>NC_136914.1:88868941-93868941 GCF_949752795.1 Hyperoodon ampullatus | reverse complement strand
GTGCCTTGTGGCGGGGGAGGGAGTTTGGCAGCCCTGGAGAGGCAGCTCTCTCCAGCCAAACTTATTGAAATGTCCCCATGCCCACCTTCCAGCCAATGTCAGCTGCTGATCTGTATGAATTAATGCAGTAATAACTGGGCTGTATTCAGCAAGCACTAATTTCTTTCACTACGTCAAATCAAGCCTCATGATTGTTTCGAAATAAACATGCCATCCCCAGAATGCTGAATCCCCGCACTGGCAGCTGGGTTCTGAATGGATCTGGAAAGGTCCGGGGAGGAGACTGGATTGCCCAGCAGAGGAAGCCATTCCTGAGCAGCAGCCTGGGCAACGGGGCGAGACCTCCTGAGCCCAACCACATGTTTCGTTTTTTAATTAATTAAAAATTTTAACATCTTTATTGGAGTATAATTGCTTCACAATGGTGTGTTAGTTTCTGCTGTATAACAAAGTTAATCAGCTTTACATATACATATATCCCCATATCTCCTCCCTCTTGCGTCTCCCTCCCACCCTCCCTATCCCACCCCTCTAGGTGGGCACAAAGCACCGAGCTGATCTCCCTGTGCTATGCAGCTGCTTCCAACTAGCTATCTAGTTTACATTTGGTAGTGTACCGACCACATTTTAAAGTGTGGGAAGAAGCCGAGCTTTGATTCTGGTCAGTATCCAAGGAGCGTTCGCCCAGGGAGCATCCTTCTGTGCTCTTCCTTCTTCAGGAGTCTCCACCCCACAGCGCAGGAGAGGGCAGCCCTGCAGCCAAGAGCTCCAGATGAACAGTTACTCCCCAGGCCTAGCTAAGGGGGTGGGGGTGGGGGCCTTGTGGTGTCACTGCAGTGAGAGACCATGAGAGAGATGATCTCAAAGATTCACAGGTCAGACTTCAGGTAAACCTCAGAGGAAGTGTCTAACAGACTCACAAGCGAGGAAACCGGAAAACCAAAGAGAGAGCGCCTTTAAGCCAGGGAACCAGAGATGCCTTCCTTTCTTCTGCCTGCAGGAGGGGAAGTGCATGAAAGAACAAGGTCTAGAAAGATGATGAAGGAAGTAGGGCAAGGATGGCTGACTGATGCTAGAAAGAGTTTGTGGTAGTTCTCCAAATAAGACGGCGCACAAGTCGCTGGGAACTTTAGATGTTCCAGTCCGGTCTCTGGGCGATGCTTTCAGTAGCATCATAGAGGCTTCCTCATCTCTTCTCTCTCACTCTCGAAACTTCGTTATGAATGTGCCAGGCCCTGGGCTCCACTCGGGTTTGGGGGCAGGTGGGGACAAAGCACTTGGGTCCTGTCTTCTCCCCCACTCCGTTCTTATCCTTTCTTTCTGTCTCCTCCCTGCCTCTCTGTGTCTCTCTCTCCCCGCTTCCTCCTCTCCCCTCCATGCCTAGGTTCCAAATAACCTTGGGGGAAATTAATATTCCATTCAGTGGTCCGCTAACCGCTTACTAATTAATTTTCCAAATAAGCAATTCAGGACTGAATTCCACATCTTTTCCCCTCACATCGGCGGTGCTGTGTAGACATGTGTCTCCCACCCCCCGCCCCAGCCCTGGTGCCTCTCTCAGGCTCTGGCCCCACACTGGGTGTGCTGCCTCACCACCACCCCCCACTCCCCACTACCTGCTTATCTTTCACAAGCTTAGAATGTCAGCGCCTGTAAAGCTCCTTTAGATTTCTCTCCTCTTCCTTCTGTCCTTATCCTGTCAGTCAGGATGAAAGAAATTAGGTTGTGTAAGTCTATATGTTTCTCTGTGATCCCAACTTCCGGGGCTTAGAGCTGCCTGGAAGCTGCCCCATCACCTGGGTCTGGGTTCAGACATGAAAAGCTTCGGGAGTTCTGGGAAATAAGTGTCACGATGTTCTCAAAGCTCCAACTTTCCAGTTCATAACTTGGAAAGCAGAAAGGAAGCTGTGAATCAAAGCTCTAAGGAAATTGCTTCTAGCATGGGTGGCAATGAACCAGACAGCTCTGCATGTCTGCCCCATGCAAAGAGTTCTTTGTGTTATGCATTTGCCATGCTATTGGCCCTGGGTTGGCACCTGGTATTATAGCCACAGTATTAATGTCCAGGTCTTCTCCATCCCAAAGCCTTGTCTCTTTCCACCTCCACCTCCCTTGTACAGCTGACCCTGGAATGAAACTGGTTTGGACTCTGCAGATCCACTTATACATGGATTTACTTCAATTAATATGTTAGAAAAATTCTGGAGATTTGTGACAATTTGAAAAGACTCGCAGACAAGCCGTGTACCCTAAAAATATAGAAAATATTAAGAAAAAGTTAAGTATGTCATGAATGCATAAAATATATGTAGATACTAGTCTAACCTTACATAGGTATAAGGTGAGTAACATTTAGTATAAAATTAAGGTGTTAGTTTTCTTACTGTTTTATAGCTTTGCTTTTAAAGAATTCCATTACTGTACAGTATACCTCTCTCGTAATTGGAGAAACTGCATATCAGCCTATCATCATAGGTACGTGGTTTTTCAAAAAATGTAACAATGTTTCCAACACTGTATTATGAATGTGACTGTAATCCTGTATGCCATAAAAATTTTGTAAAGGTTAATTCATTAGTGTATAGGCTAGGCTACCGTGATGCTATTGTATCAATTACAATATGTGACCATAAAGCAATCCTATTGCTGCTTCTTTGTTATCAATGCATGAATCATCATACCTATAAATAAATCTGAATTTCTTTTTCACCTTATCTTCATTTTTGATGTCTAGTGTTATATATATATATACACATATAAAACATCTATGGTGGTTTGTGTCATATAAGACAATAAACATGTAGATACTGACAGACAATTCATCTTGACATAAACATACAGTATCAATAAAACAGTACTATAATTGTATTTTCTCTTCCTTAGAATTTCCTTAATAACATTTTCTTTTCTGTAACTTACTTTATTGTAAGAATACAGTATATAATACATATAACACACAAAATATGCATTAATCGACTGTTTATATTATCAGTAAGGCCTCCTGTCAACAGTAGGCTATTACTAGTTATTTTCAGGGAGTCAACATCTGCACGTGGATTTTTGACTGTGCGGGGTGTTCTGTCCCTAACCCCACATGGTTCAAGGGTCAACTGTATTGCATCCAGAATACTGACAATATCGTGCTCCTAGAGATCTTTAACTAGCAAAAATGAAATAATTATGGCCAGTAAGTTTGAGTCCTACTTACGAAAACAGGGAAAGGAACCAATGGATTTTCATTTTGCAAGACTGCGTTCAAAGTGTCCCTCTGCTTAACTGTCAGTCCCACAGAGCATTTTTTTAAACAGAATCCATCCTTCCCTCTCTCTTCTACCCACCCCAGACTTCCTGTTGTTTAAAGATTTAGGGTTGTAAATATGATTCTTATTTCTCCAGACCAAGTTGACCTGAGGCTGAGGTAGAGTTGAACTTGGCATCTTTGTTATTAGTACAATGAGTCAGAACCAGAATCAGATCATTGAAATGAAGAATGACTTTTCTCCCTGATAGCACTTTCGGAAAACAAACAAACAAAATGAAACCTTTGATGTATTGTTAAGTGAAAAAAACAAGGTGTAGAACAATGTGTGTTGTGCATTATTATTTGTGTATTTAAGACGCATATACATATATGAATGTTTGTAACTACATAAGATGTCTCCAGCAGAATACTCTAGAAACTGTCAATAAAGATTATCTTTGGTAAGGGAACTGGTGGCTGCTGGGGGGCAGGGGTGCAAGAGAGAATTATTTTTCACTGAATACTCTATGAAACTTTATCTATTGGTGTGTGTGTTCCTATTATCACTCAGACTAAAGAATAAATTTTTTTTTTTTTTTTTTTTTTTTTTTTTTTTTTTTTGCGGTATGTGGGCCTCTCACTGCTGTGGCCTCTCCCGTTGCGGAGCACAGGCTCCGGACGCGCAGGCCCAACGGCCATGGCTCACGGGCCCAGCCGCTCCGCGGCACGTGGGATCCTCCCAGACCGGGGCACGAACCCGCGTCCCCCGCATCGGCAGGCGGACCCTCAACCACTGCGCCACCAGGGAAGCCCAAGAATAAATTTTTTAAAGGAAGAAAGTGCACCTCCTCTGGCCTAGCCCCTTGTTTCACTGCAATCAGACTGCAATGTCTTAGGACTCAGATGCCTTGACTTTTTTTTTTTTTTTTTTTAGTCTTTATTGAATTTGTTACAATATTGCTTCTGTTTTATGTTTTGATTTTTTGGCCGCAAGGCATGTGGGATCTTAGCTCCCCAACCAGGGATCAAACCTGTACCCCCTGCATTGGAAGGCAAAGTCTTAACCACTGGACCACCAGGGAACTCCCAGATGCCTTGACTGTTGAAGAGACTTGGGAGGAGGAGCTGGCACAAGAGGAGGAGGACTTTCTGGCACGTTCTCTTCCCCTCCATAGTTGAGGTGCCGTATCAACATCCTCTGAGTCTCCACAGACAACCAGGACAAAATGAAGGGGCAGGAACCAGAGCCCGTTGGCTTCCACAAGCGAAAGTGATCAGCTGTTTTCTTAAAAACAGAGTCAAAAATATATATATATATCTTCTGATCTCACTCTGAGTTACATTATGAACTTTCCAAAAGTCAGTCCTTAGATTTCCACCTGACAGCCAAGGATGTTTTTCTGTTAAATTTTAATCATATCACTAGAGTTTATTAATTGTTTCAACAGACATCTATGTCCATTCATTAAAAAAAAAAAAAAAGACAGAGTAAATAAATCAACTTTCAAATCATGTCCTTCTGTAAACACCAGCTGCACCGGAAAAGGAAGGCAGCCTGTGAGCAGCTTCCCACTGCAGTGCTGGGCTGGGGCTGTCCACGCACATGCTCAGAGCTTGTTGATGTGTCCTACAGCCCACAGGAAAGAACCTCAGCGGAAAGCAAGAAGGCAGAACAATTGTGTGAACCTACCTCCCCTTCTTACCCTCCAAACATCTGGCTCTTGTGTGTGTCACCTCTTTGATTCAAACCTGCTCTGGGGTTATTGATAAAGAAAATCTCCACCTGGGTGAGGAGGGGTGGGTGTGGACCAAATACTTCTTCACCAAAGAACAATTAGCACACGCTTACTTTTTGTAGCGAAAGAGTGGAGCAGGTTGGTTATAAACCATGTTTCTGAAATTGCCCAGCTAGTTCTCTGCCAACTCTTTACAGGGATACTGAAACAAAAGCTGGAAGCAAAGAGATAGTAAGAAAAGCCCTTACGACTGGGGCTATGGGAAAAGGTAAACACCCAAGACGCCATCTTGGTATTGGCCAGCCGTAGGGAAATCTCTGCTGTTTAACATAATGCGTTTATAAACACAGATGTCAGGGATGACGAGTTTATTTTTGTAGTTCTGCATCTTTCGTTTCCCCAGTTGATTCTTATTCTTATCTTCTTCGACGTCAGAACAGCCAAACAGGATTCAAGTGATACATTTGGATGGCTTGCTTCCCTGAATTGTGTCTCTATTCATTTACAGGACAGACACTTAATTCCACCTGTGGAAATGGCAGTTTTGCAATTGTCACAACCATTGTCCTGCTCATTTCATTTTACTGGGGTACTTTGGATAACAACCTCCTGGACTTATTTCGATGGCAGTTTGATAGTAATGTTGGCTGGAGATCAGCTATTAAGTTTATGTGCTCATCAGATTTTAACTAAAAGCCTAATTTAAAAGTAATTAGAGGGCTTCCCTGGTGGTGCACTTGTTGAGCGTCCGCCTGCCGATGCAGGGGACATGGGTTCGTGCCCCGGTCCAGGAGGATCCCACATGCCGCGGAGTGGCTGGGCCCGTGAGCCATGGCCCCTGAGCCTGCGCGTCTGGAGCCTGTGCTCCACAACGGGAGAGGCCACAACAGTGAGAGGCCCGCGTACCGCAAAAAAAAAAAAAAAAAAAAAAGGTAATTAGAGCCACTTGAATTTGGTTGGGTACCAAAGTTAAGTTGCAGGCAGAACTTGAGGACTGCAGGCTGCATGCTTAGTGTGCAGGAGACTGCATTCCCTTCTCTTTTCCACCTCTCTCATTATCAGCACTACACTCGGGGATGGGTGGATGGGTGGATGGGTGGGTGCAGAAAGTGAGGGAAATAAAGTGCCACTGAGCCAGTGCCACTGGAAGAAATTCAACAGGGTTAAGTGCAAAGTCATGCATTTAGGCTGGAAAAAAGAAATCAATTGCACAATTTTAGACTGGGGGAGACCAAGTCAGCAGGCACATACATGAAAGAGATTTGAGAGTTTAGTTAACTGCAAGCTTATTTTAAAAAAATTAAAACCATGGTAGGACTTACAACACACTAAAACTCACCGTTATAAATACTTTACAAATATTAACTCTTTTCATTCTTTATGAGCAATTTTGTGAAGTAAATACTATCAATATGTCCCATTATCTCATGGGAAATTGAGTCAGAAAGAGAATAAATAACTTGCATGTAGTTACCTAGCTAGAAAGTGCCAGAGCCATGATCAAATTCAGACGATCTGGCCACAGAGTCCACGCTTTTAATGCTGGACCTTGATACAAGCCAGTAGTGGGCAGATTCACTTTTCATGTTGTCCCTGGTTAAAGCTCATTACGATGAATATCATGATAATCAAAGTTTCCATGAAAAGAAAAATAGATGTCCAAAGTCTATGTCAATTGCTTCAAATAACAGTGAACAAAAGAAAATTCTACAACCTTAAAAGTAATTAATATTATCTTAAATATGGTATGATGTTGTTAAACGCACATTTTTGTAGATAGTTTTGATGGAAACAATATCAACAAAAATATAAGGGCAACATTTCAAGTCAAATTAACCTTCTGGGTCTCCAGTCTCATCTGTCCAATGTGTAGAATGAGCTCAATCATTTCAATCCCTTCAAACTTTAAGATTCTAATACAGGCATACCTTGACGTTATTGCAGGTTTGGTTCCAAACCACCCAAATAAAGCAAATTTTGCAAAAAAAGTGAGTCATAGGAATTTATTGTTTCCCAGTGCATTTAAAAGTTATAGTTACACTATACTGAAGTCTATTAAGTGTGCAATAGCATTGTGTCTAAAAAAACAATGTACATACCTTAATTTTAGAAATGTTGAGGTTTTTGGTTCAAGATGGCAGAGTAGAGGGACGTGCTCTCATTCTCTCTTGCGAGAGCACCAGAATTACAATTAACTGCTGAACAATCATCCACAGGAAGACACTGGAACTCACCAAAAAAGATACCCCACATCCAAAGACAAAGGAGAAGCCACAATGAGATGGTAGGAGGGGTGCAATCACAATAAAATCAAATCCCATAACTGCTGTGTGGGTGACTCACAAACTCGAGAACACTTATACCACAGAAGTCCACCCACTGGAGTGAAGGTTCTGAACCCCACGTCAGGCTTCCCAACCTGGGGGTCCGGCAATGGGAGGGGGAGTTCCTAGAGAATCAGACTTTGAAGGCTAGTGGGATTTGATTGCAGGACTTCGACAAGACTGGGGGAAACAGGGACTCCACTCTTGGAGGGCACACACAAAGTAGTGTGTGCATCGGGACCCAGGGGAAGGAGCAGTGACCCCAAAGGAGACTGAACCAGACCTACCTGCAAGTGTTGGAGGGTCTCCTGCAGAGGCAGGGGGTGGCTGTGTCTCACTGTGAGGACAAGGACACTGGCAGCAGTTCTGGGAAGTACCCCTTGGCATGAGGCCTCCTGAAGTCGGCCATTAGCTCCACCAAAGAGCCCGGGTAAGCTCGTGTTGGGTCGCCTCAGGCCAAAAAAACAACAGGGAGGGAAGCCAGCCCCACCTATCAGCAGACAAGCGGATTAAAGTTTTACTGAGCTCTGCCCACCAGAGCAACAGCCAGCTCTATCCACCACCAGTCCCTCCCATCAGGAAACTTGCACAAACCTCTTAGATAGCCTCATCCACCAGAGGGCAGACAGCAGAAGCAAGAAGAACTACAATCCTGCAGCCTGTGGAACAAAAACCACATTCACAGAAAGATAGACAAGATGAAAAGGCAGAGGGCTATGTACCAGATGAAGGAACAAGATAAACCCCCAGAAAAACAACTAAATGAAGTGAAGATAGGCAACCTTCCAGAAAAAGAATTCAGAATAATGATAGTGAAGATAGTGAAGTACCTCGGAAAAAGAATGGAAACAAAGATCAAAAAGATGCAAGAAGTGTTTAACAAAGACCTAGAACAATTAAAGAACAAATAAACAGAGATGAACATACAATAACTGAAATGAAAAATACACTAGAAGGAATCAATAGCAGAATAACTGAGACAGAAGAACGGATAAGTGACCTGGAAGAAAGAATGGTGGAATTCACTGCTGTGGAAAATAATAAAGGAAAAAGAATGAAAAGAAATGAAGACAGCCTAAGAAACCTCTGGGACAACATTAAACATAACAACATTCGCATTATAGGGGTTCCAGAAGGAGAAGAGAGAGAGAAAGGACCCAAGAAAGTATTTGATGAGATTATAGTCAGAAACTTCCCTAACATGGGAAAGGAAATAGCCACCCAAGTCAAGGAAGCGCAGAGACTCCTATACAGGATAAACCCAAGGAGAAACATGCTGAGACACATAGTAATCAAATTGGAAAAAATTAAAGACAAAGAAAAATTATTGAAAGCAGCAAGGGAAAAATGACAAATAACATACAAGGCAACTCCCATAAGGTTAACAGCTGATTTCTCAGCAGAAACTCTACAAGCTAGAAGGGAGTGGCGTGACATATTGAAAGTGATGAAAGGGAAGAACCTACAACCAAGATTACTCTACCCGGCAAGGAGGCAAGGATCTCATTCAGATTCGATGGAGAAATCAAAAGCGTTACAGACAAGCAAAAGTGAAGAGAATTCAGCACCACCAAACCAGCTCTACAACAAATGCTAAAGGAACTTCTCTAAGTGGGAAACACAAGAGAAGAAAAAGACCTACAAAAACAAACCCAAAACAATTCAGAAAATGGTAATAGGAACATGCATATCGATAATTACCTTAAATGTGAATGGATTAAATGCTCCAACCAAAAGACACAGGCTCGCTGAATAGATACAAAAACAAGATCCATATATATGCTGTCTACAAGAGACCCACTTCAGACCTAGGGACACATACAGACTGAAAGTGAGGAGATGGAAAAAGATATTCCATGCAAATGGAAATCAGAAGAAAGCTGGTGTAGCAATACTCATCAGATAAAATAGACTTTAAAATAAAGAATGTTACAGAGACAAGGAAGTACACTACATAATGATCAATGGATCAATCCAGGAAGAAGATATAACAATTATAAATATATATGCACCCAACATAGGAGCACCTCAATACATAAGGCAACTGCTAAGAGCTATAAAAGAGGAAATCAACAGTAACACAATAATAGTGGGGGACTTTAACACCTCACTTACACCAATGGACAGATCATCCAAACAGAAAATTAATAAGGAAACACAAGGTTTAAATGACATAATGGACCAGATAGATTTAATTGATATTTATAGGACATTCCATCCAAAAACAACAGATTATACTTTCTTCTCAAGTGTGTACAGAACATTCTCCAGGATAGATCACATCTTGGGTCACAAACCAAGCCTCAGTAAATTTAAGAAAATTGAAATCATATCAAGCATCTTTTCTGACGACAATGTTATGAGATTAGAAATCAATTACAGGGAAAAAAACGTAAAAAACACAAACACATGGAGGCTAAACAATACATTACTAAATAACCAGGAGGTCACTGAATAAATCAAAGAGGAAATCAAAACATACCTAGAGACAAATGACAATGAAAACACAACAGTCCAAAACCTATGGGATGCAGCAAAAGCAGTTCTAAGAGGGAAGTTTATAGCAATACAAGCCTACCTCAAGAAACAAGAAAAATCTCAAATAAACCATCTAACCTTACACCTAAGGGAGCTAGAGAAAGAAGAACAAACAAAACCAAAAGTTAGCAGAAGGAAAGAAATCATAAACATCAGAGCAGAAATAAATGATATAGAAACAAAGAAAACCATAGAAAAGATCAAGAAAACTAAAAGCTGGTTCTTTGAGAAGATAAACACAAGTGATAAACCATTAGCCAGACTCATCAAGAAAAAGAGGGAGAGGACTCAAATCAATAAAATTAGAAATGAAAACAGAGAAGTTACAAGAGACACCGCAGAAATACAAAGCATCCTAAGAGACCATTGCAAGCAATTCTATGCCAACAAAATGGACAACCTGGAAGAAATGGACAAATTCTTAGAAAGGTATAACCTCCCAAGACTGAACCAGGGAGAAACAGAAAATATGAACAGACCAATCACAAGTAATGAAATTGAAACTGTGATTAAAAATCTTCCAACAAATAAAAGTCCAGGACCAGATGGCTTCACAGGTGAATTCTATCAAACATTTAGAGAACAGCTAACACCCATCCTTCTCAAACTCTTCCAAAAAATTGCAGAGGAAATAACACTCCCAAAGTCATTCTATGAGGCCACCATCACCCTGATACCAAAACCAGACAAAGATACTACAAAAAAAGAAAATTACAGACCAATATCACTGATGAATATAGATGCAAAAATCCTCAACAAAATACTAGCAGACAGAATCTAACAACACATTAAAAGGATCATACACCATGATCAAGTGGGATTTATCCCAGGGATGCAAGGATTCTTCAATATACGCAAATCAATGTGATACACCATATTAACAAATTGAAGAATAAAACTCTCAATAGATGCAGAAAAAGCTTTTGACAAAATTCAATGGCAATTTATGATAAAAACTCTCCAGAAAGTGGGCATAGAGGGAACGTACCTCAACATAATAAAGGCCATATATGACAAACCCACAGCAAACATCATTCTCAATGGTGAAAAACTGAAAGCATTTCCTCTAAGATCAGGAACAAGACAAGGATGTCCACTCTCACCTCTGTTATTCAACATAGTTTTGGAAGTCCTAGCCACGGCAATCAGAGAAGAAAAAGAAATAAAAGGAATCCAAATTGGAAAAGAAGAAGTAAAACTTTCACTGTTTGCAGATGACATGATACTATACATAGAGAATCCTAAAGATACCACCAGAAAACTACTAGAGCTAATCAATGAATTTGGTAAAGTTTCAGGATACAAAATTAATGCACAGAAATCTCTTGCATTTCTATACACTAATGATTAAAAATCTGAAAGAGAAATTAAGGAAACACTCCCATTTACCACTGCAACAAAAAGAATAAAATACCTAGGAATAAACCTACCTAGGGAGACAAAAGACCTGTGTGCAGAAAACTATAAGATCCTGATGAAAGAAATTAAAGGTGATACAAAGAGATGGAGAGATATACCATGTTCTTGGATTGCAAGAATCAATATTGTGAAAATGACTATACTACCCAAAGCAATCTACAGATTCAATGCAATTTCTATCAAATTACCAATGGCATTTTTTTACAGAACTAGAAGAAAAAATTCTTAAAATTTTTATGGAGACACAAAAGACCCCGAATAGCCAAAGCAGTCTTGAGAGAAAAAAATGGAGCTGGAGGAATCAGAGTCCCTGACTTCAGACTATACTACAAAGCTACAGTAATCAAGACAATATGGTACTGACACAAAAACAGAAATATAGATCAATGGAACAGGCTAGAAAGCCCAGAGATAAACCCACACACCTATTGTCAACTAATCTATGACAAAGGAGGCAAGGATATAGATGGAGAAAAGACAGGCTCTTCAATAAGTGGTGCTGGGCAAACTGGACAGCTACATGTAAAAGAATGAAATTAGAACACTCCCTAACACCATACACACAAAAAAACTCAAAATGGCTTAGAGACCTAAATGTAAGAGCAGACACTATAAAAGTCTTAGAGGAAAACATAGGAAGAACACTGTACGACATAAATCACAGCAAGATCTTTTTTGATCCACCTCCTAGAGTAATGGAAATAAAAACAAAAATAAACAAATGGGACCTAATGAAACTTCAAAGCTTTTGCACAGCAAAGGAAACCATAAGCAAGACGAAAAGACAACCCTCAAAATGGGAGAAAATATTTGCAAACGAATCAATGGACAAAAGATTAATCTCCAAAATATATAAACAGGTCATGCAGCTCAATATTAAAAAAAAAACAACCCAATCCAAAAATGGGCAGAAGACCTAAATAGACATTCCTCCAAAGAAGACATGCAGATGGCCAAGAAGCATATGAAAAGCTTCTCAACATCACTAATTATTAGAGAAATGCAAATCAAAACTACAGTGAGGTATCACCTCACACCAGTTAGAATGGGCATCATCAGAAAATCTACAAACAAATGCTGGAGAGGGTGTGGAGAAAAGGGAACCCTCTTGCACTGTTGGTGGGAATGTAAATTGCTACAGCCACTATGGAGAACAGTAATGGAGTTTCCTTAAAAAACTAAAACTAGAATTACCATATGACCCAGCAATCCCACTACTGGGCATATACCCAAAGAAAACCATAATTCAAAAAGACACATGCATCGCAATGTTTTTGCAGCACTATTTACAATAGCCAGGTCATGGAAGCAACCTAAATGCCCATCAACAGATGAATGGATAGAGAAGATGTGGTACATATATACAATGGAATATTACTCAGCCATAAAAAGGAACGAAATTGGGCCATTTGTAGAGATGTGGATGGACCTAGAGACTGTCATACAGAGTAAAGTAAGTCAGAAAGAGAAAAACAAATATAGTATATTAACGCATATATGTGGAACCTAGAAAAATGGTACAGATGAACTGGTTTGCAGGGCAGAAATTGAGACACAGATAGAGAACAAATGTATGGCCACTAAGCGGGGAAAGCGGAGGGGTGGGTGGTGTGATGAATTGGGAGATTGGGATTGACATGTATACAGTAATATGTATAAAATGGATAAAAAATGAAAAATAATATAAAATAAAATAAATAAAAATGCTGCTGGAAAAATTGCACCAATAGATTTGTTCAATGCAGAGTTGCCACAAACTTTCAATTTGTAAAAAATGCAATATGCGTGAAATTCAATAAAACGAAGTATGTCTGTACTCCCCCCAAATGACCTTTTAGGTCAGTTAGAAGTTCATTTATTCAGTCATGAAACTGGCATTTTTCTGAATGTTTACTCTTTTACAAGCCACCCTGCTGGGATCGTGGAGAACAGTCTGATGAGAAGATGAGACCCAGGCTTAGGGAACTATCGCGAAGCCTGTGCCGTACACATGCTGTGGGAGTTCTTGGGCAGCATATCGGTTAGTGTCCTTAGTTGCAGAAACACTATCACTCTACTTTCTTTACATAAGAAGGGATTTGGGGGCTTCCCTGGTGGTGCAGTGGTTAAGAATCTGCCTGCCAATGCAGGGGACACAGGTTCGAGCCCTGGTCCAGGAAGATCCCACATGCCGCGGAGCAACTAAGCCACAACTACTGAGCCTGTGCTCTAGAGCCCGCGAGCCACAACTACTGAAGCCCATGTGCCACAACTTCTAAAGCCCGTGCTCCACAACAAGAGAAGCCACTGCAGTGAGAAGCCCGTGCACCGCAACGAAGAGTAGCTGCCGCTCGCCGCAACTAGAGAAAGCCTGCGCACAGCAACGAAGACACAGCACAGCCAAAAATAAAATAAATAAATTTTTAACAAAAGAAAAAGAAAGAAGGGATTTGGTATGGGGATATTCAAGAGCTAAAGGAATATTTCTGGACTAATGCTCTTAGAATAATGCCTAAAGCCACACTAGAGAACTGGCCTGATAAAGGTATGCCTCCCACTGACTCTAGAACTAACTGGATGGCTCCCACCATCTGCAACAGCAAAATGGGTGTTCCGTGCCCCTCTTGTCTCCACAGCTCACCTCCAAGTCAAATTCTCTCACGGGTGCATAGGATTAGAAGAAACTGAATGGTGGGGTTGTAGGGTTGTAGGATGGGTTGAGTGGGAAAAATAAAGTTTTGAGGGATTCTATTTGAGGTAGGCTGGGGTCATAGTATAGGAACTATCAAAATGTAGGAAGAGTGTTCCAGAGGTTCTTGGCAGCCACGAAAAACAAATGTCTGCTACTGATATTTCTCTCCATTCAGCACTGGGAAGGCTCTCATTTAAGAACGGTGTTATGTTTGTTTGAAAGATCCATGTCTGAAATTGGTCCCTGTGATGATGGTAGTGGTGGTGAAGAGGGTGACGGTGATCATTCATTAAGCATTTTTCCCTTAGCCTCTGTGCTAGGTGTTTTACATACTGTAGTGGACATATTCTATGCCACCAAATTTTTGTTCTCCCTTTTTCCAGTAAAACAGAAATTTTATTCTGGGCAACTTCCCCTTTTCCAACTGAGACCTTGATATTTGGGTGGATTAGACCCCTCCTTAACTCCAGGGGTGGTCAAGACCCAGGCATAAGCCAATTAGCATTCTCATTCCCTGGCCTAATAGTCAGTTCAAGATTGAGCATTTTAATGTGCTCAGATCAGTGAGTGTCAGGCTCAGGACTTTGATTTGAATGTTGGACTGGATCGTAGGAGAATGGGGTCTATGCTTCTTGGCTGCCATCTTGACATCACATGGAGCCTTGAACAAAGCCAAAAAAATAAGAGTAGAGCTAAAGATGGAGAAAGATTAAATTCTGGTGACAACATTTGAGCCCCTGGATCAAGCTACTCCTGTAATTGGCATACCCCCTGGATTTTTCAATCATGTAAATCAACAAATTCCCCCTTTCTCCGTAAGCCACATGACGTTATGCTTTCCGTAACTTCTTTCCAAAGTTGTCTTAATTTCTACACATACATTAAGTCTTTTAATCCTCAAGAATAAAATCCCCATGAGGTTAATAATATTATCACATTTCATAGATGAGGACACTAAGGCACAAAAAGATTAGTAACTTGGCCAAGTTCACATAACTTGTCAGTATGACTTCAATGCACAGATCCTTAAACTTCTATGTTATGGAGGGGTATCAGAGAGTGTTGAGTGGCAGGTAGCACTGTGATTTGAAGTTTGAAAAGCAGACCTTATGGGCTGATAGGGGCCTCAGGACAGCAGGAAAAACACTTTGCATTTCTCCTCTAGTCCTTGCGGTGGCACAGGCTGGCTTTCTTTCTTTTTTTTTGTGGTACACGGGCCTCTCACTGTTGTAGCCTCTCCCATTGCGGAGCACAGGCTCCGGACGCGCAGGCTCAGTGGCAATGGCTCACGGGCCCAGCCGCTCCGCGGCATGTGGGATCTTCCCAGACTGGGGCACGAACCCGTGTCCCCTGCATCGGCAGGCGGACTCTCAACCACTGCGCCACCAGGGAAGCCCCAGGCTGGCTTTCAATATACACTCCTTGCTTATTGAGTGAAGTGGCAAATGAGGGCAACAGAATCCCACCGGTCTGGGAAGACAAGAGACCTAGATTAGCAATCTCCACCTGTATGAAGGCTTAGCCTATGAATGACAAGGACAATGAGCCTATATGACCCCTGGTTGGAGAACAAGGATATATGTGGGCGTGTCTGTGTTTCAGGAAGATGAACGAAGGTTCAACATCAAATAGAACTTTCTACTCACAAAGGGTGTGAGGCAATGCTGTGTAACACTGCAGCCTCATTTTCTGAAAATATTAAAGACATAAAAATATGATCTTCCTACCCTATTTGATATTTGCTTAGCCCCAGAAGCTCTTTCACATTTCACTGCATGTATCTTTCCTTCTGCTGGAAATATCCCTGCAACTCCTTGTTTGTCTAGCAAACTCTTACTCATCCTTCAAGATTTAGCTCTGACGCCACCTCCTCTGGGAAGCCTTCACTGAACTATTACCCTTGGTTCAATTCCTGCTTCTTCAATATCCCCACAGCATCTTGTGTACATCTATATTAGCCCTTAACACACTTTGTTTCAACAATTTGTTTGAATTTTCTGAATACCAGTGAAGGAGCATTTTTTTTTTCCTCCTTGTATTCCTTGCTCTTAGCATAATGCCTGGAACTCTAGGTGATCTTGCAAATCCTGCCAAGAACACCCTTCTGCAGTCTGTTTGTCTGACTCTCTTCCAATTTGTCCTTTAGGAATCTGCTTAGAAATCACCTCCTTGGGAATCCTTCCTCAACCCCTCAAAGCTGGGTCACTATTCTTCTCCTATATGGTCCCCACAGCACCCTGTGCATATGTAAGGATTAGGAAAAGAGCATCAATATATAACTGCCTGAGTGTGAATCCCAGCTCTGCCATTTTACAGCAGGTTCTTAACCTCCCTGTGCCTCAGTTTACTCATCTGTAAAACAGGAATAATAATAAAAATAATATTATCTTCTAGGGTTTTTAAAACAAGTAATTCAGGTAAAGTGCTACGAAGAGTGCCTAGCAAAAAAAAAACATAATAGATTTAACTATTACACTAGATGTTAACTATTATTATCATTGTTAATTAATTTACTAAAGATTTGTTAAAGCTCTATGTCAGGCACTTTAAGAAATGGACATACAACAATCAACAAAATTCCGGTTCTCACAATCAAAATATTAGGTGAACTAATGAATGAATCAAATGCAATAGATATAAATTATTTGAGAATTAAGTTGATGTATATTTCAATCATCGTAAAGCATGTTGCCCTGAGGTTCCCTACCCATTGGCCAATGGCATTCTCTCCCTCACAGAGATATGCCAATGCAGTCTGAGAAAAGTGGATGAGTTCACCCCTCAGCTTCAAATTGGAATTTTTTTGAGAGCAAGGTACAAATAAATTCTGAAAGCCAAATTTTGTTGAGACAGAGATGGATTCTCTCAATTGTAAAAGTACACACTTGAGAGTAGATCTCCCAGCTCCTAATCGATTTGCCCCAGCAGATGCCATGTAGAACAGAGGCAAACTATACCCACCTAGCCTGGCTCAAATTGCAGACTCATGAACAAAATAAATGATTGCTGGTTTAAACCTCTAAGTTTGGGGGTAGTTTTTAGAGAGGAATAGACTGTTAGAGCACATCACTCACCCTGCTCTTGCTCATTTATTGTCAGAGCTGAAGATTTTACTGATTTTTGCTAGCAAAAACTAAGCTTGGAGGCTGAGCATAAAGTTTTCAATTAATCCCTACTGTGGAATGAACACAGGATCTGATATAAAGGAGGTACCTACCACCCAGGAAGGAGAAACTCCTTCTAGCATGGGGAATAACCTGCAAAGGGGCTCCGATGGTCTGAGACTTAAGCAAAGCTGCTGCTTTGGTCTAGCGTGGAGGTGGAGAGCATGGAGAGGGAAGACAAAGAACCCAGAGAAGAGACAAGTTGAGAGGGAAGGGAAAAGTTGAGAGGAAACAGGTCACCCGCACATGGCTGCAGTAGAACCACGAATATTAATTGATGAATGACCATGTGGGACACACTGTTCTAGGCACACTGGAAGCAGCAGGGAGTGAAACAGACATAGATACCCATCCTCACAGAGTTTACCTTCTAGTGTAAGAGAGTAATCAGCATAGAGTTGGTATTTAAAACCATGGCATGCAATAAACAAACTAAATGAATAAATCATACAGTCTATTAGACAGTGATGACCACCAAGGAGAAAAATAAAGTAGAAAGAGGAGAAGCTCTGGGGGGAGCGTGTGTAGTTTGCCAGTTTGCGAGGGAAGGTTTTACTGAAAAGATTGATTACAAGTGATTACAGATCTAAAGGAGGTGAGTGAGGGAGCCATGTATATATGGGAACATAGATGGGAACAGTAAGTGCAAAGGCCCTGAGACAAGCATATCTGGGTGTTCAAGGAACAGCAAAGAGGACGGAGAGAGGCAAATATGGGGTGAGTGAGGTTGCTGCAGTGGGAGAGTCTCTAAGGCTCTATAACAAACCACCTTGAAACATAACGGCTACGAAAACTATCTTTTTGTTTATACCTCTTCAACATGAGCACCGCTTAGTGGGAACAGCTTGTCTCTGTTCCCTGTGGCATCAGCTGCGGAGAATCAGTGAAGGACTGGGGCACTTTGAAGAAGGCTCACTCACACGGCTGGCAGGTAGGTGCTGGCTGTCAGCTGAGAGCTCACCAGGGGCTACTGGTCGGGGACCTCAGTTTCTCTCCACGTGGCACATTCCACAGGCTCCTAGACTCTCTCAGGCATGATTCTGTGTCCGTAGAGTAACTATCCCAACTGGCAGAAAGTAGAAGCTGCCACACATAACCTTGCGCCCGGCAGTCACAGAAGCCAAATCAATAGCAGGAGATAGAGATCCCTGGTCTCTAAATAAAAGGAGTGTCAAAGAATTTGAGGACCATGTTTTAAAACTGCCATAGAGTGGGAGAAAAGAAAGAAATGAGGTTAGAGAAGGCGGGCTGATCATCCAGGACCTTATAAGCTGTTGTAATGGATATGGCTCACTCTCAGAGACGAATGAGGAACTGTAGGAGGATTTTGATACAGGCATGACCTAATCTGATGTGTGTCTAGCAGGATCACTCTGGCTGCTAAATTAAGAACAGACTGAAAGTAGGCAAGGTAAACCAGTTAGCAAGGATCCAGGCAAGAGATAATGGTGGCTTGTACCAGGGTAATAGCAGCACGGAGGATAAGAAGTGGTCAGAATGTGAATAAAGTTTGAAGGTAGAGTGAACAGGATTTCTTGATGGATTAGATACACAATATAAGAGAAAGTGAGGGATTGAGGATGACACCAAGGTTTTTGTCCTGAGCCATTGGAAGAATGGAGTTGCCATTATTTGATGTGATGGCTGAGGAGAAGCAGATTTGGCAGGTAAGAGTAGGAACTTGCTTTTTGACGTGTTAAGTTAGACATCCAAGTACAGATGCTGAACGGGAAGGGAGATCTATGAGCCTGGAGTTCAGGGCGGGGTGGGACACCAGGGATGGAGATATAAATTGGGGAGGTATTAGCACAGAGATGATATTTAAAGCCATGAGATTGGATGAGACCACCAGGAAAGTGAGTGTGGATAGAAAAGAGAAGAGGCCTAAGAACTGAGCCATGGGATAGGCCAGCATTACAAGATCTTGGTCGGGTGGGGGGACGAGGGGGAACCAGCAAAAGAGGCTGAAACAGAGCAGCAGATGAAACAAAAGACAGAAAGGACACTATGGTTAGGCAGGAGAAAGGGTGTTATATACAACATATTATGTACAATAATATGTTGTATATAATAAGATAAAGTACAATAATAATAATTTTAAAAGGTGGCTTTGACCTCTACTTATTCTCCTCTTCCCAATTGCCCACCTCCACCCCAAAGAATAGGGCAATCAGCTACAAAGTTTTCAGGAACAGATGATTTACAATTTACTCATTTTAAACATAATTAAAATAATACATGCTTATAGAAAACTTTGAAATTAAAAACAAATATAAAGAAGAAAATGAGAGTCATACATTATCCCTCCACCCTCAATATTTAGGTGCATGTACTTCTATACATGCATTGTACAAAAATGGGATCGTACCGGATGTGTACTTTTATAACTTAAAAAAAATTGAATTATATAACATGGGCAGTTCACTGCTAATTAATATTCTTATGCATCAACTTAATGACTGCTTAGGATTTCAGTTCATCTATGTACTAATTATTCATCCAATCCCTGTTACAGAAAATTTAAATTGTTTCCATTTTTCACTGTTAGAAACAACAGCAGGATGAATACCATTTTAGCTATATCTTTGTGCAAAGCCATGATTGTTTAGTTCCTATGAATAAAATTCTATAATTGGGTCAATTATACCCTAGATGGGTCAAAAGATATGCAAAATTTGAAGGCTTTTGATACACATTGCCAAGCTGTCCTCCAGAAATATTTTACCATTTAGTCTCCTCCCAGTGGGATATGATAATGTCCATTTCCCCACACCATCTCTCTTACTATTAGCATTAAAAATTCTTTGCCTTGGATGACTTGTGGAGATTTCTTCTGACCCTTGATTTGTGTTTCCATGGTGAGAATGAGGCTGCTTCCATTTGGCTTTTTCTCTTACTTAAGTGGACTGATTGACCTCTGGCAAGAAGGTTTTGGCCGCCATTTTTAAGCCACCAGAAGGCGTGGACATATAACAGCATAGGGAGGCCAAAACGGTTTCAAGTCAAAAAGTACTGGACTGGGGACCATCTGACTTGTTCTTGGGAGTTACTAATATTCTGGGCTCAAGGCACCTCATCTGACTTCCTTCCAGCCCTTAGTTGCTACATCATTTGTCTTCATGTTTCAGGGAAGATTATTGCCAGCTCATCCTCAGTATCTGTGGACAGGAAGGTCAATCCAAAGTCAAGCATATGTGGAAACAATTCTTCTGCCTCATTATCCTTTCTTTGCAAATGTACAGCCTTAATAGAAAATTGAGTTCTATCTTTGCCTTTGTTCAGGCTGATAGAGATCTTTCAATTCAACTCGGATAATATTTATTGAAGGACTCCATGGTTCGTGACACACTAGGCATTACAGAAACCCACGTCCATTCTTCCCCCCGGTAAGATCCTTTTCTTTTCTTTCTCTGTAGTAAACTCTTGTTCACCCACCAACATTTCCTCCTTGGTCTCCTCTCTAGAAGATTCCAAATGTCCTAGCTGTCGTCATCATCCTGCCACCAAGGCAGCATGATTTACTGGCTGCTTCCAAGGCTTATTATCTGACTGTGAGATCACAGCAAACAAGAACCCCTGATCACATGGTTGAGAGGTTCATTCTTTGACAATCCCAGTTACAGAAGATGCATTGTTTTGACCATAAGCTCACTTTTAAAACAATGGTGTGTGGTGGAAAAAAAAAAAAAAGACTAGGAACAATGGGGTAACACCTGAACAAATGAGGTGATTTGGGGGAAGTTTCTGGCTTACAAAGTATTTGCAGTGGCTCCAAAAGTTGAGTCATGTTTTCTCTTTTGCTAAAAGCTCATTTGAGACTCTTGCAAACGGGACTACAATGAGTTTAAACAGAGAAGGAAAACACTTTGGCTTTCAGGCAGATTTTTAGCCCTTCAGTGGGGACTGGGAAACAAAAAGCTGAGTACTAATAATGGAAAACTGAGTCTGTTGCTTAATGCAGCACTAGGGTACAGTTTATGGAAAAATAACCTGTATTTTTTTTTTTTTTTCTGTATGCGGGCCTCTCACTGTTGTGGCCTCTCCCGCTGCAGAGCACAGGCTCCGGACGCGCAGGCTCAGCGGCCATGGCTCACGGGCCCAGCCGCTCCACGGCATGTGGGATCTTCCCAGACCAGGGCACGAACCCATGTCCCCTGCTTCGGCAGGTGGACTCTCAACCACTGCGCCACCAGGGAAGCCCAGTAACCTATATTTTTATATGCTGTTTATCCACACAGACCTGCGTATGGGAACATGCTGACACATGCACAGATACATGCTCAAATAATGCCACAGTATTTTTAACAGAAACATATGGAGATAGATATAGATATATAGATATGTAGAAATATAGATGACACACATATATATGGATATAAATGTAGATACATACACACATACACACACACACACACTCACATATATACATGTTTGTGGGGTTTTTTGAAATGTGAATTGCATTTACAAAAGTTGCATCATCTTGTCCAAGAGAGAGGAGCTTGCATGGAGTGTGGAGATTTCAGAGTCACCCTCTCTTCTCCTTATTTGAAGCACAAGCCAGTGACTGTCATTAGCACCGAGCAGAAGAGTCTGTGCCAAAGGGTGACAGAATAGAAAAGTAATCCCCAGTGTCAGCTTCTGGGTGTGATACCGCTGCGATGTATGCCCTCTGTGCCTGCCAGGCCTGTCTCTCTCTGTTCTGGAAAGTGGAATCCAATGATAAATGTCAATACACTTAGGTTGCCACATGGAAGTGAGCTGTAGCTGTCTGGATCACAAACAGAAGTGGCAGATCTCAAGATATGGGTGCCAAATGGCACGTAGGAGCTGGGCGCGGGGACGGCTGCTGGGGGAGGTTTTATTAGCTGAGACAAGTGGCCTGCCACCTTGCCCCCTCTGGGGGTTCCCTCTAGAGCACATTATCCAATTTGCTTTTCAAAACCCATTAAGCACACAGCCTCCTCCCTCCTTAATGGACTTCCTGGGATGTGTTTGGAGGGGACTTGGCTAAGAGATGCCACCAAAATCTGTACATGGGAGGACAGTGATGTGGGAGAGAAGCTTTGTCGTAGAGAAACTGTCCCACCGACAAGGCACCGACAAGAGGGAGTTTTCTGTTTTCAATGAGTGATGACATTTCTGTCACAGTGTAATCAAGCTTGAATGGCAAGTGAGATGTTACCTGCTTCAGCTTCCCACTTTACTGAAAGCCGGTCTTGGGGAAAGTGTCTGGCAGTCCCGCAGCATGACAGTCTTCCTTTCCTTTTTTCCTGGGGGGTGGTGTGGGGAGAAATACCTTTACAACATTAAAACCTTGTATTTGCATTTTTTTGCTTTGCAGTTTATGAAACACGTTCACATGTAGTCATGTCTCCTCTCAGCTGCACTGCTGTCACCTTTCGTGATGCAGAAACAGAGACCCTGAGAGGTGGTGACCCTGCTCCTAGTCACACAGGGTGACTGAAGTCTAGCAGGGCCTGACCCCTCCCCAGCACCCACCGCTCACTGATGCCTACTGCCTGAAGCCACTCGGCTGCTGTAACAACATGCCACAGGCTGGGGGGCTTATCAACAAAAGGTATTTACTTCTCACAGTTCTGGAGGCTGGGTGTCTGAGATCAGAGTGCCAGCCTGGTGGGGTAAAGGCCCTCTTCAGGGCTGTAGACTTCTCACTGTGTCCTCACAGAGTGGAATGGGCAAGGGAGCTTCCCTGGGGTCTCTTTTATAAGAGCACTAACCCCATTCATGAAGGCCCCACCCTCGTAACCAAAGGCCCACCTCCTAATACTATCACATTGGGGGTGAGGATTTCAAAATATGAACTTGGGGAGACACAAACATTCAAAACTAACACCTACTATGTGCCATGTACATATATTACACATATTATTTTGACCTTTTCAGCAAGTCTGTGGAGTAGGCATTATTGTTGTCACTTGCAGATGACAAAATCAAGGCTTAGAGGGGCTAAATTCCTTGCTCAGTGTCACATAATTATGTGGCCAAGCTAGGATTTGAAACCATGTCTGCCTTGATTACAAAGCCTATACCATTCTACTCTAGTAAGTACAAAATCTAACAATTAAAGAGCATTTACTATTTTCTAAGCACTGTTCTAAGTGATTTAACTGTATTAACACATTTCATCTTTACAACAAGAATATGAAGTAGGTGTTGCTAACATCCCCATTTTACAGATGGAGAAGTTGAGGCATGCAAAGGGTAAGTGGTTTGCTAAAGACTACACAAATGGGTGGAACCAAGGTTTGAATTCACATATAATTTGACTCACATATAATATGATCTGTCATATAATCATCATTATGCGCTACTTTAGCACTACACCAGCTTAAGACCTCAGGGCAGTAGGTATGGTTTAAGAAGGATTTTAGGTAAATGCATTTCTTTATAATTTTTGGAGCCATCCCACACTCTCTCTAGAGTCAATACAAACGTCTCTATTAGTTCTAGAACTACCCTCCAGAGTCTACTTTGGATCAGAAATGACGAGAGTCTTGCTGCTGAAAATGTAAATACAGCCTCAGCATCTACTTGGGAATTTCTTAGAAATGCAGACTCTCAGCACCAGAGCTACTGAACCAGAGTCTGCACCATTAGCAAGATCGCCGGGTGACTTGGATGCAGGTTAAAGTTTTGGAAACACTGTTCTAAGTGGGAACTAGAGCCTTGAAGGGTGTAGTTCTAAATCTCAACCATACATTGGGAGTTCCAGGAAGTTTTTTTTTGTTTGTTTGTTTGTTTTGCGGTACGCGGGCCTCTCACTGTTGTGGCCTCTCCCGTTGCGGAGCACAGGCTCCGGATGCGCAGGCTCAGTGGCCATGGCTCACGGGCCTAGCCGCTCCGCGGCATGTGGGATCTTCCCGGACCGGGGCACGAACCCGTGTCCCCCGCATCGGCAGGCGGACTCTCAACCACTGCACCACCAGGGAAGCCCGCAGGAAGTTTTGAAAAGGACTGATGCCTGAATCTCATCCCCAGAGATTCTGATTTACTTGCAGCCTGAACATCAGGAATTTTAAAAGCTCTCCAGTTGATTGTAAAGTGCAGCCGAGGTTGAGAACCACTGCTGTGGGGATGCCTGGCCGTTCTCAGCAGTTCCTCAGGGTTCACCCACATCCCCACAGCCAGACATCTTCATCTGCCCCTGGGTTTGGGGGGTTACAGAAATCATCAAAAGCCTGTTCACTTTGTAGTTAACGGTAGTTATCATCATCTGTAGTTGTAATAGAATCAGCATCATTCAGACTGGACTGGCCTGGAAAGTTCTCCCTGATCCAACCCTAATGATTTCTCCTCCTTTTTTTTTTCTTAAAGTCACATGTGAAATAAGCCCACACTTACCCTGAATGAAGAAGAGGAGGCTTCAGATGTGATGCTAATTACCCTGACCCTCCAGGGTAGAAGATCTGTCATCCCATCACAAGGCCCAACTGTATCCCAACTGCCCAGAGAGGCAAGGTCTGTGTGGCAAAGGACTTGACAGTGAAGAAGAGCTGAGCTTTGAAGTAGATGCCCATCAAGTCCTTGAGGCAAGACCTTGTCCATGAGCCCGACCTTGAAGTAGAGCCATGGGTTTGTAACAAAACTGTAGAAACTAGCTATCTAGGGCAGGACATTTGTTCATGGTCGTATAGTCACACAAGAAAGTAAGTTCCAAGAGGGCAGGGACTTTGTTACACTCTGTGTTATCTTCAGTGCCCACTACCCAACACACGGTAGGGACTTTGTAAGTATTTATTGGACGAACAACAGGAGATGACAATTAACAATACCATTTACTGAATGCTCTCTGAATTCCAGACACTTTACAAACATTATTTCATTTAGCCCTATGACAATCTTAAGAGATAGATTCTTGTTTGTTCACTTGCTTTTAATTGTTCAGTGAAGTGAAATAATTCACCATATGTTGTTCCTTTCTATTAAGTGGCAAAATCTGGATTCATTCATTCAATTCATATTTATCAAGTGCTAGACACTCTTCTAGGTATTTGGGCTACATCAGTGAACAAAACAGAAAAGGAAAGATAAGATCCCTTACCTTTATAAATTCGAGGAAGAGGGGCATATAATAAGTAACATAACAAATAAGTAAATTATATAATATGTTAGAAGGTGTTAAGTGCTATGGCATAAAGTAAATACACTAATCTAGGTGTTGCTGTGGATGTATTTTTGTAGATGTGGTTAATATCTATAATCAATTGACTTTAAGTAAAGGTGATTACCCTTGATAACGTGGGTGGGTCTCACCCAATCAGTTGAAGCCCTGCATAGACCAAAAAAGCTGACTCTCCCATGAGTAAGAGAGAATTCTTCTTGCTTGCCTACCTTTGAACAGGACATCAGCTTTTTTCCTGCCTTTGGACTCAAAGTGAAGCATTGGCTCTTCCTGGGTCTTGAGCCTGCCAGCCTTTGGATGGAACTACACCATTGGCTCTCTTGGTTCTCAGGCCTTCAGACTCAAACTGGCACTAAACATGGTTCTCCTGGGTCTTCAGCTTTTGACTCTCCCTGCAGACCTTGGGACTTGCCTACCTGCATAATTGAGTGAGTCAATTTCTTATAATAAATATTTTTATACACACACACACACACACACACACACACACACATCCTATTTGTTCTGTTTCTCTGGAGAAGGCAGACTAATATAAACATGTTTACTTTGTGATTAAACTTGAGTTCAAACCTCAGCTTCATTACTTACTTAACCAAGGAGACTTGGACTAGGTATTAACCTCTCTAAACTTCAGTTTCCTCAACCGTAAAATGAGGGTATTGACAGAATCTCAATGACAAGGATGTGAAGTGACTACAAGATAATCCTTGTAAAACATTATACCTGGCCTTAATCAAGTTCTCAATAAATATTTAAATTTTTCATTAGGATTAGTAAAGAATATCAGGAACAGTTTTACAGATGTAAAATTCAGTACTGGGTCTTTCATTAACCAACTGTGTCACCTTGAGTATGTTGTTTGTCTGGGCCTCTGTTTTCTCATCTGCAAAATGGCAATGAGCTAGAACAGGGCTGCACAAATTGTGGTCCACTGTCTATTGCCATACATGAACCGTTACTAGCCAATGATGGGCAATCCAGAGAAACAGCTAGTGCGTATTATTTAGAGACTTCCATAGCACTTTTTTTTTTTTTTTTTTTTTTTGCGGTACGCGGGCCTCTCACTGTTGTGGCCTCTTCCGTTGCAGAGCACAGGCTCCGGACACGCAGGCTCAGCAGCAATGGTTCACGGGCCCAGCCGCTCCGCGGCATGTGGGATCCTCCCGGACCGGGGCACGAACCCGTGTCCCCTGCATCAGCAGGCGGACTCTCAACCACTGCGCCACCAGGGAAGCCCTTCCATAGCAATTTGACCGAGTAATTTCTTGTCTTTTGAATCTAATAATAAAAGCTTGGGTTTGTATTCTATATGTCTCTGCCATTTTTATTTCATTATTCTAATAATGTATTCTTATTATATTTTCAAATGTATCAGTCCACAACAGATTAGAGGGGAAAAAACCAAGAACTAGTCCTTCAGCACAGATAGTTTGAGAACTCTTTTAGATCAGTGCTTCTTCAATTTCAGTGTGCAAAGGGGTCACCTGGGAACCCTGTTAAATGTGCAGATTCTGATCCAGCAGGTCTGGCGGGGTGGGGATGCAGATTCTGCATTTCTGACAAGCTCCTGTGTGATGCTGATTTGCTGGTCCATAGGTCACTCTGAGTGGCAAGACCTAGATAACTCCTATTACCACAGATTGATTAATTGATGACCTACCTTTTTACAAAATAGAATTACAGAAACATGAGAAAATTCAGGTGACCTCTGAGGTCTTCTAAACCTGTCATTTCTTTGGGACTTTTACATATTTTGTTCAATTTTTAAAAGGGTTTTAATATGGTAATTCAGGGATAGTCAACATACTGTTTTCCATTTTTATGCAGAATCTTTGAGGTTAAGATAACTCTACCTGGGTCACTAAGTCTTCTGCGTTGGGATTATAGGAATGCATTTTTAGATAGTTTGATTTGGGCCAATAATTTTTCACAGAGACAAATTGTTCAGACCAGATGAGCCATCACTCCAATCAGGGCATTTGTCCTTTCGAAGGCAGGGGTCTCATTTAGCCATCAGAAGGGCCTCGTGCTAGGCTCTCAACACAGGTAGCAGACTTGACCTTGAAGAGGTGACTCTAAGGACCCAGAGGTAAGTGTAGATGAGAAGTGACAAATGAAATGCCTTAAATGTATATACTTGGGGGTGGGAGAGGAAAGGGGTTGTCACTCTCTTCTGCAAGTTTTAATTATGAAATTTGCAATAAAACAGGACATGAGCTAGCCTTCGTAACATGAAGCAGCAGGAGAGGGCACAGTGCTATGGAGCCTGAGCAGTGGAAGAATGGGCCCGACAGGATCTACATCCACTTTACCCAGCTGCCGCTGCCAGAATCAGATCAGGCAGGTGAGGATGCAAGAGAGAAGAAGCACCCCGGGCTCTCTTCTACCTTTCAATCTCTGCACAGGTGCCTCCTATTGGCTAAACCAACTGGCAGCCAGATGGCAAGGGATCCTGAGTTTTGACATCTGCGGACATCAGCTTCCAGGGGCATAGAACAAGACAGGGAATGTGAAGAATGGATTCAGAGAGGGAGAATAACCCGCACAGACCCCACATTCTATAACCTATCCCCATCAATCTCAGGCTTCTCATAAAATTTCACACCCACATGAACACTGGAAACCGCTGCTGGACATTTACGCACCACATTGAGTTGAGACCAAATAATACAGATAATACAGGGCATACTGTGCAACAGAGGAGTTGCTAGAATTAAGTTAGTTCAATCCGAGATATCTTTCTGGCTTTGAGGTGAACTCATGAGGAGATGAGAGACATGAGTCTGGGGACAAGAGAAAAGCACTCGTGGCAGAGATGATAGTCTGAGTAGCTTGTAGGTATAAAGAGGGATGCTTAGAAATGAACACCAAACCAGCCAGTTGGTAGAGGGCATCAGATCCTGATTTGAATGGTATAGGGGAGCAATGGCTCTTTGAATACAGGGAAATGACATAATACAGAGCGGGAAGATTAATGATAATAACTGTGCATAGGGTAAATTAGAGATAAAATTATCTTCCATAGTAATTTTTCACAAACACGATGTCATTGATGGCCCACAGCAATCTGATGGGGGTGGTAATATAATCACCTTCATCATTTTATAGAAGGAAAAACTGAGGGCCAGACCAAAACTGCTTTGCCAGATGAGGTAGATTATGTTATCATCCAAAAATAGTTTCTGTCTCTCCCGTGGGAATTCTCTTTATCATCTCCTCCCCACGAGACAACTTTCTGGTTATACTTGTTCCATTGACATCAGCTTGGTTATGTGACTTACTGTGGCCAATGAATGTGAGTGAAAATGATAACTACCACTTCTAAGCAGAACCTTTAAGATCCCTTGCTCTTTTCCCCCTGGGTAGAGGCTACTTGAACATATCAATAGCCAGTAACCCACAGTGGGCATGTAAAGACAGCAAGAAATATTTGCTCTGCTACTGTAAGCCATTGAGATGTGGGAGTCATTTGTTAAAGCAGCATAGCCTAGCCTAGCCTGACTGATTAACCAGGGATACCAGTTTCTCCCTGGTTGCTGTATTCAGAATACTCATTTCTAGTTTTCACTGTACTCGACCTCCCTGTCATATTTAATACTTGATCAGCCCTTCTTTCATGAGGTATTTTCTTCCGTGGCTTCTCCTGGTTTTCCTCCGACTCTGTGCCTGTTACTTCTTGGGTCCTCTTAGGATGCCTCTGCCTCTGCTTCCTCCTTCAATGCTGATGTTCACCAAAGTTCTGGCCTTGGATCATCTTCTCTGACACATATTCCCAGGGCAATTACATTCATGCTCCTGGCTTCATCAGTCAATGGGTGAGTCCTATAATAATTGGGGTGGGAGATGGGAGCACCTGGTATTTACAGTTTTGATACCAGAACCATGGGGGGAACAGCACATCATGTCTAAGACAAAGAGTGAGGGGAAGCTTAAGGGCATTTTAATGGGTCGTCAGAACAAAGAGGCTCAAGGTGACGGGAGCTGAGTTGTGGAACCAAGTGAGGATGGAGGATTGGGCAAGATGAGAGTGAGAGTGAGCTTGCCCTTCCTACATCTCCCTAGTGTGTTGGAGGCTATGCTGAACCACAGCTTTTCTAAGTCCTGGACAACTTCTGGGTTGTTGGTAATGTCAGGAGGTGGGAAAGGTGGAGAAGGAAGCAGTAAGAAGGATAACTATAATTCATTGCTCTGAAAAAAAATGTTTTTTGATTGGAGGAGTTCAATTCCACAGTGGCAGAGCTGGTGAACCCATTTGTGGTCTGCAAGTGAGGGAAGCACAGGTGTCTCCAGACTGAGAAGTTGGCATCTCCACTTGCCTATGTTCTGCAGGCGATGGGGTGATGATACATGGGTGGATGCAGACATGGAGTCTTTAATCACTACCTCAAATTGAGTATGCCCCAAAGTGGTCTCATTCTTCCTTGCCAGCACCAATTCATTCTCCCTTCTGCATTCTGGCTCTCAAGGGGTATTTGGAAATGTAGAGAGTCACTTTTTAGATGTCACAGTGATTAGGAAATGCTACTGGAGCTTAGTGGATTGGGCCAAAGGTGCCAAAATTTTTAAATGCACGAGAGTCCCACACATAAAGAATTTTCCTGTCCAAAATGCCACTAACACCTCTATTAAGAAACACTATATAAATGTCATCACTGGATATTCAATTGCCCAAGAAAGAAACCTGAAAGTCATCCAAGATCCCTTCTCCTCTCTTCTGCCCTCACCCAGCTAAGCTGTCCTTGAGTTTTATTCATTATACCTCCTAAACATCTCTCAAGTCAATGTCCTTCTCTTCATTCCCTCTGTCTTATATTGGCCTCCAAAGTCTTTCTCTTAGGCTGCAAGCTGCTTCTACACAGAAGATTCCACTCAGTATTTGTGGAATGAATGAATTTTAACTGCTTCTACTGCTTTATCTTCCTTAGTCAGAGTAAATATTCCAAAACACGTCTGATCAGCCTACTCCTGTTTTTAAACCTTCATTTGCTCCCCACCATCTTCAGGGTAAAAATGAACCACAGATCCCTTGCCTCACCTTCTAGCCTCATCTTCTACCATTCTGCCATGATAACATGTGTGGCAACTTTTTTGAACTGTCATTGATAACATCTGACCATTTTTTAAAAATTTATTTTATTGAAGTATAGTTGATTTACAATGTTGTGTTAGTTTCTAGTATACAGAAAAGTGATTCAGATATATATATGTATATATATATATATACACACACACACATATATATATATATATACATTATTTTTCATATTCTTTTCCATTATGGTTTATCACAGAATATTGAATATAGTTCCCTGTGCTATACAGCAGGATCTTGTTGCTTATCCATCCTATATATACTAGTTTTCATCTGCTCATCCCAGACTCCTGGTCCATCCCTCCCCAAGCCCCTCCCCCTTGGCACGACTAGTCTGTTCTCTGTGTCTGTGAGTCTGTTTCTGTTTCATAGATAAGTTCATTTGTGTCATATTTTAGATTCCACATATAAGTGATCTCATATGGTATTTGTCTTTCTCTTTCTGACTTACTTCACTTGGTATGAAAATCTCTAGGTCTATCCATGTTGCTGCAAATGGCATTAGTCCATTCTTTTTTATGGCTGAGTAATATTCCATTGTATATACATGCTACCTCTTCTTTATCCATTCATCAGTCGATGGACATTTAGGTTGCTTCCATGTCTTGGCTATTGTAAATAGTGCTGCTGTGAACATTGGGGTGCATGTATCTTTTCGAATTAGAGTTCTGTCTGGATACATGCCCAGGAGTGGGATTGCTGGGTCACATGGCAAGTCTATGTTGTTTTTTGAGGAACCTCCATACTGTTTTCCACAGTGACTATACCAATTGACATTCCCAACAACAGTGTAAGAGCGTTCCCTTTCCTCTACACCCTCTCCATCGTTTATTTGTCGATTTTTTAAATGATGGCCATTCTGACCAGTGTGAGATGCTACCTTATTGTAGTTTTGACTTGTATTTCTCTAATAATTAGCGATGTTGAGAATCCTTTCATGTGCCTCTTGGCCATCTGTATGTCTCTGACCGTTTTTGACTTTGTATATACTGCTCTCTGTGCCAGAAGTACACTTCTTCCCCTTCCTTGAATGGCTGATTCATAATTCTGGACCTAGCCAGAATGTGATTTCCTCTGGGAAGACTTTCCTGGTTGCTGTTCCCACTAACAGCTGGACTGGCCTTTCACTATAGCTCCATGATATCAGAATCACACACTCCCATCACACCATGCTGATATTGCTGTGTTCCATGCCCTTCATCCCCCCCTAGACGGCAGCTTGCAGGCAGGCACCGTGCATTCCATTTCTCTCTCTTCTGTGTCTTGCATAATCCATGGCCCATGGTCACTCGATCAGTACTTCTTGCATCTGAAGAAACTAGCCAAGGCCACATGGTCCATAAGTGGCCAAGGTGATCTCCATCAGATCTTCAGCCTCCAGCACACTCCATTATCTCTCGTGGAACTTAGAATGTAGGAAGTCAGTTACTGGGTTGACGCATTAATTCTGGAATAATGGAAGATTAGTGAAGCTGGAAAACAATGAGTAGAGTTCATTGAGCTTTCAAAAAGTGTTTATTGAGCACTTACTGAGTCCAGGAACAGAGATAAGAACATTTTGATGGAAGGTGCAAGAGATCTAAAGGTTGGACTTTGTGTATCTGTGGCAGATGAAGGAGCATCACCAGGGAATCCCAGAGTCAAGTGGGTGCCACCTTAAGAGCAGGCGCTCAGTCAGGTGGTGGCCTGACCTCAGGAATTTGGTAAGCTGAGTGAGGTTAGACTGTTGGTCACCACCAGAAATAGGACTCCTGCACAGCCAGCACACCATTCTCCTTCTCCTGCCCCTCTGTGGGGAATGGAGATGAGCTGACAAAGGAAAAATGTCTAGAAGGCATAGCCAAGTTCCCTCCCACCTCAGTCACCAGCCAGAGAAAAGAAGCTGATGTTCCAGGAGGAAACCTTTTGTTAGAGCTCACTGTTTACCAACAGGACCACCTGGCACAGCTTCAACCACTGGTTTCTGGCAAAAGTGGGAAAGGGAGAAAAATAAATAGCAGCCTGCCATTGCAAACACCTGAATGGGAAGGGAGGGCAAGGCGGCAGGGGATGGGGGTGCCGTCAGCACGATAAGGGCCTAGAGGTCATCAAAAACCCAAGATCTGGAGTCTTGATAGCCTCTGAGTTCTGGAAACTGCATCCTCCAGTTCATGGCCCCATGGGACTCCTTCAAGGGCGAACAGGCAGGAAGCAGGAGCCCAGAAGCCAAGATGCAGGGGATACTCTGATCTGCAAACACCATGAGGTCTTCCTGCCTTCTGCTTGGATGGCCACAAGTGACCTTAGGGGCTTAAAAAGCCATCTCAGGGTTTTGACAGGTGCTGGGGGAGAGCAGGATAATGACAAACAAGCGTGAGCAAGAAACTCAGTCCTGGTTATGAACTGGACTTAGGAAAAGGGATGGATGGCTTCAATAGACAGTGACCGACAAGAGGAAATGTACAAATCAAGAGTTAATGAGAGCCAGCCAGATCTGCAGAATGTCATACCCCTATTTTAACATTCATTTTGATTTCCTCACTCAAGTTTTACTAGGACAATGGGACTCACAATAAAATGGATTTCAGTGGAGAAAATAAATTTCTAGTTACTAAATATGTTGCTTTTGGAAAGTTTGTGTTTATACGATTTTTTTTTCTAAAAAATTAATGATCTCAGGTCAGTTGGGTTACTCAAATCTGGACAAAGAACACAGTATTTCAATTTTTGCGCAAGACAAAGTAATGGAAAACAGCTCTCTTTACTACAACTTTAAAGTCATTAACATTAAAAAATATTTTAGAATTAATTTATGCCTTATCATTGGCTCTGGAGGTTCCAGAGATTGAAACTCACATCTGATGCCAGGATTTGGCTTAGCCCGGCCTTTGGAATCCACTCCTATTGGCTTTCCATCTGTGCTTTCCTCTTACAATGGGTTCAACTCCCCTGAGAGTCAAAACTAAGTCCTAAGCCAATCACTGTAAAGCCTTTTCCTAGGATCTGAGAAAATAAAACATTCATAATAGAAAATTACAAGAGGGAGTTTAGTTACTAGTTAAATGAGCGTTGAGTTGGATATTTAAACATCAGGGGAAAAAATGAGGGCCTAGCACTGTTGGACTGGCTTTCATGGTGGTGTCAGTAGTAAGCAAATACGTAGAGTCTTAAGTATTCTTAAGCGGAAGCTCAATTAAAAAGACAAACCTTGGAACAGGCTTTGTGGAAGGCCAAGAGATTTAGATTCTGCCAGTCCAGGAAGGAAGGGATTCCAAAGATAAAGGGCATCCATCGCAAACATCTTGTTTCCAAGTCCCGGGAGCTCTCCATCAGGAAATGAACAGCAATGTGCTGCCTCACGTTGAGTGAGAGAGAGAGAGAGAGAGAGAGAGAGAGAGAGAGAGAGAGAGAGAGAGGGAGAGAGAGAGAGAATGTCTCTAAAATAACCATTAGCACGAATCCCTAGAATCCAGGTGTTTTGGTTTCCAAAATCTCCGGAGAAAGTCTACGTCCCTCAGATACTAAATACCTTAAAAGGCTGAGAAGCTAATGTTTCCACTGCCCTTTGTTTTGAAATCCTTTCCCCCACCTTTCTATGTAAAACTAAACTTAGTTTCATTCTTTGGTCCAGGCTCTGCCGTGATGACTGTTCCTGACGTGCAAGCAAGAAAATTTAATTGCTGGGGTAATGCAAATTCCAGGTTAAGAGCCATGTGATATGAAGGTGTCTGTTTCTTGACACAGTGGCTCTATTTGAGAAGGTTTGATGATGTGGTCTGAGGAATGCCTGGTGGTGACAATGACTAAGTCCTGGCTGTTGCATGCGAACTTCACCTTGATGTTAAACTGGGAGACAGACTCACTCCTGTGTCTGGACTTGCCTTGAGAGCAGCTGGTGTAGCAGCTGAGAAGTGACTATTTGGATAATGGAATGAAACTGTTTGTTCAGGAACCAAATGATAAAACAGCAGCAATGGTGGTTGTGAGGACTCCATCTGAAAACAGGAGAATTATGTCTGAGACAAAGCACATCAGAAACAGAGCTAGAAGTCTCTCCTATACAGCCTACTGGATACAGGTGCCTGCTCTGGAGTCTGCCTCCCAGGTTTGAATCCCATGTAGTAGCTGTGTGGCTATGGCAAGTTACTTAGCCTTTCTGTCTTGGTTCTTAGTAACTGTGAAATGGAAAGAAATGACAGTGCTTACCCTTTAGGGTTAATTTAGGATTAACTGAGGTAAAGCATGTAAGTGAGTATCGTTCACACCAGCACGAAGGTCATCAGCAGATAGTCAGAGCTTCACCATGAACACCTAACTTTTCACATTCCCTAGGCTGCATCATCACACCTTCTCCTAAGGTAATTGTTGTGCCACTTTCCAGCTGTGTGACATCAGGCAAGTTACTTGACCTTTCTGTGCTAGGTTTGTTCTTCTGTAAAATTTGATAGGATTGTTGTGAGGATTAAGTGAGTTAATATTTGTGAAGTGCTTAGAACAGTAAATACTAGATGCTTATTAAATAAACAAGACTGTGCCTGGAACAGCTAAGAGTTGAATATATATTAGCTATGGTTTTAAACATGGTCACCTTCAAGGAGAACTTGGTTCTGGTGTGAGCTCTTAACTAGAATGAGAACTTGTGAAGTCAGCCAGGGTATAATGGCAAGAGAAAGTGCCTGTGAGTGCATGCTGGAGAGGGGGTGGGGAGAATGATAAAATATCTCTTTGAAGATTATCCATTACTGTGCATAATAATCCCCTTCTCAGTGTGGTAGAAGAATAAAATGTAGGCCCAAGGCAATATCAATTAATATTACTTATAGCCATGTCTTTGTCATGATTAAACAATTAATTTTTCTAGCACCATTGTAAAGAATTGGGGACTCACAGTGTAGAATTACTGGACCTTTGAATATGATGGTGGTGTTTCTATAATGTTTCATCTGCTTTGATCCTTAAAATGTTTCCCTTTTTATTTGGTTTTAATGGAGCTCCTGCCGCTGATCAGGAAGCATTTAATGTGAAGCTGTCTTGGACAAACTTGAAGCATATCTTTTGAAATACAAAGCTATTTTTTTAAATGATGAAGAAACCATTGGCCTAGACCAAAGGTAGAATGGCAGTAGACATTGCCCCTCTTTTCTTTGACTTTATCCCAAGATCTGGAAGGCTGTGAGTCAGGGAAATGTAACCCAGAAGGAGAGGGAGGGGTGGTAGGATTCTTCCCCTACTGGTAGGTAGCCTAAGCCTTTCATTCCAGGGTTCCATTATTGGGCTTGGCCTTTTCACTTTATAACGCTCTAGAAGTGTCCCAGACCCAGTTTTTCCACTCCTGGTGTGGCCAGACAGATTTGTCTCAAGGGCTTCTAGGCAGCCCTCAATAAGCACAGCACGGGCTCCAGGAGGGCCCTGAAGCCTTGGCTCTGCAGAGCGGTGTGCTGTGATCCATTAGCAATGTCTTTCCCGGGCAGAGGTGATGATGGCAGAGGGGTGGGTGCACATTTTATTTTGACTTTCCTGCCCCAATTCCTCTGTTTAACTGAGAGGCAGGATTGCAGAGAAGTTCCAGCTAGGAGGTTTGGGGTATATTTCTCAAACTCTCTGAGCCTCAATCCTCATCTTTAAAAGGGAGAAAATAATAGTAACAACAATAACAACAATATTTCTTAACACATGCCGGGTCTGTTGCTAAGAGCTTTACATATGTTAACTCACTTAGTCCTCACAACAACTTATGAGGTAGAGCTATTGTTATCCCTTTCTGCAGATAAAACTGAGACTCAGGGGCTTCCCTGGTGGCGCAATGGATGAGAGTCCGCCTGCCGATGCAGGGGACGCAGGTTCGTGCCCCAGTCCGGGAAGATCCCACATGCCGCGGAGCGGCTGGGCCCTTGAGCCATGGCCGCTGAGCCTGCGCGTCCAGGGCCTGTGCTCCGCAACGGGAGAGGCCACAGCAGTGAGAGGCCCGCGTACCGCAAAAAACAAAAACTGAGACTCAGAATAATGGTCCCGGCTAAGACGGGCATCAGCTCTCCTCTTTTCGGACTACGGCCTCTTCCGTGTGCACATGAAAGCACTCAGTACATGTTACCCCCTTTGCTTTTACTTCTGGGTTATAAGAGCTTCTGGAAAGCACAGGAACCTGTAAAGGAAACAAACAGGAAATGGGTTAGTGGATTCTGCTACAGTCTTCAGCTGTCACATTCCGTTTGATTCTCATGTCACTTTGAAAAAGGATATTAACACAGGTGAAATCCACAAGCAAATCTCTTTAAGCCATATTTCCTGGCTACATAACCTCAAACAGTTTGCAAAGTACTTATTTGTCGTTATTGCTGTTGATCCTCACCACTGTGTTATAGGCAAAGGCCTTGGTTTTTACTGCAGATCTTCGTCTTATTAGGGACATTTGTATTTTATTAGAAGATGGCACAGCCAGCATGAGGACTCTTTCTACCGTCCTATACATTTGGTTTCTCAAGCTCAGTGGTTCTCAAAGAGTAGTTCCTGGATCACAGCCTCAGCAGCACTTGGGAACTTGTTAGAGATGAAAATTCTCTGGCCTCACCCAGGCCTACTGAATCAGCGACTCTGGGGATGGGACCCAGGAACCCATGCTGTGACAAGCCCTCCACACGATTCTGATGCACACTCGAGTCTGAGGACCACTGCACTATCTGAAGCTCTCATAAGAGGAAAAGTTGCAAGTAGTTGAGATAACTAACTAGAGAAACAGATGTCTGCTGTGAAAGGCTTGATAGATGTCTATGTACAAGATAGAGCAGTTTTGTTCAGTGCTGCTTTAAAGAGTTTTCAATAAACTTAAGAAATAACATTCTAAGAAAGAGCTCTTCTAATTTGACTGTTTTGGGAGACATTTCTGATCACTAGAGAGAGTCAAGCGAACACACCTACGGCCCATCCATGCTCACGGAGTGGGGCGGGAGAAATTCTTATATTGGGTTGATAAAGTTGGAGTTTTCGGAGACCACTGAATAAATTTTTCCCTTCTGAGTTTGGAATCAATTGAGAAATGAGAAAGAGGGGTTAAATAAGAGGTGATCAAACTTCATTACTAGTAAAGACTGGGGTGGAGAATATGTGTGTTCCAGATTTTTTTTTTTTGCCCTATCATAAACTACCCTAAATCAGTGCCTTAAAATAATACCAATCATTTATCTGCTCACGATGTGAGAATTGGCTGGTCTCATCTAGGTGAGTTTCACTCTGGTGTCTCACGTGGTTGCAGTCAAATGATGGCGGGGAGTGCGCGCATTCGTTCGAATGTCTGGCACCTGGGCTGGAAAGCCTCCAGCAGCTGCGGCTGGAGCAGCATCTCTCCTCTGCTCCCATATGCTCTCTCCATATGGTGACCTCAGGGTCCCTGGACTTCTTTCGCGGTGACTGAAAGGTCCCAAAGTGTTCCAAGAGAAACTAACAAAAGCCACGTGGCTTTTTTAACAGCCTCAGAAGCCAGGCTGCACCACTTCTGCAGCGTTCTATTTGTTAAGCAAACTCCTAGCTAGGTTCAAAAGGAAGGGACGTAGACCCCACCTCCGGATGGGAAAAATGCCAGAAAATTTGCAGATATGTTTTAATACCACCACAGTGTGCCACCACATGGGTCTGTAACACCTTTTCCCTTGAACTGAACTTCTCTCCAAGTTGTGATCTGACCCCTTGCAGGGACAAACATTACCACACGGAGCTTACTAAATGCCTCTCTGTGGACAGGCCCAGCTGCACTAGAGAGCATGCTCAGTTGCACTTTCAAATTCACCGATCAGGTAAGTTGCTACTAAACTGGGGTCGGGGATGGGAGAAGCTAGGAGTGTTACACTGGAAGAATATTTCCACAGGGAGATATGAGGCCAGGAAATGGGGATTAATTACACCTTTAATAGGCAATAGGATGGGATGAACACTTTTCATTTTTAAGCTTTTAAGTAATTATGAATTTTGATACCTAAATGTTGTTTGTATATTCAGGTGCAGAATAACTTATCATCTCTGGCAATTTCCCAAAGGGAATCTGGACATTTTGTTTTAAATATGTGTCCAAATGCTCACTTACTTATTTCCTCTTCCCTTCAAGGTGCCTTAAAAAAAAAATAACAGTTTTATTGAGGGATAATTCACATACCATGCAATTCACCCATTTAAAGTATATAATTCAATGGTTTTTAATATAGTGACAGATATGTGCAACCATCACCACAGTTAATTTTAGAGCATTCCATCACCTTCAAAAGAAATCCTGTACACTTCAGCCATCACCTCTTTGTCCTTCCAGCTTATCCAGCCCTAAGCAACCACCAATCTACTTTCTGTCTTTATAGATTAGGATGTCATCTAAATGGAATCACATAATATGTAGCCTTTGTGTCTGGCTCCTTTCACTTGGCGTAATGTTTTCAAAGTTTGTCCATGTTATAGCATGTATCAGTACTTCATTCTTTTTTTTGGCTGAATAATGTTCCTTTGTATAGATGGCAAACAACATTTTGTTCATTTATTTATCATTTGATGGACATCTGGGATGTTTCCACCGTTTGACTGTAAACATTTGTGAACATGTTTATATGTGGACATATGTTTTCTTTCTTTTAGGTATATACCTAGGAGTGGAACTGCTGGGTCTTGTGGTCACTCTATGTTTAACCATTTGAAGAACTATCCAACTGTCTCCCAAAGTGGCTGCATCATTTTGCTCCCACTAGCAGTGTATGAGGATTCTGGTTTCTCTAGATTCTTGTCAACACTTATTATTATCTGACTTTCTAATTCTAGCCATTCTAGTGGCTGTGAAGTGATATATCATTGTAGGTTTGATTTGCATTTCCCTAAGGACTAATAATGTCAAACATCTTCATATGCTTACTGGTTATTTGTCTATCTATCTTCTTTGGAGAAATGTTTATTCAGTTCATTTTCCAATGAGTTATCTATCTTTTTATTATTGAGTTGTATGAGCTCTTTATGTATAGATACATGTTCCTTATGAGATATTTGATTTGCAAATATTTCTTCCCCATTCTTTTCACTTTTGTGATAATGTCCTTTGAAGCACAAAAATTTTCATTTGATGAAGTCTAATTTATCTATTTTTTCTTTTATTGTTCATGCTTTCAGTGTCATATCTATAAATCCATTGTCAAATCTGAGGTCGTAAAGATTTATCCCAATATCTCCTTCTAAGTTTTACAGTTTAGCTCTTATATTTAGTTCTTTGATGCATTTTGAATTAATTTTGTATATGATGTGAGGTAAGGGTGTCATTTTAGTCCCAGTCTGAAGGCCTGAGAACCAGGGGAGCTGATGGCATAAATTCTAGTCCAAGGGCAGGAAAAGACTAGTGTCCCAGCTCAAGCAGGCAAGGAAGAAGAAGAACAGATGAATTCTTCCTTTCTCTGCCTTTTGTTTTAGTTAGACCCTCAATGGATTGGATCATGCCCACCCACATTGGGGAGGGCGATCTACTGAGTCCACCAATTCAAATGCTAATCTAATTCGGAAACAACCTCATAGGTACACCCCAAAATAATATTTAATATGGGCACCCCACGGCACAATTTAACACATAAAATAACCATAACACGAGTTCCCCTTTTTTCTCTTTTTTTGGAAGTTTGTGAAGAATTGATATTAATTATTCTTGAATGTTTGATAGCATTCAGCAGTGAAATCATCTGGGCCTGGGATTTTCTTTGTGGGTAGTTTTTAAAAAAATTACTACTTAAATTTCTTTACTTGTTATAGATCTGTTCAGATTGTCTATTTCTTCTTGAGTCAGCTTCGGTAGTTTGTGTCTTTCTAAGAATTTGTCCATTTTATCTGAGTAATCTGATGTACTGGCATACAATTGCTTATAGTATTCTTTTTTAAATTGAAGTATAGTTGATTTACAATGTTGTATTAGTTTCAGGTGTACAGCAAAGTGATTCAATTATCACTTTTCAGGCTCATTTCCTTTATAGGTTATTACAAGATATTGAATATAGTTCCCTGTAATATACAGTAGATTCTTGTGGTTTATCTATTTTATATGTAGTAGTGTTGTATATCCATTAATCTCAAATTCCTAATTTAACCCTCTCTCATAGTATTTTTTTTATAATTTTTTTTTTCAGTAAGATTGGTAATAATGTTCCCTTTCTTATTTCTGATTCTAGTCATTTGAGTCTTCTCTCTTTTTCTTGGTCAATCTAGCTAAAGGTTGGTCAGTTTTAATTATGTTTTCAAAGAAACAGCTTTTTGGTTTTATTGATTTTATCTATTGTTTTTCTATTCTCTATTTCATTGATTTTCATTATAATCTTTATTATTTCCTTCCTTCTTCTTGATTTCTTGATTATTACTGTCTCCTCAAAGGGACATTGGTAATCCACATATTTAGTGAAAACACAAGAAAATCATTTTTATCATAGTATTATCTTTTTTCCACTCCTGTTTCTTTTCTTATACTGTTAATTTTATTATGGCACTGCAGTCACCCAAGCTGGAAACTGGAACCTTTATTTATTCTTTTTTCTCCTCATGCCTCACATTCAATTGGTCATTGAATCCTATAAGGCCAACTTTAGAAATGTCTCTCAACTACATCCACTCCTCTTTGTTTCCACTCTTTCCCACTAAAATTCACAGCCCACTGTTATCTAGGTTACCTGATAGTGGGTAACTCAGGCCCACCCCTGATATTTGCAGGTCCCAAAGAAGAATTAAAATGGAGGTTTCCATCCCATTGCCCAACCTCTTCTTTTCCCACCCCATAGCTGTGTCTCACTATAAATGGCCTCACATACATGCAGACATCCCAACTTACACAACCAAGTTCTTTCCCATAGTTCCAACAAACAGCCACCTGTTGGGCTTAGAGGATAGACCTATGAAGGCCTGCACAATTTACAAACCCTAACAGCAGGCTTGGGATTCTTTGAGCAGGGAGTTTCAGTTCCCGAGCACTCAGATTGTGATCTAGAAGTGGGGAAGAACACAGGCTGTGAGTGGACACATCCCACTGGCCCTGTGGACTCCTTGCCTTGTGGAAATTGATGTGTCTGTATGGGGGCCAGACCTGTGTCTCCTAAAGGGCAGGTTCCAGTGGAGGGTGTCTCCAAGTGGTACTCCAGTCCAAGTGGTACTGTGCCACTCCCCTGCATAAAATTCTCAAGTCCTATCCTGTGGCCCGCTGAAATGTGTCTGAACTCCTTAACTTAGTACACAAGGCCTACCACAACCTGATTTTGGCCTATTTTCCCATCTTTTCTCATTCTTCCATGAACTCAGCTCCTCCAGAACCTCTAGGAAAAATTAATTGCTTTCTCATGCTTTGATGACCCTCAGCCTTACTCTTAAACATACTTCCATTAAAACTTGTAAAACATTGCATTATTATTATTTGTTTGAATATCTGTCTTCCCTATAAACTAGAAAGCTCCCTGAGGTGTATTTGTGGCCTTTTGTCTGCACAGGAGCCATTCTTTATTCAAGGAATAGCACCCCCTTTGCTTTAGGAAACTGTTCCTCCCTCTCTCCCCTTGTAGACCCCTCTGTTGTAATATGAGATTTAAATGGTAGCTGATGTCCAGACTCATCAAACTGTACATATTAAATTGTATATCAATTATACTTTAATAAACCTTTTTTTTTTTAAGGTTGCTGGCTCTGCCCCTGTAGCCACAGTGTCTGGCAGCATGTGACCTATGCTGGACCAATCAAGTTCTTTCCTAGGACGTTTTTACATGCAACTGTATGGAAAAGCTTTTTCCTCTTGGGTGGTGAATTAAGGAAGGTGGAACCCGGAGTTCTTGATTGTTATGGGGTCAGTTTCATGGGGAGTTGCCAAAACAGAAATCAAGCTAAGAGACGGGAAGAAACATCTGGAAAGCACTCAAGGCTGTAGTTCATGTCATCCCGGTCATTTCTATGGTTTGACTATGTGAGTCAATGAACTCCCCTTTTTGCTTCAGCTAATTCAAGTTTGGTTTTTATGATTTGCAACCCAAAAAAATCAGTAAGGTTTTCCTCCAAGGTGGAGACCAGGATTTCTTCATTTTTTTGTATCCCAAAGTCTAGCATAGACCCTAGCACAGAGTAGGCATTCAGGACATTTATTTATTGCTTTAAAGCAAAACACAAATTGGCTGAGTTAATTTATTGAGAACTGTGCTGGTCAGTCTAAAATGAAAAGAAAGCATCCAGTGTTACTTAAGTATATTGGGAGAACAAAAGCTTGATGATTTGTATAATTAAATGTGGGGGGAAAAAACAGTGAAAAGTAAAACAATCCCAGAAAAAGAATAAATCTGCTTCCAACTTGGCTAAGTGAACTATAGCAAGCTAGAAATATTTGTTTACCTTCCCTCTTCTCCAATAGTTTTCCAACTAAAATTTCCTTTTGTAAAATATAGAACGTCCTTTTATAAAGTAATATTTTTATGATTTTGCTTATGAAAGATGGAAGCTGGAAGGTTTAACTTCCCTCCCTGAGCCCTGTTGTCTCTCACCATCCCATTTGGGCTTTAGGAGGGCAGGGGAAGAGGATGAAGTAAGGTTGGAGAACTGGGATGATCTTTACCTACTCACAAGTGCAATTACTTATTCCCAAACAAGAATAGACCCTTCATTGTACCTCCCCTCAGGCATTCAGTAAAAGGAAAGCTGGCTAGAAAAGTGGCAGAAAAGTGCAACCACATCTTCACCAAACAGGTCTGGCTGGTTTAGGACCATGTGTTTTGCCAGATTAAATGGCTGTACCAACAATAAGATCCTGAAGAGTCCACCCATTGTGAAAACCAAGGGTCATTTATTCCTGGAGCTGGATGGAACCTCAGAGGTCTTCTGGTTCAACCACCATCTGCTGTCTGATCATCTCCATACTGTCCTTGAATTAATTTCCAGTTCCTTCTTGAGCTCACTTATGAAGAGTGACCCAGGTCTCCAGACAGCCATTTCATCTATGAACTGTTAGAAAATTCTTTGTTTTACTGGGCTGAAAGCTGTTTTCAGAAATTTCCTGCCATTGATTCAAATGGCCTTGCTTAAGTTCTTGGAGGGAATTCCCTGGCGGTCCAGTGGTTAGGACTCCGAACTTTCACTGCTGAGGGCCTGGGTTCAATCCCTGGTCGGGAACCAAGATTCTGTCAAGCCGCAAGGCGTAGCCAAAAGAAAAAAGTTCTTAGAAAATAAATCCAGTCTCTCTTCCAAATTAGTCACTCCTCCAGGCCTTTAGATACTTGAGGCAGCTACCACATATTTTTAGGCAAGACATCCCAAGGATGTCCTTTAGCAGTCCTTCATTGGACACTAGGGTTTTAATCTTCTCTGGGCAGGCACTCGGGCAGCAATTAGGTGCAAAGGACATGCAGCCAGTTAGGGCCAAGTCACAATTCTTGCGCCTCAGCTCACCTTGTGTGTGTGACTTGTGCATATTATTTTAACCTTTATTGACTTCAGGTTTATCATTGCTAAAAGAAAGATATAACCTTCTGAACTTCATTTTATTCATAAAATGGAAACAATGATAGCTATATTATGGGTTGTCTTGAAGATTATGTGAGATATTACATTATAAAATGGTTAGCACAATGCCCAGAACACACAAACTACATTATCGTTGCTGTTATTATTATTATTTTATCATTTTTAAAATATTATCTATAATGTATTAGCCAGCTCAGGCTGCCATAACAAAATACCATAGACTGGGTGGCTTAAACAACAGAAATTTATTTTTCATGGTTCTGAAGGTGGGATGTCCAAGATCAAGGTGCCAGAAAAGTAGGTTTGATTCTGAAGCTTCTTCTCTTGGCTTGTAGGGAGCTACCATCTATCTTTCTGTGTGCTCAGTGACCACTTAAATGTGCACACATGGAGAGAGAGAGAGAGAGAGTGAGCAAGAGAGAAAGAGAGCTATTGGGTTTCTCTTATTATGAGGACACTAATCTTATCTGATTAGGGCCTCACACTCATGACCTCATTTACCCTTAATTACCTCCTAAGGGCCCTATTTCCACATACAATCACACTGGAGGTTAGAGCTTCAACATATGAATTTTGGGAGTACACAAGTCAGTCCATAGCATATGATATTACATTATACATCCAACATTTAAAAGAAAAGTATGCATCCAGCTAAGGGGTCAGCATCGATAAAGGCTCTCAAATGAAATACTGAATACAGTCCTATGTGGCTGAGACAGAGAATACAGGAGAAAGATAAAATTGAGAAGCAAGCAGGGCTAAGACTGTGATGGGACCAGTAGTTCACACTAAGGAGTTTGCATTTTTCTAAGGGCAATGAGAAGACTTTGAGGGTTGTAAGTGGGAATGTGACCTAGTATATTTTGTGCTTTATTGGGATCATTCTGTCTGTGTGCAGAAAACGGATTGAAGGGGATTTAATCTTGAGAAACCTAACAAGCACATATTAAAGGGTTGTCCTCAGGGTGGTGGGAAGAAGAAAGAAATATTAACAATCTGGGCACAAATCCCAAGGATGGTTTTGAACTCAAACCTTAATGGTTTTTGAGCTTCTCTGGTGGCGCAGTGGTTAAGAATCCTGCTGCCAATGCAGGGGACACAGGTTCAAATCCCTGGTCCGGGAAGATCTCACGTGCCACGGAGCAACTAAGCCCGTGCGCCACAACTACTGAGCCTGCGCTCTAGAGCCTGTGAGACACAACTACTGAAGCCTGCATGCCTAGAGCCAGTGCTCCGCAAGAAGAGAAGCCACCGCAATGAGAAGCTCGCGCACCACAACAAAGAGTAGTCCCCGTGAACGGCAGCTAAAGAAAGCCCACGCGCAGCAACGAGAACCCAAGGCAGCCAAAAATAAATTAAAAAAAAAAAACCGTAATGGTTTTTATTCAGCCTTTCTAATGACTAGTAGCAGCCCCCGCCCTCCACGCCTATCACCCTCCTCCCACAGCCTTTCTATAATCTCCAGTTTTCTCTGATGGTTGTGGAAGAGTGAGTTTTGGGTGCTGTTACTAATTAGCATAGTGTAAGATAAGCAGCAATTTGGTTGGAACATTTTAATAATAGTTATTTTCTCTTTTGCCTATATTTAAAAGTTCTAATTTAATGAATAAATTATCTTCAGAGATCTAAGTTATTTCTAGTTTTGTTGTTCCATCTGATATGTTAATTTCAACAACAGCTTTATTTTAATAATGGAAGAAGAAACTTAAAAAAAAAAACAACTTTTACCTTGAAGTCTAAACTGACTTGTATGTGAATACCATAGGAAGTTTGGTGAAGAGGTCTTTGCACAGAAGGGTTTGGATGATGAACTTTGCAGGGCAATTTCATATCCAAAGATGGGGCATTCCCAAATCAGAGTCGTCTGAACTTCTTTTGAATAATTTTTTAAGCCACTTGGGATGAGATTGCTTTTCCTTTGAATGAAAGCCAGGAGGCAGAACAGAAACAGCAGCGAACCTGAAACTCCCAGACTGGGTCCTTGGCTTCATCTTTAACTGCCTATATGATGCGGCATATGCCCATAGCTCTTCTGGATCTCAATTATTCTAGGAAAACAAGAGAGCAGGACTAGTTCACTTCTAAAGCCTTTACAATGTGCCTCTTATGTCAGGCTCTGCTCAAGGAATGTGGGAGTGAATAAAATATATATGATCCCTGATCCCACTGAGCATTTATTCTTATGGAGGAACATAATTTCTAAAACTAGCATATTAATTAACAAATAGTATGCATCCAGATGGGGTAAATGTTTAAGAAAATGAAATGGGATAGTGATATACAGAGATATATGTGTTTGCTAGGAGCAACTATTTATATAGGGTGGGCAGTCAGGCAAACTTGTCTGATGAGGTTCCTTCTTTTCTGAGACTTGAGTGGTGAGAAACAGTTATCTACACAAAGACCTAGGGTAAGAGCATTCCAGACAGCAAGAAGAGCTGGAGCAAGGCTCTGAAGAGTGAGGAGCTTGGTGTATTCCAGGGATAAGGAGATGAGCGTGGCTGGGGCCCAGTGAATGGAATGAAGTCTGAAAGGTGAATGGTGGCCAGATCCTGTAAGGTCTGTTTGGCTGTGGAAGGGGTTTGGATTTTATTCAAGTAGTCACGAGCAGTTCTGACCCATGGACAGTTTTGGACAAGGGCATGATGTGGTCTATTTCTGTCTTGTTTTGTTTTTAAAGATTTGTCAGGGGGCCATATGGAGATGGGCTGTGTTAATGAGTGAGAATGAAGCCAAGACACTAAGTAAGCACCTGCTGCGGTAATCCAGCTGAGTGATCGTTGCAGTGGGCGGGGGTTACAGAGCTGGAGTCAGGAGCACTTGCTAAGGAGTGGTTGTCTATGCCTCCATGACCTACTGGTCTATTAAGGTTCCATCATTCTCTGCTACTAGCTGAGTTCCCCTCTCTCCCCTCCCACATCCATGAGATGGCTGTTTGGGGTGAGAAAAGTGGTTTGTGGTTATGAGACTGATTCAAGTTGGCTGCAGAGAGATCAGAGTGACCTTGCATCCACAAGCATGACGCTTTGTCTCAATGAGTCAATGGAGCATTCAATGGGAGAAATATCTCTGAAGGAAAAATAAAAGTAGAGAGTAACTAGTGGCATTGAGGCAAACCTGAACCCTCTGACAAAGCAAGGACTCCTTTCTGCTTTCTTTCCCTTTCAAATTTATTCACAAGAACTTGGGACATTCAATTTGGCTGTAGTGGAGACAGCTGTTTTAAACAGAATCGAATCCAATTTCCATGACATTTTGCACGCATGCAGATTTTGGCATTCAAATGATTCGTGAGTACAATTAATAAATGGCAGTATTATTTTGGAACATTTAGAGCATTATGTTTTCAGGAAGTGCAGCCTACCTAACTTTTTAAAAAAATTCTTATCGGGGTATAGTTGCTTCACAATGTTGTGTCAGTTTCTGCTGTACAGCAGAAAGTGAATCAGCTGTGTGTATACATATATCCCCTCATTTTTGAATTTCCTTCTCATTTAGGTCACCAGAGAGCATTAAGTAGAGTTCCCTGTACTATACAGCAGGTTCTCATTAGTTATCTATTTTATACATATTAGTGTATATAAGTCAATCCCAATTCCCAATTCATCCCACCCCCGCCTTCCCCCCTTGGTGTCCATACATTTGTTCTCTACATCTGTGTCTCTATTTCTGCCTTGCAAACAGGTTCATCTTACCATCTTTCTAGATTCCACATATACACGTTAATATACGATATTTGTTTTTCTCTTTCTGACTTACTTCACTCTGTATGACAGCCTCTAGGTCCATCCACATCTCTAAAAATGACCCAATCTCATTCCTTCCTATGGCAGCCTACCTAACTTTTAACAACTTCTATTCTGCCTTCACTTTAATATAGTCATGTCACTGTAGTTTGGGACTACATAGCCCTACAGCATAATTATATTCCCTATCAGTCTGAATAGGAGGCAGTAATTCTCTTTTTGCCATGACCCAAATGATGATATGTCCATTTTTAAAGAACTACCATATCAAGCCCAAGATCCTAAAATGCCATAATTCATTCTACATCTGCTAAGAATGTTGTTGGTATCTCTGGGACCTGGCTTTGTCAATAATTTTGTTGCACAAGTGACTCCACCTAGGATGTCTGGGAGGGCTAGAGATTGGGTCCATTTGTCCAGCAGATATTGGAGCCCCTTACTCCATGCAAGGTACTCCATGCTGGACACTGGGGGGGATGGCAAGACATAATGACATCTCTGCCCTCCATCTAGCTAACTATCCACTTGGGAAAGTTGTGCAGAAAAGATTAAATAACAGCATATTAAATAATAATATAGGACATCTCAGACCAGCAGGATATGATCTGATGACCAATAATGGTTTATAACTGTGCTTCTCAAACTGTTATATGCACATAAATCTCTTAGGCATCTTGTTAAATGCACATTCTGATTCTGTAGGTTGGGGGTGGTGGGAATAAGTTCCCACTTAATGCCAAAGCTAAAGCTTCATGACCAAATTTTGAGTAGCCAGGATATATATTTAAGATCCCCAAACTGTATGCTGAGGCACCCCAGGGTGCTGCAGTGAGTTTGCAGGGGCACCATTGGATTTTTTATGAAAAAATTTAAAAACACAGTAATGCTCATCATATGAGTTACTAGTAGTTCATTGTTTCGACATTAGATCATGCTACATTCCTCTGATCTTATATCTTGGCGAAGCTGGACTCTCACAGTAACTGTACTGTGATAAAAAATGTAAGTACAGCACAAAAATCCATGTGAAACAGGCAAAGAGAGCAGTGGTGTCTGATCTGATGTCAAGGTCTGAGAAGTTGTACAGTGCCCAATAGGCACGTATATACAATGGTAAGTAATTAGGGTTATGTAAGAGTAAAATTTCAAAGAGCAATTTTCTCTCGGTTTGTATGCATTATTTCTTTCAAACAGCTGCTAAGTTGTTAGGACGTGATTTTTTGGATATAACTACTAAATAATGAAGACTATTAGGTATTTCTTTTTTTTTTCTTTTTTTTTGTGCGGTACGCGGGCCTCTCACTGTTGTGGCCTCTCCCGTTGCGGAGCACAGGCTCCGGACGCGCAGGCTCAGTGGTCATGGCTCATGGGCCCAGCCGCTCCACGGCATGTGGGATCTTCCTGGACTGGGGCACGAACCCGTGTCCCCTGCATCAGCAGGCGGACCCTCAACCACTGAGCCACCAGGGAAGCCCTAGGTATTTCTTTTGACCAAGGAACAACACACACACACAAAATTGGGAGACACAAGATGCCGTGAACAGGGAAAGTTTGGAAGTCTCTGGGTTAGCTAATACGTACTATGAGTTCAGAGACATTTGGGTGGTGATGAAGGTCACGTGGCGGTCGTAGAACCTGGGTCAGGTCTGCAGGAGGAACAGCATGGCTGCACTTCCCAGATTTTATGAAATGCATGAACGGGTGCTTAGATTTCCATATTAATTCAAACCCTCCACTCCCCTACTTTCTTTGGTGCCTCTTTGAATGCACACAGGTTTCAACTCAGAACCCCCCCTTGTGTAGGGAAGTACCACTCCCTGAGTAGCCAATGGCCTCAAATCAGATTTTTCCTCCAATATCCTCCAAACACATGTTCTAATCTGGAGAGTGGTTTGGTGTATTGGGCTATGTGTTTGGTGCCAGTGTTGTCCTTCTTTATATATATATCACCTGGCATCCTTCTGAGTGTCTGCAAACCACAATATGTGTCTGTGATTAAAATTTTTCAAAGAACCCGAATTTTATTTTCTTTGTTTTAGAGACATTAGTTAGTTGTTAAATGGACTTGTTTTAATTGTCTCTTTTTAAATTGATTTCTGTTTTTTATCAGTATTTCCACAGAATAAATGTATCTATTTCTAAAAGTACTTGAACATAAACATGTTAATAAAGTTTGAGGTCAATTTCGCTAATCATTTTAATCCTCAACCCAAATGGTGTTGAGTTCAGAGCAATAGGCAACAGGGAGCTGGTAACAAAACAGTGGTGAAGTAGAACATAAAGTGCTGTTTAGGATGGATTGGAAGGAGGAGTGACCAGGGAGAGGCTGGCGGTGAAGCTCTAGGGTGAGGTGACAGTGGCAGTAGAAAAGAAAAGAAAGCAATGGCTACAAAAGATATGAGAAGGGAGTCTCGTACCTGATTGTATTAATATATGAAGTGAGCCAGAAAGAGGAGGTAGAGATCACGCTGCAGATCCTGGAGGTCTGGGTGACTGGGAGAATGATGGAAAAATACAGAAAAGTCCAAAGAGAGGAAGCCATCTTGGAAGGAAAAGGAGAGTTCGGCTTGACACTGGGTTTCAGGAGATGGTATGCAGTTAAATATGCCACTGCAATTAGAGCTGGAGGTTGGAAGACAGGCAGCAGAGATTTGGTCAGGTAAGACGCGAAGGACTGAGAATGAGGAAAAGAGTGGGAGTGTAAGGTGGGTCATGGCTAGATCTTGGGAAGCATCTAATATGATTGGGTAGCAGGACAAAGTGGAGCCAAGGAATGACACAAAGAAGGACAGTCACGGAACACTGCAAGCCTCCAGCGATGCTCTAAATGAAGAGCCCACTCTGTCTTCCAAGGACAGTCATTTTTGAACTTAGAAAGAGGGGGAGGGGATTCAACTAGACTGATTTGATTACAAAATTTTCATCTCTTATTATCTCCTGGGTTTCAGATGCATTTAATTATCCTTCCCAAATGTCATATTCTGCTTTTAATGAAAATCTTTAAAAAAAAAAACAAACTTCTTAATGCAGATGCAAATTAAATTTGGTGTTTTGTTTACATGGAGGAAAATACAAGGAGTACCTTGTTTGCTTCTCCATGGGCTACAAGGATAGTGTTTGGGGGCTTATTTTTAAACAAAAATAGGATTTTATTATCATTATCAATAGATGCTCATGGAATATACAAAATCAAATTTAGTTCATGTTTGCAACATCTGGGCATCATTAAGTAATTCACTAAGGAATCCACAGCTACAGAAGTTTCTATTTAAAAATATGCATGCACGCACACACACGATTTTCATTCTCATTAAATGTATAGTCTTCAGTTTCTATTATGTGTTGGACATTGTGTTGTCCTTAATTCCAATGAGCTCAGAATCAAGTAAGCAAAAAGAAAGATAAGCAAATTAATAATTATAATAAAATAATAAAAATTCAGCACTTACTATGTGCCAGACATTGCTGTAAATGCTTTACAAAGATTAACCCATTTAATCCTCACAAGAAACCTGCATCATGGGTGCTGTTATTGTCCTCATTTTACAAATGAGGAGTCTGAGGGACACAGGAGTTAAATAACTGGTTCAAGTTTGCACAGCTAGTGAGTGGTGGCTCTAGGCAGCCCACACGCTTAACCATAATGCAGTTATGGAAACAGATGCCCAGGACAGAAGGGGCTGGGAGGAAGGACTGATGGGGGATGGAGGACGCTTCCCGGTGGAGGTGACCTTTGAGTTGGATTCTTAAGAATGAAGTAGGTGGTGGATTATAGACAGAGAAGTCTGAACAGCAGGTGAGTGCTAGAAATCAGGCAGTTTGGTGTTAGTGGCATATGTGGTGGTTGGGGGGGGAAGGATTGGGTGGGAAGTGAGGCTGGAGAGATGTTCCGAAGGCAGATGGTGAAGGATGTTGAATGTTGCACCAAGCAGCTTAGACTTTGTCCTGTGGCTTATGAAAGACTGAAATAAAGGAGAGACACAGCCACAACCGCAAGTACAATGCCCAAGCTGGGTACAGGTGGATTATTCTCTGAACTACTCTGGATTCTTAGTTTTCTATTTAAAAAAAAAAAATCATACCAAAAAAAGAAAAAGAGAAAAAGGAGAATACCCAAGGAATCACAAGGGTTTATTAAAACAACATAATTTGTGGGAAATTTTAACTTACTATTGGCTCAGTTCCTTGATTAATAAATAACACATCTTCTTTGTATCTCTTAAATTAATGAGATTAACAAGATTACTTAATAAGAATAAGAATTAATAAGAATAAATAAAATAAGAGGTAGTGGAAAAACATTTATGAGAAACCTGATTGTCCTCCATGCTTTGAGAAAGAGCTTTTCCCTTGAGTGTTTCTATAATAATTTACTTTATACCTTTATTCTGCCCCCTAACTCAAGTATAAGCTTTATTCTGGGGTCAAATTTCAGTCCTGTACACATCGTGTGATCTATGTGTTTTCTGCCCGTGGACCTCCAGGGCTTCCACGTTTTTAGAGAAATGCTTTCTTTGAACATACACATTAAATAGTATGTGGCCCCATCTCGTGTATTATGGAAAAACCACACCTTCTCCAAGATTGCTGAAGCTTCCCAGGGCATCTCGCATTATCAGGGTCACCTCCTGTTTTGAATTCCAGCTTTCATTGAATTCCTTTCTTTCTTATAATCATACCTGCTTATTTAGGGTCCCCTCCTCCCAAACAAAAAAGCTAGCTTCGTCTTAAGAATTTTGCCTTCTTTCTGGGCCAACCAGTATAAACTGCCAACAGCTTTTAAAGTAACAATGTTTTCTTTCCTATTACAATAATACCTTACATTATTACATGTATTATAATTCCCTAGTACATTACAGTTTTCAAAACATTTTCACAACAGAGCAGGTGTGATTGTTCTCATTTTAGAGGAGAATGCAGGAGGGAACTAACATTTATAGGCTGCCTTTTATGAGCTGGGCTTTGTCTTCTTGTTTTACATGTTTTAGCTCATTAGCATAGGTAATCTAATTAAGCACATTTTCTCAATCGTTCTTCACAATTTTGCAAAGTAGGCATTTGTATTAGTACCTATTGCCATATACACATTACTCCAACATTGAGCAGCTTAAAACAACAAATATTCATGATCTCACACTTTCTGTGGGTCAGGATTCTGGGTATGGCTTCACTAGTACCTCTGGATCAAGGTCTCTCCAGAGGCTGCAGTTCTGCTGTTGGTCTTGGCTGTGGTCTCATCTAAAGGCAGGGGAGGACCTGCTTCCCACCTCACTCACATGGCTGTTGACAGGCTTCAGTTCCTCACCTAGCTGAGGTCTCCCTCAGTGGATTGCCATGGTGTCCTCTCCACAAGCAGCTCCCAACATGGCAGCTAACTTCTCTCCCAGTGATTGAGCAAGAAAGTGGAGAGAGGGAGCTCTCGTGGTCTCTTTGTAATCTAATCTTGGAAGTGACCTCTCATTACTTTCACCATAGCCTGTTTGTTAGAAGTGAATCACTGGGTCCAGGCCACGGTCCAGGGGCGTGGATTACACAAGGGCAAGGATACCAGGAACTGGGACCATTGGGGACCATCTTCAAGGTTGCCTACACAGCACAATGATCCCCACTTTGCAGAGGGAGAAAAAGAGGGGGTTAAAGAAATTAAGCAACTTGATCAAGGTCTTACAATTGGCAAATTGTAAAGCCAACAGTGAATTCTGATCTTAATGTCCTAAGTAGAAAATTGCACATTTATTGGCTGCAAAAAAATCTCTCTCTTTTTTTTAAATAATGAAAAAAGAGCTGAATCATTGGGAAACAAACCCATATCAGTAGTTTATTAAAAACAAAACAAAACAGAGAGTCCTTCCAGTGAGTTCCTGGGGCCAGTACAGATTCAGTCACATCCTTTATCCCAGCAGTTCCCGAATGCTGGTCTACATCTAAGAAACAGTTTTGGCCAGTCTGCAGCAAACTAAGAAAAATAAGGACCAGGACTTCCCTGGCAGTCCAGTGGTTAAGACTCCACGCTCCCAAAGCAGACGGGCACTGGTCTGGGTACTAAGATTCTACATGCCGCAAGATATGGCCCAAAAAAAAAAAAAAAAAAAAAAAAAGTAGAAGTTTTTCATAAGAAAAATATTCAGTTAAAAGGGATTTTTATTTCTTTATCATTTTTATTGTGGTAAGGACACTTAACATGAGCTCTACCCTCTTAACAAAATTTTAATTACAGTATTGTTGACTATAGGTACAGTGTTGTACAGGAGGAATCTAGAACTTATTCACCTTGCACACTGACACTGTATACTCATTGAACAGCAACTGCCCATTTCCCCCTCTCAGCATCTGGCAACCACCATTCTACTTTCAGTTTCTATGAGTCTGATTATTTTAAATACCTTATATCAATATATTTGATCTTTTGTGATTGGCTTATTTCACTTAGCATAATGTCCTCAAGGTTCATCCATGTTGTCACATGTGGCAGAATGCAGAAAATCCTCACACTCTAAAAAAGTAAAAGGGCTTTCTTTATTCTTATTTTCATTCTGCCATTTTGGGGTGTTAAAATGATCCTTTTATAATGTGTTGCTGATATTAGAATCGTGGTTTTTCTAAAAAAATACTTTACTTATTTGATGAAACAAATAATATGCAACACGGAGAGATTCCTAGATTTTACCTGAACTTTTGCTGGTCTTTGAAATTCAAGAATTTAGAGATCTCTGCATCATACCATAATTATGTGATCCTATAAAGTGATCCTACAACGTGAGTCAGAATGATGACCCTAAGTTTGAAGTAAGATCCTCCAATGTTAAATAAAGTGTCAAGTATGCTTAGAGCATTTAATAAGACAGGAAAGTGGAATTTTATTTATACAGAGTAAAATAGAACGGTCCTTCCCTAAATTTTAAAAAATAAACTTTAAAATGTTAGAATACTTTCAGATTTACAAAATGTAAAGGTAGTTACAGAGGGTTCTCATATACCCCTCACCCAGTTTCCCCTACTGTTAACATTTTACTTTGCTGTGATACATTTGTCACGACTAAGGAACCAACGTTGGTGCATTACTGTTAACTAAGCTCCACGTTTATTCAGATTTCACTAGTTTTTCCCTGATGTTCATTTTTGTTCCAGGGTTCTACCCAAGATATCACATTACTTACAGTCATTGTCTTCTTAGCTTCCTCTAATCTCTGACAGTTTTCTCAAACTTTCCTTGTTTTCTTATGACTTTGATAGTTTCAAGGAGTATTGGTCAAGTATTTTATAGACTGTCCCTGAATTTGGGTTTGTCTGATATTTTTCTCATTAAAGATTCAGAACTCCAGAAAGGTGAAATAATTGATATTTAGACAAAACCTTGTTTGTGAAAGATGCCAGGAATCAGAGTTCTAGATCCTTAGGATATATCTCTACAAATACCAGACTTCTGCAACAGTGATCTTTTTAAAGCACAAATTGTCTTGTGTCTCCACTCTCACACCTTTAAAATCTTTCAATAGTTCCCCAAATTGTGAAATTGAAGTCTTTATTCAGGAATTACCTACCAAGATCCAGGGACTGTGTTATTCACTAGTGATTCAGAAAGATATATGACATGTGTTGGATCTCAAGGGGTGTTCAGATCCCCCACATCCTCCTTTTGATTTTTGGATATATTATCTTCCTTTGCGAGTGATTCATTCCATTTCTCACGTAAATCAATTTAGCCACCTCCTACAGACTCTCGTCAATTTTGCTACTGTACCCATTACCTTGACCAGCACAAAATGACTTACAATACAAATACAGATGCCTTTTAAGAAGAATAGAGTGGGACAAGGATGGGGAGAGAGGAAGAAGGAAGCTCTCAATATTGATGCTTAAGTATTTTTTGATGCTTGAGTATTTTGACAGGGACAAAGAGAGTTATAGGATTCGGGTGACAGAAGATTGAACAATGGATCAGAGGGAACACAAAAAGAGAGTAACCAATTCTATCAGGGAGGAGAGGATCAGCAGCGTCGTCTGTGAGGGTACCATTAAGCTAATTTTTTTTTTTTTCGGTATGCAGGCCTCTCCCTGTTGTGGCCTCTCCCGTTGCGGAGCACAGGCTCCAGACGCGCAGGCTCAGCGGCCATGGCTCTCGGCCCAGCCGCTCCGTGGCACGTGGGATCTTCTCGGACTGGGGCACGAACCCGTGTCCCCTGCATCAGCAGGCGGACTCTCAACCACTGTGCCACCAGGGAAGCCCCTAAGCTAATTTTTTAAAAAACAAATTTACTATTTAACCATTTTTAAGTGTAGATTTCAGTATCATTAAGTACATTCACATTGTTGTACAACCATCACTACTATCCATCTCCAGAACTTTTTATCATCCCAAAATGAAACTCTGTACTCACTAAACAATAACTCCCCATCTCCCCTCTCCCTATATATATTTTTAATTCAAGCCTAATTATTTAATCAAAATCTCAGAATGTTAGTGCTTAAATACCTTCTGGGTTGACATATGTAAGTATATTACAATCCCAGATACCTGTTAGGCAATTATAGGAGACTAAGGCTCAATTTAGAATAATAGATTGAAAATGTGCGTATTCAGAATCTACAAAACCTTTAAGTCTATATGACTCTTAAGATACTAAACTGAAAACACAGGAAAAGAAATAACCGACTTGGCCATCAAGATGTAGGAACAGGGAATCCCCTGGTGGTCCAGGGATTAGGACACCGTGCTTTCAATGCTGGGCCCTGGTCGGGGAACTAAGATCCCACAAGCTGCGCAGTATGGCCAAAAAACAAACAAACAAGCAAACAAAAAAGATGCAGGAACAACAGTAGAAAAAAGCAGTTTGGGAACCAAGGAGGCACAGGTATTTAAAATAATTATGTTCAGACAATAGTTTCAGACACAATTAAGCTGAGTCCTGAAGATAGGTAGGTGTTTGCCAGATGGGACGTTGTTGTGAGTTGAATTGTTTCCCTAAAAGGCAGGTTCCAGCTCTAAGCCCCAGTACCTGTGAATGTGCTCTTACAGGGTATTTGCTGAAAAAAAATCAGGTTAAAGTGAAGTCATACTGAATGAGGGTGGGCCCCAAGCCAGTGACTGGTGTCTTTATAAGAAGAGAGAAGTTTGGACACAGAAGCACACAGGGAGGATGCCATGTGACACAGAGGCAGAGACGGGAGTGACACACTTGCTAGTCAAAGAAAGCTGAGGATTGCTGGCAACCACCAGAAACTAGAAGAGAGGCATGGTATGGATTCTCAGAGCCTCAGAGCCTCCAGAAGGACCTAACCCCACTGGAACCTTAATTATGGACTTCTAGGCTCCAGAACTGTGAGACAGTAAATTCTGTTGTTTTAAACTGTGCAAGGGGCTTCCCTGGTGGCGCAGTGGTTGAGAGTCTGCCTGCCGATGCAGGGGACACGGGTTCGTACCCCGATCCGGGAAGATCCCACATGCCGCGGAGAAGCTGGGCCCGTGAGCCATGGCCACTGAGCCTGCGCGTCCGGAGCCTGTGCTCTGCAACGGGAGAGGCCACAACAGTGAGAGGCCCGCATACCGCAAAAAAAATAAATAAATAAATAAAATAAACTGTGCAAGCTTGTGGTAATTTGTTATGGTAGCCCTAGGAAACTAATACAGATAAACACGGAAGAATATAGTAGACAGAGGACGCAGCAGAGCAAAGGCCTGGGCTGTGAAACAGCCTGGGCATGTTTTTATGGAAGACCCTCAGGAACATTCCAGAGGTGGGGTTGTAGACTCTGACTCTGCCATTAATAGGCTATTACTACTGTTGTCATTCTTAGGCAAGGTACAGTTAGACCTTCCAAAACATTAGCTGCATATCCACCATAAGAGCAAACATTAAAGGTCTGAAAATACCTTATTACACATACTTGCTTGATTTATGCATTTCTCTAAAAATTAGGAAGAATTTGTCATTTTACATTCCAAATATGGTAAAAGAAAGTTGTCATTGGATATCTGCCTTATGAAAAGGATTTTTGGAGCCCTCTCCCCTGCTTCCCTTGATGGAACATTAATGCTGACTTGGCTGTAGGCTGCTCGTACATTCCTCTGTATCTGTCCCTTGCCAAGGAACTCATAAAGCCCTGGGACCTAGGATGATTGGGTTGAGTGGGATGGCAATGAGTTATCCCCAAGGGAGAATTTCAGTTCTAGAGAGATGATAAACTGCCTTCTAAGGAGAGTGGGGCTGATCAGCTGCAGAGTATTTCCTTTTTGAGGGAGATATATACAGGACAGGGACACCAGACATCCTTCTGAGGCTATGCAGAACTCAAACTCTCCTCTAAATGAATATTGAACAAACATTTAAAGAGTATTGGTTTTGAAGTGGCATTGAGTTATTCAGCTGTACTGAAAAGCAGTTGGGGTACAGGCAGGTACTTACCTGTCTCTAACTGTCCTTCATGGAGCCCCACATGGTTAATGATGATAAAAGCTATCATAGAATAAACTTTTCCTGTGTGTCAGGCACGGGGCTAAGTAATTTATGAACAAGATTAGTTTTGATCTTCAAGTCAACCCTAGGAGATAGATTCTACTATTACTTCTTATTATAGATAGGGAAACTGTGGCTTTGAGGGGCTAAGAACATGTCCAAAGTCACATGACCATGTAAGTGATGGAGCTCCAATTGATAACCCAACTTCAGAGCACCACTAGCTTTCAGCAGGTGACTTAAGTCAGGGGAGTGATGGTGAAGGACAACACAAGAAAGGAGAATGGCATCAGATCTGAGATAGCCTTGGATGTACCACAGACATTGGACTTATCAATAACAAGAACCCACTGAAAAATTTTAAGCAGAAGAGTCAAAGAGTGACTAGCATTTGGTAGGTCTTCATGAAATATCTGTTGAATGGACACAATCAAGCTGTGGTTTACAAGCTCTGCAGAATGCATTGCGGGAGAGCAGTGTTCTCTCCCTACCATGTCTACAAGTCAGGAAGAGAGTCCTCACTGGGAAACCAAATCGACTAGTCCCTTGATGTTGGACCTCCAGCTCCTAGAGCTGCGAGAAATCAGTTCCTGTTGTTTAAGCCCTTCAGTCTCTGGTATTTTGTTATGACTGCCGAGCTGACTAAGACACCTGTCCTGCAGATTCTAGCCACTTCAACTGCCCCAACTTCTGATCTCTGTTTCCTTAGCTACGGGGGACCACAGTACCCTGTTTAGGTGGGGTCCTGATGCTCTATGTAGCTCCCCTCAGTCCTCACTCTAACCTTTGGGCTTCTGGCTATGATACTACTCCTACCTGAATCACCCAGAACCCTAAAACTACCCCTGATATGGCAAGATAACCTAGGAGGATGTTTTCTCAAATGGACAAGTCAGTGAAGAACAGCTGAGTTCAAAGAAAGAGAAAAACAGTCAACTGTGTCAGTTGTGCATCAATAATACTGAGACCCATATTCGTGTAATAACTTTTTCTAAATCTAGTTGTATATCAGAATCACCTGAGCAGCATTAAACATGTATAGATATCTAGTGATTTTTGCTTCAACCTGTACTTTTCAAGGTACTCATCCAACCAGTATATGAGTCTCAAACATACGCATTTAGGAATCCACTTATTATTCTGCATTTGCCTCCATGCCCCAGCTCCATTCTGTGCCCTCTGCTGCTCCGTCCTGTGCCCTGGGACTGGCCCCTGTAGACTGGATCCTCTCATGGAGGCAGAGTTCCCTCAGTTCCCTGCTTAGACATCAGAGAGCCCAGTGTCTTGTCCCAGGACCCCTCCCCATGGTTCTGGTTTTGATAGTGACCATTCCGTGTACGGTTATAGACAACAGTTTGCTGTTGCTGGCTTGTGAAATTTTCAGTAGTTTTGTGATCTAGTCGTGAAACATAGCCAGTAACAAAAATAAAGTATATGCATTTACAATGAAATAAATTGTATTAAAAATAATAAATACTCAACACCCATGACTTCGTATCATTGTACTATTATGGATGCTCTTGAGGTTACTTACATCTATTGTGTTTGTGTGATGGAAATCCTAGGTAAAGGTGGGTCTTCTGCATCTCTTGCCACTCCACGTTCAGTGACTTCACGTTGGTAGCTTGAAATGGGCCATGGCAGGAGGATTTGTGCCATGAAAATCAGCAAATATTACAAACAGGCTTTTTTCTCCCTGAAAAGCAGGTTGTTAAACGTTTACCAGGAAGCACACCACTGGCCACAGCTACTGGGACCAGCTCACCTTCCACCGCCTCAGCCCTCCCCACATTTTGGTAACACTGCACCCTCCCGTGGGATGACGACAGCTTCCCATCATTGCTGACACCTGGATTCTTGCTGGTTCTCTTACCTCTGACCGCATCTCTCAGAATAGTCCCTTTATTAAACTCACTTCAGCTAAACCCTTTGGAATGTATCATCTGTTTCCTGCTGGACCTTTGACTGCTATGGGAACAATTGCCAGAGACCAGTATTTCCAAAAGAGCAATTGATGGAAGATGAATACTGTAAAATAAGAATAATTTTTACATTAAAAAAAGAGTCATTGGTTGAATAAGTTATGAAGTACAGGGTCTAACAAAATTAGAATGTTACCTTACTGTGGAACTTTTCAGAGACTTCAATATACCTAATTCGTATTGTGAATAAGCCTTAAATTCTCTTGGCCATTTTTTTTTTTTTCTAAAAAGCATCTTTTGCAAGCAATTTTCCAAGAAACACTCTCATGAGGTCATTTTTGAAATCCAGTGTGTGGACCTACATTGGAAATTGACCTAAAAGGAAAAATTCTTTAATAGGTCTCATAGTATGTTTTTATTTTTAAACTAAGTGCACTGATAGTTGCTGCCATTTTTATAAATATATACTAACACCTCTTTTATCCATTGACATTGAAGAATAAGTCCTGTACGCATAAGTTCAAATTTTAAATGTCGGAAGATTATCCCTGTTAGCGGTGGGAATCTGTTTAAAACATTTTGGATGGAAAGCATTTTTAAATGTCCAGTGGCTTTGTGATGTATGTACGATGACTATTTGAAACATTTCTCAGTGTGATTCGGGGGTCAGTAGGTGTTGATTTGCCTCTACGTTTAATAGCTCCAAACTACTGGTTTTGTGTTTTTATGTATGATTTTATGCTTTAGATATTCTGTATTATTTCACTCTCTGGCAGGTTGTCAAGCCATCGTTGGTTACAATTGTCAAAGTATCTAATTCTAGCTTCATTCTTGCTTCTAATCTTCTCTAACGTGGGAATCCAGGCACCCAAGCTGGTTAGAATTGTGTGTCCAGTCATGATGGATGCTTACTCTTTATATTCTAGTTTGATAAGGTTACCAGATAAATAGCCTCCATATAAGAGGCATAATATATCAAATTCAACCCAAGTTTAAACTAAACTAAAGTTGAGTCTAATTGTCATAAATATGTATAGTAAGATAAGAAACTCCTGTAAACAGAATATATTTTGTGGAAATCACGCCTTTGGCCTAAAGTTTTCATTTTCACAAGATACCTTTTAAAGCACAGCCAACTCTTCGTTATGTGGTGAAACTAAGTCTGTTTTCCTGACAACCATTTTGTGAGTTTCATGTCAGACAAATTAATTCTGAAAGGAAAAATGAATGTTCGCTTTCTGCTTTTTTTTTTTTTTTTTGGACTGGCTTTTCAGTCTGGGATTGAAATGATCTCTGTGGGATGACAGCTCAGAGAACCCAAACATCTAAGGAGAGAGAACCAAAAAAATCACAAGAGAAACCTCCAGGAGCTCTGAGAAGTCGCCCGCCTGAGACAACACACACTTACATAAGCTTCCATTATGCATGAAGTTACTGAGGATCTTGGCAATGGCTCATGGGAGACCTATTTACACAGATTTTGTTACAGACACTAACCACATTTTGAGTCAGACAGAGTGGTGTCTGATGTTAAATAAATAAATAAATATGCCCTCATGAAAAAACATCTCTTTCAGTCATGAGCCATCATTGGTGTGACTCATGACCTTGAAGCTGTGTTTAGACTTGAGGGAAGATGATCAACAGTCCAGCTCAGGAGCCAATCATGGTTATCGTTTTCTAGAAAGGCATCATATTTTGGTTAATGCTGGGAATGTGTGAGGCATCGATGCACACATACACAGATGTTTATTTATTTATTTTATTATTTTTTTTTTTGCGGTACGCGGGCTTCTCACTGCTGTGGCCTCTCCCGTTGCGGAGCACAGGCTCCGGACGTGCAGGCTCAGCGGCCATGGCTCACGGGCCAAGCCACTCCGCCGCATGTGGGATCTTCCCGGACCAGGGCACGAACCCGTGTCCACTGCATTGGCAGGCGGACTCTCAACCACTGTGCCACCAGGGAAGCCATTATTTCTTTTTAAAAAATGCTGTGTTTGAGAAGAATTTCAAAAAATCTTCAGTTGTTTCAAGGAGATTGCTCCCTTAAAAGTTGGTGTTTACCTTCTGGCTGAAAGGAATCTAATTTAGACCAAACCCAAAGACAATTGAGTTAAGGCTGGCTGGGATGGTCATAATAGTTATAACGACCACTACCATTTATCAAGTTTCAATTATGAGCTGTGTACTAGGTACTTCATGTTCATTCATATTCATAATCCTCAGCACCACCCTACGTTAGCCCCATTTTACAGATGGACAAACTAACACTTAGAGAGAGTAATCAATTTACCCACATGTACACATCAGTGACGTAATGGAGCTGGGATTAAAACATCAGGCCCTTTTGACACATTAGCTCCTTTGAGTTGCTTAATTAGCCCCTCCCCTGTCACCCTTTTGGCATGTGGATTCAAGCACTTAACATCTGAGCTCTGGGTTATAGCCGCAGTCCCTTACCTGGCTTCCTCGTAGCTGGCTTTCCCATCTATGATCTGATGGCCATATTGTGCCTATTCTTATCTCCTTAAGCTTAATTCTCCTTCATTAAAACCCCACACTCTGCAGGATGGAGCCGCCCTCTTTAGCCTGACACTCAGAGACTTCCAGAACTCAACTCCATCTATCTTCTCCATCACTTCCTACCACATTCCTGTGCTTCGGTCAGCCTAAAGCATTTGACTTCCCCATCTACCGCCTTAGACTCATCCCATTGGTACCATTTTCTCTCCCTCCACTATCTTCTGCCATGTCTCCTTATCTAAATTTTATCTGCCCTTCCTGGCCCAGCTGCAGTGCTATCTCCTCCATGAAACCTCCCCTGCTCCCCCAGCTGGAAATGATCCTTCCTTCCTGTGAACTCCTGTGACAGTTTATATATACATCTCTCGTGGAGTTTATCACTTACTACCCAGAGCATTAATTTTTAGTGTCTAATTCTTATCCTAATGTACTATAGGAACCCATGCCTGTCTTGTTCACCACAGAAACCTCATCCTTATATTAAGCATGTAGTAAACAATAAATAACTGCTAGTGGATGAAAAGATATTGATTTTTTCACTGCTAGTATAGTCCATCTTTTTATTGAAATATAACATACATACAGAAAAGAGAGAAAATGATGTGCAGAACAATGTATTATTACAAAGGGAACATACCCATTAAACCATGACCCAGGTCAAGAAATTGAACATTAAATGCACCTCCATAATCCCTCCCTCATTTCTCCTCCAAATTATTAACTCCTTCTTCTTCCCCAAAGTTAGCCACTATTATTACTTCTAATACCACAGATTAGTTTGACTCTTAAAATTTTATATAAGGTAATCGTACATATGTGTTCTCTGGTGTTGGGCTTCTTTAATACAGTATTCTGTTTGTGAGATTTATCCAAGTAGTGCATGTGGCTGTGGTTTGTTTATTTTTGTTGCTGAAATGTATTCCACTGTATAGATATACCTTAGTTTATTTATTTGCTCTACTATTGATGGGCATTTGAGTTGAGACGTTGGGTTTTGATGGACGTTCCTGCTTGGGACTATTACAAGTAATGTTGCTATAAACATTTTTCTGTGATGTTTGCATTTTAGTAATGATTATGGTATTGAATTTAACACAATCCAAATTGATTTGAGGATAAATTGTAATATATATGAGTGGTTAAAATGTTTCCACTTTTGTGTTAGACAATGAACAGTATAAGTGGAAGAATTACTGAAATAGAAATCCAATATCCAATCGAAAGAGTTTTAAATAGCATTAGCACAAGCCTGAATGCCTGTGAGGTAATGATGGTAATAAAGGAAAGGTCAGAGCCGCCTGAAATCCATGTTTTGTGCAGCCAACTCTACCTGCCTGCCATTCAGTACATGCATCATACTGAAATTCCACTCAAAGCCAAACCATATATTGTTTTAATCGCCTCTTATTCACCTCATTGTTGAGGGAGGGATTCCTGCCCTAGGGTTGTGGGAGTGGCCGATGAGGTCAGCAGGAGTTTACAGCGCACCTACATTCACAGCCTGGGGAAGAGGACACCCACACTCTGAGGGAGCACACAGGGGCTGCAGTCAGGAATAGAGGGAACCAGGGCTTCGAGGCAAGCTCTGTAGTATCAAGAGGGTGAGGAGACCCCTGCTTCCCATGGGAGCATGTGATTGGCTTGTTTAAATAATTCTGTGGGCTGAAAGGGAACTGAAGCCCAGTACCCAGGGATAAGTCGGAACTGCATCTCGATAAGGAGGGTTATTTGGCTTGAGAACCTCCCTCATTTGCAGGAGAAGAATGGGGAGGGGGTCTTGCAGGTAAGCCATTCAGAGCCTCCTTGTTGCTCCAGATGTCAAGGCAGCACATAATATTGGGCCTTAGTGTTGGGCCCTTCTACCACACATATGCGTAAGGACGGGGGCCCGTCAAAATGGAGGACAGGATTCAAGGTGTGACCAAATTCGGCAGCAATTTAGGGGGTGCCTCCTTTTGGAGGTTCTAGAGAAGAGGTTTTCGAGGGTAATTTAAATTAAAAACTTTGTTTCAGTGCTTTACAAGGTCTGTCTGAATTATTTGCTAGCGCCCCTCACCCACGATCTAGAGATATGGGGATATATGTATACATATAGCTGATTCACTTTGTTACGCAGCAGAAACTAACACACCATTGTAAAGCAATTATACTCCAATAAAGATATTTAAAAAAATAAAAAAGAAGGACAAAATAGAAGTAACTCTAATTTCTAAGAATAGTGGGCAAGAGAGAGAGAGAGAGAATTTTAGTATATACATTTTAAGTTGAATTTGGTATATATTTTATGCCCTTGTTACAAGGGCTTTTTCACATATTAATTATAGTACTATTTTATGTCTTTGGCTTTGATCTTAGACATGGTCAGGAAGCTTCTTGAGGGCAGAAATAAAATCTTATTCTTCTTTCTATTTTTTCCTAGGATGTAGGAGACTGTTTCTGGTTTGAAAATGAATATCAGTTCAGCATCTAGGTCAGAGCATAGTGCGGATAGATGCTTGTAAATGTGTTGTATGATGACAGTGATGATATAAGCTCCATACTCACAGTGTGGTCCATGGATCAGCATCACTGGCCACCCCAGCAGTACTGGAGCTAGTTAGACTGTAGACCCTCTTGTGCCTCCCCCTTCCCCCCACAGAGCTACTGATTCAGAAGATCCCGGGTGATCCACATTCTCACTAAAGTCCGAGAAGCACTGATGTAAAAGACCATCCTCTCAGAATGTGAAATCTTGTCATCAGGACAGCTCCTATCATGACTCAGGAAGTTTACTGAAAACAAGATTGTGCTGAGGAAATTGGCATGTATTTTCCCTCACACCCTCCACCCTACTCCGGTGTAATTGAAAACGAATTGAACAAGACCCAAAGATTTCATCAGAGTATGCATTGGATTTCTTCCTTTAAGCAAAAAAAGGAGGAAAAACGGCTGGGGAAAGGGAAACAGGAAAAGGAGGAGACGTGAAGAAACACTTGGTCCTCACGTGTTGGGATGCAATCCTGCCTTCGGATGTCTCCATGCCTGGGATTTGATCCTTGTAAAGTGAAGAAATCTTGACAGACTCCCTTCCCATTGCCTTTTGTTTTCTTCTTCATGCCTCACTTTTATTGTTTTGTTTTGATTTGTGTAGTGTCTGGCTCCAAGATGTTTGGTGTCTGACTAGAAAGTTTCTAAGCAGAAACTTGCTGGGAGAACAAAGTTAGACAAGGGAAAAAGTAAGAAAACAAGAGCTTGGAGCCTTTCCCTTTGGGCTAGGGAGAATATGCCCAGGGACTAGTCACAGGCTGCCTTTCCTTACCCAAAACTTGGTCTCCCAAGGCAGGAGTATATCTCTGAATCATTGTGTTTATGATAAGATCATTCCTTATAAAAGCACAAGATCATAGCGACAGTCCTGGAAAAAACCTCAAAATGCTTATGCTCCAGCAAGCCTCAACTTTAGCTATTTGAGAAATAGTTATATGTATATTTTTGTCATGAGCATATCATCTTTACTACCACTTACTTAATACTTTTCTTTAAATCAATGAACTGTTAAATAAACAAACCTAAATAAATTCATGTACAAATTTGGATTTATCAAATAAATTTAATTTCAAAGGGCAATTTTATTAGAACCATGACAAGAAACTTCGTATCACTTTTCTAAGTGAAAGAATACAGTAAGGAATAAAAGTAAATGAAAACCATATGTCATTAAATTCTAGCTGAAAGGTGTTGCCTGCCAAAGGCTCTGAGCCTGAAGTCTGTTTTGTCTTTGTTCAAAAAGAGGGCTGGTCCCTGCCCTCGTGGATTGTACGTTTTAGTGGGGAAAGGATACAGGTAAATAAATAAAAGTACAAGGTAGCGTCGGGCAGCGATCAGTGCTATGAGAGGGCACGTGAGATAAGACATGTGAAAACACCCAGCACAGAGCATGGCACAAATAATAGTGTTTCCTGCACCGTTCTCGGGGCTTTAAATATGTATCTCCCGTAATCCCTGAAACAACCCTGGAATATGGACATTATTATGCGCATCTTATGGATATTAAAATTGAGGCCCTGAGGAGTTGCATATTTAATTTGAGGTGTCCTACTGCTAATAAGGGTCAGAGTTAGTACTTGAACCTTCTTTTGAATGCCCAACCAATTACTCAGTTAATCACAGTCACGGCCACCCCCAGGGACTTCAGAGAAGCCTTAGTCATGACTGCGATACATATACCTGAACGATGCTTAAACTCACCTTTTCATTCTGTTGTCTTTTGTATACATTTTCCATGGAAATTTGTTCTATTGGGAAAATCTGGGTATTTGCTTCAATGCATCACAGCCTTGAGCATCAGGAAGGGTCTTTCTTGTTTTTAATACACATGATAGTAAATTTCAGCTTTAATAATTTTTGAGAGCTGCCACTATTATCCTTTCAAGTGACACTGCATCTAAATGATTCCATTCAAGCTGTTGAATGAGAAAATAAACAGATCCTGTCCTTCATCCACTTGGAGCATCCTTTGGTCTGGACCTTGCTTTAGGAAGTTATGAAGAATTGGTGTGCTGAGGGACAGGGGAAGTCTGCCTTCCTAGAAAGGAAGGCTTAGAGTCAAAATCAAGTGGTTCCAATTTGCATATTCATCTATGCATTCCTTTAATTCAGGAGTCAGCAGGCTATATCCAGCTCAGTACCTGTTTTTGTAAAGAAAGTTTTAGTGGAACACAGCCTTGCCCTTTGTGTGTGTGTGTGCGTGTGTGCGTGTGTGTGTGTGACTATGGCTACGGCTACTTTCTTGCTACAATGGCAGAGCTGGGTAGTTGCAGCAGAGACCTTAAGTCTGCAACGCCAAAAATATTTACTCTCTGGCCCTTTACAGAAAATGTTTGCTGATCCCTGATTAAATTAATTGTTCAGAAAATCTCTCTTGAACACTTGTATGAGTCATGCATCATACTAGATAATGATGGCACAGGAATGGATCAGGGAGACTTCTTGCCTATGGAGCCCACAGTCAAGTGCAGCATTTGGGGTTAACTATGGGAAAGGACTCTTATTCCTATGAAAAAGTTAGATTAGGCTTGAGAGACAGGAGGAGCAAGGTCATGTTGGGGGATGGGGGAGTTACAGACCATCAAGGATGCTGGGCTTAATAAAGGTGATGAGGAGTCACTGAAATATTTTAAGCAGATTTGTCAGATTTGCATTTTACATGGAGCTGGGTGGCAGTGTGAAGGAACTGCTTTATTTGTTATGTGAGTTTTTTAAGACACTGGTTGCATGGGGCATTGTTATTTGGCATTTCCCTCTGCCTCCGCCACACACACACACACACACACACACACACACACGCACACACACACACACACACTGTATTCTTGGGACTATTTGAAATATAAGACAAACACTTAAACAGGATTATTTTAAGAAGTTTGATGAACACAAATGACTATATAACATTTACATGAACCAAAAGTGTTTGAACCACATAGAGACACTGAGAATTCTTAGGTAACTAATCTGAGCCCAAACTATTCCTCTCACACTTTATGCCTTTGGTGGATGAGCACAGTCCTGGGGCTGCACCTATTACTTTCCTACCATTCGTAGGGCAGAGGCTTGGAGTTAGCCGGGAAATCCCTTGAACCTTTTATCCACCTCTATTTGCACCTATTTGATTCTCTACTCTCTGACTTCAGGGAAGACAGGGGTCATCAGAGGCTGTGGTCTGCCTACCTGCTATCTCCCCAAGGCACTCTTTTTTTTTTTTTTACATCTTTATTGGAGTATAATTGCTTTACAATGGTGTGTTAGTTTCTGCTTTATAACAAACTGAATCAGTTATACATATACATATGTTCCCATCTCTCTTCCCTCTTGCGTCTCCCTCCCTCCCACCCTCCCTATCCCACCCCTCTAGGTGGTCACAAAGCACCGAGCTGATCTCCCTGTGCTATGTGGCTGCTCCCCACTAGCTATCTGTTTTACGTTTGGTAGTGTATATATGTCCATGCCACTCTCTCACTTTGTCACATCTTACCCTTCCCCCTCCCCATATCCTCAAGTCCATTCTCTAGTAGGTCTGTGTCTTTATTCCTGTCTTACCCCTAGGTTCTTCATGACATTTTTTTTTTTCTTAAAAGCACTCTTAACACTAAACCTGTCTGCTAAGACCAGAAGAAAAGGAGCATATTAATCTTTGCTGATGCTAACTTTCTAATTTGGAGGAATTCCACATTGCCAGAGTCACTTACTAACCCCATGGTTCCTCTTTGACCTCGCAGTCTGAGCTTGCTGTCTGCCCTGTTGGGCCTGTAACCCTTGGCCCATTCCATAGCAAGATCAGAAATGAGAAGACCAGCCAGGAATCTATTGCAATCTTCTGGATGTGAAATCCCGAGGTGCTGAACTAAGGCAGAGGCCGGATGGAGAGGAGAGGCAGGACTCAAGAAATAAATGAGGTATAGGGTTGGCGGGACTTACTGGGTAGTTGAATCTGAAGGGTGAGAGACAACTTTTATGGTTCTAGCTTGAGTGCTGAGAAGAGTGGTACCATTCCAAGCAACAGAAAATACAGAAATAAAGTCAGGTCTTAGGTGAAGATAATAGTGTTGCATTTTGAATATGTTCTTTGAGGTGTCCAAAGTAGATATTGTGTATCCAAGTAGAGATTTTAATTAGATACATGAGTCAGAGTCCAGTGAGAGGTCGTGGCTTGAGATGCAAATCTGGGACTTGTAGTGCATAAGGGGTAGTTAAAATAATGAAAGTGAGTGATAACACCCATAGGGACAGGTGGGGTGAAAATAGCCAGAAAATGAGAGAACTCTCATGAACCAAAATGTATATGGAGAACACAAAGGATGAAATGCTCATAAAATACTGAAGAAGAAAGGTCACAAAGTGAGGAGACCTAGGATAATTTATGTAAAGCTTATATATTGTGGAATAATATTCCTTTTAACTCACAAGACTGATATGTATAAAATGAAAAGTGGTTGGTAAACTGTAAAACACTCTAAAGATATAAGATATTATTAAAATTTGTAATTTGCTTTTATGCTTTCTGTGTTTTATATCTATATATGTATATATATTTACATATTTATATGATAGTAATATATGCATATATATATATACTTATTTGAAGGCACCAGAGATTGAACAAAAGCAGACAGAATTCGGAGGGGTTTCAATCCTTAAAGTCCTTGAAAGGAACCAAAATGGGTGAGATCTACATTTCTTTGGTTGTTCCTCTGAGGGCACTCTGCATTCTATGAACTAAAGGGTGGCTTGAATTCAAGCAGAAAACCACAGTCTTACTGGTCTGGGGTGTCAGTTGGGGCTACAAGAAGACTGGAAATTGAGGGGGCAATCTTGAAAAGGAGGTACCTGCAAAAAGGGAGAACTCTCAGGTCTGCATACAAACTCTCATCAAATCGATGAATGGCCTGGATACCTGGGGAAGATGCCAAGGAGCTGAGTAAAACTCAGCAGCTAGACGTCTGTAAAAGCTGAGCAGAGGTTTAGCTGTTGTCCAAAAGTGGGGAAAACAGACATTGGAGTTTACATCCCACCAAGTTGAAGGGTCTTGTTAGAAACCTCAGGATTTCCTTTTTTCTATTAAATCTTTTATTTTGAAACAATAGATTCACAGGAAATTGCAAAGATAGGTGTCATGCACCCTTCATTCAGTTTCTCCTGGTTGTTATATCATATATAACTATAGTATAATATCAAAACCCAGAAGATTGACATTAGTACAATATGTGTACAGTTCCATGCCATTGTATTACATGTGGAAATTCATCTAACCACTACTTCAATCAAAATCTAGAACTAGGGCTTCCCTGGTGGTGCGGTGGTTGGGAGTCCGCCTGCCGATGCAGGGGACGCGGGTTCGTGTCCCGGTCCGGGAAGATCTCACATGCTGCGGAGCGGCTGGACCCGTGAGCCATGGCTGCTGAGCCTGCGCGTCCGGAGCCTGTGCTCCACAACGGGAGAGGTCACAACTGTGAGAGGCCCACGTACCGCAAAAAAACAAAAACAAAACAAAACAAAAATCCAGAACTATTCCATCATAAGGAAGAGCTCTTCCTGTGCACCTCTCTATAGTCATGCCCACTCTCCTCCCTGCCACGACCTCTAAACCCTGACAATAACTAATATGTTCTTAGTAACTCAGCCTACAGCTCGGGTTTTTTTGTCCAGAACTAGTGAACTTGTTCTATTCAACTGCAAGAGGATTGAGAGGTACAGTCTCTAAAGTTCCCAGAAGGAGAGGAGAACAGGACATGGGTGAACTCCAGTTATGTCTACCACACCTCCTCACGACTTCCTCCTTTCTCCCAAGGGCTACATCTCAGTATCTGTTGAAGAGCAAGATTTCCAGAGGCACACATGACAGCTGAGTCGTTCCATGACCAAATAGGCTATGCGTGTTCTTGATGGCATTCCTTAGAGGGAACTTGGGCTCAATAGTTTTCCAAGATCTCCCAGGTCTCCCATTTCTCCCCTTCTTTAAGTCATTAAACACAAATTTCCATCTAATGCTAATAGTCCAATGACTACGTAAATATATAGAGCCTCGAGTTCACAGGGTTTTTCTTATGTAGCTGCTATTGCTTAGGAATTCAGGGTTCGGGAGGTGGTCAAGACTTTGTATCTCACATTCAATTCAATTCTATTCACACTCTTGTCACTTCTCAGTATATTTTAATGGTTCTTCCCTGTGTGTCAATATAGGTGAAGAATCTACCCACTTCTCCTTTAGTAGTGGGGACAGTGGTCCTAGAATTCAAGATTTTGGCTTCCAGTCCTAGAACTCAAGATTCTGGCTTCCAGTTGCACTCATCAAATGGAAACTGTAGAAATTCAAAGAAAATGCAAATTTGTGACCTGGAGAAGACCATCTGGCTACAAAGTGGTATTTGTTCTGTGCTGGTCAAAGTGTGTCCCTGAGCACTTTTTCCCCAAGGTGCTTCTGGGAAAAGTAGTTGCAGAGTTAAGTGCATTAAGATTCGATTCACATTATCTCCTCTTCTTAGAGACTGTGGTGAAAGAGCCTATTCAATGTTCTGAAAAGCCCCAGAATAAAGCAAGATGGCATTCTTTAACTCAGCAATTTGAGAATTTACTTGACCAGAGAATCTGTTCTTTTGACATAAAGTCTATGAACACACTGTGGGAAAATGTTCTTTGGAACACATTCTAGAAAAGGTCAACCTAGGAAAATTAACTATGATGATCCAGGATCTTACCTGACAGCACAGTGAGAGAAGGTTGGTCTTTTAGAAGCAAACTCTCTCTAATCAAGAAGTATATATATCTTAGGTGAAGTTATTCATATTTGGAATTTGCTGGGTGTGGTAGGTGGCAGAGGAAGGGTATAAGTGGGGACATAAGTAAAACTAAACTGGCCATTATTAGTTGATGGCTTATGGGTCATGGGTACCTGAGGCTTCATTATACAATTCTCTGCTTTTGTGTTTGCGATTTTTCCTTAAAAAAGATTTTTTAAAGGAAATATTTAAATCAGAATGCCTTCTGATTTATTTATAATAGTAGTATAACAAGAGTAAATGAATCATGTTCCAAGGTATGTTCTAAATACTTTACACGAATTATGTCATTACTCATATTATACCTGAGTGAGGAAGACATTCATTATTGTCCTCATTTTATAGATTAAAAAAACAGAGCCTCAGAAGTGTAGACACCGCTTAGGATCACACTGCTGGTGAAAAAGCAGAGGCAGAATGTGGACCCAGGTGTCTCTGACTACTGGGTTTGTACTCTTAATAAGTATGTTATACACTTGTTGCAAATAAGACCATACCCTCATGTCCTCTGTCCAGCACAGCTTTTCCCTAAATGCAAGCTGTGTGAGAAGGCAAATTATAATCAAGGGTGCTTGCCACATATGTTAAAAGAAAATGCACAGCCCCATAGACTCTCAGAGCTGGATGGGCTTTAGCAATCATGCAGATAACATCTACCCAATGCAACCTCTCTCCTTCTTCAGCAGTCTGCCCACGGGGGCATCAACAAAAGTTTCTTCCCTTTTTTTCACCAGAGTAAATGTCTTTCCAGGAAATGAAACCAAACTTAGAATACCAATACTGCTCCAAATCTGTTAACTAGTTTTAAAATCTTCTGATCCCAAGTTTTCCAGAGGGCAAACCCACTATTTAAGTATAGATAATCCTCCACTTATGACTTTTTCAGTTAATTGCATGAATTGGAACAAAGCTTTGCTCTAAACAAAAACAGTGCCTATTTTGCTGTACATCAAAAATGGCAACATCAGCCATGCCCAGTCATTTTAACCTATGAGCACTTTGCTAATTTCTGAGGCATTTCCCCCTAAATTATTATCCCCATCATGTCCAGTAAGCAATGAATGTGAAAGGACTATTGGAAATAAGTAGACTATTGCAATTTTCCTTTTAATTTGAAAGTGGAGAGAAAAATCACATTGTAGATTTGCTAATAAATAATGGATCCATAAACAGTTTTCCATAACCCAAACGGTGTGGAAGGGGAGTTGATTCTATACTCCAAAGAGGGATGTTTACAGGGTTGTTTTGTCAGCAGCAAAAGTCTTTTTGAGAAAAACAAGCAAAAAAACCCACAAACAAATAGCATGTGTGCGAATTTCATTAGGTCAAATAATGTGTAATTTGGATGGGAGGGTAGAGTGTATTTTTGTATTAAAGCAACTTATATTGATTGGGCTTGTCTTTTAAATCCCTGTGGCATTCCAGGAAGCCTCACCTGAGTCAAGTTTTCATTTGTAAGCAACAATCCTCCCGAATCAGTCATTGGAAATGAGGAAATATTTGTTTATGCACATTCATTTTCAATTGCAATTTTGTTTGTGAACAAAAGAGAAAGCTAATTACTATATTAACTGAATTTTATTGCAACAGGGCACAGAAAGCTGCAATCAAAGAGAATCAAGAATCTCCAAATGTCAGCAACTGCCATGTGCTCATCCCTGAGCCAATCACTGCAAAGGATTTTGGATTACCTATTGGGATTGGCCAGGCCCAGGCCCTTTCCTGGGGGATGGGAGGGGGAGGGAAACTCCACCCAAACCATACAGACTAAGCACAATTGCTCTGGGATAGAAAGGACTCATTCTCCAAAGGAAAGATGCAACACGACAAATCATAGGCCCATTATGAGGCCCAACTGGCAACAGTAAAAAAAGACAGCTCTACGTGTATATAGTAGATGCTCAACAGGGGCATAACTAAAATTCCAGAACTTGTACCTGCAAACAAGCCATGTTCCCACTGCTGCTTTGAGAGGGTATATCCTTTTTTTTTTTTTTTTTTTTTTTTTTTTTGCCGTACGCAGGCCTCTCACTGTTGTGGCCTCTCCCGTTGCGGAGCACAGGCTCCGGACGCGCAGGCTCAGCGGCCATGGCTCACGGGCCCAGCCGCTCCGCGGCATGTGGGATCTTCCCGGACCGGGGCATGAACCCGTGTCCCCTGCATCGGCAGGCGGACTCTCAACCACTGCGCTACCAGGGAAGCCCCAAGAGGGTATATTCTTAATCCCCAAGTGCTATCATTGGGCAAAAGCGTCTGAGGAAATGTTTTGATGAGAGTAAGGAGAATGAGAGGGTACAAGGACGCTTAGAATGTGGAAGGTGAAGAGAAGGTGGGTCTTCTGATTGGGGTGGGTGGTAGAGGAGGGGAATCATTGATTCCCCACTTCTCAGTGTTGTCCAGAAAATTCTGCCTGTCTTTTGGTTGGATGACAAAACTGAGTTCTTTAAAAAAGACTTATCCACTCACTGCATTTAAGCTGTTTACATGTTCACTTCTTAATGTCACAAGCTAGGCTCATTTGCCACAGGGCAAAGCAAAGGCCAGGTAAGCAGTTTGCAAATGAAGAGAGTTGGGAATATAGGACTTCTAGCCTTTTCAAGTTTGAAGATAAAATGAATTTTGTTTGCTTTCAAAATTCATGCCCATCTCCTAGGCAGGATTCTGGAAAAGAATGTAGTTGCCCCTACCTCTTACTGAAAGCACTGCGAAGCATCCCTGAAAGGGCTGCTTGCAGTTTAAGGCAGAGCCATAATTTCATTTTTTTCCATTTGACCTTGGGTCCTTCTTTCCCTAGAGAAAAATCTGAGGTTCCCAAAGAATCTTGGCGTGTCTGCTATAGTATTTCTCAGCCCTTGCCTTCTTCCCTTTAACTCTCCAGCTTAGTTCTTTACGTTTTCAGGTAAAACGTGCTTCTGAGAGCTTTTCTTCTTAACAGATCCTCACTGGAAAGCCTTCAAGAATTTTCTTGTGTGTCTAGTGTGTGTATGAGTGTGTTTGTGTCAACATGTTCTTATAAGGAAGACAATATTAATGAAAAAAGGAAGGCAACTCCTTCTCAGCTGGGCCAAAATCCAAGGCACCTTCCTTACCTAAAACACTGCATATGCAAGCCCTCCTTTGCATGCTTAAATTCTCACCTTGCTCCAAGCTAATGGCTGATGGTATAAGCAACATGCTTGCAAATTCAGATCACAGCCTGACATCCTAACTGTGGGAAATGACATATTCAGTAGGGTATGAATAAAATGCAGCCATCAATGCAGCAGTATCTGCTGGGCTCCAGATCCTGGTTTTCAGAGATTGTATTATGTGTAGATATTATTACCCCCTGCTAGTATTTGCATCTTTTGCCGGCGCTTTGTCTAACACTTGGTTTCATAGGATGCCTTTCAGGGACTCACAGGGCAGCCTCCAGAGCAGAAAGGCCTCCCTTTGCAAGTCTAAAGGGCAACAGCTGTTCAGAATTAGATCTGGCAGTTATTAGAGTTTGCCAGTGTGCCTGCTTTTATGGAGAAGAATTATGTGGCTACTGGAGATGGCAAGATATTCTGATACTTATGGTGAGTCCCGTCAGTGAGACTACAGCTTGGCTTCAGAATGGTTGCAATGGGAACTCAGAATCCCAGGGCTCCTGGGAAAAAACTGTTGTCTAAGAGCTTCAGATTGCTAACAGTTAAGAGGGTCACATGGTCCATTACATAAAACATTTCAATCACTTCTCACTGCTTTCAGGAAAAAGAAGAAAAAAGAAAAGCCTCCTTAACATAGTTCTATCACTGTATCATCCTGACTCCCTAAAAATTTCCCCAACCTCATCTCACACCACTCTCCACATTATGATCTGAGTTCCATTTCAACCCCTCTTTGCCTGTCATTCTCCACCTTCCACAGGGTCTCTGCATCTGTGGCTCCCTCTGAATTCTCTTCCTTCCTCATCAACTCTTACTCACCCACATCTCAGACCAAGGGAAGCTTCCTCAGAGAAGCCTCCTTTGACATCTGAATGTGCCAAATCTCCTTTAATATTTACCTTTCCAGACACGGGGATGTAGGAAATGGAAATGGTCCTCCTTCTTCCTTCACAGCACAACTCCTATTTAAACTTCGAAGCTCAGCTCAAACGTCTCTTTCACTATGGAGTCATTCTTTTTTTTTTTTTTTTAACATCTTTATTGGAGTATAATTGCTTTACAATGGTGTGTTAGTTTCTGTTTTATAACAAAGTGAATCAGCTATACATGTACATATATCCCCATATCTCCTCCCTCTTGCATCTCCCTCCCTCCCACCCTCCCTATCCCACCCCTCTAGGTGGTCACAAAGCACTGAGCTGATCTCCCTGTGCTATGCGGCTGCTTCCCACTAGCTATCTATTTTACATTTGATAGTGTATATATGTCCATGCCACTCTCTCACTTTGTCCCAGCTTACCCTTTCCCCACCTCACATCCTCAAGTCCATTCTCTAGTAGGTCTGCATCTTTATTCCCGTCTTGCCCCTAGGTTCTTCATGACCTTTTTTTTTAGATTCCATATATATGTGTTAGCATATGGTATTTGTTTTTCTCTTTCTGACTTACTTCACTCTGTATGACAGACTCTAGGTCCATCCACCTCACTACAAATAACTCAATTTCACTTCTTTTTATGGCTGAGTAATATTCCATTGTATATATATGCCATATCTTCTTTATCCATTCATCCGTTGATGGACACTTAGGTTGCTTCCTTGTCCTGGCTATTGTAACTAGAGCTTCAATGAACATTGTGGTGCGTGACTCTTTTTGAATTATGGTTTTCTCAGGGTATATGCCTGGTAGTGGGATTGCTGGGTCATATGGTGGTTCTATTTTTAGTTTTTAAGGAACCTCCATACTGTTCTCCATAGTGACTATATCAATTTACATTCCCACCAACAGTGTAGGAGGATTCTCTTTTCTCCACACCCTCTCCAGCATTTATTGTTTGTAGATTTTTTGATGATGGCCATTCTGACTAGTGTGAGGTGATACCTCATTGTAGTTTTGATTTGCATTTCTCTCATGGTTAGTGATGTGGAGCATCCTTTCATGTGTTTGTTGGCAATCTGTATATCTTCTTTGGAGAAATGTCTATTTAGGTCTTCTGCCCATTTTTGGATTGGGTTGTTTGTTTTTCTGATATTGAGCTGCATGAACTGCTTGTAAATTTGGGGGATTAATCCTTTGTCAGTTGCTTTATTTGCAAATGTTTTCTCCCATTCTGAGGGTTGTCTTTTCATCTTGTTTATGTTTTCTTTTGCTGTGTGAAAGCTTTTAAGTTTCATTAGGTCCCATTTGTTTATTTTTATTTCCATTTCTCTAGGAGGTGGGTCAAAAAGGATCTTGCTGTGATTTATGTCATAGAGTGTTCTGCCTATGTTTTCCTCTAAGAGTTTGATGGTGTCTGGCCTTACATTTAGGTCTTTAATCCATTTTGAGTTTATTTTTGTGTCTGGTGTTAGGGAGTGTTCTAATTTCATTCTTTTACATGTAGCTGTCCAGTTTTCCCAGCACCACTTATTGAAGAGGCTGTCTTTTCTCCATTGTATTTTCTTTCCTCCTTTATCAAAAATAAGGTGACCATATGTGCGTGGGTTTATCTCTGGGCTTTCTATCCTGTTCCATTGATCTATGTTTTTGTTTTTGTGCCAGTACCATACTGTCTTGATTACTGTAGCTTTGTAGTATATAGTCTGAAGTCAGGGAGCCTGATTCCTCAAGCTCCGTTTTTCTTTCTCAAGATTGCTTTAGGTATTCAGGATCTTCTGTGTTTCCATACAAATTGTGAAATTTTTTGTTCTAGTTCTGTGAAAAATGCCATTCGTAATTTGATAAGGATTGCATTAAGTATGTAGATTGCTTTGTGTAGTATAGTCATTTTCACAATGTTGATTCTTCCAATCCAAGGACATGGTATATCTCTCCATTTGTTTGTATCATCGTTAATTTCTTTCATCAGTGTCTTATAGTTTTCTGCATACAGGTCTTGTGTTTCCTTAGGTAGGTTTATTCCTAGGTATTTTATTCTTTTAGTTGCAGTGGTAAATGGGAGTTTTCCCTTAATTTCTCTATCAGATTTTTCATCATTGGTGTATAGAAATGCAAGAGATTTCTGTGCATTAATTTTGAATCCTGCTACTTTACCAAATTCATTCATTAGCTCTGGTAGTTTTCTGGTAGCATCTTTAGGATTCTCTATGTATAATATCATGTCATCTGCAAACAGTGACAGCTTTACTTCTTCTTTTCTGATTTAGATTCCTTTTATTTCTTTTTCTTCTCTGTTTGCTGTGGCTAAAACTTCCAAAACAATGTTGAATAATAGTGGTGAGAGTGGGCAACCTTGTCTTGTTCCTGATCTTAGTGGAAATGGTTTCAGTTTTTCACCATTGAGGACGATGTTGGCTGTGGGTTTGTCATATATGGCCTTTATTATGTTGAGATAAGTTCCCTCTATGCCTACTTTCTGGAGGGTTTTTATCATAAATGGGTGTTGAATTTTGTTGAAAGCTTTTTCTGCATCTATTGAGATGATCATATGGTTTTTCTCCTTCAATTTGTTAATATGGTGTATCACATTGATTGATTGGCGTATATTGAAGAATCCTTGCATTCCTGGGATAAACCCCACTTGATCATGGTGTATGATCCTTTTAATGTGCTGTTGGATTCTGTTTGCTAGTATTTTACTGAGGATTTTTACATCTATGTTCATCAGTGATATTGGCCTGTAGTTTTCTTTCTTTGTGACATCTTTGTCTGGTTTTTGTATCAGGGTGATGGTGGCCTCGTAGAATGAGTTTGGGAGTGTTCCTCACTCTGCCATATTTTGGAAGAGTTTGAGAAGGATAGGTTTTACCTCTTCTCTACATGTTTGATAGAATTCGCCTGTGAAGCCTTCTGGTCCTGGGCTTTTGTTTGTTGGAAGATTTTTAATCACAGTCTCAATTTCAGTGCTTGTGATTTGTCTGTTTATATTTTCTCTTTCTTCCTGGTTCACACTTGGAAGGTTGTGCTTTTCTGAGAATTTGTCCATTTCTTCCAGGTTGTCCATTTTATTGGTATATAGTTGCTTGCTGTAATCTCTCATGATCCTTTGTATTTCTGCAGTGTCAGTTGTTACGTCTTTTTCATTTCTAATTCTATTGATTTGAGTCTTCTCCCTTTTTTTCTTAATGAGTCTGGCTAATGGTTTATCAGTTTTGTTTATCTTCTCAAAGAACCTGCTTTTAGTTTTATTCATCTTTGCTATTTCCTTCATTTCTTTTTCTTTTATTTCTGATCTGATCTTTATGATTTCTTTCCTTCTGCTGACTTTGGCGTTTTTTGTTCTTCTTTCTCTAATTGCTTTAGGTGTAATGTTAGGTTGTTTATTTGAGATGTTTCTTGTTTCTTGAGGTAGGCTTGTATTGCTATAAACTTCCCTCTTAGAACTGCTTTTGCTGTATCCCATAGGTTTTGGGACATCGTGTTTTCATTGTCATTTGTTTCTAGGTATTTTTTGATTTCCTTTTTGATTTCTTCAGTGATCTCTTGGTTATTAAGTAGTGTATTGTTTAGCCTCCATGTGTTTGTATTTTTTACAGATTTTTTCCTGTAATTGACACCTAGTGTCATAGCATTGTGGTTGGAAAAGATACTTGATATGATTTCAATTTTCTTAAATTTACTATGGCTTGATTTGTGACCCAAGATATGATCTATCCTGGAGAATGTTCCACGACCACTTGAGAAGAAATTGTATTCTGTTGTTTTTGGATGGAATGTCCTATAAGTATCAATTAAGTCCATCTTGTTTAATGTATCATTTAAAGCTTCTGTTTCCTTATTTATTTTCATTTCAGATGATCTGTCCATTGGTGTAAGTGAGGTGTTAAAGTCCCCCACTATTATTGTGTTAGTGTCGATTTCCTCTTTTATAGCTGTTAGCAGGTGCCTTATATATTGAGGTGCTCCTATGTTGGGTGCATATATACTTATAATTGTTATATCTTCTACTTGGATTGATCCCTTGATCATTATGTAGTGTCCTTCCTTGTCTCTTGTAACATTTAGTTTAAAGTCTATTTTATCTGATATGAGTATTGCTACTCCAGCTTTCTTTTGCTTACCATTTGCATGGAATACCTTTTTCCATCCCCTCACTTTCAGTCTGTATGTGTCCCTAGGTCTGAAGTGGGTCTCTTGTAGACAGCATATATATGGGTCTTGTTTTTGTATCCCTTCAGCCAGTCTATGCCTTTTGGTTGGAGCTTTTAATCCATTTACATTTAAGCTATCAATATGTAATTTCCTATTACCATTTTCTTAATTGTTTTGGGTTTGTTATTGTAAGTCTTTTCCTTCTTTGTGTTTCCTGCCTGGAGAATTTCCTTTAACATTTGTTTTAAAGCTGGTTTGGTGGTGCTGAATTCTCTTAGCTTTTGCTACTCTGTAAAGGTTTTAGTTTCTCCATCGAATCTGAATGAGATCTTGTTGGGTAGAGTAATCTTGGTTGTAGTTTTTCCCTTTCATCACTTTAAATATGTCCTGCCATATGGAATCATTCTTAATTCTCTGGGCACTCCTTGTGGTTCATGCCTTTTTTTTTTTTTTTTTTTGCAGTACGCGGGCCTCTCTCTGTTGTGGCCTCTCCCGTTGCGGAGCACAGGCTCCAGACACGCAGGCTCAGCGGCCATGGCTCATGGGTCCAGCCACTCCGCGGCATGTGGGATCTTCCCAGACCAGGGCACGAACCCGTGTCCCCTGCATTGGCAGGCGGACTCTCAACCACTATGCCACCAGGGAAGCCCCATGACTTATTTTTAATCTCTTTTATATCACTTACAAATTTGGTTATTTATCTGCTCACAATTCTGTCTACTCAATTTTGGGCTCTTGAAGTGCAAGAAGTGTGTCTTACTCATCCTTGGGTTCCTAGTCCCTATTCACTTCATAAATGTTTATTGAATGAACGAATGAGTGAACAAGGAGAAAAAATGATCTGAAAATATAGGAAGAGACAAATAGAATACCAGTCTTTATTTATGAACAGGGTGATGGTCATATCCCTGAGTATTCATTTCTGTTTTGGTTAAACCAAACACCTTCTGGACTATAGATCCAGGTATATTATTTGGAGTGAACTTCCTATTTTTTAAACTATGTTTTTATTTTTCTAAACCATCATTTATAGTGTAAAATATCCTCTAACTCTCTCCCATCCTTAACACTTCACTCAACTTTCAATCCTAACCCACAGAAACGTACCTCTCCAGTGCTCTGTTCAAGGTGGTGATGAGTTGATGTGATCATTTAAGTTCAGCTAATTTGTTACTTGGAAAAAGGCTACAGAGGAAGTCAGTCAGGTTTCCAGGCCCCTCACTCTTCTATTTCCTAGTGGCTATCTGGAAACAATGTCATTGCCGAATCCATCAGTGAGTGTGATTGTGGCAGTCTCAGTCAGAGGTGTATTCAGCTGCACGTGACAGGAAATTTGACCAGACTGGAATAAACAAGAAAGAGGTTTGTTTTTCTCCTATATTAAGAAGTCCAGAGATAGGTCGTCCAGGGCTGATACAGCTAATCATGGATGTCTTTGACTACCTAGATTTCATCTACCTTCCTGCTCTACCATGTTTAGTGACTTTCATCTTCATAATTACAAGAAGGCTAATGTAACATCTATATAGGCTTTGCATCTATATTCCAGGCAGGAAGAATGGGAAAGAGAAAAGGGAGAATCAGAGAAGGACCATGCCAGCCAAATCTAATACTTTCCAAGCTTTTCAAGAGCCAAATACAGTGGCTTCTTTAAGTCTCATTGGCTGTAACTGTGTCACATGACCACTCCTAGCTGCAAAGGAGGCTGGGAAATCAAGTATTTTAGCTAGGTATTGCTGATCAAGACAAAATTAGGATTCTTTCAGTAAGGAAAGAATAAGGGAGATGGCTACTGGGTCTTGATCTAGCAATGTGTGCCACAGAGCACTTACTGAGCATCTTAAGAGCCAAGGAAGAACCATGTTTGATTCCTTTGGGCATTTTCTCAAATTGTGAGAAAACCCTTCCTTCTGCCTAGGATCTGGAAATATGTACTGTTGCCCTCTGTAGAGCTGTGTCACCCAGATACCATGTGTGGTCTCCTTGTCCCTTATACAGTAAGTCCCCTACATATGAACTTTCAAGTTGCGAACTTTCAAAGATGCGAACGTGCGTTCGCATGTCCAATCACATAAGTTAGCTCCTGTGTCTGGTGTACATTGTTACATGTGTGCATCCTCTACAAGTGGTTGTGCTTTTGTGTACTTCACTGTACAGTACTGTATAGAGTACAGTAGTACAATATCTTTATTTCAAGCACAGGATGTTCGGAAGCAAGCTTAAAAGCAGCGGTGATGTATTGACTGCTAAGAAGCGCCAAGAGAGACAAGAAGAAGAAGTAACTGAAGAACTTAAGAGATTCACGACGCAGGAAATGGCGAGGGGATTTTCTTTATCTGAGGAGGCATTGTTAGTTTTTGAGGCACAGGACTTGAACGTAGAATGGTACACGAAGGTTACAGCAACCGTTCAGAATGCAATCCAGTGCTACCATGTCACCTATGATGAGAAAAATAGAGCTACTACCCAGACACCACTGGATCGTTTTTTTAAAAGGGTAGATAGAATAGAATCCAGCAAGGAACCAGAACCTGTGCCATCAACGTCAGGCATGAGTGAAATTGCAGCTTGCCCTCCGTCTCTTATTGCTGATGATCCTTTAGCTCTACCATCTCCCACCTCTTCTCCCTCCTCCAGTCAGAAGAGTTGCCATATTCTCCTGTCAATGAGCCCAAGCTCCTTAGCACAGCACAGGGGTCCTTGCCTAGTTACTTTCTCATGCTATGTGACCTCAAACTCTGTGTCCTGGTCACATTAAGCTCCTGGCTGTGTCTTTGTTCATGCTGTTGCTTGCATCAGACATCAGCCTTTCTCTATCTTTCTCTTGCTCTCCCCCTTTCTCTCTCCCTCTCTGCAAGTCATCCTGGTGAATTCATCCTTCAGAGAAGCTCTTCCTGACTCCTCTAGAGAGAATGTTCCCATTACTTATTGGACAATAATTCTCTACCAAGAGCATCCGAAACTTTAGTGCTCTCTATTCCCTAGTGTCTACCATAGCATCAGGATCACAGCTCAATAAATACTTGTTGAATTGAATGGAATTCAAATGAATTGGCACACAATGTACTTCATCCTTGGAGATTTTCCACCTAATGTCATTATAAAGCCAAGGAGAATTTCATTTCTAGATTCTATATTTAAAACTACTGTTCCATTGCAATGCTCTAAAATGGTGGTTTTCACTTTTAATAGGAAAAAGAAAAGACCATTCATATAGATCCCAGAGAATGTATCTGAAGGTCCCCTAATATTTCTGGAGACCACAGCTGGAGAAACACTGACTTTAAAAAATCAAGTTTTATTCTATGGAAGAAGACATTCAAATGGGAATCAGTGCTCCAAAAGAAAAGTGTTATCTTTATAACTGGTAAAACTTTTGTTTTAGATAATCATGAAAACAAAACCCCAAAGGAAAAATGTCTAGGATTCCTAAAAATTAGTCAGACCCCAGTTTCAGGAACACGGAGGTCACAACTCATGGGGCAAGCTTTGTGACAGTATAAGGTCAAGACCTTTAGGCAGAGGATCAGGTCCTCATACCAAGATACAATTGACCTTCATTTCACAGATTCACATTCAGCAAGGCCAAGGGCAAATCTGCATGGGAGTGTGTTGAGCTAGCAGGCTGAACACAGAAGTTCCCACAGTCGGCTGTGGTCGTGTTCAAGTGCAGAGCTCCACTCTCTCAGGTGGCTGGCATGCGTTGCCATTAGGACAGGACTCTCAGCAGGCTGCCTGCCCGGAGATAATTTTCCTCTTCCTTTAGGCCCTTCCACTGTGCCTGAGAAGAGGACACAGATGCCTGGAGGTACACCCAAGGCCCTCGACACGAAGGCAGGCTGACCCTGCAAGCTCAGCCCGCTGTCTGCTCAGGTGCCACCCCTTCTCCAACCTAGCAAACTGCTGTCCCCCAGAGAGCTTACCAAAACATTGGAAGATTGAAAAGTGTACTTCCTATGTCCACAGGACGCCACACATCTCTGTCCTGTAAAACCTCTCGTCAGCCAAAATGTGGCTCACGGCAGCACCTGTATTAGAATCATCTTGGGATTTTGTTCAGAACGCAGCTTCGTGGGCTCCACTCTAGGCTCTTCTGTGGCCTTTCTCAAGGAGCTGCTTCATTGGCAAGGAGGTGCTCTGCTGTCCTTCTACCCCTCCTGAGTCCTTTCTTTTCATCTGGATTCACTCCATGAGCTCCTGGTATCCTGTTCACCTTCTCAGGCTGCCTGTAGACCCTGCCCTCTCGCTGGCTCTGACCCCAGAACTGTCCCCCAGGGCCATGGCAACGTGTTATTTCTGCATGTACGCACCACTCTCCCTGGACTTTCAGAGACAGGTTCTGGCTGATGGGCTCCGTGATCCTAATCTTCCCAGAAGACAGCCTGCTGAGCAAGGGCTAGCAGCAGTCCCCTCAGCTGCCAGTGCTCTTTTACTCTCCAATAATTCTTTGGCTCCGTAAAGCCCTTGGGTTTACACCAAACACAGAATGTGAAGTCCAGACATTTTCCCTTTCAGCAGCCCCTTCTCCATCTTCAGCTGCTTCTAAGGAACCTCTGGAAAAGGGACAGGCTCCGTGCATCAGGGAAATCAACTAATTTCCCTCTGTTCTGTCTGCCCTCGGCCCTCCTGCTTCGATTGCTTGGGCAGGGGGCAGATGCTTCCCTTGGGATCTGGAGCTTGCCGGCCCTCTGGATTTGGTGTTTGGACTGTACCTTTGTCCCAAGTCTCACTTTTCCCAGAATGGTGTCCTGGAGTTTTCTCATGTCCTGTAGACCAGCCCCATGTCCTGACTTTATCTCCTTCCCAGCCCTGATAGACCTCGGGGGGGAACTTACGGCAACCAACTCAGGCCTTTGACTGGAGAACTGTGTAAATAAACGGGGCTATGATCTAAGGATGGAATTTCTATTTCATTTTGCTCATTGTGTACCATGAAGATTAAAGGATTCATTTATGTTGGTAAATAATGTTGATAGATCTCTAAAGAGAGAAACAAAAGGAAGAGTCACATATACTAACTAACATGAGCTTATTACAAAGATACTCGGGGACTCAGAGTAACAGAGGAAGTCACTCCTTTGGCCTTATTGGCTATATGCGGCCACTCTGGTTCCCAGAATTCCAACAATAGCACGCGCCTGAGCTTTCAAGAACAGGGACAGCAGCCTAGTTTAAAGTGACAGGCGCATGTGTTCACCTACCATTGATGTTTCCCCAAGGTGAGGATTTGATAGAGTAAACCAGCATGCCTCTAGGGGGCAGAGTTTAGAGATGGCCTCAGAGCAGAGAGTCTCCCTTGGGCTCAGGTCACTAATGGTTGCCTTCTGCAGACGAACCTTTTCTTTGGCCCTATAAAGGGTGACGGGTACAGCAGGCTGGCTTCATCTACAAAGCTCATGTGATGAGCTGTGGTTACTTTCACAGGGAAAGACGAGCAACGGGGAGGTCTTCCCCAGACGGTGGATGTGTATGTGACTGGCATATATGACTCAGTAATGCCTCCTTCAGTCCTCCCAGAAGATCCTGCCAAGAAGAGGGGGAGCGCTGACTAGGAATATGAATGAGATGGACTTAAAGAGCTGTTCTGATGCCCTACTCTGCCCTGCCACCAGCCACCCCACAAATGAATGTGGCCGAACAATTGGGTTTATCATCTGTGCTAACATGACAGAAAACCGTGGGCTGAGATGTTGCCATGATCCTGACGTCCACCTGCCTTTCCCTCCATGTATAACTGTGGACAGATTACTCTGACCCACCAGGAATAAGTGATGATGGGCGTTCAGTCATCACAGTGAACTGGAGGGTGTGTGTGTACCATCCCCTCTTTTACAGCTCTATAATCATTGATTTAGTGCTTCTCAGGATGCCCCTTGACCAAATATCTCCTGCACCGACCTGCCAGCAAGCAGGGGTTTCATTTACACAGAGCCTTAGGCTGGTAGTCTCAAAATGCTACCCGCCCTACTACCTCACCCCACCCTCAGTGCGATCATTCTCCTAGAAGACAAAGTTCAGCTTCAGAAACAATTGTTGAAATGTTTGCCAATGGCTTTCCTTTGCCCAGAAATTACACCAAAAAGGTCTGAGAATGCCTAAAAAAAGACCCTCACAAAGCACCCTAATTGGGGAGAAGAGGTTTCTTTTTTTTTTTTAAACATCTTTATTGGAGTATAATTGCTTTACAATGGTGTGTTAGTTGCTGCTGTATAACACAGTGAATCAGCTATATGCATACATACATCCCCATATCCCCTCCCTCTTGCGTCCGGGAGCGGAGGTTTCTAACACTGCGAGAACCTCTTTATTTCTTTAAATCATCCCCAGAAAATTGGTGGACCACCCTCTCTCCTCACCCCTCCCCCAAATTGTGCTGAAATTGAGAAAATATGTAATGATAGAATGAATTCAGTGCCCCTTTTTAACTGAATGTATGTTTTATGGATCATAGGATCTGCATACATTCTAAAAATAGCCATTCACACCCAGGAAAGGAGAATTCTCTTGCAGTTTGCAGGTATTGCTGATACCATAGACCTCTGGCAGGAATTCTCGATTGGAAGCAATGTCAGAAAGTAATTCCCTAGGGGCCCTGCCCTCCTCCAGGGATCTGTTTTTCTCCTATCCAGAATGCAAGGGCACCTGGGCCAGAAAGGGTGCAGAATACTTGGTATGTTTCCAAATTCTCTCCAATCTGGAGGACTCCAAAAAGATGAGCAAGGGAATTCATTATTCTGGGACTAAGTCAGGGATTCTGATATCTTCTGGAGTAAGAATGGGATATCCAATGATAGCTAGAGTTTTAGGCTATACAGAGCAACCCAGATGACTCTCTTCCAGGCTCAAGGGTCCCCTGGATCAACTCTACAGCCAGGTTGGTCCTGTGAGCTCTGCTTCTGTATTAAAGTCATGATGGACAGAAAGTTCGAACCAAGAGTTTGAACTTTGCTGCTTAGAGATGTGATCTAGGGTGACAGTGATATTCATGGAGGTGGTAGGATTACACATCATGGCCTTCTTGTGTTTGGGTGGGGCTATATGATTAGCTCTGGCCAATGAATTTTTAGCAAGTGAGATGATGTCACTTCCATGCCAGATCATTTAGCTGCCACTCTGAGACCCTCCAGCGCTTTTTTCCCTCTGGCATTTTGGAGATGGTGGCTATTCCATCAACCTGGGTCTCTGAAGACTATTGTGAGTGGAGCCTCCTGGCCGAACTGTAATGGACAGATGGTAGCATGGGAAGTAAATCTTTGCTGGGTGAAGCCACTGTAGTTTTGGAGTTACTTGTTACTGTAGTATAACTTAATGTATCCTCACCAGATAGGCGAGGTTGTAGCGCACAATGCTTCTATGTTTTAGGTTCTCTGGGAAAATTACATTGATAAGTCAAAATGACTATTTTTATTTTTTATAATAACCAGATGCCCCTTCCAGCCCTCTCTCATCCAATCACCTGCAACCGCCCCCCCACCCACCCCCCGACTGATTTGACTGGAGTTCATTTTGTCTTCAGGAGTGGAGAGCCGGGAAGAGGCAGCATTGCTAGGGTATTGGTCTGTTGGCACACTTCTGGCCAGGCGTCTTCCAAAACAGGACTTTCTGTCCATTCAGAATGAGCCACACAGGCCAGGCAAAAAGGGGCAAGCTCTCTCAGGAGCTCAGAGAACATGGGACTCAAGCGTTGATGCCTTTACGCTTGTCAGTCCAGTGCTTTTCACGGCACCACTTTTCTTTGTGCTTGATTTTAAATGGCATTTTGAGTCTTGGCCAATTTACATCATTTTAGTCCCGCACCCTGATCCTCTCTGGGAGTCCTGAATACCCTGGGGTTTGTGTTTGGACAGTTGTGATGATGTATTTCAAACCCAGTGTTTAGCTGCATACTTTAATGACAGGCGAGGAACAATTGGGCAGTTTGGCACGTGTCAGGTTCTAAACGTAAGAATGAAGGTTCTAATGGTAACAGAGGGACAAATAGATTTGTCCTCAACTTGGCAGCAGTGTTACTCTGCCAGGCTCTGCCAGCCTGATGCTTGAGTACTTCCAGGCCCAGGACTTGTCTAAAACATGGAAAACCTCCCTGGAATCACCAATGAAAAGGAGAACAAAAATTTCTGCTTTGCAGCACCTTTTATAAATACCAGTGATTTGGGCAGGACCCTTTTGGGTGAAGACTCTTTAAAAGGCATGACATTTAGACTTGGTCCAACGCCATTGTTTCCCCATTGACATTTCACTTCCTTTGATAGACATCTCATTATTAAGCATCATATTATTAGCACAAGTGCCTTCTGTAGAAACATAAAGGCAAGGATGCTTATTAATCAGAAGCCAAATTTTCTATTCAGGCTCGTAATCAAGGATCTTGGAAAATGTGAATACTCTTATTAGGTTGGAGGGACTGAGAGAAGCTTCCTCCCTGTACTTGATCTGCCAGGATGATGGTGTCCTGTGAGGCACAGGAGAAACTGCTTGAAGCCGCACCATCCTGGGGGTACGTACAAGGGAGAGTCTTATAGGAATCACTGGACTCCCATGAAGTGGATTGTGAAGAGTGCTAAGAAGGCTATATCACTCAAAAATATCTCCCCACCGATCTGCCTGCATTTCCAACACCAGAGATTATTCCTTCTTAAGAATTTCAGATTTTAAGATAAATAGTATAATTAGTGGTTAAGTTCATAAGCTCTGGAATCATGCTCCCTGGATTTGAATCCCAGCTCTGCCATTTACTAGCTGTGTGACCTTGGGGAAGTGACCCAAACTCTCTGATCCTATTTCCTCACTTATAAAATGGGATAATAATTGTCCTGCTTCATAGGGTTATTGTAAAGATTAAATTGAGTTGATATAGAGAACACACAGACCAATACCCTAGCAATGCTGCCTCTCCCCAGCTCTCCATTCCTGAATTCCAATTCCTAAATTGGAATTCAAGTTCCATGAACAGCCAAGAGCGGTGGCTAGATAGTCTGGTTGAGGCGGAGTTACTTCCAGGCCTGGAAAGTTCCCCTTGACAAGGATTTGTTCTGGAGTTTCCTATCGCTGTATAACCTTCCTGAAGTGTTGTTCAGATTTTTATTTTTTGTTTTTTTTAAGGTGAAACCTTTTATTTAAGAACTTCTTTTTTTTTTTTTTTTTTTGGCTACGCACCGAAGAGGGATGGAACTGTGCCCCCTTGCAGTCCTGCAGTGGAAGCGCGGAGTCCTAACCACTGGACCGCCAGGGAATTCCCCTCTTGTTCAGTTCTAAACTTCCCAAAGACAGTCACAAAGATCCATAATGTAGGCATGGGGAAAATTAGATGTGAACTGAGCCATCCCCTTTCTCCTGGGGGGTTCTGGGACTGCTAAAGAAATCCTGGGCCCTATCTGGGCTAAACTGGTTTCAGAAGGTAATCAGTTAATTCCATTTGTTAAGGCTAATTTTCTGACTCCAAATGGTAGACAGATTTTCCTTCTTCAGAACAGTTTTGCTTAAATCGAAAAGCCATTAAAAAGAAAATTTGATTAGTCCACCTTACTCAAGAATGCTCAAAAAACTTTTCAGAAATTGCGGGATCTAATCCCGTGGGGTCAGCTGGTTCCCAGGCCTGTCTCTGCATCCAGTACCAGAGAACAAAGGCACAGAACGTTGCCGGCCACCATCAGGGGCAGTGCCAACGAGAGGCTGCTTCTATCTTTCTCCAATTTTAAGGTTAGAGCCACAAAACTGTGATCCTTCCTCACAAATGGCTCTGTCCTCTGTCCTATGCAAACCACTGAACACATAAAATGAAGGTTTTTAAAGTTCACACTGACCTTTTTTGTTGTCTGGGACAATGCAATCCCTTCAGTTTGTAATGGAAAATAGATTAAGCTACTTGCCTGGCTTGCTTTTTAGGGAGCTGCGGCCTTCTCATTTTTAGAATCTTTGCCCTAGAATTTTTGCTCAAACTCTCCTTTTTGGTAAAACCCGGCATTGAATAGGCAAAGACAGGTGATCTGTACCCTGGTTTGGATCTTGCTTCTCCTCTAAAGCAAGTCATCTACCGTCTGTTTGAGCACAATTTCCCATTTTCTTCAATTCCTTTGTTCACATCATAGAAGCTCATGTTCATTAACTATTGATTATGGAAACCAAGACAATGGGCCTAGAAAAAAATATAGACTATAAACTTTTTCAAGAAGATTTTTCTGGACCTGGAGTCCTTCAATGCCAATTTATTCAGAGTTTGGTTTGGTTTTGCTTTGTGGGATTTTTTTTTTTTTCTCCTTCTCCAGGTTAATGGACTCTCTGAATACCAGCCCATTTAATCCTACCTCTAAAAGGGCATTGTGTGTTCTCTTCCAAAAAAACTCTTGACTGGGGCAGGACAGGGAAACAGGATCTTCTCAAGGAACTGCCTGGCCAGCAGACATATTTTGGCTATGAAAACAAATAGGAAAATACTAAATAAACATAAGCCTTTGCATTACTGGGTTTTGAGAAAGTAAAGAAAAATAAATATGTATTTATTTAATGGACCCACCCCACTGGAAAAGCCCCAGAGTGCTGAGAAAACATATCATTAGGGCTATCTGAGGGAAGGAAGCCCTCCTGTAAATGTTATTTTCTTTCTCTCTTCTTCTTCCAAATCTGCAAATAAATTTGCCAGTAATTTTATACTTTTCCTCAACTAAAATGTGATTTCCCAGCATGCATCGCCAGAGGGTATGCCTCTTTGTCCAAACCAGGGCAAGTGCTGGGAGTCTGTCTTCATGGCCACATTTCTTCAGTCCCTTTCAGAGCTATCATTAGATTTGAGCTTCATGGCTACACAAGTAGAATGCATTTATAAATTTGATTATTAACAGTAATGCATGTTATGTTTAATTTGGAAAATTGGAACTTTGTCCAGACTTTACAATGACGTCAACTTTTATTGAGATATACACAACATAAGGAGCTAAGTATTTTACATACATTGTTCATTTAATTCTCAGGACAACCCTATGAAGTAGATATTATCATTTCCCCATCCTGCAGGTGAGAAAACTAAAGCACAGAGAAATTAAGTAACATGATCAAGGTTACACAGCTGATAAGTGACAAAGTCAGAATCCAAACCCCTGCTTTGATTGAAAGTCCAGGGACGTAAACTCAATCATCAGAGTGCTTGCTTCATGAGTTGGTCCCAGCAGAGTAACTCTTACATGGTGGACTTGAAACAAATCCTTGTTGAATAAATTAAAAAGCAAACCCATATGTTGATCCTTGTAATATTCCTTTCAGGAAAGTCCATACTTCTAATATTCATGGCGAATAAAGCTACAATTGCAGTAAGAAATAACCCCTAAATCTCAGTGGCTTAACACAGTAAAAGTGTATTTCTCACTCATGTCACAGTATAATATGGTTGGTAAGGATCCAGCCTCCTTCTAGACTGTGGCTCTGTCATGTTCAGTGCTTTTCTCTCAAGGTTGCCCTGAGCACTGAGGTCTCCAGGCTTGAATCACCAACCAGGTGGCAGATGGTAGCTGAGAGAGTGGAGGTTGGCTCTGGGAGTTTTAGGGCCACGCCTGGAAGTGTTATGCATTCTGTTGGCCGGGACTTGGCCACATGGCCACACTAACTGCAGAGGAGGTTGGGAAATGTAGCTTGGCTATGTGCCCAAGAAGAACATGAAATGGGCTTGATGAGCACAACTTTATCTCTACTAGAGACCTATATCCTTCTTGAAGAGATGAAAAACCTGCAGCCTTATACTATATTTCCTTGACAAAATCCTTCCCTCTTACTTGAATGGAAATTTCCATCATTAGAGTCATTCCTTTGCATTTGATGGCAAAGTTGGAGTTTTGCACACTTAAAGCCAGATGTAAAATGTACAAACCCTTCCTAGGACCACCCGCACTAGTTTTCTTTTGTTCGTGCAGAGTAGACTTGTTGACAATATTATAAAGCTCTAGAGTTTGCTGGGACATTTTGATAAGGGTGGATTCGGTGAAAAACTCTGGGTGTTAGGGATAGAAGAAACAATCTAAAAGTATGGCTTGGTGGAGGAATGTCTAGTTTAGAGATAAAATATATGTGTGTGGCTTAAAAACTTCATAAGTGTATCTATAAAGAAGTTAATTATCTTGTTCAGGATGAAAAAGAGAATCACTTGTTAAACCAGATTAGAAATGTATTCATCTCTTTATTTATCTCAAACCTGACTCAATTGGGTGATCTCATTTTGAGGGAGTTTCTTTTCATTGAGAAGTATGTTTTAAGCTTGTCTAAGTGCGAACTAGCAACATCCTCCTTGTATTTAAAATTATAGCCCACTAAACGTAAATTTCTGTTTACTCTCCCAAGTATTGGGGCTATCACATTTCTAATTTCTAATGAGAGACTGAATTATTCATAAAAGACATTCATCTTTCTTACTCCAATTATTAATCTCTTGACGCTATTGGTGGTCTCAAAGCTCTGCCATAATAGCTTAATGCATTTTGCATCAGTGTGTCACACCTGCTGGAGATGTCTTTGGCTTGACATGAAGGGGTTAAAAAATAGGACTTGAGTTGGTGCCAGACAATTAGGTAATTACAAAATACTTTTTCACATTACAGTAATCTTGTAAACATTATGCCTGAAGTCATGGCTACCCACTCTTTCTTTCTTAATTGTGCACTAGGGTTTTCAATGTCATCCTTAAGTTCCAAGATTTAAGAAAAAAAAAAAAACAGATTTCCTATTTTTGAAGCATATGGTGAATTTTTTTCTCAATAACTTTTCTTTACTGGTATGAAAATATTTCCAAATTAATCGTGAGATAGCAGTCAACATTGATGGAATGCTCCCTATACACTAGGACCTGTGCTAAGCACTATGCAAGTGCTATCTTGTTTAGCTTTCTCAAACACCCTGGGAAGTAGGTACTAATAAACAGTTAAGGCTCACATAGTGCTTCTTATGCTCCAGGGGCTCCTTTAATACCCTTACAATCCTCTGAGGTTTATACTCTAATATTCATTGAACTAAGAAGCTATCAATGGTAAAGCAGTGTTATGGGCTGAATTGTGTTCTTCCCCAAATTCATTATTGAAGTCTTAACCTCCAGTACCTCAAAATAAACTGTATTTGGATTTAAGCTCTTTAAAGAGGTAATTAAAAAGAGGTCATTAGCATGGACCCTAATCCAATATGACTAGTGTCCTTATAAGAAGAGGGGATTTAGACACAGACAGGTACAGAGAGAAGACCATAGCATAGGGAGAAGATGGCCATCTACAAGCCAAGGAGGGAGGCCTCCAAAGAAATCAACCCTGCCAACACCTTGATCTTTGACAGCCTCCAGAACTACGAGAAAACAAATTTCTGTTGTTTAAGTGGCTGCATTTGTGGTACTTTGTTATGGCAGCCCAGGCAAACTAATACAAGCACCATGATTTTACATACTGCTAAGAAAATAGCAAATTAAATTTGCTATTATATATATATAAATTTGCTATTATATATATATATATATATTTGCTAAAGACCAAGACTTTGAATTTTTATTTTAAGCATATTAAAAGAATCCTCATTTAGACACAAACTTTCATCAAAAACAACTCCTGCGCACACGTAAAAAGGAAATCATAAGTGAACTACACGAGGTAAGGTATTCCTAAACATTCTTCACGTACAGAGTATGACTTTTCCAAAATAATTTCTACTCAGGGTCAAGAAAATCTATGATTTTCCACACAAAATTATCTTCTATGCCATCAAAAGGGTTGATGACGCAGCATTTCTTAAAAGCAGGCTCCACAATTGTCTCCAGGATGTTCTTCAAGCCACAGACAGGCAGGCATCCTGTACGTTTGGACGCTGACACGGTTTTCATCCTGCTGATCTGTTTCATCTCCGTATACACAATCTTGTGTTGATGCTAAATCATGATGTAAAATGTTTACACTCAATAATTAGCTACACAGTGAATGAAAAGAACGGAGAATGTGAAGTGGGAGAATGGCCAAGAATGGGGGGAAAACTTCAAACAGGAGAGAGGAAGGACCCTCCCCCAATATAAACAGTCTACCTCACAATTTTACCATTGTCTATCTTGACATTCATTCATCTTCTGGTTGGCATCAGATCTGCCATTCTTTCCTGTCAGGGGACAGAGTTACATTCTCTGTGTCACTGAGGCATGTGGGGTACTCAGGGCTGAAATGATCTGAGTTACCCCAGCTGAACCCAAAGAGGACAGCATCGCGAGGAAGGCCAGGGGGGACATTTGGCCCAGGTCTTGGGTGCACAGGGAGGCTCAGACTAAGAATTCGGGATTTTGTTTTTCATTTTTAAAATACTCTAATTGCCCCCAAATATAGAAATGATCCAGGTCTTGCTTGATTTCTAAAAGGCCCTGAACCCCAAAATGAACTTCCAATTTTGTCTATCTTTGCAACAGATATTACTAGAGTAGCTATGGTGATTTGCACGACCAACAGAGCAGTCATGCTTTAAATGCCCAGAGGAGTAATGCATGGTCCTTTACCTGAGCAAGCCCACGTCGAAAAGGGGAAACAGACTTGTAAACTTTGGATTGCCCTGGTGTAATGAGTAGTTTGCTGGAGGTGTGGAGAGAGGGGAGAAACAGAAATCTGATTTAAGAGTGGGATCTAGTCAGAGACAGTTTCATATACAAGGAGAGGAGGGGACAATCTGTGGCTTGAAGGAAGATAGGTTATTTGAGCAATTAGCTTGAAAAAGCCCCTGTCTCCAGAGCTGATTTTAATTTGACTGAGCTTATGTGGTGGAAGACATCTAGTAAGTTATCTAGAGTTTCACATTACCTGGAGTATTATATTAGGTGATAGAGACTGGTAGTGTCTAGAGCAGGGGTCCTTAACCCCCTGTTAGGAACCGGGCCTCACTGCCGGACGTGAGATGCGCCGCTCCCCATTGCTCCCCATCGCTCCCATTACCGCCTGAAGCATCCGCCCCCATCCCTCTACCTTCTGTCCCGTGGAAGAATTGTCTTGCACGAAACCAGTCCCCGGTGCCAAAAATGTTGGGGACCTCTGGTTTAGAGGACCAAATGTAGTTTTTGCTTTTCATCTAAATAATGGGACACCACTTGGAGGCAGGGGCCTTGACCTGCATTGTGAAGAGCAGGACTATTGCTCAGCCATGACCTTGGCAGTCGCCAGCTCCACTTTGGTTTTGCCTCAATCAGTTGCCACCTCTTGGGATTGTAAATATTGACACTCACGCTTAGAGAAATCAATACCTGCATATTAGCCTCCAATTTCATATATTGATGTGTAGATGTGTGGGCCTCCGGTGAATAGAAGATGACTTCAGCATTTGAGAATGCTGCCTCAGAACTGAAAAGCCTGCGGATTTGCATTTCCCCCAGTGATCCTTGGCTTCAAGACTTCTATCGCTATTATCTCTCTGCAGTGTATCTGCATGCAAAATTTTGGCAGAACCATTTTAGAAGCCAGCAGACAAGAAAACAGGATCTGCTTTCTCAGAGCTCAAAATTAACTTCCTCAAATTCGATAGAGTAAATTCTCTGAAATAACTCTTAAAATGAAAAAAAAATTAACCTTTCGACTGAAAATGTGTTTTGAATGGTACTCCCGTGTATCTTTGCTTACATTAAGGGATCAGGGCATCCTGGGAGAGCTTTGCCATCCCCAGTCTCAAGTCAAGTGCCAAGTCAATCAGATTAACAGTGAATGATTCAAATATTATTATCACAGACATACCTGCAATACACAATCAGTATGGCTGCTTTATCTTGCCAGGAGTGAAAAATGTTCTGGCGAGAACAGTGTCTACCCAATTCCGAAAACAACCAGCCTTTTCAGTCAACTCTCTCAGGCACTGTGTAGACAAGACTCCTAAAAAAATAATAGATTCAATGTAGTGAACATTTGCTACTCTTATATTCATTATGAAGAACTGCAATATGATACAGGTGCATTAGCTTTCATTATTTTTTTGAGGAGAAAAGTAAAACAAAGAAAAACAAATAATAAAATAGTATACAACTCCAGTAGCAAAGTGGAGATATGGTGATAGTAGAAAACAAAAGAGAGAAAATTGATTTTTTTAAATGACAAATAAAACTTAAGCTCCCCCCCCCCCCGAAAAAAAAGACTCCTAGGAGTGATGGTTGGGAGTGATCTGGTTGTTTTGTTCAAATGGACACAGGTGTTAACAGAGCTCTGTCCTCTGTTGCATAAACTTGAGTGAGGCACTGTACTAGGTGATAAACCCCCTTACCTCCAGCTCACTCGCCTGTGAGACCTCTGGGGAAAAGTAGGAAGAGCCAAAGGGTGTATCCAAAAATAACTGACATCCCCTCAGCCTTCACTGCAGGGGTTCCAGAATTGTCATGCCCTCAGGCAAAGTTGGCAGAGGTGAGGTAGGGTTGAGCGGGAGAAAGCACTTCCTTAACATCCCTCTTGGTTTGAAATCCTGCAGGAAGCTCAGCACTGTCTCTGCAGGAAGCCTGAGTGTGTCCTCAGTGACAGGACACAGAGCTGAGGCCCAAAGGTGACTCTGCTGGGGGGATGATTTGCCGGAGCTGCAACTGGGTTCTGACTCAGCCGGCTACTCTGCTCTGATATAATCAGAATTTGCCTACTCTTTTTTTTTTTAATTGAAGTATAGTTGATTTACAGTATTATATTAGTTTCACGTATGCAGCATAGTGATTCAGTATTTTTGCAGATGATATTCCATTATAGGTTATTAAAAGATAATGGTCATAGTTCCCTGTGTTATACAGTATATCTTGTTGCTTATCTATTTTATATATAGTAGTTGGTATCTGTTAACCCCATACCCCTATTTTCCCCCTCCCAGCTTTGATAACCACAAGTGTGTTCTAAATATCTGTGAGTCTGTTTCAGAATTTTACCACTCTTTAAACTGAGCTCCCCTTGTTTTCCACCTCCTCATCCACAGCTAAGTTAGCATTTCTGATGTTCGAAAATTTTAGAATAGAAGTATCTGTTCATGTTTTTGAAATCATAGAAGTGATTAAGTCCTCATTATAGAAACTTTGGAAAATATAAAGCCAGACAAAGAAAAAAAGTACCCATACATCCATAATCACCAGCAAAGGCAGCCACTGTTTATGTCTTGGCCTGTTTGCTGTCAGTCCTGTGTGTGTGTGTGTGCGCACGTGTGTGTGTGTGTGTGTATGCATACATTCCAACTTTAAAAAGGACATTTTGAAATCAAGTTCACACCCAAGCTAAAGCTATGGTGGGTGACACTCACCTGCATGTATTTGCAGTTAAGACTGAGGACTGCCAGGGGCCTTGCCTGGGCCACATGATGCTGCTGAGGAGGCCGTTATGGATCTACTTTACAGTTCGGCTACACCAGGCAGCTCGGTGATAAGCACAGCTTGTTTATTTGTCTTTGATGGATGCCAGGTGGACTGTGGTCAGACAATCTTCCTTCAGCAGCCTCAGCACTTTGAACCCACCAGAGCCAACCTGAGGCCCTCCCCTGGGCAAAACTCAGGCCACCCAATGGGCCACCACAACAAGAGGACAGTCACCGTGGCAGTGGCACCAGGAACAGAGCAAAGAAGCACTTAGGCAGAGAGAAAAGAGGAAGAAAGCTAGGGAGGGCCCAGGAGACTCAGCCAACGAGGCGGTGGGGCAGGCCGACCAGGTTTTCTGTCGTGTCACAGGGTTTGCTCCGAGAAACCCAGCTTTGGTGCACCTTTTCATTAGATGACCTGGATCGCGTCTAGGAATGAGCACAGGCGGTTTGCTGAGTTTAGACATTCTCCCCCCTCTCTGAGAGCTGTCAGCTTGCGAGGCAGTATCCTCTTGGAGGAGGGTTTGGTGTGGGCTGCAAAATGAGAGACCAGAAATAACCACAAATAAGAGAGGACTAGTGGCCAAAACATGTCTCGATCCTGGCGTGGGCTGTGGGAGGCCATGTGTGTTTACGCCCTCCCTCCAGCTGGAGTTGAGAAGAGCCATCTCCAGAATGGTGGCAGCCGGGAACCTCAAGAGCAGGGTCTGCGGCAGGGCAAAGGCAGTGACATGTCAGGGAATGTCTGCTGGAAGGTATCTGAGGCTCTTGGTGAAGCCGGTGAAACATGCTGTGTCATCCAGAGCTTTCTCAGGGCTGAACTGGGCTACCCATTGGAGAAGGGGGCTGGAGAACCCAGGCTTAGTCATTTTTCCTCTCAGTTTTTACTAGTTGTGGGCTGGAATGTAACATTGTTTTCTTTTCTGATAGGGTCATGATTTCAAAAGCTAATGATTTTCTTTTCTTAAAAAACAGGTCCCCATATCAAAGCAGGGGAAATGGCGCCATGCGGTTGGTGGTGAGTCCTGTAGAGGGTGATCTCTGATGAGAAGCTGAAGGAGGTCAGGGGCTCATTACCCACTGCTCTAGAGAACTATGGTCCAGCAAGGGTGGACTTTATTTCATCAAGTGCCCCTGGGGCAAACTGGCCTGAATGGCAGGTCACTTCAGACAGGGTGAGAGAGATCCCGGGACAGTTCAGTCAACCAGCCTAGGGCAGGGGATCCCAACTTCCCTAAGTGTATGATTTTCCTTCTCAAATTCCAAAGTCCTTCGGACACCTACAAGAGAGTGTGAGCACCTACTGATTGAGAAAATGAAGGGTGAGTCAACAATTATTCAACACGTTTAAAGGCATATTATTTGAAAGCAAGCTATATAGTAGCATGTAGTTGAAACCAAAGTTGTAAAGGAGCTATAATAATCTCCACAATCAGACAGATACTCAATATACAACCCTCATGGCCATTCATCCCAGACTAGTTGGGTGTTTAAAATGGCAGCCACGAGGCTTTCCTTCATTCCTTCAGGGCTGCGAGATTCTTGCTATAGCCCCACAGGATGTCAGCAGTGTGGTGATCTGAGGACCTGGTGGCAACTATCCCAGAGTTAAGTCAATATTTAAGCAGAAAGCCCTACCCAGTGCCCTGGAATATATTCCCAAAAGAGCTTCTGGACTGCACAATGGAAGTGAGGGGGAGCTTCATCCTGTTGGAAAATGAGGTTTCCAAGGACTTCCTGAAGCTGTGGGAAAATCCTTTCAGTATATCCTGACTTTTGACTTCTGACACTATGTTCTTCACACTCACACATACACATACACACACACACTTCACACAATGACCCACAGCCCCATGCATGTGATCTATCACCAAAGACATTAACTATTGGGGAATCCCTTACGTGTTCAACCACATGCTTGGAGAGGAACTGTTTTGTTTAAATGAATGTGGCCTTATCACTGAATTTGAGACAACCTGCCAAGTCAACTTCGTCTTCCATGTGAGTCTGAAAACAGCAGCTGAATTTTTGTCAGTTCACCTTATCTGCTTCCATCAGGGCCTGCAGAAGTTACAAGAAGGTTTCCTCTTCCATCATTTATAGAGAAGATGCTGGATCGTGGTCTGGGGAACACAGTGCTCTCAGTCGGCCCTCTTTATTGATTTCTTGGGGCTGTGCTGAATGTGACACAAAAATGATTCATGGTTTTCTCAAGACACGTGAAGTGTAAGAGCACAAATTTGTTGCCAGCTCTATATTTGCTAGTCATCGAGTAATACATTTCGTTTCCAACCTGCTCAATCTTTTTTTTTAAATAGATCTTTATTGGAGTATAATTGCTTCAAAATACTGTGTTAGTTTCTGTTGTACAACAAAGTGGATCAGCCATATGCATACATATATCCCCATATCCCCTTCCTCTTGAGACTCTCTCCCACCCTCCGTATCCCACCCCTCTAGGTTGTCGCAAAGCACCGAGCTGATCTCCCTGTGCTATGCTGCTGCTTCCCACTAGCTAACTACATTACATTTGGCAGTGTATATATGTCACTGCTACTCTCACTTCGCCCCAGCTTCTCCCTCCCCCGCCATGTCCTCAAGCCCATTCTCTATGTCTATGTCTTTATTCCTGCCCTGCCACTAGGTTCAACAGTACCATGGTTTTTTTTTTAGATTCCATATATATGCATTAGCATATGGTATTTGTTTTTCTCTTTCTGACTTACTTCACTCTGTATGACAGACTCTAGGTCCATCCACCTCACTACAAATAACTCAATTTCATTTCTTTTTATGGCTGAGTAATATTGCATTGTATATATGTGCCACATCTTCTTTATCCATTCATCTGTCGATGGACACTTAGGTTGCTTCCATGTCCTGGCTATTGTAAATAGAGCTGCAATGAACATTGTGGTACATGACTTTTTTTGAGTTATGGTTTTCTCAGGGTATATGCCCAGTAGTGGGATTGCTGGGTGGTATGGTAGTTCTATTTTTAGTTTTTTAAGGAACGTCCATACTGTTCTCCGTAGTGGCTGTATCAATTTACATTCCCACCAACAGTGCAGGAGGGTTCCCTTTTCACCACACCCACTCCAGCATTTATTGTTTCTAGATTTTTTGGTGATGGCCGTTCTGACCCGTGTGAGGTGATACCTCATTGTAGTTTTGATTTGCATTTCTCTAAGAATTAGTGATTCCAACGTGCTCAATTATTTCTGAATAAGCCTGTAGATACTGACCCAAAGTTTCAAGCATTCAGTAATGCTTTTGAATTAATTTGCATTTTCTCATCACCAAAGCATCTAAACACGCTATAAAAGTTAGACACATATATGAGTCAGACCACTCACTCTGTAAGGTGGCATGCCTTTTATGCTTACAATTTTCAGAAAAATCCTGTAAGATAGGTACCAGGATTCCCATTTTACAGATGGGGAAACAGACTCAGAAAGGCAAAGTCACTTGATCAAATTCTTACAAAGAGCAGGTTGTGGAACTGGGATTCTATTCAGGCCTGGTTAAAGCCATAGCCAGTCCTAACCAGGTTGCCTTCTCAAATAAGGAAAAACCTCTATTTTCTTAAAATAATGTTATGCTGTTATTCTCTTTTTTGGGTATGTAAAATTTTAAATCTTGAATTTTGTTTGTCGTAAGAGGTTGAGGGTGTGAAATTGCTGATATTTGAACATTTCCGACCCTATGGTTCAATCTTATAGTTTCCTTCTTTGCAGGAAAGAAAAAAGGGAGGAAGGAAAGAAGGGAGGAAGGAGAAAACAAAGTGTAGAAAAACAGAGAGCAGTAGAAAGACCAAAGAGCAGAGAGGAAGGAAGGAAATAAGGGAAGGAAGAAGGTATGAGAAGTTATTAGATTAGGCTAGCGAAGCTCAGTCATTCTTTCCTAAATCCTGCTGCCCTCCAGCCTCTCCCTCCACAAGTTTGGATTTCATTGTCCAGTGCCTTTGATCAGCACTTTCACAGTCACCAGACTCCGTAAGTAATCAACAGAGACCAACTGTATCATATTGTCTTTCATTCTTTCTTTCTTTCTTTCTTTTTTTTTAACAAGGATTGCTCAGATTTCTAGCCACCACCCCGAGGGGGTGAGAAGAAAGAAAAGATAGACAGAACAAAGCCTTGCATTTATAGGCGCCTATAAATACAACTTTCCCTTCCTGGGGGGAAAAGCACTGGACCAAAACAAAATGCCCTCAAGGTATGAATTTATAAAAATGCAAAATTAACACACATTGACGTTTCAGATGGGAAACATGACCTCAATGTTGAAAGAAGGGAGATGAGAAAATGAAAAATGAAAGAAACCTTTTTAATTAAATAATTAGCTTGGAGATGATACGAAGTGTTTTCTAAATGAATCCATTTATAGGAGGAAATAAAAACATTTGAACAATTTGATGAATGCATATGAATAACAAATGACAAAGCCAGTGAGCAGTTCAAGCCCTGGAATTGAAGTCTTTAAAGGAAAAATGTTCTCACCCCCTAATGCTATCTCGGGAATCTAAATATGTTAGGAGAGAAATGTTCTCTAAAATGATGATTATGATGCTGCTATTACCCCACACCATCAGCATGTAGAATCCCATTTGTCTCCAGCACAATGTGATGTGAAAGAAGGAGGATTTTCTTTTCTTATAAATGTTAGCGATTAAACTGGATCAGAATGGCAAGTCCAGGCGGCAGAGCCCCCTGTTTCCTTTAGAAATGTCCTCCCAGATGGCACTCCCTTGGACAGCATTGCATCTTTGGCTCTCTTTGACTGCCCACAGAGGAGGACAATGGTGAGGCCCGCCCCAGGGCACGATGCTGTTTACCTCTGTGCCAAGGCCCATTATTAAAAGCCTCTTTGTGAGGAAGGAGTTGCCAGAAGACACTTTCCCATTGCACGTGGCTGCTTTTTTGGTGTTTGGAATTCTCCAAAAAATTGGCCTGAAAAGATCCAGGGTATGACATGATCAAAACTACTACTTTTAATTACTATTATTTTAGGCTTTATTAGTTTGCTAGGGATGCTATAACAAAGAACCGCAAACTGGGTGCCACAAACAAAGTCACAGACAAGATGGCTCAAATAACAGAAGGTTATTTTCTCAAAGTTCTGGAGGCTAGAAGTTCAAGATCAAGGTGTCAGCAGAGTCAGTTGCTTTTGAGACCTCTCTCCTTGGTTTGGAGATAACTATTTCTCCCTGTGTCCTTGTACGATCTTTCCTCCATGTCCATGCATCCCTGGTGTCTTTTTTTGTGTCCAAATTTCCTCTTCTTATAAGGACACCAGTCATTTTGGATTAAGTCCCACCCTAATGACCTCATTTGAACTTAATTGTCTCTTGAAAGAGCCTTTCTCCAAATACAGTCTCATCTTAAAGTATTGGGGATTAGACTTAAACAAAAATTTTGGAGAGGCACAATTCAACCCATCATAAAGGCCTCTGAGACATTTTTGAATTGGAATTACACTATTTTGTTTTTAAGTGAATTTTGTCTTAGTTTCAGAATGCTCTAGCTGCATCTATGCAGTCAAAGAATGTGGAATTGGACATTTATATCAGCTTTCCTTTGCTCTTATGGACCTGCTCTATCTTTTTCTTCCCTTATATTTTCAGTCTCTCCAGTGTCTTTATGTTTTAGATATGTCTCTGGTAGCATATAGCTGGAGTTTTAAAAACCTCTCATCTGAAGATCTGTGTCTTTTCAATGTAGGGTTGAGTCTCCTTACTTTATTGTGACACTGATGTATTTGGTCACATGGGTCACCCTTTTAGTCATCTTAGGCTGAGTTACATTATGGTAATATTCAACTTTAGAATACCATTCTGTTTTCCCACATGCTTCATCTTATAAGTTCATTGGGTATCTAATTTGCATTTCAAGTTAGCATAGGCAAGTTTTGGTCAATGATTGGCCACTACATAATGTGGATTATCATCTTTCTAGTTTCCACGAACATTTCCTAGGTACCCACTTCACATTCTGAAAGCCAATACTATCTATGTCCTGTAAATTTGAGGTTGTTTTGTTTGCTTATTTGTTGTTGTTGTTGTGATAGTAGCACTTTATTTCTAGGCATTAACTTCTGAATCACTCACCTTAGGCTAAGTTACACTACAGTAACAAACTACTGCAAAATCTAAGTGAGTTTATTTCTCATCCATATTACCTGTCCATTTCAGCTTTGACTCCTTGTTCTTGGGCCCAGGCTGAAGGAGCAGTCCCTTTCTGGAGCATTGCTAAGGGTGTAGCACAAAGAAAAGGGAGATGGTGGAACTTCAGGATGGTTTTGAAAACTTCTGCTCAGAAAGTAACATATTTTACTTCCACTGACAGTTTATTGGCTAAACAAATCACCTGGCCAAGACTGATATCACCAGAGTGTGGAAACAGAATCCTCCCAAAGGAGAACAAACCTGATGTCAGGAGGGTGGGGAAATATAATCCTCCCCCGAGGAGGGACACCCTATATTTAGGAATAAAAACACAATCCACCGTACCTCAATCACTGCAGCCTCAAAGGCTGAAAAATGGTCATGTGGTCGGATAAAAATTAAAGTTTCATTATTACATAAGAAAGGGACAATGGATATAAGGCACAGCTGGCAGTCTTCTTTTAGTGGCTACTCTAGATATTTTAACATATGTAATCGATATCTTTACCTTCCTCCCAGTCAATACAAGACCTCAGAACGCTGTAACACTTATCACTTTCTCCACAATTTAAAAGCTACCATATTAAGTATTTTAGTTATACCTTTTATTTAATCCCATAAAGTACACATTGATTTAGTGATTTGTTCAATCAAATCATATTTAGATTTACCCAATATTTACTAATATCTGACATTTTTTCCTTGAAGTGAATCTTTTAGAATTTTCTTTGTCAAAGATCTGTTGGTGGTAAAACTCTCAATTTTTGTTTGTCTAAAAATAGTATTTTGCCTTCATTATTGAAAGATATTTTTGCTTTCTTTGAAAGTCTACACTAATAGCACTTTTTCTTTTAGCACATTGCATAATTTATTCCTGTCTTTTGTCTTTTATTACTTCTGTTGAGAAGTTAGCCAGCTGTCTAATTGTCATCGCTTTGGAAGTGATTTTTATTTTCTGTTTGCCTTTAAGATCTTCTTTTGGCTTTAGGCATTCTACAGTTTTACTAGAATGTGTCTAGGTGTGAATTTCCTTTTATTTATTCTTCTTGGGACTTTTTGGGCTTCCTGGATCTGAGGTTTGGACTCTTTCAACAAATATTTCTGGAAAATTCTGGTTTTTTCCCCTTCAGATATGCCTCTTCCCATTTTGTCTTTTATCTCTTTCTGGAACTCTGGACCACCTCACTCTGTCTCTGTGTATTTTAACATGTCTTGCCTATCTCGACTCTCTATGACATCCTGGGTAATTTAATGAAATCTATTTTCCATCTCAGTAACTTACTACTCAGCTGCACTAAATCTCCTATTTAACACATCCAGTGAATATTTTTATTGAGGTAAAGTTCAATTAAGATACAATTAACCACTGCAAAGTGTACAATTCATTGGCTTTTAGTACAGTCACAATGTTGTACATCCACCAGTTCTATCTTGTTTCATCAAAACATTTTCAACAACCCAAAAGAAAGCCCTGTACCCATTAAGTAGTCACTCCCCATGACTCCCTCCTCTTAGCCCCTGGGAACCACCAATCTGCTTTCTGTCTATGGATTTACCTATCCTAGGCATTCCATATAAACAGAATCATATAATATGTGACCTTTTGTGTCATGCTTCTTTCACTTATCATAATGTTTTCAAGGTTCACGCATGTTGTGACATGTATCAGTACTTCATTCCTTTTTATGGCTGAGTAATGTTCCACTGTGTAGATATACCACTTTTGTTTATCCATTCATCCATTGAGGGCATTTGGGCTGTTTCCAGCTTTCGGCTGCTATTAGCCCCATTTTTCAAATGGAGAAACAGAGAGGTTAAGTAACTGGCCAAAAGTCACACAGCTGATAAAGTGATGGAGCTGGGATTCAATTCTAAGCAGTCTGGCACCAGAATCCACCTTCTCAAACACCCTCTCACTCAATAAATAGTTATTGAGGGGATACTATATTCCAGGCACCATAAAGTCTCATCCAACTCCCCAAGCAAAGCTAATTGTTCCCTTCTCTGTGCTCATAAGGAATTATCTATATGAGATCGATTATCCTCTGAAACTGCAGCCTCATTCACAGTCACTGATTTTCCACTTATGTGACTTCTATCTCTGGCTTTATCAAACTTGAGCAAGATACAGAAATAAAGACTGTAAACTGAGACTTTGTATTTAAAATTATCAGATTCTTTCCTTGCTTCCTCACAATGACCCTGTGAGGCAAATATTATTATTTTGCAGTGGAATGTCAATGCAGTAACTAAACCAAAGTAAAAACCAATAAAATGGAATAAGAAAATTAAAAGAGTAGAGTTCAGCATTATACCTCATGAGGGAAATGCAAATTAAGACAACAGTGAGATACTACTATTAATACATACCTATCAGAATGGTCAACATGCAAATCAATGACAAAGCCAAATGCTAGCGAGGATGTGGAGCAATAGGAGCTTTCATTCATTGCTGGTGGAGGTGCAAAGTGGTACAGCCACTTTGGAAGACAGTTTGGCAGTTTCTTACAAAATTTACCATATGGCACAGCAATTGTGCTCCTTGGTATTTACCCAGATGAGTTGAAAACCTGCATACAGATGTTTTTTCCATCTTAATTCATATTTGCCAGTATTTGGAAGCAACCAAGATGTGTTTAGGCAGGTGAATGGATAAATAAACTATGATACACACAGACAATGGCATATTATTCGCACTAAAAAGAAATGAGCTATCAAGCCAAGAAAAGACAGGGAGGAATCTTAATGCATTCTAATAAGTAAAAGAAACCAGCTGGAAAAGGCTACGTACCGTATAATTCCAACTATATGACATTCTGGAAAAGGTAAAACTAGGGAAACAGTAAAAAGAGCAATTGTTGGCAGGGGTTGGGGGAAGAGAGGGGTGAATAGGCAGAACACAAAGGATTTTTAGGGCAGTGAAACTATTTTGTATGACACTGTAATGATATATACATGTCATTTATATGTTTGTCCAAACCCATAGAATGTTCACCACCACTCGAGTGAACCCTAATGTAAACTATGGTTTAAGGTGACAGTGATGTGTCCATGTAGGCTCATCAGTTGTGACAAAGGTACCACTATGGTGGGGTTTCCGATAATGGTAGGGGTCGGGGTGCCATGCATGTGTGGGTCAGGATGTGCACGGGAACCCTCTGTACTTTTTGCTCAATTTTTTTGTGAACTTAAAACTGAAAATGAAGGGTTTTTTTTTTTAATTAAGAGAATAAATCTTACAGGAAGGCCGCTGCATGAGGGAACACAGGTTACAGTGGAGGAGACCGGGAGAGAGAAACTTCTGAGCAGATTCTGAAAGCACTTCTGGGTACTTTCAGGGATTTGAAGTTGATACATCCAATGAGTCGCCAAATGAATGACACATAGTAGTGAACAGAATAGAAGTAGGTAGGAATTTTTATCCTCAAAGAAGTAAGACCTGAAGAGGCAAAAAACTCCACAAAAAACAAAAAAAATCCCATGTCCATGATCATACCTATCAAGAAGCAGCCCAGAAATTCATAGCCCCATCTGCTTCCCTCTGCAACCTGCACTCACCTCAGTACTCTCCTCCCACCCAGAGGAAATACATGGGAAAGTGGGAAAAGTTCACTTGACAAAACCTTGTCAAAATGTTTCCTGAAAACTGACATCATTGGTGACCTGTTGGCAAATATCAGTCAAGAAAAATTAATGCAACTGAAAAAGACAAATTACCCTTTAAAATCATGAAATCTGATAACATTTTGGGCCCATGATATTTAATTTAAAGATTAAGAATATAAAAAAGAATGTAATCTATAAAAATTATCATGAACATAATAATATAAGAACGAGGATATCATTTTTCCAACTCCCTCCCCCGCAAAAAAGGTAGAAAACACAAATGGCCACCAATAAGGTAATGGCTAAATAACCGGGGTGTATATGTGTATACACACACACTTTGGAATAACATGCAGCTATATAAAAGGGTGAAAATCTCTTTATATACAGACATAGACAATTTTCCATGAAATGAAATATAGTTGAGTGAAAAAAGTAGCTCTGTAGCATGAGCCTAATGGAATCCTGTATTTTTTAAACAAAATTATATAAACTTTCATCTGCCAATTTATCTTCTTTCTCCCAAGCTAGAATATAAGATGCCCAGCAATTAGGACCGTGTCTGCCATGTAAACATTTGTTACAGAAATGAATATCTAATTCCAGTTCAAAACTAGAAGATTAATACTTAATGAAGAGAAGAAAGTAACATTTGGGGGCACCTGCTCTCTTTCAGCACTTAATTAGTAGCTTTATATTTGTTATTATATTTATTACTCATGAATCCCAATGAGATTGAGAAGATTAAGGCTTCGAGATATTAAATAATTTTTCCAAGGTTACACACTTAACCTAGGATCCAAGAGGAGGCCCTCTTTTTTTTTTTATTTAAGTATAGTTGATTTATAATATTGTGTTAGTTTCAGGTATACAGCAAAGTGATTCAGTTATATATATACATTCAGATTATTTTCCATTATAGGTTATTACAAGATATTGAATATAGTTCCCTGTGTTATGCAGTAAATCCTTGTTGCTTATCTATTTTATGTATAGTAGTTTGTATCTGTTACTCTCATACTCCTAATTTATTCCCCTCTCTCCTCCCTTTCCCCTTTGGTAACCATAAATTTGTTTTCTATGTCTGTGAGTCTGTTTCTGTTTCATAGATAAGTTCATTTGTGTCATATTTTAGATTCCACATATAAGTGATATCATATAATATTTGTCTTTCTCTGTCTGACTTACCTCACTTAGTATGATATTCTCTAAGTTCATCCATGTTGCTCTAAATGGCATAATTTCATAATTTTTTTATTGCTGAGTAATATTCCATTGTGTATAAATACCACATCTTCTTTATCCTTTCATCTGTTCATGGACACTTAGGTTGCTTCCATGTCTTATCTATTGTAAACAGTGCTGCTATGAACTTTAGGGTGCATGTATCTTTTCAAATTAGAGTTTTCATCTTTTCTGGATATATGCCCAGGAGTGGGATTGCTGGATCATATGGTAGCTCTATTTTCAGTTTTTTAAGGAAACCTCATACCCTTTTCCACAGTGGCTGTACCAATTTTCACTTCCACCCGCAGTGTAGGAGGGGTCCTAAAGAAGGCCTTTTTTTTTTTTTTTTTGTGGTACGCGGACTTCCCACTGCTGTGGCCTCTCCCGTTGTGGAGCACAGGCTCCGGACGCGCAGGCTCAGCAGACATGGCTCACGGGCCCAGCCGCTCCGCGGCATGTGGGACCTTCCCGGACCGGGGCACGAACCCGTGTCCCCTGCATCGGCAGGTGGACTCTCAACCACCAGGGAAGCCCAAGAAGGCCTTCTTGATTGCACAGCTTCTGAGCACATTTTCAGGTATAATCAGTAATAGCATTCCAGAGTCTTCTCAATGGTGTCCAGTATGTTACCTTGATATCTTGTCTATGTTATATTATGGACCCACTAATAAAAAGCAAAATAGAAGTGTAAAGCTTGGCATGTTTTATTCATAGCTCCCTAAGGAATCTTGCAGATGCTGTAAATTCAAAGAAGGAAAGAAGCTGTTTTTGAATATCTAAGCTCGTATGAGGCGGTATAACTGGTGTTTCCACATCAATCCTCCGAATGCATTGGTGGGTAAGTCTTATTCTCCCCATTTTGAGAGATGAGGAAACTGAGGTTCTGAAAGTTTAAGCCACTGATCCAAAATCCCATAAATTTTGAATGTTCAAGTTGAGACTTTACAGCCTTGTCTGACTCCAGAACTCCTGCTCTTCCCAGACTCCTCACTACTACCTTTTCCATCACAGGGTCAAGGCAGGTAAAGGAGTCAAAGACACAGCCTTCCAGCTCTCAACACTGGGCCTCCTTCTCTCAAAGGCTCAGAACCGGGGAACCCACTACCAAAGGCCAGCGAAGAAGCCGGAAGAGGGCTCGGCTGGCTTTGCTGAGCTCTGGCTGTGTAATTTTCAGTTAATAACCCTTGAAGACTAAATGTATCATAAAACATGAACCCTCAGACGACAGCAGAGAGTCAAACAAGACCCACTGCAGAGTAAGCCTCATGTTCTCTGTCCTCAGCGATGTAATCCGTCATTAAATAGCTGTCAGTTTCTTCCACATCACTGTATTATGTATGGGTTGCAGGACTACCAATTAGTTTGAGCAAGTGCTAAAAATAAATAAATGATGAGGAGCCTTCTATTTTCATCCAGGATAATGAGGGCCTGCATTTGGGGTGATGGAGGTGGAGGAGGGGTGGCGGAGTCGAGGAAACACGAGGACGATGTGTAGCCCCTGAACTCCACTCAGAGAAACCAACGGTCTGCTCTGCAGCTTCTGTTTACAAATGGACCAACTGCCCCAGCTGGGCCCCTTTCTTGAGTCTGGGGCTGATGCCTGGAGAGAGACAGTTATGGGGGGCTCATGATTTTATTCTTTCTTAAGATCCTCTTATATAACCGATTTGTTGTGCAATCGAGCAGTTGGTGGTTCAAGGAAGCTGGCGCGTACCTTAGATAAGAAGTTGAATTATTCCCGGGGACGTTTGGAGTCAAGCCGTCTGGGAGACAGTGAAGAGTGAGCTGGGCCTCCCACACAGGACACGGTATTGTAGCTGAGAAGTTCCCTATACGCAAGCCACACGAGTACCCCATTTCCTGAGCATCTGTATTTGGGGAGCACTGGAAACCTCTTGCTCTCCCACCGAAGGCCTCTTGCTTCCTCTTGGTAAAGTCAAAAACATGGCCCAGTTGCAACAGAGGCACAAAATAGCAGTTTGGCAGCAGGATGAGAAGAGGGGAGGGGGACGAGGCGGCAGGAAGTCTCCATCATTGAAAGGAGCTCAGAGAATCACAAGAGCTTAACGTACACCTTCAGGATTACATATATGCATAGATGTGCGCAGGCGCGTGCATACACCATATGACAACCACCGCCTCTGGGACGATAGCTGGTGGTGGCGGATGTGAGTTAGCGGAGGAAAAGGGGCCATCAGAACACATCAGATTAAGAAGCCAAATGATCTATAAATTGTCCGTGATGGTTTTCTTTTCATGAAAAATTTGGTACGAGTACTAGAAACACTACATTAGAATGTTTATTTCCTTGCAGACTTGTGTTTCAGTCATAGGATGTGAGTGGCCCTCGGTTCCTGCCCTGCCACTGTTCCTCATCCTCACGTGGAAAATACCTGCAGCCCAGGTCTCCCTGACGGAGCGATGGAGGAGTCTGACATCTACTCAGGGCTTTTTCAAAATCCGATATAATGACAGAGAAAATGACCACACCAATTTCTCTCACCATCGCGTTGCCTTTATTGTTTTCCATTTTCAAATCCAGGGGGTTCACGTGGCAGAATAAATGTCTTCTGTGTATACACATTTTGATTAAAAGAAAATAAGGCCAAGCCATAAGATCCTGTATCCCAAGGGAGCCTAACGACATGTTGGATGCATTCATCTCCATGTTTGTGGTCCCAACCTACCTTGGGTAATGAAGGTGTTAGAATATCCTGGGTTAAACTTTCTCTCCACTCAGAACTGGGTGTTCTCATTTATAGTGCCCCAGCCCTCTCCAAATAAAGACTTCCCAAGACCAAGGCAAGGCCAAAAAGACAGCCCTGTACAAGGAACGGTTTCCTGCCACCTCCTTGATGAGGAGAGAGGCATTAGAAACAAACTGAGTCAAGGACCTCCTTTTCTTCTGCACTGTTCCTGGCTGAAGGCAGGTGTACTCTGTCTCAATACCTTCGCCCAGGCCTTTGAGAAATAAAAAGAATGGAGACTGGTGATTAGGGCAAAGGGAGAAGACAAAAGCAGAAGGATGTAAAAGAGCAGAGTGGAGGTGAGAAAGGTAGAAAATGGAGTGGGGGTAGGGTAGGTGGAAGTGGTGTAAAGGAAGTGGGGTTTGCCCTGGTTCCTAGGAATGAAGCCACATAAGGCAGAAATAAGACTATAAATAACCTTTGCAAGCATGCTAGCTCCAGGGACGGCTCCCCAGCAGGACTTTGGTTTGCTGAGGGCAGTGTACAAGCTCAGGGAGCAGACCTAGTGCTCCAAAGGATGGCAGACGACAGTCTTTATATGGGGTTTTTCAGAGACTTTTGGGGGAGAGAAATGTGAGAAGAAGCAGAAAGCCAGAAACAGGTGGAGAAAGACTAAGATGTTCAAGGGGATGACTAGGAAGTTTTTCTCCAGGAAAATCTGCATCACTCTGCAGTGCTTTAGAGTTGAAATAGCATTTGGGGTGGGGTGGGGGGGGCGGGGGCTGGGAAGAGAGCTTGAGTCTGGACCTAGTGAAGAATAGAAGCCTTCCATTGCAGCATCCTCTCTGTTTATATCCAGGTTTCCCCTTAGAGATGGTTTTCAATGCAAAATGATCATCTTTATAGACTCTCTTGTCTTCCTAGCCTCAGCAAATACTTAGTTTGTCCTCAGATTTGATTTCCAGCACCTTTATCATATAATCTGTCATTAAATTCCTAAGTGTTTTTAAGAGCCTACTCCACACCCAGAACTGGACAAGGCAATTGAAAGGTGATGAAACAAGCAGAAAAAATGGTCAGTGACCCCAAGTTGATCACAGTCTCCTTGTCTCCAAGGAGACAGGTAATCCAGGAGACAAAATAAGATAATGCAAATATGTAACATAATTACTCTAAGTATAATAGGAGCTTAGAAAATGGAAACAGCTGGAATACTATCCACCACTCACTGATAGTAACAAGGTCCTCTGCATATACTATATTCAATGCTTTATAAACATATTAGTACTTTTAATCATCACAACCTAGTAGTATTGTTGTACCCATTTTACAGATATGAAATTGAGGCTTAAAGAGATTAGGTAAGTTTCCCAAGGTCTCAACACAAGAAAGTATCTGAGACGGGGTTTGAAACTGACCTAGCTGACTTAAAATATGGTATCTTAACCACAGCCATTGTTTCTACATTCCATCCAGGAAAAAAAGGAAGGTAGGAAGTGGGGGGGAAAGGCACATGCCATCTGGGTATTACCTTTTATCAGGAAAACAAGAACTCTGCCAGAAATCTCACCTGGTAGAAGTGCTCATCAGCAGAACTGGATGCATGGATAAGAGGGGAGATAACTTACCTGGGCATATTGCAACACCCCAGATAACTGGAGCTCTTTTAATAAGGGAAGAGGGGAGAAGAGACACTTAGAAGCATCTGCCACGTTGGGCATCTTACATATGTGATGGCAGGATGTGAGGTTGCTAGAGTCTGAACTAGGATTTTGGAAGTCTGAATGAGAAGAAACTAAAAAGATCCAAGAAACATTTTAAAGAAAAAATAACTCACTTGGAAATAGATTGGGTAGAGGTCCTGAAAAAGAAGGATGAATGAAAGATGACTCCAAGGAAAATGGGAGTGTAATGTATAGTGAGAAAGCAGGTTACACTGGACTGATGATGGCTGAGGTTTTGTATATATTGAGTTTGAAGTGATGGTAGGACATCCCAGTAGATATGCCCTCTGAGTTGGTGCCAATCACCTGAGGGCAAAGGGTTAGTCAAGGCTGGAGGCATCAGCCTCAAAATGATATTGTAGGGGGCTTCCCTGGTGGCTCAGTGGTTGAGAGTCCACCTGCCGATGCAGGGGACGCGGGTTTGTGCCCCGGTCCGGGAAGATCCCACATGCTGCGGAGCAGCTGGGCCCGTGAGCCATGGCTGCTGAGCCTGCGCATCCAGAGCCTGTGCTCCGCAACAGGAGAGGCCACAACAGTGAGAGGCCTGCGTACCGCAAAAAAAAAAAAAAAAAAAAAAAAAACATATTGTAGGGGTGGATGAGTTTCTCAAAGCCGAGAGCGGAACTGAAGCAAAATCGGGTCCGAGGACCTTGAGGAACATTCCCACTTAGATAAGAAGAAGGAAGTGAGCTGGTAAAATGAACAAAAAACTTTGCTAGGAGTTCACAGGAAAATCAGGAAAGTGGATTTTCACAGAAGACTGGGTTAGAGGGAATTTGGGGGCGGTGGTTAACTGTCACAGGCAGCCGAGGAGTTAAAGAGGAAGAGAGCTAAGGAAGACCCCTGATTTGGCAAAAGGAGATAATGATTATCTGGAGGCCACAGCATGGAGAGGAATGGAGGGGAACAGAAGCCAAAAGATAGTTGTTCTCAGCAGTGGCCCAGAGGGGGGCCTTCAGAAGTACCTTTGAATGACCCATGGTTTCACTATATCCCCTAATTATATATTATTTTGTGACACTGAGAGTCTTTAAAATTTTGTTGTTCTTACATAGCAGCAACTTTTTATAAAACTGAATATTAATTAATTACTTCACTGTCATTCTCCTATCATAGCAGAAAACTTGTATTTAATAAGATTGCATAGGTTAGGTAATGGGACAGACAGATAAGAAATACTTTTACACTTTGTGTTTTTATTTTATCCACAGTTCACTTCTGTTAAAAACCATCCACCTGTCCCGGCTCTGAAAAGCATTCTCACACGCTCCATGCCCACTTCAAAGGTCTAGCACTCCCCAAAGTCCAGTTGCCTTTGAAGTCTTTGAAGTGTCAGTGGGAGAAACTGGAGTATTTGAGACAAAAAAATGCCGTTAGGTCATCTGAGTGCCAAGTCTCCATCACCACTTCTTGAGACGAAAGGCTATTTTTAAAGTGTGACGGACAAAGCACCATCCTGAGCTATTGATGCTACAAGGACAAGGGCCAGGGTGGCAGGAAAACTGTAGTCCATGATTTGTCAGGATGTGGGTTATTCACAGGTTGTAAAAATTCCTTTCAAATAATTTCCCCATAAGATGAAATCACTGAGTCATTTGAAAAACACAGAGATACCTTACAGTTGCCTCCTCTTTCAAGCTTTCAGAAACTCAGAAATGTTTCTCAAAAGGCGTAAGATTCCCAAAATCTTTTTTTTTATTAATTTATTTTTTATTTACTTATTTTTGGCTGCGTTGGGTCTTCGTTGCTGCACGTGGGCTTTCTCTAGTTGCGGCGAGCAGGGGCTACTCTTTGTTGCGGTGCACAGACTTCTCATTGCAGTGGCTTCTCTTCTTGTGGAGCATGGGCTCTAGGTGTGCGGGCTCAGTAGTTGTGGCTCGTGGGTTTAGTTGCTCCGTGACATGTCGGATCTTCCCGGACCAGGGCTCAAACCCATGTCCCCTGCATTGGCAGGCGGATTCTTTTTTTTTTTTTTTTTTTTTTGCGATACACGGGCTTCTCACTGTTGTGGCCTCTCCCGTTGCAGAGCACAGGCTCTGGACGTGCAGGCTCAGCAGCCATGGCTCACGGGCCCAGCTGCTCTGCGGCATGTGGGATCTTCCTGGACCGGGGCACGAATGCGTGTCCCCTGCATCGGCAGGCGGACTCTCAACCACTGCGCCACCAGGGTAGCCCCAAAGACTGAGGTTTTTTTTTTGTTTTTTTTTTTTTTTTTTGCGGTATGTGGGCCTCTCACTGTTGTGGCCTCTCCCATTGTGGAGCACAGGCTCCGGATGCGCAGGCTCAGCGGCCATGGCTCACGGGCCATGGCTCATGGGCCTAGCCACTCCGCGGCACGTGGGATCTTCCCAGACCGGGGCACGAACCCGTGTCCCCTGCATCAGCAGGCGGACTCTCAACCACTGCGCCACCAGGGAAGCCCTACAGGCAGGTGGATTCTTAACCACTGTGCCACCAGGGAAGTCCCGGGTTCCCAAAATCTTATTATGTAAAATGACTCTAGGTAACATACAAATGGACATTTGATTAGTTAGCTTAGATGAAATTTGGATGTGGTAACCAATGACCTGTAAGAAAAATCTCAGTGACTTAGAATAATAAACATTTATTCCTCACTCACATACATGCAAGTTGTCAGCTGGTTTCAGATATGCCTCATGTTTTCTTTATTTCAGGACCCGGTTAAAGCACAGATCCTGAGTCTTGAGGCAGGAAGAAAGAATCATGCAAGTCCAGAAAATGCATCGTAAATTGTCTGCTTGGGAGCACCATATATCACTAGGCAAAGCCAGTCACATGGCTAAGGCTGACCTCAACAGGGCTGGAAATACATAAAATCTTTCCCAGCAGAGTGGGGCTCTGGAGGGTGCAGTACTGAACATTTTGAACAAATAATTTTAATCATAATATATATGTCATAAAAACATAATTAGACCTATGATTTCACAGATAATTGTTTTAAATATTTAAGTGAAAGCATGAATCAATTTAAAGGTGCTTTTAAGTAAACAATTGTACATTTGCTCTAAAACTGTGACAAAAATTATGACAGTGATATGCAAATGACTAGAGTCTGAAAAACAATACACTAAAATTTCAGGTGTTTTTTCTTTTCCTGTTTTAGTAAAGAGCGTATGTTAAACACCACTGACTCATTTGTTGATTGAGAAACAAGCCATGACTCAGGATCCTTATCGTGCACCCTGGAGATTGTCTACCTATACTTTAGAGAGATATAAATGGAGGCCAAAGAGGATTTTATGGACTGAATTGTGTCCCTCCAAAATTTATATGTTGAAGCCCTAACCCAACCCCCCCCCACACACATGTAACTGTATTTGGAGACAGGGCTATTAGGGACACAATTAAGGTTAAATGAGGTCATAAGGGTGGGGCCCTAATCCGATAGGGCTGGTGCCCATTTAAGGAGAGGAAGAGACCTCAGAGCTCTCTCTCCCTGAGCATAGGGAAAAGGACACAGCAAGAAAGTGGCTGTCTATAAGCCAGGAAGAGAGGCCTCACCAGAAACTCAATTTTCTGATACCTTGATCTCAGTTTTCTAGTCCCCAGAAATGTGAGAATACAGATTTCTGTTGTTGAAGCCACCCAGTCTGTGGTATTTCACTGTGGCAAGCCAAGCTGGATAAAACAGAGTAATATTAAATAAGCATTTATACCAATTAAGTACCAATTAAGTCTAAAAGTATTATACTAAAGCCTATGGAGGATACAGAGATAAATCATATGTGTGCCCTATCCTCAATGGAAACTAAAGCATGTACATAAATCATGATGATGCAAGTGGAAAGACCAGTACAGGGAAAATTCAATTGGAGTTCTGAGTGAGAACAAGTGGGATTATGGAAAGCATCATGGCAGGGATGCCATTTTATGTTTGGATAGAGTATGGATACATGAAGTAAAGGAAAGGTCATTCCAAGTGGAGGGAGTAGAAGATACAGAGGCACAGAGGTGGAGAAGCTTGGGTCACGATGTGGAGTCATAGAGGAAAACATTAGGAGGCTACTTGGGACCTCCTAATGAAGGGTATGAGAGACGTTAAATACCATAACAGAATGCATGATTTTTATTCTGTAGGTACTTTGAGAACACCTCCCCAGTTTAAGCTGGAGAGTGACTGTGATCAGATTTGGAGTTTATAAGAGGATCTTTAGGCTGTGACAAGAATGTATTGGATGAGGGAGAGATGTTTGGTACAGGAAAGAGCCAAGAAAAAAGGGTGGGAAGGAGGGAGAAAAGGAGGGGTCTAGACAGGAAACTTCACAATTTCCAGGTGAAAGGTGAAGAGGGCCTGGCCTAGGGAAGTGAGTATGGAGAATAGATGGAGACAAGACATAAACCAGATTGATGTGAGGGGCAGTGAAAAAGAGAAACAAGAAGTGATGCTGGAATACAGGAACCACACAGCAAGACACACACCCTGGAACAGTGATTCTCAGGCTGTCTTGAATTAGGACCCATTTGGAAAACATCCCGACCCTCCCCAAAGAAAAAAACACACACACATGCACACACATGGGCACACACACATGCACCATTTTACCTTCAATTTCAAGTGGTTCATAGATCCTCTAAAGTCTATCTGTGGATTCCAGGTTAAGAAACCCTAGAAACTGGTTGACTGCTTGGTTTCCTGATATCAGATTATTTTCCTATGAATATCTTTCTCTCCTACAATTTGAATAGAGCCCATAGTGTTCTGGAAATGGAAGAATCTGATTAATCAAGGTTTTGCTCCTTCTATCCTCTTATTTATATATTGATATTTCTCTATAGTCGTATCCAGTCAGTGCACAAATTGGTCCCTAGGACAGAGCCAGTGATCTTTCAGGAAGATGACAAAAGAAGCCACAGGCATTAGCCAGCAATCCAGAAAATCACTGGTCGTCACCATGGAAGTGAGGGTCAACAGAGTAGAGGAAGAAGCAGGAGCTGGTAAAGAGAAGGCAGGTAAGGCCCTCAAGTGAGCGCAGCGCGTGTATTTGGCAAGTGTTGGAAAACAAAAAGAGGATGAAGAGGAAGTGAAGTGACAACATAAGGTAAGCCAGCGTCTTCCAGCCAATTAGCCCCTAGAAGACTGAATACTGGTGCCCTCTCATCCCCACCACACGTTCCCACACCAACCAGAGAGGTGACCTGTCAGCTCCCACAGCCTCCAGTTGATATGGTGTCTTCGGGGATCATTAATCCTAATGTAAGAACCTACAGTCATCTTTTGCTGCCAGTTGTCTTCAACTCTGGCTTAACATTAGAATCATACAAAGATCTCAGAAGAAAAATTAAGATGTTAAGCCTCCACCCCGACTTATTGAAATAAAACTTCTGCAGGTGGGCCCCGGGCATCTGTATTTTTTCCGCTCATCCCAGGTGAGTCTGATGTACAGTCAGGATGAGAAAACCAAGCTAAACTCTCCACAAGTGCTGAAGAGCCATCACACGCTCTGTTGGTTGAAGACCCTGCCCTGTTTTCTATGGAGGCACCCACAAAGCTTCTAGATTTCGGTGAACTTGGAGTGTTCTTTCTTTTCTAATTTTTTTAAGTTAAGGGAAATAAACATTTTTTGCATAGATTACATATACACCTATGTATTTGGAAGAAAATACACCAAAATGTTAAGAATTTTCATTTCAGGGTAGCAAGATTATAATGCTGGGGTAGTAGAACTACAATGCTATACACCTGAAACTTATATAATAGAAAAAGCTTTTAAAATTATAGGTAATTTTTACCTTTTTATTTGTATGTTACATTTTCTATAGGGATGTTTTACTGAATGTTACTTTTTTTTTTTTATAGGGACCATGTATTTCTAAGCAAAAGTTAACTAAGGCAATATTTGACATGAAAGTGCAGGGAACCCCAGAATCTAATATGTTCTAAGGAGAGGCCCTGCTAGAAAGAAATTTTTGAGCCAAATCAGGTAGAGTTCAGGTGAAGTTGGGGAAAACAAAGAAGGAAATAAAAGAAGACAGAGGGAGAAAACTTAAGAAAGGACGTGATAACAGAAGACCCTAGCAGTCCAGAACAGGAGGCAAGGCGGGGACGTGAAAGCAGGAAGACAGAGTTTCAAAGACCAACTCTTGCAAATAAGGGGTCTCTCAAGAACGAAAATTCCTCCTAAATGTGATGGTTTTTGAACCAGAGGTCAATGGATAGTTTGACAACCACAAGATATGTTTGGAATCCTAAGCTGAACACCGAACATGGAAAAGGAATTAATCTAAATCCTCAAAGAGAACAGCCCATTCATCTCAATGCGTCCCTCAGTCAAAAGCAAGCTGATGATAAATAAAGTTCGGTACCGGTGAAAGAATTTGTTAAAGCAAAACTGGAGAGAACAGTTGAAGTGAGGAGAGGCGTACAGGGGGTAAATAGAAGATGAATGATGGGCAGGGAAGAGAGATTTGTTTTTTGAAGTCCGATGGCCATTATTTTACTCCTTAATTATCCCATAGGTATCTGGCATATGTCTGCTTTGAGTAAAAATTTTCCAATCGAAAATACAGAAGCAACAAGAAAAGCGAACGCTGACAGCTTTATCCTTTGAAGTTTAAATCTGAGCCATCAGCAAGCCACAATCATCGCCCTGACCAATGGCTGATTCCTTTTTCTAAGCCTTGTCCTTTTGACATGAGTGGCACAAACATGACTTTTAACCCAGTTAGAGCAGCTCTCTAGATGCCATTTTCTGTCCTTGCACAGAGGGAATATTTGCTGAAAGCTGACACTTCACCTCCCGGAAGGCAGAACAACTTTTGTGGTCCTTGGGCACCCTGGTCCCTCGAGACTCTCTCCCTTGTCACAGAGTTGTCAGGAACTGTCCTCTGCTGACGTTTGGGCTGCCAACCTTTCCAGATCAGCACAGACCAGAGTAAATTGGCACTAAGGAGTTCTCCTTGGCTCTCCTAGCTACCTGAGAGACAAAAAGTGCCTGGTGCCCAATTAAAAATCCCTCCATAGAGGACCTTTCCCTTGCCCTGCCCTCCTAGAAGCCCACCCTTTCGGTCAGCCCACCCTTTCGGTCAGTGCTGGAGGTTATCAACCCCCTCTCAATGTTCAGTCCTGTCCTGAGCACTCCCCACGTGAATGGACAGCTGGAAATGGTACTTTTTTTTAAGTCGGTAATTTGTAGAAAGAGCTTTGGGGGAAAACCAGATTACTTCTAGCCTTATTTTCTTTTTATAACCTAGTCTAACACGGCGTTTCCCCGTTGCCACTTATCATTACAGAACTCAGATGTGATTACATTCTGTTTATGGTCTTCTGTGGATATGTTGGACATCCCAGGCTGTAGGACTGGAAAGGACATTGACCATACATAGGCTGCTTAAACATTTTTCATTTTCTCAACCATCTGATGATCCTGTCTCTCTTTAAACATCTTCATTAATGGCAAGCTTATTATATTCCAAAGCGCTCTGGTTCTGGACAGCTGTGGTGTTGGAAAATCTCTCCTTTCCTGTGCCTCCAAAGCTGGGTGCCCTTGTCTAGATTTCTTCCATCACCTCGGTGACTGCATCCTGACATTTACCTCTTTGCCTTGTAATTGTTCATTAGCTTCCGGGGTTCCACCCCTGCTTTCCCCGTGATGAGAAGACAAGCACCATGTCCCTCTGCAACACTGCATCCTTAGCTTCGAGCACAGGACACTTCCTTACAAGGTAATTAGGAACTGTCTGTCAAATGACTAAATAAATAAGTGGTGTGCATGGGTCAGCATCCTTGCGCTTACCAGATAAGACTGGAGGAGAGTATTAACGACAGCTGTTTAAATAATATGCAGCAAATGTGTGAGCAGCCGCTAAGTGCCTTCTGCTTCTGGTGTCTTCATTCTCCCATCTATACAGGAGAGGATTAAACTTCACTGTTCCCCACCAGGGGCACTACTAATCCTCCCCAGGGGGTGTATGGAAATATGTGGGGGGCATTTTGGTTGTCACAAGGTTTTACACATGAATACTACTGGCCCGGGCCAGGAATTCAAAATGTCCTGTAATATCTGGGACAGTCTAGCATAATAAAGAACTGCTCACTTCCACTCCCACCTCCCACTGAGCTTCAATAGCACCCCATTGAGAACCACTGTGGATGCAATACAGAATGTGAATCAGGGACTCAGATTCGAATCCTGCCCCTGCCACCAAACTAGGTATATGACCTTGTGTGCACTGATTCACCTCACTGTGCGTGAGTTTCCTCATCTATCACGTGAGCGTGGAAAAAAAATGTCTGATGTTTTCACCTCCCTGGGTAAAATCAAATAATGACAGTGAACACCCTGCAAAAATGTCAGAGTACCATACACATATGAGGCCTCACTGCTGCTACATAAGGAGTCTAGCAATTGAGCCAGCATTTCTAGAAGTAGGAGGGATTATCCGTAGAGTGCTGCCCAGGAGTGACATCTGCTAGGCCCCTGATTGTGTACCCTGACCCTGACCTCATGACCATCTCAACAGCACTGTTGTGATGGGAAGGAGGGGAGGAAGAGGCAGAAGAGGGGCCGCACTGACCGGAGAAAGTACGCACGTGGGAGGGGGCATACTCCTCCTCTGGCTGGAGCTGCCTGCTTCTGGACTTCCGCTGGCTGACTCCTGGGCAATCATAAAAGCCTGAAATCAGATCACACTCCTCTCCTGGTCTGAACCCTCCCATTGCACTGAGGATACTGTTTGCCACGGCTCATAGGCAAAGAGACCTTCCTATCTGACCTTATCTCAGACTATCCCCTCCCTCCCCACACTGGCTTTGGCATGGTTTTTTTAAACTTTGTTTTGTTTATGATTAGACCAAGCTAGTTCTTACCTTAGAACCTTTACTCATTTCCTCTGCCTAGTGCTCTAAACTCTGGATTTTTGCATGGCTTGTCTTCTATCCTGTTATTCTGGTCTTGACTCAGTTTTTCCTCCTCTGGGGAAATTATCTAAAAGAGTCTCTTCCAGCTCCATGTCCTGATCAGAAGCATCACTCCCCACTTTCTTCTTAGCATTTGTCTTGCTACCTGAAGCTATTTATATTTATATATTTATTATTCACTCATTTATTTTCTGTCTCCCTTAAGCGGAATGTAATTTCCATAAGAGCAGAGACTTTATCTGCTTGTTCACCACTCTAACCACAATGCTTAGAGCAATGTCAGGCACAGAGTAAATACTTAACATATATTTGCTGAATAAAGGGATGGCTGTGTGGAAGGATGGATAGATGGATGGGTGGGTGGGTGGGTGGATGTATGGGTGGGTGGATGGATGGATGGGTGGGTGGATGGATGGGTAGATGGGTGGATGGATGGATGGATGGGTGGATGGATAGATGGATGGGTGGGTGGGTGGGTGGATGGATGGATGGGTGGGTGGATGGATGGGTAGATGGGTGGATGGATAGATGGATGAGTGGGTGTGTGTGTGGATGGATGGGTGGGTGGATGGATGGATGGGTGTGTGGATGGATGGATGGGTGGGTGGATGGACAGGTGGGTGGGTGGATGCATGTGTGGATGGGTGGATGGATGGATGTGTGGATGGATGGATGGGTGCATGGATGGGTGGGTGTGTGAATGGATGGGTGGGTGTGTGAATGGATGGGTGGGTGGATGGATGGATGGATGGGTGTATGGACGGATGGGTGGGTGAGTGGATGGATGGGTGGGTGGGTGGAAGGGTGTGTGGATGGGTGGGTGGGTGGATGGATGGGTGGCTGGGTGGAAAGTTGTGTGGATGGATGGGTGGGTGTGTGGATGGGTGGATGTGTGGATGGATGGGTGGGTGGGTGGAAGAGTGTGTGGATGGATAGGTGGGTGGGTGGATGGATGGGTGGGTGGGTGGAAGAGTGTGTGGATGGATGGGTGGGTGATTGGATGGATGGGTGGGTGGGTGGAAGGGTGTGTGGATGGGTGGGTGGATGTGTGGATGGGTGGATGTGTGGATGGATGGGTGGGTGGGTGGAAGAGTGTGTGGATGGATAGGTGGGTGGGTGGATGGATGGGTGGGTGGGTGGAAAGTTGTGTGGATGGATGGGTGGATGTGTGGATGGGTGGATGTGTGGATGGATGGGTGGGTGGGTGGAAGAGTGTGTGGATGGATAGGTGGGTGGGTGGATGGATGGGTGGGTGGGTGGAAGGGTGGGTGGGTAGATAGATGCATGTGTTCTTCCAGATTTAGCTCAGGTATCACCTCCTCCCGAAAGTTGTTCCTAATTCCCCCATGCCCATAATTCTCCATGTTCACATGCCAGTCACAGAGTTGACTAGCTCACACAAAATTATCTGTTTATCCATCTGTCTCCCCACCAGGCTATGAGCCCCTTAATGGCAGGGATCATGTCTCCTTCATGTTTGTATCTTCAGTGCCTTGGGCATTGCCTTGTCCATAATCATTGAACTGAATGGAACAGAACTAAACAATGGCCACGGGCAACACACATTCTCTTCTTGGCAATACGCAGTGAGGGAGTGGAACAGGTGGTCTGCTTACTTAGTAGTGAACAAACCCCGCAGCCCAAAAGTCTTTGTCAGGAAGTAGCATACATGGCTGGCTGACTCCAAGTTGTCCCAGTGGCAGGGGAAAGTGAGAATAAGATTTCAGATATTCTTGCTATCTGTTGTAAACTTTCAGGATTTCCCTTTTTATTTTGCTTAATTGATACGTTCCTAGAGAAATACATATAAATTAAGATTTTGCCCTTTTAGGTGGAAAATTATTTAAAATTCAAATTCAGAATTAATGCTGAAAATTTTAATCTTTCAGATTAAAAGATTGAAAAAGATTTTCAATATTCATTTTGTGCCGGGTATATAGTAGGTATTGTGAAATCTGTTACCTCATAGCTGCCTAAGACATAAGTACTGAATATGCCCAGAAGATGAGACTGAGGTTCAGAGCGGTTAAGTAACTTGTCCCAGGTCTCATAGCTGATAAGTAGCTGGATCTGGCTTCGAATCCATAACTCCTACATGTAAGTTCTCTGTATCTCCCATAGCACCGCTGGAACACAGCAGGAAATCACTCCTAATTTACTTGCTTTGTTGGTTAGAATTCTTGTATTTGGGCTTTCTTAAAGAAATTAAGGAATCTTCCAGAATTCCCCACCTCAATGCAGCTGTCCATATCCACAACTCAGCTCCTTTAACTGCTAGCAGGGGGTTAGCACCATGAACTATACTGACTACGTCTAACATATGAGTATTCCTACTTGAATGATAGATCGTTTGTGTAGCAGGTCCCTTTATGATAACAATGAGGTACTTGGGAAGATCGAAAGCAATTTGGATTTAAGTCTTTGTTGGCTTTGTGAGCCAGGGCGAATCAGCAAATGGACGAACATGTGCCTTCCTTAAAAATTGTATCAAAAATGTCATCACTGGGCAAAAATCAAACCTCCACAAAATGGAATATTTTGGTTTCAAATCCCTAGAACAACGATCACATTGTCTGCAAGTTCTGGCCGTACATTATTAATAGATTTTCAGAGAAAGGGTTTTAGTAAATGCAGGTTTTATGGATTTGACTTCGCACAAATACTGTAGAGATGTTTCAGGTTGCGTTTCTTCACTGGATGGGTTTTGGCAAGTGAGAGGTGCAGTGGTAGCTGGGATTCAAGAGATTAGCTCTGTTTTATTTTAGAATTCAAAATTTTTTTGAACGCTTGTATAAATACAATAATGTGGACTTTAGATCTAATATAAGTGTCATATTTTCTTTAAGCTGACTCTGCACACTTCCTGTCATTCCTCCTTGGCAGCCCTGTTCAGAATTCCAGCAGCATTCAGGGTGGGAAGGCAGCGTGGTGATGTAGTGAGATGAGTGCTGGGGTCACATAGCCTGTCACCTGGGCACACCTCATTATATCAAAAGTGTTGAAGTGTTGTGTCCAAATCTTGGCTCCACCCTTTATTAGCTGTATGACCCAAGGCAAGTTGCTCAACCTCTCCGAGCCTCCGTTTTCTTAACAGTAAAATGGAGATAATAGTGCCTACTTCAATATAATATTGCAAGGATAAATGAGATGACACATGTGAAAATGGCTGGAATGGTCTGAGACCTTGGGGGCACCCCTTACTTTGCCAGTTATGGGATAGAAAGTACTGGTACATGGACAATGCAACCTTGTATTTGTCAAACTTTTGGACAAATTAGGTTCATGGGTTCCTGTTGGACTCATCCAAGGCCAGTCTTTGGAATGTATGTGTATGTGTCCACATCGGCATGCTGTTTGGGAGAAAAAAAGATTAAATTGTGATACTTGGAGAAATGGTTAAGAGCATGAGTTCTGTAGACAGACTACATTGGTTTAACTCCTTGCTCTGCCTTGTACATGCTGTGTGGCCTTGGGCAAGTTCCCTAACCTCTCTGTGCTACAGTTTCCTTATCTGTAGAAGGGGAGAAATAACTTAGGGTTGTTGTGAAGAGTCATTGAGTTAATTCGTATAAAGTACTTAGTTGCAGCTATTTTTATTTTAACCTTATATTTGTGATTGAGCTGGAAAAAGAGCTCTCTTTGGCTTTTAGTCACCCAAGTCAACAGCTATGTTCTCCATTTTTTAGGATCAGCAGGACATGGCAGAGGAGAAAACTGGGACAATGAAAGTGACAGATTCCAGGGAGGCTTGTGCTCAAGGAGGTGCCAGGACAATGATCTGTGGTGGGCACAGGCAGTGGGATAGAAGCCAAGTGCCTGCAGAAGTACCACAAGAGTGGGGGAGAAAGCAATGGTATAGGGCAGCATCCAGGACCCGTGGGCTGGGGTCACTCTCTGCCTCCCACCGATGACTCAGGATTTGAGACTCGGGGTTTGGGAATATGGCAGGTTTCTAGGGTCACCCACATGGAGACGTATTTAGAAAGAGTGGAAGAAGATTGTAGCTCCTCCTTGATGTCTGTAGATGTGTTTAGGTCTCTTCCTAAAGCATTGTGCTCAGGGTACTGGCTAGTGGGGAAGGGAGAGGACTCCAGGGGGTGCATTTACCCAGGAGCTGGAGGAATGAAGCCACTAGAGCTCTTGGTGGTGACCTGGGTTAAAGGCTCCCAGGACAATTAGCAGGTGACAACCAGGGTTAAGACAAAGGAGAAGGGTGATTACATAAAGCTACCCCTGCAAAGCTCAAATCTGTGTTTATAGATTTACTGCAACTTAGACCATTAAATGTGTGGAGTTCTGGGAACTGGGGGCTTATTGTCAAGCTAAATTTATTAGAGATGATAACATGGAATGGAAACATGGAATATGCCATGTTTCATTCCCTGGACTCAGGAACCAGACTTCTGCTACTTCCTCACTGTGTAGTTTTGGAGAAAATTACTTCTCTTCTGATTCAGTTTCCTCATTGCTATGGGCTGAATTGTGTTCCCCAAAATTCATATGTTGAAGCTCTAACCATAGTACCTCTGAATATGACTATATTTGGAGATAGGGCCTTTACATAGATGATTCAATTAAAATGAGCCCATTAGAATAAGCCCTAATCCAATCTGACTGGTGCCCTTATAATATCAGGAAATTAAGTCACAGACATCAGGGATGTGCAGGCACAGAGGGAAGACCATGTGAAGAGGCAGCAAGTGGGCAGCCACCTGTAAGCCAAACAGAGAGTCCTAAGAGGAAACCAACCCTGTCAACATCTTGATCTTGGACTTCTAGCCTCAGAATTGTGAGAAAATTAATTTCTGTTGTTTAAGGTACCCAGTCTGTGTTGTTTTGTCATGGCAGTCCTAAGAAATTAATATACTTGTCTATAAAATGAAAGTTTAAAATAGTACCAACCTTGTGGGTTTGTTGTGAAGTTTAAATGAGATATTCCATGTAAGACACTTATTATCTTGCCAGGGATATCGTTAACACTCAATAAACGTAAGCATCACAAAAGGTGCATCTGCAAGTTCTGTTATATTGTGGGGGTTGGATGGGATGGGGAGAGGTTCTCCAAAATGCATAGGTGATGACTTAAGTGACACTTATCATGTACTAAGTGGTTATGATGTTTAGGGTCCTGTTTAGGAAGAAATTTGACTGCAAGCAACAGAAAAATAATACAATACTTAGATGAAATGTATTTCTCTCTCCCCTGCCAACTTCTGGAGGCAAAAAATCCAAGGCAGTTATGGTGCTCTATTATGTTAGGGACTTGAGCTCTTTCTATTTTGTTTAATTGTCATGTGTGGATTTCATTCACTGAGTCTCCTCATTGTTTAAGATGGCTGCAGGAGCTCCCACCATTGCATCCCAATTTTATACAAGACGAAGGATGAAAGGATAAAGTACAAACCCATGACTTCCCTGGTGGCACAGTGGTTAAGATTCCACCTGCCAATGCAGGGGACATGGGTTTGAGCCCTGGTCCCAGAAGATCCCACATGCCACAGAGCAACTAAGCCTGTGCGCCACAACTACTGAGCCTGCATGCCACAACTATTGAAGCCTATGCATCAGAACCCATGCTCTGCAACAAGAGGAGCCACCGCAATGAGAAGCCCACGTACCGCAATGAAGAGTAGCCCCTGCTCGCCACAACTAGAGAAAGCCCGCGTGCAGCAACAGACCCAACACAGCCATAAATAAACAAACAAACAAACAAATAAATAAATAAATTTAAAAAGAAAAAAAGAAGTGCAAACCCTCAACTTAAAGACACTTCAAGGAAATTACCCACACCTCTTCCACTTGCGTTTCTTTGGCCAGGACTTAGTCCCATGGCCACACTTAGCTGCCATGGAGACTGGGAAATATAATCTTTATTCATTCCAGACAGCAAAGAAGCCAGCTGAAAATCCAAGATTCTATTATGGAGGATAAAAAGGGGAAGAGATATTCAGTAACAAAAATTGATCTCTGTCACAATGGAATGTGTGTGTACTTATGAAACAGCCATCATTATTATGTTACCTATTTCGGATGAGGAAACTGAGGCTTGGTTTCTTCTTCAAGGGCCATAACAGCTAGGAAGTGGCCGGGGTTTGATCTGATCCCCAATATTTTTCTGCTACAATCTGTCCTCTTAACAAATAAGAGCGACTGCTTCTCACACAATCAAGGGTCCTCAAGGTGATGACAACAAGCTCCCAAAGCCCCACTGCCATCAGGTGGGAGATTATCAAGTTAGACGGCCATCACTTGTCAGACATGAAGAAGAACTTTCCACGTCTTACCACAATGATGCGTGGAAATTGGTCTTGAAGAAAAGTCTAACATCATCTTGCCCTTCCTGGGAGATGCTCAGAGATGGGCAAGAGAAAATTGCCTGGGATCTGGGAGGCCCTCTCCCCTGAAAGTTAGACTGCTAGTGAATCTGTGATTAGAAAGAAAGGGGCATATATACATGAAGAAAAAAATAATAATAATGATTGCTGGATCTGGTTATCTTAAAGGTTTCCAGGGAAAAATAAGTCTGACAGAAAAGCTGAAGGGGTAAATGTTAAATTGGAATAGGAAAAAAAAAAGGCTTTCACCAAAATGTCAGGGGAAAAAGAAATGCTGGGAAGTGAGGCCATTAACAAATGAACGCGGGGTAAAGTTGGCAACAGTTCTTCAATGGGAGAGCTCCTGGGCTACTTTTCTTGAATTGCTCATTTCTTTTGCTTTTTCTTCAGTTCATTTATAGGTGTCCATTACAGAACATCTACTCTCTTACAGGCAAATAGACTAACTGGAAAACATGAAAGAAATCTCACTCTGATGAATTAAGACAAGACTGCAGCTCCAGGCAGCCCAGGAGACTCTACGGGGTGTTGGGAGCGAGAGTCTCAGAAAAAGAAAATCTTGCCAACTCCAAAGCCATCAATGAGGGCAAAAAAACCACAACAGTGATGCATTGGACTAAGGGAGGATGGGTGGGGTGGAGGATGACTGAATCCAGACACTGTCAAGGTACACGGACAAGAAAGAACAACCAGAATCTTGCCGGAAAGCTAAGATCTTTGTTGGACTTTTGTTTTACGGTTTATTTTATTCTATTTTATTGAGGTATAGTTGATTTACAATGTTGTGTTAATTTCTGCTGTACAGCAAAGTTACACATATATGTATTCTTTTCATATCCTTTTCCATTATGGTTTATCACAGGATATTGAATATAGTTCCCTGTGCTATACAGTAGGACCTTGTTGTTTATCCATCCTACATATAATATCATTTGCGTCTACTAATCCCGGCCTCCCAATCCTTCCCTGCCCCCTCCCCCTTTCCCCTTGACAACCACAAGTCTGTTCTCTGTTTGTTGAGTCTGTTTCTGTTTCGTAGATACATTCATTTGCGTTGTATTTTAGATTCCACGTATAAGTGATATCATATGGCATTTGTTTTCTCTAAGGGGTTCTTTAAAAAGGCCCTGACTAGCATATTCTTTCATTGGCTCAGAGGAGAGAAAACAATGCTAGGACTCATGGAACAATGTCTCTCATATGCCAGGAATCCTTCAAACGGCTAGGTGGCCCCGATGTGGTCTGAGGGATAGAGAGCAGCCAGTACCCCACACGGATCTGTCTCTGGCCCTGCCCTAGTGTCTGATACCTTCTTGTGCTAACCCTCCTTTGGGGTAAAGTGTTGTTCATTCAAAGCGCCTGTTGAAAGGCAACGATTCCCCAGGAGGCTAAGCCATTAGCCCTGCGGGGCATTTAGCAGGCAACTGTTTCTGAGATTAGAGGGCTACAAAGGCCTGAAGTTGGGTGAGTTGACCTGATTGGAACAGGTCAAGAGGTTGGAGGGGTAAGGGAAGGGTCCTTACAGGGAGAAGCATTGAGCCCTTGAAATGGGAGGGACTGGAAGAGGGTGAGATCAGTTATAAATGGGAATATGTGGGGTTCCTAAAGGTTTCCTATTTCTCCCCACAAGTTCTACCAGGGTTAGAGCTGTTCTCATCTAAGGGCTCTTATTCTTCCTCAAGCCCACTTATGAATTCACCTTGGGGTAGCCCCTGGAGAGGAGATGCCTCGCTTTCTTTTAACTATTAAAACAATAAAATAACAGCACAATCATTAAGCATTGGTTCTTAATTGGGGAGGGAAGTGATCATTCAACTCCTCTGGGAATCTAATGTAAGTTATGCTTCCACTTCTCAAAAAATGCATTTTATGCACAGCCACACAAAATATTACATATTTTCACTTGATTTATGGACACTGTGGGAGCCCATCTCTGGATCCCATAAGAAGTATAGTCCCCTGGTTAAAATGCTCTGATTTATTTTTTAATAACTCTAACAGAGATTTCATTTTGGCACATTTCTTCTAAGTCTTCTTCCATATGCATGCATAACTGTTAGCATGCAATCATAATCTACGTACAATTTATGTGTTCTACTTTATAAAATCTAACATTATCTTGTAAACAATTTTCTGTGTTGCTATATAGTCTTCATAATTATAAATTGAATGAACGCATAATATTATATTGAATTGTGCAGCATACTTTTCTTAACTGTTCCTCAATGATTAGGTGTTTAAATGGCTTCTAATTTTGTAGTAGAGATAACGCTGCTTTGAATATCTTTATACATTTATCTTGCTTCTGTTGAATGTTTCCTTAAGACACATTCCTGGGAGTGGCTTTACCGAACCAAAGATTAAAAGCGTTTATACAGCTCTTGAAATATGATGTCACATTGGTTTCCAAAGGGGTTATAAATTTTGCTACTGCGAACAACATAGAAGTGTCCCGGTTTCACTATACCTTTTCCTATAATGGATATTTTTTGGGAAATTTTTTATTCTAATTTAATGTTTGTCATACCATCAAGGGGACAGCCTGATGTTAGGTTACCGAGGGGTGAAGAGGAGAATGAGAAGAATGGGTTGAGAGAGTGGGAAAAATCTGAGTCTATAATGGGAATGGGTAAAACTTCTCTATTTTTAAAAAGATCTGGATCCAGGCAGGAGGCGTGCCTTAAGGAGAACATCTACTCATTTAGGAAACAGTGTATCCCCTTCGCCTGCTTGTTCAATCCCTTCTCAGGCCTTCATTGTAAATTCCACCAGTCAGAATGGAAACTGGGAGCTGAGGTTCAGGCAGGACCAGCAGAATTACCCTGGGTCATTTTATAAGGCTACTGTGATACAGTCCATGTTAATGGTCTATCCTCATGGGTATGCCGTTCTCAAAAAATTGCCTTGTGCTCGATAGCAATGCTGTCCAATAGAAACATGCAAGCCACGGGTGGACTTTTCAATTTTCTAGTAGCCACATTAAAAAAAAGAAACAGGTGAAATTAACTTGAATAATATATTTTCTTTAACCCATCCTATCCAAAACACTATTGTTTCAACATGTAGTCGATGCAAAGATTAAGTGGATATTTTACATTCCTTTTTTTCATACTAAATCTTTGAAATCTGATGCATATCTTATACTTACAGTGCATCCCAGTTCCAACCAGCCACGTGTCCAGTCCTCACCACTGCACTTGATGCTGACCTGAGTGCGGCTCTGAGTCTCAGCCCATCATGGGTATGTGGGTTGCACCTTTTAATGTTCTGAGCTACTGGGAAATCAGAACCATGCTCTTTATTAGGAAGGAACACTTCATTAACAGTATAAAATATCCTGGATCAGAAAGCTCACAGTGGTTGTAGGGGAGACCCCAGGAAACACTGACCATGGACTGTGATACTGCAAAATATATAGACTCAGGTCCCACTTCAGACACTGAAACAGGATCTTTGGGGGTGTCTGGAAGTCTGTACTTCTAAAGCAGATTTTTAACTACAGATTTTAACATGATAATACATGGTGCCTGTTATTAATAGGAGGAAATAGAGTCCCAGAGAGAGTGAGTGACTCACACGTATTCTCACAGTTGAGGGTCAGCCAGCCCTTGAACCTCAATGCAAACCACCAGGCTCCTTTCTACACCACCAGCCCACCCCTGCCCCGCCCACTCTTCTGCCAGCACAGATCCTGCCAACAAGATACCTGCTGGCGTGTGACAGGCATCAGTGGTTTTCAGAACAGTCAAAATAACTTTCTGGGAAGGTAAAATATGTTTACCCAATTAACCCAAATAAGAGGAGGAAGAATGAATTTCTTCCTCTAATCTGGCTTTGTCTCCGGTTGAAATTGCTCTCTTGTCAAACAGTAATAAACAAATCACGTCATAAGATTAGTGGGCCAAAAATGACTCTCATGGCCTGTCTCAAACAAAATCTATAGCCTTAGCCCCTCTTCTTGTTTTCACTGTAGAAATACCCAGTTGTATACTTAGATCATAAGGTATAAATGCCTCAGAGAAGTTTCAGTAACAACCTAGCCAAATTGCCTCTTTAGCTAGGGCCATGTGGGAAAATGCTCTTCAGACCCAAGTGTGATAATGAAACAAGAATGGCCAGAACAGCAGGTCTGTAAACATCCTGAGGACAATGGGGAACAAACAGCTGGGTTGAGACCAAATCAGTTCAGGCAAATGTACTCATGCTTTTGATCCAAGTGCAAGATGAACGGATACAGGGGAGGCGGCAGCTGCAACACAGCTGGACTCGGGATACATGTGATAGCGTGACTCAAATCATGCTTGAAAAATTCATCCTACTGAGCTTGGACATGAACATGGCCACACGGGCCCCCAATCAGCTTACACACTGCAGCCAAGAGGGAGACAGAAATGCAACTAGGCTGATGAGAAGCATTAGCCCTCACTTTGGGTTGGACATGGCTGTCTTTCAGGGAAGGAACTGCCCAGGAAATGTACTATGTTTGGAAATGACCCTAAATTTAGAGTAATTTGAATGATGGACTGGCTTGGGTGGAGAGAGAGCTTGACTAAGAGATGCTTAAATGCATTCCCGAAGCATGTAAGGCATTTATGGGGGTCTCTATCCCAGGGTCTGAAGTGAAAGGTGATTCTGAGCCCTTCTATTGGTCCAGCACTTGGGGTTTGCAAAGAGCCTCACATTAACTTTCACTTCACAAATGAGGAAATGAGGCTCAGGGAGATTAAGTAAATACTGGATGTTGTGTTGGGGGGGTGATATGCACACTGTTATATATTCACCCCATGAATACACACACTGTATTATACACACAGTTGACCCTTGAACAACACAGGTTTGAACTATGCAAGTCCACTTGTATGTGTTTTCTTTCAATAAATATATTGGAAATTTTTTTGGAGATTTGTGAGAATTAGAACAAACTCACAGATGAAATGCATAGCCCAGAAGTATCAAAAAACTTTAAGAAAAAATTATGTCATGAATGCATAAAATAAATGTAGATATTAATCTATCCCTATGTAGGCATAAGGTGAGCGATATTTAATATAAAATGAATAACATTTTAGTTTCCTTACTGTTTTATAACTTTGCTTTCAAAGAATTACATATGCCTCTCTCTCTAGTAACTGAAGAAATTGCATATCAGCCTATCATCACAGGTAAATAGTTTTAAAAAAATGTAACAATGTTTTCAATACTATATTATGAATATGACTGTGATGCTGTATGCCATAAAAGTTTTATAGTGATTCATTCATTAGTATATAGGCTAGGCTACCATGAAGCAATCACATCGATTACATAGGCTACCATAAAACAATCATATTGCTGCTTCTTCGTTATCAGTGCATGAATGTTATACCTGTAAATATATATGAATTTCTTTCTCATATTATCTTTTTATTTTGATGAGTAGTGTTAATAATACATATGGCATCTACAGTGTTTTGTATCATATAGGACAATATTGATGCAGGTACTGATAGACAGACGATTCATCTTGTAAACGGTATCAAAAAGACAGTACAGCACTGAAAATGTATTTTCTCTGCCTTATGGTTCTCTTTATAACATTTTGCTTTCTCTAGCTTACTTTAAGAATAGGGTATACAATACGTATAACATACAAAATATGTGTTAACCGACTGTCTATGTTTTTGGGTAAGGCTTCCTGTCAACTGAAGGCTATTAGTAGTTAAGTTTGAGGGGAGTCAAGAGGTATACACAGACTTTTCAACTGCTTGGGGGGGGTTGGCGCCCCTAACCTCCACATTGTTCAAAGGTCAACTCTATTTATGCCTCCTACAGTATAGGACTATGTGCATACATGCTTATGTATAGTAGTATAGCATTCATTCAACAAATATTTATCAAACAATTACTACGTCCTAAGACCTGTGTAGCTGCTGTCTCAACAAGGGTAAGGGATACAGGTATGGCCGCAGCTCTCATGGAACTTGCGATCTAACTGGGAAGAAATCATGATATAAATAATCACAACTTAAATATATAATTAGAGTCTGGAGTAAATGCTCCAAATGAAAAGCACAGGGGTCCTGAGAATGTATCAGTATAAGAAGAGGGGTCTGGCCCCGCCTGAGGGAGGGGCCTTTGAGCTGAGATGTCAGGATGAGCAGGTGTTAACTACAGTCTCTACCCTGTGTCTGCTGAGGATGTGGAAATAAAAACCACCGGCTCTGGGGTTTCACCATGGATGAGGCAGGAGATTCTCCACAAAGTTCCAGTTTCGCAAAGCAAAATCATAATTCTTAGCCCAAATCAAAAGGTAGGGCTTCATGGAAAACGAGGTTAAAGCCCAATCAATTTACTAAACACTAAGAATGGGACGTACTATAAAAATGGAAATCTGTGTGCAGACAAGGCCTCCAACTTGTTTGCTGCCCTTAGAAGTTGCAAAAACTACTAGCAAGAAGCACAACGCTTAGTTCCGGTGCCCAGAGCTCTCCTAGTTTTGATGTGGTCTGTTCTCTCTTCTCTCCTTCCCTTCGTTTCTCTACTTGTCTCCTCTTCCCTCTACCTTCTTGTTCACTTTGATAGATTCATGTCAGCTAGTCTATTCAGCTTGACTATAAATAGCCATTTTTTCATATTAAATGCTTATCAGGCATTTCTAGGTTCCAAAATTTTAAAATGTGTATACAACATGGCAAAATTTTTATTTTATCACAAAAGCAAGTTTTATTTATATTTACACACGCACGCACACACACACACACAGTAAATTAAAAGGATTGTCTAGGTAGAGGCTAGAATCAAATAGTTTCTTAGTGTTCAGTGCTTCAGGCCACACAAATTCTAGTTAGCTCAGCCTGTTTCTAGATGGCTATCTAATTAACCTTGAGGGTCTTTTTAAGCAAATAGTAAAATCAACATACGATCACAGCTCTTTTCTCAAAAATAACAAGTTTGAATTCTTGTTGTAGTCTTCCTAAATTAAGAAGAGACTTCTTGCCCCTGGTTGCTCAAATGCAGCAGTTTCTAGAAGACAAGGATGCCAACAATCTGGCAGAGGCAGAAGGAAACAAACCAAACAAAACAGCCAGTGGAACCCAAGTGAAGTTTCAACACAGTGGTTGCCTTGGAACCCATTTAGAGGTTGACTTGCTCTTATTTCCCCAGCATTTCCTTGCTTAAGGACACTTGTACTCCAATTCCAGCAAACTCCAATAAAATCGAGATAAGATGCCCTGGAGGGTTGAAGGCAGGACTGTGGTGTGAGCAGGGTCACATCACATCATGGGAACTAATGAGATGGGATTTTACAGAGTTTGAGTGTTAGCTGTTTTTCACTTGCCAACAGTGGGATGTTTGTTCTAGTTGCTAAATAATTAAATAGGCAGTTTGTATTCATTTAACATACAGATTCTAGCCAATTCCTGCTGACAACTACCAAAATAACCCCACATTCCCTCACTCCGAATTGCTCAGAAAACTGTTTCCTGACTGCAGAGGCATCACTACAGAGCGAAACTCTCCTCCGAGCCTCCAAACACCCTTTTTCATCACTTCAAACAATAAATCAATTCACAGCCTGTGATCCAAAAACAATAGCCCAGGTTTATTGGATGAGGATCCTTCTCTGAGGCTCTTCCCACTACCAGCGCTGAGCTGTCATGAAACTGTGCTTGGCTGAGGACAGAAGAAAAAGTCGCCAAGTTTTCCTCATTTGTGCGTGTCCAGTAGAGAAAGTGGATGTTGACCTAATGGTTTAAAAGAGGAAAAAAAGGATGATAACTTGAAGCAGAAAGTAAGGAGTTTGGGAGAAGCAGACCAATTGGAGAGTCAGGAAAGGAAAATATTTAAATGCCACACTGGGTAGTCTGGGGAGCTTTGGAACAATCTATGGTAAAGTAAGGGCTGGTCCCCTGAGCGGGTAACGGGAGAGGGAAAAAACTGAGCCACCAAAGACAGCATCCTCTTCATTGGTGGAGGATGATGTTAAGGAACATTTATATATTATTAAGGCTTTTACCCTATCACATATGCAGAAAATATTATCAGAGGAGATACAGACCAGACCCCTCTTGAGGTTTCCTGGAGCTCATACATAGCGTTTGGGGTATTTAGGCAGTACGAATTAAAGAGAGGTCTTTAGTAGGGGAAGGATACTATTTGCCTTGTCCTTTTTGGCTACCCATCAGCCAGCAGCATGGCAATGTTGCTGGTACACCGCACTGTACCATCTTCCTCCTGATGCCCTCACTAAAATGTGCATCAAAGGACCACCCTGGGGGAAGAAGCAACCAAAGGTATGAAGCAGGAAGGAAGATTCTTTTCCTTCTCAGTCACCGCCTCCCTGACTCTTGAATGGTCTCTCTACTGTGCAATTTGCCTTTGAGTGATTCTCTCGACTGGTGGACACTATGAAGGCCTCTGTGTGGTCAATATTAAAACTAAGCATTGATGAGTCAAAATGGCTCCACTTTGGAACTGTTCAATTTCAGCAGCACCACAGAGATTGAAACTCGGGTAAAGAAAACTGTTCACACAAGTAAGAAGGAAGCAGCCTGTTAGGGTGGCATCCACATTTCATCTGGACTGTCTGAAGCAGGAGGTCCCTCTCCCTATTATCTGTGCATTTTCAGCCATCTGAACTCAGTTTCCTCATCTGTGAAGTGGGTCTGCCCCACTTGTCCTTGTCACTGCATTGTTCTGGGGGTAGAAATGGAAGAGCTCTGCCCTCTGTTATTCATCATTAGTCCTGTCCTGTTAATCAAGCTTGAGGCAACACAGAGTTCATTCTACCTCTTCCAGGGATGCAGAGCTATGGGTGCAAGCTCAGAAGTCGATGTTTTTTTAAGTTCTCACTCTGCCCCTCATTTTCCATTTGTATTATAAAGGAAGAAAGTTTTTAGTAAGATCTCCAAGGTTTCTTCCAACCTTAAAATAAAAATGCCAGCAGTCCATTGAAAAATGTCAGTCATGGAGTCTTGACCTCCTTTGGAATGAGAGGCAATGTCTAAGTAAACTTCAGCCTAATCTCTATAACTCAGCCACAGAAACAGGTATTCTGGGCTTGGATGTCTCAGGAGCTGAGGAAGAGATTTTGGCATATTTCTGAAGCATAATCAAATGGGTGTAGATAACAGAGAAGTGTGTCATCCCTGCTCATTATTTGGGGCCATATTCCTAGGAGGCTAATTCAACGATTTAACAGCCAAGAAACATTTTTGATCACAGGCTCAAGTCTCCCATCAGAAACCTGCTCCTGACATATCACCAAAGGTACTGTAATCCTTTCAATTCCCTGGATCATGAATCAAGTGACTGCTGTCAGAAGCAGTCAAGTTGCTGATTATAGATTTTCTGGAAGGGTCCCTCACCTCTCTCTGCACCTGGTTTCTTCTCTTCACCCCTTCTTGCCCCAGCCCCTGGGACCCTCTACAATCTTTATCACCCCTTTTCTCCCCTACTCCTTTCTCTCTGCTCCATTTTTTTCCTTCCTCAGCACCTCTGATGGCAGATACTATTTTCCATATTTCTAAGTTTCCACTGGGATTGACATAGTCAGCTTCATTCACACTGCCCTCCACTCTTCCTTCCCTGTCCCATTTCAATTCCTTCCCATGGAGGACAAGGGGACTGTGTCCAAACTGGGACCGAGTATAATCCACAAGGAACCTAATGATCCAAGCCCCATGCCCACAGTGCACTATATTCCAGTACAATATTCACCAGATCACAGGACCAAAGATCAAGGCCTTATTAAGATGGAAGATTGTGGCTCTCTGTGGAGAATTAGCCTCTGTCAATTGAATTCCTTGACATCCATAATACAGAACTGGATAATGGGCAAAGAAAAAAGGAAGATCACAAGTTGGAGGTTATGGGAAAGAAGGCAGAGAAAGAAACCAAGTTCATCTAAATACTGAGGGAGAGACAAAAAGCTAAATGAGATGGAGAAGCATTTTGTGGGAAGAGGGGCTGTTAGTGACTGGGAATGCAAAGTAATATGTGGTGCAAGAGACTCAGGGGAGAAAAAAGGGGAGATGAGTAGTGTTGCTCAGTTATAAGTTGGATCCTCATAACCTCTTTTTAAAGAGATACAATTTAGAGCCTGGTTTCCTTCTTGATTACTTTTGGCTGTTTGATCCATAAATCCTTGAATAAAAGTCTCTCTATAAACTGAGCCACGTGGGTCAAGGAGGCATACAGGCTACACACCGAAGTTCAGGTAAGTATAGGGACTTCGGAGTTGTCTTTGGATTAAGGTCAGACCACTGAAGTTTAGAAACAATGATATTTGCAGGAATTTCCCCTACAGTACTCTCTCATCAGACAGATTTTTCAAAGGGCAGTCATTTCAGCAGAATTGGAAAGAGATAAATGGCAGCCCCATGCATTTGATATTTGATACATTCTTCCTCCACTGAGAATCTAATGCTTTAGTTCCAGACTTACCTGAAGCCATCAGGAGACTCTCAAAGATGTAAAACTCCTGTGCTATGCTGAAAGGAAGTAGGTTTTAGAGTTAGAAGAATCGTCTCTCTCTGTAGTTCAAATGGCATTCAGAAATCCAATTAATGTTTGGTTTTTAAAGCAGAGTATGTAATTGTGTTCAATACTGCCAGCTGTTCAGTTTGATAATAAAATGGGCTACTCTAAAGATGGCTTATAGTCATTAGGGAAAGTCTCGCTCTGTAGGATAAACTTTCTCTTTGGAATAATAATATTTTATGTTTTTATAATGTCTTTCATCCAAGAATTTCAAAGCATTTTAAAAGTTTGGGGTGATGGGAAATGTAATGCTTCATAAGTTAAGCTACATATGTCAATACTTTGCCTGGGGACAGAAATTAATTATTCCATGGAAGTAATGTTGGTACCTAATTTTATTCCATTTATACTTTAAAGACATCATTATTATTAATTATGATAGCTATTATTTATTGAAATCAGAATGCTTATTCAGTTAGGCATTGTGTTGTTTTACATGTAGTATCTCATTTAATCTTCATATGGATCTAATTCTTAATCTAATGTCATTCTAATATGATTCTTTGAGAAAAGTACTACTTTTATCCTTCTTTCACAGATCATGTAAATTAGGTTCAGAGAGATTAAGTAACTTGTTCATTGTCATAAAGCTAGTAAAAATGATAGAGTCCTTTATTGAGTGAGGATCAGTTAGTAAACGTTCTGGTGGTCAGTTTCCTTTCCAAATGTCATTTGCATGGCATTTTATGATCATGAAGAGATGGTTTTCTTTTTTTTTTTTTTTTTTGCATTACGTGGGCTTCTCACTGCTGTGGCCTCTCCCGTTGCGGAGCACAGGCTCTGGACGCGCAGGCCCAGCAGCCATGGCTCACGGGCCTAGCCGCTCCGCGGCATGTGGGATCTTCCCAGACCGGGGCACGAACCCGTGTCCCCTGCATCGGCAGGCGGACTCTCAACCACTGCGCCACCAGGGAAGCCCGAGATGGTTTTCTTAATCCTGGAACAGTGTGGTTGCAATCTTTGCTGATCCTTGAATGTGTCAATGGTTTTGTTGTCCCTCGACATCTAAGTCCCTTACCACCTAGGTAAGTAGAGAAAACTCAAGGGTGATTTTAAAAATGTAGTAAATGACACCCATTCTCAACTGTCAGCCAGGTCTCTAGAATTACAATAATAGCACACACCATAACCAAAAACTTCAGGATTTAAAGATATAGGGCCATCAACTTTCCCCTGGATTGTTGCGACGTCCTCCCCGTAATTGGTCTCCCTGCTTTTACACTTGTCTTCTACAATCTAATTTTGATTGAGCATTTAGAATGATCACCTTAATGTGCAAAACCAAGTCAACTTCCCTGCTTCAAATCCTCCAATGGTTTCTCATCACATTTAGAATAAAACCCATGGCTAAATGCTCTCTGTGATCCAGCAAAACCTACCAATAATCTGATCTCAACTCAACATCTCTCTTTTCCTGGCTCACTCGATTCCAAGACGACTCACTCAGCCTTTTTCAGATCTTCAAGCACACCAAGTTTGTCCTGCCTAAGGGTCTTTACACATGCTGCCACCTCCAGCTGAAATCCCTTACCCCTCCTCTTCTTCCAGTTCCTCCCCCCTGTTTCTCAGGTCTCAAATGTTATAGTTGGTCTTCCAACATCCCTCCCCACCACCATACACACAGACACATACCACATCTAAATTACATCCTTGCTACACTTTCTCTTAATACCCTGTGTTTTCCCTTCAGTCCTCTTATTCATATGAATCATTTTCTATTTTTTTGAGTACTTCTTTGTCTAATGAGTGTCTCTCCAACTGGACTGTAATGTCCACGAGGGAAAATTCCTTATGTCTTTGATCACCATTGTATTCTCAGTGCCTGAGACCTTGTCTGAACATGTTAGGTAGCGATGAAATATTTGATTAGTTGAGTGACTCTTAAGTCTGATTCCTTCTCAACCACCTAATTGTTATGTGACCTTTGGAAATATATTCAACCTCTTCTCTAAGTCTCAATCTTTTCATCTGTGAATGGACTTCATAATAACCATGGTACAGGATCTGTAGAGAGAAGATATATGATAATGTATACAAAATGCTTCATAGATCATTAAACCGTATTATAAAATTTCAAACATTAGATCCAGCATCATCTCTCTGAAGCAAAGGGCATTCCCTCCAGTCTACCAAGCTAAACTTGCAGAAGAAGCAAATGTGGACAACACGTGGGCAATTTTTACAAGGCTTGTAACTGGGCTCCAGGGCACTCAGAGGTTCAGTAAGGAGAGAAAATGACCCAGCTCATGCCCCAAGGAATAAACTGGTCCCTTGACTGAGCCTACAGGCTCATGTTGCTGACTTAGGCTTCATAAACTCAACCACCTCCTGTCTGACCTTTTGTCCTCTTTCCTAACTGACTTCTCCTCCAAAGCACAAAGCCAAAGGGAAACCCACAGGGGCATGTGTATCGACAGAGCAAATGCCCTTGGAGGATCAGAGTGGCTGGTGATTAAGGGACAACAAAATTGAAAAGTTCTGCAGGTGCATGACACATATGGTTCTCATCTGTCCTTAAGGTAGACATCACTCTCTTAAATGCTTAGCGAAGGAAGGGCTGTGTCCAATGTAACCTAAAACTTTTCTCAGGGGCTTTGATGAAAGTCTTCTTCCTTTTTGTTGATCTAGATTTGAAAAAGCAGTAGTATCTGTTACTATGTTAGGGAAAATGTCAGGATGGCTAGAGGTCATCTTCTGTGGGAAGGATCAGAGTAGGTAGAAGTCACCTGTGGAGACCAAAATATAGGATATATGTTTTCCTTTGACTTCCTTCTTCTCAGCAGTGAGTAGACTGGTGACCTGGGCATCAGCATCCTTGGAACCTTCGAGAAGTTCTCTAATACCTTCCAGTATTTTGAGATGAACCGAGTGCCTCAGAACAGGCTAGATCCAGAGTTCTCCATTCCCCATGGTTTGGCTTCTGAAACAGGTGAGAAAATAATCCATAGTACAAGTGATATTCCAAATAGCTATTTGGGGTTCTTTTCTGGTATTGAAGAGGGGAAAGCTTGTGAAGAGCCTCACGGTCTCCTGGGCACTGGGAATCAACTCTTTCTTTTCTACCACCCTGAAACCTCATTCCAGGACCTCTCCTGACCCAGGCCCCCATCGTCTCTTGCCTGAGCCACTGCAACGGACTCCTAAGTGGGCTCCCTGCCTCTGGTCTGGCCTCTGCTCCATGCCACCCCCATCCATTCTCCACACTTCACACAGAGCAACCTTTCTGAAACTTACCCAATCACACGGCTCTCCTGCTTCAAGCACCTCTACTGTTCCCCATTGCTCTTGAGATAAAATCCACGCCATCACATGGCCTAAGAGGCCTGGCTACCTCGTCAGCATTATCTCTTGTTGATTCTTCCCTCCAATCACCCCCCACCTCTGCCTGACTCTATTCCCAGCCATGATTCCCTGCCCGCAGGTCCAAAACTGGCCGGGCTCTCTTTCAAGAGTCTGGGGCTTCACAGATGCTACCGTCCATGAATTATAAAGTCCATCTTCTCACTGCTGTTTATTCCATATGTTTTCCCTGAGCCCCTACGCTGCACCTAACACTGTGCTTGCTAATGAATAAGGCAAAATTCCTGCCTTGAGGAGATTGCAGGCCAGCAAGGCAGACAGGTGGGTAAACAAAGAATAGTTCAAATGTGATAGAGGGAAATAGGTACAAAATGACAGGAACCCAGAGGAAGGGGCCACTGAGTGGTCAAGGAAGAGTCAAGGAGAACTTCACAAGGAAACTATAAGAAGAAGAATACAAGTCATAATAACATGCATTTATTGAACATTTCTTTAGCTCTGTGCTAAGCGCTTTAGGAACATTATCAAATTTGTAAAACAGTCCAATGAGAAGGGCGCTTTTAGGAGGCAGGGGAACATAACTGTTTAAGCACATGAGCCAGACCTTGGCTCAAACGGTCTCTTTCATGTATCAGGTTTATGGCCTTTGGAGAGTTATTTAATGCCCAAAGCATTCCATCATCTTGAAGATGAAGATGATAATTTTAAAATAAATCAGTGTTGCCTGTGTGTATTAAGACAGAAGAATACATGTAAATAGCATGGTGCCTGGCACTAAGCGAGGGTCCATTAAAAGTTGGCTACTACTAATATCCTTCTTCTTGGTTTACAGAGAGTTTAAGTAATTTCCCAAGGTCACACAGCTAGTAAACACCGGAGCCAGGGTAAAAACCCAGAATCGTCAGACTCCAGAGTCCAGGCTCTAATCCAGGATGTTTCTCGTGAGCCTGAACAATGAGTAGAACTTTGGGATGAGTATTTGAAAGTACTTCTCAAACTAGGAGTCAGAAAGAAAAAAGAAAAGGTGGTGTTGACATGGCACCAGCTTGGGAACAAATACTTGGAACTGAAATCTGCAAAACGGTGTGTCCTGCTTAGAGAAGAATGTGCTGAGGCTGATCCAGCTCAGGTGGGCCCACACCTGCTGGGCAAGCAGTCCGAAGTTTACACTGGGCACAAGGCCAGCTGTGCGGGGCTTGGGCGGCCTCCAGGAACGCAGGACCAACTCTCTCTCTCTCTCTCCCTCTCTCTCTCCCTCCCTCCCTCCCTTTACCCAGGCTGCTGCTGCTAGGATCTACCTTAGTTCAAAACAGCTCCCTTCTTAAATACCAGGCTGGGCCTTTCCCTGCTACTCTGGCTATAAAAAGAGCTGGAGGGATGCACCAGTGAAACAGCAGAGCCAGGCATCCATTCCGCAAACTTTAATTGCTCCAAAGGAGCGGTTATGGTGTGTCTGTGTGAAAGACCCTAATTATCTGTTAACCCAATAAAACAAATTTCAGAGGGCCCACAAAGACCTATTACCCAAATGTGTAATCTGTGATTACAAATCATCCATTGGGCAATCAAGAGACATTTTAAGCCACTGTTTGAAAGTTATGCCCTTCCGTGGGAAAGGGTTTTCCTGAGGACTTTTATATTTGTTTTTAAACTGAAATATACATAAAAATTGATCATGGGTATAAGTTACCCATGGAACTCGCACATCAAGATGGAATATCTGAGCTCTGATGAGTTTATTGAAATAGATTATGACGTTGAGAACAGTCCCTGAATCATACTGAAAGCAATGGATTTGGGGCCTTGAAAGTTGAAACTGAGTCTGCACTAATAAAATTCTGGTTGTAATCCAAGAACTAGCTGCTTTCAGTGTGTCCCAGCCATGAAGCCAGAACATGCAGTCCAGGCAAAATGATCCTGGCTCTTGGGCTAGTAATACCCCTGTGAGGTGGTTTCATTCACATATTCATTCATTAGCCCAACAAATTGCTCCCACTGTATTGTGTATTGTGGTCCCATTCCATGCCAGACCCTACACCAGGTGAGGAGGATTAGATGGACGAGGTCCTGCTCCCATGGAGCTTATATTTGGAAGTCGGAAAGAAATAAGTAAATGGATAAGATAATTTCAGAGAATGGTGGTGGCTATTAAGAAACTAAAAAGGTGATGGGACAGTGACTACCCAGTAGGAGGCTGGAGAGGGCCTAATTTAGATCGAATAGAAGACCTCTTTGAGAATGTGATTTTTTTTTTTTTTTTTTTTGCGGTACGCGGGCCTCTCACTGTTGTGGCCTCTCCCGTTGCGGAGCACAGGCTCCGGACTCACAGGCTCAACGGCCATGGCCCACGGGCCCAGCCGCTCCGTGACACGTGGGATCCTCCCGGACCGGGGCACGAACCCGTGTCCCCTGCATCGGCAGGCGGACTCTCAACCACTGCACCACCAGGGAAGCCCTGAGAATGTGATTTTTTTAGCTGAAGACTAAGTGATGAGAAGGACCCAGTAACATGAAGATCAGCTGCGAGCTTGCCATGTGTGGGGAACAGAGGCCAATGTGGCTGGAGCATAGTGAGCAAAGTGGTACCAGACAGTAGGGAGGGGCAGGCAGGGACTAGCTCATCTGGGAACTTGTCATGGTAGGGAGTTTGTATTTCGTTCTTAATGCAGTGGGAAACTGTAGGAGTGTTCAAGTAAAGGGATGACATGAAAATATACATTTAAAAAGAACATTCTGGCTGCTGAGTGGATAATGGATTCTAGGAGAGCAAGAGTAGACAGGGAGACGGCTGAGAGACGATTGCAATCAATCATTATTTTGGCATCAGAGCCAACAAGACTTATTTTATATGGAAAATGAGGAAGGTGACAAATGGAGGCTAACTCCTGAGATTTTGATGTGAGCAATTGGGTGGGTGATGGAGGGAGTCACTGAAATAGGGGAAGATAGAGGAGGAGGAAGTTTCGGGGATGCAGTTTCAGGAATCAACAGTTCTGTTTTGGAAATGCGTTGTAGTGCCAGTTGGACTTCTAAATGAACATGGCAAGTTTCACTAAAGGACTTAGAGCCCAGACGAGAGGTCAAGGCTGGAGCTTTAGCATATTGAAAATTACCCCCATTTTAAGAAAACTGAGACTTAGGAAGGTTAAGGGACTTACCTAAGGCCATGTGGCTCATAAGTGTAACCTGTAAAGGCCCCTAGAATGTGGTCTCCTTCTGCCCCATCAGCCACATCCATGACTCCCTGGCCTGTGCTGTCAAACCTCTGGCCACATGGACTTTCACTCCATTTCTCAGAGGTATACAGCTCTTTCCTGCCTTGGAGCCTTATACACAATCTATCTTCTGCCTGGATGTTCTTCTAGTTTTCCATCTACATCTACCACAGTGTCACTTCTCAGGAAAGCTTTTTCTGACCCCCTGAGATAGATCATGTATTCCTAAAACATGCATGCATGGTTCCTTTTATGTGTTACATGTCATAATCAAATTTGAATATATATAATTATTTGATTAATGTCTGCTCATGTACTACAATACAGGCTTCATGAATGGTCTCTTACTACTGTATACCCAGAAACCTGGGTAATCAAGAAATATAAGTTGAAATTGATCATTGGTAAATAATGGTAATCAATAAATATGGGTGAAAGAATAAATAATTTTAAAAATTAATTGATGACTAGATAGATGGATGGTTTTATTATCTGGATAATGTTGGGGGAGTTATTTAGCTTATCTTCATCTTCTACCAGATGTATAAAATTAAAATGAGAAACAACAAGGAGCTACTGTATAGCACAGGGAACTATACTCAATATCTGGTAATAACCTATAATGGAAAAGAATCTGAAAAAGAATATATATATATACATATACATACATATACATATATATATGTATATATATGTATATGTATATATATATGTGTATATATATAAATAACTGGATCACTTTGCTGTACACCTGAAACTAGAAAACATGGTAAAAAAAATTAAGATGAAAACATCTTCTTTAACCTTTTGGGGATATTAAAAGGCTAAAGATAAAGTGCTTTGGTAGTTTAAAAATAAGAGCTATATAAATACAGAGTATTTTTAAATCTAGAGGAAATACCAAGACATCAATTACTTAATAGCCACTCTACATTACCAAACATTTTCTCAAAGTTGCAAACAAATCCATTTCTACAGATTCCCATTTCCCTTGCCTCTACTCCTTTGTTCATTCACTTAGGAAGGAGAAATACTTTTAGAAAATGTACCAACTAAGAGTGGCCAGGAACGTCCCAAGTAATCCTCTAATAACTGTAGAATTAATCTCCAGCCAGAGGTTAGAAAAGCTGACTGCATTTTTCTCTCCTGTTACTTTTTTCATTGATGTCCAAATGACCTGGGGCCCAATAAAGTTTTCATAGGGCATCCGTAGGCCATGAGAAATAAAGTGCCATTTATTTAATAAATGAAATGAATAGAAATAAAGAGCCAGTTGGAACCAGTCCAGCTACCCTGCTGGAAAGACCATGTGTAGCGGGAGAGGTCCTGAGAGTATGTGGAGAGTGAGAGAACGGCCCAGCCATCCCAGCATCTCATCAGAACCCAACCTTCCTGCTGTCCCTACCAAGTTACCAGAAATGTGAGAGAACAAAGTCTGGTGATTTCAGTCATCAACACCCCAGGACTACAGGCACAACTGACACTATATGTGAAACAAAAAGACTGCCAAGTCAGCCCCCAGAATCATGAGAAATTAAAAATTATTGTTGCTTTTACCCTCCAATTTGTGTAGTGATTTGTTAAGCATCAATAAATAGCAGAAATAGAAATTGCTACCGGCAATGGGATGCTCCATAACAAAAGCCTAAAATATGTGGCTTTGAAACCAAATGGCAGGTAGGTACCAGAAGAGCCTTGAGAATATTTTAGAAAAGGCTGGATGGACACTAAGAACAATTTTTACTGGAGCCTAGAGAAAAGGTGACCTGTGTTAAGCAGTTGCAGAAAGTTTGGCAAAACTCTCACCCCCGTCACAGGGAAGACAGAAAGGGTATGTAATTAGTTAGTAGTTGGTCAAGGAAATTTCCAGGCAGAATGTTAAAAAAAGTGTCAACTTGTTTTCATCAAGCTGCCAATGGTAACATAAGAAGAGAGGGTTTGGGGCTTCCCTGGTGGCGCAGTGGTTGAGAATCTGCCTGCTAATGCAGGGGACACGGGTTCGAGCCTTGGTATGGGAAAATCCCACATGCCACGGAGCAACTAGGCCCGTGAGCCACAACTACTGAGCCTGCGCGTCTGGAGCCTGTGCTCTGCAACAAGAGGCCGCCATAGTGAGAGGCGCCTGCGCACCGCGATGAAGAGTGGCCCCCGCTTGCCACAACTAGAGAAAGCCCTCGCACAGAAACGAAGACGCAACACAGCAAAAATAAATAAATTAAATTAATAAACTCCTACCCCCAACATCTTCTTAAAAAAAAAAAAAAAGAAGAGAGGGTTTAAAGAAGGAACTGTGCAGTTTTCAAGCAGAATTTAGAGGAAATACAGAGATCCAAAAATAGTTTTTCCAATCTGAAAAAGGTTCTGAGAAATTAAGAAATGTTCTCAAGGAAAGATCAAATCCAAGGCACTGACTCAGATCAAACGTGGGGTAAGACTTTTTTGTTAAGACTCTGAGGAAGATATAAGGTGGTCCCTCATAGATCCTCCCAGCTGGGGAAAAAAAGACTTCTATTCTTCAAGCACTGGGAAACAAAGGCAGGTTTTTGAGTGTGTAAATGGTGAGAAGAAAGAGATGCTTCATAGCAATTCCTCTGGCAGTGGAATGTAGGATGGAAAATCCTGAGAAATGAGGAGACCGAATAAGAAATAACCACCTTGGTGCTGGAGATTCCTTCTCAAAAACAGTTGCATGCTGTTTATAACTCTAAAAGAACATAGAAGATTCAGCACCTATTGTAGTGTCTAACACATAGTAGACATGCAAGAGATATTCATCAAATTGATGAATATATGAATTATTCAAAAATATTACACAATATTAACTGTGAAGGATAAATGGGGCTAGATTAACGCTCACAAAGACCCAGCTTCAAATCAGCTCATTGGATTAAGGTGATCCAACCCTAATCTAACTGCCTGCAGGAGCAAAAACAAACCTTCAAAATTTATAAAGCAAAATCTGACACAACTAAAAGAGGAAATGGAAAGATTCACAAAGACAGTGGGAGACTTTAACACATCTTCCTAGTTATTGATAAAATAAGCAGACAGAAATATTAATACAGATATAAAAGATTTGAACAACACTAATAAAATTGACCTAATTTATAAATATAACAGATATAAATATATAAGTGGATAATGCATCTAAGTTGACCCTTTGTATATATATACATACTCATCATATAAGCATACATATATGTACACTATACCCAATCATAGAATAAATGTATTTTTTAAATGCACATGGAATATTTATTTAATGTATCCAAATACTGAGCGACAAAGCAAAGTTCAAAAATTTCAAAGGATTGAAATCATATAAAGTATGCTCTCTGACGACAGAAGAATTAAGCTAGAGATCAATAACAAAAATATCCCCAAATGTTTGGAAATTAAGTGACTTGATTAGAAAAAGAAGAGCAAATTGAAACTCAAGAAAGTAGAAGAAAGGTAATAATAAAGACAAGAGCAGAAATTAATGGAAGAAAAACAATATATAATATGAAAGATTAAAAGTTGAATCTTCGAAAAGACTAAAAACTTTATAAACTTCTTGATAACTGATTAAGAAAACAAGAGATGATGCTCAAACAACCAATATCAAGAATGAAAAAGTGATTGTCACTTACATCTTACAGACACTGAAAATATAATAAAAGGATATTATGATCAATTTTTTGCCAATAAATTTAAAAATTTAGATAAATGACAAATAACTAGAAAAACAAAACCTACCCAAACTGATTCTGGAATAAATAGAAAAATCTAAACAATCCTGTGTCTGTTAAAGTCATTGACTCTGAAGTAAAAATCTTCCAGATGGCTTCACCAGTGAATACTTCCAAATATTTAAGATATTTAAGTAAGAAACAACATCAATCTTATATAAAATCTTCCTGAGAATAGAAAAAAAAGGGAGCATTTCCCAACTTGTTTTATTAGACCAACAAAACTTTGATAGTAAATCCTAATAAGCACATTGCAATGCAGGTCAGAGTGTTTCATAAACATAGATACAAAATCCCAAGACGATTATTAGCAAATTGAATATAAGAAGGAAAATACATCAGGACAAAGCTGGGTTCATTCCAAGAATGCAAAGTTGATTTAATATTTGATAATCAATAGATGCAATTTACTACATTAATAGAACAAAGGAAGAAATAATATAAATTATCTGAATAGAAGCAGAAAAAGCATTTCACGAAATTGAACACTAATACAAAATAAAAACCTCTTGCAAACTACAAATAGAAGTACACTTCCTTAATTCAGTGAAGGGTAGCTACAAAAATCCTACAGAAACTGTACCTTGAAATAAAGAGCAAGATAAGAATGCCCGCTTTATTACTTCAATTCAACATTATATTGAAGGTCCTAGCCAATATCATATAATAAATGCAATAATGTAATAAAAAGGAATAAAAGGTAAAAGAATTGAAAGACAAGAAATAAAACTGTCAGTTTTTATAGATGATGTGATTTGTATCCGTACCCAAGAAATCTTCATATAAATTATAAATAAGTTAGTTTAGTAAGATTGCTAAATATAATTATTTATATTCTTATATACCAGTCATAGTTAGCAAATAAAATTTTTTTCAAATATCATTTACAAAAGCATCAAAACAATCAAATACCTAGGACTAAATATAATAAAACTGTTGAAGATCTACATTCTAAAAATTATAAAATGTTCCTGAGAGAAATTTAAGAAATCCTAAATAAATTGAAGCATATGCCAATTTTCATGAACCAGAAGATCAATTTTATAAAGATGTAAATCTCCTCCAACTGATCTACAAGTTTAATGCAATGCCAATCTAAATTCCCATAGGTCATTTCCTTAAAAATTGATAAGCCAATTCTAAATTTTATATGAAAATACAAAAGGTCAAGAATAGCCCCTTGGGGCTTCCCTGGTGGTGCAGTGGTTGAGAGTCTGCCTGCCGATGCAGGGGACGTGGGTTCGTGCCCCGGTCCGGGATGATCCCACATGCCACGGAGCGGTTGGGCCCGTGAGCCATGGCTGCTGAGCCTGCGTGTCCGGAGCCTGTGCTCTGCAACGGGAGAGGCCACAGCGGTGAGAAGCCCGCCTACTGAAAAAAAAAAAAAAAAAAGAATAGCCCCTTGAAAAATTGGGAAGAAGATCAAATTTAGAAAACTTAGATTATCAGACATCCAGACTTACTCTGGTAATAGACTATGTAATGTTTGCACAAGGATATACAAATAAACTGAAGGAACATAATTGAGAGCACAGAAGTAGATCTATACATATATGGATAATTTATTGACAATAAAAGTGGCAAAGTAGAGCAGAGGGGAAGGCATTCTCTTTTCAGTAAAAGGAGGCAAGTCAATGAAATATCCATACAGAAGAAAATCCTGCTTGACTCTTACACCACATACAAAAATCAATTCCAGGTGGATTCTAGTTTTAATGTAAAAGGTAAAGCTTCTAGAAGATAAAATATGAAAATATTGTCATGGTCTTGAAAGAAGACACTATTTCTTAAACAAAACACCAAGAGTAATAACCATAAAGGAAAAAATTACTATATTAGACTACATTGTATCTCTGATTCATCAAAAGATATCATTAAGGGAGTGAGTGAAGAGGCCAGCCACCGAATAGAAGAAATTTGCAATATAGAAAACCAACAAACAACTTAGTCCAGACTATGCATAGACCTCCTACCAATCAATAAGAAAATCTCAGAATAAACGGTAGAACGATACACAAAAGACTTAGGAACCTTACAAAAGTCGATGACCAAATGGCCAGCAGGCCTAAGGAAAGGTCCTCAGTAGGGAAGATGCATATTGAATCCACAACGAGATTGTGTTATTAATGCACCAGATTGGCCAAGTCTTTAAACTATAGTCAGTAAATTCTAAGTGTTAGGTGAGGTGTGGGGCAATGGGAACTCTCACACACTGCTGGTGTGAGTGAAAATTAATATAACCTCTTTGCAAAAATGTTTGGCAATGTCTACTAAAGCTGAATGTATTCAAAGACTATGATGCAGAAATTGCACTCCTGGGAATGTGCCCAACAGAGGTACATGCTTAGTTTCAACAAACTATATGTTCAAACCTGTTCATGGCAGTACTATTCTTAATAGCCCCAAACCACCAACTCAATTTGTCAATCAATTGTAAAATGGATGTACTGTGTTTGTTTTTTTTGTTTGTTTGTTTTGTTTTTTGCGGTACGCGGGCTTCTCACCGCTGTGGCCTCTCCCGTTGTGGAGCACAGGCTCCGGACGCGCAGGCTCAGCGGCCATGGCTCACGGGCCCAGCCGCTCCGCGGCATGTGGGATCTTCCCAGACCGGGGCACGAACCCGCGTCCCCTGCATCGGCAGGCGGACTCGCAACCACTGCGCCACCAGGGAAGCCCAGATGTACTGTGTTGTATTTTAAAATGGAATATTATACAGCAACGTGGATGGACTTAGAGAATATCATACTAAGTGAAGTAAGCCTGACAGAGAAAGACAAATATCATATGATATCCCTTATATGTGGAATCTAAAATAATGATACAAATGAACTTATTTACAAAGCAGAAATAGAGTCATAGATGTAGAAAACAAATTTGTGGTTACCAGGGGGGAAAGGGAAGGAAGAGGGATAAATTGGGAGATTGGGATTGTATATGTCAATATATACTACTATATATAAAATAGATAACTAATAAAGACCTACTGTATAGCACAGGGAACTCTTCTCTGTAATGTCCTATATGGGAAAAGAATCTAAAAAAGAGTGGATATATGTATATGTATAACTGACTCACTTTGCTGTACAGGAGAAACTAACACAACATCATAAATCAGTTCTACTCCAATAAAAATTAAACAAAAAGTAAAATGGAATATTTTACAGCAGTGAAAATGAATGAACTACAACTATATCAATAATGTGGATGAATCTTACAAACATAATGTTGAGCCAAACAAAACATCAAAACATATATATGACTCCCTTTGTAAACATACGAAAATAGGCAAAACTAATCTATGATATGTGAAGTCAGGTTAGCAATTACCTTTTGGGAAGGGGGAGAGAGGAAGGAGTGACTGAAAGGAGACCCAGGATGGGGTTTGGGATGCTGCTAATGTTCCACTGTGATCTAGGTGGTGACTATATGGGTGCAATCACTTTGTGATCTCCAACTGAGCAGTCCATCGATTATTTGTGCACTTTTGTGTATGTATATTATGCTTCAACAAAAATGTTGCTTAAAAAGTTGCTTTGCCAACACAGGACAGATGGCTCTCCTCTGCCTTCAGATGTGCGTCTTGAGACAAGCATGACATCACTCAGTAGCAATCCAGCCTGGAATGCGACCATGAATCTAAACTTGGGGAAATGTCACTCAGACCCCAAATGAGGAACAATCTACTAAAAAGGGGGAGGGGCTTCCCTGGTGGCGCGGTGGTTGAGAGTCCGCCTGCAGATGCAGGGGACGTGGGTTCGTGCCCTGGTCCGGGAAGATCCCACATGCCGTGGAGCGGCTGGGCCCTTGAACCATGGACGCTGCGCCTGTGTGTCCGGAGCCTGTGCTCCGCAACGGGAGAGGCCACAGCAGTGAGAGGCCCGCGTACCGCAAAAAAAGAAAAAAAAAAAAGGTGTGGGGGGGAGGAAGGATCATATTATTAAAAAATATCAGTGTCATGCAAGACAAAGAAGGCTGTGGAAATGTTCCAGATCAAAGGAGACCAAGGAGACACAATGGCTAAATGCAATCCCTGATCCTACACAAAAGGAGTCCAATTATGAAAGGTATGAGGTCAACTGAGAGAGAGAGAGAAAGGGAGGGAAGGAAGGAGAGAGAGAAGAGCCAACAGATGGCAAATGGGGCAAATATTAACAACAGGTAAATCCAGGTCAAGGATATTAATTGTGTTTTATATACCATTCTTTTTTACTATATACTATTCTCTTTTTTTTTTTGGCTGCACCGCGTGGCATGCGGGATCTTAGTTCCCCGAACAGGGATCAAAACCGTGACCCCTACAGTGGAAGTGCCGGGTCCTAACCACTGGACTGCCAGGGAATTCCCTATATGCTATTCTTATTCTTGCATATTTTCTCCAAATTCAAAGTCGTTTCCAAATAAAAAGCTTTCAAAATACATTGGCTTATTGGACAACTTCACTGCACTGATGCTAGTTGACATGGTTTCTGAGTTTACAAGTATTATGAATAAATCAACGACTGAACATCCTGCACAGCCCATTCTATTCCATTCTATGTTACTGAGAAGTACGCCAATCCCAGCCATACAGCTAAAGTTAATGAAAAAATTGTCCCCAGTAACCCTGTCAGACTCCTGCCAGGAGAATTAGCAACGATTAGCGAGTCATTTTTAATATCCCTTAAGTCTGAGAAAATGTAATGTCTGGGACACTTGAGGAGCTTTTCACACCATTTATTGATTCAATTATTGAGCAGCTGCTATGTATGTGCCAAGCCCAGTTTTAGGCACCAAGTGTAGTGCTGAAAAGTAGAGAGAATATATGCTACCTGAAGTCCAAAAGGGAACCTAAGAAGGTAACAATATAAGAACAATAAAATGCAACCAGTATTTAATTTACAGATGCTTATTGACTGAATTCCAGCACAATGCAAAAGGTTCCAAATGACAATTAAATACAAAGACAGTAGTGTTCTAAAAGTTTTGTTTCCTTAACTCTTACGGATCCAGAATTACCGTGCTAAGGAAGCATGTGTGTTGTCATTGTTGCTTTCCACCAGTATGTTCAGAACTACCCCATCACCATAGCTTCCCATACCAAAGAGAACAGAAAGAATAGGAGCAATCATTTATTGAGCAACTATTATGGACCAGGTAGTTAAAACAGTATCCCGTGTTGTGAGATAAATTGTGTTCCCACCAAAAGATATGTTGAATTACTAACCCCTGAACTGTGAATGTGATTTTATTTGGAAAATAGGATCTTTGCAGACATAATCAAGCTAAGGTAAAGTCATACTGGATTAGGGTGGCCTCAACCCAGTGACTGGTGTTTTTTTTTTTTTTTTTTTTCCTGGATCTATACCCAGGAGTGGAATTGCTGGGTTATATGGTAGTTCAATTTATTTATTTATTTATTTATTTATTTATTTATTTATTTATTATTTTTTATATTTTATTATTATTATTTTTTACTAAACATCTTTATTGGAGTATAATTGCTTTACAATGGTGTGTTCGTTTCTGCTTTATAACAAAGTGAATCAGTTATACATATACATATGTTCCCATATCTCTTCCCTCTTGCATCTCCCTCCCTCCCACTCTCCCTATCCCACACCTCTAGGTGGTCACAAAGCACCGAGCTGATCTCCCTGTGCTATGCGGCTGCTTCCCACTAGCTATCTATTTTACGTTTGGTAGCGTATATATGTCCAGGTCACTCTCTCACTTTGTCCTAGCTTACCCTTCCCCCTCTCCATATCCTCAAGCCCATTCTCTAGTAGGTCTGTGTGACTGGTGTTTTTATAGGAGAAAGGAGGGGGAGATTGAACACAGAGACACAGAGACATACAGAAAGGGGAGAAGAGAATGCCATTTGATGTCAGAGGCAGAGATCAGAGTGACGCAGCTGCAGGCCAAAGAATGCCAAGGCTTGCTGGCAACCACTAGAAACTAGGAAGAGGCAAGGGAGAATTCTTCTTTGAGGCCTTCAGAGGGAGCCTGGCCTTGCCTACACCTTAATTTTTACCTTCAAACCTCTAGAACTGTGAGAGAATAATTTCTGTTATTTTAAGCCACCCGTTTGGTGGTACTTTGCTAATGCAGCCCTAGGAAACGAATACAACCCTGCTTTATAATTGAGGACACTGGAGCTCAAACATCTTATGCAAGTTGCTCAGGATCATACAACTAGTAATTAGAAGAAACAAAAGTCCAGGCAAAGCTGTCTGGCTTCCAAGTCCATCCTGTCAATTGCTATCTCCAACCTTTCCTACTCTCCTGAATCATATGTGTAATATAATCATACCTGTAATGTCTACTTTATATTGTCATTTGCATGATGATAGGCATCTCTTCCATGCCGTGCTCTGGGACAATGTCTTGGAGAAGACTAGTCTTTTCCTGCCTTCAGACTTGGACCGAAACTTATGCCACAGGCCCTCTTGGTTCTCCAGCCAGCCAAGTGTAGATCTTGGCACTTCTCAGCCTCCATAATCATGTGACTCAATTCTAGAATAGAATAGAATAGATAGACATCCTAACATCCTATTGGTTCTGTTTCTCTGGAGAACCCTAACATACCCACATACCCACCATTTGAATCAAGCTTCGGTGACTGCAGGGACTCTCTCTGGAAGGCAGCCAAAGTGGCATTGGCTGCTGTCCAGTGGAAGTGTCCAGTGAAAGGGATGGTAGCACAAGCACTAGCAATGTCAGTGTCCAGCTGCTGTCCCTTGCTCTTGTCACTTTTCCACACATGTCCTTGGCAATCCTGTGGGCTACCTAAGTTCCTTTCCATAAATTCCTTTTCTGATAAAATCGTCCAATCCGTCTCTGTTACTTACTGTTACTTACAAAGGGACTTGTAAATGTGTCTGATAAAACCCAGTCGTTTCCTGCTTATGCAGTTTCATCACATATCACCTCTCCATTAGGTCCCTACACGCCATCCCTCTGGGTCTTTTTCTCCAAACTCTTCCCACCTTGAGTCTTTGGTGCTCGCCTTTCCCTGGGTGTACATGGAGGCTCCTTCGTGTTATTAAAGATTCAGCTCAATGGATCCCTTTCAGGGAGAACTTTCCTGATTGTACGATTTAAAGCGAACACTTCCCCACCAAGATGCGTTTACTAATTACTCTATTTTATTTTCTATATTGCACTTGTCACGACCTACAAGTTTATTAGTCCTGCTTTTACTTGTTCATGTCTGCCTCACCCATTCGAATTTATCCCAGCAGAGCAGGGACCCCCCCTCCCTTCTGTCCTGTCAGTGCTGCCTCCTTAGAGCCTGGAATGGTGTTTGGCTCATGATCAACGTGCAGAAATCATTTGCAGAATAGAGAAAAGGGGGGCCCCTCAAGGGAGATGCCCAGGCCAGACTTCTCGGAGGGAAGGGGTCACTCTTCATGCTTGAGCATTAATTTCTGAGTGCAGTAAACTCGTGAATTTTGTCTTTCTGTGGAGCCAGGCTTTGTCCCCCTCAGGGTGTCAGCAGGGGTGGTTCTGTCCATGTCGATTGCTGCCATTTAAACCCTGAAAACTGCTAGAGTGTTTGACAGTAAAACGTTAGCAGGCCAAAAGCTGTGATCACCCCAAGCTACAAATGTCATCAAGAGAGCCCTGGCTGTGTTGGCAAGAAAGGGCACCCAGGGGTACTTTTCCCTGAGAAGCAACAATAACAATAATAAAAAAGATTTATTTCTTTGCTCTGGTCTCTCTTCATTCTATGTTGATGCCGCTTGCTAGAGGAAGAGGGATGGACGAAGAGCAGAGGAGGGTCTGGTTTTCCATGCTTTGGAGAATGTTTATAGGGCCAGCTGGGCTGGGATGGGTAGGGGCAGGAAGACCAGGGATACAGGGAGAGGGGTGGTGGGGAGAAAGGGAGGATGAAAAGAGCAGATATCAGAGGGCTGAAGGAGTTGAAGGGAAGGAGAGGAGGCAGCAGAGAGAAAAATAAGACAGAGGGAAAGAAAAGAGGATGGAGCAAGGGAAAAAGAGAAGGAAGGGAGGTGAAGGAGGAAAGAAAACGAAAGGGAGGGCTGGGGAAGGGAAGGCAAATTCAGGGAACTGTGGATCCTGGGCCAGGTATTTTTGTGGTTTTTTGTTTTGTTTTGTTTTGTTTGCGGTATGCGGGCCTCTCATTGCTGTGGCCTCTCCCGTTGCGGAGCACAGGCTCCAGGCGTGCAGGCTCAGCAGCCATGGCTCATGGACCCAGCCGCTCCGTGGCATGTGGGATCTTCCCGGACCGGGGCACGAACCCACGTCCCCTGCATCAGCAGGTGGACTCTCAACCACTGCGCCACCAGGGAAGCCCATGTTTGTTTGTTTTTGAATGCTGCTAAGAGCAAGTTCCCTCTGGGAGTTACTGAAAGGAACTCCTGTGTTTTTAATCTGGATCCCATCTTCCCCTCCTTTCTCTAATCTACCAACTCCTGTTCAATACCCACGGTCATTGGCACTGACCCACTGACTGCATGCCAAACATTGATTTGAGGACCTCGTGTTGACATTTAATCCTCATAGCAACTCTGTGAGGTGAAGTCAGTACTATTAGCCCCATTTTTTTTTCAGATGAGAAAACTGAGACACAGGGGGGTTATGTAACTTGCCAAAAGTCTCATGTCTGATGAACTGAAGGAGCTGGGATTCAATTCTAAGCAAATCCACCTTCTCAAACACCCCCTCATTCAGTACATATTTACTGAGGAGCTACTATATTTCACGCACCATAATTCCCCTTCCAATTCCCCAGGCAAAGCTAACTGAGCCCTTCTCTGTGCTCCCAAGGCACTGTGTGTACCCTGATCCCCTGGTAATGGGTTGTACACGTGTGATCCATCTCCTCCAGGAGCCCAGACGTTTCTTGAAGGCACCATCCATGCTTTGTTTATCTCTGTATGCCTGGCACCCAGTCCTGAGCCTCCTACGGGGGAGGTCCTCAGAAAATGTTTGTTGGATAATTGGGATTCCATGATTGATTAATTAATATCACCTGCTGTGACTTTGAAGCTAGTGACTCGGTTCTAGAATGGCAGGCTTCACTTGGCTAGTAGGGAAACGCCAAAGCAGCAGCTAAGGCAGCCAAGAGAGAAAGTGGACAGTTGCCTGTCTGAGTCCGGATTCATCTACTTCAAACCTGCGCAGCCCAAGGCAAGACTGGGGATGAGGGTGAGGCAAGCAAGGGAGAGTGATCGGATTGCCAAAGCCAGGCTAGGAGGCACTTTGCCAAAACTTATGTTTCCCAGGAAGCCGTGCACATCCCAGAGGGTTCAGTCCTGACATTGTGTGTCTGGGTTCTGAAGCCATGGCTGGGGCTGCACCTGTTATTTGCTCACATCTAAGAGAGGGTCTGGGTGGGACAACGCACAAGAGAAAAGTCATGGCCCGTTCTTAGCAGATTCTGCTGCATTCACAGAATCACAGACCCCAGAGATCAACCAAGCCAGTGGTTTTTACAACCTTTTTCTTGCTTTGGGTAGCAGACATCTTTCTTCTAACCAGATATACAGACCAGATAAACGTCAGGTAGTTCTGGTTAAACCAAGGGTGGGAACTCAAAGTCCCACCCACTCCCATCCTCCTGTTTACTGAGTATTTTGGAAATCGCTGATACATTGTGACCATCTCATTTCAAAGATGGTGAGTCCAAACACCCCCGCCGCCCCCCCACCCAGAGTTTAAACGACCCAGCAGAAGGCACCTGGGCGCCGAGCAACCTTTGGTGGGTTTGGGATTCGACAGATCTGAAGAAGTTTCCTCCATTATGTCCTGCTTCTTTTGTAATCAATACAAGTCCACTAAAAACAATGATGGGGATGGTGCCGTGTACTATCAAGCATGTTGTTGGCAGGGCATGCTCTGAAGCCCACAGCTGATGTGCTGCTGCTTGTTGGGACCAGCCGACAGACGGGTTAGACAAATAGTGAAGCCCTGAGTTATATTCTGTGCACTTGCAAAACACTTGACAGGTCAAAAAAACTCTTTTTCAGATGTGGCAGTATAATTCGTTAGAAGGTTAGTTTGTGTGACAGGCAGAAGCTGCTGGAAGAAAACATCCCCTCCATTTTGGAGCCTTCATTTTTTAAAGCCTAGGTTCATAGAAGGCATTATGCTAGGTTTTCCCTGAAAAGGTGGGGAGGCAAGCGGGGACCTGCCAGGGAGGCTGGGGACGTATGTGGGGAGACTGTCTGAGACCCACAGGGTGGAGGAAATGGAAAGCCAGGCCCTCCAGGTGTCTAGACCCTCAGCCAAGGCTGCTCCAGGAAGACCATGAATTGAGTACTGTCCTGCCGACACTTAACCTGGATTATCTCATTTAATTCTACAAACAGCCAGTGAGCTAGGAGCTGTTCCTATTTCTATTTAATAAATGAGACAACCGAGGCTCAGAGAAATTACATGACTCACCTGAAGTCTTAAAGCTAATAAATGGCAGAGCTGGGATTAACATTCAGGTCTTCTCAACTCCAAACACCAAATATTAATCACAATAATGTTCTTTTTACAATTTCCTTAATCTAAGGTGGAAGCTGATGGAATATCCCAAAGTATAATTCAGCAATGGTACAATATAGTCTCGTCCATGCACATAACATTCTTATGTTCATGGATAGAACTTGCATTTCATAGGGGAGGAGAGATGAACTGATTATTCTTTAGACAATTGTGCATAAGCATTGTTTCCATCAACTAGGATTTTGATGGATTCAGAATGGCAGGGAGTTGGAGGTTATACGGCCTGAAAGTACCTGGCATGCAGTTGTTTGCATCGTCGGTTAAGAGCGGGCTAAAGCTTTACTAATCGGCCCAAACGGGTAAGGATTGACATTCTTAGGGGTAGAGGACTTGCAATCATTGGAGAACAGTTCAAAGAGAAAGTGATAGCCCATTGTTGTCTGAGCAGTGAATATCTAATGTAACCCTGGTGTGGTCTGGCTTTATTTTAATCATAGGCAAATGAACTGTAGATGCATATGTGTAATTGGAAAATAACTCCTCTTCCAATTTCCTTTAGACATCTGAGAAAAGCTAATAATCTTCCTTTTAAAATTCACTGAATAAAAATCAATCCAGGCACACTAATATACCTTCTACTTTCTTAGCCTTTTTTACTTACTAAAGGATATTATACTTTCAGATTTAATTAACCTTTAATGAGCACATGCGCCTTACCTGGCACTGCTCTAGGCTTTCACATGTGGATCATCTTTATCTAATAAACGGACTAAAATCTATTATCACATACTTCCCCCTGACTCTGCTTTTAACCCAAACAAACAAATGCATTCCAACCTCTACATTTGTTAGAAGTGGGCCCCAAATATAAGGTCTTAAACTTCCAGTAGCTAGTGTGATGTTTCTTACCTGAAAATGCCAGGCTTTTGGTATGTCCATGCAATGCGAAATTATAAGTTTCATTTACGTGTAGTGATCTGGAGTGATAATCACGGTACAGTGGAAATTAAAAATGTAAGTTGCAGAATATATAAAAATCCCATTACTTTGAAGAACAAGAGATATATATATACAGAGAGAGAGATGATAGACAGATAGATGATAGAGGTAGAGATATATTTGTATGAAATAGAAAGTTATGAAGGAACCATATCAAAGTTTACATTGATTACCTAAGAGAGAGTAACAGTTAATTTGAAAACAACAGCCTTTGTACTACAGAAGACTGGAAAACTTGCAGACAAGGAAGGTGTACTTCCTCCAGTATCTTTCTGTTGAGTCAAAAGAGGAGTCTCTGTTTAATGGCTGGGAAATGCTCCCCAAGTGCCCTTGGACAGGAAATCTTCCAGCAAGAGAAGACATCATCGACCAGTCAACCACACAGAGTTTGGAAGGGATTTTTAAGCTGCTAAACTGCAGGAAACTTTCAGGGGATTCCCAAATGTGGTCTGTGATGGACTAGAGAGTCTGGGGGGTTGCTGTGGGAAAGGGAGGGTAAGAGCCTGCCAGGCAGGCCCCTGGGACCCCATTGCCACTGAACGTTTTTCTTACTGGGATTTCCATTTAACTGGTGATTCAGCAGCGACCCCAGCGAAAGAAATTGTAAATTTCTGATTCCATTGAGAAGGACTTTGGAGTCAAACAAAATTTGCTTACACTCCCTGAGTCTTAGTTTCCTCACTTGTGTAATGCAGATGAAGTCCTACCTCCTAGGGCTGTTGTGAGGATGAAATAATGCAAGTGAAGTGCTTAGTGCTTCATAAATGGTTATGTGAAAGGAAAAAGGCTCACCTGAGTGGTAAATAGAGGCATGAGCAGGGCAAGTGACAGGCTTGGAATACCTTCCATGGTATGATTATCTTCAACTTTTCCTGTCACCTTTAGACACTATTCATTTCAGAGACCTGGGTTATCCTGGACCTGTGGTTGTCACCCACACGTGCTGTGTGCACCTGGGGACTTCCGCCTTCACTGTCTGTTTAAAAAAGCCATCTCGTTTTGCAAGGTCAGATATCTAAGTCCTGGTCATCCTGGGAGGAGGGAAGGGCAATAGAGACCTACAAAGTCCAGTAAGTAAGTATCATGGTGGAGAAGACCCCTTCTTGTATGTGATGCCAGGAAAAAATGTGAAGCTTTTACTGAATGAGGCTAACCCAGGTAGTCTGACTTGATTATAATAGGACAATAGATGCAGTGTGACACAGTGTTTCAGAACCTAAACTCTGAAGCTAGACTCCCTGGATTCAAATCCTGCTTTGGCAATTTACTAGCTAATGACCTTGGTCAAGCTACTTGATCTCTCTATGCCTTCGTTTCGTTTCCCCATCTATAAAATATTACACATGGTCGTTGAGAGGATCAGATTAGTTAATGTACGTAAAGCACTTAGAGCATAACTAGAGCTATATAAGGGTGCTGTATGGGTTAGCACATATACTGCATTCCCCATACCAACGTCTAGGCAGACATAACTAATCAACAGCAGCATTCTTTTTCACTCAACCTGTTTGAGGTCCCTGTATCCTTCTCAACAGTTGCTCCAAGTAGTTGTTGATTGATAAGCTCACCAAATGAAAACTGTTTTCACATCCTAGTCAACTGGAATATTTGGATGTAAGCAGTGGAGAAAGTCAGTTTACCCATACCAGTTTTCTAGACCACACACTCCCCAAGGATAAAGCATACCCTGATTAGTGGTAAATGATGCCGTTTAAGGGCTGTTTGGCTCTTAGGCCCAGGAGCCTGTTGTGTCAACACAAGTGTTTTCAGCTGCCCTAGAATACATTCTGAGACAAGCAACCACGACAAGAGTGCTTGCCTGTCTTCATTACCTATAGAACAAGAGCAGCTGCTAAGCCACAGACCACAAAGAAAAAGGTCAGTCTCATAAAATACACCAGGGTCTTGCTGATGTGCCTGAAAAAGCGTGCACACTTCAAAGCCAACCACGGATGGACGGAGACATCTAGGCGAGCCACTTGAGAACATTTATTCCAATTAGGAGCCTTTACCTTGAGGACCCAGCCTTTGTGAGGTTAAACCCCTCCTTGAACCCACATCATAAAAGCTGCATTTAACCAACAAAAGTGGAATCAACAGTGAAGGAGACATATGGGCGACAGCTTGTTAATTTATAAGCAACAATAACAACTGTTGAAGCAAAGGCAAGGTGGTATTTTCACCTACACTCTCACTGATCTGCAATTCTTGACTTGCCCTCTTTCTCTAATGCCTCTCTCTGCACTTCAGACCCCAGCCCCTTCTGCAAACACAACATTTTGTTTTTCTCACAAGGCTCGTATGAACAAGACTGTTCTTTGAAATATAAAGGCAAAAATGTTCTTGAAGGATATGAGGAAGGTCCCATGGTACAAAAGGGAGGGGGCAGATCATGAACCTGGGAAATCAACAGATGATTCTGGAGCCTCACATTAACTTCGACTTCAACCACCATTCTCACCAACATTTAGAGGAGTTGGTAATAGGAAGCAAAATTGTTGATTTGTTTTCTCTACATTTTCTTGTATTTTCGAAGGTGAACTGAAATGGCTAAAACATCATCCAAAGCCCAGAGAAGGATAATAAGGAGCTTGCCTATATACCAACTAGTTTATAGTGATTAGAATTCAGAGATCAAACAAACTAGAGCTTGCCTCTCAACTCCACTGCTCATGGCTGTGAGGTTTAGGGCGAGACAGTGAGCCTCTCAGAGGCAGTTTTCTCACCTTGAGACAGAGATAAATCATACCTACCTCCTAGTGTTATTCTGAAGTTTAAATAAGGTAAAATATGTAAAACATCTGTTGGAGGACAGGGAGAACAAAAAATGCCCATCGAACTGAGAAATTATCTTGAGATCAAAAAGTGAGGCAGGCAGCTCCATTTAATCAACAGATCAGTTTATCATAGGGTAACTTACGGGGTGGATTGGGCGGACAATGATCTAGAAGTATGTACAGCTGCACTCCACACTGCCGAGGGGCCACTGGGATACTTTTATAGATAACCTAGGGTATGGGGGTACGTGCTTGGAAACAGAGAGTGCATTCCTAAGTCGAGATTTATGAGTGGGTAACTAGTCTCATGGGCGCCGGAATACATCAACAAAGGATTTCATCATGGTTTAGAGACTACCAGAGCATAGAGGCCACCTGGTTGTAATGATTATTAAACGATATCTATTAACTACAAAGCCCTTAACAATGAAGAAGTGATTTACCGCACTGCATAGTCCTGGGTAGCGACAGTGGAAGAACAGGAGGAACTGTGTAGGCCCAAGATGGCATCAGTAATGCTAACAGTCATACAACATCCCATGTAGGTCCAGGTAAAGAGTAGGCGTTCAACAATTGGTAGCCATCATCATTATCTTCATCACCATTGTCATCATCATCACTGATAATATCCAAACAAGGCAACCTATCAACTGTCACTGTTATTTATATGACCAAAACATCTAATCTAGAAAGATCCCAGAGACATAAATGACTGCGTGCATGTGCTGTGCCAAAAATGTGCTGTCATCTTACAAGGCAAGAGTTATTGAAAATTCATTCATTTAAATTATTTGAATACTCATTAACTGCAAACAAGCATGAGGTAAATTTTTGGGATAATGTTCTAAAACTGTATCATGGGGATGGTTGCACAGCTCTATAAATTTAATAAAATCACTGAATTATACACTTACAATGAGTGGATTTCATGGTATGTTAATTATACCTCAATAAAGGTGCTAAAAAATTGTCTCCCTAGGCAGGCGCTGAAGGGGGATTCAGATAACAGGAGGAACAGAAATTACCTTGCATGCAGCATAGAAAGACAAAAAGGAGGAAAATATGAAAGATTAAGAGACATGGAGGACAGAGTGAGGGGCTCTAAGATGCAATGAATTGGAATCCTAGACGGAGAACTGAAACAGGATGGGCAGAGGCAATTTTAAAAGGGCTAAGGATTTCCCAGCATCAGTGAAAAACACCAATCCATAGATTCAGAGTCCAAAGAATCTTGAATAAGATAAATAGAAAGAAATTCGAGCTTAGACATATAATAGTGAAACCAAAGACAGAATGTTAGAAGCAATAAAGAAAAAAAGATAACTATTTTCAAAAGAACAATAGACTGATCTCTGGCTTCTCAACAACAACAATGGAAACCAGAAGAAAGCATGGAAATAAGCATGCTGAAAAGTTGCCAATCTTGAGTTTTATACCAGTGAATATATCTTTCAAGAATGACGGTGAAGTAATTTAGACAGCAAAAACAAGATTTCCCACCTACAGACCTTCACTAAAATAAAGTTCCTCCTCTGTTTTTTACAATCACTGAAACTCTTCATTTCTTCCACATGCTGGACCTTGAATATTCCCAAAATCTAGACAAGGGTTATTAGATTTAGCAAACAAAATAGAGGACACCCAGTTTAAATTTAAATTTCAGATAAACAACAAATACATCTTTAGCATCTATGTGTCGCCAATATTGTATGGGACATTTAACTGGGTGTCCTCTGTTTTATCTGGCAACCCTAGTCTATTCAAGGGGAGAAATGTTAGAGACAGAATTGGAATCGTCTGTTTGTAGGTGATGGCCACATCCCAGGGATGAGATGAAACAGACTAGGGCTTGATGGGAGATGTCAGATGAAAAGACATGAAGGGCCAGACTCTGTGCAACTCTGACCTTTGAAGGGGTGATGGAGGAAAACAGAGAGGAGGAGAACCAGTGAGGGCAGGCCAGGGGGCAAGTTCCAAGGAGAAGCATAAAACTTCATTCATTCAACAAGTATTGAGTGTCTGCTACAGACCAGGTACTGTTCTAGGCACTGTTCTAAATAATCAAATAATTGAAAAGAGTGCTCTGAAATCGGCACAATGAAACGTAGTGTGATCATTTAAGGGTTACGGGTAAGTCTCTCCTTAGGCTAACTCCAATTGACAAGTACAGGCTTCCTGGAGAAAACTCATTTTCTTAGTTTTCAGAGAACCAGTTTCAGTGCTCTAGTGAGGATCAGGTCACCTGCCACAGTACAGAGAATTTTTGAGACACTTCTTTTATGGATTGAATAGTGTCCCACCAATTCATACTGAAGTCATAATGGTAACCTCCAGTACCTCAGAACTGACCTTATTGGAAGTAAGACCTTTGCAGACATAATTAGTTAAGATGAGGTCATACTAGAGTAGGGTGGGCCCTTAATCCAACATGACCACTGTCCTCATAAAAAGAGGGAATTTGGACACAGACACACACACAGAGGGAGAACACCACGTAAAGAAGGCAGAAATCTACAAGCCAAGGAACACCAAAGATTGCCAGCAAACCACTAGAAGCTAGGAGAGAGGCAAGGAACAGATTCTCTCACAACCCTCAGAGGGAACCAAACCTGCCAACACCCTGACCTTGGACTTCTAGCCTCCAGAACCGTGAGACAACAAAGGTCTGTTGTTTCAGCCTCCCAGTTTGTGGTACCTCATTACGGCAGCTCTAGCAGACTAATGCACTTCCCTTTACAAATGTTCACTTGAAGGCTGCCCAGCTGGTACTAGCCAGGCTGGTCCCAAGACCCCCTCCTGGGAGCAGGGAGGGGTTTCCTCATGGAGAGTTTGGCCCGGCTGATCACTCCCAAGGTCAAACCTGCAGTGGAGGTCTCCTGTCTTTTTCTTTTTTTTTTTTTTTGTATTGCTGACCTTCATTTTTTACCTATAGTGATCTTTTAAGAGAATAAATCAAAAAAAAACTTTACAGCAAATACTTTACATAAATATAAACATGCATGTCTACTTCATAATTAAGCAAAATAAACTTTCAGGCACAAGATTTGAATAATCATAAAGAATGAGACAATGAACCCAAGACAAAAATAACAGGAGCAAGAAAAAGACATTTCATAAGGCTTCCGTTGGTCTTGTCATCCAACCTACTGGTTAAGGCCTGAGTTTCATGAATCCTACCTTCCTCGCCAAATGGAAATATTCAATTTGGCTGTACCTAATGTACATCCACATAACAGACGGTTACTCTCTCAAAATAATGTAATAAATACATCACACGTACACACATCCTACTTCACCAGCCTCTCAAATAGGGAACTAATAAGGATTTTGGAATTTTCAAGTTTTCCTACCACTGAAGCACATACATGTTAATACCACACATAGAAAAAAAAATGGTTCTGCTACAGAAATGAGTGGCATCATGAGAAATCTCTAGTTTGTTAAGTTTCCCTAAATCACGTCTTTACTGTGGCTTGCTTGCCACGGCTCCTCAGGTGCTTCGAACTTAAGTCCTCACACCTCACCGGATGAACCACAGTGTGGCAGACGTTACACAGAACAAAGAAAAGGCCATTTTAACCATTTGGTTAGACTTCAAAACCACGAAAATCAGCATGGACAGCTTCCAGCTGTCTCCAAACACCTGGAATGTTTCCTCTACGTCTGCCCTCTGTGCTCCACTGGCTGGTTCTCTCTGCCCCCAGGGGCCTCCTGGCAGCCCCCACACCTCTCTCCACGCTGCATGAAGAAGAGAACAGAACTTCTGCCACTTTCCCTTCTCTAGCCTTCCCCAGCCACCCAAACCCTCCTTTTCTCTACTCCTCTTCTTGTTCCCACAAAGCAGCTCTGCATGCCTCAGTGAGGCTGCCCAAAAGAACTTTCCTAGTTCCCTTCTCTCTCCTCCCCAAAGCCTCACCCCTAGTGTGCAATGAAACTGCATTCCAAGGTCCCACCCACTCTGGGTAAATGTTGTATGTTTCCTGTCTTTTCTGAACCCATTTCCTCCCAGATGGCTCTCCCTTACTCCATGCTGATGGAATGTTTAATTATTCATTCAATAAGTATTAATTAATCACTCATGAACCACTGTGCTAGAAGCCTCAGCAGCATCTGAGAGATAACACCTGTGCCTCAAGAAATCCAAAACGTAGTGATCATTTAAGGGTGACGGGTAAGTCTCTCCTTAGGCTAACTCCAATTGACAAGTACAGGCTTCCTGGAGAAAGGTGAGACTTCTAAGGCATCTCCATGGGAAAGACTGCTGTGTTACATGAGTGATGTCTGCACGGACATGGATAGGGAGATGCCAGCCTGGGAAGACCAGGTACTTGCCACCACGGAGGTGCAGACTTCACATACCACTAAGCGAACTTGGGCAAGTCTTTACCTCCTGCAAACTCTTGAGCAATTTAACCTCTGGAGTGTCTAATTTTAACAAGTGAATGATAACCAGAGAAACTAGTGACCCACCACATATAGGTATTTTATGTTAATTAATTTTAACACTGACTATAGTACCGGCAGGGAGGAGATAACACAAACACCAAAATAATTACAGTACCAGGCAGAATAGATTGTTAAGAGCAATAAAAGTGATGGGTACCAAATGTCATGGGGATTCAAAGGCAACTTCCAATTGAGTTTATTTCCCTGGTCTTGAAGGGTGGGGGGCTTGTTGGGAGAGAAGAGACAACATAAAGTCAGAATGGATGGAAGCAGAAGAGTGGGGCCTATTTATGAGTCGAGGGTAACATGAGAGAAGCGTGGAGAGAAGGCTGGAGCAAGAATAGAGAGCCTTGAATTCCTGGCTAAAAAGTTGGGATTTTAATAAAACACAGAAATCTCCATAGCAAAGTCAATTTTCACCAGCCAACTAGTATGGTACTGTTTGCATTTTAGAGAAAGACAACAGCTAGAAGCGCTTTTTTTCTTTCTTTTTTTTTTTTTGCGGTACACGGGCCTCTCACTGTTGTGGCCTCTCCCGTTGCGGAGCACAGGCTCCGGATGCACAGGCTCAGCGGCCATGGCTCACGGGCCCAGCCGCTCCGCGGCATGTGGGATCTTCCCGGACCGGGGCATGAACCCGTGTCCCCTGCATTGGCAGTGGACTCTCAACCACTGAGCCACCAGGGAAGCCCTAGAAGCACATTTTTGACCGTAGAGTTCTATGCGGGGTAACCACTGGGTTACGTTGGTACAGGAGCATCTTCTTCCTTCCTAACGGCCTAATCAGCTATGACAAAGGTCACCATTTTTTAATGCTATTTATGTAATAGGCATATGAACAAGGTGGTCTGACAGCTTCATTTTAGTACATTGAGGCAGTTACCACGGTTTTGGAAAATGAGATTTCAGGAGTTCATCTGCCCAATGTCACAGAGCAGGTAAGGGGTCGAGACAAGGCTGGCACCTTTGAACCCAGTGACAGACTGGAGACCAAGCATCTACTTTGTGATTAAAAGCTGGGCCATTGAAGGTAACAGCTACACTAATAATATAAGGGCCAGGGACTGCTTCTAACTCTTGATTGCACACACATGAAAAAGTCTAAATGACAGTGAAACCATTCATAAAGGATTTCTTTGTTTTGTGGTCAGTTAGCATTCATTCCTGTCTGTAATAATATAATGGAAAATGCTTGACTGAAATGTGGGTGTTTTTCATTGGTTATTGATGTTTCTGGCCACACCATTCCCTCCTGATTTTAAAAGGCTTCCTCTTCATTACAGTTCACCTTTCACCCCTTTTCCCTCTCCTTCCAGGAGTTACTTCTGCAGGTGTAGATGCCATGTCAAAAAAGAAAATAAAACTGATGGTGTTTTGTGTGCTTAACTCATTTTTAATAGGATTTTGTGGTTTGGGGTGATTCTTTGTTTTAAGCTGGAATAACACTCAGGCTCTATGCAGGTTCCAATGGTCTGGACAGTCCCTGCTGATCACAAAGGTTGCTCCAGCCACAGGACATTACCGAATTAAAAGGCACAAATCACCTCCCTCCAAGCAAGTGACAGAACTTCACTTTGTTCCAGAAGCAAGTGAGAATAAAGATTAAAGGGTGGAGCATGAACATCTCAGAAGGGATATTAAAAATCCAAGCCAACAAGAATACAAACCACGTTCTTGGGATTCCTCAGGTCAACCTTGTGAATTACTTTACTGTTCATATTAATTTTTAGACAACCTCTTTTAGGAAGAAACATGCCAGTTATATTAGATTGAACCACATAAAATTGCTGCTAACCAGGATGGTCATTTCACATGAATCAACCTAATAATCATCATAGCAATGTGCAGTAATCTCAATGTGTTCTATATTTATTTCTCAATTTAAATGGAGACCTTGGGTTGTAGAGATAAAATGAGAAAATACAGCACATACAAATTCTTAACAGATGTCTGTTGAATCTTTAAGTATATAAATCCTAGCAATCTGGTAGCCTCGCATGTATCTTATGCATACTAGGTACAAACCATTCTAATGTCAGGGTGAATGCACTTTAACACTTTCAAGTTTAATTTCCCTGAGTCTGAAATAATTAAAAATTCCACTTGATTTATATATTTACACTTTTATTAGAATTCTTCAGAACTGCGAACAATTGGACAACATATCAGAGAAAAAACATATAGAACATCAACATCCTTTAAACTTGCACCGCTTACATATTTACACATAAAGTTACTTACTGTATATATAAAAAATATTTTCAAGGACTCATGGGCTTGGGAATATTCAAAAAAGACATTATTGCTACATTTCAATATTTACCAAAAAAAGCCACAAAATAATTTCAAACATTAAGCCACTGCCAAAGAAACATGGGATGTAAAAAAAAAAAAAATTATAAAAATATAAACTTTCAAGAATATCCAAGACAAAACTCTCAGTGAAGTGCCCCTGAAGTACCTAGACATCTACAATTAACAACTATTTTTCTTACTATAACCAAAGTCAATAGAAACACAAAGGAAATTTTCAAAGTATGGCAAACAGTGACAACTTCTTACGTGACAACAAAACGCCCCAACATGTTACCTTTGGAAAGGTGCGAGAGCATAGAACTCCAGTGCAAATGGTTACTTCCAGATAAATGGCCACAGTTCTCTAAATGAAAGCTAAGGGACCTAGGAGGAGAAAACCGTGAGGGCAGCATACCTGAATCTCATGAGACAACACACAAACCTTGCCATGTACCCATGGATCTCTTATAGTTGGGCAGGGAAAAAAAAAGGTAAACTCTAACAGTAATACCCAGGCTACAGCCTAAAGTGTAAAATTTAAATATGTTTCAGTGGGAAAGTAGCATTAATAAGGTCTAAGGAACAGGCAGAGTATGTTGAGTATAAATAACAGAGTGCCTTAAGTGCAGGTGGATTGCAAATAAACACTTCCTATATGCCTCTACATAAGCTTTTGGTAAGCTTCTCTACACAGCTAGGTGGAGTGAAATAAGAGCTGTGCTGAAGAAAGTCAAGTGACTTCTTGGGTACTGAAGGACCCTCTTGGGCTCAAGGCAAGACTACTCCCAAAATATCTGTCTACAAGCATACACACGTGTGCACACATACACACTTATATAAATACTGGCCCACTGTCTAGGACATGTCTGCGATGGATGCTGAATCTAAAGTTTATTTCCGGCTACAGAAGAATCCAACTGAGACAGTACTGTTTTGTCACTTCTGCCGGAGTCATGCAGTAAATCGGTCACTTTTTCAAATGGCATCGCATCCACTGAACACAATGCCATTCTGAAGCTGGTCAGCTTGTTCTGGACAATCTCTAGAGCAAGTTCATCGGCTACAAAGGAGACCTCTGTTAAGATTGTGCTTGGCAATTATGTATTTTCTTTAAAAAAGAAAAAAAAAAAAGCACTGTTTCCTTCAAACTTGTCTGGCTCTTCAGCTATTCCGACACACAGCAGACTCAAGCCAGAATCGTATCCAGAAACCACACCTTGTGGGTTTCCCCCATCAAATATGTGAATCTGTACAATTTACAGATGAGTATATACAAAATGCAGGCTGGGGAGGCCTTCTCTCCAATTCAGCTCCCTAATTGTGAACTCTATTTAGAAAACAGGTCAGGAGCACAAAGGCTCACACCCAGCTGTCTTTATTCATGCCTGGAAAGCATTTTTCCACGGCCTACGTCTCACTCCCAGCATGAAATACTAGATTTCTTGAGCCCAGATACTCATAGGCTTCTGCCCTTTGAATAACATTCTATTTTCCACATCAAGGGATGAGCTTTCGGCTTCTAATCTTGCTGTATCATCATATCATTACGGATGATTATGAGGAATGAAGGTGACTACTGCCATGTATTCTAATAAACTATCAACTATACTTTTCAGGCAGAAATTGGAGAAGCCCTGGGAAGGACTCAGGGTGTCTATAGCCCATCCCACCCACCCTTTCTCCAAGTCTGAAGTTATTCCATTAACGGGGGCTAGCTTGCAGTTGGGAACATATGCAGCTCAATGGTAGCTGATGACAGAAATCATCGGCCACTAAAGTGTGCTCATAAAGACAGGAGTACAGTGGGGTGTCCATTACCCTGGAGTAGGATTCGAGTCGAAGGAAAACAAAATAACCATTATGAAAACCAAAAGAATGGGGGCCGTTCCTGTCGGGGAGTCCCCTCCCCACCCCCAGATGCGCATTCTGCTTCAGACGTCTTCGTGGACAAGCAGAGGCTGCGTGGAGGATGTGCTGCTGCCCACCGAGTTGATCCGCACGGAACGGTCCACCGAGGGGGTCTCCCGATGGGGGCTGCAGTTCGCTAAGTTGGAATAAATCTGAGGAAAACAAGTCCGCAGTTAATATGCCAGTCCCCATAATGAGCACAGCAACAAAGGGGCACATCTGCAGCCTCAGAATCACAACTTATGAAGACTCCTAAAGCCAGGAGGTTTACAAGACCTTACAGCCAAGAACCAAATCATACTGACCAAAGACAAGCTTTGTTCTATCCCTCATTTTCCCCAAGGTCTGATTACCTAAGAAGTGATGGTGCGAAATGTGCTTTTCTGCTGGGACACATCTGGGAAAGAGAATGATGTAACTTTTATAAAAGGTGTATAAATCTCTACAGCCAACTCCAATCCAAAGGCTGATGTCAGTCACTAAGAAATCGGTGGTCCTTCCAGGGGTTTTCCATTGAGAACCAGGCTCTTGGGTGTGAAACGCTGTTTAATTCAAAATGTGCTTTGACACCCGGAAGAGCAAGCTTCAACCCAAAAGTATCAGTGGTATATGCTGAAGAAAAGACAGTTCCAAACACACAAACCAGAAAAAAAGCAGGTTAAAAAAAATCTGAGTCAAAGTAAGGATCACTCATTCTTCCTTAAAAGCCAAAGAAATGGTGGATTTGAGTTTTGACTTCCCCCCTCCTCAAATCACTGGAAGGGATCTCCCAACTTCAAACAACTTTTCATTCTCTATGGCTTGTGGCCATACAGCTATCTGCCACATTCTGGTTATGCTTTCTTGAGCAGAGGGTTTATTTTACTGCAGCAACAAGCTGTCTTTTCTCTGATTTTATTCTAGTGCACATCACCCCAACCCTCCAAAGGCTGAATAGCCTGACACGTGAGGCAGACCGCATGCCGACCCCATGACCAGCACTTGGGGTGGAAGAGGAAATGTGGCAAATCCTTATGGAAACATCTATGTCCACACTTCTGAGTGCCAAGCCCTCTACTCTTTCACCTCCTCATCTCATAGCCCTTGGCCCAGAATGGGGATTTGGGCAAAAAGAAACCGTTTCCACTGCTTTACTTTCCTACCCAAAGCCCAATTTACAGACTAAGCCAAGGAGAGAAGGGGTGGGTTGCTTAGTCCTTACCCCCAGAGCCTGAGAAGGACACGCTTGGAACCAAGAGAACGGAGGTCCTTTGCCTGGCTAGAGTGTACTCACGTGATTGGTGCTCTCTGAAATCTGCTTCTCAATCAGCTGCACAATCTGCTTAAATGTTGGCCTTTTCAGGGGATCAGCATCCCAGCAAGTCTTCATGATGTCATACCTGCAAAATGAGGGCCACATATCACTCCTCAATGCCCTTAACTGGTCCTCAGGTGCACGCCATGCAGCAATTTCAAAAATAATTCCAGGGCTTCCCTGGTGGCGCAGTGGTTGAGAGTCCGCCTGCCGATGCAGGGGACGCGAGTTCGTGCCCCGGTCCGGGAAGATCCCACATGCCGCGGAGCAGCTGGGCCCGTGAGCCATGGCCGCTGGGCCTGCGCGTCCGGAGCCTGTGCTCCGCAACGGGAGAGGCCACAACAGTGAGAGGCCCGCGTACCACAAAAAATAATAGTAATAATAATAATTCCAGGGCTACGCAACTGGACATAGTGAATGACATGGGCATAAAATAAAACTGTGTCTATGAGATGCTGCCAAAACTTTCTGTATATTTGGTGACAAGAATTATGAAAATCAGCTACAGAAATGCCATTTGACCAGGATGTCATAAAAAAGGAACCAAGCGACATTTCAAACTGTGCTAGTGAAAACCCTCAACATCTGAGCTTGTCTTTAAAAAGGAAAATAAAAGGGGAAACATTATCTGAAGGAAGACTGTCCGGGCCCTTACATTTCTGCAGGTGCGTGCTCAGGGCTGAGCATTCGGAAACCTTCCTTGATCATCTTGTAGAATTTAGAATCGACTGGCATTCCAGGGTAGGGGCTGCTTCCTGAGGCACAAACAGTTTGCAAATCAGTGTAACAATAAGCAAGCAGGACGCTGACAACACCTTAAAGAAGATGCTCTGAGTCTGATCAAGGAGGCTTTGGCAAGGCTCGTTTTACCTAAAGAGAACAGCTCCCACAGAAAAATCCCATAGGACCAGACATCACTTTCAAACGTGTACACACAGTTGAAAATGCTCTCTGGTGCCATCCACTTCACAGGTAGCCGAGCCTGCAATGGAAGCATAAGAGAGTCAACAATGGTAATTATGAAGCTCAAAAAAAAAAAAAACGGAACAGAACATATTCCTATAAATGTTGCTTCTGCTGAGAGGTGGAGGTGAGAACTTGACGGGCATCTCACGAAGGCCTTCCACCCACATAACCTCAGATGACCCCGACTGCCTCTGAAATAGGTGGATCACAAGTACAGCTGACCCTTGAACAACGAGGGTTTGAACTGCATGGGTCCACTTACACATGAATATTTTTCAATAATAAATGCTACACGGTCTGTGGTGAGTCGAATCCAAGGATGCAGAGGAACCGTGGATACGGAGGGCTGGCTCTAATTTATATTGAGATTCGCCCCTGCATTGTTCAACTGTATACTATCCCCATTTTCAAGATGGGGACATTGAGTCTGTACAGTGTGGTGGATAGGAGCACAGATGTCAGACACAGATACATGGGTTCTAACCCTGGCTCCACCACTGGCCTTGTGTAACACAGAGGTTAGTTACCACTGAACATTATTTACCCTTTTCCCTTAATAGAAACATGGCCTCCCACGGTAGGGACTGCATGGCCCAGCTCCTTCCCAGCTGCGTGCAGCCATGTGGCTCAGTTTTGGCCACTAAGGTATGTAAGTGTTGTGTGACAGCTTTAGGAAAACTTCCTTAAAATGAAGCTGGCATGTGCCCTGTGGCCTTTTCCTTCTTGTCTCTTCCTCCATTATCCTGCCTTCTGGATGTGTTGGCTGGCTCTCTCATGGCCATATCATGGACCATGAAGATAAGGGCTACACCAAGGATGGTAAAAAAAAAAAAAAAAAAAAAAAAAGAAAAGAAAAGAAAAGAAAGGTGGAGGAATTCACTCCCCTAGTACATCATGGAACCTCCATAGTAGCAGGCCCGGCCTGCTACTCCTATACTTGTTTTACTTTTTTTGGGGTGTTCTGTCATATGCAACCAAAACTATCCCTTACTAATACAGTGGGAAAGTCACTTATGCATCTATAATTAAGCCTCAGGATATTCTTCTGTAAAGCAAAAATAATACTTCAAATTCCATGAGTTGTCTTGTGGGTTAAATGAGATAATATGGGTACCAGTGCTTAGCTGGGTCCTGCTGACTCACTAGTGTGTGAAAACTTGCCCTGTACAAGCAAGCACGTGATAGAGAGTAGCGGATATGCTGACTATGACTATTCCAAGGTGGTGAGTGGCAGATTCGGGGTTGAAATTCAATGGCTGAACTTCACATCCTGAACTCCTCCCACTAACCTCGAGCCAAACTTTCTGTGACTATTCCTCTTAGAGACATTTCTGGATTCCTGGATCTTAATTTACCATAAAAAACGAAATCAATCCTTCGCTTAATCCATTTAGGATTGAAAACTGGGAAGACAATTTTTTCTGGTCTTAAAGTTATTTTAGTCCGTAGGAAAAAAAAGGCTTTCCAGTATCCCCTCCCAGATTTTGCGCTAAAGCTCTTATAGAGGCCCTTAACCTGAGATTTACAAGGTGTCTGGAATTCAGGGGCTTGTGAACTTGGAAGGGAAAAGATTATATTCTTGTGTTCACTAACTAAAGTTGAGCATTTCCTTAAATTATGAATGCAGGCAATAAAGCACCAGGTCTTAGCAGTGCCTGTGACTTTGTCACCAACAGTAACATAGATACCTTCATATTACAGTTTTATATTCATCACTTAGAAATTACAGTAGTTGTTAGACCCACAGTTAGAACATGTTGTTCTGTGTAACAAAGAAGCACGTGTAATGAATATCACAGAGGTACTTTTTAATATTTTAATAACTTCATTTCCATTTAACGGCTTTTCTCAGTATTCTATGTATTTTATGCATTTAAAACAGTGTTCTGACAAGGGATCCACAGGTGTCCCCAGACTATGATAGGGGCCACAGCACAAAAACGACCAAGAACGCGCGTGAAGAACTTTCAGAGAAACGGACACAACAAGGAGGTCTCAAATGACTATGATGTAAATTTGGGGCCAATAACATGTTGTGTGAGTTTCCCTGCTTTTAATTTTGTCCCATTAGGTCTCCTTACCCAGTAGCCTGGTGAAGAGTGATATCTGTGACTGGTTAGTTGAACTGGCTTAGCTGGAGTCCACAATCTGAAGCCTGGTGGGGCCTAACCACCTGACCCATCCTTGTTAATTCCAACTAAGGTCACTAGCCAAGAACGGGCTATTAAGAAGCTGCAGCATAACCACTGTCACGATTATTTAGATTCTAAATAAGACATCTAGCCAGAATAATAAGTGCCTCATATAAGTATTAGCCACAGTGTGCCTGGCACTATTCTAAACACTCTACTATGTATATTAACTCATTTAATCCTCACAACAACTTTATGAGGCAGGTGACAGTATTATTACCAAAAGGAGAAAAATCAAGGTTCAGAGGTGCTGGGGTGATCCTTGCCAAATATTACACAGTCACTAAATGATAGAACCAGGTTCGAACTCAGCAAGACTGGGTCCAGAACCCAGTAGCTTTTTGTCAATACTCAAAGGCCTGGATAGAGAGCCACCTTTCATTCTTCCTTCCAATAGTGTACCAGGACGGAGAGGACTTGGTGTTATTAACACTCCTAGCCTTAGTGAGTTACTAGAAACGCATGCGATCATCAGGAAGTAAATCCAGGAACATTTCTGCAAAGAAACAAGTCTAGTATAGCCCACCCACAGAGATGACATAGTGATGGAGAAGGAAATATTACATCATCATAAGGCACACAAGAGCTACCTCCAGGAATAGCTCTGGACTATAGGTATGGGCCTGGGAAAATAGATGTAGAAGAATATATGTTCAAGACTATTGGCTTCCCATACTAATGGGATATTCCTCTAGAAATCATAGGCTCTGGTTTCAGCCTCTACTGGCCTGTGTCATCTCAGACAAATATCACTAAAATACACTGTTTTTAGTTTCTCCAACTTTTAAAATGTGAAGACTTGCATTCTAATGCCAAGGGTTTGTCCTGATGATACAATGAAAATTGGCAATGAAAGCACTTTGAAATAAAATCACTATGTTCCGTAAGCCAATTATTCCTTATGAATGTCTTTAATAAGCTCTTGATTATAAGCTCTTGATTCAACATTCTATATACCTAACTCTGAACATTATCTTAGACTTTAGATTATCTTTTTCACATAGCATGTCAATCTCAAGATAAAATTCTCCTGCTGTGACCTTCAGGTCCACATTTGTTTCACTTGAACAAAATCAAGTTCATTGCTATTCTCAGGCTATAATGAAAATTAAGGCTATTTCTGTTTCCTTCACATGCTCCATAATTACACAATTTGAATTAGGAATTCTATTATCGGAATTTTGCTAAAGTACACTTAATTTGACTGCTAAAATGCATGGTACCGCAAAGGTAGGATGTGCATTATGAAAATCATCAAAAGCAATACTTAAGAAAACTTGAAACAAAAATCCTTCACTGGACTGTCAAGAGAGAGTGGGTACTCACGTTTCCTTTGACCACATAATTAGAATCACTCTTGATGTCTCTGGCTAGACCAAAATCACAAATCTTTGTGATTCGACCATGAGTAAGGAGGATATTTCTGGCTGCCAGGTCTCTATGAATACACTATTAGGAGAGTGGGAGACAAAAGAAAACCATTTACATTTATTTTAAACTTTTAAAGAGTGAAAGCTATGTTTAATACTAGAATGCTGCTTATGTCATACAGTGCCAATACTTTTGCTTTACGTTTAAACTATTCAATGCACCAAAAATAAATATCTAGATTACACTCTGAATGATGTTCAAATTTGTGTTTCACATTGTTAGGACCTTAATTACTATGATCACTTTCAAAACCAACTTGAATAAGTGCTTCTTTTTTTCCTTAGGACTACTTTCATTCATAGGAAAATACATTATAAATAGTCTCATCATTTTTTTAAACGGAAAACTCATTTTACATGCTTCTCTTTGAATGTTCTTTTAAAGAGTTTCTAAAATGTCTACAACTTCAATTTGATACCTCCTAAGGACAAAGGGAAGAGGCTCTTTATTTCAGCCATCCTATATCCTCTTTTAGTTTGGTAATCGTTTGGAAATGTCACCAATGATAACTTAAGGGTAGGTTCTGTAACCTCGTTCTATTCTGCTTGTTCCATTTCCTAAGGAATTCCTCTCACCCTTCCAGAGACCATGTTCCTTGTTTTGGTTCCATCATTCTCTTCCCACCCGCAACCTTCTGATCAAATGTTTAGTGCTCTCTCGATTCCTTACTCCCCTGCACTTTGTAAACCATACATGCAATATTTGAGGTCTAACTTCAAAAAGACCCAAGTATATGCTTCACCGAGCACAGCAGCTACATGAGGTACCACCTCCTTTGGCTGATAAAATAATTATCTGTTTTCTAAGAGCAGTTCCTATATCCTAAAAGCCAAGTTTTAAATGAATTCATTGCATATAAAAATATATTCATAGAAAGCTCATTTAGACAGGCTTGCACTTTAAAGCTTATAAATGAGAACATGAATTCCGAAGAGACAGCAGTTAGAACATGAAGAAACTGTATTTCCTCTGCTTTTGGTTACCACATTTCAAATGACACTCTGCCTTCTAACTATGGCTCTAAAATGCCCCTTGGGGGCCATGGGGGCAAGGAGAGGACTCTTCTGAGAATCACCCTCACTTACATTCTTCGAGGCGAGGAATGCCATGCCCTTTGCCACCTGGTAAGAAAAGCTCAGCAAGTCCTCCAGGTCTAGGGCCAACTCATCATCTTCCATGATGGCAGGAGTCACGTCTCTTTCTATGTATGAACCTGTTAGGAGGAGAAGGGATTTTCCTAGCAATTAAAACCTTCAAGATAAGGACAGTAAAAGACAGTGACAACAATACCTCCAAGGGCTGGTAATCAAGGAACTGATGTGAACTTGCAGGCAAATCACCTCCCCAATGTTAAGGACAGGTAGGTACTGAATCACAAAGCTAATATTCCCAATCCTGGGCTAAGTTACAGAATCTTCAGGGAAGAAGAACAGCAGATGAATACAAAAGGCTCATATTTTTATATGCAAAATATGTATTTGATATATTTTGATATGCATGTTATCATATATGCAGTAAAATGCTCAGATACAATAACACACGCTCTGACCCCAAATATCCACTTGCAACCCTTAACTGCCATTGATCACTGGCATTGCCACTGGATCGTACGGCAATGGATCCTAGGCCACTGGATCCTATCCTAAAGGAGAACTGGTCACTACAGGAATGGTGTTAGATTCCACAGTGGTATGAGAAACCCTCTGCCAATGAAGTTGTTTTTATTGCTTGATAGGTACCCACCTATTCTCGAAGATCTCCTTTTGTCTGCCTTGGTTGGTACAACATAAGAAACTCCGGGTTTCATGTCCATGTACTCATTAGTACTATCACTGCTGGGAGAGATGAAACATCCATCAAATCATGATTAAATAAAATGGGAAATAGGGGAGCACACAAGGGCCAGTCTCTATCTCCCCATCCCTTTTTGAACATAAGAGGCTGCTTTTATTTAAAGAAAGCACTGCCAAGTTTCAATAAGGAAAACCTTGTTCAGTAAGGTATGAGTTTTTAATATTCAACATTCGGGTCCAATCCCCAGGAATTAGATGGCCTTTTTTGTGCTCAATTGTAGATGGAACTCAGGTCAGAAATTTCCCATCTCTTGACACCAGGGATTTAATGAGAAGCAGAGAACCAAAACCATTATCCCACATTACTTCAAACTCTCTAAATTAGCCTCAAGAGAGAAGATGAAAGAGACAAAGAACCAGAGCTTCTGAGATGTGTTATTAGTGGGGGAAGACAGACAGAGATCCCTAACATATAGCAACTGATGGAAGAAGGTTTAAAAAAACCAAGTTTGGTTCAGATAAACACCAATAATTTGGATGATTTTCTGAACCATCTGGACCTCTTGAATCTGCAACATTTGGCTGGAGAGCCTTCAAGATTTCTAGTACTTCCTGCTTCTGATTAGCATAGAAACACCATGACAACAATCTCCTTCAGAGTGTGCTGGTGGTTCCAATCCCATATGGGATCCCAAAGCACAAAAACACTACACAGGACTGAACAATTTAGGCCATTACTTCAGAAAGTTAAAAAATATATAAGGGGCCAAGGTTTTAGAAATAAGGCAAAGTGGCTCATTTATTCATATAAAGAGGATGGACAAAGTGAGAGAGTGGCATGGACATATATACACTACCAAATGTAAAATAGACAGCTAGTGGGAAGCAGCCGCATAGCACAGGGAGATCAGCTCGGTGCTTTGTGACCACCTAGGGGGTGGGATAGGGAGGGTGGGAGGCAGGGAGACGCAAGAGGGAAGAGATATGGGAACATATGCATATGTATAACTGATTCACTTTGTTATAAAGCAGAAACGAACACACCATTGTAAAGCAATTATACTCCAATAAAGATGTAAAAAAAAAAAAAAGAGGATGTGCACTAGAGAAACTAACAAAAGATGGTTTGGTTTATACTGTATTTTACTTCCACTTGTCACTACTCAAAGTTTACAGGATTGAAAAAAAAATTAAAAAGCTTCACCTAGGATTTAAAACTTTAGCCAGAGGTATAGAAAAACACTTTAGGAGGTAACCGCCTATCAACAATATTTACCAAGGTCTCCTTGAGGGCCTGGGGTTAAGTTTAGGAGACAAGTCTTGCCTTCTCAAAATGTAGGGGATATAGTAAATAAAAAGGAAAGAGGAAACCCACCACACAACTGCAGAAATATAAAGTATAAGGGATTAGGCATGATTACTATGATTTCTGTTGGGCAGGGTAAATCTAGGAAATCTTAAATGGCAGATCTTAACAACACTTGGAAAGAAAAGGCAAGACATGGCACAGAATTCTATTCTGGTTGTAAACTACACCAATTCTCCTTAAAGGAACTTGAAGCCTTTGACACATCACTCAAATTCAGAATGGTATCAAGGATGAAAGAGATGAAAATGGGGCACAATTTTTAAAAATGTGCTGGAGTAGTTGTGCCTTTGAAAGCATGAGTTAAGAAAAGAAAGGGTAAGGTATACAGAAATAATTCAGAGGTAGATGGTGAGAAACTTATGGGCAGAGAGCTGTTTGGAGCTCTTTGCCATTCTGTTAAAGGTTTTAAAGGAATTTACTGTGACAATTTGGCAGCCTTTCCCACTTTCCCTATAAACAGTGTCTCACTGTAAAGATGCATACAGTACCTGGCTCAACAGTATAAAGAGAATGACACACAAGAACAGAACGATGGTAAGAGAAATAGGTACAGAATTCATTCAATTGAATAGAACTAAAGCTTAGAAAAACACTAAAGATGCATTTTTAAGAATCAACAAAAATTTAAGTTCAACACTATTTCAATCTTTAAAAACACCATTTGAACTTTCTAAGCCATTAATCACATTTAAATGATTCAATAATTCTGATTTTGTACCTCAAAGTACCTCAGGTTCACTTTTTTAAAGAATCAGCCTTGATTGTAAACCCTCATGACTCCATGAACTGCCTGCCAACAGCTATTTATGTAAATCAGTCTTACCAGGAAGACTCCTTTGAATGGAGAAGGTTTTTATAAAGCGCCGCTTCTGCGTGATCTTCCTGCTTTGAGCAAATAAATGAATCACGCTTTCTTCTCAAAAAATTCAGAAGATCACCGTAGCAACAATATTCTGTAATGACCAGGGTGGGCCCTACGAGCATTTAAGAAAAGGTTAGAAAAAGGTGAGATATACAGACCATCCAGCCTCCCATAAAAATGCCCAAGGGTGATCATGGCCATTCACACTCAGGTTCAAGGCTAAGCCTACTTAGTACAAGTACAATCCTATCTATTAACACTGCTTAGCAAAAAGCAGCAGAGTAACCTTTTTACCTGAATTTCTAAGTGATAAGGGGCCAGGCATGACTGCTGGTTTTAGACAGGAGTTATAGCTTTCACCGTTATATTATTATCAAGCTTCCTATATGAATCCTTTGATTCACTTCTGTTTACAATGGGGGCTTCACGCCTCTTGGTAATGTTATTATGGAAATGATGATGAGCACAAAAAACAACTGTGGCATAATAGGAAAACCAACCACCAGAACCACCAGCTGAGACTGGGAGGTGGGGGAAACCCTGAAATGACGGGGCATCACCTGTGTTCCAGGGCCTATCTGTCAAACTTTTTTTTTTTTTTTGGTGTTGTGAACGCCTAAAAAACTGTAGCTCTGAAGTTAACAGGCAACTAATTAACTCAGGCAGGAATCTCTCAGGAACAATTTGTGATGTGGTGAAGCAACATTTATGGGGGTTGTTTTAAGAAATTATATAAACCTGTCAACTTGACAGTGGATCTCTCCAGACCTTGAGGAATGGCTCATTTTACACATCTTTGTCGCTTCTGACCAAAATGCCTTCTGGCAACATCACAGAAAGGCTTGATGAGAGGACTAATGACTGCTTCCGAATTGGAAATTTCTTTTTTATAGAAGTGAAGTGTTTGCTCATTTGGTGTATATTTGAGGGCTGGAAGGCTTAGAGGCCTATTTTTAATGATGGTATGTACATGAACATTAACCCTTTAGTGGCTAAATGTCATCCAGCAAAATATAAAAGCTCACAAGGTAAAAGAAAAGCTTTCTGGAGGAGATGAGACATTCTCGAGATATTCAAGAGGTCAATGTCGGTGAGACATACACGACTGTAACTAGGGTATGTCCCGGCTGTCCTGCCTCATGATGATAAAACCTGAAATATACATTCTTAAGTACAATAGCTTGGGTGGTGGGGTGCAGGAATCCAGCAAGAGGTTAGCCGCCTGGGTCAAAATATTGCAAGGAGCTTATAATCAAGCATTGTCAAAAACCATATCAAAATCTCCCATCTTTTGATAATTTGACCCATAACAAGAGTCAGGTTGGCCATGGCCTTACCTCCAATGGTGCATGCTCCAAGAAGATTCACAATATTCACATGATTACCGAGGTAGCTTAAGACTTTGAGTTCAGACATTAGGGCTTCTCGTTCCGTTAAATGGGCACTTGCTAAAATTAAGAAACATCTTATTTTAGCAAAAAAACAAATCTGGGGGGGGGGGCTTGGGATGAACTGGGAGATTGGGATTAACACATATACACTAATATGTATAAAATAGATAACTAATGAGAACCTGCTGTATAGCACAGGGAACTCTACTTCTCTTCGTTATATGGTAGAAACACAACATTGTAAAACAACTATATCCCCCCCCCCCAAAAAAACAAAAAACAAAGCCAAAAAAAGACAAATCTGGGACATTGATGGTGAGCATGCACAGTAGCCTGCAGAAACTTACGTTTGAGCATTTTCACAGCAACAGTCATGGCCGCATCTGACTTAATTAGGCCGTATGCAGTGGCCTCAACAACTTTCCCAAAGGCGCCGGCACCCAAGGTTTTCCCTATAGAAAGGAAGACAAGGAAGTAAGTGGCAATGGTGTGGTGGAACTGAAGGACTATTTGTGTCATTTCAAAACCATAAAGGATTTCGGACAAATTTGTCTAGATACACTTCCTTAAAGTGTGCTTGATGCCAAATCTATGAAAGGTGGTGAAATCTCACAAAAAACACTTATTGTTTCAGGTGGAATAAAACAAAGGAAGCTACTGGGGTTCCCTAAGGTCACTGTTATGTGTACACAAAAAGGTTACGTGGAAAGCCCCTGTTGCATACTAACCAAAACTCAGCCTGTTTCTGGGAAACTCCCATTTGTGATCATAAGGAAGTTGCGTTGGGTCTATGTAAACATAATTGTTTCCATTTATCTCCTCAACAACCTTCCACTGTACTTCATACATGGGTTTCTGGTGGAGGGAGAAAGGGAAAGAGGCATCATCTTTTAATGGTTAATGGTTCAGCCATTACAGCGTTCAAGGCAGAGAACAAATAAATGGTTACCTGCAAATATTTGTATGTGAGAATCATCACGATGATACACATCATACCAGCTGCGATCACAAAACCAATCAGCAAAGGCGTGAACAGGGTATGGGCATGGATTTGTTCTAAAATGAAGGAGGAACGTGGAATCACAACCTGTTAGTGGGGTCAGATCTTCACCACGACCACCTTGACCCCAACTCGCCCACCTCCCACCTTACTGCCCATCACGGCAGAAGTCAAACCAGTTGCATCTGAGCTCCTTGCCTTGATTATTATCTTATTCTTGTTATTCAAAGGAATCTTTTAAAATAACAGCTTTAAACCAGATGACTGTGGAAAAGAAGTTGCGATTTCCATAGCACAAGAATAATGTTACGCTGTTTGTCAGTGAAAAGCGACATCTCAGTGAATTTTGCACTTCAAATTCCTGCCTTGAACTTTAAGGTGTTTCCTTTATGGATATTTTATAGTTTCTTCTTTATGTTTTCCTAATTTTCCAAATTTTCTACACTGAACATTGAGCTTCTTTCACAACAAAGAAAAACACTTTTAAAGTGTTCTTTTCACTGCACTACCCGAAAAAAAACCTATGCTGAAGAACAATGTAAGATTCTTCCTCTCGTTACTCAAAAACTGAACAGACACCACTTTACGGCACTCTGTCTTTGCCAACTCAAGAAACAAAAACCGGGCTTCCCTGGTGGCGCAGTGGTTGAGAGTCTGCCTGCCGATGCAAGGGACACGGGTTCGTGCCCCGGTCTGGGAAGATCCCACATGCCGCGGAGCGGCTGGGCCCGTGAGCCATGGCCGCTGAGCCTGCACGTCCGGAGCCTGTGCTCCGCAACGGGAGAGGCCACAACAGTGAGAGGCCCGCGTACCGCAAAAAAAAAAAAAAAAAAAAAAAAAAAAAGAAACAAAAACCGAGCCCTAAGAATGTAGGTGTCTAGTTCCTTTGTCTTCTGACTTCATACCAATTCATCAATTCGTCCACCTGGATCATTCAACTTATGTTAGGAGAGCTGGTCACTCATGAATCAAATTTTAAAGATGGTAAAGAAATAGCTCACTAACATGATTTCATAAAAGGTAATGTTAACTTTCTGATATGGTGTCTGGCAATCTGTTAAAAATAACTGATTTTAAATCGCAACAAATAATTTTTAATTGAATTTAAATCTTTAAATTGCCATGATTCTGTTTCTGTTTGGATATAAAGTAAGTCTAGTTCTCCTATTTTCTTTCTCTACCCCTTTCTAATGGAAACCGTTGGAAATACACAATTTTATATAGATACATATGCACGCACATACATACGTGCACGCACGCATAAAATACATATAGTACATGGTTACTGCACACATTTTATTAACAAAGTAGCACAGAATGAAACAGTAAGTTTGATGACAATCAAATGTGCAATGTGACTATTACCAGAAATGACATGGCCAGTGATGGAATGGACTTAAAATCATGATTGACATGGCAGGCAGAGCCTAAACATCCCCTTAAATTGGATTAAAAAGAAATATACCTTTGCTGTTACCTTTAAATGCAAAGTTAAAATAGGCAGAACTCTTGCCCACATCGTTGTAAGCCCTGCACTCCACCGTGCCATTGTGCTTAAAGGCGCTGTCATCAATGGAGCTGTAAACCACTAGTTTTCCAAACGGTGACACAGATGAGTTTTGGATCTGCACATCCACTGGCCCAACGGGTACAGAACATCTAGCAGGAAAAAAAAACAGCAGTGCAGACTTACTCTAGGAAAAAGAATCAATCGATCAAACACATTGGATGTGGCATACTTTTAAAACTAAGTCAGAGGTCTGTAATCAGACATTTCCTTTTACAACTGAAGAGTGTGATGACGGATGAGCACGTCTGTGGTACCATGAGCAAGAAAAGCACTTGGAAAAGAAGAAAGGTTTCAGAGTGAGAAGTGGGTTTGAAATCTGGGCCCAAACACCTATTCTGTTGACTTCCGACTGACTAGTACTTAAACCCTCCAAGACTCAGTTCCGACAGCTGTAAACTTGGGGTGGTAATACCCATCTTGGAGGGTTATCGAAAGGATCAGAGATGAATTCAATAAGACGGTTGGTTCATATCCTGGCACACAGTAGCCTTTTATAAATAAATGGTGAAAGAACGTATGAAGGATTGAAAAGGAAGAGCGTGGAGGAGGAAAGCAGTAAAGTCTATGAGGATGAAGACAGGGCCAGCCGCCAAACACCAGAAGTGAGGACCCTACGGCTCGAGGTACGATCACGCCGCTGGGCTGGACTCCAGGTGGCAAAGACTCAGATGACCCTATTTTAAATTATACCCCCCATATGCCTGGCAATTTTCTATTCCCTTACCTTGCTCTTTACTTTCCCCCTTAGCACTTAACACCTGCATATGGTAGTTATTTATTTCATCTTCTGCCCATCTCTGTCCATTAGAATATAAACTCACAAATGGGACTCAGGTGTTTTGTTCACTAGACCCATGTCTGGCCTACAGGGGGAACTCCATAAATATTTGCTCAACAGATGTCTAAAACTACTGTGGTTGCTTCCCCTGTGGGGTCTTGAACCCCCTATTACTCCCCAAAGAAAACACTCCACTAAAACTCAGCTGAGAACAACAATCCTATATAAACTCTTCCAACTTGGTGTTGATAAAAAAGGTCTATTCTGTGAAAAATGAAATTTCTATTATTATCCTGACTATTTAAATGATTGTGACGTTACACTGGCCTGAGTGTAAAATAGCATTTGATGGATAAAAACAGCAATGCTGACCCCATTTTCATCTTCAGGTAACGTGAAAGGACAATTTAAGGTTTAAGTGTGGATTGTGAGGGAGAGGAAGTACAATGCCAGATGTGCTCTGCTCAGGGCCTGGGCACCTCAATCAAGGAGAAAACCTTTTTAAAACACATAGTCCCAAACGCCGCATGTATGTGGTAATTGTGCGATCATTACTTTTTGGTAACGTGGCAATTAACTTCCGAGGTAATTTTTTTCGTGATAACTACAGCCACATTTCCCACACATATTACCTCCTGTGTATAGATTGGAAATCTAATTACTCTGTCCTGGAAAATTGCTTTATCTACCTGCAGGGTGGAAATTGCATGATAAATCCAAGAAGATAACCATCAAAATAGAGAAGTCATTCAGTAATCATGTTTCAGCAAACAAAATTCATGTCTACCAAGAAAAATATAGCAATTATGTCCTTTAAAAAGCCCCATGGATAGAAAAAAAATTAATCAAAACAAAGTTTGGTTTTTTTAAAATCTGAAAACATATTTGAAATTCAAGTGAATTGCAGTCCTTTCCTCATGCATGTTAAGTAGTACCCAAAATAATCATCTCACCTCTGCTCGGTTCCTGGACAAAAATACCAATCGATGGTGGGCTCTGGGAATCCTGCTGCTACACACTGCAGCATGCCATTCATGAGCCTGTCACGAGTCAGGATTTCTGGCTTTGCTGCAGGGAGAGAGAAGTGGCCTTATGTCAGACTGCTGGAAAACCTCACCAAGGCTCACTCCACTCTTTCTGAATCCTCAAAAACTTCCTCGAGGCCGAAGCGGACCCCCAGGAGCATGTTGTTCAAAGGGGAGAATCTGAACCAGTGAGTGGAAGGCACAGGGAAGGCAGATGTGAGGGTCTGACCAAGAAAGGCCTTCCCAGTTAGAGCTGCCCAGCCCCCGTGTGGACTGTCCATCCTGCGGATGCCAGGGTCTCCGAGATCTCCCTGTCCCGGGGATGGCTGAGGTTGCAAGACCACTGGGCAGGGTTTCTGTTTCCAGTGAGGGGGAACCTGAAAGATGGCATCTAATCAGGATTCTAGGATTCCCAACTATCTTAAAGGTGGAAATCCAGTTTAAAGGTTTCCTGCCATCAGGATTTCAAATGATTGAAACTTTCATAGGAATTTCAAGTTATTGCAGGAACTAGAACAGAAGAAATTAGGAGGAGTTATAGGAAAAGAGAAGTATCCCCCCCTCAGAAATTTCCCCTTTTTTTGGGTGGGGGTGTGGAAGGGGGTGGTGCAGATAAGGAGGTGAATCACCCTTTTACAGAGAAGCCAAAACGTAAGAGTAAAACCCAGTACGGGCTTTTAACTCCAAACTTTTATTTCAAATACAAAACAGGAACAGAAAATGAGAAGAGGAAACCAGTTCAAGAGTTTAATTTATACATATGTCTAAACCTGAGTATAATCACTGAAAAAGTAAACTGTATCAGCAGGAATGCTCTAATTTGACATTTCTGTGTAACTATAATAATCAACTGATGTTCAATCAAGGGTGCCCTAAAGCACTGAAAATTCTTGAGATTATTTCTAAAGTGAATGGAAGATGAATTTACATACAGTTGTTCTACTGGTAATATATCTGAAGGATTCTAACCCTTTGAGAATGAGTAAGCTCCACTGTAAGCACCTGATGGCAGGGATGGTGATGTGCCCATCCTGCATCCCTGGTACAGCATCGCATGTGCCGACGCCAAGCATGAGCACAGAGCTACAGGCGGCTGCGTGCGGCAGACAGACCTGCACCCCAGCTCCGACACTTAGAGGTTCTCTGCCTTCCACCAAGTCTCCTCGGGTGTCCAGTGGGAATAACAAGAGTACCCATTTCATAGGGATGCTGTGACAACTAAATGAGATGGCGCACACAAAGAACCAAGAATGATTCACAGAGACGAAACAATAAATGTATTAATTACTAATTTATTAGTTATTCAGTTATTCTTTTCTATTCAGAGTACCCACCCTCCTTGGTTAATCAAGTTTGCTACCAATTAGGTTAACTGTTTGCCACTCTAAATATTCTCTTCAATATCTAAAAACTGCTTCAAGATAGCATGATAACGTGTGTGTTTTAACCCGATGCATTGGGAATTTGACATTGATTATGTTGCAACTGATAGGAAAAATATACGTGGTCAGAGGAAAAGACTGACAGATCAGAAGCTTATTTCCTTGAAGGAAGGAAGTAGCTGATAAATGACATCTTTGTAGAACAACCTCTCAGCACCTCACCTCCTTGCAGGCAAATGGCTTGGCAGGGATCAGAGTGTCTGCATGCATGGCACACCCACCTGTCATTCAACCTGGCCCTGCTGATGCGCAGGCCATTTGGCTAATATACACAAAAGAGCAACACTCCAAAAGCAGTCTCAAGGTAGGGGCATCCTTGAGAGTTTGGATCCAATGCCAGCTTTCACAAATAGAGCAAGAAGACAAGCCATCGTCTTACGAAAGCATCCATCTGGCAAGTTTCATTTAATTATCACGGGCAACTGTGTGATCAGGCTGAAAAGTAGGACGTAACATAGAAAGCAGTGGAACTTTAGGAGAATGCTATTTGCTGAAGACTGCAGGCACCATACGGCAGGTCTCTCTGGACTCAATTCAAGTGTCATCTTCTTTTCCAAGCCATTCTCAACTCTCCAAAGCCAAGTTGGTTAGTTTCGCCTCCCTACTCCTGAAGCCCTTTAGAGCACCTGACGCGCTTATACAATATCCTGGTGTGCCTCCTCCTCCGTCACACTGTATGTTCTCAAGGGCAAAGACCATGTCTCACTGACTGTACCTCTGACTCCTAGCAGAGTCTGACCTATGGCAGACATACAGTAAGAGCTGTTGAATGATTAAGTCCCCCCAGAGGAACAAGTCCCTCATATTCCAAAGGAATTCAATTAGAGTCACAAAAAGGGACCTGGAAGAACAGCCTAATGGTGATTTTCCTGTGTAGGGGCAGGATTTACACTATTTTTGCAATAGTGGGCCATGACATAAGAAATCCACACATATACCTGGCTATGTGATTTATTTTTGCATACTGAGATTAATGAGAGGGGAAGGTCTACACGTAGATAGTAAAGATAACTGGATAGGACTCAAATGGGAATCAAGTTCATAAGACAGATCTCCTCGTACCAACCTTCCTTTTGTCATTCATTCTTCCTAACGCTACATGACAGATTTTTAGTGGAATTAAATATTACTCAGTATGGGGGAAAGGGCTGAAAGGATGCCTGATGATGTTCACAGTGGTTATCTCTGAGTAGCAGGGTTATGGATAGTTTCTAGTTCATTCTTTTGACTTAGTTTCTAATTTTTTTTTTTTTACAGTGAACACATAGCTAATAACAAACCTATAAGACATTTTTTAATTAAAAAAAATTGGGGGCTTCCCTGGTGGCGCAGTGGTTGAGAGTCCGCCTGCCGATGCAGGGGACACGGGTTTGTGCCCCGGTCCGGGAAGATCCCACATGCCACGGAGCGGCTGGGCCCGTGAGCCATGGCCGCTGAGCCTGCGTGTCCGGAGCCTGTGCTCCGCAATGGGAGAGGCCACAACAGTGAGAGGCTCACGTACCGCAAAAAAAAAAAAAAAAAAAAAAAAAATTGGAACAGCTGAAAATTACATAATCAATTGCATTTAGCTTTGGTTGCAAGTGCTCTAAGATCCAAGCCTTCTAGCATGACACCTGGTAGCAGTTATACAACGGCCAGGGCTGGCAAAAGGTACGCTCTGGCTGACCTACTTGTTCCTATGTGCTGGTTAATTAGGCAGATTTTTAAGCTACTATCCCAACCTAACCTAAGGCTAATAGAGCAGCTTTTGTCCTGTTAGACCTTAGGCTGGCAAACCAAGCTCAGAGGGCTCCTCAAACTTCAGTGTGCATTTGAAGCATGAGGAGATGAGGCTAAAATGCATATTCCTGGGCCCCATCTCCAGAGATTTAATAAGTTGAGTATCTGACCCAGCAAAGGGCTTTTTTAGAGAATCTTCAAGGGACCATCAGGGCCGGGACTAGAGTGAGGCAAGAAGAGCACCTAAGGCGAGGAATTTAAGAAGCTTCTCACCCTCTAGGTCTTGCAAATACAGGTTGGCACCCTGAGTGAGCACCTCCTTAAATTTGGCAACCTAGGCATCTCTCCTGCCTCATCCTAATTCCAGCCCTGTCCCTAATGTTGGTGACAAGAGACCTCATTGTGAAAAGGCTAAATTACACGAGTACAGTTTGGGCTGTACATGGCAAGTTGCACTACAAAAAATGTTTAATGCATAAAGAATGAGCTAGGTATAATTCTGATTCCTAAAAATGAAAATCTGGGCTCATCTGCATTTTGTAAGTGCCTCAACGCACCGTCTAAGGCATTAAATATACATTTTGCTTTTAAAGACACATAACTCCCTGCAATTCTCCAGGTTAAATCTGAGCAGTGTTTTCTTAGATATTCTGCAATCAGCAGTATACCAAATGACACATTCCTTAATTCCTCCCAAGTTGGAGGTTTAGATAAGCCTAAGAGGTGTATAAGCTATGTATTTCCTGTGGAGATAAAAATTAGCCTTGCCTCCTTTCAAAGCATTGTGGACCTCAGTCATCTGGCGTCTCCGACAACACTGATCAGCTCGTAGGCAGATTTCAGAGTGCTTATAACTCTTCTGAGAATTTATTGCTCATGCAATTAAAAATCCCAACCATGTGCTGACTTACCCCACAGATATGTGATCTTACAAAATATTCCTTTTCACCAACATCATGTCCATACGGAAGGCAAGAACAAATCGAATTTTAAAGAACACAGCACAGACAACAAGAGCTGGGGGGTGGGTGGGAGGAGGTGCACAGGTAACTGGTGGGGAAGCACTGAGTATAGTTCTTGGCTCCACTTAACTACCTCCACCAACTCCTGCTACAAATGTGCATCTGCCCACACTCTCTAATCAGCAAAGAACACAGACTTAAGTGTCCATACAACAAAAGACAAAATGAAGAGGGATCTTACGGGTGGGTATGTTTTTACAATTGTGGGTCCCATGATATTTAATGGCAATACAGCAATGCTTTGTAGCAATTTGTCACGATCATGGTTTGGGTCTGAGTCAAATCTACGTTCCTGCCATAATATCGTTATAATAAAGGAATATAAATCAACTCAAATAGAAGTATTAAAAAGCTCAGGTTAACTTTTACTTATAAAAGGAATATCATACTTTTTTAATACTTAAAAAAAAAAATCCCCAGAACAGACATTTTGAAAATACATTTTGGATACAAACAATTATACATAAAATGGATAAACAACAAGGTCCTATAAGGGAACTATATTCAATATCCTGTAATAAACCATAATGGAAAAGAATATGAAAAAGAATATATGTACTATATGTGTATGTACAACTCACTTTGCTGTACACCAGAAACACAACATTGTAAATCAACTATACTTCAAAAAAAAAAAAAATTAAAGAAAATACATTTTGTTTTATACATTCTTAAAGATATCCAGCAACTGGCGTATGGGTACTTTAATAGAAATTTGTTTAACAAATGAAACAAAACTTAACTATAGTGTCCTACATCCAGTTCTGTTTAGCAGAGTGTCTATCATTTAAAAAAAAAAATCATTCTCCTACTGAAGTGATGTCCTAAATGAAAGGTATGCAATTTTTTAATGTAAAAGGTGAAACAGCAAATATTTTACATTTTAGAGGCCATAGGTCTCTCACAAATACTCGATTCTGCCACAAACATAGCCATAGACATGTAAGCAAATGTGCAAGGCTGTGTTCCAATAAGATTTTATTCACGCACACTGAAATTTGACTTTTATTTTCACATCTCACAAATCTTTTGGTGTTTTTTTTTTCCAACCATTCCTACCACCCACCCGCCACCCCAAAGAAAGAAAGAAATTCTCAGCTTATGGGCCATTCAAAAACAGGATGCTTGTCAAATCTGGCCAGAGGGCTATAGTTTGCCAATCCTTATTCTAAACAGCCATCAAAAAAGATCTCCCTATCCTGAAAGTTAGCTTTAAAAAAAAAATGATGAAACAACTTGGAGAAAGTCTCAGCCAGAATCACTGTGCCCAATTTACAGGAGCACCATCACTGGGTGACCTAGACAGGGAGGGGGGATGTGTAATATATCACAATGCAACCCTCCCTACTGCCAAGGAGTGCAGGCATGTGATAAAGTGCTACTTTTCTACTCTGTATGAGTAGTGAACTCAATTTGCCACATAATTCAGAAGTGGAAGAGAAGGGTTACTGAAACAATGCCCATGGAAAGATTATGTACCTATTCTTGGATTAATTTAAATTTCTACTACATTATAGATGATGCTGTATACATTTGTAACTGAAGGGGGCTAATTTGATGTAAGAACACATGTGGCTCAATTGGGAAGGAAATTTCCATAGAGCAGAAGTTCCACTAATATGAAAGGGACTACTCATGTTATTTTCACAGAAGTATATCCCAAGTCCAGGGTCAATTCTAGCTGAAGCTTACATGGTTCCAAACCTAAACCTCTTCTCCTGCTTTTCCACCATAAACATGAAATAATGGCCAGACCACACCAACAAAGGGCCTAACGATCTAGATGGGTTTCCCTGTCCTCCAATTGGTTCAGCGATTAAACACATCTCCAAATTACCAACAGACCCCACCAGACCAACTTTCTAATGAGACATGAAAGAAAAATGATACCAACACATTTCCTAAATTTTTTTCAAAATATAAGAGAATCAAACTCTAAAGTAGTTTGCCATGATATTCCTTTTTTCTTCTAATTTAAATGTCTATAGCAATTCTTGCATCCACAGAGAGCCTCTTCATAAGGAGAAGGAGATATTAAAGTGCCACATCAGAAATAACACTCATGGGCTTCCCGGGTGGCTCAGTGGTTGAGAGTCTGCCTGCCAATGCAGGGGACACGGGTTCGTGCCCCGGTCCGGGAAGATCCCACATGCCACGGAGCGGCTGGGCCCGTGAGCCATGGCCACTGGGCCTGCGCGTCCGGAGCCTGTGCTCCGCAACGGGAGAGGCCACAACAGTGAGAGGCCCGCGTACCGCAAAACAAAAAAACGAAAAAAAAAAACTACATTCATAACTCCCAAGCAATTTAAGAACAAAAACTCATTTCAAGTTCAGGAAAAGAAAATAAAAACAGACTTCAGATACTGTCAAGTCTCAAATTACCTATAAAAAAATAATGTAGAAAGATAAGAAACTATTTTTATATAGATTAACAACTACCCATACTAAGAAGATCTGAAAATTATTCCTTAATTTGGAACTGTCCTGCAAGCCATCACAGTGTATCTTCCGTGACATATGTTCGAGACATAGGAGCATGAAAGATGACAGATGATAACCTTATCAACTTCCAGGCACTTAGCTGAGGTCGCTCATTTGAGATTAAACAAGATAATTATAAACTTTAAATAATCATTTGGTTGGTTTCTTTAAAAACTCAGTCACATCATTTCAGAGTCCCACCCTCACACACCACAATGTCTCAAAATGGTATCAAATACGGGTTAAAGAAATTATCAAATAGCCATGCAATGAGATTACCAAAGTAATACTGTAGAAGAAATATTATGGCATGGAAGATTGCTTACAGTGCATTCACTGCTCAGCACCAAAGCACACAAGGTTAGTTAGCAAAAGAACCTCATTCTTGTTTCACCCCCATAAAAAAAAAAAAAAAAGTTTTAAAAATGGTCTGTAAAGATATATATAAGAGATATATTAGCACTGGTAATCCATAACATGTAAATAAACTTCAAAAGGTACAATTAAAACTTGTTTCTTATTTTTGCCTATTTGTGTTTTCAAGTTATCCTATCCTTCACATAACATTTTTATAATAAGAAAAAATTGTTTAAAGCTAAAAACACATGTATACAAATGTTTGCACAAACCAGGCTACATTCCGGTTACTGTGGTAGCCTTACAGCAAACTCTCAAAAGTAAATAAATCAGAGAAAGGAGGTCTATTTAGCACTAGCTTTATTTAATGTTGAAGAATTCCAGTAATTTAGTATAGGAGTAGGTCTAATAGAATCTACCTAGTAGGAAAAAAGAAAAGAAAAAACAGAAAAACACTAAACAGCAAAGCTTCTCAAGTAAAACTTGATAAGTGTATTAGCAGTAAGTCTTAAAATTGTAGCCTCTACCGCAAGTATGGTTTGGACACCCAAATGTTTGGAAGGCCCTATCATCTTTAAAAAATGGAAATAGAAAGGCTAATAGGTTAAGAGGTAGGAAAACATTTCCACCTTCCCAAAAGGCAAAGTCCTAGTAACTTTGTTCTCTTGACTCATGAGGATCTGGAAAGGTGCCCCAAACCCCCAAACTGCCACAGCCACCCCGGGTATTATTTTACCCTGGATAAAGTCACTGAAACTTCCAGCCAGGTGGATGACCCAGATGGCTGGCTGGCTGGCTGGCAGACTGTCCAAAGCCATCTAGCTACACGGCTGTCCTGTTAGGTCTACCCTCACCTACGGCAAATGGTGGGCTGCGCATGTGCTTTATTTGCACAGTTGCACTTAGGGCGGCTTCTCCCTGGAAGAAGGATAGTTTAGCTATCCATAACTGGATTTAACTATGACCCAAAATAAAAAATACATAAAAAGCAGCTCAGATTCTGTAGATGTGGTCAAAGGGAAACACTCCCATGAAGAAGCCTCATTGTAGATGATTTATTACTTTGACTGATTTGGGTATATTGTATGATCTATAAATAATCGCTTACACCAGACAGGATGTTAATTATATGATGCCGTGGTTTAGAAATAATATATTATTTAGCATTTCCTTAAATTGTTTCAACCCCCTGTTAACACTCTGCCATAAATGGAGGGAAATCGGTGATTTTGAGAATTAATTTGGTGTAGAGTTCAGCCGTTGTTTGGATATCCAATCGAGCTTAACATTACCGGTGTTCCGTGTAATCCCAAAGATGAAAGGCAAGCGCTTTCATTCTCTAGACCTTACTTGTCCTCATGGCCTTTCTGTACCACCACCTGAGTACCACCATGCTCTCACTCAGCTGATAGGTCTGTCATTAAAGGATAGACCTTTGAGATTGGAGAGGGATCTATTTATGGCTCCCAGATATCATTTGCTACAAATTTTAAATTCATAATACTGATCTGGAAATGCTACCAGATAACATTTTATAATGTTATTAGTGTCATTTTAAGTTACTGGCCAATCAAAACCATAATGAGATATCTCCTCACACCTGTCGGTATGACTATTATTGAAAAGACAAGAAAACAAGTGTTGGTGACAATGTGGAGAAAGAGAACTCTTATATCCTGTTGGTGGGAACATAAATTGGTATAATCATTATGGAAAACAGTATGGACGTTTCTCGAGAAATTAAAAATAGAACTACCATGTGATCCATCAATCCTACTTCTGGGTATAAATTCAAAGGAAACAAAACTATTATCTCGAAGGATTATCAGTACTCCCACGTTCACCGCAGTAATATTCACAACAGCCGAGGTATGGAAACAACCTAAATTTCTTTCAGTGGATGAATGAATAAAGAAAATGTGGTGTGTGTGTGTGAGAGAGAGAGAGACAGGGGGGCCAAGTGGATAATCAGGGTTAAAATATGTGTTTGGCCTCTTATTTGCCCTGGATCTGATAAAAACCTTTACTGTATGCCATTTATTGTAACCAAAGAGACCGTAAGTTTCTAATCCATTATCACAGGCTACCTACAGAATCTTGGTGATGTCACTTTTTCTAAACATTTGCAGGAATTTTGCAAAGAGTAGTGCCTATTAAGAAAGCACTTTTGGGTAGTTTTATAGTTCTTAGAACTCTATTTTCCTCCCAATTTTGACCTGAAAGGGAAACAAATGGCCATTTTCACCTAAGATATCAAACTTCTTTTTAGAACTAAGAATCTGATTTCTGTATACACCTTCAATAAGCAATTCAAGAGTAATTGTAGTAATGAAAGTTCAATGCAAAGAATCACTGATTTTTTTGTTTCACTTTTTGGCCATTACAAACCACCTTTAATATCAGTGAGCCTACTTACCAGACCCATGTAAATCATGGCTTGTTAGAGAAGTTAAAAACAGTATTAAAACATTTTCAAGTTTAACATGTATACATATATTTTTCTCTTAAAGGCTCCACATAAGTGATTAGAACACAAACACACACACACACACACACACACACACGCACAATATCCTCAAATCTACATGTGGAATTTTCAAAACAAATGGATTCTTCAACCACCAAACATTTAACTATTCAAAATCAAGGATCTTCCTGAGCATTTCTCATAGCTGAATCTATTAAGCAATTATGCATCCCTGTCACTGAGTGAAAGTAGCCTGAATTCCTACACTAATAGCATGCATTTATTATTCTGATTTTTATTCATTCTAGTTCTTGCAGAGCACAATTCCTTTCACCCTTGGGGCTAAGCTTATTTACAGAATAAAATATGCAGTAGATCTACATATGTATTTGGCTCAGCTAAAATGGTATGTCAAAATAGACACAACTGGTCCAAGTTTAAATTTTAAAACTATTTTTAGCTTTTGATTTTAAATTTAACATTAAAAAAAAATCTTGCCCCATGATACATCAATTAGAATTTTTTTTCAATCCAAAAAATAAAGTTAACAAAGAAATTAGCTAACTATATCTGTGAAGAGCAATTGGGACATACTTCATAAGAAACAGATAAAAGATTCACACAAAAATGCTACCTCTGTCAAAGCATTTGGAGATCAAGAAATCCAGCATGTTAGGTTAAGTGAAATAAATGCCTTTATAGTCAGCTTAGTGTTTGTAATAAACTGACATCAATGAAGAGACTCCCTGAAGAGCTTAACCTACGAGGGCAGACACTACACACCCTCATCCGTGTGCCCAGTGCCATGAAGCAGGAGCTCAGTACGTGCTGGGAGGTATTTGCGACCCAGGCCCCAGAATATACAATAGAAAAGGCCTCCTGCACTAACAGAGAATCCAAGAAGGGATAATTTGGCACAGTTCAGGCCATTTCCTCTCTAGTTTCAAACAGGCGTGAATTCACCAGCAGAGGTCATTAACACCGATCCTATCGGATGGCAAATTAGGCTGGTAAGTAAAAAGGTAGCAATTTTGTCACCCTGAGAAAAGCAAGGGTGACTTCAGAGATGTCTTTCTAAGGTCAATGACTCATGACTGACTGGCAGACCACACACACTGGCAAATGGAAGCAGGAAAAAGGGGGAAAGAGACAGATCTTAATGCACCCTGGACCTTGAAGCCAGGGAAAGAGAAATGCAAACGACACAATTTTATAAAGTTCCCAACTACTATGCTTCTGAAAGTGAGGCCTGTCGAGTAGGCCATGTCCATGATCTACTGGTACTGGGGACCTAAGCATAGAAACTGAGACTAAGCAATTTGACTTAATTGTATCCGTTGAAATCTAATAATAAAAAAATCCATTCTTGGATTTTATATATCTTTGCTCTTTTCCATCTCACTTCTCTAGTGACTGGTTCTTTCTGTATTTTATAATAAGTATTGATCTAATACAATAAGAAGTATTGTATTTTATAAGAAATTAAAAATACAAAAGGTCCTTTACCACAGACAGTTTGAGAAGCACTGCACTAGAACACCCTAAATAAAGTTTTGTATGGACAGTATGGATATGACGCTTGCAAGGATATTGATTTACCTGCAATCATCTCTTCAATTACTTGAACAGTAAGCAGGTAGTTTTGCCCATGTGTAATACACTAAACTCTTCTGATTAACAACTGAATTAATCTAGAGATATTTGAATTGCAGGCCAATGAGATACCACATAATCAAAATTGTCCCCAGGAACTGAGATGTTAATTAACATGTTTCCCTTGGAAAAGGAGAGTTCTGTGGTCATACAAATGTGAGATATATGCTCATTCCCATGCCTCCTCCTGGGCAGGCAAAATACACGTTAGCATATGAAGGATGCTGAGAAGGTCTGTAGTTAAGAAAAATGTTTATGCAGATGTGATGCTCTTTATCTAAATACATGTTAACACCTTGTTCAGGAAACACGATTTTGGAAATGCTGGAATTGACAAAAGACTCCAGATTAGCAATCAAAAACCTGTCTTGAGTGTCACTTGCTAGCTGCTTCCTGTCTTCATTTGTAAAGGGATCACGCTCGCCACCCCACCACGCTAGTGAGTGGCAGCATCAGTGAAGTAATGATGGAAAATCACTCTATGCAGCAAGTAATAAGCTCCTGGAGGACAGGGAATTGGCTCCCATCGTGCAGCCCAACACACACAAAGTGTTACTAAGCTGTTCTCTAGGGAATGTGCCAGGTTGTCTCCTCACGCCCTCCCCCCCGCCATGCCCCGGATGGCTAATTCCGATGGTCATTTTGTGGGCCGGTCCCTTGGGATTCCATGTCTTTGGAGGCCTCCTGCCTCTGGTCCCCTGGCTGGTGTGGTGTGGCAGGCACCTGCCACCCTTCCTGGGAAATGCAGGGGGCCCCAGAGCAGAGCAGGCCTTACATTTGGCAAAAGTCCCAGCTGGTGAGCACAGCCCCAGGCATCAGCCTCTGTGCAGAGAAGCTGCCCCAAGACACTGTGGGATGTGGGCCACACAGGGCTCAGGTGTTCAGGTTCCCACGTCCACTGCCATCCTCCCACCCTAAACCACCTGTTCCCTTCTCCCACAGCCTCCACGCGATACGCAGTGGGGACCCACTGAGCTGAGCGATACTGCATTCATCTCACACAAAGAATACCCCAACATGGGCTTCCCTGGTGGAGCAGTGGTTGAGAGCCTGCCTGCTGGTGCAGGGGATATGGGTTCGTTCCCTGGTCCGGGAAGAACCCACAAGCCGCGGAGAGGCTGGGCCCGTGAGCCATGGCCGCTGGGCCTGCACTTTTGGAGCCTGTGCTCCGCAACGGGAGAGGCCACAGCAGTGAGAGGCCCGCGTACCGCAAAAAAAAAAAAAAAAAAAAAAGAATACCCCAACCCCGAAAGAGAAAGAGTTGTAACGAGATTTGTCAGGGCTTGATAGCACTTCTTTCCCACCTAATACCATAATCTAGCTCCTATTCAACCTCCGGCTCCCCATTTCAACAATCAGTAAGAATACATTCTCCCTCAAACTGTTTGCTATTTTTAACTTCTATGGCTCCTCTGTTGACTTCAAAGGCAGCACCCAGCATCTGAGTGCCAGCTACAAGGTCATGTGGTCAGTGAAATGTAGGACAAGGAATTGGTTTTTGTACACAGTCTTCCAACCACCAAACCACGAGGTCTTTGTTAAGGTCAAATTATCATGAAACGTTATTGACCCAGTACACAGTGAACTCAGTGCAGCAGCTGTTACAAACACTAGCCACAACTTAAAAGAATAAAAAAATAAAAAGATAAGGAACCATTCGTTCTACTCACTGTTCACGTAAACATTAAATGTCACGGAAGAATTCGCATCAGAATTGGACACGAGAAATGTGTAAGTGCCTCCTTCGGTCCCTTTTAATCTGGTTAGATGAAGTTCACTTACATATCTACAAAGAAAGGACAACCCATCAGTCACCTGTGGACAGCCGGCCTCGGAGCGTGTGGCTTTATCAGTTTCTACCTGGAAATACATGCTTATTTTGGAAATATATGCCCCACTTAATTCAGTATTAACAAGATCCACATTAACAAACAAGAACACACATATGTATTTCACTTGGGACAGATGCCTGGCGTGTGAGAATACAGAGTGGGGAAAGGCTCTCTCGGCATTAAGGCAACCTCACAGACATGGCAGCCTCTTCCTTCTCCCGAGCTGTCCCCACGGCCGCATCCTTCTCTGCCCTGTTCAGCCTCCCTCTCATCAGTGTCCTGAACTCGCCCGCCCTGCTTTAACAGCACCTGCCTGGCAAAACGCCAGGCTGGCAGGCATCTCCGTGTAGGTGTCTCCATGCAGATGCTTCAGGGTCACACGGCAAGGTCAATACCGCTGCCCTCACCTTCTTTCTTGTGACACCACCGTCTCCTGGCTTTCCTCCTACCCACCCCCCCCGGCCGCTGCTTCTTCCCAGTGTCCTCTGCAGCATGTGCTATTCGACCTTCTGTTTCACCGCAAGGACATCATAGATGGCTGTGATAACTGAGCACGCAGTACCACCATCGGGGGCATTACTGACACGGGCTCCAGCATGGACGGAGCGCCCTGGGCGCCCCTTGACCCCCACAACCGACTGGACACGCGGTGGCTGGTTCAGTCTCTCCTCTCACACTGCACGTGCTCCCTGGGCAATCCACGCTCCCCTGAACTTCTTACTGTCTGCTCACAAATCCTGACCTCTAGTCCAGACCTCCCTGTCCTATGCCTTCTTCCTCTACAGACCTATGCTCACATCCCACGCCCCCTAGTCCAGAATGCCCCTGGGACTGGACTGTGGCTCACCCACACCCTTTCTTCTGTCCTTTCCCCTCCCTCCCCTGTTCCCCCCAACTCCCCACCAGGTCTCTCTCTCCTTTAATGAAGACCCTGCCTGTGAATCCCTCCCGCAGGCGCTGCATCCAGGGAAGCTGACCTACGATACATTCTACCTGAACACCCCCGCTCCAGATCCCACAGTCAACCTCAAATTCAACAAACCCCAAGCTGAGCTCATTGCCTTTGCCCCCTCCCTCTCGAATAGTACTGCCTCTTACCATCCAACCTGGCTGCCACAACCAGACTCCTGAGAGCATCCTCAGCTCCTGCCTCTTTCCTAGCCCTTCGATCACCTTTAAGGAGGAAGCCTGGACACCTCCCAATCCATGCTCTTCCCTCCAACCTTTAGACCGAGGCCCAGGACAGCATCCTTTCTTATCCACACTCTTACAACAGCCAAGAGCTCCTGACTAGGACGAAATACTAACTCTATCTAGGCACCTACCTCTTATCAGCTGTGGGCTCTTGATCAAATTAACCCATCTAGGTCTCAGATTCCTCTTCTATAGAAAGAAGGGAAGTAAGAGTGCCTCCTCATCGGATTTGTGAGGACCAAAATTATTGAGTTAATGTACATGAGGGACTTTGAACAGCACATGGCAGGAAAAAAGCACACACAGCTTACATGAAGTGTCACTATTGCTACTGTTTTTATTGTAAGTGTTTTGAGGATCAAATGAGAGGTCTGGGGCTTCCCTGGTGGCACAGTGGTTAAGAATCTGCCTGCCAATGCAGGGGACATGGGTTCGAGCCCTGGTCCAGGAAGATCCCACATGCCACAGAGCAACTAAGCCCGTGCATCACAACTACTGAGCCTACGCTCTACAGCCCGCGAGCCACAACTACAGAGCCCATGTGACACAACTACTGAAGCCCATACGCCTAGAGCCCGTGCTCCTCAACAAGAGAAGCCACGACAATGAGAAGCCCATGCACCACAACAAAAAGTAGCCCCGGCTCACCGCAACTAGAGAAAGCCCACATGCAGCAACGAAGACCCAACACAGCCATAAATAAGTAAGTAAGTAAGTAAGTAAAAATTAAAAAAAGAGAGAGAGAGAGATGTCTGATGTAAAAGAAACTTGGGTTCCCCGCCTGGCCCAAAGATGCTTAATGATTTTTAGTTTTCTTACAGTTTTAAAAAAATGATTAAAGGCACTAACATTTCTCTTTCTCTGAAGAGAATTATTTAATGTGTCCTAGTATATGCTAGTCACTGCTATGAACTATCCTCAGAACTCTAGGAGAGAACTATCCTCCAATTTACAAACAAGAAAACTGACGCATGGACTTTTCTGTGTGCTCTAAACACACAGCAAAATGAAATGATGACGACTCAGGAAGCAGCCCCAAACTTCCTTCTGTATCAGCTGTCCTCTCATACATTGATGGGTCACAGAAATAGGATCCGGTAAGCCAAGGGGACGGGGTTGGGGGAACGTGTAATTCCCCAAACAAGGCCCTTTTCTTACCTGATGTTACTTTCATTCTCAGACTTGGGGTAATCTTCCCACTTGTCAGTGGAAGTTCTGTTCATATATATCCACTGTCGGTGTTCAGGTTTGGGATATGCCTCATACTCGACAACCAGATCCACATTCTCGCCATCGTTTACAAATACTGTTGTATTCATCATAGGGAAGATGTTAATGAATCCTTTATCTAATCACAGCAGAATGAGACAGAAAGAAACTGTTATCCCCAAAATGTTATCTTGACAAATAACAAAACTTCATCTTTGGATTATAAAGATATTGACTGATTTCCAGTATTAATTGGCAATGACAAGTAAGAGTTTTGACTAGCCATTTTACACTTTATTTTGCTCTTGGAGAATCATAGTCATAAAGTGAGAAAGGACACATGTTGGAAATGTTTATTCTCTTATCTCTGTCTCTTAAGCAAGTCTGTTAAAGATCTATCACCATCTTATAAGTCTTCTAGAACTACCAGTCCTGATGTTTATTAGGCTAAAAAGTATTTGGACTAAATAGTTAGCCCATACCCAGATCCAAGATAATTGTATGTGTGATAAGAAGATGTCATAAATCAAGAAGGGGAAGAGAGCCCCAATATTTAATAACAATGTTGCAAGAATGTCATTTAGTATTTAGAGAAAAATAAACTTAGATCTTCTTACCATATCATATATCACAAATGAATCTAAGACAGCATTTTAATCATTAAACCATATTTTTAACTACACAACGGAATTTACTTCTATCAAACTTTGTGGAGGGAGAGCAAGAGGAGTTTTCTAGGCTTTTTAGAAGCAACCAAAGAAATAAAAATCATAGAAGACAAATCTAAATACATAAACGTTTTCAAAAAATATCTATATATAGGAAAATTAATTAAGGTAATAGGAAAAAGAGGACATAAAAATATAGAAGGAAAAAGAAACTACTAATTTAAATAAGGCATTCCTTTTCACATATTAAAAGTAGCAAAACTTCAATAAAGCTGTTAAAAAATAATGTATATCCACTCTGGAAAAATAGCAAAACTAATCTGAAATAAACTCAATAATTTTGCAAGTGTAATTAAAGTAGCACTTTGGAAATGGGCACAACTCTTTTGGAAAGCATTTAGCAATACAGATTTTTAAAAATTATCTATTTTTCAATTTAATCCAGAGAACTCTTCTTAGTGAGGTAGATGGCTACGTGCAAAAAGAAGTGTTATTTACACTAGTCATAATAATTTTAAAAATGAGAAAATAGAGAACTGGCTAAGTAAATAAAGTAGCCCTTAGAAATTATTATATAATAATAACAATACAAGGAAGAGCTTGAAAAAGACCATCATAAAATAATTGCCAATATCATATTTATAGCCTCCATTTATGGAATGCTTACTATTAGAACTGCCTTAAGTTCTTTAGCATACACTTTATTTAATAATTATGACAAACATTTAACTTATAACAATACTGAAAGAGAACGCTTGTAACCGCTAATTATAGATGAAAAAGAAATCAAGTCCTGGAAAGCCATATAGCTGGCTACCCAAAGCAGAGCCTATATGTGAATACAGGTCTGTAAGAAGCCAAGGCTGGTCTCTTTACTGTTGCACAGCCTAGAGTCTCCACATACTTTAAGTGAGAAAAAGAGAGAACATAAAATTGTATGTATAATTAAAATCCTGTTGCATATCAAAATATAACCATATACCAAATCCTAAAAAAGGTTATATCAAGTTTGTGGAATTATGGAAGAGTTTTAATCTTCTATTTATTTTTCAAAATTTGAAAATTAAGTATAACGTTTTATATTGTCATTTAACCAAACAGTTCCATTGTCTTTGGCACTGTTTGGTTAAATATATTGATAGCCCCCATGAGGTTGACATTAGAGTATTTGACTCTCCTTTAGTTTCCTACAGATTCAGAATAAAAAAATGGAGTCAAACTGTCCTTTGTATCAATGGAAAAGATATTTTTCAGGTGAAAATCAAAAATCATCCAAATGAAATTAAAACGCCACTTTGTTCTAATACCCGAATCATAAATGGTACACCCCTGCCATTCTTTAAGCTAATTTAGATTAATTTTGAGGAAATAAATGTTTTGTCTGAATGTCACATTAAATTTTCAGGTACTCAAGGTCATAAATTCAAAGATATCACACAATGCAAAATATTCAAACACCACAGACAACAATATTTCCACTGATTTCTCTCCCTATCATCACGTACAAAATACTAAAGTTCTCCTGAGTTATCTATAGTCCAGTTTGCTCAATATAGTTTTATGTCCTATAATAGGACACAGCTTCAAATTCATGAAGTGTAAGAATTATTAGACTCAAAGAACCCCACCTGGGTTGTTACAGAGGATGCTTTAAGAAATTGATGAGACATTAACATTTAATCAAGTGCAAACACTGTGCCGGGCACATCTGCAAAATATATGGCCTTTCTCCCTCCACAGCCTTGGGAGTTAGAGGCTATGTTTCTTGGAAGAGGAAATGCAGGCAGAGTTAAAGTGGGGTGCATTTGAAAGTTAAGTGGCAGAGCTCCGACTCAAAACCAGGTTGGGGCCACCCGGAAGCCTTGTGTTTTGCGCTACTCCACACTGTGTCCAAATCCTACTCCCAGCCCCTAAAGAAATTAGTTTTCTCTTTGTCTCTTACTGTTCGTCCCATCCCGACCCACTCCTGAAATAGTACAAAGCCAGATTCAGGTTTCACGGCCTCAAGTCTTTCCAGTTATACAGCTATATTCTTGGAAATTGATGAATGGATTTTAAAAATCTGATTACATACAACAATAAGCTCCAAACATCCTTACTAATTGCTTTCTGGAGCTGAAGCTGATATATCAACATGCTCCCTAATCAACTTAGCAAATTAGCACTTATGGAGTTTAATATTTTAAAAGCATAGCCTTTTATTCAAATTAATAAATGGTTCACAATCACGTTTAGGGACAGAGTAGTACCCTTCCTCTGGGCTGGCTCTGTAATTGCAAGTAAAGTGTCTTTTTCACGTTCAGTCTGGTGAGATGCTTTCCGTTACAACATGGGCAGAAACGCCAAAATCATATGAGATTATTGTGGGATAAATCGCAGACCTCTAGCACTGTTACATAAATTATTGAAGAAATATGGGGGAAAGGAGAGAAATGAAAACAAATATCACATCATTTTATTATTGCTCATGATGAATTTCACCACCCTACAAGTACTTAAAGTCAAGCGCTGAGAATATGGTTGCATTAAAAAGACAAGAAAATAGATTAAATGCAAACAGTACTCAAAAGACAAGAAAAGTGTAAACAAAGTAATTTTAAAATTATTATTATTTTCAGTAATTCAAAATACCACACTCTGATCTCATTAAGTAGATGCTTGGGAAATAAATATTCAGTAAGATCTAAAGCACGGAAGATTAAACCAGTTGTGTATGCCAAATAATGATGGGGTTAGGGCACAGATTACCATGTTTCAGTTTATGCTCTGTAGAATCAATGACCCATGCCTGGTGGGCTGCCTTCCTGAAGGTTTATGCTACAGCCTATAAGGCTGGAGGACAGGGTGAGGTCAGGGGTGTACTAGGGAGGAGAAGCCAATTCAGTCCTTCCTGCTACAAACGGTGACTAGAGCCCATGAATCATAAAACGATAAACCAAAAGGCTGAGGAACCTCACCAAAAGATTCAGAGAAATACATTAAGCTCTAAGCATATGCCTTCCTCCACAGAGAAGTCTCCATCCATTTCCAAACTCAAGTCATTCAGCAAGGACTAGAGTTTCTGGAAAGGCTCAATCTACATTGTATTTGTTGAGGTAGAGGAGGTAAGCAGAGAATGACATGTTCAAATAGCTTCACAGTTACAACTTTCCACCTCCCTCTATTAAACTGGTAGAATTTGCTTTTGTGCTCTAGTTGGAAGAGGCTACAAAGATCATTTTCTTTCATATATTCATCCATTCATTCAGTAATAATAAAAACCCTAAGAATCTGTTCAACATTCCATTAACGTAAAAAGGAAACTATCTAGTAATTTCTTCATTCACTATGCCAGTAATTTATCCATTCCCAGAGATATTTACCTACTACTTCTAAGGTTGTTGTGACATTTGCTGATCCAAAAGTATTATTGGCATAACACATGAACACACCAGAATCATTAACTCTTGCTGAGCTGATAGTCAATCTTTCCTGACGAAGAAAATTGAAGTCACCCTGATGCCAGCTATTCCTCTTCACCTGTTCTTTAGTCTGCTGGTTTCAGAAGGGAAGGGAAAAAAATCAAAGATTACCATAAAATTTATATTCAGGATCTTTCCTAGATAAATTAAAAATAGCAGCAATTAACTTCTCCGTATTAGCATTCATTATCACTACTTAAGTAAGTATAATAAAACACCATGACAAGTCTGTCATTGGAACACTTCATATTACAGGATTATATTGAAAGATAGTCATTACTAATGATTGTAAAAACATGAAAATTCATTTCTTAATAACCACAGCGTACGTAATTCCAAATTCTCTGCAGTGCTAAATATTTTCTAACAGTTCCAAAATTTAAAAGTTCTTATATAAGAAATAATACAGGATACTGATATTTATATCCTATCAATATTTTCTGTTGTATATATTTTTTTCTATTCTACATCCCATTGATTGAAAGAAAACACATCACTAGTAACAATCGTTCTATTTTATTAACATTTATATTATTTTCATGAATAAAAATAGACTTACAGTGTCTAAGACTAACTCGAAAATTCATCCTATAGTTCTTACCCAGCAGAATTTTGGCAAGTATTAAAGGGAGTTCCAAAGTATATAAGACATATAAGACAAAATCCCAAATTATTTACACATGAGCTGAAGAGAAAAGGTTGTGCATTTACTCTTGTGATATCACCACGCCACTGTTAATATTTATCTGCAGATAAGACATGGAGACAGTTCTTGTATGGAAAACGTCATGGGGAAACAACCATAATATAAACTATAACCACTCTCTGAAAAGATTAAAAGGAATAGCATACAGCTTTCTGCATCTTCCAAATTTTCTGTAACATGAACACATTCCTATTACAATGGGGGAAGGGAAGCAACTAAAAAAGAAAATAAACAGGAGCTGATATTGACATGGAACAAGATCAAGGGTGATTCCCTGGCCAGGCTATGGTGAACCTATTAGCATTAGACCATTCTTACAGTACTGTAAATCTGAACAGTCCTTCTGGAAAGCAACTTGGAAGCATGTTCAGACCACTGAGCAACTCCAGCAAATTTATCTCAAGGAAACAAGAAAACAAAAAACAAGAAAACAAAAGCTCCAAGATATTTACTATGGTGAAAAATTGGAGATGACCTAAATGTATACCAGGTATCAAAATTATGAATACGTGAAAATAAGAAAAATGCTACTTTTATGTAAAAAGCATAAAATGAGTGTACCTTAAGACAGCAACCATGTGTTAGTACATATGCATGAGGGGAGAGAGAAAATAAACATGAAAAAAAATGTAGGCAATATAGCATTTATAAGGACTAACCACTTGAGACTACTGAGCACTTGAAATGTAGTAGGTCCAAATTGAGTTGTGTTGTAAATATAAAATATGTCCCAGATTTTAAAGACTTAATATGAAAAAAGTAGTGTAAAATATCCCATCAATAATTTTTATGTTATGAATTTGGTAAAGTAGCAGGATACAAAATTAATGCATAGAAATCTCTAGCATTCCTATACACTAATGATGAAAAAATCTGAAAGTGAAATTAAGAAAACACTCCCATTTACCACTGCAACAAAAAGAATAAAATATCTAGGAATAAACCTACCTAAGGAGACAAAAGACCTGTATGCAGAAAATTATAAGACAATGATGAAAGAAATTAAAGATGATACAAACAGATGGAGAGATATACCATGTTCTTGGATTGGAAGAATCAACATTGTGAAAATGACTCTACTACCCAAAGTAATCTACAGATTCAATGCAATCCCTATCAAACTACCACTGGCATTTTTCACAGAACTAGAACAAAAAATTTCAAAATTTGTATGGAAACACAAAAGACCCCGAATAGCCAAAGCAATCTTGAGAAAAAAAAATGGAGCTGGAGGAATCAGGCTCCCTGACTTCAGACTATACTACCAAGCTATGGTAATCAAGACAGTATGGTACTGGCACAAAAACAGAAATACAGATCAATGGAACAGGATAGAAAGCCCAGAGATAAACCCATGCACATATGGTCACTTTATCTTTGATAAAGGAGGGAAGAATATACAGTGGAGAAAAGAGAGCCTCTTCAATAAGTGATGCTGGGAAAACTGGACAGGTACATGTAAAAGTATGAGATTAGAGCACTCCCTAACACCATACACAAAAATAAGCTCAAAATGGATTAAAGACCTAAATGTAAGGCCAGACACTATCAGACTCTTAGAGGAAAACATAGGCAGAACACTCTATGACATAAATCACACGAAGATCCTTTTTGACCCACCTCCTAGAGTAATGGAAATAGAAACAAAAATAAACAAATGGGACCTAATGAAACTTAAAAGCTTTTGCACAGCAAAGGAAACCATAAACAAGACCAAAAGACAACCCTTAGAATGGGAGAAAATATTTGCAAATGAAGCAACTGACAAAGGATTAATCTCAAAAATTTACAAACAGCTCATGCAGCTCAATATCAAAATAACAAACAACCCAATCCAAAAATGGGCAGAAGACCTAAATAGACATTTCTCCAAAGAAGATATATACAGATTGCCAACAAACACATGAAAGAATGCTCAACATCATAAATCATTAGAGAAATGCAAATCAAAACTACAGTGAGATATCATCTCACACCAGTCAGAATGGCCATCATCAAAAGTTCTACAAACAATAAATGCTGGAGAGGGTGCGAAGAAAAGGGAACACTCTTGCACTGTTGGTGGGAATGTAAATTGATGCAGCCACTACGGAGAACAGTATGGAGGTTCCTTAAAAAACTAAAAATAGAACTACCATATGACCCAGCAATCCCACTACTGGGCATATATACCCTGAGAAAACCATAATTCAAAAAGAGTCATGTACCACAATGTTCACTGCAGCTCTATTTACAATAGCCAGGACATGGAAGGAACCTAAGTGTCCATCGACAGATGAATGGATAAAGAAGATGTGGCACATATATACAATGGAATATTAGCCATAAAAAGAAACGAAACTGAGTTATTTGTAGTGAGGTGGATGGACCTAGAGTCTGTCATACAGAGTGAAGTAAGTCAGAAAGAGAAGAACAAATACTGTATGCTAACACATATATACGGAATCTAAGAAAAAAAACATGGTCATGAAGAACCTAGGGGCAAGACGGGAATAAAGATGCAGACCTACTAGAGAATGGACTTGAGGATACAGGGAGGGGGAAGGGTAAGCTGGGACAAAGTGAGAGAGTGGCATGGACATATATACACTACCAAATGTAAAATAGATAGCTAGTGGGAAGCAGCCGCATAGCACAGGGAGATCAGCTCGGTGCTTTGTGACCACCTAGAGGGATGGGATAGGGAGGGTGGGAGGGAGGGAGACACAAGAGGGAAGAGATATGGGAACATATGTATATGTATAACTGATTCACTTTGTTATAAGGCAGAAACTAACACACCATTGTAAAGCAATTATACTCCAATATAGATGTTAAAAAAATTTTTAATGTTAATTATATGATAAAATATTTTTGATATATTGGGTTAAATAAAATACATTAAAATCAATTTTACTTTTTTTTTAACTCTGTCATGTGCCTACTAGAAAATTTTAAATTACATAGGAGGCTCACATTATATTTCTACTGCACAGTGTTGCTAATGTACAGTGTTAGAATTATAGCTATTTCTTTTTTTCTCATGTTATTATATTTTTGGAAATTTTTTCACTAAGATAAGCATACATAAAAGCTGACTGCCAAAGTTGAATGTTTTGGAATTAAAAAGAAGAGAAACCTGCTTGGTTAACTAACTGTGAGATCTTGGCCAAGTCAAGGATGCCACTATGGTCTCAGCTTTTGTTTCTAAAAGGCAATGAGAGAATAATCTTTAAAGGCCTTTCCGGTTTGGAGCACTATGTCGATTTGAAGATAATCCCTTCTAAGAGATTCTTCTAATAATTGGCAGAAAGCTGACATTTTCCTGCCTAAGAGTAATTGTTAAGAAGAGACAAAGGGGAAGTGACATTTTTCTCTGGCCTCTTCCAGTCCATCGTACAGACTTCTCCTCAGCAAAGGCAGAGTGACAATGGACAGGTCACAGACTATATTCTAGATTCCCGGTATCTTCCTTCTAGTTCCTGCAAGAGCCCAGTAGTCCCTGTTTAGGGAGCTAAACAGGACAATGAATACATTGGTGCTAGAAGGAATAGTTTGTTAATAATTGATACAACATCAACACCCAAACCCGAAGGCCATAATTTAGGATACTGTCAAAGATCATAATAAAAGCAAGCAAAAATATGAGGGTTTAGAAGCCTTAGAAAAGCTAACCAAGATTCACAGTGTTGAATAAACTCCAAGACTCTCTTACGTTTTAAAACAAACAGCTGCAAAAATACTACAAGAGTTGTTTTACCCTAAATTTCATTGTGAGTTAAACTTATTCTAAATGATCCAGATCAAATACTATGGATTTTTAAAGAATTTGATAGTGCTATTAACAGTGCTAGGTATTCCAAATTAAGCCAAAGGATATCAATAAAAGATTCATGGATGAACCCTGGCATACAGCCATGAGCCCCATCTGCCAGTCACACATTACATATTGTTTGCACGTGATTTGCTTTTCCTTAACCCTTGGAGGTGCTCACTGCGATTTCCCCAGAGAGTTCCCAACACTGCAGGCTTATCTACCAGCGCCAGTGGATTAATTGGGACTGGCATGCAGGACTCCTGGGAAAAAGTGGTTCAGAACACAACTGCCTGGGGCAATTTAATTTTCATCTCAAAAAGGCTAATTTTCAAGTTATTGTAGAGGCTCAGTTACACACACCGTAAATTGTTCTCTCATCTGAAATCAAGGATCATAGAAAGGCAATTAATATGGGACTGTGTTCTATAAGGTTAGTCAAAAATTCATATGTAAGCTATTGGTTTTATGATAGGACTTGTTTCTCTGACCCACTGGTTCCATTCTCCTGTTAATGGCAGGCTTCACTTAGCAAGGTATCATCCATCACAGGTCTACATGAACGCCATTATAATGGTTTGCATTTTGCTAATCACCATAGTTACTTGTTTAGCAAAGGATTCTCTAAACAGGCATGAAATTGCCAATGTTGGATACAGAGCATGAGGTGGAAGAAGAGGAAGAGGAGGATGAAAAGACAGTATTTCCTTTCTTCCAATGTAATACGCATGTGTGTACTAAAGAAAAACTACCACGATAGCAAATTAACTAGTTGGCCAAGATCATTCAAACAAAAATTATTAAAAACTCAGTCAATGGGAATCTTAAGGTAAAATATTAGGGAAACTGGACATTTTAAAGACCTTGTTATTAATATGAGTATTAGAGAGGGAGAAAAACCTTCAAATATAACTGGCTAAAATTTATTTAATTTTAAGATATGCCTAACACGGTATCTGACATACAGTAGACATTCAATATGCATTTGTTAAATGAATGATAACCTAAACGTGTCCAAATGTTTCAGATTGATGACAAACATTTTATTAATAGCGACTAAAACAAATAGAAAACCATTAGCAACCTGATCTCGGGTAAGCAGCCTCAAAGGAGGAAATCAGATCCATACAAAAAGAAATCTCTCAAATGGATAGCTCTCTCTGTGGCAGAGGGAAGGGCTTCTTGGCTAACATCTGAGACCATTGATTTATGTTTTAAATATGGAAGGAAAAAAACTGGCAACTTTCCCCAATATTTTAAATAATCTGGCCTGAATAGTTGCCATAGTAGCTTTAAAAATCAAGGTAGTTACTCACTGAACCATTAATTTTTTCCCCCCACGGAAGTCATTCAAAGAAACAGCATGGAGTAATAACAAGTCTGAAGTTTTCTCTACGACTTTCTCAAAATAAATGTACAAAATGACATTTCTTTGTTACTCATAATGAATGTACACATCTACATATGGTGCAATGAAATGGGTAAATACACATCTGTACACACTCCAGACAGTTCCACCTCTGACAGACACACCAGCTGAGCCATCCCCAGGACAATTAACAGACTTTTCTAGAATATGTAAAAGAATGTATGTATGTGTGTATAACTGAATCACTTTGCTGTACAGCAGAAATTAACACCACATTGTAAATCAACTCTACTTCAAGAAAATAAATTTTTAAAAAAATAGACTCTTTTAAAGAAAAACCTTCAACTCTCCCACGAATGATACATTGAGGCCAATGGAGAAAACAATCCACTCACCTGGCTGTTTTCCCTTATCCACATTGAGTCCACAGAGCTAGACACGTCTTTTATCAAGCACATCACTGCAAATTCTTCCCCTTCCCTGAGAAGATAGCTGGCTTTGGACACAGACACAACAGGCACAGCTCTGATGGCTAGAATAAAACGAAACGTGGCCCTCAAATAACTGGCTGTAGTATAGCATAACGTTTTAACTTACCATTTTTCCTCAGCTGTGCCCAGCTCACTTTGTGGTCTTTTAAATAAGATATAAAGTATGGTACTAACCGATCTGTATTACTTGTATATTTGAAGACATCAGCAATTAAATCGGACATCCCTCAAGTAACTTCATTAACACCAAGTGAAAAAGATAGACTGTCTACTTTGAGATTATAATAATCCTGAGCAATGCTATTTTGAAATAGGTAGAAGCCCTGGCATAGTGAAGCTGCCTTCATCTTTATTTGACTTGCTGGTTTCATGAGAATGTGACCACCAACTAATTATATTCTTTTAACCAAACAGGCATCTTTCCCATGTGATGTAAAAATAACGTCTTATTTCTTAAAATCACAGGTTTTCAATAATCAAACTTTCCTTAATTCCAAAGAGCATCCTTTTCCAAAAGCCTTAATAAAAATTACTCAATAGCTAAATGCCAACTGGCATTGAGTTAGATGACCTCTGAAATACAAAAATCTGGGCATCTTCCAGCTATCAAAATATTCTACATAATGCCACATTAATAACAAGGTCCAAAGTCAGCTGGTACTTTCCTCCTCAGATTGTGAATAGTTTGAGAAAGTATTAAAATTAAATAGCTGAGGGCTTCCCTGGTGGCACAGTGGTTGAGAGTCCACCTGCCGATGCAGGGGACGCAGGTTCGTGCCCCAGTCCGGGAAGATCCCACATGCCGCGGAGCGGCTGGGCCCGTGAGCCATGGCCGCTGGGCCTGCGCGTCTGGAGCCTGTGCTCTGCAACGGGAGAGACCACAACAGTGAGAGGCCCGCGTACCGAAAGAAAAAAAAAAATTAAATAGCTGAGGAGGAAGTCAATTTATAGATCAATAGTAAATCAAGGAATGAAAAATCTGTATGCTGATCTTTTCAGTGTAACTAAGGCTTCCCAATGAGTTTCTCTTGGAAGGAACAGTTTGTGCAATTATGAAACTTTGGGATGTCCTGATGTCAGTAGGTTTAAAGACTGTCCCCAGGACCACCTGAATGCCCATCCCTGGTAGACACACCCAGCTGGAGGTGGTCATGGACCCAACACACGGGATGGAGACTGTGAAATAAGATATTCACAAGCAGCCGGCATTATTTTGAGGCTGGGGGAAACGATCCGAGAAGCTACCTGAGTGACATACTAAGTTGGACCAGTGAGAAGAGAGAAGTCTTCTTTTAGATCAAAGGATGCTCCAACTCCCAGAAGAAAGCAAACAAGGGCCCGTACCTGCCCTCACTTTCAGGGTGAATTTCTTCGACAGCACGGACTTGCCCTTCTGGTTCGCCGAGCAGTGTAGACAGAGCCGATGATACTCGCGCTTCACGTTTCTGATAGTGATGCCGGCCTTGGGGTCAGCGACAAATGTCAAGTCCTTGGGAAGAGGTTTCCCCTCGCACCCCGTGAGGGAGTAATTGGTCACCTCTGGGTCTGTCAGAGGACAGCGGACCAGTGTGTCGTTGCCTTCCTTCCCGTACAAGGGAAGCTCAACCAGGAAAAGCTTCTCAGGATCTACAGCATATCAACAACCAGTAGTTTGAATGGCTGGTCACAGACACTGAAAACATTTTATAAAAATCTAAAACATTGCCGCTCATAACAACAATCCCTAATGGCCCAAATGGCTGCTGACTTTATTCTTTGCAAACAAAAGTAGAATTTATCTGAATCATACTAATAAGGAAGAGTTAGCACTTAGTAAACACTTCCCATGTGTCAGGCACTAAGCCTGGACCATTACATACTTCTCACTCTCATTTAATCCTCAATACACCCCTATGCGACAGGCGCTATCATTATCACCATTTTATCGATAAACTGAAGTCTCAAAAACAGTAACTCTCCTTAAGTGACACAGGCCAGAAATGGCAAGACAGAACTCAAAGCCAGGTCTGACTGATACAACAATTTGAACTCTTAAAGCTCTGGGAATATTTTATTGTAATAATTACTTTTTTTCTACAGCAGGTAACACTCCAAAGAAACTGGGCCAAGAATAAGCCAGCCTGATGGTATCTAATAGGGTGGGAAAAAGTGGAATTATACCTTGTTCAGGACTTTCCCACCTACTGTCCAATCTGGAATTTGTTTTGATCTTATCTAATTGACACAACTTCTACTTTTGCATGAGCCTTTATCACTTTTTTGAAAAGTGTCCAAATATACTTCCATGTTGTACCAGTTTCCGAATTAATCGTATGTTTTTTTAAAAATCTATTTAACAAGTAAGAAGACCTATTTAGTTCAGAAAGGTGAAATAATTTCCCTCTGGTGATACAATAACTTGCCTCATTTGTCCCCAAGTGTGCTTGACTTCAAAGTCAAATATGTACACTACACCTCCAAGACTAAGGGAGAGGCATGGGAAAGAGTCTATGAATAGAAGAACATAGAGGTTTAGAGGGAGGCAAAATGACCACGATCTAGGAGACATGTGAGGGTATTCAATGAGAGGAAAGGGAAAAAAATAAGAAATGTTTAAAAAGGGGACTAGCCCATGTTATCAGTACTCAAGATGTGCTAAGAAGAAAGGAATATGGGAACCTCATGGGTCAGCCTGAAGCTTGGATGATAATCAGTAGTTACAGTGCAGAGTACATCAATGTGGAGAATGAGCTGGAGGGGTCCAGATGTTTTTCCTTATAAAGTGAGAGAATTACCAGCATCTCCATTGTTTGTAACAACACGGGTTTCAGAAAGTTCCTAAGAACAACCAGGTGAACACCCTGAGCACAGGGACTTTCCACACAATTCTTTCTTCATTAAGATAAATTTCAATCAGCTTATAAGTAACACTAGAGTACAATTAAGACGGAAAATGAACAAAACTGAATCATCATAAAATTGTCATTTAGTGTTTTCATTCCTACAAAACCCTAACCCCTCTGCGTGGGCCTCTTTCCAGAGTTCCCAATCTCCAGGATCCTCCAGATTCTGAATAGAATCTAGAAAACTATCAGGAAGCCACACAGTATAAATAACATGTGGGCCTCTCTCTATTCATATTCCTTGAAAGATATGTATAAATAGAACTTCTAGAAATCAAATAAATTGATATGCAAACGGGGAGCTTATGAGTTTCAGAAATGCTATGGCAAATACTTGATTGTCCAAACCAGGATACTTGTGACTGAAAGGGGTACTCTTAATAATTATGCCAGGACACCAGGCATGGACTGGGAAAGCCTCCGGTCGACTGGGACCTCATATAAGCAAATACAAACCTCATTCTGTATACACAATATGCTGCCGCCTCTACTGCGTAAAGATAACACAGATACAGGGTTGGGCCAACAGATTACACTTAAAATGTTTTTTAATTGTCCTTTCCATCTGTAAATCGGATGTTCCACAAAAATCAATGACACAATTGAAATATACTTATCATATAATTTTGACCAATTTTCAAAGAGTTTTCCAAAACAAATTATGCACCTCCCAGCCTTACTAAGTTATTCTGCAAACAAATTATCTCATAATGCCTGAAATATGGTTCGAGGCTATAGCTGGTTAATTTTCCATCTATTCTTTCTAAGTCACTTGAGTCATAGTTCCTACAGCAATGCCCCAATTTCCTTCATTGCTGTTTAAGACAAATTACTTAAGCATCCAAACATCTTAAATTGGTAATAATTAAGTATAGTTCTAAGTTATTGGGGATGACTTCCCCCATCAAGAAAATCTGTGAGCTCTGTGAGACTGATTTGGCTAATGCAGCAGTTTCCCTATTCATTCAGCTGTCTACCCATCCTATTAATAAGCAGAATGATACTTCATTACTACCTGGAAATTACAGAGTACCTTCTTGAATGTAAAAGAACAGAACATGGTTGCCTCAACAATTATGGAACCATACCCGGAGGCTAGCTGTGGCTTTTCAACGCATCTTTCTTTGCAGCGACCCACCCAGGAAAGAGTAAAAGATAAACTAAGGAGAGGCAGCGTCAGTTTCACGGCAACCTTCTGTACAGAGAACATGAGAGTCAATTTTACTAACCCTTGACAGAACTAGAATTTGCACAATTTTGTCTCCCTGATAACAATTACATAAGGAAGACAGAGCAGGCGATCTTATCCAAGTGTTGCCATAAGGAACTGTGACTCTAGGGGTGGCTCAGATCCACAATCTAGGATAAGTTTATTCGGTCCTCTTCCACAATACCATGCATGAGGTTGCAAGGACGACCCCAGGCCAGAAACAAACCCAGGACTAGAACTGAAACTATTTCTCCTCCTATAATGTGGGTATGTGTCTTAAGCTTTAAATGCTTCAGTTTTTACATCAGCAAAAAGAGACTCCTCTGTTATCCCTGCCCCTAGCCCCCTAGGAAATCTCCTCCTGACAAGGATATTAAAAGCACAAACACAGATGAATCACTGCATTCATCACATGAGATGAGGTACAGAAATCCAACCATCACATTTTCCTTTTGTTTCTAAGAGGTCACAATTTTTTAAATGAATGAGCTGACTTCTATTAAGAACCTAGGAAGGACAGGGGGTGCTTAGCCAACTGAGTTATTTTTCTGGAATTTACTCCCTAAAAGTGGGTCAATTCATTTGAAGCTTTGGTCTGTTTAGGCCTTTAGAGGCCTTTAGTTCCCTGAAATGTTTTTACTAAGTGGGAGTATCTGGAATCTCAAGGCATTAAAATGCCACCTTCCCAAAGGGCCTAATTTATTCTCAGGGTTTACTCACATCACCAGGACAAATGGGCTAAACCATATTGTAATCTCATTAGGAAGAGTATCACAGCCTTGCAGACCTTCAGCTGGAGTCATACCCAAAGCCACTATGTATCAAAAGACGGGGGAAACTAACAATAAAAATTTTTGATTTATGCTTCCTAGACCCAGCCAGTAATATTTTATCCATGACTCAGCCATCTATATGTCATCCCTAATTAAGGACAGGATATAAAGTTGTCTAAGTATAGCATCAAAGAAAGCTGAGCATTTACCTCTAACAAACACATAAATGGAACCGCTCAAGCCGCCTTCATTGGTGCACGTGTAATTGCCTGTATTTGTGGCCTCTGCTTTCTTGGTGATCCATTCTGGGTATGTTTTCTCTCTCAACTGACCGAGAATCTCAAACGTCCACTTGACAAATCCTGGGTCGGTGCATAACAGCCTAATCTCATCGCCGACACTGACAATTAACTCTGATTTTGCTGGATGAATGGATGGTGGAGACAGTTCCCCTGGACTCACAGATGGTTGAGAAGAGCCTGCCAAGAAAAATGAAAATCGTGTTGAATGTGATCTTTTTCTTAGGCGAGATAAGGATTTCTTCCAATATTGATTTCCATCTTCTGTGTACTCGACAATAAAAATAGGACAAAGCTGCCCAGCTATTTATGGGCAGAGAGTGCTTTTTAAAGTTTTTCAAGTTCATCTAGAAAATTAAGTTATTTTCTGCAACCCTCAATTAATCCTGAGGGTCACCCTTGGTATGCAAGCCAAGACTTGCTGGATGCCATGGACTTCTCTGAGTTAAACACACAGCGGGGTCAAGTTTCCACTCTGAACATGGGCCATTGCAATGATACTGACATGCTGACACCCAGTCTAGAAACAACAAAAACAAAATCTTACACTATTAAAAAAAAACTACTGGGCTGTCACTCTTTAAGCAAAACGTACATGATCATGATTAACTTGGCTTTTTCTTAAAACTTTGTGAATTCAGTTACTTCTATGCAATTCTCCGTATATGGTGATGGTCATCAAAAAAGGACTATCTATAAGTTTCAAATAATAAGGCAGAAAATGAAAATCTTATTTTAATGATCAGATCATGAGATTTCCTGGCCTACGTTGGGTTGCAGCCTGATCAACCTAATGCCTAGAGAGGTTTCCTACATAGGAAACTAGTTTAAAGATATAAACTATAGACTCTGAATATGAAACTTGAACCTTAGAAAATTCACAGCAGCCAATTCATTCATTCATTTGTGTACGCATGCATCTGTAGCATGAAGGCAAGTATCTGTTCATTACTTGTGATCTACAAAAGCACTGTTAGGTGCTGGGAGAAAATCCACATAAATAGGACACACAGTCCTTACACTCCAGAGCTTAAAGTACACAGTGTTCAATGTCAGAATAATGAAACAAAGATACAAGGTTTAGCTTTAGGCTAAAGAAAAAGAAGTGGGCTGGATTTTCACAATATCAGAAGAGAAAGAAAAGACAGACATGTACCAGAGATATATGCCACGGAGACACTCATGCACAGTGAGATACCAGAGGTCAACTGGATTCACGGAAACCAGTGAAAAGCTCTGGTCCTCAAGTAGGCAGAAGCCACAGAACCCACAGCAAGGATCTGAGACAAAAAGAGGAAGATCTGAGACTGCCAGAGGAAGAGCACATTAGTGGCTAGAGTGCCATGAAAAATACAAAAGGTTGACTCACATATGACCTGGGTGAGATGGGCTGGGGCACCAGGATAACAGAGCCCCCTGGGGGGCTTTCAGCTACTTCTGCAGGATCATGGGGGGAATGGTTCATGTGCCTGGGATTTGTGCCCCCTGCACACATACAAGGTCAGAGACAGAACTGACGTGGGTTAATGAAGAGCAAAAGCCATCCAAGCCAGGTAGAGGAAGGGGCGGCAGCAGGAGTAGGCCATACCAGGAGCCTCTCCACAAGTTCAGGACAGAGATGGAGATAGAAAGGGAGGGTCAGGGCTTCCCTGGTGGTGCAGTGGTTGAGAGTCCGCCTGCCGATGCAGGGGACACGGGTTTGTGCCCCGGTCCGGGAAGATCCCACATGCCGCGGAGCGGCTGGGCCCGTGAGCCATGGCTGCTGAGCCTGCGCGTCCGGAGCCTGTGCTCCACAACGGGAGGCCACAACAGTGAGAGGCCCGCGTACCGCAAAAAAAAAAAAAAAAAAAGAAAAAAGAAAAGAAGAAGAAAGCGAGGGTCAGAAAGGGACAGGGAAGGGAGAAGCAAGAGACCTGCTCCCAGGTGCTACCTGGGCGGTAGATGGACTTCTCACCTGACGACTGGAAATTCCGATGGTGGAAGAAGAGTAATACCTGTGAAGTTAAAAGACAGGAACAAATAATCCAAGGAAAGGGTTTGTAGACAAAAGAGGAACACAATGAGTACCGATCTTACCAGCTAAGAGGGGGTAGGAAAGAGTCAAAAGAGATTTTTGAAAATGAGACCACCGGAAAGGAAGGGGAGAGGCTAAAGAGTCAAGGCAGGCAACACACAAAACGTTTCAAAGAGAAGGTGGGTGGGTCCCAGGGCAGATGCTGAGCAAGATCAAAGGGAACGAACCAAGCCTCCCCAGACTTGGTTAGAAAGACACCACAGAAAATCCAATTTCAGTTGAGTGGGAATTTCTGCTGGCTTCAAGGTTAAAGGCTGCAAGTGTAGACCTCTTCTTAGAGAGCTGTGGCAGGAGAAACCACAGAAGAAATAGGTCTGTAGTCAAACAAGGTTAAAAGTTAAAAAAAAAAAAAAAAAAAAAAATAGGAGGCCTGCTGGCATTTGAAGATAGAAGAAACAGAATCCATGGAGAGAGACAAACCAAAGGTGCTCTAAAGAAGGGATGAAGTTGCCCCCTGAAGGTGTGTATAAATGACCAGTCTCAGTTTCACTTTGTTACTCAGACAAATATTTCATCTGGGCACCTTCCAACCATGGCATCAACTGTAGCTCCATGATGTCATGCAAAGTACACCCCCAGATCAGAAGATGCTCAGCAACCTTGATTCACAGAAGATTAACAGTAAGTTCAATCATAATCATCAAATGTTACTGAGCACCCAATATCAAAAAAACAAAAAACCCAATCCAAAACTGGGCAGAAGACCTAAATAGACATTTCTCCAAAGAAGATATACAGATTGCCAACAAACACATGAAAGAATGCTCAACATCACTAATCATGAGAGAAATGTAAATCAAAACTACAATGAGGTATCACTTCACACCAGTCAGAATGGCCATCATCAAAAAATCTAGAAACAATACATGCTGGAGAGGGTGTGGAGAAAAAGGGGCCCTCTTGCACTGTTGGTGGGAATGTAAATGGATACAGCCACTATGGAGAACAGTATGGAGGTTCCTTAAAAAACTAAAAATAGAATTAGCATATGACCCAGCAATCCCACTACCAGGCATATACCCCGAGAAACCATAATTCAAAAAGAGTCATGTACCACAATGTTCATTGCAGCTCTATTTACAATAGCCAGGACATGGAAGCAACCTCAGTGTCCATTGACAGATGAATGGATAAAGAAGATGTGGCACATATATACAATGGAATATTACTCAGCCATGAAAAGAAATGAAATTGAGTTATTTGTAGTGAGGTGGACAGACCTAGAGTCTGTCATACAGAGTGAAGTTAAGTCAGAAAGAGAAAAACAAATACTGTATGCTAACGCATATATATGGAATCTAAAAAAAAAAAAAAAAAAAAAAGGTTCTGAAGAACCCAGGGGCAGGACAGGAGTAAAGACACAGACGTAGAGAATGGACTTGAGGACACGGGGAGGGGAAAGGGTAAGCTGGGATGAAGTGAGAGAGTGGCATGGACTTATATACACTACCCAATGTAAAATAGATAGCTAGTGGGAAGCAGCCGCATAGCACAGGGAGATCAGCTCGGTGCTTTGTGACCACTTAGAGGGCTGGGATAGGGAGAGTGGGAGGGAGACGCAAGAGGGAGGAGATATGGGGATATATGTACACGTTTAGCTGACTCACTTTGTTATACAGCAGAAACTAACACATTGTAAAGCAATTATACTCCAATGAAGATGTTAAAAAAAAATGTTACTGAGCACCAACAGTATGAGAAGTGCTATGGACGAGACTGTGTGTGCCCACTAGACTGAGCATCTAAATGGAGGAGCCAGAATGTGGGAATGAAGTGGTTAGGATTATTCTTAAAGTCATACAGTGCATTAAATAATGAAAATGGGCACAGCGGTAAATGGAGACGCTATTATTTCAATTATTTATCCCCTTTAAAAAAGGAATACTTCCGGGGATTCCCTGGCAGTCCAGTGGTTAAGACTTGGTGCTTTCCCTGCTGTGGGCCTGGGTTCAATCCCTGGTCGGGGAACTAAGATTCCACAAGCCATGTGGCACGGCCAAAAAAATAAAAAAGGAGTACTTCCTAGTCCATATGAGTGACGTTGACAGTAAACTGAATCCAAAAGTTCTCAAGAATTTATATTGCAATATATTTCAATCAATTCAATCTTCTCATGAGTGGGTCTTAAGGGCATATGCAGATACTACAACCTGGTTGAATAAATACTGTTGACTTCTGGAGACCTGCCACCCCAACGTAGGCAAGGTTTAGCTGTGTGACCTAAGGCAGGCCACTAGGGCTTTCTGTGCCCAAGTTTCCACATCTGGAAAATGATGATAGAAATACCCTCATTTCACAGAGTTCTAATGCAAATCAAATGCGATAAATACACGCAAAGAGCTTAACACAGCACTGCAGTTTGTAATAAATGGTAGCTATTACAGTGAAGCAGTAAAGCATCCTAGATAAGAGCTTGACTCGTTTTTTTTTGAGGTTTCTAAATTTTTTTAAAATTTATTTTATTGAAGTATAGTTGATTTACAATGTTGTGTTAATTTCTGCTATAAGCAAAGTGATTCAGGTATACACATATATATTCTTTCTCATATTCTTTTCCATTATGGTTTATCACAGGACGTTGAAATTATAGTTCCCTGTGTTATATGGTAGGACCTTGTTGTTTATCCATCCTATATATAATAGGTTGCATCTGCTAATCCCAAACTCCCACTCCATCCCTTGCCCTTGGCCATCACAAGTCTGTTCTCCATGTCTGTGAGTCAGTTTCTGTTTTGTAGATGAGTTCATTTGTGTCATACTTTAGATTCCACATATAAGTGATATCATATGGTATTTGTCTTTCTCGTTCTCACTTACTTCAGTTTGTATGATAATCTCTAGAGATAAGACTGTACAGATTTGCATCCTGGCTCTCTCTGCCACTTACTAAGTGTGTGATCCTTAGGCAAGTTACCAATCATCTCTGCCTCGGTTTCCTCATCTTGAAAGTAGGCGTAGTAACAGCACCTGTTCATAAAGCTGTTATGTAAAGCACTCAGAACTGTGCTCAGGCACATAGAAAACACATAATAAATACGAGACACAATTATTCTAAAAACAGAATCTCTTATCTTCCCTCCAATCCATCCTGACTTACTTCCTATGGATGTGAATGGGTCCAAACAGATTTCTGCCTGACTTTGCCCTCCTTGGCAGTAAAATCATAGCAATCTTTCCCCAGCCTCTGCCACACATCCTTGTACGCCTTTCCACTCCTGCTGTCCTGCCCCAGACTAGCCATTTACAATGTCATGGAGAGAACATCCTCTCCTGAAAGATCTCCATGCCTCCAGCCTCCACTCACCCCACCCCCAAATCATCCAACATCATAACCCTGAGACCCATCAGCCTAAAACACCACTTTTTCAACAACCCCACTCCCAGCCTCAAAACCCCTAACAGAGGCAGCAGCAGCTAACACTGACATCATGGGCGGCTTACAAAGCATTTTCACGGGATTAATTTCTAGCTGTTTCCTCTGGACCCAACCTGCCTCTCCAGTCAGACAGACCCTTAAGCTAAGGATGCTGCAAACACTCTTCAGTCCTTGCTATGCCCATCTCTCTGCCCATGTCCCCAGGACACAGCTACTCCACCAATTCACCTCTTTGTCATATGGAAAGCCCAGTCTTCATGGCTGTTGTTCCCTAACCACTCCAGGTCGTGATCACCTGTCCCCACTAAATCCCTCTAACATGTTCAGCCCCATCACCCATTTGGCTTCTACTGTTGTACCATAGTGGTCTACATCTATATCTCACCTTCTCTACCTACTGCAAGGTCTTAGGGCCCTCAGGGTAAGGATCCTAAATTGTACTTTTTTCCCTAGCATAGTCATAAAAAAGATTCCCTTCAATCTCTGAACATATAAAAGATTGGAGGAAGGACAGGTTCCAAAACACCCAGCTCCTGTAACAGATGTTAACAGTCTTCCGACCTATCCCCCAAAGAGCACAACTGTCTATTCTGCTGCTCCACTAAGAAAAGGGAGCGGCTTAATTCATCCATTAAAACTACTATGGATACCTCCAAATTTGATATCATTAGTTTGCACTTTACTTCTAGAGTTTTAAAAAATAAAGTTTTTAAACCCAGAAACATTCAGGGTTTTATTTTCAAAATAAATGATAAGTTCAACCCTCAAACTCATACTATAAAATGAAAATAGAGCTTATATCAGAGTGGGACTGTGGATATTATTCTCTTGTCTCCAAACTATAATGCTCTCACAAGAAAAAAAAAAACTAGAGATTCCTGTTAAAAGATATATATGTGTGTGTGTATGTATATATACATACACACAGACATATATACACACATACTTATATTATATTTAAAAATCAATACCGGGGGCTTCCCTGGTGGCGCAGTGGTTGGGAGTCCACCAGCCAATGTGGGGGGCATGGGTTCGTGCCCTGGTCCGGGAGGATTCCGCGTGCCGTGGAGCGTCTGGGCCCATGGGCCATGGCCGCTGGGCCTGAGCGTCTGGGGCCTGTGCTCCGCGGCAGGAGAGGCCGCGGCAGTGGGGGGCCCGTGTACCGCAAAAAAAAAAAAAAAAAATCAATACCAATAATTTATTCCAACTGACCTCTGAAATTGCTCTGGAATCACACAGTTTGAAATATATCTGGTACATAGCAAGTTCTCAACAAACGTTTGTTGAAATGGGTTTTATCTATATCAGGACCCTTTGCATTTGAACATATACTTCCCTAATTATGTTTGGCTAATAAAAATATCAAGAGTTGCTTTCTGTTTCCTGAACACATGTTAATTAATGAGCCCCACAAAAAATGATAGATGGCAAAATCCACCATTCTGGGCACCAAGTACTATAATGAATGATGGGTCTGGGCTAGGAACTCCAGGACCTATTCAGCAAATACTTATCCCAGGTACCTTGCTAAGAGCTGGACCTAGGAAACAGTCCTTGCTCTCAAGAAGCACAAATAAGGGAGGAAAAGGGCACTTATGAACAGTCAATAATGCAAGATTTTAACAATAGTTCAAGATAAATACCAAAATACCCTCTGTAACCTCCTTCTAGTGTAAAATTCAACCATACCCAAAAGAATTGAAATCAGGATGCAAACAGATACTTGCACACCAACGTTCATAGCTGCATTATTCACAATAGCCAGAAGGTGGAAAAACCCAGTTGTCCATCAACAGATGAATGGATAAACAAAATGTGGTATATACATAAAACAAAATATTATTCAGCCATAAAAAGGAATGAAATTCTGACATATGCTACAACATGGATGAACTTTGAAAACATTATGCTAAGTGAAATAAGCCAGACACAAAAGGATAAATATTGTATGATTCCATTTACATGAGGTATCAAGAATAGGCAAATTCAGAGACAAAAAGTAGAATAGAGGCTACCAAGGGCTAGGAAGAGGGAGGAATGGAGGGTTATTGTTTAATGGGTTTCTGTTCGGGATGATTAAAAAAAAGTCCTGGAAATGGATATGGTGATGGTTGCACAACATTGTGAATGTACTTTAATGGCACTGAATTAGACACTTTTAAATGATACGCTTTATATTATGTATATTTTACCACAATTTTTTTAAAAACTAAAGTTTTAAAAAAATCAGTAATTCTTCAAGGCCCAGGGGAAGCCTCAAATTTTCTCAGCTACCTTGACTCTTTCTTATCTGACAACTCTGACCTCTAGTAGTAGCCTCTGTGGGTCCCCCAAGTTTATCTTAAATCACAACGTTAACAAATTAATCACTGTTATTATTTTTATTTGTTCCACACAGCTGTGTTTGAGGGCTTGAACACCAGCTCTCTTTCTTCCCAGCTCTCTACTACCTTATACACAGTAGCCATTCAGAGCAGAAGCCTCTTTTAGCGCTCTGGGCTGAATAAGCTAGAAATTTTAAACCACACTGACTACTGCCCAAGAGACTTGAACGCTCAAGGCTACTAGAGTTCTTCTCCTGTACATCTTTGCTTTTCTCCTCACACCATCTGAGTCCTTTGGTTTTATTCTCAAACCTGTTTATGGAAGTGGGACTTGATATTATATTATATATAAGTACATGTTATGAAAATTGATGAAATATATGAGTGTGTGTGAGTGTGTGTGTGTGTTTGGGGAAAGCTGTTGATTCTCTGATAACTAAGAAACACTCTATAAGGTGGCTCAACTGAAAAAACCCTACAGGTACTTCAGGTTAAATGTGGGTGAAACATGAGAAGATTGGGGGAGGGTCTCCACTTCACAAACATGGGGGGATTCTGCATTCTGACTCTCTCACAGGCACTACGTTTAAAGAAACTGAAATTAGAAACTGCAGGCCTTATATTGTGGGTGTGGTGTATGGGGAAGACAGGAGCTCAGACTGCCTGAGAACTCCCACCAGTCAACCCAAACTCAAAGTCAACCAAAACTCAAAGAAAAAGTTCCATTTCTCCATCAAAAAGAACAAAGCCACCCATCTTTCTTTTCTTAAGTGAAATAAACCATTCAAGGTAGACCTGTATTTTTTGTGATCTGTGGCTTAAAAGACTCGAGTCCAGAGTGGGCTTCTACAGTACAAGCTTCTTAATGACCTGTGTAAGTCGAGGTGACTGGCTTGAGCACAGGGTGCTCCCCAATCACCTTCAGTAGTGGTTGGACCATGTCAACTGTTAATCAATCTGAAGTCTCAACTCTCCTCCTAAGGTCTTTCTTTATACCCTTCACAAATGTCTAAAGCTGCAAAGACTGAATTTATAGCTGGGGTTAAAAGTAAGGAAGTCATTTCAAAACCTTCTCCTCTTTGGACACAAATATAAGGAACCAGGCAAAATAATGGCAGGGAAGAAAACCCACATAGAGAGGCCTATTCTAGTTTTGGGGAAGTAGAGCTGTGAATAAGGCAAAGCTCAAAGCTCCATCGCAGTTCAGCTCCTCTCTGGTTCACATACTGTTCAACCACAATTCGTAATAAAAGGGCTAATGATTTGTATATCCTACTGTTTCTGACACACTTCTATATTCCCATAGGAGTAAACTGGATAAAAATCAAGATGGAAGGATCATAGTAATTGCCCACAACACCCATAAGGCTTTAAAAACAAGTAGATGATACTGGAAATAGAATAAAGCTGGGGTGGGGGGGTATGAGCTCAGTGAAAACCACACAAGTCCTTAAAAATGCTCTTGCCCAGCGACAGAGAGAGTGTGAATCCACTCTGGATCCCCACGCAAATTGGAGGAAGCCACGCCATGGAGGATCCAGCATGGCCCCCATTCCACTGTGGTGAGGCCATGCCACCAGAACCATTAAGAAATCTTTCATGTCAACATGCATCTATTGCATAATTATTACCATGTTAGTGAACTAGATGCTGATGGGGAACTCAGCCTTGTGTAGGAGACAAATCTAATACAAATGAAACAAAAATACTGAGAGGTCACAAACAGGTCCCAAGACTCAAAGGAAGCAGCTATCATTCTGCCCAAAAGGACCATGAAAAGCTCCAGGGGGAGGGGCCATGAGAGCTGAGCCAGGAAGTCTTTGTCTGTGTGTTTACATGTGCCCGTGTTTGTATGTGTATTCGAGAAAAAGCTCATCCTATGAGGACCCCATCCCACTCCCCCCACCCCCCAAACTGTGAGCTCTCAGAATCCAAAGCAAGGTCTGTAGCCATCACTAGCCTCAAAGCCTCACAGGGCATCAGGAATACAGCATGTGCTCACTAAGTGCACAGCGAAGGAATGACTACATATAGGAAATGCAGAGGTGCAGGATATGGGAAGACAATCTGAGACATCATCTTACAGAGCAGTGCTTTCCTCATCTAGGGTGTTTGCTAACAGTCTTCTTTTTTTTTTTTTTTCTTTTTTTGCGGTACGCGGGCCTCTCACTGTTGTGGCCTCTCCCATTGCGGAACACAGGCTCCGGATGCACAGGCTCAGCAGCCATGGCTCATGGGCCCAGCCGCTCTGTGCAGCATGTGGGATCTTCCTGGACCGGGGCACGAACCCACATCCCCTGCTTCGGCAGGCGGACTCTCAACCATTGCGCCACCAGGGAAGCCCGCTAACAGTCTTCTTGAAGGTCAATTTCACTCAGTGACAAATAACAGTAAACATCCTTTTATATTATAATACATAGCATAAAATAGAAAGAAAAAAATCAAACGCATTTTTTTCAGGGGGAAAACATGAGCTTTCAAAGAAATTGAACTGCCTCACGACTTCATACTCACAAACACACCACCCAAATCCCGACCACCTCCAACCTTTAAAAGCACCTCCACGGACAAGTTTGAGAACAGTCCTAAATGGATCACTTGAATTCCAATTCACAATTGAACACTGTCCAGAGGATTTTCTGGGTAACAGAAAAGTTGAGATATATCTTTAATCTTATAACATAGAGATTTAAAGTACTCAACTGAGCAGAACTCACTGCTAAAATCTACTCAGGTTTAGACATAAGATAAACAATAGGTAATTGACACAGTCTCCTCACCATCCTTTAAGTCTCTCACTGTAATACCCCCCTAAGTTCGGGGCCTGAAAAAAACAATTCCTTGGTACAATGCAAATTTGTATTTAGCTTTTAAAAATAAAATTTCTCTCTGCATGCCAGGTCTTGGTACTACATTAGGTCCAGGATATTTAGTGATTATACAAAATCTGTTTCCATATTCGAGACAGCTTAGGGTTTCAAGCAATGGCAATAGACCATTATAAAATGATAAGCCATTTGAAAGTCAGTTTAAAATCACAAAATATCAATAACAAAGACATCCCGCAGCACGGTTTTTTTTTAAAAAGCAGCTCCTTAAGCATAGTTCAATGTTGGTGTAAAGATTATGAACTAATTGATAGAAGGGAACCGAAAGATAGAGAAAGAAAAACTGGAGCATTAGTCATTAGTGACAAAGAGAGAGGGCTCAGTAACAAAGCCAGCACTTCAGAAACATGTCTTCATGAATGCAATGGTAATTGAGCTCCTACCATTTGGCCTGGGTGGGGCCTGGGGCCTGGGAGGACCAGGAATACAGAGCAGGGCATGACAGCCCAGTGGGGAAGCTGAACTCACACACATAGTGACGATATAATGAAGCAAGGGCAGACAAAAAGGGCAACGGAGCGTGTGGGCAAGAAGAGGGGCAAGGGACTTCCCTGGTGGTGCAGTGGTTAAGAATCCCCCCGCCAATGCAGGGGACATGGGTTGGAGCCCTGGTCCGGGAAGATCCCACATGCCATGGAGCAACTAAGCCCGTGAGCCAAAACTACTGAGCTTGCGCTCTAGAGCCCACAAGCCACAACTACTTAGCCCTTGTGCCACAACTACTGAAGCCCACGTGCCTAGAGCCCATGCTCTGCAACAAGAGAAACCACCGCAATGAGAAGCCCGCGCACCGCAACAAAGAGTAGCCCCTGCTCACCTCAATTAGAGAAAGCCTGTGTGCAGCAACGAAGACCCAACGCAGCCAAAAATAAATAAATTAAAAAGAAAAAAAAAAGAGGGGTCAGAAAGGATTCCTAGAGCTCAGATTAAAAAATGTGTGTGACCTGGCCAGACTGCAGGCGCAGATGGTCTATCGAGTGGGGGAACCACAGGAGCAAATGTCACAGAACTAGCAAGACTCATGCTTAGAAGTCAGGTGTCACTCAAAATCCCTGCAGCATCAAGGTGTGAGGCCAGAGACCCAGTAGGGTCTTTGTCATGGTAAGGAGGTGAGCCTGCCCAGATGGGGAGCTATTGGTGTGTGTCTTGGGGGGACCCCTCTGGGAGCAGTGAAGGACAGTACTGACAGAACAGGACTAGAGACAAGGACAGTGAGGAGACTAGGTCCAGACAGGAGCTGATGAGAACATAAGCCAGAGGTATGGGACGGACAGGAGAGGTGGGTGTTTACCGGGTGAGTACGGGGCCTCCGCATGGGTGGATCTAGGCAGTAAGGAAGCAAGAGGAAGGAAAGAAGACACCCCTGTTTTGGGCTTACACCTACGAGAGGATGGGATGCCAACAGACTGCAGGGGGAAAAAACTGATGTAGAGGCATTTGGATCAGCAGGTGGCAGCTGGAAGGTTCTGCAAATTGATGGGGGCGGGGACAGCAGGGGAGGTCAGGGCCACAGACATAGTCACCAGCACACAGGGGGTGGTATCCCGGGGTGCCCATAAAATCACCCAGGGAGGGTGCGGAGAGTGCAAAGAACAGAGGGGCCGAGAAGGAAATGACAAGGCCCAAGGTGGCTACAGTAGGGTGGAGATGGTGATGACTCGACTGGTAAGAGAGAACCAGGAAATTCCAGGCTAGAGGGTGCGGAGGGACTTCTAGAAGGATGCTAGAATCTTGGAGGACATGGCAGCAGGCAGGGCAACAGAAATGGACAGAGAACCAGCCCTAAAGTCTTCAGCACAAGGGATTGGTCCCTGGCAGTAGGGAGGAGGGACGGAGAGTCATGGAACTTATATCACTCATTTGCAACCCTGGTTGCACACCAGAACCCCATCCTGCTAGAATCTCTGACAGTACTGCAGGCCTGGGATGTGCGAGAAGAGGAGCCTTGACCGCACGTCAAGGAGAGGAGGGGGAGGAAGGGAGGGAGGAGGGGGGGAAGAGGAGGAGGGAGGACTCCTGAAGTCAGTGAGCAGGAAGGCAATGGCTGATGGGGAAATGGAAGACATGGAAGCTGCCAGAGGTCTCGCATGAAAAGGTGGGGGGGATGAGTATCCAAGGGGGCAGGCAGCCAGGGAGAACAGCAAAGGAAGGAAGGAAGGAATGGGATTCAGGGACACAGAGGAGTGACTAACAGAGAAGACCACGACACAGACTGGCTGGGCTGGAGAGGCCTAGGCGGCTACTGCCTGACCTCAAGGGCTGATGAATGTGGCCATGAGGTGACTGAGGCGGGGTAAAAACACTATTTTTAAGCCCCTCTTTCTTTGAACACGCTCTTCTCAGAAAAACATCTGTGGCACAAAGGAGCCGTGCTACCACATGTGGGTCCCACATTCTCATGGGCGTCTGAGCAAGAGTGATTCACCAGGCTCCCTGCTGCTAGAAAGGGATGCCCCAGTGCAAACAGGGGTGCCCCTCTCTAGAGAGGCAGGGTTGGGCCACATCACCCCAACTCCCACCCCACACTGGCTCACCTTTCTGCAGGCTTTCAGCCGGGGTGGGTTCACCTGTGGTTTGGGCCCTTCCGGCCTCTGCTCCTGAGAGCGGTTTCCTCCTGGGGGCCGAGTCAGCTCCTCTATTTTCTGCCTTAACCACATGGACAAACCCAGCACTAATAAGTCACCTGTGTTGATCACACCTTTCCTGTAACATGTGTATTTTCTGCTTTTCTGGCTGTTACCATGATCCCTGGGCCAATCACGCAGGCCTCGTTCTCTGCTATTAAAGCATGTCCCCACGCAGATCCCTCAACGATGGCCAACGATGGCCAACTGGGAGCTACCTTGTACTTGAACCCTCAACTCCTTCTTTTCCATCAACTCACCATTCACAAGCATGCCATCTGGGGGCAAGAGAAGCTGCCCTCAGGCTGCTTTTGCCGTTTGAAAAGCATACCCAAGATCAAGGAGATGTTAGATGTTCTGCATTCTTCTAAGGAAACTTACTAAGAGGACTCAGCAGCAAGGACTCAGGCTTCCAATAAATGCCTTCTAAAGGTACGACATCTGTCAAAGCTTTTCTCAGGTTGGAGGCACGAGCAAAATTACTGTTTGGTGTCTGCTAAGATATTTAATATTTGTACGTTTTAGATAAAATGTGTAACTATGTATTTTTGCTCTGAAGCAGTTAGTGAAGGAAAAATGTAATGGTGGGGACATAGAGAAATTCTGGATTCTAAATTGTGGGCAAGTCCCTTAGGTTCGAGGCGTCTGTTTCCTCTTCTGAAAAACTAAAAAGAGGCCATCAAAAGCCCTAAGATTCTAGGATCTGTAATCAAATAGTTAGGCCATAGTAGGGTCAAAATAAAGAAACCCTTTATTTAAAAAAAAAAAAAACTGGCTGGACATAAAAAGTACTCAACCATTTATGGCAATAATGAATAGCAGTGATTCTCTTATGATATAAATAATATAACTAATCACCTGCTTTGTTTTTAAACCACTGTTTGAACACAGAATTAAATAAGGGCCTAAACATGGAACTTGATTCCTGGCTCTTACATCTTATAAAGTGAACAGTAAGTGTGGAGATGCATGTATCACCCATTCGACAATGAAAGGAGGATCCTTCTCAGCTTACTGTATTGCAAAACTTCTTCTAGACACGCATACATCCCCAGCAACAAAGGCTTACATAGGGTTACTTAATATATTTCCTACTCAGTCACCCTAAGAAAAATACAACCCGATGTTTGAAGGAGCAGAACTCCCCCCACCTCTTTTTTTTTTTTTGAGGTACGCAGGCCTCTCACTGTTGTGGCCTCTCCCATTGCGGAGCACAGGCTCCGGACGCACGGGCTCAGCGGCCATGGCTCACGGGCCCAGCCGCTCCGTGGCATGTGGGATCTTCCCGGACCGGGGCACGAACCCGTGTCCCCTGCATTGGCAGGCGGACTCTCAACCACTGCGCCACCAGGGAAACCCCAGGACTTCCCCTTTTGATCTCAAAGATACGCATGGCCATTATGAAGTGGGTCTTTGGGGAGTCAGATGAGGTCTGGATTTGACAAGCATAATGTATGAGGATCCATCCCTGCAGCAGAAAAGAGGAACATCCTAATTTCCAGTGGGTTTTTCCTGATAGCTCAGTGCAGCTCCTGTTGTAAATATGTAGATTTCCACGTTTTGAATTCTGTAAAGCACTTAATGAAATAAGCAGCAGATAAGAAGCAGAAGGACTCAAATCCAATAAACAACAGAACAAGACCCTTACCATCTGTGAAGCTGGGGTGGGGAAGCTCCTGACTGCTTTCAACATTAATTTCCTTGACTTGAAGAACAATAAAGAGCCAAGTGAGGGCTTCCCTGGTGGCGCAGTGGTTGAGAGTCCGCCTGCCGATGCAGGGGACACGGGTTCGTGCCCCGGTCTGGGAAGATCCCACATGCCGCGGAGCAGCTAGGCCCATGAGCCATGGTCACTGAGCCTGTGCTCCGCAACGGGAGAGGCCACAACAGTTAGAGGCCCGCGTACCGAGGGAAAAAAAAAAAGGAACCAAGTGAAAAGGAACATGGCAAGAAGAGCATGGAAGGTCGGCCACGCTAGTCAAAGGCCAGCTTCACCCCAGACCTACCAAGTACCAAGGAAAACAGACGTGTGCGCGTCTCACCTCCAAGCAGACCTCCTGGCTGCACGCTCTACAGAGGGCAACAGCTAGACCCTTGAAAGGACCTGCAGAAGGACCTGTCAGGTGTAAACTGCCTTCATCTTAGCGCTGTCCTGGACATGTGTGGTGGAGTGTGGGCCTGTAATCACTATGCCATTTCCTCCAACCAAGAAATTGACAATTCCTCAACATGCCAATTCCCAGGCTCAGGAGGGGAAGTGAGTTTGTGTTAGCAGCAAATGAAAACTTTAAGAAATAAAAATATGTGACACCCATAAGCTCTGGTTCTAATTCTATAGCATTTCATTCTAATGACATCGAGTGTAATACCAATAAGCAAGGGATTGTCTGGTCAATATTTTTACACTCATGAACATAAATATATGCCAACTGGGGCATTTAAAAACATTTTTTGGTGGTAAAATATACATAACATAAAATCATGTTAAACATTTTTAATTATACAAATTTTGAGTGGCAATAAATACATTCACAATGTAGTGCAACCATCACTACTATCCACCCCCAGAGCTTTTTCATCATCCCAAAGTGAAACTCTGTACCTATTCAAGAATAACTCCCCATTCCACCATCACCTCCTCACCTCAGCCCCTGGTGACCATCATTCTACTTTCTGTCTCAATAATCTGACCGCTCTAGGGACCACGTGTAAGTGGGACCATACAATACTTACCTTTTTGTGTCTCGCTTATTTAACTCAGCCTAACGTCTCCAAAGTTCATCTGTGTTGTTAGCATGGGTCAGAATTTCCTTTTTTAAGGCTGAATAGTATTCCACTGTATGTAAATATCATATTTTAGTTTATCCATTTATCCTGACATTTGAAGTGTTTTCCTGAGGCAGTTTTTAAACTCTGCCTTCAAATGTGACCTACATTTTTGAAAGGCCTCTTTGCTTTTCTAGTTCTGAAAGATGCTTGGAATAATACTTGGCTTAAATAGATATTTAAGCTAATTTTCACCATAATGGGTAAATCAATACATTTTACTAGTGATTATATACTAAATTCTGCTTTTAATAGACCTGTCAGTTAAGGGAAATTGTACCTTCCCCTGCATCCCATACATGGAACAGAGAGAATGTTTTTTCCTTCTGTTCCACTTTCAAAATGTCATTCTATAGCCACTGGGCTGGTTTAAAACAAAGGAAGTAAAAACAAAAGTATTAATTAAAAAAAAAAAAAAGCAATTTTATCTGAAGCAGTTGACAGAGAAAAGGTTACCAGCACTGGTAACTGTCTTGAAAAGAGACATGAATTAGCAGGGGCCAAACAGTTCAGCTGCAGCCCTGGATAACAAGCTGGGGCAAGTCCCTGGTCTCCCACTTTTTCACAAAACAGGTAGAAACATACAGGGAGCCCCCTGTTATTTGCCTGTGTTACCCTGCCATAGAAGAGGTTCTGTCTGTTAGGTGCTGGAGAGAGCCAATTTCCAGAAAGGGAGTTGGATGGGTTTTAGCGTCTGAATTAAATTTAAAGGACTGGGACTAGGGCTGAGGGCAAAAGTGAGCTGAGTGTCCCTCTTTGGAGCCAGGCCCCAGCCTAGAGGCCAGGGGGAAGACCACACAGGTGGGGGGCAGAAGAAGGAACTCAGCCTGGGTGGCCTCAGTGTTCTCATCAAACCCAAGGCTGAGGCTCAAATGGGTTTTCAGGGGAGCATGTTAGCAATTTACTCTTAAATGGATCAGAAAAGCCAATATGTATATTACATGGACAAAGTAAATGTGGTGAAATGTTAATTGCAGAGTCTAAGTGAAGGGTATCCTGAAGTTCTTTGTAGTCATCTTGCAATTTCTGTACCTTTATTCAGCAATATTTTAAAGTCTAGAAGCAAGCTCAGAGACTGGAGATTGATGGTGCTTTTCTGAGCTTGGATGAGCACAGGAAGCAACAGGAATACAATGGAAAAGGTGTACGTTTTGCAGATTCCAAACTGAGCGATGTGAAACTTTGTGAAACTTTGGGGAAGTTACCTGACCTCTCCAAGCCTCAGAGTTTTGTTTTGTTTTGTTTTTGCGGTACGCGGGCCTCTCACTGTTGTGGCCTCTCCGGTTGCGGAACACAGGCTCCGGACGCGCAGGTTCAGCGGCCATGGCTCACGGGCCTAGCCACTCCGTGGCATGTGGGATCTTCCCAGACCGGGGCACGAACCCGTGTCCCCTGCATCGGCAGGCAGACTCTCAACCATTGCACCACCAGGGAAGCTCAAGCCTCAGAGTTTTGACATCTATAAATTGGGGGTGAGATACATCAGGATTCATACATTATCTCCAAATCCTATACCTACCTTATGTTCAATAAATGGTTGCAAGTGAGAAACAGTGTTTATGATGTTTGTTCCAAAACTTACTGTGTTTATTATGTTTCACTAAATCTAACAGGAGTTTACACTGGGTATAAGAGAGTATGCTGAGGGGCTTCCGGGGCTTCCCTGGTGGCACAGTGGTTAAGAATCCGCCTGCCGATGCAGGGGACACGGGTTCGAGCCCCGCTCCGGGAAGATCCCACATGCCACGGAGCAACTAAGCCCGTGCACCACAACTACTGAGCCTGCGCTCTGGAGCCCGCGAGCCACACTACTGAGCCCACGTGCCACAACTACTGAAGCCTGCGCACCTAGAGCCGGTGCTCCGCAACAAGAGAAGCCACCGCAATGAGAAACCCACACACCGCAACGAAGAGCAGCCTCCGCTCGCCACAACTAGAGAAAGCCCGCGTGCAGCAACGAAAACCCAACGCGGCCAAAAATAAATACATTAAAAAAAAAAATTGGAAGAGAGTATGCTGAGCCCCAAATGTAAAACAAAAACAATCAATTAACTGGCAAATAGCAGATTATCAGTTTCTCTATCAAAAGCAAGATTCCCGCAAGCCACTCTAGATCTTTTTTTTTTTTTTTAGGCTCCGGACGCATAGGCTCAGCGGCCATGGCTCACGGGCCCAGCCGCTCCGCGGCATGTGGGATCCTCCCAGACCGGGGCACGAACCCGTGTCCTCTGCATCGGCAGGCGGACTCTCAACCACTGCGCCACCAGGGAAGCCCCACTCTAGATCTTAAATCTCCATCTTTAAAAAGAATTTGAGCCCTTGCTCTCAGTACGTGTACTTTTATAAATTACACCCATGTGTGCCATTGCCAGCCCTTCCATGAGTTATCAATGTAAGACTTACTTAGTTTCTGACTGGAGGTAAAATGCCCCCCACCTTGAAGCTGTTGCCTCTGGGAGTAACTCCCATGCTGTCACCTTCTAGAATACGAATAAAAACCCCTGGCTTTACCCAGTTCAAGACAAATTGACCAAAATGAGGCAAAGGAGCGCATCTTTGTTCTTCCACCAAATAGACCTGAAAGTGGGTGGGGAGAAAGAAGCTGCCCCAAAACCATCTTCTAGGAGCAGAGCGGGCAGCTCTTCCAGGAAGCCCTGAGGGGACTGGGGACAACAGTCATTTCCCTGGAAACTTCGCAAGTGCCACCTTTACCACTCGGGCTGCTGGCTTCTGGCCTGGGTATTATGAACATCTCCAAGGTCAGAGGATTTCCCTCCTTTCCCATATCCGTGGAAGCATAATACTCAAGAACTTCTTCTGGGTGGTCCACAGGCCAGACCCCAAATTAGAACCAAATCATGAGATTCTGCTGCCACTGTGCAAGGGACTCACCTTTCCAGCAGAAGGATTAGATGATGGTGACAAATACGCTCTTGTAAATAGAATTCATTAGGTGACACCTCCATCAAAATTGCATACATTCACCAGCCGCATGTCCTAGGGATAAAAATGGGACTGCCCCTCCCCCCCACATTCATTCATTCAGCTAAAAATGTTTCTTGAATGCTGCCATGGGCTGGGCCCTTGGGCAGCAGGGAAACAAGGCAGGGTCTCTCGTGGAATTTATATGAATTTATATTTAGCTCCACGGGTAAGCTGTAAACCAATCATTATACAATTTTATAATTACAATGTGCAGAGTGTGGAGAAGGGGCGCTGTACACAAGGGGCGCTGACCTGACCTACCCTGGGGGGTCAGAAAGGACTGCAAAGGAAACATGCGAGCTGGGGTCTGAGGTGCACTAAGAGACCAGGGAGAAACACAGTGCCCCTGGCAGTGGGCAGAGGGGCAGGGTGGCTCCTGCAGCTCCAAGGAACAAGGACATCTTTAAGGAGTGAAGAAAGCACGGACAGCAAAGGATGAGGCAGGTAATCTGCAAAATGGAGATCAAGAGGAGGCACTGGAGGCGTGGGATGGGATCTACAAGGACAGACTTTATTCCAGGAACACTGGGAAGTCTCTGAAAGGTTTTAATCAGAGAGGGACACGATCTCATTTATTCCTTTAAAATATCACCCTTTGGGCCTCCCTGGTGGCGCAGTGGTTGAGAGTCCGCCTGCCGATGCAGGGGATACGGGTTCGTGCCCCGGTCCGGGAGGATCCCATATGCCGCGGAGCGGCTGGGCCCGTGAGCCATGGCCGCTGAGCCTGCGCATCCGGAGCCTGTGCTCCGCAACGGGAGAGGCCACAACAGTGAGAGGCCCGCGTACCGCAAAAAAAAAAATAAAAAAAATAAAAAAAAATAAAATAAAATAAAATATCACCCTTCCCCCTGGTACACGCATGTTTTCTGAAGGCCCCTTGCAGCCTCTGCGGGGCACTGTCCCACAGTGCTGCAATTGTCTGCCTTCCTGTCTGGACCAACTGAAACTCCTATCTATCTTTTTAGTGCCACAGAAAGAGAACTGAGAATTGCACCCTCGCCTGACATTCAAGAGGTCACACGGGGCCTCCCTGGTGGCGCAGTGGTTGAGAGTCTGCCTGCCGATGCAGGGGACACGGGTTTGTGCCCCGGTCCGGGAAGATCCCACATGCCGCAGAGCGGCTGGGCCCGTGAGCCGTGGCCACTGAGCCTTCACGTCCGGAGCCTGTGTTCCGCAACGGGAGAGGCCACAACAGTGAGAGGCCCATGTACCGCCAAAAAAAAAAAAAAAGAGGTCACACGAACTTTAGTACTTTTTTTTAACGATCACTGCCCAACGCTGTGACAAAACCCAATCATTTTTGCATTGAAGACTGGTGGTTCTCAAACTTTAGTCTGTACCAGGATCACCTGGACAGCTTGGTAAAAGGGACCGCTGGGCCCTCGTCCCCTGGTCTGGAGGGGACGGGAGAGTGTGCATTCCTGACAAGCCCCAGGTGATCCTGCTGCTTTCCAGTCCAGGACCACACGTAGAGGACCAGTTATCCCCTCCCCCGCAAGGCAGGCAGCTATCAGGAGAAACCCGTGGCATTAATGCAGCAAAAAAAAAATTTTTTTTTACCAGAATCTGTATCTTGGAATTCAAAGCAAACCTCAAAACAGATTTTCTTGAGTGAGCAAATCTGCCTGGCTTTTACACCTAGAAATCGGCCTCACACTGGGTCCCCCTGACAAGCTTTGGCAGCCACTCGGGCACAGATTTTTCGAATCCCCAAGCTTGAGAAGTGGGAAATGTTGCAGAATTCACCAGTCACAGCTACAGGACTCTGGAATAGTGACACCGGGTGGCAAATACAACTTCTGTAGCACATCAGACCTCAATCTGGTGCATGACATCCGAGGGCCCTGAGCCCATGTCCACAGCCCATGCTAACCCAGTGATGGCCTCTGGGCTCTCATCTGCAGTGGGGGAGAAACAGAGAAAAGAGCACAGGCTTCTCCTTGGACTGTATGTGGTCCTGCAGCAGCCCTATCAAATGCCAGGCATTTCTTGGTGAGTAGTCAGATACTATTCACCAATTTTCTAAATTGCTGATCAGATAATTGCTGCAATCGTAAATTCTGCAGCCATTCTACATTTGAATACACAAAATAAAAAATAATTAGACCAAAACAATCACATTGGTCTAAAAGCACACTAATGGACAAAATTCGTTTATTCAAATTTGTTGCCACATTCATCAAAACACTTGGCTGGTCAATTTGCTTAATGAGTGTTGACTTTTCCCTTAATTTTTCTTGGGTGACATTCACTTCAAGCGATACATTAAGCCTGCTACCCGTCTGCAAAGAATTCTTAATGACCAGCCCCATTTTGAAATGATTTCTTCTCAATCTCTGTAGAAAACCAGAGGGAATGTCTGAAAATGATCTTACTCTATTTTCCAGAATAATAAAAAAAAAGTTTCCAATATACCCATTGAGAAAGTTTTACTTCTTCCTTCTATGGCTTTAGAACAATGGCTATCCCTAAATACAGGAGAAATAAAGGGCCAATTCTAAAACTGTCACCTTTTAGTATGTAACTTAAATCAATGGCCAACTGGAGGAAACTCAAGTTGGAGGAAGGAAATTTAGTATTTTTGGAAATCTAAATTAATATTATGTCAAGTCCTGGCAGAATTTTTTTTTTCAAATGACTATAATTAGAGATATGCAAATTCTTCACTGGGGGAAAAAAAGGCTGAAAGAGAAAAATGCACCTAATTAAGTAATGATTTTATCTTTATTAGATGGTATTAAAAGTGTAAATGTGGTTTAATCCTTTTAAAACTATAAAATAGCATTATCTCCTTCAGAACTCAAGGAATATCAAACGAAACAAACAATGGCAAAAGTGTGTCACTCTTTACAACTTTTCCTCAGATATGGGCTTCCTGGTACTCAGATGATTTCAACTATTACATTTTGTCATAAACAATAAGCTTAGAGTGGGATGAATTGGGAGATTGGGATTGACATATATATGATAATATGTATAAAATAGGTAACTAATAAGAACCTGCTGTATAAAAATTAATAAAATTCAAAAACAAAACAAAACAGTAAGCTTAGAATACAGCTTAGGTAGCCCATAAAGTGGCCAGTTTTCATATAGTTAAAACCATTAAGTTTTCTCTCTACTTTCTTATATTTTGGAAGAAAATTATTTTTAAAGGCAGGTACTACTGATTTAATGTTTCAAGACTTTGCTACTTTCGTCCTGACTTGGTAGACCCAAAGGTCTACAAATTTTATGTTAAAATGTCCATATAGATTCTGGCAAGATGGTGGTGGAAGCATAATTATTGAATATCCCCAACTCACCCTAACCATAAAAACAGACAAATAGAGCAGAACCAAAAACCCTATGGATAGCATCTACAACAAAACCAGGTGATAAGGTATCCCCTACCCACAAAACCAGGTGATAAGGTATATCCCCCTCCTATGTATGAAGGAGATGGGGACAAACTACCAACAGCTTCAAGAACTGCCGTTAGGTTCGCACTGCAATGATCAGAGGGCCATTCTGGGGACACCCACAGAAGCTGGCAGAGGACTCTGCAGGTTCCAACTTCCCTAGGAAGTACAGAGGGGATTGTGACCCATGTATTTCTAATGGGCTGGAATGTTCTGGGGTGAGAGAGGTCTGATCCCTATGAACTAACAAACTAGGTCAAAGCCCCACACTGAGGAGAAACTGCTAAGGATGAATCTAAGATGAGTTAAATAGGCAAAGGAAAGGAAAGGTTCAGATAAGTAGGGGCTGAGAACAGAGACCAAAAAAAAGTAAGATCTTAGGTGTAGAAAAGTAAAGACCATTTTTTTCACCACTTTGTGAAAACAATGTTAAGTGGGTACTCTAGAACTGTGAAGCTAGAAAAGCTATAATGGCTCTACTAAGAGTATACGAAAACTCATAGCGAACAACAGAAAAGAATAGCAGTTGAATTCCAAATATGTTATTTAAAGAAAAAATAAGGAACAGAATGACATCCCTAGTATAGAAAATAGAATCATGCCAGAAAGACACAAAACAAATGAAAACTATAACCTAATATTTCAAAAATGAGCTAAAAGAAATTAAACAAAAAGAAGCTATAAAGAATAGCCTAAATCAGAATTTTTAAAACTCAGAAATGAGCTGATTGAATATACATATGTAATTGAATCACTTTGCTGTACACCAGAAACTAACACAACCTTGTAAATCAACTATACTTCAATTAAAAAAAAAAAAAAGAAATGAACTGGAGAAAAGGAAGATTTGAAAATGGAGGTAAAGAACTAAGAATTAGAAATGAAGGAAAAAAATCATTTCAGAAATAAAGGTAAATAAAAAAAACACAAGAGGAAATAAAATGAATAATGTCTCAAAAGAAGGAGAAGATGGAAATGAGAAAAAATTTTTAATTCAAATGAATTATGAGACATTAAAAGGATTTGAGAGAAAATGATCAATATAAAAAGACAGGCAAAGAAGATCTAACATACACACACTGGGAGTTCCAAAAGCCAAGAAGAAGAATAGAACAAACAGCAAAAGCTACACTACAAGAAAGTTTGAAATTACAGTCAGCCCCTCTGTGTCTGCAGGTTCCACAACCACAATACAGAGAGCCGGCTGTACTGTGCCATTTTATATAAGGAACTTGAGCATCCAGGATTTTGGTAGCCATGGAGGTCCTGGAACCAACCCCTTGCAGATATGGGAGGATACTGTACTTACTAAAGTAGCACAGTATGTCCCTGAAAAAATCAACCCAGAGCATCTAACACTATAGAACTACTGGACTTCAAAGAATAAAGGCAAAAAACAGGCCTTAGGGTATCTAGGCAAACATACCAAGTTAAATATGAGGGAAAGAAAATGAGATTGCCAGCAGACTTTGACAACACTTTATGGCAAAAGACAATATAGTAAAATATTAAAGATCCTTGAGCAAAGAAAAGATGAGCCAAGTAAGTATAAAAGTAAGTATAAAAGCGAAGGCTACAGACAAGCTGTTGTGAACATAATTCAGGAAACACTTCCCATGAATGCTTCCTGAGGTATCTGTTAGAGGATGAGCTTCAGAAAACCAAAATGTCAGAAAAGACAGAACATAAGAACTAGTGGCAAGCATTAAAAATATATTTACTTGTGGAACTAAGATTAAATGGTGGTAACAAAGGAGACAGCAGAGTATGTGATTGCTGTATATTCTGATAAAGTAGTTTTGGTGCAGTTATCAGAAAAATTAGGGGAGGGAGAGTATCTGCAAAGTAGAATATGCTTGCTGATTGCCTTAGAGTAAAAGGATATTACTTCAAATCCCAAGTAGGGGAGAAAAGGGAGAGGAAAGGACAGGCTACTAGCTAATTTAAATTGTTACTCACAGAAGGAAACCAATAGAAAACAGAGCCCCAAAAAGAGCGAACCAAGGGTATCATATAAAGGTATAAGTATAAAGGCAACCATTAGAACAGAAAACACAAATCTTTTTAAGTACCCAACGGTATATCCAAAAAAGGGAAAGAAAATAGAATAATAGAGGAACACACCATCTATTAAGTCATCTTACTAAAAAAGAAATCAAACCTGAGTATGATCACACCTCTAAATGACCAATTTACAGGAAATTCAGGGAACAGAGAACATGTTAAACAGCACCACAGGAATGCAGGCAGCAGCATTTGGACTGTGGATAACTGTACAGGACTAATCCTCAGTTTTCTTCAACAAACATTGGGGAATAGAACCTATAAATAAGAAATGACTTAAAAGGCCATATCAACAAACTGCCATATATGGCTCTTGCTTAGAGTCTATCAAATATTTATATATTCGTATATGTCTTTATATTTATTTTCAATAAGGGAAATGTGAATCTTGGTTACTCAATGACACTGGAATTTTATTGCTTTGGAAGGCTGTGACATTGGCATCATCATTATGTTTAGGGAAGGGAACCTTTCTATTTTAGAGCTACATACTGAAAATGTTCACAGATGCAATTCTATGATGCTAATGTTTCAAAATAATGGGAGGGTGGAGGGAATTCCCTGGTGGTACAGTGGTTAGGACATGGGCCTTCACTGCTGTGGACCCGGGTTCGTTCCCTGGTCGGGGAACTAAGATCCCACAAGCCACGTGGGGCGGCCAAAAAAAATGGGAGGATGAAGTGGGTAGAGGTAAAGCAGAAAGACTGGTGTTGATCCAACTGCTGAAGCTGGATGATAGGTATATGAGGGTTCGTTCACTATTCTCCGTGTGTGAGATGGTCCCATGATAAATATATATATACTTACATTTCTATGTATTTTAAAGTTATTTTTTTTGTGTGTGTGTGTTACACGGGCCTCTCACTGTTGTGGCCTCTCCCATTGCGGAGCACAGGCTCCGGACACGCAGGCTCAGTGGCCATGACTCACGGGCCCAGCCGCTCCGTGGCATGTGGGATCCTCCCGGACCGGGGCACGAACCCGTGTCCCCTGCATCGGCAGGCAGACTCTCAACCACTGCGCCACCAGGGAAGCCCAAAGTTACATATTTTTTAAAGTTAACGTGAGATTCAATTCCTCCATCTTGAAATAAAATGGCTAATAGGTTTTCAAATAACCCAGCCTAGAAGTCATAGGACACCCCCCTTTTTCTTTAAATTCTTTCCTAGTCAACTGATAGCAAACTTAAACAGGGTCTATTTAAATTTAGGCCCTGAAATTCTCACCCAAAACAATAGGTGCTAACCAAGGATGATGATACCAGATAAAAATAATTCTCTGGCTTAGAAACACTATAGTCTTTCGTCAAATCTAAACCAAGTGCTTTAAGGCAACTGATTTCATAATTACTTAAGCATCCACACTTGTATACCTAAAGCTGTTGGTTTCATCGAAATTGTTAACTGACATGGTACCAAGCACCTGAGTATCTACCTTAATGCCTTCAATCACAGCTGTGGTCAGTGGATGCCTTCCTGCCCATAACTCAAGAGGGTACCACTTTCTGTCCCTGGACAGTGTTTATCTTGGATTCCTTCCTGAGGATCAACACTAACAATATTAAAGGCAGCACGAGTCCTACTCCATGCCCAAGACTTGACAGAGAAGGAACTTTCCAGTTCTGGGCACCAACAGTGTCAATTCTCATCTGGGGGAGTCCCTGATTTGAAGCTGGAGGGCTTATCACTTCATGGAACTCTGAAAGGCCACCCTAGGGCTAAAATGCAAAGTCAGATGAAGTCACCCTGTCACCTCACCCAGGCTGGCTGCAGCAACACGGGAGTTGACACGCCATGCCCAGTATAACAGACGGTGGCTAAATGGCGCTATGTCAGACTCAAAAGTGCCATTAGTTAAATACAGGTATTATTAAAAACTGAAGGTGGTCAGATTTCGACAAGAAAAAGATGAAAGAATTTAAAAAGGAGGTGCAGGGGCTCCCCTGGTGGCGCAGTGGTTGAGAGTCCGCCTGCTGATGCAGGGGACACGGGTTCGTGCCCCGGTCCGGGAAGATCCCACATGCCGCGGAGCGGCTGGGCCCGTGAGCCATGGCCGCTGAGCCTGCATATCTGGAGCCTGTGCTCCGCAACGGGAGAGGCCACAACAGTGAGAGGCCCGCGTACCGGAAAGAAAAAATAAATAAATAAAGGAGGTGCAGAGCCTCCAGTCCTTGGAGCCGTACTGGAGAGCATTCAGCCTGGACCCCTGAAGCATCCTCTCTCAGCTGTGAAAAAGCATTCTGGTCCATTCTGGGAAAAATGGTTCCAAAGCCACAGACGGACGATGCACTTGGCACATTCAAGGCTCCACAAAGTCCTGAAAGTGAAGACGCCTATCTGTGTTCCCCCGGCACTGCAGACATTTCTGCCACCCCCTTCGGTACATCCTTCATCAGTACATCCTCATACCTGCTGGAGAGGCTGAAGTTACAAAGACTGGAGCCGTGACAAGCTGGAAGACTGGCCTGTGATGCTCAGCCCTTCCAAGGGCACTGACGGGGCAGACAGGACTCAAGTGACAAACATCTCACAAAGCTCCTCCTGAGTCGGCCCCAACCCAGGCCCTTCCCCAACCCACCCCTACCTAACTTCATTTTTGCCTCCCCTGGTCCCTCCTTCCCTGTGAACCCCATCCCCCAACCCTCTGAGAAACCTTGCCTTTCCCTGCTTCCTTCCTTAATTGACCATAATAAGAAACTGAAATAAATCTAAATGAAGGTGTTTTCTCTGAGAGACTCTAGACTTTTTCTTCCTTCTGGGCTCTTTGTGGACCTGGACTCATGAAAGAAAAAGAATTCACTAGAACATAAGCCCCAAGAGGACAAGGATTTTTGCCTGGTGTGTTTACAGCTATACCACTTGCCCCCCTACTGCGTCAGTAATTATTTGTGAACAAATCTATAAATTCCTGGTACGTGTAGGGTCCGTTTAAAAGATACTGAAGGGACTAACAGAATGAAACTGTAAATCTTAAGCACTACAGCTTTATGCCCAGAGTTGCTGTTCCAAGTTTTCCGAATGGAGAGACAAGCCATCTGCACCTGCCTTGGATTTGTCCTCACCTGATGGCATGCCGCTCACTACCTGAGCTCTTTCGGCATCCTGGCCAGCTTCTTCTTAGAAGGCAGTCATTCTGAAACGAAGGTGATCATTTAAAATACTATCCCTTGAAAAGACTGGAATGGAAATTAGGCTACACATTCAGATCTCCTAAAAAATTCATAAACCCTTCTACATATGCTAGTTTATTTTAAAAAGCTGGAAAGGGGGGTTCTTTTTCATGAAAGTGATACATTTTGCTTGAGCTAGAAACTTGTCTACTATTTCCCTGTAGTAAATATACTGACTATACTAAAATAAGGAGAAAAACCTTTAAACATCCCAATTAACTGTTTTCAAGTGGTGATTCTAAAGACATATTTTTGGAGTAAGAATCCTGGTTTGACTTAACAATGACGAAAAGCCGAAAGACCAGTCCGTGCAGTTTTACCAGACCATTCCTTGAAATGAAAATCTTCCATCAGCCGTTAAAAAAGAAATCTACATTGTGGAAATTAGGATGGAAATGCATTTTAACATTTATAAACTTAAAAACTTATCACTTTATAACGGACCCATAGTCTTTCCAAGTAGTATAACTTTCAATTTTTTAAACAATAGTTTTGGTTTTTTTAAGCATGCACTAGCCAAGCAGAGTAACAGCCAAATGCCACACAAAATCGCTAGTAAATGTTTTCCTCAGAAGCCACATCTACATTAGATCCCTTTCTATAAATAATTCCTTCCACTAAAAAGAGACACCAAATAATTTCCAAAGTTCTTTGTGACAACGTCACCTTTGTTCTAACCCTGCAAAGCAATTCCTCTGCTAACGAGTCTGCATAGGCCATCACATTTAAATTACTGGCAGCCCTGATTGTTTTCAAGAATTTTATAACACCTTTTGAAATAACGTGAGTCACCTGGGATAAACCCAAATGAAGTGGGATGTTTTGCCTCACTGAAGAACTTAGAGACACAAGGAAAAAAGTAAGGATTTCTCCTCTTCATTTTCCCTATTATTTTTTAATCCATTAGGTCAAGAACAAGGCATTCTTGGAAAGTACCATCACTCACACTTTTTCCTTAAGTGATAGATTTCTGCCCGCCACAAACAGGCACCTCCTCCCCAAGGCTCACTGCTTTGGGAAGGGCAGTGACCAGCACCCCTCATTACCTTTTAATTACCTTCTAAATGCAGGGCTAGGGAACCTACAGCAGAATCCCAAGATGGCCTAAGCCAGTCAGGACTCTTATCAGGCTTGGGGGTTTCATTTGTTGCCAGGTTGCTTGGTTGGTTGGTTGAATAAGTGAATTTATGCAGACGGTTACATTCCTGACTTATCTTTTTTTTTTTTTGCGGTACGCGGGCCTCTCACTGCTGCGGCCTCTCCCGTTGCGGAGCACAGGCTGCAGACGTGCAGGCCCAGCGGCCGTGGCTCACGGGCCCAGCCACTCCGCGGGCATGTGGGATCTTCCCGGACCGGGACACAAACCCGCATCCCCTGCATCGGCAGGCGGACCCTCAACCACTGCGCCACCAGGGAAGCCCCCTGACTTATCATTTTAATAAATATTTAAAATTTGTTAAGAAGCAGAGACTCAAAGACCATCTCTTGCTACTATCAGATGTTGAGCCTACAAAATCTGTGATCTTGGCTGGGGGCGGGTAGGGGGGAGTAGGAGGTAAGGGAGGGTAATTAGCCCTGGACTTAAAAGCAACTCAAAGTACACATCCGTGGACCTGCTCTGGATTTGCACTGTGCATACAATATATGTAATATCATGCAAAAGTGAGACCTACTAAAAAAAAAAAGTGAGACCTATACTCTTCCATTTTTTAAAGTTATTTCTCTGAGTAAGCACCTACTTGACCAGATTACACATACAAAAATCTCATCACATATGGTACCGCAGGAGACACTGCAGTTACTGAAGAAAAATCCAGGTGCCCTAAAAATTATCCTATCTCATCTTCTGCTCGTCTCCACAGAGCTTTTTTTCTATGGGAATCTTTCAGCTAACTGTAAACCTCTACTTCTGCTGTTCACACCTTGACCAATTCCTGCCCCATTCTTCAAGATTTAACTCAGGTCCCAGATCTTCCTTGGAATCAGCCATTCTACTCAAGAAATGATGCTCATTCCTCCAACCCAATGCAAATGAATATGTGTCCTGGCTTCTGGACCAGCACCAGTATTTAAATCTTATTACAAATCTTACTATGTTAGCATCTACACCAAGCATTTATGTTTCCACAGATCCCAGGCTCCTTGAAGGCAGGGATCACATCTCAGAAATCATCATGCATGTTGACATGACAAGTGAAATGATGTAATCAACCAGAGACTGCCCAATTGCAATTTCATTTCTACCACCTTCCCCTGCTAGACCACTGGCTGATCTAACGTGCCACCGAGCCATGACCACGAAATGACCAAAGGGAAGGGACAGGTGGGAAGGGAAGTGAGGGTGCTGGGTAAACCCCAGACTGAACAGTCCATCCCTGAGTAATCAAGGGAAAAGGACTTCCTTCATCCTTACAGATCTGTCAGCCTACATGCAGCATGGCTGGCTGTGTCTCAGAATCAACAGTCAGTCGGGTGATCACAGAGCACAATCATTCTTAGGTTAGGGCTAATTATGGTCGATTATAGATTTCTCTAGACCTCGAACTTCCTTGTTTTTCTTATTTTGGCACTCAGCTTAAGCTATCGTGCACTGCACAATTCATCCTGTGGTTAGATCCACTGTCCCTAACTCCAATAGATCGATCAATAACCCCTTTTTAGGTGTGAGTTCTTTATTGGCTATTTTCAATATTACCAAAAACTGTGAGGATCGTGTTAGAGTCTACCCAGAATTTATAAGAAACAGTCCACCCCACAGCCGAGGCAGTGAAGAGAGAAAAACAGCTGGTTATTTTATTTAGAAAGATTTCAGCTGGGCCCTTAAAAGGTCATCAAGCCAACTGAGGTGGGCAGGACCTAACTATTTCAGAATGACAATTACTTTTGGCTTTTCTCATACCTATAGCCAAGGCCCTATAACTCTGGTAACACAATAAAGCCTTTTCCAACCCTTCCAATCAAAGAATTTTCCCTAAAAAAAAAAAAAAAAAAAACCTCAATTTTTTTCTGGGGCAATTGCAACTATTCTCATTTTGTCCCATTCTTCACTCACATACTACAAATATTTGAAGACTGTCATTCACTAAACCTTCCTTTACCTTATCTTCTCCAGGCTTCAAAATTCCAATTCTTTAAGTTGCCTTCAAAGGGCCTATTTCCCAAAGCTTTAATCAACTCTACGACCTCTTCTGTGCCTAAAACATCCATTTTGTTCTCTGAGAAAACCAATAAACATATTTTTAAAATAGTCTAATGCAGAGACTAAATGAAGAATTATCTTCCTGCCATCGATTTCTTTTCATGAAAATTTACTTTTCGTGACACGATGGGTACACAACACACAATTCTTTATAATCCCCAAATCCTACTGTAATACTATAGAGCCATGGTCTGTGACCTTTGGGGTTTAGTTTTTTACATGGACCTGACCCTAAGAAGATTTTCATTTATATCTATCATCGTGTCTGTGAAATTAAGTGTCAAGTCAATGCAGCCTGTAAATAATCAATAAACAAACATAGCGGAGTCCAGCATCATATGCCCTCTTTCAAACGGGCCCCTCTTCTTGGCTTTATTTCTGTGAACTCCATAGCACCCCCAGATCTCCGTTACCACACCCACAATAATTTCTGTTCCCCTTCCCCACAATCTCGTCAGTGCCTGGCACATCCAAGATGCCTGTAAATTTGCCAAGCAAAGTAACTAAGTCTGCCACCTTTATCTTCCTCATGTCTCTTAAGTGTTCCCCCTTCTTTCCAGAGCATGCACCCCAACACGCAAGCACTCACTCCTTCATCCAGAGACCACCTAACCATCTAAAGAGTATGACCGATGGTCCCTCTGCCCAGCTTCCCATCAACACATAGCTCTCAGCCGTGGGCCTAACCATCCTAACAGAGGCCCCTCAGAAACTCTCCCTTAGATATCTGTACACCCATGTTCATAACAGCATTCGTCACAATAGCCAAAAGGGGCAAGCAACACAAGTGCTCATCGATGGATGAATGGAGAAAAAAATGTGGTCAGTACATACATATACATAGACATACACTGCCTTCCTTAAAAAGGAAGGAAATTCTGACATGCGCTGTAACACAGATAAACCTTGAGGACAGTATGCTAAATGAAATAAGCCAGTCACAAAGACAAATACTGAATGAGGTCCCTAGAGTGTCAAACTCATACAGACAGAAAGTAGAATAATGGTTGTCAGGGGCTCAGGGAGTGTTTCACGGGTAGAGGGTTTTGGTTTTGCAAGATGTAAGTGTGCTGGATACGGGTTACACAACAACGTGCATGTAATTAACACCACTGAACTGTACACCAAAAAAATGGTTAAGATGGTAAATTTTATGTTACGTGCATTTTATTAAAATTTAAACACACACACACCCCTCCCTTAGTTTTGGCTGCCCACAGCAAGGGGATGTCCAAGTTTTTGGAGCAGGTTGGGGAGTGTGCTTAACAGGACAGAATAGTAGAGCGAACAGCCCTGGACTAGCAAGCAAAGCTGGGAGGGCCACTACTGGGTCAAGTCTACCGTAGCCTTGACTTCAAAGTTTTTTTCAGAATCTGGACCAAACTCAACACTAAATATACCCTCCCCCTCCAGTGCTCCTTGAGGCTAATCAGAGACCACCTTTCCAGCCTCTTCGCCTCCAATTCTCTACCCCGAGTCCTAACACCAACTGAAAGATTTGAAAATCTTCAAATAAGATCTTCATTTCTTGCTCCCTGTTTCAGGAGCTTTTTCCAACACAAGCCTCCACTACAGACACTCTACCCTCTTTTCAAGTTTAGAAATTAATGTCAAATATTATCTCCCACATGGACTGATCCCTGATCTCTATCACATGCCCACCAAGACGGAAACTCCTCTCCTGGGAAATATTGCCTGGGCACTTTGCACTTCTTACGACACCAATTCTCTCTTTGAATTGTTGGCTCTGCTCTTACTCTGTTCCTACCCCACCCCCAGAGCCCACACGTATAGTCCCTACAAGGCCCAAGGCATAGGGATTGATCATCCCTTGTTAAACTGAATCTGAAATGTTGACTCAGGATTCACTAGTTCAAAGCTCTGTACAAGTGCTGGAGAACAAGAGAGAAGTTACCAGTATTGCCTGAGCACTGCTGTGTGTCCAGCCCAGGGCAACGGACAAGCTCAGCTTGGTCCCTCACAGCTAGGGAAGGGCCTCATATAGTCACGGAAAAGCTCCTCCCTTCTCAAGGTGCTTTCAATGCCACTTTACAAGGCAATAGGGTTCATGGACCCTCTGTGAGCTACACTTACTTATTCATTGAGAAATTGAGCCATTTACAGAACTTTCCCCTCCTAAACTTTTATCCAGAAAGCTATATTCCCTTTGGTGGAAAGCAGCCTGTGAATAAGGTTAAACAAAGAACCAGGGAGAGAAGTATGCAGTAATACTAACTGCGAACCTTTTAAAAACACTAGACATTGAATGGATAAGCTTCATCTTAATACTAAAAGAAACCCCTCTATACAATCTGGTTTAAAACCATTTCCAAATTTCTTTCCTAAGAGACAAATACTGAAAAAGAAACATAAAATCAGCCTGGTGGTGGAGTCCCCGTGCCTTCCCTGTAAGGGACGCTATGCAAAGTGTGTTTCGTGCATGATCTAATTTACTCCTTTCAGTAGGCCTATGCCATCATCCCCATTTTACAGATGAGGAATTGAAGCTTAAGCAGAGGTGACCTGGGTCTCATCCCAGGTCACAGAGCTGGCAAGAGGCCAAGCTGGACAAACTTGTCAACTTCAGAGCCCAAATTCTTAACTCTGATGCCTCATGCCCTGAATAACAATTTAGCTTAAACTTTAAAGTTTGCAAAAGCCTTAAAAACCTAACTGTCAGAAAGGTATGCAGCAGAAAATAGCTAACCAACGCATTTCATAACCAAAATGTAAGCATTAAGGCTAAAGCATAAGATGAATGGAAAAATTAGAAGGTATGAATGTTTTCACTAGAGAAATCTTCTGGGGGATGTATGTATACATATAGCTGGTTCACTTTGTTATACAGCAGAAACTAATACAACATTGTAAAGCAATTATACTCCAATAGAGATGTTAAAAAAAAAATCTTCTGGGTTTTTCTCCCCCCCTGGGGGAAAAAATAGTCCAAGATCTGTTCACTCTTTAACACTAGTGATTCCCAACTGTTATGTCAAAAGCTATGTAAAACTCAAGACAAAAATTAAAGTTTATTTCATTTTAAAAGCTGTCAAGTTAGTACCTATTGGTATCTGCGTGCAAGGATTATAAAGAGAAATAGTCAGATTCTACATACTCATGGAATTTCTTCATTTGTTAGGTGCCTATGCCACCCCAGACCCTGTGCCAAGTATCTTTACAAGAACCTGTTTCTAATCTTTAGAGTAATCATATTAGAGAAGGCATTATTCCCATTTTAGGGACAGCAATAATTCCTAATTTACAGATAATAAATATGTACAGAGCTTGACATGTGTTGAGCTTGTACCATGAGCGTGCCAGGCAGTACCATTCTAAAAACTTTATATGTAGCCACACATTTACTGGCACAGAGAGGTTAAGTAATTTCCCCAAAGCCACACAGCTAAAACTAGGATGAAAGAGTGAAGCTCAGCAAGGGTAAGCAATTTGTTCCAAGGTCACAAAGCTGTCAGTCACGGAGCCAGCAGACTAATACAAGGCTGTTTTCATTCCTTAGGCCTGTGCTCCTTCCACTAGGTACCTGCGTGGTCCCACCTGTGCTCACCGGGACCCAAGGCTAAATGCCTAAAAGCCCAACTGGCAGTATAGAGTGGTACTGTCTAGAGCAATGGAAAGAGTAGAGGTCCCATCTAAAGACGGGGAGCTTTCGATTCTTCGAGAGAATAAAGAAACCTACATCTTGATATAAATTCTCCATATTTTAAATACTGCCCCAATGTTTTCTAAAAAAGCATCATGTGGGCCAAATGAAACACATCCAAGCAAGGGCTATGAGTTTGCAGTTAAGAGTCTGAAGTCAAAAGATGGGCTGTCTCGGGTCCAAAATGTCAGAGACTTGAGCTGCCAGGCTAGGCTTCCTCACAAGTCCTCTCTGCTTTCAAGACAAAGATTTACACTGGATTCGGCCTAGATTCAAACTTTTACCTCTGGTGACTCCCTTGTAGGCCCTCTTCACTCTGGATTTGCAGCCACGAAAATATCCAAGTTACAGAGACTGCAGGTGAAATTTTGCATGCTTAGGATTTCTTCAAACGTCCTTCAGTCCCCTTTTTTAAAAAGTTACCATATGTGAATGAAGCAACATTAAGCACTTCCTTAGCCTATCAGCTGTTAAACTAAATTCATTCTGGAGAAAATTCCACTGCAGCCTTGACCACTGCCTTTGAGGGGTCCCTGCACTGCAGTCCAGCTTCAAGAATTCCCGCTCAGGACACCGCGGCTCATTTCCTGGTGTCCTTCTTTAATCAGCTCGGGGAGACTTGAGGAAATGAGTCAAAATCCTCAGGGCAACTTCTAAGGGCTGTCAACAACAGCAGCAAAATCTATCACAACAACATCTGTACGTAAACGTGCTCCAAGGGAAGCCCACAAAATAACTTGGCACATTTCTGATGAGCATTTGTTTTGGAAAAAGAAAGGCTTTGAGTGCTGAGATGCCATTATATCTCACTGTGCTCGTCCAGGGTAAACAGCCAATGATGTTACCCATCCCTGGGGCTTTTCTCTCTCACAAGTACCCCACAAGTATATAATGCTAAGACCACTTTTAGTTTTTTGCAGTGGGGATGGAAAAAATTTTCAACTAACTTGCACCATCATTTTAGAGACAGTGCATCTTCATTTTGGAGAGACTCTACCTGGAATAGGACAGCTAGCACCTAAAGCCCTCATACCCAGCGTCAAATGCCTACATACCCCTCAGGGAAGCTATCACTGAATGACTCCCCCTTCAATGAATACTTCCCTCAAATTGAGAACACTAACTCAGACATTGTATGACAGGAAATCTAGGTCTTTTTCACCAACACTGGGAAAGTAATGATCTTGGCCATCCTATATTCCCAGAACCTCCAACAATGCCTGGCATATGATATAGAAGAGTTTCAAATAAATCTCACTTTACAACTGATTCTGAGAAATCATGTGATTGGATATACAGCTGGGCATATGGGGCCAACCTCAGGCTTCACCCCTGATTATTCTGGGAACTGGCTTAGCCTCAGCCAGTTTCTCCAGCTTTAATGGTAGGGATGGTAACAAGACTACCTCCAGGGCTTGTTGAGAGGACTGGAAATTGCAGGCAAAGGCCCCAGCACTGGGTCTGGCACTAACGTGAAATTGGAGGCACCCTAGAAAACATGTTGCAATAGCACAGCATGAATGGTTTATAAAGTCTGAAGAAAAAATGTGTGGATGGGTGGGAAACACCAGAAAGGGGATAAATGAATTATCTGGGTTCCCTTTTATAAGACCATCATGTTATTTCCAGCACGATAGTAATTCAGAATGTTATGTGTCCAGCTGCTGGGGGTGACTCTAGCCTCACACCTGCAGGAACGAGGGGAGGGTATGATTCACTATTCACTGCAGGTTCATCCTGCTGGGCACAGGAGTTGTAAACACTGGGGCGGGGCGGACGTGGTGATGATGGAGGGTCCTGCAGAGTTGGCACCTCCTAGGCCTCAAAGGCAAACCGTAGGGGAGCATGTGTGGACTGGAGAGAACACACATCTCCCTGCTTTAACCAGAGGCAGACCAGTAGGACACCACCAAGCGGTCGCTGTGACCAGGAGGCAGTGGAATTTCAAGGAGGCAGGAAGGATTCAGGGAAAGAGCTCAGAAGAAGTGTAGAGTCTATGCTCATAACACTGGAAGAGGAGAATTGGGGACCCAAAGGATCCTTCATGGTGCAGACCCCTTGCTGCCCTGTTGAGGACCCCGGGCTCCCACAAATTTAAGAGACTGGCACAACGGCACACAGCCAATAGAAGCTGAGAAAAGGAGAACCAGAAAGGCAGCACAAGCCTTTGTCACTACACCACACTGCCCCCCAGGAGCCAGACCTTAAAATCCCCTTTGCCAAAAAAATCTGTTGGATGGAGCCGGCTAATTATGAGGAATAAGGGAGCAATTGATTCATTTAATTTAAAAAATGGGAAACAGTATGTGTGGTCTACCTTTCTTGTGCGCCCGTCAGGTCCAGTGTACACCCCTTCACTGAAATTAAAATGTCAAGGCCAAAAGATGGAAAGGACCAAAGGTCTAATTTGAAACTTAGGCAGTCAAATCCGCCACGGGAATCCGGACACTCATTCAAGATCCCTCCTACCTCTCTTCCCCCACAGGAAAGCCCTCACAATGCCTTATAACACCGGGAAGGGGAAGGCTGCATCTTAAGACTTTATGGGAAAACTGATCAGCAGTAGATAGAGTCCCACAATAGTTCACAGCGATGCTTCCTTTGGAGCCCTTGAATTCCACTTCAGACTCACTTTCTATCCTTACATCATCAAGTTAGCCTTAAAGGTTAAAAAAAAAAAAAAAAATGACCTGGGAAAAAGCAGGGCTTCAGGGGTTAGCCGGGCGACCTGCACTTGCTTGCGCACCAGCGACGCCCAGAACAAAAAGAGAAGGAGCAGGAATCTGAGGGCTTCCAGGAGCCTGCAAATCCTCCGCCACCTGAAGACCCAAGTTCCCGCACAGATATAACCGATTTTCATAGCAGCTTTAAGATGTAAGTAAGATTTGCAGAAAGTTCCACTCCATCTCCCACCCCTCACCTCAGGCAGCCCTTCAGTAGAGATATCATATGGGAGCGGGTGTTGCGAATCTCAAAATTCCCAAAGGAAACAGGGACCTGCGATTACAGGTCGCAGACACCGTGTAGAGGGGCTTGCAGAGCCCTGCCAGCCTGGCCGGGTACTCCGGCCGTGCGTGGGTGGCTGCTGGGGTCAGGAACCGCACTGTCCCGGCGCACCGTCCCCGCCTCCCCCGGGAGCAGGCAGCAAACGCAGCCCTCAGCCGCTCCGAGGCGCGTTGCAGGAAAGAAACAGCACCCGGCAGAAAGGGGTGAGCCTCGGGCAAGGAATCTACAAAAGCAAAAAGTCTGCAACCTAGCGGCTGCTTTCCACACGCCCTACCCAAGTTGTCTCTGGAGCCGCACCTCCAGGTTCGCGGCCACAGAGCCGCACGCGGCACGCTCCCCGTGCAAAAGGCATAACCCGAGGACCCGGGGACAACGCAGCCTTCGACTCGGGTCCAGGATGGCGCCTGGAGCAGAAGAGGCAGAGGGTCCGTCCCCTGCTCTGGGGCACAAAGAGCGCCGCGGTTTGGAAAGCTGCCGCCGCAGAGCAAAGAAAAGGCTCTCCTCCAATTTCGCCCTCCGCGCGGCTGAGAACCTGCGGGCCGGTCCTCCGGTGCGCCGGTCACACACGCACAACTTTTAACAAAAGGAAGCAGCGGTCGCGCCTCGCCCGGCGGAGATTAACGCGCTGGATGCGAACCCCCTCGCCGCCCGCCTCTGCGCCCGCTCACCCTCCGCACAAAAGCATCCCCAAACTCGCACGCAACCCGCTGCCCTCAGCCTCACCTCGCTCAGCCTAAGCCCCCCTCGCCGCCCCCATTCCCGGAAGACCCCCAGCTCAGCGCGCCCACCACCAACGACAGGGGGCTCCCTGCGCAGGTGAGCAGGGCAGGGCGCAGGAGAGTACCAGGGCCGCCCCGAATCTTCCCGGAGGCTGAAATGCCCCGGCACCAGAGGGCCGGCAACCACCTCTCCCGACACACCCCAACGTGTTCGGACCCTAGTGGGGCACAGGGTAAGCCGGGGGACGCGGTCCGGGTGCCCGCAGCGCCCTCCCACCTGTCTGGACGCGGAGCAGGAGCACCAGGACGAAGAGGAAATCCCAGGCGCCGCGAGCGCCTCTCATCGCGGTGGCTGCGCTGAGAGCGGAGCTCCGTTCCCCGTTCCTGCTCTCGCCCAAGTGCACTGAGCGCGGCAAAGCCGGGCCCCCAGAGCTGCGAGCGCCGAGCAGCGGCCCCTCCTCCCAGCGCCCTCCCACTGCGTGCCGGCCACGCCCCTTCTCCGCGCCCCTCCTCGCCTCCCCTCCCTCCCTCCCCCACTCCAGGGTCTTGCTCCCTGGCTGTGGCGTCTGACCCCTGAGCCTTCGACGAGCTTATCCCAGGGGACCGAGCCCGCGGGTAGGGAGCGAGCACACCGGCCCTCGCCGCCCGCTCCTGACCCCAGAGCCCCTTCATCTCTCCACCTCTTCTCTCCTGTGATATGATAGGGCTGCCAGAGGCGGTTCCCGGACGAGAGTGGCGCTGCCCGCGCGCTTTGTGAAGCTGGGCACCACGCGCACATCAGGGGACCGGCCCGCCACCTGGCAGGTGCTCCCCAGACAATAAAGGTCCGCCTCCGCCCCTCGAGCACGCTCCCGAGGGAGGAGGCTGGACGCCGCTAGTGGTGGAAGGTGGTGCGGGGGACAGGAACGGGGCGGGGGTGGGGGCGATGGGATTGGGCCCCGACCTTCTTCTCTATTCCTGTTATTCGAGGGGGATCAAGCGTGGCGCCAGGCGCCGCGGTGAAAAGCTGAGCCCAGGCGTAGGTAATTATTAATGCTCTGTTTCTCCACCTGCTCCTCAACCTGTAAGATCACAGTTGGCTTCTATTGGTCGGCGTGGCCTCTGCCCAACAAGCCCCTGCTGAGACCTTTCTGGAGACTGGGGCTTTGGGGTGGGAAGGGGCCTTGAGAAGTTTACCCTGGGAGCCCGAGTTTTTAAATCCATTTGCGCCAAAGTCGTTGTTCTAGAAGCCCTCTGGGCGCCTTTTTTTTTTTTTTTCTGTAGGGTTTCTCTGCCTCTCTATCAGACGACAGTTACAGGGGTGGGGATTCTTGTGTTCTTCTTAGCTGCCCTAGCCTGTACCAAGGCAAAACAATAGTAAAATGAACCTCTTAAGCCAAGTTTCACGGCCTAGGAAGTGCTTTACCCAAGGAAACAACAGTATCTGTATAGGGTTTTATAGTTCCTCCTTAGGCTGAACGCTATTTCATGCTCACAGTAACAGCTCTGTGAGGTCGTGGAACAGATATGTATATTATTTCAATTCTAAAAGTAGCCCAATATCACACAGCTAAAAGAGGGGAGACCCAGTCATTATAAGACTGACAGGTATGATGAGCTTTCTCTGTGCATTCTAATAAATCAGTAAACACCTCTCCAGAAAGCTTCAGAATGGAAAGGAAATGGGAAGTGCCCATAAGAAAAAGCTATGGAATAATTTAGATACACCTAGACTCTTCTCTAAAGTAGCAGCCAAAATTTATAATTAACCAATTCTCTGCCACCCCCTTTATTTAATATTGAAAGCTCACCTGTTCGATGTTGATAGGACCTAAATTGGTTTAAGAAAAGTGACTTTTAAAGCTAATCACTTGGACTTCCCTGGTGGCGCAGTGGTTAAGAATCCGCCTGCCAATTCAGGGGAGGTAGGGGTTCGAGCCCTGGCCCGGGAAAATCCCACATGCCGCGGAGCAACTAAGCCCATGCGCCACAACTACTGAGCCTGCGCTCTAGAGCCCACTAACCACAACTACTGAAGCACGCATGCCTTAGAGCCCCTGCTCTGCAACAAGAGAAGCCACCACAATGAGAAGCCTGCGCACCACAAGAAGAGTAGCCCCCGCTTGCTGCAACTAGAAAGCCTGCACACAGCCATGAAGACCCAACGCAGCCAAAAATAAATAAATAAAATAATTTTTTTAAAAAAGCTAATCACTTAAAAATTATCACTACTTCATCAATATATATGATCGCCTCTCTTTAAATGTTTTTATTTATTCATTCAGTAAGCATCTAAGTGTCTACTGTGAACAAGGACGGGCTAGGCACTGGGAGGACCATTGTTCATAGACAGGTGTGGGTCCTGCTGCAATCCTTACAGTCAAGTGTGGGAACCCACACCCTCATGTCCTAGCAAATGGTTTAAGGCACACAGCTGTGGGAGAACTGAAATTCAAAGGGCTCTGTGCTCAGGGCCATCAGACCACATCTTCTTCTTAAAATGACAGAGATAAAAGCTACCACTCAAAGCAATCATAAGTTTCTAGGATCTTGATTTATTTCTAAAATCATTTGTAGTGGGGAAAAAAATCACTATGTGTTAAAAATATCAACATTTTGCCTGAAAGAGAAAATTTACAATTTTCTTCTTCAATCAACTGGTATTGAAGAGGATAACAAGTCTTCAGAAGAGTGGCTGAAAAGAGACCCTATTGCAATTTAATTCTAGGCAGGAAAAGTCTATCAGAAAAAAATAAATAAAAAACAATAGGGAATTATACAATGCTGGACTATCATTCATGTTCACCATTCAAAAACACCTATGAGCACCTAGATAGGCATACGCTACAAAAATCAGTAAGACAGAGTCTCTACCTAGAGGGATTCTTGTTCCAGGAGGAAAAACAGGTACCCAAATAAGAAACTAAAATATCTGTTAACAGGGCTCGTATTCAGCCTGTACACACCCAGGCTGGCCATATCAGTTGGTAGAATATTGAAATCTTTCTGTACTGATTGGAAAAAAACCTACCTCCCTAAACACCTTAGTACCCTCTTACTCCAACTCCTCCCTTGAGATACCCCAAATCTCCCCAGATCCAGCAATTAAAGGTTTAAGGCCAGACACAACAGAGAGCTTCCAGTCCTTGTGCCTTTAGGGTTATTAGCTATTTTTAATAGTACCCCCTGCCAGCTATGTACTAAAAGGAGGCATATAGAAGGTGCTATGAGTGAACTTCCAGGGGAATAAACTATACTTTAGATCATGTCCAGTAGAAACATTTACAATAATGGAAATGTTTTATATCTCAGGTGGGATTTGTGGGACCAGTTCTGTACTCTGTTTTGTGATTAGCCCTGGACCTTTTCATGGATTATACTTTATGTATTTTTATTGTTTTCGTAATTGTATTAATGAGAACTCTTGATTGCAACTTGTAGAAGTTGCAAACGAGTTTATGCAAACAAAGAAACCTAAAATGTATTAGCCCAGATAACTGGAAAGTCAAGGGGTGATAATGTCCCAGACTTTCCTAGATCTAAGAGCTCAAAGTCATCAGACTTGAAGGTGGGGTGTGTGCATGTGAACACACATGCATTCTTTTTCATCTCCATCCTTCAGCAATACTTTCCTGTATTGCTTCCCTGACCTCATATGCAGCTCTAGACTTACAGCTCATTAGTACCAATGCAAGCACAGCTTTTCTGCCCTCAGGAACATCTCCTGCAGAAGTACTGATTTGACTTAAGTCACATGCCCATCTAGAACCAGTCACTGAAGCCAAACAGATGGAACATGAGGATGGGCCAGGCCTGGGTCACATGCCCATCCCTGGAGCTAGGGTTGGGGGCCCACTTCATCCACATCACAAGGGAATGGGGAGGACTGTGTTCTCAAAGAAAAACCGAGGTCCTCTCAACAGAAGAAGGAGGAATGATGCTACACAAAGAGAACCAAAAATGTTCAGTATAGTCTCACACGGCCCAAATCTGTAATTTGAAGATTTTTTTCTATTTCTGATTGTAAAAGTAAAAGATGCTTATGGTAGAAAATTTAGAAAATACCAAAAATTATAATGAACAAAACAAAACAAAAATCACCCAAGGTATAATTACTGAAGAGTTCATTTTGATGTTTCTTTTCTTTTTTTTTTTTAACAGAGCCAAGCAAAGAAATTCTTTCTTTCTTTCTTTGGCTATGTTGGGTCTTCGTTGCTGCTCACGGGCCCTTTCTAGTTGCGGCGAGTGAGGGCCACTCTTCATTGCGGTGCACAGAAGCATGGGTTCTAGGCACTCGGGCCTCAGCAGCTGTGGCACGTGAGCTCAGTAGCCGTGGCTCAAGGGCTCCAGAATGCAGTTCCAGTAGTTGTGGCGCACGGGTGCATCATGTGGGAGCCTCCCAGACCAGGGCTCAAACCCCTGTCCCTGCATTGGCAGGCAGACTCCCAGCCACTGCGCCACCAGGGAAGTCCCTGGTGTGTTTCTTTCAAATCTTTTTGCTCTGCCTATTCTAAGGGTTTTTTTTTTTTATTATATGATTTGATTTTACAATATTTGCTAATTTTCTTTCTAGCTTTTTCACTAATCATAACACAAGCGTTGTCCCAGATCATTAAAAATTCTTTGGAAACATACCATATAATGGTAATATAATGTTCAGTCAGTCCTATTTATATACCATAATTCTGGATGTTTAATCATTTCTCTATTTTTTTCCAGTTTTCTTCATCATAAATTACTTGGTGATGAAGATCTTGGTGAATAAAACTTCCCTGCCTCCTATTAATTATTTAGGATAGATTCCTAGAGGTGGAATTGCTACATCGAGGGAATAATCCTTTTCAAGTTTGCTCCTTAATAGACCTTGTTTTCCCAGTAACGATTTGAAAGTCTTTTGCCCATCAAATGGGAGAAATGAGTATATGATCCTTACTAGTGGACTCTGTACTAATGATAACCCTCACAGTTTGTGAGGATGAAAAAAGATAATGTATGTTCTTAGTTCAAGCTTTCACTCAGTATTGACTGAACACCTTCTATGTGCCAGATGTGCTCTATTTGGTGCTGGGAACACAGAGTTAGACAAGACAGAGATGCTGTGCTCATGGGATGTGCAGAGGAAGAAGAGAGACACATAAGGGGAAGATGAAATGGTTACAGGTGCTCTAACAGAGCTCTGCACAGGGTGATGTTTGAACACAGAAGAGCACCTCGATCATGTTGTACAGTGGCCTCATGAAGCTCCCCCAAAGAGATGGCAGATTCTGAGGCATCCAGAGGAGAGGAAGGCAAAACAGGGAGAGGTAGGAAGCACACACGCTAAGGGCTAGAGGCAAGAACCAGCGTGAGGCATATGAACCACAAGTAGTGCAGCAGGGCCTCACAGGGAGGGAAGAGTTGAGACGGAGATAAACAAGAGCTATTCATGCCAGGAATCATGAGCTTCATCCTCTGATGAAGGGTCAAGCTATGAAGAGTCACTAAAGGAGTTTACTCTGGGGCCAGATGTGATAAGGTTAACATTTTGAAAAGATAGTGGGAAGACTCAGTGAAGGGTGTATGGAAAGGGCCCAAGACTTGAGACAATAGGAGCTTAATGTGGTGGTCCACAGGAGGAGTGGTAAACTGGATTAAGTTTGTGGAGGTGAGAATGGTGAGACGGGGTGAAAAAGAGAGATGCTGAGCAGACCTGTAGGCCTTGGTCCCCAACAGTACTGTGGAAGGTGAGTGGAAAGAGGGACCGATTTCTGATGTCAGCTCCAACATGCTTCCTTTCAGCAAGACACAGAAGCAGGTTTTTACTTTTTTTTTTTTTTTTTTTTTTTTTTTTGCGGTACGCGGGCTTCTCACTGCTGTGGCCTCTCCCGCTGCGGAGCACAGGCTCCGGACGCGCAGGCCCAGCGGCCATGGCTCACAGGCCCAGCCGCTCCGCAGCATGTGGGATCCTCCTGGACCGGGGCACGAACCCGCGTCCCCTGCATCGGCAGGCAGACTCTTAACCACTGCGCCACCAGGGAAGCCCCAGAAGCAGGTTTTTTAATGGAAAGTGAAGGATGTGGAGTTGAGCCTGGTGGGTCTGAGGTGCTCGTGGATATCATGCAAGCTAGACACCCAGGCCTGGAGCTCAGCACAGGCCAGGCCATAGGGAGGTGGCTGCAGCCAAGGGTTTGGATGAGGTCACCCCAGATGGAGTGTCCCCCTTGAGGAAAACAGAGGCTGATGTCAGCACCTAGGGAAACACCCACATTTAAGGGACAAGCAGAAGAAGAGGATCCCACAAAGGATCCGGATAAGCAAGGGTCAGAAAGGCAAACACAGAGGGGGCTGTGGTACAAGAAGTTTTCAGGAGAGTGGGAGTGTTCAGGTGTTGCCTATCTCTTAGGGAGGTCAAATAAGATAAAGACAGAAAAGCATCATTTGGTTTGTAATCATAATAAGAACTGGCAACGCCTAGCCAGTTCCAAATTATTTACATAAACTAGCCCATTTCATCCTCACAATAACTACCAGGTAGGTACTCTTGGTCTCCCCTACTTTATAGCTGAGGAAACTGAAGCTCAAGGAAGTTAAGTAACTTGCACTAAACTTACACCAGGATTGAAACCCTTGGAGGCTGACTCCATAGCTCCTGTACTTAATTCCTGTGATAACTCACCTCCCTAGTTAACCTAGAGGTCATTGGTGACTAAATCTATACTCTCACACTCAGATACACACCCAGACACACAGACAGAGTTCATGACGCCAGAATTCAGGTTGCAGAGGGTTGAGCAATACATTAGAGGTGAAGAGATGGATCCAAGATTTATTGCTTGGTACGTTTTCAAGAAATTGAATGGTATAAAAAAGGAGGGGGGCTTCCCTGGTGGCGCAGTGGTTGAGAGTTCCCCTGCCGATGCGGGGGACACGGGTTTGTGCCCCGGTCCGGGAAGATCCCACATACCGCGGAGCGGCTGGGCCCGTGAGCCATGGCCGCTGAGCCTGCGCGTCCGGAGCCTGTGCTCCGCAGCGACAGAGGCCACAACAGTGAGAGACCCGCGTACCGCAAAAAAAAAAAAAAAAAAAAAAAAGGAGGAGATGGGCCAAGGGATCAAAGGGAGATTGGGAAGCCTTGAGCAGTTTGTAGGCTGAGGTGAAAACACCAGAAGAGGGAGATTTGGAAGATCCAGCTGGTGGGGGAGGATGATTGAGAAGGGGAGATGAAAACAGAATCTAGGGAATTCCCTGGTGGTCCAGTGGTCAGGACTCAGTGCTTTCACTGTCTTCCGGGTTAGATCCCTGGTTGGGAACTAAGATCCCGAAACCGGGCAGCGTGGCAAAAACAAAAAAACAAAACAAAAAAACCAGAATCTGAAGTCAAGATGGAGGAATTAACATCAGAAAACAGAAGGGAGGAGTCCGGTGAGAAATGGAAAAAGTTGCAGGGGGGTGGGAGGTGTCAATTTTAAAATCCTAGAGTCATTTATATGTAAATATAAATATATACATATTCATATATTTTAGTACTTACAATTGCTCCTCCTGGGGCACTGTACAAAAATGAATAAACAGAAAACAACTCAATAGGGCCTCTTATCTAAATCCATGCTACTTCCCAGAATTAGGAGTATTTCTAAACTTCAGAGTTACATTTGTGTTCCATAAATCCCCACAGCACATTGTTCAGGCATCTCTTAAAGTCATATATCTTTCATTGCCTTTTATTAGAATTATTCGTAACCTTGTCACAGCTTCTCTCCACTAAATAAGACATTCTTTGAGGAAACTGTGCTGTAATTCAACTGTGGATCTCACTGAAGGGCTTGCCCAAAACGAAGACATGATGCATACAGTAGTCACCGAATGTCTGCAAGATGGAATTATGGATGAACTACGTAACTGGGTGCCTTTTCCTATAATTTTTATTTTACCAGGGCTTATTCAGCGTCCATGAAATCCAGCTTCTTTTTCTGGAATTATTATTGTCATAAATTTGTATAATCCAAATCTGTCTTAATCTCATACTGAGTGCCATGATCTTTTCACCTTTTGACGTTTTCCTTAGGATCTGATAAAGAAGTCACATTGCAGGAGTAACGAAGGAAGAAAAACTTGCTTTACGATTAAAAGTATTAAATGGTCAAGAAAATACTGGGAGGAAAAACGTATTTAACACACACAAAAAAGAGTACATGTAAATAAGGTCTCCTGATTGGTGAGGGAGGGAGGAAGCAGAATTGTTTACTTACAGTTCTTGAAATTTGCAACTAAATAATCTCAGATTAGGGACCCACCCCTCATTCTTTTTTTTTTAATTGAAGTATAGTTAATTTATAATATTGTGTTAGTTTCAAGTATACAGCAAAGTGATATATATTCTTTTTCAGATTCTTTTCCATTATATATTATTACAAGATATTGAGTATAGTTCCCTGTGCTACACAGTAAGTCCTTTGTTGTTTACCTATTTTATATATAGTAGTGTGTATGTGTTAATCCCAAACTCCCCTCATTCTTTTTTTTTTTGTCCCTGCCACACAGCATGCGGGATCTTAGTTCCCAACCAGGGTTCGAACCCATGTCCCCAGCAGTGGAAGTGCAGAGTCTTAACCACTGGACCGCCAGGGAAGTCCCCTCATTCTTGATTGATAGGAACTATTTCCACAATTGAAGGGATAGTAATGCGAGCATGGCCCTTGTTACACCAGTGCTGTAGCAGAAACCATTTCCAGTGACAGAAGTAGCTCTGCTCGTGGCTTGTCCTCAGGCCTTCAGTGGTTAAAGTGTCCGTGGAGATGGGGGTATATACAGGACAGGAAGGGGTAGGGACGAGCATGAGGAAGGGGTCTGAGACACTTTGGGGAGTGAAAGGGGACAACAGACATAAACCAAACCCTCCAGGATGAATGGTTATCCTGAGCATAAAGATTATACCAAGCTCTTGGCAGCCACCTCATTTCAATTAGGAATCAGATCTCTTCTACCCCTTGGGCCCTTTAAGACAGAAACGCCTTGGACATGTGTCTGCAGGGATTGAGTCCTTCAGCCCTCAGCTTGAAGGAGGTGTGAACCCAGAGAGAGGGAGAGAGAGAGAGAGAGGATGCAAGTTCAAAAGCACTTGCAAATTGTGATTGAAAAAGTCAATTAATTTTTTTTAATAACTTTATTTATTTTATTTATTTATTTTTGGCTGCATTGGGTCTTCGTTGCGGTGCGCAGGCTTCTCATTGCAGTGGCTTCTCTTGTTGCAGAGCACAGGCTCTAGGCGCACAGGCTTCAGTAGTTGTGGCTCGTGGGCTCTAGAGCGCAGGCTCAGTAGCTGTGGTGCACGGGCTCAGTTGCTCCGCGGCATGTGGGTTCTTCCTGGACCAGGGCTCGAACCTGTGTCCCCTGCATTGGCATGTGGATTCTTAACCACTACACCACCAGGGAAGCCCCTAAAGTCAATTAATTTTCATTGACTTGCACATTAAAAAAAAATCAGTCCTGGCCAAAATCATCATCATCATCATCATCCTCATCCTCATACATAATAATTATTATTGTGTATTATAATTATTCATGCCATAATAACCAGAACTGCCCACCTTTCTACTATAAAATGCCTTTAAGACTTATTAATGGGTCATAACCATTTCAGGATATAATAATAATAGATAATGTTTATTGAGTAATTACGATGTTTCGTGTGCCGATTGAAGTGTTTGTCTGTATTAACACATTTCTTTTCCAAACAGCCCTTAGAGGTCAGTCTATCATTCACCCCATTTTACAGATGAGAGGAAGGCACCGATAGGTCAAGTGACTTAGTTACAGTCACCTGATTAGTAAGTGGTGGAGGTAAGCTTGAACCCAGGCAGCCAATGAGCAAATATCCATCCTGTGCTGCTTCCCTCTGCACACAGTGCATGTTTGTTTCACTTTGATAATAGGTTTTCAACTTCATCCTCAACTGTTCAGAACCAAAGGGTGGGGATTGTTTCTCACCATCTCTGTGTCTTCCACAGTGTCTTGTACTTGTTGAAAGTTCAAAACTTGCTTGCTGCAAACTAACTATTTAAAAAATGTGCGTTAAATGGGGCAAGCAATTTGAACACTGACAGGTTGTTTGATGAGATTATTGTTATTTTTAAGGTAATAGCATTGTGCTAATATTAAAAATAGAGTCCTGAGACTTCCCTGGTGGTCCAGTGGCTAAGACTCCGCTCTCCCAATGCAGGGGCCCCAGGGTTTGATCCCTGGTCAGGGAGCTAGATCCCACATGCATGCTGCAACCAAGACCCAGTGCAGCCAAATAAATAAAAATTTAAAAAAAAGTTTTTTTTAAATAGAGTCCTTACTCAGCCATAAAAAAAAATGAAATATTGCCATCTGCAACAACATGGTTGGACCTAGAGAATATTATGCTTGGTGAAATAACTCAGAGAAAGACAAATACGATATGACATCACTTATATTTGAAATCTAAAAAATAATACAAATAAATCTATATGCAAAACAGAAAAGGACTCACAGACATAGAAAACAAACTTATGGCTACCAAAGGGGAAAAGGAGGTGTGATAAATTAGGGATATGGGACTAACAGATACAAACTACTATACTTAAAATAGATAAGCAACAAAGATTTATTGAATAGCACAGGGAATTATAACAAACATCTTGTAATAACATTTAATGGAATATAACTGCAAAAAAAAAAAAAAAAAGAAACCCCAAATCACTATGCTGTACACAATATTGTAAATCAACTATACTTCAATAAATATTTTTTAAAATTGGGACTTCCCCTGCCAATGCAGGGGACACGGGTTTGAGTCCTGGTCTGGGAAGATCCCACATGCCACGGAGCAACTGAGCCCATGCGCCACAACCACTGAGCCCACGTGCCACCCACGCGCCTAGAGCCCGTGCTCCACAAAAAGAGAAGCCACCACAATGAGAAGCCACTCAAGGCAACGAAGAGTAGCCCCCGCTCGCCACAACTAGAGAAAGCCTGTGCGCAGCAATGAAGACCCAACGCAGCCAAAAATAAATAAATAAGTAAATAAATGTATTCAAAATATATTTTTAAAAAATTGAGTCCTTATAGTTTAGATATATACTAAACTATTTATCATGAAATGTATGACGTCTGAGATTCCCTTCAAAATTACCCAGTGGGGACTGGGAGGTGGGGAGTGGATGGGAATACAGACAAAGCCAGATTGGCCAACTAGCTGATGATTGTTGTTGTTGTTGTTGTTTTTTCTTTTTCTGATGATTGTTGAAGCTGGGTAGTAGGGCCCCTGCGGCCCATTATACTATTGTAGATGTTTAACTTTCTCCACAATAAACAGGTTTTTTTAAAAAGTTGTTTGCCGTATTTAACCAAATGGGAAAAACCATGGGAATGGCTGAGGGCAGCGGGCAGCAAGATTAACGCCTCCACAGGCTCATCAGCAAGCTATTTTTTTTTAACATCTTTATTGGAGTATAATTGCTTTACAATGGTGTGTTAGTTTCTGCTTATAACAAAGTGAATCAGTTATACATATACTTATGTTCCCATATCTCTTCCCTCTTGTGTCTCCCTCCCTCCACCCTCCCTATCCCCCTGCCAGGTGGTCACAAAGCACCAAGCTGATCTCTGGCTGCTTCCCACTAGCTATCTATTTTACGTTTGGTAGTGTATATATGTCCATGCCACTCTCTCACTTTGTCACAGCTTACCCTTCCCCCTCCCCGTATCCTCAAGTCCATGCTCTATTAGGTCTGTGTCTTTATTCCCATCTTACTCCTAGGTACTTCATGACCTTTTTTTTTTCTTAGATTCCATATATATGTGTTAGTATACAGTATTTGTTTTTCTCTTTCTGACTTACTTCACTCTGTATGACAGACTCTATGTCCATCTACCTCACTACAAATAACTCAATTTCGTTTCTTTTTATGGCTGAGTAATATTCCATTGTATATATGTGCCACATCTTTATCCATTCATCTGTTGATGGACACTTAGGTTGCTTCCATGTCCTGGCTATTGTAAATAGAGCTACAATGAACATTTTGGTACATGACTCTTTTTGAGTTATGGTTTTCTCAGGGTATATGCCCAGTAGTGGGATTGCTGGGTTGTATGGTAGTTCTATTTGTGGATTTTTAAGGAACCTCCATACTGTTCTCCATAGTGGCTGTATCAATTTACATTCCCACCAACAGTGCAAGAGTGTTCCCTTTTCTCCACACCCTCTCCAGCATTTATTGTTTCTAGATTTTTTGATGATGGCCATTCTGACCAGTGTGAGATGATATCTCACTGTAGTTTTGATTTGCATTTCTCTAATGATTTATGATGTTGAGCATTCTTTCATGTGTTTGTTGGCAATCTGTATACATATGGTCACCTTATCTTTGATAAAGGAGGGAAGAATATACAGTGGAGAAAAGACAGCCTCTTCAATAACTGGTGCTGGGAAAACTGGACATCCACATGTAAAAGAATGAAATTAGAACATTCCCTAACACCATACACAAAAATAAACTCAAAATGGATTAAAGACCTAAATGTAAGGCCAGACACTATCAAACTCTTAGAGGAAAACATAGGCAGAACATTCTATGACATAAATCACAGCAAGATCCTTTTTGACCCACCTCCTAGAGAAATGGAAATAAAAACAAAAATAAACAAATGGGACCAAATGAAACTTCAAAGCTTTTGCACAGCAAAGGAAACCATAAACAAGACCAAAAGACAACCCTCAGAATGGGAGAAAATATTTGCAAATGAAGCAACTGACAAAGGATTAATCTCCAAAATTTACAAGCAGCCCATGCAGCTCAATAACAAAAAAACAAACAACCCAAACCAAAAATGGGCAGAAGACCTAAATAGACATTTCTCCAAAGAAGATATACAGATTGCCAACAAACTCATCAGCAAGCTTGAGCCCAAGTCTACTAGATGCTCTGGGCCCGGCATCTTTCTCCCTTAACCTGAGAGGTTTGCCCTTGACAGTCTCTGAGGTTCCATCCTGCTCCAAAATGTTGATGATTCTCTGATTTGGGGGCAATAACTGAAAGGAAAAAAACCCCACCAACTCTTTGTGCTGGTGGCCAAGAAGAGATGGTAAAACTGCTCATATTCTTTCAGCTTCTTCAAGCATTGCACCTCTGGCTTTCATTCCTGTCACTCCCTGCCTATGTGACTCTGGGCAAGTTATTTAACCTCGACACCTCAGTCTCCTCATCTGTAAAATGGGGTAAAAATAGGGCCAGAGCCACCTCTCACGGCTGTGAGTTAATATATGCAAAGTGCTAAAAGCAGTGCCTGGCATATAGTAAGCACCCAATAAATGAGAGATCTTTTTTACTATCTTAATTTTATAGCTATTAAAATGAACTGTGGTTCAGTGAGGAGAAGTGATTTAGCCGAAGTCTATCCATTGTAATTAACAATGGAGCAGACATTTAAAGGCAAGTTTTCTGACCATAAATCCAAGGCTGCTTCCACTCAAATTGCCCTCTGAGGGCATTGTTATGAAAAATAGCAATTATGAAAAATTATACTAGACAACAATCTAGGAGGGTCAGGTACTAGCCTAAGGCTCCGGCAGTCATCAGAAACCAAGTTAACATTTGTTGTTAACACAAAAACTTAGTCTGAGTTTCAGACTACGGGCTCTGGGTCTTGGAGCCAGCCAGCCTCTCTCCCAGACAGCCTGGAGCCCAGCACAGTGCAGTCGGAAAACGCTGGATGGCCGAAAGGTAAATTACATGAGGCAGCAAGAGCCAGCCCAGCACAGGGGAGGGGATGGGCCGTTCTTTTGTTTGCAAACTGAAAAGCTTCTTAACCATGCACACTGGGTCCCTTGGAAAGCACTGGGGCTCTGGTCAGGCTGACCTCGGGCGAGCAGTTTATTTTTCAAATGGTAACAAATGATGAGTAACTTTTCCAGCAGCTCTACCATCATCAGCCTTAATCTGTCATCTCAAGATTATTTTTTTAAATAATCCTTTTAGAGATGTTATGTGACAAAGAAATAAGGTTGATCTCTGTTTATTCACATAGAGTTTAAAGATATGCTGTTGAAGAAAAAGGGAAGTCACAGAGTAATATGTGTAAGATGACTCAAATCATGTTAAATATTAGGTGGAATCCTACGAAGGTACTGATAATTTGACCACTTTTGACCAACGGAAACAGCAATTTTGCATGGTTCCACCTAATATGGAACTACATTTCTGAAAGGATATACATCAAACTGTTAACTGTTCATGTTAGGCAAGGAGGATAGATTTGGAGAAGGGGGAAGGAAGTAGGGGAGTTCGCTTCTTTCTGTACTCTTTGAAATTTTTTTCAAGTAAATTTATGTATTACTTTTATCATGTAAAAAATAAAAAATAAGTTGCTATTTGCCAAATTTAGCTGCATCAAATATTTTCTGGATGGAACTTAGGAATTAAGAAATATTTATGTTTAGGGCTTCCCTGGTGGCGCAGTGGTTGAGAGTCCGCCTGCCGATGCAGGGGACACGGGTTCTTGTCCCGGTCCGGGAGGATCCCGCATGCCGCGGAGCGGCTGGGCCCGTGAGCCATGGCCGCTGAGCCTGCGCGTCCGGAGCCTGTGCTCCACAAGGGGAGAGGCCGCAGCAGTGAGAGGCCCGCGTAACGCAAAAAAAAAAAAAAGAAAAAAAAATTACGTTTAATAAATATTAAATATTCCTATACTCAAATACTTTTGCATTTTGCATATCCCAGGGCTACACACTTCAGATGTCACCAACATTCAGGTTCCCCCTTGATTGAGGTTTTGTTGTTGTTTTTTTTTCTTTCTTTCTTTCTTTTTTTGCGGTACGCTGGCCTCTCACTGTTGTGGCTTCTCCCGTTGCGCAGCACAGGCTCCGGACGCGCAGGCTCAGCAGCCATGGCTCACGGGCCCAGCTGCTCCGCGGCATGTGGGATCCTCCCGGACCGGGGCACGAATCCGTGTTCCCTGCATCGGCAGGCGGATTCTCAACCACTGCGCCACCAGGGAAGCCCGTTCTTTTTTCTTTTTAAGTATAGTTGATTTACAATGTTGTGTTAGTTTCTGAATGGACCTAGAGATTATCATACTAAGTGAAGTAAGTCAGACAAAGTTTTTGCATTGTTTTTTTCTTTTTGGCTGCACCGTGAGGCTTGCGGGATCTTAGTTCCCCCGACCAGGGATTGAACCCGGGCTGGCAGTGAAAATGCGGTGTCTTAACCACTGGACCGCCAGGAAATTCCCCAGAGTTTTGTATTTTTATCATCAGTGTGACTTACTTACTTACTTGATTAATTTATTGATTTACTTATTTATTTATGAGGGAAGTGGGGATAATTTTCTTTTTATTTGTGTTTGAATAGAGGCAACTTGTCTAACCCTTGAAGACTGAGTTAGGGGCCCAACTATGTGTTTCAGTTGGATGACACACCTTCTGTGTCTTAGGACTTTTCACTCTGTGTTATGATGTATTATAATGACCCATTTACCTGTCTGTGTCTCCCAGGACCCCCCTCCCCTGCTTCCCGTACCACAGCAACTAGAAAACCACCACCATGTCCACTCATTGAGATCTTAGCACACAATGTCCAGCATAATAGGGGCTCATCAACATTCAGTAAATGAATGAAAGCTTACCTGCCAGGGGAGTGGCAACTCTTTTCATAAATTGTTCATTCTTATCTTAAAAAAAATACTCGCCACGTTTATAGCAATGGCAGAGCAGAGGTGTTAAGAATTACTCATGTAATGGTTCAAGGGCAAAGAGCTAAAAGCAAGTCAGAAACTTGTTCACGTTTTGTTCAAAGCCCACTAACATTTCAACATGTGTTAAATGTTCATAAGCAGCTATCTGGGTCAATGGGTTAAGTAATAGCGGTGGTGGAAGGTGAGAGGTGAAGAAATGCATGGAAATTACATTTGCAGATGGCTTGGCTCACCCGAGCGCAACTTGTAGAATAGCAGGCAAGTGATTTAATCATATTATCATCTTCCCTTTTCTCCGCAGCAGGCTTGGTAATGTGACAGCATTCTCTTTACTCAGGCATCTGCGGAGCCTGGTAAAATCTGAAAAAATCAGGAAGGATCCAAGGGTTGGGTCACCATCTTCTCCTTAGTGGCAGAAAAAAAAAAAAAAAAGAAAAAGAAACAAATCACAATATTTAACAAAACTGTCAGAAACTGATGATACGGTTTGTGGCTCATCCTTTCCTACTCCATGCATTTGACCATTTGTCTGCACCTTCTCATCAAGGCCAAGGAAAGAAACAAAGAGATTGCTCCTTAACGACAATACAAAATGATAATAACAGCTAATGTATTCTGAGCACTCACTATGTGCCGAGTATCCTATTAAAATCATTAGTTAAGGGGAGGGAGGTGGTTTTGCCCATCAGGGGACACTGGCAATGCCTGGAGATATTTTTTGTTTTTGTTTTTGTTTTGTTTGTTTGTTTGCGGTACATGGGCCTCTCACTGCTGTGGCCTCTCGCGTTGCGGAGCACAGGCTCCGGACGCACAGGCTCAGCGGTCATGGCTCACGGGCCCAGCCGCTCCACGGCATGTGGGATCTTCCCGGACCAGGGCACGAACCTGTGTCCCCTGCATCAGCAAGCGGACTCTCAACCACTGCGCCACCAGGGAAGCCCCGCGGAGATATTTTTAATGTTCACGTCTGGGGGAGAGGGGAGTACAGGGAGGATATTGGCATTTAGTGGAGGGAGGCCAGGGATGCTGCTAAACATTTGAAAGTGCACAGGACCACTGGCCCACAACAAAGAATTATCCAGCCCCAAATGTCAACAGTGCCAAGGTGGATTAACGCTGCTTTAGATGAATTTTCTCATTTAACACTCAAAACCACCCTAAGAGATTATTGTCTTCATTTTACAGATTTGGAAACTGAGGCATGGGACAGTTAGCTAACTTACTCTAGACCACACAGCTAGTAAGCAAGAGAGCAGCTTTGCAACCCAAACCTGTCTGATTTTGGAGGCCCTAACCTTGGCCATGCTGTATTGTTGGGAAGGGAGCAGATAATCTTGGATTAGCAGCGGATTTTATGATTACATAACAGAGAATTGCATAGGGCCCTACTGTCCATCACTGGAACCCTGTAGGAACTTGGAGGCAGGTGACTTCACTTTGCTCAAAGTGTGAACTTGGTGAGTGTGCTTACTGTTCTTTGCCCTCTTTTCAACTAAAACGGTCTGAGATTGTATTGTTTTTATGAAGATAGTATGGATTTATAATTAGCAATAATTATATTTAATGAAAATACTCATAAAGCAGTTTGTGAATAGTTCTCCAAAATAATAAGAGTAATAGCAAAATAATGAAATATTAAGTTCGGCCTTTCCTCATTCTATGGAATTTTTCTTCAGCCTTGCATCTCAGTGGGCAGAATATATCCCAAGTTATATGAAATTCAGGAAACAGTCTCATAGTCCTTATCAGCTGTCATTTTCCATATTTTACAAGAATTGAACTTTTAATTATGTTTCAGTGCAGTTCAATAGTACCAGACCCAGCAAGAAGATACTTCACATGGTTGTAATTGTATTTTATACGTAAGGCCTTCCTTTTTCCTTCAAAATCCCCAAAGGCCTCTCATTGGCGGACTCTACTGAAAATCACCCACTTTCGATGAGGCTGAAACAGGTTCCATATTTAATGGACCAGTGTAAAACATACTAGAAATATTAGTATGTGTGTTATGTTTTTTCTCCTTCTCAGTGGGTTATGCTTCTTTTGCACTCCTACTTCTTGTCATGATTAGATTTATTATTTATTGGCTTATTTCCACATTTGACTTGATAGTTTCTATCCCATATATCTTATCACACTCTCAGCTCTCTGTAGCAGGAGAGAACAGGGATCTCGAGGATCATTCAGACCCCTAACCTGTATCTGAAACATTACCATGCCTGGTTCAATGCCCAGATTTTATACTCCAAAGTACTGCAAAATTGCTTAGAATCGGTGAAAAAGAAAAAGGGGAGGAAGAAGAAAAGACCCTAGGAAATTCATAAAGAGGAGGGGGAATTCCTTAAATAATTGAACTGTGGTTATTTCTTTTAGTCACACGACTTTTTAATGAAAGAGTATATTAGAATATGTAAATTGATATAGCCACTTTGGAAAACAGCATGGAGATTCCTCAAAAAACTAAAAATAGAACTACCATGTGATCCAGCAATCCCACATCTGGGTATATATCCAGAAAAAGACAAAAACACTAATTTGAAAAGATACATGCACCCCAATGTTCATAGCAGCACTATATACAGTAGCCAAGATATGGAAGCAACCTAAGTGGCAATCAACAGATGAATGGATAAAGAAGATATGGTGTATATATACCATGGAATACTAGCCATAAAAAAGAATGAAATTCTGTCATTTGCAGCAGCATGGATGGACCTAGAGAATATTATGCTTAGTGAAACAAGTCAGACAGAGAAAGACAAATACTGTATGATATCACATGTGGAATCTAAAAAATAAACAAATGAACATATATGCAAAACAAAAACAGACTCACAGACATAGAAAACAAACTAGTAGTTACCAAAGGGGAGAGGGAAGCAGGGAGGGACAAATTAGGGGTAGGGGATTAAGAGATACAAGTTACTATGTATAAAATAGAAAAGCAGCAAGGATATACTGTATAGCACAGGGAATTATAAGCATTTTCGTGTAATAACTTTTAACGGAATATAATCTGTAAAAATACCGAATCACTACGTTGTACACCTGAAACTAATATAATATTGTAAATCAACTATACTTCAATTTTAAAAAAGTATATTAGAATAAAATAATATATATCCTTTATTTTAACAAAATAATTCAATTTCCAGGGAGGTCTCTTACTCTAATATTAAGCTAACATTAAACCACATCATTGAACAAAATCTAAATCAATAAATATTTTACCTTTTACATTTCAGGAAGAAAATAATAACAAATCTAAGTTAGAAACCTCAAAATAACTTTGTGTCTCCCCCGCCCCACCTCTCCAATCCATGCTGCACTCTGCAGGGAGAGTTATTTTTCTAAAATAAAAATATGCTAATTTCAATGTCTACCTCAAAAACCTTCAATGAGTATCACTCTTACCTAAAAAGAATGCTCCAATGATTTAATATGACATTCAAAACCCTTCTCAATCTGGCTGTAATTTAGCCTTATTTCTTGCCAATTCTCATGCTTTTTTATTTCTCTCATCACCCAAGAAGCTTTAATTCCAGTCATAGCAGACCATGCAAGTTTCCTCAAACATATGTGTTATTGTCAGGCCCTTTGCCTAAATGCTCCTTGTCATTTCACCATCCAATTCATCCCATCCTTCCAGGCCCAACCTAAATGATACCCTCCTCCCATTCCCATAGCACGTTGTCCCTTTCTCAACAGTAGAATCCTTCAAAACATCTAATGGGTATTTTTGTCACTTGCATAGATATTTGTAATATATCCTAGCTTCTGGGCTCAAATTTTATCCATCTTTTATAACATAGAATTATGCCCATAACTGGGAACCAAGAAATGTTTGATTTTAATCAAGTGATCATAGGGAGTGTGCTTTTGGTGCTAATTTGCCTGGGGAAGCTGAGAATAGTATCTACACTGGCCACTCTTTGCATTTGGTGTTTTGAGGAAGGTGTTTAAGAGGAAGTAGTGTGAAAAACATGTCCTGAATAGGTCAATCCTTCCAATAACTGAGATCTGATTAAATCACAATCAGGTTTATATCAGTTCAGTAGTATTTCCCAAGTCCCTCAACCCCAATTATCCCACCTTCAGGCTGAAGATGCTTCTGAAAAAGCAAAAAAGAAATTTTCCCACTTTTGTTTTCCCAGAAAAGCCACTTCCTTTCAGTAATTCTAGTCATACAGCAATTATTATATTGGTACAAGGATTTTGGACTCAGTGCCATACAATTTTCATTATAATTTGCAAACCTGGCAGTTTAGCAATTGGTGAAACAGCACATAACCAGTGATACAAACATTTGGCCTAAATAAGGCCCACTTGGGTATACTGTACTTGGGAATTTGTAAACATGAAACTTCAGCTTTTTGGATCCCTTCTGAAGAAGCAGTCACCACAGTCTTTCAAGCTCCTACTCTCTTGCTTCTTTCTTAAAGAATCCCTAGGCCCTGAAAAAGGAACAGCAGAAGTTGCTTTCCTGACTCAAAACTTAAGGAGGACTGAACAGCTGCGGAGGTGCCAGTTAGACACAGGCCTGGCTAAAGGACCCACCCTTATGATGCTATCTAGAGACAAAGGATGTTAGTCTTGAGAATGACCTTGGGGCAAGAATCAACAGCTCCAAACTCTGCAGGCACCAAGCAGAAACACAAATGTATGAGTAGGCTGGTGGGTGGGAAATGTGGTTACGGTTGGAATATAAGAGCTCGTGGCCCTTTTCTTTTTCTTTAAAGATTTATTTATTATTTATTTATTTTATTTATTTTTGGCTGTGTTGAGTCCTAGTTGCAGCACGCAGGATCTTCTTTGAGGCATGCGGGATCTTTTGTTGCGCGCAGGCTTCTCTCTAGTTGTGGCGTTTGGGTTTTCTCTTCTCTATTTGTGGCGCGCAGGATCCAGAGCACATGGGCTCTGTAGTTCGGGCACGCGGACTCTAGTTGAAACGTTTGAGCTCAGTAGTTGTGGCACGCGAGCTTAGTTGCCCTGCGGCATGTGGAATCTTAGTTCCCTGACCAGGGATCGAACCCTCATCCCCTATATTGTAAAGTGGATTCTTTACCACTTGACCACTAGGGAAGTTCCTCACGGTCCTTTTAAAAGGAACAAACCTACCCTACCAGGCAACACGTGTTGGGTAAGAATGAGGGGCCCATTGTTGCCCAGAATTTCCAATTTTCCAAGAGAAACTGAAAATCTAGATCTGGGTGGGGGGAGGGGGCGATTTCCCTACTGGGAAATGAATTGATATGCGTTTTCAAGCACCATGTAGGTCCTAGAGAAACCAATCTGCAGGCTGGATGTGGCCTGAGGCCACCGGTTTGCAGTCCTCATCTTTGGGACCATTTAGCCCAACTCCTTTGTTTTATAGATGGATATGCTGCAGGGGAGATTGATTTCACACAGCTCGTTGGAAGCAAAAAAGAATTGATTTCACACAACTCGCTGGAAGCAAAAAGAAGACTAGACCCCAAGCCCTCTAATTGCCAATCCCCTTATCATCATTCACCTTGGATTCAGCACTGGAATCTGAGACATTGGAAAGTAAGGACCGAACTAGCCTGGAGGGCTCTTGCCTGGTTCAGAACATAGGCTCCAAGCTCGCTTGAATTTGATGGGTAACAGGATGATGGACCCATTTCAGGTCCCTCTACTCTCTCTCAAATCCCCTGGAACTAGACTAGCGCTTCCTTAATATGGCAGATCAGCAGATACACCTGAGGAACATTACAAACTATAGATTTACAGGTTCTAACCTAGAATTTAGCAATCTGAGGTTCCAGGCCCATGTATATTTTTAGTAAGCCCCATCAGTGATTCTCAACGATTCTAAAGCTCAGCTGCTCTAAGCTGGGGAACCAACATGGGCCATATCAGGAATTACAGATGAATCCCATTCCAAGGCTCTGGTCTTGAACATGGAGCATTGCTACTCTTCCGTTAATTTTTACCACGTTATACAAAGCTTCCAACTTCCTAGATTCTTGGGGGTTTTTTTCACACTTTTAGAAAAGAAAAAAAAAAGGAGAAAGAAAACTAACCCTGTTGTGGTAAAACTTTTGGTTTTCAATAGTATTGCTGGATGCAGGATAGTTTTGTTCAAGAATGAACCCGAACAACTGCAATGAACTACTTAATTAAATCACGAATGATAAATTCCTCATAAATCATACTTACACATTTTATAATTTTAATAGTTCTTATTTTTTTTACTATAACCTGTAAATATTTAAGTAGATGCTATGAATTAGATTTCAAAATAGATGAGTAATTTTTGACTATGACATCCATTTTCATAGCATTACAGTTTATTTTAGGGGACCATTAGTAGCACTTGTAAAAATGTATCTAATTGCTAGACTAAATCAAACTCTGCAGTACTTAGATGTTTTTACCCGCATCAGTCCTATTTTTTCCCACAGTGACCAAAACAATAAGGGAATAGAGGCAAAAAATAAAATTCTAAAAGCAAAATGCTTATCATAAATTATCATTTTGAAATCAGCCCAGATTTGCTTAGGCCAATAACTCATTTCTAGATCTAGTAAATCCCTTTTCTTTTTTCTTTTGACCCTGATTGCAGACAGAGCCAAAGTATTTCCTGATCAAATGTAATTTGAACCTCTTTATATCAAGCTCAGACAATTGCTTACATTGTATGGAGGCTTCACTTGTTTTCAAATGCCTAGATTAAAAACTCAGATTTCATCGGTGATGATGATGATATTGATGGTGATGGTGACGGTGATGGTGATGGCGATCCTCTGCTGCTGCTAACTCATCGTCTATCAATACAGTAAGCACTTTGACTTGTCCAGGCACTGGCTGCTTGCCAACTGTCAAGGCTTATGGCCCAGGCAAGGTTTAAATAATGCCTATTCTTGTTTCCTCCTTTCTTTGGGGACATGGTGTCCTTGAACAATTTTTATAAGCTGAGTTACCTTGGTCCTAAGAGGAAGAAATCCATCTAGCTTCTTATACCATGCCCAGAATTTAACAACAAAGAAAATCTCAAGAATCGTAATAGATTTCTATTCCAGCCACTAACCTACTGCACCACTTGCAGAGCGCCTTGAATGAATCTCTGAAGGACCAATCAGACCTAACGCATCTCAATCTTGTACAAATATTCCGAGTTGATTCTTCATTCCTGATGGGTTTTCTGGCGAAATTCTGTATTTACCTAGTTTTAAAATCCCACACTTAGGTGAAATGTCTATTTAGGTCCACCCATTTTTTAATTGCACTGTTTGTTTTTTTTTGATATTGAGCTCCATGAGCTGTTTGTGTATTTTGGAGATTAATCCTTTGTCTGTTTTTTCATTTGTAAATATTTTCTCCCATTCTGAGGGTTGTCTTTTCGTCTTGTGTATGGTTTCCTTCACTGTGCAAAAGCTTTGAAGTTTAACTAGGTCTCATCTGTTTATTTTTGTTTTTATTTCCATTACTCTAGGTGGTGGGTCAAAAGAGATCTTGCTGTGGTTTATGTCAAAGTGTGCTTTTCCTATGTTTTCCTCTAAGAGTTTTATGGTGTCCCATCTTACATTTAGGTCTCTAATATATTTTGAGTTTATTTTTGTGTATGGTGTTAGGGAGTGTTCTAATTTCTTTCTTCTACATGTAGCTGTCCAGTTTTCCCAGCACCACTTACTGAAGAGACTGTCTTTTCTCCGTTGTATGTTCTTGCCTCCTTTGTTGTAAATTAGGTGACCATATGTGCATGGGTTTATCTCTGGGCTTTCTATCCTGTACCATTGATCTTATTTCTGTTTTTGTGCCAGTACCATACTGTCTTGATTACTGTAGTTTTGTAGTATAGTTTAAAGTTGGGGAGCCTGATTCCTCCAGCTCTGTTTTTCTTTCTCAAGACTGCTTTGGCCATTTGGTGTCTTTTGTGTTTCCATATGAATTGTAAACTTTTTTGTTCTAATTCTGTGAAGAATGCCATTGGTAGTTTGATAGGGATTGCACTGAATCTGTAGATTGCTTTGGGTAGTAGAGTCATTTTCACAATATTGACTTCTTCCAATCCAAGAACATGGTATATTTCTCCATCTGTTTATGTCATCTTTGATTTGTTTCATCAGCATTTTCTAGTTTTCAGAGTACAGGTCTTTCACCTCCTTAGGTAGGTTTATTCCTAGGTATTTTATTCTTTTTGTTGCAATGGTAAATGGGATTGTTTCTTTAATTTATTTTTCTGATTTTTCATTGTTAGTGTGGAGGAATGTCAGAGATTTCTGTGCATTAATTTTGTATCCTGCAACCTTACCAAATTCATTGATAAGCTCTAGTAGTTTTCTGGTGGCACCTTTAGGATTTTCTATGTATAGTATCATGTCATCTGCAAACAGTGACAGATTTACTTCTTCTTTTCCAATTTGTATTCCTTTTATTTCGTTTTCTTCTCTGATTTCCATGGCTAGGACTTCCAAAACTATCTTGAACAAGAGTGGCGAGAATGGGCATCCTTGTCTTGTTCCTGATCTTAGTGGAAATGCTTTCAGTTTTTCACCATTGAGTATAATGTTTGTTGTGGGTTTGTCATATATGGCCTTTATTATGTTGAGGTAGGTTCCCTCTTGCCCATTTTCTGGAGAGTTTTTATCATAAATTGGTGTTGAATTTTGACATACAGATGGCCAAGAGGCACATGAAGAGATGCTCAACATCACTAATTATTAGAGAAATGCAAATAAAAACTACAATGAGGTATCACCTTGCACTGGTCAGAATGGCCACTATCAAAAAATCTAGAAAAAATAAATGCTGGAAAGGGTATGGTGAAAAAGGAGCCCTCTTGCACTGTTGGCGGGAATGTAAATTGATACAACCACTATGGAGAAAGTATAGAGGTTCCTTAAATAACTAAAACTATAACTACCATATGACCCAGCAATCCCACTCCTGGGCATATACCCGGAGAAAACCATAATTCAAAAAGAGACATGTACCCCAATGTCATTGCAGCACTATTTACAATAGCCAGGACATGGAAGCAACCTAAATGTCCATTGACAGACAAATGCATAAAGAAGATATGGCACATATATACAATGGAATATTACTCAGCCATAAAAAGAAACAAAACTGAGTTATTTGTAGTGAGGTGGATGGACATAGGGTCTGTCATACAGAGTGAAGTAAGTCAGAAAGAGAAAAACAAATACCGTATGCTAACACATATATATGGAATCTGAAAAATAAAAAATGGTACTGATGAACCTAATGCCAGGGCAGGAATAAAGATGTAGACATAGAGAATGGACTTGAGGGCATGGGAGGTGGAGGGGAGGGGGAAGCTGGGGCGAAGTGACAGTAGAATTGTCATATATACTCTACCGAATGTAAAATAGATAGCTAGTGGGAAGCAGCAGCATAGCACAGGGAGATCAGCTCAGTGCTTTGTGATGACCTAGAGACATGGGATAGGGAGGCTCAAGAGGGAGGGGATATGGGGACAGATGTATGCATATGGCTGATTCACTTTGTTGTACAACAGAAACTAACTCAGTATTGTGAAGCAATTATACTCCAATAAAGATGTATTAAAAAAATCCCACACTTATTTTAAGGACAGTTGCAATAGGGTAGGATCCTTGGGTCAACACAAAGTGTTAGAAAAAGCAAATGGAGGGGACATGGGCCTCCAAAAGGGGCAGGTGCTCCCCAGCCTCAGCCCATTGTGCCATGTGGCCGAGGTTCTGGTGTGGCTCAATCTTCTGGCTTTTCAAGAAAAGTTGGAGTTGGGATTTTTATATGATATCCCAATTTTTAAATAAAGGTAACTGATTTAAAACAATTTAAAATACTACCCAGGTTAAACAAGACACTTCTGTGGGACCCTTCTAGCTGATATTCTGCTAGTTTGCAAACTCTATATTGTGAGAACCACTGCTCTGTGGGTTTACAGTCTTAATGCTAAATCGGTTTTGAACTTTCAGCCTGGATAGCTTTTATGTAACAGCAATATATATATATATATATATATATATATAGTGCCTACTATGTGCCATGCACTGTTCTAGATACTGGAGATGCAGCAGTGAACAAAACAGGCAAAGTGATGCTTACATTCTAGAAAACATTCATATTCGTAAAATCCACAAAGGACAAGACAAGAAAACATGAGAAACAAGGGGATGAAAACAATCTCAGTGAAATTGATAGCTAGATGATTTTAACAGACACTTCAGCATGTCATATACAGTTTAATAAAATTTAAAATTTAAAAGCAGACTACTTCATGGAAAATGCAGCCTTTTAAAATATATATATATTTGGCTGAGCCGGGTCTTAGTTGTAGCATGTGGGATCTAGTTCCCTGACCAGTGGTTGAAACCTGGGCCCCTGCATAGAGAGCGTGGAGTCTTAGCCACTGGACCACCAGGGAAGTCCTGAAAATGCAGCCTTCTAAAAAACCTCCTATCAGAATAAAGTATTTCTTGATATAACAGATACTTGTTGAGTTCCTACTTTGTGCCATTTGCCCGGCTGGACAGAAAGAATACAACGGTGAATAAGAAAAACCTGCTTTTAGCCCTCTATACTCAAGTGCAAGAAGCAGAAAATAAACCAGAAAAAAAGAAAAATTAATAATAATAAATAATGCTAAATCATGATAAATACTATGTAAAGACTAAAACAGAGACTAATGACCAGAATGAGAAGCCTAGTTTAAATAGAATAGTCTGGAAATTTCTGCCTGAAGAAGTGACATTTAAGGTGAGGTCTAAGGGAGGAGAAGAGAGAGTCACTTGAAAGAAGGGAATAGGATGGAGGGAAGCTTTCTAAATAAAGGAAACAACATGTGCAAAGGTCCTGAGGCCTGAAAGATCTTACTTAAGGAAGTGAAGTCTAGTGGGCCTAGAAAATAGTGGGTTGAGCCTGCAAGGACAAGCAGGGCCATGTATTCACAGAAAGAATTTTGGGTTCACATGAAGTGCAAGGGAAATTAGTATAGACTTTTAGTCAGGGGAGTGACATAATTTGATTTAAACTTTTAGAAAATCACCTTGGCCATTGTGTGTGGGAAAAACACACAGGAGTCAGGCAAGCATTGATACAGGGAAATAAATTAGGAGGCCATTGTAAGTAATAGTCTCGGTTAGAGGTAACAGTAGACTGCCCTAGGAGAGCAGCATTGGCAGTAAAAAGCAGGGCATAGATTTCAGACACATTTTGATTGGGGGCTTTCCCTTCAAGTCCCATGACTCTCTCTGTTTGCTTTTCTTCTCATTTTTTCTTTCTGGGAAATAAAAATCACAATATTTAAGGTCAACTGTGCCTTCTGATATGAAAAGCCAGTACAGGAAATGGACAGTCCATTCCAGCCTAGTATTAATAACTCTGTGAACTGACTTTCACTGAGTTTAAGTCCACAAAGTTAAAAATCAGGGGCATGATCCTGTCTGCTAAGTATCTCCCTTAATGCCAAAAACTTGGATCACTAGGAGTTTTCAGATTCTGAAAGATACAGACAGCATGATTTCCCCTCTTATCAAAATATTTTGCATGTTTGTTTTATTGCGTACTTTGCTTTTTTTTTTAACTTGCTTAAAAAAAATTTGACACCATAGTTGCAGGAGAAACATTCCTGTGACTCTTAACTAAATAAAACTAATGAGTTAATCTTGGAGAAAGATTAAATGAGTCCAACAAACTGGCTCCGTGACTTGGGATTCCTGTGGCTTATTTTTATTATTCTGTGTGGTAGGAACCCAACAAGGTGGGCTTGAAAATCAAGCACATTTGAAAAGGAAAATCAAAGTAAATATCTGACATTTTTGTTACAGAGAGAGGAGCAAGGAAAGGAGAGTGGAGGATGGGGCAGGAGCTCTCAGCCTGGAGCCTGGACCCTCTCTGCAAGGAGGTAAAGCCCCCCACTCTGTCTCCTAATTCAGTAGTGTAGTCCCAGTTTTATTCTGATCAGTCACATCTTCTGTAACCCTTTCCAGCATGGGTTTGGACTGGGGAGAAAGGAAATCGGAGAACATCAACTTAAGAGAAAGTGGCAGATACATAAGCGTTGGGGTGTTTGAAGTTTCTCAAGTTTTAACATTCCAGGTAAAAAAGGAATTAAGAAAAAGACATGAAATGCATAAAAGGTTTAGTCTGTCTTACCAACCCTTATGTTATCTTGAAGGGAGGTCCAGGATTCTCAAAGAACACCAATCCCTATAGCTGATCCCTGGAGTAATTTTTCCTAAGCCCCTTTTCTTCATCCAGTCCCAGCTCAAACTAAAGCTAGCATCACCCTCTTTGACAACTTGGTGACAGCTGTAAATGATTAAACACTTAAGCCAGGGAACTGGTGCTACTGGAGGTTTAATCTAGTAACAGAAGAGACAGAGTTTGTAGCCAACTTCAGAAATTCAGTCTGGATATCCAAGTGATTGAAACTTCTTGGGAAACCTGCGAGGTCTAAATCAAGGGCTTCTTCCCTTAATATTGCCTTTGTGGATACATTGTAGCCTAAGAATAATAATGGCAAACATACATGGTACCTACCATGTGTCAGGCAGTGTCCGAAGAGCTTTACTTTCATGATGTCATTTAATTCCCACAATGACCCTCCAAGGTCATCCGGCCAGTTCGTGAGTGGCATGGAGTCTCACTTAGGCAGCCTGGCTCCCGGTGTGTGCTCCTGACACCCCTCTTCCCACTCTCTAAGCCCCAATCTCTGCCCTCCACCCCCGGCTTTAGTGACATGTGTCTTAAGTCACGATGGGTATTCTTGTAGGATTCTTCCCTTTCCTTTCCAGCTCACATGTTAAACTCTTGGGTTTGGGTTGAAAAGATAAAGTAGGAAAGGAGTTGTGAGAATATTATTAACCACAAAATCTAACATGTATGGGACCCATCAGATGTCAAGCACTGTGCTGAGAATTCTACACTGACTGTCTGTTTAATCCTTACGACAATTCTAAGATTAATACTATTACCCTCTAATTTAGAGACGAGGAAGCAGAGACACAGAAAGGTACAGTGACATCCCCAAATCACACATCAGGAAGAAGTAGAAATGAGATATGAAGTCAGACTTACCTGCCTGAGAGCACAAGCTCTGAGCCTCTGAGCCTGTGCACTATATAGCCTGTCAAGACCGTTATGGTCCGTTTTCTCTCTGGTCTTCCCTCAATAAGACAGAAAGGTTAACTGCTATAGCGGATACCGGGGTACACTCCCCAGGTCCCTGCTGCGGAACTGGGGCACACATTCCTCCAGCTTCTGGAAGCACTGGCTGCTGATGTGTTCTCCTCCCGGGGTACCCTCTGTGGGAGAAAGCCCCCTAGGCCAATGTCGTGCCCCTCCCCAGGCAACCCTCATATAATGACTACCTGCAGGGATATAGAAGCTCAGCCCCTCAGCCTAAACTGAGTCATCTCTGAGCTCCCCACTGGGTAGGTTGAGGCTTTTGTTGCATCGTCATCACAGCCCAACTTCCCCAGTTCTACGTCCCACACACCCCACAGGTGCTGATCCTGAGACCATCCACCAATAAACTTCCTGCATACAAATCTCAGTCTCAACGTCTATTTTCCCAGGAAGTCGACCTATGACAGCTCCCAAGGGTCCAGTGCCTCCTCCCAGCCTCTAACCCTATAATGCCTATCTGTTGTGTGCTAGAGAAGAGGGAGACGATCCAACATTTACCATTCCCTACGCCACACGAGGCACAAGAGCAGACAGCCTATGTAGATGACCCCAATGAGCCCAAAAGGAATCAAGTAAAATAGTATCACTTCCTTTTTACAGGTGGAGACAGCAAGGTTTAGAGTGAAGTGAGTTGTTTTGAGATTACAAATTTAATAAGGAGATAAATCAGATTTCTGGTTACCAAATTTTCAATAGTGCGGCAGGCTGAATCATGGCCTGCTCCAAAGATGTCTAATCCCTGGATCCTGTGAATATGCTACCTTCCAAGGCAAAAGGGACTTTGCAGATGTGATTACATTAAGGCTCTTGAGATGGGGCGAGATCTTGGATTATCCAGGTGGGCCCAATGTCATCACAGGGGTCCTTACAAGAGGGAGGCAGGAGGGTCAGAGTCCAAGAAGGAGATGTGAAGATAGAAGCAGAGATGGGACTAATCTAAAACTAGAAGTCAAGAAACACAGGTACGGGCTTCCCTGGTGGCACAGTGGTTGAGAGTCTGCCTGCCGATGCAGGGGACACGGGGTTCGTGCCCTGGTCCAGGAAGATCCCACATGCCGCGGAGCGGCTGGGCCCGTGAGCCATGGCCACTGAGCCTGCACGTCCGGAGCCTGTGCTCTGCAACGGGAGAGGCCACAACAGTGAGAGGCCCGCGTACCGCAAAAAAAAAAAAAAAAAAAAAAAAAAAAAAGAAACACAGGTAGCTTCTAGAAGCTGGAAAAGGCAAAGAAATGAGTTTTCCCCTAGAGCTTCCAGAAGGACGGCTGGTCTTCCCAGCCATTTTAGATTTCTGACCTCTGGAACTGTAAGATAATTGTCTGTGTTGTTTTAAACCATCGTTTGTGATGATTCGTTACAGCAGCAGTAGGAAACTAATACACGGAGGCTCTTTCCACTCGCTCCAACTTGCCTTTTTGCATCTCTGTATGTGACTCTCTTGCCCCATCCCACTCTTCCCTTTGAGTAACGCCAAGGCTGCTCTTTCTTCTGTTGTGAGGACCCTGGACAGAAGGATGATGGAGGCTGCTCCTCTGACAGTCCTCTCTCCAGTGGAGCCAGTCAGCTGTTGGCCAGAGTCTGTATACCAGGCCCTACCCCGGGTGCAAATGGGGAAACAGGACCAAGGAGGGAGGAACTACTATTACGACTTTTCTTAGTAGACTCCCTGGGTTTACCTTTCTGGTGCAAGCTGGTCTCCTCTAACCTCGGGTTGCTTTTTTGCTGCTCAACCCTGTCTTCCCATCCCTTCCTCTTGGAGCTCAGGGTGAAGCTCTTTGGGGAGCCTAGGGCAATTTGAAAGGAAAAACAGGGGTGGATGTGATGTCTTCATTCCTCTTTTAAGATCAAAGCTTTTCATCACTGCTAAGAGTTCACTGGCTTTTGACTTTCTTAGGTCTGGGGTGAGGGTGGAAACGGGAGAGAAGCAATCCTGGCTGGTTGGAATGGAACGTAGCATTTACTGAGTCTTTCTCCGTGTTATGTGACCCCTATTCTACCAAGGAGAAAATTAAGGCGCTTAGATCACAAGCTAAAATGTGGCAGAAGTGGGATCAAACCCACGTCTGTCCCATTCCAAAGCCCTTATGCTCTTTCTTTATGTGCTACCCTTACTATAAGATTTGCATTTTATGAATGATAACGTTGCAACTTCTCTTCCTTTCCCAATATCACATCCAAATTCACAAAACACTTTTACTTCTTGTTGTTGTTGTTGTTTTAACCGTTTTCCTACCTTCTACTCTAGGTGAGTCCTCCACGGCCCCTCTGTACCACACCTCTAGAGCCCTCACCAGCTCTCACTTCCCCTGGGAATGCAACACTGTTCTCTTGCCAAGAGGTTTTACCTCCTGGAAGTCTCACTAACACCTCTGGTTTCAAGCATCCCACGGCTCCTGCAGGAAGCACCAAACTTGTGTAGACTTTCTCTTCTCAAATTCCTACAATTGCGATGTTTGCTACCCACTTGTTCCTGAAGCTGCAAAGATTGCTCTCCAGACTCCTGTTAAGAAATGCAGACTTGGGACTTCCCTGGTGGTCCAGTAGGTAAGACTCTGCGCTCCCAATGCAGGGGGTCTGGGATCGATCCCTGGTCAGGGAACTAGATCCCACATGCATGCTGCAACTAAGAAGTCCTCATGTCGCAACTAAAGATCCCTCATGCTGCAACAAAGGATCCTTCATGCCGCAAGGAAGATCCCGCGTGCTGCTACTAAAACCCAGCGTAGCCTAAATAAATGAATAAATAAATATTAAAAAAAAAAAGAAATGTAGACTTGTTAAAGTACAGAATTACAGAGCTGGCAGGGTCTTTGGAGAACGTCCATTCTACAGATGAAGAAACTGTGGTCCAAAATCACACAGTTAGTTTGTTGGTCAAGTCCACTCCTTGAGACAGGGACGGGATTCTACATGTTGCTCTACACTTTTGGTCATTGGTTGGTTTACTTATGGGTAAAGAGCACAAACTCTGGATCCAGATTACCCAAGGTTCAAAGCCAGCCTCTACCACTTGCTAACTGTGACCATGGACAAGTTTCTTAACATCTTTGTGCTTAATCCATATACAGGGAATAAGTACCAACTTCTTAGGGTTGAAGTGAGAATTAAATGGTTTAATATGTGCAACTGCCAAAATAATCATTCAGCAGGTATTCATTATTTCATCTGATGGACTGAAGATTTTAATGAAACAGAATTACCAAACTTTTCTGCAGTAGTTTAAGAGACTTCTAGATCTAGGTGGGCATTACAGCAGAGTGGAGAAGAGCAATTATGAAAATGAATTGTTGAAGTTCTGGCCCTTTCTGTCTGCAAGACTTTGGGAAATTATTTAACTCCTTTGTGCCTCAGTGTCCTCATCTCTAAAATGTGGAAAATGAAAATATTGACCCATAAGCATTGTTGGGGAAATTATACGAGGTAATCTAAGCTCAGCTCCTGGGACATAAAGGCTTCATATTTGTTAGCTCTTATTATTATACAAATCTTATTTTATATGTATATATATTATTATAGAGACAATGTGGACTTCCCTCTGTAGCTTTTAGTCCAGTTGTTAGTAAGTCATGCAGAAAAATTACTTAGTATGTATAAAGCTTTGCATTTACAAAATCATTTGTAATCACCGCATTCCTTAGCCAATTAATATGTATTGCTCAAAATAGCCCTGGGAAGTTATCTGAGGTTCTCTGCATTCATGATACATTTTAGAAACCCAAGGTCACACAGGGAGTTGATGGTAGAATTAAGAAAGAAATTTGTAGTCTTCTGACTGTTACTTAACTCCCTGAAACTTGCTTCTTTTCTATCTATTTCTGATAGTTTATCTACCATCAAAAACAGTGCTTATTTAGCCCGGTGTCAATGGGTGACTTGACTGCACAGGAGCTTTGAGGGACTCAATCCAGAAGACTCCCCAGCCTGCTTCCAACCTTGTGAAGAGAATGTAGCTCCCATAGAGGCTGAGGGCACCAGGTGGGTGGAAAGCTCTGATCTGGGGCTTTCGTGTAAGATGGGGAACAGAATAAGAGCTGGGAAGTTAGGCTAATAAACACAGGATTCTGAAAATGTCTTAGAGCAAAAGAAAATACCTTCTAGGGATGAGGTCAAGGGGAAAGAATACTTCTGAAGGAAGGCTGTGCATATCTAGAGAAATGTATCAGTTAAATTACAAACTGTGTGTCCTAACTGAGCTGTCCCTGTGTTCATGGCCCGTACATTTCCAAGGACAGAAGCACCTGGTAGGAGAACCAGCCACAAGCAGGTTTCTGGAGAGCGGAGCCAACCTCCCAGAGGAAAACAAAAGGAGCCTAGTCAAAGCCAGGAGCTGTACCAGGAACCAGCCCCAGGCCTACCCCACCTGCGGGTCCAGGAACACTTCCCAACAGTGTGGCCCCGGGCTGTAACTCCACCTCACTATGGCTGAATAGGTCCTTTCACAGGCAAATGCACTCTGGAGTCAGTTTGATATACTGACCCCACCCCACCACCACCACCTTTCTAAGCAGATGAGCCCATTTCCCCTACTAATGTCTCACGTACAAATGATAGTCTTTTACACGATGGCTCTGAACCAGGCAGCAAAAAGCAAAAACCAAAAGCTGGTTGTAAAACAAATTGTATGTATATGCGTAGCTATCTGTGTAAACGGAATCATTTAAAATACAACAGGAGAGCTTCAAAGAATCTCCTCTTAATATAAAAGAATTAGGTTCAGCTTTTGGGTTTTTTTAAGAATGAATTTTTGCCTCTTGTTTCTTGCAGTAAAACATCCCTTTACCCCGCAAATGGCCTCCTTTTAGAAGATAACAAAAACAGTGAATAATTGTTGCAAAACAATTATGTTGATTGGTCCTTGCCCTGCTTTCTTGACCTCTGACCTAAAAACAAGGCCCTACTGTAGAAACCCCACACCACTTGATTACAAAACAAGTTTATTTACATAACACAGCAGAGTTTCAGGAAACTCACTCCAAGGACACCTTTTCATTGCAACTAAAGCAGGGAGTTTGGAAGGATGTACAGCAAGCCCAATGACCTTGTAGAGAACTTCTAAAGACCTGACTACAAAATAGCCCTCCTGCTAGACTTGGGGGTCTGGTTTTCAATTTGGCCTCATCTCTATGCCCACATTTTAAAAATTGCTCCAGGGCTTCCCTGGTGGCGCAGTGGTTGAGAATCTGCCTGCCAATGCAGGGGACACAGGTTCGAGCTCTGGTCTGGGAAGATCTCACATGCCGTGGAGCAACTAAGCCCGTGAGCCACAACTACTGAGCCTGCGCGTCTGGAGCCTGTGCTCCGCAACAAGAGAGGCCGCGACAGTGAGAGGCCTGCGTACCGCGATGAAGAGTGGCCCCCGCTTGCCACAACTAGAGAAAGCCCTCGCACAGAAACGAAGACCCAACACAGCCAAAAAGAAATAAATAAATTAATTTTAAAAAAATTGCTCCATACCAGCTGAATAGAATTCAAGTTCCATACAGAAAGTATGACCCCTCTTCTCTCATGCTGCCACACATTGCTTCCAAGAAGGTGGGTACTTCCTGCTGTGATGACTTACGAAAATGTGCCCATTGTCTATGAAAACAACCTGCCAAACCAAACACCAGCCCTACAGAAGGATGGGCTGCCTATGCCTGACCCTGAAAGTCAACAACCAGGCATTTCTCTCAGGCAGGAAAAAGGAGGGGCAAGTATTCAAATGTCAAGGCTCTTTTTATTTTGAATACCGAGTGTCCCCATTTTCAATTTGAGAGGCCTCAGCAAAGAGCATCCTGGCATGTCTTAATAGTTGCCAAGGGATGAAGGGTGATTAGACAGATGCTGGTACCCAGCTGTTCTCCAGCTTCACTGAGGTCAGAACAAGAAATAACATTTAGACCAGTAATGGGGGAGGGCAGGTCATTTAGATACAATAGAAAGTGTTTAGGAACTAGAGACTTTCGCAAAGAAGGTGCTCAATACATATCAGATTGAATGCTTGAATGAATTCATGGATGAATGGATGAATGAGGTTGGAGAATTCTCCATCTCAGATGTATTGGGTTCACTCCTTAAATGTGTCTGAAGGATGAGCCACATGTTACTTTTATGAGCAGCCATACCCATTAGTTCTTTAAATCCCTGAGATGTTACAGTCCCACTGACATTTGAGGGTCTCTTCTGTGCCAGGCACTGAGAATTCCTCTGAGGAGCTTCAGGCTGTGGAAGAGAATGAGACATAAACACAGAGTCCTACAAACTAGGGAGGCATTTATGAGGGGAAACTACATAGAATTTTAAATTGCAGAATACGAAATTCTGCTTCCGAATTCAACCTGTAGATTGAATACATGCATTTATTGACACTTTTAAATTAATTCATTCAGTCATCAAATATTTACTGTATTCTAGTGCTTACTGTATTCCAGGCGCATTCTAGACACTGGATTACAGGAGTACATATAACAGACAATGCCTGCCTTCCAGGGGAAGACAGCAGACAATAAAAAAATATATAATGTGTCAGGTGATACTAATACTGGAGATAATATTGGAGGAGAAATAAAGCAAGATTAGGAGTATAGAGAGAATCACAATAGGGGGTTGATTTATAGAGGCTAATGGAATAGCCACCCCAATAAGGTGACATTTGAGCAGGTAAGACATTAGAGAAGTAAGGAAGACAGCCATGCTGTTATATGGGAGAAAAGCATTCTGGGTGGGGCAACAGCAAGTGCAAAGGCCCTGAGGCTAGAATGCACTTAAAGTGTTCCATGTGTGGCAAGGAAGCCGATGTTGATGGAACAGAGTAAGTTGGGGAAGAATGGAAGGAGGTGAGGTCAAAGACACAGCAGAGCCAGATCTTACAGCACCTTTTATCTGAGTGAGACAGAAAACCATTGGAGAGATTTGAGCAGAGGAGTGACGTGACATGACTCACGTTTTAAAAGGAGGCAAGGATTGCAGTAGGGAGACCAGTCAGGAGGTTGTTGCCATAGTGTAGGTGAGAGTTGATGGTGTCCTGGACTTGGGATGGTAAGAGTAGGGAATGATGAGAAGTGGTTGGATTTTTTATATATTTTGAAGTAGAGTTGACCAAATTTTCTGTGGATTGGATAGAGGGTATGAAAGGGGGAAAAAAAGAGACAGGGATAATTCCAAGGTTTGGAGCCTAACCAACTGGAAGAATGGAAGGGCCATTTCCTGAAATGGGAAATTTTGTGGCTCCAGAGGAAAGGAGGTAAGGATTCTGTTTTGGACAAGTTAAATATATGGTACCTGTGGGACATCCAAGTGGAAATGTCAAGTCAGCAATGGATGACATGTGTCTGGAATGCAAATGAAGATGAGCATGACAATATAAATTTGGGAGTCATAGCATTTGGATAATATTGAAAGCCAGGAGGGTGGCTGGAAAGTGAGTATAAAGAGAGAAAAGAAGTGGTCCAAGGCCTGAGCCTGCAGCATTCCAGCATGTGGAGATCAGGAAGAGAGATGACTCTCCTGGCTCTGAAAAGTAGAAGTAATAATGGTATAATTCTTGGCTCAGCAGTGAACAGTATTTTACATGGTCACAATAATCTGGCCACTAAATACATACTGATTTAACCAAAAATTGTCCATGTAACTGTATTAAGAGAAAGGAAGAAGAAAAAATAGGTCTGTGTGGAGGTGTCAAAGTGACACATCTTCCCAAGTAGGAATATAATAAATATCTAAAAATTACAAATAAATAGCAGTATAAAGAGGATATGTGGAAACAGGGAGGTACAGACCAGGAGAAATGACTCAAGAGTAGAAAGTGGCTTCCTTTGGGGAGTAAGAGTGAGGAGAAGGAAAGACTGGAGCAAGGGATCCCTCTTTTCATTTAAACTTTATACTTCGGTGGATGAATAGGTAATCAAAACATGGCATGGATATATGAAATATCCAGAATAGGCAAATCCACAGAGGCAGAAAGGAGATGAGTGGTTGCCAGGGGCTTAAGGGAGGGAGCAATGTGGAGCGACTGCCAGGAGGTACAGGGTTTCTTTTGGGGGTGATGGAAATATTATGGAATTAGATAGTGGTGATGGTTGACTAACCTTGTGACTATACTAAAAACTCCGGAATGGTACTCTTTGAAAAGGTGAATTTTATGATATGCAAATTACAACTCAATTTACAAAATCATATGTTATGTGAAATGTTCAATTATATAAAAGTATTACCTCGATAAAAATGAAAATTAATTCAAAAATATTATTAGACTCAAAACCCTGAATTACCTTTGAAACAGGGAAGGAACCCTACCTAATTTAAACCTTACTCTAGGATTCTTATTGTTTTCATCTTGTGATGAAAGTAGCGTAAACCATGAGCCATGGCTGCGTCAGGCAGTGGCAATTGCGTGGAAAGCAGTGGCGATGAAGGAAGATGGCGTCCACACTATTTTGCCTCCCAGATCTCACATGAGGAAATCAAACTGATGCACAGGGCCTGCTCCATGATATATGGGGCCCAGTGCAATTGAAAACGCAGGACCCTTTGTTCAAAAAGAAGGACAAAAAGTACTGTTACAGGTACTAAAATAAAAAGTTTTTCCCTTTCTTCTGCAGTCTCTCTCTTGACTTGTGTTTTTTATTTGCTATTTCATGTCTTTCTCAGAGAGAAAAAGTTAAAAATTTACTAGCATGAGTTTTACCATTCATCTTTACATTGTGCAATGCCAGTTTCAAATACAAATATAAAAGAGTTTAATTTGCATGTAGAATCACCAAAATCACACAATTCGTATTTTATAGCTTCTATATGCATATATATTTTATTCTTACCAGAGCAATGGAAACACTGCACATAACTTACTCAAGTGTTTTGTTTTTTTTTAAGCCGTGCTGCAGCATGTGGGATCTTAGTTCCCCGACCAGGGATCGAACCCATGGCCCTTGCAGTGGAAGCACGGAGTCTTAACCACTGGACCACCAGGGAATTCCCTAACTCAACTGTTTTTATTTCACTTTTTGACATGTACACATTCCACCAATACTCTGTGCCTTCAGCTTACCATGAGCAAGGACAGACAGAAAGAAAAGGAACTATGGGTTACCATAGCTTTCCCTTTCCCTCATTTTCTGCATAAGTGGTTGCCTAATTATAGGAAAGTAAAAAATATGCAAGTAAGAAACGATATGATAAGGGTACCTTGGTGCTTCATGTATCTTAAAATGTCTTTACCTTCTTTCTGTATTCAAGGAAGTTCTGCCTAAGTGGAAAGCCCTGCTTATTCAGTTGTGTAGGTAATGTCCTTACTGGGTACTCATTTTGAGTTTTGTATATGAACTATCCAGAATAGGTAAGTCCATAGAGGTAGAAAGTAGTTTAGTGGCTGCCAGGGGCTTGGAGGAGGGGGAAATGTCCTCCTACGTAGATTCTTTATTCATGGGGTCCCCCTAAAGCTACATGGGAATGGGCAGCAAGGAACAGTAACAGACACCCACATCGGTGTATATCTCCTCTGCTCACACACGTGCTCTGTTGTCCCATTGGAATTCACTTATAAAACACAAATTCAAAGCTAAAATTATTCAGGATTTCCAGACCTTGACAGCAGAGCATTAAACTGAACATGGAGCCCTGCTGAGCAAGGGGGCCTTGCTCACACAGGTTGCATGCTCAGAGCAGGCTGGCCCTTGTTGGTAGAACCCAGTTAATATCCACAACCCCACTTTCGGAGGGAGGGAAAATGTCTGAGGAATGTCGTGTTTTGTTTTCTAGCTTTTGCTGTGCACATATATACTAGGAGGCAATAGAAATGGATTCTAAATGCCGGTTAACCCTCATCTCCTCTACCCTTGTTGGTTTTCCTTCTTTGCCTCTCTTGACCTTCTCTCCCTCCTCTTGCCTACTCCTTCTACCAAAATAGTGTTCAGGGACTTCCCTGGTAGTGCAGTGGTTAAGAATCTGCCTGCCAATGCAGGGGACATGGGTTTGAGCCCTGGTCCGGGAAGATCCCACATGCCACAGAGCAACTAAGCCCGTGCGCCACAACTACTGAGCCCACATGCAACAACTACTGAAACCCGTGCTCTGCAACAAGAGAAGCCACCGCAATGAGAAACCCATGCACTGCAATGAAGAGTAGCCCCTGCTCTCCGCAACAAGAGAAAGCCCATGCGCAGCAACGAAGACACAACACAGCCAAAAATAAAATTAATTAATTAATTAATTTTAAAAAACAAATGCTCACTAACCAAATCAATTTCCACTGTCTTTTAGTAAACTATGTCTATTTCTGCCTTTCTACTATTTTGCTCATAATTTTCCTCTTTTTAAAGAAATTTTAATTTTTATACAATTTTTAAAGTTACTTTCCATTTATAGTTATTAGAAAGTATTGGCTATATTCCCTGTGTTCTACACTACATCCTTGAGCCAATAGTTTGTGCCAATAGTAGCCATCCTTACACCCAATAGTTTGTGCCTCCCACCCCACATATTGCCCCTCCCTCCTCCCCACTGGTAACCACTTGTTTGTTCTCTACATCTGTGAGTCTTCTTTTTTGTTATATTCACTAGTTTGTTGTAGTTTTTAGATTCCACGCATAAGCAATAGCATAGAGTATTTATCTTTCTCTGTTTGCCTTATTTCACTTAGCATAATGCTCTCCAAGTCCATCCATGTTGCTGCAAGTGGCATTATTTTGTTCTTTTTTATGGCTGAGTAATATTCCATTGTATATATATGTACCACATCTTCTTTATCCATTCATCTGTTGATGGACATTTAGGTTGCTTCCATGTCTTGCCTGTTGTACTTAGTACTGCTCTGAACATTGGGGTGCATGTATCTTTTCATAATTTTCCCCTTTGACAAGTCTAACCACAACCATCTCTACCCAACCACCACCCCTTATTTGTATTCCTATTAAATCAGTGCTATATCCTTAATGCAAAATCATCATCATCATAAATCATCACCATTGTCATCATTATCATCATCATCATCACTGATACTACAAGTACAAAAAAATTTATCCTGAAGCTTGATGTATCTTGAAAAATAAAAATGTGCCCCAAGTTCATGATATATTATGAGTTTCACTGATTTTTCTGTGCATAATCCAGTTCTCCAAGTCTATGTTCTGCATTGTATCTTTTCTTTTTTCTCTGTCTGACATTTTTTTTTTTTTTTTTTTTGCGGTATGCAGGCCTCTCACTGTTGTGGCCTCTCCCGTTGCAGAGCACAGGCTCTGGACGTGCAGGCTCAGCGGCCATGGCTCACGGGCCTAGCTGCTCCGCGGCATGTGGGATCTTCCCAGACCAGGGCACGAACCCGTGTCCCCTGCATCGGCAGGTGGACTCTCAACCACTGCACCACCAGGGAAGCCCCTCTTTTCTTTTTTAAAATATTTATTTATTTATCTATTTGGCTGCGCCATGTCTTAGTTACGGCATGCAGACTCTTAGTTGCTGTATGCATGCAGGATCTAGTTCCCTGACCAGGGGTTGAACCCAGGCCCCCTGCATTGGGAGCATAGAGTCTTATCCACTGGACCACCAGGGAAGTTCTCTGCATTGTATCTTAATTTAAGGACTGACTCAAACACAAAACGACATAAATTTAGACAGACTACCAGTGGCTTGGAAATGGCAAAAAACCAAAAAACAAAACCAAGTTTATGGAAAAATTGGTCTCTACTTTCAAGGAGAGACAGATGACTCACTAAAATGGCTGCATTCAAGTGTGACACTCGATGGCATCTTTGGGTTAGCCTTCCATCCCCCCCAGCCCCAAAATAGAGCACTTGTCAACCTATGTGAACAATGCCAATCCATTCCTGAAATGAATCCTCCAAGAAGGACCCTAATATGAATTTATATGGGAACTGATGGAGGAGACTCTTACACTTTCTGGGACTAGATATCTTGGTGGAGCTCCTATGTAAATTTTTAATTTATAATTAAAGGACACTGGTGCTCCAAAAGGCTAATGGACTTGCCCTAGGTCATACAGTTAGGAAGTGGAAGGGTTTGAACCTAAATCTTCTGTCTGTTAGATCAATAGGCTTTCTAGTATCCAGCACTTCTCTTTCATTCATAGAATGGAGAGGAAGGAGGGGGGGGCGATCAGAACACATAAGGATTCAGAGAAGAACTCTACATTACTATCAACATTTGCCAGTTTTTGTCCTAAGCATAAACCAGGCTACTGGAAACATTAGGAAATTAAAAAGAAAAAAAGACACCAGTGAAGCTGATTGTCATTTCTTTCTATTTTATTCACAGTTACAGATGGAGAAGCTGATGTCTTAAATCCTCATGCTTCATAAGTTAATGGGAAAATGAAGGTCAAAGGATCTACTCACCAAAATGTCTTCCTTCGCTTTCCTCGGTTCATTCCCGCCCTCTCTTGTGGCCACATAACTGAGTTCCAGCCAATGGGAGTGGAGCAGAAGTGATGTGTGTTGCTTCCAATCTAGTTCACATGCTACCACGTGTCCTCCTTCGTCCTGCTGACTGAGATGAAGAACCCCTGAGCCACCTCAGAAGCTACATGCTGAAGGTGACGTAGGAACCTACGTCCTAGGTTCCTGAATAACTGAAGAGCTTCCACTCCCATCCCTCAGCTCCCCAGAACTGGAACCATTCTGGACTATCATGTGAGCAAGAAATAAGCTTCTGTTGTGCTGAGCCATAACCTGTATGGGTCTATTTATGACTGCAGCCTAACCCATCCTAACTAACACAGGTCCAAAGAGTTCCTTCTTCCACATCCAAGCAAAGCCCAACTGCTGTGGTCTTGCTCCTAAATGCAGGTTTTCTGCATAACTGTAGCCCCAAAACAGATGGTAGGTGAGGAGGGTGGGTGAAGAGGAAGAGGGCAGCATTTGATGATTTTGGTCTTGGATTTCTAGTAGGGATTTATTCACTGCAGTTCATGGAGTAACTGCTAGTGTTCCCCATAATTAGTGGGTTGGGGTTTCAGCCCCAACTATGCCACCAACCTGCCATTTATTATCTCTTGTATCCAAGAAGGTAGTTGAAGAATAAGGTATTCAAGGTCCCTTCCAGTTCTATTAAGAGATAAGTCTAAATTCCAGTGCCAGAATTAAATGTAGCCTAAGAAAAGAATAGGATTTTGTAGGGTCGATATTCAGCTTGAATGTTCAGGTCTGACAGTTACCCACTCATTTATTGGAACTCATGCTGGACTTGTTAGGTATTTTGAATATTATCCTTGGTTATTTCTGCCAGAAGTCAAATTTAGAACTTTCTCAATTTAGAACTTTCTACTTTAGTCAGATTATATGCAAGTGGAATGAGTAAGACCAGGTGTTCCCAAATTTGGATCTGAGGAATGCCAGTTCTGAGATGTTAATAGGTGTTATAAGAAAAGAAAACAGGTTCTTGGACAAATAAGTTTGGGAAATACTGAGTTGAACAGAGAGAACCCAGTTGGACAGACATCACCCCTACCCCATCTTAATATGCTGCCATCTCAACTCCATGCCATGTGGCATTCAGCTCCCTTACCATTTTCAAAGGGAATTTCAACTACATGCAGCTATTTTGTGATTTTATTTTTCAGCCTTTGCTGAAATTTTCTTGGAAAAAAATGAAGAAGAAGGTTTGTCCCCATACTCATAGAAAGGTATCTTAAATATCCTCACTAGATGTACCTCTTTTCCAAGATTCCATTTTCCTGGCACACATGGAAGTCCTTCTACCTGTCCTTTCCTCATTCAAATCCAGCTTCTTCTTCTTTGTCCAGAAAATTTTTGTCTTGGCCCCAGACCTGCATATTGCATTCAGTAAAACAAAACTCCTGCAGTTCACTGGTCCCACTCTCCATAGCAGGCATTTAGGGCCCATCTGTTGTTTCTTAAGCAGGTCCCTTACCGACTCAATGCCACCCCAACCCTTAGTAGATGATTAAAGTAGTCCTTCCAAGTACCTCTAGTATTTTCCCAGAGATCAGTTTCATTAAAATACATGTGTTTCGGGCTTCCCTGGTGGCACAGTGGTTGAGAATCTGCCTGCTAATGCAGGGGACACAGGTTCGAGCCCTGGTCTGGGAGGTTCCCACATGCCGCAGAGTAACTAGCCCCGTGAGCCACAATTACTGAGCCTGCGCGTCTGGAGCTTGTGCTCCGCAACAAGAGAGGCCACGATAGTGAGAGGCCCGCGCACCGCGATGAGGAGTGGCCCCCACTTGCCACAACTAGAGAAAGCCCTTGCACAGAAACGAAGAGCCAACACAGCCATAAATAAATAAATAAAATTAAAAAAATAATAATAAAATAAAATAAAATACATGTGTTTCATTGTCAGACACAAAGTTTCTTTACTTCAGGACTTCTCAGAGACTTTAACACAGTGACTTGTAATATAAATCCTCTGTGGAGAAATTACACTGTGCTTCCTAAGTTTGTTTGACCAAGGGGAATACATTTTGAGAAATCCTGAGTATAAGGTAAGCTTTCTTTACTTTGGGTCAGGATAGGGAAAGAGGTGCTCCCATCCTAATGCCTTGCTTCTTATCTTTGCCATAGAATCCTATCATTTTTGGTTTTCCACCATGTCCCCCTTGCAAAGCCTTCCCTGCTTCTGGTTCTCTGGACTGTTCTGTGGAGCTAGAGTCCCCCAGCCTGACTGATAGAATCCAGTGCACATTTGCTCTAATCTAATCTAGTCTAATCTCATGTCTGTTTCAGGCTGCTCATCATTACTTTTATTCACCCTTGGTTGGTAGGACTAGTTTTTTGAATCCCAAATTGGGCATAAGGTCTGGCAAGTATGCGTGTCCATATGAATGTACTTACAGAGGGTGACGGGGGAGAATCCTAAAATCAGGGCTGTGCTGGAAAATCTAGGGAACCATGGTTACGGTTCCCCACGGAAGCCATGCCACCTCTTCCTAGCTCCTCCACACCCAGCATTTTCCTTCTCTCCTCCCTGTCAGCCACGGCATTTTCTCCACTTCCATTGGAATTAGGTCAAACTTTAGCCCCTCAATTTTCTTCCTTTCACATCAAAATATATCAGGGTCGTCTACCCACTTTCTTCTTTCCCCTGTTTCAGGGGAAGATACATCCTTCCCCCTTTCCAGGGCTGACCTTGTCTGGGCTCCTGGTGCCCTTCCCTCCAGGCCCTGGGGCTGTTCTTCATTTACCAGCACCTTTGTCCTTTGCAGCGTCAGCCTCTCCTCTTCCACTTACAGTCATTGTCTTAATCAACTCAGGCTGTTGTCACCAAATACCATAGCCTGGGTGGCTTAAACAGTAGACATTTATTTCTCACAGTTCTGGAAGCTGAGAAGTCCAAGATCAAGTTGGCAGCAGATTCAGTGTCTGGTGAGAGCATTCTTCCTGGCTTGCAGGTGGCCGTCTTCTTGCTGTGTCCTCTGATCGTGGAAAGAGAGAGATCTTCTCTCAATGAGGGCACTAATCCCATCATGGGGCCCCACCCCATGACTTAATCACCTCCCAAAGGCCATCTCCAAATACTCTCATATTGGCAGTTAGGGCTTCAACACGTGAATTTGGGAGGTACACAATTCAGTCCATAGCAGTTGTGGTAAATCAACTTTCTTGAAAACAAACTTCAAACACCAAACTTTTCCATAGAGCGGTCTATACATGCTGCTTCCTCTTTTTCATCTCCAGCCACCTACCAGTCCATGGCAATCTGTCCCTGTCCCTCCTGTCTCTCTCCCTTGCAGTCACCAGAGCCTTCTGAATGCCAGATCCAGTTACTTCTATTAATAATAACACCTATTAATCACATTTATTGGGCAAGTCAGTGTGTTAAGTGCTTACATGTGTCATCTCATTTCAGCTTCACAGTCCTATAAAGACAGGCTGGAGTTAATTATGGAAGGTTACAAGTCAGAGGTAGCTCAGAGATCCCTTAGAGGAGAGAAGTATTAGCTGCTGTTATTATTATACTGAATTGGCTTAGAGTCCAGTTCTTCCACTTATTATTAGCTCCCTGACATTGAATAAGTCATGTTCCCATTCTGTGCCTCAGTTTCCTCATTTGTAAAATGGGGATGATGAAAATGACCTATCTCATAAAGATGCTATGAGTAACAAAAGCAGTTGCCATATCTGAAGCACCCCCCAGAGGGCCTGGCACATAGTAGGTGCTCAAAAAATATTGATTTCCCAGCCCCACTTTATTTGTAATATCCATCTGCATTCACAGTAATACAACATCATCAGCTCACCATTTAAAGGACACAAACTTTGAACTATAGTGAGAGGGGAATCTCAGGGCATGAATTGCCTGTAATCAAGCCGTAGCTAAACAGGTTTGTGTTTTGAAGTCTGGCCTCCCAAAAGCATTGCTCAGTTTCCTGCAATCAAGAAACAGATGGGGGCTTCCCTGGTGGCGCAGTGGTTGAGAGTCCGCCTGCTGATGCAGGGGACGCAGGTTCGTGCCCCGGTCCGGGAAGATCCCACATGCCACGGAGTGGCTGGGCCTGTGAGCCACGGCCGCTGAGCCTGCGCTTCCGGAGCACAGGCTCCGCAACGGGAGAGGCCACAACAGTGAGAGGCCCGCGTACCGCATAAAAAAAATTAAAAAAAAGAAACAGATGGGTGTAGCTCTTTCTATAATGTAAGTATTTTGATTTATTCTCACCTTTTTCTGACCTCATTTCCCTATTCTGGTATAAATTGGAGGCAATTTCTTTTAAGCTTCATGTATTCCAGAAGTGAGGTTTTTTTGTTTTTGTTTTTTCCCCTGAGTGGCTCCTGGGATAACAGTATTGACCACAGGCATATATATTCTGGGACAGCATGGGTCCCCGGACCCTGATTATACAATTTTCCTGAGGAAGCCAAGCTTTCCATTACTCCAAATATTCTTAGTCTTCCTCACTTTGAGGTTTATTTTGGCATTGGTGACCTGTCTTCCTTTCACAGATTATCTGAGGTCCCTACAGCCCTTCCCCAGGCCAGGCCCTCATGTCCCATCACTGGTGAAATGTCTTTGATTACTCTGGCCTGTGTACAGATCCTACTGGAGTTCCAAATTGGCCCACCGAGGTGTTTTGTCTGGAACACAAAATATTCTAAATTTGTTTTAGTTGCTAATATTTGAAATGTGCAAATTTCACATCAAATGACGGACCTTGGGATGCTGAGTCCCTGTGCGTTAAAATCAACAATTGGCCAGAGCCAGGTGCCTGCTCTCTACACAGTCCCCTTCTCTCCCTGCTTTGTTCCCCACCCTGGGGAACAAGGTCTCCCACAATTATGCCACCATCCCTTAGTAAGCTTTTGAATCTACAATCCCTGTTCTGGCCCCTACTAGGCTAGGGAGTTTTAAACCATACTGCTGTCTGGGGGCAGGGGGTATTGCAAGCCCCGCACAGGAGGAGCTCATGTTCAGGTCCTCACACTCCTCTCTGCCCTAACGCATCTTCCCTGGCTCCCTGATCAGCTCTCTGCAGACCCTCTCGCCTTCTACAAGTTCCAGTCCACCCTCCTGGCCCCCATCCACCCACCAGAGCCATGCTGTTGGCTGTGGTCCTAACCACCTCTGAGGTCCAGACATGTTACCCCATCTTAATACTGGCTCCTTTTAGTCCACACTGTTAGTCAGTCAAACCAAGGAGCTTTGAAGACACATTGGGTCTAGAAACACTCATAAAGGGCATTATCTTAAGTGTCCAGAGTAGGGTTTCAATTCATTTTTATTTATTTGACTCTTTGAGTGCAGTAGCAACTGGGACCAATGAAAACCAAGGTTTGGGGGTTTTTAGCAGAAACGCTCGTGCCCCCTCAAGGCACAGGAAGGTCCTTACATAGTAGACGCTAAGCCTACTCTTTGCTAACTTGTATTATGCTGTGTTGTGAGATTGAGAAGTGTGGAGCGAAGGGAATTGAGAATTCTAAAATGTGAGAAGGGACTTCAAACTTCATATAGTTCAACTGCTTCAATTTACCTAGGAAAAAATTCACCTGAGCCTGTTAAGGGTGTTTTTCCTCTAAAAGGATTGAAGGACTATGCCCTTGTGAGCTTCAAGATCAGCCCAGGAGAATGAGGGCTTTAGGCAATTTTCAGCACCCTGGCCAGCCTCTGTAGATATGCACATACTCTGGATACAATGGGTACAGGCTGTGTGATGCTCTGTGCCTTGATGGATGGGTGGATATGAAGGTAGGGTAGGAAGGGTGTGTCAGTGGGTGGGCAGGGATTTAAGAGTTGTAAAACAGTTTAAGCACAAAGACTTTATTTCTACAATGCAGCAGTAAAGGAAGTGTCTGAATGAATGCATTCGCATATTTAGGAATCCATTATGAGTAGAATTGTTCAGCTTTGGAGAAATCTCTCATCACGAAGGCTTATTCATTCACCTGATAGGCTGCCACCATCCAGAGAAAACAAAAGCCAGGAGAGCTCTTGTTGATTTTCCCTGCGTAGGGAGTGTGCGCTCTTGGGTTCATAAGTTTTATGCAAATAGGATTCATAAGCCGGCCATAAATGATATTTTTCCTGTCATGTTACATGCTGGCAGTCTTGATCTCATTACACAGTGGCTACTTGAAACTTCCTATTTGAAAACTTCTATTGTGTGGTCTCCGAAAGCTTGCAGGCAAAACTGCCGCTGGAATAGCAATTTGCAGGTTCTTGTTCTGCCTCCTGACCCAGGCTGAGAATAGGGCCCTGCTGAGGAGGCTGTAGGCTCAGGGGGAAAACACAGAATGCTGCTTCTTAGGCAGTGATGTCACCCACTAAACCCCCTTTTTTTGGACTCAGGTTGATCAGCTCAGGAGTCCTTAGTAGCATTTTTCTCAAAAGACTCCCTAGAGTAGACCTTGGGATGTCTTTTTTCTCGTGGAATGTCCCTTTGTCCCCCTTGAAGACTCATCTCCCATCTCTCTTCTGCCAACCTCCCCTCTCCTGGCAATCTTTCTCTTACCTCACCTCCCCACACCCTTCAGGCAGAGCTGGGTGCTCCCCTTCCTGGTTTCCCAAACATTCATGATGAATGGTGCTCAATGGCTGTCCCTGGACGGGCACTGGGGCCCTCTGTCAGCAAGACTTGGCCCCTGCCTTCTGTGGTCCATGGTCTCTTAGACGTTGTAAATGGCAGGACAAATGCAGTCCTAGAGGATCACTGATGAAACCCAAAGGGTCCACAAGAAGGAGTGAGTTAGGAGAAGGGGAGTGAGGCAGGATCAGGGAGATTTGTCCGAGGCCATGTAGAAGCTGAGTCTTGAAGGATATAGATAGACTGTTCCCTAGGCAGACAAGGGGGTGGGTACTCCAAGAGGAAGGAAGAGTATCATTTTTTCTCTGTGTGTTTACTGAGCACCTGCTATGTACCAGGCGCTATTCTAGGCCTGGTCTCATTGGAGCCTACATTCTAATGGAGATAGACAGTCCCAAATTAAAGAAATAAATATAGATACAGTAAGTCCTCTACATACGAACGAGTTCAGTTCTGAGAGCGTATTCGTAAGTCCAGTTTGTTTGTAAGTCCAACAAAGTTAGCCTAGGTACCCAACTAACACAATCGGCTATATAGTACTGTACTGTAATGGGTTTATAATACTTTTCACACAGATAATACATAGAAAACAAACACACAAAATAAAGAAAACATTTTTAATCTTACAGTACAGTACAATACCTTGAAAAGTATAGTAGCACCAGCTACATCTGCTGTTTTACGCTTGCTTCTGGACATCCTGGGCTTGAAATAAAGATACTGTACTACTATACTCTATACAGTACTGTACAGCAAAGTACACAAAAGCACAACCACTTGTAGAGGATGCACACATGTGACAATGTATGCCAGACGTGAACTAACTTACATGATTGGACATGGGAATGCATGTTCACATCTTTGAAAGTTCACGACTTGAAGGTTGGTATGTGGGGGACTTACTGTAGCATGTGCAAAGGCCCTGAGGCATAAAACAGTGTGATGTATTTGGAAAGAATTGTGACTGGAGTGTCCTACTCAAGGAAGGTGGGAGAATGGCAGGAAAGTATTTTCTTACTTCTTATTGCACGTACAGCTGTTGCGGCTAAGGTTTCAGAAAATCCAGAAAATCACAACAGCTTTCTAATTTTGGAACATTCCCCTGTTCATTTTATTTAAGCCTGACTCTGTGGTTCTCAGTCCCAGATTCAGAGAGAGAGGACAGTCTTGCTTGAACTTTCCTGCAGCCCTTACAACTAATTCAAGACTCAGCCCTGCAAGCAGAAGACAGGTGTGACCGTGAGTCTGTCCGAGTCTGGCTGCCCTGCCTCACCTTTTGTCCTTTATTTCCTGTCTCATTGGGCATCTGAGTGTCTGGGATTTAACACATCAGCTCTTAATTCTCCCAGGGTTCCCATGTTCTCAGAGTGCATGCTGGTCCTGACCTCTGCCATCTAGGTTAACAGGAACAATGGGAAGATTAAAAACAGCAGAATAACAAGATCAGATTTGAAGACCATAGCTATACTATAGGTCCAATGGTAAAGCAGAGGCAGGACTAGGAACTGGGCGCTGGGGGCTGGGATATGGTTGTTAGAATAGAGCAAGGAGACCCCGGAAGGACATTGAGAAACACCCAAATGGAGGCAGTGGCAGCAGAACTGGCAAGAAAGTGATAGATGTGAGAGCTCGTTGGAAGGTAAAATAAGCAGGATCTTGTGTTTATCTGGATGCAAGGGCTAAGAAAAGAGAAGAGAGGAGAGGATAACTTCTAAGTTTGGATTTGGAAGACAGTGGGGTGACAATGGCATTAACTGGATCAGGAAATTAAGGGCCAGGGCAGGTGGTTTTTTTTTTTTTTGCGGTACGCAGGCCTCTCACTGTTGTGGCCTCTCCCGTTGCGGAGCACAGGCACCGGACGCACAGGCTCAGCGGCCATGGCTCACGGGCCCAGCCGCTCTGCGGCATGTGGGATCTTCCCGGACCAGGGCACGAACCCGTGTCTCCTGCATCGGCAGGCGGACTCTCAACCACTGCGCCACCAGGGAAGCCCCAGGGCAGGTTTTGAAGGGAGAAGTTCCTAAAGGAGGTCACTTCGGGCTGTGTTGAGTTTGAAGCTCCTATTGGGTATCCTGTAAGAATTTGCACAGGGATAGAGGGATGAATGTTTCTGAATACTTCCACATGTCAAGCACCCAGCAGGGTGTCCTGAATAGGTGTTCTCATTTAAAAACCTGAGAGGCAGATATTCCTCAGCCTATTTTAAGATCTGAGGAGACTGAGATTCATGAATGTTGAATTATTTACCCAAGCTTCCCAGCTGGAAAGTGAGGATGGGACGCTCTAACCCAGCTTCACAGGATCCCATAATTCTGGAGTTGATCAATCAACAAGTCTGTACTAGAGATAAACATTTGAGAGTCACCAGTACGTCGATGAAAGCCACACCGTAGTGAGACTTTTTGTCCATTAGATAACAAGCTACTCAAAGCCAAGAATCAGCTCATATTCTCCTTTGCATATTTGAGCAGCAGTGGATAATGAATGGATGATCCAAGCGTCTCTTCCCTGCCTGGTCCTTGTTTTGTTCCCACCGCTATCATCCAGTTGATGTATCCTGTTAGCTGATTTTGCTTTGTTTCAATTGAGCTAAGAAATCTGTGCTAGCATTTATTGAACTCTTGCTCTGTGAACTGCTTCCCAGGCTTTGTTGCTCTTAGGCTCTGTATTGGTTTCCTAGGGCTACCATAACAAATTACGTCAACTTGGCTTGAAATGAAAGAAATTTACTTTTTCATAGCTCTGGAGGACAGTAATCAAGGTATCGGCAGAGCTGTTTTCTTCTGGAGTCTCAGGGGGAGTTTCCCTTCCACGCTTCTCTCTTAGCTCCTGGTGGTTGCTGGAAATCCATGGCGTTCATTCCTTGGCTTGTAGATGCATCAGTCCAGTCTCTAATTCTGTCTTCACAGAGCTTTCCCTTTGTCTCTCTGTGTCTCTAATCTCCCTCTCTTTCCTTTTATAAGGACACTGGTCATTATACTTAGGGCCACCCTAAATCTGGATGATCTCATCTCTAGATCCTTAATTGCATCTGCAAAGACCCTTATTCCAAGTAAGACCACATTCTGAGGTTTCAGTGGACATCTTTTGCAGGCCACATTTCAACCCGCTGTAGGAGCATGGCAACTTTGTAAGTTAGGAAAAGCCCTTGTTTTTTTCTTTTTTTGCAAGTGAGAAACCATAGCACAGGAAAAAAAAAAAAGATGCTCAGGGTCCCTAAAGAGGATTGTGGAGCTAGGATTCAAACCCATGCAGTCAATCTTCAGGGGCTTTGCTCTAACCATTTTACTCCTCCACCTCTACACGTGAATCTGAATTTCCTACTGGATTTGGTGATAGCTTCCATATCTCCTTCTCCCTACTGGCAAAAATGCATTTAAAGAGTGACCTTCAAGAGAAGATATCCTTTTATTGTCAAAAAGAGCTCAGAAGACTGTGTCCTTTCCAAAGGCCCTGGTAGGAAGGAAATCTGAGAGGGCAGGAGGGGCTTGCGGCTGTCCTTAAGTTACACCAGGTTGACAGCCACCAATTAGGCCCACAGATCATGCCAGCCCTGCCTAGAAGACTGGCAGCCACAGTTGGCCTGTGCTCAGCCTGCAGGCTGCAGGGCCCAATTTGCAAAGAGGTGAGCATGGCTCCTCACAAATTAAAAAAATGGGAGCCTGTTCTTCTTTTCCACTCAAGGAAATCATTGGATCTCATCCATGACTCCTCTTCCAGCCCCTAAAATCTTTCACTTGTGATGCTTCTGTGCATACACCATACAAAGAGCTCCAGTGTGGAATCTCACACAGCCAAGCAAGCAGCTCACACATGCTCCTGACATGGGCCCCGTCACAGCAGAAGGCTAAGCAGTCCCTGTGCCTTTCACTCTGGGCGCTGGTGCCCCAACACTGGACCACATGAGAGGGCCTTCCTGCTTCCCTCTCATCACCTGTTTACCATCCTCAGCAGCTGGAAGCTGAAAGCAATTCCTCTCACCATCTAAGACTCATCATTATATTAAATTCCTACACACCCTAGGTCTGAGCTCAGCAATAATTTTAAAAAGCTATTTGGGGTTGAGTAGGTAATGCTAGGGGTCTGGTGAGGAGAAAAAATTTGGCATTTTCTATCCCAGTTAACCTGCCTTATTTATATCATTCAATCCCTGGCTTGTTAGATTTTCTTCCCCAATTCTGGAATCTTAGGTTTAGGGTCGTTCTGAGGATGACAAGTGTGATTATTTAGGTATATGGCTTTGCAATTCTAGATTCGATGCCAATCGGGGGAAACTTTTAAAAACGGTATATGAAAATGGTGTTTATAGAACGTTATCTTTTGTGTAAGAAAGGGAGATATCACTATATTATGTGCTTGCTTACATTTTCAAAAAAGAAATATGGTAGAATAAACAAATAAACAAGAAACCTAATGAAAATGATACTTCTAAGGGGAGAGAGAGAATAAAATGAAGGAGATTGACATGGAAACAACACTTCTCTGAATGTGACTCATCATATGATTTTGGCTTTGGAACAATGTAAATGTTTTATGTTAAAAAAATAAATTAAAAAAAGAATTCTTCAACTATTGACAATGATCTGAAACAAATGAGCTTAACTCTATGTCAAGTTGGTGACTAATCATTAAAAGTAGAGAATTACTCCAAGTAGGGTGAACAACCCTCCTGGTGTGACCAGGTTTTAGCATGGATCTGGGGAAAACCCTCAGTACTGGGCAAAACAAGGCTGTTGATATCCGTAACAAGTGATGATAAAATCCAATATTTTGACTGTACATCCCTAGTGAAATCTATTCTAAGGACAAATAAGAACCAAGAAGAAATATTTAACTGCATCTGTAGACTAGTGTTTTCTAAAGTATTGTTATTCTGAAACCATTATAGTATACTTGTAGTATAAGTATTGTATTGTGTAGTATAAGATAAATAAATAATTGTATTAAGATTGTTAGGAACCAGGGTTTTCAGTATGTGGGAAAAAGGATAAAATCAAAGAAGTTATATAAACCTTGTAGGTATCAGCATGGACTCATGATTTAATGCATATGTCTTAGCTCTGCCCACTGAAAAGGCAGGAATTAATGACAACTCAGTAACAACAAACACCTGTAGCTCTTTCCACCTGTAAACACCAGTTCCCTACTAAAGGGTATCAGTGCTTCTTAGGGAAATGGCTGATTTCAGAGCTGGGCAAGAAATGTCCAAGATGAGCCTGTAATATCTTACTGTGCCCAAAGCAAGGAAGCAATAAAAAACTAATAAAATCATGACAAAAAGACATGATTAATCTTTTTTAAAATAAATTTATTTATTTTTATATTTATCTATTTTTGGCTGCGTTGGATCTTTGTTGTTGAGTGCGGGCTTTCTCTAGCTGTCGCGAGCAGGGTCTACACTTCATTGTAGTGCACGGGCTTCTCATTTCAGTGGCTTCTCCTTGCAGTGGCTTCTCCTGTTGCGGAGCACGGGCTCTAGGCACGCGGGCTTCAGTAGTTGCGGCTCGCGGGCTCTAGAGCACAGGCTCAGTACTTGTGGTGCACGGGCTTAGTTTCTTCACGGCATGTGGATCTTCCCGGACCAGGGATTGAACCTGGGTCCCCTGCTTTGGCAGGCAGATTCTTAACCACTGGGTCACCAGGGGAGCCCCACTTGATTAATCTTGAAGGGACTTTCACTGATGTGAGATGGGAAATTTGAATATCAAAAGGAAAAATGACTGCTATGAATTGAAATTAAATGTATAAAAATTATGAGCCCATCTGAAGCAAATAAACAATCAAAACCAAATTTCTTTGGTCATTCCCTAAGGCAACAAATCAGAACTTTGAAAATAAAGGGACAAAGTCAGGCAGTTTTCTGCTTTTCCTGTATAAATTTAATTTTAGAGCAACCAAATACCTGATGAGGAAAAATTCTTCCTTATGTAAAAATTACAGCTAATAAATTCAGAAGGGATAATTGAATTAGAAAATCATCATTTTGGGAACCTCTAATGAAATAATGAGTCTAGGCAATAATCTTCAGTGGATGCCAACACCATTAAGTAAAAAATTAATGGTCAAGAGAATAAGAATACATGCCACTGGCCAGGAGAAAATATTTGCAAAGACATGTCTGATAAAGGACTGTTACCCAAAATATACAAAGAACCCTAAACCTCAGAACTCAACTAAACCTCAAAACTCAACCCTTAAACTCTTAAAACTCAACTTATCTTATTGATAATGAACAACTCGATTAAAAAAATGGGCAAGGGCTTCCCTGGTGGCGCAGTGGTTGAGAGTCCGCCTGCCGATGCAGGGGACACGGGTTCGTGCCCCGGTCCGGGAGGATCCCACACGCCGCGGAGCGGCTGGGCCCGTGAGCCATGGCCGCTGGGCCTGCGCGTCCGGAGCCTGTGCTCTGCAACGGGAGAGGCCACAACAGTGAGAGGCCCGCGTACAGCACAAAAAAAAAAAAAAAATGGGCAAAAGACTCTGTTCTGATTCTGGAACAGAGTGCACTCCAGGAGAATCTAAGAATTTAGGACGAAAAGAAAATGGCAATTACATCATGTATGCAAGAGCAACTTCTGGGGACAAACTTAACAACAATAAATTCTCACTCTGTAGTATTAGAAATATAAGTCAATTTCTTGAGAAGAAGAGAAACAACTGTTTTGTTGAATCTGGCCAACCTATTTGTGGAAATGGAATGGCTTTTAGAATGAACAGATACCTTATCAAAGATGTACAGATGGAAAACAAACATATGAAAAGATGCTCAACATTATACATCATTAGGAAATTGCAAATTAAAACAGTGAGTTACCACTGTTTACCTGTTAGAATGGCCAAAATCCAAAACACTGACAACATCAACTGCTGGCAAGGACGTGGAGCAATAGGAACTCTCATTCATGGCTGGTGGGAATGAAAAATGGTACAGCCACTTTGGAAGACAGTGGCATTTCTTTTAAAACTACATATACGCTTACCATATGATCCAACAATTGCACTCCTTGGTATTTACCCAAGGGAACTGAAAAATTATGTCTACACAAAAACCTACACTTGGATGTTTAAACCTGCTTTACTCATAATTGCCAAAACTTGAAGCAATGAAGACGTCCTTCAGTAGGTGAATAGATAAATAAACTGTGGTACATCCAGACAATGGGATATTGTTTAGAGCTAAAAAGAAATGAACTATCAAGCTATGAAAAGACATGGTGGAAGCTTAAATGCATACTACCAAGTGAGAGAAACCAGTCTGAAAAGGCTACATACTGTATGATTCCAACTATATGACATTCTGGAAAAGATAAAACTATGGATATAGTAAAAAGATCAGTGGTTGCCAGGGGGTTATAGGAAAGTAAGGGATAAAGAAGCAGAACATAGAGAATTTGGGGGCAGTGAAACTATGCTGTATGATTGTATGATACTCTAATGGTGGATACATGTAATACATTCATCCAAACCCACAGAATATATAACACCAAGAGTGAACCCTAATGTAAACCATGGGCTTTGGGTGATAATGGTGTGTCAATTTAGGTTAATTGATGGTAACATATGCACCTCTCTGGTGCAGTATGTTGGTAGCAGAGGAGGCTGTGTGTATGTGGAGGCAGGAAGTATATGGGAAATCTATACCTTCTGCTCAATTTTGCTGTGAACTCAAAATGTCTCTAAAAAATAAAGTCTAGTTAAAAAAAAAGTTGATGGGGAAATTTTATTGAATGGATCAGGCTAAAATCACCTGAACCCACTGATCAAGCTTTTAAAAAAAATTGAAACAATCTCAAACATACAGAAAAGTCACAAGTACAGTATAAAGCCTTTTTTTCTTCCTTAATAGTAACTTTCCCACGTGGTGACCCATCACCCCTAAATACTTTAGTATTTCCTACAAACAAGGACATAATGCTATTAAACTACAGTACAATCACCTAAATCAGGATATTAACATTGGTATATTACTTTCAAGAACTGAAAAGGGATTTCTTTTTATCCTCCTTGCAAGTCAACCATGTTAGTGTGTCAGTTTCACGGATGTGGGCAGAAGTCCTAAGACTCCTGGGTCAGAGACAAAGGACTTGATTACTCATTGTGCAGCAAGTTGTAAGAACAACATGTCTGTGTTAGTTTTTCTGATCTCCAGGTCCTATGGGGGCAACATGGCTAAGCTCAGATCATTGCAGGCACACATAGTGGGTTGCCTTACAGGAGAGGAGCCCTGAACTTAGGGGACTCAATTGTTTTATTTATTTAAAAAAATTTCTATTTATTTATTTATTTTTTGCCACACCACGCATCTTGTGGGATCTTACTTCCCCGATCAGGGATCGAACCTGTGCCCCTTGCAGTGGAAGCGCAGAGTCTTAACCACTGGACTGCCAGGGAAGTCCCTTGAATGTTTTCAAATGGGCAACAAGTGTACCTGCTCTTTGATTTGCAGGGAGTGACTATCTCTATCTTCTTAGGTTGTTTGCTATACAAACATTCTTGAAAAGCGAGCCTGGAATAAAAGGCAATGAGTGCTTCTGCTTACAAGATGTATATAAATGTAATTATACCCCATTACTGTAGTACTGGTTGCAGTCTTCTTCATTTCAGTCTTGCTGAAAAAAGTCATGCCTAACAGGAGCCATAAAAGTTAGCTAGCAGGCATTTGGGGATGGAAGATTAGCAAGGCAGGCACTTCAGGGTGGGAGGTATAGGAAGAGAGTGTTTCTGGCAGAGGGAACAGCATGGGTAAAGAAAAGCCCAGCAGCCATGGAGTGCCTAGGAAATACTAAGAGCTAAGTACAGCCTGAGCAAAGGGAACAGGAGAGTGGGGAGAAGGAAGGGGCTTCAGCTTAGGTTGGAGAGGCAGGCCCACTTTGAGGGACCTTGTACGTCCTGAGATGCCGTTGAACTTGATCCTGAGTCCTTGAAATGGTTTAAGCTGGGGAGTGGCATGATCCAACATGTGCTTTTAAAAAGGCCATTTGGGCTGCAGCTGCAAACGGACTGGATTCAGCCCAAGGTTAATTTTTTCCACTTGGTTTCCTGCAGTCAGATTCCGGGAGATGGGGATGTATTGAAATTCTGGCACGTGGTGGTTGGGACTGTCCTTGAAGATGAGCTGATCTAGGGCCAATCTCATGGCCCCTCCCCCAATCCCACCCCCAGCATTTTGATCCAGGAGCCCACAGTTCTGATGAATGTCAAAGGCTGACTTGAAGAGGGAAGAGGAAATGATTAATTAGTCCCTTATACTCCAGGCCAATTCACTGAAGAGCAAATCTCTACATGATGAGCCAGATTTTCAAACAAATTTGCCTTGTTTATCAATGTACCTTTTTCTTTTCATTGTTCATAATGCGTACCTTAATTTTTTGGATGGAATTATTTTTAGCAGGTTTAAAAGATTTTCATGAAATATCAGTTGATGGGTTTGAAGTTTTACTTTGGTTTACTTTTAACTTAATTTTAGTTCAAGTCTAGCTGTATCTTTGTGACCAAAGTTCACTATATTCCAGATTTTTCTATATTTTAGGTCAATGACTATGGGGAATGAGAATGTCATTGGCATTTCAAGTTAGATTGAATGTATTTTGGATGACAAGAATTTTATGAATGGTAGGACAGGTTTCTCTATTTCAGTACATTTTATTTCAGTTCACTGTCTTTAGTATGTCTCAATTCACAGATTTGTAAATCAGCTAGTTCAAAAAAATATTTTACCTATATTTCAAGCTCTTGAGAAGGGATTAGTGTCTGAAGTGTGAGACACATACAAAATTGAAATTCAGTTGAGTTGGACTGACAAATCTGTTTCTAAACAGTTGGGGTGAACCAGCTGTGGCACACCAAAAACCAAGTCTGCACTATAGCTTTAACGACAAGCTGGCAATCCTTAAAGGCATTTGAAACCATTTAATGTACCATAATTTGACATTAAAATTTAAAATTAATTGTCTTCTTTTATTTTGATCTTTACAGGTTAGCAAATTGAGTTAATCATTCTCCTTACTTTACAAAACATTGTCATCATTGACCCATAAAAGTTCCTTCTCATGTTTTATTATATTTTATATTCCTTCTTCATCTCCAGTCTCCAGTCCCATTCACTGCCTCTGTGGGGACTCTAATGTCTTTGCTCTATGTCCTTAAAATGCGTGGATCCTCACTAGTGTTTTGTATGTTTGCTTTTGATTTACAGACATAGAATTGTGCTATAAATATCCTTCTGTTTCTTACTCTGTTTTAAAGATCTATCCATGTTGATCTTTGTATATTCAGTTCACTGCATGAAACTGCTGCTTCGTATTCTATAGGATGCATCCTAACCATTTTACTATCCATACCCTAGCAATGGACCTCTAGGTTGTCTCCAGATCTCTACCAGAAACAATTTTCTGATGCACATCCTTATACACATGCCCTTACTGAAGAATGAGACAATTTTTCTGGAGTATACACCAAGAGGCCGATTGCTACATCACAGGGCATAAGCACATGTAATGTCACCAAGTATTGTCAGCTTGTTTCCCTAAATGGCTAACCAGTTTAGACAATCACCAGAGGCAGGGCTGGGAAATGGAGGGAAAATTTAAGGGAGTGCCAACAAACTTAGTAATAAGATAACATTTTTAAATTGAACTATAGTTGATTTACAATATTGTGTTGGCTTCAGGTGTACAGCAAAGTGATTCAATTTTTTAAAATTAATTAATTATTATTTATCTTTGGCTGCGCTGTGTCTTCGTTGCTGTGCACCACGGGCTTTCTCTAGTTGTGGTGAGCAGGGGCTACTCTTCCTTGAGGTGCACAGGTTTCTCATTGCTGTGGCTTCTCTTGTTGTGGAGCACGGGCTCTAGGAGCGTGGGCTTCAGTAGTTGTGGCACGCGAGCTCAGTAGTTGTGGCTCACGGGCTTAGTTGCTCCACGGCATGTGGGATCTTCCCGGACCAGGGCTCAAACCATTGTCTCCTGCATTGGCAGGCAGATTCTTTTTTTTTTTTATTTTTTTTTTTTTATTAGTCTCTGCTTTACAACAAAGTGAATCAGTCATACATATACATCTGTTCCCACATCCCCTCCCTCCTGGCAGGCAGATTCTTAACCACTGCCCCACCAGGGAAGTCCCGTGATTCAGTTTTATATGTAAATTTTTCCAGATAATTTTCCATTACAGGTTATTATGAGATATTGAATATAGTTCCTTGTGTTATACAGTAAATCCTTGTTGCTTATCTACTTTGTGAATAGTAGTTTGTGTCTGTTAATCCCAAACTCTCAATTTATTCCTCCCCCCACCTTTTCCCTTTGGTAACCATGTTTGTTTTCTCTGTCTGTGAATCTGTTTCTGGTGTGTGTTTTTTTTTTTTTTTTTTTGGCGGTACATGGGCCTCTCACTGTTGTGGCCTCTCCCGTTGTGGAGCACAGGCTCAGCGGCCATGGCTCACGGGCCCAGCCACTCCGCGGCATGTGGGATCTTCCCGAACCGGGGCACGAACCCATGTCCCCTGCATCGGCAGGTGGACTCTCAACCATTGCGCCACCAGGGAAGCCCTGTTTCTGTTTTGTATATATGGATTCGTTTGTATTATTTTTTAGATCTACATGTAAGTGATATCATGTAATATTTGTCTTTGTCTGACTTACTTCACTAAGTATAATACTCTCTAGGTCCATCCATGTTGCTGCAAATGACAATGTTGCATTCTTTTTTATGACTAATATTCCATTGTCTTCTTAAGCCAACTATCTATTGATGGACGCCTGGGCTGTTTCCATGTCTTAGCTATTGTGATTTCTCCAAAGAAGTCATACAGATGGCCAATAGGCACATGAAAAGATGCTCAACATCATTAATTATTAGAAAAATGCAAATCAAAACCACAACGAGGTATCACCTCACACTGGTCATAATGCTATCATCAAAAAGTCTACAAATAATAAATGCTGGAGATCGTGTGGAGAAAAGGGAACCTTCCTACACTGTTGGTGGGAATGTAAATTAGTGCAGCCACTATGGAAAACAGTATGGAGTTTCCTTCAACAGAAAATAGAGCTACTGTATGATCCAGCAATCCCACTCCTGGGCATATATCTGGAAAAGATGAAAATTCTAATTCAAAAAGACACATGCACCCCAATGTTCACAGCAGCGCTATTTAAGATAATATTTTAATGCAATATTTTTAACAATCAAAATTAATGCAAGAAATCCATTATGAACCAAATTTTAATATTTAAAAATAAAGACAACATCCAACCCTACACTTGCACGACTTTCAGATCCCCCTTCAGTAATGAGGAATTTAATCCTCCAGCTACTAGGAAGATTGCTGGAAGAGGGTCTTTGGCCGTCAGCCCTTTCAGGAATGTTCTCAGCTGGAAAAAACTACCAGTGAGCCATCGTCCAATTGAGGGGATATAAATCTCTTACACCCTCGCTGGGTCAACTCTGAGGGGTGAGCCCAGCTTTAGTGTTCCCTGTGGGGCTGGCTGAGGCTTTCTTTGGGACAGCAATGCAACTCATGTCTCCTGCCTCCTCTCTACCTCCCTCCACAGATGTTGATCCTATGAGCACTTCCCAGTAAACATCTTGCACACTAAGTTTAAGCCGAGAATTTGTTATTTGGAGATTCCAACTTGTGTCAATTGCCAATATTTGGTATTATCTTCCTGTGCAGTGTTTGTCATCCTGATGTATGTAAAGTAGAATCTCAGTGTTTTAAGTTTTCATTGCTTTGATTATTAGTGAGGTTGGACATCTCTGTATACACTTTGTAACCAGTAGGGCTTTCCCTTCTGTGAACTGCCTCTCCACGCCCTTTGCCCATTTTTCCATTTATACTATAAACTTCATAATATAGAGTTGTGAATTGATACTTTGGTGAGCTGGCCATTCAGCAGTTTAATTTTAGCAATTTGACTTTCAGCAAATTAGCTTTCTGTGCATTCCATGAAAACTTTGTGGTTAATAGAAAAGTTTGGCAAATTAAGTGAATTGATCATTCAGCAAATTGAATTTTGGTGAATTGACTTTAGGTGAATTGGCCTTTCTCTACTAAGGATTTCTGCACTGCTAACTCTCCTTAACAACCTTCCTTGAGAACTTTCCATGAGGTTTGTAGAACCCAACAATGGGGAGAATGTACATGGAAGATACCTCCTCTTATAATCCAAACCCCCTACTGTGCTTCCTCCTCTTCCCCTTTCCACTTATATTTGATAGGTATGCTCCTCTGCTCAGTACCCTCCAGTAGTTTCCCTTCCCTCTGTTATAGCACAAGATGCCTTTTGCCATTTGACCTTGTCCATCTACTTTTGCTCCCTCTTCCTTTCAGCAGTAACACGCTCAAGGTTACCTACATTCAGCCGTCTCTACTGTTCCTCAGACCCAACATGGCTCTCTCCTGTCACAGAAAAACAGCTTAAAAGGGCTGACTAGAGCTTTCGTCTCACATTCTCTCCTCAACCTATTCTCGATGGATTCCACTCCCAATGCCCAGCAGAGACTGCTTTTGCAAAATGCTGAATGACCACATGCAGTAGAAAGCAGTAGTCATCTGACCATTCAGTAATACACCTTCTGTACAGCTACTTGCTCTTCTTGAAACGGCCTCAGCTCTTGGCCTCAGTGACACCACACTCTCTCAGTTTTTTGTTTGAATCCCCTGATTCTTTTTCCCTTTTGCAGACGTCTCCTCCATTCAGTCTCTAAATGGAGAAGCTTTCCAGGGCTTGAAACTGGCCCCTTCTCCTTTTCCACCTACATTCTCTCCCTAGGAGATCTTACTGTACACCGTGGACTTAGTAATAATATCTTTATTTGCTTTCCCCTCAAGCCAAGCTCACCCCACATTTGAGTGTGTGCATTAGCTATTTCCCTGGCCTGAGCAACCCTCTTCCCCACCGCCTTCCCACCCAGACCCATGTTTGCATGTCTGCCTCCTTCATGTCATTCAGATATGATTTTAAATGTCATTTCCTCAGAGAGGACTTCTCTGATTATCCAGTTTAAAGTAGCTGCCCAATCACTCTTTACCACACACCACCCCATTTTAACTTCCTGTACAATTCTTAATGGTTTTCTGATTTTTTGTTATTTATGTCTTTACTTTCTGTCTACCCCAGAGAGAATATAAATCCCCATGTCAGTACAGATTTTATTTGTCTTGTGAGGTAATCAATAAGTAAATAAATAAATCTATTTTAAAACACTTTAGCATATACAGTTTGATGTTATGGACATGCCACTTTAGGTAAGTTGTATACAACTTTACCTCAGGCTACTGGCATTTTCACTGGAAAAGCACAGTCAGGGAAGACCAGCAAGCTTTCTACTTTGGAATTCCATATATCCTAGAGCAGTTCTGTCCAATGGAAATGTAACGTAAGCCACATACTTAGTATGAGCTTTGCTAACAGTCACTTTTAAAATGTTAAGAAACAGGTGAAATTAATTTTTGTAATATATTTTACATAACCCAATATATATAAAATATTAGTTTGACATATAAAATTATTAATGAGCTACTTTATTTTATTTAGTTTGTTTGTACTAAGTCTTCCAATTTTGGCGTGTATCTTACACTTATAGAATATCTCACTTTGGCCTAGCTGAAGCGTCCACAGCCACACATGGCTAGTGGCTACCATATTGGACAGTGCAGCTCTACAGAGTTTACCACAGTGCCCCTTGTTAGCTAGATCCTGATCAACACCTGAGGATGTGCAAAGTCACGTTGTCAATGGCCAGCATTTTTTTCTCCGTTGGTGAAATTGATGGCCTCTTAAATAGCAAGATGAATATTTAAAATGAGCTTTCATGGTGAAATTGAAGGTGGTAAATGTGGAATGGCCAAAATATTTTAGAGATGCTTTTCACTCCAGGATGCAGAATATAAGAATTAGGAGACCTATAGCTTGCATTTGTAGGGATGGCCCTTGAACCTGAATTCCTAAATGGTCCCAAGTCCAGCCATTGGTTTAGGAGGATTTATGGTTGCTTGATGCCAACCTTAAGGCTAACAGAATCCTGTCTCTGGAATGTGGTTCTGTCTAGCTGAACTGAAATTGTCATGTAAGTGGTGGTCTGAACACACAAAGCACCCAAAAGGACAGAGAGCTGCCACTTCGTATAACTGACAGACAGGAACTGCTTTGTGCTTCCTTGTTAATGAGTATTTCTTTATAAATGCTGTACATTTGGCAGATTTTTTTCTGATGCTTGCTTTTTTTGGTAGTTGTAAGACTGAGAAAGTAACTAAAGCCTCAGACTTCTTCAGCAGGGATTATTTAGCAAAGTGAATTAAAGGGCCGCTTATGACCCAATGGGCTTTGGGCAGTTCATAGCGATCCTCACAGAAAACAGCTTCTCAGCCATTGACGCTCAGCTCAGCTGAAGCTCGACCTCCTCCCCAGGTGACTTCAGCCTCCTTCCCTGGCTCACAATACACCTTTCTCAAAGGTCCTCTGCGTTGCAATTATTTTTATATACGTATGCGTATTATATTGTAATTACTTTTATGTGTGTGTCCCTCACCGGACTGTTAACTCCTCCAAGGGCACAGGTCCTATCTTCTAATCTTTGTATAATTAACAAACTCAAATCAATGCTTTGCTCTCAATATGCATTTAGTAATCATTTGCTGGATGAATGAACTAATGAACCACAGAATATACTCCATTTAATGCCAAGGAGATGCTCAACATGGAATGGAGACACGAGATGGGTCCGCCTCAGTGCCTTGTAATCGAAGTTAGGCAGTCAATAGACAAGAGGGGAGATCAGAGATGGCCTGAGGTGACAGGAAATGGCAGAAGTTGGTAGCAGTTTTCTTAATTTCTCCATTAATGAGTGGTTTTTTTTTGTTTTTGGTTTTTTTTAGCTTTTTAATCCATCATCTGACTTCATTTAGCTCATTCAGTCTTTTCCATCTTTGGGTTGACTAACTGTGGATCTCGGGTATGATTGTCTTTATTAGCTTGGTAATGACTTTATTGGGTTTCGGGGTCATTAATCGCTCGTTATGTTTGCAAATTTGACAAACAGATGCAAAATATTCCCCTTCATACATAAGTTGATCTAAAATTAATTATAGTACGTTTTTTGGCTTCAGGGTTTGTATCAAAAGGTACACTTTATTTTAAATTAAGTGATTTTTATAACCTTCCTCTGAAAATTTAAGAAGGGTGCTTGCTCTTTTAATCTAGGTAATTATCTCTCCGGTTTTGAATTAGCTTTTCTTTTTGTATGTGCTGGTTGTCTTCGGCGTTTTGCCGTCTCTGTGTCTTCTGTATCTAGTCACAGTTTGTCATGATGTCCATGCCTTTTAGCTTTTCATTCCCTCCAGAGACCCAGCTATAAAGCCAGACCTTTTAAAAATTTTGTCACATGCTTCCACTTTGGGGAAAGTTCACATTCTGTGGCTTGTTTGAAGTTATCCTTTTTTTTTTTTTTCTTTTTACACTGATGTCTACACTCCCCTGAAGGAAGTTATTTCTCTTGGCTTCACTCGTTCCTGTTACTTTAGTGGCCCACTCTGATACCAGAAGGGAAGAATTATGACTTCCAGTTCCAGAAAAAAAAATGAAGAGAAGACGATACAGCCCATCAGGAGGCTACTGAGAGTATTAGCCTCAAACCTGGAAGCTTCTGATCTGCAATTAGAAGCCCTATGGCGAGGCACCTCCTTCTCATCCTGATACTTTGGCTAGTCTTGTGAGTCAGGAGCATATACTCCTTGAAAAGTATAGATCACAAAACTTTATGAAAACGCTCTAATGTTTAAAGCCAGGAACCCACAACGCATAGAAAGAGAGAGAGAATGAAAGAGAGGGATGACTAGCAAACTGGAAATAATCATGTTTATTCAATGAGAAGAAAACTGTGAGTGACAATCATAATGACTCCTCTAATTCATCATGGTCTTTACATTGATTGGAATTTGAAATAAAGAGTAGCTGGATTTTGTTCATTGGTTGGAAGGTTGGACTTCAACAGATCTTAGATTTTTGCCCTTAGTGGTAATAGAATCACAGAGGCTTAACACTAGGATGAATCCTGAATAGTGGCTAGTCATTTAGGCCAATGTCATCAAACTGGGATCTAAGGGAGGGAAAAGCTTCAAGGAATCCATGAATATTTTATTCAAACCTCATTTTTAAAGTATTAGTAAACATTTAAAAAGCTGAGACTTTAAAAAACTACACATCAAAAAAAACAAAAAACCCCTACATATCCATCCCAATACGCAATATACCAAATTTAACATATTAGAGACCATCGATGCAATAATGTGTTGTAAGTTAACACAATAATCAGACCTGCAACGTAAGAATAGTTACTATTTATAATACGCATAGGATGCACTAGGAATAACGCTAACTAGTAGCCAATTGACTAATAACTATTTGACTATTTATTTGATTATTTAATCATAAGTCATTTAATAATATCTTCCTCACAGTGTTTTTATGATAATTAAATGAGAAGATGCACATAAACTATTGAGTATAGTACTTGGCACATAGTAAGCATTCAATATATATTAGCTGTTATTAATTCTCACAAACATTTCTGTGAGGGTGTTTTTACCACCATTATATTATCTGTCATTCACTTTAAACTTCTTCAGGGTGGTGTGTATGAACTTTAATCTCTATCCTGGGGACATTAGTTAACATTCGCTGTTCCTTAAAAAGAAACTATATAATCCAGGGGGTTAGTTAGCATTTTAAAGACTCTAATCCAAAACTCAGACTCCGCTGTCATTATTTCTGCACAACACCAGAAGGTTTTCTAATTAGCATAATGGATGTTAGAAATGACATTTCATTGGAGAAATGAATAGTTTTCAAGAATGAGTGAACTGGCTAGAAATAATGAATAGGTGCTCCTGCCCTTGAATGAGTAGGAAATAAGAACCTAGCTAGCACAATAGCCTACGCCCTTCGAACCTTGTGTTTAGGATTCTGATTTCTTCTAAATGTAGCATTTAATAGAGCATCATGTCAACTGACTGACCAGACGGTTAGCTGAGCAAAGCTGCTGGAATACTGCTGCACCTGCCCGAAGTGAAACTTTCATACAAGGTGCTTTCAAAGTGTCTAAAAGGACAGAGAGTTAGCACTTCCCTGACCTTTCGTAAAATAACACTGAATGGCTATTTAATTCGTGCTTGTATGTTGCAGAATGTGGTATTATAACATGTTTTCTGTGTCCAGGATGCTGTGGGAGAGACCTGCTTCTCCCCGTTGGAGCTTACCTCTGCCTTCTGGCAAGAACTTCGTAATTGTAAACAACCAGATGGGCTTGGTTAGTTCTTGACAATCCTCGTTTGTAAAATTGAGGCTGAAAGAGCTGAAGAATCTTGCTCAGGGTCATAGTTAGTGGAAGTGGTGCTGGGCTACTTCAAAGCTTATGCTCCTAACCAGTGTGTTCCAGTGCCTCTCAGAGAATTTATTGAGTGAGTAACTGCCATGTGATGATTATATCATATCATAGATTGTTTTAGCAGTTTCTGTAAGCTTTGTGTATTTCTAGTCTGACTTCTGTATTGTGATAAGGCAGGCATGTGGTTGTTAGATACTGTTCATTATTCAGACTTCAAACAAAATGTCCTGATCGTCTCTCTAAATTCTGAATTAGTCCAACTGAAGAGTATCCAGAGATATCTAAGAGGACAGTGAAAACACCACACCATTTACAATTCTATGCACCAAAAACAAAATAAAAATATAACTCGAATGCCGAGGCTGGTATTAGATGATACCTGTCATTCACCACTTCAGATGTCAATTTTCGATCTTCAATATACAGCTTCATTGTTCTCATGGATGACCTTATAACAAGCAGGTTTTAGACATCTGAAACTATAAAATAATAGCATACTTCTAGATTCAAATCCCAGTGTTAATTATTCAAGCTGTGAGAGATTTGTTAAATAATTTAACCTTTCTGAACTTTGGTTTAGTGATATGCAAAAGGGCTACTACTATAAAAGATGGAAAAGATTCCTATGAGAATTAAATAAATTAAAATATGTGAAGCATCTAGCACTTCAATGTTTGAAAGCCATGATTTTTATTACTCTTCTTATCTTTACTGTTCAGTCCCATGTTCTGTCTAAAGAAAGAATATTCTTTCCACCAATCTTGTAATTAGTAAGCTTCCTTGAATGCTTCCAGTGACAGGGAGATAACTACTTCACATTCCATTGAGTTCATATCTATGCTGGGAAAATTCCTAACCTGCTGGTTCTAATTCTGCCCTTACATCCACAAAGCAGCCCTTTAGCTATTTCAAATGACATCTTCACATGAGATGGGAGGGTCAGCCAAAGAGAACAACCTGAGTTTGGCTCATCCTGTATGATTACATAAAGCAGGTTACATAGAACTTGCCCCAAACAAGGGCAACCAACCCAGCCAAGCTGAGTGATTATATATATATAACAATAACCAGAGTTCTCAAAATATTTAGACTCTAAGCAAGGTGGTGAGTGGCTTTCCAGGGAGAGCAATTTGAAGTCAGGGCAATCCTTCTTTCTTTTGTGACTTGGAGGCTGTTTGTCCTCAGGAGCCTCAATTAAATGCGAATCCCCCTGAATGATTAACCTTCTAATAATGATTGCTATACTTTATGGTCTGTTATGGGCTAGGCACACATATGCGCATTACTCCCATCTCATAAATAAGGAGCTGAGGCTTAGAGGTGAAGATGCACAAAGACATACATTTAGTGATGGAGCTGGGCTTCCAACCCAGTCTTGCTGAATCCAAAGCCCACGTTCTTATCTCCTCAGCAGTTGTGAGTCACTTGAAGAGTCTTAGTGATGTTTCCTGGTAGCTAATTTCAGCATGAAAAAGTAAAAAGCTGCCTCAGAGTTGTTACTTTCCAAATATACCAAATATTAACATTTTAGGTATTAAATTTAGCTGAGGTTTTCATCGATATTTTTTATTTTAAAATATAGTAAAGGAATTGCCTGAATATTATTTCTTCTTTGGAGGCTCAGAAATCAAACTTTCATTTGGGATGAAAAAGAATGTGATCTATAGGATAGTTTTACATTCCAGAATCGGCGCCCATGCACAAATTTGCTCAAACTGTAGCTCCGTGCCTGAAACTTCTACAGCGGTTGTCAGCTAACACTTTTTCTTTCACAGCATAAAAGGGATAAAGAAACGCTGGGGACTCTGAACACCAGTAATATTCCAGTAATTCTTATTATCAGAAGGAGATGCAGCAGAATATAGTGGCTAAGAGCATGGGCTCTGAAACTCCACAGTGAGTTTGATCTTGGCCCTGATCTCATCTCAGCAGCGTGAGCTGGGAGGTGTTCCTTCTTCTCTGGGCCTCCGCTTCCTTATCTGTAAAATCAGGGTAATCATAGTGGAATTGTTGTGAAGGTCACATATGTACAGATCCTGAGCATGTAATAAGCACTTTATAAGCATTTGCTCTTCTTACTTTTGCTCCAGAAAATTTTCGGGAATTGCATGGTCTATGTGGTAACCTGCGGTACCTCGGAATAAACCTATGTGTACCTGTAAATTAATTTTCCCTGCAAATGTGGGTGCATAGGGGGAGGAAGCAAGGGAAAAGGGGGTGATGATTTAGCACTTAAATTAATCTAATGAATTAATCTAATTAGGAGTCCCCACCACAGAGGTGGCAGTTTAAGAATTTCAAGTATCTTTAAGAAAATACACACCAGAAGGATCATGAACTGGTATACGGATGTACCACATTTTTTTTCCATTGGTGACATGAGTGTTGTTTAAGATATGAGTTTGGCTAGAAAGTTTTAGCAAGCCCCACTGCCCTTACCTGAAAGAAGAGTAAGAATCCTCGTACTTTCAGAGCTGCATCTCCATCCTGAGCTCTGTTTGCCCTTGCATCAGCCTCTCCATTAACAGAGGGCTCTGTCCCGAGATGCATTTGGAAGGTTGGCTAATCCACCAGTCAGAATCCTATGGACAGCCTACAAGTGAGCTTCCCATGCAAGGTGCAGTCAGAAGGCTGCAGATGAGGAATAGGGTTTCTCTGCACTTACAAGAACAGGGTGTATGGCTGTTTCTGTGCTTGCCTGCCAATCAATGTTTATACTTTAACAAAAGGCTGGTCTAGGACACGCTTTCATTGAAACATACCACCTTATTGGGGGAGGTTGGAGAAGAGGGAATTGATGACTTTTACCCACCTCAATGGCCAGAGGCAGCTAATTCTTACCAGAAGAACCGTGACTTGGCTTAGGCCAACTCCCAACATTGAGACAGATATCTTATGTAAAGAACCCAGCATGTACTTGATACTCTCCCTCTTCTCATTCCCTGAAACCTGCCATTCCTACCTGAGCGCAAGAAGGTAGGCCTGCAACCAATTCATTCGTTTTTTCAACAAATATTTAGAGTGTGCACTCTGAACCAGGCACTGTGTTAGGTGCTGGGGAGTGTGCAGTAGTGTACAAGACAGAGAGCAATCCTGCCCACATGGGGCAGACAGTCCAGTGAGGAAAGACAATGAACAAAGTAAATAAGTAGTAGTGACCCTGTCTCTCCCCGTCGCCTGACCCTGCATCAGTACCACAGAGCAAGATGGAGGGGGGCTGGCTTTGTGAGGGGGAGATGGGTCCCATCTTGGGGAAGCTATCTCCTTATGAGAAGTCACAGGGGTCCAGAAAATGGTTTGTCCCTGTGCTTCAGAACAGTTCTCCAAGGCACACGAGCAGTAAACAAACAGGAAACAAGCAAAAACCTGCCTTTAAAAACAAAACCGGGCTTCCCTGGTGGTGCAGTGGTTGAGAGTCTGCCTGCTAATGCAGGGGACACGGGTTCGAGCCCTGGTCTGGGAGGATCCCACATGCCGCGGAGCAACTGGGCCCGTGAGCCACAACTACTGATGCCTGCGTGTCTGGAGCCTGTGCTCCGCAGCAAGAGAGGCCACAACAGTGAGAGGCCCACACACTGCGATGAAGAGTGATCCCCGCTTGCCGCGGCTGGGGAGGACCCTCGCACAGAGCCGAAGACCCAACACAGCAAAGATAAATAAATAAATTAATAAACTCATACACCCAACATCTTTTAAAAAAAAACAAAACAAAAACAAAGTCACCAAAGAGCTGACTCCTAGGTGGTGAACTTCACAGCAGTGTTATATTTGTTCTGGGCAGAGACTGTACTGGGGCTCTGAACCTCCATAAGACCACTGTGGTTTTCTACGTAAAGATGTGCCCTATTTGAGAAAACCTCAAACTCAAGATTGCCTTTCAATATTCAGAAACAAACAATTAGCTCAGCCCTGACCTAGCCCGACTCTCAAACTTCTCACCGGTTCCCTCTTATTTCAACCTTCTTTAGATTCAGGAGCTTGTTCCTTGCAGATCTTTCCTTGCCTCCCTGCCGCAGTCCTCCCCACCCAGGCCACCTGCGTCCACTGCTTCCTGAGTAAGTGACCTCTTTTCTCCCAGGGACAATCTTTCTCTTCCCCTCATTGTCATCCAAAGCTTCTGGGTCTCCGTTTTTCCAATATTCTAGGTCATGCCTTTGTCTTTTATTATCCTGTCTCCTTTCCCCTTTAATAATTGCGTTCACCCTCATTCAATAATAAAAATAAAAAGGGAGAGTAATTTAAGATTTACTTGCATGGCCCAGGAAAAAAGTCATTTTGGTGTTAATCCAAGCACAGTGGAGGCTTGCTGTAGGAAATATATGACCTAGACTTTTAAATTTAGGAAATAGATTAATTATACTGTGATTATTCATCTCACAAAAATATTACAATGTTACTGATGAGAGTATTATATCTATTTTTAAAACTCCAGTAAACCATTTTTAAAATGGTAAACCATTTTAAATAATAAGCTCCCAGAACACTTTAAAATAGGATTTGAGTTACACATATTTTACTTACAAATTTTGGGGACAATATATTTTTTAAGTGAGTCACATCAATATAATATTGAAATATAAAAGCAAAAATCAAAAAATATCTCAGCTGGTTAGAACCTCTTTGGGGTCATTACAGTCTCACATGATAATTAGCAATGACTTTAGGTGTTGAGATAAACAGAGCCTTCACACTTATTACATACTTACTTTAATGATTAAATATTTATCTAGCTGCCAGCTATTTGTGAGGGATGGGTAGGTTCTCCCCCCTCCCCTACAAAGTATAAGACTAGGTACCTACTCTCAAGGTTACTTACAATCTAGCCATGAAGATAAACCTTATGCTTAGAGAAAGTGAATCAAGATCTCAAGGATGATGCAATACGTGCCACTTGAGAGGTGCAGTTAGATAGTGGTCTATCAGTCCCCAGGAAGGCTGATTGGCAGGCCCAGTGGATAAGATTCACTCCAGGTTAGTGTCTGGATCATCTTTTTTTTTTTTTAATTGAAGTATAGTTGTTTTACAACGTTGTGATAATTTCTGCTGTACAGCAAAGTGATTCAGTTATACATATATATACATTCTTTTTCACATTCTTTTCCATTATGGTTCATCATAGGATAGTGAATACATAGATCATCTTAATTACTGCAAATAGTTTGGGCCTGTTTATTTTTTGTTTGTTTGTTTTTGCGGTACGCGGGCCTCTCACTGTTGTGGCCTCTCCCGTTGTGGAGCACAGGCTCCGGACGCGCAGGCTTAGCAGCCATAGCTCACGGGCCTAGCCGCTCCGCGGCATGTGGGATCTTCCCGGACTGGGGCACGAACCCGTGTCCCCTGCATCGGCAGGCGGACTCTCTACCACTGCGCCACCAGGGAAGCCCAGTTTTGGCCTGTTTTTAACTCTTGCTCTGTATCTTTACTCTTTTCGATTTAATTTATTTAAGTTGGCAATATAGATGCACATGGTAACATATTTTAATAGTTCAAAAATATACAATGAAGTGAGTCCTTATGCACACATACCGTGATCCAGCAGCAACAATCAAGGTCAGCTGTTCACCCCAGAAAATGACCCCAGGAGGGATCACCAGGAGACCAGTAACTTTTACCTGAAATGATATTTATACCACCCGGCAAATGACGAAGAAAAGATTCCTTCAGCTCTGGACATAGTAGCAATCAAAATTTCCATGGCAAAGCAGGTACATGGCACAGGGAGATCAGCTCGGTGCTTTGTGACCACCTAGAGGGGTGGGATAGGGAGGGTGGGAGGGAGTCGCAGGAGGGAGGAGATATGGGGATATATGTATATGTATAGCTGATTCACTTTGTTATACAGCAGAAACTAACACACCATTGCAAAGCAGTTATACTCCAATAAAGATGTTAAAAAAAAAAAATTTTCCATGGCAGGGCTGACATGAACACAACCCAACAGAAAATGCCAGTGTATCTGTCTTACATCTGGCTGCCACTATTTAAGGGTTATTATAACAGCCAACAATGCTCTGTGTCAGTAATTTAAGCCCATGTAATTATAACCAAACTGTACCCCCAAATAATACATTAATGTTGATATTTTCCATCCAAAAATATACATACAGTGAAAACTCGGTCTTCCCATACCCTCTTTCACTCCCATACTCACCTTCACCCTACTGCTTCTCTCCCTAGAGACAACCACTGCCCCTGGTGCCTCATGTGTCTCTCCAGAGTTAGTTCTACACATGTACAAACATACAAAAATGACCGTAGATTCTACATAACAGTCCAGATCTTATTTTTTTTTTAACTTAAAGACTTACCTTGGAGATCATCCTATTTCAGTGCTCATGGATCTGCCTCATTCTTTTTAAAGCTGAGTATTATTTCAGTGTATATATGTGCCATGTTTTGTGTCACCTCTTGATGGTTGTTTAAGTAGTTCCTGAGTCTGCAGGAACTTTATTTTTTATTTTTAATGCTTTTATTGAAATATTATTAATATCAATTAAAATGCAGAGATCTTAATGTTCAGTGTGATGACTTTTGGTGATTATATACAACCATTAACCACCACCCAAGATAAAACACAAAATAGGGAGATGCATGAGGGAAGGGATGTGGGAACAGATGTATATGTACGACTGATTCACTTTGTTATAAAGCAGAAACTAATAAAAAAAAAAAAAAACACACACAAAATATTTCCATCTTTACAGAAAGCTCCTTTGTCCTTCCGCAGTCTCTCCTGCCTCACAACTGTTCTGATTGCCGTCATCATAAATTAATTGTGTCTGTCCTTGATCTTCAAAGTTTGGATTCATACAGAACATACTCTCTTGTGTCAGACTTCTTTCACTCAGCATCATGTTTTTGAGGTTTGGCCATGTTCCTTGCAGGTTTATTCTTAGTTTATATAAGCTAATCTAAATAAATAACATTTTGTCTGTGCTCTAGGTAATTTAAGGTGTCACAAATGCAAATTAATTAATTAACTAATTCATCTCATTAAGAGACATTAGGACCTTCGAAATGGTTAAACAAAGATTTGGAAAGAGTCATGAATTAATAATAATAAGTTTCACTGAAAAAGACCTCAGGATTTTAGATGACTCTAAGCTTGGTATGTGTCAGCTCTTTGATATGTAACAAAAAAGACGATATGATTTTCTGGGATTCCATGATTTTACACCCTTCCTCTTTTAAGTGCGTGACTTCCTTAATTTCTAATATGTGTTTTGAAATTTTTGCTTGATGGCAATAATAGTCATAATTATATTCAATGTTACTGAAGATGTAGGCATAGAAGATTTATTGGAGTGAATGCACAATAAACTCAAGATTGACTGTGGTAAACACCCTCCATTGCCTACATGAAAGTCATTCCTTCCCTCCCCCATCACCCTAGCTAGTAGAGGCTTTCGTTTGCTCTATTTCCCTTGCTTTGGGGAGTATAGGTCTTGTCCCAACCCCAGAGGCTGAATCAAGCATACCAAGGATGGCAGAACTGAAAGATGAAGAGCATGATGCCATTATTGAGTAGTTAAACATGCACATAACTGGTAGAAATCTTTGTTGGTGGTGATATTTTAAAACTTATTTTGTTTTTTAAAGTCAGGTTTATTGAGCTATAGTTTACCCTGCTGTAAAATTCACCCTGTTGGTGGTGAATTTCTTAAAACTAAGTTCTTCGTATGCCCTCTATCATGATTTGCTTTTTTATACCAATAGAAAAAATATAGAACAGTTTTGGTTCATCTAAATTCTGGGTAATATAGAACCAATAGTAGCATCTTGAAGCTTGGAAACAAACTGAGCTTTATAGAGCTTGTACCAGTTAGGATGCTTTTGGCTGCGAGTAACAGAAAGATATTGATGCAAAATTGACTAAAACAAAAAGGAAAGGTGTTATCTTGCAGAATTGGGAGTCCACAGTTGGACAGTCCTCAGATGCCGTATGCCCTGAGGCTCCATGTAGTCCCAAGGACATGGACTCTGTACCTGTTTCCGCTGCTGTCTTCTGCTTCAGCTTTAGCCTAAGGCGATTTAACTCTTGGTTGCAATTTCATTGCTAGTGGCCTTCTGGGCCAAGTACTTGTTCCCTTGTTTATGTACAGCAGGAGAGAGAGCCCTGGAATAAAATCTTCCCTTCCATCTGATTGGGCCACTGTAGGTCTCACACCTATCCCTAGATCAATAGCAGTCAACAGGAGATTGGCTTAGAATAAATAGGATTATTTGATCAGGTGGGTGTCTGATCAAAAATTAGGGTCTTTTTTTTTTTGGCTGTGCCACAAGGGCTTGTGGGATCTTCCTGGACCAGGGATCGAACCGGTGCCCCCTTCAGTGGAAGCTCAAAGTCCTAACCACTGGACCACCAGGGAATTCCCCAAAGTCTGTTAGGAAGGAGGAAGAAGGAAATGGATTAGGGTAACAAGACCAGCATTTAACGCAAAGCTGTATGGGATCTTAGACTGCTAAATTCTTATTTAGTAGATTAGTTATTGCCTCATCAATACTTGTGATATCCAGGTGGCTGGAGAGGATGAATATAGCTTCATAAAGTGCTTTACTTTCTTCCAGTGCTTTTACACACTGGAAGAAATCTTCAATCAAACACTTAAAAAAATTTTTTTTTAAACTTAAAAAAAAAATTTTTTTAATTAAAAAAAATTGGGATATAGTTGCTTTACAGTGTTGTGTTAGTTTCTGTCATACAATGAAGTGGATCAGCTATATGTATACATATATCTCCTCCATCTTGGGCCTCCCTCCCAACAGCCCCCCCCCACCCAGTCCCACCCATCTAGGTCACCGCAGAGCACGAAGCTGAGTTCCCTGCGCTATACAGCAGGTTCCCACTAGCTATCTGTTTTACACATGGCAGTGCACATATGTCAATCCCAATCTCCCAATTCATCCCACCCCCCCTCCCCTCCCCACCGTGTCTCAAACACTTTCATTATAGCCCATGGATGGGATTCCCAGTCCTGGACTCTTTCTGAATTACTTTTATTTTGCATAAGCACAAGTATAACTTATGGTTGTCAAGAAATCCTTGAAAGAAGCTCACAAAATGTATTATAACTTAAAAATATGTATGAAAAGTTAATTTAATGCTAAAAAAGCAATGTTAGAAAACTGAGAAGCAAGGAAGAAGACAGGAAAAATATGCCACTTCAAGCAATCTGAAAATGCTTATACCACAATAATGTGAAAACATGAAAATCACTTTAAGTGGCTTTGAACCAGGCAGAATTGAACTTCTTCAGTTTGAGTCTATATCATACTATATTCAAATTCTTTAAGAGCCTCAAATTCCTTTAAGACCTATGTATAAGAATTATTCTATTTCTAGAAAAAAAAAGACTGGAAGGAAACATACATAAATGTTGATATTTTCTCTGAGCAGGATTATGAATGATTATTATATTCTTAACCGTTTTTCGTATTTTTCACATTTTCTATATTGCCTTTTTCAATCAGAATAAAATATTGTATTATAAAATATACAATATAAAGACTAGATTTATAACTAGTATAGAATACTTGATCTTTGTTCCATTACTAAAAACTTAGAGGTGCATAAGCCAGCAACAATCTCTGTGACCAAATATTCCATCAAAATGCGATATCCAGTTGGCTGCTTATAATAGAAGCAGTTGTTCCAGGTAGTTTATGACAATTAAAGTGATCCCACAGATCACTCTTCCTGATTAATCTTTTCTTTTCCAGAAGTTAGGGACTCCATTGCCAGTCCTCTGTGACAATGATACTACATTTTGTGAAAAGACAAACTCAAAGTGTCAAATTTCAAATAGCTAAGCAGAGTTTGCAAACTGGGACCTAGAAGGCTAAATCTGATTAATATACCTATTTGGTTTAGCTTGAACAGGGTAATTTAATTAATTAATTAATTAATTTTTAAAAACACTATTTTTAAAAATAATTAATTAATTTCTGTCTGCGTTGGGTCTTTGTTGTTGCGTGCAGGCCTTCTCCAGTTGCAGCAAGGGGGGCCACTCCTTGCTGCGGTGCGTGGGTTTCTCATTGCGGTGGCTTCTCTTGTGGAGTATGGGCTCTAGGCGCGCGAGCTTCAGTAGTTGTGGCACATGGACTTAGTTGCTCCGCGGCCTGTGGGATCTTCCTGGACCAGGGCTCAAACCCGTGTCCCCTGCACTGGCAGGCAGATTCCCAACCACTGCACCATCAGGGAAATCCCAAAGAGAGTAATTTAAATATGAATAAGTCAATAGTCTTAAACAAATTAGAAGATTTTATCTAAAAATCTGAATTTTTGGATTCCCTAAAAAATTAGAAGACTGGAATTGCCTCAAGGCAACCATCAACTGCAGCAGAGTAGCTTATTGCTTCCTCGTCCCCACTCCCCTCCTAGTATCATGTGCTCCCCAGTTTGCCCCGATACCCACTATTTACTTTAGTCAGCCAACTTCAATCATCTGCATTCTCCTGAAGGCAATAGCTAAGAGCACAGGCTCTAGTCATACTGCCAGCCTGATAAGACTGGATCCCTGGGGGCTTCCCTGGTGGCGCAGTGGTTGAGAGTCCGCCTGCCAATGCAGGATACACTGGTTCGAGCCCTGGTCTGGGAAGATCCCACATGCCACGGAGCAGCTGGCCCCGTGAGCCACAATTACTGAGCCTGCGCGTCTGGAGCCTGTGCTCTGCAACAAGAGAGGCCGCGATAGTGAGAGGCCCCCGCACCGCGATGAGGAGTGGCCCCCACTTGCCCCAACTAGAGAAAGCCCTCGCACAGAAACGAAGACCCAACACAGCTATAAAAAAAAAAAAAAAAAAAAAAATGGGGATAAGAGCCCTCAGTTAAGAAAAATAAATAAATAAAGACTGGATCCCTTTCTTAAAAGGGTGTGTCTTTGGCAAGTTACTTACCTTCCATGTGCCTCAGTTTCCTCACTGGTAAGGTGGAATAATAGCAGTACCTACTTCATAGGGTTGTGGTGAGAATTAAGTGAGCTGATATATGTAATAGACTTGGAACAGAGCTTTGTACCTAGGCAGAGCTTGATAAATGTTAGCCATTAGTAATGTTACCAGGCAACATGAAGAGACATTTGGATTTGGTCCTTCTGAAGTTGGGAATTACATCCCGCAGAAGGTAGAAGAGGCTGGTGGAGCTGGACACAAAGAGACATCTTTGGACTTGGGATGAGTTTGTAGAGACGTGGCTCCTGGGATAGTGGGACAATGAGAAGGACATAAATACCAATCAAAATTGGAGAGAGGAGAGTGTAACAGTAATCTGAAATCAGATAGGCATAATTCTTTGCTTTGCCATTTACCAGCTATGCACCAAAGAGAAGTTTTCTAAACTATCTGAACCTCTGTTTCCTCATCTGTAAAATGGGGATAATAACAGTACCTATCCTGAGGCATGACTTAGCCTGGATTTCCTCCAGAAAGTAGACAAGGGCTTTCATGAAGAAAATTTATTTTGGGAAATGATCCCAGTAAATAAGAGTAGGGGACTGGAAATAGTGTCCCAGGGAGAGGGAAGACAACAGAAAGATGTTATTGAGCTGGACACTACTGTAGGCAGCTGGACCTGAGTCCCACTGAGATCCTCTGAGAACTCAACAACAAATAGATCATCCAAATCAAAAATGGACAAAGGACTTGGATGGCCATTACTTCAAAGAAGATATATAATTGGCCAATAAGCACATGAAAAGATCCTCAGTGTGATTAGTCATTAAGGAAATGCAAATCAAAACCACAAAGAGATATCATCTCACACCGGTCAGAATGGCCATCGTCAAAAAATCTAGAAACAATAAATGCTGGAGAGGGGTGGAGAAAAGGGAGCACTCTTACACTGTTGGTGGGAATGTAAACTGATACAGCCACTATGGAGAACAGTATGGAGGTTCCTTAAAAAACTAAAAATAGAACTACCATACGACTCAGCAATCCCACTACTAGGCATATACACTGAGAACACCGGAATTCAAAGAGTCATCTACCAAAATGTTCATTGCAGCTCTATTTACAATAGTCAGGACACGGAAGCAACCTAAGTGTCCATCAACAGATGAATGGATAAAGAAGTTGTGGCACAAATATACAATGGAATATTACTCAGCCATAAAAAGAAAGGAAATTGAGTTATTTGTAGTGAGGTGGATGGACCTAGAGTCTGTCATACAGAGTGAAGTAAGTCAGAAAGAGAAAAAGAAATACCGTATGCTAACACATATATATGGAATCTAAGGGAAAAAAAAAAGGTCATGAAGAACCTAGGGGTAAGAGAGGAATAAAGGCACAGACCTACTAGAGAATGGACTTGAGGATATCGGGAGGGGGAAGGGTAAGCTGTGACAAAGTGAGAGAGTGGCATGGACATATATACACTACCAAAAGTAAAATAAATAGCTAGTGGGAAGCAGCCACATAGCACAGGGAGATCAGCTCGGTGCTTTGTGACCACCTAGAGGGATGGGATAAGGAGGGTGGAGGGAGGGAGATGCAAGAGGGAAGAGATATGGGAACATATGTATATGTATAACTGATTCACTTTGTTATAAAGCAGAAACTAACACACCATTGTAAAGCAATTATACTTCAATAAAGATGTTAAAAAACAAACAAACAAAAAAACCCCCACAATGAGAGGGACTTCCCTGGTGGTGCAGTGGTTAAGAATCCGCCTGCCAATGCAGGGGACACGGGTTCGAGCCCTGGTCCAGGAAGATCCCACACGCCATGGAGCAACTAAACCCTTGCACCACAACTCCTGAGCCTGCGCTCTAGACCCCGCGAGCCACAACTACTGAAGCCCGTGTGTCTAGAGCCCGTGCTCGCAACAAGAGAAGCCACCGCAATGAGAAGCCCGCACAAAGCAAAGAGTAGCCCCTGCTCTCCGCAACTAGAGAATGCAGCAATGAAGACTGAACACAGCCAAAACAAACAAACAAACAAATAAAAAAACCCCTAAAAAACCCACAATGAGATACCACTTCACATCTACTAGGATGGCCATAATAATAATAATTTGAAAAAGGAAAGCAAATGTTAGTGAGAATGTGGAGAAATTGGAACTCTTGTACATCTGGTAGGAATGTAAAGTGGTTCTGCTCCTATGGAAAACAGTTTGGCCGTTCCTCAAAAAGTTAAACAGAGAATCATCATATGACTCAGCAATTCTACTCCTAGGTATATAGCCCGAAGAATTAAAAACAGGTACTCGACTATGTGTACACACATGTTCATAGCAGCATTAATCACAGCAGTCAGAAGGTGGAAGCAACCCAAATATCTACTAAAGGATATTCATCCCTTAACAGCAAATAAGAGTACATGTATACAATGGACAAACAAATTGTGGTATATGTATACAATGGAATATTATTCAACCATGAAAAGGAATGAAGTACTGATACGAGGTTGAACCTCGAAAATATTATGTTAAGTGAAAAAAGCATGACAAAAGTCACATATTGCATGATTCCATTTATATGAATTATCCAAAAGAGGCAAATCCATAGAGACAGAAAGCAGATTGGTAAGTGCCACGAGCTTGGGGAAGGAAATAAAGTGGAATAACAGCTTAATAAGTATAGGGTCTCCTTTGGGGTGATAAAAATGTTTGGAGCTAGATGGGGTGGTGATTGAATTGCAAGATGCATTTCATATTCTGAATGCACTAAATGTCACTGAATTGTTCTTTTTAGGATGGTTAAGTTCATGTCATATGAATTTCACCTCAATTTTTAAAAAGTCTTTAATAGCTCTGAAATTCTATGAATGTGATCAAAGTAATAAAGGCTCGATAGGCTGTGAGATGAAGATGGGGAATGCAAAGAATGGGTGTTATTACATAAAACGAACAATAACACAACTCTGAAAAAGTCAGGGACCCCCTGGCCCAGATCACGAATGTTCAGCAGTGGGAAATCTATTTAAGTCAGGGTCCTAATGCTTACATTAACAATGGAGCAGTTTGGCTAATTTTTTCAGGCAACACGTGAACGCAAGAAGTAGAGTGTTTACATCTGTAAGTCTGTAAATCACATGCAATGCAGAAACTTAAAAATAACCCACCATCTTTTATGGCTGCCTATTTAGATAGGCATGGGAAACAATATGCTGTATTCAAGGCATCAAAGAAATATCATCAAAAGTGTGTAAATGACCCTAGGTTTATTAATTTTTTTGAGGCTATTCATGGTGTTAGCAGAGTAGGCATTTATTGCTTGTGACAACCCCTCAGGGCAGACGCCACGGTCCTGACACTTTAGCACGCTTGTTACTTCTTCCTTGTGTCCTAAATTTCAAGAAGATGGAAATGGAAGTTTGGAAGCTAATAATAGTGTCATCTCCTTGGCAGGAGCTGGAAGGAAGCATGCCCACGGAAAAACCATAACACTGGGTGCCTCAAGGCATCTGCAAGGGAACTAGGGAGAGAAATGAAGACAGAAGGACTACAGGGCTCAATAGCACAGGAAGGCAGGGACAACAAGAGCATGCGAGCCCCAAATCCAGCAGAAGATAAAAAAATATATATGAGCTTAAAAAATGGGAATCAGAAGCAGAGCCTGTTTGTCATTAGAGAAAGTGGGTATATTTAACAGTATTCAAACCATTTAATTTGGTAACTTCACCTTTGGGAATCTACCTTATGCAAGTGATCCTACTGAGAATATGTCCTTTTATTTGAAACAGTCTAACTTCAGTAGTGGGGAGAGGAATGATTAAGTGAAATATTGAACACCCCCTTGACCAAAAAGCCATTAGAAATGGTGTGGTCACAGAGTTCATAATGATACGGGAAAGGGTTATGTTATAGTTGTGCGATAATGTCTCTCTTCTTTTTATGAACGTGAAATACATTCATTTGGAGGATGCAAATAATGACAACATCACAAATAAAATAAGTTATAATCCCACATCTAGAGATAACCATAGTTGTATATTGGTTTAATTCCTCCCAGTCTTTTTAATGTAAGTATGCATATACATACATATTTATAAAAATGAATTCTATACTGTACAAACCATTGCAATTAGAATAACTTAATTAAAATAGGTGAAAAAAATTGCAAAATCATATACACACATGCTATTATGAATGTCTTTGTATTGTGGGCCAGGGAAGGTTTCCCCACTTTTACTCCTCCGTAATTTTGATATTTGTCTGCTTCTTTCATAGAGTTGATTCCTGGTTCTCTAAGGTTGGAAATGGTGGGAGAATTGGGAAAGAGATCTGGGAAGGGATGGATGGCCGACTCCCATCCTGAGAATCTCTAACGCCATCACCATCGGTAGGATGGAGGCTTGATGTTATTACAGGGGCTGACAACTTCCTCACTCCCAATAGCTGGAGCAGGATACACACAGGAAGGCATCTCTGCAGGGGTCCCAGGTTGAAGACCAGGAAACCATGACTTTGTAAACATGGATTGTGTGTAAATCAAGTTTCCAGATGATAAGGTCCCAAGACCTTAGGAAAGCATCATTTTAATGTCCTAGCTACCCTCCAACCCCCTACTGCACTTACACCTTCACTTCCCTCTCTGTCTCTCTGTCTCACACACACACACACACACACACACACACACGCACAGAGTTCTCCTTCAATTGACAACTCTGAAGATCTGGACTTGCTTTTATTTAGGAAGCAACTGGTTTCCTTTAACAGTGTATATTATTTTTACATTGGGAAAATAAACTTTTTTAATGGATAAATAAACCTGGTTGGGGGAGATTATTTCTTAAGCTCACACTGAGGTTTTTATTTATTTATGTATTTATTTATGTATTTATTTTTGGCTGTGTTGGGTCATCATTGCTGTGCACGGGCTTTCTCTAGTTGCGGTGAGCGAGGGCTACTCTTCGTTGCGGTGCGCGGGCTACTCATTGCGGTGGCTTTTCTTGTTGCAGAACACGGGCTTTAGGCACACGGGCTTCAGTAGTTGTGGCACGCGGGCTTCAGTAGTTATGGCGCACAGACTTCAGTAGTTGTGACTCGCGGGCTCTAGAACGCAAGCTCAGTAGTTGTGGTACACGGGCTTAGTTGCTCCGCAGCATGTGGGATCTTCCCAGACGATGGCTTGAACCCGTGTCCCCTGCACTGGCAGGCAGATTCTTAACCACTGCACCACCAGGGAAGTCCCACAGTAAGGTTTTTACTAATGCTGTTGGGCTTTTATACTGTCCAGAAAGAATTGCACCTCCTCCCAGGCTTCATGCTCACCCTGGGTCCCTAGGCCCTGCCAAGGGCACATGACCAAGATCCAGGCCAGTCAGGCATCATGTGACCGCCTGACCACTCAACTCTTTCTTTTGTTGAGTTCTGTCTTCTTTGCTAACAAGTCCGTACAGAGAGAGCAGCTGGGCCCCAAATGGTTATTTTATCAGGGAGGAATTAGCCCTGTTCTCAGACACCAGAATGAGTGTGTTTGAGGATCATTGTTATTCTGCTCCTTGACCCTCTATCCTTCAGTCTAAATAATCCCAGTTCTTTCAACTTCTTTTTTTTCCCCGTAAGCTTTATTGTTTCCTACCCTTTAATATCCTCACAATTCTTCTCAGAACCTCTCCCAGTCCTCCTCTTCCCTCTTTAATTACAGGGCTCAAACACAATCTTCTAGGAAGCGCTTGAGTAGTGCTCAGTAAAATGGAAAGCTTATCTCAAGATTCCTACATGCTGGGGTTTACGCAGCCTTCCCAGGGTCACGTGATGCTGTCTTTTTAAGTAACTGCTTTAAAATGCCTCATGAACAGTTTATTTTCTGCTGGGAGCAGCAGCCTGCAGAGGTAGGCATGGAAAGGGGCCCTCAGGGTGTCATACATAGTATGACCAGCCGGGCTGGCAGCCAGCACCTGTGGGCACAGAGGAGGGTGAACTTTGCAGAGTTTGGCCCTGGGGGCCTGGGTCCCTTTTTTGAGATCATCTGCCTCTTCAGAAGCATTCTCTCCCACCAACAGACTGTCCCATTTTCATTCAAAATAGGAAACAATCCAATATCATCCTTTACACTTTGCTTAAAACTCTGTCATGTCCATGTGTATTTTTTTTTTTTTTTTTTTTTTGCGGTACGCGGGCCTCTCACTGTTGTGGCCTCTCTCGCTGCGGAGCACAGGCTCCGGATGCGCAGGCTCAGCGGCCATGGCTCACGGGCCCAGCCGCTCCGCGGCATGTGGGATCTTCCCGGACCGGGGCACAAACCCGTGTCCCCTGAATCGGCAGGCGGACTCTCAACCACTGAGCCACCAGGGAAGCCCGTCCATGTGTATTTTATCCAGGAATTTGCATTTTAAACCCTTTTACTTCTAATTGCAGAATGAGAGACTTATTCACTGCTGAGAGCTTCTCTAACAATAGCAGCTGAATGGACCATATCATCTATCTGTCTATCTATCTATCTATCTATCTATCATCATCTGTCCATCATTCTTTCTTTCTTCTTGCCTCTGAGCTCATTAGTCAGACTGCTGCTGCTGGTAAACCTCTTTTTTGTGTGTTGGAAAACCTAGGGGGGTTGAGACAGACAGGCTACAGAGAAGTGTCTGATCTGGCTCTCTCCTTCCCTCTCTCTATTCCTTCCTTCCTTCTATTCATTCAATAAAATTCTGCTGGATACCTACTCTCCTCCTTCCAGGTTCTCATCAAAATTCTGGGGTTAAAATAAAGAAAAAAACAAAAAGAAAAACAGAGCCTCTGCCTCCAAATGCCTCATAACTTGGTAGGAAGATCCAGACATATGAAAAAAGAAGTGTAACAAAGCATCTCGACACTGCTCTGGATAATGTGTGACAAAAAGAGGAGTGGTCAGTTCTACCTGCGAGTGGAGAAGACACCTGGAAAGGCCTCTTAGGGGGGCTGGAACTTTTCTTCTACTATGAACCCACATTCTTCCCTCACCATCTTCTGTCCCAAGCCTCCAAGGTGCAAGGGAGACAGAATATTTTTCTTCCTTCTGAGCCAGTCGTGTTTCTGCTTTCCTGTCCCCCACAGGGCAGCTAGGTCACAACTTTGTAGCCCAGAGGCTTTTAATTCCTCTTGACACAGAACTGTGGAAGCCCTCAGTGTATAAAAGCTACATGAGTATATCTGTGTGTGTATCATGTGAGTGTTGCACATGTGACAAAGTACTAGACATCTCGTTCCTGTGACATGGTGGGAGAGTTGAGGAACCTTGGCCACTGGAAACTAGGATCTCTATTTCCTCCATGTAGTTCAACAGCAAGTACAAATTAAACATATCTTTGTCTACTTATCTTGTGCTTTTTTATTCTTTATTTTTTACTGTAATTTATTACAGCAAACCTCTGAGGTATTGTGTGCTCAGTTCTAGATCACTGCAATAAAGCAAATATCACAGTAAAATGTCACATGAGTTTTTTAGTTTCCCAGTGCCTATAAAAATTATATTTATACTGTACTGTAGTCCAATAAGAGTGCAATATCATTATGTCTAAAAAAACAAGTACAGGAATTCCCTGGTGGTCCAGTAGTTAGGACTCCACATGTCTACTGCAGGGGGCATGGGTTGGATCCTTGGTCGGGGAACTAAGATCCCACAAGCTGTGTGGCGTGGCCAAAAAAATTAATTAATTAATAATAAAAAAAACCCCCAAGTACATACTTTAAAAGATAATGGTGTTGGAAAAATGGTGCCAATAGACTTGATCAACCGGGGACTGCCACAAACCTTCAATTTGTAAAAAATGTACTATTTATGAAGTACAATAAAAAGAAGTGCAATAAAACGAGGTATGCCTGTATTCTCATGTTTAAATAAACTACTATTTCCTCTCTACACCCCTCCTCACACCACTGCTGACACACCAAATAATTCTTTAGTTCTTGGTGTCATACATTTCACTGACACTTGCTGCCCAGAGGGCGCAGACCCCATAGGTGAAGCGCTCAGACCCACAAGACCTCAGACACCAATCGCAACTCCAGGCTGGCACCTGTGCTTCTGACCACTAGAGCACCACTGGCAATGCATAGGACAGTCCCATGCAATTTCACCATTTTCAAAGATTATGTCACCAATGGTAATACCCTCATGGCATACAAGTTGCCAACACATCTCAGCTGAATTTGTCAGCGTCTGTGATCATGCATTCTTAGTGCTTCTTTGTGAAGATACAGCCCTGACAGACATCATTACATCTTGGTGTGGTCATGCCTAAGCATTTGTGACTGAAATACATGTTAGTTTGTTATAAATTACTCTCCTTTTATTACCCTCATATTACATTGATTTTTTTAAAATTATGTATGAGGGTGGTTATATTAGCCATACATTTCATTTCAAGGTAATAAAGGAAGAGTTACATGATACTTGTATTAAAAACAGACTTTGGGTCTGCTACAAACTGAATGTTTGTGTCCCTCCTTCCCTGAAAATTCATAGGTTGAAGCCTAATACCTACTGTGATAGTATTAGGAGGTGGGGGTCTTTGAGAGGTGATTAGGTCATGAGGATGGAGCCCTCACGAATGGCATTAGTGCCCTCATAGAACAGGCCCCAGAGAACTCCCTTGCCTCTTCCACCATGTGAGGACACAGAGAGAAGATGGCTGTCAGAGAACCATGATTCTGGCTCTCCCAGACACTCAATCTGGCTGTCAGTGAACCATGATTCTGGCTCTCCCAGACACTCAATCTGCTGTGCCTCGATCTTGGATTTTGCAGCCTCCAGATTGTGAGAAATAAATGTCTGTTGTTTATGAAACCAGCCAGTCTATGGTATTCTTTTACAGCAGCCTCAACAGACCAAGAGGGTTGAGAACTGTTATTACTCTATAACACTTTGCTGCTTTGACAGCTTTTTTTTTCTGACTACCTCTTCAAAGAATCATGGGGAGACTTGATTGTCATCCCCTAGATCCTTGTCGCCTTTATATTTCCCAGTAAGTCCTTGCCACCTTACTCAGAAGCCTTCGTTTATCCTTCCTAAGGATGCAGTGCTGCCTCCCCAGGTGTCTGCCTACAGTGACTCCTGACAAAGCCCCCTTCCTCAGAGTTAGCCATTCCTCTTTGTTTGGGGCATTGCTCTTCTGCCAGATGAACAGCGAAACTCAAACTCGGTAATGAAGCTGGGATTAGCTGGCTTGGAGGAGGAGGTCAGCTCAAGCCAGAGAAGTTGTTAGGCAACAGTGGTTTATTATCTCAACTCCCAAGAGAAACTTTTGGTCATATCCTGGTCTTTCAATCAAAGGCCTGTTTGCATGCAGCATAGGGGTGGCACATACGGTGTCTTTGTATGAATTAGAAAATGGGCCACTTTAAAAGCAAACAATTGCTACAAGGCTTCTCCTCCCCTGGCTGATACAGCTGAGCCTTGATCAGAGGCAGGATAGATCTCAGCCCCCACTCATCCCTGCAGCCAGGATAGCCCAGATTTGGGCCTTTGGTTTACTTTGGGGGAATGATGATCATTTGGGGTTGGGCTAGGGTACACTTGTCGCTACCTGAGGTCTGGGCTTCACAGAATTAATTTCCAAATATGTCTCTCATAGGTCTCCATCCAGTTAAGAACTTGGATCCTGGAGTAGGTTCCCTGATCCAAAGTTCATTTCTATCACTTAGTATCTCTGAACTGTTGGCAAGTTGGGTGAACTTGGGAAAGTTACTTAAACTTTTAATACCTGTTTCCACATTTGTAAAATAGGGATAATGGTAATATCTATTTTCTTAATAAGGTTGTTATATGGATTAAATGAGTTAATATTTGTACAGGGTGTAGAACAAAACTGGACATAAAATAAGAACTATATAAGCTTACTTTTTCCTCTACTAAGCTGTAATCTCTCACCATTTCTTACCCGTTTTGAATATTTATTTATTTGTTTACTTATTTTGGCTCCTCTGGGTCTTAGTTGTGGCACATGGGATCTTGGTTGCAGCATGCCTGCAGGATCTAGTTCCCTGACCAGGGATCAAACCCATGCCCCCTGCATTGGGAGCTCAGAGTCTTACCCACTGGACCACCAGGGAATTCCCTCTTACCCATTTTGAATCTCCCACATAATAGCAGAGTGGTGGCTCCTCCTGGCTTAGTGGATGGTGTTGACTAACTGAATGAATGAATGAATGGAGGGATGCCTAGGGCAGGGCAGTGCCCTCAGGAAGCTACCTTCCCAGGTGGGGCTCCACGCATTAAGCCAAGCCCTGAAGTAGAGGAATTAGCAGGAGCAATGAGGTTCCCTACCCTTCCTGCTCCCACTGAGGTTACCAACAGGCCGAGAGACTGCTGGCTACCAACAGATACTGTTAAATGAACAAAGACGTCTGTGGTCTTTGGGGCTACCCATATGGCACCTTGCAGGAAAGTGAAACCGAGTGTGAAACACACCTGTTCTCTCTGGCCTTTTAATTGGCAGGACTTTAGTTGCCAAGGGGTGGGAGAGGTTGGAGGTCCAGGCTCTGAAAAAGCCAGGGGATTAATTGTGTGTTAATGGATGGTTGTGCAGGCGTTAGGGGGGCAGCCCTGTCAGGGAGGGAAGTGGGGAGCAATAGACCATTCTGGCCTCTTGGCCTCTTTATTCCTAACTACTGTATTCCTTGTCGGAAGCCAGATGGCCCAGACCAAGAGGAAAACAAATTCACTTTGGGAGGAGAAACCTTAGAGCATGTTTCTAGTGAGTAATGATCCTGGGAGGCATCTCCAAATCTGGAGCTGTCCTTTGGTCCCTGCATTTCAAATAGAGAATTTTCAACCTCCAGTCAAGGCATTCAAGGCCTTTCAGGGTTTAAGGGTTTCAGCCCCTATCCCCTCCCCCAAGCGAAATTCCTCTCTGTCCTTTAAATCTTAGTGTGCATTTTGGCCTCTGTGCTATCGCTATTATCTCTGTGCAAAATGCCCTCTTCCACTTTGACTGCTTTGGTTAAAAACCTAACCAGTCTTTAGGGCTCCATTTAAATTCATTTCCTTCAAGATGTCTCTGAGATCCCCTTAACTTGAGCCATTTTAAGACTCTCATAGTCTCATGTATTTTCTACTTCTTTTTGCCCCAAATATATTAAAATTTTAAAATATAACTTTGCTTATCAAATTACTTATTATTTTTAAAACATTTAATTTACAATTGCTTATGATTTTTTGACATATTGTTTACCCTTGGGAATTCTGGTAAAGTAAGAAAATCTACTCTATAGATTGTTTTCAATTTATAATGACATTTTATAAATATTAAATTTAACTATCATTGAAGATAATAAATACTTATAAATTTTGGTTTTATAGTTTTTCTCTACATATTAGGGAGCCATTACGTTTTTATAGGCTCCCCACCCCCATAGGCCCTTGGAAAGCTGGGTGGCCCTGGGCTCTAGCCTATAACTTCTAAAGGGGATAGAGCTCTGTCACCAGCAGATGTGCTCTCTTTTTCCTTGACCATAGGCTTTCTGAACCTCTAATGGAGTAATAATTTTGATCAAATTCCATTCTTGATTCAATATCCAGCTAACTGTGGGAAACAGAGGTACACAGGATATGGTTACAACCAACCAAAAAGATGCCACAATTGTGAACTTGTAGGCACTGAATAATATGCCATGGAAACATAGAAATCAAACATGTCAAATTATAAGGAGAAATTTACAAACTCAGCATAATAATTGTAGATTTTTATATACTAGTAGATTAATAAGAATACACAAATTGTAAAAGATACAGAAGACTTGAAAAACACAATTACAAGCTTGATGATATAAATACTTATAAAACCCTGCACTTAACAATGAGACTATACATTATTCATAAGCACACACAGAGCACGGTCCCTAGAAGACGTCATACTATGGTGAGATTGTCCTTAGACCAAGCAGCACAAATGAATGAGGAGTTCACTCTGCTTATTTTGGTTATGGTTGAACAGGGCTGTCACCAGTGGTATCTGGAAAGGTTTTGCAGAGTGAGCTTGAAGGAATTCACTTGTTGAGTTGGTGAGGAAGGAAAGAACATTCCAATAAGTAGAACTAAATTATATAGACAAAAAAAGCTGTGTCCCAACCTCACCCAGGGAAATAGCAAGTACTTCTATGTGACTGGAGTATAGGGAATTTTGAGAAAAGACACTGGAAACTTAAGCAGTGGCCATAGCAGAGAAAGCCTCACAAGACAGGTCCAAGAGTATATACTTTACCCGGCAGTGTAGCAGTTTCCAAACCACAGATGTCTAGACACAGCCACTGTGACTTTTGCCATATCCATTCACCAGTTGCATTTCTTTCTTCTTCAACTCAGCCAACTCTAAAACTCAAGTATATTTATTGAAAAAAGAAATTGTATATCACCTCTGTAAATGAATAACAATTAACCTTGTCATTAATAGAAGTTAATTATTTAAAAGATACAATGAAAGCACAATAAGATTACTACATTCTAGTTATCTGTGTGGACTATCATGAGCATCCCACATCTCCTTTCTCCAATAAATCATAAACTCTTAATGTGCTACACTCATGGGTTATTATTCACATTTAAAAACAGATTAATGCAAAAGAAGAAATATCTAATGGTGGAATCACAGGGCCTTCAGAGTAGCTCTTTTATTTGGATCACATAGATAATCCTTCACTTCACCAAATGTTTCTGTGTATGTTAGGCAAATTACATCTCTATCTCAGCCCACAGAATAAGGTAATAATAAATTCCATCTTAACAGAGGGCATAATTAACAGAGTTATGGTGAACATTTGATGAGTTTGTATAGCAGAAGTTCTTTGGTCATAATCTGATGTTTATTGAGTGCTTATTATAGACAAGGCACTCTGGTAAATGTTTTATATGCATTACTTAATCCTCATAGCGCCCTATGAGGTAGGTATTATTATAGTTACCATTTTATAGAAGATGAAACAAGACTCAGAGAGATTATGTAACATACCTAGGATAGCACAGCAAGCAAGTCAGAGCCAGAACTTGAACTCTAACTTTCATGGCTCTTAAGTTCTCAATATTAGTTCTAATAAATATTTTATTTGAATAGTTTATTTTCCTTTTCTCAGAGGCATTTCCTTTTCATCAGATTTTATTTAGATGTAGAGGATTAGTGTTACTAATATTGCCAGGTAGAAAGTAGAAGGAAAACATTTATCCAAATCTGATGACTACCAGTTGGCTGGATAATTATTTTCATGCTTTACTAAGTTTACTAAGTTGTTAAACCACCTCCAATCATTCAGGAACAAATGCCATTCAGTCAATTCAGGGAAAAATTCTTCACATTAAACAGCTGAACATCCTCCCTTGAAGATGATCTGGTTTTATTTAATGAACCTTGAGAAATATTTGGCTTATTGTGTTATTTTCCTTGTGTTGGGTGCTAGAAAGCTCAAGGTGAAACTGTAGCCTTCCATCTCCAACTGGTTTATCCACTGACCTTAATCCTAGTTTTCTCTTATTTTCTAACACTATTATCTCCTTGGCCTGATTGCCTCATCTATTGATTTATTTTATTTTTTTTTGAATTTAAAATTAATGTTTAAAGTATATGAGGGTATCTTTACAAGACTATACTATTAAGACTCCAACAGAAATCTAGACAGTCATGTGTGTAAACGTGTTCACTTATTGTAGGTTAACTCTTTTCCATTTTCACAAAAGTTTCTGGATCTGCTTCGTGATTCCACAGAAATGTTGGCGATTGTTGGAACTAAATGCCTTCCCCCGTTGAAAACCCCCAGTCTTCCTTTTCCTTAATTTTCATTAACTCTGGGAGTTCAGGGTATTTGACAAGTAATCTGTTTACTTCCTCCGTTTCAATTACTTTGTTGTATATTTTTATAAGCTAACTTAACTTCTTCTAAGAAGCTGGAACATAAATACAGCAATTGATTACTTCATTAACAAAATGACTAGCCCCAAGTCCATTTCCTCGCTCTCTCAATCATTTCCTGGATTGGCTAATCCACATGCAAGTGTGCACAATGCCTGAAAAAAATCTTCATTTTGTTTTTCTAAACCATCAAAGTGAATAGTTTGTTACCATTATGAGAAATAAAAAAGCCTAATCAAATCTAGGCTATTGATCCGTTTTACGCCTCTTGACGGGTTTCCTGAGGTATCGATCGGACATTTGTTTTATTTCTCTAATAAGGAAGCTCCAGCGGCTCACCTTGGAAGGGCTGGGGGCAGGAACCATGGTCAAAGGACCAAAGAAGTTTGCAGGCTCCAAACACTGAGCTGGAACCAGAAGCCCCTGGCTGGACCAGGGTCCCATTTCTGTGTGCCATCCAGCTGGCACCAGACCAGGGTCCAAGGTATTAGCCGAGAGCTCAGCCTGTCCCTGTACAATGCGGCACCTGGTTTCTACTTGACCTATGGAGTCTCAGTGCTGTGTCTCTCCACAGCTGGGAGAGCTCCCCTGCAAATGTGCAAGGTTACAACAGAACTATTGCTATTATTATTACTTATTTTTTAAACACCGAGTGGGTTCAGGTCTGATTACCAGTGATGTCCAAGGCTGTTAAATTAGGGGTCTGTTGTGTAGGGCCTGGTATTTGCCTGTGTCTCCCAGGAGAGGGATGTCCCCAGGCCTGTAGAAGAGAAACTCCTCTTCTTCCTCACTCAGCAGTGCATCTCTCCTGAGCAGGAAAGGATTCATCCAGGCAGAAAGAAGCTATTAGCCTGAGCCCTGATGCAGCGTCATCTCCAATTCCCCAGGAACCATCAGAAATCAGGCTTTCCCCAAGCCCATCGTTTGTGATCCAGGGCACTCTTTTGCCTGTGTGAAGGGCGTGTGATCTGGGCTTGCAGCATAGCCTCTGATATAAGAACCTTTCTCCATGGTATTTTCCTATTTCCCTTTTAAATGTCCTTCTTTGCCATGTCTGGCTGATGGTGATTAAAGACAAATATTTGGGCTTATTACACATTGTTTCTAATGCTGGAAAAAAGCATTGCCACACTTCAAGTCTTCTACGCAGAGGTTCTCAGATTGTTTGGTCTCAGGAGGCCTTCACACTCTTAAAAATTATTACAGACACCAAAGAGCTTTGGTTGATATGCGTTGACTTGTGTTGATATGTCTGTGAGTATTTGCTATTTTAGGAATTTAAAATGACAAACTTAAAAATACTTATTAATCAGTTGAGGAATAGTAATAATAAGCATGTTGTGTGTTAACATAAATACAATTTTTATGAAAATAACTATATTAAGAAACTAAAAAAAATGTAATGAGAAGAAGTCACATTGCTCTACAGTTTTTGCAAATCTCTAATATCTGGCTGAAGACAGCTGGATTCTCATATTTGCTACTTCATCCAGTCTGTTGTGATATCACATGCCATGTAGCCTCCAGAAAACTCCACTGTATACTCACAAGAAAATAAGAGTGAAAAAGGCAAACAGTACTCTAGTATTATTATGAAAGCAGCTTTGACTCTACAGATCCCCTGAAAAGGTCTTGGCACCTGCTCCAGGGTCCTGGGGCCACACTTTGAGAACCAGGGACTACTGTGTATTATCCTTTCTCTAATACACAAGAGTGACAGGAAACAAGCCCTTTGGAATATTTGATTTTATTGAGCCATCCATTTTTGGTTAGTGTACATGATCCAAGTTATCCAAGCCCTAGCATTCATTTAGATCTTTTCATCTGGGACTCATTTTCACCTAGGTCCACCTTCCTAACTTTGAAATATCCGACGTATGCCTTCAAGTACTCAGGCATTCCAACACACAAATGACTTATTTTCTTAGTTGTAGCTTTAAACTCCTGGGACAGAGCTCTCTTGGTTCACCTGAGGCCATTCTACTCTGCTTAAAGATTAGGGTCAGGATTTAGGAATATGATTGGCCTTGCTTGAGTCAAGACCAAAGGACGGTGGCCATGGTGTTAGGGTGACATGGAATCATGATTCAACATGGAGTATGTGGAAGTTGTTTGAGATTTGAGTCTAAGGCATGTGTGTATCTGTGTGTGCTTTGTATGAGAGAAGGATTAAGAGAAGTGAGGTGAATTTAGAATCTTCTGGTAAATGATTTATTTAAACTGCCCTCAACATTCTCTCTGATTGCCCCCTCTGTTATCCCACTTGTGTTCCCCTCCTTCATTTAAACACTGATGTCTCTTCCTGGTAGGATGAGGAGCTGATGAATACCCTGTGGACAGCCAATTGCCCCCCTTAACCTATTCAGACCTTAATTGACAGTTTTTTCCTCTGTGGCTTCAAAGGACATTCACCCACTAATATCCTGTTGATGGCAGCTATTTACTTCCAGGAAAGGAGTTCCTGGAATTCATAAACGCAAGACTAAAACAAAGCAGGGAGCCATAGTCTTTAGCAGTCCCCACCCCCAGGCGTGTTCCAGAGTTTCTAGGGGACTTTGCTGTTATCAGTCAATCTTTCCCTGCCATCTGTGCCTTTTGTTTATAATGCAGTTGATTAAAATCTGCTTTTATTTAACCTAGCAATTTCAAGTTCAGTAATAAAGGGAAATTAGCTCCAGGATTTCCAAGATAGTCATTTGGGCTATAATTTCAATGGCCAGAACCCAAACAGAGTCTTTCGTGCTGTATTCACACCACTGCCTGTTCTACGTTCCTGCTTAAAGCTTATGGACAACATCTTTATCTGCTCAGGGGCCTCTGGGAACTGAGCCTGGACTCAAAGATCAAATGCAAATATTGCACAACCCAGAGCGCTAAATTAAGCCAGTTACCCCCTAGCAAAGCTTAGCATGAGCCAATGAAAGTGAGGAATTAAAATAATGCTTTCATATTATTATTTCATATCATAGTGCATATGAATTGGTGTCCAGAGACCTTCTCCCAAACTGCTTCATTGGTGAGGAAGAGTCATTGCTGACATTTACTGGCCCTGCTCTCAGCCAGCCATGAAGATGGTGGGTGATGATGGGATGTTACCATCATCACCCCATGAGGAAACCGAGGCTTGGAAAGGTCATGTGGTTTGCCCAAACTAACTAGTAAGTCATAGATTAAGAACTTGCTTCTAAGCTGTCTGATGCCACTGCTTGACAAGTTAACCATTGCACTATTCTGAAGTAGCTAGGGCAAATGAAAGGCATTCTAAGCAACGATGTTTCGCTGTAGTTTACGTTACCAACTAGGGAAAGCTTGTGGTCTGTCTTCCCTCTGTGCCCACCCTCCCTGTCCCAAGCCCTCCCACTCCTACTAGAGGATAAGCTCTGTGAGGGCAGGAGCTTTGCCTACCTTTTTCCCTATAGAATCCCTGGAAACACAAAAGTGTTCAATAAATGCCTATGATGAGTGAGTGAATGAATAAATGAATGAATACACAAACAAACAAATGGAATTGCCCCATGGGATACTAATTTCTGATTTATGAGGGTTTGTCTTGGGACAGACCATAGCTTCCCATTTCATTCACTCTTTCCAGAATAAGGCAGGGTTTCCATTACTGGGGAAAAGTCCAGCTTGGTATCGAAGCCAATTTTTTCCCATACAAATAAATACCTTTTATTTAGTTCCCAAACATTTACTGAGTTCTTGCTAGGGTCTGTGCTAGGTGCTGAGGATATAAAGGTGAACAAGGCTCAGTTCTCGTTCTCACAGACCCTACAGTCCACTGGGGGAATGGTACAGCAGCAAATGAGCAATTACAATTCATAGGATGATTGTTAGATGGGCAAGATCTGGTGCTCTGGAAGGTACACAGAGGAGGGCACCCAACCAGAGGCAGGGGTGGTGAAGGGGAGGTGATCTGAGAAAGGTACCAGGAAGAAGTGACCTGAGGATACATAGGGGTTGAGCAGGTGAATTATCCAATCATGGGTTACGTAAAAATAGATTTTTAAAACCATAACTTTTCACCTTTGAAGAATAGATCTCTTCTATATTTTGAGTGCTACCCCTAAACAACCTTCTAGTAATTAAACAGCATCTCCATCCAACATCAGAATGGAGTTGGGAATGAAGACATCATCCTGATAGTTACATGTTTATACAATTCTGCTGTTGAACAGGTGTCTAGTGCCTTTTGTTTACAAAGGTGAGGGGTTGGCACACCTCGCCATGGCCCCATGGTCAGAATGGCTCTTGGATGTGTGATAGCCACATCCAGGATGGCTGGACACTGGGTTCAGGGTAGTGCAGGGTACACTGGGAGGGAGAGATCCCAGCAGCTGACAGATAGGAGGAGGAAGAGGACGGGGTCCAGGGAGGTGGACAAGGTGCGTCTGATGGGTCTTGCAGTGGGTGATTAATGAAGAGCTGAAGGCCTACAGGGCCCCGCTTACATAAGTTGGAGTGAATGGGGACCTGGCTAAGCAGGTGGGAGATGGGGTCTCGTGGGAATTGAGGGCATTGACCTTGGGCATCAAGAACACTTCTCTCGGGGCTTCCCTGGTGGTGCAGTGGTTGAGGGTCCGCCTGCTGATGCAGGGGACACGGGTTCGTGCCCCGGTCCGGGAAGATCCCACATGCCGCGGAGCGGCTGGGCCCGTGAGCCATGGCCACTGGGCCTGCGCGTCCGGAGCCTGTGCTCCGCAACGGGAGAGGCCATGACAGTGAGAGGCCCGCGTACCGCAAAAAAAAAAAAAAAAAAAAAAAGAACACTTGTCTCAGAGGGGAGGAGAGGGGACAGCTACCTGCCCTGCCATACATTGTGCCCTGCCCCAAGATGCCTGGACTAGAGGTTTGATGGGGGTTGAAATCTAGCCCACCTTCCACCCTCCTTGCTGGGGGCCTGTGATACTCCATGTACCCAGAGGGGGCACCTTACTTTAATGTGCACAAAGCACCATATGGGCTAGCAGACACCTGCAGATGGACCGTGTCAGTGACTTACAGAGCAGCTCATTCCTAGCATTTATGGATGGGGAAGAGGAAGGAGGCAAGAACACGGATTCTGGAGCCCAAGTACAAAACCATTTTTAAAAAATATATATATTTATTTATTTTTGGCTGCATTGGGTCTTTGTTGCTGCGCGCGGGCTTTCTCTAGTTGTGGTGAGCGGGGGCTACTCTTTGTTGCGGTGCGCGGGCTTCTCATTGTGGTGGCTTCTCCTGTTGCAGAGCATGGGCTGTAGGCACGTGGGCTCAGTAGCTGTGGCTCGTGGGCTCTAGAGCACAGGCTCAGTAGTTGTGGCGCACGGGCTTCGTTGCTCCGCAGCATGTGGGATCTTCCCGGACCAGGGCTTGAACCCGTGTCCCCTGCATTGGCAGGCGGATTCTTAACCACTGCGCCACCAGGGAAGTCCACAAAACCATTTTTGATGGTTTGGCTCACTACTTGATCCCCAGCGCCTAGAACAGGGCCTGACAAATAGTTCAATAAGTATTTGTTGAATGAATGCATGAATATCCAGATGAGCATACAGGAGCAGGTACTAGGAGTGAGGGCGCTCCCAGATGGTGGTGGAGGAGTCCATCTGTCCTGGGCAGAAAGCCAAGTGAGCCTTATGCCCCCATCCCTGCACCCCGGGGAGCCAGCCACAGAGTAGGGCTGGTTCTGCAGCTCTGCCCATCAGCCACAGGCCTCGGGTTGGCCCTCATTATTCCGGAGATTTTCACGGCCTGCGGCATTGCAAGAGAGTGTCATGGTTTACAGAGTATAGGCTTTGAAGTCAGAAATTGCTGATGCCAAACCTAGCTCTCTGCAGGGGCTCTTGCACAGACCACTTAACCTTGTTGAGCCGTGGTTTCCTTATGCGTTAACGTGTGAAGAAGAATAATAGGATATAATGGTTAAGCGCCTCTGCTCTACATTTTAATTGCCTGGGTTATACTCTCAACTCCACCACTTACTAGCTAGCTAATTCTCCCCGCACCTCAGTTCCCTTATTTGTAAAAAACGAATGATGAAAGTGCCTCCCCTCATAGTGTCACTGTGGGCATTCAATGAGTCAATACAGACAAAGCACTCAAAACAATGCCGGAAACGGCAGCCTTCCCCGTCAAAGTCATCCCGACTGTGGTCATGAGGGCATGTGGAGATAATAAACATGCCCAGCGCAGTGCCTGACGCACTGTAACTCCCTCCCGCTCCGCTCCTTTCATTCCCACCGTCATTACCCGATGGGCCTCCCCTGTGAACTCACAGGAGATTCCATGTGACCATCATGGTTTTGTTTTATTTTTTTGCGGTACACGGGCCTCTCACTGTTGTGGCCTCTCCCATTGCGGAGCACAGGCTCTGGACGCGCAGGCTCAGCGGCCATGGCTCACGGGCCCAGCCGCTCCGCGGCATGTGGGATCTTCCTGGACCGGGGCACGAACCCACGTCCCCTGCATCAGCAGGCGGACTCTCAACCACGGCACCACCAGGGAAGCCCACCATCATGGTTTTCATCCTAAACCATAAGGACTTCATCCAACCTCATTGGTAAGGGAGGATGAGGACACTCAACCTTGCCTTTCCTGTTCTTGTCCTTTACAAGTGGCTGAGAAGCTGGAAGGGCAACAGGCTGTGGACAGACCCTGTCCTGAAGGGGAAGATGATCTGAATTCAGATATTGGTCCATTTGTCTGTCTCCCATGAGATTCTGGGGTCCCTACAGATAGGTTCTGGCCTTGGTAGTACATTCCCAGCCTCTAAGAAAGCATGGGGGGCCTATGTCTTATTCTTCCCCACTTTCAGGTGGACACTTGTGGCTGAGAGGTTAAGTCACTGCACCAGGGCAGGTATGCCTCCCGCCCTGCTAGTCACTGTATCTGTACCTTCTCCTGTGCCTGTCACGTGATAGCCACTCAGACACGTGGACAAGAACCAAAGGAAGGAGTGCAACCTGTCCAAGGTCTGATTTCAAGACCTGAAACTTTAACCAGCCCTACTTGACCTCACCCTTTCCTTTCTTTACCTTACACTATATCTTAGACCTCAGCCAACTGAGTTTTGGTTTGGGTTTTTGGGATTTTTGCATTTTTATTGTAATAAGAAACACATAGCATAAAATTCACCACCTTAACCCTTTTCAAGTGTACAGTTCAGTTGTGTTAAGTACATTTGCTTTGTTGTGAAACACAACGATCTGAGGTTTTAAAGTTAAAGTTCAATGACATAACACAATTCATGTCTATTGTCTAAGAACTCATGAACATGTTGAGTTGTTGACATTTTGAAGCCCTTCTTGGGGTGGGGTTGTTTGCTCTTCTGCTAATGTTTGTTATCCAGTGTGCAAAACAGTCAGGCCTGTCTCATGGATAAAAACATCAAGGAAAAGGAAAGATTTCAGTTCTGTATTTTGGTTTTGCAGATTCAGGGCCATATGTTTACAAAACAGAGTATATGATCCAAATTTTACTGCACAGTAGGAACTAAATAGGAACTCTAGTGGAATTTTTCCAAATTCTTCACATCAAGAAAAACATTCCTGGTGCTTTTTTTTTAACGAAAGAAAACAATGTGAGCACATTTTAATAGTTTTATTTTCTATTTTTAATACTTTCCGGGTGACATAAGGGATTTCCCTTTTTTCTGGTTTTTAGAAAATTTTAACTTGATTCCCTGAGAAAAACATGCACATTGCAAAAAAAATTCAACATGTAACAAATGTGATTAAGAAAGTAAAAGTAATTTTAATTCAATCTGTATTGATGACCATTGTTACACATTCTTCTAGACCTTCTTTGAAAATATTTACACACAAAGACATATATAATCATATATAATTTGGTGTACATTCTTTTAGACTTTCTCCTTAATATTATACAATATCTGTTTTATAGTATCAGAGATTATATCATATATATTATTTTGCAACTTGCATTTTTCATTTAAATAGCTTGGACAACTTTCCATGTCAGAACACACAGATCTTTTTGAATGGCTAAATAGTATCTCATTGTTTGTACCGTAATCCATCTATCAGGTCCTGTACTAAGGGACATTGGGCCATTTCTAGGTTTTGCTGTCTCTATAATGCTGCAGTGAGCATGGACAGGACCACCCCCTTGCAACACCCCTTGGTCCACGGTACAAGACAGAGTCCTTGTACTTTCTCTCTTGAATTTTCCATTCCCTTGCCATTACCCGGGCTCCCTGGAGCACCCTCTTGGTGGCTCTGGCACATGTCACTTGGCCTCCTGAACCTCAGTCCAGGGAGGATAAGTACTCTTGCCAACTTCTTCCCTTGGGGCTCTTGAGAGGACTCATGAGATCAGATTTGCTGAGCACTTTGTCTTCCCTCACTAACTGGCGATACATAATTATAAAATGTTTTTGGTTCCAACAGAGTTTTTGCATTCCTTTCAGGAAGAAGTGGGAGCCCATTTAAAATGTATGTGTTAGGGCTTCCCTGGTGGTGCAGTGGTTGAGAGTCCGCCTGCTGAAACAGGGGACACGGGTTCGTGCCCTGGTCCGGGAGGATCCCACATGCCACGGAGCGGCTGGGCCCGTGAGCCATGGCCGCTGAGCCTGCGCGTCCGGAGCCTGTGCTCCGCAACGGGAGAGGCCACAACAGTGAGAGGCCCACATACCGCAAAAAAAATAAATAAATAAATAAATAAAGTATGTGTTGGTATAAATGCATACAACTTGTCCGTTGTATTCTAGGTGGTGCCATGGAGAGCGGGGAGCTCACCCATGCCAGGGTCAGGTGCAGGTTACTTCCTGGGTCTGTTGGCTGAGAGGCAAGGGAGACAAGTGGGCCCCTAGCGGAGGGGTTGCATAGGGGAATGCTGTCCCTCACCCAAGACTGTAGAGGAAAACAAGCGCTTCCTGCTTTTCTGAGCTCTTTTCATGCTCATCTACTCAATACTCAATTATCGAGCATCTACCCCAAGCCAGGAGAGAAGCAGGGAGAATCCAGCAATGAATGCAGAGTCCTTGCCTTCAGGAAGCTTACAATCTAGTACCTAACCCAGATGGCAGCTGCAGCCTCCATGTCCCTTGAGATATAGAAGAGCTGGGATCGAATTCCCAAATCCATGCCCCACAGAAACCCATAGCCCTCCAGAGTGTGAGCAAACTGCCAGCTGAGGGTTTACAGCCTTGACCTTCCTCTCCCCGCGACCACTGCTTCCATGTGGACTACCTCTGACTGTGCAGCAGGGACCTGGGGTGAATGTGAGCTCCTCCTCTTGTCCCACAAGCCCCTCTTCTCCCTACGCATTCATAAGTTTAGCAAACTTCACTAAACATTTTTGAGGTGTATGGTCGCAAAGACGCTTTTACATCACAGAGAGGCAAAGAACTTCAAGTGATAACGGTTAACACTTAAGTGGTGCTTACTCTACGCCAGGCTCTGATCGAAGCACTTTCCTCTGTTAACTTACATAAACCTCCCAATAAGTCTATGAGGTAGATACTATCATTGTCCCACTTTAAAGATGAGAAAAGTAAATGTAGCAGATACTGTGGGATCCTCCCTGTATCCCTTCAGCCTTCACCATTTCAGCCCTTGCCAGGCCAAGTTCCAATGGCTACCATCGCTGTTCTGAGAGCTTTCTCTGCCCACATGTAGTAGGTCAGGTGTGCTGGGAAATTATCGTCCCCTGAAAGCAGCCCTCAACCAATGACTGACAAGAGTCAGTATATAACTTCCCTGGCTCCCTGGCCCCTTGAGTGTGAGAACTCAGAGGCATGTGTGCTATGGTGTCCCTGGAGGGCTTACACTCCAGCTCTTCACAGTGGAAACTTGCTTAGTAACAAACACTTGTTGACCTCTTTCCCTTCCCCACCTCACTTTCCCCCTCCCCTATGCATATTTTCCAGAATTACTTCCAAGTAAACTACTTGCACTCAAATGGCTATTTCAGGGTCTGCTCCTAGGAAAAGCTACACTAAGATGTTGAATTTGTATCCAAGGTCACACAACTGCCTGGATTCACACCCAGGGAGCCTGGCTTGGAGTCTCTGATCTTTCCCACTACATCACAAGGCCTCTCCACATCAGATGGAATGCAAGGCATATCCGTTTAAGGGCATTTCTGACCAAAATGGTGGAGTAGGAGACTCCAGCCTCTGTTCCCCTACAAAGATCAACAGTTAGACAGGTATCCATGAACAAAAATAGCTTTGGGAGAGCTCAGGATTCCACTTAAGGAACTTCAGCAACACAGCAGAACAAAACACCTGAGAATAACTGCACAAAAAGGGAAAGAAGACCAGCTTCATCTTGCCTGCATCATCCCATCCCTCAGGCCCGCACTGTTTAGATCAGTAATGAACTTCCCAGCTAGAAAGAGTTCTCGTCACTGGGAAAGAGAGAGTGAGGTGAGCGACCAGCTTCCCTAGCCGTCCAGGAACCTGCACAAGGACCCATTTCCGTTTCACTCCTTCACCCAGAGGCATAAAGCTAAGATGTATGGAAATGACCAGGAACAAGGAAGAAGAGCAGGGATTAACGAGTATCAGCCACGCAGTGGAAGCAACCATGGTTCCAGTGGCCTGCTCTGCAAAGGACCCCAGCAGCTTTTGCCACTGAAGAAATCAATGGCCTGCACAGCCACTCTATAACCCCTGCAGATCTGGCCACTGACGTTTTCCCACCACAGGTTTTTGCACTCACAGATGCCAGCCCTTTGTGTCCCTCCCCACTTATCCCGCTGTGGCCAGGCAAGTGTAAGACACCAGTCCAGACTCCTGCGGTTGCCTCCCACTGCTGTGGGCACACTCAGAGCTAGTCCCTCCAGCACCTGCACACTCCCAGCCTGACCCCACCACTGACCTCCACCTCCAAGCACATGTCCCCGTGAGACCCTGAAGCCCCGGGAGTACATGCTGACAGCCAGCGCTCACACAGCTGCTTGTGGGCCTGGATCAGGCCCTGACTTCTGTCACTGACCTGCACCCCTGGGCGCTCCTAAAACCAGCCCTGGTAGCCCTGCACCTGCCCAACTCCTGTCTCTGGCCTCTGCTGCCATGCATGTGTCCAGGTAAGACCCTGCACCCACAGAAGGGCACGCTGACGGCCAGGGCCCCCAGAGCTACTAGTATGCCCACAGCTGGCCCTAGCTCTTACCACTACATGTGTGTCTGCAACCAGCCCCTGCCATTACACAGGCTCCTGCAGCTGGCCTCCCCAGCTGAGTGTGTGCACACCAACAGCTCCGCCCGCCACCACTGCCTGCCCTGGTCCCTAGCCACTGGACTTGGAAGCACCAGTGAGGATCCCAACAACCTCCAGGTGGTGGAAAAGCCTGAAAGCACCCTCCAAGGACCACACAAGGCAAACTTGTCCTTCAGAAATGAAAGAGAGGTAAAGATTCTCCCAGGCAAACAAAAGCTGAGGGAACTCATCACAACTAGATCTGTTTTACAAGAAATGCTGAAAGAGTTCCTCAAGCTGAAGTGAAAGGGCACTAATTAGTAATATGAAAATATAAAACACACTGCTAGAAGTAAGTATATTGTCAAAAGCAGTATACTCTGACATGTAATATGGTGGTCCTTCTTCCATAAAGAGGTGGGCTGAGTTTTACAAAGATGAAAAAAGTAGAAGAGTAGACTGACTACCCATTGTAGAATAATGAAGACTCTTCCCTGATCTGTAGCCAATGCTAGACTGAACCAATTGCCAACACAAAGAAGCCCTGGTAGGAAGATATTGAGGAGACCAGATGAAGAGCAATTCTAGACCGAGACATCAATCTAAGACAGAGTGATTTGTGTGGAAATGCTTAGCCTCTAACCAGAAAGGAAGCTGAGTGAAGGCCCTTGTATCATTATGGTGCTTTTGCCTATAAGTAACAGAATATCTGACCAAGAAGTCAGGCTAAATTATAAAGGTGCTTCATTAGCTCACATTTTAAGAAATCCGGAGGTAGAGGTTCCAGGGCTGTTTGGTTGTTCAACAAGATAATCAAGGACCCCAGTCTCTTTCCATCTGTAGCTCTGCCATCCTCAGTGTGTTAGGCTACGTTTCTCCTCATGGTTACAAGATGGCTGCCTAAGTGCAAAGTATCACATCTTCATAATACACCAGCCTAAGCAGGAAGGAAGGAAGGTTGGTTGTGGGAAGGGGACTTTCTCTTTATGGATCTCTATCTTATCAGAAAGGAAGACTTTCCAAGAAGTCCCCATAGATCTTCTTGTTCATCTCCTGTCTGGTCTGATGCCCACAATTAGTCACTGGTAAAGAGGAAGGAGATTGCCATGTCTAGCTTAGATCAATGATGATTATCCCCTGGGGCTATATGCATTGCCACTTGAACAAAACTGGAATCTGTTATCAAGGAGGAGGTAGCCATGACTTTCCATAACTTAGGAAACCAACAGGGCCTCCCATAGCCTAGGAAACATCATTGGAGGTCTATTCTAGTTAGGGGCACAGGAACACATTACCCCTCAGAGCTTTGCCTTCACTCTGAGCCAAGAACTCCATTCAAGACAAACTCTTCAACATATCCAACAATCCACTTGTCACCTTCTTTTCTTCCTTCCCCTCATTGGAGATTTCTCATTTACAACCTGTGTTACTTTAGGCAAGCTACCTAACCTCTCTGAACCTTGATATTTTCATTGTAATAACTAGATTCCAGGATTGTTCTAGGGATTAGGTGATAAAATAAATGTGAAAGTACCTGTGCCTGGTACATGGCCCATATGAAATGTGAAATTTAGTTGAATAGTAATGATAGCAGGGGTTTGTATATGCTGATGACCAGGCTGTAAATGCTCACAAGTAAGAACACAATGGAAAAGTTGTAGGCACTTTGTAGAGTCTGTACATTGAGCTGACAATCAGCCAACAGATATTTATTGTGTGAGTTCCCTTTGTCTACAATGCCGGTTAAAATCACCAGGCCTATTACAAAGTATCTGCTTGTACTGGCTATTTGGAGCAGTTTGGTAAGGGAGATATAATTGTGGTCGCCTATAAAACAGGTTATCAGGGCTGTAAAGCAGCAGCAGGACCGAGTGGGCAGTGAAGGAGGAGGGGCTTTCTAGCCATCTGGGGTGGATATAGGTCCCTGACTCTTTCTCAGCAATAATTGAGACCTCGCCTTGAAGCTCATGCTCCTCAAATTCTCCATTCAGGGGACACTTTCCTGAGGGGACTTAGGGGTGACCCTCGCCTTATCCAGGTCAGCCCTGTCCGTGAGACTGGCTGCATGCCTGGGGCCAGATGGCTCTCACCTGCTTTCCTATCTCAACCTCAGGCCTTACTGCTGAGAGGAGATGGGTGGCTAAATCCAACGGTGGGAAGGGGAAGAGCAAGGGGAAGAAAGCAAGAGGATGTCTGCTGGTCCATATTTACTACTGATCAAGGTCATATTTCAATTCTTATATACACACCTCCATGTTCTGGCCCCTCCAAAACCAGCAATCTCAAAACAACATACACCAGCACGTAAACTAAACTCTCCACTCTTGGTCACATCATCTAAGTAACCTGCAAAGGCTGTTGGCTCTTTGTCCAGCTCAGTGCCTTGTCCAGAAGCAGAACTGAATCGGCTTTGGAGGGTCTTGCTACCCAAAGTGAGGTCCTGGAGCCTCAGCATCCTCTGGGAGCTTGTTAGAGATGCAGAATCTCAGGTCCCTCCCCATCCACTGAATCTGAATCTGCAGTTTAACAAGATCCTGGGTAATTGATGTGCACCTTAAAGTTGGAGAAGTTCCGGTCTCCCTAGCTAGATACCTACTTTCCTTATCACTGATGCTAGACAGCTATAGGGCTTTGCAGCTGAGAATGTGGCTCCACCAGTAAGCCAGGTTTTTCTAATGTTCTCTCACCCGGCCCCCTCCTTTACTCTGTCACCAGAATCCTACTGTCCATAAAGAACCACCAATACTATTTGAGTGTTTACCAATTATATACATGTATACGCATGGTTTATTACATACTTAAGATCATTCACTATATGTTATTTTGGAATCTGCCGTTTCCAGTCAGCAATAAAACACAACTATCCATGGCATTGTGCAGCCTTTTGTTATATCAGTTTTAACCCCTGCATGGAAGTCTACTTGTAGAGATGTACTGTGATGGATTTCATCAATTCTCAACTGTTGCACATCAGGGTTGTTTGCATTTTTATTAAAAATAATGTTACAGTGAATATCACAGATACTAAATCTTTGCTACCAGCTCAGAGATAGACCTAGGGACATATGGGAACTTAATATGTGACAAAGTGGCACCACAAATGAAAAAGAAAAGCAAGGTTTGTTGGGTAGATGAGACCCTATTGGGAAAACTGAGAAGAAAAAATTACTAGTACCTCTCCTCTGACTGCACTCAAGGGTAAACTCCAGGTGACATGATGACCTAAACGTGACATGTAAAATCACACAATAAGAAAAAATCTTGTGTCCTGGGATTATAGATGGACTTTGTGTGTAAAACTAGAAAAAAGTATAAACCATGAGGTAAAAAATAAATATACTTAATTATATTCATTTTAAAGATTTCCGTTCAACAAAAGATACCATGAGCAAGGCACAAACAGACTGGGAGAAGATATCAGCAATGCCTAAAACTCACAAATGACTGATATCTAGATTCTAGAATGTTCCAGGGATTCCTGCAAATCGAGATGAAAGTAAGGGATAGCATGGGGAAGGTAAATGAAGAGCAGCAACAGACAGTTAACAACAAACAAACAAAAAACCCAAAGACCATTAAGCATATGCAGAAATGCTCAAACTCAGGAGGCATCAGAGAAGCACAAACTAAAGTGACAATGGGGTCTCCCTTCATAAGTATTAGACTAGAAAAATGAGAAAGCCGTTAACGGCAAGTGTTGGGAGAGATGAAGGGATAAGACCCTGCTCTACTGCCGGTGGGAGGATGGGCTGGTGCTATTTTCCTCCAGAGTCATCCACCAAGATAAAGTCAAATTAGGTATTTACAAACCCAACAGCCCAGCGATTTCCCCCCTGGAGAGCAATCAAGCAGAATTTCTTACCCATGTCCATAAAGAAAGATGTATAAGGTTTTCATCACAGTGCTGTGTGTGATGAGAAGAAATTGGAGGTAACTTGGGTGAGCGTCCCTGGAGAATCGAGTTCATGCAGATGTTACAAGAAACAGATCCTGTTACATGTAGCTACAGGTTGGATCTTTCAAACACGGTGGTGCGTGAAAAAGCCAGAAACAGAATAAGTTATGTACAAAGAGTGGTTAAGTAAGTGAAATATATATATGCCTACAAAACAATACACATTTTGCAAGAATCCAGGCAAACCAAAAGATGCACTTTACACTCAACAGCCTATGTCAAAGGAAGGGGAATGAAAGAAAGGAGAGGGAATAGATCAAAGAAAACCAGAGAGAAGCCTTGAAGGACTGAGAGGCTATGAATTACTCCACCCTTTGCACCTGAGGAGGGGCAAAGTCTTTATTCATATTCATAATTATTTTAGAGAACGAATTCCTGGAAGTAAGATGACTTCACCTCATTTTGAAGTTCTGAGAAAGATGAAAAAGGAACAGGGTCCCCAGCGCCTGGAGAAGGTTCTTGAGTAGAGGCTCCTCATTCACTACTTTGGAGCCTGGAGCTTGGGGCGATGTCCCCTTTCCGCCAGGGCAGCGGGGGAATTTCAGCCCCAGTTCTCTGGCTGGGCCAAGAGATAAGGGGTCATAGGGGCAAACTCAGCAGCTGCTCTGCGTTGTGGTTGCTGATAAACCCCAAGAGAATCAGATCATGTGTGTGCAGATTATCTCATGACAGCATCAGATTAGCCTCGCACGTTGGCATCATAGGATCTTAGACTCCGAGTTGAAGGGGGTTATCCTTCCACCCATCGCTGGAGCCCCTTTGGTAACCTTCTGCTCCTGCTTCGCCAGAGGTAAAGGGCTCAGCAGTGTGTGAGGCAATGCCCACCCACTCCGTTCCCCGAGCCCACAGACCCCTATGTTCCAGCCCTCTCTGCACGCCCGGGAGTCCAGACCCTTCATCATCCCGACAGATCCCTTCGGGTGTAGGTCAGCCTCCTTCCTCTCTGTCACCAAAAGTGGCCCCGGTGGAGGCAGCCTGTCTGGGACCTTACTGCCCCGACGGCCCTACTTAATTGAAGATCCAGACTGCAGCTCATACCCACTGACCGGAGATGACGGGCTGTGGGCTTGGCCACTCTACCTGCTCTGCTCTAGGTCAGGGAACGGTGCACCGCTGCCCTGGCAAATGCAGCCCATGATCCAAGAGCTGAGGATGATGTTCTATTCTAAAGCTTGTACCAGATTAAAAAGAAAAAGAAGAATATGCAACAGAGATTGTCCCTGGTCCACAGAGCCTCAACTGCTTCCCGTCGGGCCCTTTACAGAAAAAGTTTGTTGAGAGCTGCCCTAGAATCTTCCCGCCCGGCGACAGCATCGGCATTGCCTGGAAGCTTTTTAGAAATGCAGAGTGTCTGGCGCATCCCAGAACTCCTGAATCAGAATACGCAATTATTATTATTATTATTTTTTTTTGCGGTACACGGGCCTCTCACTGTTGTGGCCTCTCCCGTTGCGGAGCACAGGCTCCGGACGCGCAGGCTCAGCAGCCATGGCTCACAGGCCCAGCCGCTCCACGGCATGTGGGATCTTCCCGGACTGGGGCACGAACCCGTGTCCCCTGCATCGGCAGGCGGACTCTCAACCACTGTGCCACCAGGGAAGCCCAGAATATGCATTTTTGACAAGAGCCCCCTGTGATCTGTGAACACACAGAGGTTTGGGCAGCCTCAGCCGAAGCCTGGGTGCTTCCTGGGTTTGGTTGGTAAGAGGCAGCCTCTGGGGCTGGACTGCACAGGTTCAAATCCTCCTTTACCACTCCCTTGCTGAGTGACTGGGGAAGTCCTTTCATCTTTATCAAATCCTGTTTCTGCCTCTCTGAAATGGGATCATCACAGTTACCACCCAAAAGGGGTTTTGTGAGGCTTGCATTAGAGGAACAAGCCCAGAGTAGGGTTTTAAGAAATATCAGATTTTATGTCTACTATGTTGTTTCTAATGTCAGCACGTTGGTGCTCTCTGCCTCAGAACAGGGAGACATACTTTGCATAGATTATCCAGAGCCTGTGCTCTGACGGACTTCAGCATTTCCTCAGAATCCCAACTATGCAAATACTCTGAGTCAGCTGGTGAGAAGGGCGAGGCAAGCCCGGCTCAGCCCCACCTTGTCAGGCTGTTTGTCTTCTGCCCAAGGAGAGGGAAATGATTGCTTTCTGCCTGTGGACAAATTCGTCTGTGTGGGCCAGAGTTAGAGGCTCTTGTTCCCCTGAGAAACAGGCAGTGCCTGAGTCAAACTAAAACCAGGTTAAAATAAAAGAACACAACCTGCCCTCCACCCAGAAGCTGCCACATGCAGGCTGCCTGCCATGTGAGTTGGCCTCCCGCAGGCCTTCCTTAGGCCATAAAATGGTCACATCGCTTTCTGATTTGCATTCAGTACAGGGCTTTTCTTGTACAGGGCTCAAGTGGAAACTGCCTGCTGGCAGGTGGGAGCAGAAGGGAGAGGGGAAGGTGGGCAGCTCTTTAAACAACGAGGGGCTTGGAGAAGCTGTGCTTCCAAGATAGGGCACAGTTTCCGTTTAGATTTGCCAACTGTTGCTCTGAACGAAGCCCTCAGACAAAAGGAGAGCTCTGTGCTGGGGGGAGGGACGGAGTGTTTATTTTATACAACAGCAGGAGTCCTGCTTCCTGTTTGACTTTTTGAGGTCTGCTTCTTGGGATTAATGAAGCCCATCCAAATGGTTGCAAGGATACAGTCTCTAGAAAAGGCATTTGTCCCCAAGCACTGTTTACTTTAATAATACATATACAATTCACACTGAGTCAACTTAGCACAAAGCAATTCCCTTGTTGTGCCTTGTGGCCTTCTCAAGTGTCAATTAGGTGATTTTTAACTCCCTACAATTTTCCCCATGATGGAAATTTCACATAAATGTTATAGGAGATACATCCTTGACATACATATATAAATATATATATAGCAAATATACACAGAAAAAATATAGTAAATATATATACATATCATGAAAAAATTTATAATGAAAAGCTAGCACAAAACTGGGAATATAGCCACTTAGTTTTAAGACCATTTGGCAAACTGGAAGGAGACTTGGCATGGTGGAGATACCACTATGAATTTCTAGCTTGGGCTCTTCCATTACCTAGTGGTTTGGCCTTACGTAATCCCTTTACCTCTCCATTGGCCTCAGTTCCCTCATCTTAAAATTAAAGTAGTGGGTTTCACAGGTGATGCATTGAGCTTCAAGACTCCCATTGGCTGAGGGGAGGGCTGCCACAGCAGGTGGGTGGGACAGTGATGGAAGGGCGTGGTGTGTGTTGGGTAGATGGGGGTGGTTCAGCCTCCCTTCACCCACTCCTTTCAGCCAGAACAGCTTCCATTTTTTGCTGTTTTACACATCGGCATTGGGAGTAACTGTTTGAAGAAAAGGTCCTCCAGGCTAAGGGAAAGCTTAAAAATCACTTTAGATGATCACTGAAGTTGGGTGATCATATATAATTTATCACCCACACCAGGACATTTTGAGATTGGAAAAGATTAATAATTACAACAGACTTAAGTGGGAGAATCCCAGACAAACAGAGAGGTAAGATCAGCTGACCACTGAGTCCTACCCCAGCAGAGGGCCTTTGCTTCTCTATCCTAGAATTCTATGGCTTGACTGCTCTTCTCTTTCTCAGCACTGGGCAGAGTGCTGGAAGTGGCCCTAGGGACAGAGGCAATCAGGGACAGCCTCTGGGAATGAAGTCATTAGGTGACAGCCTCAGGGACAGCAGCCATCAGGGACAGTTCCAGGGACAGCAGCCATCAGGAGAAAGCACCAGGATTACTTACTAGAGCATGCACTGGAAGAAATGCACAAGGCCACCTACAAATAATAGATGATGTGTGTTCAGCCTGTTTCTTATTCAGAATCATGTGAGAATCACAAGTTTCGTGGCAAAAACATCAAGGAATCAACCAACAATTACCCTGTAAATGCCCACAAAGAGCTCAGCCAGGGCGGGGGTGGGGCGAGGGCGATGGGGTGTGTGAAAGGTTATGCAAACTGCCCAAATCACGCGTCTTCACAGTGAAGGAAACGTCCATGGAGGAGGAGGTCACAAGGCAGAAAGAAGGTTTCATTCCCTGAGCAGGTTGTCAGATGGAGCACTGTGCCAAAGTGGAAGAACCTTGGTAGGATTTCTGCAGAGGAAGGAAATAAAGAGGGGTGGGGATCTCTGCCCCCATCTGCCCGACATGCACAGCACAGGGTCTGTAAGGACTCCTTGTCCCGTGGAGCTCAGCTTGGGCATGGTTGGGGCACATTCTCCACTGGCTTCACTAAGACTCCCATCCCTTGCCCACGCCGCAGTGTTAGCTGCTGTGATGTCCGACCTAGCTGGTCTGCCCCAGCGACAGCTCTTGCATTGAACATGACCCTTTCCTTCCTTCTGCTCTAAGTGTCATTGATGGTGAAGTTTAGAGCAGAATAACACAGTGAGGAGAAGGCTGATGATGTAATGAATTATAACAAAGTATACAGAAGGTGCTCATTTACTTTTGATTATTTTTCTCTGGTTGCCTTTTAGTTGGCAAATAACAGTGAGGAATTTTTCAACTAGAAATAGCACATGGAGCATTGTAATCTGGACTTCCCCACTTGCTAGGTGTGTGACATTGGGCAGATATTGTAACTTCTCTGGATCTTGGTTTTCTCATCTGTCAAATGGGGATATACTGGGACTTCCCTGGTGGTGCAGTGGTTAAGAGTCCGCCTGCCAATGCAGGGGACACGGTCCGGGAAGATCTCACATGCCGTGGAGCAACTAAGCCTATGCGCCACAACTACTGAGCTTGCACACCACAACTACTGAAGCCCGCGAGCTCTAGGGCCCATGCTCCGCAACAAGAGAAGCCACTGCAATGAGAAGCCCGTGCACCGCAATGAGGAGTGGCCCCCGTTCGCCACAACTAGAGAAAGTCCACGTGCAGCAACGAAGACCCAATGCAGCCAAAAAAAAAAAAAAAAAAAAAAAAATGGGGATATACTACTTGCCACTTGCCCTGGCTTCTGTACAGGATTGGTGAATGCCCCCCAGGTATCACCATTACTCTGCTATCTCACGCTCCCCCATCCCATGCCCAGAAGGGTTCTGCAGTTCCTTGTGGATTATTTTCTCATGGAAAGAAACTTGGTTGCATTCAAACTCTGCCCTCCTTACACCTCACTCCTTGGTTCTCCTCTGCTTCCAGTCGTGAAACGCCTCTTTTTCCTTACTTTTGTACAGAACAACTCACTTCCCTCATATGTGAATAACTCAGGCCTTGCTGACTCTGGGGCCTCAGAAGGACTTCACAGCCCAGCCCTGAAAACTAAAAGTTAAGTATTGGACTTTCATTTCTGCGAACCACCTTGGCCATTTCTGCCAACTCAGGCATCTGTCTCCCACTGTAATTCATGCCTCAAGCCCCTCACTCTTCTTGGCTTTCAGTAGCATGGAAAGATTTTCTGGGAATCGTTTCGCGGAACAATTCATCTCCTCCAGCCCCTATCTCCAAACTTAAGTCTGGCTTCTCTTGCCGGCTCCAAAGCTTGGAGCTCACTAATGTGCTTGGCTAAACGATATGTCACACTCTGTATGGTTTTAAATTAGAAAGTTTCTCTTCTTTTACGTAAGGATGAAACAGTGTCCGATTTAGGAACTGGGTTGGAATCCAGGGGCTGGGAGGGTCCCATGTGCTGAAGCTGGGGAGAGACTGTTGACCAATGAAAAACATGTCCCCTAGAGCTACTGGCAAACGGAGAGGGGTCCAGTATTGGGAGGGGACAGGCAGGACCGGGAGGGCCAGGAGGCCCCTGCTCTGTGCCCTCTGTGATGCAGGCTGCTGGCTCCTCCAAAGAATAAACTTAAATCCTCAACCACCTTGAAGGTAGGGGACACCTCAGTGGAGACACCCAACTGAAGATGCCACATCACCAGTGGCACTAAGGCCTTGGCCTTCTATTCTTTGATAAACTCTTTCTTAACATCAAAGGAGCTGGGGGTTGGGCACTCTCTCCTCGCTCCTAGCATCAGAGCCCCAAACCCAAACCTTTCCACGTGCCCTGGTCTCCTGGGAAATGAGAGGAACTCTTGGTGTGCTACGGGTGGGGACACATTAGACTTCTCACTCATCTCCCATTGGCTAATGATGTCACTGCGAAATGTGTTTGAAAACTCTTTGCAAACTGAAAAATGGGATATGAAGGACGAAAGGATTTAATTCATCATTATTGCTCAGGTGGGATTGAGCTTGGCTTGATGCTAGACCATAGGGCAGGAAGGGTCCAGGGAGCTCCTGGTGTTCTATCAGGTGTGAAGGGGAAAGAATGAAGCCAGTTATTATGGCTTCACTGTAACTAATCAAAAGGAGACGCAAGAGGGAAGGGATATGGGAACAGATGTATATGTATAACTGATTCAATTTGTTATAAAGCAGAAACTAATAAAAAATAAATAAAAATAAAAATAAAATAAATAAAAATAAAATAAAATAAATAAAAATAAATGAGAATACCCAGGACAGTGGGGGACAGTCTCTTGGTGCTACAGCTAGAGGCTTTATATAAATGCCAACAAGGGAAGGATTGGTTTCGGCTGGCCTGGCCGAGGAGTCAGGGAGCAGGAACTGCAGCTCACATTTCTCCCTACAGCAGTGCCATCTCATTTCAGTTTGCAGATGCGTGAAGCTCTGGATGCCCACACCTGGAGCACAGAAGGGAAGCAGGTGCCACCTAATGGATGTAATACATTAAAGCTGGAATCCACATGGATGACTCCAGTTTCAGAGATGCCGCTGTCTGTTTTGTGCCCTCCTGCTTGTTTCATTCACTCCTTATTCCTATAGTATTTGCTGGGAGAGTTTTTATTTCTGGAATGACAAATGTAGTGTATTCAGGGGTGGGTAGTTACAAGAATGGCCTTCAGAGTCAGACAGATCAAGTTTGAGTCCCCAGTTGTGTTAATTTGAGTGAATGTATTTAGCTTCTTTGAGCCTCAGTTTCCTCATCTGTAAAATGGGGCTAATGAGAGTGCCCAGGGTATCTTTAGGGATTAATTGAAATACGTATGTAAATGCTCAGCTCAGAGCTTGGCAAACAGAAGGTGCTCAACAAGTGCACCTTCATAATAGGTGCAATGCACCTATTATTATTATCATCATTATTATTTCTTGGTTACTTATTCATCTGGTCATGCTGAGTAATGAACTTGAACCAGGACTGACCTAGCAGGCCATGTAGGCTATAGTTGGCTGCACCATCATATGTTTTAGTTTCTTCTCCTAGAAAACAAAGCACCCTTTGAAAACAAGGAATTGCTTTCATTTCCCATGGGAAGTAATTTCTACAGCCCACGAGTAAATGCAGCCTAATGACTAGAATGTGACAGTAACTATCAAGAATGAAATGTTCCATAAACAGCACTGCCTCCTAAAATTACTCAAATCTCAGAGTTCTGAATCTTCTCCTCACCCACCCGTTCTCTGCTGCTGCTTCTCAACCTCCTTCCCACCCCCAAATCCCTGAAGGGGGTGGGGCTGTCCTGAGGTTCCAGATAAAACTCGAAGGACTAGCTGAGACTCTGCTTGTCCCAAGCAGCCTCGGGGATGGGGGATCCAGCGGAGGGTCCTAGTGCCGGAAAAGGAGGTTTGCCAACAGGCAGAGCAGCGGACCACGCCTCAGGCATTTTCAGGGCAACATCTTTTCATCTCCAAACATCTGCAACTGTCTGCAACATATTTTCCCCAGGGTTTTACTCTAAGCTGACAAAAGATGCTGTGACATATCTTGCTATTATTGAACAAACATCAGTTAGCCTTCTACCTCGGAGCCATGTCAGTCTGAATAGGAAATACGCCAGCACTCTTATCGTCGCTGACACACCCTGGAACTCACCTGCTGATAGTGTCAGTAACACCACTCCCCATGGTGGAGGCTCTTCTTCCACTTCTTAGAAAGCATTTTTCTCAGGCAGGCAAAATAATTAAGGTGCTTTTGGAGTTTATGTTTACTTTTTCAGAGTAAGCAAGAATCCCATGATCAATGCAATGCACCGTGCAGACACACAATAATGTCAATGAATTCAATACTTTTGGAAACACACCCAGGGCTTATTTTTCATTCTGCTCCCTCAATAATGGGAATTCCGACTCTAAAAGAGCATCAGATGTAATGCCTTCATTTCACGGATAAAGAAACTAAGGCTTGGAGTTTGTAAATTATTTTGCTGAGGCCACACAGACAATTAGTAGCAGAGCAAAGCCTGGAACCCTGAACTTAGGACTTCTGGGCCAGAGCTCCTTCTATCATGGCTCACTGACTAATGTCATTCATTTAATTACTGGCTCCCAAAACTGATCTTGCCTCTGTATTTCTCTGTCTTCTAAATTAGAAACCATATACAGCTTAAGACATTATTTTTGACCCCTGAAGTGTAAAAATATTTTCTGAATTAGTTAATTTTTTTTTAGTTGTGGTTTTTCTCAAGCATCTACATTTCTGGCTTTCTCTTAAAATGTGGACTATCTGACAACACTGGGCTTGCACTCTTGCAAGGCAACACTTGGCTGGAGCTGGGTGGCTGTTGTCTGCTTCCAGTGGAACCTGCCCTCTTACCACAGTCTCCACCACTCCCTGCTGCCTCACACCCAGTCCGCTTCACCCCTTTACCCTCCTGGCTGCTGGACGCATTTGAGCATGACCCTGTGTTGACAACACGACAAACAAGTTTGAAAGCATTATTGCTCCAACCTAGATAGATATCAGCTGCTCCTCAAGAGCTGCCTGAAATTGTCTTGAATCCCCAATTTCATGGCCTGAGAAATCGAAGTAATTGATTCCTGAGAAATTTCCCAGTAATTGTGTGAATGCTCATAGATTAATATTCTCATGGTCTTCTTTGCCTCTAGCACTTATGGTTTTGACTCATGACAACTTAAAAGGATCCATGGTCTTCCTTGGTCTCCTCCCCTTACCCCAGGCAGTTCCATATTATAAGTGGACTGTAATGATGTGGTATTTTTTTTTGAGGGGGAGGGTCATATAGTAAAGATTTTAATAGCATCCGCCACAGCAGATGTAACTTGAAAATTTATCCTTCGTGAGTTTTTTCTGTTGGCCTCTCTTCCATGGAGAGTTCTGTCATTCTGTCTCCTCCCCTATTCCCCAGTGTCCTCAACCTGTTTAAAATCCCCCCCTCCCAAATAGCAGAGCAATTCAGCCTTCTCCCAAACATGCTGTTGCAGACCCATCAAGGTGTTCACAGAGCAGAGGCTTCCTCTCTGTTAACACTGTCCATGTCTCTTAGAGAGAAGTCAGGATTCTAGACACCAAATGTTTTCCAGTTGTACTTCCAAGAACTTCCACCACTATGCATTCATTGGTCTTGAGGAAATAAGCTCCTAGGCTTTTAGTCCTGGTATGAGTCAGCCTGATTCCCTGACTTTATTATTATTTTTAAAAATATTTATTTATTTATTTGGTTGCTCCAGGTCTTAGTTGCAGCACGTGGGCTCCTTAGTTGTGGCTCGCAGGCTCCGTACTTGTGGCATGCGAACTCTTAGCTGTGGCATGCATGCGGGATCTAGTTCCCTGACCAGGGATCGAACCCCAGCCCCCTGCATTGGGAGTGTGGAGTCTTAACCACTGTGCCACCAGGGAAGTCCCTGAGTCCCTTACTGTAGCCGCATATAAGTTATTCAGTCCTAAATATCAAAATCCTAGCGATTTATCTGTTTACATGGCCACCTCCCCTACTAGAGTGCAAGCCTCCTGAAGTCAGGGACCGTATCTTATTTATCTTTAGATTTGCATTAGCTACACAGTGGGGAGGGTGGAGGGAAAAGCCAGCAAGCAGGGAACACAGAAAATGTATTCAATAAACAATAGATGAAAGAAAGAAGGAAGGAGGAAAGGAAGATTGGTCATCTGGTATGGTCGTATGTGTCGTTCACTGAACAAGGGGCACCAACTGAATGGGGCAAATGGATGCTGAAAGCCAGGCCATGCTCTGCTCACCGAGCCAGAACTCCTATGTCTGGCTGTGTCCTCTTCCGCGTGCCTGTCTTGCTCCCATGTGTTGCCTTGCTCCAGGAGAGGTACTTCTAATTCTCACAAAGGTGCCATATGGGCTGGGGGATAAATGGGAAAACACTTTGCCTAGAAATTGTGTATTTTTGGACACCTCAGTTTCTGTTGAATCCCAGGAAAATTCCCATAGCTTTGTCAAGATTTGCCACAGTGGACTCTGATAATGAGGCTGGGACCCCCAAGGAATAGGAGCTACCCACAGCGACAGGAACCCCCCAAATCTAAAAAAAATGGAGCATTTGGGCTTGAAAATAAGTGAAATCCCTGCCTTGCTCCCCCTCCCCGCCCCCTGCCCCGTGCAGACGTGGCCCTGTACCGTGACTGTCGTCGTCCAGAAGTGCAGGAACGCAGTTCCACGCCTTCACCGTCCGCGCCTTTCTGGGAGAAGCGCGCTCAGCTGGCAGTGGCTCAACCTCCCGCCCCAGGTCCCCGCGCTCAGCCTGTCACCTCCCATTACCCATGAGCTGGTTGGAGAAGAGCATCTGGTGAGGAAGTGTCTCCTGGCCCAAGGGGTGAATTTAGGTTGCACTTCCAGGCTGAGCTAAGCAGTATTTCAGCTGAGCTCGGGGAAGGCGGGCGCAGCGACTGCGTGTGAATTGAGAGCGCAGCTGAGCCGGGAAGCTGCGGAGGTGGCGCCCCCAGGTTCTGACGCTGCGCCCCCGCTGCTGACTCGGCTTGGCGGCCAGTAGCGGCGGGGTGTCTCCGCACGGTCCGTGCCTTCCGCTCCACGATGCTGCTCGGTGCTCGAGGTACCAGGCGGAGCAGCTAAGCACCAGCGGCAGATCTGCGGAGATTAGCCGCTGGGTAAGTCAGCATCATCTCCCACTCTGGATGAGACGCAAAGTCTTGATGCTTCTGTTAAGGACTCAGGTTCCTTTCCCTTCTCAGCAAGCCAGGGTCACGGCCGAGGACTTACAGAAAACATAACCACAGAAAAAGGTGCCTCAAAGCTATGCTCTTCTATGGAGTGGCTAGGAACTCGGGACCCGGGCTCTGACGGACCTGGGTTGGAAGGCTGGCTTCACCACATGCTAGCTGGCTGTTTAAGCGCTCTGGGCCTCAGTTCTCCCTGCTGTAAAATGGGAATTATCTTCAATAATAGCCATTTAGAGGGCTCTTTGAAAACTGAGTGAGGAAGAGTGTTCAAAGCACCTAGCACAGTGCCCAGCAGGCTCGAAGTGCCACGCGGTGATGTATAATGTTGACTCTAAATCAGTGACGAATCTATAATCTCTTTCTCTAAAGCCTCAGCTACTACAAGTGTGGGCTGTGGACCAGCAGCATGGGCATCATCTGGCCGTGGACCAGTAGCATGCGTATCATCACACAGAATCTTGGGCCTTACTCCAGACCTTCTGAATCAGAATCTGCATCTTAACAAGACAGTGAGATATTTGTATGCACATTGAAATTTGAGAAGCACTGCTCTAGAACATTCCAAGGGCTTCAACCCATTCTAACCAATAATCAGTTGGAGTCTTATGAAACAATTACAGAATGTATTTCAAGGTGCTTTTAGGCACCCCAGCTCTCCCCCTCTATGACTGTAATATTTTCTCCAGGGCCTCCCTCTAGCAGCAAATCATCTGTCTAGAGCTTTATTTCCTCCCTCTTCATCTGGATGCCCTTAGAAGAAAGTGCAGAGAAGGGATCAGGTGGGGCAAATGGAAGGGAAGAGAAGGAGGAGAAACTCAAAGCGTGGATGATCCACAGTCTGGGTTATCAGCCTCCCTGGAGCCTCCAGGTACCCCTTCTACCCCTTTGCAATGGGAACCAACGGGGTGAGGTCCAGAGAGTCTGAGGCCCAGAATCAACCTGATTTGTTTCTGCATTGCATGGAGATTCAGCCTTAGGGGATCCTGGACCCTGAACCACTTTATAGGCCCCTTAGGATTCTAAAAACCTGGGCCAAGGCTGACACTGTTCATTTGTTCAACAAATATTCACTGAGTGTCTACTAATGCTAGGTACTATTCTAGGTAAGACCCAGATTCCTGTCCCCCAAGTCAAGTTCTTGTTATGCTATTAGTTAAACCATGGTTCTAGGTAAAGTTAGGTGTGTGTTGCTAGTGGGATCCTTGGTGAGGGGCCCCTCATTTCCCCAGTTGCTAGAAGTGTTGGTGGCTGAGAGATCTCAGCTCAGTATCTCCCTGGGATGCCCTTGGCCACTGTCACACTGCCACCCTGGGCAGCCCCAATGGGGAGGGGCTGGTGGATGTCTGGTAAGTGGAAAGGGAACACTTGGCCTTAATTCAGAATAATTCTGAAGGGCCTGAGTCACCAGTATGATTGACTAAGGCCTGCAATGTGACTGCGTGACAGAACCACTCGTAACTGCACCATCTTGCTTCTGTCATCCCTCACGGGACTGAGCTCAGTCCCTATCAAACAGTTGCCAAGAAATCTCTGTGTCAGAATCTGTTTCCAGGGAATAGACCTAAGACAATGGTTTTTCAAAATACCCTTTATGCCTAAGGGCCTCTGGCTATGGCAGCAACCTACAGGTAACTAATTGGCTCAAACTGATATATTTGCATTTTGGGAAAAACATTTTCTGGAAGCTTTTTCCAGAGCTCCTAGAGAGAAGAGGTTCTCAGATATGTTTACCTTTTTTTAGAGATTAAAAACAATTTTAATCTATAATAAATATTCGAATGCAATCTCACTGTAAAAGAGATGAACAGTGTAGAAAAATATACAATGAAAGTTGAAAGACACTTTCCATCTGGGTCCTTTCTCCAATCCAGCTCTTTTCCTCAGAACTAGTCACTACTTTCATGTATCTTTCTAGATAGATTTTTTGCTATGCATTTGCACACATGTAAATGTATACAAACATACTTCTTTTTTTAACATAAATGAGATCAAATTGTTTAAGGCATTTGCTTTTTAAAGTCTTGAAGCTTGAAGATCTTTTCTTATTGCTAAATCTAGATCCACTTAATGCTTTTTAATGGCTGCATAATATTCCCCAGCATGGGTATCCCATTTAGCCACTCCCTGGGGTGGAGACTTTTAGTGCTCACCATATCCAGTTTTTTTCTCCTCTGAATGTGTGAATGGATTATACTTGCTCCTCATTATAGTTACTTGGAGCCACATGACTAACTCTGGTCAAGAGTGGAAGTGCCCTGTGTCACTGCTGGGCTGAAGTATTTAATTGCAGTTGTGCAGCCCTCCAGCACTCCATCCCTTGTGACAATGGAGAAGGCCTCATGTTGAGATGGTGGAGCCACAAGAGCAAGGCAGCCTAGACTGCTGCATCTCAACATGAAGGGAAGTGGCCCCAGGGACTGCCTGGATGCAGAGCAAACCTTGCAGTGAGTAAGAACTTACCCTTGGCTACATTAACCCACTAATTTTTTTTTTTAACCACAGCATAAGCTAGTGTAGTCTGACTAATGTACTCCCCTATTGGGCATTTAGGTTGCCCCTAATTTTTCACCATTAAATAAAATGCTGCAATGAACATCCTTTCTATCCATCTCTGAGTACGAGGTGGGTATTTCTATAGAGTAGGTACCCAGAAGAGCAACCGCTGGTGTCTTAGTCTGTTTGGGTATGCTATATCAAAAATATCATAAACTGAGTGGTTAATAATAACAAACATTTATTTCTCACAGTTCTGGAGGCTAAAAGTCCAAGATCATGGTACCAGCAGATCTGGTCTCTGGTAAGGACTCACTTCCTCATAAAAACATTTTTGTTATAACCTCACATGGTGGAAGGGGCTATCTAGCTCTCTGGGGTCTCTTATTAAAAGGGTACTAATCCCATTCACGCGGATTTTGCCCTTATGACCTAATTACCTCCTAAAGGTCCCATCGCCTAATATTATCACCTTGGGGGTGAAGTTTCAACATATGAATTTTGGAGACAGAAACATCAGCCCATAGCAGATAGCCAAATGGTATTCACATTTAATTTTGAGAGAAACATCAAACTGTCTTCCGTGGTCTTTACCAATTTACATATACATCAACAGCATCTCCCCTATCAATGGATATTGTCTTTTCTTTTTCCTAATTTTACAGAGAAAAATGGTATTCTGCTATTGTTTTAATTTGTGGTTCCCTGATTACTGGAGGTTTAACAATTTTTTGTATTCTCATTAGCCATTAGCATTTCTTCAGGATCTCGTCTATCCATATTTTTCCATTTACTTTCTAAGTTAAAAGATTTTTTAAAGATCTCTAGAATAGAATATCTTCAAGAAGGTGTTTGTAATTGAATTCTTTGTATTCAAAGATACCTCCCCCTCTTTTTTAAAGTGAATCAGTTATACAGATACATATATCCACTTTATTTTTTTTTTAGATTCTTTGCCCATGTAGGTCATTACAGAGTATTGAGTAGAGTTCCCTGTACTATACGGCAGGTTATTATTAGTTATCTATTTTATATATAGTGGTATGTACATGTCAGTCCCAATCTCCCAATTTATCCCTCTCCCCCTTATCTCTTGGTAACCATAAGTTTGTTTTCCACATCCGTGACTGTATTGACTATTCATCCCGCCATTTCACTTGCATTATTGGGAATAAAAAATTCCAGTGTCCATCATGGAACTCCTTGCTGTTTGAATTAGTCGGTCTTTCCTTGCAGAACCATTTCAACAGCTCTGGGAATGTTAGAGGGCAAAGCATATTGGGCCCATTGGCCATATTCCTTAAGCCTCAATCTTCTCAAAAGTAAAATGGGGATAATAATATGACCTCATAGGATTGTTGGGAGGCTTGAATATAAAGCACATAAATAGTTATATCTGCCTCAGAGTAAGTGATGGATAAGTGTTGGCTTTTATCATTCTATTCAGAGCCACGCCCTGTTCCTTATTTATCAACAACCTGGGGGTCTGAGCAGCCATATCTGAGAAGGCAGAACCATAAACCACAGCCATCTGCCTTTGTTTTGAATATTTCAAAAACCGATGAAGCCTGAAAAATAAATGAGGCATTAATCCTTGCGTGTGAGTCATGGACCACCATTCATTGTGTTTCATGTCCACCGTAGAGCACACGCCTCTGCTCTCAGGTGTTACCTGAGATCCACAGAGATCTCAGCAATTCAAAGCTTTGAAGCCCATCCCACTGCACTCGTCCATCTGCCCACCCTCAGTCTTCTCCTTGCTTCTCGTTTATTTTAAACCCTGAATTCTCTTCTGTCTTTTATTTAGGCTGGCTCACCTGTTCTACTCTGCAAAGAAGCACAGATTCACAAAACTAACCTTTTTGTTAAGTCCTCATGGGTAGAAATAGAAAAAATCCCCCTTGTGCTCAGGCTATCAGGAAGGGATGAATGGGCAGCTGGTGGGCAGGGGTCAGGAAACTTGGGTTTTATGACTGGCTCTCTCACGGACTCAGATGGAGCTTAATTTCTCTGGGTCTCAGTTCTCTCCTCTAGAAACGAGGCAAGCAGGGTTGACAAAGGACACCTGCTCCCTCTCAGCCTCACCAAGCTGTTGGGAGAATGACTGAGATTATGTCTCACAGGCCACTGAAGTTTGCTGGAGAAGGACACTTTCTAAATACAGGGCATGATTTTGTGTCACTCACAGGAAGAGGGAGGCTGCAGTTATCCGGGGCTGTCCCCGTCACTGTCATTGCAGGGAAGCTTTAGTAATGGAGACGGGCCTCGCTGGTCAGAAGGGCCAGGTTGTGGGTGTGGGTTCTGTTTGAGGACGTGTGCCAGCTTTAGTAACAGCCCGGGGGCAGGGAGCAAATCAGAAGCTAGAAATCCTTCCCTCAGCTTTAAGGATGCCTTCCTCCCATCGCCCCCCGCCACACCCCGGAGGTGGGACTCCTGAACAGGCTCGCTGGCAGGCACTCAGCAAATGCTTGTGGAATTGAAGGGAAGTGAATAGTGACAAAATTATCTTCCTCAGAAGAGCACTGGCCATGCTTTTGGCTGTGTCGTATGTCTGCTGACATCTGAAGTGATTATGGACTAAGGGGTGTCCCCTAATGTATTGGGCAGTGAGTGTGAGGGGTGGCGGTGCGTGTGCCCTCTTGGCCCCTGCTTCATTGCTGTCCCTCCCGGGCGAGGCTGTGGAAGGAGAGGGGACTGTGGGCCCGGTGGTCTGGCATTTCTGGGAGACAGATTTGTGAAGAGTTGAAGGTGGATAGGTGGGTGGCATCATTGGAATAATCTGTTTCACATAAGGAAGGAGTTGGTGGGAAGAGGGGCCCAAGGCCAGTAGTCAGAAGAGAGATGAAAATAGGATCCCTGGGGTAGAGAACCCAGGAAGATACACGCACTGCCTGCCTGCTCGCAGCCGTGAATCTTCACCCCTTTTTTCCCCTGAAAACTGGAGCCATTTGACCTTCACTGGCAGACCCAGCTTTACTCTAGAACTCCCACATCGAAACCCTCATGTCTTTGAAATTAAATAGGATTGGATTTAGATCCCAACTCTGTTTCTTGAATAAATATTTACATTCTCTAAGCCTTTATCCTCATCTGTCAAATGGGAGCAGTAATATCCACCCTCCAGCGTTGCAAGGTGGATGATGGCTATCACGAGTGAGATTCCACAAATGAGGATTAACAGCAGTGGCAGGGGTATCGTAGCTGGATTTTTTGAGATCTGGTCTTATATAAAAGATCACTGTGTTATCTGAGGTGTCCGAGGACCTACCTGCCTCGGCACCCAGCCTGGTAGTCCACAAAGACAGCAGTTCCATCTCCCATCCATCCTCCCTGCAGCCATCTCTGTTGAGCCCCATTTCTCTATTTACTGAGCATCACCTGTCTGTCATTCATCCTCTAAAGAAATACAGGTGGTGGCTTACATTCCAGTGGGAGGAGATAGAAAATAAATAAAATAAACACATAAAATATGTAGTATGTTAGATGGTAATAAGGTCTTTAAGGGTGGGAGAGGGGTGGAATAACAGAAATAACAGGGGAGGAATGCAGGGTGGGGTTGCAGATTTAGAGAAAATGGCCCGGAAAGGGAAGACCTCATGGAGAAAGGGGCATTTGAATAAAGACTCTAACCTGAGAGTAACTTCTCTGATGCTACCTGCCTGCTCTAGGACTACCTACTGTCTGGGGCCACACATCTGGACATGCCTTTCACTCTGCGGGAGAGCCTGGCCGTAAAGCAGGTATAAGACCAGGCATCACATCAGAAAGGATTGTTGTGTTTGACAGGCCTTGGGCAGGAGGGGGAATGGAAGGGTAGATGCACCCTGGTTCAAAGACCTGGACAACCGTGGAGACTGAAAGTAGAGTGAGGGCAGGGGCCACTCAGTAACCAGGATCAGTGCTTTAGACCCTCACTTCTCAACGTGTGGTTGGACCAGCAATGGCAGCATCACAGCTTGTTAGAAATGCTGAATTTCAGGCTCCAGCTCAGATCTACTGAAATAGACTATGTATTTTAACAAGATCTTCAGGCGATCCATATGCACATGAAAGTTCATCTATGCCAAATAGTGTTGTGTGTGTCTACCTGATTGGTATAGAGTTTATATGTTGAGGTTCCCTTGCTGCATTTCAGGAGAGTTGAACAGTTGATGGTGTAATGGTGGTATATGGGGCAAGAGAAGAAACCACTGGGGAAGGATAGAGTAGCTCCACAACCTTCAGAGAACAAAGTTCTTTCTAGAGTTGTTCTGCATTTCCTTCCCTGGATTCCTTCCTCTGGGTAAGATGACTATCTCGGCTTTCAAGCCAGGTCCACACTCCAGGCACTGAGATGGTAGAATGAGATGAGAGGGGGGCACAGTCCACTCCTTTTTCTAAGGGCATGACTTTGGCTCACATCCCATTGGTGGTGATCTAGTCACATGGCCACACATAGCTGCAAAGAAGGCTGGGAAATGTAGTCCTTAGCTGGATGACTAGATTCCCTACTTCTATTACTTCTAAACCACAGAAGAAAGGAAGAATGGATTGTGTGCTGATAACAAGCCATCTCTGTCACACCAAGGAAAAGAATCACTGGGGCAAGCCATAGGCTAAAGAGTAAGCTAGAACAAGGACTGAAATATAGGTACTCAGGTAACTTGGATCAAGTTCCCATCAATCAGGGCACTGTGAATGTCAACCAGAAGAGAGTTCCCACACCAGTTCTGAGTGCCTAAGAAGGTCTCATCCAAACTATACTGTAGTATCACTGGCAAAGTTATTGGGTAATGGATAGCATACTTTCTGCATGATTCATGCCCTTGCCATACCAGTTGTTAAATGTTTTTAATATCACCTCTACTCTCATCTCTTGAGGTTCTGCAAGGCTGAAATGGGATTTTTGTCTCACTCTCACTACTTAACTCCCCTGAGAGATTGAAGAGATGCAGTAGGTCAAAAATGATAATCCCTAGTATGCTTCGGGGCACTTTTTTCTTCTCCTCACATAGAATTTTGCTTTAACTTTTCATTTAATTTACAGGTCCAAAGATACAATTGTCACAGCCTATTTCCTCCCTTCCCTCCTCCAAGTTCCTGCTTTCTGCTCATTTGCTTTTAGAGAACTGCAGTATCTGAAGAGGGAGCAGCTGTATGGGTTGGGGAAGAAAACGATTGTCTGGCGGTCTCAAAACCCAGCATCCAAGTAAAAGGGAGATGGCTCTGGCATTTCTGGTGAGGACAGGATTTGTGTTTCTGAACTGAGAGTAACTGGGAGCTAAGGGGGAGGTAGGGATTGTTCGTATGTGTTTTCCACAACGTGGCTGCTACATTGAGCCACGTGGCTCAGTGGTCTGGTCTTGTAGACTATGACGTGAATGTGCCCCCTGTGGTTGTACGAGAGGCAGACCCTGTTCCACAGTGGATCTTTCTCTGCTTCAAGGTGTGGTCTGCTATTGTGTTTTTCAGTCCGGTTCCCTTGGCCTTGTAGATGAGGATTTTGTGTAGATTCTTACAATAGATTAAATTCCAATTCTGATTTTGGGGGTTGTAAGATTTCAACTTTTCCTGCCTCTTTGTATATATTTTACTTGAGTTTAGGAAAGACTGTGCTGTCTTACCAAGAAATGTATCCCTCCCCCTCCCTCCTCCCCACCCCCCAAAAAAATCAGATTGGATGAAGCCATGGTTTTTACTACTTTTATATGGGAAGGAGATCAGGGCCATCATGTAAGGTTATATAGGTCACGCACTGCACAAAGTGTATCTGCGTGCCCTGTTTCTGGGGGCAATAATGTTAAAGATAACACTACTCTGCTAATGAGGAGTTTTGTGACAGTCATTGGCATCCTAAAATTTTCTGGGTGAGGGACTGAAGTTTGTCTTTGTTTTAAAGAGATATATCTTTTGTTGTGGTAAAATATACCTAATAATTTTTTATCACTAACCAATTTTAAGCATACAATTCAGTGATATTTCATACACTCATAATGTTATATAACCTTTGCCACTATCTACGCCCGAAACTTTTTCATCATCTCCAATATAAACTCTGTATCCACTAAACAGTAACTGCCCATCATCACCTTCCCCACTAGCTCCTGGTAACCTCTATTCTACTTTCTGTCTCTATGATTTTGTCTATTCTAGGTACCTTGTATAAGTGGAATCATGCAGTATTCGTCCTTCTGTATCTGGCTTATTTCACTAAGTAGAGTGGCCCACCCATATTGTAGCTTATATCAAAATTTCATTCCTTTTCATGGTTGACTAGTATTCCATTGGTGCATATACAATTCACACATTTGTTTATCCACTCATCTGTTGATGGACACTTGGGTTGTTTCCACCTTTTGGCTACTATGAATAAAGCTGCTATGGACATGCGGGTACAAATATCTGTTTGAGTGTCTGCTTTCAATTCTTTTGTATACATTCCTAGGAGTAAAATTGCTAATCATATGGTAATTCTACATGTAACTTTTTGAGGAATCTCCAAACTTGTTTCCACAGCAGGTGCACCATTTTACTTTCCCCACCAGCAATGCACAAAGGTTCCCATTTCTCCACATGCTCACCAACATTTTTTTTTTATTATAGCCAATCTAGTAGATGTGAAGTAGTACCTCGTGGTAGGACTGAAGTTTTGATTAGACTGTTGTCAAAATCTTAGGACCAGTGCAACTATTTTTAACAGACTGGGGAAATCCTCACGGCTCCAGGCTCCTGGGTAAAGCACAGGCTTAAGAGATAGAATGTCTCCAAGCAAGTTTTAAAATGTCTGGTGAGGGGCATGATTTTGCCTGCGTGGAGGATGCTGGGGACATAGTATCCTGAGCTACCTATCTTAGATGCATTTTATGGGCTACACACAGTAGCAACCTAAGAGCCCTGCAATCATGTGATGAAATGGACAATGCCCCATCTTATTGCTCAATTTCAGAATTGTGTGCCACCACCAGGGTTAAAAAAAAAGAGATTTCCTTATCTGGGGTCTCCAAGTACATATCAGGGAAGGATTGTGCAGATTATAAGAGATTACAAGGCCTAAGATGTTAAAATAAGAACAAAAAAGCATGTAATTATTCAAGTGTGTTAGTTGGGATATAGGTTTGACTGCTCTAAAAAAGGCCCAAATAACAGACACCAGGAATTGGCCTGCGAATCATTTGAACAAACATGCCCTTGAACTGCAGCTCTGAGAAGGAGATTCAGTATCCAGGTGAATAGGGAATGGAAACAATGACCGTCCTCCTACCTGGTCCTTTTGGAAAACACAGTCTGGACAGGGGTCCCCACATTTGAAGATGAAACCTAAAAAAAGTAGGGCACATAGGCCTATAAAAATAATACTGAAGAAGAAAATTAAAGATTATCCTAAAGGCTCAGAGGGATAGCAGACCTTTGAAAATGAGTTATGAGAATCAGAGGAACATTTTAAAAACTCATTGAGGATCTCCAATGGGATGCAAAGAAACTCTACAAAACAAGAGCAGAAATGTATGTGAAAAAAACAGACTAAGATAAAAAGTGACAACTGAAATACTAAATAGGCACAACGTATGGAAAATAATGATAAAGCAACTTTTTTTTTGTTTATTACTGTCATTTTCCCTCGTTTTGTTTTTTAACATGAAAAATTTGAAGCATATATAAAAGTAGATAGAACAATGTTATAAACTCCCATGTTCCCATCACCCAGCTTTAACAATTTCCAGCTCACCACCAGTTAATCTAAACCTTCACCCTCCTACCCATCATGGCAGTTCTTTTAGACCTTATCTCTCCTGCATCCTCCTATTCTAGAAAATGTATCAAGAATCGGCCCACTTCTCGCCAAATTCTCTACCACCACCCCAGTCCAAACCAACCTCACCTGTTGCCTAGGTAATCTTTGTTTCCAACTAATCTTTGTTTCCATTTTTGTTTTCAACGTTTTTGGTTTTTTTTTTTTTTTTTTTTTTCGCTAGGTGGGCCTCTCACTGATGTGGCCTCTCCCGTTGCGAAGCACAGGCTCCGGACACGCAGGCCTAGCGGGCCCAGCTGCTCCGCGGCATGTGGGATCTTCCCGGACCGGGGCATGAACCCGTGTCCCCTGCAATAGCAGGCGGACTCTCAACCACTGCACCACCAGGGAAGCCCTCAACGTTGTTATTATAAAATAAAAGACAGGCACAGAAAACTGCACAAAACAAATATAGAGATTAAGAATTATTATAAGACAAACACCCTTGTAACCACCACTTAGAATAAGAAATTGAACTTTGTCAGTGACCCCATCTGTGCTCCATCCACCCACAAGCCCTTGTCTCCCTCTGGATTAGTTTGCCAGGGCTGCCACAGAATGAGTGGCTTAAACAACACAAATGTATCCCCTCACAGTTCTGGAGGCTAGAAGTCCAAGACCAAGGTGTTGGCAAAGTTGATTCTCTCTAAGGCCTCTCTTCCTAGCTTGCAGACAGCTGCCTTCTTGCTGTGCCCTCACATGATCTTTCCTCTGTGCATGTCGGTGTCTGTGCCCGAATCTCCTCTTCTTATAAGGACACATTGGATTAGGGTCCACCCTAAGGACCTTAAAGACCTTATTTAACCTTAATTACCTCTTTAAAGGCTCTTTTTCCAAATGCAGTCACATTCTGAGGTACAGGGTGTTAGGACTTCAACATATGCATTTGGTGGGGGAGGAAGAGGGCACAATTCAGCCCATAATACCCTCCAGATGTAATCACTATCCTGATTTTTATAATAATCACTTCCTTATGTTTCTTATGGTCTCATCAACCAAGACACCAGAGTTCAGCCTTCCCAATTTTTTAAAACTTGAATTGTCACTAAGTCTTTTTTAATCTACAAGCTTCCTTTCTACTATTTTCTTTTCCTTATAATTTACCTGTTAAAGAACCTGGGCTGTGTGGCCTGCCCAGTGTCCCAGAGTGTGGATTGTGTTGATTGTATACTCATGGTGCAGCTCAGCATCTTCTTCTCTCCTCTAAGTTTCCTAAAAACTGGCATCTGGATCCAGAGACTTGAACAGACTTGGGTTTGATCCCTTTAGTAAGGCTATGAAAAGTGGTGTGACAGATCAGCTTTCTCGAAGTACAATATACATACAGCAGATTTCAACCATTTAAAGTACACAGTTCAATGAGTGTTGGCCAATGTATACAGTATACAACATCACATGTGGATATCCAGCACCACAGTATATATGGTACCCCAAGTGTATAAATATACACAGCTCCATGATCAAGTTATAGAATATTCCTGTCACCAAAAAGACTCTCCTTAGGCCTCTTTGCAATCAATAACCACCTTTCCTCACTCTTGGTCCCTAAAAATCACTGATCTGTTTTATTTCACTAGTGTTTTCCTCTTGTGGAATTTTATATAAATACCATCATAATTGCAGTCTTTTCTGTCTGGCTTCTTTCACTTAGCAGAATGTGTTCAGATTCAGCCATGTTATCGAGTGTATCAGTAGTTTATTTATTTTTATTACCGAGCTGTATTTTGTTGTATGGGTATATCACAATTTATTTTCTATTCATCTGATGATTGACATTTAGATTGCTAACAGTTTGAGCTATTAGGAATAAAGCTACTATAATAATTTGCATGCAAATCTCTCTCTGACATGTGTTTTCATTTTCTCTTGAGTTAATACCTGGGAGAGGAATTGCTGGGTCATTTGGTAGGTATATATTTTATTTTATAAGAAAAGGCCAATTTACTTTATAAAGTGGCTGTACATTCTGAGCAGCATGGCTGAGAGTTCCCATTGCTTGCCATCCTTGCTAACATTCAGTATTGTAGTCTTTTTAATTTTAGTTATTATTGTGGATATGTAATGCTATCACATTATGATTTTAAGTCTCATGACTCTAATTGTTAATGATGTTGAGCATTTTTATGTGTTTATTTGATTTTCATATACACATGTATGTGTATGTGTCTAAATCTTTAGTGATGTGTCCAAGTTTTCATCCATCTAAAGAATTTTTATATATTTATTTATTTATTTTTAATTGTGGTATAGTTGATTTACAATATCATATAAGTTTCAGGTATACAACACAGTGATTCACAATTTTTAAAGGTTATACTCCATTTATAGTTATTTTCCACTTTAATTGTCTTATTGAGTTATAAGAGTTCTTTATATATTTTAGGTACTAGTCCTTTATCAGATATATATTTTACAAATAATTTCCCTAAGTCTAGGGCTCACATTTCCATTTTATTAAAGTATCTTTGGAATAGCAAATGTTTATAACTGATCAATTGTTTTCTTTTATGTTTTGTATTTTTCATCTCCCATATAAGAATTCTTTGCCTAACCTAATGTAATGATGATTTTCTAGTTCTGTCATTCCATCTATATTTATTAGCAGGGATGCTTCTATAAAAAAGAACTTTTCCTCTTCAGCTGTTTGTTTACCTTAAATTATAGTTTACATAGGAAAGGTAGTACAAATACTCCATCAGTTTCCAGAATATTCACTCTGCTTTCAGATCTATGTATTTTGTACAATCACAAACTTCTATAACAAACACAAGGCAAAAAATCTGTGAGGAATTACAGCAAAATGCTAAAGTTGCTTTCTTTTGATACTGGAATTTTTGAGAGAGGTTTTTCTTTTTCCCTACTTCCTGGAAAGACACATGCCAAGCTGTTAACTATAGTTATATGTGGCTGGTGCGACTGTACATTATTTGCTTTTCTTCCTATTTTTCTGTGTTTTCTAAATTTCTACATTATTTAATCATATTATTAACAAAATGGGAAAATATACTTATTTCATATACAGTATACATCTGTCTGTCTATCCATCAATCAAGTCCTTGGAACTTCCTGTCCTCAATGGCTTTCTTGCAGTTTTCTTTCCTCAACTTTCAATGTAAGACCCCACTCGGGTCCTCATTCTCAGAAGAATATTAATGCTGCTTTCCAGTCATCCTTACCTTTTTTAGCCCTCCCTATTTTCTCTCTGTGGTAAGGACGGCAGAGGCTAAACAGGTAGATGTTCAGTTCACAATGAGTTGCTCACGTGGTTACCTTTATATTCCACTTTTGAATGATAGAGGAGTTCCACTGTCACCCCAGGCTGAGTGTTATCAACGTTTATTTGCATACAAGCAAACCTGAAGCAATTGTGAAAGAAAATAGGCAAATGAGAACAGGTTTGTTTACAGCAATGGCAGACATGTCTCACATTTACTTTTCCAGAAAAGGCCAGAATGCAGTTTTTGCTTCTGTGTGTAGGTGGTAATCTATGCACAGATCTTTACATTGCAATCAGGCTGAAGGTTATACATTTGGGGAGCCTTCTTTAAGAAAGAGAATGCAAAAATATATTACTTTTGCAAACTTTACAAAAACATGTGAGCTTATGCATAAATTGCTAGCCTGTGTCCCACCCCCACCCCATACTCACAGCCTCTTGGGGCCTTGGAAGAGGCCTGTGCAAACCAGAGACACCAAAGCTTACCCCAAAGCTTATGTTTTATTAACTTCCTAGTAAATATGCTTCTAATTATAATGACCCACTTGGACATTCACTTGTTTACTGTTTTTCTCTCTCAGCCACAGCTGGAACCACAGTACTGTGTTCATCACATGTATCTCATGTTCCTAGCACAGTGCTTGTTTATATCAGAGAGTCAACAAATATTTGTGAAATGAAATTGATTACTGAAAGGTAAGAAGGAAGGATGAATGAATATGGTGATGGATTCAAACGCAATCATGCTCATACAGCATGGAGAGAGCTGAGCAAGGTCAAGGTGGTTAACAGATATCCTTGGGCATTCCATTCCAAGGGAGAACAGGTCATTTTGCCCGGGGATTGGCTCCTCCCCAACCTCCCTCCAAGGGCCTTCCATGACAGCTGAGACCTTTCCTCTACCAAGAGTGTTACTGGATAAGGCCTCCAGTGCTCTGCAAGTCCTTGGCCCAAGGCCTGCAGCTATGGGGTTTTCAACTAGGTCAGGGGTTGGGTGACTTTTAGAGAAAACTTCAAGGCTTATTCTTTCCTGTAGACTTGCCTGCAGAAGACATGCTAACCAGTGACCTTTTCCTGAGGACACTCTTAGAGTTGTCGCTGGGAGAAGGCCTACAGAATTGTGGCTAAAAACCTACCTCCCCTGTGAGCTTAAAATACCTCCTGACATTCCCCCGACAGAAGGCTCCCAGACAGGAGCAATCTGTAAGAGCAGACATCTCTCAGCAGTGACCTCTGGATAAATTCACGATGAGAACACAACATCCCTTTTTAAAAGCAGGGTCATCTGCACACCCCATCTAGAGAACAGGGTGATGTCTTTGTATGCACCACACAGCTTTTGGTTCTTTGTGAGAGCTCCCAATACATTGCTGAAATGCTAATAATACATTTTCATTTCTTTGTTTCTGCCTCAGGCAACTTTGCTTTGATGCTTTCAGGATTTGAGCATGTGAGCTAGGGTTAGGACCTTAATTATGACATGATATTAGGCATATTTAGAAAAACCAGAGTTGTAAGAGGAAGGAATGTAATAACAGGGATTTAGAGATTAAAGCAATTTAGGAGAGAGAATACAAACAAAAGTAATAGAAATCAGACTTGACATGGATCTTGTTGGAATAGTGCAGTGCAAAAATACAAGAATACAGGAAAGGGCTCATCCACATTCTAACAGGGTCTGACTGGAATAACCCAGAGGTTAGAGCTGGGCTTTTGCAGTCTCAGTCACTGAATTTGAACCCCACCTCTGGCTCTTACTAGTTGTGTGCTCTTGGGCTTATCTGAGTCTATTTTCCACATCTGCAAAAAGGGACTAATAAGAGTACCCACCTCCTAGGGTAGGTGAGGTTTCAATGCAATAATGTGTATACATTGCTTAACAGCTTTTGGCCCTCAGCACTCTGCAAAGGGTAGGGACTAACCATCACTGGGAGATGACAACACACTTAGAATCATGGGTCAAGTCTATCAGCGAAAAAGCAATAGGCTTTGAATAGAAGGGTTCTGAATCTGACTTCAATGCATGCTTCGGGCAGAGGGAGAAATGGGAATACAAAGAGTTAGATGTGTTTTTTAGATGCAGAGAAAAAAAAACATTAGGTAACTGGTGAATCCAGAAGACAGCATAGAAACCAGATTTGGGATGGTTAGTAATGAGGAAAAAGAAAAAGGAAGGAAGGAGGGGAGGGGAGGAAGGGAAGGAAGGAAGGAAGGAAAGGAGGGAGGGAGGGAGGGAAGGAGGGAGGGAGGGAGGAAAGGGAAGGGAAGGGAAGGAGAGGAGTAAACTTGGAAAATATCTCTTTATAACAGCACGATGAGGCAAGGGTCACCCACTGGCAAGGAGCATAATAGTGATGAATAGGAAGGTTCTGGGTGGAAGAAGATGTGTGCCCAGGAAGAGCCTGGTCCAGCCCTCCAAGGTTCTGTGGACACTGGTTTGTCTGTTGATTAGCTGGGAATACTCCTTCCCACCCAGTGACCTGCAAGGAGACACACATGCATCCCTGCCCCCCAAAGATAGGTCTGCCAAACTTGGTTTGGCAGATTTTGAAGCAGCCCTGTAACTTAGCTCCAGCTCTTCACAGCCACTTTCAGTGATCCTGTCTGCACAGGGACCCAGAGGGAGACATCCCAACTGTGCCCTCAGACGTAGGCCTGCTGGCCTTAGTTAGACTGCTGATCTTGACATGGCCCCATACTGGCTCTAGCTCCTCACAGCCTTGCTCTGGCAGCAGTCTTTCCTGCCCGGAGACTCCAAGGGAGTCACGCCTGTCTGTGCTCCTGGTCCAATTGAGGATCTTGAAACAGCCCTGTAACTTGGCTCCAGACCCTCTAAGCCATGGTCCCAGAGTGGTCTTGCCTACTTGGAAAGGGGCGCGTCTGTCTGTGCCTCTGGAGGCAGGCCTGAAGACCTCTACTCAAGCTGTGGATCATGAAGCATCCCCGTGATTCGGTTCCAGCCCCTCTCAGCTGTAGTCCAGGGCTGATTCTACCTGCCCAGCAATCTTCCCAGTGACTTTTCCGGTGTTCTTCAGAGGACCCAACAAGAGCCATACCCACTTGTACACCTGGTAACAGGCCTACTCTCTACAGACCTGAAAATGATTTTTGTCCCAGTGCCAGCCCTCCTGGCCAAGGTCCTAGAAGCCATCCCATCCATCCAGATGCCAGACAGAATCCACACCTGCCTGAGCTCCTGGTAACAGATCCACAAACTTCAGACCTCACTACAGACCTGGCAGCAGCCATGGGACTTAGCTTCAACCCTGCTTGACTGCAAGCCCAAAGGCAATCCCTCAGCCTGGAGATCCAACAATAGAAGGTCTTTACCTGCGAAACCAGTCTATAAAGACTAGAAGAGGTGTTTGCTCCTTCAAAGGCACAGACACCAATGCAAGGCTACATGAATTATAAAGAATCTGGCAAACCTGACACTACCAAAGAAACTAATAAAGCTATAGTAATCAACCCCAAAGGAATAGAGATCTGTGAATCGCTTGACTAAGAAGCTCAATGAGATGAAAGAGAACATGGATAGATAACTAAACAAAATCAGGAAAACAATGCATGAACAAAATGAGAAGTTTAATAAAGAAATAAAAGCTGTAAAAAAGAATGAAATAGAAATCTTGGAGCTGAAGACAGAACTGAAAAATTCAATAGAGAACTTCAAAAGCAGACTCAATCATGCAGAAGAAAGAATCAGCAAACTCAAAAACAGGTCATTTGAAATTGATCAGCTAGAGGAATACAATAGTCTGAATGTATACCTCTCAAATTCATATGGTGAATCCTAATGCCCAATGTAATAGTATTATGAGGTGGGGCTTTTGGAAGTGATTAGGTCATGAGGGTGGAGCTCTCTTGAACAGGATTAACATTCTTATAAAAGAGATCTCAACATACTCCTTAGCACCTTCTATCATGTGAAGACACAGTGAGAAGTCTGAAACCCAGAAGACAGCCCTCATTCAATCATGCTGGAACCCTGATCTCAGACTTTCTGCCTCCAGAACTGTGAGAAATAAATTTCTGTTGTTAATAAGCCACCCTGTCTGTGATATTTTGTTATAGCAGACCTAACAGACTAAGAAAGGAGCAACAAAAGGAATGAAAAAAAAATGGATAAAGTATTTAAAACCTATAGGACACCATCAAGCAAACAAACATACACATTATGTGTATTGAGAAGGAGAAGAGACAGAAAAGGGGGCAGAAAGTTTATTTAAAGGAATAATAGATGAAAACTTCCCAGCTCTTGTGAGGTATATAATCATCCAGATACAAAAAGCTCAAAGGACCCCAATTAAGAGCAACCTAAAGAAGATTACCCTAATACAATATAATCAAACTGTCAAAAGTCAAAGACAGAGAGAATTTTGAAAGCAGCAAAAGAAAGAGACTTGTTCTTAGTAAGGGAACTCCCATGAAGTTATTAGCATATTTCTCAGCAGAAATCTTGCAGATCAAGCGGGAGTGGTATGATATATTCAAAGTGCTGAAAGAAAAAATACCTGACAACCAAGAATATTATATGCAGCAAAGCTGTCCTTCAAAGATTGAAGAATAGATAAAGACATTCCCAAAACAGAAGCTGAGGAAGTCCATCACCATTAGACCTTCCTTACAAGAAATGCTAATGGGTGTTCTCCAAGTTGAAATGAAAGACTGATAAGCAACCATATGAAAACATTAAAGTATAAAAATCACCAGTAGCAGTAAATATAAAGTCAAATTTAGAATACTCTAAAATTGTAATGGTGGCATATAAATCACTTCTAAGTCTAATATAAAAGTTAAAAGACAAGTGTATTAAAAATAATTATAGCTACAATAATGTGTTAATAGGTACACAATATAAAAAGATGTAAAATGTGCCATCAATAGCATAAAATGGGGCAGGGAGAGAATTAAAAGTATACAGTTTTCGTATGAGATTGCATTTAAGTTGTTGTCAGCTTAAGATGACTACATAACTATGTTCTATGTAAACCTTATAGTAACCACAAAGCATAAACCTACAGAAGATACAAAAAAAAGATATAGAGAAAGGAATCAAAACATAGCACTACAAAAAATCAACAAATCACAAAAATATAGCAAAGAGAAAGAAAGGAGTAAAGGAACTACAAAACAGTCAGAAAACAATTAGCAAAATGATCATAGTAAGACCTTACCTATCAATAATTACTTTAAATGTAAATGGATCAAATTCTGTAATCAAGAGACAAAGAGGGCTTCCCTGGTGGCGCAGTGGTTGAGAGTCCGCCTGCCGATGCAGGGGACACGGGTTTGTGCCCTGGTCTGGGAGGATCCTACATCCCATGGAGTGGCTAGGTCCATGAGCCATGGCCACTGAGCCTGCGTGTCTGGAGCCTGTGCTCCACAATGGGAGAGGCCACAACAGTGAGAGTCCCACGTACCGCAAAAAAAAAAAAAAAAAAAAAAATACAAAGAGAGGCTAAATGGATTAAAAAAAAAAAAGACATTGATCCAAGAAATTGAAGACAAAAATAAATAAGAAGAGATTCTGTGTTCATGATTGTAAGAATTAATATTGTTAAAATGTCCATACTACTCAAAATAAGATACAGATTCAATGTAATACCTATAAAAATTCCAATGACATTTTCCACGGAAATAGGAAAAAAACCTAAAATTCCTCAGGATCTACAAAAGACCCCAAATAGCCAAGAAATCTTGAGAAAGAAGAAAAAACTGGGGGCATCACATTTCCTGATTTTAAAATATATTCCAAAGCTATAGAAATCAAACACTATGGCACTGAAATAAAAACAGACACATAGATCAATGGAAGAGAATAGAGAGCCCAGAAAAAAGTCACACATATATCATCAATTAATCTTCAACAAAGGCACCAAGAATATGCAATAGGGAAAGGATAGTCTCTTTAATAAATGTATTAGGAAATCTGGATATCCATGTGTAAAATAATGAAATTGGACCCTTACCTTACCTCACTCACAAAACTTAACTGAAAATTGATTAAAGACTTGAATATAAGACTTGAAACCATAAAACTCTGGGAAGAAAACATAGGAGAAAGCCACTTGACACTGGTCTTAGCAAGGATTTTTTTGAATATGACATTAAAAGCAGAAGCAACAAAAGCAAAAATGAGCAAGTGAGACTACATCAAACTAAAAAGCCTCTGTACTGCAAAGAAAATGATCTACAGAGTGAAAAAGCAACATAACAAGTGGGAGAAAGTATTTGTAATTCATATACCTGATAAGGAGTTAATATCCAAAATATATCAGGAACTCATACAACTCAATAGCCATAAAAACAACCTGATTAAAAAATGGGCAAAGGATCTAAATATACATTTTTCCAAAGAAGACATACAAATGTCCAACAGGTATATGAAAAGGTGCTCAACATCACTAATCATCAGGGAAATGCAAATCAAAACCACAATGAGATATCACTTCAACCTGTTAGGTTAGCTGTTATCAAAAAGGCAAGAGATGAATGTTTACCAGGGAGGTGGAGAAAAGGGAATATTTGTACGCTGTTAATGGGAATGTAAACTGGTAGAACCATTATGGAAAATAGTATGAAGTTTCCTCAAAAAATTAAAAATAGACCTACCATATCATCCAGCAATTCCACTTCTGAGTATATATTCAAAACAATGAAAACAGTATATGAAAGAGATATCTGTATTCCCATGTTCATTGCAGTAATATTCATAATAGCCAAGATATGGAAACAATCTGTGTCCATCAATGGACGAATGGATAAAAAAAAGTATATACGTACAATGGAGTATTATTCAGCCATATAAAAGATGGAAATCCTGGCTTTTGCCACAACATGGACGAACCTGAAGACATTATGCTAAGTGAAATAAGCCAGGCACATAAAGACAAATACTACACAATCTCATCTATATGTAGAATCTAAAAAAGTTTTGCTCAGAACCAGAGAGTAGAGTAATAGTTGCCAAGGCCGGGGGGTTGGAGAAATGGGGAGATACTGGTAAAAGAATACAAACTTCCAGTTATAAGATGAATAATTTCTGGAGATCTAATGTATAACATGATGACTATGGTTAATAATACAGTAATGTATACTTAAAGCTGGCTAAGAGAGTAGATATTAAGTGCTATCACTACACACACACACACACGCAGACACAAACACACACAAATGGGAACAAAAATTTTTTTCCTTACTAATGTTCATTTAAAAAAAAAGAAAAAAATTTGAAAAAAGTAATTCCCTCTCCTTTTTTACTACATTGGTTTGTTTGATTTTATTCATAGTGGTAATCACGACAAAATCTAAAATGTTCCTGTTTCTTTATGTGTTTGTTTTTGACTGCCCCCCCCACAACTATAATATTCATGGAGAATGGCACGTGACTACCTGGTTCACTGCTGTATTCTCATAGCTGAAACAATACCTGGCACACAGTAGGCTCTCAAAACATATATGATAGATGCATGAGTAAATGAATGAGTGAATAAATGAATGAATGATTTAACAGGAGTTAACCATTTATATGAGCCGTCTAGACCAGAAGTCACATCTCCTAATGTACTTTTTTGATACACAATTTTCTTCCCTGTTAAAATGGGACTAGGTCTCACAAACTGCCATGTGAATTTTGTTGAGCAAAACACAGGCAGACTGGGGATGGTGGTGAGTTTTGAATGATCAGTTAAAGTAAAGAAGCAATAACCAGCCTGGCAAATATCTCCAGGAGCAGAGGCTTGGGATTAGTGTTTTGGGAAGAAATGGCCAGCTATGAATTAGAGCATCTAGGGGTGGAGCATTTGACCCAGCATAGGAGGTGCCTGGTGTGATTCGTGGTGTGTATGTGTGTATAGATGAAAAGATTCAGTAGATCCTAAGTAGGTAGAATCTATCCTCATGGTGAATGCCAATAGGAAGGGGAAGCTGCTCCCCATGTTATCATCAAGAGGAGTGTCGTGTATGGTATTAAATGTGTCCTTTACACACCATCCATTAATCAGTGTTTCATCTGGTCCGGACTCTGCTTTCCTTCTGGGCTCCAATTTCATTATGCAGGAGTTGCTAAGCAGAGCCATAACACTTGACCTTTGCACTTACAATAGTAAGGCTTACTTTATGAGCCTGTGCGCAATCTGGAAACAGCAAAGAATCATTGTAAACACAAATACCATATGGCCTGTTTTCTTGGAATGAAGTAGATGAATAAGTGAATGCAAGCGGGGATTCAGGTCTTTCAGAGAGCAAAGCAAAGACTTATTGATGGGAACCACCTGTTCAGAGAGTAGCAGGGAGAGAAAGATGTAGTGTGGCTGACTGGCCCCTGACCTCTGCCCTCTACACTACCACCATCTCATTCTAGTTACAAGGCCAGAAATCTGGGGTCAAGCACCTTACTGTGTGGCCAGAGATTCCACCAAAGGCAGAAAACACTGGCTGTGGGTACAGGGCCATTTAATTCAGTCAAAGGATGACTCATTTCCAAGAGAATATTTTTGTTTTGATTTTTCAATCAAAATTATCTTTGGCATTTATGTATATTTAAGTATCAGGAGGGCAGGAAGTTGTATGCCAGCAGTCTTCTGAAAGTCCAAACTTACTCATACAAGCTGATTTTCTGACAACAGTTTTAAACCTTGGCTGTATATGTCACATTTTCCCAAAAAGACCCAAAAGGAAGAAATATATGCAGTTGGACTGAATATATTATTTGAGACAGGATGACTTGGATTTAAATTTAAGATCTGTAATTACATTGCATTGAAACAAGAAGAAAGATATTTTCTTCCACGGATTGTGGTTATTTTAATATTACTAAGAAAAGACAAATATTTAGTTGCCCATTTCTCCTTTTCTTTTGATTTTGGTGAAGTGAGCTGCCCTCAAAGTGAGATGAACACTAGGAATTAGAATCTAAAGAGACGGCAGCAAAGGTCAAAGTGAAAAGATATTGTCGAGTTGAGGATAACACAGACCAGCACGCTATAGTCCTCATTGTTCACTCTGTGGCCTTACGCAACAGCTTCCCCATCTCAAATGAAAAAAGATTCAATTCACTTAAGATCAAATTGATGGAAAATAGTATGGCTCTATTGATTTACTCAATATTAAGCACAATGGAAAGAAATCAACTGTAATCTGGAAATTGTAACAGTGGAAAGAAACAGAATGGAAGTTAGGGTGCAATTTGGAAGGAAGATGTGGTGACCATGTAAACAGAGGCCCAAGTGGAATATTGAGGAAGAAAACGCAGGGGGATTTTGAGGTGATGTTTGAGTGCACTCCCCCAGCACTTGAGCAAGTAAAATGCCCAGCTCGTTGCACTTACTACCCAAGCAATCTGCATTGCAAGAGAGGTGAAGGGCACGCAGAGCACTGGGACTGCTCACAAAATGTTCTAGATTTTGGAGAAGGTTTGGCTGCTTTGGCCTGTGGATTTGCTTTGCATCACCAAGGAACGCCAAGGACAGGAAGGAGACAGTCTTCGATGGACAGAGATAGATCAGATTTGGGGACAGGACTCTTCCCCATGTGTAAAACTGGGTCTGTTCTCCTTGCCAGGTGGTGTTTAGATGCCACGAAGAAGTTTACAGGAGAAGGACTGCTTGAATTGTGGAGATGACATGTTGACATTTTTTTTTTTTTTTTTTTTTTTTTAAATTTATTTATTTATTTTTGCTGTGTTGGGTCCTCGTTTCTGTGCGAGGGCTTCCCCTAGCTGTGGCAAGCAGGGACCACTCTTCATCGCGGTGCGCAGGCCTCTCACTATCGCGGCCTCTCTTGTTGCGGAGCACAAGCTCCAGATGCGCAGGCTCAGTAGTTGTGGCTTACGGGCCTAGTTGCTCCGCGGCACGTGGGATCTTCCCAGACCAGGGCTCGAACCCGTGTCCCCTGCATTGGCAGGCAGATTCTCAACCACTGCACCACCAGGGAAGCCCCATGTTGACATTTTGTTGGGGGATAAAGTTGAGGTGGGATGGATCATGAGTATAACACGGTTTCAGGGGCAAAGGAAAAGATGTAAGACCAAAACAGCCCCTTGACCTGTTCACAGATGCCTGAAATACTGACTATTTCAGGAAGGAAAACGAGAGGGGGAAATTGGCCTTTACTGAATACCAGGAACCTTGAATATATGGTCTCAATTGCTCCCAACAGCAATGCCCTGATATAATAGGATTATTATCTCCTTTTTATTGTACAAAAAGGACAGTGAGGCCCAGACAGATTACGATGGTCAATTATATGGCAGCTTCACTGAGCCAGGGTAGGGTCCCAGATATTTGGTCAAATATTATTTTGAGCGTTTCTATGAGGGTGTTTTGAATGAGATTAACGTTTAAATTAGTAGATTGAGTAAAGCAGGATGGCCCTCCCTGCTGTGGGTGAGCCTCTTCCAATCAGTTGAAGGCCTGAATAGAGTAAAAGCATCGACGCTTCCATGAGTAAAAGAGAATTCTTCCAGCTTGACTGCCTTCGAACTGTGACACGGACTTTTTCCTGCCTTCAGACTTGAACTGAAACTCCATGCTTCCTGGGTCTTGAGTCTGCTGGCCTTTGGACTGGAACTACACCATCAGTTTTCCTGGGTCTGCAGGTTCTGACTCACCTTGCAGATCTGGGGACTTGTCAGCCTCCATAGTCACATGAGCCAATTCCATATATATGTGTGGGGGGGTGTATACTCACTTATACACATATATACACCCCCCAAGACATATATGTACATATCCTATTAGTTCTGTTTTTCTGGAGAACCCTAACACACAGGTTAAGCACATGCCCAGAGTGACACAGATGGTGAGCAGTAGAGCCAGAATTCCAACCCAGGCCTGTCTGGCTCATTTTAAATTCCTGTTGAAAAGTAAGTAGGTGATAACAGATAAATGTAAAACTGTGATAAAAGATATCCAGCAGGGAGCAGTTCTAAGCTTGTATGATTCTAGATTGGGACAGGGCAAAAGTATAAATATCAAAACACTGAGATCTAAAAGGAACAAACAAGAACACTGGAGGAGGCTAAAGGGTGCAGCAACTCCTCAAATTTCTCCTGGCTTCACCCTGTCTTATACGAGATGGTGAACAATGCTATTAACCACCATTTTTCAAGCCGCTTCTACGGTCAAACACTTTCTGCACATCCAATGTTTACAATAACCTTGCAGGATAGATATTCTTTTTTTTTTTTTGCGGTACGCGGGCCTCTCACTGCTGTGGTCTCTCCCGTTGGGGAGCACAGGCTCCGGACGCGCAGGCTCAGCGGCCATGGCTCACGGGCCCAGCCGCTCTGCAGCGTGTGGGATCCTCCCGGACCGGGGCACGAACTCGTGTCCCCTGCATCGGCAGGCGGACTCTCAACCACTGCGCCACCAGGGAACCCCAGGATAGATATTCTTGTTCCGATTTTGCATATAAGATCACACAATTAGCAAGTGGCACAGGCAGGATTCAAACTCAGGTCTCTGGCTCCAGAGCTCATACCCTTCCCAGGAGATCTGACCTGCACTCTGGGGGCCTGATCCAGAAGCAAGGTGCTCCCAGCTCACCACCCTTAATATTTAATTGGTGCCAATGCTCCTTGCAGGAGAAGTAGTTGCCGGGCATGTGTAAAATGTGACATAAATATTATATAATTTCCTAAACCAAATCCTGGATTAAATTCAGACTTATTATCTAAGCAATCAGTAGGTAAGGAATCTGGCTACTGAAAGAAAAGAAAACCAAGAAAAGGAAGAAATTATATTGAGGCTGAGACATTCACAGCAACTCAAACTAAACAGGTGCTTGCTAATAACTTTGTTCCTGTGAGTTATAAAAGTATAGGTTCTGAAAATATAAGATAAAACTTATCCAGTTAGAAGTACTGAGCCTTAATAATCACAAAAGAACCATTGTCATGAAACCAGAGAGTCTACTATTAATACTTAATAGTCTTAAGTCTTTCTTTTGTGTTGGGCTTTGCTGTAAGCTTCGTAAAGAATCAAGGGGCGGGAGGCCAGAGTTGGGAGGGAGAAACGGTCCCTGATTAGGAATAGAATAAAAAAAAAAAAAAAAAACTTCATGTATATCTAATTTCATGGAATCTAAGATGATATCAAGTGTGAGATTTAATATTACTTTGCATACCACAAAGAAAGAAAAATTTCTGACATATAATTAGGAGACACCATGCATTATAAGATATTCTGATTTCAAAATGTTAAAATGCAAATAAGTGTGTCTTAGAGTCAAGTAAATATCGTACATAGCAGGGAGAGAGAACTCAATGTTCTCCTTCAAGGCCAAGAGTCAGAACAAGTATTTTTTTTAATTTTAATTTTTTATTGCAGTATAGTTGATTTACAATACTGTGTTAGTTTCAGGTGTACAGCAAAGTGATTCAGATATATATGTATATATATTCTTTTTCAGATTCTTTTCCGTTATAGATTATCACGAGGTATTGAATACATTCCCTTTGCTGTACAGTAGGTCCTTGTTTATCTATTTTATATATAGTAGTGTGTATCTGTTAATCCTAAATTCCCAATTTATCCCAACAAATATTTAGAGAACAGTATCTGAATTCAAACTTAGTCAAGCTCTAATTTTTACGTGTCAACACCAGATTCGTTTGGACAAAATTCTTAAGTATTAGAAAAATATAGATCCTATTTTCCCCATGAAAATATTTTCAACTGTGTGGCAAGACAGGAAGATGTTTCAAACACAAGTTTGTTCAAAGCTTGTATTTGTGAGTTCCTATAAGATTTTGTAAAGAAAATTAAAACCAGTTTATAGGTTTTTTGGATCTAGTTTCTCTCTTTTTTTTCCTTCATAGTCAACTCATAATTTAAAAGAAAAATTCTCCATCCATTAAAAAAAAAAACTGTTTTTACCACTTCAGAAAACGTCTTTCTATAGGTCATTCTTGTTCACCACCATCATTCTAATCTTTCATCATAGAGCTGAGAGTCTGAAAATGTCAACATTATATGTCAAGAACTTCAAAGGCATAGATTTCTACAGTTTGACACTGCAGCTCTGAGACATCGAAATGGACTTTGTAAAGAAATATGCTGTGTTATAACCCTTGTGCTGTGGGCATCTGTGACTCAGGAGGCTTGAATTGCCTTCTGGGAATCAAGCACACTCTTCTTCACTCAGACCTCCTCTCTGAAACCTAGGAAATACGCTCCTACTAAAGAATCTGCCCTTTATATTTACAAGCATTTCAATAAGAAAATGTTAGAAAGGAGTTTAATTAAGCTAAGGAAAAGGAAAAGAGATGGTCATTACTTTTTCAGCAGAAGACGTGGTTAATGAAGTTCTCCATTATAAAAATCACTCAAGGGCTTCCCTGGTGGCGCAGTAGTTGAGAGTCCGCCTGCCGATGCAGGGGACATGGGTTCGTGCCCCTGTCCGGGAAGGTCCCACATGCCACGGAGCGGCTGGGCCCGTGAGCCATGGCCGCCGAGCCTGCGCGTCTGGAGCCTGTGCTCCGCAACGGGAAAGGCCACAACTGTGAGAGGCCCGCGTATCGCAAAAAAAGAAAAAAAAAAAAAACTGCTCAAAACCTTGTGAGATGTACTTCCCAAAGGAAAGATCTTTCCTTTAGGGGTTCTCAGGGGTCTGTAGCACCTGGCTCCCTTAGTGAGATTTGCCTGCCTTCCTGAGTGGCAGGGCCACCTGGCTGGTGTGAATTGGTGTTTTTCCCCACCATCATTGGATGTCTCAAGCCAGTGATTCTCAGCATACTTTTTGCTCACTATACGGCAGTTGTTGGATGATGTTCCCCGGAAAGATGTCTTCTTTTGTGTATTCACAGATTATTCACTCAGCAAATTATCAAGCACCAACTATTTGCCAGACACCCTTTAAGCACTGGGATTACACAGTATGGACAAATGCAAAGTCTTCACCTTCATGGAGCTTATTCTAGTGAGAAAAGACAGAAAATAAGCAAATAAACAAGTAAAGATGCAATGTGGCAAATGGCAGTAAGTGCTAAGGAGGAAAAGGAAAGGAGAGGAAAAGGACTAAGAGAGCAGCTTGTTATTGAAGTTCTTTAGTAATAAGAGGATTTTTGAGCAGAAACCTACAGGAAGTAATGTCATGCGGGGGAAGAACATTCCAGACAGTATAGCAAGTGCAAAGTCCCTGCTGTCACCTTAGGAATTAGACAGAAGGCAAAGGGGGAAAATGGGAGTGGAAGTATAGGGTTTGGACTGAGTATTAATTAAAGTTTTTTTTTTTTTTGGCTGCGTTGGGTCTTTGTTGCCGCACGCAGGCATTGTTGCAGCGAGCGAGGGGTTACTCTTCGTTGCGGTGTGCAGGCTTCTTATTGTGGTGGCTTCTCTTGTTGTGGAGCACGGGCTCTAGGTGCGTGGGCTTCAGTAGTTGTGGTGTGTGGGCTCAGTAGTTGTGGCTTGTGGGCTCAGTAGTTGTGGCTTGTGGGCTCTAGAGTGCAGGTTCAGTAGTTGTGGTGCACGAGCTTAGTTGCTCCGCGGCATGTGGGATCTTCTCACACCAGGGCTCGAATCTGTGTCCCCTGCATTGGCAGGCGGATTACTAACCACTGTGCCACCAGGGAAGTCCTAATTAAAGCTTTTAAAAATAATTTAAATGTATTAAAATTTTTTTACAAGGGAAAATGAATTTATATATATGTCCTAAGTTTTGAAAGCTGAACTTATTTAATAAAATAAGACTTGATTTTTTTAAGCCCACTACTTTGGAGTAATATTAGTACAGCAGGGCTTCCCTGGTGGTGCAGTGGTTAAGAATCTGCCTGCCAATGCAGGGGACATGGGTGGGTTTGAGCCCTGGTCCGAGAAGATCCCACATGCCGTGGAGCAACTATGCCCATGTGCCACAACTACCAAGCCTGCGCTCTAGAGCCTGCGAGCCACAACTACTGAGCCTGCGAGCCACAGCTACTGAAGCCCCCGTGCCTAGAGCCTGTGCTCTGCAACAAGAGAAGCCACCACAATGAGAAGACTGTGCACCGCAGCAAAGAGTAGCTCCCGTTCGCCATAACTAGAGAAAGCCAGCGTGCAGCAGCAAAGACCCAACACAGCCAAAAATAAAATAAAAAATAATAAAATAAAATGAATTTTAAAATATATTAATATAGCAAACAAATATGTACTATTGAAGAATACATAAAATATAGAGCTTGTTATTTCTAGTCTCCACAGATCTCTAACATGTAAACATGAATGGAATATTAGAAATTTCACCTGCATCATCATCTCTTTGATATACTCATGATAATTGTTGTATTTTTACTAACATATGTTTATAGAAGGAGTTGGCAAACTACAGCCTGTGGGTCAAATCTGGTCTGCCACCTGCCTTTGTATGGCCTGCTAGCTAAGAATAGTTTTTACATTTGTAAATGGTTTGGGGGAAGAAATCAGAGGAAGAATAATATTTCATGACATATGGAAATGATATGAAATGTAAATTTCAGTGTCTTAAATAAAGTTTTATTGAAACACTGCCACAGCCATTCATTTACCTATTGTCTGTACTTGCTTTGGCCCTACAAAGGCAGAGTTGAGTAGTTGTGACAGAGACTATACACACGCAAAAGCTAAAATATTTACTGTTCAGTCCTTTATGGAAGAAGTTTGCTGACCTTTGGTTTACAGCATTCTTACTTTCATACAATACAGATGTAGATGCCTTGGGTTTTGAAGGCAGCTTTACTGGGATAGAATTACATATGATAAAACGCATCTATTTTAGACGTACAATTTGATGAGTTTTGACAAATGCGGCCGTCATGTAACTACCACCAAAATAGATACAGAACATTTTCATTACTCCAAATATTGCCTTGTGGCCCTTTGAGGTCAATTGCCTTCCCAACCCATTGACTCCTGGCAACCACTGATCTGCTTTATGTTACCAGAATTTTGCTTTGCCTAGAATATAATATAAATAGAATCATAGAGCATATAGTCTTTTGTGCTTTTTAAACTTAGCATAATGCAATATTAAACCATGTATCATTCCTTTTTATTGCTAAATACCATTTCTATGGTATGGATATGCCACAAGTTATTTATTCATTCATGTGTTGTTGGACACTTGGCTTATTTCTGATTTGGTGATCTTATTAATAAAGCTGAAGAGAACATTCACACATAAGTATTTGTATGGATATATGTTTTCATTTCTCTTGGGCTAATACATAGAAATGGAATTGCTAGGTCATATGGTAATCACCTAGTTTTTAAGAAGTTGCCAACTTTTTTCAACATGGCTGTATTATTTTGTATTCCCAGCAACAATAAATGAGAGTTACAGTTGCTCTACACCCTTGCTAACAGTTGGTATTGTCAGTCTTTTTAATGTTAGTCATCCTGGTAGGTATATTGTGGTATGCCTTTTGGTTTTAAGTTGTATTTCCCTAATGGTTAACAATTTTGAGCATCTTTTCATGTATTTGTTTGCCATCCATATATTTTTTTTGATGAAATCTCAGTTCAAATCTGTTGCCAATTTTTTACTTGGTAGCTTATCTTCTGTTTGTTGAGTTGAAATAAATTTTTAAATATATTTTGAATACAAGCCTTTTAGCAGACATGGTTTTGCAAATACAGTCTTCAAAAATATTCATTTTATTAATGGTGTCTTTTAAAGAGTAACATCTTTAATGGAATAAAATTTAGAACTTTCTTCTTTTATGCTTCCTGCTTTTTTTTTTTTTTTTTGCGGTACGCGGGCCTCTCACTGTTGTGGCCTCTCCCGTTGCGGAGCACAGGCTCCAGACGCACAGGCTCAGCGGCCATGGCTCATGGGCCCAGCCGCTCCACGGCATGTGGGATCTTCCCGGACCGGGGCACGAACCCACGTCCCCTGCATCGGCAGGCGGACTCTCAACCACTGCGCCACTGGGGAAGCCCGCTTCCTACTTTTTGAGTCCTATTTTAAAAATTGTTTGCCTAACCCCAGATCACCAAGCCTTTCTCTTATTCTTTCTTCCAAAATTTTATAGTGTTATGTTTTACATGAAATCTATGATCCATTTTGAGTTAATTTTTGTATACAATGTTAGATAATAAATGAGATTCTATTTTGGAGAAGGGGTGGAATATGGATAGCCAATTGTTCTTAGACCATTTTTTGAAAAGATTGTCTTTTCCCCTTGAATTTTCTTGACACCTTTGTAAAAAAATCAATTAGCCATATAGGTTTGGGTACATTTCTGTACTCTATACTATATTTTTATTTGTCTATATTTATGCCAATACCAGACTGTCTTTATTACTGTAGCTTTATAATAGGTATTGAATCAAGTAGTGTAAGTATTCTAGTGTAAGAACTTGGTTTTTTTTTTTTTTTTTTGTAAAATTGTTTTGGGTATTATAGGATATTTGCATTTCCACATAAATTTTAGAATTGGCTTGTCAATTTCTATTTAGAAAGCCTGTTGAGCTTTTGATTAGGATGCACTGAATCTATAGGCTAACTTGGAAAGATTTGACATCTTAACAAATTTTATTCTTGTGACTATTAGTCTAGTATATCTCTCCTTTGATTTTCAGGTTATAGGTCTTACACGTATTTTGTGAAATTTATCTGTAAGAATTTCATAGTTTTGATGCTGTTTTAAATAGTATTGGTTTTAAATTGCAGTGTATAATCACTCATTGCTAGCGTCTAGAAATACAATTGAAATCTGTATATTGATTTTTATCTTGCAAACTTACTATAAACTTACTTTTTAGTTCTAATAGGGTTTTTAAAAGTAGATTTCTTAGACTTTTCTATCTAGAAGATTGTATGATATGCAAATAAAGACAGCTTGTTTTTTCTTTCCAACCTCTGTGTCTTTTACTTGTAGTACTTGCATGATGGCCCTGGCTAGGGCCTACATAGTACAACGTTGAATAGAAGTGGTGAGAGCAGACATTTTCACCCTGTTCTCAGTCCCAAAAAGGAGTGGGACTGGCTTAATGTACAGGAGCACAAAAAACTTAGGAAAATAAACAATGTCATTTGGTCTTGGTCTGTGTATTCTCTTGGCTCTACCTTCCTATATATTGGCATCACCATCAGGCATATTTTCTTCACATAAAGTCCCCCAGCACTTCCAGGCACACATCTCACAGTTTCAACCTAGTGCAGTGGTTCTCAACTGTGAGTAATTTTGTTCCCCTTCTCCCCACCCGGAGACATTTGTCTCCCCCAGGAGACATTTTGGGTTATCACGACTGGAGATGGGGGAGTTGCTATTAGCAACCAGCGGGTTCAGGCCAGGGATGCTGTTAAACATCTTACAAGGGATCGGACAGCACCCCCCGCCACCGCCCAGAATTATCTGGACTAATATGTCAATAGAGTCACAGCTGAGAAACGGTGTAGTGGAAAGGGCTTCTCCTAGCCAACAATTTTAATCCAGCTCCGAGCACTGATTCTCACTGGATCAACTTGTGTCACATGCTCATCTCTGAACCAGTCACCATGGCTGAAGCATTAAATACACCAACTGGCCGGGTTTGGGCTGTGTGTTAACTGCTAGGGCTGGGGCTAAGATGTCATACCTACCCAGACCACAGGAACTATGAACATGGCAGGGGATAGCTTACCAAAATTTAAATGAATGTCTGACATCAGAGGAAGGGAAAAGAGATGATGTGAAGGTAAGAGAAACAGGTGTTCAAGAGATTACACTGGGAGACTGTTAAGAACCAGAGTCAGGTGGATAGAGGCTGATGTCCTAACGGGGACTTGGAGGAGGATGGAGCAGGCCAGGCCTCTAGCCCACACCAAAAAGGGGTCCTGGGACACTCTGCCACTCAGGGGCCCAAGGGGGCATACCAGCCACTGGATGAATTCCGTCCCAACCTCACAGGCAAAAACTGAAACGAGGGCTTCCCTGGTGGCGCAGTGGTTGAGAGTCTGCCTGCCGATGCAGGGGGCGCGGGTTCGTGCCCCGGTCTGGGATGATCCCACATGCCGTGGAGCGGCTGGGCCCTTGAGCCATGGCCACTGAGCCTGCGTGTCCGGAGCCTGTGCACCACAACGGGAGAGGCCGCAGCAGTGAGAGGCCCGCGTACCGCAAAAAAAAAACCAAAAAAAAAAAAAAAAAAAACTGAAACGAGGAGGGAATGAGGGTAACTGACTCTGCAAATTATATCAGACATGACACTGTCACAGAATGAGGTGACCTGTGGAGGGCTTCAGTGACTCCAAGTGGAAGGAGACAGAGAGGGAGAAAGGTGATACTGCAGAAATCTCAAAGGCATTTAAGCATTTCTTGCTCAGATTGTAGTGGAGGGAGTGTTTTCATTAATGAATCAGATTAATAACAGTTCTTGTTCAGATAACTTCAAAAGCTGGTGATATTGTGATATGTGGTGATTATGTTTCAAACTTCTTTTCTTATTTCCCCCTCTAGAAAGAAAACAAGCAGCGCTGCACTTCCCGACAGGCTCAATGTAAGCATAATACTTAAATGATCACTTCGTGGAAGGCTATACTTTTCTCTCATTCAGTATTTTCCAGCAAAAGGCATTCTTTGGGGGGAAAGCTCTGATCAAAGGTCCATAAGGTAATAATATTACCTCCATTCAATGTTTCTCCCCGTAAAAAGTTAATAAACCTTCAGAAAACTATAAAGAAGTGTTACTACAAAAAAAGGTGGGGGGAAAGGGTAATGAAATTCTTGGGTGTGGGAGAAGGAAGTGTTTTTTTTCTTTTTTGTCATTAAGAGTTAGACAGCTCTACAACTTTGAGATCCGTCTGGATGGAAAATATTACAGAAATGTGAGGTTAACACCAATTCATAATGAATATTTCTGACTTGAAAGTCACCGAAGGACAAACATATTTGTGTAATGAAGATTTTGATCTTAATACTAATAAAATGGGCTTTTACCACTATTCATTTTCTTTCTGGTTTCCAAGGGAATTGGGTTTTTGAATAAGGGAGCAGTTTGGAATCAATTTACAAGGTGCATGCGAGGACACAGCAAGGTGGGGACAGCCCAAGATTATTACTGCACAAAAGAAACCTCAAAAACAATTTTCCACTTGCCTTTCTCTGCAATAGAAAATCAGAGGTTCTGGGAACAACTGAAGGGTTGAAGCAGGGTAAGTGGATTAGCATAGCTCTAATCTAAAAAAACCTGCTGATTTTTACAGGTTTATATAGAAAAGTTTTTGGAAAGTATTCATTAGCAAACCTCAGAAACCTGGAAGTATCACTGTCTGTGCACAACTCTAGGTTCTGTTGGGCCTTGTTTACCCACATTTTAAATTCTACAATTCCCAAGAAGTTCATTCTTAATTTTCAAACCACACCTACCCCTTCCACCAGCCAGGTTTTGAAAAAGGAGTCAGGAATGCATTGTCAGCCGAAGGGACTTTAAGAGAGAAAATCAGATTGTTGTTCTTTTTTTTTTTTTTTTTTTCTTTTTTTTTTTACGTTATGCGGGCCTCTCACTGTTGTGGCCTCTCCCGTTGCGGAGCACAGGCTCCAGACGCGCAGGCCCAGCGGCCATGGCTCACGGGCCCAGCCGCTCCAGGGCATGTGGGATCATCCCAGACCGGGGCACGAACCCGTGTCCCCTGCATCGGCAGGCGGACTCTCAACCACTGCGCCACCAGGGAAGCCCTGTTCTTTTTTTTTAGTTCTTTGCTTTTTCCTAGGATATATTTGCTCTTTTTCTTGACCTCTCCCTACCCCCTCCTCCCAGTCAGAAGTATTTTGGTTTTCTCTTTCTTTAAAAAATTGAAAATCAGTGTTAAAAAAAATATATATGCATAAAATAGATAACTAATAAGAACCTGCTGTATAGAAAAAAAATACAATTCAAAAAACAAACCAACCAACCAACAAACAAAAGTCTAGTTTCTTGGTGAAGAAGCAGGCAGGACCCTAGTGTTCACAGCCCTTGGTAGTAGGAGTCAGTAGCTTGACTTTCAAGATACAAGCAGGGGATGTCGTCATTTCTGCCCACTGTCTTCACATCACAGTAGGTTCAAGGTGAGTAAGCCTAAAGGAGAGAGGGAGAGATACTGCTGGTTTAGCTGCTCTCTTGGTGTCTTGAAAAAGAGGCTTCTTGGAGCAAGAGACAAAAACCCACTCCTGATTGAGCAAAGGGGCAATTTACTGGTGCTATTGCACCCCGTCTCAGGGACAAATGCATTCAAAGAGCTCAACCCTGTTGAGACTCTCTTCCATCTCTGTTTCAGCTGCTCCTCCTATGACTGGCTCATTTTCTCAAACCATGCTTCTCCCAGTCTGGCACGTTGTCTGCCCAAACTTCCAGGGCCTATGTCTTCTTTGTCACCAGAGACACTTATTTAAAATAAGTAAGCACTGCCTTACTTGTTTTAGATAATCCCAGCGAGGGTCCCCTGCTCTGCCGCATTTGGGTTTCATGCTCTCGTTCTGTAGCCAGAGAAGCAGAGTACATGAAAGGCAACTCACAGTAGGACCCCCAGGGTTGGAGGGGAGGAAGAACTGCTTCCCCAAACCCATTACTTGAAGAAAAGAAGACATTCTCGGGCTTCCCTGGTGGCGCAGTGGTTGAGAGTCCGCCTGCCGATGCAGGGGATGCGGGTTCGTACCCCGGTCCGGGAAGATCCCACATGCCGCGGAGCGGCTGGGCCCGTGAGCCATGGCTGCTGGACCTGTGCATCCGGAGCCTGTGCTCTGCAACAGGAGAGGCCACAACAGTGAGAGGCCCGCGTACCGGAAAAAAAAAAAAAAAAAGAAGACGTTCTGAATCTGAGCAGACAATTAACATACTACATTTTACGGATTGTAAGATACTTCTTTCCCCCCATATTTTAACATCTCTGAAATCATGATCAATGTCATGTCCTCTTTAATGGGCAGTATTTCTTCTTTTTCAGCATTACATAAAATAGTGGTTCATCTTATAATGGATGGCATCTAGAGTCAATGAAATATGGGATGGCTGAAGGCACGTGAAGGTCAAAAGGAGAGTAGTAATAATAGCAGACAAAAGCAACAGTAGATGTGACTGCCTGGATCAAGGGAGAAAAATGCCAGGGATCAAAACCTCAATACTAAGGGAGGGATATGGAGGTTAACGCTGGGAACACTGTCACGTTTTTGTAGACGATGAACCTCAGCTTCTGTCACTGACTCAGACAAGTTGCCTGAGGGAAATTGTTCAACTCCTGGAGCCTTTGTTTCCAGCTTAGGAGCTGACAGTCCAGAAGCTTGTCTACTCCTCCGGAATGCTGTAAGAGTTAAAGAGTTGACAGCCCACTGAGTGTGGGCCTCTTACCTACCCTTCTGTCGTATTCAGGACAGTTACTGGGGCCACAGAGATTGTTTCAACTTCCACTGGTGCCCAAGGAACCCCTTGTCAGCAGCTAAATATTCCACGCATCCAACAGGGTCTGTGCTATTCATGAGCCACTTCGGTAACACTTTATCTTCTTACGTTAGTTCTAATTGCCCAGAATACAGCAAAGGGGCACTGTGGAAGCAAAACCCAAATGAATTTTCAGAGTCCCTGCTGTGCTGTCTTAGTCTGGTTTTTTTTTTTTTTTTTTTGCGGTACACGGGCCTCTCACTGCTGTGGCCTCTCCCGTTGCGGAGCACAGGCTCTGGACGCGCAGGCCCAGCGGCCATGGCTCACGGGCCCAGCCGCTCCGCGGCATGTGGGATCTTCCTGGACTGGGGCACGAACCTGTGTCCCCTGCATCGGCAGGCGGACTCTCAACCACTGCGCCACCAGGGAAGCCCCCATTAGTCTGTTTTTAAGATTTATCTCCACTCCAAATTAACTAGAAGGAAGAGGACAAGGAGGAGGAGGGGAAACAAACTCTAATAGCTACATCATGTTACAGCAAATTAAGCTCCCTTTCCACAATGGCAAAATACATTGGGTGCATATTAACCAGGCTGTTTATTGCAATGACTATTCTGAGAGTTGTTTTTGTTTTTGTCTTTGAAAGTGTTTCCAGATCCAATGTCTCTGCAGCCATTTTTCAGACAAATTCAAGTTTGGCTGAGACAAGTTGACTGAGCACATTCCCATTAATTCAAAAAGCCCCATTGTTCCAACATGCCAGGGAAAACCAAATGGTACTAATGAAAGTGGAGGGGGGTAATTTGGGGGATTAAGGTACATGTGCTCCCCAAAACACACTTCAAGGCACTGGGTTAGCATATTGAGAGAGAATGTAAGACCAATTAACAGCAATTTAGTGGTTATTCTGGAATTCCACCCCCCAGGCTCCTACCAGCCCATGAATTCTAAGGGAGCAGGTATCACCACACTGGCTTTCCACCTCACAGGGGGAATGTGGGGAGAAAGGGCAGCAATGCATAGGGCACATCTCTCTTGTAGACAATGCCCTGAAAGAAAAAGAGACACGGCATCCTTCATGCAAGGTGGATTGTGAGCAACCAGACTGGAAAGCTGCTCTTATCAGAGCCTGGTGTTCCAGGGCTCCATTCAACGCAGTGATTGACATGCTCTGAACGCCAACATTGCAGTGAGTGACCTTCGTTCAATGACACATGACTCATCTAAAGGACAAGAGATTCTGCTCTCTACATGCATCTGTAAGCACGGTGTGCCCACTCTCCCATTTCCTGGCATCCCAGACATCATGGTCTGTAGGACATTTATTCATTTATGTCATCATTTATTCAACAAGTGATTTTGAGTGTGCCTAGCATGTGCTGAGCCTGTTTGAAGCCCTGGGGATACAGCAGTAAACAAAGCAAATTAAAAACAAGACAAAAATCAACTCCCTGTCTTTATGAAGCTTACATTTTAGTGGATATCAGGGGCTTGGTCTCTCCAGCATCCCTTCCTATGGTGCCAGCACTTTGGCGTTCCTTTGGGGAGCCATTCTCAGGCTCTGTGATGGAGATGAGGCTGATGAATCCTTGGTTGCAGAGGCAGGTGTGAACTCAAGGCCCTCACAATTGGGGCACTGCAGCACCTTGAGATCTGCTGTTTCAGCTGGTGGGGCAGGGAGTGATTAGCTGGTGAGACATCAGTCTAGAACTGTAACTGGCCACCTCTGCCACCACACAGGGACAGGCTGCCTGGGACTGAAGCAGACAGAGGAAAGCTGAGCTGAGAGGTGGAGAGAGATTGAGAGAACTCCTAGAATGTTTTCCATGCCCAGTACCCAACGATTTCCATTTCCTGTTAGTCCAGTTGAGTTGGGTTTCTGTTATTTGCAACCAGAAGATGCCTGACAAATAGCATCTTGGGTGCCAGTAAAGTCGTAAAATAGGAGTTGGTTTTCCATGGCTTTCTCTCTCCCTCATTCCTGCATACCCTCTTCCAGAGAAACGCAGCACATTTATGCCGGGGCAGTCCTGGGACATCCCCAGAACGTATTCCATTCCTTTAACCCATTGGACCAAGGTGCACATTTCCCCTACTCTTTGGCACTCAGGTCCCCTCTCCTTTCGTGGAGAGACAATATAGTGCAGGGGGAGCTATCAGGCTTCCGAGACCAATAGTACTGGCTTTGAAACCTATCTCTGCACTGTCCCAGCTGTGTGGCCTTGGGCAAGTCACATCCCCCAGCTTCATTTTCACCATCTGTGAAATGGGAATTCAAGCCCCATCCTCATGGCATTGCACATAGGAGGAGCAATACAAAAAAATGAATCTCTGGGGCTTTCCTGATAGCACAGTGGTTGAATCTGCCTGCTAATGCAGGGGACACGGGTTCGAGCCTTGGTCTGGGAAGATCCCACATGCCGCGGAGCAACTAGGCCCGTGAGCCACAGCTACTGAGCCTGCGCATCTGGAGCCGGTGCTCCACAGCAAGAGAGGATGCGATAGTGAGAGGCCCGCGCACTGTGATGAAGAGTGGCCCCCGCTTGCCACAACTAGAGAAAGCCCTCGCACAGAAACGAAGACCCAACACAGCCAAAAATAAATAAATAAACAAATGTGGGGTTTAAAAAAAAAGGGAAAAAGAATATTAAAATCGTTACTTTAAAAAAAATGAATCTCCTTTTCTTTCCACTCTCACTTCTATCTCATCAAAACACTTACCCTATTGGATGTGCCATGACAAATTGATCAGTGTACTGAGGGCACATGAGTGAAAAAAACTTGGTAGCGGAGGGGGCAGGGGTCCCTAAGCGAGGGAGGACTGGCTACAGATCTTTACAAGAGTTTATATTTGGCCCACTTCCTGCCAAGCTTCTGGGCTGGCTTTTAACTCCCAGCCCTGAAAGTTAGTGCATGAAAGGTTTATAATGACAACAAAGTGAAGTGTGTTTCTTTCCAGAGGTATTTATATTTTAAACTGGAAGAGTCTCTTAATGTAAACAGATGACTCTTAATTACAGGTATTGAATGGGGCTGAAGGGAGATAATCTGAAAGAATGGAGGAGTGGGTCCACCACATCAGCACCCATCTACACTCTCAGTGGGTGAAGCCAGGCCTCGGGGTGGGGAGATCCCAGCACGGCAGTCTCTGAATTCACCTTCCTCACCGCAGTCAGCCTGGGAGAGCTTCCAATGCTCTCTAGGCTTCTCTTGCTGCTTGAGTGTGGGAACGACCTAGGTTCTGTCCATTAGACGCAGCGTCTGGGGTTCTCTGACACAAAAATCAAGGAGAGTGAAGGATTCTTCCTGGGGTAGAGCAGGTGGCAGTAACAACCTGTCCACCAGGGCAGTAGTTCCAGAGGTGCTGATGGGGACGCCAACGCGTCTACCCATAGGGTTAGGGATCTAAGTGATGGCAACGGATGTTCTTTGCCTGGTGCTCCAACTCCCCAGTGACTCTGTGAATTAGGAACTCTCATTTCAGTAAATCAATTTCTGTATAAATCAGCTAGAGTAAGTTGCTGTTGCTTGAAAATCAGAATCTTAGCGGATACCCCCTTGTCCACAAAAAACATCTAGTCCTGACTTCTCACATTTTCTGAACATCACATCTTGTTTCTAGACAAGAATCCCCATATATATCATATGCCACTTGCAAATTTACCCAAGATCATTGCTTTCCTGAATGTCAAATCTTCAGTGTCACAAAATCATCGATGGTACCTCCGGTGTCCTGGTCCCTCAGTAGTAAATAGTGACTATGAATCTAATTCTTGACTCCACTTTCATTTGCATCGTGTATGCATTCTGTCCCTCAATAAGTCTGGTTAGGCATGTTCATGCATGGTATGCTTTCTACACCAGGGCAGCAGGAGTGTTGTACTGTCCAGCCTTCAAGGGGCCGGGTTCCCATGGGGAGATTCTTTCCCTTTAATAGTTCCCCAAACCATCACAGATTCTTCCTCTCCGGAAGCGTGTCCACCTTGTCCCTGAATTATTAGCAACACACTCCTCGCCTTGGGCTGTTTTTCTTCACCAGCCTTTTTGGTGTGCCTTCCTCTGATGTACTTTGAATCCCATCACGTCTCTGGTCAGACACCCATGGTGGTTCATTACAGTGTTGCAGATCCAATTAGGGCCTTAGATAATGTGGCCTCATAGGCCCCTGGCAAACACCTCTCTCACCTCTGTGCTGCTTCTTACTAAGCCCCACACCCGACTTGTGTGCCCTGCCTTACCCAGGCAACCTGCACTGTTGGCTCCAACCCCAGGTCCCCCTGAAATGTAACAGGCCATTCCCCACCTGGAATGCTTCTCTCACCTTTAGACAGACTGCAGAATACTCCTGGGAGATATTTTCACATGAGTGCCATCTGGCTCCAGACATTCTAGAGATTCCAGCAGCCCCTGGGCATGTGTATTATTTCCCTTTACAATTTTTGTTGGTTGTGTGCTAGACACAGTTGGGCTTTTTTAGTTTATATTTTGATGTGTGTGTGTGTGATTTGGAATCTTTGAGACTATAAATTTTTCAAAGGCATGGACTGTGTCTCATTTCTCATTCTCCTTGCATGTAGTTAGAATAATAATAATGGTATTAATATTTTTATTTTGCTTAATTGTCTACAAAGTGCTGTCACGAATATTAAAAATGCCTGCCAGGGCTTCCCTGGTGGCGCAGTGGTTGAGAGTCCGCCTGCCGATGCAGGGGACACGGGTTCGTGCCCCAGTCCTGGAAGATCCCACGTACTGCGGAGTGGCTGGGCCCGTGAGCCATGGCTGCTGAGCCTGCGCGTGCGGAGCCTGTGCTCCGCAACGGGAGAGGCCACAGCAGTGAGAGGCCCGCGTACCGGAAAAAAAAAAAAAAAAAAAAGCCTGCCAGTGACATTTTGAGGGGGGAATAGAAGAAGCATGGCAGTTAAGACATTAGGCTCTGGATCAGGCAGAACAAATTAAATCCTGACTCTGCCACGTAATTGTGGCCTGCGTCTCAATTTATTAATCTCTGAACAGGGGATAACAGTGGATCTGAGTTCATATGGCTGCTGTAAGAATGTTGTGAGTCCAGGTATGAAAAGTGCCTGGCACATAGAACAGGCCCGATTAAAGGTACTGTTGACGCTTGAACAACACGGGTTTGAACTGTGCTAGTCCACTTATAGGTAGATGTTTTCAATAAATACATACAGTACTACAAGATCCACGTTGGTTGAATCCTCCTGGGATGTGGAATCACAGATATGGAGGGCCAACTTGGGACTTGAGCATCTAAGAATTTGGGTATATGCTGGGGACTCCTGGGGCCAATCCCCTGAGGATAAGGAGGGGGTGACTGTATTGTTACTGGTGCTAGTGTTTAATTCAGTAACCACCTTCATTTTACAAAGGAGGGAAATGTGGCTCAGAGAGGTGAAGTAATTTGCTTAAAGACTTGAGAATACTAAGGGTCAGAACAGGATATAGAACAGGTTCTAAGGTTCCACAGCTGTGCCCTACACAGTATACCATAGGGCCCCTGACAATTCAAAGAATCACACTCTACTCAGTGGGAGAACAGGATGGACATTGCTAGTGTGTGTGCCAGAATCCAAAACACCAAAAGCACGGGGGTCTTAAAAAGCGGCTACATAAAGAGCGGCTATGCCAGTGTAGATTACTCTAAGAAGGTTTGGATTTACCCCTATTCACTTATACCTTTAAAAAGTTAAAGTGTCCCCTCCTGAGAGAGCAGAAATGCTGAGGAAATATAATACCTCAGGTGCTGGCTGCCAACCGCTACAGAGAACTGGAGGGGGACCACTGGGCCCAAGACTCCTCTCTTGGGCACTAAATTACAGACTTTTAAAATTCCATTTTTCCTCATTGGTGAGGAGTGGGAGGGCAAAGTCCCCAGAGCAAGGTTTCTCAGGGAACCCAACCCCTGGGTCAATCAATATGTCACTTTTCTGTTATCACAATATAGAGTAAGGAATGAAATGCCCACCTAGCAAAGAAAAACAGTCACGTTTTGGATCAAAAAAAGAAAATTGTCCACCAGGACATTCTAACTGAGAGACTAATGCTGCAGGATTGTGACGAGGGCATCGGGCTTGTTACACGATGTGCCGTGTGACCCCGGACCACCCACCCAGCCCCGGGGGCTCAGGTTCCTCCTCTGTGTAATGAGGGTAACACCCCCCATCACGGGATTATTGTGGGGATTAAACGAGATAATGCACGCAGAGCACAGGGCATTGTGTCTGTTTTGCAATAGTGTTGAGGATGGATTTTTAAAATTCTGGGATCTGCTCAGGGTCAGCCTTGGCTCAGTCCATCCAGTGACTTCCACGGAGCCCAGCAAACCTTTGTGGGGGGGTGTATCCAGGAGGGAGTAGAGTGTCTGCTCGGCTGCTGACGGCTTCGTGTGACTTCAGGTGCCTCCCCTTCCGAGCACCTTACCAGCTTCTCAACACCCACACCCTGAAGAGCGTAGCTAGTTGTAATTTTACTCTCCTTTTAGAATTTGATGTAATTCTCATACCTTAAAGTACACACATCTTGAGCGTACAGCTCAATGAATATTTAGCATAGGTACACCTGTGTTATGATGACCCAGATCAAGTGAAAGAACATTTCTATGACCCTTGAAGGTTTCTCCCTGCCCGCTGCAGACCGTACCCCTCCAGCCGCAGCCATAACATCTCTTCTGGCTTCTAGCCCCTGAGATTTGGTCTGCTTATTCTCTATGAATTTGTTTTTAAAGGAGAAAGAGAAAAAGCTCTTCCTGCTTTTAAGTCACCTGCCACCATGCCCAAGAACAATTCCATTTTAGCCTAAGGTTCTTCTGAGATTGGAGAAAGAAGTGGGAAGGGAAAAAACCAGATTGGTGAGGAAGCCAGGGTCAAGAAAGGCCAGGCCTTGGGATACGGTACCTGTAACCTGAGGACAAGTCCTGGAACCAGAGGGAAAACAATGGATGTAACAGAGGAGGTATTTACAGACTGGAAGGTTAATCAATGCCTCTGAGGAGTCCAGAATACTCAGGTACTCCGTCACTGACTGCGCAGAGACACTCAAAGACCAACCAAACTGACACCAGGGACATGGATTAAAGAAAGCCTTCCAGGTAGAAAGTCAGTTTTGCCAGTTGCCTGCAGAATGAGTACCTGCTGTCATCAGGCCTGAAGACAAGCCTCGGGGTGGCAGGCGTGGACTCCTGGGAGGCCGAGGTGAAAGAGGAGGGGGGGGAAAACGATTCCCGTTCCAGACGGTGTGCCCATTCATGTTCAAACAGCTCCACGCAACCCTTGAGCCTCTAGATAATCTTTCCCCCAGCTTTAAACTGTGAGGGGATTACATTAACTCTTCCTGATTCCTCTGTTGACACCTGGCTTAGCTGTGCTGATGGAAGGGAAGGGTAGCCAGCCTCTTAGCCTAGGTGGCAGGTGGGGAGAGTGTGGCCAGGGACCACACTGAGCTGGGCTGGGACAATGCAGTGTTAGGGTCACCCCAGGCAGCTCAGGGAACGATCGTGAGAGTCTGTCAGGAAACAGGGCTCCCCTAAACAGCTCAAAATCCATTGAAACTCTTTGTGTGGAAGCTCTTTAAACAGGTTAAAATTTATATTTCCAACTTTTTAAAGAGTGCTGACACGTGGCACATTTACACTGTTTGTACCAACAGACAAAAATTCAAACCGTTTCCAAGTGCTCTTTTCATAGGCAAGTTTCTTTAGAAAGACTTTCCTAGTTGTTAAAATGTTACCTTTACCTTGAGGGGACAGAGGAAGTGTGTTTATTTTTTCACAAATCTCTATTTGTCATCAGAGTAAAGGTCTGAAATATGAAACACTTTGTGCTTGTAAAAGAAAAATGTGGAACTCATCTTTAAGTTTGACAAGTCTATTCAGAACTTTTCCATAAGATAACCTGTGAATCTCTGGGTGTTTCAAAATAGTGTCATCCATCTCAATGGAAAGGATTGCTGATACTGCTGTCTAGGATAACATGGTAACCACGTATGTGTGAACAGCAGCCGCTCTGCCTGGCTGAAGAAGGTGGAAGAAAGAGGGCACCATGGCCAACCCTCTGCCTTGGAGACCTGCTCTCCGCCTGCAGGGTGTCTTCCATGCTATGTGTGACAAGTAACAATTTGGCATTCAGACTGAGGGTGCCAGTGACTCCAGTGACAATCCACATAATACATTTTTTGTTTTGTTTTTGGATGAAAAATAAACGTATAGATAGAGAAGCTTGAGATGTCCCAGTGGCTCACACTTCACTTTGGAACTTGTGTTGCTCTTGAGTTAGCTGGACTTTGCATCCACCTACTTTATCACTCTAGTTGTGAGACTTGGGGTGCATTAGGTAGCCTTGCTGTGCATAACTTTTCTTCAAACTCGAGATAATGGCAGTACTGACCTCATAAGCTTGTTATGAGGGTCACATGAGATGTTGCATGAAATCATTTAGCATGGTGCCTGGTATGATGAGAACTGACTATACTAATGCTTGCACGTCTGGTTCCCCGAATCAAGAAGCCAGATTTAACCAGATCTTGCCCAGAAGAGTCTGCCTGGGATAATCTATTATTCCTCCCCAATCCATTCCTACTCTCTATCTCTGGCCTGACTTTGGAAATGGTAAATACACTTCACTGGGTCTCAGATCTTGGATCCAATTCATTGATGATGGTTTCTTAGAGCACTGGGTGGAAATGGACTGTGACGTTGAATCTAAGTTCAAAGGGGGAAGAAGTGCCATGATTGATTATGAATGTTTGTCTTGGGCACAGGAGGAAGTGGTAGCAAGTTTCCCAGACACTACTGATTCTTATCTCATTTCTGAGCACCTTCAGGACCTGGAGAGTGCAAGCACACTGGAGGGTGCCTTGATCATTCTTACATCGTCAGCCTTTACCATAGTTTCTACAATACACTGGGGGTTAGACAAGATTTGTTGAATAAAGGAAACACATAAACAAATAGCTCTATCTTGTCACTACCATCACCTCCATTAGCTTGAAGAAAATTATTGTTTTCTAAAAAAAGTCTGATCATAGCATGCTACACAGAAGGCTTCAGGATTGGACCAGCAGGTCTGACCAGATACCTCAGGTTGAAGAAGGGAATGTTGAAGGAGGGCTGGGGAGAAAGGTGACCCTGAAGAGAGCATGGGAGGAGGAGGTGGGGAAAGCTCATGGTAGGACTTGTGGGACACAAACTGAAGTCTGGCAAACTATGAGTCACATTGTAACCAAAGTGACTGTACTTAATGCTCTGAATTAAATAAAGGAGTATGTGCTTTTAAACCAATCTTTCCTTTTTAAAAAATGGTGGGTAACACAGATACAAAAGATTTGTGTGACTGTAAAAGTCTTAAGAATTTTAAGGGTAGCTGTTCAGTGTTCATTTTTGCTGCCTGTAAACGTGTGATTCTATGCTGGATGAAAGCAGCTAGTTTGTAAGAAAAATTTACCTTGTTTGGTGTGGCTAAAAAGACAACCATGAAATTTCAGGATTTGTAGAAATATGGCTGGAAAAGATCTTGAAGATCAGATCAAGGAGTCAAAACCTCCAGTTTTGAAGATTAGAAAAGATTTCCCTTTGGTTTTTGGACACAATTTTGATTTTTCTAGTCCATCCCATCACCCCACCACCAATGTGCCATGTAGACGATCTTGTCTTTTTCAAATTGAAGTGAATTGACATTAATTGAGTTTTAGAAGTTGAAACCTTGCTCATGCCCTCTTGAGCTAAGCCACGATTCCCTGAGTGTTATAAAACTTGAACTAGGGGGGCTTCCCTGGTGGCGCAGCGGTTGAGAATCTGCCTGCTGATGCAGGGGACACGAGTTCGAGCCCTGGTCTGGGAGGATCCCACATGCCACGGAGCAACTAGGCTCGTGAGCCACAACTACTGCGCCTGCACGTCTGGAGCCCTTGCTCCGCAGCAAGAGAGGCCGTGACAGTGAGAGGCCCGCGCACTGCGATGAAGAGTGGCCCCCGCTTGCCACAACTAGAGAAAGCCCTCGCACAGAAACGAAGACCCAACACAGCAAAAATTAATTAATTAATTAATAAACTCCTACCCCCAACATCTTCTTAAAAAAAAAAAAAAACTTGAACTAGGAATGACTCTAAGTGGTGTGTATACATATAAAACAAGTATGCTTAAATACATATACATTATAATTAATGTATAATTACAATTTAATGTCTGTCATTAACTGTTGAGTAATGTTCATCACTCAACGTAAACAGGCAACAGAAAACACCCACTCAAGTTGTGAAGCATGCCTTTGACCCCCTGACACTTTTATGCCAGGCTCAGTAAATTAAATCCTTCAGTGTTCTCCTCTAGAGAAGAGATTTTCTTGCCAGTTACTTTATAATAAACATTTGTCAATCCTTGACTGATGTTGGATATGAAGTTACAGATTAGCTGTGTATTAAATAGTGCCTGCTGTGTGTGAAGAAGGCAGTGGTACAAAGGAAGCCCCCGTGGGCACTTGAGAGAGCTCAGTAAACATCGCTCCTCTTCCGTGATCAACCTCCGAGCCATTTAAAAAGTCAGACAAAAGTATAAGGCAGCCAGGAAACAAAATCATCTTTTTTCACTGACAAAGCTGATATCGGAGAATGTGGATTACATACGCAAGCAGTTGGGTTCTTGATCCAGAATTAGGCAAATCAGCCTACCCAGTCGTAGATGGGCCTGGATGATCACAGATGTGGCCCCTCTAAAACTTTCAAGCATGGAGGAGCACAGAAGCATGTGTGCCCTGAAGAAGAGACGGGAGCTGGGCCCCAAGCATCACCTTCCAGACGGACCAATCAGATGAAGTCATTCTTTGCATGTCTTTTCCAGTGTAGCCCTGGTGGCTGTGAAGTTGTGACAAGAGGACAGTGCCCAGATCCAGATTCAGGAGAAGGACAGAAGAAGGTCATCAAAATACTGAGTAAAGGGCTTCCCTGGTGGCGCAGTGGTTGAGAGTCCGCCTGCCAATGCAGGGGACACGGGTTTGTGCCCCGGTCCGGGAAGACCCCACATGCCGCGGAGCGGCTAGAAAACTGAGTAAAATCAGAACGTGCAGGAAATATATCATTCATTTGAATAGAGACTCCATGAGGGCGGTGATTTTTTTTCTACAAATTTTTTTCTGCAGCAGCTTGTTCACTGCTATATTCCCAATACTTAGGAAAACTACTTGCCACAGATAAGGTTTTCAAAAAATATTAATGGAATGAACAAAAAAGGAAGAGTAAGTGAGTAGACAGAGAGGCAACCCTAGTGTAACATACGTGGAGCTCCTTCTTCATGGAAGGAAACATTGTTCATCCCCCATGTGCTTATGAGATATTAAAATATTAATAATAATAGCCATCCTACGAAAATTAGTTTTGACTTGACAACTTTGCCAGTATATGATATTACAGAGCTATTTGTGGGTAAGAAAAAGAATGGTGTTAATTGTTAATATTTACTGAACATATACATGGGTTGGCCAAATAAGTTCATTTGGGTTTTTCTGTAAGATGGAACAGAAAAACCTGAATGAACTTTTGGCCAACCCAATATTAGGTGCTAGGCACTTTTCTAAGCTCTTTACAAGTTTAACCTGTCTAAACTTCATAGCAATCCTTTGAGGTGGGTACCATTATTGGCCTAGGTTACATGTGCCAAAGACCAGAGCCAAGTGTAACAAATTCAGATGCAGGCATTTTAGTTCCTAAGCTCACGCTGATAGTCACAGTGTTGTATTTTACAGGTGACCCTTGAACAATGCAGGTTGGAACTACGTGGGTCCTCTTAAAAGCGGGTTTTTTTCAATAAATACATACTCTAGTACTATGTGATCCATGGTTGGCTAAATCTGCTGATGCAGAGGAACCACGGATACAGAGGGGTGACCGTAAAGTTATACGTGGATTTTCAACTGGGGGGACCGGTGGTGCCCCTAACCCCCGTGTTGTTCAAAGGTCAACTGTACTTTTGAACTACACCTCTCTCTCTTTCTGTCTCTCCTCTCTCTCTCTGTCTTCTGGCCAAGTTATCTTCACCTCTGTGTGATTTCATATCCACATCTATACAATGGTAATACTAATACTTACTTGACACGGGAGGGCTAAATAAGATAACGAGTGTTAAGCGCTTAGCCCAATGCCTGGTACATAGGAAATGGTTGATGAACAGTAGTCATTGTCCTTATCTTTAACAATGACATTGCCCCTGTTGCTCTAGTGCCAGACCTCACACACATCTATAGACGGGCTATTCTTGGGCTGGGTACCCACCCAGCTCCCGTCAGCTGCAGCAGGGATGATGGGCCCTATTCAAGGGAACTGTGGACTCAGTGGCTTCTGAGCTCTGCTTTCTCCTAAGTAGAAGGTCTGGACTCCCATCCATGGTGAACTCTGACTGCTGGTGGGCCTCACTTTCTGTCTATTGGCTGGGCAGGCCAATGCCTGCCCAGGGTCTGTTTTCAGGAATGTCATAATGGTACACACAATGTTTGCTGTGATGGAGAAAAGGATGCAACAAACCTACAGTCTGTGTGTGTGTGTGCAGAAGGCAGCTGTATGAAATAGGCTCCTCTGGGGGTCTGGGAGAGCCCAACGACCAGTACTTCTCTTCCCTGACCAAGTGCGGAAACCATTGAGACATAAGACAAAGGAGCAAGGCAGCCTGGAAACCAAAGTATCACCTTTATTGAGAAAGCTGACATTGGAGAATGTAGTTCACATAGGCAGCCTTCTTGATACTGAATTCCAGGATTAGGCAAACCCACATACTCAGTCAAAGCAAGCGCTGGTACAGTGACTCCCTGCAGGGATCAAGGTTATTCAAGTTAAGAGAGATGATGCGTGTAAGGGTTCAGATCTGTGCCTCAACTTATGTGAGCTATTGTTGTTATTATTAAGAAATTTGATTTGCCAGATGAAAATGAGGGAGCTCGGCGTTGAACATAACATACAACCTGCCATTATTTTCTGGGCTATGAACTAGTTTCTCCACCTGTGACATGAAAGCCTTGAATCCCTTGAACTTAATTTCCATTAACCCTGGAGGAAGTGAAATAAAAGGGCAGATTATTATGGTGAAGAAAGCTTAGACCCCTTCCTTAATGTGCTAATACACCCATGCACTTTCCCTCGGCATCTCTTCAAGAAGCAGAAGTTCCAGAAAATGTATCGAAAGCCTTTGGAGACATGTGACCCCAAAGAACCCACTCATTGTTGGTGATCATTAAGGTGAGCTTCAGTCTGTTTTGTAACAAGCCTTTGAGGTAGCATTTTTATTCCTTCTTTCTTTCCTTTCTTCTTCCCTACCTCCATCCTTCCCTTCCTTTCTCCCTCCCTCCCTTCTTTTCTTCCTTCTTTAGCTACAGAGCTACAAGCAGGACCAGATGGCTTTGTGCCAGAAAGGCGCCAAGGTCAACCAGCACCGATTCCCCTAAGGGAAAATGTAAAACTGCTAATAACTTGTTTGCAAAGGTAGGAGAGGTGGAAAGTGTATGCCTGTCATCTCCTGCAAGCTGCTGCTTGCTCTCCTGCGAGCTGAGTGTTCTCAGGGCGCCAGAATACTTTGTGCACCTGCAGGCTGTCCGTGGGCCGAGTTCACCAGTTCTCATCCTCAATTAGGACGTCTTTGGAAAGAAACCACAAGCCCATGTCTCATCTCCTGCACAGGATGGTTGGGACTTGTCAGCTCTTGAGTATTTTCTCTTGATCTGGAGACCACATGGCCCGACAGGACAGAACCTGCCTAGAGGAGATGTCACAGGCAGGTAGGTAGCAGGACGAGGAACATGGGACATTAGGACCCCTGATGCTGCTGCTGGAAGAATGACTTCCCACCCACGGTCGTTTTATGTTTTCTATTCGCTTCATACTTCTTAGGTCTATCAAAGATGATCATATTCACTTATTCCTTTATATGTTGTCTGTTTTCCCCACAAGAACATGAGGTCCCATGAGGACAGGGGCCTCGTCTGTAGTGTCCCCTCTGCAACATCCATGTCTAGGCCTGGCCCTGACGGACAATAATCAGGAAACAAATCTTTGCTGAACAAACGATTGAAGAAATGAATCCTGTCCTAGGTGCTCATTTTACAAAGGAGGAAACGGAGTCACAAAGGGACACAGTGACTTGACTGTAGTCACACGGGGGTGGCTGAGCCTGGCCTGGCACCCAGTTCTTCTGACTCTCAGCACCATTCTCAGGTCTCACCTCCTTCAGGGCTTCAACCCAAAGGCACCTTCTCAGGAGGCCTTCCCCGGCCACCCTGTGGAGAGAAAACTCCACCCCCTCCACCAGCCAACACTCCACACTCCCTTCCCGACTGTTTCCTTCCTGAGCACTTACCATGACTACCATGGGCTCTATGTTTTTATCTGGCTCATTATTTGCCATTCCCTGTAGAATGTAGGCTGCATCAGGGCAGGCATTTCGTCTGTGTTTTCCACTGCTGTACTCCAGCAGCAGCAACAACAATGGCAATAGCTAACATTTATTGAGCACTGGCCAAGGGTCAGGCACTTTACATGGATCATCTCGTTTAAAATCCTTAGCAACGCCATGAAATAGCTACTGTTAGTATGCCCATTTTACAGACAGGAAAACTGAGCTTAGATAAGCTAAGTGACCTGCCCCAACTAGTAACTGACAGAGATGGAACAAGAAGCCAGTGCTTTAACCACTGTGCATATACTCCCTCCCAAGGGTGCCCTAGTGGGAGCAGGTGGTCTGGGGCCTGCAGAGTGGGGTGGGGGGGATTAGGGTGTCCAACACCCGCCTTATGCCTTCACAGGCAACTGCTCTCTTCCTGTGACTTGGCTGTACTCAGAGGAATCAAATAAAGCTGAAAGTCGGGGCAGTTAGCAGGGCCCCAGGGAGAAAACAGCACACGTAGGGCTCCTGAAGCTCCCCACTGGCCCTTTCAGCAGGCACTTCACCTGGTCATGTGACAGCATCCACCTCTAATCAGGAAGACAAGGAGGCAGCCTGTCCTTAACTCCCTCTGCCTCACTCCCTCACTTTCTCGGGAGCCCCGCCTCCTGACCTACAGCCCCTTTGCACATGCTCCCAGAACAGTGGGAAGATCCCAGCCTGTAAGGGCTTTTCCTTTGCTTTGATTAACAGCTTGTCTTCTGCCCTCAGAGTGAAGTGTGCATGGGGCAGACAGTGAAGGCGAGCAGGAAGGTGCCGTCTCACTGGTCCCCCAGCATGCTCCACATTGCTCATGTTTCTACCTCCTCAACACTCATTTCAAGGGGCTTTCCGCATTTTCTTTGGATTCTTAGATCCAAGGACCCTATTGTGGATCCTCACAGGGACAGTTTAAGAGCAGGGGAGATATCGGGTTTATTGAGCACCTACTATGTAACAGACACATGCTAAAGGGTCTACAGAAAGGGTATCGTTTAATCATCATGTAATGCCATTTTGTAGATGGGAAAATGGAGACTTGGCAAACTTGGCCAAAGGTACTAAGAACACAAGTTTATTTTTAAAGTTCTGTCTCTACTAGCCCCTCATTTGAGTTGCATCCGACTTGTGGAAACTGGGTCCTAATGTGTCCCTAAAGGCTGAGGGCCATAGTCCTGCCTATTCAATGCTCAGCAGCAAATGCTTATTATCTACTCTGTGTTGGGGATTGTGCTGGATGCTGGGGATACATCAATGAACACAACAGACCAAAATGCCTGCTCTCATGCAGCCTGTGTTCTACAAGAAGAGACATACAATGAACAAGATAAAATACAAAGAGTGATGATAGGTGCTCATGGGTTAGGGGAAGAGTAAAATAGAGCCAGGAGAAGAGTGTGGAGTGTTAGCTGGTGGAGGGGGTGGAGTTTTCTCTCCACAGGGTGGCCGGGGAAGGCCTCCCGAGAAGGTGCCTTTGGGTTGAAGCCCTGAAGAAGGTGAGGCCTGAGAATGGTGCTGGGAGTCAGTAGAACTGGGCGCCAGGCCAGGCTCAGCCTCCCCCGTGTGACTACAGTCAAGTCACTGTGTCCCTTTGTGACTCCGTTTTCTCCTTTGTAAAATGAGCACCTAGGACAGGATTCATTTCTTCAATCGTTTGTTCAGCAAATATTTGTTTCCTGATTATTCTGAGCCAGGCACTGTCCTCAGCATAAACACTGTAGAGGTGAACACAACAAATGTAACCTCTGTCTCTGTGGGACCTCATGTTCTTGTGGGGAAGACAGACAATAAGTAAATGAATGGATAAACAAGATCATCTTTGATAGGTCTAAGAGCTGTGAAGTTCATTAAATACACAAATGACTCTGGGTGGAAGGTAATTCTTTGCATGGGATAGTCAGGGATCCTAATGTCCTGTATTCGGGTTCCCATATTTACCCGCTGTGATGTCTCTCCCTGTGGACCAGGACCAGGAAGGGGCTGCCAAGCTAGGCCTGGGCCAGTCTCACACTGGGAAACCAGCAGCACAGAGAACCACGGGAACATGGAGGCATCGCAGGGAGCAGAGCTTTCCCTCTTCCTGGGGTCTTGAGGACCTCCCTGGTCCTTTCACATCTCAATGACATTTATAATCTGCAAAGTCAGAAGGAGGGAAGCAGTTGTTACGGAATTTCACCCCATAACTGCCATCTGTCAGTTGCCATGTTTCAACCTTACATTTTCAGGTTCTTTCCAGGTATTTGTTTCTTGGCATTTGTCTCTACTCCCTGCCATCAGAAAGCTGCACTTCTGATTATTCTTCTCATGACAGTTACAATATTCCCTCCCTGCTGAATCTCATGCCTCTGATTTTTCTGCCTGGTGTCCTACCCTTGTTATATCAGCTTGGTTGTTATTCTCTTTGCAAGCCGGTGGCTCCCGCTGCAGGCCTGGCTGCCACTTCATTAGCAAGCTGCTTACACCCCTTGCAGGTCATTAATAAAGATAGTAAATGAGAAAAGGCCCAGCCCCAGCTGGGGCTAGTAAATGAGGGCCCCAGCCTCTCACACCCCTGCAGACACCTCCCTGGCGGGTAATTGCTATTTATTGTGCTGTTCTGTTTATCGTCTTTTAGCCAACTGTGACTCTGTTATTGTCTAAACTAACTTTAACAGATTTTTCAAGGGGATATCTCATGAGGCAGATGTTCATTCTGAGGCTTAGTAACTCCAGGAGCTAGGGAAGCTCACTCTGTTGGTAGAATCGTGTCCAGGGTTGGACAAGTTAAAACTCTCCCAGATGCTTCTTGACCCTGTGGATGCCATAGCCCTGAGCCTGCCTTTTTAGTGGCTTCCTGGCTAATGCCAAGTCTGGCCATCATGGGAACTCGCTGCTCCTATTTTTCATCTCCCCTTGATTAAGATCTTTATGCCTTCTAGGTATGATTTTTTAAAAAATCAATATGAACTAATGAGAACAAGCTTTCATTTTCCCTTGCCTTTAATGTATTTGTTCATTTTAGCAATGCACTTCTATTTAATTCTGTCCAACACAAAATGTTTCCTGGGGGCCTATATAATGTGTCAGACATTATTTAGACATAGAAATACAAAGATAATAAGATGCTTCTGCTTCTGGTAGGATGCATAAGCTCCTAGCAGACCAATTCTCTCACAGATAACAACTATCAACTCTGGATAAAATTAAACAAACAAACAAAAAACCCCAACTACTTGAAGGAACTGGAGAGTGGACAAGAGTAGGAAGCTTCTAGAAAGGAATTGACACTTGGAAGAAGGAAACAACACTGGGTGAGTTTCCTATTTTACTGGCTTTTAGACTTAATGTGCCATGAGGGGTGGAATGGTTAAAATTCTATTTTAAAAAATTCACTGGTGAGTGAGAGGGGGATCATGGAAAGGAAAAGAATCAGAGAGAGAGGATCCAAATTCTGTGTATAAACTCTGCCTGAATCTCTGTCTGACCCTTGAACAGTGCATGTGTCATGTAGGCTGCAGACAGACGAAGGATGAATGAACTGAACTGAGATTTGAGTTGCTGCCCAAAAGACCGAGTTTGCATGTTGAATGCAGCTAATTAAAGTATCTGCTAAAACAAAGTAAATACTCTTTAGAGGAATATAGCATAATCCAGAGTCACCACAATATAACATTCACAGTGTCCAGGATATGACCCAACAAAATTACTTGACATATGAAGAAACAGGAAAATGTGAAACATTCTCAAGAGAAAAGGACAACCAATGGAGACTGATCCCAAAGCGACCCAAAGATAATGAAGTGTGTTAAATAAATTAATAGACTACAATACAAACTCTGCATTAAGTATAGTCCTAAAGTGATAGAATCAGCACAGAGATGCTGAGATTGAGGATAATCTCAAATTGAAGAAACATTTGATGGGTTTTAAAAATCAAAGCGATTTTGCAAATCTCCTGTGGTCCAAAAAATAGAAACATCTGATTTGTGATTTTATTACATTTACATTTTCTGCAGACTCTAGTGGGAAACCTTCGAATAGGTCATTCCAACTGTGTTTGCACTGCTAGAAGCACTTTACATTTCCCTTTTGGGTGGAATAGATTTCTGTGAGCAATTCAAACTAATAACAGTACTTAGAGATTAAAATAAATTTTCAATAAGAAAAAAAAAGGGACAGGAAGAGTTAGTGTTTGAGCTGGAGTTGGAGTCATAGGACTTGAAAGATGAATAAGAGTTAAGGAAAACAGAGAGAGAGAGAGAGAACTAGGGGGAAATACATATGGGGAGTGAGGGAGGGTATTTTAGAGGAAAGACGGTGCCTTGGGAAAATCACAATAGTTGAAGTCCTCTTACCCTATTATTAATTGGTTCATCAAAAATATTGGTGAAAGTGAAGAGTTATGGAAAATTACTTTTACATGCCTGAAGCATTTTATTTGAATTTAAAACATATAAATGGGTGTTATTTCACCAACCTTTTGATTTTAGCTCCAGACCTTGTCTTGTGATTAGTGTTCCATGTTAAATTTCTTTTTCTTTAATTAATTAATTAATTTATTTATCTTTGGCTGTATTGGGTCCTCATTGCTGCACGCGGGCTTTCTATAGTTGTGGCGAGCAGGGGCTACTCTTCCTTGCGGTGCATGGGCTTCTCATTGCAGTGGCTTCTCTTGTTGCAAAGCATGGGCTCTAGGCGCATGGGCTTAAGTAGTTGTGGCTCATGGGCTCAGTGGTTGTGGCTCGCAGGCTCTAGAGTGCAGGCTCAGTAGTTGTGGCGCATGGGCTTAGTTGCTCCACAGCATGTGGGATCTTCTCAGACCAGGACTCAAACCTGTGTCCCCTGCATTGGCAGGCGGATTCTTAACCACTGCACCACCAGGGAAGTCCCTGTTGAATTTCTTATATAAATGGATCCATATTGCATTGCACACTCTTTCCAGTTTTGACTTTTTTAAGTGAAGTGAGAACCAAGAACAGAAACCTTAAACAGAAACTATACTTTTGTAATATCCTCCCACCCAATCTTTACAGTTGCCTTGTTCACACCTCATCCAACAGCACTTTAGGGCAACTCATCTTAGTCTTTCCAAAGCATTCAACCTAGTTTTCATAGAAATATTGTTTTCTCTCTGATATGGTGTCTCATTGTGTAATTATATATATATATATATATATATATTTATTACATAATGGCAATGACAAGTACAGAGACAGTGGACTCTTGGTAAACAGACAACTTGACTTGTGAGAACAGAAGTGTATGAACCCACAAGAGAGCTACCAAACTTCTCTAGTGTCACTGAATGGAGAGTTTTGGTTAATAGGGTAAAGAGCAGATGTCCTAATTTTGTATGATTGCTGCATAGCCCAAATACTTCTCCGATATTGTTGATTATTCTAACATTATGAATTCCAGCTAGTAGAAACAGATGTGTCGGTAGGGAAGACATATTAAAGAAGTCAGATCTAACAGTACAGCACAATCAAGCCACACAGATGGATTCTTATCTAAAATTCTGTCAAAAACTGGTCATTTCTGGGTCATCTCTGTCCTCGCCAACTTCCTCCTTCAGAAATATCTCTGTCAACTGTGGTTCTGCTCCCTGATTTCCTGTTCTCAGAGAATAACATTGGGTTGCTATTGTAAGTATGAGTTCAGGAAATTTAGTAAACATCGAATGATCTGAGTTAAGCATTTCCTAAAAACTAGTTTAGAAAAGTCATTTAAATTCAGTTGAAATGTTTCATTAAAAATTTGGATTGGCAATCACATGTCAACAGCCTTCCAAAGCCACCTACATTAAGAAGCTCAGCTGAAAAAAGCCTTTGGTTCATGTTTTCTTGAATGTGTCCTAATTTAGAAGTCAGAGGAATTTATTGGTTAGGACAGGGAATTAAAATGGAATAAATGTCATTTTCAGACTAATGGCTCAAATAAAAGATAATAAATGAAATAAGACAATATCCGTTGCAAAAATAAATCCCAAAAGACGGCTGTGGTAAAAGAAGGATTTATTTACATGTATATTTCAGCTGAGCAGTTTAAACTGACTTGGGTAATCAAGTGAAAAATGAGTAAGAACTAATGAAGAGCTAGTGAACTCTTTCTAAATGGAGAAAGCTTGTAAATTACCCACATGGATTTGGTCTTTTATTTTGATATGATATTGTGCTCGTCTGAGTTTTGCTACTGTAGTAATTTGTATTATAGATTTAAATAATGATTCATAAACACTCTCACTTTTCTAACTTCTGAGTTTGGGTCACAACAAATATTTATTGAACACCTACTCTAAGCCATATGCTGGACGAGGTACTGATCATATGTTTATGAAGATGATTTTATTTGATACATAATTCCTTTGTAACCATCTGATCATTTAAGAAGAGTTTTATAGTATTCTCTGAATGTCTTGGACTTCTAGAGTAAATATATTGTTTGATCACATATGGAGCCTAATTCTTACCACAAATATTCCGATTGTAATAGAATTGCCTTGTCAGAATCCATTTCCTAGTTGTCATATCATGCAGAGGGAATAACAAACATCTCTATTTAGGCTCTATTTGAGAACAAGGAGGGGCCGAGTCTTGTGCATCTTCTCACTAATCTTGAAGATATCGTTTCAAAATATAGGTCAGTATTTTTACAGTATTACATTATCCAATATTTGGACCATTGTTTTTGCATTACATGTCTGTTTAAAGTTCTCAATTTGTTAGTGACCATCAGTCCTTTTCTGACTATATTTATCAACATTCAATACACATCACCATTCCTTGCTTCTTTTTTTTTTTTTAACAGCGGCTTTATTCATAATTGCCAAACCTGGAAGCAACCAAGATGTCTTTCAGTAGGTAAGTGGATAAATAAACTGGTATATCCAGAAAATGATATATTATTCATTGCTAAAACAAAACAAAAAATACAAGAGCAATCGAGCCATGAAAAGACACAGAGGAAACTTAAATGCATATTATTAACTGAAATAAGTCAGTCTGAAAAGGCTCATACTGTATGATTCCAACTATATGATAATCTGGAAAAGGTAAAACTATGGAGGCAGTAGAAGATTGGTAGTTTCCAGGGGTTGTGGAGAGGGAGGGATGAATAGGCAGAGCATAGAGGATTCTTAGGGCAGTGAAACAATTCTGCATGATATTACAGTGGTGGATACTGTCATTATACATTTGTCAAAACCCACAGAATGCACAACACCAAGGGTGAACCCTAATGTAACTCTGGACTTTGGGTGACAAATGATGTACAAATGTAGATTCCTTGCTTCTTGAAAGACTCATCCTTTCTTTTCTTTAGTTCCACACTCTCTTGTTGCTGTCGTTTAATAGTGTTATTGAGGTATATTTTGTATGTCATAAAGATCATCTATTTTAAGTGTCCAATTCAATACTTTTTAGTAACTTTACCAAGTGATATAACCATCATCATAAATCAGTTTAGAGCATTTTCATTCCCCTAACAAGATCCCCTTTTTCACCCCCAGTCTCATCTTTCTTGGTTTTCCTCCCTGACTACTCCCTCCCTCCTTTGCAGGCTCCTTCTCCCCTACTGAGTCATCAAAATATTTCCATTCTCAAGGTACTGCTTGGGCCCTCTCCTCTTCTCTTTCTGTAATCTTCCGTTAGGACCTCATTACGATCATCATCGCTTCAGTTACCACCTAGATGCAGATAGCTCTAGACCTCTAGATGCAGATAGCTCTAGACCTCTAGATGCAGATAGCTCTAGAACTCTTCATGCTGCTCCAAATCTGCATATCCAAAGGATCTACTAGAGACCTACATTATACATGTTGAAAAGGTATTTTAACTCCACATATCCAATCCAAACTCATGGATTTTTTCCCACTTCTGGTTCTCAGTCTTAGTAAGCACAGCCATTATCAATTAAATCTCCAAAGTAAAAACTCTTGGGGTCATCCTTGACAAGCTCCCTCTCTCTTGCTATCTCTACATTTAACATATCATCAGGTCTCTTCAGTTTTCTATCTTAAACATCTCCTAAATACACCCCCTTATCCTCATCACTTCTGCCATTAGCCTTGTGCAGGATTCCTCTCACCTGGAATATGCAATAATAGCCTCTAACTTGTGTCCCTATCTTCTCCCTTCCCCTCTAATCAGTTCTCCATGTTGTAGCCAAAGTGAATTTTTTTTTTTAAGGAAAGCACAAATCTGATCCAATAGCTCTCTGTTACTCTTCTTTTTTTAAAAAATGATTTTAATTCCTAATTTTATTTATTTATTTTTGCTGTGTTGGGTCTTCGTTTCTGTGTGAGGGCTTTCTCTAGTTGTGGCAAGCGGGGGCCACTCTTCATCGCAGTGCACGGGCCTTCTCACTATCGCGGCCTCTCTTGTTGCAGAGCACAGGCTCCAGACGTGCAGGCTCAGTAGTTGTGGCTCATGGGCCTAGTTGCCCTGCGGCATGGGGGATCCTCCCAGACCAGGGCTCGAACCTGTGTCCCCTGCATTAGCAGGCAGATTCTCAACCACTGCACCACCAGGGAAGCCCCACTCTTGGATTCATATAAGTGAATTAACACAGCTCATTGCATGTCACTATGCCTGCCCCTTGCTCCCCAGCTCTACAGCCCATCACTAATTTGCTTAAAAGTACACGTGTTCCTACATAATACAAGGCTACCATACGTTTTCTTCTCTCTGCTTAAACCTCCTCCATCACTCACTTCTGCTCACCAGGTTAAACTCCTACCAATCCTTCAGATCCCAGCTTAGTCCACACTTTCTCATGGAAACCTTCCCCACCCATCATCAGTCTAGATCAAGTTATCATCTTCATAGTTGTTTGAAGCCACCAACCTCATCTTCCCGAAAACAAAGTTGGAAAGAAAGAAACACAAACTGCTCTTAAGAGCCGCACCAGCCAGCTCCACACTCTACTAGACCTGAGGCTTTCTTGCCTCCAAATTTTCCTCTTCCCTTTTTAACCAAAAATATGGACTGCTTTGGCTCTCTCTACCTTTCTGTGACTTCATGATTATTTTCCTTTTTTTTATACTTTCAACTAGTAGAGATTCCTATTTAGAATACAGAGACTTTGGGAGAAGGTTTTCATATCCATTGCATTCCCAAGGCTAAATTGCCATTTCTGTCATGAACTCTAATCTGTCACAAGAATTAGGCAGAGAGGTTCAGCCTCTGTTTGCAGCTTCCCAAAGATTTGCACCAGACACTAAATCCCATCAAAAATAAACTCAGGCTCAGAAATCTGACCATGAGTAAATGTTATTCACCACGACTGTTTACCAACAGTTTCACGTGCCTTTGCAGATACTTCATAAACAGTTTTCAAGGCAGTGTTTATGCAAAGGATTAGAGAAAGGGCAAAAGTCACAAGGGAGAGACCTCACCAAAGCACATATCTCTCCAAGCATTAAATTGTCAACAATGTGAAACCTTCACTCCACCCTAGAGCCCAGCTTCCCAGCCAACGTTAGACACCCACGTGTGTTGGCAAAGATAAAGTCAACAACAAAAGCACACATGTCACATCTCCTGCAGAATGACATGACCACCACTGCTTGGGCGTGGCAGCCCAAGCCTGCTGGAAATGCTCGCAGTCAGCACACTAGCAAGCCCATCTCTTGTTCTGTGGCTGATGGCAGGGTACAGAACGTTGCTTCTGAAAGCAGTGATAGCAAAGCCAGCAAGAGTCCCAACTGTTTGTTAAATGCTTAACGATTAACAGAAGCCCCAGCCTCAGCCCTCAGGCTGCCACTCAGGGTAGTCTATTTAGTAAACAGTCAACCACTAATATCTTGAGCAGGTTGAACAGATGGCTCCAGGGTTCAGGCCAAATATGTTTCCCTCAATTTCACACAGCTTTGGGTAATGAGGCCATAAAAATCAAGAAAAGCATAAACATAAACACTCTTCTCCCCCCTCCCTCCCCCATGAACCCACAGGGGCTCCAATCTCTAGGTGATGAAATCTGACAAAGATATTAGATTAGAGGGAGAGGGAGAGCCCGAGTGGAGTGGATTTGAAGTCATTAAAAAACTGTCTGTGCGATTGAAGACTGAGGAGAAGGATATGAAATCTGCCTAAGTGTCTCTGCGTAGAGCACATAAAGGAACGGATACACTGAAAGAGCGTCAGGAAGCTCAGCCAATATCTCAGAAACCTGCAGGCAGAAACCACTGGTTCTAAAGTAGAAGCACCTTGTGATTAAGTTGCAAATGGGACATTTGGCCTACCCACTGTAGAATTTCTCCATTACAGCCCAGATTCCAAACGCAGTAAGCAAGAAAATATTGTGAGCTATGAACAGGGCGGGTTTGATATAATTATGAATATCACCTGTTGGAGACAGAATCGGGATGCCTACTCACCAGTTCTAGCCCTTCCACTGAGCACCTGTTACGCTCTCTTTGCACTTGTAAAATGGGTATATAAAGCCTGACTTTGTATATTTCATAGAGTTGTTGCTAAGATACATGGAACATGTCTTCTGGGCCAGAGGGTATTGTAAATTCATGCTCTCAGGCCCTGATCGACTCCAAATAAATGTTAGATCAAGTTTTAAAAGAGAAAAATAAAACAGATACAACCCTCATTCCAAAACAAGGTAAACTTCTGCATGAATCAGAAGCACAAAGCAGGAAGCAAAGCAGAAGGTCTGTTCCCACCACCTGGATTATATATGGAGCTGAAATATATATGGAGCTACTATAAAGCTCCATGCCTAGGGAAGAGGGAGGAAGCAGAGCCAGCTGCCTGCTGCTGCCTGCTAGAGTGGGTGAGTGCATAGACGCTATCTTCAACCTCGCCAGAGGACAGGCACCCTGAGTTTCCAACAGAATGCAGAGTTTCTAATCAAGAACCTAAGGGGTCTGATTGAGACATCCACAAAATACAAAGAGAGAAACAAAATAAAACAAACGCCTTCTGCTCAAGATGCACTTATAAACCAAAATTCTAAAACACAGAAGGAAAAAGAGATCTAAGGAAGTTAGCTAACAACATAAAAATCAAGAGATCAATTTACCCCTGAAAATTAGTTGACTGTTCTTTCACTGGCACCTATTATTCAAATGGAAAATGACTCTGTAAGCATATTTAAGGACATCTAAGAAATAGAGAAAGGAATGCCATCCATAAAAAAGAACCAAAAGTCATGAGACAGAAAGGAAGAAATAATAACAACAACAACAATAATAATAATACAATGACAATAATAAAAATATACAGAATGCATGAATTAATAGAAATCCCCCAAATGACTTTCGGTTTCAGTTCCAACATGAACAGAGCTTGGAAGTCATCACTCCTGTCCTTATAACAACAAAAAGCTGAACAGATTGAAAATCAACAACTTTTCATGAACTGATCAGAGAACTAGAGAGGTGAATTCAGAGAGTCACAGCAGCGATCTGATTATCTGTAGTAGAAGATACTGGAGCCATAACCTGGTAGGAATATTCAAATAGCAATTCTGTTGAATTACTGGGAAACTGATTATAGACTAGCATGAGGGTGAGAAATTCCTGGGGACCTAGTCTCAGGAGGAATCCCCCCACAGTTTCATGGATTTTTCCTCCAGGAGCCCCACCAGATGCTTAGAGTCATGATCTGAGAAATATCTCTTTGTGACTTGAGCAGAAGGAAGGAAAGAGTAAACTGTATGAAATACACGCAGAGCTTTTTTCCACAACAAATGCCTATTTTCCAGGGATAAGAATATGTCAGAGCCTTATCCCAGCTGGGGAAAGGACATCTTTCCTATTTCATCCCCTTCTAGCCCTCTTGTTTCACCTAAGAGAGGGAAAAAAGCTGAGAAACAGTTGTGAAGGTCTCAGCTCAGGGATATAGGCCACTAAAAGAGAGTTTGATTAAATAAGATTATAGAACACTTTCTCTCTCCCTCACCTTCCCACCACATCCACAAGGCTCCAATATAATAACAGTGGATTACAGTTGAAAGAGGTGTTAGACAAAGACTCTCTCCGAGAAGAACTTCTTAGAGAAACCAAGAAAGAAACTAAAAACAAGGAGACTAGAGTAATTTGAAAACTCTGAACTCTGTAGCTACAGAAAACATTAAACAGAGCCCAACTTTTAGCCAGATTAATATACAACTTCACACCAAAGTCTTACTTACCTTAGTTCCTACTACCAGATACATCATGTATATCTTTCAACAAAACATTGCAAGACACAGTAAAAGATAAGAAAAGTCAAAGTCTGAAGAGACAGCGCAATCATCAGAATTGATAGGCTAAGAGAGGAGATAAAATTGAATCATTAAACAGCTCAATAAAAACCAAAGAAGGAAGAAAAAGAGGGGAAAAAAAAAAACAAAGAACAATGCAACAAATAGGAAAGAGTTACAAACATGGTTGGTATTAATGCAACTATATCAATAATCACTTTAAATGTGAATGGTCTAAATACACTAATTAAAAGATAAGGATTATCAGAAGGGGTTTAAAAAAACCAAAATTCAACTATATGTTTTCTATAGGAAATTCCACGGGCTTAGTTGCTCCGTGGCATGTGGGTCTTCCTGGACCAGGGCTCGAACCCGTGTCCCCTGCATTGGCAGGTGGATTCTTAACCACTGCACCACCAGGGAAGCCCAACACATGAAATCTTGATTGGGAGGCTCCAACAAATTTTGAGTAAGAGTTTCAGAGGAGCTAGAGGAAACATGGAGGCACAATATTTAAAGAGGTGTAGGGTGAGAATTTCTCATGACTGAATAAAAGGACATGGGCAATCAGGAACACCAAGACATAACAGGATAGGTGAAAACAAATCTGTACCTATATACACTGAAGAGAAACTGCAAAACATACAAAGGTAATCTTAAAAGCTACCAGAAAGACAGATTATTATTCTCATTAGCAGCAAAGATGTCAGGAGGCAAGATGACAACAGCTTTAAAGTGCTAGGGATTGTATCTGTAAGTTAGAATTAGATTTAGCTACAAGTAATAGAAAAAATAAAAAACAGCAGCAACTTCAATGGGGAAGTTTAGTTCCCTCTTACGTCAAAGTTCAGAAGACAATATTCAAGACCACTGTGATGGCTCCCCTCCCTGCTCCTTGAAGATCCAGGCTCCTTCCTTCTTTCAGATCTGTGGTCCCCTGGAGGTATCCCTTGTCCCACAGTCCAAGAAGACATTTCAGCCATCAGATCCATGTTCCAAGCAGCTGGACAGGGGAAGAGATAAAAAAGAAGAAAAGGGCACTCTTGAGTTGTTTGTTGAGGAGGGTTCAGAGGGAGCTTTACAACACTTCCATCTACAGCGATTGGCTAGACCTTAGGGACATGGTAACATGTGGATGGACAATGTGGCCTTCATTTTGTTCTGCCCAGTTAAAAATTCCATTTCTATGGAAGAAGCCTATGATAGATACTGGGGGACAAATAGCAATTCCTGCCTTACTGTGTATAAAATCAGTTTGAGGTTTTTTTGTTTTTTAAAAAGATATATTAATCCCAAGAATCATGACTATAGCATTATTTAAAACAGCCAAAGCTAACCAGAAAAAGTCACTGAGATCTGGTAAGATTTGGGAAACTATGGGTAACTGAGTGTCTATAACACAGTTGCTCATGCTAGAGGTTCATGCGTGGATTTTAGGGGATCTGTCGACCTTCTACAATCATACGCAGACTTGGAAGTTTTTGTGCAGATTTCTGGGAGATGCTTCAGAGCTTCTGATAACTTCTCAGAGATGTCTTTGACCCCCAACCCCCAGAGGAGCTAAAATTAACTTTTAAAAATGAGTTTAAGTTAAATCTTAAGAATTCTACTTAAATGTTTACACGCTGTTGAAGACTGAGAGCAAAGTAGTCCAACCCAGTCCTGTAATATAAAAGCCTCACTTAATTAAATGGTGCAGCAGGTGTTTATAATGGGAACATTTGCCCTCTAGCCTTTTGGATTGCACCACTCACCCAGTATAGAAACTCCTTTATTATTAGTTATCGTTTTATATCTTGCTCACTAAGTAAATCACCTCCCCTTTAAGGCAGGACTTTGTTCTTTATGTATCTTTGCATGATGTCAGGGGCAACTCCTTGCCCGTAGTAAGCATCCTACTGATGGCCAGATATCCGTTTATTCATTCCCTAGTAATTACCTATCTGGCTTGGCCCTATCCATTTCCTGCTCCCTAGAGGAGAGTCCATTGGTGATATAAAGATACAAAGCTATTATTATCCTCTCAATTTTTAACTTCTTTTTCTGCTTCCTAATCTTTCTCTGAAATTAGGTTGCATAGATATGGTATCCTCCTCTTCCTAGAAAGGATAACGAACTTGAGCTTTAGATTATGTAAATTACCCAAGTGTCGATAACAAGCCTGCAGCACAGGTTGATAGCCAAATTTCTTAGTTCTCCCTCCTGGTCTTATCCACATAACCACACATTTTTTGCAGCTGATGAAGGGCAAGACTTATCACTCCTGCCGTTTCAGTACCATGCCTAGTCCCTACACCCAAGCAAGCTTCCCCAAGCCTTCTTCTACCATCGTGTTCTAGGCTGAGGAATAAGAAGTAGATTTTATCGACAATATACAACCAGAGAACTTTAGACTTTCAAGGGCTCAACGAGAATGATTAGAGCAATCACTCAGAGTAGACACTACATCAGATCTAGTTGGGGCGAATAAGGCAATAATAACAATACTTGCTAACATTTAGTGAATTGTTTTTATTATTGCTGCTTTTAAAGAGCATCTACTGTGTGTCAGCCCTAAGTACTTTACATGAATATAATCCTTCATGTGGCCTGAGGAGTTTTGTTGCTCATATTTTTCCCCATTTCATAGTTGAGGAAACCAAAGCAAAGAAAAAGTAACTTGTCCAATGTCACACAACCAGTAAGTGAAGGAGACAGATTTCAAATCCAGCCTCTAGACTCTTGCATTCTCAATCACTGCTTCTCACTGAACCCAGGACAGGCACCAAAAAGCCAAGTGACTTAAGCTTTTTAGATTTTCAGTATAACGTAGTAGTTAAAAGCACACACTCTAGAGTCCGGTAAAGCTGTGTTTTAATTTCAGGTCCACTAGTACTAACTCAGGTAAATTATTTAAACCCAGTTCAATGAATCATTTAAACCCTCTAAGCTGTCTCTCACCGAAAAAGTCTCCATCCTAGTATCTGTCTTGGAGGATTGTTGTGTGGATTAAGTGTAAATTGCTTCACACAAATCACGTACTCAAGACACACATGCATAAATAGACACAGGGATGTAGATGGGAGACTTGAGACTCCATCCAAATTACTTGATTCCTATTCAATCACATTTTGCCATTAAAGAAAATATGGCTAGAGAGAGTTGTTGAATCAAAAGACCTGAGTGATGAAGGGAGACAGGGAGCAGGAAAAAATTGGATTCTAGAATCCAGTTTTGGCATAGGGGACTTCCATTTAAAACCCTCACACGGTCCATGAGAACGGGCTGAGCTGTAAGTAGCCTTCCAAATGCAGACATTGGAAATGTTCAGATCTAATTCTGAAATGGCTCAGTGCAGGGAGAGGAAAAGGACCCACACAGGTGAAGCCCTGTTCCATACAAAGGAGAGGAAGAGGGAAAGTGTAAACTGCAAGTGGTCTAACAAACAAGGAGGGAGGAAGACTGTTCAGCAATCATGACTGTTGGCTAGTTCATTAAGAAGACAAACTCAACCTCAGACAAAGAGTATTAGGAGTGGAAAATTAAATGAACCTTTGCATATTAGGTCTCATTAATGACACTTAAGACAAAGTTAAGGCTCAGGTGTTAAACTTACATGTGGAATTAAAAAATACAACAAACTAGTGAATATAACAACAAAAAAAGCAGACTAACAGATATAGAGAACAAACTAATGGTTATCAGTAGGAGGGTGGCATGCAATCTAGGGTTGGGAGGTTGAGAGGTACAAACTATTGGGTGTACAGTAGGCTACAAGGATGTGTTGTACAACACAGAGAATATAGCCAATATTTTGTAATAACTGTAAATGGAGTATAACCTTTAAAAATTGTATATTAAAAAATACCACAGCTGATGAAAGCGTCTATAGTAAAAATAAAATAAAAATAAAAATGAAAAAAAAGACTCAGGTGTTAAAGTAATATTGCCTAGTAATAAATGTATTGATTATATAATGCATAATAATCAAAGGAGGGTATTCCAGATAAGACCTCATAGTTTCAAAGGTATTTTAGAAAGTGTCAAAAATTTGCAAGAACTTATAGAATACAACAAATACAAAATCACTCCAGAGGTCATTTTTCACCATTATAGGGAAAGAAAATAATGTTGGTAGTGGAAAATTACGTTGGGTGCTTTTAAATTGTCATTCCAGCTTCTTCCCTGGAGCCTAGAAAGGTTCATGCATTCATCCACTAGGCTTGGATTGTTAAAGGATCACTGAAAAACAGCAAGGAGTAATTAATATGGCAGAAACCCATCAAGTTGTCTCCGGAAGGTCAAAGGCAGGATGCAGAGAATACAATTAGGAGGTTAAACTGGCCTGTCAGCTTTTACAGTATTAGCTGTTTGTAGGGGTCAATACCTTTCAAGAACATAGGCCCAAGAATGAAATTTCTAATGAGCTAGTGGAATTGTGGAATCTTTTGCATTTGCATTAATCACCTAAGGCAACACATTTTAAAATCCCTTAAAAATACATAACTTTTTTTTTTTTTTTTTTTTTTTTTTTTGTGGTTTGCGGGCCTCTCACTGCTGTGGCCTCTCCCGTTGCGGAGCACAGGCTCCGGACGCGCAGGCTCAGCGGCCATGGCTCACGGGCCCAGCCGCTCCGCAGCATGTGGGATCCTCCCAGACCGGGGCACGAACCCGCGTCCCCTGCATTGGCAGGCAGACTCTCAACCACTGTGCCACCAGGGAAGCCCCATAACATTTTTAAACCAGCATTCATGGTGAGGCTAAGGTGCATTCTTCAGTCAGTAATAAGTGAAATAAACAAATATATCCACTAAATTGAAATCTTTAGTTCCATTCTGGTCAAATTAAAGTGTAACAAACAGAATTTTATGACCTCTGCTCCCAAATCATACCAGAACTTTAGAAAAACCATCATTTTCACCATAAAGCAGTTTGTGAGATGAGAGAAGACAGCGGAAGAGATGGGGCATCTAAGACTTTGTTATGATATCCTAAATACTAAAAACTTACAATTAACTTAGTAAGTGTATGTTAATTACTCAATCAGAATTTTTAAAAGAGAACAATCTCTAAGGTACATATATGGATATATGTGTCTCAGGATATAGGGTCAGGAAGAATTTGGGGACACAGCTGAAAGGAGAGAGCTAACTTAAGTATGTACGTTTTTGGAGAGGGGCCGCTAGAAAGAGGAAGAAAAAGGAAGAGCCTGTTGTCATGCTGCATTCTCATGGCCAAAGGACCCCTGTGACCAATCATGATCACTCCCACCCCTTATGAAGGCCAGATGGTTCTAGTTATAAATAGATATGCATATATCTGTCTATATATATGAATACATTTCTAGACACATATATGCTATTTATTGAACACCAGTTATGTGCTAGATACTGTTTCAAGTATTTTAAATACATGATCTCATTTAATTCACAAAACAAACCTAGAAGAAATAGGTATTGTCCCCATTTCATTAAGCAAGAAACTGAGGCTTCTATAGGTTATCTAACTCACTCAAGGTGACCCAGCTAACAGCTGGACTCCAAAGCCTTTGTTTGAAACACCACATCATGCTGTTATCCAAAGACCAAATGCTCTCTGATAAGAGAGACCCCAGCCAAGTGATTGGGACCCTGGTTCACCGTGATCCCTGGGTAGTCTAATTGACTTTGGGCATCTCTAACGTACCCCAGGATGCTTCTCCAGATTTCCCCATCTTCCCTCCTTCTGGTTAGTCTTCTACCTAAACTGCTAAAGGAAGCCAGACAAAACAAGGTAAGACAAAAAAAACAGGCTTTATTAACTCCATTAAAATATGGCCTCTCAATGCAATGGGTGCCTCCAAGAGATTTTATATCAATAATTTCAACTTCCAATGACCCTCTTTCTTAAACCTACATTCCTGTTCAATTGTGGCCATTGTCGTGGCAGGGGCAGATTTCCACTGGCTCTCCTTTGCAAGTTATCAGAGGGCCTGTTTTGAGGTTCATATTCCTAGGACTCTTAGGTGCATCCAGTTCTGACTCATAAAACACAATGAGGAATTTACAATGCTCATTTCTGCCATTGGCATAAAATTAGCCGCTTAATTCCATGTACGCAGAGGGTATTTTTATCTAATTAATTCTTTATTAAACTACTCATGTCGCAGCAGGAGGGCGTGCTGATGTTATTGTACCTCAGAAACTTAATGAGATGGTGAGCTGGGTATCTTCCCTCTGCCCCCCTCCCTGCACTGGGCCCTGGCAGGCTCTCCCCCATGGACTGCATCTGTTAGGCTACCTTGCTCTCCGGTTGGGTTTGGTCAATGGGCAGGGGAGTTGCAGTTGGAGTGTCTAGCCCCCCATCTCCCCCTGTGTCTGGGTTCACCGTGGGTTTCTGTGTCCCTCTAAGAAGTCACAGCTACTGTCACATGGCTCTCCCCATGCAGCTCTCTTTCTGGTTCCCATAAACCATTCCCTTTAAATCTAAGGGTGATGGCTCCCTGTGGGTTCTAGCCCTGGGATACTGCACCATATCTTGTGTTGTCTCTCTAAACCCTGCCCCCAGCTTTTTTTTTTTTAACTCCTTAAAAAGTCTTTTATTTATTTTTGCATTAGAAAAATGGAATAATACCATTACAAGTTTAGCAAAAAAGAGAAAAATACCTATAACCTAAACACAGCTCTTATAATTTTTGTTTTTCCATTAATAGTCAACATATTTAACAGTCATAAACATGACATATGAATAATTTTTTTTCCTGCTTCTTCACTTAACCTGCCATTGTTCATATTTTCCCATATTTCTTGAGAGTTTATGACTTTTTAAATTGTGGTATAGTTGATTTAAAATATTATATTAGTTTCAGGTGTACAACATAGTGATTCAAAATTTTTATAGATTATACTCCATTTGTAGTTATTATAAAATATTGGCTGTATTCCCTGTGCTGTCCAATACATCCTCGTAGTTTATTTTATACATAGTAGTTTGTACCTCTTAACCCCCTACCCCTATCTCACCCTGCCCCCATCTTTATAAAATGCTCCCTTTATAAAACTCTCCTAAATACTCGTTTGGCATGAGCCCTCTTTTCCTGTTTTCTGTACTCTAATAAATACAGATGGCATTCACGTGACTCAAGATTTTCCGTGCATGAGGATGATTGTCTGCTTCATCGGGTGACATTGTTAGAGGCTGAGTCCTACCTGTGCACTGCATTGCCTGTGGTTTCATCACAACCAAGCTCTCCCCTCGTGTGGGAAGAAAACACCCTGGTAAGTGCGTCAGGTTGCCATGCAGATGAAATGATGCCTAAATGTCTTCAGACTGAGGTTGATCTGGGGGTCAGATTGGCCCACAGAAGCCACCTGAGGCCTCAGCATCACTCTGTTTAAAAGCCAAAATGAGGAGGAGAGGGATAAAATAGGAGGTTGAGATGAACATAAACACACTACTATATATAAAATAGATCATCAGCAAGGACCTATTGTATAGCACAGAGAACTCTCCTCAATATTCTGTAATAACCTATATGGTAAAAGAATCTGAAAAAGAATGGATATATGTATATGTATAACTGAACCATTTTGCTGTACACCTGAAACTAACACAACATGGTAAGTCAACTATACCCCCATATAAAATAAAAATTAAATTTAAAAAAAGCTAAAATGAAACAAACAAAAATGTAAACTCAGCACTGAAGTAAAGATGATCTTCCCATCAAGTTTCTTGGAGGAAACCAGAACATTACCCTGGAGATCATCCAGATTCTCTGGTTTCCCGAATTGTTTTCTTGATCCCTTGCATACCCTAAAGTTGGGAACACTTCTTACTATTTATTATTAATCTGTCTGAGGCTGAGACTAAGTCATTTCAAAACCTTCAGTTCAGGTGGGAGGTCAAACAAACCACGTATTTGCCTTCGAGGAGCAGAGCCATGGATACTTTGGGCAGAACCCAAGCCCAGAGTGAGGTTTGCTCTGCTCGGTATTACAGGCCAACAAGGCCTCCTGCCCTTTCCCGGGACACAGGAGGACACATCATAGAAGTAAAACAAGAGCTTGGGTTTTGTTGGTTTTATTTATTTATTTTTTACATGAAGAGGAAGAAGGCTATAAAGTAGGAAAAGTTGGCCTAAAAGTCAAGGAGCCTGAGCTCCTAACTGTCTTGTACATGACTTTTGGCAAACCACGTAGCACCCACGTGCCTCCATTTCCATGGAGAATGAGATGACTGAATGGCCCTACTGTGTGCCAGCACAAAGGAGATGGTGAGAATTGAAAATGGTACATCCTACTGCCTGCAGCGGCTGCACTGTGAGGCTGGACTCAGCCAGGCTGCCTGGATTTGGCTATTGGACTCACTCCTCGGGGAGTCTGCCCTGGCATCAATTTTCTTTTTCTTCTTTCTTTTTTTTTTTTTTTTTTTTTTGCCATACCACTTGGCATGTGGGATCCTAGTTCCCTGACCAGGGATTGAACCTGTGCCCCCTGCACTGGAAGTGCAGAGTCTTAACTGCTGGACCACCAGGGGAGTCCCTAGCATCAGTTTTCTAATCTGAAAACTGGGTATCATATCTGTACCCTCCTCAGAGAATTGTTTTGAGGATTAAGTGAGTGAATATGTGTAAAATGATTAGAACTAGGCCTGAGACATGGAAATTGTAGCTGATATTACTAAAGACAAGGGCGGTGGGTGTGTGGAGAGGAACTCCTCACGTTACTTCTGTTTTCATCAGGCGTAAGAACTGTGGAAACCCAGGCTTGCTCTGAAGAGTGACTCTCATCTTAGCCCAACACTGAGTTGCCTGTGTGGCCCATTTAACAACAGCTCTGTCACAGGACAGTTTTGGGAGAAGGAATCCATACTCTATTGTTTTTTTCCCTCTTTATCTGAAATGGACAGTTTGCAATATGTGACAATACCACCAGCATCTGTTTCTGAACATTTCCACTCAGAAGAACCAAAACACTCTCATAAAGAAAAGACTTTTCTTTCCGCTGTACCGGCGTCTTTCTGAAACAGCTTTCTACTGGGAGATTAATTATAGAAGCCACAGTATTTCCTGAAAATGGTAAAACATTTGAAAAGAATTCTAAGACACTGCTTGATAAATGGCTTGACTTTTTATTGCCTAACAATCCAAAAGAAAAATGTGTGTTTGAAACAGAACAGGATGTAATGGAAATCTAAGTAGATGGAATGTAAAATGGATTTTATTAACTATTTACAGTGGCTATGTAAATTGGTTTCATCTCTGCTTGAAAAAGTTCTCTGTCAGGGTTTCTAGGCCTTTCCTGGTGCTTCTCTGTTTGATTTGTGGTGTAAAGGTGAGTGGCTCCAAATGTGAGGGTTGTTAGCTAGATCTCCAGATAAGTCTCACCAGGTACTGCAAACTTGCCTGCGAGTGGGACTGTATCCTTCAGAGAGAAGTCTTCCATTAAAGAAAGCAAAAAACAAAGAAAAAACAGTGCCTTCACATCCTGGTGAATATCTCCTGTCCCCATCATTCCTGGCAATTTGTCTCTATTGTAACAGATCCAGATGGTGCAGTTCAGTGGTGAGGTCATCTTTTAAGACATAATATGTAATTGATTCTACAACTTGCTTATCTAAATATGACCTTTCTATTGTCCCGTTTGTGAAAAGTCCATCCCAGTCCACCCATATGTTTGGAGAGGGTTTCAATTTACTTTTTTAAATGTTGATTTGAACCTGTCTCAAAATGTACAATCACCTCTCCATTCTTTGCGGGATTTGTCAAGTAGTTTGTGAATTATTGAGACCCCTGGCTTCTGTGCTCTCAGCCTGCCTTCTGATGCAGTCACTGAACAGTGGGATAGCCTTTGGGGTCATGCTGTGTTACGCTACCAGCAGACTAGTTACCTACAAATGAGGGCACCCCCGAAACATCGTTTTAAAATTTTTTCTGAAAATTGATCTTTCAAAAGAAGTACTAGGACTTGTCATTGCAGTGGGAAGAATATCAGAACGTTGCTCTGCTTCTCTACACTTAATTATGCTTTAGTACTGTTTTTATTTTTAAATATGTCGGGGTGGCAGCACCATAATCTTCTTGGTGATTAGGCCTTCTGAAATCTTTCCAATCCTGAATTATGACTCCGGGCTGAGGTATTCATGAAAGGACCTCACATAGGCCACCGCTGCTTCTGTGTTGTTGGATGCCATGAGATGGGTGCCATGAGATGGGACCATGAGTCCTCCTGCCTTTCTGTTCTCAGATTCCAACACAATACTGGGCACAGCACAAGTACATGGTGAAGACCCTTATAATTATACTCACTGTCTCTGCTATTAACAGTCCCACTGAGGGTTGCTATTCAGGCAGCTCCGTTTCAGTGATGAAGCCGTTGAAAGCCATGGTGCTGGGTAGCTCTGTCCCTATAGCCGGTGGAGGAAAGAAATTTGTTTGAAGCAATTAGCTTACGCCAGGCACTGTGCTGGGTGCTTTCCATATGTTAACTCTTTCTTCTGTTTTTTAATTTTTAAAAAATTGAAGTATAGATTTTTACAATGATGTGTTAATTTCTGCTCTACAGCAAAGTGATTCAGTTATACATATACATACATTCTTTTTCATATTCTTTTCCATTATGGTTTATCACAGAATATTGAGTATAGTTCTCTGTGCTATACAGTAGGACCTTGTTGTTTATCCATCCTATATATAATAGTTTGCATCTACTAACCCCAAACCCCAATCCATGTTAGCTCTTTCTTTAATCCTCATATCAAACTCTGAAGTTGGTATTAGCTCCATTTTACACACAAGAAACTTGAAGGTTAGAGTTAAGCAACTTGACCAAAGTCCTTCTACAGTAAATGAAATAGTGGAGCATCAGACCAAGGTTGGCCTGACTCCCAAACTCGTGCTCTTTTCATTACATGTATTGCCAGATCACCTAGAGTTCAATGGACTAATTGCTGGGTTAAAAAACCTAAGACAGATGCATGTCAAAAATAGGTCAACAAGTCATGATCTGTCAAGTCATGCTCAGCATTAAAAATAAGTTAATTAAGGACCTATGCTCATGATCGCAGGTGGGAGTGGGGTACAGGCTATTTCCTGCATGTTTTAGGTCTTTGGGGAACAATTCCTCGGTCTGAATAAGTCTTAGAAAACTCTTAAGCCCTTCCTTAGAGTTTTGAGAAGAGCTGGATTTGGGATGGAGCCAAGCATGAAGCTAAATCTGTTAGATAGGTCTTCGATAGGTCTTCGATTTTGTCCCCCCTTTTCTGAGCTGTGAAGGTGGGTGTGGGCTAGGAAGTAGTCAGCATCTAAGGAATGGTGCCGTGATGCTGGCAAAGGAAAGACGGAAAACATTCCTTGTCCTCTTTTCTTCTACCTCAAACACTGGTTCAGTTCAAGACTATTTTCAGGAAATTCTGGAATTTCTACAATTAATCAACTTGTGGCAACAGCAGAGAAGCAAACTCCGAAGGTCATGGGCAGGGAAAGGGCTGGGTGGTGAAGTAGGTTCGCCTTCCTGCCTGAGGGATATCTGTACAGACGTACATACTTATGATGGCTCAACAAATTTTCAACTCTATGATGGTGCAAAAGTAATACACGTTCAATAAAGACTGTACTTCGAAATTTTGAGTTTTGCTCTTTTCCCGAGCTAGTGATGTTGGTAAGACACTCTCTCGAGACGCTGGGCAGCAGTAGCCTGACTATAAAACAGGCTTTGTGTCAGATGATTTTGCCCAACTGTAGGCATGTTTAAGGTGAGCTAGGCTCAGCTATGATGTTCTGGGCTTAAGTGTATTAAACCCATTTTGACTTACGATATTTTCAACTTACCATGGGTTTATTGAGATACAACCCCATCATAAGTCAAGGAAGATCTGTATTTTCAGGTGACATGAAACTAAGCAACTCATTCCTAACAACAGAAAGGAAAGAATCTGAACTGGAGGGGGAAAAGGTATTAAGCTGCATACACGAAGAACTTTCTTAAATGGAGGGCAGAGGCATCGTATCCTGTGGATTCTTCTGAAACAGGAGCAAAAATTTACCTGCTGGATTGGCGTGGGCAGGCTAAGGTGCAGGGAGGTGGACAGGTGGCCTTTCAACATTCTTCCAGCCAGAAATTTCTATAATTGTATGGTTCCTTTGGATAATTCCCCATTCCAGCTTTTTCTTTTTTAGTCTAGCTTTTCATTGGCTCCATTTATAATAGAAAAGAGAAAGTTATTCTCCAGTTGCACAAGGCCAAGTCCAGGTCGTAGAGAATAATGAAATGGAAATCACACAGACTCCAACGTTAGACAATGAAAGTAGAAATTCACAGTCCTCTGGTCATGAAATGAAATGGGAGACTGTGCATTTCACTTTCTCTGTGGCACATGGGCTTCTGAAGAGCAAGGAGAGCTAGGAGGATGGGTTATCATAGGCAATGCTCCTATATCTGCTTTACCTGGCTAACTTGATCTTTGTTTTCTATGATATTTGGATACACAGAGAATTGTAAAATATAACATCAAAATAGTGTGAATTGAGTGTTAGGTGTGATAAGTCATGAAAAAGGAGATGGTTTATGTGTGCACTGACAGGAAATTGAAGAACTCGGGCATAAAGTAATAATGAGTTGTGTCAACTAAGAGACATAGGAAAGAAAGGAGAATGAGATTTGAAACATAGAGAGTCCATGTGACAGAGAGTTAATTATCTTGACATGTAATCTTCCAGGAGGCTAACAGTTAGTTCACTTGCTAAAAGTCATCTAGGAGTGAGTCGCAGAGATATTTTTAAACATGCCATTTTCATAATCCAGCCATGCCTGTTTCTGATCATCAAACCCTTAAGGACCAACTGTTAAGCAAAATATAAAATGCTCTGTTCAGCTCTGTGCTTTAGACTTTGGGAGGTTATTAGCAATAATAAGCCCTTTACCACCATTCAAATGAGTTCCTGAAACTTGCTGCTAGTATTTTGAGAGATTGCAGCACTTCTAAGTGAATTGCCCAATACTTTATTTTGTGTTGCTATTTTTATCTGATTAGATTGAATGGTTTTAGAAAGTGGTCTGGGCAGAGGGGTTGAGGAATATTGGAGGAATAAAAATAAAGAGCAAGACCTAGGTAGGATTCTTGTTCCAGAACTCCCTCTGATCGACTTTATCTTGGTCGACTTTATCTTGGTTTAGAAAAATTAATAGTTATTGATACATGGTTTTAGGCACTAGACATGAATTAGCTCATTAATCTCTGCAACAACCCTATGAAATAGTCTTTGTCATTATTAGTCCTGTTTTACAGTTAAGGAAACTGAGGATCAGAGAAGCTAAGTAACTTGCCCAAGGTCACACAGGATGTAAATCAGAGAGGTCAAATTTGTACCCAGTTTTTCCTCCCTGCAGAGTGTGTGCTCTCAACTTCCTTGCTATGTGACATCTCTGAGCTTGTCAGCAATTACCATGTGTAGACAATGAACCAGACACTGTGCTGGACCCTGAGCCATGACCGAGAGTATAGTGGGAATCAAACAGCCATGGCCCCTGTCCTCATGGCACTTACCATCCAGAAGCAAAGGCAGACATTAAACAAAACATTTAAAATTCCTAAAATATTTCAAGTGCTCAAAGAGCTCTGTAGAAGAAAGGAGCATTGGTTTCCTCAATAGAATGAGGAAACCAAATTATATAATTCCCCTTCAAACTTGATCATTCCATTCTCTTCATGAATTTGCATCCCCCAACAGAATGGAAGCCAACAGTACAAATCACTAAACCTACAAAAATGCTATTCAGCCCATAGAGCTTGTGCTGATCTATGAAAGCCCCATGTTCTCCAATTACAACCTCCTTCCTTCTCTCTTAGCCCTTCTCTATGTGTCCTACTAGGTTTGTTCTAATCCATAACATTTACAGAGTGCCGAAGAGTTGACCAACACATTCCCAAATGTCATCTCGTTGGGTCTTCCCAACAGTCTTGAGAGGTGGACGTTTGTCCCTCCATTTTGTAAGTGATAATAATACTTACTGAGCACTCTGTATGTGCCAGACCCCGAGCTCAGCAACTCACATGCTTTACTCAATCAATTCCTCATAACAAATTAATGAAGTAAATATCATGATACACATTAAGGAAATCAAGGCTTTGAGAATTATTTGTCTAAAGTCTAGCAGCTGGGAAGTGGAGAAGCAGGCATCATCTGCTTCATAGTCTGAGCTCATGGGAACTTCATGGGAGGTAAGACTATCCCAAGGTCATGCAGCCAGTGAAGGGTAATGTTAGGATTTGAACTTGAGTCCTTGGTTCTTTCCTCCATAACCCAGAAACCTCCTATACCTAGGTCTGCTTCTGGTGTTTGGGCACATAGGCTAGTGGAAAGATATTTTTGAAAATAACTCAAGTGTAGATAAATTGAGGAATATGTTCTATTTCACTTAAAAATGACATATGGGGCTTCCCTGGTGGTGCAGTGGTTGGGAGTCCGCCTGCCAATGCAGGGGACACGGGTTCGTGCCCCGGTCCGGGAGGATCCTACATGCCGCGGAGCGGCTGGGCCCGTGAGCCATGGCCGCTGAGCCTGCGCGTCCGGAGCCTGTGATCCGCAACGGGAAAGGCCACAACAGTGAGAGGCCCGCGTACCACAAAAAAAAAAAAAAAAAAAAAAAAAATGACATATGGCTATTATCAACTTGTTTTTTCTGGGAACAAAGAAAGTTTGCATTTATAAGGCAGAATCATTAACAGAAGCATTTCCCATGTATGACTGGAGTTGATCCCTGATGTAGCCTTATTCTGTTTTTTGACATGTTTATTATTGTGATAGTAAAAGTCAACAAATGCAGAAGCATGGAATGCAGAGACACCAAAATTAACTTCTAATGTAGTCAGCTAAAAGGAACTGACCTCTGAGCCACTATAATTGTCAAATGTAGATATTGCCCAAATAAGTAAGCTTTGAAAGCTTTAATGTCCTTAGATGTCTCACTGGATTTTTCTATGACCCAGTCTTGTTCCTCTAAAGTTCTTATGCATAAAAGAACCTTTGGAATCTTTTGATTAAATACATTTGATAAATGAATAATATTATTTACATCAAGCAGTTTAATATATAAATGCTACATAGTGCTATTCAAGGAATATGGCCGCCCACATTTTATTTTATTTTTTTATATTTATTTTATTAATTTATTTGGCTGTATCGGGTCTTAGTTGCAGCACACGGCATCGTCACTGCGGCATACGGGATCTAGACCCTTGACCCCCTGCATTGGAAGCATGGAGCCTAAGCCCCTGGACCACCAGGGAAGCCCCTATGGCTGTCCACATTTTAAAATTCAGCTATAAATGGGGAAATGTGGCTAATTTTCAGCAATGTTAATTTTTTAAAAACTGAAATTTAAGTTATCAAGAAAAGTCTAGTAAATCAACTATACTTTAATTACAAAAAAGAAAAAAAATTGCTTGGTATAAAGAATTATCTATTCTCAGAAATAAAAGTATAGGCAAAAAAAACAGAGAGAAACTAAAACATAAGGGCTTGGGCACAGATAGAAAAATTTAAAAATCAAATTAAAGGTAGGGGATAATTACAGACCAGGTTTTTGAACAGCAATTTACTTCCCTGTCACTAGATGGGGCTCACTAGTTGAGGTTATTTCCCTTCCATATTTGCATTTTGTGTCAGACAACATAAAGAATTCAACTGGGATTTGGGCTCAGCATTTTAAAGGATAAATTATTGGAAGGTATTCAGTGGGAATCCTAATAAGATTGACTTTTTTTGTTGACCACAATAGTCTTATTGAGCAAAGCTAGCTTTATCCCAATTTAACATGAAATAGGTCACTATTAGAAAAGACAGCTTTATTGTGTTTGTATTTGGGATTAACGGATAAAATAAATAGTTCTTTTCTTCCCACAGGGGTTGATGAGCCAGCTTTGTTCTAAATGACTGAAGACTTCTGTTCTTTTCAACAAACACAGCCCTCCAATTAGGAGCTGCAAATAAGATTATATGCCCTGAATAAGTCTGAAAAGGTCCTTTTATAATTAGAAAGTTTGTGTGTGGGAAGTGGAAGCAGCATTAAGTGCTCACTGTGGCTTTATTAAGAGAGTGACATGAAGATTTCTCAAATCCTCATCTGAGTACTCTAAAATGATAAAATAAAAATTATAGAAAACGGTACATATATTCCATTTCTTTTTTTTTTTTTCCTGAAAGCTTTCACATTTAAGCTGCAGAAACAAGTTCGTGTTTTTATTTTATCAGGCATATTTTGGAAACAGAGTGTCATTTAATAGTGCAAAGATTGTTAAAATACAAGTGAAAATAATTTCAATTAAGAGATGAAGTTAAAATAGCTTTGTCAATATAGGGCATTCTGGATATTTTCACTGAAACCATTTCTTGATTGTTACTCTGTTACTACTATGACATAGTATTTTGTTAAATACTGCTGAATTTGACATATTTAGCTCCCTGCAGATACACAATAGATACTGTATTCATCTAACCTTCCAGAGCAACCAGATTTTTGTATGTAAATGGATATTTCCTGGATGAATAAATGCCTTCTCCACAATGCGCTCGAGGACCCAGTCAGATGCATCCCTCACAGCCTCACAAAATAAGATGCAGCCATGCAAAGCTGCCTGGGGTGGGGTGGGGGAGACACTGCTTCCTCTGAATTAAGAGGGGGAAGGCAAGGAGAGGTCGAGCTGAAAGCACCTAGGTATGAGGGGAAAGCAGCAGATCCAGACACAGCTAACAGAACCACATCCAATCTCCAGCTCAGCCTCTTCCACAAATATATTTTGAGTGCTTACAATACCAGACAGTGTCCTGGGATTATGGATACAGCAGTGGACAGGGCAAAGATCCCTGCCTTTATGGAACTGATGTTCTAGTCACTTCTTAACTGTGTGACTCTGTTGTACCATTCTTTGCCACTCATTTATCTGTAAAATGGGTACAATAATACCTACTTCACAGGGCTAGTTGACTGGAAACAATAAAACTAGAGGACCAAGAAAGGCACTGATACCTAGGGTGAACTCAAGAAGTATTTCATGAATGAATGAATACATAGTCAGGGACTAACTCTCTATACCTGGTTGAGCACTGTTGGTGGAAATGTAAAATGGTGTAGCCATTGTGGAAAATAGTATGGATGTTCCTCAAAAAGTGAAAAATAGTATGATCCAACCATCCCACACCTAGGTATTCATCCAGAAGAAACTGGGATCTCGAAGAGATATTTACACTCAGTATTCACTGCAGCATAGTTCACCATAGCCAAGATATGGAACCAACCTAAATGTTCATCAACAGAATGAATAGATACAGAAGATGTGGTATATTCATACAATGGAATATTATTCAGCTTTAAGAAAGAAGGAAATCCTGTCATGCTACAACATGGATACAACTTGAGGACATTATGCTAAGTAAAATAAGCCAGTCATAGAGAGACAAATACTGCATGATTCAACTTATATGAGATAACCAAAGTAGTCAAACTCACAAAACTCACAGTAGCAGAAAGTAGAATGGTGATTGCCAAGGACTAGGAGGGAGAAATGAAGACTTGCTATTCAATGAGTATAGTGTTTCAATCATGTAAAATGAAAAAGTTTTAGAGATGTGCTGTACGACAATGTACAGATAGTTAAAAAATACTGTACTGTACCTTTAAAGATCTGTTAAAAGTGTAAATTTCATGTTGTGTTTTTTTATCATGAGAAAAAACAAACAAACAAACAGTGCCTAACTACTTAAATCAAAACTTCTGGGGGGTGGGACGTGGACATCCCTTTGCTGTTTTTAATGATTTTGTTGTTGGTTTTCCTCATTCAGCTGTGCACATTAGAGTTACATACTACAGGAAAATATAAAGCTACAATATCTTTTTTTAAAATACATTTTTAAATGTATTTTGGCTGCATTGGGTCTTCTTTGCTGCGTGTGGGCTTTCTCTAGTCGCGGCGAGGAGGGGCTGCTCTTTGTTGCAGTATGTGGGCTTCTCACTGCGGTGGCTTCTCTTGTTGCGGAGCATAGGCTCTAGGTGCGTGGGCTTCAGTAGTTGTGGCTCGCAGGCTCTAGAGCACAGGCTCAGTAGTTGTGGTGCACAGGCTTAGCTGCTCCGTGGCATGTGGGATCTTCCTGGACCAGGGCTCGAACCTGTCTGCACTGGCAGGCAGATTCTTAACCACTGCACCACCAGGGAAGTCCTACATTATCTTCTTAAGTCTCTATCCTCTCACCCATATTTGTGCCTTAATAATAACTATAATAGTTAATAATACCTATTTTCATCAATGGTACCATCATCCTTCAAGTTACCTAACCTGGGAACCTGGGTGTTAGCCTAAACTCACCCTCTTCATCAGGTCATCAAAGACTGTTATTTCTACATCTTAAAGACCTATCCATTCATCTCTCTTCTCTCTGTGTCTCTGTCTCTGTCCCTGTGTCTGTCTCTCTCTCTTTGCCTTTCCATTACCACATCTTTAGAATGTTTTTTATCTTTTCTAAAATTAAAATCTAATTTTGTTGTTTCCATCTTTAAAAAATTTCAACAAACGGCCTTAGCCTTCAGAATAAAGTTTCAACCTCAGCCAATATGCCCCTTTAGCCTATGCTACCCACTAAAACAGAAGGGCAAGAGCCAATGAAATGAGGTAAGCTCTACATAGTATATTTTGGATACTTATTGTTAACATTTCTTTCTGAGCACCAATCAAATTGGAGTTTGAGTTTTGAGTGGGCATTGGTATTCCAAATGATGCCATCGATTGGGACATGGGGGTGTATGTTATGTCCAACTCTCCAGGATCTAACCGCGACTGCTACTCCAGCCTCATCTTCACATGCAAACAATGCTCCATTGTTTCCATCCTACTCTCAGCTCCTCAAATGTGCCTTCTCTCTCTGGCCTTTGAACATGGGCACAGGTTGTTCCCACCCTCTGGAACACCTCCCCCATCCCTGCCCTTCTCCATCTTACCAACTCCTCTTCAGACTTCAGGATCAGCTTACGAGTTGCATTAGTTTAGGGGTGAGGACAGGGGCAGCCACAGCAGTAAATAATATAACAAGTGTGGCAGGTGGTGCCCAAGGGCTTTTGAGCCTAGGTACTTGAAGCCAAGCTGGCTAGCTTATAAGTTTATAAGGACCCACTCATTCCCTCATCTTTGCAGGTTAACCCAGAGGGAATGCTCTAGAGGCCAGGGCCCAAAGCCACAGAATTTTGACTGCAGTTTAGAATTATAAATGTAAGCCAAAGTTTGCAAAATTTGCAAAACGAAGAAATCATTATGAATTTTGCAGCGATGCCAGGAATGGTTGTGAGTAGGTCCACAGAAACATACACACTAGTTATATAAGAAAGCTTTTGTCGCCCATCCCCAACTGCTGAAACCAAAGCCAATATGCACTTTTTGCCTACTACCCACTGAAATCGAAAGAGGAGGGGTCGAATAAGAAGAGGTAAGCTTTACATAGCATATTTTATATCTCTGTAATTAATACTTATTTTGAAGTGCTAATCAAATTGGGATTTGGGTTTTGAGTAGACCTCTATTCTAAATGTTGCAATTGATTTGGATATGGTTATTGATTTCCTTTTGAAACTATTATCTATTTGACAACCAGGGAAAATTATCTTCTTTGGATTTGACCTGCCATATTTGATTCCCAAGAAACAATGAACATCCATTAGAGGGTCCTTAGATACTAATGAGCAAGAGGGTGATGAACTGCACACTCTGTAATTATATCCCACAATTGCTCCTACACTTAAAACAAATTCTGATGTTTTTTGCGTGCATCACTGAAAACCAATTATTTATACATGTTGCAATTTCGACTCACAAAAAATGAACACTTGTTTTATACTTTTTGAGGAAGGATAAATGCAATGAATAGAAGATAATGCATTCTCTGAAATGATCGGTTACCAAAAATATTTCTTTTTAATCCAAGAAAGTCTGTTAAATAGAAATGTTTGCATTATTTAGTTTGTTTACTTGCTTGTAGTTATTCTGGTTAAAATTTACAAGTCCAATTATTTGACTGTGACACCGGAATTACGTCCAAAGAATTAGAGAAACATTTGCCCACTGGTAATTAAAGTTTCTGGGGTGAAAAGAATTTAAAAGATTATATAAGAGATAATAAATATATTACCATGGTCTTCTGTTGAGTAACTGTCCCGTTACTTCTTTGGGACGGGAATGGTATTAACTCTTCTTCATTTCTACTCAAGTAGGACTGGAAGGAAAGGGTTAGTTGTAGTTTAGTGAACACCGACTACAAGCCGGACACTGTCCTGGGAACTGAGAACACACTGACAAATCAGAAAAACTCCTCCCTCAAGAAACTTACATTTTAGAGGGCTGCAGTTTTAAGTATCACAGATAGGAAGTTATCTGCCGTGCAATATGCTCTCCATCACCGCTGAGGGGAGCCAAGGCAATCCGAGCCCTTGCATTAAGTGTAGCAAGGATCATGAATATTTCAGAGGCTACAGAAATGTCTGCAGGCTCATAAAGTTTTGGAACTTATATGAGGGAAGATTAAAGTTGCTTTTAGCAGATAGATGAAGCCAAGCTCGCTCGCTTCTTCTTCACTCCCTTCCCACGTGAGAGACAGGGACGTATAGAGGTTCCAGGCATGGGCTCTGGAGTTAGGCCCTCAGCAGTCTTGCTGTTTATCAGCCTATGACTTTAAGCAATGGATATAACGACGCCTTGCCTCAATTTACACTTCTGTAAAATGGAAGTAACAGTTGTATTCACCATATAGGACTGTTATGAAGATTGGGTGAATTAATGCTTCCAGTAGGGCTTTGGGCCATGAAAAGGCTTAATAAATGCTACCTATGACTCTCAGGATCTCATCTACTCTCTCTTAACCCAAATCCCTCTATATCTTTAGAATTCTCCTCCAAATCCATTTCCAATAGGTCATTTTAAGATTAACTCAAGATGTTTCCTTGGGGCTGACTTGACAAGGAGAGGGAGTAGGGGGCAAAATTGTCCTCACTGTCTGCCATCAAGTTGAAATTACCTCATTTAGTGCCTTTTTTTTTTTCTTTTGTACATGGCAGGCCTTTGGGGCTTTGAAGAATTCCATCTTAAAATGCAGATTCCCCCGGGAGAGGCCTCTTCCAGTCTCAAGGAAAACAGAGGTAGCAAGTGTACGGGCTCTGTGCCGAGGGGAAGCCAGCGCTTCGCAGCTGCATTTATAAATACTGCATTTGGAAGGAAAAAATTCTGGCCCGATGCCGCCTTTTTCCCTGATGCTCTGAGAACTGTTGCAGGTCCTTTCCCAAAGCTACATCTGTGAGCAGCGGAGCCAGCAGGAACAATTCTCAATGCACAAGTGTCTGGGATGCCAGGCAGATGAAGAGCTCAGGGGAGCAGACAGAAGAGCAGCCAATCCCTCCCTCCATCAACAGGAACTTCAAGGAAGCAGATATTAAAGCCTAGGGTTTAGACAGGCCACACGTATTTTTTCGCTCCGTCTCAGATTGCTGAGGTAAGGAGAATGCAGCATATTGAAATGGATACAGAATCAGGTGGTACTTCTCTTCCACTACTGATCTTCTGAGTTCTGCTGCTGTGGTGGGTAAAGTTGTGATCTCTGGAAGGAGAGATGAAACGGAGAAGGTGATGGTCTGTCTGACTAGACCAGGGCTGTCCAGTAGAAATCTAGTATGAGGCACAAATATCAACAGGTCATTCTAAACTTTCTAGTAACCACATCTAAGAAAAGTAAAAAGAAAGAAGAGAAATTAATTTTGATAATGGTTTTTATTGAAGCCAATATATCTAGGACATCATCATGTCACTAAGGAATCAATTAAAAATATGAGTAAGGGGCTTCCCTGGTGGCGCAGTAGTTGAGAGTCTGCCTGCTGATGCAGGGGACACGGGTTCGTGCCCCGGTCCAGGAAGATCCCACATGCCGTGGAGCGGCTGGGCCCGTGAGCCATGGCCGCTGAGCCTGTGTGTCCGGAGCCTGTGCTCCGCAACAGGAGAGGCCACAACAGTGAGAGGCCCGCGTACCGCAAAAAAAAAAAAAAAAAAAAAGAGTAGGATCTTTTCCATGCTTTTCTTCATACTAAGTCTTTGAACTCCAGTGTGTGTATTTTGTACCTACAGAACATTGCAATTTGGACCACCCACATTTCAAGCATTCAATAGCCACATGTGCCTAGTGACTACCATTTTGGACAGAGCAGGACTCGGTGCTTCTTTGAAAATGAGATAAAGCAGAAAACTTCCAGACTGCCAAAGCATGAAATGCCTTCCATCTGAGTGACTGGGACAATCTGAGATTCATCTTTCTAAGTGAGAGGTTTTTCATCCCCAAATTGAACTGTCACTTGCTCTCTTTTCTGGCAGCAGGAGGCAGCAGCCACTCTATCCCAAAGCACTGTTCCCTGGCATCCCCTAAGAAGTATCTTTTTGGTTGATTTCCTTCCATTTCCCAAATTCCCGAAGAGTTTAGTATTAAGACTCCTCTGGAGGAAACCTTCAAGATGGTGGAGGAGTAAGACGTGGAGATCACCTTCCTCCCCACAAATACATCAGACATACATCTACATGTGGAACAACTCCTACAGAACATCTACTGAATGCTGGCAGAAGACCTCAGACTTCCCAAAAGGCAAGAAACTCTCCATGTACCTGGGTAGGGCAAAAGAAAAAAGAAAAAACAAAGACCAAAGAATGGGGATGGGACCTGCACCTTGGGGAGGGAGCTGTGAAGGAGGAAAGGTTTCCACACACCAGGAAGCCCCTTCTCGGGCAGAGACTACTGGGGGCGGAGGGGGGAAGCTTCGGAGCCACAGAGGAGAGTGAAGCAACAGGGGTGCGGAGGGCAAAGCGGAGAGATTCCCGCACAGAGGATCGGGGCCGACCAGCACTCACCAGCCTGAGAGGCTTGTCTGCTCACCCGCCGGGGCAGGCGGGGGCTGGGAGCTGAGGCTCGGGCTTCGGTCGGATCCCAGGGAGAGGACTGGGGTTGGCGGCGTGAACACTGCCTGAAGGGGGCTAGTGCGCCACGGCTAGCCGGGAGGGAGTCCGGGAAAAAGTCTGGACCTGCCGAAGAGGCAAGAGAACATTGTTTCGGGGTGCACGAGGAGAGGGGATTCAGAGCACCGCCTAAACGAGCTCCAGAGACGGGCGTGAGCTGCAGCTATCAGCGTGGACACCAGAGATGGGCAAGAGACGCTAAAGCTGCTGCTGCAGCCACCAAGAAGCCTCAGTGCAAGCACAGGTCACTATCCACACCTCCCCTCCCGGGAGCCTGTGCAGCCTGCCACTGCCAGGGTCCCGGGATCCAGGGACAACTTCCCCAGGAGAACGCACGGTGAGCCTCAGGCTGGTGCAACGCCACGCCGGCCTCTGCCGCCGCAGGCTCGCCCCACACTCCGTACCCCTCCCTCCCTGAGTGAGCCAGAGCCCCCGAATCAGCTGCTCCTTTAACCCCATCCTGTCTGAGCGAAGAACAGACACCCTCAGGCAACCTACACGCAGAGGCAGGGCCAAATCCAAAGCTGAACCCCGGGAGCTGTGCGAACAAAGAAGAGAAAAGGGAAATCTCTCCCAGCAGCCTCAGGAGCAGCAGATTAAATCTCCACAGTCAACTTGATGTACCCAGCATCTGTGGAATACCTGAATAGACAACGAATCATCCCAAAATTGAGGAGGTGGACTTTGGGAGCAACTGTAGACTTGGGGTTTGCTTTCTGCATCTAATTTGTATCTGGTTTTATGTTTATCTTAGTATAGTATTTAGGGTTTATTATCATTGGTAGATTTGTTTATTGATTTGGTTGCTCTGTTCCTCCTTCCTTTTATATATATATATTTTTCCTTTTTCTCTTTTTGTGAGTGTGTGTGTGTGTATGCTTCTTTATGTGATTTTGTCTGTATAGCTTTGCTTTTACCATTTGTCCTAGGGTTCTGTCTGTCCATTTTTTGTTTTTTGGGTTTTTTTTTAAGTATAGTTTTTAGCACTTGTGATCACTGGTGTATTTGTTATTTGGTTTGGTTGCTCTCTTCTTTCTTTCTTTCTTTTTTTTTTCTTCTTTATTACTTTTTATTTAAAAATTTTTAATTTTAATTATTTTATTATTTTTTTTCTTTCTTTTTTTCTCCTTTTTCTTCTGAGCTGTGTGTCTGAAAGGGTCTTGGTCCTCTGGCTGGATGTCCGGCCTGTGCCCCTGAGGTGGGAGAGCTGAGTTCAGGATGTTGGCGCACCAGCCACCTCCCGGCTCCATGTATTATCAAAGAGTGAAAGCTCTCCCACAGATCTCCATCTCAATGTAAGACCCAGCTCCACTCAACGACCAGCAAGCTACAGTGCTGGACCCCCTATGCCAAACAACTAGCAAGACAGAAACACAACCCCACCCATTAGCAGAGAGGCGGCCTAAAATCATAATAAGGTCACAGACACCTCAAAACACACCGCTAGATGTGGAACTGCCCACCAGAAAGACAAGATCCAGCCTCATTCACCAGAACACAGGCACCAGCCTCCTCCACCAGGAAGCCTACACAGCCCAATGAAACAACCTTAGCCACTGGGGACAGACACCAAAAACAACGGAAACTACGAAACTGCAGCCAGCAAAAAGGAGACCCCAAACACAGTAAGTTAAAGCAAAATAAGAAGACAGAGAAACACACAGCAGATGAAGGAGCAAGGTAAAAACCCACTAGACCAAACAAATGAAGAGGAAATAGGCAGTCTACCTGAAAAAGAATTCAGAGTAATGATAGTAAAGATGATCCAAAATCTTGGAAATAGAATGGAGAAAATACAAGAAACGTTTAACAAGGACCTAGAAGAACTAATGAGCAAACAAACAAGGATGAACAACACAGTAAATGAAATTAAAAATTCTCTAGAAGGAATCAATAGCAGAATAACTGAGGCAGAAGAATGGATAAGTGACCTGGAAGATAAAATAGTGGAAATAACTACCACAGAGCAGAATAAAGAAAAAAGAATGAAAAGAATTGAGAACAGTCTAAGAGACCTCTGGGACAACATTAAATGCACCAAGATTCAAATTATAGGGGTCCAAGAAGAAGAAGAGAAAAAGAAAGGGACTGAGAAAATATTTGAAGAGATTATAGTTGAAAACTTCCCTAATATGGGAAAGGAAATAGTCAATCAAGTCCAGGAAGTGCAGAGAGTCCCATACCGGATAAATCCAAGGAGAAACATGCCAAGATGCATATTAATCAAACTATCAAAAATTAAATTCAAAGAAAAAATATTACAAGCAGCAACGGAAAAACAACAAATAACATACAAGGGATATCCCCATAAGGTTAACAGCTGATCTTTCAGCAGAAATTCTGCAAGCCAGAAGGGAGTGGCAGACATATTTAAAGTGATGAAAGGGAAAAACCTACAACCAAGATTACTCTACCCAGCAAGGATCTCATTCAGATTTGACAGAGAAATTAAAACCTTTACAAGCAAAAGCTAAGAGAATTCAGCACCACAAAACCACCTTTACGACAAACGCTAAAGGAACTTCTCTAGGCAGGAAACACAAGAGAAGGAAAAGACCTACAATAACAAACCCAAAACAATTAAGAAAATGGTAATAGGAACATACTTATCGATAATTACCTTAAATGTAAATGCATTAAATGCTCCAACCAAGAGGCATAGACTGGCTGAATGGATACAAAAACAAGACCCATATATATGCTGTCTACAAGAGGCCCACTTCAGACCTAGGGACACATACAGACTGAAAGTGAAGGGATGGAAAAAGATATTCCATGCTAATGGAACTCAAAAGAAAGCTGGAGTAGCCAGGATATGGAAACCACCTAAGTGTCCATCGACAGATGAATGGATAAAGAAGATGTGGCACATATATACAATGGAATATTACTCAGCCATAAAAAGAAATGAAATTGAGTTATTTGTAGTGAGGTGGATGGACCTAGAGTCTGTCATACAGAGTGAAGCAAGTCAGAAAGAGAAAAACAAATACCATATATATGGAATCTAAAAAAAAATGGTTCTGAAGAACCTAGGGGCAGGACAGGAATAAAGAAGCAAATGTAGAGAATGGACTTGAGGACATGGGGAGGGGGAAGGGTAAGCTGGGACGAAGTGAGAGAGTGGCATGGACATGTATACACTACCAAATGTAAAATAGATAGCTAGTGGGAATCAGCTGCATAGCACAGGGAGATCAGCTCGGTGCTTTGTGACCACCTAGAGGGGTGGGATAGGGAGGGTGGGAGGGAGACGCAAGAGGGAGGAGATATGGGGATATATTTATACGTATAGCTGATTCACTTTGTTATACACCAGAAACTAACAAAACATTGTAAAGCAATTTTACTCCAATAAGCTTGTTTTTTTTTTTAAAAAAAAGGCTCCTCTGGATATTCACAGCTACTTTTAAGGGTTTCTAGTTCTTCCTGACAAAAGGTCAGGCTGAGGTCAAGAGATGGAAATCCCAGATCCACTTTGGAACAATGCAGCAAATTTGGAGAATGGATTACTTCATCAGTCCCTTGTAAGGGAAGGGGCCGGAGTGGGTGAGGCCTTCACTCAGCCTCCCATGATTTCCTCCCCTCCCAGATGTTCCCACCCGGTGCTCAGGAACCCACAATCCATGAGAAAATCTTCTCTCCAACACTCTTTCCTCATCCCAGAATCATCCCTCTGAGGCCATCTCCTGAGGACTCTGCCTGTCTCTGCAGCTCACAAAGATGTTTCTCATTACCAGGAGAACCTACTGATCTCTGCCAAAATGTCTCCACCTTAAGGAAATCTCTTAGTGATCCACAACTGCAGCAGTTGTATGTGAGATTTGTGTATATTCCTTGAGCTCCTTGCAGTTTTCTGTCATTCATGGTACTTTTCTTATTTTATAACTATTATCGATCTGGATAATTACAAGATTAATATCTGCTCCCCCATAGGTTTCATGTTGGCAGAAATGGATCTGTTTAGCCCATTTTTAATGGAGAAAATATGGAGTGTTGGCCTCTCCAGCACCTAATGACCTATGAGGTCATTAAGAATTTAATACTGCCCCAAGCTTAAAAAACTCAGTCCCAGCCCTCAACCAAATCTTCAAGCACTGTTTTACCTGTCCTAGTTCCATTTTGTCTTTAAATATAGACAATTCTTCTCTGGATCCTGTTTACAAGCTCTTCCTGAAGGCACCCCTCCCAGGCTGCATGGCCCCTTTGGGCAGTGTTCCCTTCTCCTCATCCAGTGCCCGAGCCTCCCACCTCCCATAGCCTGCCTTCTAACTCCTCACCTGGTATTTCAGAGACCAGCAGAATTTTTCCTCTCTCCTACGGCTAGAACAAAGAAGTCCCTGGGTTTCTGTTGCCATATCCTTGAAGGAAAGGAAGTCGAAACCCTGAAATCCTTACATTTTATTGTGAACAACAACTGCAAAATCACATCAAAATGCTTAAGGGAAAATATTGGAGAATCAAAAAGACAGACCATAAAGAAACTGGCTGTCAAGGTGACTGCAAGCTCACATATTTCATAAGTTATCCTGGGGTTCATTTTCCACTATTTCTGCTCTCAGCTATGACCTGTTTCAAGATCCTGCCAAATGAATTAGGAATTTAGAAAGCTCTGTGCAGGCTTCCTATTTTCCACAGATGACAATAAGCTAAAGGTTCTCCAGAGACATTTTGGTGCATGGAATATTATTGCGAGAGAGCAATTCAGCTTAGTGCCTGCAAGGAGCTCTTGTGCGGAAAGACAGAGTGCCTGAGACAGTGGCTTTGGATGGTCCCTCTGGCTTCAGTGAACATCATGATTCACTGAAAAGAATTCTCTCAGCAGCTTAAGGGCTCTCTGATTGCATGTAGGTCCATGTCTGTGAATCCCAGGACAAGGGAGGATGAAACCTTTTGTTCTCTAAGCTAGAATACATGGTAGAATGAGTTAAGAAGAGCAGGACCTGTTCTTGGAGAGAATGAAAAATTCTTCCTTGTGGTTTGCAGAGACCTCAGAAAAAAAAAAAAGAAAAATACCTGCACAAAACTGGGAAAGCAGCCAATCCTTGTAGAGCATTATTACATCAGTTTTCTGAGTCAGAGAAGAAACATTTTGACCATTGCACAGATGGGGAAACTGAGTCGAAAACCTGCTAGGAGACTAAGAGTAGCAAAGTCTCGAATACATATTTCCCCACTTCATCCACTGTTCAATATTATCTTCTCTCTCAATGTTATTTTAAAATATAAGGCCATAATTTATTATCTTAGAATGACTGTAAAGCACTGATTTTACAAACGTTAAGTGCTATATTATTATTGTATTTTGCAAGTGACTTGAAAATTATCTAAACCTACTAAGTTTAAAGTTATCTTAATGAAGAAAGTTTGCTGAAGGGTGTAGCAATCATGTGTTTTTCTACAGAATACAATATTGATTTTACAAATGTAGAGACAATAATGTAGTATAGGAAAACATAATTACTTGTAACCAGGGGATCTTTCATTGACTGGAGATTTTTTCATCAAGTTGTCCTAGAGAACAGGCATCGAAGGAGAGAAAGAGAATGTGTAAAAAGAAAATACTCTTTAAAAATAAATAAATAAATAAACAAATTTATTTATTTATTTGTGGCTGGGTTGGGTCTTCGTTGCTGCGCGTGGGCTTCCTCTAGTTGTGGTGAGCAGGGGCTACTCTTCTTTGCGGTGCACGGGCTTCTCATTGTGGTGGCTTCTCTTGTTGTGGAGCAAGGGCTCTAGGCACGTGGGCTTCAGTAGTTGTGGCTCGCAGGCTCTAGAGCGCAGCCTCAGTACTTGTGGTGCATGGGCTTAGTTGCTCCGCGGCATGTGGGATCTTCCCGGACCGGGGCTCGGACCGTGTCCCTTGCATTGGCAGGCGGATTCTTAACCACCGCACCACCAGGGAAGCCCGAAAATACTCTTTCATGCAGCAAAAAAGGACAGCTTTATAAGAAAGAACTGTACACACACACACACACACACACACACACACACACACACACACATCTCTTCTTCTTTTCCTCCAGGTCTTAATAAAAACCCCACAACAGCTTCTGCAAACAGTAGACCATTACAGAGAACAAACAGATGCCCTGAGCACTCTGACTCCATCAATCAAACCCTGGAACTAAGAGAACAATTGAGCCATTTTCTTTTTATTACAACAATTTATAAAATTGGGGAGAATAGGGCTTCCCTGGTGGCGCAGTGGATGAGAGTCCGCCTGCCGTTGCAGGGGACATGGGTTCGTGCCCCTGTCCGGGAAGATCTCACATGCTGCGGAGCGGCTAGGTCTGTGAGCCATGGCCGCTGAGCCTGCGCGTCCGGAGCCTGTGCTCCGCAACAGGAGAGGCCACAACAGTGAGAGGCCTGCATACAGCAAAAAAAAAAAAAAAAAAATTGGGGAGAATAAAAGAGAACAAAACACATGCATAATACTACCAGCCCAACATGACTATTTCCCTTCCAGTTTTTCTTAATATGCATGTTTTTTCTAAAGTCCCTGAGATGCAGTTATTTTCTTTGAATTCTATCAAGTATTTCAAAAGAAAAATTTCAATAACATCACATTCTTGTTTCTGTGGTGGTCATTTTATATTTACTTTGGGAGTTATTTCAGAAGTTTATCTCCTGGGTAAAATTTTTGCTTTACAAGTTGTACTCAAGTTAAAAAGAACCTATTAATAGTGTCCTCAACTCCCACCCAGAGTCCACTGTTTGGTCCAAATGCAAATTTATGTGACAACATATATTTCATAATAATTTCCTTTTCTCACTCTCAAATTACTTTAACAATAAGGCCCATCATTTGTATTAACCAATTGAAATTTATTATCATTACTTCAGGGCAAAGCATCATCCCAGCAACACTAACAGATACAGGGTAGTACATGATTGAGAGTTTGTAGCATCTGGCTGGTGTTTAAATAATGCCAGGGTTCAAGTGATAAATTCCACTACAGAACTGGTCATTTTAAACAAAGTAACTTAATTTCCAGCAGCTGGTGTGCATGATCACTCAGACTCTCTCAGGTACTATTATTGATTGAGCGATTAGGGGATTAATGGTACATTTCCAGGAATACGTTCTTAGAGTCGAATTTGGTGTTTTGATCTCACAGGTGGATTTTTAAAAAATATTTGTCAGTTGGATTTTTTGCCATCTAAAATGTATTTATATTCTAGTGGAGTTGCCCATCAGAGTAATAGTCATGGACGGGGGAAAGAAGATTTTTGAATTTGTCCTTGAAAAAAGAAAAAAGTATAGCAACCCTACTTAAAAATATACAACCAAAATCCAATTCGGTTCTTGTCAGCAAACTAACTTCTCTGTTATCAATGTGCAGGTCACATCTGGGATTTTCTTGAAAAATCAAGAGAGAATTACTTTTCCAATGACTCTGAGCATAGTCTTTCTCAATAAATAGCAAAGAAGGCAGATGGGCAACTCATGTATTCCAAACATGTTTGGAAGGTAGACTAATTTTCACAACTGAAAATTTTGGAAAGAAGCAATATACAGTTTTAGTCCTCTAACTTAAAAAAGTGTTGGAAACTTCTAGTGGTTTGTTACGGTCTTCACTTTTCTAAGAAATCTGCATGTATTATCTCTCAGCTGCTGTTTTAACATTTTATGGTTATCTTTGAGGTCCATAATACTCCTTTGACCTTCCTAAATTTTTTTTTTTTTTTGCGGTATGCGGGCCTCTCACTGTTGTGGCCTCTCCCGTTGCGGAGCACAGGCTCCAGATGCGCAGGCTCAGCGGCCATGGCTCACAGGCCCAGCCGCTCTGCGGCATGTGGGATCTTCCCAGACCGGGGCATGAACCCGTGTCCCCTGCATCGGCAGGCGGACTCTCAACCACTGCGCCACCAGGGAAGCCCCTGACTTTCCTAAATTTTTGAGCCTTTTATTTCACATGCCAAATTCAAATTTCATAGCATCCTTCTCATCTACCCGCTTGTCCACCACTGGTTCTCTCTATTCCTCCACGTACTAACTCACTCAGTTGTCCTTAACTCATAGCACATTAGGGATGGCAGATGTAACATAATGTAAGACACAGAGCTTGGCCTCAAGGAACTTAGAATCAATCCTTAAATGAAATTTATATGCCAGGAACTACATATTGCTGGAGAGGCAGATTCTCCATGATGAGTCGCTTGCTGCAGTACATAATTTTAAGTGAATTTAGAAATTAAGTAGGAAAAAAAGTTATGGAGAAGAAAGCAGAGAATAGAAGAGACTAACTGATCTGACAAATACATACTGCATTGTTTATTTACTACTGTAGAATAATCACTGGAATAGTCATGGTTAATTATATTATTATTTAGTTAATTCATAATGATGAAATCCTGGTTCTGGTTGGCCTGAGATTAAATCTGTTCATAACATATTGGTTTATTAGTTCTATTGGAGAAATGCTTCAAAGCCTGGAGAATATAAGGAGGATGAAGGGCATGGAAGTGGGATAGAGGTAGAATTTATCATTTATGATCCATGTGTGAAATATTTTAACTTTTAAAATCTTTTGTTGAGTTGCTCAACTGAACTTCCAATGACCGTCTTGGTCATAATACTCTTAAGCAGTGAATGAAAAACAAAAGCCATGAGGAGAAATTGGTTTGTGTTTTCTCTGGGCCAAACCCAGTAGACACAAGGAAATCAGGCTTATGAGGAAATTTAAAGCAGCCTGGGTGGGGGGCACAGAAATACTCTTGAGGCTTTCCTTGGACTTTTAGAGTTTTCGTTTTGTTTGATTTTGTTTTTTTTAATGGGAACAGACCTTTGGAAGAAACACCTAAGGGTAAGTATCATAAACAGATTCTTCTGTTTTTAGTTTCGTGCTGGGAAGTAATAAGAATGTCAGGATGGCCAGGATGAAATGTGAAACTTTTCTTGAAATTTGAGATGAGCATGTAGATTTTATATTTTCCTCTAAACAATTTTTGAAGGTTTTTGTAGAGCTAGGGAAGAGGACCTTGGCTGCCCTTATGAATTATTCTGATGGGGTGGACAAAGGAGGTAGTTTTTGTGAAGTGTTAATTGGAGGAAGAGTCTGACATCCATGTTACATTTCACCCCTAAGTTCCTAATGAGTTCTTGTTTTGTTTTTTTGGAGTACAATTGCTTTACAATGTTGTGTTAGTTACTGCTGCACAATGAAGTGAATCAGCTATATGTATACATATATCTCCTCCCTCTTGGACTTCCCTCCCACCCCCCCATCCCACCCATCTAGGTTGTCACAGAGCACCGAGCTGAGCTCCCTGTGCTATACAGCAGGTTCCCACTAGCTATCTATTTTACACATGGTAGTGTATTTATGTCAAACCTAATCTCCCAATTTGTTCCATCCTCCCCTTCCCCACATGTCCACATGTCCGTTCTCTACATCTACATCTCTATTCCTGCCCTGCAAATGGGTTCATCTGTACCATTTTTCAAGATTCCACATATATGTGTTAATATACAATACTTGTTTTTCTCTCTGGATTACTTCATTCTGTATGACAGACTCTAGGTCTATCCACACCTCTACAAATGACCCAATTTCGTTCTTTTTTATGGCTGAGTAATATTCCATTGTATATGTGTACCACACTTCCATGAGCTGGTCACATGGTAACTTGGAAATGACAAAGTGGGTCTCAAGGAGCGCTGTCAGAGTCTGGGCCTTGCACTTCACCCACATTTAATGTGCTCTCTCTTTATTTCTCTCTGCTCTCCTTCTCTATGGCTTTTGCTGTTGTGGTCATTGATCATAGCATATTTAGTTACAGGTGTCATTCTTTGTCAGTAAATTCATTATGTTCACAGTTTGCAAATTTACAACATTGATAAAGTAGAAACATTCATTTTTCATAATACAAAACTTCAGATTTTGTCTGTGTTCAGATTGGATTGTATCCTGCTACTAACATGCTGTAAAAAAAAGGGGGGGGGGAAATCAGGAAAGGAGACATACTTTTCACTATTTACCCTTTTGCTCTGTTTGAAAACTTTACCATAAATATGTATTACCTATTTTTAAAATTCAGTAAGATAATTAATTATTGGGTTGGCCAAAACATGCCTTTGTTTTTTAAGTTTTTTTAAAAAAGACACATTTTTCATTTTCACCAAGAACTTTATTGAACAATGTATTCACCCTTTTGTTCCACTACCTTCTGCCATTTTCCAGGCAACTTCATAATTCCATCTTCCCAAAACTTTTTATCTTTTTGAGCCAAGAACTGCTCTAGGTGTCTTTTACAGTCTTCCAGGGAATTGAAATTTTTTCCATTAAGAGAATTTTGTAAAGACCTAAATAAATGGAAATCCGAAGGTGCCATGTCTGGTGAATACAGCGGATGAATCAGAACTTCCCAGCCAAGCTGTAACAGTTTTTGCCTGGTCATCAAAGAAAGATGCAGTCTTGCATTATCCTGATGGAAGATTATGCGTTTTCTGTTGACTAATTCTGGATGCTTTTCGTCGAGTGCTGCTTTCAGTTGGTCTAATTGGGAGCAGTACTTGTTGGAATTAATCGTTTGGTTTTCCAGAAGGAGCTCATAATAGAGGACTCCCTTCCAATCCCACCGTATACACAACATCACCTTCTTTGGATGAAGACTGGCGTTTGGTGTGGTTGGTGGTGGTTCATTTCACTTGCCCCACGATCTCTTCCATTCCACATTATTGTACAGTATCCACTTTTCATCTCCCATCACAAGTTGTTTTAAAAACGGAACATTTTCATTACCTTTAAGTAGAGGATCACATGTGGAAATATGGTCAAGAAGGCTTTTTTTGCTTAACTTATGTGGAACCCAAACTTCAAAGCAATTAACATACCCAAGCTGATGCAAATGATTTTCAATGCTTGATTTGGATATTTTGAGTATGTCAGCTATCTCCCGCGTGGTATAACATTGATTTTTCTCAATTAATGTCTTGATTTGATCACTATCAATTTCAACTGGTCTACCCGACCATGGAGTATCATCCAGCAAGAAATCTCCAGCACGAAACTTCGCAAACCACTTTTGACACATTCGATCAGTCACAACAGTTTCTCCATACACTGCACAAATCTTTTTTGCGTGTTTCAGTTGCGTTTTTACCTTTCTTGAAATAGTAAAGTATAATAGGCCTAAAATGTTGCTTTTTTTCTTCCATCTTCAATATTAAAATGGCTACACAAAAATTCATCAATTGTGATAAGTCTTTTTTTTAATGCATGCTGATATGACAGCTGTCACATACAATCTAACAAAATTGTTTCGAATGAAGCTAAACACCACTAAGTGCTACTAGAGCCATCTTACGGAAAAAAACGAACAAATCTTTTGGCCCACTCAATAGTTAATTAATTAGTTAAAAATCACCTCTGAGATGCTTTTCAGCAAAGTTCTTTGAGATGCCTCAATAAAAGGGCATCTGAGGTGCAGTGCTGCTCTCACTCAGTCTTAGAGCAATCAAGGGGAAAAAAGGAAAAGCTGAAATATTCAGGAGAAGGAAGATTTTGTTTACATAAATTTAAATTTGTCCTAAACGAAGACCAAAACAAGTACAGAAATTTGCTGGAACAATTGTCTCTGCAAAATGGAGCAGCATTTTATCGCCTCTCCATCTGCAGTTAACGAGCTAGAAAACAAAGTTAATGACAACTGCAGTTCAGCAAGTCACAGAGGAAGGAGAAAGTTCCCATCCTTTCAGTCTCCTGGTGCAGCCTTCAGTAGACTATAACTTTTTAGTGTCTTCTATTCACTTACAAACCCCGAGGCTAAGGCTGCAGACAGCTTCCCTGGGAACATAATCAGCCTCTCCTGGGCAGGAGGGAAGCTATGGCGTAGAGGGCAGCTTCAGAAGAATGGGATGAACGGAATGATGGATCTGAGTCTGCCATAGGGACATAAACATAGCCACCCAAGGACCAGGGAGGTGAGGCACGGGGAATCAGTATTAATGCAGTCCCAGTGTGGAGCTAGTGAAAAACAGAATATTGCATGACCTTGACTAAGGCACTGTATGCAGGAAAGAGGTGTATGAATTTCCAGTTGGCCCAGCCTCATGACCTACCTGAGTTCCTTTTCCAGTAACTCCATGGTAACAAAACATTATTACCCGTTCTTACTATCCTGAAGTTTTGGCCTCTCTCTGGTACTTACCACTGTTGACCATATTCCTCTTAAAACTCCCTTCCACGTCACAGAGACTTCTTAGAGGGCAAGGCTATGTCTAATAATATTAATAATTACTACCAATTATGAAACATCTTCCACACACCTGGTACTTTGTATAAGCCTCTTACAACTACCTTTTGATACCTCATAAGTATAATTATTCCTAGGAAAATAAAGTTTAGAGGAGTGAAGGGACTTAATTTATACTTCTGATGTCATATCACTAGTGTCCCTGACCCTGTTACTTCCTAACCATGGAACATTATTCTGCGACCTACCTACAGAATATTTACCATGCTATAGCCCTGTGGCAGTTACAGGGACGTGGACATGTTAGAAAGAGTAGGAGTTTTAGAAACAGGCAGACTCTTGATTCTGATACATGAAAGATGCTCAGTAATTGATAGTTACCATCACTATCATCACTGTCATTGTCATTATCATCATCATCATCAGACTTGAGCTTTCTTCTCCAGGATCTCTTGCTCATTCCAGTATATTACACTTCCTTGTAACTGCCATGGTATCCATAGCATGGTAGGTACTCTTTAAACATTCCTAAACTATTTGCTGATGGATTAACTGATGGTTATTTGTCTTTCCAGATACAGTAATACTGACAAAAGGACAAATCAGCAAAGTAACAAATTCACTTCTGTAATTCTACAATTGGCATTCTAGTCTACAAATCAGGCTGTAAGGCCATTTCCCAAGCTTTAGCATGCTAGGACCTGCAGGACCCCAGCACAGAAGAAAGAACCTTCAGGCTCCCCTTCAACCACTGTCTCCAACTATAAGTCCAGGTAACAGAGTCACTAGACAGCTTCAATCAAGGAAATCAGAACAGTCTTTAAGAAGCAAGAAAACCCCAAGATGGTAAGTGTAATCCCAGCTAAATGCTTTGTTAGACTGAAAGGAATACAGCCCTTGTATGTTTTAATCTTTTGACTTTGTTAATGGAAGGCATGGAATAAAATTGTTTACCTGAATTTTACTACAGCGGAGCTAGAGGAAATCTGCTAATGTCGGAAGTTAGCATAAATGTCTTAAAAACTTCATCTTCTGAAGCCAGTCATAACACTGCCATTCAAAGAAAATGAAAAAAGAAAGTTCCAAATGCTAAAAGAGATTTCTATCTTCCCATCATTTCAACAGCAACTGCTATAAAGTATGTTCTAAAACAAACACAGAGCACTAAAAATTCCACTGTTTAAGCTAAAAGTCAAACATCTGTCTCACTGCTTTCTAGTTTCACCTTGGTTCCTGAGGGTCTCCACTAGAACTGCGGAAATCTGGAGCTTTTCCCCACCACATGCATTTCAAAGAATTAGTTCTGAGATTTTTTAAAATCATTATTAGTCAATCATGGCTTCTCTTTCAGCCTAAAAAGACATGCAAAGAAGGACCGTCCATAGAGTAGAATCAGCATCCTGATTCCAAAGGATGTGAGGAGAGAGTGTAGAATAGTGGTGATAAGTGGAACATATCTGGGTTTGAACCCTGTCTCTGCAGCTTACTTTCCAAGTGACTTTGGTACGTATGCTACTTAACCTTACAGAATCTAAGTTTCTTATTTATGAAAAATATCAATAATACCTGGGTCTAAGGATTGTTATGAAGATTCAAAAGAGAGTTTATAAAGTTTTTGCCTGGCATCTAATAAGGAATAGATATCATTATGCCATTATTGTCCTCTTACACATGGATGGAGGAAAATTAATAACTACCACTCATTGAGCACTTATTATGGATCTTGTATACACCAGCATCTAATTCTTAAAACCACGTTGCAAGAGCAGTCTTATTACCCCCATTTTACAGATGAACCACACAGTGACCGTGCAGTAGAGCTAAGGTTCAAATCCTGGTTTGTTTCCCTGTAAAGCCTGGGTTCTTTCTGTTATTCTTCACTGTCTCCTCAAACCCAAGAAACAGATTCAGCTAGTCTCCTGAACACTGGTAATTTTCAATAGGGAATTTCCTCTTCAAGGAAATTTTGATAGTTGCCAACCTCTTTGAAGGCAACATTTGCCATGTTATCATAAATGATCATGAGTCAGGAACCTTATCAAGTCCATGCTTCATTATCTCAGCAACAGGACCCACAAGCCTCAGACATGTCTGGGTCATTCTGTACATCTGATCTTGGGTGACAGATGGCTGTGAAACCCTCTGACTCTGAGAAACTATCATCTGTCAGTTCTAGCAAAAAGTTTGATTCATAAGTACCTTAGTCTGTTTGGGCTGCTATAAAAATATACCATGGACTGGATGGCTTGAACAACAGACATTTATTTCTCACTGTTCTGGAGCCTGGAAAGTTCAAGATCCAGGTGCCAGCAGATTCAGTGTCTGGTGAGAGCCTGCTTCCTAGACATAGACAGAGGCCCTCTTCTCTCTCTTCTCCCTCTTCTCCCTTCCGTCCTCACAGGATGGAAGGTGGGAGGGAGCTCTTTGGGGTCTCTTTTATAGGAGCACTAATCCCATTCATGAGGGCTCCACCCTCAAGACCTAACCACCAAAGTTCCCACCTCCAAATATCATCACTTTGGGGGCTAGGATTCAACATATGAATTTTGAGGGGACACAAACCTTCAGGCCATACAACTAAGTCAATATTTGCAAGAATAAAATCAGCATGTCATCCCCTGTGGAGTCATTTATTATTCCCTCTGGTCATCTCCTTCCTGTTGCTTTGGTTTCTGGTGTAAGTGTTCAGCATCAGGTGTGTTCTATGAGTGATGGAGAACACACCATAGTTTCACATCAACCATACTACCCATCCATAACTCCTGCAGGCAGCCTGGCATTTTGCTCTTGTACTGCATTCTGGGAAGAGGATAGGTGGTTGGTAAAAGACTCACTGGGGATAATTATGTAGAATTTACCCCAACTGCCATCTCCAGGCTCAACAATTCTGAAATCATCTTTGTATGTAAGGTTAGAAGGGCAAACATATCACTTAAACTTTATAAGCCAAATCATTGCCTGTGTAAAATGGACTTAGATTATGTTGAGTTCTTTCCAGCTCTACAATACTATAACTAAATTATGCTACACCCAACCCATTGGTCTCCCTGAAAGTAGAAGACAGTCTTAGAATACATGATGATGAATTATATCTATAGTCAGGGGATATTGATACAGATTAATTTTTTTTTTTTTTTTTTTTTGCGGTATGCGGGCCTCTCACTGTTGTGGCCTCTCCCGTTGCGGAGCACAGGCTCCGGACGCGCAGGCTCAGCGTCCATGGCTCACGGGCCCAGCCGCTCCACGGCATGTGGGATCCTCCTGGACCGGGGCACGAACCCGTGTCCCCTGCATCGGCAGGCGGACTCTCAACCACTGCGCCACCAGGGAGGCCCCGATACAGATTAATTTTAAAAGCCTTTATGAGATCTTTTAGTTAGAATAATTACAGTCACTTAGAGCAAAAAGAATCTAACCCTAAACAAAACTGTAAATGATGTATGTGTGTATCATTCTGTGATTATAAATATTGGTGATAATGTAAAAATGGGCTCTCTTATAAAGATTCTTATTTCATAAAAATAATAAATTCTTAACACATAAAGACATGTGATAAGTAACATATGAAAGGAAAAAACACTTAGGTGCACGAGTAGGGCAAAATTATTGTTTTAAACAATTTCATGTCTGTATAATTTACATGATTCCAAGGTTAATGAAAAATACCCTTAATAAAACAAATCTTATTTTAAATGCACTCAGAAATGTTTTGTTTTTCTAACTAAAACAGATTATCTTAAATTTACTTATTAACCATTTCTCAAGAAAGGGCTTATGTAAAACATTCACTAAAATAGATTTGCAGGTCCATTTTGTGAGGCAGGGGATTGGAGTAAGCATACTTAATCTACCATTCTGATGGACTCCAAAGGATTTTAGTTAAAAGCTGAAATATTTTGAACCCAAGTATTTAAGTTTCAAACCAAGCTTTAAGCACTGCAAGAAATGTAAGTCGAATTTGATTCAAGTCAACCTAAGATCCTTAGCTGAAAAAGTATTTATGTTCTTAAAAATATATATTAGATGAGGTTTTGGTAAGCATTTTGGTGTGTGCGCATACCAACACGTGTACTTCTTTCCTGTGAATTCTGCCAAACCAACTGACCACTCATTTTGAGACATTTAAAAAACATGATTGTTTCTACATTCGTTTAATGAAGATTTTGTATTGGATACCTATCTGTACTGAATGCAAACTCCAAAATAACTCAAAGTAAAGCGTCAGAAGACACAAATGATAACCGAGCTGTCAAAGAATCAGAGAAAATTTTGTAAGGGATGAGTAAAACCCCAGTGTGCTATTGAAATTAAGTCCTCAAAGAGCTAAAATATTGACCTCTTCCCTGGGGTCACAGAGATGAACACATCAAGCAATTGCAGAGTAGGTCCTCTTTGATGGCAGGGATTGGGTCTCATTTGTCTGTAGCTTACCAGCACCCTGCATGCAGTCCAGCACATCAAAGATGCCCAGATAAATTTCTTCTTTCAAGATCATAAGCCATTGCTAGACACTTATATTTGAGGTGTGTGTGAAGTCACGTCTTACTAGCCCCATTATCAATAGGACACAGGGTATTTGGGGTCTTTAAATCCAAAACTATCAGGTCTGTCTAACTGATGAAAGTTTGCTGGTGCCAGGGGATGGCTTTGAAGGATTTTGCCCTGTGCTCCATTCTCTCCCCGTCAATATACATACACCCAATTCTTTAGCATGGGCAATTGATATTTTCTTAACCTATTGATATGGGGTCTGTAAAAGTACCTCAAAGCTCCCCCACTCCAATCTCACTGCCACTTTGCCACTCCTTATGCCCTCACTGATGGCTGGGCTGAGCACACATTCTTAGGGGCATCTTTTGTTAGATGACTGGTAGTCCCTGCAAACTGAATGTTCCATGAGCAAATGGCCCCAGGATCTTGCTGTGATAGCCAACAGGACAAACTAGACTAGTCAAGGGAATCACAGGTCTCCTGTTACAAAGGCAAACTCCTCTTTTTTTTTTTTTTTAACATCTTTATTGGAGTATAACTGCTTTACAATGGTGTGTTAGTTTCTGTTTTATAACAAAGTGAATCAGTTATACATATACATATATCCCCATATCTCTTCCCTCTTGCATCTCCCTCCCTCCCACCCCTCTAGGTGGTCACAGAGCACCGAGCTGATCTCCCTGGGCTATGTGGCTGCTTCCCACTAGCTATCTATTTCACATTTGGTAGTGTATATATGTCCATGCCGCTCTCTCACTTTGTCCCAGCTTACCCTTCCCCCTCCCCATATCTTCAAGTCTATTCTCTAGTAGGTCTGTGTCTTTATTCCCGTCTTGCCCCTAGGTTCTTCATGAACATTCTTTTTTTTTAAGATTTCATATATATGTGTTAGCATAGAGTATTTGTTTTTCTCTTTCTGACTTACTTCACTCTGTATGACAGACTCTACGTGCATCAACCTCACTACAAATAACTCAATTTCATTTCTTTTTATGGCTGAGTAATATTCCATTGTATATATGTGCCACATCTTCTTTATTTATTCATCTGTTGATGGACAATTAGGTTGCTTCCATGTCCTGGCTATTGTAAATAGAGCTGCAGTGAACATTGTGGTACATGATTCTTTTTGAATTATGATTTTCTCAGGGTATATGCCCAGTAGTGGGATTGCTGGGTTGTATGGTAGTTCTATTTTTAGTTTTTTAAGGAACCTCCATACTGTTCTCCATAGTGGCTGTATCAATTTACATTCCCACCAACAGTGCAAGAGGGTTCCCTTTTCTCCACACCCTCTCCAGCATTTATTGTTTGTAGATATTTTGATGATGGCCATTCTGACCAGTGTGAGATGGTATCTCACTGTAGTTTGTTTTTGTTTTTTTTGCGGTACGCGGGCCTCTCACTGTTGTGGCCTTTCCCATTGTGGAGCACAGGCTCCGGACGCGCAGGCTCAGTGACCATGGCTCACGGGCCCAGCCACTCCGCAGCATGCGGGATCCTCCCAGACCGGGGCACTAATCCGTGTCCCCTGCATCGGCAGGTGGACTCTCAACCACTGTGCCACCAGTGAAGCCCCTCACTGTAGTTTTGATTTGCATTTCTCTAATGATTAATGATGTTGAGCATTCTTTCATGTGTTTGTTGGCAATCTTTATATCTTCTTTGGAGAAATGTCTATTTAGGTCTTCTGCCCATTTTTGGATTGGGTTGTTTGTTTTTTTGATATTGAGCTGCATGAGCTGCTTGTAAATTTTGGAGATTAATCCTTTGTCAGTTGCTTCATTTGCAAATATTTTCTCTCATTCTGAGGGTTGTCTTTTCATCTTGGGCAAACTCACCTTTAATGATCAAATGAAAATGCAAATTTAGGGAAAACAAATCAGGTTATTTGGAGGACAATATGTACTCTGAGGATATTCATGTCATTGTGGTTTCCTGAGGAAAGGGCCTCTGTTTTGCTTGCAAGCAAAATGTCATTTCTAATTATTCAAACCAACATCTCACAGGAACTTTTATGAAAATTGAGGTAGATCCAGAAGAATGGGCAGGAACTGGGGTTTTTATTTTGGAAAATGGGTGAGGACTGCAACTTTTGGTAGCCCTGATAAAGAGAATTCTTGAGTGGCTGAATCCAGCTCTCTTGGTAACAGAACCTGGTTGAATAGATTTGGACAGGAATACTTCTTCTGCCATCTTGTCTTCTATTAAAACAATTGAATAAGCCCTTTCCTAAGTAAAAGTCCTTTTGTGGCACCCACTGCAATGTGAAGTATGAAGATGAGAAGCATTCTTGAAATTACTTAATGAGTTGGTCTTTGAAAAATTGGTGCATATTTTATTGTAATGATTATTATTATTGTGAATATTATTATTCACTAAGATCTCCCAATGGGGTATATCAAGTATCTATTGCCACAATAATGTTCCGTAACAAACAACTCATTGCATATAAAAATACACACTTATTTAACTCATGAGTAGGCATGTTGGCCAATTTGGGCTGGGCTCAGCTGGGTGGTTCTTCTGGTCTTCTCTGGGCTGCTTCAGAGGTGTGGTGGTTGGCTGGCTGTCAGCAGGTCCAGGATGGCCTTGGCTGGGAGACTAGGGCAATTCCACTCTTCTCCATGTGATTTTCATCCTCCAACAGACTAGCCTGGACATATTCTCATGGTGACAGCAAAGGGTAAGAGTAAGTGCAAGCCCAATTTCATGAGTTCTTTTCCTGCATTTCATTTGCTAATATCTTATTGGCCAAATCAAATCACATGACTGAGTGCAGGGTCAGAATGGGAACACACAACAAGTTTCTCAGGAAAGAATGTAGACACAGAGGTGTGAAGAACTGGAACAAATAACACAATCAAACTGCTACATGGCACATGCTATTATTGTTTATCTGGGAATATTCACCTCTGTTACTTTATTTTTGCAGAATTTAAAAGGAATTTTGACTGTATCAGAACAATTTAAAGCAGTGTTTCTCAAACGGTTTTGATTGCAACCTACTGTAAGGAATAGATTGGACACACAATGTGACTCATTTTATATAAATTTTCACTAAATATTACTTCCTCTTATTATGAACATTTCTTTCTATTTTACTATTTAATTTTTCAAACTGTTGGTTGTCCATGAAATTAATTTCAGGATTCTCTAATGAGTCAAAACCAATGGTTTGAAAAATACTGATTTATAGGGCTTTAGCTTTCCCTGATCCTTTTCTTGTTTTTGTAAACATCTCACAAATGTATAGAAGAAACACCAAGTAGAATTTCTGAATTGGGAGTGTTAGAGTACAATGACAAATTATCTATAGAACTCAGAAGTGTGGGCATGCCATTTTCAGCAACATGGATGGACCTAGATAGAGATTATCATACTAAGTGAAGTAAGCCTGACAGAGAAAGACAAATATCATATGATGTTGCTTATATGTGGAATCTTAAAAAATGATACAAATGAACTTATTTACAAAACAGAAATAGTCTCACAGACATAGGAAACAAACTTATGGTTACCAAAGGGGAAAGGAGGGGGAGGGATTAATTAGAAGTTTGGGATTAAAATATACACACTACTATACACGAAATAGATAACCAACACGGACCTACTATATAGCACAGGAAACTATACGCAATATATTGCAATAATCTATAATGGAAAAGAGTCTAAAAAAGAACCTATACATACACATATATATATGTATATGTATATATATATATATATGTATATATATATATATAACTGAATCACTTTGCTGTACAACTGAAACTAATACAACATTGTAAATCAACTATATTTCAATAAAAAAAATTTTTAAATAAAATAACAACATTAAAAAAAAAGTGTGAGCATGAGTGGTCTGGGACCCGGCTTCCCCTGGCCATCCCCAGAGCCAAGTGGCCTCTAGCATCTTGAGGCTGAGCTATGGCAGAAGGAAATAGAGGAGAGTATTAATATTCATTGAAACATTTGGCTAAGTTCTTTAATATAGCAATATTTTCACAAGGACGCTGAAGCTTAGAGAAAATAAGTTAGCCAAGGTCATGCAATGTTTGCCAGAGCAGGGATTTAAAGATCTCAGGTGCTTCCATCAAAGCCCCCATTTCCATGGCATAGTAGGAAAAAAGAAGTATGAGTGAAATTATTCACACTAACGTGTGGCATAAACATACGTTTAATAAGAATCCAGTCAGAGTAAGACATTGCTTTGTAGTATATTGTGAAAGATATGTAAGGGGGTATCTTAGATGAAACAAAGATTCTTATTAGAAAATATATGAGTACAGTGGTTGGAAAACTACAATTTAAAAAGTTGCAGCTTTTACTTTATAAGTGTGTTTATAGGGGAAGGAGGTCCCAGGTGAAGACTTGAGTTTAATTTTGAGGCCGGTTATTGTTTTTGTTCATTTATTTGTTTGTTTTCTTCTGGAACAACCATCACTTTGGGGACTATTAATTATGCAAATCTAAGGCATATTCCACTCATTGTTCATGGGAAAAGCCGCAATGCAGGGAAGTAACCTGAATTTCAAAATGTAGTGTTCTGTTTAGTCAGGTAAATGTGGAAGATGTCTTAGAGTGAGTTGCATCTCTGCAGACAATTTGTCCCTTAAAGAGTAGTTATTCTTCTAAATATGACTTCACACTGCTCAGTACCTCTTTAGTATTATGTATCTTTAGAGAAGTTTGTATATGTTTCTTTTCTAAGTCATCTGGTACAGGGCATCAGAAAAAGAAATGGACTAGACTCAATGTAGTCTAAACTAAAAAGGACTGATAAACTCCTATTTTAGAGACTAAAATGTCCAGATGTTGGACAGTGTACTAAAGTCAGACTAGTATTGGGGTGTCTTGGAAGTAGGAGGTCATAAGGTAAGGCCCTACTTCCCTGGACTTTTCTGAAAGAAAAAAAAAAATCCTCCTTCCAAGGACTATGGAAGGCAGTCCTTCCTGGAAAGGAAAATAGGAACTGGGGAGTTGGGGCCTGGCCTGGGAAGAGGAGAGTGAAAATTCCATTCTCCAAGACTGTAAATTTTAGCTTGGATTCCAAACCTCATCCATGAGTACAGGACCCTAGGTACTGGAAAGTAAACTAGCCATTGTTACATGGCAACAGGCTTGAGAGATGCAGAGAGGTAGGTGACCCAGAAGCCCTGAGGATGGGTCTGACACCGGGCGGTAGTTGTAAGCAGATCTCTGTGTTATGATACTCTCTCTCACATACCTTCTGTGCTTTAGAAAACTGAGGACAGGGGATAAAATAAGGACAGGAAGAAAAGTGTCTCAGACAAAGACCAAAAATGGTAGTGACAGTGGTGGTCCAGTGAAGGACAACTTCCCAAAGCAGAGCGAGGAACTCATGAGGGTCATCAGCAGTAGAGGTGTGATGGTCAATGAGGAAGCCAGAATAGAAAAGTGCAGGGTGTAAAAGATCTGAACCTAGGAGTCCATCAGACAGCCCCCTGAATTGGAAGGTCTCAGGTACACTTGGGAGACACTTTGAAGGAGGCTAATTCCAGGTGGAGAGTCTGGCCAGGCTTAAGGCATAATTTGGATCCTCTTTCTGGGAGTGTGATAGTACACTGGATATCCTGAGAAATCCCAGGACAGAACTCCTCAAAATTCTGGATGAAATATTCATAATATAATTTAAAATGCTTAGCTGAGTTTAAAAAATGAAAGAAATACTCATAGGATAAAATAGTAAAAAGTTATGAATCCAAAGCAGTAATCGGGCATTAAAGCTAAATCTTGTCTTCAGGAAATCTGCCAATACATGGTTGTGAAGAATTTTTTAACAGGATATAAGCATGTGCTGGGGACAGGAGACAATGCTTGGGGTTTACACAAGCTAGGAAGGCAAATTGAGACCCTTGCATAGAGCAAGTCCTACAAAACGCAACCAGCCCCAGTGAAGACAAACTAGAAAAAGAAATTTAATATCACAGCAAGAACCCAGTAGGAGCTTTTGCCTCTGTCAGCTTTGACTCAGGGTAAAAAGGAAAATAAATGCTTCTCTGAGAATTACTAACCACAAGGTGACCATCATCTAGGTTTAGTGTCAAAATTCATCTTACTTGAGTGGCCTGAAAAACCCAGCCTGAGAACTGAATTTAAATGATTACAGGTTAGTAATGGCCCAAGGTGCCTAAAGAAGCAATCACAAATCTCTGAGGAAATTATTAATTCCAATGGGTATTAATCAAAGTCTCAAAAAATGTCTACAGAAACGTTTCAATGACCATAAGTTCACAGTAAAAAAAAAAAAAAAAAAATTGCAGACACAACAAGGAGACAAACCACTATGAGTAGGAGCAGCAGGAACAATAAATAATAATATCAGGGCTTCCCTGGTGGCACAGTGGTTGAGAGTCCGCCTGCCGATGCAGGGGACACGGGTTCGTGCCCTGGTCCGGGAAGATCCCACTTGCCGCAGAGCGGCTGGGCCTGTGAGCCATGGCCACTGAGCCTGCGCATCTGGAGCCTGTGCTCCGCAAACGGGAGAGGACACAACAGTGAGAGGCCCACGTACCGCAAAAAAAAAAAAAAAATAATAATAATAATAATAATATCAGAACCACATGAATTGGGAAAACTAGATATAAAATTTAAATTAAATATATTTAATTACATTCAAAGAAATTAAAGGGATGTTAAAAAATATGACCAAGGAACCAGAAAATATTTTTTGAGAGACTTGGAATATTTGATATTAAGGAATTACAAAGGGTTTTTAGGAAGGTAAGAGAATGGTACTGTTTGTTTTAAAAGGAGAATTCTTGTCTATTAGAGATACATATTTAACTCTTACAGATAAAGTAATGTGATGTCTGGGATTTGCTTCACTGCTATCCGGAGTGCGAGAGGAAATAGGCAGAAATACAGAAGAAACAAGATTAGCCATGAATTGTTCATTGTTGATGCTGGATAGTGAATAAATCGGGATTTACTATACTATTCTCTTTCCTTTGGTATGTTTGAAGTTTTTCATATTATAAAGTTTTTTTTTTAATGAGCAGGGAAGTATGAATAAAAGCCAAATAGAACTTCTAAAAATAAGTAAAGTATACTAAATAAAATCAGAGATTTAGTGGACATAGTATATATCATATTAGAAACCATTGACAAGAGAATTAGTGAACCAGAAAACAGATCTGAAGGCATTGCCAAGAATGCAGTAGAGACACTATATCATGGACTGACTATATTATGGTTTGAGGTACCTAGAAGGTAGACTCAGGAGGTTAAAAATACATGGAATAACATATCAGAGGGAAGTAATACAGACAATGGGGAAGATGTAAAATTAAAAAGATATTAGCCAAGAATTCTCTATAATTGATGAAAGACACAAATGATCAGATTCAGGAAGCCCAAATCACAAGCAAAGAAACCCAAACCAGATTCATGCTGGTGAAACTTCAGATCACAATAACAAAGAAAAGATCCTTTAAGATCCTTTAAAAGAGAAAAGATATATTATATAGAAAGGAGAGGTAGATAAAAAATTGACTTCTCAACAGCAGCATTGAGACTCAGAAGACAACAGAGAAATATTTTCAAAAAATGAAATGGGACTATTTCTCTCATCTTACACAAAAGTGAATTCTAGTTGGAGCAAGCACCTAGATGTGAATCTAAAATTTTTTAAACTTTAAAAAGAAAATAAGCGAGACTATCTTAAGACCTTTGAAGCAGGGAAGACTTTCTTAAACAAGACAAAAAGCACTTACTGAAAAGAAAATTGTCATTTGATTAAGTTAATATTAAAAGCTCTTTATTCAAAAGACAACAAAGAAAGTTTAAACATAAGCTAAAACTAGGACAAAATACTTACCATATATATAACCAACAAATGATTAGTATCCAGAATGTAAATATCAATATTTTAAAACTCCTAAAATTTCATAAGAAAATGGTAACTCAATAGAAAAGCAGATAATATATGTGGAATCTAGAAAAATGGTACAGATGAACATATTTGCAGGGCAGGAATAGGGACGTAGATGTAGAGAACGGACATGTGGACATGGTGGGTGGGGGAAGGGTAGGGTGGGACGAATTGGGAGATTAGGATTGACATATATACACTACCATGCGTAAAATAGGTAACTAGTGGGAACATGCTATAAAGCACAGGAAGCTTGGCTCGGTGCTCTGTGACGACCTAGATGGGTAGGATGGGGTGGGGAACAGGAAGGGAGGTCCAAGAGGGAGGGGATATAGGTATACATATAGCTGATTCACTTCATTGTACAGCAGAAACTAACACAACATTGTAAAGCAATTACACTCCAATTTTTAAAAAAGTATAAAGAAATAGAAAAGCAGATATAAGTTATAAAAAGATATTTTACAGAAAGGAAAACATAAACAACAAATAAACACACACTAAAAATGCCCATACTGTTGAGTGAATAAACAAGTCACAAAGGTATTCATTCATTCCATCTAATTCCATTTATATAAACTCAAAAATACACAAAACTAAAAAGATATTCTTTAGAGGTACATTTTTGTCTGGTAATAACTATAAAGACAACAAGAGAATAATAAATATAAAATTCAGGACAGTGGTTATCTCCAGGGAAAGGATGAGGGATGTGATTAGCGAGGATTACAGAGGAGAATTCAAAGATACTGAAATATTTTCTCTTGAACTGTGTGATGAGTGTGGGGTGTTTGTTTTATAGGTATTTGTATTATACTTGAGAGTGAGAGAGAGAGAGCTCTAACACATAATATGATCTAACATGTAATATGTATATAGATGTGTTAGATCATATTATGTGTTAGAGCTCTCTAAAATATCTATATCTATCGGTTTATCTTTCTATCTATCACATTTATGTATAGAATAAATACACGTGCATTATTTATTATATCTTGTTTTTTTTTTCCTGGCCACACCGTGTGGCATGTGTGATCTTAGTTCCCTCACCAGGGATCAAACCCTTGCCCCCTGCATTGGAAGGGCAGAGTCTTAACCACTGGACCACCCAGGAAATCCCTATTTGAATTGATTGCAAAATAGATCCAATTTTTCACCCTTCTACCTTTTTCAGAGGAGAAACTGATAGAGAAACTCTCCTTCTTTTCACAGACTATGTAAAAAGCTTTTCTTTTTTTTAATGATAGTATTTTTTTTTTATTGAAGTATAGTTGATTTACAAAAACCTTTTCTTAAAACAAGGAAATTCCATGCAGACAGTTCTCTGAACAGGACTGCTGACTTCCAAGTCTCATCTGATTGCTCACTTCCATGTAAATTATTTTCATTAGACATGTAGTTTTGTAAAAATTGATGTGTTTTCCATGTTTCCCTTTTCCTGTAAAGGCCAAGGATCTTAAAATAACACAACTGAGCTCTAAGCCGAAACCTAAACATGGCAAAACATGTAAATCCTCAGGCTATACCTGACAGAAAGCTAATTACACAACTCAGGGTCAGGGAGGGGGTGGTGTGTGTCCTTAACCCAGAAAAAAGCTCTATCTACCTGCCTCACTCAACAGTGATTGGAAAGCGAGGGTTTATTCTGAATGGGGATGAAAAGTCCTGCTAAACAGGACGCATTTCCAGAGCAATCTTTTTTTCCTTATGCAGGGCACAATATATTTCAGGTATAGTATGTCGAATGCCAATTTAAAACTAAACTTTTAATTTTGGAAGTTTTAGGTTTACAGAAAAATCGTGAGTATAGTACATGGTTCCCATGCACTCCATCCCCCAATGCACACACACTCACAGTTTCCTCTATTATTTATATCTTACACTTCTGTGGTATGTCAATCACAATTAATGAACTAATATAAATGTCTTATTATTAACTAATTCATGTCTTATTCAGATTTCCTCAGTTTCCTCCTAATGTTCTTTTTCTGTTCAAGGATCCCATCCAGGACCCCACGTAACAATGTCATCATGTCTCCTCAGGCTCCTCTTGGTTGTCACAGTTTCTCAAACTTTCCTTCTTTTTGATGATCTTGAAAGTTTCGAGGATTAATGGTCAGATATTTTGTAGAATGTCCCTCAGTTGGGATTTGCCTGATATTTTGTTCGTGATTTGACTAGGGTTATGTTCTTTTGGAAGGAAAACCGTAGAGATGAAATGCTGTTCTTATAAAGTTTTCTTCTTTTTTTTTTTTTTTTTGCGGTACACGAGCCTCTCACTGTTGTGGCCTCTCCTGCTGCGGGGCACAGGCTCCGGACGCGCAGGCTCAGCGGCCATGGCTCACGAACCTACCCGCTCCGCAGCATGTGGGATCCTCCCGGACCGGGGCATGGACCTGTGTCCCCTGCATCGGCAATCGGACTCTCAGCAGCTGCGCCACCAGGGAAGCCCAAGTTTCATTTTTTTTAATCCCACTTTTTGTTTTTTTAAGGTAGGTATGAGCATATCAGAGTGAAAATGTAGAGAAAAATAAATTGCAAAGGAATAAATAAAAATATTACCAGAAGTTATCTCAGGATACTGAAGTTACTGGATATCTGTATCTTTTACTTTTTGCTTATCTGCCTTTTCTAAATGTTCTGCGATAGACGTGCTTTTAAAATAGAAAAGAAATGTAATGTCTATCTTTAGGGCTGTCTATACCTGTTTGAAAAGGTACTTAGCTTCCTCAAATGTACAAGTTCTTCCTGGGGTTGGTAGAAATAGGCAGTAGGTGCTACTTCCTGGACAGAGTCGGAATAAGCCTCCACTCCCTGTTGCAGTCACTTCTCGATCAATACCCACACTTGAAAGAAAGCCAGGGAGGGGAGAGACCTTAAACATGGAGGAGGAGTGGGATGTGGAGATCACCTTCCTTCCCACAAATACAACAGAAATACATCAACATGTGGAAAAACTCCTACAGAACACCTACTAAACATTGGCAGAAGACCTCAGACTTCCCAAAATATGCCCTCAGGTGACCTACACGCAGAGGTGGGGCCAAATCCAAAGCTGAACTCCGGGAGCTGTGCGAACAAAGAAGAGGAAGGGAAATCTCTCCCAGCAGCCTCAGGAGCATCGGATTAAATCTCCACAATCAACTTGATGTACCCTGCATCTCTGGAATACTTGAATAGACAATGAATCATCCCAAAACTGAGGCAGTGGACTTTGGGAGCAACTGTAGACTTGAGGTTTGCTTTCTGCATCAAATTTGTTTCTGGTTTTATGTTTACCTTAGTTTAGTATTTAGAGTTCATTATCATTGGTAGATTTGTTTATTGATTTGGTTATTCTCTTCCTCCTTATTTTTTTATATATAGATATATATATTTTTTTCCTTTTTCTCTTTTTGTGAGTGTGTATGTGTATGTGTCTTTGTGTGATTTTGTCTGTATAGCTTTGCTTTCACCATTTGTCCTATGGTTCTGTCTGTCCATTTTCTTTTTTAAGTATAGTTTTTAGCATGTATTATCAAGAGTGGATTAGTGTTTTGGTTTGGTTGCTCTCTTCTTTCGTTCTTTCTTTTTTTCTCTATTACTTTTTAATTTTTTAATTTTTTATTTTAATTAATTATTTATTTTTCTTCTTTCTTTCTTTTTTCCACCCTTTTCTTCTGAGCTATGTGGCTGACAGGGTCTTGGTGCTCCGGCTGGATGTCAGGCCTGTGCCTCTGAGGTGAGAGAGCTGAGTTCAGAACATTGGTCCACCAGAGATCTCCTGGCTCCACGTAATATCAAACAGTGAAAGATCTCCCAGAGATCTCCATGTCAACGTTAAGACCCAGCTCCACTCAACGAGCAGCAAGCTCCCGTGCTGGACACCCTATGCCAAACAACTAGCAAGACAGGAACACAACCCCACCCATTAGCAGAGAGGTGGCCTAAAATCATAAGGTCATATACACCCCAAAACAAAGCACCGGACGTTGTCCTGCCCACCAGAAAGAAAAGATCCAGCCTCATTCACCAGAACACAGGCACCAGCCTCCTCCACCAGGAAGCCTACACAACCACCTGAACCAACCTTAGCCACTGGGGGCAGACACCAAAAACAATGGGAATTATGAACCTGCAGCCAGCAAAAAGGAGACCCCAAACACAGTAAGTTAAAGCCAAATGAGAAGACAGAGAAACACACAGCAGATGAAGGAGCAAGGTAAAAACCCACCACCAAACAAATGAAGAAGAAATAGGTAGTCTACCTGAAAAAGAATTCAGAGTAATGATAGTAAAGATGATCCAAAATCTTGGAAATAGAATGGAGAAAATACAAGAAACGTTTAACAAGGACCTAGAAGAACTAATGAGCAAACAAACAAGGATGAACAACACAGTAAAAGACAAAAAAATTCTTTAGAAGGACTCAATAGCAGAATAATTAAGGGAGGAAAATGGATAAGTGACCTGGAAGATAAAATAATGGAAATAACTACCACAGAGCAGAATAAAGAAAAAAGAATGAAAAGAATTGAGAACAGTCTCAGAGATGTCTGGGACAAAAATGAATGCACCAACATTCGAATTACAGGGGTCCCAGAACAAGAAGAGAAAAAGAAAGGGACTGAGAAAATATTTGAAGAGATTATAGTTGAAAACTTCCCTAATATGGGAAAGGAAATAGTCAATCAAGTCCAGGAAGTGCAGAGAGTCCCATACAGGATAAGTCCAAGGAGAAACATGCCAAGACACATATTAATCAAACTATCAAAAATTAAATACAAAGAAAAAATATTACAAGCAACAAGGGAAAAACACAAATAACATACAAGGGAATCCCCGTAAGGTTAAGAGCTGATCTTTCAGAAAATGATCAGAAACTCTGCAAGCCAGAAGGGAGTGGCAGACATATTTAAAGTGATGAAAGGGAAAAACCTACAACCAAGATTACTCTACCCAGCAAGGATCTCATTCAGATTCGACAGAGAAATGGAAACCTTTAGAGACAAGCAAAAGCTAAGAGAATTCAGCACCACTAAACCAGCTTTACAGCAAAAGCTAAAGGAACTTTTCTAGGCAGGAAACACACGAGAAGGAAAAGACCTACAATAATAAACCCAAACCAATTAAGAAAATGGTAATAGTAACATACATATCGATAATTACCTTAAATGTAAATGGATTAAATGCTCCAACCAAGAGACATAGACTGGCTGAATGGATAAAAAACAAGACCCGTGTATATGCTGTGTACAAGAGACCTACTTCAGACCTAGGGACACATACAGACTGAAAGTGAGGGGTTGGAAAACGATTATCCATGCCAATGGAAATCAAAAGAAAGCTGGAGTAGCAATTCTCATATCAGACAAAATAGACTTTAAAATAAAGACTATTACAAGAGACAAACAAGGACACTACATAATGATCAAGGGATCAATCCAAGATGATATAACAATTGTAAATATTTATGCACCCAACATAGGAGCACCTCAGTGCATAAGGTAAATGCTAACAGCCATAAAAGGGGAAAACAACAATAGCACAATCATAGTAGGGGAATTTAACACCCCACTTACACCAATGGACAGATCATCCAAAATGAAAATAAATAAGGAAACACAAGCTTTAAATGATACATTAAACAAGATGGACTTAATTAATATTTATAGGGCATTCCATCCAAATACAACAGAATACACTTTCTTCTCAAGTGCTCGTGGAACATTCTCCAGGATAGATCATATCTTGGGTCACAAATCAAGCCTTGGTAAATTTAAGAAAATTGAAATTGTATCTAGCATCTTTTCTGACCACAACGCTATGAGACTAGATATCAATCACAGGAAAAAAATCTGTAAAAACTACAAACACATGGAGGCTAAACAGTACACTACTAAATAATCAAGAGGTCACTGAAGAAATCACAGAGGAAATCAAAAAATACCTAGAAACAAATGACAATGAAAACACAACAACCTAATACCTATGGGATGCAGCAAAAGCAGTTCTAAGAGGGAAGTTTATAGTAATATAAACCTACCTCAAGAAACAAGACACATCTCAAATAAACAACCTAACCTTACACCTAAAGCAATTAGAAAAAGAAGAGCAAAAAACATCCAAAGTCAACAGAAGGAAAGAAATCATAAAGATCAGATCAGAAATAAATGAAAAAGAAATGAAAGAAACAATAACAAAGATCAATAATACTAAAAGCTGGTTCTTTGAGAAGATAAACAAAATTGATAAACCATTAGGCAGACTCATCAAGAGAAAAAGGAGGGAGACTCAAATCTATAGAATTATAAATGAAAAAAGAAAAGTAACAGCTGACACTGCAGAAATAGAAAGGATCATGAGAGATTACTACAAGCAACTATATGCCAATAAAATGGATAAACTGGAAGAAATGGACAAATTCTAAGAAAAGCACAACCTTCTGAGACTGAACCAGGAAGAAACAGAAAATATAACAGACCAATCACAAGCACTGAAATTGAAACTGTGATTAACAATCTTCCAACAAACAGAAGCCCAGGACCAGATGGCTTCACAGGCGACTTCTATCAAACATTTTGAGAAGAGCTAACACCTATCCTTCTCAAACTCTTTCAAAATATAGCAGAGGGAGGAACACTCCCAAATTCATTCTATGAAGCCATCATCACCCTGATACCAAAACCAGACAAAGATGTCACAAAGAAAGAAAACTACAGGCCAATATCACTGATGAACATAGATGCAAAAAACCTCAACAAAATACTAGCAAACAGAATCCAACAGCACATTAAAAGGATCATACACCATGATCAAGTAGGGTTTATCCCAGGAATGCAAGGATTCTTCAATATATACAAATCAATCAATGTGATAAACCATATTAACAAAATGAAGGAGATAAAACATATGATCATCTCAATAGATGCAGAAAAAGATTTTGACAAAATTCAACACCAATTTATGATAAAAACCCTCCAGAAAGTAGTCATAGAGGGAACTTTCCTCAACATAATAAAGGCCATATATGACAAACCCATAGCCAACATCGTCCTCAGTGGTGAAAAAATGAAACCATTTCCTCTAAGATCAGAAACAAGACAAGGTTGCCCACACTCACCATTATTATTCAACACAGTTTTGGAAGTTTTAGCCACAGCAATCAGAGAATTAAAAATAATAAAGGAATCCAAATCGGAAAAGAAGAAGTAAGGCTGTCACTGTTTGCAGATGACATGATACTATACATAGAGAATCCTAAAGATGCTACCAGAAAACTACTAGAGCTAAATAATGAATTTGGTAAAGTAGCAGGATACAAAATTAATGCACAGAAATCTCTTGCATTCCTATACACTAATGATGAAAAATCTGAAAGAGAAATTAAGGAAACACTCCCATTTATCACTGCAGCAAAGAGAATAAAATACCTAGGAATAAACCTACCTAAGGAGACAAAAGACCTGTATGCAGAAAAGTATAAGACACTGATGAAAGAAATTAAGGATGATACAAAGAGATGGAGAGATATACCATGTTCTTGGATTGGAAGAATCAACATTGTGAAAATGACTATACTACCCAAAGCAATCTAAAGATTCAATGAAATCCCTATCAAACTACCAATGGCACTTTTCACAGAACTAGAACCAAAAATTTCACAGTTCGTATGGAAACACAAAAGACCCCGAATAGTCAAAGCAATCTCGAGAAACAAAAACAGAGCTGGAAGTATCAGGCTCCCTGACTTCAGACAAAGCTACAGTAATCAAGACAGTATGGTACTGGCACAAAAACAGAAATATAGATCAATGGAACAGGATAGAAAGCCCAGAGATAAATCCATGCATATATGGTCACCTTATTTTTGATAAAGGAGGCAAGAATATACAATGGAGAAAAGACGGCTTCTTCAATAAGTGGTGCTGGGAAAACTGGACAGCTACATGTAAAAGAATGAAATTAGAATACTCCCTAACACCAAACACAAAAATAAACTCAAAATGGATTAAAGAGCTAAATGTAATGCCAGGCACTATAAAACTCTTAGAGGAAAACATAGGCAGAATACTCTATGACATAAATCACAGCAAGATCCTTTTTGATCCACCTCCCAGAGAAATAGAAATAAAAACAAACATATACAAATGGGACCTAATGAAACTTCAAAGCTTTTGCACAGCAAAGGAAACCATAAACAAGATGAAAAGACAACCCTCAGAATGGGAGAAAATATTTACAAATGAAGCAACTGGCAAAGAATTAATCTCCAAAATTTACAAGCAACTCATGCAGCTCAATATCAAAAAACAAACAACCTTATCCAAAAATGGGCAGAAGACCTAAATAGACATTTCTCCAAAGAAGATATACAGATTGCCAACAAACACATGAAAGGATGCTCAACATCACTAATCATTAGAGAAATGCAATTCAAAACTACAATGAGGTATCACCTCACACCAGTCAGAATGGCCATCATCAAAAAATCTACAAAGAATACATGCTGGAGAGGGTGTGGAGAAAAGGGAACCCTCTTGCACTGTTGGTAGGGACGTAAATTGATACAGCCACTATGGAGAATAGTATGGAGGTTCCTTCAATAACTAAAAATAGAACTACCATATGACCCAGCAATCCCACTACTGGGCATATGCCCTGAGAAAGCCATAATTCAAAAAGTCATGTACCACAATGTCCATTGCAGCTCTATTTACAATAGCCAGGACATGGAAGCAACCTAAAAGTGTCCATCAACAGATGAATGGATAAAGAAGATGTGGCACATATATACAATGGAATATTTCTCAGCCATGAAAAGAAATGAAATTGAGTTATTTGTAGTGAGGTGGATGGACGTAGAGTCTGTCATACAGAGTGAAGTAAGTCAGAAAGAGAAAAACAAATACAATATATATGGAATCTAAAAAGAAAATGGTTCTGAAGAACCTAGGGGAGGACAGGAATAAAGACGCAGACATAGAGAATGGACTTGAGGACACAGGGAGGGGGAAGGGTAAGCTGTGACAAAGTGAGAGAGTGGCATGGACATATATACACTACCAAATGTAAAATAGATAGCTAGTGGGAAGCAGCCACATAGCACAGGGAGATCAGCTCAGTGCTTTGTGACCACCTAGAGGGGTGGGATAGGGAGGGTGGGAGGGAGACGCAAGAGGGAGGAGATATGGGGATATATGTGTATATAAAGCTGATTAACTTTGTTATACAGCAGAAACTAACACACCATTGTAAAGCAATTATACACCAATAAAGATGTTAAAAAAGAATGAAAGAAAGAAAGAAAGAAAGAAAGAAATCCAGGGAGGAAGTCAGAAAGGGAAGGAGGAAGAGAAGGATTAGTCCAAAAGAATCATTCTTACTTCAAGCATGGTGGCTCCAACAGAGAGCAGGTCTCTCTTTTCTCTCTTTCTCTGTCTGCCTGTCTCTATCTCTCTCTCTTCCACCTCATTTTCTTCATTCATTCATTGGTTGATTCTCTCAAGTAGTGTTTATTGAGGGCACTGAAAACTGACTCGGACATCAAAGGATGTCCCTATCCTCAAGGCACTCTCTTTCTAGTGGGGTAAGTGCATCTGGTGACAAATACTCTGTTGTGTGGTAATTAATGCCATAAAGAAAAAATTAAACAGGTAAAGAGGTTAGATGGAAAAGAGAAAAGTGGCTTTGCTATTTTAGACAGGGCAATTAGGGAAGACCTCTCTGAGGAGGTGACCTTGAGCAGGGATTAGGGTTCCGGGCTGGGCTGAGGAAGTGGCAAATACAAAGGTCCTGACATGGGATTTGAAGTTGTAGAGGTGTGCTGGGGATGGGGGCAGTTCTAGGTCATGGAGAGCCTTGTAGACCTATGTATACAAAAAATTGGACTTCCCTGGCGGTCCAGTGGTTAAGACTCTGGGCTTCCACTGCAGGGGGCGCGGGTTCAATCTCTGGTCGGAGAGCTAAGGTCCCGCATGACACCCGGCGCAGCCAAAAAAAAAATTGAAAAACAACAACAACAAAAAAACCAAGACGTTTTTCTGTTAGATGGGAAACCATTGTCAGGTTCTTGGTTAAACAGTAGTATGACCTGAACGGGGCATTTAAGACATCACGTTGGCTTCTGTTTGGAGATTTGATTTTGCGGGGGAGGGGTGGGGCGGTGAGGTGCAGGGAGATCTGGGTAAGGGGCCTGGAGAGGCAAGGAGACCTGTTTGGAGACAATTGCATTAGTTATGGCAAAAGAAGACAATGAATTATACTAAGATGGTAGAAGTGGAGGTGAAAAGAAGTAGGCAGATTCCATATATAATTTGAAGGAAGAGACAAAGGGATATACTAATAAACTGGATATCAGATGTGAGAGTATTTCCAGGTTTTACACATATGAAACTCTTTTGTACCCTCCAAAATATCATTTCACCCAACATTTCAGCCTTTGAATTGGTTAAGATTTGAGAAATTCTCATACATACACTCTCTGTTTCAGAAAATAATGGAAAGAAAGGCTGTTTTCCATTTATTTTTATTTTCAATTCTCTTCTCTCTCCCATTGCCCTTTCCCAAAGACATCCACTCTAATATATTTATGTCTTTAAACATGCTTATATCCTTATGTCTTTAAACATGCTTATATCCTTGTGAAATTCATAGTATTATTTTATTTATATTCGCACTTATAATTTACCAAGAGCTGTTGACTTAAAGATCTCATTTTTTTCTTATTTTTTTACTCAACACTGTTTTTAGGATCTATTCATGTTGCTGTTTGTACATCTAGTACATAGCTTTTGTTTACTGTGTAAACAATATCTATAACCCTACTGATTAATATCTAGGTTGCTTGCAAATTCCAAAATGTATAATATCACTTCTAGGAATATTCTTCTGCAGGTTACATTATGGACCTGTTTGTGGGTATCTCTGGGATAAAATAACTCTCACTTCCTATTCACATCCTTTACTGGTTTTAGTTTTAGGAGTTCCTCTGATTTGGATACTAATCCCTGTCAATTTCAGACATTGTGTTTATATCCAGTCTGTCACCCATATGTTCATTTCATCTGTAGTTTGCTTGTTGGGACTAAAATCTTTGATTTAAATGAGATCAAATGATCTGCTATCTTTTTAAAATCCTTAAAGTGTATAGAATTCAGAAGAATCTCAAGAGAAGACTTAGTAGGAGTGTGACACACAAAAAAGAGCATATTTAACACTGACAAATTGCATTTCTGTTGAATGGGGCATGATGTGAAAAACATCAGGGTTGTAAGTTTCACCTACTTATGGAGCCATGTTCTATCCCTACTCAACTCCCTCTGACACATAATAGGTAATTAATAAATCATAGAATACAACTGCAATTATATCACTATTCTGCTCATGCTCTATGAAGAGAGGAAAAAACAAGAAAGATCACACACAATCCCATCACCAGAGATAATGACTATTAAACTTTCAACGATGCTACTTCTAATTTTTTTCTCTATAAACACAAAGTAGACATAGAAGATTTTGAAAGCAAAATTTGATGACAAAATACACATTTTTTAATCTGCCCTTTTGTTCTTGCTTTCTTAGTTTTTAAACACTCAATACATCATAGGCATTATTCTATGTCAACAAATTTGCCTACATCATCATTCTTACTGGCTAATGACTGCAGATATTCCATTGTTTGCATAAACTATAATTAAACCAATTTCCTATTTTTGAACTTTGAAGTTAGTTCTAGTATATATGTATTACATATGCACTACATTTTATATGTGTTAAATTATTATATATGCAGCTATGTCTATCACATAATTTTGTAATAATAATGCTCTAAGAGGAATATCTTTGACCACACATCTCTGCGCCCTTGATTGAAATTTTCTCTCACTATTTCTCCACAGGAACTTTTTACTTTTTACTCTATACTTTTTACTCTAAATCCCTGGAATCAAATCAGCAAAAATTAGAAGCATATCAAATTATCCACATGAAATATTAAAGGGTTTGGGGATTTACTTATTTGCTTGTTTATGTGTTTGCTTGTTTATTTATTCATTTATTCTGCAAGATTTGTCAAAAAACAAAATTCATTACATTTTAAGCCTAGATTTTGCATTATGTTTTCAGAGTCAAATAGGAAGTTTTCTCAGGTGAGTTTTCAAAAAGCCACCTTACTTTTGGATGTAGTGACATATTCTAGATAATTAAGTATAATGAACCATGCACTGTGAGAAAACTCCAGATCAAGAAAGAAACAGATCTGGCAAAGAAGAAATGTCTGCAGATTGCTGAAAACGGGTTTGATAAGTGAGACCTGCCAATTTCCCTCTTTTGTGAGTAGCAGAAAATCCCACTGTGTATTGAAGATTTCCCTTTAGGCTAGGTGGGAATGGATGGTGCCCCTAGTGATTAGCAAACATGTATTTCCACTTTGGGGCACCTGTGATTAATTGTCTTTTTTGTCTCAGGAATAGCTTTTCTGGCTCCTCCCCAGAAATGTATCATCCTCTCAGAGATACCTCAATATAAATAATAGAATAATTGTAAAAATGAACAAATGTATGTGCCCCTCTGCATTTGAGTGGTTGCCATGGCAATGAGCAAACCACCAGTGCAAATTTCCTACGAGCCTCCGTGAAGGACCCGACTCTGCATCTCTTAACCAGAGGCTGCCTCTGCAGCTGATCTTGGGAGGTCCCGTTTGTGTGAAGTTAGAGGACACTCAAACCTCTCGGAGGAGAGCTGCCCACCTTCTAAATCACAGACCTCTCAGCGTCTCTCTCTGTGATCCCACTTCAACTGTTCGCTCATCGGTTCCCTAATGGAGTCAGCAGAGACGTGATTCACACCAGTCCTAAGTGTTCATTAGGAATATTAGTACTAATGAACTCAGATAATTTATTTGAAACGCACTTAAAAATCACTCATCTTTCTGTTTCCAGGTTAGCGAGCTCTTTTCCCTTTAAGTGACATAGGAAGCTCTCTATGAAATTGTCATATATATATATATATATATATATATATATATATATATATATATATATATATATATATATATATATATATTTGAGGGCTGGTTTAATTTAATAGTCTGTCTTTATATTTTTATATCTTTCTCTTTCTTTTCCCCTTTTTCCAATTCTTCTTCCTAAGGGTTTGCTTCCATGTCAGCAGTCACTGTCTGGAATGCATTAAGGAAATCATTGCTATCAGGATTCATAACTGGGATACAGCATGCAAAAACCAATAGAAGTAAAAGCTTGGGGATGGGGAGAGGAAGAAGATGAATGCCAAACACACTGGATGTTTGGGTCGTGTTGATAACCGTGGAGGGGGGATCCGTGCATACTAGGACTCCCAGCCAAATTTGCCTCTGGCCAACTCAGAACACTTCTTCCCCAACTCCCTCTCATCCCTCAGGCTTTTAATGGTAAAATTCCTCATATCTGGAAGACCCTTTATTGGTTCTAGGAAAGCACTGGGTCCTTGCACTGTGCAGTTGCCAGCACCAAGAGGAGGGAGAGCCTTTGAGGATCTTGGACCCCTTTGAATCTGATGACAGCTAAAGACTTTGTCTCCAGAAAAGTGGGCATACACACACACACAAGCACAATTTCACTAACACTTTGCTACAGTTCCAGAGGATTCATGAATCCCCTTTGAAGCAGCATAGGATAAGAATCACAGAGCAAAATGTACTAGTCAGGAGGAAGGGGTACCATCCCAGATCCTGGCATCTGGTTTTCTGTCCTAACATCGCTTCCTCCAAGAGCGCTGATTCAATGCTTCTTTGACGCCTAATCTCTGGCTAGATACTTTGAACTGGAAAACAAAAGAAAAAGAAGATATAATCATTGTTCTGGAGGATTTTGCAGATCAATGAGAGGGATGGGGGAGGCAAATATCTGAACAAACAAAAAGAAAATAACACAGAAGGATAAAGGGGGCAAAGGCAAGTCACACACACATACGGACACATGGACACGTACTCACATACCTGTGCACATACACACACTACAAGAAGGAAGAGACATATGGCCTGGAATTAGTCACAGAAGGCTTCCTAGAAGAAGCAATTCTTGGATAAAAATCCGAATTACAGGTTGCACCATAACACAATGGGTGGAAATTAGAAACTTTCAAAGAAATTGGACTCTCTGAGGTTAATAGTATAATGGGTATACTTGCTTCCATATTAAAGCAGTTGTTAATTTTTCCCACATCTGGAAATGGCAAGGAGAAAGGATGAACAGTTTACAGGAAATGAAGATCTTTTCTATCTTCCTTACAGTGGTGTGGCTCTGCAACTTCTCTCACCATGTTTAAAACAGTTGTGGAAAACCAACAGTGCCAAGAAGCTATTTCCTTGTCACCCGGGGCAAAGTTACTGAAGGCAGAGAAAGGCTCTGTTATGGGAAGCGTTCGTAGAAGTATTTCTTAGGCAGCGGGAAAAATAACAAAAGGGTTTTTTCCAACTTAAAATATTTATATGAACAGGAATACTGCACTCTATCAATCAAATGCTACACGAGGCTGCAAATCTGGGCAACCTTCCTCAGGGCCAGGCCTCAGCTGAGCGGCTGAGCTAGGAAAGGTCGAGTTTATGTAACAATGCATAACCAGTACTTGGTTATTCATATGGAGCAGTCCTGAGAACAAGGGCCTTGCCTATGAAGTATGTGCCATCGGCTTTCCAAAACATTAGGAGAGGATGTATACTTTAGATAGCATGTTCTGGTTTCTATCATTTTTTTTGAAAAATTTTAATACAGCTGTCTGAGCTGACCAAATGATTTAGACAAATCTAACCATGGTTGTAAAACGAAATCATTGCATTTTGGAGCTTCACTCTAAGTTTGCATATCTAAAGTTCAGAAAATGACATTTAAGGAAGATGAAGTTTTCATAGATGCAGAGGCAAGAACACACCCAATTTAAAGTTCTCTGAAGTGACAACTTGCTCCCAAATTGTGTAGATAAGAGCACTCTTAATAGTTACAGGAATAACCTAAAATATCACATGGAAGCCAAGTGGGAAAGCTAACAATATTATTAGAACTTGAACATTTCTATTTTTTTTTTTTTTTTTTTTGCTGTACGTGGGTCTCTCACTGTTGTAACCTCTCCCGTGGCGGAGCACAGGCTCCGGATGCGCAGGCTCAGTGGCCACGGCTCACAGGCCCAGCCGCTCCGCGGCATGTGGGATCCTCCCGGACCGGGGCACGAACCCGCGTCCCCTGCATCGGCAGGTGGACTCTCAACCACTGTGCCACCAGGGAAGCCCCAAACATTTCTATTTTTTAATCTGATGTTTAAATTGGTGACATTATTGCTGAGCAAGGACATTATAAATTGGAAGTCACTCCTTCGTATTGCATGAATGTGCCTATTTGGTTTTGCATTTAATTAAAACAATTTAGAATAATTTGCTGATTATTTGGAAAAAGGAAGTGTAAAACAGTCAGAAATCCTTTCTGTTGGTCCCCAAGAGCCCACATCTATCCCTATAGCTCATAAGCTCGCTGATGACGACCCAACCGCCAGATCAAGTAGCCCTCTGTGACCCCTTCCTACCCAAACCCTCTGTGGCAGCTAGCACGACTACTCCTTTCTTGAAGCTACGTCTCAGAGTGTATAAAACAACACCCTATACTGTCTCCTGCTTTTGTGTCTGGTCTTTATCCTTCCTCCATCCCCTGGGCTCTTCTTCCTATATCCACCCATCCCTTCCCGGGTGTGAGTCTTCACCCAAGTTTCCATTCTTGACCATTTTCTCTTCCTGTTCTACAGACTTTCCCAAGTTGACTTTCATCTTTCCATGATTTCAACCATCTCTCTAGGCCAATGATTCCAAATCTCTGCTCCAGCCCAGCTTTCTGTCCTGAATATCAAACCCAAACTTCCATTTTTCACCTGAGACATTTTCACTTGAATGTCCCAGAGGTCACTCAAAATTCAGCACACCTAGAATCAACTCATTATCTTCACCCTCAAACTCGCTAATCTCCCTCTATTTCCTTCCTTGGTTAATATCACTCTCGTCCACTCACTCATTCAACAAATACTTATTGAGCACTTACTATGTGCCAAACACTGTTATAGGAGATTGGGACACATCAGTGTATAAAGCCGAGATCCCTGCTTTCATGGAGCTGATATTCTAGTGAAGCATCCCACATAACACAAGCCAGAAGCCTTGGACTCTGTCCCTGACTTTCCCTCTCCCCTGCAAAGGTCCTAAAAATGTTGTTTTACCTTTACCTCATGTCTTACGACAGGTCCATAACAGCCTCCTGTCTCTTCCTACTTTAATTCATTCTCAACATTATTATCAACATGATCTTTCTAAACTGTCAAGTGGCTTCAGTGGCTTTTCATGGCTGACAGAATAAATTAAAAGATAGACCTTGTACCGAGATAGCCTACTTCCTTCTTCCCACCTACTTCCTTCTTCCCCCCTACTTCCTTCTTCCTATTGCTCGTACCCTACTCACTGGGCACCCTGTGTGCTCCTCCCCAAATACTTCAACTCCTTCCCCACCTCTGTCTCTCCTACGGAGCAGGGACAATGTCCCCACCATCATTTTCTTTCCTGGTTCAGAAATAATTACAGCAGTAGTTACTGTGTATTAAGTGCTCAGTTAATTGTCAGAGACTGCAATTTACATTCACTTCACATATACTTAAGTCCATACAACAGTCCTGTGAGGTAGGTGCTATGATTATCAACTTTGTTTTACAGAAGAGGAAACTGATACTCAAAGATATTGAATAAGTTGCCCACATTACACAGCTATAAGCTATTCCAAAGCCCCTGCTCTCGGCACAAAGATGAACTCCCCTCAACCCCGTACCTTGCACATGTTAGGGTCTCATTGAAGTTTGATTAAATAATTGAATTTTTGCTCTCTTATATCTGCATCTTTTGTTGGAAGCTGTCAATAACATCTTAGGAAGTGGATAAGGAATAAATTCCAGTCAAAATGAGTTTAATTAACAGAGGTATCTTGGCACACTCTCCTCGAATCTCAGAATTACAGTCCTTTCAAGGGTGGTATAAAGTTTTCTTTTCTTCTCTGCTTTAGAGCATGCCTTGGAAGGTTGTGACAGTCAGAAGTGAGAGAGGATGTATAGGTAAAAGGGTGGAGGGCTTCCTGAAGGGAGAAGATGATGTTCCCATCCGATGCTCCAAGAAAAAAACGGACCCCTGCCTCATGGCCCACACTAATTTTCTCCCCTTGTCTTGGCTTATTTCCTCAATCCAGTCTGGCTAGCGTGATGATAATTATGGGCAAAAGTGACAAGGAAAAATTATGAGTTCTGCCTGTCCTAGTTCCAGAAGCCCAGGTCCCACTGATAACTCAGAGAGACCCTCTGGGAAAGCAGCCAGGTTGGGAGAATTATGGGCAGCTCCAGGTCAGAGATTTCCTGTGGTAATCTTAAATCCAAATATTTTGTCCTGTTTTTACTCACTGTAACCCAGCGTTTTAGTCAAACCTTATGGAGTTTCCCATAGTCCCACAAGCAAGTCAGAGGGTAAAGTGGAACCCTCTCCTACTTCCCTATCTGAGGGCTGATGGCAGCACTTGACAGAAATGCCCCGAGGGGAGGGGCTTTGAGTCTACAACCAAAGCTGATGTGCCCATTGGACTGTGTGGACCCACACAGCTGGGACCAAGATGAAAGGCTGCAGGCCAGGGAGCAGTGCCTGTGACACAATCATTGGACACTGCTAGGATTGAGATGAAGGGACCAGTGGCTGTTTCTCCATCTTGTTCTAAGTTAATCACTACAAATTAAGATGGAGCTAAGAGAAGGTTCTCCCTCACTGTCCCATGTGACCTAGGCTGTGTGAGGGTATCTCATCAAGAAAGATCTCCTCCCGTGCTCCTACAGGCTGGAGATGAGGCTGTAGCCAGCATAGAGGCCCAAGAACTCAGGGAGTGGCTTCATCCCTGCCTGGGTTCAAGTAGGAGGGGGACGAACAGTCAGCTCTGCCCTTGGGACGGGGGATGGGAGGCTCAGCCACGAGGTGGGGGGCTTTGGTGTGAGCTCTGATCTGTAGCACACCTGAGCCACTCCAGAAACTGAAATTTACATGTGACCTTATCAGCAGCTCTGTGGTACAGACCTCCTCTTTTGTTTGTTTGTTTGTTTGTTTTTGCGGTACGCGGGCCTCTCACTGTTGTGGCCTCTCCCGCTGCGGAGCACAGGCTCCAGACGCGCAGGCTCAGCAGCCATGGCTCATGGGCCCAGCCGCTTCGCGGCATGTGGGATCTTCCCGGACCGGGGCACGAACCCGTGTCCCCTGCATCGGCAGGCGGACTCTCAACCACTGCGCCACCAGGGAAGCCCCAGGCCTCCTCTTTCTAAGAAGTCAGCCCCCAGCATTGAAGGAATAAAACACCCATCTTCCCCTCATAGCACTTGGCCTCCCCGATCTCACTTTTACCCTTGCCAAGCCCACTCCTCCTGCTTGAAGAAGGCAGGGGGGCCTTTGGTTTGAGGAGAGCACACAGCAAATGTTGGGGGGAGGGGAATGTGGAGGAGGGACCCTGAGAGCCAGTGCTGGGTGCTGTCACACCTCCCTCCTGCCCTTGATGTCCTCTTAGAGCAGCTGGTCCAGGTCTTCCCTGATTACAGACAGGCCCCAGTTGGGGCACGTGGGTTCAGTCCAGGCTCACTGGACCCCACCCTCTACCACACAGATATCTCCCCTACCTCACGGAGAAGAGCAAGGGGATGCAGGAGAGGTGGTAGGTAGCACGGAGTGACCCCCGAAGAGGAGGCAATGGGGGACCTGGGATACTAACATCTCTGCATCAGGCTCTAGGATGCAGGCAGGACCAAGTGATGCTTGAGAGGGAAGAGAAGTCCTTACACGTGGAATTTACAAGTGATCTCATTGCATTCTTATTTCAGTCCCACCATTTCCTAGATTAGGGAATTGAGGCTTTTAGAAGTTGAGCTTTGATTGACAGGTCATTGTGACCCTCTTGGCCCCAGTATCTTCCTCTGTCACTAAATAGGTCTCCAGTATGTTCTAGCTTTTATATTCCACGAGGCTGGGACTTCCACGGGGACCATATCACGCCATCATCTGCTACACTTGTTTGCACAGTCCTGCAAATGTTATCCCATGAGGCCATGCCATCTGCTTCTGCCCATGACAGATGGGCCCCACGGCAGGTGTCCCTGAACCTCTTCTCAAGGTGGGCCTGTTGAGAGGTCAAGAAGGTAACCACCATGAGCGAAGTTACCAACTCACTCTATGTCAATTTACCCAATTACAAGAACTCTCTTAGGCCTGGGGACTGAAATTCAAACTGGCTTTAATGAAGGGGACAAGCAGAGAAAGCAAGAGAGAAAGCCAGGTGACTGTGACAACAGGAGTCGTCACTGGCAACTGATGTCTGATTTTGATGAAACATGCAGGCATGTATGGATAAAATAAATATCAAAGCTGGTAATATTTATATCCTCAAGACTTGTTTGGGGCTGGGGTGGCAGGTGATGAGAGTGTTAACAGAACAGTAAAAATTTCAGCTATGCTCTTCTGATTGTTCTTCAGTCTCTAATGAGTTATATACAAGTATACAGTTTCAGGTACTCCTTGACTTTATTAAATAACTAGCTGGCTTTTGTTACCCTGGCGTTCCTGGGAGCATTGCTTTGTGCTAAGGTTGCCTTAGGCTCTGCAAGAATCAGACTCAACATTACATTTTTTTGCTTCAATCTTTTATGGACAGGATGATGCTGCTTTTTAATATAGATCTTTTTATGATGAGTCGGAGGGTGGCAGAATGACTTTCATGAGGACAAACCTGGTTACTATGTATGTATTTCACTGGGGCTTTTAAGATGTAGAAATTTGATTGCCTGCCTAGCGTGGGGACTTTTTTTTTATTGCACATCCAAGTTTGTTTATGAAATTCTCTCGGCACCAGATAACATTGCTGTCTGATAAGAACGAGGAGTGTTTATGTGACCTTGTGGGGATAGTGGTTTGGGGTTGAGGGTCTCTTTTCTCAAACACTCACCTGGTATAGTACATGCAGTGACTCCACCTAAAGAGAGTATCTTTTGCTGATATACAGAAGAGGCTTAGTCAGTTCCATAAGCACAGGGGACTAGGAAGGTTGGTCCATTTCTTCCTCATTTAGGAGACCCAGACACCCCAAGCTCACCACACTGCAGGGCAGGTCAGCCTCCCCCCAAACCATGGAGGACCCCCATGGATGTGGGGATGCAGAAGGGCAGGTGTACTGTCCAAATGGGCAAACTCAAGAGAATTAATCAGACAAATTGTCCTGATGGAAGCTGTAGGCAGTTTCCAGAGCCCACCAGGCAACTCACTGTGGGAAAGAAGGCACACTCCTAAACTCTGACACCTCTCTCTAATAAAATATCAGCTACCACTACTCAGATGCTCTGATGGTTTCTTGGACACTGTTCAATGCTTTGCATGCTTTCCCTCATTGACCCTTACAGTAATCCTGACAGAGGGGGAAACTGAGGCTTATGGAGGTGAAGTAGCTTGCCTCAGGGCTCAGTATCTGTGCGTCTATCCATAAACACATCATTCATCTGGTCTCATAACACCAAATAACAAGCGGTTCTCTGTCTTCTTCAAACTCATGTGTCTACAAATCACCATCTTTCTTCCCAACGTGGCACTTTCTCGTGACTTCCCCACAGTTCATGGTCACACCCATTTCCCCGTCATTATCTCAATTCAGGCCCTTACCCAAATTTTGATTTGCATAATTGTTTCCTTATCAATCTCCCTGCCACTAGTGTCTCTTGCTGCCACAGTTTGCTTGATCTTCTTAACGTGCTGTGTAACTTCCTGACAGTCCCACGCCACTGTCTTGATGGAAAATCAGTGCAGCGTGATAGGAGAGGCACAGAGTTCAATGCCACAAAGTCCTGGGTGTGATCCTCAGCCCTGCCCCTTATTCCCAGGTGATCTCTGAGCTTGTTCCCTCATATATACACCTGCTAACCTCTGCAAATTGGTGCGAAGATAAAATACACTAATAGATGTAAGGTGTCTAACACAGAACTTGACCTTGAATGGTTGATGCTTCATAAATATTAGTTTGCGTCTTTTCAAAGAACTTCCACTGCCCTGTGGATAATTCAACCCTGGAAGCTACCACATGTCTCCAGCCTCCCTTCCTTTCTGACCACCGCTCATCTACACAAAGCCCCTCTTTTGGCTAAACCCTACTTGGACTTTTCACCTTCCTTCCTAACCACTTTTCACTTACCATTGCCCATGCCGTCTCTTTTTTCCATCAACCAAAAACTTACCCATCTTCAAGGTAAAGGGGGTCTGCCTCCTCTGATTGTGCCCCCAGACTCTCACCAGAGGAGCCTTCTTTCCCTCCTCAGATGCTATAGAAGAGGTCTGAATCCCTCATTTAGGCACTAATCTCTAATATATATATATTAGAGATCCTATGCAGCATGGTGCAGGATCTTAGTTCTCCAACCAGGGATTGAACCCGCACCCTGAAATGGCAGTGTGGAGCCTTAACCAGTGGATCGCCAGGGAAGTCCCATCTACTATATTTTGATTGTGCTATTTCCCCTGCATCTCTGTGTTATCTTTCTATATACTTCATAAACACCTTGAAGGTAAGACCCCGGCTTCCACATCTTTCTCTGTTTCCGCAATTGTCTTCCCTGTCTTCTCCACCAAATTAGTGCCCAGTAACTATGATTGAAAAGCTGAATCATGTGTGAGATGGAATGTGAGCATGTCCCGGTGTGTGTCATTCCCTATTCCTGATTCCCACCCCCCGTCCCCCGCCATGGATGGTCTGCCTGAGGCTCCCTAGTTCCCAAGCTCTCCAAGAGGGCAGGGCCACATCTGCTGCTTGCTTGGCCCATCACACAGACATATAGATGCTTAAATAAATGATGGAGTTGATGATGACAGCCTTCACTAGAACTTTAAAAATGATGAGCTATTACTACCCTGGTTCTCATCTCCCAGATAACATCTTTGTAGTCCCTGCCAGGTCCCCTGTAATGAATTTCTTGTGTCCCCGGCAGTGCTGTGGGAATTAATCACTCTGTTCATCCTCTAGGCTCAGTGGAATGCGGCTGGAAGCTCAGAAGCAGTATCTGTCCTATTCTGCCTTCTGCTGTCCCTTATCTCTCCTGCCAGATCGTAGGTCACCTGAGGAGCAAGGTCGCAATGTATGTATCATCCTATCTTCAACTGGGCCATCAGAGTGCTTTGCATATAGTTGGTATCTTGGGATTGTCATCCTAGTCAAATGTGGCCTTCCTGGAATTGCACTGGGATCCCACCCCCCCCTTCTGGAATTGCACTGCTGGCTCCCTTGGGTGTGAGTGGGCAGGTGACCGGTGCTCAGTGAGTGGGGGGCACAGTGATGAGGGCCACTTCTAGGCTGAGGCACTTATTTGCTGGTTTGAAACCATCCACAGCTCTCTTTTCCCTCTGGCCACGAGCAACAACAATATTTCAGATGATGGCTGCCCGCTCCCCAGGGTCACTGAGTGACTTCCATGAGCAGGGTTCCCTTGCCAGCCCTCCGTGGCACATAGCATGAACAAGAAATAAACCTTCGGTGTTTTAAACTAGATGTAGAGATTGTTACTGAAGGAAACCTGGCCGATCTCTACCAATATCCTCAAAAAGTGTTTATTGAAGTGAAGAAAGGAATTGGGGGTAAAAGGCACTAGATTTGTGTGTTTTGCAAAGTCTTTTATGATAATTAAGGAAGCAATTCATATTAAGGAGAATATTTGCTGCAATGCTTGCTCCTTTCCAGAGTTGGCATTTAAGTAACATACCATGGAGTCAAGTGATTGGATAAGAAAGCAATTTGATTCATTGAAAAATAAGAATTAATAAGAATTGTTGTTATTTATTGAATGCTTGCTATATTGCAGGCACTGTACTAAAGGCTTTGCATAATTGTCCCATTTAATTCTCACTTTGACTTAGATAGGCAGTTATTTGGCAACCAGCTCCCCTTTCTCAGATGATAAAGCTAAGATAGGGAGAAATGATAACTCGTTCAAGATCACACAGGTAGTAAGTGACAGGACCCTACGCTGAGTACTTAAGAGAGGTGATTTTCATTCCTACAGAAACTGCCCAGAATCTCCCATTGGCTCTCTCTGGAGAACATGAAGTTGAGCAATGAGATTGATGCACAGTAGAGAGCTCGTCTGAATAATGCACCTCTAAATATAATGTCAGTATATGTACCTGGATGGACACTCCGCAGTGAACCCGACTTCACTTTATTCCAATAGCTCTGATTTCTATATTTGTGGACATTCCAGACAGAATGATTCTAAACTAAGACCTTAAGGACGTGTAAGTGTTAATCAAGGAAAAGGGTGAGGACCCAGAGTGGGATGGAGGGGGCAATTCCAGGAAAGCGACAGAGGGAAAACAGGTATTTACAGGCTGATTTCTTCTGGGGGCACCTGAGTGAGAAAGTAGAGCAACCACCCAATGTGGAGTCTGTACCTCTGTTTTCTCAGCTGTAAAATGAACTGTTCGATAATAATAACTAACACTTGTTGGATGTATACTATATGCCAGGCATTATTCTAAGTGTATTAACGTGTATTAACTTATTTATCTCTGCAACAACCCTATGCAGTAGACACTATTCTATCTCCATTTTACAGATGAGGAAACTGAGACACTGAAAGGTTAAGTAATTTGCCCAAGATCACACAGCTAGTAAGTGACCAAGCTAGAAATTGAACCCCGAGCCTATCCTAACCACTGCACTCTGAGTTCTAAAATATATGTCCCAGGAGGGCAAGAATTTTTATCTGTTTGGTTCGCTGCTGAATCCCTGGTATCTAGAACATTGTAGCATACCTTAAATAAGCAGTAGTTGGATGAATGAATAATACAAGTAAATATTCAAGTAAAATATTAGAGTTTTGTTTCCTTAAGAGTTCTACAATTAATTTCCTCATCAGAGTTACTTATGTAACAATGTAAACCTACTCTAAACCCTGCTAGAACATTCCACTGGGTCTTACCAGTCACATACAGATTGGGTATTCCATCTCTTCTTTAAAATGTAATTCCACTCCATTCCATTCAATCCAGCAAATATTCATAGACCCCCTGCTAAGAGCCAGGGTTTCAAAGAAGAATAGGCTCATGAGCTTCCCTGGTGGCACAGCGGTTAAGAATCTGCCTGCCAATGCAGGGGACACAGGTTCAAGCCCTGGTCCGGGAAGATCCCACATGCCGTGGAGCAACTAAGCCTGTGCGCCACAACTACTGAGCCTGCACTCTAGAGCCCGCGAGCCACAACTACTGGGCCCACGTGCCACAACTACTGAAGCCACCGCGCCTAGAGCCCGTGCTCCGCAGCAAGAGAAGCCACCGCAATGAGAAGCCCGCACACTGCAACAAAGAGTAGCCCCCGCTTGCCGCAGCTAGAGAAAGCCTGTGTGCAGCAACGAAGACCCAACGCAGCCAAAAATAAAATAAATGAAATAAATAAATTTTAAAAAAAGAGAAGAATAGACTCAGATATCAAGACGGGAGCTCAGAGTCCAGGAAGGGAGCAGATGTGTGAGCAAAGGGTAACCATACCATTTGACAATGTTATAATAAGGGAATTGATGAAGATTTTTGTAAGGCAGATGTGCATGTACGAATTCTCCCACAATGGGAGTTTCTCCTGGAGGGAGCTCCTGCAGGAGCTGGAGAAGACCATGGACACGACTTGTGGAATGGCATTGCAAACAGTGTAAGCAAAGACATGTGGTGTTAGGATGCATGAGAGTCCCAAGGAGTCAAATATAATTCAAGCACAAGTGAGCAACCGGCAAGGAGACCAGGCAAGTGCAACGAGATAGGTTTGGAAGAGTCTTTCATGCTAAGACATGTGTGCTATTTTCTGTGAGCCCCGGAGCCATCAGATTATAAGCAGTATAGTGACATGATGAGATCTGACTGCTTCAGAGGAGATATATGTGGAAATAAAAATATCCAAAATGACTATTTTTATTCTACTGCCCTTTTTTTAATCTCCTTGGGAGACAAAAAGGGACTGATAAACACCTTCAGAGATCTGAATGAGATAGGCCCAGCCCAATTACAGAACTTCTGGCCCTTTCTGATAGTTTCTTAATCTTGCAGGGAATCTGAACAGCCTTTGTCTCTGTCATTCACCGTACTTTCTAACCCCCACTTTGGTGCCTGATTTGGCGCCTCCGTTTAATCTTTTGAAAGATCTATGGCCCCAGCACTTCTGCATGTGGTGAGCTCATCTGATGTCAGTTATACCATACGGGAGGCTGGTGGAGAGATAGCTGGTTACAGTTGGGGATGTGTGACACGTCTGATTGAAATGTACTGTGGGAGGGAAACATTTCTCTGGGGAAAGAACTTGGCATTTCAGCTTCATACAAAAGCCCATTGGGGAGAAGAGAGCATGAGATGCCAATTTGCTAATGGGAATCTACAACCTCGAGCCCCTCTCTCTGCAGAAAGCTCGGCTGCACATTGGCAGGGATTGTTTGCATTTAGTTACATCTCGGAGGCTCTGGTGGAAATACAGTCTCTAAATATTGAAGGCAAAGCCGGAGACAAAAAATCACTTTGCTTTCATTCGCCCCAAACCACACACACTCAGACAGATGAAATATGTATGAAGCCAGAACCATCTGTAGCATGCAGAGAGTGAGTCCCATGGAAGCATCTGGGGCCTCATCCTGGGGCTCAGATACCAGGATGACTCATGACAGAGATGAAGGGAGAGGGGCTACAGCATCTTTGATTTGGGCTTCTGTTTCACATGTAACTGAAGTACAGTCTTGAAAATGCACTTTAAAAATGTACCTGCCTTGTTTTATTCTTGGACCTTGGGATTTCCCGAGAGTGTCTCCTTTGGACAGGGGACTTATTGGAGAGCACTTGGGGACAGGCAAAAGTGGCGATGAAGGTGGTTCACAGCAGGCGGCTGTAGAGTCTAGAGAATGGGTGTCTTTAACTAGTTTGCAGAAGGCACCACATGGCCTAGCAACAGGGCTGGGGTTTTCACACTGTGTGGGGCATGTATGATGGGAACCTTCCTATCACTGTTTCTGCCAGTCTGGGATCGGAAGGTGAAGGCAGAAGCTGGCTATGGATGGTGGCTGGTGCATGGGGGGGCGGGGTGGAACAGAGGCAGACAGGTAAGACTTTCATTCTCACTCAATGTACTTAACAAAGCTGTATGGTATTGCCTTTCTTCAGAACAGCCTCCCGCTCTCAGCCAGGCTTCCATGCTCTTCTCAGCAGCTGCCGCTGGCTCCGGGGCTGCAGGAATGCCAGCTCCTCTCCTGCCTGTTGCTCTACACAACCTCCCTACAGTCACAGATGGTACCTCTCACCTCCCTGCCTCAGACCGGCTCCAGTTTTTCACCCATCACCCCCCAAATTGCTATGTGCCAGTCAGAGAGCAGCTTGCACAGTGTCGGGGCAGTGAGCAGTGGGGACCCTGGGTCTGAGGAAAAGGGACAGAGTGAAAAAGAAAGAGAAAACAGCTTACAATTTTCAGCTCTGTCTGAGGACCAGACATTGGAAAACCTGCCTGGATATATGTCCTTGCCTGGCCCTGCCTTCCGGCCTCTGGTGCCAGGCACCTCCCTGCAAAGTCACAGGTAAAGATGGGTAAAGAGAAAGGTGTTGGGTGGAAATGGGGGAAACCTGGGCTAGGATCCCGAGACCTGGGTTACCACCCTGATTTGACCACCTGCCAACAAATCTATGATGCCATTGCCCACAGAACCAAGTCCAGACTTCCAAGTGCAACGTACAAGGTCCTGCATGACCTAGCCCCTGTTTACCTCTCCAACCCTGTCTCCTCTGTGCTCCACTCCCTTCTTCCCTGGCCTCCCTCCCGCCTTCCACCCCACCCCACCCCCACTTCCCACAGCTCCAACAATATCAGACAGCTTGGAATTCTTCAAACATCTTATACTGCTTCTGGCCCCAGTGCCTTTGCACATACTGCCTCCTCTGCCCTCCGTGTCCCTCTACCCATTCACTCTACAAACTGTTTTTGAGCATCAGCTAATGTACCAGGCACAGAGAACAAGAAGATACGGTTCCTGCCCTCATGCACATGTAAGAGACCCCTTTCTCTTTCCTCCTCTCCCTCTCCCTCCCTCCCTCTCTCTCTCTCTCTCTCTCTCTCTCTCTCTCTCTCCTCATCTACTTGGTGAACTCCTATCCATTCTTCAGAATTTGGTTTTAACCCCACTTCCTCTGAGATGCTCTCTGCTTCTGCCTGGACAAGAGTCCCCTCTTATGTCCGTGCTACCCCTGTAATGTTGTCCTACTCACTGAATGAAGTCCTCTAGGAGTCTGGGTGCCAAGATCCTTTAGCATAGAGTGCAGTGCAAAATCCCTGTTTCTTTCTGTCTCAGTGGATAGAGAACTTGGTTCAAATCTTATTTGGGGCCAGTGTTTCTGCCCCTCCAAGCATTACCTGCACATGGATACACATTAGGACACACTTACTATACTTTAAGTACTTCTTACTGGGATCTATTGGTTTTTTGGGGTTTTGTTTTTTTGGTTAGATGGTGACATGATTTTTCTTCATAAAAAGAACATAGATAACTTGAAATGGAATGACATCGAACAAGGTGCAACTTACATTTCTCCTTCTCTGTGAAGTCTTCCCAGAGGGAGTGCCACCATGGAGTTTAGCCCTCTTTGTCTCAGTCAGCTTAGGTGCCATAACAAAATACCATAGACCGGCTGGCTTAAACAACATTGATTACTCGTCTGAGAAGTCCAATGTCAAGATGTCAGCAGATTCGGTTTCTGGCAAGAGCCAACCTCCTTGTAGATGGAAGCCTTGTAGATGGCCGTCTTTTTCTGTGACCCCACATGGCAGAGTGACAGCACGTTCTCTGGTGTCTGTTCTTATAGCAACACTAAACCTATCAGCTCAGGGACCACCCTTTTGCCCTCATTTAACCTGAATAACCTCTTTACTCCAAATACAGCCACTCCAGAGGTTAGGGCTTCAACATATGAATTTGGTGGGGGGGGCACAATTCAGTCCATAGCACCCTCCTTTCTTTGTATTTCTTTGGAGCCCCAGCCCTCATGGTAACCTGATCCCATCCTACTCCATTCCCAAGTAGAAAGGCCCTGTGTGCCTGGTGACTTGTATGTGAATCTGACACTTACCTACTCTCAGTTCTATTTTCAGGGAGCTCTTTAAAAAAATAACTCTCCAAACCTTGGAGAATATGACATGTACCAAAAAAGAAAATTGAAATTCACTGACAAATCCCATAATCCAGAGATGACATTTCGATGTGCATCTTTCCAGATCATCTGTGTAATTACCTACTTGTCTATATTTTTAATAAAGATGGTATCATCCAGTACAGGCAAGCTTGTAGCTGCAGTGGGCTCATATACTGATCACAGTTCAGTCTTGGTTCTCTGTGATAGATGGTGAGTTAAGGGACACACCTGAGGATCCCACGAACCAAAAACTGTCTTCTAAATTAGAATCTCAAAGAATTTTAAAGACTCACTCTTTTTTCCCTAAAGTATTTATTCATAGGTTGAATCAATCTGAGTCTTTTTTTGTTGAAGTATAGTTGACTTAAAATGTTGTGTTAGTTTCAGATGTACAGCAAAGTGATTCATTTATACATATGCATATACCCATTCTTTTTTAGATTCTTTTCCATTGCAGGTTATTACAAGATACTGAATACATTTCCCTGTGTTATACAGTAAGTCCTTGTTGTTTATCTATTTTATATATAGTAGTGTGTATCTGTTAATCTCAGGCTCCTGGTTTCTCTCTCCCTCCCCCCACCATGTCCCCTTTATGGTAACCATAAATTTGCTTTCTATGTCTGTGGAGACTCACTTTTTATGAGTGGCACCTGTTGTCAAAGGATGTTTTCCATTGCAGGTTATTACAAGATACTGAATACATTTCCCTGTGTTATACAGTAAGTCCTTGTTGTTTATCTATTTTATATATAGTAGTGTGTATCTGTTAATCTCAGGCTCCTGGTTTCTCTCTCCCTCCCCCCACCATGTCCCCTTTATGGTAACCATAAATTTGCTTTCTATGTCTGTGGAGACTCACTTTTTATGAGTGGCACCTGTTGTCAAAGGATGATGTGGATAGATGATCACACACACACACACACACCACATGGGCACCACAGTTCCCATTCACTGCTTTGGGATAAATACCAAGTCTTCCTCATGGCTGGGAAGGCCCTGCATGAGCACATGCTGGCTCTGCCTACCTCTTAGCCTTGTTGCTCCACTCTGCACTCATCTTTCAGTCTTTTGTGCACACTGTTTTCCCTCCCACATCACAGTTTTTCATACGTTGGACCCTCTGTCTAAAATGCTCACTCCCTATGCCTTTGCTTGATTAACTCCTACTTGTCTACAGATTAGAACATGAAGGGTCCTTCCTTAGAATCCTTCCTTGAATCTCAGACAAGCTCAAATTTTCCTTTTACTCCTTTATATAACACCTGGTACCTCCTTTCTTGGCATTTATCAAGGTTTTGATTTAACATGTATGCCTGTCTTCCCAGATGGGGAGCTGCATCCTCTTCACTGTATCCCCAGTGCCTAGCTCTGTGCCCATCTCATAGGAGGTACACAATATTTGACAAAAGAATGATTGAAGAAGAATGAATCTTTGATTTTTTTAAATTGCATTTTCTGATGAAATAAGCAAAATTGAGGCCCTAATTTTATTTTCCCTCTGAGATCACACAACCAATTAGACATAAAAGGGGATGAGACCAAGGCCTGAGGCACCCCCAGCTATTGATTTGCTGCAGGATGAGGCTTCCTCCTGTAAATCAATGACTGTGGGCCAGCTGAGTGGCAGGTTTCCCAAAACTAACTTTTAAAGCAAGGTCAGGAAATTGGGGTTTATTTTTCTGGGGAAATATGGAAACTGCAAAATTGTGAACAGGATAAAAAGTTATGACTTGTGTTTGAGGGAAATTGCTTTTCACTCTAGAAAATTACTGTATGCTTTCCATCTCTGAACACAGTTCCTTCTCCAATTATGAAATCATATTCTTTTCCATAGATAATTTTTCCCTTTGACTCTATTTGTGGTATGTATCAAATAAAAGATTTTACTCTTTGAAAAAAGAAGAGAAAGAAAAAGAAAGAGATAAAGTGACCAGGCAGATTGTTTTCTAGGGTTCACCCTCCGTTTCTTTTAAAAATGCAATAGGTTTTTTTTTGTGTGTGTGTAGAATATACCAATATCGATTCTAGCAGTATTAAACAGAAAAATCTGTATGGGAGAGAAAAAGCAAGTAGTCGATGATAAACATTTCCTAGAAAACATAGCTGCTGGCAAGATCAGTATCTGGCTTATTGAGAGCCTGGGTGAAAAGAGGTACAGGCAGTAATGACAGCTTGCTGGGGGACATGTCAAGGACAGGTGCAGTGGGCATAAATCTTGGTTCACAAGCTTAACTATATAAGAAACATAACATTTTAAATTATCTGTCATAACTGTTAAGGATAACCCTCATTTCTTTGTGAGATAAGCACCCCCTCCACCATGTTTGTGCTCCAGGGTTTCAGGGCATCTGGGGGTCCATGGAGAAGGCACTCAGTCCACACAGATGGGCATTAATGTGGCCCTGTTGACCTGGCCCCCCAGCTCCTGGAGGGCCCATGGTCTTTCTAACTGGATGCCCCATCATTGAAGCCCTTCTCTCTTGAATCTTATTGCTACCCTTTCCACTATGCCAGAAAGCCAATCAGTACAGAGCAGGAGGATGGTAACTCCAGTGTTTTCGGTTGAATTGTGTCCCCCTCGTAAAGGTACGTGGAAATCCTAACTCTAAGTACCTTAGAATGTAACCTTATTTGGAAATAGGGTCTTGACAGAGGTAATGAAGTTAAAATTAGGTAATTAGGGTGGGCCCTAGTCCAATATGACTGGTGTTCTTATAAGAAGTGGAGATTTGGAAACAGAGATGGACACGCACAGTAGGAAGACTACGTGAAGACACACAGGTAGGAGACAGTCACATAACTGGAGTCATGCGTCTCTAAGCTAAGAAATTCCAAGCATTCCAGCAAACACCAGAAGCTGGAAGCGGCAAAGAAGGCTTCTTCCCTAGAGCTACCAGGGGGAACCTGGCCCTTCTGACACCTTAATTTTGGACTCCTAACTTCTAGAAACGTGAGACAGTAAACTTTTACTATTTCAATCCACTTACGTCTTGGAACTTTGTTACAGCGGTCCTAGGAAACTAACACATTCAGTTTTTCCCCTTCTTCTGGCCAATATGCTTTGTCTTTACAGGCCAATCCACTTACTCCAAGGGTTTAGGCTTTTGGAAAACAAAGGCAGAAAGACCTGCTTGCTATCTGTTCTCCTGCTAGACACACATGTCTCCCAAGACGGTGAGCACAGGGCCTGCTACTTGCTTAAACAGGAAAAAAGAAAAAGGGGACAGTAGAGCAAGAAAAACAAACCCATCGATTAATATCTCAAAATATTACCCAAGCTTCATGGTAATAGTAAGCTCACAGGGTGTCAATGTCATCAGGGGTCCTGACACACGCATTATCGTTTTTTCAGCTGGATGAGCTATGGGGTCACTTGGATCAGAGTCACCATAAATGTGGCGTTCTTGCCTCCAAAAACCAAAACCCTGGAGGCATTGTTAGTCCATCACAGCACTCTCTTCCCTGGACCCTGGTCTTGCTCGCCAAATCCTCAATGCCAAATTCTAGGCATCCGCCATTGAACCATCGAGGTGGTGATTAAAATGAGTGAACTTAGGAGCACAAGCACACAGCAAGTCAGTGGCCCCCCTTCTCAGAGCCTGTACCAGGTAAGGAGGCTCTGCTGGAGAAAATCAAATGACTTCATGAGTTTGGGACATTACACATTTATGGTCATTTGTTTCAGCCAGGCCCTCATTATTGCAAATGCCTCTTCAGTGATCTGTGTCATTTAATCAACTTCTTACCCCACACCTCTCAAGAATTCCAACTCTGCCTTTCTCAAACTTTGCACGCCACATCCTCCATGCAACAGATAACTTCAGCACCTGCTTCACAGAAGAGCAGAGGCACCATCAACTTCCTGCTGTTGCACTGATGAAGTCACCTGTATCCCCATCCATCATTTCCTTCTTCCCCTCAGTGAACTTGGAATTCCTCCCTTTGCACAAGTCTCATCTTTCCCTGCCATGTCCTCTGACATTCACTACTCCACCTCCTTAATTTTGAGCTGCTAGCATGTAGAATCCTCAAGACCCTGTGTGTTGTGTTCACCAACTGTGTGGCACTTAGTAAGTGTGCAATAATTATTTATAAATTATTTATCATCATCCTTGTCCTCTTGCATTCAAATACTCTATACAAATTTTATCTTCTCAGTATAAAAATATGCTGAAATACTTTTGGCTAAGCAAACAAACAAATGTTCTTTCAGCATATGAACAGCCTTCTAGCCTCCATCTCCTTCCTTCCCTTGACAACCAAATTTCTCCAAGGAGCTGTCCACATTCACTTCTGCCATTGTCTTATCCCAAGACCCCACTCCCCTGTTTATTCCTCAACCCATGATACCTGGACCCCTGCTGTCTCACCCTTCTGTGCTCCGTGAAAGGGGTCTACCTCTCCAAGGTCACCAGCGGTCCTCTGACAGCCAGTGGAAACTCCTCCATCCTTACTTGGCTTCCTCTGTTGCTGTCCTTGACACTTCTGAACAACTCCTCCCCATTGAAACCTCTATTTCTTGTTTTTCCTCCTCCCCGTGGCCACTTCTTCTCTGTCTCATCTAAGGCTCCTCTTTCTCATTCTTGTTCTCCTCCCTCCTCCCTCTGGACAGTCTCATTGTGCCCATGGTTACCCTCCAGCCTGGACTTTTCCACAGCTGCAGCCTCATATGTCATACTGAACAACTTCATAGTAAAAGTCCCCAAAGCCCTCCTCAAGGTACATGTGCCAAACCAAGTCCATCTCATCTACTTCTCAAACCTGCCCTCTGTCTGCAGCTTCTGTCCCACAATAGGCAGCACCGTTCATTACCTGAGCAAGACGCCTGGGAGTCGCCCTTGATTTCTCCCTCCCTCTCAACTTTGAGCACTAAATGGTCACCAAGACCTGTCAGCTTTGCCTTCTAATAGTGCCCTTGAATCTGGCCATCTCCCTATGGTTAGACTCTTAGTTCAGGCATCATAATTTCTCATGTAGAATCCTGTATTGCATTCTAACTTATTTCCTCCTAGTTCACTTCCCCCTGGGGTTAGTTATTTTTCAAAAATCTGAATATGATCATCTCATTTCCTGCTTAGGTTACTTCAGTGAGTGCTTACCTACCTCAGAGATCTCATGCTATAGTGTAAAAGACCCTCTGTGACCTGGCTCCTGCCTGCTCCTCAAGCCCCACACTCCAGCCATCCTTGGTCTTCTGTGCCTCTGCACTTTCAGAATGTGTTTTCCCTCCTTCCTTTACTGATTGGATCCCTCTTGTTTATCAGTACTGTATTAATCAAGAATCTTTGGTTGCAAGTGATAAAAACCCAACTCAAAATAGCTTGGGATAAAATAAGAATTTATCATCAGGCTAATGTGTTGTCTCATGAACTCCAATAACAGGAATGTGCTTGGGCTTCAGAAGTACAACTGACCCTTGAACAACTCAAGTTTGGGGTGCAGACCCTCCACACAGTTGAAAATCTGAGCATCTTACAGAAGGCCCTCTGTAGCCCATGAATCATGTAGTATTATAGTATTTATTGTTGAAAAAATCTGCATATAAGTGGACCTGCACAATTCAAACTCGTGTTGTTCAAGGGACAACTGTACTTGGATGAGGGACCATATTAGATTTCCAGAGCTGTCACAGAAAAGTGCCACAGACTTGGTGGATTAAACAACAGAAATGTATTTTCTTACTGTTCTGGAGGCTGGAAGTCAGAGATCAGGGTGCCAGCATGGTCGTTTTCTGGTGAGAGCTCTCTTCCTGGCTTATACATGGCAGGATAGAAAATGAGCTCTTGTGTCTCTTCCTCTTATTATAAGGACACTAATCCTAAGATGCAGGCCCCACCCTCATGACCTCATCTAAACCTAATTATCTCCCAAAGACTCCATCTCCAAATACCATCACATTGGGAGGTTAGGGCTTCAATATGTGAATTTGGGGGACACAATTCAGTCCACAGCAACAACCCAGTGCTGGATCCTGTGTATGTCCTGGGTCCAGAAAAGCTTTTTTTCCTCAGGGAAATCACCCTGTTATAGAGAAATGACCCTGTTACAGAGCAGGACAGAAATAGCACACAGCGTGGGATGTGGCATTTGTGACAAAGAGCGTCTTTGCAGGACCTGACTAGAATGTCCCACCTACTCTAAGCCTGAGTTGGGGAGGGGATGTGGGCAGCATATATACATGTTGGGGGAGAGAACATACTATCTCCTAGTTTTACAGTAAGGAACAAATATTTGGAGTGGGCACCTGGAGGTATATCATTCTCCTTCCCAGATTCCAATCTTCTCAGTTTAGTCAAAATTAAAATAACCTAGCCTGAGGGCATATACATTCCACAAGACAGCCTACACAAGAAATGAATGTTCTCTTAATCAATTTTGCTGAAAGGAAGAATGGAGATTGGCATAAAAAGTAGACTTTGTAAAACAATTAGAAAACGAAGAATTTGGGGTTTTTCCATGTGCATTTGCTCAAAATTAGGAGTGGGAATGGGAGTCATTTCATCGTGTTTCCCTGGAAACTCAGAGTCTGGAGATGCCACCATGACAGCTCTGACCTCCCATAGGTCAAAGGTCTCTTTGGGGTTTTTATAGAGACTTCATTACGTAGGCATGGCTGATTAAATCATCAGCCATTGGCAATCAATTCAACCTCCAGCTCCTTTCTTCTCCCCAGAGGTCAGGGAGGTGGGAATGAAAGTTCCAACCCTCCAGTCACTTTGATTGGTTCTCCTGGCAACCAGCTCCTATCCTTAGGTGCCTTCCAAAAGTCATTTCATTAACATAATAAGAAGACATTTATCACTCTCTTCACGTGAAATTCCAAGGATTTCTGTGCCAGAAATGGGGATGAAGACCAATTATATATTTCTTATTATAAATCACAATATCACATGTGTCTTATGCTTACAGGTTCTGGAATGAGAGTCTTGAATTTCTTTTAGTCATCAGGGTTGCCTCTACTGCCACCAAGAAACTCTGGGCTGGCTACAACCTTGGAAATGTCTCTTTTACTGTAATCTCCATGTTCTTCTCCTTGATGAGTCAGAGCCAAATATATAAGTCAATAGTGCAATGTACACACTATGATTTTTCTGTAGAAAAGAGAACTAATGGGTAGACACGAAAGTCAGACAGATGGAGATCGCTGATCAAAAGCAATGTTGGAGGATATGACCCCATGTCTGCCAAATGAACTAACTGATTCTACTTCTTTGAATTCAATAATCCATCAGCCATAATTAGTGCTGGACCACACGGCATCCCCTGCTGGACAGAGCCTGCCCCACTACACTTAGTTTGTAGCTGGGCATCCATTCCAGAATGTGCCCTCTCTGCAGGCAGGTAGAGCCCAAGAGAGAGAAGCTGAAGGAAACTGATCCTGCTCCCAAATTCACCACTCACATAGGACAGAGAAGAGCCAGGAAAGTTACTCAGTGGAAGTTTCCAGAGCAGAGGCATGGGAGGAGGAACACACTGTGTCCTGGTGAAAGTTCTTTTCCACTTTCCTGAGGTCTCCTCCTGGTACCACTTGCCATTGTTCCTTAATGGATCCTCTGCATCTGTAGGTGGGAGTACAGATTTTGCCACCAGAAAGTTCACAAATGGATCTGACCAGCACCTGAACCAAGGATCAAATAGTGTATTAATCGAAGGCTGAAAATTCACTCTCACTTCTATTTCCCATAGCAAAACATGTCATCCAATACAGCTCATCCAAGGTTCTGAAATTAGATGTATTGACAATGTAAAGATATTCCAATAATAAAAATAATATTTTTTATTATCAAACTCTTGGGGAGAAATATAAGTCCAAGGACTAAATCCTCTTGCAGATTAAAATCCAAAGGAATCCATCTTTAAAGCAAAACAAGTTGTCCTTGTGAGCCCAAGGTCCAAAATTTTCGAGCTGAAATCAGAGTTCTTAATGCAAAAAAAAAAAAAAAAAAAAAAGTGGGTGTGGTGGGAGGCAGTTTTGATTCTTTCTACAACTATCTTGTATCTTCCTCTCATTGGGATGGATATAGTTTCTTCAAGGCTCAAAGTCTCTCATGAATGTCATCTTTCTAAAGAATCCAGAGATTTAATAAGACATATAATTATTATAACACTAGCTTTATACCCACAAAATTAAAAAACAAAAGCACTCTGAGCTATTCCAGGAAAAAGTAGGTTTCTAGAATTAGTGTGTGATATTGCCAAAGACCATAGCAGAGACTTGATATCTGAGGAGAAAGAGGAATATTCTTTGTGTCCATTTCTCTTTGAGTCCTGTGTGTCGACACCTCCATCATGAACAGAGGGTAGGACACGGACCCCAGATTCTCTTGGAACTGTGAGTAGGCAGTTAATATTGGGTCACCATGGTGCTTCAATCATCTAGAAGAGAATCAGAATTGCTGAGGCTGGTAAAACCTGCTTCCTGGGGAGCTGTTCCCCTCGCCTTCGCTTTTACTTCCAGTGAAGAACTACCGTTGGCAGATCCCTGAATTGAACATGCCATAGCTGAATCAAGAACCTGTGCCCTGGGGCAGCGAGTGAGGATCCAAACCTCTGCTGTGTGCTTCCCAGGATGCAGTTTTCCTCAAACTTTAATGGTTCCAGCCTTCAAGGACCATTGCTCCCTGCTCTGGTCTTACTTGCAGCCAAGGGACACACACCATGTTCCATTTCCCTCTACTATTCCCCTGCTCCTCTCAGAGAAGTGAATTTCTAACAGTTTAACCTACTTTTGGAGCTGTTCCCCTTTCCTCTTCCCTGAGGAGACCTAGCACATTTGCGGGATTCAAGTGTCCTCCTTCCTTCCTTCCTCTCTTGCATGGCCCCTACTATGTTTTCTAACATGTTTCTCACATCTGGTCTTTCAAGGTGAGACACATAAAGTCAGCGAGTTGTAAGACTGACAAAAACAATTATTGTTCAAATCTGGCCACTGTCACTCCCTGAGTAGGGATGGGTGACCTACTCAGGGAGTGACGCAGGAGCCCTATTAGACTAACATCTAAACCATGCTTGTCTGCCTCCCTTAAGGAAGTCCCATCTTTGCTAGGTCTTCCTTTAATGTTGTAATTCTAGAAATTTATTGGTCAAGAATCCCCAGGTAACAGGTAAAACCTGCATGCTTCTTTGCATTAATCATTGGTGCACACCCAATAATACTATGATGTTTTATGTTGATGCTTCTAGTCAGCCCTCCTCTCCATATTATATAATGACTTTGGATAGTTGTCTCAATTTTCAAGGTTGGCTCCCTGATTGCTCTTACTGTGGGTTCTACCAACATCTCTAAGAGACTGCTTCCTCCCAGTTTTTCTACATTTTAGCTCCTTCTGGAGAAGCCATTCTGGACACTTCTCTTGCCTCTCTTCATCTGTTAGATTTCATCGATCCCTGATCCATGTCTTCAGATTTTATGACAACTGAAGCATCTCCTTCTTCCTAACTCCTTGTTAAGAGTCAGCACACCTATATGCATCTCCTCTTCCTGTTTCTCTAGCTTAGGCTTCTTGGTTATCTTTCTTTCTGTATCTGAAATATAGCACCCTTTCTTCTAAGGAAAACTTTCTCTTCCTCCAGCCTTATCAACCTGCTCTCCTGTGTTTCACTCTCATTCTACCTATATTCCTGTCCTGGTGGTAAGAAGGAGACATATTTTTCATGCCACTCTGGTTCTTCCCTAATTTTCAGAGCAATCTGATTTCTAGAGACAGAAAGTTCCAGACATGGGTCCTTTTCATTGCCCTCTTGGACTTTGAGTGTGCAATAGTGTTATTTAATTGTTTCTCTGCCTCATCTCAAGAGGATGGCACATTATCTTTATAATGAGAGTTCTTTTTTCTTCCTTTTTTTTTTTTTTTTGGTCTGCTTATCAACAAAACCCATCACCTTATGGTGAAGCCATCTAAAGCCATGGTCAGAGCTTATATAATAAACAAGTCTAGAGTCAGTATGAAATCACATGTTAGGAACCAATAGACAAGCCAGATAGTTGTGGGTTACACCTCCAGTTGCCTCCTGGGGACCCAAAGGCAGTTAGCCGATTTGGGGGTGTCTTCTCTCACATTGTTTCCTGGGTCTGACACTAACAATTTAAGCCATTACCTCATATCTTAGTGTTCTATGGCATGCCTGAAACAGCTTTTTTCTTTTTTTCAGTTTGAATACTCTGCCTGTAGACACAGCTAAGAAATGCAATAAAAGCAGCAAATATTGTCCTGCCCACTCACGCTTAAAATGATCTAATCTCTGACACAGGCTTGCCCACAAACTAGTGCCTATGCCAAGCAGTGCATGCGAAGCTTCAAGTCAAGTGGCAGCGCTCAGCACCATGAAGTTGAAAAAGCAAGTGGCCACTAAGACCCATGTCAGAACAAAACCAGCCACTCCCTGTGAATAGTTTCCATAGGAGCAATGCCCCACCCGGGTAGAAATCCCACTTACTAAGCCTAAGGCTTACACCTACCCAAAGCAATACAACTTCAGAAACCTCACTTTCCAACTGTTACTTTGCTCTCCAAATGCTTAACCTTGTCAATATCTCATGGTCCTGGGTTCTTGCAACAGATAGTGGGGCTTTAGGAAGCCCAAGAAATAACACCCATATTCTCCATCCATATTCAGATAATGAACTCAGTTGAGCAGATGGAGATCAGAATATCACCCTTATCACCAATAACGCCATTGAGAATGTGGTCTGGATCTATGGTCAAGTATGGCCCCCTGAGAACTCGCCCTTGAGTCCAACACTTATGCATCCAGACATGGGCTGACTTGGACAGCCAATTCCTGCTGCTTTGCTCTGGGAGCCTCTAACTCTTCCCTCTCTCAAGTCATGTAAACATCACAGAGCATCCCCAGGCCTCAGAACAGAAAAGGGATTAACCAATGAAAGCCTATCACATATACCACTCATAGGTAGACATGTCTCTTTAATCTATGAGCCTGCTTAAGAGTGTTTTTGTCCTTTCTCTGATTGTTCGCCCTGGGGATGAAACTGTCTAGCTTCTCCGGTGGGAGCAGTTAAACTTGAAAGACCCTCTCATCTGCCATGTCATGGGGACCCTGGGGGAAGCTATTATTATTTAATACATATCAAGAGCCTTCAACTCCTTGATGCTTCCCATTGATGTCACTCTCACTAGTTACATGCTTTGTACATCCCTGCTGGCATTTCTGTATGGTATTGCTGCTATATGGATGTTGATAAATGTTATACAAAAGTCTATTAAGTTAATCTAATGGCTGCCATGCTGGTTCCCCTAATGGCATGGCAGATAAGAGGGTCTTTAAAGTTGAAGTGCTTCCAGGAAAGCTCGAAATTGTTCCCCTCAGTGAACGATAGTTTAAATAACCAAGCTGTAGCTATTACTGGGATTTCCTCACAACCTCAACTTCTGTGCCCAAACTACAGGCTTCATGTGAGGATACACTTTCCTGGGGCTCTTAGAGACAACTTTCAAAGCATTTGGATTTATTACTTTCATTTTCTCTTCTATGCTTTCCCATCTCTTCTTCCTGTGTCTTTCTCTCCTGTTGTCATTTTCTTTTTTAGATTCCACATATAAGTGAGATCATATAGTACTTGTCTTTCTCAGTCTGACTTATGTCACTGAGCATAATGCCCTCAAGGTTGATCCATGCTGTCAAAATGGCAGGATTTTCTTCTTTTTTATGGTATTCCACATATACATCTATATACCACATTTTCCTTATCCATTCATCTGTCAGTGAACACTTAGATGGTTTCCATATCTTGGCTATTGGAATTAATGCTGCAATGAACGTGGGGATGCAGATAGCTCTTCCAGATAGTGATTTCATTTCCTTGGATATATATCTTTTTTCCTTGGATATATATATCCAGAGGTGGGATTGCTGGGTGATATGCTAGTTCTATTTTCAATTTTTTGAGGAAATTTCAAAATATTTCCCATGTGGCTATGCCAATTATATTCCAAATAACAGTGCACAAGGGTTGCCTTTTCTCCACAACCTGGCCAAGACTTATTATCTCTTATCTTTTTGATGATAGTCATTATAACTGGTGTGAGGTGATACCTCATTGTGTTTTTGATTTGCATTTCCCAGATGATTAGCGATGTTGAGCTTCTTTTCATGTACATAATCTTCTTTGGAAAAATGTCTATTCATGTCCTCTGCTCATTTTTCAATTGGATTATTTGGGGTTTTTTGCGATCAAGTTGTACAAATTCCTTATATATTTTGGATATTAAGCTCATATCAGAGAGATGGTTTGAAAATATTTTCTCTACAAGTTGTCTTTCATTTTGTTGATTGTTTCTTTTGCTGGGCAGAAGGTTTTTAGCTGGATGTAATCCCACTTGCTGATTTTTGCTTTTGTTGCTTGTGCTTTTGGTGTTATATCCAAAGATCATTGCCAAGACCAATGTCAAGGAGATTTTTCCCCTATGTTTTCTTTCTTCCAGGAGTTTTAGTTTTAGTTCTTGCATTTAAGTCATTAATTCATTTTGAGTTAATTTTGTGAGTGGTACAAGATAGGGGTTCAATTTCATTCTTTCACATGTGGATATCCAGTTTTCCAAACACCATTTATTGAAAATACTATCCTTTCCCCATTGAGGATTCTTGGCTCCCTTGTCAAATATTGGTTAACCATATATGCATGGGCTCTCAATTCTGTTCCATAGGTTTATTTGTATATTTTTAAGTCAATACCATACTGTTTTGATTACTATAGCTTCGTGATATAGTTTGAAATCTGGACGTGTATTGTCTCCAGCTTTGTTCTTCTTTCTCAGGATTGCTTTGGCTCTTCAGGTTCTTTCATGGTTCTATATGAGTTTTAGGATGTTTTTTTCTATTCCTGTGAAAAATGGCATTAGAATTTTGATAAGGATTGGACTGAATCTATAGATAGCTTTGGGTAGTATGGATATTTTTAGTATGGACATTTTTAACAATATTGATTCTTCTGATCCATGAAAATGGGATATCTTTCCATTTAATCATGTCTTATTCAATTACTTTCATTGAAGTTGTATAGTTTCAGTGTAGAGATCTTTCACCTCACTGGTTAAACTTATTCCTAAGTTTTTTATTGTTCTTGAAGCTATTGGAATTGGGATTATTTTCTGTATTACTTTTTTTAAATATTTCATTGTTAGTGTGTAGTAATACAACTGATTCTTGTATGTTGATTTTGTATCCTGCAAGTTTATTGAATTTGTTGATTAATTCTAACAGGTTTTTGGTTTTGGGTTTTTTTTTTTTTTTTTGGATGTGTTTGGAATCAATGATTTTCTATCTATAAGTTCATATCATCTGAAAACAGAGATAATTTTACTTCTTCCTTTCTGATTTGTATGCCTTTTGTTACTTGTTCTTGCCTAATTGCTTTGATTAGGGGCTTCCAGTACTATATTGAAAAGGAGTGATGAGGATGAGTACCCTTGCCTTGTTCCTGATCTTAAAGAAAAAGCTTTCAACCTGTCACTGTTGAGTATGGTGTTAGCTGTGAGTTTGTCATATATGGCCTTTATAATGTTCAGGTATGTTCCTTCTATACCCAATTTTTTGAGTCTTTTTTTTTTGAGATCCAATTGACATTTAACATTTTATTGGTATCTCATTGTGGCTTTGATTTGCATAGCCCTGATGGCTAATGATGTTGAGCATCTTTTCATGTGCTTATTGTCCATTTGCATATTTTCTTTGAAGAAATGTCTATTTAGATCCTTTGACCATTTTTTCAGTCAGTATATTTGTCTTTTTAGTTGATCTCTTGTATCCATCCATTTCTCTTTCCATCTCCATAGTCCAAAACACCGTCATGTTTCACCTGAACCACTACATAAGCATCCTAATTAATCTTGCTGTGTCCACCCTTGCTCCCTTCCAATCTATTCCTCATACAGCAAGCAGACAAATATTTTTAAAATGCAATCTGATTGCATCACTTCTTTACTTAATACCTTTCTATAGTTTCCCAACTTGTCTTTGGACAGAGTCCCCAAATCCTTCACATAGCCTACAGGGCCCAGAATAACTTCTATATCCCTATCTGAACCTCTCCATCACTCACTGTATGCTTTCCCACACCAGCCTCCTTTCAGATTCTTAAATGCTCCAAATCCCTTCTTACTTCTGAGCTTCTACACATGTGATACATATTTTCTAGATAATAAATTTTTACTGAGTATCTGATATGTGCCAGGCACTGGGCTGGACATTGAAGGTGCTGCAGTGACAAAGACCATTGCAGCTCCTGATCTCCTGGGGCAGTCTAGATGAGGAGATAGAATTGTAAACAAGTAATTAAATAAATGGCTACATAATGCCAGTCACAAAAGGGGCTAAGAAGGAAGAGTACAGTGCATTGTTTCCTCTGCTTAAAAAGCCTTGTTCTCCAACCTGGCCTGAGCAACTATTCAACTAACATGTCACCTCCTCAGAGATCCTTCCATGATTCACAGATTAGATCAAATTTCTCTATAATGTACCCTGTAACTTTTCTTCAGAGCTGACATTAAAAGTTTAATCAATTATTTTAGATTTTATAATTATTTGCTTAACATCTATCTCCCCCAATATATCATAAGTCTTCTTCCCTACTGTGTCCATGTTACTGGCATAGTAAAGATCTTAAACAGATGTCAGTTGAATGAATACATGGACGTGGAATACAATGAATGAATGATGACTAGAACCCTTGGTTTCCAGCAAAACTTCAACAGGACATCTGTTGACTTAGGCCCTCCACCTCTTTCATAACCATTGCTCAAGTACTGGGTAGTGTAATCTTTAACTTAGTTAGTCACAGGAATCCAGGTCTTTTCCTTTTATTCCCTCATTCCATAAATGTGTGCTCAAAGCAGAATCGTTTGCTTGTCCTCTTCAGAGATGACTCATTGGAAACGTCACACTCAGACAGCCATTGGGGTATAAAGAACAAGGACTGCACTGGAAATCCTGAGGCAGGGACTATATATATAGTTAATCACAGTTGGAGCCCACAGTACATTCCAGGGACAATCACGAACATGACCCAGGCTTTCTTCTGCCTGGCGGGCCAACATGTCATTAGCTTCTATTTTATTTCCTGGCTATTCTGGGTCCAATCAGAACACTCTTTTGGTGACAATGTATACAAAAGAGCCAAAGACCTTCTTGACTAGGTTTCTAGGCTTAATTCCTAGACCAAGACACACTGCGACCCAGACACTCATGCTTTTCTCCAGATTCTTCCATCCTCATGCTCTGAAGCCTCCTGCACCAGTTCTTCCTTGGTCTTCTCCATCCTCACTCATTTAAAACCACTACATTGGGCTTCCCTGGTGGTGCAGTGGTTAAGAATCCACCTGCCAATGCAGGGGACATGGTTTCAAGCCCTGGTCTGGGAAGATACCACATGCCGCAGAGCAACTAAGCCCGTGCACCACAACTACTGTGCCTGTGCTCTAGAGCCCATGTGCCACAACTACTGAGCCTGCGCTCTAGAGCCTGTGCTCCACAACAAGTGAAACCACTGCAATGAGAAGCCCATGCACCACAACAAAGAGTAGCCCCCGCTCGCCACAACTAGAGAAAGCCTGCGCACAACAACGAAGACTATACATCTATTCTTCCTACAACCTGTCACTGTCATCCCAACCTTTGTTAATTCCTTGAGGGCAGAGAAATCACTGTAATATCTACTCCCTGGTACTAAGCACAGAGCCTGCATGTGGTAGGTACTCAGAGCATGTTTAAGGAAGGAAGGATGGATGGGTGGCAGAGTTGGAGGGGAGAAGAAAGAGGGAAAGGATGATGTTACATTTATATAGAATTCTATTTCTGTAGTACACTGCCTAGAATCTGTGCTGTGTAGTAGACTAGTCACTAGGTACATGTAGCTATGAAGATTAAAATGAATTAAAATTAAAAATTCAGTTCATCAGCAGTAGTCACATTTCATGTGCTCAACAGCCACATATGCCTGGTGGCTACCATTGGACAAAGCAGATGTGGACCATTTCCATCATTGCAGAAAGCTCTATTGGACAGATTCTACAAGTCTCCTAAATGTCCATAAACATGTGGTTTGGGGGAATTAGGAAGCCATCTAGGCAGTGGTTTTGCTAAGGTTTTGCTAAGTAAGGAAGTGAAGACCTCAGTTCTTAGACCCTGAATGTAATGTAAGCAATTCTACCCGTGTTTCTTTCTTTCTTTTTTTTTTTTTTTTTTTTTGCCGTACGCAGGCCTCTCACTGTTGTGGCCTCTCCCGTTGCGGAGCACAGGCTCCGGACACGCAGGCTCAGCGGCCATGGCTCACGGGCCCAGCCGCTCTGCCGCATGTGGGATCCTCCCGGACCGGGGTACGAACCCGTGTCCGCTGCATCGGCAGGCGGACTCTCAACCACTGCACCACCAGGGAAGCCCCCTACCATTGTTTCTTTGATCAGATGAAAAAAACAAAAAGCAGAGCAATGCTTAGTTTATCTGAATTTAAGAAGGTAAAATAAACTTATGATTTAATGGACCTATAGCATAAATTTGAAAAAAAAAGTTAAAAAAACCCTTTATGATTAATTATTTCTATTATTCTTAACCTTAATTTATGTTTAAAATATCATCCCCTGTCACAGGGATCACCTCAATTAGACAAGTGGGCAAGCCTTGTAACACTGAGGGAAGATCACCATCATTGATTGTAACCCACTAACACAGACTTTGTGAAATTGCGTTTTTTCCATGTACCAATTTAGTTAATAACATAGACACTCTTGAAAAATTCTCTTTGCAGAATATTTTTAAAGCACTTTACCAATAATGTGAACACACTATATATGTGCACACATTATTTATATGTGCACATTATATATGTGAGAATGTGCACACATTCTCACACTTATTAAAGAGTATTCCAGCAGGACTTCTACTTAAAGAATTTTTTATCAGTTTAGTTTTTGTTATTATATTTACTTAAAAGAAATAAAGTAAAACCAAAATTCTTTAGCTCAGAATTTTCATTAATTTAAAGTCAGGGCTTTTCCTGTCTCTCCCTCCTGACTCATCCCCACTGCCACCTACTTTCTGAAATAGAGAGATTTTACTGTCTTCCTAGACCTTGCAAAATCTGCACACTCATTGGAAAACAGGGTGCCGTTTTTATTAAGCAGTTTCTTCAGCAGTGAAATAGGAAGAGCATCTGCTGAAAGTTTAGGAAGAGGGGAGCAGCAGAAACCACATACCAAATAGAAAGCAACACATTCCCTACAGAATGGCAAGAAACTCTGTGACAAGGAAACCAAGAGAACATTCCTAGCAACATATTCCAAACTTCCTGCAGTTGTTTATATCTTCAGACAGATAAGAAGTTTCTATATATAGCTGTGCTTCAGCAAATACTTTTCAGCTCAGGCTGTAGCCAACGAATTGTAGGTACAGCACAATGGAATTTTTGTAACCAGAGAGAATGGATTTTTTTGCAGTTTGATAAATCAGATATGCAAAGTATTCAGGTGCCAGGTTCTCCTCCAAACCATGCTTCTCTCTTTGCTGGGATAAAACCAAACATTGAATAATTAAAGCAAAAGTACGATAGTAAATAATTCAATATTGATCCAAGGCTGTGGAGAGTAGAGGCGTGGCCGCAGCCATTGCTTTGGTCCTAAAGTTTCAGAGATATACTGGTGACCTCTCCTAACAGAAAGAATCTAAAGTGCAGAGTAACCACTAATCCTCACTGAGATATGATACATGTGATTCTTGAGTCTCCAACCGGAGAATGCTTGACCTCCCAGAATAAGTCTGTGACTGTAACATCCCCAGACCCCTTGGAAATGCTTCCTTCCCCGTGGCCATTGTCACACCATTAATACCTCCATGATCTTAACCATTAACTCCTTTCTGCCCCTTCTAAAATTATATAAGCAATGAGTATTACATGCCCTTCAATCCAGTCCGGACCTCTCATGTGAACTCCAGACAGCCCTGCCTTCAAAATTGTTTCACTGATGGTCTTCCCCCATCTCAGTCAATGGCAGCTCCATCCCTCCAGCTGCTCAGGCCACAACCTTGGAGTCAGCTTTGACTCCTCTCTCTCTAACTAAACCCAACAAATCCTGAATCTGATGGCTTCTCACACCTCCATGGCTATCACCCTGGTCCAGAGGTTGTCAACCACACTTGCTAATTTCACCTCCCAGTGGCTATCTGGCAACATCTGCAGGCACTTTCAGTTGTCACAATGAAGAGGGCACTACTGGCATCTAGTAGGTAGAGGCCAGGGATGCTGCTAAACACCCCTCAAAGCACAGGACAGGCCTCACAACAAATTATCCAGCCTAAAATATCAATAGCGCATAGGTGGAGAAACCTTTCCCTAGTCCAAGCCACTAGCTCTCTGGCCTGGGTTATTTCAGTAGCCTCTTAACTGTTCTGTCTGTTTCTGTGATTGCCTATTCCCCCACAACTATTCTCCACGCAGGAACCAGAGTTATCCTGTGAAAATAAGCCAGATCATGCCACCTCACCGCCAAAAACACTTACCCTCTATATACCCCATTTTGCTCAGAAAAGTCCAAGTCTTCCCAGCAGCCTGCAGATCCTTATTGCCCCTGATATATCTCTGACCTAATCTCCTCCTCTCTGCCCATCTCTTACTCTACTCCAGCCACCCGGGCCTCTCTGTTTGTCCTTGAGTCCTCCGGGTATATTCTTGTCTCCAGGCCTCTGCTCATCTCCGCTCTGCCTAGAACACTTTTCCCCACTTCTCTGCCTGCCTGTCTCCTTCATTACTCTCAAGTCTTTGCCCAAATGTCATATTCTCATTGAGGCCAACATTGACTCACCCTCTTCGAAATTGCAATCACAGTCCCCTGCCCTGGCACTCCTTATGTCCCTTCCCTGTTTTATTTTTATCCATTGCATGATTACAGTCAAATTTACTATGTACTTATTTATGTGATTCATTGTCTGTCTGTCCCCTCCATTAGAACATAAGCTCTATGAGAACAAGGATTTTTGTTAGTTTTGTTCCCAATCTAGAACAGTGTCTGGAATGCATAAAGCCTTCCACAAATATTTGTTGAACAAGTGAATGAAGGAAAGAAAAAAAAGAGAGAAAAAGAAAGAAAGGAAGAAGGAAGGAAGGAAGGAAAGAAGGAAGGAAAAAGAAAGAATACCTGTTCACTGAAGTTAAATTAGAATATATAAATAGGCAAAAAGAAGAAAATTAAAATTGTCTGTTATCCTATCATCCTGAATTAACTACCATGAACATTGTGTTATGTATCTTTTCAGATACCCCTCTATCTCTTTGAGCACATGTATATTTAAGCACATGTGATTATAGACTACAGTAATTAGAGCTTGAATCTCAGCTTTGCATGTGACCTTGAGCAAGCATCTTAGTCCATTCAGGTTGCTATAACAGAATACCATAGATCAGGTGGCTTGGACAACAGAAATTTATTTCTTATACTTCTGGAGGCTGAGAAGTCCAAGATCAAGGCTCTGGTAGATTCAGTGTCTGGTGAGACACCCCCCTTCCTGATTCATAGACATCTTTTTGTTATGTCCTCACATGGTGAAAGGGACAGGGAACTCTCTAGGGTTCTGTAAGGGCACTACTCTCTTTCATAAGGGCTCTGCCCTCGTGATCTAATTACCTCCCAGAAGCCCCACCTCCAAATACCATCACATTAGGGATTAGGTTTCAACATATGAATTTTGGGAGACACAAACATTCAGTCTATAACGGCAAGTAAGTTAATTTCCTCAAGCCTCATTTTTCTCATCTTAGAAATAACAAATATACCTCCTACCTCATTGGAGTATGGTTAGGATTATCTGGGATAATGCAGGAAAAGTACACAACACAATGCTTGACACACAGTAAAAACTCAATAAATGGTGACTTTTATTATTATCATACTGCACATGCAGTTTTGCATCTTGCTTTTTTTCTCACTTAGTACTTCTGAACATATTTGTATGTCCATAAGTACAATTCTACGACATTTTTCATGACTCCACAATATTCCATCATATGGATACGTCATGACATTTAACCCACTCTCTATTGATGAATAACTAGGTTGATTCTAATTTTTTTCTCTATCAATATTGAGACAAATATCCTAGTAGTCATCTTTTCCCAGACCCTCACTTATGTCCTTGGGCTAGAAATACGGGGTCAAATGTTTAAGACTTTTGCTATCCACTTAAGATGATACTTTTATGATGGCTCAAATGGAAAGCTGTTAAGAAATTATATGAGTTTTAAAGGTTTGGTATTAGAGAAAATAAACACTCACTTTGAGTAAATCATCTCATGAAAAAGGTCAATGGAGACAGGGTCTGGAAGGTTTATCATCATGGAAGAGGCTAGTTTAGGGGCGTGGCAGGAATCCCCATAAATGAAGCAGTACTTGAGGTGCTTAAGGGTTCAAGGTTATGGACCGTCAGGCTTATTAGAGTCTCTGCCATCCAACTCCACCCCGCCATACTCCTAGAGCTCCAATGCCCAAAAGCAGTCCCAGACTCTGGTTATTTGGCTGTTGGAGTCAACTATCCCCCCACCTCAACCATCTTCCTCATAGTCGGAGCGTCAGAGAAGCTAATGTGGCTGAGGAAGGGGATCCCCTTTGATATTGCTCCTTCCTGGATCCCTGGGAGCAAGTGTAAGGGATGCCCTAGGAATAGACAACTACAGTGCTGGGGGGCCCACTTTGCCCTTCACCTGCTGTTGGTGGCACAGACATACTTAAGAGACTCTAAAAGTTGTACCTGCTGCCAGCACGGCTCTTTAGCTGTCCTCATTAATAATGTAAAATGGAACATTTACATTTTCTTAATATCTATCTCTCAACCATTTACACCCCCCTTAGGATCATTACATTTCTTTGAGTTCCTTCAAAATGAAAACAAAAGTCCTAGTGCGCATTTGGGGAGCCACTGGGAAATTAGGGAGATCCCTGTAAATGTTGCCACCCTCAGGCAAGTTGTAAGAGGTACCCAATAGTAAATTTAAAATGCTTAATAAATCGCCCAACTGTTGCATTTTAAGATAACTGGGAAGAAAAGGAAAAAGATTCTCTCTAAGCTTCTAAGGAGTTACTGGTATCTTCCTTAGAGATATTCCCTGGGCAAGTTAACACTTAAACAGAGTGAGCTGAGGTACATACACAGTCGCTACTCAATCAAGTTTAACTATAAATAGTAGGAATAGATTAACCTGCCCATCACTGGAAGTTTGAATGCACAAACGATGGAGTCTGCATTAATGGCCCTCCCCTCAGACGCAGGCAGCCCCACACGTAATATGGTTTGAGGTCTCTGGCTTGCATTCTCCTGTTCATTTTCCCTCCAGGAGCGAGAAATGGGAAAAAGGTAAGAAACTGAACCCCTCCTTGTTCCTGGCTTTCCACAGGACAGTGGGTGAGGCACTCCTGCCCGCAGCGATGGGAGAATGATTCTTTTCAGGATGTGTGCTGCACTTCCAAGTCCTCACAGCTTGCAGGCAATACTGGACCACTAAGTACATGGAAAAGACCTTTCATGGTGGGGGATGTGGAGGAGGGCTGAGGAAGGAGGAGAGGGCTGAACATTAAATAAGCACTTACTACGTACCAAAGACTGTACTCCACACTTTCCATCTGCTAACGGAGGGAGGTAGACATTACCCCTTATTCCTACGCGCCCCCCCCAGCTCATTGTTGATGAGGAAACAGGTCCAGAATGGCTTGATTTGCCCAATGTCAGCAAATGCCAGAGCCAGAATTTGAACCCCAATCTACTAGCAACAAAGCTGCTTCTCAAGAACAAAGAATCAGTAAGAACAAAATTAAATTGTCACGTCATGACAACCGTGACCCTTAAAATTATGAGCACTTCACACTCCTCTTAAAGCTCTGCTAAGATCAAGGGCAATGCAATTCTGAGCAAGTAAAAGGACCCTGTATTTTCTTCCTGTAAAATGTTGGAGGACGTTGTCTCCTCATTTCTGCGTTCTTCTGCTCCAGGATAGGGAACAGAGTTAGGGCATGGTGCTCCTGGGATGCCCTGATACCATTCTAGCTGATGGTACGTCTTCTCCTAATTCCTAGGACTCCCCATGCCAGCATGGGCAGAGCCTGGTTGTCCAGTGGGACAGGGATGACTGGGAGGGACCAAAATCAGGAACCAGACTCACTCACTGAGGCAAAGGACCAGGAAGCTAAACCACCCACAGCTTTGGGGGTTCTAGATAAAGTCCTAACTGTGCCCACGCTGGTATTCAAGCAGAGAAAGACAGACAACAAACACCTCTATATGTGTATTGAAAACATTCAGGCAAGTAAGGGGATTGGGGGGACAGGAGGTGTTGCCTTACATCAGGAGGTCAGGGAAGGCCTCTCTGAGGAGGAGGGCATTTGAGACTCATCTGAGTGAAATAGGAACTGAGTCACACAAGGTGGGGAAGGAGCGACTGAAGATGAGGGATCCAAGTCCAAGGGTACCCGAGGTAAAGGCATGCCATTTGAGAATTATGAGGAAGCCCAGTGTAGCACGGGGGGTTGAAAGATGAGTCTCTGCATTCCTTGCTCCTGTCTGTCCTCAGGGTGCCCATAGTCCCTGTGGGGACTGAACTGGCTGCACTTCCAGTGCAAACTGGAATTCGAGCTCCATTCCCCAACCTGGGAGAGACCAGGTCCCTGGACCGGTCACCAGGACTGAGCATGAGGCCGTGAAACCAAAACCAGATCTGAGTGCAGGACAGAGACTGGATCTCAGGAACCAGGCAGCAGCAAGTTGGCAGAACTGGGACATGAGATGGACAAACAGGCAGTGTCTGGATGTCGAATCTCAAGGAAGGGAGAGGAAGACCTCCTGTCCACACCTCCCTCAGCCCCACACAGACTGCCGCTTACTCCTTTGTCTTCAGCTCTTCCCTCCCTCTTGTTTACTCCATTCTAGACACACCTGCCACCTTGCCCGGCATACTCCTGCCTCCAATTCTTTGACCTTGCTATTCCGTCCTTCTGGAATCCCTCCTCCAATACCCTCGGGACTCATTCCCTCATTGACTTCAAGCCTTGAACAAATGTCACTTTCTCAGTGAGGCCCACCCTGACCACCGTCTTGCAAATTGCAAACCCAAGGTCTGGGAGAAGCCCCTCGGCCAAGGAAAAGGAAAAGGGGAGGGTATCCGGGCCATCCAAGGACAGAAACCAAATGTCACAGCACTTCAGGTATGAGTCAGGCTGCTGTGGGTTCCAGATGTCACTCCATCCTGGCACCTAAGGTTCCATTCTTGGTGCCTTGAAAGATTCAGGGGACCAAAATGAAAACTCTGGCACTCATAGATACACCATTAATACTTGGATCTGGCTGCATGAATTTTTGAAAGAGAAAGAGTGTTTTGTAGGGGAATATAGGCAATACATTTACAAGGTTCCAAATTCAAAATATATAAAATGGTATCCAGTGAAAATCTCTCCTGCCATTCAACTACCTGCTTCCTCCACTGAAAGCCACAGACGTGATCAGTGTCTGGTGTACCTTTCCAGAGATATTTTATAGATAGCCTACCAAGTATGTTTATATTCCCCATCTTTTACCTAAATGGTAGCCCACTATACATAGGCTCTTTGATATTTTTCACTTAAATGTCTTAAAGATATTCTCATTTTAGCTTCTTCACTTCTATTTACGGCTGCTTAGTAATCTCTTTGGGTGTACGCTCATGTTTTATTTAAGCAGTCCCCTTTAGATGAATGTGGGGCTATTTCTAATGCTTTGTTGTTGAAAACAGTACAGCAGAGAATACCCTCGTGCACAGGTCACTTCACCATGGGTAAATTCCAGCAGGCGGGATTGCAGTACTAAAGGTATGCACATTCTCAGTTTTGATGGACAGCACCAAACAGTCCTTCCTAGAGGAGACCCTTTGTTGGTGCGTGTGTGTGGTTCCATCTTAGCCCTCCCAGGCAGAGAAGCTAAGACTGCTAACATATGACTACTTCAGCACAAAATCCACCACCGCAGTGCTCAGGGCCTGGCATGTAGTTGGAGCTCAAAAAATGTTTGTTAGGTGAGTGTATGGGAAGATTGAGTGGAGGGGTAGATGAGAGGATGGAGACATGGATATACAGACAAACCAGTGATGAATTCTAGACAGAGCTAGTACAGCCCCCTTCCAGAAGTTCTCTCTCAAAACTCCAGTCTACACTTACTCCTCTCCCTTTTGCTGCCAGGGTCACAGAGTTTAAGATTTAGTTGTTCTCTGCTTCATATGTGTTCTTTTTGTGTCCTCAAATGAAGGGTAAATTCCTAACGGGCTGAGAACACAGAGAATGGCAGTAAAGAGCATGGTGGGGGGAATCCCAGCTCCACATTTGCCAGCCTAGAACTCTGGGCAGGTTACTAAATTGACCTGGTACTAGTTGCCTTGTATGTCAAACGGAGATGATCACACTTGTACTTTACCAACCTACCCCGTAGGTGGTGTTGACAGAATTGAACATGCTAATGCTAATAATGAAATTAGAACATGCCTGGCCAATAGCAAGCCTTTAGTAATGAACTTAGAGCATGCCTGGCCAATCACAATCTTCCTTGTGTTGTGCTTCTATTGTATCTCCTCTGTTGCCTAGAATAATGGTGGGCACACGAGAGGCATTCCACTAATATTTTACCACTGATTCCATACACTTTAATTAACCATCAGTTTTAGTTAGAAGTTACCATTCTTCTGGCATGCATATTGCTTTGATTCCTGCTGAGCAAGCCAGACCTTATCTGCCTAGCTCAGGTCAAGGTAAGCTTTGAGCAAGTATACATTAACTCATTCCAAGAATATTTAATTTTATATGCTACAAGCCCAGATTACAGCAATGAACAGGACAGCAAAATCTTTGCCCTCATAAAGGCTTCGCTCTAGCCCACGGAGCTAAGTAAAATAGGCAGCAAAACATGACTCTGTTTTGGAAGATGCAGAGGCAAAATTATGTAACTTGTCTGTCAACACCCCCCAAACGTACCTGGCTCTTTGTTCATCTATTTTAGCCATGAAGCTTTACCTAAATGCTCTGAATTTCCTCTTCCTTGAATATCTCTTTAATGAGATCCCCTCTCCTGCTCACCTCCTTGATCCTGCTTCTCAAATAGAGTTGCTAATGATGTGTGCATGGGCCAGACTTGCACAAGTGTTGAGCTGCAAAACTGCTCTCTGTCTGTTAATTTCATCCTCTGCTCCGGCGGGGATCCTTGAGTTAGAGCAGATGCTGCTTGCCAGGGGCTTTCGCGCCCATCGATCAGCGTTGTTGATGAAGGAGGAAAGGAAAGTTTCCTCCATGACTGCCGTTTGAATATAATTTATTGTGCTCTGAACGAAAAGTGGAAAGAAGAAAAGGTACTGATAGGCACTAGCACAAATCAACGGTGATGGATGACACTCAGATTTCGGTTTCAGAGGAACATGCTTGAAAGTCAAAAAATCATTGCAGGGCTTCCCTGGTGGCGCAGTGGTTGAGAGTCCGCCTGCCGATGCAGGGGACACGGGTTCGTGCCCCTGTCCGGGAAGATCCCACATGCCGCGGAGCGGCTGGGCCCGTGAGCCATGGCCGCTGAGCCTGCGCTCCGCAGCGGGAGAGACCACAACAGTGAGAGGCCCGCGTACCGCAAAAAAAAAAAAAAAAAGAATCATTACAATGGTGAGGTGACACTCTCCACAGCTGTGCCAAACGCGCTCCTTCTAAATGGCTAAGGTGCCTGTTGGAGTCCCGTGGGGAGTCCAGATTGACAATGATAATAAAGAAAATAATAATATAGTCACATAGCATTTAAGAGCAAGTACACTGTAAACAGACGGCATGGATTTGAACCCCAGCTCCACCCTTGGGAAAGTTATTTAATATTTCCTCCTGTGTAAATGGGGGTAACAGTAACACTTTAATCACAGGGTTGTTAGGAGAATTAAATGGGTTACCATATAGAGAGCGATTAGCACGATGCCTGTCACTTACGAAGCTCCAGATTTATGTCCACTCTGCTTTTTGTTATTAATGGTGAATTTTGCTCTCTGCCAAGTCCTGACCTAAGCCTGCCTGTCCACCACTTCACCCTGCTCTTCACTACCACCACCCTCTGGCACCTGGATCACCCTCATTCTTTAATGGCACATGACACTCGTATTCAAAATCCACTTAATTTCTGACTTTGTTCCTCCCCCTATTTAGGTTTTTTTTTTCATTTCAAAGATTTATTTTTAATTACAGAAGATTGAATTTAGGTTTTATATGTGTCTTCTGTTTGTTTATTCATTTGCATTTCCAATTATGTCTAGAAAAATACTTATAAGACTGGAAATAAATGCTCCAAAACTATTCATAGGATTATGAGGGTCTACTTTTCTTCCTTCTATTTTTATGTACTTTACAACTTAAAAAATATATATAAACAAGGTCCTCCTGTATAGCACAGGAACTATATTCAATATCCTATGATAAACCATAATGGAAAAGAATATGAAAAAGATTGTATATACGTATATGTATAACTGAATCACTTTGCTGTCCAGCATAAATTAACACAACATTGTAAATCAACTATACTTGAATAAAACAAAATTTTTAAATAATTTTAAAAATAATTGTGGAATGCCTCCCCTGCCATGACCAACACGGAGGCTTTGTACCAAGTCCTATTCTTAGTGTTCGAATGACCCAGTCCGAGGCTGAAGAAGCCACCCTGGGTGCACATTGCCATTGACCGTGATGGTGTGCGCTCTGGTGGTGGTGTCTTACTTCCTCAATGCCGGAGGAACAATTTATGATGTTACTGTCGAACTTCAAGTGCTGGCTCTGTGACTGACGAGCATGGGCAGCAGAGGCCCACAGCTTTCTTGGCCTAGGGAGTAAATGGACGACATAGTATGAAGGACTCACATCCAGCTTTCTGTCTACAGTGGGAGGTTTGGGTTTCATAATCCTCGACTGATCCAAGGCACCAAACTCTCCAAAACTAAATAGACTTCTTTTTTTTAAATATCTTTTTTAAAATATAAATTTATTTACCTATTTATGATTTTTGGCTGCGTTGAGTCTTCATTGCTGCACGCGGGCTTTCTCTAATTGTGGCGAGTGGGGGCTACTCTTCTTTGCGGTGCGTGGGCTTCACATTGCGGTGGCTTCTCTTGTTGCGGAGCACGGGGTCTAGGCGCACGGGCTTCAGTAGTTGTGGCTCGTGGACTGTAGAGCACAGGCTCAGTAGTTGTGGTGCACTGGCTCAGTTGCTCTGCAGCATGTGGGATCTTCCCGACCCAGGGCTCGAACCCGTGTCCCCTGCATTGGCAGGTGGATTCTTAACCACTGCACCACCAGGGAAGCCCTAGACTCCTTCTTGTATTCACTGGATTCATCTGTGTTCTGTTGAGTTTTCTCATGGCTAGAGTATTCATGAGAATGAAACTGTCGGGCAATCTGATGGGTGAGAGTGTCTTTTGAGAATAAATCAATGGATACTGGATTTGCTCCTGTTAATGAAGTTTTAAAGGTTATACCAACACTCTGATTTGAAATATGGAAAAGGATGAATGAAAAGCAACAGAAAAGAAGCATCTAGTGAAAACACAGGAAGCATATTAAAAGCTTGGGCTAGAATGTCTTCTTGGTATCAAGGAGACAGGTTTACAACAGAATCTTTTCTGCTGGTCTATATTGACGTGCCAGTGATGTTACCTGGCATTTTCTTCTTAGTTTTTCGTTTCTTAAAGAAAATATACTCCACTTCTACAGCTATCATATTGAATAAAGTAATTATTTTTTACAAACCCCTTAACATTTTTTCGGAGATGACATTTCTGACTTTCAGAAATTAATGTAAAATCAGGAAGGAAGATCCCATAAGGTGAGAGCCCTGGACAGCTGATTAGCTTTACCTGTGGTGCTTTGCCTTTAAACAAAGTGTGTGATGGTACATTATTTCAGATACGTATGTAAGACTGTTTCCTGTACAATAAGATGTGTGAAATGAGCAGAAATAAGTTTTCTAATTAAAAATTAAAATGATAGTAATTGTATGTGCCGTTTTTTACCATAGAACATGTACAATGAATGTTTAAAAGATGGGGGAAGAACAGATTTAGTTCATTCTCCCTCTTCTTCAAATAGATTAAATCGACCTCCTTATCAGAGCATATTAATAAGAAATCAGGAACTCAATGCCATACAGAGGACAAGACTGGCTGTTTGCTGAGGGGTTATTGCTGTCTGGGAACTCACTTGACCTGTGAGATACCTGAGCCCATCAGTGACGTAACTCCATAGGAGGAATCTGTCACACACACACTGTACTGAGAAATACTGCATCTGAATGAAGGTACATTTATACCCTAAATCATTTAAAATTAGAATGAAAATAAATAACAACAGCAGCCACAGCACCTCCCCTACAAAAGGATGAATTGCTTAAATTTCAGGTGGTTGAGTTAGTTGCTTGTGAATTGGGCACTTCTATTCTCAGGGTCCTTGCCTGATTCTGAGGTTAATTAGACGGTACCTGCAGTTACAGAGACTATTTCTCCTTTAACAATACCACTCCAACTTTCATTTATCTTTTTCAGTTTCCTGCTCACTTGAAAATCTGTTGAGAAGAGATTATAGGCTTGATGGATTCGTTAAAAAAGGGAAAAAATAAAATAACAGCAGTCCTACTTCACATTCAGCCCATTGAAGAAAGAAGCATGAAAGCCCTAAGGTAGATTGTCTGAGCTCAAGCATTCAATGGGGATTCAAAGTACTTCTCAGTCAATCTATAGTCTCTACCAATCCTTGGCCTTTCGTGGAAGATGGGTAATGGTAATGGAAGCCAAGCATGTGTCCTCTCTATAGCCTCCCACTCCAATATTAACTTACTGTGACAACAGAAACTCAAGGGGAAAAATTATCCAATAGAATTTGCCAAGTGTCAAAATGTGATAGGACTTTATATCAGTTATGTATTACCAAAATAATTCTGTACAATAAATCACCCTGCAACTTAGTGGCTTAAAAGAGCAACCATGGGGCTTCCCTGGTGGCGCAGTGGTTGAGAGTCCACCTGCCGATGCAGGAGGCACATGTTCATGCCCTGGTCCGGGAGGATCCCACATGCCGCGGAGCAGCTGGGCCCGTGAGCCATGGCTGCTGAGCCTGCACGTCCAGAGCCTGTGCTCCACAACGGGAGAGGCCGCAACAGTGAGAGGCCCGCGTACCGCAAGAAAAAAATTTAAAAAAAAGAACAAGCATGTATGAGTACTCAGCTGAGCAGATCTGCTCACCTGGGCCTGCTCAGCTCATCTTGACTGGGCTCACCCATGCATCTGTGGTCAGCTGGTGGTTGGCTGGGGGCTGAGCCTCTGCTGGGCTGACTTGGCCCTAATCCACATGGTCTCTCATCCTCTGGCAGGCTGGTGGAGGCTATTGTGGATGTGCACGCAATCTCTGAGGACAAGCTCTGAGTCCTAAGCTCGGAATTGACACACCATTGCTTCTGTTGCATCCCGCTGGCCAAAGTATAACAGGAGCACAGCCCAGATTCCAGGGATGATGAACAGATTGTATTTCTTAATGGGAATAGTTGCAAAGTCACATTGCAAAGGGTGAGGATACAAGGAGGGGTAAAACATTGGGGTCACATTTGTAATCAACCTACCACAAGCTTGAAACATGGTGGTGTGTGAAATAAGCGACAGCAATTGCTGTCAACGAATGAAAAACATTTCGTTGTTGAAATGGTTTTGAGACAGCGTAAATCATAGGATTTTCCTCAAAATAGGAGCTAAAAATGCTCAAAATTTTAATCAAGGACCATCTGAGAAGACATCTACCACAACCACATCAGATCTTGCTCCTGACCCCCCCATCCAGAGGGTTTTCCTCCCCACAAGGTCTCCTGATCTCAGAATTTTTCTAACACAACCAAGTTTTGACATAACTTGGGCAATTATTCTGTACCTGAGAAACACTCTTTTAAATACAACTCCACAAATGCATATTCAAAATTGTATACATACAATTTACCTTGCAATTTATATTGCAACCATGGAAGGCTGTATATGTGAAAGGACAAAGATGGACCGAGAATACGAAATGGTTATATTCAGATGATGAGATGGTTGTGTTTTTCTCATTTTTCAAAATGGTCTTTAAAGTTGGGGTTACACTAACAATAAAAAAGGAGGAGATGTAAATAAGTTGAAAGCAAAGATTAACAAGCATTTATCTTTAATAGTCTACACATTGTACAACAGCAAAAACTCTGTATTGTCTTTTCATTTTATAATCCTTGAGGCTGACAATGAAATATTCAAATGCCAGGAAACACAAAAGCAGTTCAGAATTATACTTGAGGAAGAGTTATGTGACTCCACTATCATTACTTAATTCATGCAAAGTGCCTTAAATAAGTCATTTTATCTTCATCTTGTGATTTTTTTATTTAGTAGAGTTCTATGAAGGTGTCTAATGATGACAAACCAGCAGGGCCCATGTGCTGAAGCATATCTAACAATGCAATTACAGTAATTTGAAAAAACATAACAAAAGAATAATCATGGTTATATATTCTCTGGGTGGTTTTGAATACAAATGCAAAAATGTGGGTAAATGTCACAATTAATGTATCTGAAGCCAAAAAAGAAAAACATCTCAGTAGGAAACAGTTTAGCTTAGAGCATCAAATAATCAAGTTAACCTAATGTAACAGCAAAGGAAACATGTTTCATATTTTGTTTTCCAGAGTTTAGCATAAAGCTTTTAATCAGAAGCTTAACAAAAGAATGCAGCACTGTCTGAATCAGAAAAGTCGTTTTTACTCTTAAAACTATTTTGTAGCTTGTGAGAGGTGAATTGATGATTCCATCCTATTCTTAGATCTTGCCCCTGCCTCATACTTCCCTATCAAGACCAGAAATAACCACAGCAAGAACATTTTATATCCATGCCTTGCTGATTCTTTTTCAAAGTTTTTTTTTTTTTTTTTTTGCGGTACGCGGGCCTCTCACTGTTGTGGCCTCTCCCGTTGCGGAGCACAGGCTCCGGACGCGCAGGCTCAGTGGCCATGGCTCACGGGCCCAGCCGTTCTGCGGCATGTGGGATCCTCCTGGACCAGGGCATGAACCCGTGTCCCCTGCATTGGCAGGTGGACTCTCAACCACTGTGCCACCAGGGAAGCCCTCAAAGTATTTTTGCTTACATTTTCTCATTTAATACGCTTCCAACCCAGTGGATGAAATAGCACAGACATCAACATCCCCCATTTTACTAACGAAGAAACCAAGACACAAGTAACTCCTTCAAGGACATACAATGGGTAAATGGCAGGACTGGTTAGGATCACCTTTATGAGCAGCAGGAAAGGAGGGCACTGGGAGATGACACCTATTACTAAGAAAAAATATATAATATTACACACTTGTTAGAAATCAAAACTACAAAAGCAAAAAGAAGATCATTTAAAATGCCTGTAATTCCCACTTAATGGAGAGAAACACGTGTAGCACCTTGGAGTAACTCCTTCAGGATACAACAACGTTTGCTTCCTATTTCACCGAGCAAGTTGAAGCAATAAGAAGAGAACCTCTACATTCTCCCCCGCCATCTCCCAGACCCACACGTGTGCCCACATGCTTTGCCGTCCCTGGTACAGAGGATGAACTGTCTGGTCCTAACGCCACTGTCTCCATTCTACACTCCATCCAACTTCCTTTCACCAGCTCAAAGGTTCACTCTGCAATTCACTTCTTATCAATTGTTCCCCCCATTCTATCAGTAAGCAAACATACTGTAATCTCTCCCATTTGAAACAAAGAAACAAATAATGAACAAACGTGTGTTGCCCCGACATCCGTCTTTCACTCCGGCTCCATTTCTCTGCTCCCCTTTAGAGTAACACTTGCTATTGCTCTATCTAGATGGAATTTGAATTTTTTGAGGTGTTATTAATTTACGATCATGGACACAAATAAAGTATAGTTATTGCTTTAGGTGAAATTAGAGTGAAAAGTAGCATAAATAATATTCTCAGGTCATATGTTGAATTATCAGGATCCACATTTATTAATGACTTTGACTTAAATGTAATTGTCAATTAACTCTGTTGGAGAGAATTGATGTTTGTATATTATTCAGTTTACTTCATCTAAAATAAACAAAATGTCTTTCTGGCAAAAAATAAAGTGTTATTTAGACTCTAGTTCCCGCTATCTCTTGAACACATTTTATATAAATTCTCTTCTATAACATTATTTTTAATGAATACCTAAGCTTCCATTGTATAGATGGATGATTGTTTATGCAACATTTTCAAATATTTAGATGGCTTCCTTTTTTTTTTCAGCCTTATAACTACTAGATTAGGTTTATTTAAAGGTCTGAATCTGATTTCCAGTATGTAGCCACCAACCACAAGCAGCTACTGGGCACTTAAAATGTGGTTAGTCAGAACTGAGGTATATTGTAAGTATAAGATACCAGATTTCTGAGGCTTGGTATGTAAAATATCTTGTTAACAATTTATTATATGTTAAAATGATAATATTTTAGATATATTAGGTTAAATAACATTGTCAAAATTAATTTCACCTGGTTCTTTTTACATTTTAAACGTGGCTACTAGCAAATTTAAAATTACATATGTGGCTCACATTTGCATCTCTCATTATATTCCTACTGGACAGTGCTAGTCTAGACTCTTGAGGGTGGACACTGAAATTTCATTTATTATTCATTCCTTTGCGCTAACCAGCCATTCTTTCAGAAATCAATACAATCCAAGGCCCCTAGCCTTTCATCTTACAGTTTTTTTTTAATTGGAGTATAATTGTTTTACAATGTTGTGTTAGTCTCTGCTGTACAACGAAGTGAATCAGCTATATGTATACATATATCCCCTCCCTCTTGGACCTCCCTCCACCCCCCAGTCCCACCCATCTATGTCATCACAGAGCACCGTGCTGAGCTCCCTGTGCTATACAGCAGGTTCCCACTAGCTATCTATTTTACACATGGTAGTGTATATATGTCAGTCCTAATCTCCCAATTCATCCTACTCTCATCTTACAGTCTTAATTTGTTTGATTTGATGCTTCCTTCCAACTGACTTAGGGAAATAAGAATTTTTATGTTGTTATATACAAAAAGTAGCTTTTGATTTTACTCGCCTATTCTAATACTGTTTGTGTCCTGTTGGCGTCTCCAGTCTACAGTCTTGTGGTCCTTTCTCAAAGAGGTAGATCCTGCTGTAAAATCATGCAAGAAGAGGTAGGTGCTGTATTGATTATCCCACTTGGAATGTGGGCCCTAAGCAGGCAGATGGGGAGACTCATATTTCTCATTCATGAAAATGCTCTCCTATCAGAGGTTTAAACATGCCCCCTGGCCATGACCAAGGTTAAAGAAATAGGCATCTCTTTATTTTTTTATTTTAATTTTAATTTATTTTTGGCTGCGTTGGGTCTTCATTGCTGCACACGGGCTTTCTCTAGTTGTGGTGAGCGGGGGCTATTCTTTGTTACGGTGCGCGGGCTTCTCACTGCGGTGGCTTCTCTTGTTGCAGAGCACGGGCTGTAAGGCACGCGGGCTTCAGTAGTTGTGGCTCTCGGGCTCTAGAGCGCAGGCTCAGTAGTTGTGGAGCATGGGTTTAGTTGCTCTGCTGCATGTGGGATCTTCCCGGACGAGGGCTCGAACCCGCGTCCCCTTCATTGGCAGGCGGATTCTTAACCACTGCGCCACCAGGGAAGCCCCAAGTGTCTCTTTAAAGGAGTCAGAGCTGAATACAAATAAGCTGAAAGTTACAGGCTGACCTATGTGGTTCATATTATGTATTTACCCACTTTCAGCTTCCATTTCCTTTTCTCCTTATTAGTACTAAAACAAAGTTATAAAAATAAAATTAAATGATAGATATAGATATATTGAGACATATTCGATATATATTGATATATATTCAGATACATATCTGAAATAAATATATATAGCTATATAGCTGACATATATAAAATGGTATATATTTATATTTATCTATAAATATGTACATATCAATAAATAGAGATATATAAATTGATATCTATCTATTAGATACAAATATCAATAAGCAGACATCAGTTTATATATCTCATAGGTACAGTTCTCAGCTCACAGCAGATTCTCCACAAATGCTAGCCCATCACACGCACACATGCATGCACTCCTAATCACTGGCCTTTTTTCACACTTAAGAAAGTAAGAACCAGCTGATTTAAATTATAATCCTCCGCCAGTGCTCACGCCTGAAGAACTGGTACTTGCAGGCCCTGGGAAGCCTTCTCAGCCGGCTGGGAGACAGAAACAGTAGTGTGAGGCTTTCCCAGGCACTTGGTTTGCATCAGGCAGATGCCCACAAACCTTTCATTCATAGAGTGCCCAAGGTCAGGCTGCGGCAGCAGAGCAAACTGGAGATAACTGGGTCTTTCATGTACTTAAACACTGAATAGAATTTCTGGGGGTTTTTTCTCCTCTCTGGGAAGGCTGCTCTTTGCAGCAATAAATAAAATTTGTAAATGTGGACATCAATTTAGAAAATATGTGGATAGTACCCAGGTTTCATCAATGGATACGAAAACTGGCCTCACTGACTCTATAGTTTAGAAATGATGCTACTCATGAAGCATCCAAGCACAGCAGCTAGGACGCCCGATTTTCTCAGAGTGACTGGCACCTCCATTTCAAATATCTATCCCAGATCATAGTAGTGGCTACCAGAGTACCCTCTGGTGGGGCATGGGGTGGAGGGCCAACTGGGTACAGGGAATCACTATATGGTGACAGATGGAAACTAAATTTTTGGTGGTGAGCATGCTGTAGGGCATACAGAAGTAGAAATATAATGCTGTACACATGAAACTCATATAATGTTATAAACCAATGTTACCTCAATAAAAAATAAATCTAAACACACACACACACACACACAAATACTCGGTCCTGCCAGACCCCCTATTTCAAATATTCTGTGAGGCTGTGTATCAATCAGGCTGTGTCCTGGTTTGGGTCTTTGAAAATACGGTCACCAGTTAGAGACAGAGGAGAAAGTAGGACATCCTTTTCTTCTCAGACTTAAAAGAAAATTATTTATTACAAAAACAACATCCTAGCAAGCAACATGACCAGAAATTTTACTGAAAGAAAAATTCACCCCTGAACCAAACATACCAAGAAATCAAAATATTTTCTTTTTTGGATGTGCCCTTCGCCATCTCTAATTTGTGAAATATTTGTGATTCAGCATTAAACAAACAAAAGAAAACAAAACAAAAAACCAGGCAATGCCAAGGCTATGTGAGTTCCCAGACCTGCACTCTCCCACCCTCTTGGCTGGCTCTTCTACCAGATACATAGATGCAAACCATGGGATGCTGTCTCCTCCTCCCCAGCCCACCTGCAGATGGTCCAGATGAACCCCCCCAACTCTCCATCAATCAATGTTTCAAAACATCACCTACTGCGTGCTCAGCGCTCTTCTAGATACAAAGGCGGGTGAGGAGGAGGGGTGTAGGAAAGAAATAGAGAGCCTGGTCCTAACTCTCCAGGGGCATTGCCATGGCAACAGGAAGGGGGTGGTAGAGCGGGTGGAAAAGGCCACAGTTTCAGTGGGAGGCCAGGGCCCAACTGGGGTGCTTGCCCCATTTCGTGTGTACAGGATGCAGCTGCCTTCTTTGTCCTTTGTGAATGAAGCCACCGATTGTAGTTTCTGGGGCAGTTTCCCAAAAGTGTGTCATGAGAAAGAGGCAAGATGTTAATGTGCTGAGCAGAAAAAAACAATTCCACGGCCAGATGAGTTGGGACACGAGAGTTAAAGAAAAACAAACAGGTCTCTTTCTGCGGAAGATCTCAGGGCATTTTCTCTCCTGAGGGGCAGCTTGAATCTCAACGAGGGCACTGAAGCTCGCTGCGTTTCCCAAGCTTGCGTGGACACAGAGGAGAACATCTTCAGGAAGCAGCGTCTAAGGAATTCATTTTGGGAACTGCAGCTGCAGCTGCAGAACGTTCACTCTCATGCCTGCCGAAGACCGTATGCCAGATTCTCCCAGGTATTTCTAGGTCAGAGGAAGCCATTCTCTTGCCTTCCTTCCCATGCCTGGAAAATGGTGGAATTGAAGGGAAATAAGATGTTAGGCCAGAGAACACCCATGCAGAGAGGCCCAGAAAGGACTGGGAAGGAAAAGGATGCAATAAGAGATGACACTTATGGAGCACTTTCTCTGTGTCCTGCACTGTCGTCGCAAAGGAGTTACTGGGTCACAGCTACTGTTATAACCAAGACTGACAGTAGCCCCCAAACAGAAGTTTCCATGGCCACCTTCCTGAGGTGCCATAGAAATCCCAGCCTTTCCCCCATTGCCTTCTCTTTCCGAGTACCCTCTTCACAGTGTCGATGGGAGCCTGAGGAATGAGGTCACAGAAGGCTCTGTGGTTCACCCTTCTAGGATGACTTAGGCCATTTTCTTCCCCCCAAGCTTCCTCCTGTATCTCCTGAGGTCACTCCATTCTTCTTCCCTCTAGTCCAATGGTTCCAACCTTGGCTGCACATTAGAATCAGCTGAAGTTTTTTAAAAAAAATTCCAGTGGCCAAGCCTCAACCCAGACAAATGAAGTCAGAATCTCTGGGCCGGGGCGGTGGGGGGGGACAAGGGGGCGCTGGAGAGACTCAGGCATCAGTAATTTTTTTTTCTGTTTTTGCGGTACGCGGACCTCTCACTGTTGTGGCCCCTCCCGTTGCAGAGCACAGGCTCCGGACACGCAGGCTCAGCGGCCATGGCTCACGGGCCCAGCCGCTCCGTGGCATGTGGGATCTTCTTCGACCGGGGCACGAACCCGCGTCCCCTGCATCGGCAGGCGGACTCTCAACCACTGCGCCACCAGGGAAGCCCGGCATCAGTAATTTTAACAGCTCCTCAGGTGATTCCAGTTTGCAACCAATGTAAAGAACCACTGACATAGTCCAAGGACAGAATTCTATCTTTTAGCAATCCTGTCTCTCAGGAAGCAGATTCCTTTTCATCTGGAACCCAGCAAATCCTTTATTTGGAGCCCCAAGTGTTCTCTCCAGGGTACCCAAATCCTAGTTTATGGTGTCTCTCAATTATGACCAAAGAATTTTCTGGAACTATCATGTTCTCTGCTCTGGGACTCCAGCTTCACTTTAGTTCCTCTGACATCTCTACAGTTGAATCACTACGTTAGAGGGCATAGTTAGGCAGGCAGAGTGCAGTGCCTGCTTCTAAGAGCTTTGCCGCTCAATGATTCTTGCCAATTCCCAAGTTCTATTACTAACCCCAATTTCACCATCTTGGTGCCATCAACCCACATTCCTTCTAGGAGTGACACCCCCAGACACTCATCTCCACCATTTCTCTTCTCAGAGAAGCCTAAGTGCAGAACATTAGCTCCTCTGTAAGATTTTAGTCTGTGATTAGAAGGCTGCAGTAGGCTGCCCCCTGGAATTTTGGGAAATGAATAGAAAATGTCACCTTACCTAAAATGGAAAGTAATGGAATCAATATAAAACAGATAAAGCAGCCTTTCTGATCTCATCTAAATAACCTACTTTAAAAGATAGATTTGTAAGGTCAGTACAAATGAGAGTCAACCCAAGTAAAAAATCAGATGATTAAAGTGTAACTTTAAGTCTGGGATGGATTTAACGCAAAAACAAAAAGTTCTAAAACAGCATTCTTTAAGTGGAGAGGACAAGACAATTTGGAGTATAGAAAAAAAAATTACTATTTCAATTTAGCTTCAATTTAATTTAGAGAAATAAATACATCTCCATTTTAATATACAAATTGGTAGTAGTACATGTATATACTTTATAAATAAATAAACGTATATAGATTTTGCACTCAAAAAGTTTTAATCATAGGGGTGCACAATAAAAAAAGTTTGGATATTACTGCTTTAAATAATTACATTATAAAATCTCAATATACATAGAAAGCTAGTGTTCAGCTTGGAATGAGAAGAAGATGGTGAAAACAACAAAAGTTGGTCAGTATTTATCCAGCACTGCTGAGAAACCATGCCCTGACTGGAAGAATGCCTATCAGACACTTATCAAAGTTGTCCAGCTATTATGGCTTACAAGTCAATTCCTGAGAGCCAGTCTCCTGTACCTGCAGTGGTACTCACAAGGCAACCTTCTGGTAGTAATCTGACTTCTCGTGTAGACTTTCCTACAGGGAGATCATGTATAAACCAGCCAACTCCTGATTCCAGGTCTGTTTGGAGGCATTGTAAATTTATAAAATAGCTCCTGACTTATCAGGTGGTTTGCTGGTTTGGGCTAGTAAGTTGGGTAGATGCAGGTCAAGTCTCCTGAGGCTGATCACCTCTGAGGGAACATGAGACCCTGGACATCTCTGAAGTTCTTTCCTGAGCACCATCTTGATGCACCACTTGACAGGTATGGAACTTGATTTCTCTGAATCCCAGACACATAAGGTTTTCCTAGTCCACTTACATTTTTAGGAAAGGAAAATAGGTCTCATTGTTAGGTGCCTAGTAGTAGAACTACAGACACTGCAGGACACACAAAATGAAGTATAGGTGGAAACAATCCAAATGTCCATCATCTGACAAATGGATAAATAAGATATGGCATATCGATACAAGGGATTATGCACAACTATATATAAAATAAACAACAAGGATTTACTGTATAGCATAGAGAACGGTATTCAATATCTTGTAATAACCTATAATGGAAAAGATTCGGAAAAAATATATATATATATGTATAACTGAATCACTTTGCTGTACACCTGCAACTAACACAATATTGTAAATCAACTATATTTCAATTAAAAAATACAATGCATTATTTTGTCATCAAAAGGAATAAAGTTCTGACATGTGTTACAACACGGATGAACCTTGAAGACGTCATAAGTGAAAGAAGCTAGTCACAGAAGACCACATATTATATGATTTCATAAGTATGAAATGTCCAGAACGGAAATCTATAGAGGCAGAAAGCGGATCAGTGATTGCCATGGCTGAGAGAAGAAGATTCTGGTGAGGAAAGGGGATGAGAGCTAAGGGATATAGGGCTTTGTGCTGGGGTGATGAAAATGTTCTAATATTAACTGTGGTGATGGCTGCACGTATCTGTAAACATACTAACAACCATTGAGTTGTACGATTTTTTTTAGCATCTTTATTGGCGTATAATTGCTTTCACTTTGTTATAAAGCAGAAACTAACACACCATTGAGTTGCACACTTTAAATGGATGAATGTGTATGGTATATAAACTGTATCTCAGCTCTTTAAAAAAAAATGGAGCATAAGAGGAAGAGGTGATCAACAGTTCCTATGGGTCTCCTCACTGGGATTTTTTTATTTCCCACTGGTCACTGTTTTGCTTCCTGGAATTACTCTCTAAGTGCAAAGAAAAAAATCTGAAGGCTCATGAGATTGAGTCCCCATAAAGGTCCGTGGGGCTGACAACCCACACCTCAGTTCATGATAGAAAAGGGAGCTGGGAGCAGAGGAATTGTGATCCCTACCTCATACCTCTCTGTAATCCCCATAACCCCAATATGACAGATATTTCACAATCAGAAGAAACTCAGAAAATTCCAGCAAAGCTGATAATCTGGATTTTTGAAATATCCACCCAATCTGCATAAGAAGATTTAGAATCATAGAAATTCAGACCTGGAAGAGCTCACAGAATTCAAAGATTTAATTTAACCCTTTTATTGTATAGGCAATTTGACAAGCTCCCATCCCCACAGGATATGGGGTAAAACTTCCTCTGTCTTCTCACCCCCAAACCTGCCCACAGAGAGTCCACTGCCCACCTTCCCAGGGTCCTTTGCTTTGTCTTACTCTCTTCTCTCCTCTCCCCCCAAACACCTCCCAGTTCAGAAAGTTTGAAATTGCCTTCCTATGTGGCAGAAAATTGAATTGGTCATAGCCTACATTCTCCTAGCTCTGTAGTTATAGGAAAAAATATATATATATATACGCTCAGTCCTCCAAGCCCCAGTACTGAATACTTAAAGACTTTTGGAATTTGGGAAAATATGTTATTTTTTCTCTCATGGGCCTGGCTCTTGCAATTCAATGTGTGACTTTCCCAAATCAGGCATTAAGAGTCTATTTTGGCCATCAGATCCTCAACTTTGGGGGCTTCCCTGGTGGTCCAGTGGTTAAGCCTCCATGCTCCCAATCAGGGGACCGGGTTTGATTCCTGGTCAGGGAACTAGATCCTGCTTGCTGTAACTAAGAGCCCACATGCCTCAACTAAAGATCCCACGTGCCGCTACTAAGACCCAGCACAGCCAAATAAATAAATAAATATTTTTTAAAAATCCTTAACTTTCACTCCTTATTTCTCTGAGCTTTCCAAATAAAAAATCCTGACCCTCTCTGAGGGAAGGTGTCTCTGGTTGAATATTTGGAAATATACCAAATGTACCAAAAAAATGTATCCCCCAAAAAGCATAGTTTCACTTATACAGCTAAAAACAGTCCATAGAATGTATATATATATATGTATAACTGAATCACTTTGCTGTACAGCAGAAATTAACACAACATTGTAAATCAACTCTACCTGAATAAAATAAACTTAGAAAACAAACAAACAAAGTAACCCATAACTAAAGTTTTCACTTCGCACGTTTGAGTCTATGACTTTAACCAGCCCTTGGTCTTCAGTGCTCCTTCGATGGCAATGGACCAACTTCACCACCACCAATTCTTCAGTCTTCCCATAAACTCCTAGGTGGCACCTCCTCCTCCTTTCTCCCTCTCCTTTCCTTTTCTCCATATAGATGGGCAACAGTCTTCTAAAACCATCTTCCAGTGGGTTGCCAATAGTAGAATAGAATTGTCACATGGCCCCAGAGTCTGGAGTCACAGCCTAAAACGAGTCTATAAATGCTTTGAAATTGCTTGTTTTTGTCTTCAAGATTCATACATATGCTCCATTCTCCTCCAAAACGTACCACTATTTCTTTTAAATATTAAAAATACGTTTTAAATGACATACTGAAAACACTTAGCTTATTCTCTCAATCTCTGAATAAAATTGACCCTCCAGTATAAAGCACTACTTTGATCCTGTGACTTCTAATAGACCCTGACACATTGCTGAGTGCCCCCAGTGATGGGCACAAATTTTTGAAAATGGGTAGATGGTTTGCCAATACTAAATCTGTGTTGCCACCGGGTATTTCAAGCCACAATAGCACTGAGCATATCAGGGAGTTGAGACAACATTTGTGAAATAAATTAATGTGGAAGAGAAAATAAAGAACCAGCCACTTTGAGCAGGGCTGAAGACCTCTTCAGAACATGGTAAAGAGTAAAAATTGTTTTGCTCGTTGTTCAGAATCAACACCAGCTTTTCAGCATTTACTGCAGGCACATATAATGTTTGCATCTTTGTAGCATATAATGGGACAATACTTGGGGGATGGTAAGCCACCATATTAACCTTTGGGTGTCTCCAGTTCCAAATCATTCTAGAACATCCAGAGCAGGAGTCATTTCCCATCTAGAGTTTCGGATCATAGATTTTCTCAGAACAGTAGAGAAGATAGTCCTTCTCACGTGGCAGTAAGGCCACAGACCTGGCTGTTCTGAGGCAGGAAAAGCCTGCCCCTTCCAATTGGAAGAACTGTAGGGAAGAAAAGGGAGGAAAGGCTTGAGGAGGAAGGAAGATAAAAGGATGCTTCCCCTCTCCATCTTCGAACCCTCTCCCTAAGTAGGGGCATTGTATTTGTTTTCTATGCTGGGTAACAAATTACCACAAACTTAGTGGCTTAAAACAATACAAATTTATTATCTTAGTTTCCATGGGTCAGCAGCCTAGCATGTTTTAGCCAGTCCTCAGCTCAGGGTCTCACGGGACAGAAGTCAAGGTGTCAGCTGGCTGTATTTCTACCTGGAGGATCAACTAGGGAAAAATCTGCTTCAAAGCTCATTCCAGTTGTTAGTAGAATTCCTTTCCTTGCAGCTGTAGGACTGGAGTCCCGTTGTCTTGCTAGCTGTCACCCAGGCATGACTCTCAGCAACTAAAGGCTGCCCTGTGCTCCTTGCCATGTGTCTCATGTCTCCAATCTCTCTGACTCCTCTGTCTACGACCTCCAGATCTGGTTAAAAGGCACATGTGAGTAGGTCTGGCTCACCTGGGTAGTCTCCCTCTCTTAAGATCAATGAATCTGTACAATCCCTCTGCAGCAGCACCTAGGTTAGTGCTTTATTGAATACTAGGAGGGTGAGTACACCAAAGGCTGGGAATCCTGGGGTCATCTTAGAGTTCTGCCCACCCAGGGGCAGAACCCCAAATATGAACGAGGAAGACTGAAAACATCTGGGCTAGCGCACACTTCCCCTGGCACCCCGTGGGAGGAGTTTCAAGCTTCTGGGAAAAGTCCACACCTGATGCTGTCACTTCTAATATGACAAGGGCAGGGATGGACGTTACAGAAGAGGGGATAATCGAGTGAGCCTGAGGCAGCACTTCTGGCTCCCCAAGTCCTCCCCATGGTAAGCAGGTAACCAGAAGTGCCCAGGCCTATGGTGAAGGGGAGACAAGGAACACGTTCCAGGAGTCAGGCCCTTTTGCACACCAGGCTGCAGGCAGGCATGGCCTGAGCTCTTGGACCAAGTCTCCGTGGCTGGAAGACTGTGAAGCTGCCTGCCCCAATGCCCCTGGTGGCCTCTGCCCTGTGAGCACCAAGCCCACCTGCTGGGTCCAGCACCCAGGAAGCAGGGCCATCACCCCCCAACACACACAAAACAGATGAGCTGCCATGAAGTTTGGGGTGGACGGCAGGGCGGCACTGAAAGACTTTGGGCAGGGTCTCAGCTCCGGGGCCAGGGTAGGGGCGTTAATCAACAGACATTTACTTCTCATGGTTCTGGAGGCTGGGAGCCCACGATCAAGGTCCTGGCCCATTTGGTTCCTGTTTGCAGGAGCCTCGAGGGCTGGGGACCTGGCCTGAGGGCAAAGCTTCAGGAGTGGAGTAGATGGAGACTTGGTGATCAAAGGCCCCAGATGAGAGCTGTAGCGGGAACCCAAACAATCTCTGAAGCTGTCCAGTCCTGCTACCCTCAAAACAGGATCCAGAAAATTCCACAGGGATCCAAAGGCCCGGGCTCCTCTTCACTGCTCTGAATCTGAATCAGGTGAACCATCTTCCTCATTCTACCAGTGACTTCCTGGAGAAGAGAGGGGAGTGGAAGCCTGAACAAGCGTCTCAAAGACACTGAGTCCTCATTGTCCTGGGACAGAGGGGGATTCCCAGGCACAGGACTTTGAGTTTTAAACCTGGGAAAATCCTGGTGAACCAGGACAGTTGGCACCCTAGTCTGAAGAGATGGTCTAAATGATTAAATCGAGCTAAGATTTCGATTCAGTTGCACCAAATTGAGTCACACACACACACACACACACACACACACACACACACACACACACGCACTGCCCACCTCAGAAAAATCCCATCAGTATAGAGATCTAACCAGCTGCATTTTCTTTACTCACCTAAAGCGTACTGCTAGTAGATTTCCAATCCTGCTCGACCGTTTCTCTAAGTGCTTGTGCCCATGCTCTCCTGCTTCTTCCTCACATCAGCCCTGCGATACAGACAGAAAGAGCCTTTGGAGACCATATGAAAGGTGAGGTTAAGAGACGTGCCTGAAAGCACACAACCAGTGAGTGCACTTCGGGGTCAGCCCTGGAACCAGATCCTCTGATTCCCAGTTTTCAGCACATGATGACTCTTCAGAATCTACAAATTTGCCACTTCTTTTTCAGTGATTTGCTTAAATTTCATTAATAAATTAAATCCTGCATATTCATGAATGTAAATGACTATTCATGGAGTGTCCATTCACTGTATGGCCATGATAAGACCACAGGAAGGCATGGTCACGGCTGAACAGCAGCCCCCTGCCGTGGGGCTCACCTGCCCTCCTTTTGTGGATGACAATAGGAAAGCCAGAACAAAGAACAGGTCCAGCCAGAGCGCTATCTCTGTGTGATGCTTCCCCCTTGTGGCCAACTTGCTGCTTTGGACAGGAAGTCAAGAATTCGCCAAAGGTCTTGGGGATTACTTACCCACTCAGGTAAGGAGCATGGGTCTGGGTCTGGGTCTGGGTGGGCTCCCCCAGCCCCCTGCCCAAAGATTTCACATGAAATTTTTACCCTGTGGGTAAGGGAGGTGGAGGTTTGCCCACGAGAAATCTGGGTGTCCAAAGATTAAAACGCACAAAATGAAGTCTCTGACGTCTAAATTCCAGCCAGGAACTTGATCGTTGTTCGTGGGCTGACTTTCTAAGACACAGCAGTGCTTGGCTGCCAACAAAGGCTCATCACATCTCAAGGATGTCAGTAGGTTGTAAGCAACAGCTGATGTCAAAGGATGGCTGGTGTGGAGAATTCGTTGGCGGTTAACCACCCTATAAACTTCATCAGACCTGCCATCAAACCCTCCTTGATGTTCTTATTCTTTCATGATGTATATATTTCTTCAATTTTATATAAACTTGAATAAAGGCATTTTTACAAACTGCTATTTTTACTTATATAGAGAGAGGGCTTTAAGTCCAGTCCCCTAGGACCCCTTGCCATCTCTAAGCCCCTCTTGTTCATTATCCTGGGGCCATCACAGACTACAGACTCTTAAGGGCCGCCACAATCTCACTTACCCAAGGTGACCCAATTCAGGAGCCTAAGGCATGATGAATAGGGGGGCATGTTTAGCTTGGTATAATGGAGCCTTGTCCTACACAGGTTCCAATAAAAGCGGAACCAGCCTAAGATGGCAGAGAGTGTCTTGACGGTAGAAAAATGGGCAGGAAAATGGTGGAGGGAGAGGCAGAGGAATTAGCAGCAAATTCCTGGATTATTTTTCTGACATCAGAAGCTTTGAGAAGATAGCGTTACGGAAACTGATGGGTTAAAAAAGGTTTCAGCTGAACTTGTCTCGCACTGGGTTTATATTTGTTGGTCCAGTGTAAGGCTAGGGATGGGGATGCAGAGAGGGGTTGAAGTTGACATGGCAAAAACATTCCCATTGGGCTTCCCTGGTGGCGCAGTGGTTGAGAGCCCACCTGCCGATGCAGGGGACATGTATTCATGCCCTGGTCCTGGAAGATCCCACATGCCGTGGCGTGGCTGGGCCCGTGAGCCATGGCCGCTGAGCCTGCACGTCCGGAGCCTGTGCTCCGCAATGGGAGAGGCCACAACAGTGAGAGGCCCGCATACCGCAAAAAAAAAAAAAAAAAAAAAAAAAAAAAAAAATTCCCATTTATGTCCTTGATAGAAAACTCACTTTTCCTTGTCCCTCTAAGACAAGGTTGGAGCCCCTTTTTACGTATATTCATAATGCCCTATCTTTCTACTTGCAGCTCTGATCAGAACTCTTATGAAGTAATTATTTGGGTACTTATTTTGCTAAGTCTTTCCCCACCACTGAACTGTAAATGAGGACAGGAAGATCGACAAAGACTTCTGAGTTAATGAGTAAATGAATGAAGGATTGTGTCATCGAATGAATATGTGCTAAGTGCTGTGCCAGGCACGGGGAAAACAGGAAGGAAAAAGACAGAGGGGGCCTACCTTCAAGGAACTTACAATTGAGCAGGTAATTAGAAAGCAGATGAAGGCTTCAAAGGACAAGTACAGTGAGCACCTGGCATGGTTTTGGAGTGCATGGGTCTGAGACCTCAAATAATTCATGGCGACTCACTAAATGAAGAGGTAGAGATCCAAGGAGAGAGCATTCCAGGCAGTGAGAACCGCCCATGCCGATGTCTGAAATGGGAAAGAACTTAGTTCATCAGCGGGACAAATGAGGCTGGGCCAGAGTGAAGGGGAGAGTGATGCAAAGTGATGTGGGCAGAGGCCAGATCACTCAGGGCCTTTTAGTCCTTGTTATTGACTTCTCCCTAAGGGCAATAAGAAGCCATCGATTGGCAGGAAGGTATGGAGTGACATAATTGGGCTGGTGGGGTTTTTTAATGATAATTTATCTGGCTGTTGTGTGTAGCATGTATTGGAGAGAGGGAAGAATGGACAAGGCTAGACCAGTCAAGAGGCTGTGGCCACTGTCCAGGTGAGAGGTGATGGGGAATGACCTTATAGATGGTCGCGGAGATGGGGTGGAGGGAGGATTCAGGAGTGACTTAGGAAGCAGAACTTGGAGAGTGTAGGGAACCAGGAGAAGGAGTCCAGGTGACATGAAGGTCTGGAGCTTGAGCATCTGGTACGTGGACACTGGAGGAGGAGCAGGTGTCCAGGCTCATCTGGGGACCTCTTGAATTTGAGGGTACTGTGTGTCTTCCAGGAGGAGCTATCAAGTTGGTAATTGTCTATGTGAGTCTGGAGCCCAGGAGAGAGGACAGCACTGGAAATAGAGAATATACTGATGGTAAGTGAAGCTAGGTGGGTTCAAGATAAGACAGGAGGAGGGATTGACTCCACCCAGAAGCCACTGAATAGACAGGCGTTCGCTGACTGTATGAAGACAATGCAGCAACTCTCCGTGTGTAACTCCTCTTACATTTTGTTTTCTAATCTCTGTATTGTCCTGGGCAACAGATTGAATTCTCATATGTGGTAGAGGCTGCTAGTTGCCTGCCCCATATCCATTCTCCCTATATATAACAAACTCCTATATTGTCAAGAGTCTCAGTGTGCCCAGCTAGAAAACATTTCCCAGCTTCCTTTGCAGATAGGAATGGCTAATGGGATACAAATGGAAGTTGTGGAATAAGACTCCTAAGGGGGTTGACTCAGCAAGGAGGCAAGTACCTTTTGCTCTTTTACCTTACTTTATTTTCTCCCTGGAACTCGGGCCTCATGGCTGGGGCTCTGGTGACCATCTTAGACCATGAGGTAATTATAAAGATGAAAGCCACACACAAAGGGTGGAGGAATGGACAGGAAGATAGTTTCTGGGTCTCTGATGCCTGTGGAGCTACTATACCAGCCTAGGTGACTTCCAGGCTGCTTTGATGTGAAATTAGAAATGAACCTCTATACTATATAAGCTACTGATATTTAGATTTTGTGATGTATGCAGTCAAATGTAATCTAACTGATAGATGGTTCTTGTGATAATCAGACAAGACAGTGAATTCAAGAAGGAGACTGTAAGAATGCACAGGAAAGAATAAATCAGGCTAGGCTGGTGCATGAAAATGTTCTTTCATATAACATCAGGGAAAATTTCCATGTTTCCTACAATGTGTTGAACTGACAGTGCAACAACCGAAGCAGATCATCCTAAACACCTCCCCTTGGGACTCAGTAATTGAGCGTGTTTGAATCACAAGGGAATGTTAATCCCACATACAGAAAAGAAATACAGAAATAGTGCTCATTGTGATTAAGACCTATTTCAGACATTTCAGACAACTAGGAAAGTGCAGGTGTCTCCAGGCATGGGATGCACACTCATTCTGTACAAAGTTCCCTCGCAAAATTTCCAGAAAATAATTTTTAAAAAAAAAAATATATATATAGGGGACTTCCCTGGCAGTCCAGTGGTTAAGACTCCATGCTTCCACTGCAGGGGGTGTGGGTTCAATCTCTGGCCAGGGACCTAAGATCCCACAAGCCATGTGGTGCAGCCAAAAAAAAAAAAAAAAAGTTCTTAAACCTCATGGTATTCTCAATTCCTTTTGGTCCGTTAATTCTTCTGGAATTCTGTCTCCAGGTTGCCTGGCCAAAGGGGTGAGGGTTGAAATCCAGCCTAAACTTAGCTCCCAAAGTCTACCATGGGGTCAGGTCAGGTCACCCTGGAAGCAATGGCACTTTTCATAACTCGTTCATCCAAAAGAGGCACCTTTTAGCAATTGATACAAAGATGCTTGCTCTGCTAGCTGGTTCCATGGTGGATACATGGGCCAACATTATTCCTTTCCTCTGAAAACCACGTTGATTTAGATTGCATTCAAGAAGTTGAGACCAGGGACTTCCCTGGTGGTCCAGTGGTTAAGAATCCGCCTTCCAATTCAGGGGACGCAGGTTTAATCCCTGGTCAGGGAACTAAGATTCCCACATGCCGCGGGGCAACTAAGCCTGCATGCCGCAACTACTGAGCACGCGGACCACAACTAGAGAGAAACCCACACCGCACAACGAGGAGCCCGTGCACTGCAGCGAAGATCCCACTAACCACAACTAAGACCCAATGCAGCCAAAAATTAAATAAATAAATTTTTTTTTTTTTTTTTTAAAGTTGAGGACTAGGAAAGCATATTAGGAGTCCCTCCACACAGCAGGGAAGACGGAAAAAGCTCTTTGAGGGATTGGTATAAAGAAAATTATTACAAGCAGACAAATATGGGTAATCCACAGCAGAGCCATATCCACTAAGTAAATGTTACCCCAAATGGAAGAAAACATCTTACCTCCTACCAAGACCAAGGAAATGAGGATGTGGCCAAAAGGGGACATTTTAAAGAAGTTTCTTTAGAGTTTCTGTTGCTCTCTAGCATCCCCTTGTGGTACTTAAAACAATCTTCAGGACAGTGCCTCTATTCCAGGCCTGGTTCTTAACTGCAAGAGATTTGAACTATAAGACACTGATACCCTGGATGCATTATACTCCCTATCCTGGGCACAAGAATCTTATAGATCTTTTAAGAAAAAGTTAACAGTAACCAAAATAAAACTAGCAGTGAGTCCATTCCTGCACGCCAATAAAACTCAATTCTTTAAGAGAACCAATTTGGTTAAGAATTTCAATCTTTCTCTCTCTGTCTCTGTCTTTGTCTCTCTCTCTCCATCTGTCTATCTATCTATCTATATCTATCTATCTATCTATCATCTATCTATCTATCTATATCTTCATTCTCCAAACATTTAATAAGATCCTATTATGCACCAGCCCTAGGATTGTGGCTCAGGTCAGTAGATGGACACAATATCATAGTTTTGTAGGATAGACAGCTAGGAGAAGAGCAAAGGTCAAATCATGAAAGACCCTTTGTATTCTACTGAGAAATATGGAGGAGATAGGGAGGCACGTAGGATGTAAGCAAGGGAGTAATGTAATCAAATCTGTCATTTATGAGTGATCATTCTGGAAACAGGATGAAGCTAGTTGGGTGTAGGTATAGGATTATGAGACTGAGAAGTTGAGACAGCCTGACCCAAGGCAAGGGCAGTAGGCAGAGAGAAAGAAGAGGACCAGTTGAAGAGATATTCAGGAGTAGAATTGAAGGATGTAGCAGATGGGTCAGGTTTCCAACTAAAGCAGCTGAGTGGTTGATGAATTAATGTTGCAAACTAGGAGGTTTGGAGTGGGGTAAGGGATGTGGAGGCCGGAAGAGGGAGAATTTGATGAGTTTGGATGGTTTCATGGAAAGAGCTTTACATCTGGAGTCAAGTTTCTGCCCTGATACCGTTTTGTTCCAACTGTATTTTCTTGGACTGTATTTGTCTATTTGGCATTCATTAATCATGGGGCCAAACTAATGACCAAATTTGTTTACATCTCCCCTGCTATCCAGCTTTCTCAGTTGCACAAGAGTCATATTACAAACTCTCCAACCAATCTCAAGCCCATACCCCCAACCACCTCCTTTATCTCACTAACACCAAGTCAGTATTTCCCCTGTCATATATCAACCCAGGGCCAGACATCTTGGGACAACCCCAAGCCCCAAAACTTGCTGGAATTATTCAAACTAGCCAATCCCAAAGTGTTTAATCTGCCTTGCCTTTCTGGCAGAAACCCCAATAAGGTTGTACCTATACTTTTCCCTTTTCCTTCTGCCTCCTGACTGACTCCGGTACTTCCCCATATGCTCCTACATGGCATGGTGTGTGCTCTCTCCTCTCAGGAAATGTAAGTAATAAGAATCTTCTTTCAATGGCATTAACTTCTCTGTCCCCTTTATAAAATAGACCTGGTAACAAATCACACCTCTTCCTTTGTAATTCTAGACATTACTACATTCTTTGAATATTCCTTAGCTCATCTAAAATAAATAATGTTGAACCTGGAATAACATGGGTTTGAAGTTCAGGGGTCCACTTATATGCAGATTTTTTCCAGTAGTAAATATTACATCCCTACATGATCCAAGGTTGGTTGAATCTGTGGATGTGGAACTGTGGATATAGAGGAACCTTGGATATAGAGGATCAGTTATAAGTTACGTGCAGATTTTCAGCTGGGCTGAGGGTCTGTGCCCCTAACCTTTGCATTGTTCAAGGATCAACCGTATAAGAATAATAATAATAAGAGTTAGCTCATGTGATTATCATGAAGCTTATTTAAGATATGTGATAGGGATTCCCTGGTGGTGCAGTGGTTGAGAGTCCGCCTGCCGATGCAGGGACACGGGTTCATGCCCCGGTCCGAGAAGATCCCACATGCCACGGAGCAGCTGGGTCCGTGAGCCATGGCCACTGAGCCTGCAAGTCCGGAGCCTGTGCTCCGCAACGGGAGAGGCCACAACAGTGAGAGGCCCGCGTACCGAAAAAAAAAAAAAAAAAAAGATATGTGATAGCAGTCTTTGCACATTATAAGCATATTCATTATTATCACTAGTTCTCAAGACTCTGATCTGTTTGTGCCTTTCCCCAGAAAAACCAACTTCTGAATTTTTTCTGACAATATAGTTGGTCGATGAATCATACTCATGGAGCATCATCCCTGTGCAGGTGCAGAGTTTCTTATCATAACCCGAGTAAATTCATGTGATCTGACCAAAGCAACAGATACAGAGCTACAAGGAGCTGACCTGTTTAGTCTTTCCTAATGCAATATCACATACAAAAGTCTATATTTAAAAAGAAAAATCAGTAAAGGATTCCCCTAATGTATAAAAAAACTGGATTCATCATTCTAGTTAGAACTTCTCAGGAGTCTAACTAATCAGAACTTGACCCTTAAGCCTTTGTTTAAACCCAATTGCTAGTTTATAAAAACTTTCCACCAGATTCTTAATTATTGTTATCAAAAACACAATGATTTGGCAACAGAAATGCAATAAATGATGTTTGTGGGAAAAGGAAAGACAACCTTTTGGGAGGAAAGAGGGAAATAGGAGGAAAATGCTCTTTTCCAGCAGCAAATGGTACTATTTATTCCAAAAAATAACAGTTTCCACAGAGAGCTCTCCATAATTTCAAGACGCTAACAAGGAAAGGTTTGTCCAAGGCCAGAGACTATCAGAATCAAAATGGTGACACTATTTAAGGGAGTTCAGCATGAAGAAATTGTAGATTTCCTGGAGCATCTAATGCCAGCTCCAATTGGTTCAGAATGGGAACAGATTACAGCAGCACCACGACGACAAGGGTAAGGCAAGTGAGATGCCTAGGGTGCAAAATTAAAGGAGGCACTCGAATTCCGGGCTCTGTGAGAGCCCCCTGGTCCCTACCCTTCAGTACAACCACAAGAATAAATAATTTCTATTGTAGTGTCATTAACATAGAGGAGCTCTATCAAGTGGCTACAGCCCTCAGCTGTAGCATAATCATAATGCAGACTATTGTGTGCTGTACTCCATGCTGAAACATGCCTCTATGGATGGACTGGGTTCTTTGCCAAGTAGCCCCCATCGAAACCTAACCAGAGTCCTGAATTTGAAGAGGAATTGAGACTAAACAATGTTTGCTTATTCATTCCAGAAGTGGAACAAATTCTCAATCTTAGTGAGGTAAAAGTCAGTGTTTCTGAGAAATTCACCTCAAGGTCTACAAATACACAAGTGTATTTCTTATGAAAATAGCCACCACCCAAGACCAACCACATACTTAATTCCAACAGTGTTCAGGATCAGAAATTCCTCTGCCTCTGGTTCTTGCTTTTGCTTCACTCCAGGCTTGGACAGGTTACCAGCAAAACTCTGGGTTTTATTTAAAATAAGAATGTAGGACTTCCCTGGTGGCACAGTGGTTAAGAATTCACCTGCCAGTGCAGGGGACATGGGTTCAAGCCCTGGTGCAGGAAGATCCCACGTGCCGCAGAGCAACTAAGCCCGTGAGCCACAACTACTGAGCCTGCACTCTAGAGCCCATGCCCGCAACAAGAGAAGCCACCGCAATGAGAAGCCCGCACACCCCAACGAAGTGTAGCCCCCGCTCGCCGCAACTGGAGAAAGCCCACGCGCAGCAACAATGACCCAACGTAGCCAAAAAGATTAAAAAATAAAAATAAGAATGTAATTCTTCCCATAGGTCTAAAAAGGATGTTATGGTGGCAAATAGCTTCAATGGAGGGTTTGAGTTTTCTGGATTCAAGAGAAACTCTATTTAAACACTTTTTCAGCACTTTTCAGATGTGTCCCTGCTAAAAAACTTCCCATACATTCACTATCATGTTTGTTGTCCCTTTTTTCATTAGAGAAGAGCACAGCCATTATGTCATAGGCATTTTCAATTGACACACATAGTCATGAGCTTTAGGTCAATGTTGAATTTGACCTCCAACTTAAGTGTTGCTTTCTCAATTTGTCTGCTGCCCTAAAGCCTCCTGCAACTCCTCCCTCTGTGGATGGGGATTCATTCAATCCTGCACCAAATATTTACTAAACATATTTACTAAACATCTACTCTGGACCAGGCGCTATTCTAGGCACCAGGGATACATCAGTGAAGAAAACAGATACAAATCCTGCCATCGTGTAGCTTAGCTTCTAGCATCGGAGATAGAAAATAACCATGAGCTCGTGGATAAACTATACAGTGAGTTAGAAGGTTACAAGTTGGGGGATGGGGGAGTATAGCAGGGTAAGTGCTGGGAGCAGAGGCAGCATGGGTGGGGTGGTGGATGGAGCTGAGGTCAATATTAAATAGGGCAGTCAGGGTCAGCCCCATGGAAAAGGTGAAGTTGAGCAGACACGTGACGTGAGACAATTATCCAAACATAGCAAGAGGAGGAGCATTCCAGGCAAAAGGAACAACCAGCCCAAAGGCCATAACATGGGTGTATCCTTCTTGTGTTCTAGAAACAGCAATGAGGCCAGTGAGGTTGGAAGGGAGTAAGCAAAGGAGAGAATGGGAGAAGCTGGGAGATGCCAGAGGCTGGATCTTGAAGGGCTTTGACAGCTATTTGAAACACTTTATGTTTTACTTTGAGTAAAATAGGGAGTCACTGCAGGATTTTGAGCAAAGGGGTGACCATGATCCTACTTCATTTTAAAAGGATCATTCTGTCTGCTGTTTTGAAAAGTCTGTTGTAGAAGGGGAAAGAGCAAAGCAAGGTAGACATTTCAGGAAGCTGCTGCAGTAGTCCGTGCAAAGGGTGATGGTGGCTTGGCCCAGGGTGGTAGCAATAGAGGTAATGAGAAGTGGTCAGATTCTAAACACATCTTGGAGATGCTTAAGGTAGAACCAAAGTCTTAACAGATTAGATGCAGAGTGTGAGAAAGAGAAAAAGAATTGTCAAGGATGACTCCGAGATTTGGGATATGAGCAACTGGAAGATTATAGAGTTGCCATTAACAGAGATGAGGGAGCTTGAGGCTAGATCAGCTTGAGGGAAGAAGTAGGAGTCAAGTTTTGAAGTTAAGAGGTCAACTCTGATATCCAAAGGAAGATGTTGAGCAGGTAGTTGGACACATGAATCTGTAGTTCAGGAGAGAGGACTCAGCTAGAAACATACAATTAGGAGCTGCCAGTGTATAGATGCTATTTGAAGCCATGAGGATAGATGAGATCAAAAAAATGAAATCCAAAGACTTAGCCTTAGGGCACTCCAACACAAGTAGAGGCCAGGAGAAGAGAAGAATCAGCAAAGAGACTGATAATGCAGTAACCAGTAATGCAGGAGGAAAACCAAGAGAGGTTAATGTCTTGGAAACCCAGTGAAGAAAGTATATTAAAGATGGGAATTACAAACATTCCCATAGAAATTTTTCATTTGTTCCAAAAGGGTTGCATCACTTAAGAATGCATTTTTTGGGCTTCCCTGGTGGCGCAGTGGTTGAGAGTCTGCCTGTCGATGCAGGGGACGCAGGTTCGTGCCCCGGTCCGGGAAGATCTCACATGCCACGGAGCGGCTGGGCCCGTGAGCCATGGATGCTGAGCCTGCGCGTCCGGAGCCTGTGATCTGCAACGGGAGAGGCTACAACAGTGAGAGGCCCACATACCGCAAAAAAATAATAATAAAAATAAATAAATAAATAAATAAATAAATAAATAAATAAATAAAAGAAAAAAGAAAAGAAAACCACAGGTCAATATTCATCATAAACATAGATTTTAAAATCTTTGACAAAACATTACCAAATGAATCCAGCAATATATAAAAAGGATAATAATCATAACTGAGAGAATTTTAACCCAGAAAGGCAAAATTGCTTAGCTTTTGGAAATCAATCAAATCACCATATTAATAAATGAAAAAAGAATGATAATCCAGCAAAAATATGATCATCTCAATAGATGCAGGAAAAAACTTTCCTGATCAGCTTTCACCATTTCCATTCAGCTTTGTACTGGAATTCCTAGTCACTGCAATAAGGTAAGTAAAATAAAGATGTCCAAATTGGAAAGGAAGAAATAAAATTGTCTTTACTTATAGATAACATCATTGTCTATGTTTAAAAAAAATCCTTTGGAATCTACAGGGTTGCAGAATATAAGGTCAATTACATTTCTATATTATAGCTAAAAATAGAAACAGAAAAATGCCATTCATCAAAAAATGAAATATTTAAAAATAAGTTAATAAAATATATGAAAGTACACTAAAAACTACAAAATATTACTGAGATAAAAAAAAAGAAGACCTAAGTAAATGAAGAGATATAGCATGTTTACAGATTGGAAGACTCAATATTGTCAAGAGCATATATCCTTCAACACAAGCAACCTTCAAGTATCTACTGTATCATGTCTGATAACATCCTGCTAGACAAAGACAGTCACACAGTCAAGTCCAACATCAATGAAGGGAGAATATCTGCTCCTATGAGGGTGAGGTGGAGGAATAGAGTTCCAAAGTATAATTCGATTAACCACAATGTTCACTGAACTTTAGTGCTATTAGTAGCCCTAGGACTTAACATACATGGAAAATGGTTGTTGAACAATGGCTAAATAAGTGTCTTTTTAGAAAAGTATGCCAAAATATCACTTTATATTTCAGTTTGGAAGGATCCTTGGTTCCAAAATCATAACTAGAAAGTCACGACCTTACCATATGGTCATGATATCACCTCACCATCCACATCTTTTAGACTCTACCATCACTATAGTCTCACTCTGGTTGCAAAAGGAGTTATGACAGCAGCTGAGTGGCAGCACCAAAATATAATCATTCTCTTTTTTTTTCTTTTTCTTTTTTTTTTTTTTGCCACCTAGAACCCCTACGTTGTGTTTTGTTTTGGTTTAATTTTTATTGGAGTGCAATTGATTTACAATGTTGGGTTAGTTAAAATACAATCATTCTTGAAAGTTTGGGAGGATGGGTGTGAAGGTGGCCATGGTGTCTGTAATCCAGCAAGGGGATTGCAGGAAGCAAGGCCACCAGGTCTGGCTACCCTAGCCCCAGCTCCCATTCTCGAACGTTCCAATGACACCTGTGTCCTCTGGTTGCAGAAAAGCTTTCTTTTTATCAGAAGGTTCCATATACATCCTACTCCTCTGGCTTTTTGTTACCCCCAAGTAAGGACTATGGCCTCCACCTACTACAGTTCTCAGCTCTGTGTTGCTCTACTGTCCCATACTGTTTCCCTCAGGTAATTAGCTCATTGGAATCAGGTCTGCCAGCTGCCTCATTTAGGCGTAAGCATTCTAGAGATCAAGGAAACAAAGAAAAGGCTGTTCTCTAATATGTATTTGTTGAAGGAATTAATTAAAAAATGAATTTCTGGGGCCGGATTATTCCATCATGTTCTCACACATTTTCTCCATTTAGGAAGGAAACCCCAACCTTTCTACAAAGAAAGGATATCTAATTATCTCAGGCTAATGAAAGACGCATCCATTCTGGAATTGTCTTCATATATACCAGATATCACACGCTATCCTGTAGGAGCTCAACAAAATAAGAAATGCAATGTAATCCTCAGGACAGAGAAGAAAAAGGTTTTCTTCATTTCAAAGAGTTACTTAATTCCTAATCAAGCCTAAAACTTTGACCAACCAAAAAATCGGCAGCTTATGCGCCACACAGAAAATACTGGATCTGACTCTGTTTGGAGCAGTCAGCATGAAATGTAATGAAATTCAAAATAGACAGGATACACATGCTCCAGAGGGAAGTCATTAATACCCATGAATAATGATAAAGCAAAATACCATCTGCCAGGATAATGTGGCAAATCTTTTTAAAATTCCAATTAGCTTATAAACCAGAAACAGTGAGCAAATATGCTTCCCTGGCCACGTGAGACCATGTGTCCTTGACGTCTCCATCGCTTTAAATGTAGACAAGAATGTGGGTGATGGAAACATTACCCATGTATGAATACGTTTGGGAGGATACATCCATTATTCTTTAGGACACGGGTGCTATTTATGTAACTGGGTGGAACAGAATGTTGGAATCTGCCAATTAAGGCCACATATATATTTTCACATATATTTTAATGATGAGGGTGAAAAAATTGTGTCTGTTATAAACACAGTATATTAATTTTGCTGTAACAATGTGGTTGGACTTAATCCTTATACGTATTTGGAGTCAGAGATAATAAAGCATTTCTATAGCCCTGTTATCCCAGGGGAAATTGCCTAGTTTATGATGGTTTCAGATATTCTAAGCGATTTCCCTGAGCTGCATTTTATGAAGCACATAGCTATTAAAATCATAATGTCCATTATTAGAACTGTAGTGCAGCCTGAAAAGAGATCGTTCTTATAAAAATGCGTAAAACAGTTCTATAGGCTGGCTAGTCCATCACTTGTCTTTTGAAATATTTCAAGAAGCAAAGCAACCTATTTCTGAATACTGATATCTCCCAGTAACTCTTGCTTTTCCATGGTTTGTTGTAGCGCAAACAACACTGGAATTAGTATATTTGGAATTTCTAATCCCAGTGCTCTCATTACTGTTGTATGATTTTTAGAAATCATGTGGTTTCCTCAGCTATAAAAATCTTCCCTGCCTCAGTGTTACTGTAAGATTCAAAATAAGTAAACATGAAAAGGATCTTTGAAAAAGTTTTAAAACCTTCCAACAGTAAAAGTCATTTTTATTATCATGACTGTATAAAGTAGGAGAATTGCCTGTATTAAATTAAGAGGTAGAATTATACATTAAAAAAGGAGAACAAAAAGATCTCTCGGCAGTGCTTGGAGCACTGATTTGATGCTAGATTAGGCAGCTATTGTTTAATCAGTAGGATTATTGTTCCTGATGATCTGCCTCCTTCCTGGGGCTGGAACAGAGGCTGAGCCAATACCCAACCTGCAGCCAAACTCCTTTCAGTTGCAACCCCAAGGAGGCGTGCTTTAATCTGCAGCCTACCTGAACATGGGCAATAAGGAGTTACATTGGAATAGGAGGCTATATTCTAATTAACAACATAATCAACTTGCATTATCCATGAATTGAAAATAAGACGAATTATATCTTTTCTTTTAATTCCTAAAGTCTTTTGATTTGGCATGCTTCAGAGCCCAAAACCCCACGTCCTCCCACACGTCACATCAGTGAGCAATGTGAGGCCGAGGAAACCCTGTAAAACTGCAGGTAATTACCAAAGCAGATGATTCACATGCAAACGTTCAAGAATTTACTGTGACAATCATATCTGAAGACATGGGCTCAATATCAGTTTACTTATGCACACCTTTTGGCCTAGCAATTTATTTCTATGAATCTGTCCTAACAAAACACTTCCGTATGTGCACAAGGATGTATGTGCAAGGACGTTCAGGAAGTCATTTTACTTTTTTTAAAATTTATTTTCTTTACTTATTTTTAACATGTTTATTGGAGTATAATTGTTTTACAATGGTGTGTTAGTTTCTGCTTTATCACAAAGTGAATCAGCTATACATATACATATGTCCCCATATCTCCTCCCTCTTGCGTCTCCCTCCCTCCCACCCTCTCTATCCCACCCCTCTAGGTGGTCACAAAGCATCGAGCTGATCTCCCTGTGCTATGCAGCTTCTTCCCACTAGCTATCTATTTTACGTTTGGTAGTGTATATATGTCCATGCCACTCTCTCACTTTGTCTCAGCTTACCCTTCCCCCTCCCCGTATCCTCAAGTCCATTCTCTAGTAGGTCTGTGTCTTTATTCCCGTCTTGCCCCCAGGTTCTTCAGTCTTTTTTTTTTTTTTAGATTCCATATATATGTGTTAGCATACAGTGTTTGTTTTTCTCTTTCTGACTTACTTCACTCTGTATGACAGACTCTACGTCCATCCACCTCACTACAAATAACTCAATTTTGTTTCTTTTTATGGCTGAGTAATATTCCATTGTATATATGTGCCACATCTTCTTTATCCATTCATTTGTTGATGGACACTTAGGTTGCTTCCATGTCCTAACTATTGTATATAGAGCTGCAATGAACATTTTGGTACATGACTCTTTTTGAATTATGGTTTTCTCAGGGTATATGCCCAGTAGTGGGATTGCTGGGTCCTATGGTAGTTCTAATTTTAGTTTTTTAAGGAACCTCCATACTGTTCTCCATAGTGGCTGTATCAATTTATATTCCCACCAACAATGCAAGAGTGTTCTCTTTTCTCCACACCCGCTCCAGCATGTATTGTTTGTAGATTTTTTGATGATGGCCATTCTGACTACTGTGAGGTGATATCTCACTGTAGTTTTGATTTGCATTTCTCTAATGATTAGTGATGTTGAGCATCCTTTCATGTGTTAGTTAGCAATCTGTATATCTCTTTTGGAGAAATGTCTATTTAGGTCTTCTGCCCATTTTGGGATTGGGTTATTTGTCTTTTTTGACATTGAGCTGCATGAGTGGCTTGTAAATTTTGGAGGTTAATCCTTTGTCAGTTATTTCATTTGTAAATAATTTCTCCCATTCTGAGGGTTGTCTTTTCGTCTTCTTAATGTTTTCCTTTGCTGTGCAAAAGGTTTTTTTGTGTGTGTGTGGTACGTGGGCCTCTCACTGTTGTGGCCTCTCCTGTTGTGGAGCACAGGCTCTGGACGTGCAGGCTCAGCGGCCATGGCTCATGGGCCCAGCCACTCCGCAGCATGAGGGATCTTCCCAGAGAGGGGCACGAACCTGCATCCCCTGCATCGGCAGGCAGACTCTCAACCACTTCGTCACCAGGGAAGCCCTGTGCAAAAAGCCTTTAAGTTTCACTAGGTCCCATTTGTTTTTATTTCCATTTCTCTAGGAGGTGGGTCAAAAAGGATCTTGCTGTGATTTATGTCATAGAGTGTTCTGCCTATGTTTTCCTCTAAGAGTTTGATAGTGTCTGGCCTTACATTTAGGTCTTTAATCCATTTTGAGTTTATTTTGTGTATGGTGTTAGGGACTGTTCTAATTTCATTCTTCTACATGTAGTCCAGTTTTCCCAGCACCACTTATTGAAGAGGCTGTCTTTTCTCCATTGTATATTCTTCCCTCCTTTATCAAAAATAAGTGACCATATGTGTGTGGGTTTATCTCTGGGCTTTCTATCCTGTTCCATTGATCTATATTTCTGTTTTTGTGCCAGTACCATACTGTCTTGATTACTGTAGCTTTGTCTGAAGTCAGGGAGCCTGATACTTCCAGCTCTGTTTTTGTTTCTCAAGATTGCTTTGACTATCCGGGGTCTTTTTTGTTTCCATATGAATTGTGAAATTTTTTGTTCTAGTTCTGTGAAGAGTGCCATTGGTAGTTTGATAGTGATTGCATTGAATCTTTAGATTGCTTTGGGTAGTATAGTCATTTTCACAATGTTGATTCTTCCAATCCAAGAACATGGAATATCTCTCCATCTATTTGTATCATCTTTAATTTCTTTTATCAATGTCTTGTAGTTTTCGGCATACAGGTCTTTTGTCTACTTAGGTAGGTTTATTCCTACGTATTTTATTCTTTTTGTTGCAATGGTAAATGGGAGTGTTTCCTTAATTTCTCCTTCAGATTTTTCATCATTAGTATATAGGAATGCAAGAGATTTCTGTGCATTAATTTTGTATCCTGCTACTTTACCAAATTCATTGATTAGCTCTAGTAGTTTTCTGGTAGCATCTTTAGGATTCTCTATGTATAGTATCATGTCATCTGCAAACAGTGACAGCTTTACTTCTTCTTTTCTGATTTGTATTCCTTTTATTTCTTTTTCTTCTCTGATTGCTATGGCTAAAACTTCCAAAACTATGTTGAATAGTGGTGAGAGTGGGCAACCTTTTCTTGTTCCTGATCTTAGTGGAAATGGTTTCAGTTTTCCACCACTGAGGACGATGTTGGCTGTGGGTTTGTCATATATGGCCTTTATTATGTTCAGGAAAGTTCCCTCTATGCCTACTTTCTGGAGAGTTTTTTTCATAAATGGGTGTTGAATTTTGTCAAAAGCTTTCTCTGCATCTATTGAGATGATCATATGGTTTTTCTCCTTCAATTTGTTAATATGGTGTATCACGTTGATTGATTTGCGTATATTGAAGAATCCTTGCATTCCTGGAATAAACCCCACTTGATCATGGTGTATGATCCTTTTAATGTGCTATTAGATTCTGTTTGCTAGTATTTTGTTGAGGATTTTTGCATCTGCGTTCATCAGTGATATTGGCCTGTAGTTTTCTTTCTTTGTGACGTCTTTGTATGGTTTTGGTATCAAGGTGATGGTGGCCTCATAGAATGGGTTCGGGAGTGTTCCTCCCTCTGCTATATTTTGGAAGATAGGTGTTAACTCTTCTCTAAATGTTTGATAGAATTCGCCTGGTCCTGGGCTTTTGTTTGTTGGAAGATTTTTAACCACAGTTTCAATTTCAGTGCTTGCAATTGGTCTGTTCACATTTTCTATTTCTTCCTGGTTCAGTCTTGGAAGTTTGTGCATTACTAAGAGTTTGTCCATTTCTTCCAGGTTGTCCATTTTATTGGGATATAGTTGCTTGTAGTAATCTCTCACGATCCTTTGTATTTCTGCAGTGTCAGTTGTTACTTCTTTTTCATTACTAATTCTATTGATTTGAGTCTTCTCCCTTTTTTTCTTAATCAGTCTGGCTAATGGTTTATCAATTTTGTTTATCTTCTCAAAGAACCAGCTTTTAGTTTTATTGATCTTTACTATTATTTCCTTCATTTCTTTTTCATTTATTTCTGATGTGATCTTTATGATTTCTTTCCTTCTGCTAACTTTGGGGTTTTTTTGTTCTTCTTTCTCTAATTGCTTTAGGTGCAAGGTTAGGTTGTTTATTTGAGATGTTTCTTGTTTCTTGAGGTAGGATTGTATTGCTATAAACTTCCCTCTTAGAACTGCTTTTGCTGCATCCCATAGGTTTTGGGTCGTCATGTTTTCATCGTCATTTGTTTGTAGGTATTTTTTGATTTCCTCTTTGATTTCTTCAGTGATCTCTTGGTTATTAAGTAGTGTATTGTTGAGCCTCCATGTGTTTGTATTTTTTACAGATTTTTTCCTGTAATTGATATCTAGTCTCATAGCGTTATGGTCAGAAAAGATACTTGATACGATTTCAATTTTCTTAAATTTACCAAGGCTTGATTTGTGACCCAAGATATGATCTATCCTGGAGAATGTTCCATGAGCACTTGAGAACAATGTGTATTCTGTTGTTTTTGGATGGAATGTCCTATAAATATCAATTAAGTCCATCTTGTTTAATGTATCATTTAAAGCTTGTGTTTCCTTATTTATTTTCATTATGGATGATCTGTCCATTGGTGAAAGTGGGGTGTTAAAGTCTCCTACTATGATTGTGTCACTGTCGTATTCCCCTTTTATGGCTGTTAGTGTTTGCCTTATGTATTGAGGTATTCCTATGTTGGGTGCATAAATATTTACAATTGTTATATCTTCTTCTTGGATTGATCCCTTGGTCATTATGTAGTGTCCTTCTTTGTGTCTTGTAATAATCTTTGTTTTAAAGTCTATTTTGTCTGATACGAGAATTGCTACTCCAGCTCTCTTTTGATTTCCATTTGCATGGAATATCTTTTTCCATCCCTTCACTTTCAGTCTGTATGTGTCCCTAGGTCTGAAGTGGGTCTCTTGTACACAGCATATATATGGGTCTTGTTTTTGTATCCCTTCAGCCAGTCTACGTCTCTTGGTTGGAGTATTTAACGCATTTACATTTAAGGTAATTATCTATATGTAAGTTCCTATTACCATTTTCTTAATTGTTTTTGGTTTGTTATTGTAGGTCTTTTACTTCTCTTGTGTTTCCTGCCTAGAGAAGTTCCATTAGCATTTGCTGTACAGCTGGTTTGGTGGTGCTCAATTCTCTTAGCTTTTGCTTGTCTGTAAAGGTTTTAATTTCTCTGTCAAATCTGAATGAGATCCTTGCTGGGTAGAGTAATCTTGGTTGTAGGTTTTTCTCCGTCAGCACTTTAAATATGTCCTGCCACTCCCTTCTGGCTTTCAGAATTTCTGCTGAAAGATCAGCTGTTAACTTTATGGGGATATCCCTTGTGTGTTATTTGTTGTTTTTCCCTTGCTGCTTTTCATATTTTTTCCTTTGTATTTAGTTTTTGATAGTTTGATTAATATGTGTCTTGGCATATTTCTCCTTGGATTTATCCTGTATGGGACTCTCTGCACTTCCTGGACTTGATTAACTATTTCCTTTCCCATATTAGGGAAGTTTTCAACTATAATCTCTTCAAATATTTTCTCAGTACCTTTCTTTTTCTCTTCTTCTTCTGGGACCCCTATAATTCGAATGTTGGTGCGTTTAATGTTGTCCCAGAGGTCTCTGAGACTGTCCTCAGTTCTTTTTTTTTTTTTTTTTTGTGGTACGTGGGCCTGTCACTGTTGCGGCCTCTCCCGTTGTGGAGCACAGGCTCCAGATGCGCAGGCTCAGCGGCCATGGCTCATGGGCCCAGCCGCTCCGCGGCATGTGGGATCCTCCCAGACCGGGGCACGAACCCGTGTCCCCCGCATCGGCAGGCAGACTCGCAACCATGGCACCACCAGGGAAGTCCTGTCCTCAGTTCTTTTCATTCTTTTTTCTTTATTCTGTTCTGCAGTAGTTATTTCCACTATTTTATCTTCCAGGTCACTTATCTGTTCTTCTGCCTCAGTTATTCTGCTATTGATCCCTTCTGTTTTTAATTTCATTTATTGTGTTTTTCATCATTGCTTGTTTCCTCTTTAGTTCTTCTAGATCCTTGTTAAACCTTTCTTGTATTTCCTCCATTCTATATCCAAGATTTTTGATCATCTTTACTGTCATTTTTCTGAATTCTTTTTCAGGTAGACTGCCTATTTCCTCTTCATTTGTTAAGTCTGGTGGGTTTTTGCCTTGCTCCTTCATCTGCTGTGTGTTTCTCTGTCTTCTCATTTTGCTTAACTTACTGTGTTTGGGGTCTCCTTTTCACAGGCTGCAAGTTTGTAGTTCCCTTTGTTTTTGGTGTCTGTCCCAGTGGCTAAGGTTGGTTCAGTGGTTTTTGTGTAGGCTTCCTGGTGGAGGGGACTAGTGCCTGTGTTCTGGTGGATGAGGCTGGATCTTGTCTTTCTGGTGGGCAGGTCCATGTCTGGTGGTGTGTTTTGGGGGTGTCTGTGGCCTTATTATGATTTTAGGCAGCCTCTCTGCTAATGGGTGGGGTTGTGTTCCTATCTGGCTAGTTTTTTGGCATAGGGGGTCCAGCACTGTAGCTTGCTGGTTGTTGAGTGGAGCTGGGTCTTGGCGTTGAGATGGAGATCTCTGGGAGATTTTCGCCATTTAATATTACGTGGAGCTGGGAGGTCTCTGGTGGATGAATGTCCTGAACTTGCCTCTCCCACCTCAGAGGCACAGCCCTGACACCTGGCTGGAACACAAAGAGCCTGTCATCCACATGGCTCAGAATAAAAGGGAGAAAAAAAAAAAAAAAAAAAAAAGAAGAAGGAAAGAAAGAAAAAATAAAATAAAGTTATTAAAATGAAAAATTATTTAAAAAAATTTTAAGTAATTATAAAAAAGAAAGAAAGAAGAGAGCAACCAAACCAAAAAACAAATCCACCAATGATAACAAGTGCTAAAAACTAGACTAAAAAAAAAACGGACAGACAGAACCTTAGGACAAATGGTAAAAGCAAAGCTATACAGACAAAGTCACACACAGACGCATACACATACACACTCACAAAAAGAGAAAAAGAGAGAGAGAGAAAAAAAAATATATATATATATATATATCATTGCTCCCAAAGTCCACCTCCTCAATTTGGGATGATTCGTTGTCTATTCAGGTATTCCACAGATGCAGGGTACATCAAGTTGATTGTGGAGATTTAATCCGCTGCTCCTGAGGCTTCTGGGAGAGATTTCCCTTTCTCTTCTTTGTTTGCACAGCTCCGGGGGTTCAGCTTTGGATTTGGACCCGCCTGCGCATGTAGGTCACCTGAGGGCGTCTGTTCTTTGCTCAGACAGGACGGGGTTAAAGGAGCAGCTGATTTCGGGGGGCTCTGGCTCACTCAGGCCGGGGGGAAGGAGGGGCACGGATGTGGGACGAGCCTGCGGCGGCGGAGGCCGGCGTAATGTTGCACCAGCCTGAGGCGCACCGTGCGTTCTCCCGGGGAAGTTGTCCCTGGATCACGGGACCCTGGCAGTGGCGGGCTGCACAGGCTCCTGGGAGGGGAGGTGTGGATAGTGAGCTGGGCTTGCACACAGGCTTCTTGGTGGCTGCAGCAGCAGCCTTAGCATCTCGTGCCCGTCTCTGGGGTCCGCGCTGGGCTCGCGCCCGTCTCTGGAGCTCCTTTAAGCGGCGCTCTTAATCCCCTCTCCTTGCACACCAGGAAACAAAGAGGCAAGAAAGAGTCTCTCTCTTGCCTCTTCGGCAGCTCGAGACTTTTTCCCGGACTCCTTCCCAGCTAGCCGTGGCCCACTAGCCCCCTCAGGCTGTGTTCACGCCGCCAACCCCAGTCTTCTCCCTGCGCTCCGACCGAAGCCCGAGCCTCAGCTCCCAGCCCCGCCCACCCCGGCGGGTGAGCAGACAAGCCTCTCGGGCTGGTGAGTGCCGGTCAGCACCGATCCTCTGTGCGGGAATCTCTCCGCTTTGCCCTCCACACCCCTGTTGCTGCGCTCTCCTCCGTGGCTCCGAAGATTTCCCCCTCCGCCACCCGCAGTCTCCACCCGCGAAGGGGCTTCCTAGTGTGTGGAAACCTTTCCTCCTTCACAGCTCCCTCCCACTGGTGCAGGTCCCGTCCCTATCCTTTTGCCTCTGTTTTTCCTTTTTTCTTTTGCCTTACCCAGGTACGTGGGGGAGTTTCTTGCCTTTTGAGAAGTCTGAGGTCTTCTGCCAGCGTTCAGTAGGTGTTCTGTAGGAGTTGTTCCACGTGTAGATGTATTTCCGATGTATTTGTGGGGAGGAAGGTGATCTCCATGTCTTACTCTTCCACCATCTTGAAGCTCCTCCATCTATTTTATTTATTTTATTTTATTTATTTGTGGCTGTGTTGGGCCTTTGTTGCTGTGTGCAGGCTTTCTCCAGTTGCAGTGAGCAGGGGCTACTCTTCGTTTTGGTGCACGGGCCTCTCATTGCGGTGGCTTCTCTTGTTACGGAGCACGGGCTCTAGGCATGCAGGCTTCAGGAGTTGTGGCATACAGGCTCAGTAGTTGTGGTGCACGGGCTTAGTTGCTCTGCGGCATGTGGGATCTTCCCGGACCAGGGCTCAAACCCGTGTCCCCTGCATTGGCAGGAGGATTCTTAACCACTGCACCACCAGGGAAGTCCATGAAGTCATTTTAATAGCAAAGGATTGGAAACTATAAATCTATCTATAGGAACGAGATTGCATAAATTATGGTATATTTACACAATGGGATACTATGCGGCTGATAAAAAATGAGGAAGGTTTACCTATATATACTTGTGACAGAGATCTCTAAAAGATAGCACTTAAAGAGAGAAAACACTGTGGACTCTGGTGATAATGATGTGTCAATGTAGGTTCCTCAGTCTTAACAAAGGTACCACTCTGTGGGGGGTGGTGATAATGGGAGAGGAGGTGCATGTACGGGGGCATATGAGGGAAATCTCTGTACCTTTGCTCGATTTTGCTATGAATTTAAAACTGCTCTAAAAAGATTAAGTCTATTAAAAAGAAAGAACCAAGCACATTACAAAGCATTACATAAAGTACAATCCCATTTAGGTAAAATATAAAGCAAAGTAGAGATGTGTATATATGTATATAAGCAGATGAACTAAAAGGGGGCTGAAAGGATAAAAGAACACACAAAAAAGATGCAGTTCTTCCTCTGGGAAATGGGACAGGGACAGGGAAGAAGATATGGTGAAAAAAGACTTTAACCTTTTATTTTACATACTTGAACAATGTTTGAACCGGGTCCAGAGTAAATGCAGTCTTGTATTCCTTGTGCAGGGGAAAATGCACAAAATGCTACTATAACAAACAATAGACAGGATCAAAGATGAGCTAGGTGCCAGTCATCTTTAAGTCAAATGCTGGTTCTGAGAACTAACGACCTCAAATAATGTTTGCAACTAGAATTTTCTATTGGTTTCATTAAAACCATAATACAGAGTCCTACTAGAATGTCACTAAAGTAAGTTAAATAGGATTGGTTTAATTTATGGTTAAACTAAAGACAAAAATGCTAAAACCTTAGCATAATTTAAAATTATATATATATATATATCTCATTTATTGAAATATAAAGATCTTCATTTACACGTTTTAAAACAAAAACATGAACGGGGCAATTTGTAATACAATTGTATCGGTAGACTCTTCCTATTGAGTTAGTTCTCCAACATTCACCACACCACCGTTTTGGGAACATTTACGTATTTTTCTCTTTATTATTTCTAAAATATAAATTTTGGACATTCAAAAGTGCAACAGTTAATGTGCCTGTGGGGAATATCACAGTTAAAAAAATATAAACAAAGGCAGTGATACAGCTTGTCATAAATGTTTTGGCAGTATTCTCCAAGTCTATATAGAAATACATATATACATATTGATGTATAACATCATTTTATCTTACGTCCCTCTTCACAAAAATAGGACCATTTTGTACAGATTGGCAGACCACATTTTAAGGACATCATCAATCATTTAAAAAGTCACAAATTGTGTTTCTCAGGCCAACTTTGATTGTCTTCATAAAAATAGAAAGCAGGAAGGATTGACAAATTTTCATCTGGGGTCTTTGCAGGAGGCCAGAAAGGAAATAAATCTGTCATACACTGAAAACACTATTTAAGAGAGAAAAAAATGCAGCCACACACAAACTCAGGTGACAGCATTCGTCAGGACTAGATCCTGCTGGTCTGAGAATTTTCATCCAGCCTCATGATGTCATGCAAGACTCAAAGGACATCAAAATGCAAAGCACCAACAAAAGGAGGCTGTACGATAAACAGGGAGCGATAAACAGAGTGCTTGAGCTGTGATTCTAGAAACACAAATGTATTTCAAGTCTAATTGGCTCTACAGAACCTAGTCAGGTTTTCTTTTTAAATTGGCCAATCTGGCTCAGTCTTCACACTTACCATGAAAAAGGTGGGGCTTGCATTGAGATTACACCAGTAGGTAGTCAAGTACCTTGTTATTGCTTCTACATCTTCCAAAGCATCACCTGCCACGAGTACGCACAGTGATTGCAGTAATCACAGCCCATGTTTCATTCATATGGTGTCAGCAATTAAGTGGTATCGCACAGAATGCCAATGAACCCACAACAACCGGTTTGACAATCTGGATGGATGTGACAGTCTGTCCTCCCATCTAACCCCAAAATATCAGTAAAACTTAAAAATTTTTTTCACCAAAATAGTGACCTGGTCATACAGAGTCTTGGTACACTGAATTGCATCATTTTTGTACATGCCTTTTGGCGGGAAACTGGTGGGGAGGGAGTTCAGTTCCCCATGCAGTGAGAAGATCTACTAAACCAAGATTTGGCTTGCTCAGTCTCAGCTAAGACTGTAAAATTAAATTAAGTGTAGCAATTGCCAGATATATGGCATTAAATGTCACTGACCCAAAGCCAAAGATTTAAATAGCAGGCTTCCTATGTGGTTGATTTCTATTTCAAATTATTTTTTTCCCATGGCAACTTCCTGTCATGTAGACCGGTGTTCCCCAAATCTGGCTAATCAGAACAGCCAGGATGTTTATAAAAATACAGATCTCTGCTCCCCCAGACCTAATTAATTCATTATCTCTCGGATGGGGACATAGAATCTCATGATTCTGGTTGCCAGTTACATATGGGGACCAAGGATCCAGGCTGAGGCACACACAGCCTTCACTAACAATGCCTTTATTGTCTCAGAGTTCCAAACTATTTCTCCTGGGGGTAAGGAAAGGGGGTCCTGTTCAGGGCATCCTTCTGACTTTTTCAGGGTTTGCAGAATTAAAAATATATATGTGTTGAGATCCACCAGAATTATCACCAGGCATGAAAAAAATCTCTGCAAATCCAGTCTTTTTGCTGATGATTACTTTTTCCACTGGGTAATAATATGAGAAGTCATGTTAGGCAGAGACTCATGCCTTAATATTGAGAACATTTAGGATTTAGGGGTTTTGTTTATTTATTCCAAGTCACATTACTTCAAAGGGCAGTTAATTGCTTTTAGTACAATGGATTAGGGAACTATTCAGTACATAGTTAAAAACTCTGACTTGCTGGGAGACACTACTCTTACTTTGTTCTCTATGTTCAACTAAATTTAATCCACTAAAGCTATAACCATATTTTATAGAGAAACATGTTATTTAATATAAATGTCAAAAACTGTCAAGCTTGTCACCTACTTAGTAAGGATTTTTTTTAAATTGTGCTTTTTCTGTAGGGAAAACGTGTTACATATTACACATTTAGTGTTACTGATAACAGTAGCATTATTATAAACGTAGATTACAATATGAAAATGAGTTGTCGGGCTTATAAATGACCCAAATCTAATAAACAAAGTTGGTTAATTATTATCTTTTATCTCCTCAACACTAAAAAAAAAAAGTAAAATGCTATAGTACCAGTACCTTTAAGGTTCAAAAGTGGTTTTGCATGTACTTCATAAGAAAGTCCAACAGCAGCTGATACCAGGTTTCAAGCGTGAAGTACATGGGTGGACTGAGTGGTCTCTCCAGAAGTCCAGAGAAGATAGTTAATACAAATCAAAACACATCCTTGGTTACAGTTATTTACAATATTACAATGCTGGAGTTTTGTTGCAGTAAAAGTTGTGTACGTTGGAATCTCACCAATGCCCCTGAATCGCAAAGTTTGTCTCCTGTGGCCCGTTATTTCCTTGTCCATCTACCTCCATACTTCACATGCCAATGAGATGCTACTGAAGCATTGCCAGAGGCCACAACAAAAGAGTTCATTTCAGAATATCCCATTCATTCGTATTTAGAAGGCTCCCTGAGGCCCTTGGCTGGGAACTTCTCTTTACACATCATCCAAGTCCTCCCCTCAAACTTTGCATTGCAGTAAAGTGGTTTTCTTAAAAGGATCCAAGTTGGTTCCAGGAGTGGAAGGTCCCCCCTGAATCTGCCAGTTACAGGAAGCTGTCTTCCACCAGGTCCGAGGAGTCTATGCCAATGTCGTCCATCATGTCGATGTCCTCAATGGTCTCATCCTCTCTCTTGATGAAGGTAGAACTGCTGGAACCTGTCTCAATGGCACTCTCTTCAGAGGTCTGCGAGCTGGGGAAGGGAAAGAATAGAAAAGATCACAGTCAGACCAACTAGACCACGGGGGCATTTCCAAGGTGGCCCTCCAAAGGCAAAGGAGCTCTTCCTGCAACATCCTTTGGCATTCAAACCCAGGCTACCCAGCCGGGCAAGATTTTGCCACCAAGCCAGATGCAGCCCCCATCACACTGCAGTGGGCCATACGGGAAACCCAGATCCACAGGTCATCTCCACACTTCAGCTTCCCTTCTCTTCTGCCAGATCTTCCACCAAAGTTGCTAACAAGCTGTGACAATTTCTATTTTCCCTACTCAACCCCAGTGGAAGAGAAAAGAAGCAATGCCCAATCAAAAGGCCTGGGGAAGAAAAAGCAGAGGGATGAAATTGGGGCAAAGTGCAGCCGGGTCAGTCACTTGCTAGCCCTGAAAGCTCCTGAACGTCCAAACTGTGATCTCAGGGTTTCACCCCACGCCCCAGGAATGCCCTCCTTCCCCTCCTCTTACATCCAATCCCCCCTTGAATCCTAAAGGCCCAGGTGAAGGCTCTTTACTTACTAGAGTAGTGTCTGAGAAGGGAGTTCTAGAGTCAGAAAGCCTTAGATCTGGAATGGTCCACAACTTACCAGCTGTGGGACTTCACACAAGTCCCTTAACCTCCTGAACTTGTTCCCTTGCCTATAAAATGAGATGACAACAGTGCCTGACAATATTCCTGTTTGTCAGGGAGATTAAATACAGCAGTAAGGCAATAACCATACAGCACTGAGCAGAGTGCCTAGCACATAATAAGTGCTCGATAAATGTTAGTTATGATTATTGTTGCTGTTATCCAAGCTCTGAATTTGAATAGGGCCTGGATATTAGATGATATCAAGGAATAGTTGTCAATTTTCTCATGTGTGGTCATGCTATTATGGTTATGTAGGAGAGTCTCCTTATTCTTAGGAGATGTGTGCTGGAATTTCAAATGATTTTGTTTCAAGTGACTTAGCAAGAAAGAAAAGTATGAGTGTATGTTTGTGATACACACAACACCTACCATATATATGTATATTATATATAGAATATATAGGTAAAGCAAATGTGATACAGTGTTAACAACAGCTAAATCTAAGTGGTAGATATATTCTTACAATTTTTCTGGACACTTAAAATTTTTCACAAAAATTTTTAGAAAATATTCTCTAGAGTCTCCAGACTGTCACTATTGCCTGTCTTCCCTTCTCTGAACTCTTACTGTCTTACTGTTATGCTGCCCTGTGTTGCTAAATTTGTATGTATCTCTTTTAGCTCCAAGCAGATTATCACCTGCTGATAGGCAGGACCATGGCTTCACCTCCTCATGGCTGCAGCACCGTGCTACAAACACAGCATAGAAACCATACCATCAGCTGGGTGGCCACATGACGGAGTCTCACACATGCATGCCAAAAAAGAGGCTCTCACTCTTTTCCTGCCTCTCTCCCCTCCTTTCCATATCAGTTTCCAAGCAGAGAACCAAGCCTGGCCAATAGAAGCCCATGGGAAGCAGTCTGCTACCCTCCACCATGGGGTCCCTGTGGCCCAGAGAGCTCTTAGAACCTATGGGGCTACTGGACTGAGTTCCCCTTCATAACCCTCCAGATTGGGCCCTTCCTTAAGACTGAGCTTTTGCTCAGTTCCTAGTCTGTATTCCACCTTCCCTCCCCACTTATACCCTGGTCCTACAGCCTCACTGTGAACCCTAGTCCACTTGGCTGGTCTTAATAACCATCTAGTCCTGGCAGCCTCTCTCCCCAGGAGGCCAAACCCAGTTCCTGGGACCTTGGCCAATGGCTGGACTGTGGGCACAGAAGCTAGCTTCCACCAAGACTCAGCACCACATCATCCTTGCTGCTCATCAGGCTTCACGGACGGGGGATCCTAATGCTGATGACTGGGCTTATTTCTGGTTCCCAAGCCACAGTGCTCATCTTGTAGCCCACAGTCCAGCCCAACTGACTCCTGATAGGCTCTGACCTAGCATCCCCAAGTCCTCTACAGCAAGGCCCTTTCTTCCTCAGGCCCACTCGCCTCCCAAGGCCAAGCATCCTGAGCCTGAGGAGGGTGTTCCATGAGACCACCATGCTCACTCCTGCCTGCCTACACCCAGAGCATCCCAGATCTGGGATTCCCCATCTTTTATGGGCTGAATTGTATCCCACCAAATTCATATGTTGAAGCCCCAACCCGCAATGTGACAAATGTGGAGACAGGGCCTTTAAGGAGGTAATTAAGGTTAAACAAAGTCATAAGGATGGGGCCCTAGCCCAGTAGGATTGGTGTCCTTATAAGAAGAGACACCAGAGATGCACACACAGAAAAAGCCCATGTGAGGACACAGCAAGAAGGTGGCCATGTGCAAGCCAAGGAGAGAGGCCTTGGGAGAAACCAAACCTGCCAACACCTTGATCTTGAACTTCCAGCTTCCAGAACTGTGAGAAATTCCTGTTGTTCAAGCCCCTTGGTCTGTGGTACTGTGTTAAGGCAACACAAGCTAGGACACTCACCATCTTAGCCCACCTGTTAGGGCCACAGTCTCACTGACCTAGTGTAATCATTTGGGACATACTTTGTGTGATTCAGAGAAGACCAAATGTATTGCCCTTACATAAGTTCCAGTTTTCTAATACAACAACTACCTACCAACTAGAATTGCTCTCTCTGTGGAATACATGTCAAATTCTGAAGTCCAGCCTTGTGTACCCCTAGAACAGTTCTTGGCACCTTTCTTATGTTATTTATCCCAAAGTGATTTTCTAACTTTATTTAGAAGCAGAACCCTTTTTTACAGTTGAAATATTCAGGGCCCTCAAACACAAAGTAACCAAATGGATGACAGATCTGGGATATAGCGAGCGCTCCAAGACCCACTGTTCAACCTTCTTCCCACCCCGAAAAGTTCTACAAAAACTACCCAAAACTTGGAGAAACACTGTTTGCTAAAGGAACATAAACACATTTAAAAATTGTTCTGAGCAGAGGATAAACAGAAAGGTAAGTCAGACAGCCCACTTTTCCCCATCTCCAAATCTCATCTCAAAAACAAACAAACAAAAACTATACTTTTAAAATTACCTGGTGCATACACATAAACAAGGGCTGTCTATATCTTATACCTAAATTGGTTGAGAGAGGTCACAATTATAAGCCTCCAAAATAATAATGTCATGTGCTTCTGCCTAAATATTTATATGTATTCAACTGAATGAGAAAGAGACAGCAATATCCTGAATGAAGAGAGAGACAGAGAAACTCATAAGCAACTTGGACCTTGAACCTGGGGCCACTATCACCACCTACCTTCTCCTGCCTCTGTCCAAGGGTTATGCAAAGAGAGCAAGGAAGTGAGGCATGGCCCCTCCACCTGGACCATACAAACCAATGGTTCTAGTGCTGGCTGTGCATTAGCATCACGTTGGTAATAAATTAATGGGTCTAGGTATGATCACCAGTGGCTGCTATTGTCACAAAAAGAGACAACGGTACAGCATGCACCTCCTGTACACAGCATCATCTTTGAAGCACACTTACCAAAAATCTACAGAGTCAGATCAAGCCTCTAGACTAACTACCAATTTCCAACAAATATAGGAGACAGAAGCATATGATAAAACTCACAACAGTAATGCAAGCAGCAAAATTCTGAATGTGGGAACTCTATAGGCAAATGCTCTGGTTTTTACACAAACAATATGCAAGGGGGCTAAAAGAGGCAGAACGAACTTACAGAGCTCTATCAACCAAAGTCAATGTGTGACTCTTATTTGGGTCTTGAACAGAACAAACTAAATGTAAAATAATATTTATGAGAGAATCAAGGAAATTTGAACACTGACTGGATATCTGATGCTTTTAACTATTTATTGTCAATTTGGGGGGTGAAATAATGGTACTGTAGTTATTTTTAATAACTATAGTTATTTTTTAAAATAGAGCCCTTATCTTTTTGAGATGTATGCTGAAATATTATGGATGAAATGATATGATGTCTAGGATCTGCTTCAAAATAATCCAGAGGGAAGTGGTAGAGGAGGAGTAGATATGGCCATGCAAGCAGACGGGTCATGGGTTCATCAACACTGAAGTTGAGTGGTGGGTACCCGACAGTTCACTATACTGTTTGAATTATGCACGTTAGAAATCTTCCATAAGACAAAGTTAGAAAGAAAGAAAGAACAAATCAGCCAGAGAGTGCTTGTGCCTCACTCCCAGAGATTATCATTTGTTGGTCTGGGTGAGGCTTGTATAGCAGTAGTTATCAAATCTCCCCAGGCGGTTCCAACTTGCAGCTAGGGTTTAAAACCGCTGATGGGGACTTCCCTGGTGGCGCAGTGGTTAAGAATCCGCCTGCCATTGCTGGGAACATGGGTTTGAGCCCTGGGCGGGGAAGATCCCACATGCCGCAGAGCAACTAAGCCTGTGCGCCACAACTACTGAAACCCGCATGCCTAGAGCCCATGCTCCGCAACGAGAGAAGCCACCACAATGAGAAGCCCATGCACCACAATGAAGAGTAGCCCCCACTCTCCACAATTAGAGAAATCACAGGCACAGCAACAAAGACCCAACATAGCATGAATGAATGAATGAATAAATGAAACCACTGATGTAGCGTCAAATAGCCCAGTACAGCCTGCCTCTCAACTTTCTCCTCGGTTTGAATTAAGAAACTAAATAAGAAAACAGTAAGAAGGATTTATCTGGCGGTCCAGTGGTTAAGACTCCAAGCTTCCACTGCAGGGGATGTGGGTTACACCCCTGGTCATGGAACTAAGATCCCACAAGATCCCACCCACATGCTGTGGGGCCAAAAAAGAAAAGAAAAAAAAAAACAGCAAGAGAGGCTTATATTATTTCAGTAATCATAGTTGCTGTGTCAGTTTGATCAAATTACTTGAGGACTTAGGTCAAAGGTTCTCCATCAGGGAAACATGTCCCTTCCTGCCCTAGACCTCCACAAGCTCCAGGGAGCAAATATAGGCGGTACACTCTTTGACACTGGTCTAAGCAATATTTTTTTTGGATCTGTCTCCTCAGCCAAGAGCAACAACAACAAAAATAAACAAATGGGACCTGATCAAACATTTTGCACAGCAAAGGAAACCAATAACAAAATGAAAAGGGAACCTACTGAATGAGAGAAGGTATTTGTAAACAATATGTCTGATAAGGGATTAATAACCAAAATACATAAAGAACTCATACAACTCAATATCAAAAAACCCCAAACAATCCAATTAAAAATTGGGCAGAGGACCTGAATAGGCATTTTTCCAAAGAAGGCATACAGATGGTCAACAGGCACATGAAAAGATGCTCAACATCACTAATAATCAGGGAAATGCAAATCAAAACCACAATGAGATATCATCTCATGCCTGTCAGAATGGCTATCATCAAAAAGACAAGAAATAGGGCTTCCCTGGTGGCTCAGTGGTTAAGAATCTGCCTGCCAATGCAGGGGACATGGGTTCGAGCCCTGGCCCAGGAAGATCCCACATGCCGCGGAGCAACTAAGCCCGTGAGCCACAACTACTGAGCCCATGTGCCACAGCTACTGAAGCCCACACACCTAGAGCCCGTGCTCCGCAACAGGGGAAGCCACCTCAATGAGAAGCCCTCGCACCACAGTGAAGAGTGGCTCCCGCTCGCCGCAACTAGAGAAAGCCCGCGCACAGCAACAAAGACGCAACACAGCCAAAAATAAATAAATAAATAAAATAAAATTAATAAATTAAAAAAAAAGGACAAGAAATAACAAGTGGTGGTGAGGATGTGGAAAAAAGAAAACCCTAGTACATTGTTAGTGGGAATGTAAATTGGTGCAACCACTATGGAAAAAAATATGGAGTTTCCTCAAAAAATTAAAAATAGAACTACCATACGACGCAGCAGTTCCACTTCTCGGTATTTATCCAAAGAAGATGAAAACACTAATTCGGAAAGATACATGCACCCCAGTGTTCTTAACAGCATTATTTACAATAGCCATGATATGGAAGCAACCTAAGTGCCCATCAACCGACGAATGGATAAGGAAGATACGGTATATATACACAATGAAATACTCAGCCATAAAAAAGAATGAAATCTTGCCATTTGTGACAACATGAATGGACCTGGAGGGTGTTATACTTATTGAAATGAGTCAGAGACAAATACTGTATGTTTTCACGTATATGTGGAAACTAAAAAAAAAAAAAAATTAACAAACAAAACAAAAACAGACTCACAGAGAACAAACTAGTGGTTACCAGAGGGGAGAAGGGCAAAGTAGGTGAATGGGATTAAAAGGTACAAACTACCAGTTATAAAATAAATAAATCACAGGGATGTAATATACAGCACATATAGGGAAATAATCTACAATTTATAATAACTTTATATGGTGTATAATCTATAAAAATATCAGATCACCATGTTGTACACTTGACACTAATATAATACTGTAAGCCAACTGTATTTGAGTAAACTAAAAAAAATAAAATAAAAAATTAAAGAATCATCTGGGAAGCATTTTCAAAACTAAACAGACCCCTGGGGGTTCTGCCACTGGCTCCCCCAGGACAGATTCAGCACCAGGAGGGCCTCACAATGGGGCAATGGCTCCTCCCCTTCAGGTGCACTGGGGGAGGGGAGGGGAGAGAGCTCGGCGGGAAGCTGAGGTCCTGTGTCTACCTGTGTCTGTTCCTTTTGCCCAGGTCTTCCTCTTCAGGAACAGGATCGATGTCAGGCAGAGGGATGATGTAGCCACTGTCCGCGCTCAGCCTCTGCTCGTCGAGGCCACCCTCCCAGTCCTTCAGTTTGTCCTCCTCGTTTTTGTAGGTGACGCCAATGTACGCATTGTCGGAGTCCACGCGCATACGTGCCACGGCGGGATGGTCACTCTTCAGGAAGTCCAGGTGGATCTTTTCATAACTCTGCAAATGTTCATTTCACATAGTTATTCAAGGGTTACTGATAGAACTGCAAAAAAGGACACAGATGCTCAGAACTTACTATTTTTTAAACTGTTGACAACTGAAGGAGAGTCAGGTGTTAACTGTTCCCCAGAGATGTGTAACATGAAGAAAGGGCCACCAGTGGCAGAGATATCCTGCTGGTGGTCTTGAGATACCAAGAACCCCTTCTCAGTCAGTAGCTACAACTGTGCCCCCATATGCACACACTCCCTTCTCTGGGACTAGCATGGACCCTTCTGGTCCCCATCACACAGTCTCTCCAGGGCTTGGATGGGTCTCAATAAGAGGTGAATAGGGCTTCCACTGGGAGCACCATACCAGAAGTCTTCCTGATCCCCAAACACTAGAGAAATTTAATTCAAAACTTAGGGACCATTGATTTTAAAAAGACCCCATTTTCAACAATAGTTCCAGTCTGTTCCCATCAACACAATTTCACCAACCAGAGTGTCTCTGACTTTCCTATCGTTAATTTCCTTCCTTCCTTCTGCCTCACTTATGGCAGTTGTAATGGGCAGTGAGATAATCGATAAACAAAAGTATTTAACTTCCAGTTCAGCTAACACTGCTCTTCCTTGAGAAGAAGGAAAAGAAGCAATAAGTATGGAAAACCTACATGGTGACTGAATCTAAGAAATTGAGTTTATTACACAAGTGTGTCTGGGTTTCCTTCTCAGCATCTCAGCAAAAATTTGTTTCATTCATTACCGTATCCTGCTTGGTTCCATGAAATTATATTTGTTCCTTTGAACAATGCCTCCTATTCCACAAAAAACCAGCTGGAGCCACAGATAACAGCTGAGGTTGTTCCTTCCAGTCAGCTGGTAAAAGCCAATGTCGCATGGACTTAAGTACATTCAAATTAGCGATTTAATGGCTGTGGGTGCTCTGAGACTTCTAACTGCACAGTAGCTTCAGATAGTCAAACATATGCAGAATGAAGTGCTTACAGGTGTTGCACACTTAGGATGAAAGGGAGCCGTGCAGGAAGAGGAGGGTTTCTACTCATCATTGCTACCAAGGGCCCGGGGAGCACTCCCTGAAGCCCCGGCCACTGGATCACACGATCTTTTTCCTCCTTTGACAATGCTCCTTTAAACTAGTGTTGAACAGTACTGCTCTCCTGTGTAATGACCAGCTGTTGTCTCCTCCCTTTGCCCATTCCTTTCCACTCACCCACCTTTTTTTTTTTTTTTTTTCTCACGATACGCGGGCCTCTCACTGTTGTGGCCTCTCCCGCTGTGGAGCACAGGCTCCGGAAGCGCAAGCTCCGGACGCGCAGGCTCAGCGGCCATGGCTCACGGGCCCAGCCACTCCCCGGCATGTGGGATCCTCCCAGACCGGGGCACGAACCCGTGTCCCCTGCATTGGCAGGCAGACTCTCAACCACTGCACCACCAGGGAAGCCCCTCCACTCACTCATCTTAAGAGGCTCAGACAAACCTTTTTATATTGTCCAGGCAGCAGATTCTCCACAATCTCACTCAGGTGGTAAAAGGAGGGTCTCTTCTCTGGCTCACTGTTCCAGCACTTCACCATGATCTCGTAGCTGGAGAAGCACAGGACTCACAGTGGGCACGGGGAGGAACGTCAGGGCACCCCCTACCCCCATAGACCCACTGGGCATGAACATAGGCCCACGGGATAGCAAGGGGGCTCACACTTCACTGGTGGCGTGGTCGGGCTTGGCCATCCGGTACCCACTCTTGATCTTATTGTAGAAAGTAGAATCCACCATCATGCCAGGGTAGGGTGTGCCACCTGAGGACCCAAGAAGAAAATGACCAGGACTGACGGGTGTGTGGTACACTGTTGAAACACTTGGCACCTTTAGAAAATGTTTGGGGATCCCCGCCTTGAAGTATCGGTTCTTCCAAAGAAATTAAGTGTTATCATCTGCTTGATTTCACAGCCTTGCCCAAATCTTAAAGTTAACCAGGACTTCTAGGTTGATCAAGTCCAGACACCCTAGGCAAAAATTCTCCATGCCTAGAAAAAGCACAAAAGTGTTTTTCAATGTTTCTGACTACTGGATCTATGAATACAAAGCAAAAGAGAAAAGCCAGAGAAATTCTGAATCACTGAGGCCAAAAAAGTCATTTTCATCAGAAATGTTCAAATAATTAAGGCAGAAGTCTTGAAATGTCTAGGTAATTCTCTGTTTGTAACAGAATACGAGACTCAGTTAAGCCACACACTTGGATGATCCACAGTGACATCTATGGAGGGGTGAACTAGGAACGAAAAAGGAGAACAGGCAGGGAAAGCCCTTTACTGTCACATCAGGACAATAGTGGATTCATGAAACATTTCACATTTTTGTGGCCAAGGCCAGGTCAAGTTTAGTTTCCTTCCAAAACTACTCCAGGACTCCTCTGTTCTCTGAGCTTCCATTACAATTTTAAATCAGGACCACACAGCTTATCATTAAATGTGTAAGTTTCCTCTCCCCAGATGAACTGTCTGGAAGTCAGGGGCGTGAATCACCCCCTAGCAGGGCCCTCACCTGGTAGCTCGGGGCACCTGTGTTCTTCAGTAACCGGTACCTGACTTACTGAATGACTAGAAGGTTTCTCTCCTCCAGAATGATGACCAGGAAGGGAGTCACCATTCCCCTGCCCTCACTGCACTACTTTCACTGAGTGTCTATCACCATGAGGTGAGGGAGGGTGAATCCCCACTGGTGAACCCACTTAACCCAGAGTCCAAGGTGAAGAAGCAGCGGGTGAGTCGATGTCATCAGGAGCATTTCCAGTAGGAGACAGTCCCTCTGATGTAGCTCAAAGGAGAAGTGGGGGCAAAGGCCAGGGGTGAGGGCACAGTTCCCCAAGACCCCTTCTCGGTCTGCTCGGACACACGCTAGCCATCGTAAGTGCACAACATGTGAATCGGCTGCAGTGCACTTGACCCACACTAGGTATCTTAACATTGTTTACATCCTGGAGCTTGGAAAACACAGCATCTCCCTTTCAGTGTTGTTCCAGAACAACCCAAACAAGCAGAGATGTCAGGCCCATACCGAGGGAAAAGATCTCCCAGAGCAGAATGCCGTAAGACCAGACGTCGCTCAGTGTGGTGTAGAGGTTGTCGAAGATGCTCTCAGGAGCCATCCACTTCACCGGGAGAAAGGTCTGCAGGGAAGTGGGGAGGATGTTAAACCCAGCATATGCAGCTATGATCTACAGCAGCAGGAATAGAAAGGGGTTCTCTCTGGGCTAATAGCTTGCACTGGCAACCTTGCCCCACAGGAGTGTCTCTTTAGTTCACTTCTGTACTCTCAGCACTCAGAAGAGTGCCTGGCACCTAGTGGGTGCTCAGTACTTATTTAATGAATGATGGATGGTCACTGCTGCCTCTTACACCCTTCCAAGGAATAACATGCCAAGATATTTAATCCTGAATTTTTACTCCAAAAGCGTGAGCCCTGAATGGACCTGTCCCCTATTTTCAGGTCTTCCTAGGAACAAAATTAAGAACCGACCTAGTGACCTGAGAGCCAATCACATTTTTTTTTCTTTTTTTTTTGCGGTACATGGGCCTCTCACCGTTGTGGCCTCTCCCGTTGCGGAGCACAGGCTCCGGACGCTCAGGCTCAGCAGCCATGGCTCACGGGCCCAGCCGCTCTGCGGCATGTGGGATCTTCCCGGACCAGGGCTCAAACCCGTGTCCCCTGCATCGGCAGGCGGACTCTCAACCACCGCGCCACCAGGGAAGCCCGCCAATTACATTTTTGAACTATAAGAAATAGTGGGGAGAAGGTTCAAGTGTAGGACAGAAAGACTATCTTTAAGGAAACTGTGCCTCTAAGATGTATTAACTCAAATGGTTTTAACAGTTTAGGGGTCATAGACACCATTTGAAAATTTAATAAAAGAGGTGCTCTCCTCGGAAATAAATGCACAACTTACGTATTAATAACTAACACTTACAGGCTGCTTTGTATGTGCCAGGCACTGTCCTAAGCATTTTACATGAATCCAGTGATCTAATACTCTGCAGCAACTCAGGGGATAGGTACTAATGTCACTTCCCTGATACAGATAGGGAAACCGAGGTACTGAAAGGCCAAGTAACTTGCCCTAAGTCCCCACACTAGTAGGTGCTGGAGATGGTGCTCACACCCAGGGAGTCTGTCTGTAGAGCCTGTGCTTTTCATACTGACCCCTGGAGCCCATTCATGAATGTCATGGACTCTGTGTTAAAAATCTGGGCACTGAATGACTGGAAGCAAAACCTGCTTTCAGAGATGCAAGTGAGGGAGGGCGAGCACGCCAAACAAGGTGAGAGCACGTACGCTGCCTTTTGACACGTAGTTCGAATCATGCATGATGTCTCTGGCCAGGCCAAAGTCACAGATCTTCACGATTTTCCCTTGCGCCAGAAGGACGTTGCGAGCGGCCAGGTCCCGGTGGACACACTGCGCAGAAAGGGAAGAAATGACGGAGAGTGTCAATCCACCTGCGCTAGACAGCATCACCCCTGCAAGACTGGCCGCTTCATGGGGGTGCTTGGAGCTGCCTGGCACACAGCCTCAGGCAGGCTGTCCTGGCATAAAGAGCTCCCCTCTCTCAGGCTCTCATCCCAGTCCCTCCCGAGAGGGACAAAGCTCTGGAGAAAAGTAGACACCTGATCCTGTTGGATGCCCCGCTCTGCTTTGGGGATGAGGAAGAGAGAAGCAACCATTGTTACAGACTTCTCCACGATCTCCCTTCCACGTTCACCTTGCTCAGATCTGTGGCCTGAGTCTAAATAAGTCTCTGTCCCCTGAATACACTTACATTTTTTGAAGCCAAAAACTCCATTCCTCGGGCAACTTGATAGGTAAAGCTCAACAAATCCAACAAAGTAAGGCCTTCTGAGTTATCATCCGAAAGGAGGTTTTTGACTTCGGAGTCTGCAGGAAAGGAATTAAGTGTGTTGGTGCTGGCAGACAGCATGAAACATCACCCACCTTGATACTCCCGAAGGGCGGGGCCCCTCGTCAGACTGCAGAGGCTTGTCCAAAGAACACACTTAAGATCATTTTGTTATAGTTTCTAAACCTCACAGGTGGGTGTGTAAAATATGCAAAAGTGCTCTCTTTAAAAAGAAATACATCTGTAGAAACATATACCTGGTTTAAATATATATATAAGTATATATGATTCCATAAGGACCAGTATCATGTGTTCTCACACATATTTTGTTGTTTGCCTCCCAAATTTCTTTTTTCAACCTTAGTTAGCAAATCACCTCAGCCACTTTAAACACACACACACACACACACACACACACACACACACACAAATCTTCTGTGAGGAATGTACACGAGGGCTCTTTGAAAAAGCAGCTTCTAGGAATTGCTTTTTTTTCTTTTTAAAGCCACCTTCATAGTACTTGGCTTACTTTGTGAATAAAATTAGCCACCAGTCCAACTAGAGGTAGCGATCTTAAAGGTCAGTGCCAAAGACTTTGCACGTAGTTCCCTTTCTTTGTAACTTGTCCACTTTCCCCAGTTGGTCCCCTCTGGAAGGGTCCCAGGGTTTTCGAGGAAGCAGGCAATCTAGGCCAGCAGCTCTCAGCACTTTTTGAAAAAGTTCAGGCATGTGAAGAGTAGCTGCAGCCCTTCACATTTTTTCCAGCCAGAAAGCAATGGTCTGCCTGCCAACTGGGCCTGGGCTGAGCATGAATCAGGTTCCCCTGACATCTAGAGCCACGTCCAGCCTGGGAAGCAACGTAAACTATTTTTAACAATACAGGAGGGGAGAGGAAGGACTGGTTCCGACAAGTCTCACTGGCTAATCTTTTTAAAGGGCTTGGAAGTTTACCCAGTTGGCAATGACATGTGAATGGACCTTGGAGCTGCAGGAGTGGAAAATATTATTCTGTACTGCGCTTTGCAAAACAAGCACATTCTTTTTTTAATGACTGTACCTTTCACTTAAGAACCCTGAAAGCATCCAGAGTACATTAATGATTTTCAAAACAATTTCCATGACAGCTCAACACTTTTTTGCAGAGACCAACGGGAAGTCTCAGACCCAATAATACAAGATTATGGAACAAGGCATCGTCAGATGTATCTAGCAGCCTCCTCCAAACTCCAAGCCTGTGATGAGAGTAGAAGCCTGGAAGGACCACCCCCCAGCAGATGTGGGGTGGTCCATCTGCTATGGGCATCAGCTAGGCTCCCTGGAGTTTACAAACCAATTCAACCCTGCCACATGCTCATCTACTTTGAAAACAAACAGATCTTCCTTCAAACAACATTCAGTAGAAAAACCCGACACCCGTGTCAGAAAGTATAACCTCAAATTGTCCACTTTCCAGTTTCTATCACAAACTGGATATTAGCAAAGCTAAAAACAAGGGCTATTGAACTCACAGATATTCGAGATTTATATAATTAAATTAAAAAAAATAATATTAGGAACCAATATAAGATTGCCAGCTTTTAATTTTTCCAAGTAAGGGTACTGAGAAAAAACATCAACTACCACCATACTTTCATTTAAAGAAGAAGAAGAAAAAAAAAAAGTAATGTTAACACCAAAAAATGAATACCATTATGTCAGAATAAACAATTCTTTAAAATGACTACATTTTAAATTTATTTATTTATTATTATTATTATTTTGCGGTACGCGGGCCTCTCACTGTTGTGCCCTCTCCCGTTGCGGAGCACAGGCTCCGGACGCGCAGGCTCAGCGGCCATGGCTCACGGGCCCAGCCACTCCGTGGCATGTGGGATCCTCCCAGACCGGGGCACGAACCCACGTCCCCTGCATCGGCAGGCGGACTCTCAACCACTGCGCCACCAGGGAAGCCCCGACTACATTTTAAAATGTACATTACAGGGATATAATGTACAACATGATCAATATAATTAACACTGCTGTATATTATATATGAAAGTTAAGAGAGTAAATAGAATTCTCATCACAAGGAAAACAATTTTTTTCTTTTATTTTGCATCTGTGTGAGATAATGGATGTTCACTAAACTTATTGTGGTAATCATTTCATGATGTGTGTAAGTCAAATCATTATGCTGTGCAACTTAAACTTACACAGTCCTGTATATCAATTATATCTCAATAAAACTGGACAAAAAGATAAAATTAATAAAATAAAATAATTACATTTAAAGTCTGAAAAATGTATTACACTAGGTCTATCTTTATTCTTTTTCTTTTTTCAATTCACAGGCCACAGACCTTCAAAAACATGTCATAGACTTAGTTGTGCAGATCTGCAGTTAGGAACCATGTGGCCTGGCGGTCCTACTTACCAGGCCTGCTCACCATCTTCTGAGTATTTTAGGTATCATATTAAACCACTGGAAGATCACAACACCCAAAGCATAAGAAAAGACACCTTTACCTAACATGGATTTCTTCTTATATGAGGCTGGGCGATCATACAGCGCTCTCTGGATGTCTGAGTACTTAGAAACCTCTTTCCTTTCCAGCATGGGGACATACTGTGTAGTGTCAGCTTGCTTCATGTCCATGTAGTCACCGTTATTTTCAAAAGATAAAATAACGTAACTGTAAAAACGGGAAAAGAAACCTTAACCAGGGTGTCCTCTGGAGTGATCGCCTGACATTCAGTAGATGACAACTAGGTACCCACCACATGCGAGGCAGTGGTGGCCATGGGGGCAGCACGGGGAACAAAAGCACAACCACCCATACCCTTCATGAGGGTGGTCTAGTCGGGGAGATGAGCATCAATCAATGATCACACAAACACATGGACCATCTCAAATCAGCTGTGTCTGTCTTTATTCTGTTTTTCAGTTCACGGGCCACAAACCTGCACCACGTGACCAAGTGGCTTGGGCAGACAAATCCTGCTACTCAATAAATTTAGCACCAACTTGGTGTCCATTGAGTAAATTAATATGAAGTGAACTCACGTCCTTTCTGATCTTACAGAACTTTGTATCTACAGAGATCTTTTTAGCCACTTTAGACTTCTACAGTGGGGATCGTCACTTCATTGGCTTGACTAATAGGCAAGGTTCAGCAAGGACCAGTACCTCAAACTTAGAAATCCTCAGATAGTTTCTCATAAGATATGAGTACTGGGGCATCCCTGGCCAGAGATGCATTTAGAGGTCTTAAGTAGAACACACATAAACAGCAAACTGGTTCCCAGAACTATTCCAACTCTCACTCTCATTCAAACCTATCATTCAAACCTATCAGCAAACCTATCCCCAACATGATATCCTGGTTCAAAACACCTGCAGACATCATGTATCTCTCAGCACCATGTTACAGGATGATGGAGCAGGGTAGTTGACTCTAAGTCTTGCTACCTCCTGGCACTGAATCTGCAGACATGGCCTTTATCAGGACATGGGTTCTCTCCACTGGTGAAGCTCATAAGACAATGATTCACAACAGCGTCTCTCTTTGCACCTACCTTCGTGTGCTTTCGTCAGCAGGGTTCAATCCAAAAATGTCCAGCTCTTTCTTTGGCTTCTCTGGGTGGCGGCTCAAGAAGCTGTCCCTATTCTTATGCAAATAGTTGACCAAATCCCCATAGAAGCAGTACTCAGTGATGATGTAAATGGGGCCTGTGGGGTCCAAAACCAGTTGGAGATGAGCAAGAAAATGAAGAAAAGAAGAGCCATGAATTACTGTGTCTACACTGGTAAGAGATGCTGCTCAAGAAGAGTGAGCTTCCCTCAATAGAATCCAGTCAACAACTCCATTCAAGGGACTTATATTTGCTGGCATGTTTGGGAATTTAAAAGCCTAGACAGTCTTCACAACCATAGTGTTCTATGAAAATCCTTACTCCCAGGTGAGCAAGCCTACCTGACTTGGTGCAGGCTCCCAGCAAGTTCACAATGTTTAAATGCGGCCCCAGGTGGGTCATTATCTTCAGTTCAGACATGAGAGCTTGTTTTTCACTGGATCTGGCTGTGGCTATTGAAGAAATAAATCACATATCAGTCAACTAAACTATTTACTACCCAGAAAAAGCCAAAAACATGGCTAATCCTATGATTGGACATCATTTTATTTAACAACAGTCTAAAAGAGAAACAGTGACTCAGTCTAGATGCTAATAACTAATCCCTAGTCTTCAGGGTAAAAAGAAGCCACTAAAAATAACTCTTGATTTTCCAACATATAGGCAACAAGAACAATCTAAATAAAACTAACTGACAAAAGAGTCTAAATATGCATAAAACCTAGAGTCAAAAGAACCAAGATCTAGTCCTAAATTTGGCATTTACTGGCTGTGTGATTTTGAGCAATTTACTTAATATCTCCATGTTCAAAAAATCCCCAGAAAGGGGCACTTACGTTTTAGCATCTTCACTGCTACTTTCATGACAGGTTGGGACCGACTTAATCCATAGGCAGTTCCTTCAACCACTTTCCCAAATGCACCAGAGCCCAGGATACGACCTGTGGGCAACCAGCACCATCAACACATGCAGAATCAGGCATCTCATCAGCTTCATTTACCGCGGCCAGCGCTCATGGGTACACAGCTGGGTGGTGTTTCTCCCATATGGAGGAAGCATAATGATTCCTCCAAGTCATCATGTCAAAACCAGAATTGAGCCCACAGGGAAGGAAATTAGTATTAACTGCTTTTGTCAAATAACATTTGCAAGGGAAAGGAAAAAGGCGGGAAGAAGGAGGGTGTATCCCTCCCTGGTGTGAGCACTCTGTCTACCAGCTGGAGAACCGGGCCAAATCGTGGGCTCTGTGGCACTTGCTTTCTGTGGCTCTGGCCCAAACCTCCTGGTTCTCTACCCTTCTGTTTTCCACACACAAACAGAGGCATCTTTTGCATCAATAAGCCTTTATCCACTGGAAATACTTCAGTATTCAAGACATCACGGATTCTAAGCAGTGATGAAGACAACTTCGGGCTGGCTCCCTTGCTGCCTGTTTCTTAGGAAGACTAGGAAGGGCAAAGGCTAAACATGCCCTAGGAGCACAACACTTTGCCACACGCTGGGAGATACAAAATGAAATGGAAGCTCTGGTCCCCACTCTTAAAAGAGCTCACAGTCTAAAACAGATGCTTCTGCCAAGCCAGGGAAAGACTCGGCTCATAAAAGGGCACTAACAGCCAACACTGCCTGTGACTGCATGTCTGCATGGCTGGAAACTGTTCCTGGAAAGGTACTGCTTCCCTAGCAACTTGACAATACACAGAAGCAGAGAGACACAGGAATGCCTCTTGGTACGTTAGGGATGTTGCCCCTTTTCTCCACATTTTATTACTTTTTAACTTCCCTAAGCTCCTCATCCCTTTTTGTAAAACAAGGGAGAAAATATAATAAAGAAAGCTTAGTTCTCAGGTATACGTATGTGAATAGGGTGTCTTGTTGGATTTCAGTTTAAGTAACTCTGTAAGAAGACCTAACTTGGCTGTATTTTGGAATGAGACAAGTGGATAATTTTAAAATGCCTTTGGCATCCTCTGAAGTACATACTGTTAGAATAGTCATGATGACATAACCTCTAGCTCTAACTTTCATTTGTCTTTGTCCTGTTTTCATTCATTCAGAATGTGATTTTAAAAAAACAAAAAAGGGCCTCCCTGGTGGCGCAGTGGTTGAGAGTCCGCCTGCCGATGCAGGGGACGTGGGTTCGTGCCCCGGTCTGGGAGGATCCCACGTGCTGCGGAGCGGCTGGGCCCGTGAGCCATGGCCGCTGGGCCTGCGCGTCCGGAGCTTGTGCTCCGCAACGGGAGAGGCCACGACAGTGAGAGGCCCGTGTACCGCAAAATAAATAAATAAATAAATAAATAAATAAATAAATAAATAAATAAATAAATAAAAATAAATAAATAAATAAAAAAACAAAAAAAATCCCTTGGACTAAAGCTTCATGTTCTGGGTCTCAGCCCAAGATTGAAATATTTGAAAAGTTTGTGATAAGCTGGCTTGATGCTTTTTTCATGTTTGTTTTAAAAGGAACCTATATTTTTATATTCTATATTTTAAAGAAGTATCTAATAATCCTCAGAATGTACTGAGTCAAAATATATTTTCCGATTGTCCTCATTCATTTCTCATCTGTTCCTTTTTAGTTGTAGAAATTCGTCTCATTTTCAATTGGTGTCATTTCCAAAGCAAAGCCACTTTGATGGGTATCTTTGGCAGGCCTCCTCATATTCTCTTCTCCCTTTGTAAAATTTTCTTTAACTGTAATTTGCTAGGGAAGGAGGTAAAAACAAATCATTGCTGTGATACAATGAACTCATTTTCAAGAGAGAAAAATATTTCTGAAAGCCAATTTCTAATGCTTAGCTTTTACTAAACACAAGCTCAGATCCTTTATTCCTCCACAGGCCTGTAAAGAGTAAAGTTGCGTACAAATCAAAGGGAGTCTTGGGATATCACCCCAGTAGGAGCTTACCAAGCACTAGTCCATCTCTTGGAAACTCCCATCTCGAGTCATAAGGCAGTTGCATCGGGTCCACATAAATATATTCATGTCCATCGGGGCTGATTGATTCAATGACCCTCCAACGAATTTCATACCTTGGTTTCTATAAATGACCAGGACAGGTAACTGGTGAATTACCAACGTCCAAATGTACCAAAGCTTAACCGCAGCAGCAAAATGACTGGACACAGTAGGATTCAACAACGTTCACTCATCATGTTGTTACTGAGCTCCCTCTTTGTGCCAAGCCCTGAACTAGGTTGCTCTTCTTCTTGTTCTTATTGGTTTCAAATATTTTTAGTTCTTTTAAAAAAAATATCTACCTGTTTCCAAATGACAACCAGGACAATGAGTGAGATGATCACAATCACCAACAACACCAGGACTGCGGCCGCCACCGTGAGTTCAGAACGCAGAGCTAGAGGACGAGAGAGAGAGAGAGAGAGAGGCACGGTGGAGAATTTGCACAAACATGCGGGAGGGCAGGAAGGCAGGGTGGATGTTTCTGGGCCAGAAATCTTTCACTACTGGTGGAGAAGCAAAAGAGCTGCCAGGCTTACTTGGGGGATGGGCAAGACCATCTCTCAGTTATCTACATGCATGAAACTACTCCAGCTCTTCCCTTAGAAGGGAAAGGGACAAAATTCAGTTGGGAACAAAATACTTTCCCCAAAGGTCCTCCAACATTAACCTTCTGGACAAAATATGAATTGGAATATAAATATTAATAAGTGAGATTGAGAGCTACCATTAGTAGTGTAAGTTTAGAACATAAGTTCAGAAAATCAAGTTCAGTTATTTTGAAAGGTTGCAGTTTACTTATATTGCTTTTGGCTTCATGGATTTTTGTTTTAAGAATTCAACCTGTCTCAACTGTTATGAAGAGCAACAAGGCGGAAGATCCTTCTTCCCCATCCTCCATCCCCAAACGCTCAGACCAAAGAGACTGGGTAGCTCTACGGTTAGACAAGCAAAATGCCGAGGGGCCTCTGCACAACGCGGTTTGGGATTTGAATCTGAAAGAAAGGGCTCCCACAGAGCTGCCCAGAGAAGGCCCGTTAAGAGCATCCGGAGCTGAATTTCCACCGAGGGACCTTCATTCCTACAGGACCCCATCTGGGAGTCAAAGTTCCGCTTGAGAGAGGAAGGGCTCAGCTGCTGACTTAGCGTTGTCCTGACCCACGAGCTACTCACTTGGAGCCACCAACTTCAGCTCTCGGCTCTCCACCCCGAGGAGATTCTTAGCCAGGCATCGTACTGCAATGGTCTCCTCCACTTTGGCGAATGTCACTTGGCCCTCCACCATGCTCCTGTCTCGGGGGTGGACCTCCGTGATGATGTTTGAGACATTGTTGGCCAAAATCGTCCATGAAGTTTCGTTATTACATCTGGAGACGGAGAAAAAGGGTATAGGTATAGAGCCAATTACGGGGAGTCATGGGGGTGGGTGGAGCAGTGAGCATCATCTAAGATGGCAAGCAGCCCTGACTTTGTCTGCATTTGGGGGGCTACAGGTCGATTTTCTTATTTTATGTGCAGATTAACATTCAACACCTTGTTCTGCAAGAGAGAATAAGCTACATGTGGGTATTTAAAAGTTAACTGGTTGTGAAGACAAGGCAGAGATAAACAAGTTCAATCCAACAGAACTACCCATCCCAAGCCTTGAACCCATGAGCAACCTGGACTTCAAGAATGTTTAACTATCCCAACGTCCCACCCCTCCGAAAAGGCCTGCTGCCCTCCCTGCCCTCCACCCACACTGTGAGGACTCCCTCAGGTGTCACTAGGGTTAGACCTCGATTCCAGCTCCAGTCTGGATCCAAGTCTGCTGCCTTGTGGCCTGCGGGGGGCATAGGTCTAGGAGTCTCCGTCTCCAGGAGAAGCAATGAGGCTTCTGAGCACAGCAGTCACTACAGGTGGGAGTGCAAATGTGCTGCTCACGTGCCCACCGGAGAAGGGTGAGGGATGGGGGCTGAAGGAGGGACGGGTACCTTAACTCCCGCCACAGAGCAAGTAGTGAGAAGTCACCTGGGCAGTACCTTCATTTATCTTCACATGCCAGTCTAGCCACCAAATAACATTCACCACAGATGAAATGTGAGGTGAAACTGTGGGCCAGGGTAGTAAAAATCCTCTTACAGCAGTTCTTTAGATTCATGCACTTTTCAGATTAGAGACCCTTTGAGAATCTGCTGAAAGCTGTCGACCTTCTTACAGCTACTCAAGAACACAGAAGTGCACCTGCGTGCATGCGCACCTGCATGCACACACACACGAGGTCCATGTTCGGAACCCTATCTTGTAGTTTATGAGACTTAGGCCAAATAAGAATCACAAACACAAAAAAAAAGGTCCAGCAAAAGAAGTAAAATGCACTTGAGGTCCTTTGTCCCAAGGACGAAACATTCTGACCACAAATGGGAAAGGAATGTGTGATTTCCATACTTCTTAATATCCTTGCAAATCATCCACTCAATATCAGGAAGAGGGGTTCCTTCAGCTGTGCATCTCACTGTCTGGCCCCCATTAGAGCCATGGTGGTCGTCGACCAAGTCCAGAATGGATGACGGAACTGCAAGAGGTGAAAAGAAATCAGAATTGAATGGTTCGTGTCCCAGAACTTCTGGGAATTACGAAGTGGAATTCCAAGAGTTCAGAACTTGTCCGCGTGACATTCAAACCTACAAATCAAGCAGCCACTGAGTCATGTGCACAGTAACACTCCAGTTTGGACAGACCCACTTGGGTAAGAGCATGGTCACATTTTCAGTGATTTGGCATATGTTCCCCGTGGTGTTTTAAATCCTCAGTGAAGAAAGCAAAAAGCCCCTGTGGTTATTTGGCTTGAAAGGCAAGAAGGCTCTTAAAATTATATTATAGCTTGGGAATCATCTAATGGATTCATCTAAATGGTATAATCTAAAGCAGCGTTTACCAAAGTGCATCTATGGGATATTATTAGGTTTTAAAGATTTTTTTTAACCTGGGATCAAATAATTTAGAAATATGCTGATACTTTATCATAGATTGACTGTGAGGGTCAAATGAGCCCACGTAAGACAGTATGTGGCCCAAGGTAGGTGAGTAGGTTCTGAACCAGAATATAAAGACTTGGGTACTCCTTTCTGGGAAGGGCCACTGTACGAGGTCTACAAGGAAAGCAAAGCAAAAAGGCCAAACACTCTGGAACAATCTAAGGTCATCCAGACCAAAAAGCATCATGTCACTCTTTCCAGACCACATTGAGAAGCAGATGGTAAGGAAGCTAGTGGAGCCTAGGAATTCCCAAAGTATTCCAGACTAGCCTGGAACCTCCCACAATTATGTGGATTTATAAGTCCAACAAAGCGATCCCTGACATGTGACATCTACAGTCCCTGCTTCTCCCCTAAAAGGGCTGCTTTTCCCTCCATGACCTGGGGGAAAAGTGCCAGGCTCTCCTCGGGAGACTCTCAGTCATGCATCCACTGAGCTGGCATTATCTTTATACGGCCCTTACATACCTTGAGTTAAGAGTTCAAAAGTATAGCTCTTCACATCGTCTTCATTTTGAACTACAATAGTATAATGGCCGCTGTCTTCTTCCTTAGCTCGGATCAGCTTTAATTTGCTTCGATACCTTAAAAGAAAAGGACTTTGTTTCAGCAAGTTGTAGCCAAATAAATTCTAATCATTAAGTAATAACCATATTCAATGGGAATTTTGTTTTTTGTAAAAAAGTAAAAACATCTTTTTTTCTTGTCCATATCATTGCTTTTCTGGGATTTTTGATACACTTTCTACGCACTGAAGGTCTGAGTCATAGACACTTAATTCTTAAACATAAGACGGGACAACCTGAGATGAGCAATGGCTTATGATGTGGCTACAAGAGCAGTCAGCTCTGCTAAGGCCAGGCTTCTAAATGGGAATAAACCCACCAACTTTCCTTTTTATTTTTTAACCCTTGATTTTTACCTTCTAAAAAAATACTTGCTTCCCCTAAATATTCATCATTTGAGTGATTAGCCAAACAATGGAACATCCTTGGAAGAAAGAATGAGGACACTGTCTCTGTATCGATAGGAAGAGGTCACTAGGGTATAAAATTCCTGCTTGCTTTTATTTGCTTTAAGAAACTCTGGGAGGTTTCATAAGAACCTAACAAAACTAACAAAAGTATTCCCCTGGGGGTGGAGAGGAGGGGGTACGGAGGAACACGAGGACAGGAGTGGAATAAGGTTTCTTACAATGCACTGTCTTTAGGCTTGAATGATTTTAAAGCACAGGATTCATCTTAAAAAATAAATAAATTAGAGAAACATAGTCCTTCATACTTCATTAATGGGAAGTTTCTCCAAAAGGTTTCTTACACGTATGATAAATGACATTTGGCCATGAGTGTGTGTGTGCGTGCATGTGTGTGTGAGTGCATCTATAAAGTAATGGCCCATTTGACTGTCAATAACAAAACAGCACAGTGTGATAGGCTTCCTTGGTGGCGCCATGGTTAAGAATCTGCCTGCCAAGGCGGGGGACATGGGTTCGAGCCCTGGTCTGGGAAGATCCCACATGCCACAGAGCAACTAAGCCTGTGCGACGCAACTACTAAGCCTGCGCTCTAGAGCCCACGAGCCACAACTACTGAGCCCTCGTGCCTAGAGCCCGTGCTCCGCAACGAACAGTAGCCCCCGCTCGCCACAACTAGAGAAAGCCCGTGCACAGCAACAAAGACCTAGCACAGCCAAAAATAAAAATAATAAACAAATTTATAATTTAAAAAAAACCATACAGTGTGGAACTGTGAGTGAAAGGAAGGTGGAGTGAGAGGAAGAGCACGGTCATGAAGGGAGGAGACCTGGGGCATGACTGAACCTGTCCATGCCTCAGGATCCTTATGTGTAGCATTGGAAAGCTGTATGCAAATGTCATTTTGAGAATTAATTACATGAAATAATCTATAGGAAAGCATTTCAGAGGCTCCAAAATACCCTGCTAATGTAGAGTCCTCTAGCCCAAGATGCCAGGTGCTGGGACCTGTGCAGAGCATGCTGGGCTGGCTTTCCCTCTGCCACACCACACTGGACACACTCTGGAATGGACTTCCTTAGAGTCCCCTTAGCACCCCTGGCTGCCAATGACCAGACAGTCTTTTGTCGTTCATTTTCTGCACTTGTTCAGCCAAGGAAGCTGGTGGATCCACTAGTTTGTTGTTTGTGTTTTTTGGCTCTGTTGGGTCTCCATTGCTATGCGTGGGCTTTCTCTAGTTGCGGTGAGCGGGGGCTACTCTTCGTTGCAGTGCACAGGCTTCTCATTGTGGTGGCTTCTCTTGTTGCACAGCACAGGCTCTAGGCACACGGGTTCAGTAGTTGTGGCTTGCGGGCTCTAGAACGCAGGCTCAGTAGTTGTGGCACACGGGCTTAGTTGCTCCACAGCATGTGGGATCTTCCCAGACCAGGGCTTGAACCTGTATCCCTGCATTGGCAGGCGGATTCTTAACCACTGTGCCACCAGGGAAGCCCGGATCCACTAGTTTTAAGTAAGCCAGACACCACTCCATCATATGCATCCTATGTTCCCTTGCCCATCATGGGGATCAGATGTGCTGGAGGAACTCTCGAAGCACCTGAACAGGCCGCTCTCCTGGACCACTCAGCTGACGACCACTGTCTGACCGTCGCTATTGACTGTAGCTTGCAGACAGCGCTCAGATGGGTGTCTCAAGTGTTGGCTGTGCCAGGATCACCCTATTCCTCTCTGGCCTCACAGCCTAGTGGAAAGTTGGGCACTGCCCACCTCTTTGTGCACCTCCATTTCGTGTCATCAGAAAGCCTTCCAGATTCAGTATCCCACTTCTTTTTCCATCACTGTTCCACAGAGGTTTCCACGTCCATTTTCCCAGATTTCGCTTCTCAATTACACATGGAATTTAGTTCAGAAAGAAGAAAGCAAATCCTGAGGTTAAGCAAACTGATGAGAGAGGGGTTCTGTCTCTCTTCTTCCCTGAAGGCTTGAAATAGAGGACTGTGTCTCCCTGGGATGGTTTCTGACAAAGGTGTAGGGCTGGATTAGCTGAGCCCTTCAAGAGGTACCTTCTACTCCTAAATTCTAATCAGAGCTTAAAACTGCAAGAGACCTCAAAATATCATCTGGTCCAGTTCCTTGCCTTGAAGGACACAAGGTATTATTAACCCTACATTATAGATGGGAAAACTGAGGCTGAAGGGTGACTTACCCAAAACTCCACCACTGGTTAAGAGATGACAGCAGTCTCCCGACTCCTCAGAGGGCAGGGATCCAAACTATTCACTGTATGTCTTCTCCTAACCACATTTAACCAGACACTACTCTTATTTCCCATGGAGGCCTCACTGGGGCAAATGTGTTTCAAATTAAGCCAGCAATGTTTTGTTTCATGTAGGTTTATGCGCTAATTGCCCTGGAACTGTAATCACCAAACAAGTGGGTCCAATTTTACTTTCTTTCCTCCATCCCTTGCTGAATCCAGGAACGTATCTTTCATTGGGAGCAGAGATTTTCAGTTCTTCTTTTTCTCGTTTGATCATAAACTTACCAACATACTATTACTGCATTGCAATGTTATCTGGAAAGGTACTTGATTTTCACTATCTCCTATTTCTGACTGCTAAATTTTCTATATGGACTCTCGGTTTGGGTTGTAAGACACGCACAAACCTCAGTCTATCTAGGAATACACGATAAAAAGAAAAGGCATACTCAGGAAGGGTGTTTCTTTACCTTATTTCCTGAATCTTTTCTATGTCAGTGGTGATCTCCGTGAGATTCTCAATCAGAGTCAGGTTGTCCTTCAGCCAGGCTATCCTGGGAGGGGGGTAGGCCTGCACGTCCACCACAAAATGTTTGACTTCATGCAGGTTGACAGCTTCCAACGGGCTGAAGTTGGGTTTGATTTCAATAAACCCTTTCTCTGTACAGGGAAAAGTTTCCGTTAAACAATGATTACTGCCTAGTGGATCCCCAAGCAGCACAGCCGATGGACATCTTAGAAAGCAGAATGTACCATGCACAGAGATGGTGACTTTCTTCATTTCTTTGACCTCCTTGGTGGCCTGGCGGGCAGCACATTCGTAATCTCCACTATCTTTCACCGTGGCCTCAGGGACCATCAGAGTGTACACCAATTTGATGGACGGGACCTTGGTTTCTTCCAGCATTGTGATGCCTTTGCCTTTCTACAGAAAAAGGGGAGGGAAACCGACTTTAACAAGCTAGCTCCTAAGAGTGAAGCCTCACGTAAGCTATGGACTCTAGGAGATAATGATGCACCGATAGGGGTTTGCGGATTGTAACAAGTATACCGCCCTGTGGGGATGTTATGGGGGAGGCTGCTCTTGTGTGAGCCCAGGAGCTATGCAAGAAATCTCGGTACTTTCCCCTCAATTTTGCTGTGAACTTAAAACTGCCCTAAAAAATAACGTCTTATTGAAAAAAAGGTTTTTTTCAAGCTCACTCCTTTGAAAATTCTTTTTTAAAAAGATATTTAATGACATAGGAAGGTGTCTGTGCTGTACTGCCACAGGAAAAATACATAACAAAGTACTATTTAAAGTATAGTAGCTATTAACTATTACATTTATAAAGTATTTAAAGGATTTATCTCCCTAAAATTATAATGGGGGTGTTCTGGGAATTGACTTTTCCTCTGTTTCTCTAAATTTTATGAAGTTACAACAATAAGCCTACATTATTTTTAATATCAAACAAAACTATGATTCATAAACCAATACTTTGATTATATATTTGGGGCCAAACAGCACATAGTTTGGTCTCAAGGGGAAAAAAAAATTTATCTCCAATAAATGAAATGTTTCTGTTTTAAGGATTAAAGGCAATCAGGTATGAACAGAAAAATCAGATAGCTTTACATTTCAGCGAAGATATATATATATATATATATATATGTCTATGAATGTCTCTTCAATACATGAGGTTTATAAGGCAACATGTGAAAATGTCCAACTTCCAATCAGATGCCCTGGAGAGAAAGGAAAAGGGCAGCAAAAGCATGGGGGAGAGAAATGGATAAAAGAAGAGACACTATAAAATGCCACAAAAAGAGCAAGGAGCCGAAATTTGCAAACTAGGAGTGAAGGGAAAAAAAAGCATATATATACATATATATTTTCTGTTCTCCATGAGGGCCCTGCATTAAACACTGTTAATTGTTTCTGCGTGGGACCATCATAGCCTTTCACAATGGTTCATATACACTTACCACAATGCATTAGAATGAATGAGACCCGGGATTAACATATAAGCACCGCTATATATAAAACAGGAAAACAACAAGGACCTACTGTATAGCACAAGGAACTATACTCAATATCTTATAATAACCTATAATGGAAAAGAATCTGGAAAAGAATGTATGTATGTATAACTGAATCTGTTTACTGTACACGAAACTAACACCACACCGTAAATTAACTATACTTCAATTAAAAAAAAAACAAACCAGAATGAATGAGACCCTATGTGTAAATCCCCAGGGATCAGAGATAGCACGGTGGCTCCCCTTCCCTGCTTCCATCTCCATTCCTCCCTCCTTCTCCCTCTTTCTGTACACGGGCCAGCTTTTAACAGAGTGCTTGGGATTTGGCAAACATCATTAAATCTTTGTTCAATGACTCAAGTTATGCCTGTTCACTGAAGAAAACCATGCAAAGAAAGACCAGGCAGGCAGGAGGCAGAAGTATCACGGGTGTCCACAAAGCAGAAATAGAAGGGGGCAGGCAATCAACATTATCAAATGCCTCAAAACCCAAAGGCATGAGAGCCAAGAAAAGGAGAATTCCTGACTCTCTCAGGAATCAGCAAATTTTAAAATCCATTCGTTTTTTAATTTTTTTGGTTGTTATCTTGTAGCCATAGAACCTTCCGGTTTCTTTCATACTTATGAGAAAAAGGGCTCAGTGTGAAATATCTATGCATTCTGTCGAGCTGTCATCATCTCAGACTCTCCCATTGCTCCAAGAGCCATGAAGCCATCTGGTCAGTGAGCAGCTTAGAGATGGGAAGCTGAGATCTAGAGGAGGTCAATGTCGTGCCCCATCAGCAATGGGTCTTTGGACCCCTCCTGTACTCCATTCCATGCCACCAGGGGCCGTGAGGGTACCTACCACTTGTCCAGGGTAAGTCCACTGAAGGTCCACAACCTCATTGTTAAAGACGGCGCAGGTGACCACAATGGATTCCCCTGCCTTATATACAGTTTTAAGAGCTTCCATTTCCAGATCAAGTTCTGATGTTGCTATTTTAAAAAAGAACAAACACAAGGACCTAAATATCCACAGTGTAGTTAGGATCTTATAAGGTTTGGGCTTTTTTAAGATGACCCTGAAAAATAATTTGCAAACCACCTTGATCAAGACAAAATATTGAAGATCTCAGAAGCCTTGATTTGTGTTGACATACATAATTTGGCACAAAATAAGACACACACACACACACACACACGCACACACGCAGAACAATAACAATAGTAAAAATAAACTCCAATTAAACATAAGACCACATTTGAATCCACATGCATTTGGGTTAATTTGGGTTAATTATGACTGCAGCAGCCTTTACTGATGGATCTACTCAGCCTTTACTGACCTGCACTCCCCTATAGGCACTAGTTCCCACCCCATCGCTTATTCTCCTCTTCCCTCCCACTCCGCTCCCCAGGTATTCTCAGCACTTCGAGAATCTAGCACAGAGCTGGGCATAAAATAAGCCCTTCACAAAAGTTAAATGGCACAATCTTGCTAATGCCACTCCTACATGTAAGTGTTCGATAAATCTGTTGCCCCAAGCATGGTTTATACTTTCCCATTTGCATTAACCGCTCGCATCAAAGGGATGAAGTCGACAACCACCAGCTTTTCTCAAAATCAAAATCACTTTTCTTAAGTTACTAAAATTAACCTAGGGGTCCAACCCTCACAGGTGTGTGTTTGTTGTTAGGGCCTTTGTAGTCAGGAATGTGACTAAACAGTAAGAGGCTTATGCAAGAAAAGAATTCCTTAGAGTATTTTGAAGTCAACTGATGAAATACAAAATCTTACAGGGGTAGGAAAGCTTTTGCCTTTGGTATTGCTAAGCTTCGTACTGTTACAGCCACAGAACTCAGCTTAACATTGTACGGTGAAGGTGGGATCCTAAGTTCCCATATCAGAATTTGGGGTCTCCCATCACCAGGGACTAAGATCAAAAAAAAAAAAAAACCTACATGCATCTGACTGTTTTGCCTGTAACTCTTATTTTAAGAAGGAGGGAGGGCTTCCCTGGTGGCGCAGTGGTTGAGGGTCCGCCTGCCGATGCAGGGGACACGGGTTCATGCCCCGGTCCGGGAAGATCCCACATGCTGCGGAGCGGCTAGGCCTGTGAGCCATGGCCGCTGAGCCTGCGCATGCGGAGCCCGTGCTCCGCAACGGGAGAGGCCACAACAGTGAGAGGCCCGCGTACAGGAAAAAAAAGGAGAAGGAGGGAGAGGGCACAAGTACCTTTTAAAGCATAAACATTGAATGGGATGGTCTGGAACTTTTTCCCCCTGACGGTGGCCTCGCAGATATAGGGTCCGACAGTGAAGGTTCCATTAAAGCCTTGTCTGCTGTCATAGGAGGCGTGCACCACCCCGTCACTGCTGAGTAAGATCACTGGTGTCTCAGGATCAGTCGTTCGACAAGGGATGATGGCAGAATCATCGTCCTCCACGATGACCAAGTAATCTGTCATTCCTAGAGGTACGAAGGCTACATCTGGGTCTGAGGTTTGAAAAAGAAAGAAAAACATGTTAGGGATTAATTTCATCTTTACACATATACGCAGAAAAATTATTCCTTTGCCATTAATCAAATTCAAAGGTATGAATTTTACCTTCACACATATATATAGAAGTGTCACCCCACTGACATTAATCATCATAAAAGCTAGAAGGTTCATACTTTTTAAAGTATGAACAATACCAAATTGCCTATACCCTCATAAAAAATACTGACGATAAATATACATATTAGTCAGGAACTGAGGTAAAAATTTAAACAACTACTAAAAACAATAAAAAATGGGCAACAAAATAATCAGGTCTGTTCAAAACATGAGAAAATACTTGTAATTTTTAAATTATGCAATGCTTTTGACAATGCTTATGGCCTATAGTCAGTATTATTGAAAAGTAGTACAGAAACCTACCTATCAAAAAAAAATGACTCTCAAATAATAAATAAAATGTATAATCCCATAGCTTGAGAATTTCCTTTTCAAAAGAAAAGCAGATACTTAAGCTACTATAGTAAGAAGTACTGAGAGTCTCAAGCATCAGTTTCACAAAGGATGTGCAACTCTTCATAACTGCAAACAAGATCTCTGACAATGCAGGGCCTAGCCAGATGATGTTTGTGCTAGGGCAAGGGAGGAACAAGAAGAACCTTTGGACTGGGAGTTCCCTGGCGGTCCAGTGGTTAGAACTCCGCACTCTCACTGCCAAGGGCCCAGGGTTCGATCCCTGGTCGGGAAACTAAAATCCCGCAAGCTGCACAGCGCAGCCAAAAAAAAAAAAGAGGGGGCTTCCCTGGTGGCACAGTGGTTGAGAGTCCGCCTGCTGATGCAGGGGACACGGGTTCGTGCCCCAGTCCGGGAAGATCCCACATGCCGCGGAGCGGCTAGGCCCGTGAGCTATGGCCACTGAGCCTGCGCGTCTGGAGCCTGTGCTCCGCAACGGGAGAGGCCGCAACAGTGAGAGGCCCGCGTATCACAATAAATAAATAAATAAATAAATAAATAAATTAAAATAAATAAATAAATAAATAAATAAAATAAAAATTAAATTAAATTTAAAAATTATATTTAAAAAATAAAATTAAATTTGATTGCAGACTCTTTGGGCAATCTTAGGCAGATCAAAACTCCAAGACCCAGGGACCTTTAACAAACCTACCTTCCTACCATTGCCTTCACAACGGGAGAGGAGGGTGGTATTTATGGTGGGAATGACGGGTGACATTCTAAATACCTACCCTTTTTGAAACAATTTTTTTTGATTGCTAGGAAGGAAGGCTGATACAGATAAGATTGTCAGAACAGAAGTGAAGAGGGTCTAGGTCCATGGAGCACCCACAGTTACAGAAGGCAGGAAAAGGAGCCAATTTAAAAAACTTGAAAAGACAGAAAGGTATGAAGACACACTTCTGAAACCCCCTGACTCTACCTCTGCTAAAATGATACAGATGGCAAGAGCTGTAAATGGTTTATATGTTTGTTTATTTGAAACTAAGTACTCTGGCTGTATTCCTCTTTAATTCACCCACCTATATATTAAAATTGCCATGACTTGAATTTGTGTTTAGAGTTCCAAATTCTTGAACTCTGTTAGCAAAGATTCCAGCAAACAAAGCTGCAAGTTAATTTCAGGTTAAAATATCTATTTTAATATAATATCCAGTTTGATATCCATTACACATCAGCCAGAGCTTCCTTTAAAATGCAAGTCTCCCCTACCATCATGTGTTACCTATGCAATGTTTAAATAACATGGTGGTCCTTCTTTTAACAACTGTCCTTGGAAGAAGCCAATATATATAGATACAGATATAGATATAGGTACAGATATAGACATAGATCATTACAAAGGAGTACCCAGGCAATGCTAGGAGGGTGGCAGACCAAATGCATCTCAAGCTCACGGCTAAGGCTAGTTAATTAGGGTGGCTGCTGTGGGAAAGCACCACACCTTCCTCCAGCAACAGGGCATGGCTCTGAAATCCATCACAACCCTAGGCCATGCCCTCCAGAGATGCTTCCAGACAATGACTGTGTGGAACAGGGGTTCCTTAGGCTGGAGGACTCCCCAGCTTTCTTTGCCCAGAGGTCTAGGACTCATCTACCCCACCTTCCTTCCCACTCTCCTTCATTCAGGGTCACGCTTACAATGCAGGCAGACAGCTCTCCCAGCCTCTGCTGGATCCCACCCCATTTTCTCTCATAAGCCTCTCTCCTAGTAAAACCCTTGCATACTTAATCCCACCTTACTCCTATCCTGGCATGTGCTTCTTGGAGGACAAGAGACAACATCACCTGAATTTTTATTTAAAAGAAAAAAATCTGGGCTTCCCTGGTGGCGCAGTGGTTGAGAGTCCGCCTGCCGATGCAGGGGACACGGGTTCGTGGCCCGGTCCGGGAAGATCCCACATGCTGTGGAGCGGCTGGGCCCGTGAGCCATGGCTGCTGAGCCTGTGCGTCCAGAGTCTGTGCTCCACAACGGGAGAGGCCACAACAGTGAGAGGCCCGTGTACCACACACACACACAAAAAAAATCTATTCTAACTCATCAAGAGTAAATACAGGCACACCTCGGTGTATTGCACTTTGCTTTACTGCGCTTTGCAGATGCTGAATTTTTTACAAATTGAAGGTTTGTGGCAACGCTGCATCAAGAAAATCTATCAGTGCCATTTTTTCCAACAGCATTCCCTCAGTCCTTGTCTCTGTGTCACATATTAGTAATTCTTGTTAATATTTCAAACTTTTTCATTGTTATTATCTTTGTTACAGTGATCTGTGACAAGTGATATTTGATGTTACTACTGCAAAAAGATTACAACTCACTGAAGGCTCAGATGATGGTATTTCTAGCAATAAAATATTTTAAACTTATGGTACGTACGTTGTTTTTTTAAGACATAATGCTATTGCACACCTAATAGGCTGCAGTGTTATTCAAACATAACTTTTATATCCACTGGAAAACCAAAAAAAAAATTTGTATGACTCACTTTATTGTGATATTGGCTTTAATGAGGGGTCAGGAGCCAAACCTGTAACATCTCCAAGGTACGCCTGTATATGTTTTACTGAATTTAAGAAATAGCATGGTTATTTGGAAACTATTATAATGACTATGAGCAAGTCCAAGATAAGGCCTACCTAATTACTTTGTGGCCCCAGCACTTAGCAGTGCCTGTCACACAAAGCATACACAGTAAATATTTGTTGAACTTGATCAAACTGAATAGAAATGAGTACATTTCAGACATTCTGCACAATGCCAATAAAAGATGCCACAATGGGGGCTTCCCTGGTGGCGTAGTGGTTGGGAGTCCGCCTGCCGACGCGGGGGACACGGGTTCGTGCCCCGGTCCGGGAGGATCCCACATGCCGCGGAGAGGCTGGGCCCGTGAGCCATGGCCGCTGGGCCTGCACGTCTGGAGCTTGTGCTCCGCGACGGGAGAGGCCACAGCAGTGAGAGGCCTGTGTACCGCAAAAAAAAAAAAAAAAAGATGCCACAATGACAATGATTTTCAAAACTTAATACAGTTCCAAAATATTAACAGTGAATATTTCTAGACGACGGCATGATAAATGATCTTGATTTAAGTTTGTGTGTTTGCCTACAGTTTTCAAATTTTCTCCGATGAAAATTTATGATTTTTATACTTAGAAAAACTCTCATACAATTAACAGGAGAGACGGGATGACGATAAGCTTGGTCCAGGGGACCCAGGCAACTCACCTGGCACATAGATGTAAATGCGTCTGCCCTCGATCTCACTTTCTTCCAACTGCGTGTGGTTGTAATAGCAAGTGTACAGCCCTGTGTGGGCCGCCGAGGCACTGACTACTTCCAGCACCGTCACAAAAAGGCCACTGTTGTTCTCCTCATTTCTGATTTCCACATTGGGGTTCTCTTCTTCAGACATGGGGTACTGCCAGCTCACTTCACTCTCCCCAAAGCATCTCAGAGAAAAGGATGAATTCAGCTGTACAACCCTCTCGTTTTCATTGGGCAGGATGGAGGGTAATGAAAGCTGGCAGAGGATGAGGCTCGGCCCTGTAAAAGGAAACATGCTCTGAATAGGATGCAGTCCAAAAGGACGGTCTCGCCCCGAGCAGCTTCTATGAACAATGACCATTTCTACGCAAAAATCCGTTAGCCTGGATGCCCATGAAAGGCCCCCCATTATAACAGCACCGCATCTGCTGAGAGCAGCAAATGCTCCTAAGGCCTCAATAGTCCCGCTAAGCGCCCCTGGATTCACCCATCCAAACACTCCAATGCATAGAGGACGTATGACTCCAACTCCATATTTTAGACTCTTATGTGTGACCATGAAATATCCCAAGATAGCATAAGTTCAAGCACACATGCGTTCTTTACTGTGGACAGGGAACGCAGACAGTAAAGACACAAGGCAGATTCGTGCTCAAGAAGTACGCATCTTCCGTTCCTCTCTACCCTCTGGCGTGCCTCCTCTCTAATGACTTCCAGAAACCAAAGCAGAAGGATGTGGATTTCAATTCAAAAAGAATAGTCAAGCCCAAGAGCAAAAACTCTTAAGTTCATCTTAGAACCTAAAATGTCAGTCTAGCTTCCTCTGTCTATAAAACTGGTAGAGGAGATATTATGACTTAATTATTATGACTCAATTAATTATTCATTAATGTTCTCTAACCTCCCTCTGAGCCTGGTGTGGGAATCCCAGCCAACTTCAGTATGTGTCCACTATGATTGATCAGCTTTGTTAACAGGGAAATGGTAAGTACACCTGGGTCACTATCCTGCAGATGGGGAATACTGAGTGGACTTCAGAACTCCTAAATCACTGATAATGCTCAGTTCTACCATATCCATCCAGATAAGACCTAAAGAGACTAACAGGCTTAAGTTAACTCCTCAGACTAGAAAAACACTGGTGTCATGGTAAACATCTGCAATTTATAAATATCTGGATGAAAACTAAGAAAGTCCAATAAATATTTCAACAAATGGCCCCAATGGCATCCTCCTGTTGGAAAAGAGTTACTAAGCTTCTCCAACAGTCAAACAGTCTATTAATTCAATTTCAAGGCCAAAGGTGATTCTAAGATTTTGTAGCAATTAAAGCATCTTCCACCTAAGACAGCAGAGAGAACTGAAGGTTTGTGGTCATTCTAGATAATGTCCCCTAGGTTTCTACTTCTCTTTACTCTTTTGGACTGTTTGCAGTATGCACAGTATAGGTCATATACCCGCAGAGCACAGAACTTAGGGAAAAAAAAGATTTCCCCTAGGACAATGAACTCAGATAGGCCTGTGTGATCCATACCTGTGAGGAGACAGCCTAAGACGAGGAGTGCCCAATGGGAAGTCCCCATAGTTCTGGAAAACTGAAAAAGTCGAAAGTCAGACAGAAACAATGTTAGTCAATAAAACAACCCATGAGCCTAGTTCTCTTTGTGCTTTGCACTATGGAAAATTTCTTTTTCTTTTTTTAGTTATTAAATTGCCTTTTTATTTATTTATTTTTAATTTAATTTTATTTATTTTTTTATACAGCACGTTCTTATTAGTCATCAATTTTATGGTAACAGTATCATTTTAGTCAACAACATCCTGGTTTAAGATTCACAGTTAAAACAGTAAGATGCCTAAGAAGCAGAAATCAGATGGCCTTGTGCGGCCCCGAGATCATGACAGGAGCCATCTGAAGCCAAAACCCTTTTTGATTGCCTGCAGCTTTCAAATTCCAAAAAGTCTGACTTTATTGTCTTGGAATATGTCCAAAAGTACAGAAGAACGGTTCCTCTTAAACCATTTAAATTAAGATTGCAAAAAACAAATAAACATGTATTTACTCAACTTCTAAATTTGAGCTGTTTTCACTCAAAATGCGTTGTTATTTGCTTCGTGTTTCGCTAACAGAAAATACTCGGTCACATCCTCGGCAACTTTTGGAAAAGATGCTTAGGCTGCCAACAAATATCTTAATACTTAAGAGCCATTCTGGTATAGACGTTTTACAAGTTGCACTAACCCAATGTCACTTAGAGGATGTCATAGGCAGGCCTGTACCAGGCTCAGGCCTGGGCCCCCAGCCCAAGTTCTCCCAGGACCTGCCACATTCACAGTCAAGCTAAACAAGGCACAGAAAAGCCGAGGGCACAGACATGGAAGGAGGATCAGTAAAGGAAGTGAAAAAGGGAGAGGAAGTGCGAGAGAAAAGCGTGGCTAAATTCTTGTGTTTCAGGGATGCAGTAAACCACAGGATAAAATTCAATGGATGATTCGTTTTCACACAGGTACCTGTACCTGCAAAAGCCAAGTTCTCCACCCTGATTTCCTGCAACAAATTCTAGGGAATGGATGAGAAGTAGAGAGAGAGAGACTGAAACTGAATGTCCCTAAGACAAAACAGGGAAAAGCAGAGGGCAAGAAAGGGGGGATAAGGAAAATTAACAGAGGGAAAAATGAAAAGAAGGACCCATATTGCCCTTCAGTAAAACCACTGAAAAATCCATTCTGGTCCACCCTCTGAAAAGGCCCCTCTCCTTTATCCTTTTCTTTCCATGCACACCCCACAAATTTTATTATCTCCCCCTTCACTTCCCACATGAAGTCATTGAGAAAGTGATCTTCCTGAAGTCGACCACGATGAGCTTGCAAGTATTGGGGCTGCTGAGCACCCAAGTTTCAATTAAAGAGGCTCCGCTGAGGGGCCTGGGCAGGGGCACAAGCTTTAAGATGACCCATAAAAATCAGCTAAGCCTTGGCCTGGGAGGTACTGGGTCTCCGAGTTGCTCAAAACCCCAACTCATGCAATGGAAATGAGTTCATGGGACTTAATTTGTTCTGTCACTGACTTTGATGTGTGTACGTGATTCCTGGGTAAGCTGTCTAAAAAACAAAACAAAAGAAGAAATTCAGGTATGCCTGTGTTTAGCCCTTGTTTTCTTCTTCTTCTTTTTTTTTTTTTTTTGGTTGCAGAGGATCCAGTTGATAATAGCCTAGTAGTTTTTGGCGGAGCCTGAGAGCTTCATCATGTATTCTTGCTTGGAAGTGGCAACTGGCCTACCTGCAGACATCAGATTTCTGCCCTATTAAATTCTACCAGTTAAATGGAGGAGGAAACATGAAATGCTGGTAACAGTGAGTGGGCTGGACAGGACAAAAATGATAATTCTGTTCTCTCCAAAGCAGGAACGGGAAACCAATATTTATTAAGCCAAAGTTGTCATGTGTATGCCATGTTTGTTCATGATAACCCTGTGAAATATCTGATTTTAAAAAGTGCCGCTTGAGGCTCAGAGAGGTTTAGCAAATGACCCAAAATCACACTGTTGGTGGTAAAGCCAGGATTGTAACACCACGTCTGTGTAATGCAAAAACCACGCTCTCTGCAATCCACCATATGTTCTCTCTCAAGGGAAGGTCAGTGTTTCAACCTTCTGTGCTCCCTCCACCCCCAGCTATTTCCTAATGCAAACTGGGGCCCTGCTTTCCTCCTCTGCTCTCTGCCGTAGCGAGAGCGGCACAATGTGCTGTGAACCCAAATGCAATTTGCACAACGCTAGCTGGCTGATGGCTTCCAAGGATCCTGGCGTGTGCCCAGAGATGCAGGGTCTCCTCGCTGCTGCGGTGACGGGCACAGCGGGCCCCAGAGCCAGGCTGGAAAGACTGACTTACCACAATTAGCAGTAACTGCCTGTGTGTTTGTACATATAAATATCAGCCTCCCACTGATAATCCACTTAGCAAACTTCAAAGGAGCCCTCCAGAGCCAGCTTGATGTCTTGGGTTTTATCACATTTATATCCTGCATTCCTTCAACTGGGCTTGCCAATGATGCATCTTTAAAGCATTCCCGAGCTTAAGAGAGGGGCTCACTGCTTTTACAGCGCAGGCTCTGACGAGCGTTTTGCCCCGGCCAGGCCCCACCATGTTTCCTTCTGTGCATTCAGATATGGGGGACCCGATGCCAGGGAGGATTACTTACTGACATACAAAGTGGGCAATGAAAACAGGGCCTCAGAGCAAGCGATAATGATACAAATACTGAAAATCAACAGGTGTTTACTTATGATTTCAACCTCCCTTCTCTGATAAGAGTGGTTCCCTGGCTAGAAATCTAGGCATATTTGTGAAGTTTCACGTCATTACTCGTCTGTAACTCAGACAATTTACTCGTGAATAATTGCAGACTGTTAGCCCTACAGGGAGGTAATAGAAAACAACTGGAAAGAAGGGAGGCTTCCCTTCCTATTGGCCCTGGAGTGAGAATCTCTAGGAGTCATGTTGCTATTTCCAATGCTTTTCTACTCTGGGAGTAAATGCTCATCCTTAATCGGTAACCCCTATCCTAGAGCTCATCCAAAAGTCGGACATGCAAATATAAGTAACTGAGGTTACAGATTCAGAGAAACACAGCATGTTATGAGTCAGCAAGAATAAACCACTTTGCAAGGAGGAACAATGGATTTCATCCAAAAAACTTTTTTTTTAATCATAATCATTTCTCTCATGCCAGCTGTGTGCTGGACTTCAGTCTCAGTCCTCTATACTCACAACTCATTGCCACAGGTTAGAGAAACGACTGGAGAAAAGAGATCTCTTCCGTGTTCACTCTCAGACAAATGAGTGTGGTCTCTCCTCCCACCCCCCATTCTCTGGTCCTCCATTCCTTCTCTCAGAAGACATGATAGAAATGGCATTAGAGCAGGCTCTGATCCCACATCTGACACCTAGGGCACCTCTCTGAACCTCAGTCTCTTCTGTAAACCAGGACTAAGAACACTTGACTTGCTGGCTTGCCTTACTGCATTATTATAAAGACTAAATTCTATAGTTTAATTGAAAGGGCTTCAGAAACTGCAGCTGTTAGTTTTCATACTGCCTCTTTTTCTGCAGGCTCCAAAACTGTTTTAGATGAGAGGGACATCAGAGGGGCTACTGCAGCTTCTACTTACTGAGACAGTCAGGTCCCAGAGGCCACTTGACTGGCCCTGTACCACCTGCGTAGTGGAGAATTGAATCTGAACTCGCATGTGGTGAAGCCTGGTGTAGTTATCAAGACTGTTTCAAGTTGAACCAATATATACAGTCATGTAAACAGAGAAACAAATCTGTTTGCAGCCACTATTCTTTCTCTTTAACAGGTTGCCATCTCTGTCCCTGCAAACAGAAGCAAAGAGCCATTAACTATGACTCTACAGTCAAAAACAACATGCTAAGCTGGAGAGTAAACAGAGGGCAAGCAATGCAAGGGCACTATTTCCAGAAGAGAGAGCATGGCATTCTTCTCACAAAGCCAGAGAGCTGGCTTCCGGATCACCAGCTGCACAATGCATCCCGCTGCAGAGCCACTGAATACTGAATTTCACCCCACCCTGGCATGATTAGAGGCCACAGAAGACTCTCTCACAGTCCCAAAAGCCACTGACGACTTCAAGATTCAGATTTCCGAGGTTCAGTTAATTTCAGCTCTCTTCAGTTAATTCTAACTGTGAAAATTACATGTGCTGCTTTTTCCCTACGACAAATGTTCTTGTAACTTCAGCCCAGGCAATCCAAATGCTGGTCTACCCTGGTGGCAACTTCAGCGAGGGTGTGTTTACTGGGATCTGCACCTCACCAGAGCCTGTTTTACTGTTTTTATCTCCTTGAGTTCCATTAGACATTCCAGTGATGGGCGGGGGCTGGAGTATTTTTACATGGGAACATTTTATGGGACCGTCTGAGCTCATAAACCTTTCTGCTCTGCTGCACCAGATATTTAACCATGCGGGAGACTACAATGTCACTTCCTTTTGATTGTCACCAAACTGGTGTGACACCTAATGGGACAACCTTAGGTGTAGCAGCTTGTAGTATACTTGATCTCACCAAGTCCCCAACACTAGGGCTTCACTGTAAAAGGAAATGCAAATAACCCACCTATCTTCTTCACAGGTCTGCTCTGATAATCAGATGTGGTAGATCAGCATTTTGCTCATTAGGTAAATACAAAGGATTAACAACTAAGGCGAAAGACTACCCAAAAGTCCATAAAATAAATGTTGTCGGCCCAATGATTCTTGCAACTTCACAGAAGAAGAAAACTTGGTCCTACCGGGTGGAAAATGCATTTTCCTGGTGCCCCGACTCGCTTAGAATATCCGCGAAGCCCATTCTCGCAAAGGGTCGTTGCAGTTCTCAAGTAAAACCAGCAGGTGGCAGTATTGGTCCAAGGGACAGGCAGTCCGGCTAGATGCTGCTACAAATTCTGTGCCAAAATGTCCCAAATCTTAACTTTCAATCTCTTATTTTATTGGGTTGTACATTTAGGTTTCGTGGTGACCTCAGCTCAAAGCCCGCAGAATAGAAACAGGAATAGGGTAACTGCCTGCGAAATGGCTTAAAGCTCCGCGGGGCCCCAAGAGAATTCGCTGAGGGCCAGACATCACCACCATCATCGCCATCACCATCACCCCTGCCAGAGGGTCGGCCGGGGAGACTGAGCTTCGGGAGCCAGGAAAATGGCGCTGCCATCCCAGGTCGCAAAGGTTTAGAAAGTTCAGCAGGAAAAGCCACTCGGGAGGAGGTCGGGCTGTTCAGGGTTTTGTTTCGACAACGCTCTCCCCACCTTGCAGTTTCCGCCCGCTCAGGGGAGGGAGACCACCTGGGCAGCGCTAGGTGGGGGTCCCGACGCCGTGGCCGGGCCCGCACTGTCCAATCTGTTCGCATGCCACTGTCACCCCTCGTAAACCCCCCCGGCGGGGGCCGCGACGGCCGCGCAGCCCGGGAACTGCGGGCTGATTGGAAACGACTGTTCCCATTGCACAATAACGCAGGGTCGTAAAACAAACAGCAAGAGGCCGCCTGCGCGGCAGGAGAACTTTCGAGGGGCTTGACACCGCCCGGCCCCCCAAAAGCGCCCAGGATTTTACGTCCTCCGCTTCTCCCACATTTAATTACTATGACGCCCCTACCCTTATCCCCAAACCCGGAGACCTCCGCCCCTCTCGCCCACCCAGCGCCATCCGGGCACACAAAGTGCCTGCGAGGCGTCAATCTGAGGCCTCCAGGAGGGGATAAGGTGACCGAGGTTAGTGTTCCCCTGGGTCTCAGCGCTGCGCTCCGACCCGGCGGCTGCGCGGACCGCCGGAGGCTGGCGGAGAGCCGGACTGCGAGCCGGACGCCCTCTAGAGGGCGCGGTAGCCCCGAAAATCTTACCCGGCTAGCTCCTCGCTCCGACCAGCCGCTCTGGCTCCGGGTCCCCGACAGCGCAGCGGGGACCGCTGCTCGCCCACCTTCGCCGGGGTGGTTCCGCGCTGGCACCGTCCGGCCTCCGGCCCCGCCACGCCCACACGAACACCGAGCGGGCCGCTCCCCCTCCCGCTGGTCCACGTCCTCGGCAGCTCAGTCACCCCGGCGCTGGGGGCAACGACCGCTCACTCCCAGGTTTAGCGCCCGCGTCCGCCGCTGCGCCCCAGGCACGACGCTAGGCGTTTGCATTGTTTTCGGCTGAGACCTGAGAGGGGGCCGGACGGGGTGGAGGGAGAAGGACCGGGTGGGTTTAGGGTTACAGTCGCGCGCTAGCGCCTCCTATGGGCCGGAAAGCGCCACGGCCGCGGACAGCTGCTCGCAGAGAAGGCCGCCGTGGCTGCGCCTCCTGCGCTTTTAAGAACCCAGCCTTTCCCCAGTGTCCCCCTTGCCCGACGCTCGCTCAGCCCAGGCTGCCCTGAGCACACAAGCGCCGCCTGCGTCTCTCGCTCCCCTTTCGCGGGGAAGGGGTAGACTGCAATAGGCGGGGAAGGAAGCACCCTGATTCTGAGGTCGTCCATCCCCTACAATCTACTTTTCCAACGGATCTCTGGCTCACTGTTCAGTTTAAAACAAAAGGAAATGCCACCGAGCCACTACAGCAAAAGACAAGCACCGGCAGAGCCCGGACTAGAGTGATGTGGGGGAAAGCAATTTGCCCCGACTCTGCCTCCCGCGCTCGAGGCAAGATCACAAACCTTACCCCCCGCCTCGCGTACCCCGCTGGCTGATGCTGCGCGCGGACCCCGTAAGACCAGACGCAAGGGAGGCTGAGAGCCGTACCTTTCGGCGACCGTGCAAGCTTTTAGCTTTCCCCCATGAATTGCCACTTTTCCATCAACAACATCTAACCCTATCGCAGCTCCCCGGAGGCCAGAGGGAGTCCCACCCACCGGGGTCTGCAGGAAGGCGCCGGTCACCACGTCCCCAGGATGCGTCCCGGCACTGCGCGCCGCCCACGGCCGGTCCCCAGGAGGCACAAAACGGGCCCGCCTCGGCGCCAGACGCGTTTGCAGCTGGAAAGCCCGGCCCGATGCCCCTCCCCCTACACCCCTCCCCAGTCCGTGCCCCCGGAGGAAAGCGGACCTGGGGCCGGGAGCCAAGGCTCCGTTTCGAGTCCCTCTCGGTCTAAAGGCTGGTGCAAGGGCCGAGGGGCAGCTGAGGGCCCCTTCCTGGTGCCTTCTCCCACCTCGTCTATCTCCCACTCGCCACCACCCCTCGCTCTTGGGACTCCAATCCTGGAGTCCAGCTACGCTTGGGTCAACCAAAAGCAAGACTGTCTAAGAGCCCGAAGCAGGGGCTCACTAGGGTGTCAGTGAGGCCGGTCGGGCCCTCGCCTGTCGGGGAGTGCAGGAAGGGCTCCCTTTACCCTAAGGACTGTGGAGAGGAGAAAGGCAAGAGAGAAGGAAAAGAGGGAAGGGGAGCAAAGCAGCAGCACCAGGGCCTGGGTCGGTCAGATGGAGGTGGAGATTGGGGATGGGAGGGAATGTTAAAACCAGAGCCAGAGCGGAAACAAATGAGGTGCTCACGGCCCGGGGGCCCCTTCCTCCCCTCCAGCGGCCCCGGGGCTCGCCGGTCTCTGGGGTGTTAGTCCGGTGAGCTGTGCGGCTGGTTGTCGTGCCCCGTTTGCCCCGGATGTCTCTCCCTGCTCTAAAAAGCTGCCTAGTTCTGTTCGAGAGCGACCGCGGCGAGGCGAGGCGGTCCAAAACGTTGAGCAATTCGGTTGCGGAGCCAAAAAGCCATTTCCCACACAGCGAAGCCAGGGGCTTTTCCAGGCGGCCGGGCCGGGCGCGGGGCAGTCCGGACCTGATAAGGGTCATTCACTCTTCCTCTCCAGCCCCAGTCTGCCGCTCACCCTTGGAGATGGATTTAAGTGGCAAGTTCTTCCAGGCACTCTTTCTATATACATCCTGGGGTCCTAGCAGGGCTGGGGGAGCAAAGGGCGGGGGGGGGGGCGCTCTGGCGGCGGGAGAGACAGCGAACCGACAGTCCCTCGCTTCCTCCACGGCTGAGACGCCTGGCCAGGCTACTGGCAGCTTCTTCACACCTGGCCAGGCGGCCGGGGTTCCTGGCCCCCTCAGACGGCGGTGCTGCGGCCAAGTCACACTCCCTCTCACTCTGAGCTGGCCGAGACCCTTTCCGACCTGAACCGCTGATCCCAGTTGTTTCCGAGCCAAGTGGACGCCGCCCGCTCCCCTGGCGCTGCCTGGAGAAGTTAATCTCACGTATAAAAGCCGATTTCCATGGGGATAGACGGTGGAAGAAGGAGGGGCGCGAGGAGAGAGCTCCGAGTCGGGCAGAGACTCTGGCCAGCGCAGGGAGTGGAATAGAAACAGGGACACTGGTGAGGGTGAAGCACGGGCGGCGAGTGCCATGCATCCCCGCGAGGAAAGGGGCATGCGAGGGGGGTGCAGGGTCCGGGTGCCCCGAGGGAGGTAGTTCGCCTCCCATCTTCCTGTCTTACCTGGGAACCAAGTTTCTCCGTTACGAGTTGTCCCTAACTTCCCCCACAAGAAGTTCTCCACTTTTTTGGCGACCTTCCTTCTTTCCTTCCTGCGGCCGGGACTGGGCAGGAGCAGAGCCCCGGGCTTTGCATAAACGGTTCGACCGAGGAAGGGGGCGCGCAGAGATTGGTGGGGGTGGGGACCACCGCGCACAATGAGGGCCCCTTGGAGCGCAGTTCGAAATTCCTCAAATCCCAGTTGCTGGAATGCGAGGCGACGATGACTTCTTCACTCGGGGCCAAATGTGTTTGTCATTACTCCAGACCGCCTGCCTGCCTGCCCTGGCCGCCTTCGCCCCGCGCTAGAGCGCGCAACCAGAGCGCACTGCGGGGCTGGCGCCCGCTCTCCCTCACACTTCACTGATCCCACAAACCTCCGAGGAGCTCCCCAAACCTCGCCCAAATCCGCGCCCCCTCTGGTCGTCTCGAAGCCGCCAAGGCTGTTCTGAGTCTGGCCCCGGCTCGCACCGGGCGCAGCGCCGTCCAGTAATTACGCGCCCTGGGTCGGCGCCATGTGCACCCGGCGGGCACCCAAGGTCCGGCCCTCTCCAGCCGAGCCTTTCACGCCTCCCCTCTCCTCAACCCCTTCCGCGCCCCACTCCGCGCTCTTCTCTCCCCACCTCCCTCGGTCCACCGGCCGTGCTCCACACCACCCGCTACAGCGCTGTCGCGCCAAACTGCGGGCGAGGAATGAAAATACTCGTTAAAAACCTGTCGCCTTCCAGGACCCAATGCCAGGAAGAGGGCAAACACCTCTGCCCCAACTCCCAGCATTACTAGGTGCTAGTTCCAGTATACATGAATACCACCCCCAATCCCAAAAGAAACCTCAAAAATGTAACCCTAAACAATTTCTTTGGGAGGCCATAGAGTTGTTAGAAAAACACTGCTTTTAAAAATAGGTCTGGAAAATGTGGTTTTTTAAAAAATGCCTAGACTTTCGAACTCTATAGTTATCTTTCCTCCAAGTGAAGTTTATTCAAAATAAATTACTCTCTGGACACACAACTAGAATTCAACTCCAATTTTTTTTTTTTTTTCTGATCGCCCAAACTTTAAGTGAAGTTACTTCACTTCTTGTAGCCCAAAGGGCCTGATTAGGGACTTCTCTTAGAAACAAAAATCCTTTTTCTCCTCCCTTACCTTCTCCTCCTATGTCAATTCGCAATGAAAATCCTACATATGGAGCAAAAAAATGTGTCCACGGCCTTCAGTCCTCTCCTGTAGTCCCCTCCTCTGTTTCTCTCACTCTAGCTCCAACCGTAATGGGCTCAAAAACCGCGTTTTGTAATTGATTCAATGTTATAGTCCATCCTTCTAAAACTAATCATTTGCTCTAAGTAAATAGCTGTCAGGAAATGAAGGCCCCCCCCTCCCCTTGGCCTCTTCAAAATAAGAGTTTCCCTCGAACTCCGTGCGCTCTGAATCTTCCAGCCTCCAGATTGCGCCTTCGCTTTTCGCTCTTACGCAATCAGGGGGTCCAGCCCCAACCTCCAGACTTCGACAACAACTGGGGGGCGGGGAGAAGCAGACCAGATGGGGTGGGGGGGTGGGGGGGTGGGGGAGGTGTGGATGTTCTGCCGGGGAAGGGGTTCGCGAAGATACAAACTGCCCATCATTTCCAGAATGAGTTTGCCTCCTGATCTGGGGGACAATTTCCTACGCAGCTATGTTGTTTTGTATTTTCTTTGAAAGGAAGAAAAAGAACACGTTAAATTGCAGTTAATGCCCAGAGAGAATATAAATCTGGAATCTAGAAGTGTCCCTTCTGTAGGAATTCCTAGCCCGACTATAATTGGGGCCGTCGGGAGAGGTCTCCGAGCGGTTGCGTCGTTTTGAACCTGGGGTCTTTTAGGGAAAGTGCCGTGCAGTTGCTAATCCTTTAATGGGATTAGGCAAACTGTTGAGTCTAATAAGAAGATGATGGGTGTTTTTTGGTTTGCTTTGGTTTTGTTTGGTTTTGTTTGAAAACGGGTTTGAAGGAGGGTACAAAGAGTCGAGGGTCTGCATAGGTTTGGAACGTTCTCCGACTGAACGACCTTTACTCCCTTGGAGCACTTATCTTGTCATGTCTTTGTTTTCATGGTTATCTGGGCGAGGTTGTCCTGGCTTCTATCACGCACACAAAAAGGCTCAGGCTTGAGCGTCTGGGGAATCCTCTACAAACAGCCTGTCACCTCCGCGCTCGGGGGGGGGGGGGAGGTGTGTGTGTGTGTGTGTGTGTGTGTGTGCGTGTGCAATTTGACTCTCCCTGCGCTCCCTCCCGCCGCCTAGGTCGGACCTTACCTGTGCCCGGGGGTTGAGAACGGAGCCCCAAACCCTTTGCCGGGGGCGCGAGGCAAGAGACGGCGCCGGGAGAAAGCGATCCTGCTCGCGAAGGAAAGGGGGCGCTGGTGCTCCAGGAACCAGACCTGGGCGGAGTGGGGCTGCCGAGCGAGGGCGGGGGAGGGGAGCGCGTTCACCTTCCCCGCCTTCTCCAATTTTGAATTCTCTTGCTGGGTGGAGGGGCTCATCCCTCCCCCACCCGCACTCCCCACACACAACATACACACTCCTGAGAACGGCCAGCTCGGCCTGGTTTAGGCTGGAACGTGGGACAGCCACCACCTTTTCCCTCATCCAGAGGATGGACGCGGGACAGACAGCCTGTAGGGGATGGTCACAGAGAAGTACTCCAAGGAGTGCTGTATTGAACTGGGACCGGTTCCTGGGATGTCAGGCAGGGGAAGACGCCTGAGGCTGGGCTAGGGGCCCTATACCCCCAGCCCTTCTGCGCAACCGCCTCTCGTGCATCTTCAGTTCGGGTGACTGCCCTGCTCACTATTACTTCCACATGTTCCTTCAGGAAATCATTGAAGGCGAATATATGAACAGCCCCTTGTTCGGAATGCTAACAGGATACCGTAATGTTTGTAGATAATGAACGGGGACTAAAGACACCCCCCCAAAAAAATTGGAGTGCGGAATAATAGGGGGAAAGCGGGTGCTGGCTTTCATGCAATTTAAAAAGTCAAGCTGAGATCTAAGTTTTTATACCAAGTACCCAAGAGGGTAGGAAGCGAGGCAGGGAGCAGGGCCTACCCAGGAAGGCCTGCTTTGCTGCTAAGAAATTGCCAGACCGGTCACGCCGGGATCTCCCGAACGCAGGGCCCCAGCACTCCCCGCCCACAAATGGTAACTTCACAGTTCATTTCAGAGCAGCTTAAAGGGGCCCGAAAAACGGACTGGGCGGAGGGTGTCTTCTGGCCATAACTCCTCGCGAGTTTAAAGCTGAGAGAATGGATGAGCAAGTAAGCACTCAGTTGTCCTTCTGGTAGTAATTACCTGCCTAATTTGAATGATGCCTTTGTTATGATCATTAACAAACATTTGCTAAAGGTTTCCATGTGTGACATTCCAGACGGTTTAAAGGCCTGGGGAGCAGACTCCCGGCATAGAACACCGGTGGGGGGTGGCGCAGAGAAGCAAATGGTTGGGAGAAGTTTTCGCCGAGTCTGCGCCGAGCAAAGATGGAGAGAGGGCAACATCTGCCTCTCCAGCAAAAGCAAAATAAACCCAGTGGTCAGGAGCAACCTCGGGGCTGGAGGTCCTCGGAAAGAGGCGGTTCGTTCCTTAAAACGAGTCCTGCCCAGCTGCCCCTCCCACTGCTCATAGGCGGATTTGAATCTTGCTGTCCGCCCTCCGCCGCTGGCCCGAGGCTTGGAGAGGTCGGGGCTGCGCCCGTCAGTCAGCCCGGGCGTCGCTGGGAGGTGGGGCGAGCCGAGTTTCGCTCTCCCCGTGTTGTTCTAAGATCCTCCAGATTGCTCCCCCGATGCTCGGTGTCCTGGGTGGTCCTGGAGCCGCAGCGGGCAAGAAGCGCCTCCTGGCCGAGGCGGACTGAGGGGTCTCTTCTCGTCGGCTTCTGACTGGGGCATCGCGGGTGACCAGGCCACCCTGTGCGCCCCGAGGAGTGACCCTCGCCGGCTTGGGCAGCTGAGCGAAGGTCTCAGCCTGCACCCGGATTTTGATTTTCAACCTCTTGTGCTTTTCCCTTGAGGGATCATCATGGGGTTAAGAATGAGGGTTTTCTCCCCAAACCCGGAGTCTGGGCAGCTGCGACCCTCTGGGAAGGAGGCCCAACTCGGGAGTTGAGCCATGTGGGAAGTCTGGGGAGTGCGGTGTTTCTGGCGTGACCTTGCGCATCTAAGCGCCCAAGCGACTATGAAAGTGGAGGCAAAAGATGTAGCAGAGCCAGCCATCAAAAAGAGCACTCCACAAAGTTTTTACAACCAAATCGAAATGGTTCCTGAGAACAAAAACAAAATCTCCCCCTTCCCTGCTTCCCGGGCTCGCGCTTTCGGTCCCCACCCCACCCCTGGGAGACCGCTGCCGCAGCTCAGGACGTCACACCTTCGGCTTTCGTGGGCGTTTCCCGCTGAGTTGGCTTTTTGTTTCTCCTTTACTCCTCCCCTCCTCTCCAGCTCCACCCCCCAATTCTACTTTCCGCGGAGAATTCAGAAGGTCCTTCGGCTTTAGGAGACCTTTGGTTGCAGCAGTTATCAAAGCGGTTAGTTAACGAAAATCACATTTACACAAACCTGCAACTGGTTTTTCAAATGAAATTGATGGGGGGGCGCACATTTCTAGCTTTCTGAATTGAAAATGAAGGGCCGTTTGATGGTTGGGAGGGAAAAAAGGCTCTAACTGTCCCTTTTCCCACCCCCTTCAATTCTTAATTGGGCCTGGAAGAGACGCCTCCGTGGGCCCACCGAAGGGACCTTCGTCGGGAAGGCTCGGAGGAGGCTTGTGGACGTGGTGCACAGATGTGTGGAGTCCCCGCAGAGCGCCGGGGACCCCGCCCTTGCCTCGGGTCTGCCCCGGCTGAGGCTTGGAAGCTTGCTGCGAGCCTCTGCACGTTCAGAACACAGAGAGGCCCAAGTCTTAGAAAAGGAGGAGAAAGAGGGTCCAGACTGGCCTCTGTAACTTAGAGTGACAGTTCTCTCTGAGGCCCCTGGCACACCTCCTCTTCTTCCCAGTGGCTGGCTAAGGGCGCAGCGTCTCTTCTGGGTTCCTTGTTGCTCTCTCTCCAGAGATTTGTCTCCAGAGAGACGTAGAAAGCAGTTCCCCGTGGCTGGAGACCAGAGGCACACTCTGCTAGGGTCCCTAACACTTCAGCCTGCTTACTGAGCTGAGGACCAGAGACTGTGGAGTTGGGAAAGATGTGGTAGGACTAGACCCCTCTGGATCTGGATTTTTGGATACCTTTTTCCTAGGGAGAGAGCCCCACTTCCTCAACCTAGGGATGTTTCTGTACCTCCTACTCCCCTCTTCTTCTCTTAGGCCTTAGCTTTTAGTTACTTTTAATTTGAAACCCGTGTGAGGGGAGAGGGAAGGAACGAGGAGATTGGGAGGTCTGCTCTTTATTAGGGGCCTCAGCATCCAGCTTTCCAACACACAGCTGTGGCTTGGGAGGGGAAGGAGGGCTGGCTCTGTTTAGGTCAGCTTGACTGAAGAAAGGGCCTTGTCCTCTGGAAGTCCCAGGAGTACAGCAAGGCCCAGTGATGTTATTTAAAAAAAAAAAGAAAAGCAAAGCAAAAAGCTTCCAGCTGAAACGTTGTTCAGGGGAAAGCCAGTGGAAACTGGGTTCCACAACTACATTAATTATAGTATATAAGTTTGAATATGAGCCACATTATTTAATCAGGGTATTATTTAATCCCCGAGACAACCCTGTGGGTTGTGCATGACTACCCCCGTTTAACAGAGGAGCAAAAGAAGTCAGAGGGGTTAAGCAATTTGTATACAGCAGTGCCAGGATCTGCCTAACAGATACCAGTTACAGTGTGATCAGGTGAAGATAGGTCATGTCTCTGAGCCTCAGTCTCCTCATCTGTATGAATGGACATAATGTCTGCATTACACCCCCAGGTTGTTGTGAAGGTTAAATGAAATGAGGTATAAGAAACCTAGGAAGGCACTGGATAAATTTTCTCTTTCTTGTCTTTCTTCAGGCTTTTCCACAGGCACAGTCACTGTCACAGTCATCTCCAGTTCTCTGCTTCCCCTGGATTTCCCTCCAGAGCTGGGTGAAGGCCAGTCTAGTTTTCTAGTTCATATTCTCAATTAAGGGTGGGTCAGGGCCATCTTGGTTCCCAACTACTAACCCCCAATGTTTCAGGACCTCTCAAAAAATGGGGCCTAGGCAGGAAGGCAGCGGGGAGCCAGGAAGGAGTAGAAAAAGCAACTGAAATGAGAAGACAGGCCTGGCATCACCAACAAGAGGGTCTGTAAGAAAGTCAGGAAAAAGAGAAGTTGAGGCCTTAGCCTCGGGGTGAGGACCTGTGAGGGAGCCTCTGTGGTGTCTTGTTCACCAGATGCCCGGACTTTGAGAGGATGCACTTGGTAGGGCAAGGTGTCCCATGCATGCATCTCCCAGACAGCCACCCTCCCCCACCAGACTTCCCCCAACCTTGATTTTGGAAGAGTTTCTTTTCCCATTTTTCAATTCATCAAAAACTTATGGCACACCTGAAACTAATACAACATTGTAAATAAATTATACTCTAATATAAAATTAAAAAATTTTTAAAAGGGAGTTTTAAAAAAACTTATGGCATGTGCCAATCAGAGTTTCCTCTCAGCTAGAGAGAATTGATTCAGGGAATTCCTTAGTGGTCCAGTGGTTAGGACTCAGCACTTTCACTGCCATGGGCCCAGGTTCAATCCCTGCTCGGGGAACTAAAATCCAAGCTGTGCAGCCAAAAAAAAAAAAAAGAGAGAGAGAGAGAGGGAGAGTTGATTGAGTCAAGAAACATTTATTGAGCATATGCCTTGTGTCTGGCTCTATATTAGGCATTAGGGTTACAATAGTAAACAGAATGGATATGGTCCTTGCCTTGAGGGCCTTGCTACAATTTTCTTGTCTAGCCACCAGTGCCCCCTCCCCATTGCAGACTCACTGCTGCAATGAGAGAGCCCCCATTAGAATAACACTCATTTTTTCATGAGACTGTAATGAAGAAGATGACTAGAGAAGGCAGACCTCTTGAATCATGGGCCACAGAATGCACACACACACACACACACACCCGAACTCTCCAGAATGTGTACAACTGGGATCTCCAGCCTGGCTGGAGAGGAGCTTATCTTTATCCAATTCAATATAATAAATACTTACAGAGCCAGAAATGCCCAAGACTCCATGTCAAGTGTTGAGGATACAGCCCTGCCTGCATAGAGTTAGTTGAGCAAACAATCAATAAAACATAAAGTTGGAATATAGTGCTATAAGCGAATGTTAGGGTGCACAGTGATGTCAGAGCACAAAGGAGGAGCCTAACCCCAACTTGAAGGTTGGAGAAGACTTCTTAGAGGGAAGGGACGTCTTCTTCTCTGTGAACCTGAAAGGAATAAGAATCTAGTTCAGGAAGACTCTTGTGAGTCTCCAAGCATGGGCTTGGAGATGAGAGACAGCAGGAGGCCATCAGCAGTGAAAGAAGTTTGGAATGACTGGAACTTGTAAAGGTCCACACGGGGAGGAGCAAGAAAGAAGTCAGATCCTGGAGGCCTTCCAGGCCGTGTTTAGAATCTGGACTGAATTCTATGGAGATACTAGAATTGATTTAAGGAGGGGCAGGACGGGAGCAGAGCTGAATTTTAGGGAAGATTAGCCTGGAGGATGCCAAGAGGCAGGGAGGCTACCACTGTAATCCAACAGGAGCGGGTGCTTCCCTGGCCGGGGGCTGAGGGCAGGGACTTTGGAGAAAGTGAATTGGAGAGAGGGAAGTTGAATGTGAGCTGTGAGAGAGAGTGGAGTCCTTACCTTAGGCCATAGCTGGTGCTGTTGACACAGTTGGGGGACAAAAGGAACACAAATTTGGGAAGGAAAATGGAGTCCACTCTTCAACCTGATACATTTGAAAAAAACTCAGGCAGGGAAGGATTAAAATGAGGAGAAAATCCAGAACAGAATCTTGAGTAACTCTAGCATTTTCCAGTGTGCAAAGAAGATGCTGAGAAACAGCTAGGAATCTTTATCTCCAGAATATTCAGCTCTTGTCTCTGAATCCATATGATGGGATTTGGTCGAATTTAAAGAGCTATCTATGCTTACCATCTAAGTTCAACATTATAAAATGTGGCCAGACGTATCAGGTGATTTTATATTTATGAGTGATTATAAACATTCTATGAAAACATGAGAGCTTTAATTGTTATATGAGTGGCAATACTAAATTATTTTTTCCCTCACTCATACTCTTTTTTCTTTTTTAGACAGGTATGAGAATTTATTTGCAATTGAAATTTTTGGAATACAAATCAATAATAATCATTATTTTACAAGGTTTTCTAACATGAATAAATAGGCAGAACATTTTAATAGTAATAAACAGAATTATGTAAATTAACTGCAAAAACTACCCCCAAACTGAAGAGATGCTTTTCCATTTAGACAATAACTAACCTTTGTTTTTTTCATACTCTTAAATATTTGTATCCATATTTGTATCCACATTTGGATTTCAGATCACAGAGCGAGGTTGAAGCCAGATTCTTGTCCTAAGGATTCTCAGTGCTAGCTCTGTACCCCCCACTTGCAGTCTTTGGCAGGCACTGGAGAACTTAAGGCAGGGCTCACTTTCAGAGACAAAAAAATATGTATGATTCCAGTGACCAAGATTGAATATTGTCCTCCAGTAATCATTCTCCCCTCCTACTCAGTAATTGAGCCTCTGGGTCACTGTTATTGTTATTTTGGTTTTTTTGTTTTGCTTCTTGGGACAAAATCCTCCTTTCACAGTCTCTCTTGCAGCTAGATGTGGTCATGAAGAAAAGTTCTGGCCAATAGGATGTAAGCAGAAGTTGTGGGTGCAACTGTCAAGAAGTGTCCTTAATAATAAAGGACATATCATTTTCAATCTGATCTTTTTGCTGGATGGAAAACAGGTGGTGACTGGAGCTTCAGCAGCGATTTTAGACTATGAGGCAACCTTGAAAATGGAAACTACACCCTGTAATGCAGTAAAATGGTAGGTCCCTGACCCAAGAAGCTCCAAACAACCCCTTATAAACTACCTATTGTCTTCTGGAAAATGTAGGAGAGATACAATTCTATCTTGTTAAGTCTCTTATTTTGAATTTTTCTGCGACTTGCAGCCAAGCTTGATCCTAACTAATGAAGTCAGAAAGGGTTTGCTCAACACCAGGAATACAGCTACACGTGGAACAACTCCTACAGAACACCTACTGAACGCTGGCAGAAGACCCCAGACCTCCCAAAAGGCAAGAAACTCCCCACATACCTGGGTAGGGCAAAGCGGAGAGATTCCCGCACAGAGGATCGGTGCCGAGCGGCACTCACCAGCCCGAGAGGCTTGTCTGCTCGCCCGCCGGGGCGGGCGGCGCTGGAAGCTGAGGCTCGGGCTTCGGTCAGAGCGCAGGGAGAGGACTGGGGCTGGCGGCGAGAACTCAGCCTGAAGGGGGCTAGTGTGCCACAGCTGGCCGGGAGGGAGTCCGGGAGAACTCTGGAGCTGCCGAAGAGGCAAGAGACTTGTTCTTCCCTCTTGGTTTCCTGCTGCGCGAGGAGAGGGGATTAAGAGCGCTGCTTAAAGGGGCTCCACAGACGGGCGCGAGTCGCGACTGAAAGCGCGGAGCCCAGTGACGGGCGTGGGACGCTGGGGCTGCTGCTGCCGCCGCCAAGAAGCCCGTGTGCGAGCGCAGGTCACTGTCCACACCGCCCTTCCGGGAGCCTGAGCAGCCCGCCACTGCCGGGGTCCCGGGATCCAGGGGCGGCTTCCCTGGGAGAACGCACGGCGCGCCTCGGGCTGGTGCAACGTCACGCCGACCTCTGCCGCTGCAGGCTCGCCCCGCACTCCGTGCCCCTCCCTCCCGCCCGGCCTGAGTGAGCCAGAGTTCCCGAAGAGGCTGCTCCTTTAACCCTTTCCTGTCTGAGCGAAGAACAGACGCCCTCCGGCGACCTACACGCAGAGGCGGGGCCAAATCCAAAGCTGAGACCCGGGAGCTGTGAGAACAAAGAAGAGAAAGGGAAACCTCTCCCAGCAGCCTCAGAAGCAGCGGATTAAAGCTCCACAATCAACTTGATGTACCCTGCATCTGTGGAATACATGAATAGACAACAAATCATCCCAAATTGAGGAGCCAGGAGTCAGTACTGTGCCTCTGAGGTGGGAGAGCCAACTTCAGGACACTGGTCCACAAGAGACCTCCCAGCTCCACATAATATCAAACGGCGAAAATCTTCCAGAGATCTCCATCTCAACACCAGCACCCAGCTTCACTCAACGACCAGCAAGCTACAGTGCTGGACACCCTATGCCAAACAACTAGCAAGACAGGAACACAACGCCACCCATTAGCAGAGAGGTGGCCTAAAATCATAAAAAGTCTGCAGACACCCCAAAACACACCACCAGACGTGGACCTGCCCACCAGAAAGACAAGATCCAGCCCCATCCACCAGAACACAGGCACTAGTCCCCTCGACCAGGAAACCTACACAACCCACTAAACCAACCTTAGCCACTGGGGACAGACACCAAAAACAACAGGAACTACGAACCTGCAGCCGGCAAAAAGGAGACCCCAAACACAGTAACATAAGCAAAATGAGAAGACAGAAAAACACACAGCAGGAGAAGGAGCAAGATAAAAACCCACCAGACCTAACAAATGAAGAGGTAATAGGCAGTCTATCTGAAAAAGAATTCAGAATAATGATAGTAAAGATGATCCAAAATCTTGGAAATAGAATAGACAAAATGCAAGAAACAGTTAACAAGGACCTAGTAGAACTAAAGATGAATCAAGCATCGATTAAAAACACAATAAATGAAATGAAAAATACTCTAGATGGGATCAATAGCAGAATAACTGAGGCAGAAGAACGGATAAGTGAGGTGGAAGATAAAATAGTGGAAATAACTAATGCAGAGCAAAATAAAGAGAAAAGAATGAAAAGAACAGAGGACAATATCAGAGACCTCTGGGACAACATTAAACGCACCAACATTCGAATTATAGGGGTTCCAGAAGAAGAAGAGAAAAAGAAAGGGACTGAGAAAATATTTGAAGAGATTATAGTTGAAAACTTCCCTAATATGGGAAAGGAAATAGTTAATCAAGTCCAAGAAGCACAGAGAGTCCCATACAGAATAAATCCAAGGAGAAATACGCCAAGACACATATTAATCAAACTGTCAAAAATTAAACACAAAGAAATCATATTAAAAGCAGCAAGGCAAAAACAACAAATAACACACAAGGGAATCCCCATCAGGATAACAGCTGATCTCTCAGCAGAAACTCTACAAGCCAGAAGGGAGTGGCAGGACATAATTAAAGTGATGAAGGAGAGAAACCTGCAACCAAGATTACTCTACCCAGCAAGGATCTCATTCAGATTTGATGGAGAAATTAAAACCTTTACAGACAAGCAAAAGCTGAGAGAGTTCAGCACCACCAAACCAGCTTTACAACAAATGCTAAAGGAACTTCTCTAGGCAAGAAACACAACAGAAGGAAAAGACCTACAATAACGAACCCAAAACAATTAAGAAAATGGGAATAGGAACATACATATCGATAATTACCTTAAATGTAAATGGACTAAACGCTCCCACCAAAAGACACAGATTGGCTGAATGGATACAAAAACAAGACCCATATATATGCTGTCTACAAGAGACCCACTTCAGACCTAGAGACACATACAGACTGAAAGTAAGGGGATGGAAAAAGATATTCCATGCAAATGGAAACCAAAAGAAAGCTGGAGTAGCAATTCTCATATCAGACAAAATAGACTTTAAAATAAAGACTACTAGAAGAGACAAAGAAGGACACTACATAATGATCAAGGGATCGATCCAAGAAGAAGATATAACAATTGTAAATATTTATGCACCCAACATAGGAGCACCTCAATACATAAGGCAAACACTAACAGCCATAAAAGGAGAAATCGACAGTAACACAATCATAGTAGGGGACTTTAACACCCCACTTTCACCAATGGACAGATCATCCAAAATGAAAATAAATAAGGAAACAGAAAGGGTTTGCTCGTTCTAACTACAAATACAACTACCCTCACTCAAAAATGAAAGCTGTCTGGGGTGAGAAGAGCTGAAAACACACACACAGCTGCATGACATCCCCATTAAGCCTACCAAGACTGGATGTCTCCCTGTGACATGCTCACATTTACGATGTTCCTGTGGAATTCTAAGTGTGTGTGTGTGTGTGTGTGTGTGTGTGTGTGTGTGTGTTTTAAAACATTCAGAAGCACTGCTTGTCCAACTTAATTTGTCTTTGGATAGTTAGTGACACAAAAGGAAATGCGAAGAAGACAAAAAGAAAGACATATTAGCTCTCTTTTCATCTTCTTTCTCCTGGTCTCATAGTTTCATTTTTTGTGATATCCTTGTTCTTACCCTGCATATATTCTTACAGTCTGCGCATTTCTGGCCTCCTCTCTTTGCCACTTGCAGATCCTCAACATATTTACATCCTCGTTCGATTTTTCATGCTTTAAAAATATGCCTTCAGAGTAAACTTCATGCCCACATTTCGAGGTCATAAAACGATCCTGCAGGTAAACCATCCACAGAGTTTAGGCCAACTTCCACCAGACTTGGCAGAGAAACGCAGCCCCACGAGGCAAGGAGATGACGATTCCTGACTGACTCAGGAACTGAATGAGAGAACTCTGAGTTTCTCCTCTCCCTGCCCTAACACAGCTACAAATGTACATCGACCTCGGGGTGCTAACTCAAGCCTCCAATCCAGCTATCACTAAGTCTTGAATCATATACATTTTCCGCACAAAATTTGAGGGAAGGGAGACCTTCATAGCCTTAAATAAGAATCAAAATCAGTTTTCCTCTGTGGCCTGTCTCCTCAGCATTTACCCCACTGGATTGTATCAGTCAGCTAACAAACGTTCATTGAGCACCACCTGTGCCAGGCACTGTGCCAGGCACTGTGCTAGACTCTGGGGGACCATGGTGGAGAAACAAACAAGACCTCTGCACTGTGGAGCTTAGCTTTTGTTGGGGGGAGACAGACCAAAACCAAACCAGGCCCTGATTAAAGTGCTCTGCCATCATCTGGGGCTGTGTGAGGCTATCCCAGGAAGCCTCAGCTGGTCCAGTGCCTCAAAGGATCTTCCCTGAGAAGGTGCTATTTAAAGCTGCATGCCATATGTGTGGAACCTAGAAAAAAGGTACAGATGAACTGGTTTGCAGGGCAGAAATAGAGACACAGATGTAGAGAACAAACGTATGGACACCAAGGGGGAAAAGTGGGGGTGGGTGGTGGTGGTGGGATGAACTGGGAGATTGGGATTGACACATATAAACTAATATGTATAAAATAGATAACTAATAACAACCTGCTGTATAAATAAATAAATAAAATAAAATTCAAAACAAAAACAAAAAACTTCATGCAAGGGCTTCCCTGGTGGTGCAGTGGTTAAGAATCTGCCTGCCAATGCAGGGGACACGGGTTCGAGCCCTGGTTTGGGAAGATCCCACATGCCTCGGAGCAACTAAGCCTGTGCACCACAACTACTGAGCCTTCATTCTAGAGCCCACGAGCCACAGCTACTGAATCCTGGGCGCCTAGAGCCCGTGCTCCGCCACAAGAGAAGCCACCGCAATGAGAAGCCCGCGCACTGCAACGAAGAGCAGCCCCCGCTTGCCACAACTAGAGAAAGCCCGTGCACAGCAACGAAGACCTGACGCAGCCAAAAATAAATAAAATAAAATAAATAAATAAAGTTACGAGCAATTCTGAAGAAAGTAGCTATATTCTGCTATTATTTTTATTTTTTTGGGGGGGTACGCGGGCCTCTCACTGTTGCGGAGCACAGGCTCCGGATGCGCAGGCTCAGCGGCCATGGCTCACGGGCCCAGTCACTCCACAGCATGTGGGATCTTCCCGGACCGGGGCACGAACCCACGTCCCCTGCATCGGCAGGCAGACTCTCAACCACTGCGCCACCAGGGAAGCCCTATTCTGCTATTATTTTTAAGTCATTCGGAAAGTTAGGTCCCACAAGAAGTGTATGTTTGGGGCAGTTACGAAGATAGCAAAGCACACTCTCCTGTTTCTAGAAATGAGTTTTGAGTGTCCCCAAAGGAACTGTAATATTCGGAGATGGAATCACAAAATGATTGAACACACTCAACTAAGGAACTGTCCTTGTTCAACAGAGACAATTTGGAGAATTCCCTGGCGGTAAGGTGGTTAGGACTCTGTGCTTCCACTGAGGGGGGCATGGGTTCCATCCCTGGCCTGGGAACTAAGATCCCACAAGCCATACTGCACAGCCAAAGAGAGAGAGAGAGAGAGAGAGAGCGAGAGAGAGAGAGAGAGAGAGAGAGAGAGAGAATTTGTTTCCCCTGGGATTGGTTATCATGATATTTGAATGTAATCGAGACTCTCGTGATCTCATGACAGCCCCAAAGCTGGTTCTTCAGTCATCCTGGGGGTGGAGTTGTCTTGGGGAGATGAGACACATATACTGTCATCCAGCCGCCTTAGCTAATGTTTCACAGGCTGACAATGACAGAGTGATTGCCTTTGATTAAGGCACATTTTCGATTATCCCCTGGGTGCGTACAGCTTGTTAGAGTTTGCTCTACAAAATAAAAAAACCCAAGGCCCTTCAAGGATCCCACAAGAGGTTCCAAATTCCTGATCGTGTGTGCATTTGGTTAATTATTTTATTGCTTTCTAAGCGTATTTATGAAATGACTTCACTGCGTGGTAGATGTCTGAATGGTTAATGATGATTCCTCCTTGGACAGTTGGTTGAGTTCTAGCTCTGCTCAGCTGTGATTTGATACCACCAGAGGGCGCAAGAGGCCAGCTCAGAATCTCAGTCCACTCTGGGTGAGTTCATGATTAGTGCCTGAAACCAAGCCAAGTGTTCCCAAATGTTCTGGAGAGAAACCAGGTCAGGGCCTCTCCCTTCCCCAAGACTCCCCAGTCACCCCTAGAAACCGCTTCAGTTCCAGTCCAGCCTTCAACAAGCTAAGGTTCCACCGGAAGGACTGACCCTGTCTGGAGTCATCCCTAGAACACTAAGGTTTGTGTGTCAGTGCAAGGGGGAGGGGAGGATGATGCACTTAAAACTACAGCCAGTTTCCATCCCCAACCAAGTGTCAGGCTCTGTGCTACGTAGACAGGTAATTTCTATAAAAAGGTTAGCGATAACATAGAGGTACAAATATAAGGCCATGAAAGCACAGAATCGGGGCACTTTACCAAACCAGAGGATAGGGAAGACTTCTCCTGGCTGTGTCTGAGCTAAGTCTTTTTTTTTTTTTTTTTTCCTGAGCTAAGTCTTGAAGAGTAAGTAGAAATAACCTGGGAAGAAAGGCGAGAGATGTGTTCTTTGCAGAGGGAATGGCTTAAGCACAGGCATAGAGGCTGGGGAGAGGGGAGGCCATGTACCCCATCAGAGGCAGGGACGGACACCCCTTGCCTTTGTGAGCAACTCTAGCAGGTTTGAAATCTGACAGCCCCTAGGGACTTCAAAGAGACAACTCAGGACCTGAACTTAAGTTCAACTCAAATTAAAATGTCCCAAATGGGCTCCTGTAACAAATATCACTGCCTCGTAATGTTGAGTCTGCATCGATTGCTAGAATTCTCAAACACTGAAACAAAAACCTTAGCTGCTGGCAAGGAATGTCATAGTAAGTTCTTCATTTATCACCACAAAAACAGTACAGTATTTTGACAGACTGTCCTGCATCGTGGATTTAATTTTAACTTTAACTTTAACTACAAGATTTAACTTTCTGAGGCTCCCATGGAGATAGTACTCTAAAATCAGCAGGCAACATGGGAAATATTTATCAAATAATTTTCCATGGCAGCCCTGTGAAAAACCTGATATTATTACTGTAGCTTAGCCCCATTATGTAACTTGGGAGCATTAAGGTCAATTGAACCACAGTGATATATCCAGCTAAGAGACTCATGTTTTTATGTTGTCATGTTACCATAGACACAAATAACACTTGACTGACACATGCACACATCTTTAAGAAGAATCTTGATAATTCAGATCCAATACCTATTTCCATTCTAGTCAAATTCAGGCATGGTTGTGATGACTTCCAATCTTTCTTTTTTTTTGAATTTTATTTTATTTTTTTATACAGCAGGTTCTTATTAGTTACCTATTTTATACATATTAGTGTATACATGTCAAACCTAATCTCCCAATTCATCCCACCCCACCACCACCACTCCCCGCACCCGATTTCCAATCTTTGAGTTTAATTCTCTACCACTCACCCACCTTCTACTAAATAAGGGTGCAATTACATGATTTTATTTGTAAAAACACATGGAAGTAAGTTTGTTTTAAGACGTATTTCAACACTCCTTGAGATAAGTAGAGGCACACCAGACTATCACACACACATACACACAAAAGGAATGGCTAATATAAATTTCATCGAAGTTTCCTGTGGGTCACCTAAATTTGCCAGTGACAGAATCTGGATTAGGTTGACCACTCTAGCATTTGTAGCTGCTGTTTCTATAGGTCTAAAAATGGTTGGACATCAGCAATTAACATGGTTTAACCTAATACCTAGCCTACTAAACTAGTCTATTATTGCAGGTAGAAATGTACATCAAACATTTATTCTGCACACTTAATGAAGGAATACAGCTAGATGCTTGAATATTTAAGTTTTACCCTGGCCTTCAAATGAGATTGAATGTATTTCCAAATAGAAGACAATTTAAAACTGCAGGCTTACACTTCAAATAGTGGTTATCTTATCTGCATGAGTACTGTTTGCTTTCCCCTAAGCCACCAATAAAACTTGAGAAAGTAGAATTGGCCACTCAAGAACTCCCTGCCCCTACCGTACCTGGAAGACAGAGAAAGAGCTTGCCTGATTGGGTGCTGCGTAATCCTTGGTCTTTGAGCACAGTGACCTGCCAAGACGACTGGTTAAAATGCACAGCCTTCTCCGTGACCATACAAGTCTCATTCTAAAGCTCAAACTTATTACAATCACACATACCATTCAGAGGATAAATGCCTCAAGTCTACATAATACCTGAAGGTTGGATGAAAAATAAATATTTCAGTTATCCTAAACTTTCAAAATCCTGACAAACCCCTGGAAATATGGGTCACTTTTCTTTAATTTCAGTTTTTCTGTTCCTTTTTTTTTTTTTTTTTGTGCAGTACGCGGGCCTCTCACTGTTGTGGCCTCTCCCGTTGCGGAGCACAGGCTCCGGACGCGCAGGCTCAGCGGCCATGGCTCACGGGCCCAGCCGCTCTGCGGCATTTGGGATCTTCCCGGACTGGGGCATGAACCCGTGTCCCCTGCATCGGCAGGCGGACTCTCAACCACTGCGCCACCAAGGAAGCCCTGTTCCTTTTTTTTTTTTTTTTTTTTTTTTGATGTGGACCATTTTTTTTAATTAATTGATTTATTTTTATATTTATTTTTGGCTGTGTTGGGTCTTCGTTTCTGTGCGAGGGCTTTCTCTAGTTGTGGCAAGCGGGGGCCACTCTTCATCGCGGTGCGTGGACCTCTCACTATCGCGGCCTTTCGTTGCGGAGCACAGGCTTCAGATGCGCAGGCTCGGTAGTTGTGGCTCACAGGCCCAGTTGCTCTGCGGCATGTGGGATCTTCCCAGACCAGGGCTCGAACCCGTGTCCCCTGCATTGGCAGGCAGATTCTCATCCACTGCGCTACCAGGGAAGCCCAATGTGGGCCATTTTTAAAGTCTTTATTGAATTTGTTACAATATTGCTTCTGTTTTATGTTCTTTTGGCCGCGAGGCATGTGGGATCTTAGCTTCCTGACCAGGGATCGAACCCACACCCCCTGCATTGGAAGGCAAAGTCTCAACCATTGGACCGCCAGGGAACTCTCTCTATTCCATTTCAAATGCCATTTTACACCTTCCAAAAGTGTTTCTGAATATGCTAGCTTATTTGATGCCCTTCACAACCACTTACAATGCAAATCTGACTGTGCCCCCGCAAAGCTTTTCAGTAGTCCTCCAGTACTATAAGATCCAGTTCCAGAATCCTTGGCACTGCCTACGAAGCCCACTATAGAGCCCCTGATCACATTCCCAGCCCTGCCCTGGACACCCCTGCATGCATCCAGCTGCTTTCAACATCCTGTTGTTTGGGTCAAAGCTGGACAACTCAGAAAACACTCTTTTACTTTTTCTTCCCTCTTGTGTTCTCTGGTTGGTATTTGGGTTCCTTTCCTTTTTTTCCAACTAAAAGTGTTTTCTTTGATTTCAACTATCTATGATGTAAGGGGAAGAGATGGAAATTTTCTACTTTCCAGCCAAGAGAAAATAACATTAAGGATATCCTTGCGGCCTTCATGGTGGCAGGAGCTTGCTTGTTGATCCAGAGCTGCAGGGGTGGGAAGAAATTGGAGAGGCTATGGACTCCTAGGAAGAGAGTATCTCATTCCAAATAGGAATGTTCCTCCTTTTTCTTTCCTGAGAGTTCAGGGCTGGCAAGGGTGTAGGTGTTCTGAGTCATTTTGACCTTCTCCATTTCCCTGGGGATCAGCCTTGCACCAACAGAGGTGGTAGGAAGTCCTGATTCACAAACTATAGATTTTCACCCAAACTTGATTCTCCCCTAGTCTTTCCCATCTCAGGCAATGACACCACCAGCCATTCAGTTGCCCAAGTCCCAAATCTAGGAGTTTACTTTGTTCTTTCTTCTCTCTTATCCCACATATTCAGGCCATTAGCAGGTTTTACTGATTTTTCCTTCCAAGAGTGTCTCAAACCTGTTCATTCCTCTCTATCTCCACCGTATCCACCTAGTCCCATGAGATTCCTCTCACCAGTCATCACCTTCCAATTGCTTCTCTACACCTACTCTTGCCTACTGTCAATTCATTCCCCACATAGCAGTCAGGGTGCTCCTTTTGAAATGTAGATTCTTTTTTATGCAAATGAGAAATATATTGTTGAAATATATATACAAAAAGAACACAAACCATACTGTATAACTCAGTGATTCTACATAAAATGTGTGACAGTGATTTTACATAAAACAAACACATTTATGATCAGTATCTCAGAAATCCCTTCACACACTTCCATGCTACCCGCCTTCCAAATGTACCCATGTCCTAACTGCCAACATCATAGATTGGTTTTGCCTGCTTTAAAACTTTATATAAATAGAATCATACAGTGTGTTCTCTTCCGTGTCTGGCTTCTTTCACTCAACATTTTGTTAATGAAATTCATCCATGTTGTTGCTTGCAGTCGTAGTTTGTTTATTCTCATTTCTGGGAAGTATTCCATTTTATGAATTCACCACAATTTATTTACCCGTTCTACTGTTGATGGATACTTGAGTAGTTTCCAGTTTTTTGCTATCAAGAATAAAACTGCTACAAACATTCTCATGCCTGATTCTTGGTGAGGCTATGTATGCATTTCTGTCAAGAATATACCTAGAAGTGGAATTCCTGGGTGGTGGGATGCGAGCACTTTAGTAGATGCTGCCGATGTTCCAAGTAGTTGTATCAGTTTATGTTCTCACTAGCAAGATGTGAGCACTCCGTTTGCCTTGTATCCTTGCCAACTCCTGATGTTTACCTGTCATTTTAATTTTAGCCATGGGCAGTGTGCCCTTTCATAAATCTGACCAGTGTCACTTCCTACTTAATGGTCTTCCATGGCTTCTCATTGAATTTTCTTTTTCTTTTTTTTTTTTTTTTTGGCTGTGCCACACGGCATGTGGGATCTTAGTTCCCCAACCAGGGATCAAACCTGTGCCCCTTGCAGTGGAAACGTGGAGTCCTAACCACTGGACCACCAGGGAAGTCCCTGGCTTCTCACTGAATTTAAAACAAAACCCAGGGCTTCCCTGGTGGCGCAGTGGTTGAGAGTCCGCCTGCCGATACTGGGGACATGGGTTCGTGCCCCGGTCTGGGAAGATCCCACATGCCGCGGAGCGGCTGGGCCCGTGAGCCATGGCTGCTGAGCCTGCGTGTCCGGAGCCTGTGCTCCGCAACGGGAGAGACCACAACAGTGAGAGGCCCGCATACCGCAAAAAAAAATAATAAAATAAAACAAAACCCAGACTCCTAAATATGGCCCTGTGTACCCCTCCAATGTCACTGCATGTCACTCTCTTTCTCTCCCTTTACACTAGTCTTTTCCTTCTTAAAATCTATTAAGCTGCTTCCCACTCTGGACCTGCATACAGCTCCCTCAGCCTTCAGAATTTCACTCCATCCTGCCCTCTTCACAAGCCTTCCTTCCAACCCTTCATATCTCAGATTTAAAGCCTGTCCATAAGAGGTCCCCGACCCCTCCCTCCTGTTCTTTCCTTCACAGAACTAATCGCATAGTGCTTAAAGCAGTTTGTAGTTACATATTCATCTCTTCCCCGCCCCCTTTTTTTGTCTCTCCCATTAGATTGTAAAGTCCATGAAGACTGTGAGTCTGTCTGCTTCATAAACCACTCTAGCCCCTATGCCTGGCAGACCGGGCACTCATCAAATGTTAACTGAAAAAAACGAGTGAATGACTCCAGTCTATTTTAGACTATAAGTAAAATAATGTTTAATATCGTCTTTGGGTGTGGAGTTTTGACATCCACTAAAGGAAGGAATATTTTCCTGGGTGCGTGGCAAAAACATGGCCAGACGTGGACAGGGAAAGGGTTTGAGGGATGAACCAGCAACACTTACGCAAGCAGCCCAGAGCTCGTCCACGAGTGAGGACTCTCCAGAAAAAGACAGTTTACCTAAAGAAGGGTAAAAGACTTAGTCCTTGGGGGAAGGTGTGGGTATTCCAGTAAGTGAAATTTTTTTTAAATAAATTTATTTATTTAATTATTGCTGCATTGGGTCTTCGTTGCTGTGTGCAGGCTTCCTCTAGTTGAGGTGAGCGAGGGCTACTCTTCGCTGAGGTGCGCAGGCTTCTCATTGCGGTGGCTTCTCTTGTTGTGTACCCGGGGCTCTAGGCGCGTGGCCTTCAGTAGTTGTGGCACACAGGCTCCAGAGGGCAGGCTCAGTAGTTGTGGCACTTGGGCTTAGTTGCTCCGCGGCATGTGGGATCTGCCCGGATCAGGGCTCGAACCCATGTCCCCTGCATTGGCAGGTGGATTCTTAACCACTGCGCCACCAGGGAAATCCCCCAGTAAGTAAAATTTTTAAAAGAATCAAATAGTCCTCCCTATCCCCAGGAAGCATCTTAATATCTTCCAAGAGGGAATGCTCTTTTCTTAAGGGCTTCAGTTATTCATAGGGAGTGGGGCAAGCATTAGGGATCAGCTGGCTCAGATCCTAAAGCCAGTAACTTTAGTGTAAGAAAGAATATCCTTCAGATATTTCAATAACATTTCAATAACAATGGGGACAGAATTTGATATTGTGAAAAATAGTATTCCTGGCAAGAATTTTGAGAATACATTAATTACTATAAGTTGGTCATTTTGTGCATTTCTTAAGTATGTTCAGTCTCTCTTGTGCTAACCTGATTTCCCTCTATTGTCTATTCCATCAAATAGCACCCATCTGACAACCACTACTATAGATTTCCTACTGGACGGGAGAGGCTAAGCACCCTCCGGATATGAGTAAAATAGAAAGTACAGAGTAGTATTCAAATGAGAACAAGGGACGGATTTATTGTCATTTTCATTTAAAATTAACTTGCCAGATAATTGGAAGGCATTCATCCTCCATGGTATGTACATTTAAAAGGTTTACTTTGGCTCCAGTAATCCTACTGATTTACCCACAAAAGTATGTTTCAAATAATGAGCTGCTGTTCAACATATCTTAGCTCTATGTAAACAGGCATTTCTGTAGGGCATATGGTATTTTAAATTAAATGTAGTCATTTTGTTGGGTAAAATATCTAATTTCAGGGGGGAAAAACTTGGTGGGAGATCATCTCAGTAAAACCTGAGGGTCTCCAAGGTGCTCAGGATAAAAAGATGTCCAGACAGGTCTCTGTCCTCAAAGAACTTATATTTAACAAAGGAGGAGACAGGTAAACAGGCTATTGCAATAAAAGGTACTAAGGGTTACAACAGTTTACCCCAGAATGGGGGTCACTGTCAAAGTCCCTAGGAAGCTGTTCTCTCTCTTGACATTCCTTTCCCCCAGTCTTCCAAAATTCAGCTCAAATGCCAGTCCTTGGAGAAACATTCCCAATCTCTTGGCTGGAATTTTCCCACAGTGGGTTTTCTTACCCCTCCCTAAAGGTTGTACTTGTATTACTGCTATTTGCATGCCCTTAGAAAGGGGCAATTTCGTGTAGGGTCAGGAGAGCAGACTCCAGGGTCAGACGGCTTAGAATGGAATCAGCCGCTGCTTGCTATCTGTGACACCTTACTTAATTTTCCTGTGCCTCAGTTTCCTCTTCTGTGTGAAGATTAAATGGAGTAGTATGAACAGAGCACCTAGAACAGTGCCTGGCACGTAGTAAGGGCTCAGTAAGAGTTCTATTATTATTCCATGAGTGTCTTGTCTCTTTCATTTCATTGTACGTTCCTCAGAAGCAAATACTCTGCTGTTCATCTTTGTATCCTACTCATGGGTCCCAACCATTCTCCACCCCCTCCAGTGTCTAAGATGGTCCTTTGTGCATTTCAAGTGCAAAAACTAATGTTGCTGCAATTGATAAAGTTCTTTCAGGTGCCATGTGGATAAAACCTGAGTTCTTTGTGTAGGTCATTTAAAAAATGCATACAGGAATTCCCTGACGGTCCAGTGGTTAGGACTCCATGCTTTGACTGCAGTGGGGGCATGGGTTCGACCCCTGGTCAGAGAACTAAGATCCTGCATGCTGTGTGACATGGCCAAAAAAAAAAAAAAAAAAATGCATACAGCTCATCATTTACATAGAATGCTTACTTAGATGTATGCTTTTGCCAAATGGATACCTAATACTGAGCACTTACTACATGCCAGGCACTTGGCTAAGCATTGTACACAAATTATGTTGTTTAAATCACACTTAAATCCACAAGGCACTTTCCCACTCTTATAGAGAGACTGAAAAATCACCATTACTAATTTTTCCTGGCATCAAAAATAAAATATTGTCAATAACACTAAATTTTATACTATCTAAATACAACACAAATTATATACTATTTCAAAGCCATTTCTTTCTGCAAACTTGCTATAATTACAGTGGTATTGTACATCTCCATGTTATAATTCTAAAATTACCATGTGCATAGAGGGGAGATTCCTTTGTACTTTCATAATAGGAGATTTTTCCACCACTCTCAAGAGTGCACATACACAAATGCACAGTCAGCTATGTTGTTAGAATATATTGTACAGGTCAAACCATAATTAAAATAATTATTATTTACATAGCACCATAAACATATCCACTACTTGAGTCATAATCACAGTAGTTAGAGACAGAAAATGGCAATTATATAATCCAGTCAACCCCAGCAAATGTATGTCAGCCAGGATCCCAGCAGAGAAGATCTGAGAATTAATTTCAAGCAAAAATAACAGACACATGGAATCACACCCCAATCTCAGATTTCCAGTCTCTTCACTTTACTGTGGTTTTCATTCATTCATTCGTTCACTCACTCATGCATTCATTCATTCACTCATTCACTCAAAAACATTGTTTCTACATTGTTTACCATGCGCCAGGCCCTTTGCTAAGGAACAGATATCTACAAGAATAAGAAAAGGTCCCTGCTTTCAAGGAGCTCTTAGTTTCTTAAAAAAGACAAAGATAAATACACTCAGAGTCTGCCCCCAAGGGACTTATAATCAAATGGGAGTGACTTGCCTATATGCAAACTACTCTACTAGAAGTATCATGTGAAACAATAAAAACCTGGCAATTATGGAACTCGTACTACATGTTAGTCGCTATGCTAGATGCTTTACACATGTTATTTTATTTAAACCCCCCCAACAGATTTTTTTTAATTTTTAAAATTTATTTATTTATTTATTTTTGGCTGCATTGGGTCTTCATTTCAGCGAGCGGGGGCTACTCTTCATTGCGGTGCGCAGGCCTTCTCATTGCGGTGGCTTCTCTTGTTGCAGAGCATGGGCTCTAGGCATGTGGGCTTCAGTAGTTGTGGCACACAGGCTCAGTAGTTGTGGCTCGTGGGCTCTAGAGAGCAGGCTCAGTAGTTGTGGTGCATGGCCTTAGTTGCTCCGCGGCATGTTGGATCTTCCCGGACAAGGGCTTGAACCTGTGTCCCCTGCATTGGCAGGCGGATTCTTAACCACTGCACCACCAGGGAAGCCCCCAACAGATTATTAAGTAGAAAATTTTTTTTTTTCAAATAATGAAAATGAGGCCTGGAAAGATAAAGTAACCTAGTCACCAACAGCCCCCCTCCCCAGCCCCTGCCCCTTAAATGTCTCCTGAGGCTGTAAATGTCCAGCGGGACATCTGGGCTGCCTTGAAGGAACTAACCAAAGGCTCAAAAATGGATGGGGGCCCGATCTGAAATGGCATCTTGCCTGGGTGAGGGGCCTAGAACTTGGTCCTGGATGAGTCTGCTATTCCAGCTCCTGTCCTGGGCACTGTCCCCACTGCAGTTCCTTTCTTTCTATAGTCTCACCTGCAGAATGAGCCCAGAGCTTAGTGTCAGTGTGCTTCTGACAGTTGCAAGCTCACAGAAACACATCCTTCCCCGCACACATTTTCTTCTCCCCTCCTACTCTCTCCGCTCCCATAGCTTGCTTTGAATCCAAACCCTCAGACAATTAAATTGTCTGCCAAACTGTCTCCCAAGGGCCAAAGTGTCTCTCCCAAACTGCAAAGGGGTTTTCTGAAGCCTCTCTCCTTAGGCTGGGAACACACACACACACACACACACACACACACACACATACACACACACACACAGGCTCAATCTCCACCTGGGCTTTGCTCCAAAATATTTCATGATAGTAAGCATATTTAAACATCAGAGTGGCTCCTAAGTATGAGGCTTCCTTCTCCTTGCTGAGGAGACAGAGGGAAGGGACTGGCCAAGTGTCCTTCGAACCTGGCTATTCTCAACAATCTACGTGCTGGTGGATCTTGCCTATGGTGCATCTGCCAAGGCTGATGTGCTTCCTATTCCCTGGACGTGGACAGAAGAAATGGTGATGGTTGGACAGTGGATGAGCCTTCTGCCCGGCTGCCTTCATACCTTCAGATAGGGTCCAGTAGCAGTATCCATGGGAGGTGATGGAGGAGGAGAACATAAGGTGGCAGGGGCTCTATCCTTGTTTCAACCATTCCGTACCTTCTAATTAATCCTGCATCTAGCTCTCAAAGCCTTTTGTTGTATGTTGATTTCTGGTTCCAAAGATGAGGGCAGTCAGGGTGCCATCATAGTGTATCTTTTTTTTTTTTTTTTTTTTTTTCTGTACATGGGCCTCTCACTGTTGTGGCCTCTCCCGTTGCAGAGCACAGGCTCCAGATGTGCAGGCTCAGCGGCCATGGCTCACGGGCCCAGCCGCTCCACGGCATGCGGGATCTTCCCAGACCGGGGCACGAACCCGTGTCCCCTGCATCGGCAGGCGGACTCTCAACCATTGTGCCACCAGGGAAGCCCCATCATAGTGTATCTTTAAACTTCTGTAAGAGATGCTCTGAGCCTCCTTGGAAAAAACTTTTTGTGTAACCTGATAATTGTTTCTGTCACCTACCTATGACTGTAAGGTGCTCTGATGGCTGTCAACAAACATGAAATAGAATGCGGATGACTAATCAACACTGGTTTGCTGTTGGTCTTTACCTGGCCATTGACCAACTGGTAGGACATTTGGTAGGAATGATGGTTCAGTCCTTGTGTAAACATTTTCCCCTAGTAGGAGACATCCTACTAAAATTACGGCCATTAGTGGCAAGCATGCACTGAATTCTCACTACAATGGTATAATCCCACAACAGCGGAATGATGGTGATACGTCAAGCCCATTAGAGGGTAATTTATTAAGAAAGAAAAAAAGGGTATGTACTTGATGTCCTTCAGCTTGACCCAGATGATCAAAACCCTCTTCTAGAAGTTTCCATATATTCTAAAACAGCAAGCAGAAGTGTTTTTATGCTGCCCTATTTCAAACAATAAGCCTGTGATGCAGACTATAATAAAATGAATCACAAAAATATTTCATCACTATTCTTTCCCACCACCTTCTCTCTTTCAAGTTATGTAATATCCTGCTCTTTCATTCACCAAAGCCTCATTTGATAAAAAAAAAACCATGAGAAGTAGGCAGGGTAAGTAGAAGCAGCTTCATGTAGTGGATGGAAAACTGAGGCTCAGAGATGTTCAATGATCTGCCCCAGTCACACAGTCTGGGACAGTATCAGGCTAAAATGCAAAATCTCCAATTCCGGGGATCCAAAGTGAGTTCCTCTCTATCTGTATGTTGATGGTTTACTGAAGCACCTTGCCCTCTAATGGACCATCAAAGATATGGCTAATATCAAACACTATGACCATCACAGTTAATCAAATGTAAATGGAGTAGAAATTTGCCACCAAAGGTCCTGGAAAACAAGCAAACACACACACACAATAACTTTTTTTAAAAATAAATTTATTTATTTATTTTTGGCTGCATTGGTCTTCGTTGCTGCGTGCGGGGCTTTCTCTAGTTGCAGCCAGCAGGGGCTACTCTTCATTGCAGTGCGCAGGCTTCTGATTGTGATGACTTCTCTTGCTGTGGAGCATGGGCTCTAGGCACATGGGCTTCAGTAGTTGTGGCACGTGGGCACAGTAGCTGTGGCTCGTGGGCTCTAGAGCACAGGCTCAGTAGTTGTGGTGCACGGCATACACACAATAACTTCTGAGCTCTATTTTACTGAAACTTGGACTTAAAATTTCTTCCCTCACTCACTGAGCATTCTCCCAACAGTTAATCAATCTGAAAGTATTTATTAATCACCTACTGTGCAGGTAGAGAGCAAAGTATAAGAAGTTATTCCTGACCTCAAGGAGTTTGAGTCTAACTGGGGGGAGACAAACACAGAGGAAACAATTAGTAAGTAATGTCGATAGTTCTTCAATGTTGACTGTGATGAAGTGTAATAAGAAAACTGAGCCCAGGACATAGATCAAGAAACCATCAGCCTGATGTGCCAGTAGGGCTTGGCCTGAGTGAGCATTCTGGAAGAAAGAGGTCAGCCCTCTGTTATTGTTTGTAGTCTTCATGCCTGGCTGTCCTAATGGATTGAAATCTCCTTAAGGGAGGAGATTATTTGCTGCTACATCTTATTCCCACAGCTCCTATTTTAGCAGAGTTGTCAAAAGAGTGTGGCCTCCAGAGCTACTTTCAGAGTTCAGATCCTGATTCTATCACTTACTGCTCCTATAACTTTGGACAAATTATTTAAACTCTCTGTGTTCCAGTTTCCTCATCTGTAAAAACAAGTACCTATTTCATAGGGTTGTTATTAGGAATAAATTAATTACTACATGTTGGAGGTCCAGAAAAATGTTAGCACACATTGGATGTTCCATACATATTATTAAAATAGTTTGCATTTGGTCAAGGTTTATCTGTTCAAACAGAGCATAAAGACATGAGAGTAGAGTTTTATTAGCTAAACCTCTGTGAGCATATTCATCCAACAGTCTTTACTGAGCACCTACTGTGTGTCATGGGGATTCAGTGGTAAACAAGATAGACAAGGGCCCTCAAGTAACCAGCACAGAAGATATAGCAGAAGACAAAGTTTTCCTTTATGATGAAAACTGATCATTTCTAGTCATATTATTGTTGCTTTTGTTTTTAATTAACAGACTACTTTTTAGAACAGTTTTAGGTTTACAGAAAAATTGAGCAGATAATAGAGTTCCCATATACCCCTCTCATACACACACAGTTTCTCCTATCATTAACATCTTGCATTAGCATGATACATTTGTTATGGTTGATGAACCAATATTTATATATCATTATTAATAAAGGCCAAAGTTTATATTACTATTCACTCTTTGTGTTATATAATTCTATGGGTTTTGACAAATATACAGTGCCATGTGTGCATTTAGTATCATTATAGTATCCATTATAGTATCATTCAGAATAGTTTCACCAGCCTAAAAATCCTCTTTTTTTGCCTCACCTATTCATTCCTCCCTACCCCTGCACCCCAACCCATGGCAGCCATTGTTCTTTTTATTGTTTTGCCTCTTCCAGAATATCATATAGTTGAAATGATAGAGTAGCCTTTACAGACTGGCTACTTTCACTTAGAAATACACATTTGAGTTTCTTCCATGTCTTTTCATGAGTTGATAGCTCATTTTTATCACTGAAAAATATTCCATTGTGTGATATACCACAGTTTGTTTATTCATTTGCCTATCAAAAGATACCTTGGTTGTTTCCAAACAATTATGAATAAAGCTGCTATAAACATTTATGTTCAGGTTTTGTGTGGACATAAGTTTTCATTTGGATAAATACCTAGGAACATGATTGCTGGATCATATGGTAAAACTATGTTCAGCTTCGTAAGAGACTGCCAAGCTGTCTTCCAAAGTGGCTGTACCATTTTTCATTCCCACCAGCAATGAATGAGAGTTCCTGTTGTGCCACACCCTTGCTAGCATTTGGTGTTTTCAGTATTTTGCATTTTCACCACTCTAAGAAGTATATAATGATATCTTATTATTGTTTCAATTTGTAATTCCCTAATGGCATAGATGTTAAGCACCTTTTCATATGTTTATTCCCTCTACTTACCTTCTTTGGTTGCTGTCCAGATCTTGCCAATTTTTTAATTGGATTGTTTGTTTGTTTTTTATTGCTGAGTTTTAAAATTTCTCTGTATATTTTGGATACAAGTCCTTTACCAAATACGTGTTTTGCAAAGCATTTCTCCAGATCTGTGGTTTGTCTTTTTACTCTCTTAGGAGTCATATTATTTTGAATGCAAGTTAATACTCCCTGTGATCCCCAAGGGTTAGTATGTCATTGTGCCATTGTTTTAATACCAGTGCTAGATTTTTTCACAAAATAAATATAGAAGAGACAAAAACAGATGAAAATATCTTAAGGAACATGGAACAGTTTCAAAGTCCTCAACTGGGGGTGTTCATAAGCAATGTTGGCTATATGGAAATCACTAGATATTTTCTGTTGTAATTAGAAATTAAAATGAATAGGCTCAAACAGCACCAGAAAAATTACATTTGAATTGAGTTTTATTAGGTAAAATCCTGCCCTGGATAAATGTTTGGAAATAAGACTAGGTTTTTTCCCCAAAAAACCTCGTACGTTCGATGGGTACTTTTATAGCCATCGAGTTCTTTGCTTTAGAATAAGCCTCTATATTTAATAAACTCCGTGGGGAACATGTCTGCAAAAGGGTATTAAGTCCTTGAGGGGTTGTTATAAATCTTATTTCTTGGCCACACTAACAGAAACCCAGCCCAGGAACCCCCTTCAACCCATTCCTGTAGAACCTTACAGAGTCAGCTAGTCATCCACATCAATGACTTCATCCATCACCTGGCTGAAACACTGCAATCATTCTGCATCAGATATAACTCTGCTCCACATCTTAGGAGGAGGAATAGGGAAAATTGCAGGGAGGACCTAGGAATGGACATGAACCAGCTGAAAATTTTCCAGGAACATTTGAAACATTATTTTTACACTTGTGACAAGTGACGTGGGGTTTCTTAATGAGCACACGCAGCCAAAAATCCCAGTTCATACATTGGAAGGAAAACAGTCCCATGTAACAAGCTGCACTGCACTGAGAAATGATTCCAGACCCGAATGCTGAGAGTTGGCTTCTGAACACCCTGTTCTCAGACCACCTGGGAGTGGTGTCCGGGCCTCACCCTGGCCTCTAGAAAATTCTCAAGGCCACCAATCAAGGTAGCTTTCCAGCCACCAATAGCAAGCAACACCATTAGCCTAAAGGAAAATGCAATCTGAAGTCTTCTAGCAGAGGAAATATAAAGAATAATATTTTCCACATGGCTGCACTAAAAAGTTCATTAAAAAAAACACTTGCAACTATTATGGAAAATTCCAAGTTAAATGTACTTAAAAAAAAACTGGTAAATATATTGCTGGGAAATTCACATTTTAAAGAAAAGGTTTTTGAGGCTCCTGGGGAGAGGGCATCAACCTGACACATTTTCAAATCAAAATGGCTGCTCTAAAAACATATACCTTCAAAGGAAACACGGAAGAGAGAGAGCCTGGTCTTTTCTGTGCTGAGGACACTCACTGCGCACTCCGACTGCTTGTGCCAGGAAGTCAGACTGCATATAGAAAGCTGGCTTGAGCCCTATTCGTATTGGCCAGTGGAGAAAACTGTTTGTTTTGCTTTGTTTTGTTTTTCAGATTGCGATGATCACATCTGTTCCTTATCTTTCCTCTTCCACCATGATTTAGTTTTCAAGGGTCCCAGGGACTGTCGAATCTCCACACAGATGACAGAAGACAGGACTCCCAGGGAGTTGGCGGGGTCTGCATCCTGAGGGGCCAAAGGCGGGGTTTTTGGAGCAGCCGCCAGTCCCCACCAGTGACTCAGGCTCAAGAACTGCGACCAGGACTGGAAAGGAGCCGGCCTGTTTTGGGGAAGCTCCAGAAACACACATACAGTTTTTCTAACGGAACCCAAGCACTTGCACTCTTCCTCCCCACGCAGAAGTTCTCCTGTTTTGTAGGAGGCTTTCTAGTGGCTCTGTCTGCCACCATTCTGCCATTTCATTCTGGTCTTCTCTTTGCTTTCCTCTCGAGATTTCAGGACGTCAAGGTCAGAGCAGCCGTACCAGTCCCCAGACACCATTATTTTTTGTCAAGATGTTTTGGTCGTGAAATAAGTGCCTGCAAAAGGCATTCTGGAGCCCTCACCTAGACGCCCACAAATTCAAGAGCACACCTGAGACTTTTCAAGGTAGAAGCCGGGCCCTCGGCTTTATTATATTTTTTTAATCTTATTTTTAAATGTTTCATGTCAAGCATGAAAAAAGTCTGGTCTTTGGTGCTACTCAAACCCTGGGTAGTAATGCCTGCTGGTTCACACAACTATTGTCTGGTCAACAGTGAGAAGCATGCAGAAATTGAGAGAATGCATTTAGAAACTCTCGGAGCAATTTCACAGTCACTTTATGTCCATTGAATCTAATAATAAAGATAAGGGGGCCTATATTTTATATGTCTTTGTTTCATTTTTCTAGATACTAATTTTTATTATATTTACAAAGATATCTGTAATGGATTGGAAATTTAAAAAGAAAAAAACTTTACCACATACTGTTTGAAAAGCAAACCACAGAGGATACTGTAGAAAATACTCATATACACATTAATTAACCAGAGTTTGTCAAATTTGAACATTTCACCACATTTGCCTTAACCAGAGTTTGTCAAATCTGAATATTTCACCACATTTGCCTTTGCTTTTTTAAAGAAATAAAACATTACACATCGCTCTTCCACAGGCTCCGGACGCGCAGGCTCAGCGGCCGTGGCTCACGGGCCCAGCCGCTCCGCGGCATGTGGGATCTTCCCGGACCGGGGCACGAACCCGTGTCCCCTGCATCGACAGGTGGACTCTCAACCACTGCGCCACCAGAGAAGCCCCCTTCCTTCTTTTTTTCTCCCTCTTCCTTCCCCTTCCCATCCTTGTTACCCGTTCCCTCCCTTCTCCTCCCCTCCTCTCTCCTTTTAAATTGACAGACCATGGCTGAGAGAGAGGGAGCCACAGTGACCCAGCATGGAGAAGCAAAGCCTGAGCACAATAGATACATGGGATGCCCACAGGAAGGGACGGGTATGGAATGTCAGGGCCTAGGAGGGGTGAGGAGGGTATTCATGCAGAGGGGCAGCCTCTGGCATGGGAAGTCAGAGCCCAAACAGGAGAGGAGGGCTTCTGCACGGGGAGGAAAGGGTAATGGAAGAGATGGGAGATGAGCTATATTCCAAGGAAATGATCAAAGGAACAAATATAATAAGCACGATAGGAGCCAGGTTTCTATGGAAAGGGAGAAAACTAGAATAAATTCTGTGGTGTTGGCCTGGAATTAGTTGTATTGGTGAGAACATATGTTTTTCCATATGCATAGATCAACAAAAAAAATAAATACAGATATAAATGTGTGTATATACATGTATATATGTATATTCCCTAGCTCTGTCCCCTGGGAACAGTCACACTTCAATAACGATGAGCACATCTAGTGCTCAGATCTTGACATCTAAATACTATTCTCCACTAAAAAGAATGGAGGCTCCTTGGAGAACTGGCTGATTCTAGAGCTAGGACTAAGAAAGATAGCACAAGATGAGCCTGGGATATCTTGGGCCAGAAACTAAAAAGTGCATAAACAGTGATGCAAACCTGTTAAAAGACTAGATGCGAGCTTGAATGGGCTCCCAATGGTCAGTGCAAGCATGATTTGAATATAAAATTAAATAATAATAATAGTAACAAATTATAATCTATTTACTGAAACAGGAATCATGAGCCCATATAGATATAAATAAATAAATGAATAACAAGAGTTTGAAGAGAAATGGGATATTTACATAGCTATTAATTAGAAAGAAGAGAGTACCTTTACAGTGGAGAAGCCTGGCAGTCACCACTGTAATCATGTGATCAAAATGAACATCATTAGTAATGGGACAAATTGAAATTGTCACTATCTGATATACAATGAGAAGAACACAGCATCACTTTTGTGATATTCCTGCCAAAGATGTACAATCTAATCACAAGGAAATATCAGAAAAATTTAAATTAGAGGACATTTTACAATATAACTGACCTGAAATCTTCAAAAGCAAAAGGGTCATAAAAGTCAACAAAAGACTGAGGAATTTGAGTAAAGAGACACAACAACTAAATGCAATGCTAGATTCTGAATCAAATCCTTTTGATATAAGTGGCAAAACCTGAATGGGGTCTGAAGATGAATGAGATAGTAGCAATGTTAATATTAATTTCCTCATTTTGATGATTGTATTGTGGTTATGTGGGAAAATGTTCTTGTTTATAGAAAGCACACTCTGGGGTGGGATGGGGAGGGTGGGAGGGAGGGAGATGCATGAGGGAAGGGATGTGGGAACAGATGTATATGTATGACTGATTCACTTTGTTATAAAGCAGAAACTAATAAAAAAAAAAAAAAAAGAAGTGGATGTGTTCAGTTTTAGAAAGTGGATAAAATATACTACTGAAAGGAACTACATAAATAATGAATGAACTGAAATGGAACAAATGTATTTTTAATAGCTCTGATGAAATAAATATTAATTTAAAAATAAAAAAAAAAAGAAAGCACACTCTGAAGTATATGCGTCTGATGGGTTAGAAGTCATCAGCCACTTTTTTTTTTTTTTAAAGAAATTTTCAAAGGATTTTTATTGGTTTCCCAAATCTCAAAGATTTTAGTAAGTTTCAATCAGGGGTAAAATTTTTTTCATTAATATGGAGATTTTACTGGTTGAAAGGCTAATAATCTAATAGTCCTAGTTTCAATGAAGCTTAATCATCCCTCTTCTTAAGTTTTACACTAACTGTAATAAAAGTGTGATCTGAAACTCACTATCCCATAAATTCTCACTTTATGAAATTATTACAAAATATCCATGGAAATCCAAACATGTCAGTTACTGTTAAATGCTAATATCATGCACATATACATGTGATTAACTAGTGTAAGCTGAATTTCCAAAGGCGTTCTTGGTCATAAGCCTACATGAAACACAGACAGAAAAACAAGCTATTGAAAGTCATTCCAACAAGAATCAGCCTTAGAACCACACTGGAAAGAGTCCTTTCAGATATGTAGATTCTAACAGTTTTCTTGAGGTAAATAATATGCATCCCACAAAAGTTGTCCATTGTAAGTGAACAGTCCAAAGATTTTTAGTAAAGTTATACAGTTATGCCGCCACCGCAACTGAGCTGTGGAACTTTTACATCACCCCCAAATATTCCCCTGTGCCTGCTCCCTACTTGGACTCATGGAAAGTAGATTCAAGATCAACCACTTATTCTTAAATGATTCACATTTTAAAATGTTTGTATTATGATTTCAGTATTTTTCCGTAACATTCTGATTGTTTTGAAACAGCTGTAATTAACTGCAGATCCCTCTTCTCTCCCATTTCCTTTGTCTCCTCTCCCCTACACTGAGATTTAATATTTTCATGCATGTGTATGTTTTCATCCTTTTCTAATCTGAATTTATATTCATAAACAAGATTTAGTACTGTTCTGCCAATTTTAGAACTTTATAACACAGTCTTATCTTAAATCACAGTATCATGGTGTTTGGTTTCATTTTCTGTTTGGGTTTTTTAGGGTTTTTTTGCGGTACGCACGCCTCTCACCGCTGTGGCCTCTCCCGTTGCGGAGCACAGGCTCCGGACGTGCAGTCTCAGCAGCCATGGCTCACGGGCCTAGCCGCTCCGCGGCATGTGGTATCCTCCCGGACCGGGGCACGAACCCATGTCCCCTGCATCGGCAGGCGGACTCTCAACCACTGCGCCACCAGGGAAGCCCCAGTTTGGGTTTTTTTTTACTCAAAATCGTGTTTTTGAAATTTATCCATTTTGATGGCAGCCCAAGGTCATTCATTTTCACTGCTGAATGCTATTCCACAGCGTGAACATCTCACAGTGGATTTCTTTATTTAATTTCCTATTGGTGGATATTTCATCTGTCTTTGTTTCTTTGCAATCATAAACTGTACTGCAATAAACATTGCTTGTTCCCTTGAGCCCATGTGCAAAAATTCACTGGGGTATGTACCAAGAAGTAGAATTACTGGGTGGGAGGGTAGGAATATTTTTAGCCTTCATATAAATTGCCAAATTGCTCTCCAAAATAGTCATATTTATTTGCACTCTCTCCAGCCTCTCATAAGCAGTCCTACTGGTCCAAACCTGGCTAACACATAAGTATTGTCAGACGTGATTTTTGCTAATCTTCTATGCATTAAATGGCATCTTGTGATTGTGTAATTTGCATTTCTGTTGTTATAAATTATGCTGAAAACCTCTTCATGTTTATTGACTATTCAGCTTTCTTTTTCTATATCATTTGCTCATTCTTCCATTGGGTTGTCTGTCTTTTTCTTTTTGATTTGGAAGGGTTTCTATATATTCCAGGTGCTAATCCTTTTTGGTTATGTGCATTGCAAGTATCTTCTCCTAGCATTGTCATTTTGTTGGTGACATCTTTTGGCCTTTAGAAGCATTTCCATTTTCATGTGATTTAATGTATTATTCTCTGCCTCTATGGTCCCACTGGAATCTAAGTTCTCTGGGATGAAGAATTGTCTGTCTTATCCTCTTCTTGTTCTCAGTGCCTAGATCAGCGCCTGGCATCTAGTAGATTCTCAGTAAATATTTGTTAAATGAATTAATAAATTAATTAATGGATAAATGGTGTGTGCATTTTGTATCTTAATACATCCTTCCCAACCCTGGACTCATAAAAATGTTTAAAAATATTTTCTTGTAAAAGTTTTAGTGTTTTGCTTTGGTCTTTAATCTAGTCAGAACCGACATTTGAATATGGGGTGATATAGGAATCTACTTCCCCTCCCCTACACATTTGAATAACCAATTATCCCAGCATTATTTATTGAAAAGTTCCTGACCCTAGTTTTCCAACGTGTGAGTTTCAGAGATCAGGTGTGGGAAAGAGAGTTAAATTGCCTTCTGTTTTGGATTCCATTGCCATCTTACTGGCTCCCAGCACTGCAACTTTAAAGGAATCTTTCCAGAATGTTCCATCCTAGTGGAACATGATGAATACTCCGGCAATACGGCACAAACTTTCCACATTTCCTTCAAACTGATTATGAGTTGTTTAGTCAAGTGACCTCCCACTCCACTTCCAAAGTCATAAATACTGAAGCATCTGTGCCTGACATAGAGTTGTCACCTATTGCATGTTGATTATTTCTCAATTCTTCACACTTGGGGAAGTCTGCAGGTTGCCAGCTTGTGATAGACATTAGATCTAATCACACAAGTTCTCAGTCTTTAAGCACAAGGTAAGATTTCACTTTCCTATCATCCTTGAAGTTAGGGCTTCCCTGGTGGCGCAGTGGTTGAGAGTCCACCTGCCGATGCAGGGGACGCGGGTTCGTGCGCCGGTCCGGGAAGATCCCCCATGCCGCGGAGCGGCTGGGCCCGTGAGCCGTGGCCGCTGAGCCTGCGCGTCTGGAGCATGTGCTCCATAACGGGAGAGGCCACAACAGTGAGAGGCCCGTGTACCGCCAAAAAAAAAAAAAAGTTCATATCATCCTTGAAGTTAGAAGTGGCCATGTGACTTGCTTGGGCGAATGAAATGTGAGCACGAGTAATATGGTACACTTCCAAACAGATAAATTTAAAAGTCAAGCTCCTTTCCTGCCCCTGAGACCTTGAATCAAGTGTCAAGGTGGAGGCTCCATGAGGCTGACTCGTGGTATGGCTGACGCACATTGGACATTTTGCTTAAATGCTTGGTTAAGTTGTGTTATAATCCACCTTGCTCGCTTATTTTAAGCCACTGGGACTGCTTGTTACCATCGCATGACATAGCCTATCTTAACTGATACTCCACTAAAGCCAACTCAACTTTGCTAAAAACAAATAATATCTTACTACCAAAAAAGAACAGGCTTTAGAGACTGAAAGCAAACTGTTCAATACCAATTTAGTAAAGTCTTGGGACTTTCCTGGCCATCCAGTGGTTAAGCCTCAGAGCTCCCAATGCAGGGGGCATGAGTTTGGTCCCCCGTCAGGGAACTAAGATCCTGCATGCCATCTCCCCAGTTCTCATTTAGTTTGAGATCTTAAGTAAGCTAGAAAAAATCCAGATCTGTGTTGTCCAGTACAGTAGCCACTAGCCACATGTAACAATTGAGCTCTTGAAACATGGCTTAGTGGAATTGAGATGTGCTACAAATACATGAGACTTAGAAGACTCAGTCTGAAAACAAGAATGTAAAATTACTCAAGACTTTTTAGTGTTCATTATGCAGATAATGATACTTTGGATATATTGTGTTAAATAAAATATATTATTAAAATTAACCTTGCATGATTCTTACATGTTTTTTGACTTAACATAACTTCTTTTTTTAATACATTTATTTATTTTATTTATTTATTTTTGGCTGCATTGGGTCTTTGTTGCTGCGAGCGGGCTTTCTCTAGTTGTGGCGAGCGGGGGCTACTCTTTGTTGAGGTGTGCAGGCTTTACATTGCAGCGGCTTGTCTTGTTGCAGAGCACGGGCTCCAGGCGTGTGGGCTTCAGTAGTTGTGGCTTGTGGGCTCAGTAGTTGTGGCTTGCGGGCTCTACAGTGGTACAGGGTCAGTAATTGTGGTGCACAGGCTTAGGTGCTCCACGGTATGTGGGATCTTCCCAGACCAGGGCTCGAACCCGTGTCCCCTGCATTGGCAGGCGGATTCTTTTTTTTTTTTTTTTTTTTTTTGCGGTATGTGGGCCTCTCACTGTTGTGGCCTCTCCCGCTGCGGAGCACAGGCTCCGGACACGCAGGCTCAATGGCCATGGCTCACGGGCCAAGCCGCTCCGCGGCATGTGGGATCCTCCCAGACCGGGGCACAAACCCGTGTCCCCTGCATCGGCAGGCGGACCCCCAACCACTGCGCCACCAGGGAAGCCCTGGCAGGCAGATTCTTAACCACTGCGCCACCAGGGAGGTCCCTCAGCCTGTTTTTATAAACAATGTTTTATTGGAACACAGCCATGCTCATTCATATCTGTATTGTCTATGGCTGCAATGGCAGAGTTGAGCAGTCGCAACAGAGACTGTGTGAACCAAAAGGTTAAGGTATTTACTGCCCAGTCCTTTACAGCAAAAGTTTGCTGACCTCTGATCTAGACTATACAACATGGAAATATATTCTAAGAGTAATGCTCTAGTCTAAACATTCCTCTCAGGGTGTCTCTGCAAAGTGCTTCCTCTCCAATTTAATTGACTATATACACATTGAGGGTTTTATGTAGTACTGTCATAATACTGATACTTTCTGGTTTCAATATCTACAATATTCCTGCCAATATCCTGGCCTCTCATTTTCTTAATCTCTTCATCCGTAATAAGTTTGTCTCTCTCCTACTTCAGTCACTCACTCCCATGGCCACCTGTAGATTTTGGTCATTTCATACTCTTTTTCTTCTGCCATTTTGGAAAGGCTTGGAAGTTTAGTCTTGGGTTATACTTTCTTTGAGTCTGAAGGTCTTTTAGAGTTTTGCATTAGGAAAATTATTCAGGCAGAAACTGGCACAAAGTACCTGGGTAGGTTGAGGAGTCAGTTAAGAGGCTGCCGAAACAGTTCAGCTAAAAGCTAATGAGGTACTAAGACAGGAGGTAGGAGCCCAACAATGACCTGGGAATCAAAAGGAGAAACACTTGTGAAATGTGCCGCAGATAGAATTAATCAGCTTTGGAACTGACAGATGTGGGTGAGGAGGGAGAAGAATGAGTCAAAAACAGCCAGGGGGGCCTCCCTGGTGGCGCAGTGGTTGAGAGTCCGCCTGCCGATGCAGGGGACGCGGGTTCGTGCCCCGGTCTGGGAGGATCCCACATGCCGCGGAGCGGCTGGGCCCGTGAGCCATGGCCGCTGAGCCTGCGCGTCTGGAGCCTGTGCTCCGCAGCGGGAGAGGCCACAACAGTGAGAGGCCCGCGTAACGCAAAAAACAAACAAAACAAACAAACAAAAAAAACAGCTAGGGGTGTTTGAACCTGCATCCCTGGGAATCCTGGAAGCAGGAAGAGACACTGTATCTCACAGTTGGTTTGGGGGGAAGATGTTGGCTTTGATCTTAAATATTTTGAATTGATAGACCTGGAAGACAGCCTGGTAAAGGTGGCAACTGGAATATGGTCATAGAACTAGAAAGAGTAACTGAAGCTGCAGTTTAGTGAGCTGCGTAGAAATGAAAGTCAAAGCTCCAAAAGACAATGAAGTAATAACAATGCTTCCTTTTACTGAGAGCTTACTTTCTGCCAAGAACTTCCTTAAACTTTCTAAATATTCCTTTCCCAATCCTTCCCCTACACCGGAAGTAATTAGTAGGCAGGTCTGGTCTATGTTAACAGAACAGAAAGCTGAGATTCAGGAGGATTAAGCAACTCGTGCTCATGGAGCTCACAGATAAAGACTAGAACTTGAACCCAGACCTGCCTGAACTCACGTGGTCTGAGACCTGAATTTGATAGTAGAAGAAAGAGTCAATGAAAGAGACGGAGAGGAGCTATTAGGAGGAAGAAAATCATAAGCAGTGGGCTACTGAGATTAAAGAAAGAAAAAAGAAGGAATTTCAAGGAGAAATTCACCAGTCAAATGCTGCAGAACTAAAAAAAAAAAAAAGACCACTGGGTTAAACTGTTAGTGTCCATTTCAGTGGATGGAGAAGGAGAAAAGCAGATTCCTAAGGTTAAATGTGAACAAAGCCCAGAGTGAGGAATGAATGAGAGTGGTGCCAGCACAGGGTCACTAACTGTCCTCGTTGCCTAGGACTCTCCCAGTTTTAGCACTGAAAGTCCTATCTCCCAGGAAACCTCAGCTGTTCATCTTGGCAGTAGCAGGTGGTGCAGACCACTTTTTCCACTTTTTCCTTTTTGTGGGAAAACACACATAACATAAAATTTATCATCTTAACCATTGTAAAGTGCACAGTCCAGTGACATTAAATATATTCACACTGTCAGCCATCTCCACCACTCATCTTCATAACTCTTTTCATCTTGTAAAACTGAAACTCTATACCCATTAAACAATAACTTCTTATTCCCCCTTCCCTAGTGTAGACCACTTTTAAGAGGTTGGGCAGTAAAGAACAGAAAGATAAGGTGTATGCTTGAAGGAGGAGCAAGGTCAAGGAAAGATTTTTGATTTTTATTTCAAGATGAAGAAAACAAATCTGGGCTTCCCTGGTGGTGCAGTGGTTAAGAATCCGCCTGCCAATGCAGGGGACACGGGTTCGGTCCCTGGTGCAGGAAGATCCCACATGCCGCGGAGCAACTAAGCCTGTGTGCCACAACTACTGAGCCTGAGCTCTAGAGCCCATGAGCCACAACTACTGAAGCTCACGTGCCACAACTACTGAAGCCCACGTGCCTAGAGCCTGTGCTCCGCAACAAGAGAAACTACCACAATGAGAAGCTCATGCACCACAATGAAGAGTAGCTCCTGCTCGCCGCAACTAGAGAAAAGCCCGCGTGCAGCAACAAAGACCCAACACAACCAAAAATAAAATAAATGAAATAAATAAATTAAAAAAAAAGAAAACAAGTCTGTGAATAAGTGGAAAGAAGAGATTTAGAAATGCAACCAAGAGCAGGAAAAATTGTTGGACTGAATCCCAGAGGAACTGAAACTATATTTTCCTGAAAGGCAGAGGGTCAGGTGCCATGCTTGTCTCGGCACTCAGGGTTGGGCTTGCAGCTGCTTAATCCTGGGTCTCTAACAAGCAAGGAGTTCCTGGATGACAGTCTTCATGCACCTTCACAGATCTGTAGTCGAGTGTGGGATCCAAGTGAGACACACTTTAGGTCTTAAATCCCAGTTCTGCAGTACTTGCGAGACCATGGATGTGACAACCTGTCTGAGTCTCAGTTTCCTTCTCTGTTAAATGCAGTAATATTACCTTGCTTGGGCTGGTGGTTACAAAGGTAGAGTATGGCAGGTCACAAATTTCTAAGCACTCACTACTTTTAGTATTTCTCCTAGCTGCTGCTTAGGAATTTTCTCTCTGGATCTCTGTAACCTGTGAATACCTCTTGCCTCCCTCACACCATCTACTTCTGTTCTGAGGTGTAATCCAGGGTGATCACAGGCCTGGGGCAAGGTGTGGAGGTGGAGTAGGGTAATGGAAACCCATTTAATTCCCCTTCTACTGAGAGCTGGGCCTAGAAACTGCTGTCTGCCTCCCTTTCCACTGCCATTAGGAGCCTAATGATGTGTCTTTGGGTATAGGTAGGGAAAAAGTGACATTCACATGTGTTTCAGCAGAACCCCAGACTCTAACACAGGAGGCTAGGGGTCCAGGGAAAGGGCAGCAAGAAGATGGAAAACCAGATAAAAGTAGGGAGCACAGTGGCTGGCACATGATAGGTACTCAACAACTGTTGCAGTCAGTTGGACTCTTGGCTTCCCAATTCTATGCTTAAATTGTCTAGTTTATCTTCCCCAGGGCAGATCTCCGCTGTGCTCTGTGGAGCTCTTCCCATCAGACTGACACCCTGACTTCCAGGATATCTGGACAGAATATCTGATAGGGAGATAACTGATAGGGAGATAGATGGGTAGGGCTTATCTACATAAATAGAATTCAAATTATTTTAGAACAGAAGTGTTTGGAAATCAAACTGATAGCCATCAATTATCCTGAGATAAGTCCTCTCCTTTCCTGGAAGAAAGAAATGGTTTTTTGTTTTTTTGTTTTGTGGTACGCGGGTCTCTCACTGTTGTGGCCTCTCCCGTTGCAGAGCACAGGCTCCGGACGTGCAGGCTCAGCGGCCATGGCTCACGGGCCTAGCCGCTCCGCGGCATGTGGGATCCTCCTGGACCAGGGCACGAACCCGCGGCCCTGCATTGGCAGGCAGACTCTCAACCACTGCGCCACCAGGGAAGCCCAAGAAATGTTTTATTGATTGCAGAAACTTTTTCTTTATGAGAAAAAAATATATGCTGTGGGAAATTAAAAAAATTAAATATGCTATCAAATTAAACTTTTCATTATTGCATAATCAGAAATTGGTATCATCATTGCCATGCCTACCACAATAGTAACATTCAAAGTCATAATCTGACGAATGTCAATACACCACTGTGGCTAAATCTACTGTCTTTAAAGTCAGAAAACATGGCTTGTAATTCTAGCTCCCCCTAGCTGTGTGACTGTGGGCAAGTTACTTAACCTCTCTGAAACTCAAATGCCTCCACTGTAAAAAGGGAATGGTGAATAATAATACCTATCACCTAGGATTGTTGTGAGGCTTAAACCATGTAATGTATGCAGGGCACTTAACATAGTGTTATGAATAGTCTCAATTATTATCATTAAGTTGACAAAATACCTAAAATTATGTTTAGCATATTTTTGGCCTTAAATGCAGTTATAATATACTAATTTTAAAAATGATCATTTGAGGCTTCCCTGGTGGCGCAGTGGTTGAGAGTCCGCCTGCCGATACAGGGCACACGGTTTCGTGCCCCGCTCTGGGAAGATCCCAAATGCCGCGGAGCGGCTAGGCCCGTGAGCCATGGCCGCTGAGCCTGCGCGTCCGGAGCCTGTGCTCCGCAACGGGAGAGGCCACAACAGTGAGAGGCCCGCGTACTGCAAAAAAAAAAAAAAAAAAAAAAAAAAAAATCATCTGTATTTGACACAGATTCCAAATCTCTGATAACCGACTGACGTGGTGAATAACTGTTTACCAAGTGAATCAGGAGAATGAAAATCAGTTTGTGTTCTCATCTCTCTCATTCTCTCTACAGCACAGCTTTCAAACCATAGCTTTTTGAACAATGCTCATGTGGCTAAAAAGAGTTAATAAAGATTTCCAAGAATCTTAGTTTACCGCCTAAGAAAAGCTTAGGTGCTGAAAGATTCTAATTCATTTACCCCAAATACAAAGGCTGAACAATCAGCCTACATTTTCTTTTGCTAAGTGGCATAAATTTTATTTTTAAGTGCATTAAACTAGAATTTAGACTACATTTTAAAATGTCTTATCGAAAGAAACCACAGGAAATGACAATTAGTCAACGTTTACAATTCAATTTTTTTTTTTTTTTTTTGCTGTATGTGTGCCTCTCACTCCCGCGGCCCCTCCCGCCACGGAGCACAGGCTCCGGACGTGCAGGCCCAGCGGCCACGGCCCACGGGCCCAGCCGCTCCGCGGCACGTGGGATCCTCCCGGACCGGGGCACGAACCCGTGCCCCCTGCATCGGCAGGCGGACTCCCAACTACTGCGCCACCAGGGAAGCCCCTATAATTCAAATTTTTAACTTGTCTCATTGTAGTTAGCAATTGCCTCTCTATTTACATCACCTATCTAACTTTTTTTGTCTGCGATTCCCTCCACTGTAACAAATAGGCACAAAAATAGAAATATGTTTGAGAGGTTTGAGAGTTTTTACTTCTTTGCTTTCCCAAATTTACTGCCTTGTAAGAGACTTATTTAAATAATGGGTTTTAAATATTCTTTTAATAAGGACATCTGTATACACTTCTTTATTTTACAAGGTAGGTATATGTTTTAAGAAATTTATTTTATGCAAAACATTTACCTTCCTTTTAAGCTTATTTCTAATTCTTTATGTTTATGTAAACATGAAAATTGTAAAAAGAAATTATTTATTTTTTAAATTTCATTTTCTTTTCAATGGAAAATAAAGTTTTAGAGGCAAAGGTTACAAAACAGACACAGTCACCCCTGTAATGGAGCTTAAGGCCCAGGACAGTAGACAGATATTGAACAGGTCTTTACAACTGTGATGATCCTTACCAAAAGGGAGGTGCAGTGCAATTTGGGATAGGAAGAGGTTTGCTGACAATTTGGGCTCATTAGAGAAGGATGCCTGTGCTGGGGCCCTTGGGTTGAGGCAGCAGAAAGAAGGATGAGGATATCGCTGGTACAGAAAACAGCCTCAGTGGAGCCTAAGGACAAAGAAAAGTGTGGTGAGCAGAGGGAAAGAAAAGGAGAATGGCCCCAAGATGAGGTTGGAGAGGTAGGCAGGGGCTGGCTCATCAGAGCCTTGCAGGCCATGGTATGAATTTGGACTTGAGTCTCAGGACATTGGGAAGTCAGTGAGATGTTGTATGCATGGAAGTGACACGATCATATTTTGTATTTTTCAAAGACAATTCAAGTGGAGAGAGAGAAGAAAGCACCCAGAGTAAAAGAAGGGAAACCTGTTAGGAGACTAGTTTAGCAGTCCAGGGGACAGGTAATTTTGGCTTGTACCAGAGGATGAGAGTAGGGAACAGAGAGAGAGATGTTTAGCAGTTAGAATTGGCAGGATCTGGTGTTTGATTACATTTGAAGGATTAAGGAGATGGAATAGCCAAGCATAACTGCCAAATTTCTGGCTTGAGCCCCTAGATCAAAGGTGATGACTATTCATGGGGGTAGGAGCTCTGGAGGAGGTGCAGGTTTGAGGAGAAAGTGGCAGGTCTGAGATGAAGATTCCAATGGGCAAGTGGATGCTGGGGTCTGAAACTGTGAAGTCTGGTTGAAGGCTTAGATTTAGGGGTCATTGGATTTAAAAGGAATTTTAAGTCATGGAAGTTGATGAGATGACTAGCAAATGTGTATGTACTGAGAAGAGCAATAATCCTACAATACAACCTGGAAAAGCTCCAACAGTTAAAGATTGAGTAGATGGAGAAGACCAAAAGAGGAGAGTGCTGTATCACAGAAACAGGGAAAAAGAAATGTCTTAGGAGAGAGCAGTAAACAATGCTAAACACTACTGAGCTTTCAAATAAGAAGAAGAATAACTGTACTTACCAACATGGAACGGAGGTCACAGGAAGCTTTAAGGAGTACAGTTGCCACACACTGACTAGGCCTAGAATGTTAAAAGATGTTTGTTTTTAATGCAGTAGCCACTGGGGAATCATTGCAATTTGGGGGCAAGAGGATATAATTATAGCTATGCCTAAAAGATATTAATTAATCCAGTAACAAAATATATAGATCACAGGGACACAGACTGGAAGTAGGGAGGGTAGTTAAGAGGCTATTGTAATAGTTTAAGAATGAAGAAAGATTCTGAATTAGGGAGCTTGAAGCAAAGCTAGAAAATAAGAGATAGAAGTTGTATCAGTCAATGATCTTTCAGCTGCAAGTGAAGAGAACACTCATTTTGGCTTAAATAAAAACAGGGATTTATTAGTCACGTAACTGAAAATGTTATTCAGCCTCCCGAATTGGACCCCAACAAGGATCCTCCTGCCCCGTGTTGCTGGCACCAATAGAATGAGACCAAGTTTGGTTCAGAAGCAAAGGAAAAGTTTTATTCTTGGATCAAAGAATGGAGAGGTGCGAGCTCCTGCTCTGGAGTCCACACTCTCCCCCAACAGGCAGCGGTGGGACTGCTTTATAGGGATCTTGTCAGCGGGGAGGAGGAGGGGTCGGAGTTCTCGCGGGGCAGGCGCAGCGTCTCTGCACACGGTCCCCACCGCCGCCATCTTGAATCAAGGTGTCGAGTGCGGCTGCGCAAGACCCGTGGAGCTGAGGTGTGGGTGTCACCGTTTCACACTAGGAATTCTGGTCCGAAGTGCCAGGTGCGAGGCTTCTATACACGGCACCCTGTGAGCAAGTGAAACTAGACTAAGCACAAAGGAAAGGATAAAAAGGTTAGACTTTATTTTATGATCCGCGTTCTATTTGTACTTCCGGGGAATTGTTAGTGGGCTTTGCTGGTGACAAATCCCTCCTCTGTCTTTTGTCCTGCTCTCATTCTGGAGGGGCGCTGTGGGGCGCAGGCCTGTCTTCTGTAATTGCTTCCTGCTGATTTGGGGCGCTGTCATAACCTGGATGGAGGAGCAGAACTTCTCCCCCGTTGCCTTTGATATGTTTGGTTGTCACTAGGTCTCAGCCCTGACTGTTCTGTATCCCTGAGCCACCACTTGTCTAACCTTTGGAGACAAAGGACACCAGACAATTTAGGATGCATGGCCCACATACTAGCAAGAGAATAATGGTCGTTAAGGGGTCCAGGAAAGGGAGAAACCGAGTGACGCTGGGGAGGGCCTGTTTTATCTCGCTCCACATTTGTTCGGCCAGATTGGGCTGCCTAGTTTCTGCAGCCAAGTTGCTTTTCCCGGTAGTCTGTCTGCGTTTTCGCCAAGCAGGCCACGTGCACCAACTTTAAAACAGCCCGAAGTTTTGGCCAGTGCACAGGCCCCTCCCTGTCAGCTAATGCAGCGGTCCCCAAATTTTTTGGCACCAGGGACCCGTTTCATGGAAGACAGTTTTTCCACTGATGGGGGGGGAGGGTCGGGGGTGGGGGGGGAGGGACAGTTGAGGCGGTAATGCGAGTGATGGGGAGAGATGGGGAGCGGCAGATGAAGCTTGCTTGTCCGCCGCTCACCTCCTGCTGTGCTGCAGAGTGGTGCTGGTCTGAGGCCCGGGGGTTGGAGACCCCTGAGCTAACGGATAATCTAGGGCAATTTGGTTATCCAGGACCTTACTGGTCAGTGAGTCAGTGGACTTTTGTCATAGCTTCAGGTTGAGATTGGTCACATTGGCCACCGTCATCATGGTGGCTGTTACCTTTTTTTATGGTGACACTGCTCCCCCAGCCAAGGTTACTAGCACCCCTTTGAGTGCAATGATTCCTGCAATTGGTCTTCTGGGACCAACTTTTCTTGCTTTTCAGAAGAGAAGCTTTAGGTCAGAGAGAGGTTCACACAAATAGTCAAGGGGGTCTGTTGCCCCAGGTTGTCTTTCCAGAGTTTGGGACTCGGGGGCCCTCCTCACTCGAATGTGATCTACCCACGGAGTGATCCCCTACAACTTCAGGGCAGAGTAGGTGGTTTGGGTCAGCAAGTGAGCTCCGTTCCACTTAGGAGTGAGTCTATCTTGCCAGCTGCTGGTTTTCCAGGTGTAGGTTCACCCAATCTCCTGGCCAGAAGGGGTGGCAGCACCTGGTTACCATATTCCATAAGAGCCTTCACGGTTTTTCCTACCTGGAGGGGATACTTGAGTTGTTCCATTTCAAGGGGGCTGAGGTGTCCCTTTTCTCAGGCTTGGGGGATGGGTCTACCATACAGAAGTTCAAACGCACTTAACTTTGACTTATCCCTTGGGGCTAACTGCTGAGCAGGGAGTAACCTTATCCAATTTTCTTGAGTCTCCAGGCATAGCTTGGCTAAGTTCTTATTGAATCTCTCTACTTTCCCCCAATGATAGGAATCTCCAGGCTGAGTGCAAGATCCATTTTATGCCCAGTGCACTTGTTATCCCTTTTTATGCACTTGAGACATGAATGCATTATCACTTTGTAGAATCATGAAAGCCTAAATCTGAGGATTATCTCTTTTAGTAGTACTTCAGCCATTTCAGCTTCCGTTTCAGTTCTAGCAGGGAACGCGTCTACCTACCCCGAAAATGTGTTCACTAGCACCAAGAGGTATCTGAAATTGCCTGGTACTCTCAGTGTGACAGTGAAATCAATTAGTCAATCTTCCCCAGGATATGTCCCTCTGGTCTGAATGGGCCTTATTTGGGGACCTCTGGGGGGTTTGGTGTTGGGGTCATTCATTGCAGATGGGGCAGGTCTCAACTATCCAGCTGATTATACTTTCATGCTAGGAGTTACCATGACCTCAACTAACCAGTTATATAGGGCTTCCTTCCCATAGTGAGTTCCTTGATGAGCCAGCCTCCCTTCTTTCCTTTCCTGAGGTAGGCTTCTCTGACCTTCTGTGAGAATGAAGCCTAGGTAGATCACCCTAGTTTGTGATATTCGAGCCTTTTTCTTGGACACCTTATATCCTTTATCAGCTAAGATGTTCAGGGTGGCTACAGTATTTTTGTCAGAGGCCACCTTAGTAGGGCTGGCAATCAGAATGTTGTCTACATAATGGAGGAAGGTTCTCTCCCTCAGATACAGATCTTTCAGGTCTTTAGCTAAAGTTTCCCCAAAGATGGTGAGGGAATTTTTGAACACTTGGGGCAGGAATTTTTGTTGTTTTTATTGCGTGTTTGGATCCTGCCACTCAAAAGCAAAAATTTCTTGTGACTCTGGGGCTAATGGAATACAGAAGAAGGCATCTTTTAAATTTAATACAGAACACCAGGTCATGGTAGACAGTAGAGTGACCAGCAGGGTATAGGGATTAGAAACCACTGAATGTATATCCTTGATGACTTTTTGGCAGGGAGGGGGCCCCTTCCAGGGCCCTAGAGCAGGCTCTTGTCTAACTATTGGAAATGAATTGTCCAAGGAGACACATGTACTGACAAAGCCAAAGACTTTATTGGGAAGGAGTGCCTGGGCAGAGAGCAGCAGGGTAAGGGAACCCAGGAGAACTGCTCTCCACATGGCTCGCAGTCTCAGGTTTTATGGTAATGGGGCTAGTTTCCGGGTTGTCTCTGGCAGTCATCTTGCTTGGCCCGTATTTGGTCTGACTCAGTGTCCTTCCTGGTGGCACGTGCATCTCTCAGCCAAGATGGATTCCAGCACAAAGGATTCTGGGAGGTTGGTAGGACATATTATGGTCTGGCATCTCCTCCCTCTTTCTGGCCCCTCCTGAATTCTCCTAGTTAGTTTTCAGCAGCAGCACCATGTTCCTTATCAGGACATCCTGTTGTGAGACAACTCATGCAAGTGGTTATCATCATGCCTGGCCAAGGCAGGTGGTTTCGGTCAACAGTTCCCTAAGAGCTTCATTGACTGCCCTAAGATCCTGTACTATCTGATATTCTCCATTGGGTTTATGAGGAGAATGGGGTATTACAGGCTGATTGGCATGGTCTAATAAGACCCTGGTCAATTAGGCCCTGTATAACAGGGGCAATGCCCAATAAGGTCTCCCAGTGGAGAGGGTACTATTTTCTTTTTAAATAAATAAATTTTTAAATAAATTTATTTTAAATAAAATTTATTTATTTATTTATTTATTGGCTGCATTGGGTCTTCTTTGCTGCACGCAGCTTTCTCTAGTTGCGGCCAGCAGGGGCTATTCTTCATTGCAGTGCACAGGCTTCTCATTGCAGTGCCTTCTCTTGTTGCGGAGCACAGGCTCTAGGCACAGGAGCTTCAGTAGCTGTGGCACATGGGCTCAGTAGTTGTGGCTCATGGGCTCTAGAGCGCAGGCTCAGTAGCTGTGGCGCACAGGCTTAGTTGCTCCGCAGCATGTGAGATCTTCCCGGACCAGGGCTCGAACCTGTGTTCCCTGCATTGGCAGGTAGATTCTTAACCACTGCACCACCAGGGAAGTCCCAGAGGGTACTATCTTCTGTTGGGCCATGTATGTCAGGGTTTTAGAGGGACTATCATAGAACTGGCTCCTATTGCTCATCCCACCTGTCTCTGGGCCCAAACCTTGGAATTTATTCCAGAGAGGTTGATTTGCTCTGTCTGGGGAGGTTAACATTATCATCTTGTGCCCTTTGTCTAGGGGGGCACCAATCTCCAGTTTGTCTCCCATTAGGTGGATAGTAGATCTCAATTTATGTAAGATATCCCTTCCTGACAGGGGCATAGTGCATTCAGGACTGTAGAGGAAGGAATGGGTGAGAGTGTGTTCATCCAGTTTGCATTCTGATGGCTCTGTGAATGCCTGTTCTTGGGCCTTCCCTGATACCAACATAATTTTACAACTCTTGTGACCAAGTTTGTCTGATCTGGTGTTCAGAACCGAGTAGGTGGCACTGGTGTCAACTAAGAATTTGACAGGCTTTCCCCTTATATCCAATGTCAGCCAGGACTCCTCAGGGGTCAACTGGAGTGCCAGCTTAGGAGCCCTCTGGCCCCGTCATTCTTCATCTGTTTGGACCATCTTCCTTCAAGGGTAATGGCCAAGATCTGCCATTTCCATTCCCATGACAGGAACTATGTATGAGGGCATTCTCTCTTCTAGTGTCCCTCTTACTTACATATGGTGCACTGATTGAGTCCTAGTTTCCTTGGCTTATTATCCCTTGGTGGGTGCTGGGGATCACTCACTAGAGTTGAGTCTCTGTGGGCAGACAGTTAGTCCAGATTCCCATACCAACCAGTTGACATTGGAGGGCAACAGCCAGTAGGAGGGCTTGCCTTCAGACCTTTTTATCCTCTGACATTTCCTCCTTTATATCTCGGTTGTTAAACACCTAGTAAGCAGATGAGAGTTAGGGGTATCTGGTTCTGAAACCAAGCAGGACCCTGTGGGGCCCTCCCAGGTACAAAAGCCTTTCTGGGTCCCCCATTCCTTGTGGTGGAAAAAGGCTTCCTTCCCTGAGTTCCAAAGGGCAGATTGAAGCAGTGTACTAATTAGAGGAGTGAAAGAATACAGAAACAAAGGAAAGGCAGTCAAGAAACGATAGTGCAGTGATGGGGCAAGGTCCTGGTTCCTCCTCAAGGGATATATATAACAATATGATACAAATCTCTGAGTTATTCTATAGGAACTAAGACCCCCCCCACCCAGGTGGAGGAAGGTAACTTCACGCTAAGCATAAGCACATGGACCCCAGACTGGTTGGAACTAGAAGCCTGATGATTGAGGTTCCTGGAGCGTCACCCTATTATCTCACCACCAACAAGTCAGAGGAAGGTCACACCCCCTGTAGCCTCCCCCCTCCCCCCAATTTTGCCAACTCTCCCTCCAAAACCATCAGGGAGTTCAGGCTTTTTGAGCATGAGTCACCCATTCTCCTTGCTTGCCCCTTGTAATAAACCTCTCTCTGCTCCAGACTCTGATGTTTCAGATAGTTTGGTCTCACTGTGCATGGGGCACACAAACTTGGGTTCAACAACAGTTCTATTTCCCGTTTCTGAAGATTATACCTAATGTCAGGGGCACTTTGGGAAATGAACTATGACCTCAGGATTGCATTCCTTTCCAATGACTCGGGGTCTGTGGTTATATAGATTCTGGGGCAGTCCCTGAAGTGCTCTTGGAATGCTGAAGTGTTTTCCGTTGACATCTGATTGACTTCCTTTCTCTTATCCCAATTGACAGGTTTCTTTCCTTCTGCCTGGATTCCCTTTAGGATCATATTTTTATAATGGGTCAGCCTTTGTCTTCCACCCCATTCTCCATTGTCTCAGTGGTCCCACTTGGGTTCATCATCTGAGACTGCTTGATTCCCTGGTTTGAAAATAGCATGACCTGCATTGTTCTGTTCTCTTTTGCCTTTTCTCCCCCTGTTAGGGGTACATTGAAGAGACTCTGGAGTTCATTCCAGGTGGGGTCATGGATCTGAAAGATTCCCCTAATCAGATTCAGGAACCCTTCTGGATCTTCCCTCAACCCCTTACTATGACTTTTCCAGTTATACAGATCAAAAGTGGTAAATGGGACACATACTTGGATGAGCTCTCCTCCATTGGGAACCTGACTCCAAGGGAATACTTTTTCGAGCAGGTGTTGGGCCTTGGCTGGTTATTAGTCCTGCTTCCTGTACGTGCTGGACTGGGTTCTGGGGGAGGGGCCTGGTATGGAGGGGGTCCCTCTATTTTGTGGCCCAAATCTGGACATATGAAGGAAAAGGGTAGGGAGGGAGCAGTAGGAGGAAGGTTAGGGAAGAGATCAGTGTCCTCAGGGGGAGGGTCAGGAACTAGTATCACCTCAGTGGAAGAGAGCCCACATCACTTATGAAGGCCTTTGTTTGGATATAAGGCCATAAAAAACTGCGTATAGGGAATTTCATCCCATTTCTTTTGTCTCTGGCATAGCAGGTCCGATTGTAAAATGGTGTGATTTAGAGACCTACTGATGGGCCAACTTCCCCCATCTCCCAGCTAGTATTGGGGCCAGGCTGCATTACATAGGAAGATTAAATGTTTTGGGGTCAGGGAATGATACCCGAGAAACTTCCAATTCTACGGGACGCACCCTAATGGGTTCCCCATACCTTAGATGTTCTGTTTTGGATTCGTTTTCAAGTACCAAGGGGAGCAGTTGTAGTGATTTGTTGGCATGCAAATGCCACAAGATTTGACCCAAATAAGATTTCCAGTTCGGGAAATTTGGAACCAGCACCAAACTGTTCATGGATTCCTCAAAAGATCCAAATCTGAGGTGTCCAAGTGGTGTGGACTCTGATATAACTGGGGGTCCCCCTTTGAATTTCTATGGCCTGTGCTTGAGACAGTTAGTCCTTCCTCAGTCAGAATGTCCCACAGGAGGTTAGATGGATGCCTTAGGGCCAGAGCAGCTGAGCCACTGTGGTTCCTTGCCCATTTGGTCTATTATGGAGTGGCACAGCTATTTAAGGCAGGGGCCTCTCACTCCTCCTTTTGACCAAAAGGGGGAATTTTCAGATCTCCCACAGGGTGAGGGCAAGAATATGAGGGATTCCCACGGGATAGTCACCAGATTGCTGAAGCAGTTGACATTTTGTGCCGACACTGGGAGGAGAGCCCGGGGGACTTAGGTGGATGAAGAATTGCCCAAGGTTCACCTCACAAACAGGGGGATGGAGCTTGGAGGATTAAGAATAGGAGTCAAGCAGTATGGTGTTTCCTCTTCTTGCCAGCAGCTCAGGGGGCTTCCTGACAGCAAGGATTCCTGGTCTCACAAGTGGCTCACAGGGCTCCCTAGCTCACTTCAGATAGAATAGTGCTAACTGGAAGAGAAATTCAGTCACTGGTCGCTTACCTACCTTGGGACAGCTCTGCACTCAGGCGTCCCCGGTGTGCTTCCCTGAACTTGCTGAATGAGTGTCCTCATTCCCTTTGTCAGGTGGCCTCATTACCTGGACCTTTTCCCAATCTCGCCTATAGGCTTACGGGGCTGCCCACTCTCCTTTACCAAACCAGAAGTGACTATGGAGAAGGCTACTGTTGACCCCTGGAGTTGTGAGGAGGGCAAAAGCCCTGGTGCGATGGTGGCAATTGTGGTTCAGAAGCATAGGAAAGCTTTATTCTTTGATCAGAGGATAAAGAGGTGTGAGCTTGAACTCTAGAGTCCATGCTCCCCAACAGGCTGCCGGCAGGGCTGCTTTATGGGGATCTCATTAGCGGGGAGGGGAGGGGGCAGAGTTCTTATAGGGCAGGCGCAGCTGTGCAGCTCAGGCTCCAGATTGAGCGCAGTGTCTGCACATGGTCGGCCGCTGCCATCTTTAATCAAGGTTTCCTGTGGTGCTTCTGTACACCGTCCCCAAGCTGAGGTGTCTGGTGCAGCTGTTTCACACTAAGAACTCTGGTCTAAAGTGCCATGTGCGAAGCCTCTGCATGTGGCCCCCTATGAGTAAGTGGAACTAGACAAGGTGCAAAGAGAAAAAAGTTTCGACTTTTATACTCAGATTCTATTTTTATTCCCTGGGAAATGTTAACGGGCTTTGCCAGGGACAAAGCTCCAGAGGCAATGTTAACTTCAGGCAAAGCTGTATCCAGCCCCTCAAACAATGTTTCCAAGGACCCATTTTTTCCTCTCTATCTCTCTTATCTGCTTTTTATGGTGTAGCTTCATCCTTAGGCTCCATTTTGTGGCAACTCTAAAATTCCTCTCCTTACAGAAAAATAATTTCCATAATTCCAGATCTCACACCAAGCAGGGAAATAGGGAAGCTTCTCCACATCAGAAGTCCTTGCATTTTATTGGCTTTGACTGTGTTCTTTACCCCAAAACCAACACAAGTGGCCGTGGGACATAAAACAATCAGCCACTCTCTGGAATTTGTAGTAAGGTTATTCCCACCTAAATCACATGACTGGGAGAATGAAATTTTGGAGTAAGGTTAGAGGAAAAGTGGAAGATGAATGCCAAGGAAGTAACCAATAAATAATCATCACAAATATAAAAAATAACCTTTGATTGCTTTATTCTTTGAAACCAGCTTCAATAGCTATCAGGTCAGTCTGATAATGGAGTTAATACAACCCAATTAATTACAGGAAAACTAATTAAGATTAATTAGCTAGGAAACAAGTAGAATTAATTTATAAATGAATTAATTGAATTTTTGAGGGGAGGTTTTTTGGCTGTGGGATCTTAGTTCCCCGACCAGGGATCAAACCCAGGTCCACAGCAGTGAAAGTGCCAAGTCCCAACCACAGGACTGCCAGGGAATTCCCATTAATTAAATACTTTAACAGAACATATAACATGTGGAACCAACTGCTGAAATAAGAAGAATTCACGTGTAGGAAGAATGGATTTCAACAGAGATTAGCTTCATTTATAATTATATTAAAAAATATGCTGAAATTATTAAAAGTAGATTATTCTCTTCGGTAAGTTAACCATATTCTTACATTCACTCAGTGTGTTTTTCCTATTTCATTTATTTGGAGCCTCCAATCTGCATATCAAAATCTACCTATAAATTCCAGCATCTTCTTTTTTGAACTATATCCCTGCAACTTGTAACTTCCTCCCTGTAGTTCAAGGAGATAAAAGGACAGCACCCAGAAGCTCTTAAAATCCTTTAGCAACTCGCATCACCCCCTGTCATTCATTAGTGATGGAGAAATCAAAACTCTCACATAGGCAAAAGGCGAAGGACATGTGACATAGGCAACTCTGCTGATCTTGGCTGGCTTTCTCACATGTTGGGGAGTTGGTTCACTGAAAGCTGTTCTAGAATGGCCTTCACAGGGATAACTGGACTCTCCTCCATGTGGTCTCTCATCCTCCAACAGGCTAACTCAGGCTTATTCACAAAGCTGTGGCAGGGCTCTGGGAGAGAAGATCAAATTATACAAAGGCTCTGGAGGTCTAGGCTTGGAACTAGTATGCTGTCCCTTCTCCTGCGTTCTGTTGGCCAAAGCAAGTCACAAGTTCAGCCCTGCTTCAAAGGATGGGGAAAAAGACTCCACCTCTTGGTGCAAGTTGCTGCAGTAGCACATTGTGAAGGATGTGGATATAGAAAACCATTAAGGGAGCCAGTAATGCAATCAGTCTATCAAGGCTGCAAGGATTATAGGTTCAATTCATGTTGTGGAGTATCTAAATTGTGGTCTGGGGCAAATAGACATCTTGAGTGATGGTGGTGGTAGCGACAGTCAGTGTCCATTCAGGTTTTGTGCATGTCTTTAAAAATGTAGAACATGCACCCACTTTTGAAGAGTTTTATCTTTTAAAAATTACAAGAAAGCAAAGAAATCTGAAAACAGACTAAGCTTTTTAGAAGCACACTTTTTTAAACCATCTATATTCTTATCAATATTTTTCTAAACAGTTTGGCAAATTGAATATTGCCTTTTTACGGAGACTGCCATACTTGTTTATAATTTGGTACACAGATTACATCTTTTTAAAGAAGGAACAGGTGCATGCTTACCTTCTTCTCATTGTAAATGGTTCCAGATGGTGACTATTCATTTCAGAAGCTTCTTAAGAAACATCTGTTCACAATATTTATATTTGACTTTTATATTTTCCAAAAATTGCATTTTAAATACAGTTTCCTTTAAATTAAAAAAAACATTCATTTTTTTCTGTTTATAAGAGAAGCCTCTGTGTTAGTTTAGTCTCACTTTGTGCACAAGCTCTACATTATTATATCACAAACAAAGCTAGAGTTAAATGATAACTTTGTGAAAGGAAAAGAGAGAGGAATACATGGAGTCTCTTTTATAGAATCTAATATTATCATGCAGAAATTAATTATTTCTCAATTAAGAGAATCAAATTGGTTTCAGTTTTCTTTTTCAATTGCTATACATCTGAGTTTTGCAACTTATTTTAAATATTCCTGGGGGGAAAAAAACAGGTTGTGCTGGAATATTGATAGTGAAGCTGATCATTCCTCTAGTTGTATGAAAAGCTTTTATGACAAAATGCATTCTCCCAAAACAAAGCACATAATGATTATAAATGCAGCAAAATTGCACACTATGAAAAGCCAAAATGCAATGAAAGAAGAAAAAAAGAAACCCTTTTCAACATTTAAACCATAGTGTACTAAAACTCTGTGTACTCACATAAGGAGCAGCTTTCCTAAGGATTTGTAAGAATTCTAACTTGTGATATGACGACAGTAACGAGAGAAGTGGACAGTAGATGTAGTACTTGGTCCAATCAATACTTAGAACAAGACGATCCTGGGTTAGTTGAGATCCAGCCTATACCTGGTTGACCTCCTAGCCCCCTCTGCTTGCCTAGTCCTCCTTCACTTATTATTCTTTTTTTTTTTAAGATTTTTTATTTTTTTATTGGACATGCTACATAGCTTGTGGGATCTTAGTTCACCCACCCAGGAGTGAACCTGGGCCCTAGGCAGTAAGAGCATAGAGTCCTAACCACTGAACGGCCAAGGAATTCCCTCATTTATTATTCTCAATGAAGAGGTTCATATTGTGGGATAATGTGAATATTGGTTCTCTTAGCCTGTCCAGCATTATTTCACTCTTCTTGGAGTGACAGTGTCCCTTCTTTCTCTCTGGACATACTAGCTTTCCCCCACTACTCTCAGTCCCTGCAACTGAGATGGATGGGGTTGACCTTTAAGAAAGACCCGGCCAACCAAAGCAACCCTGCCCTCCGCCTCGCTCCCCAGCCACTGTGACTGGTTCAGGGTTGGCACTCCACCCATCAGCTTGACTCTGAGCCAATCCCACAACTTTTGTTGAAGGGACCAGCCAATGGGTACTCTCTTTCTGTGCTGCTAAGCGCAAGCTGTGAAGATTAGGCTGGCTGCTCTGCTGGCCTTCACCTTTCCAATGAGAGCCTGTTTGACAGCAAGATCAACATAGGGAAAAGTCTAGCCAAGAGAAGGACTAGACTCTGGTGATATCATTTGGGACCTGAAATCCAGCTATGCCTGAACTCTTCAGCGTTAAAAACCAATGGAGGGCTTCCCTGGTGGCGCAGTGGTTGAGAGTCCGCCTGCCGATGCAGGGGACACAGGTTCGTGCCCCGGTCCGGGAAGATCCCACATGCCGTGGAGCAGCTGGGCCCGTGAGCCATGGCCGCTGAGCCTGTGCGTCCAGAACCTGTGCTCCACAACGGGAGAGGCCACAACAGTGAGAGGCCCGCGTACCGCAAAAAAAAAAAAAAAAAAATGGAGTTCCCCATTTTGCTAAGGGCAATTTTAAATTTTAGTTAGAGTTTTCTGGGGGTCCAACCAAAAAAGAAACAAAGAAGAGAAAAAAAAGGGAGGACAAGCTGCACACCCCAAAGAGAAAGAGCACATTTCTCTATGCCTATCCAAATCTCACTAGGGTAGGGACAGTGCCTTTGACATCACTATATTCCCCATACTGTACAAGCTATTTTCTAGAAGTTTGGTACACATACATTGATATGATTTAACAGCAAAGCAGAGTGAAAGGCAACCACTTGCTGCCCATGTAGTATGCAGTAAAGGTCTAGGCAGTTGGTTAATATGGGCAGCAATGTCCAGGCATCCCCTGCAGTGCCTTTACCTGTCAGCCAGCAATTCTGTCCCTGCTGCACAAAAGGATTTCCCTCCATTGAGCAGGATGAGCACTTTTATGACCCAGCCTGGTTGTTAACTGCTCTTTTGTTGTGAGGAAACACAAAAAGCAAAGAATTTTTTTTAGAACCAAGGAATCATTAGATGCCCAACAAAACCAGAAAGGAGGAAGTCGTGTTTATCAACTGTGGCTTCACATCTTCTCTTTTGCGGTGTCTTTTGTAAGCCCATCATAAAGAACAAAACTGAAAAGGAAATAAAGGAAAAGAATCATGGTGTTGACTATTACAACGGAACAATGGCTTCATGATCATTTGTTCTACCTCTTCTTGCTGGTTGAGGAGCTGAGGCTGGAGCAGTGAATGACATGCCCAAGGGCACACACTAGTTGTTGGCGGGGCCAGAACTCAAGGGAACTCAGATGACTACTGCTTCTGCTACATTCTGCTTTCTCCATATTTTGACAGACAGAAAATGCCAGGAAACTGCTTTAAATTTATGCCCTAGTAGTATAAAAGAGTGGAGAGTAGTCCAGTATTATAAGTAAGGTAAAAGGTTAAAAAACTTGGCAATGTGGGACAAAGCAAGCTTTCACTTTCGTTAATTCCTCAGGGTTAATGATCCCCAGAAGGGAAATCTGGGCTTTTCTAGAGTTCTCCATAGTTTCATTTGTTTTTTGTTCCTCTAACGAATATTGTCAGGTCACTTTACTTCTTGGTGTTCATACTGCCATATCTAACCCTGACAAGAATTTTCTAACTTAATTTCTGCTTCAGTAGGTTACATAAGCTGAACAACCAAAACAAATTTGAAACACGAAAATATTGCACAGGGAAAGAGTCTCCAAAGGAAAATATATTTATCAACTGTTGAGAGACAGAATATCAAGACATTTGAAAAATATTTCCCACTATCTTTTTTCCAGATGAAAGTAGAGTTCTTCTCTTTTTCCTCTGATAATTTTTTTCAATATTACTGTGTTTCAAAGTATTATACATCTACCTCATGACTCCATTTGCTGAAGCTGTTTTTTTTTTGGGGGGGAACAGCATTATATGACCACACATTTGAAAATGAGGACAAAGATTTAGAGGGGAAAAACGGTAGTCTTTTGCTTCAAAATACATTAACAAGGAAAGGGAAAACATCTCTTGCCAGGTAAAGAGATTAGATTAAGAATTTGAGGAAGACAAGAAAGAAGAGGAACTGGGAGAAAAATGGAAAGGAGAGGAGACAAAGGAGGACAAGGCAGAATAGAAAAAGCATCTCAGTATTATCCATTTATCCAATAAATATATGTTGAGAACCTGCTGAGTGCCTGGCATTGTGTTAGACTCTGGGATATAATGCTATGCAAAACCAGTTTTGGATCCTGACTTTGCACAGTTTATGGTAAGCAAGGAAGACAGACTTCAATCTGAATAATCCCATAAGTAAATGTAAAGGAACTCAGTACCCAAATTGTCTATTGGAGAGACAGTGGGGAAAAGGAAGAGAAGGCAACAAAGTGGGCCCATCACAAACCCTGAGTTCCAGGTTGAAGGGAAGCTGGGATGACAGCTGCCTGAAATGATGGACAAAATTTAAAAATTGGGAAGTTTTATATAAAAATCTGCATGTATAACTTCTCTTGAAATCCTGCAAGATAGATATTATTTTAAATCTCCATCTTAGAGATAAGGAAACTGAGGCATGGAACTTGCAACTTACATAAGGTCACAACATTAGTCAGAGGCCAAATTGGAACTTGAACCCAGGCCGTCTGGTACTAGAGTCTGTACTCTTTAACTACCATGGCATACTGCCCCTTAGATGGGGTTTGTGCTCTGTAGCTCCCCTCTCTATCAGCCTCTCCATCCCAGGACCCTCACACACACTGCTCTGTCTTCCCTGGGACAATCTTCCCTCTACTCGAAGGAAGATTTCCATCTTCTATCAACTTAAATCTTTCCATCAACTTAAATGTCTCATTTTTCTATCAACTGAGAAGTCACCTCCTTGGAAAGCCCTTCTTTGAGCAAACTCAGAGGATCCTTTTTTAAAAATTTTCTCTATCACTGACATCTGTGCTTTCTTCATAGAACTTATCACAGTTTCTAATTTATTTTTGTTTGTGACTTCATTTTGTCTGTGTCCTCCACTGGATTATCAGCTCCATAAAGGTAAACACCATTTGTGTGATTTATCCAGAGCCCCTCATGTAGACTTTCAACAAGTGATTGTTGGATGGATGCATGGATGAAGACATGAACAACCTCACATTTAATAGAACTTATAGGTGAGGACCGTCAGGAGGCACAACATTAATGAGCTGGGATGACATCCCAATAGGGGCAGATCTTCAAGCCTACTTTTTCTCTCAGAGGCAGGAAAGGGTTTTTCCTTCTTTAACCCATGAAACCAGCTGTACTGAGTAGGCTTTGGGGTATGAGCCTCATGAGAAGTGAGGTGATGATAGCTCTTTATCAGTTTCCTACCCCCATCAGAAATGACATAATCCATCACAGCTAAAGAATGCCCTGGAATCAGGGCAAAGTTAGATCAGTACTTTATAATTTTATATGGAGTATATTATAGTTGAGAATTTAAACTCAACAGCACTTAATTAGGTAACTTAGGAAAATGGAAAAAGATAATAAACAGTAGATCTAAAAGATTGGGTTAGATTCTCTGAATTTGTAGTGAACTCAAGCAGTATGATTTTTGGAATTTCTACAGCAGCATTTGAGGGTCTATTATGTGCCAGATGCCTGATAGGTGCTAAGGAAAAAACAAACAAACAAAAAAACAGCAAGTGGATAAGGTTATCTGCTGTTATTACATCTTTGTCTCCAGAAAATATTCTTGGAATTCCTGAAGGAAAAAAAAAAAAAGACAATCTTTCAAATTTTTACCCTGCCTTCTCTTGAGAACTGAGTGCCGCCACCTGTATTACTCTCCAAATCACCCCTCTCCCGTCAACCATCCAGGCTTCTGAGAAGAAGACCCTGTATTCTGATACTTCCCTGCCCCCTGGAGCACTGTCTTCAGCGGAGGGGCAGTTATTTGTATCCATCCTAAAGTGGAATTGTGAGTGAGAGTTACCATTCCAATTCCTTACGCCCAGACTACTTTCCCTAACAATTAGTAGTTTAAAACATACACATCTAGACCCTGTAGGCAAATGTATGAAAAGGCTAGTGGATTCTAGAGAGGCAGAAAAATCAGTTGTGAAAATCATGAATTATCTATCACCTGTGAGGAACTTCTGTGATTTTTAGCGGGTCATTTGTCATTGTGGAAATGTCAAGAAATATAAGCCTTCTTTTTAGTTCCTCTAGGTAAAGTTAGCCATTCCTTTCCTGCCCATGGTTTTTCTAAAGCCTTTTTCATGTTGAATTATAATGATTTGCTTTTGTGTTACATCTCCACTAAAATGTGAGCTTCTTAGAAGCAGGGAACATGCCGCATGCTAGTTTGTAACCCTTGCCCAGAGCCAAAAATATAATAGATACTCTGTCACTATAGAATGGATAAGTAACAATGTAGTCCTTGCCCACCAAGATGTACAATCTCCAAGATGGACAAATAATTCCAAAACAGTTAATTTGCTAAGGACTAAAAGAGAGCTTTCTAATAATTGCTAAAAGGATCCAGGAAAGGGAGAAGTTAGTGTGTGCTGGAGCGCACAGAGGGTGTCTAGAACAGATGGTGAGAGATGCAGAGGAAAGAAGGGTTCCCCAAGCATAGACAATGGCAGAGTTAAGAAATTGGGGCAGGAAAATACTCTAGCATATTTAATGGAGTTTGCTAATTGATTATTTACTTAAAGATATTACTATATAATTAGAAATATTAAGGGCCTAAGTTTAGGTAGTAATGCTAAAAATGGATGAAAAGTTGGGAATTCCCTGGTGGTCCAGTGGTTAGGACTCCGTGCAGGGGAGTTAGGACTACTTCAGGGGACACGGGTTCGATCCCTGGTCGGGGAACTAAGATCTTGTATGCCGCGTAGAGCAGACAAACATATATATATGTATATATTATTCAGCCTTAAAAAGGAATAAAATTCTGATACATATTACAACATGAATGAACCTTGGAGACATTATGCTAAGTGAAATAAGCTAGTCACAAAAGGACAAATACCGTATGATTCCACATACATGAGGTTCCTAGAGCAATCAAAGTCATAGAGGTGGAAAGTAGAATGGTGGTTGCCAGGGGCTGGGGGGAGGGGAGAATGAAGAATGATTAGTTAATGAGTAAAGAGTTTCAATTTGGGAAGACAAAAAAGTTCTGGAGATGAATGGCGGTGATGGTTGCACAACAATTTGGATGTGTGTAATACCACTGAATGAAACCCTGAAAAAATGGTTAACATGGTGAATTTATGTTGTGTATATTTTACCACACACAAAAAGAGATGTTAGATCTGCAAATTGTCCTTATAAAAGGGATGACTGATCCCATGGAAGAAGTGAGAGCTCTGAGGAAGAGTGAAGAGCAAGAAAAGGACAGAATCTTAGGGAATGCCTGAAGGAAAAGGGGTTTAGTCAAACCTTCTAATAGTTTGACACCCCTAACATTCAAACTTCTAGCCTGCAAGTTAAATTTGAAAAATCTGAGTCCTGTGGATTATTCCTGAAGAATTCAGTGGAGGCATTGAAATGTAAAACTGCTGGGGCATGAAAAAGATGGTACTGATTTTAATCTACTTTCCAGGTTGATATCGTGGCAACTCTATGAATATGTTTTGAACAAATGCCAGTAGCTGCTTGGCAAGAAATGAGTTCTTAGTGGCCACTGGTTTCTAGTTTTTCTCTCAGAGCTTGGAGAGAGAAATAAATACATCATAAAATACATTCATTTCGGTCAGTAACATAATTGTGGTTCTGTGCATGTGGGATGTAAGGAAGGGATGAGTGTACATACGTGTGTGTAGAGGAATATAAGGAATATATGTAAGGAATATAAGACTTACAAATTACAGCACCCCAGCACGCATAATCATGTTTACTTAGAGAAACTTTGTCTAGAGAAACAGGAATATTAAAACGGTTTGCAGGGAGAGATACTGATTGTCCTTTCTTTGCCATGCCATACAGGTAGGCAGCTGAACAAATAGGTCTCTAAATAACAAATAAGACTTTGAGGACTTCCCTTGTGAATCCACCTGCCGATTCAGGGGACACGGGTTCAAGCCCTGTTCCAGAAAGATCCCACATGCCGCAGAGCAGCTGAGCCCACGCTCCACAACTGCTGAAGCCCGTGTGCCTAGAGCCCATGCTCCGCAACGAGAGAAGCCACCGCAATGAGAAGCCCGCGCACCTCAACGAAGAGTAGGCCCCGCTCGCCACAACCCGTTGCTCAGCAAGGAAGACCCAATGCAGCCAAAAATAAAATAAATTTTAAAAAAATCTCTTCATATCAAAGTCTTTTTAAAATTTAATTTATTTATTTTTGGCTGCATTGGGTCTTCCTTGCTGAGTACGGGCTCTCTCTGGTTGTGGCGAGCAGGGCCACTCTTCGTTGTGACATGTGGGATCTTCCCAGACCAGGGACCGAACCCATGCCCCCTGCATTGGCAGGCGGATTCTTAACCACTGCTCCACCAGGGGAAGTCCTGAAGAGATTTTTTTTTAAGTCCATTTGAAATACAACAAATTTTTTCTAGGAATATATACTAATAATCTTATTCTCTGGCAGATCCCATGCCCACAGATGTCAGTTGTAGGGGCAAAACAGTTATGTTTCTCAGGGAATACAAGACGAAATGGATATATGGCTGTGGGATAAAAACTGGTATATTTGAGAGTTTTTTAAATTTGTCTCTCCTTAACTATCTGGAACTACTATTAATATATTGTCTTCACAGTGGAAAATCTACACTTAAAATAACTCCCCTGCAAAGCTAATCCACTGTGCCACATGTGATTGGATGAATAGTTTTTATATTTTATATCTGCTAAATCTCTGATGAAAAGGCCTCATAATAAACCGGCAACCAAAGTTTTAAAATTTTAACTTCTAAGAATTAAAAAAATTTTTTTTAATTTTTACTTCAGAAAGTCGTCTTTGCTGATCTAAGGTTAAGTGCTTTGGACCTTAGCTTTTTTAACTAATATGGGGAAGTTGGACCACATTGCAGACTGAGAACTGGTGGCCCATGGGCTGAATTAACCTAACAGATATCTTGTTAGGACTGTACTACACTTTTAAAAGAATTTCGAATTATTTGCTAAAATGAAATATTGGGAAATTTTACAGAAGGATCTGAATTTCAGGATTCTTTCAGGAAAAGAAGGAGAAGAAAAAGAAGAAGAAGGAGAAGGAGAAGAAGAAGAAGGACTGCTCATGCTCAAGATATTTAATACCACAAGAGAAAAAAAAAACTATAACTATGTATGGTGACAGATGTTAACTAGACTTATTGTAGTGATCATTTTGCAGTGTATGCAAATATCAAATCATTAGGTTGTATGCCTGAAGCTAATATAATGTTGTGTGTCAATATACCTCAATTTTAGAAAAGGTATTTAATATCAGAGGTGAATTGAACTGAAACTAACTGAAGAGGCAACCCCAAACTTTGATTAGACTGAAGAAATCAGCCTCTTAACCTAGCTTCCTGATAGAGGAAAGGGGATTGCCTTTTCTGGGGGCAAATATTAGTTGTAAACAAATACACACAAAGTGTCTAAAAAGTGACAAGATATGTGAAAAAGGAAGAAAATATGACTCATAATCAAGAGAAAAATATTAAAAGCAGACCCACAGATAACCCAGGTGTTAGAATTAGCAGACAAGAATTTTAAAATAACTATTACAAATATGTTAGAGTATTTGGATAAAAGATAGACAAAATGAGCAAATAGATGGAGAATTTCAGCAGAAAAATGAAAACTCTAAAAAGAAAAAATACAGTATCTAAAATGCAGAATTCATTGGATGAGCTTAATGACAGACATATATCACAGGAGAAAGGAATTAGTGAACCCCAAGATAGGTCATTAGAAATTATACAAACCGAATAAAGAATAAAATATTGAGGGAAAAAGAAAAACAGAACAAAGAGTCAGAAACCTATGGGACAATATTTAGTAGTCTAGCATATATGTAGCTGGAATCTAAGAATAGAGGAGAGACTGGGGCAAAAGAAATATTTGAAGAGAAAATAGCCAAGAATTTTCCAAAATTGGTGAAATAAATCAACCCATATATCCAAGAATCTTAGTAAACACTAAGCTAGATAAATAAAAAGAAAATTATACCTAGACACATATTAAAAGCAGCCAGGTTGGGCCAAAGGAACAACGACGTTTATGAAGACAGAACTATGAATGTTGGTTGACTTCTCATCAGAAAAAAAATGGAAGCCAGAAAACAATAGAATGACATCTGGAAAACAACAGCAACATCAACAAACCCAAAAACCTGTCAAGCTAGAATTCTATACCCTGTGAAAAATCCTTTTAAAATGAGAGCAAAATAAAAACAGAAACAGAGAATTTGTCCCTTGAAAACCTGCACTATGGAGAAACACTAAAGAAAATTTTTCATGCTGAAGGGAAATGACTCCAGGTAGAAGCCTGGATCTGTAGAAAACAATGAAGGCCATCAGAAAGGGCACAGATGTGAACAAATATAAAATATATTTTTAATTTTTTTCTTTAGAAGACTATTGACTGTTAAAAGCAAATATAATGAAACGTGTTATAATAGATGAGAAAAAATACATAAAAACAATAGCACAATGGCAAAAGGGTAAGAAGTGGAACTACACTATAGTAAGTTTCTTACATGCTTATGAAACAGTGTAATAGGATAAGTTAAGGATGAGTATTGCAAACTTTAGTAACCACTAAAAACAAAATGCCAAGAGGTATTACTAGAAAGCCAATAGGGGAAATAAAATGAAATCATTACTTTTTAAAAGGTAGGAAAAGAAGAACAAAGAACAAGGAGGGTTGTTTTTTGGGTTTTTTTTGAGGGGGGTGTGGGTTTTGGTTTTTGGTTTTTTTGGCCATGCTGTGTGGATCTCAGGTCCTTGACCAGGGTCTGAACCCAGGCCATGGCAGTGAAAGTGCCAGATCCTAACCACTAGGCTGGTAGTCACCAACATTTTTGGCATGAGGGACCGGTTTCGTGGAAGGCAATTTTTCCATGGACTGGGGGTATGGGGGGGATGGTTCAGGCGGTAATGTGAGCAATGGGGAGCGGCAGATGAAGTTTCGCTCACTCGCCTGCTGCTCACCTCCTGCTGTGCAGCCCGTTTCCTAACAGGCCGTGGACCAGTACCGGTCCTCAGCCCGGGGGCTTGGGGACCCCTGCACTAGACCACCAGGGAACTCCAAAGATGAGATTTTTAAAAAAAAATAGCAACGATTGAACCAATCATACCAGTTGCTAATTCAATATAAATGACCTAACACTGCAGTAGAAATTGTCAGTCTAGATTTTAACAAAACAAAGACCCAACTATATGCTGTTCATAAGAAACGCACTTTAAATATAAGGATGCAAATAGATTGAAAGAAAAAAAGAATAAAAGAATATATGATGAAAACACTAATAATGTTATAAGTAAGTGCAAAAATTATAGTATACACTAGGTAATGCTGAACTGTCAGAAAACAAGTGTCAACAAGAGGGTCAATTATAGAAAACTTCTTAGAGGTGATGAGATTTGAGTCTTTGAAAAAAGAGATGAGATATATGGGTATTGATTAGGATAATTTGGGTTGTATTGTAGTAACAGAAAATCTAATTCAAACTGACTTAAATGATAAAGATAATTTATTGACTTATGTAACTGAAAAAGCCCAGGGAACATTTCAGACTAATTTTGTTCAGGGTTCCAACTTTGTATTTCTCTGATTTTCACAGCTCTGGTCTCTTCCACGTTCATTCTCAGGTTTACATCCCTCATGGAAGCAAAGTAATTACAGAGGTCTTCTCTCTAAAGGCCCCTCTTCAGTAGCAAACCCTTGCACCTCCCTCTGATTGGTGCAATCCTGACCAATCTATGAGGCTAAAGAATTTCTTTCTTCTTCTTTTTTAAAATAGAGGTATATTTGACATTTAACATTGTATTAGTTACAAGTGTACAGCAGAATGATTTGATATTTGTATATATTGCAAAATCATAACCATAAGTCAACACCTGTCACCATATATAGTTACAAAATTTGTTGTGATGAGAACTTTTTAAAGATTTACTGTCTTAGCAACTTTCAAATATGCAATACAATATTATTAACTATAGTCACTATGCTGTACATTACATTCCCAAGTTTATATTTATTTTATAACTGGAAGTTTATACATTTTTACCCCCTTTACCCATTTTGCTCACCATCCCATTCCTCACCTCTAGCAACCACCAATGTGTTCTTTTATCTTGGAGCTCAATTTTTGTTATTGTTGTGTTTTGGTTTGTTTGTTTTAGATTCTACTTGTAACTGAGATCATAGGTATTTTTCGTTCTCTGTCTGACTTATTTCAGTTAGCATAATGCCCTCAAGGTCCATCCATGTGGTCCCAACTGGTTGGATTTCCTTCTTCTTCATGGCTGAATAATATTCCTGTGTGTGTGTGTGTGTGTGCGCGTGCGTGTGTGTGTGTATGTGTATCAACCTGTATCCACACATTCATCCATGGACAGTTAGCTTGTTTCCATACCTTGGCTCTTGTAAATAATGCAGCAATGTACATGGGAGTGCAAATATCTTTTCAAGTTAGTGTTCTCATTTTTGTTTCAGAGAAATACCCAGGAGGGGAATTGCTAGATCATATGGTAGTTCCATTTTTAATTTTTTGAGGAATCACCATATTATTTTCCATAGTGACTGCACCAATTTCCACTCCCACCAACAGTACACAAAGTTCTCCTTTTCTCCACATCCTGTCCAATGCTTGTTATTTCTTCTCTTTTGATAATAGCCATTCTAAAGCTGTGAGGTGATATCTTACTGTGATTTTGATTTGCATTTCCCTGATGACTAGTGATTTGAGCACCTTTTTCATGTACCTGTTGGTCTAATTAAAAGGTATAATTTCAGGGTACCTTTTACAATGTACCTGCTGTCCATCTGTTTGTCTTCTTTGGAAAAAACGTCTATTCAGATCCTCTGCCCATTTTTTTTTCCCTTTTCTTTTTTTTTAGATGTTGGGGGTAGGAGTTTATTAATTAATTTATTTATTTTTGCTGTGTTGGGTCTTGGTTTCTGTGTGAGGGCCTTCTCTAGTTGCAACAAGCAGGGGCCACTCTTCATCGCAGTGCGCGGGCCTCTCACTATCGCGGCCTCCCTTGTTGCGGAGCACAGGCTCCAGGTGCACAGGCTCAGTAGTTGTGGCCCACGGGCCTATTTGCTCTGCGGCATGTGGGATCCTCCCAGACCAGGGCTCGAACCCGTGTCCCCTGCACTAGCAGGCAGATTCTCAACCACTGCGCCACCAGGGAAGCCCTGCCCATTTTAAAAATGGATTGTTTAGTTTTATACTATTGTGTTGTATGAGTTCTTTATATATTTTGGATATTAACCCCTTATCAGTTATATGATTTGCAAATATTTTCTCACATTTGGTAGGTTATCTTTGCATTTTGTTGATTGTTGCCTTTGCTGTGCAGAGCTTTTTAGCTTGATGTGGTACTACTTGTTTATTTTTGCTTTTGTTGCTTTTGCTTTGGTATCAAATCCAAAAATTCAGTGCAAAGACTAATGTCAAGGAGCTTATCCGCTGTGTTTTTTTCTAAGAGTTTTATAGTTTCAGGTCTGACATGCAAGCCTTTAACCCATTTTGAGTTAACTTTTGTGTATAGTTTAAGATTGTGGTCCAGCTTCATTCTTTTGCATGTGGCTGTCCAGTTTTCCCAACACCATTTGTTGAAGAGACTGTCCTTTCCCCAGTGTATATTCTTGACTCCTTTGTTGTAAAGTAATTAACCATATATGCATGGCTTATTTCTAGACACTCTGTTCTGTTCCATTGATCTATGTGTCTGTTTTTATGCCAATACCATATCGTTTTGATTACTATAGCTTTGTAATATAGCTTGAAATCAGTGATGCCTCCAGCTTTGTTCTTTCTCAATATTGCTTTGGCTATTCAGGGTCCTCTGTAGTTCCATACAAATTTTAATATTGTTTGTCCTATTTCTGTAAAAACTGCCATTGGAAGCTATGGAACTTCTATGGGTTGATTGGCTTAAGCCTGGGTTACTATCCTTCCCTAAAACAATCACTGTCGCAAAAGGGATGAAATGGTGCTTGTTATGGAGAATGCTTCTTTCCCACTCCTGATGTTGCTTCAATTAATGTAACTCCAGCCTCTCTGCTTCTGGGAAGATGGATCCACTCATCTGATATGGTAATTTTATAAAGACGGAGAACACTCTACTCAGCTCTGCCTTCCTTTTGGGAGTAGACTTCCCCTCAAAAATCAGAAGTTCTCTTTTGTATTCTGTGTTGCTGGACCTGTCAAAGTCCATCATGGCCTGAGTTGCATCATTTGGGGTTGAGTATTAGTAAGTCCACTTGGTTAGCAGACATGAGACATATGCCTCTGTGACGATAAAAGTGCTATTTGGGACCTTCATATTTACTCTTTGCTTTGTTTTTCAAGTTGTTCAAAACCAAGGCAGAGAAGAGATGACACTTACCAGGGAACTCCTTGAAGTTTCCAAAAAAACATTGATTGACTTATCACAATCGAAGCCTACCCTTAGAACTAGAAGTAGGGTCCATACTACCCAAAGCACTGACTACTCCAATGAGGAAGAGTGGGTTCCCCAAAGGAAAGTCTAGGTACTGCCAGGATAAGAAAAAACCCAAAGTCTAACTCCCTAATATGGTTTGATCGATAATCTCTTTGTTTACGTCAGTTGATCAGGAAACATGCTCACAGATTTAGTGACTGTTATTGTCTGAATGTTTGTGCCCCCCAACCCCAAAATTCATATGCTGAAATCTTAACTCCCAAGGTGATGGTAATTAGGAGGTAGAATCTTTGGGAAGTGGTAAGGTCATGAGAGCAAAACTCTCATAAATGGAATTAATATTCTTATGAAAGAGGCCCCAGAGGGTCCCTGGCTCCTTCCACCCTGTGAGGATACAAGAAATCTGCAACCCAGAAGAGGACCCTCACATGAGCATGCCAACAGCCTGATCTCAGATTTCCAGCCTCCAGAACTGTGAGAAATAAATTTTGGTTGTTTATAAGCCCGTCTGTGGTATTTTTGTTATAGCAGCCTGAGTAGACTAAGATAGTGTTCAAAGAGTTAAGTCCAAATCTTAAACCCAAAATTGCTTACATGGTGTACTTCTTCATACTCAGCTCCTGTCACTCTCCCCACCCTGGTGCTCCCCACACTGACCTTCCTTCATTTAATGGAATACACCTTGCTTCTCCCTTTCTAGAGCCTTTGTATATACTGTTCTATCTGCAAAACCTACTCTTCCTGTCCCCATTCACACTATTTAACTCCTCACATCTTTCAGATCTTGTTCAAAGGTACCTCCACACAGTATTTTTTTTTTGTTAGTTTCTGCTTTATAACAAAGTGAATCAGTCATACATATACATCTGTTCCCACATCCCTTCCCTCATGCATCTCCCTCCCTCCCACCCTCCCCATCCCACCCCTCCAGGTGGTCACAAAGCACCGAGCTGATCTCCCTGTGCTATGCAGCTGCTTCCCACTAGCTATCTACCTTACGTTTGGTAGTGTATATATGTCCATGCCTCTCTTTCGCTTTGTCACAGCTTACCCTTCCCCCTCCCCATATCCTCAAGTCCATTCTCAAGTAGGTCTGCTCCACACAGTATTAACCCAAGGTCTCTTTTCCCATCATATACTGTCAAAGCATCACACTTTGTATGTGTGTGTGCTTGTGTGCGTGAGAGAGAGAGAGAGAGAGAGAGAGAGAATCACACTTCTGGAGGCCAGAAATCTGAAAGCTGTTGGCAGGATCTTGCTCCCTCCAAAGTCTTGAGGGAAGAATCATTTGTTGCCCCTCCCAGCTCCTGGTAGCCTGATGGTTGCTGGCAATTCTGGGCTCTCAGTCATTTGGTTTTTCTTGATAGAAACTTTCCAAAGTTTATAACTATATGTTTATTTGACTGATCGGTAGGTGAATCAGTAGTGCCATCTTCATTCACTTTCCAAGTGACACATCATTTGAGGCATAGTTACAAGGAATATAACTGAAGCAGCATCCAACGGAAACAGTCCTCTGTGCACAATACACGTGGTACAATCCCCAAACAGGTGTGTGGAGGCAAGATTGGAAGTGGACATTAGGAAGCCAAACAAGCTGTTCTCCACACGGCCGGACTGATCCTCAAAACACTTCAGTGGTTCCCCATCTTACTCAGAATAAACACTGAAGTCCTTACAGTGGCCTCCAGGGCCCTACACTGCTCTGATCTCACCTTTACTACTGTCCCCACCCCAGCACTTCTCTGCTGTGCCCACCCTGGCCTCCTTGCTGCTCTTCAAACACTCTGGGCAAGCTCCTGCCTCATGGCCTCTGGCTCTACCCCCTGCCTGGAATGCTTTTCTATCAGACCTCCTTCAGGACATATTCTTTTTTTTTTACCTTTAATTAATTAATTAATTTATTTATTTATGGCTGTGTTGGGTCTTCGTTGCTGCACACGGGCTTTCTCTAGTTGTGGTGAGCGGGGGCTACTCTTCATTGTGGTGCGCGGGCTTCTCATTGAGGTGGCTTCTCTTGTTGCGGAGCACAGGCTCTAGGCGCGAGGGCTTCAGTAGTTGTAGCACGCAGGCTCAGTAGTTGTGGATCGCGGGCTCTAGAGTGCAGCTCAGTAGTTGTGGCTCACGGGCTTAGTTGCTCCTGGCATGTGGGATCTTCCTGGACCAGGGCTCGAACCCGTGTCCCCTGCATTGGCAGGTGGATTCTTAACCACTGTGCCACCAGGGAAGTCCCAGGACATATTTTAATGACTACGTCTCAGTAAGGTGTTCCTTGACCATCCCAGCCTTAGGAACAGCAGTGAGGGTCACTGTGGCTGAGGCAGTGGTCAGTGGAGAGGCCCACAGGAATGGTGTCTCTGAGCCTGTCCAAAGCATTTGTGTCCAACAGACAGGAGGAACTGGTCTAGGTAGCAGAATCATGGAGCTGAAAACAGCTGCAGCCATGAAGCCCAACACTTTCAGCTAAAGCCTTGGCCTCTCCCCATTTGCTAGACAGGGAAAAGACCACTCCTCCAACCTGGATTTTTAGAAGACCCAAAGAAGAGGGGGAAATTCCCCAAAACATAACTGAGAATGGCTTTCTCACCACTTGGCTGTGAGGACTAGGAACTATAGTTACTCAATTTAGAACATGTAGATAAGGTAACAATTCACTCATCCAGTTGTTCACATCTACCCCACTGCATTCAGAGCAAAACCTTTCCCTGGTACATTTGTGAGTATAAATAGATGAAAGAGGGAGAAAATCATCACGTTGCACACTTTAAGTATGCACAATTTTGTCAATTATACTTTAATAAAGCTGAAAAAAATTTCTTTTTAAAAAGGAGTACTCAGAACAGCAAACTCCTAATTATACAAAGTAAATGTAGTATTTTCTGTTTAATGTAAGCCACAGCCATGGAGATGGTGTTGTTACTATAATCATATACATAGCTGTTGATTAACACAATGAAATAGCTCAAACCTCTCAGAAACTTTGGTTCACTCTTTATTATGCCAAAAAATCACAACTCAAGTTGAATCTTCATGTCTCTGATAAAACCTCAACTATTTTGTAGGTTTCCTTTTTTTAATGATGCCGTTTTAGCCAAAGAAATGTGCAAAAATCCTGTATTCACAAATAGTTTGATACCAGCAACCACTTGTTTTTACTGTAAATAGGTAGCCAGCTGAAAATTTTTGAGAATTTAATTGCAGCTTGGCAGCTATGAAGACAAGCCAACAGGCTACCCTGCTGTCTCAATAAATCTGACTCACATACATTGTATGAGCTGCTTGATCTCTGAGTAATCACAAAAAACAAATCAGCAGAGAGGAATTCATAAAAAGAGAATAAAGCTTTGCAAAATAGAACCTGTCTTTGGATCTTCAGAAGTGACTAAAACATTTTAATAGGGCTCTTTTACTGCCTCTTTCTGCTTACCTATGAAATACTGACAGGTCTTCCTGACTGGGAAAAATCAAAACTCATTAAACTCTCTATGTCTTACTTGATTGAATAAAAGAGGTAGAAAGATAGAATGGTTATTATGAGAAAAGAGAAACAATAGGAAGTATGGAAATTGGAGCTCCAAACATCAATCTTAATTTGTGCATTCCTGAGCAATTCTCTAAGTAGACATCAGCTTCCCGTATCTCTTGTGGTGAGGCATCATCTTCTGGACATCCAGACCTACCACTCAATACCTTCCAGTCCACATGTGCCTCAAAGGTTAAACTTCTGTCTGTTGTCCTCCTGTTGCATTTCCATTTTCTTCTTATTTCCCCCACGATATGCATGTTGACTTTTGTTTCGAGACTATGTCCAAATGCTACCTACCCCTCTTCTGGATTGAAAGGATTCTATAAGCACAGGGAAGTCAGCGAAGAGCTCATCTGAAGCTCATTTGCCTTTTCTGATTTTTAGATTAAGGGAACGTTATGATGAGAGGAAAATGGGTGAGGGGAGGTGATAACTCATGTCTGGATGAAACAAATATTAAAAAAATATGATGCTCTTGAAAGGCAAATACTACAGCAGGACTTCCACAAGGCAGCCTATAAATACTAACGCTTCTTCCCTACACCCTCAGTATTTGGCTCTTCAGATTAATAGCCTTAGTTCCTTCAACCACACCTCTGAAGACTAAGGGCTCGACATCCTTCACCATCCTGGCCATCTTCCTGTTCATTGCATAAAACAGATAATGTAAAAATTTTGTCTTCTATTTTCATTCTTCTCACAGCTATTAGGATTTGGAAAAACTGCCGCATAATTCAATGTTTGCAGTGTTTTATAGCTTGCAAACACTGTACATATGTTATCTCATTTAATCTCCACCACTCTCAACTTTACAGATAAAGAAAACAGAGATTTCTTTACAGATCAGAGAAGTTAAACAATTGGCACACAGCTCATAGAAAAAAGGACTCAGAGCTAAAACCCAGGTAGGCCCTTATCTTCTAGTTCAGCACTCTTTTCATGCACCAGTTCCATCTCAAAGAAGGGGGAAAGCTTTGGAGTTCTTGATAATATTGAAAGTGAGGCTTATTTTCAAATATAGCCTATAAAATTGTATATATAGCTTTAGGAGAGGTCTGAAGAAGATAAAATTTCATTTGATTGCTTCAAAAGCAATACAAAGAAAAAAGATATTCTATTTCTTCATTTTTAAATTCAAGGTCTATTAAAGAACAAAATAGTCTGTAAATTCAAAATCCACTTCTTAGGCCCACATAAACCACTTATTTTTTTTAATTCTGCATTTCAGTTCTATAAATATGGTCTGTTTTTAAGCTCTATGATCAAAAATTCCTAGGGGTTATATAATACACTTTAAAAACTATGTCCTCTGGGCTTCCCTGATGGCGCAGTGGTTGAACGTCCGCCTGCCGATGCAGGGGACGCGGGTTCGTGCCCCGGTCCGGGAGGATCCCACATGCCGCGGAGAGGCTTGGCCCGTGAGTCATGGCCGCTGGGCCTGCGCGTCCGGAGCCTGTGCTCCGCAGCGGGAGAGGCCCCAGCAGTGAGAGGCCCGCATACCGCAAAAAAAAAAAAAACAACTATGTCCTCTTACACTCCCTTCCTCAGAAGCTGACAGATTAAAACAAAAATTCATACATTATTGAGAGTGAACTATTTCCCAAAGAACAATTAAAATAAAATGTATAATCTTTTAAGCTACACATTTTACACATTGTGACTGCGTACTTCCTGTGATTTAGGTTTCATGTGTACAATTTCCTACAGGTTTGTGAATTTCTCAGTAGACTGAAAGTACATACTCTCTGCGCATTGAATAGGTTTTTTTGAGAAACGCTATTGGGCTGCTGAACTTCATAAGTTCAAAAGTTTAGAAACCTTTCCTATGTTTCTGAGTAACAGCTTAGCTCTTTATGTGTATGTGTGTGTGTGTATGTGTGTGTGTATACATACACACATATATAATAAACATAATATATCATTATTACATATAATTATACTATATTATATAATTAATAAAATATAAATCAATAATACAATTAATTACATTGTATTATGTTGTATATTTATATTCTAATATAAATTATAATATGCAATCAGCTATTTTCTTTTTTCTTTTTTTTTTTGGCTATGTTGGGTTTTCGTTGCTGCACGCAGGCTTTCTCTAGTTGCAGCAAGCGGGGGTTACTCTTCATTGTGGTGCATGGGCTTCTCATTGCAGTGGCTTCTCTTGTTGCGGAGCACTGGCTCTAGGTGCACGGGTTTCAGTAGTTGCAGCAGGCAGGCCAGTACTTGTGGCACGTGGGCTCAGCAGTTGTGGTTCGTGGGCTCTAGAGTGCAGGCTCGGTAGTTGTGGCGCACAGGCTTAGTTGCTCGGGCATGTGGGATCTTCCCCGACCAGGGCTCGAACCCGTGTTCCCTGCATTGGCAGGCAGATTCTTAACCACTGCACCACCAGGGAAGTCCCACACTGATAGCTCTTGATTCACTTTCTTTCCTTACAGCTTGCTAGAACCAACAAAAAGATCATTAAGTAAAATGATTATAGTGGGCAGATTTTCTTGTTCCCTATTTTAATGGGGATAATATGACAGTTTCACAGATTAGTAAGATATTTGCCATTAGTTTCTGACAAATGTTTATTAATTTTAAACAATTTCTTTCTGTTTCTAGCATACTAAAATTTTTTTATTAAGCATAGAAGTTTAGAAAGAAATTTTGGCTAAGACATGGCTATTTTTAAGATCAGACCTGATCCAGTGTGCTTTGGGCTATTGAGAAAGAGATTAACCACTTCAACTTCATAAAGAAAGCCTAGGAAATCAAAACAATTAAAAAGAAATTGTTTGGTGCTATAAAGCTTAAAACATGGAGGAGGGCTTCCCTGGTGGCGCAGTGGTTGAGAGTCCGCCTGCCGATGCAGGGGACACGGGTTCGTGCCCTGGTCCGGGAAGATCCCACATGCCACGGAGCAGCTGGGCCCGTGAGCCATGGCCGCTGAGCCTGCATGTCCAGAGCCTGTGCTCCGCAACGGGAGAGGCCACAACAGTGAGAGGCCCGCGTACTGCAAAAAAAAAAAAAACACACACAAAAAAACACAAAAAAAAACCATGGAGGAAAGAGTTTTTAAAAAACAAAAACATTCAAGCATTTTGTATACATCCATGTCTTGAATGTCTCCGTATGCCCTGGAGAAGGAAGCTTAAATTCAAAAATAGTTATTAAAAGTAATCCTGACACTGACCAAGAATGCATTCTGAATGAGAACTAGTTCTTATGCTACTCAAAACCTAATCAAATAACAATTTTTCTATTTGCAAATGATGAGACTGACAAGGGCTTAATTTCCAAAATATACAAACAGCTCATACAACTTAACACTCAAAAAACAAACAACCCAGTCAGAAAATGGGAAGAAGACCTAAACAGACATTTCTCCAAAGAAGACATACTGATGGCCAACAGGCACATGAAAAGATGCTCAAAATCACTAATTATTAGAGAAATGCAAATCAAAACTACAATGAGGTACCACCTCACACTGGTCAGAATGGCCATCATTAAAGAGTCCACAAATAACAAGTGCTGGAGAGGGTGTAGAGAAAAGGGAACCCTCCTACAGTATTTCTGGGAATGTAAGTTGGTGCAGCCACTGTGGGAAACAGTATGAAGGTTGCTCAAAAAACTAAAAATGAAGTTGTGTATGATCCAGCGGTCCCACTCCTGGGCATACATCTGGACAAAACTATAATTCAAAAAGATACAAAAAAAAAAGATACATGCACCCCTGTGTTCATAGCAGCACTATTCACAGTAGCCAAGACATGAAAACAACCTAAATGTCCATCAACAGATGAATGCATAAAGAAGATGTGATACATATATACAATGGAATACTACTCAGCCATAAAAAAGAATGAAATAATGCCATTTGCAGTAACATGGATGGACCTAGAGATTATTACACTAAGTGAAGTAAGTCAGAAAGAGAAAGACAAATACCGTATGATATCCTTATATGTGGAATCTAAAATATGACACAAATGAACTTATCTATGAAACAGAAACAGACTCACAGACATAGAGAACAGACTTGTGGTTGTCAAGGGAGTGGGGGAGGGATGGACTGGGATTTGGGGATTAGCAGATGCAAACTATTATATATAGAATGGATAAACATCAAAGTCCTACTGTACAGCACAGGGAACTATATTCAATATCTGTGATAAACCATAATGGAAGAGAATATAAAAAATAATGTATATGTATGTGTAACAATCACTTTGCTGTACAGCAAAAATTAACACAACATTGTATATCAACTATACTTCGGTTAAAAAAAGAACAATTTTTCTTCTGGTGTCTTCTAGACTAACCATTCCAAACAGATCATAAGAGCCGAAATTATTTTGTGATTATTCTTATTCTTTGCGATTATTTTTGTAGTTCTTTACCGTTTTAGGAAGCAATTTTACACATATTAATTCACATTTCTAAAACTCCATCTCAGTAAGCATTATCTCAATATTTGGGTGACTGTATTTCCAGGCATTTTAAAAAATATGATTTCTTTAAAGAAACATTTTTGGACTCTTTGAGCTGCACTTTCACATTTACTAACATAATCCTTATTTATTTATTTAAAACCTTTTTTTTTTTTTGGCTGTAACACGTGGCTTGTGGGATCTTAGTTCCCCCACCAGGGACTGAGTCCCCCATCAGAGACTCCACAGTGAAAGCGTGGAGTCCTAACCACTGAACCTCCAGGGAATTCAAGCAGGATTGGTGATTTTGCTGTTTAACACAGCCTCCCAAAAAGCTTGTGTACTGAAAACTACAAAATGTTGCTGAAAGAAATTAACAATACAAATAAATGGAGCAACATCCCATGTTCCTGGATTGGAAGACTTAGTATTGTTAAGATGTCTATACTAATCAAAACAACCTACAGATTCAATGTGACCCCTATCAAAATCCCAATGACATTTTTTACAGAAACAGAAAATTTATCCTAAAATTCATATGAATCTCAAGAGACCCAGATAGCAAAAACAATATTGAAAGTGAAAAATAAAGTTGGAGGTCTCACACTTCCTGATTGCAAAACAACTATAAAGCTATGGTACTCAAAAGAGTGGTAGTGGCATACAGACAGACATATAGACCAGTGGAATAAAATATGACCCAGAAACAAATTTCAAATGATTTTCAACAAGGGTGACAAGAGTATTCAATGGGGAAAGGATAGTCTCTTCAACAGGATATCCAGTTCAGAAAACTGGATATTCATATGCAAAAGAACAAAGTTGGACCCTTACCTTACACCATAAACAAACATTAACTCTAAATGGATTAAAGACCTAAATGTATGACCTAAAAATATAAAACTCCTAGAGGAAACCATAGAGGAAAATCTTCATGACATTGAATTTGGCAATGATTTCTTGGATATGACACCAAAAGCACAAGCAACAAAAGAAAAAAGTACAGATGGGACAAATCAAATTTTAAAACTTTTGTGCATCAAAGGACAGAATCAACAGAGTAAAAGGCAACCTAAGGAATGGGAGAAAATATTTACAAATCATATACCTGATAAGGGGTTAATATCCAGAATATATAAAGAACTCCTACAACTAAACAACAAAAAAATCAAATAGCCCAATTAGAAAATAAATGGTCAAAGGACTTGAGTAGATACTTCTCCAAAGAAGATATACAAATGGCCAAAAAGAATATGAAAAGATGTTCAGCATTACTAATCACCAGAGAAATGCAAATCAAAATCACAGTGAGATATTACTTTACACTATTATGATAGCTACTACCAAAAAAAAAAAAAAGCCACCGAAACTAACAAGCGTTGGCAGAGATGTGGAGAAGTTGGACCTTGTGCATTGTTGGTGGGACTGTAAAATGGTACAACCATTACAGAAAACAGTACAGTGCTTCCTCAAAAAATTAAAAATAGAACTACCATATGATCCAGCAATCCCACTCCTGGGTATAATACAAAATAATTGAAAGCAGGATCTCAAAGAGATATTTTTACACCCACATTCATAGCAGTACTATTCACAATAGCAAAGATGTGGAAGCAACCCAATGTCCATCAATGGATGAAACAAAATGTGGTATATAAGCACAGTGAAATACTATGCAACCTTTAAAAAAAGGAAATGCAGTCACATGCTCAACATGGATGAACCTTGAAATCATTATGCCCCGTGAAATAAGCCAGACACAAAACAACAAATACTATATGATTCCACTCACATGAGTTATCTAAAGTAGTCAAATTCACTGAAATAGAAAGTAGAATGGTGGTTACCAAGTTCTGCAAGACAAAAAATTCTGGGGATCTGTTTCACAATAATGCAAATATATTTTACATTACTGAACTGCATACTTAAAAATAGTTAAGATAGTACATTTTGTGAGATGTGTTTTTTCTTTTTTTTTTATAAATTTATTTATTTTATTTAATTATTTTTGGCTGCGTTGGGTCTTCGTTGCTGCACACAGGCTTTCTCTAATTGAGGCAAGCAGGAGATATTCTTCATTGTGGTGCGCGGGCTTCTCATTGCGGTGGCTTCTCTTGCTGCAGAGCACGGGCTCTAGGTGTGCGGGCTTCAGTAGTGGAGGCAGGCGAGCTTCAGTAGTTGTGGCGTGTGAACTACAGTAGTTGTGGCTCGCAGGCTCTAGAGTGCAGGCTCAGTAGTTATCGCACACGGATTTAGTTGCTCCGAGGCATGTGGGATCTTCCTGGACCAGGGCATGAACCTGTGTCCCCTGCATTGGCAGGCAGATTCTTAAACTCTGTGCCACCAGGGAAGCCCATGAGATGTGTTTTTTCAATTAAAACTTAAAAATTATTTTTAAAATAAATAAACTCAAAATGGATTAAAGACCCAAACATAGGAACTTAAACTGTAAAACTCTTAGAAAAAAACATCGGAGGAAAGCTCCATAACGTTGGATTTGGCAATGATTTTTTGCATATAGTGCCAAAAGCATGGGCAACCAAAGAAAAAAATTATTATTTTTGCTGAGTTTAGAATTCTGATTGACTGTTTTATTCTTGCAGTAGTTTAAAGACAGAAGTCACTGTCTTCTGGCTTGCTTTTTTTTTTGGCCTTGTGGCATGCGAACCCGTGCCCCCTGCAGTGGAAGCAGGGAGTCTTAACCAGTGGATCGCCAGGGAAGTCCCTGGCTTGCATTCTTTCTGATGACAAATCTACTATCATCCTCATCTTTGTTCCTTTGCAAATAGTATCTTTTTTCTCTAGATGTTTTTAAGATTTTCTTCTTATCATAGTTATGATGTGCCTTGGGGCACGTGTTTCTGCTGTTTGGAGTTTGTTGAACTCCTTGGATATGTAGGTTTATAGTTTACATCAAATTTGAAAAAAATTGGCAGTGATTACTCTGTCCCTTCATCTGTCTTCTCCTTCTGGAACTCCAGGAACATGGGTGTATAGGTCACTCAATGTTGTGTTACAGCTCACCGATGCTCTATTCTTTTCTTTTCAGTCTCTTATCTCACTATATTTTGTTTTGGATAGCTTCTATGGCTATGTCTTTAAGGTCACTAATCTTTTTTTTTTTAATATTTATTTATTTATTTACTGGGTTGCGCTGGGTCTTAGTTGTGGCATGCAAACTCTTTTTTAATTAAAAAAAATTTTATCTTTGGCTGTGTTGGGTCTCCGTTGCTGCGCAAGGGCTTTCTCTAGTTGTGTTGAGCGGGGGCTACTCTTCGTTGTGGTGCACGGGCTTCTCATTGTGGTGGCTTCTCTTGTTGCGGAGCATGGGCTCTAGGCGCGGGGCTTCAGTAGTTGTGGCACATGGGCTCAGTAGTTGTGGCTCACGGGCTCTAGAGCACAGGATCAGTAGTTGTGGCTCACGGGCTTAGTTGCTCTGCATCACGTAAGGTCACTAATCTTTTATTTGCAGTGTCTGTCGTTAATCACATCTGGTGTTTTTCATCTCACACACTGTATTTCTTAATTGATTCAGATCTTTTTTTTTAAATAACTTGCAGATCTCTCCTTATTATGTTCATACTTTCCTCTGCCTTCATGAATAAATGGAGGGGATTTAAAAATATAATAATTGTTTGAAAGTCTTTGTCAGAATTCTACCTATGTGTCATTTCTGTGTCTTTATATTGATTGATTTTTCTTCTCATTGTCATATTTTGCTGCTTCTTTTCATGCCCGGTGTGTTTTGATTGCATACCTCATAATTTGTTATTATGAATTATACCTTCTAGGATGCTAGGGTTTTTTTTTTTAATTCCTTTAAATATTTTTGAGCTGTTTTGGATGCAGTTAGGTTACTTGGAAACAGTTTGATCCTTTTGAAGCTTGCTTTTAAGCTTTGTTAGGTGGGACCTGAGTAGTCTTTAGAGCTAATTTTGCTCTACTACTGAGGCAATACCTTTCTGAGTAGTCTATTTGAATGAAAAGCCCCGTGTATGTTAGGAGGTCTTTTCTTTCTGCCCAGAGAGGACACAGAGTCTTACCAGGCATGTGTGAGGTCATAAATTTTTCAGCCTGCTTCTTTGCGGTGTTCTTTCTCTAGCCCCAGGTAGGTTCTTCATGTGTAAGTATTGATGAATACTCAGCTGAAAACCAGAGGGGAAACCTCTCTAGATTTCTAGAGCTTTCTTTCTGAGCAGTTTGCTATTGAATAAGTACTGTGTCCTATGGATTCTAGGCACCTTGGTTTCCTCTACTTCTCAATTCTGTCTCAACTCAGGGAGACTGCTGGCCTTTGCTTGGGTTACCCTCCCTGAGTTCAGGAAATTCTCTCCAGGCCATATGCTGGGTCAGTCATACTACTCACCTGATGGTTTTCCTCTATATTCATCCTTTCTCATCTCCAAGACTTGTTTTCAATGCTTTTAAATTTTAGAGTTCTCCAGTGCTAAGTCCTTGGGTTCCTTCCCCTTTTACTATGTACCACTCCCTTATGCGCTCACCTTGTCACATGATTTTAACACCATCGTTACATTCACGACTCCTTTATTTACTTCTCGAGGCTTGCTCTCACTTCAGAACTTCAGAATTATTTTTTCAATTGCCTTCATGATATCCCCACTTTGATGTGTAATTGTCATCTCAAACTTAATATATACTAAAGTCGCTCCTCCTACAGTCTTCTTTTTTTTAATAAATAAATTTATTTATTTATTATTTATTTATTTTTGGCTGCATTGGGTCTTTGTTGCTGCACACGGGCTTTCTCTAGTTGTGGCGAGCAGGGGCTACTCTTTGCTGTGGTGCACGGGCTTCTCATTGCAGTGGCTTCTCTTTCTGCAGAGCATGGGCTCTAGGCATGCAGGCTTCAGTAGTTGTGGCACGTGGGCTCAGTAGTTGTGGCTCGCAGGCTCAGTTGTGGTGCACAGGCTTAGTTGCTCTGCGGCATGTGGGATCTTCCTGGACCAGGGCTCGAACCCATGTCCCCTGCGTTGGCAGGTGGATTCTTAACCACTGTGCCACCAGGGAAGTCCCCTATAGTCTTCTTAATGGCAACATTTTTCTTTTCAATGATTGGGGTAAAGACGTTGGTGTCATCCTTGACCCTTTTCTTTCTCTTACTCCTCAGTTTGTTAGCAAATCCTGGCAACTCTACCAAATCAAACCCAAGAATTCAACACTTCTCTCTACTCCCATTACTTCCACCCTGGTCCAGGCCAGCGTCATCTCTTACCTGGCTGTATTTAATAGTATCTTATCAAAAAAAAAATAGTATCTTATCTTCCTGGCTTCTCTCAACATAGCAGCCAAATTCATCCAGATTAGTCATAAGTTACAGCATATCACTTCTCTGCTCAAAATCCCACAAGAATTTCCCAGTTAACTAAAAAGAAAAGCCAAAGCCCTTACTCTGACGTACAAGCCCTACCCCATCATCACTCTTCCCCCCTCACACACACTCACTCAGTCTACTCTAGTCACTCTGTCTCTTCGTTGTTTCCCAACTATTTCAGGCATCTTCCCACCTTGGCCTTTGCTTGGAATTCTTTACCCCTAGAATTCTCTTGCCCCAGCAAGCACAGGGTCAGTTCTTCATATTCTCTTCAGGTCTTTATTTAAAAGTTACTTTTTCAGTTAGACCTTATCTAAGTTAACTAAATATCTGTGTATCTTCATGTGTATTTCCTTATTTAGTCCTCATCACCGATGAGGGAAGTACTATTAATTATCCCCATTTTACAAATGAGGAAAATAGAAGTTAGAGAGGTTAAGTGGGTTGCTCAAGGTCACACTGCTAGTAAATGGTAGAGCATGCAGACTGATTCCGGAACCTTCTCTATATCCTATCTATAATTATCCTCTATATAGGATATTTATTCTATACATAGGCTATTTAGCCTATGTATATATACATTTTTTAAAAAATTTATTTTATTTATTTTAATTTTTGGCTGCATTGGGTCTTCGTTGCTGCACATGGGCTTTCTCTAGTTGCAGTGAGTGGGGGCTACTCTTTGTTGTGGTGCGCAGGCTCCTCATTGCGGTGGCTTCTCTTGTTGTGGAGCACGGGCTCTAGGCACGCAGGCTTCAGTAGTTGCAGCATGCAGGCTCAGTAGTTGTGGCTCGCGGGCTCTGGAGTGCAGGCTCAGTAGTAGTAGCGCACGGGCTTAGTTGCTCCGTGGCATGTGGGGTCTTCCAGGACCAGGGCTCGAACCCGTGTCCCCTGCATTGGCAGGCGGATTCTTCACCACTGTGCCACCAGGGAATATATGTTTATTACATATATGTATATACAGCTACAGTGAAATATAGTTGTTTCTAGCCTCCATGTTTGAGGCAACTGGTGGAGTCTTGGAAGCAGAATGATGCATTGATCTAGCTAGTCTTTACTGGGCATCTGCTGTGTACTAGGCATTGTGATGAATGCTGAGGTTGCAGAGATGAAAGATGCAGTTGCTGTCATCAAGGACATCACAGTTGAGAATAGGGAAGAAGGCAGACACCTAGAAGTCCACGAGGAAAGAACTAGGTAGAACTCATGGATGGAAATTACAAAGGAAGATACAACACAAGTAAGTATTCCTAGTGGTCAAAGCTGTTGAAAATGGAATGGGCTGCGACAACTTCTCTCATGGGAGACGTCCCAGCAAAAGTGAGGAGACAGTTGATCTGACTGTTATAGAAGAGACTGACTCAAGCATAACATGGCTGGTCAGGCCACTCGGCAACTGATCTGAGCGGGGATTTTTAAAGAAAGTTTTCAACAAAATGACTACTTGCAGAGATGTGTGCCGGGCTGAGAGAACCAACAAGAATTTGATGGGACTAGTAGAGGGGACTAGTAGAAGGCAGAAGGCATTTTCACCTTTTTCCATGAAGGTGCAGGAGGAGCCTGACTAACAGCTGGAGCCTTGGAAAAGAGGCTCTCAGAGAGAAAGGGAGTTTCTGGAAAGTAGCAGCAACTGCCAGAACTGGGACAATGCAACATCCCCAGAAACAATCAGTGTACCTCAGATTCTCTCATCAGGTTGTTCGGTTATTTGCAGTGCCGCTCATTCACCAAACCCAAATGGAAGCCAGAGGCAAGAGACTGCAGGTGATGCAGTTAATAGAAGATGTAGTACAATCCACAGTGGCCAGTGTCTTCTGGCAACCACCAGGCCAGAGGAAGGTGGAGATGGATCTAGACCGGCAAATGGAGAATAACCAGCACGGTTGGTTAAGAGTCCTTCTTTACTAAGAAGCAAGAAATTCTCCTCGAGGTCTGTAAAAGTGAACGATTAGGAGGTGAACCTCAACTATGGGAGAAAATTAGAGCTGAACGGAAAATCCGGCTCTGCTCTTCCCATGTCTCTTTTCCAGCGCCAACTTCCCCCTGCTGTGCTCCCGGGTGCACCACCCACCCTGGCGTCTGGGCGAAGCACCGGGTCTGGGAGCCTCCCTCCTGCGCGGGGGACCAAGAACAGCCGGGCGCCGGGTCTCAGCTCAGCTTTCCGGGGACGAGGAGGCTAGGCTGGGGCAGGCGTCCCGTCCCGTCCAGGCGCTGGTGCCCGCAGGGTTCGCCGAGCCCTGGTCTGCTCGCGGGGGTCGCCGAGACCATTCAGAATGTCCGGGCTGCCAGACAAGCAGGGCTCTCCACGTGGGCAGAGACGAGGTTGTACAGGTGGCAAGGATCCAAGGCGGAGCTTCCTTCCCCTCTGGGTCCACCCACCGCCCCTCCCCAGCCCCGACCCAGAAAAGGACACGCACACAAAAAACTTTTGCCACACTATTAATATATTCCCGTTTCCTCCCACTTTCCCAATGGGCTACCAGCTGCAGAACTCCTGAATAGAAAGCTTAATTGTGCTTTGTCATGCAGAGTACCTCGATTTTCTATAGAAGGTTACAAAGGGCCATTTGAAGTATTTCTTTCTCGCCTAAGAGTGAACCATTTGCATAGGGCACCTCTGCGCCTGCGAGACCCAGGTAGCAGTGGCCCCCGGGTAACAAAACTCAGTGCGGTTTTCAACGGACGCCCCACTCCACCTCCAGTCCCGCATTCCGACTCTTCTCCATTCCCTCGGGTCGCGGCCAGCGCCTGCAGCTGATTTAGAGGATGCGAAGCCTGCGGCCCCCAGGCCGCGGTGGCCCGGCCCCTCCGCTGACCTCTGGGCAGCCTCGAGTCATCACGGCCCCCCTACCCTGGGCTGCGGCCTGCTCTAGGCCGGGCCTCCGAGCTCAAGTGCTGTTTTCAGCTACTACCTGCGGGGTCGGGAACCGAGGCGGTCACCCAAGCGAGGCCCTCCCCGCTCTTGCCTCCGGCAGAAGGCCCAAAGGAGGTACTGTAGGAACTGGAGCTGATTGTGATTTGGATCGACGCTGTTCCATTTCTCCTGGCTGAGTGGCAGGGCTGCCTTCAGAATATCTTTTCTTGTTGCTTGTTTTGACAGTTCGGATCCAGGTCTATGTGACATATAAAGCTAATAAAATTCTAATTTCATTGTTAATCTTATCTCATTGCAGGATAGGTTTTTACCCTCACACCTGCGTGGCAGGGTGTAAGTCCATTAATAATAATAAAAAAATCAACATATTCACTGCATGTCTTTTCCCTGATGATATATTGTGAGCAGTGTGAGTTGAAAAAGGACCATTTATTCCCACCGTGAATGAGCCTGCATGGGGCGGGAGCTTCACCTGCCCCTCAGTCAATTAGGAATGTATCGAAAAGTCTAGCAGAAAACGAGTTAAATTAACCGTTCGCTAATTTCCTTGTGTCCCTCCTACATAATCCCCCCTCTTCAGCTTGCCCCAGAAATTACCACACGTTGCAAGGTTCAAATAGTGCCTAATGAAACTGACAACACGCTTCTCCTTCCAGCGCCACCGTCGGGGGAGCCCTTCCTCTGGCCTTCAAAGCCGAAGCGCTCTCCCGCTCCCGGTCCTCTGGTCCCTTAAAAAAAAAAAAAAAAAAAAAGATTTCTTTGGCAGGAAAAAAAAATCTAAACTGTCAATAACTCCTGATCCAGCCGGTGAACACTGCTTCCCACTCACTTCCCGCCACTGAGGACGCGGTGAGATTCGGAGCTGCCGGCCGGTGCCCTGGGTGACGGCCTCACGGGCATCCTCCCCTCTCCCGGGACAGCTGGGGTCCTGGAGTTGGGAGGGTTGAGCCAGGGCCAAGGGAGATTGGAGGAGGATGGGGAGATCAGCCTGGAGAACAAAGAGGGGAAAGATTAGAGAGACAGGGACAGAGACACACCAAGGCAGGAAGAGTAGGAGAGACAGAAAAAAAGCAGAGGCAGAGACCTAGAGGGAAGCAGATAATAGAGACACAGACTACACTGCCAACTTTCAACTTTCTTCTCTCAAGTTAGAACCACGTGCCTGGCTCAAGCAACTCATCAGCCCGGGGGGAAGGTGTTTTGAAGTCTTGAGATGCAAGACCCTAATAATTAATCGTGGTCATTAATTAATTAAGGAGGAAAGGGGGGAGGTGGCTTGCTGCTGCTTGACCCCAAACAATTTAAATTAGGCTTTGTGAAGGTGGACTCCAAAAGCCTGCCGTCCCCCTCCTTCCTATTATTTCTCTTTCAAGCTCTCAAAAATTTCCATTATAATCCTCAGCGGTCTGGGGCCGGTAGAGCTGTGCATCCCTCTCCAGCCCTTCCCAGCCAACTGAGGCCAAGCTGGCTTTAACTCCTCGGAGCCGGCTGCTGCGCATGGGGCAGGGAGCTCTTTCCCATAAGGAGCAGCTCCCACCTGCCTTTTTTCTCTGCACCTGCTGTGGGTTGTTTCTCCCTGAACTTCAGAAACCAAATAGTTGCCTAAGAATTAGTCCTGCTGCAGTGCTTACACAGGCTAAATATCACTACATTCTCTGTTTCTCTCTCTCTCTCTCTCCCTCCCTCCACCCCCCTCCTTCTCCCTCTCCCTCTCCCTCTCACAGTCTTCTTTTTCCTCCCTCTCACTAGAGACTTGAGTTCCTTATTTGAAATGGGGCAGCTAATACAAAGTCATCAAAGCACTATGGTTCTTGTCTTAAAGTGACAGCCCTCTTTATGGGGCTGTTTGAAATACGCCCCCTGCTTTTCAATGTCTCTCTATCCATCTTTGTCTGCTCTTCAGAAAAGCGGACAATATAAAGCCCAGCCTGGCGAGCTCCCCACGCTCAGGCCTGGGCAGTGCCAACCTCCGTCTTTAAGCAGATTGAAATTGTCACTGCTTCATTAATCTGAAACTAGTTACTTTCCTAAGCACACAGCACACACTTCCGATCTGTCAGGATTCACTCAGAGGAGCCCCTGGGGCCTTCCTGGGTTTAGGATTTGGAAGACTCAACAAAGGTAGGACAAGCGTTCAGGAAAACATAGGGCTCTGCTTGAAGAAATGCAATGCCTAGTGCAGAAGGGCAGGCAGTGACATCAATATAAGGGCAGACAAAACACCTTGTCAGAGACAATGGGATGCCCAAGCTTTTGGAAGGTGCACTTGAGAACATGGAGTCCAGCTATGCGAACAGACAAGGACATCTGCCTCCATGTAGAACAGCTTATGGGACTGTGAGAGCTCACAGGCTTTGGATTTTTCTCTCCCCAAACAGAAGAAACTTGCTTCCAAATATGAGTCAGGGTTGGTTGTTGTTTTTTCATCTGAGCTCTGATTCATCTCTGTTCCTAAGAGATCTCTTTAAGTTCCTGTTCCAGTTCTAGCCTGTGTTAACTGCTCCAAGTGCCAGGCCCTTGGGTGAGAAGCCCTGCCTTCCTGTGGAATTTCTCATCTTCTGTGAGACAAGCTGACTCTTTTCTTCATACCTCCACCATTAACAAAAGACAATACAAAAATTCCTCTACTTTTAATATTTCCAGCTGGCTTAGAATAGCAAGGTTTTGGATTCTATTCCATCTAATTTAGGGAAGAGACATAGGTATTTTTTGTTCAGAGATGCTCAGTTTTCAGTAATATGAGCCTAAAGATTTATAAAATAGATTTATATTAAATTATGTTAATAGAAGCCTAGTAAATGCACCATTTAATTGCATGGAAAAAAATGTTCCCTTTTAAGAGGTCTGTCACCTTAACAGGTACATTCAAAGATTCCCTGTGAATAATGAAAATAGGAACAATTGCTTTGATGCACTGAGCTGCATTCATGTCTAGGACAGCTTTAGGCTGTGTTTGGAGAGGATGGGAGGAGCTCCTTTTAAAGCAGTGATTGCTCCTTTAAACCCGATTTCCTCTAGCAAATAGGTTCTATTGGAAGTGTCATTCTCCCTCTCTCTTACACCCTTAAGCCTGGACCTGAGATCTTACCCAGAGCTCACTACAGTCTTCCCTGAGGTTCAGCTTTTTGCTCCTTCCCCTAGCCCAACTCTGAGCCTCTTCCTGCCTCCCTCGAAGAAATCTCCCAAGCAGTGCCATTAAAAATGAGTGGAAACTGCACGAAAGATAGAAGTGCGAAGAAAAAACAAAAGAAAAAAAATTCTAGTGAAAATAACTCTCTTCTTCCCACATACATTAACACCACCAAGAGTCCACCCCCCCACACACACACACTTGTGTACATGCACATACACACACAGACCCTGTTGCCCTCTGTGACCACTTGGAGTTAGAACAATCACCCTTCTGGCAATTCTCTGACCACAGTCGAGGTGGGCCAAGCTAACTGCATTTCTAATCCTGATTAGATATAACTGGGCAGCAGTGGTGAGGAGTGGGGGTGAGGGCAGGGAGGAGGAAGCCAGAAAGTCACAGACTTCACAGCCCCAACTTTTTGTTTCTCCTAAAATATCTATGGATATCCTTGGGGGGGATATGGTGGGGGGTTGGGAGGGGGCAGTAAACGATGACGGCCACTTCAGAATTAGGAGAGGAGGTGGGATCTACCATCACCAGTGTCACTATCACCTGGGGCCATGAACACCCCAGGGATGGGCTGCTGGGTCCCTTCTGCCCTGGTCATGGTTTGCAATCAAGAAGCCTTGCTAAAAAAAAAAAAAAACAAAAGAAGAAGAAGAAGCCTTGCTGTGTGCCACCGGCATTGTTAGACCCTTGGCCTTGGGCTTGGGTTGGTCACTGAGTGGGAGGGTGAAGGGGAAAGGTCTCTGCTCCTCCTCTTTGCTGGGAATTCTGGACTGGGTCAGGGCACAACGGCAGGAGGTTATTCTTCCCGCTGTCCATCCTCCCCAGCCCCCAGCTCTTTTCCTGTTTAAAGAGGTGGATTCATCCATGCTAATGGTTCCTGCTGCTCACTTCTTTTCTCCTAATGGAGCAAGGGCCTGATTTTTAATTCTCATTTTTATTCTCTTTCTCTCTTTCCATCATGTGGTTATACGCCCCTAAGAGGCCATGTTTTTGGAGGAACAGAGTTCTGTGTTTCAAGTTGGGACATATTGAAAAACTAGCACCTAGTGCTTCCCAGATAGAAATAGTCAAGGGTGACCCCACACATCTTAAACATTCCTCTTTTAATAAATCTGGGGACACTTCTCTTAGAGTGTTTGATATCAAGATTGTTTAACAGAGTATTTGTACATCTGAGTGTTGGCTTAGGTGTTCTTAACCTAAGGTGAAACTGTAGGCCTTTAAAATCAGACAGATTCCCAAAACCTTATTCCCAATCTTCAAAAACATCAACTGAATTTTCTTTTGGGGGGGGCAGGCGTTGGGGACGTGTAAAATAGGAGACAAGGAGACCTCATGGTTCACTCTGAAAGTGACAAGAAGATTCACTGGAGAATGTTTCTTTGGAGAATGTCCAGCATCTCTGCCTGAATCTTTTTGCCTCTGGTGCAGGATCCACTGTTTCTTCTCTCTTCCCTAAGGAATTTCCCTGAAGACAGGAGGGAAAGGTACCGAGCAGCCAACCCCAAACGAGGCACGGAGGGCTGGCCCCGCGTCTCTGTTGCCGGGCCGTGGAGCTGGGCGAGTGCCGCATCGGTGTGGCAAGCGGGTGGCTTATCACTCTGGGCGCAGGGCCTGGGTGTGGGTAGTGAGGAGAAGTGCAGATGCTCTGGTCCCGACTGGGCAGGGACTTGGGGAGGGCCAGGCCCGAGTGCGGGACGACAGAGTGGCCGGGCTGGGAGTGGATGGGTGGGGGACGGGGTTGCCTGTCCGCCTCTCAGATGAGGCTTCGCTTTGGGCAGGAGCGCAAAGAGGTGCGGCCGGGGCTCTTTGGCCTTCTTGTTATTTCCTGTGAAGGAATTCTTCTTTAGCCGCCAGTTCTTTGCGCTACGAAACTCCCTTCCTCCCACCCCTGTACCGGTGCCCGGAGACGCCTGTTTGTTGGGAAGGAGGGAGACGGAATCTTTGGAAAAGGCAGTGGGTCAGCGCCCCTGCTCCTTCGCGGTGGGCAGGGCGAGGGTGCCCGAAGCTCTGCTTGTGTGTGAAAGAGAGAGGGCAATCCAGAGCCTGAGCTTCCCAGGCCCGGGCCAGGAGCAAGTCAGATGCCTGCGACCACTGTGCAGGATCGGGCCCAGGGCACTGCACAAAGCGGCGGCAGCTCCCTATTCAGTACGCACCGTCCAGCCTCTCCTCTCCCCTGCCTGCCCTGGCCAGCACCAGAATGAGAGATGACGACCGACGGGCCTCAGGAGTGCATGTGTGTGTGTGTGTGTGTGTGTGTGTGTGTGAGAGAGAGAGAGAGAGAGAGAGAGAGAGAGAGAGAGAGAGAGAGAGAGAGAGAGTGTATCTGGGCGGGGAAACCCATAATAGAGCCCAACCCCACCTGGTGAGGTTTCAGTTCCTACAGACCTAAAGTAAATCAGACCTAAAGAAGTGTGAGTATGTGTGTTGTAAACAGTTCCTATGGCTTGGACTTTTTAGGTGGCATCTTTAGAGAAAATAATCAAAAATAACCCCAGCGTGTGTTTGTGGGACTCAGCTTGCAGGGAATGAGATCTCCTAGTTTCCATGTTTCCAGCTTCACTCTCTCCCTTAAAGGACAGAATCTGGCTGTGCTGAAGAGAGAGCCAGGTTGCCTTGCTGGGGGCAAAGCCAAAGTAAGCCTTCTCCAGGGCCAGGATTGCGCGAATGAACTCTGCAAGGTGATGGGAAGAGAGGGACTAGAAAGGAACTAATTTAGGTTAAAGTTAGGGAGACCAGAGAAAAGACCCAAAAGTCTGAAGGCACCTGTGAGCTATTTTGGAAAAATGAGAATGTAAGTCTTTGGACAAAATAATTCCCTATTCCTGAACTTTTGTTTTCTCAGCAGTGGTGGAAACCAGCTAATTTCTTAGCTAGACAAACTCGCAAAAACAGTATTGTTTCTAGGCACTTGTAGCATCATTTGTAACTTTGCATGTGTTTGCTTCAAACCTCTTTGATGAATTGTTGCCCTTCCTAAAACGATTCCTACTATTCAGATTCCTTTACATAATTCAGGTTTTAGGACTGAGAGAGATGAAGAAGGAAAGAAAGGGAGGAGGGACTGATACAGAAAATAAATACTAGGTAAGGGATTTTCACCCTCTCCTGCTAAATAAATTTAAAGGTTTGCCTGTCATTAATTGTCAGTGTCACTCTAAATGGAGTGATGTATCCTGTCAATTGTGAGGAATTGAGCTATTTTAAGAATGGGGAGTACTACCTGGTAGGCAGCATCATGACAGAAGGTGTCTTCTTGGCAGAAGTTTCGGTGACACAGAAATCCTATAGAGCCACAAACTCCCTCAACCAAGAGACCCACATTACCAAGTTATAGTCATTACTTTGCTCTAAATTCTCACACTTTTATTCCCTGTCCATAAGGGGGAGAGAGAGACAGGGGAAGATGGAGAAAGCAAACATCACAAATTTAAAACCTTGATTTTGTTTCATTTATTTAAATATAAATATAAATATAAATTTTATATAAAACTATTCACAAGGAGACTTCCAGTGACTTGGATTTTAAACTCTCCCCAGGCAAATTTTCAGAAAGCAAGACCTACAGGGTTTAATTTTCTAAGTTATTTGCAATTCAATACTTTCATTAAAAACAATACAAAACAAAAAGAATCAAGAAACCCCGTGTTCTTATCAGGTTCTGAAAGACAGGGAAAGGGAAATGACATGCGCTTTCAGAAACCCACATACAGTTTTAACCTTAAACCAACCCTGTTTTTTCTTTGTTATATGATGAGACTTAGTTGAATCTAGATTATTTACATTAAAAAAAATGATCTATAGCTGCGAGTGGAGTCCCAAACAAATAGGTCAAGTAGGAGACAGGAGAAGTGTCAGGCCCGTCATGTAAGCCCCCGGGAATACTTGTCTCCACCTTCTCCAGGTGGAACAACCGAAAGGCCAAGGATTTTGGCCCCTGGGTGCCTGCCGCGTCGCGTTGTGGCGGGGGTGGGGGGCGGTTACGGGAGCGTGTAGGGAGAGGTGGGGCAGCCCCCCCTCATAATGGGGAAATCTCCTTGTCATCGTTGGCCGAGACTGGCGACAAGGAGTCCTCGTCCTCTGAGCGCGCATAGTGCGCCTGGCTGCCAACGCACTTGCAGCCCGTGTGACTGTTCCTCTGTGTGCCCTTGCCTTCCTTCTTATGCTTCACCCTGCGGTTCTGAAACCAGATTTTCACCTGCTTCTCTGACAGGTTCAGGTACGTGGCGATCTCGATCCTCCGGAGTCGAGACAAGTACATATTGGAAGAGAATTCCCGCTCCAGCTCCAGGAGCTGCGTGCTAGTGAACGCCGTCCTCATCCTCTTGCCATTGGGTACCTGGCTGGCGTCCGAACCCCCTGCAGACGGGCCAAGAGAGGGCAGAGAGGTAATTCTCGGGGGTGGGTGTGGGGAGGCGCTCCCACCCCACGTGCCATCCCTTGGAAAGGATGCCTCGCAAGGACTCACCCGTGAAGCTCAACCAAATACCTGTATCCATCTCTCACTCTTTCTCATTTCAAGACACATCGTTACTTAACCGGGAAGGACAGGGACGCCCAAAGCAAGTGAAGGCCTTTGATGTTCGGGACGTAAAGTCAGAGGATTAAAGTGGGGGGGCGGGGGGAGGGGTTGCATTGTCCGGTCGTCTCCCTTCAAGCCTAGCGGAAAGGCAGGCAGGCTTAGCCCAAAGCAACGAAACCCTTTTAGCCAGCCTCGACGCCGGAATGCCACACTTAAGTACAAATACACCCACCCCGGACCTCAGTCAGTTAGCCTCCGATTTCTCGGCCCTCAAGTTCGAAGTCCCAAAGGCCCCGATGTTATGCAAGACTCGGGCACCAGATACCGGGAGTGAAGCGCACCAGGCTGCTTGGAGAGGCTGAGAAGGCTAACTCCCACCTTCGTGGAACTTCTGGGGACGACTCCACAGTTATACTAAAAGCCCCTCCTCCCTCCCTACCCCGCCCCCAGGCTCCCACTTCATCCACTGAAGGCTGAAAGTTTGCTCCCGGGAGCCGGCAAGGCACAGCGCGCAGGTGCCCAGAAACCCGGCCCTACCCATGGTGAGGCAGTGGAATCTCCGCGGGTCCGCCACGTTGTAGGTGGTGGCGGTGCAGACAGGTGCGTGGTGCTGCGGGTGCCCCAACGCCGCCGCGGCCGCCGCAGCCGCCGCCGCAGCCGCCGCCGCTGCAGCCGAGCCGGGCTGCTGGGGCTGGTGGTGGTGATGGTGGTGCTGCGGAGGGTGGTGGTGATGGTGCGCGTGGCTCACACGCGGGCAAAATTGTGCGTCCCCAGGACCCGAAGAGAACTGACTCTTGAGCAGGGGCAACGCCCCGGCGGCTGCCGCCGCCCCGCCACCCCCGGCCCCGGCACTCCCGGTCCCTGCGCTCCCGCCGCTGGAGCTCGCGGGCCCCCGAGGGGAGTGCAGGTGCGAAGTGACGCAGAGCGGGCAAACGCAGAACGCGCCGCTCTTGCGGGACGGGCAGCCCGTCCCGGACACGGACATCACCAACGGGGATGGCATGCCCAGCGGGATGAAGAAATCTGGCCCGGGGTGCGGCTCAGGAAGCGAGGGCGCGGGCCGTGAGGAGTCCTTGATGATGAGCGAGTCGACATAGAAGGAGCGCGACATGTCGCGAGGGGTGGGTGGCTGGAGGGCCCGGCCGGCCGTGGCGCCCCCTCCCCTCTCCTGTCCTGAGCTCTGCCCCGGGCGCGGCGCGAACGCAGGCGGTCAAGCCCTCGGGGACGCGGAGGTGTCGGCGTCTGGGCTGCGAACAAAGGGGTCCCTGGAGAGGGCTGGTCCTCACGTCCCCCGCCCGAAGCCCAGGCTCCGTGATTTTATAGCCCCCACCCCGACACGTGATGCTGCGGAGTACCGCTCGGCTCAGGCTCCTCGGCAGCTCCCCACCCTCGGGATAGGCTGCCCGAGTCACAACAGAAGCGGCGAGGAGGGGCGGGTGCGCGGCGGGGAAGAATTCGGAGGAGGGGGATGGGGGAGACTTTGCAAAGTGTAGGTTTTGTTAATTTCGCGGGGAGGCCGGCCTCCTCCCCTTCTTTCTCCACGCTTTCCCGAGAAATCACAGAGCTGCATCCTCCATCCTACCCCTCTCCCTAGCCTGGGCCCCAGCCCAACTCTTCCTCGCTTCCGGCCACAGATCGCACCAGGTGGGGACTTTGAGGCCTTGCTAATAGGAATGCCTAGTGCTCCTTGCTCTTCTGTGCCAGCCGTGGATAAGGCACGGCAGAGTGTGAAACCTGCGGTTTAGAACAGGATTGTGTGGCGGTGGACTGGCAGGGACCCAGTCCCGGAGCGCAGCTTGGGACACGGACGGACACACACACAGAGTCCCCTAGCTTTTGGAACTGGCCAAGGTCATTCAGGTGGTTGGCTGGTGAGGGATCCGGGGGGCATAACAGAGAGGCCTCCCAGCTAAGAAGTGGAGCTTTTCATTCTGATGCTTGAGAAGCTCTAAAATGCCTTTGCACTTGGGGCCTTCTGGGCCACTCAGATCAACGACCCTTCCTTGTGCCTCCTTGTAACCTGAAACCACCCCCCTTGGCAAAGAGAGACATTGAAGTTATGCTCTTGTCTTTCTCCGAGTGGTCCCACTGCTGCATTTCCAGACCATATTCACACGAACTCCATCCCAAGGACTTTGGGGAGAGGACCAAATCCCGGCCCTTCTGGAGACTCGTCAGGGGTTGAGGGAAGCCTTCGTTCTGGGTCCTGCTATCTCCTGCCCCTTTGCATTTTACAGATCTTAGGCAGCTAGGAGGCTAACCAGGAAGCTGTCTCCCCTATGCACGCCTTTTAAAGCCCATAAAGGTTGAAGGGAATTGAGTCACTCAGTGAATCCTGCCTCAGGATGGGAGAAGTGGCTTGGTAAAGGAAACCTCTCTGAGTGGCGGTGGAAGACGGGTGCACCAATGGCTGGTGAGAGAGGGTGGCTGCCCACCTAAGGGCTATTGATCTTTCCGGGGAAGCAAGGCTGCAGAAGTGACAGCTTTCTCTTCTTTCCCCTTGCGGAAAATCTGGCTGGAGCAGGGAGGGTGAGCAACAGCTACAAGTCCAAACCTTTCCCCCAAACAGCCAACTTCAGGCCTGAGATAACAACGGTGCTAAGAAACTTGGGGATGGGACTCCCTCCACCTGTGAGGACCAAGGGTCCAAATCCTAGGGGAGCATCAGCTTCTCAGCTGGCGACATGGCTGTCTCTCTGTCCTCTCTCCTTCCCCCTTTCCATCTCTGTGACCGTCTCTCTTGCCTGCTAGAGAAGTGTAATTGGGTTGTAGGGACGCCCCGCTCTGGGGAGCCCAGGATTTATGGATGGCAATTAAAGTTTTATGAATTGCAGCTGAGGCTGGTTATTGAGCTATTTGAATGTGATTAGAATTCAATTAGAAAGCGGTTAGTGGACGGTGGGTCTCCAGAGTGTAAACAGACAGCTATTCCAGAAATGTGCTAATCCAACATCTTGTGACAACAATTAAGGAGTCTCAGGGCTTAACTCAGGGCAGCTCAGCTGTAACTACTTTTGTACCACAAGGTTTGCTGCTGCAGCCATCGCAGGCGCTCAGCCTCAACCCAGCCTGCCTGGCCCAGCCCACCCTCGCTCACAATGGGAGAATCCGGGCAGTTCCCGAATCATTCCGGCCTCAGAAAGAAAACTGGGAGCTCAACCATTGGGAGGTGCTTAATGGCAGGATGTTTGTATAGGCCTAAATTGTCCAAACAGGTGATGTGATTTCCCTGTTGACTTTGCAAGTGTATATATACATTTCACTTAAAAATTTTATATAATGTATATTTATATGTATCTATTCACTTTGATCTGCAGTGATTCTAGTTCTGCTCTTGGGAAGAACTTCTATGCTAATGTGCTGGGAGCTGTGCTTATGTGAGGATCATTTTATTTTAGAGAATCCTAATTATGATGCTTGAGCATCTAACTCGATTTATGTCTGCCTACAGAAACCTCTGGTTGGTGTGCTGGTGAATTTTGAGAAAAGTGAGAGGCCCGTAGGGTTACTTAGGGCTGCGAGGGGAGTAGCGGCTTGAGGCCAGACTGAGGCTGAAATCAGACCATGACTAAGAAATTTGTCTTTTAGGATACTCGGTTAACTGCTTGAGCCCACCGAGAGCAAGTATTTTGGGGTCACGTTCCACATTGGAGTCTCTTTTCTCAGACTCTTCTCTTTAGTTCTCTTTGGATCTCTCAGTCTCTCTCCCCACCCCCCGCCCCCTTTCCTCCACTCCAGCCCCGTCTTCAGAAGCTCCCCAACCCCGTGTGCCTTGCCATCGTTCCCCTGCCCAGTGACCCTGTAGACAGCTTTGCGGCTGGCCCTGCCCAGACCTACCCTCCCCCAGGACTGCAGCGCCTCCAACCCCTTCGGAGCAGAAAGGGACCCTGGGCACACCATCGGCGTGCCCCCATGGTGCCCCCGCTAGCACCCAATTTTATTTCTCAGTGATTCTGTCCGATAAAATTTCATCGTCCATTAAGTAATCCCTGAAATGAGAGCTCTTATGAGCCTATAATGAGCTCTAATTGCCACGACTCAGGGAGCCACGTGGAAGGATTTATTCGGTATTAAGCAATTGGGTACAGAGTACAGGCTGTTACCTAAGCCATTACTTTCATAATTCAAGGAGAAAATTAGTTCTTTTAAAGGGGGGGGGGGAATCCTTTGATTTTTTCCCCCTTTTGCTGGGGATGACAGAGGATGGCTTTGCTTTGTCTTTTATGATGTCACAAATGCGAAGGTAACAGAAATTGTCCCCACCATCCCCCAGCCCTGCCCAGTCAGGACACCCCACCCTTACCCTCAACTGAGGGAAAAAAATCAAAGCAGTTCAGAGGCACCACCTTCTTGCCTGTGGTCTCTCCAGCTTGAGTCTGGATGAGCAGTCTCCTCGCAGCCCAGCCTTGAGATTCGAATTCTTGGATATACCTTTCAGAAAGTCTCCCAGTACTTTCCCCAACCTGGGATCACACCGGATCTGAACCCCACATTTTCCTCTTCCTTCTCTCTCTTCCTGTTTCTTTTCACAGGCAAAAACAGGGAAATAAAGGGCGTGGACTAAACATGACTTATTCAGCAACCCTAGACTTCTGACCCATTGATGTGCTTACTGTTCTTCTCCGGCTGTAAGTCTTACTTTGACCCTCCCTCTGCTCCCCCTAAAGCTTCGCCCCCTCCACCCCAAGTCCTTTTTTTCCCTCTCAGTTTCAGCATTTGCCCACACGGTTCTCCTGCCCCAAACAGAGGAGGCCGCGAGCAGGGCGGGACAGCCGGGAGTTGGCGGGGCCGCCTTGGATTTATTTGCTCCTCTTACATTGATTTCATATTAGTTTCCAAAGCAATGAATGATCTCAAAGCTGGGTTTTGTTAGCCGAACACAAACAGGAGACAGGACTTACTTGCCCCCAGCTCCCTTTAATGAGGTCATTATCAAAGCGTGAACAAGTCTATGAATGTTTTATTGAAAGCGCATCGTTAACTTGTATCCATCCTTTTCTCTGAGTGGCATTGTGATATTGCTGTCTGTGGCACATCTTACCCGATATAGCCAGAGATTTCCCCATTCTCTGTAACCAGGCAACCCTTTCTGAATACCCAAAAATTGAAAAGAACTGCTTAGTCTTCAAGAAAGTCCTCAATAATAGTGGAAAAGAACAAAGATCCAGGAGACAACAAAATGCCACAGGGGTGACTTTTCATGAGCAATTATCTCTCATTAATCAGAAGAACAGCTGCAATATTAATTTTCTCTCTTTCTTCCTCTCTTTTCACAGTCCCCAACATTTGAATAATCATAAATTTTGATTTTATGAAGGAGTCACATTTTCAGGGGCTAGAGGAAAGCAGCTACCTAGGTGAAGACAAGGAGAAAATGCTCTCATTTGATTTTTGTTGTTGTTGTTCTTTGGGTAAAACTGCCAACAAAGCAAAATGAAAAGAATATTTAAGTAAGAGAGAAAAATACCAGAGAAAATGGTCCTTCCCCTCCAGCCCCTCCCTTCTTCTAGATGGTGGCTGAGAATCACGACTGTTTTCCCGCTCCCCCTTCTTTCCTCCCGCTGCTCAGACCCATTCCCCAGTTCTGCTCAGATCAGGGCGGAGGGAAATGTCCCGGCGTCTGGCGTGGGAGTTTCAGCCGGGGTTCTGCCCATTTAACTTGCAAACGTGAAGCCAAGCGTTGTCGATATGACCAAAGAGACACTCTTTGGGCGTAACTTGCATTGTGGCCATCAAAAGCCCGCCAGCTTTGGATGAACCGAGACGTGCATTCAGCAGAAATGGGGCGCTCGCTCTCTTTTCAGGAGCCAGAGAGGCAATTGTTCACAGGATGTGTAGCCAGGGTGGAAAACGGGGGTCCCCAGATAAGGCTGTAACCTGAAAACGGGCTTGGGGGAGTTAAAAGACTCTCATTAAAGCGGAGGCTGCAATTAGCAAATACACACTCTTAGGGAACCCAAACTCCTCTTGAAAAAGCGCGAGTCGGGATGAAAGAGGGGCAGTTGGGAGTCAGCCCTCACATTTCTGCACTGGCTGAGTGGTGAGGGACTCAGGTCCTGGCTTCCCCTTCAGCTGCCCCAGTACTGTTACTTTTAATCCATGGTCGGGGGAGGCCGGTCCATGGAGAGGGCAGGCTGCGGGCCTCGGGCTCAGCCACCACCGAGAAATGATCTTGCCTCTCCCCAGTGTTTATTCAGAACCGATCGGCCTTTGAGAAACCTGAATTCGCCTTTGTGCTCACCACAGGCACAAGAGTTCAATTCGGCCCTCAGAGAGGAAGGGCGGGGGGAAGGTTCTGGGAAAGAAGAGAGGAGCTTGGCTGAGAATTTCAGGAACAGCCTTCTGAACAGAGTTCTGATGGCACCCAGTCCCCACCACACAGCCTTTCTGCTCCCCCCTCCCCCTTAATTAATATTCGCCCAGTCCCAAATCCTTACGCCTAACAAGGCATCCCTCCCCCAACCCTTAAAGCTCCTCTCTGTCATCAGAATAAAATTTATTGAGCACCAACTCAGTGCCCAGCGTGTGCTAGGCGCTGCAGGGAGCAAGCCTGAAAAGGCTGAGACTGTATCCAATAGAATATTGTTTCACTTTACTAACAATAGTCTGAGGTGGGGAACAATTATCCGGATAATTGAAGCAAATGCTACACCGCCCTCCTTCTCCCGTTCTCTCTCGGCGCTTGCCATTTTTAAAAAAAAATCTACGTTTTTCAAAGTTGGTGGTTTTGGGTTAGAATCGGGGAGTTGGGAGTGTAAGGGGAGGGCTGAATTAGCACCAATTCTCCACTTCCCTTGGCCTAAGTTTGCTGAAAACACTGGGCCTAAATAGCTGCTTAGTAATGGGATTCAAGACAGTTTTTTATATATAAAAAAATTGTTATAAAAAAGAGAGCGAACCTTTATAATTTTTAGCAATCTGGCCTTTCTGGTGTTCAACCTTGGTCATCTACAAAAATCTCCTGGAGAGTACGGGTGCCCTAGAGATTTTGATTGAATGGTGTGTGGACAGAACACAACTTAAAAACAAAAAGCATAGGTCACTTTCTATGTGGTCCTGAAGGTGGTGAGAGTTGAGAAATAACAAGTAAATTCTACCCTCATTTATCCAAGACAGTAACCCCTCTGAGCCTCATTCAACAATTGATAGTTGTTGAAAGTGTGTACTGAGTGCCTACTATATGCCAGGTTTGGTGCCAGGGAGTTCCCTTGCACAAGACCCGTCCCCTTGGGTGCTTCCTGTACGTCAAACGAATCGACAAATCTACTCAGATCTGGTGAATCACAAAAAGTCGCGTGAATTTGAAAGTAAAGCCCTCAAGGCTCTGGGAGTGGATAAAGCCGAAGGCTGAAGTGACCTGCCGGACAACCGGGTAGCCTCGGCCTGGGACGCGATTGGGGGGAGGGGCTGGGGAATGTGTCAGGACACCGAAGGGTGCGCACAAAAGCCGAGAAGAGTTTCTCGTGGCTAACTGCAAGAACTGAAACGAGGCCAGGGAGACTGGTAGAAGAATCTCAGTTTCCGCATCTGCGAACTAGGAAAAACGCACGCAGCTCTCGAATCTAGATAAATGAGGGTAGAAGAATTAAGCACTGCCTAGCACCCGGCCTGGTGCTTGGTAAGAGCTCGTGGCGTCTCTTGTTTTTGTTATTATCTGCGACCTGCAGCCCCATGGGTCCTGAGGCTTGGGAATGAGGTACCAGAGCCCCGGGTTTCCTAATGAGTAACCAGGGAGCCGGAGCCTCTGCTCAGTCCCTTCTCCGCCCCCGCAAAGGCTCCTCCGCAGCCTGGCGTCCGCACCCTAGAGACACCCATCCGGGCGTTTCTCTGGCCCTCGGTTTCTGGGCGTACCGTCAACCTGGGCCTCCCCGGAGAACCTCGCCACCTCTCGTTCCCCACCCATGTCAAAGGCCTCGAGCTCCATCCTGCTAGTCCCCACTTGGGACTGTGCTCCAAATTTCAAGGCTCCTTTGGCCTGGAGAAACCTTCCAGCTTTGCTGATTTGTTTTACAGGGGAGAAAACAGGAGGGTATGAGAATCCTCATAGCCATCATTTCCCGAGCTCTCATTGTGTGCCTTGCCCTTAATCAGGAGCCTTTGCCCACAAAACCTCATTTAATTTACATAACTGCCCTACCAGATAAAGCACTATTTTTATGGTTGTTTCTCTGATGAGAATCCCGAGTCTTATGGAAGTTGAAAGGCTTATCCGAGGTCACAGAGCTAGAGATGACACAGCCAGGATTCAGATCCCGTCTGTAGAATGCGGAAGCCTGAAGTTTTAGGCACTAGGCGATACTATCTCCTAATAATATCTAGCATTTATTGAGCACCTACTATGTTTTTTAGAAACAATGTTTATTGGAGTATAGTCGATTTACAATGTTGTGTTAGTTTCAGGTGAACAGCAAAGTGAATCAGTTATATATATGTGTATATATGTATATATCCACTCTTTTTTAGATCCTTTTCCCATATAGGTCATTACAGAGTATTGAGTAGAGTTCCCTGTGCTACACAGTAGGTCTTTATTAGTCTATTTTATATATAGTAGTGGAGCACCTACCATGTGCCCAGCTATGAGTTAAGCCTTTAATGCATCATTTATTTCTAGCAATGACCCTGTGAGGTAGGTAATTTTATTATTTCTCATTTGTTTATTGTCCACTCCTTGGTTAATGTGGTTTTCCTATGTATTAAAGATAACAAAGGCCAGTCTAATGTGGCCCATATGACAGAAGAGGCACAGACTGGAATTGGGATGAGATAGGGAATATGACTGTTTTTATTCACTTGCTCCCAGAACATAGTAAGTGTTGAAAGACATTTGGGCAGGTGAAAGCAACATCTTATTCTTTTACTTCAAAAGCCTTCATCATAATCAATATGTATGTCTGCAGGTTTATGTCAGTGCTGGTTGAGTACCTCCCCCAGTTGACTGCAAGCTGCACTGGGCAGAAATTGGGTCTGTTTTGTTTATTCGCCAGTGTATATAAAACATCCAGCTCAGAGGTGACATATATTAGGAGTGGAATAAGTATTTATTGAATGACTAATCCCTCATTTTACAGATAGGAAAAATGAGGCTCAGAGAGGTTATGCAACTTGTTCAAGGCCACACAGCTTAGAAATGGCAGAGGGAGAATTCAAACTGAGGACTTTCTAATGCTGACCCTGTCCCCCTTTTCACCCTAGCGCACAGCTTCCTGAGCTATGTCCTGTAGGTCACAGGGACTGAGCACGGGAACAGGGCTGCTCTGCCAGGGGCTGTCCGAAATCCGTGCTCAGTCACTCCTCTCTCCAGGTCTGGGTGAAGCCGAGGGAGGCAGAAGTTGCAAGAGGCCCGCGAGGCCAATCCCTAGTTGGGGGTAAATAGGCTCTGAGATTTTGCCGTGCTCACACGCGTGCCTGCTCCTTCCCGGCGTTCTGGCTGCCGCCGCGGGAGAACTGCAACATACACCTGCCTGTGTCTGTCGCCCTCTCTGGGTCTAGGTCTCCCCTTGTCCTTGCCTAGCGTTCTTACTGGAAAACGCAGCGGCTCTGAGAGATCTCATTGAACCCACAGCCTGAAAACGGGTTCCATCAGCAACAGCCCCCAAACTCCAAGCACACCGGCGGCATTCACGCTGGGCTTAGCGTCCTCGCCGTGGCAGATGCGCAAGCGCGAGCGTGAGTGCAGGGCGGGGGAACCGAGTGCGACTGTGTGTGCGCAAGAGCGTGTGAAGAGTGTGTGAGACGGGGTGAGCGTGCGTGAGAATGAGTGCGTGCGGAAGGGTGTGTATGATGTGAATGTGTATATCAGCAAGTGTGTGAAGAGTGAATATGAGTAGCGTGTGCGTGTGTGTAAGTGTAAAAGTGAAGAGTGTAGGTGTTTAGGAGTTTGGGGGGTTGTAAGCATCAGTGTGCGTGTGACTATAGGAGTGTGTGGATACATGAATGTGAGAATTAGGCTGAGTATGTGAGAGTGTATGAGTGGACGTGTGAATGTGGTGAGTGTGTGAGAAGCGTGCAGTCCCATGAGTGTGTGCGTTTGTGGAAGCAGGTGTGTCTGCAGGCCTGCCAGGGTGTCTGTGAAGAGTGTGACTGGGGAGTGTGCGCGTTTGAGTACGAGTGTGGACGTGGAAGAGGGCGTGTGTGCGCGTGTATGTGTGTGTGTGTGTGTGTGTGTGTGTGTGTGTGTGTGTGTGTGTGTGAGAGAGAGAGAGAAGTTGGCATTTGAGAGCGCGTGCGTGCGTGCGTGGGGTGGGTGCGCGGGGCGTGGCTCCTCCCGTGGGCCGGGCCTCTTGGCTGCTCGTTCCTGCTTACACGGTGGGCATCCACCGCAGGGCAAGCTCTTCTGTCTGCCTGGGGCCTTGGAACCTGCGACCTCAGAGTGAGGGAGGGGTGGCGGGGGAGGAGGGAACCTCAGGTTGAAAACTGGACGTGCTAAGCGGGCGGGGCTCTGGAGCAATGGCTCCTGGAGTCCCCTTCTTTTCTGCCACCAGTTTTCTTCACTCCCATCTGGATCGTCTTTCCATCCATTTTCTCAGTGAGCATTTATGGAGTGCCTACAGTATGCCAGGCTCTGCTTTAGGCCTCTGGGGAAACCAGGAGAACAAGATAGCTTAGGTCTCACTCATCGTGGAGTTTTCACAGGGCTTTCTGTTCATGGGTAACTGATACAAACATAAATTTTGGCCTGTGCCCTCAAGCAGAAGGGCTTATAAGACAGACAGTGATAGCAATGAGACAATGCACTGTAGTAAGTGTGTGTGCATTCCGGCTCCATCCCAGGCTCAACACTTTCACTGCACTATTGAGCTTGGGCATAGGGTTAGGATGTCCTGGGTGTGAATCTCCCGTCCTTTGACAATGAAAATAATAATGACCTGTCTCATAGGGTGGCTGTGGGTGTTAAATGAGTTGTTATGACAACCGTGGGAAAATGCCTGGTGCATGGTTAGCCCTCAATATATACAAACTATGACGATGGCAATGATGGTGTTCCCCAGGCCTGATGGAATGTGGGAGGAGGGGAGATGCTGTGTTTGTGGGCTACAAATTTAAGAGATTATCCATGGATTTAAATTAAATTAAATTAATCTATGTATGTTTATACTGCATTCCTCTCTGGAATCAGGCTGTGAGTATCAGATACTTGGTCTTCATTCTTCTCTAGTGACTTCTCCTCCTGAACCAATGGTATCAATAGTGCTGTTGTCAAGAGGAAATGGAAAAGTATTGAAGGAAGACAGCGAGAATCTACAGGAGCCAAATGTTCTTTCAGGCAGCCATAGAAGCATTTTGAGTCCACTCAGGTACCATTAAAGTGAAAGAGAATATTTTCACAGTGACACAAAATGCGTGCTGTAATTTAAACCTGTGAGCAAGATTTCCGATGAAATATGACATAGGAAATATGTTTCCTGATTAGCCATGTACCTCCCTGGAACAAGATACTATATAAACAATTGCAGGACATAATTTTTTTTTTAAAGAAGGCTGTCTTATTAAGATTCTTTTTTTTTTTTTTTGATGTTCTAACTAGGATCACAAAATAATTTTATTTTAAACCAAAAAGATCATGTTCAAAGATTGAATTTCCTTACTTTTTTCAAGAGAAAATAAAACAGAAAGAAATCTTGAAAAGTGCGAGAATTGTTTGCAACATCTAGGTTCTCGAATTTAACAGCTGTAAAGGAATTTTGCCATTATCCTGCTGGCCCATCTCATGTTACAACCAGAGAAATGTGATGTCCAGGGAGATGAATGGTCAGTTCCCTTAGCAGTCACCAAGTAGTCACAATTTTATGCACAATTTTACATTTGCAGGAAGAATTCCTGCAACTAGGAGGGAAAAATGAAGAGGAGTTCCAGCTCCCTTCCATATGGGCACATCTCTGTTGCTGGCAGCTCTATCTTCTGGTGGGTCAGAACCAAACTTTTGGACTCCTCCTGACTCCTCTCTTTCCCTCTGTACATTTACTCCATTGGAAAGTCCTGATGGCTCTACCTTTAAAAATATCCAGAACTTGACCACTCTCGACACTCCCAAAACTGTCACACTGGCCACATCACAGTCTAGTCTCCTGACTGGGCTTTTTCCTCCTATACTTGCCTCTATAGTCTGTTCTCAACCCAGCAGCTAGAAGATCCTCTAAAAACAGAAGTCAAATCAGGTCAGAGCAAAAACCGAATATATTACAATGGCCAAAAAGGCCCTCCATTATCTGGCCGTGTCCATCTCTCTGACCCCCTCTTCTATTGACCTACTCGCTTGCTCTACTTTCCTTGCTTGTCTGGCCCGCTCTTGCACTGGCCTTCCCCTCTGGTGAGAATTCTTCCCCACAAGCTCACTTCCTCACCTTCTGGTCTTCCCTCAAATGTCATTTTCTCACTATTTTAAAAATACCAAAGCCCCTACTGTGCCCTCTGTACTCCCAACCCCCTCACCATGCTGTGTTTTGTTCTCCCATAGCACTTATCACTTTCCAGCATACTCTATAATGTATAATGTGTACTGTGTTTGTGTGTTTATTGTCAGAATCTCCCTGCTAGACTGAAAGCTCCCGGAGGATATTTATGTCCGTTGGGGTCACTGAGAACAGTAGGTGCTCAATCAGTACTAAGTACAGGATTGAAAGAAGAATGCCAGTGTTCTGGGTAGATGCCTAACCACAACTCTATCTTACCTCTACATAGCATTTTGGAGTTTACAAAGAATATGTTGTAAGTATGTCTTAAATATGTTGTGTCATTGGATCTCACAATTAATATAAGCTAGACAGGATTTTTTTTTTCCAACAGTTATTTCCACAGTGAGGTATTCACAGGTTAAAGGACTTGTCCAAATCAGATCCAGGACTAGGATCTAAATCAGAGTGTCTTTTTGGGTGGGAGACACTTGGCTCAATGAGGAAAACTAATAGGTTACTGGTTCACTGTGGGTCCCTCTAAAATCTGGCCCCAGGATGAAGGCTGGGGTCCTCCCTCTACTGTCTGTCTTTAGTATTATGTAGCTGCTCAAGCCCCAGCTAAATGAGTGGTGCTTGGGGGAACATAACACAATGGCCACATCCTCTTGTGTTTATAATTTGCACAGGGTTGAAAACAAGAGATATTGTCTTGTTAGCTCGAGCTCATTTGGAGTCTGCCCTGAATCTCTGGACTTGGCTGGATGCCCTACCTTGTCTGACTTGCTCTGGGCAAACCAACATACTGTCTTAGTCAGTGTATTATAGTTCCTTCCTCATGTTTGGTTTCTCTGTCAGTCCATCAGATTTAGCTGATGAGCTCATTGACTGCAAACTGATTTAACAAGACAATGTCCCTCATTCTCTGGGCATACACAGCACCACTGTCTTCCCAGATATTATGAAAAATTGACATCTCCTTTTGAGAGCATTGATACCTCAATAGCCATTCATCAATAACTGGTGTTAGAGCAACAGTTAATTATATCGAACTCTAAAATCAGTAAAAGAAAAAGTAATGTGATTCAGAAAATAGATGTAAATATAATTAACAATTCTGAACAAATTTTTAAAGATAGTACTTTTTCCTCAAAGATGTTCACCTGTAGTAAAATAAATGACAGTTGCTTCTTTGTTATCCCTCGAATGGCATAAATTGTTACTATTTTATGTGAATGGGGAAAATTAAAACATTTCGAGACAAGAAAAGAAAAAGAACAATTTAATTGTTTATTGAAATATTAATTCAATGTTTGGTTATTCACAGGTTATCGCCATGCCATCTCCATTTAGAATTTAATACATGTCTCAGTTATACACTGTTTTTCAGTTCCAGGTGCTCTACGGCAACAGAGATGTTAATTATGAATGCAGAAGGCATAGTTCAGAAAGGAACAACGGCAGCCAAAGTTAACTGCATCGTTGCTGTTCTAAAAGAGGCTTCTTACCTGTGCTTTTTCTGAGATCAGAAAAGTTAATGGAGTTCCAAACAATGTAACTAATAAAGATCACAATACCATTATATTGGCCGGAGAATGAGCCCTACCCAGACAGGACTCTTGGTGTATGTAGTTGTAAACACAAGCAAAGCATGTCAGAATAATGGCCAATTTAAAATATAAGGTCTAGGCCATATTGCTAGAGGAACTTCTGGAAATAGAGCTACAGTTGCTATTAAAATTCAGTTCAGTTCAATTCACCATTATTTACTGAGTGCCTACTTGTGCTAGGTGCTAGGGTAACAAAGATGGCCAGAATCTAACCACAACCCTTGATGAATTCTAATGGAATGCAACAATCTATGAAACCATGGAGAAGAGAGCCATTCTTTGTTCTGGCTGGCATCAGGGATTCTGGGACTGGGCCTTGAACTGTTTGTAGGACATGCTCAGCTTCAAAACAACACAACACCACCACAACATCAGTGAGAGAAGAGACTTCTAGGCCAAAGATCTGCTAGTGAGCACAGGCCTAGAAGGTAGATGTCTGTTATGTGGAGGTGGAATGGCTGCATGCAGCAGGGAGAAACAGCAAGGGCTGCTGAGCGCTAGAAAGCGAACGGTCTGAGTGGCAAGTGAAGTACTATGAGATACCTCTATATTAGATGGACAGTCATTGAAGGTGCTAAGCAGAAAATTGCAATGATTGTATTGTAATCATTGTAAAGGAATGATTGGAAAAGAGAGAAACCAGAGGCAGTTAAAGTCTTAAAGTCCAGTCCTGAGATGAAGAGGGTCACATTAATCAGTGGTGGCAGGAAAGGAGAAGGAAGGGTAAATTCAAGAGTCATTTGGAAGAGAGCACCAACAGTCCTTGGTTACTAATTAGATGGAATGTGGGTACAGAAAGAGAAATGAGTCAGTGGGGAATTTGGATTTCTAGCTCAGGTATCTGTGTTAATGATGATGGTATTAACAAACATAGTGGTTACAGATGGAAGATAAGCAGTTTTTCATTGTTTCAGGTGGGCTTGTGGATGGAGTGGGTGGAAGAGGAAGAAGAAAAAGTATTTGGTTTTAAACATTTTGAGTTGTAAGTACTTTTGGAACAGTCAAGGAGAAATTTTTTATGTATAGTAGGAGTTGGAAAAATGGATCTGAACTTAAGAGAAATTGGGGCTAGAAGTAAAAATGGCATCAGTTGGACTTCCCTGGTGGCGCAGTGGTTAAGAGTCCGCCTGCCAATGCAGGGGACACGGGTTCGAGCCCTGGTCCGGGAAGATCCCACGTGCCGCAGAGCAACTAAGCCCGTGCGCCACAACTACTGAGCCTGTGCTCTAGAGCCTGTGAGCCACAACTACTGAGCCCACGTGCCACAACTACTGAAGCCCCCGCGCCTAGAGCCCGTGCTCTGCAACAAGAGAAGCTACCGCAATGAGAAACCCATGCATGCAACCAAGAGTAGCCCCCATAACCCCCACTCGCCGCAACTAGAGAAAGCTCGCGCGCAACAACCAAGACCCAATGCAGCCAAAAATAAATAAATAAATAAATGGCATCAGTCTACAGTACTTAAACTGTATTCACATAATAGTTGCAGCATTAAGATAAGATGAAATTACTGAGGGTTGAGGTGATGGTTAGGACGGTGGTCAGAAAAGGCCTCAAGGTCTGATGGGTATAGTGCCCACCAGAGTAATTGGCACATAGTATTTGGGTATAGTGCCCACCAGAGTAATTGGCACATAGTATTTAACATATTTGTTGAAAGCTGACTATGTTGCAGAGTCTCACTTCCCTGCTCTCAGGAACTGTATAATCTCTTGGTCAATCTATCTAGCGGTAATCAAGTCCTTACCACTTGACAATGGGACTGGAATACAGTAGATTTGGAAACCAAATCAAGGTTGTAAGGTGGCTTGGTGGGAATTTGGGATTAGAGTTCGAAATAGCCTCCTTTAGCCAACCAGGTGCCTTAGAAAGTTGGCCTGAGCGCTCTTTCTTCATCCCAACCCATCTAATAGAAACAAAGTGAAGTAGGGAAATCTTAATGTAGTATTCAGATACCCTGACTTGTTTCCTTTCCAAAAGACTTCCTTTTCCATGTAGACCTTAGACATTTTCTGATTGATACAACTTTATCTCTGAAGGGCCTATTGCCAACTTAGCATGCCAAGGACTCATCAAGTAGGGCAGTCAGATGTTTATGGCTTGGTCCTAAGCAACAGCATTGCTCAGATTCGCAGTGTGAGTCACAATCCTAAGTGACTGCTCCAGATCACAAGATGTTTGTGTTTCGTGAATGACTTCAAGTGCTTGCAAAATGGTCTGTCATATCCACCTCCAGAAAGGAGGTTGCTCATCTTTGAGACCCCAGGTAGATGGAAAAAGCAGGGAGAAATGGTAAATCAATGCATATACATTATCACCATTTATCATCAGCTATAACTTTTAATTTATTTTCCATCCATCACCTCGTTACTTATCTAATTACCCTCATCCTAGTACATTCTGGACCAACATCTCTGCTTTAAGCAGGCAGGCCTGTCTGTGGTCCACAGCACACAGAGCTCCATGTCTGGGGCTTCCTACTGACATCTTTCCCACTTAAAGTGCTTCTACCCTGTTTTTCTACCTTTTTCTTCCTAATGGTGAAAACACAAATCATCTAAAATTCCTCAGTGTTTACATATATAGTAACTCTAAGTTTTATCTCTACATAGTGTATACTGGGGCATAATTTCTTAGGATCTGTTTATGCAGATGCTAATCTTTCAAGAGCAATATCTTATAGACTAGCCCTCAGCATCATCTAGAGAGATGGTTGAGTTAATGAACTATTCAACTAAGTCAATTTGAAGTTTCTTAGATGATGAGAATAATAATGATAATAACTATCATTTACTGTGTCTGCTATGCCAGAATAAGCATTTTGCCATGTTATTACATTTGACTGAGTGAAGAGGATATCATCCTCATTTTACAGATGAGGAAACTGAAGTTCGGAGAGGTTAATTTGCCTGAGGTCACATGATTAGTAAAGAACAGAACCTGGATTCAAACCCATGTCTTTGAGACTCTGCAGTTCAAAATCTTGGCAAAGCACCATATTTTTAGTGTTCATTTTTTAAAGGACAAAAATAGTTTCTGGTATTTTCTTTATCTCTTTACATTCCTCCTTGTATAGGGCTGTGCATTGAACATTGTAATGAAATGGGCTTTTTTAAGGTTGCAGGAACACATGGACACCCAATTTCCCTCAGCTGACTTGAGTGTTTTGGTAAGGATAGACAGGGAGGTAAAGGAAGGTAGGATATGTCTCAGCAACTGCAAAGCCAGACCTCATGGAGAATTGGAAAAATCATTCCTTCTTATGCCCATTTCCTCAGAAGGGGAACTTAGAGATTTATGGATCCTTCCTCCCTTTGAGAACAAAGTTTGCTGATGTTCAGATAAAAGGCCCTTCATTAGAAACCAATTCCTTCATTAACTCAACAAATATTTATTGAGCGCTTACTGTATGTCAAGCAGTCTTCATGGCACCAGGGAAAAGAAAACAGGTAAAGTTTTCTCCTAATGGGGCTTACGTTCAAACAGTTCCTTATATTAAGTTTTAGGGGTATGCTGATAAATCTCATGGGACTGGTCTCTTCTTAATGCTCATTCTCCAGGTTTGGAGTCTTCTTCATTTTCAAGATTATACTTGAATTAAGAAGTAGGTATAAGTCAATATTTTCCAAATTTATTTATAGTGGACAGCAGTTAGTTATTTCTACATCATTGGTAGTATTGTTGTTTCAGCCTTGGAATTCCAGAGAAGCTGACACTATCTATGGCTCCAAAGAGGAAATATGATCTAGGGTAAGCCAATCAGTATATGTTATCCCTTGCATAATGATTGGCTTGGTAAACAGCTTGTGACTTGAGAGGATCCAATAAAAGCAAATCTCAGAACTTTGGTGGTGGTGGGGTGGGGGTTGGAGTTTAAGAACACTGATCCTCTCTCATGCTCTGGAGAGTGTGATGTGTAAATATGAGGGCTGGATCTGCTGCAGTCATTTTGCAGAGAAGAGGAAGAATATAACACATAGATGTAAACAGAATCCAGAAATGGAGCTTGAGGCCTGATCACATTGTACCTTGCCTGCCCCACCTCTAGACTTTATCAGTGAAGTCAACAAATGTCTACTTATTGAGACAGTTTGAATTCAGTTTGGAAGGAAGGAAGGAAGAAAGGAAGAGAAAAACACTTATCTTCTCCCTTTGTTTTTTTCTAGAAGCATTTCACAGGACTAGATTTTCTCAGAGTAAAACATTGGGAAATGCTGATCTTGACAGTTGATGGCTATTAGCCAAAGTCCTAGACAGGATAAAATATGCATCCCTTTGATCAAGATCTCTCCAAGTTTTAAGAAGTATCTTTATACCCACTGTTATGTAGTCTAAGTGCAAAGAGATGTTCTTAAATGCTGATCTTAAAAAATGGCATGTGGTTTAAATTTTTAACATGGTTTTTCAGTGAGTGATTAAAACATCTCTGAGATATTAGTTAAGGGAAAGAAGGGGAAAAAAAGAGGTCCCTGTGATTATGATCAAAGGAAAGAAAGACTATATCTCAGGGGAAAGAAAATGTAGAAAGGTTGGAAGAAAACAAAAGGTAGGGATAAAAATCAATTTTCTGCAAAGGGAACTTTTTAAAAAATAAATAAATAAATTTATTTTTGGCTGTGTTGGGTCTTCGTTGTTGCACGCGGGCTTTCTCTAGTTGTGGCGAGCAGGAGATACTCTTCATTGCAGTGCGCAGGCTTCTCATTGCGGTGGCTTCTCTTGTTGCAGAGCACGGGCTCTAGGCACGCGGACTTCGGTAGTTGTGGCTCGCAGGCTCTAGAGTGCAGGCTCAGCAGTTGTGGCCCATGGGCTTAGTTGCTCCGTGGCATGTGGGAATCTTCCCAGACCAGGGCTCAAACCCGTGTCCCCTGCATTGGCAAGCAGATTCTTAACCACTGCGCCACCAGGGAAGTCTGCAAAGGGAAGTTTTAATGCTAACCTGGAAGAGAAAGGGTACAGTAAAATTTCTAAGTTTGTATAATCTAATGTCATGTAGGAAAATATAAAGATAATAGTTACTAAATCATAAACTCTCAAGATTGAGTGGACAGAAAAATGAAAGGCAGACTCAATACAGTAAAATATAATTCAAACTATATTAATAAAGTTTCTATGTAACTTTAATTATGATCCAGAAACAAAAAGGGAATTAAGGATTGTAGGACTATTCTTTAATGATATTAATTTAATCTGACTCAATTAAATCAGATTGAACAACTCTTCTCAGTATAACTGTCAAAATGTTGTTTTTGATCATTTTAGGAATGGGAACAGAAAGTAATATCTGACCCTTTGGCAATGGCATTTATCAAAATGACATTTGATGTGTATGTAATGGTAGGGTCCTGAGCTACCTAAAGTTTTTAAACTCATTTCAGTAACCCAAGAAAACCTTGATTAGTGAGCACTAATTATAAAATCAACATGTTAGAGACATTATATTCATGGGTTGGTTGGTGTCACTCATAGTTGATCTGAGATTACCATCTAAAGAGCTTTTGATTTTGGATTCATTTGCCAAGTTACATCATTTCTAAAGCATCTCAAATCAGGCAGGACAGGGTAGAACCACATGCTGCTGCCCTAGAGTGTAGATGGGTCTGAATGGGCCTTGATTTAGTCAACAGTCATGCTCTAATCATGAATGATCAGCTGTTCTATGATACTAACAAGAATGATCCCCTGCTTGTGTGACATGCTCTTAAACAGGTCCTCATGGTTAGAGGTGGGTGGCAGGAGGGCTGCTGTGGGAATGAAGTTACAGAGACCTGACAGACAGAGGGCAGGGTGGGACTCTGGGCCAAAGTGAAATCACTTCTAAGGTGAGCAGGAGCCACAACAGCCCAGCAAGGACATTTGGAGGAAGCATCTCTGTGTAGACGAAACTCTCACAGGCTAATCACTATGCTAATCCACAGCAAAATGATTTGTCCATTCCTTAGATGATACATACATTGCCTCCTCAATGTGCCTCTTGTAGGTAATGTGAGATGTTTGCTTGAATCTCAGGAAACAATAAAGTCAAGTTGACTGTTCCTTCCAGTTCTGCCACTGAATTTTAAGTTGCCAGGCGACTGTGTAGGTATGAATGGATGACTACTCAAAAACCACTCCACTGTCCCACAGTATGGCTTTGCTCAGAATGGCAAGGAGGGAGAAAGACTGGAAGAGAAGAATGGTTGCAGTATCTTCTTGTATTTCTATAGGGCTTTATGGGTGCTCAGACCATGATCCAGCATGGTGAATTATTTCTGCAGAGGCAGCTAGAAAGGAGTATTATCTTCATTCTCTAGGTAAGGGAATTGAAGGAAGATAATTTAGAGTAGGTTGATTGCAATGCAGCATGAAGATGTATATCTCCTACTCTTTATTCTAGTATTCTCTCCACCCTGATTAAAATAACATCATCATCATTAATCATAACAACTAACCCTTAGAGTACTTACCATTCTTTACATGTATTATCTCATTTAATCATCCCAACAACTCTGTGCAATAAGTACTATAATTAGCTCTACTGCACAGATAAGGGTAACAAGTATTGAGTCAACCCAGCTTCCTGTTTCTTAAATATCATCCTGGGATTGCTAAGTGTTTGGAGAGGTAAAGAGCTTTTTTATAACCCCTCAGCAATTCCTCATTAAGTTGCATAAAAATGGTTAGTCTCATTTTCTCATTAAGTTTTTATTTTTTCCTTCTTATCTTCCCTTCCTTGTGGTGGAAACTTACCCACAGAAACAAAAGGAGTCTTAGGTCTTCGTTGTATCTCTGCCTTTTAGGAGCCAGTTGAACTTGAGTAACTCATTTAACTTCAGTTTCTTCTGACATTTATAGAATGGGAATAATATCCCTCTGTTTATTTCATTGGAGTGTTCTGAGGGTCAGATGAGACATTCTAAATGAAAATGTTTATAAAATGATAAGCACTATGGAAACATTGTTATAAATATTGTTTCTACTTATAGGTGGTCTTTTTTCTTTGCCTCATTTTTTCCCTTATTTTTCTGAAGAAAGTCATTGCATTCTTCTACATGTTCATGTCCAAATGTCTTCCTAATGGTGCAATTGACTACAACACAAAAGATAATAGCAAGATTTCTGAAGAAGTTCACTTAGAACTATTTTGTTCCTCCAGGTTCAAGCTATTCCAACAATGATAAGTTGCATTTAATATTTGGAGCCTCCAGGTTACCTCACAGTGCATTATGTTTTCAAAGGACACATTGGTGTCTTTAAATATATCAAGTACAGAGTTACTAGATGATTTCCCAAAGCCTAAACTTATTCATGCATCTCCTTAAGCACTTAACATCACTAGGATCAACATAATGTCTTGGGTATTAGAGCCCTAAATTTCACTTACTTGAGAGAATTTGTTCTTTACAATTTTAGTTCCATATAAAAGTAACTCAGGTTTTAAGAAGAGGTTGAATCATACTAGCCAATGAGAGTAGAAAAGAAAGAAATTTCAAAGTATGAATGTAAAAAGCAAATATTCAGAAAGAAAATAATATGAGAAAATATTGTAAGAAAAAAGTAGGTATGAGTAAAAACAGCATTGTAAGGCCATTGTGTGTGTGCTGTGGGTGGGGCTGAGCAACAAGAAAGAGAGAGAGAGAGGGAGAGAGAGAGAGAGAGAGAACAAAAGTAAGTTCTCTCCTAAGTTCCCATGTGAAGCTGGGTGCTGCCTAAACTCAGTCACGTGAGAAGTCCAGCACGATTAGAACTATTAAATCCAACTCTTCCCTGTACCATGTTCAAAGAAGTGTAGAAACATCTCAGCGTCGGTGAGTAGGAAGGCCATTGGCTCCCAGTGAGAGTTCCAAAAGGGTAGAGAATAGGTTTCACCATACCCCCAGTTCAGGAGCAAAAGTTGGTTGTGTCCCTCAACCTTAAAGGTGAAGCCCAGCAATGTAAAAGTGGTATACTAAGTGTCTATATAAGTTAAGTATGACACTATGGCCATGTACAGAGGCGTAAAACAAAACAACTAAAAAAGATACCAAACTTTTACACATGGACACACACACACACACACACACACACACACACATCTTCCCCAAAATTTAAAAATTAATAGTTTAATCAAGCTATTGAATCTGTTTTTCTTTGTCTTTCTACAGTTTCTACTAGGGTTAAGAAGGAAGTGTTAGTCTCTTTATCTTCTGACTTGGTTGTAATAATAATGTATTACAACATAACAGATTACCCCAAAACTTAGTTGCTTAAAACAACGGTAGACAATTGTTATTTCTGACAGTTTCTGTGGATTAGGAATTGGTGGTCTGGCACAGGCCCTCTCACACTGTTGCAGTCAGGATGTTAGCTGGAGTTACCGCCATCTGAAGGCTTGACTAGGATGGCTCACTCACAGGAGTGGTGGTAGGCCTCAGTTCCTCTCTTGTGAGCCTTCCTGTAGAGTTGTTTGAGTGTCTTCATGACATGGCTACTAGCTTCCCCCAGAGCGAGTGATTTAAGAGAGTAAGGTGGATACTGCCATGTCTTTTATAACCTAGCCTCAGAAATCACATACTGTCACTTTCACAATCCTGTTGGTTGCACAGGTCAGCTCTATTCAATGTGGGAGGGACTAAAGGAGGGTGTGAATACCAGATGATGAGGCTCATTAGGGATCATCCTGGAGGCTGGCTATCATACTAGTCAAATCACACTATTTCTGGTTCTGAGCCCCAAATAATAAAATGGCTATTGACCCAACAAAGCTGATAAGAGGCATATACAGCCTTTGAAAAGAGTCAGGAACTTGAAACTACCTTCTTGGAGGAAAAATGATTGAAGTAAGTGGGCATGTTTAGCTCAAAGAAAAAATTTTCGGTGGAGATATCTTCACTTAATTGAAGGACTGTCACATAGAAGAAAGAGTAAACTTGATTTATGTCTCCCCAGAGATTGGAAAGAGAATTAATGGATGAAGATAGATTGAATGACTCTTGAATTCCAGGCAATATTAAAGGGCTTGGAATAAAAAAATAGCAAAGACACAGTCCCAGACCTTAAAGAATCCAGTCTTTAAGAGCTGTGGAAGAACACAGTACAGCATTTTTTTTTTTTTTTTTTGTGGTACGCGGGCCTCTCACTGCTGTGACCTCTCCCGTTGCGGAGCACAGGCTCCGGACGCACAGGATCAGCGGCCATGGCTCACGGGCCCAGCCGCTCCGCGGTATGCGGGATCTTCCCAGACCGGGGCACGAACCCGCGTCCCCTGCATCGGCAGGCGGACTCTCAACCCCTGCGCCACCAGGGAAGCCCAGTACAGCATTTTTGTCTATGCTCAGTATGGTTACAGATATTTAATATAATTATCGAAGATGCTCAATAGAGAAGGAAGCACCACGTGATTTAGACTGACGCATGATTTTGGAGGTTAGTGTGGACAAGATGCCTTCTGGGCTTCATTCTGATCTTATGAGCCTATGATTTTAGGAATAGTCTCTAGACATTTGTGAATTTAAAAGATGGCAGTGAGGAAAACCCAGTACAAATTATATGTCATATTTACAGCATTGGTTTAAATCAGGTGAGCAGTTGTAGATATTATTCTAGGGTAATCTAGGAAAATCCATATGGATTTTACAGATTTATTATAAAAATATTTGGAGACATTGAACTAAATATGTATATACAGTGTGAAATGATCAAAGAACAATGAAAACAATGAGTTCATATCTGTAGTCATCTAATATTTCTAAAGCACTAACTGTATACTAGGCACCGTTGTAGGTGTTGGGAAGATGGAAGTGATCTGAATATTTCTCTGCTGGTGTTTAAAACTGGAGAGCATAGTGGTAAGATCATGGAGTGAGGAAACATACTGTTTAGGCTCAAATCCTGGTTCTACCATTTCCTAGTTGTGTGGCCTTGGGCCAAGTTACTTTAATTTCCTTTTGCCTCAGTTTGCATATGTGTAAAATAGGAATGAAAGTGGTACCTATGTTATAGGGATGTTTGTGAAGCTAAATGTGTTGATATATGCAAAGTGCTTAGAATAGTGTCTGGAATACTATATATACTATATAAGCATTTGTTTCTTTTCCCAAATAGAATAGCGTCTGCCCTCAGGAAGCTCCCACTCTAGTTTAGATCACCTTCTTTCTCTCTTCCTCAGTCACCACAGTTGTTCAGATGACTGTGGAAGCAGAAGAGGATAACTGGTGCTCCCCAAAGGCCTTTCACACACTTGTATTGCACACGACCTTTCCTCAATCCTAGGGCACTGGAGCAGCAGTGCTATTTTTCACTAGTAATACTCTGAGCACCACAAACTCTAAGATTGGGACACATAGTGTCAATTTTATGTTAAAAAAAGATTTTTAAAATGATCAGTGTGGGGGGGCTTCCCTGATGGCGCAGTGGTTAAGAATCCACCTGCCAATGCAGGGGACACAGGTTTGAGCCCTGGTCCAGGAAGGTCCCACATGCCGCGGAGCAACTAAGCCCGTGTGCCACAACTACTGAGCCTGCACTCTAGATCCCACGTGCCACAACTACTGAAGCCTGCATGCCTAGAGCCTGTGCTCCGCAGCAAGAGAAGCCACAGCAAGAGAAGCCACCACAATGAGAAGCCTGCAATGGCTTCTGCAACACCACAATGAAGAGTAGCCCCCGCTCTATGCAACTAGAGAAAGCCCAGACACAACAAAGACCCAATGCAGCGAAAAATAAATAAATAAAATACATAAATTAAAAAAAAATGCTGATGATCAGTGTGGGTTGAGAAGATTAACTTCTTTTTTGGAATTATATCTCTGAGTAAAGACTAAGTAAGACATTTTATTTGTTTTCCCAGAGGACCAAGAAATTTGAATTTCTCCAGACAATTTAAAACGCTCCTGATGCAATTTAAAATTCTTCCTCTCACCTAGGAAGATGGTACTCATGGCTGGCACCAAACATTTCTGCTCCTAAGGCCATGTTCCCTAATACCATATCTACCCTATCCAAATATTAATAAATTAGGCTCTAGAACATACAAAATCATACGTTAGTATTCTTGTCCCTATCACTCTTCTTGGGTAGTAACAGAGATAGAGTAATAAGAAGAAAAATAGCTAACATCTTCTGTGAGATTACCAGGTTCCAGGCACTGTGTTCTAGATCCCAACCCATGTGCCTGTTTTGAAAATCATATGCTAGATATGATTCTTCCCTCAACTAATTTCTTAGGTCAGCCATTCCTGTATTACAAGTTTGGTGTAAATTTGGATATGGCAGTTAAGCAAGGTGTAGGCCTGGGGCTTTGATTTTTCACCAGAGATCTTTATCTCCTCAACCCAGAATTCCACGAGAAAAATTTTCCATGTTGCTTCCTTGGCCCATGGGCAGAGTTCTTCTGGTTTCTCTCTTGCTGCCCTTCCTGGTTAGATGCCATGGTCCTGCCTTGAACCTGCCCAGGGCCAGGTCTCCTATCACAGCATATTGAAACTCCTGCCTTTAGCTGCTGGGACCTACTTCTGGTCCAGTAATTCCCCCTAACCCTTCCCCTCCCAGCCCCATGATGTAGTCTATGAGTCTATCACTCAAGCTTTAAGCTTCATCTTTGCTTCTGGCACTAAAAAGCTTTATCTGTCTCTCTTTTAAATTCAGTATTTACTATATTACTAATTTTTAAAACTTAGGCTTTATTTTTTAAGAGCCATTTTAGACTTTAAGGAAAATTGAGAAGATAATACAGAATGTTCCCTACACTACTGCATGCAAGTTTTCTCTGTGATTAGCATGTTACAGTATGTTTGCTAAAATTAATGAACCAACATCGATACATTATTATTAACGAAAGTCCATAGTTTATTCAGATTTTCTTAGTTTTTATCTAAGTTCCTTTTTCTGTTCCAGAATCCCATCCAGGATGCCACATTACCTTTAGTTGTTATGTCTTCTTAGGCTCCTCTTGGCTGTGACAGTTTGTCAGAGTTTCCTTGTTTTTGATGACCTAGGCAGTCTTCAGGAGTACTGTTAAGGTATTTTGTAGGATGCATCACTACTGGAATTTGGCTAATGTTTTTCTTATGATTAGAATGGGCTTATGGGTTTTGGGGAGGAAGATCAGAAAGGTTAAGTGCCATTTTCATCATATCATAATAAAGGTACATACTATCAACATAATTTATGGTCAACATAATGTTGACTTTGATTAGCTGGCTGCAGCAGTGTTTGTCAGGTGTCACCACTGTAAAGTTAGTTTTCCCCCCTTTGCTTTGGCAGGAAGTCTCTAAGTATGGTCCACACTTAAGGAGTGGGGAGTTACACTGCCCTTTATTACTGTTTTTTTTTAATGGTTATATTTAATCAAGGGGTTCTGTGTTGGCACTGTCTATCAAATTGCTGGTTGTAGAAATTGAGTCCTTCCTCAGGATTTGCTGTTCTCCTTAATACAGTGGACACTGGTTTCTTACATTATCTCTGCAGCATCTCACATGAACAGCTACTACATCCTTCTTTTGCTTTTTTCTCTCCCTTTACTTGTAACACCACACTCTCTGAGTTTGCCTCTCACCACTTTGGCTAGTTTCTCTCAATTTCCTTTGTCAGTCCTTCCTCCTGTCTCCATCTCTACTTATTGTAATTCCTTCACCCTACATCATCTTGTCTTCTCACTCTCTCCCGGGGACCTCACCTCTTGGCTTTTGAGCCATCTAGGGCACTTCTATGGCTGCCTTTACCATCTATGAGTTGATGGGTCCCAAATGTTTTTATTTCCTGCCAAGACTTATCTTTTGAGCCTCTCCCTCTCCTCTTTCTCTCTTCTCCCTGTCTTATTTATCTCTTCATTCATCTACCCACATATCTATCCATCTGTCTGTCTAATATCCCTGTCTATCTAACTATGTTCTACTGGGCATCTCCACTTGGTGTCCACTAAATCCATTATTCTCTCCTACAAACCAGGGAAATTTTTAGGAGTAGCTGAACTCAGGGGACTCAGGACATGGTCATCAGGAAAAGTCATGTTTGCTTCATCCCTTGGTTCTGCTTCCCCCAGTGTTTGCATCATTCTTAGACTGTTTCTACTACTGTAAGAGCAACATGGTTCCTAGTAGATTCATAGAAAAAGAGATCCCCCTGTTCCCAATAGTTATGTTAAAAGTTCTGGTATTGAATCTCATTGGTTCTGTCTGAATCATGTATCTGTTCAAACCAATTACTCTGCCCCAAGGTATCCCATGCTCTCTGACTTGCCACCCTAGGTCATATGCACACTTGGAATTGGGGATGTGCTCAGCTTAATCCAATCATCTGTACTGAGAGTAGGGGAGATATGATTTACCACAAATTGTCCGGGGAGGGGAGGATGAGTGCTGTTTTCAGAAGAAGTAGGGTATACATGCTGGGTAAGTTGGACTACTGGTCTCCCATTTGGGGATTTTAAAATGCACATCTGATAATGTCATGGCTTGGCTTCACATCCCCAGTGTATCTTCCTTACTTTTAGGATGAACTTCTGGCTCTTTATCAAGGTCTTCAAGTTTCTCTCAAACCTCTTTTATCCCATTGCATTTTGGCTCTGCCTTCCTTGCTATGGTTCAACCACACTTTGGTTTTTACCTGATTTGGGTCATGTGCTTTTCTGCCTCAGAGTCTTTTTTTTTGTTAATGAAAATAAGCTTTATTACATCGAGTAATAAATACAAAGATGCAAACAGTTCCATTTTCTTCCAGATGTTTGGATCAACTTACAGGAAAGGCAGAACTGAAATCTACATACAGTCTCAGGAAAAATTTCGGGGATCCTTGTTGGGTTTGGTTTGGGAGGTTGCTCCTCTGTATGTATAACTTGTGCATTTTTAAAATCGACTTCAAAGCACTAATAGTCATGCAAATGCTTAAGCAAAAAAGAATTTACGTTAAGCAGAATCTATAGTGTATGGGAAACGAGGGGACCAGCTACTAGTTAAGTGTGCTGTCAAGTCTGCACTACAAAAAAACCCTTCAAGTTGTATCAGCTTATGAAAAGGAACAAAGAACAATCCGGGTAACATAAATGTATTCAAAAGAGGAGAGCGAGACACTGGTATCTTGGAGGCAAACTAGTTTGCTGTAAGATAGGTAATTTTTACGTGCATCTTTTGAATCAATGCTTTAAAAAACAACAACAAACACCTGAGTAGTTCCTAAATATTTAAAATGTAACTCCCAATCAACTGCAAAATCTTTCCTCAATCTTACAGGCTGTAGATTCGGAGCCTAGTGAACCATGGGAGGGGTAGGGGGAGGAGAAACCAAACTGTTACCATTTTGAAAACAAAAGTTTCATCTGAACAGGGGAGATGAACTGTAACTTCTTCTCTCCGAAGAAGATGGAAAACCGTCCAGGGTCACAAGGCGGCTAGGACCTGGCATTCCGTTCCGTCTCAGCCAAGCACTCCAGCACCAATCCTCGAGCGTGGATGATGCCTCGTTTTAGTCTCTCCATCGCGCTCTTGCTGCCCGCATAGGTGGGTCTGATCTCTTTCCCCAGCTCTTCGATGATGGCCAACAGCTCAGCGTATTTGCTCTGGGGCACCTACCTGGCTGTTCCCAGTTCCCTGGGTGTAGCCTAGAGATGGCGGCCCGTAGTCACTCAGCAGCTGGCGGTACTGTGAAGACGTCGCCATACTGGTCGAGGGCGGGTGGACACTCCCAGCGGCGTTGAGGGAGGCGGCGGGCATGTGCGCGGTCAAGTTCGGTTTGTAAGACATCCCCCCGAGCCGCGGGGTGCGCCAGGGCGCAGCGGGGCCCGGCCCGCGAGGGCGGCGGCGAGGCGGCCCTAGCGTCTGTGCGCCCGTCCGTGCGCCCGCCGAGCTCCCGTGCACTTTTTGTTGTTGACGGCTCGGGCCGCACCGGCAAATATGGCCGTCCCTCACCCTGACACCCGCTGCAGTATATCACCCATACATCGGGCGGGCGCAAGGGCGCAAGGGCCTCAGAGTCTTTAAGTATTGCTATAGATAATGTTTGTGTTCTCCTCAAATTTCTATGTTGAAATCTTACCCCCCAATGTGATGGTATCAGGAGGTGGGGCCTTTGGTAGACGATTAGGTCATGAGGGCGGATAAATAAATCTCTGTTGTTCATAAGCCACCTAGTCTGTGGTATTCTGTGACAGCAAGACAAACATGCCATTTTCACTGCCTTAGAACTTTCTCCTCTTTTCTATTTCCCCACCCTCATACTTTTGCTTAGCTCATTATCTTAAATGTCATTTCCCCAGAGGAGAATTCCTGATTTCTCAGGATAAGTTAGGTCCATTAGCTCTCATGGTCCCCTGTACTTCTCCACAGGATTGATCACAATTCTGATAGTTAATTATTTTTATAGTTGTCTGTCACCCTTCCCACATGGACTTTATGCTTCATGAAGGCAGGGACTGTGTTTCATTCACTACCTTATTGCTAAACCCTAGTTCCTGGTGCAGAGAATGGCACACGGGAGTAATTCAGTGCATATTTGTTTAATGAAGGAATGAGTGAACAAATGAGGGTTTACATGCTGTCTTAGCTCAGGCTGCTGTAACAAAATACCATAGACTGGGTGGCTTAAACAACAGAAATTTATTTCTCACAAGTTCTGGAGACACTGGAAGTCTGCAGAAAGATCATAGTGCTCGCCAATTTGGTTCCTGGTGAGAACCAGCTTCCTGGCTTGCAGATGGAAGTCTTCCTTCTGTGTCCTCACACCAAGGCAAGGGTGGTGGGGAGAGTAAGCTCTCTGGTGACTTCTTATAAGGACGCTAATCCTGTCCTGAGGACCCCAGCCTCATGATCTCATCTAAACCTAATTACCTCCCAAAGGCCCTGTCTCCAAATACCGTCCCCTTGGGGGTTAGGGCTTCTGTATATAAATTTTGGGGAGACACGATTCAGCTCATAGCACATGCATTATCTCATTTGACCCTTGATAACCCCATGACATAGGTCCCATTTCAGGATGAAGAAAAGGAAGCTTAGAAAGTTGAAACTACCCAAGGCCACTCAGCTAGGTAATGACAGAACTTGGAAGTTTTCAAATCTAGGGATATTTGCCTTAAAAGCAACTGCAGATTTGCTGCCTCATGAGGCCTCTGAGGCACCTTCCTGTTTGGTTTTGAGCCTTTTGGTGTGAGGGTAAATGTGAAAGTGTGTGAAGCAGGAATGTAAAGGGGAGCTCAAATGGAGGGGAGTCCATACTGCAGAGTGCAGGAGAGCACCTGAATACTGAGGGAAAAGATACTAAGAAGGGAGATTTGTCCCCAGTAAGAGACTGGAAAAGGAGTGTGACAGGAAGCTGGACCCTGGAGGGCTGGAAATGGAGTTTGGGATTATGATGTCAACCATCATCAGGGAAATTTTTTTTTTTTTTTTTTTTTTTTGCGGTACGCGGGCCTCTCACTGTTGTGGCCTCTCCCGTTGCGGAGCACAGGCTCCGGACGCGCAGGCTCAGCGGCCATGGCTCACGGGCCCAGCCGCTCCGTGGCATGTGGGATCTTCCTGGACTGGGACACGAACCCGTGTCCCCTGCATCGGCAGGCAGACTCTCAACCACTGCGCCACCAGGGAAGCCCAATCATCAGGAAAATGCTTGACTCATCTTCCCTTACCCTCTTGGCCTTGTTCCCAGGTCCTACACCCTTTTGCTGGCTCTGACAGGTTTTTCAGAACAGGAAAAAGAAGCGTAAAATAGGAGGAGCAAAAATAAGGCAGCCCCTGCCTTACACTGAGGCAGTGGGAGTTACAAAGTTCTCTCTGTTGAATAGATCTTAGAATAAGAACATTTCTCCCACACAGAACCAGTGTTAAGATAAGGGTGAGATTCTCACAGTCCTCAAAAGCCTAATTAACTCATGATGTTCTGGAAATAGCACCAGGAACAATATATCTCAATTCAGAAAGCATTTATTGAGCTCCTTCTCTGAAGCAGGAGCTATGGAAAGTGCTGGAGATTTAAAGGGCCGTGGGTGACTTCCCCTGCCCTTGGGAAATTGTCAGCTGTGTGATGATTTAGAAACTTTGGGGCACCAACCCCTTATCTTTGCCACTATTTCTACAGAAAGGTGAATTCTCAGTCACGGCACACAGGTTGTGGGCCATGTCTGGAACATACTGACCTTTCTTTCTCTGGTTCCCTTCTCTCACCCTCCCATTTGCAGCCATTCCTTTAACTGAGCGCAGCCACTTGGCCTCCTAGTTCCTGCCAAGAAAGAAATTCAGGAGCTTGGCCTACCCAGTGCACTGAATTGAAGCCCTGAGTTTGACTCTTACATAGCCATTTGGCTGTGGGGCAGTCACATAGCATCTTTGAAACTAAGGAATCAATTACATCCTAGATTACCTCACAGAGTTCTTGGGGAATATTAAATAATATGTATGTGCTTCATAAACAGTAAAGCATTACATAATGCAAAAAATTGTGCTGATCCTCATAGAGTTGATTAGTTGGATGGGGCCTTAGAGATCTCCTATTGCCATCCAATATTTACTGTGTGCCTGGCTTTCTTCTACGCATTTCACGTGTAGTAATCTGTTTAATCTGCAGAGCAGCCCAGTGGGGTAGTACTATTATTATCCTCATCTTACACATGAGGAACAGAGAAGTTAAATGACTTGTCCAGTGTCACATTGTAAGTAGCAGAGCTGAGATTCAAAGAGAGGCAGGCAGGCAGGCAGTTAATCACCAAACCAAGCTGCCTCCTGTGTGCTGTATTACCACCCTCTGATACTCCTCTGGGAGCACTCGATAGGATTATGATTGCTTGCCTTAGTGATAAATAAGCTACTGGAAGGCAGGAACTGTACCTCATTACACACACACACACACACCCGACAGTGCCTGACACATGGTTGGAGCTCAGTAAATGTTTGTCGAATGAATAAATGTACTCAGGAGAGATACATAGCAAGTCTGATACTATCTACTATGTCTTTCCTTCATCTTTTCTTGGCTAACTATGCTCATTTTCTTCAGCCATTACCAGTAGGAGGTTCTTTGGCATTTCTCACTCACTGTCCTAATTGCCCTCCCCTGCACTTTCTCAACTTTAACAACGACCCACCTAAACTGGTAGAAGTGAACACTGTACTTGGAGAATATTCTCACCAGCACTGGGTATGACTACCCTTTCCTGCCCGCACAGTGTATGTTCCTTGTCCTGGACTCTCTCCGGAGCCCACTCCTGCCCCTGAACTATTTGCCTGGGCAGGTTCTTGACTATGAAGCCAAGTGCCCAGTGTGAACCTTAAGCCTTTACTGGTAGTCTAGACTGGTAAGGGGAATCCATTAAACTGTACCTCCCCTCTCCTTCCTTCACTTTTCCTTTCCTGGGAGGAGCTTAAGAACTTAGGGAATCCCTAAGTTCTTAAGGGAGAAAAGAGGTTATGGCTGGTGAGGAAGTTGGGGCAGGAAACTTCTTCTAATCTGGAATCCAGAGAATTTGTCAATTTTGCTTCATGGCATGACTTTTCTTGTAGGAAAAAAAAATCAGCATAATTGGCCTCATCTACTGGACTATATTTAAGGGGATAATGGGACAAGATGTTTGATTTTAGACATTGTTTTTAAAAATCCTGTATTATAGTGGACAAAACATATTTGCAGTGTCTGTTGGGTTCCTCAAATTGGAAAAGTACAGACTCTGGTTCTCATCACAGACTAAAAAAAACTGACGAAAAGTGAGATTCGATTATTAGATAAACTGGCAACCACATACACAATAAATTCTCTATTCCAACCAGGGTTTTTTTTGTTGTTGTTTCGGTTAGACATTACTCTGGGGAACTAAGTGCCTCACTGGACACTCAGAGATCTGTTCTTTGAGTCGGGGTCAACGCCACCAGATCCCAGAGACACTCCCCCCTGTGGGTCCGCGACCCCTCTGCTGGGGGGCGGTGCCGCGCCTGCGGGAGCGCGTGTCCGAGGAGCCGTCGGCGGCTGGAAGTGGAGGAACGAAAGCGACCTGGGGGAGCGAGCGAGGTCTCACGTGCGCGCTCCCGCCATCCAGCCCGCGTGCTCGCGTGCTCGCGTGCTCGCGCGCCCGCGCGCCCTCCCGGGAAGTCTCGCGATGCCGTAGACCGGTGCTCCCGTTGCAGGAGGCGCAGGCTGTTGCTGTGGTTGCCTGAGTTGCTGCTGCTGCGGCGGCGGCGCTGGTGGAGGTGTCGGCTCTTGGGCGGATGTTGACATTGTGTTGTTGTTATTGTTGACGGTAATGGCGGCGACGACGGCCGGGACCCCATCTCCTCTGTAGCCGACGCCGAGACAGCCTAGAGTGAACTCCGCGGCCTCGGAGCCCGCGGCAGCGACTCCCCTCAGCCTCCGCCGCCTTGCCAGCCCGTATCCCGGTCTCAGCCCCTGGACAGGCCCCTTCGGGCAGGGGGCCTCGGAGGCTCAGGATGGCGGATTTCGACGAGATCTATGAGGAGGAGGAGGACGAGGAGCGGGCCTTGGAGGAGCAGCTGCTCAAGTACTCGCCGGACCCAGTGGTGGTCCGCGGCTCCGGTCACGTCACCGTGTAAGGCCCGGAGGAGGGCGAGGGCGAGGACGGGAGGTGCAGGGCTGGGGCGGGCCCCTTACTCCGCGGGGGCTCTCTCGCCCCGGTGTGCGTCTGGTGTCGGAGGCCTGCGGGAGGAGTAGGCGACCAGGAAGTGAAAACTTGCTTTATTTTCATTGGTTTCGGGTTCTGAAGTGGGGACAGACGCTGCCCTCCCTCCCCCCGCACCCCTCTTAGTAGGCCCTTCGGGCCTGGGCGCCTTGACGGATCCCAGAAGGAAGGTTATTCTTCAGGGTCTGCCCTTCCGGCCACCCCTTCAGCTTTAGGGTGGAAATACGCATTTCTGAGGTGTCTCCCCCTGTTTTCTCATCCAGTTAACCCTGTGCTGCTGTCTCCTCGTCTGTGCCTTTGAGGCTAGTGACATATGGCTCAGAGAGGCCAGATCTGGGCCCGGTGAGACCCCAGTGATGATCGGTAATGAGTGGTTCCCTGTTCTTGTGTATTTCACACACCCACAGGTCTTCCCAGTTCTTGCAGAGTCAGTTTCTGCGGAACTAGTGCAAGTTCCTGTAATTGTATATGATTAAAAAACACGTATAGATGAACATATATATTTAAGATGCCGAACGATGTATGCTTACACATAATTTTTAAAAAAAATCTATGTGATGGGCACACACCGCTCAGTTTACTGAGGGTTCTCAGTAATCTAAGTCCCTCCTTTGGGCATGAACTCTGGGATGGCTTCTTCATTTGATAAGGGTTCCTGTAAGTCCAACTGGCAACATTTTAAAAGCGCAATATTATTCAAACAATAAGGAAGGAGAGCTTTCTGAAAGGTCATGACTAATAAAGGAATGTGAAGACTTGAACCAAATAATGAGCTGTCCGGAAGCAGGAAGTTTTGTAATGTTTCTCTGCGAAGTCCAGAGTTTTGTACAACTTGAAGTATTTATACTGTTTTTCATTTTAGATCTCTGTTCAAATCCTAGGTCAAACTTCAGGCTTGTCAGATATCTCCCCACTTCACCTTTTTAGTATAATAAAAGGGCCAGCAAGTCTGAGACTGCCTGGAACACTTTTCATTATATTTTTGGTTTAGGGTGAGTGGGTCTTGCAGTGAATAACTTTTAGTGAAACAGTAAGACTTTTCATATAAGATCGTCAGCAAAACCCTTGCATTTCTCAATACATGATGTGACCAGCCATATTGTTGTTTGGGTGTGCTTCTGTAATGCTTTGATTTCTTTAGCACCTGTTAGTTTATATTCAGGTGACTTAACCAGGGTGAAAACTCTGCCTAAGTGCTGTCATAGTGCCATGAGAAGACAATGGAATTCATCACCACAGTAACAGTTACTTAGTATTTTAACTGTTATCACCAGCAGAATTAAGAAATATAACCAAATATAGTGGGATATTAAATCTTTTTTTAACATATATCACAAATTTTTAAGTCTTTAGAGCCTGCCATTTAAGATTTGTTTGACTATTAGGCCCTTTTTACATTCTTTTAAACCTAAGGAGTGCTTAAAGAAGAGTTCTCAAACTTTATCATGTTGTCTGGCCACCCTGCCCCTTACCTTCCTCTTGTCAAAAAAAAAGCTGGCAATATTTTATTTGAAAAGGTGCAACTATAGTTATAATGTTTCCTCTGTTTAAGGAAAAGAAAAGCTAAGTACTTTCTTGGGCATGATGGAAAATATAATAGGCAAAGTGCTCAGAACCAAATAGGTGATTAGTAAATTTGATTTTAGTTGGCTGCTTAGAGAGGTTAACAGAGTGGAGAGAATTATTAGTGGTTCTCAATGTTAGTTGCCCATTAGAATCACCTGGGGAGCTTAAAAAAAAAAAAAAAAAAAGCCTTGTCTTTGCCCCAGTTGAAAGCCAGTTATCTGAGTGAGTGTCCCAGGCTTGCATAGCTTGTTTAAAAAGTTTCACAGGTGATTCAAATATGTACCCAGGATTGAAAACCACTATTCCAGAGTATAAGAGGAACTATATGCCACCAGTAAACAGTATGCCTTTCTATGAGGGGAGTTAATTTTTCTGCGATCTCCCTCAGCAACTTCCCTTTCTTTCCTGTTACCTTGGTTCTAGGCTCTGGGTTCAGATCTATCCTCTGCCACTTTTTGGGTAAATTATTTATCTAAGACTCTTCATTTAAGATGGGGATAGTTATAGTTCCTCACTGTTAAAATTATTAAGGATTAATTGAGAAAATACATGCAAAGAATTCATCACATTGTATGGTACTGTGCTCAATAGATATTAGCCTTTATTATCATTCACACACACAGTGTTCCACTTTGAGAAACATAGGTGTAAAACACAGTACTAAGAAATCTGAACTGCCATTTTCAAACCTAATAGTGATTCACTTTAGTCTTGTTTTTCCATTTCTAGACAATTTGTATGAGGTTAGATTATTGTGTGAAATGTTTCAGTGAGGATTAATAAGAATCTTTCTGCATTGAAAACCTAATCCTGTTTTGTGGTGCCATATATAAATATAGTAACAGTAATGCAAAACTTTTTTTACATGACTCTGTCATACATAATTCACAGGCTTACTGTGCCAATAGGAACCCAGTTAACACCTATAAAGATTTTTGAAATTGGTGTTTATGGGTTGCTATACCTGTTGAGCATATTCAGTTTTTCTTGCCTTTAAGTATAAATGGGGGGACTTCTCTGGCGGTCCAGTGGTTAAGACTTTGCCTTCCAATGCAGGGGGTGTGGGTTCGATCCCTGGTTGGGGAGCTAAGATCCCATATGCCTCGCGGCCAAAAAACCAAAACATAAAATAGAAGCAATATTGTAACAAATTCAATAAAGACTTGAAAAATGGTCCACATCAAAAAAAAAATCTTAAGTATAAATGGGAAGAGCTATTAAAATAGTTATAATAAGACTGGTTAAGCTTATCACTGCAGCTGCCCTACCCCCTACCCATTTATTTAAACTAAGGAACTGTTCAGAGCCCTTTTCCCTTGAAAGTCAATTATAGTGTAATGTATAGAATCATCTGTAATACAGATCAGTCGGAAAAGATACAGATCCATCCATATGTGTTTTTCACAGATTTCACTTTTGAGTAGACCCTTATAGTTGAATATTTCTACTCTTTTTCCCCCTATGATTTACTACATCATATTATAATATTACTCTCATTTTAGACATCACTATATTCTCATATGACGTAATTTGGCACGTCATTTTAGTGACGTGAGAAATTAAGTCACCTTCCGTTTTCTACTACACAGGCAGGCCTTGGTTAGTTTTGTGGCATAATCAGATTTTGGGAACATAAGTATTTAAAATGTATAATTTGCCTAGATGAAACCTGCTTTAATGTAGTTTCTAATAAAATATTTTCATGTTGACCCCAAATCAGGCTTAAACTGTACCTCCATTAAGATCAGTATTCTTTCTTGATATTCTTCTAGATGAGTATAATAGTTTCCTTCATTTTTGGATTTGCATGTAGCAATATGAAACAAGGTGGCAGCTCCAACAGGAAGAAATCTTGTGCAGAAGCATATTTTGAGGAAAGTGGCATTTGAAGGAAGAGAGGGAAATGATAAGTTCCTGTTATTGCATAATGTTTATGTACATGTAATTTAAAAGACTTGAACTCCCACTTCAATTAAAAGTAGATTTCCTCTGTGTGTGTGTGTGTGTGTGTGTGTGTGTGTATTTCTCTTTTTATTATGTAATGAAGATGAGGGGAAAAAAGTGATTAACTTATTAGGTGGTATTGGCCAAATTGGTTAATATTTTTAAATTATGACGTTCTTTGCCCCTTAGAATAAATTTGTGTAAAATATAATGATCATTTGTTGAAGAGTTTGGTTTTTCACAATGATGATAGCAATGTGTTAATATAAAAATTAGAATTTAAAACTAGTTTTAGGCCAGTATTTCCTATCTAAACTATCATTATAACTGACATTAGTTCCTGTCTCATTTCATGCCCTCCCATATCAGAATCAAACTTGGAGCTTTCATAGGGCATGTATAATCTTTGATTTCTAACATAAGCCCTGTCATAGAGCCAACTTATTTTACTGGGGTTTGTTTCTAATTTCACTAAATTATTGTGTCTTCGGGTACTTTCTTCTGAGGTATAATCTTCCTGTCATGTCCACAAATAATTCCTCATCCTTTACCAGTTTTTATCAATGGCTGTGGGACATCACACTCTTTGTCTTCGTCTCAGGTAAGCTGTGGAAAATGGAAAGATTTAGAAATGTGACTTGAAAAAATATGGAAACTCTTTGGGATACAATAGGATCTTTGCATAGGAGACATCACAGGAACACTTTAGTGTATACTGACCTTTCAGATGGTAGAGTTAAAAAAAAAATTGTCTTGAAATGTATTGGACCAAGACTGCTACTAGATGCTGTGGTTAGCAACAAGAGACCTGAACATGATTTGCCCAAATAACAGATTCACTTTAGTTTAACAGTTTGTTTTAAACTTTATAACTCCCACCTCCTTTCTTCCACCCAACATAATTATTCAATTTTTAAAGATTAAATTTTTTGTTTGGAGATTTTTGAAGATCTTACTGATATTTCTGCACAAAGCTGGATAGTTCTTTGAGGGCAGGAATTATGCTTCTTGTTTTTTATTTCTCCATTGCTTAATATAGTGTCTGGAATGTTGTAGGTCCTGAAATGTTCTCTAAATAAATGAGGTGATTGCATACATCTTTGGATCTTGTTAGAATTGTCAAAGGAATAACTGTTTTCTTCTTTTTTCTGTACCTACTAATGAAGGCAAACAATATTTTACAATAGAACTCTTATGAAATCACATTGATAAAATAAGTGGCCTGTCTTATTTTATTTATTTATTTATTGGCTGTGCTGTGCCGCTTGCAGGAGCTTAGTTCCCTGACCAGGGATTGAACCCATGCCCTCGGCAGTGAAAGCACAGAGTCTTAATCACTGCACTGCCAGGAAATTCTCCGGCTTATCTTTTTTTTTTTATTGTATATATTCGTTTATTAAAAATCCATGCACAAATATATTAATTTTTGTAAAAACACATACAAATGAAAAGATACATGTTAAATACATTTAATTGATTGCCTAAGAGGAGAGGAAGAAAATAGGAGCAATGTAAATAGGAATAAAAGGAAATTAATTCCCGTGTCATGTACCTATCATTTTAAAATAACAATAAAATAAGAATGCCAGGGAATTGAGAAGCCAGGATACCAAAGGCAGAGAAGAATAGGGGTTAATGCCTAAGTCTGGGCTTCTATTTGCTCCACATGATTCACAGGGCAGGCTGATGTCTTTTCTTAAAAAACAAAGTTTGGTGAATGTGAGGAAATTGTCAACTTAAAGTAGATATTTTTTTCCCAGAGAATTTTCTTACTCCTTATAATTTGAGAGGAAATTAGTTTGATTTAGAACATAGCACTGACTAAGGAAATATGAATACAATATGGACTTTAGTTAATGTAACAATGGTTTAATTGTAACAAATGTACTATACTAATGTGACATATAAATAAAAGGGAAAATCAAGTGTGGGGTAAAAAAAAACAAAAAACATAACATTGAATGTATCTCTGATAATATGAAGAAAAAAATGCTAAATGTTCTAACTGGATTAACTGCCAAAAATTCTCAATGGGTAAACTTTCTTGAAGAAATGAGAAATATGGTAGTAAACTGAAGTTTCAAAATTTTTACTGTATTTGAATTTGAAATTCACATGATATTCCAGTCCAAACAGTTGAATGTGGGATTTCTGCCTGCCAACAGATGTGAAATTAACTAGTACTTAAGATTTTATGTGTCTAGCTAAGTGGAATATGGGAACTAAATAGTGGGACGTAAATGATATGAAATTATTTATGACGGTAAATAATCAAATACTAAATATTATTATTCTAAATAACATTACTCTAAATAATAATGTTATATGAGAGCTGCTCTTGAATTCCAACTTGAGTTTATATTCCTAGCAGGTTAAACACCTAGGATATTAGACTAACTATATACTCAGAAGGGAATCTTTTTTTTTTTTAATTTATTTATCTATTTATTTATTTTTGGCTGCCTTGGGTCTTCGTTGCTGCATGTGGGCTTTCTTTTTAGTGGTAGTGAGCGGGGGCTACTCTTCGTTGCAGTGCTCAGGCTTCTCATTGTGGTGGCTTCTCTTGTTGCAGAGCACAGGCTCTAGGCGTGCAGGCTTCAGTAGTTGTGGCACGTGTGCTCAGTAGTTGTGGCACGCAGGCTCTAGAGCACAGGCTCAATAGTTGTGGCACACGGGCTTAGTTGCTCCGCGGCATGTGGGATCTTCCCGGCCCAGGGCTTGAACCCATGTCCCCTGCATTGGCAGGCGGATTCTTAACCACTGCACCACCAGGGAAACCCCAGAAGAGAATCTTTTAAGTCTCTCTAGTATCTATGTCTGGCTTAGCTTTCAAATCTGTTATAAAGCTACTTAAGATTTCATTCTCAATAAAATTAAGCTTTAAAATATAACAGAAACAGATGCTGTTAGGTATCCTTACTCCAGTATCTTCTGTATAAGATTTGTTAGTGACTTTTCATAATTTGTTTCAGAATCCACTTGTAAAATCAGATCTTATACCAGTGTTTCCATGTTCATTCAGTCTAGCTTAATCCCAGTACAATATTTTTTAAACTTGCCTGATTATCAGAATCACTAAGGACATTTTAAAAAATATACATTTCAGGTTCTTACCCAAGACATCCCCAGTCAGAATCTTTAGGGGAAGACTAGGAATTTTTATTTTTAATAAGACCTTGGGTGATTCTTATATCAGATGTATTTGGAAAACAATAGATGGTACTGTGGAAAGAGTGTGGTCTTGGATGTCAGGCAGATTGATTTCAGTTCTCAGAAACTTCCTAACTGTAACCATTAACCTTTCTGAACTTTAGTTTTCTCATCTGCAAAAGGGATATCTACCTCAGAGATTAGGTGTGACAGTCAGAAATAATTTATCTGATTACCTGGACCCATAGTAGGCATTCAGCAAATGATTACCATATATTTTGATATTTATCCCTTCATGCATATTTTTTGGTTAATCTTTACTGTTTTCTTGGAAATCAGTCTAAAATGTGACATATGCTTTCCTGCTTTAAAGCAAGATCCTGAGCATAAATCAGAATTATCTGATTGAGTAGGGGAAACATTTAATCAAAAGAAGATATTAACAGATTGGTACACAGTGATGTTCTTCGAGGCTGTTGAGGTATTTTGGGGTTTGAGGATCTTCTCTAAATGGCACTTTCTTTTGAATTTCACATGTGAGAGATTTTGCTTTCTGTTTACGTTCTTCTTTCTAATTGATCAGCTGTAGGTTGGAAATGAGACAACCAACCTTATTAGAGCTATGTGTAAAGTAAGAGAAGTTGGTTCTGAGTGCTAGATTTAGATGCTTGAATTTTAATACTTGTGTTTTAAGATACTTGTTTGCTCAGAGTATTTTTGACTAATCCTTCATTATCAACTGTCTTATTGAGGTTTCCTGATAAGTAATTTAACAAGTATTTATTAAATTTTATGCTAAGTATCATGTGAAGCTCTGGGTATATAGTTATGAATGAAACATGTATAGTTCCTCTGCCCTCCTGGAGCTTACAACTAATAGACAAATTATGTCTGAGAAAATTGCTGTGAAGGAGACCATTAGAGTCTCTGATAGAAAATAATGTGATTAGGGAGAACCCCTCTGAGAAGGAAACATTTAGGAAGGGTGAAAGAGTCCTGTGAAGAGCATTGCAGGTCTGGAGAACAGCAAAATAAGTGGCTTCCCTGAGGAACTGAAAGGATACTACTGTATTGTGGCTAGACTGTAGGAAACAAAGGAGATAGTGTCTTGAAATGAGATTGGCGAACTCAGGTAGGGGCCAGAAAGGATTGCAGAGAGATTAGAGTGAAGCTGGGAAGAGTAGTTAGGAGCTCTTGGAACAGTAAAGATGAGATGATAGTGGCCTGGTCTAGGGTGATGGACTTTAGCTAAAGGATGTATTTCAGTTCTGGCTGTAAACCATCAAATTTAGCAACTTTGCTATGAGGTATGGCAGAACTTGCATTGGCCACTTTTGCCATCTCATTCCCCAGTTGTGGTATTTTTTGTTTTGTTTTTGGGTTTTGTTTTGGCTTAGTGGAGAGTGAGGTCAAAGAACTGTGTCTGCCCTTACTGTTGACTAGAGACTGTCTTGATGACATACCTACATTTCCTGTTCTGCTGCCACAGGGCAGCTAGTATGCCAAGAGAACAGCATGCGCCAGAAGTGGAGAGGGGCTTTCCCACAAGATCGTGGATTTTGAAGTGAGGACCTTTGTACCCTTTAGCTACAAGATGTGTGATGTTTGACAATGATCTGTTCATTAGATTTGAGGAAAACACTGTGCTTTTTACATTTTTACACTTAAAACTGAATTGTCTACATAAGGATTGAAATTTTCTCAAAGATCTGGAAAAATGATTTTCTTCTTCTTGGGCTCTTTTCCATCCTACATCTAGTAAGTGAAGTTTACTTAGGGTAGAGTTGGTTGGACTTTGTGTTAACTTACCTTTGTTCTTTTGATTGATAAGAAGTGAATGTTTGTGTGTATCTCTATTTGTCTATCTGTCTTGTCTGTCTGTATGCTTCCTGCAAGAGCACCTTGTTTTATTCTCTTTGATCTTGCATTGTATTGATAATTACAAAGGAGTCCTTGATTAGTGCAGTGAAGGAGTTCCTGTGTATCCAGCCTTCTTTCTCTGCCCTTTCTAAACTATTCAATTATAAATGTTACTTGAAATTGATATGTTGGTAGTCTGTACTATAAACCAATTCAACTATATATTATTTCTTAAATGAACATAATTTATCATTGTATTGCTCATAGTATTTATATAAATATGAAGAATATTCTAGAATGTATATAAATTAGATATATAAAGTCTTTTTTCCTTGGTCTGGTACAGATAATGTAAAGTAGTTGAGTTGGATTAGTTGAATCTCTATATCATCAGACGTTAATACCATGAAGTTTAATCAGTATACATTTACTTAACATTATTGCTTAACGTATGTAATTGTCTCTTAATAGTTGAAAATAGCTTAATAATTGAAAATTAGTAAAATTCTAATGCTAGGATATTATAGAATTGTGTATAATTATGAGGTTATGATGGAGTGATTGTAATACATGATTTAAATAAATTTTTGATTTCACTAGTTTATGAATGAGATTATACTTTCACAGAGCTGGTTGAACCCAAATGTATAGAATTTGGTCACACAGTTAAAATTTTTAGAGTTATATTATGAGACATATATATGTCTCCAACTCCAGGGGTTCTGTATCTTTTGGGTAAATATAGTGCACTTTCAGTTCTATCCTTCCATGAGCCACATTGATATTCAGATGTGTATTAAGGCAGCCAGATGAATTTAAAGCGTGATTTTTATGCATTGAAATCTGTTAATTTCTTCTATGGTTATGACTTAATCTCCCAAAATAGTGAAAAAGCTGATTCCATTGAGCTCAGAATTCAGCATTAGGAAATAAGTGTTGTCTTCACTTGCCATTTGTATAACCCATGTGTTCAGGTTGGATCTGAAATTTCTAGTTCATATTTGTTGTCATATCGACAGGAAGATAAAGTTCTCTTAGTCTATAGATTTGTACAGGTCAAGTGTCTCAGAGTCCAAAATATCCAAAACTGAATTTATAATCTTCCCCCCAAATCAGCTTCAAGTGCAGCCTTCCCATTTTCAGTTGATGACAGACCTGGCATCCTATTTGCTTAGACTAAAAAATTTTTGACACATTCTTGATGTCCCTGTTTCTCTTTCACTGCCTCTAATCTGTCAAGAAATCAATCTCTTGGCTCCGTCTTCAAAATATATCCAAAATCTGACCACTTTTTACCATCTGTACTGCTGGTGTGAGTTATCATTTTCTCTCTTCTGCCTCTGCCTCAATACTTTTCTTCCCCCTGCTCCCACCTTTGCTTCTCAACCCTTACAGTCTCTTTGGTACATCTGCCACAGTGATTCTTTTAAAACATAAGTCAGATCACGTCTCTTTTCTGTATCAAGGCTCCCTGAAGCTCCCCATCTTCAGAATTAAAGTTCCTTTTAATGGCCTGTAAGACCCGACCTGGTCTGGCCCACTCCTCTGACTTCTACCATTCTTTCACTTGTTTACCCCAGTCTAGACACACAAGCCTCCTCTCCATTCCCTGAGTTATTATAGGCACACTTCTGGCTAGGGCTTTGCACTGGCTGGTTCCACTTTCTGGAATATTCCCCCCCAGATACCCAAATGGCTAACTCCTTCACCTTCAAATCTTTCACAATTATCTTAATGCATCCTACCCTACTTTCTACTTAAAATGAAAACTCCTCTACTTACCCTTACTCTGTGCTTTCTCTTTTTTCATAGTGCTTCCTCTGTCAGAACGTGAGGTGAGCCAGGCTTGGTAGAGGGCAAACTTTAGACAACCTTCTCTTGCAAAGAGGAAAACTCTCAAACTTTTTTGACAAGAATAAAGGTTTAAAACTTTCTTCCTTTTTTACAGCAGCTGTTCCACCTATAAAATGTGGACCCAGAAAATATTGCTTTTTTTTTTTTTTTTTTTTTTCTTAAAAACTTTGAGACTGCATTTGACTTTCGGGCCATAAATGACCCTGAGAAGTGTGTTGTCTTACCCGAGGCAAATAAAACCAGAAGGTAGATTTGCTTTGTTGAGATAATATACCTAGTTGATACCTGAACCAGGGTTAGAATTCAGGCATTCTGTCTCTGCATTGTGTTGCTCTTATATTTTTACCACAGTAACTTCTTTGTGCTTTTCAAACTTTGTCTCACCTGCCTGGATTCCTGGCCTCATGCTTGCCCATGATGGGTACAACTGTTTAATTTTGCCTGGCTTTCCTGAACCCAGCACCTCTCTATGTACCCTGTTTCCTCCACATTACCCCGACCTTGAAGAGGTTGGCAGAAAGTTGGAATATCTTTGACAGTTAACAGTAGCCAGTTTTATCATTGGCTATTCTATTTGCTAAGCTATTTGAAGAGGATATTTGTGAAGTCATTGAGATCTGGACATTCTCTAATTTAGCATTATCTATAGTGGACATTAAATGATAACATTGCCAACTTTATTAGAAGGATGATAACTGTAATAAAAACTAAGCATACATTTACATTGTTTTATAATAATGAGAGCAGTTAAACATACAGAGTTTATGCTGTGCACTGTTGGTGCTTTATGTATATGAAATCATTTAATGAATTAGGGGTGATTATTATCCCTGGTATATAAATAGGGAAACTGGGGCTCAGAAAAGGTAAACTTGCTCAAAGTGACACATCTAGAAAAGGCAGTATCAAGATTTCTATCAAGGCATTCTGGCTCCAGGGTATTGTTTGCTTAATTGCTTTTATTTTATTGAACCAGAGCAACAAACTTAAGCATTCTCTATATTATTCATCAACAGAAACACTTATAACAAAATCCTATACATTTTGGGATTTTAGATACAAATGTGAAAAGCTCAAAAACAGATTTTTTTCCCCTAGATCCATATGAGAATTTTAACATTTGTTATGTGTTAGTTTTATAATTTCTGTTTGATGGAAAAAGTTTTTTTCCCTCCAATTCTCAAATATTTTCTCAATTTAGAGTTTTAATTCAAGGAGATAAACATTTTCTATGCTTACAGAGAAAGTTATTAGAGGCATTGTCCTGTAGTAGAAATTGCCCCGGGCTTGGGTTCAGGAGAATAAGGCTCTAGGCTAGATCCTACATATTAATTAGCTATGAGACCCAAGCTGTTTGCCTTTTATGCATCAATTTCTTCATCTGTAAAATTAAACGTTTGGACTAAATGATAGTTGTGGTCCTTTCTAGCTCTCAGATTCTGAGATTCTGTTGTGGAATTAGGAATTATTTTTTTCTATTTAATTTTAAAATTCTTTACAGTATACTTAATATATATTTAAATATACTTTAAAAATCCTTAAAATATACACTAAAATATACTTTAAAACTAGTAGAATTATCTTGAAATCTAGACATGTCAATTGCACATATATTTCCTTAGGCTGAGTTAAAAGTAAAAACAAAACTCCTTTAATCATCTACTTTTTCTTCAGGTTTAATGCTTTTTCTAATTATAATGAAAAACATAAAGATTATTAAAAATTGGAAAGTAGTACTTCCCAGTGAAGCAGAAAATAAACCATCTATAATCACCAAGAGGAAAAGGTCATTTAATATTTTGGTGTGTTTGTTCCTAGTCCTTATTAAAATATTTTGTTTAGTTTAAAATACTAATATACGTAATTATTGAAAATTTGGAAAACATGAAATTATGAAAACGAAAACGTCACCCATAGTATTTTTGCCTAGGGTTAGCCACTATTAGTATTTTGATGGATAAACTTTTTCTGTTTTTCTGTGTATATATAAATATTTTTATTAAAAATTGAGACCATACTTATAAAGTATTTTGTACTCTGCATTTTTCATTTAACATTGGGAGCATTTGCCAGTATTATTACAGGTTCTTACATAGTCTGAAACATTAGGCTCTGTTAGATTTCAAAGAACAGAACCACCCAGGGGGCTTTAAGCAGTGCACGTTTTTTGTAAGAATGCATGGAGACTAAAGAAGACAGGAAACTTTGCCATTGTATAGCCAGACTTCAAGGAGACTGGAATATTATTATTTTGGATAATTGAGTGCAGCTCTGGTGATGAAGTTATTCTGTCATTTTTCTCAGCAGCATGTGTCCTTTGGTCTAGTGGTCTGTCACAGCGACTTACCTTCTTTCAGTTCTAGCTTCTGCTGTTGCAGTCGTGAACTGGCAGACTGCTTTTTCCCTCTGTCTCATAGTTTCTGCTTACTGTTGGCTTCAGCTTATTGTTTTTTTTTTAAATTCTTTTTAACCTCTACTTATTCATGACTTTACTATATCTCCACTTCCGCTTAAGCTTCATGTTACCAGCTATTGTCTCTTATTCAGATACTTCAAGAAAGAGGATCAGATTGAGTTAGTTAATGTTGTCCAAGTTGGGTAGGCCCTGCCATCCCATATGCTGCTAGCCAGCCCAGTAATTAGCTGTTCTTAAAGCAGATGCCTGTTTGTGGTCTAATTCACCAGAGCTTAGGGAGCTCCTAGTCAGGCATGCAGAGTAACAGGCTACTCTCTAGTGTACATGGTTTTGAGCTGTGTAGTATCTTTCAAATTGGTATATCATAATTAATTTTGTACAATTGTAGTCTTTCTATTGTTTTAAAACCTTCACTGTTAAAAATAGCACTGCAACTCAGAAACAAGGAAAATAAACATAGCACAAAACAAAGTTGAAGAAATCAGATTCTTGTACTTTTGTATTTAAAAGACAAAATTTACCATGAGTTCAAAACATATTTTAATTCAAAATAACAATGCATTAGTGAATTCTAAGAGACATTAATATGAGGAGATACAAGGAACACAGGAGAATTAAAAATCGATGTTAAAAAAAAAAAAGGTTTGGGGATTATGTAGACTAGAACTATAGAAAAGGTTGAAATGCATTCAGGAAAGCTATTGATTAGTGAACCCCAAACTTGTTTACTTATGATAACATACCTAGTTAATGCCAAATAAAAGATTCAAGTAGAAAAAAATTATATTGATGTTATTATTGTATCTTATAAAATGTGTTTGCTTAGCAATTACTGTACATCTGCTGAAAAACAGATCCTATTTTAAGAAACAACAAATGAAACAAAATGTCTTTAATACTCCCTCACCAAAATAACACTGCAGAATACTCGATTATTCGTGAACATATCTGTGTCACTGTAATTATTTTCTTCTAATACATTTCTAGAAGTAGAATTATTAGGTCAAAAGGTATGAATTTTTTTTAAGACTCTTTTTACATACTGTCAAATTGTGTGCTTGAAGGGTCTTTCATTTTGTAAGTTTTTTTCCTTTACATTCTAGATCATATGTTACATGTACGTTTTTGTGTTTTCTTTTTATTTAACAGTATATTATATGTACTTTCCATGTTATTAGTTTGCAAACTTCATTTTTAATAGTTGTCTAATATTCTATTATGTTGAGATACTGTAATTTACTTAACATTCCCATTATTTTATTTTATTCTTCTCTATTGTGAATAAAGTTTGAGGGAACTTGTTTATGCATATATTTTTATTCACTTTTCAGATTAGTTTTTAGGCAGGATCCCTAAAGGAGAAATTACTGTGCCAAAGGTATAAACATTTTTAATGCCAAATTGATTTCTGGAATGGTTGTAATAATTTATAGTTCCACCGACAGTACATGATATTTTCCATCTTAAGACCTTCTTGCCAACATAAAGTGTTTTTTATTTTTTATTTTTATTTTAATTTTTTTTGTGGTACGCGGGCCTCTCACTGTTGTGGCCTCTCCCATTGCAGAGCACAGGCTCCGGATGCGCAGGCTCAGTGGCCATGGCTCACGGGCCCAGCCGCTCTGCGGCATGTGGGATCTTCCCGGACCGGGGCACGAACCCACGTCCCCTGCATCGGCAGGCGGACTCTCAACCACTGCGCCACCAGGGAAGCCCTGTTTTTTTATATTTATTTCATTTATTAGTCTTTGTAGATAACTAAGATGCCACCCGTCTTGAATTATATCTTTTAAAATTATTAAGTGCTACTTCTAGTTTTTTGGATTAATAGAATGTTAGGTTATTAGGTTTGAAGGGAGTTTATAATTCCAGCATATCGAATTATTATTTTAAGAAATTTGGCCTTTCCATTACTGTCCAGGGCCAACTGTACTTTGACTTAGAATAAACTAAATTATTATTATTATATTTTAAAACTTTAAACTTGAAGGAACATAATGGTTAAAAGGAGTAATTTATAATGCTGTCCAGTTAAACTGAAACATACCTCTCATTTTCATTGCTAACAAACCCCACCTCCCGCCAAACTTAAAAAAACAAAACCAGCACCACCACCCCCCAAACTGGAACTAAGGTAGTATCAAAACTAAGTAACTTATGTCACGTCAAAACTATCAAAGGGCTTCCCTGGTGGCGCAGTGGTCGAGGGTCCGCCTGCCGGTGCAGGGGACGCGGGTTCGTGCCCCGGTCCGGGAAGATCCCACATGCCGCGGAGCAGCTGGGCCCATGAGCCATGGCCGCTGAGCCTGCGCGTCCGGAGCCTGTGCTCCGCAACGGGAGAGGCCACAACAGTGAGAGGCCCGTGTACCACACACACACACAAAAAAACCATCAAAGATGATATTTTGTAGTTATATCAACAAACATGAAGTGTGTGGCTTTTCTTATCCATTTAATAAAAAAGGATGGTTTTGTTAAAACTTTATCTGACAGTATTGTTTGGTTGGCACAGCAAAGGAGGTGTTTGCTGTAGCCGATAACAAGTAAAAGATTTGCCACTCTGGTACTCAAGCTCTTTGCTAGGAGAAAGCATGCTATATGAAGTGGGACTCGCTGAAGAGAGTGTTTTCGACTGTTCTGTTGAGAGCAGTCTCATCTGTAAAGAAATGTGAATTAAACCCTGGATTGTAGTGGTTTGAATAATGAATGGGAGGTGAGATAAAGAGGTGAATGTGGAAGACTCTTTCAAGACCCTGGATGAGGAAGGAGAAGAGATGGATGCCATCATACCTTGAGGGAGAAGAAAATAGGGGTTCAGATTCTCAGGCTGGGTAGACGTATGCAGGATTGTAAGCTATGTGTAAGGAGCCAGAGAGAGGGAGAAACGAGTGGATTGCAGAGGAGACTGAAGGCGATGCAACCAGGAGCAAATGATTAGTTTGCCTCCATTGAGAAAGATGGTAAAGATACTGAAGACATAGGTAAATCTAAAAATGAAAGGGAGAGAAGGCAAAGCAGTTTATGTTCTTGATCTGTTTTCCTCTGGTTGGAGTTAAAGAACCATGGTTATCTGCAAAAAAGTGTGTTGGGAGGATAAGGCTGAGCACATAGAGGAGCATTTGTGAAGTATGGAAAAGGGAGTTGATGAGGAATGAATAAAGATTGCTATAGCATTAATCTAAGTGAAGTTGGAAATAATTTGTGTGATTTTTTTTCTATTGTAGCTCCAGGCAGTGGGAATTGAAGAAAGTAAACGTTTCAATTGAATTGGATTGGCAAGAGACACTCTAGAGGTGCAGAAAATAAAGGGTTTTGTTGGAGTATGGTTAAATGATTGATTGTGTAGTTCTGGCAGGTAAAGGAGGAAGTGGAGTCATAGGGAGCAGATTTGGAGTAGAAAAGCAAGGAGGAGTGGTAAGGAGTAGGTTACAACCAGAGACAAAAAAGCAAATTTGATAGGGTGGGAGAAATGAAATGATTGATGGTAGTGGTAAGAGGAGAAATGTACAGTTCAAAATTTCAGAGGTGATACAGTTCCAGATGATGGCGTGGGTTGCTGAATTAAATAGAGGTGAATTTCCTCAGATAGATGAGGTCAGTTAATCAGTTAGGTTTTGGTGCTGAGTATTGAATTATTTGGGATGAAGACAAGAGTTCTTGTAGAAAGAAAAAAACTGTGATGTGAATGTCTGTGTCATTAGAGAGTGTGAGGTTGTGCCAAAAAGAGCACAGCAGACTTGAGACTGCTATCCTTAAAAAGCCTTGCTTGCTGTGTCGGCTTTTGGTTGGTTGTCTGAGAACTTGGACTTTGGAAGCGTTCCCAGTATGCCCAGAATTGATAAGAATGGCTCACTGTGCCTAAACTGTTTGTACAAACAGTATGGTGTATACTGAACACCTGCTTTCCTTCTGGGAGTCTGGAATTTTGGTACATGCTAAGTAGAGGGGGCCTACGTGACTAGTCCATGGTAAAAGCTTTGGCACTGACTCTCTAATGAGCTTTCCTGGTAGACAACATTATACACATGTTGTGAAAACTAGTTGCTGGAGGAATTAAGCACATCCTGTGTTCTTCACTGAGAAGAGACTCTTGCACGCTTGCTTCTGATTTCCTCTGGATTTCACCCCATATGCCTTATCCCTTTGCCGATTTTGCTTTGTATCCTTTTGCTGTAGTAAATCTAGCTGTGAGTATAGATTTATACTCACAGAACTGTATGCTGAGTCCTGTGAGTCCTCCTAGTGAATCATCAAACCTGAGGGTGGCCTTGGGGACCCCCAACACAGAGGGAGTGACCTGGAAAGCTGAAAATGACAGTTGGGCTTGGAACAATGTGGAAATCATGTGCATCAGAGGAAGAGAGAGCAGTGGTGTGGAAGTTTGCAATGAGGAGGTAGTGGAATGTAGACATTTCTTCTTGCTTGGAAATTATTTAGCAAATATTTCATGAATATTTATCAGGCATTGGACCAGACATTTAGGATGTAAAGATTATTAAGATATCGTGCCTACCTATAACCAACTCATTGACTATCAGGGTAGGGAGTTAGGCTTATGACATAATTATAATGAGATATGATAAGGACTATGCAAGAGAGAATATAGTCAAGTATTATGAGGACATGGAAGATGGAGTCTGGAAGATGAACTCCAGGGAATGAGCTATAGTTGAGAATTTCTAAGGAAAGAGTATCATTTCAACAGGATTTTTGGTTAAAGTGAAGAAAAAAAAATTTTTTTAAAGAGAAGATGTAAATAGGTATCCAGGTAGCAGATCAATAGATCAGGGGTTCCAAAGTTAAATATTAAAAGAGGTTTGGAAGGGGAATGATCTATCAGGAAAGGGAGGTTCTGAATTAGATGAAGATGAGAGTGCAGGGTAACAGATTAGCTTACTCTTTGAATTTTGGCTATAGATTTAGGAACGAGGTGACAGTGAAATGGAAGTAAGTGGGATATGAGTAAAACAAGCCTATTTCAAGATTCCATTTAGATTTAGGTGTAAAGTTGCAGTCCCTTTGCCGAGCTTTACCAGGTGTTAGAGCTTTGAAAATTACCTCAATTTATATAAAAGTAAAAATTGGGAGAATTCCCTGGCGGTCCAGTGGTTAGCACTCTGCGCTTTCACTGCTGAGGGCCCAGGTTCAGTCCCCGGTGGGCAGACTAAGATCCTGCACAAAAAAAAAAAAAAAAAAAGTAAAAATTGGCCTCGTACGTGCTTGCTTCCTTTCTTTTTTTTCTTTTTTTTTTTTTTTGGCCGCACTGTGCAGCATGTGGGATCCTAGTTCCCTGACCAGGGATTGAACCTGTGCCCCCTGCATTGGGAGTGCAGAGTCTTAACCACTGGACTGCCAGGGAAGTCCCATGCTTTCTTTCTTAAAAAAATTTTTTAAAGCTATATAAGCCTTCTGTTGTAGGACTTTGTGATCATGAAATGTTACATAGAAGGTGCTCAATAGTTTGATTTGAATGAATTTCTCTTTTTCTCCAAGTACTAGTAGACTTGTAAACTTGTAATAGGTAAGAGTAAAATAGGTTGTTTAATGTGTTTTATCTTCTTGTCATATATGTCATTCTTTGAAAATAGTTTAAATCGTTTATCAATTATAAAGCCGCAAGTATTTTAAGAGTGATTAAGGACAAGGTCTTTCAGGTCATAGGAATAGATGTAGATGTAGCACATGTCTACATTTTTCAAGCATCTAATGGACTGACAGTTAATAGGTATTGAATGGTAAATAAGACAGTTGTTGGTAGCACTTCGCCAACCCTCACTTTCTTCTTCATTTCTTCTCTCCCTCTTTCCTTCTACTTCCCCTTTCCAACTTTTCCCTGTATTTTTCCTTCTCCTGCTTTTATTGCTTATGCATACCAAGGACACCTATTAAAATCCACAACCATTGCCTATCTCCATTAGTAACATTCAAAGCTAGGAAAAAAAACTCATCTATTTTTTTAAAATTTATTTTATTGAAGTATAGTTGATTTACAATGTTTTGTTAATTTCTGCTATACAGCAAAAAGATTCAGTTATACATATATATACATTCTTTTTCATATTTTTTTCCATTATCGTTTATCACAGGATATTGAATATAATTCCCTGTGCTATACAGTAGGACCTTGTTGTTTATCCATTCTATATATTAAAATAATATGCTTTGAAGTTAGTTTTAAGGTATAGGTGGTAGCTCAAATTAACCATTTTTTTTCTTTTGTTCATATAGTGCTGGTTAGTTATCATTCAGCCTCTTTTTTTTTTTTTTTTAAGTAAAGCAAGACTATCATTTCAAGTAAAACAACTGATAGCATTTGTTGTCAATAATTCCAGCTTTCAGATGAAAATTGGAATTTGGGAAAACTTACATCTGCCTCTGTGAGCTTGACAGGTTCTCAATACTTACGATGAGATCAGTGGTCCCATTAATGAATGTGATGATTCTGATACCACACGATGAAGTGTGTCAACATTTGGAAATCTGCATAACTCAATCTACCAGTATTTTCCAAGGGACAAATATATGAAGTTATAAAATCAGGTATGGGTAAGAAAAAAAATCCATTTAAAATGCAAGGTATACAGTGGATTTTAATTGAACAGAGTATTCAGAGTTCATTGATACAGCTTGTTTCCTCCTTACAAGAAATCCTTAATAAGGTAGCACTTGTCAAGTTTTGTTATAGTATCAAAGAATATACACAATTTTCCAACTACATATCTGGTGAAACTCAATTTCCTTTATAAACATTAACCAAAAGAGCATATCAGTACAGATTGAATGCAGAAAGAGATGTGAGAATTCAGCTGTCTTCCATTGTCTGACATTAAAGAGATGTGTGAAAATCTCACTAAAGTTTTTTTGTTTTGAAAAATATTTCTCATAAAAACATTATTTTTGTTAGCATAAAAATGAGCATTTTGGGCTCATTTATGAATAAAAATTTTAAATGTTTTAGATGTCTCAGTTCTAATGTATAATCTGAAATAGTGATAAATCTAAATCACATAAACTTAAGCTCACTGAGGTCCTCAAGGATTTAAGAGACCAAAGAAGACCTGACACCAAATGTTTGAACACCCCTTGTTCACCCAAATGTTTGAATATAGTAGAGTACTATATTCCAAATGGAAATGAGGAAAGGGTGCCTGGGTATCATGGCTCAATCTGCCTGTAATCATGAAGTACTTGATTTGAATATAAAATGTCTTTAAACATTTTTAAAGTGAAAGCAGATTGCAGTTGGGGTTCACTCCTGTGGGCTGGGGAGACTCCAAGGCCTTCAACAGCAACATCTTCTTGCCCCTCTTTACAGGTATTCTTGTTCAGCAGGTGGGAAACAGAAATGAGGGGAAATGGGGCTTCCTTGGTGGCGCAGTGGTTGAGAATCCACCTGCTAATGCAGGGGACACAGGTTTGAGCCCTGGTCCGGGAAGATCCCACGTGCCGTGGAGCAGCTGAGCCCGTGCGCCACAGCTACTGAGGCTGCGCTCTAGAGCCCGCGAGCCACAACTACTGAAGCCTGCGTGCCACAACTACTGAAGCTCGCACACCTAGAGCCTGTGCTCCGCAACAAGAGAAGCCACCAAAGTGAGACGCCCTTGCACCGCAACAAAGAGTAGCCCCCGCTCGCCGCAACTAGAGAAAGCCCCCGCACAGCAACGAAGACCCAGTGCAGCCATAAATAAATAAAGGAAGAAAGAAAGGAGGGAAGAAGGGAAGGCTGGTGGCAAAGCTTAAGCACACGCATCTATTGTGAACCATGTCATTCTTTTTTTTTTTTTTGCGGTACGCGGGCCTCTCACTGTTGTGGCCTCTCCCGTTGCGGAGCACAGGCTCCGGACGCGCAGGCCCAACGGCCATGGCTCACGGGCCCAGCCGCTCCGCGGCATGTGGGATCTTCCCAGACTGGGGCACGAACCCATGTCTCCTGCATCGGCAGGCGGACTTTCAACCACTGCACTACCAGGGAAGCCCAACCATGTCATTCTTTTGGGGGTGAGATGAAGAAAGAGAAAGGATTACTGTCTGTTGTTAAGACACAACAAAATTATGACTGAAGAGGAGAGTGCCTAAAGAATGTCCTTGGAACTCCTAGTTCTTACTCAGAAGAATAACTGCTAGCCTGACTTAAAAGGAGCCCTGACTTGCAGGAACAGCAGGGCAATTAGCTGGTAGTGCTCCCTGGGCAAAGCATCAACACTCAGCCTTATTATAAGGAAGTGTTTAGGCTTGGAAAAGAAAGGAAATTAAGGTTTATACTCATACTGGATTGCTCCCTCTAAATTAGCATATTACTGACAAACTATAGGTATTTGATAACATCTGCTCCAAATATTTAATGGCTGAAGATGGAAGGGGAAGATACTTATCTTTAGGAGACTTGGAGGTATCTGGTTGTTGCTTTTCTAAAAAACTTTGAGGACCAGTTGGGAGGAGATGGTTAATTGCAATAATAAACATGGTTGAAATGAAACCTATTGCTTGAAGGAGAAGATCTTCAGACCAAGGGAGATAACACAAGAGATGGAAGTGTGTAATCTGGAAGGTCCAGTATTCTATAAACATTTGTTGAATGGTATCTCCTCTAAGCGAAATAGATGAAAAGGGAGTGCATTATCTAGAGACCTCATAGAACTGTCAGTGAGCACTGCATACCTCTTCCTCATGCTAGGGCCTTTACAGTTGTAGGTGAGTTATCTGTAGGGGCATTTTCAAGTAGAACCACATTGCTCTGAGGCCCCCACAGAAAAAAACAGGTTTAGCTCAGAGTCTTAGAAAGAGAATATCACCAATGCCAGAATTATATTAAACAGTAGGGCTGAGGACACGGCCTGGAGAAGGACTCAGCTCTGAGCTGTTAGCGGCAACACCCACACAACTGAGGGAATGAGTCTCCTTATCCTGAAGGGTAGATTTGGCCAGCATGCCGCAGCACCCACTTCAGTAGGATAAGCAGAGGCCAGACTTTGCCAAGTTTGTAGAACACACCAAATATTTTAGATGTTATGGTAAGTAGAATGAGAGACAATTAGAGTTTCAAGTAAATGAGTTACAGAGATAGGTCTGTGTTTCAGAGAGACGTCTCTGGAGGCCAGGTAAAGGCAACAAGACTAAATTCAACGTGGGAGATGAGGATGCTGTTATGGTGATTCATGGAGAGATCAGGAGGGCCAGAACGAAAGTAGTGTCAGCAGAGAGAGATAAATGGATGTCATGGTATTGTGATTGATAATGAGAAACATATGTTTGGTCTTCCACCACTGTTCCTGGAGTTTTCTTTGATGAGAGCCATTAAAGTGTCTTTTGTTTTGTTAAAAAAAAAAAAAAAACAGTAGTGGTTGCCAATTTACGTTTAGTGTCAAAACTTTTTTCATAAATAGTATCCATTGTTTATAAAGACATATTGATGTTATTTCAATGCTGCTATTAAGTAATTTTTGAAAGTACTTTAAGATGATGACAAAATGGTCTCAGATGCCACCATCTCCATGTTGTAAGGAAGTCTAGATCATGATGCAAATGACAACCTGACCCACAGAAGTGTTGTGATTGACTTGCACAGTATTATAAAGGTGGGAAATTTTGCAGAGAAATCTGGTTTGCCAGCTCCTCTTAGAAGAAGAAAAATACAACCTGTCAAAGTGGGCCTGCATTCTAGTGTGACAGTAATCAGCTGGTTCTGACTCATTACATTCACACACACACAAATTGTATACCTCTACTTGGCTGGTCTCCACCACTCCTTATTGACTTCACACAGCCTACCTTATTTGATTTCTCTCTCTAGCTCCACTGATGGTTGAGTTAGAAACCCTTGACCTGGCCAGCTGTTTCATACAGAATATCTTAGGGGATCCCTCTTACCAGTGCCAGCTACCCAAGATGCAGTATTGTGTATTCAAGGGTTGCTGAGAGAGTGAATTTTAAGCATTTTCTTCACAGGAAAAAAGAAAATGTAACTGTGAGGTGATGGATGTGAACTAAACTTACTGTGGTAATCATTTCACAATGCATGCATGTATCAGATCATTTAAGGTTGTACACCTTAAATTAATGCAGTGTTAAATGTCAAGTAGACCTCAATAAAACCAGAAAAAAAATTTGGCTCCAGAGTCCACTAAAAGTCATCATATGTAAGCATCTCAATTTTATTTCCAGGGTGCAATCTGCTATTACCAATGTTGTCTATGAATGTTTTATTCTTTCCCACTAACTTATGCAAAGAAATAGTCAAGTGCCCAGTCAATCCTCATGATCTTTGAAGACACTTAAAAGCTTAAAGATGTTAAAATGCACTACCTTGGTTTCATTTCTTTGGGGGTATGTGTAGCAAATGTCTTGGTATTTGAAAGTCGAAGTAGCCGTTTTGTTCCAGGTGTTTTTAACATTCTGTAGCTGTAATAGCAGTGTAGATATGCTGATCTCAGAAAATGTAATTTGCATTCTTAGACATGTTATCACTTTTTTGAGAGTTAACAAAATGCTCTTGACCTAAAGAGTAATTAATAGCAGAGATTTTAGCTTTCTGTTACTTAATTGGAAGAATCTTAGTAATTTTGACAAAATTGGACAGTTGTGTTGTTTTCCACATTACTATTTGGCTCACAAAGATAGCTCCAAAGAAGTCATGTCTTTGTATATTCTCAGCCTCTTGTATAAAAGTTTTGATTCAGCTGCTAAAATTGCTTGTTACATTTCATAAATTGCTGATGACAGTGTGTCTCAAACTTCCATTGTTATTCTGTGTATAAAGTTACACTCTATTTACTTGACCTTTGATTAAGTTAAATGGTGTATTTGTTGCAACAATGACATGTAATAACATATTTTTCTTTTTTTAAAAAATAGATTTGGACTGAGCAACAAATTTGAATCAGAATTCCCTTCTTCATTAACTGGAAAAGTGAGTGTCATTTATTTAGGTATTATTTATATGCCTCAAAACTAAAGTCTTTTCCTAAAAAATTAGAAAAATTTATGCTAATGAGACATGTTTATTGACATTAATATTGCAGTGTTGTTATTTCTTAAAATTTTTCTTTAGGTAGCTCCTGAAGAATTTAAAGCCAGCATCAACAGAGTTAACAGTTGTCTTAAGAAGAACCTTCCTGTTAATGTACGTTGGCTACTTTGTGGCTGCCTTTGTTGCTGCTGCACACTAGGTTGCAGTATGTGGCCAGTTATTTGCCTCAGTAAAAGAGTAAGTTGAATTATATATTTTAATTTAAATATAGAAGTTGACAAGCCAAATCTTGCATTTACCTAGTTTTTATTTTTTGTATTGAATGCGTCACACTATTCTGAATACTACACAGAAATAATTTGATCCAATAGAGGAGTGATTAAGTTACGTCCACATGCTGTTATATTAAATAGCAATCTAAAAATTATACTTTTTATGATGTAGGACATGACGTTAGAGTAGAATATAGCATTCTCTATGTATACATTGTGGTGGTAATTGAAAATTTGGGTTCAGGTCTGCCACTTATCTCTCACCTTCTAGGCATGTTTCCTAACCTATTTATTTATTTGTTTGTTTGTTTATTTATTAGTGCATTGGGTCTTTGTTGCTGTGTGCAGGCTTTCTCCAGTTGTGGTGAGCGGGGGCTACTCTTTGTTGCAAAGCTCAGGCTTCTCATTGTGGTGGCTTTCTCTTGTTGCAGAGCACGGGCTCTAGGCACGCGGGCTTCAGTAGTTGTGGCACGTGGGCTCAGTAGTTGTGGCTCGCGGGCTCTAGAGCACAGGCTCAGTAGTTGTGGCGCACGGGCTTATTTGCTCTGTGGCATGCGGGATCTTCCCGGACCAGGGCTTGAACCCATGTCCCCTGCATTGGCAGGTGGATTCTTAACCATTGCACCACCAGGAAAGTCCCTTCCTAACCTCTTTAAACTGTAGTTGACATATTTGTAAAATGGCAATATTAACCTCCCTACTTGAATAGCACTGTTACAAGGATAAAATAAAATAGTGTTTGTAAAGCTTTTAGTTGAATAGCTCAGAGTAAGAGTCTAATATATATTAATTAATAGCATTATTACTGATATGTAAGATAGTACCCATAGAAGAAATAAAATGGTAATAGTGCTTATTTTTATTTGGTGAAATTATGGGGAATTCTGTTTTCTTTTTTTATTTAAAGAAATTTTTTTTGTTATTTTACAAGTTTCCTGTGATGAGTACATAGTAATCCTGTAATCTGAAAAAAATGATCTAAAGTGTAATAATTTTGACTGCTTATAATAAAAAATTTCCAAGATGTGGGTAGAGATAAGGCAAATTAGTATAGATTGAATGTGTTATATTTTTGTTAAAAAGCTTTAAAAAATTGTGGTAATTAAATGTATAAAAATGAAATACCATTACATTGAAATTGAATGTATAGTTTTGTGTGGCTACATTTCATTTTGTCATCAAATGATAGGAAATATGGAAAAGCAAATTTTATTTGTCCTTTTTTGTTTTACATAATAAGATGTATATTTCTACTGGAAAAATATTTAACTAGTGCATTTTATTAATAGGAAGTAGATATTGCCTTCGTAATAAAATTACTATTGTAATATTTACTGTAATATTTACTTTTTTATATTCCAAGAATATTTCTTTTTTCCCCCCATAGTTCTCACCAGATCATCTTCCTACGATAGATTAAAAGGAAAAAAAAATATATGGTTGTCCCTGCATCCACAGTTGAATTTGTAGCTCTTATAGTTTAGAGCCTCTCACTCCCTCCTACTGTTTAGGCATTTCCATTGTTTAAGTGACTGCTATATCTTACTTGGTTGGCCATTTGCTGTTATTTAACCCAAGGAATCAGAGAGTTTTATTACTGTAGAAACCTTTGTGACCTAGTTATTTTTATTTTTTTGAGGTTTTGAGATTCTGTTTTTTACTTCTTAAATGAGTAAACAAGATATTGCAATGTGCACACAGTGTAGGATTTAGAAAACAAAAGTAAACTTCCTACCCTCCTCCATGAATTCTTAGTAAGAAGATCATATTTCAGATGCTTTCATTAAATTCCTTCCTATTTGAGACATAAGGTAGATTGACTTTTTTAGGTTGTTTCAGTCTGTAGTTTCAGAAAGTACATTTCATTCAACTGTGTATTATTACATATAAGGTCTTTCTTGTATTTATATGATTTAATTTTATATGGACTCTACTGTCCAGTGGGCATAAAAAATTTGTCTACTGCTTAAAAAACTGTGCATTTCCCTGTCAAGGGTTTAAACTATTATATAATTGGAGAGAGGGACCCTTCATGCATGTATGAATAGTATTAGAGGCCCTGAAAAAGGGGTGCTTTGTAAGATGGGGGCAGGATGATTTGGAGCAGGGATTTTTAACCTTTTATTTATCATAGACCCCTTTGAGAGTCTGGGGAAGCCTATGAACCCTTTCTTAGAATAATGTTTTATTTGTATTTGGAAAGATTTAATGTATCTTAAATGTGTAAAATCAAATATATTGGATTATTCAGGAAACCAATTACATAGTTATCAAAATACTAAAACCCCTCAAATGTGTGATTTATAAATATTTATTAATGCATGCAAAATAAGATAGCAGGGGACTCATGGTAGTATGATGTGATAGGAAAAATTTGTGATTTCTATGAGTGATAAATATACAGGTCCTATTTAAACTACCACAGTTAGTTGTATGCATTCATAGCCTAAGGAAATATACTACATTTCAGTTAGAGGTTAGTGAAATTAAAGATGAATTTTTGTTCTGTCCACTTTCACAGACTGCTGGAATTCTATCTAGGTATTCCCTGTTAAGAACCCTTGATTTAGAGGTACTAGTATAAATAAAAGCTAAAACCCAGCCTGATTGCCAGCCTCTGAACCTCTGCTTTGTCCTCATTTGTGATGTGGAATCGTCTCATACGGTTAGAATTGTCTCACTCTAAGGCAAATCAGGACCAAAGGCATACTCCGCATGCAGCTTACTGTTTTCACCTTCCTAACATTACTTAATAGTTTGAATAACTAGATTTCTGCCTTGCCTTTGAATCCCACCCCCAAATGAGTGATCCTTTTTATGACCTGGCCATGTTCCAGAGACCTGGTTTTTAATCTGTCCTATTATTATTATTTTTAGATCTTCCAAATTGCCTTTTCCTTTTAATTAATTTTTTTTATTAATTTATTTTTTGGCTGCGTTGGGTCTTCGTTGCCGCGTGCAGGCTTCCTCTAGTTGCAGCGAGTGGGGACTACTCTTCATTGTGGTGCACGGACTTCTCGTTGCAGTGGCTTCTCTTGTTGCAGAGCATGGGCTCTAGGTGTGTGGGCTCAGTAGTTGTGGCTTGCGGGCTCTATAGTGTAGGCTCAGTAGTTGTGGTGCACGGGCTTAGTTGCTCCGGGGCATGTGGGATCTTCCTGGACCAGGGCTTGAACCCGTGTCCCCTGCACTGGCAGGCAGATTCTCAGCCACTGTACCACCAGGGAAGTCTGCCTTTTCCTTTTAAAAAAACTACCTTAGCTTATGTTTGAAAATTATTTAATATACAGTAAAATTTTCTCTTTTTGATGTACAGTTCTATGATTTTTGACAAATGCATAGAGTTGTGTAACTACTGCCACAATCAAGATACATTACAGTTCTTTCACTTCAAAAAACTTCCTTTTTCTGTCCCACTGCAGTCACACCCTCTTCAGTTCTTAAACCCTGGCAACACTGATCTGTTCTCTATCCCTATGGTTCTGCCTTTTCTAGAATGTTGTATGAATGGAAGTATACAGTGTATATAGCCACTTGAATCTGGCTTCTTTCATTCAGGTAGTGCATTTTAGAGTCATCTATTTTGTTTCATGTATCAATAGTTTATTTTTTTTTATTGCTGAGTAGCATTCTGTTGTATGGATGTATCACAAGTTGTTTATCCATTCACCAATTGAAGGACATCCCTTGTCAGATATATAATTTGCAAATATATTTTTGCAGTCTGTAATTGTCTTTTCATCCTCTTATTGTCTTTGGCAGAGCAAAAGTTTTTTATTTTGCTTAAGTCCAATTTGTTAATTTTTTAAAAATTGATTGTGCATTTGGTGTCATATCTAAGAATTCTTTGCCTAAATTAGGGTCACAACATTTTTCTCCTATGATCTCTAATGCATTTTACTTTTAGATCTATCACCCATTTTGAGTCAGTATTTGTATAGGTATGAGTAGATCAAAGTTCATTTTTTGCATATGACTTCAAGTTTTCCAGGATGATTTGTTGAAAAGACTATCCTTTTTCCAGTAAATTGCCATTGTATTGGTACATTGTCAAAAGTCAATCAACCATATTTATGTGGATCTATTTCTGGACTCTGTTCTGTTCTATTGACTTCTATGTGTCCATCTTGATTTCAATACCATGTGGTCTTATTTATAATATTTTATAGCTGTATAGTATATAGTATATATATATATGCTATAGTGCTGTAGTACCTACTATAAAACTATAAAGTACTATATACAAGATACATTTATATATATGTATATATAGTATCTAGTGTGTGTATATATATACATATATGTGTGTGTGTGTGTGTGTGTGTGTATATATATATATATACATATATATATATATATATATGTATAGTTTAGTACCTTATAGCTTCATAGTAAGTGTGGAAATCAGGTAGGGCAAGTCTTCCAAACTTCATTCTTCTTTTTCAGGATTGTTTTGGCTATTCTAATTTCTTTCATTTTTCGTATATGTTTTAGAATCAGATTGTTGTGTCTAAAAATATATGCTGGGATTTTGATGGATTGAAATTATAGATCAATATGGAGAAAATTGACATCTTAACAACAAGTCTTCTAAACCATTAATGTGGCATACCTCTATTTATTTAGGTCTTCTTTGATTTCTTTTTCATCAGTATTTTGTAATTTTTTTCATAGCATACAGATCATGCACATATTTTGTTAGCTTTATATGTATTTATTTCTTTGGTTTTGGTGCTATTAATGGTATTTTAAAATTTTTGATTTCCAGTTGTTCATTGCTAGTACATAAAAAATACAATTGATTTTTGTATATTGACATTGTGTCCTGTGATCTTATTATATTTCAGGAATGTTATTGTACATTCTATGGGATTTTCTACATAGATAACCATGTTGTTTTATTTCTTGATTTCTAATCTGTATACCTTTTATTTCTTTTTCTCTTTTTTCACTGAGTAGGATTTCTAAGGAGTGATGAGAGTGGACTCCTTTAGGCCTGATTTTCTCTATTTTTCTGTTTTCAATTTCACTGATTTTTTGCTCTTATTTTTATTATTTCTTCTCCTTGCTTTGGATTTAATTTGTTCATTTATTTCTAACTGCACTGACTAGACTCTCCAGAAAAACACTGATTAGAAGCAGTGAGAACATATGTCCTTGTCTTGCTCCTGATATTAGGGGGAATTCATTCTCATTTTCATCATTCCATATCATATTAATTACAGGGTTTTGTAGATGTCCTTTATCATCTGAGTAAGTTTTATTCTACTAGTTTGTGGAGAGTTTTTATCAGGAATAGATGTTGGATTTTGTCAGATACCTTTTCTGCTTCTTTAGAGTGGCTATATGGTTTTTTGTTTTTAGTTTAGAAATATGTGGAATTGATTGGATTTTTGGATGTTAAACCAACCTTGCATTCCTGGAATGAACCTCACTTGGTCATGTCTGTTTTTCTTTTAATATTTTTGTTGGATTTGATAGACTATAAGTTTGTTTAGAAGTCTTATATCTGTGTTCATGAGGGATATTTTTCTGTAGTCTTTTCTCGTAATGTCTGGTTTTGGCATTGGGGTAGTGATAGCCTCACAAAATGAGTTGGGAAGTGTTCCCTCCTCTTCAGTTTTCTGGATGAGTTTGTGCAGAATATGCATTATTTCTTCCTTAAATTTTAGGAGCATTCATCAAGCTTCCTCTGTGTTGTAATGTGTATCAATTCTCCATTCTTTTTTATGGTTGAATAATATCCCATTATGCATATATATCACAATTTGTGCTTAACTTCTCGAGGAATCAGAGCAGTGTTTAGTCGAGGGCTGAGCACTAGTGAGGCAAGACCTTCCTGGTTACTTTACTCAATAGCTTGTTAATTGTGATGTTCTCTAGTCTGGCTCATGGAAAGAGGCTTTGTGCTGGATATTCGTCAGTTTTGGATACTCTTCCTGTAATCCTTTCTAGTAGTTCTTTGCTCTACCTTTGGTAGTTTCCTTACCCACATGTGCTGCTCAGCACTCACCTTAATACTCTGTAGGGACTATCTGCAGATCTTTGGAGTTCTTTGCAGCACTTTCCTCTCTGGTACTCTGTTCTGTGGCTTCTAGCTGCCTTGGTTTCCTCAGATTTTCAGCTCAGTCTCCTTAACTCGGAGTTGCCAGGCGTTGTCTGGGCTCTCCCTTCATTCACTGTGGCCTGGAAGCTCTCTGACATCAGTGATCATGGGAAATCATAGAGCCTTTCCCATTTGTCTCTGTCCCCCAGGAATTTTGGTCTTTCCGTTGTCTGTTGTCCATTGTCTTGAAAACAATTTCATATGCTTTGAGGGGTATTTTGGTTTTTTGTTTGTTTGTTTTGGTGGTTTCAGGCCAGAGGGTAAATCTGGTGCCTATTGCTGCATTGTTGCTGAAAATGAAAGTCTGAATGTCCTCTTTTTATAGAAGTGTTTTGACAAATAACTACTGTGCTGCGGATTGAAAGATTTATATTAACGCTATACTCAAAGAGCATGTAGTCTATTTGGAGAATTGGCTAGATGAGTGCAGAGGTAGTTTAAGTTTGTAAGTACTTGTCATGTTTTTCATGAAGTAGCTCTAATAACAAAAGACAATAAATATATGTCCTTAGGGTCTAGAAATATGAAGTAGCCACCTGCAATCACAAAATATGTTTGAAGTCTTGTGTTACATCTCAGACACTCATCTGAATTTTACGTTCTATTACATAACATATATTTGTTTTAATAGAAAATGTTTAAAATGACTTATTGAATAAAGTTGATACTCTTAGAATATAAGCATATCTGTCTTATGAAATTGCTGGTTTTAGCTACTACTTCTTTATGCTGCTAGTATGCCATTCTCTGGAAGTTACTTATTCATTAATTCAATTAATATTTCTAAAGCTGCACTGTGGGCTTGGTACTGTTTAAGATGCTGTTTAGATACTGTTTAGAGGTTATATGTTTCCTCTTGTAGACTTAAAAAGTAGACAGAAAGCAATGAGATAATTACAAATAGTGATAAGTGCTTGGAAGACAATAAAACAGAAAACCTCAGCCTTCTGGTGTTCTTTGTAAGAGCTTGAGGGGCTTACAAGCAAATAAAATGCTTCAGCTTCATTAAATAGATTTTATGACCTTTACTTTGCAAAAGCTTATTTTTGTTGATACTTGTGATTATACTTTGCTTTTTGATTGTGCCTTAATTGTAATATTATAGTTTTGAAAATTGATGTCTAAGTAAGTGAACTCTTTATGACTTGTTTTGCTTTCAGCCTGGCTCATTTATTGAGGAAACAAGTTTCATAATTCTACTGTACATTGTGTTACAGTATTTTTTGTTTTAGTTTGTTTTCCATCCTAAAGTAACTGTTAGTTTCAGTCTTCTAAGATTTTGCATATATATATAAAATATCCCACATTTAGTGGTTTTATAGACTTTGTTTATATATGCTCTCAGCCATTATCCTTTCTGACTGAAGAACTCTTAAGTTTTAGAATGTTTATACACCAATTTCTTAATCTTATGAGTTGTCTTACCTCCTTTTTTTAGTGCTTTAATCTCTCTCTTACATATGATGACCAAAATTGTGTGGCTTTCTAAAAGTGCTCTCTATATGGATTTGTTGTAAATAGTGTATATTTTCATTCCCTTTATACTTTTATTTGTATGTCGTCCTATATCAGGGAATCATTTCTTTAGGAATAGGGAAATAGGCTGCAACATGTGGTAGCTGGGACCTACACTTTGGTGCTAGAGGAACTGGTTTGGAAAGTGGTACTTACTCAGAATGACTGATCAGTTCACTGTCTCTAAACCTCAGTTTTTACCTCTCTAAGATGGCATTAATCTCTTCTTTGCAGTGTTGTTTTAAAAATTAGAGCAAGTGCATGTAGAGTACTTAGTATAGTATTTTGGCTATAGTGTGTGCTTAGTTAACGGCAGTTGCTATTAATATCATTTTATTATTATTCTTCCCAGTGTCTGTCTTGCTAACTACTATATCCCCAGTGCCTCTCACAGTGCCTCTCATCTACTTTATGTTCAATAATTATTTGCTGAATGAATGTGCCTTTTGGCTTTTGAAATTCTTGAGTAGTAAGAACGTAACATTTTAGAAGATATAGTCCTCACTATTCAAAATAAGATTCCTAAGTAAATAAAAACATCTTGTCTTTTAGAGTAAATAACATTTTTTTTTTTTTCCTGCAGGAGCAGTGTGATAAAGTATAAACAATAGTAGGGCTTCCCTGGTGGCGCAGTGGTTGAGAGTCCGCCTGCCGATGCAGGGGACACGGGTTCGTGCCCCGGTCTGGGAAGATCCCACATGCCGCGGAGCGGCTGGGCCCGTGAGCCATGGCCACTGAGCCTGTGCTCCGGAGCCTGTGCTCCGCAAGGGGAGAGGCCACAACAGTGAGAGGCCCGCCTACCGCAAAAAAAAAAAAAAAAAAAAAAAAAAAAAAAAAAAAGTATAAACAATAGTAAATTAGTGTTTGAAGCTGAGTGACTTTGAGAGAGTCGCTTAAAACCTCTCTGAGCCTGGACTTTCACCATCATCCCCCCCACACCTTCTTTTTCTTTTAATCTCAGAAGAAGAGAGGCTGACTGATCTATCTAGGTACTCTCCAGCCCTAAAAATCTATAATCCTTTGAAAATTGAGCTGTGTAGGTCTACAAAACATCGCTATTTCCAAGCTCTAAGTGAAGAAGTTCTCAATATTGATTTTTATTTCAAATCTAAAGATTTAACATTTTAGTAAAATATTTTCTTTCTTTCTTTTTTTTTTTAGTTTTTCTTTTACTTTTTTGGCTTATCTGAGTTTTTTTGGATAATTGCTATTTAGTTTTGAAACTTTGATTTTTTAAAAAAAGGCCTGTATCTCATTTAACTGTATTTCTTTTACTTTAAGTTGTAGTATGCTTAGATTTACTTCTAGATATCTTTTCTCTCAACCTCAAGTTTAGTTATCCAATAATTGTGAGTTACTTTGGTTGGGGTATAGAAGGGGTGGAAAATCCAAATGGAAGAGGTCAAGAGTAGAGGGTTTTGAGTGAGAATGCAGCCGTGTAAGACTTAAAAAAAATCAAGGGAAAGTGAACCTAGGACAATCATACCAAAGAACTGCAAATATTTGTATATGAGAGGAATTTGAAGTATACTTACTCAGTTATACTAACAGTATTAAAAGTTACCCAAAACTTTTAGAACTCTAATTTACTCTGTGTTTGGGATTTGAGCACTTGTATTCAGTAACTCTAAATCATAAGATGAGAATGTCAGTGAACATTTGGATGAAGAATTAGATAAAGAAAAATGCCTCTAACATGTTTCAGGTAATGAAAGCAAAACAAACTTAAAAACATCATAATGAAATTTTAGTGAAGGGCGATCTTGAAAAGTTTCTGGTAAACAAGAGATGATGAATTAAATGTATTCTTATGACAGTCATTATTATTAATAGAAAGTATAGAAAAACCAGTGCTAACTTTTTTTAACGAATGCTATCCAATTGCTTTATTCCTATAAATATAACATATTTATAGGGGCTTTCATATGTTCAAGATAAGTATACGTCTGTGAAACCAACATTATAAGCGATGCCGTAAACCCAACCATCACCTCTAATTAATTCACTCCTTTCCTCCTTCTTTTTTTGTGTGTGTAGGTGTGACAAGAATATTTAACGTAAGATCTACCCCATGCATTCTTCCCCCACCCCCAGCTTTACTGAGATGTAATTGACACATAACATTGCTTAAGTTTAAAGTGTACAACATGATGATCTGATACACATATATATTGCAAAACCCATACGTTCTCTTCTAATCTTGAGTGTTCACTTTATGCCAGGGTCATTGAGTTAATCAATTTACTTGTATTGTGTCATTCAATCTTCCCCAAATTCCAAGAGTAGGCATTCATATTATTCCTATTTTAAGGATGAGAAAACTGAGGCTCAGAAGTTAAGTAATCTATTTGAGATCCCACAGTCTACAAAGTAGGCCATAATTTGAACCCCAGGCTTAAAGCCTCAGATATGCTTTTTTTTTCACTCTTTGATAAAGATACAAAATCAAGCTGTTTTTTATTACTTATCATAATTTAATTTTATACCTGGAAGCAGGGGGATTTTAGAGGTTTGGAAGAAACTTAAAAGATCATTATTTCACAGATAGGAGATCCAGGCCCATTGAGTGTTGTAAGTTTATCCAGTTGATTTATAAATGGTAACAATGTTCAAGCATTTTATATTAGCTTTTGCAGTACTTTAGTTTTTCAGCAGACTTAGCTTTCCAATTATTTTTTCCCTAATATTTAAACAAACATGTATTTCTTGAAAATGCAAACTAACAGTAAAGGAAGGAGGCCATAAAGGAGGTAAAGATGCAGGAAAACAGTATATTTTAATCAGATTTTATACAAAGTTCCAGTTGGACAACTAAGAGTTGATATATTGCTTTTGCTTCTATTTTACTTTTATAAAAACAAAAATCAACATCCCTGTCTGAAAAATTCAGGTTCTCACTCCCTAATAAATAAGTACACATTATTTCTGGTAAAGTTTTTTTTTTTTTTATAATATTACACCCTTCCTTAAAACTTGTGTATTTACTCTTAGAGAGACTGAGAATGTCATGTAAGGAGTTAATGCAAAGTAGGAGGGACAGGGACTTGCACTGAAGGTAGAGTCGGGTATTCTAACACCCATTTATCCTTAAGTGTTCGGTTTGCAGTTTCTTGCCTCTTCTTTAGTATCTCCCACATTATAAGGGTAAAGAAATAGGTTTAACCTCTTTGAAATCTTACTTCAATTGCTGTGGAAAGGGGATCTCATGTAAAAAAATTTCTTAGGACCAGAAGAATATGTTTATTGCTGTTTCATTTTAAAGAATACTTTAGGCTTGAAACTTAGAAAACTGATTCTTACATAAGCTAAATAAATTACTGCCGTTAGTGTGAATGGCACTGACGATTTGTTTTTAACTGGAGTAAAAACATGTTACTAAATTAAATTCTCATTATGAAAGAGGATATGCAAGAAAGAAGTGTAAACTTTGAGTCTTAAATGCGCAGAGATGGCACTGGGACTTTAAAGATATGTTAGGCTCCTTTTAAAATGTGTTTTGCCTAGAGCTGACTGACATTCAGTTCCCTCTGAATATTTAGAACATAGTATTGGTGTGGTGGTTTATAGAAAGATTTCCTCATCTTCTTCAGTGTCCAGTCTGCTGTTACCCCGTGCCATGAGTTCTTAATTTCAGATAGTATATTTTTCAGTTCTAGAAGGTCCATTTGATGTTTTCATAAAGGCTAGTCCTCTTTTGAAATTCTTCATCTTTTCACCCATTTTGTCCATCTTTTCCCTCTACTTAATTGAACATACTAATCATAGTTAATTTAAATTCCTGTCAACTAATACCAGTACTTGGATTATCTGTGGATCTGTTTCTGTGGGTTTTTTGTTTTGATTGTTGGTCATTTTTTCCTGGCTCTTAAAGTTTTTAATTTTATGCTAGATGTTATAAACAGAATGAAGTAGAAACTCCAGAAAAAATCTTCCAAAATCAAGGGTCCCATCTGTCTTGTATTAGGCAGATAGCTTGAGGAGAACGATCACTTTGATCTAATCAGAGATTGAGGTGGTTTGGGCTGGGTTGCAAGTTTAGTAGATTCAGTCCATCTCTGGTTTTCTATTTCTTGGGTATGACCCTTTCAGACTTTTGATTGAGGCCTGGCAGGTCTTTGTCTCCTCTTCTCAGAAGGTTGTATCCTTTGGATATTTTGAGTTTAGCTTTCCATCTTATGCAGGTTCAGGTGTTTTGAGGGGGAGACCAATCATGAGTTTGTTGCAGATCCTTCTCCATCTAGCAGAATTTTGTCTCCTAAATACTAGGAGACTGTGAGTAATTTTTCTTTGCCTTTTTGTCTTGGTCCCCCATCCTTCCATGCTGCCCCGGAATTCAGTAGTGTCTCTAGGGAAAACTGGCTTTGCACTTTAGGGTTCATCTAATTTCCAGTCCATTGGGCCAGGCTGTACAACCTACAAAAGCTCTGTTGATTTCCCTTTTCCCTAGTAGAGTCCCACTGGTGCCAAGCCTAATCCTCAGCTGACCTCTCTAATCAACAAAGAAAATGGCCAGTACGTAATCATCACATGATTTAGAAAGGGCTCTTTCCTTCTCTGGATTTTATTTCATCTAGTCCTTGTTGCTTCCAGAATTTTCTGATGTTTTAAAAATAATGTTTTTTTTTTCTTCTTCAATTTATCCATTTCTATTTGTGATGGGAGTGTTGGCTTGAGTTTGACATCCTACACAGAAATATAAGTCTCTAGTTACCTTGACTTTACATAAAGATTATGCTGTTTGCATGTTGGGAAGGAAAGAATGGTGTGATTATCACTATCTTGTTTTTTAACATTTTGTTTGAAATTTCTTCATATTTGGAATTGAAGAAATCGTATTTTAAGGACATTGTATTCATTTTATGTTTGTGCCTTGAATGGGAGTATTTGTAAATTGATGTCTCTTAATTCAGTTGCAAGTAAAAATAGTTATGCTTGCTGATCCCAAGTAAAAAGAATGTTGGGTTTAAAGTTTAGAGATCTGAGTTTGAATCCTGTCATTACCCTTACTGGTTGTGTGACCTTGGGCAAACTATTTAACTTCTTTAAGCCTGTGTACTTAATCTATAAAATAATAATATACCTCAGTTCATGTTTTGTTGCACAAAGCAAGATATAAACAAAAACAAAATACATTTTGGATAAATCTCATTGAGACTTAAGAATAAAGTAGAATGAGTACGTCTAGACCTTAGAGCTGGAGAAAATTTAGTTTTAGATTAAGGTGGCTGTTCAAGGCCGATAGCCTAGTTAGTGGCTTAAGATACCTTGCGTGTCATAGACATGTTATTCAACAAGTTACAAATTCTTTACAAATTCATAGTTCGTTGAATAATGGAGGGAGCATGATGTTGAAAGCCATACAATCCCAGTTTCAAATCGCAGCTCCACCATTTCCTAGTGTAGCTTTAAGTTTCTTAACCCCACTAAGACACAGTTTTCATATGTAAAATAAAAGTTATACAAGCTGCCTTCTAGGTTTACTGTGAAGATTAAATAAGGTAACAAAGGGGCTTCCCTGGTGGCGCAGTGGTTGAGAGTCCGCCTGCCGATGCAGGGGACACGGGTTCGTGCCCCGGTCCGGGAAGATCCCACATGCCGCAGGGCGGCTGGGCCCGTGAGCCATGGCCGCTGGGCCTGCGCATCCAGAGCCTGTGCTCCGCAACAGGAGAGGCCACAACAGTGAGAGGCCCGCGTACCACAAAAAAAAAAAAAAAAAATAAGGTAACAAAGGGAAGACACATGGCATGGGGTCACATCCAAAGTGAGGATCAGCAAATACTATTCCTTACTCCTTTTTGTTTCTGTTTCTCCAGTTGTCCATTATAATTAATCAGCAGTAATATTTTTTTACCCCACCTGTTGGTTCTAGCCAGTGATTCTTCCTTGTGTAGTTATATAGATTTTTTAAATCCCTCATAGTAATACATTTGACTGTATTAGCTTAGTGAAATTCATTTGTCTTATGAATAATTTTTCTAATTTTCTGCTGTCAATTGAAACTCAGTTTTAGTTTTTTGAGATGTTATCAGTATTTTCTGAAAAGTTATCAGAGGTTTGTGGATAACCCCTTAAAATTGTGTGCAACATTTTACATATTGCTGCATAAGTGCCTTTTTTATCATTCACAAAGTAGTCAGAGTAACCTTAAAAAGTTAAGAACCACAGGCCTAGTCATACACTCTTTCTTTTAAAAATATAAATTTATTTATTTTTGGCTGTGTTGGGTCTTCTTGCTGCACACGGGCTTTCTCTAGTTGCGGCGAGCGGGGGCTACTCTTCATTGGGGTGTGAGGGCTTCTCATTGCGGTGGCTTCTCTTGTTGCGGAGCACGGGCTCTAGGCTCTCGGGCTTCAGTAGTTGTGGCTCGTGGGCTCTAGAGCGCAGGCTCAGTAGTTGTGGTACACGGGCTTAGTTGCTCCGAGGCGTGTGGGATCTTCCCGGACCAGGGCTCGAACCCGTGTCCCCTGCATCAGCAGGCGGACTCTCAACCACTGCGCCACCAGGGAAGCCCTAGCCATATACTCTTGATTAAATTGTATTTAAGCATACCTTGTTTAAGATTAGTACCTGTAAGTCACTGCTCAGTACTAAGTTAAAAGGGCATTTTTGATACACAAAATATTTGCAGTTGTTTAGTTTATCTTCATCTAAAAATAGTACTTTTTTTTTTTTTTTTTTTTTGCGGTACGCGGGCCTCTCACTGTTGTGGCCTCTCCCGTTGCGGAGCACAGGCTCCGGATGCGCAGGCTCAGCGGCCATGGCTCACGGGCCCAGCCGCTCCGCGGCATATGGGATCCTCCCAGACCGGGGCACGAACCCGTATCCCCTGCATCGGCAGGCGGACTCTCAACCACTGCGCCACCAGGGAGGCCCTAAAAATAGTACTTTTAACAAACAGTATGAAAAAGATTGTTCTGAATATACTTTAGTGGATATTTAGTTTATCTAGGTTACTTAAAAGTTAATATTCACATAAAAATTTTAAAAGCGGCCTTTAAGTACGGGAAGGGAATTTGTTTAAAAATCCTTTTGAGGAATCTAATCATATTCTAGCTTGTCTTTTGGTGAATATAGATTTTTCATGTATCATAATACTGAGATATGCCATTTAATTTTCTGCACATAACTGCAGTATAAGATTTATATTAATCCAGAACAGACAGAGGTGAATCAAGTAATTTTCTCTTAAGTTAAAATAATTATTTAAAATTTTGTATGGTTTCTTTCTAATGACTTATAACTAAGAACATTTTTGTTTTACTTATTTTAATGATTTGAATTTGCACAGATGTCAAAAGATAAGTATAGTTCTTATTTGAAAATACTTAAAAGTTTAAAAAATTATGAATACATTCAAAGCATTATTCTAGCTAAAGCTTAATTAATGCATTATAAACTTAGGAGTTTAAAACTAAAACTTGTTTTAAATAAGACATTGAACATTTGAAATTGCACTTTGACCTTCTGTGATGTTATGAATAAGTCCTATTCAAATAAGCTTTAATTTTAAGTAGTTGAACTTTTACAAATAGTTATTAGTGAGCTACCCTATTTATACGTTTTGTTAACATATCTTAGCATCTTATGTTCTAAAGACTGATAAGAATGCCATTTCTTTGAGAAAAATTCAGAGAAATTTTGTTACAGCTTCCACATTAAACATTTTTCCTTTGGTTTTAAGTACTTTAAAATCTATGAGATTTCTGTTGATTTTATTAGCAAGTTCTAGAAAACTACTTCTTTGAAAAACCGTTTTTTCAAACGATTGTGAGTAAATGAATCATTGGTAATGAGTATGCTGATAAGTAATAGTGGTAACAAAGTAGGGAAGTAATACATTGAAGATTTTCTAAATGATATCTTGCTGTCCTGAAAGACTTATTTATATCTAGTGGCACATAATTTGTTTAAAGGGAATAATAACATATTCCTTAGAAAGTATGATATTAGAAAAAAATTACAAAAATGTTTCTTCTAATAATAAGTCAAATTTGAATTTTCAGGAAATCCTAATTTTCAATTGCAGTAACTTAACTTTATCTAGGTGTTTCATATGTATTTTTCTATTGTAAGCTTACTCTAGATGCTTCTTTGGAAATTGATAAGGCTATATCATACCTAATATTAATTGTTGATTAATCATTATTTAATTAGCCTCCTATGTGAATTATCCAGGCTATTTTACCTCTTTTGCAGTTTGCATGTTTTGACTTATTTCCACAATTCTACCAAAAATGTAAAGGAACCAAAGGAGTAGAAGCCAAAATTTCTATCCTCCTGTTATTACTACTTACTACTCAAGTTGAGTCTATTTAATAAATAAGTCTATTTATAATTGTAATGATGTTTTTAAACCTCTATTATTTTTTGCTTTAACATTGCTGAACAGCTATATTAGAACTAGTTCACCAGTGAGAAAAATATAATTAGCAAGGTGCTGAAATGAGGAAATGTGTAAAAAAAAAAAAGAAGTTAAAGTGAGAGCTCTGATGAGGGAGATGGGTAGGAGTCCAGATGCTTGGAGCAGTCCTTTTCCCAACCAGGTTGGTTGACATGATGTTATTCTCATAAAAAACTTGTTTTGATTACATGGTATGAGTTGATGGTCTTGGTGCTTTTAATTAAGGATAAGAATCCATGATAAAATTAGATTTCTTATTGATCATCTTATGCAGAAGGACTGAGGATTCATTGGTTAAGAACCACTAACCTGTCCTCTCGCCCCCAGGGTGTGAGCACTGAAAAGGATTAAGGCCCACTGTAGGGAGCTTGCACTGAAGCCTGCACTGCCCTTTCCCCTGTTCTTTCAGTTAAACAGAAGGTTTTTAGTTCCCATGACTGTCAATCTGGTGCTTTTCACAAGCACCAAATTCTTTTAAGAAAATTAAGATGACTTATTTTTAGATCCACTGGCCTAGAATACTGAAAGATGATTTTATTTTTTGGTACTTCATGTTGACAGACCCTATACATATTGGTTTTTTTCTGACGCATATTAGTTTGCTTTAATTTATGTTGAATTTGGTGATCGATACAAACTTTTAAAAATCAAGGACAGATTTTTATATGGTTAAGTTTGTCCAGTAGTAATTACAGAGTTTGGCAATGTTAAATCTTATATTTCATTAGAAATAGCTATCTGACAACCCTGTGGACATAAACTCTTAACTTTTATTTCTAGATTACTGCAATAATAAGGTACTTTCTTTTCATGTTTAAAGGCTTTAAATAGCTTTTATAAATGCTGAAGTGTCATATATTTTTTTAATATCTGCCAAATTGGTATTGTATTTAATTGTGAAAATATATTTTGATTTTGTTAACTAAAATAATTACAAAGTATTAAACATTCTCAGTAGTTAAAGCTTTTTTTCCCCCATTTAATTTGAGCTTTTGTTGTTACTAACAAATAATTTGTGGCACAGTTTCTTTTCTTTCTTTCTTTTCTTTCTTTTTTTTTTTTTTTAATGACTGTTACAATCTATATACTTGTCACCTTAGTGTGCTAGAAATGTTCCACTCAGATGAAGGGTTCCTTTCTGGTTTTGTATGTTCTCACCTGCTCCTCACTGTAAATCATTGAGATGTCAAGTGCAATGATTAATTAAGCTGCACGTGCAAGTGCTTTTTTTTTCACCTGTCAAGCAGGAAAGAAGTCTTATAGCAAGATTAGATGGTGCTAATTCACAGCTATTACTCCAGACTGTCAAGTGTGTAAAAATATTTTATATTTAGATGCTTACTTAGAATATGGCGTACCACCATTTGTTTGGTTTAGAATTCTTAAATATTGTAAGATATAATTATTATATCAAACCTTGTCATTAAACTTCCAATTAGAGGCAAAGGATAAATTCAGAATTCCTACATAAATATTTTGGAATTTAAGGTTCATACTTTATAATTACCTTTTATTCAAATACTGGTAATTGATTTATTTAAAGTAAATATTTAAGTTTCTAAATTTATGTGTGTGTGTATGTATCATACACCATGAGATCCATTCATAATGAGATTTGTTCTTGTTATAATATAGTATGGGTTTAAATTTGTGATGAAACGATGATTGTGGTAGCTACACTTTTTTCTGTGAGTAATGAATATTTGCAGAATGTAATGTTAAACTTTTAATTTTTATACATTAATATGAAACAAGAGACTTGGAAAGCTTGTTCTCCCCACCTTACTTCTTTCATACCCCCTGCCCCCCTTGTAAACCATCAGTAAAAAGTAAAACCTCAAATTGTATAGTAATCTTAATCTATTATTAAAAGGTCCTAGAAAGGAAGATTACAAGGTAGATTCAGGTTTTGAATCGGTTTTGCCATTGGTTTAGCAGCGGGTGGGCAGGCAGATGCCTGCTCAGAGTAGAACCTATTGCCATTTTTCACCATTGATAGAGTAGCCTTTCAGAGTCAATGAGCTCTGTCAATGTGAGCTTGTCAAGGCTACAACTTCATAGACCTGAGAGGCGGTTTGAGAGGTCAGCCCTTTTCAGGTTCGCTGTGATGCAAATGAACTTTAATGCTTAAACAACTATTGGAATTTTTATGTCTGCTCCTTGTTCTTTTTTCTTCACAAAGTCATTGACGAGACATTCAGTGCTTTTTAAATTGGAAGTTGCATTGTGCTAAAGACCTAGTACAGATTTACGGAGGGCTGAAAGCAGTTAGATCATGTTCTTTTCATGGTGCGATTAGAATCAAATCGATTTCCCTACAGCCTTCAGCATTCAGATGGCAATTTTAACAAAGCTTGGGGGCTAGACAAGGGACAAAACGACTGAACTGAATGTTAATTACACTCTGCAGCCTTATTTTCTTTTGATTTGGGGCTGACTGGCAACTAAATTAACAAAAAGTGTGACCATAACTGCTGCCCTATTTTCATTTAAAAGGAGAGCTGCCTCTAAAAGGCTATCTTTACAAAGAAACAAGTGAGGTTTGCTGATCATTGTTAACAAGGGCACTTTTTTCCTTTAAAATTCTTGCCAAAAAACTGTTCAAAAAAAGTAATGTAATAAATTAGTCATTGGCATATTATTATCCAGGGAGTTAGTTGATTTTCTGATTTTTATGACATACGCTTAGAAATGTAAGGCAGTAAGTAGTAGTTATGAATTATAATTGGCACCTCTGTGACTGTGGTGTGTCTTTAGCATGTTTAACATGCTAAGAGGTAATATGGTAACTAGCTTATAGTAGGTACTTGAAATAAATATTAAACATTTTATTATGTAACATTCAAGTATTCAAAACCAGCTTGATCCTAACAGTTTTTCACCTAGCTCATCCTTGTTTGACATGAAGATTTTCATATTTGATGATTAGTACTTATTTAGTTGTGCCACATTAATGGAGCTGTATGCTTTTTTCCTTTCCTTGCAAGGAAGCTGCAGCTGCAGCAAGTTGCAGTTGCTTCTTGTGGCAACACTGTCCTGTTTGCACCTGCAGCTGTGTCAGTCTCATCCTAACACCTGGCACCATGAATTATCCTCCCCTTTATTCCTCCCAAGCAAGAAACATTTCATGCTGCATAGTATATATTGCAAAAATCAAGTGATCTTAAATATAAATTTCTTAGTTGATTCCTTTAACAGTAGTATTGAATAAAGAGTTTGATTTTCAAAAAAACCCCACAATTTTGTTTGAAAACCAACAAAAATGATTGGTTTAAATGCAGTTTTGCCTGTGTTTGAAAATCTTTATCTGTGGACTAATAAACTAGCTTTTAAATTTGGACATTATTTTTAAGTATGAGGTAAAAATTAGTTTGATTTGTTAGCAAATTGATTTTTTTATTAACTTTTAATTATTTCCTTTTTAAATTTACTATAAAGGCCCTTTTCATTTCGTTAACTAATGTGTAAATAACCTTTGTTTTAAAATATATATGTTAAGGTATTCTTGTTTTACTACTTAAGTATTACAAAAATATTTTTGAAAGAAATGGGGATTTAAATTTGTGTCATTTGGTAGATAACATTAGCTGTTTAGACTGATGGTTTTAATCAGAGGCTAGCAAGTTCGAAACAGTTAAAAAATACAATGCCAAAAAACAAAACCATATCTTTATCAAAATAGAATACTATTTCTGTTCAGGCTACAATTTAATGCTTGCATATTGATAGTGTTATAGACCACCCTATACTCTGTCACTGTCTTATACCTCTTTCCTTTTCACACAAAAAGCAGCTGCAAAACAAAGTTTTTCTAAAACCAGTCAAGAGTAAACTTTTTTCTCATTTGTCTTCCAGACACGAAGATCGATTGAGAAGTTATTAGAATGGGAAAACAATAGGTTATACCACAAGGTGAGTACCACAGGGAGCAGCTTCGTACCGTTGGGATCTGAATCGCACAGTATGGAAACAGATGCTTTTGTTGAACTAAAAATATGAAAGGTGGACAAATGGGTTAGCCTGTGTGCTGCAATAAAATAGAGCTCATTTTTCTTCTTTTACTCTCCTTCTTGTCTAGCTGTGCTTGCACTGGAGACTGAGCAAAAGGAAATGTGAAACGAATAACATGATGGAATATGTAAGTTAAAGGGCTGTTTTGTGAGTTTCTCTATTAAATGATCATTTATTTTGCTTCTGATCTTATTCTTTCCATGATTATTAATCAGCAAAGGTGTCAGGAGCTTAATCTCCTGAGCGCAAGGATTTTCTACGGTTCACAGATGCATGGTTTCATGTGCAAGACTGATTTATAAAGTTATGAATGACTTGAAAACAACGCTTCACTGTGTTCTGAAAAATAATAAATTAATTGCCAAGATAAAATAGGCTGAACATGTGTTGATGGAGTGTGAAATTTTAGATGCTGTATAAAGAATAACCACAACTTTGGTTACGCAGCAAGTCAGATATGGCTTTTTTATATAATGCTAATCAGGTTTCCAAGTATGGAAGAAAACCTTTCAGTCAAGCCGCTGGAGCTTAAGAAACCTTTAGCCTTTATAGATTTTAACTGCCCATACCTCAGTGGCCTTTAAAGAGTCTTTTAAAGTGTTATTGGAATATTATTTTGTAAAAATTATCTTAAAAGTAAACAAGAGATGAGATGTTGCTCATCCTGTGTTTATTCTTTAAAGGATGTCTAATGGGCATGTATATACAATGAATTTTAGAGCTTAGAATGGGATTTAATTTACTGACTACTTGATTTACTTGAACAGTTTTTCTCCTTCTGAAAAGTTCAGAATACTATAGAAAATTATGAATCTTTATTTATTCTCCCTCGAGCTTGGGTGTTTTATTTTAAATATGGAAAGGTAATATACAAAAATAAAAAGATCTGAGAAAGAGTTAAGTACCTGACACATCATTCTGACAGATTTTGTCTATTCTTTGAAACATTATAGACATCATAGGTTTTGTGTTTGTGTATGTGTATGTGTGTGTGTGTGTGTGTGTGTATGTATAAAAGATTGATGAAAACAGTGCTTAGATACTGGAAATAGTTGGAAATTGTCATAAAATTTTTTTCTCTGTAGCATTTTCTCCTTCTTTCATTAGCACACAATCAAGTCCCATTTCTAGCCTTGAACATAAAAGATATCTTTAAAATGTCTCTTCTTTCATAGAATATCTCTATTCAGTGAACCAAATAATGTAGATTTTATCATTATCTATTATATTAAGCATGTTAATTTATGATGATAAAAAGGCACTTGATACTTCTTTATAATAATAAAAGCACATTCAAATAACTTGTTTTGAGATTGACCTATGAATATGCTAGTCTTATATTTTCATCATAGATGGTGAGAGAGTTTATGTATTTTGTGAGGAGGGATGGATATGTAAGAGATTTAAAGGATTTTGTGAAAAAAATATTTGCTATATTTATAAACCCAAACACTAAGCTTAAAGTGGAGCTTTTTATTTATTTGTTTATTTATTTTGCACATTTCTAAATTTACTTTGGAAAGCAAAACATAAAAGTTATTCCCAATACTATTATATCCAGATAGAACTATAAGAATGTCATTCATTCATAAAATATGCATATTATATTCATGTTTATTTTTATGATGTTCTATTATTACTTAAAATAAAATAATTTAATTTAACCTTCCAAAACATTCTGAACTTATGTGCTGTGTTTGTAAAATAGTTTCCTTTAATTATCATAAATTTTTAGATAAACACTTCTACTAAGAAGAGTCATTTAAAAAACAATAGAAATTGCTTAAAAAATGTATTTTTCTAAGTTTTCTTGGAGAGAGAGAGTGTGTGTGTGTATGTATATGTATATGTTTGTGATAGTTGAATGGGGGAAAAACATAATTTTAAAAACCCCCTAAAAATAGTTTTGAAAGGTTAAAACAGTAATCTACCATGTATATCTATTTGACCTCAGATTTTATTTAACTTACAGAAATTTCATTTGTTAGTTAAAGGGAAGTAATTCTCCTCGATTATATTTTGAATATTGGAGTAAATCTATGAAAAATACCAACTTTTTTTAATTCAGATATGGCAGAGCAGTATGATCTAGAAGAAATGAGACAAGTGGTTAATTTTTATGTGTGGTTTCTGAAGGGAAAAGTTTGTAAGATATATTCTTTAAAAACTAGTAATAATTCAAGTATAGTCAAAGATAGCTTTTATTATTCATTATGTAGTATATACTGTAAAATGTAATTTAATCATCAAATTTTAGAGCTACAAAGAATCTTGTCATCTCTCCAATCCCTTTATTTCATAGATGAGGAAACTGAGAAACAGAGGAATCTAGCTCAAATAAAGAAGCTGGATAGGAAGCTAATAAACATTTTGTAGGCAAATAACAAGTCAGGAGAGTGACCCAGGGGGCACCAAAGGATAAGTCAACTAGGAGAGGAATATTTTGGAGCCACGTATAGAAATACCTTCCTTATTGAGACAGATCAAAAGCCAGAACTGAAGAGTGAAAATGAAGGTTTCTGGCCCAGGTGGCTAAATGTAGAAGAGTATCCAAACCTGGAGGTCATATCAAGACACAGTTTCTGAAAAAGAATGAGGAGTTCATCAAACTTGGAAACTGTTCAAATAATTTTTTGTTTAGCATCTATTCCATATAGAGTTGGAACAAGAGGAAGAATTGATTGTAATTTAAGACAGTTCCAAGTTTAGAATAAAAATCAGCTCTGGTCAACTTGTGTCTTTCTGTGTTACTGTGTTTTGTATTTGTTGATTTTCCTTTAGTTTTCTTGTAAAAAGTCTTTTGGAACAAATTTTAACCTTTAATTTTGCTAACCTAAAAAGAAAAGACTTTTAAAAAAATTAAGAGAAAGAGGACCAACTCTTTTTCTAGAGATCACATATCCTGGTACAATAAAATGAGAACAACTCTAGGTAAAAGGGAGGAAGCCCGAGGAAGTGAATATTGGGTCAGCTACAGCCACCATAGGGCAGTAGAAAGGGCAAGGCTTTGGAGTTAAGACAGTCCTTTGTTCAAATACTGACTCCACAATCCATGGTGTTACACTTCTCGGATCATCAGTTTTCTCATCTATAAAATGAGTATGACAATACTTGCCTCACAGAAAATTGTTGGGATTAAATAGATCCATATGGTGTGAAACACTTGGTGTGTAGTTAGTTCTCAGTAAATGCTAGCTTCCTTTTCTCATTCATTCATGCATGTACTCTCCTTCTGTCTATCAGAGGCACTATCAAAATCATTTTAAGTGATGGAATATAACTGAAGTTTTTTTAAGATAAAAATTTTTTTAAATCTTTTTAAAACTTTTTTTTCTCCTTCTACAGGTCATCCTCATAGAATTTTTACCAAAGACACCGATTTTTCGACCAGATTAGCATTTACTTTATTTATAGAGACTTTCCAAGTATGTTGTCTTTCCAATGGTGCCTTGCTTGGTGCTCTCCTGGTGGTGACATAACATTGGTTCTACAGAATCGTGTGGTGTTTTTTCCGTTTTTGTTTTTTTAAATAGCCGCATGTTCTAAGTGTGCATTTTTGTCAGACTTTGCAACAGTTATTTCATACAGATGTTTAATACTTAAGTTATTGTGCTCTTTTATGTTATGTATTCTGATTTTCAAGGATTACTTTTTTGTATTATCAAAAAAATACATTTGAACTTAGCATAAAAAGTGGCCAGCCTTTTTTATTTTACCACCAAGGTACACACAGTCCTTTATTTATTAATTCCTTAATATAGAAAAAGAGCTTTGTAAGACTCTACTTATCTGTTCTAGCAAGTACCCTCTTTGTATTATTTTTCTTGCTTTTTAAATTTATTGTCATTATTTTAAAATAGTAAATTTTCTTTCATAGCTTTTTGAACCCTAACATATTTTCTCATACAATTCCTAATGCTCTGTTTACAGCAGAAATATCTGTAACATTATGAAGACGTATCAAAAAGTTTTGAAGGTATTTCTGTCTTCAAAAGTAGTAAGGCAGGATTAAATTATTTTCATTAGAATAGACAAATCCCTGAATGGTATGCATGCATCTAATGGTTACTAGAGCTCAGGATCACAAAATATAGTAGCATTACAATCTGTATATTTTTGATCAAGATGATATTAATAATGGCCTTATTTGGATTATTTTTTATTGTTTATCAAATCTTGTATACAAAAGTATAGAAATACTCCTTTAAAAAATTTCTAAGGAAAATATTTGTCCCAGTCTAACACAATTGTAGAATGGATATGTGTTTCTGAAAAGTTTTTGAAAGAAAGCAAAAGTTGTAGAATTAAAGTAAGCTGGTGTTTAATACCCCATTAATATTTAAAACAGATTATTACTAAGAAATGAAGGGCATATTTAGTACTGTTTTAGTCCACTAGTTTGCTTTCAGTCCAGTTATGTATACTTTTTTGATTGAGAGTGTGACATACAAGTTTGAGTCAGATCACTTTGTTTCTTTCAAATATGTACAGACATACATTTTTTTCTCCTTTTGGTTGTACATATCTCCATGCATTTTAAAACTTTCTAAATTTCTGAATGGCCTATGTATAAATTTTTGTTTTTATAAACCTGAAATTATACAAGTTTTGTGTGTGTCAAGAACTTGTTCCGTACAACTGTGGTATCGAGCAATAATGTGAATAACTTTTGAAATTATATAAACTATGCTTAATTTGTATTAAGAATTGGTACCACTATATAATACTTTTTTTTCCTTGTATTAAATCTTTTAAATACCAGTTTCATTAATTTATATACCTGTATTTTTAAAAAGTATTTATTTATATTTCTCCAAAGTACTACTATTCTATGTAAATTTGGATAGTTGAATGCCAGTATCTTATATCCTATATTGGACATTAGGAACTGTCTTAAAAACTAGGATTTTTTTTTTGGTCTGAGATTTATTTGTTTTCTTTGCCTCCAAAAACACCAACTTGAATTTATAAAACACTTTTCCTATGAAAAGCTCAAAGTACAAAGGATTCATACACTTCTCACTTTATTTACCTTGTGTCTTCGATGTGTCCTATCACCTTAAAGTAGTGCAAATTAAAAGGTAATGCTGTTCGGAAACTCTAGTATTCCTCTGTGGTTTCCCTGTGACAGATTATTGAATGGAGAATGCTAATTCTGCCTCAGGATTCCGAAAGAACAGAAAAATATGATGACTGTGTAGACTATGCAACACAGTTTTCCAAATCTAAAATTTTGTAAATTTGTAAAGCACCATATTAATCAGCTTTATAGGAAGAACTATACCTATTTAGGCATATTTTTTTCTCCTATTATTCTTCTATATATTATAATTTTGACATTATTATATTCCCATAAGAATATTGTTAACAGTAAGGTAGTTTTCATACTTGATAATATTAAGTATAGGATTTTTAAAAACTTTCCTAATTTTATTGAGAAGTATCAACATGTCAGTTGCTTAAAGATTCCCTAGAAATGGGCACTCTTATATTTCTAATGAATATATAGAAAAGAGCTGTGAATGCTTAGTATGTGGCATTACCATAAGCCAGTGATGCTTTGAGGAGTTAGATTTTCACGCTTGGGTTTTCATTAGTACCCCTCAGTGTAAGCCCTCTGGTTTACCCTTTCTTGAATCATGAATTTAAGTGCCCATGTTACTGGAAATTAGGAATGTCAGAGATGCCTGTGTTATATGAACATTAGTCCAAAGAAAGTGTTTTAAATGATGATCTTTAGTTTCTGTTTTCTGACTTAAAGTTTGTGAGACATGAACCATAGTACCTGTAAAACTGGCCAAGGAAAGGTATTAGCAGAAAATCTAATGTTTAGATTATACTTATGATCTTTGTTCATATATTACTGGCATTTTACAATTAGTCCAGTATCCCTTTGTAGAAACATTCCTTTATCAAATAATGTACTTTGCAAATTTTATTATATTTTAGTACATGACTTTTATATACCTGGGTTAAAATATGTACTCCAAAACCTAATGACTACAGTAAAACTGAAGTGACACATTTAGCTTTTCAGGTAGATATGCCCTTCTCTCACAACTTCACCTATATCAAATGGTCATCAGATGCTTTTTTAAGACTTTTTAATGACTAGGTTTCATCCATTTAAAATATAAACATGTAATTTTAGCCTAAAATCAACAAGTGTTCAACCTTGAATACTAGTAAACAATGATATCCTTTTCTTACTAGAGAAACTAGTTTTGTAACAACTTTCTCCATGGTTGTATTTTCAGTGTTGTATGTAGAGAGCTTCTGATTGCTTCTTTATGTTAATAGACACAGGCTAACCATATATAAAATCTTGACAGCATTCCATATCAATCTTGGTTATAAAAAATGATATTAAATAGTAACATGTATAGTTGGATCCATAGTTACATGAGTTCAAACTACACTGGTTTAATATTTTGTATATAGACTGTTTCAACTTTTATGGTATTTGCTTCACAGTTATAACCATTAGCTGCTTGCCTGATGTTTCACTGTAAATATTTGCTTTGGTTCAGCTCTTGGTCAGTAGTACTAAATCAAAAGTACCTTGTGTTTGAAACTGTCTTCGACTGAATTCCAGCATCTAGTCCTGGACTCTATTTCCTTCTCCTATCCCACTGAAGTACTGTGGGTCCTTTTGCTGCCCTCCTGATGTCCAGAGTCTTCACCCAGGCGTGGACATAGTTCAGAATTGCCTTTCTATCTTCCTTCCCCAAAGCTCCCAGTAAGAATGTTAATTTTTTGGCACTCTTAGCTAGGTGTTTAGAAAGCCAGTTAAAGTGAATCAGTCACATTAAGTGATGAATGGCTGACACACTGAATTCTGCTAAAGTGGTACTTGCATTTTTAAAAGGGAATTTTTTAACTTAAATTTCCAATTGGTGCAGTGGTACAATTGGTGTTTTCCCTTTCAATAGACCCTATCAGTCTGGACTTTGCAGGAAGGGAGTAATAGAATGGTTGCATATGGGGCTTCTCAAACCACTGTTTCTGAAGAAAGCTGATTTATGTTAGTATTAGGGTGGAAAGAATAGGCTCAAGACCAATCCCAAACCAAACTGTTGGTTATCCCATAATAGTTTGTGTTTAAATAAATACCCTTTTTAAAATAAATAAAACAACTCTTAATTTTCCATGGATATAATAGCCAACTTTATGTTGTTTTTAGGATCATACCTTTTATATAAGTTGAGATTTGAAGGAGATTTGTCTTTAAATCTTGAGTTACCGTCTTCTATACTTTTACAAAGATTTTTAGATAGTAATTTAAGAGAAACTTAAATATTGTTTACATTATTAGTCATAATTTTGTGTACTTGTTTCTGTTAGAGGGAGCAATAGCCCCCCTACCCCTGCCACCTCCCCATGGTAAATCAAAACAACAGAGGTTGTTTGTAGCCTTAATAGACAAGTAATGAAAACAGAAATTCAGATTGCTGATTCTGATTTTGAATTGATTTCTGATGTTTTGCAAGATCATCAAGTTACTTGGCATCTTTGCTTTTCATTTCCACAAAAGGAAGATACTATGACTACCTCATATTTTTTAATCATTTATTTTGCTGTTATTAAGTCATATATAGAAGTAAGTAGCTAGATGTTTAATAGTAATGACTGAGTAGCTTTTCTGACTTATTTACAATATCAGCAGAAACGAGTTATTATCAAATTTTGCTTTTAAAATTAAAGAGAGTGAGTACTTCCTGTATATACTTACAGTAATGCTTTGCTTGTTTAAAAGTCAGGTAAACATTAAATATAATACTTGAGAAAAGTTTCTAATAAGACCTTTTAAAATATAGTTACACCTCCAATATTAAAGTAAAATTACGCCTTTCTTTTGGTTTGTTTTTTAACATTTCCTTTACTTCATAAACATGGTGCTCTGAATTTGAGAATTGACTGCTTTTTTCTCCTCATGAAATCTCAGAAATATTTCAGTGAACTAACTATACCAGGTAATACTTAATTTTGGCAGATAAGCTATCTATTCCTTTTTTTTTTAAAGAACCATAATGTCAACCAGCCTTCAAGAGAAGATAAGTAACAGGTTGGTGTTTTGGCTGCTTTCCTCTACTGGACCGTGATGTACCCTCAAACTGCAGATTTTTCTCTCATTATTTTTCCTACTGGTTCTTAATTTAGTAAAACTGGTTCCAGTTCTTCTCAATATAAATGCCATATCGATTTAAAATGTTCTAGAAGAAAAGCACATTCTAGTTCCTCAAGAAACCTTTTGTACTAAATAAAAGACCACCTCCTCTTCCTTTTCTTCCAATAGCAGCTTGTTTAACTAGGTAATTACTACAATCTCATTGCATTACCATGAAGTCTTCATAAACAGGAGTTTGTTTTAACTGAAGTTATCGAAGCCTTTTAAAGTCTCTTTCTTTTTACATTTGTTAGAGCTAGTGACATTTTGACCTCTCGGAAGAGTTAATAAACTTTGTAAAACTGGCAGTGGAAAGCAAGGTAGACATGATTTGGAAAGCAATATGCTGAAATCTACTGTTGGAGAGAAATAACTGCATTGTTATCCTACAGTTTGGTTTACAAAGGGGAAAGTTATGCAACGGCCAAGAACTGCACACAGCTTTCTTTATGTATTACAATGGAAATTATTTTTAAAGAGAAAAATATTGTTCTAGATAGAGTTTTCCTCTGCTATATAATGTCCTTTGAGAATATAGGAGGCTACCTTGAATACAGTATTCTTCTATTTATTTTTTGTAATTTAAGTGTGACAAACAATTTTAAAAAGTACCAAATAAAGGATTTTAGGAATTTCTTCCTATGTCCTTGATGAGCATGGAATAGTTTACAAATAAAATATCAATAATTCATCAGAAATTGTTGATGGGTGAGCAGTTATGCAGACCCAAGAGGTCCCTATTAATTATGCTTTCAGGTAATTCTAATTACATTCAGCTAAGTCTAGTAACATTAAAATAAAATGAATACAATTTTGGTAAAATATGCAGTTGAATTTTAAAGGTGTGTATTATATTTTTCTTTCATTATTGAGAAATTAAAGCCATTGTCAAACGAATATCATCTGTTTATGTTAAGATGAGATTTTTCTTTTTGTTAGATAAACATTTGTTGGCTTTTATAATTGTGAGGAAATCTGTATTTAAGGTGGCTTAGTTTTTGTTCCAGTGTAGGTTGCAGTATATTTAGTCTTGCAAAATTAAGCCTTCACTGACGTGGTTTTTCTAGTAAACAAATGGAGACCTAATTTGAGCTAGAGGATTTTTTGTTTTGTTTTGTTTTTAACTTTTACTTTGCTTGCTTGCTTCACCTAGTTGAGTTTTTATTGTTCTTAAGTGAGTCTGTTGTAACACATGACTTCAACACATGATTACATGCTCAAAACTGAAATATGGGCTAATTCACAGCATTTGGTCTCTAAAGACTATAATATGTCAAATAAAATTTTAAGCCAATTTAGGTGAAGTTGGAAAAGGGAGTCTGGAATTTAGAGATCAAATCACTTTAAAAGAAATTGACCAAACTTAATAATGTCTGTTGAAATGACCATGTGAATGAATATACATACACATATTTCTTCTGTAGACATGACCTTTACAAATATCTGGGAATAAAATATTTGACATTATGAATATGAGTTTAGGAACTATGAGCAATAAACTTATTAAAGAAAATTTTATATTATTGTGTTCATGAACTTGCTTTAGAGTTGAAACAAAGAAGAGGAAAAAATACAACTTACATATTACCTTTTTTTCCTCCAAAGATCTTATTTAAGTTGTCCCTAAATTTTTAAAGCCAATACAGCTATTAAGGTTTAGCATTGGTTTTTCAGTTTTTAGGGGGAAGCAGATAATTCTAATCACTATTTCTGTAAATATACACATTTAGCATTTAGCTAAAGTTTATCTGTTGCATTGTATCAAGTGACTATTTGTCATACAGACTTTTATTTTTTTTCATGTTACTTGATTGACCCAGGTTCCAGTGCAGACCTTAACAAAAGAACAGTTCCATATATATGGGAAAAAGTGTATGTGTGTGCATATATACACACACAATTCTAAGATAAAGTAATTATAACTAAGACATTATAACTCAGAAATTCACTAAGACATTTCTGCAGTAGGCAGTAGAGATGCTTTTAACACTACGACATTTCTGCAGTAGGCAATAGAGATACTTTTAAAACTCCATCACCTGGATTGTTATAGTTAAAATGCAAAATGACAGTTGAGTCTATTTGAAACATTTAAAAACTAAGGGAAATTTTGTGTTTGTGGATTATTTTTATGTTTCCTTGAATCATCTCAATATTGTAGTTTTAAAATAATTGATTTCTTATTTTCTGAGTTTTTATTCTTTTACTTATTTTTCTTTTCATCCTGACAAGAAAAATGCAAGAATTCTCAGAAGTAAATGAAGTTTCCCTTTTCACAGGTGGAGACCTAAGCAAAAATGCCATTACTGCTTGCATTAGTTACTATCTTAGAATCCATCACAGAAAGCCCAAAAGATAGCCCAACCTTTTGTACCTACAGTCTTAGATATTGTTAGATAGCCATTCAGTTTTCTTTACATTGTGTGTGAGATGAATATTTCTTGAGACTTTTTTGTTTGCTTTACTAAAGAAATCAACGAAGGAAAAAAAAAAGTCCAAAAAACAAAACAAACAAAAAACACCCTGTAACTCATGTGAAGCATGCATGGTGTTGTAATTTCAGTTTGCAAAGTGGTGTGATACAATGTTGCTGAGCCAAAAGCACATGATAGATTTAATGTAGCCAATTGTGTACTTTTGAAAAAAAGAGTAACTGTTCCCTGTGAGTTAATTTTGGATTTTTTCAAAATCTCTCTTTTAGGCTTTGTGCTGGATTCTTCCAGACAAATGCGTATTCCATGTGGGCCACTGTTCTGCTAAATGCTCTCAGTTCTCCTTTTGCAATCAAGATTATGTTGCTAAGGAGATTTTGCTTTTATTGGTGCCATTGATTTGTGTTAATACGTTTTGAATACCTCTCCGTATTCTTCCATAGACAAGGCCAAAAGAAAAACTTCCCCGAGTTTCCCAATTTACATTACAAATGGAACGGTGGTGTAATGAAGCCGATATAAAGTGGGCAGTTGAAAGGGAACTAAAGAAGGGCACTCAAGTGAGAAATGAAGAAATGTGCTGAGTGTAGTCTGTGGGCTGCCTTTGGTCCAGCTGCAGGAACTGGCTCCGGCCATAGGTAGAGTGAGTGAGCACCTCCCTCTGCAAAGACCACCCACTTTTTGGAGCCCAAGCTGGCATACCATAGATTACCTCATTGACTAATATAGGGCCATTTAAAAAGTGAGAAACTCTTCTGAAGTGGCAAAGAGATTATTTTGTCTCACCCCCACATCTCTTTTTGAGTCCTTCCTAGAGCATGACTGAGGCTAGACTTCCTATACATTATGACCTTAAGTTATCCTTTAAAGGAAGCCTTATCGATGATTGTGAGGACTACCATGTTTAAGTATTGCTGGTATGTCTCTAGGTGAGAAGGATGTTAACTAGATTAAATTTAAGGTTTTAGTTATATGCTTCTTACTTTGTATCATATTCTAGACTCCAAAGACCGTCTTCTTAAAAAACTCAAATGTTCTGCTGTGAATGGAAGGAGAATCCAACTTGACAATGTCTTGAATCAGTGATTTACTTACAGTGTAGTATCTGAAGGTGCCAAAGAATACCTTTGTGGCACAGTCATACCTTTTAGTGGTTTACATTGTTCAAACAGTCTGCTGTTAACCCATATGGTTTTGTTCTGTTGGTCTTTTAATCAAAGCGCAAATACTGCACGGATATAACCTGAAGAATTTTTAGACATTTTCAATTAGAAATGTCAATATATTAGAAACTATGAAAAAAATTGCTACACAAGTCTGAAGAAATTAAGAATTGATCACAAGGAAAGCATCTCAAGTGTTAAAAGAACAAGCCTGCATTATTTAGAGGTGAAAAATGACTTGTTTCTGTCAAAATAATTTATTAATTACTTCAGCAAAATAAAAGTCTAAATTATCAGTCCTTTAATGTTGTATGATCTGGTCAAAAAGCATAAATTGCAGAGGCATTCTGCTACCAGTGGGAAATAAGAAATTTATAAAAACCTCTGAAAAGGAAATCTTTAATTCCTATATTTATAGTGTCTCCTCAGTAGGTTTTTTTCTCCAAAAGATACTTGTCAGCTACTGTGCTTCGTGGTTAAAATCCCAGTTTTCAGACTAAATGTAAGAATTTTTGTCATATATCCCAAAATCTTCGTATACTGTACTTCTGGGGGTTTTTTCCCTGTAACTTTTTTTTTTTTTCTTTTGCAGTACGCGGGCCTCACTGTTGTGGCCTCTCCCATTGCGGAGCACAGGCTCCGGACGCGCAGACTTAGCGGCCATGGCCCACGGGCCTAGCTGCTCCGCGGCATGTGGGATCTTCCCAGACCGGGGCATGAACCCGTGTCCCCTGCATCGGCAGGCGGACTCTCAACCACTGGGCCACCAGGGAAGCCCTTCCCTGTAACTTTTTTAAAGCTTTTAAAATTAACTACAGCTTAAAGACTAAAGTTGAAAAATATAGGGATGAATTTATATTTTCAACCTGGTATTTTTGGCTGTTTTTGTCAATTTCTATATTCATGATACCATTGTTCCATGGTATAATCTTAAATTTAAGAATTGTATTATAGGTAAAAGGTAATGAGACAAGTAACACAAATATTTCTGTACTATATATTGAGAGCTTTTTTTTTTTTTCCAAATTGGAATTTAATCTATTGAAACTGACTTAAATTTCTTCAAACTTATGCTTGGAAAGACTGACCTGAAGAGGTAGGCAAACCTGTTTGTGTACATAAAGCATAAGCAATACAGTTTTACTCTGAGCATCAAACATGTAACAAAAACTAATGAAGCTATTTTCCAAAGATAGGTAAAGTTTACCAGAGGCATTCTAAGATTTATGAAGTCTGAAAAACCAGCTCTTCTTAGTTTTCTGTTTATAACATTCTATACCTGCTGGAAGGTATTTTTGTAAAAGAATGTAGTGTAAGAAGTCAACCATTCTGCCCAGATTGACCAATATTTCTTCTATCTACTGTTTAGAGCAAAGATGAGCTAGATGATCTATAAATACATGGTGTGTGTTTAAATACTATCAAACCCATCGACAATTAACCTGCACTAGGAGAGCCTTGCAGAAAGTATGTGTGCAGGAAAGCACTATCTTCCAGTTCTGTTAGCACAGGGTCTTGCTCTTTAGCCATAGAGACCACATCCATTTTTAAAAAGATAGAATCTCAGAGCTGGAAGAAACCCCAGTGTTACCCAATGAGGATGTGCCTTGGAATCAACTGGGGAGTTCTTTTGTTTTGTTTTTTTCAAATACACTTGTCTGTACTGTCCCACCCCCTACCACCCCCATTAGAATTGGGAGGAAAGTAGAACGTGTATATTTTGAAAGATTTTTCTCAATTATGATGACATCGTTCTTCCCCATTCTAACCTTATAATGACCTAAGGAGTTTGTCATTTATCTGTGCTCACAGATTGTTAGTGACAGAGCTTATGTGGGTGGGGAGGGGGGAGTCTTTCCTGCATTAAATACTATAACTAGAATCTTCCTTTTTGCAAACTTAGCAATTTTAGAAAAATCCTAAAAGCTGTCATTTGAAATCCAGAAAGTTATCAAAATTGATTCTTTGCAACTGAAAGACTATCACCTATGCCTAGAGCTCCTAAAGGCAAATTGTTGAAGAGAATCAACCCAAAATTGCTTATCTCGCTAAGTGGTGAAATTCTAGCTCTATCTACTGTCCAACCTGAGAACTGTGACTTAAACATTTAATTATTTATAGCTGGTCCGTGTGAAAACATTTAGAATGGCTGGCTGGCAGCCTACCAGACCCTGAGTTAAACATTCTACAGCCTGACTAGACTGCTGGGTAGCCAACTTCACATCAGATTAAACACATTCTCTTCATGATGAATAGCTTGGAACCCAAAAACTTGATTTCCTTACAAAAAAATGCAAGGGGTGTGTTGTTTTCTAAGTTAAAATTATTTTATGTTTTACTGCCACCATTCTATTTGTGATTGTCAGAAGTATTTTCCTTGGTGGTGGTGAGATAGAAGAGAAATGGACAATGAGGGACTTTTGGTACTAATAAAATGTAAAAAGGACTCCAGCAAGGTTGGACACAATGCAGCCTAGAGGTGAACATTCATGAGTTTTGCACAGAAAAAATTTACATTTCATTAACATTTTAAATTACAAAGGCAGGTCTACAAATACCGATTTGTGTGCATGTGTGTTCTCATTGCATTTTCCAAGCAAATGGTGAATAGTGTAATGTTAACTATATTCTGTTTCCTTACCATTAATTTCCCTTTTTATTTTAAAGTGTAAGCTAACTGTAATGTGTAGTAACATTAATTTCAGTGAGCCATACTTTACGTTATCTATGGATCTATGCACGTAAGCTCTGTGTAATGTTCCCTTATGTAATAAATGCGTCTTTGGGATAATGAAGGGTACTCTGAGCATCATTGCTCAGCTATGTAGTAAACCAGGTCTCCACAGACTTGCCATTCTAGTTCTGCATCCACATGAATAGAAATCAACTCTCTTGATAGTGAATGACAATATGAAAATGTAATATTTGATGATGAACTTTCACTAGATAGGATAGAGTTCAACTCCAGTTGCCATTCTTTCAAATATGTTTTCGGGAAATTTATGCTTTGGGCAAGTGTGAAATTACAAAGAATCTGAAAGGGTTACAGAGGAAATGGTGGCTAACTGTGTAATGAATTGAAATGTTGGAACTAAGAACTGTGCTCAAGGGAGCTGTCTGTCCAGCAGGCTGCCAGTTGAGAGTAATTGACAAGCAGGTGCCTGAAAAAACGACAGGAAAGGCCTATTTTTAGTTATTGGCATCAATAATAATGACATTATGGCTTTAGGCCATGATTGAAGAAGATTATTTTCTGAGAGTAAAGTAGTGTATCATGAATTTAAAGTGTGTTAACTGTTCCACTGCAGGAAGTTACAATGTCTAAGATTTTTAAATGACTGAAAGCCCTTCGGCCAGAATCTTCTCATTTAAGAACGTGTTCTTGCGCAGTTTGAAATTTTTAGCAGCTTAAAAAAAATTAGCTTTAGATATATTTTTGATAAAGGAAAACTGTAAAATATACTTTAAAAATCACAAAATGTTTACTACTTTTATGAATGTGTTTTTTCATTTATTGAATGTTTGGAGCACTCGCAGAAACTTACGTAGTTTTGGAGTTCTCAAGGAAGCAGCCATTAGTGAAGAATATTGATATTGCAGGATTACTGAACTCTTGACAGCTACCTTTCTTACACTGTATTCTTCTAGCAGTATGGGGTCCCTATAACTATGCTTCAAATGTGCTATGATTCTTAAATGCCACATTTTCAAACATGAAAGTGTAACTATGAACAATTTCTTGATTATCTCCTTTGTTTCCCCATTGAACTATCCTGATTTACTCATCAAAATTGCATTCTTGAAATGAATTTGTATCAGGATCACAAAGAAATTTATTAAACCATTCAAAATCAACTGGAGAATGTTTTTAATTAAATAAGAAGATGAAGTACAGGAGTTAGCAATGTTGAAACCTAGATTCTTAAATGGTATGTTAAAATTTGTTTTAAGTATGCTTTTGGGATAATATTTAAATAGCTTAAAACAAAAGGAATAAAAGAAAAATGATGTTTGCTTTTAAATAATTCAAAGTATTGGCCAGAGATAGAAAGTCAGTGCTAGTTCTGCCTTGAAATAATGCTTAGATTTCAAAATTTGAGTTCTATTTTTATTTTTTACAAAAAGTTTATTTTGCTTTCTTCACAAGAGAGTGTTTAAGACTTTGAACTTTTTGAAACTGCTAGATGTAATAAGTTTTTAAAACAAATACTGTAGAAATAAAGAGAATGTCAAATATATTTCAAACAAGATAGAATTTACTATTATAGCAAATCTGTTTACTCACAAAATGGCATTTCAAAGATATCTCTTAAAAACAAAAGGGGAAAACAAATTTTTAAAATTTATTGTCATTTTAGTGCCACTTTAAGCATATGTTTTGACCCCAATTTTATTCTTTACAATTTTAAAATAGATGATGGTAATCCTTCAACAAAAAGGAATCCACCTCAACTTTTAAAATCTACGTTTAAAAGCTGCCCTGTTAATACACTTTTCTTCATAGGATTGTCCATCACATTTAAGTAGATAAATAAGTTGCCTCTTAATTATTTCATACTAGCTATATGACTTTATTTTCATTACTTTCAACAATTACAACTTTAGCTTTAAAGAATACTTTTATCAATTTTTTTGCATCAATTCAAAATTCAGAAGGTACAAAAGACAGTGATAGCTGGTTTCTATTCTCTTCAGTTAGCTTCCACAAAGTGACCGTTCTGTGGTGAGTCTTTTTGGTTTTATTTTTGTTAGTATTTATTTTCCTTTTAGTTATCAAAGACATTTATTTCTGCACTATGTTCCCAAATCATGTTAACTGCTACTCCTGGAATAGCAGATGAAAACTTCTATAAAAAATATATGTTTAGTTCCAAGAGATAACACTGCTGTAACATAAAGACCTGTTGAACTTCTGTTCCTGGGTGAGAAAAATAATCCAGTTAATATCTTCCAATCCACAATAGATCTAGGAAAACAGTCTGAATACCAGTTGTCCACCATCATGGGTAATGTGCAGATTACTAAATCATTAATGTAGATTTCTTTAGTACCAGGTAACAGAGCTAAACATATGTTACTAATGAAATTGGAGACATTTGACTTGTTCTCCTTAATAGTGCCATACTCTAAATTGGTTTGATTAGGGAAGGGTGTAAAGAATATGTTAAACTTGGCCTATTCCCCGGCATTATGCCAATTGCAAAGGCTATCAAGGGAAATAATATCACTCTACTTCTGAAGAGTTTAGGCTGGAGGAATAAACATGTAACGTGGTATATATAATATGTGCCAATAATCAAGGGAACTATGTGGTATGGTTGGGCTACAAAGAAGCAATAAATTTTGTATTGGGTGAGAAGGTCAATGAAATCCTCAGAGGAGATAGTCATGGTGATTTTGAAGGATCAGTTGAAAATGGACAGGTGCAAAGGCAGAGAGGGATATAAATAAGTTGCATTAAAAAATGCGTTCTGCATGGCTGGAAAATAGGGAAAGACTATCTGGTATGTAGTAATTATCTCTTAACTTAATGAATTATGGGAAAACATCAAGAGAGAAGGCCAGAAAAGGGAGAAAGGGCATGTGTACCATGCTGAAATTTTTACTCTAACCTGAAGCTATTGAAGGATTTTTAGAAGGTGATTGGACCCGATCAGATCTCTCATTGAAGAACTCACAATTTTAACAATAAGACCAAATAATAGGTAAAATGGAAGGAATAAAGGTGTAGAAAAACAGTTTGTTTAACAGAAAGACTAACCTTCTGACAATTCTGGATAATTACCTGGGACATTATCAAGGACTCTCTGGAGTCAAACCTGGACTGTAATTCTGGCTCTGCCACTTTCTGGCTATTTGACCTTGGAAATATTACTCAACAGTTTTGTGCCTCTGTTTTCTCATTTGTAAAATAGACTTATAATAGCACCTGTTTCAAGAAATGGCTGTGAGGATTAAATAATGTAATGTATATATTCTATTGACAATGCCACCCAACCTAAGATTACCAGGAACACGAGGAGTTGAACAAAATTGGGTTAATTGTTGAAACTAGAGCACACACAATGGGCTATCGGTGGAGCTGTTACAATCAGAGGGTGCTGAAAAGGCCTTATAAGATTTGGGCTCGTGTTTGGTGATTTGGAAGAGTTCAAGGAAGCAAGAGTTTGGTCTGAATTGAATCCTCTCAGGAAGTGGGATCATTTTATGATTGGGTATCTTAACGCATCTTGTTTAGATGGTGGGAAGAATGAAGGGAAGTTAAAGCTGTAATTGGTAAAGAAGCAGCAGTCACCTAGTTTTAGGTGGAAGGGGGGATATTTGGTATTTTGTGCTTTGCACTGTGACTTGGCTTTTTTCTGTGCTTAGACAAAATTATGAAGAGGTCTTGCCTGTTTGTCTTATTTCATCAGGGTCACAGAGTGACCTTGCCTGATATTGATGTTCTGTGAGATTAAATTTATGTTCAACAAGAGAATACCAAGACCTAGCCGATAGTAACAAGCCGGTTCCCAGGTGCCAGGGGGCTGCTTTCCTCTTCTCATCACTCAGCATAATGCCTATCATAAACTTAAAGCTTAAAAACTATTTCCTAAGGAATTGTAATATTGAACCCAACTCTCAAATGCATTCTGACCCAGTAGTCACTCCTTTATGTTACTCTGAAGCATTTAGTGGACCCTAGTTTAGTTTAGTTTGGTCTATTTTCGACCTACCCTATTGGCCTGCTCCTTTTCTATGTGAGTAGATTTTTCTTATGTTTTAGATTTTTACTTTGAGTTAGTATTTTTCATACTCAAAAAGTATAGATCAGAATGTTAAACTTTTTTTTTTAATAATTTATTTTGGGCTGCATTGGGTCTTCGTTGCTGTGCACGGGCTTTCTCTAGTTGCGGCGAGAGGGGCTACTCTTTGATGTGTTTTGCAGGCTTCTCATTGTGGTGGCTTCTCTTGTTGTGGAGCACGGGCTCTAGGCACGTGGGCTTCAGTAGTTGTGGCATGCGGGCTCAGTAGTTGTAGCTCATGGGCTCTAGAGTGCAGGCTCAGTAGTTGTGGCGCATGGGCTTTGTTGCTCCGTGGCATGTGGGATCTTCCCAGACCAGGGATCGAACCTGTGTCCCCTGCATTGGCAGATGGATTCTTAACTACTGCACCACCAGGGAAGTCCCCAGAATGTTAAACTTCTAACAACAGATTCTCTGAACATTTTTATAAAGGTTTAAAATTTTAAAAATATAACCATTCCAACATCTCCATTTTATGTAAGTATAACACTGGTCAACCTTTATAGTGTTTCTCATGACTGAACTTTATTTACCAAGTGTAGTTATTTGTATAATATCTGTGTTCCATTATGTACCATGAAACCTGTTAGTCTTGTTGTCTTATCTCTAGCACTAAGTGCAATGCCAGGTCCTATTTTAGGCACGTTGCAAAAGTTATAAGGAAATTCTGGACATAAATGTTAGTATGTCTATTCTGCAAAGGAAACTTTGACTTAAGCTGAAGATAAGTAACTTGTTCTTCTAGAAAGTGATAAACAAAGCTTGATTCCAGACCTGTGTCATGCATCAAACATTTAATAAACACTCATCTTGTATTGCACTGGGAATTGAATTTATCAAAGCCTATCATTAGTGATTGCTGCTTTGTAATTACATCACTCCTTCAGCTCCTCTCCCTCTGTCACAGTCAGCTGGGAGTCTCAACTTGTTTTAAACACAGCTATCCCCCTACTCTGTGCTTGCACCTAACAGCTGAATGGGGCTGGAGAAAAACCTACAACCAGTGCTAATTTCATTTTCAGTTCATTATCACAAATGTCAAATAGTCACCACCCAAATATCTTACCATACTTCACAAATATGTTTGTTCTCTTACTCTCCAAAATTACTTTGTCATACCTTCACTTCCCACTTCAAATGTTCAACACCAACCTTCTCTTACTACTGGATCTTTCCCTCCGCATACGAACATTCTCTTTTACCTCCTATCTTTAAACAAAATAAAACCCTCCCTGGACCTCATATTTCCTTCTGCCATGTCTTTCACACCTCACAGAAAGCTTCTCAAAAGTTTCCTCACATTTTAGCTTACCTCTACTGACCCTTACTAGGTTTTGGTTACCCACTGCCCTGAAGCTGCTCTTGTCAAGATTACCACACACTTCCACTTTGCCAAATCAGTTGTGACTCCTCTATGTAAAAGCATTTACTCAGGGCTTCCCTGGTGGCGCAGTGGTTGAGAGTCCGCCTGCCGATGCAGGGGACACGGGTTCGTGCCCCGGTCCAGGAGGATCCCACATGCCACGGAGCGGCTGGGCCCGTGAGCCATGGCCCTGAGCCTGCGCTTCCGGAGCCTGTGCTCCGCAATGGGAGAGGCCACAGCAGTGAGAGGCCCGCGTACCGCAAAAAAAAAAAGAGCATTTACTCAGTTGACCACTGCATCCTCTTCATACACCCCCTCCTCTTGTCTTCCCTGACAGCATGCTCCCCCAGGTTTTTGCTCCATTGGCTCCAGCTCCTCCTCTTCATCTTTAAATGTTGGAGTGCTCCAGGGCTCAGTTCTAGGACTTAACTTTAGTTCTTCTCTTTTTCTACCCAGTCTCATCTAATCCCATGCTTTAGATACCATCTGTATGCAAATTTATGTTGCCAGCTCTGACCTTTCCACTGAGCTATAAATTTAGATATCTAGATGCCGACTTTACACTTCTCTCCTTAATAACAAATGGGCATTTCACACTTCTTGGTTTTCTTGGTTTTCTCCCTGTGAAAACTTCTTTTTACATTCTTCCTAACCTCAGTATGTGGCACCTCCTTTCACTCAGATATTCAAGACAAGAACCCAGCAATTGTCCTTTTCCCTCCATTTCCCATACTCCCCGTACTCTACCTTAAGAATACAACCTCAGTACATTTCTCTCTGTATCCATTACTTTCACTTGTGTCTAAGCTTCCATTATCTTATGTCAGTTCTTATCTGAATTATGATACACTCTTAACTATTCTTTAGCTTCCTTCCTTCCTAATCTGGCTCTTGCCTAACTTTTTTTTTTTTTTTGTGGTACACGGGCCTCTCACTGCTGTGGCCTCTCCCGTTGCGGAGCACAGGCTCCGGACGCGCAGGCTCAGCGGCCATGGCTCACGGGCCCAGCCGCTCCGCAGCATGTGGGATCTTCCCAGACAGGAGCACGAACCCATGTCCCCTGCATTGGCAGGCGGACTCTCAACCACTGCGCCACCAGGGAAGCCCTTGCCTACCTTTTGACATTTCCTACCACCCAGCACCCAGTCACCCACTGCAATCCCACTGCTGAACGGTCTTACTCAAAAGGACGAAGTGTAGTCCTCCTTTGGGGTCTTTGGTTCAGTGTTGCCTCTGCCTGGAATGACTAACTCCTGTCATTCAGGTCTCAGCACAAGTGTCCCTTCATCAGTGAAACCTTTTGCAACCATCCAGTCTGAATTAGCACCTCCACCCAGTCAGTATCCTTCTGTATTCTCTTGACTGTACTTTTCACTGTCTGCGTTGATCTTATTCATAGTTTTGTCATTTGGTATGTCTTCTATTAGGGTACCAGCCCTACAAATTGGGGCCCTTACCACTATATTCCCAGCACTAAGAACATTGCCTGTCACGTGCTAAGTACTCAGTAAATTTGTTGAATACATAAATATATAACCATGTTTGTTTTAATATCAAACTAAATTTCACCCCCACTATTTTGACCCTAGGAAAACGCACCTCATTTCTCCCATGGATCTGTGTGTTCACGGCTTCATTACCTCATTTCTTTCTTTTTTTTTTTTTCTTTTTTTTTTTTCTTTTTTTTTTTTTAAACCTGGAACTGGTTCTGCATCCCTGCTTTGCCTGAGAACCTAAGGTCAGAACCTGTGATAGGCAGAATAATGGTCCTTAAAGATATTCATACTCTAATCCCCAGGAGTTTTTTGATTTTGTTTTGTTTTGCTTTTTTAGAGTTCCCTGTGCTATACAGCAGGTTCTTATTAGTTATCCATTTTATACGTATTAGTGTATATATGTCAATCCCAATCTCCCAGTTCCTCCCACCCCCTGCTTTCCCCCCTTGGTGTCCATATGTTTGTTCTCTACATCTGTGTCTCTATTTCATTACCTCATTTCTTTGAGAAGGTTCGTCACTCTTTTCACCTACACTTAGTCTCCAAACTCCTTCAGAGTGAAAAGAAGGATGATAGTATCTTTGAATAAACATCAGTAAAGAAGCTCATCAGTAAATTATCAATATAGGCCAAAACAAAAAATAGAGACATTGTCATAGAAATCTCCCACATACTTGAGTATTTGGCTTGATTTAAATAAACATATACATTTCCCTGATGTAGCTGGTAAAAGGTAATATAGTATTATGTGATGTAAAGAGAGATGAGACAAAAGCTTGAGTCTACTTTGAAAATATGTTGTCTCTGATTTTAGACCATACATAGACAATCCTTTGAGAAACAACACAGAAAAGCAGCATAAACATTTCTATCCTTTTTGTGTTTGTCTAAAGCAGAGGTTAGAGGATAGTCCCAAGGGTGCAATTCTCTCTTCCAAACACACAATAATGTTTATATTTCTCCAAATTGTTTTTTTTTAAATTTTTCAAGTGAGTGAAACAATGAAATTTAGTCTTAATTTAAATGTATTTCCTATTGTAAGGATGTGTGTGTGCCCAGTAAACTTTACTAAGCATTTAAAGGTGGAAAACAGAGTCTGATTACTACTCTTATTTACCTCATCTCTTTTCTCTTAGTCAAAATTTGTTTTTAAATATGGAAACTCTTTTGTATCCTAAGATAGTTAGTCTTAGGAAACAGCTCATGGGCTAAAATAAAATGTAGCAGTTCATGAATTTAGGGTTGTTTCAATCTAATCTGTTACTGTGTTCACTTTTGCTGTTTAACTTTTACTAGGTCTCTGCTTCCTTACCTGTAGATGTTGATAGTGTTCTAGTCAACAATGTTAGGGTACAAAAAAAAAAATGGTACCAAGACAGATTAGGAAAACTTTAAAAATTGGTCAATTGCTTTTGATCTACCCACTTGATTGTTATCTGTAAACAAATGATTTTGAAAAGATTTTGAATTTTACCATATGTTCGAAACAATGCAATAGTTTTTACCAAATAGGTTGGGAATGGGTCATCCCAGAAAAGAAAAGAAAGAAAAAAAGAAACAGATTTTAACAATTAGTCATGAGATTTTAATTACAACAAAAAATTTTTTATTCCTTTAAGTAACAATGGAAGATAAGCCTTTTTACCTTCTTTTCTCTAATATTTGCCCATGAATTAGAATATACAAAACACAGGTTTAAAATAATCCTGTGTGTCATTTATTACTTATCACTTTAGTTCAGGAATAGTGAAGTTAACTACTGATACTGCTGACCAAGTCCTACTTGCTAAATAATAACTTGGGATAGTGAAAGCTGAATGGGACCTGTTTAGGCCATGGCCTGAGCTTTGGCCATCTCTTCCAACACCTTTTGTATTATTATGTGAAGCTAACTTGACAAGCTCTGGTCATTATTTTACATTTATTCCAGCAAATCCAGCCCCTGTGACACTTAATGCTGCCATTGTCAATCAGTCTACAGTAGTGACTGCCTTTAGGGCTCCTGCTGTGTGCCACATCCAGTGTCCACTGGGTTCTGGGAGAGACACCAAAGAAGAGGCCATTTACGGCTCTGCTGAGAGTAAATCAAGCCCTAAGAGGGAAGGCTCAGGGAGGAGGGCTTATTAGTACGGCACAGAAAGGCCTTAAACATTCTCACTTTTGACTGGAATCAGAAGCCCACAATATCAAGGTTTTTCTACAAAGAGATGCACCCTGAAAGATAATACACAGCTCTGAAGAGTGAATTTGGAGGGTACGGGGACCCCCCCGCAACTTCCCACACTCCTTTTTCTAAGTGACAAGGTTATGGGGCATGGCTGGCTGTTAGAGACTGAGGTAGGGGAGGTATTGATTTACTTTACTTCCTCGCACTGCAATTTTAAAAAGAAGAGAATAGAACAAATGAGCCAGATGAAATCTTTTTTTGTTTGTTTTTTGTTTGTTTTGCAATGAGGCAGGGTATATATATATGGGTTTTTTTTTTTTTTTTTTTTTTTTTTTTGCTGTACGTGGGCCTCTCACTGTTGTGGCCTCTCCCGTCACGGAGCACAGGCTCTGGACATGCAGGCTCAGCAGCCATGGCTCACGGGCCCAGCCGCTCCACGGCATGTGGGATCTTCCAGGACCAGGGCACGAACCCATGTCCCCTGCATCGGCAGGCGGACTCTCAACCACTGCGCCACCAGGGAAGCCTGGGTATATATTATTTTAAAAGAAAAGTTAACCTGGAATTCTTGAAAACAAGGGACCAGTAGGAGAAAATGGGGCAGGGGAGAATGTAATAGAAAAATAGCGATACCTATTCCTTTAGGGGAACAGCAAGGGTCACTAAGAATGAGACCCTTTTTCCTGGAAATGCAGACCATGTAGAGCAAGGCAGTATGACTTGTCCACAACTGAAATGCAAAACACAGATGAGCTAAGGAAGTCAGTGAAACACTAGAGTGCATTTATGTAGATTCCAGACATGTACATCTCACAGGGTCTGCATCCCTCTTCTCTGAAAGCCCCTGCACTCTTCATGAGGAGAGAGCAACAGAGAATGGGGAGAAGGAACAAGAGGACAGGGCCAGCCTTAAATATCTTGTGGTATATTGTCCTCAGCTCACCAAGAGAACTCTGCACAATGCGGCTCCTATTAGGAATGAGAACAAGTACCTATTGTTTAGGCTTAAACAGCTTGAGTGTTTCTTCTAGAGATAATTTAATTAAAATGGTCCCTGAAGCCAAACTGAGCTTCATATTGAGCACTGCACACATTCCTTCCAAATTCCAGCACAGGCTATTCAGAATGAGCAAGCCATCAGCCATGTAACTCAGCAGATGCACTGGACCTGGTCCCCACAGACTAGCCTTTTCACTTCCCCTGGAAAGGAGGCCCCCGGTCAGGGGCTAAGACAGGGGACTCTTCCTAGGCCCTAGGAGGGCCATTAGTTCTGATGCAGTTAGAGAAAAGATCATTTTTCATCTGTGAATTTAGTTCCAAAAATGATGGGGGCATTTTTTTTTCCTTAGGGATCAAGGGAGAAATTTGGCTTACTGGCTGCATCCAAATCAACAATCCTCACTCAGTGTAGACTCAGTACGTTGGTACTGAACAAATATACGTTGAATGAATGAGTGGATACATGAATGAAAACCAATCCCTTTGACTGGCTTTCAGCCTGTTTCCTTCTGCAGTAAGAAAGTAAATGGGTAACATCTGATCAAAGCTACCAAACTGTCAAGTACCCCAATGGGACATAATACAATGCTGTGGCACTGGATGGTGGTTTATTTGTGGTGGATGTAATTCAACATGTTTAGGATATATGAACAGAATAAAGATCTTTGACTTTGTGATCCTTGTTGTCTAGCAAGGGTAGGGGGATGGAAGGCAAACAAAAGCCATAAACATAGTAAAATAAACATATGATATGTTAGAAGTTCTATGTGCTAAGAGAATAGTAGTGCAGGGTAAGAGTTCCAAAGGCAGTGTTGGGGGATATGGGAAGGTGGGAGTGGCTTGCAATTTTATAGAGGGTAGACAAGGGTAGACAGAGTGGGTCTCTTTGAGAAGGTGATGCTTGAGCAAAAATTAGAGTGGTTAGGGTATAAGCCCTCTGGGTATCTAGAGACAGAATGGTCTAGGCAAAGGGAAGCCAGTACAAAGGCCAGAGGGCAGGAGTACGCCAGGTATGTTTGAGAGCAAAGAATAAAGAAGCTACTGTGATACACTTTGAAGACAGAAGAAGGGGCCACAAACCAAGAAATGTTGGTGGCCAGTAGAAGCTGAAAAAGACAAGGAAACAGATTCTAGTTATTAAGGAACACACCCTGCCAACTTCTTGACTTTAGCCCAATGGAACTGATTTCAGTCTTCCTGAACATCGAGATAATAAATTCATGTTGTTATAAGTCAAAAAAAAAAAAAAAAGAAGCAGCTACAGTGGCTTGGAGAGGGAGAAAAGTAACTGTGTCTATGTGGACGCACAGAGAATTGAATTCTTCTATGGAAACAGGCAAAGAGGCAGAGAACAGGCATTCAGCTGTTGGTAGGTGGGTAGATGTGGCTGTGGAAGTCTCTGAGGGTTTTCTCTGGTTCTCTCAAATGTCTTAGAGAAGTAGGAAGCAAAGTAATCAGCTGAGACAAAGGGGAGAGAGGAAGGTATGAACTTGTCCTCTGGGAGAACAGGAGAGTGAATGGACTGGGGGAACATATGACAAATGCCAGGCAGCATTAAGGGCCCACTTAATGGTTAACGATCACAAACTCAAAATGAGGCCAGTCAGCAGTTGAGTCTTTCACCAGGCATACTCAGCTGTTCTGGTACAGGCAAAGAGTTGGGTTTTGCCAGGGTGGTGGTTTTGCTAAGCAAGTGTGACAAAGTGAGAAAGAGGCAAGGGACTTCAAGGGTTCTGAAGTGAGTAAGTACAATATGATAATGACCAGAGAATCTAAGCTGAGTAAGCAGAGAAGATAGGACCTCAAGTAAAAAGAGGGAAGGATCAAATGGATTAGAAATCCCCATAGTTTAGAAGGATTGGAGGAATAGGGTACTAGAAGGAGTGATCTGGAAAAATAGGAGGTGGGGTCAGAATGGAATGTGTCCAATTAAGATTATGAAAATGCATCTAAAATCTTAGGACAGTATCTGGCGCAAATCAGGTACTCAACAATAAATAGCTGTTGTTAGGAGTTCATAATATCTTATCCAAAACCTTTGAGGCCAGATATGTTTCATAATCCAGAATTCCTCAGATTGTAGAAAGGTTATCTAGTGCATTTACATCTCTGTTGAGGTCTTGGAAATCTTTTCATAATCAAATACACTTGTATTTCTTCAGTGAAATATATGAATATTCATATTAAGTGGTATACATAGCCTCATGTAAGCTCAGGCCAGACTTTGCTATTCAATAAGTTTTGGCACTAAACTTAAAAAGCAAATAACTTTTGTCTTTAAGAGCATATGAGATTTCAGAATTGCAGAGAAGAGAAGGTTAACCTATACTGGCATTTAAACTAAGTTGTGGGTTTACGTGCAATCACTTCATCTCTCTGGACATTGGTTATTTCAGTATAAAAACAGGACTTTGAGTTTGAAAAATTTCTTAGCTACTTTTTTTTTTTTTTTTTTTTTTGGCACGTGGGCCTCTCACTGTTGTGGCCTCTCCCATTGCGGAGCACAGGCTCCAGAAGCGCAGGCTCAGTGGCCATGGCCCACGGGCCCAGCCACTCTGCGGCATGTGGGATCTTCCCGGACCGGGGCACGAACCCGTGTCCCCTGCATCGGCAGGCGGGCTCTCAACCACTGCGCCACCAGGGAAGCCCTAGCAAGTACTTTTAAAGTGGCTAAAGCATTATATTCTCACAGGCAGGTTTGAAAGGGGTCAGAGAGATGACTGTGTGTGTGTGTGTGTGAAGGAGCTGAGGACCCATGACAGAAGAACTTTAGTGAGGGGAAACTAGATGCTTGCTGTGCATGATTTATAGAAATGGGGGCCAGATTGACCCTACAGCTCAAATACCATGAAGTATTCATGTTCTGTTCACCATGCTCTGAAGACCAGCAGCACCAGCATCACCAGAGGTTGCTAGAAATGAAGAATCTTGGGCCTCAGCCCATACCTATTGCATCAGAATCTGCACTTGAATGAAATCCCAGGTGATTCATATACACGTCAGATTTTGAGAGGCAGTGCTATTAAAGAGAGCCACTTGCCACTTCACTTGGTCTGCTGTGTCTGAACTTGGGTGGAGCTCTTTGCCAACAAAGAAAACTAGTTCTATCTGAGTTGGACCTAAAGGGAAAATGAAGAAAGCCTATGTCAAACTTCCCTCATCTTTTGAGATAAGGTGGGTCATTCAAAGAGGAACAGTTTGGTTTGGAGCCATCACTTTGATCAAGTGATAGGCACAGCCAGACAAGGCAAGGGAAATGTGCAGAATTTTAACAGACGTCGCTTATATATTTATAAGAGTCATGGCCTGGTCAAAATGGAAGAATAGAAAAACATTCAGAGTAGAATCAGGAGGGAATTCCCTGGTGGTCTGGTGGTTAGGACATGGTGCTTTCACTGCCAAGGGCCTGGGTTCAATCCTTGGTCAGGGAACTAAGATCCAATGAGCTGCACAGCACCACCCCACCACCCACCCCACCCCCCCAAAAAAAGAAAAAAAAATAGAATAGAATCAGGAGCAAATAAACTATTCTAGCCAATAAAGTGGTGAGCAAATGGGGGGGGATCTGAATTATAGATAAACCAGGTAATGATGTATCTTGAAGCTGAGAGAGACCACCATCCTCAAAACAGTTCACTGTGTTGCTCGTCACTGTCACAGAATAAAATCTCATGCCTTGGCCCCAAACCTGCAGCCAATGTGAACACTCACTCCACTAGAGTGGTGACTTCTACTTGTTTGGGGATGGTATAATTGTTTTCTTAATGGGGCTTTTAATCCTGTTAAGATTTAGAGTTAAATAGGTAGGGAAGTAAATCAAATCCACAGGGTTAGCATTTTTGCGTAAGTTCAGGAAGAGATTTTTATAATCTTGAGGATGATGTGTGGTGTTTGGTATTTCAAATATTTGTAAGGGAGGATTTAACCTGTTAGAGAATTGCAGTCCCAATTTAAAGAGTGTAGTTTGTAATTATTAGGTAAAATATATAAAGAGAACTTTAAAAACCTTTTGACTAAGGTTCTAAACCATTTTGGTTTAAAAGAACTGGAGATTACTCTAGTTACATTTTGCTAAAGTCTTGTAAGTATTTGAGAACATTTTGCTTAGAAGCATTTGAAGTGCTAAAAAAGATCCACTATATTGAATATATAATGCAGCTTGAGATTTCTAATGGAATTTAATTAATTGAGTATTTAAATGAGACTGTTTAGGAGAATTTAATTCCTGCAGCTTTAGTTGACAGAGCTTTAATCCTCTTGAAACTGATGGTTAAAATTTACTTGACTTACAAATAGAATAATAAGGTTTCTACTTGAACTTTAGGTTTAAGGAAAACAGTTTTAGAATTACTTAAAATTTCTTCCTTTAATAAATTTCATATTCATTAAAAAACCCAAGGACTCTGCAAATAGTCTTCATTATGCTCTAAAGCTTCCATTAAGGACACCAAAAACTCATGTTAACATAAATAATTTAAATTGTCACCAGTATCTGATAAGTTTAGACATTTTAAAGCCAAAGGCATGTTTTTTGGTAAGTGTGGGACACTGCTCTTGCGCTAAGACTTTCAAAGCCATAACCTTCAAGCTCACAGGAGAAATACTTTCATATACCATCTGTAGATAACTGGCCAACAGACTGCACACGTAGCCCCTATGGTGGTCCCCCTGCAGACACTGCCACCACCAAGCATTTGTCTCAAGTCCCCTCCTCCTCACACCCAGAAACCCACGACAGCAGAAGACGAAAGCCAGCCAGTGAAGCAAAAGCTGAAGTTCTTCCATGATGTCTACTGACCCACGCCACAGATTAGAATCACAGTTTGCTCACTTTTCCTTCTCAAAAAGCCAAGAGCTCAAGCCTGTATTACAAGTTGCAAATGATTTGGAAAATTCTGTTTTAAAAGTGATGCTTGGCATTCTAAGGAGTATTTTCCTTGGACATGAGGGTGCCTCGCCGCTGATGGATGTCAGGGAGCCAGCTAGATATCCGAATTCAAGGAAGCCTTGGGCCTCCACGGACTGCCAAAAACACCTCTCTTTCAGACTTTGATTCTGTTGGCTCTTCTGAGGATTTTTTAAAAAGAGGAAAAAAGATTCACCCTCAACCCTTCCTACAGAAATCGCTTTGCCCCCAAGGGCTTGATAAATCCAGCTGGCTTCATAACAAAAGTCACTTGAAACTGGCTGAAGCCCCACTGGGTGCTCAATGTTGAGAGGTCTGTCCTTTCCCCCACCTTTTAGAAGAATTGTAGCTAAGGAGAGAAGGAAGCCCATGAAAACAGCATGTGTTTTCTTAATCCAGTATGGTGAAAGGCAACCTCGGAAGGCTTTTGCTTCTAAATCAATGTACTTCGTGCAGAATTCATTGTCACTCTTGTTGCCCCCTCTGCCCCCTTCTTCATGAAGCTTTTCCTAGTTTCTCCTTGGGTACCTCCTTATATCACATACTACTGTAATTTGTATATACTTATTTATTTCCCCCACCCCAGAGTACCTCAGAGCAAAGCTTGTGTTTTATTCATCCTGTATTTCCCTGTGGCTTCTTCCAGAACATTTCATACATCCTAAGTGCTCAAAAAAGTGTTTGTGTAGAGAACAAGTGAATGAACTATAATACTGCTAATTACAGTAGAAATGTTTACAGAAAGGTATATGGAAGGGTTGCTTTCTCAGTTTTTCAGGTTCTGACTTTTTTTCCTACTTTAATTTTTTATTTCTTTGGCCATGCCACGTGGCTTACAGGATCTTAGTTCCCCGACCAGGGATCGAACCCATGCCCCCTGCATTGGAAGTGTGGAGTCTTAACCACTGAACCGCCAGGGAAGTCCCCCTACTTTAATTTTTTTTTAATATTTATTTTATTTATTTATTTATTTGGTTGTGCCGGGTCTTAGTTGTGGCTCGTGGGCTCCTTAGTTGTGACATGTGAACTCTTAGTTGTGGCATGCATGTGGGATCTAGTTCCCTGATCAGGGCTTGAACCCAGGCCCCCTGCATTGGGAGTGTGGAGTCTTAACCACTGCACCACCAGGGAAGTCCCCCTACTTTAAATTTTAAGTGTAGGTTTTACCCTAACTTCATGGCTATAGTGTATTATCAAACATGTGCATATTTTATAGGTAAGGTCTGCCTGTACTAGTGGAGAAAGAATCATAGAATTTATTTATTTTTTATTTTTTAATTTTTTTAACATCTTTATTGGAGTATAATTACTTTATAACAAAGTGAATCAGCTATACATATACATATATCCCCATATCTCCTCCCTCTTGCCTCTCCCTCCCACCCTCCCTATCCCACCCCTCTAGGTGGTCACAAAACACCGAGCTGATCTCCCTGTGCTATGCGGCTGCTTCCCACTAGCTATCTATTTTACATTTGGTAGTGTGTATAATCCATACCACTCTCTCACTTCGTCCCAGCTTACCCTTCCCCCTCCCTTTGTCCTCAAGTCCATTCTCTATGTCTGCGTCTTTATTCCTGTCCTGCCCCTAGATTCTTCAAAACCGTTTTTTTTTTTTTTTTAGAGAATCATAGAATTTAACCAGAATAGGTCTCAGAGATTATCTACTTGCTCATAATAATATCTTATTTATTAAGCATTTACTATATGCAAGGCATAGTGTTAAACACTGTATATACCTTATCTCATTAAATGATTGAAACAACCCTAAAAAGTAGGTATTATTATTATTCCCACTTTACTGATCAAGAAAGCATACTCCAAAAAGTTACATAACTTACCCTGTTTAGCAAAAATCGTTCAAATTTTGTATATCTGACTTTGATCACGGCAGATTTATCTTTCCAATACATTTTATTTAAGCTAAAATGAAAAGCATTTTATATTAAAAAAAATATATAGTCCCTCCGCTCAAAGAGCCAAACCTCTGATAGTGAGAGCACATCCTGATTTGATAATACAAGGTAGAGCACATCAGCCCATGAGAAGAGAACAGATGAAAAGTCAAGGTTCAAAATACAGTGGAGGAAATTGGTATGTGTGTGGAGGGAACCTGGGAAGGGAGCCTTGAAAGATGCAGATTCTGGTTTAGAGGTGATGGGGCAGAGGGACAAAGGGGAGCCCTTCCAGGAGAGAGAAGAGCATAAGCAAATACAGCTTGAAACAATTAACCAAGTTCTTCAGCTACTCTCTTCCCAACACTGCCTCTTCTTACCACAGAGAAAAGTAGTTTGTACCAGGAATAAAAGGCCAACAGCTTCACCTGTGCTTTGACTCATCACCCTCTCTTCCCTCTGACTAACCTCTCTCAACTGGTTCCCTTCCTATAGCTCATACGTAGGTTCAGGTTTTCTCTGTTAAAAAAAAAAAGAAAATCCTCCATTAATCTGTATCTCGTTGTGGGTTGTTTCTTTCCTTCTTATCCCAGTCTTAAAAAACAAAAAATTCTCTATTTATAGCCTCAACACTCTCAACCTCTATCCTCTCTTCATCCTAGTACAATTCAGCACTTCTACTTATTGTCCTGACTCTTCCCCACCAGCATGCCACCTCCACCCCCTCAAAAGAGAACACTGCTTGCTAGGATGATCATGACCTCTTCATTGTCAACTCCCATGAACACATGGCCTGTCTGGTAGATGACATTGTTGCTAGCATCCTTCTTGAAAGTATGAAAACTCTATCCTCCCCTGGCTTCTGACTACTGCTTTCCCTTGCTGACTCTTTTTTCTATGTCCATATTTAAAGAGTGGTGTCTTAGTCCATTCGGGCTGCTCTAACAAGAATACCATAGACTGGGTAACTTAAAGGACAAGCACTTATTTCTCACAGTTCTGGAGGTTGGGAAATAAAAGATAAAGACATTGGCAGATTTGATGTCTGGTGAGAGCCCACTTCCTGGTTCATAGAAAGCTGTCTTCTCACTGTGCCCTCACATGGCAGAAGGGGCAAGAGAGCTGTCTGAGGTCTCTTCTTATAAGGGCACTAATCTCATTCATGAGGGGTCCATCCTCATGACCTAATCACCTCCCCAAATTTCAAACTCTAAAAATCATCACAATGGGAATTAGGCTTCAGCATATGAATTTTAAGGAGACACAAACATTCAGTCCATGACAAGTGGTGTTCTTTTACTCTGGTTTTCAGCCTGCATTTAGTCTCACTACAAATAGTCCCTGAGTGACTGTATTGAATCCAGTGGATTCAATATCTATCTCTATTCAGGTAAGTACAGAGTATCTCTAAGGGTAAGTACCAAGTCTATTTCCTGAGCTTCCTTTCAACACGAGTTTACAGTGCCTGAATGCCCATACTCTCTACTGAAGACATCTCCAGAGCAGATACCTCCACATGGACATCCCACAGTACCCTGAATGGCACAAACCAACTCTTCCTTCATTCCCTAATCCATTCTTCTACTGAATTCCCCATTTTATTAATGGTACCACTCTTCACCCACATGCCCAAGGAGACAATCTAGCCCCTCTTCCTTATGTCCACTTGGTAATTGGAGTCTTGCCAAAGTTTACCCTTAAGCTCTCTGGGACCTATTTCTTCTCCATGCTCTCTGCTATGCAGCCTCCGCATCTCCTACTTGTAATATCCTAAGAGTCTCCTAAGTCTTCTCCTCTTCAACCTCTTTTCCTTAAAATTCACGCTGCAGGAGTAAATTTCACAAATACCACCTATGCCATGTTACTCTTCTCCATCATGTGGGGGACAGAGACCATGCACCTCTGTCCTCTGGCTCCAGCTTTCTCCCCCTTCACTCCTCCACAGCCACCCTGAATACTAGTCCTGCTCGACATCCAGCAGCTTCCTGCTCAGGCCTTTTGTGTGCCCTTTGTATGGTCCCCTCCATCCAGAATGCCCCTGACTCCTGCCTCCCTGGAGAACTAATACCCCCTTGAAAACCTAAACATTCCCGAGCTCTCCAGGCAGGGTGGATGCTCTCAGATTGTGAGGAGTTCCTACAGGGTCCAACTCGGCCTCATTCCTCTTGATATCAAGGGTTGGTAGGCACGGAGAGGCCCTAGGAGATGCCAAAAGAGGAATGAAAATCTAACCATCTCAAGTTTCTACCCTAATCCTAAGCAACAAGCCTCCATGAGGGGTTAGCTTTTTTATTAATTCAAAGATTCATGCATACTAAAGGGTAGTTTTCGCAGGAGCCAAGACTAACTTTTTTCCTCCTGCTGGATTCCTCGCTGGGGCTTGTCATGAGGGAAGTGAATTCACTCTCGTGGGAACAAGCACACCATTTAGGGCCTCTGTTGTCCATCAGCAGCCTCTCTGGCCCTGCATTCAGGATCTCCGCTGTGCTATCCGCTCAAGGAGCTGGCTCCCCATACCCCAGCCCCACCACCTGGCATTAGAAAATGAAGCTGAGAAGCAGATTACTGACTCTCTCTGAAATGTCACTTCTGTAGGTGATCTACCACCTTGCAAAGAGATCGCTATTGTTACACAACATCATTAATGATAGCAGCCTTCCGGAGGATTAAACTGTTATCGATCTTTCATTTTTAAGAATGCGTTTGATTTGCAACACGGAAGAGTGAATTTACAACATTACAGAAACAAAATGAAAGATTAGAGCAATTAAATGAAAACCGCCACCAATTAATTTAATCTAGACTAAAAGCTGCAAAATGGTTACTAATACTGATCATAATTACAATGACATTAAGGCGCCTTTTTGGGTTGCTTTTGTTTCTTTGTAAATGGGATTTAAGTAACATACCCTACGAAGATGATAAATCTAACTGCATGACTACCAGGTGCAAGAATTCTATTTGTGTGGCATGAACAGGGCTGCTAATCCCTCGCTCGTTCTTTTCTGTTTGGCAGCTAAACACTTCCTGGTGTGCCCTGTAATAACAGGCAGCTGTCCTGTCAGCTCCACTGAAAAATGAGATAATAAGGCAGGCAAATGATGTCCTTTATGTCCTGAATCTACCACTTCCTGCAGTTTTCTTCTCAAATGCTTTAAGTAACAAGGATCTGTGCAATTTTCACACAGTTTCTTCTTCTAAAAAAGTTTGTCCAAATTCTTGGTGAATGTCATTTCCCTTTGGACATTTGGTGGAAAAAGAAGCAGCCTGCTTCATTGCACCAGGACAGAAGGCTTCCAAAAAGCCTCTGAATGGGGTTTATGAATGGAAATCCCCCCTCAAAAGCCACTGAGGTGATCGGAGCTGTAACTCGTGTTTGGAGGGATGGGCTTGGCTTCTCTAAAGACAACTGCCATGGACCTTTCCGTTCTGCCCCTGGGATAACTGGTCTTTTTAGAGGCGACAGCAAGAGCAGCATTATCCTGCCACACTTGAGAAAGGCTGCCCAGTGGCCTCCTGGCTGGGAAAATTGTGGCCAGATGGGTCTATGCCTGACGTCTTACCTGGGGAGCCCAGGCGGTGTAGGATTTGTGAGTTTTGAGGCATCTTGGAGGTCATCTGTCTCTCTCTCACCTTTTACCAAAAAGGAAGTGGCTGCTCTATGCTGGAAGGCAGAGTTGGAACTTGAACTCAGGAGTCCTTCTGGCCAGGCTGGTGGTGGTACCTTTTCCTAAAACAAGGGTGTGTTTCTTGGCATTCTTTATAATCCACACTGACTCAAGGCTGATAACAATTGAATCTTCATTTTAAAATCCTATTCATAATGTAGAAGAAGGTTAATGTTCAGAGAATGTATATTTTAGAATGTTTTCAGGGACTCACTCAATTATCTGTCATTCATTCATCCATCCATCCATGAATCCTGCCCTGTGCAGGGGTCAGAGAGACAAGTATGTCAATTGATCTTGCTGCCTGCAGTGATGCTTCAGGAGGTGGCAATAACTAGAGAAACACATTCCAGGCATTCTGGACATGTGTGTGTGTGTGTGTGTGTGTGTGTGTGTGTGTGTGTGTGTAGGCGGGAAGGACTAACAATCCAAATGAATCCATAAACTTTTTAAAATAATCATTATTATTCTTTATTTATTAATTTATTATTTTTGGCTGCGTTGGGTCTTTGTTGCTGCGTGCGGACTTTCCCTAGTTGTGTGAGCGGGGGCTACTCATCGTTGTGGTGCGTGGGCTTCTCACTGCTGTGGCTTCTCTTGTTGCAGAGCACGGGCTCTAGGCGCGCGGGCTTCAGTAGCTGTGGCTCACAGGCTTAGTTGCTCCGCGGCATGTGGGATCTTCCCGGACCAGGGCTCGAACCCATGTCCCCTGCATTGGCAGGTGGGTTCTTAACCACTGGGCCACCAGGGAAGTCCCGAAGCAAGTCTTTTTCTCTCAGACTGTTTAAGAGTTTATGGAGGGGAGAAGCCCACGCACCACAACGAAGAGTAGCCACACCTAGAGAAAACCCACATGCAGCGACAAAGACCCAACACAGCCAAAAATAAATAAAATTTATTTAAAAAAAAAGATAAAGACTTGCCTCACTTCATCAATTTATTCCAACTATCCAGACTCTGTTTTCCCTGTGGAAGAAAGATCCCACTTCGTGACAGTTAGATTCATCTTTCCTGCCCTTTACTGGAATTAGCCTTAAAAGAGCTGCAGGACAAGGACTGCCCCAGGGGCTGGGAACACTGTGCCCACTGTTTGCCCGCAGGCCCCGGGAAGCCTGTGCAGCCACCTGGGCTCAGAGGCTCAGGCCACAGGGCGGTGGGCATGGAGCGGGGCTTTGTCTCTCCAGGCCCCAGGTGGGGGAGGAGGGGGGAGGGCGTTCAAGCTGAGCAGAGGGCTCATAGCAGCTCCACAGGGGAGGAGCCCTCTGGGGAAAAGAGGAATTCAATAAGCCGTTGAAGGAGTCCACTTTCCAGACCACACTTTTTGCTCACTCTCTTCTCACCGAAGGCAGGTCTCAGCAGACTAAGAGGCCTCGGTGGTTTATTTGCACTGCTGACTCACCTTTCCTGTGGGAATAAGCGCCCCTTTTATTCACTCAAAAATTCCTCTCTCCAGTCTCCTCCCCTCCTCAAGTATTTTTTCCCCTTCCATTTGTATTCTTAGGGAAGAATGATATATCTAATATTTACTGAGCACTTATTATATGCTCCAGCACTTGTTCAACTGCTTTAGAAGTATTAACTCACTGAATCCTCATAACAACACAATAAGGTATTTCTGTGATTACCCTCATTGTACAGATGAGCAAACTGAGGCCCAGAGAGATTGAGTGAAGTGTGTAAAGTCACACTGCTGGTACGTGGAAGGAGTTGGGGTTCAAATCCAGGAAGTCTGGCTTCAAAGTTTCTTCCTCTATACAACTCCTCTAGGAGCAGATGAGGGGTTCATCCTAAATTTTCTAGAAACGCACTGTCCAATACAGTAGCCACTGGCCACACGTAGCTATTTAATTTAGCATCTAAATAATTCTAACTAAGTAAGTTAAACATTCATTTCCTCAGTAGCACTAGTGCCATTTCAAGAGCTCAGTAGTAGCTACCATATTGGAAAGTGCAGATACCAAATGTTTCCATCGCAGCAGAAAGTGCCCTAGAAAATCCCTGACTTCCTGTAATTTTATTCTGTTTGATAAACATCAAAAACAATAACACAAACAGTGGTGATCTGTAAAATCTATATTAAATGAAAGTTAACTTTTGAGGATTTTTCATGTGATATTAATAGACTAAAAAAAGTTCTTCCTGGACTTCCGTGGCGGTCCAGTGCTTAAGACTCTGTGCTTCCAAGGCAGGGGGAGTGGGTTCGATCCCTGGCTGGAGAACTAAGATGCCACATGCTGCACGGTGCGGCCAAAGAAAAATAAAAAATAAAAAGATAAAAAAAGTTCTTCCTGGAAAGATGTTTCCAATGCAGTGAGTGAAAAAGATCAAATACAGGTTTCCCCCACTATCTGAAAGCAGAGGTTCCTATGAAACCTTTCCTAAACTGAGATGGCCTAAAGTGAAGAAGCAATTACCTGAGGACATGTCTTGCTAACAGATGCGTGAAATCAATTGAGATGAAGCACAGATGCTCACAGACACAGTTCAAAGCTACGGCGGCTGATGCTGAGATGCTGAGTATATTTCCCAGGAAGGAGCTTGGCGGGTCCACTCTCTCTGCTGGCTGTGGCTGCCTCTGTAATGGCTGCTGCAAAACCAGTGCTGAATGCTCTTTTTGCTTTTCCTCTTTTTTTGTAAAACTGAAATCTTCTTCAGATTTCTTTCAGTTGTCAAAACTAAGTGCTAATGTAAAAAACCTGTGGCATAAAGTGAACTTTTGAAAAGTGAGGGATACTTGTATCACCGAAGTATGTAAAGTGGAATGCATTTTTGTTAAAAACAACACATGCGTACACACATGTATGCACACACAGAGAAACACCTGGAAGGATGCACCACACACTAAGCCATGGCTATCCTTCCTATAAAGTAGATGGGAGGGGATGATAGCGAGGAGGGGTAGATTTCCTTGTATAGTTTTGTTTTATTTAAAAACATTTTTTACGACATTATGACTTGCTTGGATAATAGAAAAAACTTCTAGAAGAAGTAAATTTATTGAATAAAAAAAGATAGGAAAAGTGCTTTGTAAAATATTCTGATTTGGTGTTTGGATAATATGATCTCCATAATCACAGTTTTAAAAGTGCCATCCCACCCTGAGGACATTTGCATTTTGAGAGAAAAAATTAAAGACAGAAGCTGTGAGGAGAGAACTTCAGGTGTCAGGAACCTTAACAGGACCCTGCAGCTCTCCCTGGGGGGTGCAAGGAACAGAGAGCTGGGGGGATGGGGGCAAAGGCAAGTTGGGGAGCAGTCAACGCAGAGGCCCAGGTGTGGGGAGAGAGACCTGGGTCGGGGCTTCGGATCCGGCAACACAGAGTTTGTGACACTGGCTCAGGACCTGCACTGGCTTTTTGCTTCCCACTCTCACCCACTTGTGACCATCCCCCCACGCCCCATCGCCCCCCTCCCCAGCCAGAGCTAATCAGGAGAAAGCTACCCCAGGACAGGAATTGCCCTCCCCTGCTCAGCTGAACACCTGGCTTCACCATCACCTCCACTTGCCCTCCTGCACTCTCTCCAGGCTTTTCTCATTTCCAAAATAAAGAAAACCCCAACCCCAACACACACACACACACACACACACACACACGTACACACATACACACACACAGTACATTTTAACACTCGCTACAAATATTTGCAAAAACAATTTAAAAAGAAAAGAAAGAATGAAGGCAATCTACACTGTGGTAAATCCTCCGGAATCTACACCTGTTGGCTCTGGGGTCAAGCACAAGTGTGGCCGCCCTCCTGGTCCACCCATCGCTTTATAGCTGTGCTAGCTCCCCCATTTCCCCGTGGAGCAGCAGCTGGGGTTTTTGGTGTCACAGCAACAGGCCAAAGGAGACTTCTCGGACAGGCCTCTCAGAGGACACGTTACGGGAGCAGGCCAGCGGCAAGTAGGCCGAGAGGGGCACGCACGCCTGGGGCCAGCCTGAGGTCCGCAGCAGGTCTGCTGAGGATGCAAGCCCAAGCTGATGGAGTCCTCATGGCTCCCTGGTGGTGGAGGAAGCAGTTCCCCTCTTCTTTCCCCACCAGCACGGGCCGGCTGCCCAAGCCGTCGGCTGAGGCAAAGACCAAAGCGCTGGTCCCTCGCACATCCTTTCAACATGCAGCACATTTGTGGTTTATAGCTTCTGCCGAGGGATTGAAAGGTCTGAGGTTCAAACTCTCAAGGGAAAAGAAAAGGACTCTTGTTAAGAAAACATTTCTAGCAGCTCATCTCGAAGGATCATTTGTGAGGCCTCAACCCTCGACCTCTGTGTGAGAAAGCGTGTCACTAAGTAGAAAACCGGAAGGCGTTTGACCCCAGTCCGCAGTCACAAATTCCTCCCTGGACTCAGCCACACACACTGCTCTGCTCTGAGCTGCCTAGGCGGCTCGCAAAGGCCCTGAGGGAGGCCGGGCTTCAGGGCCCCTGGGCCGGGGAAGGCCGCACCGAGAGGCCTTTCAGTTCTTTTCTGTGAGAAATGCGTGTCTGGGATGCAGAGCTCAGAACTGGGGCATTTAAGAGCCTGGGAGCCGTGAATGATGGGGAGGGAAGCCTTCTTTTTGTCCCACGAATTTCAATGCAATGAGAAGAAATTCACCACAACTTAACTGAAAGAGAAATGCAGAGAAAAGAGACTCCATGTCATCTTGAAATGCCTTTCCTTCCAGGAAAGCAAAATTCAGCTAACGTTTGAGGCCCTCAAAGCCTTACAATATGCTTAAACAGCTTTGGAAAGTGAATTACCTGGTATCACTGCTTAAAAACAAACACAGGCTTCTTGTCTTAGGCTGTGTGCCCTAGGAATTAGGACTCTTTACCGCTCATCTATATTAGCAGCCGTCTCCCGGTATCCTTTGAATTTATTCTTTCCAGAGTGTGATCTGGCTCCCATTCCAGTCAGGATAATTCTGGAAGGGTCAGAAACAGACTAAGTGCCAAATAAAGATTTCCCTCTGTAGGTGACAAAATCAGACCCTCTACCCTCTGCCTGAGGGGGGAGTAAGGGGTCCCTTGTAAACCTCTGTCCACCTGTCTGTGCCCTGGACCCAGCTTTCTCCTTAGGATTTCATGTGGAAACTATGTGAGCACTTTTAGTGACATTATTTATCACTTAGGAGTCTCTTTGAAGACTCTTACACTCACATCAAGAACCTATTGGGAAAGGGGGATCCCGCAAATCTGTAGGACAGTAAAAAAATTCAGGCAGAATTACTACAGAGCTTCTTATATATTTATTTATTTTTATTTATTTATTAACTTTTAAAAATAATCATTATTATTTATTTATTTATTTATTTATTTATTTATTTATGGCTGCATTGGGTCTTCGTTGCGGTGCGTGGGCTTCTCATTGCGGTGGCTTCTCTTGTTGCAGAGCACGGGCTCTAGGCGCACGGGCTTCAGTAGTTGTGGCGTGTGGGCTTCAGTAGCTGTGGCTCACGGGCTCTAGAGCACAGGCTCAGCACACGGGTTTAGTTGCTCCGCGGCATGTGGGATCCTCCCGGACCAGGGCTCGAACCCATGTCCCCTGCATTGGCAGGTGGATTCTTAACCACTGCGCCACCAGGGAAGTCCCCAGAGCTTCTTTTTATCTCAGTTTCTGGAACAGCACATCCAATCCTAAGTGGGCCATCACATTCATGGCTTGTCAATGAGAATTTTAGGTCATGCCTGTGAAAAGGTTAAGATCTTGAAAAACGTTTCCAAATATTTTCATTGTAATTCTTTGCAATAATCGTGCAGGAGGTCCCTGTAAGCATTTCCTAGTAATACTGACAGGATGAGGAAGTGTTTGGAGATAGACCAAGTACAGCCCGCTCTCGTTATTCGCGGTAGTTATGCTCCAGAAGGTCACTGTGAACAATGAAGTAGCAAATTCTGAACTGTTGTTCCTGGGGAAATACAGAGTTAGCTTCCTTGGGGCCTCTGGTCACAAGGTTTTCATCAATCAAGCAATACATAACCTTGTTTTATGTGTTTCCATTTAAAGACACCTTACTTAATGTATCTATTGTTGATTCATTCACATTGAACTCATGGCCAATGGCACCATAACTCATGAGAAGGAAGCTTGTCTAACACACGTGTTTTCTCCTCAAGGCGTGTCACAGCCTTCTGGCGCTTAGGAACACTAGGCAGCACTTCGACAACATGTTTGGGGGCCATGAAACAGTGAAATCACCAAGAAAAGCACATCAGGACAAAAAACATGGAACTATCAATACATAGATTATGAAAAGGACCCTTGTTATAGTCTGGGAGCTAAAACAGGAAAGCAGAGCCAGTTTTACTGTGATCTGGGTGGGACTCATTTTCCAGCCCTCTGAATGTCTGTGAATGACCACAGAATCCCTGCCAATTATTGATTTGGGGGTGACAAGTGAATTTTAGTGGGTAGGCGAAGTCACAAATACAGAATCCACGAATAATGAAGATCATCTGTATATCCTTCAGGGTGAGATCTCATTACCCTGGTTCCTGTTCCACAATACTTGCCTGATGTTATAAATTCATCACTCTTAGTTTGCCTACAAAAAGGCAACAACCTCCGGGAAGGGAAACAAATGATTAGTTGAGTCATTTGTATCTTATGGATTTGTTTACCAGCTTCTTTGCTGGAAAGGACCTATCTGAGAGCAGATTTAGAAAAGGTAGTATTTAGAGAGTAGATACGGGCTAGAGGGGATGGAGAAGAATTATAAACATACAGAGAGCAAACTCTTAAGGCAAACTCTAATGTTAGAGTGTGTCTTCATTCTCCCTGAAGGATGGTGGGACACTGGAAGTCCACTTTTCTATGGCTCAAATGCCACCCTGTCCAGCTCCCTTCCCACCCTCCCCCAACCCCCCAGACAATTTGCCAGGATTCAATTGACTTCAGTACTTTGTCCTCAGTCAGCCAGAGCCATTCTCCCCAAATGCAGCTGATTTGCTCACTTACGAAAACACTTCCTGCTTATCACTGGGGCTGGAAACATCTGTTCCAAGACCAAGTTTAAGTCAATCTGATGCAGCAACTATTTCTGAGCTTCCACACTGTGCAAGGCTTTGAGTTAGCTGAATTTGAACAGACAGGTGGAGGGCAGATGAGGACTCTCATCTTACCTTTCAACCTGGACTCTGAAATCTTTGTCTCCTCGCTTGGACCACAGTTTTATGCACCGTGGACTCCTTGGCCTCAGGCTAGACTTCCTGGCTTCCGCCCCTGCCTTGCCCCTGCCTTGCGACTGACCTCTGCCCTCAGAATTCTCCGTGGTCCTGTCCTGATTTTCCAGTTTCCTGACCTTTTGCTTGGCCTGATCTCTAGTAGCCCCAGGCTTTGTAACCCCCAGCTTGCCAGCTCAGCAGCTTCCTAATGCAGCTACATCCTGCTGGTGTTACACCCTCCCTGCCTCCATGGTTCAAGTCCCTCCTGGTGGATGGCTCTGCATCACAGGCCCAGCTCGGAGCATTCTGCCAAATGGGTTAAACCAAGGAAGATACGAGCCTGGGGGAAGGGCCTTGCTAGTTTCAGGTCTGTAATTGGCTTACTGTGTACTGCTGAGCCACAATCTGCATCATGAGTGTTTAATGTTCTTCTGGGTCAATGATAATCACAGGACGTTAGAGCCAGAAGTGACACTGTATTCTCTCATGTCAAAGATAAGAAAACTGAGACGCAGAAGTATAAAGGAACTTGCTCAGAGTCATGTAGCTATTAAATAAAAGGGGTGGAACTAGAAGCCAGGTCACCTGATCCAAATTCAATGCCCGGTCCCTTATGCTATGTGGCTTCTCCTGTTTAGCTGAAGGGGGCACCTGAGAAAAGAAAGATTACACCACTCATAATGATTCGAGTTTAAGTGCAGATAATAGAGACCACTTTAGTTGCTTTAAGCAGAAAGGGATTTAATGAGGAAACTAGGTGCCTACAACATTTCTGGAAGGAGATTGACATATACACACTAATACGTATAAAATAGGTAACTAATAATGCTGTATAGCACAGGGAGCTCCACTTCTCTGTACAGTAGAAACTAACACAACATTGTAAAACAACTATACCCCAATTAAAAAAAAAAACAACGTTGCTGGAAGGGCTGGAGGAGTGGCCACAGACTGGCCTCTGGGAATGGCTTCTAGGAGGGTGCTGTAGAACTGGCCTGTGGAGGGAACTAACTTCTCTGCCCCAGTGGGGAGATTCAGGAAGTTGCTATCCCAGCCACTGGGTCCAGGACCCCCTATCTTGACTGTGATCTGGGGATCAGGAAGCCACTCCCAGAATTGTAGGCACCAAAGCCTCATATACCTACAATGATCTGCAAAACATAGCCTTGCATGCTGCCTCTTTTCCTGCTTAACTGTTTCAAAATCAAGTCTTAAGCCAATGCAGCTGACTGATGGAAGCTAAATCATATCCAGAATCTTATTTGCAAGGGAATCTGGGAAACGTGGACTTTAGCTTTCCAGGCTATGTAATACAGGAAGGAAGGTACATCAGAAGGAAACTGGACTGGATGTTGAGTGAGCTAATCTATGGCGTTCCCGCCACACTATGCCTCAGTTTCCTCATCTGTAGAATGGGAATAATGATTTTACCTACTTCATAGGGTTGTTGTAAGCAATGAATAAGCCTATATTACAAGTAAAACACTATTCCTGGGGCATAGTAAATACTCAATAAGTAGTAGTTATTAGTTTCAAAACCTTAGCAGGTTTACAGTCTGATCTCTTGAATTTTCAGTTCAGTTTTCTGTGTATTCAGCCTAAATTTTTAATCTTGTTCAGCACTGTCAAATTATGGGGTATGGATGACTTTGTAAAATTGTTTGACTAAAACAAACAAAAAAGATATTATTAAAATAGGGCTTAAACTATTAACAAGTTGATTAGAAATAATTTTATCTCTCCCCATTTTACAGGGAAGAAACTGAGGCTCAGAGAAGTAAAAGGACCTGCCCAAAATGAAACTATAAACTAATTTCAAAGCCTGAACTAGAACCAGTCTAATGCTCTTCCCAATACAAATAACCAAAATGCATGCCGATGACGGTTGAACCTTCAAATTTGCAAAATGTTACCAAAAATGTAGTGAGTTTCATTTTTTTAAAACCACTCTGCTTTGTAAATATAGACAGACTGGGAAAATGAAACAAAACAAACAAACAAGAAACTTCTCATTATTGTAAAAGAAAAAGCATGATAAATGCTGTCTCAAATAACAGTCAACACTCTATAAAAAAGTACAATATTAGAGGTAATCCTCTTAAGATCATGAATGAGATGAGGATTCCTCCTATCACCATCATAATTTAACATTTTTCTACAAGTCCCAGCTAATTCATTGAGAGAAGAAAAAATAAAATGGAGTATAACTGTCAGCAAGAAACAGACAAAATTTTCGTTATTTACAAATCTCTAGCATTATATATACTATATAATTATCTACAAAGAAAACACAAAAGAATCATTTGGAAAAACTACAGTATTCAATATAAGAATCCAGTGATATGGCCAGTTACAAAATAAGTATTTTTCAAATAAACTGCTTTCTTTTATACCAGTAAGAATGAATTAGCAATTATAATACAAAAATAAAATCCTATTCTCAACATGAACACAAGTCATTTCCTGGAAACAAGAAGAAATATATTAAGCCTACAAGAAGGAAATAACAATATTTTACAAACAGATATAACAGAGGCTTGAGTAAATGAAATATATACTTTGTCCCTAGAGGGAAAAACTAATAATGTAAAGATATCAATTCTCTCCAAAGTAATAAATCCCTTTAATGCATCTCCAATAAAAATTTTATAAAAGGAGTCTACAGGCATTGTGACAAGATGGTTCTAAAATTCACTTGGAAGAATAAATAAGTGAAAACCCATGAAACAATATGGCATTTTACTTATGGGTAGATGTATATGAAGTTAAAGTTTTAAAACATGAACTGGAAGGTTCCATGTCCAATTCATGTTTGTGGTTACTTCTAAGCAGGGAGGAAGGGGAGTGGGCCAGGGACTTGGAATCAATCTGTTACATTTTATACCTTTTCCTAAGATACACGCCTGAAGCAGCTATGTTAAAATGTTAATATCTGTTAATAATCTGTGGTAGCTGGTATTATATTATTCTCTGCAATTTTCTGTTTTTATTTTTATTTTTCCAAAAAAGAACACTGAGGGGGATGTGGAGTCTGCACTGCAAGAATTCTCAATAATAAAAAGTGTATCATTTTGCCCGTAAATAAACCAATGACACCGAAAAGAAAGCTAGAAGCAGACCCAAGGGGAGGAGGTATTTCAAATCAGTGAGGGAACCAACAGAAATTCTTAGTGATGCTCTCACCATCATGCATCAGAATTTTTTCTAGAGAGGTTAAAAGAAGTAAAACATGAAACCATGAAAGAGCAAAAAGGAAAATACTCTTGCCTATTTATCTGATTTCGGGGTAGAGAAGGTCAAAAATCTCCTCATGAGACCTCTTCCCACCCTTGGGCCTTTGCTCAGGCTGTTTCCTTCCTGGAAACCTCTTTCCTTTCCTCTTCACTCGTGCATTTGTTCCCCAGGAAGCCTTCCCTGTCCTCCCTCATTAGCTGACACCCTGAATTATGGCTCTCTCGAGCACCATGTACCTCTCCTTTGTGTCATTTGTCACTTTTGCGATTTTGCGTTTGTTTGTGTGATTACTGGACTAATAATCTATCTGTCTCCCAGTAGACAATCAGCTCCATGAGGACAGGTCTTGCCTGTTTTACTTGTTCAAAAGTAAAGCACCTTGCCTACAGTGTGTGATACACTGTAGGGGTTTGATAAATATTTGTTGGCTGAATGAATGAATGAATGAATGTGTGGTGGCCAAGAAGAGTTGTTTTGTCCTGCTCGTTTTCATGTGTGCTATACATATGAGGATCTCTGTAATCTATCACTCTGAGCTCCACACCTTTTACATGTGTGGAGCATTGGTGGTCTTTGTGATTGGCATGGTTGCACATCAGGGACGTGGGACAAACAGCTTCTCAGCCTCCCTTTACAGACATCAGATTCTAGAAGTGACTTCTTTTAGAGCTACTGGAAAGCCAATTTTGCCTTAGCTTCTAGAAGAAGGAGACAGCTCACATGTGGGACTGTGAACTTGCTGCTGGCTTTGTCTTCCTTCCTCTAGTGAGTCCTTCCTACCCATGGAGATTGTCCCCAGGAGATGATGGAATTAAAGGCTCATAGGCATAGAGGACCACAGTCTTTCTCCAGATGGGTCTCCCTGGGCTTTGGGACACAACCAGAATCACAGCTCTGGCCATTCCATCTCATAACAGTCCCTTCCTGCGGGGATGACCAGATGTCTAGTTCTCCAGCTTCTGCTTCTGTGTGGTCTTGTTAGGTTTTTTATCTTTCTGGCAAATGCATCCAGAAATATAGTTTTGAGAATGACATGACAATTACTAGTCACGTATTCATACTGGAGTATAGACAAGAGCTGAGGAGAGGACTGTCATTCATGGAGGGGCAGCCCCTCAAGGGGAGGGAGATGCCCAGGGAAGTCTGCGGAGGCGGCACATCGGCCTGGGCAGGCTGCATCGCTGGAACGTGAGAAGCATGTACATCAACTTCAAGCTCCCAGGCAGGAACAGGTGGGTGTTTTCTCTGACCTGCACGGTTACTTAGCCAAATCAGTATTTTCATCCCACTGGGCCCCAGACTCCCAGATGGGCCTGGAGTTAAGGCTGTGGGTCTTGAACCCTGGTGTCCACCTACCATTGTCTCTAGATTGAACAAAGGCTCTGTCCCACACATCCAATGCCCTACTATTTTCAGGATGCTGGCGGATGGCGTTGAGGCCAACAAAATACATTTAAAGTGTGACTGAATGTAGAGAGGCTTTTTGGTTTCATGTGTTTTTTCAATCAAGGATTTAGAAATATATAATTATTATGTTTGGAGGGGTCCCAAAATTTTTTGAGGTACGTAAAGGCTATTTGCTGTCAGCAAAAAGTACAAGGAGTCATTGATGTAGATGCCATGATTCAAATGACTGAACCTTCCTTTCCAGTCTCTGGCCTAAGTAATCTTAAGTAATCAATCTGTCCACTCTGCAGAAAGAGGAACCCAGCCAGCTTTGAGGTGTAATAACAAATAATTGCCACCATTCATTCAGTGCTTACCATGTGCCAGACACTGTGCTGTACATAAACTATTCTATTTAATCTTCCTGACAAGGCTGTGAGGTATTATCATTCATTTTACAGATGAAGAAACTGAGGATGGAGTCACTTGCCCAAGGTCAGTGTGTGAGAGATGGATCTGGGGTATTGTAGCTTTAAATCTCACATTCCTCAATGCCATCTTTCATTCAGTCCACGAGACACTGTGCTTGGCACCAGGCACTTCCCAGCCCACAAGTGCACTTGCTGGGTCAAAGAGTGTGCACATTTTCACCATAAACAGGAGAGTTGGGAAAAGGTAATATTTTGGTTTGAGTATGAAGACAGGGAAAGAGCCAATGCCCTGGTTCAAAGACTGTTAGGCAGGAAGAATTCTCTCTTACTTTCTGTTCTATTCAGGCCTTCAAGTGATTGAATGAATCCTCATTTTGATCTCACATTAATACTTATGAGGGCTGATCACCAGATATGCTATTTCTGCCTTTTGAGCACCTAGTAAGGTTGTAATTCTTGGTTCCCTCTCACCCCTTGGGGTTAGTTGGTACCATGTGATAAATTCAAGGTCAAGCTTTTTTAAAAAAATATTTATTTATTTATTTATTTGATTTGATTTATTTTGGCTGTTCCGGGTCTTAGTTGCGGCACACGGGATCTTTAGTTGCACCATGCATGCGGGATCTAGTTCCCCAACCAGGGATCGAACCCAGGACCCCTGCATTGGGAAGGTGGACCCATTGGACCACCAGGGAAGTCCCAAGGTCAAGCTTTTAATTGCTGTTGAGACCCTCCAGGGCTCTTTTTTTTTTTTATCTCTGCCACCATTTCAGAGAGTGGGTGCTTCATCATCTATCTTCCAAGATAATGCATGACAGACACATAGCCCTGTAATGGACACACAGTACAAGCAAGAAACAGACTTTCGTCATTCTGAGCCACTGATAAATAAATTTTGGAAGTTTATTTGTTATTGCAGAATAACATTGACTATCCTGACTGCTGCACACTATTTGGAGAGGGTGGCTGGAGAGACTGCTCTCCAGAAAGCCTCCTTGCCCTCTATGGGGAAAACATTGTGCTTGCACATAAATGCCCTGTCCTATTTTCACTCTGTGTCATTTTCTGGGAGTACTTAAGGCGACAAGTCTACCTCACTCTTTCTGTTTTTAAGATGGCCAATTCAAAGTCAGAATCTTGCAATCCAAGCTTCAAGCCACATGTTTTAATGACCAATTTCCATGAAACATTTAAGATTGTTCTAGAAAATCCAACCTCACCTAATCCAAAGTGACACTTACTCATGTGGTGGCTGCATGAGTTAACCAAAAAAAAAAAATTCATGAAACATTGCTGAACAGTTATTAAATAGTCTCTAGTCCCTAATGGCAAATTCATTTTCATTTAATAACAAGTTATTGTAAAGTATAATGAAAAATAGAGTGGCATGCAAAATAAGCTGGCCTCTGTTTCCATTGACATAGTGCCAGTTTCTTGGGTGCAGCGTTACAATACTATCCATCTTCATAAAGCACTCTTTGGGCTGCATTATGAAACAGTGGGAAGGAATGGCAGATGACAGCTTCATTAGTCATGAGTAGGTAATCCTGGCCAATTTCTCCTGGGAATTATTAACACATTCCTAAACACCCCTTGGTTGATGACATCCAAAAAAGAAGAGGAGGAGATCGGTTATAAGATCTTGGACGTTATCCAAATCTGGCTACAAGTGAGCTGCAGAAAGTCATGGAACAGTCCCTCTTTCCCAGAGCTCTCTGGAAGGCTTCTGGGGAATGGGACCTTGTGAGCCAAGATGGACAAGACCTCAAACTCTTGCCCATTGCTGAATACCTAGTGGGAAGAAAAAATCGGGATGGTGTCTACCTGGCAGACAACTTTAGGCTGTATCACTTGGTAAATGGATGAATTCGCCTCAAATTCATTCTCATCACTGGCTAGAAAATAGGAACTCCAAGAAGGTATCTTTGGGAGCCTGGTAAGTACACAATAAACACTGAATCCCAGAGGTTCCTGTGAATCCTAGCAACCGGGATCCCTTTGCCAAAGATTACCTAATCCCTCCAGAGTCTGATCACTTAGCCTGGAAGCTTGAAGGACAATGTGGCCCCTGCCAGTCAAGATTTCTCATGTTTTTGTGGCCTTCTCTAGTGAAGCTGCCTTTTCAGTTTCTCGGTGAGTCAGCTGGGTGGGGCTGTATGGGGCTGGCAGGGAAATGATTTATTCTGCAGGTCAACAAAGCTTTATCTGTGGGTTTAGACTCCCATTAACCATGGTTTGGTAATTCATGGTGTAGCAAAAGGGCTTATGAATTGGAGTGAGACTTGAACTCAGATCTTTGCTCAGCCACTTACTACTGATGGCTGTGGGATCTTGGGCAAGTTAATTAACCCTTCTCAGCCTTAGCTTCCTCATCTGCAAAATTGGGGTGATGATATCTATCTCAGAGTTGTGTGAGGATTACTTACCACAGCTAGGTAAAGCACTTGGCAGAATGCCTTAGTAAATATTTCTTCCATATATGGAAGCTATGTCCTACTTAAAAAATAAAACCAAAAATAATCAGATTTATAGGAAAGAAAAATCAGTATGAGTTGTTTATATTATCCTATCCGCTGTCCCAACTAAATTATAATCTCTTGTTTTCATTTATTTTTAAAAGAAGAGCAGTGATGGCCAAAAACATTTGTAGGCCACCAGACCATTGTCAAATTTTCACGTCGACTCTATTGTTGTCCCCATTTTCCAGATGAGGAAACTGAGGCACAGAGGAGGGATAAGTTGTCCAAGGCCACACCAGCAGTAAGTTTTGGAACTGGGATTGGAAACCAGGTAGTCTGCCAGCAGACTCTGTCCTTACCCATCACAGCTATGTCCATGAACCTTTGTTGAATTGGTTGAAGCTAATAGAGAACTCCTATTTAAACAGCAAGTTTCCTAAGGACATTTAAATGTTTACACATTACTACCCTAGGGTGTCTCCCTGGCTACTCCGTGCAAAGCTAAAGCCTATGCACACTCCAGTTCCAGATCCTTCGGAAGTCTCCCTGGATTTGTTCTATCTGCTCTTTCAACAGTCCTAGCCTGAGCCACACCACCCACTCAGAGCACTCAAATCATTCATCAGTGGCTCCTGAGAAGATGAGAGAGAGTGACAGCTGCAGAGGATGCCAGAGAGAGACAGGCAGAGAGAACAGAAGCCAAAAAGGAGAAAGAGCCAGGGGGAAAAAAGGAAGATAACAAGACAAGAAAGAACTAAAAATGCTTAAATTTCAAGGTGGATTTTCTTTTTAAGTATGCTGTATCATAAAGTCTGACTACTGTCAGAACCCTTTTTTTCCCTGCTGCCTCTGGCTTTTGTGAAACAGTGAAGTGTTTTTGCTTTAGCCATCATAGAAGAATCTTATTTTTAGTGATTCCTTACACCAACTAAATATTTAGCAATCAATGATCACTGTGAAAATTTTTCAAGTATTTTCTTTCAAATCAACTTCAGATTTTTTTTTCAGTTTTATGGCATTTGGAAGTTATTTCAGTGATTTCTTTTCTGTAAAAAAAATGTTAAAAAAATTTTCATCCAGTTGGAATTTAGTACCAGGTATGATCAATTCGGTAAATCTTTATTAAGTGCTTACTACATGCATGTCACTGTGCCAAGTCCCAGACACAAGGGTGAATAAAGATGACCTCTGCTTCGGTGGAAACTCTAGGCTAGCTGGGGCTTCCCAGCCTTGGGGGCATCGCTGTCTTAGGAACCCTGTTAGAAGTCTGCCTGCGTGGGCTCCACTCCAGGACTTCCTGAGTCAGTAGGTGATTCTGATGCATCCCAATGTTCAAGACACGCTGGTTGGGGGCAGGCACTATTTGTAGCAGTCACGCACCCCAGCTTCAGAGAGCTATCCAGGACTCTGAAAGCTCTGGAGACACCTCAGCTACCCTCTGTCTGCATGCAGCTCCTCAGACCTCAAGAAGGCTCCACCCTAAATAGGGTGGCATGGATGGGCAAGGCCCAGAGACAGATCAGTTTATACCACAACTAATGGAGAGCCGAGCATTCTTGTTAAAAATTCTGAAGGTCGAGAATTAATCTTGGGTAACCGGGAAACATCTTAATTTTAGAGTTTTAAAAATCAGAAAAATGTGATTGGAAAACACTATTTTTGTGTGTGCCTATCTTACCTCCTGATTTGCAAAAGGGTGAGGGAAGACTTGTCTTCTTAAATCAAATTTGTACATCTCTGGAAATGCCAAATATAGTAAGTTCATAAGTGATCTGATAATACAGAATACATGCTTGTGCTTGTAAACCAGCAAAGTGCTGGTGGAAGAATATTCTCCAAGTTCCAATTGTTCCCTCCTCTATGCCTGCAAATGTCTATAAACTGTTTTTCTGACCATATTCTTGCCCCACCTTTTTTTTTTTTTTTCTTTCCCTCCGAAATAAAAGAAAGGCAATGATTCAAAGGACTGGCTCTTCATTTCTAAGTAACTTGGGTGAGGTTACCACAGTGAGTTTTACTTTACACAATTTGAAGCAGGTCAGTCTGAAAAACAAGAGCAAGATTATGTAACTGTAGAGATTCGTGTGTGTGTTGGGGTCATTGGAACCATTTTTATAGAGCAGTGAGTAGTTTCTAGAGAAGCTAGTTGGTGATACTTTTCCATCGTATTTGAACTTGTTATTTCAACAAGCCATTTTGAGCACTGACTGTGAGTACTACCCTTATTCCAAGGGCAAAAATATTCTTTTCCTACGTAGAATGCAAGCTCCTGAAGGGAGGGTAGAGATTATATCTTTTTTTCTTATATACCCAACGCCCCCCTACCCTCCTCCCAGTAAAGAGGGACAGGAGAGGTGGAAAGGGGTGAGGGGGAAGGAGGTGGGATTTAGGTAGTAAGGATCTAGCCCCACGGGTTAAAGCAGTGTGAATTTAGCACGATAAAGATGTAGGTCAGTGAAACCGGCTAGAGAACTGGACCTAGATCTAAAAATATATAATAATTAATTAAAGGATTATGTGAGCATCACGAAGGGAAAGCAAGAATTATTCAGTAAATGGTCTTGCATACAAAGATTAAGATTAGGGAAAAAGCACTTGCGATTCGTACTTTAAACTGTATCCTGAAACGAATTTACCCTGACACTTGATAACTGTTCCTTAACTTTCTCCCTTCCATGTGCCAGTCTTCAGAGACCCACTCAGGCTCCACACTGAACTAGTTGATCAGCAGGGTGGCTGCTTTATCACAAGTGAACCGTCACCGGTGCCGCGGCACTGGGGCTGACCTGGGAACAAACCCAGCTGAGTTGCAGAGTGATGTGGTATTTGGGAAAAGGACACATTGCAAATTGATTAGACATCAATTCAAAAACCAAAGAGGGTAATCGTGTTTATGATCTGGAAGGACGGGGCATTTGGAGCCCCTCAGCTACTCTGTTACTCTAGCTTCTAATACAGTACCTGGCATACAGTAGGTGCTGAACAAACGTTTGGGGCCTAATTGACATTTGTGTCTTGGTGCTTTGCTGGGTAGACCTCAGTGCTGATGTTTGTGTCTGTTGTTGCCTGAGCCCAGAGCTCCCTAAAGTATAAAGAGTCTTCACACTCAAGGTCCCAGGCTTCCAAATGGCTGGCTGGCCACTGCCTCTGGCAGGAAACACTGCCTTTCCTCCAGAGATGGAATGGCACAGAAAATATTGAACAGAAAGGAGAATGAGAGTTGGGCCTGGGTCTTCCTTCCCCACACTGGCTGCACAGGCATTCAGCAGGCTTTGCCTCCTGTGTCTACGCAGAACACGGTCTCTGGCCACTTCCTCTCTCCTCCCCTCCCCTTTGCCTGGAGAGTAAACCCGGCGCTCTGGGATCCCTGTGTTGGAGGAAAGGTGGATGGTAGACACATGGGGCCGAATGCCTGCAGCGCTGGTTGGTCCTGGCTTGGGAGTGATTATTTGCTGGTTGGGATGAGGCGGGGCTGGGAAGAAAATTCAAGTCTCATTCTTAAGTGATGTGGAAATGTATTGCCATTGGCTCTTACTAGGTAGCCCTAAGCCAGTGACGACAAAAATGTTTTCATTGGCACAAGAACACATTTTACATCCACATATATGTGTGTCTACTTTTGAGCAGACTGCAGAAACTTGTAGCTTCCGTCCTTCCTGCTCCTCTGTCTAGTGAATTCTACCAGTGGTTCAAGGTGTATCTCAGTGACTGCCTTGAACAGGAGGATTTTCTTCTATTTACTTATTTATTTATTAACATCTTTATTGGAGTATAATTGCTTTACAATGGTATGTCAGTTTCTGCTTTATAACAAAGTGAATCAGCTATACATATACATATGTTCCCATATCTCCTCCCTCTTGCATCTCCCTCCCTCCCACCCTCCCTATCCCACCCCTCTAGGTAGTCACAAAGCACGGAGCTGATCTCCCTGTGCTATGCAGCTGCTTCCCACTAGCTATCTATTTTATGTTTGGTAGTGTGTATATGTCCATGCCACTCTCTCACTTTGTCACAGCTTACCCTTCCCCCTCCCTGTGTCCTCAAGTCCATTCTCTACGTCTGCATCTTTATTCCTGTCCTGCCCCTAGGTTCTTCATAAACATTTTTTTTTTAGATTCCATATATATATATATGTTAGCATATGTTATTTGTTTTTCTCTTTCTGACTTACTTCACTCTGTATGACAGACTCTAGGTCCATCCACCTCACTATAAATAACTCAATTTCATTTCTTTTTATGGCTGAGTAATATTTGAACAGGAGGATTTTCTTGACAACTTCAGTTCACACTGATTTACCCATGATCTCAGCTCTTGCTGCAATTACCATCTTCACCACAGTCAGGGCAGAGTTATTGTAAAGTGAAAGAAGCTTAGGCTTTAGAACTTCTAATAATGTGGTCCTTGCTTGGGTTCATGTGGTCGTATGCTTCTGATAAAATTGCAAATGTAAGATATTCAATATTTTAACTGCAATGGGCTTCTTCTACTCAGCTTCCCCCTCCCTTAGTTCTCTCCCCAGGAGTTATGTGTTGATGGAGAGGCCCTGAGTATTCTGGGGACTCCAGCTAAGGAGAAGCTGAGTTGGAGATTTATTTGTTTTGGGTTCAATGAATCTATTCATGTGGTTCACACTTATTTCCGTGTTATCTATTCTCATGTAAGAATGGCTTCCAGGAATACTCCCGATATCCTTGGTACATACTCATCTGGCATCATGGGTCCTATTGCAATATCGGTGTGTCCCACTGCGCCTACCACTGGAAACGAAGAAAAAGAGTCAAAATGCGCAGAAAGAGACACTAGTCTGAGGAATGTTCTTTGAATCCTCAGATGTACAAAATTATAAGTGGAATATTTGATTCTCATTGATGTCTACTCAAAACAGAAATTACCTTCAGGAAAACACTCAATAATGCAGTGTATACGATTATAACATACCCTACTACCATGCTTTTAAAATGGGAATCAATGCAAAATAGAATTGACTAGAATTCTTGTGTTAGCAGTGAACAAAATGGTAGCAATATTGTAAACTGTGAAGTAGGATTTTTATGCATGCCAAATTGCATTTTTATGCCTCCCAACATAAAAACCGATGGGGATCTCAACTGCTCCCCATTGGACCAATCTTAGCATATCTGCAATGGCTTGTCCTGATGAAGCCTGGCAATTTCAGAAAAAAAGGAAAAAATGACATTCGAAAGCTCTAAAATCACAGCAAAGCAACCTGAGTGCTCCTGTGACAAAACTCCCATGCATATTCATCTATAAGTTATTGTACATGGTTTAAGGGTTATTTGATTAAACAATTATGTAGCTCAATCCAATATAATGGCATTTCATAATGCACTTGAATGACTTTCTCTTCTCTCCATGAAAATGATATTACAGAATTATTGTCCATGAAGAGATGATCATACAGAGTATACAACCCCAAAAATAGGAAAAAGTATAACAGAAGTATACTATGTAATTTTTCAGTTTTATTATATTTACAGTATTTGTCACCTTCTAAAAATTTGTAATTTGTAATGATTTTTTTCAATCAAACTACATTCCACTTCCATACCTAATTTTGTATTCCTGTTTTGAATTCTTTTTCTTAAAGAGCCTCCCCTCCATGTATGAGCTTCAAGACCCACGTAACCTGAATCTGCCCTTGACCACAGTTGAGCAATTTCTTCTTATATTATTCTTGTAACAGTTATTGAATTTTATTTTATTTTATTATTATTTTATTTTTTATTTTAAAAATTTTATTGGAGTATAGTTGATCTACAATGTTGTATTAGTTTCAGGTGTACAGCAAAGTGAATCAGTTATAAATACACATATATCCACTCTTTTAAAGATTCTTTTCCCATATAGGTCATTACAGAGTATTGAGTAGAGTTCCCTGTAGTTAGTGAATTTTAAAGGTAACCATAATAGTTTATGTATGGGAAATAATTTTCAACAATGCAGAGCTTTGTGTAGAAAGTAAATAATGTGGTCTCCTAATACCAATACTTATTTTGTTTTTTGTTTATTTTTGGCCATGCCGCATGGCTTGAAGGATTTTAGTTCCCCAATCTTAGTTCAAGAGGTTGAACCCATGCCCTCTGTAGTGGAAGCACGGAGTCCTAACCATTGGACTGCCAGGGAATTCCCTCCTAATACTTCTTGCTCCCCAGGGATAACCAATCTTCTTGCTCCCAGGGATAACCAATGTTAATATGATGTCCCTCCTCAAATGCCTTTTTTTTTTTTAGCCAGTTCATGATGAGTAAGTGTGGGCTGTGGAGCTAGCTGCCTGGGTTTCATTTTCACTTCTGCCCTTGTGACCTTGGGAAAATTACAAAATCTCTTAGTGCCTCACCTGGAAAGGGAGGGTTTGATTGTTCTGTACATGTCTTAGGAGTCCTGGGAGAAGAGTTAAGGGCTTAGGTAGAACAGCACCTGACATGCTGTACTCATCATATGTTGGTTCTATTGGTAAATGAATATATTACAATTTCTTATCGGTTATCTTATGTGACCAAGTATATTGCTCTCCCTTCCCCCAAGTCTGTAAGCTTCTCAAGTTTGAGTACTAACGGGAAATGCCTTTGAAATCTCCTTATTCCTCAGAATTGTGAGGATGTGAGCGCCCTCTAGCTGCATTATTTTGTGGTTCCGCTGATCACCAGGTGGAGTTCCACTGATTTGGCTGTTCTGGGTCAAAGAATAATACTAGATTTGTCAGAAACTGGAGAGCAGCTGGGGATGTGACAAAAATTCAGAACCAACGTATCAGGAGTCACTCCTGAGAAGCTAGAGATCCATCAGAAACAGAAGAGTCTCTCTGAAATGTGATGAGACGATGTCCAGGAGAAAACAGGACAGTGCTGGATTTATACAAAACGCCCAGGAGCACACAGTAAACGCTTGTCTCTGCACTTCATTGAAACAGCACCTGGAAGTGTTGCTAAAATGCTCTTCAACGAAGGCCTGGGGAGACGGGGGAAAAGGGAACTTGGGGCCTTCCCAAGGTAACACAGTTCCACAACTACTTACAAAAGGAGCTGGGAAAAAAAAAAAGGGAGGAGATGATAAAATATCAAGGGATGAAGAGATCTGGGTGGGGGAAGATTGTTTGAGTATATACCCTATTATCGTAGAAGATTTTCCTTAGGAAACAAATACTGATAGATTAATCAATTGCAATCAATCAAAGGTAATGAAGTACACAGTAGTTGCTCAGGCCTCCCCCGCCCCAATTCACAATCTGATATTGAGTGAAAAAACTTGTTCCAGAAGACTATGAACTCAGTTTTGTTTTAAAAAATTTATAAGTGCACAAGACTAGAAAAATGACAGAAAGAAAAATAGTGAAATATAAACTGTGGTTATTGGGAGAATGCAATTTTGTGGGAAGCTTTTGTTCCTTGTGTTATTATGGACTCCCTTCTCCTAATTATAATAAAGATGTATTTCTTCTGTAATTAGAACAATACCTATTTTAAAACAATCATTAGATATATTTTAACTTATTGTAGTTCTTTGCATTCTTGTTTCTATAATATTTTTTATTATATGGCCCAGTATTAAATTGTAATTGAGTTTAAAAACAACTTGCCTCACAAAAGTATGTCCCCCAAAATGCAGTATAATGTGCCACAAATTCTAGAATCAATCCCTGTAAATCAAACCTCTTGACTGACCTATTAATCTATGAATAAGAAGTCTTTCTAGGGAATTTCCTGGTGGTCCAGCAGTTAGAACTCGGCGCTTTCACTGCTGAGGGCGCAGGTTCAATCCCTAGTTGGGGAGCTGAGATCCCTCAAGTGGCACAGCCAAAAAAGAAAGTCTTTTTAGCATGAAACCATCTAATCGGTTGATTAAAAAATATCTGGAAGAATCATCAAACTCCTAATAGTAGGTGTTGCTGAGGGTGGGAGGGAATTGGGCACTAATATTGTCTGTTTTATACACTTCTGTTTTCTTTGAATTTTTCACAACTATGTGTTACTTTTATAATTAGAAAAAAAATTCCTTTCACATAAAAAAATAACTTCTGCACCAGGCCCTGCAAAGCTTTCCTGTCAGCCCCTTTCCCATCAGAATATCCATCTAATTATATCAGATGTCTTTAAACTCCTCACCTGGAGTATATTTTCCTTTTCCTAGTCTGTTTTAGCTTGGACTTGGATATGAATCTGGCTTTGTAGGTTACAGCAGCTCTGTGACCATGATGATAAAGGACTGTTCCCAGGCTTCACTCATAAGGAAAAGCATGATAGCCCTACCTCACGGCTGCCCAACAGCAAATGTTTATGATTTCTCTCTTTATTTTCTCTCACTGCAGTTCCCCTGTGGGGGAGGGCAAAGATCCACATACTGAATTCTGCCCTCAAAGCCCTCATGGTCTAGCGTGGTAGCTGCTACCAGGTCATCAAGTTCAGATGACTTTCAGCTGGGCTGGGAGGCCATTGAAGCGTGCTCGCCAGAGGGCTCACGGGCTCAACAGAGCTGTGAGGGGAGGTACGTCTTCACAGGTGGGTCTGCAGGAAGGCCGAGGCTAGCAGGACCGTGGACTTGCTCCCATTTTACCACCCCCATCGGCTGTGCTGGCCTGAAGGGCTCCTGTTGGCCTGGACCCCGTGGCTCTCATCCCCAGATGTCTCTTTTCAACTGAGGCTGCCTTGTCCTCCGTCACCACCCCAAAGGCTGTGACTTTCTGCACCGACCTCAGGTACCGCAGGCTTTTTGTTGTTTTTCTGGCTGATTGTTAGTGAATTCATTCAGTTGTTTCTTACCAAAGACTCCTTGGAGACTCAGAAACCTGCACTCCTCTAAAATAACTCACTCCCAGTCACTGCCTGACCTCCAACTGATTCTAACCTTGGTCTTGGATCAGTCAGGCCACCGGCCTGCGTCTGTCTCCTCTTCTCTGGTGATAACGGTGGTGACGATGTGTAGCTCAGGGTCCCTGGAAACAGAGCCTGAGAAGGAGATTCTTGTGTGTGTGAGTTACGGGGGGCCCCCCAGGAGAAGGGGGTGAGGAGGCAGGACAGGAAAGGGGAGTATGTCCAGATGGATTCCAGCTCAGTCTGCTCTCCTGGGGACTCTGGAGCACAGACTGCAACTTGAAGTCCACCCTACCTTGAGGTCGGGCCGGCTTTTGTAGCCCACATCAGCCAGGCATTGACTATGAGTATAGGGGACAGCTCGGGCACTGGGGAACCAGAGGGTAACCATCTGGGCAAGGCTGAGGGCAAGTCTCCAAAGAAAGGGGAGAGTCGGGGCCATCAGCAGCCAGCCTCACTGCAGCGGAGACGAACTTGGTGCACCTCTGGGCCAGGTGTCCATGGTGTCATTGCAAGGATAGCGATAAACTCTGGCATTCACTAGCACTTAATTACACGCCAGGCACTGTTTTAAGGACCTTATATACACTAACATTTGATGCCCATGGCCACCCTATGAAACAGATATATCATTCTATTATCCGCATTTTCCATATGAAGAAGCTGAGGCACAGCGAGGTTAAGTAACTTACCCAAGGCCACACAGAAGTAGAACTGGGCTGGGGAAAATGATCTCTAATATCTTCCTATGACCCTATAGAAGAGTCACGTTCGTTAGCAAGTTAAGAATGGTGTCATTTATTTATTCAGTCAGTTACCCACTCATTCCACATTTATCGAGAGCCTCCCGGGTATCAGAAATGACAAAAGTCAATCAAGCCCATCTCCAGCCTTCCAGGAACTTCAGGGAGGGGCACACGAGAGGACAGTGCACTGGGCCCCCCGGGGAGAGGGAAGTACAGACATTAAACGAGTGCCTCAAGGAAAAGACAAGGATCCAGTTCGGTCTGGAAAGCTTAGCAGATACTAACATTTGGAGGACAGAGCAGGGCTTTTCCAGTGGAGGGAACACCATGGGCAAGGGTGAGGAGGGCGAAAGCCTGGCGTGGGTGGGGGAGGGTGGCAAGTGCTTGGCGACAGGCTGGGGTGGCAGCAGGTTGTGAGGGGCCTGGAGGGTCAGGCAAGATGGTTCAGAGCAGTGGCCGCCAAACCGTACTGTCTGCGAGGCTGGCCTGTGGTCCGTCTTCAGCTCGAACAAGCTGGTTCGGTGCCAGCGGCCAAGGGTGACCGTCCGGGCCCAGAACTCTCTCACTACCTGGACCTGGATGAGGAGAGATGCCCCACCTACCCTTGGCTTATCTTGGTGCCACCACCTCTCTGAGCCAGATGTAGGTTGGAAAAGTGGTGCTGAGCAAGGTCCACAGGCAGGCAGGGGGTAAACTCCAGAGATTATGGTCTTGGGGAACATTTGGAATTGGCTCAATAAGAAAACCAAATTTTATAATCAAAAAAGGAGCCACAGGGACTTCCCTGGCAGCCCAGTGGTTAAGACTCTGAGCTTCTGATGCAAGGGGCGTGGGTTTGACATGCTGCAAGGGCACGGCCTGGGATGGGGGGATGGTGGTGGGCAGGAGTTACAGTAGAGATCCCCTGTCACATCTCCAGCTATCTTGGGCACTCCTCTCAAAAAAAAAAAAAAAAAAAAAAAAAACAAGGAGCACAGGGCATAGCTCTTATCTTTCTGCTCATCCTGTCGAAATCTAACTGTGACCCTCGGCAGGTCTAGCGCACACTCCCACCTTTATCAAAGCCTTTGCTTGGGACTAGATAAGCACTGGGGAAGGTGGGAGTGGTGGCCAGGCCAGATGAAGTTCATAGTTCACTCCCAGTTGGCTGTCTGGGTACGATTCAACTATTTATGATGTAACCAGGGGCAAGGGAAGACATTGCCAAGAACTGGGACACCTTCTTTGTCTCATCATTAAAGGGCAATACAATTAGTTAAGTTTTCAGAGGGGGTGTGTGGCCCTACAATTACTAAGAACCACTAAGAAAGCAGAAGCTTTCTTTAATTCACCAAGATGTCTTCAGTGCCTTGCACGGTACCTGGCAAGTTTATTACTCCTTGTGAAATATGAGCTTTTGTTTTTCCTTATGTCTCTTTCTTTCTAGTGACTATACAAAGCCTGTTGATGAATCCTAGCATCTCAGGGTTTTACAAGGTCGCCTAAGATTTTCACGTCTACCCTAGACCTAAGTCGTAATGGTTAATATTGACTGAGTGTTATGTGCCAGGCTCTGTGCTAAAAGCTATAATAATAATAATGGTAATCATAAAATTATACATAATATCAATACTTATAGAAGGTGTGGTGCTCCAAGGACAATGATGCTTCAAGGACAAAGGATGACCCTGCCTGAAAGGTTTCAGTGTTACACCCCCTACCAGACTCTTAATCGCCCTCCACACCATGTTGCAATGGTTACGACATTCCACCTGGGCAACAGGACCTGTCCCAAATAAGGAAAGGCATATGCCCTGTCCCACTCCCACCCTATAGAAGGAAGGTATATGTGCCTCGACCAATCAGTAAATGAAATTTTCACCTTGGACCATTCTTTTGTTTTCTGGCTATAAAAACGGATCAATAGCACATGTTCAGGCTCGACTCTCCCAGACTACTAGGAAGTCGGCCTGCTGTCTGGCAGCGACCCTTCCCTCTAACAAATTCCATCTTCTTTACATTCTGCCTTGTGTCTGGAAATTCTTTTCCAATCCGTGTTCGGACCACGACAGAAGGTACGATTGTAAGTGCTTTACATGTAGTAGCTCATTTAATCCTTGCAAGAACTCTGAAGTAGGTATTACTGTCCTCATTTTACCGGTGAGGAAGATGAGGCTGACGGGGTTTTGTGACCTGCCCAAAGTAACTTAACCTGGGATTCTAACCCAGGACTCCACATCTGCAGCATGGAAGAAAAATGTTTAAGCCTGTGCTAGCCCTAGCTCACTCCCTGGGGGCAGCATCACAAGGGTTCCCAGAGCCTGGTTTGAGGCCTGGCCCCTGTGACACCCTTCCCAGGGTCTTCAAGTGTGGGTTGGATATGGAAGTGACCCCTGTCACCATCTTGGTACCACTGGAACCATTACTCTGGGCCTGGAAGGCAGAACTGTGCCACAAATCATTTCCTGGGATGGCCTGTCTAATGGCATCAAGCCTATTTGTGTTTCCTTTCTGGGGTGGCCACTTAAAAAAGCTTCCCAGTGGATTTCTGGGAGCAGCTAAGCCCCATGGATGAGGTGCAGGATGGAACTGCTCCATGCCTTTCTCAGAAAAAGGAAAGCTGTATCTCTGAAGCCCTTGGTTTCCTTCTAGTGACATGACCTTTGTGGTCAGACAGGGGCGTCTCTGTAGATTTGAATAGCGGGGACACTTCCGGGAGAAGTGAAGGTCTTCTGAGAGGTCAAGGGGCAGGCAGCACTCAACTGGACTTAACGATTTCTGAGAGTTTGTTGAAATGAAAATCTCTTCTCCTCCCAATACATTGTTACGTATAGACTATAATTAACCTGAGAGCAAGGATGGAGTCTGGCTCCAACACCCCACACTGCCTGGGTGGATGCAGAGTCACAGCAAAGATCTGGCATTGAACCGTCTCGAATTCCCTTTGGTTGGCTGTCTTTTCACTTTATGCCATTAGACGTTCGTTTTAACTTTAAGCTTTTCTTCGTTTGGTGTTTTTGCAAAATCTCTTAAACACTTTAAGTGAATTGCCCAATAGTGTTGAACTATTTGTGTGCAAGTTTACAAAGTTAGGAGACTTTACAAGGTTCCAGGGAAAGCCATTGTGGTGGTTGGCTGCTTGGTGGTCTCCCCATAATCATTTGTTGACAAAATGGATGCATGGATATTTTAATAAATTAATGCAACCATCATGAAGGTTGAAATATGAGTCAAATATCATGGTGTTAATTCTTTTCCTAATAGTGATGGCTAAAATTTATGTGAAAAAGGAATGAGAAAAAGGGACGAATCAAGGCAAACTCTTAGGCTTGGGGTCTGAGCAGCTTGTGAGTGATGGCACATTTTAAAGAGAGAAGAATGGGTTTGGGCCACAGAAAGCAAGAGTTCTGTTTTCAGGGTTTCTCAGCCTTGGCATGGTTTGAGTCGCATAGCTCTTGGTTGTGAAGGCTGTCCTGTGCACTGAAGGATGCCTAACAGCCTCTCTGGTCCCTGCCTCCTCGGTGCCAGTAGCATATCTCCTCCCTCAGTTGTGACTCCCAAAATATCTCCAGATGTGGCACAATGTCCCTGGGGCAGAGGCAAAACTCCTCTGCTGGAGAAGCATTGGGTTAGGTGAATACCCTATGAAATCACCACAGTCGGCGGGGAGAGGAGTGTCAGATAGGCAGGGAGAGGCGAGGGAGAAATGTACATTATAGCAGATGAGATTTATAATAGATCTTTAGAAGAACTTTCTGACACATGATAAGATCCTGAAATGGATTGCTTTTGGTCTCAGAAATTATAGGGAAAAGGACCAAGAGCTGGTTGGACACCCCAGGAATGGGTCTGGCTGGAACCAGATTGAGGCACCTGGTGACGCTTAGCAACTCTGGGCGCATTTCCTCGTCTGTTAAATAGGGCTAATAGCATCTGCCTCCTGGAGCTGATAAGATTAGAGGCATGTATAGAAGATACCTAGCGCAGTGGCATGAATTAGGGCCCTCAAAAAGAGCAGAAATCGCTGTTACTGTTACTACTCTCAGGTTTTATGTGGGTTCCTTCCTGCTGGGGCTCGGGAACTAATAGTGGGCCACCGAAAGCCTTTTTTTTTAAAAATATATATAAATTTATTTTATTTTTGGCTGCATTGGGTTTTCATTGCTTTGTGTGGGCTTTCTCTAGTTGCTATGAGCAACTACTCTTGGTTGCGGTGTGCGGGGTTCTCACTGTGGTGACTCCTCTTGTTGCGGAGCACGGGCTCTAGGCATGCGGGCTTCAGTAGTTGTGGCACGCGGGCTTCAGTAGTTGTGACACGCGGGTTTCAGTAGTTGTGTCTCGTGGGCTCTGGAGCACAGGCTCAGTCATTGCGGTGCACAGGCTTAGTTGCTCAGCGGCATGTGGGATCTTCCTGGACCAGGGCTCGAACCCGTGTCCCCTGCATCGGCAGGCAGACTCTCAACCACTGCGCCACCAGGGAAGCCCCGAAAGCCTTTTTGAATCTATCATCTTCACTGAAATCTGTGCAGACCTTCCTGTGGCAGTTCTGGGGACAGAAAATGCAATTGTCTAGAAAGCAATTACCACTTAAATGGTCACAGAAGAGGTTAGAACCACGCAGTGGATATTTTGATATTCCAGTCCAAATGTATCTGAAGCAGTTACCTCTTCCTGGCAGGTAGCACTCAATATGTACTTAACAGCTGACAGGACCCACTGAGGTAGGTACTTTAGGTTTTTCTAGGGGAAAACCTCCTTTCTATCTAGAAATGTTTCATTTGTTATTTTTTATATTTTGCAAACAATGGAAATGTCATGTACCCTCTGCTGGCTGGGTAACTCACTCACTGAGGAGACAATTAAAACACAGAGAGGTCAGGTATTTACGCAAAGTCACACAGCTCATAAGTGGCAGAGTAAGAATTTGAAACTAGACATTCTGCCTGAAAAGCCTGAACTTTTAGCCACTACACTGCATAGTTCAGTTGAAGGTTGAAGGGAAAACTTCTGGAGACACTAACAACATCTAGAGGACTGTTTCCTCATTTATTATCTGCTTGTCCGCGTTCCCCATTTTAGTTTCTTACACACACACATCTGTTGGCGTTCCATTTCATTTCAATTCTTTTCATCTTTTTTTCCCCCCAAGAACTATTTTATTCTCATATTTTATTACTATATTTAAAACACCCGGCACAAGAGGACCCTTCAAAAGAAAAAGCACAGAGGCCGTTGGGAGCAAATACCTCTGCAGTGGTCTTTATCTCATACAGCTGAATGTAATTTCCCCCCCAGATGTGACTTTAGTAACTTATTAAATTAATCCTTAGTGTTTCAAAACCAGTAGTAACACCACCACGATCTGAGCTAGCCAAGGGGACCTGCAAACCTGGGCAGCTGATGAATTTGTAAACAGTCCCTTGGGCCTGTTTGATCTTCACGAACAACCCCTTAATTAAGCTGATTGATGATAAGACAGTTGGAGTCTTTGCATATTCAAACCTTCCAGCCTCCTCTTCCTTGATGTGAATTAGTGGGACAGTGGGAGTGATCCAACTGTCTCAGCCAGAAATATTGGGTGGGTCCTTTCCTGGGGCAAACACGTAGTTACCCCTGTTCGCAGGGCTCTTGACTGAGTGTCCATCCCTACTGTGCTGGAGCCCAAATGCAAGTCCATATGGTTGGCGCAGGTGGCTGCCTTGGGCTGGTTGGTGTGTCAATGGAGACACTTTGCTTCCTGTACGGCCTTTTAGCAATTTTGTGGACCCGAGCTTCCTGATTTTCCAAAAGGAAAAGCCACTCCCCAGGCAGGCTCCCAGGAGAGGAATCTGCTAGTCTGATAGAGGGACGGATTGAGTCCCTGCTGATCTCTGGTAGGACCTTGGCCCTTCTGAATTCACAAGTCACCACGACTCGTTTCTGTCCTACATGTTGGTCTTTTGCTTTTTTAAGGGGTTGCCGAGGAAATTATAATCAAGGACCTTGGTTATGGCATCAAGAAAACGTCAGCAAGAAAAAAAAAAAAGAGGGTTTACAGGGGTCTTCTTCTACCTTCTTTGCCCTGCTCACCCCCACTGCTATAAACAAACTCACAAATTGTCCAGAGCCCGAGCCCTGGCTGGGGTTTGGCCCCCTGGAGCCTGGACTCGTCACTCTCCTAAGGTGGCCCAAGTCCCCGCAATGGGAGGTGCTAACAAGCTTTGAAGAGGAACCAAACAGAAGCAGCTCAAAAGCGCAGAAACCGTCAAAGGGGCTATTTTAGGAGCCTTCTGCTGGAGCTTGTCTCTCGTGTTCAAGAAGAGCTGTTCAACTTTTAAATGTTGAAATCATTAGCCCTATTATTGTGTCATTCTGCCACATTTACTTCCATCCTTCCTTCTCTCCCCACCCACCAGCCGCCCCTACTCCCCCCCACAAGCTGAATAACACCCTATTCAAATCTTCTGAGACAGAACTCCCTAAAATATGCTCTCCTTTCAAAATATGTTGATATTCGAGTCACTCAAGGGCTCTGTCGCTGAGTCAGGGACTTAACAGACATTTTAAGGAAGAGGAGAGAGATGGGAATTAGGGCCTTTGGTCCAGTGTCTGTGCAGTCCTCTGATTCCTCATTCGACCCCTGCCCATCCCCCCATCCCACCCCTTAGTCATGGCTCTTGGCTGCTCCCTGATGCAGGGAGTTCAGAGGAACACAGAGAGAAGCCGGGGAACACAGATCAGACCAGAGGGCAGAATTAACAGGAGCCAAAAAGTTCAAGACGCTGAGTTTTGCTGGTGTTAGTCGGGACCCTAGAGAGACCCCAGAGCCCTTCTGCTTGTTTTTTTTTTTTTTTTTTTTTTTTGTGGTACGCGGGCCTCTCACTGTTGTGGCCTCTCCCATTGTGGAGCACAGGCTCCGGACGCGCAGGCTCAGCGGCCATGGCTCACGGGCCTAGCCGCTCCGGGGCATGTGGGATCTTCCCGGACTGGGGCACGAACCCGTGTTCCCTGCATCGGCAGGCGGACTCTCAACCATTGCGCCACCAGGGAAGCCCAGCCCTTCTGCTTGGACCCTGCCTCTGCGCGGTGCTTCTCTCCTTTGGCAACCCTCCCCCCCCCCGCACACCCCAGCCAGCCCTCTGTTCTCCCAGGGTCCACGCCCTGACTCTGAGCCGAGGCTTTGGAGTCATCCAGCCCCCGGCTTCAGGTCTGACATCTGTGTGACCTTGACCAGGTCCCTTACCCTCTCTAGGCTCAGGTTTCTCACGGGAATAATAGCATTAGTACCTAATTTGTAGGGCGTTTGTAAAGATGACATGAACAAATTTATGCATGTGATTTTTACCAAAAAATTGAGTTGAAATTCACACAGGATAAAATTAACCATTTTAAAGCAAACAATTCAATGGCATTTAGGACACTCACAATGTCATGTAACCACCACCTCTACTTCGAAAACACTCTCCTCGCCCCAGATCGAGTGCATACTCATTAAGCAGTCAGGGCTTCCAGCCTCTGGCAACCACCAATTTGCCTTCTGTCTCTATGGATTTAGGGGTATTTCCTATCAGTGGAATCATACAATATGTGACCTTTTGTGTCTGGCTCCTTTCACTCAGCATAATGTTTTTGAAGTTCATCCATGTTGTAGCAGTTACCATGACTTCATTCTGCTTTATGGCTGAATGATATTCAATTGCATTTATGCACCACAATTCATTTATCCATTCATCTGTTGATGGACATTAGGGTGGTTTCTACCTTTTGGCTATTATTAATAGTGCTGCTATGAATATTTGTGTATATGAGCTATTTTTTTTTAAAGCAGTAAGCTCCTTTTTTTTTGTCCTCTCTCTCATTTTATTACAATGAAGTTTAACAGTACAGATAAGTCACATGACCTTGGTGGGCAGAAAGTAGTAAGCTCTTAATAAATGTCAAAGAAGCAAACCAAAGACCAGGGTCCTGTACTGATGACTAGAAGATTCCTTGTCTCCTCAGCATCCCACACAGAGGTTACTCACAGTTTTAATTTTCATGAATGCCAGGGCTTTTCAAATCTGTGCTCATATAAGATCTAATCTCCTCTCACTTCCGCATTATAAGTGGGTGTGAGTGTGAAAAAAACATGCTGAGTCCTGCTCAGGTATACTTGTTTGGCTGAATAACTTAACCAGGCCAGTGCATGGCTAGTACTTCTGAGGAATTAGAAAAATTAGAATCTCACTAAGCCTCAGTTTTCCCAACTGTAAAATGGGGTGATAGTAAAAATGACCAGCTGTTCTCATTTACGTGGGAAACTAGCCATCAACTCAGGATAGGACCTGAACACAGATTTCCTCTTCCTTACCTCCTGCTAAAAACAAATATATATTGAAATAATAATTCCCTAAGAGAGAACGATAACATAAGGCACTTTAATTGACACAGCAAATATTTTTTGAACCCCTACTATGTGCCAGACACCGTTCTACCCTCTGGGGATACAGCAGTGAACAAAGCAGAGAAAATCCCTGTCCTCATGAAGTTTATATTCAAGTGGAGGGGGATGGACTGTACATAAATAAGTTAGAAAGATGTTCGTTTATTAGAAGGTGGTAAGTAGTTTGGAGAAAAATAAATCTGGTGAGAGAGGGACGGGGTATGTTGGTCAGAGGGTAAGAGTGGAGTTTTGCAATTTTCCAAAGAGTGGTGTGGCCAGGATTGATTTCCTTGAGAAAGTGACATTTGGAGAATGATTTGAAAGAGGTGAGGGGGAGAGGTAGGTGAGTGTCTGGGGGACAAGCAGATTGTGCTGAGAGAGGCAGGGACATGGGCCCTGAGGCAGGAGCAGGGCTGGAAGTGTCGAGAAAGAAGACGGCCACCAGTGAGCAAGGAGGCGCCCCGCTGGGGGAGGTCAGAGGTGATGGGAGCCGGATGGTGTAGGTCACACGGTCAGGACTTTGGTTGCTGGGTGGAGAGAGCTGGCAGGGCTGGGGCGAGGAGTGGCAAAGTCTGCCAGAGGCTCTCCAGCTCATTTGGACGAAAGCCAAAGTCTTTGTGATGGCTGCCAATAACTTCCATTACATAGAAATCAGAACTCGTGATCCAATCCCCAGCCCAAACGTGTCCCTCCTTTCCCATCTTCTTCATCCCAGCCGCTCAAACCAAACGTTTCAGAGTTGTTTGGATTATTCTCATTCTCACACACCTCCGTCCATTCTAGCAGCAAGTTCTGCCAACCCTACTTCCCAAACAGATGCCAAATCTGCCCGCTTCTCCTTCCCACTGCGGCCAGCCTCATCCGAGTCACCAGCTCTCCGACCCGGCGTGCTGCTGTGACCTCCCCATACTGTCCCCACAGAGCGGCCAGAAGCATCATTTAAAACATGAATCAGTCGTGCCAGTCTCCCTTCTTAAAGAGGCTGCAGAGGCTTCCAACCTCAGGGAAAAGTTCAATCCCCTTACTGTGGCTGACGAGGCACCTGTCTGGCCAGGCTGCCCTCCTGATTTTGTCTGCCTGCCCACTCAGTCACTCCAGCCACACTGACCCTCATCCCACCGCAGGGCCTTTGCATCTGCACTCACCTTTACCGTCTGCCCCAAATGCTCTTCTCCCAGTTTCTGTGTCACTCTGGTCCCAGCTTGAATGTCACTGGGGTTTCCAAGGCTACCCAGTCTAAAGTAGGCACCCCTCCTCAACAAACCTGTTACACTCTATTAAATATCCCGCTTTATGGTCTCTATAGCACTTAACCCTCTTAGACGTTATCTTATTTATTAGATATAAAAAGGGTTTGTTTACAAGGCATGTAAACTACTTGAGAGCTGGGACCTCATCTGCCTGTCCACTCTTGTGCTCCCCAAATCTAGAGCCGCGCCTAGCCCATAATAGGTGTTCAATAAACACTTGAATAAACGAAAATATAGTGAGTTGTAGAGCTTACAAAGCATCCTCTGGAGTCCCATAGCACCCTGTCTTTCCCTCATTAGAGCTCGTACTACCTTATGTTGTGATGACTTGTATATGCCATGTCTGCCCCTCTGGTTCTCTAAGGAAAGGAACTATTTTTTGCATCTGTCTCAGCACCTAATATTTGCCTGGCACGTGATAGGTACTCAATAAATGCTCTTTGCAGCAATGGATGAATGAGGATATGCCCCAAATAAGTGGCTTAAAAAATGTTATTTCCCTCTCATACACAACTCTAAACTGTTACACTGGCTTTGCTACTTAAGTGTTTAAGAGCCCACTTTGTGCCTTCCTCTGAATGGCCTGAGATGGCTCATTACCTTCTCTGCTTCCAATGCTCAGGAAAGGGAAAGGGGAGGAGGGCACATCCCTCTCTCTAAGGGTAAGACCTTGAAATTGCCATATCACTTCAGCTCACATCCCATTGGCCAGAATTAAGTCACATGGCCCCTTCTAGCTGCAAGGGAGGCTGGGAAGTGTAGTCTTTTATTGGAAGGATGTGCCCAGCTCACAATTGTATTAGAGTGGAAGAAGGGAAGATTGGCTACTGAGGGAGGACTCAGCATCTCTGTTGCACATATCCATTACTTCAATGGATCCTCACAACTGTCTTGTTTTACCAGCAGTGTATGCATTATGATCTATTATACTGATGAGAGAATTGACACTTAGGTTAAGTGACTAAGTTTATTATAATATAATATTATGATATATAATATATAAATGGTTATATAAATATAACCAAGCTCATAGATACAGAACAGATTGGTGGTTGCCAGATGCCAGGTGTGGGGGGGATGAGAGAAATGGATGAAGGGGGTCAAAAGGTAAAAAAAAGATAGTTGCCTCAGCTCCCCACTTTGCCAGTGTAGACACAGACTCCACATTCTATCCACATGAAGATGTTTAAATCTGGAACTGGGTTTGTCAGGAGGCAATGGCTAGGTGGGGAGTGGAGAAAGAAGACAAAGAGGGAAAACATAGTAAAATATCAATGAGAAGGAAAATAAAGAGCAAAGCCCTAAAAAACAAACTGAGTGAAATACACTGAAAACAACAAAATTCCATTCAAGCAATGTGATTCTTGTAGAAGCAGTGAGTGAAGACTTGGGTAGACATAATCAAGTCTGGCACGTGCTGGGCGTTGAGTACATTTGCAAATGTGGGTTCCCAGTGAGTTAGAAAGCTGAGGGATAAGGCAGAAAGTTCAATAAATAAGATGAATCCATCCTGTGGTCTGAAAATATGTGCGTGCATGGCTGAGTTAGATGTATTAAAAAATAAATAAACATAAAATGATACCTAATCATACTATTACTCCTAGACATGCAAACTAAAACCATGATGAGCTGTTAGTTCATACCCACCAGACTGGCAAAAATTTGATAATAAAACTATAAATCATTACCTAATAACACTGAATATGCACATATTATATATCTTGATAATTTAGCCCCTATAAGTCTATACCCTTGACAAATTGAGTGTGTCTAGCAGGCAGCTCTGTTCATAATATCAAAAACTTTAAAATAGTAAATAAATAAGTAAATTGTGAATATAAAAATATTATACATATGTGGAAATGAATAAACTACAAGTTCTCACAATAATGTGGTTGCATCATAAAAGGGAAGAAAAATCACTAGACAGGAGGGGCCCAGGATGCAAGCAGGGAGACAAGGTAGAGGCTTTTGTAAAGGATGGTGGCTTGGCCACTTGATGACATTAGTGTCTGGGTGCCAGGCTGGAGGCAGACAGGCTGGCCCGCCACTTAGCAGCCACAAACCTGGCTCCAGGTTTTCTGGAACCCTGTTGGAGCAGACTGCATCCCCCTTGACAAGCACAGTCTAAGAAGCCTTGGCCTGTGTAGGCACACGCCTCCCCCACCCATGGAGGACAGTATGCCTTTGCCCTGTGATAACACTGTAAGTCACCATCCACTGAGCATCTATTGTGTGTGTCAAGCCCTATGGTAAGCCTTTTGCATACCCATCTCTTTATGCCTCACATGAGGAATCTCAGAAGGAAGCTGTGATTGAGAGAGCTCAGTAACTTGCCCAAGACTTCACTGTGGTAAATGGCAGAGCTGGGATGCAAAGCGCGTTCAGCTCACTGGGGCCTGGGCTCTTCACCACCTTGTTTACGCAGTGTCTTCCTAGAAGGCCCCATAGGGAAGGAGGAGGGGACGGCTCAGCTCTGCTCTGAGCTGTTAGTCACATTGCAAAGAACAAGCCTCCTCCAGCTTGATATGAATCTCTCCCAGGCCTTTGCTTTCTTGTCTTCCAGATAAGTTAGCCAGACAGGCCGCTGATTAAGAAACTGTCCTATTTTTAAAGAGGAGAACATTCCATAATTTCCTCTGGTAACTCAATTGCTTCTGGTAAACAATGACTCTCCTAAGTGTCACCCAATGGGTTGGAGCCATATCTTTTCATCTAGTGCCTAACAGGATGCTGACTCAATTAGTATTTGCCAAACAGATAACTGGAAATAATGGGGTTATCAGAGAACTCGGCTAAAGATGAGTGAGCCCCGCAGAATGGACTGGCTCAGAGGTAACAGTGCGGTAAATCTGAGACTGATCCCAATACACAACTTTCCTGCAAAACCCGACCTTTAACCTTTTGGGGGGGGCAAGAAGGGAAGGAGGGGGATGAGTGGGACAGAGGTAGCTCCAGCAGGGAAATTCTCAATGAAAGAGAGGGAACAGAAAGCCCTTTATTTTGCTTTCACTTGATCAAATTATGTGTGGTTGTATTTTTCAAGAGTTCTGGGTTTAAGCTCCAGCTTTGGCATTGAAGGTGTGTAATATCGAGCTGGTGCTTAACCGTTTCGAGCCTCGGTTTTCTCCCTGGGAGAGTGTGGGTAACAGTGCAGTTTTAGAGTGTGTACTTGCTGTGTCGCAGGCCCTGACCTAGAAGCTTTCACAGTTATGTTCCTTAAGGTCTGTGATAACTGATGCGCAGGCGATACTTCCATTAGCTCTGCTTTACAGAGGCAACACTGAGGCACAGAGAGAGTAAGTGACTGCCCGGGGCCACGTGGCTAATGAGCAGTGGAGCGGGGATGTGATCCACTCAGGCTGTGCCTTGTTAGTTTCTCATAGCCTTGTCATGGGGTTCAAAGAAAATATTGTTCCTGAAAGCATATGTAATCTAGGATCCAGAATAGTGCTATGCAGACTGTTATCACTTAGTATTAAGTCAAGATTTTGAGGATTGTCTGACTCTTTCCTGGAGGCCAAGAGAATAAGGAGCGAGGAAGGGCCCCTTCATCTGGTCCCGGAGTATGGGGACAAGGGTCTGGCGCCATTTGGAGTTCTGGGCTCCTAGAGGTAATGACTCTGGTTCAGGTCTGAAGTGCTTGTCCTCTAGTTAAGGGCAGGACCTACATTCCATGTTATTGATTTAAAAAAACCCAAATCCCAAAACCAAAAATACTTACAAGAGCGCAAAGCTCTGAAGAAGAATCATGGCCTGGGGGAGATGGTGTGTCCCATGTCACTCCACAAAGATGGGAAGGAGACAGAGGGGGAGCACTCATTTTGGTACAAGAGAGGTTTCCAACTGGACTCCACAAGGAGGCCTCAGCTCTTTATTAAGCAGCCCCTCTGTGCCAGGAACTGTGCAAAGCAATTTCACATGAATTGCCTTGTGTAATGCTCGCTTTGGGCAGAACATTCTATTTTCTTATGTTTGTGCTTACAAAGCTAGTAAAGGGCAAAGCCAGGTCTAAACCTGATTCCAGATCTTTCCATTGTACCATACTGCCTCCTAATGTCCCATCTTCATTTCCAATACCATTGTTTCAATTTGCCCCAGGAGTGAAGCTGCAAGGCTGTGTGAATCACTAGAATATACCTTGCTTTTAAACGAAGGTTTGCCTAGAAGGCTGTGTTTAAATTGATTATATACGGGCCAGATTATATTTTTAAAATGTCTTCAAAGCCCTTTAATGGGATTCAATGCTAAAGCATTTTCTATCTGAATAATCCTTTTGTAAAGAAAATAAGAATTTCCTTCCCTTTTTCCAGGAGTAATTTGCGTTTCACATTAATCCTTTTATAAACTGGGCTTCCTTAGGATACTGTATACCAATATCAAGACAAGTAGAAACCAAAAGGGATGCAAGAACGCAACATTCCCAAATCAACAACACCTTGAGAGAGGTCTGCAAACTGCCTTAGACCACAGTTTGGGGTATCAAGAGGGTGGAACCTTCTAGAATGGCAATCTTCAGCTATCACCTTGGTCTACTTCAACCTGGAATGTGCTGTTCTTTTGACCTGTCTCTGAGAACCCATCCTGGTTTTCAGCCATCCCTTGGACACATCGATATTGATATTTTGTAGGAGTCTCCAAGTCAACACACCCAGCCCCAAGCCATGATCACCTTCCCCCAGACCAGCTTCTCCACCTTCCCTTTGTGCTCTACTAATGACACTTTCACTGCAAACTCACTCTGGCCCCCTGCCTGCTGCCCTGCCTTCCCCCCTCGGTAGGTACGTTGCTGCCAAACCTTTAAGGCCACTGTCCTCTTCTTTCCTTTTTGCACTGGCTACCACGGCATTTCATCCCACGTGTTTCTGCAGTAATAGTGCCTTAACTGGTCTCCTCACTTCCTGCTACCCTCCTTGAATCCCCTCTCCTTCTCCATGTCAGACTAATTTTCCTAAAATTAACTCTAATCCTGGTCCTGCTCGCCTCAAACCTCCAATGGTTTCCTATTATTGCCTTTTGGAATCAAGTCCACTGGTCTAATGCTGAAGCTCTCCACGGTGTGGCTTTAGCTAGCATTTCCAGCCTCTTCTTTCTACAAGCATTAGCAACGGGCTGCTGGCTGCTCGGGACTGGCCCCAGCCCCCTCTGCCAACCTGCCTTTGCTCAGTCCTGGGTTTCTCTTCTCTGACCATCCATTCATCTGCCTTGGGAAACCTACCTATTCTTCAGGGTCCCATGTAAAGGCCCTTTCGTTTATGAGGTTTCCCTTCAGCCTTCCGCTCCAGATGAAGCAGATTTCTTCTAGATGAACTCCATTCTGCCTTGTTTCATGGTTATTTATGGCCTCATCTGATTCTTCTAACCTGATTTTAGCCTTTAGTCTCTTAAAGGCTAGAGCAGTGTCCTTTTCACCTTTGTGTGTCGAACACAGAGGCTTACACACGTCAGGAGTTCAAAAATGTGCGTAGAAAGGAGTGAATTAATCCGGGATTAAGGAGTACTTTCTTATCAAAAGAGAAGACAGTAGATATACATATAGTTAAAAAATAGGTGGATATGTTGGTAAAATGTGCATTTTTGAATGCTCAGGTTGTAATCCTTTATTAGGTAAAATAGCATGTCCATGGAAACTCTTTCTCCAAAATATAAATCTAGTCCAACCCAATAAGGTGCCATCCCAGGCAGGAGACAGGATTCCCTTGTTAGGTCCTAGTTTCTTTACGCACAGGGCATACAGGAGTCTTATTTTGAAGTGACTGAAAATCCTCTAAGTACCTCCGGGAGGAAAATCCGACTCCCTTTCCCCACATGCTGATAATAAAATCTGAGCACAAAGAGAAGCAAATGATAAATGTCCAGACCTGGTCCTCGTCTGCAGAAGGAAGGGTTGGAACTCAATGAGCCTTTACGAGATGTTAGAGTTTGAAAAAGACGACCTCTTCCTTTATTTTCTTTGAGAGGTTTAGTCCATCTGAATAAAAAACAAGACCATAAAGCTCTCCATGGGTCGGAGGGGGAAAAAAAGGGATTTTTACAAACGCACTGCTCATTCTGCGGTGACTGCAGAGTCCAATATCTAATCTACTTCCCCACTTCCTGTGTTATGAAATGCTGGGCATAGTTTTCTGTTGGCTCAGTTGCATTTCCATACAGAGCAAAGAGCCAGAATGAAAGACACAGCGAACACTGCCCTCTTTTGTCCACCCGGGGTTTCTGCCGATTCTTCTGGATGAGTGTGTATCAGGCAGACAAGAGTTAAAGTCAGGCCGAGTAAACCTTGGAGTTGAATTTCATTTTAGTTGTTCCCTGCGTGCCTCTGAGGTTTTAGCAGCGTGGAACATCTTTATTTTGGTGTCACAAACATCTTAGCTTACCCAAGGCCGCTGCTTTGCACCAAAAACCATTTAATAATGGTTGTTCCGTGCTGACCCAAAAAAGTGGGTGTAAAGCAGAAAAGAGGCTCTGTTGTTTGAGGTTTCCCTGCTCCGTTTGGATTACTAGGGAGCTAAAGATAAAACCCAGGCAGAAAGCGACGTGTCAGCAGGAACGGAGCAAGATTCCCTCTCCCATTGGGTAACCCCTCGCTTGGAAGAGACGGCTTTGTCTGAGTGGCCTGAGAAATTCTTCTCAGATAATTTGGTTATGATGTTCTTGTAAGTGTGTCGTGGGAGATAGGAAGGAAGGGACTTCGTGAACTGAATATATTGCCAGAGAGCTTGAACCGATTGAAGCAGTCCTGGCAAGGAAGAGCATTTCTGTTTGTGGAACAACTTATACATTTTTCAGAGGCATATGTAGAAATTAAAAATTTATATGACGTCCTTTCTTGGTTGAATCACACTTGACAGTCAATTCTTTCTTGTGAGAGTGCATATTTATTTCGAGGGGCTGCTGAGAGCACCAGGGGTAAAGAAGAAGGGCCAGGCGCACTGTCTAGGAAGATGGTTTAGAGTCCTCTTGGCTCGGTGCCCAAATGCAGATTACTTCATTTGGTTTGAAAGCTTTAAAAGTCATATTGCTGAGGTCTCAGTGCATCAATTAATTATCTCCTGTGTCTGTACATCTGTTGTGTATGCAACCAGGCATCAAGGTGCATAGGAAAGATGTGTTCTGATGGGAAAGGGAAGATTTAATTGCGGATTCTAATTCAAGGAAATCGAGTTTGCAGTCCGCACCCCATCTCTTTGTTCTTAAATTTTAGCCCGAGTTCCAGCAACTTTGGGTCCTTCATTTCCCGAAAGAGTTCTGGGGACAGATATTCAGCTCCATTGTGCTCCTAAGGGAACTTGTGCTTTGATGGGTCATTTGGAAAACATGGTGAGATAAACTCATTATCGACACAAATGGAGCAGTTGGGGAATGGGTCCCAGGGAACTTTTTCCATTCCTGTTGCTCTTTGAAAAGCCCTGCAAAGATGCTGTTGCCAATTCCTGTCTCATCAAGCCAGGATGTTACCTTTACAAAAGCAATGTTAGGACACTTCTCATCCATGATATCCTCTCAACAATGGTAGATCTCTAAATTATCAGGGGTAAAGTATATTTAAGAGTAAGAATATATTCATTGAAGAACAAAGGCAGGAAACATCTATTTAGTTGTTTTCTTTCTGCTAAAGGTCTTTGAGGAAGCATTTACATTGGCTTATGCCCAGGTGTCTAGAATCAGCCAGACACAGGTGGGGAATTTTCAGCTGGGTGGTGGTCAGAATGCTTCATCTATATGAGAGCTTCCATTCAGATACACGGAGCTGGAATCTGGAACTCAGATCTTTAGTAACTTAATTGTATAGAGCTCCACATTAGCCTGGTTAGGAATGGTTAACGTGTTGAAATATTTTGAAAATACTGACACCAAAAGATTTTGTTCTGAAAAATTATTATCCAATGAGGGAAAAGAAAAGGGACAAATTACAGAAAGTTCTAGAGTCCCTGGGGATCGATTATAGAGCACATCATTTAAATGAATGCTACTTAAGAGAAAAGCAGTACTGGCTTTACATGCTTTCTTTAAGAAATATGCATTCTTAGTCCTTGTGTCCAACACAGGCAAATTAGAGGAAAGGAAATGTTTATTAACAAGAAAATGTACATTTGCTTCAAAAGCTAAGGGGATGTTTCTTTGATAATACCCTTGTAAGTTTCTTTATTGGCAATGTGAATGAAATACTGAATACTGATTTTTTGCATTTATATAGCACTCTACTTGTCGGAGATCTTTCTCAAGGATGGGATCATTTGGTAATAGAGATGAGCCATGGGGGTTAGATTAGGAGACAAGCCAGTTTACAGTGTTAGTTCATGAAGCAAACTGGAAACAGAAACCAAAGAATGTTATTTTCCCTCATTTGAGTAACAGACTGGTGTTTGGCAACCTGACCCAGGAGCTATTCAAGAGAACAGCAAGCATCCTCATTAAAGACTTCTCTCGCCTCTTTTCCTCCCCACACCTCTTCTCTGACCACAGTTTGAACACATTTCAATCATCAGCAGCCCCAACTGGTCAAGGCTGCCACGTGCTCGCTAATAGTGTCCCAAAGGCGGCATCTCAGGGGCTCTTCCCGGAAGTGCTGCTGTAGACCGGTGAGTTACCGTATTTCCCCTGCAACTGCCGCCTCCGGCACTGAAGCAGCAGGGCTGGGCTGCCAGCCGCTGCTCTGCGAGGGCACTGGATGTACCACACTTCCAGGCCCAGCCTGGTAGTCCAAAACAATAAAGGGCAAGCAGGGACCTATAAAGTGTAACGACTGTTTAGTTGGAATGGGCTGATTTAGAGCTGGTCTGGGAATCCCTTTTGTCCCTCAGGTCCCAGTATTCAAGGGCTTTTCCCGCAGACTGGCTTATTTGCAGCATTAAATAAATAAATGAAACACAATGCTGCTAACTTCTCGGGAAGACAGCAGATTCTTCTGGGCATGGGGGAACATAGTGAGCTGTGCATGGAGCCTCCCTGAGCCATTAGCTGCCAGCTTCCCATCTGACAAAACAGATTTGCTAGCTTGACTTTGCACTTAAGTCAACAAAGACAGAAAAAGTGTGGGAAATGCAGTCATTTAAAAGGAGGGCCCAGTAACTATTTTGCGAACTAAGGAAGGCTCTTTACAAAGGTATTAGTAGTTTATTTTTCAGAGCCTTCCATAAGACAATACATATGAAAGTATTCTGTAAACCGTGGAGTCTTTCATAAATGGCAACTACTCTGCTGAGACATTTCTAAACTCATCAGAGTGAAAGTACTAAGGATATCAGACAAGAGTGGACAGAAGCACAAAAGAGACATTGACAAGTCCTTTCTAAGCACACAAGACAGCATGTTCATTTTTAGAGGTCTTATTAAAGAGAGGGAGGAGACTAGAACAATTTAGAATAACAATCTCTACCCTGGTAGAAGCTGATGCAAAATTATAGAAGACAAAGGAGGAGACCTTAATGTTTTAGCCATTCTTCCATACAGTTCCCGTTACTCTATAAATCCTCTCTTCCCTTTGTCAGATCAACAGTTCTTTAAAATGGGGGAAAAAAGCCTTACTCAGCCAAGAGGAACCTGGCGGATCCCCTTGGGTTACTGTCCAGGCTTACCCGATATTCTCCAATTCGCTCACTTGGGATCGAGAAGCCGGCCAGGGAAGGGTGACCCATCCCAGTTTGGGGGAGAGCTAAGCTGTGGGATCCATGGCTGTCTCCTCCACTCATCAGCCATTAAGCTTGTCACCAGCTGCTGACATCTAAAGCTGAAAAGAGGGATGTTATGGCACAATAAAATGGACAGGACCATAAACCCCTCCTTGGTGATTGGTCATGCTCTTCACATCCTGCCTGGCCTTTGCCCATTTTTATCACTGGGTACATGGCAGTCCTCCACTCAGAGCTTGTCCACAACAAAGGCGCATTAGTTCCAGACGGAAGCATTGCCCCTATAGCAGCCCCTACTTTCTCTTAAGCAAGAAGACCAAGGAAAAAACAACAATAACAACAGAACAATTTAAGACTGGATACTCACTAGCAACCCCTTTGTCTGGGGAGACCTCGTCTGGGGTGAGCTAGGTGCTGGTTCCTATGAAGGAGTATTTTGCATTGGCATCACTGTTGCTGGAGATGAGGGTGCCCATGCCATGTCTGTTTATCTTTGGAGACTCAAGCCCCATGTGGAGGGAGTGCAAGACTTGGAAGGAGCAATTCACAGACAGACTAGCCAGGCCCTAAGCTTTCTGTGGAATGGTCCACATTTGTGGCTCAGGGAGATGCTGCCCAGATCTGAGTCTTCACTGCCAGGAAAGGAGAGATCTCTGTGCTGTCATGTCAGCTATTGTGGCACATTACAATAGTTCATAGAGAACGTCTACCTAGTCCTCAAAACCTCTCAAGATGGCTGTTTCCCTTCTCAGGTGCAAATGTGACTCTCAATCATAAAGCCTTTGTTCTTGTGCCAACCCTGCCACTTTATATAGATATGTGCAACCCTGAGCAAAACACAGGTGAGAAAACCATGGCTCAAGAGTTAAGTGACTTGTTTCTTCCTGACAGAAGAGAGAGCAAGTGCAAAGGTCCTGAGGTAGGAACAAGCATGGTCTATTGGTCCCTGTTCTCAGAATGAACTGGTGTTGGTGCCTGATCAGATCTCACACCTGCTTCCTTCTCTTCATTTAAGTCTCCTTCGTGAAGAGTTCTCTGGTACTCCATTGCATCTCTATCCCATTCTCTTTCCTGACGGAGTTTTTCCAGAACACCTGTCTCCTTCAGAAATGACCTTGTTTGCTTCTGTGTTATTGCCTGGCTAGCTGGAAAGCAAACTCCATGACAGCAAGGACCTTGATTTTATTCCACCCACCGTTGTATTCTCAGCCTCTACAACAATGCCTCATACACATCCAAACAGATACACATCCCAAACCCTTTATCTGAAACCCGTGGGGTCCAAGTGTTTTGGGAATTCAGAATTTTCACATTTTAGAAAGGTCACGGGGTCCAATCCACTAAGTTATGTAACACCCCAAGGGTCAGGGGTGGCATCTTATCATCAAACACATTTGCAGATCTGCAGTGAAAGGTGCAGAATATACAAATATTCACATTAAGGGAGATCAATAAAGACTTTGAATAGCTTCATGTCTATTTAGGTCAGGAGTCCCTATCAAAGAAGCTTGCCGTCCTTTTCAGGGCTTTTTGGAGTTTGGAATTGCAAATAGCGGACTGTTGATCTGCATTCAATTAATATGTATCAGATGCATAAATTAACAAGTACACTTGCATGCTCCTGTGTGTCCAGGCTCTGTGGCAAAGCTGGCTCTACAGCAATTAAATAAAACAGATTTGATCCCTTCCAGCTCAGACCTGCAGAGAAAACAGGCAGTTGAACAATGAATTTCCACACCACTTCAAATAAGATGCTTTTTCTAAGGAGAGCAAACCTGTAGTTTTCATAGGCATCAGAGAAAGTAGTTTACTAATGATTTCTCTCCCCACACACATTGATCCTATCTTGGATCCAAGCAAAGGCAGCCACAGGCTTTTAGAGTCTGATCTTAAAATGTATTCCTTAGTATGACAATAGAACCAGAGGTGGGAGAGGGAATTTTCACATCAGATTCCAGTGCTTCTCTGTCCCTTCCCTCCGCATTCTCTCCCCAGCAGGTCACAGTGTCAAACCATTCAGGGTTTGAACCTCCTTTAGGGATTACTAATGCCAGGTAGAAATGCTGATATGCCTACAGGTGTGGTAGAATGCTCCTCTGTCAGGGAAAGGCATTGGAGATGCCAGCAGCATTTGTCACAGAGGCAGGAAGCTGTTTCTCCGATTCCACATTGCCAAGGTCATCCACCTCATAAGGCAAAGGACTGTTGGCCTTTTTTTCCTTGATGGTCTGCTGAGAAGCCCTCCCTCCCTTCATCCCTCCCACCCATCCACCCACCCACCCAACCAACGAGTATTCATTGACCATCTGCTCTGTGCCTGGTCCTGTCCTGGATATAATGGCAATCTGGCCAAAATTAGGGCACGTAGATTATAGGAACAAAACACCACTGATTTCACTGCCCCTCCTAAAAGGGAAAACTTTTGCTGAGTGACTTTGTATTATGGAAATTTGGGAGACTGGAAGGTGCAGCAGTTAGGGGACTTTCCAGACCTGAATTCAAACACTAGCTCTGCTGCTTACTAGCAAGTTTTTAAACTTGAAGTTACGAAGCCTCAGTTATTTCATCTGTAAAATGTGGATTACAATCCAACCACATGGGACTGCTGGGATGATGAGATGGGAAAGATCATGAGTAGGAAAATGACGAGCATAGCATCAGGCACATGATCAATACACAGTCATCTGCTCGTTGAGTGTCCACTCTGTGTCAGGCTCTATGCTGGATGCTGAGGACACAGAAATGAGTAAGACAAAATCCCCATCTTCCAGAACCTGTAAGAGCCTACACTAATTAGATTTCCTAAGTATTTAAAGTGGAGTTTGAATTCAGGTAGGCAGATGTTTTCTTTTAAAAGAATAAACATTGGTACGATTATGATAAACGAAATCCATGTTCATTAAAGAAAAATTGGAAGGAAAATAGAAGTAGAAATGCACAATGGTTATTCACTCATGTTCAATTCACTCAACAAATTTAAACATCAAGCACCTACTATGCACCAGCACTCTTTCAGGCACTGGGGGACACGGCAGTGAAAAGCCAGACAAAACCTCTGTGCTCAATATTTTGGTGGGAAGAGAGATAATAAGCAAATAAATAATTCTCGATAGTGATAAGTGCCACAGAGGAAGAAGGTGATATATTTAAGAGGAGGGCGTGAGGTTGAGTGTCAGGGAAAGAGACTCCGAGGTGGTGACAATGGAGCTGAGACCAGAATGGCAAGGAATCGGCTGAGTGAAGGTTTGGGAAAAGTGTTGTTAACCAACTCGAGTTTTTCCAGTGGTTTTTCTATCCAAACATCCAGCTGTTCCTCATCTACTCCCAGAGGAAAATGACGTAGAAAAAACTGTGTTGCCAAAGATTTATAATTTAACCTTTCTGGTTCTAGAGCCAGTTCTTCCAGCAGCAAAGAAATGCTCTTAACTCTTTAGTGCCTTCTGCCCTTCAGAATTTGAAAATCCCTCTGAGAGGGGATCAGATGGGGTTGGGCTCTCGACTGACATGGAGACAGTGATTTATGTTTATAGGAACATGACACACAAGCCTCAGGATCCTTCTCTAGACTTGGCATCCTCCAGGCTCTTTTCCAAAGTTTTATGTTCTCGGCTGGTCTCTGGAGGGATTAGGCCATAGCCAGCAGAATGTGGCCACTCCATTTAAAATAAAGTTGAATGGTGTCCTCAAATCTATGGAAATTTATGAAAAGGGTAACACTAAGTGCTTCCACTGAGATGACAGGATGAGCACTCCAGGGAGGATTTGCCCAGACAGATGGTCAGTCTTTATCTTGGCTGTCCAACACAGTTCTGATTTTATGAAAGTTAATTCTTTTCAATAAATGACTTTTTTTTTTTTTTTTTTTTTTGCGGTACGCGGGCCTCTCACTGTTGTGGCCTCTCCCGTTGCGGAGCACAGGCTCCGGACGCGCAGGCTCAGCGGCCATGGCTCACGGGCCCAGCTGCTCCGCGGCATGTGGGATTCTCCCGGACCGGGGCACGAACCCGTGTCCCCTGCATCGGCAGGCGGACTCTCAACCACTGCGCCACCAGGGGAGCCCGGCATTTATTTATTAAAAGCATAAATAAGTGTGATTTAACTTTTATGCCTTTTTGCAAGAGTTTTCAAAAATCCTTTGTCATAAAAAGTGTTTCCATGTTAGATTCTAAATAGATGGTCACTGTAGTCAAAGGAAAGCATTCTACTGTGGATTAAACTTTGGAAATACAACACTTAAGGCAGTTATTTGATGGCAGTTCTAAAAAATAGGGTTGGTAAACACCCCTTTTCCTTCATGGAGGAGATGTAATTCTGCCTTCAGGTAAGGAGACTTAGTTAGAGATGAACTCACTTTCCCCATCCTCAACAGTATGGCAAAAGCAACATTAAAAGAAAGTTCCAGGGCTTCCCTGGTGGCGCAGTGGTTGAGAGTCCGCCTGCCGATGCAGGAGACATGGGTTTGTGCCCAGGTCCGGGAAGATCCCACATGCCACGGAGCGGCTGGGCCCGTGAGCCATGGCCGCTGAGCCTGAGCGTCCAGAGCCTGTGCTCCGCAACGGGAGAGGCCACAACAGTGAGAGGCCCGCGTACCGCAAAAAAAAAAAAATTTCCAGGGACTTCCCTGGTGGTCCAGTGGTTAATATTCCGTGCTTCCAATGCAAGGGGTGCAGGTTCAATCCCTGGTTGGGGAACTAAAAAAAAAATCCCATCATCTGAGCAAAGCAATGTTTCATGTGTCCATATTATCTTCTATCACGTTTATCTTTAGGCACATATAATAAGTGCATCTTTGTAATAATATTACAGATAGAACTTTATTTAATTTAATTAATTTATTGCTTGTTTTTAAAAAACTTTATTGAGATGTAATTGACATATAACATATGTAAGTTTAAGGTGTACAACCAGATCCATTGAGACACATATATATTGTGAAATGATTACCACAATGAGGTTAGTTAATACCTCCATCATCTTAAGTAATTACCTTTTTTTTTGTTTATGGTGGTGATAACATTTAAGAATTACTTCCTTAGCAACTTTCAACTGTTTAATACAGTAGTGTTAACTACAGTCACCATGCAGTACATTAGGTCCCTAGAACCTATTTATCTTATAACTAGAAGTTTGTACTCTTTGACCAACATCTCCCCAGTCCCCTCCATCCCCCGTCCCGCCCCCAGCGACTGGCAACCACCATTCTACTCTCTATTATAGATAGAATATTAAAATAACAAAAACACTCATTTACTACTAGTGTGTGCCAGGCTCTGCCCTAAGCTCTTTAAATACATTAATTCATTTGATTCTTACAATAACCCTCTGAGACAAGTACTGTTACTGTATCACTTTACACACGGGGAATTAAGGGAGTATTTTCTATTATCTAGTCTATATTTGGCTTTAGATTATAGTATTTTTCTCAAATTTTCATTTTACCTCGTCTTTTCCCCCTCTATCTCCCTCTCCCTCCCTGCCTCCTCAGACTATATCTATTTTTCCCCATCCTGTTTTTCTCACCTAATAAATGCATTGTAGACATTTCTTTAGATAAATAGATGTGGATCTCACTCTTTCTTTTTACATTGCTGTTTAATACCACATAGTACAAATGTTACACGTATATCCTTATATACTGGGTAGATTTATTTCTAACAGATAGATTTCCAGAAGTGGAAATGCTGGATGAAAGAAAATGTATGTTTTTAATTTTAAAAGATACTACCAGATTCATTTCCAAAATTGTGCAACAATTCAAGTTCCTGCCAACAAACTATGAACATGTGTGTCCTTGTATCTTTGTCAGTTTCAGTGTTTTGATATTCAAATGGGTGAAATGGTATCAAGATGACAATTTAAATTTCCTCCAGCTTTGAAATATTATAGTTTCAAAATTTTTTGTTTTATTACAGAGGTCAATTTAAATGAGTTTGTCACCATGTGATAGAATCATCAAGAAAACAAAAATGTAAAGAGTAATTGTAAGGAGTTTTCATGACAGGTCTTAGTCTGGCAAACTGAAGGGACAGTGAGATCCACTGATATTTGACCTGGATGCTCAGGGCAGATGAAGGAAGATTTTCTGAGTGGATAGAGTTCTGGTTCTCAGTGATCATTCATTCCCTGGCTGGCTTGGGCCTTTTCTCTTACTGAGGAATCACTTGCTGTCTGAGACAACTGCCCAAGTCCCATGTAACTTTGCTTTTTCACTTCAGTAAGGTGAACCATGGGATCTCTTACTCTCATCTCTTTAAATTTTTATCTTCCTGGTAATGCTTTGCACTCAAGACAAAAAAAAATTGTTTTTAATGGAGTGGATAGACAAATGGAATTTTTTAAAAGAAAATTCAGCAAGGAGGAGACAGGATTTGGAGATGGCATGGTAGTACATTGCTTATGCCTTCAACCTGAATAAGCTACTGAAACACTCACACACAATGACATCCTGTGCGTGGCCTTTTACCCATACTAGGTTTTGGAAAGATAGGTGGATATCAGTGAACCATCAACCTGTTGCCTGTAAAGCACTTAATTTAATGATGGGTTGAGAAAATATTTTCACCACTCACTCAGTGGGTCGTATCTTTGCTTGCGTGACTATATGATACTAGCTGTAGAGTATCTCTTAAGAGCATGGGTTCAAGAATCAGACCTGGGTTCAAATCCTTGCTCTGCCTTTTACTGTATGATTTTGAGGTCTATGCACCTCAGTTTTCTCATCTGTGAATGGGGATAATAGTCGGATTTTACATGACTGTTATGATTAAATGAGTTAATTTGTATAAAGTGCCTAAAAATTAATACATCCTTATGGTACTGTAGGTAACATTTTTGATATGGATTTAATTTTTTCCCAACAATAAAGATTAATCACATACAACATGTAGTATATTCAGACAGAAATAATCTTAAGACTAAATTCTGTAGAGAGTTACAGATTTAAAAAATTCCTTATAACAAAGTTGGGTGGTTAAAATCTGGGCATTGGGGGTCACAGAGATTGGATTCAAGTTCTAGTTTTCTCACTTATTAATTGAGTAACTTTGGGCAGATTACTTAATCTTTTAAAGCCTCTGTCTGTAAAATAGGATTTATAATGTTTCCTACCTCATTCAATTGTTTTGGCAATAAAATAAAAAATATTTGTAAAGGGCTTGGTACAAATTAAAAATAGTTGGTAGCTCTTATTCGATTTGGTTTTGTTCACTTTGGCATCAGAATTTAGATGATGATTGGCAGGTAGAGTGCCCCTAAGCACAGCAACCATAACTATTTTCGAGGGGGTTCTTCAAGTCAAGAACTTTATGAAGTTGACAACAGTTTTGTTGAAAATCATTGACATTTAGAGGATGTACCAGCTCTATTTGCTCCTCCCTAGGGAAAAACAGATCCTCTAAAAACCTAGTCTGGGCCAGCCTGGATTAAGCTAGTTTTAGTTTTAGTCCGTTTTGGGGACACACATGTAGATGGCACTTTGCGTTAGGCCATATAGTACCATTAGGAGGCCTTCATCTAATATCAGGGTTTTAAATGCTCATTGTAGAAAGTTCTTCGACTTTACATTTCTTGAGAATACAACCTTCAAGTACTAAGTTTTTAGCAAGTGTTTTCTTTGGAAGGCATGGTTTGCCTCACCATGCTATGCTAAAGGCTATCTTTTTGCCTCTAGCAGTTGAGTAGAAATGGCTGTGTTGCTACAGCTGTCTCTGCCTCGGCGGACTCATTCTGTATCTTTGCATACTTAGGTCTCTCACCTCTGCCAAGATAATTTTAAAATAGCATTTTTGGTGTGTTCTGGTAATGGGGAGGGTATTTTAATCTCTTTTGGGTGGAAAAATCCACTTTTTGTGGTAGTCAGAGGCCAAAATATTGCCACCCTGGGGTGGCCTCTTACACTTCTCAGAAACATCAATATCCACTCTAACCTTTTCCTCACTCCTGTAGTCCTGTAGTTCATTTCTTTTTTAAATTTATCTATTATTTTTTATTATTTTTAAAATTTATTTTTGTCTGCATGGGGTCTTCATTGCTGCCCACGGGCTTTCTCTAGTTTCGGCAAGCAGGGTCGGCTCTTCCTTGCGGTGCTCAGGCTACTCATTGCTGTGGCTTCTCTTGCTGCAGAGCATGGGCTCTAGGCACACGGGCTCAGTAGTTGTGGCACGTGGACTCAGTAGTTGTGGCTAGTGGGCTCTAGAGTGTGGGCTCAGTAGTTGTGGTGCACGGGCTTAGTTGCTCTGCGGCATGTGAGATCTTCCCAGACCAGGGCTCGAACCCGTGTCCCCCGCATTGGCAGGCGGATTCTTAACCACTGTGTCACCAGGGAAGTCCCCTGTAGTTCATTTCTGCTTAATCACTTACTGTTTAATTTCTAACACCATGTAAGCAATTCATGCTTATTGTAGAAAACTTGAAAAAAGGCATGAAAATGGAGATAAAAAATTACTCTCCAAAGACAACATCTGTCACATTTTAGCATATTACCTTCCAGTCCTTCAGGGTTTGATTTTTCCCCCTTTTTATTATTGTTTTAAAATATGAAGTAGAGAGCATACTGTTTACATAATTTCCTTACTGATTCTTTTTGCTGGACATTACAATAAGCGTTCCTTTGTGATTTGTGACATTCTTTGCAGATGTAGCCAAACTGATCGTTACTGGGTCTTTACTTATTCCAAGAGTAAAACATGTTTTTTATTAAATTTGAAAACATAGATAAACTCAAATTAGAAATCCATTAAAACCATGCATAATCCCACCACTCAGAGACACCTTCTGCTAATATTTTGGTGTATTTCCTTCTGTATTTAGATTATCTATATTTTAGATCTACATAGAGAACATATTCTACATTCCATTTTAAACATGTGTTAGTCACTTAAAAATACTTGGGCTCATCTTTTTCATAAAACCTTACAATTGTTGTGGAGGAGGGAGATGGGCAAAAAGGGTGAAGGAGGCCAAAAGGTACAAACTTAGAGGTATAAAATAAAGGAGTCCTGGGGATGTAATGTACAGCATGGTGACTATAGTTAATAAACTGTATGGTATATACAGCTGCTAAGAGAGCAGATAGGTCTTAAAAGTTCTCACCACAAGAAAAAAAATGTGTAAGTGTGTGTGGTGATGCATGTTAACTAGACTTACTGTGGTGATCATTTTGCAATACGTACAAGTATTGAATTATTACGTTAGACAGCTGAAACCAATATAATGTTATATGTCAATTATGCCTCAATTTAAAAAAAAGACCTACAATTCTACCAGTGTTTGTATAGAAGTCTATTGTATGGAATTTTTTTTATTCAAAGAGTTTCTATTGTTGGAATTAGTTTGAAATTATTGCCTGATGGCCCAATATATCCTGTGGGTACCTGCTGTCTCTTCCATGTCTCTTCTATGAGCCTTGGGTGCCTGGAGGTCAGAAAGAATTCCTGAGTCATCTTAGCAGCCTGCTGCCCAGCACCCAGCACCCAGCACATGGTCCACACGATAAATGTTGGCTGGATGAATGAACTCTTACTATGCTCAGATGGCCTGGGAGACAGCACAGTACAGGGTTTATGAAGTTCAGAACAGAACAGGTTGCTGGTCTTGGGGGAGCTGCTGTCCTGGGACTGAGACTATCTTCCTCCTCTACCCCCATTTGAATTTCCTCCATTACCATGCAGTTTATGCACATTTATTCTTTAATTATGTGCCACTGAGTGCTATCTGCCTCTTTCTAAAGAAGAGAACCATGGTGAATTCTCATTATTTGGGGAAAGCATTTTGGAAGACGATGGAAGGCCCCAGAGTAGAAAGAACTGTGATTTTGGAGTACAAAGACCTAGGTTCGATTCCTTGCTCAACACTCAGCTTTGCAATCTCAGGAGTCTCACCCAACCTTCCAGGCTTTAGTGTCCTTCTTTATCAAGTGGAAAGCTATGAATACACACTCTTCCTCTGCATAAAGGCTTATTGAGAAGAGCAACCATCCTGTAGATGTGAGCTGGGCTGAGTGGGTAGACGAATGGGGTGGGGAGAGGAACCAAGGAAGCCCTTTGGCCTCACATTCACAAACTGTCTCAAATTTTTATATATATATATATATATATATATATATATATATATATATATATATATATATATATATATATATATTTTTTTTTTTTTTTTTTTTTTTTTTTTTCCGGTACGCGGGCCCCTCACTGCTGTGGCCTCTCCCGTTGCGGAGCACAGGCTCCGGACGCTCAGGCTCAGCGGCCATGGCTCACGGGCCCAGCCACTCCACGGCATGTGGGATCTTCCCGGACCGGGGCACGAACCCGTGTCCCCTCCATCAGCAGGCGGACTCCCAACCACTGCACCACCAGGGAAGCCCTCAAATTTATATTTTTGAAAATTATACACACATACATATGTACCTACACTATCAATGAGATGCAGTTGTGTTGCATTGAACGGCATTTGTGTATGCACATTAAAAGTAATAGTTGCCCAGTATGAATGTTTTAACAGTTCCATAATTTTTTATAACTTGCTTTTGGTCTTTTTCCCCTTCATTTTGGGTATGCTGGCAGCCTCAGTCAAAGGAAGTGGCTTAGGTCTAACTTGTGGGAAACACTGTTTGCCAAAGCACCTCATAAACTATATACCACTCTGACAATGCTGGAAACAAATCGGGAGGGATGAGTAGGGTTGTTCTTCGATGGGAGAGGGGTGATGATGGAGAGAAAGTTGGAGAATGAATAGGAGATTGTGGGTAACTGGCTCCCCTAGGGTTGTCTACCTCAGGCTACTCCAACTGGAAGCAGAGTTGGCAAGGTGATAGCAGCGAAGAATTCATTTTGAATGTTGCCTTTCTTTCCTCAGAAAGACTGTTACTTTTCAGTTAGCAGGAATAGGGATTTTCAGAGTAAAAGTTTTGGCATTTAAAAAAAAAGAGAGAGAGAAAATAGAAAACACCCAAAGGCAGTTAACTGCTACTCCCAGGGAGTCATTTAGGACCCCTTGAAGGTACTAATTGTCATGGTAACAAGGCTACTGTGGATGCACTCTGTGTTCCAGGCAGCAATCGGCAGTGGATCCAAGGTCAACAGTTTTCCTTATGCCATTTTACCCACAGCTCATTTTATGCCACCATTTATTACAGGGGACAGTTTGCATCACAAATCTCATAAATTTGTTGCAATTCCAAGTTTAATCACGCAATCAGAAAGGAAGTTGCCTCACAATTTAATAAGGTAAAAACAAACATTTTTACCATTATCATGTGTTTTATATTTGCCTCAAGTGAACAGTTCTCCCCTTTCATTTATGGAAGGTGGGCCTCGGCTGTCTCACATTTGGAATTTTCCAAGGCAGTCCTGCCTTTGAATCCTCTGTACTGGTGGCCATTGGGCATGGACAATGGTTTATGTCAGGCCTTCACATCCTGGCCTGGTTCTGGAGCGAAGGCTGTGCCCCTTTTTGTGTGGGAAGCGGAGACCAGGTCTTCCCTCAGGCAAATGTCTATCTCCCACCAAGTCACTGTTCCCAGGATCTCAAACTTGTTCCAAAGGAGGAGGGGTGCCCAGAATCCATGATCCTCTTTTGCAGAACATTCATCATAAGGTGCTGCTCTATTTTATACCATAATTGGAATTAGAAATGCTTTTAATGGGGATAAACATGGCCTTCCTATGAAGGTTTTTTTTAAAATCTAAAATAATAATAGCATATACATGGCTTTCATAATATATTAATACAAATTGTTAGAAACTCTTGACTAAATTCGCAGGGTTACCTGTAGCCTCCTCACTGGCCAGATCTCTGAGCTAAGTTTCCTGAAATCAGGTGAAGAGCAGCAGTAGACACAGTTGCCACTCTTTCCCTGAAGCATTCTCTCATCGTGGCTCCTGGGACACCTACTCCACCTTGGTCCCACCTGGCTTCACTGGCTGCCCCAGGTTGGGCAGGACGTGTCTGTCTCCATGGTGGACATGGGAAGGAAGCAGTTGTCCCCTTTCCTGAAAGCACATCTTGCTCTTCCTCTTGTCCCTCCCCAACCTCCCCAGACCTCTACAAATGAGACCAGAGATAGTCCAAGTGACTCCTCTGCAGCTTTGTAGGTGGAGCAGGTACAGGCTTGTCTGGTTCCCTCACTTAGCTGCACAGATGCTCAGCCTCTTCACTTCTAAGATGGGAATATCAGTCCTCCCAGCCTCACCTGTTCATTGTGAATATTAAATGCTCTAAGCCAGTGGTTCTCAATGGGGGATGATTTTGCCCCCCAGCAGATATTTGGCAACATCAGGAGACATTTCTGAGGCCACATCACAAATGGGGTGGGTTGGACTGGTCACCACTGGCAGCTAGCCGGGAGAGGCCAGGGAAGCTGCTATACATCCTACAAGGCACGGGATGGCCCCACAATGAGGAAGGATCTGGCCCCAATGTCAATAGTGCCAAGGCTGGGAAATTCTGCTGTGCAGCTTGAAGGGTGCTTAGTTCAATGCCTAAGAAAAGTCATTATCAGTGGTGGGGAGTCAAGATGGCATACTAGGAGGACGTGGAATTTGTGTCTCCACACAACTAGGGCACCTACCAGGCACTGGTGGGGGACCATGGATACCTAAGGGAATGGGAGGAACCCCCAGCAACCGGCTTGCAGGATCTTGGTTCCCAGGCCAGATGTTGGCCCGAGCTCCTGTGGTGGGAGCTCCAAGTCCAAACCACTGGACTAACAGGGAAACTCAGACCCAGGGAATATTAATCGGAGTGAGGCTTCCTGGAGGTCCTCATCTCAGCACCAAGAACTGGCTCTATCCAACTGCCTGCAAACTCCAGCACTAGAGGTCTCAGGCCAAACAACCAGTAAGACAGGAATACAGCATCACCCATCAAAAGAAAAAAGAAAAATGAGGGCTTCCCTGGTGGCGCAGTGGTTGAGAGTCCGCCTGCCGATGCAGGGAACACGGGTTCGTGCCCCGGTCTGGGAAGATCCCACATGCTGGGGAGCAGCAGGACCCGTGAGCCATGGCTGCTGAGCCTGCACGTCCAGAGCCTGTGCTCCACAATGGGAGAGGCCACAGCAGTGAGAGGCCCACGTACTGCAAAAAAAAAAAAAGAAAGAAAAATGAAACAACAAAAAAATATGTTACAGACAAAGGAGCAAGGTAAAAACCTACAAGACCAAATAAATGAAGAAGAAATAGGCCACCTACCTGAAAAAGAATTCAAAGTAATGATAGTAAAGATGATCCAGAATCTCAGAAAAAGAATGGAGAAAATACAACAAACATTTAACAAGGACCTAAAAGAACTCAAGAGCAAACGGTGATGAACAATACAATTACTGAAATTAAAAATACTCTAGAAGGGATCAATAGCAGAATAACTGAGGCAGAAGAACACATAAGTGAGTTGGAAGATAAAATGGTGGAAATAACTACCAAGGAGCAGAAAAAGAAAAAAGAATGAAAAGAATTGAGGACAGTCTCAGAGAACTCTGGAAGATTAAACACACTAACATTCGAATTATAGGGGTCCCAGAAGAAGAAGAGAAAAAGAAAGGGTCTGAGAAAATATTTGAAGAGATTATAGTCGAAAACTTCCCTAACGTGGGAAATGAAATAGTGAATCAAGTCCAGGAAGCACAGAGAGTACCATACAGGATAAACCCAAAGAGAAACATGCCAAGACACATATTAATCAAACTATCAAAAATTAACTACAAAGAAAAAATATTAAAAGCAACAAGGGAAAAGCAACGAATAACATACAAGGGAATCCCCATGAGGTTAACAGCTGATCTTTCAGCAGAAATTCTGCAGGCCAGAAGGGAGTGGCAGGACATATTTAAGTGATGAAAGGGAACAACCAACAACCAAGATTACTCTACCCAGCAAGGATCTCATTCAGATTTGACTGAGAAATTAAAACCTTTACAGATAATCAAAAGTTAAGAGAATTCAACACCACCAAACCAGCTTTATAACAAATGCTAAAGGAACTTCTCTAGGCAGGAAACACAAGAGAAGGAAAAGACCTGTAAAAACAAACTCAAAACAATTAAGAAAATGGTAATAGGAACATACATATTGATAATTACCTTAAATGTAAATGGATTAAATGCTCCAACAGAAGACATAGACTGGCTGAATGGATACAAAAACAAGACCCATATATATGCTGTTTACAAGAGACACACTTCAGACCTAGGGACACATACAGACTGAAAGTGAGGGGATGGAAAAGATAGTCCATGCAAATGGAAATCAAAAAAAAGCTGGAGTAGCAATTCTCATATCAGACAATATAGACTTTAAAATAAAGACTATTACAAGACACAAAGAAGGACACTACATAATGATCAAGGGATCAATCCAAGAAGAAGATATAACAATTGTAAATATTTATGCACCTAACATAGGAGCACCTCAATACATAAGGCAAATGCTAACAGCCATAAAAGGGGAAATCAACAGTAACACAATCATAGTAGGAGACTTTAACATCCCACTTTCACCAAAGGACAGATCATCCAAAATGAAAATAAATAAGGAAACACAAGCTTTAAATGATACATTAAACAAGATGGACTTAATTGATATTTATAGGACATTGCATCCAAAAACAACAGAATACACTTTCTTCTCAGTGCTCATGGAACATTCTCCAGGATACATCATATCTTGGGTCACAAATCAAGCCTTGGTAAATTTAAGAAAATTGAAATCGTATCAAGTATCTTTTCTGACCACAATGCTATGAGACTAGATATCAATTACAGGAAAAAAACTGTAAAACATACAAACACATGGAGGCTAAACAATACACTACTTAATAACCAAGAGATCACTGAAGAAATCAAAGAGGAAATCAAAAAATACCTAGAAACAAATGACAATGAAAACACGATGAACGAAAACCTATGGGATGCAGCAAAAACAGTTCTAAGAGGGAAGTTTATAGTAATACAATCCTACCTCAAGAAACAAGAAACATCTCAAATAAAAAAACTAATCTTATACCTAAAGCAATGTGAGAAAGAAGAACAAAAAATTTCGCCCAAAGTTAGCAGAAAGAAAGAAATCATAAAAATCAGATTAGAAATAAATGAAAAAGAAATGAAGGAAATGATAGTAAAGATCAATAAAACTAAAAGCTGGTTCTTTGAGAAGATAAACAAAATTGATAAAGCATGAGCCAGACTCATCAAGAAAAAAAGGGAGAAGACTTAAATCAACAGAATTAGAAATGAAAAAGGAGAAGTAACAACTGACACTGCAGAAATACAAAGGATCATGAGAGATTATTACAAGCCACTATATGCCAATAAAATGGACAACCTGGAAGAAATGGACAAATTCTTAGAAAAGCACAACCTCCTGAGACTGAACCAGGAAGAAATAGAAAATATAAACAGACCAATCACAAGCACCGAAATTGAAACTGTGATTAAAAATCTTCCAACAAACAAAAGCCCAGGACCAGATGGCTTCACAGGCGAATTCTATCAAACATTTAGAGAAGAGCTAACACCTATCCTTCTCCAACTCTTCCAAAATATAGCAGAGGGAGGAACACTCCCAAACTGATTCTACAAGGCCACCATCACCCTGATACAAAAACCAGAAAAAGATGTCACAAAAAAAGGAAACTACAGGCCAATATCTCTGATGAACATAGATGCAAAAATCCTCAACAGAATACTAGGAAATAGAATCCAACAGCACATTAAAGGGATCATACACCATGATCAAGTGGGGTTTATCCCAGGAATGCAAGGATTCTACAATATATTCAAAACAGTCAATGTGATACATCATATTAACAAACTGAAGAATAAAAACCATGTGATAATCTCAATAGATGCAGAAAAATTATTCAACAAAATTCAACACCCATTTGTGATAAAAATTCTCCAGAAAGTAGGCATAGAGGGAACGTACCTCAACATATTAAAGGCCATATATGACAAACCCACAGCCAACATTGTTTTCAATGGTGAAAAACTGAAAACATTTCCTCTAAGATCAGGAACAAGACAAGGATGCCCACTCACCACTTTTATTCAACATAGTTTTGGAAGTTTTAGCCACAGCAATCAGAGAAGAAAAGGAAATAAAAGGAATCCAAATCGGAAAAGAAGAAGTAAAACTGTCACTGTTTGCTGATGAGATGATACTATACATAGAGAATCTTAAAGATGCTACCAGAAAACTACTACAGCTAATCAATGAGTTTGGTAAAGTAACAGGATACTGAAATTAATGCTCAGAAATCTCTTGTATTCCTATACACTACTGATGAAAAATCTGAAAGAGAAATTAAGGAAACACTCCCATTTATCATTGCAACAAAAAGAATAAAATACCTAGGAATAAACCTGCCTAAGGAGACAAAAGACCTGTATGCAGAAAACTATAAGATACTGATGAAAGAAATTAAAGATGATACCAACAGATGGAGAGATATACCATGTTCTTGGATTGGAAGAATCAACATTGTACAATGACTATACTACCCAAAGCAATCTACAGATTCAATGCAATCCCTATCAAACTACCAATGACATTTTTCACAGAATCAGAACAAAAAAATTTACAATTTGTATGGAAACACAAAAGACCCCGAATAGCCAAAGCAATTTTGAGAAAGAAAAACGGAGCTGGAGGAATCAGGCTCCCTGACTTCAGACTATACTACAAAGCTACAGTAATAAGACAGTATAGTACTGGCACAAAAACAGAAATATAGATCAGTGGAGCAGGATAGAAAGCCCAGAGATAAACCCATGCACATATGGTTACCTTATCTTTGATAAAGGAGGCAAGAGTATACAATGGAGAAAAGACAGCCTCTTCAATAAGTGGTGCTGGGAAAACTGAACAGCTACATGTAAAAGAATGAAATTAGAACACTTCCTAACACCATACACAAAAATAAACTCAAAATGGATTAAAGACCTAAATATAAGGCCAGACACTGTAAAACTCTTAGTGGAAAACATAGGAAGAACACTCTTTGATATAAATCAGAACAAGATCCTTTTTGACCCACCTCCTAGAGAAACAGAAATAAAAACAAAAATAAATAAATGGGACCTAATGAAACTTAAAATCTTTTGCACAGCAAAGGAAACCATAAACAAGACCAAAAGACAACCCTCAGAATGGGAGAAAATATTTGCAAATGAGACAACTGACAAAGGATTAATCTTCAAACTATACAAGCAGCTCATGCAGCTCAATATCAAAAGAACAAATAACCCAATCCAAAAATGGGCAGAAGAGCTAAATAGACATCTCTCCAAAGAAGATATACAGATTGCCAACAAACACATGAAAACATGCTCAACATCACTAATCATTAGAGAAATGTGAATCAAAGCTACAATGAGATATTATCTCACACTGGTCAGAATGGCCATCATCAAAAAATCTACAAACAATAAATGCTGGAGAGGGTGTGGAGAAAAGGGAGCCCTCTTGCACTGTTGGTGGGAATGTAAATGGATACAGCCACTATGGAGAACAGTATGGAGGTTCCCTAAAAAACTAAAAATAGGGCTTCCCTGGTGGTGCAGTGGTTGAGAGTCCGCCTGCCGATGCAGGGGATACGGGTTCGTGCCCCGGTCTGGGAAGATCCCACATGCCACGGAGCGGCTGGGCCCGTGAGCCATGGCCGCTGAGCCTGCGCATCCGGAGCCTGTGCTCTGCAACGGGAGTGGCCACAATAGTGAGAGGCCCGCATACCGCAAAAAAAAAAAAAAAAAAAAAACTAAAAATAGAACTACCATAGGACCCAGCAATCCCACTACTGGACATGTACCCTGAGAAAACCATAATTCAAGAAGAGTCATGTACCACAATGTTCATTGCAGCACTACTTACAATAGCCAGGACATGGAAGCAACCTAAGTGTCCACTGACAGATGAATAGATAAAGAAGATGTGGCACATATATATAATGGAATATTACTCAGCCATAGAAAGGAACAAAACTGAGTTGTTTGTAGTGAGGTTGGTGGACCTAGAGTCTGTCATACAGAGTGAAGGAAGTCAGAAAGAGAAAAAACAAATCCCATAATGCTAACACATATATATGGAATCTAAATAAAAAAATGGTTCTGATGAACCTAGGGGCAGGACAGGAACAAAGACACAGACATAGAGAATGGACTTGAGGACACGGGGAGAGGGAAGGGTAAGCTGGGATGAAGTGAGAGAGTAACATTGACATATATACACTACCAAATGTAAAATAGCTAGTTGGAAGCAGCTGCATAGCACAGGGAGATCCGTGCTTTGTGACCACCTAGAGGGGTGGGATAGGGAGGGTGGGAGGGAGAAGCAAGAGGGAGGGGATATACATACACGTATAGCTGATTCACTTTGTTATACAGCAGAAGCTAACACAACATTGTAAAGAAATTATACTCCAATAAAGATGTTTAAAAAAAAAGTCATTGTCATTGTTGTGGCCATTATACTTTTATGCAGCTGCTCTCTGTCAGAGCAATGGCTGTGCCTTCTATTACTTTTAGGAAGAAAATTTATTTTAGTCTTTTGATCTGTGATGCAAGAACGCTACTCTATAGTACAAACATTTGTGGAAAGACTGTACATGTGCATTTAACAGCATGGCTAGGTGAAACAAGAAGAAAGCAAATGGTCTGTATGCCTCAATTAAACACTAACCAGGGAAAATTATAGATTATAAAAATAACTATACTTTTTACATATTACCACTAATCTTCCCTGCAAATTAGGCCTGTTATACTCCCTTTAGAGAAGAGAAAGCCTCTACTCACAGAAATTATGTGATTTGTTCCAATGATAAAGGCTGGTGACTGATGAAGCCAGGCTATGAACACAGGTATTTTGTCTTGATGAGTTTTCTACCTGACTGCTCTTCCCCTGCCCCCAAACCACCAACTCCTGCACCCAGGCTTGACTGTGTTCTGGAATCAGATCCGATAGAGCATATCCAGGCAATATGTTTAACAGCGTGAAAAGGACACGGGGACAGAAAAAGAATCACTACCTTAATGTGGTGAGTTGATTAGTGCTTACTTGAAAATTTTTATTTTTATAAAAGCCCATACTTGATCTAATCATAACAAACTCAAGAAAGAGAGTCATACATAGACCCATGTCCCATTGACTTCCAATCCTGGTGCCCATGCAAAACTCTTAAAGTCAAGATTAGATCAAACCCCACATGATTATGATTTAATCAAGTAGCTAGACTGGTGATTCCTTGTTTTGTGAAAATGCTGCCAAAATACGATTCTAATCTCCCTGCCTACTCTCTGCCTACCACCCCCCCCAAACACATGCACGTGTGTGTGCGCACACACACACGCACACATACACACACACACACAGGGATGTCTTCACAATCTTTCATTCTTTCTGAGTCCATTTACCCACTCAGTTATCTCTCTCTCTTCCCTCCCCTCTGAAACAGGTTAGCATTTTAATGGAGGGTAAGTGGTTCCAGCAATTCCATTAGGAGAGAGCCTTTTGGCTGGGCAAGGTAAGTGAGGAGAAAGTTTAGCAAGGAGAAATACCACGGTTCTGAAATGAACTAGTGTTTTACATCAAAAACAGTCCTTTTTTTTTTTTTTTTTTTTTTTTGGGAAAGAGAACAGCCGAGTGGTGAGTTACAGAAAAGTGTCCCAGAGGCTGGGTCCTCCACAGTGTTTCTCTGAACGAAGACAGTCACATAAGCAGTAACATCTGGATGGGGGCGAAGTCCACTTTGAAATCCGAATATAGACGAACAGTGCTTATTTAAACATCACTTGTGTTTGAATAATGGCAAGAGTAGAGTCCATGAGGGACTTTGTTTTTCAGGCTTTTGGAAGGGGGCAGAGAGAACTTCCGGCAGTTCGAGGTGATCTGCAGTTGAGGTTGGGGGTTCTGTGAGGACATGGGACAATGGTGAATTTGGGCAACTTGTTCACAGTTATTTTGGGTTGTGTTTAAATTTCTCTTTTCTTCTGCATTCAGCAGCATTAAAGCATAAATGAAAGAAAAGAGGCAGACCAATCGGAGGGAGGTGGGAGCTTAGGTGAGGCTTTATGGCTCTGCTTCGGCGGTTGAGGGGTTGGCAGACCGGGCGACAAGCTCTGTGTGTTCTGTGAGCTGAGGCCGGCACTGACCGTGGGAGCTGCTGCTGTCCTGTTCATGACATGGGGGCCTTCCGGAACACGGGCGTCTGCCCGGCTCATAGAGAAGACTGCACACTCGCCTTTGTGTTCCTGGAGGGGTTTCGTGCACTGAAAGAAGGAGCGTGCTCACAGCAGACCCTCTGCCTGTCCCTACTCCCCCCACAGTGCACCAACCTCTGTTAGTGTACACACAGGGCCACCCCAGATGTCCTTGCTGGGCACCCCCAGGCCTCCTTCCCGCACGTGCCTGTACCCAGTTGGCCACCTGCCTTTGCATTTCTCCTACTAGGTTGTATGCTTTTGAAGGGAGGCCACAGAAGGTGATAGGCAAGAACCAAAATTCTGGAGTCAGGCTGAGCTTCCCTGCTCATACACTCTGTGACCCTGGGCGGGTCTCTTAGCTTTCCTGGTGCTATGGACTGAATGTTCCTGTCCCCTCAGAATCCCTATGTTGAAATCTTAACCTCAAACTTGATGCTGTTAGGAGGTGGGGTCTTTGGGAGGGGATTAGATCATGAGGGTGGAGCCCTCATGTTGGGATTAGTGCCCTTATAACAGAGACTCCACAGAGTCTCCCTCACCCCTTCCATCATGTCAGGACACAGCAAGAAGACCGCCATCTTTGTCTGTGGAGCAGGAAGTGAGCCTTCACTAGACACCAAACATGCCATCGCCTTGATCTTGGAATTCCCAGCCTCTGGAACTGTGAGAAAGAAATTTCTGCTATTTATAATACCACCGGTCTGTGGTATTGTGTTATAGCAACCTGAACTGACTTCAGTTTCACATCTGGGTCAGGTATATGGTTGACAGATGCTTAACAACTATTTGCTGAATGAATTCCTGTCTTTTAGAATCATTGGGATAATTACATAAAATAATGTAAAACACAAGCTCGGTGCCTGCCACATGTTCAGGGTTCCATAGTTGCTAGTATTATATATATAATAATAATATACAATGTATAATAACATACCGTACAATAACTATTTTATAAAAGGATATTTGCTTATATAATAATATATAATACATATACATAATGCTTGCTCTATGCCAGGTATTATTCTAAGTGCTTTATGTATATGAAGTAATTTATTCCTATATGAAGTAGCTGTATTATTATCCCCATTTTATAAATGAGAAACTGAGGCGTGAGAAGATAAGTCATTTGTTCAAGGTTTCACTGCTAATCAGTGGCACAGCTACAATTTGAATGAGGTAACCTGGCCCAGAGTCCTTGCTCTTAAATGAAGCAATAAGTGTGCTTGAGAACCGAGAGATGTCTTGTAAATAGTGCTAACCATCAAGGGCCATGAGGTCCACCCCACACATCTCATGGGCTTGTACGTGAGTTGGGCAGATAAGACACAGAAAGACAACTTACCAGATCATGGAGCTGTTTTGAAATCTCCCTGGGTGATTCCAAATTTTAGCCACATATGGGATCCAGTGTGCTAGAGGAGTGCTTCTCAAACATTAATGTGCATTCATATTATATGAGGATCTTGTAAAATATAGATAGTAATGCAGGGAGTCTGAGTTGGAACCTACGTTTTTTTTCTTTTTATTTAATTTTTATTCTGATATAATTAAGCTACCATATAATTCACCACTTAAAGTGTAGCATTCAGTGATTTTTAGTATATTCACACAGTTTGTGACCATCACTACCGTCTAATTCCAGCACATCTCCATCACACCAAAGAGAAACCTTGTACCCATTGGTAGTTACTCCCTGCTTCCCCACCCTCCAGTCTCTGACTAACTCTAAACTACTTTCTGTCTCTGTGGATTTTTGCCTATTCTGGACATTTCATATAAATTGAATGGTCCAACACGCTGCCTTTTTTGTCAGGCTTCCTTCACTAAGCATAATGTTTTCAAGGTTCATGCATATTGTATCATGTATCAGTACTTCATTCCTTTTGATGGCTGACTCCACTGTACGGATATTCCACATTTTATTTATCCATTAATTGATGAACAAATGGATTGTTTCCACTTTTTGGCTATTATAAATAATGCTAATATGAATCTCTGTGTACAAGTTGTATATACATATGCTTTCAATTCTGGTGGCTATATACCTAGGAGTGGAATTGCTGGGCCATATGGTAACTCTATGTTTACCTTTCTGAGGAGCTTCCAAGCTAGTTTATAAAGTGGCTGCACCATTTTACATCCCCACCAGCAATGTGTGAGAGTTCCACTTTCTCCACATCTTTGTTAACTCTCGTTATTGTCTGATTATTTTTGTGTGTGTGATAGCCATTCCAGTGGGTGCAAAATGGCATTTCACTGTAGTTTTGATTTGCATTTCCCGAATGACTAATGATGTTGAGCATCTTTTCATGTGCTTATTTGGCCATTTATATATCTTCTTTAGAGAAATGTCTATTTAAATCCTTTGCACATTTAAAAAATTCGTTGTCTTTTTACTGTTTTTGTTTTCGTTTTTTTTTTTTTTATTGCACTGTGTGGCTTGCAGGATCTCTGTTCTCCCACCAGGGATCGAATCTGGGCCACAGCAATGAAATCCCAGAATCCTAACCACTAGGCCACCAGGGAACTTCCCTGTATTTTCATTGTTGAGTTGTAAGTGTTCTTTATATATTCTGGATATTAGATCCTTATCAGATATACGATTTGCAAATATTTTCTCTCATTTTGGAGGTTATCTTTTCATTTTCTTGATAGTGTCCTTTGAAGCATAAATTTGAGGATATCTCCTTTATCCACTTTTCCTTTTGTAGCTTGTGCTCTTGGTGTTATATCTAAGCAACAATTGCCTAATCTAAGGTCACAAAGATTTTCATTTCTAAAAATTCTCAGCTGATACTGATGCTGCTGTTTCAAGATCTACAGTTTGGGTAGCAAGGGGATGAGGCATTTTTTTTTTTCTCTTCAGTGATCTAATGGATCTAATGGATCACTGCTGCTCTCTTTGGATGGCTTAGTAATCGACTCTGATCCAGCCTGAATCAAACTGGAGTTTTTCTTAGTCTGTCAGGGCTCTCCCACAGGGTTGCAGGTGGGAATGAAGGATAGTCATAGGTTGCCTTTTCCTTTTGTTGGAAGCTCTGAACTTAAGAGCTTGGATGAGTTAAAACTCAGTACTATAAACTCTGGGTAAAGAATGCTTTCACCATACTGGAATTTAGTTGTTGAAAGTGTAACTTAAATGAGTGAACCTTTATCTGTAGTTCTGATTGTAGACAAGTTTCTTGTTCCAGCAGCACTTGCTCTAATGACATTTGAGATACAGTGGCAGGCAGCACTGTGTCCAAAACAAATCACAGGGCATATGAACAATACAATTCTGTGATTCTCTCAGACAAGGCCCCATTTCAGAGCATAATACTCCCTTAAATTATAAGATCATTAGCAGAAAGTTTAGCTTGGATCCCTCTGCTTTATTTTGTTTTATTTTTTTCTTTAAATTTGGTTGGTGCTTTAATGAAACCTCCACTTTCAGATTCAAAGCTCCAAAAAGAATCCTGGGGTGTTGATGACTCTCTGGATGATGGTCTTTCTTCTTCTGGACTGTTTCCTTTCACAGACTAAGTAAAAGTGACCCCCTGCTTGCCGGACTCCACAGAGCCCTCCTCCTGGAGCCTCTGCTGGCTCAGTCAGTCTGGCCACCAAATAGGAAACACTTGACCGTGGACTCTCTGGAGGGGAAGTCGGAGCTCGTGGGTGGCACCTTCCTGGCAAAGTCAGAATGCGTCCAGCTCTAGGGGCTGCAGAGAGGAAGGGACCATAGCAGGTGGGGCTCTCAGGGGTCCACTCCTCTGCCAGAAGGCTGGACCCCCACCAGCCTGGCCTTCCATCCACACTGCTGCCAGTGCTGTCTCCCAAAGCCCTTTCCACTTCCACCTTCCCTGAGCGGCTTCTCCTTTGAATGTGTGTGGTCTTCACTCAGTTTAGTAAGAAAGTGTGGATGGAATTCAACTCTTCATCATTCATTCATTTGCTCCTCACGTATTTACTGAGCCCCTACTATGTACAGAGCTCTGTGCTTGTCGTGGAAGGATTTCAAAGATTGTCTTTGCCCTCACAAAGTTTACAGTCTGATGGAGATACCCATTCTAAGTTGTTAGTTCAGCAAATATTTACTGAAGACATACTATGTGCCAGGTGCTGTTCTAGGGCTTGTAGCTAAATCTATGACAAGAATAGGCCAGGTTTTTGTCCTCATGGCATTTACAAGGGCAGCTAATAGCTAGCTGTAACACAGGGCAGTTCAGTTAAAATAGTATTGACTATAAGTCTGTTGTCTTCATTCATTCACTCACTCATTCATTTCACAAGTAGTTAACTAGCTCTTACCAGGAACCCTGTTAAAGTCTGATGAGCAAATAAGGACCAGATCCTCTCTTTCTCGGTACATACAGTCTAGTGGGAATTCAGGCATGAATCAAGCAATTGTATTAGTGAATCAATAATAACAAACAGACAAATTGTTTGAGGAGCAATTAAAGCAGAGCTGAAGTAATACATACTTTTCTGCTTTTAAAAGCAGAATAGTTGAGTGTAATTTAATCTTATCTTGATGAGTAGGCTAATGTTTATAGAGCTGACTTCACCCCATATTTTGGCATCTATCGTTCCTCCTTACCTGAATCCATTATTAAACTGGGAGTAGATAAATAGTGATTTTCTTATTTCATCATTCTTTCTGTTTGTTGGCTGACATTCTTTTGTAAAGAAGAGCCTCCATCACATTTGCTTCCTCCTACTTCTCTTTTTCTCTCTTCCTCTCTTTTTTGGTGTCACTATGGACTCATGGATAATATTTTTTATTCTATCTAATGCCATTACTATTTCTTTTCCTGCACAGATTGTCCTAAATTTGGACAGTGGAAGCCCACTTTAAGTCACTGCTTGTGGGTTTTTTTTTTGACAGCTTTATTGAGATATAACTGAAATACAGTAAACTCCGTATATTTAAAGTATACAATTTGGTAAGTTTGGGCATATGTATACACCTCTAAAATCATCATTACAATCAAAATAACACATTCATCTCCTCCCCCCCAAGGTTTCCTTGTGCTCCTTTGCAATTCCTCTCTCCTATTTCTCCTTCCTCCTCCAGATCCCTCCTATCCTCAGGCCCTCAAGGAAACATAGATCTGTTTTCTTTTACAGTAGTTTGCATATTCATGAATATGATATAAATGAAATAATACAGTATGTATTCTTATTTTGTCTGGTTTCTTTCACTTGGTAATTATTTTTCAATCCATTCAAGTTGCAGAGTGTATCTATAGTTCATTCCTTTTTATTGCTGAGTAGTATTTCATTGTATAGCTAACCACATGTTGTTTATTCACTTGTTGATGGACATTGGGTGGTTTCCAGTTTGGGGCCATTACACATGAAACTCCTTTGAACATTCATGTATAAATCTTTGTGGGATATATGCACTCATTTGTTTCTTTTGAGTAATTACTTAGGAGTAGAATGGCTAGATCATATGGTAGATATATGGTTAACTTTTTAAGAAACTGCCAAACCATTTTGCAAAGTGGTTGTGCCATTTTACATCCCCACCAGCAGTGTAAGAGAGTTCCTATTCTTCTGCATCCTCACCAACACTTCATATAGTCAGTTTAAACAAATTTTAGCCATTCTAATAGGTGTGTAGTGGCATCTCATTGTGATTTTAATTTTCATTTCCCTAATAACTAATGATGTTGGGCACATTTTTATCTGCCTTTTTGCCATTTGTATAGATTGATAGATAAGAGAAGTGTCTGCTCTACTGTTCAATGTTTTTCTCTTTTTAAAATTGGATGGTTTTCTTTGAGTTTTGTGAGTTCTTTAGTACACAGAAGACTCTTGCCCTCAAAGTGGGAAATAATTAGTTCTAAAATGAGCAATCTCTGCCCCTAGCTAAAAAATCTTAAAGCAAGAACCCAAAAGATCAAACTCTTTCCATCTGACTTAAATGTGCCCCCAAACAAGCTCAAGATATTTATAGGAGTATAAAAATATTCAGCACCCAACAGGGTAAAATTTGCAATGACTCTCATCTAAACAAAAATTATCAGCCATGCAAAAAAGCATAAAAATATGACCCATAATGGGGAAAGAGAAATCAGTCAATTGCAACTGACCCAGGACTGACAAAAATGTTAGAATGAACAGTCAAGGATATTAAGATAGTAATTATAACATAGAACATATGTTCAAAAGTTAAAGACATGGATGGTATAAGAGACTCAAATAGAACATTTAGAGATGAAAATTACAATAAATGCTAAAAATACACTGAGATTAATATCAGATTAGATGCTGCAGAAGAAAACATTTGTGAACCTGAAGACATAGCAATAGAAACTATCCACAATAAAACACTGAAAGATAAAATAATTTTTAAAAATGAAATAATCATCAAAGATCTGTGGGAAAACTTCTAGAAGCCTAATATATATGTAAATGGAGTCCCCAAAAGAAAGAGGGGGAAAAGAAAAGATATTTGAGTAAACAGTGGCTGAAAATTTCTCAAATTTGACAAAAACTATTAACCCACAGATCCAAGAAGACCAGTTAACCCAAGAAACATGAAGAAACATGAAGAAAACTAGACCAAGTAACATCATAATCAAATTATTCAAAACCAGTGTTAAAGAAAAAACATTAAAAAAAGCCAGAGAAAAATGAGACATTATGTACTGAGGAGCATAGGTAAGAATGACAGCAGATATTCTTTCTAAGAATCACAAAACTGAAGGAATTTAGGAGCAGCAGTCCTGGCACTACAAGAAATCTTAAAGGAAGTCCTTCAGGCAGAAGGAAAATGGTACCAAGTGGAAAAAGGATATACACAAAAGAATGAAGAGCACTGATAATGGCAACTACATAAGTAAATATTAATATATAGGGATTTTTTTCTTGTTTAAATCTCTTTAAGAAACAATTGGAAACTTCCCTGGTGCTACAGTGGTTAAGACTCCATGCTCCCAATGCAGAGGGCCTGGGTTCAATCCTTGATCAGGGAACTAGATCCTGCATGTCGCAACTAAAAGATCCCACGTGCCATAACTAAGACCCAGGGCAGCCAAATAAATAAATAAATAGATAGGTAAATAAATAAATATTTAAAAGAAGAGAAACAATTGATTGTTTAAAAAATAACAATGTGTTAACATGGGGATTATAACATAAGTAAAAGCATAATGTATGACAACAATAGTATAGAAGTTGGGAGGGGAGAAATGGAAGTATACTATTGCAAGGTTTTTATACTATATGTGAAGTGGAATAATATCGCTTGAAGGTAGAATATGATAAGTTGAAGATATATACTATAACCTCTAAAGAACAATTACAATAACACAACAAAGAGTTATAGCTAAAAAGATGAAATCCAAAAGAAGTAAAAAAAAAAAAAAAAAGAGCAAAAATGAAACAAAGAACAGATAGGACGATAAATTTAAATCCAACCATATCAATTATCACATTAAATGTAAATGGTTTAAATATCCCAGCTAGAAGGCAGAGAGAAAAAAGACCCAACTATAAACTTCCTACAAAAAACGTAGTTTAAATATGAAGAAAAAATAGATGAAAAATAAAAAAGATGGAAAAATGTATACCATGTTAACACTAATCAAAAGAAAGCTGGAATCATTTATTAATAGTCAGTAAATTTCAGAGCAAAGAATATTTCCAGTGATAAAGTCACTTTATAACGATAAGGGACTCAATCCATCAAGAGGACATAACAATTTTAAATGTTTATTCACCTGATAACATACTTTGAAATATACAAAGCAGGAAGCTGGAGGGAAAATTTGAAATCATTTATCTAGTCCAACTGCTTTCTTTCTTCTTCTTTTCTTCTTTCCTATTTCCCTCCCTCCCTCTCTCATTTCCTTTCTTCTCTCCTTCCCTCCTCCCTTTTTATTTCATCCTCCTCTTTCTTCTCCTTCTCCTCCTCCTCCTTTCACTATTGAAGAAACTGAGGCCAGAGGTGAAGTACACATCCAGTCAGAAGCAGAGGGGGGTCTAAGACCCAGGCCTGGCCCTCCAACTTCTTCTCTAGGACCCTTCCCTCCTCACTGCACTTTACTGAGCTTGAACAAACATTGTCTTGATAAATTAATGACTCTTAAAGTGGAGGTATTAATGATGCATAAATAAACAGATGGAAAACAGAAGTGTGACCTAGGCATTACTCCTCATTTGTTGACAATTGATTGGCATCAGCTAGCACAGAAGCCAAACAAAAGGTTGAAAAGAAAACTGGGGAAACTCCTGTCCTATTACTTGGGAATTGCTCATTGAATTTCTGCTTTCAGGAGAAGTCTGGGAACCTTGAGATATGAATCCTTAGTAAGCATTTTACCTTCCTGGCACTGGGTGGGAAATGTCCCCTTAAGTACAGGTCTTTATTTGAAGTCAATATGCCGGTGACCTGCTCTAAAATGGTGGTTGCCCTAGGCTGCCTCCTGCCTGTGCTGTCAATGTGCCCAATGGCCCAGTTCTGCCAACTGGCCCATGAATTCACATGGAAATCAATTACCAGCTGAGCAAGAGCTATGGGAATCTCTGAGTGCTGACCCGTGCACTGGGATGAAGGCAATCAAACACAGGGTCACCTGGGGTCAAGCCCATGGCTTTGGATAGCCATTTGTCACTTGGAATTGGGCAGAGAACCGTAAACACAAGAGACAGTGAGTGAAGTTAACTAATTATACACAACTGTGGCCACAGCTTGGCCTGATCAGACAGGGCAAGACAGTTAAAATGCAAAAGTGTATTTAAAAACATAGCCTTCCCCAGCCAGAAATGGTGCAGGCAGTGTTGGAAAGACACGAGTAGGAGTTAGAGTGGCCCAGTCTTCAATTTGGAGGCCGTGAGACATGATCTTGGAGAGGAGTGGAGGGTAATTTTAAGGCTCCCTGACAATTAAACCAATGAAAGCTGCATTACATCAGCCTCTGGTAACCATGACAGTTGGAGTCAAAAACAGAAGGCTCCAAAAAACGCTTCTCCACCAACTACTAACTCTGGGGTAATGTAATCCACAATTCCACAGAAGAGAGGTTGGCTGCTGGACAGTCAATTCAGATTGGCTTAGCCATCTCGTTTATTTTTATATATAGGGTGAAAAAAAGAAACATATTCAACAGTAGTATGAAGACTTTGGAGTTAAGCAGATATGGGTTCAAATCTCATCTCAACCACTAGAAACTATGTGACTAGGATCAAATTAATCAATCGTTCTTAGCCTGAGTTTCCTCAACCATAAGAGGAGGATGATTACATCTACCTCATAGGATTGTTATGAAGGTTAGGAATCGTATATGCATGTACATGTAGCAGGAGTGGGTAAAATTGTCCCCCTCCTCCTTCTCTTCATCATCATCATCATCATCATCATCATCATCACTTGGATGTCTTTGGGCAAGCCATCTCCTTTCTTTGCCTTTAGCTTTTTTTTTTTTCTCAGCATAGAAAAACTATGAGCATAATCTTGGTCATCAGACCAAACTGTGCCACATTAGGTGCTAAGCCAGAGCTATGAGCTGGGAATGAAGACCAGAATCCTCTCTCCTCTGTGGGTCATATAACACTGCCTTCCTCTCCACCCAGGTGGTAAAGGGGGCTCTGACACTTGCTATTTCTGGGAATAAGTGTGACATTGCCAAGGCTAGGCCTCTGTATTATACACACACAGAGCTAGTTTCTCCTGCCCTAAGCTATGTCTCTGTCCTCTGTTTGACTAGAAGAACTGAAAGTAGCCGCGATTAAATATATTTATTTAAATATCTATCAAAAAGCAATAATATATCAGCTAGTCAATTGCAACTCAACTCATCTATTACATAATTATTTTACATACATTATATTTGATTTTGATAATGGATTTTGGAAGCAGTTAAGGATGTCTGCAGAGGAATCCTGCCCAACAAGGATAGTTTGCCCTGCCTGTAATTTCCAGTAGTATCCTATCCTCCTCACATAAACATAAACACAATAAATCTCAAAATAAGCCCCAAACCCCAAGTGAGAGATATGATTACCACTTCCCCTAGTCCTTGCTGCCTTGTTTTTTCACACTTCTACTGGATTAGGTAGAAACTATTATTCTAATTCTGCCAGCTAAAATTTGGGCTGGGCATCTCTCTCTCTCTTTTTTTTTTTTACATAAAATAAAATAATAATACCACGATTAATTCCTCATTATTTTTCCTGAGAGGAGAAAGGAGTTGCAGGTGGAAACCTTGTCCTCCAGATACTGCTTCCTGACATGGTGTTTGCAGAAGTCCTATAGTAGAATGTGTTATGAGGAGAGACCAAAGGCTTGGGGTGTCATATTAGTCAGAATTCTTCAGAGAAATGAACCTATAATAAAGAGATTTATTATAAGGAATTGGCTCATGCAATTATGGAGGCTGACAAATCCCAAGATCAGTAATTGGTAAGCCAGGGACCCAAGTGAGTGGATATGCAGTTCTAGTCCAAGTTTGAAGTCCTGAGAACTAGTAGGGCCAATGGTGTAAATTCCCATCTGAAAGACAGCAGGCTCCAGACTCAAAAGCCAATATTTCAGTTCAAATCCAAAGGCAGAAAAAAAAAAGTCCTAACTTGAGTGTAGTTAGGCAAGAGGAATTCCGTCTTACTCAGGGGAGGGTCAGCCTTTTAAATTCTATCTAGGCCTTCATCGGACTGGATGAGGCCCACCTACATTAGGGAGGGCAATCTGCTTTACTCAGTCTATCAATTTACATGTTAATCTTATCCAAAAACATTCCCACAGACATATTCTGAATAATATTCCGTCAAATATCTGGGCACCTCATGGCCCCATCAAGTTGACACACAACATTAACCATCACAGGTACATATGGGCCTACCTTGTCTGATGATTTTAGTACAAGAAAGTACCAGACAGCATGGTGACGCAGAAAACGTGTGCTGTGAAGTCAGTTGGACCAAGGGTCAAATTCACCTGTGCCTCTCATTACTCCATCAGCCCTAGTTGTCTCATTAGTAAAATGTAGATAATATTTATTGCGTAAGGTTTATAAGTTTAGCTGAGATGATATATACAAAACCTCTAGTAAGCAGTAAATACTTATAAGGGGTAGTTGTTATGATTGACAATAATCTATGATGATGATAATAAAATCAGATGTGTAATCTTTACCTCATTAGTTATATTCTCTTCCATATACATTTTGCCTTACCCTAAGATCAGCAAAATCCCACGGTAAGTGCAAATTTACCATTTCTAAATGTGCAGTTAGTTCCCTACATACAAGAGTTCTGTTTTGAGAGTGCATTCATAATTCCAATTTGTTTGTAAGTCCAACGAAGTTAGCCTAGGTACCCAACTAACACAATCGTCTATATAGTACTGTACTGTAATAGGTTTATAATACTTTTCACACAAATAATACATAAAAAACAAACACAAAAAATAAAGAAAACATTTTTAATCTGACAGTACAGTACCTTGGAAAGTACTGTAGTGCAGTACAACAGCTGGCATACAGGGACTGGCATCGAGTGAAGAGGCAAGAAGAGTTACTGACTGGAGGAGGGAGAGGAGGTGGGAGATGGTACAGCTGAAGGATCATCAGCAATAGATGACGGAGGGCAAGCTGCAAGTTCACTCACTCCTGACGTTGATGACACAGGTTCTGGTTCCTTGCTGGATTCATTCTATCTACCCTCTTGAAAAAATGATCCATTGATGTGTGGGTCATAGCTCTTTATTTCTCATCATAGATGACGAGATTGCATTCTGAACAGTGACACTGGTTTGCGTTCTGAATGGCTGCTGCAACCTTCGTGTACTGTTCTACGTTCGGGTCCTGTGCCTCAAAAACTAACAGGGCCTCGTCACATAAAGAAAATCCCCTTGCCATTTCCTGCGTCGTGAATCTCTTCGGTTCTTCAGTTACTTTTTCTTCCTCTTGTCTCTCTTCGTCCTTTCTCTGGGCATATTCGCATCTTTGAAATTTCACAACTTGAAGGTTCGAATGTAGGGGACTTATGTACTGCTTAGTTTCCCAAACTATAGGAGATTGGTTAGCTTTCTAGCCACTGCCTTTGGTTGAAGAACAGGGCCATTTAATCTACTACAGGCACAATATCTAGGGCCTATGAGATTTTCATAGGACAGGAAAAGTGTTTTCCTTTTGAAAAAAATTCTCGTTCTAAAATATAAAAAGAAAGCTGTGAAATTGAAATTAAAATGTTTAATTAAATATCTATAAAAAGTAATCATATGTCAGACATATGCAACTCAATTCATCTGTCATTAAATGGAAATTATATTCAATGATGGAAGTGGATGCAGTTTAGGATGTCTGCTTTGATGTGGGGTGAAGCCTCCAGAAGTAAGAATGCTTAGGGTCTCTGAAGGTCTTAAAATAACCCTAACAAAGGCTGGGAAATGTGCATCGGCCAGGAATGGAGAGCAAATGGAAGATATTTGGAGAGCGGAATATGGGGGAATTTGAGACTGACCGGGTGTGCAGGCCATGGCCAGTGAGGCTCATGAGTGCCAGGAAATGGGATGGTTCTGGAGACCCAGTGGGAACAAAGGGGGAGTAAAGGAAGCCCTCTGATGGTCCTACCACCAGCAGATCCCCCACTTCAGCATCTAAGTCAGTGGAGAGAAAGATTCTCTGCCCAAGCATCTTTCAGCAAGTAGGTCAGGGAAAACCATCAGATGGAGAAGCAAGAAGTAACTGCTGACAGGCCAAACCACAAATACTTCTAGCTAAATAGGAACAATTAAGTGGGAGCTGATGCCAAGAGCAATTCTAGTTCTAGTAATTCACTTGTCCTTTCTCATATCACCATTGACATTCCCCCTTTTTGTTCCCTTTCTCTGGCCTTCATGCTACAATCCATCTTCATTGAGCAGAGGGCTAGAATATGCCAACAAAACCCAGAGAGACTGAGCTGGCAGGGACTTTCCATCCTTGAGTGATGGCTGGAGCATGGGCTCCTTGGAAAAGGAGGCATTAGCCATGAGCCTGGGAGATTCCCCTGCAGCGTGGCGGCTGGGCTGCAGCTCCCTACACTGCCACCTGTGTGCCCATCACCAAGGGAAAAGGGCATCCCATTATCAGGGGAGGCAGGAAGTGAGTGGCTGAGATGGCCAAAAGAGAGAAGGATGGAGCCCATAAGTATGCCTGACTACCAAGCCACACACAAAAGTGACCAACACATGAAGTCCCCAAATCTGAGGGGGTGGGGCTGTCCCCTCTGTCTGTATTTTAAGATAGCCTGTCATTGCATGGACTAATGGGCCAAAGCCTCATTACCCCTGGGGGAGCCTTATCCTCCTCTTCTCAAACAAAATAAATAAGGGTCAATTGACAGAATTAACCCCAAACAACCATGACCCAAAGGCCCTGTTGGCTGATTTCCTTTGATCCTCTTCTCAATGTCAAATGGCATGTGGTTAGCTTGGCAAAGTTCATATTTGCTATTGAGAGGTTTTCTTGTCTTTTTTGAAAGACTTCCTCTCCAGGCTAAATAAACCACCTCAGGTTCCCAACTTTGACTTAGGGGAAACATTGATTATTTATTTTAACAAACCCTTATACGGCCCTTGCTATGTGCCACACATGATTCTAGGTACATTACAAATACCAAAATATTTTATTCTCGTAACAGCTCCATGAGATAGGCATATGTGTTATTATCATTTCCATTTTAGAGAGGGGGTAAAAATGGAACAGAGAGGTTAAGTAACTTTTCCAAGGTCACACTGCTCCTGAGAGGCAGAACAAGGCTTTGGGCCCTGGCAGTCCGTTAGCCACACTCCATGCTGCCTCACTTCTCTCACTGTGGCTTTCCTCAGATTCTCTTAAGGTCGTGGAGTGTAAAGTTAGTCATGATGTGCTAATGACGATTTGGCCTGCACTAGTTATGAGGGAGTGGCACTGCTTAGCCCCATCTCTGTTCTTAGATTCTGGTAGCAGCTTGGCTTTAAGCCTGGATTCACCTTACGCCCTTGTCTTTTTTGTGTGTGTGGTACGCGGGCCTCTCACTGTTGTGGCCTCTCCCCTTGCGGAGCACAGGCTCTGGATGCGCAGGCTCAGTGGCCATGGCTCACGGGCCCAGCTGCTCCGTGGCATGTGGGATCTTCCCAGACCGGGGCACGAACCCGTGTCCCCTGCATCGGCAGCTGGACTCTCAACCACTGCGCCACCAGGGAAGCCCATGCCCTTGTCTTTCCACAACTCCCTGTTCAGGGGCCCAACAGTTTTCTCAGACTGTGTCAGAAAACTCACAGAAGCAAGCAAGGTAGGCCAGGGAGGGGAGGTCAACATCACCAAGAGCAACAAGGTGTGCAAGACACCTGTCCCCTTCTATGTAACTAGACCTTAGGTAGATGCCTGGATCGTTTGCATTTGCTTGTTTACTTATAAGCAGCAGAAATGAACTTTGGTTAACTTTTGTTTGTTTGTTTGTTTAATAAATTTATTTATAGCTGCGTTGGGTCTTCGTTGCTGCATGCGGGCTTTCTCTAGCTGTAGCGAGCGGGGGCTACTCTTTGCTGCAGTGCACAGGCTTCTCATTGTTGCGGAGCATCGGCTCTAGGTCTGCGGGCTTTAGTAGTTGTGGAATGCAGGCTCTAGAGCACAGGCTCAGTAGCTGTGGCGTGCAGGCTTAGTTGCACCGCAGCATGTGGGATCTTCCTGGACCAGGGCTTGAACACGTGTCCCCTGCATTGGCAGGCAGTTTCTTAACCACTGCGCCGCCAGGGAAGTCCTGAACTCTGGTTAACTTAAGAGAAAAAAAAGAAGAAAAGAAAATAGAAAAAGTAAAAGAGAAAATATTGGAAGGATTCTGGGTGGTTCATAGACTCAAGGAAAGGTTGATTTATCAGAGCAATTAGGCCACAGAAAGGACTGAAAACAAGGCAGCCTTGGAGATTTCAGTAGCAGGACTCAGGAATGGTCTTTCAGGGTGCTCTCTAGAAATATATATTCACCCCAAATATTTCCCATCCTTGTGTCATTCCAGTAAAGATTTCTACTCCCAGCAAATGGAATGTGATTGGACTAGATCCGGCCTCAGGGAAAGTGCTTGGTTAAGCTGTGGGCATGGTGCACGCAATGAGGAAGTGGGGAGCTCCTCCGGAGGAAAGCCAGGAAGGAGGACTGGGGGCTGGGCAGGCACAACAGCAGCTGTCGGTTCCATGCCCTGGGCCCTCTGCAACTGACCCCCAGCACCTCTGTGTCCTGGTCCTATTGAAGGCCTGGACTCCCTGCCAGCCCCACATCTGTGTGTTTCTGATCCAGCCTGTTGATCTGGGCCTGATTCCGCTCTGTTTCCTCCCTTGATGGTTTGGTGTTGGTGCTCCGCCCCGCTACCCACAGCTTCCGATGGGTTCATAGTGTCTTTGTAGGAGGGCCTGGCACAGATTTCCTTTCTCTTCCTGTATTTGTGCCTATGGATCATTACCAGGTTTTATTCTGTAATTATTAATGTTTGAATGACATTTTCACCTCTGTCATCTCATTTAATCATCTCAAAACCCCTATGAAGTCGGCAGAGCGGATATTATTTCCCCCATCTTGTAGATGCGCAATCTAGGGTTTAGACAGATTGGCTGGCTCCGTCACGAAGTAATTACGAAGCAAGCAATTGCACTAAAATTTAGGACTTCCAGTTTTGCAATTCTGAGTTGCTGTCCATTTCTCCAAGTGTTATGGTTTCCAGGTTGCTATGCATCTCCCCCAATAGTGTCTTTGATTAATTTAATAAACATCTCTTCTTTTTGAAAAAGGAAACAATGAGCAAGAAAATGGTAGAAGGAGAGAGGCAGTTTCCTCTGCTGACCAAGCTCTCATGGTCAAACAAGAATGATGTGTGTTCATGTCTGGGGGTTCAGAGTATCCAGTGTTTTGTTCACAAGGCAATCCTTTTTTCAATCCCTTGAAAAGTAACAGTCACAACTCACTCAGTGGGTGAGCAGGACCCAGCTCTCATGGTGGCCATTCTTCAGCTAACACCCGCAGCTCCGTTGTATCTCCCTCAGCTGTTGTAGGAGAGCCCCTTGCCATCTAGACCTCCGTCAAGGCCAGTGAAAAGCCAAGCACAAATGACAAATAGGTTGTGATTATAAGCGCTGTCAAACCTCAGTCCCCACTGAGTCAGTTCACATGTGCTGTATTTTAGCAGATGCAGCAGGCTGTCTGGGAAGCCAGGGACCTGGCTGCAATGGGTGTTCAAGGGTCCTTAATGCTACCTGGAGATGATCTCGGGGATTCCTCTAGGGCCAAGTTCCTGGGGCTGTGACCACCTCTAGGCTACCTCTTAAATTAAGTTACTTAGGGAAACATCTGTGAATTCATTTATTCATTCAAAAGGTATTTATTAAGGGCCAAATGTGTGTCAGGTGCTGTCCTGGCGGCTGGAGGGAACGATTTAAATTCCCTGCTGTCACTTAATAATCAGGTACCTATAAATGAGCGTGTGTGAGTGTGTGTACACATATGCCGGTGGAAAGGGTCTTCGATATCTTAAAGCAGGAGCCACAGACCCAAGTGCTTTCATAATGCAGGTGTGTTAAGGTAAGTGAGTGAGACCCAGGGTGGGTGTGCTATCAGTTAGCGTAACAAAGCACATCATCTAATGGCTTAAGGCAACAGTGATTTTTTTTTCTTTTTGCGGTACGAGGGCCTCTCACTGTTGTGGCCTCTCCCGTTGTGGAGCACAGGCTCCAGACGCGCAGGCTCAGCGGCCATGGCCCACGGGCCCAGCCGCTCCGCGGCATGTGGGATATTCCTGGACCGGGGCACGAACCTGTGTCCCCTGCATCGGCAGGCGGACTCTCAACCACTGCGCAACCAGGGAAGCCCAACAGTGATTTCATAATAGAACTTGGTTTGGGCTCAGCTTGGTGTTTCTCCCTCTGGTCTCCCCTGGGCTCATCCATACGACTGTGGTCAGTGGTGGCTCGGCTGGGGCTGTATGGTCTAGCTTGGCCTTCCGGTCTGGGGTAACCCTAAGTTACCAGCCAGAGTGCTCAGTTTGCCTGCTCACGGCCCCTCCTGCAGGCTAGCTTGGTTTGTTCACACGGTGGCCTCAGGGTTATCAGCAGCCAGGGACACAAGCCACCATGTGCAAGCACTGTTCAAGCTTCCGCTTGTGCTTACATTTGCTCTGGTCCCACTGAGTGAGTCACACGGGCAAGCCCGGAGTCATAGGAGTATGAAGATGATAACGAAAGGGCATGGTGCCAAAAGGCATGGACACCATGGCCATGACCGCAGCAGTCTACCCAGATATCATACTGCAGGCGGAGGGGAGCACGTGACAGCGTGCCTCTCCAACAGGGGGCCGCCACCACCCAGCTCCACGTTCCAGAGGGAGTGGATACCTGGTGTAGCCAGATCCCTGGAATTGTAAAGAGAGGCCAGAAATCCAGATTTGTACATAAATTCTCCTATTGGAAATATTGTCAGTTAATGTAGACTGTTAAAATCCACTGTGACCAAACCAAAATACCTCTGTATTTGGGCTGAATTTGACTCAGGAGCCCCCAGTTTGCGGCCTCTGTCATTGGGGGTGGGACACCGTGGTGTAAAGTGCCTTGGTTCTTAAACATTTGGAGTTTTTAAATAGTAAAACTGTAAAAAGGAGGATTATCAGTTCTTATTTTTGCCAAGGATTTTTTGAAAAAGCAACCATCATCTCTTACCTTCTAAGTTTATAAAAGAAAGAGTTAAACATGCAAAACTAGGAATGACATGAGCTGAGAATAAGTGCACAGTTCTTATGTTATGACAGAATCTTACCAACTCTGTGTTGAACGTGCCCTTTCCCCACTCTTTGCTTATCCCCTGCTTGTTGGAGCTCTGGAGGAGAAAGTGGCACTGGGTGGCACCAAGCCCAGGTGTACTGTACTCAGGGGTGTACTTAGCTGTATGGCTCTTGGTTCAGCTCAGTATTAAAGGGTCCTACCCTCTTCTTTCTGTTGGCAACCTCCTTCCCCAGTCCTGCGTTGTTCCAGGGGTGCCATCCTTACCTCGGCTGGTCTTGACCCCTGGGGTTCCTGGTCTTCACCTGACAACTGGACTGACCTTCATGGGTTCCTATCTGTGGTCTGAAAATCTTAACCTGATTTAGCTCCTTTATGTCCCTGATTTTACTTTCTGTTTTCCTTGTGGAAAGAAAGTAGTGAGGTAGAAAAGGATGGAGAGTTCAGGGTTTGACAGACTTGGGTTCCACTGCTGCTTACTAGCCCTGAGATGTTGCATAAGTTAGCTTTTCTGGGCCTCAGTTTCCTCGTCTATAAGATGAGCATGACAACACCTGCCACTCAGCACGGTCGTGAGGATTAAATGTGATGTCATATGATGTCATCATCATAGAAGGAGCCCAGCATGATGCTGGGGGCAGAGTAGGCACTTAGCTTCTGAGCAACAAGCATCTATTCAGCTTTTGCTCTGTACCAGGGGGCATTTCAACAGTGGGAGGGGACACGGAGCAACGCATACAACTTCCTGCTCAAACCAAACTTACTTTCTAGAGGGGAGAAGCAGACACAGACAAAGAAACAAATAAAGGAATAAAAGAGGCTAGATAGTAAAGTGCTTTGAAGAGAATATATGAGGGCGAAGGGATGGGGAGAGATTGGGGAGGAAGATCAGCCACAGCCTCGCAGAGGAGGAGATGGCTGAGCCAAGACCTAGCTGACGAGAAGGAGCCAGACAGGGGAGGATCTGAAAGAGGCACTTTCTGAGCAGAGGAATTGGCAGATGCAAAGTCCCCACGGGCCAGTGGAGCCCGGGTGAGTGTGGGCGAGAGGCCAGCATGGCAGCAGCAAGAGTGGGAGGTGGAAGACCCCAGGGGAGGCAGGCAGCGCTTTGGAGGCCAGGGTCGTATTGTGTCTCTTTCTACCCTTCCTCCCAAATCTGACTTCAGGCTGGTACCTTGTTATCTCCTCTGCCTGACAGTTCAGCTTGGGAATCTCAGCCCAGGACCAAATCTTGACCCTGTTCCCAGTGGCTCAGTGTTAAGGACTCAAGGCTGTTCCCTCCCACGCCCCCATCCCCCAGATACAACCAGATGCACAATTTATCCCCAGCTGCTAAGACTCATCTTCTTGAGACACCTGTCCTTCCTCACTGTCACTTGCCCTGATCATGGCTTTATGTCCTGTGTTTCCAGGTTTGCATGTAGGTTTTTGCATATTCATAAGTTCTTCTGAACTCTTACATACTTCTCTCACCTCTCCAGCTACACATAAGGTCCTTCAAACAGAATCATCACTCCTATTTCTTTGGTAACCCCCTGGGCCTCCTACCTTGTTTAGCTGCTGAGTGAATGAAATCTCCCCTCTTTCCACTCAAACTAAAACTGCCATCACTGTTGGCACCACCTTCCTGTTTTATGCTCTTTATAGCTTTATCGTTACCTAAGTTTATCCGGTCCGTTCATTGGCTGCCTGCCCCAACGAGAATGTCAGTGCCAGGAGAGCAGGGACCTCACCTGTGTTTTCACTGTGCCTGGTCCCAGGAGAGGCTCAGCAAATGAACCAATTTGCACCAGAGACTGGGCCTCTAGTGGGTGTATTGGCCAAGTTAGCACCATTGGTCAGGTGATCCTGACTTCTTGTGCAATGGAGAAACTGTCCTGGAAAGGCATTTTATGCCTTTCCCCTGGGTCTGTTTCTTGGAACTCAGACTCTGGGGCTCTGCCAAAGGCACTCTGTTTTGGGTCAGTGGCAAAATCCTTAATGTCCTGTTATGTCCCTGTGGCCTCTCTCTTGGTACTTGATTTAGAGGTGGAGAATTTTGGAGGGTTGGAAGCAGCTGCTCTGGGGTATACACGTTCCCTGAAATGGTGACTTCATTTGTTTAATTCATTTCAACCATCTCCTTTTTAATTGACCATTTACAATCTGCTAAGACTATAGCAATGGCCTGTAGGGTTAAGAGAAAATAATGGTGTGTCAATGACGGAGCCTGCTCTCTGCCCTCTAACACCCCCCTCTGCCTCCCCCATTGGCTCAGGGAAGATGTGGTTTATATTAGTGACCTGGAGAAAGTTCGTGCCCTCCGGGAAAAGTATGTCCATGAAATGGCAGAGTGATTAATGGTTTATTTGCAGCCCTGACATCCAGGCTGTCAGGACCCTTCAGTGGCCTTTGATGTAAAACACACCGAGAGGCCTTGGGTCGTCCTTATCTCCTCAGAGGAGAGAAATCAGAAATGAAGAATGGTGGGCTGAGGCTCTGAACGTGAGGCTTCAGGGGTCCGAATGGTGAAAACAGACAGGGGCCAGGGATGGGGGTGGGCAGCACTCAGCAGGGTGCCCTGGTGTCTTTCTCTGGGTGCTCATTTTTCCTTTTTTTCCTTGTAGCTTCTTCCTTGGGCACCCTTACATCAACCCAGATCCCTCAAGTCACACAGGGTAATGATTTCACAAATTATGCATGGATGTCCCAGGAGTAATGTCATGGATCTTTGTATTTCTATGGGCAGGTGGGTGGGCAGGTAATGGCTATGCCTCAGTATTGAACCATTGATGATATTTTAAAACTCTCTGGCCTCTGGTTGAAGGAGCCATGTGTCCTTAAGAGAACAAAAGAACCCCAAATGACCCCCAGTTGCCCAGGACAGAGGACAGAGTTTGCAAACAGCCTACAAGCTGAATCCAGCCCACAGCTGTATTTTGTTTGGCTACAGAGAGCTGAAAAACTTTTTAATAGCTGACAACATTTAACAATAAGATTTCAATTTCACATAAAAATTTGGATTTCTGCTTTCTCTTGAAAGACTGGAGATTTATAAAAACTGGGCCTGGGCACCCTCACAGCAAAATGGGCTGAAGTTGAAGAGAGGTTGCTCCCCTTAATTGGAGCAAGGTCTCCTTTCATTTGGGGGGCCCAAATGGTGGTGTGTTCATTGCCATTTATCGCTGTGTTTGAACTGTTGTTTCAAACTGTTGTTTCATTTATTCCTAGTCCACTTTATGCATGTTCTGTGTGAGTTATGTAATCCAAATTCTTTGAATCTCAGTGTTTTCATCAGTAAAATGGGAATAGCAGAACTACCCTGAGAGGGTCATTGTGATGTTTACAAGAGATAGAGCAAGTAAAGAGCTTAGCACGGTGCCTGGTATATAAAAAATGTTTAACAGATGGTAGTGATTATCTTTTTGTAGACATGAATTTAGGCCTTCCACTCAGTAAAATCCCTCTGGCAGTCCCTTGTTGGTTTTGAAGCTAAATTATTCAAATCAACGCTTTAGAAAAAGGTTCTGCCGTACTTTATCTATAAAGAATCCCCCAAGGTCAGTAATATTCCAGAGCAGCCTGGATTCTGGAGTTTTAAAGAATTCTTTGAGGACACTGATTGCAAACATTCCACCTTCTGAGGTGAGAATTTAGGAAGCACCAAGTGCCTTATCACTTCAGGGTAGATTGGTATTGAGCTAACCAGAAATGCATCTGGCCAAGAATGAATAGATACAAGAGAAGAAACAAATAGCCCATAAAAAAGGATGTTAGGATATCCTCCAGCAGCTTTCCTGCTTTTATTTCTCTGTCCTCTTGTGGAAAAAAAATGAGGCAAGGGAGAACAGCAGTTGGTCTAATGAGTCATGACCCATAACGAGACACATGTGGCCTCAAACACTTGACTTCAGCAGACCTTCTGTTTGCCTTCTTTATTTTCTAATTCCTCCTGTGGCTCTTCCCAGGCGATTACCTACAGCATGGGAATCTGGAGGCGATGGTATTTAGTACAATTTGATGTATGGTTGCAAGTAATCCTGTCTATAGCCATGAAACCTCACTTAGATGCAAGGGATAGGTTTGTTCATTTGGAATGAGGTCCACACTAAAGAGATCACCAACTCTTCTTTTTTTTTGACCATGCTGTGCAGCTTGTGGGATCTCAGTTCCCCAACCAGGGATTGAACCTGGGCCACGACAGTGAAAGCCCAGAATCCTAACCATTAGGCCACGAGGGAACTCCTTTGGAGATTACCAACTCTTGATTATTTTTTCCACATTATTTCCTAACTAGAATGAGTTCTGTACTTCTGGATGTGTGCCTCCAAGATGTTGTTTTCCATCATGGTTGCTGTGGTGTGCTTAAATTTGCATGAATTAGAATGTTTTTGGCTGAAAGTAACAAACAAATAAAGATATTTTGTTATTTCACTCATCAAGAAGTCTAATGTGGGTTTAGTTCTTTCCTACCAGCAGGGCTCAAGTTTTTTTTTTTTTTTCTCTCTCCTTTAAATTTTTTTTTTAATTGGAGTAAAATTGCTTTACAATGTTGTGTTAGTTTCTGCTGTACAATGAAGTGAATCAGCCATATGTATACCTATATACCCTCCCTCTTGGACCTCCCTCCCCCCTCCATCCCACCCACCTAAGGCACACAGAGTCCTGAGTTGAGTACCCCAATGTTCATTGCAGCACGATAGCTGCAATGACAATAGCCAGGATAGGGAAACAACCTAAATGTCCAATGATAGATGAATGGATAAAGAAGATAGGGCTCAAGTTTTTGCAGATAGTTGAGGTATGTTTCCCATGGCACCCATGGGAGAAACTTAGAATAAAATTCCAGGAATAGAAAAAAAATACTCTAGTACTAAAGCTCTGTTCTATGTCACAGATAAAATCTTACATTGAGAAACAGTTGATAGTTCATGGATGAAATGCACTGGGGCCTCATTTAAAGATTTTTTTCCTGCCACATGTGGGAGAAGAAAAGCCATGTTGAGAGTTTGTTGACATCCATCAGTCGAAGGAGAGATTACCCATGAGCTTGTGTAATGTGGCAGATATCATCTGAGATTTCTGGCTGCAGTGGTAGTGGGATAGCAACTGGATAAGCAAGGAATGCAGTAACATGCTCTGTGTTGGGTGGTTCAGGGCTCTGGTGTCTGGAGCAGTAGCTGGCACATGGTGAGGAGGCCTCTTGGGGGTGGTGTTAGAAGGTGCCCTGACAGCCAGAACAGCATCTGAATTCACAGCAGTAATTGCAGAAGGTACAAAGTAAATTCCCAGATAGAGATGGTACCATGAGGGAATAATCAGCAAGTATCTGGGTCAGTATTTCTTAACATGTAATCCCTAGTCTAGCTGCATCAAATCATCTGGCAGATTTCTTGACCTTGCCCATCAGCCTTACATTTTAAGAATCTTTTGGGAGCATGGCCTGAGAATCTGCATTTTAATCAAGATCTCCTAAAGGATTTGAAGGCATGGAGAGCTGATGAGGCAAAGAGAACTGTAGGACTCCAGGGAGGGGTGGCTTCAGAGAAGTGAACTGACTTCTGCATCAGATTTAACCCTGGGAGTATTTGACATTTCTGGCCTCAACCTGAAGGCTAAGAATCTCAGGTTTATACCTGAAGAGGGTTGCATCTTTTGGAAGAGAATTGAAGGCCTCAAGCACATGATCAGCTTTTGCCTCAGGACTTCTGCATAATTTGGGGGCTGTACTGGGTGGGAGGTCACAGACATAGGTTAAGAAACTTTGAGAATCACAGCAGAATTTTGGCAATCTTTTTGTTTTTTCAAAGGATGTAGTCTTTTATTTTTTTATTTTATTATTTTTTTTAAGATTTAATTTTATTTATTTTTGGCTGTGTTGGGTCTTTGTTGCTGCTCACAGGCTTTCTCTAGTCAAGCAGGGGCTTCTCTTGTTGCGGAGCACAGGCTCTAGATGTGCAGGCTCAGTAGTTGTGATGCGTGGTCTTATTTTCTCTGTGGCATGTGGGATCTTCTAGGACCAGGGATCGAACCTGTGTCCCATGCACTGGCAGGCAGATTCCTATCCCCTGTGCCACCAGAGAAGTCCCAGAAATTTGGCAATCTTGCAAAGCAAAGGTTAGTGTTCAAGACCTGCCAGGAAGAGGGATTGTGTAGAATATACCAGGGTCTCAGTTGAAAACCCAATAGGTCAGGGGAAAACAAGAAATACATTAAATTACAGGAGCCACAACAGAGTTTGATATAACACAACATTTACTGGCCTAGTGGAACGTAGGGTTTTGAAACCCTCTTTGAGAGAAGTTGCCATCATCTGAAGCCCCTACACCCTTTAATATGTAATATCCTTCATTCATTCAGAAAAATTATTAGCCATGGCAAAAGAGAGGATGACAAGAATAAAAACCAAGAAATAAAACAGATCATAGAAATAGCCATGCATTGAAGTTAGCTAACAAGAACTTTTTTTTTTGGCTGCACCACACGGCATGTGGGATATTAGTTCCCTGACTAGGGATCGAATCCATGCCCCCCTCATTGGAGGCATGGAGTCCCAACCACTGGACCACCAGGGAAGTCTCAACAAGGACTTTAAAATAACTGTGACCACTATGTTTTAAAAAATAGAGGAAAAGGTAGAGAAAAATATATGATAAAAGAATTTCACCAGAGAATTGGAATCTGTAAGAAAGAATAAAATCAAATTCTAGGAGCAAAGAACAATATCTGGAATTAAGAGCCCATCAGATAGATTTAACAGCAGATTAGATAAAGAAAAACATGGGAACAGGGTAATTGAAAATAACCAAACAGAAACACAGAGAGAAGAAAAGAATGGGACTGCAGGAAAGATTATTGAGATATGTGGGGCATATGTGTCATTGGAGTCCCAGGAAAAGAGGAGAGAGAAATAATGGGTCAGAGAGAGAATAGGACAAACGAATATTTGAAGACATAATGGTTAAGAATATTTCCCGGGGCCTCCCTGGTGGCGCAGTGGTTGAGAGTCTGCCTGCCGATGCAGGGGACACAGGTTCGTGCCCTGGTCCGGGAGGATCCCACGTGCCGCGGAGCGGCTGGGCCCGTGAGCCATGGCTGCTGGGCCTGCGCGTCCAGAGCCTGTGCTCCGCAACGGGAGAGGCCACAACAGTGAGAGGCCCGCGTACTGCCAAAAAAAAAAAAAAAAAAAAGAATATTTCCCAACTGATGAAAGATATTCACCCACAGATTCAAGATATTTTTGCAAACCCCAAGCAGAATAAACACAAAGAAAACTACGTATAGATATATCATAGTAAGACAGTTGAAAATTAAAGGCAAAGAGAAAAGTCTCAAAAAGAGCTAGGAAAAAACACACATTATCCTCAAAAGAACAAAAATTAGCCTGATAATTGACTACAAGACAATGAAAAGATATCTTTAAAGTGCTGAAAGAAAAATCTATCAACCCAGAATTCTATACCCAGTGAAAATATTCTTCAGAAATCAAGGGAAAAAGGATATTTTCAGAAAAGAAAAATGAGAGAATTCATTGCCAACAAACCTCAATTAGAGAAATTCTAAAGAGAATTCTCAAGATGGAAGGAAAATGATCGCGGAGGAAACCCCAGAATTGCAAGAAATAAAGAGCGACAGAAATGTTGTTATACACCTATGGGTAGATATAAATGAATATTGACTAAATATTAATCATATATTTACATATGATTATATATAATATTTATATATAATATTAATCATTATATATATTCCCTCTATGTGTGTATATATATAGAATTAAAACGCAGGACAACATTAATGCAAAAGTTGAGAAGGTTATAAATGCAGTTAAAATTTTCTAAAGTTTTGGCATTGTATGGGAATTAATAAAATAGTAATTTAGATCATAGTAAGTTAAGGAAATATTTTTTAACATGTAAGTGAGCACTAAACAAGAGGTAAAATGTGCATAAGAGAAAAATGGAATAATAAAAGATATTAATCAAAAAAGGCAGGAAAAGAGACAAAAAGAAATATGAGTTACATAAAAAATAAATGGTAAGATGCTAACTAAAAACACCAATATATCATTAACTACACTAATTATAAGTGGACTAAATACTCTAATTAAATCAAGTGACATTGTTTTAGTAGTCAGATGCCAGGCAGTGACATTGGAGGTTGGAAGACAGTGATCCAAGTTTTGCAGTGACAAACACATTTGTTAAAATTGTGCCTGAGCTCATGTGGCAGGAAGATCAAGTAGCTACAAATTCTTTAACTTCAAAGAAAAGGTTTGGAAGATAGAATGTTAATAGTGTATGTTGGTTGTGACCGGATGTATTATTAGAAGAAAGAGATGAGTTCAGACAAGGATTTGCTGATTTGGAAACATAAATAAAAATGAATCTAAGGAGTTCAGATATTTGGGTACTGAAAGATTTAAAAAGCCATCTGCTTCTAGACTCCAAGCAGTAGGAAATAAGATGGAGAAACCCTTTGAAAAACAATGGCTTATTAAGATGCAGATTTATAGTAAAGGTCAGATTATATGGCTTTTCTATCCAAGCTGGATGGCCTGAAGTTGGTTGCCATTAAGTTAAGAGAGAGTCATAAAAAAAAAAAAAAAAAAAAGAGAGAGAGTCATGAGGGCAAGAGAACAAAGAAATGTATCAGGCTTTAGAATCATATCTAAGAACTGACATTTGCAACTGACTGGAGGCAGATAGATGGGAAACATACTATATTTTTGAGGAAATTTTATTACCAAAGAAATATGAATAAAGAACCATGAAAATGGACTAAAAACCGACATTCCTACTAGTCATCTCCTATATTATTTGACACCCTTTAATTTGTATTACACACCAATGGTACAGAGAGCCAAGAATGAGCTTTGATAGCTGGGTAGCCAATAGTACAGGAAAAAGTAGCTTGTCTTGCTAGATTTGGACATCCTAGAGAATTGAAAAGGGTAAAGCATATGGTCATGGATCCAACCATTGGGTGGAGTGTCATTTTACAATCTCATTTCTGAGCCACCCTCCACGGTCTTAAAACTCTTTCCACAATTCCAGTCATTGAAGTGGTGGCAGTGATTGTGGAGAGAGCCTCCCCTTAATACCACTGAAAAGCTTTATTCTGCAGTGGGTATGCTTACAACATGTGCCTCGTAGAGCAGTTTTCTGCAATGGGGTCAACATGTTTTTCCACAGAGCGAAATCCTGGAAATGTCTGACTAACTCTAGCATCATGTCTTAAGGGGGTAAAATAGTTTTGCTATCTGGCCACAGGAATGTAGGCCTCCTAATTTCAATTAATTCATCTCATAGGGGTGTTTTTGTGTGTTTGCCTGTTTTTCTTGGTCATGCAAACTGTATAGTTGGTCAACTATACAGTCATCTCATTCTGTAGCCAGAGGCAATTTTTTTCTCTGAAACTATCCAGTTTACACATTTTGCTTTCCAACCAGGAAGGGCGTTGTGGGGAATAGTCCTGTCTGACACAGACTGATTCATGATTACGTTAGAGAAATAGTTACGTGTCATCCTATTAGAATATGAACTTGGCAGCTGGGTAAGGCTTCAGTTCAGTTTGCACAAGAACAGGGGAGAATAAGGGTGTTATTGAGCTCACGTGTGACTCTGTGTGTCTGTCTTTTATTATGCAATGAGACAAATAAAAATAAGCGGATTCTTAGAGCCCTAGAGCATGCATGATTTGTCATGAGAACAAGAAGCAGGTTTTCTGGGAAGGCTGAGTATAGGCCCAGTTCAACAGTTTTGAATCTGATGATTTATTTAGGAAGTCTGATGGGAGAAAGCATAACCCTAACTGGCTGAGTCCAGCATAGGAGAGCTGACCACAGGAGGTTGTACTTGATTTTGTCAATAAGAGGAGTCCTCACTCCTTGCCTCACACCTTCTAAGAGTTTGAGGAAGATAACTTCAGAGAGACTGTGTCTTGGATTGTATTATGCCGTTCATCTGAGAGATTCAGGAATGAGAATTTGAGATTTGGGGATCTGGTGATAGAATCTTGCCCTTACACTTGGCAACAAGGCTGAGGTTGATCCACTGACTGATCCTTTCCTTCACTATGTATTTAATGAACAGCTGCCATGGTAGAGGTTCTGAGCCAGGCCCTGGGGGTACGGTGGGGAGTGATGCAGAGAGTTCCTGTCCCTGTGGAGTTTACAGCCAATCGGGGAGACAGATCAATACAGAGACTCACTTATAGTGAGGCGTAGGGAATGCTGTGAAATGGGTAGTATAGCTGCTAAGGGAGGCCAGAGAAGGGTCAGCCAAGCCAGCTTTGTGGAAGTGTCAGGGAAGGCTTCTTGGAAGAAATGATGTCTAGACCATGACATAAGACATGAGGGGGAAGCAGCTAGGCATAGGACTGGGGGCAGGGTCAGGGTCAGGGAAATTGGGTGAGGGAAGGGAATGGGCTTCAGCAGCGGTCCCCAACTGTTTTGGCACCAGGGGCCAGTTTCATGGAAGGCACTTTTTTCCACAGGACGGGGGTGGGGGGATGGGGGGATGGTTCAGGCGGTAGTGCCAGCGATGGGGAGCTATGGGGAGCGATGAGGAGCTATGGGGAGCGATGGGGAGCGGCAGATGAAGCTTCCATCTCTCGTCCTCCTCTCACCTCCTGCTGTGGCCCGGTTCCTAACAGGCTGCGGACCAGTATCGGTCCATGGCCCGGGGGTTGGGGACCCCTGGGCTAGAGAGTTTTGAGAGAGGGAGTCACAGAGGCTGTATTGTGGGAGCTGGGAGCAAGTGGCAATTGACTATATTCTAACAGGTGAGGCAGGAGAAGTTGAAATCTGAGTGAAGGCAGGAGTCAGATCTTGCTGAGCCATGTGGAATATTTTTAAAGAGGCTGGCCTTTATTTTAAGAGAGTTGGGAGCTATTGAACAAGATCTATCTATCTATCTATAATTCTTCTCCATTATAGGTTATTATAAGATATTGAATATAGTTCCCTGTACTATACAGTAGGTCCTTGGTTTTTTTTTTAATCAATTTTATATATAGTGGTGTGTATCTCTTAATCCCAAACTCCTAATTTCATGTGTGCATTTTTGATGTAAAAGAGTATTTTCCAGGGTACCTTCCATGGAACCCCAAGTCCTTAGATTTTCATGAGATAATATTGAAAAATGGGGTTCAAGGTTAAACAATTCCGGGTAGCCTGAGGTGAAGCTGAATTTCTTTACTGAGAAATTGAATATGCTAATGTGCATTGTGACTCTGAGAAAGGAACATGATTTGCAACATACTTTAAAATGTTTTACTAAGATTCTCCTAGCCTGCGGACCACAGAAACCTTTTAATTTTTTGGTGGAGCAACGTGAAGCACAGGGCTGATTGTAAGCTGTTTGGAGAAAAGACATCGTGTCTCTGTGGCTGAGAGCTGCCTCTAGGGTTGCGGGATCCCGGCCGTCCCCCCTCCGCAGCTTGTGATTTGCATGTGTATCTGTGACAGAAGCACAGAGTGGCAAACACACTAAGGGCTACTGGATTCTTCTCTCCAGGAGAGACAGTTTGTCGGTTTGCTGAATTCTCCAGGGAAACATTCAGAGAATGAGGGAACAGGACTTGGGGAACGGCCATTCCTTTGTCAAAACAAACACATGCGCCCCTGCGTCAGCAAACCCCATGGAGAGTAACTTGCTCAAAATTTGAAATTTGATTTTAAAGGAGGATTTGGGATCTTAAACTTGACATTGGGGAGAAAAAAATCTTTGTTAAGAAAGAACATACGTGAGACAAATGTTGGGCAGCTGAAAATCCTGGGTAACTTTGACACATCTTAATTTTTAATTGAAAATAAGATATAGAAAACTCTCTTTTAAAAAGCTCATCTTTCAAAAAAAAATATCCTGTTGAAAAAGGCAAGCTGCACTGGGTGACATCTGCCTAAGGATGTGAAGTTTTGAAAACAACCAAAATGTGAGAGAATTCCCAGGACACATTTGTTGAAAGATCTTAAAGAGCCACAGGGCTTCCCTGGTGGTGCAGTAGTTGAGAGTCCGCCTGCCGATGCAGGGGACACGAGTTCGTGCCCCGGTCCGCGAAGATTCCACATGCCACGGAGCGGCTAGGCCCGTGAGCCATGGCCGCTGAGCCTGCGCGTCCGGAGCCTGTGCTCCGCAACGGGAGAGGCCACAACAGTGAGAGGCCCGCGTACCGCAAAAAAAAAAAAAAAAAAAAAAAAAAAAAAGAGCCACAACCACGATCCAGTGTAGTTTCCTGAAATGTACTTTCTCAAAATATTCTTATCCATCCATATAATTTTCACCAGCTCTTTGGATCTTACCGATATCATCGGAAGGGGGTGATTCAGATTAAACGAACAGAGAAACACATGATTTAATAAAAATATTAATAGTAACAATACTCAAGGAATAAAAAGATTCAACTGTTTACATCAGAAAATCACCCCCAAATCTACCATGAATACTTGACCAGGCTTTTGAAAATTGTAAGAGAATCAGTTAAATGTAGGCAGGCTAAAGCAAAAAGATAAAAGGCTGAATCTCATCAGGAAGAGAATATTTTTTCCACCACCAGACTGTCTGCCAAGTACTTTCCACAATAACTTTTATTAATTTCATAACCCTAAGGGGTTCATATTATCCCCAACTTGCTAATGAATAAATTGAGCTCAGAAAACTTAAGAAACTCTCTCAAGCCCTTACAGTTGAGTGTTGAATTCATGTTTTAACCCAGATTCTTCATGTAATGAATGCATGATCTCTGTTCAATGTTTCTGCTTCCAAAGGCAAAGTTGTCCCCAACTGAATAAATTTAATTTGAAAGACAAAGATAAAAGATCTCAGACAAGCAAGAAAACTTCTAGTACTGTTTTTTAAATGAAACAGAATCCCTGGTTGAAAAGAGGTGGCACCAGAAATGAAAACCTTTCTGCAAATCTATTCATTTTAGTCAGCATACATTGACATAACAGTGACCAGGCATAAGTTTAAGCACTTTGCAAATGAGGGTCCTCCTACCATCTCTATGAAGTAGGTACAATTAACATCACCCTTTTACAGAAAAATAAACAGAGAGGTTAAGTAATTGGCCCAAGGTTTCCCAGCTCAGAAGTGGCAGAGCAGGGTCCAGATCCAGGCAGGCAGGCTCCCAAGTCCTTGTTTTTAATCTCTCTGTTAGGTTGCATCTTTGATGGAGCACTCCAAGTCTAAGGACATGCCACATTAGGGTGCCCGGTAAGATGTTTAGCTTTACAGTGTATCTCCTTGCCTAACGTCAGATGCACTTTAGGCCAAAGCAGATTTTCAAAGCTTTCCTGACTCCTGCCATGTCAAGGAACATGAGACCTGCACGTCTATATCTGGTGAGGATCTCGTGACCCCGCACAACCTGTCTGTACTTTTCTCAGGGGAGGTCCAATTTCCATGGCCACGGTGAATCAAAACCCCACCGGCTTCCCATTTGGGTGGACAATGGGTAGGGGGTTTGTGTCACCCGTGATATCGGGGCCATCTTATTGGCACAGAGTAATGAAGAGGATCACTTTGTGCTCTCCATGTTCCAGAAAAACCCAGATTAAGAGTAACCCTTGCCACTACTAACACACACACACACACAGCTGAGTCAGGATCCATATGAACAAACATCTGTGCAGAGGCCTAATAGAGTGGTATTGTGCTTGGGATAAGGGCTGAGAGCCCTCCCAGAAGTGGTTTTAGCAGAGTCAAGCCTGCAACTGGCCCTATAAATAATTATGACATTGAAAAATAAGGGGTGGGTGGGTAATAATACAGCACTTTTGAAAAGCAGTTTATTGATTGACAAAGTACTTCATGATGTTAAAATCTTCCCACTGACGTCCCTTCCCTCTGCCTAGGTCAAGGCATAAATAAACAACATTTTTTCCCTCTGCTGAAAGACAAATTATGCAAGCTATGAAGCAAAAGATAGGACAAGGTATAAATACAATTCTCTTTAAACTGCAAAGTAGACACTTCTCTTTGCTTCAACTGACCATTTTCTTTTATGTAACATAATGATAAAAACTTCCTTTAAGTTACTTCTATTTTCCATTGGTCTTCTAAATTTACCAAAAGTCCATTTGTTTCTTTTTCATCATTTTCCCTTAGGCAGGTCTAAGACACAAGCTTTAACATTGTCAAGTTTAATCGGTTCTTAAAAAACATGCAAAGTCTTGGAAGAAACAATTTTTTCAAATGGTCTATTTAATCTAGGGAGTATTATTTAAAAATATGTCTCCTGCCTCCTGTGACCAGAACCTAACAGGTAGCAGATCTACACAGGTCTGGATTTTTCCAGCCAAAAACACTGGAAAATTTCACCTTGTGGCCTGAACCTGTAAACCCATCCCTTTTTCCGAGAGTTGGTTGCTGGAAGGCCCAGGGCGTCTGGAAAGAAGAACGCTTGACTGCGAGGTATGTTGAAGTTTTGCTGAAGAAGAAAATGACCACAATGCTAAGAATCATAACTGACCCTCAGACTTTCCAGATGTGGAACCAAGTGTCAGCATAAATTTCCCCAGACTTGTTCCAAGTCCAGGCTTGGCTCTCAGTGCTGCCCGGAACACACAGGCAGAAGGCGCCAAGGTAGGCCTGTCCTGCCCTGTGTCCACACAGCATATATCTTATGTAGAAGCCAGCTCCACAGATAAAAGCAGAGCTGTAGTATTGGCTGCTTTGGAAGGCACTACCTACCTCCAATACCAGAATAAGAAATTCCAAGAAACTGAGGAGCATAGAGACCCAAGAGAGAGGAATCCATCCCTCCCCCATGCATCTTAAGCTTTGTTTCAAGACAAAAATATTCAACTTTCTTCCCTAGACTTCTGTTCCTACACATTTCCGTGTGTATAGATCGTTATATAATCTTTTCAATCATAATTTAAATTATTGATAATATTCCTTTGGGTAGCTATCTTGTAAATTAATTCATCATTTTCCTGCTATTGGAAATCGGGCTTCTTCTAATTGTTTAACATAATACATAATCTGTAATTAGTATTTCCATGGATATGATTACCTTCAAACCATTTTGTGATGTTTCCTAGTTTTCAGAGTCTCTCTTTCAATAGCACTTACATGGATCATTGGTGTATGTATCCCTTTAGCTCTTTAGTCACACCATCACTTGGAAATCCATTAACAGGAAGCCAAAAAAAAAAAAAAATCTGAAAAAATGTCCATTTAATGAAATATAAATGTAAATCTGTTGTGAGATCTACACAAGCCTTTAAAAATCAAAATGATTTTTTTAAATGCAAAAATGGAAAAAATGGTCAAAAGTTCCCACAATCTTAACCATCCTAATGTAATATTTCCACAACCACATACACCAGAATGATACTGTTGTGTTATTTTTGTCCAGCACTTTTGCATTTGCAGAGATAAAACAGCACAGCAAACACTTATATAAAGTGCTTACTCTGTGCCAAGTAGTTTAGTATAAGAGTTTTATGTGATAGTAACTCATTTAACCCTTAGAAAAAACCTGTGAGGAAGCTATTATTATTTTTCCTACTCTACAAATGAGGAAATCGAGCATCAGAGAGGTTAAGTAAGCTACCCAAGGTCACAGCAGGTAGGTGGCAGGGCTGGGACATGAACCTAGCCAGTTTAGCTATGGAATCTATGTTCTTAACCACTATACTTACTGCCTTTCTAGAATGCACACCTAAGTCTGTATTTGGCTCTCTTCAGTAATGTTACATCATATACATACTTTCGTATGTATATGTAGCTGGATAGATTTTATAACAATCATTTTAATTATTGCATAGTACTACCATAAAATTTTCCATAATAATTCAATGAGCCATTCCCCCACTATTGGAAATTGAGTTTCTCTAATTGTTTAAAGTTTTAAATAAATTATTCCATGAACATGATTTTTCAAGCCATTTTGCAGAATTTTCTTGGCATACATTCCCATAAATTGTATTGCCAAGTCAAAGAGTAAACGTTTTATGACTCTTGATACATGTTTCAAGAATGATTTCCAAAAAGTCATTCCAATTTACATCACCAACATTACTATATGAGAATACTAGATTATTTGAAACCTAGCCAGAGTTGGATATTGTCAGTTATATTTGTAAAATTCATCATTTTCAGATGTATTGTTTTTGGCAAATGTTTATAATCATGTACCCCCCTCATCTCAATCAAGATATAAAATATTTTCTTCACCACCCCCAAAAGTTCTCTTTGTAGACAATCTTCTCCTCAGATCTCCAGCCCTTGGCATCCTCTAATCTGTTGTCTGTTCCTATAGTTTTTCTTTTTCCAGAATGTCACATACATGGAAGCATAAAGTATGTATGGTTCTTTTGTGTCTGGCTTCTGTCACAGCATAACGATTTTGAGACTTCATCGTGTTGTTCCACATATCAGTGGTTGTTCCTTTTTCTAGCAATTTGGTATTCTATTGTACGAACGTATCACAATTTGTTGATCCATTAGCCAGTTCAGTTGTTTCCTCTTTGGACAACTATGAATAAAGTGGCTATAAATATTTGCAAACAAGTTTTTTAAATCTTCTTTTGGGAATTTTTGTCCAAGTAATTTTCTTTACCAGTGTCTTAGGGGTTTTGTTATCTATTTTTATCAGCTCAGGATTGAAAAAATTTTAACTTTTTCTCAAACATACTTTCAACATGTTTATCTTAGCCTTTACAATTATTTTTTATCTTTAGTTCTAAATTCTGAAATGTAGTGAAACTAATCAATCTCTTCCCTTCCCTTATTATTTCTTCTATTACTTCTATTTTTTTATATAATTTTTTTCTTTTTGGCCGCACCGTGAGGCTTGCGGGATCTTAGTTCCCCGACAAGGTATTGAACTCGTGCCCTCGGCAGTGAAAGCACAGAGTCCTAACCACTGGACTGCCAGGGAATTCCCTCTTCTATTACTTCTATGCTTAGAATTTTGTCTTTTGTCTTCTATGCTTAGAAAACTACTTAGAGTTACTTAGAATTTTGAAAAATATTACATTTTCTTCATTAGTTGGTGGCTGGGATTTTTATATTAAATTTCTATTCACTTGGAATTGATTTTGATTCATGGGATAACATCTTTAACATTTAACTACTCTATGATACTATTTGTAAATATCATCCTATCACAGAAATCCATAAAGGGCAGTAAGTAAAGTAAGTCTGTGCAAGAGTTGTGTGTTCTTCCAGGCTTCAAAGAGATGGAATTAGTAAAGGATACAGTTTCTGCTCTTGAGTAGCTTTTAGAGGAGTTAAAGATCAGATGGTGTATTAGTCAGGGTTCTCCAGAGAAAGAACCAATAAAAGATATGTATATGTGTGTGCACACACACACATATGTGAGGTTTACTTTAAGGAATTGGTTCACCCAGCTATGGAGGCTATGAAGTCTTATGATTTGTTGTCTGCAAGTTGGAGACCCAGGAAAAGTGGTGCCATAGTTCCAATCTGGGTCCAAAGGCCTGAGAACCAGGTGTAAGTCCCAATCCCAGAGCAGGAGAAGACCAATGCCTCAGCTCAAGGAGTCAGGCAGAGAGCAAATCCTCCCTTCCTCCACCTTTTTGTACTATTCAGGCTCTCAAAGGATTGGATGGTGCCTACCCATATTGGGGAGGGCCATTTACTTTACCCAGTCTGCGGATTCAAATATTTTTTAAAAATATTATTTATTTATTTTGGCTGCACTGGGTCTTAGTTGTGGCACGTGGGATCTTTAGTTGCAGCATGTGAACTGTTAGTTGTGGCATGTGGGATCAGTTTACCAACCAGGGATCCAACCCGGGTCCCCTGCATTGGGAGCATGGAGTCTTACCCACTGGACCACCAGGGAAGTCCCTGTTGATTCAAATATTAATCTCATCTGGAAAACTCTCACAGACACACCCAGAAATGATGTTTAACCAAATATCCGGGCTCCCCCATGACCTAGTTAAGTTGACACATAAAATTAACCGTCACAGATGGGTAGTTAGGTAGAAAGATAATTTAGGTGAGATATTTCCGTTTGTGTCAGTAGTTATAGTCTCTGTAGTCCCAGAATGTACAGCACAACTAGGAGGGCTAGAATGTTGATTTGGAATTTTAGACCTTGTCAAAATTGTGTGCTAGGGCTTCCCTGGTGGCGCAGTGGTTGAGAGTCTGCCTGCCGATGCAGGGGACACGGGTTTGTGCCCCGGTCTGGGAAGATCCCACATGCCACGGAGCGGCTGGGCCCGTGAGCCATGGCCGCTGAGCCTGCGCATCCGGAGCCTGTGCTCCGCAGCGGGAGAGGCCACAACAGTGAGAGGCCCGCGTACCGGGAAAAAAAAAAAAAAAATTGTGTGCTAATTGGACTGATTCCCCATCAGCCTGTATCAGAAATAACCAGACCAAATCTGCAATTGATAAACTTTGCCTGATCTTCTGAATGTGATTACAGTCAATCAGAAAGGCACTTTAGGAAAGTTCACTGTCTCAGCTAACATCTTCAGCCACTCACATTCTCTCTGCTCTCTGTCCAGACTCATAGAGGAAGGAAGTTGAAGGAGCAGAGTAGGTGCTAGCTTGACTTGTACACTTAACTGCTTGAAGAGAAAAGCCAGGAGCAAGAGAGTGAGTGGAAAATGGTGCACCAACCATGCCTACTAGTCACAGTGACCTAACAGATGCCTTGGTCTCTCTCCATTCATGTTATCAGAATATCAGAAGGAGGGTGGGAGGGAAGTGAATAGGGAGGTGGGGAGAAGGGAAGGAAGATCCTCTCTTCTTTTTGTGTGGTTGGCACTTGGGTTCTCTGAACGTAATATCCCTGAGTTTTCACTGTGGCTCTGGAGTCAGATACAGGTTCAAATCTTAGCTCTACCACTTTGTAGATTGCAACTGTGTAAATATATTTCTCTGTGTGTATACACATACACATACACACATATGTTCACAGGAAAAAAAAACCCACTGTAAATCACTAAAGGAGGGAGAATTACCACTCTCTTGGGAATTACTGTGGAGGTGGCATCAGTAACAGTGATCAAACCCTGAGCAGAAGATGACCCTGTCCTAATAACACCAGTTGACATCCAGTGACTGCTTGCCTTGAGCTGACACTGCGTGCATACTTCACATGCCCTAGTTCATGAAGATGTTATTAACTGATTTTACTAATGGTGAAGTTGAGGCTCAAGTGATTTAGATAATTTCCCTCATAACCCTACATAGTGCTGAAGTTGAGCTGGGATTGGAATCTAAATATGTCAGATTCCAGAACATGACTTCTAACCTTGACACTGTACTTAGCAGCACTAGTGGGTCATTTCACCTTCCCCTCTTGGGGCTTTTGCTTCCAGTGTTAGACTTTAGAGGGTCTGTGTTTTGTTTTAATAAGGGGGGTGATTCCTCTAAAGGCTCCCAAATCCCCACAAGTATGGAGTCTCTCTGTATAGGTCCAGAAACACTTAGTTTCCTCTCAATTCCTCAATCATATGATGTTTCATTATTTTCATTTACTCTTTATAAAAGAAATCAGCCTAAGGGTATGGAGGCTTTCTCAGGACTAATTCTTATATGGTTGCAAGACAGGCCTGATGGGTGGTTCCAAGGCTCCCACTATTATAGTTCATATCTCTTTTAGTGACCTTGGGTCCCATGCTCAAGAAACTTTCCTGAACCTGTTTAGTGGTTGGACAAAGCGAAAGGCAGATCCGCTCTCTATGGAATCCCAGGGCTGGCCTGACCACGAGAGAGGTGTTTAAGTGGAGGGCTACAAAAGTAACTTGGGGAGAAAGGAATGGAAGGTATTTGACATCTTTGATCTGTTGTCAGATTGGGGCAATGAGAAGTGAGATAGGTCTGCTGTCAGAGAGGAGAGACCTAAGTGTGAGTGGGTGGAGGAGACTAGGAGGCTTGCAGAGAGGTGGTGGGTTACTTGAGGGGAAAAAGAGATTGAACCTCTCAGGTGTCATTTGGTAATTTAAGGTTGGCCGTGGAATCCACTGGCCATCAGTCTTGGTGAGCTGCCCTGGCCAAAGAGGTCACGTTTAAGCTCCCCAACCAGAGCTCTTCATCTGCTGTCTGTGCAGGAAGCCAGGCAGCCTGTTGGGCTCATTGTTCTTTGTTGTTCCTGCTCCCGCCTGCCCATCCACTCCCTGTTACTTATGGTAGAAGATTCTAAGGCAGGCAGGGGTCTGGGGCTGCTGGTTTATATCAGCATCTGATGTCTGAGTTGAGTAATCCATGGCTGTCAGACTCCCACAAGAACTATGATAATAGATTTAGGAATATGTGGGAATATGTTCAACTTTACATCTTTGTAAGATGGTTGCCTCACTTTCAAGGGCAGATAATTTGAGCCAAAAGATATCCAGACTTGGAATGTGTAGACTTGCTATTTACTCGCTGTGTGACTTGGGCATGTTGCCTAACCTCTCTGAGTCTTGGTTTTCACTAAGGTAAAAAAGGAACTCAGGTCTCTAGGAACCAGTACTGTAAAGTTCTGTCCAGGCCCTTGGGAGTAGTAGCTGTGAGCCTGTTACTGATTTACTCAAATTTACAGACTCAGAATAGGTGTGTCCATCACCCTTAGGTAAATTGATTTATTTTCTAAAGAAAGAGGAATTCACCACTTAAGTGAATCTTCTGGTAATTCCTCTGGTTAATCCAATGGATATAATAATATATATATATTGATGTTTAGCCAGTGGTCTTATTTCAATTGAGAAGTTATGTTGGTCGGCTAGGCAATTCTCTTCCTACCCTGAGTATTCTTGAAGGATGCACCACTAGACATGAGCCTCCCCCAGTGGGTCTCCCACATTTATCACCTTTGGGATAACTTCCTTGGCCATCTCCTGGGAAAACAGGAAAGGTGCCTCCAAAAGTCAGGTTTGAGATTTGCATCCATGCTTTACCTTTAGCCCCCTTCAAAGCTATTGCCATGACAACCAGCCTCACCCTGGGTATCTGGTCAAGAGTATACTGACATCTAATCCAGTGCGAGAGAGCTTAGGACCACGGCCTCCATATTTAGTGCTGAGTGAGACTCAGTGACGGGATGAACCTCTGGACAACCTGGGCAGGAGAGTGAGGGGCCAGAAAGGAGTACCACCGTGGCCTAGGTGTGTTGACTGTAGCTGGCAGATTTGTGAGCTTGAGTGAAAACGCCTTTGAAGACTCCCCCAGTGAGCTGAGGGGACTTTGAAGTGGGTGAGGACTGTTGTCCTGAAAAGGAGCAAGTGGGAACTCTAATTTGGCTTTAATCTTAGTGTGACGACTCGGGAGTTCACAAGTTGTGGAAGCCCGTAATAATACGATGGACTCTTCCCAATTTCCTCCCAACCAGCAGGCTGCAGCTCCAACCCTGGGGTCAGGGAGCTCTTAGGCCCCTCACATGTCATCACTCTACTTACATCCTCTGGGCCAGAGTCAGCTTTTTCTCTCAGCATTTTAGGTCCCTTGAGAAAAATATTTCCTCAACCAGGGCTCCACACCAGCAACTGATCAAAACCGCCCTCCTCACAGCATTTAATCCAACAATCTAGTTTGTGTCCCCTGGTGTCTATCCCTGGAGGCATTTTAATTTTTAATGTAGTTTTAAAAATCAAGGTTATACCGCACAGCATTTAAAGAATCAAATGCATCTACAAAGCTTTCAGAAAACACAGCAGCCTCTCCCCATCCATTTACCACTCCTCCAAAGCCCCTGCTTTCAACCCCTTTGGCCTTTCTTGTGGTCTTTATCCTTAACATGGTTCAACTGCAATTCTTGATTTTTCAGTGTTAAACATCATCTATTGACTTCCAACTATGGAAGATGAGGATTTATCCTTTCCCATCCGCCACCCAAGTCTGCTACACAAAGACTTTTTTTTTTTTTTTTGCAGTACGCGGGCCTCTCACTGTTGTGGCCTCTCCCCTTGCGGAGCACAGGCTCCGGACGCGCAGGCTCAGTGGCCATGGCTCATGGGCCCAGCCGCTCCGTGGCACATGGGATCTTCCCGGACCGGGGCACGAACCCGTGTCCCCTGAATCGGCAGGCGGACTCTCAACCACTGCGCCATCAGGGAAGCCCCACATAGACTTTTTTTGTCCCCTGTCTTTTATAATTTTGGTTAGATTGATATGTAGCACTTGACGACTTTGTAAACTCCATACCTGAGTCATGTATGATTACCTTCCCAGCACAAACATTTGTTGTCCTAAAGTTAATAATGGCTTTGTTTTTACATGTGCTTAGTTTTCTGTGCAATTGTCATTACCATATTCCTTAACTGTCCCCCAACTGTTTATCTCTTTCCATATCTTCACATACATTAGAGAGTCTATTAATTTTATATGCTCTGAAGAGGTCCCTCCTGGAGCCTTCCCTATAGGCCTGTTCACAGCTGTCATCTTGGGATCTTCCTTCATCATTTTCCTGGACTTTCTCTTCGCCTCTCCTTTTCGTTGGGTCTTCTATTTCCTGCATTCTATGTCTGCCTCTTCCTGGGTTTACTTCCTTGTTTTGGTGAAGTATCTCTGAGAAAGAATGAAAATGAGATAGACTTTTGGAGATCTTGGAGTCTGAGAATCCAAAATCCTTTGATTTCCCCTTCCCCTTCATTATCTTAGGTACTCAACATCCAATCCTATATTGGAAATCATTTTCCTTCAGAATTTTTACGGAATTGCTCCCTTGTCTTTCAGCTTCCAGTGCTGAGAAAGCCGATGCCATTCTGATTTTTGAGATTTTGTATAATACCTGCTTTTTACTCTGGAAGCTTTTAGAAACCTCTTTGTCTTCTTTGTCAACCCACCTTAGGTTGGGTTTCCTAGAAACTGAGATTGAGACAGGGTTTTGAGTGCATGTGACTAATTGAGGGATTAGTCTCAGGAGAAGATAAATGAGGGAAGGAGGATGGTTCTGGGGAAAGAGCTAAGGATGTGGTTTGGCTGGAAGCTAGTTTGGCCTGATACCCCGCTCTGTTCTGGAGCACAGATTGGACCAGAGTTGGTTCCCCTTTCGGGACAAGACTCTAGACATTTCCCATCAGTCACTGGTGTGAGCTCTCCTGTGCAGGAGCTGGAGTGGTGGGTAGAACCTCCCAGGAGACACAGCTGCCCTTTGGCTGAGGGCAGTTCCCCAGAGAAGGGGGCTGTGAGCCCAGAGTGGCCAACAGTTGGATGTGCTGGCCCCATACAGGGGATCCGGACAAGGTACCAGTGATATCTTCTAGACACGTGTTCTGAAGGTCACAATGATTGTTTTTCACTCTGGAAACATATACTTGAGTTCTGGGAAATTTTCTTCGATAGTTTTGTTGATAACATCATCTTCTCTGGAACTCTTTTTATTCAGATGTTGGAGATGCTGGAATGGTTCTCTGTCATCACCTTATCTGTCCTTTCCTGTTTTCCTTCTCTTTTTCATTTTTTTAAAAACAATTTTGAATTTTATTTTATTTATTTTTTTATACAGCAGGTTCTTATTAGTCATCAGTTTTATACACATCAGTGTATACATGTCAATCCCAATCTCCCAATTCATCCCACCACCACAACCCCACACCCACACCCACACCCACCCCCGCCACGGCTTTCCCCCCTTGGTGTCCATACGTTTTTTCTCTACATCTGTATCTCTATTTCTGCCCTGCAAACTGGTTCTCTTTTTCATTTTGTTCTTTATTTATCTTTCTTCTGAGTTTTTACATTTCTGCTATCTTATTTTTAATTTCTGAGACCTCTTCTTTGTTCTGAGTATTCTTCATTTATTTATTTATTTATTATTTTTAAATTAATTAATTTACTTATTTTTGGCTGCGTTGGGTCTTCGTTCCTACGTGCAGGCTTTCTCTAGTTGTGGTGAGCGGGGTCTATTCTTCCTTGCAGTGCATGGGCTTCTCATTGTGGTGGCTTCTCTTGTTGTGGAGAGCAGGCTCTAGGCGCGTGGGCTTCAGTAGTTGTGGCACATGGGCTCAGTAGTTGTGGCACGCAGGCTCTAGAACACAGGCTCAGTAGTGGTGGCGCATGGGCTTAGTTGCTCTGAGGCATGTGAGATCTTCCCGGACCAGGGTTCGAACCTGTGTCCCCTACCTTAGCAGGCGGATTCTTAACCACTGTGCCACCAGGGGAGTCCCTGAGTATTCTTCATTTAAATAGTCTCCTGCTTCTCTTTTATGGCTGCAATATCTTTTTTCCCAAATATAGAGGGTTTTTTTTCAGTTTTTCTCTGCCTCCAAGTTATTTTCCTCTGTGTATTGGTTTTCTTCCTAATCTTTTATAATTGAGATTTTCCCCTAATATGTCTGGCTTGGCTAGATGCTCATATTTAAAAACGGGACGCTCAAAAGCTGAGTGGAAACTTCGAGTCAGTGGGGTTATCGACCGTGAGCTTCATGGTAGGGTGAGCTGGACAAGCCATTTTCTGCAGAACCCTAAGATCTTTAGGTCTTTTCCTGTGAGTTGATCAGATTCCGGTGAGAAGGCTCTGTTAATTTTCTGCGTAGAGGATATAAACCAGGTTTCCAGTGTTTTGAGAGCCAAGTAGAAGGAGAAGAATGTTTGAGTTTCAACATTCACTAAGTATTCATTTAATCCTCCTATTTTTATTACACCATCTCCACCCTCAGCTGTGGCTGGTGTCCTCCAGTCCAGAGACTATGATTTATCTTTTCCAAACACCAACCCTCTTTCTTCTTCTAAGGTGGCTGGGGAGTCTGTCACCTGGCTCCATGGGAGAGAAGGGATATGAAGGGTCTCAGTGCTTCTTAAACAGACTTTTACTCAATACCACCTCTTGTAAGCTTACCTCTCCCCCAGCTTCTACAAGTACCCCCAATTCCTAAGACTTTTGTGGGTTCTTCACTATAAATTGTGTCTCCAGTTCCCTCACTTAAGATATATCTTTGTTGAGATAATCAGTAACTATGCAGGCATCTGCCTTCCGACTTCCAAAATTTCGTTGCTATTGTATCCTCTCTGGAATTCTTTGTTTTTATATGTTTACGCTTTAAAAAAAAATCCTTTTACTGTTATTTTAGTGGAATTTCAGGAGGGACTAGACATTAAGGCATGCGTTCAGTCCAACATCTTTAGTTGAAATCCCCAACAGGATCTTGTAATCTTTCTGCCAGGAGAAAGAAATTTTCACTGAAACTTCTCTCTGCTTCTTACTATTCATCTTAACTGTGTTGAGCCTGCCTTTTTCACTGGTAAGGACTGTCCTCATAACCGAAACCTCTTTCCTAGAATGTACTCCATAACAGGTACATAATAATAATAAATTTTTGTTAAATATTTATACAACATTATATACTCAACATTGTACTAGATCCTCAAATAGCTTATCTAGTTGGGGAAACACACACACACACACACAGTACAACAAAGTGTTGTTCTAATATGTTAAAGAAACAATAATCCATTCAGAGATTCTGCAGCAACAGATTTTTAAAACAGCATATTCAAAAATCCACATTAACATTTCACTAATTCACATGCATAATCCAATTTATCTCGATCCACAAACACTTACAACAGATGGAGTTTTTTTTTTTTTTTTTTTTTTTTTTTTTTTGCGGTACGCGGGCCTCTCACTGTTGTGGCCTCTCCCGTTTTGGAGCACAGGCTCCGGACGCGCAGGCTCCGCTCACGGGCCCAGCCGCTCTGCGGCGGCATACGGGATCCTCGCAGACCGGGGCACGAACCCGTGTCCCCTGCATCGGCAGGCGGACTCCCAACCACTGCGCCACCAGGGAAGCCCCAGATGGAGTTTTCATCATGTGCTTCTAAGCTATGCTCCGATGTCAAGGAGCTGACTAGAGCTGTACCGTCAGGAACAGATGTGGTCGTGGAATACAAAGCTATTTCCACCTTTCACCTCCCCCTCTTCACTCTTGAAGGTCATGAAAAAGACAAGTGCCTAGAATCAGGAGAAAGAAATTTCAAAATTTGAGCACCACAAAGACAATAATCTAGCACACACCACTCGCCAGTTGCCTTGGCATTCACCTCTACACACCCGAGGCTGCTTGCTGTGAACATCGACAACTCTGTTCCTGAAGACTTTCTACCTAATTGCAGGATCAAGCTCCACTTGTACACAGGGGAGCTTGTGTACAATCTGGTATTAATACCAGAGTTTAATTAATACCGGATTCCCTTAGGAATCACCCTTGAATCAGTGACAGATTGGGGATGTTATTGGTGGGTAAATTCCCCAGCTTCCTAATCCTTCAGTTGGGATAACTCTGAGGCATGTTCTACACTATCTCCCAGAGCACCCCAGCAGGACTGAATTCCAGTTGCCCACCCTGCTAACTGGCTCTGAAATGTACCCTTCATTGGCTTACTTCCGTTTCCTGTCCCACTTCTTCACTTCCTTACCAGTGCTTCCCATGGTCACCCACTAAATAAACAACTGGCACTCAAATTTTTGCCTGTAGTGAAACCCAGACCTAGACCAAGATCTTCCCTAAAGAATAATGTATCTCAGAGAGGTCATACTCTTACTCTGAACTTTACAAAAGTAGAATGAACCCAAAAGATATACCAGGAGACTGTTACTCCAGATGCACAGAACAGTAGAATAACTCAACAGCCAACCAGTGCTTACACAGTTAAATTTTGGAGCTGGAAAGGGTTCAAATGGTAATTCAGTACAACTCCCATTCAAAGCTAGAGCCTCTCTTCTAAAGATCCCTGACCAGTGATCATCTCAAGTCTCTATTTGAATATTGCAAAACACAACAGAAACCCAAAGAAACTCAGCCCTTCATATTTAAGTTCACACTTTGGGTTGACCTTGGTAGATGCTAGAAAAGAAGGAAGATAACAAAAGATGTCCAAAATACATGGGTGGTTTTTGAGTGAGAACAATTTAGACTGTCATCTACAAGAATACCAGTTAAAAATGGACTTTATACACATTCCCAAGCCATTAAACCAAGCAGTAAATTAAGTTGTTTCTTTGGCAATGAATTTCCAAAAGTTTTCCTTCTCCAGTTTCTAACCCATCCCTATTTTCCCTGGATAGAAAATTTCCTTCCTCTCTCTCTCTCCTTTTCTGTCCTTCTCTGTTTGAACAAGCATCTCTTGACAGCCACACAGTGGACCCTGTTGACACTCAGTAGATGGTAAACAGTTTTAGCAGCAATGTCCACTCCTAGTCACATAAAGCTCATTAGAGACTGTTTATCACAAAGTCTCACCCCCTGGGGGAACAAAGAAAGGTTAAGAAGTAGAGTGAATACACAAATTATTGCCCAAAACAGGAGCTGCTTATACAAAGCGCAGTGGCAAACCCGACCTTCCATAGAGGATGCTAGAACCCTGGGCTGTTTGCCATAATTCTCCTCCTCTCCCCCCACATGGAAACACTCTCAGAACCACTGAACGTTTTCAAGAAATATTAACATGAAAGTTTCTATACAGAAAGCAACCAACCAATCTAGGCTGTATTAGAAGCCAGTCACAAAAGTTCAGGGGCTGAGACCAACTGACTATAGCAGCTAGCTGGATGCGAATGTGTAGGGCAGTGTGGTGGAAAGAGAATGTATTTTGGCGTTTGTTAAGATTTATATTTCAATCACCAACTATGTTAGCCGAGGCATGAACTTGGACTCTCTTAACTTCATTTGCTTCAGCAAAGTGGGAATGATACTGATACTTAAAAGATTCTTTTGGGGAGTAAACAAACATTAAAATACGTTTGGTAAAATATCAGATTATAAGGCAAGGTACCCAGATTGGTTATTATTACCTTTCCTTGCTGCTATACTGCATTTGGTAGCAACAATGCCCTATTGCCATTTGAACGATCCAATCTGAATCAGGTAACCTTAGTTAATCCAAAGCAATGATCAATTTTAATTAAAATAATCATTAACATTGTTAAGACTATGACTTACAGACCACTTACTGCATGTAAGGTACTGTTAAGCTCTTTTCATTATCATCTCATAGAATTCTTAAAGTAGACCTATGAGATGAGATATTTTTCCTGTTTTACAGCTGAGGACACAACACTTTAGGGAAGTTGAATTACTTTTATGAGGACTACAATGAACAAGTGGTAGAGCCAGGGTTAAAACTCAAGTCTGTTTGACTATAAAACCTATGTTCTGAACCATCAGTAGATACAAGGTAACCCATGGTGATTGGAGTTGATGAGGGTGAGAGCCAGGACACCCCCAAAGGAGAGGAAGCAGAGGGCGGGGGACGCAGAGGAAGGCATTGGCCGGGAGCAGCCTGGAGGACCAAATTTTACATTCTGATGGGGCTAAGTGAAGAGTTTGGCCAAGGAATTAGGTGGGTGGCCTAATGGTCAAGTTGTTAGATGTGTTCCATGAAGGGGAAAAGCTCTTAATATGAAACATCTAGCTGCAAGGAACCGAAGACTCAACTACCAGTGGCCTAAGCAGAATGGACTTTATATCTCACTTAGTGTCACGTCCAGGGGAAGAGTGGTTCCAGGGTCAATTTGGCTATTTGACTGTGTCATCAAGGATCCAGGTCATTTACATCCCGCTGTTCTGCCATTCCCAGAACGTCTACCACCCTCTCCTCATCTCCTGCCAAGCTGCATGATGCTTGTGGTAGTTCCTGATATGTCACACAGAAAATCCACACCCAACAAAGAAGGGGGTGTCTCTTTCCATGTGTCTGTCTCTTCTTATTATGGAGAAAAATCTTTCCAGAAGCCCTGAAAGGGCCACCCCTCAGGCTCCATTTGTCAGACTTGTGTTACGTGGTCGTGCCCAACCAGTCCATGGCAACAGGGAAGAAATTACTATAATTAGCTTAAACTAACCAATGTTCATCTTCTGGGATGAGGTGTTCCTTTCCTTGACAGCTTGGAGGTGGGGCACCTAGACAGAACCAAGAAGAAGTATGTGTTTGTATGTGTGTATGTGTGTGATTGTGTGTATGCACACTTGCATGCGTGTGCAAGTGTGAGCTCTAGGAGAGGCAAACAACAGGGTCGGCCACAAGCAGGCTGCTTGCAATGTCTCCTGAAAGCGATGAGAAGGGAGAAAACGTCCCTGGAATTACTCCAGTAAAAATTAGTCTGCACCGAACTCTCCAAGCCAGAGGTCTCTCTTTTCTCCCTGAGCATTTTCCTTTTTTGTTCATTGACCCCTTTTGCCTGGCACACACCTCCTTTCTGCCTGGTCTGCATCAGGCCTGCCTTGGACATTGCTTTTCCATGGCTGCTGTAACCTTTACCACTTCCTATGGTTGGTCCTAGAGCCCTTATTCTCCAGATCTTTATTTCCCCAACTTTTTTCTACATTTTTAAAAAGAAATATCTATTGACACCATGGATCCCAGTTTAGGAAATGCTAAGCCAACAATTAATTCAGCAGTAAATTATTATTTAAAGGAAAAATAGAACCATAGAGACTGTTTTGGGAAAAGAGCATTCCCTCCTAAATATTCCCGTATTTTTTAGTTCCTACCCAAAAAGCTGCTCTCTGTCTTCCATTAGATACCGGAGAAACAAATCCCTCCTTGCCACTCCCAAGAGTGCATCCCCGCGGCAATCTCCAGTCACTTTGCTTCCTTGGCAGGCGGTGGACACGATGGGCCCATCCTTCCTCATTCAGATGGCGGCCGTGGTGGGAGGATTGGCCTAATGTTAAACAGAGCTCCATCTAGTCCTGCAATGAGCAGTGGCCAGGAGCCCAGCATTAAAGACATAAATAAGCTGCAGGTTTGCAGAAACCTGCCAGCAACTCTCTGAAACAGGAAGAGGCTACTTAGAGCTGTCCTGCTAACTCTCAACCGTGGGCCTGCTGCTCAGGTCTGAGGCTCCCTGGCTGCCGAAACCACCAGCCTTGGAGTTGACTCCAAGGGCACCAGTCTGAGAGGCCGCCTGAGATGGCAGGGACTGCTGATTGGGGAATGAGCTAGATAACCCCTCCATTTGCAGCAGTAGAAGGGGGTTATAAATGTCATTCCTCTTCTGGGAGACGTGGTATCTGACTCCATTAGACTTCCAGGAGAGCCCAAAACAAACAAACAGAAAAGGAAAGGGCTTAGGATAATGGAATAGGATCAGGGCTGGCGTTGGGGAGCCGCTCCCAGGCACCCTGCGTTCCGGGCCCCCGCTTGACTGCCATTGAGAACTATGCTGCTCACATGGAGATGGGGCTGGAACAAGTCTTTGAAACTCTGAGGCAATCAAACTAGGCTTTTCTGGGGGTCAGTTTTCTCAAGTCTGAAAGCCATTAGTTTTGTATGAAAAGCCATTATGGATGAATACAGTCAATACAATTAAAACAGATTCCTTGTATGACAACAAATGATAAACAATCAGAATGTAGCTGATGGCCTACTTAGTCAAGTAATAATTGATACCGTAAAATTTCTATCCAGTGGAAAACTGGAGATCATTCCTTAGAGTTCATGGCAATTAGAGTCAAGCCTAGGAGGTAGAACTCTAAATGTCATCATTCAATAAGGAGATATTTATCAAGCACTATGTGTTCATAGACACAAAAGATGTGTCTCCTTCAAAAGCATCACAGACACATATGAAGTTAAACGATGATTTAAATAATAGAACGAGAGCGCGTGAGGAGTCACAGGCACTATTTGAGAAATTAGAGTGTATATAGGTTAAGACACTCATAGGTGGGTTCAACTATGATGAGGTGGAGTGGCCTGAGAAGGCCTCTGAGAGAAGGTAGGACTTAAACTGGGGCTTAAAGATGAAGGATATGGATAGATGAAGGGGAAGAGAAAGGAGGGGTTTTAAGAAAATTGCACGGAATAATCATGTGTGAACAGTGTTGTTTATACTGGAGCTTTCATGTACCGGTATGCCCATCCACTTATAATCACCTGCCTGAAAATCATTATTATGGTCTTCTTTTTGTTGCTGTTCTCCAAGTGAATTATTTTCCTTTTTAACTGCTTTATTTTTATTTATTTATTTATTTATTTTGTGGTACGCGGGCCTCTCACTGTTGTGGTCTCTCCCGTTGCGGAGCACAGGCTCCAGACGCACAGGCTCAGCGGCCATGGCTCACAGGCCTAGCTGCTCCGCGGCATGTGGGATCTTCCCGGACTGGGGCACGAACCCGCGTCCCCTGCATCGGCAGGCGGACTCTCAACCACTGCCCCACCAGGGAAGCCCTTAACTGCTTTATTGAGATGCAACTGAAATGCAATAAACTGTACACATTGAAAGTATGTAATCTGATATGTTTTGACATATGTATACAACTCCACAATCAACACAATGAACCCATTCATCAGCCCTACTGAAGAGTTGTAACCTTTTCAATTTGGAAAGCCAGATATATGGCTTCAAGACACGCATTCTACGCAGATTCTAAAAGCCAACTCTTCTCCCTTCTTTGACATGAGGGCCCCTTTCTCTCCAATCCAGAACATAGGTTTCATCTTTTAGTAATAATCAAAGGAACCACACTTCGTTGAGGGCATTTGGCAGCCTGGAATCGGCTTATTTCTTTATTATTCCTAAGGACAATCCCAGCGAGGAAGGTATTAACTTTCTTCCCATTTCAGAGGAGAGAAAGAAAAGCTTAGGGGGTCAGTTACTCTCCCAGGTCTGATAGATTGATAGTCTGCTATCAGTAGATGGCAAAGCCACTGCAGGATCTCAAGGCTGCCTGTCTTTCAGGCATACACTCACATGTATGGACTCTGAGACCCTTATAAACCTTTTCCAAGACAAAGGATCCTGCTAGCCTGACACACAGGCAAGGAGGATATTGAGGATAAAGTTCTAATCATTGAATCCTGACCATGGATAGAACAGTGAACTCAGGTTGGCTCATTCAGCTTTCAAAAGTATCAATTTACATTCCCTCCAAGAGTGCATGAGGGTTCCCTTTTTTCCATATCCTTTCCAACACTTGTTATCTTTTGTCTTTCCGATTACAGCCATCCTAGCAGATGTGAGATGATATCTCGTTGTGGTTTTACTGGCATTTCCCGGATAATTAATCTACACTCCCATGTTCAAATCAACATTATTCACAATAGCCAAGATGTGGAAACATGGAAATAACCTAAATGTCAATGGATGGGTGGATAAATATATCCCATATATATATCTAAACATTTTCTTGATATAGATATAGATATATATAAAGGAATGTTACTCAGCTTAAAGAAAAGGAAATCGTGCCATTTGCAACGAGGTGGATGAACCTGGAGGACATTATGCTACATGAAATAAGCCAGACACAGAAAAGCAAATACTGCACGATTCCACTTATATGTGAAATCTAAAATAGTCAAACTTATAGAAGCAGAGAGTGGAATGGTGGTTACTAGGGGCTGGGGATTGTCAATTATACCTAAATAAAGCTGGAAAAGAAGTTAGACTGTGACTTCCCTTCTGTTTCCTATAAAAGAGCTTTGGTGGTCCTGAGTGGGAGTGGGTAAAGTTTCCTCCATCTGCCGCCGTCCCTGCAATCCCACCCAGTCACTCATCCTTCCCAGAACTCAACCAGGCTCTCTTGTAACGGACAGAAGTCCATCTCAGAAAGAAGAGCGAACACGGGCGTCTCGCTCTCAGAATCTCCCCTGTCGGCCTCTGACACACCGGGGAAGGGGTGCTCCGCTCCGATGACTGCTGTGTAAATGTCCTGTCAGGCTGTTTATACTCACAGTGCATTTTCTTGGCTTCCCCAGATCTGTTAATTGCCACCAGTTCAGGAACCTTTGAAGGGAAGAAAGCCAGATTGCAGAAACATACCAGTGTTTATCATGAGCGACTTTCCAGGGGTTCCTGTAACAGCAAGGGGCAGGTCCTTTTCTTCAGAAGACAAGGCTTTGCTGCCTCAAGTCTGAGCCTGGCTTTCGCTCCTGAGGGTTTCTGATGCACAGGAGATGGTCGATTCCTCTTCACGAGCTCTCACTCAGAAACTTGTATGGAGTTGTGGCTCATGATGTGGAACGGCTGTGCTGGGTAAATGGTTTTTTGATCATGTGTTTCTGCATCACAATATCCCATCCTCCAAGCCCTTCCAGATAAGGGGCTACCATATGACCCAACAATTCCACTCCTGGGTATTTATCCGAAAAACACAAAAACACTAATTGAGAAAGATACATGCACCCCAACGTTCACTACAGCACTATTTACAATAGCCAAGATATGGACGCAACCTAAGTGTCCATCGACACAGAAATGGATAAAGAAGATGTGGCGCATGTATACAATGGAATACTACTCAGCCTCTGAGTACTGATCTCATCCTCTCTCTTTCTTCCCAGCAATGTTCGCTCCTGGGCTTAGGTACTTCTTTGCTGCATTTATAAATACTCAAGGAGGGTGTTTAAGAGTATATAGTTGCAAAGTACTGTGTCAGAAGGACCCTTCCTTTTTTTTCCCCTTTCTTTCATTATTTTTATTTTTTAAATGATGTATAGTTGATATACCATATTATATAAGTTACAGGTGTACTATATTGTGTGTCACAATTTTAAAGGCTATACTCCATTCACAGTAATTATAAAATATTGGCTATATTCCCCATGCTATACCATATATCCTTGTAGCTTATTTTATACCTAATAGCTTATACCTCTTTTTTTTTTTTTTTTTTTTTTTTTTTTTTTTTTTTTTGTGGTATGCGGGCCTCTCACTGTTGTGGCCTCTCCCGTTGCGGAGCACAGGCTCCGGACGCGCAGGCTCAGCGGCCATGGCTCACGGGCCCAGCCGCTCCGCGGCATATGGGATCCTCCCGGACCGGGGCACGAACCCGTATCCCCTGCATTGGCAGGCGGACTCTCAACCACTGCGCCACCAGGGAGGCCCTAGCTTATACCTCTTAATCCCCTGCCCCTATATTGCCCTTCCCCCTTCCCTCTCCCCACTGGTAACCACCAGTTTGTTTTCTATATCTGTGAGCTGCTTCTCTTTTGTTATATTCACCAGTTTGTTGTAGTTTTTAGATTCAACACATAAGTGATAATATACGGTATCTTTCTTTGTCTGACTTACTTAACTTAGCATAATGCCCTCCAAGTCCATCCACGTTGCTGCAAATGGCAAAATTTCATTCGTTTTTATGGTTGTGTAGTATTCTATTGTGTATATATGTACCACATCTTCTTTATCCGTTCATCTGTTGATGGACACTCAAGTTGCTTCCATATCTTGGCTATGGTAAATAATGCTGCAGTGAACATTGGGGTACATGTATCTTTTCGAATTAGTGATTTTGTTTTTTTGGATATATACCCAGGAATGGAATTGTAGGGTCATATGGTAGTTCTGTTTATAGTTTTTTGAGAAACCTCTATACGGTTTTCCACACTGGCTGCACCAATTTACACTCTTACCAACAATGTACGAGGGTTCCCTTTTCTCCACATCCTGGCCAACATTTGTTATTTGTGTTCTTTTTGATGATGGCCATTCTGACAGGTGTGAGGTGATATCTCATTGTGGTTTTGATTTGCATTTTCCAGATGATTAGCTATGTTGAGAAGATCCCTTCTGTTAAGGAAAGTACTATATATATAAAGACAACTAGAATATAAGAGAAAATGTGACAAGTTCTTAAGAGAGACTTAATGTAATATGGGTCTTCAAAGGAGGAAGAGAAGGTACCCAACTGGGGCGTAGTAGCAGAGGTGTGTTAATTAAGCATATTTCAGAAATCGTATTACTTCATCTTCACAGTAATCCCATTAGATAAGAAAACTAAGGCTTAGAGATATGAAGTAACTTAATCAACTTTCCACAGTGAGCAAGCAGTAGAATAGAGATTTGAACTCTGGAAGCCTGGCTCTTCTGCCATATTGCAGAAGTGGAACTGGAGCTGGCCCGTGGAAGATGAATCAGATTATGATTGGTAGGGTTGGAAGAGGGCATTCCCAGTTTGGAGAACAGGAGGAGAAGAGTAAAAGACATGTAGTAAGGATATTGTTAAAAGCATCCCTAGGGAAATTTAGTCACTCATTCATCCATCCATCCATTCATTCATTCAATAAATATTTGTTGAGAACCTGTTTTGTACCAGGCACTGTGCAGGCTCATAGGAACTATCAGGGTACAAACAAAGATCCCTGCCCTCATGTGGAGCTGATTCTAGAATGGAAAGACAGATGATAGAAATAAAGTATGTTAGAGGTTGTAGAAATAGAGAAATACAGCTCGGTGAGGGAAAGTTGGGAGTACGGGAGGGGGGTGTGTGTGGAGTCATAACAGTTTACAATAAGGTGGCAGGGGGTAAGCCTGTCCCTCACTGCTCCCTCTAACTCCACCTTCTCCTCCTCTCATCCATCTGTTTATCCACCTATCACACCAGACTCAGAAACCGTGAAATTGTTGAGGTGGCATCTTAGGACAAATTCTTCCTGTGGCACTGACAACCCCAAGCTGCTGGAATGATCTTTGAACCGGCCTGGGAGGCGTAGCAAACTCAGAAGCTTGTGATCCGGGCCCAGGGCTGAGCGTGGTCCCTGATGTTTCCTGCTCTCCAGGCCAAGTAGAGCTTGCTGCCTTCCTGTTTACTATATCCCACTTTGCCTCCTTCCACACAAGAAGGTCAGCTGCTAGGATAAGGTTGGGTACAAGCCCTCCAGGGGCTGTGCAACCAATAGCTTTGCTGCCCAGTGACCCTTCAGCTCAGAGGAAGCATCAAAGGAATGCAGAGTGTGACTCAGGAAGGGGCGTGCAGAATTCCACTAAAGAAATACAACCCATCCGCAGCACCCTGGCCTGAATTCTGCAGTAAAAATTTCAGACGGAGAGTAACATGTTGAGAGGATGTGTGGAGAGAGACGCTGTCTCAGAGCAGAGACTGCTTCTTAGAGAGCCATTAGGGAACTCAAAAGGAACCCGAGCGGCTTTGAAGAATGTGTGGGTGAGCTCAGAGTGGGGGGTCTTTCTAACGACTCAGTAACAAGGATGCGGAGTAACTGGGTTTTGGTCTAGACCAGCAGCATGTGAGCGCACAGAAGGTTAAGGCAAGAGAAGATGACTTCTTTAGTCTTTTGTGTCCCCCCGCAACTAAAACATCTCCTTTTCTGACCTCCAACTAAGTAATGAATCGGATCACAGACGTGTTAGATACAGTGCCCTCCCTGACACTATTCCTTCCGAGTGGGCTCTGTTGACTCCACCCCAGTGTTTTCCAGCAAGACTGCATTGTTTTTTTCAGGGAGGAAGTAGACGAGAGTGTTGAGGATGCCATGGGCTGTCTGAGACAATGTTAAGGTTAGGTGTTGAAAACTCACAAAAAACGAAGGGCCTTTTGTAGTCAGGTATTGTTTAATTTCAAAGACCTGAAGATCCCTCAAACTAGTTTAAGTAAAAAGAAAGGGTGGGGGGAGGTGAGGACATATGTTTGGAATGGTACGGAGGCATCTCCCACGCTTGGGTTGGGGGCAGAGCCGGGCTCCGGCAGTGCCTGGTCAGGAAGGCTTGAGCTGAGCCACTCTGAAGGCTTCTCTCTGCACATCTGCCTCTTCCTTCCTTCTCTCTCTGCAACTGGCTTTCTCGATTTCCCATGTACATGCAGACCCTGTCCTAGCTTCACATGATGCCCGGTTCTCCAGGGCACCGACCAGGGTCTCTGGATCTCGATTCTAAATGCCTGTGGGACAGAGTTGGCCCATTAGTTCAGCTATTTAATCTTTCTTCAATTAGATGAAGCCAGGGAGGACTGAAGTTATTTATTACAAAAGTGGTCACAGAAGTTCCCAGAAAGGAGAGGTGGGGCGGAGGTGGAGAAAGGGGGAAATTTTCCAAGAAAAGGATTTAATTGGGCAGTTATTCCAGAAAATGGCTACTGCAGGGTCTTCATTAATTGGAATAATGTTTCCTAGAATGAAACAAATACTACCAATTAGAATACAGGTGTGGCTACTCTAATGTACACCCTGCCTTAAAGAAGATGAGCGTTTATTTAACCTCCCCTAATGGTTGTAGCATAAACAGACCAGCAAGGAGAGGGCAACTCCACGCTGTCAGTGTCCATGGCAGGCAGCCTCTAAAACGGCTCTTGGTGACCCTCTCTCCTCCTGGTCTTCATGCCCTGGTGTAATCACTTCCCCTTGAATGGAGGCTGGATCCTGTGATTCCCGTCTAACAAACAGTGCGTGGCAGCGGTGATGGAGTGTCGCTTCTGAGACTGGGGTACAAAAGGACTGCCTTCCATTTTGCTGGCTGTCTCTCTGTCTCTTGCTTACTCTGGGGGAAGCCATCTGCCTTGTTGTGAGCTGCCCCATGGAGAGGCCCACAGAGAGAGAAACTGACATCAGAGGTCAGCAGTCAGCTGGGACCTGACGGCTGCCAACAACCACGTAAGTGAGCTTGGACGTGGATCCCACCTCAGTTGAGCTCTGAGATACAGCAGCCCTGGCCAACACCTTGGCTGCAGCCTTAGGAGAGACCCTGAGCCAGAGGATCTAGCAAAGCCGTACCCAGATTCCTGACCCAGAGGAACTGTGAGATCATAAATGTTTGTTACTTAAGCCACTATGTTTTAGGGTGGATTATTATAGAGAAATAATACAACCAATACAGGGTACCAGGCTTCTTCCATCTTGTTTCTCTGCTATCCTTCCCATCCACATGGTACAAGATGACTCACCACCTTGCTTGCATCCCAGCCAGCAGGAAGAGAGAAAAAGGAATGGGAGGGCATGCCCTCTTATTTTTCAGGGCATAATTCAGAAGTTGTACACATCACTTCCACTCACGTCCCACTGGCCAGAACTTTGTTGCTACCAAGGAGGAGGGAAGGGGTGGCCTTGTGCCCAAGTGAAAATCAAGGATTCTATACAATGAAAGAACAGGAGAATAGATACTGAAGAACAATTAGCAGTCTCTGCCACAAACACCCATGCCTATGTTTGTTTGCTTTGTGTGTGTGATGAGATTACAGCCATATCTCTCTGGTCCAGAGAGGCCTGGAAACATAGAGCATCAGAAAGACTACAAGAAGATGAGAGATGGAAGCCGGCTCCACAGAGCTAGCACAGGGCCTGCATGGCAGGTGACAAATGCACATTTGCTGGAGGAATTCATGCACCAGAAAACTTGGCTCTGTCTGTTACTTTTTTAGGGTCACACAACTATTCAGCAGCAGAGCCATTACAAACACCGGGGTTTGTGCCTCCCAGCCCAGAGCTCTCTCCACTCCTAAAGGGCAATTTTTAAAAATTGCTTCTGGGTTAGGACTACATGTGCACTGTGATAATGAGGAGAGGATGACACACAGCAAAAGGATTCACTTGCAGTCCTGATGTTACTTTTCCTGCCAGACCAAAACAGGTTGGTTTCTAGCACCTGGTGAATACTGTACCAGCTCTTGATATCACCATGAGCTCATCCAGGGCTGCATCACCCGTGAGTGTTCAAAACATTTTAATTCAACTGAGGTCAAATGAGAGGATATAAGGTTTGACTCTGCTGTGATTTCCCACAGAGAAATGAATATGTAATGGATGGTGCTATCTGTGAATTTAGTTAAAACCCGTTGGGGGACTTCCCTGGTGGCGCAGTGGTTAAGAATACGCCTGCCAATGCATCGGACATGGGTTTGAGCCCTGGTCCAGGAAGATCCCACCTGTCGTGGAGCAACTAAGCCCGTGCGCCACAACTACTGAAGCCTGTGCACCTAGAGCCCGTGCTCCGCAACAAGAGAAGCCACCGCAGTGAGAGGCCCGCGCACTACGACGAAGAGTAGCCCCTGCTCACCGCAACCAGAGAAAGCCCGCGCGCAGCAACGAAGACCCAACGCAACCATAAATAAATAAATAAACAAACAAACAAACAAACAAATAAATAAATAAATAAAACAAAAACATGTTGGGATTTTCCTCTTAAAGGCATCATGATAATGAAGTCTTTCTTTCTTGGAAGCTTATCCCTATGGCAAAATAGAATACCGGCACACAAGAAGCACCCAATAAATGTTTTCTAAGTGAAATTACAGCCTCAATTTTTTTCTAGTGATTATTGAGTCATAGAGGAGACTTCTGTATTCCCGTCCACCCCCCGCCCCCCCACTCCCTGTATCCATTCTCTCACTTTTTATTTAGTAACAGAACCACTGTGTTTCACTGGGCTTGTTGGTGCCCAGCAACAGACCATATTATCCAGTCTTTCTTGTAGCCCTGTGACCACATCTGGGCCAAGGGAATGTGAAAGCAAGTGATGTGTGCAACATGGGAGGCATCCTTAACCACTGGGAAATTGTGACAGGGGTGTTGGACCAGCATCCTTAGACCCAGAAAAGGAAGCCACATGTTGATAAGAGTAGAGATATCAATGTTGGTGCATGGATGAGCTCATGGATGGACCCATTTACACCAAAGACTACCTGCTTCACTCTGGACTTTTACATAAAGACAAGTAAACGTTTATTTTATTTAAGGCTCTGCACTTGGGGTCATTAATTTCTACTTTAAATAATACATTTACTAGGTTTGCTAATTAATATATACTAATGTATACTAATATTACTATTGTATACTACTAATATTACTATTACTAATGTATACTATTGTATACTAATATTACTATTACCATTAGTAATATATACTAATATTACTAAGTTTGAGACATTCTTTAATCAGTAGATTTTCCTCTCTTCTAAGACAGTGTTTAGTCAAACGTATTTAATCTAAAATGTATACAGTATTTTAAGAGCTGGATGCTAACATTTCTCTCAAGTGATCCCTGAGTACCAAAGTGAAGGAAAAGCCGCCATCCATCCCAGATCTGCTAGTCTGCTGCTCCTTCGTAGATAATAACACTGGTTTTACCACATTACACACATCTTTCCACTTTGTTAAAATAGTGACTCTATTAGAAAATTAGGGTTCTATGACATCTACTCTGTGAAGGGTAGGGTCTTTTAAGAGAAGGTAACCTGATTATGACTCAAGAGTGTAAGAAATTCCACTTAGGTGATGGAAATGCTTATTATTTAAAAGACTACCCATATATCCTGATGGTTCCAAGCACATTGTGAGTGCCCACAAAATGCCCACTAAAAGACATGAAATAATTGATCCACTGTTACAAAGTGGACACTTGACGATGCATTGACCACACTGAGTTTTCAGCCTGGGTACCTTTTCCCAAATACCACCCTTCTCCCCGTCATCTTCTGTGTATTTGTCATGTGTTGACTTTTCAGTGACAAATTCTTGACATATGGTCATGCTCTCTCTCCAATAACCCAAGACATATCCTAGGCATTTGCTTCACCCTTTGTTGACCAGACTGTCTCCTACGTAACTCCCATCACTCCTATTATAATGCTGTATCATCTTTGAATCATATAGCACCAATCTGCCTTTTCTGGACATCCTTATGAATATATACACAAAGAGAGATGTGTGTGTATAATATATGGATATGTATAAATGAATGAATTGAACATCAAAAATTCTACCTAGAAAGTAACCTTTTCCTTTCTCACCATTTCCCTTCAAATTCTCTGAAGACATGGATTATTCTTTACTACACGTTGGGTAAAATCTCAGGCAGATCCCATAGCTTTTTTGGTCAATTTCAAATATTAAAAGGCCCGTCTCATCCAATAAACTCTGAACTCTCATCCAATGAGAACGTTTTCTCCTCCCCTAGCTCTGACCTGCCTCAGGCAAGGGGACTGCAGTGGACAAGGATACAGTAATTTTTTTCTCCCTTCCTCACTAGACCTCCTCTTCTTCTAGGTGTTGTTTTGCTCTCTAGGGTCAGGATGGAGTGGGGGTGGGATCAGGTGAATTAGAGGACCAGGGCCAAGTTGTCACTGCAATTTAGCATCATGGCCCTCTGCGTGCTGTGTGCCCCAAAGCTTACACTTCCTTGGGTTCCTTGGGTCCCCAGCACTGAGGATTTCACATCTGAGGTTCCTCTGAGGTAATGCCTGTTTTGACTGGCTACAACTGCCCCCTGCCCCAGTCTTTGGCTTCTGGTTGGTGCTCTGTTGGGGTCACCTCATCCCTCTAGGAAGCTCTCTTGTGCAATATCCCTTCAGAGATGACCCACCACCAGCTCCCTTCCTCAGGGTCCACGCTTGGCTCAGGAGACGTAAATGCAACCTTGCCCCCCCATCCCAAACCCGGCAAGCACTGACCTTTCTTAGGCAAGCTGCTACTCCACCCCACACTGGCTTTTAGACATTTTAGGTGAGAATACCAGTCTCCCCAAATTTCTTTCTTTTTTTTTTATAATAGTTTTATTTTATTTATTTAGTTATTGGCTGTGTTGGGTCTTCGTTGCTGCACGCTGCCTTTCTCTAGTTGTGACAAGCGGAGGCTACTCTTCCTTGTGGTGCGTGGGCTTCTCATTGCAGTGGCTTCTCTCATTGCAGAGCACAGGCTCTAGGCACGTGGGCTTCAGTAGTTGTGGCATGTGGGCTTCAGTAATTGTGGCGCGTAGGCTCAGTAGTTGTGGCGCGCGGGCTTAGTTGCTCTGCGGCATGTGGGATCTTCCCAGACCAGGGCTTGAACCCATGTCCCCTGCATTGGTGGGCGGATTCTTAACCACTGTGCCACCAGGGAAGTCCCAGTCTCCCCAGATTTCAGGGAACATAGGTTGTGGGTTGCTTGAATTACCCTACCTCGGAGTCCCCGCAAGTCTTTTATTTTTTTATTTTTATTTTTTGCAGTACGTGGGCCTCTCACTGTTGTGGCCTCTCCCGTTGCAGAGCACAGGCTCTGGACGCGCAGGCTCAGCGGCCATGGCTCATGGGCCCAGCCGCTCCGCGGCATGTGGGATCTTCCCGGACCGGGGCACGAACCTGTGTCCCCTGCATTGGCAGGCGTACTCTCAACCACTGCGCCACCAGGGAAGCCCCCCTCAAGTCTTTTTACTTTGTGCTGAACAAGAGAAGGACCAGGCGCACGTGCTCTCTGCAGAAATGCTGCTGAGGGCTGGTCCTCTGGTTCATTTCTGACCTGGCTTCTCTCTGCAGAGGTCCCCATAACCCAGCAAGGTCCCCAAGGGCCATTTCCCTAAAGCCCTTCTTGCTTGTGGAGGGTGTCAGGCAGGATGTTAGCAGCAGCCTTGTGCCCAGCTGCGCAGGGTCAGGGTCAGGGGCTGGAAGTGAGTAGGAGAGGCCTCCCAGCCGCCCGCTGGACTGGGCCGGCCATTAGCAAAACCACCAGCAAACAAGCAGCGTGCCAGGCCCCGGGAGTTCCGTGTGGTCCAACCAGCCTCATATGGAGCTGAGGCTCCAGCCCTGGGATGGTACAAACACAGTCCAGTGAGGAGGCCCCAGTAAGCCACCCGGGCCTTTTCTGATTTATGGCCCACTAGACTCCCACCAAATTGAACACACGTGTCATAAATGCTTGGTGATTCAGCCATTTATTTTTTGTTTTTTGTATGCTATTTTGGCTTTTGTACGCTTTTTTGTTTTTTGTTTTTTAACCTAAGCACCTTGGTTATTTCATCTATTGATAATAACATCTTCTCTGGGTTGTGGCTAAGGGTCAAACTGGGTGAACCTCTGTGGCTCCTTTTAGATCTGGTTTCTATTGGTGGCTGATGTAGGAGTCAGGGGGACTCGGGGCACACTTCTCTCTGCAGCCAAACTCCATTTCAGATCCCATTAAAGAGGAGGTAGTGTTGTGGTTAAGGGCCCCAGACTCTGGAGCCAGACTGCCTGAGTTTGATTTCTGGTACCATCAGTTACCAGCCGTGTAACCTGGAGCAAACAAGACATGCATTAACTGATATACATTCCCATTTCCTCTTCTGTTCAGTTAGGATAACAATCCATGATGTGTTCAGAACAGGGCCTGGCACAGAGCAAGTTCTCAATCAATGTCAGCTGTCAGCATAAGCAGAGGATGCTTGCATACTTCAGTTATGGCCTATTTTCCATTGTGTCACACTGTACTGTGGTTCTGTATCGGTTTGCTTAGTCAAAGATGCCCAGAGCCCAGCATAGTTACTGTGTGTGGTGCGTGTCAATCTGATACAGATGTTGATCTTGAACATACTGTATCCCAACTGCATCCCATAAAGACCTGGCAGCATTATTTTAGGGATCTCCGATTGTTTCAGCGCAGCCTGCTATAACAAAACACCAAAACTGTGTGGCTTATTAAGGTAATCATGCATGTAAAAGCACTTAGCACAGTACCTGGCAAACAGAAATGTTGAATAAATGTTGGTTATTAGCACTGGGATCATCCTTAAAATGCTTATTGCTGAAAATGAGTGGTGCGATGGTTTTAGGCGATGAGGGTCACCCTGAGAATCACCTGGAGGGCTTATTAAACTATTACTGGTTCCTGCCTTCCAGATTTCTGAGTTAGTAGATCTGGGGTGGGGCCTGGAATTTGCATTTCTAACCGGTTACCAGGTTACTGATGCTGCTGGTCTGGGGACCACACTTTGAGAACCACTGATTTAGACTCTCTCCACCCGTAACTACATCATCCCCTTTCTTATTTCTTTCAAGGGAAATCAGGAGCACACAGAGTGGGCACTTTCACCTTGGCCTTAAGTTTTGTGCTGAGTTTTTTAAAGACGATGAGGAGTAGATTAGCCTTCGAGCTCTGTGTGGACAACAGAAGCTCTCACTCTGTAGGAAAAGAAGTGCCAGCTCCTAAACTTTGGGGGAGGAGAGATGGGGCCTCCACGCTACCCTTCCTCCCACTGACAGCCACATGTTCCAGGCAGGAAAGTTTGCCCAGTTTTGCCTGGACTTCAAAGGAGGGTCTGTTGGCCAAATGTCTGCACGTGCTGAGCCGTTGCTCTGTGTTGGGAGCCCCTGGAGTTGCTGCACCATCAGGGCCTCGTCTTACCTTGGTGGAGTCTGGCTTGAGCATTTCTAGGCTGTCCTGAAATGCTGTCCACGTGCAGCAGTGAAGACGCTGTGCTCCTCTTGTGCAACTTTTGCAATACACCTGTGACCGCTCAAACCCACAAGCAAGTCAGAATTTTATCTGAAGTACTTTGCGGGCTCACGGACAAATACTTTCGGAATGATTGCTGGGAAAGGCCCAGCTGGCGGGGGCGGGTACTGGGATTGCAGAAAGGTTCCCGGTCACTGCTGTGTCCACCCTTGTCCTTCAGCCCCCGGGATGGGCTGGACAGGAGAAGGCAGCTTATTTCTCCTTGGGGTTGGCCCTCACTTGATTTAACCACTTTGCTTGATGGGCGGTTTGGAGATGGTTGGTTCCATGAATGTTGAATGAATGTCTGGGGATCATCTTCTGATTCCACCCAGGATTGGACCCTTGGCTGGTGCTTCCTTTAACACGGGTAGACATTGGCGATGGGGACTACCCTCCAGGTGGCAGCAGGGCCGGCTTCCTGTGTGTGACACCCAAACAGTCACAATGGGTCCCACACTCAGAAGAGTCCACACCAGGTTTAATGTTCTGTGGTTACTGTCTTGAAATTCTGAGTAAATTTTGAATAGGCCCTGAATTTTCATTTTGCACTGAGCCCTGCAAATTATATAGAGGTCCTGGGTAGCAGTCTCAATCATAATGTAAGAATAGAGACATCAGGAAGGAAATGGATTCAATTAGAGCTACTGCATCAAGTGAGCTTTCAGCTTTGCCCTCCTGAAACCCTGCGAGCCACTAGTGAAGAAGGACTGCTCAAGGTCACTAACTCCAAGTCAATCCACTCAGCTCTGGGGGCTTGGAAACTTCTGTGATGAAGCGTTGTTGGGTGTAAATACTAGGGTGGTGGGTAGAATCAGGAAGAATCTTTTCACTTTAAAGTTCTTATTTCTCAATCAGTGTGCCCTGAAAGAAATCTAGCCAGTCTGAGTCAATTCAGATGGAATTGCATTCAGACAGCTTCTCCCCTGATGGAGCAAAGAGGAGACCGCAGTCCAGGCTCACAACCTGTCTGCTAAGCATCCTTAGTGAAAGGAACTTATCTCTTTCCTAATAATATCAATGAAAGTCTAGGAATTGAGTTTTATTGGTCTAGCTTGGGTCATGTGCCCATCCTTGAACTAATCACTGTAGCCAAGGGGAGTGAAATGCTCTGATTGGCTAGGTCTTACTCCTATATCTATATAGTGTCAGGGGGTGGTCTCAGCCCCTCCATCCCAGGTTTGGTCCTGCAGTGGGATCATAGCTTTTCTAGAGCACTGGTCCTACTATACACCTCTCAGTTTCCCCCAGCACTCGGCGTACAGTAAGTGCCCTCAATATTTGCTGTTTACGATAATGGTACTTAACAATGAACACAAGTTTCACCTTCATCTCTCTGGATTCCCGTGAAGCTAGGGCCACCTGTCACCCAGAAAGTTCCCTCCTACTGAAATTGCCACTGCTTATTCTCCAAATTGCTTTCCTCAATTCAGGTAGGAGTCAACCCCAAACAAAACAAACCAATCTCCCAAAGATATTTATAGCCCCTGACTGTATTGGTTAGCTCTGTTACTACACAATGCTGCTTCAGAAACCGCCCTAAACTCAGTGACTTAAAACAACAATCACTTCTTCTCATGAGTCTATCAGTGAACTTGGCTGATCTAAGTTTGGTGTGTCTGGGAGGCTCTGCTTCAAGCTATGGGTCCAGCCAGACTTCTCTGGGGAGTTCTGCTCCAAATGTGTCCACTCTGGGCCTGGAATGAAAGGTGGCAACTACTCAGGGGAAACTCCTCTCACTGCTTTGGCAAAAATGTGAGAGGGCAATTGGAGATACAGAAGGTCTCTTAAGGCCCAGATTGAGAACTAGGTACTGTTGCGTCTGTCCATGTTCCATTGGCCAAAGTAAGATATATGGGCAAACTCGAAGTCAAGATGTGGGGAAGTATTCTCTGCCAATATGAGGTTAAGGCAAGGATGTGTCTCTGGAGATGAAGAATTGGAGCCAGTTCAATTTACTCCACTAATTCTATTATCTAGAACACTCCATCTGTACTCTAGTCATAACCTGGGGCCATTGTTTCTTGTGCATGTGGCATCAACAAGATGTCAACTAACCAGGTGCTGAGAAGACAGCAAATGGAATTAAACGGAAACCTTCACCCCATGGTGTAAAATCCCCAGATTTTACCATGTAAGCCAGTTTATTAAAAATTTCTTAGAGAGTATGTGAAAATGCTGATATCCTATTCCCAGATGGCATGACAAGGAGGTCTGTGCCCCAGGATTCTGCATTTTTATAAGCACCTCAGGTAAAACAGGGCCTGTGTTTGGGATAAACTGTCTTAATCCTTAACTATGCCATTAGGTTAATCAATATTGGGATGCTAGCAAATTTGAGCAGATCTGGTGAAATTCTTAGTGATGGGCATTTAGTAAACTTCTACACAAATGAACTATTTTTTTAAATCTCCCCCATCCTCTTAATTTCTCGGCATGTCACCAACTACCAGTTTTGCAGGTAGCTTCTGGTCTCTAGATACTTGTTCAGCACGTATATCTTTGTGTCATCTTTAGAATCTGAAAATGAGCTTCTTGTGATTGTGCATCACTATGAAAGGTATCCATCATTTTTACTCATTCAGCAAACTCCAGCTTTTGCTACTTCACTCAGATTTTTTTCCAGAAGCCACACCTTTTCCTTTTTCAATCTATGGGGTCACATCACAGCTGACCCCACTCCCATAAGCTACCCCTGTTTCCAAAGGAAGGCACATGAAGTCACAATGATGGTTGTGAACAGCCGTGTATCCCAGTCTGAACTAAATCTCTGTCCATAGTTTTGCTGGTAGAAAAAAAATTTCTGGGGCTTCTGGGGCTCATCTTGGCCACCACAAAACTAAAACCTGCCTGAGAGTGAAGTCAATACAAAGGAAAGCAGAGCAAAGGATTTTAGCAACGACTCTGAGCACCCGAATCCAACTGTGCCTGAAGGTGTTCTCCTGGACCTTTCCATTATGTAAGCAAATGCATGGCCTGTGTAGTTTAAGCTAGTTGAGTTTGGTTTCTTTCATGAGCAACTGAAGGAGTCCTAAATGATATATCATAGTCTGATATTGAGACCAATAGGACCACAAGCAAATGAGACTGGTCAGAGCTTAGCAAAGCCCAGAATTCACTCAGCTAGTCACACACACACACACACAGCTTATTCTGATAATCAGACCAGACTTGGGACCAAATCTTATCAGTAGTTATTGAGGTATTTTAAAGCAAAATAGATTGAAAAATGAATACAACTAGTAAATATATCTGTGTATTCTTAGCAAGGTCTAATTGCATTTTAAAAAACGATTCCCTTGGGCTTCCCTGGTGGCACAGTGGTTGAGAATCTGCCTGCCAATGCAGGGGACACGGGTTCAAGCCCTGGTCTGGGAAGATCCCACATGCCGCGGAGCAACTAGGCCCGTGCACCACAATTACTGAGCCTGCGCATCTGGAGCCTGTGCTCCGCAACAAGAGAGGCCGCAATAGTGAGAGGCCCGCGCACCACGATGAAGAGTGGCCCCCATTTGCCGCAACTAGAGAAAGCACTCGCACAGAAACGAAGACCCAACACAGCCAAAAATAAATAAATAAATAAATTAATTAAATTAAAAACAAACAAACAAAAGCTAGTCACTCTTAGCACTTCCCTGATGGTGCAGTGGTTAAGAATCCGCCTGCCAATGCAGGAGACACGGGTTCGAGCCCTGATGGGGGAAGATCCCACATGCCGCGGAGCAATTAAGCCTGTACTCCACAATTACTGAGTCTGTGCTCTAGAGCCCGGGAGCAACACCTACTGAAGCCCGTGCGCCTAGAGCCCGTGCTCCACAACAAGAGAAGCCACTGCAGTGAGAAGCCCTCACACTGCAACAAAGAGTAGTCCCTGCTTGCTGCAACTAGGGAAAGCCCGCGTGCAGCAACGAAGACCCAACACAACCAAAAATAAATAAATAAATAGATAAATAAAACTATTCCTTTTTAAAGACATAACTCATTTTATTAGCACTTTGCTTTATTGCGCTTCTCACATACTGTGTTTCTTTGTTTGTTTTTGTTTTTACAAATTGAAGGTTTGTGGCAACCCTGTGTTGTTAGATGATGGTTAGCATTTTTTAGCAATAAAGTATCTTTTAATTAAGGTATATATATCATTTTTTTAGACATAATGCTATTATACCCTTAGTATAGTGTAAGCACAACTTTTATATGCCCTGGGAAATGAAAAAAAAATCGTGTGACATGCTTTATTGGGATAGTCTTTTTACTGTGGTGATCTGGAACCGAACCCTCAATATCTCTGAGGTATGCCTGTGTTTGCATCTGCTACAACAGCTACATTTTCTCTCTCTCACCTCCCACTAGTAACATTTTCAGTGGCTTCCTCCCAGGTATTGCATAGAAGGATCTCTCTGAAATCATTTCTTTTTTTCTGCTTGGCTGTGGTAGAAAGACAGAAGCCTCACTCTGGACAGCAGGAAATAATGCATCACTTTGAACAAGTTGTCTTTTTATTATAAATATGATGATATGGCTAGGTGGGATGGTTTCAAAGAGACAGGATGTTACCTTAAACATTTACAATGCTGTGGTTAAAACAGTCTCCTTAAATTACCTTTTCAACCCATGGAGCTTACATAAATATTTGGCTGTTGGTGACAAGCCTAATAAATCTGTTTAGGATGTCGCAGCAATATTTACTTACAAAGTAAAAGCATAAGCCCACTTTGGCCAATAATTTTAAGAAGGAGAGATGCTACTTTTTAGCACCTTGCATAAATATTTGCAAGACCCATAAATCCAAGATAACCTTGCCTCTTCCCTAAAGCTATTTACTACTTCCTATCATGTTCCACCAAAATGCCACTTTTAAATGTCTTTCGATTCACTTGGCAAAGCTTGACATTTACTTGAGATGTTTTGGAAGACACCAACTGATTCTGGGCTATAATGGAGGAATTCTTAGATTTCCTAATGGCCTAAACTTCTTTCTTTTTAATTAATTTTTATTGGAGTATAGTTGATTTACAATGTTGTATTAGCTTCTGCTGTACAGCGGAGTAAATCAGTTATACATATACATATATCCACTCTTTTTTAGATTCTATTCCCATATAGGTCATTACAGAGTATTGAGTAGAGTTCCCTGTGCCATACAGTAGGTTCTTATTAGTTATCTATTTTATATATAGCAGTGTGTATATGTCAATCCCAATCTCCCAGTTTATCCACCCCCCCCCCCCAGTAACTATGTTTGTTTTCTACATCTGTGACTCTACTTGTGTCACATTTTAGATTCCACATATAAGTGATATCACATGATATTTGTCTTTCTCTGTCTGACTTACTTCATTCAGTATGACAGTCTTTAGGTCCATCCATGTCGTTGCAAATGGCATTATTTCATTCTTTTTCATGGCTGAGTAATATTCCATTGTATATACGTGCTACATCTTCTTTATCCATTCCTCCGTTGATGGACATTTCAGTTGCTTGCATGTCCTGGCTATCATAAATAGTGCTGCAATGAAATAGTGCTGCTGAAAAGATACATGGGATACATGTATCTTTTCAAATTATGGTTTTCTCTGGATATAAGCCCAGGAGTGTGATTGCTGGATCATATTGTAGCTCTATTTTTAGTTATTTAAGGAATCTCCATACTGTTCTCCATAGTGGTTGTACCAATTTACATTCCCACCAACCATGTAGGAGTGTTACCTTTTCTCCACACCCACTCCAGCATTTAAACTTTGTAGATTTTTTGATGATGGCCATTCTGACTGGTGTGAGGTGATACCTCATTGTAGTTTTGATTTGCATTTCTCTAATAATTAGTGATGTTAGTATGTTTTCATGTGCCTCTTGTCCATCTGTATGTCTTCTTTGGAGAAATGTTTATTTAGGTCTATGTCCTCTCATGGCCTAAAGTTCTGCACGATAGTTTCAGGCTAGGGGAAGAGCTGAACTTCCTTTGCCTCTAAAGCTTGCGAATCAGAACATGAACATTTGGGGAATACATCTCATCATGTCTGACCAGGAACTGAAGGTCGCTCTCTTTATTTGACCTCCCACATCATAGGGAGTATAGAAAGTACTTGAAACGAAAGTAGACAGGATGGTGGCTTTTTGGGCAACTGTTTCTCCTGGAGAAACTAAGATGTGACCTCAGTGTTTTGGGCAAGGCTGTTGCACAAACTGGAAAGGATTCTGGTCTTTCTGAAATGGAAATGAGATGCCATCTGACTTCTCTCCAACCTGTCCAAGAGATGAGTTTCTTCTTGATTTCAAGAGATGATTCCCCAGGGGAAACATACCAACAGTGACAAACATCTCTATATGGAGGTCAAACAAAAAAATAACCTCTTGATTGCCCAACACATCCCTATACTGTTGTTTTTTCATGGTTGAGTTTTTCAAAAACTTTAAGGGCTATTTCTGTTTACTATATGGTAGAGAAACAGGCTGTGGAAAACTCATCCCAAGCACAAATACCAGAGAATTCCAAAGTGCCCGTCATTTGCGTATTACAGTTATGTTATCAGATTTAATTTCCAGTGAGTGTTAACTAAGCAACTGGTAATCATTCTGTTTTCTTGTAAACTGCTCACAGTTTACAGGAAAACAGAATGATTGACTTAGAAAAATAATATTTCCGGGTATCATGAGAAATTGCTTTTTTCCCAAACTTATGATGAGGCCTCCTGGTCTGAACATTTCTGAGGAAGGAGAACAAAAGAGGTTTGCTTTGGCATTTACATTATCTAGGGGTGGAAGAAAAGACTACAGCCAAGACTTTGATGTTTCTGAGGGGGACGAGATGATTTTGTATTTATCCCTTTTTAGTATGTGAATTTATACCAGATGGTCCATTTAAAATAGACCCCATTCCAAACCACTTTTGAATTAAGTGGGGGCATCCAGAAGCTCTCATTTCCTCTCTGACAGTAGCTGGTGTGAGATCAGCCTCCTAGTAGTGGCAGGGCTACTATACTTGCTTCTGCTGCCAGCCTGCAGGAACTCACCTGCACTGCCACCCGCTAGTAACAGATGGCCAAAAGTAACTGCAGTAAGAGAGGTCCTAGCCAGTGCCTGACAAACGGGTCACAGCATTTTCTCCTGTCTCTGGGAATGGTGGAGGCTAACAGTACTTTCTTGATGTGTTTCATTTATTCCTGGGAGAATTGGGAAAGGTGTCACAGAAGGTTCAAGGAGTAGATTAGTCAGGCTGGACTAGATGCAGTAACAAGCATCCCCAAGACATGGCACTAGGCTCTGGGGACACAAAGTAAGCAGAACAAAGTCCTTGCTCTCACAGAGCTTCCATCTGAGTGTAGCTTTCAGGATTACACTGTCTAAAGTGAATAATCCTTTCCATCAAATATTGGCTCTGGACTTTTCCACATCATGGTCACTCTCTGTAAGGGGTGGACCTGGATGAATGGGTGCTATTTACATACAGAAAAAAGGGAAGGAGGAGCAAAGAACTCAAGCAGCTCTGTTTCCTGCCCCCTAGAAGAAATACCTTCCAGTTCCTCTCACTTGATCCTCCTTCAAACATCTTAGCCTCTTCTGTGGTTTCTGGTCCTGGCTGCACATTAAAATCACTGGGAGCTTTAAAAAATATGGGAGATTTTGACTTAGTTAGTCTAGGAGTGGGTACTGGAAATGAGGTGGTTTGTTTTTGTTTTTTAAATTTTCCAGGTAATTCTGATGGGCAGCTATGGTTGATAATCATGGAGTCAGCATCCTTCTTAGGCTGGTGGCAGTAGAGAGACCAGTTTTTATTATAGTGCATGCAAAACATTAAGCTAAAATGAGCTCAGATGTTAGGGAGCTGGAAACATAATTTGAACATTTTTCCCTGTAGGCCTCTGTCTCTATGCACAAACCAGCATTGAGCATCTTCCATGTGCCATACATGTGATGAAAGGCAATGGAGAAATCAAAATAAATAAGCTATAATCTCATCCCTAACCTCTAGCTACTCTCAGTATATTTGGAAGGGATAATACAATTAAGCCTACAATTACTGTCCAATGAGAGAGGTGAAACATGAGGACAGGAATAATTTTATCTGATTTGTTAACTGATGTGTCCACAGTACCTAGATATTGCCTGACACAAAGTGGTGCTCAGTAAATATTTGCCGAATGAATAAATTTGAATAGTTATGGATGACATGACACAGGATTGACACCTTTATTAAGTATGTTGTAAACACAAGCAAGAAATGAATCAATAGTTAAAAATAGACAACTCTATAAAGACCCAAACAGAAAATTAACCAAATTGAAAATAGGAGTAAATAATCATACAGAGAAAAGTTTAACTCAATTAGTAATAAGTAAATTAAAATACAAATAAGTTCAATCTTTCTTTAATTAAATTAAAGATAGTATAAATAATCTATGGGAGGATGCAGGAAGATGAGCATTGTACACTTTGCTCTTGGCACCGTACATTAGTACAACAATTTCTAGAAAGCAATTTAGAAAAAAACACAGTCATCCCTTAGTATCCATGGGGGAATTGGTTGCAAGACCCCCACAGATACCCAAATTCAGGGATGCTCAAGTCCCTTATAAAAAATGGTGTAGTATTTACATACAACCTATGCACAATTTCCTGTATACGTTAAGTCATCCCTAGATTACTTAATACACATGTAAAGGCTGTGTAAATAGATGCCAGAGTGCAACAAATTCAAGTTTTGCTTTTTGGAAGTTTCTGGATGATTTTTTCCGAATATTTTAGATCTGCAGTTGGTTGAATCCTTGGAAGTGGAATCCATGGATGGGAAGGCCGACTGCGTTAAGCCAATAAAAATATTCGCACCAGTAAACTCACTCCTGAGAGTCTATCCTAGGAAAATGGACCAAAATATGAAAAGCTATATTTTGAGGATATTCACCATATTTTTATCTATAATAAAAATAAAAACAGTCAAATGCCCCCAAACAGAACAATAATGAAGTAAATTACAGCCAACCCATTTAATGCAATATTATACACTCATTAAAGGTGATGGTTCTGAGGAATCTCTGAATGTAGAAAAATGCCTATGCCGTTATATGAAGAGAAAATGTGAGACACAAAATTATATATATCTCTACCTTATAATAATTTTTGGAGACAGAAATAAAGATTACATTTTAGAAATATGCTGTGTGTGAGATTGTTTCAAGATGGTGGAGTAGAAGGATGTGCCTCACTCCTTGCGAGAGCACCGGAATCACAACTAACTGCTGAACAGTCATCAACAAGAAGACACTGGAACTCACCAAAAAAGATACCCCACATCCAAAGATAAAGGAGAAGCTGAAATGAGATGGTATGAGAGGTGCAATTACAATAAAATCAAATCCCATAACTGCTGGTTGGGTGAGTTACAAACCGGAGAACATTAATACCACAGAAGTCCACCCACTGGAGTGAAGGCTCTGAGCCACATGTCAGGCTTCCCAACCTGGGAGTCCAGTAATGGAAGCAGGAATTTCTAGAGAATCAGACTTTGAAGGCTAGTGGGATTTGATTGCAGGACTTTGACAGGACTAAAGGAAACAGAGACTCCACTCTTGGAGGACACACACAAAGTATTGTGTGCACTGGGACCCAGGAGAAGGAGCAGTGACCCCATAGGAGACTGAACCAGACCTACCTGCTAGTGTTGGAGGGTCTCCTGCAGAGGTGGGGGGTGGCTGTGGCTCACCACAGGGACAAGGACACTGGCAGCAGAACTTCTGGGAAGTAATCTTTGGCATGAGCCCTCCCAGAATCTGCCATTAGCCCCACCAGAGAGCCGGGTAGGCTCCAGTGCTGGGTTGCCTCAGGCCAAACAAATAGGGAGGGAACGCAGCCCCACCCAGCAACAGAGAAGCTGATTAAAGTTTTACTGAGCTCTGCCCACCAGAGCAACACTCAGCTCTACCCACCACCAGTCCCTCCCATCAGGAAGCTAGCACAAGCCTCTTAGATAGCCTCACCCACCAGAGGGCAGACAGCAGAGGCAAGAAGAACTACAGTCCTGTAGCCTGTGGAATGAAAACCACATTCATAGAAGGACAGACAAAATGAGAAGGCAGAAGACTATGTACAAGATGAAGGAACAAGATAAAACCCCAGAAAAACAACTAAATGAAGTGGAGGTAAGCAACCTTCCAGAAAAAGAATTCAGAATAATGATAGTGAAGATGATCCAGGACCTCGGAAAAAGAATGGAGGTAAAAATCGAGAAGATGCAAGAAATGTTTAACAAAGACCTAGGAGAATCAAAGAACAAACACTTATAAGAATTAAAGAACAAAAAGACAGAGATGAACAATACAATAACTGAAGTAAAAAATAAACTAGAAGGAATCAATAGCAGAATAACTGAGGCAGAAGAATGGATAAGTGACCTGGAAGACAGAATGGTGGAATTCACTGCTGCAGAACAGAATAAAGAAAAAAAAATGAAAAGAAATGAAGACAGCCTAAGAGACCTCTGGGACAACATTAAATGCACCAAAATTTGCATTATAGGGGTCCCAGAAGGAGAAGAGAGAGAAAGGACCCGAGAAAATATCTGAAGAGATTATAGTTGAAAACTTCCCTAACATGGGAAAGGAAATAACCACCCAAATCCAGGATATGCAGAGAGTCCCAGGCAGGATAAACCCAAGGAGAAACATGCCAAGACACATAGTAATCAAATGGACAAAAATTAAAGAAAAATTATTAAAAGGGAAATAAGGGAAAAATGACAAGTAACATACAAGGGAACTCCCATAAGGTTAGCTGATTTCTCAGCAGAAACCCTACAAGCCAGAAGGGAGTGGCATGATATATTTAAAGTGATGAAAGGGAAGAACCTACAACCAAGGTTACTCTACCCTGCAAGGATCTCATTCAGATTCAAGGGAGAAATGAAAAGCTTTACAGACAAGCAAAAGCTAAGAGAATTCAGCACCACCAAACCAGCTCTACAACAAGTGCTAAACGAACTTCTCTAAGTGGGAAACACAAGAGAAGGGAAAGACCTACAATAACAAACCCAAAGCAATTAAGAAAATGGTAATGGGAACATACATATCGATCATTACCTTAAATGTGAATGGATTAAATGCTCCAACCAAAAGAAACAGTCTTGCTGAATGGTTACAAAAACAAGACCCATATATATGCTATCTATAAGAGACCCACTTCAAACCTAGGGAAACATACAGACTGAAAGTGAGGGGATGGAAAAAGATATTCCATGAAAATGGAAATCAAAAGAAAACTGGAGTAGTGATACTCATATCAGGTAAAATAGATTTTAAAATAAAGAATGTTAAAAGAGACAAGGAAGGACAAAACATAATGATCAAGAGATCAATCCAACAAGAAGATATAACAGTTATAAATATATATGCACCCAACATAGGAGCACCTCAATACATAAGGCAAATGTTAACAGCTATAAAAGAGGAAATTGACAGTAACACAATAATGGTGGGGGAATTTAACACCTCACACCAATGAACAGATCATCCACACAGAAAATTAATAAGGAAACACAAGCTTTAAATGCCACAATAGAACAGAGAGATTTCATTGATATTTATAGGACATTCCATCCAAAAACGGCAGATTACACTTTTTTCTCAAGTGCACACAGAACATTCTCCAGGATAGACAACATCTTGGGTCATGAATCAAGCCTCAGTAAATTTAAGAAAATTGAAATCATATCAAGCATCTTTTCCAACCACAATACAATGAGATTAGAAAGAAATTACAGGGAAAAAAACCGTGAAAAACAGAAACACATGGAGGCTAAACAATGCCATACTAATTAACCAAGAGATCACTGAAGAAATCTAAGAGGAAATAAAAAAAATACCTAGAGACAAATGACAACAAAAACACGATGATCCAAAACCTATGGGATGCAGCAAAAGTAGTTCTAAGAGGGAAGTTTATAGCAATACAAGCCTACCTCAGGAAACAAGAAAAATCTCAAATAAACAATCTAACCTTACACCTAAAGGAACTAGAGAAAGAAGAACAAACAAAACCCAAAGTTAGTAGAAGGAAAGAAATCATAAAGATCAGAGCAGAAATAAATGAAATAGAAACAAAAAAACAATAGCAAAGAGCAAGAAAACTAAAAGCTGTCTCTTTGAGAAGATAAACAAAACTGATCAACCTTTAGCCAGACTCATCAAAAAAAAAAAAAAAGAGAGAGAGGACTCAAATCAATAAAATTAGAAATGAAAAAGGAGAAGTTGCAATGGACAACACAGAAATACACAGCATCCTAAGAGATTACTACAAGCAACTCTATGCCAATAAAATGGACACCCTGGAAGAAATGGAGAAATTCTTAGAAAGGTATAGCTTCCAAGACTGAATCAGGAAGAAATAGAAAATATGAACAGACCAATCACAAGTAATGAAATTGAAACTGTGATTAAAAATCTTCCAACAAACAAAAGTCCAGGACCAGATGGCTTCACAGGTGAATTCTCTCAAACATTTAGAGAAGAGCTAACACCCATCCTTCTCAAGCTCTTCCCCAAAATTTTAGAAGAATGAACACTCCCAAACTCATTCTATGAGGCCACCATCACCCTGATACCAAAACCAGACAGAGATAATACAAAAAAAAAATTACAGACCAATATCACTGATGAATATAGATGCAAAAATCATCAACAAAATACTAGCAAACTAGAATACAATAACCCATTAAAAGGATCATACACCGTGATCAAGTGAGATTTATTCCAGGGATGCAAGGATTCTTCAATATACTCAAATCAATCAATGTGATACACCATATTAACAGATTGAAGAATAACAACCATATGATCATCTCAATAGATGCAGAAAAAGCTTTTGACAAAATTCTACACTCATTTATGATAAAAACTCTACAAAAAGTGGGTATAGAGGGAACCTACCTCTACTTAATGAAGGCCATATATGACAAACACACAGCAAATATCATTCTCAATGGTGAAAAACTGAGAGCATTTCCTCTAAGATCAGGAACAAGACAAGGATGTCCACTCTCGCCACTATTACTCAACATAGCTTTGGAAGTCCTAGCCATGGCAATCAGAGAAGAAAAAGAAATAAAAGGAATACAAATTGGAAAAGAAGAAGTATAACTGTCACTGTTTGCAGATGACATGATACTATACATAGAGAATCCTAAAGATGCTACCAGAAAACTACTAGAGCTAATCAATGAATTTGGTAAAGTTATAGGATACAAAATTAATGCACAGAAATCTCTTGCATTCCTATACATTACCAGTGAAAGATCAGAAAGAGAAAGTAAGGAAACCATTCCATTCTCTATTGCAACAAAAAGAATAAAATACCTAGGAATAAACTTATCTAAGGAGGTAAAAGACCTGTACTCAGAAAAGTATAAGACACTAAATGAAAGAAATCAAAGATGACACAAAGAGTTGGAGAGATGCACCATGTTCTTGGATTGGAAGAATCAATATTGTGAAAATGACTATACTACCCAAAGCAATCTACAGATTTAGTGCAATCCTATCAAATTACCAGTGGCATTTTTTTAGAGAACTAGAACAAAAAACCTTAAAATTTGTATGGAAACACAAAAGACCCCAAATAGCTAAAGCAATTCTGAGGGAAAAAAATGGAGCTGGAGGAATCAGACTCCCTGACTTCAGACTCTACTACAAAGCTACAGTAATCAAGACAATATGGTACTGGCACAAAAACAGAAATACAGATCAATGGAACAGGATAGAAAGCCCAGTGATAAACCCACCCACCTATGGTCAACTAATCTATGACAAAGGAGGCAAGGATATACAATGGAGAAAAGACAGTGTCTTCAATAAGTGGTGCTGGGAAAACTGGGAAAATTTTCATAAAAGAATGATGTTAGATCACTCCCTAACACCATACACAAACACAAACTCCAAATGGATTAAATACCTAAATGTAAGAGCAGACACTATAAAAACTCTTAGAGGAAAACATAAGAAGAATAGTTTGACATAAATCGCAAAAAGATCTTTCTTGACCCACTTCCTAGAGTAATGGAAATAAAAACAAAAATAAACAATAAGACCTAATGAAACTTAAAAGCTTTTGCACAGCAAAGGAAACTATAAACAAGACAAAACGACAACCCTCAGAATGGGAGAAAATATTTGCAAACGAATCAACAGACAAAGGATTAATCTCCAAAATACATAAACAGCTCATGCAGCTCAATATTTAAAAAAAAAACAATGCAATCAAAAAATGGGCAGAAGACCTAAATAAGACCTAATTTAGAAGACCTAAATTTCTCCAAAGAAGACATACAGATGGCCAGAAAGCACATGAAAAGCTGCTCAACATCACTAATTATTAGAGAAATGCAAATCAAAACTGCAGTGAGGTGTTACCTCACACCAGTTAGAATGGGCATCATCAGAAAATCTACAAACAACAAATGCTGGAGAGGGTGTGGAAAAAAGGGAACCCTCTTGCACTGTTGGTGGGAATGTAAACTGATTCAGCCAATATGGAGAACAGTATGGAGGTTCCTTAAAAAAGTAAAAATAGAATTACCATATGACCCAGCAATCCCACTACTGAGCATATACCCAGAGAAAACCATAATTCAAAAAGACACATGCACCCCAGTGTTCATTGCAGCACTATTTACAATAACCAGGTCAAGGAGGCAACCTTAATGCCCATCAACAGATGAATGGATAAAGAAGAGGTGGTACATATATACAATGGAATATTACTCAGCCATAAAAAGGAACGAAATTGGGTCATTTGTAGAGACGTGGATGGACCTAGAGACTGTCAAAAAGAGTAAAGTAAGTTAGAAAGAGGAAAACAAATATCGTATATTAACACATATATGTGGAATCTAGAAAAATGGTACAGATGAACCAGTTTGCAAGGCAGAAATAGAGACAAAGAAGTAGAGAACAAACATACGGACACCAAGGGGGGAATGTGGTGGTGGTGGGGTGGTGGTGGGATGAACTGGGAGATTGGGATTGACATGTATACAGTAATATGTATAAAATAGATAAGTAATAAGAACGTGTTGTATAAAGCATATAATAAATAAAATAAAATTCAAAAGAAAAGAAATATGTGTGAAAAATATGTGTGTACTAAAGACAGAAAGGAATTATGCAAAATTATAAAAGTTATTGCTAAAGTGATGGGTTTATAAGTAATTTTTAGAAACTGTTTTCCAAGCAGTCTATGATATTATTCTATTAATCCTATCATTAAAAGTAACATTAAAGTTTTTGTTAAGAAAACAATACCAACAAAGCCTTATGAAAATACCTAGAAAGGAGTGTTAAGGGCAACTCATAGAAACTAATGGAAATTGATACTTAGCTGCTGTTCAAGAATGAATGTATTAGTCAGGATAAGATAATGCTGTAACAAACAATCCCATCTCAGTGATTAACACAACACAATACAACATTTTTTTCTCACTTCTAATTGAGTATTGGGTATGTGGGCTTCCATATGGTGATTCTGGGACTCTGGATCTTTCATCCCACAGTCCTATGGGATCTTGAAGTCTTCCACATCCAGCCATCAGATGATCGGAGAGACAGAGCATGCAGAATCCCACAGGACATTTTAGAAGCCAGATCAGGAAGTGACCCACATCACATCCACAAGGATACCATTGGCCAGAACTAGACATATGACACCAGCAAGATACAGTGGAACTGGAAAAATGTAATCTTCCAGTGTGTCCAGGAAGAAATTGAAATAGTTTGATATTCATAAATTATTGTTTCTGCTACAATTAATGATACAATAGAGGGAGGAGAAATGGTGTGCTGAAAGTGAAGAGGCTAGCATGCTGGGGGTTGTTGAGTATCCCAGTTTGGCTCAAGTTGAAGACTGAAAGAAAGTGATGCCCTTGAGGCATGCAGAATTTGAGGGTGGAAAGATGACAGATTAACCTAAAAGGAAGTTTGAAGCCAGATTGTGAAGTCCTTTCCTTGTTGTGTCCCTTCCAAGTGGCTTTCAACTCTGGCCTTTATACAATGGAGAGCCAATGAAAATATTTAAGAATCATTACATTTATGTATTAGAAAAGTAAGTCTGAGTATATATGGGAAAGGGAAAGGCTGGTAAAAGGGGGATTTATTAGAAATTTATATTTCTAAGAGCATTGTTGGCCTCTTTAATTCATGGAGGCCATGTGGACTTTCTGTTTTATGGTCAAATGGTACTAAGTGCACACCCAGTATTTGTTGTGTGCTGAAAACATTTGTGGGAAATTGATTCCTGAACTCAAGGAGAGTTCAGTTAATGGAACAAGACAGGGCAGATGTAAAAGTATAGAGTGAGTATAAGTTCCCGAGCTCACCCAGGTCTTCAACAAAATGTGAAAGGCTAGAACTTTACAGACAAATAATCTGAAATGAAACTATATCATACATGATGCATCTGATATACTGCTAAACATGGAAGGGATTCAGAAGCTGGATGGCCAAAAAGACTGATAATGTCTAAAACAATATTATCAATCAATAGATTGTGTTTGTTAAAGTAAAAATGACCTTAGGAGGATGTATTAGTTCCTTGCGGTTGCTATAACAAAATACTTCAAACTGGGTGGTTTAGACAGCAGAAATTTATTATTTTTTAATTTTTTTTCCTTCTGATGAGAACCCTTAGGATTTACTCTCTTTTTAATTTGTTTGTTTGTTTATTTATTTATTTATTTATTTGGTTACGCTGGGTCTTAGTTGTGGCAGGCAGGCTCCTTAGCTGTGGCACGTGGGCTCCTTAGTTGTGGCATACAAACTCTTAGTTGCATCATGCATGTGGGATCTAGTTCCCTCACCAGGGATCAAACCCAGGCCACCTGCATTGGGAGTGTGGAGTCTTAAACCGAGCCACCAGGGAAGTCCCAGAAATTTATACTTTTATAGTTCTGGAAGCCAGAAACATGAAATCAAGGTGTCCAGAGGACCACACTTCTCCTGGAGGCTCTAGGGACTGTCTGTTTTTTGCCTCTTCCAGCTTCTGGTGGCTGTAGGTTTTCCTTGGTTGTGGTCACATCATCCCAGTCACTGCCTCTCTGGTCACATCACCTCCTCCTCTTCTGTCCGTCTTCTCTTCTGTGTGTCTCTTAATTGGACACTTATCACTGGATTTAGCACCCATCCAGGTAATCCAGGATGATCTCCTCATTTTAAGAGCCTTAACTTAATTACATCTGCAAAATCCTTTTCCCAAGTAATGTAACATTCACATGTTCTAGGGATTAGGATATGGACATATCTTTTGGGGGCCATCATTCAACCAAGCACAAAGGCAATACATTCATTTAGACATAAGTTCACCAACTCCTCCATGTAAAGGGGTACATGCAGCCATTTTTACTCTTTTTTTTTTTTTTTTTTGGCTTTGTTGGGTCTTCGTTGCTGCACGCGGGATTTCTCCAGTTGCAGTGAGCAGGGGCTACTCTTCCTTGCCGTGCGCAGGCTTCTCATTGCGGTGGTTTCTCTTCTTGCGGAGCACGGGCTCTAGGCGCGCGGGCTTCAGTAGTTGTGGCACGTGGGCTCAGTAGTTGTGGCACACGGCTTAGCTGCTCCGCGGCATGTGGGATCTTCCCAGACCAGGGCTGGAACCCGTGTCCCCTGCATTGGCAGGAAGATTCCCAACCACTGAGCCACCAGGAAAGCCCCATTTTTACTCTTTGCTGCTTGGGGACCTACACTGTGTCCCCACTGGACTGAGGAGGCTGAGGGGAGGGAGAGACACTGAAAGCAGTGGGAGATGTAAAGACACTGCAGTTGCTTTACAGTGTAAATCCAAATATTAGGGAAATAGGTACTGACTTTCACCTTTTCTTATTCTTTCTTTCTCTGTTGTTATAGGTGTGGTTAATTATTTAGCTTTTTTTTAACTTCCACTTTGCCATTGTAGAGTTTCTCTCTTAGCACAAATTACATGCTGTTATGTTTCTCAGTGAGTTTACATGTTGCCCTTCCCTTTCATACCATGAAATAAGGACAGAAACACCTATTCTTCTCCGCATCCTCCGCTATAGCATGGAGAACAGTCCTCTATGGAGTACAGAATCCCGCAAATGCTGGTGAAGCTTTGTGCATATGATGGGAGTCAGAAAGGGTGGCTGTCAGGTTTGTTTCAAAAAATAATCATTTTCTGGTTCTGCTGCACCTAGGGGCAGGGCAGGAACAAAGACACAGATGCAGAGAATGGACGTGTGGATGTGGGCAGGGGGAAGGGTAAGCTGGGATGAAGTGAGAGAGTGGCATGGACTTACATACACTACCAACTGTAAAACAGATAGCTAGTGGGAAGCAGCCACATAGCACAGGGAGATCAGCTCGGTGCTTTGTGACCACCTAGAGGGGAGGGATATGGAGGGTGGGAGGGAGACGCAAGAGGGAGGGGATATGGGTATATATGTGTATGTATGGCTGATTCACTTTGTTATACAGCAGAAACTACCACACCACTGTAAAGCAATTATACTCCAATAAAGATGTTAAAAATAAATAAATGCAAAAAAAATCATTTTCATTTACCCAACCGAGTTGAAAACTTGTCTACACAAAGGCCTGAATGCAGATTTTTATAGCAGCTTCAGTCATAGTTGCCAATACTTTGAAGCAAACAACACATCCTTTAGTAGGTGAATGGATAAACAGTGCTACAACCAGACAATGAAATATTACTCCATGCTAAAAAGAAATAAGCTATCAAAGAACATAAAGACATGAAGGAACTCTAAATGTGTATTAGTAAGTGAAAGAAGCCACTAAGAGGCTACATACTATATGATTTGAAATACATGACATTCTGGAAAATGCAAAACTATGGAGACAACAAAAAGATCAGTGGTTGCCAGGGGTTGGGGGAGGGGGGTGAGTAGGTGGAGTGCAGAGAATTTTGGGGGGCAGTAAAGCCACTCTGTCTGATACTATAATGGTGGATGCATATCATTATACATTTGTCAAAACCCACAGAATGTGCAACACCAAGAGCGAACCCTAATTTAAACTATGAACTTGGAGTGATTATGATGTGTCATGTAGGTTCATCACTTGTAACACATGTACCACTCTGGTCGGGGAAGTTGATAACGGGGGCATATGCGTGGGGATGGGAGTATACAGTAACTCTGTATTTTCCACTAAACTTTGCTATGAGCCTAAAACTTCTCTAAAAAATAAGGTCTGTGTATTTTCAAAAAGCCAATCGTTTTTTTTTCCTCCCAGAAAATGTCAGTGTTTCATAATTACAAGACCCAACTTGGAGACTGCCTCTTGAGTAAGTTTTGCCGTCTTCTCTTTTCCCCTTGAGGATAAAAACCAAGGTTGATATTCAGACCACTAGATAAATAATATTTCTGGATTAAAATGTAACACTAAGAAGTCATTGAACTCGCATTTCTTCTGAAATGTTAGTCCTGGGCAACTGAGAACACTGCCCTTTTGATAGTGGTCATTGGAAAGGAGAGGATAATTTCCCAGCCCATCTCTTAAGGACAGCCCACCGAGGGAACAAAACTGCCTGGGTATGAGTGTTACAAAGAAGGCCATGTTCCCCTACAGGGCATCATTCCCCTGGCTGCTGGGCAGAGTCCCACAGACATATTCTATGGTGAAAAACTTAAGTGTTTGGCATCCAAAAGTGATGTCATACCCACCTAACTTTTGGTAAATGTGGGTTTAGTTAGACTGGTTGCATTTCAAGACTAAGAGGAAAACTGGAGGATAAAGTTGGTTTCTTCTGATCACACCCTGGTGCACACAGACAGAAATCAAATAGAAAAACCAGCTGTCGTCAAGTAGTGAAAATATTGGGATAAAAAATAGACTGTGAGGCATCACAAAGAAATTCTGCAAGGCTGAGTTAGCTGCAGTCAGCCATGGGGGTCTGTTAAATGCCTGTGAGCATTCCCCTCTTCTGCTGTCTTCTGAGTATTCCAGTCCTCAGTGAGGTTGACTCAGGGCTAAAGGATCTTTGAAACCACCTGATTCGAGAGCAGCCTGCTCTCTCATGGCCTGAGTGGCCCCCCAAGGCCCCCAAACAGTCAGGCACTGATGTGCTTGCCAACTCAAGGCCACCCTAGACTGAGAGTTCTGACAACCACGCACACATACACGATAGATTTCCTCACCTTGTTCTTTAAGGTTTAAAAGCTTTAAACTTTTCATATGTGTTTCAGAGATAGAATCTTCATAATATAGGGACAGGTAGCAAGTAATTTAATAATAAACCACTTAATAATTTATTAATAATAAATAATAAATGAATAATAGCGTTCATTTAGTAATAAGCCTTATCAGTGCCAGCCACAGTGTTCAGTGTTGGGCAAAATCAGAGATGACACAGACACAGGTAATACATCCAGAGACTCCAGGCCCAGGCAGGTAATGTGACGTACTCCCAAGTAACAGTAAGGTGAAGCAGACGAGATGGTAAATGCCATGAAAGAGGCTTACATGACAAACGGCACGGACATGGAGGATTACTCCCAGCTAGGGGAATGGAGGAGGTAATACTAGTGAAATTAGAAGTCAGTCTGGGAGGGCAGGATTGGATCTGCAGGCAGAGAGATGAGAGGACAGAAAGCATCCTAGGTGCCACTTTATCACAAGCTCCAGGGGAGGAGATGTGCCTGCGTTTGTAAGCGTGATAGGAGAGGGGCCGGGAGATGGAGGAAAGTCAGGATTAGCCCCACGAGGCGCTGCACCCTAAGTGGACACCTCAGACATGGAGCCAACAGGGGTCGGCCTCGCCTCCGGGAGGACATATGGGGACATAGGAAGGAAATGGGAGGAGTGGTGAATAGGTGGATTCTGGTCAGAAGAAGGAGTTTTTGTTTTTTTTTTTTAAAACTCTTTTCTTTCTTCCTTGTAAGTTAGAAGAGTTCAGAGTTCTGGCCACGTTTGTAGGCTGAGGTGAAGAAACAGAGGAAAGGAAGGGATTGGAAACTCGCGGAGAGAATTGACGGGGAAGGACATAAGGAACGAGCAAAGATTTGGACCAGAATGTTCACAACGGCTGTATTTGGAATAGCCCCAAACTGGAAACTCAAATGTCCATCAGTGGGGGAGTGGCTAAAGAAACTGCAGCGTATTCATTCATATGGAATGCTACCCAGCAAAAGAAAGCTAGAATACTGGTATTTTATGAACAACGTGGATGAATCTCACAGACTCAATGCTGAGTGAGAGAAGCACAAAGTTGAAATAGAACAGACACAAAAGAATTCTTATTGTATGCCTGCATTTATATGAAGCTCAAAAATAGGCATAACTAGTCTATGGTGATAGAGGTCAGAATAGTGGCTGCCCTTGATGGGGGTGCTAGCTGGGAAGGGTCACGAAGGAGTCAGCTTGGGGGGCTGGAAATGTTCTGTATCTTCTTGACTGGGTGGGGATAGAACAGGTGTGCACCTATGTACAAATTTATGGCACTCTACAGGTAAGATTTGTGCACTTGATGTAGGTTATTCTGAGAGGGAGGGAGGGAGAGAGAGAGAGAGAGAGAGAGAGGAGAAATTGGGCAAAGCAAAGAGGTGGATGAGATAAAGATAGGAGGAGAGGGAGGGTGTAAAGACAGGGATTTTAAGGTAGAGTGAAGACAAATTGCACTGTTGCCTCCAGCTTCTTCATCCATCCAGGTGCGAGCAGATAAATGCCTCACCTGGAGTGGTGAGGATGACGGGCCTGGGAAGACAGGGATGGGTTCTGCAAAGGAATAGTCTGCAAGACGTGGTAACTTAGTATGGGACTTGGCGGGCACCTGAAGAAGAGGAGGGGATCTCAGGTGCTCCCGAGGCCCGGAATCTAGATGTGTGCCCCACATCGTTGTGTCCAGTAAATGGTCGTTGACTTACCTACTAGGTAAATCAATTGACTTACCTACTGGGCGCTTATCCCATTTATGGAACGTGACTACACATCTAATTCATGGGCTGAGTTGCCAGGAGCATTCAGAGGATAAAGAAATAGCTCAGGGAATACTTCAGTATAACATCAGCTCTCTGTCTTATCCTTGATAAGACTGAATGGGGTGGAATTTGGAGTTTTCCCCAAAATCTGTTAAATGCCATCACTCACAATGGAGCTGATGTCACTGTGAATTAAGGGGGCCTATGTATGGGTTCACAATGTACACACAACAGAGAGCCTGCTCCTCTTGATACCGATTGGTGAAGCCAGTTCAGAAGCCCTGGGCAGAAAGCAAAGGTAGGGAGAGGCAACGAACCCACTGTGGGCATAAAGCTTCACCTCCCTGGGCATCATCAGAAAAGCCAGGGAGGTACAGTGTGGTTGGCCCTGTCCTGCCATCAGCCTCATGTCCTTCCTAAGGCACCTGGAGTTCCACTTGGATGGAGTGGTTATTCTAGGTGACAGTGAGACTCAGAAAGTCAAGAAACTGGGCCGTCAGGGATGCTGAGAGCTGGGGCAGAGATGTTGTCCAGCTGGCGTCTCCTGGGCACTGACCCTGCCTTCTCCTCCCAGATGAGGATGTAGTCTCATTGGTGCTGAGTCCAGGTCAGATCCAGGAGAGCTTGCTGCTTATAAACAGTCCCACAAACGCAAGTACATGGGTTGTTAGTGTAAGTTCTTCCTGGGGTGGGGTGAACCACCCCAGGGTGGGCTAAAAAGACAGTGGCCGAGCAAGCGCTTGTTTTCCCAACTCTGGCAGAGCGCCATCTGCAGAGTGCTGCCGGCAGCTGGGGGCTGTAAGGGAACCCAGGAGCAAAGGAAAAACCCCATCAAGAAACACGTTGCATCTGCTCCTGCCTTGTGTGACCACTTCCCTTCTCTTTCTCTTGGCTACATAAACAGGATTGTCGCACAAACATGTGCATGCAACACGCGAGGGTGTGTAAGAGCTCTTCAGTGAGCGTGTAACTCGCTGAACCAGTGCTATAAGGCACTGTGACCTCCTCACAGGCTTCTGGAGAGAGGTGGGCATGAAGGGCTGGGGTGTGGAGGACTCAGGGGACATGAAAAGTATGAGATGCACCACTGGCCTTCAGAAAACATACGGCTTAAAATATGTGCCACCCCATGTGGGCCCAAAAGACAACTCCAGGCCAAGCGAGTGGTACCAAAAAGAGGTGTTGAGAATGGACAGGGGTCGAGAGAGAGAAAGGGACAGGGGAGGGGAGGGGACAGGAGCGGAGAGAGCTGTCAGCAAGGGCTGTCGGAGAAGGAAGACATTGTGATAAAAGGACACTTGATCTGGGGTCTTAGAGGAAGCACCTTACATTTACAATGAGAGAGAGAGAGAGAAAGGAGGGCATTCCAGAAAAGGAGCTGGTAGGTACAAAGTCCTGGAGGTAGGAAAGTGGACAGAATGTTCAGGCAGAGAAGGAGCAGGGGCTTTGTGCGCTGGGGGTTAGCTCTGTCGGGCAGAGTCCCCCTGCCACCCCACGCGTTCAATCAGTCAGGAATCAGCAAAGTGTTAACTCAAATATTTTGTATACACATACATCTCTCTATATATAATATAATTCATATATAATCCTATATATGAATATAGGAGGCTATGGGGTAAGTGGGAAGATTAAGAACTTGTTTTTATTGGGGTATAGTTGTTTTACACTGTTGTGTTAGTTTCTACTGGACGGCGAAGTGGAGTTCCCTGTGCTCTACAGCAGGTTCTCATTAGTTACCTATTTTATACATGTTAGTGTATACATGTCAATCCCAATCTCCCAGTTCATCCCACCACCACCACCCCCAGGCCGCTTTCCCCCCTTGGTGTCCATACGTTTGTTCTCTACATCTGTGCCTTGCAAACAGGTTCATCTGTACCATTAAGAAAAATATTTTTAAAGGAGTAGTGACATATAACACCGATCGTCGCCAAGTCAGTATTGCTCACCTAGTTAATGTAGCACAAAGAAAGGCAAGGGACTTCCTTGGTGGTCCAGTGGTTAAGACTCCAAGCTTCCAATGCAGGGGCGCGGGTTTGATCCCTGGTGGGGGCAACTAAGATCCCACATGCTGTGCAGTGCAGCCGAAAAAAAATAAGAAAGATGAGGCAGCTCTGCAGACGTGCTCCCTCAGTTACTGTCCCACAGGGGTGACCTAAGCCCTCCCCTCCAGCCTCCTCAAGGTCTCAGAGCAGCCCAGCCAGGTGGGGCAGTCATCGTGGAACCTGGGCTATGCGATGGGCATATCTGGTTCAATCCTGGCTCTGCCACTTTCCAGTCATGTGATCCTTGGCAAATTACTTGCTCTAACTGAGCCTCAATGTTCTCATCTGTAAATGGGCACAGTGCAATAGGACCAATCTCAGAGGGTTGTTGTAAAGTTTAATGAACTTGGGAGGAACAAAGCCCAGTGCCGGGGACCCCTCAGCAAATGTTAGCTACTTTTATTATTATTACAAGTTAGAGGAGGTGACAGTGTTCTCTGCTTCTGCCTCTGTTCTCTGCTCTCTGCCTCTGCCACATGAGTGCTAAGACTTGTGTGCTTACAAGGCCCCCATGGTATGGAGCCCTGGTTGCCCACCCAATAGCCAGTCTCTCCTTCTTCCTTAGTAATTGACCCTTCATTTTATTCAACATAGCCGTGTGCCTAGATTAAACACACACACACACACACACATACACACACACAGACACCTATTTTCCTTGTTTCCTTCGCAGCTATGGCCCATCCTGTTCTGACCAATGAGATGTAAGCACTAGGTGTACCCTCTATGAAGCTCTTTAAGTGAGCCAAGTCACAAAGCATATACCACTTTGCCCTTCCTAATCTTCCTCCTTCTTCCTGCCTAAAATGTAGATGTGATGGCTGAAGCTTCAGCAGCCTGGCTGAACCATGAGGTCATCTAAGGATGAAAGCCTTGTACTAAGGCTAGATGGGGAGACAAGGAGCAGAAGGGTCCCAGACGATGATAGAACAGCATAATAGTCTTAAGATGTCTATCTCTTAACTCTCATTACATGATAAACATAAACACCTACGCTGTTTGAGTACTGTGTCTACGATACTCACCACTAATTGCAAACTGGAAATGATACATTTCCCCATGACTAAAAAATGGGATTAGGGGCTGGAGCTGGCTGAATCGATGCTGGGATCCTAGGGTAGGCAACTGGTTTCTTCCATGCCCTCGCCTCTCTCTTTTCCTCTCTCTCACGCTAGTACACACCTGCAGTGGACTGAATGGTGGACCCAAAAAACTTATGTCCATGTCCTAATCTCCAGAACCTGTGAACGTTACCTTCTTTGGAAGAAGAGGTCTTTGCAGATGTAATTAATTTAGAGATCTTAAGATGAGGAGATCATCCTGGATTATCTGTATAGGTCCCCAGTCCAGTGACAAGTGTCCTCATAAGAAACACAGAGAAGACAGAAGAGGAAGTGATTGTGACCATAGAGGCAGAGATTGGAGTGACACAGCCATGAATCAAGGACAGCCATCAGCCACAGAAGCTGGGAGAGGCAAAGAACAGACTGTTCGCTAGAGCCTCCAGAGGGAGTGTGGCCCTGCTGACACCTTGATTCTGGGTTTCTGTGTTTCTCTCCAGAACCATAAGAGAATATACTTCTGTTGTTTTAACCAATCCAGTTCATGGTAATTTGTTATGGCAGCCACGGGAAACTAATACACACCCACTGGCACACTGTACCCAAGCTTGCATCATGCAGGGTGGGAGCCTTGAACCCTTTACAACTCTTCAAAAAATTCTTCTTGAAACAAACGGGCATGTTCTCACATCAGAAACTTGCAAGCCAGGCTGCTCTCCCTTCCTCAGGGATAAAGAAGCCAGCCCACAACTCTGACATTCCCCGCATACTCCCCTGCACAGACTCTGTAAACAGCTGTGTTCCAGTGGCAGCTGCATCTCTATCGTACACAGAAGAGTAAAACCATTTGTAACCATCTGGAGGACACAGCCTGATCCTCTTTGCTCTGAAATGTCTCCGAGTTTAGAAATCTAAACACATATTCCAGTTTGTCAAACTTCCTGAAGGACTGGGATCTATTACACGGTTGCATAATACAGTTAAATGACCACCCTGCCTGCACCTCTCTCCACCCCCGCGCCAGGACCAAGTTTAGGAGAGGAAGTAGGCTCGAGAAGATGGGCCAGAGGATGGGAAACAGAAGGGCAGAGAAGCATGGGCAAGCATGTTCAAGAATCAAGAGCCTTCCAACGGAATGTGGAAGGAAAACCTCCTGCACTATGTTGGTCAGAACCGGAAAGCAACATAGGGTGGTGGCATGTAAGGTGACAGTCATGAATCTGAGCCTGCGTTCTTCCTCTAACCTGCTGTATATCCTGGACCAGTTTGGTATGTATGATTTATCTTAATTATCCACAAACCGGGGTTAGTAGCTACATCTTCCTCATGGAGTTGTGGAGATTAAGTGGGATAAATGTGTGAAAAGTGCTCTGGGCAGTACCTGGTAAGTATACACACTTACCTGGTAAGTATGTATAATTAAGAGAAACACCTAGTGTTTCCTTTTCAATAGAATCCATGGTAATCAAGACACTAGGCTTCTCCCAGTCACAGAAGTCTATCAACAGTGCATCCGTTTCCTGTGGACAAGTTGCTCAACCGCAATCTTTCAAGGACTTCTCTTTGCATCTTTTTTTTTGTTTGTTTTTAAACAAAGCTGGCCCAAGCCTCATACCACAAAATTCCTCCACCCCTCACTCATGCCTGTAATTCCCATTGCTAAAGGCTTTACTACCTCTAGAATCCAGAGGGGTCAGCAAACTTTTAAGGCCAGAGAGTAAATAAGCTAGGTTTTGTAGGCTACCTGTAGTCTCTGGATTTGGCCCAAGGGCCATGGTTTGCCCACTCTTGCTAGATGAAGGTTTAAAGAGACTCACAGTTTTCTGATTAGATTAGCCATCTGCATAAAGGAGGCTCTGGGAGGTATCTAAGAGAGAAAGGGGTTTTCTGACTTCTCTCCCTCTATCAGGAGAGGAAGAGATGGCAATGGTGGCCCCCAAGGGAAAGGACTCATTGAAGGGATTAACTGGCTACAGGATGTAAAGCAGACCTGGAAGACGGAGTCAGATCCTGGCACTGCCTGATTCTGCCTGAACCCAGCCTGTTTCAGAGTTTGCCGCCATTAGTGAAGAACAGGTGAGAACCAGACTAACATCTGTGTTTCAATATGGCTCTCATCTCACTACTCAAGAGTGCTGTCATTTCCCAGCAATCCAGCCCAGCATGATGCTCAGAAATTAAAATGCCAAAACCTGATTTCATAAATAATTCACTCATGTTGATATGTTCTCCTCATCCCATAACCTTTCATTCCAGGCAGCAGAAGACAGGGTTACAATTTTAACTCTGACAACAACAAACAATCCCCATGGATGATAGAATGAGATCATAGATACAATCCCCAGGTCCAGGAGACTCCCATCTACACCTGGTAGAAAACTGGCTCGTGAAGATACTGGCCACTGGGCCAGGTTCTAACAGATCCAACTTCACAGAGAGGAAAAGAAGGAGGCTGAAGATTAATTAAATTGATCCTGGAAGGAATGTAGACTACTCTCTGATCAAAAGAGAAAGTGGAATAAATCAAGTTTTTCTTTACCCCAAAATCACACACACACAAAAATTATAAACATGCTCAACAAAATCTGGAATGAAAATTCTTAATGGTTTCCACTGAGGTGTATATCTCAAGGGTCTTTGTTTCCCACTAAGAGTTTATTCTTGGGACTTCCCTGTTGGTCCAGTGGTTAAGAATCTGTCTTGCAATGCAGGAGATGCCAGTTTGATCACTGGTCGGGGAAAAAAGATCTCACATGCTGCGGGGCAACTAAGCCCGTGTGCCGCAACTACTGAGCCCACGTGCCACAACTAGAGAGAAGCCTGCGTACCGCAATGAAGATTCCCACATGCTGCAACTAAGACCTGATGCATGCAAAAAATAAATATATTTTTAAAAAGCTTATTCCTTCCCTGAGCTTCTATATACACAATATATTAGTCATGGTTCTCTGGAGAAACAGAACCAATAGGATACATGGTTCTGTTTCATATATATATGTGAGAAATTGATTGATTTTAAGGAATTAGCTCCTATAATTATGGGGGCTGGCAAGTCTGAAATCTATAAGGCAGGCCACAGGCTAGAAACCCAGGGAAGAGTTCATATTGCCTCTCAAGTCCAAAGGCAGTCTACAGGCAGAATTCTCTCTTCCTTGGGGAACTTCAGCCTTTCTCTCTTAAGGTTTCAACTGACTGGATGAGACCCATCCACATTATGGAGGATAATCTGCTTTACACAAAGCCTACTAGTTTAAATGTTAATTTTGCCTAAAAAATACATTCACAGCAACATCTAGATGGGTGTTTGACGAAATAGCTGGATACCATGGCCTAGTCAAGTTGAACACATAAAATCAACCACCATACCCATGAATTTACTGTTTTTTCTTTGGACTCCCCATATTAGTCACTGGTATTGGATCATCTGATTGTGACTGTGCCATCCTTATCTGGGATGATAAAAGGGAACAATAGTAGACTATTCCTGAATGGCAGATTCTATCCATTAGAAATGGATTTGACTGCAAGTGATATAAAATTGAAAGAACAATAGCTTAAAAGGAAGAATTAACTTTCCTCCTCTATCAAGAAATCCAGTGATGCCATGAGACCCATATTCTTTCTATCCTTTGCTTTGCTATCTTACATGTGTTGGGTTATTTCCCCCCTCATGCTTATTGCTTCCCTCACGCTCATAGTTTCACGTTAGCTGCAGTAGCTCCAGATATCACATCAACATTCAAGGCACAGAAAAAATAGGGTGGGAAGAAAGAGTAGTATGGGCTATGACTTTTCCCTTTTATTAGGAGAGCAAAGCTTTTCCAGAAACCTCCCTGGAAGTCTTCACTTGTTTCACTGGATAGACCTGTCACATGGCCACCTTGAGCTGCAAGGGAGGCTGGAAACATTGCTGCTCCAAACAGAACTAGGGTTCTGTTAGCAAGAAAAAAGGAGATGTGACTATTGAGTGGGTAACTTACAGTATCTGCCACAAGGACAGTATACAATTATTTTTATCTGGATTTGAAAAGTGTTTCTTTAGTTCTGCATTCCGTCATTCATTTAATAAACACTTACTTCTTCTATGTGATAGGTCTGTGATACCACATTTCATACAACAATGTACTTGCTCTTAAGAAAATTAAGTCTATACTGGTTTCCAAGAATAAACCGCTTATTATGAGAGAGATGTGATAGAAGAGGGATACACAATTCATTGTTCAGGAAGAAGTGGGTGGAAAACTGGGACAGTTTCAAAGAGGAGGTGATGGTAGAACAAAGTCTTAAAAGATGACTAAGAGTAGGCCTTGGGGATGAGGAGGCACAGGTAGAGAATAAGCAAAGGCCCTGTGGTGGGAAGGCAGGCTGTGTGAATCAGTCAGTTTTCTGCAGGAAAACAGACACCTCCTCAAGTATTTACAACAGAGGGAATTTAAAGCACGGGATTGACTGTATGGTAGAGAGAGATGCTGAGAGTTAAACATGGGATAATGAGTCCATGCAGGAAAAGGCATCAGCAAGAAGCCGCTACAGTAAGTCCCCTACATATGAACGAGTTCCGTTCCGAGAGCATGTTCGTAAGTCCAATTTGTTCATAAGTCCAACAAAGTTAACCTAGGTACCCAACTAACACAATTGGCTATATAGTACTGTACTGTAATAGGTTTATAATACTTTTCACACAAATAATACATAAAGAACAAACACACACAAAAAATAAAGAAAACATTTTTAATCTTACAGTACAGTACCTTGGGAAGTACAGTAGTGCAGTACAACAGCTGGCATACAGGGACTGGCATCGAGTGAAGAGGCAAGGAGAGTTACTGACTGGAGGAGGGAGAGGAGGTGGGAGATGGTAGAGCTGAAGGATCGTCAGCAATAGGAGACGGAGGGCAAGCTGCAACTTCACTCACGCCTGACGTTGATGACACAGGTTCTGGTCCCGTGCTGGATTCAATTCTATCTACGCTCTTGAAAAAACGATCCAGGGACGTCTGGGTAGTAGCTCTTTTTTTCTCCTCATAGATGACACAGTAGCACTGGATTGCATTCTGAACGGCTGCTGCAACTTTCGCGTACCATTCGGGTCCTGTGTCTGAAAAACTAACAGTGCCTCCTCAAAGAAAATCCCCTTGCCATTTCCTGTGTTGTGAATCCCTTTGGTTCTTCAGTTACTTCTTCTTCCTCTTATCTCTCTTCGTCCTTTCTCTGGGCCTCCAAATCCATCAGGTCTTCATTAATAAGCCCTTCATGTTGCACAGCAACTGTACTGTACAGTAAAGTACACAAAAGCACAACCACTCGTAGAGGATGCATGCACGTGACAATGTACACCAGACACGTGAACTAACTTATGTGACTGGACATATGAGCGCATGTTCGCATCTTTGAAAGTTCACAACTTGAATGTTCGCATGTAGGGGACTTACTGTATCACCTCTCCTAGAGGGAGAAAGAAGGGACAAGAAGCTGAAACCACAGTGCGCCTCTTTGGTAAGAGCTGGAACTATAGAAGAGACATAATTACTGCTGCAGAAGCCACCAAGACAGCAAGGGGAGCAATACCCTATTCTTCCCATCCTCTATTATTTCACCAGTGCCTCCCACTGGCCTAAGCTAACCAGCTGGCCATCTGAAACAATGCAGCTTGCAAGCATCAGCCATGGTGGATAATAACAAGGCAAGGGGAGGGTGAGGTTGGACTCAGGGCAAACAGGCCCAGGACCAGTGATGCATCTTTGGGGAACTACGAGTTTCACTAATGTGCAATAGTGATAGCCAACATTTATAAGCACTTATTAAATGCCAGGAAGTATGCTAAGTGTTTTATATGCATTCACCTATTTACTTAGTGTAGGTTAGATACGTAAAGAGGAACAGCAAGAGATGATGATGCAATATGGAATTAAAAGCAAGGCTCACACAACTAAGGGCTTATAAACCATATCAATGTTTTTGAACTTAGTCCTGAAGGCACTCGGGAATCAGTGAAAGATTTGAAGCAGAGGAATGATATGATTCAATTTTTCTTTCTGAAAGATCATCCCATGATTGTGTCTGAAGTCCTGAGCATTGAGATAATTCATCAAAGTAAGTAATGGATATATGACTAAGGAGACCTGGGAGTGTGATCAGCTTCTCTTCCTGTTTTCTCTGTTCATCTGCGTGGAGCAGACAGCATCATTTCTGAACACTTGTGTCATCTGTTGACATACTAGGATCTTTGTTTACTTTAGCTCAGCAAAACTGGAGCAGTAGACCTTTTAAAAGCAAAATATTTATTACCAATCTATACAATAGTTACAATAGTTAATGTATTAGTATATTACTCACTTCATTAACATAATTCTGGAGAAATCTACATCCTAGTAATGTTTTAGAGATAGTCTTGCTCTATCTGCTAGTCCCTTAAAGCATATGTAGTCCTTATGATTTGGCTTTCAACTTTTAAAATAAATCAGTGTTGGAGCTTCCCTGGTGGCACAGTGGTTGAGAGTCCGCCTGCCGATGCAGGGGACACAGGTTCGTGCCCCGGTCTGGAAGGATCCCACATGTTGCGGAGCGGCTGGGCCCGTGAGCCATGGCCGCTGAGCCTGTGTGTCCGGAGCCTGTGCTCCGCAACGGGAGAGGCCATAAGAGTGAGAGGCCCGTGTACCGCAAAAAAAATTAAATAAAAAAATAAATCAGTGTCATTTGTCATTGGGTATGGAGGTGGCAGTTGGAGACAGAATCTCAGATTAACTTGAAGTGTTGACACAATGTTATCACAGAGCCAAGACTTATGGCCCTCGAAGAGATATTTAGAGTTTCTTTCTTCCAACAACCTCTTTTAGATGAGAAAAGTGAGCCCACACAGATAAAGCCACTAGCCCAAGGATTTGAAAGTAATTAGTGGTGGTAGGGCTACAATCCAGACTCTCAGATCAACTCCTTTTAAACTTGCCTTTATTGCCAAGGTGTCTAGAGATAATACGAAGTTGCTATTTTCAGAAATATTGCTCAGGTGATGAAACTCTCATCTCAATGGACTTGAGCAAAGAGGAGGGTTTACTGGCTCAGGAAACAGTTTAGGGGGATTCCAATTTTAGGCATGGGTCAGTCTAGGGGCTTACTGCAGTAGTCAGGACTCAGACACTTTCTATTTCTGCTTTCCTCTGAGCAGGTTTCATTTAGACAGGCTCTTCCCATGACTGGGCAAGGAGGAGACCAAAGTCCAGGCTCACAACCTATTTGCTCAGCATCCCTAGTGAAAAGAACTTGTCTCTTTCCTAATAATATCAATGAAAGTCTAAGAGTTGAATTTTATTGGTCCAGCTTGGGTCATGTGCCCATTCTTGAACCAATCACTGTAGCCAAGGGGAATGAAATGCTCTGATTGTCTAGGTCTGACTGGTATGTCTATATAGTGTCAGGGGCTGGTCTCAGCACCTCCATCCTCAAATTACATATTTGGAGCATGAGGGCAGTATGATTCTTCAAAAAGATCAATGTCCCATCAACCCAAGAAGAGAGAATAGGTGCTGGGCAGGCACAAAACTGAGATGTACTCTAGACGCTGAGACTTGTGTCAAATAACAGAGTGGATTTCTAGATAATATATTGGTGAGGTTTTCCTGTTGGCTATTACCCTGCTGTAGGAAATAATCCCCTTTAGGCAAAATGAATTTCTCATGTGCAAAGCACATGTACACCCAGGGAATTCCAAGAAGTCAGTTGTTTCTGAGGCTTTGAGTCTTTGGAAAGATGGTAATGCTGAGTAGGGGACTCCACCCCCCCTACCCTTCTCCTACCCCCATGGATTGATCGCTTTTGAGTCCTAAGCAAGTCTCTGGGAAACACTCCCTTAACAAAGAGCTCTTGCCTTGGCCCTGCTTTAGAGGCAGTACTCCAACAAGTTTAACAAACTGAGCATTTAACACATAAGGTGCTCAGGGGTGAGAAAGGAGTTCAAGGTAAGGTGAGTGTGCCTGCTCAGAACTACCCCCAAAAGAAACAGGGTTCCAAATGAATCTGAGCATTCAGATGAAGAAGCAGCCTGCCTTTGGGCATTATTCTCTCTTGGGGGGCTCTGCTGGACTTTTCATGCTCTGTGATAAATTAGCAAAAGCAAGCCAACTCTGGTAAGCAAAAATATATGGAATTTTATTCCACTGTAATTTAAGTCTCACTGCGTCTATTCACTGCCTCTGTTCTTTTTGTTTAAAAATGCATAAAGGATAGCCATGGAGGTTTGATGAAGCATTGTCTAAAAGCCCCCATCTTCCCTCAGAGAGCAGAGACAAATGGAGAACTTTGTAAGCAAGATTCCAAGGCAGAAACCTTTTAATTAAAATCTGAGGGCTTCCCTGGTGGTGCAGTGGTTGAGAGGCCGCCTGCCAAAGCAGGGGACACGGGTTTGTGTCCCGGTCCGGGAAGATCCCACATGCCGCAGAGCAGCTGGGCCCGTGAGCCATGGCCGCTGGGCCTGCACGTCCAGAGCCTGTGCTCCGCAGCGGGAGAGGCCACAACAGTGAGAGGCCCACGTACCGCAAAAAAAAAAAAAAAAAAAAAAAGAAATCTGAAAAAATTTTAAGTATATGGCAAAACACTATTAAAAAGCTAAAGGGCAAATGACAAACTTTAAAGAAATATGTAACTTGTATTAAAAGCTGATACCGAATATCTTTTACATATAAAGGGTTCTTATGAAGAAAAAGAGGAATACTGTACCACAATAGAAAAATGCACTAAGGGCATGAATAGCAAGTTAATGAAAGAAAAACAAATGGATAATACACAAATGAAAAAAATTCATTTTACTAGTAATTAAAGAAATGCAAATTGAAACAACGAGACCCCACTTTTACACAATCAGATTAGCAGAAGAGAAAAGTGATGCTACCCAGAGTTAGCCACAGGTAGAATAGATGGGAGTGAGGACTGATAAAACTTGGCGTGGAAGGTGGGTGAGTGGAAGGTTGCAATTTGGAAACAACCATTCTAAGGAGCCTCAAAATATGCACAGTTTTGACCCGACACCTAGGAATTTATCCTAAGGAAATAAGGAATTTGCACAAAGATTTAAGGCTACGGGTTGTTTATAAGAATAAAATGCTGGAAACAACCAGACTGTCTAATACAGGGCAATTAATTAAACATACTATAGGGGCTTCCCTGGTGGCGCAGTGGTTGAGAGTCTGCCTGCTGATGCAGGGGACATGGGTTCGTGCCCCGGTCCGGGAAGATCCCACATGCCGCGGAGCAGCTGGGCCCGTGAGCCATGGCCGCTGAGCCTGCGCATCCGGAGCCTGTGCTCCGCAATGGGAGAGGCCACAACAGTGAGAGGCCCGCGTATCGCAAAAACAACAACAACAAAAAAAAAAACATACTATGACATGTTCATTGTAGTGGGAGAAACAAGTAAATTATAAAAAAAAGTTTAGTTTTATCTGTCATTTGGTTTTCTGTGGAAAGCTTTGGAAGAATATTTAAGAAAGTGTTAACAGTGGTTTTCTTCTTTTTGGCCCATTTGTACTTTCTCATTTATCTTAAATGAACACAAATGAAGCTTGTAACATTAAAAAAGAAAGAAAAGACTGAGGAATGGTAAACTGCCTAGTTGAACAGGGACCTTTCAGGGACCTTAGGCATCCCCTCCCAGCTGGGAGAGAGACGGATACTTCTGCCTCCTTTCTGGGGTGTCCCTGCAAATCTGAAGACAGAACTGAAACACCCATCTGCCCTGCTCAGGGCAGCTTCTAATTTCATGGCAGGTGTCTGTGCCCGGCTCCGCTGCACTGGGGGATCCCCCGAAGCAGGAATAAGCGAGCCTGGCCAACACCAGGGAATTTTGATCTTTATGCCTTGACAAGCGATTCCAAGGCTTAACGAAGCCTTGCTCACTATGCCAACGTGAAGGAGAAGGGGCTTTTCACATATGCCAGGGCCGGTTTTCCTTTTACTTTAGAAATATAATTTTTCTTGAATTCTCTACTGTCACTGCACGCAGACGTTTATCACCTTTTACAAGAGAAAAAGAAAAATGGAAGGAAAGACAAAGGGAATTCAAGTCAGCTCAATTTGTCCCCAGATCCTACCTTGTGTATGTTTTAAGTCTGCTTGTTCGTATCTCCTTCTGCATTCTAAAACCCCTTGATAAGATTCCCTTTTGGTATCTCTATGCTTGTCAGGGAAAGAGGCTCAGAGCTGGTCAGACCCTTTCATCTCTAACTGATAAAGCTGTGTGTTTATTTAGATTCGGTCACATTGAATGAATCTCAGCAATTACACATTACACCCCCCATCCCCTGAACAATAGATGTTCCCTTTGCCCCTCCCCTTAGGCCTGGACTTCCAAGGAATTTGAGAGATGTGAATCAGAGCTCTGAGAGGGAATAATAGAAATATTTCTGAGGTCCAGGAGTATTTAGAACTGACGTGTTTTCCAAGGCGTCTATCCTTCCCAATCCCTCACTCTAACCTCAACTCATCTCCTTTGATTTCATTTGGTTTTGTTTCACTTTTCAACGTAGACCCTTCATGGCTCTGATCATGCCTCATCTGGATGGAATTGCAGGGTTATCCTCTCCCACCGGATGGATAATTTCCTGCACTGAACGTTGCAAGACAATCTGGTGAACACTCCTTCCCACCCAGCCAAAACGCTTCATAATTCTTCAACCCTTCACTAGGGGATCCAGCTCAGAAGCTGCAGTGAATCAGAAGAGGATGAATGTTTCCTTCGGTCTTATCTTTTTTTTTTTCTTTTAGGTTAGTTTCTAAATGTATGTCTTGAGCTTTATCTGGGCCTGTTGGATCCTGTGGGTTGAATTTGGCTTCAGAAATCAAGGGACTTCATCTCCATGACCATCCCCTTCACTGGTGTCTTTCTAAGTGACTCCAAAAAGGTCACAGACAGTCGATATACTTTCTTTCCCATCTGTTTATAATAAGGCCTCAGACAGCCCCATCGGGTTGGATGAGCCTAGTTTATGGAGTGTTTAGAAATCCCTGAAGGACACTCGTGCCCCAAAAGCCTTTTTCATAGTTAGGAGACCTGCAGCTAGGAAAGCAGAGAGTCTCCATAATGGGGTAATTAGTTCCTCTTACAATTCTAAAAGTCAGCTTTGTAATGGAGTTGTCATCCCATTCCCAGCTCCTCTGCCCAGGTTCTCCATATGTATTAAAAATCTTTGCTTCTAATTATAAATAAATAGTGTTTTTCTTTACCCTAGAAAAATTGCACATATTCTAGAGGAAGGGGAAAGAGACATACAAACTCCAGGAATTTCTGGGGGTGACATATCTTCTTTTTCCTGATTGTGGTGATGGTTTCACAGGTGTATACATATGTCAAATCTTATCCAAGTTGACACTTTAAATGCATACAGTTTATTATATGTCAATTATACCTCAATAAAGCTGTTGAAACAAGAAAAAACAAAACCCTATATCCAACATTCCCCATTTCCAATGCCAAGAGTCCGCTGTACTGCCTGCATTGTTACTAATAAATAGGTGTTTAAGTTAAAAAGCAAAAAAACGCCACAAGGAAATAATGTTGGCCCAGGCAAAACTTTCTAAAGTGTTACATTTTATCCAGCTATTATTTTGCCTACTTTCAGATTCTAAGAGAGCTTAAAACAAGATTCTGTTTCCGGGAAAAGAGATTTAAGAGTAACTTGCCATCAGAAAGAAAGCAAAGTGATAAAGTTCCACCAGAAATTATGGAAGACCAAGCTGGCATAGGACCAGCTCCTGGTATACATAAGAGACAACTGGGAATCCACTTTCAAACAACCTTTAACATTTTCAGCCTTTGCTCAGGCACCACCTTAATCGTTATCATAGTGTTAACTTCTCCCAAGTTCTTGTGGCCTATGATTTAGGCAGTATTTATTGGTCTTTTTTAAGGCTAAAATTTCCAACAAGCCTCTATGGATCGGAACAGGGAGCATGAAGCAGGAAAAGAGAAGAGTCAAGGATCATTTAAATGGTGAGAAATTGTCTTTTCTCTTTCACTATCAAATGTATACTAGTATATCAAACTATACTAGATCAAATGTTAAAACTGTTTGTAGGCGGGGAACGACCAAAGGGGTTCTTATAGTGACTGAAAATTCAAAAGTAACACGATTTCATTGAGGACGATGTTGGCTGTGGGTTTGTCATATATGGCCTTTATTATTTTGAAGAAAGTTCCCTCTATGCCTACTTTCTGCAGGGTTTTTATCATAAATGGGTGTTGAATTTTGTCGAAAGCTTTCTCTGCATCTGTTGAGATGATCATATGGCTTTTCTCCTTCAATTTGTTAATATGGTGTATCACGTTGATTGATTTGCGTATATTGAAGAATCCTTGCATTCCTGGAATAAACCCCACTTGATCATGGTGTATGATCCTTTTAATGTGCTGTTGGATTCTGTTTGCTAGTATTTTATTGAGGATTTTTGCATCTATGTTCATCAGTGATATTGGCCTGTAGTTTTCTTTCTTTGTGACATCTTTGTTTGGTTTTGGTATCAGGGTGATGGTGGCCTAGAGTCTGTCATACAGAGTGAAATAAGCCAGAAAGAGAAAGACAAATACCATATGCTAACACATATATATGGAATCTAAGAAAAGAAAAATGTCATGAAGAACCTAGGGGTAAGACGGGAATAAAGACACAGACCTACTAGAGAATGGACTTGAGGATATGGGGAGGGGGAATGGTAAGTTGTGACGAAGTGAGAGAGTGACATGAACATATATACACTACCAAATGTAAAATAGATAGCTAGTGGGAAGCAGCCACATAGCACAGGGAGATCAGCTAGGTGGTTTGTGACCACCTAGAGGGGTGGGATAGGGAGGGTGGGAGGGAGGGAGATGCAAGAGGGAACAGATATGGGAACATATGTATATGTATAACTGATTCACTTTGTTATAAAGCAGAAACTAACACACCATTGTAAAGCAATTATACTCCAATAAAAATGTAAAAAAAAAAAGTAACACGGGATTACACTCACTGGAGAGGGGTAAACAGCAGGGCTCTGTCTCCCATTGGGTCTTGGTTCTCTCTCCATGGTCAGGGTGCAGGAACGGAGCCAGGAGTTGTGAAGCAAGGACATTTCCCACCTGATGATGGCCAGCCTTGTTTGTTTGCAATATACTGTGCTCTGTATGTGTTGTTTTTACCTATACCTCACACTTTCAAATAGGTGTAGCACTCCCATTTTATGGACAGACAATCTGAAGCACAGAGATGTGAGGCAACTTGCCGAAGGTCAAATAATACTAATACTAATATTAATAGTAGTACTAAAAAAAACAAACAACTAGATAGGATTTACTGTGAGCCAGGCAGGGAGTACACCAACTGCTTTACATATATGAACACATTTATGTTCCTATGAGGTATGTTCCTAATTCCGTTATTCCCACTAAAGACTAGGACATAAGAAGGGGGCAGTAGCTCATCCAGTCACACATTTGATAATCGATAGAGTCTGTTCTTCACTAAACACAACATTGTGTGTCTTTCTAGTATATTGTAGGCACTCAGTCAGTAGGTGTTTGTGTGTGTGACTTTTTTGTGTGTGTCATTGGGAGAGTAGGTTCTGGACCATAATGTAATTTTTCTATTTCTAGCCCAAATCCCCTATTTAGCTCAAACGATTAAGGCTAGATTGGAGTTGACCTTCACTGCAGTTTATGCTCTGCCAGGGCCACAGAATGACCCACATGACACTGACCAATTTCTATTTACATCTTCTAACACCCCCTGGGGCACTGCACCCACTCCCTCTCCCAGAGGATCTAGAAAGGCAGTTAATCACAGCACTCATATCTTGACCATGGAAGTGAGCATGTGTTCGATAACCTGGCCAATCTCAAGCCTCTCCATGGCCACAGGAACTAGCCCAGCATTAAGCGTTTGACCAAACAAGAACCATTTAGGGTCCTTTCTTGGATTGCATATTTAAATGCTCAGAGAGAAAACCTCTCTGTTTCCTCTGGAAATTTTCATTAGGAGTGATTATGCCTGAAGCTGTAAGAGGCCATGTTCCTCTTCATGGCAGAGGTTCAATCATCATGGGAGGAACTGAGGCCCAAATACCAAGAAAAGCAAAGACCGGCAGTGGGGACAGAGAGGGAGAGAGAGCAAATGACATCATTTGAGTCTTAAAGGATCCTCAGGCCCTCTTGATTTCTAAATTTCCTAGTTATATGAACCCATTTACTTCATTATTTAAGGTGGTTTTATTTGAGTTTCTTTCATTTGTTACCTTAAAAGTACTGACAAATACAGGAAATATTCTTTTTCCTTTTTCTTAAATATTAAAATTATATCCACTCTGAAGTTATTTCTGATAATAATAAGCATTATACCTACCATATTATGAGGGAAAGTAATTGCAATTCTTAAATACTCATTGTGAGAATATTATTCTATTTATTTTTAGTTAAGTCTTTCTGTGGACTGTAGTATCATTGGCAGAAAAATAGGATCAAAAGATCAATATCATCCTCTCTATCATAAGTAGAACAGAATCAAAAGAGTGGAGACATGATTTAGATACAAGTAGTGAAATCCTCTGCGCCTGAGAATAAAAATAGACTCTGTATTGAAAATGATTCCCTTGGGCAACATGAAAGATTAACCGGGATCAGTAAAAATTGGGGCAACAATCTAGAATTTCCCTTTAAACCAGAATCTATTTGAGCGTTTTCCTACAAAATCTATTCCACTTGAATAGATTTCAAAGACTAGGGACTACCAGAGATAGAGTCCTTTTTAGCCCCATATGCTTCCTTTGGTCCCCAACTACCTGAGGGTCCTCCTTTAGGAAGTCATCCTTTTGATTACCATTCCCTCTTTCTCTAGTTTTCCTTGAGAAAATTTCTTTGCAGGGTAATATTACATCACTTTCAGTAACTTTATAGTATTTAAGTGCATGTATTTAAGCCAGACAGCTTGGGGTCCCATCCTAACTGCACCATTTACTAACTATGTGACTTTCCCTTTACCACCCCACACCATACCTTATTTTACACCTCTGTAAAATGGGGATAATAATAATAATAGCTACCCGGAGGGTTACGGTGGGATTAAAGAAGATAACACACGTAAGGCTCTCAGCATGGTGCCTGGCACATAATACATGGGTTTGTTTTTGGTTTTGTTTTTGTTTTTTTGCGGTACACGGGCCTCTCACTGCTGTGGCCTCTCCCGTTGCGGAGCACAGGCTCTGGATGCGCAGGCTCAGCGGCCATGGCTCACGGGCCCAGCCGCTCCGTGGCATGTGGGATCTTCCCGGACCAGGGCACGAACCCGTGTCCCCTGCATTGGTGGGCGGACTCTCAACCACTGCGCCACCAGGGAAGCCCCCATAATACCTGTTTGATAAATGTCAGCTATTCTCCTGAGAGTGAAACATCCTGGCTGTGTGCAAAGGACACTGAGAAAACAGTCAGGAGCACTGATGCCATGCCTGCATCTCCAAATACTGTCCACGTGACCTTCACCGAGCGCACCTTGGTTTTTCTCACCTGATAAAAGGCAGTTCTAATGGCCCTCATGCCAAGTTCCCAGGGGTGGCAAACCCGAGACCGGTGTTTGGAGGACACAGTGAAGTAACAGAAATGAAAGAGGTTTGGAAAGAGTAAATGGATTTTACAAATAATCAGTACTATCAAGGGGAAATAGTTTATGCATTCAACTAATATTTAACAAGTGTCTACCAGGTGCAAGGCCCCAAAACAGTTTTATTTTCAAGGAGGTGGCAAATCTTGCTCTGTGATGAAAGAAAGTCAGACAAGAGACTAAAAGCCAGATAAAATTAGGGAAAATATACGAAATGGGAGATGAGCAAAAGACCAATGTTGCCTTCTCCACACTTTTGCAACAGACTAACTCCACAAGGTTTTCCTGAACCTTCCTCAGTGTGGCCAGCCCAGAGCCACTTTAATGTCATCTGTTCTTCAAGCCAGTCCCAGGCAAAATTAAGTTGGACACATATTTCTAAACGGCTTGGAAGAGAAGCTACTTCCACACGTCATGCCCTTGGCTCTGAATTAATGCAAGTTGCTCTCCAAGGAGCAGAATATATATGTGTGTGTATATATATATATATATATATATATATATATATATATATATATATACACACACACACACACATATTATACTATATATAAATGTATATAAGTATATATTTATAACATATAATATAATTATATATAAATATATATGTATATAGATATATTTAATTGTAGTAAAATGCACATAAAATTTACCATCTTAACCATTTTTAGTGTACAGTTCAGTGGTATTAAATACTTTCATAATGTTGTCCAACCATCACCACCTTCCATTTCCAGAATTCTTTTTATTTCATAAAACTGAAACTCTGGGAATTCCCTGGTGGTCCAATGGTTAGGACTTGGCGCTTTCACTGCTGAGGGCACAGGTTCGATCTCTGGCTGGGGAACTAAGATCCCGCAAGCCACATGGTATGGCCAAAGTTTTAAAAATTAAAAAAATGTTTAAAAACTCTACCCGTTAAACAACATTCCCCATCTCCTCTATACTCCCAGCCCCTGGCGACCCCCATTCAACTTTCTGTGTCTATGATTTTGACTGTTCTCTGTACCTCATATAAGTAGAGTCATGCAGTATTTGTCTTTTTGTGATTGGCTTATTTCACACAGAGCTTTTTTGGAAAAGGTTTGAGATCATTGTCCCTGGAAATTTGGGATGTGGCCACATTCCTTTCCTTTATTTGCGGGCCCACCAGTTTATGAGAAGTTCTCTCTCTAGGTTTCAACAGCAGCCAGGCTTCAGTAAAAGCGGGAAAGGGAATGTATGGCTTTTAATCCAAGCAGCAGTGTCTGGTTCCTTGAATTTCACCTTTTTTGGCTGCTCTCCATTTTCCTTCACTTTCCATGTAAACAAGGACTTGGGGGATGGGGTGAGTGGTGTGTGAGCCGAGACCCCTCGGACACTTTTGTCCAAGGAGTTTAATGGAGGCTTCTGAAGTCTGTAAAGCACAGTGAGAAACAGCAGCTGCTCGTTCGCCCCGAGCCTCCATTAATAATGAGATGTGCCTTTGTCATAAAGGTAAACACACTGAAACGGGAACGTTACCAAGAGGCCCTGTGAGAGGCTTATCAGCAGCGGGAGAGGCCAAAGGTAAAGGTCACCAGGGATCCCGGGCCATCAGACAGAGGTCTGATGCCACTGTTGCCTTGGAAACAGGGCTCCGCACCCAAAACCTGGACAGAACACGGGGTCTGTGTGTCCTCATCTGCTACATCTGGGCTCCCGAGACATGATCTCAGCTAAGCAGAGCCCACCTCCTTTGTACAGCTGACTTTTTAAAAAAACATGCATTCCAGAATTTATGCTTCCACATGGAGATTGCCCTCTAAAATCACCACGCCATGGGGACATCATATTGTCCACCAGGGCCACCTGGAATGCTGTTCTACAGCATTCTACAGGCCTACAAGCAAAGACAAAGTCCTATGAGCTTTCTCAGTGGTGGCAAGTCAAACTTTGGCTTGGATTTTGAGACAGATGGTGAAATCTGATAGAGGAAGAGTGTGATCAACACAGTCATTTTATCTGGGGCAGAAAACAAGACATGAGGGCTTCCCTGGTGGCACAGTGGCTGGGAATCCACCTGCTAATGCAGGGGACACGGGTTTGAGCCCTGGTCCGGGAAGATCCCACATGCCATGGGGCAACTGGGCCCATGAGCCACAACTACTGAAGCCCGCGCACCTAGAGCCCATGCTCCAAAACGAGAGAGGCCCACACACCTCAACGAAGAGTAGCCCCCTCTCACTGCAGCTAGAGAAGGCCTGCGTGCAGCAACAAAGACCCAATGCAGCCAAAATTAAGTAAATTAAATAAATAAATCTTTTTAAAAAAGAGTTTATGGTTTCTTTGTGGGAAAAAAAGGGAGAAAACAAGGCATGAGTTCATATAAAACAATAGCTAATATTTATTGAGGCAGGCCAGGTACTAGTCTAAGTGTTTTGGATAGAATGTCCTATTTAATTCTCACCATAACCCCATGGACTGAATAGTATCATCTCAATTTTACAGAGCAGGAAGCTGAGATACAGAAAAGTTAAGTAATGTGCCCAAGGTTACGCAGCCACCAAGTGGTAGAGTCAGAGTCCAGGTCCAGGCTCTTAACCATTCACTATGCCAACTCCATGATTTACTTGAGTCACTTCTTTACTAGAATTGCTGAATTAGAGGTTACCAAAGAGACTTGTGACTCAATCTCTTACTCATCCCCACGTCCACAAGGCCTGGAGCCTATTAGAGTTATTCCTCAGGCATTTTGTTTTGACCACGACTCCTGTTAAAATGCATGTGCTTTGCTCTGGAGAGCATTTATTCAGATGTGTCTAAAAAATTAAAAAGACTCAGAGAGCAAGGAGATATAAACATGGAAAACAAGGCAATGCATTTTGATGGGACAGGAAGTAGTGAGAGATCCTAATCTTAGAGTTCCAAAGGATGATAATAGTCTGGGTACCCCATCCATCCATCCATCCATCCATCCATCCATCCATCCATCCATATATCCATCTCTTCATCCCTCCCTCCCTCCATCCATTCATTTAACAGATATTTATTGAAGGCCTGTGATGTTCTAGGAATCATGCCAAAAGCTGGGATACAATGTTGAGCAAAAACAGACTGAGCCACTCTGAGAGTTTAGAGTCTGGAAGGGGAGAAGTAAAATTTGAATTGTGATAACATCTGGGAAAGAGAAATACAAGGTGCTATGAGAACAGATAACAGGGGGCTGGAATAGCATGATCTGAGGGCACTGGGGGGTTGGGAGGAGACAGAAAGAGATGCCAGATGAGAGGCAGGGAGGGGCTCAGCATGGTAGGTGGTGATGAATGAATGATCGACACAATTCAGCTAGATCCCCAAGTTAACTCTGCTTCAATGTTTGGTGATGGACAGGTACATATATGTGCAAACTGCCTTAGTCCCGTGAAGGAAGTTATTATGGTCATACAGTGTGTTATTTAGAGAGGAAGAATTAATGACTTTGAACATGCACTCAGCCTTGACTCTTTTCCTCCCTAACTTTACAGCTATGTCACTTTGACATCCTCCACTGTAGTTACCTCGTGGATAAAATGAAAAGGTCAAAGAGACATTGTCTCTAAGCTCCTTTGAGAGTCTGCATGTGGTGTGATAGGAGCCCAGAGGGCAGCCACCACTGTCTGTCTTTGGTTGTCCTAGTGTCTCTGTGGAAACTGAAAGACATGAGGGGCATCCAAGGCAGCATGGCGGCCAAAGCATTTGGTGCCAGGAAGTCCAAGATGGGGAGTGGGGGGAGAGCAGAGATGGCTTTCTTCCCTTTGTTCTTGGAGAGGGGAGAATCAAGTAAAAAAGTCTCAACACTTAATACGCTGTAATCTGAAAGCTGGGCTCATTTAACAGGGGCCAAACCAATTCATTTTGGATACATCCCAGAAGAGACAGTTTGTGTGGCAAATTCATAATATATGGAAGAGTTCAATCCAAACTCTTGCTAAGAGTCCATGTTTCAAGCACTCATTTATTTATTAATAATGTTAATAATAATAATGTTCATTGATTGTTTACTATGTGCTAATTCCTTCACATTCACTTTCTCATTTCTTTCTCACATTAACTATAAGAAATAGATACTGTGCTGTTATTATCCCCATTTTACAGATGAGGACACAGAGGTCTAGAGATGTCATGTGACTTGCTCAAGATCTTACTGCTGTCAGTGGTACAACCAAGGTTGAAATTGAAGTCTGACTGATTGTGAAGTCCAGGCTCTCAAACACTGCTCTCTACTGACTCTGTGGCAAAAGATATGATTGATATCCAGATATTTACCAACCTGTTACTTGTTCATTAAGAAAGATAGGTCTCTAAAGACACTGAGGCCAACATTGCTAGATTTTACAGATGAGTAAGATTCGAAAAATATTTGGGAGTCAGACAAAGGGGTGTCAAGTTTTTGTTTTGCTAAATGAACAAGTTCTTTATTTTTGTTAAAGCCTATTCCATCATCATTTCTTGAAAGACAAATAATTTAAAAATAAAAACAGAATCCTGCAGCCTGTGGAACAAAAACCACATTCACCGAAAGATAGACAAGATGAAAAGACAGAGGGCTATGTACCAGATGAAGGAACAAGATAAAATGCCAGAAAAGCAACTAAATGAAGTGGAGATAGGCAACCTTACAGAAAAAGAATTCAGAATAATGATAGTGAAGATGATCCAGGACCTGAAAAAAGAATGGAGGCAATGATCGAGAATATGCAAGAAATGCTTAACAAAGACCTAGAAGAATTAAAGAACAAACAAACAGAGATGAACAGTACAATAACTGAAATGAAAGATACACTAGAAAGAATCAATAGCAGAATAACTGAGGCAGAAGAATGGATAACTGACCTGGAAGACAGAATGATGGAATTCACTGCTGTGGAACAGAATAAAGAAAAAAGAATGAAAAGATATGAAGACAGTCTGAGAGACCTCTGAGACAACATTAAATGCAACAACATTCTCATCATAGGGATCCCAGAATGAGGAGAGAGAGGGAAAGGACCCGAGAAAGTATTTGAAGAGATTATAGTTGAAAACTTCCTTAACATGGGAAAGGAAATAGCCACTCAAGTCCAGGAAGCTTGGAGAGTCCCATACACAATAAACCCAAGGAGAAACGAAACATGCCAAGACACATAGTAATCAAATTGGCAAAAATTAAAGACAAAGAAAAATTATTGAAAGCAGCAAGGGAATAACAACAAATAACATACAAGGGAACTCCCATAAGGTTAACAGCTGATTTCTCAGCAGAAACTCTACAAGCCAGAAGGGAGTGGCATGATATACTTAAAGTGATGAAAGGGAAGAACCTACAACCAAGATTCCTCTACCCAGCAAGGATCTCATTCAGATTCGATGGAGAAATCAAAAGCTTTACAGACAAGCAAAAGCTAAGAGAATTCAGCACCACCAAACTAGTTCTACAACAAATGCTAAAGGAACTTCTCTAAGTGGGAAACACAAGAGAAGAAAAGCACCTACAAAAACAACCCCAAAACAATTAAGACAATGGTCATAGGAACATACGTATTGATAATGACCTTAAACGTGAATGGATTAAATGCTCCAACCAAAAGACACAGGCTTACTGAATGGATACAAAAACAAGACCTATATATATGCTGTCTGCAAGAGACCCACTTCAGACCTAGAGACACATACAGACTGAAAGTGAGGGGTTGGAAAAAGATATTCCATGCAAGTGGAAATCAAAAGAAAGCTGGAATAACAATACTCATATCAGATAAAATAGACTTTAAAATAAAGAATGTTACAAGAAACAAGGAAGGACCCTACATAATGATCAAGGGATCAATCCAAGAAGAAGATATAACAATTATAAATATATATGCACCCAACATAGGAGCACCTCAATACATAAGGCAACTGCTAACAGCTATAAAAGGGGAAATCAACAGTAACACAATAATAGTGGGGGACTTTAGCACCTCATTTACACCAATGGACAGATCATCCAAAATGAAAATAAATAAGGAAACAGAAGCTTTAAATGACACAAGAGACCAGATAGATTTAATTGATATTTATAGGACATTCCATCCAAAAACAGCAGATTGTACTTTCTTCTTAAGTGCACATGGAACATTCTCCAGCATAGATCACACCTTGGGTCACAAATCAAGCCTCAGTAAAGTTAAGAAAATTGAAATCATATCAAGCGCCTTTTCTGACCATGATGCTATGAGATTAGAAATCAATTACAGGGAAAAAATGTAAAAAACACAGACACATGGAGGCTAAACAATACGTTCCTAAATAACCAAGAGATCACTGAAAAAATCTAAGAGGAAAAAAAAAAAAAAAAACCTAGAGACAAATGACAACAAAAACACGATGATCCAAAACCTATGGGATGCAGCAAAAGCAATTCTAAGAGGGACGTTAATAGCAATACAATCCTACCTCAGGAAACAAGGAAAATCTCAAATAAACAATCTAACCTTACACCTAAAGGAGCTAGAGAAAGAAGAACAAACAAAACCCAAAGTTAGCAGAAGGAAAGAAATCATAAAGACCAGAGCAGAAATAAATGAAAGAGAAACAAGGAAAACAATAGCAAAGATCAGTAAAACTAAAAGTTGGTTCTTTGAGAAGATAAACAAAATTGATAAACCATTAGCTAGACTCATCAAGAAAAAGAGGGAGAGGACTCAAATCAATAAAATTAGAAATGAAAAAGGAGAAGTTACAACAGACACCGCAGAAATACAAAGCATCCTAGGAGACTACTACAAGCAGCTCTATGCCAATGAAATGGACAATGTGGAAGAAATGGACAAACTCTTAGAAAAGTACAACCTTCCAAGACTGAATCAGGAAGAAGTAGAAAATATGAACAGACCAATCACAAGTAATGAAATTGAAACTGTGATTAAAAATCTTCCAACAAACAAAAGTCCAGGACCAGATGGCTTCACAGGTGAAGTCTATCAATTATTTAGAGAAGAGATCACCTATCCTTCTCAAGCTCTTCCAAAAAATTGCAGAGGAAGAAAAGCGGCCAAACTCGTTCTATGAGGCCACCATCACCCTGATACCAACAACCAGACAAAGATACTACAAAAAAAGAAAATTACAGACCAATATCAGTGATAAATATAGATGTAAAAATCCTCAACAGAATACTAGCAAACAGAATCAACAACACATTAAAAGGATCATACACCATGATCAAGTGAGATTTATCCCAGGGATGCAAGGATTCTTCAATAAATCCAAATCAATCAATGTGATACACCATATTAACAAAGTGAAGAATAAAAACCATATGATCGTCTCAATAGATGCAGAAAAACTTTTGGCAAAATTCAACACCCATATATGATAAAAACTCTCCAGAAAGTGGGCATAGAGCGAACCTACCTCAACATAATAAAGGTCATATATGACAAACCCACAGCAAACATCATTCTCAATGGTGAAAAACTGAAAGCATTTCCTCTAATATCAGAAATAAGACAAGGATGTCCACTCTCGTCACTATTAGTTAACATAGTTTTGGAAGTCCTAGCCACAGCAATCGGAGAAGAAAAAGAAATAAAAGGAATACAAATTGGAAAAGAAGATGTAAAACTGTCACTGTTTACAGATAACATGATACTATACATAGAGAATCCTAAAGATGCCATCAGAAAACTACTAGAGTTTATCAATGAATATGGTAAAGTTGCAGGATACAAAATTAATGCACAGAAATCTCTTGCATTCCTATACACTAATGATGAAAAATCTGAAAGAGAAATTAAGGAAACACTCCCATTTACCACTGCAACAAAAAGAATAAAATACCTAGGAATAAACCTACCTAGGGAGACAAAAGACCTGTATGCAGAAAACTATAAGACACTGATGAAAGAAATTAAAGATGATGCCAACAGATGGAGAGATATACCATGTTCTTGGATTGGAAGAATCAACATTGTGAAAATGACTATACTACCCAAGACAATCTACAGATTCAATGCAATCCCTATCAAATTACCAATGGCATTTTTTACAGAATTGGAACAAAAAATCTTAAAATTTGTGTGGAGGAACAAAAGACCCCAAATAGCCAAAGCTGTCTTGAGGGAAAAAACGGAGCTGGAGGAATAAGACTTCCTGACTTCAGACTATACTACAAAGCTACAGTAATCAAGACAATATGGTACTGGCACAAAAACAGAAATATAAATCAATGGAACATGATCGAAAGCCCAGAGATAAACCCACGCACCTATGGTCAACTAATCTATGACAAAGGAGGCAAGGATATACAATGGAGAAAAGACAGTCTCTTCAATTAATGGTGCTGGGAAATCTGGACAGCTACATGTAAAAGAATGAAATTAGAACACTTCTTAATACCATACACAAAAATAAACTCAACATAGATTAGAGACCTAAATGTAAGACCAGACACTATAAAACTCTTAGAGGAAAACATAGGAAGAACACTCTTTGACATAAATCACAGCAAGATCTTTTTTGACCCACCTCCTAGAGTAATGGAAGTGAAAACAAAAATAAGCAAATGGGACCTAATGAAACTTAAAAGCTTTTACAAAGCAAAGGAAACTACAAACAAGATGAAAAGACAACCCTCAGAATGGGAGAAAATATTTGCAAATGAAATGGACAAAGGATTAATCTCCAAAATATATAAACAGCTCATGCAGTTCAATATTAAAAAAACAAACAATCCAATCCAAAAATGGGCAGAAGACCTAAATAGGCATTTCTCCAAAGAAGACATACACATGGCCAGGAAGCACATGAAAAGCTGCTCAACATCACTAATTATTAGAGAAATGCCAAACAAAACTATGATGAGATATCACCTCACACCAGTTAGAATGGGCATCATCAGAAAATCTACAAACAGCAAATGCTGGAGAGGGTGTGGAGAAAAGGGAACCCTCTTGCACTGTTGGTGGGAATGTAAATTGATAGAGTCACTATGGAGAACAGTATGGAGGTTCCTTAAAAAACTAAAAATAGAATTATCATATGACCCAGCAATCCCACTACTGGGCATATACCCAGAGAAAACCATAATTCAAAAATAGTCATGTACCACAGTGTTCATTGCAGTACTATTTACAATAGCCAGGGCATGGAAGCAACCTAAATGCCCATCGACAGACAAATGGATGAAGAAGATGTGGTACATATATACAGTGGAATATAACTCAACCATAAAAAGGAACGAAATTGGGTCTTTTGTAGAGACATGGATGAATCTAGAGACTGTCATACAGAGTAAAGTAAGTCAGAAAGAGAAAAACAAATATCGTATATTAACACATATGTGTGGAACCGAGAAAAATGGTACAGATGAACCGGTTTGCAGGGCAGAAATTGAGACACAGATGTAGAGAACAAACGTATGGACACCAAGGGGGGGAAGTGGCGGGGGGGGTGAGGGTGGAGGTGGGATGAATTGGGAGATTGGGATTGATATGTATACACTGATGTGTATAAAGTGGATAACTAATGAGAACCTGGTGTATAAAATAATAAATAAAATTAAAATAAAAACACTAAGAATTAAATAATCTCAGAATTTGAAAGCAGAATAAATTCAAACCCATGAGCAAATCACTGCACAAATCTTGCTTTTCTCTTTTTGCTTCAAACCAGTGAAAACAGGGCCCTAAGCCACTGACTGGCACCAGTGCAGGAACTAATATTGGGAGTATCTGTCCATTGGCCTCTTATTAACAACACGTTGATTTTGAATCTAGCTCAGAAAAAAATAAGACGGTATTTCTTAAAATCTTTTACAACTCAGACTTTCCACTAACTTCATCTGGTTTCTATCCTCCCCCACCATATAATTAGTCTGAATATTTGAGGTTTTCCTATTGTCTCCAGTAAGGTTCTTGGAGACGAGGTCAAATTAAGGGCAAGTCTCACAGGTCAGAGTATTGTTTTGAGCCATATAAATGTGTCTCTTAATAACTTAAAAAAAATAAAATCACTGAGTTACTGAAGTTATTGAGTGTTCAAACCAAATGGGTGAGTGGGTTTGGGGCCAAAGCCAAAGACCATATTTTAAAGATGACCAATGATTTAAAAATGATATTCCATCACAACTCAAATAGGCAAGGAGAATTCACTTCAGCCATGAAGAAGACATGGGTCTGATCAACGTTCGGTGAGTCTGATTTGTTTGGGGCCAGTGACCTTTCCCTGCTCTGGTATTTTTTCAGGCCTTTTTTGACTATTCAGCGTTACACAGTTCTTAGTTTATGAGTCACAGGTTATCTTGAGGGCAGCATCTCCTTTTCTGGGGGTGTACATGAAATTTCAACCCTGTAAGCTGTGTGCCATCATCTTACTTCATTATTCGTTTCTTTGAAACTTTGGGAACGATCTGCCGAAAGTGTGTGAAACATCTGAACATCTTCCTTTTAAAATAAAGCAAAGCAGATGAGGAAATACTATCTCAGTGAAATGTTTTCACATTAAAAATAAAATGCTGCACTTGATATAAGAGTATCACCAGTCTTAAACCCAAGTCTCCATATCTTCAAGTCACCCAGATAATTTGAATGGTGCAGACATCATACTTCAGGATTTTAACCTTTCATTTCCCCCCTCAGTTTTCAGAGTGATTCAGAAGACAAATAAAAGTAAAGATAAGGGCTTTGAGATATTTAGTAAAAAAATTTCCCATCAGTATAGCCTAGGGCTATGGACTTCTGGAAATAGACATATCTGAATTCCCATGTGAGTTCTACCACTTACTTTTATTTGACCTTGGGCAACTTAAGCTCTTAAGTCTCAGTTTCCACATTTATTAAAAAAGAATGAAGCAAGACACTATATGTAAAGTTCTTAGTGCTATAGCTAGTACATAATGAAAGTTCAAAAAATGTGACAGAAACCCTCATAGCTCAGCAAACATTCTAAGTGCTCCCCTACATTTCCCAACTACCCTTGATGTTAGTTGAAACAAATGGGTCATAAGCATATTGTCACATTGGGTTTAGGCAGTTAAAAGCTGGGCTGTATGCTCTCTTTCTCTCCCCCTGCCATGGTGATCTTGAAAGGCTCTTTTTTAAAATTTTATTTATTTTTTTACTGAAATATAGTTGCTATAAAATATTATATAAGTTACAGGTGTATAGTATAGTGATTCACAATTTTTAAAGGTTATACTCCATTTATAGTCATAAAATATCAGCTCTTTCCCCTGTGTTGTACAATATATCCTTGTAGCTTATTTTATACCTAACAGTTTGTACCTCTTAATCCTCTCCCTCTACACCACCCCTCCCCCCTTCCCTCTCCCCACTGGTCACCACTATGTTGTTCTCTATATCTGAGTCTGCTTTTTTATGTTATATTCACTAATTTGTTGTATTTTCTGGATTCCACATATAAGTGATATCATACAGTATTTGTCTTGAAAGCCCCGTGTTAACATGGCAGCATCACAGAATGGAGGGATCCTGGATCCCTGAATCGAGGAGAACTCCTGCTGAGCCACATCTTTTTTTTTTTTTTTTTTTTACTGCTTTGGGTCTTTGTTGCTGCACGTGGGCTTTCTCTAGTTGCAGCGAGCAGGGGCTACTCTTTGTTGGGTGCACGGGCTTCTCGTTGCGGTGGCTTCTCTTGTTGTGGAGCATGGGCTCTAGGCACGTGGGCTTCAGTAATTGTGGCACGTGGGCTCAGTAGTTGTGGCTTGCAGGCTCTAGAGTGCAGGCTGAGTAGTTGTGGCGCACAGGCTTAGTTGCTCTACGACATGTGGGATCTTCCCGGTCCAGGGATTGAACCTGTGTCCCCTGCATTGGTACGTAGATTCTTAACCACTGAGCCACCAGGGAAGTCTTCACATCAGTTTTTATTGTAAAGACACATCAAACTTTTTCATATAAAGACCCTAAAGTTTTGAAGTAGCTTATGTTAATTATCTTAATTCACCTAGTGATTGAGATACATATATACTTTCATTCAAATCTTCAGACCACATTTCTTGTACCAGGAGGCATGTGCATAGGGCTACGTCAGCTCCCCTGGGTAAGAAACTCAGAGAAGCCTCTCCAGCTCATGCATAATCTGTCCCTTCCTCTCCTGTAACAGGAGAAGCTCATTTTAAGAGTATGACTTCCAACTGGTCAGTTACCAAGTCCCTGGCAAGAATCTGCCTACCTGATGGCTATGAGTTTGCCAAGATTTCCAAATTCTCTTCACAGGTGATTTCTACTCACTACAAGTATATGTCACTTTTACAGTCCAGTGTATTATTTTTTTTTAGCTTAAATAGTAAACTTAAGACCTGAATGAAAGTTGAGTGTATTAGTTTCCTACAGCTGCCGTAACGAAGTACCCCAGACTGAGTGGTTTAAACAACAGAAATTTATGTTCTCACAGTTCTGGAGGCTGGAAGTCCAAGATCAAGGTGTCAGAAGGATTAGTTTCTTCTGAGGCCTCTCTCCTTCCCTTATAGATGGCCATCTCCTCCCTGTGTCTTCACACGGTCTTTCTCTGTACATGTCTGTGTCCAATTTTCCTCGTTTAATATGGATGCCAGTCATATTGGATTGGGGTCCACCCTAACAACCTCGGTTTAACTTAATTACTTCTTTTAAGACCCTATCTTCAAATACAGTCACATTCTAAAGTACTGGGCGTTGCTTCGGCATATGAATTTCAGGGGAACACAATTCAGCCCATTGCATGGGGCAACCAGGATTTCAATGAGAGGTGAAGCCCAAACATTGGTGCTCTTGGGCTTTCAGCCTCCCGTGTGTGAATCTGAGACAAAGGACTCATAAAAAGAGTAAATGCACATGTTGTGGCCCAACAGTGAGATTCTTGGACCCAGTTACCAGGCAGTAGCAGCTGGTCAATCTGCACAATTTTTACTTGAGCTAATTTGGATAATCTCAAGATTGATCATTGATCTATCCAGAGCCAGTTAGAAGAATATACAATTTAAAAACTCATTTAAGGTAGACATATGAGTGGACTTTTCACTGGTTTCTCTGCCTCCAGTTAGTAAACAATAGCAGAAAACATAAAAGCAAAAGAACACTCAGTTCCCACTTTGCCCTTTAGCTTTCATGCTTTTGTTTAGTTTGTGTTTATCAGTCAGCTGGAACAGGAAAACTGGATCAGCCTATTTACTGACTTAGTCTGAGTGGCTGGTTAGTGTGCCTTCCTCGGGGGCATACTTCCAGTTCTGAGGAGGAAAGACTGTATCTGAATAAATAAAACTTGGTCATAATCTTTCCCAGTGAGAAGAAAATATTTCTTTTAAATTGATTTTGCTCCACTTTTTGAACACGAAAAAACCCAATTTGAGATTTCTTATATGCTTTAGGGTCATTTCACCGTTTCAAACTCGTGCATAGGAGTAAAAACATAAAAGGAAGTTAAACTGAGACTCTTGGAGCAGGGAGATGTGATTAATTGCGGGCCTTTTTAAGACAAGCCACTACACAAAGCAGAGTAATAAATTAATAATGCCTCAGATCATGAGTTAATAAAGACGGCTTTGCCTAAGGGGCAGATGATAATTTGTAAAGGCCTGTGCAGGCAAAATGTCTCAGTCAGCCCTTGGGAGGTAAAACAATTGGGAGGATCATCCACCGTGACAGCCTTCTCTTTTGTTGTTAAGAAATGCAACAAATGAATCTCAGATCCCAGAGCTAACTCAGTTTAGATTAGAAAGAAAACTGTTTCTTTTGACCTGCACGGACTTAGGCAGGGATGGGGGGCTGATTGGTGGCGGTATTGGAGGGTCTCCAACAAAAGCCTTAGTGATCTGAGCCAACACGCCAAGTATTTGCTGATGGCCCAGACGTCTGCAAGTGGGCACTGTGGAAAATAAAGGTGGTCAGTCTGTCAGGCCAGGGTGGGTTATGCTGCAGGGGTCTGCGGCCCAGCCTCTAGCGGGGAGTGGGCTCGGCTGTGGTCTGCCGGTGCTCAGTGACAGCCGCGGTCACCCAGTCCAGCTTCTTACTGGACTTATTTGAGGAAAACAAGCCGAGAGCACTGTGAGAAGAGCCCTGTGCTCAGGGTTGGGGTACTGGATTTGAGTCCTGACTCTCATCCATGGATCCAGTGTGTGCTGGCAAGTCCCATCACTTCCAGGGGCCTCTGTTTCTTCATTGGTAAAATGAGAGCTGGGGGGTGGCTTTCAAATGTTTTTAGCTGTCTAGCTTGTTCCTCAACCCAAAGCTTAAGTGGAAGCCCAAGGAGCTGAGCCTTTGGTTGTAGCAGGAACGAAGGTGACCCCCTCCCCAGGTCCACGCCATGCCAGGGACGTGTTCAGAGACCACGGCTTAACAACCTCAGTCCAAAGCAGTGCTTCTGAAATTTGAACGTGCAGTAATATCAAACACAGATTCTGATTCGTCGGTTTGGGGGTGGGGCGGGGTAGTGGGGTAGGAGCTGAGATTGTGCATTTCAATCTCCCCCCACCCAGGGTAAGCTGGCACTGCTGGTCCACGAACTCTTCTTTGACAAATGAGATCATTTCTGTTTAGCTCTAAAAGGCTACGAATTCTTCTGACCCCTGACCCAGTGCCCATCATTACCTGGCGTCCCCACCAGTGATGGAGAGGTACCAAGAGCAGGTTCGCTCTATCTCTTTCTCTCTTAATAGAAATGTGGTGGGGGCACTTGTGGACTCCACAGCCTTTAGGATTGTTATCAGCATTTAGTAGATTGAAGCTCAGGAAGGGCTAGATGCTCTGCAAAGCATACAGCTGCCTCACATGGCAAAGAATTATCCCCCATACTGCAAAACTTTGCTTTCTTTAAACTCTGCAGCCAACAAAAAGCTTTCCCCCTTCTTCAGCTTTTTATTTTGGAAAATACATTTGTCTCTCAGTATCCATGGAGCATTGGTTCCAGGACCCCTGTGGACACCAAAACCCACGGATGCTCAAGTCTCTTATATAAAATGATGTAGTATTTGCGTATAACCTAGCCACATCCTCCTGTATCCTTTATCTCTAGATCACTTATAATACCTAATACAATGTAAATGCTACAGTTACCGGTATAAGGCAAATTCAAGTTTTGCTTTTTGGAAATTTCTGGAATTTTTTCCCAAATATTTTTGATCCATGGTTGGTTGAATCTGTAGATGTGGAACCCACAGATACTGAGGGCTGACTGTATTCACACCTACAGAAAAGATGCAAGAATATTTCAAAGAACACCTGGGTACCTTTCATTTATATTCTCCAACTGGTAATATTTTGGCACTTTTGTTTTATTATTTTCTCCGTGTATACATAAGAAAATCTCTTTCTCTCTCCTTGGCTGAATCATGTGAGATTTAATTACAGACATCCTAATACTTTACCCCTAAATATTTCATCTTAACTTTTCTAATAACAAGGACATTCTCTTACATAACTGCAGATTATATACTCAGGAAATCTAACACTGATACAATTCTATTTTACATTAATAATTTACAGTACATATTTATAAATTTCCCAAGTTGTACCAATAACGTCCTTTTTTGATTTTTTTTTTTTTTTTTTTTTTTTTTGGCCCTACACGGGCCTCTCACTGCTGTGGCCTCTCCCGTTGTGGAGCACAGGCTCCAGACACGCAGGCTCAGTGGCCATGGCTCACGGGCCCAGCAGCTCCGCGGCATGTGGGATCCTCCTGGACCGGGGCACGAACCTGCATCCCCTGCATCGGCAAGCGGACTCTCAACCACTGCGCCACCAGGGAAGCCCAGACTTTTTTTTTTTAATGTCAGAATATAATCAGAGATCTTGCCCACATGGCTTTCTAACACCCACTGGACATTCAGGTACATAAAAAATTAAATAAATCTCTTTGCATCTGAGCCTAGGATCTAACTTTATAAGTAAGTACAAAGCAATTTTTCCATAGTTTTAATAAATATTAAATTTTACACAAATGCATTTCCTAGGTAACAAAACAAAGAATACTCTTTGATTTGTCTGGAAATTTAGGTAAAGTTGTTCACCATTTTGGTAAATCACATCACTGAGGGCAGTGTCGCTTATGGGGATTGAGTTTCCAAATGACACACTTCCATTGATCTATGTTTGTCATTGGAGCCCTCACAGTGACTCCACGTGCATGTGTGAGCATTTGACTACTTAATTATGGCTTCTAGTTTATGCCCACCTATTTACATACTAAAACACACATTATTTTATTAGAAAATTTTTTTAAAATTTCTCTTTCACTTTACAGTTAGGGCATTGTGTTGACATTTTTGTAATTACTCATTATGGGTAGGTATAATAACAAATTTTATTTCTGGATAATACAGGGGGTGTTACAAAGTATTTATTATAGAAAGAGTTGTTGACCTCTATGAGACTATGTAACATTAGAAAGATTATCAAGTGTTGGTGAAGGTGTGGAGCAACTAGGATGCTCAAACAGCATTGGCAGGAATATAAAATGGTATAACTGCTGCGGAAAACAGTATGACAGTTTCTTAAAAAGTTAAACATATACCTACCACATGATCTGGTTGTTATCTTCCTAGAAATTTATTCAAAAGAAATAAAAGCCTCTACACAAAGGTTCGTGGCAGTTTTACTTGTAATAGTCCAAACTGGAAACAACCCAAATGTCCATTAACAGATGAATGGGTAAACAAATTGCAGTTTATCCATGCAATGGAATACTACTAAGCAATAAAAAGGAATGAACACGTGATACACACAAATCATAGGTGAATTTCAAAATAATTTTGCTGATTGAAAGCAGCCAGAAAAAGAAAGAGTACACTATGCATGGTTATTGACAATTATAGAAAATTCTAAAATTCTAGAAAATATGATCTAATCTATAAGGATGGAAAGTCAATTAGTGGTTGCCTAGGGGCAAAGAGTGGGTAGGAAGGAGCCTGAGGGGGGATTGCAAAAGGACAGGAGAAAACTTTTAGGGGTACTGGTTATGTTCATTATATTGATTGTGGTGATCTTTCACAAGTGCATACATGTGTCAAATCATATCAAATTGTTTACTTTAAGCATGTGAAAATTTAAATATGTCAATTATACCAAAATAAAACTGTTAGAGAAAAAACGGGGTTGCTGTAAACACCTGCCCTATAAATGCAGTTTATATAGCATCCTCTGCAATCTGGGCCCTTATTGCCTTTGTTTGGGTAACTACTCTGCTCTTGGGCGGTGGATCCCTAATGGACTAAGTTAATTATGTTTTTTTTTAATCCCTTTTCCCCCTAATTATGGTGTTTTTTTTCCTTTTTGGATTAGGTGTGGGGATGAATAGCCATTCTGGACAATGAAATATGAGGGAAAGTGTGTAGGTCAGGCTTCTGTGAAAGATTTACTTCCTTCAAAGAAAGACAGAAAGTGAAGGACCCTTACCTTCTTCTTGACATGTGTATGTCCAGATGTGATGTCTGGAATTTCTGCAGCCATTTTATGACCGTGAGGGATGGTGGTTTGGGAACACAGCTAACATGTTGAGGTGGGAAAAAGAGAGACATGGAAAGAATCTGGGTCCTTGACAGTCTCTAGACTCTATATTTTGTAGTATAATAAGTTCCCCCATCTTGTGAGGCAGTTGAGTTTAGATTTTTTGTTACATGCAGCCAAAGGCATACTACTTGATATATTCCTTATCTTTTAAGACTCAACTCAAGCACTACCTCCTCCAGGAAGTCTTCCCTGATACCTGCTCCCTTCTGGGCCTGGACTGTGTTATATATCCCTACTTTGTGTTCTCGGGATATCCTTTTAATGGCCCTTTTTTACACTGCATGTATTATCTAATTACAATTTTCCTTCTGCATTGATAGAACTATGAACTTCTCAGGGCAGGGCTGGGTTTCATTTGTTTCTACTTCACCAGAACCTAGACAGTAATTAGCAAATAGTAGGCATGTAATAAATACCAGATCAACTGAATTGAAACTCTCTTTTTCATGTACTAGCAAATGAATCTCACTGTCCTCCAGTCATTACCAACCTAATTAGATTTCTCACATCTGAGAATTCCTTTCTTCTCTTCCTCAGTCTTTTGTGGTTGCTTTTCCCTGAGTATCTTTAGAAACTGGAGTTATTTTTGAAGTCTCCCTGCAACTACAAAAGGCCACCTTCCAGGTGTGCCCTTGCAGGCTGCAAAGGAAGGAGGAAAGGGGTTCCCTTTCTCCACTTTTGGGGCACTACCTCTCCAATTTCTCCCTACTGTGGCCTTGGCTCTTTGGGGAGTGTTGGCTTTCCTGTCACAGCAGGACAGTTGACCTAAAGACCTGTGCCTTCCTTGCCTCTCCCCTGTCTCCTCTCCTGAGTGCTATTTGGATTATTTTTCTATAGCTGTCTTGGCCCAAGTGGGCCAGGGTTTCTGAATTCTCTCTATTAGAACATTTCGTGTGTCCTGTGGGGCCCTTCCCTCTAGCACCAGCTCCAATGACACTGACAGGTAATGTTTTTCTGTTTCCCAGATCATTACCAGTGAAAAAGATGTAAACCCAGAGCTGCCCCTGGGGGCTCCTACTAAACATTTTTCTTCCCTTCCTTGGAACCACCTCAGGCTGGAGGCAACATTATTCATCATTTCTTTGGCTGCAAATTGTGCAAGAAGATGGATTCCATTTTTGGAAAATGGAATAAATATAAAATGGTATCTTCTCTCTCCTCTCTCCTCCCCTCCTCTCTCTTCCCCTCTCTCTCTCCTAGCATTTCTTCCATATCTTCCCAGATTAGTGCTTAAGCACACAGACTCTGGACTAGACAACCTGGTTGTGGATCCTTGTTCCATCACTTAATAGCTATATAGTCTTGATGGAGAAACTTAACGCTTCTGTACCGTGACGTCCTCATCTCAAAAGCGGTGATAATTATGCTTAATTGGGTCATTTTAAGTATTAAAATGCAGTCTGTACAAGGTTTACAAACATGCCTAGTAAAGATAAATACAATACAGGTGTTAAGTATAATTGCTACTACCACCACCACTGATACGACTACTGGCCAGCGTTATTGAGCACAGACTATTTATTATGTGCCTGGTGTTTGCTATACTAAACTTTAATAACATAGTCCCTTTTAATCCTCATGACAGCCCTGAGAGATGGCTCCAAAAAACCCACAGTTTTTGAATGCTCTGTGACAGACTCTTTTCTAAGCTCTGTACACTTATTTTATTATTTAACTTTCATAACAATCCTATCAGGTAGCTACGGTCAGGGTCCAGCTGACACATGGGAAAACTGCGGCTGGGCTTAAAAGTCTTGCCAAAGTCACACCGATTATAAGTGGAGAAGCAGGGACTTGATTGATTTCAGGTCTGTGTAAACTTGTGATTCTCAAACATTAATATGCATCAAATCATCTGGGGTTTGTTAAAACACACATTGCTGGGGTCTCTGATTTAGTAAGTCTGGGGTGGGATCTGAGAGTTTGCATTTCTAATAAGTTCCCAATTGATGCTGACACTGATGGTCTGGGGACATATTTTAAGATCCATTGTATTAGTGGTAGGCACTGATTTATCCTTAGGATAAGCATAATCCTTTAGTTGATGTCTTGAATTTTGCTATAGAATCTTAACTAAGAGATATATTTCTCATCATAGGAACAGAGGGGAACATTTCATGTTCATCATCCCACTCATGACGTTCCAGGGACATTATGACTTCAGCTCAAAATCTTATTTACAAGCTGGTGGTTTCGTGTTAGTAGTGCTCAAGGAAACAGACTCTCACCTGCATCCCGTGCTCTGGTCTCCTTGTTTAGATTTATATTCTTTTATTCTGTCTTTTTCCACAAAGAGGTCATCAATTCCGGAAGTTTTCCTTGCAAACAAATCATAAACCTGAGCACCAAGAGATGCTGATGTTGTAGATTTCAAATGCCAATATGTGGAGAAAATCAAGCACCAGATTGAAGGGTGTGATGGTAAATTTTATTTGTCATCTTGACTGGGCAGTGGGTGCCCAGATTAAACAGTATTTCTGGATGTGTCTGTGAGGGTGTTTCTGGATGAGATTAATATTTGAATGGTTGGATTTAGTGAGGTGGATTGCCCTCCCCAATGTGGGTGGGCATCATCCAACCCATTGAGGACCTGAATATAACAAAAGGTGGAGGAAGGAGGAATCTGTTCCTTTTTCCCCTGCCTCACTGCTGTCCTGGGTCTCCAGCTTGCAGACAATCAGGGAACTTCTTAGCCTCCATAATCCCATGAGCCACTTCCCCATAATTAATCTTTCTCTCTCTTTATGAGCTTGAGTGCAATGATCAGCTCCTTGCCAAGGAGAAATGGATCCTAATAATTCATGGCATTTGGTGGCTTCACAATTAATCAAACTGGGTGGCTGTGATGACATACAAATGGAAGCAAGGACTGTGGTGCTGGATGGATTCTCCTGAGGGCACTGGAGCATCTACAAACAGCTAACGTTCTTTCAATCTCAGTTCAAGTCATGATCTGAGAGCCAGAAAGTTTCCATGGCAGCCCTAAAAGAATCCTTTATTTATTATAGCCACAGGCTTATATTGCTAAAAATCAAATAAAATGTAATTGGGAGGGTTGCAGAATTGCAATGTCAGTTGAATTCACAGCCTTACCAAGTTTCTCATGTAAAAGTCAGGGAATTGATTGGAAAAGAATGAGACACTGAAACCTGGAAGGGAGACATTATGTTGGAATTGACACTCTAGCACCCCCATGTCACTCTGAGCCTCCCTTGCTAGTACAAGTAGCTCATCCTCCTGTGTCGGAGGGGACGAGCCTTCCTTTGATTGAAAGCCCTGTGGTGACCTCACCCAGGACAGAAGGCTTGCAAGGGGAGGCTCATTCAAGACCCACCACAGATACCCCTTGTTGTCACTAAAACAGTAACTAGGGTCAAATCTCAGTGTGCCCAGAGGTCCGGAACATATAATGACCTGGGAGGAAAAAGCATATACACATTGTAAGATTTTGCTGACCTAAAACCTGAAGGATATGTACAATAATGGGTTTTGTAAAATATAATACTATGTCCTTTCTTTGGAGCATAACCAAGTGTCCTTTAAAAACAAACAAAAAAACCCACAAAAAACCTTCATTTTATTAAATAGTTATGGAGAGATTAGCCTTCATAGAAACTAAAGAGGTCATAAATCTACAGTATTTGAAACAGAATGCTGCTGGTACACAGTTGAACAGAATAATCAGTGGAATGAAATAGAGCCCAGAGCAAAACCCAAGTATGAAGAGTAATTTGATTTATGGAAACAGTGGCATTTTATATAAGTGGTCAAAGAAAAATCAGTCAATTAATCAATAGTGTTGATACAATAGGCTAGTGATCTGGGGGAAAAAAGAAAGACAGGAAAAAGAGAGAAAGAGAGAGAGAGAGAGAAAGGGAGAAAGAGGAGGCTGAGGCCCTGCATCACACCTAAAATAAATTCCATTTTGGTCTGTTATTTGCAATATGTAGAAAATCCATAAAAGCTTTAGAATAAAGATAGAATTTTATCCTCTGAAACCGTGAAGCTCTTTCAAACAAGACATAAGACCCAAAAGGTCTAAAGAATAGATTTGACCACACAAACATTTTAAACAGAAAAACAAACACAGAAAGCCAAGAGACAAAAAATAAATGGGAACATATAACTGCCACCCATATCTCAAAGATTAATTTATTCAATTTACAAAAAAAACTTCTATAATCCAACAAGAAAAGGTTGAAAACCAAACAGAAAAGTGGGGGAAAAAGATTAAAACAAGCATCTTACACAAAAATGATTACAAAGAGCTATTCACAATATAAATGGATGCTCGACTCTACTCAGAGTCAAGAATATGCCTGAAAGAGCACAAGGAAAATAGCAGGAAGATGGATGCTATCCAGTGCTGATGAGGGCGTAGAAAAAGGGGAATTGGCCTACACTCTTGATGGAAATACAAATTGATTCAGTCTTTGAAAGTTAGGCAAATCTATCAAAATTTAAAATGTGTATGTTCTTTGACCTAATTTAAAATATTTATGAGAGGTATGCTCATACAGGTGGATAGGGGTATTTGAACAAGATGCTCATTGCTGGCTTGTTTGTATTAGTGAGAAAAATGCTGGAAGCAATCTGAATGCCCATCATTAGAGAACTCATTAAGTAAATCACTTTTCACCGATGTGATGACACTGTAGGGCCACTTACAACATTGAGGTAGATCTAGAAGCATCCATGCGGAAAGATAAATAGAATATATTATTAAGTCAAAAAAGTAAATTGCTGAATGATATTTATTGTATAATCTCATCTGTGGTCAACCAAAAAAATATACATATAAATGTGTAGAAAAACTGAGTTTTTACCTCTGAGGAGCAGGATGTGGGAGGCTGTACTTGACAAGTGGCATGAGATTTTTACTTTTTATTTTATACAATGCTCATTTTTGTAAGCATATATCAATTTTATACTTAAAAATGCATTCCTTTCTCTTCTTCTCACTCTCCTGTCTTTTTTAAAAAAGAAGCTTCCTTCTCTTTCTCCTTTGGCAGTACCCTGCTTCACAGGGCCTTCCCTCTCCTCCATTCTGGGTTCTGCCCAGAGTAATCACTCTCAAGCTCCAACAAGGTCGGATGACCCCAGGAAACAAGGAGAAGGCACTGACAGGTTGAGAGGCAGGAGACCCGAGTTCTCCTTCTTAGTTTTGCCTCCATCTAAGGAAATGATCTTGGGTAATTCATTCAACCTCTGTGAGCCTCAGTTTCTTTGGGTAATGTGACAGTCTGGAAGGTTTCTTCCAGGGTCTATGTCATACTGATGACCTGAGCAAAGACCTGCTCCATTTCAGCAGTTTTCCAGACCCCACCCTTGTCTCCTGGAGAGCCATCTTCTGCCTTATATGGGAAGCTCCCAGCACCTTTCACACGGAGGTGCCACTGACACTGATGGGCAACAGAGGGCTTTTATTCCACCTCAGACCTGCTCTATTTCTGGGCTGCTATCAGCTATTTCTCATCTCAGACTTGCCTCTGTTATCTAAATGGCCTATTGGGGGCTGGGAAACAGATGCTTCAGCCATCAAGGAGAGCCGTCTTTGTCTAGGTTTGAAGTGGGTTTCTCTGAACAATCCTGTCACTCAAACGCCCCGGGTGGCTCCTGAGTTGAGTCTAGAGACATTGCAGGTTGGGTCACCTGTATATGGAAAGACTGTAGCCCCAGGCTTTATGACCAACTCTCTAAATGTGACATAAACAACGCCGTAAATATGACATTGGGGGTTTGTGTGTGTGTGTGTGTTGAGTGACTACCTTGTCCTAAGCACTCCCTCTGTGCCTGCCAGCATGCTTGGTGCTTTACATAGGACCATACCCTAGAAGCTATGTGTTATTAATCCCATTTCACAGATAAAGAAAACTGATTCTCAGAGGGAGAAAATAACTTGTAAGCACATCTATAAGAGACACTTTGGTTTTAAGAAACTGAATCAAAGGGTATGCACAAAAACTTTCTTCACCTCTATCAAGCCTGCCCCTTTGTTTTGCTTTTGGCAAGGATGTAAAAGGTCCCCAAACACCCTAGTGACTATCGGAGGAGAATGAAATGCATTGCTGATCTTTTCTCAACTCTTCCCCCACTGCCACCTCCACCCCGCAAACACCACCAAAATTTGATTATTTCCATTTTCTTTCTTCACCAGATATTTGTTTACATAAATAAAAACCTTATGGTTAGCTGTATCGGCCAAGTTGTGACGTGGTAGCTGGGTGGGGGAGAGGAGGACCAGAGCTGAGGAGACAGGGTACAAAGCCAATGTTTATGTGTCACGTAAAATATGGCCCGTGCCTGTGTCAGACGTTTGCACAAAGCTCTGAATCAATTTTGTTGATGCAGGCACTTTTGGAAGGATAACCAACATATCTTGAAATATGAAGCCAGGAAACAGCTTCACTGGAGCTCATTTTCCAGTGAAAAGTTCCACCTTATCTCAAGTGCCTCCATTCCTAAAATTACAAGCGTATGTCCTACCGCCATTGAAAATAAATTTGTTGAGACAAGTTGGCATGGAGGGAGACAGTGTGCAAAACAGGAAACCACGGCAAGCGCCTCCATACTTCTCCAGCAGACAAATTACTTTGCGATTTTCACTCGAAACAACTACAGAAGTTAGTCTTTTATTTCCTGGACCTGTAAAAGCCTAATTGGTGCCCATATGTCAGACTAATATTTCTTCCAGCCCTTTAAACTCTGCAGTAAGATTAGGATAGGAGAAAAAAAGAATAACTGAGTTCTCCTTGGAATGAGATGACATCACCTGAAAATGCCCAGACTCCACCTATAAACTGTTGGGGGTATTTCCTTTACTTTCTCATGGCTCCTCTCTTTGTTCCTCTCATCTTCACAAGGAAAACTCCACCTAGCATTTGCACGCTCCCTCTCCGTGATTTAAAAGCCCCAGTTGCGTCTTTGTGGACCTAAAGATTATTCTAGAGCCCCTGGTGAGTTTGGTAGTATTCCCAGAAGAAGGTACACATACGCTTTTTAAGAGGACACAAGAAACTGCTTCATCATTCTTGAATGTGAGGACCTCCTGGGAGAGCAGGGATCTTTGTCTGCCTTCTTCAGTCTGCATGCCCATTGCCTAAGATAAGATCAGGCACATTCTTGGTGCTTCAATAAATATTTGTTAAATCAAGGAATAAATTATAGTAGACATCTGCAGCTGTTGCCTGCCTGTATTCATTCCCCTCTTTCTGGGAAGAGCACCTGGAGCTTTTATGGGAAACCTCACCTTTCCCACTCTCAGTGCACCTGGCTCAGGTAGAGGTGAACGATCCCCAGCTCCAGGGGTGGGCGCATGTCCCCGGCCTGAATCACTGGCCACAGTGATTGGTTCAGAGATGGGCATGTGATCTAATGAGAGTCCAATGAGAGTGAACCTTGAGGATTTTATGGGAACTCTGGGGATAAGAGTATGTTTGTTTGTTTGTTTTTTCCCCACTGAAACTGCTCTCTCTAAGGATACTGTGAGCCAGGAGCTTCGGCCTTCACATCATAGAGAGGTCCTGCTTGGGATTCAACTCAATATAGAGAAAAGACGGGCCAAGAGGGATTGAGTTCTACAGACATTGTTTAATCCTTGGATCTAACTATACCTAGGGCCCTAAATCCCCTGGAGTTTTTAATCATATGATCCAATAAATTCCCTCAAACTAGTTTCTAGAAATCTAATATTTAAAAAAATAAAATAAAGAACTGAATTAAGGAAATGGCAATGATTTTACCACCCCGGTAACTTTGGTTTCTATTAGAATGTGTCCATACTTGACTCAACTGGTCAAGAATCAGGCTGCTATTTCTACCCAAAATGCAGCAACTGGAACAATATAGACTTTTTTTATTCCCCCATGCAGAAGTCTGGGAGGCAGTCCAGGCTGAATAGTGGCTTAACTAGGATTCTATCTTGTTACTTTGTCATCCTCAAAATGTAGCCTCTCCTTCATGCTCTCATGGCCCAAGATGGCTGTTTGAGCTCCTGCCATCATGTGTCTTCCCACCAGTAGGAAGAGAAAAAGGAGAAAGCGGAAGACCATGTTCGTCCCAAGGCACTGTCAACTTGGAGAAAGGTACAGGTGGGTGGATCAGAAGTGGAGCTGAAAATAATTTCTCCCTCCCTCCTTCCTTCTTTGCTTCTTTCCTCCTTCCTCTCTCCGACCCTCCCTCCCTCCTGCTTCTTTCTTTCCCTCCCTCCCTTCCTCCCTTCCTTCCTTCCTTCTTTCCTTTCCTTTCCTTTTTTTCCTCCTTCAAGCATTCATTGAGCACCCGTTTTGTACCAGGTACTGTGATGAGTGCTAGAGAGACAACATTGAATAAGGTAGATTATTAAAAATACCACAGGTCCAATTTTAGGAGGTAGCAGCTCTCAGAGAGAGATATCTGGGACTTCGTTTTTACAAGTTGAGAAAGCCCAGCAACCCCCAACTTCCAAAAGCCTGGGGACTTCCAATCTAACCCATGCCTAACAAACCAGGAAAACATCTCTTACCTGCATTTACATTTTGAGTAACGTTGCTCATGTGTACATATTAATTTTCTCCATCACATGCATGTTATAAACTTTTGATGTTTAATCATGTTATTAAAGACTTTGTCTCTTTTCAAAGGAAATTCAGGCAATCACAGAAAAATGAAAAAGATATTTCTTTCTCTATAAAATGGAGACAATAATGTTACCTGCTTTGTAGATGTGTTTTGAAAATTAAATGAGATAATACATATAAAATGCTTAGCATAATAAAGATGTTAACAGTTTTTAAAATCATTTTTATCATATTTTCTGATCAGAGAACATTCTTTCTTTCTCCTTAATTCTATTTGGGGCACCTGGTAGTGAAAGTGTCTGGATTTTTTTTTTTTTAATGAATATATACGGCTTTTATGTTTAACAATTTAATATCCAAGAAGAATGACTATTCTGTGTTTATAAAAATGAAACATGCTCATTATAAAGTATTTAAGCAATGGAGAAATGTACACGTTTATAATAACCCCAAACAATTATCATTCGATGAATGATACTTCACATCTTTCTAAGCAGATGTATCAATTACAATGTTTTCCATTCCAAAAAATATATAAAATCTGATTCAAATTGGTTTAACTCATATGGAAATGTGTTGATTGCCCTAATTGATATTCAGAGACAGGGTAGTCTGATCCAACTTCATTTTTCTGTGACTCTACCCTCTGTCTGTGGAGGCCTAAGCCTCAGGCTGGCTTCACTTGTTGTAAAAATGGCTGTAGCTGTTCTAGGCTTTGCACCTTCCCACACCAAGTCCACAGCGAGGGAAGGAACCTCCCATGGTGAGCATGGTGGGTATACCGTAAAAACTAGGGTAACTTTTTCCCCAGAAGTCCCCAGAAAACCTTCCCTCGAGTTACGTTGGCCTTACTTAGCTGGGTCACAGCCCATTCCAGATTCTGTGGCAGGACTATGCCACGTTCTGGTTGCCTTTGCCCTGAGCTCCCTGAGATAAGGAGAAATGGGATTATCCTGGTAATTATCCACCCCAGAGCTGGAGCTGGGTTCAGAGTCCCCTGAAGGACATACATTTTCTGGTGGAGAGATGGATATCTAAATGAAAATCAGGGTACTATTTGGAAGGGAGAAGAGAGGAGAGGGGAAGGTATGCTAAAAAGAGACTGGAAGACACAGACCTAGAGAGGAAGAAATATTTTTACAGAAATATGGGCATTTTACACATGCTATTTTTAATAAAATAATAGATTTACTATTACTTGAATTAAACATTAGAAAAGTAAAACTAAAGTAAAACTGAAGGAATTGCTGCCCTTTCGTTAAATGTATCTTTACCACAAAGGTTATTATTTCCTTAAAATAGCCTCTTGAGGAAATAAGGTTAAGAAAAGAAATCATGAAAAACGTTAAGATGTTGTCATCATTATTTATTAAGAACAGTTTTCAATTTTAAACAGTATGGAATGACTCGTGTATATGAAAGATGCACTTCCTCCCATCTCACCACCCCTCACCTCTCAGTGCTGACTCTGCTACTGTTTTTACAGTATCATAGTTTGCAACATTCACATTCTGTTGTGGAAACATTACTCTCATAATTGTTTCATATCATCAGTTCGGTATTTAAGTGAATTATATGTTCATGATACGTCCGTTTTATCCCAGCTTTTCCCTTCCCAAATACTTTATTTTGCCTCATCTTTAAATTGACTGAGTCTCATCACTGAATAGTTGTTTCAAGAAAGACCCATGCGTGTGTCTTCTCTTCTCCTTTTCTATGTCAGAATATTTGTCTCTGGCTTTTATACTAGAACTCCTCTTGGATGGGTAAAACATTCTTGAGTCACAATTTCCCTCAGAAGTTCTAGATGGTGCTTCATTATATTCTGGCATTGAATATTGATTATCAAAGTTAGAGGCCAACCCATTCATCTCATTCATTCTTTTTTAAAAAATTCATTAATTATTTTTGGCTGTGTTGGGTCTTTGTTGCTGTGCGGGGGCTTCCTCTAGTTGCGGCGAGTGGGGGCTACTCTTCGTTGCAGTGCACAGGCTTCTCACTGTGGTGGCTTCTCTTGTTGCGGAGCACGGGCTCTAGGTGCACAGGCTTCAGTAGTTGTGGCTGGCGGGCTCAGTAGTTGTGGTGCACGGACTTTGCTCCGCGGCATGTGGGATCTTCCCGGACCAGGGCTCGAACCCATGTCCCCTGCATTGGCAGTCAGATTCTTAACCACTGCGTCACCACGGAAGTCCCTCATTCACATTCTTTTTTTTTTTTTTTTTTTTCCAGTACGCGGGCCTCTCACTGTTGTGGCCTCTCCCGTTGCAGAGCACAGGCTCCGGACGCGCAGGCTCAGCGGCCATGGCTCACGGGCCGAGCCGCTCTGTGGCATGTGGGATCTTCCCGGACCGGGGCACGAACCCGTGTCCCCTGCATCGGCAGGCGGACTCTCAACCACTGCGCCACCAGGGAAGCCCTTCCCTTACTTTTTATGTCAGTATGCCAAAGGACTTTTTTTTTTCCTTTAAGTCCTTTGATGTTCAATAAATTAAAGAGGCTGTGTCTCTGTTATTCAGTATCTCCTTTCCCAGGTCCTGCTGTGCCCTTTCAGTCTGCAGATTCATTTCTTCATGTGTCAGAGAAATTTTCTTATTTTATATCTTTGCATATTTAGTCAGTCCTATTTGTGGATTCTCTACTTTAGGAATAACAAACAGGCTCAGATTGCTTTGTGATTTTCACATACATTCACTGTGTTTATCTCAAGCAATTTTTTCTATCTGTAATTTTATTTTGAGCTGTGTCTATTCAGCTTTTTGCCATTTTTATTTATTTATTAGTTCCATAAGAATGCTGTTTTGGTCTTTGATTTGTTTCTATAGAATCGAAATGTCCATTTTTTTCCAGATCTTTGTCTTGTTTTATCATTTTCCCTTTGGTCCCTGGTATGTTGAATTCATATTCTTATTAACCTGTTCTATAACCCAATATAGCCAGCTAGTTTGCTTCTCACCAGATTTGGAGGTTTTAATGAAAATGCTCAAGATTTTTGATAATTCAAGGTTTCCAGGGTGAGCACAGGGTTAGAACCTCTACTCCTCTAAAAGCTCCCCTTTCTTTCCTTGTCCTCTCCTTTTTGAAGTACATGACATCACTTCCTTATTTGTACCCATTTCCTTATTTGCTTGCTACTGCTAATTTCCTTTTCTTGTTGGTTTTCATTATTTTTGTTCATATACTAGATATCAAGGGAGGAGAATCTCTACTTTGCCTTAATTCAGCCATCTTTCTTCAGAAGTCTATATTATTTATATTCACTTGCACTTATAAAGTCAGAAAGAAGTAATCTCCATTACTTAAAAAAAAATCAGTGAGATCATGTGAGGTTTATTGAACACTTTGAAGTCCTATGCAAATATTATTTTTAAAAGATGAGATCATAGAATCTTAAGGTTGGAATAGACCTAGGATCTTATGTTTTAATCCCACACCCAACTAAGAAATCCTCCTACAGCATTCCTGATAATGGCTTCTCCTGCTCTCTGTGATGGGAACTCACTGCTGGGCAAAGCCAAATGGATTCAAGGAATGGACAGCTCTCAGAGTTAGTAGTTATCTCTGTGTATCAAGGCAAAATGTGCTTCCCTGAACTTCAGCCTAGAGATTCTAGTTCTGCCCTGCTCAGCAAGTGGCAAAATGGGCATCATTTGAAGTTGTCACAATGTGGAGACATCAGCGTACTGAAAAAGAAACAAATAATAATGAAAAGATTTAATGGGGGACTTCCCTGGTGGCGCAGTGGTTAAGAATCCGCCTGCCAATGCAGGGGACACAGGTTCGAGCCCTGGTCCGAGAAGATCCCACATGCCACCAAGCAACTAAGCCCGCGTGCCACAACTACTGAAGCCCACGTGCCTAGAGCCCATGCTCCGCAACAAGAGAAGCCACTGCAATGGGAAGCCCATGCACCGCAACCAAGAGTAGCCCCCGCTCGCCGCAACTAGAGAAAAGCCTGCGCGCAGCAACAAAGACCCAACGCAGACAAAAATAAATAAATAAAATAAATAAACTTTAAAAAAAGAGAAAAGATTTAATGGGCTGTATAGGAACAACACAGATCACAATAATTTGTGTGAAGTGTTTTCTACTTGTGCCCCCAAAACATACAGCAGGAAAACAAAAAAGGATTTTAACTGTAAAGATCACAGATTAACTTTGTAGCAAGTTTTTAATCTGAATTTAACTGAATCCTACAAAATTTTGTTAAAGACGCATAGGTAGGTGCTCCTACAAATGTTGGCAACCTTAAAAAAAAATTAGAAAGATTGCTCCTGATATGTGGCCATTATCACCTCTCTCGCCTCTCAGGCTGCTGAATAAGCACTTGTTGAGTGAGAAACACATTTCCCAGTGGGTCAAACCACTTCTCAGGAGGAAACAGCCTGAGGACCACTTCCTAATCTACACACTCCTGCCATGCAGTGCCAAATGACCCATTTGGAAATACTTTTTTGACAAATCACTGCTCTTGTAGCCAAATGTTTTGCAAATACTTCAAAAAAAATCTTTTCAACAATGCTGATTCTAATCTGTAGCAGAAATGTATTTATATTTTACAGATTTTTTTTTGCATTTTGCATCAGCTCAAATCTCCCTTGAAAATGCTTAGGAGCTTCTGATGGTCTTTTGTTCTCCTTTCGAGAGTAAATGTTTCTAAGGAATTTGTGTGGCACTTCAATACTGACACTTGGGCGTTAGATGAGAGGCAGATGGAGGGTGGTGTAGACATCCAAAGTGGTAGAGGTTAAGAGACCCCTGCCTCCCCGCAGCCCCACCCCCGCCTGCTGGAAGGCCCACGTGCTTTGCTGCTTCTCCCCACAACCTCCCTAAATGAGGCTGACATCTCTGTGCTTGAGAACCCCTTGAGACCCTTCTGTGGAGTTTCATTTTTCTTTTTTTTGTGTGTGTGTGTGGTACGCGGGCCTCTCACCGTTGTGGCCTCTCCCGTTGCGGAGCACAGGCTCCGGACGCACAGACTCAGTGGCCATGGCTCACGGGCCCAGCCGCTCCATGGCATGTGGGATCTTCCCGGACCGGGCCACGAACCTGTGTTCCCTGCATTGGCAGGCGGACTCTCAACCACTGCGCCACCAGGGAAGCCCCCATTTTTCTTTTTCTTTTTAAATTTTTTATTGAAGTATAGTTGATTTACAATGCTGTGTTAGTTTCTGGTGTATAGCAAAGTGATTCAGTTATACATATATATATATATATATATATATATTTCTTTTCACATTCTTTTCCATTATGGTTTATTACAGTGGAGTTTCATTTTTAGATCAATGCACACAAACTTTAGGTAATCCTCACCCAATTCTACATTTTCAAAGGGACTATTTTTTTTAACATCTTTATTGGGGTATAATTGCTTTACAATGGTGTGTTAGTTGCTGCTGTATAACAAAGTGAATCAGCTATACATATACATCTATCCCCATATCTCCTCCCTCTCAAAGGGACTTTTTTAGAATGTTATTTATTTATTTATTTTTCCTGAAGACTGGGTCAAAATCTCTTCAGTTACAAAGGTGATGACCTCAGGGTTTTTTTTTTTTTTTTTCATCCTCCTTCTCTTTTTTACTTCTGGGAAGGGGCAGGACAACCCTGATGAGCTATCCCTCCATCGCTGGTCTGTTGTGTGAGAGCTTAGAGAAGAGCCTCCCCAGCGGAGGGCCTTTCCCTTAAACTAACAAAGGCTCAGAGAGAGAGATACTCGTGGAGAGATACTGTGTGCCAGGCCCTTTGTGTACAGTGCTTCATCTAATGCTCTCAACACCTCCCTGGAGTTAGTTCTATCTTATTCCTGCTTCACACGTTGGGAAATGAAGGTGCAGAGAGGTTAAATGGCTTGCCCAAGGTTACCCATCTTGGAAGCAGAAAAACTCGGGCGTGAATCTAGTCAATCTGATTCTACAGCTTGTGCTCAGAAAACTCCCCCCACTGCCCACCCTCACGGTGCTGCTCCCCTACATATGACGGTATCGAGTACCTACACGGAAAACACTGTATCAGCAGCCTCTGCTGTGCTCTCCTGGTAACTCACTCAAATGATCATCTCCAGCGAACCTCTTGCGAGCACCTCACGAGGTGCTGTTCTACGGGCTAAAACAGTAGCAGAGGAAGATGTCTGCAGGTGGCACATGGTGCTGCCAGAGTCTTACACAGGGTATCAGGGGCCTAACGGGCTTTCTATTTCCGGCAACATGGTGGATTGCATTACATAAAGCCCTCCTGCTATGAGACACCTGGAAAGGCCATAAAAAATAGAGCTAGCATCCCTTTAAATGTCAAAATGGGCTCAAAAGAGAGAAAAGGAAATTCCAGGGACCAAAAATGAAATGGAAACTGAAAACCAGCATGCAATCTGCAAACTGAAGCTGGGGCTACCTGGGGGGATTTGATGATCTCAGAAACTGAGGAGTTGAGGATTTAGAGGTACTCTGGGACAGCAGGAAACCTCGATCTCCCATGTAAAGTTCTTACTCCTAGTGAAAGGGTAAGGAGAAAAAAAGGCCCCCAAAAGACCAAGGGAAATGACAGGCAAGCTCACGTTTCTTGGAGTGAGTGCTCAGCAGGGGAAAAATTTGAAACCCCAGTCCTGCCCTCACTAGCTTTGGGCTTTAGCGGTGAACTCCCTATATGGCTCCTGGATATTTAAATTAGCTTAGAGACAGCTCTTAGGTGCTCCCAAAGTTCCTGGCAAAAGCAGAGGAGAAGCCTTACTAGAGAGACATCCTCAAACCTAGAGCTCCAGGGTTCCTGTGGATAAAACACTGGATGAAATGAATTCACAATCCAAGATGTTTAAAAACACCAAATGCATGAGCCAATGCCAGCAGGAAGAACAATAGAAGTATCAATCTTTCCAAAACCAGATCTCAGATAGAGACTATAAAATAAGAGCATATAAAGTGATTACAGGTAAGAAAGAAGTAGTGAGAAAAAAGAAACCATCAGTTTTACATTTGGTAGTGTATATATGTCCATGCCACTTTGTTATAAAGCAGAAACTAACACACCATTGTAAAGCAATTATACTCCAGTAAAGATGTTAAAAATAAATAAATAAATAAACAAACAAATAAATAAATGAAACCATCAAAAAGACTAAGCAGATTGTGCTAAATAGAACTTTGAGAAAGGAGCAAGGTTACAAACTTAAGGGCAGCTGAAGGGAGAACCAGAGAAGCACTTGATTGAATTCTGGCTGACATCTGAGACAGATGGAAAAATTTCCAGAATGCTGTACAGGGAAACAAGTGGTCCCAGGAAGGCAGTCTTGGACCTTTTACTGGAAACAACAGACAAGAATAGCTCTTTCTGTATTGGAGCTGCCCTGTCGTTGGCAAACTCTTTTTGTAAAGGTCCAGATAATAATTATTTTCAGCTTTGCCAGCCATGTTTTCTGACTGTCACATAGTCTTCTTTGCATTTTTTACAACTCTTGAAAATGCAAACATTCTCCTTAGCTCACAGGCCTCAGGTGGGTTTTGACTCAAGGGCTATCGTTTGTGGACCCCTGTGCTGAGCTAATAGTCTGTGGCTCTCCTGGACATCTGCCACTGCGTGGGGAGAGCCTGCCTGAGAATGAAACTGCTCAAAGGAAGTCCTTGCCAGGAAGAGGACAAAGAGAACACAGATTCCTGATGGCAGGGTTTGAGTGTCTGGACCCACCATATACAAAGATCCAACCAGGAATTTTTAGTTATGTGAACCAATAAATATTCTTTTTTAGAAAGCCACTTTTCCTTGGTTTTATGCCACTTATAAACAAAAGAGCAACATGCAAATTTAGCAATGCCCTTGAAGCTCACTTTAAGAGAATCTCTTTGTGTGTCAGTCTGCTTGCCTTAATATTATCTAAACAGCAATCGATTTTGTTCAGGAATTACTGAAAACCAGATGAATGCATCATTATTTTACAATCAATTGCTATGTGGACGGAAAAAGAGAAGAGAGGAAAATAGTATTTTTGTGTGTGTCCAGCCCCGTACTGAGTGTTTTACCTGTGGGCTCATCGAAGCGTGACAACAGCTTGGTGAAATATACACTAACCCTATTTTATAAATGAGAAAACTTGCCTTAGAGGTGAAGTAACGAGTCCAAGGCCACACTTAGAAAGTGACAGGCCCACTGCTTGGATCAGGACTGTTTGACTTCAAAATCTGTTCTTTTCTTAAACCCCACATTGCAAATGTCTTAGATTGGGGTCAGCAAAGTTTTTCTGTAAAGGGCCAGACAGTAAATATTTTTGGCTTTGTGGAAACGACTCAACTCTGCCATACAGAGCAAAAGCAGGGTTGCAGAAAGATCTAATACATGATTTTAAGTTGTTTGCTCTATTGTATGCAATGTCACCCCTCCCTGTGATCACTTTGTCTTTAGGAAAATACCTTGTTTTCATGGTTGCTTTCTGGGTGGGGAGAGTCAGAGAAGGAGCTGTATGTTTTATAGGGGCTGATGCCAGAGCAGAATTGAAGAACTAGCTACAAGACATAGAGCAGAGTGAATTTTGATGAAGTCAGGACATGAGAACTGAATTAATCAGAAGTCTATAAGAACTTCTCCCCAAATTTGGAGAACCCTTAGGTTTCCTTAATCTGTGCAATTGGAATTGGATCCACCTTATCTAGAGTTTAAAGGCCCAGGTGACCCTAGCTGATAGCTGAGTTAGACACTTACTCAACAAGTATTGAATAAGGCACTCTCCTTGCTTCTGGGAGCTCACACTCTGTGGGAAACAGATTTAGAACAAACGTGTAATAAGGGCTCTGACAGAAAGATGCTGTGAATACCTGAAGGCAAAATGATCCGTTTTCCCTGGGGTGTCAGGGAGGGCTTCCTGTAGGAAGTGACCTTTAAAATGTAGGCCTTGAAGGATGAGAAAGATTTAATTGCTCCGAGAGGTGAAGGGAGAATCTTCCAGCCAGAGGGAACAGGGTGTGCCCAAATGGGAGCCAGGAAGTTTCCTGTGAGAGAAAATGAGGAGGGTAGAGCATGCAAAGGTGGGTCAGGGCCAGGTAATTTTGTGTACTTCTTTTTTTCCTCTGTAATGCTTATTATATGAGAAAGGTGCTCTCAGGTGGGTTAACATCTATTATTTAATAAGAATTTGGATTTGATGAGGTGTCCCTTTCCTTTCTTGTTGCTCTCTGGAGTGTTAAATATTTGGTGGCCTTAGCGACATCATATGGTATTTGTCTTTCTCTGTCTGGCTTACTTCACTTAGTATGACGATCTCTGGGTCCATCCATGTTGCTGCAAATGGCATTATTTCATTCTTTTTTATAGCTGAGTAATATTCCATTTTATATATATATATATATATATATATATATATATATATATCAATCTCACATCTTCTTTATCCATTCATCTGTTGATGGACACTTAAGCTGCTTCCATGTCTTGGCTATTGTAAATAGTGCTGCAGTGAACATTGGGGTGCATGTATCTTTTCGAATTACAGTTTTCTGCAGGTATATGTCCAGAAGTGGGATTGCTGGGTCATATGGTAGCTCTATTTTTAGATTTTTAAGGAATCTCCATACTGTTCTCCATAGTGTCTGTACCAATTTACACTCCCACCAACAGTGTAGGAGGGTTCCTTTTTCTCCACACTCTCTCTAGCATTTATTGTTTATAGATTTTTTGATGATGGCTATTCTGAGCAGTGTGAGGTGATACCTCATTGTAGTTTTGATTCGCATTTCTCTAATAGTTAGCAATGTTGAGCATCTTTTAATATTTTATTTATTTATTTATTTTTGGCTGGGTTGGGTTTTTGTTGCTGCACACAGACTTTCTCTAGTTGTGACGAGCATGGGCTACTCTTCATTGCGGAGCATGGGCTTCTCATTGCAGTAGCTTCTCTTGTTGTAGAGCACGGGCTCTAGGTGCACGGGCTGCAGTAGTTGTGGCTTGTGGGCTTAGTTGCTCCACGGCATGTGGGATCTTCCCGGACCAGGGCTTGAACCTGTGTACCCTGCATTGGCAGGCGGATTCTTAACCACTGTGCCACCAGGGAAGTCCTGTTGAGCATCTTTTCATGTGTCTTTTGACCATCTGTATGTCTTCTTTGGAGAAGTGTCTATTTATAATTGATTATTTATGTTGTCAAAGGTTATATGTTAAAAAAAAAGCACAGGCTTGAGTTTAAAACGTGACCTTAATGCTTCTTAGTGAAGCACAATTTATTTAATCACTCAGTTTCCCCCTCCATAGAGACAAGATAATGTTATCTATGTGGCAGAATTATAGTGATGAGCAAATGATGTGATGTAAGGAAAATTGTCAACCCAGTGGCCATCACATAGTTGGTACTCCATAAATATTCCCTATTTTCCAACTAGGTGGGTTTTCTTTGTATATGATTCTTTAATGATTGTTTAGAGGCTCGACATTTTCCAGTAGGGTAGCCCTAGCCACATGTGGCTACTGAGCAATTGAAATGTGGCTCGTGAGAACTGGATGTGCTGTAAGACTTAGTGTGAACTTAAGAACTGAAAATATCCCATTAGTATATTTGCATATTGAATATACATTTAAATTATACTATTTTGGATATATTAGGATTAAAAAATTCTTAAAATAATCTCACCTAGTTCTTTTAAATTTTTTAATATAGGCTAATAGAAAATTAAAAATTACATTCACGGCTCACCTTATATTGCTGTGGGACAGTTACAAGTCCAGAGGAGTGATGGAATTAAATTGCAAGGCTTCTCTAAAGCTCAGATGATCAATTAAATTTTTCAATTTTTTAATCTTTTGCTGTAAATATCCAGTTGCCTAAAATTGGGTTAGGTACTTAGCCATTAGAGTACAGGTTAAATGACTGATGAAAAAAAATTCAGTTGTTAAACCTTTTCTGGTTTTGCATTTTCACCACCATCTGTGTCATCTGAATACCCTGTCCTCTAATGCAAGTGTGGAGTTTCAAGCACTGTCTCTCTCTCACTTCTGATGGATGGAATCCCAGAGCCCAGCTGCGTGCTCTACTCTCTGTCCCTCCTGCATTGCACACTGAATTCATTTTCTCTTTACGCGTGACAGTGCCTTCACTTTTTGAACTCCTCATCTTTCTTAGAAACCACACAGGGATGTCCCTGGACTACGGGGGAGAGTCTTTTGAACTCTAAATCAGCAGCGGGTCTCAGGTTTGACATTAAAATCATTTAAACACACACACAAATGAGGAAACCCAATATAGGGGGTATGGTTTATATATATATTAAAAAATCCAATGCACTAACTGTCTTTGGGATACAGAGAAAGGCTGAAGGATTTCTTCATACACTGTACCTCCTCTTCCTTGCCACTATCTGTCCATTCTTTTGCTGGGGGAGGCAGACGAGTTAATGAGGCTCCCATTAAGCACTTATGCAGGTGGAGGCGGAGAGACAAAGTGGAGGGAAGTCGGTGTTCACTATGAGGCCACATCGACTTCACTGTCTCTATTTCCTTCTCTTCCCATCCTCAACTCCCCTAACCTCTCTTCCAACCCTAATACCCTTCCACAGTGGCTGCCTCTTCCTAAGGACACCCATGATCTCCATATCACTGAATCCCATAGATACTTTCAGCCATATCCAGGGATAAGCTTAATGTCCACATCACTTATCCAGCATTGTCCTAGGGTACCACAGCTGTGCTCACTGTCTGCCTTTCTTCATCTCCCAACCAACACTCTCCAGTAAGCTTTCTCCTACCAGGCCCAGCAGTCTTCTAAATGGCTCCTTCAGAGGTCACCCATGACACACACAACGCTACATCAATGGTCTCTTTCAGTCCCAGTCTTTCTTAACCTCTCACCAACATATGACTCCTTCCACCTGAGACACTCTCTTCCTTGGCTTTCCAATACAATCCTTACCTGGTTTGCTCCTAGGTCTTTGGGCACTCCCTCTCTATCTGCTTTGCAGGCTCAGTTTCTTCTTGGCTATTAAGTGTCGGCTTCCCAAGACTTGGCCACGAGCCCTGTTATCTTCTTCTATTCCATACTATCTCCCTCAGCGTCCAGCAACCATACCATTTCCAGAGTTTAAACAACTAAAAATTCTGATAATTTTCAAGATTATATCCTCAACCCAGAAAGGTTTATCCAAACCCATATACCTAACCTCTTACTTGACATCTCAAGTTGAATGTCTCAAGGATATTCAAAATCAACGAGGCCAAAACAAACCCCCAAAGCCTGCTTCTCCCTACCTATTTCCTCTTTCAGGGAATGATAGTGCTACTCATATCTTGCATGAGCCAGCAGTCAAGTCGTCACTTTTGAAACCCTCCCTTTCCTTTGCCTGTACTGTTTTTTCCATTATATCATCCAGTCCCAACACTCTTATGTGCTAATAATCTCTCATATCCATTCACTTCTTTCCACCCTCCCTGCCAACCCCCGGGCCACAGTTACCATCATTTCTTGCTTTGGACTGCTTCAGTAGCCTCCAATCTTCTTCTCACTCCTCCCCAAACACAGTCACCAGAGTCATCTGGCATACTGAGTCTCAGTCTTGTTGAGTCTTCCCCAACTTGGTGTCTTTCAAGAGTATAGAAGCCCCGGGGACTTTGAACTATGGCCTGGGAGCTCCATGACTCCTAAAAGCACGAGAGTTTAACAGGAGTTCAGAGAAGGAGAAAGTTACTTCCGGCAAGTGGGTCAGTGGAGGCTTCACAGAGGATGGGTTTGACTCTGAAGGATGGTTAAGTCCCAATATGTGGATACAAGAGAAGGTCACTTTAGAGAGTGGAAACATGAACATAGACAGGGAAGTGGCAAAATATACCAGTATTGATTCATTGCTTCATTGAACAATGAATTATTGAGCATTCTTTATGAGCTAGGCACTGCTAGAGGGGCTGGCAATAATTTGATGAACAAAACAGACATGGCCTCTGGCCTCGTGAAACTTACAGTCAAGAGGCGCTGTGTGGGGAGTGTTTGGGGCACAGGGCACACAATGGTGCTCATGGGAAGTTATACCAGAAGAATGGGTGAAGGCCAGATTGCAGGAGGGCCTTGAAGAGCAGACAAGGAGTTTTAGACTTTAGACTTTCAGTCAAGACCCATAACCTCAAATGCTGCCAGGGGATGCTCAGGAAATATAAATCAGGGAAGTGGTCTTGGTGTGAGGCAAGAGGAAGAGTAGGTAGGGATTGGGGCAAACTGGAAATCCCAAACTCTATCCAAAGCCGTGAGTGATTACTCAACCACAGCTAATTATTGCTCTTCAAGGGTGTGGGCCCAGAGCCTCTGCTATTGAAAGAGGTAAACATAGGATTTTAGAGAGATTTTTGGCTTGTTAAATTTTGATAAGTAATTCAATTCACTTATTTTTCAAAATACCATGAAGGTCAATCAAACTATGTCAGCTGGATGCAGGTTGTGAGATAGTGGTCTGTGGCTCTGCTTGATGCAGATGGGAACCACTTAACATCCAGAAGACTGCTCATGGGTAAAGTGGGTTGAAGACAGGAACCTTTAGGCAGAGAGCCCATGGGAAGTGGCATAGGAGACAAAGAATGAGAGTCTGGGTTAGAATCTGGACAACGAGAAAGAAGATGGACCTATCCCGGCAGGATTTGGTCTTAGCAATCGAACCCCATGCAGTGTGCCAGCCTCCCTTCTAGCTGGGGCTGGGTGGCCATGTGAATCATTCTGGCCGATGTAATGACAGCAGGTTATTGGATAGGGCTTCAGGAGGAGTTTTCAAAGGAGTACACCTTTTTGTCCTCTCTCCCTTCCACCTTTCATCTTTCTGGGATGTGGACGTGATGATGGCTGAAACTCCAGCAACTATCTGAAGCCAGAGTCAAAAACGATAGAGAAGACAGATGGGAAGACCAGGGTCTCTAATATCCACAGAGCAATCACCTCAGCCCTGGCCTGCCCACTTCAGGATTTTTACTTGAAAGGAAAATAAGTTTCCTTTGTTTAACACCTGCTATACATTTTCTGTTATATACAATCTGACCTAATCCTAACTGAGAAAGCAACTAACTGAATGTAGAGAGTGGGGCTGGGTGGGGGGGGCAGTGGTGGGGTGACAGGAACCTGGATGTGGGTATAAGATATTGGAAAGACAGGAGTGGCAGGAAGCTGGACACACATTAGGAAAGGCAGGTATGAAGGCGTAAAGGACCAGTGAGTACTCACAATGTTTCAGATGTTGCTTGACACACATTAACTCATTAAAATCTAACAACCACTCTATAAAGATACATTCTATAACCATCTTACAGATGGGAAAACTAAGGCACAGAGAGACTAAGTAACTTACTCAAGATCTCCCGGTTTGTAAGTAGTAGAACCATGGGTGTCCAAGTGGCCCATTCCAGAGCCCACACTTATAACCTCCATGCTGCGCTGCCTACACTGGGCATGTAGTCTGTTCCTACCATCACTCCCAAAGCAGCACCTCCTCCCTCCCTCTTAAGTGCTGCTCTCCAGCCACACTGCTTCCTCTTGTCCTTGGAAATGCCAAGTCCTTCCTGCCTCAACTCAAAGCCTTTGTCCTAGCTGAACTCTCTGCCTACAAGGCTCTTCCCTCTGATATCATTGCGTGACTGGCTCCTTCCCCTAATTCTGGGCTCAGCTCTAAGAGCACCTCCTCAAAGAGGCCTCTGTATCAGTTGTTGGAGTACCCTTGCAATGAATGTTTCTTGTGCAGAATTATAAGCTGTATCCACATTCTCAGACATCTACAGTTATGTTTCTGCTTTTAAGCTAAAGGGAGTGATCTATTTAAAGAAAAAGCAAAAACAAAAAAAGAAACTTGGGACTTGAGTGCCAGACAGTCATCCATGCCCTCAAGGAATTCTCGGCCTAATGACGAGGCACAGAAGAAAATCCACATGTCTGGTGCATTATCAGTGCTCCTAGGGACGTGCGGGTGAGATGCACACCAACGGCGGAAAGAACAGCTTCTGCGGAGGCTGCTGCAAATAACTGAGAGTGAAAGTATCAGAGTTTGCTACTTGTCCCCAGTTTTTTGTTGGATATATGACCACCAAAAACAGTGACTGCATTTCCCAATCTGTTTTGCAGCAAATGTAGCCATATGACAAAGTTACGTGGAAACTAAATGGAGGTTCTTAAGTGGAACTTCTTAGACAGGACCATCAGGGGAAGAGTAAGACTTCCTTTGGTTCCTCCTTCCTATGGGCTAAAATGCGGATCTGAGAGCTGGATCTCAAGCAGAGATCATCATCATCTTGGCTGATGATGTGGAAGCCATGTGATGAAGAAAATGGAACAGTGATAGAGAAAGAGCTTGAGTTTTAGAGACTTGGAAAAACATATCTGTCATATGGGAAGAAGGAAAATCAACTTTTTATAGTTTACACCACTGTTATTTTTAGTTTTCTATCACCTGTGACCAAATCTAATCTTGAGTCGGGGAGTATTAGTAAATGAACCTGGAAAGATAAGGCCAAAACAATAAAGTCATTTTAAGGAATATCAAGAAACTTGAAATTTATCCTGAAGCAATGAAAAGAGAGTGAATGCTTTCTAGCAGTAGATGAAAAAGATAGGATTCAGATTTTTTGAAAAATGACTCTTGGGAGTGAAAACATCTTCGGGAAGCATGGATGGGAGGGGGCAAGCCTGGCGTCAGAGAGGACAGGTAGGAGGCTGTTATAAGTAATGCAACGAAATGATGAACTTCTGAACTATAGTAACAGACACTGAATAGGAGAAGATGGGTTGCAAGGAAACGAAAGGGGTAGAACCTCTAGAACTCGATCTATTGGTGTTCTGGCTGAGGAGAAGGGAGCACCTTTACTAACTTCCAGGTTTCTGACTTGAGCAATTCCATCACTCATGAGTGAAAGACATTAGAAGGAGCAGTTCACCAGAGGACGTGGAAACAAGTGGTGGCAGATTCTGGAAACAGAGTGTTATTAACCCAGTTTCAAGATTGCAAGTCTGCAGAGTCAAAAGTATGAACCAAATGGATTGGGTTCAAATTTTGGACAAACTATGCCCATGTTGCTTGACCTTAGGCCCATTTATTTAAGCTCCCAGATCTTCTCAACTATAAACTGGACAGGATCACAAAGACCTCACTGGGTTTTGTGAAGAATAAATGAAATTCCTAGCAGTGTCCAGACATACTAAATGGTATGTCCATACTAAATGGTCAATACATGGTAGGTGTTGTTATTTGCTGCTTGTTAAATAGTCAGGTCATCCATGTGGGAGTATTTTTCCTTCCCCATGCTATGGATTGAATGTTCGTGTCCCCCCAAAAGTCATAGGTTGAAGCCTTTATCCCCAATGCGATGCTATTTGGAGGTGGGGCCTTTGAGAGGTGATTAGGTTTGATGTGGTCATGAGGGTAGAGCCCCCATGTTGGGATTAGTGCCCTTATAAGAAGAGGAAGAGACTGAAACCTCTGTCTGTCTGTCTGTCTGTCTCTCTCTCTCCCTCTCTCTCTGTGTCATGTGAGGATACAACAAGAAGACAATAACCTGCAAACTAGGAAGAAGGCTCTCATCAAGAGCATAATTGGCTGGCACCTTGAACTTACCCTTTCCAGCCTCCAGAATTGTGGAAAATACATTTCTGTTGTTTAAGCCACCCAGTCTATGGTTATTTTGCTATAGCATCTTGAGCTAAGATACCTTACGTAGTCTCCTAAATGTTGTTAGTACATGGCATAGCAAGTAGGACCTTCAGTCTCAACTCTGAATAAACAGTACATTCTCAATAAAAACAAAGGGAATAAAAGAGCGAATATGTCCTTGCTAGTCCGAGGAGGTAGTAATAGGTAAACCTATTCAGGTTTACCTTCACTTTGTTTCTCTTCCTGCCCTGAGATCTCTCTCAGCTTCTCCCACTAGCTGTATACTCCGCCTAGAAGTTCCAGCAAAGAGTTTTTAAAATTAAATTTTCCTGATAAAGATTTTGGTAAATTTCTTGATATCTTAATGTGGTATACAAATGATTCCTTCTCTTTTATAAACCTTTTTTTTTTCTTTGAACGAACCTCAGTTGACATTATAGGACCAAAAAAAAAAAAAAATCAGCATGGTGTATGTAATATTAACCAGCTATGAGTCTGGAAGAAATTCAAGAACGAGACAGAAGTCTTTGATTTTTAAAGCATATTTAATCATGTTTTAAAGCAAAATGAAAGACCACAAATCTATTCAGACATTCTAAACAGTGAAGGAATAATTTTTATCAAAATCTGTAACCTTACTCCCACTGAAAGAAATTGTCCCTAAGCAGTGCTGACAACCCTGTCTGAGACGTGAATCTGAAAACACTGTGTATTTTTTCAATTATATTTTGGAAGCATTGAATGTGCTCAATGAAATTCCAGAATTAATCCACTCTAGTTTCACAATAGGCACTGATTCATCCAAAACTCCTCCCCTCTTTCCTTTTGGCAAAGTCACCCTCCTCCCTCACCCCCCTCCAACACACACACACACACACACACACACACACACACACAAATTCAGATAGAATCAACGGCTACGATACATCAAAATATTCACAGTTAATCCAATAGACTTTCATTTCTGTTTCCTGCCTCTGTTTTTCCCTCCCAGATGGAGGGAAAACATCTCATTTACCACCTGGACCATCTCCCAGATGAGCTGAGATGCAGGGCACCTCCCCATCTAAAGGGGTAGATTGGCTCTTCCTGCCCATGAATTCAGGCTGCTCAGCAGCCTTTCATGGAATGACAAGACAGCTATGTGCTACTGATTTCCACAAAAGCTGAAATTGCAATGGGTTGACATTTATTGTGCGATCATCAGAGAACAAATGATTCACCTAGAAAGAGTCTTCCAATGAGATGGATCATTTTAATTCCAGTGCTGAAGAGGTAGAGAGTCCATGAAACAAATTAGCTTCAAAATCCACGGTTTTAGCTCATAAAAGATAGTTCTTTTAAAAAAAATAACCATTTTTTGAGATATAATTACATATATAAAATTTATCCTTTTAAAGTGTACAATTCAGTGGGTTTTAGTATATTCACCAATTTCTACAACCACCACTATTATCTATTTCCAGAACATTTTTGTTATCCCCTCCAAAAGAAATGCCATATCCACTAGCACTCAATCTCAGTTCTGCAACCCTCCAGCCCTAGGCCATCACTAATTTACTTTCAGTCTCTATAGATTTTCCTATTCTTGACATACATTTTGTATAAGTGACTACATGTGGCCTTTTTTCTGGCTTCTTTCACTTAGTGTTTTTAGGATTCTGGATGAGAGGTTTTGATGATATATTGAATTTCTCTTCTAACAGTCTTCCAATATCAAGTGCCTCTCCATCTTTAAGTGCTGTAATATGCATAATCTCACTTCATCCTCACAACGGTGGGATGAGGCATGTACAACTATATGCATTTTACAGATGAGGAATTGGGGCTCAGAGAGAAGTCAAGTAACTTGTCCAGGGTCAGACAGCTAATAAGCAATAGAGTAGGATTTCAGTCCAGATCCATTTGACTCTAAAGCTGGTAATCTTAACCTCCAGTCTCCAGGATTTTTAGAGACGAGTTCTGATTTTGCTGCCCTTTCCAGTCTCTTCTTTTAAACACAAAAATGTAGATTGCAAAGATGCTTGAGAGTTAAGGCAGTTCCCTAGGGCCTCTACTCGGTGGGATGAGTCTGTGAAACACAGCACAGCCAGTCAGCGAGCTGAGTATCAGCGAATGGTGGCTGGAAATCTAAGGGCCCAGGAATCCCAGAAACTATAAGGAGAATGACCCCAGGGCTTCTAGCATACCAGACGGGCAAACAGCTTGGGGTGTCTGGTTGAAGCTTGGAATGCCGCTAACATCCCTGTTTGGGTCTCCAATTGGTGGACTAATAAATCAGATTATTCACCAACAGAAAATGATCTTCTTGATGAATCTTGGAGAAACATAAAAGAAGAGTCATCTTGCCCATCACATTGCTATGATCCACAGCAAGGCTCAGCCTAAGAATCTGGGGATGAGATTCAACTTATTTTTTAATATTTATTTTATTTTTTAATTGAGGTATAGTTGATTTACAACCAATTTATTTCTGAAGACTCTCCAAAGAGTGACAAAACATGCAAGCAGAAATCTGTCAAAGGCTGTCAATTGTCTTGTTTCTCCCAGAAGAAATGACATAAATTATAACTGAAACCCACAGCTCAGTCTTTAACCTCCTTTCAAGTCTTGTTCCAACTCCTCCTTTGAAATTTCAAGAACCAAATGGTCAGGAATTATCAGCCTCACTTCTTGTTTCCACCTCCCGACTTTGAGAGACCCTGACATCCACAAACTGTGACACGGCTCAGAATGGGCTGCATTTGAGCAAATTAGAGGGTCTGAGTAATTCTTCCTTAAAACACTGGACCCTGGATATGTTTTGAATGCAGGTGCAGAGGAAATGGTCTTTAAATGATGATAATTATTAGGCACATCGTTAAACGAAGCCAACCAAACTCAAATGCTCAACTCTTCATCCTGGTGCAACTTTAGGCTTGAATCCTTTTTTTTTTTCTTTCTTTCTTTTTTTTTTTTTTAATTGAAGTATAGTTGATTCACAATTTTGTGTTAGTTTCAGGTGTAGAGCATAGTGATTCAGTATTTTTGCAGATTATACTCCATTACAGCTTATTACAAAATAATGGCTATAATTTCCTGTGCTGTACAGGAGATCTTTGTTGCTTATCTATTTGATGTATAGTAGTTTGTATTTGTTAAGCCCATACTCCTAATTTCTCACTCCCTGTTTCCCTCCTTTAAAGGGGAGAGAGAACATCGTTCTCCCCTCACTCCAAAGGGAGGGACAGTCCTGCTGCCTGGTTCCTGCTGTTCTTCTGCTATTTCTGGCAGCAGGAGCTTTTGCCTCAGGCTGAACCCGAGTCCCCTGACATCACACCTAGTTCTGTGGTCAGAGAAGAGCGCCTCTGATATCCTAGTCTTCAAGTTCCTAGGTGCAAGGCAAATTCCTTAACCTCTCTAAGCCTGTGTTTCCTCCCTTATTAAATGAGAATATTAATACCCACCTCTTAAGGGTGTTAGGAGGATTAAATGGAATAAAATATGTGAAGCCCTCAGCAGAGTGTTTGACATGTAGTAAGCCCCTATAAATTCCTCCTGGATATTTGGAAGCATATCCCAGTGAGATACTTATACTGTCTTTATTTTAGCCTGCAGAACACACATATGATTTAGAGAGGCTGGGAGGGAATAAAAATGTGAGCTAGCTCTCACGGGTGCTTGCTGGTATGAGCACTGAATCTCAAGGGGAAAAGCTTTCGGAAGGCTTGGAAGTGGAATTGTTCTTGTCATCTGCTCTCTTCCTCTTGGTGGAAGAAGGAATTGAGGAGTAATTAAGGAGGGGCCTAAGCAACGGAAGATTCTGAGGCGAGAGGTGAAGGCCTCACTTCAGAGGGAGAGAGGAGAGGAGGGATGCAGGCCATGAGGGTAGGGCCCCGGGAGACAGCCTTGGCCACTGCCAGCCATGGGGTCCAGGGAGCCAGTTAGGGACAGGCACCGCTCCTCCCAGGACCCATGATTTGGTGAGGGGAGCACAAGGTGGATTTCAGTCCCCCACCATTTCCCTCACATCTCCTCAAATAAGTCCTTGACCAAGACCCAGGCTTTACAGCCTCAAGCAGTGGCCTTGGGCTGGGGGTAGGTGTCTGAGTTTGGATTTGGACCAAGAGTCCAGAACCAGGAAGATAAGAGCAGGTAGGCTGATATCTGTGGAGGGCAGGAGAGGAAGAAGGGAGGGTCTTAGCAAAGTGTTTCTCTATATGTAACTGAGAAGGACCCTATCAGGCCTTCCCAGGACAGACACCCCCCGCCCCATGTCCTCTGCCTGCCTCTTGTTCATAGAAAAACTTTAGCCTCCTAGGCATTCCCTCAGTTCCAAATAATAAATTTAATCAGAGAAATGAGAAAATGCAGAAATAAAGGAAAACAGTCAAGCAAGACAAAAATAATAATAGTTGAGCCATTAAACAAAGTTAAGGATCTTTATTTCCTCCTCAAGGGCTATAGACGGTATTCTGAGCCATGTCCTGTGAGCTGTTTCGCAGATACTAAGACCCCACCAGGTGGGAGGAGTTAACTATATACTGACCATGAGCACATAGACCATAGACCAATTGGAACCAGGAGGTTAATGATGTTGATTCCCAATTACCTCACCACCAACCAATCAGAAGATTGCTGATCATGCACCCCACAACACCCATCCCTCACCCCATCCTTAAAAATCTTTCCCTGAAAGCCATTAGGGAGTTCAGGTCTTTTAAGTACTAGCTGCCTGGACCCCTAACGTGGTACCCTGAAATAAATGCTGCTCTTTCTGTCACCATAACACAGTGTCAGTAGGTTGGCTTTACTGTGCTTGGGCAAGTGGACCCAAGTTTGGTTAGGGAATGTATACTTGCCAAATTTGTGAACCACCTTAGCAGGTTGGGTTCTTCAGAAATTGAAGCTGAGATGAAGATTGGGATACAAGACATTCACTAGGGATCAGCACCTGTGAAGCACAGGGGAGGAAGTAGGATTGGACCTAGAGGAGTTGCCAGCTGAAGGCTCTTGACCATACTCCCTGCAGCTGGGCAGCAAGGCCTTCCTTAAAGGGTGATCTGGGTGATGCCTCTCCGAGTGGGCCATAACTACCAGTCAACTAGCACTGAATTAGCAAGTAGTGAAACTTTGCTCCTGGGGGAAATGCAGGGGTTAGGTTCCTATGAGCCTCTGCTCACAACATTGTCACCAACAGATCAATACTTGACCTGGTTTGATGTGTGTTTCTTTTTAAAGACACCTTTTAAAATATATCTTATTGATTCATAGACGTTGAGTTCAAAGTCAACAGGACTACAATTCAGGCCTGAGCAAAACTTATCTAACACATGTGTTTTCTGTGTTTTCTCCATAAAGCTCATCGCAGCTTTCTAGCGCTCAGGAACACTAGACCCGCTTCAGAACTGCACCTGGGGGCCGTTTTGTTTTATTTTTTTGTGTGTGTTAATGTTCTCTTTCAATCTTTTTTTTTAACATCTTTATTGGAGTACAATTGCTTTACAATGGTGTGTTAGTTTCTGCTGTATAACAAAGTGTATATACGTATACATATATCCCCATATCCCCTCCCTCTTGCGTCTCCCTCCCACCCTCCCTATCCCACCCCTCTAGGTGGTCACAAAGCACGGAGCTGATCTCCCTGTGCTATGTGGCTGCTTCCCACTAGCTATCTATTTTATGTTTGGTGTTGTGTATATGTCAGTGCTACTCTCTCTCTTCATCCCATTTTAAACAGCAAAATCATCAACAAGAAGCACAAAAAAAGTGGCACTAAATAGACCTCGAAAAGGACACGTTTACAGTGTGGGAGCTGAAAGAAGAAGGCAGCGAGTCACCTGTCCAATCTCAGCTGAGAACTTGAGGGTTGGGCAACCCAATTTTTTGTCCCTTTGCACATATGCAAATGACCGTGGTAGCATTGTAAGTATTGGCTTTGGGGTCACAGATAACTTTTAGCAAGTAGGTGAATTCACAAATTCAAAATCCATGAATAATGAGGATCAATTGTGCTTACTATTTATTAATTGCCTCCCTAATAATTTAAAATGTTAGTCTACTTTCATTCTGGATAACATTATTGATGGAATCATGGTTTAATTTTGCAGGATATATTTTTTCTAACATACATTAAATGGAATACATTAATGTTACAATTGTTCATCTTTACATCTAAAATCATCTCACACACACCCCCTCCCACAGTGGTGCACAGACCTCAGGGGTCCGTGATTTTTGAGGCTGCATTTTTGTGGGCAGGGATTTGATATGTACCTGGTTTGGTCTGATACAGTTTCAGGAAATCCTTCTCTCTTCAGGTTTCTGAAGGAATCATTCTTTTGTTCCAGGATCTCTGGGCTAAGAGGAAATTCTCTTCCATATTCCACTCAGCATAAGTTATGTTTATCCTTTACTTGCTCATAAAACAACAGCTTGTGTTTAATGTGGATTGATTCAAATAAGAGAATTCAGCAAATTTCCAAATCCACCAACTTCTTCCTGTGTGGTTAAACAGTCCTATATTTGGTGAAAATGGAGAAAGGAAATGACAAAGGATTTGGATATTATCCTGAAAGCTATTTGTTTGCTTTAAAAATCTCAGTAAAAAGATTTCTCCAATTTATTTTTCATAACTTCGTGGGAAGCAAAAATAATTTCTGTGAAAGAGCTGGGTTTTAGGCAAAAATGCCATTTAATCTCCAAGTACACTGTAAATTACTTATAAGTGTTACCTGGCATTTGTAGTCTAAGATGTCCAGAGTCAATAACATTGCAAAGATTCTCTGATAATCACGGGAATGCAAGTTTATTTCCTTCAGTGGAGAGTCCATTAAAAACATATGAGCTGTTTAATCGGCCTCTAGCCTCTCTGCAGTGATGTGATCTACCTACATTTTTCCATAATTTGTAAGCATCAACTGAGGCTTTATTAATAGATGAAGCTAAATATTTGTTAATTGAAAGTGGAGGTGATTTAAACCAAACCAAAGATAGCATGTATAAGTTATTTTTTAACATTGAACCTATGTTCAATGTTCAGGAACCTATGTTCTGTTTTCTTCTCCTTCTTTGCGCTTTTCTTTTCTTTCTTTTTTTTTTTTTTTTTAAATTTCAGCTTTATTAAGGTATAATTGACAAATAAAATTGTAAGGTATTTAAGTGTACGTTATGATGACTTGATATATGTTGTGAAAGGATTCTCCCCATCTAGTTAACTAACATATCCATCACCTCACATATTTGTCCTTTCTTTTTTTGTGTTTTGAGAACATTTAAGTACTACTCTCAGCAAAATTCAATCATACAGTAGTGTGTTCTCAACTATAGTCACCATGTTTTACATTAGATCCTCAAAACTTGTTCATCTTACAGCTGAAATTTTGTACCCTTTTACCAACCTCTCCCTATTTCCCTAAGCCCCCAGCCTCTGGCAACCACTGCTCTATTCTCTGTGTCTATGAGCTTGACTGTTTTTTTTTTAGATTCCACGTATAAGTGATACCATGGAGTATTTGTCTTTGTCTGTCTGGCTTATTTCACTTAGCATAATGCCTTTAAGATCCATTCGCAAATAGCATGATTTCTTTCTTTCTCACAGCTGAATAATATTCCATTTTTTGTGTGTGTGTATATATATATGTGCCACATCTTCTTTATCCATTCATCTGTCAGTGGACATTTAGGTTGCTCCCATGTCTTGGCTATTGTAAATAGTGCTGCTATGAACATGGGATGTAGATATCTCTTTGATATCCTGTTTTCATTCCCTTTAAATATATACTCACAATTGGAATTGCTGGATCATATGGTAATTATATTTTTAATTTTTTTGAGGGACCTCCACATTGGTTTCCATAGTGGCTGCAGCATTTTACATTCCCATCAGCAGTCACAAGGGTTCCCTTTTCTCCACACCCTCTCCAACTCTACTATCTCTTGTCTTTTTGATGATAGCCATTCTAACATGTGTGAGGTAATAACTCATTGTGGTTTTGATTTGCATTTCCCTGATTAGTGATGTTGAGCACATTTTCATGTATCCAGTGGCCATCTGTTTCTCTTCTTTAGAAAAATGTCTATTCAGGGAATTCCCTGATAGTCCAGTAGTTAGGGCTCCGTGCTTCCACTGCAGGGGGCATGGGTTCGATCCCTGGTCAGGGAACTAAGATCCTGCATGCCGCATGGTGTGGCCAAAAAATTTAAAAATTCAAAAAAAAGAAAAAGAGAAATGTCTATTCAGTTCCTCTGGCCATTTTTAAATTGGATTGTTCTTATGCTATCGAGTTGCATGAGTTCTGTACATATTTTGGATATTAACTCCTTATCAGATAGATGATTTGCAAACATTTTCTCCCATTCAATAGTTGCCTTTTTATTTTGTGGATGGTTTCCTTTGTTGTGCAGAAGTTTTTTGTTTGATGTGGTCCCACTTGTTTATTTTTGCTTTTGTTGCTTTTGCTTTTTGTGTCACATCCAAAAAATCACTGCCAAGACCAACATCAAGGAGTTACCTCCTATGGTCTTTTCTAGGAGTTTTACAGTTTCAGGTCTTACATTTCAGTCTTTAATCCTTTTTTTTTTTTTTGTAGTTATAAACTGTTATTTATTTATTTATTTATTTTTAACATCTTTATTGGAGTATAATTGCTTTACAATGGTGTGTTAGTTTTGGCTTTATAACAAAGTGAATCAGTTATATATATACATATGTTCCCATATCTCTTCCCTCTTGCATCTCCCTCCCTCCCACCCTCCCTATCCCACCCCTCTAGGTGGTCACAAAACACCGAGCTGATCTCCTTGTGCTATGCGGCTGCTTCCCACTAGCTATCTATCTTACATTTGGTAATGTACATATGTCCATGCCACTCTCTCACTTTGTCACAGCTTACCCTTCCCCCTCCCAATATCCTCAAGTCCATTCTCTAGTAGGTCTGTGTCTTTATTCCTGTATTGCCCCTAGGTTCTTCTGACCATTTTCTTTTCTTTTTTTCCTTAGATTCCATATACGTTAGCATACGGTATTTGTTTTTCTGTTTCTGACTTACTTCACTCTGTATGACAGACTGTAGGTCCATCCACCTCACTACAAATAACTCAATTTCGTTTCTTTTTATGGCTGAGTAATATTACATTATATATATGTGCCACATCTTCTTTATCCATTCATCTGTTGATGGACACTTAGGTTGCTTCCATGACCTGGCTATTGTAAATAGAGCTGCAATGAACATTGTGGTACATGACTCTTTTTGAATTATGGTTTTCTCAGGGTATATGCCCAGGGATTGCTGGATCATATGGTAGTTCTATTTTTAGTTTTTTAAGGAACCTCCATACTGTTCTCCATAGTGGCTGTATCCATTTACATTCCCACCAACAGTGCAACAGGGTTCCCTTTTCTCCAGCATTTATTGTTTGTAGATTTTTTGATGATGGCCATTCTGACCGGTGTGAGATGATATCTCACTGTAGTTTTGATTTGCATTTCTCTGATGATTAATGATGTTGAGCATTCTTTCATGTGTTTGTTGGCAGTCTGTATATCTTCTTTGGAGAAATGTCTATTTAGGTCTTCTGCCCATTTTTGGATTGGGTTGTTTGTTTTTTTGATATTGAACTGCATGAGCTGCTTGTAAATTTTGGCGATTAATCCTTTGTCAGTTGCTTCATTTGCAAATATTTTCTCCCATTCTGAGGGTTGTCTTTTGGTCTTGTTTATGGTTTCCTTTGCTGTGCAAAAGCATTTAAGTTTCATTAGGTCCCATTTGTTTATTTTTGTTTTATTTCTATTTCTCTAGGAGGTGGGTCAAAAAGGATCTTGCTGTGATTTATGTCATAAAGTGTTCTGCCTATGTTTTCCTCTAAGAGTTTGATAGTATCTGGCCTTACATTTAGGTCTTTAATCCATTTTGAGTTGATTTTTGTGTATGGTGTCAGATAGGAGTCCAGTTTCACTCTTTTGCATGTGGCTGTCCTGTTTTCCCAACATCATTTATTGAGGAGACTGTCCTTTCCCCATTGTATATTCTTGGCTCCTCTGTCATAAATTAATTCACCGTGTATGTGTGGGTTTATTTCTAGGCTATTCTATTCTGTTGTCCTTCATTGTATTTTCTGTTGGGTATGAACGTCCATGTCTGGGTTTCTTTTGTAATTCTCCCCCAGTTTATTACTTCACAGCGGTCAGGTGGCCCCCTGGAGTGGTTAGAGCCTCTTGAACTCTCACCTCTGGCCTTGAATAGCTTCATCTGTAGTCTCATACACAGTACACGAATGATCATTTTCTACGTGTGCCAGGACATGAATAAGGTTGGGAAGCTCCTCTCAAGATGCAAGGTTCATCTTGGCTTTGGGAATCTTGAAGGGTCCCTTACTGCCTCTATCCACAGTATGTTTGCTGGACTCTCTCAGTAGTACCTGGTCACCAGTCCCCAGAACAACTGGCCCATCTTTAGACTTGAGACTGGCTTGTTTCACTCCTATGGCAGAGACTGGCTTGGTGATCACCCAACCTGCTTCCTCTCCTGGACTTAGATACAAACTACGTCTTCCAGTCCCTTTCATCCAGGTGGGAGTTTGAGACTAGCTCTTGCTGATGGAGTGGAAGTGAAAGTGATGTGTCACTTCTGGGTCAAGGCCGCTAAGAGTTGTATGCCTTCTCCACACTTTGCACCTAACTTCTTCATCCAAAGTGTCCCTTGCATGTTGAAGATGGTTGCTAGGTCCCTAAATGACTGCCCTTTGTCCAGCTACCCCACAGCCTCTAACTGAATGAAACAGACTTTGATGTGGATGAAAATAATTTTTTTATGGTGGTAAACCCTAAGACTTCAGGCTTTATCTGTTATAACAACTAGCGTTACTTACAGTAATCAGTACAATTTCCTTGTCATAGACATTCATGGTGTTAGGAGCTGAACTGTGTCCCCTGTAATGTTCATACATTGATACCCCTGGTATCTCAGAATGTCATTGTAAGTTCTTTAAGGAGACAATTAGTTTAAATGAGGGCGTTAGAGTGGGTCCTAATCTGACATGACCGGTGTCCTTATAGGGAGAGAAATAGACCAGGGGTGCTAGTGCACAGAGGGACAACCACGGGAAGAGGCAGCAAGAGGGTGGCCTCCTGCAAGCCAAGGAGAGAGGCCTCGGAGGAAACCAAGCCTGCTAGCTCTTTGATCTTAGGCTTCCAGCCTCCAGAACTGTAGGCAATTAATTTCTGTTTTTTAAACCACCCAGTCTGTGGGATTTTGTTACATCAGCCCTAGCAAACTAATAGACATGGTCAAGCCTCCCCATGTACCATCTTGTTTCCTTCTTATTTCCCAACAGGTTTGCTCATTAAAAATACTGTGAGCAACTGTGAGTCCTCAAAGATGCTAGTCTTTCCAGCCTTCCTGTCTCTGCCATTATTATCTCTTATGACCTGCAATCAATTTTGGCAATTCCTGTTCTTACATAAATCCAAACACACATACCACACATATTGCTTTTGCTTGATATTTTCCAATTTCATAACGGTCTTGTATCCGAGGTGTATTCAATAAAAGTCTTTACCGAGGGCCACCCAGGATCTGAATTTAGCCCAGTCCGACACCCCACAAGGAGCTAATGGGTTAGATGAACACCAGTTCCAAGCATTTCTGTAAGGTTCTCCTATTACTCTCTCTCCTTCCCAGCCACTGCCTCCAAAGCCAGTCGCTAACAAACCTCCTAAGTGATAGGTTTCTCTGGCTCAGGATCTGTCTCCGGAGACTGTGAACATGAGCAGCCCTGCCTGGTGTGTGAGTGCAAAGTCAGCGGAATCACCCATCTCCCTCACTACACTGGAGCCAGGCCCTGCCTCTGGAATCTACAAGCTTGTCGAATTGTGGCAACTGTCATGTTAAGCCAAAACCAAGTTTTGCTGATGGAAGCAAGATGCACAATCCAGGGCAGCCCACAAACCCCAAGACACCGCCTTGCAAAAGCTTTGCTCTGGCTCAGAGCTTTTGACTAGGTAACCACCTATTGATAAATGAAGCTTCCAAAATATCCACAGGGACCACCTGCTTGGCTAACTGAAAGTATTTTACATTCAACTCAGGGAAATTGTTTAACACAGCTCCCTCTACTGGGCTATTAGTCACTCTGAAGTTTTTTGTGTCATAAAACCTGGCAGAAAGGAACCAGCCCAGTTACCAATTGAGGAACCAGCTGATAGAAACAGTGAGGAAAGGGCATTGTCCGATGTGAGAATACTAGGGTGTGTATAAGTGGAACCCTCTGGGTTTTTGCCAATGCTTTTTGAGTGGTCTGCCACATTGGGTCCCTCTGCATCTCAGCAACTTGTCATCTGAGAAAAAAGGGGGCAGTAATCCTGACAGGCCTTCCCAGAGGTACAGGTTAATACGGTTACAGCATTTTCTTCTAGGAACAAATATGTTTCCAAGTTTAGCTCCACAGGAAGTCAACAAGCATGAAAAACAACAGGGCAAAGGTGTTCCAGAAAAACAAGCCAAAACACATTCACAAAAGGGCCCCTTTCAAAATAAAGGCAGACTGAAAGGAAGGCAGGCAGTTCTTCCAAGAGTCTGATCTGGGACATCAGTGGGAGTTCCAGGCTTGGACCAAAGGCCATTCATGACCTTTGTCCAAGTGCTACAGACTCTTAAACAAGGACAGTCCTGATCTGCTTCTTTCATCCTGTAACAGGAAGCTCTAAAACGGGATGAAGCAAAGAAAGTCGCTGAAAATGTGTCTCCTCTCTCTACAGAGCTCAGGGTCATCCTGGTCTCATTTGGCACATGGAGTGAAGATTACTCTCAGCCCAGCCCGAGTGGAGTGTCCACCCCCCTACACGCATCTACATGTCTGACCAGACTCCAAGTAAGCATTGCCTGTATTGGGGTTTGAGAGAGTCCAATAAGGCAAATGGAGATCAAAATGACAGTGCTGATAACAGCTGGGTTGGTGAGCGTGGCTTTAAATATAGTAGCCAGGTGGCTTTCCAATCACTCCCTCTGTGCTGAACTTACTTCCTAGGCTTTTGCTGGGAAGGTTACAATGAGTAAGTTCCTGGCAAAAGCCTGACTCTGTCAAGTTTACGGCACAGGGGAGCAGAAGGAACATCCCCGCCGAAGAATGACTGAGTCACTCTGTCCCAGTTCCCTCTCCTGGACTCAGTGATCAGATAAGTCATCCCTCTCCCCCCGGCAGGGAGATGAATAAAGGGGTGGTAAGAAGCCAGGAGCAGTGGTCTAGCGAAAGTGTCCACATGGAAGGAAGCATCAAGAGAAGAAAGTATGTGTCCCCAACAGTCTCCTCTGGAAGCCCCCGTATATCCTCACCCTCCCTCCCTGTGTGAGGGCACAGGCGGGCACACACACACACACACACACACACACACACCACCAGCACCTCCCAAGAAGACTGAGTCTGGACTCCTCCCCATGTTTTCATAGCCTGTGATGATATCTATCGCTTCCCTTAATATTCTGCGTCACCACTATTTTTCTTTTCTACTTCCTCCATTAGAGTTTGAACTCCTGGAAGTCAAGATTGTATTGCATTGCTTTTTTTTGGTTCCATTTTTATTGAGAAATAATTGGCGTACATCATTGCATAAGATTAAGGTGTAAAGCATGATGGTTTGATTTCCGTATACGGTGAAATGATTGCCATGACAGGTTTCGATAACTTTAACCATCTCATAAAGATACAATAAAAAGAAAAAGAATTTCTTCTTGGGAGAAGATTTATCAGGATTTTTTCACTAATCATGATTTTAAGATTCTTCCATATTGTTGTATATATTAATATTTCATTCCTTTTGCTTGTGAGTAATATTGCATTGTATGGACATACCAGACTTTGTACTTGGGTTCAGCAGTTGATGAATATTTTGTTTCTTTTTTCTTTTTTTCTTCTAGTTTTACTGAGATATAATTGAGATATAGGACTGTGTAAGGTTAAGGTGTACAGCATAATGATTTCACTTACATATGTCATGAAATGATTACTACAATAAGTGTAGTAAACACCCATCATCTCATATAGATACAAAAAAAAGAAAAAAAACTTCCTTGTGATGAGAACTCTTAGGATCTACTCTCTTAACCACTTTCAGGTATAACGTACAGCAGTGTTCATTCTATTGATCATGTTGTACGCATTACTGATCTCTGCCTCTCTGGTTCTAGCACATAGTAGATGCTCAAGAAATGTTTCTGGGAGGGAGGGAGGAAGGAAGGGAGGGAGGGTTGGATGGATGAATAACATGAATAAAGAATAAAACTGTGGGAACCCAGAGAGGAAGGGCTTTTTTCTAGATATAAACTAAGGCTTTGACTCGGTCTAAGGGCACAGCTGCCTCAGTCCTGTGGTTATCCTAGAGCAACCCTGGAACCAGCCAGCCTCACAGAGGCTGCCAGAGTAGAGAGGATCTGAATCTGAACTAAATTCCTCTGAATGCCCGGGTTTCCTGGGTTACATCAGTCCCCTGATGGATCTCCATGTCCTGGCACTGGTCCCTCGGCCTGAGTGTGGACCTTTCCTGTGGATCTGGTGGGGTCCCTCCCAGCTCCCCATATGCTTCCCACCCTCCCTCCTCCAGGCTGACGGATCTGCTAGTTCCTGGCTGGAGACCTGATTTGAGGATCTCCAACTTGGGAAATGCAAGACCCTCTCACAACTGAAGTATAACTGTTAATAAAATATGAGCTAAATATTCACATACTGTACATCATACTTTTTTCTTTTTTTGGCCTGTGTAGACTCAAATAGCATCTTGCCTAGAGAACATAACATACTCAATAAATATTGGTTGGACAATTATTTGATCAATGTAATTACACTAGTAACAATTACACTGATAGCAATTACAGTGTAATTAAACATTGATCGATCACACTGATAACAGGTACAGTAGCTTAGACTTTGAACAAGGAAGACTGTGGAAAAGAGGTGTTACAAGCCCCTACTGACTTTTCTGGGACATGTGAGGCAATGGTTAAGACACGAAAACTACCCCAACAGGCTTGTGTATGCGTTCCACCTCTGCCGCATCTTTGACACATCCTATAATATTTCTAAATTACAGTTTGCTCTTCTGTAGTCTGGAGATGATCATTGTACTGACTTCATAGGACTATTCAATGAGAAATAACATAAAACAGCATAAAATGCTTAGTATAGTATCAGGCACATAGTATAATATTTAACAAATTTTTTTTAATTGTAGGTGTTTTGTTATTTTTATGACTTAGGATTCTGGGGCAATTCAGGGGGTCAGGGTGAAAGATCATCATGAGCTCAGGGGCCTGTGTCGAGGTGGTAAAGCCCAGGGTGACCCCATGCTATGTCACAGCTCTGTGAATCTCCAGATGTGCACAGATGGAACAGTTTTCTGCAAAATGAAGTATAAATGGAGTCAGGGGAGCTTACAGGAGCTCAGAGAAAAAGTTAGGAGCAGAGGGTTCAATCACTATAGCAAGCTCGAAAAGAAACCCTGACGAGGAAACCTCGTGCTCTTACCTGGAGACTTTGCTCTTGGGCTCTCAGTCAAACTCCATCCTGTGAAGGGGAGTGGGGAAAGAGACAGAGACAGAGACAGACCAAGAGAGACCGAGCCAGCCCCTCTCATGCCTGCTGCCAGCCAACCCAGCTGTCTCTCAGAACCTGCTTCCTGCCTCGTTGGTGAGGGGAGATGTGTCCCTTGGCCCAGTAGCCATCAAAGGTCTTAGAGTGTGGAGGGATGCCTGCCAGGGAAAACAAAAGGACCCCGCCTTTTGCTGCCCGGGGAAAACTCTTGGGGATGCTGTAGAGTGATGTCCGCACATGTGGTCACGGAGGGAAGAAGCCCATCCACGCTGGGGACCTTGAGGGATGGTGAACTGCAGAGTTGAGGGAAAGCCCGTGGGCTATTTTTGGCCAGGTTCAGACTGGAGTCAATGGAGGTTTTGTTTATGTAACATCTGCAGAAGGCCCTTTGGAGAAAATGACCCCGGTCTCTGGGCCAGGGCTGCAGCGAGCAGGGGTGTGGTGGAAGCTTCCTGTTGTTCTTGGCCAGGCTGCCCAGCTGGTTTTGCAGTTCCTCTCCTGGAGCCGTGGTTCCTCACTGCCTGTTCCTTCCAGTCAGCCTTGCTTCAGCTACCTTCCTATGGGGTATCACAGGCAGGGTGTCCCACAGAGCGGGTAACTCAGGCTCTGTGCCCCACAGAGTTGCCCTCCTGACCTCAGGCCGCCCTGCCTACTCTGCAGCCTTGGATGCTTCAGGGTGTCCTTCCTGCACATTCCCTTGGCTGAATGGGTTTACTAGCAGATGCAGTGATTAGGGAAAGGGGCAGGACCTGAATCCAGCTCGACCATTTCGTACTTGCTCAATCTAGGGCAAGTTGTATAATCCCCTGTGTTAATTATTACAGGCAAATATGTATAGAAATACATCAGACATAAATAATATATGTCAATTTCCCTCCTACCAGCATTGCTCAAAGGCATTAGGACTATATTGGTATCTTTTTGAAATGCAGATTCCCTTGGTACTGACATCTGAATGTTGTGTCCCTCCAAAATTTGTATGTTGAATTCCTAACTCCCAAAGTGATGGTAGTAGGAGGTGGGGTCTTTGGGAGGTGATTAGGTCATGAGGGTGGAGCCCTCATGAATGAGATTAGTGCCCTTATGAAAGAGCCTCCAGAGAGATATCTGGTCCCTTTGCCATGTGAGGATACCACAAGAGGTCTGCAACCCAGAAGAGAGCCCACAACGTTTATATTGGCACTCTGATCTCAGACTTCCAGCCTCCAGAACTGTGAGAAATCCACTTTTATTGTTTATAAGCCACCCAGTCTATGGTGTTTTGTTATAGCAGCCTTAACTGACTAAGAATTAGGAAGGACTTTTTGAAGTTTAAGTAAACTTTACATACATAAAAATGTACAAACCTGAAACAGTTTGGTAAATCTGTTTACCTATGTATCTACCCATGTAACTACTAGTCAGATCAAGATACAGACTGTTTTCCTTCACCCTTGTGTGAAAAGTTCCTTTGTGTCCCTGTCTAGTCAGTGACTTGCTCACACCCAATCTACCCTTCTTAGTCTGCTCAGGCTGCCATAACAAAATAGCCCAGACTGTATGGTGTAAACAACAGAGACCCATTTCTCACAGTTCTGGAGCCTGGGAGTCTGAGATCAGGGTTCCAGCATGGTTGAGTTCTGGTGAGGGCTGTTTTCCTGGCCAAGAAGATGGCCATCTTCTCATTGTGTGTTCACACGACCTCTTCTTTGTGCACCAAGAGAGAGATCTTGAGAGAGAGAGCTCTCTGTTGTCTCTTCTTACAAATACACTAATCCTATCAGATCAGGGCCCCACCCTTATGAGCTCATTTAACCTTAATTACTTCTATAAAGGCTCTCTCTCCAAATACAGTCACTTTGGAGACTAGAGCTTTAACATATGAATTTTAGGGGAACAGAGTTCAGTCCTTAGCACAAACACCACCCAGTCCTCCCCCAGTCCCTGGCTGTAGCCAATACTTCACTTATAATACTTCAAATCTGAAAGCAACCCAATGTCCATCACCACAAAAATGGGTAAGTAAACATTGTACAAGTAAAGTCACACAATGCAGTATTCTGCCACAATAAAAAAAGCATGGCTACTGGTACATAGGATCCATTCTGGGTATTCGCCTGATCAAGGCCTTTGGTACTTACATTCTGATCTCTGCCTCCACTGCTCCAAAGGCCGGTTTGTTCAAACCAAGTTTAATTATTCCCTCACATTTGAAAGCAAAATTTCAAGTCTTTCAGGACCTTGGCTAGCCACTCACAATCCTCCCACCATGGGGTAATGATGGAGACCCCTGCTCATAGCATGAGTGGTTTTCAGTAGAGCCTTGTTAATATGAAACATAGCTTTCTTAGGGGAGAAATTGACTTTTAATTTGGACTTTCTGTTGTTTTTATTAAAGAAAAATAGGGTACCCACTTGACCATGGAAAAAGCAGTTGTTTCAAATTATGTATACTTTTGAATTAAGCCAATATTGGCTTAACGGGTCTTACCCAAGATGTTTTTCTATACATTGGAGGCCTTACTAAGTCTGAGAAAGATTGTGGTAGATTTCCACATGCATTGTTATTTGGCCTTACACGTTGTAAAGTATCAAAGTCAGTTCATTTTTAACAGTTGTGTTTTAACGGATTGAGCTAAAACTGTCGAAGAGGAGAAAAGATTTTTATAATAATCATCTCTTTTGAAGTGGGGAGTTTTAATGCACTGATATAATTTATTTTAAAGTGAAGGCAGCTAGAAGTTGAGATCTGAGATAACAAGCCAACCTGCTTGCAACTCTGCAATTCACACCCATTTCCGAGACTGGGTTTTCTGTTCCTGGAGGTTTCATTCTGGTTTCTGTGAGTCTGGTTTTTTATCCAGGGGTCTTGCTTGCCTGCTGTCTCAATTTGCCTTTGGTTTTTTGCACTAAAATGATATTAAAATGGCCAGCAGCAGAGACGCCAGTGAAGTATAGAGGAAGGGTCTGTGTGTTAACGTCAGGGAGACCCATGTTTTGGGTCCTATATCTTCCCCCTGCCTGACTATGTGATCTTGAGCAATTATTCCAAGTCTCAGTTTCATTATCCATAAAATGGGAATGTTGATGCCTACCTCTGATTTGATAAGAATTTGGAAATAATATCTGTGGTGTGCCTGGCACATGGTGATTTATTCATTCAAAAAATATTTATTGAGTACCTAACACGTGTCAGACTCTAACAGTGGGGACAGAGCAATGAACAAAATGATCTCTGCTCCCACAGAGCTCATGGTTGTTCAAAAAATAGCCACTATTCCAGTTGGTACATGAAAAGATGCTCAACATCACTAATCATCAGAGAAATGTAGATCAAAATCGTGAGATATTGCCTCACACCTATTAGCATGGCTATTATATTTTTGAAACCTTAAGTGTTGGCAAGAATGTGGAGAAATTGGAACTCTTGTTGGTGGGAATGTAAAATGGTGCAGCCACTATGGAAGACAGTATGGAGGTTCCTCAAAGAATTAAAAATAGAACCGCCAAATGATTCAGCAATCTCACTTCTGGGTATTTATCCAAAAGAATTGAAATCAGGATCTCAAAAAGATATTAGCATTCCCATGTTCTTTGCAGCATTATTGACAATAGCCAAAATGTGGAAGCAACCTAAATGTTCATTGATGGATGAATGGATAAGGAAATTGTGGCATATACATACAATGGAATACTATTCAGACTCAAAAAAGAAAGCAATCCTACAACATGCAACAACATGGCTGAACCTGGAAGATATGCTAAGTGAAGTAAGCCAGTCACAGAAGGACAAAGCCTGCGTGATTCCACTCATAGAAACGGAGAGTGGTTGTCAGGGGCTGAGGAGAGGTGGAAATGGGAAATTGCTGTTCAATGAGTATAAAGTTTTAGTTCTACAAGATGAATATGTTGTAGAGATCTGCTGTGTAACAGTACCTGGAGCTCACAGGACTGTACAGCACATATGAAAACTGTTGAGGGTAGATCTCATGTGAAGTGTTCCTACACAATAAGAAAAGGAAAAGAAAAAGAAATATTCTAAATCTGGATTATGGTAATGTTTGCATAACTGTAGATTTACTTAAATTCATTGAATTTTATGGTATGTAAACGATACCTCAACAAAGCTGTTTAAGAAAAAAGTCGATGCAATATTATTCAGTGCTAAAAAGAAGTGAGCTATCAAGCCGTGAAAAGACACGAAGCAAACTTAAATGCATATTACTAAGTGAAAGAAGCCAATCTGAAAAGGCTGCATCCTCTATGATTCCAACTATAACATACTCTAGAAAAGACAACGTTATGGAGACAGTAAAGAAGATCAGTGGTTGCTGGGGTGGGATGGAGAGGAAGGGTGAATAGATGGACCACAGAGGAGTTTTAGGATGGTGAAACTACCTTTTATGATATTATATTGATAAATAAATGTCATTATATATTTGTCCAAGCCTATAGAATGACAACACCAAGAGTGAACCCTAAGGTAAACAGTGGACTTTGAGTGATTATGGTGTATCAATGCTGGTTCATCCTGGGACAGAGGTGCCACTCTGGTAAATGATGTTGATAATGGGGGAGGCTACATGTGTAGGGGGGCAGGGGGCATATGGGAAATCTCTGTACCTTTCTCTCAATATTATCGTAAACCTAAAAGAGCTATAAAAATAGTCTTATAAAAATTTAACAGCCCTATCTCCTTCAAGTCTGTTCAATGTCACCACTCCTCCTCCCAAAACTTCTTTGCCTGCTCCTCTTTTGTTTCTCATAATCCCCTAATATACTATATAATTTATCCACTATAGGTAATCAATTCTAAGTTGCACAATTTTTATACATTCTAACATGCATGAAATCAGGATTTTTAAAAATAATTGACAGTGAGTATTAGCGTTCTGTCCTTTTTTCATGGCACACAGAATAATGATACATCTTATATCATTTCAATCTTAGAGATGATAAACTACGGTGTTATGTTATGGTTTCGTGGTTTTTTCTGCCCTCTAGAATATCAGCTCCTACAAAGGTAGGGGTCTTTATTTCCCTGCTGTATTCCAAATCCCTAGAACAGTGCCTGGAACACAGTAGATCCTCAGTGAACACTTGTTGCATGAATGAATGAATGATTGGATGTCGTGCCTGTTGTTAATAAACTGATAATAAAACAAAGGAACTGAAATGAAAAGACAAGATGAGTTATTTCTAGAACAATCTATTTCCATTATTTCCTTACTACTCTCTCTCCCAGATACCAGGAAAAGAGCCTAGTTAGGAAGAATGTTAGTGAGTCACCAAGACTTATCCTCCAGGGCAATAAGAGACTTCCAGAGACCTTTGGGAGGGTTGAAAAGAAGGCTACTGTGGTTAGTTAGCTCAGTCCCAGAAGCTTCTGTCCATACTGTCTCCCTCTGAAGCACTTATTCATGACATTCTCTAGAGATGCTGGGAGGAGCCCAGTCCTTTAGGAAAGTGGCTAGAGGGTCCCCCTCGGTGGGCAGTTCATCTCTTCCGACACTCCCCAGGGGTCCAGGAATCACCTATCCCCCAGAGCAGGCTCATCCTTTTGGTTTTGTTTGTCAGTCACGGCAGCTGGCTCTCAGGAGCTGTGACATGAGGCCCCTGAGATTGGGCTGCGGGTGGGTGGCTTCCTGGGCATCTGGAGGGGCTGTGGGCATTCATTCCTGATGCCCAGGGGCAGGACTTACACCAACGCCTGGGGATGCGAGCCTGGGAAGAGTTCATTCCTTGTTAGATGAGCCTTTGCTGTGGTTCACATTAGCTAACACTTACCAACCCCATTACAGGCTGCCTCTTTATTTTTCCTTTAGTTTCAAGGGAGAGAGCTGATATTGTCCCTCCCCATGCCAGCCCTCTAGAGCGGATGAGGGGGCCGGGAGTGGGGAAAACCCATTTAGGGGAAGGGACGGGTACAACTTCCCATGCAATCAAGACCCCTTCCTCATGCAGCTTCAAGCTGCTTTCCCTTTTCTCTCTTTCTCTCAGCCACTCACCCATTAGGCACAGCACCTGAGGCCCACGATGCTTTTAGGGCCCACAAAAGTGTTTTCATTTCTTTTAAAATCAAAAGGAAAAAAATGAACTTTCAGGGGTAAAAAATGTTTTTATTTTACCTCACAGCAGCAAAAAATGGGAATTTTAGGATTTCTAAAAATCGATGACATTTTGCCTGAAAGAAAAAATAAATAAAATGTTGCAGTATTTAAAGCTCTATCAAAATTTTTAATTTTGAAATTATCATGAGGAAGGAGCCCACGAAGGTCATATGGTGGACCTGCTTGTTATGATATCAGAAAAGTGATGTTGTCATTTCTGGGAGGCCAGGTGGCTTGAGAACATTTGGGGCTGCAGCAAATAGTGGGGACATTTAAGGGAAAAGGCAGGGTGGGACAAACATTTCTTGAATGCCACTGTGTGGTAAGCCTGATGCACGGTATTTTAGGTACATTATCTCATTGAAGACTTACAACTCTGGGAGGCCATCTAACCACACACTTTTTTTTTTTAACATCTTAATTGGAGTATAACTGCTTTACAGTGGTGGGTTAGTTTGTGCTTTATAACAAAGTGAATCAGCTATACATATACATATATCCCCATAACTCCTCCCTCTTGCGTCTCCCTCACACCCTCCCTATCCCACCCCTCTAGGTGGTCACAAAGCCCCGAGCTGATCTCCCTGTGCTATGTGGCTGCTTCCCGCATATGTCCATGCCACTCTCTCACTTCGTCCCAGCTTACCCTTACCCCTCCCCGTGTCCTCACATCCATTCTCTACGTCTGCATCTTTATTCCTGTCCTGCCCCTAGGTTCTTCAGAACAATTCTTTTCTTTTTTTTTTTTTTAGATTCCACATATATGTGTTAGCATATGGTATTTGATTTTCTCTTTCTGACTTACTTCACTCTGTATGACAGACTCTAGGTCCATCCACCTCACTACAAATAACTCAATTTTGTTTCTTTTTATGGCTAATATTCCATTGTATGTATGTGCCGCATCTTCTTTATCCATTAATCTGTCAATGGACACTTAGTAACCACCCACCTTTATAATGAATTTAACAAACTACCCAGTTCCCCTGACACCTCCCTGGGTATTTCCCCTTTCTTAAAAGAAATTAATTCACAGGTTCATGAATCCTTCTCAATGATCTTATCCAAATACGGTTTTGGAATCTTTTGAAAAATGCCTTTTCCTTTTTGATCCTTAAATTAGAACCAGCAAGATGGGTTTTGACAGTCCGAGGTCTGCCTTAAGTTCCAAACAAGTTTTGACTGTATTCTAAGATGCACCTGGCGTCTTGGGGTGGGGTGGGGGGCTTGATTACTTAAGGCAGCCTGCCTTGGAGAAATGTGTGATTTTTACTGATCTTTTTAAAAATCATATTTCAAATGTCCAAAGGTAATTTTAAAAACAATTTCACAATCAGATTTTGGTGGCGTTGGCCCCCGTGGAAACACCCATACTGTCCACAGAATGTGGCCTATGGACCATTCAGTTAGGATAAACAGAAAACAAAACCTACCCACTGGAAACAAAATCCTGTAAAATTTGGCCCTAGAAAAACAAACAGTGCTGACTCCAGGAGCTCTGGTCTCTTGATCAGACAACTCATTTCATCTGTATACAGAAACCAGGAAGGCTGACTCAAAGAGGTGACTTTGTACTTAATCTCAAAGGATAAGTAGTAAGTAGCTAGGTGAAGAAAAGGGGAAAGATTCTCAAGTACAGGGATCAGTGTAAGCAAAAGAACATGCCTGTTTGGGACCTACAGGTAGTTAGGTTACAATAGGAGAAATGGATGCATGAAATGAGGTTGGAAATGTGAACCAACTCCAGCTCATGTCCAGCTAAGGAGTTTTGACTTCCTTCTTTGGGTGATGGGAAGCTATTGAAGTCTATTAAGCAGAAGAGAGACATGATGGGATTTATGTTTTAAGAAGACCTCTCTGGAAGTCCTATGGGGAAAGAACTGGGTTGGCGGGGAGCTAGGAAGACCAGCTTCAGAGGTTGCTCAGTAGAACTGTTGAAAGATGACAAAGATCTACAGAGTGACTCTGGGTGTGACAAAGAGGAGGGATTTAAGAGACATTGGAGTAGGAGATTCTAAAGACTTGATGACTCGTGGCGGGGGATGGAGAGGGGACGGGCTTGAGCAGAAAAAGATGAGCATGACTCTCCCAAGTGTCTTTTGGGTAATTAAGGTAAATATATAAATTCATCCAAAGACTATTTATTGAGAACCTCCTATGTACCAGGCATTAATCTAGGAACTGGGAATATGGCTTTGAACAAAATAGGAAAAGCCCAAGTGGAAGAGGCTGTAAATAAGCAAACAAAGAGATAGTAGAATTTCAGATTGTGTTAAGTCTTATGACAAAAAATAAAGCATGGTAAAAAATGGAGCATGATGTTTATTTTATGCAGGAGACAAGGAATGACTCTCCAAGCATCATTAGGGCACAGGAAAGCCACGTGAAGATCTGGAGGGAAAGCTATTCAGGCAGAGGGAAGAGTGGGCATAAAGATCCTGTGACTGAAACAAGGGGAGGTTGTTTGACAAAGAGTGAGAAGGTCAGTGTGGCTGGAGCTCAGTAAGTTAAGTGACAGGATAAAGGAGGGTAGCAGGGGTTAGATTCTCATGTCATCTCATGATGACAGTGAGTGTGGATTTCGTATGAAATGTGATGGGAAGTTATTAGATGGGTTTTGGTAAGGGAGAGACATGACTTATGTTCTTCTTGTTGATATTGTTGTTAAATTAATCTGGTTGTGAAGTATAGAATGAATTTTAGAGATGCATGAATGGAAGCAGTAGTCAAGGCAAAAGAAAGTGGCAGCTGAGACTTGGGTTGTAGCAGTGAGAGTGTTGAGAAGTAGCTAGACTTTTTGTTTTTTTGAGGGTAGAAAAATCAGGACTTGCTGATGGATTGAAAACAGAATCAAGAATCACTCCTAGGTTCTTCACCTGGGAAAATAGGTGAATGTTGGTACTCTTTACTGAAGTTGAGAAGAGTTGGGAAGGAATATGTTTTAAGGCAATGGAGGAGGGAATCAAAGGTTTTGTTTCAGACATACTTCACTTGGAAAGCCTATTAAACATCCAGGAGGAAATATGGGAAAATAGTTAGACACACAGTTCTGGAGTTCTTGGGGAAGGTTTGGGTGGAGATAAAAATTTGAAGGTGTTTGATGTCATGAGATTGAATGAGGTCACAACGGAACTGAATACAGATTGGAAAGAGAAGTTGGGCCAGGATTGATTCTTGTTCACTCAGGATGATAATAGTTGAGTGGAGAAGAAGCAGCCAGTAAAGGAGATTGAGAAGGAGATGACAATGCTGGTGAAAGAAACTTCAAGTGTGGTGTCCCAAAGGCCAAGTGAAAAATTCGTTTCCAGAAGGAAGGAGTGAGTTTCTATGCCAGATGCTGCTGAGAGGTCTAGTAAAATGAGACCTGAGAATTGACCACTGGACATGGCAAAATGGAGATGATTGGCAACCTTGACAGAAGCTGTTTTGGCAAAGTGGTGGTGACGAAACACAAGGAGACTGGGAGGTGAGAAAGTGAAGAGAAGACCCATCGATGATGCTTTAAAATGATTTGCTTTAAAAGAGTACAGAGAGATGAAGTGAGAGCCGGATGGGGACAAGAGGTCAAGGGGGTTTGATCTTGTTTTGTTTTCACAGCATATTTAGGTACAGATGGGAATTATCCAATAGAGAAGAGAAAGCTAATGATACAGGAGAAAGCAGAGCAAATTGCAGGAGTCAAACCCTTGACTAAGCAGGAGGATGGGAGGCAGTGCACAGTGGAGGGGTTGGACTTAAGAACAAGTATGATCCCACCTGTTGTAAGAGGAGGCACGGCAGAACGTGGAGGAACGGGTGCCTGGTCCTACCAGGAAGAGTACTCTCTGGTTGGTTTTACTTTCTCAGGAAAATAAAGCAGAGTAAAGTGTAGCAAAATAAAGGAAAGGAAAGGAAAATAAAGCCGAGAGTGAGGAAGTAGAAGGGATGTTGGAATTTTGAGAGGCTGGAGGTGGGTAGGGGGAGTGTAAAGAGTAGCCGCGATTTTTAAAATTCATTTATTATTTATTTATTTATATTTATTTTTATTTATTTTTGGCTGCACTGGGTCTTCGTTGCTGCACGCGGTCTTTCTCTAGTTACAGTGAGTGGGGGCTACTCTTCATTGCGGTGCATCGGCTTCTCATTGCGATAGCTTCTCTTGTTGCGGAGCACGGGCTCTAGGCGCGCGGGCTTCATTAGTTGTGGCACACAGGCTCGGTAGTTGTGGCTCATGGGCTTTCGATAACAAGCTGAGTGGTTGTGGCACACAGGCTTAGCCGCTCCGCGGCATGTGGGATCCTCCCGGACCAGGGCTAAAACTCATGTCCCCTGCATTGGCAGGTGGATTCTTTTTTTTTAATTTTATTTTTTTAATTTTAAAATTTTTTTTAAATTGAAGTATAGTTGATTAACAAGTTGTTTTTCTCTGCTTTATAACAAATTTAATCAGTTATACATATACATATGTTCCCATATCCCCTCCCTTTTGCGTCTCCCTCCCACCCTCCCTATCCCACCCCTCCAAGCGGTCACAAAGCACCGAGCTGATCTCCCTGTGCTATGCGGCTGCTTCCCACTAGCTATCTACCTTACGTTTGGTAGTGTATATATGTCCATGCCGCTCTTTCGCTTTGTCACAGCTTACCATTCCTCCTCCCCATATCCTCAAGTCTATTCTCTAGTAGGTCTGTGTCTTTATTCCTGTCTTACCCCTATGTTCTTCATGACATTTTTTTTTTCTTAAATTCCATATATATGTGTCACCCTACAGTATTTGTCTTTCTCTTTCTGACTTACTTCACTCTGTATGACAGACTCTAGGTCCATCCACCTCATTACAAATAGCTCAATTTTGTTTCTTTTTATGGCTGAGTAATATTCCATTGTATATATGTGCCACATCTTCTTTATCCATTCATCCGATGATGGACACTTAGGTTGCTTCCATCTCTGGGCTATTGTAAATAGGGCTGCTATGAACATTTTGGTGCATGACTCTTTTTGAATTATGGTTTTCTCAGGGTATATGCCCAGTAGTGGGATTGCTGGGTCATATGGTAGTTCTATTTGTAGTTTTTTAAGGAACCTCCATACTGTTCTCCATAGTGGCTGTACCAATTCACATTCCCACCAGCAGTGCAAGAGTGTTCCCTTTTCTCCACACCCTCTCCAGCATTTATTGTTTGTAGATTTTTTGATGATGGCCATTCTGACTGGTGTGAGATGATATCTCATTGTAGTTTTGATTTGCATTTCTCTAATGAGTAAAGATGTTGAGCAGGCTTTCATGTGTTTGTTGGCAGTCTGTATATCTTCTGTGGAGAAATGTCTATTTAGGTCTTCTGCCCATTTTTGGATTGGGTTGTTTTTTTGTTATTGAGCTGCATGAGCTGCTTATAAATTTTGGAGATTAATCCTTTGTCAGTTGCTTCATTTGCAAATATTTTCTCCAATTCTGAGGGTTGTCTTTTGGTCTTGTTTATGGTTTCCTTTGCTGTGCAAAAGCTTTTAAGTTTCATTAGGTCCCATGTATTTATTTTTGTCTTTATTTCCATTTCTCTAGGAGGTGGGTCAAAAAGGATCTTGCTGTGATTTATGTCATAGAGTGTTCTGCCTATTTTTTCCTCTAAGAGTTTGATAGTGTCTGGCCTTACATTTAGGTCTTTAATCCATTTTGAGCTTATTTTTGTGTATGGTGTTAGGGAGTGATCTAATCTCATACTTTTACATGTCCCTGTCCAGTTTTCCCAGCACCACTTATTGAAGAGACTGTCCTTTCTCCACTGTACATTCCTGCCTCCTTTATCAAAGATAAGGTGACCATATGTCCGTGGGTTTATCTCTGGGCTTTCTATCCTGTTCCATTGATCTATATTTCTGTTTTTGTGTCAGTACCATACTGTCTTGATTACTGTAGCTTTGTAGTATAGTCTGAAGACAGGGAGCCTGATTCCTCCAGCTCCATTTTTCATTCTAAAGATTGCTTTGGCTATTCGGGGTCTTTTGTGTTTCCATAAAAATTGTGAAGTTTTTTGTTCTAGTTCTGTGAAAAATGCCATTGGTAGTTTGATAGGGATTGCATTGAATCTGTAGATTGCTTTGGGTAGTAGATTCATTTTCACAATGTTGATTCTTCCAATCCAAGAACATGGTACATCTCTCCATCTATTTGTATCATCTTTCTTTCATCAGTGTCTTATAATTTTCTGCATACAGGTCTTTTGTCTCCTTAGGTAGGTTTATTCCTAGATATTTTATTCTTTTTGTTGCAATGGTAAATGGGAGTGTTTCCTTGATTTCACTTTCAGATTTTTCATCATTAGTATATAGGAATGCAAGAGATTTCTGTGCATTAATTTTGTATCCTGCTACTTTACCAAATTCATTGATTAGTTCTAGTAGTTTTCTGGTAGCATCTTTAGGATTCTCTATGTATAGTATCATGTCATCTGCAAACAGTGACAGCTTTACTTCTTCTTTTCCGATTTGGATTCCTTTTATTTCCTTTTATTCTCTGATTGCTGTGGCTAAAACTTCCAAAACTATGTTGAATAAGAGTGGTGAGAGTAGGCAACCTTTTCTTGTTCCTGATCTTAGTGGAAATGGTTTCAGTTTTTCACCATTGAGGACGATGCTGGCTGTGGGTTTGTCATATATGGCCTTTATTATGTTGAGGAAAGTTCCCTCTATGCCTACTTTCTGAAGGGTTTTTATCATAAATGGGTGTTGAATTTTGTAGAAAGCTTTTTCTGCATCTATTGAGATGATCATATGGTTTTCCTCCTTCAATTTGTTAATATGGCGTATCACGTTGATTGATTTGCTTATATTGAAGAATGCTTGCATTCCTGGAATAAACCCCACTTGATCACGGTGTATGATCCTTTGAATGTGCTGTTGGATTCTGTTTGCTAGTATTTTGTTGAGGATTTTTGCATCTATGTTCATCAGTGATATTGGCCTGTAGTTTTCTTTCTTTGTGACATCCTTGTCTGGTTTTGGTATCAGGGTGATGGTGGCCTCGTAGAATGAGTTTGGGAGAGTTCCTCCCTCTGCTATATTTTGGAAGAGTTTGAGAAGGATAGGTGTTAGCTCTTCTCTAAATGTTTGATAGAATTCGCCTGTGAAGCCATCTGGTCCTGGGCTTTTGTTTGTTGGAAGATTTTTAATCACAGTTTCAATTTCAGTGCTTGTGATTGGTCTGTTCATATTTTCTATTTCTTCCTGATTCAGTCTTGGCAGGTTGTGCCTTTCTAAGAAATTGTCCATTTCTTCCAGGTTGTCCATTTTATGGGCATAGAGTTGCTTGTAGTAATCTCTCATGATCTTTTGTATTTCTGCAGTGTCAGTTGTTACTTCTCCTTTTTCATTTCTAATTCTATTGATTTGAGTCTTCTCCCTTTTTTTCTTGATGAGTCTGGCTAATGATTTATCAATTTTGTTTATCTTCTCAAAGAACCAACTTTTAGTTTTATTGATCTTTACTATCATTTCCTTCATTTCTTTTTCATTTATTTCTGATCTGATTTTTATGATTTCTTTCCTTCTGCTAACTTTGGGATGTTTTTGTTCTTCTTTCTCTAATTGCTTTAGGTGCAAGGTTAGGTTGTTTATTTGAGATGTTTCCTGTTTCTTAAGATGGGATTGTATTGCTATAAACTTCCCTCTTAGAACTGCTTTTGCTGCGTCCCATAGGTTTTGGGTCGTCGTGTCTCCATTGTCATTTGTTTCTATGTATTTTTTAATTTCCTCTTTGATTTCTTCAGTGATCACTTCGTTATTAAGTAGTGTATTGTTTTTTTTTTTTTTTTTTTTATTAGTTTCTGCTTTATAACAAAGTGAATCAGTCATACATATACATCTGTTCCCACATCCCCTCCCTCATGCATCTCCCTCCCTCCCACCCTCCCCATCCCACCCCTCCAGGCGGTCACAAAGCACCGAGCTGATCTCCCTGTGCTCTGCGGCTGCTTCCCACTATCTATCTACCTTACGTTTGGTAGTGTATATATGTCCATGCCTCTCTTTCCCTTTGTCACAGCTTACCCTTCCCCTTCCCCATATCCTCAAGTCCATTCTCAAGTAGGTCTGTGTCTTTATTCCCGTTTTACCCCTAGGTTCTTCATGACATTTTTTTTTTTTAATTCCATATATATGTGTTAGCATACGGTATTTGTCTTTCTCTTTCTGACTTACTTCACTCTGTATGACAGACTCTAGGTCTATCCACCTCATTACAAATAGCTCAGTTTCGTTTCTTTTTATGGCTGAGTAATATTCCATTGTATATATGTGCCACATCTTCTTTATCCATTCATCCGATGATGGACACTTAGGTTGCTTCCAGCTCCAGGCTATTGTGAATAGAGCTGCAATGAACATTTTGGTACATGTCTCTTTTTGAATTATGGTTTTCTCAGGGTATATGCCCAGTAGTGGGATTGCTGGGTCATATGGTAGTTCTATTTGTAGTTTTTTAAGGAACCTCCATACTGTTCTCCATAGTGGCTGTACCAATTCACATTCCCACCAGCAGTGCAAGAGTGTTCCCTTTTCTCCACACCCTCTCCAGCATTTATTGTTTGTAGATTTTTTGATGATGGCCATTCTGACTGGTGTGAGATGATATCTCATTGTAGTTTTGATTTGCATTTCTCTAATGAGTAAAGATGTTGAGCAGGCTTTCATGTGTTTGTTGGCAGTCTGTATATCTTCTGTGGAGAAATGTCTATTTAGGTCTTCTGCCCATTTTTGGATTGGGTTGTTTTTTTGTTATTGAGCTGCATGAGCTGCTTATAAATTTTGGAGATTAATCCTTTGTCAGTTGCTTCATTTGCAAATATTTTCTCCAATTCTGAGGGTTGTCTTTTGGTCTTGTTTATGGTTTCCTTTGCTGTGCAAAAGCTTTTAAGTTTCATTAGGTCCCATGTATTTATTTTTGTCTTTATTTCCATTTCTCTAGGAGGTGGGTCAAAAAGGATCTTGCTGTGATTTATGTCATAGAGTGTTCTGCCTATTTTTTCCTCTAAGAGTTTGATAGTGTCTGGCCTTACATTTAGGTCTTTAATCCATTTTGAGCTTATTTTTGTGTATGGTGTTAGGGAGTGATCTAATCTCATACTTTTACATGTCCCTGTCCAGTTTTCCCAGCACCACTTATTGAAGAGACTGTCCTTTCTCCACTGTACATTCCTGCCTCCTTTATCAAAGATAAGGTGACCATATGTCCGTGGGTTTATCTCTGGGCTTTCTATCCTGTTCCATTGATCTATATTTCTGTTTTTGTGTCAGTACCATACTGTCTTGATTACTGTAGCTTTGTAGTATAGTCTGAAGACAGGGAGCCTGATTCCTCCAGCTCCATTTTTCATTCTAAAGATTGCTTTGGCTATTCGGGGTCTTTTGTGTTTCCATAAAAATTGTGAAGTTTTTTGTTCTAGTTCTGTGAAAAATGCCATTGGTAGTTTGATAGGGATTGCATTGAATCTGTAGATTGCTTTGGGTAGTAGATTCATTTTCACAATGTTGATTCTTCCAATCCAAGAACATGGTACATCTCTCCATCTATTTGTATCATCTTTCTTTCATCAGTGTCTTATAATTTTCTGCATACAGGTCTTTTGTCTCCTTAGGTAGGTTTATTCCTAGATATTTTATTCTTTTTGTTGCAATGGTAAATGGGAGTGTTTCCTTGATTTCACTTTCAGATTTTTCATCATTAGTATATAGGAATGCAAGAGATTTCTGTGCATTAATTTTGTATCCTGCTACTTTACCAAATTCATTGATTAGTTCTAGTAGTTTTCTGGTAGCATCTTTAGGATTCTCTATGTATAGTATCATGTCATCTGCAAACAGTGACAGCTTTACTTCTTCTTTTCTGATTTGGATTCCTTTTATTTCCTTTTATTCTCTGATTGCTGTGGCTAAAACTTCCAAAACTATGTTGAATAAGAGTGGTGAGAGTAGGCAACCTTTTCTTGTTCCTGATCTTAGTGGAAATAGTTTCAGTTTTTCACCATTGAGGACGATGCTGGCTGTGGGTTTGTCATATATGGCCTTTATTATGTTGAGGAAAGTTCCCTCTATGCCTACTTTCTGAAGGGTTTTTATCATAAATGGGTGTTGAATTTTGTAGAAAGCTTTTTCTGCATCTATTGAGATGATCATATGGTTTTCCTCCTTCAATTTGTTAATATGGCGTATCACGTTGATTGATTTGCTTATATTGAAGAATGCTTGCATTCCTGGAATAAACCCCACTTGATCACGGTGTATGATCCTTTGAATGTGCTGTTGGATTCTGTTTGCTAGTATTTTGTTGAGGATTTTTGCATCTATGTTCATCAGTGATATTGGCCTGTAGTTTTCTTTCTTTGTGACATCCTTGTCTGGTTTTGGTATCAGGGTGATGGTGGCCTCGTAGAATGAGTTTGGGAGAGTTCCTCCCTCTGCTATATTTTGGAAGAGTTTGAGAAGGATAGGTGTTAGCTCTTCTCTAAATGTTTGATAGAATTCGCCTGTGAAGCCATCTGGTCCTGGGCTTTTGTTTGTTGGAAGATTTTTAATCACAGTTTCAATTTCAGTGCTTGTGATTGGTCTGTTCATATTTTCTATTTCTTCCTGATTCAGTCTTGGCAGGTTGTGCCTTTCTAAGAAATTGTCCATTTCTTCCAGGTTGTCCATTTTATGGGCATAGAGTTGCTTGTAGTAATCTCTCATGATCTTTTGTATTTCTGCAGTGTCAGTTGTTACTTCTCCTTTTTCATTTCTAATTCTATTGATTTGAGTCTTCTCCCTTTTTTTCTTGATGAGTCTGGCTAATGATTTATCAATTTTGTTTATCTTCTCAAAGAACCAACTTTTAGTTTTATTGATCTTTACTATCATTTCCTTCATTTCTTTTTCATTTATTTCTGATCTGATTTTTATGATTTCTTTCCTTCTGCTAACTTTGGGATGTTTTTGTTCTTCTTTCTCTAATTGCTTTAGGTGCAAGGTTAGGTTGTTTATTTGAGATGTTTCCTGTTTCTTAAGATGGGATTGTATTGCTATAAACTTCCCTCTTAGAACTGCTTTTGCTGCGTCCCATAGGTTTTGGGTCGTCGTGTCTCCATTGTCATTTGTTTCTATGTATTTTTTAATTTCCTCTTTGATTTCTTCAGTGATCACTTCGTTATTAAGTAGTGTATTGTTTAGCCTCCATGTGTTTGTATTTTTTACAGCTCTTTTCCTGTAATTGATATCTAGTCTCATAGCATTGTGGTCAGAAAAGATACTTGATACAATTTCAATTTTCTTAAATTTACCAAGGCTTGATTTGTGACCCAAGATATGATCTATCCTGGAGAATGTTCCATGAACACTTGAGAAAAATGTGTATTCTGTTGTTTTTGGATGGAATGTCCTATAAATATCAATTAAGTCCATCTTGTTTAATGTATCATTTAAAGCTTGTGTTTCCTTATTTATTTTCATTTTGGGTGATCTGTCCTTTGGTGAAAGTGGGGTGTTGAAGTCCCCTAGTATGATTGTTTTACTGTCGATTTCTCCTTTTATGGCTGTTAGTATTTGCCTAATGTATTGAGGTGCTCCTATGTTGGGTGCATAAATATTTACAATTGTTATATCTTCTTCTTGGATCGATCCCTTGATCATTATGTAGTGTCCTTCTTTGTCTCTTCTAGTAGTCTTTATTTTAAAGTCTATTTTGTCTGATATGAGAATTGCTACTCCAGCTTTCTTTTGGTTTCCATTTGCATGGAATATCTTTTTCCATCCCCTCACTTTCAGTCTGTATGTGTCTCTAGGTCTGAAGTGGGTCTCTTGTAGACAGCATATATATATGGGTCTTGTTTTTGTATCCATTCAGCCAATCTGCGTCTTTTGGTGGGAGCATTTAGTCCATTTACATTTAAGGTAATTATTGATATGTATGTTCCTATTCCAATTTTCTTAATTGTTTTGGGTTCATTATTGTAGGTCTTTTCCTTCTGTTGTGTTTCTTGCCTAGAGAAGTTCCTTTAGCATTTGTTGTAAAGCTGGTTTGGTGGTGCTGAACTCTCTCAGCTTTTGCTTGTCTGTAAAGGTTTTAATTTCTCCATCAAATCTGAATGAGATCCTTGCTGGGTAGAGTAATCTTGGTTGCAGGTTTTTCTCCTTCATCACTTTAATTATGTCCTGCCACTCCCTTCTGGCTTGTAGAGTTTCTGCTGAGAGATCAGCTGTTAACCTGATGGGGATTCCCTTGTGTGTTATTTGTTGTTTCTCCCTTGCTGCTTTTAATATGATTTCTTTGTGTTTAATTTTTGACAGTTTGTTTAATATGTGTCTTGGCGTATTTCTCCTTGGATTTATTCTGTATGGGACTCTCTGTGCCTCCTGGACTTGATTAACTATTTCCTTTCCCATATTAGGGAAGTTTTCAACTATAATCTCTTAAAATATTTTCTCAGTCCCTTTCTTTTTCTCTTCTTCTTCTGGAACCCCTATAATTTGAATGTTGGTGCGTTTAATGTTGTCCCAGAGGTCTCTGAGACTGTCCTCTGTTCTTTTCATTCTTTTTTCTTTATTTTGCTCTGCATCAGTTATTTCCACTATTTTATCTTCCACCTCACTTATCCGTTCTTCTGCCTCAGTTATTCTGCTATTGATCCCATCTAGAGTATTTTTCATTTCATTTACTGTGTTTTTAATCGATGCTTGATTCATCTTTAGTTCTTCTAGGTCCTTGTTAACTGTTTCTTGCATTTTGTCTACTCTATTTCCAAGATTTTGGATCTTGGAAATAGAATCTTGGATCATCTTTACTATCATTATTCTGAAATCTTTTTCAGGTAGACTGCCTATTACCTCTTCATTTGTTAGGTCTGGTGGGTTTTTATCTTGCTCCTTCTCCTGCTGTGTGTTTTTCTGTCTTCTCATTTTTCTTATGTTACTGTGTTTGGGGTCTCCTTTTTGCAGGCTGCATGTTCATAGTTCCCGTTGTTTTTGGTGTCTGTCCCCAGTGGCTAAGGTTGGTTTAGTGGGTTGTGTAGGCTTCCTGGTGGAGGGGACTAGTGCCTGTGTTCTGGTGGATGAGGCTGGATCTTGTCTTTCTGGTGGGCAGGTCCACGTCTGGTGGTGTGTTTTGGGGTGTCTGTGGACTTTTTATGATTTTAGGCCACCTCTCTGCTAATGGGTGACGTTGTGTTCCTGTCTTGCTAGTTGTTTGGCATAGGGTGTCCAGCACTGTAGCTTGCTGGTCGTTGAGTGAAGCTGGGTGCTGGTGTTGAGATGGAGATCTCTGGAAGATTTTCGCCGTTTGATATTATGTGGAGCTGGGAGGTCTCTTGTGGACCAGTGTCCTGAAGTTGGCTCTCCCACCTCAGAGGCACAGCACTGACTCCTGGCTCCTCAATTTGAGATGATTTGTTGTCTATTCATGTATTCCACAGATGCAGGGTACATCAAGTTGATTGTGGAGCTTTAATCCGCTGCTTCTGAGGCTGCTGGGAGAGATTTCCCTTTCTGTTCTTTGTTCTCACAGCTCCCGGGTCTCAGCTTTGGATTTGGCCCCGCCTCTGCGTGTAGGTCGCCGTAGGGCGTCTGTTCTTCGCTCAGGCAGGACAGGGTTAAAGAAGCAGCCGCTTCGGGGACTCTGGCTCACTCCGGCCGCGGGGGAGGGAGGGGCACGGAGTGAGGGGCGAGCCTGCAGCGGCAGAGGCCAGCGTGACGTTGCACCAGCCCGAGGCGCGCCGTGCGTTCTCCCAGGGAAGCCGTCCCTGGATCCCGGGACCCTGGCAGTGACGGGCTGCACAGGCTCCCGGAAGGGCGACGTGGACAGTGACCTGCGCTCGCACACAGGCCTCTTGGCGGCGGCAGCAGCAGCCCCAGCGTCCCACGCCCGTCTCTGGGCTCCACGCTTTTAGCCGCGGCTTGCGCCCGTCTGTGGGGCTCCTTTAAGCAGCGCTCTTAATCCCCTCTCCTCGCGCACCAGGAAACCAAGAGGGAAGAAAAAGTCTCTTGCCTCTTCGGCAGCTCCAGAGTTTTCCCGGACTCCCTTCTGGCTAGCTGTGGCGCATTAGCCCCCTTCATGCTGAGTTCTCGCCGCCAGCCCCAGTCCTCTCCCTGCGCTCTGACCGATGCCCGAGCCTCAGCTTCCAGCGCCGCCCGCCCCGGCGGGCGAGCAGACAAGCCTCTCGGGCTGGTGAGTGCCGCTCGGCACCGATCCTCTGTGCGGGAATCTCTCCGCTTTGCCCTACCCAGGTACGTGGGGAGTTTCTTGCCTTTTGTGAGGTCTGAGGTCTTCTGCCAGCGTTCAGTAGGTGTTCTGTAGGAATTGTTCCACGTGTAGCTGTGTTTCTGGTGTATCTGTGGGGAGGAAGGTGATCTCCATGTCTTACTCTTCCACCATCTTCCCCGGAAGTCTCGGCAGGTGGATTCTTAACCACTGCGCCACCAGGGAAGTCCCTAGCTGCTATATTGAGAGAGCAAGTTGGGTGGCAGATGTATTAGGATTGCCAGGCAGTTGCAAGAGCTCACCTAAGAGATATACGGTCTTTAATTTTTTTCTAACTTTTTTGAAATTTAACTGACATATGACATTTTATAGTTTAAGGTGTAGGACATGTTGATTTGATACACTTATGTATCGTGAAATGATTAGCACAGTAACCTTAGTTAACACCTTCATCATAGCACATGATTACCATCTCTTTTTTTTTGTGGTGAGAGCATTTAAGAGCTACTCTCTTAGCCACTTTCAGGTATATACTACAGAGTTGTTAACTGTAATCACCATGCTGATCCCCAGAACTTGTTCATCTTAGAACTGGAAGTTTGTACCCTTTGACCAACATCTCCCCATGTTCCCCATCCCCACCCCTTCCCCCAGCCACTGGCAGCCACCATTCTACTCTCTCTCTCTCTCTTATTTTTTTAAATGAAAGATCTTATGATGTGACTTGCAAACTGGACAGTTCCAAATTACTTTGAAAGACTTTTGTTGCCAGCATTGACAATAAATTAAGTGGATAATGCAACAAGACAACTATGGGGAAGGACAGCTTAAAATGGATACATTCTAGTTTCCTTTAAAAAAAAAAGGTTGTTATTCTATATTCACATAGCTCTGTGTATCTTCCTATTTTTTTCCATTCCTGATCACCTTCTGCACGTTGCCGAGAGTGCAAATTTAGGAGTCAGGAGGTACTCACAGGTTTCGATATTCTTGCTGCCCCCAGCTCTCCGTAGCTCCACACTGTTTCTAGGAGTCTGGCTTTTTTAGATTCCACATAGGAGATCATACAGTATTTGTTCTTCTCTGACTTATTTCACTTGGCATAATGCCTGCAGGACCCACCCATGTTCTTGCAAATGGCAGTATTTCCTTCTTCCTTTTGGCTGAATGATATGGTCTCAGGTCAGTTTAGTCAGGCTGGTTGTGTTTAACTCCAGACAGTTTAGCCACATGGGTGCAGGTGTAATGTAGGAAGAGAATAAAAAGAGATGACACTTCGGTGGAGGGAGACATTATGTGGTAGGAAGACAGAACTCAGCTTGGCCTGTGTTGGCTTTAAAGTATCTAGGGAGATGCAGGTAAAGCTGTCTGGTAGACAGTTGGAAATGAGGAGTTTATGTTATAAATAAAGGTTTGGGAATCACTCACTGATTCAGCAAACATTTACTGAGCGTGTCTGGTGTGCCAAACACTGTTCTAAACCATGGGATATAGCAGCAAACAGAAAGAATCTTTGCCCGCATACGGAGCTCACACACTGGTGAGGAAAATCATCCTGTGTAGCTCAGAGGCTTCCCAAGAGTGAGACGTGGAGTCCAGAGATAGGTGACATGGTCCTTTGGTATGTGGCTAGAAAATATTTGAACTTCCACTTCTATATTTCTTATCTCCTTTAATATCTAGCTTTATATGTGTCTTATTTCATAATATGTTAACGCAGTAATACATCTATTATTACATAATAAATATGTGTATGTTGGGAGATGCATGCTCAAAAATTCTCTACTGACAGAGGTGCTTGATCAAAAAGACTTGGAAAACACTAGCCATACGTGAGATAGTAGAGGAAGAAGGATCGTAGTTAAGTTCCTCCCAAACCGACACTATTGAGGATGTATATAAGGAATTAGATTCACTTTCTACTGGGCCCAGTCACCGAATATCCCACCATGTGTGGGGAATTAACATTCCTAAGTGATGAGCCTTCCAGGAATGGCACAGGATAAAAATATCAAAAAGAACTTGATTATGATTGTGCTGTTGAGAAACAGGACAAGCTGCCGTGTGACACGGTGGACACCATTCGGTGGAGGCAAGATGATCATTGGTGAGGCTGGCTGTGGATGAATGTGGGCCTTGCGGGACCCCATTGATTTGACAGAGAAGATTTGACCAGGCAACCCTCAAGTGCCTTGTAACTCTAAGCATCAATGAGTATATGAACAATGAGCTGTGACCTTGGAATTATAATAATCTCTTTATGCAAAGAGTTGGCTAGAAGAAGGGTGAATCATAGCCTTACATCTACAAACAGAGGGGAGAGGCTCTGTCCAGACAGCAGCCAAGGGAGAACTGAAGAACATGTTAGCATTTCCAGCTGACTTCACGAGAGAGGGTGCCTGAACAGCAGATGTGAACATTTTGGTTTCCGTGGTTGTTATTTTCCTATAGTGGAGAAGAGTGACTCACAGTGTCCCCACGGCCTGATGAAAATCACCCTGGAGAGGCAGCTCAGAATAGTGGAAAGTTACTCCAGGTTTAAAAATAAGGAGACTGGGCTTCCCTGGTGGCGCAGTGGTTGAGAGTCCGCCTGCCAATGCAGGGGACACGGGTTTGAGCCCTGGTCTGGGAAGATCCCACATGCCGCAGAGCAACTGGGCCCGTGAGCCACGCCTACTGAGCCTGCGCGTCTGGAGCCTGTGCTCCGCAACAAGACAGGCCGCGACAGTGAGAGGCCCGCGCACCGCGATGAAGAGTGGCCCCCGCTTGCCACAACTAGAGAAAGCCCTCGCACAGAAACGAAGACCCAACACAGCCATAAATAAATAAATAAATAAATAAAGCAAAACCGTCAAAAAAAAAAAAAATAAGGAGACTGAAGCTCAGAGAGGCTAAGTCACTAGCCCAGAGTCACCCAGCTGATAAGTGGTAGAGCTAGAATTAAAGCTGGGGCTATCCAACTTAAAATCCCATGTTTTCTAAATTGAGGTAAATTGAGGACATGTCCTAGGAAAAACACCAAGGGCTGCAGGAGGAAGAAGCAAGAATGCTTTCATCTAAAAAAGGTGGGCTGCTATAACGAAGAGAACCAAGAATTACGAAAACCAAACAGTGGTTTAAACGAGATGGCAATACTTCTCTCTCACACATAAACGTCCAAATGTAGGCAACCCTGGACAGATATGCCAGCTCCATTGTGTTGGGGACCAGGCTCCTTTTAATTCTTGGCTCTGCCATCACTTGTGGTGTTGCCTTCAGCTGCATGGTTGAAGATGGCATTGTGCCCACCGTATCCACTGGGTCTGCATTTCATGCCATAAGAGGAGAGAGAAGGGAGTCCCTGTGTCCTCTCAGTTGTGACCATCACTGCACACTTTGCTTCTGCTCCCAGACCCTTGGCCAGAACGAATCACATCGCCACACCGAGTCATGCGAGAAGCGAGGAAACATCTTCCTTCCAGGGATCTATGTGCCTAGTTAAAGCTCAGAGCCTCTCTTTCTAAAAGAGGACGGGGAATGGATATTGATAGACAACCAGCAACCTCAGACCCAGAAAGTTACATCTGTTAGAAGAACAAGAAAAAGTACACAGAGGAAGGATTTAGACTATTTTAACACAAAGTGAGGGAGGGAAGTCCAGGCCTGAGAAAGAGCCTGGGCAAGGGCAGAAGAGACAGACCTCTTATAGAGAAGGGCTTGTAGCCAAGTTGGCTGAAGAGTTTAGCAGTGCACACAGGGAACGTTCAGAAACAAGGCTGAAAATTTTTGTCACGGGCCTTCAATAGATCAGGTGAGGAATTTGTACCACCTCTTTGTAGGCAAGAGATTGCAGGAGTATAAGCAGAAAAAGTTATGATTAAGGTTGCACCTGTCAGAGATTTGTTCTGGCAATTGTGTGGAGAGTGTAGATAGAGCAAAGGCAAGATAGGAAGCAGGGTGGGACAGTGGAAAAACGCTGGACCGCGTTCAGGAGGCCTGGCCGCAAAGCCCAGCTCTGCCACTAAGCAACTACTGTGCAGTGGTTATGCATCCAGCTCTGGAGTCTGGTCGCTGTGTTCCATCTCAGCTCCACCACGTACTAGCCATGCAGAGAAACCAGATGTCTATTGAGTGTGCTTAGCACACGCCGGGCACGTGGTGAGTGTTAGCTTGGCTGTGACCTTGAATAAACCTCTCTCCTTAGTGAAACATAGATTCCTTAATTAAATGTTTAGTTGATTTCTAAAGCTACTTTTTGGTGTAAAATTCCCTGATTCTAAAAAAAATATATCAATCAAATAAAATTCCCTGATTATATGAGTGTAATACAACTATTTAGCACTGGCTGAAGATATCTGAAAATAATATTTTAGAACAGTTTTCTTTCTCTTGGGTAACATGTTAGTATTGATAAATTCACCTTTCCCCCAACCCCAAACTGAATTATAATGATCTGTTGATTAGAGGAAGAGAATTCTATTCAAATCATATTTTACTCAATGCAAAATAATGCTGCTAGTCCAGGACATTGAGGCAATAGTGCCACCCAGCTTTGTGCCTCTGTCTCCTATCTTAGAAGAGGAATGAGAATTCCATATAACCCATTAGTTTTCTGAATCAAATTGGGAGGTCTGTTCTTTATCACAGCCTTTTGAGGAAGCTACTAAAGAGGTCGCTAGGTCCAAATGCACCTTCTAGATAGATTTTCTACTTCCCAGGATTGGGAGAGCAGGGTATGCAAAGGAGCTACACCTCTGTAGCTAAAAGGGGTGGATGGATAAAAGGGAAACACAGGCAGCCAGTCTGATATCGTTTAGTCCATGTTAAGGGTTAAATTGTGTCCCCCAAATTCATATGTTGCAGTCCTAACCCCCAGTACCTCAGAATGTGCCCTGAGTTGGAGGTAAGGTCTTTACAGAGGTAATCAAGGTAAAATGAAGCCATCAGAGTGGACTCTAATCTAATACAAATGGTGTCCTTATAAAAAGGGGAAATTTGGAGACAGACGTGCACATAGGGATAATGTCTGTGAAGATGAAGGCAGAGGTCAGGATAATGTTTATAAACCAGAAAACACCAAAGATCACCAGAAAACCACCAGAAACCAGGTGAGAGGGACGGAACAGATTCTCTCACAGCCCTCAGAAGGAGCCAATCCTGCCAACACCCTGATTTCAGACTTCTAGCCTCCTGAACTGTGAGACAATACATTTCTGTCATTTAAGCCACCCAGTCTGTGGTACTCTGTTACAGCAGCCCTAGGAAAAGAATACAGTCCTCAGGCTTCCTTGGTGGCGCAGTGGTTGAGAGTCCGCCTGCCGATGCAGGGGACACGGGTTCGTGCCCCGGTCCGGGAAGATCCCACATGCCGTGGAGTGGCTGGGCCCATGAGCCGTGGCCGCTGAGCCTGCGCGTCCGGAGCCTGTGCTCTGCAACCGGAGAGGCCACAACAGTGAGAGGCCCACGTACCGCCAAAAAAAAAAAAAAAAAAAAAGAATACAGTCCTCATCACAGAGAAGGGGAAGTGACCAGCACTTGGAAAAGTGCCTGGCACATATGAAGTGTTCAATAAATACTTGTTGGATGGATAAATAAATTCATGAGGAAAGTTTTGAACGAACCAATGTCAGGAATCCTCCCTCTGTTGTAAATTGCACACCCGGCACCCCTTCTGGAGAACAAGAGAGGGGAACGGGGGTCATGAGAGCAGGAAGAAGAAGATGCGATAACCTCAATTTTTTAGAAATTCTTCCCAGGCTGTGGGGCTCTGGGCTTGGCCAGTCATGCTCAGTCCAGGGAAATTGCCTAGGAAGGTTGACAAGCCACCATTTATTATTATTTATTATCAGAGCTCAGAAAGTAGTCATCTCTATAAATCCCCTTAGTTATGAAAATCAGCGAAATAGCTTAAAAAACATTTGGAAGGTTTGCAGACTGAGGGTAACCTCTGGTGTGTACTTTCAGAGCAGTTTTCCACTTCACTGTGAAAGACATCTGAGTTTCTGAGAAAATATAATCCATATGTTTCTGGCCCATTTATCCTGAAAACCTCAGGAAGTCTTGCTTTCTAAGCACTATGCAAGAGAAATGCTGGAGACCTTTCAACCCGTTCTCTGCGAATGAGTTCTATTTCCTGTCGCCATCTTCACTGGCAAAATCTTCTGATTCAGTCCTAACCTGTTTCCAGATCTACTCTCAGAGCTCACCTGTGACTTTTCTGGTTGTTTCTTTTTCAGAGCACAGACCCATCTCCCAGTGGGTCTGCCTTGAATGAACTTCACACACAGGTGATACAGTCCCAGCCCTAGGGCATGCTGTCATTTCCTAAATAGCAGAGATTTGCTTCATTTCTCTGACCACCTCTCCTTCGTGTATCTCTTTATGGAAGGTGGTAGATGATTTCTTTTAGGCTTTTGGATATTAAAAAAATAATGCAAAATAGTAACACACCAAAAAGTTGGACAGGACAAGAACTTGCTCAGTGTTATTAGAAACAAAACGTTTGTCGCATGAAGGTCAGAAGAGGAGAATTTCATAATAAATTCTTATGTCTCCTGTTCAGAGAAACGTGAAGCTCTATTCCAGGAAAACTCCAGATTATATGAACCACATGGGACTGAGCGCTTTCTGTTTAATGCCTCTTACAACTGGCCTCTTTGGGATTTGTTATATTCAGTTGTTCATTGTTTTGCGTAGGTAGGTAACTTCAAAACTCTCAAAAACCCCATCATTGTTTGTAAGCAGCAAAAAAGAAATTTAAATGAGAATTTTGTCTTTGAATTGAAAACATTTTATTTGTAAGAGATATAAGAGGGAGAGAAACAGTGAATGCTAAGGGCAGAAAACATATGGGTCTTGGGACAAGCTAAAAAATGTGAGTAAACTAATTGCAGAGTCGGCTGACTCAGCTGGATGCTCACTGTGCTGTCAGTCCCTTATAGACAAGGGGCATCACACCCCTGAACAAGGCACAGAGCATCGCAGTCTAAGGTCTTCTCAGGCTTAACTCCTGTATCACTTGCCCACCTTGAACTGCACGTTCCCCACTTGAGGAGTGAAATCACAGAAAACGCTCTCTGTTCTGATGTGTGAAGGTGAAGAGCAATTTGAGTTAGCAAAATAGCTGAAGTGCATTATTTTTTTAACCTCCCATGCCTGGTGTGGAATTAATTCACATTCCTCATTTCATGATGTATTATTATAAGTTGTCCTTGGGAAGTCCCTTCCATTCTTTTCCTTCCTTCCATTTTCTTTCTTCCTTGCTTCTTACCTTTTATCTCCCTTCCACATCACCATCCATTCTAACATGTTATATGTGTTTTTGTATGTACATGTGTTTGCAAAATGAATAATGTGCTTTTGTACATATGCATTTTAGTTTTGCACATTGTATTGTGTTACAGATCTTACGATACGCAACATCAACATTTAGTCATCTGCTGTCCCAGGGATGGATATGCAGACTGCCTTCAACAATTCAACCCACAAACAAGCCTGCTATGAATTCATTTATTCAACAAATATTTATATGAGCCTCTACTATGTTTCAAGTGTGGTTCTAGGTACTTAGGATATACCCCCAAAAAAGGCAGATAAAAATTCCTCTACTTTTAGAGTTTATAATCTAGCAGAGAGAGAAAATAAATTAAAAGATAATAAATAAGTAAATTACATAATATGCTAGAAAGTGATAAATGTGACATGGAAAGAGAAAAGGTAGATCAGAGTATGCAGGATTCCTGCTGTGGGGAAGTGGTGGGCAGCAATTTAAATGGTCTGTCAGGGTAGTCATTTGAGCACAGAGATGAAGGAGACGGGGGGGCGGGGGTGGGGTGGAAATCATGCAGAGACCTGGGGGAAGGGAGATTCAGGGAGCCAGCAGAGCCATTGCAAAGCCTTCAAAATTAGAACATGTTCAGTGTACAGCAGGAAGGCCAAGTGGCTGGAGCACAGTGAGCAAGGTAGAGAGCAGTAGGAAATGAGGACAGACCATGTAAGGCCTTGGAGGGCACTTTTGATTTTGATTTTAGGTGAGGAAACTTTGGAGTGTATTGAGCAAGAAAGTGTCATGATCTGATTGGTATTTTAAAAGGATAGCTCTGCTATATAACAAAGTGAATCAGCAATATGTATACATATATCCCCATATCCCCTCCCTCTTGCTTCTCCCTCCCACCCTCCCTATCCCACCCCTCTAGGTGGTCACAAAGCACTGAGCTGATCTCCCTGTGCTATGTGGCTGCGTTCAAAAAGCTATCTATTTTACATTTGGTAGTGTATATATGTCCATGCCACTCTCTCACTTCATCCCACCTTACCCTCCTCTCCCCCATGTCCTTAAGTCCTTTCTCTACGTCTGCGTCTTTATTCCTGTCCTGCCCCTAGGTTCTTAAGAACCATTTTCTGTTTTTAGATTCCATATATATGTGCTGGCATATGGTATTTGCTTTTCTCTTTCTGATTTACTTCACTCTGTATGACACACTCTATGTCCATACACCTCACTACACATAACTCAATTTCATTTCTTTTTATGGCTGAGTAATATTCCACTGTATCTATGTGCCACATCTTCTTTATCCATTCATCTGTTGGTGGACACTTAGGTTGCTTCCATGTCCTGGCTATTGTATATGGAGCTGCAATGAATATTTTGGTACATGACTTTTTTAAATTATGGTTTTCTCAGGGTATATGCCCAGTAGTGGGATAGCTGGGTCTTATGGTAGTTCCATTTTTAGTTTTTTAAGGAACCTCCATACTATTCTCCACAGTGGCTGTAGCAATTTACACTCCCACCAACAGTGCAACAGGGTTCCCTTTTCTCCACACCCTCTCCAGCATTTATTGTTTGTAGATTTTTTGATGATGGCCATTCTGACCAGTGTGGGATGATATCTCATTGTAGTTTAGATTTGCATTTCTCTAATGATTAATGATGTTGAGCATTCTTTCATGTGTTTCTTGGCAATCTGTTTTCTTCTTTGGAGAAATGTCTATTTAGGTCTTCTGCCCATTTTTGGATTGGGTTGTTTGCTTTTTGATATTGAGCTGCATGAGCTGCTTGTAAATTTTGGAGATTAATCCTTTGTCAGTTGCTTCATTTGCAAATATTTTCTCCCATTCTGAGGGTTGTCTTTTGGTCTTGTTTATGGTTTCCTTTGCTGTGCAAAAGCGTTTAAGTTTCATTAGGTCCTATCTGTTTATTTTTGTTTTTATTTCCATTTCTCTAGGAGATGGGTCAAAAAGGATTTGCTGTGATTTATGTCATAGAGTGTTCTGCCTATTTTTTCCTCTGAGAGTTTGATAGTGTCTGGCCTTACATTTAGGTCTTTAATCCATTCTGAGTTTATCTTTGTGTATGGTGTTAGGGAGTGTTCTCATTTCATTCTTTTACATGTAGCTGTCCAGATTTCCCAGCACCACTTATTGAAGATGCTGCATTTTCTCCATTGTATATTCTTGCCTGATTTACCAAAAATAAGGTGACCATATATGCATGGGTTTATCTCTGGGCTTTCTATCCTGTTCCATTGATCTATATTTCTGTTTTTGTGCCACTACCAGACTGTCTTGATTGCTGTAGCTTTGTAGTATAGTCTGAAGTCAGGGAGCCTGATTCCTCCAGCTCCATTTTTCTTTCTCAAGATTGCTCTGGCTATTCAGGGTCTCTTGTGTTTCCATACAAATTGTGAAATTTTTTGTGCTAGTTCTGTAAAAAATGCCATTGGTAGTTTGATAGAGATTGCATTGAATCTTTAGATTGCTTTGGGTAGTAGAGTCATTTTCACAATGTTGATTCTTTCAATCCAAGAACATGGTATATCCCTCCATCTATTTGTATCATTTTTAATTTTTTTCATCAGTGTCTTATAGTTTTCTGCATACAGCTCTTTTGTCTCTTTTTTTTTTTTTTTTTTTTTTTTTTTTGCGGTACGCGGGCTTCTCACTGTTGTGGCCTCTCCCGTTGTGGCGCACAGGCTCCGGACGTGCAGGCTCAACGGCCATGGCTCACGGGCGCAGCCGCTCCGCGGCATGTGGGATCCTCCCAGACCGGGGCACGAACCCGTGTCCCCTGCATCGGCAGGCGGACTCTCAACCACTTGCGCCACCAGGGAAGCCCTCTTTTGTCTCTTTAGGAAGGTTTATTCCTAGGTATTTATTCTTTTTGTTGCAATGGTAAATGGGAGTACTTCCTTAATTTCTCTTTCAGATTTTTCATCATTAGTGTATAGGGATTCTAGAGATTTCTGTGCATTAATTTTGTATCCTGCTACTTCATGAAATTCATTGATTAGCTCTAGTAGTTTTCTGGTAGCATCTTTAGGATTCTCTAAGTATAGTATCATGATATCTGCAAACAGTGACAGTTTTACTTCTTCTTTTCCGATTTGGATTCCTTATATTTCTTTTTCTTCTCTGATTGCTGTGGCTAAAACTTCCAAAACTATGTTGAATAATAGTGGTGAGAGTGGCCATCCTTGTATTGTTCCTGATTTTAGAGGAAATGGTTTCAGTTTTTCACCACTGAGAACGATGTTGCCTGTGGGTTTGTCATATATGGCCTTTATTATGTTGAGGTAAGTTCCCTCTATGCATACTTTCTGGGAAGTTTTTATCATAAATGGGTGTTGAATTTTGGCAAGAGATTTTCTGCATCTATTGAGATGATCATATGGTTTTTATCCGTCAGTTTATTAATATGGTGTATCACGTTGATTGATTTGTGTATATTGAAGAGTCCTTGCATTCCTGTGATAAACCCCACTTAATCATGGTGTATGGTCCTTTCAGTGTGCTGCTGGATTCTGTTTGCTAGTATTTTGTTGAGTATTTGTACATCTATGGTCATCAGTGGTTTTGGTCTATAGTTTTCCTTTTTTGTGACATCTTTGTCTGGTTTTGGTATCAGGGTGGCCTCATAGAATGAGTTTGGGAGTGTTCCTTGCTCTGCTATATTTGAAGAGTTTGAGAAGGATAGGTGTTAGCTCTTCTCTAAATGTTTGAAAGAATTCACCTGTGAAGCCATCTGGTCCTGGGCTTTTGTTTGTTTGAAGATTTTTAATCACAGTTTCAATTTCAGTGCTTGTGATTGGTCTGTTTATATTTTCTGTTTCTTCCTGGTTCAGTCTCAGAAGGTTGTGTTCTTCTAAGAATTTGTCCATTTCTTCCAGGTTGTCCATTTTATTGGCATAGAGTTGCTTGTAGTAATCTCTCATGATCCTTTGTATTTCTGCAGTGTCAGTTGTTACTTCTTTTTCATTTCTAATTCTATTGGTTTGAGTCTTCTCCCTTTTTTTCTTGATGACTCTGGCTAGTGGTTTATCAATTTGGTTTATCTTCTCAAAGAACCAGCTTTTAGTTTTACTGATCTTTGCTATTGTTTCTTTCATGTCTTTTTCACTTATTTCTGATCTGATCTTTATTATTTCTTTCTTTCTGCTAACTTTGGGGTTTTTTTGTTCTTCTTTCTCTAAGTGCTTTAGGTGTAAGTTTAGGTTGTTTATTTGAGATGTTTCTTGTTTCTTGAGGTAGGATTGTATTGCTATAAACTTCCCTCTTAGGACTGCTTTTGCTGCATCCCATAGGTTTTAGGTCATTGTGTTTTCATTGTCATTTGTTTCTAGGTATTTTTTATTTCCTCTTTGATTTTTTCAGTGATCTCTTGGTTATTTAGTAGTGTATTATTTAGCCTCCATGTGTTTGTATCTTTTACAGGTTTTTTTCCCCTGTAATTAATATCTAGTCTCATAGCATTATGGCCAGAAAAGATATTTGATATGATTTCAATTTTCTTAAATTTACCAACGCTTGATTTGTGACCCAAGACATGATTTATCCTGGAGAATGTTCCACAAGCACTTGAGAAGAAAGTGTATTCTGTTGTTTTTGGATGGAATGTCCTATAAATATCAATTAAGTCCATCTTGTTTAATGTGTAATTTAAAGCTTGTGTTTCCTTATTTATTTTCATTTTGGATGATCTGTCTATTAGTGCAAGTGGGGTGTTAAAGTTCCCTACTATTATTGTGTTACTGTCGATTTCCCCTTTTATGGCTGTTAGCATTTGCCTTATGTATTGAGGTGCTCCTATGCTGGATGCATAAATATCTATAATTATAACTTCTTCTTCGATTGATCCCTTGATCATTATGTAGTGTCCTTCTTTGTCTCTTACAGCAGTCTTTTTTTAAAAGTCTATTCTGTCTGATATGAGAATTGCTACTCCAGCTCTCTTTTGATTTCCATTTGCATGGAATTTTTTTTTCATCCCTTCACTTTCAGTCTGTATGTGTCCCTAGGTCAGACGTTTGTCTCTTGTAGACAGCATATATATGGGTCTTGTTTTTGTATCCATTCAACCAGTCTATTTCTTTTGGTTGGAGCATTTAATCCATTTACATTTAAGGTAATTATTGATATGCATGTTCCTATTACCATTTTCTTAATTGTTTTGGGTTTGTTTCTGTAGGTCTTTTCCTTCTCTTGTGTTTCCTGCCTAGAGAAGTTCCTTTAGCATTTGTTGTAAAGCTGGTTTGGTGGTGCTGAATTCTCCTAGGTTTTGCTTGTCTGTAAATGTTTTAATTTCTCTGTCAAATCTGAATGAGATCCTTGCTGGATAGAGTAATCTTGGTTGTGGGTTTTCCCTTTCATCACTTTAATTATGTCCTGCCACTCCCTTCTGTCTCACAGAGTTTCTGCTGAAAAATCAGCTGTTAACCTTCTGGGGAGTCCCTTGTATGTTATTTGTTGGTTTTCCCTTGCTGCTTTTAATATTTTTTCTTTGTATTTAATTTTTGATAGTTTGGTTAATATGTGTCTTGACGTGTTTCTCCTTGGATTTATCCTGTATGGGACTCTGCACTTCCTGGACTTGATTGACTATTTCATTTCCCATATTAGGGAAGTTTTCAACTATAATCTCTTCACATATTTTCTCAGTCCCTTTCTTTTTCTCCTCTTTTTCTGGGACCCCTGTAATTCAAATGTTTGTGTGTTTAATGTTGTCCCAGAGGTCTCTGAGACTGTCCTCAATTCTTTTCATTCTTTTTTCTTTATTCTGCTCTGAGGTAGTTATTTCCACTGTTTCTCTTCCAGGTCACTTTTCCATTGTTCTGCCTCAGTTATTCTGCTATTGATTCCTTCTAGAGAATTTTGAATTTCATTTATTGTGTTGTTCATCATTGTTTGTTTGTTCTTTAGTTCTTTTAGGTCCTTGTTAAACGTTTCTTGTATTTTCTCCGTTCTATTTCCAAGATTCTGGGTCATCTTTACTATCATTACTCTGAGTTCTCTTTCAGGTAGACTGCCTATTTCCTCTTCATTTGTTTGGTCTGGTGGGTTTTACCTTGTTCCGTCACCTGCTGCATATTTCTCTGTCTTCCCATTTTGCTTAACTTACTGTGTTTGGGGTCTCCTTTTCACAGGCTGCAGGTTCATAGTTCCTGTTGTTTTTGGTGTCTGCTCCCAGTGAGTAAGGTTGGTTTAGTGGGTTTTGTAGGCTTCCTGGTAAAGGGGACTGGTGCCTGTATTCTGGTGGGTGGGGCTGGATCTTGCCTTTCTGGTGGGTGGGACTGCATCTGGTGGTGTGTTTTGGGGTGTCTGTGAACTTATTATGATTTTAGGCAGCCTGTCTGCTAATGGGTGGGGTTGTATTCCTGTCTTGCTAGTTGTTTGGCACGGGGCATCCAGCACTGGAACTTGCTGGCAGCTGGGTGGAGCTGGGTCTTAGTGTTGAGATGGAGGTCTCTGGGAGAGCTCTCACTGATTGATATTACGTGGGGCTGGGAGGTCTCTGGTGGTCCAATGTCCTGAACTTGGCTCTCCCATCTCAGAGGCTCAGACCTGATACCAGGATGGAGCATGAAGACCCTGTCAGCCACTTGGCTCAGAAGAAAAGGGAGAAAAAAAGAAAGAAAAATAATAATAAAATAATTTTAAAAAATTTTAGTTATTAAAATTTTTTAAAAGTAATAGAGGAAAAAAAAGGAGAGAGCAACTAAACCAATAAACAAATCCACCAATGATAACAAGCACTAAAATCTATACTAAGATAAACATAAAAATTAGAAAAAAGTCAGTCACAGACAGCAAACCCGAAGTCTACAGTTGATCCCAAAGTCCACTGCCTCAATTTTGCGTTGATTCGTTGTCTATTCAGGTATTCCACAGATGCAGGGTACATCAAGTTGATTGTGGAGATTTAATCCGCTGCCCCTAAGGCTGCTGGGAGAGCTTTCCCTTTCTCTTCTTTGTTCGCACAGCTCCCGGGGGTCAGCTTTGGATTTGGACCCGCCTCTGCGTGTAGGTCGCCTGAGGGCGTCTGCTGTTCGCTCAGACAGGACAGGGTTAAAGGAGCAGCTGCTTCGGGGGCTCTGGCTCACTCAGGCCGGGGGGAGAGAGGGGCACGGAGTGAGGGGCGAGCCTGCGGTGGCAGAGGTCGGCGTGACGTTGCACCAGCCTGAGGCGTGCCGTGCGTTCTCCCGGGAAGTTGTCCCTGGATCACGGGACCCTGGCAGTGGCGGGCTGCACAGGCTCCCGGGAGGGGAGGTGTGGACAGTGACCTGTGCTTGCACACGGGATTCTTAGTGGCGGCAGCATCAGCCTTAGCGTCTCATGCCCGTCTCTGGGTTCCGCGCTCATAGCCGCGGCTCACGCCCGTCTCTGGAGCTTGTTTAGGCGGTGCTCTGAATTCCCTTTCCTCATGCACCCTGAAACAATGGTCTCTTGCCTCTTCGGCAGCTCCAGACTTTTTTCCGGACTCCCTCCTGGCTATCCGTGGCGCACTAGCCCCCTTCAGGCTGTGTTCATGCCGCCAACCCCAGTGCGCTCCGACAGAAGCCCAAGCCTCAGCTCCCAGCCCCACCCGCCCCCGCGGGTGAGCAGACAAGCCTCTTGGGCTGGTGAGTGCTGGTCGGCACCGATCCTCTGTGCGGGAATCTCTCCGCTTTGCCCTCCGCACCCCTATTGCTGTGCTCTCCTCCGCTACTTCGAAGCTTTCCCCCTCCGCCACCTGCAGTCTCCGCCCGCGAAGGGGCTTCTAGTGTGTGGAAACCTTTCCTCCTTCACGGCTCCCTCCCACTGGTGCAGGTCCCGTCCCTATTCTTTTGTCTCTGTTTTTTCTTTTTTCTTTTGCCCTACCCAGGTACGTGGGGAGTTTCTTGCCTTTGGGGAGGTCTGAGGTCTCCTGCCAGCGTTCAGTAGGTGTTCTGTAGGAGTTGTTCCACATGTAGATGTATTTTTGATGTATTTGTGGGGAGAAATGTGATCTCCACTTCTTACTCCTCCGCCGTCTTGAAGGTCCCCCTCAGATGGTCAGATTTGAGACAAATTTTAAATTTAAAACTGATAAGTTTCTCAAAGTTCCATTTCTACTTAGGATGTAGAAAACCACAAGAGTACATTGCTCCCATACTGACAATGAGAAAAATCTGGAACATCTATAAAATCATAACTTTTCTTAAGTCCGTCAGAGAACTGACGTCTCAAGGCAACCAAAGAAATGGAATTCAAAAAAGTGATAAGATTATCTTAGGAGAAATAAGATACACAGACTGTTCCACTTTTGGCAAGACTCAGGGAGAAGTGGTGGCTGCCATAGAAGAGAGTTGGAAGAAACAAGCTAAAATTTTAGCAAATTCCTAAAGGCCTAACTTGGCTGGTGTACCAGTACAATATAACTGGAAGTTATAGACACAAGGTGAGTTTTCACTCAAGCTCTTCTCCATGAGCGTTTAACAGGTATTCACAGGAGTTGAGGGCAGGGCAGGGGACCAGAGAGAGCACCCCTCAGTAACCCAGATGTGTAGGAAATAATTAGATGCCATTGCAAACAGGTAAAAACCACTGCATGCTTCCCCAACCTTTCTGTCATTCAAAGCAAAAGCCTTATGCTGCTGGGGGAAATACAGCAAAAAATCTCACCTCCAGAGCTCCCTGGGGAGGGGTAGAGGGAAAACCCATCTGCCTTTGGGGGAGGTATATAAAAGCCTCCTTCCTGCCCCCCAGGAACCAGGCAGAGATCCACTGCTTCTAGGGGAAGGATAGACGCAAAAATCATCTTCCCTGGAGAAGGGGCAAGAAAATCTCTTGGTGCCTGGATCTTGTATCAGTACAAAGCAGAGGTCTACTACTGCTGGGGAAGGGACAGAAAAATATCTCCTGTCCAACCGTACACACCAATATGAGACAGAGTTTTGCTGCCATGGGGGGCGGGGAGGGGAATAGCAGGAATGGTGAGAGGCCCTCCCTGCAAGGCCAAGTGCACAGTACCTGCCTAAGATTGAGGCTGGACCAGGAGATTTGAGAATCCCCTCCTGCCCCAGATCAGAAGCTTAGCACAAAGGAACAGGCACCACTGCAACAAGTCCACTACAGGAAGAGGAGCAGGAACAGGGAAGGAGAACCCTTTCATCGTGACTGCTGAAATCTGAGGATGGAGCAGACATTCAGAAAAAGTTACTCTGGTGCCCAAGCCCTCTCACTAAGCAGAAGGTAAGACAGGGTACCACTGGAAGAATGTGAAGTGTGTGATGCACTGAAGGTAATGATAGCAACAGTAAACCCCAATCTAGCTCAACCACCGAGTAGATTGACTCAGTTCCCCCACAATAATGGCCTGACAGAAGAAGAGGCATGCCCACTACTGGGATTGAATACTACTTATCTCTCCTGTTCTTCAGACACAATGCCTGGCAGTCAATGAAAAATAATGAGATTCAAAAAAGCCATTGTTATTTGGTTTTAGTTTTGTTTTCCCTAGTTTTATTGAGATATAAATGACATATAACATTGTATAAGTGGTGGGCGGAGTTGGATCTTGTTCCTCTGGTGGGCAGGGCTGTACTCAGTAAAACTTTAATCTGCTTGTCCACTGATGGGTGGGGCTGTGTTCCCACCCTGTTGATTGTTTGGCATGAGGTGACCCAGCACTGGAGCCTACAGGCTGCTTGGTGGCCTCCGAGAGGGCTCACACCAATGGGTGCTTCCCAGAACTGCTGCTGCCGGTGTCCTTATCCCCACAGTGAGCCCCAGGTGCCCCCTGCCTCCGCAGGAGACCCTTCAATACTACCAGCTAGGTCTGGCCCATCACTTATGGGGTCACTGCTTTTTTCCCCTGGGTCCTGGAATGCACAAGACTTTGTGTGAGCCCTCCAAGAGTGGAGTCTCTGTTCCCCCCAGTCCTGTGGAAGTCCTGTGACCAAACTAGCCTTCAAAGTTAGAGTCTCTGGGGACTCCTCTTCTCGTTGCTGGACCTCCAGGCTGGGAAGCCTGACATGGGGCTCAGAACTTTTGCTCCTGTGGGATAACTTCTGTGGTATAATTGTTTTCCACCTGGTGGGTATGGGATTGAGTTGATCACGATTGCGCCCCTCCTACCGTCTCGCTGTGGCCTCCTCTTGATTTTTGGATGTAGGATATCCTTTTTTGGTAGGTGCCAGCGTTTTTTTATCGATGGTTGTTCAGCAGTTAGTTGTGATTTTGGTGTTTTCGTAAGAAGGGGGTGAGCTTGTGTCTGTCTATTCCGCCATCTTGAGCTAATCTCCCACCATCACTATACTTCTATTTACATTCATTAGCCAGCTGGTCACAAGGTCACCTCTAGCAGCAAAGGAAAGTGGGAAAGCAAGTCCATTTCCTCAGCAAACAAAATCTAGGTTCTGTAAACAAGGAAGAAGGGAGTATGTGATATTGGATAGACAATATCAACAGAGTCTGCTCTGTGAGTATTCACTGTGACAGTGTATGCAAAAGAAGCTAATATGACATCTGGCACGTAATGGATGCTCAATAACTGTATGTTTTTAAAAAGCTGAAGAGATGGAACTTACTTGAGATGGAATGATAGGAGACAACCTCTATATCAGAGGTCAGGTTCTCACACTTCAAGAATGACAAATTAAAAGTTTGTACTTGATTTTGTGAATCCTTAAAAATACTCAGCAAAAATAGTGCCATACACTCAAAGAGCAGAATTAAGCATTGGAGGGAGGTTGCTGTCTATATATCCTTAACGGGTGGGATGGTTATTGTAAACCTAGAGGAAAGATACTGGACCAGATGCAGAGAAATAGCAAATGTCACAGGAAATAAGCAAATGCAGAGGTAGCTTCGGTTCTGAAGAGGACTTTTGAGAGGTGGAAGACAAATAGCGTGCAGAGTCTGTAAGTGTATTGTATATACACACATGTGCACTCTATAAAGATTTCACAGGCCGCCAAGCCATTCTTCAGAATCATGATATAGGAGAGGCTTCCATACACAAAAACAAATTATCTCAACATATCCCTTCTATCAACTCCGCAAAGTTATTACAAGACGATTAACTTTGTTGCTTTTAAGAAAGTTTAAGGCATAACTTTTAGAGTCTGTGTCTACATAGTCTAAGCAAAGAGAGGAACTGACTTAAACTCTGAGTTTTTTTTAACATTATAACCAACAAGTATAATGAATTTAAGCTTACCACAAAATCCTTTCCATAATAATAAATTCTTTTTGTGACATTTCTTTTTTGTGTGTGACATTTCTGATGATAACAATTATAGATCATAATTTTCATCTCTGCTTAATTTCTTGAGGGTGCATGAGTCTACAAGTCAGAAGTATCACAGACACCATGGGTACCTAGCCTTTTTCTAGGGACCATTCTGAATCCCCAATGCCATCTCCTTTTCTATCTAATGGAAAATGGTAGAGCAGGGTAACTACAAAGATGTACCAGAACATCCCTGTAGGGATAGCAGTTAGGAGAACATATATTTAGTTGATATCATCTTGTTTCAAATAATTGTTTTCAGTCAATATCCAGTTAGGGATCTTTTTTCTTTTTTTTCCAGTTAGGGATCTTAATCAGGTTGCAAGACATGTTTGAAATGATTTCTTCACTATGGATGAATTATTAACTGACATTACCATACAGTTAAACATTATAACGAATTACAAACATACAACATAGGAATGTTTCACTTTGACTACCAATCCTTCTTTACCTAGGAGGGTTACCATATTAGTTTGGATACAAGCTTTGATGCCTTAATAAAGACCCCCAAACAACAGTGATTTCACAGAAGTTTGTGCTTTCTCATGTAGAAAATCAGGAAGGTGACCCAAGGCTGGTATAACAGCTTCACAACCACCATGAACCCAGGCTCCTCCTAATCTTATTGTCCTGTCGTCCTCAACATATGACTTTTATCTCATAGCCTGTATCAGTCTGATAGGGCTGCCATAACAAAATACCACATACTGGGGGGCACAAACAACAGAAATTTATTTTCTCACAGTTCTGGAGGCTGGAAGTTCAAGATCAAGGTTCCAACATGGTTGGTTTCTAGTAAGGCCTCTCTTCTTTACTTGCCTTTTTTCTTTGTCCTCACATGAACTTTTTTTGTGTGTGTGCATATCCCTGGGGTCTCTTCCTCTTCTTATAAGGGAACCAGCCCTATTGGATTAGGGCCTCACCCTTATGACCTTATTTAACCTCAGTTACCTCCTTAAAGGCTGTCTCCAAATACAATCATGTTGGGAGTTAGGGCTTCAACATATGAATTTTGGGAGGAAACAATTCATCCCTAACATAGCCCAACATAGCTGTTCTGTCTCCCACCACAATATCCACATCTCAGCCAGAAAGCAGAGAAGGACAAAAGGGAAGGGCAGAAGTCCTCTCTTTAAGGGCATAGTGAGAAATTTAAACATATCACTTCCACTCAAATCCCATTGGCCAGATCCTAATCACATGGTCAAACCTAACAGCAAAGCATGCTGGGAAATAGATGCTTTAGTGAAACTTCCATGTGCCTGGCTTAAATTTCTATTCAGAAGGGAAGAATAGATGTTAGCAGACGACCAGCAGTCTCAGCCACATTTGGAAAAGTTCTGTTGTCCGTTATAATCATACAGCATCTCCATTTGTCCCTTCTGTCTCCATGTCCCTTTTGTACCCCTCTGGTTCCCCCCCCAGAATATTGGTTTCACTCAGTGCAACATGGGAGAAGCCTGGTGCATCCTTAGAACTGAAGGCTTCTTTATGGCATCCATAGAAGACATGGAAGCGTCATTAAACCAAAAGTTGTCTTTCCCTTTGGGTATGAGGAGATAAAATATGGAAGGGGATGAGGCAACTACCAATGTAAGGGTAATTAGGGGAGAAGGGAGGGTCAAGGAAGAGAACTGAGATTGGAAACATTAGAGCACTTTGTCAGCTGGTGGGAGTGATAACCCTTTGTCCTATATTTAAATCTCTCTAACAAGAACAGACCATTTGTGGGGGAGGAGACATCTAGAGCCAGTTGACTTTCTATATTGTTTCACTCTGAGCAAGAACTGCCTCTTGTCTCCTGCTTCCTGTCTCTTGAAAGTGGAATGTCTCCTTTCGTTAGCATTTTTAATCTGGTTACTCCAAAATTGTGCAATTTCCTGCTATTTCTTCTATGGTAATCTAGCCAACTTCTGCTTTGGAGTACTCTCCCCTCTTGCTTTAAGGTTTCCCAAAAGCCCTCCATTTAACCTTTTATTCTTCCACGACTTTGTGGGAACACTTTGTTCTGGCACTCATGGAACAGCTAAAAGTGCATCTTGTTACCTTGGCCCCATTTCAATCAACAAGTATTTTTTGAGAGCTATCTTTGCTCCAGTGCTGTTCTAGAGCCTGTCGAATATAGACATAAAAGAGTCTGAGGTCTGGAAAGCACCTTAGAGATAGCTGCTCATTTTCCAAATGAGGAAACTGAGGTCCAAAGAATAAACAAATTGCCCCAGGGTCATGAGGCTGTTTAGAAAAATAACCTGCTGAGTTTACCCATTTCCTATTCTCATTAGGATTTATCCTTTGACTTGGAAGATGAAAGAAAGTGTATGGAACATTATGGCACCTTTTCTAAGCCAAGCTTCATGTTTTCAGTATGTTATGTAAATTGCATCATCTCCCAAAGAACTTAGTAAGATTACTCTGTGAGAATTCAACTAAAAAAAAAAACCCATAAAGTAATTAAATTATGCACAATAGCTTGTCCTACCCCATGGCCCTATCTAGATGAAATAATAATACAAATTCTGGGGTTTCCCTGGTGGCGCAGTGGTTGAGAGTCCACCTGCTGATGCAGGGGACATGTGTTCGTGCCCCGGTCCGGGAAGATCCCACATGCCGCGGAGCGGCTGGGCCCGTGAGCCATGGCCGCTGAGCCTGCGCGTCCGGAGCCTGTGCTCCGCAACGGGAGAGGCCACAACAGTGAGAGGCCCGCGTACCGCAAAAAATAAATAAATAAATAAATAAATAATAATAATAATAATACAAATTCTGGACATGCAAAGCTAAGGACCAGATCCTAGATCCTCCAGGTGCTGATGCTTTGTAGGGACTCTTGGAGAACAGTGAGCCAGGAATCTAGGGGTCTGCCTTACTCTTGGCCTTATGTAAATTGCTACATGTATCTCATTCTACCTTCCAAACAGCCCTGGGAAGTGAGTATCACTATCCCCATTTTACAGATGAAAAACATTCAGGCTTAAAAGGGGAATTCCTGGGCAGGAGTCTGGCCTGACTGCCAAAAGATTGCAATGGAATTCAGGTTTTATTGATGTCTCTTCTTATCCTTAAGTGCTAGAATAAGTCACATCCCCCTCTTCTTTGTACAGCTTTCCAGCACAGAATGGTGCAAGAACGTGAGACAGAAGCACTTAGGTGGACAGAGGTTTGGCCGTCAAGATGAACTTAATGGTGAGTGCTGGCCCTCAAAGCTGATCTCTCCTTGCAGCTCTAAGGCTCATGCCCTTCCCTGCACAGGAAGAAGAGCTCTTTCAGGATGAGGCAGGATAAGACCCTAGCCCTCCAGAGTGGATCTGAGCGCTCTGGAAACTAGCAGGGGCTAGAAAAGACTGGGAATTGTGTGGGGATGGGGAGAAGAGGAAAGTAGACCAGAGAAGATGCTCGGGCCAGGTTCCCATCTGAGATGGCTCTGTTTGCCTGTGGAAAGGCAACATTTTGAACCATCTTCTGGACCCATATGATTACTCTCTTTATGGAACTGAGTTCTGCTTTCATAACTTTCCAGATGTTGCAAGCCTAAGAAAGGAGTTATATATTTGTGTATACATACAGAAAAAAATGTCTAAAATAATATTCATAAAAAATACTACTAGTTGTGATTAGAATGGAAGGTTTGGTACTTTTTAATTTCTTCTTTCTACTTTCTGTACTTTTAAAAATAATAAGCCAGAATTATTTTTTAATCGGAAAAAATGAGTTTTTTTTTTTTTTTCATTGTTATTTGGGAAACAGAAACCACCACATGTATCCACTAGATTCAAATGTGATTGCTGCCTCAGGGATGCTTGGAAGTTTCAAAATGACTTTGTGTGTAAAGTAATATCCTCTGGCCACAAAAACAATTTGAGAAGAAATAGAAGAAAATAAGATAGAAACCTGGTTTTGAATTTGAGAGTGTGTCTAGGCTATACCAGTCACACATCATACCCTCTCTGGTTCCAAGAACAGACTGTCTGATATTTCATGTCCCCACGCAGCATCACCTTCAAACTTTCCCACTATTTGCTCATTGAGCAGTTTACAGATAATTGTGATTAGCCAGGATGTAGTATAAGAAGCTCACAAAACAAATAGGGAAAATGAGTGAGGTTTTCCCAAATCGGAATCCAAGAAGAAAGATGATGACTACTCCACAGTGAGGACCAGGAAGTAGACAAGAATCAAAACAGGTAAGAATCAAAATGCCCCTGAGTATTTTAGAGTGAGGCCAATTAAATTTGGCCTGGAGAACGAAGGCAGGCTGGGGATTTCCTTCCTTGCAGACCTCTTAGCAGTAAACATGTGAACATCTAACAGGATTTATTTATGTGATTGTCCTAATAAAGGCACAGAAATAGACTTCATCAATTTCCCAATGTGTGGTTACAGACAGTTTATGTTTTACTTTATCTCAAGAGGAAAACAGCACTGGGGACCAACCCCATTCTCCCTCTCTACTTTGACTTCCAATGAGTGTGGCTTTTTAAAAACTTCATCACCTATATCTAAAGTTGTAGTTTTCAGAGTCCAAATTATGTAGTGGATCAGGGCTGGATCACTTGAAAAAGAGACCAGGTAGAGGGAGCTGGGGGACCTGGATCAGATTCCTTCCATTTTTGACGAACTGGGAAATTTCTTCATTTTGACGAATTTCTTCGTTGGAGAAAGATCACTTTCTTAGGTCTGTGTTGTTCTTAGGTCTGTGTTGTCCCACAAGTAGCCGCCAGCCACATGTGACTATGTAAATTTATGTTAATTAAATTAGGTATAGGAGTCTCTGGAGGCACACAGACACAGACAGGAAGTTCCTGAGCTTGGACCTTCTCCTGTTTTCATCTTTCTGAGATGTTCGAGAGTGGTAACAAAAAGCATTGGTTACCTCAAAAAAATGGGCAATGAATTTTTCTCTTGAAAGAGTCTACTTTCTTTTCGTGTGCACAGGAAAAAGTTTAGAAGGAGGCACACTCAATGACTAACAGTGGGACTCAGAGTGGGACCATTCCTCTACAAGTGGGATGGGACAGCCACGGGGCAAAAGGAGAATGGGGGTTGGGGAAGGAGACACTGAGGGGTTTTCATTTGTTCCCTTATCTACCTCTGGGTTGTTGAGATTTTTTTTTTTTTTTTTTTTTTGGCTGAGTTGTGTCTTTGTGGCTGCACGGGGGCTTTCTCTAGTTGTAGTGAGCAGGGGCTACTCATTGTGGTGTGCGGGCTTCTCACTGCGGTGGCTTCTCTTGTTGCAGGGCACGGGCTCTAGGCGCGTGGGCTTCAGTAGTTGTGGTCCATGGGCTCAGTAGTTATGGCTAGCGGGCTCTAGAACACAGGCTCAGTAGTTGTGGTGCACGGGCTTAGTTGCTCTGTGGCATGTAGGGTCTTCCCGGACCAGGGCTCGAACCCATGTCCCCTGCATTGGCAGGTGGATTTTTAACCACTGCACCACCAGGGAAACCCTGGTTGTTGAGATTTTTTTCTTTCATGGGGATGCCTTTAATTTTTAATGGGAGAAAACTAATAGACTTAAAAATAAATAAGCAAGCAAACAAACACATGGATCCAAAATTCTAACCAATCTCATTTTTCTTCTCCAAGAACAAAGATTGTAAAGAATAATAAACAAATGTTTGGGAGGAAATCTTGTTTGTTTTCACCCTCCATATGTTTGGCCTGGTCCAAAGCAGCTGGCGTGGCATTGTTTACCCACGATGTGTGCGTGACTTTGGTTGGCTTCATGTCCTGGGCTCTGCAATTCTAAAATTAACATGAAGCTAGCTGGAAACTTCCCCTCCTTCAATGCTGTAGAGGCAGAGATTTGAGTTCTTTGATTTGCTTGATAAGTCCTTCCTTGCATTTAAGAGATAACTCTTTGTCTTATTTAGGGGTCAAATTCACTGAGATGCTGAGTTTGCTCTTTATCAATATGGTAAATAGAAACAGAAATATCCCACCCTGTAAGGTTTAGCTGGCCCATTCTCCTGCCTCCAAGTACTTAACACTAATTTCTACCAATAATATGCCAATATGTGTTACCATTCCCTTGGTCAAGCTGTCGATTTTCTTATTTAAAGGAAATTCGTGAAGTCATTAAGCTCAGAAAATGATATTCTGAGATGTTTTCTCAACTCTTTGTCGACTTCCATCTGTATTTGGCTTTTGATGAATTATGATGTTCCATATACACTAGCTGGGAAGCTTTTAAACTTATTTAACAGAAAAAAGACTTGGATAGTTGAAAATTAGATAGATAGATAGATAGATAGATAGATAGATAGATAGATAGATAGATAGGAAGAATATATCTCTATGATATATACCTATGTATGTCTATATGATATATATATAGTCTATGAAGAATAAAGTAGGAAGTTGCTGAAGAAGGTGGAGAGAGCCTTAGACAGCACAATTAAACTGTAAAACCTGTGAAAGAAGAGCTACATGGAAGGAGGATTCAGTAGGAAGAGCTTCAGCCTACAGTGAGGTTCAGAGAAAGTCTCTGCCAGGCTGATGAGGAGGCTTGAGCAATGGCAACCCATTAGAGGATCCCAAGTTGGGCAGAAAAGCCCAGTTCCAGTGCCCCCCACTGCTCAGTCATCAGCAGGGAGTGGCCCAGGCAGCGTGGCCTTGGTGTGAATGCTGCCGTGGATCTGATGGTGGGAGCAGGGGGTTGTCGGTACACAATGCTCCCCATGGCAGGTTCTCTTGAGGGAGATCTGAACAGTGCAATGTATGGGTCTGCTAGGGCTGCTATAACAAATACCACAGTCTGGGGGGCTGGTACAACTGAAATTTATTTCCTCCTAGTTCTGGAGGCTAGAAATCAGAGATCAAGGTGTCAGCAGAGTTGGTTTCTTCTGAGGGCCACGGGGGAAGGAGGTGTGGCAGGCCTCTCTCCTCGGCTTGTAATGGCATCTTCTCCCTGTGTCCCCACATTGTCTTTCTCTGTGTGTTTCTGTGATCACAGTTCCCTTTTTAATGAGGACTCTAGTCACTGGATTAGGGCTCATATTGGATAATGACTTCATTTTAACTCAGTTACCTCTGCAAAGACGCTGTCTCTAAGTATGGTCACATTCTGAGATACTGAGGATGAGGACTTCAACACTTGAATGGTGGAGGGGGGAACACAATGCAACCACAACGTGCACCTCCATGCCACCACAAAGCTCCACTTCTCCACACCGGTTCAGGAAGCAGCTCCTCCACATTTCCCACTGGCCTCTCTTCCTGAGGGGAAACTGAGAAGAGGGAGGTTAGCAGGACAAACCACTGCTCCTAGGGCTGCAGTGGTCTCAGGGCAGCAACAGTTACTCAGCCTCTCCCTCCCCCACTATCCATCCTAAACTACCCCCCTCCCAACAATCACCTCAGCCATTATTGGCGGTTCACCAGATGGTGTGAAGTTTGCCATGTTAATCCCCTACTAATTTACCTGCAGTGAGATTACCATTGAGGGCAGTACAATCTGAAGCAAAAATTTTTTTGTTTGCCATCAAAACTGCTTTCAAGATTTCATTCCCTTAAATAATATCCTTTCTTAGAACATCAGAGAATGAGGATCCTGTTTTCCAGTGGAGACTAGCAGAAATTGGAGCCATTTTGAATTTTTAAACTTTCCAAATATAGATGACCATTTCTTGATGAATAATTATATAAAAATTTGAAAACTGGTCATGGTAAAAGGGCAGGGCAGAATATAAGTTTCCTGGTCCATAGTGGGGACACTTCCAATTAATATTTCTGATTCCCTCTTATTTCAACAATAAGTAAGTACTTGGCCTTTGCACAGCCCGTTACATTGGAGAGCACTTTTTTTTTTTTTTTTTTTTTGCGGTACGTGGGCCTCTCACTGTTGTGGCCTCTCTCGTTGCAGAGCACAGGCTCCGGACGCGCAGGCTCAGCGGCCATGGCTCACGGGCCCAGCCGCTCCTTGGCATGTGGGATCTTCCCGGACCGGGGCACGAACCCGTGTCCCCTTCATCGGCAGGCAGACTCAGCCACTGTGCCACCAGGGAAGCCCGAAGAACACTTTTTAAAACCAGGATTTTCCATCACTTAAAAAATGAATTAGCTTTTTCCCTTTGTACTTGTCACTAATGAGTCATTTTAAAATGTTGAAACTTGTCCTTAATAACCTTTCCTGTGTTTGTAGCAAAAAGAGTAGAATCAAACAAGAGTTCCATGATTATTTATGGAAGCTATGCTCTGGATTCTTCTTTCAAGATTTCTTAGTTCTGTTTAAAATACAATTTTAAAATACCTGGGTTACGATTATTAAATTTTCTGGGAGGCAGCATAACAGAGTAATGTTTTAGTTCAGTTACTTTCAGCTGCAAGTAACAGAATACCTCCATTAAAAGTGGTTTTAAACAGAAAGGAATTTGGTAATCTCACAAAACAAGAATTTGAGGGGTAGGCGGGCAAGGACAGGATTGGATCAGCAGATCCACAGCATCATTATGGATGGAAGCTGTTTTCCTCTCTCCACTCTGACATCTTCAAGGTTGGCAGCATAGGTGCAAAAAGGCTGCCACATTCTAGGCAACACATTTATACCCCACAATATCTGGAAGAGAGAGACAATGAAAAAGAGAGAAAGACAGAGATTTCTTTCCAGGCATCTTCTTTTATTAGGAGGGAAAGTCTTCCCCAGAAGTCCCTCAGCTGACATCTCCTAAGGTCCCATTGGTCAATACTGGATCACATATTCTAGCTGCAAGGGAGGCAGGAAGGAAACACATCTCCAGCCTCTTCCAGGAAGAAAGGATGGCAGCCAATAGGTTGACTGTGCAGAAGTTGATGTGATCAGAACCTCTGGGAGAATGCCAGTTCTTCCACTTAATACCACTATAAACTTGAGCAAGTTATTGATACTTAGTTACTCAGTGCCTTAGTTTCTTCCTCTGCTCTGTGAAGTAAATTCAATGATACATGTAAAGCCCTTTGAGAAAAACAAGTATCGTATCTTAACACGTATATGTGGAATCTAGAAAAATGGTACAGATGAACCAATTTGTAGGTCAGGAATAGAGACATAGACATAGAGAATGGACATGTGGACATGGGGGTGGGGGTGGGAAGGGGAGGGTGGGACGAATTGGGAGATTAGGTTTGACATAAATACACTACCATGTGTAAAATTGCTAGCTAGTGGGAACCTGCTGTATAGCACAGGGAGCTCAGCTCCGTGCTCTGTGACGACCTAGATGGGTGGGATGGGGCGTGAGGGGTGGGAGGGAGGTCCAAGAGGGAGGGGATATAGGTATATATATAGCTGACTCACTTCATTGTATAGCAGAAACTAACACAATATTGTAAAGCAATTTTACTCCAATAATAATAATTTTTAAAAGCCCTTTATAGTATCTGCCATATGCTGCCTGTTAGGCATCATGGCTATTTGCTAGAATCACAGAGGGTCTCCTGGGGTCTGGGGTTCATCCAGATGCTCTGGCTAAAAATTTGACAGACATGTCGGATTTAAGCTGCTGTAATGTTAAATTTTTATAGGACCCTAACCACGATGGCTGTCTTTAATTCTTCAGAATTAATGCTTAATACTGTCATATATTTTTAAAAGCTTTCAGTTGGCAGCCTTATCTATTAAGCTTATTTCCAAAAAATCTCTCAGAGATAGAAAAAGTGTCTTTGGGTCCTTTGGGAGGTGCCATCCTCCTCCAAGATTCTGTCTACTCCTCTCTCACGTTGCTCGTGCGTCTGACTCCTTGGTCTGTTCTCACTACAGCTTAAAGCAAGTACTAGTTTCACACAGTCCTATACCTCATCTCAGCTCTGTTTCCCAATCTCCTGTCTTCAAACTAGGGCAAATTCAGGAAGAGGACAGAAAGTAGCTATTAGGATTTTCCTTTAAAATTTGATACACTTTTAAGTGGGATGGAAATTGGCATAAACTTTCTGAAGTGCAATTTGACACATGAAATATTTAAATACATAATTCTCTTGACCCAGCAATTCCACTTCTGTGAATGTAAGCAAGAAATAAAGTTCATAAAGCATTGCTTGCCTTAGCAAACAATTTTTAACAACCTAAATGTCCATTAATAGTAAATATGTTAAATAACTGTGGCATTTCCATATTATGAAATTTCTATATTGGAACATTTTTTAAAACATGAGGAAGATCTTTATGTACTGACATGAAAGGGTGCCTACCGTATATTGTTGAGTTTAAAAACAACAAAATACGGACTGTTGTTTATCATATTGTATCAGTTTTCCACTGCTGTTTAACAAACCATCCCAAAAGCTTTAGTGCCTTAAAACAACAATATTTATTCATGATTCTGTGATTTGGCAATTTGAGTTGGGCTCAGCTAGGACAGCTTGTCTCTGCGGTTTGTGGTGTTGGCTGTGCTCACTCATATATCTGAGGCCTAAGCAGAGGTGATGGGGACGGGTCCCTCCACCTGGCCCCTCTCTCTTCCTGTTCTCTCATCCTCAAGGAGGCTAGTCCAGGCTGTTCACATAGCAGCAGCACTCCAAGAGGGTGAGAGCAGCAAAGGAAATCTGGTAGCTTGGCTCAGGACCCTGACAATGTTATTTCCCCCAGTTTCTATTGGTCAAAGCAAGTTGCAAAGCTAGACCAGAATAAAGGAGTGGAGAAATAGACTTCACCTCTTAATGGGAGTTGCTCTCTCAAAGCCGTCATCCAAAATGCCCCCTGGTCATCCTCACTTCCTGAGATCCATGCGTCTGTATAGCCCCTCCCTTATTGATCCTGGACCACCTGTATGATAACAGAACTTCTGAGGCTAGATCATACCACACCTTGCACCTTCCACCTTGCTCTCTTGGACCTCTCCCTATGGGGGAAGTCAGATGCTATTTCATGAGGAAATTCAAGCAGCCTGTGAAGAGGCCCACATGAAGAGGAAATGAGGCCTCCTGCCAACAGCCGGCACCAAGATGTCAGCTGTGGGAGTGAGCCATGGTGGAAGCGAATCTTCCAGCCCCAGTCAGATCTTCAAACAACTGCAGCCCCAGCCAACACGTGACTACAACCTCATGAGAACCCTCAACCCCCCAGAACCTGGAATCACTTGGTCAAGCCTCTCCCTAACTCCTGGTCCATAGAAGCTGAGAGATAGTAAATGGTTAGTGTTCTTTTAAGCCACAAAATATTGGACTGATTTGTTACACAGCATTAGATAATAAGAGATGCAAATAATTTATGACCTCTGTGTGTGTGTGTGTGTGTGTGTGTGTGTACACACACATAAATATACACATATACATACACAAAGATAAATATTGTCTGTCTATCTATCTATCTATCTATCTAATGATTATCCCTAGAGGCTGGGAATAAGTGAGTGTGTGTTTGTGTGTGTTGTTGATGTCGGGCGCTAAGAGGCAGAAAGACATATATTTTAGATGAGGCCCTTTTTTCTTCAGACTTGTTTGAGTTTTTTCCCTAAGAATGTTTTACTTCTATAATTTTTTTTTTTTTTTTTCGGTACGCAGGCCTCTCACTGTTGTGGCCTCTCCCGTTGTGGAGCACAGGCTCTGGACGTGCAGGCTCAGCGGCCATGGCTAACGGGCCTAGGCGCTCCGTGGCATGTGGGATCTTCCCAGACCGGGGCACGAACCCGTGTCGCCTGCATCGGCAGGCGGACTCTCAACCACTGTGCCACCAGGGAAGCCCTTACTTCTATAATTTTTTAAACAAAAATAATTTCTCTTGATATTCAAAGCATTTGTATGTACACATGAATATGAGTAACTGGGCTGGGGAAAGAGGTACAAATCCATTTAAGGGTCTTCAGCGGCCCTCTGGCACAATTGCTCTGGACATTTCAGTTCTAATAACTGTGCCGCATGCCCCCAGAACATCAGCACAGGCTTGGTGTACCGAGATGAAGGCTCTCTGACCAAGGATAGCATCGAGACTACAGTAATAAGGCAACAACAATGAGATTTAAGCATCCGTTTTCTTTTTAAATGAGGTTTTCCCGAAAAGACAACATCCAACCTAGTCACTGAAATGCAATTAGTACATACAGCTGGATCGAGTTTAGAACACTAAATCTGTTTGAAAAAACAAACACAAAATGGGGTCCAGCTGTTCTGAACCAGTTTCGAGAACGTCACATTTAAAGACAAAATGCGTTTATATGTTTTCCAATTGCTTTTTCGTTGCAATGTAGTTTTTAAAATCAACCGACACAATCAATTCATCAGTGCAGTTGACCAGGCCTTTTCAAAATAAGGAATCTAAAGCCTTTTGTCCCCTGAAAATAGAGGTAAGTGTCATAGAATCTTGGGATATTTTTTCCTAAAGTCTTAGATAACTCCACGAATTTCTTTCTGGATTGTAAGAAATCTGAGTTCCCCTTACATTATTATTTTCATTCACAGTAGTTATTATTGTGATATTTATTTATTATTTATTAAGTATTTACAGTATCCTCAGGGCTGGAAACAAAATTCTAGAGGAGACTATAGTCTTTGCCTAATAGATTACAGTTTGGTCCTATTCTCTATGACTGTGCCAGAATGTACAATATTTAGTCTCATGGCATTTCACACAGTCCTGAAAGAGGCAGTTTCACCTCGAAGGGAAATATCCTTAACTTAAAAAAAAAAAAAAAGTATCTAATAAGAAACTAACAGAACACTGTAAGTCAACTATACTTCAATAAAAAAAATTAAAAAAATTTAAAGCATAAAGAAATATGTGTGTAAATACATCTTTCGTGGAGCTAATAAGCAGACTGCTCAGAATTTCTAATATTTGTGACTTAGTGGAAGAGTTCAAATCTATGTGTTCTTCCTACTCTGATTAAAAACTTAGAGACATTGCAAAGAAAACTGGATTTTTCTTGATGTAACAACTCGTTTTATTTTTCTTTATTGCCCAACCTCTGCCCCCAAATCTCCTTCAAGACAGTAATCTGGGGCACCTAATGTGTATAAATATGAAAAAGACAGCCTTTCCCCAGAGATTGCAAACAGTTTTCCCAGGAACCTGTTAGGAGAAACTGAAGCCCCTGCGAATTAATTTGGGGTTCCTGGCATGCAGGTTTGAGAGCTGGATATCTGATTTGTGTGCCCAGCACCAAAACTCACTGTGGTTTTGAGCAATCCCCTACATCCTTCTAGGCCTGTTCCCTTCAATGACATGATACTGATTTGTGAGCAAAGCATTGTAGACCTATTATTACATGGATGATGAAAGTGTAGAACAGAAATCCTAGGTATGGAGATTGGATGCGTGGCTGTGTGCATTTGGGTTGACTCGAGGGCAAAGCTGCTTTTTTTTTTTTTTTCTCCTCTTTTTTGGCTGTGTTGGGTCTTCGTTGCTGCGCGCGGGCTTTCTCTAGCTGCTGGGAGCAGGACTACTCTTTTTTGCGGTGTGTGGGCTTCTCACTGCGGTGGCTTCTCTTGTTGCAGAGCACGGGCTCTAGGCACGCAGGCTTCAGTAGCTGTGGCACGTGGGCTCAGTAGTTGTGGCTCGCGGGCTCTAGAGCACAGGTTCAGTAGTTGTGGTGCACAGGCTTAGTTGCTCCGCGGCATGTGGGATCTTCCCGGACCAGGGCTCGAACCCGTGTCCCCTGCATCGGCAGGCGGATTCTTAACCACTGCACCACCACGGAAGTCCCCAAAGCCGCTTAATATAAAATTCCTCAGGGAGTTTTCCTGGGTTTTGTTGAAAAATCTAGACTATAGAAAGACTTCATTTTACCACTGGTATTGGAGACAAGGCAGACACCTGATTTACACACTTTCTAACTCCAGTGTGAGATTTATTTTCGTGTGCATTTTATACATAGGTATAGAAAAGATGTTTATGAAAGAAACAAGTTAAAATACAAACACAAATTACCGACGTTGGGGGGAAGCAGGTGTCTCCTGGTTGAGGATAGAAATCTAGAGCAAGGGGGATTCTTAATACAGCATGTGCATTCTGAGGAGCTGGACGGAGACCAATGCAGCTTCCTGCTACCTTCCCTGAACTATAAGACCCACGAGAGTCTGACTCCTCTAACCAACGAGAGAGAAGAAAATTGAAGCAAGAAAGCAGAGGCTGGTGTCCTCAGGCCTGGCATCCCCACATGGCCTGTCTATAACAGGGAGACGAGGGCCACACAGGCATGCCCTCCCTTCATCCGAGACTCACCAGAAAAAATCCAAGTGGCAAAGGGAAAGAGGCCCTTGTTTTTCCGTGCAGCCCAGTACCTCGCGTAGGGGGCCCAGGGAAGGACCTGCTCACTCTGTTTCACCAGTGAGATTGGTCATTACTTCTCCTCTTGGGAGCAGCAAGATGGGAGCTAGGGAGGTGCCTGGAAGTGTGGTTCCAGATTGCTCCTTCCTGGGGAATGAGTAGGAAATTCCTTCTGAAATATGGACAGGAAAATAAATGTTTCCTGGCTGTGCCTCAACCCAAATAAACACAACGCCTGTGTGAATAAATTATCTCACGGGCCTCCCCAGTGCCATCCAACACGTGCTCACTAGGAACCAAATTAAGATGAGCAGTCAGGGAGGATGTGGCTGGTGATGAGTCACCATATATTTGACAATTCACATGAAACACAAAACGGGCCGCTCCCGCTTAGAAAGAATTTTTGTTCTGAGAGGTTTGGTTTTTCATTTTGAGGGGTTTTTTGGTATGTTGGCTGTTAGAATTTGGAACACATTTTCCCCTATAAACTGATGTTCCAAATCTAAATGGTGTTTGGTTTCCCAAAGCTGGTCCCCCAAAGTTTTTATAGCAGTACCGTCTCTGCTCTGCCTTACTGTTTTCGTGGGGAATGAATTACAAAATCCAACACGGCAAGTCAGAAATACATTAGTCCTGGGTCCATACCAGTTCACCCCCCTCCTCCCTCCACGTTTCCCTGGGCTGTGGGGTGGCACTTCCAGAAGCTATAGCAAGTGGTTCCTTGGAAGGGAGAACTTGGTTAGATTCTCTAAGACCACAGTTATTTGCTAATTCTCTACATCTACACAGGGAAAACTATATCTGCCTATGAATAAGGACAAGTAAGTCCCTCTCAACAACTATTTAAGAAACTCTTCCTTAAGTGATCTGAATTGAGAGAAAAACAATTTTTTCTCAATTACTCATTCCTCCATTCAACTTAAAAAAAACCTGGAACCTGGTAGGTACCAGGTCCTGGACATGTCGCTGCGAACAAAATAGATACAGTTCCTGCTTTCATGGAAGGAAACCTAGTTGTAGGTGGAGGGGTGGGTGTAGGAGGGTAAATTATATAAGTTCTATATTAAGCAAATAGGCAAATAAATAATATACTTACAAACCACATCAAGTACTACAAAGGAAATGGGTGTGGGGGGAGTATGTCTCTAGGAAATGACATTTGAGCTGAGACCTGAAAGATGAGAAAGAGTCAGGAAGAGAGTGAGTTTGTATGATTTTGGCAGGGGAGCTAAGGATGCGAGGTGGAGATCAGTACAAGCCAGCCCAGGAATAGCGAAGCTGTGAGATGGAGAAAAGCTGGGAGTGTTCAAGAAACTGAAGCCAAGCTAGTGTCACTGAGGTCACATTGGAGAGGTGAGCGCGGGGATCAAATTATGCCAAGGCTAGCAGGCCAAGTCGGGGATTTTATATTTCCTCCTTATTGCACTAGAAAGCCTTGAGGCTTTTAGATAGGCTAATGGCATCATCTGAATTACTTTTGAAAAAGTCTGCTCTGGCTGGAATGTGGAGTATAGATTTGGTAGAGGGACTGGAGGCGAGGAGGGTAGCAGGAAGACCAGCTAGGAGACAACTCAGTAATCCAGGTGAGAGCTGAAGGTGGGTCGGCAATTGTGGTAGTGGAAATAGAAGCAGTGGTTGCAGTTGATATCAGTTTTGGAGGTGGAATGGTCAGAACGGACTCATGGATTGGATGTGGGACTGGAGGGAGAGGCTGCAGCACTTGGTGTTTGAAAGGACCATTGGCTGACATGGAAACAAGAAGAGATGAAGAGCTGGTTTCGGATGCGTGGAGTTGGAGATGGTAGTGAGACTCTGAGAACACGGTCGGAAACTCAGAAAAGAGGCCTGAGCCAGAGATACAAATGTGGGAGTCGTTGGCACAGAGGTGGGATTTAAAGCCTCTGAGTGGAGCTTCGGACTCCTCACTGCCTCTCCCATTTGTGGGCACGGGTGGGCAAACTATCAGTTATGTGCTTAGACGAGGAAAAGAAAAGCAATACATAATGGTTTAAGGAAACCATTTTCTACCTCCTATTTTGATAAATCCATGTTCACCCTAAGCATCTTATAAGAGTAAAAACAAGCCTGAGAGAAAGCTTGCTCAGGTTCTGATTTCTTGATCACAGAATACTGAAATATGGGGGGAAGGGATAAATTAGGAATTTGGGAGTAACATATACACACTACTATATATAAAATAAACAACAAGGGCCTATTGTATAGCACAGGAACTATACGTAATATTTTGTAATAACCTATATGGGAAAAGAATCTGAAAAAGAGTATATATATATATATATATATATATATATATATACACGTATATATATATGTATAACTGAATCACTTTGCTGTAAAACTATCACCTGAAACTAAAACAACTATACTTCAATAAAAAATAAAATAAAAATAATACTGAAATAGCTCCTGTAGCATTTTACATAGCTCAGATTTAATATCCCTCCTTCAAAATGCACCCAAAATGAGGACATTTTCTCTGAATATAACTGGGCATGTTACTTTTGTGGGACACTCTAAAAATGGGCAATTTTTCCTTGCATGGCAAAGTTGCCTTTGCTTTCCCATGATGATTAAAATACATGAGGATTTAAATTTCATCTAGAGGCTTCTGCTGAGTTGGAGCCTGTCATTCATCTGGAACATCCCACACCACATGGAAAGGACATTCTAAAGCCATGGAGTTTGAGTAGACCCAGGTCCCCATGCCGTGAGCTGCCAGGGAGTGAGTAATTCTGGCTTTGGAAAGGGCATATTTGTAAAGCTAAATTAATACGTCCTGTTTTTCATCTGTGACTTCTCTCTGTTTCCAATAGTCAGCTGCCTTGGTTACATGACCATGCAAAAAAATGTTTTTGGAAGTTTGTGTGTTTATTGTTTATCCCAGAATGGACTCAACTCTTGGAACCAATTCAATCAGTACTGATCTAGATGCTCAAAGGAGAGGAAGGAGAAATAAAATCCATCTACCTTACTTACCTTTCTTAATGGAAACCCCCAAAGTGTCTGACAGTTCCCAAATCCACTGTCTTTATCCCCTGGTGGTGAAAAGCTGTGAAGCAGATGAGGAACATGAAAGCCTTCATTACATCAGCTCCTTTCCAATATTTTGGTTTTCATTTCATACGATAAGGTTGAAAGGCCCATTTGACTGTTATAAATTGCGTCTTCTCATCAAAGAACTCCAAGACCAGATTCTATAAACATATCTGGACACTGTGTTTAGTTGTAAACCACTGGGAAAGAAAAATGAAATGACATCTAAACTAAATGCCCGGCCCCTTTCCAGTCTTCTTTTTTTTATTGCCATAAATCCACTAAATAAGTCTTTAGTTTCTGTTGAGAATGAAAAGCTGACCAGCCTCAAGTTTAAAGGCGTATGTGGACCCAGAGCAAAGTACCCCCAAGCTCCACCAAACCAAATGCAAGCGTCCGAAGGGCAAGAAGCTGCCCTGATGTTGCAAGTCATATATTTACAAAAATGGACAACTTGGACTTTGCTGGGAGGTATCTCCCTGTCTCCTAATAAAAGGTTTTACTTTCATTTGACCAGCGGCCAGCTGCCCTGGGTAACTGCACATGTAGGAGAGCTACATGCTAACAGTTGGAAGTAAAGATGAGGCCGAAAAAAAAAAAAAAAAAGTTGCAGTAGGACCTGAGGACTGAAAATACACATGCTGATTTCTTCTCATCAAGCAGAAGTTTCCAGGCTGGAACTTAGAATAGTTCATCCCCTGGATTATTGATTAAAAGAAGCCTATAGGGCTTCCCTGATGGCGCAGTGGTTGAGAGTCTGCCTGCCGATGCAGAGGATGCGGGTTCGTGCCCTGGTCCGGGAAGATCCCACATGCCGCGGAGCGGCTGGGCCCGTGAGCCATGGCCGCTGAGCCTGTGCGTCCGGAGCCTGTGCTCTGCAATGGGAGAGGCCACAACAGTGAGAGCCCCGCGTACCGGAAAAAAAAAAAAAGAAGCCTGTAACTGTTAGGCTTCTAAAGTCAAAAAGACAAATTTGTGATCAGGCCATAACTGAAGCACACGCAGAGGCCAAGAGATTTACAGGGCACTTCCTTGTGGGTAAATCAGAATCACAGTGGAGAGCCGGGTGACAGCAGTCAGCAGCGCCCCCTTGGATTAAAGAGAAGAGAAGGCTCTGGGCTAGGTGTGTCCTATGTACAAGTTACATGAAGGTGACACCAATTCATAACTCCAGGGAGAGACCACTTAACTAACCAATGAGCCATGTTTCTGTTTAGAATTCTATTCCCAGACCTAAGAGTTTGTTTAAGCAACTCTTTGGCCATCACTGGAGCTGTCAGTCCACAGAAGTGCTTAAGCTGACTGTTGGGAAAAGCAAGACTCAGAAGAGCATCCTTCCAGAAAGGCAATTTCTACATTTTTAACTAGCTGGGTCACTTTACAGGAGTGACTTAATCTCTCTAATCTTCATTTTCTTCATCTACAAAATGGGAATAAGAATGACAGAATTATGTCAAGAATTATATGAACTAACACAGGTGAGGTCATTAGCACAGGAGCTGATGGACAGTAAGTTCTCAATAAATGCTAGCAAAGGGGCTTCCCTGGTGGTGCAGTGGTTGGGAGTCCGCCTGCCGATGCAGGGGACACGGGTTCGTGCCCCGGTCCAGGAAGATCCCACATGCCGCGGAGTGGCTGGGCCCGTGAGCCATGGCCGCTGAGCCTGCGCGTCCGGAGCCTGTGCTCCGCAACGGGAGACGCCACAGCAGTGAGAGGCCCGCGTATCGCAAAAAAAAAAAAATATATATATATATATATATATATATATATATATATATATATATATGTCAATAAATGCTAGCAAAGTTGATGCTACCGATGATGACTGTGACATTGAAGAGTAAGTAGAAGAAATCTTTATGTAAACAATAATCCTGTATCTTTAGAGGATATCTTTAAAAGTTTTATCTGTATCTTTAAAAGTCTTAGCTAGTGTCAGCCATAAACTTGCTCCTTCTTTTCCTTTGTCTACAAATGTTTGCCAGTGTTTGGTTACAAGAGAGGCCGCCTATGGAAAATCTTTGAAAGATTTGGCAAGACATTGGAGTGGTCAGGATTGCTTGATTTGTCCGATACAGATCTCACACTTCTGATGTAAATGCACACTTCTATACATATATAAAAATTAAAAGATGCCTGGGACTCTGAGGTCCGTCCGGGCAGCAGCCAGCTCCTGCCTCTTTAGGAAGTGGTCCCAGCATGGTGATGTCCCAGTCTGGTGAGGACATGGAGAGGCAGTGACCCTGTGTTTATTTCCTTGTTGATTTCCCTTCCCTGGCTCCAAGCTCATTGTCCCATTGCCTGCAGGAAAACAACATCCAGGGGTGCGGTAGGCCTGACTTGGCAGCCCTAAAGGTGAACAAAAGGATCCTGGCTTTGGCGAGAGCAAAAGGAAGTTGGAGGGAGCCTCGGCCCCATCCATACCAGAACAGACTTGTCGTTGATGCCCCTGAGTGGCTGCTCTGCAGCGGCTGCTCTCCCTGGAAGCTCCCCAGAGGCTGCTCTTAGGTTGATGCATTAGCTCTGTGCAAAGCCTGCAGCAGGGGCACAGGACGAGCTGATTAACTCCAGGGCAGAGTGGTTCTCGTGCATGTCTGGAAGACGGGGCACAGGAAAGAGAAGGGAAATTTTCCTGGGCTACTGCTGAGTCAGAAAAACTGAGCTCCCAAATGGACTTTACCCAGAGGCCTCACACGGCTGGAAACTGATCCACAATGCAGCAAAGGTAAGAGGCCTGCTTCCTCCCGAGGGTGGTATCTCAGGCAACTGGGGAAAAGTTTGCCCCTGACTACTGCAGCCCAGCCTCCACCCAACCTACTACACACACACACACACACACACACACACACACCAACTTGTTGAGAAGAACCTAGAAATATCTAGTTCTGTCTTTTTCAAAGCACTCTAGAAAGGCCTCAGGACGTTTGCTCTCTTTATGTTTGATTTTTTTCTGCACTCTTCATGGACACGTCTTCCTTTACTTTCAAAAATAAAAACTACTTTTTTATTTCATTTTTTACTGGCCAAGCAGGTCAGTAAAAACAGAAGTAATCCCACTAATGGTGACTGGGTTTATATAACATTATTCTTCATCAGTATTCAAAACACGTTCACAGGTTTTGTCCCATTTCTACCAGAGAAATGGGCATTGCCACTGCAATTTTACCCTCGGAGACACTTAGGTCCAGAGAAATTGTGATTTGCCCAGCAGCACGTAGGAAGGTGAGTGACAGACAGCTCATTTTGTCTCCACTCCTGCCTCTTTCCAGTAGAATGGTGACTCTACTTCCTAAACCAAATACCAGACGACATTCTCTGCCACATATTCTGGCAAATGATCTGATGAGAGGATAGAATTTTAGCAATTGGAACTCTCCTGGATAATCCAGATGTGGAGAGTCACAGTATCCAAGACCCTGCCACCATGTTATGTATCCCTGTTTACTTCCATCCCTGGGCATGGATGCCAGTTCAACAAATGTCGATAAGTGATGGCCCCAGTGCCCAGCTCTGGGCCACATGTCAGGGCGTGGTGCAGACCGTATGCCCAGGAGGTGCTGAAGGAGTACAGAGTGGGGGCTGAGAGAGGAGGTTGTGTGTGAGAAGACTCTCCACAGGAGGGGAGCTTCACACTTGGGCTTAGCATGAAGTAGGGACTTGTACTGAGGGAGAGCATTTCTGATCAGCACAGCCCCCCAGGTAGGGAGGGAGTGGGCATTTACAGCAAGACTGTGACAGCAGGGCAGGGGGTGAAGAGCACGGATGGACGGGGGAATTAGACCATCTGGACATGAATCCTGGTTCCACCACCTACTAGCTCTATGTCCTGGGGTAACTCAGTTAACCCCTCTGACCTCAGTTTTTTGATATGTAAAATGGGACTAATGGTGATACCTACCTCAAGAAGTTGTCTTCAGGTTTAAATGAGATAATGCATGTAAAATCTTTGCTGGCACGTAAGTGCTCAATACATACAAACTACTTAAATACCATGTGCCTGGCCCCATGGGAGATGCTGGGGATACAGATGAAGGGAGCCCTACTCTCAATTTGATCACAGTATTGTGAGTTAGTTGTGTGCCACTAACTATATGCCGTATAGTAAGGGCTGTGGGACGGTAGAGGAGGGATCTACTCAGTCTGTGAGGTTTTGGATTGTTGTTCTGGGCGGCCTATTGGAGGAGGTGGGAAGAATTTTCACAGCAGAGGCCCTGTGTGTAGGAAGGTGACATAGAACAGAGCTACATGGATTTGCTTTTGAACACCAGCTTCATCTCCACCAGATGCCTAGCATAACCATGCCAGTCTGCTCAGGCTGCCATAACAAAATATCACAGCCTGCGTGGCTTAAACAGCAGAAACGTATTTTGTCATAGTTCTGGAGCCTAGAAGTCCAACATCAAGGTTAGGCCACTCTCTTTGGCTTGGAGACAGCCACCTTTTTGCTGTGTCCTTGCATGGTCATTCCTCTGTGCACCTGTACCCTCGGTGTCCCTCTGCATGTCCAAAATTTTTTTTTCTTATAAGGACACCGATCAGTTGGATTAGGGTCCACCCTAAGGACCTCTTTTTAACTTAATCACCTCTTTCAGGGCCCTATCTCCCAATCCAGCCACATTCTGAGATACGGGGCTTCGGCATATGCATCTGGGAGGATACAATTCAACCCATAACAATGAGCCTGTTACTAAGCCTTTCCAAGCTTTATTTCCTCATCTATAACATGGGGACAATACTTTAAAAGGAGAACCATTGTGATGATTATAAAAAGAACACATGAGCCACCTATCCCAGTTTCTGACACTTAGAAGGTTGCCCAATAGGCAATGGTGGTTATTCTCAGCATTTTAGGCCAAGCCTCAGATGAACATGGGATCCCCTGCACAATCCACATTCCACATAGACACTAAAGAACTGGGCCTTAGTTATCCCACAGACTTCCCCAGAGGACAAACGGGCCCTCAGTGTTTCTACTTCCTTGGTTCTGGCAGGGAGCCCATCATCAGATAAGTCAAGTGGCCGACGTGATCAGCCCTATAGATACTGTGTTCTCTCTCTCTAGTTATTCAGTAATCTGTCCTTCCTTTACTAAATGAGTGGGGTGAGAATGCCCATCTCCTACACCTCAGCAGAGAACCAACATGAAGCAGACATACCCTGATTCTACTCTTGGGGCAGCCACTCCAACCTTTAACCTCCCAAAGCAGCCTCTGGGTACCTGTGTCCTGGCAAGTCTGAAAAACATTATAATTCCAACCTAAGATATCTACTACATGTAGATGTAGATATAGTTATAGATATAGATATCGATTATTTTGAAAAATCTCAAACTTACAGAAAAGTTGCATGTATACTACAAAGAATTTTATACTATATTTTTCCTGAACCCTTTGAGAATAAGCTGCCAAAGTGATGCCTCATCTTCCCCAAATACTTTAGTGTGCATTTCCCATAAACAAGGACATTCTCCTACACAACCACAGAATCAGGAACTTAATGTTGATACATTACTATAGTCTAATCCTCAGACCCCAGTAAGCTTTCATTAATTGTCTTTGGATCCTCAGATCAGTTCAAGTGTTTGTCAGTTGTCCCAATAATAGCCTTGATAGCAAAAAGAGTACTTTCGAATCAAGCACTGCATTTAGTTGTCCCATCTCCTTAGTCTGCTCCAATATGCAACCTTTCCTTGGTATTTCTTTCACTTTCATGACCTTGACACTTTTAAAAAATACAGGCTAGTTATTCTGTAGAACGTTCCTCTCTTGGGGTTTGTCTGAATTTCCTCACGTTTAGATTCAAGTTCTACAACTTTGGCAAGAATATCACAGAAGTGATGCTGTGTTCTTCCCATTGCATCCTATCAGGCGGAAGATGATTTTAAATTTCACTGTGATCACTTGATTAAACGGGTGTCTGCTAGGGTACTCCACTGGAAAGTTACTCTTCTTCCTTTTTTTAAATTAATAAGTGTTGTCAGAAAATGACCTTGAAATTATGTAAATATCTCATTCCCAAACTGTCAATGTGCCCTTTTGACATGTTCCCATCATCATTTGAACACTTCTTTACTTCCTGTTACAATGACATGTTCCAGCTTTAAAATTAGCTATTTCTCCAAGGAGCTCTGGTTCCATTATGTGCGGGATTATTTAGAATCCCAATTCTGACTGCTCAGTGTGTTCACTGCTAACTTAGGTATTGCTGTTCCCTGACTCTTTCAGTGGACAGAGCTAGTGTGTGTATATATACATCTATATTATTTCTGTAGATGGTCCATATATACTGAAAACCATAAATTCACTCTGGTACTTCCAATTCCAATCCAGCACCACAGGGTTCATCCTAGCTTTCTCCCTTTCCATATTGTAAGTTCCTTCTCTAACACTTATGGAGCCTGATTTCCATTATCCTTAATACACTTGCTTATTTGATCAATCCCCTGAATGTCACCAACTGCTATCATGACCACTGCCCCCTTCCCCACACAGTTGCCCTCCTCATCCCACTTGGATTCTGACACTGCCCATCCAGGCTCTGGCCCTTGTGCGGGTCAGCCCTTCTCTGTGGCTGATCTCACCTTGTCTGAGCCACCATATCTCCTCCACCCCCCACAAGGGTGACAGCCTTACTCAGCCCACATAATAGCTTTAAGGACTGAATTATTTAGGAAGAGAAGGGAAGGTAAAGAAGATATTCATTCACTTTTAACATTTTTGAAAAACTCAAAAAAGTCATTCTGTGACCCATGGTAAACATCTGTGCGAGTATGTGTTGTCACTGTCTTTGCTTTGTGGGGAGCAGTCTCTTCCATACGAATTGGGCATATGTCCCCAGTACCAGGACTGAAGGCATGAGTTTCACACTACTGATTCTATTCCATTCAACACTGTTCCAATCTATATGGACATGGGCTGCTCACGGTCTACTCAGGGTACCAACAATATTTCCAGGCTGAAAACTACTATTTGGGCAATCGCTGCTCCTTTTTCTATTCTGAGTCCTAGTCTGGGCTCTGCCTTATTTATTTATTTAAAACTAGATAGTAAGCACTTACCCGAAACCAGGTACCTGGCTAGGTTGGGACACAGAGATTTAAAGCCTTGGTCTCAGCCCTCAGGGAACTCTCAGTCCACCATGAGATGCAGACAAGAGTCAGACAGTTATAAATCTGTGCAGCAAAGTGCAATGTGAGCTGTCTGAACAGCCTGCACCTAACCTAGAGGGCACCTAACCTAGATGGGGTGGACAGAGAGAAGATGCCCGAGGGGAACCCTGAATTGGCAGGGATTAACAAAGTAAGGAAGGGCAGGAAGGGAGGCATAGGGAGAGGTGTGTGGAAGGGCCAGAGGCAAGGGGAGGGGCTGAAAAGGCAGGTGCAGGTTGGTGGAGGTGTGTCACACATGTCAGGTTAACATGGTTGGATTTTATTTTAACATCTTTATTGGAGTATAATTGCTTTACATTGTTCTGTTGGTTTCTGCTGTATAACAAAGTGAATCAGCTATATGTATACATATATCCCCATATCCCTTCCCTCTTGTGTCTCCCTCCCACCCTCCCTATCCCACCCCTCTAGGTGGACACAAAGCACTGAGCTGATCTCCCTGTGCTATGCATCTGTTTCCCACTAGCTATCTGTTTTACATTTGGAAGTGTATATATGTCAGTGCCACTCTCTAACTTCTTCCTAGCTTACCCTTCCCCCACCCTGTGTCCTCAAGTCCATTCTCTACGTCTGCTTCTTTATTAACACAGTTGGGTTTTAGACTTTAGGACATGAGGCTCTGGAGCCCAACTTTCTCGGTTCAAATCCTGACTCAGCCACTTACTAGTTGTGTGATCTTAGGCAAGTGACTATTTTGTGTCACAGTTACTTTCACTGTAAAACTGGAGATTATAATCGTACTTACATCATGGGATTGACATAATGATTAAATTAGTGATGTTACATCCTGCACAGAAAAATGCACAGCATATAAAAAACATATAACAGAGAGGGCAGACAGCAGAAGCAAGAAGAACTACAGTCCTGCAGCCTGTGGAATGAAAACCCCATTCACAGAGACAGAAAAAATGAAAAGGCAGAGGACTATGTAGCAGATGAAAGAACAAGATAAAACCCCAGAAAAGCAGTTAAATGAAGTGGAAATAGGCAACCATCCAGAAAAAGAATTCAGAATAATGATAGTGAAGATGATCCAGGACCTCGGAAAAAGAATGGAGGTAAAAATTGAGAAGGTGAAAGAAATGTTTAAAATAGACCTAGAAGAATTAAAGAACAAAAAAACAGAGATGAACAATACAATAACTGAAATGAAAACTACACTAGAAGGAATCAATAGCAGAATAACTGAGGCAGAAGAACGGATAAGTGACCTGGAAGACACAATGGTGGAATTCACTGCCACAGAACAGAATAAAGAAAAAAGAATGAAAAGAAATGAAGACAGCCTGAGACCTCTGGGACAACATTAAATGCAACAACATTCACATTATAGGGGTCCCAGAAGGAGAAGAGAGAGAGAAAGGACCCGAGAACATATTTGGAGAGATTATAGTCGAAAACTTCCCTAACGTGGGAAAGGAAATAACGACCCAAGTCCAGGAAGCGCAGAGTCCCAGGCAGGATAAACCCAAGGAGAAACAGGCCAAGAAATATAGTAATCAAATTGGCAAAAATTAAAGACAAAGAAAAATTATTGAAAGCAACAAGGGAAAAACAACAAATAACATATAAAGGAACTCCCATAAGTTTAGCTGCTTTCTCAGCAGAAACTCTACAAGCCAGAAGGGAGTGGCAAAATATATTTAAAGTGATGAAAGGGAACAACCTAAAACCAAGATTCTACCCGGCAAGGGTCACATTCAGATTCGACAGAGAAATTAAAACCTTTACAGACAAGCCAAAGCTAAGAGATTTCAGCACCATCAAACCAGCTCTACAAGAAATGCTAAAGGAACTTCTCTAAGTGGGAAACACAAGAGAAGAAAAGGACCCACAAAAACAAACCCAAAACAATTAAGAAAACGGTAATTGGAACATACATATCTATAATTACCTTAAATGTGAATGGATTAAATACTCCAACCAAAAGTCACAGGCTTGCTGAATGTATACAAAAACAAGACCCATATATATGCTGTCTACAAGAGACCCACTTCAGACCTAAGGACACATACAGACTGAAAGTGAGAGGATGGAAAAAGATATTCCGTGCAAATGGAAATCAAAAGAAAGCTGGAGTAGCAATACTCATATCAGATAAAATAGACTTTAAAATAAAGAATGTTACGAGAGACAAGGAAGGACACTACATAATGATCAAGGGATCAATCCAAGAAGAAGATATAACAATTATAAATATATATGGACCCAACATAGGAGCACCTCAATACATAAGACAAATGCTAAGAGCTATAAAAGAGGAAATTGACAGTAACACAATAATAGTGGGGCACTGTAACACCTCACTTACACCAATGGATAGATCATCCAGACACAAAATTAATAAGGAAACACAAGGGCTTTTTTTTTTTTTTTTTTTTTTTTTTTTTGCGGTACACGGTCCTCTCACTGTTGTGGCCTCTCCTGTTGCAGAGCACAGTCCCCGGATGCACAGGCTCAGCAGCCATGGCTCATGGGCCTAGCCGCTCCACGGCATGTGGGATCTTCCCGGACTGGGGCACAAACCCATGTCCCCTGCATCGGCGGGCAGACTCTCAACCACTGCGCCACCAGGGAAGCCCAGGAAACACAAGCTTTAAATGACACAATAGACCAGATACATTTGATTGATATTTATAGGACATTCCATCCAAAAACAGCAGATGACACTTTCTTCTCAAGCGCACACAGAACATTCTCCAGGATAGATCACATCTTGGGTCACAAATCAAACCTTGGTAAATTTAAGAAAATTGAAATCATATCAAGCATGTTTTTGAACCACAATGCTATGAGATTAGATACAAATTACAGGGAAAAAAACACAAAAAACACAAACACATGGAGACTAAACAATACGTTACTAAATAACCAAGAGATCACGTAAGAAATAAAGAAGGTAATCAAAAAATACCTACAGACAAATGACAATGAAAACACACTGATCCAAAACCTATGAGATGCAGCAAAAGCAGTTCTAAGAAGGAAGTTTATAGCAACACAATCCTACCTCAAGAAACAAGAAAAATCACAAATAAACAATCTAACCTTTCACCTAAAGGAACTAGAGAAAGAAGAACAAACAAAACACAAAGTTAGTAGAAGGAAAGAAATCATGAAGATCAGAGCATAAATAAATGAAATAGAAACAAAGAAAACAATAACAAAGTCAATAAAACTAATAGCAGTTCTTGAGAAGATAAACAAAATTGACAAACTTTTAGCCAGACTCATCAAGAAAAAGAGGGAGAGGACTCAAATCAATAATATTAGAAATGAAAAAGGAGAAGTTACAAAGGACACTGCAGAAATAGAACACATCATAAGAGACTACTACAAGCAACTCTTTGCCAATAAAATGGACAACCTGGAAGAAATGGACAAATTCTTAGAAACGTATAACCTTCCAAGACTGAACCAGGAAGAAATAGAAAATATGAACAGACAAATCGCAAGTAATGAAATTGAAACTGTGATTAAAAATCTTCCAACAGGGCTTCCCTGGTGGTGCAGTGGTTGAGAGTCCGCCTGCCGATGCAGGGAACGCGAGTTCGTGCCCCAGTCCGGGAAGATCCCACATGCCGCGGAGCGGCTGGGCCCGTGAGCCATGGCCGCTGGACCTGAGCGTCCGGAGCCTGTGCTCCGCAACGGGAGAGGCCACAACAGTGAGAGGCCCGCGTACCGCAAAAAAAAAAAAAAAAAAAAAAATCTTCCAACAAACCAAAGTCCAGGACCAGATGGCTTCACAGGTGAATTCTATCAAACATTTAGAGAAGAGCTAACACCCATCCTTCTCAAACTCTTCCAAAAGGTTGCAGAGGAAGGAACACTCCCAAACTCATTCTGTGAGGCCACTATCACCCTGACACCAAAACCAGACAAAGATACTACAAAAAAAGAAAATTATACTTCAATATCACTGATGAATATAGATGCAAAAATCCTCAACAAAATACTAGCAAACAGAATCCAACAACACATTAAAAGGATCATACATCATGATCAAGTAGAATTTATCCCAGGGATGCAAGGATTCTTCAGTATATGCAAGTCAATCAGTGTGATACACCATATTAACAAATTGAAGAATACAAACCATATGATCATCTCAATAGATGCAGAAAAAGCTTTTGAGTAAATTCAATACCCATTTATGACAAAAACTCTCCAGAATGTGGGGATAGAGAGAATCTACCTCAGCATAATAAAGGCCATATACAACAAACCCACAAGAAACATCATTCTCAATGGTGAAAACCTGAAAGCATTTCCTCTTAAGATCAGGAATAAGGCAAGGATATCCACTCTCGCCGCTATTGTTCAGCATAGTTTTGGAAGTCCAAGGCACAGCAATCAGAAGAAAAAGAAATAAAAGGAAAACAAATTGGAAAAAAAGAAGTAAAACTATCACTATTTGCAGATGACATGATACTATACATAGAAAATCCTAAAGATGCCACCAGAAAACTACTAGAGCTAATCAATGAATTTGGTAAAGTTGCAGGATACAAAATTAATGCACAGAAATCTCTTGCATTCCTATACACTAACAACAAAAGATCAGAAAGATAAATTAAGGAAACAATCCCATTCACCATTGCAACAAAAAGAATAAAATACCTAGGAATAAACCTACCTAAGGAAGTAAAAGACCTGTATTCAGAAAACTATAAGACCATGATGAAGGAAATCAAAGATAGCACAAACAGATGGAAAGATACACCATGTTCTTGGATTGGAAGAATCAATAGTGTGAAAATGACTATACTACCCTAAGCAATCTACAGATTCAATGCAATCCCTATCAAATTACCAGTGGCATTTTTTACAGAACTAGAACAAAAAATCTTAAAATTTGTATCGAGACACAAAAGACCCCAAATAGGCAAAGCAGTCTTGAGGGAAAAAAACAGAGCTGGAGGAATCAGACTCCCTGACTTCAGACTATACTACAAAGCTACAGTAATCAAGACAATATGGTACTGGCACAAAAACAGAAATACAGATCAATGGAACAGGATAGAAAGCCCAGAGATAAACCCTCGCACCTAGGGTCAACTAACCTATGATAAAGGAGGCACGGATATACAATGGAGAAAAGACAGCCTCTTCAATAATTGGTGCTGGGAAAACTGGACAGCTACATGTAAAAGAATGAAATTGGAACACTCCCTAACACTATACACAAATATAAACTCAAAATGGATTAGAGACCTAAATGTAGGATGGGACACTATAAAACTCTTAGAGGAAAACATAGGAAGAACACTCTTTGACATAAATCACAGCAAGAACTTTTTTCACCCACCTCCTAGAGTAATGGAAATAAAAACAAAAATAAACAAATGAGACCTAATGAAACTTAAAATCTTTTGTCCAGCAAAGGAAACTATAAACAAGATGAAAAGACAACCCTCAGAATGGGAGAAAATATTTGCAAATGAATCAATGGAGGAAGGGTTAATCTCCAAATATATAAACAGCTCATGCAGTTCAATATTAAAAAAAAAAAAACCCAGTCAAAAAATGGGCAGAAGACCTAAATAGACATTTCTCCAAAGAAGACATACATATGGCCAAGAGACACATGAAAAGCTGACCAACATCATTAATTATTAGAGAAATGCAAATCAAAACTACAATGAGGTATCACTTCACACCAGTTAGAATGGGCATCATCAGAAAATCTACAAACAGCAAATGCTCGAGAGGGTGTGGAGAAAAGGGAACCCTCTTGCACTGTTGGTGGGAATGTAAATTGATACAGTCACTATGGAGAACAGTATGGAGGTTCCTTAAAAAACTAAAAATAGAATTACTATATGACCCAGCAATCCCACTACTGGGCATATACCCAGAGAAAACCATAATTCAAAAAGACACATGCACCCCAGTGTTCATTGCAGCACTATTTACAATAGCCAGATCATGGAAGCAACCTAAATACCCATTGACAGATGAATGGATGAAGAAGATGTGGTACATTTATACAATGGAATATTGCTCAGCCATAAAAGGGAACAAAATTGCATCATTTGTAGAGACGTGGATGGACCTAGAGACTGTCATACAGAGTGAGGTAAGTCAGAGAAAAAGAAATACCATATAGTAACGCATATGTGGGGAATCTAGAAAAATGGTACAGATGAACCGGTTTGCAAGGCAGAAATAATCACAGACGTAGAGAACAAACGTTATGGACACCAAGGGGGGAAAGCAGAGGTAGGGGTGGTGGTGGTGGTGGTTGTGGGATGAATTGGGAGATTGGGATTGACATATATACAGTAAGATGCATAAAATAGATAACTAATAAGAACCTGCTGTATTAAAAAAGCATATAATAAATATTAGCTGTTATTATTATTTCCCAATAGGTGGATCAAAAACAGATTAGGTTACTGGCAAAGCAGAGGCAGCAAACACATCACTAATTAAAAGAAAGAGAAGGGCTTCCCTGGTGGCGCAGTGGTTGAGAGTCCGCCTGCCGATGCAGGGGACACGGGTTCGTGCCCCGGTCCGGCTGGGCCTGTGGGCCGTGGCCGCTGAGCCTGCGCGTCTGGAGCCTGTGCTCCGCAACGGGAGAGGCCACAACAGTGAGAGGCCCGCGTACCCCAAAAAAAAAAAAAAAAGAGAAGTTTAAAAGAATAGATTTGGGCATTTCAAAAGAAACTCTGAAATTGTTATTTTGAGAAAAATCAGAGCTTTATTGCCCTTCTGTAAGCTCATTTTATGGCTTACTGTTGTTCTACTTTTGATATATTTGGAGGAATGTGAGGCCATCACAGTCTTTTCATTGTTTTGGCCTCTAAAGGTCCTAGCGTTACAGAGGAGACAGACTATGGAGACCTCGTCTCTTCTATTGGTTTATTCACCAAGACCTGTTGGGACTGGCTGTTATACACACCCATTGAGGTCCAGGCCAATAACCATGTCACATTGTCCTGACAAACCCAGCAGCAACCAAGGCCACCCCGAAGCTGAAGGGGGACCATCTTGAAATTCAGTTATTGTTAAAATAGTTCTACACCCTGAATGTGTGTTGGGGGTGGAAGGGTGGAGAGTGGGGAGGTTCTTGAAACTGCCCTAAAAGTCTGTTTGGAAAGGAGCTGGCAGCACTTCTAGCCTTCTGATGACGCAGCTGTGAGGCAGTCCTCATTTCCCTACAGTTCACATCCGCTGAGAGCCGGTGGAACCGAAAGTGGAAGCTCAGAAATGTCAGTAGTGCATCATACTTTAAAACTTCTAAGCATCAAAAGACACAATCAACAGAGTGACAAGGCGACCCATGGCATGGGAAAAATATTTGCAAAGCATATACTTGATAAGGAGTTAATATGAAGACTATATAAAGAACTTCTACAACTCAACAATAAAAACAACCCAATTTTTAAATGGACAAAACAGACATTTCTCCAAAGAAGATATACAAATTGCAAATAAGCACATGAAAAGATGCTCAGTGTCACTAATTATTAGGAGATGCAAATCAAAACCACAAGGAAAAGGAAATACCACCTTGCAACTATTAGAATGTCTGCTCTCAAAAGAAAAGAATCCGCAAAATAACAAGTGTCAGTGAGGATGCAGAAAAATTGGAACTCTTGTGCACTGTTGGTAGGAATGCACAATGGTGCAACCACTGTGGAAAATGGGAAATTGGTATGGTGATTCCTCAAAAACTTAAAATAGTACTACAGTATGAACCAGCACTTCCATTTCTGGGTATATACCCAGAATAATTGAAAACAGGAACCCAAACAGATATATGTATACCCTTGTTCATAGAAGCATTATTCACAATTGCCAAGGGATGGAAGAAACCCAGATGTCCATGGACAGATGAATGAATAAAGAAAGTGGGGTATAAACATACAATGGAATACTATTCAAACTTAAAAAGGAAGGGAATTCTGACACATACCACCGATGGATGAACGTTGAGGACGTTATATATTAAGTGAAATAAACCAATCACAATGGGACAAATACTGTATGATTCCACTCATATGAGGTACATAGAGTAGTCAAATTCATAGAGACAGAAAGTGGAATAGTGGTTGCCAGGGGGGAGGAGAGAATGAGAAGTTTTTGTTTAATGGGTACAGAGTTTCAGGTTGGGGAGAGGAAAAGAGATCTAGAGATGGATGGTGCTGATCGTTGCCCAGTAATGTGAGTGTACTAAATGCCCCTGAGCCGTATGTACCCTTAGAAATAGTGAAAATGGTCAATTTTATATTATGTATATTTTACCACAATTTAAAATAATAATTAAGAAATGCCAATAAAGCCTAGCTTTTCTTTCTTAACAAAGGGATTCTGGAAAAAATGGTTAGGCAAACTTGTAGAAGGAAAAAAATCCTATAATTTATAGAGAATTTTCCACATCTCAGAGTTTCCTAAAAATGTTAGAGACCTAAATTTCAATACTGGAATTTTATTTTAAAGCTTTTCTCTGAGAAGGTAAATACATAAGAAAATAAGTCTTGGTCAGAACTTGGGCATGCTCTCAAAAATGAGGTATTGTCTGCTAGATCACAAAGAACCTACAACTCTACCGATGATATAAGGAGATGGTCTCCTAAAACAAATAAGATCAACATCATATTGAAGATACAGAAATGAAAGAGGCACTGCAAGGTGTGTTTGTTTATTCAATTGTGTGTGTGTGTGTGCACACTCGCACATGCTCCTAAAACATTTTAAGCTTATAGTTCTTGACTGGTGGCAGGGGAGCCAGGTATGTGAAAGGAGTTTAAGAAATATCTACACTGATGGTCCCTTCTGCACTGAAAGGCAGAGAAACAGACCCAGCATGAGGCTGACTCTGAATTCGAGGTCACAGCCTGTGTTGCGAGAAGCATCTACCCAACCCCTGGTTCTGGGACAGGAAGGAAAGAGGAACTGACACAAGAACGGGCTCTTCCTCCCTCGTTCCTGAATATCTGACCAGGAGGCCACCTCTGAACCCGGAGGAGCCCTGCCTTTCAAAGCCTCCTCCACCTCTAAGCTCACCGGTTCACTTTATGCCCTCAGGGGCTTTAATTTCCTCATATGTAAAATTAGAACAATAATGAAATACTAGAGGGCAATGGTGCTTCATTAACCATAAAATAGATGCGGGTTTTTATTTATTTGTGTTCTACTTCATTCCACAGAGAAACTGGTGGCTACAGCTGGCAAATACAAAGTAGAACAGTGGCTCACGCTAACATGGCCCGTTTCTGGCCAGCAGGGGTTTTTTAATTTTTTATACTTGCCACCAACATCTAAAAATCAGGAGATTTCATATAAAATCCAAATTTCAAATTCTGTTAAAATGTAGTAAAAACCTAGCCACACTGGTCTCACTTTCATGCCTTGATCCACTCACCTGGCAGATGTGGATTGGGTGACAGTTCTGTGCCAGGCACTGTTCTGGGTGCTAGGGATATAGCAGTGGTAAGAGAGAGTAAACAGATAAATCAGATAATTGCAGAAAATGATAAATGCTATGAATAAGCACGGTTAGGGGCTAGAGATGGACAATGGGGGAAGGGGACAATGCTATTTGAGTAGAATGGCCAGGAAGGACCTCTCTCTGTTTGCCACAGTCCACTCCATGCCCTATTACCCCACTTACTTCAGTCATTTACTGATACCCGCCTAGCAATTAGAGGCATCTGAGGCTAAGAACATACAATGACGGGAAATATAATCAAGAATTTAAATTAGGAACAGGGGAAATGTAAATAAGATTAGGATAACAAGAGCAGAGGAAATAAGAATCAAGTGTGCATGCCACAAGAGCCTTCATCATTGGTAGAGCTGGGCATCAGATTTAAACCTGAACTTCCTGGCAACTAGAGCAAAAGGGAGATATGTCCAATGACATCATCCACATTTTCAGAAGGGAAGAAAGAAAGCCATTCCTTTATAGGTACAAAGGTTTCCTCACCTAAACTGGGAGTAGAAATTGACCACATCAGACTTTATAAAGGGAACTGTGAGTGATACAGTGTTCAATATCCTCACCAACACATTCACAGAAGTATGGTATTTCCCACTGATCAGTCATTCATTCAAAACCCTTTTGTCGAGACACTAACATAAGCACTGGCCATGCAAAAATGCCTGTTGTTTTCCCTTTTTTCCCTGGTGTCCATAGATAAGAGATGAGGGTGTCTCTTATGAGAACATTGTTGTATGAAAAGTCAAGATAATGCAATGCAGACCTCTTGCTCCTGCTGATTTCAATTCACAGAGAATCAGAAGAATGGACAGAATGCCTGTCACTCAAACTCCCTTCCATAAATCTATCTTCTCTCAGCTGGTTAGACAGAGGGTAAGTAAAGAGTAGAATTAACAGTTCTTTGTGACATTCCTCAGTGACAGCCACTCCTATTACTAAAAGGCAATTTCTGTGGTCCTTGAACCTTTTGACTTAAGTAAGTAAATCTCTTTCTTTTTATGGACTAGCCCAGCAGGGGAATTACTAATGGTTACACATTCTGACTGCTTACTACTGAGACCAGCCCACGTGAGGGAAGGAAGTTCCTACATCTATTCATTCACCCCCTGCACAAGTAGCCTCTGCCACACTCCTAGGCTGGTGACCAAACACTGGGAGATCTAGCCTGTCTTCTAGAATGTTCCTAGGCAGTTCTTTCATGGCTTCAGTGTCCAAAGCTTCATAAGGGTTCCCTTGCCAAAGGAGCCCAAAGGATTCTTGCTTTGTGTTAGCTCCATTGTGTACGCCCCAAGTACAGAGCATACCTATGTTTTTAAAGATGTCAACCCCCCCGTGAGAAAACACACAGGCAGAAATATAGTTAAACCAAATTTTCTGCCCTTATTTTTTGGCCCAGGGGCTGCCTGGCTGAGTCCTTGTCACCAGGATTATCTCCTGGCTCACTGGCGATTTTGTGGGCTCGCTCTCCTGCAGTTGGCAAGAATCGAGGCATTGTCTGAGGGCCAGGGCCAAGCATTACTTCTCTCTCACTCTTTTGAAAGCTGAGAAGAGCCTTTTGACTGTGCTGGTTATAATCCTTACCCAGACTTCCTCCACTCCATTACCATACCTCTCTGTTACTCTGACTAAATATCCCCTTTGAGCCAACCTCACAGAACTGGTTCTCTGGGTTTGCAACAATGACCTTCCAGAAACACCCTGAGCTCAGTCTGGCTCGAGCCTCACAGTCTCTGCTTGGCCATCTGGCAAAGAGGCCCTTCTGGTGCCAAAGTAACTGACCCCACGTGAGATGTTATCCAAGTCACTTGACATGGAATCCTGCTCCGTCCTGGAACAGGACAGCCCAAGAGTTCCCAAGGATTTGCTCCAAGAGTCCCAGCTAGTGCTGTGTTTCTGACAAACTTCATTGTGTAAATTTCTTTCCATGGACCAAAACAAATATTTAGGCTTACATCTACACACATGCATAAATACCTCAATATAGACTACATTGTTTTTTTTAATTTAATTTTTATTTCATATTGGGGCATAGTTGATTTACAGTGTTGTGTTAATTTCAGGTGTACAGCAAAGTGGTTCAGTTATACATATACGTATATCCATTCTTTTTCAGATTCTTTTCCCATGTAGGTTATTACAGAATATTGAGTAGAGTTCCCTGTGCTATACAGTAGGTCCTTGTTGATTATCTATTTTATATATAGTAGTGTGTATATGTTAATCCTAACCTCCTCATTTATCCCTCCCCCTACCACATCTACCCTTTGGTAACCATAAGTTTGTTTTCTATGTCTGTGAGTCTAATTCTGTTTTATAAATAAGTTCATTTGTGTCATATTTTAGATTCCTCATATAAGTGATATCACATGATATTTGTCTTTCTCTGTCTGACTTACTTCACTTAGTATGATAACCTCTAAGTCCATCTATGTTGCTGCAAATGGCATGATTTCGTTCTTTTCTTATGGCTGAGTAATGTTCCACTGTATATATGTACCACATCTTCTTTATCCATTCCTCGGTCAATGGACATTTTGGTTGCTTCCATGTCTTGGCTATTGTAAATAGTGCTAAGACTACACTGTTTTAACTTAAATCATTTTTCATTCATTTCTTTTACCACTAAAGTGAGGTTCAAAATACAGTGCATCCAACACACCCATTGGGCTTTGTTTCTGAAGGGTAAGTGTTATCATTACTAAGACTTTTAGAGTAAATGCTTTGTAGACTAATAAAAACTTGTCACAAACATGCACTGAGTGGCCAGGAAACACCTGGAAAAGGTGCGTTGAGTTCAGCAGGTGCTCAACTTGTGAAATAATAATAATCGGTCACTTACTGAGTTTTTCTCATGTGCCAGACACCATAAAACTCTTTACATGGCTTGGCTTATCTTGTTTAATTCACATGATTCTGAAAAGTACTATGATAATTTCCATTTTTCAGGTAGAAAAACTGAGGTTTAAAAAGGTTAAGTAAGGGCCTCCCTGGTGGCGCAGTGGTTGAGAGTCCGCCTGCCGATGCAGGGGATACCGGTTCGTGCCCCGGTCCGGGAGGATCCCATATGCCGCGGAGCGGCTGGGCCCGTGAGCCATGGCTGCTGAGCCTGCGCATCCGGAGCCTGTGCTCCGCAACGGGAGAGGCCACAACAGTGAGAGGCCCGCATACAGCAAAAAAAAAAAAAAAAAAAAAAAAAAAAAAAAAAAAAAAAAAAGGTTAAGTAACATGCCCAAAGTCACCAAGCAGCAGGACTGAGTTTGAAACCAGGTCTGTTATACTTCAAAGCTCTTAACAGGAGGTAGAAGGGAAGGCAGAGGAAGGTGGTGAGAGAGTGAAAGGTCTTGGGTAGCCCACCCTTCACGACCCCTCAAGCTTCCTGATCAACTCTCTACGTCCATACTGTGGTGCTTGTCTGCTTAATGGACAAAGAACCGCTTTTTCAGAATCTACATCAGTCATTTTCTCTGTTCGTTCTGATTGACACCTGATTAAACCATCAAGACTGAGGTTTCCCAACCTCGCCAACACTGGCATTTAGGGCTGGATATTTCTTGGTGGTGGTGAGCTGTCTTGTAGCATATTTAGCAGCATCCCTGGCTTCTGCTCACTAGATGCCAGTAACATCTCCCCAGTTTTGACAATCAACAATGTCTCCCGAAGTTGTCAAATGTCCCCTGGAGGGCAAAACCACCCCATACGGAGAACCACCGCACTTGATACAACGAGAGGTGAAAAGAGATTAAAGTTCCAGAGGTGATGGTGAAGTTCCCCAGAGGGCAGGAGTTTCTGTGGGTCTGGCTGAGAGGCCTCTGGGAATTCTTCAGGTGAAGCAACCCCACTTCTAGTCACCCTGTCATTCTGACCTCAAGCTAAGTGGAAAAGGCCAAGACTAATCACCCAAAGGAAGCCTCTGGCCCCATAGGCTGGCATGTGGGTGGAGTAAGGGGGGTCCCTCCAAAAGGCCCTGATGGCCATGATTAACCTTCCCAGTGTCACCATTCCGGCAGGAAGTTTGTGTCTAGCTGGGAAATGGTCCTTTCTTCCATAGCCACCTCTGTGGCATTCATTTAATCCCAAGCATAAATGACTAAAGAGTGATCATGCCAGATATGACTTTAAGGTATACGGGGTATGCGGGAAGTGCCTAGGCTGGTGCTGGTGTCTCATGGCTTATCACAAGGTGGCCAGTGGGACACCAGAGTCCTTTGTCTCAGCCCCCACATTGGGCCTCAAATTTAAAATTTTGACATCCTCTCCCATGTTATGTACATGCTGAATTTTTGCACGTGGTCAAAAGCACTAATTTGTTCAATATATACATTTAAAATATATCACGCTTTTCACATGTCTATTTTGGACTTTCTTTTATTTTAAATATCTCAAGAGCCTCAAAAAGTGGGCATGGCCCAGGCCTGTCTTAACTTCTGACATAGCCTGCTTTCATCATTATAAGGCAGAGCAAGGCACATAGGGAGAGTGATCTCCAGGGGCTAGAAGGCCTTGGGCCCCCAAATTGTTCCACATGTGTTCTTAGTGCTGAAAATTCCATGAAAACTTTCTACACGATATCTTACATTCCAGGATAATTTTTAAATAAAAAATATCCCTGGGAGAATGTATAATGACCTCTCAAAACTAAATCACGAGAAAATAGACAAGCCAATTTAAGAAATGGTCAAAAGATTTGGACAGTCACTTTGCCAAAATAAGATTTACAGATAACAAGTAAACACATGGAAAGATGCACAACATTATTAGTCATTAGGGGAAAGCAAATTAAAACCAGATTGAGACACCATTACATACATTTTAGAATAGCTAAACCTAGAAAGGATGACCATACCGAATGTTGGAAAGCGTATAGGAACTGCAACTACTTGTGGGGAAAAAAAATGGTACAACCACTTTGGACAACGGTTTGGCAGTTTCTTAAAAAGTTGAACATATACCTGCCGTACGATCCAGCCGTTGCACTCCTCAGAATTTACCAAAAAATGAAGGCTTATGGGCTTCCCTGGTGGCGCAGTGGTTGAGAGTCCACCTGCCGATGCAGGGGACGTGGGTTCATGCCCCGGTCCAGGAGGATCCCACATGCTGCGGAGCGGCTGGGCCCGTGAGCCATGGCCGCTGGGCCTGCGCGTCTGGATCCTGTGCTCCGCAACGGGAGAGGCCACAACAGTGAGAGGCCCGCGTACCACAAAAAAAAAAAAAAAAAAAAAATGAAGGCTTATATCCACACAAAGTCTTGTACACATATATTCACAGCAGCTTTATTTGTAATCACCTCAAGGTAGGAACAACCCAAATGGCCATCAACAGGTGAATGAATGGACAGACCACCATGGAAAACTACTCAGCAGTAAAAAGGAACAAACTATTCATACATACAATATGAATGAATCTCAAAAGTATTTTGCTGAGTGGAAAAAGCCAGACAAAAGAACATTCTGTCTGATTCCATTTGTATAGGATTCTAGAAAATGCAAATAATCTATAGTTATAGGAAGCAAATTTATGGTTGCCTGGGGATGTGGAGTGAAGGGACAAGCGAGGGGAGGGATTATAAAGGAGCATAAGGGAACTTTGGGAGGTGATGGGCATGTTTATTATCTCAACTGTGGTGTGGACGAAGAGTGTCACCTGCCATATCAGTAAACAAAGGATGTTGCGACCATCCATCGAGCAGCCACTGCAGTCACCACAAACAGTGCACCCTGAGGGCGTTCAGGATGGAGAAAAGCAAGATCCAGGCCCTAGATAGTTAAGGTGCATATCAAAGGAATGATTTCAATGAGCCCAGACTCTTGCATCTTCTCATACAAGGTGCTAAATTTATTAACTTGAGATGTGAGGTTTTCTTTAATTAATAGTAATCATTTGAGGTTCCGACTACCCAGGTTTTGTTGCAAAACTTCTATATGTTCTGGCCCCTCCCTTACCCCTGCAGAGCAGTCCCTCAGAGCTACCTGAGAGGCTACCTTCTGGGCTTAAGTCCTCAATTTTGTCCGCCAAGTAAAACATAATTCTCAACTTTTAGGTTGTGCATTTTTTTCAGTCAACGGTGGTGATGATTTCGTGGGCATATCTGGATGCCAAAATTGATCAGATTGTACACATTAAATATGTGCATTCGGCTGGAGCTCAGGCACTAGGGTGCTGTGAGGGTGACAGAGGCACAGTCATTAATTAAATCTTCCCGGGCAGTTTTTCCATCTCCCTCTCCTCGGGCTGAGCACAGTGGCTGTAGCCATCGTGCTTGAGCGCTACCTGGATTGTGTTACTAGAGTCAAGTGTGAGAAACTCATAAAAAATGCAGCAGCTTCTGGGTGGGTGAAAGCCCGGCTGTGACACCCTCTCATACTACCTGAAGGGCACCTTTTATCGGGGTAAGTTCTCTTGGGGCCAGAAGAGATTAGATCAGAATACACTGGATACACTTGCAGGGCTGAAAATCCCTCCTTCTTAGACAGGAGAGAAAAGAGGGTCCCTCCCCACCAGAGTGGAGAAAGTGGCTGAGCAGCTTGGATCCTCTCCAGCCTATTTAGGCCAAAAAACGTGCAGTGTCCCAGTGTCCATTGAGAAAAATCAAACGCGCGCGCGTGCGCACACACACGCACGCACGCGCACACACACACACACACACAGCGGCACCAGAGCCCAGCCGCCTCCGAGGCTGGGGTCTGCAGGTGCAAACTCCAATTAGAGCAGCCGGCCTTCCAATACCTTTTCATCCCGAACAAGGACTGGGTCTCAGCCCCCGCCAGGGATTGAGGAAGGTCCCGGAAGGACTGCCGACCAGACGGAAGGAAACAAAGACTGTCCAAAGAAAAGCAGCTCATGTGAGTCGAACCTGAAACCCTCCCTTCATTCTAAATACTCTTGTGAGAATTAGCCAATGCACATTTGGTGGAAAATCAGTCACTGGCCACAAGGAAACAAACCGCCTTCCAAGGCCCTCCACTTCCTCCGCTAAGTTGGGGAGTTTTCTTTTGCAAACCAGCGAGGCGCAGTATTTCTATAATGGCACAGTCTCCTTGGTTGTTTCCACCATTGACAACATTTCCCCCTAAGCTGATGTGTTTTTCAGAGTTATGGATGCAGGGTGGTCCCTCTGTAACTGGTGGCTCTTTATCATCAATTTCACCTCAAGGCTTAAAAGAAATCACTCGTGCCCCTCATTGTTAGCAAATAAGCATGTGCTTGATATGCTTGCCAGTGCTCTATTCTCAGCAGAAAATCACTAAGACCACAGACTCATTTTCTCTACTCCTCCTCTTCTCTCTCCTCATGTTTCTTTTACTGACTTTTTAAAGAGAAGGCTAAAAGGTCAAGAAGCTGATATGGAGCCCTGTGCTTCCTCTATAATCAAGTCAGCTTGTTCCACAGCCAGGGAAGCACTCCAGAGGGAGAAGGACATCTCTGCAGGGGAGTTAATTCCTGCTGAGCTCTCCCAGCTGCTCTGCCACTGCCCCAGCCACCACCCTCTGTCAGGGGCTGTTTCCTCCCCTTCCCGACAATCTGGCTTGTTTTCTAACGTCTAAATCTCCAAAGGAGTACCAACAATTAGAAATGTTAACACAATTATGTTAGAAACATTCTCGACCTTTCTAGACTTCTCTTTAAAACTTCAAACATTGGTTTCAGGTCAGAAGGTCGGAGTTTGAGTGCTGCTTCAGGCTTCAGTCTCCATCAGCAGCCTGACCTTGAACTAGGCATAAATATCCTCCTCTGTAAAAGGGGAAGTCCAGTGTTCATCAGTTCTGAGACACTCATTCTTTCACATCTTAACATATCTGAAACTGCATGGTCTTTTTGTTTTGTTTTGTTTTACAGTTGATTGTGTGTCGTCGTTTAATAGGCAACATACTGTTTTCTTTCTGGGTGGTACGTAAAATAAAGGTGCATATTCCACCCTTTGGCATCTTAGAAGTGATGAAATACAAGAAAAATTATACCTACCTCATGTTATCTTGAGAACCGGGCAATGCTACAGCTTCACAGGGTTGATGTGAAAAAGTAAATAAAGTGTGAAAGGATATGAACAGAGCAAAGCACTTGCAAATTAGGGGATTATTATCAGGACTGGGAGTATTTTCTTGCTCCTGGAATAGATCAATCTTTTACTTTTGAAATTACTCAGGAAATTTCATGAAAGTTGCACCCACGATCTTCTATGACTATATTTTTCATGCAATGGTTGGTACAAACAGATTAGTTTAGTGGATCATGAAATGTTTTTGTAATTGGAAATAGATTCCAAAAAGAATTTGAGAACTACTGCTTTGGGAAAAGCAAAACAAGTTCTTTGGAGGCCAGAGCATTCCTTTCTCCATGTCTATGATGTTGCAAATGTGAGGTTACATGTGACTTGATTATTGGGATTCTCCCATTTGCATTATGAGATTCTTTGCCAGTGGAAATTGGATTTCCACTCATAAAACTTCTTTTGCATATGTTCTGTTGTCTCAGTGGTAAAAGGGATGTGAAAAAATTGAGGCAATAATTCAGTCCTAAATTATTAGTACAACCCAAGATTCTTCCATGTAGGTCATCCAGATTATTGCCTAAATTGCTTTTTTTTTTTTTTTTTGGAGGGGGTGGATGGGAGAAAGGTTACCTAGATCCTGTGTATAAGAGAAAGCTTATAACACCTTCACTCCAAACAGAAGTTTTAAACAACAGATCTTGGCCTTGTTTCTTTATACATGTTGGTTCGTTCCTTGATATAAAGGAACAATATAAATCCAAGACATTTCTCTGGAGTCTAAATATGGACTGTGATGGGATCCGCTGGCTGTGTGTGTAGGACTGAATGTCTGCTGAGCATTTGCTCCCTGAGAACAAAATATAGGGATCTGCTGTCCTATTGCCAAATATTATCAAAGTAAATGAATAAATGGAAGGGGGTAGAAAACCAGGGCTGCTTCTAATTGCCATTTTGTTAGGTGTTTGTGTATAACTGTTTCAACACACCTAAATATGAGCATTATTTTTTTTTTTTAGAGGTTACTGTCAAGATTCAAGTGACTACTTCTTTCATTTAAAGTGGAATTTCTTAAAACCCAGGGCAGTCAGGTTTCCATTTTCTATTACTAGACTTTTTTTTTTCTTTTAAGATGTTGGGGGTAGGAGTTTATTAATTAATTTATTTATTTTTACTGTGTTGGGTCTTCGTTTCTGTGCGAGGGCTTTCTCTAGTTGTGGCAGGCAGGGGCGACTCTTCATCGCGGTGCGCGCGCCTCTCACTATCATGGCCTCTCTTGTTGAGGAGCACAGGCTCCAGACGCGCAGGCTCAGTAGTTGTGGCTCACGGGCCTAGTTGCTCCGTGGCATGTGGGATCCTCCCAGACCAGGGTTCGAACCCGTGTCCCCTGCATTAGCAGGCAGATTCTCAACCACTGCGCCACCAGGGAAGCCCTAAATATGAGCATTATTATTTCCATGTTTCTAGTATCAAAACCTGGCACTCGAAGGTGAGACGATTTCTGTTAAAGTCACAAGAGTGAGGAACAGAATCACCTTAACACCCAAATCCTGTCTCAAAGCCCTGCTATTCTATTTTAAGGGGCAAGAAAGGCCAAGCAGTGTCCCTGAGATGTGGTGACAATCGCCCTGCCATCCACTTTTCCTACCACCTTCTCTGAGGCGAATTGCAAAACTGGCTACTTTATTCACGTGGTTGTCTTCTTACCACACAGTGACATGCAGAAGCAGATGCTCACTAATTTTTTTGAGACAATGAAGTTTTGTCTTTCGCAAGCCTGTCCAGGATACATCCCTTTCGCCCCACCACTCCTCCTCCCTTAAAAAAAGAGAGAGGAAAAAAAAAAATGAGAGAGAGAGAAAAAGTAATAGAAGTGCCGTCCCAATGAGATACCTCTTCGATTTCTGTTCTGAATAGCAGGTATTGTCCTCAGAGGTTATTGCTTCTGGAGAGCTGGTCAATAAAGATTAGCATCTCCTTTGCTTAAATGCAGTGCAAGAACACAGTTTTAATTGGCCTGCCCAAGGTCACACAGGAATGAGCAGTGGAGCCGGAAGTGGGGCCCCAGTGCTGTAATTCTCCTTCATTGGCCGTAGCAGCCCACACTGCTGTTTTATATACACTTAGTAAATATTTACAGACTTAAATATCTTCCCCATCACAGTTAGGACAAGAAATACTTTCACATACATGCATGTGCATGCGAAACAGATGTGAGAAATATAAACTTGAATTAAACGGACACAGCACCCCTGATAGTAAAAGTACTAGACTAAAACCCGGGAGACCCAAGATTCAAGACGACTGCTTTGCCCTTTCCCATCTCTTGGTTGTTCTTTAATATTCTGAGCAGAGAGTACACCTTTGACTAAGAGACCTAAAATCTGTGCCCACCTAGAAATGCACTGATGAAAAAGGATGAGCAAAGTGTTCTCTTTGTTTAGCCTTCCCAAGCTCATGATGCCCTAAAACATCCTATGTTGGAAAAAGTAGTAAAAGCCCATTATAAGATGTCTGGGTTTTGTGTTGGAAAGAATATTGATCAAATTATGCCCCTACTTCCCAAGAGACTTTTTTTTACATTAAATCATATATAACTTACACCAAGATATTGATTCTACTTCTCTTTGTAATAATATTGAAATACAGTTGACCCTTGAATAATCTGGGGGTTAAGGGCACCAACCTTAACCAAAGTTGAAAATCCATATATAACTTATATCCTCAGTATCCATGTTTCCCCGTATATATGATCCACATCCTCAGATTCAACCAATGTTCAATCGTGTAGCACTGTATTTACTATTGAAAAAAATTGCATATAAGTGGAACCACACTGTTCAAACCCATGTTATTCAAGGGTCAATTGTAATTGCAATATATTAACACTGAATGGACTCATTCTATTCTAATCACATATATTCTTTAATATAAGGTACTTGAGGAAGGAGAACATCTATCTGAATGGAAGTTTATATTTTTAAAATTAGATTTTTTAACTTTGTAGCAAGTTATGTAACATAACCTCAGTTCAAACCAACTAAAGAAAAAGAGAGATTTCATTGGCTCACCTAATTGGGAAGTCCAGAGGGGGGATCTGGTTCAAAGAATGTCCGTGTTCTCTTCTCTCTCCACATCTGGCCTCTGCACATCTCTCGTGCTTCCGACTGTGTTGGTAGCATTCTATCCACCCCCTCCCCATGTGACAGGAAAGATGGATGGCAGGCCTCATCCTTACAGCTTGTTTTCAAAAAGGCAGAGGATGCTGTCCTTCTCCCTCTTATTCCAAAATGCTGGAGAAGGATTCCGATTGACTTGATGAACCATCTACCCCTTGGACCAATGCCTGTGACCAGAGAGAAGTGGACTGTGCTCAGCAGAGGCTGGGTCCTGTGCCCACTCGTCCTGCAAGGGGGGCGGGGTGAGCCGGTCGGGCAATGAGACGCCATGATCACAGCCCCACTAGGACCAAGGGGTGGAGACGGAGATCCCCAGGGGAAAGGGAGTGCTGATGCCAGAAGGAGAGAAAAAGTAGTTGGGCGGGCACAGAATATTGCTTAGTTCACACTGTTCCATTAGACTTATGATAATAATTATTATTATAAAAATCCACTTGAGCAGCTGGTATTGGGCACTCAAGGCTAATGTGTGACTTTCAGATTTCCCACTCTCTTCATTGGAGAGTGTTATCATGACAGACATGACTTACCATATACTCCATGCCCTGGAGAGTTGAATTGCAATGGTTTCATAATGTTACTCACATGAATATTTGTAACAAAATATATTGTTCTCAATCAGTTTCTGCACAGGGTTCCAGTGTTTCCCCCAAAAAACATTTTATGAATTCTAGGAGGTCCCTTGTAGAGTAGCTGGCACATATTTTGCTATAGAGCCTTCCTGGTGATGGAGAAAACTAGGCCCTAAGGAGGTTATGCAATCTCCCCAAAGTCCCACAACTAGTTTGTGGCTGAGCCAGTAAACTCTTGTCTCAAGTCCTGACTGTGGGGATCAGCTCCCTCTGCTTCACTGTTTGGCCCAGAAATTGAAGACTGAAATTGATGAGGGTTCTTTATGTCAAGCACTAGTGTAATTGGCTTTTAATGGCCTTATTTTCATCTTACAAGGAAAATAGCATATCCTTTCCTGGCTAAACACTATCTCAGAAAAAGCCACAAACCAGCCTCCTGAGTCCTGTTGATAAAACTGAACGCAGCCTAATTCTGCTGAGCTGGCAAAAACGGATAACTTCACTGCAGCTTCCCTGGCCATGGCCCACAGAACAAGGATCTGTATTTCTGGATATTACTGTATATCTTTCTTAGTCTATCATGGCTGGAGGAAGTGGAAAGCACTACAAAAAAATGAGGTGAGAAACCCTGGGAAAGGGAGATAGTAAAAGGAAGGTATAGAAGGAAAGAAAGAGAAAGAGAATGGAGAGACTAAGAAAATCATTGTGCATGGGGACCAAAGAGAACAGTGGAAAACCAAGTTTAGAGGGAGATGGCAGGAAGGTTCCAGGAGGCAAGAAAACTTGACATTACTGGATCCCTACTATGTGCCATGGACATTCACATCCATTTTCCTGTTGCATTTAATGTCATCCTCACAGCATCCTTGCAAGGGATGTGTGGCCATCCCACATGGTAAAGAGAAGAAACAGAGGATCATAGCTTCCAGGTAACTTGATGGATTCTTGCAGCTAAGAAGTAATAACATTGGGGCTGAACCCAGACATATCTGACTCCCAAGTTCATATTCTTTCTGCCCCAACCTCCCCATCACCCACATACTATCTAATCACTATTGTCATAAGACAGGTTATCTAGAGGCAGAGCCTGAGACAAGGATTCTTGTACAAAGGATTTCTTGAGGAAGGGCTCTCAGGAGAAGGGGAGTGAGGGAAGCAGGATAGGGCAACGAAATTGTAAGCAAAGATAGAGCCACAGTTACTCTAGCTTTAGCCTGATCTGACAGAGAACATGGATTACCCTTCAGAATTCACCCCACCTTGAGGCAAGGGAGTCAGACTCCAACACCCCTGCTAGTCAGTCATTGTCTGTGGGCTGTCCCTCCTGGCCAGGGTAGAGAGGGGTATGGGGGCTGTAACATCTCAGGGGAGCAGTTGTGTAAGAGAAGGGGGCCCTGAAGAGAAGAAACCACTGCCCCAGTGGTCACTGGAGACCCATGCTGAGTGCCAGTGTCAGTTCCAAAGGCCTGGCCAACTGCAGCAGCCAAACTGAAGGTAGTAGACCTCACACTGGGGCAGTTCCTGGATAATATGGCCCTAGATCTGCCCCTTCCAACTCCCCCTGGTCCCCTCAATGGCCCACTTGCCTCCCCTCACAGGTGAAGATTCAATGGATTAGAAGAATCAGAGGACCAGGATCTTTGAAGGTACCCAATGCCTGGTTTCACTTTCACTATATTCATATATTTATCACATTCAAATATTTCACCACATTCATATTTATCACCAGCACTTTCTGCACTCTCTCTTCCTTGCTTTCCTCTAGCAGATTTTATTTCAAACATGTGATAACTATGGCATCTCACTAAGCCAGGGATTCTCAAGGACTTTAAAAAATATATACCAGTGCCCAGCCTTTCTCTACCTGCAAGGGGGTTCCGAATCAATTCACCTGAGATTTATCTTAAGTCCCAGAGTGATTCTAATTGCAGGCAGGATTGAGAATCACTGTACCAGGCATACCTCAGTCACTTGGGGCCAATATATTAGAATCACATGGGCACTGAAAAAAATACCCATGCTCAGGTCCCATCCCACAGAAATTCTGATCTGATTGGTCTTAAGTGAGGGTCTGACATCAGGGTTTTTTAAAGCTCCCCAGAAGCTTCAAATGTGCAGCCAATGTGGAAAGTTGGGGGATTTTTTTGAATTGTGCCATGGGGAAGCATGTCAGGATAGGGTGGTTTGGAACTGTGTTGGGATCAGAGTCCTAATGAAAAGAAAAGAGGCCTCCGTGGACAGTAGCAACAGAAGTGAAAGAAGAAACTCTCACTTTTAATCTGACAGCCAACAGCCAGTTTGATTAGATTTCCTATCAAATATAAAGTAAAACTAGATTTTTCAGGAATCTTTTTGTGTCTTCAGGTCTTCCTGTTGGAAAGCTTTCTGTTAGAAGCTTTCTGTTGGAGGTCCACAGGAGGATCATCCCAAAAATGGTGCGAGGAGAAGGGGATTATTGTACCTGAGATCAGGCCCAGAATTAATTTACCCAATCAAGATTGTTCAGGCACCTCTATTATCCCACCCGGCTCCTGATCGTTCACCCCCACTGGATATACAGACCCCATGAAAACCAGCCATTGGGTACTGAAATTGTTTCCAAGTGGCTGCATCCCTCACATTCATGGGCCTCTGCCCCCCAGCCCCTCCCCCAATTCTTCATATTGACCCAGTCCGTAGTACTGCACTTCTAGCCCAGTGGGCCTCACTGCAAAGTTCGCACCTAGTTCCCCTCACTGGCTTACTTGGACTGGCCTGCTCGAACTGGCCTCTGCATCCAGGTAGGCCCTGACCCACCCAGGTAGGCCCATGTCCTATCCTGATTTGCACCTCCAACTTCTAAAAGTGATACAGTTGGGCTTCCCTGGTGGCGCAGTGGTTGAGAGTCCGCCTGCTGTTGCAGGGGATGCGGGTTCGTGCCCCGGTCCGGGAAGATCCCACATGCCGCGGAGTGTCTGGGCCCGTGAGCCATGGCTGCTGAGCCTGCGCGTCCGGAGCCTGTGCTCCGCAGCGGGAGAGGCCACAGCATTTAAGCAAGAAATTATGTGGAAAAATACTCATATTTCCACAGATGATTGAAGGTTTTTTCCCCCCAACCAATGAAACATAATAGAAAAAAACAGTATCAGTACATTGTGTAGATTTTGACTTTTCGCTAGAAGAGTGTTTTGTTGTAATGGGAAAAATAGATATATTCGTCGTCTTTATTGTGGGTACATAGAGAGGATCTTTTTTTTTTTCCTTTGTTCAAAATGGTATCATTCATTTTAAAAAAATCAAACCGTGGTGTCTCTGTCACGTAAAACAAAACAAAAGACTCCATCCAAGCCAGGGGTGTTGGCCTCAGTGTTGTCCAGCTGAGATCTGTTGGGAAGAGGCACAGACTAACCACCACCACCCTGATCACCCCAAAGATTGAGCAGAAAAGGGAAGTGGGTGTCTTTTTCCTCCCCTCCCATGTCTGAGCCTGTCTCTGACCTCTGGTTCTGTTCTGTTGCAAAAGGCTTTGCTCCTGGTTCAGAGCACCCTTGGGCTGGGCTGCAGCCTGCGTGCAGATGGGCCATTTGGAAGGCACACTGCATCTTTTACAACACTCTTTCTTTCCAGGTCTGGGAGAGAAGCCATGCTTTGGCACTGCCTTGGACATATTTGAAAGGATGGGCCAACACAGACCAGAAGGAGCCAGAGCAAGCTCTTAGCACTGAAACTCTGTCCCTTTGCTAGAGGTGGTGTGAGCTTGGTCTGTTTCTTGGTGGCCATTATTCTGGCTTCCAAGGGCAGCTTCCAGTCCTGTTTCATTTGTGGGTGCACCGAGGGATGGCTGGAGGCAGGGAAGAGGGGGCTTCCCCACCCCTCCCATCTCAGGTAGCCCCCTAGTCAGCCCAAACAAACATTCTAAACCTGAGCCCTTGCCCCGTGCCCTCAGCTTCAAGAAGTCTGTACTTGTGCCATCCTTCCAACAAAATGGCTGCCTCCAGGCTTTGCCTAATGGAAATCGTGGAGATGATTCTGTTCCCAGTGAATTTAATTTTCACTTCCACTTGAAAACGTGAAGGGGTGCTAAAGAAAAATGCCCTCAGATTGGAGCATTGTGAACTTGACACCCACAATCTACTCTTTTCGCTGCTTCCTAAATGCAGTTTCCCTCAAAGACTTGTGAAGTTGGAATTATGTAAATCCTGGGTCCACTTGACCCAGAGGAGCTGAGCGCTCCCATTGAACACCCACCTGGAATCCTCCCGTGGGAAGTGCAGGAGGAGGACTGGCTAGTTAGGAGGGCACAAGCTCCCTAAAAACCACTTCCGGATCCTTCAGCAGGGCAGCAATGGCAGTGGAGCCTTTAACAGGTTCTGGGTCAACTCAGAGCATTACATTTCTTGAAAATTTTAGTTTTTTTATTTAAAAATTTTTTTGCATTGTTTCATTTTTACACAATTTTAAACGTTATTTTCCATTTACAGTTATTACAAAATATTGGCTGTATTCCCTGTGCTGTACACTGCATCCTTAAGCCTAGCTTACACCCAATCGTTTGTACCTCCCACTCTCCACCCCTATATTGCCCACCCCCGGCCCCACTGGTAACCACTAGTTTGTTCTCTGTATCTGTGAGTCTGCCTCTTTTTTGTTATACTCACTAGTTTGTTGTACTTTTTAGATTCCACATATAAGTAAGATCATACAGTATTTGTCTTTCTCTGACTGACTTATTTCACTTAACATAATGCCCTCCAAGCCCACCCATGTTGCTCAGAGCATTACATTTGAGCAGATTATGGCATCCATCTTCAGAGGGGTGGTAACTCAAGACCAACTTACCCATTGGCACATTTTAGAAAGAGAAATAAATTACTTTGCTTCCATACAGCCAACAATTATTTGATTCCTTTAATGTTTGAATTTTCTTTAGGTTGGAAGCATTTATTTTGGGATTATATCATTTTATTGGAGTCAAAGGAAAAAATCAATTCAAAGCAAAAAAAATCTCATTTTTTTGATGGAGTTGTTTGTAACTGAGTTCTTTTCAACATAAGAGCTCACCATCCGTAGGAATTCTTATGGAAGTAATGTGAGAGTCAACCAAGTTATTTGGAAGCAAATTAAACGTTCAACAAGGTTGCTCAACTCTGTTAGAATCAGTTTAACAAAACTTGATTGGGCTTTTCTTATAAATGTTAATGAGCAGTTCACAGTAGGAAAGATGATGAATACAGCCTGAGGACATCGCTATACCTTCAAGGACAGTGATAAGAGAGTTAATAGGTAATCAATAACTCCAAACCCGGTCCTCTTCACACCATCTAGGGGAGTCTTGTTACACTAGGTAAGCTTTCCTTCTCCCTGAAGACACCACTGGCCTAAGAGACAAAGTCTGGGTACGAACTGTCCCATGCCACACAGCCCCATTAAAACCTATGAATGTACCTGGGGCAAATGCCGTTGAGGGGACAAGAAGGAGATATGTTGGAGCAGGTGGCACTTTCACATGCCGTTCTTGTCCAACCAAGCTGGCCTCAGCTCCTTGGCCCCTCATTATATACAGTGTTTTTTGTCAATGATGTGTGAGGAATGAAGGTCCAGGCCTCCAGACCACTTGCTGCTCTCCTAGCTTCACTTTTCACTTCAGGCTCTTGGCAAAGACGGGCATATGGTGTGTTTTTTATTAGATTTCAAAAGTAAAATAAAAATTCAAGTCTGGTTTTTATGATTATAAAGCTCTTTTCTGAAGCCCCTCAGACACTATGGAGCTTTCTTTGGATCACAAAAGAGCTGAAGAAGAGCTTGTTTTCCTTCCTTGGTTTGTCTATTTATGGTAAAAAGAATGTAAAGAAATGATTTTTTAATAAATTTATTTATTTATTTTTGGCTGTATTGGGTCTTCGTTTCTATGCGAGGGCTTTCTCTAGTTGTGGCGAGCAGGGGCCACTCTTCATCGCAGTGCGCGGGCCTCTCACTGTCATGGCCTCTCTTGTTGCGGAGCACAGGCTCCAGACGCGCAGGCTCAGTAGCTGTGGCGCACGGGCTTAGTTGCTCCGTGGCATGTGGGATCTTCCAAGACCAGGGCTCGAACCCATGTCCTCTGCATTGGCAGGCAGATTCTCAACCACTGCACCACCAGGGAAGCCCAAGAAATGATTTTTGACTGAGAAGCGATGTGATTCTCTGTATTGGCTAACTCCCAATATTGTCACCTGTCCATATGACTCTTGGTGCCCTTCCAATCTAGTCACCATGAATCTTTTTCCAAATGCTGTTATGCCCAGTACCTAACACAATCCCTTGCTCAAGGGATGTGCCACAAATATTTGGTAAATGAATGAATGAGGAAATGAACACTAGCTTGCAAGTAGCTAATCCCTACTTATTTTTTCTTCTGAAAAAGCTTTACTGAGTTATAATTCACATACTACAGAATTCATCCCTTTAAAGTGTACAATTCATTTACAAGGTTGTGCAACCACCAACACTATCAAATTTCAGAACATCTTCGTCACCCCAAAATGAAACCCAGACCCAGTCACGTCCCTCTCCATTCCCTGCTCTGCCCAGCCCCTGATAACTTCTAATCTATTTTCTATCTCTATGGACTTGACTATTCTGGACATTTCTTTAAAATTGAATCATATGATATGGGGCCTTTTGTGTCAAGCTTCTTTCACTTAGCATAATGTTTTCAAGATTCATCCGTGTTGTAGCATGTACGTCATTCCTTTTTATTGGTGAGTAAAATTCCATTATATGGATATACCACATTTTGTTTATCCATTCATCAGTTCATGGAAATTTGAGCTGTTTCCATTTTTTGGCTATTATGAAGAATGTTGCTATGAACATTTGTGTACATATTTTATATGGACATATATTTTTAATTTTTTAGGACATATATTATCTAGGAGTGGAATTGCTGTGTAATATGGCATCTCTGTTTAACATTTTGAGGAACTACCAAACTCAGATGTGACTGTACCATTTTAATTAACTAATTTACTTATTTTATTTTTGGCTGCATTGGGTCTTTGTTGCTGTGCACGGACTTTCTCTAGTTGCGGCAAGTGGGGGCTACTCTTCCTCGCCGTGCGCGGGCTTCTCATTGCAGTAGCTTCTCTTGTTGCAGAGCACGGGCTCTAGGCACTCGGGCTCAGTAGTTGTGGCATGAGGGCTCAGTAGTTGTGGCTCACGGGCTCTAGAGCACAGGCTCAGTAGTTGTGGTGCACGGGCTTAGTTGCTCTGCAGCATGTGGGATCTTCCCGGACCAGGGCTCAAACCTGTGTCCTCTGCATTGGCAGGTGGATTCTTAACCACTGCTCCACAGGGGAAGTCCCGATTGTACCATTTTAAAAACTCAGCAATGTATGAGGTTTCCAGTTTCTCCATATCCTTGCCAATATTTGTTTTTTGTTTGTATCCTTGTCAACATTTGTTTTTTTGTTTGCTTCGTTGGTTTTGTTTTGTTTTTTCCATATTTAAGTAGTTCAGTGGCATTAAGTACATTCACTTGCTGTATAACCATCATCACCATCCATCTCCAGAACTTTTTCATCTACCCAACATGAAAATCTGTACCCATTAAACAATAACTTTCCATTCCTCTCTCCCTAAGCCCCTCGCAGCCACCATTCTACTTTCTGTCTCTATGAATTTGACTACTTTAGGTACTTCATATAAGTGGAATCACACAGTATTTGTCCTTTTGTGACTGGCCTATTTCACTTAGCCTTACGTCTTCGAGGTTTATCTATGTCATAGCATGTGTCAGAATTTCCTTCATTTTTAAGGCTGAGTAGTATTTCATTGTATGTGTACACCACATTTTGTTTATCCATTCATCCATTGATGGACACTTGAGTTGCTTTAACCTTTGGGCTATGCGGTATAATGCTGCTCTAAACATGGTGTACAAATATCTGTTTGAGTCCCTGCTTTCAATTCTTTTTGATACATACCCAGAAGTGAGATTGCTGGATCATGTGGTAATTCGATGTTTAATTTTTTTTGAGGAACTACCATACTGTTTTCCACAGTAGCTGCACAATTTTACATTCTCATCAGCAATGCACAAGGGTTCTAATTTCTCCACATCCTGGGTTGACTTTTTTTCTGTTTTGCTTTTTTTAAATAGTAACCATCCTAATGGGTGTGAAATGATATCTCATTGTAGGCCAACATTTGTCTGTCTTTTTTATTTCAGCTATCCTACTGGGTGTGAAGTGGTATCTCATGATTTTGATTTTTATTTCCCTAAAAATTCGTGACGCTGAACATCTTTTCATGTACTTTTTGACCATTTGTATATCTTCCATGGAGAAATGTCTATTCAAATCATTTGCCCTGTTTTCAACTGGCTTGCTTGTCTTTTTGTTGTTGTGTTGTAATAGTTCCTTATATATTCTTTTTAAAATTATTTCCACTTTATTGCTCAAGCACAGAAATTGAGGCGAACCTGGAGAGTTCTTTGTATATTCTGAAGATAAATTCCTTATCTGATATATGCTTTGCAAATATTTTCTCTTGTTTCATGGCTTCTCTTTTCATCTTCTTGATGGTGTCCTTTGGAGCACAAACGTTTTTTAATTTTGATGAAGACCAATTTATTCTTTTGTTGTTTTTTCTTATGTGTTATATCTAAGAAATCATTGCCTAATTCAATCTTCAATTCATGAAGATTGACTCATGTTTTATTCTAAGAGTTTTAGCTTTTGCTCTTGCATTTAAGTCAATGATCCTTCTTTTAAAATTGAAGTATAACTGACATATAACATTGTATTCGTTTTAAGTATACAACATAATGATTTGATATATGTGTATATTGCAAAATCTCTACCATTAAGTTTAGGTAATATCCATCACTACATATAGTTAGAAATTTTTCTTTTTTATAAATTTATTTATTTATTTTTGGCTGCATTGGGTCTTCGTTGCTGCACATGGGTTTTCTCTAGTTGGCGGCAAGCAGGGGCTACTCTTCGTTGCAGTGTGAGGATTTCTCATTGCGGTGGCTTCTCTTGTTGCAGAGCGTGGGCTCTAGGCGTGTGGGCTTCAGGAGTTGTGGCACGTGAGCTCCGTAGTTGTGGCACACGGGCTTAGTTGCTCTGTGGCATGTGGGATCCTCCCGGACCAGGGCTCGAACCCGTGTCCCCTGCATTGGCAGCAGAATCTTAACCACTGCGTCACCAGTGAAGTCTGTTATAAAATTTTCTTAGTGTGGTAAGAACTTTTTTTTTAAAGAAGTAGTCACAAAATGTATTATGTTAAAGAGGCAGATTAGAAAACAGTATTACGGTATTATCTAATTTTTAAAATGTTTATGAATATATTGCTTTTATAAATAGCTCGAATAGACATACACTAAAACATTACCATTAAATCCAAGGAAGAAGGGATATATGTATACATGTGGCTGATTCACCGTGCCATACAGCAGAAACCAACACAACATCGCAAAGCAACCACACTCTGATAAAAAAATTGTTTTTAATTAAAAAAAGTTGTGGTAAGAACTTTTAATATCCACTCTCTTAGCAACTTTCAGATATATAATACAGTATTGTTAACTGCAGTCACCATGCCAATGATCCATTTGGAGTTAATTTTTATATGTTATATACCTAAAATTTTTAAAATATTAATCAAATATATATAAATCTTTTTAAATACTATTGAATTTATTCCTTACTCTGCAAAAGAGGGCTGTTGTTGAAATGTTGGGCAGTTTCCTTAACTAGAATCATTTTCTTATGAATTCTTTAAAAATGTAGAAGGATGTTTACATGTAAAAATTTTTTTCTTGTTTTTAATCATATATACATTGTATTTAAGAACTAGAAAATCTTTGAGTATATTTTTAACCAATCATCTATTAAATTTTTGTGTGTCTAATGTGCACAAGCAGCTCTCCAAGCAGTGGATGATCTGCAGGACAAAATGCTGAAGAAAGGTCAAGGTGAAGGACAACAAGGAAAGGCCTTCGGGGTTGGTGGTTAGAGATCACAAGTGCCCGTGAGGATGCAACTGCAGCAGAGTCGGGGACGGGCAGTGAGGGCCAGGAAGTCTCGGCAAAAGAGACCACTTGTTGAGGAAAGGAGAGAAATAGAGTAATTATTAGAAGGTACAAAAGAGTCAAGTAAAGACTTATTCAAAACAAGGGAAACTGGAGCATGAGTGTATTGAGAGGAGACAGCCAGTAAGAAGGTGAGCCTGAAGATCCTCAAGAAAAGGAGAAACTGAGAGTCTGCTTCTCAGAGGCAAGAAGAAAGGACAGCGTTAAGAGCATAGGTTACAAAAGTAACTTGGAAATCAGAAAAACCTATATTCCTTTAAGGAGTAACTACCTATAAATGTAATAGATTTTTCAGTGCAAGGTTGTCATTTAAACTAAAAGAAGTTCAAAGCGTAGAACTTGAGCTCCAGGTGCAAACAGACCTGGGTTTACATTCTGCCTTTGCTACTCATTAGCCGAGCAGCCGTGGGCAAGCTGTTAAACTCTGCTGTAAAATGGGATCAATAATAGACCTACCTCATCGGGCTGTTTGTGTGAGGATTCTAGGAGGACTACATATAAATCTCTGGATAGTTACACATTCTCTGTAGCTCTAGCGGAAATGAAACGCATCCATGTTACTTCAGTTGAGAATTCAAGTGGTTGAAATGATATTTTATTCTATCCTAACCCTCTTCCTACCATTTAGTCACAGTACTCTTGACAAATATCTGAGAGGCACATACGGATTGTGTAAGAATGGCTCTTGACTCATTTTCATTCATGTTCTATGGAGTCAAACCTCTTTCCCCTTCCATCCCCCGGAGTAAAGGAGATGAAGTTAGCTCTCATTTTAGTCAAGCAATTCACAGTGGCAGACTTGGATGTATTCTAGCCGTACTGCAAGCTCAGTCTAGGAGGATGGAACCTGAGTGACAACATCAGCGCTAGATTTCACTATTTTGAAATCTCTTCCAGCCAGAGCTAGGATAAGTTATTAAAGCTCTTTATGACTAAATACTGCCACATACCATTTTCCTTAATCTCTGGTTAATGAAAAGACAGGCTCTTTCCATCTTTCTTGTACAACCATATTCATTTCTGGGCAAAACTCATGAAAACTTTCCTCCCAAAGATTAATAGTTTACTTTTAAGAGAAATGGAATTGTGAAAGAAAATGCCATTGACTTCCAGTTACTGAAGTTAGATTTTAAAGTCCTGTGACATAGACAAAGGTGAGCGATCTTTCTGGCAACATATGCATCAGCCCTACACATTCTCTCATCTCTCCAGAGATGCTGTTTTTCCCCAGCAAATACAAGTAACTGTGCTGCATTAGGGGTATTTGGTTTTCTCAGAAATTTTTTGTTTTCTCAGAAATGTTTTGTTTATACTTTTAAACCTTTTTCCTCTCATGAGCATCGTTCTTTGTTTTCTTTACTGTATCCTGTTGTAATAAGAGGATTTTGTTTTCATACCGATTTGGAAAACTTCCTTCCTGGCATTCAGATTCTCTCTTCCGATGTCAGAATGAGAGATAATGGTCCTTTGCCAGCCCTTGGGTGGGGGAGTGATAGAGAAACAAGGGGAGCCCTAGTCTCCCCAGGCCGGCCAGGTTGACGGTCTCCGTGTGTGAGAGCCGCCCAGTGTGTGCCAACAGGGCTTCACTGTTCCCTCCCGCGACACCGGGGCCTTAACATGCAAGGCTAGTGTTGTGGAATTTGTCAGTATTTTCTAATCGATGCACTCTTTGAGGCATCAATGGGGATTCTAAAGTACTTAATCACTCAGAACAAAGTTGGGTTTATTGCAAATGCCAACTTTCTTGACCAAAATCCACACTTCCTGGCTTATGACACACCTACATCTTTCTGAAGCAGGTTCCATTCAATAGTTTCCTTCTCATGAAAACCTTAAAATATAATATACCATGTTTTTTAAAATGTCTACGGAAATAAGGGAAGCAGATAGCTTAGTGTTACTTGCCTATGAAAGAGATTTTGAAAACTGATTATCCTCCAGAGGCCTGTTCAAATAAAACCTTAATTTCCCAAAGTTGCCTACATTAGATTACATTAATATCTAACAAATATTAGAACTTTAGTGTTTAAAGCGATCTATGATGGGGTGGGGGGAAACTTAAGGGACTGCTTAGTCCAACTCCCTCACCTATTAATGAGGAGACAGAGCCCAAGGAGGTGAAATGAAAGGGCCAAAGTGATTCACCCCGGATCATCACTGTATTCAGAATCCAGCTCTCAACCCTGTGCTCCTTCCTGTCAGGTCCCGGTCTCTGTCTTTTGATGTGGGATCTGGTAAATCAAAATATAATGAGAAATCAGGGCTTCCCTGGTGGCGCAGTGGTTGAGAGTTCACCTGCCGATGCAGGGGAGACGGGTTCGTGCCCCGGTCTGGGAAGATCCCACATGCCACGGAGCGCCTGGGCCCGTGAGCCATGGCCGCTGAGCCTGTGCGTCTGGAGCCTGTGCTCCGCAGCGGAGAGGCCACAGCAGTGAGAGGCCGTACCACAAAAAAATAAATAAATAAATATATATATATATATATATATATATATATATATATATAATGAGAAATCATAAAGCAATCTTTTCAAAAGGACAAACTAGATTTTCTCTTTTAACTCCTGGCCACTTCCCAGTCCCCTGTTGCCCTAAGTTTCTGTCTGGTTCTCTCTGATGCTTATGAACCAGAAAACAAACCAGAATTATGTGACTGTGACAGAGGGAAGTATAAGTCCTGAGGTAAAATTCACCCAAGATGTGGTGTCTACATTGAGTACTTGTCACATCTCATTCATCCACACGTTGTTTCATCAAAGGAACATTGACTGAGCACCCATTATGTGCAACGCGGCAAGTAAGTCCCGAATCCCTGCAAATTACAGAGGAAAATAAAATGATCTCCCTGACCTTGAGATGCTCTCAGTCTAGTACTGAAGACAAGTAAATAAACAACCTGCAGTCCGGGTGCTGTCATGAAAGGATGTCCAACTTCTCTGGGGGTCAGAGAAGCCAAAGGAGGGAAGGACATTCTGGACAGACGGTGCTGCACAGAGGTTATAGTTGGGCAGTTCTGGAGAATGGCTCGGTCCTTCCCGGTTCTTCCCGTAGCTAGAGCTGTACTTCTGAAACTTCAGTATGCATGCAGATCACCTGGGGTTCTTGTTCAAATGAAGGTTCAGATTCTGTAAGTCAGGAGTAAGCTCTGAAATTCTGCATTGCTAACGAGTTCCCAGGTGATGTTAGCGCGCTGTGCCGCCCCCCCCGCTTTGAGTAGCAAGGAGCTACGGAGCAGATGAAGTAGGGAAAGAAGTAGGAGCCCGTTAGTAAAGTATTTTGAAGGTCATGCTCTAGAATTCGGATTCTCTCCGGAAAGTCACAGGAGTAACAAATAGACTTGAATAACCTGAAACTGATGTCGGCTTTCTAAGTTTATTGGAAACTCAATAAGGCATTTCCTCCGGGAAGTTTTCTCACCCTTCCCTGGGCGGAGCGTCACGTGCACACCTTAATTTAGAGCCAATCACAGTACAAGGTAAGGCTGAGCCAACCATCTATCAAATTCACTTGACTCTAAGCACTAGAAGGACAGTAATGTCCTTTTCAGTGTTGAAGCCTCAAGACTGAATGCATCTAACACCTGCCACTGTATCTGACTCATAGGGGTTTGTCCATAAACTGTGATCCTATGATGTTCTTGCTCTAGATCAGTGGTTTTCAAATGTTCACATACATAAAAATGACGGAAAGCTTGTTAAGACAGAAATTGCTGGATCCCACTCTCAGAGTTTGTGATGCAGTAATTCTGGGCTGGAGCCCTAGAGTTTGTGCTTTAACATGTTCACAGGTGATGCAGATGCAGCTGTGATTACTTCCTACCAAGCAGTGTTAACAAATGAGATAAAGTAAGTTAATGGCTTAAAAGCATGGACCCTAAGCTGTGGAATCTTGGGGAATTAGTTAACCTCACCAGGCCTCAGAATGCTCACCATAAAATGAAGGTGGTAATTATAACACCTACCCCCTAGGGCCACTGTGAGGATTCAATGAGCTAATATATATAAAACACTGGGGAATTGCTGATAAGTATTAATTGTTGTTGCTAAAAGAACTCACCTCAATGGCTGATGGCACAGAGAGAATAAAACAGCTTTGTAACAAAGCTGCAATGAGTTTCTTTACAGGTAAACTTGGCAAATGTGAGCCTAATCATTCATTTCTGAAACCTGTAGGAATATCATAGCCCCTGTTGCATTTTTGTAAGCACAGTTTTAATATTTTTTAATCTGTGAAACACTAGCTGACTCCACATTTGTTAAAAAGTGGCTATAATAAAAAAAGACAGACAATAACAAACAGTGGTGAAATTGGAACCTTCATACGCTGCTGGTGGGGACATAAAGTGGTGCACTTTGGAAAACAGTTTAACAGTTTAATAAGTTTTTCCTTAAAAAGTTTAACACAGTGTTACCATTTGACCCAGCAATTCCATTCCTAGGTATATACTCAGTAGGACTGAAAACATATGTTCTCACAAAAACTTTTACATGAACGTTCATAACAGCATTGTTCATAGTAGCCAAAATGTGGAAAGAACCCAAAGTCCCATCAACGGATGAATAGTTAAAATGTATATACCCATACGAGGGAATAGCATTCAACCTTAAAAAGAAGTGACGTGGGCTTCCTTGGTGGCGCAGTGGTTGAGAGTCCACCTGCCAATGCAGGGGACACGGGTTTGTGTCCCGGTCTGGGAAGATCCCACATGCCGCGGAGCGGCTGGGCCCGTGAGCCATGGCCACTGGGCCTGCGTATCCGGAGCCTGTGCTCTGCAACGGGAGAGGCCACAACAGTGAGAGGCCTGCGTACTGAAAAAAAGAAAAAAAAAAAACCGAAGTGACGTACTGATACATGCTACGACATGGATAAAACTTGAAAACATTATGCTAACTAAAAGAAGTCTGATACAGAAGGCCACATATAAATGAGTCCATTTATATAAAATGCCCAAAAGGGGCAAATCCATAGAGACAGAATGTAGGTTAGTAGCTGCTGGGGCTAGGGAAAGAAGAGAATTAGGAGTGACTGGTAATGGTATGGAATTTCCTTTGGGGATGATGAAAATATTCTGGAATTAGATTGTGGTGACAGAGAGTGGTGATAAACAGTCTTGTGATGATACTAAAGACCACTGAATTGTACCCTTAAAAGGATGAATTTCAGTGTGTGAATTATGTCTCAATGTAAAAAAATTACTTCAGACCCTGTAATCCTACTTGGTGAGAATAACATTTTCATCTTAGAGTTGCACTGTCCAGTAAGGCAGCCACTAGCCACGTGTGGCTCTTGAACCCTTGAAATGTGGCTAGTCCAAAGTGAGCTGTGCTGTAAGTGTAAAATATACACTGCAATTCAAAGGCTGTTTTTAAAAAAAGAATGTACATTATCGAAATACCTTTCTAATACTGAAGTGATACTATTTTGGATATATTTAGTTAAATAAAATATAGTGGTAATATTTACTTATCTGTTTATTTTTACTTAAAATGTGGCCACTAGAAAATCTAAAATTCTGTATGTGGCTCACATTTCTGGCTCACATGATCCTTCTATTGGCCTGATCTGCCTCCAGGGTCCTCCTCGGTAGGTTCGAGTCTTTGTAGAGACACATGAAAGTGTTTGCATCTGGGGTTAGTGAAACTGAAGCTGGTCCTTTTCCTTTACATAAAGGGCTTTGTACCCAGCGCTTGATTAGCTCTCTTCCATTAGCATGACTCAACACATGTAAACAGGGCAATTCAATGGATGCTTCCAGTTTTTGTTCTTTGAGTAGAAGGCCACCTGCAAAAACAGAGCCTTGTTATCTCAAAGAGCAAGGCTCTGGACCATTATTTTAGAAAGTACTTCTTGTGTCTCTTGCTAATGAACTACACAGCAAGTCATCTGAAAAAAAAATTTTAAGGCATAATTTCTTTCCTCCTCACAGTAATTCTTTTTCCAAGGCTCAAGTCCTGTATCAAAGTTTTTTTAGCCTTGGCGTAAATTTCTGGGTATCAGTGAAAATTGATCATAAGAATTCTTCTGGAAGGGAAAATTTGTTTTTTCCACATTTTTATTGGAGTATAAATGCTTTACAATGTTGTGTTAGTTTCTACTGTACAACAAAGTGAATCAGCTATACGCGTACATATATCCCCATATCCCCTCCCTCTTGCGTCTCCCTCCCACCCTCCCTATCCCACCCTTCTAGGTGGTCACAAAGCACCGAGCTGATCTCCCTGTGCTATGCAGCAGCTTCCCACTAGCTATCTATTTTACATTTGGTAGTGTATATATGTCCATGCCACTCTCTCACTTCGTCCCAGCTTACCCTTCCCCCTTCCCGTGTCCTCAAGACCCTTCTCGACGTCTGCATCTTTATTCCTGCCCTGCCACGGGGTTCATCAGTACTGTATTTTTAAATTCCACATATATACGTTAGCATATGGTATTTGTTTTTTTTGACTTACTTCACTCTGTATGACAGATTCTAGGTCCATCCTCCTTGGAAAATTGTTTTTAAATAAAATGAAGACAAGGATTTATTTGGTAGGCAAAGTAGTTAAGGGCAAATTATTTGAATACTGTAGAAATGTCTATCAGTAAGGAAATTAGGTAGGTTGATTGCTTTTAAAAAATCAATATCTTTTTGTTATAAAAGCAATATATGCTATTTTGAGAAATTTCAAAAATAATGAAAAGCAAAGAGAAGTAAATAACCAACAATTCCTAATCATACTACCAGAGATAATCATTGTTAATATATAGAGGCCTATCCTTCCAGGGACAGAAAGGTCAAAATAATCCTATATAGAGAAAATTGGCTCCAATTCTATTAACTGCTGGTCAAAAAATAGAACAGTTATTTTTCACCCAACAAAAATAATTCTACTGGCACTAAATTTTGAGAAGATAAATCAGATTTTTACAAGTTTGGTTATAATCTCCCCATGTTACAATTTACTAGGTGGACTTAACGGAATCCTTTAGCCTTTACTTCAATAAAACAAGAAAGATATTTACATTACACACATCAAAGATGTGGGTGGGCATGTCTCTCTACATTTTTCTCTTCTCTTCACCGACAAGGTTGTATAAAAATATTAACTGCTTCCCCATAGGCTCATGTATGTTGTGTAGTATCCACGTCATGAGGCAGAAGGATGGATTTTTCACTGGAGTTTTTATGGACCCACATTCAAGTGTTTCCCCAGCTGTGTTTTCAGCTTTGGGTTGCTAAGCTTCTTGAAAAGGAATCAGTTTTGATCATCTTAATCCCAAAGTAAATATTCTTTCCTGGAGATTACTCTAGTTGCTAACACAGGTTAGTCTGGGCTATTGAACCATCTTTTAGTGCCGTGACATCCAAACATGAAAGCTGTGGTTTTGCTTCGAGGTGAAAGGGAGATCTGAAATATGACTCAGATTCTTCCCTGCAAGAGGTGAGGTCTCAGAACTACTTTGCTCTTTTTTTAGTTGTATCTTGTCTTATTCTTTGGCCATTTCATCGTATAGGTCTGCTCTCTTCAAAATAGTGTAAATGCCTTGAAAGCCAAGATTCTTATATGATGTTATTTTTTGTATTTGTTTATATGTTTTATAATTTTCTGTGTACACACACAGACACATACTCTCAGTAATACTTGTTTCTTGACTAATGAGAACTACAGTGATATTTAAAAGTTTTGGAGATTGTCATTTGTAGGTGATTTCTTGTTAGATAACTTTTATAAATGACTATCTTTAATATTCCTTAGTTTAAACCTTTCAGCTGTAACTATACAATTAGCCACGAAGAGTCAGAGTGTTTGCTAAGCACTAAGGCTCTGCCATGTAACCATGATAGCTTCGGCAGCTAAATTAGCCCATCTGTGCCTCAGTTGCCTTATGGAAATGATAAATTACTAATTAACTGAATTAGTTAATTCATGTAAAGTGAATAGCGTGATGACTGGCATATTGATAAGGTATCAATAAACATTAGCTGCTGCTTCTGCTGCTCCTGTCACTAGTAGTACTATAATCAGTACACTCTTGACCAATGAGATCAGTTCCTCCACAAGTGGAGAGAGGCTGTCTTCTTCCGTGTTGGGATTTTGAGAGCTTTCTATGTGGAAAAGTGAGGCAACAAGGGAACATCTGCAGAGCTGGCCAGCTAAATCAAATCAACAAGTCACTATTCATTTTGTGACACACGCAGTTATTAAGAAAATGAGATGAAAGCAGCAACAGGTGTCCCAGGAGACACTTAATTTGGTCAACATGTGCTAACCTCCCACCAGCCATACTATCCTGGGTATGGGATACTGAAGAGTAGATATAAGATGTAGTGCCTGCCTTTGCAATCATCTATCTCCCAGGAACTATTAAATACATGGTATTTAGGAATTAGTTGTGTCCATGCAGAGAATGTGTTTTCCCAGATTTCTAGGAAAAAAATTTTAAAAAGGAGCCCTGTTATACATGAAACACTAGACTAGAGAAAGAAAAGATAGATACTCAATTAAAACATCCAAGCCACTCTATTAATCAGCTATTGCTGTATGACAAACCACTTCAAAACTCAGTGACTAAACCAACAACCGTTTATTTTTTCTCATAATTCTGGGGGTTGGTTGAGCTACTTCTTTGTAGATTTTGCCTGGGACCACTCGTGAGGCTGCCTTCAGCTGGAAGGTTCAAGATGGCCTCACTCCCATGTCTGGGAGTAGGTGCTGGCCATCCGTGAGAGCCTCCATTCTCTTCCAAAGGTCTCTCATTCACCAGTAAACTTGCCTGAGCTTCTTTACAGCATGGCTATCTCAGGGTTGCAGGAGGGCAAGAGTGGAAGCTGCAAAGTCCCTCAATGCCTAGGCTCTGAAACTCCCACGGCATGCCAAGGCCAGTGCAGGCAGATTCACAGGGGTGGAGAAATGGTCCCTAATTCTTATTGGGAGAAGCATATCCTATGGCAAAGAGGTTGGACACAGCATCAGTTAACTAATTCTGCATTAACAAACCATCCCAAAAGTTATGGCTTAAAACTAATCTCCCACAGCCTATTCACCTTCCTTTAACTTGTGTCATTTTCTCTTTAGTGACATGTGTAATTATCCCTCCTATTTCTGTGGTTAATCAGTTTGAAACGTCATGACAAATCTAGGGTCAGTGACTTGAGGAAAAAAGAAAACTACATTTCTTTCTCACAGAGTTCAAAAGCAGATGAATGAATTGAGGAATAGCTCCAAAAGTCAACTTGGGATAAGATGAAGAGAGGACATGTTTCATTAAGAAGAGGAGCCAGATTCTGAGGGTAGGCCACACCCCTTGGGTCCTCCCTGCACCTGGAGCTTCCTTTGAAGTGAAGGAAATTGCTCCACCACAAGGAGGCGGAGGGAAGCAGGTGGATGTGAGCACGGAATGTGAAACTAGTAAACATTCCGTAAACACCGAGGGGGCGGTCAGCAGCGTGGGCTGACCAATGGTATCTCGAGTTCGTTTTCTTGTCTTCTTATATTTTACCTCATATTTGATTCTGAAGAAGTTCACAACTTAGACAACTTTTAAAGTTCTTGGACTTATGACCTAAAGAGCAACTGGTCATTATCCAGGTACCTTCGCCTTCTGGCTTCTCTGTTGTGGGGAAAGAAGAACCATGACCCGGCCCCCCTAGAGAAGCTGCCCCAAATGGTGTGATTTGCTTTACTTACAAAGGTTAACCTGGGAATCATTTCACAGAAGGAAGTATGGACAAGAAGGGACAGAGGTAGAAAGGCCAAAAGATATTCATTTCTAGAAGGAAGTTGGAGCCTTTCTGAGCACTGTTTCTGAGATGAAACACTATGCCATGGGAGGGTAGGTCTTAGAATTAAGAATGGGAATCCCAGAATCAGAAATTCTTACCTGGGGAATGTTTTGGTACAGGGGTACAAATGGAATAGCAAATGTTCCTAGAAAGGAAAAAGTTATCTGGGAGGCAGAGTCCTTTGAACTGGCCGGGTGAGCTCTATATATCTGAACAATACACATTCATACATTTTCACAAATGCATGTATGTGATGGATTTAAGCATAGGTACATGTGTGTGGTCATGTGTGGGTGGTCTTTTTGTTTGTTTTCCTTTTTTTAGGCTTGGTGCCTCCTCTTCTCTTACAAGCATATCAATTCCCAACCCACCACCTACCCAGATAACCCTTATTAATAATCTAATATGTATCTTTCCTATTTTTACCCATGGCTATATAATCATATAAAGATGCACACATAACACACACAGGTGCTTTCTGATCATTGTTTGTTTTACAAAAATAGAAAAATATTACCCTTTTTTTTCTGCACTGTGCTTTACTCAGTCAACAATACCTTCTGAAATTCCTCCTGTCAATTAGCAGAACTCAATGTCATTCTTCTTGATGGCTGTGTTGTTCTATCATAGGCTATGCCGTAGTTTATTCAGCCATTCCCTGTTGCTTGAAACATTGTAGCTTTCACAGACAATTTGAAAAAAATAAAACAACTCCCTCCTTCCAAGAAAACACTTTATATGAACCCTTATGTTCTAGTGACTTTATTTCTATTGGAGAGTTTCCCAGGAAAAAGATTTCTGGCCTAAAAAGTATATGTATTTTAAATTTGAAGTAGATATCGCCATACTGCTTCCCCAAGAGGCTGTAGCATTTTTCATTCTGACCATGAAAGTGATCCCTTTCCTACAACCCAGCCAGCAAGAAGTGTTTCAGATCTTTTAAATTTTAGTCAATTTGGTAGGTATAAAATGATATCTCATTGTTAATTTGCATTCCCCTCACTTTGGGTGAATTTGAGGATCTTTCCTTGTTTCTCAGACATTTGGATTTGCTTTTCTGTAAATTGCCCATTCACAGACTTTGTCCATTTTCCTACTGGTTTGTTCTTTTTTTTTTTTTTTAATATTTATTTATTTATTTGACTGCACCAAGTCTTAATTGCTGCATGACAGATCTTCAGGATGTTTGTTGCGGCATTCAGGATCTCTTAGTTGCGGCATGCAGGATCTAGTTCCCTGACCAGGGATCCAACCTGGGCCCCCTGCATTGGGAGCATGGAGTCTTAACCACTGGACCACCAGGGAAGTCCCCTGGTTTGTTCTTCTTTCTCTTGTCAAATTATAATAAATATTTGTATATTATAAAAATTAAATATAGTATCTGCACGATATGTATTTCTGCAAACCTACTATGGTCAATGATATTTTTATGATATCTTTGCTTTAAAAGTTATAATTTTAGAGTTAAATATGCCTATCTTTTCTCTCGTAGCTTTTGACTTCTCAGTTTTGATCAGGAAAGTTTTCCTGCACAATATAGTACATATAATCTAATAGATTTCTCGCAAGAGCTTTGCTTTATCTTTATATTTGTACTATATCCTTGGATGTGCAATCAAACTGGGATCAAATAAGGTGCTTATCTGAATACAGTCGCTTTCTACAGAGTTCTAATAACTGGTGAGGAAGTCTCTGCCCCATTTTTACTTTTCTAAAATTACTTAGCTTTTCTTTAGTGTTTAATTTTTTTCTAGAAACTTTAAGATCACTTTATGCAATTGCCAAAAGCAAACAACCAAAATACCCACCTTATTGTGAGTTTTCATGAAATCCATACACAATTTGAGGGAACATTTTTATGGCATTGAGTTTTCTCATCCAAGAATATGGCATGTCTTTCCATTTCTCCTTTTACATATTTTAGTATGATTTTGTTATTTCCTTTTTTTGTTGTTATATCCAAATATTCCATAGGGGTTGATTTTAAATGATTTTTTTCCATTCCTATTTTATTGCTAGAGTAAAGAAAAGCTAATGATTTTTTTTTTTTGGCATATTTTTGGATCCATTTACCTTACAAAGTTCTCTGCTTAATTCTAGGGGATTTTTACCAGATGCCTTTGGGTTTTCTAGGTTTACAATCATATCATCTGCAAAAATAGATCATTTTTCTTCTTCCTTTCAATGTTTTTTCCAGTTTTCAAATTTGTTGCCATAAAGTTTCAAATTATATTTTCTTTTAATATGTTTAGTCATTTTAATATGTTCTTTCTACTTCCTGATCTTTTATAATTTTGCTTTTTCTCCTTTTAAAAAATTAGGTTGTTTATCAAGTGTACAGATTTTTAATACAACAAGATTTTAAATTTATTTATGTATTCAACTACTTTTTTCCTTCCTATTATATTAAGATTTTGCCTTTATAATCACTCTTTATTGTTCTTTTTCTAATTTCTTAGAATGTGGATTTAGTTTCTTTACTTCTCATATTTATTCTTTCACAGGGAAGGGCTTTTGGTTGTAAAATTTTTCTAGTATAATTTCATAGAGTCTTAGAGTATTTTACAAAGGTTACCTTTTCAAGGCAGCCTTTCAAGATGGTTGGTAATTTCCCTTTTTATTCTTCTTTAAGCCAAATATTTTCTAAGTATTTCTTAATTTTCAAGTAGACAGTTTTTGGTCATTTTTTCATAATTCTTTTCTTATTCATTGAATTAGGATCAGATAATATAACCTATAAAATCTTTATTTTTTGAGTTTCAGAAATTTTCTTTGTAGCCAGCTACATGATCAGTCTTTATAAGTGTTCTGCAGCATATAAAAAGTAATGAAAATTATCTTTATTTGAAATGTAGAGTTTTGTTCAATTATTATATTGGGAAGCAGTATGGCACAGAGATTAAAAGCAAAGACTTCAGGGGAAATATGTTTATTTTCGATCTTGAACTTACTATGTGACCTTGACCACATTTGTAAGATGTAAATAATAGTATCTACCTCATAGGGTCTTTGTGAGGATTAAATTATTTAATATTCATAAAGTACTTAGAATAGACATTAGCACATACCAAATGCTATAAAATTAATTGTTTGTAAACAAAAAGAATTAGTCAATTCACCTATGTCCTTATTTCCTTCTTTCTCCAGAATTGTCCGATACAGTCAAAGAGATATTTTGGGTTAGTATAAGTTTTAGGTGTTTTTGAGGATGGCTCATGTGTCAGAACATTATTCTGGTACTATTTTCTTTTAATTTAAGCTTTAAATTATTAAAGTGATAGATTTTTTAATGTAATCCTTTTTTTCTTTAGATTTTCAATGCTCATTTTACTTCCTTGCATTTTTCTTATCTCCATTACTTTTTTTTTTTAACATTTGACCACACAAATTAAAATTTCTTTGCCCTTTAATAAACTTAGTCCCAATCTCATTCTTCCTTAACTAAGTTGCCTTTTCCCCAAAATAGTACATAAATAACCATTCTCGTTATACTTTAGAGTGCTGAATTTCCTTCAGAGCAGTTCAGGCAAATTAAGTAGCCTGTATAATCACATTGGATTACAGATGTGCTCCCAAAATGATGTTAAGTGTACTGAGTTCCACAGTCCATTCATTCTTACAATTTCCAGTGCCATTCATTTTTTGTGTTAATCCAAGTTTCTGTCTCAAATCATGTTCCTTCTCCCTAAAGAAATCCCTTTAAGATTTCTTGTAGTTCATGTCTGTTAGTAATAAATGATCTAAGTCTTTGTTTATCTGAAAAAGTCTGAATTTCACTTCATATTTGCAAGGCTCTTTCACTGGGTGTAGAATTTGGGGTTGACAGTTTTTCCCTTCCAGCATTTTAAAGATGTTCCCCCATTGCCTTAGGCTTTATTCCTTTCTGATGAGAAGTTTGATCTTTCTTATCTTACTTCCACAGGCCTGATCCATGAGGAAGCATTTCTCCCACCTTCTACCCTGCACCAGTCTTTCGCAGGAGGTCTGTGGAGAAGAGCCTCCACATTAGGTATGACTCCTCTTTTTGCATGTGACTCCAGGGTGTCTATACTCTCATGATAGCCCAAACTTGACTTTAGAAATTTACTACAGATTTTAGCTGAATTTTTCTTACTTGCTTTCACGGCAGATCTGCCTTCTTCCCATGCTCTGCTTCAGATTAGCTAGTACTCATATTTTTTCCTTGGAAGTGCCTATCTTCTCTTAGATTTCAGGCTAGCTGGTTGCCCTACAACTTCAGGTCACTAATGGACCCCAGAAGAGTTATGATTTTGTAGATTATTCTACTTTTTCTTAGGGTGTGAGTGATGTTCTTTCCAGTTTTTTATATTCTAAGAAGAATCCACCTACTTAGATTTTAAGTGTAATTTACAAACATTATTATTTAATTTATAAATCTAGCAAAAAATATATATATACACACACACACACACATATATATAATCCTTTCTTAGGGTACTTTTATAACTTAACTTATTAAATTTTTTAACATGTTCAACTGCATGGTAAATTGTAAAGATAATATATTAAAATTTCTTTTTAAGTATTCCAATTATCTGTTGTAGTAGATTGTATTTTCCAAAATGGCTACCACACCACACTACCAATTCCCATCCCATATGCTCTTCAATGTGACCTTGACACTTCCCATTATGAAATAGAAAGTATTTTTTCACCCCTTTGAATCTGGGTGGCCTTGTGACTCTTTCTACCATTAGAATATGGGAGAAGTTATGCTATACAAGTTCTGGTCATAGACCATAACTGACCTGGCAGCTTCCACTTCACTAGGCTAATGGAGACTCCCAAGTCTTGCAGTGATCTTGTGATCCAGGTTCCTTGGATTCTCCCTTAATTCTCTGATGAGTATGTGAGGAGAGAGAAGTTGCTTTAGCACTTGTTTAAAGCCTGTTCATCTTTTTGTTACTTGATTCTATTCTCAAGTATTTTTAGATCCTTTCAACAACTCTTATAGATCATTACATCACCTTGCGTTATTTTTGCGCATCTCTTCTGTCTTGTCTGATTTTCTGTTCAAAATTCCAAGGTCATTCTAATGGCATCCTAAAGTTATCCACCAGCACTGTGTTTTTTAAAAATCAAGTTGTTGTTATATTTCTAAAAGTGTTTGGTTTATAGTTAGATGTTTAACGTTTGATGCATACTTTAGTGTTTGATGCAAATGGGATTATGACTGTTATACCTTCCTTATAAAAAGTGTCTTTTATCATAATGGAATATCTTTTTTTGGTCCTGTTTAGTGATTTTAAACTTAAATTTTACCTTTGCTGATGTTAATATGCTACTTCAGGTCTTTTTATCTTTTCGTTTGCCTCTTTTCCTGCCCTTGTTTCATCACGTTAACAGCATTTAGTTAAAGTTTGTGTTTGAATGCCTCTGAAATTTATTTATTCTGCAAATATTTATTGAGCGCCTACTATGCCTTAGACTATATCTGGGCATTGGTGCAAAAACAAAGATCCCTGATCTCAAGAAATTTTATGGGAGGAGACAGACAATAAACAATACACATAATAAATAAGCAATTAGCATAACATGTTAGAAGTGATAATGATGTGGAAAAAAGTAAAAGTAAAGCAGGGTATATAAGATTGGGAGTACAAGGGGGAGGAGTTTGTAATTATAAATAGAGTGGTCATGATAGACCCCACTGAGATGGTGACATTTGAGTCCGAATTAAAGGAGGGAGGAAGCAGGCCATGTGGACACCTGGAACCTGGAAGTGTTCCAAGCAGGAAGAACAGCCAATACCAAGTTGTAAGGTGGAGGTATGCTTGCTGTGTAGGAGGAAAAGCCAGGAAGCCAGTGTGGCTGGAGTAGAGTGAAAGGGAAAAGTCGTAGATGAGGACTGAGAATCAGCATGGATCTGGCAACAGGACATCATTGGTACCTTGGCTGAAGGTGTGCGGTTTTGATGGAGTGACAAGGAAATGCCATGTTCTTCACAATGGTGGATATGCTTAATTCTACTTCTTCTCTCCAATTCATTTATGATTGGTTTGATTTTTTTTTTTAAGCTTTTTCTTTTTCCTAATTTTCACAAGTTTGATAAATATCTGAGGTGGTATATCTCTAAATTCCTTGAGTTTTCTGCTGCCCAGCCCTAAACTCATTTCTGTCTTCACCTGCCACAAAAAGAGGCAGGGATTTTTAGCTATTCTTTCCTGCAGACGTTTGGTACAGAGGAAAGAAGAGGGCTGTGTGTGACTTTGGGCCACTGTATCAATCTGGGTGGCAAACAGGTGCTGTAGTCAAATCCAGTCATTGAAAACAGCTTATGAAAAGGGGCCATTTCCCAGGTGAGCAGAGGGACAGTGCAGACTCAGGGCTACCGGGCTACTGGCAGTGTGTGTTTCGGTGGGTGGGTGAAGGCATTACCATGCAGGAGAGAAGCAATGACTAGAACTCTGAGAGAAAGAGAGCTTGTGCCCTGTGTCAGAAAATGAAACCACTCTATTACTCTGGAAGGGGAGTTTAAATGCACGTAAGAAAGCATGTCACTTCCCTCAGAATTCTATACCTCCAAAGCATCATCTTTTCCAGTTTCCTGCTCCTGCATTGCTCTTTTCTTGGTGACCTGTGACCTGCTATTCCCACCCAAGTGGTTCAGCCCCATCCCAGACATGGGCACAGATTTTCAGTCTTGGAGAATTATATGAAAGCCAAATTAGTCTGTCTCTGACTTTGGACTGATATTCATAATTCATTTCTGGTTACAAGAAACAACAATTCCAGGGCTTCCCTGGTGGCGCAGTGGTTGAGAGTCCGCCTGCCGATGCAGGGGACACGGGTTCGTGCCCCGGTCCGGAAGATCCCACATGCCGCGGAGCGGCTGGGCCCGTGAGCCATGGCCGCTGAGCCTGCGCGTCCGGAGCCTGTGCTCCGCAACGGGAGAGGCCACAACAGTGAGAGGCTCGCATACCGCAAAAAAAAAAAAAAAAAAAAAAAGAATCAACAAATCCAGCTAGCCTAAGTACACCCCAGATACCAGGTGTACCCTCTTATATACTCTTTGGAGCACTAGTTAAACTTGGCCTAAACCCCAATACCACCGTCCATGAGACTTCAGAGTCCTTGGTACAATCTCCGGGGGTTCCTGGGTTCCCTTCTCTTGTTCCCCCCTGTCTCCAACTCCCACATCCTCATGGGATCTGCCAGTTCTGCTTCTTGTCCACCTGGCTTTTAAGTCTAGACATTTCATCAGTTTGCCCCCCAGGTATTCCCATTACTTCAGCATGTTGTGAGTATAAAAACTTTAATAACAGGTCACATTTCATTTGGTCTCAGTTTATTTTTTCTTCAAATACTCTCCAGTTTAAGGAGGCCGTCCCGTGCTTATGATAAGAGAACAAAGAAGTCCACCAGCGTTGGTTGCTGGTATATTTTTACTGGGGCGGTGGGGGGAAGTAATATAAATTCTTTCCTAGGGAGAGTAGAGCAAAACTCAGCAGCTCCTCAGAAACGTGGAATGGACATAGCCTCAATTTGATAAATTGCCCTCCATCAGAGTCACAGAACAACAGATGGATTTGGGTGGCTCCCCTGATTATGGCACCACCACCATCTGCGAGAATTCTTAGTATGTATGGTGGCCCCATGTTGCGGTGGAATGGCCATCAGAAATAAGTAACTTTCCGTTTGTGAAAACATCACCAGATATTCTAGGCGATATGATAGTCCATGTAACTAGGGATGATTTTCAAAATATTTAACAATCAGTACAGCACAGGCATCAACCAGTCTGAATAGACCTGAACAATCAGAAGAGATGTCAGGAGTAAACAGCCCGTACAGCCTCAGCTGAATATCTACCCTGCCTATAACTTAATAGCAACTCTGCTAATTCACATCATTTTGTATCCAGATGCTTCCTTTCTCCTTCCCTTTCCAAACTATACTTTGCCCATTCATTCATACAGTCATCCATCCATCCATCCACCCATCCACCCATTCATTCAACAAACACATGATTAAGCTTTTCCATGTGCTCTCCCAACCTTTCTCAGCTCCTGTCCTGTTGTCGCTCACACAGGTATCTTCCCTAATTAAGTCCTTGTGTGCTTAACTTCATCCTGGCATCTGTTTCTCACAGGACCCAGACTAACTCCTAATGGTGGTGTCAGGATCATAGACAGCAGAGCTCTCTTGTTACATTTGGGTCAATCCATCCTTGGATCATTACAGAGGGTTACTTCATTTCCATTACTTTGGGCATGCGCGTTGACAGACCCCGATTACTCTTTCTGTGTTCCTCTTTCCATTTAAGCACGGATGAAGAGGGTAGGTAGTATACAGTTTCTATAGAACAAGGAGATTTGTAGGAGAGTGGATGGGGGCAGAGAGAAATAATGGCAATCAGTTTAGAACGTTTGGCTTTGAGATGACTAGCACTTGGGACTGACCTGCTGGTGACCTCTGGCATGTGGTTCCTTGTTCCTTTATTCTGGAGATGATGCTACCTTCAGATGGGTAGAGGGTAGATCAGAAGACTCACAGGTCTTCTTCCACGTTCAAGTTCAAAGGAGTTGGTGTGTGCAGCATCCCTTTGGGGCAGAGATGAGGAGGGAACATGCCCAGCACGACTGCTGTCCCCTCTGCCAAAACTCCACAGCTATATGACATTGAAGAAAAGCATCCTGAGGTACACCTGGCTTGCTGCCGCACACACTCCATAGTCACAGCTGCGAGTTTATAGGTGGGTGGATGGAACACAAACAGTGTTGATCCAGGTGCAGCCAAATCATGTAAAAGGACTGGCCACCCTGGGGGGACACTTTAGTGAGAGTCACCCAACACAGAGGTGGGAATACACCCGTGGCAGGACTTGTCAAAGCCGTACTGCCCATCCACCTCCTGGGGTGACTCAGAGAAAGTGGGAGAAAGGACTGAAGGCCAGCCTCTCCCTTGCCACGTGGATCATTTCACTTCAGGGGGACAGGCTGAGCTGAAAAGACCAGCCTAGCCTCCCTAGGCTGATGGCCAGTACTGATATTGAAAAAGTCTCAATTAAGGCAGTACAAACAGAGAACTTGGAGATCTGGGGCCACTATTACCCGGGCCGGTTTATAACACTGCTTCTAGCTCTTAACTCTCTGCAAAAGTTCATTAAACTGAGCTGAATGGATTTGAAAATAAAATGCAGGCATCTTTCAGATAGTCTCATACCCCAGGGAGAATGAGCTTCTGCTGTCTGCACTTTGGCAGCTTGGTTGCAGTTGAGGTCAACATTTCCAATGCAGGATTAGTTGAGCCACCCAGTAATGGGGGACTCCAGGAAAGGTTTACGATGACAACAACCCCACCTTCTCATAACTGGCGAGGGAGAGTAGGAGGGGAAAGTATTCATCACTCTGTGATAATCTAAACTTCGACTGGAAGGGCAGCTTCCACGCTGAACTTGGGAGGAGCTGGCAGCTCCTGGAGCCAGAGTTACCAGAACTGGCCATGGAGATGCCTTCGTCCACATCACCGGAATCCATGTTCACTGCTCCACCTTGCTGTGGCCTCACGACCACCAGGAAGCGCCCTTGTTTACTCCAGGCACCTCATCATGGAGTAGTGGCAGGTGCCCAGGGAAGTTCAGCTCTAAGAAGGGCTGAAAAGAGAGGCAACCATCCAGGTTCATTGTCCAAGCTAAGAAGGAGCATCTTCACCAGCTCATGATCTGAGAACAGACAAACGAACTTCCCTTTGCTGAGACTCTGTTAGTCAGATTCAGACCAAGAGCTGTCTCCACATTAATGGTGAGTGGTTTTCCTGATATCTTTTCTTATATTCTTTGACTTAGGAGAACTGAAGGACAGGATTCTTGGCAATGATCCCCGTTTTTGAGAACCTGCCCTCTCTTGGATGGAAGCAAAAGTTCAGTGGGAAGGAAAACACTTCCCTATCTAGAAAGTTAGCTTCTTCTGTGCTCATCACACCCGAAGGAATCAGCAACGTGATTCCCCTCTTGCTTTTGACTTTTCCACGCCATCCCTTACTTGGCCGTTTTGTGTGTGTATCTGTGAGTCACTGTATGTTACTAGTTATTATGAACTTTCAACTTTCTCAGGAAAAAGTTTGAAGAAGTTGGGCCCTTAGGCCTAGACAGAGCGCTCTACTAGACAACATAAAAGACAGCAAGTATATGGAGGGCTTGTGAAGAGAATGGTCACATGGTCTTCTTCACTGAGGACTGAGTATACAAAAAATAGAATTAAGTGGGATTTAAATTATACAACACTGAAAAAGCTTATGAAGTTTGAGGTGAAGATTTTAACTAAGGTTTACCGAAGTCGTCAACTCCTCTTTAAAGGAATTTCAATTCGTCTAAATATCTACAGATGTTACTGTCACCTGAGAGCACAAGTCTTTTTCAAGTTCTTCTCAAGGTGCCAGCCAGTCCTGACTTTGGGCATGGAACTCTGAGACCACATTTGAGAAGTTGTTAGCTTTTCTACCCACTCAGAGAACCCGCCTCTACATTCGTGAAAATTGTTAAGGCGTAAGAAGCCTCGGGTTCTCTGGAGTGACACACACAAAATCTAGAAGCAGGACAAGTCCCTGTTCCCATGAGCCCCCTTCTTGGCTAAGGGCCAAGGCGAGGCTATGTGGAGCCTGGGAAAGCTACAGGCTCTAAAGTAAGCAGATCTGCACCCCAGTGTCAGCACCGTCATTTACTAGCTGGGTGAACTTGGGCAAAACTCTTTAACAACTTAAAGCCTTTACATGAGAAGAAACAAGCTGACCTTCCTCTTTCCTGCAACTGCACAAGCACCCGGTAATTTCCACTTGTGCTTTAATCCTTTGTCTTTAACTCTGCTTCTCCATTGATTATGAGTTCCTGAAAACAGAGATTCTTCTCATCCTTAACAGTGTTTACCAATTTTCTTTGAATAAGTGAATGAATGAAGAATGAATGTCTAGAATGTAGTATTACTGTGAAAATTAAATGTAATAAAGTTAGTTCCCTTCCCAAAGTCTACAAGCCCAGACTCCTGGGAAAAGGAAGGAGGGAATACTTGCAAATTTAACCTAATAATGGGAATTCCCTCCCTTCCCTCATTCCTTCCCTTGTTTTATAGTCATCTTTAGTTCTTTTAACTAATATTTATTGAAGGCACTGGGCTGTGTTCCTTCCAGGCCCTGGGCTACGTCCTGAAGGTCTATGAAAAGTCGTGTTCATTAGCTGGCTGTCTAGAGAGCGGATTGTCTGTAATAAATTATAATCAGAACAATAACTGCTGGCGTAGGGCATGAGGACAGCACAGCGCAGGTGCGGATGTCGGCTTCGGAAAGCCAGGAGATTCTATAAAGGAAGTGGCATCTGTGCTGAGACATGAAGAGGGAGAAGGAGTTACCCAAGATGAAGGAGGAGGAATACCTGAGTGTCAGGTTTGCCTGTAACCTGCTGGGCATGTTGGACAAGTTACTTTACCACTCAGACACTCAGCTTCCTCATCTGCTAAGTAGAGCTAGCTCATGGGGTTTCTGCCAGGATTCTGTAAGAGAATATATAAAAGTGCATAACATCAATCCAGGCGAAGGTAAATGAGCAAGAACTGTTAAGATGATGCTGCATGGGTACGAGCCTAGCAGTGAGAGACCCTGGTTGTTATGGGAACCACACTCAGGTTTTTTGGGATATCCAAGGGGACCCCAACGGACAGTGACTCTCCTAAGTTTGGAATAATTGGAGAAAAATTCAAAGGAGTAATTATGGAGGCCAAAATATCGCCTTTCAAATGGTAATAGCTAAATTGGAAAATGAGGCCTGGAACAAGGGAAAACAGAGCTTGAAGACACCCAGCCTGAGCAGATCTGGGCATGGCAGCTTCTCAAACAGAAGCCTGCCTGGGGAAGACTCAGCAGGTGGAGCTGCAGAGGAAAACTCGGGCTCACTCCCAAGACAGAAAGGGGAGGAGAGAAGCCAAGCTTGCCTATGTTTTTTTTTCCCATTTTTCCAGTGATGGACTTGCAGGGGCAGAATGCGTGAAGGGCGAAGCATGGCCCGAGTTTGCTTTGGAAACCACTCTCCTGTGGAAATGGGGGTGTGGGGGGGCAGTCCCTCTAACACAGTGTTACCAGGGCATGGGGGCTGGGGCGTGAGTGGTATTCTGTGGGTGGAAAGGATGTGGAGGTGTTGATGAGGTATGATTGGCAAGCAGGGGCCAGGTCATGAAAAGCCTAGTGTGCCAGGCAAGGCAAATGAAATGAAGGTGGGATGGCTGCAGAGAAGAGTCACAGACCAGGATTGCTGAGGAAACTTGACTAGCGCGGCTGGCATTGCAGAGCGTACAGATAGAGTGGCACCAACCATCGTGCTTATAGGAAGAGAGAAGCCTGGCACCCTGGTTCTGCCAGGCCATTAGGAAGTTGAGGATGCAGGCAAGGAAGTGGGATCTGGACCAGACAGGCTTAAAGTGAAAACAGTAGGGAACAATATTCTTGGGCAGCCTCTAGGAGTCAAGAACCAGCGACCACAATCAATTCAAAGAGGAAGGTAAAATTTGGGTAGGAGAGTGGAAATGGCTAAAAGAATATAGGAGGGAGCAGCATTCTCAGATTTTTTTTCTTGAATTTGAAGATTTTTGCATGATAATAAGATCCAAGGGGTGGCCCCAAAAATGGGCAGCTTAAGAGGAGTAGTGATAAATGTCCTTAGAGTTGACAAGGTCAAGGATGTAGAGGGGTTGTCTACAAGGACATGGAAGCTCCCAGGATGAGGCCAAAGTTCAGAAGGAGAGGAGACATTTTACACCTTTGACACATGGTATTGGGTCAGTTATAGTAGCTATATATGATGGAACCAAGAAAGAAAGATACGAAAACCTTCAAAATAGCAACAACCATCAGCCAAAAAATTGAATAACCCACCTGGTTTATGCAAGGATGGAGTCATAAAAACATAGATATTTACATTTATGGAATATAGGCCTTGTGACATTTGCAGAGAGAGCAATAATGATGTCTTTTTTTCTTTTTTCTACTAAAGAAGAGTGCCATGCTGGCCGCAGGTCTGTGTAGGAAACAGTCACAAAGTGTGTGCCACCTCCAGTGACCAATGTACATGCTCTCTCGCCAAAAGCAGACAACCCAGAGAGTGCTCCCAAACTGTACATCCATCGAGTATCCTAGAAGCTCATCTGCAAGCCAGATAACACATGGTCTGTGAGTTTGTGAGAGAAATGCAATCTCTTCCACATACACAGAACCAGACGGCCTCTATCCCATCAGCTGACACCTGTGATTATCACTATTATTTTCCATAACTGCCCCCTGGGTTCTGCTTACTTGTACCTTGCTAAGTACTTGTAATTATCCAATAAAAGATTTGGAGCTAAGCTAGTTCAAAAAAAGAAACTGAGGCCAACATGATGCAATATGTACAGCAATTCCATCTCATAACGCTAAATACTTTCAGCTAAAGAGATGCCTTTTATTAAAATCAGATGGAATATGTTCACTTTTGTTGTGGCATTCAGTCATCTTAGACAACTCTACAAATATGCTGTGGGGGAAGAAAAAGGAAGCAAAGAGGGGCTAAAGTAGTTCTGACGAATCTTGAGGTATGGTCTTAGCAATAGTTCATTGCCGGGAAGAATCCTTGAGAATGCCAACCTTCATTGTAGTGATCTAGAAGGAAAGAGCTTTGAAAACAGACCTCCTTTCCCCCCATAGATTTCCCTGTCAAGATACATAAAAGAATTCAGACTAATCAAAAAGCCCAAGTGAGCTGGCTGGCTAACTAGGACAGGCCCAGCCTTGAGTTCAGAGAGCTTTCTAATGTGTTCCACCTGTCTCTCCAAAGAACAAAGTTTACAGGATATGTTGATGGCAAAGGAGGCTTGCTTCTAAAGAGTGAGATGATCATATGGTAGCCGAAATGGCATATCGTAGAAGTTTAGCTCAACACCAAAAATACTGTCGCTCTTAATAAATGACCCATGCCCTAGATGCTGAATTTCTTTCTCTTTCTTCCTCCCTTCCTTCCTCCCTTCCCTCCCTCCTTTCTTTTCCTTTCTTCTTTCCTGTCTTTCTTTCTCCCTCTTTCTGTCTTTCTTTCTTCCTTTCTCAGTTTAATCATCATGAGAGAAGTAGCCAGCAGTAATGTGAAGACGTGAAGGGTCAGCGCTTAAGGCTCTTTATCATCTGGCCCACCTTACCTATCCAAACCAAGCACAGGATGGCTCCTCTTTACCCCAGCAAGGTGCACTTTTCATTGTCTTGTCCTTTCCCTCATGCCCCTCTCATACCTTCCTCCCCAACACACACAAGTTGGGATCATCCCTGCTGTCCTGCCTGGATTTGTGTACCCTTCTCAGCTATCTCTCCAAATCCTAAAAGGTTTGATTCATGTTCCATTCTCCATGAAATCTTGCCTAATGACACCAGCCAACACCAATCTTTTCCTTTCCTGATTATCCCTCCCATTTACTCTCAAACCAAGGATAGAAATTGCTATTGTGCTTGGACTTGGGTCTTGAAGATTCCAAGGTTACCTCTGAGCTCAAGGGCACCACGGCCTTCTAGCAATGACAGTGAGAATGATATGGGAAGAGGAAACTGAGTGGCGTGTGTCTAGTGTTTGCCAAGCCTGGTCTAAACCATCTAACTTGGTAGTGGTTGTATTGGAACTTAATTTTATGTTGTCCATGTAATCCAGTTGTATGTAGTTCTATGCTCTTATGACCCTTCTGATAACATCTGCAGATTTTAAAGGGATAGACTGTTGAAGTTTTAGAGAGAAATAACCATAAATGATGTCATAGAGAGTTACAACCGATCATTCTGGAGGGGCCCCTCAAGTTGGCCTTCCCTGCTTGGGGTTGGTTTGACAGACCCCAAAAAGATGATTTTGAGGATACACCCAGGGATGATGGATGTCCTGGTGTGTTTTCTCATAAATATATGTATAAATGTATCCACATGTCTATATGTTCTATATTTACATACTCAGTGTATAAACCAGATTAGTAATTCATTTGCAATTGGAGACAGTCCTTCCCAGAAACTGCACTTCCCAGGGCTACTTCTACAAGACACTTCCTTCTGAATAGAGGATGGGTAAGAACTTTGATTAGTGTCCAGGAAGTTGTCCAGGGAGCATGAAATCAGAACCTTTCCCCATTTTTTCCCAGTGGGTTAAACTGCTCTGGCCCTGCCATTTGCTGGCTGTGCTGGCTTTCAGCGAGTACTCAGCATCTCTATGCCTCGGTTTTCCAGCGTCTATGCAAATAGTAATAGTGCCTAACTTATAGGATTGTGGTACAAAGTGCTTACAACACTAAGTAGCACCAGCTAAGCACTTATTCAGTGTTTGTTTTTTATGATTATTGTGTATATCTTTCCACCAGTACTTTAGAAATAGCATTTCCATAAATAATGCAACAGCCCTAATGGAATAATGAAGCCCATATTGATTTTTTTAATCTTTAAAGATTATTCTAAATCCAGGAGTACCAAGTTGAGGGGCTTACTGTGTGAGAGATACATCTACTTTTTCCTTTCCTTTTTTTTTTTTTTGCGGTACGTGGGCCTCTCACTGCTGTGGCCTCTCCCGTTGCGGAGCACAGGCTCCAGACGTGCAGGCTCAGCGGCCATGGCTCACGGGCCCAGCCGCTCTGCGGCATGTGGGATCTTCCCGGACCGGGGCACGAACCCGTGTCCTCTGCATCGGCAGGTGGACTCTCAACCACTGCACCACCAGGGAAGCCCTCCTTTCCTTTTATACACCGTTTCTGGGAGTAAGCTCCACTCATGGTTCCACTTCTGTTCTCAATTTTTATTCATCAAACCACAGGAGCAGAAGGCTGTGTATCTGAATGCAGCAAGTGAAGCCCCATAACCTCGATGGCTTTAGAAAACGCTTTCTGCGCTGTCACTTCCTGCAAATTCTTTTACTCAGAAACCGTGTTCCCCGTCTACCCTCCCTAAGTCTGTGATTTTCTCCCCCTCCCCGGTGGGGCCTGGCGCCCTTCAAAGATGATTGACACACACGGAAGGCAAGTGTACGCAGGCCTTCTGGATGATTCACCAGGCCGGAGGCTGGGCTGGCCCTCCTACTGGCGGGCCGGTACTTATTCCGGAAACACCGGCAAGTATAAGGTTTTGCTGCCTTAGTCTTATTTTGTTGTCATTGTTAATAATAAAGTAGTAGCCACACCTACCACAGTTTCCATTGGATAAAAACGTGAATGGGTTGTTTTGTTTTGTTTTGTTTTGTTTTTTAAGCTTCAGCTCTCTACAAAGGGCACCCAGTTCCCAGGCGGGGCAGGTAGTCTAGAGCATTCTGGGACGTCTGGGGCGAGAAGCCAGCTCTTTTGCAAGTGAAGTATCCAGAGCCCGCCCTGCACCCCAGCCCCTGACTAGAATTTCTCCTCCTTCCCTCCCTGGTTGTTTTACAAGGTATTGAATGACTGGCGGCACCCAGTCAATGTGGAGGCCAAGAGAATGGAATCAACACCTTCCTCCCCTCCCCCCTCCCTCCCTCTCCCCTCCCCCTCCCTCCCCCTCCCCACACCCCTCCCCTCCCCCACCCTCCCCCTCCCCTCCCCCTCCCCCCACCTCTCCCCCTCCCCTCCCCCTCCCACTTATCCTTCTTCCTCCACCCCTCCCCCCAGCCAAAACACCAACCAACCAATCCAAAAACCTCTGAAGAAGGACAGTGTTAGAACTATGGAACCAAAGCGTTTCCAGTATCAAGAGAAAAGGGAGCTACAGTAGGGGGGAAAAGCCGGAATTTCAACTTTTTTTTTTTTCTTTCTTCAAGGGAAAAAAATAGAGTATATCTCTGGGCAAGCAAGCCATCCACCCGGGAGGGAGAACCCACGATTTCCCCAGGTAGTACATTCCAGAGAGTAAATAAATTGTCCAGAGATACTAGACGGGGGCCACAGAAATACACGACATTTAAATACAATGATGGAAGCTGTTTACAGTCCTCTGAAAGATGCCTTTCATCTGAAAGATGAAAGGGTTTAACAGTCAGTCGCAATAGCTCACAGCGGCCGCTGTGACACCAGATGAGTTGTAGTGTTCCAATCTTTTCCTACTGGAAAAGCTGAAGCAACACAATGACTTGCCCAGGGTCACACACACCACGCTTGGGACAGAAATAATTCTAACTGCTCCTTCCGGGCTCTAACCAGCTGACAAAACCACCTTATTACTGTACTATCATTCGAATCTGAATCATTGCAGCTCTATTTACAATAGCCCGGAGACGGAAACAACCTAAGTGTCCATCATCGGATGAATGGATAAAGAAGATGTGGCACATATATACAATGGAATATTACTCAGCCATAATAAGAAACGAAATTGAGCTATTTGTAATGAGGTGGATGGACCTAGAGTCTGTCATACAGAGTGAAATAAGTCAGAAAGAGAAAGTCAAATACCGTATGCTAACACATATATATGGAATTTAAGAAAAAAAATGTCATGAACAACCTAGGGGTAAGACAGGAATAAAGACACAGACCTACTAGAGAATGGACTTGAGGATATGGGGAGGGGGAAGGGTAAGCTGGGACAAAGTGAGAGAGTGGCATGGACATATATACACTACCAAACGTAAAATAGATAGCTAGTGGGAAGCAGCCACATAGCACGGGGAGATCAGGTCGGTGCTTTGTGACCACCTAGAGGGGTGGGATAGGGAGGGTGGGAGGGAGGGAGACGCAAGAGGGAAGAGATATGGGGACATATGTATATGTATAACTGATTCACTTTGTTGTAAAGCAGAAACTAACACACCACTGTAAAGCAATTATACTCCAATAAAAATGTAAAAATAAATAAATAAATAAAAAATAAATTGCTCCTAATTGCAGGCCAGCAGTGAACTGTAACCTCCATGTGACTCTGCCAGGCCAGGGAGATAGGAGGAAGTTTCACAAACTCCTGAATATGGGATGAAATGCTGGGAGGGGGAGGGTGTGGGGGAAAAGTGTTTGAAAACTTGACTCTGAAACTGCTAACAAGCATCATATTTATATATATTTTTTTTTAATGAATTTGAAATGTCACCTGTCATTTATTTTATTGGAACAGAGAAGCACTAGGGATCCAAATGGATGCCATCAAGAAAGGCAATTTGGGGATAAATCTCAGATATATTCCAAGCAGTCAATCTTCACACACTTCCTTTTTATGCTTATTAAATGACTGTCTGTTTTAAGGTCCTACGTTATCACTTATATGTGGAATCTAAAAGATAAAACAGTCTGTTTCTGTATATACATAACAAAACAGAAACAGACTCATAGAGAACAAACTAGTGGCTACTGGTCGGGAGAGGGAAGTGGGGAGAGGCAAGATAGGGGTAGGGGATTAAGAGACACAAACTAATACTATGTAAAAAATAAATAAGCAAAAAAGATATATTGTACAGCACAGGGAAGTAAGTATAGCCATTATTTTGTAATAACTTTAAATGGAATATAATCTATAAAAATATTGAATCACTACACCTGATTCAATATTCGGGTCGTACACCTGAAACTAATATCATATTGTAAATCAACTATACTTCAATTTTAAAAAATAAAGTTTTTAAAATGAAAAAAGTAAATAAACTTTCTTTTTAACTCTTTTGTAGGCAGCTATTGGGGGGGGTGGGAGGAGGGGACTGAGGAAGCAACCAGGCGTATAAATTCAGATCTGTCCACGGAGCTGTACATGCGCTGTGCTCAGGAAAGAAAGTAAATTCCATAGGGCAAATTGCTCTGATTCATTTGTCCACGCAGAGACGCCACCCACCTGCTCACAGGTATTCAGGTAAATGACAAGTGGGCGGGACCTACTTGACTGTTTCAATAGCTAAGGTCCCAGCAATATTTTATCTGTCGAGGCTCCCTTGATGTCACACATTTCCTGGTCTCCACCGACCAGTGCCCTCCTCCTTCCTCAAGGCACCTGTATGACCGGTGGAGGCCGGTCCTGCTCAGGTGGCCCAAGGAGCTGCTGGATTAACCCACAAGGGGAGAGAGCTGCAGGGTTGCTGCTGCTTTGAGAGCCCCAGGCAGCACTCGAAAAGGTGAGCTGAAACCCTCCATTTTTCTCTCCGGGCATTTAGACCACTGGCCCCTGACGGATCTGAAGGAAGAATTTGAATGAAAAATATAAGCTGAATGGTTTAGCCCTGGGTGTTTGACCCAGCGGGAGAAGTCCTTTTTGAAAGGAAAAGAGATGCCGTTGACATTTTGGTGGCACCGGAACTTTCTCCCAGTCCAGATATTTAATCCTTTTTGTTTCTCTTAATCATTAATCCTGCCTCTGCTTGTCTGGGAAGTTGAACTAATTATTATTTTTTTAAACTCTGAAGTGGAGTGGGGACTTTTTTTGAAACTTAACTCAAAGATGCAGACCTGTTCAGCCCGTGTTGGGAGGGGGCTGAATTCAGAGTTGCCTATTTGCCTTATTTTGTCTTCCCTTCTGCGTTCACCAGAGGCAATTTCCATCTAAACCTGTGAGATGACCTCAATTTTTTTTCTCCTGAAAGTCTGTTCCTCCAACAGGTAAGCTCTGTTGCCCTTACTCAGCAGCCCTGTGCTCCAGTGTTCCTCCCTCTTTCTTTAAAAAAGTCTACTATTTTCTTTGTTCTTTGTTCTTTTTAAAACCACTTTGCAGTCTGGATTAGAATTGTTTACATTCAGACCCTGAGTGCCTGCCTGCTGACCTTTGGTTAAAGTAAAGATTATTTCCTCAGTGTTTACAAGAATATAAATTCAGGTCTGATTTTTAATTTTTTGGAACTCTTCCATTTTTTTCTCTCTTTCTTTTCTTAGCAAATATACCAAGGAGATTGTTCTGCCAGGACCTTTCTTTTTTAAGTAATTTTACCTCTAGGATCCATTTTTGCTTTCCTAATCCTGACCACACAGCCTGTTGCTACTTCTGTTCTTAACAGCCCAATAGCCACACTCTGCACTCAGTTCTGTTGTTAGGGGAAAAGAAGCCATCTCCAAACCCAGGTCCCCGCCGGGAAGAGCTGGAAAAATGGGGGAGAAAACTCAACCTGTGAGGGAGGCATTTCATTCTGGATTCCTTCATGGGCTATTTTTCTGAGATTTCAGTTAGCAAGGGAATAATATGTTAGGAATATTCATATTCCTATGAATACTCATGTTCCTCCACCCAGAAATTCAAAGTGCATGGCAGTTCTCCAAAAGTATAAATTGAAACAAGCTGAGAACACTTTTGTCTCAGACAGTTGCTTCTCTCCAGAGACTCTGCTCCGCACTTGTTGCCAGGTTCTCTTACTCCTCAGAGGCTTATGTAGCTCTTCAAGTGACCTTCGGGTCTGTCCTTTTCCCCTGAGCCTTGTCCTTGGGTGGTGACGGCTGCTTGTCCCTCACCAGTGTGCTCACTTGATTCCGAGTTTTGTCAGCAGAAGAGAGAAAAAGATCTCTTAGATCCTGAATCTTCCAGAAAATTGTGTCTTTAAAGTCACAAACCTCTCGACAAGATTGCCTTTCCTCTGTTGACCATGGTTTGTTAGTTCTTTGCATAGTAGTTCATGTATGGTTAAACCAATCATTTCATCACTATATGTCAGAGCCCCTGGCTATTAAAGGAAAAAAGCTAAGGACACTACACCCACAGATATAAATTTATTTATTTACTTATTTATTTTTGGTTGTGTTGGGTCTTCGTTGCTATGTGCGGGCTTTCTCTAGTTGCAGCGAGCGGGGGCTCCTCTTCCTTGTGGTGTGTAGGCTTCTCATTGCGGTGGCTTCTCTTGTTGCAGAGCACGGGCTCTAGGCGCACTGGCTTCAGTAGTTGTGGCACGCGGGCTCAGTAGTTGTGGCTCACAGGCTCTAGAGTGCAGGCTCAGTAGTTGTGGCACACAGGCTTAGTTGCTCCGCGGCATGTGGGATCCTCCCAGGCCAGGGCTTGAACCCGTGTCCCCTGCATTGGCAGGCGGATTCCTAACCACTGTACCACCAGGGAAGTCCTTACACCCGCAGATATAAGAAAGGGAAAAAATTACAGAGACTGGAATTCACAGTGATCCAGAATGCAGTTGGTGTCTTGGATAATGTATACATGAGTTTTGTCCAAAGGGATGAAAAGACCCACAGTGGTTCCCTTCCTGTAGTAACTCCATCCCTTGGTTAAGTGGCAAAAAGACTTGATTAAAAAATGTACAGTCTCTTTCATTTACATCTTCCTTATATTACTTCTCTGAGCCTCAGTTTCTTCATCAGTAAAACAAGAGCTAATAATCCCTACAATATAAAGTGTTCCTGAGAAGTACATGAGGTAACATATAGAGAGCATCTATATACATCCTTTTTTAAGGCATTTATCTGGGTTGCTTGGAAGAGATAGTCTGGCCTTACCAAGATAAAAGGTCTAATGTGATTGCAACTGTTAGGGGCCCTGATAGTTCTTGTTATGGTTATTAATTGTAAGTAATTAACACCAATGTTCACAGTGCAGAGAAAGGAAACAGGCAGGAGGCAGGAAAATGCTTAAACTGTCTCCACCCACCTCCCAGGCAGGGTTTAGGAGCTGCTGTCTGCCGCTGTTACTCCTGCCTTTTCCCTCCTCAAGGCTCTCATCCCACAACAAAATGTGGTCCTTCGCAGGCCTTTGGGGGAAATGTCCTGCTGTCATTTGCTGTAATCTGACTTGGCAGGCAGCCCTGGCTGCCTTCAATTGTGCTATCTGCATGGCAGATTGGTGCTTGGTCTCCTCCAGGCTTGCAGATAAACACCCTTGGCCACAGCCTGGTGAGCTGCAGGGCCAAGTCGCTGGGAGGAGGAGCCTGCCCTGGACTGAAGAAGGGGGACCTGTAGGTCTTTTGGATATGATAATTCCCTCAGTGGACTATCATGTGTCCTTTGATGACCTGGAGCCATTGCATGAGGGCAGGCATGTTCCCAGGGCCCTGGGACCTTCTCCAGGTGTCACCCCATCCTGAAAAGATAAGGCACCTGTTCACCATTCAAGAGCAAGGTAACAGCTTAGTGGGTTGACACCAAGGGTTCAAAACCTTGACCTTGACAGCTAGCTTGCTTAGGGGAACCTGGGGAAGCCCCTCAACCTCCCTTTCCATCAGTTTCCTTGTTTACCTTTTCCCTCAAAAGGGATGCTAACATGGTGTGCTTCACACGCCCCTGGGCCCCATAACAGAAGCTGGATGGGCTGCACACCTAGGTGGGTAGGTCAGGTTGACTGCAGGGGAGTGGGCAATGCCTCCCTAGGAAATATTAGTCTTATTTATTGAATTCTAGGTGGAATAGTGCTACTGCTTTAGAAGAGTGGCCCGGTCTCAGCCACCAGACTCCCTTGGTTCAAAACCCAGCTCCACCTCCTACTAGCTTTGTGACCTGGGATGGGTTATTTAACCTCACGTTACCTCAGCTGTAAAATAGGCTTATTGTGAAGTTTGAAATGAGTTGAAAGGTACAAAGTGCTTAGAATAGTCCCTGGCACAATGTCAGCTATTAGTAGTATTATTTTCTTGAAAGGAAGGCACCATGGGTAAAATCAGTCAGATCTGGGTTAGAGAACCAGTACCTCCATGTAATTACTAAACTAAAGAAGCAATTTAATATCTCTTCGTCTCAGTTTCATCATCTGGAAAACAGAATACTTACCAAACTCAGTGTTGTCACGAGGAATAACTGAAATGGTTTTATATAAAGTGCCTGGTATATAGTAAGCACTCAATAAATGTTAAATCATATATTATTATAGGAAACAATTATTATATTGGATACAGCTAGACTTCTAAGGTCATGCTACAGTTTGAATATGATAATGATGGGAACAGTAGTAACTTGAGAACCAAAGATTCTCTGAGCAAAACAGACTTCCCAAAAGGCCCCCAAAGGCTTAAAAGGAGAACCTGATTAACAAAGATTATCTTGTTTATCTTGGACTTCCAGGGGAGGGGAACTGCCAGTTGAAATGCCTGAACCTTTGCAGAACTGTGGGCAGTAGGATTCTGCGATGTAAATAAACACTGGGTTTTCCTGGAGCAGTGATTCCTGGCTTTCTGGCTTGCAGTGTCTCCTTTTTAGATTTGAATTCCTCACTTAAAGTGGAGAAATAGGGTCTGCTAGGATTCTGACTACTTAAAAGGCCATTTTTGTAAGATGCTACCAAGAGGGGACATATGAGGGATGCTCTAAAATGTGTCCTCCTCATTGTCTCAGTATCCGTGGACTCCCTGGGGGTACAAAACTATTCTTGATATTTCTGTGCTGGCAACACATAGACTCACTTTTATGTGGGTGGCAAATTTATTGGCCTCTGACAGGGCCTCCAAAGTATCAAGGGCTTTTCAAAACCATTTGGAAGGAAGACTACATCACTCTTTCTGGGTTAATAGAATTTAACCATCTATTATCTCCAAAGGATAAAGGTTTACATGAAAGTCATACAAATTGCAAAGCACAAAAACTGCACTGAGCTGAAATCAAAAACAGAAAATGGGGGCTTCCCTCGTGGCGCAGTGGTTGGGAGTCTGCCTGCCGGTGCAGGGGACACGGGTTCGTGCCCCGGTTTGGGAGGATCCCGCATGCCGCGGAGCGGCTGAGCCCGTGAGCCATGGCCGCTGAGCCTGCGCGTCCGGAGCCTGTGCTCCGCAACGGGAGGGGCCGCAGCAGTGAGAGGCCCGCGTACCGCAAAAAAAAAAAAACAAAAAAAAACAAAACAGAAAATGTTGGTTGTCCCCTATAAACTTCTTACATCCATCTTTTCCTCTTATTTTGTTCTAAGGGACATGAGGACACCACAGTGACCTGTTCCTTAGTTACCCACAGATATATTTCAGATCAATATAAGGAAGAACTTTCTAAAAATTCGAGTTGTCCAAAAATCCAGTAGTTTGCCTTTTAGGGCACTGAGTTCCCTGTCACTGAAGGTGATTGTTTTTTGGTATATTTAGTACCTGGTACCTATTTGCTGAATGAATGAGTGACAAAGAAGATTTGTGTTTCTTTAGAAGCATATACCGCTCATCTGTAAAATAAAGACTATAATCACTGATCTCATAGGATTATTCTAAAGATTAAATGAGATAATACATGAAAAGTACCCAGCATAGTATCTTGCACTTAGTGAACTGCTCATTAAATAGTAATAATCATTATGTTTTATTTTATATTATATTCTAAAAGGAGAGGAGAGAAGGGATTCCTGGGATTCAGGTAGAGGGTAGACAAGATGACCTCCAAATTTGAGATTTGCGGTTTCTATGCTTATCTCTTTATTCCTGTTCTCTTCACCCCTGCCCTTCTGTGCCTGCCTTTCTAGAAGAACTTCTCCCCCCCTGTTCCAGGGAGCCATGCTCCTTGACATGGTAGATTGAACCACTGTTAGATTCTGTCCCAATTAACCAGAGACTTTTTTTTTTTAGTATCACTAATATGTGACTTGAAATGTGTGGACTTAAATTCCACCATTATTTTCCAATGACTCTTAGTCGCTTCTTGTGTTTGATGCATTTGTCACAAGGACATAAAAGACTTCACCAACAGCAGAGTGGAAACTCTCCAAGAATTTTCTTTAGTAGCCTCTTGGTGTAGAGCATGACAACAGCACACATATGATGGTGAGGACTAAATATGTCATTGCTATTTGTTGAGATGATTTACATAACTTGCTTATGACTACTTCGGTCAGTCGTATGGCCTGTTTGAATAGTATGCTGAGTGCTTAGGCTTCTGCATACTCATGTTAATATATGAGTCATCTGGTGTTTTCAAACTCCTCATTAATTATTATCATTATGCTTGTATTATGTCTTCCACAGCACACATACAAACTCAGCTATTCTACCTGTAGTCTTTTTTCCCCTTTGGGGCCCTAGCAAATTTGGTTTAACAGTCATCTCTGAAGACATCTGTGTTCTAACTTAACAATGGATTAAAAGAAAATTATTAGGTTTTTATACCAGGGCAGAACTGCTATCCCGAAGTATGTAGCTATCTAAGTGGCTGCCACTCAGCATATTGTTCCTAAACCCTAAACCGTGTAGACAAGCGTTGGAGAGGATCCTGCAGAATGTGTACCGCATTCCTGGGGAATACCCCTGGAAATACAGAGACCCTGTATTCACTTCATATTGCCGCTGTAACAAATTAAACTTGGCATCTTAAAACAGCACAGATTTATTTTCTCACAGTTCTGGAGGCCAGAAGTTTGAAATCAAGGTGTTGGCAGAGCCTTGCTTCCTCTGGAAGCTCCAGGAAAGAATCCTTCTTTGCGTCTCCCAGCTTCTGGTGCCTCCAGGTATTCCAGGCTTGTGGCTGCATCCCTCCAGTCTCTATCTCTGTCTTCACATCACCCTCTCGTCTGTATCTGTGTCTTTTCTTCTGTCTCCTAAAAAGACACTTGTCATTGGATTTAGGATAAATCAGATAATCCAGGATGATCTCATTTCAAGATCTTTAACTTAATTAAATCATCAAAAGCTTTTTCTAATCAAGTCACATCCACAAGTTCTGGGGGTTAGGATGTGGGTATATCTTTTGGGGGGACATTCCTTCACATAGGCCCCTCCCACTACTTATAGAGAAATTCCTTGTCCACTTAGAGGCTGAAATATTGTGCAGAATCCAGCAAGGAGAGTTAGAATTGGCAGCCTTCACCACTACCCTTATTTATTCCTATGTTCAAAGTACAATAGTTAAGTGTTTTATATTCTAAAGACCTACCGAATTTTTTTAGTCAATAGTGTAATTTATCTACAAAAGCAAATCAGTAAAGGTCATTTTAGGTTGCTTTGATAGACAAGTAATATCCTGGTTAAGGAAGTGATTATTCCACTGAGCCCTGAGCCCAAACCACAAGTTTTCACTTCCAGGAGCCATGTTTTCAAAGGGACCTTAACAAACTAGAGGGCATCCTGGGTGGACACTTTAGCACTACCTGGACTACCCAGGAAGACAACTGGAAGAACCAGAGACAAAAAGACAAGAGAGACGGGATTCCCTGGTGGCGCAGTGGTTGAGAGTCCGCCTGCCGATGCAGGGGATATGGGTTTGTGCCCCGGTCCACGAAAATCCCACACGCCGTGGAGCGGCTAGGCCCGTGAGCCATGGCTGTTGAGCCTGCGCATCCAGAGCCTGTGCTCTGCAACGGGAGAGGCCACAACAGTGAGAGGCCTATGTACCGCAAAAAAAAAAAAAAAAAAAAAAAAAAGACAAGAGAGAAACCACAATGCTGTCTTTAATTTGGGGGGCCGTCATGTTTTGAGGGAATGAATGTGATCTATGTTACACTGAAAGGCGGAACAAGAGCCAAAGGTTATACTAACAAGAGGGAAGCATTCAGCTGTTGGCAAACTGATGAGCTCCCCATCACTGGAGGTGTTTCAAACAGAAGCTGATAGGTCATCTGTCTGGGATGCTGTAAAGAGGATTCTTGCACTTGGTGAGAACCTAAGATCATTACCCAACTCAAAATCCTGTGACTTCTAAATAATTTTAAAATCTCAAATACAGATCATCATGTGGGAACATCAGACACCAACGAGTGGATTCCTCTTCCTCTTCCTTGATTGAGGAATTTGCTCAGGTTCTTCCTCCCACCTGGATTTCTTCCCACTTGTCCAAATCCCATTTATCTTTCATGATCCTCCCTGAGGACCATCTGTTCCATGAACTTTCCTTGACTGTTCTGGGCCAGACTACACTGCTCTCTCACTTCTTTCCCTCCACACTTACGTCCCTGGCTCCTATTTTGGAGGACCATACTCATTGTGGATTCTCTTGCAGTGTTTTAACTTTTTTTTTTTCTATATGTAAGCTCCATTTTCATAATAGACTTAAACTCATTGAGGATGAAATTGAATTGCTATGGGAACTCCCACAGAAATGCAGACAAATGTCAGGCAGGTAATAGATGATGCGTGAACACCTGTAGAAGTGAAACAGTAGAAAAATGTTGAGAATTCAAATACCTTCCTCCGCCTTGTCCTTCCTTCCTTAAAGCTTGGTTATCTGTTTAAAAAAAACCATAAGCATTTCCTGAGTACGTTTTTCAGCCTTGAGTGGAAGAAGGCCAGCCTGCTTCTTTACCATGCTTCTCCTCTGACATCAGTACTTCCCAGGACCCTATGGCAACTAGATGCATGAACAGAGCCCTTGGTCAATGCAAAATACTCTACTTTCATTTTTGTTATTGGCAGGAGATCTGCTCCATTTCACCGTGTTTGTAGACCAGGAACTGGAAGGATATCTCTTCTGGGCCAGAGTTCTTACAAACAAACCCAAGTTTTAAAGGTGTGCCATGACACCCCAGGGGAAAGACAGTAAAATCTGTCAAAAGAGGCAAAGCTCCTCGGGCTTGTGAAAGTCCATCACTAACTTCTAAAACTTGCATCTCATTGGCTTGCCACCCGGGACTCTTCTCACTTAACACTTCCCTTGTTTTCCCCACTTTCTGAACATCTGTGTTCTCAGTTATTGACTCCAGATATATTACATTGTCTCCTTTTAGTTCAGTTCTTTCATTTCCTGACCATATTTCAACTTCTTTAAAGACCATTTATATATATTTTTTCTGTCTTTTCTAGTGTTGGCAACACTATGCAGACTAGTGTCATTCACAGACTGCGTTAGTGAATTGCTTACTCTCTCGGAGACCACTGATTTAGATATTAAGTAGGAGCAGAGCTAACCTTGACCTTTGCAGCAGCCCATATGCACCTGCCCTCCCTCTGTTCCCTCTGTCTGTCCTCTGCAATGCATATGGCGCCCCTGCCTTCCCAGCCTCCACTTCCAACCTAGGCTCTTTGTTCAAAGACAGTTTTTATCCAGTGTGTGACTATTTTTATTCAGGTCACTAAAGCACTAATTTCTCCCTGTTACATATGTGTCTATAAGCTAAGGAATAGCCCACAGAGCATTTCTTCATCCTCTTATACACCTTAGTTCACAGTTGGTATTTATAAAAAAATTGATGGCACTTTGATACCTCCCAGTCTCACATAATTTATCTATAATTTAAAATGTAACTGTAAATTTACTTTGTTTAATAGAGGAAGATAGAATTTGCCCTAACTTTGGCAATTACTTTCCCCCAATAATCTAATTTAGGAGTTGAAGCCAGAGCTATGGCAGTGGTTAGACAAACATGCCTGCTAGATAATCATTTTAGAAAGAGAGACGAGGCTACTGGTGTGAAGAATTTATTGGCACTAGTCTACCCTATTCCTCTGTGGGTGTATTTCTGGTCTTCATGGTCCCAGATGGTGTTCCTGTGACTGTGATCTCTGCACTAAGGTGTGGCCTTAGTGACCAGTTTCAAACCAACTCTGCAGCCTTTCTGCCCTGTGCAGCTTCATCCAGATTTTAAAGTATCATCAACAACAGGAAAACCTTAAGCTCAGTTTTGTTTTGATGGCTAATTCATCTTGGATTTAAAAAAAATTTTTTAATTGAAGTATAGTTGTTTTACAATATCGTTTTAGTTTCAGGTGTACAGCACAGCGATTCAGTAATATATATATTCTTCTTCAGATTCTCTTCCCTTATAGGTTATTAGAAAATATTAAATATAGTTCCCTGTGCTATACAGTAGATCCTTGTTGGTTATCTATTTTATATATAGTAGTGTGTATATGTTAATCCCAACCTCCTAGTTTATCCCTCCCCACAAGCTTAGTTTCTTGAAGGGAAAGACTAAGGGATTCTTAGTCTTTACGTGTTTGAGACACACTATAAAACATTAAGGTTGGTTGAAGGGATTCAAAGATTTGGAACATTAAATAAGTCAGCAAAAATTATGAAGCACACTGACTACAGTAGGGCAGAGTCTCATGCTGTTTGTATAGCCACAGTCCACAGAGTGTCCTTGCTCTAGAGAATGGTTTCTATCACTTGACTGGGCTCTCTTATACACTCACAGAACAAAGCTCTTTCAGGATCCAATAGTTTTGTGATCGTTTTGGGGACCTGGCTGTAGGTTACACTTTCTTCCTCTCATTTGAAGCCAGTTCTTCCTCTTGCCTCATGAGCCCTTCAGCAAACGGCTCACCTGGTGCCTCTATCAAGCATAACAATCAGTTAGAGCAGTCAATTTAGACCTTGGTTAAAATTTAGTGGCACACCTGTGACAAGGTTGTAATTCTCCACTTTTGCCGTTGCACCTGGCTGAGAACCAGGGCGGGTGCAAGGAAAAGATTGAGGCCCACAGGAGGTGTTGGAAGCTGATCTGGGTCCTAACCACAGCCTCAACACCCTACTCTCTCTACCTGAGTCTCTAAAAATAACAGTGACATGGCCATGAGTAGGTGAGGCAAATGTGGCACTCACCTTAGGGTGCAGATTTTAAGGGGGCACCAAAGAAAACTTAGTGATCACTATAAATAATATTTTAATGTATTATTTTTAAAAGCCAAAATTAATGCAAAAGAAATCCATGGTGATCAGAATTTAAATAAAGACAAGGATTGGTAGCTCAAGTTATCTAAAGGTTATTTAAGATGATCACTTGGTCAAAAGAAATTGTCAGACATGGCAATTTCCTCAACTGAATATCAGACAGGCAAAGAGGTAGATTTTGAAAATAGTATTGATGGGCTTGCGTCCTTTAAAGCCAGGAAAATGAAACTATGGGGAAAAAATTCTGGTTTTAGTATAAGTAAAATATTTAAACTTAAAATAATGTTGTACATTTAATATACATATTTTTCATGTCTCCCACATTTTTACAACTGTCTTAATGATCTGGGGGAAAATTAACCATTAAAAAAATACACAAAAACATGTATATCAGTACTCACATTTCCTTTTGCCTTAGGCTGCAACACGGACCACATAGTGCTGATAGGATAAAAGTATCTGTTATTGGGCTTCCCTGGTGGCGCAGTGGTGGAGAGTCCGCCTGCCGATGCGGGGGACGCGGGTTCATGCCCCAGTCTGGGAAGATCCCGCGTGATGCGGAGCCGCCGCTAGGCCCGTGAGCCATGGCCGCTGAGCCTGCACGTCCGGAGCCTGTTCTCAGCAACGGGAGGGGCCACAACAGTGAGAGGCCCGCGTACCGCATAAAAAAAAAAAAAAAAAAAAAAAAAAAAAAAAAAAAAAAGTATCTGTTATTTAGGAATGTCTTCAGTGGATTTTTTCTGACAGTGTTTGTCGTAGGCTAAGTAGGAATTTTCCAGAAGCAAGGCTTTCTGACAGATAAGGGGAGAACGCTAATGGTCCAAGGTGCCTGACTAATAAGGCTCCTCACACACTTTCCTTCTCAAAGATCATCTGGAGCTTCAGGATTTCTAGTTTATCCCATCGCCCACCCCTCCGTCAGCTGCCCTTGGCCTGCCACTATTTTAATGTTTTCATTTATTAGTGAATTTCAGTGAAAGCTCATCAATGTTAATGCTCTGGATAGGAAAAATTATCTCTGATTTACCATTTGTTTAAATGATTTCCATTTCTTTTGTGTTACATATGTCAGGATATTTTAGAACAACAAGAGTTGTCAAAATAAAGGAATGCTTACAAACAAATGGGAGAGCCCCAAATTCCCCAAATACCATCCATTCTTCAGATCAGATTATACGCTGAGAATTCTAATACTGGAACTGTTTAACCATTGAGGACTTTATTCTGTTTATATAAATCTAACTAATGCCACTAAATATCTTTGCATTTTCTAAACTGTTCCTAGCCCTTGCTTTTGCTTTTAAAAGTATCTACTTCCCTGGCTTCCCTGGTGGCACAGTGGTTGAGAGTCCGCCTGCCGATGCAGGGGACACGGGTTCGTGCCCGGTCCAGGAAGATCCCACGTGCCGCGGAGTGGCTGGGCCCGTGAGCCATGGCCGCTGAGCCTGCGCGTCCGGAGCCTGTGCTCCGCAACGGGAGAGGCCACAAAAAAAAAGTATCTACTTCTCTACCTTATTACCCTTAATTTTTTTTTCCCTCTGTGGCCAAGAATTGCTAATAGATTCCTTCAGGCCTCAGGGCAGTGTCCTGTGCTCAGCCCCGTCAGGACTGCAGCAACAGCCAAGGCGTGTATTGCCACCAAGAAAGCAGATGCAGTCTTTGGCTGTGGGAGCAGTTGGTTATTCCCGCTTCATTCTGTCCTGGATGCTATCCATAAATTGTAGGAAGGACACTGTTAAGTTGGGAGCTTTCAGAAGAGCGTGGTCAGCCTCTTGGAGTCTGAAGGAAACCTGAAGGAATGTCAGATGCACCTAAGGCTACTGAACCTAGGAGAGGACTTGGGGGCTGTCTTCATAGAATTGAGGGATTTAAGGAATTAGACATATTCTAAATGGCACCCATGAGGGGGTGGGTGAGTTCCAGGGAGGCAAATTTTTGGTCACTATATGGACTTTCCCTCCCTAGGAAATTAGAGCTATCCAAAGGCAGAATGATCTATTTTATAAAGTAATAAAGGCCTATTTCATCTAAGGACCATCTCTCAAGGCTCCCTTTCAACCCAAAAAGTTTCTGGCTACCATGATTCGTGTTTGTCAAGGGTAAAGTACCAATGCAGGACACACTGCCATTTGACTACAAGGATACATTCTTTTTAATATTATGAGGTCCCATTACTGTTGTTTGAATAGCACATGGGATTCATGCAACTATTCAAGAGATGCTTTAGAGTCATGTCTTGACTTTTCAGTAGAAGGAAAATGTGAAATTGTCAGTGCAGCATGCCAGATGACATGTTTATAGCACCTTTCCAAAGTGGAGTACATGGATTATTCTGACTACATCAGTTAACCATTTTCTATAAAGGCAGTGTGCATTTAAAGGAAACTTAGTGGGACAATAGCCACCAGGGACCCCATTGTTCTGGTAGGTTATCTCATACAAAATTTTTTCTACTTCCAAATAGGCTATATCCCAAAGGCTGTTCTTTTGTGTGTGTGCTTTTTTATCATCCAGTTTTACTGAGATATAATTGACATACAGTACTGTATAAAGTATACAGCATTATAATTTGACATACATACATCATGAAATGATTACCACAGTAAGTTTAGTGAACATTCATCATCTCATATAGATATAAAATAAAGGAAAAAATTGTTTCCCTTGTGATGAGAATTCTTAGCATTTACTCTCTTTTATATATAACGTATGGCAGTGTTGACTTTATTAATCATGTTGTACATTACATCCCTAGTGCTTATTTATCCTATAACTGGAAATTTGTATCTTTTGACCACCTTGACCCATCCCCCCTTCCCCCCACTCTGGTAACCATAAATCTGATCTCTTTTTCTCTGAGTTTGTTTGTTTGTTGAAGTATGATTGACCTCCAGCACCATGTTAGTTCCTGGTACACTGCATAGTGACTTGATATTTCTAGACATTACAAGATGATCACCACGATAATCTAATTATGATATGTCACCATATGAAGATACTACACATTATTATTGACTGTATTATTTCACCCCCTGACTCCTTCATTTTGTAGCTGGAAGTTTATACCTCTTAATCTCCCTCCTGAAGCCTGTTCTTAAGGATATTAAGTCTTCATTCTATTGAATTTTCCAGTGCAGGCGACAGTGTACCTATGACCTCTAACGACCCTCTTGGCTGCGGATGGTGCTGATTCACCTTTGCTATGAAATGTATCTTTGTTGACAAGCCACAAACGTTTAGAATTTGAAAGTTAGGTAGAAAAAAGTTCTGGACAGATTTCAGGCAAGATAAACCAGTGGGAAAGGAAGCAGGGATTAAGGACAAACAGAAATGGAGATTTTGTTATTTTCCCTGGCACTTCCTGGCATGACATTGGTGGACTACACATTTCTATAAAAGTCCCCTCGGGTGTCTCTTCTACCCTACATAAGAGGAGAAGGAGGAAAAATGGTTCCTAAGTCACAAGAGCATTGTATCAAGGCAGAATAAGAGTTCCACACCAAACCACACACCCAAGGAGGCAATCTACTTCCTGCTCTTTCTCATTCCAAACTGCAAAAAAACCACCCTGCAGCTCTCTTGCCTTACCCCAGCCAGGATCAGAGTGCTGACAGCTGACACACTGACTGATGTGGATGGATAGGCCCTCTCACTCACTTTTAGGGGAGAAAAGAGTTTACCTTTTAAGCCTTAATGACTTTTGATAATTTCTTCTCAGCTCATCAGCAAGGCACATATATGTCTAAAAACATGATACATCATACATGCTTATAAGATGTAAACTGGAAATAAGAAACGTCAGGTAAATGATATGAATCGCATTTTTTTAAAGTCTACCTAGTTCTTTCTTTAGAGCCCAAACTGTTTTGTCAGCCAGTTCTCTTTTAATCTGTGTCTATTCATATAGACACACATATAGGCTTTATTTAGCCTAAAGCGAAGTTGAAAAATATATACAGCAGTGTTTACATTAATATTATGTGAAGAATCTGGTTTTCTCATAGGGACAATTGCTAGGGAATTCAAATTCGTCTCAGATAAAAAAGAAAGAAAACAAAAACAAATTAGCGTTGGAGCTAAAACCTGCCTTTTTTGCTTGCCCCAATTCACTCATCCTGTGTCAGGCATTTTAACACTCAGTAAAGTCAAAGCATCTTTTTATTCAGAGATCTTGGGAAAACCCATCTGCAATATGGCCTAAAGAGATTTTTAACCTTCTAATTTCCTGGGGCTCTTTTATTTAGTTAGTTACATTTTGGGATTCTCACTGGTCATAATCAAAAAAGATGCTGGGAGAAAAGTGGCAAAATGGTGAAGAGCAGTAAGGAGTCAGGAGCCCGTGCTGGTTTGTTTCTTTTTTTGTGCAACTGACAAGTTACTTACCTAGTGTACCTCAGTTTCCTCATCTGTTAAATTAAAAACAAAACAGGGCTCCCCTGGTGGCGCCATGATTGAGAGTCCGCCTGCCGATGCAGGGGACACGGGTTCGTGCCCCAGTCCGGGAAGATCCCACATGCCACGGAGCGGCTGGGCCCATGAACCATGGCCACTGAGCCTGCACGTCCGGAGCCTGTGCTCCGCAACGGGAGAGGCCACAACAGTGAGAGCCCTGCGTACTGCCAAAACAAAACAAAATCCCTGGGGATTTGTAAGGATTAAATAACATAATATATATAAGGCCCCAGCATAGTGCCTGGCACATGGTGCCTGGCATACTCAAAAAGCTGTTATAAAGAAAAAAAAAAAAAAAGATTTTCCCAAAAGCCAACCACCCCAAAATAAAACACCTCCACTTTATTAGCACAGATATATAGAACTCTATTTCTGAAAGGGATTTCATAGTATCTAGTTTGATGGTGTTTTTTTGTTTTGTTTGTTTTGTTTTTTTTTTACTTAAACCGTGGTGTTTTGAACCAAATATTATGAGAAATCTAACGTGTGAAATAAAAGTGGAGCTGGGTCTGGGTGGAGTGGAAAAGTGGACACAACCCACCATCCCCCTTCCCTTCCCTGGAAGACCCTGAGGCAACTGACACACCTTCCAGAGCAGAGTGAAAACCAAAAATCTGGTCCAACTCCACCTTTTCACCAACAAGGGAATGGCCTAGAAATGTGACGTTGTTTTTCCACTGGTCCAACCAGAGCTATCACCTGCATTCCTATCAGTCTCCAGTACTGCACAACAAGAAAGAACACGTGGGAGTATTTGACCCAACTCTTACAGGTCTAAAGATCTAGAGCTTTAGTTCAAAATAGGTGACCTTCTTTTCCTATAGCAGATGATAACCTTTGGGTGGCCCATTTCCATTTTCATGTTTATTTTTCAACTGTTTTTCATGCCACTTAAAGCATTTCCTGTGTGGTTCCAGTACCTTCTATCAGCCTTGAGCACGAAGAGCAGCTGTGTAGGTTTCCATGAAATTTGACTAGAAACAACTTCACCCCCTCCTGCACCCTCTACCTTAGCTGCCTGTGGTCTCTTTTGATGCTAAATAAAATGCTATGATTTCTAAATGTTTCACATTCAGGGTACTTTACTTCCACCTCTTGACCAGAGCGTTCTTCAAGCCATATTACTGCAGTACAGAAATGTAAACACGAAGCTGACTCAGTGAAAGTTTGAAGTCAATGTATTTTCTTTTTGAGATAAGGCTATGTTTGTACAAACAACCTCGGACTTTATTTGGAAAAGAAAAAACTGCAAGGCAGTTTATAACTGCTGTGCTGTTTCCAAATGTGGCTAGTTTCCTGTTAGGTTATTCATGTGTCCTTATGTTCCTGTGGAAAGCTTAAAGTTATTTTATTTACTTTCAGAAAAGAAGAAAGTTGAGTTGGGGGCTGGGGTATTGCAGGATTCTTTGTTGTCATGAGCGTTGACCCAGGGTCCCTTAGCGCTGACCTCTGTTTGCACTGCTTACCCGGGCTTCTCATTACTGTGCTCATGTCCACCCCTCCATGAGGGCAGGCATGTCCTTTAAAGCTCTCTTGAAAGTCTCCCCCATAGCCAACTCATTACCTAGCTCAAGGTTGGCGCTCAAAAAATGTTTTTTGAAAACAGAGATGTTTATGATTATCATTGTTACTCATCTCACATTACTGCAGCTCATTAATAAAAATGACTGAAGGCCAAAAAATATGTTTATTGACTGATCAGGAGACTTCCTAGATGTTAATCAGGCATGTTGAAAACTCCATTTTAAACTCTGATACTAAAGGAAAATACATAGTGTGATAGTGTTCTGCTAGTTTGAAAAAATATATATATATATAACTGAATGAAAGAGAACTATGAGAACAAAGCAAAAAGACCCCTTAGAGGAACCATAGCTTTCCGTTTCCAGGCCAACTGAGCTAGACTGGAGACAGAAGGACTTCAGTAACAAATACATGTAAGAATAGTTAATATTTATTGGGCACTGACTATATTCCAGGCATAATTCTAAGAGCTTTATGTCTCATATCTCATTTAATCCTCACAACAACCCTCTGAGGTAGTCTGTTATTATCCCCACTTTACAGACATGGAAACAGAGGCTTAAATCATTGTCATACAGTGGTGGCGGGATTGGCCCAGGCAGTGTGGTTCCAGAACCCACTTTACCACTACATGACTGAGTAAATGAAACGCATACAGAAGAAAACAATGCTTTCGTCATCGTAAAAATACAATTGCCCAAAGAGTTCTCATTTCTTCTCAGATGATTTAGCTGAAGACTCTGAGGTCCCATATTTTCTGAATTTTGGAGAACGGTAGGGAAGACAGATACGAGAAAGCCATCAGAGCGTTAACTGGTTTTCTTCTTGTCCTGCTCTGACAGAGAATTTTATAAATCACTGGGCTATTTTATTAACAAATTACATTTCATAGGGTGTATTTCTGGGCATTTCCCAGATCTTACCCCAATAATTTTCACTACACCAACATGAGGACGTTAAAGGGAAATATTATTCCTGCTGGGATAGGTGGTTAAACTGAGGCATAGGAGGCAATGCTGCTGGCCCCAGGTCATGTCAGTCACCTGAGTGGGCACTCAGCCCTGGCCTTCTGAGTCACGGCCCAGTTCTGTCCACTGGCAGCACCGCCTCACGTCCATAACCAAGATGAGCAGTCTTGTTCTCTTTTAGGTTTGTGGATGGCTCCTAGAAGATCTTGATTCTCTCCGGAGGATACATCGTTTTCCTGGGTCGGTTTCCTGTCACACTGCCCTGCCCCCTCCCAGTCAACCATGAACCAGCTGGACCCCGCTGAGGACCCAGATGCCGGCCCTGCCCCGCCGTGTGTGGTGTGCGGCCAAGCCCACGCCCTTGAGGAAAACCACTTCTACACCTACACGGAAGAAGTGGACGATGACCTCATTTGCCACATCTGCCTGCAAGCTCTGCTGGACCCTCTGGACACTCCCTGCGGACACACCTACTGCACACTCTGCCTCACCAACTTCCTGGTGGAGAAGGACTTCTGCCCTGTGGATCGCAAGCCTGTGATTCTGCAGCACTGCAAGAAATCGAGCATCCTGGTCAACAAGCTCCTCAACAAGCTGCTGGTGACCTGCCCGTTCACAGAGCACTGCGCACAGGTGCTGCAGCGCTGCGACCTTGACCATCACTTTCAAATGAGGTAGGGAGGGGCTTCTCCTCGGCCAATCCAGTGAAGCCCCACCCTCAGGGCGGCCGCTGGAAGGGTGGGGTGTTCCAGGGCCCGGCTGCTTCCCGAGATGCCTATTTCTCTGCCTTCTGCTTTGCAACCAATGGAAGGAGTCATTCAAAATAAGAAAGGTCTTCGGTATTAATGGCTGTGGTTCAGGGTGAGGAAACAGTATGTGGCAAAGTTGTGGGGTGTGAGTTGCGTGTGTGTGTTAATAGGACTGGGGGTTTTTTTTGTTAAAATATACATCACATAAAATTTACCATTTTCAGTATACAGTTTGGTGGCATTAAGTACATTCATACAGTTGTGCATCCACCACTACCATCCATCCATCCATCTCCAGAACTTTTTTCATCTTCTAGAACTAAAACTTCATACCCATTAAAACAAACAAACAAACAAACACAAAAAAACTCCCATTCCCTCCTCTCCAGCCGCTAGCAATCGCCATTCTACAATAGTTTCTGTCTCCATGAATTTGAATGCTCTAGGCACCTCATATAAGAATCATCATTCAATGCTTGTACTTTTGTGATTGGCTTAGTTCATTTGTGTCCATTTGAAATGTGAAAGATACTGGAAAATCTGATGAGCAGCTTTCTCTGAGGCTCCTGATCCCCAAAAAGATTTCCTGGAGGGCACTGCTTATCTTTTTTGTTGTTGTTAAATTTATTTATATGATTTACTTATTTATTTTTTGGATGTGCTGGGTCTTCGTGGCTGCGTGCGGGCTTTCTCTAGTTGTGGTGAGTGGGGGCTACTCTTTTTTTTTTGTTTAATCTTCTTTTATTTATTTTTTTATACAGCAGGTTCATATTAGTCATCCATTTTATACACATCAGGGTATACACGGCAATCCCAATCTCCCAATTCATCCCACCACCACCACGACCCCCACTGCTTCCCCGCCTTGGTTTCCATATATTTGTTCTCTACATCTGTGTCTCAATTTCTGCCCTGCAAACGGGTTCATCTGTACCATTTGTCTAGGTTCCACATATATGCGTTAAGATGCGATATTTGTTTTTCTCTTTCTGACTTACTTCACTCTGTATGACAGTCTCTAGATTCATCCACATCTCTACAAATGACCCAATTTTATTCCTTTTTATGGCTGAGTAATATTCCACTGTATATATGTACCACCTCTTCTTTATCCATTCATCTGTCGAATGGCATTTAGGTTGCTTCTATGACCTGGCTATTGTAAATAGTGCTGCAATGAACATTGGGGTGCATGTGTCTTTTTGAATTATGGTTTTCTCTGGGTATATGCCCAGTAGTGGGATCGCTGGGTCATATGGTAATTCTATTTTTAGTTTTTTAAGGAACCTCCATACTGTTCTCCATAGTGGCTGTATCAATTTACATTCCCACCAACAGTGCAAGAGGGTTCCCTTTTCTCCACACCCTCTCTAGAATTTGTTGTTTGTAGATTTTCTGATGATGCTGATTCTAACCGGTGTGACGTGATACCTCATTGTAGTTTTGATTTGCATTTCTCTAATAATTAGTGATGTTGAGCAGCTTTTCATGTGCCTCTTGGCCATCTGTATGTCTTCTTTGGAGAAATGTCTATTTAGGTCTTCTGCCCATTTTTTGATTGGGTGGTTGTTTTTTTAATATTGAGCTGCATGAGCTGTTTATATATTTTGGAGATTAATCCTATGTCCATTGATTCATTTGCAAATATTTTCTCCCATTCTGAGGGTTGTCTTTTTGTCTCGTTTATGGTTTCCTTTGCTGTGCAAAAGCTTTGAAGTTTCATTAGGTCCCATTTGTTTATTTTTGTTCTCTATTTCCATTACTCTGGGAGGTGGGTCAAAAAAAATCTTGCTGTGATTTATGTCAAAGTGCGTTCTTCCTATGTTTTCCTCTAAGAGTTTAATAGTATCTGGTCTTAGATTTATGTCTTTAATCCATTTTGAGTTTATTTTTGTGTATGGTGTTAGGGAGTGTTCCAATTTCAGTCTTTTACATGTAGCTGTCCAGTTTTCCCAGCACCACTTATTGAAGAGCCTATCTTTTCTCCATTGTATATCCTTGCCTCCTTTGTCGTAGATTAGTTGACCATATGTGTGTCTATTTATCTCTAGGCTTTCTATCCTGTTCCATTGATCTATATTTCTGTTTTTGTGCCAGTACCATATTGTCTTGATTACTGTGGCTTTGTAGTATAGTCTGAAGTCAGGGAGTCTGATTCCTCCAGCTCCTTTTTTTTCCCTCAAGACTGCTTTGGCTATTCGGGGTCTTTTGTGTCTCCATGCAAATTTAAAGATTTTTTGTTCTAATTCTGTAAAAAATGCCTTTGGTTATTTGATAGGGATTGCATTGAATCTATAGATTGCTTTGGGTAGTATAGTCATTTTCACAATCCAATCCAAGAACATGTTATATCTCTCCATCTGTTGGTATCTTCTTTAATTTCTTTCAACAGTGTCTTATAGTTTTCTGCATACAGGTCTTTTGTCTCCCTAGGTAGGTTTATTCCTAGGTATTTTATTCTTTTTGCTGCAATGGTAAATGGGAGTGTTTTCTTAATTTCTCTTTCAGATTTTTCATCATTAGTGTATAGGAATGCACGAGATTTCTGTGCATTAATTTTGTATCCTGCTACTTTACCAAATTCATTGATTTGCTCTAGTAGTTTTCTGATGGCATCTTTAGGATTCTCTATGTATAGTATCATGTCATCTGCAAACAGTAACAGCTTTACTTCTTCTTTTCCAATGTGTATTCCTTTTATTTCTTTTTCTTCTCTGATTGCCATTGCTAGGACTTCCCAAACTATGTTGAATAATAGTGGTGAGAGTGCACATTCTTCTCTTGTTCCTGATCTCAGAGGAAATGCTTTCAGGTTTTCACCATTGAGAATGATGTTTGCTGTGGGTTTGTCATATATGGCCTTTATTCTGTTGAGGTAGGTTCCCTCTATGCCCACTTTCTGGAGAGTTTTTATCATAAATTAGTGTTGAATTTTGTCGAAAGCTTTTTCTGCATCTATTGAGTTGAACATATGGTTTTTATTTTTCAATTTGTTACTATGGTGTATCACATTGATTGATTTGCATATATTGAAGAATCCTTGCATCCCTGGAATAAACCCCACTTGATCATGGTGTATGACCATTTTAATGCGTTGTTGGATTCTGTTTGCTAGTATTTTGTTGAGGATTTTTGCATCTATATTTATCAGTGATTTTGGTCTGTAATTTTCTTTTTTCGTAGTACCTTTGTCTGGTTTTGGTATCAGGGTGATGGTGGCCTCATAGAATGAGTTTGGGAGTGTTCCTTCCTCTGCAATCTTTTGGAAGAGTTTGAGAAGGATGGATGTTAGCTCTTCTCTAAATGTTTGATAGAATTCACCTGTGAAGCCATCTGGTCCTGGACTTTTGTTTGTTGCAAGATTTTTAATCACAGTTTCAATTTCATTACTCGTGATTGGTCTGTTCATATTTTCTATTTCTTCCTGGTCAGTCTTGGAAGGTTATACCCTTTGCAGAATTTGTCCATTTCTTCCAGGTTGTCCATTTTATAGGCATAGAGTTGCTTCTAGTAGTCTCTTAGGATGCTTTGTATTTCTACGGTGTCTGTTGAAACTTCTCCTTTTTCATTTCTAATTTTATTCATTTGAGTCCTCTCCCTCTTTTTCTTGATGAGTCTGGCTAATGGTTTATCTTCTCAAAGAACCAGCTTTTAGTTTTCTTGATCTTTGTTATTGTTTTCTTTGTTTCTATTTCATTTATTTCTGCTCTGATCTTTATGATTTCTTTCCTTCTGCTAACTTTGGGTTTTGTTTGTTCTTCTTTCTCTAGTTCCTTTAGGTGTAAGGTTAGATTGTTTATTTGAGATTTTTCTTGTTTCTTGAGGTAGACTTGTATAGCTATAAACTTCCCTCTTAGAACTGCTTTTGCTGCATCCCATAGGTTTTGGATAGTCGTCTTTTCATTATCATTTGTCTCTAGGTATTTTTTGATTTCCTCTTTCATTTCTTCAGTGATCTCTTGGTTATTTAGTAACATATTGTTTAGACTCCATGTGTTTGTGTTTTTACTTTTTTTTCCTGTAATTGATTTCTAATATCATAGCATTGTGGTCAGAAAAGATGCTTGACATGATTTCAATTTTCTTAAGTTTACCGAGGCTTGACTTGTGACCCAAGATGTGATCTATCCTGGAGAATGTTCCGTGCGCACTTGAGAAGAAAGTGTAATCTTCTGTTTTTGGATGGAATGTCCTTTAAATATCAGTTAAATATATCTGATCTATTGTGTCATTTAAAGCTTGTCTTTCCTTATTAATTTTCTCTTTGGATGATCTTTCCATTGGTGTAATTGAGGTGTTAAAGTCCCCCACTATTATTGTGTTACTGTTGATTTCCTGTTTTATAGCTGTTAGCAATTGCCTTATGTATTGAGGTGCTCCTATGTTGGGTGCATATATATTTATAATTGTTATATCTTCTTCTTGGATTGATCCCTTGATCATTATGTAGTGTCTTTCTTTGTCTCTTGTAACATTCTTTATTTTAAAGTCTATTTTATCTGATATGAGTATTGCTACTCCAGTTTTCTTTTGATTTCCATTTGCATGGAATATCTTTTTCCATCCCCTCACTTTCAGTCTGAATGTGTCCCTAGTTCTGAAGTGGGTCTCTTGTAGACAGCATATATATGGGTCTTGTTTTTGTATCCATTCAGCGAGCCTGTGTCATTTGTTTGGAGCATTTAATCCATTCACATTTAAGGTAAGTATCGATATGTATGTTCCTATTACCCTTTTCTTAATTGTTTTGGGTTTGTTCTTGTAGGTCCTTTTCTTCTCTTGTGTTTCCCACTTAGAGAAGTTCCTTTAGCATTTGCTGTAGAGCTGGTTTGGTGGTGCTGAATTCTCTTAGCTTTTGCTTGTCTGTAAAGCTTTTGATTTCTCCATCGAATCTGAATGAGATCCTTACAGGGTAGAGTAATCTTGGTTGTAGGTTCTTCCCTTTCATCACTTTAAGTATATCATGCCACTCCCTTCTGGCTTGTAGAGTTTCTGCTGAGAAATCAGCTGTTAACCTTATGGGAGTTCCCTTTTATTTTATTTGTCTTTTTTCCCTTGCTGCTTTCAATAATTTTTCTTTGTCTTTAATTTTTGCCAGTTTGATGATTATGTGTCTCGGTGTGTTTCTCCTTGGGTTTCTCCTTATGGGACTCTCTGCACTTCCTGGACTGAGTAGCTATTTCCTTTCCCATGTTAGGGAACTTTTCAACTATAATCTCTTCAAATATTTTCTCGGGTCCTTTCTCCCTCTCTTCTCCTTCTGGGACCCCTATAATGCAAATATTGTTGTGTTTAATGTTGTCCCAGAGGTCTCTCAGGCTGTCTTCATTTCTTTTCGTTCTTTTTTCTTCATTCTGTTCCTCAGCAGTGAATTCCACCATTCTGTCTTCCAGGTCACTTATTCATTCTTCTGCCTCAGTTATTCTGCTATTGATTCCTTCTAGTGTAGTTTTCATTTCAGTTATTGTGTTGTTCATCTCTGTTTATTTGTTCTTTAATTCTTCTAGATCTTTGTTAAAGATTTCTTGCATCTTCTCGATCTTTGCCTCCATTATTTTTCCGAAGTCCTGGATCATGTTCACTATCATTATTCTGAATTCTTTTTCTGGAAGATTGCCTATCTCCATTTCATTTAGTTGCTTTTCTGGTGTTTTATCTTGTTCCTTCATCTGGTACATAGCCCTCTGCCTTTTCATCTTGTCTATCTTTCTGTGAATGTGGTTTTTGTTCCACAGGCTGCAGGATTGTAGTTCTTCTTGCTTCTGATGTCTGCCCCAAGTGGGGCTACTCTTCGTTGTGGTTCGCGGGCTTCTTATTGTAGTGGCTTCTCTTGCTGCGGAACACGGGCTGTAGGCATGTGGGCTTCAGTAGTTGTGGCACGTGGGTCAGTAGTTGTGGCTCGTGGCCTCTAGACCGCAGGCTCAGTAGTTGTGGTGCATGGGCCTAGTTGCTGCATGGCATGTGGGATCCTCCTGGACCATGGCTCGAACCCATGGCCCCTGCATTGGCAGGCGGATTCTTAACCACTGCACCACCAGGGAAGTCTGCTTATCTTTTTATGTAAGGAAAAAATGTCTCCCACTTTGGCCTATGATTATTAGAATTTTCTCTGTATGAGAATTGGCAACGTCCATCTCTCCTTTGAGGAGATGTGAGGTATTTTCAACTAAGTTTTTAAAAGGAGAAATTTAGAAACCTTTTGTCCTTCAAGTGATTTGTCCTGCAAAGTTTTCAGCCAAGGTACACACACTGGTGGTAGAACACTGGTCTGACCACTCCTGCTGGTGGCCAACATCACCCACTCCACCTGTTCACCTCTTACTTCGTCCACTCACATTGCCATGGTCCTGAATGTTCCTCGTGTGGACGGCCCAGGGGCACCCCTGGGTCTTGGGCATAGGAGTTACTCTCTTAGACCATTTAAGGTGCTTAATAAATCGTGAACAATAATACCACAGTTATTTTGTAAGAGGAAATTTGGAAGCTGGTATTTATCTTGGTTCCTGTTGTAACAAGGGCAAGAGGCAGGTGCAGGTGTTTTTTCTAAAGGTCACATTCCTTAAGTCATGAATCTGAGTCTTTGTCTTTGGGCACACGCAGAATCTCTAACATGGAAGTTTGCGTCCAAAGCAATGGCCTGGGTGTAATGCTTCACACATGTTTTCCATACAATTACATCAGTGAACTCACTTTTCTCCCCTAAGATGTTGCACCAGATGCATCTATCTCAGGTTTCTGGGCTGCCTCTGACCCTCTGTGATTGTTGGTGTGTAAACTAGGGTGTGGCTCTTCTCTGATTGCCCGGAAGGAAGTGTGGCCAGAGGAGAAGGGGTAAGAGAGTCTATGCGTGACCTTTGCTGCAAGTTTTACCCAGGTAGGAGAGGCATTGTCTGAAGGGGAAGTTGGTCTGGGGTCAGAGGTTAGATTCAGACAGATGCTGATGGGGAGCCAGAGCCAAGAGTGAGGTCACACTGGGTAGGGGAAGTGAGGAGATGAGGAGGAGAAAGGCTCTGGTAGACCTCCCTCCCACCTTCCTGTGTTCCCGACATTTGCCATCTATATATTTGTTTTGGGGGGTGTATTCGTTTCCTATTGCTGTTCTAACAGATGATCACAAACATAGTGGCTTAAAACAATGCAAGTGTGTTATCTTACAGTTCTGAGGATTCGAAGTCCAACACGGGTCTCACTAACATCAAGGTGTTGGGAGGTTAGTTCCTTTTGGCTCTAGAGGAGAATCCCTTTCCTCATGGCCTCCAGCTTCCAGAGGCCACCTGCGTTCCTTGGCCTGTGGCCTCTTTTCTCCATCTTCAAAGCCAACAGCATAAAATATCTCTCTCTCTCTTCTCCCATCTTTCCCTTCTTTCTCTCTGTCTGTCTCCTCTCCTTCCATCACCATATCTCTTTCTATGACTCTAATCTTCCTGCCTTTCTTGTATAAGGACACTGGGATCCACTCAGTGAATCCACCTGGATAATTCAGGCTCCTTTCCTCATCTCAAGATTTAACTTAGTCACATCTGCAAATCCCTTTTGCCATGTGAGGTAACATATTCACATGTTCTGAGGATGAGTAGGTGGACATCTTTGAGGGGGATGGTGGTCATTATTCTGCCCACCGCTGGAGTTTTGCAAGGGGAAGGGTAGAGAGGAGAGAGACAAGGAAAGAAATAGGAGCACTCCCTGAGAAAGTGGAAACACAGCAGTCCTTCCTCAGCCCCTGATCAAGAACTGATTTGGGGCCAAGAATATCCCTAAAAATTGGGGTAAGATAGCACCTGGATCTGAGAGCAAGGCCGGAGCAGAAGTGGTGCAGGGGAAGGGCTGGGAAAGGCAGTGGGGGGGCCCTCTGGGGTGCAGAAGAGAGATGACACAAGTGCACCTCAGCTGCCCAGAGTGGGAATTTCATTCCCCTGCCCACGCAGGCTGTGTGACCCACACACCTCAAGGAAGCCTGGGAAAAAAGACCTGCTGAACACTCAGCTGATAACGAGATGCACATGTGAAAGACAACAGTGAGGAAAGAACCCAAAGCTAGTTGAAATCATCTCTCTGAGCTGCGGCCTCAGAGTCCTTCACAGGCCCACTCAGCACCCTCGGTGAGGAGGAAACTCTCATGGAAGGAAGGTGTTGGGCCCCATGCTTGCTGTGAGTCTCTCCACACTTCGGCTTCCTAAGTAGGTTGAAACCAACATTTCTAAAATTATGTTATATTTGTTAGTCATCAAATGCTTAATATACACTTCCTTCCCTCAGGCTTCCTGAGCATTAGCCAGGATTCAGAATTTGGAGCTAATCCAGAGCATGATTCTAGAGCCCTCTTGGGCCTTGGGCCTGTGACTGGGCCGGTAGACTACCTCTTCCTCCCCTTAGAAGAGAGGTTAGATTAAGTAGTTACTACCACTGGAGTCCCTTAAACTAGGAAAACTCAGAGGTTACCAGGAGGCAAGTGTTTGCCTTACATTCCTATATGACGCCTCCAGGTTGGTGGCTGCTTGTGTGTGAGTGTGGTCATATGTTTGTACTAGAAGACAGATTTATTTATCATTTTTGCATTCTTGGTTTCAGTATTTAAAATGTAATGTGTTAAAAAAAAAATTCTTTCGGACTTCCCTGGTGGTCCGGTGGCTAAGACTCTGGGCTTCCACTGAAGGGGGCATGGGTTTGATCCTGGGTTAGAGAATTAAGATCCCACATGCAATGTGGTGCAGCTAAAAAAAAAAAAAAAAAAAAAAATTCTTTGGCTGATGGCGCTTTGATGAATGTAAACTAGGCAGGCTGAGAATCGACCTAGAATGGGGAACTTCACTGTAATTCTGTTTGAGAACCACCAGGAGACTGATGTGGACCCACACACTCCCTTCCAGGGGGTCCTAGAGAGCTAACAGTTCAGGGCTTCATGAGAAGCTCCGCATGTAGGTTTCTCCACCTATACAATGGGAATTTATTTCAGTTGGCTCCTTGAATACTAAGCTCTTGCAGAAATGAATCACATTTAGAATGTTTCCATTGTCCCTTTAGAAAAGAACATGTGTTCGAGAACTGTTTTCCCAAGGTCTCTGTTCATGGCCTGTCCATAGGATCACGCTAATAATAACAGTAGACTTGAGCCAGGGATGCTGGCTGTTTTTCTACAGAATTCATGTCATTTTTAAACATTGTTATCTTACTACTTCAGACCCTGGGTTGAATGTAAATCCTGAAGTAAAACATGTAGGACCAACTGTGAGTGTGCATGCCTGGCTGGACCAGCAATGACTTGGACAACTATTTCTGACTTCAGACTAGAGGGTTCTTCTGTGGAAGTAGATCTGAGCATGTGAGCTAATGTTTGGAATTTTCTGGATAATTCTGTTGACTTCTGCCCTCTTAGATGCTAGCAGACTCCTGTCACGTGGGTCTACTCTAAAGAATGCACACGAGGGCGATGGGCTTGTTGAGTCACATGGCAGCCTCCCCAACCAAGGGACATTGGCAGTGGACATGGTGAGGGCACAGTAGAGGGTCAATTCAATGCATCTCTCTTGACCCAGACCAGCAGTGAGAGGGCATGTGGAGGCGAAGCTTTTCCTTCCTTGATCCTGAGTGGGACTTATCTTAGTCTCAAGGCTACAGCTTTATGCAGTATCATCATCTGCATATATAATATTTAACAAGGATCCACAACAGGCCAGGCCCAGAATGAAAGAAAAATCTATATAAGCCATGATTTCTGCCTCTGAGAAAATGACCTTTGAAAGGTAAAAGAGAATTTGAAAACACACACACATTGAATTGTTTCATGGGATAAGTCACGTTCCTCTTGAGTTTCTGTCTCATGGGAGATAATAAAAATGGGAGATAGTGAAGTTGACCCTCCTTCAGCATTTACTGGCACGAATAAAGAGCTCATTGTTCAGTGTTTTGAAAACAGCCCTGAATGAAAACATGATGGCATTAGCACACCTGACTGAAGGTTTCTTAGGGTTATTTTCTTGATTAACTTTAAGCCCAATGTCCTGGAAGTTTCTTCCCCAAAGACCTACCCTGGAACCTCTCCTGACCTTTTCTTCTATCAGGGGCCCTTTTCTGGAGTGTGTTCCATAAACATAGGCTCAGCTAGCTGCCTACAGGGCAGGGAAGATTTTACTGCCAGAGTGAAGGTCTGGGGAGTATTACCCTACAGAAAGGTGGGGAGGTGACAAGTCTTGTTGGCCATTTCAGCCTGGGTCAACATTTCCACCCTGTGTTTGACATACATACATCCTTCATGTGACTTTCTAACCCTGAACTCAATTTTCTCCTGGCCCTACCTGGCTGAGGGCTGCTCTTTTAGCTCTCCTGGGCACAAAAGAGATGGGGTAATGCCTTTGCGTTACTTTCTGAGAGAACCATTGAGTGTCCATCAGATTATGCTCCAAGCCATTCTTTAAAGAAACCACAGTCTCCTGGGCACTTATTTCCAGAAATCTTCCTTACCTTTTTCCTTTCTTCCTGGACATTTTATTATCCATCCATATACATGCTCAATCTCTGCCATCACTGTCATAAAGTTTGAAGTCCTTTTTTGCTAATTTGCCTCTGATCAAGAAAGATTGGTCCAAAAAATGGTCTCTTTAACTGAGTTGAATTCTCTTTCATTCAACAAATATTTATTGAGCATCTACTGCATTCTAGGCACTGTGGTAAGGATACAATAGAGAACAGGACCAGTAGAACTCCTGCCCTCAACGAATTCCCTGTCTAGTGAAGAGAAAAGAGACAGGAAAACAGGAGGTGATTGGTGATGGGTGATGTCTGAGCTGACATTTAAGGATAAATAGGACTCAGGCAGGTAGAGCCTGGGCGCAATAATTAGGGTTAGGACTGTTTACTAGCAAGGAAGCTACAGAGCAATCCATGAGCATTTGAAGGTAGGATTTTATTTCCAAAAGGTTGTATTAGATAGGATTACATCTGATGGCAGGTAATAGAAAATTCAGGTTATATTGTTCTAACTATGTAAAAGTTTTCTTGTTCTCATTTAACACAAAGTCAGGGGCTAGGAAGCCCACAACCAGTATGATGTTGCCATGATGCCATCAGGAATCCAGGCTCCTGATTTTCGATTAGCATTCATCCTCAAGTTAGTCACCTCATGGCTGCAAGATGGCTGCTCAAAATCCATCATCACATCCAAGTTCCATGCAGAAAGAACCAGGCAGAAAGGGCAAAATGCAATGTACAAACTGAGACTCCCTCCTTTAAAGAGCTTTCTGGGATGCCTAACCCAGTCATTTCTTCTTATACCTCATTGGCTAGTATCATGTTACATGGCTGCCTATCTATAGGAGAGGCAAAGTGCATCACCACCGCGAACAAAACCTGGGTGCTGTTAAAAGGAAGAAGAGGAAATTAGATATTGGATAAGAAACCAGCAGTTTCTGCAAGAGCGACAGAAGCAACAACAAAAAACAATACCTTCATTTTTATATTGCATCATATCCATTAATGCATCTTATCCTATGGAAATACAAGGAGGTGAAAGGCAGACATCCTTCTTTTTTCACAAAGACTTGGAGAAGCAATCTGACCTTACCAAGGTTATCAGAAGTACAATCCAGTACACTCTGAAGCCCACAGCATGTGTTATATATGATGTTGCTTATGAGTTATGCTCTATACAGTAGATCTTGGACATTCAAGAAGAGTATGTCCCAGGACTCTGAAACTCTATATTCAGGAGAAGACTGTAACATGCCACATCCCTAATAGAGCAGGAGGAAAGAAAGGTCAGGACCAGAATAGCAGCTAGGCTCATCCACTATTACTAGTGGCTGTTAATAACAGCATTTATAACAATAGCTAACATTCATTGAGTCCTTTGTTCTTACAGGCATTATTTCATTCCACCTTGGTAACAACACTGTGAGTTAAGCATACTATCATTGTCTTTCCTCTACAGGGGAGGATATGGAAGTTCAGAGAGGTTAAGCAACATACCCAGTGTCACACAGCTCATTCGTGGCAGAGCTAAGGTTCAGACTCAAGCCTGTTTGACTACAGCATCTAAATTCCAAACCTAATTTCCTTTTTACGGCTCTTCACTCGATCTGACTCACTCTTGCATTCTCCAGACAAAGAGAATGGAATTCAAATTAGGACCTCAAAAAAATTATAAATTAATAGATGCTATGCTTTCTCAAGGTTGCTCATCTCAAATCTAAAGTGTCGGAGTTAAATCTGTACATTCTCAGGGTCTACCGCAGTTAACTCTTTCAGCCTTGCCTTGGGTGAATGCAGATCTCTGATGCCAAATTCCCTCTGACTACACTGTTTATTGCACTTGGTCTCATCCCGGAGATTTTTGTCTGGCCTTCTTCCTGTGAAGTGGAGTTTGCTGTAATTGCTTGGTTGTCATTAATGTAACTAACTATCCCTTTGAGCCATTTCTTTTTTTTTTTTTATCTTTATTGGAGTATAATTGCTTTACAATGGTGTGTTAGTTTCTGCTTTATAAAAAAGTGACTCAGTTATACATATATATATGTTCCCATATCTCTTCCCTCTTACGTCTCCCTCCCTCCCACCCTCCCTATCCCACCCCTCTAGGTGGTCACAAACCACCTAGCTGATCTCCCTGTGCTGTGCAGCTGCTTCCCACTAGCTATCTATTTCACGTTTGGTCGTGTATATATGTCCATGCCACTCTCTCACTTTGTCCCAGCTTACCCTTCCCCCTCCCCATATCCTCAAGTCCATTCTCTAGTAGGTCTGCATCTTTATTCCCGTCTTACCCCTAGGTTCTTCATGACATTTTTTTCTTAAATTCCATATATATATGTTAGCATACGGTATTTGTCTTTCTCTTTCTGACTTACTTCACTCTGTATGACAGACTCTAGGTCCATCCACCTCAGTACAAATAACTCAATTTCGTTTCTTTTTATGGCTGAGTAATATTCCATTGTATATATGTGCCACTTCTTCTTTATCCATTCATCCCTTTGAGCCATTTCTATTAAGGTAAGGTTTAGGCCTTCAGTTAGCAAAATGGATTTTAATGTTCGTAAATATAATATGAACTAGAAGGAGAGGAGTCTGGGGCTTCTGTGGCATTCCAGAGCTTAGGCATGCAAAGTAGCCCTAGTGTTAAGATAGACAGTAAAGTCTAGAATCACAGATCTCAGTGCTGGAAGGGGTGATATGGCCCAGCCTCTACAGAACCAGGTAGGTAAGGCATTATTAGCTCCATTTCAAAGATGAGATGACTGAAGCTCAGAGCTTCAATGAAATGCCCAGAATCTGACAGCTAGTATCAGAGCCTAATTCAATTATTCAGGGGAGCAGGATGAATGGAGTGACTTGTTCTTACAGATCAAGAGCCTATATACACTGTGTGGACAGAGCTTTATGTCTGTCTGTCAAGGCTCTTTATTAGTCTCAGAGAGAATGACAGCCTATTCTGACATAGGGACAGTTTACAACTTAACAAGGAAATCATCACTTCTCTTGCCTCTGTCAGTGTAGTCAGGACAGCAACAGGTAAAATACCTTAAATGCATATTCTAAATATACATGTATAGGTGGAGTTGGTTCACTTTAACATTCCTGTGTCACAATATCCAAAGATTCACTTTGAGCTCAGAGCTCCAAGCTGTGTTCCAAAAATGCTGATTTCATCCGGTGTCTTCCTCCAACAAGCTGGAGGACAGCTTCTGAGTATTTGCTCATTCACACGGTGGGCTCTGAATATCCCATGTTCGAGCCCTCTTCCAACACAGATTAGCTTCCAGCCCATCTGCTCCCAGCCAGTGATGTAAATGTACCAGCTGCTTCCCAAGAACCAGTCGGCATCCTGTAGGAGGGGCAGGTCCCTTTCCCAGGTCCCTTTCCCCGCTGCCTGCTCTCAGCCTAAGCCCTCTCACCAACCACAGTGGGTCCCTCCGTTCTCACATCTCCCCATTTGAGAATCAGAGCACACAATCCTCTTATGAGCCCATGATTTATCAGCACAGCTCCAGCTAAGGGCTCTAAGTCTGATTCTCTCTGATCTACTGATTGTGGGAACATGACAAGGGTTGTTTAAAGGGACTGGACTGGGCTGGGCCCCTGCAGCTGACAGACAGAAGGTGGCTGGGGAAAAAGCTGCCCTCTAATCGGAAAATGAAGGCGCTTCTGTTGCTGGTCCTGCCTTGGCTCAGCCCTGCCAACTACACTGACAATGTGGGCAACCTACACTTCCTGTACTCAGAAATGTGAGTCCCCCTCTCACTGTGCCTGCCTGTGTTTGTATATTGGGTATGGTCGGGGGTGGGACCTGAGTCCGTTTCTCGGCTGGTATGTCGGTTTAGAGGAATAAATTCCACATGCACTAGATGCACTTGGACAAAACACACTGCCGGCAGTTTAAAGCAGCGTGCTTAGCTGTCTGTGACTTAACAAAAAAACACCATCTTACAGATGCAGTGCTTTCCCAGCAAGGCATTTTTTTCCCTGCTTCTGTGCCAACACTGCTTTCTCTTTTTTGGTACTCTGCTTTTTCTCAATAGATGTGTCTTCTCTTCCTTCCATAAATAGAACCAAAGAACAGTTAAGAACAGAGGCTGCATGCACAGATGTGCAGTCTCTATCAGGCATTTCTAGTTATGAGCAGATATCATGCTTTTTTGAGACAGTCGGTCTCCATACCTGCAAACACAAAGAGTATCAGTACAGGGGCAAGATAGCCCTATAGGTAAAAAAAAAATCTACATCCATTTTGTTTTTACTTTTGGTAATTTTTATACATGGGAAAGCAGAAAGAACGCTGCAGTGAACACCCATATTCATGTCACCTAGATTTAATGATTAACATTTTGTCACTTTTGCCTCATTTGTTTTATTTTTTTTACAGAAGTGGTTTGGAGTAGATTGCAGTCATCATAACGTTTTACCTCTAAATATTTCATTATGCATCTCTAAAAAAGAAGGACATTTTCCTCCATGACCTATGTCCATTTTGTAAGAGGAAATGACTCATGTCTCCAACCTTTACAGTGATATTTTTTAGGCTCTTTTTTGTTAATAAGCTTTGAAAGAGGATTGCAGACTGATGTGAACAGCTTCTAGCAATCAGGTGAAAGGTGCTGCTGTGTGTGCCTCAGTGTTTGCAGAATTTACAAAAATGTAGTTCTCCTTACTCACCAGAGAGGTAAAAATGGCAAGAGTTGGCTTATGTATAAGTTAGAGTCAGTGGGCAAGTGAAGAGGACTCTATAAACAGAGTCCGAAGAGCCCAGACTAGAAAAGCTTGACTGGTCAGATTTAGATAGAGATCCCCACATGTTTAGCTATAACCAGTGCCTCTGTTATAGTTAGACAGACTAACCAATTTGCCCAGCACAGTAGATGCTCAATAAATGCTCCATAAGTAGAGAAAAGAATGAATGACCTGGGTCTTTGGAGGCACGTCATTCATTTTGAGGACTCTTCATTTCAGGATTTCCTGGTCCTACCTTATTGGAATGTTACCCCAGTCCACCTTGGATAAGAAGGTTCAAAGAGAAAGTATCTAGCTTAAGCCTGAATAGTGAGCATCTCTGGGGTGATAATGACATTGTGGAAGCTTTTCTAGAAAAATATACAATGGCAGAATTAATTGGGATGGTGAAGAGGCCCTTTCCTCTCTCTTGATGGATGCCAAAGGTATCTGTGAAATCTAGTGCCAAAAAGCATTCCTCCCCACCCTTGTCACCGGCACCCCTCCACCTCCACCCCCAGCCCCCATCTGCTCTCCTTGTTAGTTGCTGTATTAGTTTCCTAGGGCTGCTGTAACAAATTACATACACAAAACAACACAAATTTATTCTCTCACGGTTCTGGAGCCTAGAAGTTTGAAATCAAGGTGTCAGTAGGGCCACACCCTGTGAAGGCTGTAGGGGAGAATCCTTCCTTGCCTCTTCCAGCTTCTGGTGGCTCCAGGCATCCCTTGGCTTGTGGCTGCATCCCTCCAGTCTCTGCCTCCGTCTTCGCATGGCCTTCCACTGTGTGTGCTCTCTAATTCTACATCTTCTTCTCTTCTTATAAGGACACTTGTCACTGGATTTAGGGCACACCTGGATAATCCAGGATGATCTCATCTTGAGAGCCTTAGCTTAATTGCATCTGTAAGACTCTTTATCCAAGTAGGATCACATTCACAGGTTCTGGGTGGCATATCTTTTGGGGACCACCATTCAACCCATGACAGGTGCTAATGAGGAGCCTTTCCATTGAGTTACTTTCTGTTTTATAGCCTAATTAAAGGAAGGCTCTTCATACTGGCTTACAGTTTTCTTTTCTGCAAATACATGAATCAAAGGCAACTTTTCTGTTGAATAACTGAGCGAATGCAAGCTGGCCATTCTTTCTGAAATGTGAAGCAATCCAGGAAGCGTGATGCCAGAAAATTGCAAAGACCATGTTCCCATACTGATTTGACAGAACTTTCTTGGAAGCTTCCAGTTGCTAGGGATGCTTTATAAGAGAATTCTGTGCAGCTGTTACCTGATGCTGCTGGTGATCATGAACTAATCAGTGAATTAATGACACATTGCAGGTACTGTGGCAGGTGCTGGAAGGAATACGGGCAGTAAAAAATTAGTCACACTACCCACCCTCTAGGAGCTGAGGATCTAATTGAGAAGACAACATTTATGCAGATAAGAAATATAAACAATGATCCAAGGCATAAGAGGGTAAGCCTTTTAAACAGTAGGGCAGGTAACCGGTTGAGAGGAGGTGGAGATTGTGCATTTTGGTGAAACTGATCAGGGAAAGCTTGGGGAGAAGTTGGGGGTTTGAGTGGGATCTTGAAGTAATTAGGGAGGAATTAGGCAGAGTCAGAGCTCGAGGGAGAAAGCATTTCAGGCAGGGTCAGTTGCACTGGTAAAAAGGGTTAGGAGGTGGCTAAGCCTTTGGCTGGTCAGCAAAGGTTTGGAAAGCAACTGACAGCAGCGAGTGGTACTGCTGGGCCTGCTCAGCATTCTCAGAGCGGGGGCCGTGGGGTGATGAGGTGCCACTGTAGGCCGCTGGGATCTCGAAGGTGGAGGGGACTCACTGGGAAGCGTGGGAAGCCAGGCTTCCCCCTGCCACCCTCGTCTGAGCTTTGGCATCCGGGCCTACGGTGAGGCTGGCCCTGTGTCCCGAGCTTCCAGCCGCAGAGCTCCTCCTGGATTTTCCTTTCTCTCTGACACGAAGGCTCTCTCAGGCTGAGTCCTGTTCCCTTGGGGCCCCGCTGGAAAACTGGAGCTAATCCAGTAAATGGATTCAAACTTAAGAGGTGGCACCTAGAGTTCTCAAACTCAAATGCCTCAGGAACCAGGCAGGAGTTATCTGAACATGTGACTCATTCAGGTATAAGACCACAGGAAGAGATGAGGCCTCTGAACAACTGCTGAGAAAATAAGTATGTGTCTAAAGGCATTTAAACCCAAAATAAAACAAAAACACCATGTCCAATCCAGCAGATCGCTTCTGCCTGGTTTGGCCTTGAGGGCCAAGAGTTTATGACCCTAGGCAGCTGCTTCTTTAAACATTTCCATTGACACCTGTTGCCATGACCCAGAGGAGAGTGAATTCCATGGAAGAAGCCTAAAACCAGAGCATTTGGTGTAAAGGAGTCCCAGTCTGAAGTTAGGGGACAGGGAGTCTTGGACTGCTCCTGGGGTCTACAAAAAGCATGCCATAAGGATCAAGGGCAATGCTTTCTTCTACAAGCCTTCAGCCCCGGACTCCCACTCCAGCCTTCTCATCGTTCTGGGTCTACTTACAGCCTCATGCATTACAAGACTTACAGGTGAATGAAGTCCTTGAAACAGCGTGGGTTCTGAGGATCCCCCCACAGAAGAACCGAGGGCCCGGTTTGTCTTTTAAAATGCAGATGTTTGGGCTCTAAATCAATCCACTAAAACAAAAATCTTGGCAGGGGAGGGTGCATCCATTTTCATGCTTAAGTTCCCCAGGTGATTCTTATGGAGCCCATCCTATTTTCATTCTTAACAAGCTCCCCAGGTGATCCTTATGGGCACTATAATTTAAGAACCTTTAGATCCAGTTCAGATGTTGACTCACTCTGACATCCCCGCCCATGGAAAATCATCTCTGTGCGTCTCCTCCGCGTCTCCTCTGCTGTGTATCCCCTGCAGCGTTCCTGTCCGTCTCCTCTGCCTGGTGAGTCCTTAGAAGGAGAGCTTTTTGAGAGATGTTAATTTCTGTACACCCAGCTTCTGCGCGGTATAAGCTTAAGTTGAACTAAGTGAAATGGATTTGCCTCATGTCTTGGCTAATTCCTTGGCAAGCTGGTCTTATCTCAGGTTTTGCAGAAAGCAGCACCGGGCATGAGTAACTGAGATGGCTGCTTCTGTGGTCAGTGATCTCCCATGGCTTTTGTAACATTTGTTTAAATATTTTGTTTAGCAAAAATCCCAGGGAAAAACCTTAGAGTTTGGTGGGGTGGTGAGATGCATTTTATGGTCCAGCCCCTACTCTCAAGAGCCATTTCCAGAAAATTGAAAGTTTTGTCATCTTTCCCTAGCCTTTCAAATTTCTAGCTCCTACAGCCCCTGAAAAGACTTCTTATTTTGTGTCCTATTTTGGTAGATGCTGTGTTCATGCCCATGGTGTAAAGTCTGAGTGAGTTTTGAGTAGGCATACAGTAAGTTGGTGCCCTGTTTTTCAAAGTAGGTAACTGTCCTTTATTTTAGAGATGAAGGTATCTATAAAGCAGCTAGGCATCGTCGCTGGGGGATGAGAGATCCCTGAAACTGGTGCTACTGCTGTAGCTGTGTGGCTTCTCAGAAAGCCAGGGCATGCTGGCTCTCTTTCTAGCTTACAGTCAAATATTTTTGGTTGGGAACCGGCATCACTATGAACAGTATCCATGCCCGTATCTGGAGACAAAAATTACACTCTTTCCCCTGACTCCTGTAGAGATAGTAGCTCTAAGGAGGGAAGGTTTATTCCCCCTAGAGTTTTGTGCTCGGGAAATTAAAATGAACAACCGCAGTTTTGCAACTTGAATCATTTAAGGTTGTGGAAAAATGTCTCCTGGAGAAACTGCCAAGTGCAGCAGGAGTTATGAGGCAGCCCTGTGTGTGTCGTTCCTGGGACACATGTCTTGGGTCCAAGGAGCCCAACCACCCATAGCCTCCCTGGCAGAACTTCCTTGAACCAACCTGTAAAACACACCTCTGACAAATTCCACTGTCTTTGTTGGGGTTCACGGACTAAAAAGAGCCTTAAATCACACCCAGCTGGGCATTCTGGGCTTTCAAATGAGGAGATGGTTTGCGGAGATGGTTTGCCCTGGTCCGACTTCTCCATTTCCCCTTCTCTAGGTGAAGGTCATGCAGCAGCACTGGCCTCCTCCCTGCTGGCTTCAGCCAGACTTGGCCATGAACTACAAAGCCTGGGGAGGCTTTTTTTTTTTTTTTTTTTTTTTTTTTTTTTGCGGTACGCGGGCCTCTCACTGTTGCGGCCTCTCCCGTTGCGGAGCACAGGCTCCGGACGCGCAGGCTCAGCGGACATGGCTCACGGGCCCAGCCATTCCGCTGCCTGTGGGATCTTCCCTGACCGGGGCATGAACCCGTGTCCTCTGCATCAGCAGGCGAACTCTCAACCACTGCGCCACCAGGGAAGCCCGGGAGGCATCTTTTTTTAAGGGCACAAGGCATATCTAGATTGTTGCTGTTGGATTCTTTCTTCTGTGAATGAGTTGGAAGAGGGTTGAGGGAGAGGAGTGCAGTGGGATGACCTCAGCATCCTTTTCCTCCCCACTTCATTTGCACTGTGTTAACGACTCCCAACACTTTCCAAGTTTAAACCAATAGGGTGAACTCTATGGGTTTGCCAGGAAACGCTTTCCAAGTTGAGTCTCAAAGAAATTGTTTCTTTTTCATCAAAATTGAAAAGGGAAAAAAAAAACCCTGCTGATCTCTGGATTTCTCATCCTATGTTTTGAGAATCTGAAGTTGAGTTTAGATTAGGACTTAGAAGGAAGGAGAGAGAGTTTACAGAGGAAATGGAGTGAGGTGGAGAAATCCTATTCCAATGGAGAGGAGCAAAGCCAGGGCCCATCTGGGTTCAGTGACTCTCAGTGTCTTTCAAAGCGTGGCAGCTCCACACATGTCTAATAGGGCATTTTTCCTTAAATCTACAACTTGTGTATTTGGAAGGAAATTGAAGCCGCATGTTCCTGATTTATTTACACTTCACTCATCAAAATGGTGCTTTGTAATGATTCTTTGTCCAAAGAGCATAGTGATCCTGTTTAATGGTTTTATTTTTCTCCTTGAGAATTAGCAATTTCTCTTTTGCCAGCAGAAAAGCAGCACCAGTCCCAAACCATTTGCTTTCTGGTCTAAAAGGCAAAACCCGAGGGCTTCCAGGTATCACTTCAGTGCTTGGCAAATTGTGTCTTTCTTGGTGTCACCTGACTATGTCAGGTGGATGAAAGACAGTGGGGATTTTTTTTTTTATATCAGGCTTCACTGATTGCTTCATGTTTGGTGATTTTTTTATTTTATTTTTATGATAAATCTCAACACAAAAGTAGAGTATAAGGAATCCCCATGTACCCTAATACCCACCCCCAATAATTAACAATTCATGGATATCTGTTTTCCTCTATATCCCCCTCTGAAGCAAATCTCAAGCATCATACTTCATCTGCTAATACTAAACGTTTTAGTATTTACCTCTGAAGGATAAAGAGTCTTAAGAAATGTAACCATAACACTAATATCACACCAAAACAACCATAATTCCTTAATATCAAATATGCAGCCAGTTCAAATTTTCCCTTTTGCCTCATAACTTTTTATAGTTTGTTTGAATCGTGAGCTAAATAAACTTTACACATTACAACTGGTTGCCATATCCCGAGTTCTCCTCCCTTCCCCCTCCAGACTCCATGGAAGCAAAGGTGTTCTTGAGGTAAATTCTGAGGAATATAACTTTGGAAAACTCCCTAATCCTGGGTTAGTAGCTGAAAAAGAAAAATACAGCAATTATTTTAATTCCCTATCAAACTGAAGGAAATGTAAGGAAGACAAGATCCAAATAATAATCTGAATAATCTTGTGAATTTAACCAAGATGGGTGTTTTTGATGACCTTGTCACCCAGAAGCTTTAAGAGAGGGAACTTAAAGAGGATGGGGAAATATCTTCTCCCTAAGGTGATAATCTCCCAGTTTTTTCCATCACAGACCTGTATCAATAAATTTGTTCATATGCCTGTCATATGTATGATTATTTATAAATTATGCACATGTATTACTGTATTATATCCATTATAAGACATACAAAAATATTGTTAAAGGATCAGGAAATTCTACATAAGGGTTCTATTACAGTCTCCCCACATTCCTCACGGGTGTCATCGCTTTAGAGACCACCGTGGAGGAACAGGCTCTCTGGACCGGTTGGCATCAGAACACAACCCCTTCATTAAAGTAAACAGGATATTTCCCACTGCCAGTCTGTGGGATTGGCCTTGGAAGGGCAGGAAATGGCCCTTATCTGCAAGCCAAAGAAAACTTGCAGGCGAGAGAATCAGGCATCTTTTCTCCTAGTTATTTTCCCCCTTCTTGAGCATCATTCCTTCTTTTGCCTGACCCATGTGGACCCCACTCACTTCCAGCTTCCTCTACCCCGAACTGCACCTGCTTTCATAAACCCCAAGAGTGGGTCCAGGGGAGGCTCCAGGGTTATGAAAACTGAAGCATTTATTTTTTAAATTTAATTTTATTTATATTTTATACAGCAGGTTCTTATTAGTTATCTATTTTATACATATTAGTGTATATATGTCAGTCCCAGTCTCCCAATTCATCCCACCACCACCACCACCCACCCCGCTTTCCCCCCTTTGGTGTTCATACAGAAAACTGAAGCATTCAGAGGAGTCCTCTTCAAACAAACAGAATCATGAATTCGCACTGGCTAGGTCCCTGGTCAGGTTCTTGGAAGGGCTCATGCATGCCTTGAGGTATAATCCTAGGTCTTAGAGTAACCCCCCTTCCTGTGAGAGCACTGAGATACCAACATCTGTCTGTGTCCCTCCCCCTCCTCATTTCTCTTTCAGTTCCCTATACAACAAGCTCTGGGAACTCTGGTGCCCCTCTAAGCCCACTGCTCCTGTGTTTAACTCCTACGTATCCAGAGCTTTCTTGATGATCAGTGGGCCAAGGGAGTACCTGTGGCCCCTTCCCCACCCTCTTCCTTCATTGGCAGTTCTACCCAGAAGAATAGGAGAGAGAGAGAGAGAGAGAGAGAAACCAGGGCCCCAAGACTATGACGGGAGTCCTTTTGTCACCCTGAAATCCGTAATCAAGTGGCCCACCCCTGGAAGGTTGGAGGTGAGATAACTTAGTGATTAAAGGCACATGCTCAGGAGTCAGGCTGACTCAGCTTCCTATTCAGTCTCTGCCAGCTGAGCAACCTTGGGCAAGTTACTTAGCCTCTCTGAGCTTTTTCTCATCTATAAATGAGGGTAGTAACACCTCTCTCACAGACTGTGAGTATTGAATGCAGTTAAATAAAGCATTTAGTACAGTTCCTGGTACATAGCAAACCCTTAAGTTATGGGTTTTATTAGTAGTAATAGCAGTAGTTATTAGAACAACTCATCAATTCTAAGATACTTCTTAGTATGAGAGTAGGCTGCATCTTGTAAGTGGCACTATACAAAGATAATGGGCAGTGCTTCTTTTTTCTATTTCTGTAAAATAATGGTGCACCTACAATAGATGGAGTCTTCGATTTAATGACATTTGATAATAACTAAACTTCATCCACTGTGAGCAGGGATGGGCTAAGATCAAGGAAACGGAGTTGCTGAAACCATACATTCCCTCCCTCCTTTCCTCCCTCACTGAAGAGGTAGGTAAGTGCCTTACCTGAGCTGAGAAAGGGGTGACTAGCATTCCTGGGTGAAGCCTGGGGAGGCACCTGAGCCATCTGTCAGTGGATGAGGGCCCCGCCTCCTACACAGCTCTGCTTCTGTGGTGGGTCCTTCTCTCTGGACCATCTTCCATGCTTCCTCCCTGCAGTCATTCCTCACCACTTAGCTCCGTGTCATTGCAGCTCCTACTTCTCTTTTCCTCATTCCTACCCATCTTCCCCCTTCCCCAGTTTGCATAGGAACGCTGGATCCAGCGTGTCTCTTGGCTGGTGGAGTCCGTGGCCCAGAGCCATGGTTTTTTTTTTGAGTCAAAGGGGGCTATGGAGATGATCCAGCCCAGTCTGCCCATTTTGTAGAAGAAACTGAGGTATAGTAATTCACCCAAATAACTCAATCCTACCAGTAACAAGCTGTGTGACCTCAAACAAGTCATGACATTTTTGGAGAAACGATGCTAACACATTCAATATTCTAATGTTTCCTCAGGAAACAATAAAACTGGAGTTAGTTGTTAAAACTTTAACAGCTTTGGGCAAAGCAATGGCATAGATGTTATATAATGATGCATGGGACCACACACGTTGCCTTTAAGGAAGTGAGTGTCCTCTGAGGGTATATGACCACCTGGGCATGCTCAGAGAGGCCTATCATGGGACTTCCTTGATCAATTTTGTACAAATGCAACCTGAGGCCATTTGACAATAATAAAGCTTCATATTGGAATGTGGCAATCCAAGGATTTTCATATAATTCCAAGGCTTTCATATTACAAATGGTGGCAGCAGAGAGGCGGAGCCCAATCATGAAGCAGTTACAAGCTTCAGGTTGTAGTGATTAAAACCGTGGCTTCAGAAGTCACTCAGATCTGAGTTCAAGTTCTGGCGCATCACTTACCAGCTGTGTAACTTTGGATAGAGTAATTACTTCAGCTGGGCCCCAAGTTTCTCATCCTTAAATCAGTTTTTAATGATGGTACCTACCCCATGGGGTAAAAATTAAATATACACATGAAGCACTTAGTAGATGCTTGGAGCATTGCAAGGACACTATAAACATTAGCCATGGTGATGATAAACTACCTCATTTGAACCTCATAGCAAATGTAGTGAATCCCCATCTTATTGATGAGACAACTAAGCATCATTGAGGTTAAGGAAGTTCCCCAAGATGATCCAGCCAGGCTGGAATGCAGGCATCCTGATTCTAGGACCAGGGCTGCTTTTCCTCTGCATCTCCCTTTGCTGCCATGGAGATGGCATTGCTGGGGTGTGTCTCAGGTTGTTCCAGACCTTTACAATTCACTAGAGCCAGGTGGGGGGACTGAGATGGATTCTGAACCCAAAAAGTAAACTGCTTTATAGATGAAACTTTTCTGGGTGAAATATTTGGGTAGTTTCTCTGGCCAGTTGAAATTATGCTGAAGACTTTCTAGCATGTACAACTATTTTTTCCACTGGAGTAGGCATAAGGGGGCAGACTACAAGTGGTCCCAAAGACGTTCTTTAAAGTGGTCAGCCAAAAATGTTTTTTGGCCTCATGAGCTAATTGACGATAGATTAAAGAGGATCAAAGGGATTCTGTTACAAATGCATTTGGAATAACCCTTCCCTCCAAGATGCTGCTGCAGTTTTTATAGAAAAACATCTGGGCACCATCAAAAGTAGAAGCTCCCTCCACCCTCACTCCCCCCCATGTGACAAACCCTAAGGTCCGAAGTGTCATCAGGGATGTGCAAGTCATGTAGAATTATGGTCATGAGTGTAGACTCCAGAGAGCCAGACAGACCCCGGACCTGTCACTTGCTAAGTGTGTGTCTTAGCTGCCCTAACCTCCGAGATCAGCCTTATGGAGGACTAAGTGAGATCACATGCAGCTCCATTACCATGCCTGCCACGTGAGCATTAATGACCAATGTGAGCTCTTCTTACGCTTCCGTCTTTGCTACTCTACAGGCCAACTTCCTTTCTTTGCTCCCTGCGTATTTTTCTATTTTAAAAAGATACCCATGTGGTGGTATTGGGTGGTGATGTCAGTGTCTGAGTTCTAAAGTCTTCTCCCTGAGGAGGTTCCCCTCTTTTGATCTCCTTGGGTTCTACTTAGGATGGCAGCCCAACTCCATCAGGGAATTATAATTCCTTTTAACGTCACAAAAAAACAATTCAACCCCTGAGAGGTACTGATTCTCCCTGAAAAGGCCCCAAACACTTATAGTTAACGTCAGAGAATTTAAAAGTCCAAATAGCAACTAGACGAGAATGGTATCTAGGACTCAAATACAAGACGGGGGAGGGTAAAGGAGACTATGAAAAAGCGTTCTTTGTAACTCAGGCATTGTTTCTTTAGTTACAAAAGAACCAGACAATATAGGTTATTCTGTGGGAAATGTGGTCAATTTGTTTGTTTGTTTTTTAATCCCCCATTCAGTTGCTTGACATCAGTAAAGAAAGCATCCGTTCAATGAATTGATTTTCTCACCTTTCACTCAGTTTCTCTGCACACAGGTCCATCTCCCCTTAGTTCCTTGGTTTGGTTGACAGAGTTAGATCAAGGCATGTGGACCTCCAAGGAATCCAATGATTTGGTTTGCCTTTAGATTCTTTATTTAACAAAAAAAGGGAATTTCTATTCATGAAAACAGTACCTTACAGAAACAGACTGACTTCTTGGTACAGTAGACATAAATTAATATTCTGGAAAAATCCAGCAAGACATTTCCCACTTCTTAGAAGTTCTTATTCTCTGTTCAGCGTTTTGTTTTATAAGTGTGTGTGTGGGGGGGGGGGTTCTTTTTTTTTAATTTTCCAAACTAGGCAACCAGTGGTAGATGAATTAGTGTTCATTTAGGTAAGGAAAAGAAAGCATTCATTTCTGGGAAGCGTATAATTTAATAACAAATATTTATTGAGTGCCTATGAAATGGCAGTCATGTTCGAGACTGAGGATTGTGCAATAAACATATAAGCAAGAAAATAAATAGCATATCAAATAGAAATAAGTGTTGTGAAATAAAACAGCATCTCTTTGCCCTGGTTTATTGATATAAGGAAGACTCTCTTACATAAAGGATGAGACACTTGAGCAGAAACCAGAAGGCAGTGAGGGAGGGAGCTGTGAGGGCATCTGACGTTGGGACGAGCGTGGGCTTTGAGTCAGGCTGTGCTGTTTGCAAACCCTAGATCTGACACTTTCTAGTTCTACGTCTCCTTATGTGGCCTTAACCTCTTTGGCCTCAGTTGTCTCATCTGTGAAATGGGAATGGTGAGTCCTACAGCAAAGGATTCCTGTGAGTAACCAGTGATACCCACAGAAAAAGAGCTGGCATCTGGGCAGGCTGGGCGATGTAACTTCCTGTTGCTTCTGCTTTCATCTTTCTTTGCTGGATTATTCCTGAACGAGGGTGGGGGAGGGATTTGTACCTAGTTAAACCTTACTCTGGGTCTCATGCTCTGAATATAGTTTACATTGGAATGTCAAATAGCAATGACCTCCCTCTCCACACACCCCCATTCTTGCTTGGTGTGAATTCATGGTTAATTTTCTCATCCCTAAATTGTGTTGTTTTCTCTATTTCTCCAGCTTGTTCATATCATTGTTTTCAGTGGATTCTCTCCAGTTGCAGATGTGTCTGTGTCTAACCTAACCTAGTTTATTTCTTTTTCTTCCACCTGTCTCCCATCTTCTGTGGCTCTCTCCACCTGGGTGTCATCCATAAATTTTGTGACACCCCATCTCGGGTCGTCCATCAGGGTAATGATTGAGACTGATGTGATGGCGGATTGTTAAGACACCTTCTGAAACACATCCCTATGACTGGGCTTAATACCTTCTTTGTCTGAAATTTCTGTCCATTTTCAGCCCCCCTTCTGAATCTTTAGACTAATAGTGGAAATAAAATCTTTCCCAAGACACCACATGTTCACCTTAATGCCCCCCTCCCCATCCCTTTACAGTCTTAACTACAACAAGAACTGTATTAATGTCTTCAACATAATCTCAGACCGCTCATCTGCGGTCCTCTAAATGCAGATTGTTTTGTTTATTCACCCCTGGTATTCTGAACCTTTTAAATTTTGCCTCCGTAATGTTTATTCCACAGCTTTTAAACCAGCAATTGCATATATCATACACTAATTTTTCACTGCCCTTTCCTTCTGTTTTCTTTCTACATCACTATCACATGTTGTTGGTCTTTTTCCAATCTTCTGACATCCCCCTGTGTGCAAGGTAATTTTTCAGAAATAATTATTCATCTTTACTGCACCATTGTTCAGTAAGCATATTAGTCAAATTCTTTTATTCCCCGGGGGGTATATGTCATCTGGAGCAGCTGATTTATGTGTGTGTGTATTTGCCAAATATTCCTGTACCTAATTTTTTCTTGTCAAAACTTCTCTGTGTTAGTTTAATTCTCCAAATTTTTATTTATACTTATAAAGATATTTTTTAAGGAGTTTAACATTTCATGTGTTAACATTTTCATTTCAGTGTTTGCGTGTTTTAAAAGCATAGATCTGTGTTCTTTCAAGCTTCTTGGCCTAATTTTTTTATGACTCAGGGTGAGCTTACAGATTTTAAAGCTATTGCTAAGTGTTAAATCCTCCTGTTTCAACTTATGTGTATTCTTCTCTGTTGAGCTTAATAATGTCCATTGTCTGAGCATGTTACTGTTCTTGTCTTAAGTATTCAGAACTGTTTGGTGATCCTGAGTTTCTGACACATGTCTGAATAGATGTCCTCTTTTTCCACTTGATATAAATAGAGAGTGGAATTAAAGAATTATGAACTATAAATTTCTTTCGGAAAAAAAAGCAATGGAATATGCTGATCAGCTTTTTAGAAACCAAGTCTCATCTTCCCAAAGTGTAGAACTTTCCACCATGCGAGTAGTTTGGCACTGATTTTTCACTCTTTTCCTCCGAGAAATCATTGTATTCAACCCAGCCTCTCTTTTTTTTTTTTTAACATGACCTTGCCAAGTCAACTGACTTTAGAGAGCATTTTGCTGAAGTTTATTCTGTGTCCTGACTTGGTCGATACCTCCACCCAACCACTGGAGAAGCCTCAAGTCATAGAACACATTCCTGCCAGTTATTTTTAGAATCTATTCCAATGCCTTTATTTTACTAAAGACAAATGTTTGACCCCAGTAAGCAAGGACACAAATCTGTAACAACTCTTTGCCAATGATGACTCCAACAGAAAGCTCTGTTCCTGATACAATAATCCTTCTTTTTCTTTAAATTTATTTATTTATTTATTTATTTTTGGCTGTGTTGGGTCTTCATTGCTGCCCACAAGCTTTCTCTAGTTGCAGCGAGCAGGGGCTGCTCTTCGTTGCGGTGCGTGTGCTTTTCATTGCAGTGGCTTCTCTTGTGGCGGAGCATGGGCTCTAGGTGCATGGGCTCCAGTAGTTGTGGCTCATGGGCTCTAGAGCGCAGGCTCAGTAGTTGTGGCACATGGGCTTAGTTGCTCCATGGCATGTGAATCTTCCTGGACCAGGGCTCGAACCCGTGTCCCCTGAATTGGCAGGCAGATTCTTAACCACTGTGCCACCAGGGAAGTCCCAATCCTTCTTCTTAATGAGCTTTGCAAGCTGGTGTAGCATTTGACTTGGAGGTTGGTGTCGGAGTACATTTAAGTGATGCTGCATTGTCATTTGAAGCTATTGGCAAGAACAGTGTAGTTGCTGTGCCATTTTATTTAAATGCATTGGATTTGGTATTGATTAGTAGCCTGAGCAAACAGAACTGGAACAACTGAAAATAGTAAACTTCCAGTTTTAACTGTGGCCAAGTCAACCTTTGTCATAGATGATCCATGCAAGGACGGCAGAAATTAACACTACCGCTAATGGCAAAAGAGGGAGCAACCTCGCTGGGGTGGATTCCCCTGCAGCTTACAAGAAGCTGTTGTCGCTGTCCTCTGAAAGCAAACTTTTACTCTTAAAACATGCAGTAAACAATGTCTTTGATAGCATCAGTTTTAGATAACAGAAGTCCTGGTATTTGGAGGCTTCTGTATACACACACTCTAAAGGGATCAGAGCAGTGGTTAAAGCAAACAAGTGAGAGCTGAATCAGTTTCTGCAAATGAAAGAATGTTTGTATAATCTTGTTCCTGCTACTAGAAGAAGAATGTCAAAGTTCTAAAATATTACTTACCGAGCCCCAAACTAACCACGCCTCCACCTCAGGGCCACTTTCACCTGAGACAGTCTGCATTCTGCCTGCAGAATTTGTATCTCTCTAAATAAACTTGCTTTCACCTTTAAAAAAAAATTAAAAATAAAAATAAAATATTACTTACCGAAGTTCTAAAATCTTATACTGAAACGAGTCATTTTTAAAAGAAGAACTAAGGAATATGTGAGCATTTATCAGCCCAGACATAACGCGTGGGTAAATATCTATGTACATCTTACAGACAGGAGGTAAAATAATGTTCCCACTTCTTGAGACTCTGCATGATTAGAGGGCCAGAAGGGTAGGAAATATTGCTGGGGACCTTCTGGGAAGGGAACAGCGGACATCTCTCTAGCTCAGGTCTAGCTTGGGCAGCTTCACCTGGCAGAGGGTCCTTGTGTCCCCATTCGTGCCAGAGGGAGCCCTTAACCCGTGTGGCTCCTTCGATGAAGCAGGATGGTTACACAGCTGATCCGATTTTAGTCAGGAAATCTACCTTATTTAAAGCAGAAAAAAGAATTGAAACAGATTAAGCCCTTGGAACTGACCCCGCTTTCAGTGGGACCAAGTTGATTTCATCCTCTTTCTGGAGCCCCTTCAGCCAGTCAGCTCTCTGGGAGTCGGGCAGGTGAAAGTGCATGAATGTCAGTCAGCTGTTTGGCTTACTCCCTCTGATTGCTTCCAGAAGGTGTAGGACATGTTGTCCCTATTGAGGGTCTTCAGTTACCTTTTTTCCTCCCCCCACCCCGCCTCTCTCCCTGCCCCCACAAAACAGCCCTTGTTCCGGTGTGTTCATGTTTGGCCTTTCCTGGCCATGTGAAAATCATGAGACTAGACGCTAATGACACCTGCATTTTGAATCTTGTGTCATGTCCCCAGTGAGCCGTACACCTGCGAATTTGAAGTCTCTTTCAATCACAGCTTTTGAATCGCAGATGAATCCAGCAAGACTTGGGCTACATGGGGAAGAGCTTTTATCCAAACACATGCCATGATAGTGGGCTTAAGCCATCTGGCAGAGCAAGCGGATTGACTGCTTTTCTAAAATGTAAGACTTAACTCAGATTAATTGGACCAAATTTGTAATTTAGTGGTTTTCCAGAGATGAACCCTGATCCATTCAGCAAAGAAGTATAGGGGTTCTGATCTCCTACCCCACTTCCAGTTATGTGTGTGTCTCTTTCCTGCATTTCACCTGGAGTTAGGAGCCCCAAATGCAGCAGAACTGTAAAGACAAGCTGTTCTAAATAGCAAAAGACAGTGCTGCCAAAGGTGTTTTTCTGTCATTGCTGATCCTGGCTCTTAGGCTTGAAGGTGAGGTCTCACTCAAAATAGTGGGTTTGTGGCCAGGCTAGTAGAAAGGGGTGCAGATAAAGCCCAGACACTGTAGTGTCCCAGCCCCAGGAGCCATCCAGGCACTCACCCTGAGGGCCCTGTGTATGACTCACTTTCGATTCCTCTATGTTCTGGGTAATGGGCTTGGGAGTGGGGTTTTTTGTGATTGTTTGTGGGTTGTTTTTCGTTTTTTATGAGACATTTATATTTAGCCAGTGGCTGATTGAAACCAATTGCTATGCAAATTTCATTACATACTTTGGATCCCCTAACATTTCACATTCTGAATGAGAATAGAGAAGCAGTTACTGACAGTGGCCGAGCTCCACCCAGCCTTAGGATACTGTCTCAAATCAGCCCCTGAAAAGAAGGAACTGGATGGACCAGAGTGTGTATTTTTATGAGGAAGGAGTGCTACTCATGGAAAGCTCTTTCCATTTTCAATGACAAAGACCTTCTCTGCCTTGGCTGTGTGATAGGATGTGGTTTGCTGGGACTCCGGTCAGATGGGGAGGCAATGCAAAGGAAGGTGCCAGGGCTGCCCACTGCTGAGGGGCTTGGGCATCACTGAGTCTCATGAGGCTGACGGCAGAGCCTGGTGGCTGGGTGCAAAGTTGGGTTAGAGAAAGTAGAGGGAGTGAGAAGATACTAATGGAGCCTGAAAAGTGGCCACATCCCAATCCTTTGTAACTTCTCACGATGTGTGTGCATGTGCGCATGAGCACGTGCCCTCCTATAAAAGGGATAAAACTAATCAATGCTTTCCAAAGAACCAGCATCTGGCTACCAATTGATAGAAACACCACAGCCTCCCTCCCTCCCTTCCCCACCCAGGAGCAGGACTGGACATAGGATGAGAAATTGGCCCTCAGACAAAAGATTCATTCAATTAAGAAAGGATGAAACTAAGGCTATTGTACACATAGAACTTCAAGGGTGTTGTTTACCATTTCGAAGCATTTATAGGCATTCTCACAATTCTTTTATGATTTGCTGGGTGTTTGCATAAAAAGTGCCAGGTGTTCATGCAGGTGGCTGCCTTTAAATATATATCTTTTTCGCACAGTTTAAGGCAAGTCACTTTTCACAGGAAAATCAATGTACCTTCCCCACTGCCACCCTAAAATGCAAAGGGAACAGACCTAGAGGTGAGTCTTTTCACTAGTGGCGTGCTAATGACCAGCTTAGGCTAGAAATAAAGCAATAAACGAAAGGGTAAATTTTCCTGAGTAACCAGGAAGTGATCGCTGCTGAAACCATGTTAGCGATACTTGGAATCTGCTACCAGCAGAGAAAGTAAGTAATGCTCCTGGGGTTGGAGCAGAAATTCCACCCTGATGCTAATATTTGCATCATAGTATAATAAATGCAGTCTCCCACATCTTTTGTGTTGTTGTTCACCCAAGTCAATGCATCATTAGGTGGGGAATCAAGAAGAGGAAGAGAGCTGGCTAATTATAGAAAAACAAAGGAGAAATTTCTCGTGAACATTCTGTGCTTCCTCAGTGCAATCAAAGTCTCTTGAGGGGCATTTAGAGCATTCATCCAAGGAAGCTGTGTCACTTCAGTATCTAAAACTCTTTGTAAATAAGTGACGTGAGAACAGAAGCACTAGACTAGGAATGTCGTGGCCTGAGATCTAATCCGGAGTTGGTACATTAACACTGCTAAGCAAGTTTTGATAGAGCACAATTATAGAACACACTGAGTTCTAGGACAAAGGTGGAGGAGAAAGGGGAAACCTTTTTAGGTCAGGAGTTGCTTTTGTTCTAGGCACCCTTCCATTCAGAGACATTTCTAGATACTTTGCTATGACCATTTTGTGCTTGTCTGCCAAAGTAACAGTTCCTCGGGGGCAACCTCAGGGGCCGTACCATTTCTGTTAGGATCGTCTTCCAAAGGAGGGGTGCAGTGAGAATCTCTTCATCTCCGCTGGGTGATGAGTGGTTTCAGTTAAAGGAGGAAATCCTGTTAGGCATTTCCCATGAGATTCTCACGAGAGTCTGTTTGATTTGAACTTGAGACTAGAGGAGGTATATTCACAGAGGGCATCGCATTTATGTAGAAATGGCCTTAGTTATTCTCTACCTATTTCCTCGTGGTCAAATAAGGAAAACAGTTTTATGTGGAATAACTAACAAAACAATGGTAAGACAGTTACTTATTAAAAGCAGGTGGAAAGACTTCAGGTCAGGGTCAAGTGATTAACCCACAAGGCTTACACTGGTGCAGTCCCTGAAAACCTCTCAGAAGTACTGGCCTTGACTAAGTCTAATACTCCAGTATTTGAGGTTACCCTTCTGCAAAATGGGGGTGCTGGTGCCTTTATCAAGTTATTAGATGCTCTACCAAACGTAGGAGTAAAGATAGTCCCAGCCCCGTGTGCTCATGATCTGAGCCAATAGATGAATGAGAAATCACAGGGGAAATGAGATTGATGTAGCAGGAAGGGGAGACTGAGTGGGAAGTACTTATATACTTGGCGTCCATACAGTGCTGGGGCTGGGGAGCTGATTCAGGGACGTGTGGCTGACCATTGAACCAACCCACATTTCCCTGGCTTTTGTCATCCCTCATTTCATTCCAATCTATATCAAGGGAGTAACATGTTTTATAATAATGTTTACCTTTGAGAACATTAACGTGGTGTTTTAAAATATTCACTAATAGAATAGAATGGTAAAACTAATAATAAACATAATGTTCAGTTTCATTACAATGTAGTGAGCCAATTAATTTTATTGAATTGATTTCTCATGTGCCCTTGTAGGTAAACAGAGTAAAATAGTTTGCTTTTCTGGATGGAGGGGAGATATTTCATTTCTGGCCATATCAGGATGCAGGTTTTATGTCATGGAAATAATATTTCAGGAGGAAGACAACAATTGTAGTAGAATTTGCAAAAAGGAGAAAGAATCATGCCTTATGCAACAAAACAACAAAGCCTGGTCTCAGTTGTTTTCGGGGTCTACAGAGCCTAATTAAACAGGCTTAGCTTGTAATGGAAATATTGGTGGGTCTCATATGACTTTGATTATATTCTTTGTGTTCCTTAAAAAAAAAAGTCTAAGCCTTCAAATTATGATGCAGAAAGAAAAGTCTGCTTCTATTTCTCTTCGGATTCTTTACAGCCATGAGGAATCATAATTATTCCAAGAAAATGATAAACACCTTCCATCATCTCAACTCCATGACTTAATAGAAAAACATTTCCGTTTACAACAGGTTACCGCTACTGGTTTCATTCCTTCCACCCACAAGCACAATCACTTCTTTCCATTTTAATTTTTTTTTTTGATCCCTCCACGTGGCTTGTGGGATTTTAGTTCCGCAAACAGGGATTGAAACTGGGGCCATGGGAGTGAAAGCACTGAGTCCTAAACACTGGACCACCAAGGAAGTCCTCATTTTAATTTTTTAAGAGGTCCTTTCTCAGACTTCTCTCAATGATCCTTACAGCAGTTCAGCGAGTTAGACAGGTCAGGCATTATCTTGGGCAAGGACACCAGGGCCCCCAGAGATAGCAGCTTGGCCCAAGTGTATGGCTGCTGAAGAGAGAGAAAAAGTAGAGCAGAAATCATTTGACTCTCAATATGGTACTCTTGAGCACTAGAAGACAGTTAAGATGTTTCTCCTGAACTTTTTCACATCTTTCCCTTAGCCTTCTGTGACATGACAGATAACTAAAATACAAGCCCTAGATGTAACTCCTGTTCTCCCCACGGTCCACTTATGACACTTAAGGTTGAAGATACGGCCCTACCCAGAAGCATAGCACACTGCCAAAGAGGACTTGCAAACTCTTGAAGAATCAATTAAGCCAACAAAGCTATAATGATGGGAAAATTGGCAGTGAGGCTGATGTTTCAGAGGCACAGCTGCTCAGCATTCCCTTGCTTTTCTGTTTGGGGTAACTGGACCCTATGTTTACTCATGCCCACGGTCCCATTGTAAGTCCTATTAAAGTCTCCCATGGGTCTTACGTGGAATAAATTTGTAAAGTATGTTGTGACTGTCTTCAGTGCTACTGATTGGAGTGTATTCCATGTCTACCTCAACCCACCCTCACTGCCCTGACAACCTGATGTTGTCAGCTAGTTGACAACACATGGGTAGAAGTTCTCAAACCTCAGAGTACATTGGCATCACCTGCAGAGTTTATTTAAAAACACAGGTACTTGGCACCCCTCTAACCCACAGAGCGAGGTTTCTCAGCCTTGGAGCATTGATGTTTAGGCTGGATAATTTGCTGTTGGGTGCTGTCCTGTGCATTGTAGGATATTTAGCAGCAATCCTGGCCCCAACCCACTAGGTGCCACTAGCACCCTCCCCAGCTGTGACAACCAAAAATGTCTTTAGACATTTTCAAATGTCTCTTGGGGGCAAGAGAGTCCCTGGCTGAGAACTACTGTCTTTGGGATTCTAACTCCTAATGGAAGAGTGGAGCCCAGGATTCTCTTTTTAACATGCTTCTCAGGCAAATCGAGTTGCTGCGTGTGACTTATTGGGCCTCTTCTTCTCTTCAACACCCCGTGTCCTTCAGCCCCTGCTTCCACGGTCACCTAGAGGATTACTACAGTCTTAATAAAAGGTAAAGCTCGGTTCTCCCCTTCCCAGGCCAGGCCAGCTGTGCTGCCCAGAGACAATTAACTAAATAAACAAAATCCTGCTCTGTGCTGCTGAGTGGCCCTCTCTGCATCCAGGGGGCATATGTGCTTAATACCAGAGCCCTTTCCGGGGGAATGTCCCTGCTGTTGTTGTATAAGCCAGGAAAACAATAAATAGGCTCCCCTGATGGGATCTTTGGACCCAAAGGGAGAAAAGAGCATTGGTGTAGCTGGCTTCTGGAGGGGGAAATATCTAGAGCAGATGATGCTTGCTAGCAACTCCTGGGGCAGCCTGGAGCCTTCCCTGACGGAAGGCTGGACCTGAATTCATGGGCAGGTGAGATAGCCTCAGCAGAGACCCACCAGCCTGCAGCCCAGCACAAGCTGAGCACCAGCAAAGCCAAATCTGACGCCTTTGTTCTAGCGTGAATGACTTGGATGCTTTCAGGAATTCAGCTGTTTAGTCTGTCTCTTGTGGTTGGAACTTCCTCTCCAAACAGTCATATTGGGGATGTTATTTTACAACTGGCACGAGGAAAATTTCCTATGGTGACTATAAGTACTGTGCTCTGGCCGAGCTGGTACATTCAAGGCGGGAAGGCCTTCTGTAGGGCTCTTTACCAAAAGTGAACATTTTGTTTAAGCCTGGTTGCAGTTGGCAACACAAGGGTTTCTTGTCTGTGGGTTTCCTTGAGGCTTTAGCTGTTATAGCCGGTGGCCTTGTGTCAGCAGGTGCTTTCTCTAATAAGAGGACACTGACTATGGTGATGGCATTGGTGTCCTTGATCCACCTTTTCTTTTTTTTTAATATAAATTTATTTATTTATTTATTTTTGGCTGCCTTGGGTCTTTGTTGCTGTCCGCGGGCTTTCTCTAGTTGCGGCGAGCAGGGGCTACTCTTCATTGCGGTGCACGGGCTTCTTACTGCAGTGGCTTCTCTTTGTTGAGGAGCACAGGCTTTAGATGCACAGACTTCAGTAGTTGTGGCTCACAGGCTCTAGAGCACAGGCTCAGTAGTTGTGGTGCACAGGCTCAGTTGCTCCATGGCATGTGGGATCTTCCTGGACCAGGGCTCGAACTGGTGTCCCCTGCATTAGCAGGCAGATTCTTAACCACTGCGCCACCAAGGAAGTCCTGGTCCACCTTTTCTGAAGAACTTAAGCCATTGCAGTTATATTTAGAAATAATGTTGCCTTTATTTGTTTTTCATTAGAAGGCTGGAATAGATGCTTTGGTGTCCGTCCGTGACTCAGATATTTCTTATAACACCAGAAAAAAGAACAACTGAGGCAGAAGGTGGTTTCTAATCCTCAGAGAGGCCACACTGTGTCTCCTAAGCGTCCCTGAAGAGATAGAAATAAATACATCACCAGGATGGTGATGTGATAGGACAAGTCCTAAGTTCCCTCTTAGAACTCCAAGCGTTCGTTATGGTCCCATGTCAAGAAAAATGAAGTGCAGAAATCGTGGTTTACCAGCAGCGTGGTTCAAACGTATCACAAACGTGAGGCATTTCAGTCTCACGTTTAATGCTCATTCACAGTTTACACAATGATCGCAAGTTCATTCACCTCCCTTTACATTCTCCCCAAGCTTATATGTTTATATAGCGGGGAAGCATCTGAGCAGGCAAAAGCAAACAACCAGCTTCAAGCTAAAATAATTTATACTAAAAACATTTTGAAAGCTAAATATTGTCCTAACCACTGTCTGTTTCTCTGTGCCTCATCCAGGAAGCTGTGGGTGTAGAATAGGAGACAGACTCGTGTCTGAGCCAAGCTGAGCTGTGGAATGTTAAGATTATTCGGGGCAAGAGAAATGATCTAATTCAAGCCTTCACTTTACAGATGAGAAGACTGAGTCCCTGGAAAATTAAGTGGTTTGCTTTAGAGAACACAGCAAGCTGGTGCAGAAAAGGGACAGGTGGCATATTTTAAATTCTGACCCAGTTTTCTGCAAATCATAGAATTCTGTTGCCCATAAAGTGTTCTTTCCCTGCGTCATGTCCACAGCACTTCCTCGCTAGACAAAAGTAGAGAAAAATTCTCAACTAATGCCAATTGAACTTAGCTTACTAGAGGAAAGAGAAGGCTGAAGTTGCATGTACTGTGTATTAGTTTGGTTGGGCTGCCATAACAAAGTATCACAGCCTGGGGAGCTGAAACAACAGAAATGTAGTTTCTCACAGTTCTTGGGGTAGGAGTCTATGATTAGGGTGTCAGCAGGGTTGTTTTCTTCTGAGGGCCATGAGGGAATGATCTGTTCTGGGCCTCTCTCCTTGGCTTGTAGACGGCCGTCTCCTCCCTGTGGCTTCATGTGGTCCTCCCTTTCTACCCTCTGTGTCCTAATTTTCCTTAAGGACACCAGTCAGATTAGAGCCTACTCTAATGACCTCATTTAACCTCAATTACCTATTTAAAGACACCCATCTCCAAATAGTGTCATATTGAGGTACTGGGGGTTAGGACTTTAACATAAAACTGAAGGGACAAAACTCAGTCCATACAGCATAGGTACATGCATGTTTTTGTGCAAAAGAGAAAATGGAAGAGAGTAACAGAGAGAAAGAGAGAGAGAAGAACATGAACAAGGTCCCTTGGAGGCCTGTCAGAGAGGCATAATCATTTCATGTCAGGACCTTGATGAGAGAAAGAAGAAGAAATAAGAAAGGAAGGGAAGCTGGGCTTCTACCTGGTCAAGTACGTGGGCCCTGAGGACTCCTTTTCATTGTCCGACAGGGCCGGGTGTACTTGAGCTTGGCGTGTCAGTCTTCTAAGAGAACAGGCTAGGGGTTAGAGCATCATTGTCCTAGCTGATTTATTTAGTGTGCAATTAGACTACCCAGGAGTCCAGTACGAAGGGAGAGAGGCTTAAAAGGGCTAGTTCTGTACTGCCGTTATGATAGCCACGAGCCTCGTGTGGCTATTGGGCACTGGAAATGTAACACTTCCAAGTCCAGATAAGCTGTAGACGTAAAAGAGTCAATTTCAGGGATTTAGTATGAAAAAAAAATGTAAATTATCTCATAATTTTTCTATTGATGTTGAAATGATAAAATTATATACTAGGTTAAAATATGTTAAAATTTCACTTGTTTTTAAAAATCTTACATTATAAAATATGGTGACTAGAAAATTTTAAATTACCTATGTGGCTTTCATTGATTTTTCTTTTGGACAGCTCTATGCTCTAAACTATGCATGGAAAAAAAGACTTGAATGAAATTAAGCTTATAGTACATATTTTTAAATATATATTCATATAGTTTCTAACCTTTTAAAATATATATTTTTTATATTTATATATATTTATATTTAAATATAAAATATATATTAAAATATATTTTAAAAGGTTAGAAACTATATGAATATATAAGCAATTTTCTATCTTGCACTTCTTATTTAATATTGTACTTCCTAATGTTTAATATTCATAATTGAGTCATGTTTCTATTTTATTTGCTATTCTTTAAAACTATGATTTTATCTTTGTAAGGTAGAGTTTTTCAAACATGCAATAGTAGAGAGAATAGTTTAATGAACTCTTATGTGAACATCTCCCAGTTTTAACAATTATCAACATTTTGCAATTTTACTTCATCCCTGCACCACCCCCCTTTTTTTTGCTGGAATATTTTTAAACAAATTCCAGACATTATGTAATTTTACCCAGAAATAAATAATTTTACCCAGAAATACGTCAACAAAATGTTTTTCACTGGCTGCCTAGTATTCTGTCTTTTGGCATGTCATAATTGATTGAACTATTCTCTAGACATAGGGACATTTACTTAGCAATATATTTAAATTTTCAAATTTTAACTCTCCTAAGTAATCTGTGATGAACATCCTTTAATATAAATCCCTATTTTTTTAGACTGAAGTCTTAGAAGTAGAATTACTTATTCAAAGTAGGAGATTTTAAAAGTATGATACATATGCCAAGTTGCTTTCTAAAAATTTAAGTTCCTGCTATAAGCTTTTATCAAAGTGCTTCACTTTAAACACTTTGACCAGTACTTTGGATATTATCAATGCCAATTTGATACATGAAAATACTATCTCATGTTGTTTCTTTAATTATAATGTTATACTTTAATTACAAGTGAGATTGAACAATTTTTTTCTTCTGTTTCACTGGCCAAGTACATGCTGTCCCTTCTCCCTTTGACCTTTGTTCTCTTGTTTCCTGGGAACCTCAGTCTCCACATGAATGTAGAAATATGTGAATGTGATTCTAGTAGATTGGTTGCCTCAAAAATCAGCACCTGTACTATCCTCTTTTTCAGTTGGAATAACACCTCTCGGTCTCTGTCTCTGGATCAGGGAGAAGACAGAGGCATGGAAAAATTCTCTCTTCCTCCCCAACCCTGGGCAGATTCTGTTCTCTTTCATGAATCAGTGCGTATGGGGCAAAGTAGCTGTTGGGTTTCTCAATCCAACTCCAGCACTCCTATCTCCTAGACTGTGTCAGTTCATTGCCTAAGTTTTGGTGTTTTAAGTTTTTTCATTCTCTCTCCCCAGCCACCTCTCGTGCCTTAATTGTGTTGTGTTGACCTCTGTTTTCATATATGTGTGTGTGTGTGTGTTGGTCAGGACTCTTTAACTGTAGATGTCAAACAAGCAAAAATAGGACGGCTCGTACTGAAGACATCAGGCATCACTGGATTTTGGGTCTCCATGCCTTCATCAGTAAGGTTCTCTCTCACTGTCTCATGCTCTGCTTTCCCCTAGTATGGCTTCTTTCACAGGCAGCCTCTTCCTACCAACTGAAATGCAGAGTCCCAACTTGGATTGATCTGATGGGAGTCACAACTCCATCTTGGACACAATCCGTTTAGCTATGGGTACCCTGATTTGTAAGTTAGATCACATGCCTTGCCCTTCCCTTCTCCAAGAAAGGTGGTGCCAGGGTAGATAATGGTCCACCAGTCCATATAGGCTGGCTTCAGTTCATATTGGTCAATGATCTATTCTCACTGGTTGCTGTGTAGGCTGTTCTTGCTTTTTATTTATTTTTTAAAATTAAGATATAATTGACATATAACTAGACTTATTGTGTCAATCATTTTGCAGTGTTTACAAACATAGAATCATATGATGTATACCTGAAGCTAATATAATGTTAACATCTAACTCCATGCATAGTTATCAAACTTTGTTCTTGTGATGAGAACTTTTAAGGTTTATTCTGTTAGCAACTTTCAAATATACAGTATTAACTATAGTCACTGAGGGCTCCCCTGGTGCCGCAGTGGTTGAGCGTTTGCCTGCCGATGCAGGGGACACGGGTTCATGCCCCGGTCCGGGAAGATCCCACATGCCGCTGAGCGACTGGGCCCGTGAGCCATGGCCACTGAACCTGTGCGTCCAGAGCCTGTGCTCCGCAATGGGAGAGGCCACAGCAGTGAGAGGCCTGCGTACTGCAAAAAAAACCCCAAAACAAAACAAAACAAAAAAACTATAGTCACTGTGCTGTACATTACATCCCCATGACTTATTTATTTTATAACTGGAAGTCTGTACCTTTTGACAGACCCCTTCACTTATTTTCCCCACATGTGCTACCCCACCCACACCTGCCTCTGGCAACTGTCAATCTGTTCTCTGAGCTTGTTTTTCTTTTTTAATTACACATATGAGATCATATGATATTTGTCTTTCACTGTAACTTATTTCACTTAGCATAATGCCTGCAAGATCTACCCGTTAGTTGCAAATGGCAAGATTTCATTCTTTTTCATGGCTGGATAATATTCTGTTGTATATATATCACATTTTCTTAATTCATTCATCTATTGATGGACACATAGGTTGTGTTCACACCTTGGCTATTGTAAATAATGCTGCAGTGAACATGGGGGTGCATATATCTTTTCAAGTTAGTTTTTGTTCGGATATACACCCAGAATTAGAGTCTGATTATATGGTAGTTCTAATTTTAATTCTTTGAGGAGCCTCCATATTGTTTTTCATAGTGGCTGCACCAATTTATATTCCCACCAACAATGTGCACGTGTTTCCCTTTCTCCACATCCTTGCCAACACTTATCTCTTGTCTTTTTTGATAATCGCTAGTCTTTTTTGTTCTTGTTAATTTATTTTATTTATTTATTTTGGCTGCGTTGGGTCTTCGTTGCTGCTCCCGGGCTTTCTCTAGTTGTGGCGAGCAGGGGCTACTCTTTGTTGTGGTGCACTGGCTTCTCATTGCAGTGGCTTCTCCTGTTGCAGAGCATGGGCTCTAGAGCGCAGGCTCAGTAGTTGCGGCACATGGGCTTAGTTGCTCCACGGCATGTGGGATCTTCCTAGACTAGGGCTTGAACCCGTGTCTCCAGATTCTTAACCACTGCATCACTAGGGAAGCCTGATTATAGCTATTCTAACAGGTGTGAGGTGATATCTCATTGTGGTTTTGATTTGCATTTACCTGACAATTTAGAGCATGATGTTGAGCTTCTTTTCATGTATATATTGGCCATCTGTGTATCTTCTTTGGAAAAATGTGTTTTCAGATCTTCTGCCTATTTTCATGTTTGTTTTTTGCTATTGAGTTATATGTTATTTATATATTTCGGATATTAACCCTTTATCAGATATATGATTTGCAAATATTTTCTCCCATTCAGTAGGATATTTTGTTAATGGTTTCCTTTGTTGTGCAGAAGATTGTTAGTTTGGTTTGATGTAGTCCCACTTGTTTAATTTTGCTTTTGCTGCTTTTGCTTTTGGTGTCAGATTCAAAAAATCATCACCAAAACCAGTGTCAAGGAACTTGTTCCCTATGTTTTCTTCTATGAGTTTTATGGTTTCAAGTCTTTAATCCATTTTGAGTTATATTTTGTGTATGGTGTAATATGGTGTCTCAGTTTCATTCTTTTTCATGTGGCTGTCCAGTTTTCCCGACACCATTTATTGAAGAGATTGTCCTTTCCCCATGGTATAGTCTTGGCTTCTTTGTCATAAATTACTTGATCACATACATGTGGGTTTATTTCTGGACTTTATTCTGTTCCATTGACCTGTGTGTCTGATTTTATGCCAATAGCATACTGTTTTGATTACTATGGCTTTATAATATAGTTTGAAATCGGGGTGCATGATGCTTTCACCTTTTTTCTTCCTCAAGATTATTTTGGCTATTCAGGGTCTTTGTGGTGCTATACAAATTTTAGGATTTTTTTCTGTGAAAAATGCCATTGGAATTTTGATAGGGATTGCATTGAATATGTAGATTGCTTTGGGTAGTATGGACATTTTAAGAATATTCTTCCAATCCATGAGCATGGAATATTTTTCCATTTATTTGTGTTTTCAATTTCTTTCATCTATCTCTTATAGCTTTCAGTGTACAGATCTTTTTTTTTTTAAAGGTTACATATTTTATTTTATTTTATTTTATTTTATTTATTAGTTTCTGCTTTATAACAAAGTGAATCAGTCATACATATACATCTGTTCCCACATCCCTTCCCTCATGCATCTCCCTCCCTCCCACCCTCCCTATCCCACCCCTCCAGGAGGTCACAAGGCACTGAGCTGATCTCCCTGTGCTCTGTGGCTGCTTCCCACTATCTATCTACCTTACGTTTGGTAGTGTATATATGTCCATGCCTCTCTTTCGCTTTGTCACAGCTTACCCTTCCCCCTCCCCATATCCTCAGGTCCATTCTCAAGTAGGTCTGTGTCTTTATTCCCGTTTTACCCCTAGGTTCTTCATGAAATTTTTTTTTAAATTCCATATATATGTGTTAGCATACGGTATTTGTCTTTCTCTTTCTGACTTACTTCACTCTGTATGACAGACTCTAGGTCTATCCACCTCATTACAAATAGCTCAGTTTCGTTTCTTTTTATGGCTGAGTAATATTCCATTGTATATATGTGCCACATCTTCTTTATCCATTCATCCGATGATGGACACTTAGGTTGTTTCCAGCTCCGGGCTATTGTGAATAGAGCTGCAATGAACATTTTGGTACATGTCTCTTTTTGAATTATGGTTTTCTCAGGGTATATGCCTAGTAGTGGGATTGCTGGATCATATGGTAGTTCTATTTGTAGTTTTTTAAGGAACCTCCATACTGTTCTCCATAGTGGCTGTACCAATTCACATTCCCACCAGCAGTGCAAGAGTGTTCCCTTTTCTCCACACCCTCTCCAGCATTTATTGTTTCTAGATTTCTTGATGATGGCCATTCTGACTGGTGTGAGATGATATCTCATTGTAGTTTTGATTTGCATTTCTCTAATGATTAATGATGTTGAGCATTCTTTCATGTGTTTGTTGGCAGTCTGTATATCTTCTTTGGAGAAATGCCTATTTAAGTCTTCTGCCCATTTTTGGATTGGGTTGTTTGTTTTTTTGCTATTGAGCTGCATGAGCTGTTTATAAATTTTGGAGATTAATCCTTTGTCAGTTGCTTCATTTGCAAATATTTTTTCCCATTCTAAGGGTTGTCTTTTGGTCTTCTTTATGGTTTCCTTTGCTGTGCAAAAGCTTTGAAGTTTCATTAGGTCCCATTTGTTTATCTTTGTTTTTAGTTCCATTTCTCTAGGAGGTGGGTCCAAAAGGATCTTGCTGTGATTTATGTCATAGAGTGTTCTGCCTATATTTTCCTCTAAGAGTTTGACACTTCCTGGCCTTATATTTAGGTCTTTAATCCATTTTGAGCTTATTTTTGTGTATGGTGTTAGGGAATGATCTAATCTCATACTTTTACATGTCCCTGTCCAGTTTTCCCAGCACCACTTATTGAAGAGGCTGTCCTTTCTCCACTGTACATTCCTGCCTCCTTTATCAAAGATAAGTTGACCATATGTGCGTGGGTTTATCTCTGGGCTTTCTATCCTGTTCCATTGATCTATCTTTCTGTTTTTGTGCCAGTACCACACTGTCTTGATTACTGTAGCTTTGTAGTATAGTCTGAAGTCAGGGAGCCTGATTCCTCCAGCTCCGTTTTTCGTTCTCAAGATTGCTTTGGCTATTCGGGGTCTTTTGTTTCTCCAAACAAATTTTGAAATTTTTTGTTCTAGTTCTGTGAAAAATGCCAGTGGTAGTTTGATAGGGATTGCATTGAATCTGTAGATTGCTTTGGGTAGTAGAGTCATTTTCACAATATTGATTCTTCCAATCCAGGAGCATGGTATATCTCTCCGTCTATTTGTATCATCTTTAATTTCTTTCATCAGTGTCTTATAATTTTCTGCATACAGGTCTTTTGTCTCCTTAGGTAGGTTTATTCCTAGATATTTTATTCTTTTTGTTGCAATGGTAAATGGGAGTGTTTTCTTGATTTTATTGTCAGATTTTTTATCATTAGTGTACAGGAATGCCAGAGATTTCTGTGCATTAATTTTGTATCCTGCTACTTTACCAAATTCATTGATTAGCTCTAGTAGTTTTCTGGTAGCATCTTTAGGCTTCTGTATGTATAGTATCATGTCATCTGCAAACAGTGACAGCTTTACTTCTTCTTTTCCAATTTGGATTCCTTTTATTTCCTTTTCTTCTCTGATTGCTGTGGCTAAAACTTCCAAAACTAAGTTGAATAAGAGTGGTGAGAGTAGGCAGCCTTGTCTTGTTCCTGATCAGTGTACAGATCTTTCACTTCATTGGTTAAATTTATTCCTAGGTATTCTTTTTCATGTAAATGTAAATGGGATTTTTTTTTAATGAACTGTCAGAAAGAGAAATTATTAGTGTATAGAAATGCAACAGATTTTTGTATATTGATTTTGTATTCTGCATCTTTACTTCATTTGTTTATTCTAACAGTTTATTTGGTGGAGACTTTAGGATTTTATATAGCTATATGTATATATATAACGTCTGTGTTATATATATCCTCTGCAAATAGTCACAGTTTTACTTCTTCCCTCCAGTTTGGATGTCTTTTACTACTTTTTCTTGTCTACTTGATCTGGTTAGGACTTCCAATACTGTTCTGAATGAAAGTGGCGAGAGTGGGCTTCCTTTTCTTGTTTCTGATCTTAGAGGAAAAGCTTTCAGCTTTTCACCATTGACTATGAAGTTAGCTGTGGGCTTGTCATATATGCCCTTTTATTATGTTGAGGTACATTCCTTCTATATCACTTTGAGTTTTTTTAATGATAAATGGATGTTGAACTTTGTCAAATGCCTTTTCTGCATCTATTAAGATGATCATATGATTTTTGTCCCTCATTTTGTCAATACGACATGTCACATTGATTTTGCAGATGTTGAACCATCCTTGCATCCCGGGAATAAATCCCACTCGATCATGGTGAATGATCCTTTTAATGTATTGTCAGATTCGGTTTGCTAATATTTTGAGGCTATTTGCATCTATGTTCATTAGGAATATTGGCCTGTAACTTTCTTTCCTTGTGTCTTCCTTGTCTTGTCTGGTTTTGGTTTCAGAGTAATGCTGGCCTTGTAAAATGAGTTTTGAAGTGCTCCCTCCTCTTCTATTTTTGGGAAGAATTTGAGAAGGGTTGCTATTAATTCTTTGAATGTTTGGTAGAATTCACTAGTGAAGCTATCTGGTCCTGGACTTCAGTTTTTTGGGAGACTTGATTACTGATTTAATCTCCTTACTATTGGTCTATTTTTTTCATCATTTCAAAGAACTGGCTCTTAGTTTCATCTTTTCCATTGTCTTTTTAGTTACTATTTTATTTATTTCCTCTATGGTCTTTGTTATTTCCTTCCTTCTACTAACTTTGGGCTTCATTTGTTCTTAATTTTTCTAGTTTCTTGAGGTGTAAAGTTAAGCTATTTATTTGAGATTTTATGTTTGTTTGTTTGTTATTTGAGGCTAGGCATTTATTGCTGTGAACTTCCCTCATAGAACTACTTTTGCTGCATTACGTAAGTTTTGGTATGTTGTACTTCCATTTTCATTTGTCTCAAGATATTTTTTAAATTTCTCTTTTGATTTTTTTTCTTTGACCTAGTGGTTGTTCAGTAGCATTCGTTTAATCTCCACATATTTGTGAATTGTCCAGTTTTCTTCTCATAATTGATTTCTAGTTTCATACCATTGTGGTCAGAAAAGGTGCTTAATATGATTCCAATCTTAAATTTACTAAGACTTGTTTTGTTGCCTAACATATGATTTATCCTGGAAAATGTTCCATGCGCACTTGAGAAGAATGTGTATTCTGTTGCTTTTGGTTGGAACATTCTGTATATGTCTAAGCCCATCTGGTCTAATGTGTCATTTAAGGCCAGTGTTTCCTTATTAATTTTCTGTCTGGATGAGCTATCCATTGAGGTAAGTGCAGTACTAAAGCCCCCTACTATATATTGCATTGCTGTCTATTCCTCCTTTTAGGTTTGTTAATATTTGCTTTATATATTTAGGTGCTCCTATTCTGGATGCCTAGATATTTACAAATGTTATATCCTGTTGTTGGATTGACCCCTTTATCATTGTTTAGTACCCTTCTTTGTCACTTTTTACAGTCTTTGTTTTAGAGTGTGTTTTTTCTGATATAAATATAGCTACCCCAGCTTTCCATTGGTTTCCATTTGCATGGAATATTTTTTTCCATACCTTCACTTTTCAGTCTCTGTGTGTCCTTACATTTGAAGTGGATTTCTTGCAAGAAGCATGTAGATGGGTTTTGTTCTTTTTATCCATTCAACCACTGTCTTTTAATTGGAACATTTAATCCGTTTACATTTAGAGTAATTATTGATAGGTATGTACTAATTGCCATTTTGTTAATTGTTTTGCAATTACTTTTCTTCTATTACTCTCTTCCTTTGTAGTTTGATCACTTTCTTTAATGTTATGCTTAGATTCCTTTCTCATTATCTTTTGAGTATCTACCATAGGATCTTGCTTTGTGGTTACTGTGAGACTTACATATAAAAACATATTTATAACAGTCTATTTTAAGTTGTTAAAACTTAAGTTTGAACACATTCTAGAGCTCTACATCTTACTCTTCCCCTCCCTTCACATTTTATGTTTTTGATGTCACAGTTCACATCTTTTTTTATCTTGCATATTCCTTAACTAATAATTGTAGTTATTATTTTTCCTGCTTTTTTGTGTTAACCTTCATATTAGCTTTACAAGTGATTAACCCACTACCTATACTATATATTTACCTTTACCAGTGAGATTTATACTTTCATATATTTCTTGTGACTAATTAGCACATTTTCTTTTCAACTTAAAGTCCATTTAACATTTTCTGCAAGGCCAGTGTAGTAGTGATGAACTCCTTTAACTTTTGCTTGTTTAGAAAACACATCACTTTCAATTCTGAATGATAACTTTGCTGGGTAGAGTATTCTTGGCACTTTTTCCTTTTAGCATTTTGACTATATTGTGCCACTCCCTTCTGGCCAGCAAAGTTTCTGCTGAAAAGTCTCCTGATAGTCTTATGAGGGTTTACTTGTATGTAACAGTTGTTTTTCTCTTGCTGCTTTTAAGGTTCTCTCCTTGTCTTTTTTTTTTTGGCTGCAGTGGGTCTTCATTGCTGCACAGGGGCTTTCTCTAGTTGTGGTGAGTAGGGGCTCCTCTTCATTGCAGTGCATGGTCTTCTCATTGCGGTGACCTCTCTTGTTGCAGAGCACGGGCTCTAGATGCACGGGCTTCAATGGTTGCAGCACACAGGCTCAGTAGTTGTGGCACACAGGCCATAGAGTGCATGAGCTTCAGTAGTTGAGGTGCGTGGGCTCAGTAGTTGCAGCGCATGTGCTCTAGGGCATGTAGGCTTCAGTAGTTGTGGTGCATGGGCTCAGTAGTTGTGGCTCATGGGCTTAGTTGCTCCATGGCATGGGGGATCTTACCAGACCAGGGATCAAATTCATGTCCCCTGCATTGGCAGGCAGATTCTTAACCACTGCAACACCAGGGAAGTCCCTCCCTCCTCGTCTTTAAATTTTGACATTTTAATTATAAGAAGCCTTGGTGTGGGTCTCTGTGGTTCTTCTTATTTGGAACTCTCTGGGCTTCCTGGATCTGGATGTCTGTTTCATTCCCCAGGTTAGGGAAGTTTTCAGCCATTATGTCTTCAAATAAGTTTCTACCCCTTTCTCTCTGTCTTCTCCTTCTGAGACCCCTATAATGAAAATGTTAGCCTGCTTGATGTTATCCCCTAAGTCCCTAAGCTATCTTCACTTTTTTTCATTCTTTTTTCTTGTTGTTGCTCTGATTAGGTTGGTTTCACTGCCCTGTCTTTGGGTTCACTGATCTTTTGTTTCATCTAGTCTAATATTGAACCCCTCTAGTGGGTTTTTTGCTTTTATTGTTTAGTTATTATATTTTTCACCTCCATGACTTCTATTTGGTCCTTTCTTATATTTCTTATATTTTCTATCTCTTTGTTGAAATTCTCACTGTTTGTCTATTCGTCTCCCAAGTTCAGTGAACATCTTTATGACCATTACTTTGAATTCTATTTAATTAAGGCTTTTTCTGAGGTTTTATCTTGCTCTTTCATTTGGAACATATTCCTCTGTTTCTTCCTTTTGCTTGACTCTCTCTGTTGCTTTCTAAGACTTGATGAAACAGCCACCTGTCCCAGTCTTGAAGTAGTGGGCTCATGTAGGAGAAGAACCTCATCATTCAACACTGCCTGAGCTCTTGGTTGTCTCAAACCTTTCTGATTGTCCAACAGCCTATTTTATTTTTAATAGCTCCCCGTAGTTGAGGGTATGCCAAGACCTGTCAGTGCTTCAACGAGAAGGATCTTAGTCAGCATCTAGATTCAGCTTCATTGGAAGCCAGAGCCTCAGGCAGAAGCTGTTAAAGTAAACAAATATATACAGTCCTGCAGACCACCAGAGCCAAGTGATCTGGAGATGTCTCCTGAGTGCAGCTGCAAAAAGTAAGGCTCCAGATGTGTGTATAAGCTGCTTTCTGTAAGATACCAGTGAGCTATGGCGAGGCAGAGGGAGAGCACAAAGATGGTGTCCCCCAGCCTCTATTCCCCCTGAGAGCACCTGTGTAGGCTCCTAGGTGTGTGCCGAATCTGAAGCTGGCCCCTCAGGCCAAAGCTACAGGACTAGCAAATATTCCTCTTTCATAGAAAGGCTGGGGGTGTGTTTCAGTCTGCTGTCTGCGCAGTGCCCTGGGGGTGGCAACCTGCCAAGAGCTATCTCTGATTGTTACTGTCCCGTGGGACCCAGCACTGTAAGGCCTGACTAATAGAGCCAGATGATCAATGGATATTCCCTGGGTGGCAGTCGCAAAAAATCAGGGCACCAGATGTAAAAATTGAGGTACCAGGCCTGTAAGAACTCCCCTCCAAGTGATACTGGTGCTCTGGAGAGTGTGAAGATGGTGTCCATCTTCCCAGTTCTCTGGAAGGGATTACAGTCAGCCCTCAGATGTGTTTTTAATTCAATGCCCGCCCCTCAGGCTGCAGCTAAGATGATAAGCTAATGGGCCTCTTTCAGGAGAATGAGCTCCTGAGTCTGTTGCTGTGCCCTGAGGGTGGTAGCAGTTTAAGAACTTTTTCTCCGTGGTTACCGTCCTGTGGGACCCACAAGAATCAGCCTCGCAGGCCACCAGACCCAGGCGATGTAGAGGTGTCCCCCTGGACCCAGCCACAAAAAATCGGGGTGCCAGAACAGGGTATAAGCCCGTCTCTAGAAGATGTTGGTGAGCTGGAGGCAGGCAGGTGGAGGGTGCAAAGATTGCAACCCCAGCCTCCATTCCCTGAGTGCACCTCCGTACCTCCTAGAAGTTTGCCACACCAGAGGCTGCACTAAGCCGAGCTCCTGGGCAAGCAGTAGGCGCCTTTCTCAGAAAGACTGGAGGTGTGTTTCAGTCTGGTCTGGGCAGTGCCTTGGGGTGACCTGCCAAGATCTCTCTCTCCAGTCGTTGCAATCCCATGGGACACAGGGAAGAAAGCTCCCCTGACCTCAGAGCCAGCCAGTCAAGGGACGTCCCCTGGGCAGCAGCTGCGTAAACGCAGCACCCGATGTGTATATAGAAGCTACCCTCCAGCTGATACTGGCAGTCTGGAGTGGGGCACCCATCAGGAAACAATGGCACCCGCAGGCTTTAGCAAGGCAGAGGGAGAGCGTGTGGCTTGCATCCACCAGCCTCTATTCCTGGCGAGTATCCCAGCAAGCCCCTGCCCCTCCGGCGGACACTGCTTTGACATTAGCAAATGAACGTCTTTCCCATAAAGTCTGGGTGCTTTTTCAAAGAGCTGCTTCTGTGTTGTGCCCTGGGGCGGGTGATTCAGGTCTTGAGAGCCCTTTTAGAGTCATTTCTCAGTTTGCTACATCCTCTTGGGTCTCATGCACATGCACCCCGCTGGTTTTCAAAGCCAGGTGTTTGGAGGGGCTCATCTTTCAGGTGCAGGTCTTAAAAGACTGGGTGCCTGATGTGGGGTTTTCAGGGAGAAGCTCCGGATTTGAGTTCCCTCCTGGTTGTGGGACTCTGTGCCAGGGATGGGACTTATGGCGAACTTGTGTCTCAGCCTCTCTCTCGTGCTTCCGTGCGGTTTCCCTCTCATCTGCTCCCAGTGCAGGAGTCACTCAGCTAGTTCTTCGTCTTTTTTCCATAGAGATTGTTCGAAACTGTAGCTATAGATTCAGTGTGTCTCTGGGAGGAAGTGAACTCAGGATCTGCCAGAACCTCACACTAGATTTTTAAATCTTTTCCATATCATTCCCGGGTTAGCCTACATGACTGATTGCTTGAAGTCCTTTCAAATGGAGGAGCCATTCTCAGAGGGAAAACAGACACAAAGGGTTAGGCAACAACCTTAGGCAAGATTCTAAGGCATCTCAGAAGACAAATTAGAAAGACAATTAATTGAACATGGGCACTTAAGTTTAGGTAAACTTAGAAAACTTAAAAACTTTATTCCCAGAAACTGGAATGTAGTAGGCTCAAAATTAATACTTTGGGGGTTGAATGAATGAATGAAAGAAGTAGACTATATCAGACCACAATCATCAGCATCAGCATCAGCATCATCTAATTGCTGGAGGCATTTTGCCCGTGTAATGGGATTAGAATCCCTCTGCTTGCTCTTTGATTTTGGGGGAAGATCTGAGTCTCTCAGTGAGGGGGTAGCTTTCACAAGGTCTTTGTCTTCAGAGTCCACAAGCTGTCAGCCCCAGCACTGCCTTTCCCTGCTGCGACCCCCTGCTGCACTCTCCACCTTCTGCTGTTGGATCTGTGGGCATGGGTTTTACTGATCCAGTGAGAAGCCAGAATTCAGGCTTGGCTGAGTGATGGGGACAGTGCCCAAGAAGGTAAAGGCACAGGAAGTGTCCAGAAGCATCAAAGCATTTCCTACGCATAATGAAGAGTTTGAAAAGAGACTAGACTGTGCCTGCAAAATGGAGCCAGGGATGCCCTGGGGCTGAAGACCTTTATAACAACAGAGACGAACCAGGCGTGTGTGTGTGTGTGTGTGTGTGTGTGTGTGTGTGTGTGTGTGTGTGTGTGTGTGAGAGAGAGAGAGAGAGAGAGAGAGAGAGAGAGAGAGCACTGATTCTGGATGCGGGGAATCAGGCAGACCCCTTCTCAAGGATTTTGAAGCCATCAGATAGTGAGTACCACACCAAATTAGGAAAACATTTAAATGGATAAATTCCTAAAATAGAAGAAAGTTAGTTACAATGGATAATTAAACAACCCTTGACTTAAAAAAAAAATAGCTTATTTGTACCGTTCAAGGTACAAACCTGGAAGTCAGCTAGTTCATTGAATATGTAGAAGTAGTTTCAGTGAATGGATATAGTTGTATCTCAGTTTATAAAGATGCAATGAAGAAGTTGACCTGGTGCTGAGAATATAGAACTGAATTTCTATAAATTCCTAGCGATATATTTTAGTTGCAACTAAGGTCTATAAACACAAGCTTGGGTTGTTTTTTTGTTTTCTTTTTCCCCCCTTGGGTTTTTTGGGGTTTTTTTCGGTGGGGGGAGGGGAGGGATGGTCAGGGAGTCTGAAACTTTATTTGACCCAGCATGTATTTGGTCTCTAATTCATGCATTCCCTACCCCTCATTTAGGCTTCATTTGCTGTTACTTCATATTCTATTACTTTACTTTCTGCTACTCTCTGAGTGTATACCTTACAAAGAGGACTTTGCTCTACGTTTTAATTCATTCTACAAACGTTGTGAGCCTTCCATGGAGCTAGCTGCTGAGGATATAAAGATTTTAAGACCCTCTGTCATTAAGATACAATTTAACTGGAGAGACTGAGGAATTCACAACTAATAAATGCCAAAGGTTACAAAGTTTCAAAAGAAAAGGGAATAATTTTACCCTCAGAAGCCTAGTAGAGGCTAAGAAAGCAGAGACTAGAGCAGATAGAAAGGCACTGAGGTGGTGGCCATTTGGCTACTGGAGGGAGAGCCTCTCATGGCTGTGACTGCAAAGGGGTGTAGTTTGTTCTGTACCTTTACTAGATACTTGGCCAACAGTTTTCGTTCGACTTCAAGATTTCTTCCAGAAATTGCCATTCTAATATGAAGTTACACTTGTTGATTTCCCCAGTGGGTGCCAGGCATGGGTGGATTGACTCATGGTAATTCAGACATGAGAATTCAGGGTAATGGAAGAAGTTCAGAAGTTGTGTGTCACTTACACAGTAACCAGTCCTCATCATCTTACATCGACATGTATAAATTTCCCAAATTGAATTTCTAACGTAAACGTAGAAATGGACACTTAGGAATGTGTCCAGTGATTAAGTTTTTTTGTTTGTTTATATCATCATTGACTAGAAGAGGTTTCTTGTTGAATGTGACTTAAATTATCCTGGAATCTTTATTACATTATTTCTTTCTAAAAAGTTCCAAAACATGCTATAATTTTCTTTTAGGCAGTTTCTAAACAAATAGCCTGTATTTAAAAAAAATTGAATACCCATAACCAAGCGATTATTTTTGGTTAAACAGTAATTAGATAGACGCTGGCAACTTGCAAAGTCCAATTTGCAAATTACCCCTTTGCCCATTTTTTATTAAATGACAGGGTACATGCTAGCACTGATCAGGTGGTATTTCCTAAAAATGTGATTGAGCTAACAAAGAACCTCATTATTTTAACAATCAGCCCAGCTTGCCAGTGCCTTCCCCCAGGGACACCCCCTTCCCAGCCTTCCGAGTCCTCTCCCTGAAAGGAAGGCACTATTTCAGGCACAGGATAATAGCATTCACTACCACATTTTTGTTTGTTTGTTTGTTTGTTTAATTTTACTGAAGTATAGTTGATTTACAATGTTATGTTAATTTCTGCTGTAGAGCAAAGTGACTCAGTTATACATATATTCTTTTTCATATTCTTTTCCACTGAATATAGTTCCCTGTGCTACACAGTAAGACCTTGTTGTTTATCTAATCTATATGTAATAGTTTGTGTTGCTAATCTCAAACTCCCAATCCTTCCATCCTCCACCCTCCCACCCCCCTTGGCAACCACAAGTCTGTTATCTATGTCTGTGCATCTGTTTCTGTTTCGTAGATATGTTCATTCATGTCATATTTTAGATTCTACATACAAGTGATATCATATGGTATTTGTCTTTCTCTTTCTGACTTACTTCACTTAGTATGATAGTCTCTAGGTCCATCCATGTTGCTGAAAGTTGTTTCATTCTTTTTTATGTCTGAGTGGTATTCCATTGTATATATGTACCACATCTTTATCCATTCATCTGTTGATGGACATTTAGGTGGTTTCCATGTCTTGGCTATTGTAGATAGTGCTGCTATGAACATAGGGGTGCGTGTATCGTTTCAAATTATAGTTTTGTCTGGGTATATGCCCAGGAGTGGAATTGCTGGATCATATGGCAATTCTATTTTTACTTTGTTGAGGAATGTCCATGCTGTTTTCCATAATGGCTGCACCAACACTACCACATTTTTGATTCAAGAACCTTTTGTGACTGAGTCTCTACCTTTAAGAAATCTTAAACTTGAGCTATTTCTAGTCACCAGCCTGACTGACAGTTCTTTCCTTATGGTGGTGATGGCCAGTCAACTTTGTAGACTAAGGGACAGACATATTTCTGAGATTTGCTGAGATCAAAATAGAGCTGAAATTGCAGAGAAGAAAGCAAGCATCTTTATGTGTGGTTAGCTAGATAAGCTAAGCTGAAAGCACAGAACTGAAAAACTAGAAGGAAGGAGGTGGAAAAGACGTGTTTAAATCCTCTTGGTTTACCAGCTCTATGACTTTGGGCAAATAGCAGAGCCTTTCATTCGTTTTTTAAAATCCGTAACAAGGAGGGCCCATAGCTCACATGGAGTGGCTCTCGGAGCTCTAAATGAGAGTGAAGGAGAAGCATGAGAGCATGTGAAGTATGTGAAGGCCCTGTGGCTGCAGAGGCTACAAAATATAGATGACTACTGTCTGTGCTACACACGAGAGCTTTCTGGAATCTTCCAAATCAAGCAGAAATTCCCACCTGTGCACTCCAAGATTCCCTCCACACTAAACCTCCTTTAGATCATGTGCAAATTAGAATAAAGCAACCCCTTTGCAAGTGGACAGAGACTTTTTTTTTTTATTTTTTTTTTACAAAAAGGGCCCCTACCTCTTGGCAGATTAATCCTCTGCTGGCACTTGGCTTGGGAGGCAAAGCACTAGCTGGATGTTGACACCACCCCTCCAAGCCCTCGCTTGGGCACTTTTGTGCAAGATCCAAACTGCCCAACTGTGTATGTTTCCCCTAAACCTTAGGAAATGCAGTGAACTTCCCAGGTATTGGCTTAGTTCTGGAGGTAATGTTGACCGATAGTAAGATATGGGCTTGAAGTCATATGGACCCGTTTTTCATTTCTTGATCTGCCATTTACCAGTTGTTAGAATTGAATGATTTCCAGGAAAATCATCTTGGTCTTCTTGTGTGATCTTGGGTGAGTGACTTAGTGTCTCTGAATCTGTTTCCCCATCTATAAAATGGAGACCCAACAATACTTAGGCTGCCCAGTAAATGTGAAAGATACCACATATGAAAGAGTAGTACAGGGCTCAACAAATGTCCATCCAGCTGAGTCCTGCTTCCAACCTGGTTCATTGGTTATTCCTGGGACAGGAAACCTCACTTTCCATCACTAGCTCTTCAAATCACCACAAAATTTCAACAAGATAGTGACCATAGTGCTACCAAGGTCCAATGAAAGCTTTGTTGACTATAATTTTAAAATGGGGGCAGTGGGGGAAAGCCCACTTTAGTTTAAACATTGGAGTGTTTCTTATCAAAACCCTGTGGTTTTATATAATACTCTGTGACTTTACTTCCCTATTTCCAGCTCCCAGTGTTGGCAGATGGGTAAAAGCTGGATTGAACAACTTGGAAGTCCACGTTGTCCTAATAAATCTGGGAACTCTGTTTACTCCCTGTGGAATAATTGGACAGATTAAACTGTTTGACCCCCATTGATTTCAGTGCAGTTCTCCGATGATAGATTTTAGTCGTGAACAGGTTGAGTGATAAATTAGATGGTTGACAAGCGGCCAAAATTTAGGTTTCCCTTACGTTCTTTTTCTTTTCCCTTTCTTTGCTATCCCTTCCCTAGGGATTGTTGAATTCCTAGAGAAATAAAAGGAAAACGAATCAAATGGATTGAAATGAAAAAGGCAACTTCTGAGCTCACAAGTGATAGAAAGTCGGGGCTATTGCCACGTTTAGGATTCAGTCAGGGTAGTAATGGTCAAAACCAAACACTGAAGTTTTCAAGGGTCATGGTACAGACAGAACGTTTAACAGGATGCAAACCCTAAACTCTGCTTATTGGAAATCATTAAGAACACATGGTTGGTAAATAGTACCTTAAGACATTTACCCACTTCGAGGATATTATAAGCTGTGTGTGTGTTTGTGTGGGGGGGGGGAAGAGAAAGTGAGGAGAGTGGGAGAAGGAGTGTGGAAAGAACCCTAGTATCAGTGTGTCAACATGCCTGTTCCCCTCTCCAGTGGCTGTTAACCTTGGATGAACTGTAGAATCACTTGGGAAGATTTTTATTTTTTACATCTTTATTGGAGTATAATTGCTTTACAATGGTGTGTTAGTTTCTGATTTATAACAAAGTGAATCAGTTATACACATACATATGTTCCCATATCTCTTCCCTCTTGCGTCTCCCTCCCTCCCACCCTCCCTATCCCACCCCTCTAGGTGGTCACAAAGCACCGAGCTGATCTCCCTGTGCTATGCGGCTGCTTCCCACTAGCTACCTATTTTATGGTTGGTAGTGTATATATGTCCATGCCACTCTCTCACTTTGTCCCAGCTTACCCTTCCCCCTCCCCATATCCTCAAGTCCATTCTCTAGTAGGTCTGTGTCTTTATTCCCATCTTACCCCTAGGTTCTTCATGACATTTTTTTTCTTAGATTCCATATATATGTGTCAGCATACGGTATTTGTCTTTCTCTTTCTGACTTACTTCACTCTGTATGACAGACTCTAGGTCCATCCACCTCATTACAAATAGCTCAATTTCGTTTATTTTTATAGCTGAGTAATATTCCATTGTATATATGTGCCACATCTTCTTCATCCATTCATCGGATGATGGACACTTAGGTTGCTTCCATCTCCTGGCTATTGTAAATAGAGCTGCAGTGAACATTGTGGTACATGACTCTTTTTGAATTATGGTTTTCTCAGGGTATATGCCCAGTAGTGGGATTGCTGGGTCATATGGTAGTTCTATTTGTAGTTTTTTAAGGAACCTCCATACTGTTCTCCATAGTGGCTGTACCAATTCACATTCCCACCAGCAGTGCAAGAGTGTTCCCTTTTCTCCACATCCTCTCCAGCATGTATTGTTTCTAGATTTTTTGATGATGGCCATTCTGGCTGGTGTGAGATGATATCTCATTGTGGTTTTGATTTGCATTTCTCTAATGATTAATGATGTTGAGCATACTTTCATGTGTTTGTTGGCAATCTGTATATCTTCTTTGGAGAAATGTCTATTTAGGTCTTCTGCCCATTTTTGGATTGGGTTGTTTGTTTTTTTGTTATTGAGCTGCATGAGCTGCTTGTAAATTTTAGGGATTAATTCTTTGTCAGTTGCTTCATTGGCAAATATTTTCTCCCATTCTGAGGGTTGTCTTTTGGTCTTGTTTATGGTTTCCTTTGCTGTGCAAAAGCTTTTAAGTTTCATTAGGTCCCATGTGTTTATTTTTGTTTTTATTTCCATTTCTCTAGTAGGTGGGGCAAAAAGGATCTTGCTATGATTTATGTCATAGAGTGTTCTGCCTATGTTTTCCTCTAAGAGTTTGACACTTCCTGGCCTTACATTTAGGTCTTTAATCCATTTTGAGCTTATTTTTGTGTATGGTGTTAGGGAATGATCTAATCTCATACTTTTACATGTCCCTGTCCAGTTTTCCCAGCACCACTTATTGAAGAGGCTGTCCTTTCTCCACTGTACATTCCTGCCTCTTTATCAAAGATAAGGTGACCATATGTGTGTGGGATTCTCTCTAGGATTTCTATCCTGTTCCATTGATTTATATTCCTGTTTTTGTGCCAGTACCATACTGTCTTGATTACTGTAGCTTTGTAGTATAGTCTGAAGTCAGGGAGCCTGATTCCTCCAGCTCCGTTTTTCGTTCTCAAGATTGCTTTGGCTATTCGGGGTCTTTTGTGTTTCCATACAAATTGTGAAATTTTTTCTTCTAGTTCTGTGAAAAATGCCAGTGGTAGTTTGATAGGGATTGCATTGAATCTGTAGATTGCTTTGGGTAGTAGAGTCATTTTCACAGTGTAGGTTCTTCCAATCCAAGAACATGGTATATCTCGCCATCTGTTTGTATCATCTTTAATTTCTTTCATCAGTGTCTTATAATATTCTGCATACAGGTCTTTTGTCTCCTTTGGTAGGCTTATTCCTAGATATTTTATTATTTTTGTTGCAGTGGTAAATGGGAGTGTTTTCTTGATTTCACTTTCAGATTTTTCATCATTAGAGTATAGGAATGCAAGAGATTTCTGTGCATTAATTTTGTATCCTGCTACTTTACCAAATTCATTGATTAGCTCTAGTAGTTTTCTGGTAGCATCTTTAGGATTCTCTATGTATAGTATCATGTCATCTGCAAACAGTGACAGCTTTACTTCTTCCTTTCCGATTTGGATTCCTTTTATTCCCTTTTATTCTCTGATTGCTGTGGCTAAAACTTCCAAATCTGTGTTGAATAAGAGTGGTGAAAGTGGGCAACCTTGTCTTGATCCTGATCTTAGTGGAAATGGTTTCAGTTTTTCACCATTGAGGACGATGTTGGCTGTGGGTATGTCATATATGGCCTTTATTATGTTGAGGAAAGTTCCCTCTATGCCTACTTTCTGCAGGGTTTTTATCATAAATGGGTGTTGAATTTTGTAGAAAGCTTTTTCTGCATCTATTGAGATGATCATATGGTTTTCCTCCTTCAATTTGTTAATATGGTGTATCACATTGATTGATTTGTGTATATTGAAGAATGCTTGCATTCCTGGAATAAACCCCACTTGATCATGGTGTATGATCCTTTTAATGTGCTGTTGGATTCTGTTTGCTAGTATTTTGTTGAGGATTTTTGCATCTATGTTCATCGGTGATATTGGCCTATAGTTTTCTTTCTTTGTGACATCCTTGTCTGGTTTTGGTATCAGGGTGATGGTGGCCTCGTAGAATGAGTTTGGGAGAGTTCCTCCCTCTGCTATATTTTGGAAGAGTTTGAGAAGGATAGGTGTTAGCTCTTCTCTAAATGTTTGATAGAATTCGCCTGTGAAGCCATCTGGTCCTGGGCTTTTGTTTGTTGGAAGATTTTTAATCACAGTTTCAATTTCAGTGCTTGTGATTGGTCTGTTCATATTTTCTATTTCTTCCTGATTCAGTCTTGGCAGGTTGTGCCTTTCTAAGAAATTGTCCATTTCTTCCAGGTTGTCCATTTTATGGGCATAGAGTTGCTTGTAGTAATCTCTCATGATCTTTTGTATTTCTGCAGTGTCAGTTGTTACTTCTCCTTTTTCATTTCTAATTCTATTGATTTGAGTCTTCTCCCTTTTTTTCTTGATGAGTCTGGCTAATGATTTATCAATTTTGTTTATCTTCTCAAAGAACCAGCTTTTAGTTTTTTTTTTTTTTTTTTTTTTTTTTTTTTTTTTTTTTTTTTTTTTTTGTGGTATGCGGGCCTCTCACTGTTGTGGCCTCTCCCGTTGCGGAGCACAGGCTCCGGATGCGCAGGCTCAGCAGCCATGGCTCACGGGCCCAGCCGCTCCGCGGCATATGGGATCCTCCCAGACCGGGGCACGAACCCGTATCCCCTGCATCGGCAGGCGGACTCTCAACCACTGCGCCACCAGGGAGGCCCCAGCTTTTAGTTTTATTGATCTTTGCTATCGTTTCCTTCATTTCTTTTTCATTTATTTCTGATCTGATTTTTATGATTTCTTTCCTTCTGCTAACTTTGGAATGTTTTTGTTCTCCTTTCTCTAATTGCTTTAGGTGCAAGGTTAGGTTGTTTATTTGAGATGTTTCCTGTTTCTTAAGATGGGATTGTATTGCTATAAACTTCCCTCTTAGAACTGCTTTTGCTGCATCCCATAGGTTTTGGGTCATCGTGTCTCCATTGTCATTTGTTTCTAGGTATTTTTTGATTTACCCTTTGATTTCTTCAGTGATCACTTCGTTATTAAGTAGTGTATTGTTTGGCCTCCATATGTTTGTATTTTTTACAGGTCTTTTCCTGTAATTGATATCTAGTCTCATAGCATTGTGGTTGGAAAAGATACTTGATAAGGTTTCTATTTTCTTAAATTTACTGTGGCCTGATTTGTGACCCAAGATATGATCTATCCTGGAGAATGTTCCTTGAGCACTTGAGAAGAATGTGTATTCTGTTGTTTTTGGATGGAATATCCTATAAGTATCATTTAAGTCCATCTTGTTTAATGTATCATTTAAAGCTTGTGTTTCCTTATTTATTTTCATTTTGGATGATCTGTCCTTTGGTGAAAGTGGGGTGTTAACGTCCCCTACTATGAATGTGTTACTGTCGATTTCCCCTTTTATGGCTGTTAGTATTTGCCTTATGTATTGAGGTGCTCCTATGTTGGGTGCATAAATATTTACAATTGTTATATCTTCTTCTTGGATCGATCCCTTGATCATTATGTAGTGTCCTTCTTTGTCTCTTCTAATAGTCTTTATTTTAAAGTCTATTTTGTCTGATATGAGAATTGCTACTCCAGCTTTCTTTTGGTTTCCATTTGCATGGAATATCTTTTTCCATCCCTTTACTTTCAGTCTGTATGTGTCTCTAGGTCTGCAGTGGGTCTCTTGTAGACAGCATATATATGGGTCTTGTTTTTGTATCCATTCAGCCAGTCTGTGTCTTTTGGTGGGAGCATTTAATCCATTTACATTTAAGGTAATTATCGATATGTATGTTCCTATTCCCATTTTCTTAACTGTTTTGGGTTCGTTATTGTAGTTCTTTTCCTTCTGTTGTGTTTCTTGCCTAGAGAAGTTCCTTTAGCATTTGTTGTAAAGCTGGTTTGGTCGTGCTGAACTCTCTCAGCTTTTGCTTGTCTGTAAAGGTTTTAATTTCTCCATCAAATCTGAATGAGATCCTTGCAGGTAGAGTAATCTTGGTTGTAGGTTTTTCTCCTTCATCACTTTAAATATGTCCTGCCAGTCTTTTCTGGCTTGCAGAGTTTCTGCTGAAAGATCAGCTGTTAACCTTATGGGGATTCCCTTATGTGTTATTTGTTGTTTTTCCCTTGCTGCTTTTAATATGTTTTCTTTGTATTTAATTTTTGACAGTTTGAGTAATATGTGTCTTGGCATGTTTCTCCTTGGATTTATCTTGTATGGGACTCTCTGTGCTTCCTGGACTTGATTAACTATTTCCTTTCCCATATTAGGGAAGTTTTCAACTATAATCTCTTCAAATATTTTTTCAGTCCCTTTCTTTTTCTCTTCTGCTTCTGGAACGCCTATAATTTGAATGTTGGTGCATTTAATGTTGTCCCAGAAGTCTCTGAGACTGTCCTCTGTTCTTTTCATTCTTTTTTCTTTATTCTGCTCTGCAGTAGTTATTTCCACTATTTTATCTTCCAGGTCACTTATCCGTTCTTCTGCCTCAGTTATTCTGCTATTGATCCCATCTAGAGTATTTTTTATTTCATTTATTGTGTTGTTCATCGCTGCTTGTTTCATCTTTAGTTCTTCTAGGTCCTTGTTAAATGTTTCTTGCATGTTGTCTATTCTATTTCCAAGATTTTGGATCTTGGAAATAGAATCTTGGATCATCTTTACTGTCATTATTCTGAATTCTTTTTCAGGTAGACTGCCTATTTCCTCTTCATTTGTTAGGTCTGGTGGGTTTTTATCTTGCTCCTTCTCCTGCTGTGTGTTTTTCTGTCTTCTCATTTTGCTTATCTTACTGTGTTTGGGGTCTCCTTTTTGCAGGCTCCAGGTTCATAGTTCCCGTTGTTTTTGGTGTCTGTCCCCAGTGGCTAAAGTTGGTTCAGTGGGTTGTGTAGGCTTCCTGGTGGAGGGGACTAGTGCCTGTGTTCTGGTGGATGAGGCTGGATCTTGTCTTTCTGGTGGGCAGGTCCACGTCTGGTGGTGTGTTTTGGGGTGTCTGTGGGCTTATTATGATTTTAGGCAGCCTCTCCGCTAATGGTTGGAGTTGTGTTCCTGTCTGGTTAGTTGTTTGGCATAGGGTGTCCAGCACTGTAGCTTGCTGGTCGTTGAGTGAAGCTGGGTGTTGGTGTTGAGATGGAGATCTCTGGGAGATTTTCGCCATGTGATATTGTGTGGAGCTGGGAGGTCTCTTGTGGACCAGTGTCCTGAAGTTGGCTCTCCCACCTCAGAGGCACAGCACTGACTCCTGGCTGCAGCACCAGGAGACTTTCATCCACACAGCTCAGAATAAAAGGGAGAAAAAGTAGAAAGAAAGAAAAAAAGAGGGTAAAATAAAATAAAGTTATTAAAATAAAAAATAATTAAGAAAAAAATTTTTAAGTAAAAAAACAAAAAAATGGACGGATAGAACCCTAGGACAAATGGTGAAAGCAAAGCTGTACAGACCAAATCTCACACAGAAGCATACACATACACAGTCACAAAAAGAGGAAAAGGGGAAAAAATAATAAATCTTGCTCTCAAAGTCCACCTCCTCAATTTGGGATGATTCGTTGTCTATTCAGGTATTCCACAGATGCAGAGTACATCAAGTTGATTGTGGAGATTTAATCTGCTGCTTCTGAGGCTGCTGGGAGAGATTTCCCTTTCTCTTCTTTGTTTGCACAGCTTCTGGGGCTCAGCTTTGGATTTGGCTCTGCCTCTGTGTGTAGGTCGCCGGAGGGCGTCTGTTCTTCGCTCAGACAGGACAGGGTTAAAGGAGCCGCTGACTCGGGGGCTCTGGCTCACTCAGGCCAGGGGGAGGGAGGGGTACGGATGCGGGGCGAGCCTGCGGCGGCAGAAGCCGGCTTGACGTTGCACCAGCCTGAGGCGCGCTGTGTGTTTTCCCGGGGAAGGTGTCCCTGGATCCTGGGACCGTGGCAGTGGCGGGCTGCGCAGGCTCCCGGGAGGGGAGGTGTGGATAGTGACCTGTGCTCGCACACAGGCTTCTTGGTGGCGGCAGCAGCAGCCTTAGCGTCTCATGCCCGTCTCTGGGGTCCGCGCTGTTAGCCGCGGTTCGCGCCCATCTCTGGAGCTCCTTTAAGCAGCGCTCTTAATCTCCTCTCCTCGCGCACCAGGAAACAAAGAGGGAAGAAAAGTCTCTTGCCTCTTTGGCAGGTCCAGACTTTTTCCCGGACTCCCTTCCGGCTAGCTGTGGCGCACTAGCCCCCTTCAGGCTGTGTTCACGCCGCCAACCCCAGTGCTCTCCCTGCGCTCTGACCGAAGCCCGAGCCTCAGCTCCCAGCCCCGCCCGTCCCGGCGGGTGAGCAGACAAGCCTCTCGGGCTGGTGAGTGCTGGTTGGCACCAATCCTCTGTGCGGGAATCTCTCCGCTTTGCCCTCCACACCCCTGTTGCTGTGCTCTCCTCCGTGGCTCCGAAGCTTCCCCCCTCCGCCACCTGCAGTCTCTACCCGTGAAGGGGCTTCTAGTGTGTGGAAACCTTTCCTCCTTCACGGCTCCCTCCCACTGGTGCAGGTCCTTTTGTCTCTGTTTATTCTTTTTTCTTTTGCCCTACCCAGGTACGTGGGGAGTGTCTTGCCTTTGGGGAGGTCTGAGGTCTTCTGCCAGCGTTCAGTAGGTGTTATGTAGGAGTTATTCCACGTGTAGATGTATTTCTGGTGTATTTGTGGGGAGGAAGGTGATCTTCGCATCTTACTCTTCGGCCATCTTCCCAGGAGTCACCCTGGGAAGATTTTTAAGAGTGTGTGGAAATAAATGGGATGATGGAAAAGTTAGGAGTATTGTTAAAGTTATTTCAGTTTTAAATGAGACTATCAAACCAGGAACAGAGAGACATTTTTATATAGGTTGTTGGAATCAGGAATCTAATTATTAAAATATTCCTGCATCATCACTTAACAAGTGTTCCTTGAGAGCCTACCATATATCAAGCACTCAGCATAGCTCCCAAAAGGGATTTATTATTTTAGGCTTATAGAAGTTAGAGCTGAAAGAGAACCCAATATGTTGTATTAAAAGGTTTTAACCATCTAAGATAATAGGGAAAACTTTAACGTGGCTTATTTTAAGCCATAAAAATCCATCACTGTGTTTATTGAGGTGGACCTTCAATTTACCCTTCGAGCTATATGTAAGTTTTGGGAATATGCTGTGATCATGCTGGCCATCTCTTGATGGGTTGTTTGCCTGATTATATCTTAACTATATCATGCAAAGAACACTGTAAGAATTCAACTAGTTGCATTTTAGATGAAACACTGATTTGTGCAGCACGTTGTAGCCACCACCCTCTACGCACTCCCACGCCCGCGGCCCAGCCCATGCCCTGTGGAAGGTCAGGGTTAAGTGGATGCTCTCCAGTGGAGTAAATGGCTGCTTCCCTTTTGCAGGTCCAGATGATGCCATAGCAGGGAAAGAAACCCTATTCTACCCCACCTCTTTCCCTGAGGGAGCTGCACACCCAGTTCCCACTACCCCAGACATTATCTCCTCAGATGGTTCCCAGCACAGCCTTCTGGGAGGAGTGAGGGAAACAACTCAGTAGTATCCTAGAAGCCGGGACACCTAGTCACTCAGACATTAAGAGTGAGAAATGTATGATTTCAAGAATTCACACAGCAGTGATTGGCCAATGGACAGTCCTAAGCAGATTCTGTAACTCAATCAGTTAAAATAATCAGTGAGATGGAAAGGATTGGACTAGTGGTTCACAGCCAGGCTACACATTGACATCACCTGGGGAGCTTTACAAAACACTGATGTATGGTAGACCCACGCAGAGATTCTCATTTAATTCGTCGAAAGTACCTGATAGGCTGGATTTTTAAAAAATCTTCCCAGGTTATTCTGTTCATAAGGTTAAGAACCACTGGATAGGGGAACAAGCGTGTCCATACACTGATAATAGATTTATTTACTAATCTCAAATGGCTTAAGAATGTGCATTTCACGTGGTCCAGTTATGGAAGAAACACAAGCGTAAACATGTATATGGTGTGTCTATGTATTAAAAAGAGATTAGAAGAATAAATACTAACAGACTAGCAAGAATTTTCTTTGGGGGTAGAATTATGGGTTTTTTCTTCTATATTTTCAAAAATTTCTTCTCTGAACCTCTACTGCTTTTGAAATTTAAGAAAGGGACTATTTCTATTTGATTCTAATAAAACTAAGAAGTATTTCATGAATATCTATCATGCCCTCAACTGTGTATGCATGGTGGAGGATACAGGAGACATGGTCTCAGGGGGTTTGCAATCTAGTCAAAGAGATGTAACCAGTGTCCGTCAACATGTAACGAAACACTGAGTCCTGGGGTTAAGCAGGTGTGGTTCAGACCATGTGTGTGCATCTGCCTATCTTGTTTCTGTGCTAGATCACTACTAGAGGGCAGAGTCTTAGGAGCACCTGGCCTTGGGGCTTACGTTTGGAAGCCACTCGGGTATTTGTGGAAGGAAGGAATGAGCTCAGAGAACAGAGAGATTACTATGAAGCGTCAACGGAGAAATCAGACGTGAGATTAGATTTATCATTGGATAAAATGAGTCGGAGTGGCCACCGTTCAAACAGATCCAGGTGAGAGGCCCGTGGTGGAGGTCATTGCATATGAGGAGGAACAGTTTGCAGACGTGCTCCACGGCAGAAGCCTTGTCGAGTGCAGTGACTGTGTGCCACACCAAAGAAATCGGGCAGAGCCGTAGCCGAAAAGTAGGCCTGGCAAGAGAGAGGGAGAAAGAGGTGTTCTATTATCCAATAAGTAAATAGGAGAGTCAGGATTTCCTGCATCCGCCCCCTCTGCCATTTGCATAATACAATTTGGGGGAAATGAAGTATGATTCACAGAAGTCAGGTTGTTTCCTTTCAATATATTGCAGGAGAGAAGCAGCTCATTTAGCAAATAGAAGCTAGCTGGAAAGATAGGAGTTTTGTTTCATGCAAAAAGATTTGGCACAAAAGAGCCAAATATCTTCGTGTGACATATTCTCAAACACAGTGAGGAGGAACCCACTTTCTCAGTACCTGAGAGTCGTGTAAAGTGCATCCAGGAGGGTTCCAGACACCCAGCCCAAAAAGCGCTTGGAAAAACTGGAGCATTTCGTAATTATCCTAAGGGCTGGAATGGAGGACACTTTGAGGAAAGAAGGAAACGCTTTAAAATGTCATCTGGAAACGATTTCCACTCGAATGCCCTGCTACCTTCTCCCACTCCTCCCCCATCCCCATGCCAAGCTGTCACCTTTGAACAGCCCCCAGCGTTGTGCAGACTTCACAGAAATGTGAGGCCCTCAAAGACTCATCCCAGGTGGCTGGAAACCTAGGCTGCTTTCAGAGTTGGTCGGAAAACCTCACTGGGCGGTCAGTTCCGATATTTAGAAACCCTTACCACCGTGAAATCCACCCTTTCCCATTCCCCTAAAAGCATTTCCTACTCAACCCTGAAACAGAAAGCACAATTTATCCATAGCCCAGTTTCCCAAAAACGAGAAGCTGGACTTTGGTCATTTCTAAGTGTTTTAAAAGTAAAGATGATAGGGCTTCCCTGGTGGCGCAGTGGTTGAGAGTCCGCCTGCCGATGCAGGGGACACGGGTTCGTGCCCCGGTCCGGGAAGATCCCACATGCCACGGAGCGGCTGGGCCCGTGAGCCATGGCCGCTGGGTCTGCGCATCCGGAGCCTGTGCTCCGCAACGGGGGGGGAAAAAAAAAAAAAGTAAAGATGATAATTCTGAATGGAACCAAGAATTTCATGAACCTAAATGTTAGCCAAAAAGAAGAAAACATCACCCCGCCCTGCCTCTCCCTCTCCCTCTCCCTCTCCCTCTCTCTCTCATTCTCATCCACGGACAGTTGACTGAAAACTCCAGTCATCTATGGTATGGGAATTGTCTGCTCTCCCTCCCCCAAAACGTCCAGGAGAACAACTCCGTGACCCCAAAGATGCTGGAGACTCACAGAATGGATAACTATTGTGACATCTCTGTGAGGAATTGATCTGGCAAGTGGACTGTGCCCGATCCCTCGACCATCCCTCATTAACCACTGTCAACTTCACATCTGGTTTGGGCTTTGGAATTCTTAGGCATCACCCCAGGGAACAGCACTGGTATTTATCAGGCACTCCTGCCTATCAGTGTGGGTCTTCCTAATTAAACAGTGGAGTCGATTTTTCTAGTTGCTGGAAAGCCCTGGAATTGTGTGTGTTTTGGACCTGCCAGGGCTGCTGTGAGGCTGAGCTGAAGCAGCGGTTTGGGGGTGGCCTTTTGGAGGCCCTGCTAAGAGGATGTCATCTGAGCACACACTGGCAGGCACCTGAAACCACACAAGCTCCCACCTCACTCATTTGTTTCTATTAAAACTTTGGGCCAAATAAAAGGGAACAAATGTCATAGAGTACATGGTGAAGAGCATGTTCCTTGGAGTCATGACTCTGACTTTAAACTCTGTTTCTGCCCCTTATAAGGTGACCAGCTCATCCTGGTTTGCCTGGGACTGGCCTGGGTTTAAAACTGAAAGTCCTACATCTCAGGAACCCAGTCAAAGGCAAACTCGGGTGGCCAATCACCCTAGGTGTTGTGTGACCCTGGGCAAGTGAACCCTTGTATTACATTTCCACATCTGCAAAGTGGGCATGATAATTATGTCTACCTCATTAGGTGGTTGTAAGGATTGAATGAACAGAGGGGAAAGTGCCTAAAACCGCCTGACCCATGTTAAGGACCAAGATAACTTGATAGTTACACACGGTTTAAATCAGCAACAAAATCCCAGACAGAGCTATGTTTAATTTTCAGCTCCTTTGCCTTAGTGCTGCGTCATCTTGGATAAATTACTTAACCTCTCTGAGCCTCGTTTTCCCCCTCTGTAAAATGGGGATAATATAAGCCAGCTGGGGCAGTGTTTGATAGCATAAGCCCCGCTACTATGCCTGGTGATAAAGACCAAACATGGAATAAGTAACAGCTCAGGTGATTACTATTATGACTTGTTATTAATAGGACAGGAGATGATGCACTCCTAGCTGGCATGGGACGGATACGTCTGCCTCTTTTCCCCTGGTAAATTGTTTCCACCTCAAATGCTGTGTATTTGAGTATCTGAATACCTGGACTAAAGATCTCCCTCTAGAGGAGGAAGAAGTAAATCACGAGAAGTTAGGCACCCACCGGGTGGAGATCGTTTTAAGCCACTGCCTCTTAGGATGCTTGGAGCCGCACCTCTTCTCAGGTAATTAGGTTGTGCTTGGAGAGGAAGAACGGCAGGGAGACAGCAAACCTCAGGGCACATGGGGACCGTGCAGCTGCCTCCCTCCAGCACCGGCCCACCAAGTGTGCTCTGCTGACAAATGTCCCTGTTGACAGGGCAGAAGCAAAGGCGCAAGCAGCTCAAAGCTCACGGCTGTCAGCTGCAGGCCTGAAGATGCCGACTTGATTAGAACAGGCCACACTTGCCAGCTCATGCTGTTTGTATTTCTCATAGCAGCCACTCAGTAGCTGGCAGTGAACGATAGCTGTAGTGAAGAGTATGTGGTTATAAAGAACCTTCTCATGTTCCTTGCCTTTTCCCTGCCTGCTACGTTGCAGTTGCCTCCAGATCATCAGCCACCAGAGTACAGTCCCGAGGTGCACACCTCAACCAAAAGCCTGTCTGCTTTGGCTTCAAATCCCAGCCCCTCCACTTACCAGCTGTGTGACCTTGGGAAAGTTACTTAACCTCTCTGTGCCTTAATTGCTTATTAGCAAAGTGGCGATAGGGATCTTCCTCATTGGGATGATGTGAGGACCGAATGAATTAATATGCATAAAGCACATAGAATAGTGCCTGGTCCATAGTAAGTGTATAGTAAGTGCTGGCTGTAATTATAAGTTGTTATTAATATGTGAGTTGAGATTTGAAGGATAAAAAGATGAAGCCACAGGTTGTCTGACAGACCTACCTCTGCAAACTAACAAAAAAATAAAGGAGAGCTCTTAACATTAGGTAAAAGAGTATCCGCTTTTCCCTGCCTCCCCCAAAATAAAAATAGACACTGTGCAGAGACAGGCCAGCTGTTTCTCATGCCTGTACAGCACCGGGTCATCAATCCCACAGGAACACATCGGCATGTTTGGTAAACTGAGTCACATGTGCTGGCTTAGTTGTCATCGGACCATTTGTTTGTGGAGCTGATTCCACCGTAAGAGCACCCTGCCCCTCACCCCACCTCACCAGGCCCAAGGGACTGGGGTTCCGGCTGCCCAAAGTTTGACCTATGCTTCCACGTCGCTTTCCAGTTTGTTTTAAATTTCCCTTTCTGGGATTCCTTAACAAGTGAGGCAGGGGCGGTTGGAATTTCTGGGGATGTTTTCCCCATGGTTTGGAGGCAGAAGAATGGGGCTAATGAGAGGAAGGACAGCACGGTTGGTGGTGATGTAAGAAGTCCCTCAGTTCTGCAGGGTGAGGGCCTTTCACTCAAGTTCATACTCCGGGCCTAAGCTGACTCCCGGATGGTGGGCTTGCCCAGCTGATGACCCTTTTACTTACTAACCGATGTTTGCTTCACCCATGAGTATACAAAAGTGCTAATGACTTTTTTGTAATGTATGGCTTCTGGTAGCTTCATGAGTGGCCATGTATAATTCGATCCCAGGGTACATGAATTTTAACCTAGAGGAGAAAAAGTAATCCAAACAAGGAAGAATTACTTTACTTAATATCCTTAAACTAAAGAGAGATTAGTTCAGAAGCTGCAGGTATAGTGAGTGAAATATAGAATATAATTATCCAATCTGAACTCAGACAATTCCCCAAAGAGTTCTGGTACTTAGGACCTGGCTGCCTGAAAACCAGGGTGGTCGTATGAGAAGTTGTGTTAGTGTTGAGTCTTTTCCAAGTAAAGTGATCAGGACTTAATTAGCAAGGGTGGGTCCTGCTGGAGTGTGGGCTTGGAGAGCTCCAATGCATCTGTTTTGGAAGAAGATGACTGATGCGTTTATTTTTATCTTAAACATAATAAAGATTTCTAGCGTTTTGCATTGAAAAAGTCATGAAACATTATCACGTATTTAAAAAACATAGCCTGTCTTCCTCCAAAAAAAGAATCAAGACAGCCTGCAACAATGAAAACATATCTGGGTTGGCATGATTAAAAGTATAAACAGAAAGCATCTCATAAAAGGAGCTAGAAAAAACATAGCATAGGGCATTATGCTAAGTAAAATAAGTCAGAGAAAGACAAGTACTGTATGATCTCTCTTATATGTGGAATCTTAAAAACAAGAACAAAATTACAGATGCAGAGAATAGATTGGTTACCAGAGGCAGGGGTGAAGGAGGCCCAAAGGTATGAACTTCCAGTTGTAGAGTAAGTCATGGGCATGTATTATACAGCATGGGGACTACAGTTAATAATCTGCACAGCATATTTGAAGGTTGCTAAGAGAGTAGATCTTAAAAGGTTTCTTCACAAGGGAAAAAAACTTAATTGAATGTTAACTAGACTTACTGTGGCGATTATCTTACAATATATAAAAATATCGAATCATTATGTTGTACACCTCAAACTAATACAATGTTACAGGTCAATTATACCTCAATAAAATCTATCAAAGGGAATAAAACGTATCTAGGCGAACACAATTAAAAGCATAAACAGAAAGCATTTAATAAAGGGAGCAAGAAAGAAACACAGCTGTTCCCAGAATCTCTCAGGCTGCTCTGACACATGGCTGACCCCGTGTCTGTGAGTGCTGCGTGCAGTGTCGAGGATTTAGTGGTGAGCAAGACACGTTGGACTTTTACTTTTGGGGGGAGACGGTGATTTAACAGAGAAGTAAGTAAACACACAGAATCATTTCCAAAGATGTTAAGTGCTGGGAAGTGAAAGTGGGTGCTGGTGGGAGAGATGATCCACTTTAAACGACAGTCACGGAGCCTCTGTGAGGAGGTGACTTGGAGCTTTCTGTCGTCCCCTTCGTCCCTCCTGCTCTCCCCTACTCTCTCCCATGTTGGCATCCGACTTCTCAGTGCCCACTTGTCTCCTGTGCCCACGGGCATGGCTTTAGCCCTGCTGAACCCCAGAAGCGGCAACAGGCGGGTAGTCAGGCGGCCTCCAGCACCACCCCCAGCATCTGTCCTCCTCTTTGGTCTCACTTCAGCTCTGTACTTTCTTCATTTCTACTTTATCCCTTGGGATAAAGTCTGCACTGAACTCAGGAAACCTGGCATCTACCGTGCACTTGCATCCTTTGGGTCTTTAAATGTGGCATTCACACCTAGTCTGTCAGACTAATGTCACTCATTTTCCTAGACTCAGCTCAGATGTCACCTCTTCTGGGAAGCCTTCCTTGATTACCCCAAGCAGAGTGAATGGCCCCTTTCTCTGAGCTCTCCCAACACTTGGCTCGTACCTCCATCTCTCTCTGATAATGTGGCATGGCAGTTTTCTGTTTTCATGTCAGTCTCCTCACATGCATACACTGTATAGTATGTTTCTTTGCATCCATAGTGTCTAACATTATGCTTGATATACAATAATTATGTTGATTACTGCTTATTGAGTTGCTACTATATTCCAGGTACTGTTAGGGACTTGGCGTGAATCTTTAAATCTCAGTGTAAATAAACCTTGTGCCCATTTTACCTCTGGAAAATGAGGCTCAGAGGAATCAGGGAATTTGTCCAAAGTCGCAGACTGGTAGTGCCAGACCTAGGATTCACACTCAAATGTTTTAAACTTGAAAGCCTGAGCTTGTTCCACATCACTGTGCCCTCTTTCTCAGGAGGTCCTCCTTATGTGCTCATTGAATGAAAGAAACAAGGTCCTCCTTATGTGCTCATTGAATGAAAAAAACAAAGTATTTCAAAATCACCCATCCTGTTGTAGCAGCATAATCCATCAAAAGAAGGTATATGGCAACTATTTATTCCTCCTATATACATGATAGTTTTACAACCCAGACCCAATAAAATCCTATTAAAGTTATCAGGGAAGTATGTGAAAAGAAGAATTTTTTTAAAGTCTCACTTTTCCCTCTTTCACTTTTCTCATCTCGAGTCAGAGTGCAGGGAAATCATGAGCTTGCTGAGGGAAAAAGGGAGCCTGGCATGGGTATCACAACCAACCACAATTATATGTTAGCAGGACTGTGTGGGTGAATCATCAATTCCCAGTTTGGTAATTTCAATAGACAGAACACCCAAAAGGGGACTTCAGCTCAATTCAGTAAATGGTTGCTGAGTGCCTGCCCTAGGAAATCTATATGGTATGTGGACCCTCTGAAAGCCACCAGGTGAGCAAGATTTTGTCCCTTCTCTCCAGTCCCCTCCAGCCCCGTGGAGCAAGATGTGCCCAGAGCTGACTGGGCAGCTGAGGCAGGGCTGGTATGTCTTGACCGTCAGCCAGGAGGGACATGGGAATCCATGAGCTTGCTCTTTCCCAAGCACCAATATGATGAAGCCCTCTTGATCCTAAAGGGATAAAGTTTTCAAAGTTTGGTTCTATGGGCTTAATTATGGAACTAGACTCCCCCACCCCCGCCCCATTGGGAGTTTGTACTCTATAGAGAAAAAATGAGCAGGGAGGAAGAGGAAGGAAAAATAAGTAGGGTTAAGATGTGCCAGGGAAAAAGTTGCTGTTTTAAAAAGGGTACTCAGGGAAGGTAGACTTCAATCACGGACCTGATGGAGATGAGGGAGCAGACCCGACAGGAATCTGGAGCAAGTGTTACAGAGAGGGGTGGAGGGGGCCATGGAGAGACAGCAGAATGCAAGGCCCCTGAAGCAGGAGTGTGCTGGGCAAGTGTGAGGCCCAGCAGGAGGCCAGATGAGCGGGGGTTGGAGGTGAGGGTACAAGTAACAGGGACAGAGAATACAGGGCCTTGTGGGCCATTGTGAGGACCTTGTGTTTCAGTAACATTGGAGAGCCATTTTAAAAGGATCACACCGCTGCTGTGTTGAGAATAGATGGGGACGGGGCAGGGCAGAGAGTGTAGAAGCAGGAAGACCTCTCAGGAGGCCATTGCAATAACCCAGGCTTTGATGATGGTGGCTTGGACTAGGGCCGTGGCGGTGGAAGTGATGAGAAGGCGTTAGATCCTGGATAGATCTTGCTTGATTATACTTGGAGTGTCGAGAAAAAGAAAGGAATCGGGGCTGACTCCGGGGTTTTTGGTTTGAACAACAAGAAGGATGTAAGGCAAAACGGGGAAGGGGTGGGAAGAGCAGGGAAGCTTGGGGTGTTTGGATGTGTGAGGTTTGAGATGCCTATTGGACATGGGAGTGAAGATGTGGCATAAGCCGTTTGATGCAGGAGTCTGGAGTGCAGGGGATGCTCTGGGCTGGAGGCGAGGCCATGGGAGGGGAGAAAGCATGGCCTCACAGCCTGGATTCAAATCCCAGCTCCACTCTGATAGGTAGAAGGGAAGAAAGCCTTATCCAAGTTTCTGCACCCTCATCTGCAAAGTGGAGGTGGTTTAATTGACTTGACAGCTGGGACCACTGGGAGGGTTTAAGAAGACCACGTACGTGAAGCATAACGCATAGTACACAGTAGAGCAATAGATGTTAGCTCTTCCCAGCCCCCTTCTGTGTTGCCAGCCCCTGTGGTGAGGCCATGATCAATACAGCTCAGGGATGGCCTGGGATGTCAGCCTGGGGAGTTGGGACTTGACCCGGTAAGCACTGGGAAATATTTCCATGGGAAGTTTTTGAGCAAAAAGAAATTGTGTTGGAGACCTACTTGAGAATGGACTTGAGGATATGGGGAGTGGGAAGGGTAAGCTGTGACAAAGCGAAAGAGAGGCATGGACATATATACGCTACCAAACGTAAGGTAGATAGATAGTGGGAAGCAGCCGCGGAGCACAGGGAGATCAGCTCGGTGCTTTGTGACCGCCTGGAGGGGTGGGATGGGGAGGGTGGGAGGGAGGGAGATGCATGAGGGAAGGGATGTGGGAACAGATGTATATGTATGACTGATTCACTTTATTATAAAGCAGAAACTAATAAAAAAAATTTTTTTAAGAAAAAAAAAAAAGAAATTGTGTTGGTATGTTTGTGGTTAGGATGGATTGGATGGTGGGGAGGAGGGGAAAGACTGGGAACAGGGAGATGGGTTAGAGTGTGTTGCAAAGCCCTGGAGGCATGGTGTCAGGAGGGCCAGGGTGGGGGCCCTGGAGATGGAGTTGGGAGACAGGCACACGTGGCCGAGGCCCACCCTCAGCCCCCAGGGTCACCAGCACCCTGACACAGGCATTCTCTGAGCCAGAGCACTGTGGTTCCTTGAGGCTCCCGATGGCCCATCTCCCAGGTGCCTTGTCTGAGGACACGAAGGAGAGCCTGCCGCTCTCTGACAGTGATCACCTCTTCCTGCAGCAGGTGATGCAGGACCTTTAAGGTCCATCCATGTTGTTGCAAGTGGCAAGATCTCATTCTTTTTCATGGCCGAAAAATATTCTGTGGTATATATATATACATCACGTTTTCATTATTTAGCCATCAGAGGACACTTAGGTTGTTTCCATGCCTTGAGTATTGTAAGTAATACTGCAGTGAACATGGGGGTGCACATATCTTTTCCAGTTAGCATTTTCGATTTCTTCAGATAAATACCAAGTGGAAATGATGGATCATATGGCAGTTCTATTTTTAATTTTTTGAGGGACTTCCATATCATTTTCCATAGTGGCTGCACCAATTTATGTTCCTACCAGTAGTAGGAACATCCTCACCTTTTCTCCACATCCTCACCAACACTTGTAACCTCTTGTCTCTTTGATAATAACCATTCTAACAGGTGTGAGGTGATATCTCATTGTGGTTTTAATTTGCATTTACCTGATTAGAGAGTGATGTTGAGCATCTTTTCGTGTACCTATTGGCCATCTGTGTGTCTTCTGTGGAAAAATGTCTATTCAGATATTCCTTTTTTTATCATATTTTTTTGCTATTGAGCTGTGTGGGTTTTTTTATATATTTTGGATATTAACTTCTTATTAGATATGATTTGCAAATATTTTTTCCCATTCAGTAGTTGCCTTTTCATTTTGTTGATAGTTTCCTTTGTGGTGCAGAAGCTTTTTAGTTTATTTGTTTATTTTTGCTTTTTTTGCTTTTGGTGTCAGATTCAAAAAATCATCTATAAGACCAATATCAAGGAGATTACCATCTGTTTTTCTTTTAGGAATTTTATGGTTTCAGGTCATACATTTAAGTCTTTAATCTATTTGAGTTAACTTTTGTGTATGGTGTAAGATAGGGGTCCAGTTTCATTCTTTTGCATGTGGCTGTCCAGTTTTCCCAACACCATTTACTAAAGAGACTGTCCTTTCCCCATTGTATATTCTTGACTCCTTTGTCATAAATTAATTAACCATATATGTGTGGGTATATTTCTGGACTCTTTTCCATCTATCTACATCTGGCTTTTTGCCAATACCATACTATTTTGATTACTAGAGTTTTGTAATATAGATTTAAATCAAGGAGTGTGATGCATCCAGCTTTGTTCTTCTTTCTTAAGATTGCTTTGTCTATTTGGGGTCTTTTGCGGTTCTATACAAATGTTAGGATTGTTTGTTGTATTTCTATGAAAAACGCCATTGGAATTTTGATAGGGTTTGCATTGAATCTGCAGATTGCTTTGGGTAGTATGGACATTTTAACAATATTTTCCAGTCCATGAGCACACAGTATTTTCCCATTTATTTGTGTCATCTTCAGTTTCTTTCATCAATGTCTTATAGTTTTCAGTGTACAAATCTTTCACTTCCTTGGTCAAATTTATCCCTAGGTATTTTTCATGCAGTTGTACACGGAATTATTTTCTCAATTTCTCTTTCTGACAGTTCTTTGTTAGTGTATCGAAATGCAACAAATATTTGTGTATTGATTTTGTATCCTGCAACTTTACTGAATTCATTTATTCTAACAGTTTTTTTGGTGGGGTCTTTGAAGGTTTCTATATATAATATCATGTCATTGCAAAGAGTGACAGTTTCACTTTTCCTTTCCAATCTGGATAACTTTCATTTCTTGATTAATGACTCTTGGGCTGGTCTTCTTGAAGTAACACTCAGTGAAGGTCTGTGGAGGTTGCTGCACCCTTGAAATGGAACAGCACTGCTCGACACAGTCCCCCACCTGGCCTGATTAACATATGAATTTGCAAGCCCTGGTTTCAAGTAAGAGCAGACTGGGCAATTAATGAACTCAGTATGAGAGCAGACTCAATGTTTACCTAATTCAGAAGTGAACTGAGAAAGAAAGAATGCAAAGGAAGTTAGAAGGCTCAAGGGGAGGTTGTGTAGTTACCCAGACTGTTATAATGAGTATATTGAGGCTCAGTTTGTCGTGGACCACTTTTATTCTTCTGTCATCAGAAAGGAGCCCTCCCTGGGACTTCCATGGTGGTCCAGTGGTTAAGACTTTGCCTTCCAGTGCAGGGGGTGTGGGTTCAATCCCTGGTCCGGGAGCTAAGATCCCACATGCCTTGGCGCCAAAGAACCAAAACATAAAACAGAAGCAATATTGAAACAAATTCAATAGACTTAAAAAAAAAAAAAAAAAAAAAGGTCCACATCAAAATAACCTTTAAAAAAAGAAAAGAAAAGAAACGAAAGGAGCCCTCCCCTGCAAACTAGCTTGTGCCACCCGGTTGGCCGAGCTCTGAGCCCCTCAGAGCCTCTGTGAAGTATGCCGGGGGTCCATCCTGCTTCAGGTCAACCCCCATTAGTAGTGAACTCATGGACTCAGGAATTTTTGCAAGGAGGGTCATTTTCTCTTCTTACTTCCCTCCCCGCCCCCCCACCTATCCTTGCAAAAAAGACAAAAATTCCATGGCACACCCATCCGGTGTCAGCATTCTTATATTAAGACAGATTTGCCTCTACTCACTTTGATATAGGAGCTCAGGATCTCAACTCTGTTATTAACAAAACTGGTCATCAGAGTTGCTTTGAACAGTTGGCATATCCAAAGTGGTTGAAAAATGGTTTTCCATGTTTCTTGTGTGCATCCTTCAAGTTCATGGCCATCGCCCATCACCACCTGAGAGTACTTAGTGCTCAGGGATAACTAAAGGGAGAATAAATCCTGCTTGCTTTGAACACAACCCAGGGTTCAGCATATGTTCCTGTACTGGCCAAGGCTAATCAGCTCTTTCCCCCTCCTCCCCTCACTTGTGCCTGTAAATCAAGAGGCCCCAGGATTAGTCAACACAAAAGAGATAATTAGTAAGTACAAGCTGCTACCTTCATAGATCACCCTGTGCCTCAGATTCAAGCTAAGCCAAGAAGCTGAAACAAGCAACATTGCACAAGTATGAGCCTCTTTAGCAGACCATTTTTATACAAGGTTTATGAGTCTGAATGTTTAAATCTACCCTCCCCAGATATTGTAAGGATGTCTGGGATATGAGGCCAGAGAGGAGGCTTCTAAGTCATTTTATGAGGTTTTCCTTTCCTGGACTAAACTGTGTCTTTGGAACCCCAAGCATCTGAAACAGAAATGGCTTCTTAATGGCATAGTCTTGGGATTCAGAGATGTCTAAATACCTTAACTCTTCTCACAGATGTGGCAGCAGAATAAGATGCTACTTTTTTTCCACTGGGATATGCTATGTCCCCTCAGAAAGCCATGGCTTGTGCCTTTACCAGCCATTTGTCCAATTGGAAAATTCATTTCCTGCTCTGACAGGACACATGGTCAAGGACATTGCTGCCCCAAGAAAAGAAATACCGTTTCCAGTCCAACGAAATAGCCTAGGAACTTCCTAACCATGCGTTGTTAACCCGATACTGCTGGCTTACAGAGAAGTGTTCCACTCGTATGTTTATGACTTTGGAGCTGCTCAAATGCACGCTGACTTTCATTTTTTCCATCACACAATGTTTCTTCCAATTTTTGAGTTTCTCATATCAACCACTTCGCTATTTTTAAGCAGAACAATTCAAAGCCAAAGTAGCTAATCAGAACAGTAAAACCTCACCAATTCAAGCAGGGAGCTTGTACTCTTTCAGTGAGGGAAAAACTAGCATTAGAAACCGGGGTCCTGCTTCATCTTCTATAAGATAAGGAAGTAGGGTTGTATAATCAGAGTCCTTTTCTACTAATATTAAAACCACATTTCAGGGCTTCCCTGGTGGCGCAGTGGTTGAGAGTCCGCCTGCCAATGCAGGGGATACGGGTTCGTGCCCCGGTCCGGGCCTGCGTACCACAAAAAAAACACACCACATTTCATCAAATCATCATCATTGATTATAAGAAGCATCATATTTTATGTACCAACAAGAAAACAAATTTTTATTTCTTTTTTTTTTTTTTAACTTATTTGTTTGGTTGCTCCAGGTCTTAGTTGTGGCTCGCGGGCTCCTTAGTTGTGGCTCCAGGGCTTCTTAGTTGCGGCATGCGAACTCATAGTTGCAGCATGCATGTGGGATCTAGTTCCCTCACCAAGGATCGAACCCGGGCCACCTGCATTGGGAGCATGGAGTCTCATCCACTGTACCACCAGGGAAGTCCCCTAACAAGAAAATTTTAAAACTGCCACTGGTTAAATCATTCCAAAACACCTTTAAAGCTATCCCTGCAATGCATGTGTTGGTCAGATCAGACTTTGAAATCCATTCAGACAAATATGGTGACCTCTCCTGCCCTCTAGTTGTACTGTTTGGCATGAACTAGGCCTGTCCTTTTGGATGATCTCAGTAACAAAGTGTGACATCACTTTTCATCTCCTTGGGGGTATCTTTCTTGCTAAGCAAATAAAGCATTTGCTTGTCTCTTTGCAAGAAAATCAGAAATTGCTGCGCTCCTTCTAACAACAAATATTTACCACCAATATCAAATTTACATGCCACTGCTCCATTTTTGAGACTTTCCATATATACAGTAACTTTTCATTGCAATGCTAAATCATAATGTAATCTTTTCTAAGACATTGAAGAGCAATTAAACTCAATGGCATAGTACCAAGAGTGGAGGCAACTCAATGGAAGGGACAAGATGGACACCTGTGACCATGTTTCCTTGGACAGTGGCATTTGTGTCATGACTGCAGCTTGGCAACCTGAAGCTGTGGGACCCCATCAATCACCCACACATCCTAACCTCAGAGAAGTTAAAATGTGACAAAACAGGCATCTTAGAATGGTTGAATTATGGAAGTAGCTACAATCTGTTGAGAATTTTCTATATATCTGGCAAGATACATTAGAACTAAACTCTTAACAAGACTTAATGTCAACCAGACCTTACAGCAACCCAAGATGTATGTGCAGGTTAGAAAGTTTAACCAGGTTAACAAAATTGTATCCCAGATCACACAGCTAGGTAAATTTCAGAGCAAGGATTCCCCTCCAGACAAAAACCATAGATCTGATTCTGTAGGCCATATAAATCATGTGCACATCAACTGCAGACTGCTGTTTGATTCCATTCATAAGCATCACTCCAAACAGGCTCCCAAAGCATTATTTAAAATAGCTCAACCGTATAAGGTTTTCTGTATTGAGTTGGTAATAATTTATTAATTAACATCCATTATATGCAAATGGCCACTTCTTAAAGGGACTCACCCATTTGATTTTTGCCTTCATAACCACTGGTAGCTGGTTTGGCTGTCTGAAGCACTTCCTCACCACAGTGAATGAGAGAGTTAAATCCTCACCATTTGCTGATCAAAACCCGACCTAAGAGCTGAGACGACTTGCCCAGTGACAGTGGAAGAGCATCCATAGCAAAATATGGACTCAGGTTGGCTCAAACCTCGGTGTCCTGGCCCTTACGTTTGCTCTTTAACATGCATGGTGAATGGATATAGACCTGTTTTTTAAAGACCATGAATGTTCTTTTACCTTCCCAATGTTAAAAGACATGAAAACTTTTAGCACATGGGAGCCCCCAGACCCTGGTCCTGGCCACTCAGACCAGCCCAGAAGTGGAGACTGGAAACCAGCAAGCCTGCCTCTAGAGAATGTGAAGCTGAACCAACTCCTGTGGCTTTGTAGTGAGGGCATTTCTGTTTCCATGGACAGTTAAATATGGAATCTGGGAGGAGCTTTGTATTTATGGTCAGTGGTTTGGGAACTAAACCCAAAAGAAGGGACTGAGAGGGTGACTAAGGACTTTCATGGTCAAAATAAACACCAGCAAGAAGGAATTACCACATCCAAATAGCTGAAGACTGCCAGCCTCAAGCCCTAGTCTTGTAGACCCCATGACAGCTCTCATAATTTGCATTCCAGGGGCTAGTGTAGAGAGTGCTTTAACAGATTGCTGTAGACATCTTTTAAAAATTGTTCTTTCAAGTCATTCATTCATTTGGTTGGCAAGTGTACATTGACTTACGTCCATGTGAAAAGGGAGAGGAACCAGGGATGAGCAAGTCAATTTCCAAGGGTAGCAAGCACGTGTACTAGAAGAGTCCTGGTTGAACAATGCGCAAAGCCTCCTCTGACCTCCTGCTGGTTTTGTTGCAGCTGCAAAGGCGCCTCCCACTATGGCCTCACCAAAGACAGGAAGAGGCACTCTCAGGATGGCTGTCCAGACGGCTGTGCCAGCCTCACAGCAACAGCACTCTCCCCAGAGGTTTCTGCAGCTGCCACCATCTCCTTAATGACAGACGAGCCTGGCCTAGACAACCCTGCCTACGTGTCCACAGCAGAGGACAGTCAGCCAAACAGCCCCCTGGACTCTGGCCGGAGCAACCGAACAAGGGGTGAGTCAAAGGGGGTTGTTGTCCGGGAATGGGCTCCTTGGCCTTGGGATTGCCCTCTCTGGAAAGTTATAGAAACGTTTTTTCAAGGGAAAAACATTCTGGTAGTTTTGGCAGCAACCCAACATCCAGTTCTCCAGAGTGAAATGAAACCGCGAGGACCTGAGATCATTAGAAATGTGTGTAATCTGACCTGGCGAAAGGGGTTGAAGTTAGACCTAGTGATTCATCACTCCCTCGGTGTCCCTACCTTCCCATCCAGGTGGCTCGAAAAAAGTGCAGTTATATTCCATCCAGCCCAGGGAAAAAAAACAAGCAGATTTTAAATAAACCATCCATACTGCATTGTAGAAAACTGAGAATATACAGGTAAGCAAATGCTATCATCCCACCACCTAGAAGTAATCACCGTTCCCGATGGGTTGTGCGTGTCTTACCAGCCGTGTCCATAAAAGAGGACTTCTGTGAATGCGTAGCTACTCTCCCTTCCTTCTCTCTTGTCCTCAGCACGGCCCTTTGAGCGATCCACCATCAGAAGCAGATCTTTTAAAAAAATAAACCGAGCCTTGAGTGTTCTTCGAAGGACAAAGTGTGGAAGTACAGTTGTCAACCAAGCTGAGCAGGGCAGAGAGAATTCTGAAAACACCACTGCCCCTGACGGTAAGTGGCCTCCCAGTAAGGCTGGGCTTCCAGAATGACGCCTCCAGGCGTGATGACAACCAGACCGCCCCCCCACCACCACCGCTTTCTATGACACCTCTCTTCCCAAGGGCATAAATATGTCTTACCTTGATTAGCCTACTTCTTGCATAAGTAACCAAAGGCAGAAATTATTGTTCTCTTTTTACATAGATTGAGGGAAAAGGTTTTGGAACCCTTACCTTCATGTGCTAGCTTAGTGCATATAAAGAATAATATAGGTTTTTTTTTTAACTGAATTATGCCTCAATTTATTTGTTTATTTATTTATTTTTGTCTGCTTTGTGTTTTCGTTGCTATGCGTGGGCTTTCTCTAGTTGTGGAGAGCGAGGGCTACTCTTCGTTGCGGTACACAGGCTCTAGGTGCACGGGCTTCAGTAGTTGTGGCATGCAGGCTCAGTAGTTGTGGCTCGTGGGCTCTAGAGCGCAGGCTCAGTAGTTGTGGTGCATGGGCTTAGTTGCTCTGCGGCATGTGGGATCTTCCCAGACCAGGGATTGAACCTGTGTCCCCTGCACTGGCAGGCAGATTCTTAAGCACTGCGCCACCAGGGAAGTCCCAAGAATAATGCAGTTAAGTGAAGAACATTTAGAACAGTGCCTGGCACATACTAAATGCTATGTAGGTATTTATCCTTATTACCACTTTGTATGATGTGTGGTTCTGAGTGTTTTCCATGCATTAACTCATTTAATCCTCAACAACTCTTTGAAGTAGCTACTACTATTATCTATGTTTTACAGATGAGGAAACTGAGACACCAGGAGGTTACTTAGCTTGCCCCAAATTACCCTTCTAAACTTGGAATCCAGGTTAATGTAGTTCTAGAATCTATGCAAAGGAAGTTTCTGGATCTTAGATCCTATGTGTTTTCCCCAGTATAAATGGAGCTGAGAAAATACTGTCCTGTCCTTTCTTTTCATCTAATATTAGACCTTTACAGCAGTAATAATAGTAGCTTAATTTTTTTTTTTGAGCTTTCCTGGGTGCCAGGTAGTGCTCTAGGTCATTTAAAGGTCACAGTGCTAAGGACAGTGATCGTGATTCTCATTTTACAGAAGAAAGTTAGACTCTGAGAGATTGGGTAACTAGTCCAAAGTCACCCAGCTGGAAAATGGCAGACCTAGGATTTTAACTTGGGTCCTCTGGCTACAGAGCCCACTCGTTTACCCACTGGATTAAGCACCCTCCACTCCTTCGAGGTTGGGAGGTAAATCCAAAACCACCGTCTTTATCATGTCCTCAGAGAACTTGCGAGCAGTCGTATAAGACCCCTGCTTATCCCCTCTCACCCTGTACACACGCTACATGCTCTGACTACCCTGAACTTATTGCCGTCCTGTAAATACTGTCTCTCTCACTTCCATGTTGTGTCCGTCCTGTACTCTCATGCCCCTTCAGCTGGCATCCTAATTCCTCTTTCCAGGCTCAGCATAGGCTTTGCCTCCTCCTGGGAGCCCTCCTTGACTCCCTCAGTCCCCTGTATCTCTGTTATAGCAATGTCACCTTTCATCGTTAACTGTACCAACGGGGGCAGGGGCTCTTTATCTAAGTCTTTGTGTTCTCAAGGCCAAGCACAATATCTGGCACATAATAGTTTTTGCTGAATGTTTCTGTAATGAGTAAAAGGATTATAACTTCCTTTCTGCCAGTCTTCCCCCCATTAAAGGCTCCTTAATTCCATTCCATGTCAAGTTTTCTCCTACCTGAATAAGATTGATTTGCATGTTTATTGCAGAAACTTTTAAAATAAGAGATTACTATGTGTAAGACATTGGCCTAGGCTCTGTACTTTTTTTTTTTACTGAAGTACAATTGATTTACAATATTATGTTAGTTTCAGATGTACCACATAGTGATTCAATATTTTTATAGATTGTACTTCATTTATAGTTATTATAAAATATTGGCTATATTCCCTGTGCTGTGCAATATACCCTTGTAGCTTATTTATTTTATACATAGTTGTTTGTACCTCTTAATCCCCTACCCCATTTTGCTCCTCTCCTCTTCCCTCTCCCCACTGGTCACCACTAGTTTGATCTCTATATCTGTGTATCTGTTTCTGTTTGTTTTTATTTTCTAGATTCCACATGTAAGTGATAACATACAATATTTGTCTTTTTCTGTCTGACTTATTTCACTTAACATAATACCCTCCAGGTCCATCTACATTGTTGCAAACAGCAGAATTTCATTCTTGTTTATGGCTGAGTAGTATTCCATTGTATACATACCACATCTTCTTTACCTATTCATCTGTTGATGAACACTTAGCCAAGCTATGGAAGCAACCTATCTTGGTAAATAATGCAGCTATGAACACTGAGGTGCATGTATCTTTTCAGATTAATGCTTTTGTTTTCTTTGGATATATACCCAGGAATGGAATTACTGGATGATATGGTAGTTCTATTTTTAGTTATTTGAAAAACCTCCATGCTGTTTTCTATAGTGGCTGCATCAATTTACATTCCTACCAATGGTGTACTAGGGTTCCCTTTTCTCCACATCCTCGCCATCATTTGTTATTTGAAGACTTTTTGATGATGGCCATTCTGACAGGCGTGAGGTGATTAGTGATGTTGAGCATCTTTTCATGTGCCTGTTGACCATATCTGTACATCCTCTTTGGAAAAATGCCTTTTCATGACTTCTGCCCATTTTTTAATCAGGTTGTTTGTTTTTTTGATATTGACTCGTATGAGCTGTTTATATAGTTAAGCTCTGTACTTTTATATAAAGATTATAAAATCCAGCTCCTGGCTCCAAGAAGTTCATTCAAGACTAAAACAATAAAATACCATAAAGAGTGAGATATAAATAAACGAAAATGGCAGCTGTCAAGAGAGGAGCACCACTTCCCAGTGGGACAGTGTAATCCGTGTTTAAGGAGTGGTTATGACCTGGATGGGCATGGGGATCTTGACTGTGCTGGAAAGTAGTGGGAGATGAGGTTAAGGCCAGATTAGAAGGGTCCTGGATGCCATTTAGGAGTCTTGACTTGGGGCAGTGAACACACCTGAAAGCTTTTGCGTAGAGTTATAGCAGGATGGAAGCTGTGTTTCAGGAAGATGAAGATGGCAGCTGTGTTATGAGTGCAGGGGCTTCAAGTAGGAGAGAATGGATTTCCTCAGGTGCTCCAGGAAGCTATTACTCCACAGTGGGGTGAGGTATTAAGACTCAATGAGGCTGCTACAGGATTTGTGAGGCAACAAAGCTTTTAAAAATGGCCTTAGGATCTCATTGCTTCAGTAAGTAACCCGCGGTTAGTATGGTGAACGCCCACGGTTTATCCATCCTTTTCATATCAGTAAAGAGACTGGCTTCACTACTTATCAGCTGTGTGACCTGGCCAGGTTACCTGACTTCTCTAAGCTTTAGTATTTCATCATCCAAAAAAACAGGGATGATAATAATCTAGTTCAAAGGGTTGCTGTGAGGACTAAACAAACAACAAAATGTCATGCAAATTGCTTAGCTCAATGGCCAGCATATAATAAACACTTGGTAAATGATACTATATCACTTAGTCCTTAAGTAAGGACACAATATTGAAAACTGTTTCTTTTCAGACCAGCACTAGTTTGGCAGTTTAAAAATTACTTTAACTCTCGAAGGGAAGGTCACTAGGGTCTCATTATTGTAGCTCTAATTAACATTTCCAAGTGTGACTGGGTATGTCCTTTCAGACTATCAAACATCCTTGATTGGTTAGATTTGGGAGCATGGTTTTTGTAAATCTGTTGGGAAAAAAAGTAGAAAGGGAGAGGGAGGAGAGAGAGAAAACCAGCAGCTTTGATGATAATTTCCAAATCTTTCTTTGCTCAAAATGATTTTTTTTAAGAACTTCCATTTCCTTGTCACCAGACCTGTTCCAACAAATACTTGTGGATAGAGCCTACTTAAGGTAATCAAGATAGTTTAAACGTTAATTGAACTCAGTCACCCAAGCACTGTTAGCACCAGGAGCTGACAGATGAAGGCTGCTGCCCACAGCCTTACAGCAAAGCCCAATTGCTTACATCAATTAACTCCCAGTGGGGGGTAAAGACCCACATTTACAACGTCTCCAGCTTCCTCTGGCCGCTAAATTGCTTTGTTTATCATGTTCTGCAATACTTAGAAATAATTTTAATTCTTGCTGTATTGTTCCTAGAGAGTTGAGTACTCATTCATGAACTCATAGTTCATTAGGGAAAATGCATTAAGGTCATGGGTTTTGAAAATAGTCAGAAAGAGTATTTTATGTAGAACCAGGCCTGCAGTTTTGATCTTTCCCGATGACATAATTAAGGGAGAATCATAGGGCAGAGGCAGCTGTCAGCAGCTACAGGAGACAAAAGCATCAGCGCTTTCAACATCCTAACTCGAGCCTCAAGCAACTGGGGAGGAGCTGCAGCTCCCGTCAAACTAGGTGTTGCGTGGCTGGCATTTCCTGGTGTCCCCCCCACCCCATCCCCCCGCGTAGGCTTCTATTCCAACTGAGGTGGAGAACAGCGCCAGTCGTTGCTGCTGGCTATGGGTCTGTAGACCAAGTCCCCTGTGGACCCATTGCCGGCTGTGGACCCCTGGCTTCAGGGGACTCTGAGGAAGGTGACAGGAGAGACAGTCATCAGGATTCCCGGGTTCTGACCTGGCTCTGAGGACAACCACCTAACTGCCACCTCCAGCCAGTCGTGTCACTTCTCCTCTCCGAGCTCACGCATGCTCCCCTGTGAAACAAAGGTCTGACTGTCACTGTCAAACTACATAGCCTGAGAAGCTCTTCTGTGTGGGGTCCCAGCAGGACGGGGGACCTGTGACAGATTTCAAGGGGAAAGAGTCCTCAGTGAAAAGATAAAGTTTGGAAACACCAGCCTGGGTCTCTGAATCTCCTTTTGGCTCTGAATCCAGCCATACAAGTGGATCGGGGACGAACCTCTTGATGCCACCAGCTAGGCTTGGGCCTCTTTCCTTGATCATGAATTAGGCCATTTGACTTCCCTTTACTGACAACAGGGTCGGGTAGAGAGGACTGATTCACTAAGCCTGAAAAGCAGGTCCTCCCAGGAGGAAATCTTCAAGATGATCAAAAAGAGCAGAACAGGCTTGTTCTGTTTTGCCCGTTGATTAGTAAGTGATCAAACTGCAGTCCATTCCATAATGACTGTTCGTTCATTCCTCTTCATTCAGTAAACATAGGCTGAAGTCTCCTGTGTACAGAGATCTGTGCACAGAAGTACAAAACAGCCAGAAATTATGTCCTCAAGGATCTTAGCGTCCAATGGTGGGTATAAGAAATGGGCATGAATAATTAATAATAATAATAATAATAATAGAAGGCTCGGTGCCATGAGAAATAAAGCTTTATGGGAAATGGGAAGTTTAGAGAGAGCAGGGGGAAAAGGGTCAGGGTAGAGTTTAATTGGAAGGGATCATTTCATGCAGGCCTTGAAGGAAAAATTGGGTTTAGGCCTAGAATGGAAAACATTCCAGGCAGAGAAACTTATGCTGGCACAGAGGCAGGAAGATGGAAAACATGTACAAGGAACGACGAATAGTTTAGTTTGGCTGGAACCAAAGTTTGGCAAGAAAAGGAGTGGTTGGAAATGTCCATTGGGGGGGTGTCTTAAATAAATACTGTCTCTGTCCATTTTAGTCTTTCCAAGGCTGTATCACCTGATTCCATATGGTGAAATTACCAGAGTCAAGATCAATCGAGCGGATCCCAATGAAAGCCTCTCCATTAGGCTTGTGGGAGGCAATGAAACCCCGCTGGTCCATATCATTATCCAGCACATTTATCGTGATGGGGTGATTGCCAGAGACGGCCGGCTATTGCCAGGAGACATCATCCTAAAGGTAGAGACCACGGCTGTGGAGCTATGAAGAGGGTCTTAGCAAAAGTCACTTCAGAGCACATCATTGGGTGGATGAATGGATGGATGGATGGACAGACGGACGCATGGGTAAAGCACTAACATAAATGTGGAGCCGTCACTTTCCATAGCTCTTATGTTGATATGGCTCTTCATACAAGATTTGTAATCTGAGATAGGTCCCTAACCCTTCTGTCTTTCTTGTTTTGGTTTGGTTTGGTTTGGTTTTTTTTGGCCATGCCACACAGCATGCGGGATCTTAGTTCCCCGACCAGGTGCCCCCTGCAGGGGAAGTGCGGAGTCCTAACCAGCGGACCACCAGGGAATTCCCTTTCTTGTTCTTTTGATCTCTCTTTCTCTCTCTGTATAAATACTGTCTATCTTTTTTTTTTTTTTTTTTTTTTTTTTTTGCGGTACGCGGGCCTCTCACTGTTGTGGCCTCTCCCGTTGAGGAGCACAGGCTCCGGACGCGCAGGCTCAGCGGCCATGGCTCACAGGCCCAACCGCTCCACGGCATGTGGGATCTTCCCGGACTGGGGCGCGAACCCACGTCCCCTACATCGGCAGGCGGACTCTCAACCACTGCACCACCAGGGAAGCCCCTCTGTATCATTTTGTCTCTGTGTTCCCCTCCTTCCTCGGCCTTCTGCTATCTTCTCCCTCCCTTTTCTCTACCTCTGCGTTCTTCTCTCTTCCTTTTCCTCCTCCCTCCTCTCTCTTACTCTCTCACCCTTTCCTCCCACTTTAAGTAGAATAACATAAAACAATATGAAACTGAAACCTATATCTTCTTAAATTGTTTTTAGAGCAGATAAATGGAACATTTTATATTTTACCTAATCACTTACATTCACACACCCCTCTAAAGTAAATTTCCTATAGCTTAATGGCCCTTCACACACACACAAACACAAATCCCTAAGCTATTCTGCCAACCCACAGACATTCCAGGGGAGACAGGTGGTGGAAGAGAACACGTTGGACATTACTGTCCTCTGAGGCTTGACTGAGGGGAAGGATGCTAGGGAGGAATTTTCAGAAGAAGAGAAAGGATAAAGGAAGAGTTGTTTATCAGACAGAAGTCCAACATGTGCCAAAAGTGATAAGAAAAAATCCCTGCCTTGGTCATATATTTCCTGTCTGATACTCAGATGACAGTTTAATCCCATCCCTTCTGGGTTGCTGAGGGGCCAGCTCCTGATACATCATGAGCTGTTTCTCTGGCAAAGAAATTCTTATTGTTTGGAATAAGAGGAGAAAGAACTTAAAGCAGTTATTGTAGAAACACTGATATTCTCACTGGCCTCCGAGGTGGAGTATGAGGCAGGGCCCGTCAACCTCAAGGGACAATCAGCCGTGCAATCAGCGACACTCTGCATGGCTTCCTCCCAGTTCTGTGGAAACTATGCTGCCTGGGACGGTTGCATAAGGAAAACCTTTTTGATTCTTGTGACCTTCAACTGGAACTTGCAAGCAAAAGAGCTGCCAGGAGTATTTAGCAGGCGACCCTGACTTTCTTTTGGCCTGGGTGTGATGGGGAAAACCAGACCCGGGATAAGGTGTCAGAGCAGAGCCAGGTCTTTGAGCTCACCTGTGCTTGGACAAAGGTGATGAGCCTTGTCCAAGCACGAGGGAGCCTCCATCCATCCCTGGAGATGCAACGGAGGACTAGTGATGGCACGCTGCAGGCAGGCCCGTGAAATCTCATTCCAAGATTCTTCTAACAGCTGGCTGCAAGTACAGGAAATCTTACCAAACCATAGAAATTCAAGAAGGTTGTTTCTCTTCTGTGAGGCCTCCTTCCTTAAGCACAGAGTGGAGTGCTGCTGTGAAATTATTTTCTTCTCAGGCAGTGACCACAACTGGGATCTGAAACCTTCAGGCTGGGCCTGCCTAGAGTAATTAAAACCAGAAAGCCCCATGCAGCATCAGCTCTGAAGATCATTAGTGAGGCACAAATGAGTGGGCCAAGCTGGCCTAATAATGTGATCCAGCCTTTCAATAAAAGAGCCTAGAAGCTTCCATTCACATCAGTTTGTTTGAAACTGTAGAGATTTTTTTTCTCTCCTTTGCTGAGAACATGGGCAAAAGAACTTGTAGGTGAACACCTGGAGACTTGACACACACACACACACACACACACACACACACACACACACGCACGCACGCAGTAGTGGGGCCTAGAAGTTCCAGTACAGGTGATCCAGGGAGAAAAATTCATCTGGAGATGTTTGGAAAGAAAATGCCAACTCAGTTTGATTTAAACAACAGTTTAATGTAAACATTAATCGGAAATTTTCTTTTCTTCTTTTGCCTCTTCCCACTTTTTCTTCCTTTTCCTCCCCCCTTCAGCTGAAAAATAAGTTTAGCAAGCAACAGAAAGGAGGGTTAGGACTATATAAATTCAAGGGCCTGTGTAAGGACCAGACTGAAGAAAGATGGTGTCTGCTGAGAGAGAGTTGAAAAGGTGTGCAGCTAATACTCAAGGAAACCAGGTTACAAGTCCTGTTGGAAGATGGGGGGTATTTGGACGGAGAAGGTGATAGAGCAGAGTGGTCCTTCAGGAAGGGCCCCAGTGAGTCTGTGGGCTGGGCCTTTGGGGCAGGGTTGTGGCCGGTGGAGCAGACGGCTCGGTCGCTGCAGATTCTGAGGTCCCCTTGCCCTAGGTCAACGGGATGGACATCGGCAACGTACGGCACAACTATGCCCTGCACCTCCTGCGGCAGCCCTGCCAGGTGCTGTGGCTGACGGTGCTGCGGGAGCAGAAATTCCGGAGCAGGACTGATGGGCAGCCCCTGGACACCTACGGGCCCCGGGATGATAGTTTCCACGTGATCCTCAACAAAAGCAGCCCGGAGGAGCAGCTTGGAATAAAACTAGTACGCAAGGTGGATGAGCCTGGGGTGTTTATTTCCAACGTTCTGGATGGTGGCGTGGCAGACCGACACGGTCAGCTGGAGGAGAACGATCGTGTGTTAGCCATCAATGGACATGACCTTCGGTACGGCAGCCCGGAAAGTGCAGCTCATCTGATTCAGGTGGGTCACGGGTCATTACAAGATCCCAGTCAGAAATTGCCAGCATGATCAGGAACACTCATCACCCTGACCCACCTACCCTGTTACTACCCCGTGTGACATACAGTGCCTCCCTTTCGAGGAGTTGAGGGTGGAGGGCCAGGGAAGAATATTAGTCGAGCAAACGGTGTGTCTTGGGGTCATGGCCATTCCATTGGTGTTGCCAGTCATCCAGTCTGACGGCAGGTAAACACATTAGGCAAGGTGTTGCAACCTCACCAGGTTAAGATCACTCAAGGTCAGTGGGGTTGTGTCACCCCTGTACCTAGTATGATAGTCATAGACCCAGAGCTCACTTAGATGTGTTCTGGACACTTCCAAGACATCTGGTTGTACCAACTCCTGTAAGAAGCTGTGCCATGTGCCCTCCAGGGATCCTGTGGACAAGAAACCACTGTAGGATTGGCTAAGGCTGAGACCTGTCTCCATGGCTAAGTCCAGCCCCCTTCGAAAGCCCAAGGGAACTCAAATATGAACCTAAGGAAGTCCCCCTATAAGAGAGGCATACAAATTATCATTAGTCAGGCAAATAGAGCTCACGATAGCCTGACATTAGTTCAAACTAATTCACTCTCCAGACAGACATGATGTTACCAAGCCCCAGCATGCATCCTGTTGACTTTGGCTGGGTCGCCATGAGTTTTTCTTTTTGTTGTCGTTTTTTTTTTTTTTTTTCATTGAACTATAGTTGATTTACAATGTTGTGTTTCAGGTATACAACAGAGTGATTCAGTTTTACGTATATATGTATAATTTATTCTTTTTCAGATTCTTTTTCCTTATAGGTTATTACAAAATATTGAGTGTAGTTCCCTGTATTATACAGTAGGTCCTTGTTGGTTATGTATTTTATATATACTAGTGTGTATATGTCAATCCCAAACTCCTAATTTATCCCTCCCCCACCTTCCCCTTTGGTAACCATAAGTTTCTTTTCTATGTCTGTGGATCTATTTCTGTTTTGTAAATAAGTTTATTTGTATCTTTTTTTTTAGATTTCACATATAAGCGATATCATGATATTTATCTTTCTCCATCTGACTTACTTCACTTAGTATGATAATCTCTAGATCCATCTACGTTGCTGCAAATGGCACTTTTTTCATTTTTTTATGGCTGAGTAATTTTCCATTGTATATATGTACCACCTCTTCTTTATCCATTCCTGTGTTGATGGATATTTAGATTGCTTCTGTGTCTTGGCTATTGTAAACAGTGCTGCAGTGAATATTGGGGTGCATGTATCTTTTTGAATTATAGTCCTCTCCAGATATATGCCCAGGAGTGGGATTGTAGGATCATATGGTAACTCTGTGTTTAGTTTAAGAAACCTCCATACTCTTCTCCATAGTGGCTTTACCAACTTTCATTTCCACCAACAGTATATATAGGAGGGTTCCCTTTTCTCCACACCCTCTCCAGCATTTATTATTTGTAGACTTTTTGATGATGGCCATTCTGACTGATGTGAGGTGATACCTCATTGTAGTTTTGATTTGCATTTCTCTAATAATTAGTGAGGTTGAACATGTTTTCATGTTCCTGTTGGCCATCTGTATGTCTTCTTTGGAGAAATGTCTATTTAGATCTTCTGCCCATTTTTTGACTGGGTTGTTTATTCTTCATCATGAGCTTTTCTAATGTTCTCTGAGCTTCCAGCTTTATCCCTAGAGAGACAGGCTTTGTTCTGGGCTCTTGTATTCTAACCCTTTAATCCACTTCATTTGGCCAAAATGTATTAAGTTTTTGCTGCTTGCCTAGCTCTGGATTGGGTGCAGAGAACAGGGAGATGATGACCTCTTAGGCTGGTCTCCCAAAGGAGTCCACAGTCTAGTAGAGGAGGTGGACTTTTTCTAAATGACTGCCATGTGGTGTGACAGTGTGTAATGGTGAAATTAAGTATAGTGCTGGTGTAGGCAAAGGAGAGATTTTTTTTTTTTTTTACTGAGATGGGGTCTAGAGATTCTTCACAGAGGAGGAAAATCTTGAACTGGGGTTTTGATGGATTAGCAGAAGTTCTCTAGGTGCATGATGCAGGGAGGGTCGTTCTAAGGAGACACAACACAAAAGAATGTTTCCCCAAAAGCCAGTTAGAGAAATGGTTAACACCTGGAGAGTGGTATACATTTTAAAAGCAGCAATAGATAAGGCAGGAGTGGTAGGCAAGGGCCAGATCATGTAGAGTTTTACAGGCCATGATAAGGAGCTCAGACCTTACCCCCAAGGCCATGAGGTGTCATTGGAAGGGTTTAAGAAAGGAAGTGACATGATTTTCTAGCAAGATCTCTCTAGAGGCAGTGGAGAGCTGATAGGAGAGGGGCAAGAACAGAGGCCTTGTCTTAAGATGCGTTTGCAGTTATCTGGCACATCATGTCAGCTTCCACTTAGTGACTGAAGTATTAATTCTTCAAGTATAGACAGAGAGTCAGCAGCAGTAGCTGACTGGTCCTTGTACCAAGTTCCATGGAGGATGACATTCAGAAGACAGATCCTACTCTCAAGGACTTGATCATCTCAGTACAAACAAATCTCCCTACCCTTGGGTTCCAGTCATGGAGTTCTTCCAGGTGTTGGCAACTCTTTTCACTGTCGTATGTGTGGTATCTTATCCCTCTTTTTTGAGGAGAACCAAGTAGCAGTTGAAATTATTGTCATTTTAAAGGTGGAAAGCCTGAGGCAGAGGGTGCAAGGGGACTTACCCTGCTTCCTCCGTCTACCAGGACAGGAAGTACATGTGGTGCTTTGGTCCCCGAGCTGGGACTTTTGATGGTGCCCCAGGTCCAAGGTGATTCTTAACCTGATGGCCGTCCATCTGTCCTATGGGGCCTGAGGTCATGCCCTGTGGAGCCGGGAGAGCACAAAACCAGAGTTACAAGAGACATTTCCCTTCTGGAGTTTATGCCATCTATTCCCAAGTTCACATGCCCAGCTCCAACTTCTCTGAACACCACACTTACATAGACAGCTGCCTACTTGGTATCTCCATGTGGCTGTCTAAAAGGCATCTCAAATTTAATGTCCAAAAGTGAACCCTTGACTTCTCCCCCCTCCACCCCTTTCCAAACCTGCTCTTCCCCTCAGTCTTTCCTCATCTCTAGAAATGGCACACCATTTTCTCAGTTACTTGGGCCAAAAAGAATCTTTACTCTTCTACATCCCCAGCCTACAATTCATCTCTCACCAACTCCATGGCTTGGGTCAGCTAGGCCACCATTATCTTTGGTCTAGGCCACTGCAAGAACCTCTTAACTGGTCTCCTTGCTTCCATATTCCATGATCCTCACCTCTCTCTCTACTCAGCAGTTAGAATGACCAATTTACAGAGTCAATTCCACCATGTCGCTTTCTTGCCCTCAGCTCTCTGATGCTTCCCCAGGCACTCAGATTAAAAATCCAAATCCTTACAGTGGCCTGCAGAACCATACTAATCTGGTCTTTAGTTGTCTCTGCAACCTCATCTTAAGCAAAGGGGAGTATTTCTGGTATTCTCCCCCTTGTTTAACCATGCTCAGTCACACTGCCTTCTTGCTATTCCTCAAACATTTTTGTGGTACGCGGGCCTCTCACTGTTGTGGCCTCTCCTGTTGCGGAGCACAGGCTCTGGACACGCAGACTCAGTGGCCATGGCTCACGGGCCCAGCCGCTCTGCGGCATGTGGGATCTTCCCGGACCAGGGCACGAACCCGTGTCCCCTGCATGGGCAGGCGGACTCTCAACCACTGCGCCACCAGGGAAGCCCATTCCTCAAACATTTTTAAGAACTTTTTCAACTCAAGGCTGATGTTCTTGCTGTCCCTCTGATCAAAAGACTCTTACAAATGTCTATGTAACTCCTACACTTCACTCAGGTCTCTCCTCAAATGTCACCTCCTCAGAGACACCTTCGCTGACAATCCCACTTAAAGTGGCATCTCCCACCCTCAATTCTCAATTCTGTATCCTCTAATCTTCTTGATCTTCTTTTTTTTGGCCATGCCACGAGGCTTGTGAGATCTTAGTTCCCCAACCAGGGATCGAACCCATGCCCGCTGCATTGGAAGCGCTAAGTCTTAACCACTGGACCACCAGGGAAGTCCCTAATCTTCTTTATCTTCTACCAACAAATTATTGTATTATTACCTGCCAATCTAGCATAGTATAGTACAGTAGAGTATTATATCTCAAGCACTTAGAGATATGCCTGGCAGTAATAGGCACTCAATAAATATTTGAATGAATAAGTTTAGTCAAATTATAAAAATGTACAATTATATATAATTCACACATTAATTCCATCTCATAAGGATATTTTTTGTCAAACCATTTACTGAAGAACAAGCACCAAATCCACTTTTACATTATTTGTCCCCAAGGTAGAACTCTACTTTTTGTCGCCTTGTATTTGCTCAGTTATTATTGGTTGAGCACCTTCTAAGTACCAAGAGGTGTGTAGTACAACGGTGAACAAGACTGACACAGTCCTGGCCTCTTGGAGCTTGGAATACATTCCCACCTCTCCTCAAATACAATTAAGTCAGCACTGAGCCGGTGGTGTAGCCTGTATGTGCCAATGGGTGAGAACAGGATATAGACAATGTTTTTGAAAATATTAATCCATGGAAAAAGAAAAGCCCTTGGTTTTTTCTTTGTGAAGAAACTGCACTCTAAGCATGATTTTTTTTCTCCTTAAAAAGCAGACTCTTGGGTGATCATCAATTTTTTTTTCCCTGTTACACTTGTCAACTCCCTCTGCAGGTCAGTCAGTGCAGCTCACATTCTGAAGATCATCTGCCAACTATCCTTCCCAATAGGTGAAAGAAAAACTCCCTTACTCATGTCACTTGGAAAACTCTTGATTACAAATGACATTCTACTTTTGTAGATTAGTAACAGAAGAGGAAAATATTTTTTCCCTGAGAAACTTAATCTATGAAATAAAATCTTGCCTAACAGTGGAATTTCCTAAAAGATTCTTCTGCTTACCAAACAAAGCCAGTGTGCTTTACAGGCAGTGGAAGAGGAGGGAGAAAAAAAAAAAAGCTTGGACAAAACTAGTTGGAAAAGAAATGGAAAAAGTAGAATGCTGGGCAAACTCAGTTAAGCGATCTCAAGCATGAATTTTATTTATGAGATACTCGTAACACACACCAAGCTGGGGTGATTAAACTAAATGCCCTTCAAAAGCTGAGACTCGGCTTCCGTGGTGGCGCAGTGGTAGAGAGCCCGCCTGCCGATGCAGGGGACACGGGTTCGTGCCCCAGTCCGGGAGGATCCCACATGCCGTGGAGCAGCTGGGCCTGTGAGCCATGGCCGCTGGGCCTGAGCGTCCGGAGCCTGTGCTCCGCAAAGGGAGAGGCCACAACAGTGAGAGGCCCGCGTACCACAAAAAAAAAAAAAAAAAAAAAAAGCTGAGACTCAAATTTCCAACCAATCCTTGGCTGCATTGGCCTTGTTTGTCCACTGCATGAATCATACTTGCCTTACAAAGAAATTCCCAAACAACATGTCCTTTTGGTCATGTTTTCTCCCACAGTCCCACACATTCTGCCATTTTCTACATTATTTCAGGGAAAAGTTATTACAGAGAAGCCACAACTGTTTTAAATTTGACCAGCTTTACATATGTGGAGCCCTAACCTTGGCTTACTCGGCAGCAGCCCTAAGGACCAGACTCCAGATTTAGACAGATGGAGAGTTGCACTCCTCTCAGAGACAAACCTGATGGAGACAGAAGCTTCAATTATGGGGCAATAGCCTTATTTAGCAACTTAGTACAACTTTATATTTCTCCCTTGTCAATTTAAGCTTTTTGAGCACCACGACTAGAATCTCTCTACGAAAGTTGTTGAACTGTCTGGTGTCATACCTAAAATAATAGAACAAAGATATATGGGCCAAAGGTTTGAGACCCTAGGGGGGAAAAAGACATTTCAACATCCCAAACCCGGGAGGTTCCACATATATCTACCCAATATTCAATATGAGAAAGATTTCTGCTGAGAGTTATGCCTGTTTTGAGATGCTCTCATCTACCCGCAGTTATGGATCAGTGAATTCATATTTAGGAGTTCAAATATATACAGTTAATAAATGAAGAAAGCAATGATGGATTTCAAATTTGAGTATCTCTTTTTTGTGCCTTTTTTTTCTTAGCCAGCTTCCCAGACTTGATGCAGAAGTTGAAATAATTCAAAGCCATTTGCAGAGGTTGTGATACATGGGTTTTCATTAATACTGGCCCATGTGATTTTTTTTCCCCTCACATGAATTAATATTTAAATGAGAAGTTACTTCACCACAGAACAATTGACAAGCAGCTTCTTCAGACTTTTTAAAAGAATGTGATAGGCCTTTACACAGAGCCAGAAATTAAATAATGGACTACTCCATTGCCTACATTTGTTCTAAATACATGATTCCAGCTCATGAGTTCTGGGGCAGAACTTTTGTCCCCTGGAGCCAGTAAGAATGGCCAAGAAATAAGACCTGACAGTTCTGTGTGTGTGATTTTTTTTTTTATAGATTAGCACAGCTAATATCAAATCAAATCCCTATCTAAACAAATTTTCTTAATGCAGTATGGTAGTAAATTTAATGCACATAAGACTAAACAGGTTTTTTTAATTTTAGAAACATTCTCGTGAGCTGAATTCTTAGAGTCCAAATGATTTTTATATAGGGCTCCAAATTCCATGCATTCATGATTAAAGCATGACTTGCAAAACTGTTCAGCCTTTCAACTCAGAATTTTATGAGTGAATCTCCTGCCCAGCTACACTCCAAATATTAGGGGATCTTGAAACTTCACTACCCTCTCCAACTCTCATATTCCCCGACATGATTTTGTTTTGTTTTTACCACGGAACAGAATCAGAGTAACTTCCAGATACCATAAAAGAAATGGTGTTTGAGGACTTAGGTCATTCTGCTTACTCAGGAATTAATTTCTTATTTTGAGCTTGTCACTGACATCTGTATGACCCTGTATAAGTCAGACTGTCATCGTTAATTTCTTAGCACTTAAAAGATATGCTTCTGGAAACATAAAGATGTACCTGGAGCTAAAGTCTAGTGGGAAAAATAGATCAAATTGCTGTCTCAAATCTTCTTTTCTACCCTTGTCAAATCCTAAGGTCCTATTCAGCACTTTTCCTCAAAGCCTCCTTAATTTCCCTTTTCCTTGGCCAGACTCTGGTCACCCTTAATGCACTAAAGTAGCTGCTGCCTCTCCAGAGAAGATACTCAGAATTCTTTTCAGAATGTACCAGGCTCTATGTATGCCAGGTGCTAAAGTCTCAGTGGTGAACAAATCAACACACACCAGATTTGTTTTCACCAAGCTCATTTTATAGGGACTAGCAACACCATTAGCTCATCCTAGAGTTGTAATTCTGGAGCCCTAACTTATTGCTTAGTGAGACTTTTTTTTTTAACTTTTTTATTCAAGTATGGTTGATTTACAATGTTGTGTTAATTTCTGCTGTACAGCTAAGTGATTTAGTTATACATATATATATTCTTTTTCATATTCTCTTCCATTATGGTTTATCACAAGATAATGAATATAGTTCCCTGTGCTATACAGTAGAACCTTGTTGTTTATCCATTCTATAAATAATAGTTTCCATCTGCTAATCCCAAACTCCCCCGTACCCTCTCCCCCTTGGCAGCCTGTTTCTGTTTTGTAGATAAGTTTATTTGTGTCATATTTTTGATTCCACATATAAGTGATATCATGTGATATTGTCTTTCTCTGTCTGACTTCACTTAGTATGATAATCTCTAGGTCCATCCATGTTGCTGCAAATGGCATTATTTCATTCTTTTTTATGGCTGAATAATATTCCATTGTATATATGTACCGCATCTTGTTTATCCATTCATCTGTCGATGGACCCTTAGGTTGCTTCCATGTCTTGGCTATTGTGAATAGTGCTGCTATGAACACAGGGGTGCATATATCTTTCTGAATTACAGATTTGTCTGGATATATGCCCAGGAGTGGGATTACTGGATCATATGGTAATTCTATTTTTAATTGTTTGTGGAACCTCCATACTGTTTTCCACAGTGGCTGCACCAACTTACATTCCCACCAACGGTGTAGGAGGATTTCCTTTTAGTGAGAGAGATTTCTGTTTCTCAAATGTTCTCTTGCTGACTGGCAGGACCGTTAGGCAAGGATTTTGTTTCTGTACCTCATTGTGCAGTATGTTGCCATATCAACAGGAATGGCTGACAACTTTGTTATTTTTCTAGCATATCAGTGGGTAACCGTGTTCAGATGCCTCCTGTTGTCTGTATTGCCAGGTAGGGTCCGTGTGCCACATGTGATCTCAGAGCCAGGTTGCACTGCTGTGATGTGTTTCACAGCAGCGTCTTGGGAGCTTCCCTGTCATCTTTCAGTTACGCAGTAATAACGAAGACAGACATCTGTGGAGTTCTTGGCTCCATAGAACACAGAGACAATCCCTATGCACATGTGAAATGGCAAAATGCGAACTCCATCAGTGAGGTCCCGGGTGCAGCTGGTCCATCCAAAAAAAGTCCCTGCTCTGCTGGTCAGACCAAGATTTGTCTTCTAGGCCCAAATCTCATACGCACACCCAACTCAGCTTTATTACAGTGAGTCATCAAGAGTTCATCACATTTTTGAGGGCACTTGAAAACATGTTAAATAGTGAAGAAACTAGGAATACTTGATCTGGAAAGGAAAAGAGATCAGGGAGGGCAATGAGAGCTATTTTCAAATAGGCTTGTCACATGGAAATTGATTTGGGGTTGCCCGAGAGGGCATGACTAGAACCAATGGGCAAGCAAGGGAAAGACGAATTTAAACTCAACCTAAGGACAAACTTGCTAATTAGTGCTGTCTAAAAAACTTGCTAATTAGTGCTGCACTGCCTTGGGACACAGTTCCTTATCATTGGAGGCACTGAAGCATGATCTGGGTGACAACACGGCAAGGGTTTTGGAGTGGAATTAAAGCACAAACTACAGAGGAAATGTTGGATTAGATGATGTCTGCCATCTCTTCCATAGCTGTGGCTTCCTGGCTGTGTGCAACCAGTGCTCCACAGTTCCCCAGGGCTTTGTGAGCACAAGACAGATGAACTGAAAATGATACTTGAGCCCTAGCTGGAAGGGGAGCTAAAGTGGGGCAGCCCCCAAAGGTGCAGGAAGAACCATCCCCACAGTTAAAGCTAGGCTGTCTCACTCTGGGATCCTTGGAAAAGAAACCAGTGGAGAATGCAGACGCAGGATGAATTTTTTTTTAAAGAAATGGGTCATTAAGACCTCTGATGCTAAGGCCTGAACCAAGATGGCGGAGTAGAAGGACGTGCTCTCACTCCCTCTTGTGAGAACACAAGAATCACAACTAGCTGCTGGACAATCATCAACAGGAAGACACTGGAACTCACCAAAAAGGATACCCCACATCCAAAGACAAAGGAGAAGCCACAATGAGACGGTAGGATGGGGTGATTTTGCAATCACAGCAAAATCAAATCCCATAACTGCTGGGTGGGTGACTCACAGACTGGAAAACACTTATACCACAGAAGTCCACCCACTGGAGTGAAGGTTCTGAGCCCCACGTCAGGCTTCCCAACCTGGGGGTCCGGCAACGGGAGGAGGAATTCCTAGAGAATCAAACTTTGAAGGCTAGTGGGATTTGATTGCAGGACTTCAACAGGACTGGGGGAAACAGAGACCCCACTCTTGGAGGGCACACACAAAGTAGTGTGCGTATCGGGACCCAGGTGAAGGAGCAGTGACCCCAGGGGACACTGAACCAGACCTACCTGCTAGTGTCGGAGGGTCTCCTGCAGAGGCGGGGGGTGGCTGTGGCTCACCGTGGGGACAAGGATACTGGCAGCAGAAGTTCTGGGAAGTACTCCTTGGCATGAGCCCTCCCAGAGTCTGCCATTAGCCCCACCAAAGAGCCCAGGTAGGATCCAGTGTTGGGTTGCCTCAGGCCAAACAACCAACAGGGAGGGAGCCCAGCCCCACCCATCAGCAGTCAAGTGGACTAAAGTTTTACAGAGCTCTGCCCACCGGAGCAACACTCAGCTCTACCCACCACCAGTCCCTCCCATCAGGAAACCTGCACAAGCCTCTTAGATAGCCTCATCCACCAGAGGACAGAGAGCAGAAGCAAGGAGAACTACAATCCTGCAGCCTGCAGAACAAAAACCACATTCACAGAAAGACAGACAAGATGAAAAGGCAGAGGGCTATGTACCAGATGAAGGAACAAGATAAAACCCCAGAAAAACAACTAAATGAAGTGGAGATAGGCAACCGTCCAGAAAAGGAATTCAGAATAATGATAGAGAAGATGATCCACGACCTTGGAAAAAGAATGGAGGCAAAGATTGAGAAGATGCAAGAAATCTTTAACAAAGACCTAGAAGAATTAAAGAACAAACGAACAGAGATGAACAATACAATAACTGAAATGAAAACTACACTAGAAGGAATCAATAGCAGAATAACTGAGGCAGAAGAACGGATAAGTGACCTGGAAGACAGAATGGTGGAATTCACTGCTGCGGAACAGAATAAAGAAAAAGGAATGAAAAGAAATGAAGACAGCCTAAGAGACCTCTGGGACAACTTTAAACGCACCAACATTCGCATTATAGTCGTCCAAGAAGGAGAAGAGAGAGAGAAAGGACCTGAGAAAATATTTGAAGAGATTATAGTTGAAAGCTTCCCTAACATGGGAAAGGAAATAGCCACCCAAGTCCAGGAAGCACAGCGAGTCCCATACAGGATAAACCCAAGGAGAAACACGCCGAGACACATACTAATCAAATTGGCAAAAATTAAAGACAAAAAAAAATATTGAAAACAGGAAGGGAAAAATGACAAATAACATACAAGGGGGGCTTCCCTGGTGGCGCAGTGGTTGAGAGTCCGCCTGCTGATGCAGGGGATGCAGGTTCGTGCTCCGGTCTGGGAAGATCACACATGCCATGGAGCGGCTAGGCCCGTGAGCTATGGCTGCTGAGACTGCACGTCTGGACCCTGTGCTCCACAACGGGAGAGGCCACAACAGTGAGAGGACTGTGTACCACAAAAAAAAAAAAAACATACAAGGGAACTCCCATAAGGTTAACAGCTGATTTCTCAGCAGAAACACTACAGGCCAGAAGGGAGTGGCATGATATACTTAAACTGATGAAAGGGAACAACCTAAAACCAAGATTACTCTCCCTGGCAAGGATCTCATTCAGATTCGATGGAGAAATCAAAAGCTTTACAGACAAACAAAAGCTAAGAGAATTCAGCACCACCAAACCAGCTCTACAGCAAATGCTAAAGGAACTTCTCTAAGTGGGAAACACAAGAGAAGAAAAGGACCTACAAAAACAAACCCAAAACAATTAAGAAAATGGTCACAGGAACATACATATCAATAATTACCTTACACGTGAATGGATTCAATGCTCCAAACAAAAGACACAGGCTTGCTGAATGGATACAAAAACAAGATCCATATATATGCTCTCTACAAGAGACCCACTTCAGACCTAGGGACACATACAGACTGAAAGTGAGGGGATGGAAAAAGATATTCCATGCAAATGGAAATCAAAAGAAAGCTGGAGTAGCAATACTCATATCAGATAAAATAGACTTTAAAATAAAGAATGTTACAAGAGACAAGGAAGGACCCTACATAATGATCAAGGGATCAATCCAAGAAGAAGATATAACAATTATAAGTATATATGCACCCAACATAGGAGCACCTCAATACATAAGGCAACTGCTAACAGCTATAAAAGAGGAAATCGACAGTAACACAATAATAGTGGGGGACTTTAACACCTCACTTACACCAATGGACAGATCATCCAAAATGAAAATAAATAAGGAAACAGAAGCTTTAAATGACACAAGAGACCAGATAGATTTAATTGATATTTATAGGACATTCCATCCAAAAACAGCAGATTACACTTTCTTCTCAAGTATGCACGGAACATTCTCCAGGTTAGATCACATCTTGGGTCACAAATGAAGCCTCAGTAAATTTAAGAAAATTGAAATCATATCAAGCAACTTTTCTGACCACAAAGCTATGGGATTAGAAATGAATTACAGGGGAAAAAAATGTAAAAAACCCAACATGGGGATGCTAAGCACTACATTACTAAGTAACCAAGAGATCACTGAAGAAATCAAAGAGGAAATCAAAACATACCTAGAGACAAATGACAATGAAAACACAACAGTCCAAAACCTATGGGATGCAGCAAAAGCAGTTCTAAGAGGGAAGTTTATATCTATACAAGCCTACCTCAAGAAACAAGAAAAATCTCAAATAAATAATCTAACCTTACACCTAAAGGAACTAGAGAAAGAAGAACAAACAAAACCCAAAGTTAGCAGAAGGAAAAATCATAAAGATCAGAGCAGAAATAAATGAAATAGAAACAAAGAAAACAATAGCAAAGATCAAGAAAACTAAAAGTTGGTTCTTTGAGAAGATAAAACTGATAAACCATTAGCCAGACTCATCAAGAAAAAGAGGGAGAAGACTCAAATCAATAAAATTAGAAATGGAAAAGGAGAAGTTACAACAGACACAGCAGAAATCCAAAGCATCCTCAGAGACTACTACAAGCAACGCTATGCCAATAAAATGGACAACCTAGAAGAAATGGACAAATTCTTAGAAAGGTATATAACCTTCCAAGACTGACCAGGAAGAAATAGAAAATATGAACAGACCAATCACAAGTAATGAAATTGAAACTGTGATTAAAAATCTTGCAACAAACAAAAGTCCAGGACCAGATAGCTTCACAGGTGAATTCTATCAAACATTTAGAGAAGAGCTAACATCCATCCTTCTCAAACTCTTCCAAAAAGTTGCAGAGGAAGGAACACTCCCAAACTCATTCTATTAGGCCACCATCAGCCTGATAACCAAAACCAGACAAAGATACTAGAAAAAAAGAAAATTACAGACCAATATCACTGATGAATATAGATGCAAAAATCCTCAACAAAATACTAGCAAACAGAATCCAACAACACATTAAAAGTATCATACACTATGATCAAGTGGGATTTATCCCAGGCATGCAAGGATTCTTCAAGATACACAAATCAATCAATGTGATACACCATAGAAACAAATAGAAGAATAAAAACCATATGATCACCTCAATAGATGCATAAAAAGCTTTTGACAAAATTCAACACAGATTTATGATAAAAACTCTCCAGAAAGTGGGCATAGAGGGAACCTACCTCAACATAATAAAGGCCATATACAACAAACCCACAGCAAACATCATTCTCAATGGTGAAAACCTGAAAGCATTTCCTCTAAGATAGGAACAAGACAAGGATGTCCACTCTCACTGCTATTATTCAACATAGTTTTGGAAGTCCTAGCCATGACAATCAGAAGAAAAAGAAATAAAAGGAATACAGATGAGAAAAGAAGAAGTAAAACTGTCACTGTTTGCAGATGACATGATAATATACATAGAGAATCCTAAAGATGCCACCAGAAAACTACTAGAGTTAATCAATGAATTTGGTAAAGTCGCAGGATACAAAATTAATGCACAGAAATCTCTTGCATTCCTATACACTAATGATGAAAAACCTGAAAGAGAAATTAATGAAACACTCCCATTTACCACTGCAACAAAAAGAATAAAATACCTAGGAATAAGTCTACCTAAGGAGACAAAAACCCTTTATGCAGAGAACTATAAGACACTGATGAAAGAAATTAAAGATGATACCAAGAGATGGAGAGATATAGCATGTTCTCGGATTGGATGAATCAATATTGTGAAAATGACTGTACTACCCAAAACAATCTACAGATTCAATGCAATCCCTATCAAATTACCAATGGCATTTTTTACAGAACTAGAACAAAAAATCTTTAAATTTGTATGGAGACACAAAAGATCCTGAATAGCCAAAGCAGTCTTGAGGGAAAAAATGGAGCTGGAGGAATCAGACTCCCTGACTTCAGACTATACTACAAAGCTACAGTAATCAAGACAATATGGTACTGGCACAAAAACAGGAACATAGGTCAATGATACAAGTTAGAAAGCCCAGAGGTAAACTCACACACCTATGGTCAACTAATCTATGACAAAGGAAGCAAGGATATACAGTGGAGAAAAGACAGTCCTTCAATAAGTGGTGCTGGGAAAACTGGACAGCTACATGTAAAAGAAAGAAATTAGAACACTCCCTAACACCATACACAAAAATAAACTCAAAATAGATTAGAGACCTAAATGTAAGACGGGACACCATAAAACTCTTAGAGGAAAACATAGGAAGAACACTTTCTGACATAAATCAAAGCAAGATCTTTGTTGATCCACCTCCTAGAGTAATGGAAATAAAGACAAAAATAAACAAATGGGACCTAATGAAACTTCAAAGCTTTTGCACAGCAAAGGAAACCATAAACAAGATGAAAAGACAACCCTCAGAATGGGAGAGAATATTTGCAAACGAATCAACAGACAAAGGATTAATTTCCAAAATATATAAATAGCTCATGCAGCTCAATATTAAAAAAACAAACCACACAATCAAAAAATGGGCAGAAGACCTAAATAGACATTTCTCCAAAGAAGACATACAGATGGCCAAGAGGCACCTGAAAAGCTGCTCAACATCACTAATCATTAGACAAATGCAAATCAAAACTACAATGAGGTATCATGTCACACCAGTTAGAATGGGCATCATCAGAAAACCTACAAACAACAAATGCTAGAGAGGGTGTGGAGAAAAGGGAACCCTCTTGCACTGTTGGTGGGAATGTAAATTGATACAGCCACTATGGAGAACAGTATGGAGGTTCCTTAAAAAACTAAAAATAGAATTACCATATGACCCAGCGATCCCACTACTGGGCATATACCCAGAGAAAACCATAATTCAAAAAGACACATGCACCCCAATGTTCATTGCAGCACTATTTACAATAGCTAGGTCATAGAAGCAACCTAAATGCCCATCAACAGACAAATGTATAAAGAAGATGTGGTACATATATGCAATAGAATTTTACTCAGCCATAAAAAGGAACAAAATTGGGTCATTTGTTGAGGTGTGGTTGGATCTAGAGACTGTTATACAGAGTGAAGTAAGTCAGAAAGAGAAAAACAAATATCATTTATTAATGTGTATATGTGGAACCTAGAAAAATGGTACAGATGAACCGGTTTGCAGGGCAGAAATTGAGACACAGTTGTAGAGAACAAACGTATGGACACCAAGGGGGAAAGCGGCAGGGGGAGTGGGGATGGTGGTGGTGGTATGAATTGGGAGATCGGGATTGACATGTATACACTGATGTGTATAAAATGGATGACTAATAAGAACTTGCTGTGTAAAAAAAAAGAGGAAACATATTTATTAGGTTTATAGACATGTGCAATTTAAAAAAAAACACTACTGTTACGTTGAAAAAAAAAGATATATAAGAAAATCGTTGATTGTTAGTGTGTTGGTGTTTTATTCAGTAAAATTACCAAACTCTCATTGCTTTTCATAGTTTAACAGTTAATTCTCTTGGCTTATAGCTGCTATTGAGAAATCACAATCCCTCTCTCAGATTCCAGACCTGAGCCAGTCTTAGATGCAGAGTCTATCAAATACAGTGGAGTCTATGACCTCTTGAGGATAGAAACTATAATGCCATGGGAAGAGTTATATAGCAGCAATTTCTTTCAATCTTCCCACAGAGTGACCTATGGCTGGGATTTTCCTTCGGAGGGATAGGAAGAGTTATTGCATCTTGCACCTGACATGTAACATTCTATTATATACTACAATGTCTTCAGAAATAAAAAATAAAACTATAATTATTTGTAAAAAAAAAAAAAAAAAAGACCTCTGATGCTAATGGATGGAGCACTAAGTAGAGACGAACTCTGTAAATAGCTTATTATTATAAATCCAACTACAGCTCTTATCTCTGTAAGAAGAGGGACCTCCAGTCAAGCGGGTCTATACTATGTCATAAAGGGGGCCGTGTACATGGTCTGTCTGCTGTGAGCAGCACAATCTCAATGCCCAACAGTCAGTTTGGAGTCCTCTGTTTTATGTGTTTGTGTAGAACTATACCCTGTGGCATTGAGGGGGCACAAGTGTGGTAGCTCTGAACTTGATATTTTCTGAAACTAATATATCAATGCAGTGACCAAACCCACATGAGTTACAGTTTACCAAATGTGTTTTTTAAGCATATGCATATATATATGTGGTTAAAAAGCAGCAAATGCTAGAGTACATTTGGTTTAACTCCAATCTTCCTTCGGCTAGGTCACACCTTGAAGTACAGGCACTCTAGCAACTCTTGCTCTGCCCTAGCTATTACTGGCTGAACAGCCACCTCATGGACCCATGCAACACTGGGTCAGTACAAAGTCTCACTCGGCTCCAAAGCACAGCTCTGCAAAATGCCTCTCCTGGCCCCTCGTGCAATGGCATCTTTGATTTACGTCTCTCTGTGAAGCTTCTGGTCCGTGTTGCATCCTGACAATATGAGCAGTTCTTATCAACCATAGTGGATTTTGTAGAGAAAAGAGCCATTTCCAAGCTGAACACGATGGAAGATGTTTGCTCTGTGAGGCATTAGTGTAGTGCTCTCAGACTCTTCCTTCCAGCTGTAAGAGATGGGATCGTATTATTTTGAAATGGGCTAAATATAAATGAGGCTGCCGGCCTATGGCTGCCTTCTGTGACCTCTGATTTCTCCCATCGTATAAACATTATAGGCAGTTTTGAGTCAAATCTCAAAAGAGCAGAGAGAAAGTCATCAAACAAAACAAAGACAAGCCTTTCCATGAGAAATGCTACTCGGTTTTAGCCCTCTGGTTTTCTCTGAATATGAGATTTGTCCTGTTTTTTCCAGCTAGAAGCAATTGGTCCCACCTCAGGAGACTCCTTTGTGTGCTACCCATATCTCTTTCCTGGCACCTGCTTCTGACTCCCCCTGAAGTAGAACAAGCTCCCTGAGAGCAGGAGCCATGTTCCCAAGGCTCTTAGTGCAGTGGCTGGTCCAGAGCAGGCACCTGTCAGCCACAGGGACAGAATGTTTGTAGAATGAGACCTGCCAACAAACGGAGGTCCACAGGGGAGAACGTAGAGGCCATCAGAATCCCTTCCCCCCAGCCAAGGAAAGGAGAAGAGGGAGTTAATGCTTGGGCTCTTAGAGTAGAAAGAAAATGATACAGCAGCCAGGCGGTGCAACTGGTAACCACTGTGTCCAGAATTTGTCTAGATCAAAATCTAGAATGTTTAAGGGAGAGAAGAGAAGAGAGGAGAGGAAAAAGTAAAAAGGATTTACCTATAGCCTGGTCTGCCACTTGAAAGAGTCACAATTGTTAAACAGTCCTTTTGCCCAAATTACAGCATCCCAAGAAATGCAAGAAAGTTGCTGTGCTCCCTCTTCGAGTGTCTGTTATTTTTATTTATTTTTTGTTTGTTTGTTTATTTTTTGGCTGCATCGGTCTTAGTTGTGTCATGCGGGATCTTCACTGAGGCATGCAGAATCTTTTGTTGCAGCGCCCGGGTTTCTCTCTAGTTGTAGCGTGTGGGTTTTCTCTTCTCTAGTTGTGGTGTGTGGGCTCTAGGACACGTGGACTCTGTAGTTGTGGCGCACGGGCTCCAGAGCACGTGGGCTCTGCAGTTCGCAGCACACAGCCTCTCTAGTTGAGTCACACAAGCTCAGTAGTAGTGGCCTGTGGGCTTAGGTGCCCCATGGCATGTGGGATCTTAGTTCCCCGACCAGGGATAGAACCCATGTCCCCTGCATTGGAAGGCGGATTCTTTACCACTGGACCATCAGGGAAGTCCCAAGGTTTGTTATTTAAATGACAGAACTGCTGCCCCCATCTTCCTGGCACAGATTATGTGAGTATGAAATAAACAAGTTCCTGCCATTCTCTCCTTCATTCAGCCTTTCTGTGACTCCCCTCTTCTCACACTCACCCCACACTCACACCAGTGGAAAGAAAGACTATCTAGTGCTAAGGGCCATTTCTCGACACTGAATCCAGCTGTTCCTGAGAATTAGAGCCAGGATAAACACATTAGCCCATTTTCCACCTTCAACTTCAAATGCTCAGTAAGAAAGAGCATCAAATAGAATCTCTCTGAGAGCAATTTATAAGGTGGCTGGTCAGAGCTGGGGATCCAGCCTTGCAGGGAATTTATTTCCAAGTAAGTTGATACCAGGGCTATTTACTGGGGTGCATTCCCGCCAAAGTCAGCATTTGAAAATCCAGTGAGAAATTTGTGCTGGAAAATGTGAATTAAATAGCTCTTAGGCTACTTCTTGGTATTTGGGATTTTGCCTAGCAAGTTGATTCAGTATGTAAAAGCCTCAGATTTTCTCAATTATCACGAGGTGGTTAGGCCTGCCACTGCTGCCGGTCCAGAATGAACATGGTGCAACATGTGGGCCTGGATACAAACCCACCACCACCAATGAGATCCTTCAAAACGTCGGAGTTTCCCTGAAGATAAGGAACACATCTGGGCTCAGCAGTTGAAGTTTTGACTTGAATGTTTGCCACTTCTTATCTTTTAGTAATTTTTCCTTCAGAAAGTTCCAAATGAGATAACCTCATTTGGATAAGTGAGACCTACGGTATAAAGAAAGAGACAGTTATTACAAAATACTCTTCCAAGAACTGAGTTTAGTTGGTTAATACCATAGTTCTTCATGTCAGCTTGCTTCATTATTGTTTCCTGGGCTTGTTATTTTTATCCTGTTCTGACACAGGCTTTATATATGATGAGAGACACCAGGGAATTCAAGATAGGCAAATGAGCAGAGGAAGGGTATGTTAGTGATGACTGGGCAGGGCAGCAGAGGTGATGATCAGGCTTGATGTGAAGGAGAGTGAGCGGACTTAGACTTTCTTTGTAGCGTTTCCTACATTTATGTGAAATGAGTCAACTCTCCTGGCCCACCATCCACCATGTTGTTTACAGTAGACACTGCACTTTAGCAGGTGTTTTTAAACATTCATCTAATGTACAGCCACCCAACTGATGACCCCTAAGCTTCTTCAAGAGATGGCCGAGAAGAGACATTAATATAAGAATGTAAAGTCTTGAAGATTTGGGCTGGACAACTGTGGGGATTTGATTTATTGGGGGGTTCTTATTGCTTAAGGTTTTAAGACAAGGTCCCTGTTCCGGAGAGTGGGAGTGAGTTATGGGTCATGGGACCGAAGCTGCAGAGAGGCAGGAAGCGAATATCTCCACTCCCATTGTCTGAGCCCATGGAGAAGAGCATGGACTTTCCATGGCCCCCTTTCACGACCTGACTTGTCCATGGTATGACAACTGTGCCTGTGAAGCAAGAGAGCAGGCAGGCCGCTGTCCATCTGGGCTGTGATGCTCAGCCGTCTGGGGATGGGATGTAGAGGGGAACGCCTAGAACTTATTCCTCTCTTCTCCGCCTTCCTTGTCCTCAAACCTAGCCTTTCCTGGTTTCTAATCAAATCTAGTCATGACTTAGCCACGGTCAGCTTTTACTCAAGTGACAGGGAGGTCAGCAGACTACGCCATCTTGGACCACCAGGGAGCCTTGTTATAGATGTTTCACAGGTCCAAGGTCTAGTCTATCTAGCCTGCAGATCTGGAACTTCAGTAGTCAGCAGTTCTGGAATAATGACCCACACCCTGAGACACAAGTGAAACTCATCTGTGGCAGAGAGCCAATAGGTAAATTTATGGTGTGGAATGAACCTTCCTAATAATCAGTGCATTTGCTATTTGCAATGCTCTGTCCAAGTGTCAGGGTACATAGCAGAGAGGACTAGTCATCACAATTAGTGGCTGTCACATAAAAAAGGATCAAGGCAAAGGAGTTTAATCAGGCTGCATTATAACCTGCCGTCATCCTCAGATTTCTGAAATGCTCATCCTTTCCAATGCGCAAATGTTTGAAACTGTCAGACACAGGATTCCTCTTCCTGCAGTGGTAGTGTTGCTGCCACCAACTCCATTTCTTTTTCTTTATTGTTTACCTGTGGTCTTAGACCTTCGATCTGGGATTTGGGCTGGGCTACCACTTTACACTGTACATTCTGTTCTAGCTGGAAAGTCCTACAGACATGGCTTGTGTGCAGTGGAACTCATTCATTAAAAATAAATTAGCAATGTCCAACAGTATCTTTTCAAAGACTGTTGAATGAGTCAAACCTTCCCTAGTTTTTCGCTTGAAGCGACGTTCATTACCCAATTTAGGGATAAAGGAAATAACTCAAGTTCTTGCTAAATTACAAAGGGGGCATGGCCATGGAAAATACTAGAAATAATTTTTTTTCACTAAAAAAAGGTAAAACCAAACTCATCTTGGTAAGCCACTGGTGCTGGGTGCTTTGAATGGAAGCTCAGAGTGGCTAACACCTGTGTCTTATCACACAGGCCAGTGAAAGGCGCATTCACCTCGTCGTGTCCCGCCAGCTTCGGCAGCAGAGTCCTGACATCTTTCAGGAAGCTGGCTGGAACAGCAGCGGCAGCCAGTCCCCAGGGCCAGAGGACAGGAGCAACACTCCCAAGGTGAGGCCCAGCCAGGGTATGTCCACAGCTCCTGCAGGGAGCTCTTTCTTGGGAAGGCTGCATACCTGAACATTTTTAAGTGTCACCTCTGGACTTCATCACTTAAACACTATTTGACTTGTCTTGTAAAATGGAAAGCCCCAAATCCCATCTTCGAGAACTGGTGAGATAACAGGTGTCTTTCATCCAAGCAGGAGAGAGGAAGGTGCGTGAGAGTTTTGAAACCTGATCTTGAAAACCAGACCTCATATAGGGACCTAATTTCTAGCCTAAGCCAGATGGATGTCGTGTTTTTCCAACAGGCATTTGGTTTAAGGACTGCTCCCATTCACTTTGAAATGAAACAAGGTTTGCTTGGTTTCTAGTTTTTGAAGTTCCCAGTCTGCCTGAAAATTAATGATTCCCCTTTAGTAAGTTTGTTTTTGCAAGAAGGACCCAGGAAGATAATAAAAACACTTGAAGTTCATGTAACATTAGTTCATGAAGTTCGTGTAATAATTGGGATTGGGACAAACCAGAGAGCATGTGTCCTTACGGCGTTAAATTCCAGAAAAATTTTAAAACACTGTGGATGAAGCAGAATGCATCTCTAGGCAGAATGCCTCCTTCAGGGCAGCAAAGTGTAGCCTATCTTTAAGTGAGGTGACTCAGCACAATATGTACTTCTGTCATGGCTTTTATTAGAGGTAATACTGTAACCTCTCCATTTGGATGGGTATCTAAGCAACACAAACCTTGTTTAGTGCAAATTCAGAGTCCTATAGCCGTGGCTCGGCATCCTGTTGTGATGGCAATGAGTTTCTAGCCATCATTCCTCCTGGGACCTGGTTTCATTAAATCACTTGTCACTAAAATCTTACAGGTAGCCCATTCTTCTTGCAACAGAGATTAAGGAATGCCTACATTCTACATAAGGCTGTGTTTCAGTTTGGAATAACTCATGAGTTTGAGTTTTTGAGCAGTGGATACAGAAATAGTACTCAAATTTTTGATTTTGGAATACCTCTGCTTTATATACTGTTAACTGCACAGCCTACAAAGCTACACCACCTCTCCTTTCTCCAGCCAGTCAGACAGCCATGCCCCATAAATCCATAAATTTCAGGTTTATTTACAATAAACAATCTAGAAAAACCAAGTACCTCCTGCTAAAACCTTTTATGGATAAGGACTCCCTGGTGTCTTTTTGCTAATAAATACCATTAGTGTTTAAATTAAACCAATGGTATTTATTAATGGAAAACTAGCTTATTAGCTCAATTAATTAAAGTTTTAATCTAATTATAGTTAAGTTAACTAGACCATATTCTATTCTGGTTCATTACACCACTAAGAATGCAGCTTCCACCAGCACTGTGGGCTTTATAATCCCTTCCTCCTAACCATCATGAATCATGGAAACAGCTGGGGTAATCTGATAAATTTTTTGCTGCAACCTCCTGTCATGTGTCCAGTTCCTGGAAAACATATATAACAGACTGGTCTAGTGGGAAATTGTAATTATTTTCATTTTAATTTATAGTTCTATCTGCCTTCTGAAATGTACAAACACACACACACACACACACACACACACACACACTGGCATATTTAAAATTAAACTAAGACACATAGACATTTGATGATTTAGTTTTTTATGATCCTACTAAAGTTTTATTTAGAAAGCAACATGGCTTTTTGAAAGCAGGAGCTTAAATGATTCAAAGAAATACCAAAGAAGGCAAACCAAGATTTGTGAGACAGAGAAGTTGTTAGCCAATTGAAAAGTTAAAGAATGACAGGCATCAAATTTAGGAGTGTGGTTACCTCTGTGGGAGAGGAAAGGAAACGTGACCAGAGGAATATCACAGAGGGACTTGAACTGCACACAGAACCTGTATTTCTGGTGCTGCATTGCAGAGTACACGGGTAGGTCATTATGTTCATCTTTATACTTTTATTATACGTCTGAAATGTTTTCTTTTAAAAATCCAAAGCAAACATTCCATAACGTATTTTAAGAGCTGAATGATGAGTATTCAGGTGCCCATGATACTTTTTAATCAGTTTGAACTGTGTCATAAAAATTATATTTTTAAACATTAGGGAATATTCTGAGGTCTCCACAGTAGGGAAGGGGGTGGGAACAGAACACGGGTGGAAAAGAAGATCTCTGTTGTATGTAGCTCTTCTTCTTCCAACCAAAGTTAGGCACCTCTGGGTGTGAAGGGTTCGGGGTGTCGAGGGATGATGACTTGGGTTTTTCTGTCCCTAACATGGATCTCTCTCTGGTGGGGAACCGAGTGGCTGTTAGAGGCACAGGACACCTTGATTTGGGGTAGCCCAGACATTCATGCTGAGCCTGTACCTGCTCAACAAAACATCCCTGTGCTCAGTGCAGCAAGACTGCTTGGTGAGCACTGAGGAGGTATGATGGAAAGACTCTGTCTCCAGGGACTTGTATCTGAAAGCATAGACAGCACATCTCTGCAGCCAGGAGGACATAGCTTTCAGCATTCAAATCTTATATGTCATGTATTTTATTTGACAGCACTGAAGTTGGTTTGAGTTCTCTATTCAGTGAGACAAATTCTTTCTGGAATAGTTGGGTAATTAATTCTTTCATGTGTGTTTTTCTGACCATCACCTGAAACTTGATAGATTAATTTATATCACGTGTTTAAATGGTACCTCTAAAAGCAGAGCGGTGTACAGGGGAGAGCAAGGAGTTAGGGTCAGACATCCTAGGTTTCAGCACTCAATCTTTCTCCTGCCAGTTGTGATTCATTGATCAAATTTTTTTTTTAATGGTGAGCCTCGGTTTGCCTGGCCTGACACATGGAAGTAAACAACAAATAATTTTTTCTTTTCCTAAAGGAGTATCTGGCCAGTCTGTACATTATTCAGGCAATATTTATTCATGACAAAATAATTAAGGCCTCAGTAACACTCCCTATTAACTGGAGTGGCAGGAGAGAAGCCAATGGAACTTCTGGAATATTTCACAGGATATGTAATTTTGCTGCTTTCACATGAATTTAGCAACATATTTTTTAACCAAAGTATTCTCAGATAAAAGCCATATCTTCATTTAACTGCATTTCTTTTAGCCACAGGTTTGCCGTATGTGGGCATTCTGACCCATTTTATAGATGAAGTCAGAGGAACCTGGAGTGATTACAGTATTATGAAATCTCTCGCTTATTACTATTAGAACCCAAATAGCGCTTCCCTGGTGGCGCAGTGGTTGAGAATCTGCCTGCCAATGCAGGGGACACGGGTTCGATACCTGGTCTGGGAAGATCCCACGTGCCGCCGAGCAGCTAGACCCGTGCACCACAACTACTGAGCCTGTGCGTCTGGAGCCTGTGCTCCGCAACAAAAGAGGCCGTGACACTGAGGCCCGCTCACCGCGATGAAGAGCGGCCCCCGCTCACCACAACTAGAGAAAGCCCTCGCACAGAAACGAAGACCCAACACAGCCAAAAATAAATAAATTAATTAATTAGTTAATTTAAAAAAATTATATAGAACCTAAATAGCAACAAACGATGTTCAAACTTTCTACTAGAAAGGCAATTAAAGTATCGGAATTTTTTTCACCTGGGTAAACATTCTAAATACTGTATTGCTAAAACCCCGTACTCGATGAATTGTGGGAAATTAGCATTTTCACAGCGTATTGTTGAGATTATAAATGATAGAGCTGTTTCAAAGGTAGTTTATCAATATCTGTCAAAATGTTAAATGCTCAGGCTCTTTGATTTAGCAGTTATACTTCTAGGACATTAGCCTGAAGAAATATTTACACAAGTGCACAAGATATGTGTGTCTAAGGATATTCACAGTGACACTGTTTAATTTTGTGAAAGACTGTAAAAAACCCAAAAGGTCATTAATGGTGGATATGGCATATTCACACAATGAAATACTAGGCAGCTGTTCAAGAAGAGATAAAGTGTGTGTGTGTGTGTGTGCTTGTGTGTGTATATTTACATAAAAAAGATGTCCTTATTTTCCAGAGCATTCCATATGTGTATAAGGCACCACCTTGAGAGATTGACTAACTACCCTTACAATACCCCAGGCCCCCTAAAAATAATGGAGTTAAGCACTTCTTTGAGAGCCCAGGGAATACATGCCTTATGAATATCCCCAGGAACAAGCTGAAGCAGCAGGGCAGCCTGTTGGAGTCTCTGGGTTTAGAGCTTTGCCCTGAGTTGGGGGCATTTCAGAACTGCCTGCATCTCCAAGCTGGGATCTTTTGAGAGATATTTGTGGTTAAAGGAAGAGACATCCTGAATCTAATTGCTTTTTAAAAAGGAAAAGTCATGTACTAAGGACAGATCTTGAGATCCCCTCCAAGTCTACTCCTTTGCCTCAGCTGGAATGCTAGAACCACTATGTTCATACTGTTACTTGCTTGTCTTGTCTTGAAACTTTTCTCTGAAGAAAGCCCCATTTCAGTTTTACAGCCTTCATCTGACAACCAATCTCTACAGGGCACTTCAAAGTTCTAAGGTTTATATAAACACAACCCGGACCTTACAAGTACGAATTGTAACATATACCTTGCTATACTCTTAATTTCCAATTTATTATTCTATTACTATCAAAAACAATGTGGCAATTTGCAATTCATCCATCCATTTATTCGACAAACATGTACTTACCATCATCAATGTGTTAAACACAATGTTCAGGGCTAGGGATACAGTCACAGGGCATTACTGTATACAATAAGGCCATTAAAACAGATGTGGGTTATTTAAAACCATAGGAAATCATCAGATAATAAATGCACAAAAATCCTAGGCTTAGCTTGCTTCATAATGAAGCATTAAAAATTGATTCTGTACATGAAAGCATTAGTTCTGTATGATGTCAACCATCAAATTTACAGAAGTTTGATTATAGTTCATTTGATTTGTTGCATAGATAATATATTCACAGGGTTAAAAAAATGGGAAGTATATACTAAGTTTCTCACCCTTCCCTGATCTTCCCAGTTTCCCCCTCCACCCCCATGAAACCACTTTTTCTTCCAGAATTTCTTTATGAAAATGCAAGTATCAGTACAAATTCTTATTTCCCTCCTTTTTTTTTTTTAAAAAAAATGAAAGGTAGTATACTTATATTTTGTTCTGTAGCTTGGTTATTTTTGTCAGATGTGTTTTTAAATTTTCTTTCTTTAGATAGAACTTAAGCTATGTTTTGAGCCATAGACTTCTTTGAGGTTTGATCAAGTGTTATAAGTATTTATTTGCAGTGCAAATGCCCACCTAGTCTCCTAGGTCACTGCCCAAGCAGGAAGGAGAATAACTTTTTTGAACAATATATATTGATACATATTCATTGATAAAGCAGTACCCTTGACCTACTCTTATTGCTTCAAGATAATGTTGAATGTGGCTTCAACGTTTTTAATCTAGTGTTGTTGAATCAAATCACAATTTGCTCTTGAAAATTTGGTCTACAATGTGTATTATATAATGTATATATTATGTTTTATGTAATAAAATTAAAGGCTATAACTGCACATTATTTAGGACTGCTAAAGTAAGAGTAAAGTTGTCAGCTGGGGCAAACCTAGATATTGGTGAGATTTTAGAGTATAATATCTAGGAAATTCATTATTTTTCTTTGAGGATTTCTGTCATTGATTACCTGCATAAATTAAACTGGAACTACTTAATTTAAATATGGTTACATTTTAACTTAGAAAAACTTCCTGATGTTCATGCAAGACGAGAGTTTTACGAAATGTTGACTCACTGTATCAGGAATAAATGGGTCACCTGAAAAATTTTGGGTGCAGTTCACTTTGTATACTTACTATTTCTCCAGTGGTCTCCAACCTATTCCTCTTCCCATTTTTTACTTCTCCCATTTGGAATATAACTTTTCTCTGAGTCAGCCTATGGAATTTGGGATAATGTAACTCTGTTGAGAGTGAGGACCAAGTGAGGAGTTCTCTGCCTCTCTCTCCCTCCTTCTCTCTATGTACAACCAAGAACCACCATCATATATTTACGCAATCTTGGTAGTTTTTTGTATGTAAGAAATGCAAACCCACTTATGAACAAATGTGCTATATTTGTTTTTCTGTCTGTGCCTGCAGCCCCTCCACTCTGCGGTCACTTGTCACGAGAAGGTGGTAAGTGTCCAAAAAGACCCCAGTGAATCACTCGGCATGACCGTTGCAGGGGGAGCATCACATAGGGAGTGGAATTTGCCAATCTATGTCATCAGTGTTGAGCCCGGAGGAGTCATAAGCAGAGATGGAAGAATAAAAACAGGTAAAAAGTAAAGAGACTTAAGGTACTGGGGCAGCAGAGTGTTAAAAGGAATTAGCGGCTTACTGGGTTAGGTAACTGTTTCCAGAATTAACAAGAGAATGTGAGGGTGATCTGGCCAGGGCATCTGTTACCCATTGACCATGATTGGTTTGGGTATAGTTCCTGGACCGGGTTTCACCCCTCTTGGTTCATGTGGGTTGATGTGGGCCACCTTGCTTGCTGGTAAAGTGAGAATTTGCAAACAATGCCAAGAATTAATAGGGAAGAGCTACAGTTATGAGCAAGTTGCCTTGATTAACTGGCATAATTTGGTTCCATTCATTCTAAGTAATTCTTTGGTGGATTGATCCAGTGATGAAACTGTTCATGAATTGTTCCATTTATGGGTTGGATAGGAGAAATGATTTGATAGATTTTGATTCAGTGAATATTTATTAAGTGAAAATATCAAGCCAGGTACTTTCCCATTGATGATAAAGTAGATTCACTACTTTAATCTTATGTGACTTGGGCTCCTTAGAGTGAAGGAAAGAGATGTCCAATTTGTATCTTTGATAGTATTGTCAATTCACATGGATGGGTAGCTGATGGTTGAGCAGATATGCCCTTTCAGGGTGTTCAGATTCAAGAAATAAAATGTGAAGTTTTTGAAGTACAGTTGCTCAGCCTGAGGGGTAACAGGGGGATGGCATGTGTGAAGGGGTTCAGTCAGCCAACCTAACGGTGCTTCTCTGGGGCTCAGGATGAACTCAAGGCCTTTCCCGTCTTTCTCCTCCTGTCCTTTTACTCTTGCTACAGTTATTCTGTGTGAGAAAGTTGATATTCAAAGGAGGCAGAAAAACAGGAGGGAGATAAAAAGATAGGAAATGGAGGTAGGGGAGGTATGTACTTTAGTTTCTCTTTTCTTTTTCACCCAAGCACCCGGGTGGAGAACGATGAGGTCAACCACGAAGTGACTTATTAGTGAGAGAACGTGAGCAGAGGGTTATATGATAGGATGGCCCTGCACACAGTAGGGGCTTAACCAGTGGTAGCTGTCAGCACCTTTGCACTGAATAGAAACGGAACCTCTTCTTCCCACCTCTTTAGGAACACAGTTCCAGGCCCACTGTTCTTAACTGCCGCAGACTCATCTGTCAGACTCTCTCATGGGAAGCTTATTATTTATTCATTCAACCCTTATTTATTGGGTGCCTACTACATGCCTGGCTCCGTGTGGGTGCTGGGCGCTTTGGCCACATGCTCCGCCTTTGTGCTAAAAATGGGAAGAAAAGGAAAAAAAAGGAGGTTTTCTTTGATTAAATAGTGAACGTGGCTATTTTATCTCCCTTCCTTCCTTCCTTCCTCCCTCCCTCCCTCCCTCTCCTCTTTCCTTCCTCCCTCCCTCTCTTCTTTCCTTCCTTCCTTCCTCCCTCCCTCTTCTTTCCTTCCTTCCTCCCTCTCTTCCTTCCTTCCTCCCTCCCTCCCTCTCTTTCCTTCCTCCCTCCCTCTCTTCCTTCCTTCCTCTCTCCCTCCCTCTCTCTCTTTCCTTCCTCCCTCCCTCCCTCTCTTCCTTCCTTCCTCCCTCCCTTTCCTTCCTTCCTCCCTCCCTCCCTCTCTCTCTTTCCTTCCTCCCTCCCTCTTCTTTCCTTCCTCCCTCCCTCTCTTCCTTCCTTCCTTCCTCCCTCCCTCTCTTCTTTCCTCCCTCCCTCCCTCCCTCTCTTCTTTCCTCCCTCCCTCTCTTTCCTTCCTCCCTCCTCCCTCTCTTCTTTCCTTCCTTCCTTCCTCCCTCCCTCTTCTTTCCTTCCTTCCTCCCTCTCTTCCTTCCTTCCTCCCTCCCTCCCTCTCTTTCCTTCCTTTCTTCCTCCCTCCCTCTCTTCCTTTTTAAGGCAAGAGCCAAATACCAATAGGTGTGCTTTAGAATCCCCCCCACATGATTTACCAGCGCCTTGGCACATGCGCACCGCTCGCTATTTGAGGTGTGAAAACCCAGCCGCATGTTGACGGGAGGCTAAGGAAGTGCCCCTTGCCCTCCCCACGTACCCGCATCCCAGTCAGTCCCTGCCCCTTTGCCTTTCCAGTTTGCACTCTTACTAAGAATGGCTTCTGCTTCTCCGGTCACTAGGTGACGTTCTGTTGAATGTGAACGGGATTGAACTAACAGAGGTCAGCCGGAGCGAGGCGGTTGCTTTATTGAAAAGCACATCCTCCTCGGTGGTACTTAAAGCTTTGGAAGTCAGAGAATGCGAGCCCCAGGAAGAAGGCAGCAGCCCAGCAGCGCTAGACTCCAACCACAAAGGCACGGCCCCACCTGGCAACCGGTCCCCATCCTGGGTCATGTGGCTGGAATTACCACGGTGAGTCCCAGCGTGACGTCCTTGGGGAGGTGTGGGAGGAAACAATGATAGTTCTTAGACCACTGTTTCACTCTCTTGGGCTGATTCAGGGCACTGACATGTTAATGAGACCCAGGCTTGGTTGCGGGTCTATTTGAAAGAATTTGTGTTCCCTTTTGTAACTGAAACTGCAGTAATTCTTGGGCAGGGACGAAAGCCTGGATGTGGAAACACTGGCCTTCACGGCGAGGAGCTCGTAGGGCTGCCACGTTTGATTGTGTGCGTTGTATGTGCGTCAGGAAGCTCAGTCGACAGAGAGAGGGCGCTGTTTTCACACACTCTGGAGCAGGGCAAGGTCACCTTTTCTCAACTGGCTAGTGGCGGGCCTAGGAACTTGCATGGAGGTAAAACCCGTCTGTGGCTTCACCTCTCCAGCTCTCCGGTGGCCCCAGCTAAACCCAGAGCAACGCAGCAGCACATTTTGCCTTTGCCCAGATGTTGGGTCCTGTGTTGATTGAGGGCCTATCTCAGATCACCTCTCCCTTGTTCCTACTCTTGAAAAGTCCTCCTGTAAACCTTCAGGAAGCAACTAGTTTGTCATCTCAGTGAGATGTAACTAGAGCATTAGAGGGGAGCCAGATAAATGTTTCGGAAAGTTCAGGAAAGGATTTGAAGGCAGCCTTGCTAAATGGCTAGATACAGAAATCAAATATTCGAAGGAGGGATAAATTGGGGTTTGCTCACCTGCATCAGAGCATAAACTCTTGGCCTTCAAAGGATTGCCTTAATAATTCCAAATGCATGACTTAAATGTTAAACATTAGAGTCACTGATGATGATATGCTGGCAGAGGATTAAATGAATGAAAGTAGGATGTTTGGTTTTAGTACATTTTTCTCGAGGGTGGAGATAGGTTGGTCTCTCTCTCTCTCTTTTAATTTTAAATGAGGTTTTAGAAAACATCCCTACCTCAAATACACACTGAGATTCCCTTTTTAGCCTTCACTAGTTGATAAAATATTTTTTAAACGAGTACATTTTAAGTTAAAAACTGGGCATTGAGTTTAAAAAATGTTTTAATTTTTTAAAAAAATTTTCTTCCTGGGTGGAAGAAGAGAATGTTACTTTAACTAAAATCATATGAAAAAAAAATTTCTAAAACTTCAATCTATTAAAATGGATCATTTAAAAAATATTTTTGTGCTTAAAAGCTACTTGTCTTATAAAACAGAGTTCCTTGCCGTTCATTCATGTAAAGACAGAACAAATGTGAGACGTGTTTTACTTCACGTACAACCAAGTGAATGGCTTTCTCTCCCTCTACGTTTGCCCTTGACTTTGGGCACAGCACTTCCCTGCTCTTATCAGAAGTCCAATCTGGATTTTGCTCATTTCCTTTAGAAGAAGAGAAAGTGTGAAGCCAGCAAAGACAGCACTGGTTTGCAGTCCCCCTGGCAATTTTTAGTTTCCTTCATCCCCTCCTCTCCTCGTAGTAATAAGCACAGTGAACATTCAGAGGGCACCAAAGGGTAGAGAGAGAGTGAAAGGGAGTCTTCCACCCTTGGCCCCTCAGATCTGCTCAACAGAGGTCACAGTTACCAATGACTTGTGTAATTTTCCAGGGAGTGTCTATGTCAGAGGTTGGTAAACTTTTTCTGAAAAGGGCCAGAGAGTGCAGATTTGGAGGGTCATGCTGTCTCTGTTGCCGCTATTCATTTCTGCTGTTGTGGTGTGAAAGCAGCCATAGACAGTCAATACATAGATGAATGGGCATGCCTGTTTATTTATAAAATTGGGTGTTGGGCTGGGCTGTAGTTTGCTGACCCCTAGTCTAGGTATATATATACACACACACATACAATGGTAACATATACACTATGATGTACAATAATTTTTTTTAATCTAAGAATATACTTTGGGTATCATTTCACATCAGTACACATCAAGCTGCCTCATTCTTTTCTATGGCCAATAGTATTCTCTTGTATAGAAGTACCATATTGATTCAGCCAGTCCTGTTGGTAGTGGACACTTGGGTTGTTTTCATCTTTCATAAGCAATGTTGCAAAAAGAATTCATAAGGAAGGTACGGGGCTTCCCTGGTGGCGCAGTGGTTGAGAATCTGCCTGCTAATGCAGGGGACACGGTTCGAGCCCTGGGCTGGGAGGATCCCACATGCCGCGGAGCGACTAGGCCCGTGAGCCACAACTACTGAGCCTGCGTGTCTGGAGCCTATGCTCCTCAACAAGAGAGGCCGCGATAGTGAGAGGCCCGCGCACCGCGATGAAGAGTGACCCCCACTTGCCACAACTAGAGAAAGCCCTCGCACAGAAACGAAGACCCAACACAGCAAAAATAAATAAAAATAAATTAATAAACTCCTACCCCCAACATCTTAAAAAAAAAAAAAGTTAGTGTGAGTTTGCAGGCAGTATCCAGAGAATTAATGCAAATATGGTTTGGACCTAGATTAACAGATAATTTCCCTCTAAAAAAAAAAAAAAAAAAGGAAGGTACGATGATGCTCATTGCACTGTTGTTGTGTCCACTACCAATAGGAACTAGTTAAAGAAATCATGCTATATCTGTACAACCCTGTGATAGGTTACCTGGTTATAAAACTATCTGATCACCTCTTTTTGGATTTCATAGGCATTGCATCACTGACTCACACTGAGTGGTGATGTGGAGAAGTGAGGCCTGTCTCATTTCTTTCCTTCTCTATGTGGCTTGGTCTTTCTACCTAACGTTCAAGATAAATGTCTGTTATTTGGCGTCTTCTTTTCAGGGAGTCCAGATATGTATTTGTTACCTCTTTTTGTTTTATATCTTTCATTTTCTCTTGAATCCTTTTCAATTCTGTTTACTTTCATTCTGCTTTCTTTGTTTGTTTTGATCTGTCCTTCATAACCCTTACTGTGTTTTCAGTAGTACATCTTTGCCTTTGTAGTCACTTTCATTTCTGTGTTCTTATTTTTCCCTTCCACGTCTTTCTTCTCGGCCCATTTCTTCTCCTCTTGTCTTATATCTCCCCTTGAAATCTTATATCTCTGCCTTAATCTCTTTTACAGAGCCATTGTTTCAGAAGTATTTTAAATTCACAGTAACAGGGTTGGTTATAAATTTCCTTTTCTCTAGCAGCATTTCATTTCTGTGGTAGCATTTTTCTGGTGAGTGGTTTTTGTCTGTTACTGTTTTTACTGTTACTCTCCGCCTTTTCTTTTATAATGTGTCTCTGGTTCATTTTTAAACCTTTGAGCTAAATTTTTCTTGGAGTGGCTGTTTGCTGGAGGTTTATAAAAAAAAGGAAGGAACCAGGGCCATCTTGCAGGTTGGCATTTCTGATCTTGACTGCATAGAGCCCCAAAGGTGCCAGGTTCTCCCTCACTGATGCAATACCATGGGCATAAATGTCTCTAGTCATTTGGCATTAGTGATGTCCTAAGAGTTTCAGGCCTTAGCAAAAGTTACTTACCTGCCGGAACCACTAGAGATTTAGGCTGCAAATAGTTTTTTTTTGGTTTGTTTTTTTTTTAATTCACAAAGGAGACATTTCCCTCCGAGTTATACATTTACCCAGTCAAACCTTTTCCCCTTTTGCTTAACAGATTTTGAGGGAAAACTATTTGCCCTAAAGTATGATCCAGCCACTTACCTAAGATTCCCTACCGGTGAAGAAAAGTGATATGTCAGCAGGTCTGGAAACAATCTCTTTTCTAGGACATTGTGATCATGTCCTTAAGTGCAGTCCAACACGTAGAATGAATGTATATGAAGAGGGTGCCATTAGTATGCTGAACCAGTGGGTGTCAGATATAATAAATAGTAGCAGAGAGTAAAAGTAGGTTATTAAGGACAATGCAAATATGTCTCACCCTTATCAGGGTGCCTTTTGTACACCCCTGGGCAGTAGCTCCAGACATGGGCTCTAAGCTATACAAATTATCAGATGCCATTCACTTGGAGGGGATTCAGAAAACACTGAAGACCTTCTGCTTTATTCACTGTTGGCTCTCAGGGCCCACACTCCACATCTGGAAGTCTTTGAAAACATGCTCTCATCTGGACTAGTATGATAGTGATACTCATTAACTCATTTCTTCTCTTGCCTAAGTATGTAAACTTTCACTTTCCTGAACTTCATAAAGCATTTTGATGAGGATTGTCTGTATTGAAGAGCAAGGAGGCAAATATCATGTTTTTTTTTTTTAAGTCAAAAACTTTTACATTTTAACTATAGGACAGGGACAGTGTCAAGTACATCCAAACCCAGAATAGAAATAACAACTGCAACAGTAGCTCATACTGATATAACCTTTTCTGTGTGCCAGGCACTCTGCTAAGAGCTTTACATGTTCTTTGCATTTTTCACTCATTTAAAGCTCACCTCAGTCCTATGATCTAGGTACTAATATTATCCCCACTTTAAAGATAGGAGACTGAAGCACAGAGTGGTTAAGTAACTTGCCCAAGGTAACATGCTAGTTAATATGCAGAACTGGGATTTGAACCAGGCTGCCTGGTTGGGATCTTAAGGGATCTTAACCACTACGCAATGTTTGGTGAGCATCCTTTAGGAGGATGTGAAGCCTATATTTAGCTTTTATAATTTGAGTCTTAACCGTTTCTCTCTTTACTGTAAACAAGTTCTGCAGGAGTGTAAATGCCTCAGATCTCTGTCATTCAGTGGATGTGTCATGCACTCAGCAGCGTATTTCTCTTCATTGCTTAGCCTCTTAGGCCTCAATTTTCTTCCCATTCTCCTCCCCACCTCCCACCATTACCTTCCCTGTGTGATGTTTGCTAATAAGTAACAGTCAATCAGAAATCAAATGAGTAACTCCTGGCGAAGTCATTTAAGGAGCAAAATTAGTCTTTTATAATTGCCCCAAACTCACCTATATTTATGGTGGGATATGAAGGCACTTCTAATGTGTTTGTTGTAATAGTGGGTGGAGCCGCCACAGGAATACCTAGTGTCTCTGTAGGTCTTTAAATGGCTCTGCTTAGCAGGCATTTGTTGAATGAAATAATCAATAGAGTAGGTTCTAGGAATAGCCCTCATGGACTTCGTAATACAGTAAGCAACAACATGTCATAGTAAATTATTAAAAATTATGAATTAAAGAAGTTATAATTAAAATATTATGTAGGCACAGGGTGCTTTGGGAACCTAGAAAATACATTGGAGTGAATGGTGGTATGTTTCATCTAGCTGGAGGATATAACCAAACTAGGAGAGTTAAGAATATCAGTTACTTTTCACCATCATGCTATGTAACAAACTAGCTACAAAACCTCAGTAGCAGAAAGTGAAAGTCAAAGACGGAAGATGGAAGTGAGGCTGCCCACATCTGGAGCGTGCAGGCCAAGGCTGCAGAGCCCTGGGCCCCCAGTGAGCGGCCCCTCTGATGTGCAGAATGCCCGTTCTGCAGGGAACATCAGACACAGATCAGCTTCAGCTGATCCAGGCCAGGCGTGATTGATCTTGGCTGGCTCCCTCATGCATTTGCAGTCCTTTCTGGGTCGTTTAGGTGGCTCTGCTAATTTTGGCTGGCCGTGCTCCTGTGTCTAGATTTGGCTGGCTCTGGCCAACATCCCACTGATGATCTTATGGCTGAATCCAGAATTGGAGGGGGGCACCACAGAATTATACAATAAGTGGCACGGATGATACCAGGGAAGGGTGATGACTTGGGGCCATTAATGTAATTATTTTACACAGTAAGGAAGAATGAGGAGTTATTAGTTGTTTTGGACTTGCTGAGGTTGAGATACCAGTGGAACATCAAGTTTGATAAACATGTCTACAGCAGCAATTCCCAAAGTTTTTTTTCAAGACCCCTACAGTTATTTGGAGTATTGATGATCCCCAAGAGCTTTTGCTTATATAGGTTATACCTATTAATATTTTACCTTATTATAAATTAATCTGAAGAATTTTATTAAATCATTTAAAATAATCCATTATATTATTAATATAAATAACATCTTTTATAAGAAGCAGTATTTTAAAAAATTACAAGAGTGGCAGTGTATGTTTTTTGCAAACCTCTTTAATGTTTGGCTTAATACAAGATAACTCTGGACTCTCATATCTACTTATGCATCCAGTGTCGTGCCAGATCACCTATCACATGTCCTCTGGAAAATGTCACCACATGCTTGTAAGAAAATGAGAATGACTCACTAATGTTATGTTGAAATTTTTGTATTGGTAACATAAAAATTTTAGATGATTATTTTTATAGCTTGTCCACATGGAATAAAATATCAAGAGTCAAGGTCCAAAGTGATAATTAATGAAAAAACCCAATGGTCAAAAGGGTGAGAAATACTTAAGTTTCGAGTATTGCTCCATGTACCCATTTATATGTTTTAAAGAACGTTAAAACATATTTAATCATAACCTTGGGTAAGAAGCACCGACCAGCTCTCCTCCGAACATTGGGCATAGGTGGGAACATAATGCTCTAGTGTCTGGGGAACAATTACCTGCTTTGAACATGAGCAGTCAGTGAGCCACTGTGTAAATGTGGTATCAAACACACCACAACTCCTACAGGATGAATTTACTAACATCAAGTATTACTGTGAAATACAGCAAAATGAGTATTTTATAATAAAAATATGGTTATGTTTCATTTAATGAATTCATATTTTTCAGCAATTTCAGTGAAATTATTGTAAATGATATATATGTATGACAACAGATACAAAACTGAGTTGAATTTTAGGACTACATTTTAAAGTTACCCACCAGACAAACCCAAAGCTTGTTTTACTTCAAATGGGAGTCAAAATGCCATGAAAAAAGTCATATTACATTGATTAGCAAGGTCAGTAACAAATGTAATGACCAACTTCATCACCAGAACATTTCTCAAGAGACTTTTTATTGGTTTTTCAAAAAAAAATTAGTATTTCAAGGTACAGTTTATAAACAAAATCACCAAATCTTGACTTTTACCAACATGAAAATGCTAATTCTCTTTCAAACCAGTTCCTGGACTGGGGTATTTTGGAGTCAAATCCAGCTCCTGACATACCTCTGTCATAACTGTAACAGTTTTGTACTTAGCCTGCACCTATGTTAACACTGATCCAACTGCCACTGAATAATGAAAGGAACAGCTTCCTCAATCAAAGTTTCTATTTTAGCTGAGGGTTCTACCCATTTACAAAAGACCTGTGGTCTTTCTCCCATTCCTGTTATAACTTGCTATTCAGTTTACCGCCAGTTTTTTCTCCTTCAGTATGAATCATTCTTACAATCTTTAAATGTACCTCAATCTCCATTCACTGTATTATGCTGCCTGCATTCTTCTCTATAACCTATCAAACATGTAAAACTATGTATAAACTGGTATCTTTCAAAAGTCAGAACTTCAGCCAATGAATGAATGAATTAATGAAATACATTTTTCACTGAGATATTAACCATTTATTCAAAGAATTTTTCCTTCATTAAAAATTATTTACATCCATAAGGAAATAAAAATATATCTGTAAGTATGCTTGAATGTGGTTCATCAGTAAAGATTTAGGCATAACTAACTTTTTAATATAAGTTGAGAAATTAAACCTTTGTCAGAAATCTTTAAGCCAGAAATGATTCTTTTCCAGTAGACATATAAACAGAACATAATAGATGGTGTCTCTTTTAAAAGGGTGGTTAGCTCTGGAAAAGAGAAGTTCAATTAGAAAAATCCAGCTAGGGCTTCCCTGCTGGCGCAGTGTTTGAGAGTCCGCCTGCCGATGCAGGGGACATGGGTTCGTGCCCCGGTCCGGGAAGATCCCACATGCGGAGCGGCTGGGCACGTGAGCCATGGCCGCTGAGCCTGCGCGTCCGGAGCCTGTGCTCCGCAACGGGAGAGGCCACAACAGTGAGAGGCCCACGTACCGCAAAAAAAAAAAAAAGAAAAAGAAAAAGAAAAAGCCAGCTAAAAGCACAAAGGTGACTGGGCTATGACACAATTTTGAATGAGACCCATCCAGTGCTATTAAGCCTAAAAAAAATGCCAATAAAGGGAATGGGAGATGAATCACAGTAATTACTATGAGTTCGAATTAACTGTGCATTTACATTGATTTCATTCTATTTCAGGTACCTGTACAACTGTAAAGATGTTATACTGCGAAGAAACACAGCTGGAAGTCTGGGCTTCTGCATTGTAGGAGGTTATGAAGAATACAACGGGAACAAACCTTTTTTTATCAAATCCATTGTTGAAGGAACACCAGCATACAACGATGGAAGAATCAGGTAATAATAATGACTACTTAACAAAAAATTTATATCCAAAGATTGTTTTATACATGCAAAAAGCCTGGCCCCATTTGAAATAAGGCACCTATTATATCTTTTTTCATTGGTAAGAAATATAAAACATTTATGCAGCATTCCATTTCTAAGAAATCCAAAATGATTTGTTACTCTTGGTCCCATACAACAACTTCCTATACTTCTAGCATTCTTTCTAAAACAAGCTGAACGATAGAATTTGAAGAATTTAAGTGAGGGAGAACCTTAATTAGAAGTATTGATAATATAATTAAAACTGACAGATGGAGCAAAAACTAGGACCACCAAAAAAACTTGCATTAACTTCAGCTGTGGCTCAAAATGTTAATCATGTACCTTATTTTATTTTTTTTAGATGTGGTGATATTCTTCTTGCTGTCAATGGCAGAAGTACATCAGGAATGATACATGCTTGCTTGGCAAGGATGCTAAAAGAACTTAAAGGAAAAATTACTCTCACCATTGCTTCTTGGCCTGGAACTTTTTTATAGAATCAATGATGGGTCATAGAAAAACAGGAAATCCCAAACAAGCTAAGTTGAAACAATGTATTTATCTTATCAATTTTTGTATTTGAAGGCTACAATGTAAAAATATAAACTTTAATGTCAGGAAAAGTAGGATTTAATGAAAAGCCAATTACACCTCAGAAAATATAATTCACAAAATATAAACATTACTAATAGTTTTTATTCAGTGTGGAGCATTTCTCATAACTTTAAGTTTATATTTTTCTATCAATAAAAAGCTCTTAAACAGCTGACATGGTTTGTATGCCCCACTGAATTCAAATCATACAGTTAAATTAAAATCTGGTATATGCTGAGGTCTGCAAAGGGTACATTATGGGCATTTTAAAAACAATTTCCAGACAGAGGATTTAAAAAGTGCATTGCTGAAAAATGTTCATGAAATGAGAAATAAATATTTTTCAAAAATTATACAGCTGTCTTTTAGTATGTGATACTAAGTTCATTTCTATTATCACTATTTAAAAGTTCTTAGTAATTCATTCTTTCAAAACCATGTTGCTACCATCACTGACAAGTATCTTCTAAGGGCTATCCCTAAAAATGTTCACAGAATTATATAAACTTGTATTTTCTTAAATGTAATGGGAAATGACTAATCTAAAGCTCTTATTTATTTTTATTCACAGTATAGCTAGTAATTGTATACAAACTCTACGTGCTGCTCAACCAATGAGCCTTGGAAGAACCATCAAGAAAGGCCAAACCAGCTTGACCTAGCTCATAAAAGATGGTGGTGAGGCAATTCAAATTTGTGTCACAGTGACGAGTATTTGTCCATGTGCCTGCCAGAAACTACATTTAGGGCAAGTTATTTCAGAGGTCACCCAAATGCCATTAGATTTTATTACTTTGGATAGAAAAGTTCCCCTTTAGTTTCACCATGAACCCAAATTTAGAACACTGAAAACCTGCTATCAAAAAGTTGCAGTATCAAAACTGTATGAGTTCTTTAATATGCATAGCAACAGTGCCACAGCAGTGATGATAAAAGACTAGTTTTAATCTCAAGACTCAGAGGTGCATTTTGATGCATTTTGCAGTGCAACTTCTTAAGAGACTGGTATTTGATTAACTAACTCAAGGAAACTGGCCAAGAGGGAACCTTGACCTTTATCAATCAGCTATTATGTACACAGCTAAACATAGCTCTTTAAATTCCCTGCTGAGTGACTCATTCACATTACTTTCTTCAATACAAAGTCATTACTTTTTATTTTTTTAAATATTACAAGACAAAGATTTTTAACTTAACATGAAAAATTCACTCTTTTATTTTAGAAGAAAAAAGTTAACTTTTCAAACTAACAGAACAAGAGTAAAGGCAAATTTCTTAAACATTATCCAGAAAAATAAGATTTATAGTATCTATTTCTGGCACTACTGTACACAAAAGGCCATAACCATGCCTATTCTGCAGGTGTAGCTTCGGTGCTTTCCTGTTCAGGGGCAGGCTCGCTGCCAGCTTCTTTTCCTTCTTTGCTTCTTTTAGATTTTTTGTGCTTGTGTCTCCTATGACTGTCTCCTTCTTCACTTTCATGGCGACGTCTACTATTACTAAAGAAAAAAGAAAGGTGTATTCTTAAAAATGTTTAAGTAGTGACAGATCAACCTACTTTAGGTAAATTCTTGGTATAACAGTGGGTTTTAAATAATCTAATACTTTCTTTTTCTCAAACACATTTTGGGGAGTAATCATTTTTTATGTGACTTTTATGCTGAGATTATATTTACATTTAATGCTCACCTTCACTGATATTTTCCTAGAACCCTAAGAACCATAAACATTAGATTATGAGACCGATGCACCGCCCACTGTGCCAAGAGGGCCACTAGGGCCCATATACTTCATTCTAAAAGACTAATTACAAATTAGAAACTGAAGCACTAGATCAAAACAGGAAATATTTCCTAGAGTTGATTTTAGGCAAACAATAGGCATTAAAATTTAATGCTGATTTTTTTTTTTGGTGGGGGGGCTACAAGGCCCTGAATTTTCTTTGATTAAAATGAACATCAGTTTGTTTAATAACATTTACTACTAAAAACTGATTCATATGACAAATTCCCCCCCACCAAGATAATGTAGTAAGTCTAATTCTCATTTTTTATTCCATGCTTATTTTGGCTTATGGGAATTATAATCTGGTTAGATTTCAATATCTTTGTTGAAACCTATAAGGAACCAACTATAGTCTTCCAATTAGGAACACATATATGCTCTAGTGGTTACTTAGAAATGTTTGCTTTTACTTCCTGAAGTCAAATCAATTTCTCTTGGCTTCAAAATGATTCACTATTAAAGAGCAAACCTTCGAGAGGACTTGTGTCTGGTTTCCTCTTTCTCTCTGTGTCGTCTTTCTCTGTGTCGTTCTTCTTTCTCCCGACTTGCTCTGTGGCGCTCATAGCCTCTTTCTGCATACTCCCTGTATCTGTATCGTTCTTCATCACTGAAATCAGAATAGAAACAAGTTTTCTTGACAACTGGATTGTTGATTCTGAATGACTTCAAGCTACAAAAGACGTGACCTGAGTCCAAACCAGAAGTCCCAATGTTAGCATCTTACACAGAATAGGTGCAAAGTATATATTTGTTGAACTGAGAGGAAAACAATGCTGTTCCCAAATTAGTACTAGATCTAATAATACAAGAATACAAAATATATAATAATTACACATTATGTTAAAGGGCCAAGTTCTGTGCTTTCACAGTTGTTATAGGGTAGAAATTTTATATAAATGCTGTTTTTCTTCAAAATTTGGGAGCTGTAGCTGATTTAAATTTTAATCAGCAGCTTCATTTTACTTTTTAGAATTAAAAGCATGTTTGTATATTTCAGATTTCCAACCAAAATTCTTAGGATATTTATAAAATCTTAGGCACACAGTTAAGATTCTAAAAATATATTAAAAATATTTGGCTTGGGGCTTCCCTGGTGGCGCAGTGGTTGAGAGTCCGCCTGCCGATGCAGGGGACACGGGTTCGTGCCTCGGTCTGGGAAGCTCCCACATGCCGCGAAGCGACTGGGCCCGTGAGCCATGGCCACTGCGCCTGCGTGTCCGGAGCCTGTGCTCTGCAATGGGAGAGGCCACAACAGTGAGAGACCCGCGTACCACCAATAAAAAAAAAAAAAAAAAAAAAAATTTGGCTTATGACAACATAGTGGAAAGTAGATAAAGGTTCTTAAGTTTTTGAATCACATAAAGTATATATTCATCTAATGAAGTGGTATAAACATTAAGAACAGAGTGACATCAAAGCAACTTCCATTTTCCAGTGAAAATTAGAAAGCAGGCAATTGTAAACTGTCATATATTGGCATTCTTAGTAGATGTGCAAATTTATGAATACAGGCATACCTCAATGATATGAACCGTAGGTTCAGTTTCAGACCAATACAATAAAGTAAATATCACAATAAAGCAAGCCCACGAATTTTCGATTTCACAATGCATATAAAAGTTTATACTGTAGTCTGTTAAGTGTGCAATAGCATTATGTCTAAAAAAATCAATGTACATGCTTAATTAAGAATACTTTATTGCTAAAACATGCTAACCATCACCTGCGTCTACAGCAAGTCATAACGTTTTGCTGGTGGAGGGTTTGAAATATTGTGAGAATTACCAAAATGTGACAAAGAAACACGAAGTGAGCAAATCCTGTTCGAAAAGTGGCGCTGATAATAAAGTATTATACAAAAGACTGAAAAGAAAAAGCAACTTCCACAATAACCACACAAAATGCAGGCAGAAAATTGCCTATGGACATACTTGAATTCTGACATCCCAATAACTTAACACTATCCTGTGTGGTGAGGAAGGTGGGGTTGGGGGTGGAGGGAGGGGACCATGGGAACAACTTCAAATCCATATTAAGCTCTGCCTCCATTTTCTGATTTTGGAGAGAATGGACTAGTGAAACTGGGACAGACGGTAGTCATCTTTACCTCCTTAGACCTGTCTCTCCATGTCCTTTCGTGAAAATGGAGACATACTTCTGTTTTTCTCTTAATCCTTCAAGTCTATTTTTTCTTTTTGTTCAGCATAGAAGTCAACATTTTCTACACCCTAATGTCAGTAAACTCTCTTAGAATGAATAAAAATATCTTCTAGAACACTGTGTGCTAAAGAGCTTTGGTTTCTAGAAATGTATGTTTAATACAAATTATTAAATTAGAATTTGTACATAGCCTCAAGATGTTAAGGAATCTGAGAGGGAATAACAGGAGACAGAATCAGGTGGAAGTATAAGCCATATAAAAACAAAGCCTAACTGTGGTCTCTTAGCAAAAGTGATAATTCAGGAGTGCAACACCTAAAGCCAAGTCATATTGCCGACCAAGTTATTATTGCCTGTGATACATTTTTAATGTTATTTTAAAAAGTATTCATATATGCATATATATGGATGATATATACACACACACACACACACACACACACACACAGAGATATGGACACATATATACAAACACGACTTTTTTTCTAATCATAAATGTGTACTTGGTACTGGGAAGGTGGAAGCGTGTCATCAGAAAGGCAATGCACCACGACAGGCAGTGTGGAGTAGCAGGAAGAGTCCATGCAAAACAGGCCCAGGAACATGTCCTGACTCTGTTATTTACTAAATGTATGACCCAGGGTAAGTTACTTAACCTCTGTGAACACTCAGTTTTCTCATCTGTAAAACTGGCAACAGTCTTTTTCAGGGTTGTTGTAGAACTGGCAATAACATTTATAAAGTGTTTGGAACAAGAGCAGGCCCTCAAATGGCCACTAACAGGCAGGCTCACCATCTTCATTAAATTTAATGTTAAAATTTTCAGAAGCAGAACGCTTTTTGTAAAGGTGACTGTTTCTAATAAAGTTTCTAAAGGAGAATAAACTCACACCTACCATGACAAATGAATATTAGCATTAATATTATCCTCTTTTTAAAAAATGAGCTTCTTTGTAATGATTCCAACTGGATTTACCTAAAAATAACTAAGGTCAATTATCTCATAATTTGTCCTTTGTAACCCTCTTTTTTCCCTCTCACCCTAACACCAATTCTTGTTAGCTTTGAGGCCTTTAAGATTCTGAAGGCAGCCATCTGATGGGACCCTTCCTACACAGATGGTGGAAGATTTGGTCTCGTACACAAAATATAAAGACCCCTTCTCTGATAAGCAGCTGCAGCACAAAGGTTTCTCTGAGCCTGGAAATCATTAGAGCTCATTTCAAACACCCTAGAATGACCAGCCTTCTCTCTGGCCCACAATTAAGCGGCCTAAAAAACAGATGTTGAAACTGGTCTGTAATTTTCAAAACAATGACTCTGTTATTTGTAACAACACATACTACATGCCATATTGCTGAAATCTCAGTCTTGAGAAAAAAATGGCCTTTACTTATACTTCATTTGGATTTTCCAGAGAACACTTTATTCCTGGGATAATTCAGAACAACACAAAATTCTTCCACCTTTTTTTCCTTCTCTGGCCTTGAACTTTTAGTCAGATTTAAGTAAACATTACTCCTGATGCCCTACAGCTAGCAACATGAAAATCAAATATGATTTAACCATTAACACTTTTAGCTTCAATAAAAAGTAGCATTTGTGCATGAGTGTGTTTGAAATGGACAAAGAATTTTATAAACACTGTATTATTTATGCAAAGAAAAGTTACAAGCTCTAGCAAAGCAATTCATTTCAGACTTCTTTCCTATGAAGTTTTGCATTAAGCTCCTTACCTTGTGAACATGTACATTCTAGAGATAACAGTACTATCTCAAATATATTAATTTTAACTACATTAGAAACAATTCAACTTCCCAGAAAGTAATGCCCTTGAATTTAACAGAATTCATGCACTTATGTGACTGAAGTTATTAACAGCACATGTCCCACCACACGAACTCAAAACATACACTTCAACACACACACACACACAAACACGTATGTATATACCATACCTTTACTTATTTAGTCAGTACAATGTTACCAGGTGCCTACAGTGTGTAAGTCATATTATTAGGAGCTACAGGAAGGAAAAAGATTAATAAATCCTATGGAGTTTCTTCTTGCACTTTTTTTTACATAAAGTTTTAAACTTCTAACCAGTCCTAGATATCGTGACAATATTATACGGTTAAATCTATAACGACAGTGTATGAGTAATTCTGTATCCTCAGCACACAACTCTGTGCCTGGTACATAACAGGGACTCAAAAAATGTCAGTTACGTGAGAGAGTGGCATGGACACATACACACTACCAAATGTAAAACAGCTACATAGTGGGAAGCAGCCACATGGCACAGGGAGATCAACTCGGTGCTTTGTGTCCACCTAGAGCAGTGGGATAGGGAGGGTGGGAGGGAGATGCAAGAGGGAAGAGATATGGGGATATATGTATATGTATAGCTGATTCACTCTGTTATACAGCAGAAACTAACACACCATTGTAAAGCAATTATACTCCCAATAAAGATGTTTAAAAAAATGTCAGTTACATGAATGAAAGAATGAATCTGGCTCCCCACCACCCCCAAAAGAAAAAAGAAAATCAAGTACAGAAAGAGTAATAAAAACAAATGAAAAATAATAGAATTTTTAAACTACCTAATTTCAAGACTAGAAAGGATTTTAAGTAATATCTCAACCATATTTCCAGTAGATAGTATGGCTCTACTGTTGCTTTAATTTCTCTATGCTTCCATTTCCTCATCTGACAAATCAAAATTTAGACTGGATAACCCCTAAGGACCTTTCTGGATTAAGAAGTATGATTACGTGATCACATCTAACAAAACAAATGCTGTCTGAATCAAGCATATGCTCACATCTTGAACTGATACATTACTTCATCTCATCCAGCAAAATCAGAAAACTGTGTACCTTACATTTATCTTATCCATAAAAATAGCTGATAACAAAAAAAAGTTATCTTTAGCTTATTTCATTCTACATTGTGAAGGTACCTAAATGGATATGTTAATTAGAAAGATGCCCAAATTAATGCTTTGATATAAAGGTTGATTTTTATCCATTTCAAAACCTATCTAGCTAATACAGTTTCACCGACAGTTTTCAAGATTGTTTTTTCTCTATTGTATTCACCCTCCTCCCTGATACGTGTTAAGTCATTTTATTCACTGACACATTCATTACGTTCCAGGCATTACTGTACAAAGTGCTGAGGATACAGAGATGAAAAATGATAGTCAACACCCTGAAAGAGAAAGACATGCTTTAAAGAAAATACACAAAATGCTTAGGGAGCATGTGAAGGAATAATTAATTCTTTCTTTCAGGTTCAGAGTTGCTCACAGAAGACAAATATGAGCTGAACCTTGAAGAATCAGTAAAAGTTTGTGAGGCAGAGAGGATAGGAATAACATGAAGAAGGGAAGTGTTAAACTACTGAGGCTTTCCAGAAGAGCAACTACCTAGTTCAGTGTAGCTAGAGCATGCAGTATATTGCCTTGGGAGAGAACCAGGGTTAAACTATAGAAAGGTGCACTGAATTTGTGACTTATGGATCATAAAAAGAATTTTGACTTTATTCTTTATGCTAGCAATAAATGAATTCTTTCCAATGGCACAGAAAGTTTTAGGGAATCTATTTCCAGGTCCCCAACTTCCATATTTATTCTTTCCCAAACATGAACTGCCTAATGATACACCTGCAGGTAACACATATGCCACTTCTCTGGCTAACCTCTCCTCCATCATGTTCCTGGCCTTTTACAAAAGAAAGGCATTCTTTTCACCAATTTTACTATAGTACATTATTGGCTCAGGGTATAAAAACCATCATGGCATCAAGATCATCTAATTTAAAATATTAGTGTCAGTAAGACCTATTTTATTCAAAGAACCATAAAGCTTCTATAGGGCTTTAGGCCTTTCTCTCTTATACATCTGTCTGCTACAAAGTATGAAGAAATGGAATATTTTGGCCTGTGTCCTGGGATGTTCTAACGTCAGATATCGTGTAGAGTAGTGTGGTGGAGTCATAAGAATTTTCCCTGAACTAGTAAAAAAACAAAACCAAAAATTCCTTCTGAAGGAAAGCAAAACAAAGTGCTGGGGGGGCAGCACCTTATTTTGAGTTCTGTGACTATTTTATCTTAGATTTAGATAGGAAATATGGATTAACTCATTTAACTGGACAGAAAAATGAAGTCAGACTTTTTTCCCATAGAAATTGGGTGTGATGTGGCTGGTTGGCTTGACAATAGGAGCTGTCTTTTACCAATTAAGTTATTTAGTAACTATTTTCCATAAATGGAATGGGGGAAATTTGCAGCTCCAGGTTTGCATGAAAATAAATATCAAATACACATAAAGGTGTTTCATTTTTTAAAGACATTTTGGAAAAGATATATTTCCATTTTCCTAACCCTTTCTAAGCATATTAAGTTGAACAGGGTACCTCTAAAATAAAGAGTATTAAGTATAATTGGTAGTCTTCTGATAAGTCTTGGTAAAGCCCTTTTGTTGTTCTTCCAAGAAACTGAGAAAACTAAAGACTTTGGAAACAGGGTCTTTGCAGATGTAATCATCAAGGCAAGATGAGGTCAGACTGGATTTGGTTGCACCCTAATCCAAAGACTGTTATCCTTATAAAAATAGGGAAATTTGTACACAGACGCAGAGAGGAGAATGCTGTGTGAAGACAGACACAGATTGGAGTGAAGCATCATCTACAAACCAAGGGATACCAAGGATTGCTAACAACCACCAGAAGTTACAAGAGAGGCAGGGAACAAATTCTCTCAAAGCCTACGAAAAGGAACTAAACCTGCTGCCACCTTGATATGAGACCTCTAGCCTCCAGACCTGTGAGAGTAAATTTCTGTTGTTCTAGGCTAGCCAGTTTATGGTACTTTTATTGCAGCAGCCGTAGAAAACAATTTCACCGAGTAACAATCAGGTGGTTTCCAATTATCTGCTTTTAAGAAAACTGAGCCATGAGCTAACAGATTCTTAAAAATAACTTTTGATGACAGGTTAGCTGTGTAATTTTGACATATCACTAAATCTTAAAGTGCTCAAATAATTGAGTGACAGAGCCGCAACAAAATTCCATCAATTCTTATTTACATATTTTATGTGAACAAGGTTTCTCAATGCTTACATCTATATATTAAAAAAAAAGAAATATAATTAATGGCAAAGCCTTTTTTCCCCTAACAGTAGTAACATTCATTCATGGATACAAATATTATTTAGGGATGGGAAGAAGCTCTTCCATCACATTAAAGAATGTAGTTCTGTTAAAGTATTTTCAGAATTTGTATTATATTTATATATATAAATAAATAAAATCAAAAAAATTTTAAATACTTAATCTTATGGTCATTAATTTTTTAATACATTTTAACTTACATAGGTATGTTGCAGGGAATATTGACAGGATGGATTAAAAAAACTTTTTCAAGAAAAAAAATATTTTGCATTAGAATAAAATTCTTCAGGGGACGTGGCTCAGAAGTAAGAATTCAAGCACAAAAAGAAACACAGAATTTCCAACTGTTACAGAGCTTGTTTATACATTTTTAAAAAATGGATAATGATGTTTAGCAAATCACTTTAGTATTCTTAATCCATTGGATAATAGAATAATGATAACTTTATTTTAAAATTGTGAGATTTATAACAGACTGGAAATTATATCTATACAGCCAACTATTAATACTTAAGGTGAAAAATTTTTGATGGCAAGATAAAAATATGTGAGGGGGTATGACGTTTTCAAAATTGTTTTAAGGAAGAAATGAACAAGCAAAGTTGAAGGCTGCTGCTTTAGATAGTGGGAAATCCTTATGAATAAACAGCCTTGATGTTTTTAAAACGGCTATCCTAACTACTCTTCAAGCAATCCTTTCCCAATTGTAGTGGATTTTCCATCCTGGCACTGAATATAAATTCTAAAGTGCATATAAAATACAGGTGTACAAATTACTGCACGCTGAACATACCTGTTGAAAACACTCGGCGTGGGACTATGATCACGTTCCCTCTCTCTCTCTCTGGTGCGTTCTCTTTCTCTGTCTCGATCACGATCTCGTTCTCGGTCTCTGTCTCTGTCTCTATCTCGGTCTTTCTCTCTTCTTGAGTAATAGTCCCATTGCTTACTGGTGTCCACAAGACTAGGCCATGAAGGAGCAGAACCAGGAAGGTGGGGAAAGGCAACTACAGAGAAAAGAAAATAATAATTAAAAACAAAAGTTATGGTACTTAAAAAACAAAAAAGACCAAAAAAAGTAAATATCCCACAAAAATGCTTCACTAGATTAAAAAGAAAATTATTTTATACATAGAATAGAGAAATAACATGGTGAATACCCACAGTCTGGGTAAATACCCAAAAACAAACCTTAAAGATCTAACATATAAAGACTTCATTTTGCAAGGTGAACAGCAAACGAGAATTAGATACACCACAAACTTCCCAATACATCAAAAATGTAAACCAGAATACATAAGGACATCTTCAAAGTGCTGAAAGAATGTTAACAATCAACCTAGAAATAGGTACTCAAAATTATATTTCAAGAATAAGACTAAAACAAAGGCATTCATAAACAAAAATAAGCGAAAGTTATAAACAACAGAGTTCACCAAAAAAAATTTCTACGAGATATATGCATATTACATTTCAAGAGTTACCACTAAAAAATAGAAATAAGTATATTATTTCAAAACAATGTAGGGAAAAATAGAATTTTTTAAAATTCACCTGAAAAATTCAGTCAATTCAAAACAGAATTAGAAAGAACGGGGATATGGGAGACAAGTGTGAATAGCTCAAAGATCACAATAATACAAAAGGCATTGAATTAAGTGACAGAGATTATTGATTTGTACTTTTAAAAATTCTACTTAAATGCTGAAGACACAAACAACCCAATCCAAAAATGGGCAGAAGACTTAAATAGGCATTTCTCCAAAGAAGATATACAGACTGCCAACAAACACATGAAAGAATGCTCAACATCATTAATCATTAGAGAAATGCAAATCAAAACTACAATGAGATATCATCTCACACCAGTCAGAATGGCCATCATCAAGAAATCTAGAAACAATAAATGCTGGAGAGGGTGTGGAGAAAAGGGAACACTCTTGCACTGCTGGTGGGAAAGTGAATTGGTACAGCCACTATGGAGAACAGTATGGAGATTCCTTAAAAAACTAAAAATAGAACTACCATATGATCCAGCAATCCCACTACTAGGCATATACCCTGAGAAAACCATAATTCAAAAAGAGACATGTACCAAAATGTTCATTGCAGCTCTATTCACAATAGCCCGGAGCTGGAAACAACCTAAGTGTCCATCATCGGATGAATGGATAAAGAAGATGTGGCACATATATACAATGGAATATTACTCAGCCATAAAAAGAAACGAAACTGAGCTATTTGTAATGAGGTGGATAGACCTAGAGTCTGTCATACAGAGTGAAGTAAGTCAGAAAGAGAAAGACGAATACCGTATGCTAACACATATATATGGAATTAAAAAAAAAATGTCATGAAGAACCTAGGGGTAAGACAGGAATAAAGACACAGACCTACTTGAGAATGGACTTGAGGATATGGGGAGTGGGAAGGGTAAGCTGTGACAAAGCGAAAGAGAGGCACGGACATATATACACTACCAAACGTAAGGTAGATAGATAGTGGGAAGCAGCCGCATAGCACAGGGAGATCAGCTTGGTGCTTTGTGACTGCCTGGAGGGGTGGGATGGGGAGGATGGGAGGGAGGGAGATGCATGAGGGAAGGGATGTGGGAACAGATGTATATGTATGACTGATTCACTTTGTTATAAAGCAGAAACTAATAAAAAAAAAAATTTAATAAACAGTAACTATATAAATAAAAAAAAATAAATGCTGAAGATAAGAGACATAAAAAACACACAAAATGGTTGAAAGTAAAAGAATGGGGGGAAAAAGGAAAATACTAATAAAATAGTAATAAAATAAAATACTAATATCCCCCAATTTCCATATGAGTAGCTGTATTAAAGCACACTCATACAAAAAGGATTACTCGGGAAAGAAAGGAAGACTACTTGAAGGTGGAGAATGCAACTGACCAAGAAGACAGAACAAATTAAACTTCCAAATATCTAACACCATTGCCTTACTTTTTATAGAGTAAAAACTAATAGAAATAATACAGGTAGAAATAAAAAAATCCACCATGATCATGGGAGATTAACATACTTTTTCAATTACTGACACTTTAAGCAAACAAAAAAATCACTATAGATATATGAGGACCAAGCAAAATACTGCTAACAAAGTTGATTTAATGGACATAACATAGAATACTGCCCAGGGCAGGTAAAGAATACTCATTCTTCTCACCCATATGAAACATTTATAAAAATATACTATGTACTTTCAAAGGATAAGTATAACAGACACCATGTTCTCTGACCACCATACAATTTAAATTAGAAGTAAAAATTTTAAATTATGGGAAAATAATCTCCATATAAATCAAATTTAAAACACACTTCTGATATCTCAGGGGTCAAAAAAGTCATAAATTTAAAATAGTTTAAAAACCGAACATAAACAAAAACACAATATATCAAAAGTCTAGAAATGAAAACTGTTCTGGAGGGAAATTAATCTTAAAAAACACTAGATTAGAAAAGATGGAGAGTGAATGAATTAAGCTTTCAACTTATGAACCTAGGAAAAAATAGAATAATCTAACAGAAGGGAGATAATAAAGATAAAAGTAGAAATCAAGTAAATAGAAAACTACCATACAATAAACAAAGCCAGAAGTTGGTTTTTAAAGACTAGACGAATAAAACATGATAATCTTCTGACAAGATTAAGAAAAAACAGACCTCATAAAAATTATCAGAACCAATAAGGGACTACAACTACAGATGTTGCAGAGATTAAACAATACAGAGAACATTATATACTTCAGACCAACACATTAAGTAACTCAAGAGTGAAAAGAAATCTTGACTAGTACCATAATTATTAAAGACATTAAATCTGTAATTTAAAACCTACCCACAAGACCATATGGCTTTTACAGGTGACTTTTACGACAGATCACGCTAATAATATACAAACTTCCAGAGAATAGGAAAAAAAGATTATTGCCTAACTTATCCCATGTGGCTTGTATAACCTTAATACTAAAACCAGTTAAGGACAGTACAAATAAAGGAGAATCACAGAACAATCTTACATATGAACCTAGTTGTCAAAATCCTAAATAAGTCAGTGTTTATTTTTAAAGAATAAAAAGGTAATCAATCATGACCAAGTTAGGTTTACCTCAGCAAATAAAAGGTGGCTCAATATTAGAAAAATTTAGAAATCTGCCACATTAACAGAGAAGGAAAACAGTATGATCAACTCAGAAAGCATCTGATAAAGCTCAATATCCGTTCACAGTTTAAAAGCCCTTGGAAAACAAGAAGAGATTTTCCTTATACTGACATAGGGTTTTATCAAAAACCTAAGAGTAAAAACCTAGTAGTATAAATACAAAAGCATTTCCTTTAAAAAAAAAGGGGGGGGGGGTGTCCCCAGACAAGAACTCCACTTTCAGTACTTCAATATTATATGGAGATCCTAGCCAGAACAATAAGACCAAAAAAAGGGGGTTGGGGGTGGGGGGAGGTGAGGAATAAGAATCTGAAACGGAAGGAATTGCAGATGATACTGCCTGAAGAGAATTCACAAACAAATTATAGTGAGAGTTCAACAGGTAACAGGCTACAAGATCAACATATATATTGATCAATATATATACATATAAATAAAACAAAAACCAATTATATTTCTAAATACAAGCAAATACAAACAGTACATGGAGCTTAAATGAATACACCATTTATAAGAACAAAAGATAGGTACCTATGACTAAATCTAACCCAAGATGTGCAAGAAGTGTATGGAGACAATTACGGCACTCAGCTGAAACACATTAAAGAACACCTCCCTAAATGGAGAGTACTTCTTTATACATTAACTCAATGTTGTAAGGTATGAATTCCTACAAACTGTTCTAGAGCATCAATGTAACAAATAACATGGTATAGTAAGAGAAAGGACTCTGGAGCAAGGCTATAAGGTTTAAAGCCTGCCTCTGCCACTTATTGTGTGACATTGGGAAAATGGCCTTAATCTGGCTGTTCTTAAATTCCTTAGTCCATAAAATGAGGGTCATAACAGTATGCCTGCTTTATAAAGTGTCAGGATTACATGAATTAACAGTGTTTGTCATACTTGTACGCATAATATAAGCATTAATTATTAATAAAAATCAACAGAGTTTTTCATGGAACTTGCAAAGTTGATTCTAAAATAGATATGTAAGAGCAATGGCCCCAAAATACTTCTGAAGCAGAATAAGGTAGATAGACTTTGCCGAACCAGATATCAGATTTACTATAGAACTCAAAATTAAGGTAGTGTGGCATTATTAGCACAGGGACAGTTAAATTAACCAAATGAATAGTCTAGAAAGGTAAGAAACAGATCCATGCATGCAGGGAAACTTGATACACGAATGGAGAGATGACACTGTAGATCCCTCAGGAAGGATAACCAAGTAACACTGGGACAATTACATATTTACTTTATAACGTAGGCAAAAATTAATTCCAGATGGCTTAAGAACTTACACAGGAAAAAGAAATTTGACAACTTTTTTTGGGGAAAAATGTATTAAAGAATATCTTTGTATACTTGAGGTAGAGAAACTCATGGTTCAAATATGAACCCAATTAAAATGTGGTATGACTTTGCACAGTTGATGAAGTGTTAAAAAAAATGATACTTTTAATGTATCTGCCATAGAAAATTTCTTCTTTGAGGGGCTTGAGTATAATTATCACTTTAGTACAGAATACTTACACAGTCATAATAATGTGACTATGGTTTATTGTTTAGCTTTTAGAATAAAGTATTTGTCAGGGCACAGATAATTTTGGTTACAAGACAGAATATTAGAAGTATAGGTGATCAAAGCAGGGAGGCAGAGGTGGAAAAAGAGGTGAAGGCTTGGAAAGACACAGTAGTAGAGACTGATGGTACATGAAACAGAGGGTAGGTATATAAATAAAAAGAGGAAGAAACAGAGTAATATAATTTCACTTCAGGGGAATAGGAGAGGAGTAATGATGGTAAGTGAGTAAAATACACATCTATCACACTAGGAAGATAACAGATCTAAATTTATAAAGTTATATAATCAAGAAATAGGGTGATAAGCCTATGTAGAAATGCCATGCAGACCATCAAAAGAACTAAAAACCATTAAAAATGTTTGTCTCTGCAGTTCTTCAATATTCCTGCAAAGATTACTTTTAAACTAGGTATTACTTTATAAGCACAATCTTAATATGCACATCAAGAAAAATCATTGTTTCCATCTACAGTTACTTAGTAGTGTTTGAGGATGAACTACAAAATTCTAAAATAAACAAAGGTAAAACAGAATTACCAATAAAGAGGAAGTAGTATTTATCATCTTCATTCCAAGGCTTTGTTTGGGATAAAGAAACCTAACTTTCCTCTATTTAATTCTTGTGCTATGCTTTATCATTGTTAGTACTAAAGACATCCTCATTAAAGGGGGGGAAAAAGCTCATCTCTGAGGGGGTGGTAAAGAGTGAGCAGAAAACTCTTGCTTTTTTATTAAAAATGTGCATGTATTACTTTGAGAAAAAGTTAAAGGCTTAATTAGCCAGTTTTTAAAAAATGAAATCTTCCACAAGGAAACTGTGCAGGTAATCTCAAGAATAAAGTCTTATTCTTTCTGATATGGGCTACCCCTCAAGTTCATCTGTACTGAAACAAATACACAGGAATTTAATGACAAAGCAGAAAATGTTAAGTGCCATAAAAAAGGTAAAAATAAATTTTAATTAATTTTATAAGTAATGCTTATCGAGTATGTACATATTATGGGCACTGTGCTGAGTCCTTTATATTCAAATTTCAATTAACAGATGTGAAAAATAACCGCCTCCAAGTGCAGAAAAGGGAAGGAACTTGGAGCTTGTTGGAGATGGGGATAATCAGAAAAATAACAGCTAATATTTGAATGTTTGTTAAATGGCAGGACTAACATGCTTCAGTGTATTCTCTCTGATCTTAGGAGGAAGAATTATGCTCTCCATTTAATGATTAAAGATCTACAAAAGTCACATAAATAATGAGAGGGGGAAGCAAGATTCCAACCCAAAGAGTGTGACTTCCTGGGAGCCCAGGGGAAAAAATGTGATATAACCACTGAAACAAATAACAGAAAGACTACCTTTTGATGTGAATGAATGGAATATGTGGCTTTGAACAAGGTGGGTCTGAAGGACAGTACAAAACCCTGACACAGATACCTAGAAGGTTAACAGAAAGTATATGACTGATACTATGATCTGATCTCTCACCAAGACTTACAAATTCTGCTCCATAAATGCCTTTGGAACCACTAATTTTCTCCATCCCCCATGGTATCAGTTGAATTCAGGGCTATAAATTTCTTCCCCTGGATTACTCTAACAGCTTCTTGTTCTCCCAATCAAGCAGGCATCTCTGCCCTTCCCACCTTTCTCCCACCCTACAAATCCCCAATTTCCTCACAGTAAGTAGCCAGAATGGACGCTTTTCAAATGTAAACCTAACAATTATGCAAATCAGCATAAAACTAAATGGCTCCTCACAGCCCTCTGACTAAGGTCTAAACTCTACAGCATGGCTGTAACACCCCTGCACCATTTCTTATCTCATCTCTAGATGTTCATCGTATTCTCTACACTCGGACCACACCACACTTCATTCAGTTCATAAAGCCTACCACACTCTCTCACACCCCCATGTTTCTGAACATGATTTGAACCCCAAATCAAATCATCTACACCCCACTCCAGTGGAGTGGCAGACCCCTCCACCATGCTCCTATGATACCCTCTTCTGTCACTTGGTTGTTTCCTCACTAGCTTATAATTTGTTGAAGGCAAGCAAACCTATGTCTAGTTTACTGTATCCTTAAAACCTAGTACAGGGGCCTCCCTGGTGGTGCAGTGGTTGAGAGTCTGCCTGCCGATGCAGGGGACACGAGTTCATGCCCCGGCCCGGGAAGATCCCACATGCCGCGGAGCAGCTGGGCCGGTGAGCCATGGTCGCTGAGCCTGCACGTCTGGAGCCTGTGCTCCGCAACGGGAGAGGCCACAACAGTGAGAGGCCCACGTACCGCAAAAAACAAAAAAAACCTAGTACAATGCACAGCTCTTTTAAAATAAACGAATGGATCAAGAAATCTAAGCAGAAAGTGGTATCAGAAGGCCTTAGAAGGGATAAAGTTGTCAAGAGTGAACATGAAAGAGAACTTGCCAAATGATCTAGAAGAAAAGATAAACCAGTGAGGGGGAAAGATGAGAAAAGAGGTTAGTCAGATACCGTGAGTTAAGAAACAAAAAAGATTATGGACAATGAAGATGGACAATTTGGTGACAAATCCTAAATACTTTTAGGAAAAGGCAAGGGACAAATATCCCCGTTGTGTCACCATTTGTTAATTTTTAAAAGTAGAGTTGATAAAGAAATGAAAAGTATTCTGTTAAGTAACCTGGAATATATGTAAGACCTAGTTATTCCTGTAGTAAATATTTTTTAATTGCTCTGTAAGATAGTACTTTAAACCATGGAAGTATGTTTCTATTGTTTTAAAAGTACTTAAGTACTTTACTGATTCAAACTGAATCTGGGCAATTGAAAAATAACACTTACCATTGCCATATGGAAAAGCACGTGCAGAACGACTATCATAACCAGAAGAATGTCCACTGTCGAAGAAAAATATATTTTTATGTGTTGCAAGGAAGTTCTGAATTTTAATTTGGTGCAAATGCAAAACATAAGGCAGAATTATGACTTTTATTTAACCACCATATAATGGTACCTGTAATTCTGTAACTTCATTTTTTAATACTTAAAAACACAGGCTATTTAACCTCAAAACCTAACACCTACTTGTAAAGAAAATACAGCTTGTTAGTACTAACATGAGTAATCCAATCAATTCAGCCTGACTCACAATAAGTAACAGAAACTTCGAGGCTAACAAAGTATTTCAGACTTTAGTTAAAATTTTGCCTTAAAAAACTGACTTTAATGATTAAAAATCAGAAATTCAGCCCTACTGATAGAATCAACAAATACTACTTTTCAATATTTTGATTGTGAAAACAAATGTTTAACAAGAACTTAAAATTAAATCCTATGGTCTCACAAGTCACACTTCACTGAGTTTTATCATTTTGTTTGAAAATCATATGCACGGTTTGATGTTATTGATGTAAAATTCTCACAATTTTTCTTTTTATATAGTTTAAATCACTTTTTCAGAAATACGGTATTTTTTATAGAGTTTATTTGCCACTTAAGAGGAAATAGTAATAGCTACCATTTATTAGTTATTTCTATCTGCAAAGAATGGTGCTGATGCTTTATATTCACTAGCTGTTTTAATCTTCACAACTCTATCAACCCCCCATTTGGTAAAAGAGGAATCTGAGTCTCAATGAATAGTTCTGAACCTTGGCTAAGAACACAAAGCTGGGAAATTCTGAAGCCAAATTTGAACCAGGTTAGTGTGATTCCAAAACCTATGGGGTTAAACATGGTATTGCCATCCATGAGGTAAATGTTCTTTACCACAGCATTCCAAATAACACAAACCATAAACGCAGGGTATAAAAAATAAGGCTACTGCCACGCAGAAGGGATCCAATCTTCCTTTGTGGAAGCTGAGTTGCACTGGGTAGCAAGGAATAAGGCAGCTTTGCTTTACTGTGGTCCCTGAAAATAGTTATTATCCTTACTTAATCCTAAAACAGACATGCATTATTCATGATTACTAGTCATGTTTGTACATCCCACAAAACTTGACTACAGCCAAGTTTTTACAATCTAGAGGTTTCTTTAATAAGAGTATTGTAAATCAAAGCAAGATATTTCAAAATACTATCATTTAGTTTTCTTTGTCCTGTTTTGTTATTAGGCTATAGGTCCAACATCTTATATAAAAGTAACTAATATAGATCTAGACTTATGAATTAAAAGGCAGGTACTATTGTTTATAAAATTAAACCTTTGAAAATATTACCAAGATACATATGATTCTTCTGTCAGAAGCCTATCAATGATAAAAAAGTTTACAGTATCCATACTGATTACCTTTCTATTGTTGGTATAAGAGATGGAGGTGGAGCGCCTGGTGGAGGAGGAAAACCTGAAACATTCAATATAAGATAAAAAAAGTTAACAGAACGTACACTTAATGCCAAGAGTTAAGGTTGCTGTGTGTCACTAAATTTCTCTGGGGATATAACGTGCTTCTCTATGTTATAATGGACAGGAAAAAAATGGAGCTTAAATTTATGAACAGATTTTTGGAGGAATATAACTTTACATGAACAGTCTGGTCTAATACACAGAGCACAAACTGGGAGTCAGGACACCCGGTCTTATTTTCAGCACCACACACAGCCCATTTTGTGAGTGTGAGAAAGTTAATCTCAATGCCTTACCTTTTCCATATATAAAACAGTAGTAGTGTTGCCACCAGATATATCTTAAGTATTTTAGAAGAAAAGCAAATAAAATAGCATTTACCTCTTTCAAAAAATATTTTGAGTTTACATGTATAGAAATTTCCTTAAAATGTATAATTTATAAATAAAATCTTACCAGTAAATATATAAATACTTAAGGCTGAGAACATCCATCATAAAATACGCTTTAAATAGCACAACCCTAAAGAACTAATTTATAAAGAAAAGCACATAATATAGTTTTTTAATTAGTTTAGAAAGGAAATAATTTGTACCTTTATATCATGAGGTCTGCATTCTGAATAATTCACAAAACCTAAATGAAATACCACAGGGTATGGCTACAAGGGACCTTAACAGTTAATCTACTCTGCACTTTCAAATTCAGATAGGCAATAAAATATCCCAACAAGACTTGAAGATTCTACAACTTATGATACCAATTCCTTATGACACCAATTCCTGCCAAGCTTTAATAACACTGACTATTAGGAAGCACATTAAATTATATAATTTGAATTTCTCTCACTACAATTCATATGCTGATCTGCATGAGGACAAAAAGCAATCCACTGAAATACATGTTTGAAAACACTTCCACTAAGCTTCCTTTTTAGTATTCTTGGTAAAAATGAATCCCAGTTCTCCTAACCCTTCTCAGAAGTCCATTTAAATCCATTTTTAGCCCTGCTTCAAGCTGTTTCAAATTCACCATGCTCATCTTCACTGTGTCCAGTTTTTAGGGTCTCCTCTATTAAGCATCTTAGCAGTGTAAAATTTAGCAATTACTACATTAGTCCTAGAGTCACAATCCTACTTTATATAGCCTTACAATCACACTTCTTTTTAACCTATAAAGACACACCAATGATTCCTTTATGACTTTTCCTAATAAGTCTTTTTCAGCCATATTCATACATAATCAGTGACTCTCTATCCCACATCTAAATATGTATACTATCCCATGCTATCTAAACTCCACTATTTTCTGTTTATCAAGGTCATTTTGAATTTAGACCCACCTTTCCAAGCACTGTCACCTCTCATTCTCTTTATACTTCTTGACTTTTAATACTGAACTCAGTAAATACACTTGCTATCATATTTGTATCACACTACCAAAAAATAAAAAAAATTTAAAAAGAACTGAAAAAAAAAAGTAAAAAACACTGGGCCACATATAAACTCCTATTGATCATATCCTTACAACAATGAACAATTTAATCACTGCTCTATGAACAACCATCTGTCCAGCTGTCAATCTATCTGTGTGGTTCAGAACATACTTTCTCACAACATTGAGTTATGCCAGCAGGGTAAAAATAAAAAAATCAGAAACCATGATAAAATCAGATAAATGATCTTTCTCTTCTCTTGCAGTCACTCCATACATAAAAAATTCATTGGTCTGAAAAAACAATTTTTAATAAAAATTTTATTTTTAATCCTATACTGTTTTCTTTAATAAATTGATATGGTAAGAATTTTCTCAGAATCTCTACTTCTACAGAAATGGGTAAGACAAGTATAAGAAAACTAAATATCTTAATCAAAACTCGAATGAAGCAAAGGCAGAGCTGAAAATAGGACCTTGAAATCCCAATAGCCTATTCCACATTCTAACCACATCAACACTGTCCCTCCTGTAACTGTAAGCTTGAAATTTCATGTTTATTAACAATGATGGAGAAAACATGAAAAAAGTTTTACCTGGAGGTGGTACAGTTATTGGAATACCTAAAAAACAAGTGATGAAATTTAATATAGTAATTGGATTTCATAACCTGTTATGTATTTATGCCATCACCAAAGAAAACCTTGAAATAAAACCCCTCGCCTCATTGTCCTGGCTTATTCAGTCAAAAGCAGCATTCTGTTTTCTTGCAGAGGACCAACAATTCAAATGTAACGTCAGACTTCCTGATGAAATCCCAGTCTAACAACTTCATAACAAGGTTTCCCCCACTAGTTGTAATCACAAACGAAGTGAGACATCAGTTAAAAAAGCACACTTGTGCATACACAAATATCAAACTCCATGAAATTAACACTAAGTTTGATAATCAGCATCTGATCTTGTTATTTTAACAGTTTAACAGGGAAAGTGATCAATGGGCTCTTAAATACTGCAGGTAGTGCAAGGTAACTTGGAAGACGATGGATATTCACTTTAGTAAAGCTACGAGGGAGGTTCAAGTGTTAGTGTGAACTGTTTTACTGTTGTTGACACGACTGTGGAAAGGTTATTACTTCCCTTGACTTGTGGGAGGATAGGGGGTATAGCCAATTCACATATATAAACCCCTAGGGCACACTAAGTCTACTTCTATAGAAGTCAGTAAATACTAATTTGAGTGACTCTCACTCATTAGCACACATTATAAACTTTAAGAAATAAGCTATGTATAAACATTCTCAATTTACATTGGTCAAATGTGCCCATAAATCCTAATTTAAAATGTATGTGTCATGCAAATTATAACAGTTTCTTGTTTGAAGAAAAACGACATTTCTAAGTAGAAAAATTTTAAAAATAAATAACTTTTTCAAGGAACATTTTATACCATAATAACTTCAACAAAGTCAGAATGGTTTACTAAATCCAATCTTAAAAACTGCATCAAAACTATTCCCAAAGAGGAAAAAGTAATCTAATTCATTAACTAAATGCATAAGAAAAAATAATGAAAAAAACTGCTTTCAAGTGTTTGCTTGTCAATGAAACATCTGCCAATAATTTATTTAAACTTTTTCTGTTCATGTTTTACCAGAATAAGAGGATTATACAAAAAGATCTTAAAGCAGCAAGTGGCCTTAAAATGGAGAATGAAGCAACTTATTTAACCACCCATGCAATAAAAGGATATGCTAAACTTACAAAACCAAGAAGACTGAAAAAGATATATAAGGCAGCCATCATGTTTCAAAAATCATTAGGCATCCACAAGTCTACTAAAATGAGCTACACTTCATGGTAATTCTCATCCATCCTGAGGTACCTTGCTGCTTCCTATATTACTAAGCTAAAAGAATCCAGCAAACAATACAAACTAGCAGAGTCCCAGACACCAAACTAAATGGGAAATTAAGGAAGGTAGAGCATATTAAATGTTCTTAATGTCTACTATTACTTGATTTTCTTTAGAACAGTATAGATTTTTTTAGAGCACTACTGGACTTCACTATGTGACCTAGTTTTCACATTTAAATACATGACTATTTAAATGAATGACTATTGTCCTAGGTGTGTAAGATAAAAAACCATACCAAATTCAGCAACCCACTCTGTAATCCTAATAACTTTACCTAAGTAAATACACGAGCAACATGCATCACTTCAGCTAACTACAATGTGAATTCATGTGAAGTAAGAAAATACTAATCAGCCCTCTCAAAATTTATTCCTCAAAAACTTTCACAAAACATAAAAATAAAAGAATATAATCAAACTATTAAGTATGCTATGAAGGTAGTTAAAATTACAAACATTTTGCTTTAAATTTTAATCTTACTACAGTAGTATCATAGGACAGATTTTAAAAAAATCAACTGAAAAGGATTAAGAACACAAAAATTATGCAACATAGACAGATACAGATGTCTTTCCAAACAGTATCTACACATCAGAAAGCTGGCATGAGAACTTATAAAGGGTCCTTCTTGTGAAACCTATATTTCATCTAAGATAATTCAATGAAAATCTTTATTGGTAAGTGTTCACTGAAACAGAACTTAAAAGTTGATGAAACACTATACAATCCATTGTTTGACAATTAGCAAATGTATTTTCAAAATGCTACTAAGAAAATTTAATATGTGATATAATGTTAAACCAACACAATTTTCATCTAAAATAATCACCGTTTGGTATTCGACTTTTGTTAACAAAAGAAACAGTGTAATGAAAAAGAAAATGCATCTCAAAATTCCCGGTCCTGTCTCCCTCAACAATCCCACCTTTCCTGGCCAACATACATGCTGCCCAGCCAACAGGTTTGAAATACACAAAGCATGCACTGTGTTTCTTTTTTGTATCCTTTATCTGTAAAATGAGTAGGGAAAAAATGTTTGTTTTCCTGGAAAGTTTTGCATACAATAGTAAAAGCAAGATTTCTATTACAGGCCAAAAGTTTTTGGAAAAGTGATATTCAGGTTCTAAAGGGAATGAATAGATTAGTGGTTTTGAAACTTCAGTGGCCATCAGAATCACCTCAAGAATTTGTTTTTTCTGTTGTTGTTTTTTTTGTTTTTTTACATCTTTATTGGAGTATAATTGCTTTACAATGGTGTGTTAGTTTCTGCTTTATAACAAAGTGAAGCAGTTATACATATACATATGTTCCCATATCTCTTCCCTCTTGCGGCTCCCTCCCTCCCACCCTCCCTATCCCACCCCTCTAGGTGGTCACAAAGCACCGACCTGATCTCCCTGTGCTATGTGGCTGCTTCCCACTAGCTATTTTACGTTTGGTAGTGTATATATGTCCATGCCACTCTCTCGCTTTGTCACAGCTTACCCTTCCTCCTCCCCATATCCTCAAGTCCATTCTCTAGTAGGTCTGTGTCTTGATTCCTGTCTTACCCCTAGGTTCTTCATGACATTTTTTTTCTTAAATTCCATATATATGTGTTAGCATACGGTATTTGTCTTTCTCTTTCTGACTTACTTCACTCTGTATGACAGACTCTAGGTCCATCCACCTCATTACAAATAGCTCAATTTCGTTTCTTTTTATGGCTGAGTAATATTCCATTGTATATACGTGCCACATCTTCTTTATCCATTCATCCGATGATGGACACTTAGGTTGTTTCCATCTCTGGGCTATTGTAATAGAGCTGCAATGAACATTTTGGTACATGACTCTTTTTGCATTATGGTTTTCTCAGGGTATATGCCCAGTAGTGGGATTGCTGGGTCATATGGTCGTTCTATTTGTAGTTTTTTAAGGAACCTCCATACTGTTCTCCATAGTGGCTGTAAAGAATTTGTTGAAACACAGATTGCTGGGCCCCTCCCCTAGAATTTCTGATTCAGTAGGTCTGGAGTGAGACAGAGAATTTGCATCCCAAACAGGGAGATGATGATGTTGCTGACCAGAGACCATACTTTGCGAATCACTGGATTACATCCAAACTTCTCTACTAATTGCACTGCTGAGCACCTCAATATTCAAAACACATAAAATAAATTCCATTTCAAATTTTTATGAAACAAACAAAGCATGTGACATTCTTAAGTAAAACAGTACAGCTCTATGACAGCCTATACTATCTGGCATCTTCAAAAGAAAGAGAATAGGATTTAACTAATTCCAGTATATAATAAGTACTTGTAAATGTAAAGAAGTACAGCACCTAAAATCCTACTTAGGGACTGAAGGAATCGATACAAAGAAACAGAAAGGCAGCAGACCAGCAAAACATCATATCAAAAGGAACTCATCTATATTTCAAAAATTCTCACAAAGTTAACAGAGGCTCTGTACTCAAAAGATAAATGAATAAAAATTATCTATGAATGCATTCTCAATATATCCCATCATTATTTTATATAGCTATGGCAAAAAAGAGTTATGTGATAGGCAATCTCTGACATGGCTTCCAGTGATCCCTGCCTCCTGATATTCATGTCTTTTTATACCTCTGGTATTTATATCCTCCCCTTGAGTGTGGGCTAGATATAATGACTTATTTCTAACAAGCGAAATACAGCAAAAATGATGGGATGTCACTTCCGTGACTAGGTTACAAAAGAGAGTGACTTCTATTTTGCTGGTTTCCTCTATTGTGTTCTCAGCATTCACGCTTTGATGAAGCAAGCTACCGTGTTGGAGAGGAAGTGAATCTTTTCAACAAAGAGGTCAGTGAACTTGAACAGAAATCTTTTCTTAGTCGAGCCTTTGAGATGACCATCTCAAAGCCTGTGAGAGAACTTGAAGCAGAGGACCAGCTAAGCTGTCCCCACATTCCTAACCCACAAACACTGTTCAATAATAAATGTATGTTGTTTTAAGCCACTATGTTCTACAGTAATTTGTTATGGAGCAAGAGCTAACTAATACATATAGTTACTACCTATCATTTCTCTATTCAGTTCAAATGAAAGAAAAAAGCACAGCAGAAGAACTATGTGAACTATGCTTCCTATTTCTCACTTGTAAATTACAAATTTCATCAACACTAGTATGTTACAAATAGATAGCCTGATCACTTTCCTTATGTCTCACCAATTTCTACTTTCAAGTAATCAAGCTCGTAAGTAAAGTCTGCACAAAAAAACTGAGTACAAAAAGTTGTATAAAAATCTTTAAATATTACCTTCCACCACATGCTTTTCTATTCATCAATATTTTAAATACTATATATACACATACATCATCTACCATGTACCCTTTAAAAAAAACCAGGATGTAGACTACTATAAAACTATTTCTTAATAAAGTAAAATAATCACAAAGGTGCAAAAAGGAATGGAAGTAATTTTAAAGAAAAATATGTTAAAAGGTGCTATGGTCACTAAACTTAAAGCAACAAAAATAGTTATCAGCATACTCCACACCTAAGAAGTAAAAAAGATAATTTTACATTAACTATAAAATGGGTGAACTATTTTATCTTTATTAAGATCTCTTACTCCTCCTATTATAAAGTAATCTAAAAGCCTACGGAAAACAAAAATTCTGTTAGACAAATAAAAACGTCTGATAGAAATATCAATATTTTTACAAATAACTTGTAAAGGAATTAATCTCTACAAGCTCACATCTAATGGCAAAGTGACAGGAAGAGTAGCACAAACAAAAGGCAAATATTAAACCATAATTAAATTCTACAAAATACAGCATCTATGGTGTATTAAAAATATAACTATTATAAAGGGAGCATCCATGGGGAAAAAAGACATTTAAAAAAAATCAACATCTTGAAGGAGCTTTTATTTTCTATTAAAACTTAAATTTAAATTAACTTTAATTGTGCCAAAAAATAGTATTCGTTACAGATAATTAGCATTATACCCTACTTTGAGTTTACTGAAAACACTGAGAGACTCTTGGTCTTTTAAAAAAATACAGAAAAACACAACAAAATAGAAAACGAGTACAGTTCTCAAAAACTTCAAGAAATTATTTTTCAAAAGGTATTTCTAGAAACTACATTTTTATAATGCTTACATTTTTGGCAAACAGCATCAGTTAATATGCGGATTTGCTGTGTAAGACCAAAAATCTTCATGGAACTATAAAATCAGCTTAATAAATGTTATATTCACAAAATAGCTTCTCAAATAAAGGGACAAAATTGTACTTCCTCAAGGATGCAGAAAATACTCATCGAATACAGGCCAAGCTTCTGGCAAAGCAGCAGTTCTCAAAGTGTTATCTGGAGCTTCCTGGGCATCCCAAAGGCCCTTCTAGGAATCTGCAAGGTCAAAACTCCTTTCATAAACACTAGGATGTTATTTGCCATTTTCATGCTCATTCTCTTGCAAGTGTACAATGAAGTTTTCCAGAGGCTACATGACATGTGAAATCACAATAGATTTAATGTGGAAGCAAATAAGAGAATCCGGTTTTTTTCTATTAAGCCACATAGTAAAGAGATTTGCAAAAGTGTAAAACAAGGCCACTGTTTGCACTAAATGTTTTTTGTCGTTCTGGAAAAATAATTTTTCATAAAAATGTTATCTTAATATGTAATGGGATTATTATGCATACTCTCAAAATAATATTTTAAATATAATATTTTAATTTCTCAGGTTTAACTTCTAATAAAAAATAGATATAACACACATAAATAAAAGCCCTCTGGGGTCTACAGTAATTTTTAAGAGTATAAAGGGGTCTGTAACCAAAACGTTTGCTAGCTGCTGTGCTAGAAACCATACTGCTAACAGGAAAATAGTCTAATTTTAGATTATCTAATAATCTAATTTTCTGGTTCACTAGAAAATGAAAATAATAGATTCTCTGAAAATTAAGGAAGATCTTGAATAACGAGTGTTTGTTTTCAAGCTACTGTTAGTATGGTGGCAAGGAACCATATTAAATACTTTTTCATTTAAAAAAGCTAATCCAGAACTCACAACATTCATTTAGGACCTTACATGTTTGTTGTACTCTCCAAAACAAAACCTCCTCTGCTCTCCGTACAAATCCATTGTGGCCAGAAATACGATTTTGGCCTGTCACTTTCATGTATGTTCTAGATGTATGTGTATTTGAGGGGGAGAGGAAGCAACACACCTCTTCTTTTCTGTTAACTATCTGAAAGTAAAAGTCCCTTGAATGAAGCTGTCTCTATCAATTCATCGCTGCTAAGGAGTAACTGTCCACTCATGCAAGAAGCCACATCTGTAAACCTCCAAGAGCTGACCATAAATTTAATCCTCCACACCAAGGCGTTTCTGAGAGTGAATAGTAATAATTAAGCTGGGACAAAACGTATAATAGGACTATTCCAAGCAAATCTGGATAACACCCCAAATTAAGGGCATAATACATCATTACTATATTTGTTCCATCATATACAGAACTACAGTCTTAAAAACTTAAACATTTGAAAGCTAATGTTAACAAATGCAACACTAAAATGTTCAAATTAATTCTCCAAAGATTTTTTTTCATTTTTCCTTTTTTTATTTCTCAAGGAAGCAAAAAGATAACCCAAGGTTTCTCAAAGACAAATGGAGTACTTTTTAAGGCAGTACTTACAAAAAGACTCCTGAACCACAGCTTTCTTTCATTAGTTGCTTATGCTTCTTAAGGTGATCTAAATTACAGCAAACTCTACAGAATATACTATAATCATGTGACTCTGTGGTAAGTGGTAACTGAAAATGTGGCTTTAATCAAGGCCTACATTCATCTGGTATATGTATATATATATCTATGCAGCCATACTGTAGTTTAAAGCCAGTGCTCATTCTGATTAATAAGTGCCTGTATCAACTGTCAATCTGAAAATCCCTTTGGTGTTATGGATACATAAATACCTTGTTAACTCAATTAGCTAACATATTAAGGGAATGTCAAGTATACACAGGCCTCTGTGATTAGCGTTGCGGGGAAACATAAATGGAAATACACAGCCTATGCTCTCTCCAACAGCTCACAATCTAGTAAAATAAGGAGTAATCCAGATAGTCTCAACTTACAAATATTTGGTTTTAATATGAATTGGTATCTTTCCCTCACTACCACCCCCAGCAAATATACCACAGATAGGTACTGCTTAACCAGCAATAGAATTCATCTGAATATGTATTCCTTAAATGTTGACAGGATGACATGGAAATATTCTCTAAGGATAAGCATCAAAGGAAATCTGGACAGGTGTTTAAAATATGGAAAGCATGTAGCTGAAAATTAATATTAAATAGACAGCTTAAGCAATAATCACTGGTACTCTACAGTATAATGCCATAGATAAGCTAAACATAATTAAAAGATTTGTCATCCTTATAAACAGAGGTTATACGGCAAAGAAATGGAATGATTTTGCCATTTTGAAAAAGAACGCACATCCAGATAATGCCATTGCCTATCGATATCCTACAGGGCTTCTAAATATTCTTACACCAGGGAAGTATTTATTTTTTTATCATTAGTTCATACCACCTCTCTCTCACTTACTTTAATAAATAGCAAGTGTTGAAATATATGTTAGCCATCTGGGAATATACTATATTAGCTAGTAAACAAAAAATTCTTTTAAATCACCTTTAGTAGCTGGTAAAGCTTAAATAAGATTACAAAGCAATGTAGGGTAAAGACTATAATCACATACATTGATCATCTTTTATCTCATTAAATCGAATATGTTCAAAACTAACTATTTCTACATTTTATCTTTTTCATAGGGCAAAGAACTCATTTATGGATCACTAAGTCATCATTAATTTCTCTTTTCATTTAGTTAATTCTCATCACATTAAAGATTCAAGAGTCACAGATCCAGGCACAACTTCTGAATGGGTTCGGATTCAGAACAAGCAATTTATTGTTGGAACAAGAAATTCACTGAACTTTAAAAATAATGTTCTCTGGAGTAACCTCTCCAGTCTTCTCTTTCCTCTATTTTTGAGACAACAGGTTCCCTAAGCCGTAGTCAGGTTTCATAATTATCCTTTTTGAAAGCAGAAGTAATCTCAGAAGAAAATCAAAGGCGTTGTGCTTGTGGGGCTAATGCAGTAGGTGAATTTTCGAGGCCAAGGATGAGTATTACAGGGAAGGATTAGTCACACCCTTTAAGTGCTTCTGTACTCTAATTACAATCACCACCGCTTAAAACAAAGACAACTCTCTTGAAAATGCAAAGTGAGTGGACAAGCCTCTCTAGTATAAACTGATTTTATTAATAGAAAGCAAATTTTAACATATGTAGCGGATGTAGTTCTGGTTAGGACCAGGAGCTAATTTTTAATATTTACTACTGGCATTCTCCCTAGGAAGAAAGTAATTATTATCTCAATCAATCCTGTTAGTTTCATTAAAAATTGATTAAAGGATATAAATATTGAAAGCCTATCGTGAATAAAATAACAAAGGTCTTCAGACAAAAGGATGAAAGTATAAAATTTGGTAATTATTTGTGAATTTTTTTCTACTGTCACTGATCTAGTTTTTAATAAATAACCAAAAGTGACTAAGAATATGATAAAAATTGACATTAGTTTTCTCTCTTGTGTAGTAGAAGTAAATATCAGATACCTGGCACCCAGAAACAGTCTCCTAAAAGGAAACCAGTATACAAAGAAAGATGACCAGACAGACTGAGATTTTCATTTCAATCCTTTCACAGGATGTAATTTTTCTGACCTACGCCATTCTGAAAGTATCTTTAAATTTTTTTCAAAACAAGTTAATATGATTCAATGTGAATTTATACATATACAACTAGCAACTTTAATTTGAGGATCACTATATTTTTGGATCACAATTTTAGTGTCTGTCCATTCTTCCCTATTTTACTACATTGCTTCTTTGCTTTACTGAAAAAGACAGACACGTATACATCTGTTTCAGTGTGAATCTACTGAAGATTTTACATAATCAATTTCATATTCTATTACTTTTAATGTAGTGCAATCAATGAAGATGCTATTTTAAAATACATACTTTAATTGTTAAATTCAAAATTTTAAAAACACTCATAGGTTATTTTTCTTTCAAAATCAAATGTCTTATTTACTATTTACCTGGTGGTGGAATCAGAGGTGGAGCAGTGCTGACAGTGGGAGGAGGCGGAAGAAATGGAGGAGGTGGAAGGTGAGTGGGAGGAGCTCCTGGAGGGAAAAATGGCGGTGGTTTGCTAAAATTGTTGTCTACTTCAGTAGCAGATCTTTCAGAAAGGACCTAAAATTAGAGCACAGTTAATTAAAAAGATGAATAAATGTTCTTATCTAAGATTAAACTCAGTAAATGAATCTCATTTAATCTAAGAAATAAGTTTTATTCACTTACATATATTCTGGGAAAGCAGGAGTAATTTTTCTATGTGTGTGATGTGTGTGTATATTATACAGATATTATACAGATCTGAGTATCCACTCTCAAACACACTTTTTAAAATGTTCATATTCAAAGCCTAGACAAAACTGAATCATTACAAATAAAATTCTTAAGAAATAATTGTTTTAAAAATATTCTAAATGAGACAATTAAGTACTTCATAAATAAAATGTAATGAGTATTATCTTTGTTACTCAACCAAAGTTAAAGTATTCAAATTAAGGCGATATAATCATTAGTCATAGATACCAACATTAAGAAATTAACGTGGTAAGAGAACCAGATATTCACTGTACCAAGGCCTGTCATTATCAGGTTGCAAAGTAAGAGACTATAAGGCATGCATCAATAGGGTGCAACTAACAGGCAGCCAGATACATAAGAAACTTCTTCATGTGAGCCTTGTACCTTTAGGAACAAGGGTTTATACTTAAAAAGTAAAAGTATTTACAAAATATTGATCTATGTGAACAGGTAAGGGACAGAAACCAAACCTACAGGAGAGTGGCACCTAGAAATTTGAATTTTTGACAAGCTCCCCAAGGGAATCTGATGTGCAAACATGTTTGAGAAAACTAGAAAAAACAGGCAACATGATGTTATATATTTAATTTATACTTTTCAAATCCTTGCTAGCTAAAGCATATCATCTAAACATATAATCTCCTTTCATTAACTTTTCCTACATTTAAGTACAGTAATTTTTATAAGGCTTATGCTGATAAGCTAGTTTTTAAAGTAGAAAGCAGTATTATTTTAAGAAAGCATGACATTTTAATGGTGGGGGTAAAAAAGAGGATTATCTTCCATTTTAGAAATAATTTACCTTAAAAGGTGCTAAAAAGAACATTTACATAATTTATTAAAGGTAATAAAGAATCAAAACACTGGACATCTTTTAAAGTACTCAGAGAAAGAAAATAAATAATGAAAAAAAGTGTGGTCAAGCTAACAGCTGAAAGTCTCAATTACTCAAAGTTCAAACTTGAATTATATAAGCTACTAATAACTTATCTTCTTTCATTCTTTCACTTGAAAAGCAAAGAGATCTACTTCACTGAGAAATCTCACATTAAATAAATTATGGTATAGCCATACAATAAATCTATCATGAGGAGCTGTTAAATATTTTTAAGAATATGGGAAAATGCAAATGATAATTTTATATGAAAAAAAAAAGGATACACAAAAATATAACCATAGTAGTATCTATCCCAATCTTGCTTAGTGACAAGGAAGGGATGTACCAAAATGTTAAGAGTGGTTATCTTTAGATGGCAGAACTATCGACGGTTTTATTTTCTTCTTTAAACTTTTCCAATATTTTCCTTTTTTAGTCCAATGAGCCTATATATCACATTTATAGCAAGGAAAAAAATATCTTACTGAAAAAGATCCAAAGGTTATAAATTTTAAATGGAACAGCTTTTGTAATAACATGGTGATTGATTCCACATTTTAAATCCCCTTTGTAGCATCTAAATCACCTTACACATAGCATAGTGCTATGAATGAATTAAATTAGAACACAGATATAATCCTTCATTTAAAAAAAAATAATAACTTTTAAAATACTAAACCTGTATGTTGCTGTTTTCATTTGCCCGTCGCCTTCCTTCTACTCGGCTGATAGTTATAGTCTGACCAATAACATCAATTGCCCCAGGTAATCTCCTGTAACATAAAAATTCAATCATTTCAGTTTCACCTAATTAGATGTTTGGACAATAACACAAATATTAGGTGAGAAATAAAGGCTAAAACCCTTTGCAATATAATTTAAAATAAAATCAGATCACAACACACATTGAAAAAACTTCACTTAGATCTCACTACTTTGCATAGTCATAAAAACTAAGTTTTATTAATAAGCTAAGACCAACACACCCAACAATGATCATAATGCTAAATTTTAAGTATTTTTGTAGGTTTTCTTCAAAATTTACTATTTTTTAATAGTCTCCAAGTGAATTTATCTTTGTGGAACTGAATCAGTAGAAAATGTTAAACAAATGGAAATAAAAATTTTTGGCCACTATAATTGTAACACATATCATAGTTCTATTACAGAAATCTTAAAAATTCCTCAAAAGGGCTTGAAAAGAAATGATGCTCACTTTGATACATAAAGGTTATTTTCCTTAGTGATTTATTCTGAGAATTAGAAAAAATAAATAGGGAACTACTTTTTCATTCTTGATAACTTGCCTTTAGATAGAAAAATTCAAATATTTAAATGCCAGCCCCACCTCCAATTGTATTTACAACCATTAAAGTTTGTGAGTAGATGGAAAAACAGTCTATCACAAAATAATGCTGCAAATTTAATAGGAAAATCTAACAATAAAAGAAAATAAAATAACGTTTAAAGCCATTTTTACATGTAGCTAAGAACTTTATAAAAATATATATGCTTAACAAGATAACAGAAGTCACTTGTAGGAATTGGCAATGAAAAGTGGATGCAAATTAGATGAATTTCTCTTCACCTATATTTCAGTTCTGAACAATTCTGTTTTTAAAATTTTATAGAAGTAAAACAAAGTACCATAGATCCTTCAGGTCACCACAGTTAGGTTCCTAAAATGACTAATAACAGCAGCTACCAATTATTGAATGATTACATTCTATACCTAAACCTCAGAATAACCCGTAACTTAAAAAATTAATATATACTTGTTAGAGATGATAAAGCTAGAGCCAGAGTGATGTCACTGACCTCAGTAATGATTACATGGCAAAACTAACTTTCACACCTGAGTCCTCCTGATTCCAAAGCCTCAGACCCCTTCCCTTGAGCCATGCTGCCTTCTAGCAAGATAAGCAGCCTTTGAAAAACTTAAGACTTTGGGAAATCAAGAACTACTGAAAGTATGTTTCATGTAAACCTTGAAAAGTCCCATAAATAATTTTATGCTCACAAAAACAAGAAGAGAGAACTATAAAAAGTCTATAATGGCATTTGAAATGTCTGCAACTACATATTTAATTCCTGCTTACTAACCTGCCACTTAAGATTTCTGTTCATAACATTTAAAAAATGTTCAAGCCTTTCTGATTTTATGCCTAGGTCATTGACCACCTAGGTTCCCTCATGATCTCAAAGATCAAAAGTGATTTTACTTAACGTGTACCCTTCAGTGCAGCTGGGAAACTACCCTAACAGTCACACATTAGAAAAATTGAAATACTTCTGACAAAACAAATATTGCTCTTATTTTTGCCTAGAACTTAAAAGACTTACAAAGCTACGACCACTATAATTTCATATCAAAGCACATGCCATCAGCTCTCCCATATATAAACACATCTCAGATCCAACAGCCCAAACGATAAAGGTGTATATTCTGAAACCAGGATTTCCCTCACCATTTATTACTACCTAAACTTCATAGTAAAAATCCTTATTTCTACCCTACTATTTTCTTTTCCATTCTCTTCTATTCTCAATTGCTGGATTCTCCCCTCTCCATCTTCTTAAATTTATTCCCATCAAGAACAAATTCTCACAAATTTGTTTGGATTTGCAACTTGGATTATAAATTCTCTGAACTGTTAAAAGTAGCAAAAGGGGAAAGATTCTATAACCTTTGACCATGGATTTCTAACGACTTCTGCTTTCAAAAATTCTGGGACACATGGGAGTACTCATTTATTAAAGTTTATCTTCAATATGTTCAGAGATGTCTGATTACCTTTTTCAGCTTTAAATGGATTGCTCTATCACTAAAGATTCAAAATGGCAAATACTATGTTTCTAAAACATACAGGACTTCCCTGGTGGTGCAGTGGTTAAGAATCTGCCTGCCAATGCGGGGGACATGGCTTCGAGCCCTGGCCCAGGAGGATCCCACATACCACGGAGCAACTGGGCCCGTGTGCCACAACTGCTGAGCCTGAGGTCTGGAGCCCACAAGCCACAACTGCTGAGCCCACGTGCCACAACTGCTGAGGCCTGCACGCCTGGAGCCCGTGCTTCGCAACGAGAGGCCACGACAATGAGAGGCCCATGCACCGCAGCGAGGAGTGGCCCCCCACTCACCGCCAACTGGAGAAAGCCTGCATACAGCAACGAAGACCCAACACAGCCATAAATAAATAAATATTTTTAAAAATAAATAAATAAAATGAAAACATACAAATGAGAAATTAGCCTTAATAAATGTATATCACTAGAGGGAGTCTAGAAAATTGCAATTCCTTACATGTCCATAATAGTAACAGCTCCTTGCCCAAGCATTTTTACCACACAAATTGATTTACCTTAATCAGAAATTTTGTTAGAAATATTTTACAACAGACACATATGTACCAAAGTAACAAAAATCACTTAATATTTAACACAGGTGAATAATTAAACATCAATTCTGATGTCACATTATGGAAAACAATATTGAACCATATTATTATTAAAATTTCTGATGTACCACTTTCTATTTCAATGAATAAAAAAATTTAGTAGAGCTTCACCATGAGGATCTACTGTAACTTGGATTTCTACATAGCATAGGTTTAACTGGGTTTACAAATTTGTTCAATAAGGCAGACAGCTAATGCAGTTATCAAGATTCTCTTCTCTATACTGGACTCAACCATAGAGTAAAAAGCTGAAAGAGCAACTAACCACAGTGGACAGCTACAGTTTCATTAATCTACAGTTTAATACAGGCAGTGAATAGTCACAAAAACCTCTACCTATCCTCCTAGCACAGATGAATATGAAAACACCTCTGAAATTTTAGTGGAACTAAATTAAAATGACATATTTTGATGATTCTGATGTTCCAGAAAGGGTATGAGAGCTGCTTACATAGATACAATAGAAATCCTAAGAGTAACAAAATCAGAACCAAGGGAAAACAGATAAAAGGTTAGTTATTAATCTCTGGCCACCAATTTATCTCTGAGCTTATTTTTTACCAGCCAAAATGAAGGACAGTCTTCATAACAAAAGTCTTTAATGTGCATTAAGAGAAAAACAAAGCACTAGCTCTGAAGATTACTTTTCTTGGTAATAACAATTGCTAGTATTTATCGAACACTTACTTTGGTGCTAGGAAAGCACTGTTCTAAGCACTTTATATAGATTTACTCCTCATAATAATCCTATGAGGTAGCAACTATTATTATTCCCATTTTAAAGATGAAAGTAAAAAAGAAAAAAGTTTCTCCGCTGAGTCCATCTTAAGTGAAAGTATGATAGAGTACAGTAGTTTTTAAACTTTTTAAACCACAAAACAGTTATTTAGGAAATACATTTTGCACAGCAATCCAGTATATATATTATATTAAAAAAGTTTCATAAAACAGTACTTACTTACACTTACTATAAAGGAAAAATAACATTAATATCAAATATGATTTTATTAATATTTACAAATAAGACAGGAAAAAAACCAAAATAAAACCAAGAAATATTTGGTGGCTGAGACCAGCAAATTGATTTCACACCCCACTAATGGATTAGGGGTTCTCAACTTGGCCTGCACATCAGAATCATCTCGAGAGCGTTTAAGGCCCCCAATGCCCAGAGTGCACACCAAATAGTTAAATCTGAGTCTCTCAGGCCGAAGCATCAATATTTTTTGTAGCTCGCCATGTAACTCCAATACAGAGCTAAAGTCAAGGACTACAACTAATGGCATGCCCAAAGAAGAGACTTATATTTTGTCCTCTTCTAGAAAGAACTTAAAGTAGTTAATAAAAATTAATGTTTTTAGGGCTTCCCTGGTGGCGCAGTGGTTGAGAGCCCGCCTGCCGATGCAGGGGACGCGGGTTCGTGCCCCGGTCCGGGAGGATCCCGCATGCCGCGAAGCGGCTGGGCCCGTGAGCCATGGCCGCTGGGCCTGTGCGTCCGGAGCCTGTGCTCCGCAACGGGAGAGGCCACAACGGTGAGAGGCCCACGTACCGCAAAAAAAAAAAAAAAAAAAAAAAAAAAAAAAAAAAAAAATTAATGTTTTTATTACTCAATAAATTTAAAGTCATATCTAAAAAGGTTTAACAATTATGGTAAGGATTTCATTACATACATATTTTCATATTGATCTTTTGAGTTCTGTGGACAGACAGTACTGCTTCTATACTTACATTCTATTTTTCAAGTGGAGACTTCTTAATAAAAAATAATTCTCTCTAGAAAAGTGATACACATCCAAAAAAAAAAAATCACAGAATTTAAAAACTGTCTTCAGGACATGTAATTTCCTATCACACCATATTCAAAGAGACTGGTAAAGCCTATGATGGGAGCAGAGATCCAAAGGGAACTAACACTTTAGTGGTGCCCTGCAATAGCATTTTCACAGGCTTAAAAATTATTTCATCTGTAAGTACACTGAAAGTAAGGTGTAAGTCCAATCAGTTTCATTTTCACAGATGTGGAAAGAGGCTCTTTTGTGAAGTACCGCGCTAACGTCAATATTCAGGCTTGGGTATGACCAACTCCAAACCCCTCCTACCCACAGAATGTTTTCCACGCTAATTTTCTGGGTCCTGAATTTTTAAAATGTCACGTTACTTGTTAAGCTATATTAAAAACAAACAAAAAACCTTGAATACTTAAAGGTGAAATATGCTAAAATTTGACTCACTGGAGGACATAAATTGTGTTTATTAGGGCAGCCAAGTTTACTTACTTTTGTGCAGAGCTTGGAATAAAGCTTTACCAGCCATATTTATGCTTAGTTGCATTTTTTAAATGTATCACTGACAGGAAAAGATATGTTTCTACAGGTAATTTAAAAAAAAAGGCCTTCATATGTCCAATCACATAAAATCTTACAAGCTACACAATATAGCAACATGCATTCAGAGTGCTCAAATGCTATGAAGTACAGGTACATTTTTTCAGTAAACGATTTCATCAAGACATAAAACAGTAAGCAGCAAGAACAAATGAGGGAGTCAATCTTAGATTTAATGTTCATTTAACATCCACTTTTAAGTTTTGTTTGTCTATTTATAAAACATGTGAGCAGGTTTAAATATCTTAGTGATTATACATTGTAAAGCAATTTTTAACTATTCCTCCTTCAAGAGTCTGGGTTAGTTTAAAAGTATTCTGATATTGGAAAACAAGCTTAATAAAACAATCTAGAATTTGCAACTAATTACCTAAAAGGAGCATAGTTTAAGATTGTAAAATGGAAACAAAATACAGAAATAAATCGGACACTGGCATAAGGTTATAGCAATCATCCATATTGCCTATTCCAATTTTCTGTGTTCATTAAAACGACTTCATTCTTCTCATTAATTCGCTTTACAAGAGTTACAAATCTGTACAAAACAAACTTGCACCAATAAAATGTTATTGTTATATACTATAGTTAGCTTAAAGATTTAAAAAACACAATAATATATAAATTAAGAGTAACAGGGTGAGAAAAGTCTGGGTCTCCAAATACTGTAATTTATGAAAACGATCTCAACCATCATTTAATCGTTCTTTACAAAGAGACTTGAGGAATGCTTTAAAATAAACTCCCCATTTCTCAGTTACATTAATTACAAGAGCTGGAATCTCATTTTTTATCGTATGCTATAAGAAAGTGTATGTAGCTTTCATCTACAGTTGTTTTTTCTTTTTAATTTTTAATTTTCAAAAGCACAAAATACATACTGAAAATACAGTGTCAAATTTCCTACTACCTATACTCCCTGAGACTAATCACAAAATCAGAATAGGGAGTTTTCTGAGTTACCAAACCATCTTTTGGGGCACGGGGGAAGTGGGGGCGGGAAGCGAGGGGGAAGTTATATAGTCTAAGTACGGAAACGTATCACTTTCAGATTTAAAAACTAATATTTTCCTTATAAAATGGCCATTTCAAGAAATAAACTGTTACATCAAAAGCATAACTATTTTAAGATAAAAATTATAAGTCAAATGGTTTATATAAAAGAAATTTCAGATGTTAAAGTAATAGCAGCATGGGACTTCCCTGGTGGCGCAGTGGTTAAGCATCTGTCTGCCAATGCAGGGGATACGGGTTCGAGCCCTGGTTGGGGAAGATCCCACATGCCGGGGAGCAACCAAGCCTGTGCACCACAACTACCGAGCCTGTACTCTAGAGCCTGCGAGCCACAGCTACTGAAGCCAGTGCGCCTAGAGCCCGAGCTCCGCAACAAGAGAAGCCACCGCAATGAGAAGCCCGCGCACTGCAACGAAGAGTAGCCCGCGCTCACCACAACTAGAGAAAGCCCACGTAGCAACGAAGACCCAGCGCAGCCAAAAATAAAATAAAATAAATTCATAAAAAACAAAACAAAACACACATTAATACAGCATCAAGCTGCCCAGGAAGAAAGCTTTAAATTCTTTACCAACAAAAACAAACAAAATACACTCCCATATACTATTACCTTATTTAAAACTTCAAGCGATAAATTAAGAAGGTATCTTAGTCTGTATTTCTAGTCAAGCAAAGTATAACTGCTTAGATTGTATAGTCAAGCAAAGTATAACTGCTTATTGTTGGCAAAACATTTTCATATCCTAACACACTTGCTTCTCATTATATCGCTTAGGATAGAAATTATTATTCCCATTTTCACAGGCTCAGAGTTTACAATATCCATCCAAGGTTTGTATGCTTTGTAAATTTAAGATTTAGAACACAAACCAAAATTCTATGGAGGGTGGATTATGAATAAAAAGCATAGCAACAATAAGGGAGATAGTACTTCCTAGACCCACTTAATAGAATGGCAGGTTTATGCACTGTAGCTGGGAAATAAAGATTGGAAAGATTCAATGGCGTCCAATTTTATAGGTCCTAAAGACCGGCTCAGAGAGCTAAATTTTATTCCAGATAGTGAAAAGCACCCAGGGGTTTTTGAATAGGGTATGATACGAGAAAGGAAAATTAAACCTGCAGCAAGGGGAAGGAAAACATTTATTGAGCACCCATTAGCATGGTTCCAGGCGATTTATGTTATAAAAAGCTAGAGAGACAAGGGGCGAGACATGAGGTGATAAGGGCTGATTCATAAGGTAAGTGTAAAAACCCCCAATTCTATACTGAAACAGTGTAATTCAGGGGGGAAAATGGTACAGCCTAGTCAAAATTTATTATCTTTCTAATGAGATAAAACAACACTGATGACCTAAACATCAGGAGTATCCAATGTTTAAAAATAGCCTTACCTTAGATCAGGTGATTCGGCCCTCCCATATTGATCCTGCCACTTCCCAACGCTTGAATTGGCTTTTTTGGAGGCAGTACTTGTCTGAGACTGAGAAGAGGTGCTGTTTCTGGTGAGATAAATTTTCTATGTTTTTTCTTACATACTGTTGCCTCTGACCCCCCTTGTTCTGTTTCTTTTTTCCTTGACATACTTTTTCTAAAGTCCTTTAGCATGTTCCGATAGTATCATTCTCTTCAAGTTATATGAAATACTTGTTGTGGAACTAAGACTGCTAGTGGTATTCAAATATAGATGTCTTTGTTATCAACATTTTATTAATTCTAGAATATTTTTAGAAATACTTCTCAACATAGACAGTATGATGTCAAAATGCAGAAATGAGAAAAGAACCAAAGGCTTACTTCAGGTTATATATATTATCCAGAAATAAATTTCAGTGCTTTTACAAATTAATAACATTAATTTCTGCAGTTTCATAAAACCTTATTTGAAATGTTGGTGTTTCTTTCCCTAATTCTTCAATAATAGAAATAAATATTGTTAGTGTAACCAGTTAACAGCAACATTCTGTGTTTCATAAAAGCCTATATTAAATATATATTTCATTAAAATTCCATTTCAGAATAATTAAAGTCTTTCAAAGTAAAATTCTAAAAAAAGTTAATTTTATCCCTGGTGTTCACCTATTTACACTCTTGCCAATCCTTTAAAGGAGTAATAAGACACTCTTTCAAAGCAATAGGAAAAACATGTTTATGTAGCTGCTTATTTATGTAAAAAAAAACAACACAGGAAGAACAAGCCAGTAACTAGATGAAATGAAATTGTTTATTGACAGGAGTGAAAAAAATTGTGAAAAGAGTGACTAATATGAGTATACTTTTGGACAGTCTTGCCTTTGGAACTATGTTAAATGTTCTAGATATGTAGAAAGTAAGTCAATAAGCATGGAGGAAAAGAAATGTTAATACTGAACAGAAACAAACAATGGATCAAATTATCTTTTAAGTGATGAATACATATAACTACTCTGAAGGAAATTTTTGAACACAATATTTTAACTATATACTCTCAATCTAAGAAAAAGAAAAATTGAAAGAAATCTTGAACTCTATTTAATAGGTTTGTTTTTTGTAATGGTAAGTGCACAGTTCTAATCTATTTTGTGTGCATTTCAGTATTAAGCAAATGAGTGTATATACTGAACTTGTTGGAACTAGGTTCTCACTGTGGGGAAAAAGGAAGATGCAATACAAAATAGGGAAAGAGGAGTAGAACCTGTGGTGTCAAACTAGAAGTAAAAGAAACATGACTATATGATTAAAATTTTATAAAAATAACATACATATGGCAATTTCACATTGAAATTGCTTGCTTTTTCCTAGCTCTGAGTGCTGGAAAGACCTAGAAATAGTGACACCCCAATAGCAATGAGCGTAACTATTGCCAAGACCGTGGTTTCTAATTACCATTTCCCACTAAAAAGCATCAGAATTCCTTCAAGAAATGACTGCTTCTAGGGAAGGGGCAGGGAAAGTACAACATAAGACAGAAACATCAGAAAATAAAGAAATCCTCAAAAAAAGATGATGGGGACATGTCAAAAGGTCAGAGGAGCCAGTCTGAAGAGGCTCCCACAGACCAAATCTGGAACAATTTGAGCATCAATATGAATTACAGTATATATATATGTGTGTATACATATACGTGTGTGTGTATGTGTATATATATAGTTTATATACCCCATTTATAACTCTCTCACACATAAAATAAAAATTAATGAGTCTAATAATAAATAAGTAGGTGAGGGAGGTGGAAAAGCTCATTTTTAGAGTAGAATGCCAACTAATAAATGTAACAGGAATAACAGAGTTAGACAATGACTATTTTCAGTCATTACAGTAATAATTGATTAAATCAAAAATCATAAACGGACATTAAAATTCATGGAAAGTTCAAAGACAAACAGAATATTTATGCAGTCTCCTCACAGATTACTTATTTATACAGTAACTTTGCAGAAACGCAAAGGACACCACCACGACTAAGTAATTAAAGTTATCACCACTAAAAATGGGACAAACTGACATCATGTACCTACAGGCTGATTCACTGAGAATACCACATTACTTATGTAGTATTCCTGCCCCAAAAGCAAAGCCTGAATCTAATAACGTGGGAACATCAAGCAAACCCAGACTGAAGGATGATTTACAAAATAACCAGATTGTACTCTTCAAGTCAATGTCAACAAATACAAAGAATGTTCAAGAAGCTGTCCCAGATCAAAAAAGAATAAAGAGATAAAGGAGTTAATTATAACGAATAATCCTGGACTAAATCCTAAATCAAGGAGGAAAGAAAAGAACTGCCATGAAAGATATTATTGAAATAATCAGCAAAATTTATGGCTTGTATATTAAAGTACTGATTCATTATGAGATGTTCTGACATTGATTAACTGTTTCCTATAATTACGGAACACAATGTCTTTGTTCTTAGGAAATATATGCTGAAGTACTCAGGGGTAAAAGGGCACCATGTCTACAATTAGCATTCAAATGGTTAAGGAAAAAAATATTTTTGAGAAATTATAAAGCAAATATGGCAAAATGTAAACAACTGGTGAATCTGAGTGAACGGTGTGTAGACTTTAATACTTTCCTTGCAACTCTAAGTCTGAACTTTTTTCAAAATAAAACATTAAAAAATGAAAACAATAAATGAAGTGGGCACAACAGGGGCTTCTGGTAGTAATGGTAATATTCTGCTTATTGATCTATATGAAAACTTTTAAAGATTAAAAAAACATTCTGATATATCAAATATTAACAATTTGCTGGGCAGTACAGAAAGTTAGAAATCCAACATTCCTACTGATAAAGTACAAAGAACCGTAAAAAAAAAAATTTTTCTTTGCAAACATACCATTAGCCATTTATATATTAATATGGCAATCTAAGATTTTAAACAACAGAAATACAATGATTAGGTCAGTAGTACACTTCATTACTGCTAAATATTTGCTGTACAGCCTCTATTATGACTTACATGACATTACTGTCTTCTCCCTAAAGTCAATAAAATTTTACTTTCAAAAACATCTAATTTCCATAAATACAAAGAATAAAATGGAAATACTTTATAAAGAATAAAACACAGATATTTATTTAGGGAAATACTTCACAGTGGCTGAGAAGTATCCTTTTGATCAAGCGAAGATGAATCCAGAAAACAAACTTTTCTAATGAGCAATGAGTACTGTTCTCTGCATCCAAAAGTGACAGTATTAACATGCTACGTCTGTTTCTACAAACTGTGGTGGTAATCATCTATTCTTTTCAGCATAAGTGATGAATCTGCTAATTTTTGTCATTTTTTTTAACCTCCTTCTTACTGTGCCTTATCCACCAGTGTCCTCCCATCACTCCTTATCCATCTCACATAATCACTCTCTCAAGTACACTCTCACCTTCCTTGCCCCTCTCTCCCTTGGGCATATGTGCCTGGTATAACTTCAACCCCTGCTAAATTCAACTCTAGCTACTCTTCACGAACACATGAATACCTGACAAGGGAAAGACAAACACACCCAGACAAGCTGACTTGTTTCATTTTCAACCTATGGCCATTAACCTCAAGAAAAGTTGGAAATGTACACTCTCTCCCCGTGTCATAAATTTTTCACTCTGCTCATTCCCATCAGCATATAAAAATGCTGTGATTTCTGCCACCTGGAAAAAAAAGCCATCTCTTCACCCCACACTTCCCTCCAGGTAACTGCCTAGCAATCCTGCTCCCTTCCCCCAGGTTTATTCACACACCTCTAAATAACTATTTCAGACCTTCTCCTCTCCTCTCAAACATTCAACACCCTCTTCCACTATTCTCATTTTCACCAGATAAGTCTGCATTCTATGCTGCTGGGAAAAACTGAAGCAATCAGAAAGAGAACTTTCAGTTGTTTCCATCACCATTAACCACCCACCTACCTTCACCTGCCCTTCCTCCTATTACAATGAGTGAATTGTCCATGCTTCTCTTTAAGGCTAAATCCTCCACTTGCATATTACATCCCACCCCCCACCCCCGACCTTCTTAAGGACACTGCTCTAACAACTGTCCCTTCTCAATTCTTGCATCATCAATTTTCCCCTCTAGTAACTCATTCTCATAAATATAAAAACATGCTGTAATTTCTTTCATTTTGGCAAAAAACCCTCCTCCTGACCCCACATCTCCCTCCAGATACTGTCCCATTTCTCTGCCCCCTCAAAAGAGAAAAAAGAAAAAAAAAAAAAAGAAAAAAACTCAAAAAATTGTTCATTCTAATTCCTTTCCTCCTATTTTCTCTTGAATCCATTCCACAAAGTCTTTTTTTAAATCTTCACCTTATACCACTGAAAACGTCCTGGTCAGAATCACCACCACCTTTGCATTTTAAAATCCAAAAGTCATTCCCAGTCCTCTTCTTCTTGGCCAATCAATATTATTTGATAGTTAAAACATTCTTCCTATTTTGAAACACACCCTTTTCAAGATACACACTGGGTTTTCCTATTTCATTAGTCATTCTTCTCTACTTGTCTCTTATTGTTCCATCCTTATTTTTCTGACCTGCATGGAAGTGCCTCAAGGCTCTGTCTTCTTACTACTTCTCTATTAATACTTACCTCATTTACAATCTCATTCAATTTCACAGATTCATTTAAGGACTATTTAAACACTGATCACTCCCAGATTTGTACCTCCAGTCCATACCTTTCCCCTTACTCCAGATCTATTTATGCACTTCCCATGCAAATATTCCACTTGTATAACTAGTAGGCATCTCAATTTTATCAGGTTCTAAACTGAACTTTCGGTCTCCTCCCTCCAAAAATCATTCCTCCTATAGTTTTTTCTGCCTCAGGTATAAAAGATCTTTTATGTCTTTTGAAATGTGTCCAGTATCTGACTGCGTCTCACCATCTGCACCACTACCACCGTGGTCTAAGTTATCATTATTTCTTGTCTAGATAACTGTTATAGCCTCCTAACTGGCCTCCCCATTACTGCCCTTAATTCCTCTGTAGTCTGAGCTTAATAAAGCAGTTAAATCGAGACTTTAAAAACCTAAATCAGATTATTTCATTCCTCTGCTCAAAATCTGATGGTGACTCCCCATGTATTTCACTTACAGGGAAAGCCAAAACCCTTATAATGGCACAATGTCCTACAAAATCTGGCCCAAATTTTTTTTAAAAAAGAGGGGAGGGGGTGGAAGTGGGCAAAACACAGAAAAACTGCTATTGATGTTTAAAAGTTCAATTAGTTTAATTATGATAATAACAAACATCCATAGAATATTTATTATGTATGTACCACTGTGCTAAACACCTTACATAAATTAATCCATTTAATATACATAACTATCCAGTTAGAGTATTATGTAGTATTATTACTGTATTTTATAGATTAAGAAATGAAAGAACAAGAAGATTGGGCGATGTGCCCAATACACACTAGCTAGTAATACACAGCTAGTGTAATTCACAGCTAGTAAGTAATAGAGCCAGAATTTGAGCCAGAAGTCTGGCTCTAGAGTCCAAGCTCTTAATATCATTCTAGAATGTAGAACACCATAAACTCAATGAATGAAGGTTGGCCTCTTTTAAAATATGAAAAAAAAAGAATACTACATATTAAAAGAATCAATATTCCTCAGCTATCATAACTTCTTAGACAAACACTTTTATGAGATTGCATTTGGTTTAGAAAACCTTATTTGGAAAAGCCCGTGACTAGTAATTGTTTTTTTGTTTTAGTCATTTTTCCCCTTATGTTTTTTTTAACATCTTTATTGAAGTATAATTGCTTTACAATGCTGTATTATAGTTTCTGCTGTATAATAAAGTGAATCAGCTATATGTATACATATATCCCCTCCCTCTTATGTCTCCCTTCCACCCTCCCTATCCCACCCCTCTAGGTGGTCACAAAGCACCAAGCTGATCTCCCTGTGCTATGCAGCTGCTTTCCACTCACTATCTATTTTACATTTGGTGGTGTATATATGCATGACTAGAAATTGTTAAGAAGAGACAGTCAAAATCTGAGATGGCTTTATGATATTGAATTTTGGCTGAAAGTTTCAAAAATCTTTATTTTAGGGCTAAATTACAAGTTTTCTTTCTGCATTCATATAGCATGAAATATCAGAATGACAAAATCAGGAAACTACATAAAATAAAGTAACACAAAAGGAAAATGATCTGGCTGAGAACTCGTAATAGTTGAGTTACTGACTTGTTTCAGGTTCAGAGAAATAACTGGTTTAAGTCATCTTTAACCCAAGATTAAACTGCTGACATAAAACTTCCCTAGTCTTGGCTTATCCATTACCATTTTCCTGGTAATGGGCTAATCACTTGTTATGTTTAAGTTAAAAGGACATTTGCCAACATTTTTGCCTCTTACACTTGGTACCGTGTAGAACTCAAAGTTAGGTATTATCACAACAAACCAAAGAAAGAAAAGAAAATGGTTTTAATTTGAAAAATTTCTCAGGCTGAAATTTCTACAACCTCTTTTACTAAAATCAGTGAAACATCTTTAGGCCAGTATATCTAGACTTAGGAAGTTCAATAATTCTTTATGTAAGAATAATAAGCACAGAAAACAGCACGACCTTTGCTGTCACCACCTGTCCTGAATGTGAGATTGTTGTTTCTTTATATATACATGTAACTATATTCCATTGTTCATTTCTTGCTTACCTAGATTTTTTTAGATGAAATAGCACCCAGAAGAGTTTTTCACAAAGAATTCATTTTGTACTAAAACCAAGCAGAATGTTCCAGTTTTTTGGTATATCATTCAGTTTTTATACTTCATATAGCACTAAAGGTGAAGATACTGATGCCTTCAATAAACTGAATCATCAGTATCTCACTAACCTGCTTGGTGGGAGTCCAGTCTTGAACAAAGAAGGAGGAGAAGTAAACTCAGCTTTTGTAGATGGAAGCGCTGTTTCCTTCTCTGAATTTCCAGTTCTTCCCTGCTGTACCTTAAAAAAAAGGGTTATTAGCTTGTTTATTCAATGGAACACTCAAACCTAATACAGTAAAGATGTTAAAATAAATTCATAACATTTGATTTGAAATTAAATATGAAGAATGCTTCGTTGCCCAGTATATAATAAAATTAAACTTATTTTAGAACAGCATTAGGTGAAAGGCACCAAAGATGGATTATGGGACCAAAATGTTCCCAACTAGTAAAAAGTTCAAATTAATGTCACTTAAAAGTCCAATAAACTATAACTCTTAAGGACTTTCATAAATTCCCTCAGATCACTATAAATAAGTCCAAGATACTCAGTTAAGACTCCATGTTTCAGAGTTCAAGAAAGGCCTTGAAGAATTCAGTATACCCAGAAGCCTGAAGTCAATCACCTGTCTCCTTAATCCCTCTTCTCACTCTTTACGTTCACTTTCAAGCCAGTTATCTACTTACTTCATAATTTCTCCCATATTTGCCCATCCTTTGTGCTCCTGTCAGATCCTTTGAAGTATGGTCCAGTCATATTCCTTTAGACTGGTGAAAATCTTCTTTATGCTCTTTTGCTTTTATAATCACCTTCCTATCTTAAAAATCGTCATTAATTTATTAAATTTAAATAAAGTTCAAGTTGCCCTATACTTAAATAACATCACTATATCTTAGGCCCTATCTAAATTCTACTGCTCCTGTTCAGTCTAAATTCAGCATCACTCTCCTTCCCTATGAGGCAAAGGCCAAGAGAATTCAGACACCTTGACTCTGATATATTCAAACCACTGATTCAATTCCAGAAACCATCTGCCTCTCAAATAAACATTATGTGGAACTCATTTTCAAATAAGATATTAATGTTAATACTAATTATATGAGGGATGATGAGGATCAGCACTAAGACAATGAGGACAGAAAGAAAGAAACAGATTTGTTAGACATCTGACAGGTAAAACTGACCGAATGTGGTGACGGGAAATAAACATGATTTATTCATCAAACATTTATTGACTATCTATTATGTACTGGAAACTGAGACCACAGAGAGAAATACAACAAAATTCCAGACTGTGGGAAAAGACAGACACAAACCACCAAAGCAATACAACAACTGTTACGAAATAACAGTTGGGATAAAAGATACTATGAGAACACAGAAGAAAAAATGCACTATTCTTCCTGGGGATGTCAGGAATACTCAGAGTTGACACTATGGTCTCAACTGTTCCCCTGAGCTCCAATAATTTATACCCAGCTTCTCACATGTCTTCTAACCATCTCAAACCTGCATGGCCAAAATAAAGCTACTGATTTCCCGCTATCCCCCAATCTGATCCTCTCCAAGTTTTCTTCCTATGAGTAAATGGCACCGAGTTGCTCAAGAAAATAAAAACAAAAACAAAAACAAAAACCTAGCAATGATCCAATACATGTGAACAGCCAATGTCAACTTTACCTTGACAATATATACCAAATTCAACCACTTATCATTCTGTCCACTCCTAAAACTCAGGTCAAACCCACCAGCACATCTCATTTGTTCTATTACACTGTCTCTCTGCTTTGATCTTACCTCTCTAAAATCCATCCTCTGTACATAGCCAAAGCAATCTTATTAAAAATGTAAATCAGCTCATGTCTCTCCCCTGCTCAAAATTCTCCAATAGGGGCTTCCCTGGTGGCGCAGTGGTTCAGAGTCCGCCTGCCGATGCAGGGACACGTGTTCGTGCCCCGGTCCGGGAAGATCCCACATGCCACGGAGCGGCTAGGCCCGAGAGCCATGGCCGCTGAGCCTGCGCGTCCGGAGCCTGTGCTCCGCAACGGGAGAGGCCACAACAGTGAGAAGCCCGCGTACCGCAAAAAAAAAAAAAAAAAAAAAAAAAAAAAAAAAAAAGTTGGGATCTGGGGCTTCCCTGGCGGCGCAGTGGTTGAGATCTTCCCTATCCAGGAAGATCCCACTGCCGCGAAGTGGCTGGGCCCGTGAGCCATGGCCGCTGGGCCTGCACGCCGGAGCCTGTGCTCCGCAATGGGAGAGGCCACAACAGTGGGAGGCCCGCGTACCGCAAAAAAAAAAAAAAAAAAAAAAGTTGGGATCTGGAGAGCAACTGGAACCCTAGTACTGGAGCAGATCAGCAAATCTGGTCTCACAGAAAGGGAGCTCTACTGGGCACCAGAAGGCCTAGACACTAGTCTCTGCTCTTGAGGCTTTGAGAAAGTCTTTAATCCTTCTATCCCTATTATCAAATACCAGTAACAACTACTCAGTCTATTTCATCAAGCTCTTGTGATGATCAGGTGAGATAATGGGAAACCACTTCATAAACGTGGGGTATTAATGTTATTCTGTCAAAAACTACATAAAGATGAATATCTCTGGAAAGGCAATTTAAAGAAAGTAATAAAGATAAAATAATATGTTAAATCTTAAAAATAAACAAACACATAAGTAAACAAATAAATAATAAAAATTGGGAAGGAGGAAGGGAGAAGGGTTGGAAAGAAGTAGAAAGAGGGGCAAGAGATTATAAATTAAAGAGTATTTACAATAGGGGAAGAAGTGAGAAAAGGTATCAGAAGACATGGTACATTTTCAAACATGTAAAAATTGCTTGTGTTTCCTAACTTAGATTTCTTTTCTTGTTAATTTCTTCATAATATACTCATTATACTAAACAATTCTGAAAATCTTTACCATTTTAGCAACCCTCCTAATCACCCTGCATTATCATTATCACTCTGTCTTCAGATGTTGCACTCAGCATTACATAGACTCAAAACTTGTTTAATCACAACATAATGAGATTATTTTTTCCACATGATCTAATATTTTAAGAAATGACTGTAAGACATTATGACTGATTTTATAAAAACAAATTATCAGATTTTTACTCAAATTATGCTGAAACTTTATTATTTTGTAAAATTTCCTTGAACTGCCCTTCACAGCATTATTTATAAAAGTTTAATACTACAAAATAATATCTAAAAAGAAATTATTCTGAAACACCCAAATAATGGATTATGCAACTATTTATAAAGTGTTATTTATCAAAAAACTTTAATAACCTAGGAAAACATTTACATGTTAAGATGAAAAAAGAAAAAATAGAAAATCACATAAATTATTTATTACAATTTTGTTTCAACCCACAAGAACAAAAAGACTGGGAAGGCAACAAAAGTTAGGACTTTGAAAGCAGATGAAAAAATCGTAACTGAGCAGACCAAAGAATCGGAATCCTAAGTCAGCAATGAGAAAGCAAAGACATTGATTTTCACAGCAAGACCCGCAAAGATTCAGGAACTGATAACTCTAGCTCCCAGAACATTTCAAGCAGCCAAATATAAATATAAACCCTCTAGGCAGGATACTAGAATTTCTTCTCTGAAAACTCAGATTATCACAAAAAGAAAAAACAAAAAGTAAAACAAAGATAAAGATACTGACATAGGAGACTGTGAGAAAAACTTTACCCCTACAGTAAAGCCTACAATCAACAAGTTCTACCCAAATGCACAGAGCTTCCAATCACCTTTTCAGTGGCCCGTTCTCTCGTGAGTTAATAATGGGCAAGGATCAACAAATACTTGAGAAAAGTCAGTCAGAAGCCAAAAACAATAAACTTAAAGATGAACTTGTAGAAAACAGACCTTGCACAAAAAGAAAACCTAACAGAAACAATCTATCATTAACATTAAGATCTTTTGAAAGATAGAGGGAGGAAAAAATACTGCATTACTGAATACGAATAGGCTAAAGTTAAATACTGAAGGAAAATCTTCTTGGATATTCAAAAATACAATAGCAGGAATGAAAAAGTGAACAGAAGCATTCTAAGGCTGAAGAAATCTCCCAGATAAAGAGAAAGGAAAAGAGAAAAACTAAGAAAATTAAAGGAAGCAGCATAAGGAGGTCCAATTTTTGAATAAGAGGTCCAAAAGGCAGATGAAAGCAGAGGAAAAGTAAAAAAAAAAAATAATAACAACAACATAAGAAAATATCCTAGAAATGAAGGATATGTACTTCCAGATTAAAAAGGTACAAATGAAAGCTTGGTACAATGACTGATAACAGACCAAGACACATGCTTATGAAATTCACAACAATGGAGACAAAACTCATACATGCTTCCACAGAGGAAAAAAAAACATCTGTGCAGGTGTGCACCCATTCTCACTAGTCACTCCTCTCTTGCCCTCACCCCAAATTATGTAATTATACAACTGCTTTTGTACCCAGTTGAGTGATTTTATTTTTATACTTATTAAATTTCATCTTTCATTTTGCTAAAAAATATATTAAAAATATTTTATATTGAAGAATATAAAAAGACTTTAAGAATGTTAAAATGTTGATAAATCACTTGAGACACTGCCATAATAAACACATGGCAGTTCACTTGTACTATTCTATCTACCTGTTAGAATGTTTGAAAATTTACTTAATAAAAAGTAAAAAAAATTATTTTAAAGATGCTGATGAGTTGCCTGTCTCTCACTTGACTAAGGATGAAAAAATATCTTTGTAGTAGATATGAAAATAGCTTAAATTTTGATTCTTAAATTTGTTCCTTTGTCCATCCACCAGTATCAGTCTGGGTCTTTCTTCATTTCGTACCTATAGTACTCCAACAGCTCCCTATCTAGTCTCTGTCTCCCTTTTTCCCTCTTACATTCTATAGCTTACCCTGGTACCAGTTCTTTTTCTAAAAACCAGATTTGCTCATACTATCTCCTACCCAAAAACTTACAAATGGCTTCCTACTGCCCATACATATGTCTGCAAGCTAGTTTTAGATTAAGATCTTTCTCATCATTTCTACCATTTCCAGGTTTCTCTCCTCTATCTCTCATCTACCCCAACTCTCCTTTAATGCTATTTGGTTTTGTTCACATTGCTCTCTCTGCCTACAATGTTCTATACTCCCCTGTCTCCTACTAACGAAAACTCACTCATTTTTCACTTATCACATCCCATTTGAATCCTTCTAGACTCTGCAATGCAGGATAACCCAATCTCTCCTCTACACTCCCTACTGCATTTTGTCAATACACCAACATAACACTTGTCACAATACATCATGGTTACTAGTTCACATGTACACATCATTCAGATCATGAGCTCCTTGAATACAAAGATCCTCTTTTACTGTAGCATCTAGCACAGTGCTGGGCACACTGAAGGTACTCAGATACATCAAGAAAGCTGGGCAAGCTTTTTTCCTTCTATCTCTTTCTCATCAATCCTAATAATTATAGTTCAAATGGTAGATAAGTGGACAAGAGCTTGGACTTCATCCAACCACACCATACACTGCTGCCAGAATACTGTTACTATAAGTCACTCTCCTGATCACTAACAGGGAGTAACTCCTCCAATTCATCTTTCTGGTTTCTAGGCTTTCTAAAATTAAACCACACTCTACAAAGCCATGGATGTTCTTCTCCAGAAATAACTCTCTGATCCAATAAAGCTGATTTCTTAAATAATTTGACTATACCTGTCAAATTCAAGTCCTTATTCATTCAGAATTAAATAAATCAGAATGGAACAATGACCTCCTCTCACATGATCAAAAGAAACTTCAAAATAATTTTTCAGTAGACTGTATGTATATAACTTATTCACAATGGCTACCTCCAATAAGAGACCAGACCCTAAGAGTTTCTTTTTATCCTTTAGTTTTAGAAGTTTACTGCAAAAAGACAAAGTATAGAGAAGCTGGCAGTTTAAAAAGGCAGTTCTCATTTCTGTTAGAAGAAAATTAAAAGCACCATTGCAAACAAACTATTTCCTCATGAAGATAACTTTTCTAACTATTCATTGCAATCATGAAAAACAATATATTCAATGTCTCAATAAGTAGGTATCACCAAAAAGAACTTGATGACCATTTAAAATAAGATAGACATCATCACACACTTTCAAAATATTTACAGCAGAACAAGAACCAAATACTTACCCAAAGTAGGATGTAAATTAAAATTAAATTCTCTATACAGAACTGTGTCCAGCAGAGCGGCTACATCTGCGGATATAGCACATGCATTGCATAAGGCAGTATTTTGGTGGACAGGGCTGTAGCCCCAAATGGGACACAGAGAAGTTCCTGCCCACAAAAGTTCCCTGGGTATATAACCCAATCTAAAAGTCACTCCCGGTCTTCATCCCAGTGTCACTCAATACAAGAATCAAGAATTAAGAATTCAGGTAAAGGAAGAAGAGTTTACAATCAGATTTTGAAAGAAGTTTGTAGGTTGCTGTGTATCACACAAGTATGAAAATATATTATTATTCTTGGGACTGATCCTATGGAATGGAGAAGCCAGAAGTCAGACTTGATACCCAAGTGGTATCAACCTGCAAGTCCCTCATTACACCTGCTCCTTTTAATATTAACTTAAAAAATCTATGACTTTATCCTAATTTTGTTGAGTCTTTCTTGGTGACTGTCAAAGAACACCTAAGATTCTTGAGCCATCTTAAACTGCAGAAGACATTATACCAATGATTGCAGTCTCATACAGATAATAAGCAGTATGTTATCTACCTTACCATTTTTTAACAGAAAATTAGGACAAATAAGTCTCCAATTCTGATAAAGATTATAGCGGGGTCTACAATGAGTGCTTAGCCTGTTGGCATGAACTTTTATATCCTACAAGCAAACACACACTTGACTCAAAATAAAATCACAACATATAGCAAGAATAGGTTTACTTTGCATTTGTTAGTATAATAGGCTATAATTCACATGCTTGCAAAAGTGGAGATAAAACAACAATCAGCAAATTTGTAAGTCACCAGGAAGCTGAAGGTTTGGAAAAAAGGTAGCTATTTCCACTTTAATCTTGTCCCTTGAGTAGTGGTATGGGAGCAGACTCAAGAACAAAAAATGAGAGCAACCAAGGATAATTTACTAAAATTCACCTTAAAAAGATTGAATCTGCCATCTTGGATCTCTGCACCTGGTGTAACTTCCATAGTACAGTCTTCGGCCTAAGTTAAATAACATATTCCCCATTAAGATACCACATAATTTTTAATTGATAGGCCACATAAAGACAAACCAGCTGTGGCTAGTCTGTGAATTGAAACTAAAAACATCAGATAATCATTAATATAAAACTCTGAAAGGGAAGGAAGGGAAAAAAAACAAACACAGTAAAATGGAATTTTTAAACTATCATATAGCATTTAACCACCTTTACAGGGAAAAACTGATGTATTTAGGGAGCAAAACTGGGATGGTAGAAAAGGCTGGGGTATTTTGGAATATTTACTAATTACCGTAATTTTATTTGTAGTAGAGGTAACTGGTATAACTTCCAGTCCCATTCGTATCCTCTTTTGTTTTTCACAGTAAGCTTTCCAGGTATCTTCATTAAACCCATAATTAAAATAATCAGAAAGATCAGCACCTAAAGATAAAACACTTTTAGTGTACAAATATTTCAATTCTATTTTTATGCAGCACATAAAATATAATAAACTGTAAAAATAAATTTAGAGTTCTATTAGTCTCATCTTCTAATTTTACCAATTCTCCCAATTACTATCATAAAGCAACAGGACTATACAAATTTTTGATCAAAATTACTCCCTTTAGAAATGGCATTATAGGGTAAGCTGGGACAAAGTGAGAGAGTGGCATGGACATATATACACTACCAAACATAACATAGCTAGCTAGTGGAAAGCAGCCGCATAGCACAGGGAGATCAGCTTGGTGCTTTGTGACCACCTAGAGGGGTGGGATAGGGAGGGTCAGAGGGAGGGAGATGCAAGAGGGAAGAGATAAGAGGACATATGTGTATGTATAACTGATTCACTTTGTTATAAAGCAGAAACACACCACTGCAAAGCAATTATACTCCAATAAAGATGTTAAAAAAAAAAAAGAACTGGCATTATAATAAAACAATATGTAAGTCTACTTTTATACAATGCTAGGCCACCTGTAAGATTTAATAATACAGGTTCATTATTGCTCATGTGCTTAAGATACTGAAAATTACATTTAAAAAATAATATTCTAAACTGATGCTGAAAAAAAACTTTTCTAATAATTGTTTAGACTAAAAATCTTTTGAAACTGATAGAATCCACAATAATCTTACCAGGTTTACGCCATGGTTTATCTTCAAAAGAATCCAAATCTACCTCCAAAAGTGGCACTCCATTAATGCTTCCAGGTGCATCAAGATCTACTCCTTTGACTTTCGTTCCTACTTTAGAAAATTACAAAATGAAGGAACTATATTAATAAGCTGAGAGATACCACAGACAAACAGAAAACAATGACACCTTTTTAATACTATTAGCACTAAATATGGCCAAGATTCCAAACAGAGTAGTAATGGTTACCACAAATAAAAAGTGAGGTCAAAGTTTATGGTGTAGCTATAAGATAAAATAGAGAGATTAGAGACTTCTTGTTTATAATAAGGGATTCCTGTACCAAGAAGTTAACTTCCATGTTTTAAATCATTGTCTTTGTACAGTCTGTGAGCTGTAAGAAAGGGCTGTAGAACCAAAAAACAACGGCAACAACAACAAAAAACCACACGCACGTGACAGGAACCTTATGTGACCCACACAGCCTAAACTATTCATTATCTAGCCATTTATAGAAAAGTGCCCATTCTATGATACATGGTCAAAAACTTCTCTTTTTAATTGAGCTGTAATAGCTATTAAAATCTACTCATAACCTATTCAGATATATGCCCTATTTTCTATTGATGCAAATGCAAATACAAATTTTACCTGTAGTTCCATAAACTCTTCCTCCTGTCTTGATGTTAAGATTTACAGGTGCTGTACCATAACTCCTAAAAGCAAAATAAAAAAAATTATCCTGATGCTTAAAGTAAACAAAAGCAATATATTCAACATGTACACATAAATTATATACCCACATATTAACTAGATAGACTGACACTAACTCAAACATTTTAGAAAATGTTTTAAACTAATTTAAAAAGCCTGTCACTTGCTTAATAAAAGATAAAAAAAATATTTTTAAAAAGCCTGACTAATTTTCCATCTCAAAAACCTACCTGCGATTAACTCAATATCCCACCCTAACAAACTTTCGAGAAATTTGGCTGGGAAGGGAAGAATAGTTTATATGCCTTGTTTTCACTTCCTTGCCTCCCAGTCATCCAAATGGACTTGTGAAAACTCACTGCTTCTGGTCTGCCTAACAATTTCCATCTTTTGTCTCCAATGTATTAAATTTATGAGACCTAGGTTATTCTGCTTAAAAAAATAAGGATATTCAATAAAGTATTCAAATAATTGTATAAAGATCCACTACTATAAATGCAAGAAGTATGAAGGAGCCTAAAATATATTGTTACTGTCAAGTTGTACTATTATTACCAACTTGAAAGGTTTAATCATCTCATTGACTAATTCTCTAATAAGTGCTTAAGCACCAACAATACATCACATATAGTTCTAAGCCAAGGAGAGAGAATGAGGAGCTGGACAAATATGGTTCCTGCCCCATGATGCTTACATTTCAACAAGCTAAATTCAGCACAGCCAAAGCACTTTGAGGTATCTATATATGATGCACAAAAGTCCTAGCTGTTTGAAAGTCAAAATACAAAAACCAAGGACTGTCTCCAAATGGTCCTCTTACAGAACCGCTAAAGGATAAACCAAAACAGTATTTATAAAAGGCTTACCATAGTTCATTAAATGAACTTCTTTGCTTCCCACCCAGCTACTTTCCTTCCTTCCCCATTCTGCCCTTTAAAACATTACTTTTCTTTTTTAATGCCTCCAAGCCTTCACATTCATTGTGTGTACAGAACCTTAGCTGTCTGGAAAACTGCACTTAAGTAAATCTGATACCGTTCAATAGCACCCACCATGAGGTCTCAGGCTTCTCTAGGGGCTAGATCCTACATACTTGGATGTCTACAAAAACTTAAAAATAAATGTATCAAAAAATTTTATCTTAACCTGCTCCTCCCACATTACCCATATATGGTAATACACTGTTATATACACACTGAACTACTCTAGAAAGCTCCAAGTCACTGAATCCTTTGTCTCCCTTTCTATCTACAACCAACCCATTACCCATGTTATTTCCATTTATTATTCACTCAAATACATCGAATTCTTCCATCTACCCCTATATTACTGCTGCTGGTTTAGTTTGGACTATCATCCCATCTGGATGATTACTTCAAATCTATTAACTAAGTTCTATCTAGTCCATCTCAACTACTACTGCTAGAGTTATATTTTCAAACAATGTGACCTGCCTAAAAACCTTTAAGGGTTCCATGATGACACAGCAAAAACATCCTAACTCCCCTCTTCTGTGGTTTCAAGCATCCTCTCTCATCTACCTTATCCTCCAGTCTTGTGGTTCGTCTAAGTCATGCTTCCACTACATCTAAGTAGTTTCCTCTGCCAAAGTCATCAGTCCTCTTCCTTCTGTCTCAAGAATTATTTAAACAAATTCATATATTACCTCCTCTAGGATCTTCTCTTCCACACATGTAGACTTTTTAGCAACTGTCCTCTCAAAGCTTTCAAATCACCCTGTACATGTTTCTATTCAAGCACTTACACTGCAAGTAAAGTATCTGCTCACATGTCTATCTTCCTCACTACTTTTTTTTTTTTTTTTTGCGGTATGCGGGCCTCTCAGTGCTGTGGCCTCTCCCATTGCGGAGCACAGGCTCCGGACGCGCAGGCTCAGCGGCATGTGGGATCTTCCCGGACCGGGGCACGAACCCGTGTCCCCTGCATCGGCAGGCGGACTCTCAACCACTGTGCCACCAGGGAAGCCCTTTCCTCACTACTTTTGATAAATAAGGACAGTTGATATTCCCATCATCAATTATTAGAGTGCCAAACAAACTGCCTTTGAAAAGTGTTAATGAATGAGCTGCTGAATTTCAAAGATACAGCTAAGAAACCACTCCTCTATACAAGGTAAATTATTCCTACCCTAAGATTTTATTTTCCTCATACCTTACTTACAGATACAATAAACTCTGTAACAAAAGTATGTCACCTAAAAAAAATTCTAGTCTTTACCTTCTAACAGCTTATAATAAACCAATTTAGTATTGTTCCTTGAAAACAATTTGCTCTTTAAATTTGCCTCTGAAATGCTGTGCACAAAGTAAATATTCATCAAATATTATTTTCTCCCTGGCTTTCTCTCAGTTTTCAATGGATATATCTTGAGATATTAAGGTCAAACAAGCTTTATACGCTTCAGAAAGATCTGTAACTTACTTTGAAATGCATAAAAAATACAAAATAAGGGGACTTCTCTGGTGGCACAGTGGTTAAGACTCTGCACTCCCAATGCAGGGGGCCCTGGTTCGATCCCTGGTCAGGGAACTAGATCCCACATGCAAGCCGCAACTAAGTCTTTGCATCCCACAACTAAGGAGCCCATGTGCCACAACTAAGAAGCTGGCAAGCCGCAACTAAGACCCAGCACAACTAAATAAATAAATAAAATTTAAAACAAAATAAAAAAGATGGATTGATGAGTCGGTGGAGGCATGGAGACAGGCAGGTAGGTAGATAGACAGATAGGTGATAAAGCAAACACAGCAAAATGTAAATTGTATAATCCAGGTGATGAGTAAATAAATGGGTGTTCACATCAATTCCTTAAACTTCGAGTGTTTGAAAATTTTCGTAATCAAATGTTGAGAAAAAAAGTTCAAAGACAACTGCTTTTTTAACATGCAATTTAGTGAATGAACACTTACTAAATACTTACTATATTTAAGGCAATGTAAGGAATAGGAAAATTCATAAACCACTCAAAGAATTTAGAATCTAAAGGTCATAAACACGTGCAAGCATAATTCAAACCATGAAACTGGAAACTGTTATAAGAAATAAAGTTCAGATAAAGTACTATGGGAGTCTATATGTATTTAATATTTGCATGCAAGTCCCACCCCAAAATTGGTCATATTAATAAAAAGTAATCACCATATGCTTTAATTGTTCTGTACTTGAAAATACAAATAATTTTATATTAAATATAAGTATTTACTAAATATGCAATTGATTATTATAATATTATGTTAAAGTGTTCCTTCTGCATAATGCAGATGGATAAAGGCCTATTAGCATAAAGGCTTACTAATATCATAGCTCAACACTAATTATTTACTTTAAGTGGGGATGAGGAGAACATCAAGAGTTATCCTAACTTGAATAATTTAGTCTCTTCTCAAACCTCCTCCCTAAAAAAGTTGCTAGGGTCTTAAAATTACATCAGCAGTCATTATTATAATGCAAAACTGATTATGACAACTGAATTACCTTTAAGCTTCTTTCAAATAACTTTTGAAAAAATTTCTCTACTGAAGAATAAAATATTCAAAAGGATTTATGTATATATTGGTTCATTTCAGATAAGGCTGCTTAATGAACTATAGTGCAATTAATGAAAAGTTTATATTCCCAACGCACTAGTACCACATCATACATCCAATCTGAAAAGGATAGAGAAAACGTCAACTCATATTCTACCACCATAACAAAATCAGAATCTGTACTTTATTCCCTTCCAATCTTTCTGTAAGATTCTTTATGTGCTCAATGAGTCAATGACAGTCCATTCACTTGATCCAACTTTACAGACTATAAACTTTGAGACAACCTATTGGCATAAATAGCATACAGGATAATTAACCACTTGAAAAATACATTATGAAAAGCAAAAAGAAATACTTTTGATATTGTTTTTATCGGACAAAAAAATTAAAAACCTAAACTGAAGTCTGGATAAGTAATAAAATGTAAGAACAATATAGACGTAAACAGCAATTTAAGGTTTTCTAATTCTAATTAAAGAATCTGGGGACTTCCCTGGTGGTCCAGTGGTTAAGAATCCGCCTTCCAGTGCAAGGGATGCAGGTTGGATCCCTGGTAGGGGAACTAAGATCCCACATGCCACAGGGCAACTGAGCCAGCGCACTGCTACTGAGCCCACACGCAGCAACTACAGAAGCCCTCGCTCCACAACTAGACAAGCCCGCCTGCTGCAACGAAGAGCCCATGCACCTCAACAAAGATCCTGCGTGCCGCAACTAAGACCTAATGCAGCCAAATAAACAAATAATTAAAAAAAAAAAAAAATCTGTATCACTCAATTCATTTGTAAAAACATTTCAATTTCAGGAATCAAAAACTGCTGCTTCCATGTAACTTTACCTAATTAACTTTATGTTTAAGAAAAAAATATTTTCATGGTGAAATTCCTTTTAGTCATGAGATATATTGATACTTGACATATAACACTGTATTAATTTTAGGTAAACAACATAATGATTTGATATACATATAAACTGCCAAAATGATGACAATAAGTTTAGTTAACATCCATCACCGAAGATAGTTACAAATATTTTTTTGTGTCAACAGCTTTTACCTACTGTCTTAGCAACACATCATGTGAAATTTTAACGAGTTCTTTCATATCATGGTAAGATGAAAAAATGTAAAAACATTGGAATCAACCACTGATTGATACAGACACACTACCTTTGATTTAAGCACACAGTTGTTATTTAAAAATAACTTACCCATACTGTGGTGCTCCCGTTTTAATGTCTCCTATAGTGACATGAACATCATCCTCATCATCATCACTGTCGCTATCACTATCGTCTTCAGTCTCTGTCACTTTCTATATCAACATAAACAACCACAAAATACACTGAATAATCCATTTCAATGTCCGATATGAATAACTGAAAAGGTAACCATTTTTCATTTTTTGAGCTAATTCTAGAGAAAAAGTTATAGTGCTACTACCTACTTCAACTCATTTACAACTTTGATGTTTTGCAATGATAAAAAGGGATAAGAATGTGAAGTAAAACCTTTTTTCAACATTGTCTTTTTGTAAATAACACCACATGTATTTTTTCCTACTATTTATAACTGCTCCTCTTGCACAAAGGATCTAAGGCAATGTACTAAAATACCTAGAAGATATTTTTAAAATATTTGAGGAATTCTTAGCAAAAAGAACATGAAGGTAAGAGGAAAACAACTAATTTTAAGGGTCACAGTGTCACCATTAAAAGCACCAAATAGTTAAAAAGCAGCTCACTTATTCTTGACATTCATGTACACATAGAAAAGGCCCTGCATGCAAATGATTGAGGGAATACTTTGTTTCTATGAGTAAAAGTAGGGACGTTTATGAAGGCTTTATTTTGGCTCTAAAAGGCTGTTCTGTGCTTAGTCACATAACAGTAAATTTAAAAAGTAGATCACCAAGGCTAAATACTTTTTTGTATACAAGTTCAAGCTTGCAGAATAAGAATTTCCTTCTTTTTACAAGATTAAAACGTTAAAATACTCATGGGACCAATGATTTGTTCATCCCCTAAAACATCACTTTTAACAGGCATGAGGTCAGACTGTCACTTATATAAAAAATAATTTTTTGCTAAAAAACTTGACAAACTTGGGTTGAAAGACTCAATGTCTGCCTTGAAAACCAGGCTCACTATGATCTATCTAATTGACCTATGACCACTAGGTTCCTTGGTAGCAATAAACATCAAGCCTTTGCACATGCCCCATTTCATCTGAACTCTCCTCCCACTATTTCTTCTCATGGTTACACTTTTTTGACGGCACCAGATGACACAGGAGATATAAAAGGGGCCCGATCATACAAAATACTGGCAGTCATGTTAAATTTTGGTTTTCTTCCTAAGTGAACGGGAAGCTATTGATAAAGATTTTAAACAGATAAGTAACCAGATCTCAAAGCTTTATGTTACCGGTTTAGGTACGCCATTTTCAGGAGTTTCATCTTCAATTCCCGATGGAGGATTAGCACTACAAACAACAAAAGTAAGTACACAACTGGTATTACTTTTCTGAAGTACAGATGGAGCATACTAGTATTTTTAATCTATGTCTGATAGTTTCCTGAAATTACTGTCTCCACCAGAGACGAAAAAAGATGGTAAAAACTGCCTGTCCTATTCTGCTATTCCTAATGCCCTACATAAAATGTGTACACTCAACACTGGAAGTAGAATGGAATTGCCTCCACAATTTGTTAATGATGCCAAATTTGCAATTTGACGGTGAGGTATAATTTGAGTTTTTACATTTTTAAAATATGCATCATACTTAATCAATATTATTTATCCTAAAACTACACTGAACTTCAAGGTACTCTAGGAATTGCCAAGGGCTATGTAACACACACAGTTTCCTCTTCTCCCTGGTGCCCAAGGAACTCAGATGTGCGGTATGATGACGTTAACTCAGTACTGAGTTAACACACATGCTTCTTCCTAGTTTTCTGTTTCATCAGTCTTATTGGATATATGTCCTTTGTTGTATAAAAAACAAATTTTAAGATTTAAAAAAAAGTTTACTTTCATGTAAAGACTGCCTTCGAATTTGACACTAAGGAGCTCCAGACCTAATTTTGATGCATTAAAAAATAATTACTTTTTAAAAGCCAGTTAATACTTGAATTTGCCCTGTTACAACAAAATTGACATATAACAATAAACACTTATTCTCAAGAGACTCAAGCATATGGCCATTAACCATGAAATAAAACTTTTAGTACCACGGTGCAAATGGTTCCTTATATTTTTAATAATTATGATTTTGAAAGTGGGAATTAACAATTAACCTCATTTTATAGATAAAGAAATTGAAATACAAGGCCACTGACAATTATTTAGTAGCATTTCTAGGAAAAATGTCTAGATGTTGATATAGTTCAAAGCTCTTTTCACTGGGTTTCTGCTTATCTCTTCTAAACTTCACTTTTTGTCAAGCAGTTTCTATATAAACCAATTTAAACTCTATAGTGGTATTCTGTAACACAATCTCCAAACAAAGCAAAATGAAGGACAAAACCTGAAAACTTATCTGTTAAATTTTCATAGTTCTACTGCTTGACCCCCCCAAAAAAAATGCAATTATAATTATACAGTACACTTCTCAGATGTAAGTTGAGCTTGTTCTTTATGTCACAGAACAGTATGTTTAGCCACAACTTGGATATATAACAAGACAATCAGAGACAGCACAGTGCAATGGTTAAGAACAGTTTTAACGATGGGCTAATCACAAAGAAGCTGGGGAAAACTCTAATAGCAAAGACTCGGCTCAGTTAGGGCAACGAAGTAGGTACCGCACTGTATAGCAGAACACAGGTTTGGCAGAGCTCTCTTCCCCAATAGACTTTTTAAAGTTTTAATTCTCTATCACCATTAAAACACTAAAACATGATAAAATTATAAGCTTTATCTAGAAAAATAACATTTTAAGGGTAGATCTTTTCCTTTGGATGAAATAAACTTAATAGCTTTCCAGATAAAGTGTTAATAAGGAATATGAAGACATTTTGACAGTGATAGGGAAGGGAGAAGGGTTCCTCTCCAATCAATTTAATCAAGCTGTGTATTGAGGAATTAAGGAATACTTAATCAGAAAACACACTTCAAGAATTGTAGCCAAGAACTAATATTAACAAAGTAAAATAAAAATTAGTTCACAAAAATGTGTATCTGATTGTTATCATTAATTTCTTGATCAACTGAAAAAACAGGGTATGAAGAAATATTACTTTCATAACTATTAAACTACACAAATCCCAACTCTGTGGTTAACTGAGAGTAGGGTTAGGAACTGGGTTGGATACATCCATTTCAAAACTAAATGACAAGGGCTTCCTTAGTGGTCCAGTGGTTAAGACTCCAAGCTTCCACTGCAGAGGGTGGGGGGTTCGATCCCAGGGGGATGTTCCACATGCCACCAAAGGTGGACAAAAACAAAAAACAAAAAACCCTAAATGACAAGATTTCAGATGATACAGCAATGAATAAAAGAAAAAACAAACCAAAAAAATAAATAAAAACAAAAAAAAAATCTTCCAACATAGTGGTATTTTTAAGCGAGGAACAATAATCTCAGCACCCCCTGAGCTGTTTCCACTTCTCACTTCTTCCCTCCATTAACTTTTTAAAAAATAACAGCTTTGAGATACAATTCATATACCACACAATCCACTCATTTGAAGGTTTATACCACTCACAGTCCACTGAAAGGTTTTTAAGTATATTTACAGAATAGTGTACGTATGTATGTATGTATGCATCTATCTAATTCCAGAACATTTTCATCACCCTAAAAAGAAACCTTATATATTTGTAGTCGCTCTCCATTTTCCCCTGTCCTGGTAACTACTACTTTCTGTCTCTTTGGATGTACCTATTGTGTACATCTAATATAATAAGAAATACAATATGTAGTTCTTTGTGACCGGCTTCTTTCATTTAGCATGTTTTCAAGGTTCATCCATGTTGTAACACATATCAGTACTTAATTTCTTTTTACTGCCAAATAGTATTTCACTGTATGGATATACCACTTTTCTAAATCTATCCATTTGATGGACACTTGGGTTATTTCCATTTTTTGGCTATTATGAAGAATGCTGCTATATATGGTAGCTCTAAGTTTAACCTTTAGAGGAACTATCAGACTGTTTTCCATAATAGTTGCACCATTTTACAATCCTACCATCAGTGTCTAAGGGTTCCAATTTCTCCGTATCTTCACAAGCACCTGTTAACTATCTGTCTTTTTGATTATAGCCATCCTAGTGGGTGTGAAGTCGTATTTCTTCCTCTTTTTAAACCCAAATATTCTTTAAAAGTCCTTTTTGTAATCACGCTTCCCCCATTATAAGACACTAAGGCATCTGGTCAGTGATGTCAGCATATCCATGTACTTGTATCCATGAGCTATTCTGAAATTCAGAATAAGTTTCTGGCTCCCTGATATGTTCTGTAAATGATACTCAGATCTTTCTAGTAATCTAACAGAGGCAATCAATCTTATAACAAATTCATTAATTCCACTTCGAATTTTAAATAAATACGAAACATTGAAATTATAACCACAATGCATTACACCATCAAAAATATTAAGCTGTAAAAGTAGTTACCCAAGGAATTCTTTATTTTAAAAAATTTTTTAAGTTAAAACTTTTTTTCTTAGTAGTCTGATGGTTATACTGTATACTCCACTACTGAGCTCATTTAAGAGTACAAAGTTACTTAATAGTGAAAAACATCCAAACCCTTACTTCAAAAACATTTTGTCCCCTAGGCTACTAGCAAATAAACAGAATTGGTATTACATCCTGAAATAGTAATAAACTATAAAGGACTCAGTGTCTTGCTATCTTTGTCAAAATGTAATCAAGCCAATGATTATAACAAAATAATTCTGACGATCTGTTGACAGAACCACTGTACCGCACAATCTGCAAAAGCATCAACAAGAAATTTCACTAACCTGGCATTTTCTTCTTCTGGCCTTTCAACTTCATTTTCATCTACCAAAAAAAATACATAAATAAATAAATAAAATTAACAAACAATCCACTCTTAAAGAAACCAGTATTATGAAAATCTGAAGTGATCATCACAAGCACTAACCTAGGTCCTTTGCCAAATCACTGTGCACATGCACGTCCCATGGGCCTATAAGCACATCCAAAGTTAGATCACCTTATAATGACTTAACAAGATATATCTTTTATGAAAAATAAAGAAATTTAAAAAATCAGACTTTACTTCTATAAAAATAAACTTAAGAAGTATTAAAGATTTCTAGACCTTTGTAAAAGAAACCCTATACATTTACATTTCAAACAGTACTACAAATGCTAAATCTTGCCGCCAAAGATAACGTATTTTACAAGTTTATCAAAGTTTGTCGAAGTCACATCATCAAGGAGCTGCGTGGTGCCCAAACGTGCACTTTTACTAAACTATCCTAAAGACAATCAAGAATACGCATTTTAGGCAAGGAACAAACATTGACTTTCAAATCTAGTACCGGCAACAGACAAGAAGGGACTGTGACTTCATGGAAGTTAAAAGCCAGATGTCAAACAACTCCCTTTCAAGGGGGAAGTAAGAGATGAATAAACTTATTTTATGAAAAAGATATACACGAGGTGATACTGAAATCCATAAACCTAAGGGACATGAGGTACTTCTATGTGGGTTAAAACGCAGTCTCTTAAAAAAGAAAAACTTCACCTTAATACAGGAGACATTCGGGGTTTTCTTTATGGGCCATAATGTATTCCATCTCTTTCTTTCTCTCTCTTTTAATTAATTATTTTTAAAGCACGACTTTCACACAAGGAGGTACCCTTGCAGGTGCATTCCATACAAACTGACCATCAAGAAACAAGACGTTAGTTTTACATCATCAACTTTATTTATCTATTATTACAGAATGACTGTTCCTGGGACAGGAAGGGCATCCCACAGTCAAGGGGCAAGAGACACACCAACCAGCTTAGAATCGATATAAGAAAACAAGAGGAAAGAGCACAGAGGCGAGGCGGCCGAGAAGCCCGGGTGGAGTGGACGGCGAGGCTGGGGGCCCGGCCCCTAGCCCCCTGCTCAGCAGGGTCCCAGCCGCCACCTGGTGGGTGCGTGTTGGGGGCGTGGGCTGAGCGGGAGGAGGCAAGGGGGGCGGGGGACGCGCACGCCGCGCTCGGCCTAAGTCAGGCCGCATGAGGCCCCATGCAAGAGGCCCCAGGCGGCGGCGTGAGGGCCCCAGGACGCCGGCCGTTTGCGGGCCGGGAAGGGAGGCCTGAGAGAACCCGGGAGAGAGAGAAGGGACAGGAAGTTCCGTACCGCCATAGAGCCACTCTTCCTCCTCATCCCCTCCGGTCCCGCCGCTCAGCTCCGACACTAGGCGCTCGACCTCGCCGGCCGACATGGCCGCCCCGAGCACAACTTAAAGGCGGCGATCAACGGCCCCCTCCAACCCTTCCCCAGCCTCGCTGCCCGGGGTTTCGAGAGGGGCGCGAACCCGCCGGCGAGCGAACGAAGAAGGCGCGAGACTCAAATCCGGGGTAGATGGCCCCGGCAGCGGAGGCGGCAAAGAACACGACTCCGGCGCCGCGCCGCCCGCGCAAACGCACGCGCAGCAGCACCCAAGCAGCTCGGAGTCTCTAGGTGGCTTCGCTTCCGCGGCGGCGGCCACCTGAGCCTGGTTGCGCCTGCGCACCGTAGTTGGCCCCGCCCCCACGGGATCTCGCTTGCATTTTAGCGTGGCTTTCTCCTGTGACGTCCTACGTAGGCTACGATTCCCCTCCCCCAACGTTCCTTCTGATAACCTGTATTGCTGTTGCTGGAGAGTGTACCGTGGTTACTTTCTGCGTTTGTTGCTTGCTTTCTCGTTTTGTTTTGTTTTTATTAAATCTTCCGGAAGGCCTTGTTTCATTCTTTACTTGTATCAGACTTGATCCAGAATCGTTGCCTTATCAGTCCCTGTTTCTCCTTAGAGAAGAAATCATAATTCATGCCCACTTAACTGAAAAATTAATTTTAACAGCAAACAAAAGCCAAACTAAAAAATGAATAATGCATTCTCGTTGTCAAAAAGTCAAAGACCTTCTCATCCACTACCCTCCTTTCCAGAAGTAGCCCTTTTTTTTCTGTTTCACGTGCAGCATTATGAAATTTTATACATATTTGCTACACGTGTATTGTTTTGGTGAAAGAACCTGAGATTAATGAGTCTTAAGGGGTACAATATTGTATGTATCATTGTGTAGATTTTTTTATTTGATTGGTTGGTTTGTTTTTTTCCTCAGCAGTGTCTTGGAGGTCCTTTCCATATTTGTGTATGTCAAACTATGTTCATTTTTTAAGTGCTTCATCATATTTTTTCGTTTATTTAACAGTTATTGAATATCCGCTGCTTAAGAACTTGGGAAATAAAAGCACAGCCCCTGCCCTTGAGAGCTCTCAATTTATTGAGAAAGGCAGAAAGGTGGTAAACAATTAACTCACCTACAAGGGAAAAGTGGGTCTTAATAGGAGCACAAAGTGTTTTTATACCACCAGTGCCACACCATCTCATGCTATTTAAACAAATCATGTGGTTTTAATCTCCCTAACCTTTGAACATTCCTCCACTCTTATTCTCAGCCTCCTTTATCTGAAGAGGATAATCCCTTGCGTATTTCTAAAGTCTGTTGAGATATAGTCAACTTTTGAAATCTTTCCTGAATCCCATTTCTTTATTTATTCTATAAATACTTATGGAGGGTCTACCAAGTGCCAAGGACGCTTCTAAACTATGTAGATTCAGCAATGAGTAAAACAAAGTCCTTCCTCTCGTGAAGCTTTCATTCTAATGAAAGGGAGACAGACAATAAACATATAAGTGTACAGTATGTCAGATAGTGATAAGGATTATAAAGTAGAGTAAGCAGGAAAGGGGGACCCCGAGCAAAGTGATGAAGAGGGATAGGATGCAATTTTATATCAAGTGGCCGGGGAAAGCCACTCTAATGAGGTAGTACAAGAGTAGAGACCTGAATGGAGAGAAGTAAACCATTGTGGATTTCTGGGAGAAGCCCTATCAGGTGGAGAGAATAGGAAGTGCAAAAACCCTGAGGCAGAAGCGTACTTGGAGCATTCAAAGAACCCAAATGTAGCTGGAGTGGAGTGAGGGAGAGAGAGGATATACAGATGAGATTAGAGTTATTCTGGAGTGGGGAGTGCAGAGCTAATCATTCCTTTCTGCACACTATGCCGATTCCGTGGCATGTGTCTATCACATCATATAGTAATTATTTGACTACGTATCTGTTTTCCTAAGACTTCACCAAATCCTCCCTCAAACAGGGCATCTTCTTATATGTCGTTCTAATTCCTGGTGTGGTGCCTAGCACTTAGGAGAGCTTCTTGGCCTCTACTGACAGTAACAAAGTGAAGATTTTACATTCTGCTCGAGAGTGTCATAAGGCACTCACTCACAGTCCTGTCTGTTTATGTTTCTATTTATCATTCTATGAGTCTGTAATGATGGTTTCATGGGAGAACCAACTGCCTTTTGCTGAAGAGCCTCTTTCTCCTTTCAGCTGCCTGAAATGAGCTTGTCTTACAAGGCATTACTTAAACTGAAGAATTGATGAATAATAATTGGTGCATCAGAATCGCCTTCATGGTGGAGGTAGCATTTGAGTTAAGCTTTGAAAATGAAGATTTTCATAAGCAGAGAAGCCCATAAATCACTAATAACCAGTCTTAAAAAACCTCTTCCTTCCTTGCTTCCAAACTGAGTTCTTTGCCTGGATAGACTTCCTTAGTTAAAGGTATCTTTATCTCCCACGAGGGGAGACTTCAAAGATAGGTAGCTTGAAGATATTATATAAAAGTATGACCTTATCAAACTACGATATGCCATATATTCTGATATTTGTTTTCCATTGTGTGTGTGTGTGTCTGTGTTGGTGTGTGTGTGAGAGAGATCTGCTGGTTCTTGGCAAAAAAAAAAAGCCAAAAACAACAAAGCAACAGTTTTAATGTATCTATCTCTGAGAAGTACTAAAAGGGAATGCTCAGTAGATGATGATTAAAATGATGACAGGAGGTAAAGATCAAATAAAAGTGCCTTGCTCAGTATTTAGTAGATAGTAAGTACACATAGATGTGTTTTGAATAGATAAGGCATTTAGGCTCGACTATACTATTTGCTGCCAACTTTTGTTATGTCATTTCAATGTTCCTCACTTTCCTTATCAGTAAATTGATATATTAAAATAGCATTTTATACTCACTTCTTGGAAGGATAACAAAGGTAAAATGAAGTTTCAAATGTGAAAGCATTTGACAAGTTAGAGGTGACTGGTAAAAGAAGTTTTCATATATTGAGGTAGGGGGAAGTCATTCTGGCTTATCCGTGAGTTAACTTGAATTTTATTCTAACTAGCCTGTTTGTGGCCTATGAAACATACTTTGTACCTCTTCTTTAATTATTAAAGAAAAGGGCACGTTGACCAGAAGAATGTCCACGTTAAAAATAAAGATTAGGGACTTCCCTGGTGGTCCAGGGGTTAAGACTTTGCGCTTCCACTGCCAGGGGCGTGGGTTTGATCCCTGGTCAGGGAACTAAGATCCCTCATGCCACACAGCCAAAAAGTAATAAATACATAAATACATAAATAAATAAATAAATAAATAAATAAAATAAAATGCCTCCTTTCCTGGGACAGTAGTGCTGGTACTCCTTCAATGATAAGACTAATTTTCCAGGTGCCAAGGCCATACTATTCACTGTGTACCTGCTGATCTTTTTCCTTTTTTTTGAAACCACGTAAGAATGTTTCCCTGACTTGTTTGATGTTCTTTCTTCTGATAAGACATAAAATTGTGCTGAAGACTATGCTTCTCCAGAGCAGTTCCTCAGAATTATCTGAGAGGCTGTCTTCCAGGCTGTGGTCCTCAGTCTGGCAGATAAAACTCTTTTCTATCCTATTATAAATTGTTTATTGATTACTTTCTTCAACATATGTTATGGCTTAGGCCTTCTGTCCTTTGAACAGCCTGAGAAACTGCACAGGTGTAGAGTTTTCCTTCATCTCTAGATACCACAACAAGGAATTAAGCCTCAATTATCCATCCTCCTCTGCATTCTGACATATTTTAACACTAAATTCTATGTTGCTAGTTGTTTCTGGCAATTGTATCATCTATTCACATCTACACTGCTATGTAAACTTCACATTCTTTAAGGGTGAAAACAAAATTTTTTTGTTCACCAGATTCTCTCTTACAATATCAAGCAAATGGAAAGTGCTTAGTAAATCCTTAAGTGTTGATCATGAATAGAGAGGACTTAGAAATGAGATGGAGATATGCTTGACTTTAAGAGAATAGAAAATAGGGCTTCCCTGGTGGCGCAGTGGTTGAGAGTCCGCCTGCCGATGCAGGGGACACGGGTTCGTGCCCCGATCCCGGAAGATCCCACATGCCGCGGAGCGGCTGGGCCCGCGAGCCATGGCCGCGGAGCCTGTGTGTCCGGAGCCTGTGCTCTGCAACGGGAGAGGCCACAGCAGTGAGAGGCCCGCGTACAGCAAAAAAAAAAAAAAAAAAAAAAAAAAAAGAGAATAGAAAATAATTGCTAGCTATTTTGAGCAGAAAAGAACAAATCACGGGCTTCCCTGGTGGCGCAGTGGTTGAGAATCTGCCTGCTAATGCAGGGGACACGGGTTCGAGCCCTGGTCTGGGAAGATCCCACATGCTGCGGAGCAACTAGGCCCATGAGCCACAACTACTGAGCCTGCGTGTCTGGAGCCTGTGCTCCACAACAAGAGAGGCCGTGATAGTGAGAGGCCTGCGCACTGCGATGAAGAGTGGCCCCCGCTTGCCACAACTAGAGTAAGCCCTCACACAGAAACGAAGACCCAACACAGCAAAAAAAAAAAAAAAAAAAAAAAAAAAAAAAAAAAAAAAATTTACAAAAGAACAAATCACATTTAAATAAGGTAAACCTGATGGTCTTAAGCATGCAATTTTAGCAAGAATTCATCTAACCCTGCTATGATGTCTGAGATCAAGAAATCAATTTTTTCCTGGGTTTTCTACTCTTTTCTGTCTACCCCGTCCCTCAAGGTTATTTCATCCAACCCGATGACTTTTAATACTGTCTATGTGATATATATCTATGACTCTCAATTTTCTGTCTGCATTGTTAATTTATCGTTAAGCTCAGGACAAGCTGCTCACTCAGATGCTTCACCTGATGCCTCTCTTGGGTATTTAATAGGCATCTCAAACTTATGCCCAAAACAGAACTTGTGAATTCCCTTCCCAAACCTGTCCTGTCCCACTTCCATTCTCTCCCAAGCTTCTCCATTGTATTATGAATAACCACTATCCAACCCGTTGTTCAGCTAAAACCTAAGGAATCATCCTTGATTCCCCTTTCCCTCTTGAGTCTCTCTCACGCCTATAAAAATCCATTAGCAAGACCCATTACTTCTTCCTACAAAATATATCCCAAATCTGTCTACTTCTCTCCATCTCCACTGCCCCACTGCAATTCAAGTAACACAAACCCTTCAATAGTTTCCTGTTACACATAAAATAAAATCCCAACTTCCAACTACATAATCTATAAGCCCCTTCATGATCTGGCAGCCCTTTGGGTGGCATGTGGCTGTACAGGTTTTGTATTGCCCAACTTTATGCAGTCCCCCACATTTCCTCATTCTGAGTCACTTTTTGTCAACTCTTTAAGTGTCATTCCCTTACATACTCTGTGCTTATTCCCTCCCAGTTTCTTCAGGCCTGAATTCCAACTCTGTATCTAACTCTCAGTCCCTAACTTTGTTCCATTATATATACATGTCCCACATTCTCAGTATTTTAGCAGAGATGTCTCTATTCATTCATTGAAACTGAAATCTAACTTCCCTCTAGGGACAGCACATCTCCTCATCCTTCTCTACTGTAGACCCACCATTTTTCTTCGCCTTGTTGTACTATGGAGCCTGGAGGAAGTACTGCCATTTCCCTTGCTCTGGTGGGCCACTACCAGACTGTTATGGTGCCACTTCCTTTTGAAAATCCTCCTCCTTGCCAGTGCATACCTCCTTATTAACCACCTCTGCCTCTCTCTCTTCATTTCCCCTTATTCACAGATGATGTTGGGGTCTGGTACACAGTCTTCCGTTCCTTTACCACTTGGCATCATAACAAGTAACTTGCACATTCTGCTCGTCTGTTTTTTGATCTCCTAGAATCTAACTATTCAACAATCTTCATTCATCCACGTCAGCAGTCTGCATTTAGGGCCACACTATGGATCTCATTATATCCTAGAACTGTTCCCTCCTTGAATTTTAGGGGCCAAGCTACTTTCTTTGAACCTAATTTCATATTCTGCCAACTCTTTTTTTTTTCAGATTCCATCTCACTTTTCCCTTTTCTGTCACTCACTACTGTTGACCACTCTATTCTTTTTGAAACTTGTTCCCTTCTTTTCTAGTTCCTAGCTCCTATTTCTTCATGGGCCTCTCTTCAAACAGTGCATTCAAGGTATACTAAACCATTTGTAGCTCTAGAGAACATGCTGTAAGGTTTCATACTTCTATACCTTTGTTCATGCTGCACTCTTTTTTTTTTTTTTTTTTTGTGGTACGCGGGCCTCTCACTGTTGTGGCCTCTCCCGTTGCAGACGCACAGGCTCAGCGGCCATGGCTCATGCGCCCCGCCGCTCCGCGGCACGTGGGATCTTCCCGGACCGGGGCACGAACCCGTGTTCCCTGCATCGGCAGACAGACTCTCAACCACTGCGCCACCAGGGAAGCCCCATGCTGCACTCTTTGTTCGCTGCCAGGAAAGCTCCTCCCCATCCTGTACACCTGGTGAACACCTGGTTTTCTTTGAAGGCAACTCAAAACTTATGTCCTATATGAAACTTCTTCTGACCACTTCCCTTTCTGCTTCACTTAGAGTTTATTTTTCCCACTTTATAACTCTTGAACACTTTTTTTTAAAAAAACATTGCTCTGGGACTTCACTGGAGGTCCAGGGGTTAAGACTCTGTGCTCCCAATGTAGGGGGCTCTGGCCCAGGGGTTTGACCCCTGGTTGGGGAACTAAGATCGTACATGCTGCATGGTGCGGCAAAACAAACAAACAAACAAAAAATTAAAAACATTGCTTCTGTAATGTTTTATTGCATTTGCTTGCTTTACATGTGTGGGTTCTTTTGTTTCAGATTCTTCTGAAGGCAAGACTGTGGCTTACTTCTATCTACATCCTCAGTGTCCAACATGGTGTCTGGAATATTGTACATGTCCATTAAAAGTTGGTTGAATATATTATTTATTATACTGATATGAACTGAGCATGTATTCAACAAACATTTATTGAATACCTGTTATTTTCTAGTGTTGGGGATACCAAGCTTCTAGCGCACCATCTAGCAGAACAGATATGTTAAGGAAAACAGATATGTTAAAACTTATCCCAGATATGGCAACTACTTAGCAGAGGTGTAAATTTTTCATGGATCAGGTAATATATCTTATTAACCACTGTATTTTGGAGCCTAACTCAGTGATTACACTTAATAAGTGCTTTATAAATAGTGATTGAATGAACTGTAAAACATTCTGGGATCAATCTGTTGACTTCATTGTGCAGCTGTTTAATATTCTAAGCTGGGATAGCTGGAGAGACACAGAGAAATCATGAAGGTTTTTGGTGCCATTATAACGCATCTGGCTGTATTCTGTAGGCAACTGGGCCAGGAGAGGATTTTAAGCAGAAAAATGGTTGAACAAGCTTAGTTTACTAGGAAGCAAACTGAATGGAAGGGAGAAGAGATGGAAAACTGGGAAATGATGGGGGTGGGGGAGGGTCACTTCTATTGTTCAGTTGACCGAAGACGGTGGATTAAGGCAGTGAGAGGAAGGATGGATGAGGAGAAAGGGCTGGATTCTAGATTTTTAAAGTGTATCAAGATTTAGTGCCTATGAGATGAGGGAAGGAAGATGGAGAAAGTGAAAGAGAAACCGTTATGTCTGTTAGAGGTTTGTGTCCAGTAATGTATGTGATAGTAATGTATAAACTAAGAAACATCACACAGCAGTTGGTTGTTTTTATCTTCTCTGGCTGCTCTTAGTTTTGGTGGGCAACACATCACTTTTAAAGAAATGCGTTCAGATCCAAGGAAAATATCATACTTAGAATTAGGATTTATCATTCCTGAGATTTCTCAAGGAGCAGCGAAGATAATCTGAGCAGAGAGGGAGACGAAAAGAAAATCGCTCAGCTCTTTCTTGGGCAGCTCCTTCCCACCTCCCCGAACTTTTGAGGCGCCCGGGAGCCTCGGAGCCCCGCCCATTTATTCCCAGCTCTCACCATTCTCCCACGACGTCTCCCGCTAGCCAATCACGCTCCGTAACGTCATTACCATGCGCCCACACTGGATGAGTCGGAGGCCATCCCACGTGTACTGTGTTGACTGTCAATGTCTCCCGGAGCCCAATTCCCGGAAGCTGTGAGTTCTGAGAGAAGTTCCTGCGCTCGGTGCCCTGAGTCTGCGAATCCCCACCATGAGCACCCCAGGCGTGCTGTCCTTCACCCAGCAAGCCTGGGAGCAGGTCCTGGCCAAAGTGAAACGGGCCGTGGTCTACCTGGACGCCGCCTGCGCCGAGAGCCTGCACTGGAGCTGCGGGTCCTCACGACTGCTGGAGGCGGTGGGGAACTCTGCGTGTTACCTGCGGGAGTTCGAGCCCGCCGCAGTTGGTGGCGGAGCCGAGCAGCCCAAAGCGGTGTTTGTGTTGAGTTGCCTGCTGAAAGGCCGGACCGTGGAGACCCTACGGGACATCATCTGCCGCAGTCACTTCCAGTATTGTGTGGTGGTCACGGCTGTGAATCACGCAGTCCACCTCACGGCTAATCACGTGCCGCCGGCGGCGGCGGCTGAGCTGGAAGGGCAGCAGCCAGTGTTCGAGCAACTGGAGGAGAAGCTGTGTGAGTGGATGGGCAACATGAACTACACGGCTGAGGTGCTGCACGTCCCGTTGTTACTCGCATCTGCTGCTCCCCACCTTGCCTTGACTCCAGCTTTTGTTTCCCTTTTCCCACTATTACCCCAGGATGTGCATATCCTCAACCGTGCCCGACCGGACAAGAGGAGGCTGGGAAGCCTGGCTGAGGTGGATGCCACTACCCTAACCCCTGAGCTGCTGCTGACGATTAGGTGCCTGGTGTCCGGCCTCAGTTCCCTGTGTGAGCATTTAGGGGTACGGGAGGAGTGTTTTGCTGTAGGTTCCCTCAGTCGGATCATCGCTGCAGATCTGGCCAATTTTGCTCCCGCCAAGAACAGGAGGAAGACCGCCACAGGCAGGGCATCAGTGGTCTTTGTGGACAGAACTCTGGATCTCACAGGTAAGTGGCGTTTGCTGTGGAAGGCTTCATAACCGCTTTCCAAAGTGCTGGGACTTTCACTGATTCAACATATATTTTATTGACCTCTAACTATGTGTCAGGTTGAGGAGTCAAAGAAGAGCTAGTTGGACACAGTCCCTGATCCCGCAGTTTATCGTCTAGAGGGGGGATACAGACGAGCAAATCAGCAATTAAAATCAATTTGTTAAATGCTGTCTTGGGTAAATACATCCTCAGCGTACACTGCCCTTTTAAACAAGAACAACTGCATCTAGCTCAGAGATGGGAGAACCAGACTTATGCTGACATGGAGGAGAGCTGTCCACCTGGGAACCTTTTCGAAATGTGCAAATATCAGTATTCACAACAATCCTTCATAAGAAAGCTTTAAGTTGTTGGAGAAGTATTAACAGGTGAACAAGTGGAGGTAACCTGTACCACAAAACACGAAAATATTACAGTTAGTTGACTTTCAAGATTCTTTACATGAGTGTTAATAAATGAGGCTGAACTTAAATTTCACCAGAAAATGAGGCTAAACAGAATTGTAGAAAATATCTACAATTGTATTTAGTCTCATTTTCTGGTGAAAATATTTTCAAACGTTTATTTATTCTTAGCTCTCATTCTATTGAAGATTGGGTAATCCCAAATTGTAATAATATTTATACACATAAGTAACAAATGTTACCCTTAAAATAGGTGAAGAAAAAACATTTTCTGATATTTGACATGTGCATTTATTTTCAAAGGTCAACTTTATTGTTCTCTAATTAGGTAGATGTAATGCTGCTGTTAGTGTAGGCTGGCCACACCCAAGTTCAGGGAGAATAATCAGGAAACTGACTTTGGTAAGCATTCCCTTCAGTAGGTTAAAAAAAAATGTCAAATGAAGTTAAAAAAAAACCACAACAGGTGCATTTGAATTTTTGACCTTATAAGATTCATGTTCAGATCATAAAATAGAAAGTAAGCTAAGTGGTAATACTGAGATGTAAGCTTAATTATGTGACTGAAGTAACCAGGTGCTCAGCCTGTCAGTGTGATTTAAATAAAAGTAATCATTGTAACACCCCTGAACTCTTAGAGGATTAAAAACACCTGATGTGTGAGTATATGCTTGTTGAGTTTTTGAGTGTGTGGTATATACTGCTTATGCTTCTATTTCTTTTTGCCCAAAATGTGACATATTGTTTCATAATTAATCAAGGTCACATATTTTTGTGTCCCCGGCCCAAAGACTCCAGTTAGGCAAACTTTAATGTCCTGGCCATCCAGCATCATAGCAACTACTCCTTTACATATTATGCATCTCTTCCTTGTATATGACTCTTCTAAATACAGAAAAAACAAGGTACGTGTAGCTTCTTGTCCTCTAAAAGCTTACAATACGAAGTAGTCAAGAATGATTTAGAAAATAAGGGCGCTAGGAAGACAAAGTTGCCATTCAGCACAATTATTTTATACTTTCTCTCTCTTCAAGCCTCCAGATTTCCCTCCCCATGTTCACCCCCTCAGCTTTCTTGCTTTTATATAAGCCACCAGAAAACTTCTGTATCTTCTGATCACTAAGTCTACCAACCTTTTTACCTCTGTACCCCACATATTTTTCTTTCCTTCCTTCATATTAAAAGATGTACTGTCCCTGCTACTATCTAGTACCAACTTTTCCTCCTTTGCAGACTAGATCTTTTCCTTTTTCACTTCTCTCATAGGTTTACTTCTTTCAAATACCCTCCCCTTTCATCATTTTTTTAAAACAGTCTTTTCTACTAGGTTTTCCCCATCAGCATACACACAGAATGGAACATCTCCTTTCTTGACCCCTCAGGCTCCTCCAACTTCAGTTTCATTTATGCTCCATTTTTAGCAAACTTAGAAATTTGTCTGTACTTGCTATCTCTGCAATCATCTGCTTCAATTTTCCCTTGACTTCAATTAGGCTGTTTGCCCCTCAGTACTCCTCAGAAACTTCCTTTGTCAAGATCACTGGTGGCCTCCATGTCACCAAATCCAATATTCAATTATCAGAATCCATTTTACTCAGTCTGAAAGCAGCATTTGTCACAACAGAGTAGAGGATGTAAATAGTTAAAAAAATACAAATATTAAAGAAGTACAGAAGACATACAGATCATGCAGTTTCTTGTGTAAGCCCATCAAAACATAAAACTGACGACATGTTATTTGCTTGCTCACAACCCTCCCATCACACCCACCATCAAATCTAAGTTCCTTAGCACGGTTTTCAAGGCCATACATCATCTGCCTGTGTGTACCTATCCCACCTCATCCCTTATTGATCTTCCCCCACACACTGCTCTCCTGGCATGCTGGCCACCTTGCCATTTCTCAACATGCGAAGTATGTCCCAGCCCCAGGGCCTTTGATGTTCTTGTGCAGCTCAGCTTGGAATGCTCTTCCTTCAGGTGTCTACATGGTTTTGTCGCTCACTTCCTTCAAATCTCCACTCACATGTCTCCTCCTCAGACAAGCCTTCCCTGACCACTTTCTTTAGACACTCTCTAACCCCTTACCCTGCTTTATTTGTCATAGTCTTTACCACTACCCAACATGCTAACTGATTGTCAGTTGCCTGTCTCCTCCCATTTGAATGGAAGCTCGTGAAGGGAGGGGCTCTATTTTGTTTACTGTTTATTAACTAGCACTCAGAAGAGTGCCTTGAAAATAGTAGGTATTCAGTAAATATGAATGAATGGATGAATGAACAGGTGAATTAAAGGTTGCTGCCAACTAGACTTTCATTGAGCTTAGTATACTTATTTTTTCTGATTGAAAATACTTCTGAGATTCCTAAGTTGCATCACTAGTCATTCACAAATGCAGCGGGGCACACATTTTCTGAATACTCTAAAATTTGACAATTTGGGCCCACAGTAGTATTTGAGAAAGGAAATAATAATATTAGCTAATCACATTTATGTGATTATTTAATGGATAAAAATCACTTCCACATTACCTTATTTGATCTTCTCAACAAATTAGGTGAGTTAAATATTATTTATCATTTCAAGAATAAAAAATAGAGGCTCTGAAGTTGTTCTTTACTGGAAAAAAGAAAAGCAGAAACATTAAGTAGTAGGCCAGATGTGACAGGATTGCTCCAATATTTCTATTAGTGTCCGAGGTCAGCATCTTTTGTTTTCTGGATTGTCAGAGTTAAGTGTTCACTTAACTTAAGAAAGTGTTCACTTTCTTCTGCCAGTAGGTGGGCTTCCAGGGTGTGCTTTAAATTGGTGAAGGTACTCATTAAGCAAACTGGTGTGGGAGAAGACATTTTAGGTACATGAGACCATGTAAAAGAATATTTAATGTTAAAAGGGGCATTGTTCAAAGGGAGCAAATGGGAGGTTTCTCTGGGTAAATTCAAGGCAACAGGTAAAGAGAAAGAAAAATTCATTTACTTTGTCCAGGGCTTAGGAGGAACCATGAAAGTATTGTTTTCGATAGAATGCCAAGAGAACTGTGCAAGCTGATGATAAAGCAATGGGAGGGAACCTCCCAAAAATACCTTGAGGTATTTCCCAAGTACATTTAAAATTATAAGAACTCTGCTTTCTTCGTACTTCCCTGAATAATTCAGTGGAAAAGCGTCTAGGTGGGGCTAAGCAAGATAGGTGTCCATGCAGGGAGGAGAACACTACCAGGCCTGGGTGAGGGAGCTCAAGTGGGGTGAGATCTCCTGAGAGGGGAGAGGTGCCTGCATGGGGTGGTGGGTGGCAGCAGCAGTGGCCTGGTGGGATAGGAGATAAAGGGAAGCCAGAGTGGGTGGCATAAAGGGGTGTCCCTGGGGCTCAACCTATTTACCTTTCTACTGGTGCATGGAGCAAGTTTGATTTGTGGTCCCCTCTGAAACCAGTCAGCTTTGGCATCGTGTAGCCAAGAAAAGGTCCATGATCTACTTCCCATTTTTAAATTATGACATTCTCTCCTTCAGAAGGGATCAAAATTATATCTGGCTGGTGGAGGGTAGATTTTGGAGGATAGATACTAATTGGAACAAGTTTGTTACTATGTCCTAATCACTTATAAATTGAAGTTTTTTTTAACGGATACCTTTTGGATAACCCTCCAAACTACCTTCCAGATGGTCAGTTTAATGGTTCATTTATTTCAAAAATGTTTCAACATAGTGTTATTATTCCATATTGGTAATCCTCAGGGCTGGTTTTCAGTTGGTTTGTGGCTGTATTGTCAAACCTGCTTTTTAAATACTAGAGTACTTCTGTACTAGCCAGTAAAGGGAAATTCTCTACTTGTTGAGAATTACCTGTCACTGTTGCCTGGTGGAGGCGAGTCACAGGGCTTACTTAGGAGCATTCTGGTGTGGATGCAGCTGACCCCCAGGGGTGCTGAGGCAGCAGAGGGAACTCATGCTGGTAGTGATGGTTGTAGAGATGCAGCACTTCTCTGCTCCAGAGTGGCCCAAAATTGGATGGGGTGGTAGGGTAGGTGGTGTTGGTGGCATTATTTTTGGCACGGGTGCTTTCCAGCCTTGATCCAGGCTCTGGCGTCCAGGAGCATACCCGATCACCATGCTCAATTTTTTTTACTGATGTTTCCTGGTTGCCACAAGCATAAGGAGCTGGGGAGCTCATGACTTGTTGTTACAAGAATTTGGTGTGGTTTCTTTTCTTTTCTTTTTTTTAAAATTTTTTAGTGGAGTACAGTTGATTTAAAATGCTATGCTAGTTTCTGCTGTACAGCAAAGTGAATCAGCTATACATATACCGGTGTGGTTTCTTGCATCATATTGTGGTTTAGACAGAATGTGGGGCATTGTTTAGCCAGGGATAGCTGTAGCATATAGATGATTACACCAACAGTTTCTAAAAATCAAAAGGTAATTGGAAATTATCGGAATGACTTGAATGGTTTGAATTTCAATTTAAGTTATGTGACAGCAGTTTTAATATAGCGATCAAAGGGAAATACATTTTTAGTTTTTTATTTAGATGTTAATTTATATACCTAGTATATTAATTTGTTATTTGTTGTTAAATATTTTGGATGCCATTTTTGATAATTTACCATTAGAAGATTTATATGCTTATGTATATATTCTTGGATGTAAAACTGACACTACCAAAAATCACCTCCAACAGTTCATAAATATTCGGCAGTGTTAATATCATGCTTACAATTTTGAGAAATGTCTCTTTTTGTCATCATCTTTGCTGAAAGTAATACCACTTTGTCTAATAGTTGGGTTTTTTTTTTCAGTAAACATTTATTGAGTGCCTACTATGTGCCAAGCGTTATTCCAGGTCTAGAGAAACAGTGGTGAACAAGATAGACAAGTTCCTTGCTCCCTTGAAGCAGTTGATAAGCTCTCAGGGCTGAAAAATAGAGAAAGTTTGTTGCAATTGTTTGAGAAGTAAATGGCCACCAGTGTCTGTTGCTATGATTTTGGCATACTTCTACCATGTCTAGACCACACAGAAGCTTGTGTCTCTGCAGAGTGCTTCAGGCATGTTTGCATAGGGGATTTAAATACAGCATTCTACGGACTGTTCTGGCTTCTAATTTGTTTCAAGGGACAATTAAAGAGGTAGATGTGATTTATGAATCTCGAAAAGTTTGAGTCTGGTTTTCTTTCCATTCTTTTCTGGCTCTTGAGATCGACTAGAGAGCTTTGTTGATAGTCTACAAGTTCAAGATCAAAAGATAGGAGGTGGCGGTAACCCTGGGAATTAAATTTCCTTTCTTGGTTCAATTCTCCTGAATTTTAGTTTCATGTAAACTTTAAAATTAAATTTAGTCAGTTAAAGGTTAACTCCCAATCCAATGGGTGGTTCTTAATCCTGGGATTATGGTATAGTTGTGCATTTATATTTGCTTTAAGGTGTGATTGTATATTATTTTGTTAAAGTCTTGAAATTTGAGACTATTAATAGTGGCTAACATTTGAGAGCATACTACTTTTCTCAGCAATCTACATATATAAACTCCTTTAATATTCATAATAATTCTTTTATAATTATCCCCGTTTCACAGATGAGGAAACGGAGACATATAGGAGTTAACTAACTTACCCAAGATCACACAGCTAGTAAATGGCAGAGTCAGGGTTTGAACCTTGGCAGCTTGCTCTAGAGCCTGTGCCCATCATCTCTCTCATATGTGAGGCTATCATCGTCCTGGTTAGTAGAGATGATGCTGATATGGCCTCTAGAAGCTAGCAGCTTCCGAGACTAAACACAGTTGTTGGACTCTGGTGCTGCCTTAGTATTCAAAGAAGTGACTTATTCTTTCCTCCCCCATCTCCTCTAATCTGATTTTCCACAAAATGCAAAATAACCAACTAATATCTTTATTTTAGGGTTCAGAGGATACTGTTTAAAATAAGCATAGGTATGAGGAACAATTGAGAAGCCATTTAAGGCTCTGACTAGATTGCAGGTGTTAGATCCAGACCAGTATAATAACTTCAAGTCTTAGCTTAGTGACTTACTTGTTGTTTGATTCTCATTGAGCCTTTTGAGGGTTTTCTCATTTGTAAACAGGGGAAAAGAGTGACCTTGAAGTGCTGTTGGAAACATATGGAATCATCCATCCATCCATCCATCCATTATATAACTAAAACAGTAGATAAGAGATTAAAAAGTGATAGGGTTTCCATTTTATTTTATTTTATTATTTTTTAAGCTTTAAAAAAATTTTTTATTTTTGGCTGTGTTGGGTCTTTGTTGCTGTGCGCGGGCTTTCTCTAGTTGCGTTGAGCTGGGACTACTCTTCGTTGTGGTGCGCAGGCTTCTCATTGCGGTGGCTTCTCTTGTTGCAGAGCACGGGCTCTAGGCATTCAGGCTTCAGTAGTTGTGGCTCGTGGGCTCAGTAGTTGTGGCTCGCAGGCTCTAGAGCTCAGTCTCAGTAGTTGTGGCGCACAGGCTTAGTTGCTCCACGGCATGTGGGATCTTCCTGGACCAGGGCTCAAACCTGTGTCCCCTGCGTTGGCAGGCAGATTCTTAACCAGTGCGCCACCAGGGAAGCCCGGGTCTCCATTTTAGATAGCATAGCTAGGGAAGACCTCTCTGAGGATGTGACATTTGAGCAGAGATTGACAAGAGAGAGGAAGCAGGCCATGTGACAGCCTTGGTATTGAACATATAAGACCCAGGGAATGGCAAGTGCAAAGGACCTGAGGTGGGAATATGCTTGACATGTTTGAGGAGGCTCGTGTGGCTTCCTTCAGCTTGCCCTGCAAGCAAGGAGGGTGGTGATAGGAGATAATGTTGGAGAGACAGGCAGAAGGAATGCATTGTAGGGCAAAGTAAAGACTTAGAGTAAAAACCAAAGTATGATGGGAAATTTGGAGGGTTTTGAGCTGTGATATGACATGCTCAGATTTACATTATACAGGATGATATATGTAAGGAGTAAGGGGATTGCAGTAGATCCTCAATGTATGGTAACTGCTACCACTATCTAGGTTGTGTAATAGGCATGAGTGGCTGGTTACAGTAGCCTTAGCTCTGCCCCTCCCTAGTCATAAGTCAGTTTCCTGATCTGTGAAATGAGGATAATAATAGTACCCACCAGAAGACTGAGAGGGTAAAATAAGTTAACATGTCTAGCTCCTAGGACACTGCCTGGTACATAATGGGGAATATGTTTTTAATACTTTTATTAATTAATGATATGCCTTTAAAATGATTTAATGTTTTATTCTTTTAAATGTGTGTTTTCCCCCTAAGTATAAGACTAAGAACATAAGTACAAGAGTAATTTGCCATACGTGTAACCCAGAAGAATTTTACTACCTGACCTATTATCTGCCACTAAAGTAAGTGAGAGTTGGTTAGAATTAACCATTTGTCAAGAACTGTATTCTGTCATACCTAGAGAAAAAAAAATGAAGTGCAGTCAGTGAAAGAGTCTTTCTGTATAATCCTGCAAGATCACTACAATTGTGGTTACTTAGGGGAGTGTAAAGAATGACATGGATGATTTCGATTCATTTCATAAATGTTTATTGAGCAACTTTTATATGTAGGCTCTGTGCTAGGTGATAGTGACATAAAACCTCCCTATTCAGTGTGTCCTGGGGACTGGCAGCCTCAAGCCCATCTGGAAGCAAATTAAAGATGCAGAATCCCAGGCTTCACCCCAGGCTTAAGAATCACAATTTTAACAAGATCCTCAGGTGATCTGAAGGTGCCATAAAGTTTGAAAAGTGCAGACATAAAGATCAAACAGTCAAGACTCTTGTCTATGAGGAACTCATAGTCTATGAGGAAGCACAGAGCTTAGCAAATTCACGTATGAATGATATGTGCCTTCATAGGGTTTAGGTACAAATATTCTCTTAAGGGGTGGCCGTTTCTAGACCAGTGGTTCTCACTTTTGAACCACCCCAGAAAGTCTGATTTTTAAAAGTGGTCTGGGCAGAGGCTGGAACCAGTATTCTTTTAAAAGCTCCCTATGTGTGCAAACATGTAAGAAGGAGCATGGGTTGTTCTGGGAATTCTTTTTAGGTAATTTTTTAGTAGAGCTTAAGGTTGGGATGAATGACTGAGGGAGAGGTAAGAGATCAGGAGGGAAGGGTGATAAAGATGATGAGGAAGGACACTGGGGCCACGTTCCAAAGGCTTTAAATTTCATGCTTGGTGAGGAGCCATAATAAGTTTTTAGGCAGGCAAAGTGCAGGTACAGATTTTCTGTTGAATGAGTTCTCTGGTGGATGATGTGATGGATGGATTTATTGATTCCAGAGTGGGAACTGAGGGGGGATGGGTAGGTTTTTTGTTGTTGTTTTGCTTGCTTTTTTTATAATCAAGTTTATTAAAGTATAATTTACATATAGCAACATTCATCCTATATAGTGTGTAGTTTTGTTGAACAACATATAGTCATGTAACCACCCACCACAATCAAGATATAAGAGGGGGCTTCCCTGGTGGCGCAGTGGTTGAGAGTCTGCCTGCCGATGCAGGGGACACAGGTTCGTGCCCTGGTCCGGGAGGATCCCACATGCCGCGGAGCGGCTGGGCCCGTGAGCCATGGCCGCTGAGCCTGCGCGTCCGGAGCCTGTGCTCCGCAACGGGAGAGGCCACAACAGTGAGAGGCCCGTGTAACGCAAAAAAAAAAAAAAAAAGATATAAGAGGAGTGCCATCACTCCAAAAAATTCCCTTTGTACCCCTTGTAAGCAGTCTCTCCTCTTGCTCTCATATCTGGCAACCATGGAACCATTTCCTGTCCCTAGAGTTTTATCTTTTCAAGAATGTCATATAAATGCAATCATATAGTATATAGCCTTTTGAGTGGCCTCTTTCACTTAGCATGATACGGTTTAGATTCATCCATGTTGTAGCTTCTATCAGTAGTTCACTCCTTTTTATTAATGAGTAATATTCAGGTGTATGGATGTAGCAGTTTGTTAATTTGTTCATCAATTGGGCTGTATCCTTAAAGTGTGTAGAGAGGAATAACGTTGATAGCTGTCGGCTCAACTAACTCATACTGTGTGGTGTGCAGTGATTCTTAACTGTTTTGAAATTAAGGAACTTTTTTTTGAGCAGCTGGTCAGAGTTGTGGATTATCTAGATAAAAGCATAAATTTAAAATATTTCTCATAAAATTCAACCCTCCCATGCATCCATAGAGGAGCCCAGCCTAGGAGCAATGAGCTGCTTGAGATAAAAGCAAGAAATACTGGAGGCTAGGAGACTGTTGATCAGGAGACTATTAAAATATCTAGGTAAGAAATGATGTGAATTTATACCAAGTCAGTAATAGGAAGGATGAAGAAAGGAGTAGTTGAGTATTTAAGTGAGAGAATTAATAGAGTGGTGACTGATATAATGGTAGAAGTTTAAGAAGAATTTGAAGACATGCCAAGTATTCTAGCCTGGGCAATTTCAGAATCCATTCACAGAAAGAGGGAGTGTATGAGAAGATTTAAGTTGGGGCAATATAATGAATGCTATGTGACTCTCTTATCTAAAATTACTGTGTGCTGAAAACTACTTACTGAATAAACTTATATAAGTACTACCTTATTATTCTCCTGCCTCCATCCCCCCAAAGTCCTGCCTGGTATATGGCAAACTGAAACAGCCTTTTGACTAGTATGTATTATCTACTTTAATGCATCCCCTTTGTACTAGATTTGACTGATATGAGCCAACCATAGGTAGTGTTAGAAATGGTAGTATTAAAGAGTAACTAACACTCCTTTAACCATCCAGATTCTAAATTGAATATGGAATAAAGAGTTGGCAGGCAGAGGCCAAAATACCAGTTTTATGGTGGATACAGTGAACCTTAAAGAATGTGGCTTACATCTATGGGCAAGTGAGATTCTTAACACCAAATTCTTGGGTTGGAAGGTTTACCCACTCAGCATCAGCAGTGGACCAGAGAAAGTCTTTTTCCCTCTTTCCAAGGGTAAAACCTATCCTAGGCAGAATGAGTAGAACCTGACAACCCAGGGGAAAAGTGATTGATTGAAGGAGGTGAGGCAAGTTCAGAAATGTTATGCTAATTGTTGTCCTTCTACATAGAAGGAAACATCAGGAGCAATAATGAAATATTCTGTTCTTAGAAGACAGAAATGTCATCAAATACTGAAACATCTCAAAATAATGAAAGACAGTCAAATATTCTTAAGAAGGAGTCATGGGGAATCAGAAAGGAGGTGAGGTGTTTTTTTTTTTTAATTAAGATTTGTGTATTGTGTAGTTTTTTTTTAAATTAATTAATTTTTATTTTTGGCTATGTTGGGTCTTTGTTGCTGCCCGTGGGCTTTCTCTAGTTGTAGCAAGCGGGGGCTACTCTTTGTTGCAGTGTGCGGGCTTCTCATTGTGGTGGCTTCTCTTGTTGCAGAGCACAGGCTCTAGGCGCGAGGGGTTTCAGTAGTTGTGGCTCGCGGGCTCTAGAGCGCAGGCTCAGTAATTGTAGTTCATGGGCTTAGTTGCTCCGCGGCATGTGGGATCTTCCTGAATCAGTGCTCGAACCCGCATCCCCTGCACTGGCAGGCGGATTCTTAACCACTGCGCCACCAGGGAAGTCCCAGGAGGTGAGTTTTTGAATATACTAATTCCAAGAATCCAGTAACCCTATCTCAACACAAAGGGACACTGTGCACAATCCCAAAATATCCTGTTTGTGAAATGTAGAGAAGGCTCTTGTGTTTTTATCTTTAAGCCCTACTACAGTATGACTGAGCTCTTGTGAAGATGCCTCAATTCTTGCTTCTCACTTTAGTCCTTATAAGTAGAGGCAAGTGAAGATGTTATATGCCTTATGATGATGATACTGGCACATACATTCACATATGATCCACAGGGTCATACAGGATTGCTATTTTTCCGGTGCTGTTAACTATAAAAGTTTAGCCTTTGAAACAATTGGCTGAATTTAGGATCTCAAATACTGAGCTTCAAAGATATTTAGGTGTTGGTTGGACCAACTCTGAGTTTTTAGCTTGGTAAAATAGCACCACATTTTTGGAAGTTGCCTCAGATCACACAAGGAACTAATGGAGGATGGGACCACTAGAGCCCAATATCCAATTTCTTGTTCCTATACCCTCTTTAGAAAAAAAGGCATTGGGAAATAAACCATTCTGTGGCCAGACTAGACCCCATTGCTCTTGGCTAGATTAACAGTTGGACAGGGAAAAATAACTGGGTTCAGGTTGACTTCCACTCTTGAGTGTCTTAAATAATACTTTAAAATTTCTATAATAATGGAAAAATTAAGCTCTCTGAAAATTTAAGTGTGATACAAATCTTGGCATTTTATTCATTTCATAGAGGAAGAATCTGAAGTTATGGTGACATTGAGAGGCCCCAAATGCTTAGTCTATGTTTGAGTCATGTAACTGGCATTAATTAAATTTTTTAAATGTATATTGAACCCTCTAAAGCTGGACATGCAACAAACTGTATTCAGAGAAGAGCAGGACATGAGTTGAAAGCCTATACCTGCTTTATCCTTCATTATCACACATGTTAAATACACATTCCTTTTGACTAAACCTAAAAAGTTGAGTAATCCTGCTCATGTAAATTTGGCATTTTGTTAATTCTCATATATAATATTTTAAACAGTTTCTGAAAGAGTGTAAATTATTTTTCTAATTAATTTAGGTCAGTCTCATGTGCTCCTTGCAGAAAACATGGGAAAAATTAATTTTAGGTAGAATTTACATCAACCAAAGTCCTACCATTCAAAGATAACCCTTGGTAAAATTTTGGGATATTTATATGTGCATATAGCATGTTTTTTAATTTCATTACAACGGGAATATATGTTCACCATAGAAAGTTTAGAATCTATAAATAAATAGAAGAAAATAAAAATCACAGTTTGAGAACTGCTTCAGTAAATATGCCATAATTTAAAAAAACTACTCCTCTACTGTAAAAATAACTATTAGCTATTAAACCTTAAGGAAAAATAAGTATGTCATGTCTTGACTTCTCATATTTGGAGAGTTTCAGGAGGACTGGATTAGTCAACGGTTTTAATTTGCCAAAGGTTTAATGAACTGAGACTTGCCAAAGACCCCTGCATTTAGCATAGGGAGGAAGAGTGAGTAGCAGCTAGATTGTAGGGGCTAAAGAAGTTAGGAAAGAAAGGCAGAACATATAGACTACTTGTCTGTACCATGTGTCTGTGAATGGCAGATAAAAATAAGAATAGCTTGGGGGCACGGCTCAGAATTTGGGCACCAGGTTCAAAGAAGAGTTATAGTAGTGATGAGTGGAAGTTTTTAAATAAGTGAGGAGGTTACTAGTGGAGAGAGAAATGATGCTATGGGGTAATCATCATATCTCCATTCTTTCCAGGCTTAAAGATATTATTCACTTAGAGACTTCTGACTGCCCTGTGGATCTCAGGGCCACTTATAGTCACTAGGCATTCATTCAGCAAGTATTTAACGAGTAGCTTGTAGTATGAGTGCTGGGGAGACAACCATAAACTATAGACAACATAAATAAGACATGGTTCCTTCCAGGCCTAATAAGTGAATATTTTACTGGTAGAATTAGAACTCTTTTCTTTAACATCGGAAGCCACATTAGAAGCACTCATGCTGATTCTGTCTTAAGTCATTTTTATGGGCCTGATTTATTTATTTTTTTTTAATGGTGTGGTTTTTGGAGTTCTGCCTCCTGAGTTTGAATTCTTGCTCTGTAATTTACAACATATATAATTGTGAGCAAGTTACTTAAACTGAATCTTCTACTCTGTCAATGAGCATAATAATACCTACCTATTAGAGTTGTTCCAAGAATTAAGTGGATAATAAATGTACAGTATGGAAGTTAATACCTGGTACGTCATAAGCTCTCAATAAATATTAGCTATTGTGACGAAGAAGACGATGGTGCTGACAATGATTCCTTGGATTTATGGTTTAGTCTTTTCTACCTAGTTCTTCTGTGCAATTAATATGACATGGCAAAAACAATAGAGATAGACATTAGGAAGTAAAATATTAATTGATTTGAAGTGGGTGGGATCAAAACAAGTTGATTTGGCCAGTCCCACCCATTGTTGGAATCATGTCTTCCAAGCATTGGTGGCTTTTAGAAAGATAACTTGGTCTCATGGAAAAAGCATTAAACTGTGTCATTGGTCTTGAATTTTAATTTGAGCTTATTAATTCATTTGTTATTAAAAGAATTAATATATGTAAAGCACCTGGAGCAGTGCCTGGTACACAGAAAACTGTATAAATGCTTTTATCACTGCGAACTGTTACTATTCATTCATTTGTTCTTTCCTTCATCTAACAAATAATTAGTGAGCCTACTAGCTGCCAAGTTGCCTGCTAGACATGGTGGGTAGAGGGTGAACTAGATAAATGGTTGCCATGATAAAGATAAACTTCTAGCAAAGGGGAGATCTGCTATTCTTGGTCAGGTCTCTAACCCTTTCTGGGTCTTAAGGTCTTCATCAGTAAAATAAAGAAAATCCTTTTAGCTCTAAATTTTCAGGATAGTGTCATCCTATCACGCCATTTACCTGACCTTCCAAATGTTTATTATTTATTTATCCACTAAATACCTATTGATGCCTACCATGTGTAAGCACTATGCTAGGTGCTGGGAATTATAGCAGTAACCAGAGCAGACACAGTGCCTGCTCTCAGGGACCATTAAGTCCAACACACAAGACATACATTTTATAGGTAATTGTGAGATTGATTAGTGTTACTAAGGGCAGAATGTTAGGTTTATGTTATTGATTTGTGTAACAGAAGCTAAAAATGGACACTGTTTTTGATAGAAGGGGTATTATAGAACATTAATTTAGCTGCTTTTTCCTCCCATTTTGTGAGTTCATATTTTCTTGTCTGCTTAAACAGGGGCGGTTGGACATCATGGAGACAACTTGGTGGAGAAGATCCTTTCAGTGCTTCCCCAGCTTCCGGGCCACACCAATGATGTGATGGTTAACATGGTGGAACTCACTGCACTCCAGGCCGAGGAGGAGAATCAGAATATGGTTGCACCCGGCTGTCTCGCACAGTCCAAGTAAGATGTGTAGTTTTTTCTCTCATCCTTTTCTTTCTCTTCGCTTTTCTTTCTCTTGTAGATTGTTCCTGTAGAAAGGAAACAATGAAGAATCAGTCTGGTTGAAAAATTCACAGTGGATAGCATTTAGAAAAAAGAATTTTTTCTTAACTTTGAAATAACCGTATTCATTAAACAACATAAGCCAAAAAGTATGGAATTTTATAGAGGTGTCATTTGGATGTAATAGAAACTTGTTCCCAGGGTCAGCTAAGTGAGTCAATTTATGCACCCACAGACAGCTTCACATGGAGTTGAGGCTAGGCTTACTCAATTTCTCTTTCCCAGTTGACTTTTCCACATGGCTAAAATACTGCCCACATAGCTCTGAAACAGTGCCATCTTTTTATATGTAAATCATACACTCTTGGGCATCAGCGTGAAATGTTTTTATTTCTACGTATACTTTTTCACATGGTTAGAGAAACCAGAGAAAGAAGATGGGGTACTTTATGTTATGCAGAGTTCCAAAAATAAAAGAATATTTCTTCAGAAACATGACAATAAAAAGATACAATAGTTACCTTTTCTACTTCGTCCTTCATCAAGAGTTCTTGAGGAAAAAAAAATATATTGGGAGAGAAAAAATGTGTGAGTATCCGTTTCCCTTATCTCCAAGTTTTAAACAAAACAGGGCTTTTCAGCCTTATAGTTTCCAATCTTAACAGTAGCAGATACATTTGGAATTTCCTATCATATTTGGAATGAATTTCCAGCTCCTGAAGTTTTCAGCTTTTTTGTAGTTAGTTAATGACATTTACTGGATGCCCAGTGTGTATGGGCCAGTGTGGGAAGAAAAAAGAAAGTTCTGTACCCTGTCTTTTTTGTATGCTTATGCACACAATAAAAGCAAAGGCCCTGTGCTCACTTTGGCAACATATATACTAAAATATAGGCCTAAGGGCTTGAAGCTATGCAAACCCAGAAGTAATTATGGTTGGAAATATTTTTAGCTGCTCAGAGGGCCATTCAAAAGTTAATTATTAAGGACTTACTATGAGCCTTACTCTGGAGTAAGTAATATGAAGGACATAGAATAATATAAAATATCATTCTTGCCTTCAAGGAACACTTTTCTTATTCTAGTCATGATTTAGATACAGGTACAATTAAAAAACAGTAGAATGATATGAAATCAAGACTCATGTGTCTACTACAGATTATAATTCCTGTAAGTGAAGTAACAGGTTAATGTGGTCTTTGTAGATCAGTGTGGGCTTTGTGGAAATGGTGGTGCTTGATTCAATTATGTCTTGAAGGATTTAGAAAAGGAAAGAGGGCTAGCATGAGCATAGGTGTGGAAACAAGAATGGTCAGGGCCTAATGTGATAGGTTGTGAGGAAGAAGGACATCTCACTGGACACCACTGCCATCAGCTCTATAACATTTTTCAGGACTTACTGTGTGCCATGCATGTTCCATGCATTTTACATTTGGGAAGTCATTTAAGTTTTAAAATAACCCAATGAGATATGTGTCTTTATTCCATTTGACAGAGAAGGAAGCTGAGGCAGAAAGACATTAAGTAACATAGCTAGCAGGGCTTGGAGTTAGAATTTGAGCCCAGAATGTTTGATTTCTGAGCCACTGTCTTAACTTATATGCTGTGTATGCAGGGGCTGGAGAAGCTAGGCTCATGAATAGCTGTAAAGAGACATGAGAGAGAAAAATAAGGTTACTTCATGATTTAATTTGGGGAGGCCTGTTTGTTCAACATAATGGTTACACAAACAACAGAAATCAGTTTTGGCTAATTTCGGCAAAAAGGGAATTTATTAAAGGGGATTGGAAAGCTAATAGAATCAAAGGAAGAACTGTTAATCAAATTTTGTAAAGGACTATACAGTTCCAGGGCCCTAGGGGGCAAGAACTCAGGAAAAGCTCTTCAAGGCACTGACACCAGAGAGACTGAATTTTAACTGCTTTCTGTCTTGAGTCATTCTGCTTATGAGTCAGATTCCAGGGGAAAAGGCAAGATTGGCCTACCTTGGGCCTTGTGGTCACCCTTTGCCCAGTGGGGGTCGGGAGCAGTTCATACTGACTGAGAGTTGTGTCAGGATCGGATGGCATGGCAGATGGGTGGTTCTTCAAAGGGAAACTGAAACATTTATCAGAAGAAAGGGAAAGGGATACTGGGCAGGCAGAAACAGTAGATGCCCCTTAATAATAACAGCACACACTTAAAGAGGACTTACTGTGTAACAGGCATGGTTCTGAGCACTTTATGTATAGTAATTTATTTAATGCTCACAACATCTCTATGAGGTGAGTTCTACTATCATACTCTTTTATAGATGAGGAACGAGGTTAAGTAACATGACACACACAAGTGATGGGGGCCTATATTTGAACCCCGGCAGTTTGGCTCTAAAGTCAGTGCTTACTGTTACCCTATGCCACCTCCACAGAAGCCTAAGATAGTTACAAAAGGAACATGTGAGCTCCCCAGAGAAGGTGGCAAAAGAGAAGAGTTGAATCCATCTTTTTTTTTTTTTTTTTTTTTTTGCGGTACGTGGGCCTCGCACTGTTTTGGCCTCTCCCGTTGCAGAGCACAGGCTCCAGACATGCAGGCTCAGTGGCCATGGCTCGTGGGCCCAGCCGCTCCGCGGCACGTGGGATCTTCCCAGACCGGGGCACGAACCTGTGTCCCCTGCATTGGTAGGCAGACTTTCAACCACTGCGCCACCAGGGAAGCCCTGTGTGGGGTCTTAGTTGCTGCGCGTGGGCTTTCTCTAGTTGTGGTGAGCGGGGGCTACTCTTCCTTGCGGTGCGCAGGCTTCTCATTGTGGTGGCTTCTCTTGTTACGGAGCGTGGGCTCTAGGTGCACGGGCTTCAGTAGTTGTGGCACACAGGCTCAGTAGTTGTAGCTTGTGGGCTCTAGAGCACAGGCTCAGTAGTTGTGGCACGTGGGCTTAGTTGCTCCGTGGCATGCAGCATCTTCCCGGTCCAGGGCTCGAACCCATGTCTCCTGCACTGACAGGCGGATTCTTAACCACTGCGCCACCAGGGAAGTCCTACAAGTAATATTTTGATTATGGCCTATTTATTTAACCTTGACTCCTCAGCATTCTTTCTACCCCAAGGTTAGTCCAAGGCTTAAACCAAACCAGTCTTGGAATCCCATTTTCCTTGCCAGTGGTTGCTTTAGAAATGGGGAGGCAAAAGAAAAGTCTTCTTAGGGTTTCTTGGTCAAGTTTCTTTGCTTTTGAGAAGAGATTCAAGGAAGAGACACACTTTCCCTTTCCTCTTACACTTCTCCCCCAACTCCCAGGACTCTGATGTATATCCTGAAACTGCGACAGACCTTGTTGCTCGCAACCGGAAGTTGAAGGTAACACACTGAAGGTGGTGTGGCCAAGGGTGCTACGGGCAAGAGCAGCAGTGGGTTACAGTGAGGTGTCTGGACTTCGTATTATGTGGGAGAGTATGTTTCCTTATTAAGTCAAATTGACTTGCTCTTGTCTACTACTTGCAACCAAAGTCATCCTAACTGACACGCTTTCCGTACTTCAGCTATAAAATGAGGGCATTGGCTTAAATGACTTATAAGGCTTTTCAGTTTAAAATAAAAATTCTTCTCAACTGAGTACCTGCTGTGACTCAGCTCTGCTTCTGAGCACTTGAAACTAAGATCATTCATATGTATTTTCCACTCCTGGTCTTTGTTTTTAGTGGGTGCCTTTTCTCTCATTAGATTGTGAGCAAATGTTGCCATGGAATATGAGCTTTCGGTGCCATTGAAGTATGAGAGTGTGGTCATAAATGTCAGAGGAAGTGATAAGTTCTAGAGGGATCCAAAGAAAGCTTTAAGGAGAGCAAGTTTGGTGAAATAGTGAGACCAGAAGTCAGGTTGCCGATGATAAAGAGGTAGGTAGTGAGAAAATTGTAACCAAATAAAAGCATACAGCAATAGTTGGGAGAAAAAAATAGTACTTTCTTTACAGTTGCTTTGAAGACTGAGGGAATTGTGCTGATTAATTTCTTTGCAAAGAGACATTGAAATAAATTACAGCTGTCCTAGTGTATACTGTACTTTTGTCAAAATAATAATAATCACTACTATCACCACCCCCCAGAAAGTTCTTAGTGAAATGAGTGTGAGGCTAAAAAAGTTAGTACTAAAATGCAAAACAGATGGGTGCTTGTCTGCAATGGAATAATCTTTAAAAAGCAAGTCTCTGACTACGATTTAAATCTTTTTTTTTTTTTTTTTTTTTTTGCGGTATGTGGGCCTCTCACTGTTGTGGCCTCTCCCGTTGCGGAGCACAGGCTCCGGACGCGCAGGCTCAATGGCCATGGCTCACGGGCCCAGCCGCTCCGCGGCACGTGGGATCCTCCCAGACCGGGGCACGAACCCGTGTCCCCTGCATCGGCAGGCGGACTCTCAACCACTGCGCCACCAGGGAAGCCCTACGATTTAAATCTTGACAATCAAAATTTATTGCTAAAATAATTTTTATAAAAGGTTGTTTATAATGATAGCAATTAAAGTTACTGCCAATGCAGATGAAAAATTGATAACTTAAGTGCATTATAACATGGCTTTCCAGTTCCTGTCCATTGGTCCCTGGATTATGTGGAATATTTTGTCCAAGAGGAGGCAGAATCTTTTCTGTTCTTATGTTTTTCTTCTGTTGAACTGGGTTTCTATTCTCTGCCCCAGCTCCAGTCTCCTAACCTATTACTTTTTCAGTTCCTGAAGCACCCTTACCCTGATGCCTCAGGGAAGTCCCTAAAAAAGCAATATTTTAAGTCCAGTTTTCTTGTTAACTTTTATGTTGGAGGTGGGAATGTTTTTTCTTAGACTATAGAGCAATGGAATAAATAGAGTAGATCTTAGAGTAAGAGACAAATGGCAGCAGTGGTTTTACCCTAAACACTGATGAGCCAATTTTTTGTTAACTTTCACATTGTTAAGTAACCTGATAATGGTGTATATTAAATCACTAACTCAAAGTCAAAAATCATTAAATTACCGGGGGCTTCCCTGGTGGCGCAGTGGTTAAGAATCCACCTGTCAATGCAGGCGACACGGGTTCGAGCCCTGGTCCGGGAAGATCCCACATGCTGCGGAGCAACTAAGCCCATGCACCACAACTACTGAGCTTGCACTCTAGAGCCCGCGAGCCACAACTACTGTGGAGCCCGTGCTCCACAACAAGAGAAGCCACCGCAATGAGAAGCCCGCGCACCGCAACGAAGAGTAGCCCCTGTTCGCTGCAACTAGAGAAAGCCCGTGCGCGGCAATGAAGACCCAATGCAGCCAAAAATAAATAAATAAAAATAAATAAATTCATTAAAAAATCATTAAATTACCCCTAAGTAGTGGTAATTTTTTTTCTTCTTTCTTTCCTTGGTTTCCAAATACCAATTAAATATTACTGTTAAAGACACTAACATTTTTCAGAGGGAAGAAAGGTAATTTTTATTAGAGCGGAATCAGAGATACTACTTTGATTTTAAATTTACCTGCAGGTAGAATTACTGAACTCAGATGGAAACATTAAGTAACTGTATATTTAGTGTTGACTTTGAGGTGAAAAGCCAGCACACAAGACGGTGTGTCATCACATAGCAGTGTTATGAACGACCTTACTGTTGGTACAGACTGTGGGCATCTTCTCGTCCCCACTTGGACCTCCCTGCAAAAATGACATTTTATTTTATTTTATGTTTTTACTTTTTAAGTAAACATTGCAAATTGAGTAGGAGAAAGGCTTACCTCTTCTCAGCATACAGTTTGCTATATTTAACTTTTTTCAAGGAATTCTAAAAATCATCTAGTCTCAGTTACAGGTTTAGAAAACAGAATTGATGAGTAATTTGTGGATGGTGGGGTGAAATAAAGCAGGGTTCTTTTCTTCAAATGAAGGGATAAGAGTGTCCACTAAGAAATAGTTAAATAATTTAGTATGCCAGAGACATTTAAGTTATATTTCTTGATAAAGAATTGTTTAATAGTACTTTTCATAATTTTTAAAAAATGCATGTTAAGAAAAGAAGGTTTGAAGGTAGAAATTCTTGTTCTACAATTGCTCACATACATGGTGTTTGTTAGTTAAGGAATGTGCAGGCAATCCCCAGAATCTTGTTCATATTGAAAAATTTTAAATGATTTGTGGTCTCCATGTTGTGAGAAGACTGAACTCTGGGTCACTGTGGCTTTGGGATCCATAATCTAAATGGAAACTATGACTCCTTTAAATAAGGCCAAGAATGCTCTGAAGTTAGTAGCTAAAATGGAAAAGGAGGAATGGAAAGACTCATTACATTTGAACGACAAGTTCTTAATTAGGTTGATGTTCACTGCCAAGCAAAAATCCACAAGTTTAAAAATCTAACTCCTGGTGAGTTAGCCAACCACAGCCTTTATAGGGGTGCTTCTAAGTCTTATGTTATAGTATAGACCAGGGTGTATTCAACAGTGTGGTAGAAAAGGCCTTTCAGAGGAGATGTCTTTCAAGCAAAGACCTCAGTCAAGTAAATTGTAAGCCTCGTGGATATCTGGGGCTAGAACACTCCAGCCTAGGGAAAGGACTAAGTGTTCAAAAATAACTCATTGTGGTATTAATTTGCTTTCTGCTAATGGCTCATGATGTTGAACATCTTTTCGTGTACTATTTTCTATCTGCATATCCTCTTAGATAAAATGTCTCCACATCTTTTGCCCACTTTCTAATTGGGATTTTTTTAAATATTGAGGTTACATAAGCCTTTGTCAGATAAGAGAAAGTGCAAATACTTTCTCTTGGTCTGTAGCTTGTCATTTCATCCTCTTAACAGGGTCTTTTCACAGAGCAGAAGTTCTTAATTTTGATAAAGTTCAGTGTATCAGTTTTTCCTTTTATGGATTGTGCTTTCGGTGTCAAGTTTAAGAACCCTGCCTAACCCTTATTTTCACTTCATTGAATCACTTTAGCACCTTTGACAAAAATCAGTTGAGCATTTTTGTTTGGACCTATTTCTGGGTTTTCTATTCCATTTATCTGTATGTCTGTCTCTCTAGCAGTACCACACAGTCTTGATTACTATAGCTATACAATAAGTCTCAAAGTCAGGTAGACTGATTTCTCCATTTTAACTTCTTTTCAAAAATGTTTTTGCTATCTTAGTTCCTTTGCCATTCTATATAAAATTTAGAATAATCTGTAGATATAAAAATATTGCTGGAATTTTGATAGAAATTATATTAATAATTTATATTGCAATTTGGGGAGAGTTGACATGTTGACTGTTGACTCTCACACTTATGAGAGAAATTTGGTATTTCTCTCTATTTAGGTTATCTTTGACATTTTTCATCAGTGTGTTGTACTTTTCAGTATACAAGTCTTATACAGTATACATGTTTTTTAAAAATATTTATTTATTTATTTATTTATTTATTTATTTATGGCTGCATTGGGTCTTTGTTGCTGCGTGCAGGCTTTCTCTGCGGCGAGCAGGGGCTACTCTTCGTTGCGGTGCGTGGGCTTCTCATTGCCGTGGCTTCTCTTGTTGCGGAGCATGGGCTTTAGGTGTGCGGGCTTCAGTAGTTGTGGCACGTGGCTCAGTAGTTGTGGCTCACAGGCCCTAGAGCGCAGGCTCAGTAGTTGTGGTGCACGGGCTTAGTTGCTCTGCGGCATGTGGGATCTTCCCGGACCAGGGCTCGAACCCATGTCCCCTGCATTGGCAGGTGGATTCTTAACCACTGCGCCACCAGGGAAGTCCCTGTATACGTGTTTTTGTTAGATGTATACATTAAGTCTTTCATTTTTTGAGTGATTATAAATGATATTGTAATTTTATTAGTGTCCACGTGTTCATTGATAGTGTATAAAAATATAGTTGATTTTTTAATGTTTATCTTATATCCTACAACCTTGCTGAATTCACTTATTAGTTCTAGGAGTTTATCTGTTAGCTTCCCTGGAATTTTCTGTGTAGATAATCATGTTGTATGAAAATATGATCAGTTTTATCTATTCCTTTATGGCCTGCATGCTTTTTCCTTTTAACCTTATTGCCCTGGCTAGAACTTCCACCATTATGCTGAATAAGAATGGTGAGAACAGATATCCTAACCTTATTCCCAGTCTTAGGAGAAACGCATCAGTCTTTCATCTTTAAATATAATGCTAACTGTAGGTGTTTTAAAAGATGTTCTTTATCCATTAAGGAGGTGTGCATCTAGTTCTATTTCACTGAGAGGTTTTTTTTTTAAATCATGATGGGTGTTGAATTTTGTCAAAGTCTTAAAGATTTTTGCATTCATATTTATGAGAGATATTTGTAATTTTATTTTTTGTACTGTCTTTTTTAAAAATAGGGTAATACTAGCTTCAAGAAATAAATTGAAAAGTATTCCTTCCTCTTTTATTTTCTGGAAGAGATTGTGTAGAAATAGTATTAATTCTTAAATCTTTGGTAGAATTCCCTAGTGAAACCATCTGGGACTGGAGACTTCTATTTTGGATTTTTTTAAATTCCAAATTTAACTTGCTCAATAGTTATAAGACTATTCAAATTATCTATTTCGTATTGGATGAATTGTGATGATATACTTTGAGGAACTGGTGTATTTCATCTAAGTTGTCAAATTTATATACAGTCAGTCCTCTGTATCTGTGAGTTCTGCATCTGTGGATTCAACCAACCATGGATTGAAAATATTGGGAAAAAAATTCCAGCGAGTCCCAAAAAAGCAAAACTTGAATTTGTCATGTGCTTTCTGTCTTTAATTGGTGTATTTAGATCATTTAAATTTAATGGAATTATTGAAATGTTAGGACTTGAGTATGCCGTTTTAGTTTTTGCTTTCTGTTTGTTATCCTCTGTCTTTCATTTCTGTTTCTTTAATCTAACCCTCCTGTCAGTTGCTTGAACATTCTTTAAGAATTCCATTTGATTTATCTGTAGTGTATCTCTTTGTATAGTTTTCTCAGTGGTTGCACCAGTCGTTACATTTTTTATATACATAACTTATCACAATCTATTGGTGTTGTTATTTCACCTGTTTAAGTGAAATGTAGAAGGCTTACCATGCATTATTTCCCTTTACCGTCCCACACTTATAATCATCTTAATATTTCCTCTATATACGTTTAGAACTGCATCAGTGTTAAAATTTTTGCTTCTATTAGTTTAGAAAACTCAGAAGAAGGAATGCTTGTTGTATTTATCTATATTTTTGCTTACTGTTTTCTTTATTCATTATGTTTCAAGATTTCCTCTTTTTTCTTTCCTTTTTAGAGAATTTCCTTTAGCCATTCTTTTAGAATAAGTTTGCTGATGACAGAATCTCTTAGTTTTCATTAATTTGAGAATATTTTTATTTCCCCTCATCTTTTTTAAAAATAAATTATTATTATTATTAATTTGTTTTGTTTATTTTTGGTTGCATTGGGTCTTAGTTGTGGCACGTGGGATCTTTGTTCTGGCATGCGGGATGCGGCATGCAGGCTCTTCACTGCAGCATGCGGGCTTCTCTCTAGTTGCGGTATGCGGGTTTTCTCTCTCTAGTTGTGGTGGGCAGCCTCCAGGGTGCGTGAGCTCTGTATTTTTTGGTATGCGGGCTCTCTAGTTGAGGTGCACAGGCTTAGTTGCCCCGTGGCATGTAGGATCTTAGTTCCCTGGCCAGGGATCGAACCTGCATCCTCTGCATTGTAAGGCAGATTCTGTACCACTGGACCACCAGGGAAGTCCCTCCCCTCATCTTTGAATGATATTTTCACTGCACATATTATTCTGGGTTAACAGTTTTTTTCTTTCAACACTTGAAAAATGTTGTGCCACTTCCTTCTGGCCTCTATGGTTTCTAATGAGAATCCACTGTCATTTGAATTGTTTTTCCTCTATAGTTAAGGTATCATTTCTCTTAATACTTTCATGATTTTTCCTTTGCCTTTAGTTTTGCGAAGTTTAATTATGATGTGTCTTGGTATTGATTTCTTCGAGTTTATCCTGTTTGTTGTTCACTTAGCTTATAGTATCTGTAGGTTTATGTCTTTTGCAAATTTGGGAAGTGTTCAGCCATTATCTCTTCTAGTACCTTTTCAGCTCCACCTACTTTCTTCTTCTGGGATGCCAGTGATAGGTATATTAATTTCCTATTGCTGCTGTAGCAAATTACCACAAATTTAGTGGCTTAAAATAACACAAATTTATTCTCTTGGAGTTCTGGAGTTCAGAAGTCTAGAATCAGTCTTGTAACCCTAAAATCAAGGTGTTGGCAAGGCTGGTTTATTCTGAAGACTACAGAGTAGGTTCTGTTTCTTGCCTTTTCCAGCTTCTAGAGACTGCCTTGGCATTCCCTGACTGGTAGCCACATCATTCTAATGTGAACTTCCATTTTCACATTGCCTTTTCCTCTGCCTCTGCCTCCTCTTGTGTCCTTCTTATAGGGACTATTATTATTACATTGGGCCCACCTGGGTGGACTTTTTAATTGAAGCATTATTTATAAAATTGTGAAATGTACAAATGAAATCATATGGTATGTACTCTTTTGTGTCAGGCTTTTTTCGCTAAGCATAATATTTTGAGATTCACCACATTGTTTTTATCTCTTTTTAATGCTTTGTAGTACTATTCCATAGCATGAATATACCACAGTTTGTTTAGCTGTCTTAAACCTCATCTGTTTCTGGTTTTCTACTATTATGAATACAGTTACTGTGAACATTCTTGAAGAAGTGTTTTGGGGGAGATACACTGTCATTTCTCTTTCATGTTAGTGGAATTGCTGGGTTATACTTTCATTTCAGTAGAATTGCTGCATTATGGGGTTAGTATTTGTTTAGGTTTAAAAGAAACCACCAGATGTTTTTCTAAAGTGTTTTTACTATTTTACACTCTCACCAGCAACAGGTATGGGTGCTGGTTGATCCACATTCTTGACAAGATTTGGTATTGTTCATTGTTTTGGAATGAATTGTGTCTCCCTAAAATTTATATGTTGAGTCTCTAAACCGTAGTACCTCCGAGTGTGACTGTATTTGGATATAAGGCCTTTAAAGAGGTAATAAGTTAAAATGAGCGCCTTAAGGTTGCCCTTAATCAAATATGATTGGTGTTCTTATAAAAATAGGACATACATAGAGACACAGAGAAAGACATTATGAAGATGTAGTGAAAAAGGTGGCCATCTGCAAGGCAAGGAGAAAGGGCTCAGGAGAAATCAGACCTGGTGTCACATTGATCTTAGATTTCTAGCCTCCAGAACTGTGAGAAAATAAATTTCTGTTGTTTAAGCCATCAATCTGTGGTATTTTGTTGTAACAGCCTGGGCAGACTAATACATCTATCATTTTAATTTTAGTCATTCTTGGGGGCATGACATGGTATCCCATTGTGGTTTGAATTTGCATTTCCTTTAGGACTAATGATACTGAGCACTTTCTCATGTACTTATTATGTGGAGAAATTGGAACCCTCATACCTTGCTGTTAGGAATATAAAATGGTGCAGCAGCTATGAAAAAAAGTTTGGGAGTCCCTCAAAAATTAAACCTAGGGTTAATGTATGACTCAGCAATTCCATTCCTAGGTATATACACAGAAGAATTGAAAACAGGTATTCAAAGAAAAACTTATACATGAATATTCATAGCAGCACTATTTCCAATAGCCAAACGTTATAAAAAACCAAATGTTCATCAAAGGATAAATGGATAAATGAAAGTGGTATATCTATAAAATAGAATATTGTTCAGCCATGAAAAAGAATGAAGTACTGATACATGCTACAGTGTGAATGAACCTCAAAAATATGATTCTAAGTGAAAGAATCCAGTCACAAATGGTCACATATTATGTGATTCCATTTATATGAAATACCCAGAGTAGATTAATCCATAGAGATAGGAAGTAGATTAGTGCTTGTCGGAAGTGGGTGGAAAGTGACAGAGGAAAAGACCGCTAAATGAGTATGAGGTTTCCTGTAATACTGAAAATGTTTGGAACTAGATAGAGGTAATGGTTATACAACATTGTGAGTGCAATAAATGCCACTGACTTGTGTACTTCATAATGGTTAATTTTATATTATGTATATTTCACATCATTAATAAAAGTAATTGAATAATGTAAGCCATGGTGAGAGATCCTTAAATAATCTCACATTCGGTTCTTTAATACACATTTAGGTTTGGTAGATTATATACTTGTTTTCTAAATATTTCAATTTCCCTCCTTTCCCTCTGGTTACTCTCCTGCCGCCCCCAAGCAAGGCCCCCCAAGCAAGGCCTGGCATTATTGCTTGTTTAGGCCTTTGGTGTATAGGCTGAAGCCATGCTTTAAGAGGTAACGCGTGGTTGACATCTCTTTTTCTTTGTCTCAACAACTGGTAATGTTCAGCCTAAATCCTGGAGTGAAGATGAGACAGAGCAGAGCCCAGCCAACTCTTAGTAAACCTAAAACACGAGTGGAAATATACCTTTGTTGTTGTAAGCCTCTGAGATTTTTGGAGTCATTTATTATCACAATATTACCTAGCCTCTCTTGATTGAAACATCAGGTAATAAAATACCAGGGTGGTAGAATTTCAGGTGACTTTAATCTCCTTTTATATTTATGTATTGTTTGAATTCTTTTAAACATATCATTTATATATTCAGAAAAAAACAATAAAATTGTATTTACTGTGGAAAATATTTAAAAGTTGAAAAATAATTAGGAGCAATATTTTTGCTAGTAATCTTCCATATGTTGTTAATAATTATTCTTACTGATAAACTATAAACTCATAGAAGTTACGAATTTCATTTTACAGAGTGAATGCAGTACCCTCAGCACTTTGGAATTTTTAATAAATTATGATTATCTGCATTTATAATTCCAAATTTTTTCCCAAAGTGATATCAGTTTAGAATATTCAGTGTCTGCTTAATGACTCAGTTTAATCAAATACTTATTTTCTAAGGATATACCCTGGGCAAGACCTTCCTCTTATTTAACATTTTGCCCATTTTCATAACTGACAATTAAATTATTCTCTTTGGCAAAAGCACGGACCCCAGAGTTTAGATTTCTCTATATTTTTTCACAACCTAGAGATTTTGGTCTTCTGGAGAGAAAACAGTATTTCATAAGGGTTTAGTGTGCATCAGAGATTAGCTATTTTACTTAAGTACTTAATTCAGTCATCCAAACAGTCCTTAAAGTGAGTATCATTTTTATCTTTGAAAGAAGAAAAATCTTCACAGAAGTTATTAACTTGTTAAAGCTTACAGAGCTGGCAAAGCTGTGCCCTGGATTTTGAGCCCAAGTTCTAATTACAGAACTCTTCTTTTTTCTTGTACTAAAAACAGCCTCTATATTTGTACTTTGTTTACAGAAGGCTGTTACTTTATATGTGGAATAATATCACTTTATTTTCCTGTCAGGATTATCCTTACTTTTTTTTTCCTCTTTTTCTGGGATTTTATCACTGAGTGATACATTGCATAACTATTCCAATTATGGCTTTTCCAATATTAGAATTCAATTTTGATAATTGCTTTATGGACAGTGTTAACGGTGGAGTGAGAAAAGGGATTTTCAGGATACAGCCCCAAACCATTATTGCCCAACACTAGTCTGTGACTACATTTCTCCTTTTCTGTGAGGAGCACAATATAAGAGTTTCTGAGGGCTTTACACAATTTAGAGTTTGGCTTTATTGTAATTTAGGATTTTCGTTGCTTCAAGGATGCCCATGCTTTAAAAAATGTCAAGTTCCACAAGGAAGCAGCCACAGGTCTTCAGAGCCTATGTTTCGTACAGAGAGATTATTCTGAGCATTTTGAATTTAAATTGTTTCAGAAGCATGCAGCATAATTTTTTCTTTTTTAAAAAATTGAGGTATAGTTGAGGGACTTCCCTGGTGGCGCAGTGGTTGAGAATCCGCCTGCCAATGCAGGGGACACGGGTTCGAGCCCTGGTCCGGGAAGATCCCACATGCCGCAGAGCAACCAAGCCCGTGTGCCACAACTACTGAGCCTGCGTTCTAGGGCCTGTGAGCCTCGACTACTGAGCCCACGTGCCACAACTACTGAAGCCCGCACGCCTAGAGCCCGTGCTCCACAATAAGAGAAGTCACCATAATGAGAAGCCAGTGCACCGCAACGAAGAGTAGCCTTTGCTTACCACAACTAGAGAAAGCCTGCGCACAGCAACGAAGACCCAACACAGCCAAAAATAAATTAAAAAAGAAAAATTGAAGTATAGTTGATTTACAATATTAGTTTTATGTGTACAACGTAGTGATACAAAATTTTATAAATTATAACTCCCCTTAAAGTTATTATGAAATATTGGCTATATTCCCTGTGCTGTACAATATGTCCTTGTATCTTATTTATTTTATACATAGATAGTAGTTTGTACCTCTTAATCCCCTAACCCTATCTTCGCCCTGACCCCCAAACTGGTAACCACTAATTTGTTCTCTATATCTGTGAGTCTGTTTCTGTTTTGTTATATTCATTCGTTTGCTTTACTTTTTAGATTCCACATATTAGCGGTAATAACATACAGTATTTCTCTTTCTCTGTCTTATTTCACTAAGCATAATACCTTCCAGGTCCATCCATGTTGTTGTAAATGGCAGTATTTCATTCTTTTTATTATGGCTGAGTAGTGTTCAATTGTATATACTACATCCTCTTTATCCATTCATCTGTTGGCTATTTTAAATAATGCTGTTATAAACATTGGGGTGCATGTATCTTTTCGAATTAATGTTTTCATTTTCTTTGCTGTATACCCAGGAGTGGAATCCTGGATCATATGTAGTTCTGGTAGTTCTATTTTTAGTTTTTAAAGAAACCTCCATGGTGTTTTCTATAGTGGCTGTACCAATTTACATTCCCACCAACAGCATACTAGGGTTCCCTTTTCTGTACATCCTCATCAACATTAGTTATGTTGAGTAAAAGTGGCAAGAGTGGACATCCTTGTTTTGTTCCTGATCTTAGAGGAGATGCTTTCAGCTTTTCACCATTGAGAATGATGTTTGCTGTGGGTTTGTCATATATGGCCTTTATTATGTTCCCTCTTTGCCCATTTTCTGGAGAGTTTTTATCATAAATGGGTGTTGAATTTTGTCAGAAGCTTTTCCTGCATCTGTTGAGATGATCATCTGGTTTTTATTCTTCGATTTGTTGATGTGGTGTATCACACTGATTGATTTGCATATATTGAAGAATCCTTGCATGCCTGGGATAAATCCCACTTGATCATGGTGTATGATCTTTTTAATGTATTGCTGGATTTGGATTGCAGGTTTTTTTTTTGTGTGTGTGTGGTACGCGGGCCTCTCACTGTTGTGGCCTCTCCCGTTGCGGAGCACAGGCTCTGGACGCGCAGGCTCAGCGGCCATGGCTCACGGGCCCAGCTGCTCCGCGGCACGTGGGATCCTCCCAGACCGGGGCACGAACCCGTGTCCCCTGCATCGGCAGGCGGACTCTAACCACTGCGCCACCAGGGAAGCCCCTGCAGGTATTTTTTTATTCTTTTTTCTGTTCAGCATCAGTGATTTCCACTACTCTGTCTTCCAGCCCACTGATCTGTCCTCTGTATCATTTTGTCTACAGTTGACTCCTTCCAGTGTATTTTTCATTTCAATTATTGTATTCTTCATTTCTGTTTGGTTGTTTTTATATGTTTTCTAACTCTTTATTAAAAACTTCTAACTTTTTACTCTGTGCATCCATTTTTCTCCTGAGTTCTTTGGTCATTTCTACCATCATTACCTTGAACTCTTTCTCAGGTAGATTGCCTATCTCCACCTCATTTAGTTCTTTCTTCTTCTGGGGTTTATCTTGTTCCTTCATTTGGAATATGTTCCTCTGTCTTTTCATTTTGCCTAACTTGTTGTTTTTATATCTGTGTATCTGGTATGTTGGTTACGTTTCCTGACCGTGGAGAAATGGCCTTTTGTAGGATATGCCCTGTGTGTCCCAGCAGCACACTCCCCTCTTATCACTAGAACTATAAGCTCTAGTGGTGCCCCCTATGTTGGCTCCGTGGGTCCTTCTTTTCTAGTGGGCTGAGTACTGTTGGTGGTCTGGTAGGCACAGCTGGCCCTGGTCCTGTTGGTTGCCAGGCTCTGCCTTCTGCAGAGGCTACTGGCCACTGGTTGTTGGGGCTGGGTCATGGGCGGCTGGCTGTGGAAACCCGGAGAGTCCCTGGGGTGGTGCTGGCCTACAGATGGATGGGCCATGTTCTGCTGTGGCAGAAGTCCTGTGGCTGGTGTCTGCCCATTGGTGTATGACGTTGGTCTCAGGGCTAGTTCCTCTCCTATGGTGGGTGGGGCGGAAGCTCAGGGGTCCTGGGGCTAGTGCCATCTCACTGGTGGGTGGAGCCGTGTCTTGGCCCACTGGTGGGTGGGACTGGGGCCCAGGGGATCCTGGGGTTGGTGTGCCTGCCCACTGGTGGATGAGGCTGGTCCTGAGGCTGGAGCGGGCTCTCTGGTGGGTGGGACCAGGCCCTGGGGCTAATAAGGTGGAGGGAGAATTTGAAAGTGTTGCTTGTCAGCACCAGATCGTTCCACCTAGAATGATCTCCCCAAAATGGCTGCCTCCAGCATCCATATTCCCAGAGTGAGCTCCAGTTGTCTCAGAGACTCCCCAGGATCAGCAGAATGTTCTGACCCTGACTCCTTTCAAATGACTGCTGCTTCGCTGGGTCCCAGAGAGTGCAAGATTTTGTGTGCATCCTTTAAGTGTGGAGTCTCTATTTCCCACATCCTTCTGGGTCTCTCTAAAGCAAGCCTCACTAACCTTCAAAACCTAGTGTTCTGAGGGCTTGTCTTGGTGATGCTGGACCCCTAGGCAGTGGAGTCCGATGTGGGGAGCCTGTTGTGTGGAGCAAGGAGCCCGTTGCTTCTTGGGGAGAACCTTTGCAATTGTGGGTTGCCCACCCAAGGGCATGGGTCTTGGCTATACCATGCCTCCACCCCTCCTACCTTTCTCATTGTGGTTCCTTCTTTATATCTTTAGTTGTAGAAGATCTTTTCTCCTAGATTCTGGTCTTTCTCATTAATAATTGCTCTGTAAACAGTTGTAATTTTGGTGTGCCCATGGGAGGAGGTGAGCTCAGAGTCTTCCCACTTCACCACCTTGGCCAAGCTCCCAGCGTAATTTTTAACTTAGAAAGTGTTGTTAGCATTTAGGTGCTTGGTATTACTGAGTTTTTTTCCTTGCATTTATTTAGAACAGTGTTTCCAAACTTTGTTAATTGAAGAGTACCTTATTCATATACTGACCTTTCAAAGCTACTTGCTATTTTTCTTTGAATTGATTGATGCCTTAAAATTTTTTTTGCAAAAATTTTTTTAACATACAAAAGAGTGGCAAGAATAGTACAAGAAACTACTTTTTCCCCCCCTTGAACCATTTGAGAATAATTTGCCTGTGCCCATCACTCTCAAATACTTTAGTATGTATTTCTCTCAAAGAGATATCCTCCACTCTAATCTCAATCACGAAATTAACACTGTTGTACTACTACCATCTAACCCACAAATTTTGCCACTTATCTCAATAATATCCTTTATCAAAGCAAAAGGATATTGGTCAGAATCACACAATGCATTTAGTTGTCACGTCTCCTTAGTGTCCTTTATAACTGTTCATAAGTCTTTCCTTGATGTTCATGACCTTGACACTTTTGAAGAGTACAGGCCAGTTATTTTGTAGAATGTCCCTCAGTTTAGGTTTGTCTCATGTTTCCTCATAATTAGATTCAGATTATGCATTTTTGGCCATAGCATGCAAGTGATGCTGTGTTCTTTTCATTGCATTCTGTCAGGTGGCACACAATTTAACTTTGACCATTCATAGTGATAACTTTGATTACTTGATTAAAGGAGACATTTTGAGATTATGTAAATATCCTTTTCCTCATCAAACTTTAACCCACCTCTTTAGCATTTATTAGTATTTCTTGGCTGAATTATTTCCGTGATGGGTGTTTTTAATCAGGGATGTTTCAGACTTGTGTCCTTATAATCCCTTTATTTTGAGATTTTACTCTGAATTCCTATCTCTTTTACTAACAGTGTAATTTTGGCTACAAAAATCTAGAAGAAAACCTGATGATTCCTTTTTACTCTGTTCCTTAGGAATGGATCTTTGTGAAGTGGTTCTCAGATTTTTGGATTTCAAGGAGCAGAGAAATTCAACAACATAAAGCTCCATACTTTTATTAGTCATGTGAAGTCCTCTAGTTTTTCCACACAACACACACACAGAAGATTATTTCTCTTACAGTACTGAAAACACTTTAATTCAAATAAGTTAGCTTTGGGCTTCCCTGGTGGTGCAGTGGTTGAGAGTCCGCCTGCCGATGCAGGGGACACGGGTTCGTGCCCTGGTCCGGGAAGATCCCACATGCCGCGGAGCGGCTGGGCCCGTGAGCCATGGCTGCTGAGCCTGCGCGTCTGGAGCCTGTGCTCCGCAACGGGAGAGGCCACAACAGTGAGAGGCCCACGTACCGCAAAAAAAAAAAAAAAAAAAAATTAGCTTTATGAGAAACTCTACCTCATCCTCATTATAAGCGAACATAGTATGCTTGCTGTGCAAATGCAACTTCACATTAGGTTCTCTTTTCTAGTCCCTAAACAGATGGTGACCCCTAAACCACGCTTATAGAAAGAACTATTATATATTCTTCTCTCCTCAGATTTACATCCTTATTAACACTTTAGCAAGGTTCTGTATTTCTAAGGTGCCAAGGGACATGGTACAAAATGCCTTAACAAAATATGTGGGAGTTAAGATGGTAAATAATAGGAGCAACATAAATTCATATTCCACCTGAACCAACGAGACTATAATAATTTCAACAAATCAAGTTTTCTCGATTTAATGTCTTTGAAACCTCACACTTATATGTGTAAGGTACAGTGGTGTCACCCAGGGTGAATAGAGTAATAGATTCTGGAATCACTGTATGATAATAGAATAATAGGGTGTGCTGATTTTGAAATTATCCTTCCTCATGGAGTGGAGTGATAGAAGGGGTAAAGTGAACAGATTGAGTTTGTTTCTAAGAGCCTCTATAAAACTGTCACTAACTCTTTATCTTAGAGTTTCTTTACACGTGAACTAATCCGCAGCTTTCAAAGTCTTGAGTTCAAGCCAAAACACACAGATGTAATCCAGCCTAGAGTAGAATTCCCCAGTGGAGCAAGCGCTAGCCTTCGGAATGGGTCATTGAACTCAAAATATAGCCTCAGAGTCAGAAAAATGTTCATGGAGGGGATTTGGTTTTTTAAGTAATCTAATTGTGTTAGTAATTTAAAGTCTTCATATTGAGTTAATCTGTTTATGCATTAGGAATCCATATGTATAACAGTCTTTCCTTTATTTTATTGTTTGGTATGAGGAAATTATGAATAAGTTTGTATCGATTATGGTTATTATCATTAATGAGCTGGTAGAGAGTAGGAATAAAATATGTTTATCTGTACTGAGATGAAGTTCAGTTTCCCATATTATTTTATATGATTGTCAAATAGTTTATATGTTATATTCCAGTCCATTTTTTAAAGGGTTTTGTAGGCCTATTGCTGTGCTGAGTGAAGGCATCATATTGAAGGAAGAAATGATGAGTATTCTTTGGAAAGAGAGGAAACTTTGATTATATATCATGTGGAGAGTGTTACTTTATTACTATGAACATTATAAAGCTTGTGTGCAATTGTTTATCCTGGATTTAAACAGTGTTTTATCCTGCACTGTGTTTAGCTTCTTAACACATGGTTGTGATCTCTGCAGTGTAAAGTCATTCTAGTGCATTTATGATGTGAAACCAGTCACACCAGTAGATTTCTATTAGCTATAGCTTGATAGAGAAGGCACATGCATTTTTTAGGACATTTAAAATTTTTGAATACCAAACTAAAAGTATGTAGTTCACAAGATTATTATGCTAATTGAAAGTTGATAACAGATAATACATTTATTCATGCTTTTAAAATGACACGGACTTCCCTGATGGCTCAGTGGTTAAGAATATGCCTGTGAATGCAGGGGACATGTGTTCGAGCCCTGGTCGGGGAAGATCCCACATGCTGTGGAGCATCTAAGCCTGTGCTCCACAACTACTGAGCCTGCGCTCTAGAGCCCGCAAGCCACAGCTACTGAGCCCACGCTCCTAGAGCCTGCACTCCGCAACAAGAGAAGCCACCACAATGAGAAGCCCGTGCACTGCAACAAAGAGTAGCCCCTGCTCGCCACAACTAGAGGAAGCCCGTGTGCAGCAACGAAGACCCAGCACAGCCATAAACAAATAAACAAACAAATAAATAAAATGACAGCTCTTTCCTCTGGTAGAACAGTACAAAGTAGATTTGTATGGTACTTTATTCTTAAGTGAATATCCTGAGCAAATAATGAAGATCACTTTCCTAAGAGATATATAGGATCAATGAGACTTGGGGAGTAGATATAAGTGACTTGATCATATATTGGAGCTGCATCAGCGTTCCTGCTTTTTCCATTCTACTCTGCTCCTTCCCTGAAATGTACTTCAAAGCAATATTGAATTTAACGTTTTGAAGGGATCTTATCTTTTTCAGCAATGTATTTGGTAGTTATGGGAATATTCTTTAAGAAGTGGGACAGTGGATACAATACCTCCTTAAAACAATCTCTTCCTTTCAGTTGAACCAGAAAGGCCGATTGTGTTGATGTGGTTTTTTGGGGGTCCTAGAACAGCTTCTGTGCAATTTTTGTTTTCTACTCATTATTGTAGTATAGTGGCTTTTCCACCAAAACTTTGTGACCTTGAACAAGGTATTTAATTTCTCACAGTCACAGTTTTCTTTTCTGTAAAAGAGAAAGTACAGTGGATGATTTCTAAGGAACCTTTGATTTGAATTCCTTTTATTTTATGATTTTCATGTGCTGTGCTTGGAAAATAAACTTCAGAACATGAATTACATTAGGGGAGTGGTTTTATGTCTGTTTTGTTCACTAATGTATCCCCAGTCCCAAAAATAGGGCCTGGTGCAAAGTAAGCACTCATATTTGTTGAAAAAAATGAACAAAACCCAACAGAAGAAACTTCAATAGGAAGAAATAAATGGATTATATTTAAAAATTAAATTTTATCTGCATACTTTGAAAGCATTATAGTTTTAATGTCCATCTTGGGGAGTTATTTTTGTAAGACTGGCTATTTATACATACATTTAACTGCAAGTAATAATAAATCTGATTCTAACCCTGTCCTGGTAAAATCCTTTGGTGGCTTTCCATTACCCTTTGAGTGAAGAGTAAAATTTCAACTTGTTTTAGAAAGGTTTCTTAGATCGGCACCTTGCTTATTTTTTCAGCCTTCACCTTCCCCATCTTTTCCTGCCACCTCCTTCCCGTCCCTCCTATGTGCTCACACTCTTGGCTGCAGCTACACTAAACTTCTTTAGGTCCTCAGTGTCCTGCTTTTCCACCTTTTGGCCATCCCAGGTGTTACTCTTTTCCTCTCCTCATCTTTTATTTCCTATAACAGCTCTTAGTGCATTAGCTTATAACTAGTAGTTTAGTGTCTATTCTCCCCAGCTGGGCTTTGAAGGCTTTCTGAGAGAAGGTTTGTGCCTGACTTGTTCACCCTTGTGCACTGTTATACCTTCAGTGGCTGGCACAGTCCATGGCCCATGGGGTGTTGATGGTCTGAGTGCACTGCCATCCATGGGCACAGGATGCTGACATTCTGATAAAGCCAGAATATTTCTGTCCTTTATGCCCTGTGACCAATTTCCTGCCAATTCATTAAAATAAATTCTATTTAACAATACCTAATTTGAATTAGTGACGAATGTTTAAAATAGGGCAAGTGGGATTTGGAATAGGAAGTACCACATTAGCCAGAGTGGTCAAGGAGGGAAGCCTTGAGCTGTTCTGACAATAGAACTGACATTGGTAGGTGCTCAACAAATATTTGTTAAATGAATGAGACCTAATCAATGAACATCTAGAGGAAGAGGGTTCTAGGCAAAGGGAATAGCCAATAAAAAGGCCCTTAGTTGGGAACCTACTATGACCCATTCAAGGGACTGAAATCTGGCCAGTGAGGCTGTGTCCTAATGGATGAAGCTGAGAAGGTGAGAAGCTGAGAGATCAAGATGTAGATATAGAAATGCACCAAAGTATATAGGCTTGTTGGCCAAAATAAGGAACTTAGATTTCAGTGTAATAGTAGTAGGAAACATGGAAGGGTTTTGAGCAGGGGAATGATATGATGTGATAGCTTTAGGAATTCACCCTAGTCCAAGCCATCAATTCTTGCCTTCACCATGCAATAGCCTCTTGCCCAGTCCTTAGATCCCTTCTCTAAAATGGGGCCAGAGTGATTTTTTTAATAATGCAAATCTGATTAGGTCAATCTGTTGCTGAAGACCCTTCAGTTGCCCTTGAAAAAATGTTTACCATCCCTAATGTGGGTTACCAGGCCTTGGATAATTTGACATATGCTAAGGGCAGTGTCAGTCTAGATTTTCATGTTCCATTCATACTTTTTTTCATTTCCTTGAAAAGGTCTCAAGTTCTCTTCTCAGAACCCCTGCCCATGATGCTACTCTTACCTAGACTGATCTTACTCCATTCTTTAACTGGCTAATTCCTGCTCATTTTTCAGGCCTCACTGTCACATCCTCAGCTACCCTCTGACCTCCACTCTCACACCCAGACCAGGTTCTGTGTTCTACTCTCTCCCTGAGCTTCCTTTCTCTGCTTTTGTCACCCAGTCTTCAGGCACATGCTCAGTTCCAGCCTCCCTGCTGGATTGCTAGCTCCGTGAGGACAGGGCACTGGAGGCTGCTCACAGCTGTGGCTGCAGCACCTCTGTGAGTGCCAAGCCTACGGAAAGTGCTCATGTTCTGAGAGAAAGAATCAACAAAGAACTGCTTTCCAGTGCCAAGGGTCTACTTCAGTATCCTCTGTGTTTAGCTGTTTTCTCTTCTGTTGAGATGAAGGCTAACGGATAATTTTGTTTAAGATGAGGTAATTGTTTTAAAAAGTAGTCAAGAGGAAAGATGACTGTTGAAACCTCTGTGAATAATTTAATTAACAAACCTGCCTTCACAGCTCATTAAGCTCACCACTGATGGAAGCCATTATAACCTGCTGTGAAAAACTATGACTCAGATTGCTCTCTGTTTAAAATTAGTTGAAAATGGTTATTTGGTTGTTTTTGTTGTTGTTGTATCACTGTATTTCTGTTGGAATACTGTGACTGTTATTGCAAATTGTGTGAGTAAGCTTAGCTTCCTGTGCATGCCATGGAGAAACCATTTCTCTGAGTTTAGTTGTAAGATAATTGTGTGTCTTCACATTTTACCCTCAGTCTCTTAATTGCATGCCTTCCATTTGATTGAAGTAGCACCATGATTCAACATTTAGCCACTTTTAAAAAATTAATACTGTCTTTTTTATATTTTAGTTGATGATGAATATTTCCTGTTAGTTTCTAGCAGACTGCGTTTGACATTTCATACATGCCAAACTGAGACAGCTTCTAAGATTTCATTCATAGTTGAGTAATTCTGGTGAATGAAAAGTCAGGAATTAACTGAAAGGAGCATATTTTCCTGTACAGAAGTCTCCTGAGACCTAACAAAGCTAATTCTAGCAGGTTATTATTATGTGTATATTGCTGGCCTGTAGTCTTCTTCAAACATGACAATTTGTCATAATAGTTTGACTTTTAAGGATACAAGGTAATCAGTTTATTAAAAAAGGATATAAATTCAGTATGTATTTGACATCTTATGTAGTTACTGACAATATAGAAACTAATCACATTTCATAGTAATAAAATGGATTTTTTCATAGGATGAATATTGTACTTTTATATTATATCTTTCAAGGGATCTATTGAAACAAAGTTGTATTCTAGTAGCTACAGTGAAATAAAGTTTACCTCATTGGAAAACTTAACTTTAAAAACAGAGAAAAGGGTAGAAAATTGTTTAAAATATTCCGTAAGCTGTTGGGAATATTCTTTTGTTAACTCTCTTTCTTACTACCACTGGACTTGTGAAAAAGAAAAAGGGTTGTAATAAAAGAAGTAACAGCATAGGATATTCCCCTATCTTTCACTGAGTGTTACAAAATTAATCAAATTCATACACGTGAACTTGGAGTACCAGTGCATAAGGGAAACCATATGAATATAGCTTGTTAAGGACCCAAGGAATCTCAGGAGTTAGCATTCTAGTTTGAGCCTTTGTTTACAGAATAGTGTAGAATCATGGTTAATAGTTGGATTTTGGAGTTCACAGGGACCTGGGTTCAAATCCTTACCTACTGGCTATGTGATTTGGGTAAAGTATTTTATCTCTTTAAGACTCAGCTTTCTCACCTTTGAATGGGGCAATGATTCTTATCCTGGAGGGTTATTGATCAATGAGATAATATAGTCATATTGCCTGTGACATAGTGAGTTCTCAATAAATAAAAATAATATCATTAATAATATTTATAAGGAGATGTAAAGCCCCAGAAAGTAAACTGAATTACCCAAGGTCACAGAAACAGCCCCTGGCACTTTGAGTGTTAGTTCCTATCTCTAAATCTTCCTGCCTTTATTGTTAACAATAGGCTGTGTTAGGCAAGTGACTTCATTTTGTCTCAGTTTTATCAGTGGTAGAGTAGCTAGAGGCTATTTCTCCTTCTTTCTTTCCCAAGGAGATAATGAACATCAAATAAGAGCTAAGAATACCTCAGGACAATTTAGACTTTAGTTTTTTGTCAGTTCAGTTATATAAATGATATATATGTAGAATGATTTAAAATTCAGTGAAGTCTTCTTAGAAACATTTAAAGAAGAAAGTTGACTAAAAGTGGGACATGATTGGCCTTGTGTCACAAGTGACTGTCAATGGCTAATGGTGACCCACAAGGAGAGTAGTATGATATGGTTTGAAACAAAAAATGTGCAAAATCTCAAGAGCAAGCTTGACCCGCTTATGAGTTAATGTGAATCTACTTTACTCTTCACTCTGTCCCATTCTATCCTTCGTGGGCCCACATGTGACTTTAAAGGGAGAATAGAGGATGTATTAAAAATTGGAAAAGAAAACCAACATGAAAAGCTTATAATAACTGATACTGTAAATAATGGATTCTCCCTGATGATTTGCATAATACAGGCATGGCATGGTATAGTAGAAAGATTACTGGCTCAGAGCCAGTTACTTGGGAATGAGTCCTGGTTTTGCCATTTATAGGTTGAGTGTAGTTACATAAGTCAGTTGGCTTCTCTGAGGCTCCTTATTTTATTTATTTATTTATTTATTTGGCTGCATTGGGTCTTTGTTGCTGTGTGCAGGCTTTCTCTAGTTGTGGCGAGCGGGAGCTACTCTTCGTTGCGGTATGCAGGCTTCTCATTGCAATGGCTTCTTTTGTTGCAGAGCAGGCTTCGGTAATTGTGGCACGTGGGCTTAGTAGTTGTGGCTCGCGGGCTCTAGAGCGCAGGCTCAGTAGTTGTGGCTCACGGACTTAGTTGCTCTACTGCATGTGAGATTGTCCCAGACCAGGGATCGAATCCATGTCCCCTGCATTTGCAGGCGGATTCTTAACCACTGCGCCACCAGGGAAGTCCCTCTGGGGCTGTTTAAATTGGGGCAGTGATATTGGCTTAGCTCATGAGGTGAGGATCACGTGAGACCTAAGAACTTGTTTTGTTAATTCTGAAATGCTTCTAAAATGGAATGTAGTAATGGTATTTAACAGTATTTTTTTTTTTTTAAAGAAGATGTTGGGGGTAGGAGTTTATTAATTAATTAATTTATTTTTGCTGTGTTGGGTCTTCGTTTCTGTGCGAGGGCTTTCTCTAGTTGTGGCAAGCGGGGTCCACTCTTCATCTCAGTGCGCGGGCCTCTCACTATCGCGGCCTCTCTTGTTGTGGAGCACAGGCTCCAGACGCGCAGGCTCAGTAGTTGTGGCTCACGGGCCTAGTTGCTCCGCGGCATGTGGGATCCTCCCAGCCCAGGGCTCGAACCCGTGTCCCCTGCATTAGCAGGCAGATTTACCTTTAAAAACTCTTCCTTAAGTCAGCCATGAAAAAAATAAATTGTTTTTGGGTGGGCTGAATTATTAAAAAGATGTTGTCCAGCTGTTCCTGAATTTAAGAGAAAAGGCTAAAAGACTAAGCAAGATGAAGTAGGTTTACAGTAGAGCACAGAGTTTAGATTAGGTATAAATAGTATCTAATAACAATTTGATTTGTCTGAAGCTGTAGTGTTTTTCTCAGGCATATTATAATTTTTTTTAGATGCCTTCAAAAACTAGAAATAGATTTACATTTGTTTGTGTTGGGTTAGGTAGCATCCTGCTGAAGATGTAAAGATGATTAACATTACTTCTGATGTTCACTTCTACCCCAAAAGTTGTACATCCACTTTATAAGTCAGTCTGGAAATATTTATAGAACCTGAACTCCTCATAAAGTTAACAATTGTAGTTTTAAAATGTCTTGTAGTGTGCAGTCTACAGAATTTCAGTATTAAATTGATGAGGTAAGAAGCTGGCACCAAAGTCATTGCTTAAAAATCTTTGTACAAAAAACTCTAACTCCCTGTAGCTTTGATTCTCTAAGTAATCTGTAGTAAAGTTTCTGATTTTATTCCTGAAAGTCAGAATTCTTCACATCAAACTGTCTTATGTAGGGCAATTGCTTGAGTTGGACTTAATATGTTTCATTATGAATTCTGCATTATATATTGTTGACCTTTTCATATTAGAAAATGAACCTACTGACAGTGGTTATCCATATGTGTATGTAAGTATGTGGAAGAGACTAATGTACTTCTAAAACAGGCTTCCTTCTATATATCTTATGCAAAGATCCTGACCACTGATTTTTTAAAAAATTTAGTTGAAGTATAGTTGATTTACAATGTTGTTAATTTCTGCTGTATAGCAAAGGGACTCAGTTATACATCTATGTATACATTCTTTTTCATTATGGTTTATTATAGGATATTGAGTATAGTTCCCTGTGCTGTACAGTAGGACTGTGCTAGACAGTGTTGTTTATCCATTATATATAACAATTTGCATCTGCTAATCCCAAACTCCCAGTCCATCCCTTCCCCACCCCCCTCCACCTTGGGAACCACAAGTCTGTTCTCTATGCCTGTTTGTTATTTTTTTCCTAGAAATCTTAGTGATTTATTTTATTAAAAAATTTTTTATTGGAGTATAGTTGCTTTACAGTGTTGTGTTACTTTCTGCTGTCTGTTGACCATGGATCTTTTTATTACTACTACTGCTGCTGCTGTGTTTATTGGGCACTTATTAAGTGCCAGGCATTGTCCTAGGTCTTTAGATATACTAGCACATTCATTTCTCATAACAACCCACTGAATAAGTACTATTACCATCCCCAGACAAGAGAGAAAATAACATGTATAGACAGGTTAATTAACTCTGCCAGGGTCATAGAGCCAGCAAGTGGGAGAGCCAGAACCCTTCCTGGTTGGGTTCCAGAACCCATGCTTCTACCAGTATACAGTACTGCTACCACTAGTGCACTGCACTGACCCTTTTGTGATAGCCCTCTGTGTATTGCTTATTCCCTCATTAGGAAACTAGTTTGGAGAGGATAGAGAATTATATAAAATATACTGTCATAATTATAGTGTGAATTTCAATGAACTTTCCTTGGCTTATAAAATTGGACCTCATGTGTCCAAGTTTCACATGATTTCATGTGAAACTTCAATAGTGTGAGATGTCTATTGGATCAACTTTTATGAGGATATTAGAGAAAGGCAGTGGTTAACTCCTGCACTCAACTTAAATCCAGATATAGGAGTACATGTGTAAGCCACCAAGCAGCAGGAAGAAAGACTTAGTGAAGAAGTGGGCGCAGGACACAGCAGAGCTGCTGGTAAGTTTGACTTTGATCTTCTTCAGTGCTGTTTATTCAGAGAACCAGAATTAGTCCATGAATGTTAGCTTGGTAAACTTTAAATGACCATGTGTAATGCGGGGGTATATGTTCAGAAAACTGTTTTGGAGAGAAAGTAAACATTAGCAACTGTCGTATCTAGACAATCAGAATTGTTTATATCGACAAAGCAATTTTCATGACCCGGCTCCACATCGGTGTCAGAGACCATGTAAACTATATATTTCTTCTTAATGTTTTAATAGAAAAGAACCTGAGAGTACAAGTCCCAGGTGACTTCAGTATACTTGAACAAATCGAGATTGTATGAAAAACATACTCAATATAATTAAGTGGATTCATTTAATATATTACAAACCCTTGAGCATATTGAATTTTAAGACAGTATCTTTCACAGCAATAGTAATAATAGTAACAACCACCACCACCACACAGCTCCTCACATTTACTGTGAATCAGGAGAGTGCTTTATGTGCATTATCTTATTTAACCCTCAACCACCCTGTGAGGTAGTCACTGTGTTACTTCCATCTCACAGATGAGAAAACAGAGGAAAAGAGAGGATTATTTACATGCATGAGGTTATGCAACTAGCAAGCATTGTTTGTTCATTCAGTATTTGTTGAGTGTATCTATGACGGGCCTGGCACTATTCTAGGTAGTGGGGAATTAGCAATGAGTATAAAAAAATCTCTGCTTTCATAGAAGGACTTTACCTTCCATAAGGGAGCTAGACAAGAAACAGAGAAACATGGAAACAGAATGAATCAGATGGTAATATGAATTATGCAGGACAGTAAAACCGTGTGAGGGAGAAGGGTGTACTGGAATAAGTTGCTGGGGTGGGCTGTCGTTACTCTTTTACACGGGTAGTGAGGGTGACATCTCAGCAGACATCTGAAGAGAGAGAGGGATGTTGGTAGGAAGAGCATTCCTGGCAAAGGAGGGAAAGAGGTCCCTGTGCTTGGAGTGCCTGCAGAGGCTCAAAGGGGCCATGGAGCTGCTGTGGGTGAAGGGAGAACGGTGGGATTTGAACTCAGATTTATCTGACCCCAGAACCCATATTTTAACCATTACAGTAGTCTGATGGGGCAACCACAGCATTAGCTGACCTACTGTGATCTTGGAGACACTGTATTATTCTCATGGAAAAGAGGGCGGCAGTAAAGTTCTACTCTAGAGGTTCTGTATGTGGAGTTGAGAGTATAGAAGAAATCCCTGTGGCTTGGGGTGCTTTGGAGAATAAAAGTAGGGAATGATTGTAGACCATAAATTTGGGAAACTGGGAGGAGTGTACCTCCCCTGCTCAAAATTCCTCAGTGGTTCTCCATTGCCTTCAGAGCTTTAGAGAAATTAAGTAACTCTCCCAAAGCCCCATAGCAAATAGACCTAGCTTTAAAAAGATTTTTTTTTCCTTATCATAGTATAGTTGATTTACAATATTGTGTTAGTTTCAGATGTACAGCAAAGTAATTCAGTTATATATATATATATTTTTTCAGATTATTTTCCATTGTAAGTTATTACAAGTTGTTGAATGTTGTTCCCTGTGCTATACGTAAATCCTTGTTGCTTATCTATTTTATATATAGTGGTGTGTATCTGTTAATCCCATAGTCGTATTTTATCTCTCCCCCTCTTCCCTTTCCCCTTTGGTAACCATAAGTTTGTTTTCTATGTTTGTGAGTCTGTTTCTGTTTTGTAAATAGACTCATTTGTATTATTTTTTAGATTCCACTTATAAGTATAGTCCTAGTTTTGAGTGATGATAAAGACTTTGTTCAGGCTTCCCTGGTGGCGCAGTGGTTGAGAGTCTGTCTGCCAATGCAGGGGACACGGGTTCGTGCCCCGGTCCGGGAAGATCCCACGTGCTGCGGGCCTGCGCGTCCAGAGCCTGTGCTCCGCAATGGGAGAGGCCACAGCAGTGAGAGGCCCGCGTACTGCAAAAAAAAAAAAAAAAAAAAAAAAGGACTTTGTTCATGACTGCTGAACTATGCTAACCTTCTCAGAAAGTGAAATCAATCTCATGTTCCTTGGCTGCTCATCACTTACAGACTGAAGTCAACAAGCCTTGGCAAGGAAGGCAGGGTCCTCCCAGAGTAGCTCCCACCGTGTCTTTTACACTTAGTTCTACTGCCCCTCCCCTTCCACCTTAGCATGGAGCAACTTTGCTTACATGTCTGTCTCTTCTTCCAGACAATAAATCATTGAAAGCTTTTGCCCTGTTTTGTTCTATATTCCAACCACGGAGAATAGGGCTTGGCATGCAGTTACCTGCTCATTTAAATTAAACTTAGAATATTAATTTTAATATTAATGATGACAGTTTTGGTCAGATCAAAACAAGTGGATATGTTGAGCAGTGATGTGAGTTAATGCAGAAAAAATAGATGATAATAACCTTTCATTAAATAGTAGTTGTTTTTATTATGTGTCAGACATTAAACTCAGTCTGAAATACATCATTCCAAATCAAATTCAAATGTGAAAGATAAACCTTATTAGGTATAATTTTAGAGCTAAATTAATATCTTATTAGATACAACTTGTAAGGTAAAACTTTAAAAAATATTAATTTTCAAACTATTGCTAACTGGATAGTAGGAGGTGTTTCTGGAGCTTTAAGTAGAGGAAAATGTCCTTAGAAAGGGAAAGAAGTCATCTTTGTTTCTTTGTACTCAGTTTTTAAAACGTTACTACAAATGTGTATACTTGGCTACATGCAGAGATCTTCCGGAAAGAACACTGTACTCATTTATAATGGGGATGTGGCACGTTGGATGAGACAGAGGGCTGTTGGAGAAGTGAGCCCAGATGAGACCCTGCATAATGCCCTGCTTCGTGCTCTTATCAACGGTTAATTGTAAGGGCTTTGTCAGTGCCGTCCTTCCAGCCCAAGGCCCAAAGTGGGCTACTTAAGGCCATTGTTTCATAGCCTAATTCCTGATTGTCATTCACTAGGAAATCTACTTGTTAGGAATTCTGTTGAGTAATTTTTGAATACAAATTCTCATTGCTGATTGCTGTCTGTTTCTCAGACAAGTACATTACCTGAAATTTATATGCTTGTAATCACTGATACATCATTTTTGGACATGTATTTAATTTTGGCTTACATAACATTTATATGTTACTCTAGCAATGTTCAGTTATACTCTGAAATACTTTTAAGTGCAAATTCTCAAAAAAAAAAGTCATATGGTTTTCCCATACTTCTCACAGCACAGCATGCCCCCCCTTTTAGGTGGCTTGATTTTATTGTTTCCTTAATTTCTCAGTATTTTGTGCTGATTAGAATGGGTTAGATGTTCTTTATTTAATCCTAATACTTAGAACTGTCAGTGGGAAGAACTATATTAGTACTCAGAAAAGATGCTTAAGAAATTATTTTGCTCACCGCCCTTTCCGTTATCCAGTAGAAATTTACGCTAAAGCTCTTTCTGTGGTTTTATTGCAGTGACCCCGCAGCCAAAGCCCTGTGGGAAGCCTTATTGAACACGAAGCACAAAGAGGCAGTGATGGAAGTCCGGAGACATCTAGTGGAAGCAGCAGGCAGAGAAAACCTGCCAATCAAGATGAGTATGGGTAAGTTATCCACTTATCCACAGACAGTGACCGCAGGCTCTGAGGAAGTTCATTTAAGTCTGCTCTGATCTGTGGGCCGACCTAGCCAGCATGGCATCTAGTTGAAAGTATTGAACACATTTGTAAACTGATGAAAGAGTAGGGAAGGAATTTATACAGATGCTCTCGGGGCTCAACCGTGAGCTCTTTTCTTAGACTCAACGTTGGGAAGTCCGACAGAGTCCTTGCTTACAAGGCATCATTGCTGTTAGTTATTTGATCTAGAACTCTCAAAATTGGTCTGAACTTCCTCCCCTTCATTCTGTCCCACTCCTACTCCCCTGCCCCCACCTCCGCACTTACTGTGGAGAAGTGATCGCTTATTAGTTTAGACTTGATGAATGAATGACTGTGCTGACAAATCAGTTGAGGAGATGGACATGTTCTGTCCTGGCCTCTCACCCTTAGAGTGGTCTGCCGATTGTCTGGTCACATCAGTGTTACCCCTTCTTCACCACAGTATGAAATGCCTGATTTTTCTCATTTCTCATTTTTTTTCACATGGAGCTTTGTCCTTAGTATTAGAAAAATGGGGCTGCAATGGAATTTAAATTTTAAATGGCTTTTTTCTTTGGATTAAAAAGTCAGAGAACTAATGTTTTTATTGGAGAAAAGGAATCTGGGGTTTTACCCTTTTTAAATTAAATAATTTTATTAGTATGGAAATATTTAAATATGGATATTGAATCTGGTTTTAATAGGTAGAATTTATTTCTGGAAACTTGTAAAAGTTTATTTCTCTATTTAAAAAATAAGTTTTCTCTTATAATCTGCTCTTCGGTATCCAATAAATATTAGTACATTTTACTAGATGGGTAAACTTTTCTTGCTGAGATTTCTCACCCAAATTCTTGATTCCTAATGAGTACAAAAAAAATCAAACTGTCAAGTTGAAATAGAAGAACAAAATTTTGGAAGTAAATGAATGTGGATGAACCTAGAAGGAAAAAAATTAGAGGGTCATAATATGAACAAAAATCATAACTTTCAGTGTCTTAGGTGATTATATATGAGGGCTTTAAGGAACATGAAGGATGATAAGAAAAGTGAAAATAACTAACATTTATTGAGCACGTATGATGTGCCAGGTTTTCTTCTAACTCTTTACATGTGTTATTTAATCTTCACTGTAATTCTGAGACGGGTACTATGAGTATCCCATTTTTCAGATAAAGAAGCTGGAATAGAGAGAAATTAAGTTGCCCAAGCCCATACATCTGATAAGGAGTAGGACTGGAATTCAAATCTAGACATTCTAACGTGAGAGAATATGCTTTTTATTTATAAAATTATCCTAACTTCATACAACCAATGCCAGAGTCCTACATGTTGTTTTGAAGTAGAAATAAAGTTGTTTCTTTGAGATCATCCTGGCTTTCGACTATAATTCTTGTATATCTTTCTCTCCTTCCTCCGTCCCTCCCCTCTTTCTTTCTTTCTTCCTTTCCTTTCTTTTTTTCTTTCCTTTTCTCTTCTTTCCACAGTTATAGGTACACATTAATAACATATGTTTACCTAAAATATTTCCTTATCTGTGATATGTTGAAATAAGAACTAATTCACATCATGAATAGAGAAAAGTAGGAATGTGCAAAGGGTCTGGGTGATAAGGTTAATTTATATTGCATTTCAGTGATAAAACCTTATGATGCTATCACAGAGCATAAATCAATTTTTATTGCTCAATCAATGCAGGACTCTTGAAAGATCAAAACACTTTACATTTCTAAAGCTCTGTATCTTTTAAAAATAATCAGAGCCAGGGAAAAAAAAAAAAGTGGGTAGCCCCATAAGGAATTCAATTTAAATATTTGAGTTTTCTGTCAACCAAAACAATTTTAGATAAGATGGTTTGATTTATCCCCAAGCTCCAGACATGGGGGAGGGTGAGGAGAGGAAAAATAAAAAAGAAGGAAAGAATCAGACAGTTGTTAGCCAACTTTGTTGTAAGAAGAACCAAAAAGATTGGCCCAAATCTTATTCTATCTGTGTGCCAACTATAATTTAGTAAAAGATAACACACTGTGGCTATGCATTTCTGCTTCATATCACTGGTCAGAATTTCTGGTGTGTCTCATTTCCATATACCAACAGATACATAACTATGAACAGTAAGGAAAAGGGCTGGAATTTAAACATAATAAAACATTGATATTTGAAATCTGCTTATCATTAAAAAAAGAAAAATCATGCTGTGATATCCTAGATGGCTGGAATGCTTTTTCTAGCAGCATTTAAAGCTATGAAATGTATTTTAAACTATGCACTGTTCTCTCAACCCCTGCTGTAAATTCTACTGAAGTACACATTTTTCTGACTGTGATAGAGGCTTCTGGTATTTTTGAGACATTAAACAGATATTTTAATTCTAGATTGAAGACTTTTCTTATGTTTAAATTCACTGGGAGGGATCCCATTATTGAAGCCTCAGCTCTTAAATATAAAATTTCTCAGTAAAAAGGTAAGTTAATATTAAAATATCATGAGCACCAAGAGAAATAAACATCATTCTCTTAGGGGAAAAAAAGTTGAATTGCCAAAAGCAAGAAAAAAATTCATTTTATCATTTCACATATAAACATATGCCTTCTTTCCAAGAGATTGTTATTAAATTGTCAGTTAACTAAACATATATGTTCCAGAAAAGTGGTTTTTTAAAACATTGTAAACTGAATTGTATTTTTCCTACTGGCTTTTCATCATGGAAAATGTATTCTGAAAGTAAAAAACAAATGGACTCTAAGAAACCCATTTGTTTGGACCCAAAATGTTCACTCACAGAGGAAGATGCCCATCTCAATTTCTCCATTTACAGAGAATCTGTTCCTCTGGACTGATACTGTGGTTGGGGGATCTTCACCGGTTTTCCCATAGCTCTCTGCAGAGTGGCTATATTTAATGGCTGGCAGAAAGAGCCTATTAGGGCTAAAGTGAAACAGATCTCTTTATGACACTGTTCTTTGTTCTGCAGCCAGATTTCTTGAAAAAGTATTCTATGCTCAACGCCTGTTTCTTTATTATTTTCTTGCTTATTAATCTAGTGTAGTCTGGCTTCTGGTACTTTTTTGCTGAGAAGTCCTCTGGGCTACTAAATATAAGGGCATTTTTCTCAGCCCTCATTCTTCTTCATTTCTTTGCGATATTCACTACTAGATTGTCGCCACTTTTTTGTACATCTCTCTCTGTTTTCTGGGACTTCCGGCTCTCCTGATTGTGATGGAGTGCAAAGTCGGTTACACATGGAGGTGAATCACAGTTCTGTTACTTATTAGCCAAATTTCAATTTATTTATCCATAAAAATGGGGAAACTATTTCCTGGAATTTTGAAGGAGGAAGAAAGCTCTGAGCAGAGTGAAGATTATGATTATCAAGCAAACTGTAATTGGTGTGCTGCAGTTATATTCTATCTATGGGGAAGTCTACGTGGGAAACTATATTATAAGAGGGTTGTTTGGTGGGAGTAAAATCAAAACAAACCAATCAAATTAGGTGATTCCCCCCTTTCTTTCTTGGAAATGTACCAATTCATTCTTTCCACTTAAGTTGTCTTTTTCTAGTCTTTATGCTGAATATTTCCCTTTTGATAACACATTCTTTCTTCAAGCAGAATTCTAAATAGTTTTTCCATTTTCAGCTTAGTTATTACCTCTTCCCTGACTCTGTTCACCCCCCAAATCACCTTGGCTGTATTTGGGATTCCCAAGCCTCTGTAGTCACACTTGTACAGGAAAAATCTCTTGAGCTACATTTCCAGATGATAATCTGATCCATTGCGTTGTGAAGCTTCTGAATTTACTCTCCTTGTTTGGTGGCACTGGAGTGTTAGCCCCACATAATCACCATCAGTGTCTCTCTTCCAAATGAAATGTGATGAGTGTTTTCAACCATTTGTGAAAAGACTAGCCTTTAACCAACACATATTCTAGTTCTGAGCCACTGACAAAGTTCTGGTTTGTTAATGTCTGTCCTGAAATGTGATGTCCAGAGCTGAGTAAAGATGTGTTGTTCTTTGCCTCTTTTTGGACACCATGCTTCTCTTAATGAAGTCCCAGATGAAATTAGTGATTTTTGCTTCCCACCAATGCCACACCCACTATCATTTCCTACTTTTACAATTTAGCAGTACTGGCTTTGAAAAATAGCAATAAGTCAAAACACTAAAATTTTATTCGATGTATACTTTTTTCAACATTTTTGAGAGTACTCTGCTTCCTACTATTGGTATTAAGTTCATCCAGTTCTGTGTTTTGATTACATTTATATCTTTTGCCTTCATTGTGGAGAATTTTGTTTGGGATTAAGGGGAACATGTATGCATACACATCCATGTGTACATGCATGTGTGAACTGGGTGTGGAGATTGTGAAACTTTGCAAAATGGATAGGTTAAAACCTAATAAGACTAACGTACCATTTGATATATGGTAATTGATAAGAGATAAGAAAATCTGGATGCCTCATAGGGAACATGCGCTGTTGAACTCTCACATATCCTTGTCTTCATGTATTAGCTCTTGCCACAGTTTGGGGAATGAGGAAGGGAGGGGAATGAGGAAGGGAATTGACTTTTATTGGATAGCTACTTTGTTTCAGGCATTATAACAAGTTTATATAGTTTGTTTCATTTAATCCTCCCAGTAGTCTTGTCTATTTGGTACTCGTCTCCCCCCTCCCCAGATCTCAACCCACCCTTCTGCTCTGTGGTGCTGGGGCTGGCACTATGCAGACCACATTCTGCTCTTCAGCTGGCTTCCTGGTGGGCTACACTGATAAGGGGTGCCAGAGAGAAACTGCAAGGCTGGAAGGGGAAGAAGCAACTTGCCTCTTTTCCCCTGCTCCCTGTGGATTTTGCTTCTGCTTGTCAATGTCATGCCAGCAACACTTCTTCACCCCAGCAGTGGCAGGTCCTTCCTGTGGGAGCAACTGAATCAGTTTGCAGTTCTTCCAGTACTTGCAGAACCAGCTTCATGGCACCCCCTCCTCAGAGGTACCAGCCTAGCCAAGTAGCACTCCGTTCTCAAGAGGTATAATTCCAGCCTCTGTGTTTCTTCCATCCTACTGGTGGTAGCTGCTTCCAACAGTTGCTGCCTGCATGATACCTTGGAGTTCTCCTTTACCTTTCAGTTACCCAGTTAACAATTCTGTATGTTAAATTTTCTCTGCTCAAATAACTGGTGTATTTTCTACCTTCTACCTGGGCCCTGACTGATAGTCTTATAGCAAGTAAGCCAGGATACAACCTGGGTCTGTCTGACTTCTGTATCAGGAATCAAACTACTGGTGGGGGGTGTGGAGGAGCGGCTATAGAGCCACAGACACAGATGTGGTTGTGCCATTCCTCTGTCTAAAACCCTTTGATGGTTCCCCATTGCTTGAAGATAGTGTCCCAACTCCTTAGCATGCTATTTATAGAAATCTTTCTGACTTCTATCCTCATGCTTCATCCATCCACTCAAATTGCTTTTCCTCCCTACTCCCCATTCCTCAGCAGGAACTTCTGTAGATCCAGGTCTTTGTTGTTTTCGCCTGAAATATTCTCGTTTGATTATCCCTCCAGGCTTCCTCCACCCTTCTCTACCTGTGCTTCTGGAGGCTAACCGTTATGGACTGCCTCAGCATGCTTTTCTGCCCTTGGCCTCTCAGTTCGGTTTGGCCAATGGGAGGCATGGGCAGGAGATTTAGAGGGTGGGGGGAGGGTATGGTTAGGGTATTGTTTGCCTGGCTTCATCCCTGCCAGGATGCAATTGGTTGCTTCCCTCTACCCTTCCCTTGTTGGTTTTCCTTAACACTCCTGATTTCCCTTAGCCTAACTTCTTAGACATTCCTGTTGTTATGTTTGCCTTATTTTTCCTGTTAGAGTGCCATCTTTTTCCTGTTGGGACCTTGACTAATATAACCACTCACTTTACACTACGTGCTTGTGCACACACGCATGCACACACAAACACTTTCCTGTCAAACCCACCTTATTTTTCATGATCTAATACAAATGTCACTTTCTCTGTAGAACCATATCTAATTCCCCTTTGACCTTCCTACACCCTCCTCAGCAAGCTGCATTGATTGCTCTGGCTGTTGAGGACCCACAGCTCTTTCTTTTATTTCTCTTAGTGCTCTGTCTTAGCACTTACCACAGTGCAAAATAGTTAAATGTGTGTGGATCCAAAACTTTGCTAGACAGTGTCCATTTCATATTCTCCATTGGCTGTTTGGCTTGGTATATAGTGTGTGGCTTAGTACTTGCTGCTTGAATGAATGGATTGCCTGATGCGTGTGAATGAGTAGTAGAGGGACAATGTGTGTTTCTACTCTCAGTTATATGTATTAATATTTCTATTTACAACTTTCCGTTATGATATTTCTTGTTCCTCCTGATGTGTTGTAGCATCTGATCATGTCTTCTTTCTTGATGCTTTTCCCTTCGTCTTCATGTCACTCTGCTCTTCTGGTTATCTTCCTCTTTCTGATAATTGTTTTATGCTTTTTTCCCTTAATTCTAGTTTCCTGGAAGACTGTAGATATTTTTGTATCCCCTGTTGTGCCTTGCACATAGATACTTGGTTAATAATTGCTACTGATCTTAAAGCCTTACCCTACTTCTCTCTTCCCTCCAAAAAAAGAATGCTTATTGCATTCTTCAGGCTTTTAAAATTCTCCCCCAACATTTTCTCCATCATATCTTGCATCCCTTGTCATTCTTTCTAAAAGATGACATCTTCTATCCCTATCGGTACTGTTTTTGTTCATACTTCTATTATAGCAGTTACCACCAGACCCTGAGTAGTTGGGGCTGAGAATTCTTATCTGTGCTTCTTAGTATTGTCCACACCTAACACAAGACCTTGAAGTTACTATATACTCAGTAAGTGTTTATGGAATGAATAAATAAATTCTTGAATTAATACTGTCAGTTGGTATTTGTTATGTATTTATTTAATGGATTGCTTTTTCTATCTCCCTCCTATGGAACCCAAGAGTGACACTGATTTAGAACATCAGTTCTCAAAACTCTTTGGTCTCAGAACCCCTTTACATTGTTAAAAGCTATTGAGGGGAATTCCCTGGTGGTCCAGTGGTTAGGACTCGGCACTTTCACTGCTGGGGGCCCAGGTTCAATCCCTGGTCAGGGAACTAAGATCCTGCAAGCCATGTGGTGCGACCAAAAAAAAAAAAAATGCTATTGAGGTTCACAACAACCTATGAACAACAAAAAAAGAAACTATGTGGACAACAAGAGCTTTTGTTTGTGTGGAGTATATCTATTGATACACGTGAGATAGATAGAAAATATCACGTCAGGAATTCAAGCAGGGACAATTTTAAAAATATTTATTAATTAATATAAAAATATTATAATAAACCTATTACATGTTAATGTAACATTTTTGTGAAAAATGACTATATTTTCTCAATTAAAATAATGTAGGGAAAAGAGTGGTACCACTTTACATTTTTGCACATCTCTAACGTCTGGTTTAATAGAAGACAGCTGTATTCTCATATCTGCTTCTTCATTCAGTCTGCTGTGATACATTATTTTGGATAAAGTATATAAAGAAAAGCTGACCTTACAAAGATACGTAGTTGAAAAAGGGAGGAGTATTTTAATAACTTTCCAGAAAATTGCAGATATTCTTTGTTACTACACCAGGTTTACAAGAGGTAATTTCTTACAGGTTAATTGCCATGTGGAATATGAAACCATATTGCTGAATTTTCCATACTCTGGTACATTAAAACCCATTGGTGTCTCTTGCACTTTGAGTGGCTCTTTTTTTTTTTTTTTTGCGGTACGCGGGCCTCTCACTGTTGTGGCCTCTCCCGTTGCGGAGCACAGGCTCCTGACGCGCAGGCTCAGCGGCCATGGCTCACGGGCCCAGCCACTCTGCGGCATGTGGGATCTTCCTGGACCGGGGCATGAACTCGCGTCCCCTGCATCGGCAGGCGGACTCTCAACCACTGCGCCACCAGGGAAGCCCTGAGTGGCTCTTCTATGCACATATTATTTTATAGCATTGTACATTAGTCACTTGGGCAATATTGGTTCTTTAAATTATGCAGATTTCGAAATTATGCAGATTTTCAAAATATATAATACATATATTATACAATATAACAAAGCCACATTTGTCAATATCACCACTGTTATCATTAGAAAATCTTTAAGTATTAGGAATGTAAAGATATAGGGGCAGATACAAGTTTTCCAAAATTATAATTTCACATGAAAACTTGAGTTTCGATATTGACAATACAAACTGTGAATTGTTTTCCTTGAAGTGACAGACTCACTTCATTTACTTGTTGGAAAAAATGTGTGAAGAACCATACTTTTTCAGTTGTCTTTTCGGTAAAAATTTTATGCCATTAAAACAGTGTGAATAGCAGTTCACAACTCAAGTAATCACATCAGTGCTTTTCCTTGAGGCAATGGTTGCACTGATACTTTGGTTGCCCCAGAAGTGCTTTTTGTATATTTCCCATTTCTTTACACAGAATATTGATGTTTTCTTAAGGGTTGAGATTTGATAAAATTAGTAACATTGCTTTTTCATCATGACCATTCTGAAAGTGAAACTGACTACTCGTATAATTTGATACCACTGCCTTGATTGTGCTAAGGCACTGGTACCTTTACCCACCACTGTTTTTGTACCATCAATGCAAACACAGGATAGTAACAAAATCAAGTAGCATCTTTGTATTAGTATGAAAATAGTTCTGACTTTTCTGACTACCTGAAAGTGCCTCAAGGACCCAGGGGTCCATGGAACACCTTCAAGAACCATTATTTAAAAGAGTATCATATTCTCAGGGGTCCAAGATTAGCACAGTTTTCTAGAGATCATTGGAATCAGTAGAAGGGGGAAAAAAACTCATTGAAATTTTTTCTATACATTATCCAGATTTAGCCAAAATAGACAATTGTTCTCATTCATTTAAAAGGTATTTATTATGTGTTCTTAGGTCCTTGTAGGGGATAGGAAACATGAAAAAATACTGTCTTATTTTCAAATGAACAAGTTAATTAACTTTTCTGAATCTGTTTTCCTGTCTTCAAAATGGGGATTCTATTGTCTGCTAACCCGACAATTAGATGAGATGATTTTTTATGTAACATATAAATGTTTGTGAAATTCAGCATGTTTTGTAAAAGGAGGATATAGCATGATAAAATTATTTACTGTCTCCTGGGCAGATAAAAGACATTATAAAAATAATGACCAATGGTCATACAATTGCATATGAAGAGTATTCTACCAGATTTAGGGGTGGAATTACATTGCCTGTATGATTGCTTCCTGATCATCTTAGTTGGAAAACATGTGACTAGAGTAATGATTTCCAGAAGTGAAAGTGGAGATTGGGGATTTAGTTACCTAGTGATTATGTTGGAGCCTAAATAGTGAATTTCTAAAGGAAATATAACATAAGGGTGATCATCCAGGAAAAGAAAGTAGAATGAGTGAGAGGAGGGTTGAAGGCAGGGTTGTAAGGAACACATCCATTTAGGGGCGTGAAGAATCTAGAGAAAGAGACAGAAAGAGTTTTTATTGAATTAATAATTAATAGTGCCTGAAAGCCTTAAGGTCACTAAGCGCATATTTCCTTCTTACACTTCATCACCTAAAACAGAACCTGAATTGCCTCTGTTTCTCTGTTTCCCCATCCACAAAATGGGAATCTGAATTTCTAATATCCCATCTTCAAGCATCTGCCCTCTGACTCTATATTTTTAACTTTAATTGGTGTATCTTTTTCTTCATTTTTTTCTCCTCCTCCTCTTCTTATTAATCTTTATATTTTCTCAACAGAAGGGATCCTCAACATATGAGAATATGGGCTAGGAGTTAAAAAACCCCAAGGGAAGATCCATGGCTGTGGGGTGGGAGTTGCTTTACGTGGAGCCTATTCTTTCCAAGTCAGGGTAGACCCACCAAGGAAAGGCTCCTTACCTGGCAGGCTGGTAATCTGCCCCCTAGATAACAGGGGTAATCTGTCTGTTCCTTTCTGTGCTCTCTGCTGAGTTTATAAACACTGATGCAGTGTTTAACTTAGCCGCAGGAAGGCTGCATTTCCAAAGAAAGCCAAACCGTAAATGTTTCTGGTGGTTTTATATTTCACTTTTTTGTAAAAATTTCAGGGAGAGCTGTTTATTTTCTATTTGTGACCTATGGTCTTGCAGCAGTTATACTTTATTGTGTACTATCCTGAAAACGTATCTTGCAATAGATTTCTCAATTTTGGATCCATTTGATTGAATTGATTCATATAATTAAAATGATCTTTTCACATTACTTTCTTATTCTGTCTTTGTAATACTATAGAGCTCAAAAATTTGTGTAACAAGAGACATATACTGTTTAAAGGATATCCCAGGAAATCCTTCTTCAGTATTTATAGTGTTACAAAAATGGACATCAATTCCCAGCTGGGTTTTATCCAAGTTTCACTATACAGATGGCTGTATATACTGCCCTTCAAATCCCTATGGGAGAAGATTTATAATGTCTTCCCTCTTCCCCCTGTTAATAACTTGTTTCAATGCCTAATAGTCATCACGATCGTGGAATTTTTTTCTCACGTCTGACTTAAATTTCTCCACCTGCGTGTTAACCATATTTCTTTGTGCTTTGACCTCAGTAGAGGTGGGAAACCAACAGTTCTTATTACTCTTATATTTCTTTTTCTGTTGAAAGCCAATGCTTCATCCATTGTACAAATCAGTGATAGTAATAGACTCAGATTTCCCAGAGAAAAATACTGGTCTATTCATTCCACATGAAACAGACATTATTTTATATCAGAACCAAGAGACTATTTAAAAAGTAAAATAGTCTTTAAAATTCATATTATAACATTAGTAAAATAAAAAGTAATTGTCTATCCCCCCTCCCTGTCATCTTACTCTTCAATGTAACCTTTGCTCCGAAATCAGTATCTTGCCTTCCAGGCCTTTTCTATGTAATTAGGTAAGAAAGTAAGTAAATAAGCAAGTAAACAAACAATGAGAAAAATAAAATAAAGGTGCATACTAAGAGTATGGCAATGTGGTTTCCATTGTGACTTTTTTTTTTCTCTCTTTCTTATTAGAGTTTTGGCTACCCAGCGTAAAATACCATGAAGGAAACTTAATTATACAGTTGTGCCAGATTTTAAACATTGTATGTATACTTTAAAAATTATGTTAAGTTTGATCATATTTAAAATGTGTGGTTATATTGATACAACCATGGAAAACTGTTTGGCAGTATCAACTTTAGATAAGTGTACACTGATCCAGTGGTTTCACACCTGGGCATGTATCCAGTGGAAATGAGTCTACCAAAAGGTATGTAGTAGAACGTTCATAGCATCATTATTTATAATGGCCCTGAACTATAAAACCTAAATATCCTTCAAAGTAGAATGGATAGAGAAACTATTATAGTCATATAGAACAATAAAACACAGTGAGAAAAAAAAGATTGAGATTTTGGATGATGTTGAATTTAAAAAAGCTAGATACAAAATAGTATATCTGTGTAATTCTGTTTATATGATGTTCAAAAGCAGACAAAATAGTGAGTTGTGTTGAGAGAGTTAAAAGTAATAGTGTGCTGTTGTGAGCTTATTGACTAGGTAGGTATTGACGGAATCTTCTAGAGTTCTGGACATATTCCATACCTTGATCTGGGTGGTGGTTACGTGGATAGATGTGTGTGTAACAGTGAACAGAACTACATACTTAAGATGTGTAAGCTTTATGTTATACACCTCACTTTTCACCTCCATTATACCTGAGACTTTTGAGTCTGAAATTGGTTGTATCTTCTGGGCAGAGGGCCCCTCTTTGCTGCAGTGCCTTGTCACATATTCTAGGCAAAGCCTTTGGTGGGCGGGGGGGGAGTTTATTTTTACTGTTTATTTTGCTGCATGATTTAGTACTCTTCTATTCCTCTGTTACTTCAATTAAAAAAATTTTTTTAGTGCATGACCACAGTATTATTACATATAAAAAAGCCAGAATTCTTTTAAAGCTATAATTACCTGAATGTTCTCATTTCTGCTATTTCTCAGTTTCCTGGTATAACTAAGTACAGTTATATCTCCCAACTGAAAATTTTATTCAGGCTGTATTCTAATATGTATGGATTTATAGCTGTATATCTTTTTCATAACTGGGAAAATTTGAGTATAGGCTCTCTTCTTGAGATGATGAAAATGTTCTCAAATTATATAGTGGTGATGGTTGCATAACTCTGTGAATATAGTAAAAATCAGTGAATTGTACATTTTAAGGGTGAATTTTATGGTATGTGAGTTAAAGCTCATAAAGCTCTTGTTAAAAAGAAGCTCTTAGAAATAAGGATATTATTGTAAAAATAAAATTCAGCCAAAGTTTAAAGATAAATCAAGAAAATTTCCTAAAATGTAGAAAGAACAGGACATTGAAAATATGATACCAAAGATAAAAGATATAGAGAACCAAGTCAGGAGGCCCAAGAACTATTAGAAGTTTCAGAAAGAGAGAGAAAGCAGAGGACAGGAAACTAGCAAAGAAAGAATGTAAGACTTTCCCAGATGTGAAGAAAGGCATATCAAGTATATAGAATAGGCTTAACTGAAAAGCAAGTGGAAAGAATAAAAACCCTCTAAACACAATCACTGTGACTCCTCAGAGTTACAAGAGAATGAGAGGATCCTATGGACCTCAAGATGGAAAAAAGAAGCTTATCTACAAAGGAACAAGAATGAGACTAGCACACATTTCTTATGAGCAACGCTGAGCCAGAAGATAATGAAGCAATGCATTATTTTCAACCTAGAATTGTAGGTCCAGATAAACTGTTATTAAACTTGAGGGCAAGAAAAAGCCTTTTCAAAGATAAGAGAACTTTGCTTTCCACACATCTTTTCCAAGGAAGTTACTTGAGGGTGTCCAGCAAAACAAGGCAGTATAGCAGGAAAGAAAAATCAGGGATTTAGCGAAGCAGTGTTCCAATAGAGGAGAGCAATAAAAGGCGTTCCAGGCTGCTGACTGTGCAAAAAGGCCTAAAGAACAATCTGCCCATGATGGAACTGGGGGATGAAGGAGTTTGGTAGTAAAGTATTCAGGGAGGGGAAAAAAAAAACTCCCACAAATCAACTATACCTCAATTTAAAACAAACAAACAAACAACACAACACGGACTTCAAAGATAAGACAGTGTATTTGAAATTAGGGGAGTTTACAACTTTGATTAAAGCAGGGAATGCTCCTCCCCCACCCCCTCAGAAAAAGCCCATACGCATTCTAGGACCCAAGTATATTATATGCATAAGGAAATGTAATCATAGCTTGTACATTGGGTCTGTCATTAATAGTTATATAGTTTATAATGATAAAACACTATTGACTAATTTTGAAGTTTTCGAATCATGCTATAGAAAAAGCACATTAGACTAAATTATGGTTACAAAACAAAATATAAATGCTATCAATCTTGACCGGATGAAAATAAAAGTACAGATGATTTGGAAGATGAAAGGGGGAAATACGAAATAGAGGGAAGGGTAAGGGGAACTAATATCCTCTGCTTGGAAGACAAAAAGCCATAGCATACCATCTGTAGTTGACAGAAAAAAGAAGAAAGTTTAAGTATGTAATGTAAGTTACAAAGATAACCAGCAGATGGGGAGGAAAAGTGCTTGAAGTCTTGTCTGCTTATGGACTATCTTACGATCGATCTCTTTGTTGTGTGTTCCTTTCCCTTTTTAATTCCTTTTTGTCTTTCTGATGAAATGAGAAGAGGATGTAAACCGATGTGTTCATGCTACCCTCTGAACCTTTCGTACATTTTACAAAACTCTGAAACCATCTTTTGTACACAAGATTCTGGCTCTCTTATGCCAACTGTTGAAATAACATTTGAAATTTTCCCTGACAGTGCTGCCCACCAACCAACAGTTTAATATTAGTAGAGTTGCCACCTTTGTCTACATATTAGTATAAGTGCTTTTGCTATAATTTACACGCATTCCTGGAAAACTTGTTTTGCAAAATCACATACTAGTTATCAGGGCTCGTGATCACTAGCAGGGCTTCCCTGGTGGCGCAGTGGTTGAGAGTCCGCCTGACGATGCAGGGGCACGGGTTCGTGCCCCAGTCCGGGAAGATTCCACATGCCGCGGAGCGGCTAGGCCCGTGAGCCATGGCCCCTGAGCCTGCGCGTCCGGAGCCTGTGCTCCGCAACGGGAGAGGCCACAACAGTGAGAAGCCTGCGTACCGCAAAAAAACCAAAAAAAACATGCAATGACAGTATTATTATTTGTTATAGAGTTTTTTTCTTTTTTTAAGAAAACATTTAGTAGCTAAATATGCTATTTTAGACAAAATTTCTGATGGTTACTTTCTACCATTAAGACACAATTTGGGGATTAAATCAAATCTAGCACTGACAGAATACTTTTTTTTTTTTTTAAGAAAATCAACAAAGAATCATATATGTGTAGATATTTTAAATATATCTTACCAAGCCACAAAACAGGTTCAGAAAGTTATAGTTTATCAAATGTATATAACAAATGGAAGAGTAAGTTCCATATTTCATTTGAATACAATGGAATTCAATATTGTAAGGATCACAGATAATATAAATATATTAAATCCTTTTATTTTCCAAATATGTCCCCTTTCTCCCAAGAGATAATTCTATTTCAGTAAGAGTTTCAAAATATACATAGAACTGATGGTTGTTAAAGTTTTGTGTTTATTTCTTAACTAAATTGAAATCAGAAGCCCGTTTCACTTCCTTAAAAACTATAAAAAAGAAAAAGAAAGCCTAATAGATTTTCTTACTTGAAAACTATTTTTCAAATTTCAAAATTGTCCTTTTTCAAAGAGTTGCTATGTATTATGCAGTTTTGATATAAAATAACCCTTGTTTTTAGGACTTTAAAAAAATGTGTTGCAAAGCCTTCTTGGGTTGACATTTTAAAATCACCATGTAAATCTGCCTGACAATTTTTTTTTTTTTTTGGTAATATGAGATGTGAATAAATGTTCTGTCTATTACTTTTTCAACACCTGGTTCTAGTTGCTTGCAGTTTTAGTTGATATGAACTGAGAAATTTTCTCAAGTTGTTAGCCTCACAGTATAGCATTTTTGGTAGTCAGTCAGTTGATTTTGACTTGTTTTATGTAAGATTGTGATTAAATTTATATTTAAAAAATGTCACTAGCCTATATTTTAAAGCATTTGTGTAAAGTACTCTTTTACTAAATTCCAATTAACATGTTATGAATTTTTAGAAAAAAAACCCCTGCTTTCATGACATATATAAGGAAGTGTTAATGGCTTGTGTGTGTAAGAAAAAGGTATACAGAGGGGAACAGAATGGAGCAGCAAAGGTGAATAATTGCTCATTCACAAGGTAGTGTTCTGTTGGCATTTCCTGTTATGAAATATATCCATTTGTTCCTTTGGATCTCATGCCTTATGTGGGAAGGCAGTGTTATGTAAATATGGTCACTGAGTCCAAGTCTGAGCTAGGAAAATGCTAACTGGATAAAAAGTTTACTATGTTTTTGAATTGAAGACATTCTCTTTTTTTAAAAAAATTTACTTATTTATTGGCTGTGTTGGGTCTTTGTTGCTGCGCTGGCTTCCTCTAGTTGTGGCGAGCGGGGACTACTCCTCGTTGCAGTGCATGGGCTTCTCATTGGGTGGCTTCTCTTGTTGTGGAGCACGGGCTCTAGGGCATGCAGTCTTCAGTAGTTGTGGCACGTGGGCTCAGTAGTTGTGGCTCGTGAGCTCTAGAGTACAGGCTCAGTAGTTGTGGTGCACGGGCTTAGTTGTTCCACGACATGTGGGATCTTCCCAGACCAGGGCTCGAACCCAAGTCCTCTGCATTGGCAGGCGGATTCTTAACCACTGCGTCACCATAGAGAAGTCCCTGAATTGAAGACATTCTTATCTTTAAATTGAACATATGGTTATTGCAGTTGAAATCTAAACAGACCTGGTGACTTTCTCTGATGATTTCCATTTCTTGAGGTCTCTCTAAAAGACAGTTATGTTACGAATGGATTGTATGTATTCTGAGCCTTTTACATTCCTTCTCCTTCAGTCCAGGAGATAGGGTTGGAGAGGTAGGCAATTACATATCACATAGAGCCTTTCATGGTTTCAGGACATTTTAGTTTTTGCCTTAGCAATACTTACCACAATAATGATTAAGCAGTTGTTTGTATAATTGTTTTATGACTTTCTCTCTTGATACACAAAGCTCGGTGTGTCCAGGGACCACACTGCGTCACCTGCAGCACAGTGTATAAACAAATAAATGGAGCTCATGGCAGTGTTAGATTTGAACACATTTCATGTGAAACTTTGTTTTCATATATTTAATGTTAATATTTAATATGTCAAGATGTTTTTGTGTAAAAATATTAATCATCTGCACAAAAGATCCCCATCCCCTAAGAAGAGAATGACATGTAATGAGCTGAATTAATTAGGAGAGCATCCAGGAATCATTTGCCTTCTTTATTTGTTGGTCATAAGGACAGATTTTTGTCTGATTTGTTCATGGGTTTATTCTTAGCAGTAAGAACAGTCCCCGGCACAGAAATATATGTTGAGCCAATGGATTAATAAAAGTTAATGACACTCACAACTCATCAGGAAGAAAATAAACAACCTAATAAAAATGAGCAAAAGATTTGAACAGACAAACTTCACCAAAAAAGATATAGGGTGGCAAATAAGCATATGAAAAGACCAACATTATTAGTCATTAGAAAAATACAAATTAAAACCACAGTGAATTGTTGCTAGATACCTAATAGAATGGCTAAAACCAAAATAACTGGCAATACCAAGTGCTAGTGAGGATGTGAGGCAATAGAAATCTCATTTGTTGCTGGTGGGACAGCTCACTTTGGAACTTAGTTTGTCAGTTTCTTATAAAGTTAACCATACATTTAGCATATGACCCAACAACCCTAGAAATTTACTTAAGGAAAATGAAACCACATGTCCAGAGACACCTACACACATAAAAACCTGTACAAAGATGTTTGTGAAGGCTTTATTCACAATTTCTTTCTTTATTTTTTTTGAAAATGTTAGTGGACTTTGATTTGTGAATCTTTTTCAATTTATTTTTTTAATTTTTATTGAAGTATAGTTGCTTTACAATGTTGTGTTAGCTTCTACTGCACAGCAAAATGAATCTGCCATACATATACATATATCTCCTCCCTTTTATTTCCCTCCCATTTAGGACACCACAGTGCATTAAGTAGAGTTCCTTGTGTTATACAGTATGTTCCCCTTGGTTGTCTATTTTATACATAGTATCAATAGTGTATATGTGTCAATCCCAATCTCCCAATTTCTTCCACCCCACCCTTTCCCTCTTGGTATCCATACATTTGTACTCTACGTCTGTGTCTCTATTTCTGCTTTGCAAATAAGGTCATCTGTACCATTTTTCTAGATTCCACATATATGCGTTAATACGCGATATTTGTTTTTCTCTTTCTGATTTACTTCACTCTGTATGACACTTCCTAAGTCCATCCACATCTCTACAGATGACCCAATTTTGTTCCTTTTAATGGCTGAGTAGTATTCCATTGTATATATGTACCACATCTTCTTTATCCATCCCTCTGTTGATGGACATTTTGGTTGCTTCCATGTCCTGGCTATTGTAAATAGTGCTGCTATGAACATTGGGGTGCATGTGTCTTTTTGAATTATTTTTGAATTATTAAAATTTACACAAATTATCGTAATTTCTAAAAATTGGAAAAAACTCAAATGATCATTAACCGGTGAATGGCTAAACAAACCATGGCACATTCATACAATGGATTACTACTCAGCAAGAAAATGGTGCAAACTACCTATATAAGCAACAACATGAATGAACATCAAATACCTTATGCTAAAGTGAAAGAAGCCAGACTCAAAAGGGTACATACTATATGATTCCATTTATAGAACATTCTGGAAAGGCAGAACTATGGGACAGAAGCCAGATAAATGCAGATAAGTGTTCACCAAGGGCTGGGGGTGGGAAAAGAGAATTGACTACAGAGGGGGAACTTTTTGGAGTAATGGAAATATTCTATATTTTGATTGTGACAGTGCTTACCCAACTACATGCATTTGTCAAAATTCATAGAACTGATTTGAGAACACCCTGAACCAGAAAAGGATGAATTTTACTGTATGTAAATTATACCTTAATCAACCTGACTCAAAACCAAGCAGAGAAAGGGTTAATGAGTCTCTTCTCTTATTAGTACTTAAGCAAGCAAATCATTAGCTTGCTGCTTGAGAATCAGGAATGAACCATGCTTTGCCGAGGGACCAAAGAAACTAGTGAAACTCAGCTCCCTGCTCATCATTCCCACTGTTTTTATTCTTTACATGCTCACCCTGATAAACAGGTAATAAGGCACTTCAAAATCCGTAATCTCTTCAAAATATGTAATGAAAGATAGAATATGTTGCAGTCTTATAAGTTGCTTGAAACAAGGTCTTTATTTTTTGTGTATTATAGTCTGTAGCAAAACCATTAATTGACAAATGCCATTTAGCACCGTGTAAGACACTGAACTCTCACTTATTTGCTACTCTGTAGAGTTGCTGTGAAAATCAAAAGAGGACATACTTGCACTGTGTAAACGATAAAGTGCTAAATAAATACAGGTGGTCTCATTGCCGAATATTAACAAACTAGACATAACAAACAAACTGGGATTTCAGGCATCAGAGAGTAAACCACAAACAGGGTGTAGGTAAGACGTAAAGGAAAGAATTACTTGACTTGCATCTATGTTTGGCCCCATTGCCATCTTCTTGCCCAATGAGGAGAATCTGTGGTGTTCAGGAGTTCAGTCCATAGCATTGATGAATGGCAGGAGTGAAATTTGACGTATTAGAGTGGGAAGCGACTAAGTGGAAGGACTGCTATAGGCAAAAGTTGGACTTAGAAGCTCTGAAAGAGTGAACCTTCAACAGATGGTTTTTCATTTGTTTTTGTTTGTTGTTTTTGGTACTCCAGTCTTTTATGAAGTGGGGGTCTCATTCTAGATAGAGGTGACCATTGTAGTAAATGTGCTGTGTCACCCATACCAAACCATTTCTTCTGATATCTCATCTTCCAGGGTTTTTGCCACTCTAGTTCTCCATACATTTTTGTTCCATAAACAGCCAGCTTTTATGCTCATGAATATTGTCATGAACCCACGGATATCAGTGATAAAGTTTCAGCTATAGTCATAACAGATTTCTCCTTTATAGACATAGGCACACAATTAGAAACCTTGCTTTTTTGCCTCTTAGATTGCTATATCACTTGTCTTGGAGAGGTACTCCATGTTGAGCTCAAGAAATATTTATTCATATGACTTTATTTGATAACTTATTTATGGGGTATTTCAGAATTATAAAATGAATTCTACTAGCAATATGGCTTTGGCAAGATCACTTAACATGTGTTTTCTTGTTTGCAAAACGCAGTTAATAGTTTCAACTTTGCTGTTGTCACCACGTTGTTTTAAGAGTCACAATAGCTTAGGCAAGCTTGCAGTTTACTCTGAAGTTTTGTGCTGATGTAAGGCAGTAGTATTTTTTAATTTAATTAAATTAATTAATTAATTTATTTATTTTTGGGCTGCATTGGGTCTTTGTTGCTGCGCGCAAGCTTTCTCTAGTTGTGGTGAGCGGGGGCTACTCTTCGTTGCGGTGCATGGGCTTCTCATTGCGGTGGCTTCTCTTGTTGCGGAGCATGGGCTCTAGGCATGCGGGCTTCAGTAGTTGTGGCTCGCGGGCTCTAGAGCACAGGCTCGGTAGTTGTGGTGCACGGGCTCAGTTGCTCTGTGGCATGTAGGATCTTCCCAGAGCAGGGATCGAACCCGTGTGCCCTGCATTGGCAGGTGGATTCTTAACCACTGTGCCACCAGGGAAGCCCTGCAGTAGTATTATTAATGGCATTCTCTTCATTATTTTTACCACTCCCAGAAGAGGGTACACTGATAAATTTGTATGTTTTTCCAGGGAGAGTCACTCCGGGACAGCTCACGTCCTATATTCATCTCTTCAAGAACAACCTCAAAGCTCTAGGGAATCACTGTGGGCTCCTACAGCTTGGGCTGGCCACTGTTCAAACTCTGAAACACCCGCAGACTGCCAAGTGGGACAACTTTCTGGCTTTTGAAAGGCTCCTTCTACAGGTATGTTGCTCTAGGAGCTTCTTGGGATATTAATAATTAAAGTTTTTAATTCCAGGGAAAAATGTTGATGTTTATTATAATCTTAGTAATAAATCATATTGTTGACATATGCCCTATATCATATTCTCTAAGTGCCCCCAATTTAAAATTCAAGTAACAGTTTTTTTCTATATCTACTTTTTTTTTTTTTTTTTGACAGTAACGTCTTTGGCTTCTCATTCAATACTTAGAATGTTTTTTGAGTATTTGACTAAACTTTGAAGATCTCTTTTCAGTTTTATGCCATTTGGACCTTTCTTGATCTTCATGGCATCTTTATTTAATCCTTGCTACTTTTCCTGTAGAATATTGCTACTGTTTACATTTCTTCTGACACTACTTTCTAATCCTTAAACAACATATAGCATGTGGCTTAAAATGATGCTTATAATAGACGAAAGGGAGGCAAACTTCATTTGTAATTTTCTTTTTTTTTTTAAGTATTAGCCTATCTATCTATCTACCTATTTATTTGAATGCTCCGGGACTTAGTTGTGGCACATGGGATCTTCCTTGCCACATGCGGGATCTTTAGTTGTGGTGTGCAGGATCTTTTTTTAGTTGCAGCATGCGGGATCTTAGTTGCGGCATGTGGGATCTAGTTTCCTGACCAGGGATCGAACCGGGGCCCCCTGCGTTGGGAGAGTGGAGTCGTAACCCCTGGACCACCAGGGAAGTCCTCATTTGTAACTTTCATGAAGAGAGATGTATGTGGAGTAGGACCTTTTCACTATTGATAAAATATTTTCATGGGAAGCTTTTAAGAAAATGTATTTTTAAAAATTATAAAGTATTTCAAACACATAAAATAATATGACAAATATTTATGTACCTTACACATAGATTCAATATAATTTACTAGTTTTTTATGTTTACTTTATATCCTTTTTCATTAAAGAAATAAAACTAGACATAAAGTTGAAGCATCTCTGATACTGTACCCTTTTCCTGCTCTGATTCTCCTTTTTCCTTTCCCAGGGGTAATCACAAGCTTGATTCCTTGTTTCTATATGTTTATTAAATGTTTATTTTTCCATGAATAATACAGAGTATTATGCTATGGGTTTTACTTTTTATGTAAGTGATATCACATTATAAGTATCCCTAAACAACCTGCTTTTCCCTCTCAGCATTCTGTTTTAAGATAATACAAATTGACATGTATAGATTTAATTGTATAAATATTCAATTTATGGAATCCATATTGATGTATAATTAGACTGTTCCATATTTGTGTGTGTGTGTGTGTGTGTGTGTGTGTGTGTGTGGTTAGAAAGAATGAGATGAATATCTTGGAACTTGTCTTCTGGTCCACATGTGAGAGAGTGTCTCTAGGGCATATACCTTGGAGAGGATTGTTATTTTGTTGACCATGCATATTGTTGAGTTTACTAAATATCACCAAACTGATCATCAAAGACTTTGAACTAGTTGACCCTTCTGCTAGGACTGAATGACAGTTTGTTTCCTAGCATAGTGTCCAGCACTCAGTATTATCAAATTTAAACATTTTTAAATAATGGATCAATACTATCTTTGTATAAATTTGCATTTCTCTGACAACTGATGAGGCTGAGCACCTTCTGTAGTACTTATTAGCTATTCAGTTTTCCTCTTCTATCAATTGCTCATTTTTATACTTATTTATCTATTTAGGTAACAGAAAAAAATGTTTTATGTCATGCAAATACTTCTCCCAGACTGTGTTTGGCTTTTAAATTTAATTCCTATATGTTTTATTGTACAGAATTTTTGCATTTGATGTACTCTAGTTAATGAATATTATCTTTTATGGTTTATTCTTATTTATATTTTATATTAGAAATCTTTTTGTACCCCTAATTTCTAAATATATTGTTCAGTATTTTCCACTAAAAATTAATTTTTGTTTTTGACATTTGAATTTTTATTTATTTATTTAACATCTTTATTGGAGTATAATTGCTTTACAATGGTGTGTTAGTTTCTGCTTTATAATAAAGTGAATCAGCCATACATATACATATATCCCCATATCTCCTCCCTCTTGCATCTCCCTCCCACCCTCCCTGACATTTGAATTTTTAATCCACCTGGAATTTATCTTTGTTTATGATATTATTGGGATCTCATTTTCTTTTCTTCCATATGGATAGCCTATTCTCCCCACACCATTTATGAAATATTCCATTGTGCTGTAGATTACTTACCTAACAGTCATTTCCCTCTTTCTCATGTTGGCAGAACACCAGTTTTGTTCCAGTGTCCACTCTTTTCCCACATGATTCAGGCAAATCCTGATTGGTCTCAGACTATACTAATATTCTCATCTCCCCACCTAATGATTGGTTTAGCAGTTCTAGCCTAAGAGAGGCAAAGCGAAGTTTGCTGGAGGTGCTTCTAAGAAAGATTTTCTTTTGCCCTTGTAGAAAAATACATAATGAAGAAACAAGCTCCTTTTTCTTGATATATGTTTGTGACACTTTGAGTATTTTGTAATAATGAAGGGAGCTCACTGAGATCCTGAAAAAGATAAACAGAACCTAAATTCTTAAAGATGACTTTGAGTCTTACCTCAGAATATCTTGTTTTGTGAGATGATGATTCTTCTCATTGTTTAAGCCATTTTAGTTGGTTTTCTGTTATTTGGAACCAAAAGATATTCATCCTTTTCTCAATGATACATGATACACTAAGATCTCATATAAAAATATTATTAATATTTGATTTCTGTTTCTTGCTGTGATTCATTGGTTGTCCTGTATTTCCTCTGCAGGCAATAATATTATCTGCGAATAATGGCAGTTTTGTTACTTCCTTTCCACACTTCATACCACTTTCTTTTTTAGTGCACTGACCAGGCATACTAGAACCCTACTCAACAGAGGCAATGAAAATAGGCATTTTCATCTTATTCCTGACTTTAAAGACAATGTTCTAAAATTTTACCATTAAATATTATGTTTTGTTTTGTTTTTAATCAGGCTAGGGAAGTTCCTTCTTAATCTTATTTTGCTGAATTGTTGTTGTTGTTATTGCTGTTTTTATCCTGCCTGAGTGTTGAATTTCACTTAATACAGATTCTGAAATTTTTTAGATGAATATATATATGGTTTTTCTCCCATAATCTGTTAATGTGGTGAATTGTATTTATAGTTTTTTAAATAATCATTACAGCATTCCTGGGATAAGTTTAACTTGATCCTACACACACACACACACACACACACACACACACACACACACACACACACACTGCTAGATTTCGTTTACTAATATTTTATTTATGCATTTGCATTTATGCTTGTAGGTGAGATTACCTTATAATTTTTCTTCATTGTGCTGATGTTGTCCAGTTTCACAACAAAGCTTACAGTAGTTAGGTAAAATCAGAGTGAGTTTCATTTTTTGTATTCAGAGCTATTTGTATAAGAAAGGAATTTTCAGTTGCTTAAAAGTGAAATATGCCTAAATTTAGAATCATGTGGACCTGCTGTGTTGTTGTTAGACTTAGATTTGTACTTCCAATTTGATTACTTAAGTGTTTATAGATCTATTTAATTCTGTTTTTTCTTGAGATTATTTTGGTAGTTTATATTCATTTAAATCCATTCATCTATATTTTCAAATTGGCATAAATTTATTTATAGAATTCTCTTAAAATTTTTAAATCTCCTTTGAATATATAGTTGTAATTCCTTTTTTCAATACCTGGTATTTGTATTGCAAAATTAACTCTCCTTTTGATTTTGGTTCGTATTAGCAGAATTTTATTAGTCATTCCAAAGAATCAGCTTTAGTTTTTTTATTTTGATATACTCATTTGTGCTGTTTTATTTTTCATTAATTTCTGTTTTTATCTTATTTCCTTTCTTCTGTATTCTTTGGTTTTACTCTGTTGTTCTTTTTTTAACTTCCTATTTTCAAATAATGTATTTAAGATTATGAATTTCCCTCTAAATACTGCTGTAGCTTAGTCCAAAAGTTTGACTGTCTTTGTTTTTATTCAGTTCTAAATATTTCACAATTTCTATTATGATTTTCCCTTTGATTTATTTATTATTTAGATTGCATGATATATTTTTTTAACATTTTAATTAATTTATTAATTTATTTATTTTTGGCTGTGTTGGGTCTTCGTTTCTGTGCGAGGGCTTTCTCTAGTTGTGGCAAGCAGAGGCCACTCTTCATCGCGGTGCGCGGGCCTCTTACTATCGCGGCCTCTCTTGTTGCGGAGCACCGGCTCCAGACGCGCAGGCTCAGTTGTTGTGGCTCACGGACCTAGTTGCTCCGTGGCGTGTGGGATCCTCGCAGACCAGGGCTTGAACCTGTGTCCCCTGCATTAGCAGGCAGATTCTCAACCACTGTGCCACCAGGGAAATCCCGCATGATATTTTTTAAGTTTATAAATATATGAGGTCTTTTAAAAAAACTTATTTTTACTTGATCATTAGATTGTGGTCAGAGAATGTGTTTTGAATGATATAATCTCCTTATTTATGTGACTTCCTTTGTATGTGATTCATTTCTCTAAATGGTCCACATATACTCAAAAAGAATGTTTATTCTCTAATTGTTTTATGTAGTATTCCATAAATGTCTCTTAGCTTATAGTAATCATATATAATATATATTAAAATATATGTTATTATAATATAAATAATTCAAATAAATGTAAATGATTCAAAGATACATTTTTTTTTTTTGCGGTATGCAGGCCTCTCACTGTTGTGGTCTCTCCCGTTGTGGAGCACAGGCTCCAGATGTGCAGGTTCAGCGGCCATGGCTCACGGGCCCAGCCGCTCTGCGGCATGTGGGATCCTTCCGCACCGGGGCACGAACCCATGTCCCCTGCATCGGCAGGCGGACTCTCAACCACTGCGCCACCAGGGAAGCCCCAAAGATACATTTAAAAAAAATTCTTATCTCCTTACTTACTAGCTTCTGACAGAAGTGTTTTCAAATTTCCCACTATGATTGTGGATTTATCAATTATTCCTTATATTTTTTTCTGTAACTGTATCTATATCACCTATATCTATATCTACTTATTAAAAACCGGGTCACAATTCTAATGTAATACCATAGGGTTCATTCTAGTTTTCTCCCTTTCCTTATCTATAAATCCCTTCTGTAGGTAACCAGTCTTCCATTAGCACTGCTGCCCCTCTCACAGGTGCCTTCCTCACCTCACCTGGGCTTGTCTTCCCGCTCCAGGCTATGGCCAGGCCCACAAGGATGTTCTCTTTTACTTCACACAAAGGTGCCCCTATTGAAACCTCTCCACATGAATGCCCTTTGTACCTCACTCAGGCTCTGACCTCTAGTGCTGTGCTGCCTGGCCTCCACCTCTTGTATGGGTGCCCTCCTCACCCCTCTCAGGCTCCAGGACCCCACACCAAGCCCCGCTGCTGCTCCCATGGCACAGATGCCCTCTTCCCTCTGTAGGCTTGGACATCCCATGCCAGAATATTGCCATTGCCACTCCCCTGTTTGCATGTTCTCACCTCCCTGCTCAGGCTCTGACACTCTATTTTGGGAGATTGCTGTCCCCCAACCTTCCCATGGATGCTTGTCTCACCTCCTTTGGTTCTGACAACATGTGTAGGGCTGCTGCTTCATTCCCCTCCCTTCTCTGCCCACCCCACTCCCTCACAGCGGCCTTGGTGTCGCCATTTAGACACACCCCTCATCTTGCTCAGGTTCTGAAACCCTGCACTGGGTCTTCACTGTCGCCAGCCTCTGTGAGTTTCTTTTCTGCCACTTTGGGTTCCAACAACCCCTGCTTAGCTCTGCCACCCACTATGCGAAGATGCCCTCCTCACCCTCTTTTGATGCTGACCCCCTGCACTGGGATGCCCTTGCTTCCCGCCATGCACTCCCTTGGGCTCTGGCAACCTGCTCTAGGCCACTGCTACAACCTCTCTCCCTCCTCCTGCCCTGCCACCAGGACAACCTCTTCACCCCTGCCCACCACTGACACCCTGCAAGGTGAATCTCTAGCACCAAAATCTAACAAGAGTGTTTCAAAACAAGGCACAGCAGTTTTCTCCCAAGAATGATAATCCTTCAACTCACCAGAGATTTCTGAAGAAACATGACACAGTATTAATTCTATGGCATCTTATATTTATAATTAATTTTTGGAATCCTTTTCCATGTTAGACTGCCTCAGATGTGACCACGGTACTTAGTGTGCTTCTCTCAGCAAGTGGAGAAGGAATAAAAAGACAGGGAAAAAGAAGTAACATTTAAAATGCTAAAACCCCACTTTTATCATAATTGCACATTACCCTGACCAGCACTGTGTTCTCAGTCATTTCTGGGTCCTTATAAGTTAGTGTTTTTGCACAGGCGAACTTATACACCAGCCATAGCAATTGCTCTTTGTTTAATGAACAGGCTTATTTTATCTAGTATACACTCATCCATTATTGTAATGAGTCATATGCTGAGCTGCCCTATTTACAGACTTCGGTATGAAAGTAGAACATCTGAGTTTATTTCGAGCGTGAGGACAATGTCTAGCTTTTTCCTAAGGGCTTAAGAGCCACCTAATGCAAATCTCAGCCAGCGCTGAGAGCTGTTTATTTCTTTGGAGACTCATTTCCACCACTCTCTCCCCAGCCTCCGTCACTGAACCTCAGTGTTGACTTCATGGCCTAAGTAACTCCGTAGACAGCCTTGGTAAAGAAAAAGAAATTGGTCTTGGAAATGTATAATTAAACACAGGTTACTGCATTCCTTTTACTCACTGCCATCTCTTGGCTCAGTGGTTCTGGCGATTTAATGACTAGTCAGCAAGAGATCTGGGTACTCTTCATTAGACTTATGTTTGACCCAGGCCCTGGAATATGACAGAAAGATAATACTGTGTGCTCAAAAGAGAAACTTTTTTGATTATTATTGGGAAAAATCTAATAATTATTTGCAGTGAATGTTTTTAAAAACCAAAGAGGATAAAGCGTCTTCTCAATTCCTTTTTCTCTCCATTTTCATCAAGGTCCAATATCACAATCTGTGTTTTAGGCATTCAGTACATATGTGCTAATTAACAAGTAATTCTGTTTCGATTTCAAGTTAAAAAATGTAGAAACGAAGTTGAACCTGAACGTGGCTGCATCTATGATTCTATTAATGAGTGTATTCACTTGTAAAAGTAGCTTTTCTTTTCTTTTTTTTTTTTTTTGGCTGGATGCGGGCCTCTCAGTGTTGTGGCCTCTCCCGCTGAGGAGCACAGGCTCCGGACGCACAGGCTCAGCGGCCATGGCTCACGGGCCCAGCCGTTCCGTGGCATGTGAGATCTTCCCGGACCAGGACACGAACCCATGTCCCCTGCATCGTCAGGCGGACTCTCAACCACTGCGCCACCAGGGAAGCCCTGCTTTTCTTTTAATCAAAGGACGGATTTACTTAATTTTGTGGTAGCCTTTGAAGAATTCTTTTTTTATTACTATAAAAAAAAAAGAAAGTTTGATTTAGCTTCCTCATCTAAATGGGAATAAAGTGCCTACATCATAGTGTTACTGTCGGGATTGGATGAGATTACATATGTATATCACTAAGTACAGTGCTTGACATATAGTAAATGCTCAATAAATAGTAGTCCTTATTTATTCTTTTAGCTGAGCCAAAAATACTGCAAATGCCAGTTTACTTTATGCAAGTAATAGTTTTAATATATTCTCACCTAGATTTTGTTTTTCTAAATTAAAATTTACTGAGGAAGAATGAGACTGTTACGTAGAAAACTGTTACTGTCTTTTTTACTTACTATTTGATGATGTTCAACAGTATTTTTCTTAAATCCAGATTTAAATCTCATTGTTTCTACATTGTATATCTGATGTTTTTATGCTAATTGTTTCAAAGAAAAATTTTATTGACCATAATTTATTGGTGGTTATAAAACGATAGCTAACTATGTAGTAGAGGAAGCAGCTGTGTTTATACTTTCTAAAAAACATACTTTATAAATATATATGTAGTATCTATCTCCAGTTATTTTTTTAGGTAGAATTTATATTTCTAAATAAAAAAATACAACTTGGAAAATTACTTTTTAAAAATTTTTTTTAAATTTTTTGGCTGCATTGGGTCTTTGTTGCTGTGAACAGGCTTTCTCTAGTTGTGGCGAGCAGGGGCTCCTTGTCATTGTGGTGCGCGGGCGTCTCATTGTGGTAGCTTTGCTTGTTGCAGAGCACAGGCCCTAGCCGTGCAGATTTCAGTAGTTGTAGCATGCGGGCTCAGTAGTTGCGGCACACAGGCCCTAGAGTGCGCAGGCTTCAGTAGTTGTGGCCTGCGGGCTCTAGAGCGCAGGCTCAGTAGTTGTGGTGCACAGGCTTAGTTGCTCTGCGGCATGTGGGATCTTCCCGGACCAGGGATCGAACCCGTGTCCCCTGCATTGGCAGGCGGATTCTTAACCACTGTGCCACCAGGGAAGTCCAGAAAATGATGTTTAAATAAAATATAAATGATTTATAGAGCCACTCACGATTTTCCAGGTAAACGTTGCTTTAGTTTTAAATGTTATCTGTCTTTGCAATGAAAAGTCGACACAGCATTTTATCAGTTGCCAAAGCAGTTTTTAATAGGTAGAATTAGTTTTCTTTATGAGATACTAAATTTCAGAGTATCTCTTCTGTACAGATCAAGTTTAGCTAAACTAAATGACAGTATGTCTGCTTGTTCTATAGCAAATTGGTGGGTTTTACCTTCTCAGTCCTCTAGAGCTTCTATTAGGTCCCAAGCCAGACAGCTAGTCCTGGAAATGTAATGGCTCAATTAGGTCTGTTCCTGACTTCACCAACAACCTGGGAGGTCCTGATTTGTCACTTGCAGAAGTGCTGGTGATATTATTTGGATGAAGAGTGAGGGAAGAGGCAAAAAAAGGTGATCCCTAAAGTCAGACCTGAGTGTTGTTTACAGTTACGGAGATTTTTCATAGGATTTTTGCTGAGAAGGAAAATTGTGGAGCATGTTAAAAGAAAATCTCTTGTTTCTTTACGCTCTACTCTTAACATTTCCGACACCAAATGTGTAGGGGTTTTTCCCACACCAAGCAATCTTCCAACCCACTACTGGGTGTCACACCCACTGGGTATCCTGTAATTCAATTATGACTAACTAAATGGAGTTAGCACAGACCCCGCAGGTTATGGGCTAAGTCCCACAAGACTGCCCCCCACTTTAGACATCAGTTGCAAGTCTGGGCCTCTCATACTTCTGACCAACCTGCTGTCAATCAGGGTTCCCACGACCCACTCTTTGGGTTCCATAATTTGCCATAATGGCTCACAAAACTCAGGGAAACATTTATATTTTTATTTATTTATTTTCCAACACTTTATTTTTATTTTTTTAACATCTTTATTGGAGTATCATTGCTTTACCATGTTGTGTTAGTTTCTGATGTATAAGAAAGTGAATCAGCTATACATATACATATATCCCCATATCCCCTCCCTCTTGTGTCTCCCTCCCTCCCACCCTCCCTATCCCACCCCTCTAGGTGGTCACAGAGCACCGAGCTGATCTCCCTGTGCTATGCGGCTGCTTCCCACTAGCTATCTGTTTTACATTTGGTAGTGTATATATGTCCATGCCCTCTCTCACTTCGTCCCAGCTTACCCTTCCCGAAACATTTATTTAAGCTTCAGCTTATTAGAACTCCGGTGAGGTCGGAAAGTGTCCTAAGAGCAGGAACTTCTGTTCCCATGGAGTTGGGGTGTCCCACCCTCCCAGCACATGGATGTGTTTACCAGCCCCAAAGCTCTCTAAACTCTATACTTTAGGGATTTTTATGGAGGCTTCATCTCGTAGACATGATTAATTATTAACTCAGTCTCTAGCCCTTCTCCCATTCCTGGAGAATGGGGAGGGGGGTGGGGGGGTGTGAAACTGAAAGTCCAAGCTTCTATTCTTGGCTTGGTCTTTCTGGTGACCAGTCCCTATCCAGGAGCTACCCAGGAACCCACCAAGAATCACCTCATTAGAACAAAAGATGCTCCTATCATCCAGGAAATTCCAAGGGATTTAGGAGTTCTGTGTACCAGGAATCAGGGTCCAAGACCAAATATTAGAACAAAAGATGCTCCTAGCACCCCTGTTGCTCAGGAAAATACAAGGGTTTTAGGAGCTATGTGCCAGGAACCGGGGACAGAGACCAAATATATGTTTCTTACTATTTCACAGTGGTTTTCACAGTATTACATCAAATTTACTGCAAAGGCCATTTATCAGAGGAGAACATCCCCCAGCCCACCACCGATTTCCACCAACAGAGGTTTTCCTAGGCACACTCTTGGTCTGTCACTGACCCTTTATTCCCTCCTCTCTTACAGAGAGGGGTGTTATCCGGTTGGCAAGTTCGGGACAAATGAATGGGCTGAACTCTGTCTTTTCTCCTCTTGGGAGGGGCCCTGCGTGTGGAGAGCACTGTGGGGCTCAGCACTTTCAGAATCAGAATCTGCCCTCATTGGCTGGCAGCCTGTTCTTTCTCCAACCTTCTTATTCTTTATAGCAAGCTGGAAGCAGCTTGTTTTGAATGAAATGTCTTAAATATTTTTGGAAAAAGGTTAAATGGGAATTTATCAGTTGCCTCTTTGGACATTTGTATTAAACAGTTGTATACAAAGAGAGGTAGGAATGAACCTAATACAGAAGAAAACTTCTTTTTGATTGAGCTGAAAATAGTTAAAGTCATTTTCCATTCTGAAAAGAAAAGGGGCAGCTTTGGCTTGAAGAATACTACCATTTCTTATTGATTCTAAAATATCCATTTTTTCACATTTTCACATTTCTGAAACTGGGGTGCATCTTGGAATGAATGGCATTTCTCACTGTAAGTGCAGTATTTTTTTCTCTTGCTGGGGTACATAAAATAATGGTGTGTGTTATAATCAGTTGTGTCTTCCAGTCAATGAAATGGCGTTTTGAAAATAGGAAGTGGATGAAAATTTCCCCAGATCTTGGGTCTGACTTAGTATTTTCCTGACTGTTCTGTTGCCATTGTGTTAAAATAGTGGCATTTGAGTGGCATATTGCCTTCACCGGCCATGAGTATGATAAAAGATTTGTCACTTGGGATATTCATCTCACTGGAGCACCTTTCATAAGTTAAGAAGGTGGTCTTTCTTTTAGGCAATTTTGTGACTATTAGACTATGCTGTGAATACATCATGATAATTTAAGTAATTAAATTTTGAATTTTAATTTTTGAATTTTCCCCTAAACTTCCCTAGGACCAAGGAATACATGCTTTGGGGATGATCTCTTAGGCTGGCGCTATTAAGTCTTAGGTTAAGATTTTTATGAGTGGATTCTCGGTAGCTTAAGAATGTGTTGACTTAACTTGGGTCCCTATAGTGAAATATAAGTTGTGTAATATTTAAAATATAATACTAATTTACGATACTAACGTACAAATATTTAATTATTAAATTTGTTTATTTTTTTAACCTGTTTTGTATATAACTCATTTTGATTAAAAATGTATAAGGCTTTTATGTACAACTGCTGATTTCTCATTTGGAACTAAAATTTAGTTAGAACAATATAACTGAAATTAGTTAACTTTATTTAAGAAATATATACACCCAGAAGCACTATTTAGAACAAGTGAAAAAATAATAATTTTTGAATACAAAGGCTATACTTGTCTCTCAACTTCTCTACCCATTTGCTTTGTTTATCTTCTTTTCTTTATTGATGGCCCTAGGGCCTCTTTCTTCCTGGTTTTGGAGTGTTCCACATTATTCCTAGCTGTTAAGTATTAATAATTCCAGTAGTAGAGTTATAGATCTCCCCTTCCTGAGGTTGAACACACACACACACACACACACACGCACACACACACATTCTTTCTTCCTCTCCCATGTGTAGCAGGCCTAAATAAAGAAAACTAGAGCTAAAGCAACTTGATTCTGACAAATAGGGAAACTTGGGGCTTTAACAGTTGTTAATCCCTCTTATTAGAATGTTCTTTTCCAGTTCTTCTCATGGCTGGTCAGATCAAAACTGAAATGCCATCTCCTCAGGGAAGCCTTCCCTGAATAGCTTTCCTCATCACTTTGTTTTATATTTGCTTTTCATTTGCTGATGTTATTTTGTTTACATAGTCATTGTCTCCCTCTGCTAGACTATAAGACAGTTGAAACTGGGGACCTTGTTGACCTGATTCATGAGTATGTCCCAGAATACAGAATCTTCATTTTCACACTTACAGTAGCAGGCTTTACTGCCTGCCTGTGGGAATTTGAGAGGTTTGTTATAAACATGGAGTTTACTTCCCATTGATTGGCTTGCAATAAATGGATAAAGATTTGAGTGGTTTAAGTGAGTCTAAAGGGATGTCTTGTTTATGGCCTTTAGGGCAGAGGCTTAATGTTCTCACCACCTGGTGTCACCTTTTTACATAGTACATGGTCACCCAAAAGGATAGTGATTTCACAGTTAGCCTTGCAGCTTGATGTGACCAGGTCTGGTGAGTGAGACATGAGTAGGACTGTTGTGGGCCGCCTTCAGGCTGTGCACTGAAAGGAGAGGTATGTGCCTTTCCCCTTCCCCTTTCTGTGTGTTGAAATGCAGCCAGAATGGCAAGAATGGGAGTGGCTGACTTGAATTATGAGAGGAAGCTATGTGTTGAAGATGTTTGAATGGAAGGATGGAAGAACCATAGTAGGTTCGCTGGACCACTAACCTGGTCTTTATGTGAGTGAGAAATATATTGCTATTTTGTTTAAGCCACTATAATTTTGAGCCTCTGTGATAGCAGCCAAACATTCCAATTAACATGGCCATCTTTTACTGCAGTTTTCATCACAGAAGTTTGTACTGTAAGTCTTGTAATTCTGATAATTTATGATCTCATGGGGAAGTTATCAAAATAATGGATTGTCTTGATGTTTGCACTCTTAAACATCACTAGATTCTGGGATATTTGGTAATAGTGTAGGAGATATAACTTATTTTAATGCAACACTAAATTATTAGAGTTTAAAAAATTTTTCCACAGATATTTATGGGAAAAAGTTCCAGATGAAGGACATTTGGAATTAAAGGGATCTGAGTAGTCTAATGTGTTGGTTCTTCAGGGGCTCATGTGATTATACCCTTTTGAGGTATTAACTCTACCCCTTTTTCCCCACAGTTCAGAACACCTGGGGAAACACTGTCTCATCTGTAGATAGAATAAACTTTACTAGTCCTCAGAAATATAAATCATCTTTTCATCACTTTCTCTCTCCTCTAGAGAAGCCTCTTCCCTCTAGTTTCTTGCCAAGAGAGGTGTCACTTCCAAATGGTGGAGGGAAAAAGTTAAAATGCCTTCTCCAAAAGAAAATATTCTGTTCCATTCCACATAATAACGATCTCTTGAACGCATACTGCCTGTCAGATAGTGAAGTTATAAAACCAAAACATATATGGTTTCTTGGATGTGCATATAGTTTATTTTGTAATGTGGATTAGATATCAGTACGTTAGTACCATTTGTGCTAATTTTGGGGATACAGGACCAAGTAGGATTTCCTGGGCTGGTCGGAGTACCTGAGTACTGCATTTATAGTATTTTATAAATAAATTTCTTGAGCTTCTGATTTAGCCTTGAAGACTGTATAGCAGAGGTTGGACAAGTTATGAACTTGACCTCCCAAGGTCCACTAAGGACCAAGGACCAAGGACCACTAGTAAGTGTCAGGTTAAAACCCACATGTATCTGGTTAAAACCTGCGTGTCTGATACTGAAGCCATGCCCTTTACTGCCGTGTATTGCTAGACTATTTGTCCTGGGGCAAGACGTCAAATGACTGTTGGCCGCTTTCTTCTCATACTCCACTTATGCTTGTTCTCAGGCATTAGGATAAAAAAGTTTTCAAAACACAATAGGGTCTACATAACCCATTAATGTTGATTTCAATTTATATACACTTAAGCTGACAACTTTCTCTGTGAATACTGAGGTCATTTTAATGTTTTCTACTAATTTGTTTGTTATTGATATATCTATAAATTTGGCCTCCAGGTTAGAATTTCATCTTGAGTTTTGCTCCTCAGCAAGCCTTTTATTGAAACCTTATGAGACTTACACATTTCTCCATAAGGATATAGCATCTCGATTTCACTTTTCTCCAGCAGAATATTTTATTTTAATGTTGTTTTTCTCTCCTATCACATTAAGGTACTGTGTTTTTTAATAATAAAAGAGAAAGACAAATGGAAAATAGAATAAAAACACACATGAACTTCTTGTTCCTTTGCCCAGGGAGGGCACATTGCCAGGTTTTGGAGTTACGTGAATTTCTGCCAAACTTCTGATTAGAAAGTGAGAGTTGAATGTATAGGCTAAGTAAACTATTGCTTTTAAACTGGGTTTGCCTTAGAAGCAATGATATCATATGTTATTCCAGCTGGAAGCTAGAGCTAGTAATCAAGCAAAGTAAGTTCAAGGCTAACAATTTTGGTTCTAACGTTTTGTGGGTCTACCAAAAAAGTTTCAAATCCAAACTTTATGCCAGTGGCCAAAGGCACATCTGGGTGGGTCTTGGTTTTGTGAAAAACAAGAAGGGTACAACCATTCTGGTTTCCTTGACCAAAAGGGAAATAATAATGGTTTGTGCTTCCCTGCACTGACTGAATCTTCTATACCAGCCACTCCCTCTAACTGTTTGTTCTATGCTGGCCAACCCAACGGTTGCTGGGATTCTTTTTTCCTTTTTTAAACATCTGGGTTTTTAAGAATGGAAGGCAATAACACGATCTAATTGATGTTTTTATAATGTTAGTTAGTCTTGGAGAAACCAAATCTTACTTATGCCAATTCACAGGATGTCTTGGGTGCAACGGAATGGCAGGTCTCTCTGAAGGAAGGCTATGCCTAAGGCTGGCTGAATATCTCGAGGACCCCACGGCTTCACTTGTGACTTAGGATTCTGAGGGTGCTAGAGGCTCGCTTAATGTTAGTGAGCACGTGAGACTAGACAGTAGGCTTGGGCCTGAGTGTGGAGAAATCTAAAAAATTTTCTATTTTTTACCACTCTCGAAGAGCTACATAGAATGAATTATTATTTTTTTTAAAGATTTTTTTTTGATGTGGACTGTTTTTAAAGACTTTATTGAGTTTGTTACAATATTGCTTCTGTTTTGTGTTTTGGTTGTTTTGGCCACAAGGCATGTGGGATCTTAGCTCCCTGACCAGGGATCAAACCCTCACCCCCTGCACTGGAAGGTGAAGTCTTAACCATTGGACCGCCAGGGAAGTCCCTAGAATGAGTTATTTATTGAGGGTTTTTTTTTTTTTTTTTTTTGGTTGGGGGAGAAGGCAGCACTGCCAGTCCTCAAAAGTAGGAGAAATATTTGTTCAGGATCTCAAATTTCTTTCTGGCGAGGGACACCGTGAGGATTTGGCCACGCCTGGTTTACCTGAGCACCTTGACTGAATGTCTTGTCCTTGGTACTCCCTCTTTGCTCCCATCTTTGCTTCTAAGGGGAGGGACTGAAAGCAGAAGTGGAAGAGTACTGAATGGAAGCTGACCAGTCTGTCCCTTTTTCTCTAGAATGTGTTGGCCCTTGCTGTGATGAATGTCGAATGATCTGCAAATCGTCTGCAAAGCAGACGTCCTTCATGAGGGGTACTGTACGGGGCAGTCCTCTACACCCTCTTCCTCGGTGTTAGTCATAGGGGCAGTGCTAGCTTATAACTTGCAGGATACTGTTGCAGGGTCACTTTACAAACATTATGGAAATACTTCTTCTAGAGTAATTGATGTAATTTCATATCTATGCAGAAAAACAATCCACAGCTGGGTGATTACATATTGGCTGTACGGTATGTTTTTAACAGGAATTTTCCCTAACACAGTATGCAGGTACACTATTCTTACTTTTTTTTAAATCTCCTGATTTTGAGCTCTTAAAAAAAGGAACACATATGCAAAACAATTGCCAAAAACCCTATTCCTAGGGACAAAATGTGTTAAAAATTGATAGATTACCACCCTGCCACATGGAGATATTTCTGTTATTATCCAGTCGTGTGATTTTTTTAAAAAAAATCTATTGTGGTTTGACAACAGACAAAAGATTCCTTTTTGTACTTAGTCCATGTAGAGTTGATATAGTCTTTTTTTTTTTTAAGTGAGTTGTTTTGTGTTGCTGTTTTGTTTGATATATTAGTGTTTGAAGTTTGCTTTCCTTGAAACATTTTGGATTCATACTTTTTAAAAAAATGAGGAAATGAAATTGGAAAAATTTGGGTTTGGTATTCCTGGTTATTAACTCTCACTGAAAAATATAGAATTTTTCTTGTATCTTGTCAAATACTTGATACCCATACTTTTTAACTTTAAACTTAAAGTATTGGTAGAAAAACATAAAATATTAAAACATTATAACATTTATACAAGTAGAGTACATCATGGTATTTGGGGAGTAGAAGGAAGATAATTACATGAAACTTTAATATATGTAACATTTTCAGTTAACTTTTTTTAAGGTAACTTTTGTTTGGTGGATTCTTTTCTTTTGCTCCTATAGAATTTTTTTTTTATAATTGTAGTCTAAATTAGAAAAAAAGAGAAAAAGATACATTACCAGTAATCCAATAAATATAACTCTTAAGAAGAAAGCTGCCTATTTAAATATGATAAAATACAATAACCAAGGCATAAGTCATCAGCACTCAACTGACCAGAATAGTTTCTAATGGCACCCACCTGAATTAAATTCTCTTTATGAATAATGCATATACTGATTGTGAAAAGGACTAATTCAGTGTATTCCTGCTTAACATGACAAAAGAATAGAGAAAGAAAAGGAAAATATAGATCAGATTTTAAAAGCAAAGGTATTTTGCTTTTGTAGGGGTGAAATTACCTCCAAATGGAGATATTTCTTTTTTTTTCCCCCTGAATATTTGAATTTTATTTAATTAATTTATTTAGTTATTTGTTTGTTTGTTTGTTTGTTTTTTGTGGTACGCGGGCCTCTCACTGTTGTGGCCTCTCCCATTGCGGAGCACAGGCTCCGGACGTGCAGGCTCAGCGGCCATGGCTCACGGGCCTAGCCGCTCTGCAGCATGTGGGATCTTCCTAGACCGGGGCACGAACCCGTGTCCCCTGTATTGGCAGGTGAACTCTCAACCACTGCACCACCAGGGAAGCCCTATTTATTTTTTACACAGCAGGTTCTTATTAGTTATCCATTTTATACATATTAGTGTATATACGTCAATCCCAATCTCTCAGTTCATCACACCACCACCTTGAAGCCCCCCACCAGTTTCCCCCCCAGTGTGCATACGTTCTCTGCATCTGTGTCTCTATTTCTGCCCTACAAACCAGTTCACCTGTACCATTTTTTTAGGTTCCACATATATGCGTTAATATGATATTTGTTTTTCTCTTTCTGACTTACTTCACTCTGTATTAACAGTCTCTAGATCCATCCACGTCTCTACAAATTACCCAATTTCGTTCCTTTTTATGACTGAATAATATTCCATTGTATATATGTACCACAACTTCTTTATCCATTCATCTGTCAATGGGCATTTAGGTTTCTTCAAACCTGGCTATTGTAAATAGTGCTGCAATGAACACTGGGGTGCATGTGTCTTTTTAAATTATGGTTTTCTCTGGGTATATGCCTAGTAGTGGGATTGCTGGGTCATATGGTAATTCTATTTTTAGTTTTTTAAGGAAACTCCATCCTGTTCTCCATAGTGGCTGTATCAATTTACATTCCCACCAACAGTGCAAGAGGGTTCCCTTTTCTCCACACCCTCTCCAGCATTTATTGTTTGTAGATTTTCTGATGATGCCCATTCTAACTGGTGTGAGGTGATACCTCATTGTAGTTTTGATTTGCATTTCTCTAATAATTAGTGATGTTGAGCAGCTTTTCATGTGCTTCTTGGCTACCTGTATGTCTTCTTTGGAGAAGTGTCTATTTAGGTCTTCTGCCCATTTTTTGGTTTGGTTGTTTGTATTTTTAATATTGAGCTGCATGAGCAATATTTTGGAGATTAATTCTTTGTCCATTGATTCATTTGCAAATATTTTCTCCCATTCTGAGGGTTGTCTTTTTGTCTCATTTATGGTTTCCTTTGCTGTGCAAAAGCTTTGAAGTTTCATTAGGTCCCATTTGTTTATTTTCTTCTTATTTCCATTACTCTAGGAGGTGGGTCAAAAAAGATCTTGCTGTGATTTATGTCAAAGAGTGTTCTTCCTATGTTTTCCTCTAAGAGTTTTATAGTATCTGGTCTTACATTTAGGTCTTTAATCCATTTTGAGTTTATTTTTGTGTATGGTGTTAGAGAGTGTTCTAATTTCATTCTTTTACATGTAGCTGTCCAGTTTTCCCAGCACTGTTTATTGAAGAGACTGTCTTTTCTCCATTGTATATCCTTGCCTCCTTTGTCATAGATTAGTTGACCATAGGTGCATGGGTTTATCTCTGGGCTTTCTATCCTGTTCCATTGATCTATATTTCTGTTTTTGTGCCAGTACCATATTGTCTTGATTACTGTAGCTTTGTAGTATAGTCTGAAGTCAGGGAGTTTGATTCCTCCAGCTCCCTTTTTTTCCCTCAAGACTGCTTTGGCTATTCAGGGTCTTTTGTGTCTCCATAAAAATTTTAAGATTTTTTGTTCTAGTTCTGTAAAAAATGCCACTGGTAATTTGATAGGGATTGCATTGAATCTGTAGACTCTTTTGGGTAGTGTAGTCATTCTCACAATATTGATTCTTCCAATCCAAGAACACAGTATGTCTCTCCATCTGTTTGTGTCATCTTTGATTTCTTTCATTAGTGTCGTAGAGTTTTCTGAGTACAGGTCTCTTACCTCCTTAGGTAGATTTATTCCTAGATATTTTATTCTTTTTGTTGCAGTGGTGAATGGGATTGTTTCCTTAATTTCTCTTTCTGATCTTTCGTTGTTAGTGTATAGGAATGCAAGAGATTTCTGTGCATTAATTTTGTAGCTTGCAACTTTACCAAATTCATTGATTAGCTCTACTAGTTTTCTGGGGGCATCTGTAGGATTCTGTATGTATAGTATCATGTCATCTGCAAACAGTGACAGTTTTACTTCTTTTCCCATCTGTATTCCTTTTATTTATTTTTCTTCTCTGATTGCTGTGGCTATGACTTCCAAAACTATGTTGAATAATAGTGGTGAGAATGGACATTCTTGTCTTGTTCCTGATCTTAGAGGAAATGCTTTCAGTTTTTCACCATTGAGAATGATGTTTGCTTTGGGTTTGTTGTATATGGCCTTTATTATGTTGAGGTAGGTTCCCTCTATGCCCACTTTCTGGAGAGTTTTTATCATATATGGATGTTGCGTTTTGTCAAAAGCTTTTTCTGCATCTATTGAGATGATCATATGGTTTGTGTTCTTCAATTTTTTTTTTTTTTTTTTTTTGTGGTACGCGGGCCTCTCACTGTTTTGACCTCTCCCGCTGCCGAGCACAGGCTCTGGACACGCAGGCTCAGTGGCCATGACTCATGAGCCTAGCTGCTCCGTGGCATGTTGGATCCTCCTGGACCAGGGCACGAACCCATGTCCCCTGCATTGGCAGGCGAACTCTCAACCACTGCGCCACCCGGGAAGCCCCTTCAATTTGTTAATATGGTGTATCACATTGATTGATTTGTGTATATTGAAGAATCCTTGCATTCCTGGGGTAAAACCCACTTGATTATGGTGTATTATCCTTTTAATGTGTTGTTGGATTCTGTTTGCTAGTATTTTGTTGAGGATTTTTGAATCTATATTCATCAGTGATATTGGTCTGTAATTTTCTTTTTTTGTAGTATCTTTGTCTGGTTTTGCTATCAGGGTGATGGTGGCCCTATAGAATGAGTTTGGGAGTGTTCTTTCCTCTACAGTCTTTTGGAAGAGTTTGAGAAGGATGTGTGTTAGCTCTTCTCTAAATGTTTGATAGAATTCACTTATGAAGCCATCTGGTCCTGGACTTTTGTTTGTTGGAAGATTTTTAATCACAGTTTCAATTTCATTACTCGTGATTGGTCTGTTCATATTTTCTATTTCTTCCTGGTTCAGTCGTGGAAGGTTATACCTTTCTAAGAATTTGTCCATTTCTTCCAGGTTGTCCATTTTATTGGCATAGAGTTTCTTGTAGTAGTCTCTTAGGATGCTTTGTATTTCTGCTGTGTCTGTTGTACTTCTCCTTTTTCATTTCTAATTTTATTGATTTGAGTCCTCTCCTTCTTTTTCTTGATGAATCTGGCTAAAGGTTTATCAATTTTGTTTATCTTCTCAAAGAACCAGCTTTTAGTTTTACTGACCTTTAGTATTGTTTACTTTGTTGCTATTTCATTTATTTTTGCTCTGATCTTTATGGTTTCTTTCCTTCTGCTAACTTTGGGTTTTGCTTTTTCTTCTTTCTCTAGTTCCTTTAGGTGTAAGGTTAGATTGTTTATTTGAGATGTTTCTTGTTTCTTGAGGTAAGCTTGTATTGCTATAAACTTCCCTCTTAAAACAGCTTTTGCTGCATCCCATAGGTTTTGGGTCGTCGTGTTTTCATTGTAATTTGTCTCTAGGTATTTTTGATTTCCTCTGATTTCTTCAGTGATCTCTTGGTTAATTAATAATGTACTGTTTAGCCTCCATGTTTTTGTGTTTTTTACATTTTTTTCCCTGTAGTTGATTTCTAATCTCGTAGTGTTGTGGTCAGAATAGATGCTTGATATGATTTCAATTTTCTTAAATTTACCGAGGCTTGACTTGTGACCCTGATGTGATCTATCCTGGAGAATGTTCCACGTGCACTTGAGCAGAAAGTGTAATCTGCTGTTTTTAGATGGAATGACCTATAAATGTCAATGAAATCTATCTGGTCTATTGTGTCATTTAAAGCTTGTGTTTCCTTATTAATTTTCTGGTTGGATGATCTGTCCGTTGGTGTAAGTGAGGTGTTAATGTCCCCCACTATTATTGTGTTATTATCGATTTCCTCTTTTATAGCTGTTAGTATTTGCCTTATGTATTGAGGTGCTCCTATGTTGGGTGCATATATATTTATAATTGTTATATCTTCTTGGATTGATCCCTTGATCATTTAGTAGTGTCCTTCCTTGTCTCTTTTAACATTCTTTATTTTAAAGTCTGTATTATCTGATATGAGTATAGCTACTCCAGCTTTCTTTTGATTTCCTTTTGCATGGAATATCTTTTTTAAACCCCTCACTTTCAGTCTGTGTGTGTCCCTAGGTCTGAAGTGGGTCTCTTGTAGACAGCATATATATGGGTCTTGTTTTTGTATCCATTCAGCGAGCCTGTGTCTTTTGGTTGGAGGTTTTAATCCATTTACATTTAATGTAATTATTGATATGTATGTTCCTATTACCATTTTCTTAATTGTTATGGGTTTGTTTTTGTAGGTCCTTTTCTTCTCTTGTGTTTCCCACTTAGAGAAGTTCCTTTAGCATTTGTTGTAGAGCTGGTTTGGTGGTGCTGAATTCTCTTAGCTTTTGCTTGTCTGTAAAACTTTTGATTTCTCCATCAAATCTGAGCGAGGTCCTTGCCGGGTAGAGTAATCTTGGTTGTAGGTTCTTCCCTTTCATCACTTTAAATATATTGTGCCACTTCCTTCTGGCTCGTAGAATTTCTGTTGAGTAATCAGCTGTGAACCTTATGGGAGTTCCCTTGTATGTTATTTGTAGTTTTTCCCTTGTTGCTTTCAATAATTTTTCTTTGTATTTAATTTTTGTCAGTTTGATTACTATGTGTCTTGGTGTGTTTCTCCTTGGGTTTATCCTGCCTGGGACTCTCTTCACTTCCTGGACTTGGGTGGCTATTTCCTTTCCCATGTTAGGGAACTTTTTGATTATAATCTCTTCATATATTTTCTTGGGTCCTTTCTCTCTCTCTCTTCTCCTTCTGGGACCCCTATAATGTGAATGTTATTGTGTTTAATGTTGTCCCAGAGGTCTCTTATGTTGTCTTCATTTCTTTTCATTGTTTTTTCTTCTGTTCTGTGGCAGTGAATTCCACCATTGTGTCTTCCAGGTCACTTATCCGTTCTTCAGCCTCAGTTATTCTGCTGTTGATTCCTTCTAGTGTGTTTTGCATTTCAGTTATTGTATTGTTCATCTCTGTTTTTTGTTCTTTAATTCTTCTAGGTGTTTGTTCTTTAATTCTTCTAGGTCTTTGCTAAACGTTTCTTGCATCTTCTCGATCTTTGCTTCCATTCTTTTTCTGAGGCCCTGGATCATCTTCACTATCATTATTCTGAATTCTTTTTCTGGAAGGCTGCATATCTCCACTTCATTTAGTTGTTTTTCTCAGGTTTTATTTTGTTCCTTCATCTGGTACATAGTCCTCTGCCTTTTCATTTTGTCTATTTTTCTGTGAATGTGATTTTCCTTCCACACGTGGCAAAATTGTAGTTCTTCTTGCTTCTGCTCTCTGCCTTCTGGTGGATGAGGCTATCTAAGAGGCTTGTGCAAACTTCCTAATGGGAAGGACTGGTGGTGGGTAGAGCTGGGTGTTGCTGTGGTGGGCAGAGTTCAGTAAACTTTAATCCGCTTGACTGCTGGTGGTTGGGGCTGGATTCCCTCCCTGTTGGTTGTTTGGCGTGAGGCAACACAACACTGGAGCCTACCTGGGCTCTTTGGTGGGGCTAATGGCAGACTCTGGGAGGGCTCACGCCAAGGAGTACTTTCCAGAACTTCTGCTGCCAGTATCCTTGTCCCCACAGTGAGCCACAGCCACCCCTCACCTCTGCAGGAGACCCTCCAACACTATCAGGTAGGTCTGGTTCAGGCTTCTATGGGGTCCCTGCTCCTTCCCCTGGGTCCCCATGCACACACTAGTTTGTGTGTGCCCTCCAAGAGTGGGGTCTCTGTTTCCCCCAGGGCTGTTGAAGTCCTGCAGTCCAATCCCGCTAGCCTTCAAAGTCTGTTTCTCTAGGAATTCCTCCTCCCATTGGTGGACCCCCAGGTTGGGAAGCCTGACGTGGGGCTCAGAACTTTCACTCCAGTGGGTGGACTTCTGTGGTATAAGTGTTCTCCAGTTTGTGAGTCACCCAATAAGCAGTTATGGGATTTGATTTTATTGTGATTGTGCCCCTCCTACCACCTCATTGCAGATTCAACTTTGTCTTTGGATATGGGGTATCTTTTTGGTGAGTTCCAGTGTCTTCTGTCACTGATTGTTCAGCAGTTAGTTATGATTCCAGTGCTCTTGCAAGAGGGACTGAGCTTATGTCCTTCTACTCCGCCATCTTGAACCAATCTCCTGGAGATTATTTCTTGTTTAACCAGAATATAAAATCCATCTGCTCAACCAACAAATATTTATTGAGTACCTACTAGACACCAGACACCATTCTTTGGCACTGAGGCTGCATCAATAAACAAGTAAAACAAGGTCTCTGCTGTTGTGGAGATTACATTACATTATATAATGAGTAAAGTCAAGCAGTAAACAGTTAAATAATAAGGACTGCAGTCACCACAAAATTTGAGCATCTGTTGGGTATGGAACATCGTATTAGATGTTAAGAAGGGTTTTTAAAAGGTTAGTTTTCAATTGATAAAAGATATATGTCTTAACACGTGAATGGTTTCTTTTTTAGTATGCCATAAGCCCCTTTCACATGCATCCATAATATGCATATTTGTTATAACATGAGTGATAGTTACTTACATCCATCTCTCTCTGCTATAGCCACACCAATACTGACAGACCAGCATCCTAAGACTTATTTACCCATGCTTCCCCTTCACTCTTAGTTTACCTACCTGATATATTAGAGAGGCTCACAGTGCATATTGGTTCAATGAATGTAGTTCTTCACAGTTAGTGAGACATTTTCATCTGATTTTTATCTCAAATTGATTTTCACCAAACCCGTATAAGTGAGGTAATTTTATGGGTGAAGCAACAGAACATGAAAGAATTTGTGACTACTTATGGTCACATGGAATATATATATGTTTTTATGCACATAAGAAAGAATCAAGGATCATAGGCAAGCCAACTTTAAGAATACTAGTTTGGACCTAAATTTCCCTTTTTTTTTTTTTGCTGTGAAACGTCATAGAGGAGGGTATAGCTGATCATGTCTAATATAAGTTGGTCCAATTTTGTCCAATCTACGAATCTCACCAAAAGCTCCCAGTCTTTCTTTTGCCAAACCACTCCCTTTTTCACCTTTCACTCTGTGAAATCATTTTGAAGTTTGTACAAGATGTTTGTACTGAAGTTATAAGATAATCGATCCTCACTACCACAACCATTGAGCTCTTGCTCAGTGCCAAGAACCAGGCTTAAGTGCTTTACATGCATTGTTTTATTGAAATCTTACAATTCTAGCAACTGTTTGACAGATGAAGAACCAGAAGCTTAGAGCAGTATCAGCCTAAGGTTACATGTAGGTGGTAGGGACTAGATTCTATCCTGACTCTGCCCAACCCCAAAGACTGTGCTCTCAGCAATCATACTACATTACTTCAAAAGGCTTATTTGAAAATATAAGCTAAATAAGTGTTGTTGTCAAGCTACATATCTAGTGTAGGACATGAAGTGCTGCCTATTTATGAGACAATCATCTGTACACCAATTTACCAGAAAATATAAAGTCAGGCTCACTGATTTTTGATTTTTTGCAGAAATCAGCCTTTGTCTTTCCTTAATGAATAAACAATATACCCTGTATTTTTTTCAAGAAGCAAGCCCCTTCAGTATATCAAATTCATTTTATTTGCCAGTTTTCATCCATACATCATGAATGACCAGTCATGCATATAGGAGGAGAGGGTTTAGGCTCCATAGTGCGAATTCTGAAACCTGGATGTTCAAGTATAGTGAGGTTTAATCCAAACAACAAACACAGTTTTTGAGTGCTTGCAAAAACTTTGTATTATCTTCATTTACTTCAGAAATCTCAGCCATATTTGACTGTATCATCCATAGATTCTCATTCCTGGGAGGTACTTTAGCAGTCATCTATTTAAGATGGGCAAATCGTCACTATAGACAGCTTGTGTGAGTCTATTTAAAACCTAGATTTTCTTTCTAAATATTGCACACAGAGACAAATTTTATTGTTAGTTTTGAGGGGTAATGTAATTGAGGCAATGGACTATTTGCCTTTTTTTTAAAAAATAGAGCTCTTTATTTAAAATTTTATGTTGGTGTCTCTCACATACAATGCTCTTTTCTCAAACTGTACTTAATTTTGTCCTCTTTCTGTGCCTGAAATTATGTTTGGTGCTCTTTTATACAAAATTATTGAATGGTGATAGGAAGGATCTTTATTATTGAAGGACAGAGGGTGCTCAAACTCAACAGAGAGGCCAGAAGAGAGGCTCGCAGTGGCCACCCATACTAGCCACCTTTCCATTCTGGCAGCTACATGCTTCATCTTCTCCCTCAGCAAGACAAAATGGTAAAAAGACATGAGAAGATCCAGGACATCCCTAACAGCTACGAGATCTCCCAAATGTCCCTCTGCAGGGGCTTCTGTTTTTCACTGGGGGGCAAATAACGCACAGCAAATGTAGTTACATGACAACTGTGCAAGGAGTGTTAAAAATAATTTTGTTAGGGCTTCCCTGGTGGTGCAGTGGTTGAGAGTCCGCCTGCCGATGCAGGGAACACGTGTTCGTGCCCCGGTCCAGGAAGATCCCACATGCCACAGAGCGGCTGGGCCCGTGAGCAATGGCCGCTGGGCCTGCACGTCCAGAGCCTGTGCTCCGCAATGGGAGAGGCCACAACAGTGAGAGGCCTACGTACTGCAAAAAAATAAATAAATAAAATAAATAATAATAATAATTTTGTTGGTGATAGAGGGGATTTTGTAGGTTGGTTGGTTTCTGGTGTTAGAGGTGTTTTAATGAGATACTTAGCCACAGTGATCTTAATATGTACATCTAATTATTTCATTGTCCTCTGTGTCTTCGCACATGCTGTTTTCTTTTACTAGATCATTTTCTCTACTTATCCGGAATACCTTCCCTCATCCTTCGAGTCCAAATTAGCTGACTTTCCACAGGTGCTTGCCATCATCTTATATGGATCACCCTGTCTTCTTACTGCCTAGTTTATTTGTATCTCCTCAGCTCTTTGAAGATAGGGATCCTGTATGTTTTGTTTACTGCTGTTTTTCCACCTGGCACATAGTAGGTGTTCAATAAAAATTTCCTCTCGACTTATGAATTTAATGCAATGTCATTTAGAATTCCAGTGAATGATTTTTTAAAGAATTTGATTAAGTTATTCTTAAAAATAGCCAATAAAAACATGAAAAACAGTAGTGTTGGTTGAAAGACTTGTCCATTTAGCCCACATTATGATACTTATCAATATATAATATCAATTATATATCAATAATGCTTGTTAATATTTTCTAGTATTTTTTGTTTTTCTATTTACCCTTTTAATTCAATAATAATCACTACCTTTCCCATAACAATAATCACTAATAATTTGTACTGCTACAAAATAGTTTAGAAATAGATGCTGTAGTATTTTAGTATATTAATAAATTTAGTGTATCTAATAAAAGCAGTACCACAAGCCAGTGGGAAAAGAAAGAATATTTAAATGGACAAAAGCAGTTGGTGGGGGGTGGTTATTGCTGTATAAATAGGGTAAATTAAAAACCAAGACCAAAAAATCTACTATAAAATATTGGAAAACATATGTTTTATCTTGGGATAAGGAAGAACATTCCAAACATAAAAGTCATGGAACTAATCACAAAGGGGGAAAATCACTAGATATAGAAACTATAGCTTAGTGGTTAAGAGAAAGGACTTTATTAGTTTTTAAAATAAATAAATTTATTTATTTATTTATGACTGCTTTTGGTCTTCGTTGCTGCACGCAGGCTTTCTCTAGTTGTGGCGAACGGGGGGCTACTACTCTTTGTTGTGGTGCGTGGGCTTCTCATTGTCGTGGCTTCTCTTGTTGCGGTGTGCGGGCTCTAGGCACACGGGCTTCATTAGTTGTGGCACGCAGGCTTAGTAGTTGTGGCTCACAGGCTCTAGAGTGCAGGTTCCGTAGTTGTGGCACACGGACTTAGTTGCTCCGCGGCATGTGGGATCCTCCCAGACTAGGGCTCAAACCCGTGTCCCCTGCATCAGCAGGTGGATTCTCAACCACTGTGCCACCAAGGAAGCCCCAAGAGAAAGGACTTTAAAATCTAATAGTCCGGGCTTCCCTGGTGGCGCAGTGGTTGAGAGTCCACCTGCTGATGCAGGGGATGCGGGTTCGTGCCCCAGTCCAGGAAGATCCCACATGCCGCGGAGCGGCTGGGCCTGTTAGCCATGGCCGCTGAGCCTTCGCGTCCGGAGCCTGTGCTCCACAGCGGGAGAGGCCACAACAGTGAGAGGCCCGTGTACCGCAATCAATCAATCAATCAGTAAATAATCAGATGGTCCAATCTGAATTTTGCCTTTGACCCCTACCAAGTGCTTTTATGGGAAATTATGTACCTCATTAAGCCTCAGTTTCCTCATCTATAAATTGGAGGGGTTAATAATAACAGCAACCTCATTAAGCCTTTAGAATACAAAAATTTATGTAAAGTACCTTCCCTTTGCCAATCACATGAAAAATGCAAGAAATTTTAGTCATTATTATTACCTTTAAAATTTTATATAGGATGTTAGTAAATGAAAACCCCCTATAAAGGGCAAACAAAATAGGAAAAGTATTGCCATAAAAACAAAGATTGATATACATGACATGTAAAGAATTCATTCATGGATAAGAAAAACATAATCGTTCATCAGGAAAAAAATGGTAAAAAAAATGTGGCCAGCCATTATACAGATGAAGAAAGAACTGTGGCTAATGAGCATATGACAAAATATTTACTTTTCCTACTAATAAAAAAAGTAAACTCAAGCTACATGGAAAAGCAATTTACCACTTGAAATGAGCAAAGATTAACAATTGATAATTTAGTGTTGGGCAGAGCTCAATGGCATGGTCATCAAGAAACATTACTCTTGGGAGAGTGAATTTTGTCAAAGCACTCTGGCAATGTATGACCAGACTCTCAAGATTTATAACTTTCCTGGTAATTTCACTTCTGGTAATTTGTCTTAAGGACACAATCAGAGATGCTGTTATGATTTACTTCGAAAGGTTTTCGTTGCAGTTTTATTTATAATAATGAAGAATTAGGAGCAACCTAAATATTCCACAGTAGAATGTTAGAATGCAGTATGTAGTCATTAAAAATCAAGTTATTGAAGAATATTTTTTAATGAGGTGAGGAAATGTTAATCATGTAATGCTAATGGAAAAAGCGTTTATTCATATGGATATGAAAATCAAAACTGCATATACAGTATGAATCCAGCTCTGTTAAATAACAACAACAACAACAACAAAAGGATGAAGAAAGTAAGGGAAGTTAGGTACATAGACAAAATTAGAAGAAATAATGGAAAAAACACATGAAAATGATTATCGTAGTTTTCAGTGAGTAGCGGGCTTTCTGTTTATCTATCGCTGCAACAGCAAATTACCCCCAAATTTAGTGACTTTAAAGCAAGCATTTTATTATAGCTTATAATTTTTTGTGGCAGGAATTCAAGCAGAGCTCAGCTGGGCAGTTCTTCAGCTCCACATGGCAGCTAGTGAGGTGACTTGGTGGTATTCAGCTGGGAGGGGGGCTGAAATAGAGGGTCCTAGATGGCGACAGTTACATGTCCAAGCCTGAGGGGAACAGCTGGGAAGATGGGCTCAGTTCCAGTGCCTACACATGTCCCTTTCACATGGCAGTCTCAGGGTGCTCAGAGTTCTTACCGGGAGGCTTGGGTCTCCCTGGGAAAGTGTTCCAGGGGAACTGGTAAAAGGTGCAACTGGATTGAGGGAATAAAACTGGACTTCAAAAGGGGAGGAGAAGGAAAGAATTTGTGACCATCTTTAATCTACCTCAATTGGATAGAATTTATTTTTTTGTACATTTTTTGTACATTTGTAACAGTTCTTTATATATTAAGTTTATAACCTTGAATGAGATAGTTCCCATAAAGTACTTAACAGTGTGTCTGGCATAAATAATAGTCCTCTGTAAGTGCCAGCTGCCATCAGTGTTATCTTTATCCCTTTCTCATTAGAACAGAAATGTATTGGTGGGTTTCTTCACAGTGGCTCATTGAAAAAGGCATTTAAAAAGACATAATTTTGCCTGGGCAAGCCAAACAAGATTTCATGAGCAGTTGATTCTTTAATTATGCTTTGAAGGATAAAAGGGAATTTACCAGTTAGGGAAGGGTGGGAAAGGCACTCAGAGTAGTAGGAGCTGTATATTCCAAGTCACAGAGTTCTGATAGTGCGTGGGTGCTGCAGGATCTTTTAATGTGGCAGCGTTCAAATATAAGATGCACACTTGTGGAGAAAGGGCTGAGGCTTGGGGAGGAAGGATTAAATTCAACAGATAATCCAGAAACAGAACATACAGGTCTTAGTGACTGATTAGCTGTAACAGTTCCTTGAGAGTTATAGAAAACAAAATTTATGTGTTCACTAGTTAAAGCAGTCACTACTATCTGTTCCTGTTTCAGTTTTCTTTCTTTTAATTTCAACATGAATTGCATGTGAAAAGGACAGAATTCAGAGCAAGTAATAAACTACACATGGATAAATTTCATTTCAAACCAAAAAAATAAAGAGTTGGAGAAAATGACTGGCTAAGCTGTATTTCTTGGTTTAAAAATAAAGTGATTTATATATATGTGTAATATATACATATATATGTGTGTGTGTATGTGTGTGTGTGTGTGTGTGTATATATATATATATATTTTTTTTTTCCCCCAGAAAGTCAACAGAACTGAACATTTGTCCATCATCTCAGAGTGGTTGCTCCTGCCTGTTGGGCTTATTAGCTCCATTCTTTTGTCCCAGGGCTCTCATGCTCATGTGCCATATGGCCTCCACATCTGGTGACCAGTCCATGCTCTTTTGGGGGCGAAAAACAAAATTTCCTTTGAGGTACTACATAAATACATTTCTGTAGAATCTGCTACTGCCCATGTCTACAAATATCTGGGTCCCAAATTAAATGCATAAAGCTGAAATTATGTTACTTTTCAAAGATAACAGTAATTAAGTAAGACACGATACAAATCAGGGCTTTAAACTTTTTGGCACCAGTTCTTTTCTTCCAGCTTATTACTTGCGATGATAGCCCTTTGATGTTTTGACATATCTCTGAAATCATGATTAAATATGTAACCAAAGCTAGTTCTGACTTACTGTACTGGGCAAGTCATTCAGAATCAATATTATAGATAAAAAAATGCTATTTGGAAAAGTTCTTCTAAATTTAATGAATTTAATTTGTGTCTTTTTTTTTCCTCCTTAACTGTCACTAAAGTAGTTCTCTCAATAAGTTATTAAACCAAATAAAAACTTCAAATAAAAATAAGTCCAAGATATTATTAGCAAATGTTTATCACTTAATATTTTTTAAATTTATCATAGATATCCACTGTCCCATAGATAAAACTGACAATTAAGCTTTTTGGCAACCACTTATATTGGTATGCTTTGCAGTCATTTAAAAATAATTTCTTCGATCAAAGCTGTGAGAAGAATGTTGGAGCAAACACACGTGCAATACTGTGCTGGTAACACAATCGGGGTTTTGTGTTTCAACACCAGGGTTTTTATTCTCTTCTTAACTCATTGAGTCACTGTTGCTTCTCTCACTGTTTCAGAACATGATTAAAATTTGTACCATTTTTCCTGTGTTAAAGAAACAAAGCGGGGAAAAGGGGGAAAGACATAATCCAGATAAAATGGAGATGGTTGTATAGAAACAAATATTTCCAAAGTGTTAACTGATGTTGTGAAAAGCTGTTTTAGTAATAAGCCTAATGGGAAAACAATGTGGTCAGGAAACTCGGTGATACTGAAATTTGACTCTTTCACAGTAATGTCAGGTACCAGGAACAAGGAGACACAATGAACAGAATCAGTCCCATGTGTTGCTAAACATAGGTTTTTGTTATTTTGTTCCTCTGCTGCCTCTTCTTGTAGCCTCCCATGGTGTTGATGGGGGTCAAGGACTGGAAATGTAGCTCCGGTAGAACTGCTGGGTTCTCCCTATTCCTTAGCTCCTCATCACCATCTTCCAGCATTGTTACTCTTGTTCTGCCTTCCTCTAACTTGTCTCCTGGTGATGCTGTTTTAATCTTAACTTATTTTTCTTTCTAGTACAATAGCCGTGATTTGAAGTTCATATAAGTAATAAGTAAAAAGTAAGCAAACAATCAAAACAATCACCTTCTAAAAATTGTATGCAAAATCTGGAAAATATCTATTAGTTGGGAATTCATATTATAAAACACCACTGAAGAAGGAGTTAGAGATGGGAAGGCATAAACATTCCAAACTATTGTAATATTCTTAAGAATAGATGACTACTAGCAAGGCCTTTTAATTTATAAGATTTGGATCGAGTAGGGCTTTAATTTAATTCTACAATTTTTGTTACGAGGCATGGTCTTAACAAATTTAAGAATGTGTGGGGTATTTTTTTAGTCTCAGTAGACAAAGACTCCTGTGAATGGGAGTCAGGAGACCTGATTTTCAGTCTTTAAATCCTTTGCTTCTTAGTTTCTTCATCAATCAAACAGGGACATTACTTTTTTACCTCCTTTCCTTGAGGAAATGCTCTAATGATCAATATTACCTTACTTTCAAGTCTCCAAGGGGAGTTACTTGATCTTTCTGAAGCTGCTTCTTAGCTATGTAACTGAGGTAGCTTTTGGGTGGCTCTGGGCATTAGGAATAATGTATACACCGCATTAGGCACAGTGCCTGCTAGGCCACAGGTCCTCAAAAGACAGATTTGACCATTGCACTTGCTGCACTTGTTCCTGCTACTACTCTGGTGCTGTTACTAATACTACCATTACCTCCTTATTTGCCAGGACTTTATCAATACTAGTTCTTTTCCATGATTAAAATAAACATCATGATATAGCTGAGATTCATTTGTACTACTTCCTGTATGGGAAGTTTTGTTTGCTTTGTTGAAAGGAAAGAGAAGATAGCATTTCAAATACCCCCTAAATCTAACAATATAGATTAGCTTTTCAAATTTTTAATTTCAGTATGCCATATTATTTTCTTAGAGACATCGCCCCCTCCCCTAGATGCTCAGCAGTAGAATCAGTCAGAACTGGCTAAATCTTTGGGACTCTTGTTCTGTATGTGAAGCATTGCAGTTGACCTCTGAATCATCAAAGATATTGACTTATGGTTAGTAAGGTGTTATTATTAACTGCTTTATTGTATCTAATGCTATAAAATTTTGCGTGTGTGTACATATATGTGATCTTTGAATAACTCAATATCCAACTACATTTCTTTTTTTCCAACTTTATTTCATATAAGAATATTCTTCACCTTTCTGATTATTTGTTAGAATATATTAATACATAGACACACAGAAAGTACTCAGTTACTCATTTCAACAAATACTTATTGAGCACCTACTACGTGACTAATAGTCATGTTCCATATGGTAGGACTAGAACAGTGAATATTACAGGGTCCCTTCTCTGATAGAACACACATTCTAGTTAAGGAAACAGACAGTAAACGAGCAAACACATATATAAAGCATTTATGATAATGAGCTTATAAACTGACAGGTTGTCTATAGCTCTCTTCCATTGATTGGTTCCCTTGTTCTACTGGCTTTAAGTAATTTGAGTGTCACTATTAGTGATAAGTGCTCTGATGAAAAATGAGTCTGGGTCATGGGAATAATAAGTAGCGGGGGTTTGGGAAGATATTATATACCATCTGGTGAAAGTTGGACATCTCTGAAGGAGTGACGTTTGAGTGGAGAGCTGAATGAAGAGAGGGAGTGAGCCATGAGGCCATCTAGGAAAAGAGTGTTATAGGCAGAGGCAGCAGGAAGGGCCAAAACTCTGAGGCAGCCTGGGGGCCCCTGCTGAGGAGTGAGTGTCGGGTAGTGGGGGATGAGCTCACAGAGGTGTGGTGAGGAAGGTGGCGGGCAAATTTTGAGGACTTGTAGGCTCTGGTGGTAGTGGTGGTGGTAGTAACCATTATTATTATCATTTGGTATTTTGATCTTAGTATGTCTTAAATTATGTTAAACATGGGGGGAAAAACACATGGCATTATTAATTGGATGAATGAAAAAATTTTAAGAACTCTTTGAAGCAGAATTCCACTGGTACTCCTATATGCTGCATTATTTGCTTGTACATGTTAATTCTTAAATTGTCTTTTAGCTTGAACTAGCACGAAGTTTTTGTGTATGGACTCTTAAGGGTTGTGACAAAAAAACCTTTTTACAGGGCATAAGTGAAGGCAGCTAGACTTTGCAGGTCCCACTCACTCTGGTTTGAATTTCACCCTGCTCTTTGTAACAGAAGTCAGGTCCCTTAAGAGAAGTGAATTAAGTCAGAGGTGTTTTTTCTTCTTATTCTCTTCCAAAGAAGGTTTTAGAGTTTTTGTTTTGGCACTGTGCATCTCCAAGAGAAATTTTTTTCCTATACACCTGCAACAATAAAACATAAAAGGATTGTGAACTTGAGTTCTATTGTTACTCATCATCTCTTTATGTTTATGCTAGAGACAATTATATCTAAAATCTTATATGCAGTTAGGTTGTTTTTAGACAGTAAACTTTGTAGAAAGGTAGTGCTTTTTATTCTAAACCTAGTAAATAATTCTAGTATAATCGCCACTGTTAGAAACTATTGATGTGTACCATATGTGTTTACACATACTTCATTTATCATTACTACAGAAGTTTTCAATATTTGAACAATTGGAACAGCCATACTGAATGCATTCAGGCTGAATATTTTTCTTGGCCCACTGTCTACCCGCACCTAGTTATGTGAAGATTTTTTTTTTAATCAACTATATTTGCTAACAAGATAGAAAAAGTCAAAAGTGCTTGTTAAAAAATTTATTGTTGTAATCACTGCAAATGAGTTAAGGTTCACTTGTAAAGCAGAATTTGAATGGTTCAATTGGTTTCCTTTTAAAAACTGCCATCATTTCAAAAGAACAAATGATCCCACATAGCAATTGTATAAAAATATCTCCTCTAAAACTCCATGTCTATTATGAACTGCTTTCTTTGTATCTTAATGAATATTAGTCATTTGTCCATAATTCCTTATCTCTTTCCCCTCCATCCCAACACACACACACACACACACACACACACACACACACACACTCACTATCTTCTTAATACTTCACTGTGCTGTTCTCTGTTCATGTGCAAACAGCTTTTGCTTTCTTTTCATTTGGATGCTCTCTCCAGCCTGTCCTGGGCTGTGTTGTTGGTTTGGGAAGTGAAATGGGCAAATTCTTACTGACAAGCTAATTGCTTTCATCATGGTTGTGTCAAGTTGGGTGCACTGAAAATACCAAGCTAAACATACTTCTCACATTTTGTATTCTTTTGACTCTTTCAAGTCCTGGTCCTTTTAAAGCTATGATACATGGTTAACTTTACCAATTTCGGGGAGGGAAAGGAGCATTTGGTTTTGAGGGCAGGAGAATGTTTTCCCAACAGTGAATTCTACTAAGTGCTGGAATTTTTTTTTCCCAGGAGAAGGAACAGAGGTGCCTTGCCTGAATAATTTAAAATTCAGCTAGAGGAAGTTTAGCTTGGGCATATACCACCCATCCGATATTATAAGACAACTGAAGAAGGGAAGGAAAAGTGAAGGTGAGCTAGTAACATAGAAAGTAGAAATTAGCCTCGTTAAGCCTAAAATTCAAACTCCTTACTTGACATTAATGACCTTTCAGTTTATAGTTTAAACCAGTGGATCTCAAACGTTTTGGTCATAGGACTCCTTTACATTTTTGAACATTATTATGGACCCCAAAGAGCTTTTGTTTATATGGGTTATATCTATCGATTATCAACCATCTTAGAAATTTTTAAAAAATGATTCATTAAAAACAGTAATAAATACATTGCATGTTAATATAAATAATACATTTTTTCATGAAAAATAACTGTTTTTCAAAATAAACATTTAGTGAGAAGAGTGGTAGTGTTTTACATTTTGCACATCTCTTTAAAATGTCTGGCTTAATAGAAGACAGCTGGGTTCTCCTATCTGCTTCTGCATTCAATCTGTTGTCATATCACATGTTACATAGCTTCTGGAAAACTTCACCGTATGCTCCTGAGAGAATGAGAGTGGAAAAAAGGCAAATAATGTCTTAGTATTATTATGAAAATAATTTTGACCTTGTGGACCCCCTGAAAATGTTCCTCAGGGTCCCCTAACCACAGTTTGAGAACTATTGGCCTAAACAAATCTTTCCAGTCACACTCCTGTGTCAATTCCCCATGCAGCCTCTTAGTATCAACACTTCAGCCTGTTCCTCTCCCCACTTCCACCCACCTGCTCCCCTAGCTACCCACAGTTTGGAGACCAGAATCTTAAGCATTAGAGTCAAATAGTGTCTGCGCAGTACAGATGTCTGTCATGGAGGGGTTCACCTCAAGATATTATGAAAATAACAAAAAAGTGAACTGAGAATGAGTGAACCCACTTTCTGAAGTTAAAACTATAGTTGAAGTCTTATCCATGGTGATCAGGGCTAGAAGATGACTCTTTAATTTAAAAAGCGGTTCAAAAGAGAGTAACGTAAAAAAGTTGCATCCACACATCAGCATTTAAAAACTTATATAAAGTATATCCATTCATTTACCAATTTTTTCATATAGTGCCAGGTCTTTTCTTTGAGTAAGGATTTCCTGATTGGAGTTCCCCATCCTCCTGTTTGCATAAACTACACTCAAAATGCATCATCTACTGTTTCCAGTTTTGTAATTTTAGAATGTGGTGTAAGATCTTAAAGTCACTTGCCAAACAGGCTAAGGGCTCTACAAACACTGATCTGTCACTTCTCTGTAGTGTAGTTTCTTGAGGACAGAGACTGTGTCTTGTCATCTTGTTCCTAGTCTTAACACAGTGCCCAACAAGCATAGATAATCCCTGAGAGCTTATTAGTTGAGTCCATAGTGAGGGCATACATCTGTGAATGAATGAAGCAGAGGCTATGTAATGAAATTACGTTCATTATAAATTATTTCCCACTCCACTATTAGCACTGGTTTAACACTGAGCGTACTAAGTCTGGAGATATCCCTCAGATCCCGGCAAACTGAGAGGTTTGGTCACACTAACCACCCTAAATCTGTGCACAGGAGCAGTGAATTCAAATTAGGGTTTGTTAGGAATTCAAATACTGGATCCATTACCATGGCCAATTTGAATTGCCTCCATAGAACACATTCTAGGAACCTCTTTTTAAGAGCCCTTTAGTTGCCTAAGGCAGGCAGTCTCTCAAAGGGCCAAGCTTCTGGGGTTAGTCTATTCCATTGAAATCTTTTTTTTTTTTTGCCAAAAATCACAGAAACATTACCCACTCAATTCATCATTTAACTCAAGATACACTTTTATATGCATATAATATATATGTACGTATATATGTATATAAAGTATACTCATACTTTACTAAAATTTAAAACTTTTGATTTTAAGAATAGATTTATATCTCTCTGATATTTAATTTATAAGACTTTTCCAATTCTTCCTGTGCTTCATTCTGAAAATGTGTACCCTTCTATTTCTTTGGAATTCTGTCAAGTAGCTATGACTTTGATTGGGAGGAGAGGCCGCTGCCCTTGCCCTGCTAGCCATGGTGCAGCATGGAACACGTGGCTGGGAGTCAGAAGCCTGTGTTTGCACACTGGCTCTGCCACAAATCCAGGTTTGGGGACCTTGCACAGGTGACCTAACTTCTCTGTGCCATGCTTTCCTTTTCTATAAAATGGGGGCAATTATAATAGCAATGTCACAGATTGTTCTGATTATTAAGAAAAACAACTTGCAGGAAAGTATATGACATATAATGAATTATTCAATAAACATTTGTAGAGCCATTGCTGATAATATCCACAGTACCCAGCTGTTACTTCACGGATAAACTAGCTTATTGTTTCCAATGTCAACTATTAATTTTAGAATATAATAGATGTAAAAAGTGATTATTTCCTGATATAACTACTTACCGCTTTCTATTACTGACTTTTCAAACTACTCAGCCACGTTTTTGTTGGTCCATGACCCAGGTACTTACATTATTTAAGTTTAGCCTTTTTGGAAATTAAGGATTATTAGTTTTGTCAACACAGCAATTTGAAAAATGTAAAATATGAACACTTTTTTTTTAATCCTTCCCTCCTCCCTTCATACATTTTTATTTTCTTTTTTAGCAAAAAATGTATTATTAAGTTCCAAGTTTTGCCAGGTTCAGGGCTAGGCACTAGACACACATGGGTTAACATTGGTTCCTGCCTTTTTGGAACTTCTAAACATTTATGTCCTTTATTTTATCTATTAGAAGTTTTCTGGATATTTTCAGCTAGTTTCAAAAACTGAAAGGATTGCAAAGAGAACAGATTAAGAACCAATGAATTAAAGGTATTTAAAGGCAAAAGATGTGGAAAGAGCAAGTCTTAGAATCCTAGAACCTGCATTCATGTACTTTTCACCACTTTCTAGCTATGTGATTCTGGACAAGTTGCTTTAACCTCCCTGAAACTGTTAATAAATAACTGTTTTTAACTTGTTGTTTGATTTGTACCAATTACTAACTTTCTGTACATGTTTCAATAGCCTCTTTTTTTTGGTCCTATAATTATCCGTAAGATTAATCACATCAGAGTCAGAGTTTCAAGTTTTTGTTTGTTTGTTTTTTGTTTTAAACCTCTATTCTCAAGAGTTCTGTGTGAGTGTGTTTGTATGTGTGGATGTGTGTACTCTATATATTATAATTTTTTAAAAATATCATTTTGTTCTTGTTCTATGGATACAATATCTTCTCTCTGCATGCCTTTTCCACATTGCCTTTTTTTCTCCTAATTTGTGTTTTCCTCCATCTTCTATGTTAAAAGCTTTCCTCGGATGTTGGATAATCCCTAGTAGTAAAGATTAAGAATAGATGTCTAAACAGCTTATTGGACTTGCTGAACCTATGGTAGGCTTGCAAATTTGAGGTTTACTATAGGTGATCAAGTGAGTTGTTTGTTGATAAACCATCAGAATCAGTATTAGGTCTTTTCTCTTGTGTTAGAAGTATTCCCCCAAAAGGTACCCTTCCAATTGCCTGCATGGAGTGGAAAAGGTCTAGATATATCTTCTGAGACCCACGTAGAAGAAAGGGTGGTGTCTTAGTCCATTCAGGCTGCTATAACAAAATGCCACAGACTGGATAGCTCATAAACAACAGAAATTTATTTTTCACAGTTTTGGAGGCTGAGAAAGTCTAAGATCAGGGTGCCAGCATGGTTACCTTTTGTTGAAGGCTGTGTTCTTGGTTTATAACCAGCATCTTCTTGCTATGTCTTCATGTGGTGGAAGGGACTAGGGATCTCTCTGGAGCACTAATCCCATTCATGAGGGCTCATGACTTAAACACCTCCCAAAGGTCCCACCTCCTAATACCATTATCTTTGGAGGTTAGGATTTCAACATATGAATTATGGGGAACACAAACATTCAGATCATAGCAGGTGGATAGTGTCAGCATCCACCTTTTGGTGTACAATCAATTAATTCCCATGTCTTTGCCAGCCAATCCCTAGACCAAAACCCTCTGTTTTACTCTCTCCAGAGAATAACCCTCCTGTCTGCTACCAGGGTAAGGGAGAGGTGGTTGCCAAGTGATGTGGAGTGTTGGAAGGGACTCAAACAGTTTCATCCCACCTATTATTAATGTATCCCAGTTCCCTCCCAACTTCTGAAGAACCTCTTGCTGCCATTTGCTGAGCCTTTTGTGGATTCTGCAGTGTAATTAGCTTTGCTTCTTAGCTTTTCCACCAGTTAGGGCCTGGCTTTCTTGGTTCTCCTAAATCCTTTAACACTTATGCATTGACTTTCAAGCTTCCAAAATTTTGTTGCTGTTATTTCATCTCTAGTTTTCTTTGTATGTGTGGGGTTTTGTATTAAAAAAAAACAACTTTTTTTTCTGTTATCTTTCTTGGGTAATTTTAGGGCTTTGGGAGGTAGCATATTTAGATATATGTTTAATCTGCCATCTTAACCCTGAATTCCTTTGATCTTTCTAAAGTTGAAAATCTTACTTACGGATCTTCAGTTACACTCCCTGATCTCACTAGAGTCAAACTAAAGGGAATGTTTGACCATACTTTTCTCTTTTTAAGATCTGTGTTCCTGTTATTTATAAATGATGATATCAGCTATATTTTCTAGCAAATACTCGTACTTTACTAAAATTTAAAATTGGATTTTAAGAATAGATTTATATATCTCTGATGAATTATCAGAGAAAATTTAAATATGTTCAGAGATGAATAACTGAGGCGAATTCATTGAGAGAGAGTGTGTGTGAGAGAGAGAGAAAGAGTGTGTGTGTGTTTTGAGATTTAGTCTATTAGAAGCTACACATGCCCTAATATAGATTAAATGTATGCCCCCAGAATATATTTTTATCTACATTTATCCTTCAACAGTAAATATGTAGTCAGGATTTGATGTGAACACATTTTGCTGCATCCAGAGACTCTGTACTTCATGGAACGAAACTTCTTCCAGTTAGTAGAAGAGTGCTTATCCCAGCTCCTGGTTTTCCAAACTGGAGACCCCAATCTTTTTTCCAGAAACAGACTTTTTGCTTTCACCTTAAGCAGAGAAAAAACTCTGTTATTATTCACAGAGACAGTGCTTGTATTTGCTTTCAAATCTGATTATACCAGGACACTGTAGTAATTTTTTCATTTGCAATCCACTTTAAATAACAGTTCAAAGTTTTCAGAGATTCACATTTGTAATACTACTTACATCCTCAGTGAGGTTTTGTTGAGGGTGAGTTTGCAGGTAGAGGGGTGGAAAGAGGATCAGGAGTAGTTGCTAGGTAGGAATTGAGGTGAGCCTCTATTATAATGACTCTAGGGTTGACTCTAGTTTTGTATATCCTAGTTTAAAGAGTTCAAGTGCAGAATAGTCACCTACTCATAGACAGAAATATTATAGACTACAAGCTTTATTTCTGATTTTGGCCAACAGTCTTAGTGCAATGGACTGAATTGTGTCCCCCTCAAAATTCATATGTTGAAGCCCCTTAACGCCCAATGTGATGGTGTTTGGAGATGCAGCCTTTGGAAGGTAATTATGTTTAGATGAGGTCATGAGGGTGGGACCGTCAGGATGGAATTAGTGCCCTTACAAGAGGAGACACCAGAGAGCTTGCTGTCCTTCTATCTGCCATATGAGGACAGAAAAGGCCGTGTCTACAATTCAGAAAGTGAGGCCTCACCAAAACCCAACCATGCTGGCATTCTGATCTTTTTGACTTATAGCCTTGCTTAAGCAATCCAGTCTATGGTATTTTATATGGCAGCCTAAGCTGATAATACACTTGGAAACTCATTGGTCAAATGGGAGACAGCCTGATTTCAACCCATCTGTACTCTGGAAATGTAACTGAGGATATTTTCTCATACCAACTGATTCTCCAGTTCTCCACACAACAACTGGGTGTACAATAACTCAATTCAATTTTGGTACTGTCTACCTGGCGTTAGCATCAGATCCCCCAGGTTAAAGGGGCTCAGTCCCACAAGACTGCCCCTACCTCAGGTTCCAGTTCTAAGTTCCAGGCCACTCATATTTCTGACTGACTGGCTATAAATGGTATAAAAGATATAAAGCATCCAAATTTCAATAATTTGCTAGAATGGCTTATAGAACTCAGGAAAACACTAACTTTTTTGCATTTACCAGTTTATTACAAAGGATACAACTCAGGAACAGCCAAGTGGAAGAGATGAATAGGGCAAGGTATGAGGGGTGGAGGGGATATGGAGCTTCCATACCTTCTTCATTGCACCACCCTCCCAGCAAGTTAATTAACATGTTTACCAATCCAGAAGCCCATCAGATATCTTTGTTCAAGAGTTTTTAGGGAGCTCAATCTCTAGCCCCCTCCCTATGGGAATGTGGGTAGGGCAGAAAGTTCTAACCAGTAATCACTTGGTCTTTCTAGTAACCAGCTCCATCCTGAAGCTCTCTAGGGGCCCTACCCCAAGTCACTGCATTAGTATAAGCTCAGGTGTGATAATCAAAGGGGCTTGTTGTGAATAACAAAAGACACTCTTGTCACTCAGGGTTTTAGGACCTCTGTTCCAGGAACCTGAGACAAAGATGATATATATACATACACACACATATATAATACAAAGACTATACATATATATACTTTTATTTATTTTTTGAGGCTATTAAGTATTGCTTTATTTATTTTTATTGAGGTGTAGTTGATGTATAATGTTATACAAGTTTCACTATGTACAACATAGTGATTCACAGTTTTTAAACCAAAAATGTTTTTTGTTATACTACAACCCAAAGCCCATACCCTGTTTGTTTGTGGGTCAGCTCCTCAATCATTCATCAGGTTTGTAAAGAAGGAAGAAAGCAAGAAAGTAAGTAAACATTTCTGTGGTTTGTCTGGGTGCTTTTTGACTAGGTAAGAGAGAAATGTCTTAAATAATATGGAAATTATGTTATTGTTAGAAAGAAAATGCCACCACCTTCTCTGTCACAAATGCCAACATTTGGAGAGGAAATGGTTCTTGCCTTTGGAGAACTGAGTGGTTATATCAGCTTTGCTACACAACAGAAGAACCTTGCCCCTGTATCCTACTTAAAACAACTTTGGCAATGATATTTTGGCTGGTGAGAAACTAATTAGAAGATGAGACAATTTTACATACTCTTTAAATGACCCAGAGTTTCAAACAGATGTTTCAGGGAAATGCAAACCTGGTGCTCTTCCATTAGCCAATTACCTTGTTGCAACTGTCACAGGCTCTTTTGTACAATAATTATGAAGAATTATGTCCCAGCTGGCAACAGAAATGTACATTGTTTAGCTCAATTTGAAGGAAGTTTGGTGGTAATTAGAGACCCAGTTTTTCTGTTAAGCCTTGAAAAAGGAAACTATCACAATTGAGAAGACCTTGATGAAAGGCATAGGGGCAGACCACATTCTCCAAGAAGCATACACAGTAGAGTCTTGTAGGATAATGTACAAACACACAACACACACACATACACACACACACACACAATCAGAAGAGCTCTAACTCCAAAACAACTTAAACAGAAGTGGAGAAGTAGAGAAAAGAGTAAGGAATAAACTATAACATAACTTGAAGCACTGAGATTTAAATTTCATAGCATTTAAACATAATTGCATGAATTCTTGCTGGCTTCTCTTGATGTCTCAACAATTTTTTTAGGATCTCTTTTTGTACCTTTAAAAATATTAGCTTTGGGCTTCCCTGGTGGCGCAGTGGTTGAGAGTCCGCCTGCCGATGCAGGGGAAACGGGTTCGTGCCCCGGTCCGGGAAGATCCCACATGCCGCGGAGCGGCTGGGCCCGTGAGCCATGGCCGCTGAGCCTGCGCATACGGAGCCTGTGCTCTGCAACGGGAGAGGCCACAACAGTGAGAGGCCCGTGTACCGCAAAAAAAAAAAAAAAAAAAAAAAAATATTAGCTTATATATCTATAAAGGAATAGTTTTAACATTGAATTTTTCAGTAGAATTATTAGATTGGGGGAAAAAATCCTTGTTTGACTCTATAATACCTCACTCTCTTAAAACAAGCAAGCAAACAAACCTTTGAGTTGAAATTAAAGACAAAGATAAGCATAAACACTTGTTAAGACTGTATAAGGCTTGATTCTTTTAAGGTCAAATAATTAGTTATTATTTTGCTTAGTGACCTTAAGACTTTTGCATATTAAATAAAAGTTCCAGTCACTCAAATATGCAGAAAGCCATATGGATTATCATTATGTATGATAAAAAAATTTTCATTATGTATCTATAGGTTTTATTCTTGGGACCTGGCAAAGAATTTGCTTTTTTCCTCTACAAACTCCCAAAGCATAGTAAGTCATTGGAAGCCAAGCATTCAGTACAAACAGTTTCAGTTTCCATATTTCCTAGCAGGCCAGCCAAGAGCTATCCTAGGAAAATGCAAAGAAAAAGTTTATTTCTGGAAAATACAAATATGTTCTTGTACTTGTAAATATTTTCCTACCCCATATTTTTGAAATTAACATCAATTAGCATGGGTCACATTGACTTGTGTTTATAAACCAGCTCTGCATTTCATTTTAGACGAAGATGAAATATTCATTCTATTTTTTTTTACCATCTCCCAGTGTGATAATATATTTACAATAAAGAACATCTGGATATTTGCAATTGGAGAAGTCTTCATGCTTTTGAAATATAACATTTAATAAATAGTTCTCCTTCCACTGCTAAGTAACAATCAGCATGTCTCAGATACTTGGGTGGGTTTTTTTGTAAAAAGCATTTGCTCTTTTGTATTATTTAAGACATCCTAATATTGTAGGTAGGTGGTGAAAAAGCAAGTTGGACGTCAGGAGAAAAAAAATCTAAAATTTTGTAATAAATTAGGATAATTATGGCAACATGGTTAAATCTTAATGAAGAATAATGGTTCTTTTTCCTCCCTTGGTCAGGCCAAGCGTTGCAAGTATATGCGTGATGTTACAATACTGCCCCCTACTGTAAGACTTTACTGGGCCCTTTCAAAGGAACATCAAGAAAAAAATAGGAGAAACTAACTGATGACTGGGGCAAGTAGATCTTATTACATTTGGCATTTTAAAAGCATATTCTGATGAATGGTTCAGGCCCCTTAAATGCAGAAATCTAGAATAATAGTACAATATATACTTTTGTTTCTCAGTTTGTTTTCTTTCGAATTAATGTCTTTGCTTCTCTGTTCCTTTGAGGTAAACAGAGGAAACTTTCCTCCCCTGACATACTTTGAGATGATGGATCTTACTAGGGGTTTTGTGAATGTGTTTTTGTTTTAATTAGTGTTGGTTTCAAGGAATTTTGCATCTTTGAAAAAAGCACACAGGGTATCTTTGAGGCTGGATAAAGAATGATGCTTTTGTCTATCTTCAGTGTGGCTTTGGTATTTTTAATAACAGGAATGAGTCTTGGGGTAAAGTATATCAACTCAACCAATCATATCTTGGAGTTTATCCAGTCTTAAATCTAACTGTCTGTAAACAACTTTGTATTCTTTTACATTGAGTAAAGCTACAAATTCATGTGAACAAGCCTTTGGCATGAATACGATTTAGGCTGCCTTTTTTGTTTTGTTTTTCTAAAAGTTGAAAAATTTTTCTTTTTTATGGGTACTGCTTTAAAAAAATGATTCTGATGACATTTCTTTTGCCAATGCACATTTTCTGACATTAAAAAACAAATCAAAAGCCACTTATCATATGAATCATTGTTAAAGTCAGCAGTAATCCACTGTGTAAAATCTCTCTGTAAAGGCGCAGAGGCTGGGGGCTTAAACCTGGAGCACATTAAATTAGTTCCAGTCTCTCGCCAACGGGCTTCGCCTGGCTTGCTTAGGCAGGCAAAACGGAAACAGGCAGTTTATAACGTGAAGTCTGCTTTAAAAACCATGGGGTTCATTGGAGGAAGATTTATATCCTCCACTTATATAAACATTACAAATATGGACTGCAAGTAGGAGGGAAACCTTTATCGAAATCTCTTGAAGAGCTTTTTCATTGTGAGTAAAATGGACAGCTTGCACTGTTGTTTGAAGATATGCCAGCAGTTCGACAATCATCTTTTTCACTGCTTCGCCTGATTAAAATGTAGCATTGTGAAGACTAACCAGACCACCTACTTTTAATTTATTTTCTTGATGAGACTATGTTGGCATCAAAAGTGGAGCCAAAAAGCTCTGTGCCAAAGGAGAAAATTGTCATTTCAGGATTTAAAAAAAAGACAATATAATTATATAAAGACTTGGGGAAAGGGGAATCTGGATATCAGTTTATATCACCTCCTAATTTAAAATGATTTTTATATATAAACACTATCCTAGATTTCATGTTGTCTTTAGGGTTGTAATAGAACACAGATGAGGCTTGAAATATTTGATCCAATAAAACGAGAAAGACTGCAAGGAAAGATTACCAGTTGAGATTAGAGTGGCTATTTATTTCACTTTTCACATATGGTGATTTTAAGTCCATGAGCTAAATTTCTGTTTTCTTCTCATTTGTTTTTACCTTATTTTTAATATCTTGAAAATTTCCATAGAAATGTACTTTCCTCTGCCCCAAACATGTCTAATAGGGCCCTAAGACAAAATTGTCTTTTTTTCTTTAGGCTTGTTAGCAGTAGCTACTATTTGGTGGACTTCAGCCACAATCCAGGTAGTACTGTATCAGTTTTTCTTTGGATTTCTTCACTCTGTCTGAAAGATAGCACATCTGGTTTTAGCATTGTTAGCTGATTCCAAATGTAAGGTTATTCTTAAACCTTAAAAATCTTAAAAGCTTAAACCTAAAATGTGAAACCATAAACCTAAAAATCTAAAAACCTTAAAAATCAGGGCTGACTGTAAGAAGTGACATGGTGAAAGCATTTGAAGGACATAACATGAAACCAGAACCTGCAGGAGTGTGGGGTTAACATCTCAGGAGCTCAGCCCAGAAGGGCCAGCTTGGCTATTTGCCCACCAGGCCTGTAGGCTGTGACTGCCATTGGAAGTAAAGGCAGATTTCTGAAAGGGAAGGACAGTCATTTGACTTCCAGGTGTGCAGAAGTGGGAGATGTAATTAGATTCAGTGTAAAAAAAAAAAAAAAAAAGAAAAAGGTACAATCAAGGCTCTCTGGCCAATAACATAATAATAGTGATAATAGTAATCATTTTTGTGAGTCTCATTTGTTAAGCTCTGATTATATGCTATGTACCATGCTAAATGCTTTACATATATCATTATTTTTCCTCTTTGCAACAACTCAGTTTCTTAAGTGAGGAACCCAGGGTACAGAGGCTTAGGTCACATCATTGGTAGTGGTCAGAGCTGGTCACTGCAACCAGAAATTCTGACTCCAGAGCCGTGCTTCTAGCTTGCTTAACCACTACATTATACACGTTGATTTTTCCTGTTTCGGCAGACGTGTGGGGTTTCCATATCACATCACTAACTTGTAATCCTGTTAATGCCAAACACTGCCCAGACTTTTTATCGGCAGCTCTATCTGTCCCTACAGCCATGATACTCAGATGAGTGGCCCTGAGTGTGATAATGAACTGTTTTGTGTTGTGAGCTGGGATGGAGGCAGGAGGGCTATAGAATGACTGTGCCAGAGGTTGTCAGGTAGTGATGAAAAGAATTCTCTGTTACTCTGTACAGAGGACTAAGATAAAGGATGATGCTTGTTAATCTGCAGCTAGTCTGTGATCTGTCCTTCCAAACAATTAAGTTATCCTAAATCCGTAATATCTACCAGTGAGAGTTAGAATTTTACTAGAGGAAGACCTCTAGTTTCAAAGATAAGTTGACCTAATCTTGAAGGCAGCAGAATTATTAATCATTGTTCTTTGAGAAATTTGATTTATATTCACCTGTAACATGAAGAACAGAATGTATATGCTATTAAAATGGATTTTCATAATGAATAGCAGTCAGTCTTCAAAAGTAAGGCACAAATACATCACCAGCAATAACATATGATTTTAGTCTCTAAAGAGGTTGTGATAGATAATAGTGAATTTCTTCTTTACATAATTGGACAACCCACCACCCCCCCCCAAAAAAGGAAATCCCAAAGGTTAGAAGGTAACAGAGTGATAGTAGTGGTGAGAGGAGGATGAGAAGGAAAAGAAGAAAACCCTACTCTTGTTAGCATGTAGACCTGTGAGATGAAATGTATGGTCTAGAGTGGGTGGAAGAAGAAACAAAGGTATAACTATTGTATTTATGGTATTTAAAATGAAGGAGGTAGTCAGTAGAGAATCCAGAGTTGTGATAGAAATGGATGATATCTATATGTGTGTGGTTATATGTTGGGGAATGGGGTAGGGATGCAAGTGAGCTAAATTCTAGTCTCTCACGGTAGGAAGTCAATAATAACATAAGAAAAAAGTGATTTGTAAAAAAATTGGTGCAGCCATTATGTAAAACAGTATGGAGGTTTCTAAAAAAACTAAAAATAGAGTCGCCATGTGACCCATGTGACCCAGCAATCCCACTCCTGGGCATATATCTGGAGAAAAGTATAATTCGAAAAGATACATGCACCCTAATGTTCACTGCAGCATTGTTTACAATAGTCAAGACATGGAAGCAACCTAAATGTCCATTGACAGATGAATGGATAAAAAAGATGCGGTACATATATACAATGGAATATTACTCAGCTATAAAAAAGAACAAAACAATGCCATTTGCAGCAACATGGATGGACCTAGAGATTATCATACTAATTGAAGTAAGTCAGAAGGAGAAAGACAAACACCATACGATGTCACTTATATGCAGAATCTAAAATATGACACAAATGAACTTATCTACGAAACAGAAACAGACTTACAGACAGAGAACAGACTGTGGTTGTCAAGGGGGAGGGGGATGGGGGAGGGATGGATTGGGAGTTTGGGATTAGCAGATGCAAACTATTATATATGTATAACTGAATCACTTTGCTGTACACCAGAAAGAACACAACATTGTAAATCAGCTATACTTCAATAAAATCAGTTTACAAAAAATAAAATGAAGGAGGTAATCAGTAGAGAAACCAGAGTTGTGATAGAAATAGGTGATATCTATATGTGTGTGGTTATATTTTGGGAATGGGGTAGGGATGCAGGTGAGCTAAATTCTAGTCTCTCACAGTAGAAAATCAATAGTGATGTAAGAAAAAGGTGATTTATAAAAGTAGTATAACTATAACACATTATTTAGTGACTTGATGGTGATCTCTAGAGAAACCAAAACCAAAAATCAACCAAAAGTGGTTTTCTCTGAGACGTAGGAGTGGGCTTGGGAAGGGGTAAACAGGAGGCTGTTGCTGTCCATTATGACCCCTTTAAGTATTAGAATCAAATCTTATGAACCATATTCATGTTTTACTTTGATAAGAATATTTTTTTAAAAAGAACTTTGATTAAAAACAAAAGAACACTCAAGTTTCTACTTTAAAAAAAGAGAGAGAACAAAATATCCCCTCATGCACTCCATTATACTTTCCTTTTCCCCCTTAAGGAGGGATCTGAAAAAATTAAGTAACTACTCTTAGTTTTGTTTAGTCTCAGAAGTTCCCTTTGTTGGTAAGGTAAAGTTTCCAGAAAAGACAATTTTTCATAATCTGGTTAATTAGGCCAACATTTTTGATGACTAAATAAACCTGACCAATGACCTGTGGGCCATTTTGATTAATTTTCAATTCCAAATTACTGAGACCCATAGATTTAAGTGATGGATGTAGTGACAAGATGCCTCAAGGACTTTCTTAAATTATCTTTGCCTTTTCGTTACTGTTACCGGAATATACTTGTACTCTGGAAGTCTGCTTCTCTGTAACATAATCACAGCAACCTTGACTGTCTGAAATCTTAAAGCTGGTTAACCACTTACAAAATCCTGTTATGCTCTCTTTGGAGGTGGTTGATAATCCTGGCTCATTACATACCTTTTAATACCAGTATTTGTCTTAGTTTTCTGCACAGACCATTTTTGCTCATTTCTTACATCGTCATTCTTAGATAGACTTTTTTGGTCATTATATATTGTTCCTAAAAACCTTTTTTGGCTGAACCGATTTGACCTTAGACTTATCTTTAGTTCTCAGGAAATTTAGTCGTTTCCCAGTTTAGCAATCTGACAAGTTAGATGTTATTTATGCTTATAGGGTTTTTTAAAAGGAGATGGTTTTCAGTATATGTAAATATATATTTGCATTTCCTGAGTATGTAGTCTTAGGCTTACTAATTTCTTTTGTGCCATTAACTGTGAATAGAAAATCAAGCTTTCTCCATTTATCAACCTCAAAAATTCATGTAAGATGCTGTTGTTTTATAACATTTTTTAAATGTGCCATCCTAATGAAAGATGCACGTTTGCTGTGTGGCAACACCACTTCTCTGTAGAGCACTTTTACATCCCTTATCCCATTCAGTCATCACAACAACCCTGTGAGGAAGGCAGGGGAGGAGTCATCATCCCCATTTCATAGACAAGGATGAGTGATTTGCAAGTAGTCACATGGTTAGTGGTCTAGTGGTTGGAAGAACAACTCAGTGCTCTGACCTTGACTTCACGGTTCTCTGCAGCAGGATTTAAATCTAGGGCTTTTGCTTAAAACAAGTAAGGGAGTGTGATCCGCCCTCGTTCTGGACCTCATTTTCTCCTTCACAGCTGCTTCTTGCTTTTCTTTCCATTTGACTTGTTATAAGCCTGAGGGAGAGCCAACAAGACTTGTATCTTGGGGGATGGAGAAATCACTCACTTTATTTTGGAAATTTTGATTAAAAATAATTTTTTATAATCTCTGAAAAAACAAAAATAAGGAGTGTGTTGGATTCAGCATCCAGGTAGGTGATGTAAACAAGGTGGAAGACAATAGGGAGCTGTGGAAACCGTAGTGACCCTAAGAGGAGATGCCCAGCCTCAAGGGGACGATGACTCTTTAGATTCTCCTTTTATTCAGCAGGAGCCTCAGTGTTGCTTGAACTTGCAGATTTTTAAGAGAAGTTGGAAGTTTGAATATTTTATGGGAAATTTCCCAATTTTCAAATACCCTTTTTGCTAAAAAAAACATTTGATTCCCAGGGCCTGCAGCTTGGGACCCCTGACATAAATATTACTGTTCCTCTGTATAGGCACTTAGGAGCAGCCAGGGCTGAGGCAACCCCTGGGGCTGAGCTCATCTTTCCCTGTTCCAGGGGTGGTCTCTACTGGAAAGAGACCATGAAAGGGGTGCTCTTAGGACGGGAAAGTTTACAGACAGTGGATGGGGAACCTTGTGGCATCTAGGAAACCCCTTTCTAATTTATGTTTTTTAATTTTCCTATAGAAAACCCTTCTTGGGGTTACAAAGTGTTGTCTCTGTTGCTTTCTATGATACTGCCTTACCTGTTTCTGTTGAGAAGCCAAATAAATAATCATGGTCATGTTTGACGTATGTAGGAAAAAATAATTTATGAATATTTTCAAACTTGATTTTTCTGCAAGCAAATATTGCTCAACTTTTACATTTAATATTGTTCTAGATCTAAAGCAAAGTAAATGCAAACCTTATATTTCTTGGTTATCAGTATAGCTTTTTGTGATAACATATTTTGGTTCTTAAATAATTTTATATATCTTAATTTCTGTAATGTCAGGGACCTTTTTTTCTTTTTCTTTTCTTTTTTTTTTTTTTTGCGGTATGCGGGCCTCTCACTGTTGTGGCCTCTCCTGTTGCGGAGCACAGGCTCCGGACACGCAGGCTCAGTGGCCATGGCTCACTGGCCTAGCTGCTCCGCGGCATGAGGGATCTTCCTGGACCGGGACACAAACCCGTGTCTCCTGCATCGGCAGGCAGACTCTCAACCACTGCGCCACCAGGGAAGCCCTCAGGGACCTTTTTATAGCAATTCTGGTTTTAAAAATACAGCAACTCTCTGGTTTCAACTTCTGGAAGAGTTCACAGATATAACCTACTATAGTTCATTGGATTGGAAACTATTCATATTTAATTTAATTTGAATCAGAGCATTTAATAATCCAGCTGTGGTTTTACTGTTTCATATTCTTTTTCTTAATTTTTATTTAATATTGGAGTATAGTTGATTAACACTTATGTTAGTTTCAGGTGTACAGCAAAGTGATTCAGTTATACATGTATCTATTCTTCTTCAAATTCTTTTCCCATTTAGGTTATTATAGAATAATTATTTTATTCATTTATCCAGCATTGATTATTTCCCTGGCATTGGGGGTTCAACAGAGAACAAAAACCATATGGAAATCTTTGCTTTCATGGAGTTTATCTTCTGGTGTGGAGAGATAGATGATAAAGAAAATAAATAAGTAAATTATGTAGTATATTAAAAGGTGATGAATGGTGTAGAATAGGAAGTATTACTGGTGGAGAAGTTTGTAATTTTGTAAATAGAATGGTCAAGAAGGCCTCACTGAGAAGGTGACATTTGGGCAAAGACCTAAAGAGAGATAAGGCAGTAAGTCATATAGATCATTTGCGGGCAGAGGTTATAGCAAAAGCAAAGGTCCTCAGGTGAAAGGTGCCAGGTGTTTTCAGAGAAGACCTAGGAGGCCTGTGTGGCTGGAGCAAAGCAGGCATGGGAAGGAGATGAGGTCAGAAAGACCCTTTGGGACTTTATAGGCTATGATAAGGACACATATACAACACACACACACACACACACACACACACACACACACACACACACACACACACACACAAGCATCTGTCTCCACTAAAATTTCAGAACTGTTCCCCAGTTAGTAAAATAGAAGAGGCCACTGAATGGACATTATTTTCCATTATTAAAGTATTTTGTGCCAGTTGAATGTTGGGCTAAAGCGAAGATGAAGAATAGGTTGACTATATCAAGAGGGAATTCAGATTGATTAAGTGTTGGAATGTAGCGTCAGAATCTCTAGTTTTGAAAACTCTTAGAAGGCGGAGGAGTAAGACACGAGATCACCTTTCTCCCCACAAATACATCAAAAACACATTTACATGTCGAACAACTCCTACAGAACACCTACTCAACACTGGCAGAAGACCTCAGACTTCCAAAAAGGCAAGAAACTCCCCACGTACCTGGGTAGGGCAAGAGAAAAAAGAAAAAACAGAGACAAAAGAATAGGGACGGGACCTGCACCTCTGGGAGGGAGCTGTGAAGGAGGAAAAGTTTCCACATACTAGGAAGCCCCTTCACAGACGGAGACTGCGGGTGGCGGAGGGGGGAAGCTTTGGAGCCATGGAGGAGAGTGCAGCAACAGTGGTGCGGAGGGTAAAGCAGAGAGATTCCTGCACAGAGTGCCGACCAGCACTCATCAACCCGAGAGGCTTGTCTGCTCACATGCTGGGGTGGGCAGGGGCGGGGAGCTGAGACTCTGGCTTCGGTCGGATCCCAGGGAGAGGACTGGGGTTGGCTGCGTGAACACAGCATGAAGGGGGCTAGTGCGCCATGGCTAGCCGGGAGGGAGTCCGGGAAAAAGTCTGGAACTGCCAAAGAGGCAAGAGACCATTGTTTCCAGGTGCGCAAGGAGAGGCGATTCAGAGCACCGCCTGAACAGGCTCCAGAGATGGGCGTGAGTCGCAGCTCTCAGTGAAGACCTCAGAGACGGGCATGAAACAGTAAGGCTGCTGCTGCTGCCACCAAGAAGCCTGTGTTGCAAGCACAGGTCACTATCCACACCTCCCCTCCCAGGAGCCTGTGCAGCCCACCACTTACAGGGTCCCGTGAACCAGGGACAACTTCCCGGGAGAACACATGGTGCACCTCAGGCTGTTGCAACGTCACGCTGGCCTCTGCCACCGCAGGCTATCCCTGCATTCCATACCCCTCCCTCCCCCTGGCCTGAGTGAGCCAGAGCCCCCGAATCAGCTGCTCCTTTAACCCCGTCTTGTCTGAGCGAAGAACAGATGCCCTCAGGCGACCTACAGGCAGAGGCTGGTCCAAACCCAAAGCTGAACCCCAGGAGCTGTGCAAACAAAGAAGAGAAAGGGAAGTCTCCCCAGCAGCCTCAGGAGCAGCGGATTAAATCTCCACAATCAACTTGATATACCCTGCATCTGTGGAATACATGAATAGACAATGAATCATCCCATAATTGAGGCAGTGGACTTGGGGAGCAACTGTAGACTTGGGGTTTGCTGTATGCGACGGACTAGTTTCTGATCTTTATGTTTATCTTAGTTTAGTTTTTAGTGCTTGTTATCACTGATGGATTTGTTTATTGGTTGGGTTGCTCTTTTTTTTATTACTTTTTAATTTTAATAATAACTTTTCAATTTTTTATTTTTTTTATTTTTTATTTTTTTATTTTTTTGTGGTACGTGGGCCTCTCACTGCTGTGGCCTCTCCTGTTGCGGAGCACAGGCTCCGGACGCACAGGCTCAGTGGCCATGGCTCATGGGCCCAGCTGCTCCGCGGCATGTGGGATCCTCTCAGACCAGCGCACGAACCCATGTCCCCTGCATTAGCAGGGGGACTCCCAACCACTGAGCCACCAGGGAAGCCCCAATTTTTAATTTTAATACATTATTTTATTTATTTATTTATTTTGGTTCTTTCTTTTTTTTCTCCCTTTTCTTCTGATCCGTGTGGCTGACAGGGTCTGGTGCTCTGGCTGGGTGTCAGGCCTGAGCCTCTGAGGTGGGAGAGCCAAGTTCAGGACATTGGACCACAAGAGACCTCCCAGCCCCATGTAATATCAATCGGCGAGAGCTCTCCCAGAGAGCTCCATCTGAACACGAAGACCAAGTTCCACTCAACGACCAGCAAGCTCCAGTGCTGGACACCCCATGCCAAACAACTAGCAAGACAGGAACACACCCCCACCCATTACCAGAGAGGCTGCCTAATATCATAATAAGTTCACAGACACCCCAAAACACACAACCGGATGCAGTCCTGCCCACTAGAAAGAAAAGATCTAGTCTCATCCACCAGAACACAGGCACCAGTCCTCCACTGGGAAGCCTACACAACTCACTGAACCAACCCTACCCACTGGGGGCAGACACCAAAAACAGCAGGAACTACGAACCTGCAGCCTGCAAAAAGGAGACCCCAAACACAGTAAGTTAAACAAAATGAGGAGACAGAGAAGTATGCAGCAGATGAAGGAGCAAGGTAGAAACACACCAGACGAAACAAATGAAGAGGAAATAGTCTACCTGAAAAAGAGTTCAGAGTAATGATAGTAAAGATGATCCAAAATCTTGGAAATGGAATGGAGAAAATACAAGAAACGTTTAACAAGGACCTAGAACTAAAGAGGAAACAAACCATGATGAACATGGTACTATACATAGAGAATCCTAAAGATGCTACCAGAAAAGTACTAGAGCTAATCAATGAATTTGGTAAAGTAGCAGGATATAAAATTAATGCACAGAAATCTCTTGCATTCCTATACACTAATGAGAAATTTGAAAGAGAAATGAAGGAAACACCCCCATTTACCATTGCAACAAAAAGAATAAAATACTTAGGAATAAACCTACCTGAGGAGACAGGAGACTTGTTTGCAGAAAACTAAAAGACACTGATGAAAGAAATTAAAGACAATACAAACAGATGGAGAGATATACCATGTTCTTGGATTGGAAGAATCAGCATCGTGAAAATGACAGTACTACCCAAAGTAATCTACAGATTCAGTGCAATCCCTGTCAAGATACCAATGACATTTTTCACAGAACTAGAAGAAAAACATTTCACAATTTGTATGGAAACACAAAAGACCTGGACTAGCCAAAGCAACCTTGAGAAAGGAAAATGGAGCTGGAGGAATCAGGCTCCCTGACTTCAGACTATACTACAAACCTACAGTAATCAAAACAGTGTGATACTGGCACAAAAACAGAAATATAGATCAATGGAACAAGGTAGAAAGCCCAGAGATAAACCCATGCACATATGGTCACCTTATCTTTGATGAAGGAGGCAAGAGTGTCCAGTGGAGAAAAGACAGCCTCTTCAATAAGTGGTACTGGGAAAACTGGACAGATACATGTAAAAGCATGAAATTAGAACACTCCCTAACACCATACACAAAAATAAACTCAAAATGGATTAAAGATCTAAAGATAAGGCCAGACACTTTAAAACTCTTAGAGCAAAACATAGGCAGAACACTATGACATAAATCACAGCAAGATCCTTTTTGACCCACCTCCTAGTGTAATGGAAATAAAAACAAAAGTAAACAAATGGGACCTAATGAAACTTAAAAGCTTTTACACAGCAAAGGAAACCACAGACAAGACGAAGAGACAACCCTCAGAGTGGGAGAAAGTATTTGCAATCGAAGCAAATGACAAAGGATTAATCTCCAAAATATACAAGCAACTCATGCAATTCAATATAAAAAAAACAACCCAATTAAAAATGGGCAGAAGACCTAAATAGACATTTCTCCAATGAAGATATACAGATTGCCAAGAAACACATGAAAGAACGCTCAACATCACTAATTATTAGAGAAATGCAAATCGAAACTACAATGAGGTATCACCTCACACCAGTCAGAATGGCCATCATCAAAAAATCTAGAAGCAATAAATGCTGGAGAGGGTGTGGAGAAAAGGGAACCCTCTTGCACTGTTCTTGGGAATGTAAATTGATACAGCCACCATGGAGAACAGTATGGAGGTTCCTTAAAAAACTAAAAATAGAACTAGAATTTGACCCAGCAATCCCACTACTGGGCATATACCCTGAGAAAACCATAATTCAAAAAGAGTCATGTACCACAATGTTCACTTCAGCTCTCTTTCCAATAGCCAGGACATGGAAGCAACCTAAGTGTCCATCGACAGATGAATGGATAAAGAAGATGTGGCACATATATGCAATGGAATATTACTCAGCCATAAAAAGAAACGAAATTGAGTTATTTGTAGTGAGGTGGATGGACCTAGAGTCTGTCATACAGAGTGAAGTAAGTCAGAAAGAGAAAAACAAATATTGTGTGCTAACACATATATACGGAATCTGAAAAAAAAAAAAGGTTCTGAAAACCTAGGGGCAGGACAGGAATAAAGACACAGACGTAGAGAATGGACTTGAGGACATGGGGAGGGGGAAGGTTAAGCTGGGATGAAGTGAGAGAGTGGCATGGACTTATATACACTACCCAATGTAAAATAGATAGCTAGTGGGAAGCAGCCGCATAGCACAGGGGGACCAGCTCGGTGCTTTGTGACCACCTAGAGGGGTGGGATAGGGAGGGTGGGAGGGAGGGAGATGCAAGAGTGAGGAGATATGGGGATATATGTATACGTATAGCTGATTCACTTTGTTATACAGCAGAAACCAACACAACAATGTAAAGTGACTATAATCCAATAAAGATGTTTAAAAATAAATAATACAGATCAAACATCTGTAATGAAAATTTAGCATCTGAATTGAAATGTAGTATAAGCATAAAATATGGGCTTGATTTCAAAGATTTAGTATTAAATAAAGAAAATGTCAAAAAAAAAGAATCTCTAGTTTCCTGTATGTTGTTATACCCCTCCTGTTTATTTTTATATCACATTATTCATTTTTCAGCAGATATTTTTGAGTGATGTTATGTGCCAGACACTGGACTAGGCTTTGGATTAAGCAGTGTTATGCATAAAGGATATAGCCAACATTCTAATGATGGATTCTAGTACAATGAAGGGTTACACAGATGTGCTTGGAAGTGGCATAGTATAAACTCCTCCAGTCTATTTTTGTGTGTGTCTAAGGGCAGTTTAGGTAGTATTATGAACTAAATATTTGTGTCCTCTCCCAATTCATTTGTTGAAGCCCTAACCCTCAGTATGATAGTATTTGGAGATGGGGCCTTTTGGAGGTGATTAGGTTTAAATGAGGCCATGAGGGTGGGATCCTCGCCATGGGATTAGTGCTCTTACTAGGAGAAACCAGAGAGCTTGCTCTCTCTTTACCACCTGAGGACACAGCAAGAAGGCAGCAAATTCTGCAAGCCAGGAAGAGGATCCTCACCAGAACCTGAACTTGCTGGCACCCTTATCTCAGACATCCAGCCTTCAGAACTATGGGAAATAAATGTCTGTTCTTTAATCTATCCAGTCTGTGGTATTTTGTTAAACCGTCTAGCCTCCCTTTCCCCATATTTATTGTCTCCTTTTGGTGTTGTGTGACAGAAATCCAAATCTGTTGAGTGGCTTCAGGCATGGTTTGACCCAACTTTTAAAAAAAATAGTTTATTAGGAGTCTGTTTCTCTCTGTTTCTTGGTTCTACTCGCTTCTTTATTATTTTCATTTTTAGGTAGACTGTTTCCAAGTGATGGCAAAGATGCCCCCAGCAGCAATAGGTTTATATTCTCTATGCATGGAGCTAGGGAAGAAAAAATATGCTTCTTTCCCAAGAGCTTAAAGAAAAGTTTCAAGTCTCATAATTCTTGCCCCAGATGGTCGTGGCCTGGGCCATGTGGCTGCTGAATATTCATTCTGTCCAGGGGAATGAATATATTGCATGACCATTCCTGGGTTACTCATTAGTTCCTGAAGTTAGGAATGAGGTCATCCCCATCATATGAGCCAAAATGTGAGCAGTAGTCCCCCAAAGGAAACCTGGGTGCTCTTAACCAGAGAAGGGGCACTCAGTGCTGGGCAGAAGAAAACAAGTGACCACCCTACGTGGGTAGACAATGGATAGCAATTTAAGCAGTTATGTACTTGGTCTCTCTCTCTCTCTCTCTCTCTCTCTCTCTCTTTTTTAGCCTATTGTGTTCAACATTTAATTTACTAGATGAAATTAAGAATCTTCGATTGGATCTATTCTTTCATTAGTTTTAAAAGGCACAAGTCAATACCATAGGTCTACTCTGAACTCTTGAGACTTTTTTTCAGTAATAGTTGTAAGAATGAACCAGTGTACAATCTAGTGACACAGTGCTGTGCGTGCTACCTCCCTTCCATGCAGGGAGGAGGGGGTTAAATGTATTTGTATTCAGACTGGCTTCATTCTGAAGTTGAGCCTTTCTTAGATTTATTATGAAGTTGGAAAGGCACACTAAACACACACACACACACACACACACACACACACACACCATTTTTGAAGCATGAGGACCTTCTCCTTTTGCCTGTTTCCAAAAGTGATTGAACTGATTTTTTTCCCTTAGCTGTGACCAAGCATTTGAACTGTCAGCCAAGAGGTCCCTTTAAATTTGCAGAAAGCAGTGAGTTATAGCATAGATAAACACACACTGAAGTGTTTCTAGAATTATAACCATACAGATCACTAAACTTTCATAATTAATGTTTGTTTTTGTTTTTTTCTTTTTGCTGCTGAGTAAGCATGAGATTAAGGTTTTAACTTTATCCAGTACTGCTTAGTTGTGGGTTTTGTTTTTTTTTTCCCTAATGCCACTTAACCATTAAGCATGTGATATTCCCTTGAGTTGGTTTGGTATTTAATTGAATTTTTCCGTTGAACTACTTGAACTGCTTATATACCCATAGAACCTGTAGGCTGATTCTCATTCTTGTATGCCCCTTCCAAGGAGCACAGTGCATCCACCATTGATTGGTGGTGATGAACACCATCTAACATCAGGGGTCTCTGAATGATAGGGCAGGACTATCTCCTAATGGTTAATTTTTTTTCTTTTGAAAAAGACAATTTTTATTATTTTCTTCATTACAAAAATATATTTATCAAAAAAATTTAGAATATGTTATAGCTTTCCAAAGGCACCTATAATTTCATTATCTAGAGACAATAGATGTTAGCCTTTTGGTATGTTTCCTTTCAGATCTTTTTTATGTGTCTGTATACACACACACACATATTCTGTTATTGTTTTTTAATGAAAATAAAATCATGTAGTAGTGCTGTTTTAGCATTTGATTTTTTCATTAATGACGTTAAATATCTTCCATGAGATTACAGTATTCAGTGTTGTAAAAGCATTGTAATTTACTAACTATTCTCATCCAGTTTTCCACTCTTATAAACAAGGGTTCATTTTGTATTTGATTATTGCTGTATTATAAATAACTAGGTTTCCTTGGTCAAAAAGTATGTACATTTTAAGGCTTTTGATGCTCATTGGCAAAATGTCCTATAGAAATGTGCAAATTTAAACTCTTCACAAAGCTCTGTCAGCATGCCATTGTTTCATGCCATCATCAGTATTGCTGATTTAATAAGCAAAATTTATATCTCATTTTAACTAACACCCTTCAATTGCTTAATTAAGGTGGATATTTTTTCATGTTTGGTCATTTGATTGTATATATTCATTTTTTGTGAAATGCTCAATTCTGCTTTCCTATTTTTTTTCTATTAGGGTTTTACTCTTCTTGTTAATTTGTAAAAGCTCTTCATATATTTAGGGTATCCATCTTTTTTCATCCTGTTTGTTTTTTGATATATATTTATTTATAGATACTTTTTTTTAGAATACAAAGGCATTTTTATGCAGTCACATCTATCTTTCCTCTGTTGATTTGCTTTTAAACATATATGGAAGACATTGTGTTAGGCATTGTGGTAAGAACTTTTATCTCATTCATTCCACCCTGTGAAATGTATGAGGCAGGTATTATTATTATCACCCCCATTTTACAGTGAAGAAATTGACTCACAAATGGCATCTTGGGAACTGAATTCATGCAGCCTGACTCAGAGCTGGCAATCTTGACCATTTATTTCATTCCTCTTTTGCTTGCTTTTGCTTTTGGTGTCATGTTTAGAAATGCCTTCCACCTCTCAAGATTATGTAAACATTCCCCTGTTTTCTTTCAGTATAATTATGGTTATATGTTTACCTATTATTTAATTAAATGTTTTATCCCATAATCTCTGTATCTCTTTGGTTCTCTCATCTGCAGACACAGAGAATAATTGCTAGTTGCTTTTTATTCATGATTCTTTGTTTTAAAGCTGCTGCCAGGGCTTCCCTGGTGGCGCAGTGGTTGAGAGTCCGCCTGCCGATGCAGGGGACACGGGTTCATGCCCCGGTCCGGGAAGATCCCACATGCCGCGGAGCGGCTAGGCCCGTGAGCCATGGCTGCTGAGCCTGCGCGTCCGGAGCCTGTGCTCCGCAACGAGAGAGGCCACAACAGTGAGAGGCCCGAGTACCGCAAAAAAAAAAAAAAAAAAAAAAAGCTGCTGCCAAATTCTTTTCTTCTTTCTTTTCCTATTAATGCTAGTGTTAGTTCCACTAACATTTGCTGGGCATGTACTTTGTGCAAGAATCTCTGTTAGTCAGTGTAGGCATACAGCAATGAATGAGATAGAGTCTACCTCTCCAACAACTTGTGATGTAATGGCAAGAAAGAGAAACATACATAAAGAACTTTAAGGTAAACTGTGGTAAGTCCTATAAAAGAGAGACAAATAAAATAGTGGAAAGGGGGAGGTAGGCGTAATTAAAGAAGGACTTGTGAGGAAGTAAAATTTAAACCAGACCTTGAAGGATGGGAAAGACTCAGACTATAAAATGAGTATGATAATAGAACCATCTCATAGGTCTGTTGTAAAAATCAAATGAGTTAACCTGCAGAGTGTGTGGGACAGTGCCTGGCATGCTGTTAAGAGTTGGGTCAATGTTAAGCATTGCCTTTTGATCACAACTTGAGCAAAATCTTGAAAAATGCTGATTCTAGAATAAGTCCTACCTGTAGACTTTTGTTTATACATTAGAGTATCCCTCTTGATTTTTTTGTTAGTAGCTACTGATTTGTATACTTCGTGATTTTCTACCTTGCTTTCACAAGGCTATTCATGTTGCATTCAGAGGGGGGCAAATAAATTTGAAGGAAAATAAATTTAATTAATGTGGAGCCAGTTTTATTAACTTTTATGTATCATGCTTTTATTTTGAAAAAGGTTCATTTGTTACAAATTAACCTTAGACTTCTGTTTAATTAAGAGTGTCTGATGGTCTCACTCATAGATTGTAATCACAGTTAATTAAGTATTTTCAGTTATGTGCATGTGTGGATACACGCATGCTTTAAATTACCCTTAGTAACTAGTAGCTTAAATTAATGTATTGGAATAATTCAATTAGACAATGAATAGAGTTAAAAAACCATGTTTGATACCTTTGCTTTGGGGCAACTTGGGTGCTTGGAGGACTCTCTCAGTTGGAGGTAGGCCCCTGCCAGGGAACAGTAATCAGAAACCAGGAAGCAGGAAACTTGAAACCCAGAATGGGAATTTGGGAACAGCACTGTATAGCAGTCTGAAACCTGGGGCTAGGACTAGGTCAAATAGATGATGACTGGTAGACCTTGCTCTATCATACCTTGAGACTAGAAGCCAGTTCCAAGCTTTGAGGGCAGGCTACAGGCACAAGATCAGTGTAGGTGGACCGAAGGCTGGGCTCAGCTGTTGATAATCTTTAACATTCATGGAACACTTGGGTGGGACACAGTGAGAAACCAGACCATCTGCCTTACTCTTCTCTTCTCTCCATCTATACTTATCAGAACTATCACTTCCTTCCCCACTAGGACCAGTTGTCATTGTTACATGTGTGGAGATGGAGAGAAAAATAGAACTACCACTAGTCTAGATATCTTAATAGGAATAAGAAAAGGTCCTCTTTCCTCAATTCACTCCACTGCTTCTGCTGGAAAATTTTCATAATCAATACACAAATCTATGATGTCTATAATTTTAATTGTGTCCCCTAAATGTACAGTATACAGCCATATCGTACAGCCCTGGGGAGTACAACCTGCATAATGGGAGAGAAGAGAGAAAGATTATAAAGGCCACTTTGAAGACACTTTCACCCTTGTCTTTTATCCTACCACATAACTTCACCTACCCTGTCCTCCAGGAGAGATGCAATTGGCACTTTGGACTGAAGGATATTTAGTGCCCCTAGCCCCCCTTTCTACCTTCACACTAAAGCCTGTAGTGCTCCTCAGTTATTCCCTCAATCCCCCTCACACCCCCCCCACTCACATTTCTAGATGCCCCCGAGAGAGACAGTATCATTCAGGTTGAGAAACTCTACTCTGGCTTCACACACAGTACTAATCCTTCATTCTGAAAGATTTCGAGGGTACCGTGCATAAAGGCTCATCCTTCATGTCACTTCTTCTATGAATATTTCTGGTCTTGTCTCTGGATAGAATCAATCCCTCCTCTGTGACCCGCATGGCACCTTTTGTTGACAGCTGTTAGGGCAAATACCACACTGCACGTGCTTGGGTTTGAGGGCCTGTCTCTCTGTCCAACCCGCCCCTACCCCGCCTCCCTCATTAGACTTTGAACAGTTTGAGGTCGCGGATAATGTTGTCTTCCTGGGATCTACAGAGTCCAGCACAGTCCCTGCATCTTCCTGGGAGGTTTTTCTCTCCCTTCTCTACTAGGTCAGATAAAATTTTTTAATTTTAATTTGTGAAAGTACTTTGCATGCATAATGAAGAGCTACTTGAAATCAAACAAATAAGGATATCGTGTATTATAATTCAAAGTATATTGAACATTGGAAATTGCTTCTGTAATCTATCTAAAAATACTAGTTTCCTGCTCAGACCAATATTTTTAAGGATATCAGTCTGTTGGTTTGCTAGTGCAAAATATTATTCTAGGTCAAAATTGCCGTGGTTCTACTACTTAAGGGAGTAAGATAAGATGTTTTGTGATATGGTTCTTATATACATTCTTGTCTTGAACTTAATATTGCAAAGGATTATTTCCAGAGAATTCATTACTATCCATACTTCCCTTTGAATTGTGAGTCCCACTGAGTCAGCCCCTGTGGCCTGAAGTAATAGACTCTGTAATGTGTAAGAGTTGATTAGCAATTGGTAATGTTCACTGGCTTCTGTTTGGGGAGGCTGTTTTTGTATTTCATTTAATTTGTTTTAAAAGTTTTTTTTCCCCTGAGCAAGAGATGAGTCAAAATCATCACAATAAAACAACCTACAAAGAGAATGCTTGCTCGTCAGGAAAGCTAATCTCTTGTAGCTGCTAGAAGGACTGTTTCATGGGCGGCCTGGCTATATTAGAGCAAGTAAAAAGTTTCCAAGCTTCTGCAAGGACTCATGATAACAAATGAAGTTTGTTCTTTCTGCTTAACACTATTGCCATTTGACATGAAGCAAATAATAAGTACAAAAATGAGCTGTTGATGAGTTGAGTTCCTTGTTGCCAAATATTTGCTTTGGGGCAGTGCACCGACCATCTGGAAAGGCCTTTGGACTCACAAGGCAGATGATGGTTCAGTTCGTTAGGATACGTATTAGGCTGCTATAATAAATAGACTCTAAAATACGGTAGACAGAAGCAAGATAGAAATATCACTCTCTCTTATGTAAGAATCTCCATCAGTGGTCTATGACTAACAAGGCAGCTTCTTGGTGCTGGGGGCCCAGGCATCCTCAATTTGGTTGTTTTTGCTGTATATACTTCCGTTTTATGATCCCAAATAGCTGCTCTAACTTTCACAAGCATTTCCTTATCCCACAGATTAAAAAAATAGGGACAGAAAGGTAGTGGTGGGTACAGCATGTTCCCTTTAAGATCATGACCCAGAAGTTACACCTATCACCACAGCTCACCATCTCACTGATCACCCCTTAGTTACATGGCCATACCTAGTTGCAAGGGAGGCTGGAAAATGTAGTCTTTTTCTGGGTGGCCGTGTGCCAGGCTAAAGGGGTGGTTTTATTACTGCGTGAAGTAAGGACGTAGAATACTGGGGCATAGGAAACAAGCTCTACTAAAATGGCTATTACTATTAGTTACAGCACTGAAGTCAGTGAAATGAATTACTTATTTCTATGGGACATTTCTTTGGAGTAGATTACATTTCCTAGTTAATTTAGTAATCTTTGAAAGGCATTTGTTATATCAGAAAATGCTGATGGAATTGGCTTCGTCATTGTCCTTGCTTGGATTAACTGTTGTACTTGCTCGGATTAACTGTTCTGTGTGTCAGTGTCATGCAGTTATGAAGCCAAGAGCAGACAGCCTATTGTTCTCTCAGGCCACCTGTGGATGTAGAAATGGAATGTAGCTCCATCATCCAAATAACCAAGATGTAAGGGAGATGGAAGTTTTCATAAGAGCCCCAAAGTTTGGGTATGTTCTTATTATAATCCTGTTAAATGGTAATTTTCATTTCTTAGGATTTTTTCCCTTGATTTATGTTGACTTCCAAAAAAATTCCTTAATCCTCTTTCCCCTCTCCAAGTCTACTCTCTGACCATCTTTCCTCCAGATTTTTCATCATCTTTACTTCCTCCGGGAAACTTTACCTGATTTCCCAGTTCTGGATTGGGTGCCTCAAATGTACTGTACCATAACATCAGGAATTCTATTCACTAGCTTCAGACCAACCCTCTGTATTGTAATTGGCTGTTCATATGTCACTCCCCCTACTAGACAATGAGCTGTGTAAGGGGGCATGTCCCTTCTGTCTAGCACCTAGTGCCTGGATACATATTTGTTAAATAAATGTAAGAATGAATGGATGAAGAGAAGGGAGAAGAGGGGGGTAAAGCTAATAGAAAGGGAAGATGAAGTAGAGGAGGGGGAAGCACATTTGATTTCATTTATGTCGACACGTTTGATAAGTGCTTCTGTCTGACCCACCTGGCTGGCAGCCTGCTCATGGAAGAGTCAGGACAGTGGTCTAGAAGGCTTGTCCTCAGATGCCTGCTTGCTGAGCCTGGCAGTTGCTCCTTTTTCCCTATTTGGGTCCTTCCTCTAGGCTTATGGGAGTAGAGGCGATTTCGGTGTGGTGGGAGTGAGAGCATTTGTGTGTTGGCTCAGTGATCTGCTGGCCAAGATGATAGTCCCATTTCCTCCCCAAGGTATCACATTGGTTCACTCCCAAAAGGCCCCAAGGAGAGCTTGAAGGAGTGTTTGAGCAATATATTTCAACTATGTACTATATTCCATCAATTCACAAAAATGAATCTCCTTTCAGTGTTATCTGTATTTTCAGATACAGATTATCTGTATCTGTATTTAAAAGTCTATCTAATATTTTTCAGCTTAGCAAAGTGTACTCTACTTATGCCTTAAGTTGCACACTTTTGGAAGAAGTTTTTGGAGATAGGCATGTTTTTAGTTTGACTGTGTTATTTAATTTAAATATTCAATGATACATTTTTTATTATGGTACATTCCATTATTATCTTCAACATTGAGAGGTCTTGCTCAATTTAATGTACCTGTTCTGTAAAATAAAGTGAAGAAATATCATTTGAATAGATAGAAATCATTGAAAATGGGCTATTATGTGGAAGGTAGAGAGATATAAAGAATGGAATTGGCAACAAGCCATCACTCTGGTTATGATTTCACAGCCTTGGTGATGGATTCTTTTTTTTTTTTTTGGCTGCATTGGGTCTTTGTTGCTGCACACAGGCTTTCTCTAGTTGTGGTGAGCGGGGGCTACTCTTTGTTGCAGTGTGCGGGCTTCTCATTGCAGTGTCTCCTCTTGTTGCAGAGCACGGGCTCTAGGCGTGTGGGCTTCAGTAGTTGTGGCATGCGGGCTCAGCAGTTGTGGCTTGCGGGCTTCAGAGTGAAGGCTCAGTAGTGGAGGCACACGGGCTTTGTTGCTCCGTGGCATTTGGGATCTTCCCAGACCAGGGCTCAAACCCGTGTCTCTGACCTTTGCAGGCAGATTCTTAACCACTGCGCCACAAGGGAAGCCCTGGTGATGGATTCTTAATGAATAATTAAGGAAGCCAGGAACTTGGAGGTGTAAAGATTCCATAAGTATCATGAGATTGTAAAGCTGGAACCAGGAACCTTTCAAATTCACTTGTACAGTGCTCTAGTTTTATAGATGAGGACAGTGCCTAAGTGACATATCCAAAGTCACTGGAAGGGGCAGTTGTTTTACATGATAGATAAGTGCTTTTCAATTTCTAAAACTGTCATGGCCTGTAGTCTGATAAAATATTCCATGGAGGCAAATTTAAAGATACCACAGTGTTTCTAAATTAGTCACTGCTCTTTTTTCACTATCTTTTTTTTTTTTCCTTTTGGGAAAAAAAAAAGAGACAAGGCATAAATAAACTAACTGCAAATATAAATATGATTCATAGTAATATTTCACTTAACTCAGGAGTTAATTTTGGCCTACAATAAATGCTAAAGAAAATGGAAAGATTTCAGAAAAACATGATTATCATATGAACTCAATGAATTACTTGCAGATTAAACCATTTATTTAGTCTCACTCCATGTGCAAATGAAATTTTAAATTTAGTTGGATTTGGGGGCATTTATATTTGGATAATTTGGAAAATACTACAATTTTTGTCTCAAGTGAATTGTACATCCAATTTCCTAGTCTCCAAAAACAGGAAATTCAAACGAAGCTACAATATATCAGCTTACATGGCTTTGTTTTAAGAAATAAATTTTATTTCTGTACTAATAGTATTTGCTTTTTACTTAGTGGAAAAATTATTAACTCTAAAAATGATTTGAAGTTTTTGCTATTTGTTAGGTACCTTATGCATTCCTGAATTTCAATTCAAATTCCTGTGGAATTCTATGGAGAAGGCTAAATATATGCAGCCATTGTTGGGGAAAAAAGTTTAGTGTGCAGTCAGCAGAATCTGAAACTCCAAAGTAAACTGAAATTGGAGCTGAGTCAGACTTTCTCTAGACAGTGTGGTGCAATGGTCTGTCACAAACACGCAAAACGGCCATCTGTGCTGCACAGTACAGGCAGCAACATTTGTGTGGATGATATGGATCTTTATTATAAGCAAAAACATCCCATGCCAACTGTACTAAATAAAAGGCATTTCTCTTGACTGAGAACCAGAGTGAGATGTAAGGTACAGGGACTAACTGTTTCATATTAGCAGATGTTTTTCACTTTGTGGTGAATTTATTGTTGCCTTCTCCCGCCCCAAGACTCTAAAAAAAATGAGGAAATAAACCAATTTCAGATTTCATTACTATGAGTCTCGGTTTATTCTTCCTAGCGGCTAATTTAATCACTTAATTGGCATAGAGATGAAGAATAAGTTGATTTCTTCAACCAGTGTTTTCTGAGCAGTTTAAGGTGTGATTGGCAATAGAATAGGAGCTAACTGCACAAAGATGACTAGTACTCAGGACTTCGACAATATTATTTATCCTTCTATATCCAGTCTCTATTACTGCTATTGAGACATCTGTAGTCACTCTAATGTCAATTCCTTTAACTGTAATCCATTTTTCTTTGATTTCTTTTCAGATTTGTGTTTGTGTGTGTCTGTTTATATTATTATTATTATTATTATTTTACAATTTCATTATACTGTTACAGTGTCTAATTGTGGATTTCTTTCCATTTGCCCTGCTTGGTATACATTGTATTTCTTGTGTCTGTGGATTTATGCTTTTCTTCAATTCTAAAAAATTCTCATGTATTATATCTGCTCGTATTATGTCTCTTACCTATTTTTTTCACTCTGGGACTCCAATTAGACCTGTTTTAGACTTTCTTATTTAATCATCTTTTCATATTTTTGTCTTTTGTTTCTTTGCCATATTTACGGTAATATCTTCAGATTTATCTTCTATTTCATTATTTTTCTCTTCAGTATTTGGAATCAACATTTGAATTTGAATTTCAAATACTGTGTTTTTCTCTTTTAAAAACTCTGCTTTATTCCTTTTTAAAAAAAAACACTAAAGGTCATTTTAGATAGTCTATTATTCCCACCTTTAAAAAAAATTCACTTTTTACTTCTTTGAACATTTTATATATAATCAGTTTATATTCTTTAGTTGATAATTTCAGTCCTGAAGTCACTGGGTCTGAATCTGCTAATGGTGTGTCTGCTGACTCATCCATGGCTTGCTTCCTTGTATGTTTTATAGTTTTTCGTTGTGAGCTCATTTCTGGTAGAATAACATTTGGTACTTCTGCAGGCCTGAATGAGGAGTGTGTTCCTTCAGAGATGATTTGGTTAGGCTCCTCCCTTGAAGCTAAGGGTCTCTAGGGACACTACCAATATGCCACAACTGCTGTAGTCCACTTCAGTGTCCTGAATTAACGTAGCAAATGCAGATTCAGCTCTCTCACCTTGAAGGGTGCTCAAGGCCCAATTTCTGGATTCCTATGCAAAAGCCACTAGTTTCCCCAACGCAACACCAGCTTTCTGTTGGCTCATTATCCAAAGTCTGGTTTCAGCTCACTGGTTGCCAGCTCACTGTGTTTTAGTTTGTTTGCCTGAACAGATTTTCTTTACTTTCTTACAAGCCAGCAATGAATTAAAACGTGTTTATTATCATTTATAAATGATTGTATTGTGTGTGTGCATTATTTTAGCAAAAGAGCTTATCATAGTATCTAGCACAGTAATACTCTAGAACACTGTGGTCCCTTTTTTTTTTTTTTTTTGTGGTATGTGGGCCTCTCACTGTTGTGGCCTCTCCCGTTGCGGAGCACAGGCTCAGTGGCCATGGCTCACGGGCCCAGCCGCTCCACGGCATGTGGGATCTTCCTGGACCAGGGCATGAACCCGTGTCCCCTGCATCGGCAGGTGGACTCTCAACCACTGCACCACCAGGGAAGCCCTGTGGTCCCCCTTTAATAATAAATAGCCCACCAATAATCTGTGCTGTTAAGAAAATAAAACATATGACATTATTAATCTTGAGAGTTTTAAATAATGAAGTGCTTTCTTGGGGTAAACATTTCAAGTTACAGAGATTAGTCCCATATGAAGGAAAAACTCTTCCTTTCTCCTCCTGGTTTTGATGGACAGTTTAATTAATGCAAAATCTTAGCATCTGGCACTGTCTTTATCCTAGGTTACCAGGTAATTTTTACATGATTTTTCAACAAAATTAAAACCCAAATCAAGTGTCTTGGTTCACTTGCCAGATTACAAGTAGCATCTGGAAATGCCTAGAAGCAACTGGCCAGTTGGATATCTTGAAATGTGACACTGTTTTAGGGTTGGAATTTTTTGACCTGTTATTTATACTTTGGCCATATCAACGTTGCTGCAAAATATTTGGTTGATTCTTCATAAGTTAGTTTTGCTTCCCCTGTCATTGTTCAAGTCCAGCTGGATCAGTTACTAGGAGATGCTAACTTACAAATAAATGAAACATGTGCCTTGGACATGGTAGCCAAATGGGAAAGTCATGTACACAAATAATTATAGTACAGTGGGCTAAGTTCTAGAAGAGGCTACAAAATATTATGGGGATGCCTAGGAGGGAACATCAATATCTGTGATGCTAAGGATCTCACCAGTTTGAGAAGACTTCTCAGAGGAGGGGGACATATAAATTGGATATTATAGAATAAGTAGGAATTACCAGGTAGAAAAGGAGGATGAGGAATTCTAAGCAAAGTGGTTATTATTAGATGGAGCAGGTAGAAAGGTTTTCCAGAGGAAGAGCTGATTAATAGTATAACACATTCATTTTTTTATAAGGGGTAAAAGCCATGAAGTTAGTGTTTTACAGAATCACAACTCTTCTATTATATTTCTTCCATTCACCCCCACATACCCCTTTTCCCAAATACCACTAAATGTTTAATCTTATTGTGTGGACCTAGATTACAAAGAATCCCGTATGTGGAGAGTCTTTCTTTGTCAGCATCTTCGATATTACAGCAACTTCTGATCCCCAGGATATGATCTTTGGTCCTTCTAGTACCTTCAAGCCAAGTCTTGATTGCTGGCTGCCTTGTGGTGAATGGGCTCCACCTTGCTTCCTGTGTTCACATATCACCATTTGTGTGAGGAGTAGGGAAAAAACTTTATTTTACTTCAGGTTGCCATAATGCTTTTTCCTCATTTTCAGAAACTGCCTTTTTCAAGCTAGGGAATTACTTTATATTTGTCTCAATTTTTTTTCTTGTAAGTTCAAATCTTCTTTCTGTTATGTCTTCCAACCTTCATATCTCTTTGTGGACCTTTTCATACAATAGGTATGTTTTACAAGCATGAAGGAAAAATATATTAGGCATTACCAATGAAGAATTAATGATTTCCATTCTTCAAGCAGCTAATTTGCTTCACAGACTTTTTTCTTTTTGCCACTAAGGCAAAGAAAGGACATTGGCATTTTGGCCAATGATATCCATGACCTCTAAGGCCTCATTCTGTTTTTACTTTCTATGAAAAGTACATTTGATACACCTCTGTTCATAACAGCATTATTCACAATATCCAAAATGTGGAAACAACCCAAATGTCTACCGATAGATAGATTGAAAATGTGTATACACACAATGGAATATTATTCAGCCTCAAAAAGGAAGGAAGTTCCGACACATGCTGCAACATGGATGAACATTGAAGACATTATGTTAACTGAAATAAGCCAGACACAAAAGGATACATATTTTATGATTTTACTTAAATGAGATATATAGAGTAGTCAAATTCGTAGACAGAAAGTAGGGTTGTGGTTTCTGGGGCCTGGGGGAGGGGGCTTTGGGGAGTTAGTGTTTAACGGGCATAGAGTTTCACTTTGGGAAGATGAAAAAGTTCTGGAGATGGATGGTGGTGATGGTTGCACAATAATGTGAGTGTATTTAATGCCACTGAACTGTACACTTAAATGGCAAATATTGTGCTATGTGTTTTGTTTGTTTGGTTTTACCACCACAACAAAAAAAGTGTGCCTGAGGAAAGACGACTTAGAAAAAATTGTATTGTGCCTAAGGTGATTATTTCAGAGACTTTATTTATTCAGTCATCCATTCATTCAACAAATATTGAGTTCCTACTACGTATCATACACATTTTAGACACTAGGGATATAGCAGTGAACAAAACAGACAACAATCCTAGCCTCACTGAGCATTTTAGTAAGGTGAGACAGACAGTAAACAAATAAACAAAATATGTAGGAAATAGATGGTGAAAATTCTATGGAGAAATAGAAAGCAGAGAAGGGAGATGGAGTAAATTGGGATTAGGTGAGGACTGTTGTAATTTGTCAGGTTATTCCCTGAGAAGTGGCACTTAAGTAAGACCTGAGGAGGTGAGGGGGCAGCCACACAGATGTCTGAGGGGAAGGGTTCCAGGAAGAGAGAGTAGCAAGGGTAAAGGCCTTGAGACTGACTGATAGTAATAATAATAGATTTCACTTGCTAAGCACTGACTTTATATACTGTATTATTTTTATCTCCCCCCCCCAGTTTTATTGAGATATAATTGACATACAGCACTGTGTAAATTTAAGGTGTACAGCCTAATGATGACTTAACATATATTGTGAAATGATTACCATACTCAGTTTAGTTAACATCTGTCATCTCATATATATATATATATATGCTTTATTATTAATCTCCAGAATAATTCTGCAAGCAGCTCTTCTTTTCTGGATGTGGCTCTTGAAGCTCTTCGAAGTCGCCATAGCTTGTCCAAGGTCACTTAGCCTGTTGGAAAGCAGGGATTTGTAGCCATGTCTGTCTGACAAAACGTCTCTGTTCTTCTGCTTTTCCATGTGGCCTCCTATGGCACAAGGGTAACAATATTAATTGTGTATCCCAAAGAATGAGTTGCTCAGCATTTAAAAGCATTCCCTTAGAATGTCACGGTGTCCCTTTTAAATGATATGGTTTGTGATCAGGATAATAAAAGTCACATAAACAGACTGCTGGTTTCTAGTTTCACAATTGGGAAATTTCCACTCCAGCCTAACAAACAAGAAGCTGAACAGAATAAAAAATCAACAACCCTCCTTGGACTGCAAGAGAGGGGAGGGCAATGTGCTGCCCTTGAGATTGGAGAGACAGACAGACAAACACAGGGAGTTGCAGCTCCTCAGAGCAGTGACTCGCAAGTGGAAACTGCCACAAGGACCAGTGCTGGGTAGGGAAACAGGAACTGTAATTGATGAATTGCTGGAGGCTCAATGTGAAGAACTAACTCAGAGAGCTGAAAACTCCAGGGAAATCCAGTCATAGGACAGCCCCTACAGTGTTAGGATATTTACCTCCAGGAACTTGACCATACTTATACAATAAATATAAGAGAAAAATTCCCCTTGGGCTTTCAAAAGGGAAAAGGAACCATTTTAAAGTATGCCAGAGCACTCTATTCTTCTCAAGAAGGCCTACCCTCAGGGGAAAGTAGTTAAACAGAGCCTAACCTGCTGGGGTATTATCAGAGCCTAACTGAGCTAGGAAAGGGAAATACCCAAGTCCAGCTCACTGTAGCCATCCTTTTCCACCTAAGGGAGGAGAAAAGGACTGAGAAACACTTCTGAAGTTCACAGTCCAGAGGCATTTGCTTATTAAAACTCTGAGATCTCATTATAGGACAACAGAATTCTTCCCCAACCCCTACACCTCACTACCACATTACTAAAGGTCTGTATATTAGCACTTCCTTTTACCTGGTGCATCATATCCAGCTATCACAAAAAATTACAAGGGTTACCAAAAGGTAAAAAACACAATTTGAAGAGACAGAGTAACATCAGAACTAGATATGGCAGGGATGTTGGAATTATCAGATTGGGACCTTCAAACAACTATGGTTAGTATGCTAAGGGCTGCAATGGATAAAGTAGACAGAATGCAAGAACAGGTGGGCAATGTAAGCAGAGGGATGGAAATCCAAGGAGAGAATCAAAAAGAAATGCTAGAGATAAAAAACACTGCAACAGAAATAAAGAATGCCTTTGATGTTCTTATTAGTAAACTGGATATGGCTGAGGAAAGAATCTCTGAGCTAGTGAATATATCAATAGAATCCTCAGAAACTGAAAAGCAAAGAGGAAAAAGAATAAAACAAAAACAGAACAGAATATCCAAGGACTGTGGGACAGCTACAAAATGTGTAACATAAAGTGTAATGGGAATATCAGAAGGAGAAGAAAGGAACAGAAGAAATATTTGAATCAATAATGACTGAGAATTTCCCCAAATTAATGTCAGGCACACAGTCACAGATCTAGGAAGCTTAGAGAACACCAAGCATATCTGATAAATGCCAAAAATTAACACCTAGGTGTATTATTTTCAAATTACAGAAAAAGCAAAGATAAAGATAAAAATTCTGAAAGAAGCCAGAGGGATACCTTATCTATAGAAAATATCTAATCTATAGAAAAACAAATATAAGAATTACATCCAGCTTCTTCTCAGAAACTATGCAAGCAAGAAGAGAATGGAGTGAAATATTTAAAGTGTTGAAAGAAAAAACTCACCAACCTGGAATTCTGTATCCTGAAAAATAATCCTTCAAAAGTGAAGGGGAAATAAAGACTTTTTCAGACAAAAGGGAATTTGTTACCAGTAGACCTGCCTTGCAAGAAATGATAAAAGAAGTTCTTTAGAGAGGGGGAAAATAGTATAGGTCAGAAACTAAGATCTTCATAAAGAAAAGAAGAACATCAAAGAAGAAATGTCAAGGTAAAATAAAAACTTTTTATTTTTCTTATTCTTAATTTATCTAATAGAGAACAGTTTGTTCAAGATAATGATAGCAACATTATAATACATTTGTATGCTTATTTATCATATTTATGCTTATGATATATATATATGTATACTTACATATATGTGAAATGAATGACAACAGTGATACAAGGAATGGGAGAAAAAGGAATTAGGATTATTTTATTATTATAAGGGACTCACACTACCTGTGAAGTTTCATAATGTTATTTGAAAGTAGACCTGGAACAGTTGCAAGTGTATATCGCAAACTCTAGGGCCACCACTTAAAAAAAAAGGCCATAAAACTGGTATGTTAGGAAAGAAGAGAAAATTGAATCATATAAAATGTTCAGTTAAAAGCACAAAAGCAGGGGCTTCCCTGGTGGCGCAGTGGTTGAGAGTCCGCCTGCCGATGCAGGGGACACGGGTTCATGCCCCGGTCCGGGAGGATCCCACATGCTGTGGAGCGGCTGGGCCCATGAGCCATGGCTGTTGAGCCTGCGCATCAGAGCTTGTGCTCCACAACGGGAGAGGCCACAACAGTGAGAGGCCCACATACCGCAGGGAAAAAAAAAAAAAAAAGCACAAAAGCAAAAAGAGATTGGAAGACAAAAATAAGAACAAAGATAAAAGGCAACAAAGAGAAAACAGTTATGAATATGGTAGGTACTAATCCAACTATATCAATAATCACTTTCAATGTCAATGGTCTAAATGTACCAATTAAAAGAGATTAACAGAGTGGATTAAAAAAATATGACCCACCTATACGTTATTTATAAGAAACCCATTTTAAATGTAAAGACCCAGATAGATTAAAAGTAAATGGATAGGACTTCCCTCGTGGCACAGTGGGACATGGGTTCGATCCCTGGTCTGGGAAGATCCCACATGCCGTGGAGCAACTAAGCCTGTGCACCACAGCTACTGAGCCTGTGCTCTGGAGCCCACGAGCCACAACTACTGAGCCCACGTGCCACAACTACTGAAGTCCGCACGCTCTAGGGCCCGTGTGCTGCAACTCCTGAGCCCACATGCTGCAACTACTGAAGCCCATGTGCCTAGACCCCATGCTTTACAACCAGAGAAGCCACTGCAATGAGGAGCCTGCACACTGCAACTAAGAGTAGCCCCTGCTCACCACAACTAGAGAAAGCCTGCATGCATCCATGAAGACCCAACGCAGCCAAAAAAAATTTTTTTAAATAAAAAGTAAATGGATAGAGAAAAATATATTATGCTAACACTAATCAAAAGAAAGTAGGGGTAGCTGTATTAATTTCAGACAGAACAGAGTTCAGAGCTAGGAAAGTTATCAGGGATAAAAGTCATTATATAATAATAAAGGGGTTAATTCTCCAAGAAAACATAATAATTCTTAATATGTATACCTAAAACCAGAGCATTAAACTACATGAGGCAAGAACTGCAAGGAGAAATAGATGAATTTCTATCACAGTTGGAAACTTCAACACCATTCTCTCAGAAATGGACAGATCCAGCAGGCAGGAAGTCAGGAAGGACATAGTTGAACTCTACAATACCATCAGTCAACTGCATATAGTGGACATCTGTAGACTACTTCATCCAGCAATAGCAGAATACAGATTTTTCTCAGGCTTACATGGAAAATTCACACATGTGAATATTAGACCACAACTGGGTCATAAAACAAATCTCAACTAATTTAAAAAAATAGAAATAATATAATATCTGCTCTCAAACCACAATGGAATGAAAGTAGAAATTAATAACAGAAAGATAACTGGAAAATTTCAAAATACATGGAGAGTAAACAAACTTCTAAATAACACATGGTTTAAGAAGAAATCTCAGGAAAAATTTTAAACTATTTTGAAGTAACTAAAAATGAAAACAACTTATCAAAATTTGTAGGATGTAGCAAAAGTAGTGCTTAGAGGGAATTTACAGCATTTATGGCTTATATTGGAAAAGAAGGAAGATCTAAAATGAATAATCTAAGTTTCTATCTTAGGAAACTAGAAAAAGAAGAGCAAATTAAACCCAAGTAAGCAGAAGAAAAGAAATAGGAATTAGAGCAGATATCAGTGAAATTGAAAATAGGAAATCAATAGAGAAAATAAATAAAATCAAAAGCTGATTCTTTGAAAAGATCAATAAAATTGACAAGGTGCTAGCCAGGCTAACTAAGAAAAAAAAAGAGGACACACATTACTAATATCAGAAATGAAAGAGTGGGGACATCACTACAAATCCCATGGAAATGAAAAAGATAACAAAGGAATGCTATGAACAGTTCTTTGCCTACAAATTCGATAACTTAGGTGAAATGGCCCAATTCCTTGAAAGACACAGTCTGCCAAAATTTACACAAGAAGAAATAGATGATCTGAATAGTCCTACTGTTAAAAGAAATTGAATCGGTAATAACCTTTCAAAACAAAAAAACACCATGCCCAGATTAGTTCACTGGTGAATTCTACCAAATACTTAAGGAAGAAATTATACCAATTCTTTACAATTTCTTTTAGAGGATAGAAGTGGAGGGAATACTTCTAGCTCATTCTGTGAGGCTAGCATTACAGTAATACCCAAACCACACAAAAACATTATAAGAAAACTAAAACCAATGTCTCTCATGAACAGAGATGCAAAACTCCTCAACAAAATATTAACAAATTAAATCCAAAGGAGTATTAAATGAATTATATACCATGACCAAGTGGGATTTATCCCAGGTGTGCAAGACTGGTTCAACATTCAAAAATCAATTAATGTAATCCCTCATATCAACAGACTAAAAAAAGCATAAACATTATATGATCATATCAATAGATGCAGAAAAAGCATTTGACAAAATCCAACACCCATTCATGATTAAAAAAAAAAAAAAACTCCCAGTAAAACTCCCAGTAGGAATAGAAGGGAACTATCTATGAAAAAAACTTTGGAAGCTTTTCCACTAATGTTGAGAAACTCGAAGCTTTCCCACTAAGATCAGATACAAGGCAAGGATGTCCCCTCACTACTCCTTTCAACATTTTACTGAAAGTCCTTGTTAAAGCAATAAGGGAAGAAAAGGAAATAAAAAGTGTTCAGATTGAGAAAGAAGACGTAAAACTGTCTTTACAGATGACATGATCACCTATATAGAAAATCAGAAAGGATAGACAAAAAAACTACTGCAACTAATAAGTGACTATAGCAAGGTTGCAGGATAGAAGGTTAATATCAATAGTCAGTTGCCTTCCTACATTGCAAAGATGAAATTAAAAACACAACACCATTTATGTTAACACACCCCCAAAATCAAATATTTAGTTATAAATCTAACAAAATATATACAAAATTTATATAAGGAAAACTACAAAACTCTGATGAAGGAACTCAAAGAACAAAATAAATGGAGAGATAGTCCTTGTTCATAGCTAAGAAGACTCAGTATTGTCAAGATGTCAGTTTTCCCAAATTGATCTATAGATTCAATGCAATTGAATGAAAATCCCAGGAAGTTATTTTATGGATATCAACAAACTAATTCTAAAGTCTATATGGAGAAGCAGAAGACCCAGAATAGCCAACACAATATTGAAGGAGAGAAACGTAGTTGGAGGACTGATGCTACCTGACTTCAAATATTACTATAAAGCTCCATTAATCAAGACAGTGTGGTATTGGTAAAAGAATAGACAAATAGATCAATGGAACAGAATAGAGAGCCCAGAAATAGACCCCCATAAATATAGTTAAGTGATCTTTGATAAAATGCAATGGAGCAATGCAATGGATCTTTGATAAAGGAGCAATAGCAATGCAATGGAGCAATGGAGTCTCTTCAAAAAATGGTGCTGGAAAAAAAATTGCTGGAACAATTGGACATCCACAAACAAAAAATGAATCTAGACAGAGACTTTATACCTCCACAAAAATTAACACAAAATAGATCATAGGTCTAAATGTAAACTGCAAAACGATAAAACTCCTAGAAGGTAAAATAGGAGAAAACCTAGATGACCTTGGGTATAGTGATGCTTTTTTAGCTACAATATCAAAGACACAATCCATGGAAGAAATAATTGATAAGCTGGATTTCATTAAAATATAAAAACATCTGTTCTGTAAAGACAGTATCAAGAGAATTAGAAGACAAGCCACTGGGAGAAAATATTTGCAAAAGATGCATCTGATAAAAGACTCTTATCCAAAATACACAAAGAACTCTTAAAATTCAACAATACAAAAACAACACAATTAAAAAATGGGCCAAAGACCTTAACAGACACCTCACCAAAGAAGATATACAGATGGTTAATAAGCATATGAAAAGATATTCTACATCATATGTCATCAGGGACAACAATGAGATAGCAGTACACACCTATTAGAATGGCCAGAATCTGGGACACTGATGACACCAAATGCTGACAAGCACGTGGAGCAACAAGAATTCTCATTAATTGCTGCTGGAAATGCAAAATAGTACAGCTACTTTGAAAGACTGTTTAGCAGCTTCTTATAAAACTAAAACTACTCTTACATACCATCCAGCAATCACACTCCTAGGTATTTACCCAAAGGAGTTGAAACCTTATGTCCATAGAAAAACCTGCCCATGGATGTTTATTAAAAGCTGCCAAAATTTGGAAGCAACCAAGATGTCCTTCAGTAGGTGAATGGATAAATAAGCTGTGGTATATCCAGACAATGGAGTAGTATTCCATGCTAAAAATAATGAAAAGACATGGAGAAATTTAAATGCCTATCACTATGTGAAAGGAGCCAGTCCAAAAAGGTTGCGTACTGTATGATTCCAATTATACGTCATTGCAGGAAAGGCAAAACTATGGAGACAATAAAAAGATCAGTGGTGGCCAGGGGTTAGGAGCAGAGGGAGAGATGAATAGGCAGAGCACAGAGGATTTTTAGGGCAGTGAAAATACTCTGGATGATTCTACAGTGATGGGTATATGACATTACATGTTTATCCAAACCCATAGAATGTACAACACCTAGAGTGAACCCTAAGGTAAACTATGAACTTTGGGCTATTATGATGTGTCAAGGTAGGTTCATTCTTGGTTTAAAAAGAAAAGTACCACTTTGGTAAGTGGTGTTGAAAATGAGGGAGGCTATACATGTGTCAGGGCTGGGGGTATATGGGAAATCTCTGTACCTTCCTCTCAATTTTGTTGTAAACCTAAAACAGCTCTAAAAAAATTAAGTCTTTTTTAAAAAATCAGATGAACATGCTTTACATTTTATTGGTAAAATAGGCTCATTTCGTTTGAGGATGAATTTATATCCTAAAATCATAATTGTCACTATTGCTACTATTTCCTGACTACTAGCCCTGGACCACGACTGCAATCCAGAATGCTCACCAGGTTCCAAATCCCTGACTCTGCATTAGTAATGGTCTTCTGTAGTAGTTTTCCTATTGCTGCTATAGCAAATTAGCACACAGTTAGTGGGTTAAAATAGCACAAATTTATTATCTTACAGTTCTGAAGGACAGACGTTGAAATGGGTATTGCAGAGCTAAAATCAAGGTGTTGACAGAACTGCACTCTATCTGAAGATGCCAGGAAAGAAGACATTTCCCTGCCTTTTCTAGCTTCTAGAGGCTGCCAGCGTTCCTTGGCTTATGGCCCCTTTCTCCATCTTCAAAGTACACATGCTTCTGTTGTCACATATTGTCTTTGCTAGCTTTGACCCTTTTGCCTTCTTCTTATAAGAACCCTTGTGATTACATTGGGCCTATATGAATAATCCAGGATAATCTCCCCATCTCAAGATCCTTTTGCCAAGTAAGGTAACATAGTCGGTTCTGGGAATCAGGACCTGGGCATCTTTGGGAGTCCATCATTCTGTGGTCTAATAGTCTTGTGTGCTTGATTTTCTACTCTGGGCAATTTACTCCATCTCTAAACCTTAGCTTCCTTGCCAGTAAAATAAAGATAATAAAATCTCACTTTTAGGGATTAAAATTAAATGTGAAGATATATATTATATCTAACTCAATAAATGTTGAATACCTGGTGCTAGTTTTGAACTTTGAGTTTTGGTGAAAGTAGTAGACTCTAGAGCAGCACTGTCCAATAGAAATATAATGTGAGCTATGATGTCAGCCACATATGTAATTTCAAATTTGTAATAGCTACATTAAAAGATAAAAGGAAATAGGTGAAATGATGTTAACAATATACTTTATTTAACCAAATATATCCAAAATATTATCATCTCAATAAGATAAAATAAATTATTAATGAGATATGTTACTTTTTGTATAAGTCTTCAAAATATGGTATATATTTTACATTTACAATTCAGGTCAATTTGGACTAGCCACATTTTAAACATTCACTAGCTACATGTGGTTAACAGCTACCGTATTGGATAGAGCAGGTCCAAAATAATCACTCTTATTTCCTTGGGTAACATGTACTTCATAGCACTTGTCTAACACTGAGTTTTCTACTCAGATCTGACTCTTGAAAAGAACTGAATGGTGGTGACCAGTGTGGCCAGAACAGACTGAAGGGAGGGGTGGGAAAGAGGAGTGGTACTAGGTAAAGGTGGGGAGGGAGGCAAGCCTGATCCTAGAGGGCCTTACACGTCAGTACAAGGAGTGTAGACTTCTTTGCACTCCAAAGCTCCCCGGGACTAAGATGCCATCAGTCTTAAAGTAACAATTAGATCCTTTTTTTCATCACACTGGTTACTGTTTATTTTTCATTGATTACAGAAGCACAGGCAGAGACTTCCCCTTTCCTCAAGGACTTTCTCCTCCAAAAATTTTATAAATATCCACTAGTGGCCACATCTCTCTCTCTTTCTCTCTCTCTCTCTCTCTCTCTCTCTGTCTGTCTCTCTCTCCCTCCCTCTCTCCCTCCCTCCCTCCCTAACACTTGAGCAATATCAAGACCCTCTATTGCCTACTTCATCTTTGCGGCCTCTCTAATTATCTTTGTCTTCTTTTCCTAGGAAACAGAGTCTGAGGCAAAAGTTGTATGAAAATGCTTTAAAAGGGGAAGAACGTGGAATTGCAGAGCAGCAATACTGAGGAGAAAAGGAAAATGAGTCAAGGAAGGAAGTAAAGCAGATACAAGAGGGTACATTACTGAGCTGGCCGTTGCCTCCCAAGAAACACAGCTGGTTGTAGCTGTATGTAGCGCTCTTGCTGCTTGTAATTGTTTGCAGGGGAGGAGCTAGGTTAAGACTTTATGCCACTTCTGTCCAGTCCCCCTGCCTTTCATTGGTCTTAAAGTCTATTATAAGGAAGGTTAACTGCCCTTTCTTTCAGGTGGTGTTCTCAGGGTGACCAAGAGGGAGGCCAGAGCTTCCACGGGACTAGTTGGGTTGGATGTGGGCATGTTGCTGGTGTGGCCTCCACTAGGTAGGGATGAGGGAGCCGTCAAGTTGTGCCCAGGGAGCCTGAGAGCGTTGACAGTGTGGAGATGAGGCAGTGTAGCAGTGGTGTAAGCACACCGCTCAACAAGTGGCCAAGTCCAGGTGGTGGAGGGCAGTGCACAGCTGAATCTTTGGAGGTGCATAAGTACATCTGGGACCCCAGGCCTCTGTCTGAATAGAAATATGGCTTTGGTGAAGAACGTGGTAAAGTAGTAATAAATGTAGTAGTAAAGCAAGTACAAACTTCTTTATAGTTTATAAAGTGCTCACCTCATTGATATTCCATGAAAGTCTGAGTCTGAGCTAAAAGTCTGGTGAGGGATGTGGTATTATCCTCCTTTTTACCAAGACCTTGAAGCCTAGAGATGTTAAATGCCTTTTAAGTGGTAGAGTGGGACTTAAATCACACCCTTTCATACTGTCTCTTTAAGGAAATGAGATACTTACTTCTGAATCTGTACTCGGGCATTTAGTTAATTTCTGTAAAATGTTATTTGAGGAGCTCTAGAAAGACTTTCTATGACAGGTGGTTGCTGCCCAGCTACCACTGAACCAGAAATTAAATCATTAAAGAGTCATCTCACTTCCTCTTAGATTCTGTCTTTCTCCTCTTTTAAAATGCAGAATCCTCCTGGAAGAGTTTGGCCATCCAGTCATTCATTTCTTAGAGGAGGAATGGCTCATTCACTGGTGCTAGGAGGAAGCCAGTGAGTTCTGAGTACTTGGTGGAGAAAGGGAGGGGCAAAGTCGGAGAAAGGAAAGGAGATACCACTCAAGTCAAGTTGGCTGCCTTCACGATTGTGCCTCTGCGTCTCCAATCTGGCATTTAGGCATCTTCTGGAGTTTGTCCAAACTTCCCTTCTGGAGCAGAGAGTGTTCCAGATTTGCTTCTGAATAAGATGGCCCAGCCTGCTGAGATTATGGTTGGGGTTGCCACCCAGCTCACGGGCTTCTGCAGGCAGGTCGTGGATGTGAGGAATGGTGCTTTGTTACTGAGTAGAATTTTTGTGTTGCTGGTCACTTTCGTAAGGGGGCTTGAGGCCTTGGACAGTACAGTGCCCTTTCCTTCTTACTTCCTGTCAAGTGATACAAAATGTTTTGAAATAATACTTAAGATAATTGTTGTGGTTTTCACAGGCAACTTCTAAGCTGGCCTCTTTTACCCGTGCCTGCACTACACTTTTTTTTTTTTTTTTAACATCTTTATTGGAGTATAATTGCTTTACAATGGTGTGTTAGTTTCTGCTTTATAACAAAGTGAATCAACTATACGTATACATATATCCCCATATCCCCTTCCTCTTGCGTCTCCCTCCCACCCTGCCCTACATTTTTCTGTCTCCTCCCCATTCAGTAGTCTTTGCTTTGCTCTATGGATCCTGGAATTCAAATTCTGTCACAGGCTTTGAAGTGCAGTATCACATTCTCCATTAAGATAGCTAAAATTTATATTTTCATCTTCTCATGTATCCCCTAATTTGCCAAAATGTAACTCCTTTCCTGGAGTCAACAAAATGACATCATTTTCAGTTGCCTGTTAAGAGCTGTTAAATTGTTGCTTAGCCAGATTAAAAAGCAAGCAAGCAAGGAAGAAAAAAAATGGATTTTTAGATAATGTATACATTCTATGGGATATTTTATTAGTAAGAACAGAATTTATCGAGAGCTCAAGCAAAGAGTGGACACGTTGACTTGGCGCTGATTGGAGGAGTGTGAATATTCTTATACAGGCTTCAGAAAGCCCAGCATTGACCTGTTTTTATTATTTTTATTGGCTCCCTTGATGATAGACAAACTGGCCTAACCTGGGGCCAACAGAACCAGCAGGAAATTTAGGTCACGGATAGTTGCATTTTAAAAACTCTGGTTTTTTTAGATACTGCTCAATCATTGTAATTGATTGATGATAACATGGCAGAGAGGGCTCTTACATCATTAAAGGTGGCCAGATAAAGACAAATGGCTGGAGATTTTGTTGGATGCACGGTCCCCAACTCCCTGTGGTATTCTGTTCTGCTCTCTGAAGAAGTAGCTTGTCCCTCGTTTCATGCAACTTATGGCCCAGCTGGCCTGTGTACAGAAAAGGGCCTCTTAAACTTGGCAGTTCTGTTTGAAAGCACAGCGTAACATCATTTCCCAAGAGATGGGGAAAAAACATTACAAAAAAAGTCTCTATCCCCCCTGAAACATATGTGTGTTTTAAAATGAACAGCCTTTAAAAGTTGTTCTTTCCATCTTTCTCTGAAATCAAGGCCCTAGCTTTTACCCATAGCTGAAGGTAAGTGCAGTCAAATTAGATAATTTGATAACTCCTGTAAGCTTCTTATATTTTCCTGCTCTTGCTTTGGGTAAATGCTAATTTGTAATAAGAACTCTAAGTAGATAGCTCTGTTCTTCCCAGGATGCAGGAAATGTGGCCAGGTATAATGGCATTTTAAAAAGTTTTTATTGAAGTAAAATATAATACTGTAGAAAAGTTCAACTCAATGAATTTTTCCTAACTGAAAACATCTGTGTCATCAGCACCCAGGTCAAGAAATACAGTATGACCAGCAACCCTGGAAGCCCTGCTTTTTCTTCCTCCCTGTTACTTCCTCCTTTCAAGGGGTAGGAACTTCTAAAAACCTAGATAGTTTTCCCTGGCTTTTGTATTTTACATAAATGGAATTGTATAATATGTTCTTTGTTATGGATTCTTTCATTCAACATTTTATTTGTGAGATTCATCCATATTGTTGTTTTATGAAATTGGAGGTCATTCTCATTGCTGTGTTCTATTTCATTGTGTGATTCTACTACAGGTTTTCTCTCATGGGCATTTTCAGTGGGAGAGAAAGTTTGTAGAATCTGTCTTTACTTCTGCTGAGGATTTCACCATTTCCCAGTGCCAGGGAATCGTTGGCTCCACAGACATAGAATGCCAGCAAGTTCCAAGTGCTCCTTAGAGGGATAAATTTTAGGAAACACTTTCATACTTTGAGATCAGCCTGATTGTGCTACCTTACGTCTGCTTATTCTATTGTCTTCTGATACATTCTTCCAACTTTCTTGTCTATGACATTATTTTGCTCTCTCCAGAATCCTGCCATTCACTTTGGTCCCTTTCTGCCTGTCCTGAGCTCAGACACCCACCCCCCTTTCTGGAATATTTGTATCTGTCCTATTCATACATTTCACTCCAATTCTCCCTTCTCTGTTATCTCCTTTGAAACACCTCTTCCTACTCAGAACCTCTTCAAAAACCTTGAAATAATTCTAGACTCTTCTGTTTCTCTCATACTTCATATTCAATCCATCAGTGAACTGTGCAGGCTTTAGCTTCAAAATATTTCCACATTCAGCCAATTCACACCACCTCCAATGTGCCTATCTCAGTCCAAGCCCCATTTTTTCTTGCTTGGATTATTGAGATTGTTTTCACCTGTCTCTCTGCTTCCCTTGCCTTTCTAAAGTCTGTTGTTCTCTTCACCACAACCTGAGTGATAATCTTTTAAAACATAGATCATACCGTTGCTCTGTTCAAAACCCCTTTCATCTCAGAAGAAAAGCAAAGTTTCTAACAATGGGCTATGTGGCCCTGAATGATCTTTGCCCTTCTCTGTCTTGTGTCTTACCCTCTTCTCACTTCTCTTGCTAAGGGAACTGAGCCTGTTCAACTTCCACACCGTTGATCTACGACCCTATTCCTGCTGCTTCTCATCTGAAGCCCATGCCATGGCCCCAATCTACCATCTTTAAATTAGCTGCTCCTGGAGACCATTTCCACCCTCTTTGATGACTTCAGGATTTGATTTCTTTTTGTTCATATCTCTTTACCATGTCCCATCCTTTTTTTTACATAGTTGTAGGTATACATAGAAAATTATGCTGTTTGTAAAGGACACACTGGGTTGACAGCTACACAGGACTGGAGGCCACTGGCCCAGTGTCACTGGCTGCCCTGAGCTCCAGCCAGCTGTCCCTTAGGCTTAGGGGTGTAGGGTAAACATGGCATGGAAACACCCTGAATGAGAAATTCTGCCTTAACATTTGTGACTGGAAGTACATAACCCTCCACCAGAGATTTTTAACCTTGAATGAGGTTCTGGGGCCAGTCATCTACCTTACTTGGGGACTCTAAAGATCTGCAAGTCAGTAGATCGCCTCTGACATGCTAAGTTGGTCTACTGCTGCTCTTGCTCTGTCTGATTTATCTTATTTGCTGAGTTCCCTTGGTGATTTGTCCCAGTCAGAATCCTAGCATCATAGCCTGTCTCAAGGCTCTGGATTCCCCTTCCCCACAAACTCTGATTTCCCTCTGACTGGGAAGCACTGGAGAGGAAATGAATAGTGGATCAGATGTAGCTTTTGGAGAAAGACAGTCTTAAGTTGGATCCCAGCTCAACTATTCACCAGCTGACGCCCTTGACAAATCACCTTTCTCAACCTCAGTTTCTTCCTCTGAAATAATAATGCCCAATGTTACAGGGTAATCAGGAGGATTAAATGAAATAATCATAATTATATCCTTGTAAATGTTCATTTCTCTTTTTCTGATGTCAACTACTTCATTGTAGAGATGAGTATACTTTTGAGCTATGTTCAAAGGACTGAGCTGGAGATACCATTAGGAGTAAGATGTGGTTCTTGCCATCAAGAATTTTTCAGTCTTAGAAGGGAGCTAGATGTTTAATGAATAAACAATTTAATGAATAAACAATTAAATTCAGGGTGATAAGAGCCATGGTAGAGGGAAGTAGAGTCTTTTCAGGGATCACAAAGTAGGCACACTTAACACACAGGGGAAGTCAGGGGAGATAATGTTTTAGTTGAATTGTGAGACCAGATGGAAAGGAGGGAAAAACATTCTAGGCAGGGATATAAGCATGTACAAAAGCACAGAGGCAAATGCAAGTAGTTCAGCAAAACTGAAATGTAGCCTGTAAGGAAAGGATTCATGATGGATGAGGCTGAACGGTTAATTAGGGCCACAAAGCTAAAAGAAATGCATGTGTCCTATAAAAGCTTTATCTTGAAGACAGTGGAAACCATGAAATAACTTTAAGGAGATCAAATTTTTGGTTCAGAATGAGATAAATCATGACTAGAGATAATAGTAGTTGCAACCTAGGCGGTAGAGGAAGGCATATATAAAATCATCAGGACTTGGTGGCTGATTTGATGTGGCAGGGACGAGGGAAAGCTGTGATAAACTCCAAGTTTCTGTCTTGTTCAATTGGAAGAATGATAGTATCACACAACAGTATGGTATACAGACTGCAGACCAGATAGTGGGGTAAAAATCTTCATATCAGTTTTAGACATGCTGAATTATATTTGCAGATGAGATATATTCAATACAAGTGGAGATGTCCAATACGCAGTTGACTGTATGGGCAGCAAGAAAAGGAGAGAAATTTGGCTGGAGATGTAGATTTATGAGTTATATTAGTTAGTATTCAGATTAAGGTGAGAATCCACAAATACAGTGACTCAAACAGGATGGTTTATTTCCCATACACACTGCAGTCTAGAAATTGTTGAGTGATCCAGTCCAGATGCCACTCAGAATGTGGTCCACTGGCCAGCAGCACTGGTATCACCTGACAACTTATTAGGCATACAGAATATTCAAGCCCTATCCCCAAACCTAGTCAATTAGCATCTGCATTTAACAAGAGCCCCAGGTAATCCACATGCACATGAAATTTTGAGAAGCTCTGATTTAAAGGACCTATGTTGCATGAGAACGGGAAAAGACTGTAGAAAATAATGAGCTTTCTTTTTAGGATGTGACATCCTTAAATCAGTAAATATTAGTATTTACTATAGTAGAAATTAAAACTGAGAATAGTTTAAAATATTTATTTATCAATTCCTTTAAAAATAATAACAAGCCAGGCTTCCCTGGTGGTGCAGTGGTTGAGAATCCGCCTGCCGATGCAGGGGACGCGGGTTCGTGCCCCGGTCTGGGAAGATCCCACATGCTGCGGAACGGCTGGGCCCGTGAGCCATGACCGCTGAGCCTGCGTGTCCGGAGCCTGTGCTCCGCAATGGGAGAGACCACAACAGTGAGAGGCCTGCGTACCGCAAAAAAAAAAAAAAAATCATAATAACAAGCCTGTTACAAGCTAACATAAATAATACATTTTATGAAGAAGAACTGTGTTTCCAAAACAAACAAACAGAAAAGTGAGAATGGCATTGGTTTATATTTTTGCAAATCTCTTTAATGTCTCCCTGAAGAGAAAACAGCTGGGTTCTTGTGTTTGCCTCCTCATTCAATATGCTGCCATATGTTGTTTCGGTTGAAGTAATATTTGAAGAAAATCCAGGCTCATGCAGATACATAGTTGGAAAAGGGAGGAATATTTTGATCGCCTTTTCATGTTTGCAGATATTGTGTTTTGATACCATACGTTGACTCTACAAGTAGTAATTTCTTAAAGGTAATTTGTAATGTGGAATTGGAAAGCATATCAGTAAGCTTTCTGTACTCTTTTACATTAAAATCCACTTGTCTATCCTGCATTTTGCATGGATCTTTTGCCTATGCCTGATTTCCTTACATCATGCGTGGGTCATTTGTACAACATTGGCTCACTGAAGTATGCAGATCTTCCAAACGTTGACACATTTCAGTGTGCAATTCAAAGAAAAAAATCACATATTTAATGTCACCGTAGATGTCGTCAGAGATGTCTTTAAGTATAGAGATTCTGGCAGTGGCAGATACAAGTTTTCCAAAAACTGAATTTTAATTTAAAAGCCAGAATTTCATCATTGGCAATAAATATGTCAGTTGTTTTCCTGGAAGAAACAGGCTCACTTTGTTCATTTTTGAGAAAATGTTTGTCAAATACCCAAGTTTTAATTATAATTTCTCTATCTCAAATTTTTTCAAGTAACAATGATATTGCATGAGAGCAACAATTCAGTTTATGACTCAAATACTTGCACGAATTCTTTTCCTCAAAATAACCATTGTACTTTAGTATATAGCAGAAGCACTTTATGCATAGTTCCTATTTTGTTACCCAAAATATTAAAGAGACATTTATTTAAGCTTTGAGATTTTGTAAGATTAATAATTTTCACTGCTTCATTGAGAGCACTCTTAAGTGAAACTGGCTTTTTTAAAAATTCCAACTGTGAGTACATAACACAGTGCTCAAAAATACAATGTTATCACAGTTTGGAGCCTCTCTCCTTGATCTGTGTTAAGGTACCAGCACTTTTACCCACCATTATTTTTGTACTATTAGTGCAAATGTCAACAAGGCAAAGAATACCTTAGTATTTTTTGTTCATTTTCTTTTCTTTCTTTCTTTCTTTTTTTTTTTTTTTTGAGCAGAGAAAAGTTTATTGCAGGGCCAAGCAAGGAGAACGGGTGGCTTGTGCTCAAAAACCCTGAACTCCCTGATGGTTTTGCAGGAAAAGGTTTTATAGGCAAAGTTGGGGATGAGGGCTGCGGGGTGTGTGACTTTTTTCTGATTGGTTGGTGGGGAGGTAGGTAGCAGGGTGGTGCTCCAGGAATCTTGTGCTCAGCCTGAAGTTACCATCCTCCACCTGGGCGGAGGCCTTAGTTCTGCAGAAGAGTTCAAAGATATTGTTATGTATATTCCTTGAGGAGGAACCAGGACCCTTACCCAAGGCTGCACTATTGTTTCTTGACTGCTTCTCCCTTGTTTCTGTATTCCCTCCCTTCCCTGATTAGTAATTCTTTGAACCTGCCCTTTGGAACTCAGGGAAGGTCAAGGAGGCTGAATGAAGCCTATTTCCTACAAACAAGAAACGGGGGACATGGAAAGAATTTGTACCCGAGGGACCTTCTGCTCAATTGTGATCCCCCTTTTTCTTTGATAGTCCTCAGTCTTGAGAACAGGTGTTGGAAGCCTTAATATTTTTATAAAAATAGTTATGACCTTGTGGAACTCTTGAAAAGGTCTCTGGGATCTCAGGTCTGTGGCTCACACTTTGAAACTCACTGTCCTATATGATTATTCTGGGCCTGGTAAATATTGGCTTTTGCAATTGCATGATTTTGGACTAATTCTAGGCAAATTTAAGTAGCCAATTAGGGAGCAAATTATTAAGTAGCAAATTTTAAATTTGGTGTGTCTCTGTGCCTTCCTTTTCTATGACAACCCTGAAGGCACTCACTGGTTCCCTAGTGGCACGGATGGAATACATACCACCCAGGAACCAATTCATGCTTGCTCTTGCTTGTTTGTTTAGTCATTGGGCAGATATTTATGGAGCCCTACTTTTTACCAGGTTCTCTGACTGGGCTATGGGCCTGATGCAGAGCTTCACATGCCCTATCTCACATAAACCACTTGCATCAATTTTCTATTGCTGCTGTAACAAATCACCACAAACTTAGTGGCTTAGAACAACAGAAATTTACTACATTATAATTTTGTAGCTCAGAAATCCAACACGGGTCTCACTGGACTAAAATTAAGGTGACAGCAGCACTGCATTCCTTTCTGGAGGCTCTAAGGGGACATCTGTTTCCTTGCCTTCTAGAGGCCCCCTGCATTCCTTGGGTCATGTCCCCCTTCCTCCATCTTTAAAACATGCAGTGTGCTTCTCTCTGACCTTTCATCATTGCGTCTCTCTCTAACCACAGCCAGGAAAGGTTCTCTACTTTAAGGACCCACATGACTAGATTGGGCCCACCCAGATAATGCAGGATAATCTCCCCGTCTCAAGTTCTGTAACTTTAATCACATCTGCAAAGTCCCTTTGGTCATATAATATAACATGTTTATGGTTCTGGGGACAAGAGTGTAGGTCTCTTTGAGGGGGTGTTATTCTGCCTACCACACACTTAGTAAGTGTGCATTAAATAGTTGTTGAAGGAAGGAATGAAGGATCCTATCCCATCACTCATTTCTCAGAGCTTTGCTCCTCCCTGATATTAGATGTTGATTGTTTAAGACTCAATTGAGGTACCACCTCTTCGAGGATTTAGATGTTGCTCTGCTGTATTTCCAAAGTAAATGAATACCTCTACTAAAGCACTTATTTACTGCATCATCATGACTATTTGCTCCTATCCCCACTCTCCTGTAAGTTCCTTGAATCTTGTGTCTGGCACATAGTATGTGCACAATAAATATTTGTTGATGAATGCATGAGAGCAGCAATTAATTATCCTTAATACACACCAAGTTACATTTTTGCATTTTCCCTGGGGCATGTAAAGCCCATTCCCCAAAGAAGCAGAGTGGCTTTAGTTATGGGAATTTAAGGCCTTGTGGCAAGTATTAATGCAAGAATGGCAAAGGCCATTAACACAAGTGATATTTGGGGCAGAAGGGCCTTAGGCACTCCCTGGCAGCATCCCTTGAGCCCGCACCCGCTAACTGAGCAGAAGCTTGGAGGAATTGTAGAGATGGGGTCTCTGCAGAGCAGCACTTTCGAGTGGCTTAGAGTTCCCCTAAGTGTCTGCAGGCTCTGCATTCCAGAGGAACAGGTGTGGAGCTGCCGGCCTGCTCTACAGCCACACTGCATATGGCCCCTTTGCACCTCATGCCTGCAGAGGTCGCCAGCACAGAGACTGACTCTGACTTTGCAGAGGTGTCTTAATTCAGCCCCAAAGTTGGCTTTTCTAAAGACAACATGCATTTTACAGAGGGCCTTTTGTATGGAGTTACTGGGGATTCATTCAAAAATAACAGAAGCCCCAGTCTGCAGAATTTTTTTAAAAAAAGTTTTTGTCATTCCAGACACAGCTCCAGTCTTCCACCTCCTACTAGTAAGCCCATTTATATCAAAATGAATGAGAAATTTAATCCCTGGTACTTTATAAAGAAGCCATTTTTTTTCCCTTTGGTTGTGGTTTACTCTGTGTGTGCTTTTTTAATGGCAGTGTTTAATAATGTTTATATTGCCTTTAACCTTTGACTAACTTTGCAGTTAAGTTCCAAGATGTGGTTACACATCCAGTATTTGTAGGCCGCTCCTGCCTCCTTTGAGACTGCTAACTTCTTATTCCTGGAAGGTATTTCATTCTCTTACCAAACATCTTAATCACTTCTGCTGGGTAAGAAGGGAGTCAGTGGGGTAGTAGGCAATAAGTAGTAGTAGTAGTTGTGTAGTATTGGGTTGGTCAAAAAGTGCCTTTGGTTTTTAAGTAAAAATAAAAGACACCTTTTTCATTTTCACCAAGAACTTTATTGAACAACGTATTCACCCTTTTGTTCCACGACCTTCTGCTATTTTTCAGGCAACTTCATAATTCCATCTTCCCAAAACTTTTTATCTTTTTGAGCAAAGAACTGTTCCAGTTCCAAAGAACTGCCTTTTACAGTCTCCCAGGTAATTGAAATTTTTTCCATTAAGAGAATTTTGTAAAGACCTAAATAAATGGAAATCCAAAGGTTCAATGTCTGGTGAATACGGCAGAAGAATCAGAACTTCCCAGACAAGTTGTGACATTTTTTTGCCTGGTCATCAAAGAAACATGAGGTCTTGCGTTATCCTGACGGAAGATTATGAGTTTTCTCTTGACTAATTCTGGATGCTTTTCACTGAGTGCTGCTTTCAGTTGGTTAACTGGGAGCAGTGCTTGTTGGAATTATTCGTTTGGTTTTCCGGAAGGAGCTCATAATAGAGGACTCCCTTCCAATCCCACCGTATACACATCACCTTCTTTGGATGAAGACAGGCCTTTGGTGTGGTTGGTGGTGGTTCATTTCACTTGCCCCACGATCTCTTCTGTTCCACATTATTGTACGGTATCCACTTTTCATCGCCTGTCACAATTTGTTTTAAAAATGGAACATTTTTGTTATGTTTAAGTAGAGAATCTCATGCGGAAATAGGGTCAAGAAGGTTTCCTGCGCTGAACTCACGTGGAACCCAAACATCAAGGCGATTAACATAACCAAGCTGGTGCAAATGATTTTCAACACTTGATTTGGGTATTTAGAGTATGTCGGCTATCTCCCGTGTGGTATAATGTTGATTGTTCTCAATTAATGTCTTGATTTGATCGCTATCAACTTCAACTGGTCTACCCAACTGTGGAGCATTGTCCACCGAGAAATCTCCAGCACAAAACTTTGCAAACCACTTTTGACACATTCGATCAGTCACAGCACCTTCTCCATATGCCGCACAAATCTTTTTTTGTATTTCAGTTGCGTTTTTACCTTTCCTGAAATAATAAAGCGTAATGTGCCAAAAATGTTGCTTTTTTCTTCCATCTTCAATATCAAAATGGCTACACAAAAATTCACCAAATTTGATGTCTTTTTTAAATGTGTGCTGATATGACAGCTGTCACATACAGTCTAACAAAATTGTTTCAAATGAAGTTAAAGAAAACTAAGTGCTACTAGAGCCATCTTGTAGAAAAAACCGAACGAACCTTTTGGCCAACCCAATAGTTATAGTTAGTATTTATCAGGGACTATGTGCCAGGCACTGTGCTTTGTGACTCCTATTATTAAATCTTTAGAATAACCTTATGAAACAAAAACTATTATTGTGTATCCTCAAATGTAAGGGAAAGTGCTTTCCTTAAAATTAGCCCTCAGAAAAGAGGGCCTCCCCCTATGTTTGAGTCCTTACAAAGACTGTCCCGTTGTGGGGTTACTCTATTTTAAACCACAAAGTAGTTTAAGCAGTCGTCCCAGTATTATGAAAATGCCTGTGGCTTGGGACTGCTTGATATTCAGGCCTTTGTGATACTCTTTCCATTTTATATAGATGAGAAAACTGAGACTTACCCAAGGTCATACAGCTAGTAAGTGGTACAGCCAGAATTCAAACCCAGGCATAAAATCTTACTCCCATCTCCTCATTTTTAACCCACCTCAGATTCTTTCTTTTACCTTTAAAAAAGTTTCAGTCTAGGAAGTTTCATCTAGGATGTTTTCTTTCCTTGTTGTTGAGGTTTCATTCTAAGAGCAGAGAAGATCAGAAGATGAGTATGCATCCAGTCTGGAGTCATGCTTTTATGGATAGCACTAGGAAGGTCTAGTTCACCTTCTAAGCCAAGGTGGCGTGGGATTCTCTCTGCTTCATCCTTGCCAGATCACCCTGCTTCCCTTTGCTTTGATGGGAAGTTCATTGCTTCCTGAGTCAGTCTCTTACCTTGGCTCTGGTTGTAGGAGTTCTTCCTCATACTGAGCTGAAATCATTTGTCTTGGAATTTTCAGTCTGACAGAAAAGAGATCAAAATGTACGTGGCTTTGTCGCTTACTGTCTTCCCTTCCTCCCCTCCCCTTCTTCTTCCCTTTCCAATAAATGTTTTATTTTAGAATAGCTTTAGATTTATCGAAAACTTGCCAAGATAATACAGAGAATTTCTGTATACCCCTCACCCTACTGTTAAAATCTTACACTATTGTGTATACTCAATCATTTGTCAAAACTAAGAAACCAACATGGTACATTACTATTAATTATAAACTCCAGACTTCAGTCTGATTTCACTAGTTTTTCTCTAATGTCCTTTGTTCCAGGATCCCATCCAGGATATCACATTACATTTAGTCATTATGTTTCCTTAGTCTCATCTGGTGTGTGATAGTTTTTCATTTTTTCCTTATTTTTCATGACCTTGACGGTTTTGAGGGAGTACTGGTCAGGCATTTTGTAGAATGTCCCTCAATTAGGATTTATCTGATGTTTTTGTCATGGGGTTATGGGCTTGGGAGAAGAATACTGCAAAAGTAAAGTGCCATTCTCATCACATCATATTTGGGACACGTGATATCAATGTGACTTATCACTGGTTATGTTAACCTTGATCCTCTGACTAAGGTAAAGTCACTCCTCCCTCCCCTTTCCATACACAGTTTTTTAGAAGCAAGTCACCATGTTCAGCTCACACTTAAGAGGTGGGGCGATTAAGTTCTGTCTCCAGGAGGAGAAGTATCTTATGTAGGTAAGTTATTTGGAATTCTTCTGTTAAGGAATATTTCTTTTCCCCTACATTAATGTAACCACTTATTCATACCAGTGTGGAGTGATGCATATTTATTTTATACTTTGGGTTATAATCCATTACTACTACTACTTTAATTATTCTCTTGTGCAAATCGTTCCAGCTTTGACCACTGGGAGGTCTTCCAGTTGTCTCTTGCGTCGTTTTGACATGCCCCCATTTGTTTGTTTTCTAAGGACTTCCTAACTTTCTGGCACTACAAGATATTCCAGGTTCTTCTTGTATTTTCCCTGCCCCATCCCTAGAATCAGCCATTTCTCCAAGGATCTCTGGTTCCTATTATTGGAGAATGATACTAGAAACTAAGATCTGACCACTGGAGTGCTCATTGCTACTGGGATGTAACTACTTCTAGATCTTCTCAGTGGACAGAGTTAGGAAATACGTGAACGTATATTAGCCCATGTTACACACATATCTACAATATTTCTGCATCTACATTTCTTTCTATAGGAAGGCTTTTCTTTTTCAAGTATTTATTGATATATTTTGCTGTGTAGCGAACAGCGAGATTCACTGCCTTCTACCACCAATGGTAATTTTTTAAGGTAGGGGGAGAAGAAAGTAAAAATGGAGATCTTAGCATAACTATGACTTAAGGACTCAGTCACCCTCTAGTCCGATCATGTAATTTTAGAGATGAAGACATCCTAAGAAGTTTACTGAGATCCAAAGAGGTTAAAATACTAGCTAGTGGAACAGTCAAGATTGGAATCTGGCTTTTTGAAACGGAATCTCTTTACTTCCACAATATCTAATGCTTCTTTAAGACTAATCAGTATTCTTGGCTTTGTATTCAGCTCAGTTATTAACTTCTTCAGATGCATTAAGCAGACTAAAGTGTAATTTTACAAATTGGTGTGCAGAGGTACGAGCTAGCCAATGGAAGTCCACTGCAGTGTCACTGAGGAGGGATTTTGCTCTCCAGTGACAGATCAACAACTTGAAAATGATGCTCTTATGGCCAGATGTTAGCGAGTGAATCTTCTTAAATGACTATGATGATTACCCTGCCCTGTTTTACTTTTTATAACTATCGCAAAAAAAAAAATCTTTTTGCTCTGGGGAAAGAATCACAGGGTTCCTATAGGACAGATACTTGATGTATACACCTGCTTTTTAGAAATGGGATATAAAGCAATGAAAGAATCTGTTTAATATCATCCAAGGAGTTGGTGATAGGGTAAAAAATAAAAAGCGAAAGCTGAAGCCCCCATGGCCCTTCTTTTAACAAGCCAGCCACACAGCTCCTTTCTTTTAAATTGCTTTCCGGCAGCTTTTAAAGTAAAGAACAAACACTTGAAAGTTCCTCCCAAGAGACTTCTGAGGCCATAGGACAGTCCTAGGATGCCTTCAAACCTTTCAGCCATTTCCTTTGAGAAGTGGGTATGTTTATACTTGATAAACCATGTCTTGTCACCACATAACAGTAAAATCTCCATTCTGTTCTTTTCCTTTTGTACTTTAGTCATTTCATTTTATTTTTGTTTGGTACATTGTGAACATCCAAGATTTTTAGTGGAAATAAATGGTAACAGCTGTTTCTAGTGTACCAAAAAATGTAATTATGAACCTTAACCTTGAGATGATATGTCCAGATTTTCCCAGGTGTGGAAATGACTTGAAAAGCTCATTTTGGGTAGTCGTCCCAATACAGAACCACATTCAGCTGCTTGCCATCAACTTCATTCAGAGAGAGGGAGTTTCTATAGGTCTTTCTTTATTCCAATACTCCCTTCTTAACACGGCTTTTCCTCTTTAAAATAGTCACCAGGGACTTCCCTGGTGACGCAATGGTTAAGAACCCGCCTGCCAATGCAGGGGACACGGGTTCGATCCCTGGTCCGGGAAGATCCCACATGCTGCAGAGCAATGAAGCCCGTGCACCACGACTACTGAGCCTGTGTTCTAGAGCCCGTGAGCCACAGCTACTGTGCCTGCGGCCACAACTACTGAAGCCTGTGTGCCCTAGAGCCAGTGTGCCACAACTACTGAGCCCATGTGCTGCAACTACTGAAGCCCATGCACCTAGAGCCTGTGCTCCACAACAAGAGACGCCAGTGCAATGAGAAGCCCGCACACCGCAAGGAAGAGTAGCGCCTGCCCACCACAACTAGAGAAAGCCCGCGCGCAGCAACGAAGACCCAACGCAGCCAAAAATAGATAGATAGAGAGATAAATAAATAAATAAATAAAAGACTATGGTCTAAAAAATTAAAAAATAAAATAGTGCATATTTACCAACATAAACACACCCTTAAGTCCCATCTTTCATTCCTGCTTTATTTTTCTCTGTAGCTCTTACCACCATTTAAAATACTATATATTTTACTTCCTTAGCTTTAAATTGTCTGTTTTCCCCCATTAGAATGTAAGCTCTATGATAGCAGGGGATTTGTTTCGTTCACTGCTGTCTTCCCCAGACCCAGAGTAGTACCTGGAACATAGTAGATGCTCAGTGAATGCTTCTGAATGAATAACATGAAAGTTGTAACTCGTGATCATTTGGCCCCTGATTTTAATATAAATACAAATAGTTGAGTTTTATTTTACAGGGTTATTTTAGATTATAAGTAGAATTAAATCACATTGTTTAAAATGGGGATTTATCTATTGACCAAAAACCTCAGAATTTGTACTAGAAATGTGCATAGTGCATTAGAAGTTATGCAGCTAACTCAGTAACGCGATGCTGTTATCACATGAAAGGAATTTTGAAATTCTCTGCTAAATATCACTCAGGAAATTGGTGGAATATCTAAAAGCACATTTTTTTTTAAACTTTAAATGTGAATTATCTTCAGACTAACCCAAAGATATCCTGAAGTGTCATTACCCAGTTTGACCAGATTTAGCAGAAAATGACTTTTCATTGTTATAAAAAGAAAATCTATTCTGACTAATATTTGCCACCTTAAAGAATATTAAAAGAATATGCTATAAAATCCAAAGTAATTCCTCTGAAGGAATGTCAGCATATAGGTGCTGGCATGTTTTTATTTTTAATCATATGTTACAAATATATTATTTTTATTTAAAATTTCTAGCATCTGAAATACTTACACATGGCTCTTATTTCTTATTTCTTTAAGCAATATGTAAGATAATAGAAAAGGGTATGCAACTTGACCAGCCATTTTATGAACTAGATCTTTCAAAACAACAGCTCTAATGCCAAATTTCCTGCAGTATTCTCTCCAGGACAAGAAACAAACAAATAAAAAGCAATCTAGTCAGTGAACATCACAGACTTGTTTGCAAGCTATCTTTGAGCTGATGTAGTGCATAAATTACGTCTTTGTACAAGACTGACATATGTGCCTATTCCCCCCTTTTATTTCAGAGCATTGGGGAGTCGACAATGTCTGTTGTGTTAAATCAGCTGCTTCCCATGATTAAGCCTTCGAACCAGAGGACTAATGATGACTACAGCCCCGAAGAGCTGCTGGTCCTCCTGATATATATTTATTCTGTCAGTGGAGAGTTCTCAGTGGACAAAGACCTGGGTGAAGGTGAAGAAAAAGTGAAGAAAGCGTTGGCTCAAGTCTTTTGTGAGGAGCCTGAATTGTCACCTTTGCTGCAGAAAGTCACAGGTGAGTGTTTAACAAAAATAGAGGACATAAACGTCACTGATACAGAAAACAGATTTAAAAATAAAGGCATTTGGAAATGGGATGTAACCATCTTCATTGGAGTTGTTCAGAATTTCATGAGGCCTGATGAATGCTAGCCAGCCTTTCGGATTAGAGGTTTTTGTTGTAGGTTTTTTGTTGTTGTTGTTGTTCCAGTAGTGGTAGGGAAATGGCCTTCTAGTTGCTTGTCAGTATTCATATTCTTAGAGCCTGAGCCTTGTTAAAATAGCAAAATACTCACAGGGTGTAATATCTTTAAGGAAAAATAAAATGATGTGCATCCATCCTATTCAAAGGATTTCTGTTGACATATTCTCTTTGAGATTGTCATTTCAAACTTAAAAACAATAAGAAAAAACCTGTTTCCCTAAGATGTTGTACAATGTTATAGGATGAAAATTGCCATTTTCAAGAATAGCTTCGTATTTTGACTTCTCATATCTCATCTTGAATCTGAATTAGTTGGTAGTATCCAAAATAATCCCCAAACATCCCAGTAAAGTAGGCTGTTGATTTGGGGGAAGTATATAATTAAATATCCTAAAATCTAACCATTTTCACTTCTAGTAAGAACTGGGATATAACTTACGGAGATATTCATTTGTGTTGTTTCATATCAAATTCAATATTCTTTATATTTTGTGTAAAGCTTATTGCTAGTAGTGTGGATTGAGCCTGGGCCTGTTTGAGAGTGAGAAATTATTAAAACTTACATGTAAAACATAAATACTTTAAAAACATACCAGGTTGCCAGTCATTCATGGATATGTGTGTGTGGGTGCATGTAGACCTCTCCACTGGGGAAGGCTCAGCTGAGGGAGGTTACATATCATCTGACTTTTCCTCCTGTCCCCTGTCCTGCCTCCCTCGGGGGAGCACCCAGCTTTCTCAGAAGCAGGCTGTGTCTCTGTCCACCTGAGCATCCGTGCATGTGTGCTTTCCTTTGTGCCCACTGCTGAGCTTTCCTGTGTCTGGTCATGGAAAATGAAACCCTGACAAGATGGAACCCGAATGAACTTCCCACAGAAATGAAACGTTTCCTTGCCCAGTACAGAACCTGCTTGCCAACTTAAAATCTACGTAAGGAAAACTTGTGGGAGTTGTTCCCATTTCATTAGGGTACAGCACTGAGTGTGATTCCATGTGTGTGTTTGGCTATAAATGAATATTGACTTAGAAAGGCTTAATATGGTTTATATAGAGCTTAGAACAGTGATTTGATTCAAAGTCAATTTGAACACTAGGAGAGTATAATTGGAAGTTATTCTTAACACACATAATTCCAGAAACAGACAACAAAGATGGTGTGTTTTAACGAGGGTGTTTGGATAGCTTTCTGCAGCATTAGTGTGTTACTATATTATTTTGAGAATTGAGGTCAAGCAGTCAGTGTTCATTCGATATTCGCTCAAGGTGTTTATTGACCCAGAATTTCATTCTTTATTGGTTTCTCTGTTTTATGATTGCTCAGGATATTGCATTTTCTTGCTTTTAAATGTGATTTCACGTTTAAAAACACTTCTGTACATTTGTGTTTATATTAGGAAAATTTGTAAAGTTAGCAGTTGAAGGTAAAAAAAAATACGAATTTGTGGAAATTTTAGTGTATCTTTAAATTTTGGAGACATCTTATTTTATAGTACAAAGTATATACTCCTACCTAGATTAGCTTTGGTTTTTTTAAAAATTTATTTTTTATACATCTTTATTGGAGTATAATTGCTTCACAATGCTGTGTTAGTTTCTGTTGTACAGCAAAGTGAATCAGCCATATGCATACATTTATCCCTGTATCCCCTCCCTCTTGAGCCTCACTTCCACCTCCCTTTCCCACCCCTCTAGGTTGTCGCAAAGCACTGAGCTGATCTCCCTGTTGTATGCTGCTGCTTCCCACTAGCTATCTATTTTACATTTGGTAGTGTATATATGTCCATGCCACTCTCTCACTTCACCCCAGCTTCCCACCCCACCTCTCGTGTCCTCAAGTCCATTCTCTGTGTCTGTATCTTTTTTTTTTTTTTTTTTTTTTTTTTTTTTTTTTTTTTTTTTTTTTTTTTTTTTTTTTTTTGTGGTACGCGGGCCTCTCACTGTTGTGGCCTCTCCCGTTGCGGAGCACAGGCTCCGGATGCGCAGGCTCAGCAGCCATGGCTCACGGGCCCAGCCGCTCCGCGGCATATGGGATCCTCCCAGACCGGGGCACGAACCCGTATCCCCTGCATCGGCAGGCGGACTCTCAACCACTGCGCCACCAGGGAGGCCCTGTGTCTGTATCTTTATTCCTGCCCTGACAGTAGGTTCATCAGTACCATTTTTTAAACTCCATATATATGCATTAGTATACAGTATTTGTTTTTCTCTTTCTGACTTCACTCTGTATGACAGACTCTAGGTCCATCCACCTCACTACAAATAACTCAATTTTGTTTCTTTTTATGGCTGAGTAATATTCCATTGTATATATGTGCCACATCTTCTTTATCCATTCATCTGTTGATGGACATTTAGGTTGCTTCCATGTCCTGGCTATTGTAAATAGTGCTGCTGTGAACATTGTGGTACATGACTCTTTTTGAATTATGGTTTTCTCAGGGTATATACCCAATGGTGGGATTGCTGGGTCATATGGTAGTTCTATTTTTAGTTTTTTAAGGAACCTCCATACTGTTCTCCATAGTGGCTGTATCAATTTACATTCCCATCAACAGTGCAGGAGGGTTCCCTTTTCACCACACTCTCTCCAGCATTTATTGTTTCTAGATTTTTTGATAATGGCCATTTTGACCAGTTTGAGGTGATACCTCATGGTAGTTTTGATTTGCATTTCTCTAATAATTAGTGATGTTGAGCATCTTTTCACATGCCTCTTGGCCATCTGTATGTCTTCTTTGGTGAAATGTCTATTTAGGTCTTCTGCCCATTTTTTAATTGTGTTGTTTGTTTTTTTGATATTGAGCTCCATGAGCTGTTTATATATATTGGAGATTAATCCTTTGTCAGTTACTTCGTTTGCAAAGATTTTCTCCCACTCTGAGGGTTGTCTTTTCGTCTTGTTTATGGTTTCCTTTGCTGTGCAAAAGCTTTTAAGTTTCATTAGGTCCCATTTGTTCATTTTTTGTTTTTATTTTCATTACTCTAGGAGGTGGGTCAAAAAAGATCTTGCTGTGGTTTATATCAAAGAGTGTTTTTCCTATGTTTTCCTCTCAAAGTTTTATAGTGTCCGGTCTTACATTTAGGTCTTTAATCCATTTGGAGCTTATTTTTGTGTATGGTGTTAGGGAGTGTTCTAATTTCATTTTTTACATGTAGCTGTCTAGTTTTCCTAGCACCACTTATTGAAGAGGCTGTCTTTTCTCCATTGTATGTTCTTGCCTCCTTTGCCATAAATTAGATGACCATATGTGTGTGGGTTTGTCTCTGGGCTTTCTATCCTGTACCATTGATGTATATTTCTGTTTTTGTGCCAGTACCACACTGTCTTGATTACTGTAGCTTTGTAGTATAGTCTGAAGTCCAGGAGCTTGATTCCTCCAGCTCTGTTTTTCTTTCTCAAGATTGCTTTGGCTATTTGGGGTCTTTTGTGTTTCCATACAAATTGTAAAATTTTTTGTTCTAATTCTGTGAAGAATGCCCTAGATTAGCTTTGGATGTACAGTTCAAACAGGGTGGATAAGATGTGCTACTTAGACTTGACGTAAGTCAACTTGCCAGTGGAACACACATGCATTGATCAACCCTTGTGGACAGGGTTTTCTGATGGTAGATTTTTACTTGGCCAGTATAGACATGCCCCTTATTAAGTATGTTGAAAAGTCACGGGTCCTGAGAAGTAAGGTTTATGTTTACAGTTAGCTGCTGAAGAGAATGTTTAATCTACATCTCAGGATAAGGAGTAATAGGATAGTGTTGAGGCAGTGGTGACTCAGTCTTGTAGAATAGGATGGAATACGCAGTATGTACTGGAAGAATTGAATTGTCTTCCAAATGTGCTTAGCCTTTCATGGAACTAGGTTAGTTTGGCTTTTACCATGAACTTTCCCACAGTGTTGCACTTATGTTATTCCAATTTATAATCTCAGCTTACTTGCTACTGGGTGGCAGAAATTACTTTATGTCTTGTGGACATTTTGTGGTTGATGAGATTTAGTTTAAAAGTACTATTGAAAACAAACAATCAAGATAAGAATTCTACTTTTTATATAATGCTGTAATTTTACTAATCTTAACTGTTGATAGAATCAAGAAATCAATACTTCTTCTGTACTAAAAATTAAGCATGTTATCATCACTCAACTGCTAAGTGATAGAACCAGGATTGGAACCTAGGTGTTCTGGATCTCACACCCTTGTCTTTAAACATGGAATTCTAAACCTGCCACAGGCTTACTTCCGTAACCACTGCATATTGTATTCTGTAACTTATGCTTGCTTAAACTTATTGTTTTATGCCATGCATGTTCACTTTCTGAAAAATGAATTAATATTTGGTTAATATTATAGATATTACTTGTGCTTTTGAATCTGTCTATAATAGCTACTTATAGGAGTTTCCTCATACCTCCTATTTTGGTGCATGTATCCTCTTTGTTTCTCCATTGCTATAAAGAAATTAAAATATTATATCTAGTCACTGAAATCTATTGGTTGTCTAGCTTTCTAAAACAGGAGTAGCAAACTTAAATTCCTTTTATTTCAATAATACCTCTCGACAATAATTACCTGATATTTAAAATTCATATTTCCTTTTATATGTTAAAAATGAAATTTACTTTTGATAGTTTCTTTCATTTCTCTCTATTCTTCCCTTTTATGGAAAGGGCAATGAGAAATTGTGTTCGGCAAAACAAAACAAAACTTAAGCATAGTCAACAGCAACGTATTATTTTCTTTTTAATAGGCACTATTGGGGAGAGTGGTGGGCAAAAACTCTCTTTTCTACTCACACAAAATGACAAGGGTTGGCTCTCAGGGTGTCAGGGATGGGAGATGTAAAAAGAAAATTGGTACGGCCTAAATGTGTCATTTAGTGTTGTGCTTTCTCAGTCCTGCTAAGTTCAAAGAGTATCAGTTTCCATATATGTTAGTATTTGCATGGCAGTCACAAGAGAAAACAAAGGAAAACCATTTGAACTTTCTTCAGAGTATGAAATCAAAACACTCATTTCAAAGATCTGTGCAAATGTGGACTATCATCCTACAGGGAGCTATGTCAGAAAAAGCATAGGCTTAGAGCAGAAATCCTTGATTCAAAAGTCCTGGCTCTGTCATTTCCTAGCAATGTGTGTTAGTGGGCACATTACCATCTCTGAACCTTGATAATAAATATAAGCGCCCTATTGACCACTCATGATTTTGCTGAGAATAAAATGATGTGACGTGTGTGAGCTAATTTTTGATCCATAGAGCATTGTAGTAGGTAATTTTTTTTCCATTGCTGTTATTATTTTGATGGCATCTAGCTGTCATATAGGGCAGTGCTTCCCAACCTTTTTCATGCTGTTTTGCACACAGGCAGTAAGAATGTTTGCAGAGTCTACTGAGGTAAGTGAACAGGCTGGTGTGGTTGGGGGCAAGCAGCAGCAAGGGCTTGATCACTCCAGGCCCTACCCGCCAGACCTGTGAACTGAAGCAGCAGCTTGGCACACCTGTAAACTATTAAGGGCAAATCAGTGCTCTAAGGTATGTTGGTCAGAAGGCTCTGGAATCAGGAAACAAAGAAAAACAAAAGTTGCATATGGTTTTTAACACCCACAACTCTTGGAAAACAATTTTTTTGGTAAACAATTTTTATATTACTCATTAACTTACGTCCCTGAATTTTTATAGTGTCTTTAAAGATCAGGTCAATAAGAGCTAGATCTATTTAGTTAGGTTCAGTGTAATGCTAGGGAATGAAAGATTCAAAATATCTAAAAACTCTGTGGTTCAAGAGAGAGGCATGATAATACCACAGAAACTGTAATTTATATTTATTAGATTCTTATTTTACTTCCTATTGATAATTTGGGATTATCAATTTCTGTATTATATTAGGATTGTACCTGGATATATGTAATGGAAAATTTACAAGATTAGCTTAAATAATAAATAAAAATAAATAGGGATTTAGTTTTTTCTCAGCAGGAAGTTCAGAGACAGGCAACATAACTCACACTCCTTTAGGCTTCCTTCCTTCCTCCCTTTCTTCCTTTTTTTCCTGTCAGTATATTTCATCATCATGGTCATGAGGTGGACACTCCTCTTCCATGTATTGTGTCCCTGCTTTAGGCAAGGAGGGAGGAAGGATGAAAGTAAAAGGAATATACTAGTGGTGTCTGCCCTTTTTTATATTAGGGGAACCATAGCTTTCTGGAGGTCCTACCCAGAAGACTTGTAATCGTTGCCTAGAACTGGATTTCATGACCACCTCTGGCTACCAGAGCATCTGATGAATATTTTAACTGGGCACATATTGGTCATGAACAAAGTCAGGGTTCTGTTAAAAGAAAGAAGGTGAGAATGGGCATTATGTGAGAAACTTGAATTTGCTGCAGTTATTATTATAGGCTTCCCTGACAGAGGAAATTCTAAGGCAATATAATATACTGTGAGATGGAGTGATTCCCCGGGTGCAGTTATAGTATTAGTTTTCTTTTATAACATATACTGAAAAAACACACTATTGTGTGCTAGTATCATTGGACTTATAGCACAAATATTTTAAACTTATCAGTATTCATTGAACATGTCTATGTATCTGGCATTATTCTCTCTAAGCATAGAAACCCTGGGGGCGGCAGTGGTGGAGTAAAGGCTCTGAGCACAGGATTTGGAGTCAGGTGGGAATATCAGGTAATAACAGCATTATAATATCTGATAATCCTAGATAATACTGTAGTGTTCAAAGTGCTTTTGTAAACAGTATCGCCTTTGATCTGAAAAGAATATGTACGTTTGAGCCCATAAACTTATATGCCTAAAAAATTATACCCCAAATATCTGAGCTCAAATGAAATATATCTATAATGCTGAGTTCTCTTTAAGACAGTTTACTCATAAATATACTGCTAGTTTTTCAAACATGGTTTGGAATGGAAAATATAAAATTGTATATAAACTTGGAAATAGTAGAGTTGCAGTTTTCCCTGTGTTTCCATTTTTTCCATGGCAGTTCCCTCCCTAATAAACCTTTTGTCTTTAGGTAAAACCCAGGTACACTTTGGGAGGTCCCATAGTTGCCTGGGTTTTTGTAATAGGTGTAAAGACTCATAAGGCATATATTATTATGTTTTATGAATGGAAAGGTTCTCAACAATTATCCAGATTATTCATTTTGCACAAGAGAAAATCAGTGCCCCAAAAGGTTGACTAATTTGCCTCAAATCACCAGCCAATAGCCTATCCAGTACAAGGATGGAACTAGAGACTGTGTTTCCTGATTCCCAGTCCAGAATTCTTTTTACTAGATCAGTGATTCCCAACCTTTGTCTCATGGATCCCTGGGAAAATCTAGGAGTTAGAGCAAAAGGTTCACTCCTCTGTGTGTGCTTTGTGCTTCATCCATATACTCAGTATTACTCTTCACATATAAATATACAAATATTTGTAGATATAATTGTAATTTATAAAATAGAATTTCATTTAAAGATATTGCTGAAGCTATAGAATTTTTCCTTTGTATCTTTTAGGTAACAGATACCAAAAACATAATTATAAGATATCTCCATACTTTAAAAATGTTTGAAATCATGAGTTGCAATAGGAGTCTCAGGCTCAAATGCTTACAAGGACCAGCAACTAATATAAATAAGTAAAGTAGATCAGGTTTTGGAAAAACAACAGTGAAAGCACAGTGATAATTAGCAAAAGATAGTTGGTCTTAATAAAGGGGGCAATAGGGAGTGGTGATGACTGTGTCAAACTGGAGATCCTCTAATTGTTTCCAGGAGAGCATGAGTCTAATATTGCCAGTCTCTCAAGAAATCAGGAATCTGAGGGGTTTTTTTAATATTCTTAATTAACCAAATTTAAAAAGTTGGCTCATTTTCTAAAACACTGCATGAGTCAAAGAGATCTTATTGAAGGGCAGAATTCAGCCTGTAGGCTTCCAGGTTGCCATCTTTATACTAGGTACTGCCTCAGGTATTGATTACAGAGAAAAGTGTTTAAATCTCTAACTAATACTTACTAGAAATCTGAAAGATCTCTAGGCAGATGAAATTAGACACTACAGTTCGGTCAGAAAGCAAAGGAAAGGACCTAGTGACCTCCTTTTTTGACTTTTTTTAACTAAAAGAAAAAAAAATCACATTTGTGTACATTTTAATCTGGCATGAGTTTACCAGTGAAGTAGCATAGCTTTTCCTTCCAAATAGATTCTGTAAAGATACCATATAAGTGGAAGTAGACTTCCCACAGAACTCTGTCTATTGGATGGAAAATTCTGGGAAGCAATTTTGGGTTTAATATTAGGAAGACAACTTAGGAAAATAAAGCCAGCCAGCAAGTCTGACTCACCCCCATGAGAAGAGCTTCCCAGCACAGGGAACTGACACTGAGACTTGTGTCAGTAGGAATTTTACTAAGACATTTTAGGACTTTAAAATATTACGGTGTGAAAAGTCAGTTCTGTGGAAAGGATGGTGCATAAGTTCTCCTCAAATTCCAGGAAGATGGTATTTTTCTAGCTAGATCCATAGTTGTGCTTCCTTTGCTATGTAATTCCCAAAATTTTGGCATAAAATAGTGGCAGGATTCCTGTTATTCTAACTGGAATAATCTGAACTTCACATTGATTGGGTTAAAATGTACAAATTACCTTCTTGATGCACCATGATTTTTAGAATCATCTTTAACTTTTTTAAAGTTTTGATTTTAAGGAATCTTGTTTCCTAAGTTTTTTCTTCTCTATTCCTTCCCACTTGTCTTTTGCCCTGTTTAAGATCAACCATGGATAATAAATGAGGAAAGGCAGGTCCAGTTTGGAAAGCACTGTTCTTAGGACACTGAAGGTAAGAATAGTCTAGTGAGCTCTCAACCAATATCCACTTGCATTCCTGTGGAAATCTAACAGAGGACTTCAAATGAGAAGGAGCTGAGAATTCATTTTCAATGGCTTGTGGAAGGCAGATTATGGTACTTTCAGGTCTACTTTCCAGTGGAAAGCATATATATCTACTCTTATCTCCTTAGTAAGACAAAGTCACATTCTACAACCAAGAGTACAAACGTATTTGCAATGATTTTTTTTTTTTTTTTTTTTGCGGTACGCGGGCCTCTCACTGCTGTGGCCTCTCCCCTTGCGGAGCACAGGCTCCGGACACGCAGGCCTAGTGGCCATGGCTCACGGGCCCAGCCGCTCCACGGCATGTGGGATCTTCCCGGACTGGGGCACGAACCGGTGTCCCCTGCATCGGCAGGCGGACCCCCAACCACTGCGCCACCAGGGAAGCCTGCAATGATTTATTTTTGACAGCTTTCCTCTTTTGAAAAAGTTCAGGTAAACATAGACCATATAAAATTATTATTGTTATTTATGGCTGCCACTTTTTTTTTTTTTTTCTTTTTTTTTTTTTTTTTTTTGCGGTACGCGGGCCTCTCACTGTTGTGGTCTCTCCCGTTGCGGAGCACAGGCTCCGGACGTGCAGGCTCAGCGGCCATGGCTCACGGGCCCAGCAGCTCCGCGGCATGTGGGATCTTCCCGGACCGGGGCACGAACCCGTGTCCCCTGCATCGGCAGGCGGACTCGCTACCACTGCGCCACCAGGGAAGCCCTATGGCTGCCACTTTATTATGAAAACTTTCATCTCCATCAACACAAGGCATAGACGTTTTGTTTATTACTTTAGTAGAGGTATGTCTTTCAAACAAAGCATGTTTTATCACTGGTCAAGTACTTTCCCAGCCTTGTAGAAAGTCAGTCTTTGTAAAATATAAAGCACTTCCCAACAGAGAATTGTAAAAGATGAGGAGCTGATGAGAATTTCTCCTCCTGTGCTTCCTTTACTCTGTCACCTCTGCATTCTTTCCTCCTCTCACAGCTTTCCCTCAATAATTCATCAAATATGCATTTCTGCAGATTTCTGCTCCTAGGGGCACTATTTCAATTGAAAAATAGTTTTCAAGATTTCAGAAATCTTTCCCTTGAAAAGTTGTTCCTTGGACCTTGAGGACTGCCAATGACAAAGGATGTTGCTGTGGTAACTAGAAGGGTGATCCTTAAAGTTCATTACCAGCCTTCATGTTACCCACACTTGAATGAAAACTTCAGTTCATTACAATAGGTGACAGTGTAGAAAACCATGACAGCAGAATCCACTCACTCAGCTGAAAGAGGACTTCAGGATGCAGGGGAAAATTCATTTCAGAAAAGATTCTGCCTCACCTCTTGGTTCTAGTTTATGGATTCTCAGTTATTGTGGCATTTCAGTATTAGACTTTTCATTAAGGTATATACCTTCATTTCTAGTGTTTCAGATTTCTTGTTTCAGGGCTGCCAAGACAAAACAAAACAAAAGCTTTAAAGACTGTTGTTTTCTATTATGGTTTGTAACACTGTTTGGTATAATAGGGTCTATTTTTCCTCTTGATTTCTAAGATTTCTGCTGGAAACTCTAATGAAAAACATATGTCTGCCCTAAATCACTCCCATGAGAAATGTTGGAACTGTTACATTTAGTTTTACTGTCCAACATATTAAAATAGTTAACCACAGCACATATTACAAAACAGCTATATCAAGTGAAGTTTACAATGTTTAGTTCATATTTAAAATATATCACAAGCTGTGTATAAAAATATTTAGAGCTGCCTATTAAGGTAGTTAACCAGTTATGTAATTTTGAAAAAATATTAAGAGATCACTACAAATTACTTTCTCAAGTACTTAATTTTTCCATACCAGCTCATAAAAACAGTCATTCTTAACTAAGACACTGGAACGTATCTTCTTGCAGTGGTATTTATAGATGCACAAATGCATGAGACAGACTGTCCATATCGTTAATTTTTATGTCTGCACATGATGCCAATAGTAATAATTGTGTGTGTGACAGAGAGATTAATACTTGCTGATTCTTATTAACTGCACATTAGACTATAAATTTCTCAGTCATGAAAGAGAACAAATGGAATGCATGGAATACAGGGTAATTTTCTTAAACACATAGCTCTGGATCAAACAGGAGTGATTGGGTGGTATGGTTGAAAAGAGCACAGAGGGGAAGGGGCCTGATGTTTATTCCTAAATATGCCCATAGGTGTGTAACCTGAAAGTAAGTCACTTAGCTTCCTTTGGACTCAGGATCCTCATCATAAAATGAGAGTTTTATTAGGTGAGTTTAAGGTCTCTTCTTTCACTACCATTCTATGGTTCTAGCTTCTTTTGCTTTTTATTTTTATTGGAATCAATGTACTCCCTTCCCTACTTCTAAATCAGCTCCTCCTCAAAACCATTCTATCTTTTTCATGCTATCACTGTCATCTCAGGAGGGAAGCAATGGACTCATTGACTCAACCTCAGCTCCTAGAGAGCAGCCCAGCTCTGTTTCCTTTGAGATGCTGTTTACAGCTCTCCAAAAATGCTCCCTGTTCTCCCATGGCCTTCCCTCTATAATCCCTGTCTCCACGCCTGCCCAACCATTTATCCTGCCTGCTGATACCAGGTTAACATTCTTAAATTTAATTTTGTTTTAATATCTTTAAGGTTTTTCCTCCACTATTACAGTCATACGTTCTCCTTGTAGAAAATTTGGAAATGTCAAGAACAGTGTAGAAGAAGCCACATCAATTGAATATTGATGAAAAGCAGATACTTGCCATTTGTTTTCATCTTTTGTGAATTGCCGGCTCATGGTCTTTTCCTTTTTTCCTACTGATTATTAATTTTATTCTTAATGATTTTGAATCAGAGCATTTGTATTATTAAGGTTATTAATACTTAGTCATATATTTTGCTAGCATGTCTTCCTAGTTGGTATTTGCCGTTCATATTTGCTTATATGGCAAGTCTGGAGACAGAGCTATATTTAGGAATTTTTGGGGAGGGGCTCCAACAGTGTGATTGGGACTCTCTGCATCTTTTAAGCTTTTCATCCTTCTAAGTATTGACCTCATTCTTTTCTATCACAGCTGCCTCTGTGTGACCTCTCTCCCTCCCAGACATTCCTGGCTTATGTCATTCCAGAATAGCAACTCAGGAAAAGAGAGCTTTTTTTCTTCCAGGGGTTGTAGATCAATCCTAGGAAACGAAGCTGACTGTCACTGTTACTGTTCCACTCACAGTTGCCGGGGGAATGGGGCTCTCTTTGGCCAAGCTGAGTCCTGTGTTCATAGCTGTGTTGGGAGTGAGCAGGAGGGAGGTCGGGGCAGGGATTTGCAGAAATGGGTGGTGGGCTGTGATCGACAGTCCAGTACTGCCATTTAACATAGGGTCTGGAGTAATTCCACAGAGGAAGGGATACTGACGTACAAAAGCTAGATACGTCCACCATGAGAACATTCACTAATAAACCAGTTTTATTTCTTTATATTTAAAAAATACATCTTGGGCTTCCCTGGTGGCGCAGTGATTGAGAGTCCGCCTGCCGATGCAGGGGACACGGGTTCGTGCCCCGGTCCGGGAAGATCCCACATGACGCGGAGCGGCTGGGCCCGTGAGCCATGGCCGCTGAGCCTGCGCGTCTGGAGCCTGTGCTGCGCAACGGGAGAGGCCACAGCAGTGAGAGGCCCGCGTACCGCAAAAATAAATAAATAAATAAATAAATAAATAAAATAAAAATAAAAATAAAAAAATACATCTTATCTTCTCCCTCTTGGGTTTTGTATTTTGCCTGTAAATGGATAAAGATGTCATTGGCACCAGAATAATTGCTTCAAGAGTAGGTATTTGTATGCCTAAAAATAATTGTCTGGAATTTTCACTAATGTTTAAAAAAACAGCATCAGAACAACTGTGGACTAAGGGAATTCTTAGAACTCAAGCTGCTTTCACCATGCAATTGCCCCTCAACACTCGAGTAGCAGTAATTGTGCCTGTCATGCATGGCTGTGTAATTATATATAATTCTTTGAATATAAGAATTAGAAGGGCAGAGATTGTCATCTGGGTGAATTTTAGAGCTCCATTCATATTTATGTGTTCATTAAAATATTTATAATCGGATTTTCTTCCCTGATGACAGCCATATACTTGTTCACTGTAGTATAGTTGGAAGATCTTTTGCTCTTTAATAAACACAGAATAAAATTTAAAATTACCTATGAACCCACTACCCAGAGAAATCTGCTGTTAGTATTTCGATATGTATTTGGTGATCTATTTATTGGTAAGTAGAAATTCACATCCCATATATGCGTCCCAAGTGAATATAGCAGGTGAGATTTTGTTTTAAATGTGTTTTTTAGTTTATCTGTTAAGGTCAGAGTGCCTAGGATAAAGAGGGCCCCAGGTATAATGTCACATATGGTTTCTGAAACTAACATTGGAAAGATGGTTGTTGAGAATGTTGGTTCTGAATCCATGTCCCAAGTTCTAAGAGACATTATCCCTCAAAAGTCAGATTATCCATAATCAGAGTATAAAGGAGAATACTCTAAGCCAAAAAGGAGGACCATTAGGACCTTGGGTAGGAGGAAAAACACTTAGGTACAAGTAGTTCAGCCTAGAATTGAGGCAGAAGAAAATTACAGAGAGACACAACAGGCTCTAGGCTCTGACTTATAATTTTATTATGTGAGAAGAGAAGATTAATATTTTAAAAACCAGGAGAACATATGTGTACAACCATGGTGATACTCATTTGTATTTTGAAATTTAGTTGTAAATGTAACCAAGAATGTAATTCCCATAGAAGCCTGACTTCTTTCTGCCTTCGTGTGTTGCCTGTTTCTTCTGTGCTTAGCACCTGGACTGACTTGGTCCCAAAAGGAACGGTAAGTTTCCCTGAAGTGTTTATGAAATGAAGCCCCCTTCTGCTTTTTTTTTTCCTTTCATTTTAAACACAAGACATATGCCTGCACCTCTTCGTCAAGCTCTTGAGTTGTTGCCAACCTGACAGAGAGCCATCTGGAACAGGAAACTGTTAGGGTGCAATGTTCATTAACAATTTACATTTTCCAACATGTAAAATGATTTTAGGGTTTTAATTCTAGATGCTGTGGTTTTGTCCAAACTATACTCTAAAATAATTGGACTCTTTATTTCCTTATTTTTGTTGTGGTGGTTAAGAACAACAGTTAAATCTGATCTGGTTTTTTCATACAATGAGGTAGGATTGGGTTTTTTTTTTTTCTGTAGAAATCACCACCTTGCAAAGCATTTAATCTTTGGCTAAAAAAGGTTTATGCATAGTTAAAATGTAGTTGGATACTTCCTCACTGGGAATGCACACCCTTTCTGTCAAAGCGTAGAAACAATGCACCATGTAAACAATAACACTTCAGTTATAATTTACAGTGTTCGGGGCATCTCTTTGATGTACAAGAAGTGAAGCACATGTTTTCGGCTATCAGAAAAGCAGAATGCGTTACATTTCGTTCCCAGAAACAGATACCAAGACACCGATTTTTGTCTGTGATTGTATCTTTGTTATTATTTTCATACTTTAATCTCTTGTGTCCCATCCCCCCTCTCCCTTCCTTCCTCCTAATCTCACACTTCTGTGAGAGAAATCATAAAACTGTTCACTTTGGGAGTTTGCACACTGTATTCTTGATTATTTCAAGTTGTTCTTGAGAATGCAGAAGCCCAGACAAAATGACATCATCCAAGATGAGTACAGCCTTTTATTTTGGAGTTGGGTATTTAATGGCTTTTGATTATAGAGTGATTGTAACATTTCAGAGCAACAGCCCTTCCAGATATTCGGCTGGAAGTGTTGAGGCTGTTATATGTCAGGGCCGCTAAACCCAGAGTTTAGAATAGAACAAAACCACCAGGGTGTATTTGCTGGAACTTCTTGGTAGGGTATGTGCAAATTATAATCAAAATATCAGATCTCTAATTACTTCCTTATTGTTTTTGTCTCTGCAGTTCTCTCTTGAGCCAATTTATGCCTTATCATTTTTTAAAATACAGATTCAACATGTGAAAGATCCGGGGAAAAGTTCTGGGAACATAGATTTGTTGGCTTTTTGATGGGCCTTTTTAAGGACATGGCTCTTGTTTTCCAATTTGGCAGTGAAAAATAATCAGTGTTTTGCTTAAAATAATGGAAGAGCAACAATGAACATGATCAGGCTGAAAAAATATCTGGGTCATTACTCTCCAGGGTATAGGGAGGAGCTAGAAATGGTTACCAAATACTGTGCTACACCCACAGCGTCCTCTGTGTCTGGACCAAAGGCACACACCCCCTGCACTGGACTTCTCAGAGCAGTAGAATGTCATTTTTCCACGATCACCTTCTCACTCTGGAGGCTTTTTATTCTTTTGCACCCTATGTTCCAGCCACAGGCTTTTCAGTTCCTTAAATACATTACATTCCCTCCAACTAACTCCCCACCCTAGTCCAATTAACCCATTCAGAGCTCAGCTCAGGCCACGTGTCCTAGGCTCAGCCTCCTCTGCCCCTCCTCGCTAGCTCAGCGCCCTCCACCCTCATCATGTGTCTAGTGAACAGTTCATTATATATTTGTGTGATAATTTGATTAGTGTCTGCCCCCACCTCCACCGGCCCCAGACCATAAACTCCATCAGTTTTGTTCACCATTTTATCTCAAGTGTCGACTATGCTTGGGGGCACGTGGAAGGCCCTTCATAAGTACAGTATTTATTGAATGAAGGAGGGAATAAGAAAGCAGCTCTGGCTCAGCTCCAGTGTTTCATCTGACACTGCAATGCTACAAATATGTTGCAGCTTTACCAGAGGAACTCTGCTTTGGAGAACAGAAAGGTTGGTTGAAGAAGAGAATGGAATATCAAAAGGAAACCATGCCCTGTCAGTGAGAGTTTGGAACTCCCATTGTTTGCAGTATAGTGAAGAAAATATTTCATGCAGTGAAAACAAATGGTATCAGCCATTAATGGAACTGTTACTTTGTGCTTTAATATTTTTATCCTATCAGATTTTAAATTCTGGAGGTTTTTGGTTAAATTCACTGTTTCCCCATTTCTCCTTATTTTTTTTTCATCTTTATTACTTTGCCCTTCTTCTCTTTCATCCCCTCATCTTGTTTCCTTGCCTGCTTGTGAGCCTGCCGTTCAGCCATAGCTGGAGTGCAAAACATTTTTTAACTTAACTTTTAGATCCTCTGACAATTCTTTTCCAACCTGAATATAACAAGGAAGAAACCAGCCCCAGAATGTCTGGGGCAGTTCTTTAGCCTGTGGACATAACCACAGGGGCAGGAGAGCTTCCTCTCAAGTTGGTGATTCTTGGGAATCCGGCTGTCTCATCCATGCAGCTCATAACTGTAGTTAGGTGGGCTGATCATTTGTCTCACACTGTAAGGGGCTTCAACGGACCAATTCCATGAAGGAAAGTAAATGTCACGTATAAACCATCATCTGAAAACCAGTGTCATATAATCTAATACAATCAGACTTTTTATTTTTTTATTTTTATTTATTTTATTTATTTATTTTTTGCCGTACGCAGGCCTCTCACTGCTGTGGCATCTCCCGTTGTGGAGCACAGGCTCCAGACGCGCAGGCTCAGCGACCATGGCTCACGGGCCCAGCCGCTCCGCGGCATGTGGGATCTTCCCGGACCGGGGCACGAACCCGTGTCCCCAGCATCGGCAGGCGGACTCTCGACCACTGCGCCACCAGGGAAGCCCAGACTTTTTATTTTTTAAATCCGCAGTTCTTTCTCCTTCCTTCCCTCCTTCTTTCTTTTCAGCCAGTTTTTATGAAGGGACGACATGCCTCTAAGGTGGTGCTAAGTACAAGAGGTGCAATCCTAAACCGGGTGGGCAAAGTGTGTGTTGTCAGGGGGTGACTTTTAAGGGGAGAAGTCTTCAATGCCACAGATGTCCCTGAGTTCTAGCTTAATCTCTCCAATTTTCCCTCAACCCCCTCAGCACGATTCCCTTCCCTTTATCCTTAACACCTGTCAGTAGTATCCAGCTGTAGCCTCCTAACTAATGTTTCTTAGCAAATCTCTCCCCAGCCGGCTTGTGTATTCCTTTCCGGCTGCTCTCCCAAACCTTCCCCCGTCCCAGCCTGGATAGAACCATTTCTCCAGAAATGTTTTCTAAAATAACTTTTTTTTTTTTGCACCACATCTGCCACTCCCACCCTCCTACCACCCACCTCCACACCTAATAATCAGGCCCTAAACCATGGGAGTTCAGTCATGAAATTAGCATTCCTAAATTACAGCATTCTATTCAGTATTCATTGATTTAAAAAAGACTTAGAGGATATAATGTTTAATATAAAGTGGAGGAGGGTTTTTGCTCCCAGCCCCATGTATCAGTTGCCTGCTTATGTGTAACCTGAGGCCCCATCGTCAGGCATGTGTGCCCATTCATAGAAACAGGAGCATGCATCCTGGCTTTGGAGTTTTGCTTCTCAAGGCAGGAGCTGACTAGCCTGAGCACGTTTTGCTTTTCATACATATAGAAGAATATGTGATAATTTTTTGTTGCTACAGTGAATAGGAAAACTGCAAAGTGCTAGTGAAGGAGAATGAGAAAAACTTTAGATCCAGGTATATAGTATGTTTAAGAACCCTTAAGTTTTCTCTCCTCGGGATTTAAATAATTTTATTTTCATCTCTATAATAAAGTATTTTCTAAATTGTGCTATATCTTAATACCATTTCCTATGCATAAAATACATTCCCTGCCTCCCATTCTTACCTGTAAAACTCCTACCTATTCTTTAGATGCAACTCAAATATCATTGCCTATCTTATTCCTTCTCTAATCATCCCAGCCCGAAGTGACCCCATGCCTCAGTATTGATTTGTGACAGTCCTAGGGCACTTACATTTATGTTGCCTCATGTGCTTGATATTTGCACATGTGTGTTCTTCCTACCTGGTGATCTTGGACAAGTTACTTATTCTCTCTTTACCTCCACTAGTCCCTCTTTAAAATGGACGTATAATAGTACCTATCACATTGGATTGCGGTATATAACACTTAACAGTATACCGCTACTATTGTTTGTTTTCTCTTCTATTACCTTAAGCTCCTTGAGGGCAGCGACTGTTTATTATTCACCTTTGTATTCTCAGCTCCCATTTTTAAATTGTGCTGCGTGAAGGAAGAGGTAAAGACCGGGTTATAACATTTTCATAATGCTCTTCACTTTTCTCTATTCCTAGACTTGGTTCAAATGGAATGGAGGCTAGACTGGCCTTTGGGGTCTAGAGCTGGTTCTGAGATGTTATGCTGTGAAAGGAATATTTGATAATGAGTGCTATTTTCTGTAGAATATTGCTTTATAAATCTCTGTTTGCTGTATCGCAGAAACCTTTTTCTTCTATTCCTGTTAAACCAAAAACTGTAAACGGTATATCATCTTCTTGGGAGTAAATCTAGATATTCTTCTCCTCCAAAGTTACTTTGCTCATCTAGGAATTGACTCTCACATTTTTCTTTCACACATACATATTTGGAACTTAAAAATTGTCTTTTAACTTTGTAAGAAAAGGAAATTTAACCCATGTGTAGTTGAGATGAACTTTCTTCTTATACTTCCTTTCTCTGAAGAAAGTCTTACACATTGGGGTATAATCACCTGAACCTCAGCTTTCATTGGTCCAACTATGTGGATTTGGGTTACCAGACACCAATGCATTTACCTGTATGAGAAGAAGGGCACTGATAGAGTTGGTCTTTCGCTTTCTTAAATGCTTGCTTCCATGTTCCTAGCATGCCAGTCAGCACTAATAGGAATTAATATTTACTGTACACCAAAAATGTTTAGACATGGCACCAGCACCATCTTATGGGGTGATCTAGCTCACTGAACGCATAGTCTGAATGGTACAGTAAGATGTCGGCCCTCGAGTAGGACAGAGCCCTACCCCAGCAGCACTCTACTCCAACAGGCTTATCACCGGAGCACACAGAGCCTTTGTTCTCTGGTTCCCTGGGATGGGAATTCTTAGACTGTTGTTACCACAGATGTGCCTGTGAAGATCCATTTGGATTCTTTTCTAGAGTGGTTTCCAAGTACTGTTCTGCAAACCAGCTATATCAGCATCACTGGAGAGAGTTGTTCACCATACAGCTTTATAGGTCCTATCCGAGCCCTACTCTATCAGAAAGTTGAGGGGCCAGGTCTGGGGATCTGTCTGGAGTTGGAGCAGTGTATTCTATCTGGAGCCCCCTGGATCAGGCATGGGAAAGGGCTCTCCCTTGAGACATCACCCCACTGGAGATATCGGGACCTCACCCTCTCTTCCAGGGCACTTAAACAAGGTCCCAGGTTACTAAACGGGGTGGGCGTTGTCAACTTGGAGTAGGTCAGCTGGCAGAGTCTCAGGTATCAGCGAGCATCTTACAGGCACTCAACTGGTGACTTGCTGGCCATGTCTGTCAGTGCCCGTCACATAGCTATTAAGTGAAGGAGCTAGAATTCAAACCTAGTCCTGTCTGGGGCCAGTACCAGAGTTCTTTGTCTCTGTGCCATGTTGCCTACTAATTCCGGACTGAGTGGCTCCAGTCACTCCTTCCTACCTATTTACTTTGTTTATTTCTCCTTGTTTATTGTGACACAGCTGTTCCATTTGGTGGCTGAAGTTCTTGCCAGGACAGTATTTATGCTCGGACTCTTCCTTTCCTTTTGTGGTGAGTGAGCTGGAGCTTGTCAGCAGGTCAGGGTTCAGAAGTCAGGGTCCAGGAGTTTTTTTCCCTTTAGGTTTTTTTTACTTGGCACCAAAGTAAGTGAGTCTTGGGAAGTTATTCCTTAGGTGATCCCATTACTTCAGAAGCTGGTTTAAATGGATAATAGGAGGTGATGATGGCAGCTGAAATACTTAAAGCAACAGCACATTTTGGAAAAGAAGACAAGAAAAATGAGAGCAATCCTGGTAGCTGCTTATATTAGTATTCTTGATTAATGTCTGCTTTTTAAAAAATCAAATTGCTAATGCATCTCCAGTCACTGCACCAGTCATAACCAGTTAGCTGTGTTTATATAATATTAAGCAATACACAGGCAGGGCTGGCTGAAATGTCACTTTCGTCCATGGAGGGAGTCAAGATTACATACCTTGCTGCTTCTCCAGACCTTGTCTCTGCAGAGTGCGCTTCTGAGTGTGACCGGGTCACAGCACAGCACTGAGGCAGCTCTGCCTGTGATTCACAGAGTCGCTTCTTTTGTGGACTTGGAAGGGCCCCCGAGTAACTGCCCATGACAGCCTTCTCCCAAGCCAGCCTGCCTCTTTCCTTCTGCACCTCAGAAGCAAATTGGATTGCAGGCTCGTACCCAGCAAGCCTCAGCTGTTCTGTGGCCCTGTTGTGTTTGGCCTCCTCAGTGTTTGTGAAACCTTCAGTTGGAAGCCAAACTAGAATAGAGCAGCTTCAGATAAATAGCCGGGGGTTTTGGGTTTTGTTTTGTTTTTCTTTTCTGGTTTCTCTTTGAAAAATGTAAAGAATGGCAGGAATTGGTTGGGGCTGAGTCGTGGCTGCTTCTTAGAAGGGCCTGTGCTCTCCAGCCAGCCCAAGCATCTGTCCCTTGCTTCCTTCTCTTGTAGTAGCTGTGGGTCCCCAGCTGCAGGGCAGTTTGTGGCTTTGCTTTCCCATCACTGCCGTGTTCTCCCTCCACCTGCCTGTTAGCGGAATGGAAGAGAAGGACAAGCGGCCGTCCTGACTAGTTTGGAAATAGTTCACTTATCATTGCGTCATGTTTTTATAAACAGGAACTTGAGATCCACACATTTATAAGTGTTTTTAGAGGAATGTATCAAGCACAAGCTGTGGCACGTATTAGCCACTTGGCAAACATCTGCTAAACGATTGAATCTGCAGCTAGAGGTCCAGGTGTTTGGGGACCCAGGGTCATGTGTTTGGCTGGAAGAAGAGACATCATGGGGCAGTTTGGGAATATTAATGGCACTCTGTAAATACACGCAGAGCTTGGAAGACAGCCAGCAATTTTTTACTTTCCGTGAAATACAGGGCTTTACTTTTATTTTGTGATGGGATGCCTTGACCACTTTATATTGAAGCCCTTTTGGAGACCTTAAACTTTAGTGACCTTATAAAATGTCAACAAATTTTCTTTCTTCTCATCCAGGCAATAAGTCCTCTTGGGTCAGTTGTGTCTGACCGTCTCTCTAACCTGATACTGTCTATTTCTCTCACTGTGGGCTGTGAAACAGGGACTACATCCCACGTCTCTGCAACTTCTGTTAACCGTGAACCCTCATTTCGTTACTAGCAACTTGGCTCTGCCCTACCAGACCCAAAACAAGTTATTAATGGCCCTATCACAGTGGTTTAGGACTAGAGTTCCACAGATTACCTGAGTCAAAATCCTTATTCATCATGTGGCCCTACAAGTTATGTATCATTTCTGTGTCTTCATTTTCTCATCCGCAAAATGGGTATCCTAGTAGCACCTATATCATTGCATTGTTAAAACTGTGCCGGGCACATTGTGAGTGCTCAGTAAATGACAACTGCTGTCTTGGTGGTGGTAGTGACAGCAACAGTCATATCTGTCTTAAGTTATAAGGATGTAGCCACTAAGAACTATTTTGTGATTTAGTTTGTCTTACGTGCATTGAATACTTGGAGAATAGCAAAGTCCTTTTGTCACCAGATTGTAAAAGTATAGGATACTTTTTTCCCCCCTTAATGTATGGTCAAGATTTTTTTTTAAATTTCCCATTGATAACTTTAATTCAGATCTCCCAAAATAACCAAATAACCATGTTTAATTTGAAAGTTTTAATCAAAGAAGTGATGAGATTTGATTTATTTTTTGGGGTGATTTCACTGAACAATTGTTATGGTCAACTTTGATTTGATAGAAAAGACACTGTCAGTGACACACACAAGGGTCCAGTTGCTTTCCTGGTTATGAAAGGCAGATGAGGCCTTTGTGAGGGAAGGTCATTATCTTCCCATAGTAATTACTATTCTGTAAAAGCCAACACTCTCACACCTGATTACTGAGGGAAAACAAGACGCTGGTTTCTGTGTAAGCGCCTTATGGTAAAGGCCAACTTTGGAATTTGGTCTGATGTCACTGCTGATTGGCCCCAGGGGTCTGGGTTTTGTCTGTGTTATTGGAATACCTCAATTTATCTGTTTTCCACAGGAGATCACAGCATTCTATAGGAGTTTGGAAAGTTCTGAAATGAAAGCACACTTCAGGACTAAGACATGCCTCTCCCAAACACTGGCAGTCCTCACAAGGCTAACAGTGTCTGTTGACCTTAAGGAATGATTTTTTTTTCTTAGCCATCAAACCACAGGATTTTTAAACTGGCTTTAAGACCATCTCTCCCCCTAGTCCACCCTTTTACTTACTTTGGACAGAAACTCAATTTCAGGGGCAACATTGTAAAGTAAATATTCGTGTTGGGCCTTTTCTTTCCAGTTTCTTAAAGGTTCCTTTCAGGTCTACAAGAGAAGGCAAATTCTATCAGTTATATTTGGTTCCCAAAGTGGCTTTTGAACCCCAAGTGATATGGATACTACTGAAACAAAAGCCTTCCATTAAAAAAAAAAGTGGATGCCTTGCCAGTTATAAGAGGAAGTAAATGTATGTGGTGGATGAAAGAGAGGGGAGGGAGGTGTGGAAGGAAGTCTTTGAGAGTCAGAATTGAAAGTGTCCCTGCCAATTAGGCCCGTGACCTTGGCTGTTTCTTAGCTTTCAGTTTCTTCCTCCGTGAAGCTGGGAATCACGGGTACCACACTCACACAGTGGGGGAGGACCAATGCTTGGGCTGCCCTTAGTGAGTACTCAGTAAATCGTATGTTACCATGATTACCGTTTTTATTATTGTGCCTTGCTCTAGACTGAACTCCACATATTCAATTATGAGATCTTATGTCATCAAAACATTTTCTAAACACTTTTTTTTTCTGATAGAAATATTTGAATGAGCTCTCTTTGTGATCATATCTCATTTCAGTTTTAGGTTTCACTAAACCTCTTGATCTAATCACCATCTACTTATAGATGGAGATATGCAGTCGCTGATATGACTGATATCATGTACTTTTAACTCCTGGTAGACTGTGATGGACTCAAGCCCATCATTTCACCAGTCACCATGTGTTTACTGAGTGCCTACTATGTGCCAGGCAGGAGTGGGTTCTGGGGATACAGTGGAGAACAAGAGAAAGCTCCTGCCCTGAGCTTGTACAATATTTTAATGTCAGCATTACTTCTTACTCGTATTTATATCCCATTCATTCTACCTAGTACCTGGCATACAGGAAATACTCAATAAATATGGGGGGTTTTTTGGTGAATTGAGTGCAGCTTACTGAAATGGAAGTCCAGTGTGCTCTTTCTGGAAATTTTTCTTTAAGGAAAAAAAAAAAAACCTAAGATTTTCCTTGAAAGGTCCTCTTGTCTTTATGTTTTATTTGTTAACAGTCTCTATCCATCTGGTTGGATAGAAAAATAGGTCTTGCTGATTACTATCTTCTCACTGTTTGAAGAAACCCTTCGTTGATTTTCCATATATATAGATAATTACCTGTGCTGCTTGTATGTGTAAAGAAATGTGTAAAAGGAGAAATGAACAGAAATACAAACCAGGGTTGGTGGACTTGTTCTTGGATGTGACCAGTTTTTGCAAAGAGCTCTTTCTCTAATGGACACAGAACTCCTAGTCTGCCTGCACACCAGCAGCCTCCCCTTCTACACCTGCAAATTAAGAAGAAAGAGAGCAGGTGGTAGCGTGGGAAGGAAGTAGCAGGGGAAGGCCTGTTAGTGCTTGGCCTTGTATAGAATGCTTCACCTTTTTAAAATCACCTATTACCTCTGAGGTAGATGCTATTCACCACTGCACCCCACCCCCATCCTCAATACAGATGAGGAATCTGAGGATCAGAGGTTAAGAAGCTCCCAAGGGCACCCAGTTGGGAGGTAGCAGAGGCAGGGTTTGAGCCCAGCCTTGCCTACCCAAAGGCTCTGTCTCCGAAGACAAGGCTGCACCCCTTCTCTACCTGATTAATGGTCTCAAGTAAGTCTTGCAGGAGTCAAGACTCTCCTCCTCAAAGCTACTCTGGGGCTGGTAAGACAGATCTTGGAAGTGGTAAGTTGAAGTGTGCTCTTGTGTTCAGCTCTCCTTGGGCTGGGACACAGAGACTCAAGAGAGCCAGCATGGCTTAGAATTCTCTCAAGTTTCCACAGATTTGGTTTCTGGGCAGGTTTTGAGTTACACTGAGTGTAGGAAAAAAAAAAAATCCCTCGGTCTTTTGTTTTGTTTTGTTTTGTTTTAGAGTCTGTTAAGATGCAGAAATTTTGTGTAGGTGCAGTTAGAATTAATGCACCTTTGGCCTTCTATCTCCAATAGTGCTTTCAACTTTTATCGCGTACAGAATCCAAGATATGTGACAAGGTGGTAGCAGCTAGAGGCTCTGTGGTTGCTTAAAAACCTGTTGGTGTTTCAAGGATATGTTAACGTCTGTCCTCCTTCTACCATCTTCCTCACAATCCAGAAGTACTGTTCTGGCTCTGTTGTTTGTTGAGAAACATTTGGTTCAGGATTCTTTCAGTTGTCAGACATGGAAGAAAACCCAACTGAATTAAGGAAAAAACAGAGTTTATTGTTTCACATAAACTAAGAGTCCAAGGCCATCCAGCTTCAGGTACAACTGGATCCAGAGACGCAAACTGTGTTATCCGGACTCCTTCCCCTCTGCCTGTGTTCTTCTCTACACGCCTAGTGATTCCAGGTTTATATCCTGTATAACTGTTAGTTGTTCATAAAATATTTCCAGCTTTCTTCCTTCTGGGTACGTGGTAGGATTATGCTCCTTTGTCTCCTGAAGTTAGGTATGGTGATGTGATTTACTTTGACCAATAAAATATGTACGTAAGAGGCATGTGTCACTTGTCAGAAGCTTTAATGATCCAGTGCATTATTCACTATGTCCCCTTCTCCCCACCATGGTGATGGTTGAAACTTGTCAAGATGGAGTCTCCATCAGCTTAGGTCCCTGAATGACTTCAGTGAGTAGAGTTCCTTTGCTGATCCATGATAGACATGTAGTAAGAGGGAGAACTTTTGTTACATTAAGTCACTGAGCTTTTGGCATTTTACTATAACATAATCTAGTCTATCCTGGCTACTATACATTCTCCAGGTTCATATACAGAGAAAAACAAGAGGTATTTCTATCCTGGTTTCTCAAATAAGAGTCCTATTATTTACTCTGAATAGCTATAGTTAGATGATGTGCCCATTTCTGAATCAATCCTGTGGCCTAGGAATTCAGTGCTCTGATTGGTTAGGTGAAGGTCTCATCTTTATCCTTGAGCTGGAGGAGAAATTAGCCCATCCAATGCTCATGGACAGAATGAAAGAGATAAAGATATCAGAAGAAAGGATGAATGCTGGGCAGATTAAACATGTCCTCTGAAGCATTTTATTTTTATTCAGGAGAAAACAGCCCATTGTTAGAATTTTTTAGAAGGCCAGTGTCTGTAGAAACCTGCTGAAGAGAGTTTTATGGTCTTCTTTATTCCCACACTATAAATAGACATGTTAGGAAAAGAAATGTAAATTAGCAAGTCCAAAGTGGGAACAATCTGTCAGCTACATATCCAGGTTCGGTAATAAAAGATTAAATTATTGATGTAATTGCCTTTCTTTAAGTTCCTCCCACAGTATCCCCCAATTTCAATATTTGTCCAGCTCTCGTGAAGATATTACCAATGAGAGAACATGTCTGCTCTCTCTTTGGCTTCTTACAGTGATTGATAACCTTTCTACCTCTGATTGATGCTTATTAATTTGGCCTTCTGGGAATCAGGATGAAAGCAAATCTTATACTACTTTTATGTGTGTGGAAGTTTCTAGCATGAATCTGGCATAGGGTAACAAACGGGTTCTCACTATACATTTTTTAAAATAATTTAAAGATACATGTCTCAATCTTTTCTTCTTTGGGTTGATCTTATTTTTTTCATTTTTTTTCTTGAATGACATGCTTCTAAGTCTCCTAACTATATTGACTATTTTCTTCATCTTGTGCTCCAATTTGTCTATAAACCTGTTTTCCTTTTATTTTTTAATCCTTTCTATAATCTATATCTTTTAATTTGGTGTGTTTAGACCATTTACATTTATTGTAATTATTGAAATGTTTGGATTTAGGTCTACCATTTTATTATTTGTTTTCTGTTTGTTTCTTGTATTTCTCATTCTTCTGTTTTCCCTTTCCTTCCTTCTTTTGGGTGGTTTGAGCACTTTTTAGTATTGCTTTTTGTTTGTTTGTTTGTTTTGCGGTACATGGGCCTCTCACTGCTGTGGCCTCTCCCGTTGCAGAGCACAGGCTCTGGACACACAGGCTCAGCAGCCATGGGTCACGGGCCCAGCTGCTCCGTGGCATGTGGGATCTTCCCGGACCGGGGCACGAACCCATGTCCCCTGCATCGGCAGGTGGACTCTCAACCACTGCACCACCAGGGAAGCCCAGTATTGCATTTTTAATTTATATATTTTGTTTTTGACTCTATTTTTTTGTATAGTGTTTTTAGAGGTTGCTCTAAGGATTACAATATATATACTTAATATATCAACTTAATATTTTAGTACTTCAAATGGAACATAGAAACATTATTCACATATATTAAAAACAAGTCTAGTGAAAGTGAATTCTCTTAATTTTCTTTCATCTGAAAATATTGATTTCACCTGCAATTCTAAGGAATATTTTCACTGAATATAGTTCTTTTCTCTTAGCACTTAAAAAATGTTGTTTCACTTTCTTCTGGACTCCAGTGGTTTCTGATGAGAAATCTACAGTCATTCTAATTTCTGGGTTTGGGGATGTTTTGAGCTCAGTCTGGGGGAAACAAGAGATGGAAATGGTATACTTCCCACCAGTTTGATGAGATTTCAAAGTCTGGTCTCTTGCATTCTGGTTTCATGCACTCTGTACAGGTTTTATAATGGGAGATAAATGATGGAGTGTGCTTACTTCATCTAACCCAGAGCCTCTCTATGCATCTGTTTTGGGGAGGAGTAGATATGTAGTTCAACAGAAGCTGCTAAACCCTGTTATATATTAATAAAGTATGTGTGGTATGTATGATATATTTATATATTTAATAAACATATTACTTACATATATGTGCCAAGCATAATTTTAGGTCTGTTGCAAATTAATTAATTTAATACTTATGACAGTCCTATGAAGCATGTACAATTATTGTCCCATATTTTACAGATGAGGAAACTCAGGGACAGAAACTTTAAGTTGCCCAAGTCACATAGCCAGCAAGTGGGGAGCTAGGATTCAGATCCCTGGGGAGTCTGGTTCAGAGTCCAACTCTTAATCATTAATCATTACACTAAACTGTTGCTAATTAAATTGTTATATAGTTATATAAAAAACAAGAAGAAGAAAAGAAAAAATAATAGCTCATCATTATGGAGCAATTTCTAGATCTTTGTTCTATACTAATAACTTTATACACATCATCTCATTGGATTAATTTGTTCATTCATGCAGTTTTTATTGAGAATTATGTTAGGTACCGTGTGAAGTGCTTGGGCTTAGAAGCAAGCAAGAGAACAGTTCCCTGCCCTGGTGGAGGTTGTATTCTAGCAGAAGGGTTATTAAACAAATGACTCCCATGTAATTATGTGATTGCAATGTGAAAAGTGTTACAGAGGAGACTATTAATGGGGAGAGCATTCTAGTGGGCTTTCTAATTTAAATCTACCAGTCATGATAGGATAGATTATTTTGAAATAAAAAACAACCTCAAATTTTCAGTGGCTTAAAACAGTGAAATTTATTTCTTGTTTATACTGCATGTCCATCAAAGAGTGGGCTAAAGGCTTTGTTCTGTGTTAGTATTTTTGTCTTCCTCAGTCAGGGACACAGGTTGACAGAGCAGCCACCAACAAACACATGGCCATTCTCAGGAGAAGAGGAAGAAGCATGGTAGACAAGACTGACTGTTGAACCTTTTACTAAGAAGTAACTATAGCTTCTGCTCACATTTCATTGACTAGAGTAAGGATATGATCAGTCCTAACTTACAGGGGACAGGAGAAGTAGTTCTGCTGTGTGCCTAGAAGAAGGAAACCCAGAAATATTTGGGGAGCAGCACTAAGATCACCAGGTTTGTCTTGAGGTCAAGGAAGGCTTCCTTAAGAGACATCATTTGGGTTGAATTCTTAAGCAAAAGGCAAAGGGATTGGGGTTGGGAAGTAGATGGAAAGGCAAATGTGACTAAAGTAATGGGAGTAAACAGAATTATACAAGGTCTTGTAAGTTAAAGGGGTTTGGGTTTTATTCTAAGAGCTATGGGAAGCCAGCAAGAGGTTTTGAGTGGAGGTAATCAGATTTGCACTTTAAATGGGATCCTATGGTTGGTGTGGAGAGTGGATGGGATGGAAGTGAGAATGAGTAAGAATAGGTGAGATAGTAAGTAAGAATAGGTGTCCTATACTCTAGAAAATATGGTAATTTGATTTAGGCAGTAGCAATTGACAGAAATGGGTGGATTAGAGAAACCGGGTTTGGAGATGGATGGAATAATCCTCCGTGATCCCAAAGAGTCTACTAGTCTCCATTTTCTCCATGAGGAAACTAAAGCTTGGGGAAATAACAAAGCTTTGCTAGTGAGTGGCAAACCAGGAATTCAAACCTGACCTGATTCCCAAACTTGTACCCTTAACTGCCATATCACACTACTTTAGTAGAACGTACTGAGAATAGTTTATGTCCCGGGAATGGAGAAAAGGTTGGAGAGCTTACGTTGCAAATGGTCAGGGCTCCCACTTGGCTCAGATGGTGCTTGCAGACCCTTTGATGGCAGATGCCAGGACTCGTACTGTTCTCTACTCACCTCTATGGGCCTGGGGTCCTGAGCCCTACTGGCTGAACAGTAAATCCCAGTCATGCTTATAGTGAGGTGATGTTAAAGTCAAAGTTGAGAATCTTATCTAAATGCTTCCATTTAAATTAATTTATGCATTAAGTCTAGAAGCTTGATGTTGTAAGGTTAAAGTACTTTAGAAATTTTAGTGCATCCTGATTCCTTCCTTCCTCTCTCCCTCCTTTCTTCCATTCTATGATCCCTTCTTCTTTCTTTCATCCATTCACTTGGTCATTAATCATTTTTTTGAGTGACATTTATTGCAGGGCAGTATAGCAAAGTGATTCATAAAGTAGAACTCCAAAGCCCTTCCATAAACCCTTTTCCATACCTTCTGTGACATCAGAATTCCAGGCCTAGTTCAATATCCACCAGTCCATGAAGCCTTCTCCACTTCTGCCGAGGAGTTCTGAACGACTTTCACTGTGGTTATTTTTAAGTGCAATTTATCTTAGACTAACCTCCTACTTCCCTCTGTAGCTTGTTCTTGAGAATAGGGATCTCATACTTTTTACTTCTTTCACTTTCCGTAATGTACTCATCGTGATACTAAGTATGCAGTTACTTCCTAATACACTCAAGAATAGAACAATAAATGTTTTATCTTAATCTTTATATGACATTGATTTTTGAACATGATAAACTGTGAAATACAAGTGGTCTTGAAATATAATCGTTCATAAAATCCATGTAACAAATCAGAAACCCAAATTAATATATTCAAATATGGAAATTTTTTTAAACAATATTATTTTTAAAATTTATTTTTGGCTGCACTGGGTCTTCATTGTTGCACGTGGGCTTTTCTCTAGTTGCAGCAAGCAGGAGCTACTCTTCGTTGTGGTGTGCGGGCTTCTCATTGCAGTGGCTTCTCTTGTTGCAGAGCACAGGTTCTAGGCGTGCGGGCTTCAGCAGTTGTGGTTCGCGGGCCCTAGAGCGCAGGGTTAGTAGTTGTGGTGCACTGGCTTAGTTGCTCTGCAACATGTAAAATCTTCCCGGACCAGGGCTCGAACCTGTATCCCCTGCATTGGCAGGCGGATTCTTAACCACTGCGCCACCAGGGAAGTCCTGGAAATTTTTAAATAGTAAAATTAGCAATGTTGCCTAATATTCTTTTTCTGTTCCAGGATCCCTCCAGGATTCCATATTACATTTAGTCATCATATCTCCTTAGGTTTCTCCTGGCTATGACAATTTCTCAGACTTTCGGTATTTTTGATGACCTAGATATTCTTAAGGAGTACTGTGCAGATATTTTGCAGGATGTTCCTCAACTGAGATTTTTCTCATGTTTTTCTGCTGATTGGCCTGGAGTTATGGGTTTTCTTTACATTTCCTGCCTCAGCTATTTCTTCAAGGAGCCCTGGTTCCTTTCACTGGAGAATGGTATTAGAAATCAAGATCTGGTGCTTAGTATGCTCATTGCTGTTGGGATGTTATTCTTCTAGACCCTCTCAGCTAACAAAGCAAGGAAAGATATGTATGTGTATAAAGCCACATAAATACATTTATAAATATTTCCATTATAAAACTATCTCTATTCAGATTAAGCTAAACATTAGTTTATACTGATGTCTCCAACTCTACTTCATTACCATATGGCTTATGCTAACCTCATTCCCCTTGGTTTTCTGTATACTTCCACACCAACAGTTAGAAACCTGGCTTCCACCATCCTCCATCCATTTATTCAATGTGTTAGATTCAGTTTACACACCGTTCGCCTCCATTAGGATACTACGTAAGTGAAGTTGTAGATTTCTCAGGGTACCATATACAGAACCATCCCTCTTCAGCTGTGATATTAATCACCTGGTCAAGGTTTTGTTGGGTTTCTTCCTGTAATATAATTACTGTGTTCTCCCTTGCAACTAATAAAGCAATTTATGGTCATTTGCTTTGAAACAATGCACATATCTTGCTCCACATAAAACTATCACCCATTGATTCTTGCTCATACCGTTCTTACAGTGATGGTTACCAAAAGAAATGGTGTTTAACTCCACCATATCTCTACTCATTAGTTGACATTCTACGAGAAGGAAAAACTCTCTTCTCCGCTGTCTATGTATATATTTATCTATTTATTATCAGTATGGATTCCTATTTAATTCATGTATTATAATTCACTAATTTTGGTGCCAGTTGTCTCAGATCTGGCAGGTGTTAACGTCTTCAAGCTGGCTCCCATATGCATTTGACATGCCTCATTATTTTGGGACATTTCCTTACTTTCTGGCACAGCAAGATATTCCAGGCTCATCTTATGCCTTTCTTGCTTCATCCCTAGAATCAGCCTTTTTTTTTTTTTTAATTCCCTGGTTCCTTTCAGTGGGGAGTGGTATATAGAAACCAAGATCTAGGCACTAGGTATAGTCATTGTTAATGATGTGTCATAGCATCTAGGCCCTTCAGCAGACAAAATTAGGAAAAAAATAAATTTTTTTAACATACATACAAATAAATAAAAATGCACATACATACAAATTCATATTAGAAGTATATATACATTAGAAAATGAGTGTTATATCTATATATAGTTATATCATTAGTTATATAACTATATATATGTCTAGTAGATGAATATATGTACCTGCCATTCTACTCCAACCCCCAGGGTTCCTCCTTGCCTTTGCCCCATTCCATATTTGCATTTCACTTTTTTTTTTTAACATCTTTATTGGAGTATAATTGCTTTACAATGGTGTGTTAGTTTCTGCTTTATAACAAAGTGAATCGGCTATACATATACATATGTTCCCATATCTCTTCCCTCTTGCATCTCCCTCCCTCCCACCCTCCCTATCCCACCCCGCTAGGTGGTCACAAACCACCGAGCTGATGTCCCTGTGCTATGCAGCTGCTTCCCACTAGCTATCTATTTTACGTTTGGTAGTGTATATATGCCCATGCCACTCTCTCGCTTTGTCACAGCTTACCCTTCCCTCTCCCCATATCCTCAAGTCCATGCTCTAGTAGGTCTGTGTCTATTCTCATCTTACCCCTAGGTACTTCATGACCTTTTTTTTTCTTAGATTCCATATATATGTGTTAGCATACGGTATTTGTTTTTCTCTTTCTGACTTACTTCACTCTGTATGACAGACTCTAGGTCCATCCACCTCACTACAAATAACTCAATTTCATTTCTTTTTATGGCTGTGTAATATTCCATTGTATATATGTGCCACATCTTCTTTATCCATTCATCTGTTGATGGACACTTAGGTTGCTTCCATGTCCTGGCTAGGTTGCTTACATGACTCTTTTTGAATTATGGTTTTCTCAGGGTATATGCCCAGTAGTGCGATTGCTGGGTCGTATGGCAGTTCTATTTGTAGTTTTTTAAGTAGGCTCAATAACAAAAAAACAAACAACCCAATCCAAAAATGGGCAGAAGACCTAAATAGACATTTATCCAAAGAAGATATACAGATTGCCAACAAACACATGTAAGAATGCTCAACATCATTAATCATTAGAGAAATACAAATCAAAACTACAATGAGATATCATCTCACACCAGTCAGAATGGCCATCATCAAAAAATCTAGAAACAATACATGCTGGAGAGGGTGTGGAGAAAAGGGAACCCTCATGCACTGTTGGTAGGAATGTAAATTGATACAGCCACTATGGAGAACAGTATGGAGTTTCCTTAAAAAACTGCATTTCACTTTTTCACAGCAAGAGCCCTGGCTCTCAGCAACGTCAACACATTTACTCCATTTGCTTAATCCTACAGTGCACAAACAAAAAGAAAAAAGCAGTTTCAGAATTGCTATACTCACAGCACTATGAAAAAGAAGCCTACGAAATATAGTTCAAGGTTTGCTTGCAGTTCTTTATCTTCCCGAACTGAAGGTATTTATCAAAGCATTGTGTTCTCAGGTTACTTGGATCACTTCTTCCCTCACCTGCCCACCTGCGCCACAACATGGTTCTATTTTTCAGTTGGGATCATATGTTTATTTGTTTGCATTCAGTTTCAGGGTTCTCTCCGAAGCTTATTGATTTAATTGTACTTTTGAATATGTGCAACATTAACATTCTTCCACATTTAAAATTATACAGAAGATGTGTTCAGAAATGTTACTTACTCCTCCATCACTTTCAACTTGTATTCCACCCACCTCATTCATTCCTTTGTCGGTAACCAATTTTACTGGTTTCTGATTTATTCTTCCTGTGTTTCCTTTTGCAAAAATAAAAAGGGAAATATATGGTTTCTTACTTCCCCCTTTTTCTTATACAAGGGCAGCATACTGTATGTACTGTTTTATACTGTGCTTTTTTTTACTTAATATGTCCTGGAAATTATTCCATATCAGTTCACAGAGAGCTTTCTTGTTCTTTACTACATTTGCCTAATATTTCATGGTGCGAATGCACCATACTTTATTTAACCACATCCTGTGGTTGGATATTTAGGTAATTTCTAATATTTTGTGATTACAAATGATGGTGCAACGGGTAACCCTATGTATACATGTTGGAATTATATGATCAGGATAAACTGTAGTCATGGTATTGCTGGGTCAAGGGTAAGTGATTTAGTTTTGTTAGATATTGCCAAATTCCCCATCCATATGGGTTGGACCCTTTTACCTTCCCACCAGCTATGTAGGAGAAGGCCTGTTTCTCTTCAGCCTCACAACAGACTGTATTGTCAAGCTTTTGATTTTTTGCCAATCTGTTGGGTGAGGTATTTCAGTATTGCTTTAATATGATTTCTCTTTTAAGTGAAGTTGAACATCTTATCATATTTTAATGTCATTTATATCTTTCATGGGAATTTTTTATTCATGTCTTTTGTACATCTTTCTGTAATATTTTTGGTCTGTTTTTGATCAGTTTTTTAAAGTTCTTTATAAATTAGGGATATTAGTCCTTTATCTAGGATGTACTTGCAAATATTTTCTTCTAATGTGTTGTCTTTGCATACAGTGTTTTTTGCCATGCATTTTTTTAAGATAATCGAATATATCAGTGTTTTTAGATTGCATCTGGATTTTGAGTCACAATTAGAAAGCCTTTTTAACTTTCAGGTTATAGAAGAATTATTTAAGAATTCACCCATTTAAAAAAATTAATTGCATAATTTTATTTTAAAAATATCTTATTAATTTGGAGTTTGTGCTTATGGGAAACATGAAGAATGGATCAAAATTTATCATTTTTCAAATGACTATCCAGTTGTGCAAATACCCTATATTAAAAAGCCATCTTTATTCCCACATTTTGGGATGCATCTTATCATATATTAATTTCCATCTGTCAGTTCTCCTTCTGGACTTGCTCTTCTGTTTCATAGGTCTATTTGTGCTCCAAGACCACACCATTTTAGTTATAGAGACTTTGTAGTAGGTTTTAATATTTCTTTTAGCTATTCCCTCACAGCTCTTTCTTTACATTGTTTTCCTTAGATAATCTTGTGCAGTTATTTTTTCATATGAACTTTAGTATTTAGTAAAGTCAATTTGTTTATTTCCAGAAAAAAAATGGCTCCTTGGTGTTTTTATTGGGATTTCACAAAATTTATAAATTGACTTAGAGATCACAGGTATATTTTGATAATGTTGAGATGGAGATGTCCTAACCAAGAACCAGGGATATCTTTCCATTCACTCAAATCTGCAATTGTGTTTTAGAGGAGTGTTTTAAAACAGTGTTTTTCACATAAGTTTTAAGCTTTTCAAGTTTATTTAAGTTCTTTTTAAGTTTACCCTTTTCTTTTTTTTTTTAATGGCTTAAAACACAAACATTTATTTTCTTATTATGTCCATGGTTAAAAAAGCAGGAGCAGCTTAGCTGGATGGTTCTGTTTTAGGATATCTCGTGACACTGCAGTGAAGGTGTTGGCTGGGGTTGCAGTCATCTAAAGGCCTTACCACCACTGGAAAATCTGCTTCCAAGATCACTCACAAGGATGTTGTCAGGTGGCCTCTGTTCCTAACAGGCTGTTACCTGGAGATCTCAGTTTCCCACTACATGGTCCTCTCCATAGGACTGTTTGAGTGTCCTCATGATATGGCAGCTGGCTCTCTGTGCTCCAGAAACTTTCTAACAGAAAACTTTCCAACAAGGAGAAAACTTTCCAACAATGAAGAAAGAAATCTTCCAACAAGAAGCCTGGATAGGAAATTTACATCCCTTTTGCCTTGGGTACCAAAATCTGGGGGCAGGTGCACTCTGAGTTTCCCTTAAGAAGAAACTTCTTATGGTTTGTTTGTTTGTTTGTTTTAATGTGGCCTTGGCACGAACCCTCCGTGCCTGCTGCATCTCCTCTGTCCTCCCTTAAGTCTACCTTTTTCGTTGTTACTGTAAATGGAGGTTTATCTACCATTATATCTTTTAACTTCCACCAGTGTTTTTAACATTTCTATTTACAAGCAATGCTTAACATATTTGCTTTTTCATTTCAAACAACTATCTCAGCACAGCCAGACTGTGTGCAGTGCATCAAAGATAGTTCTTCCATGAGTAACTTTCTCTGTGTCAGCAGATACAGTTAAAACTTTACACATGTACTGTGGACTAGAATCCACTAGAACCTTTGCCATCCAGAATTCAGAAGATCAGCTCTTATTAAAAGGAGAATATCATTCTGGAAGCTCTGTGAGTTGCTCTTTGGATTAGTGCAACAGGAATGGTATAACCATGGTCAGAGAAAGGAACAGGACCAGAGATCAAAGCAGGTCTTATTGGAACAGCCGCATTTGGATGTGCAGCTCGTCAAGCTGGGTTTCTGCACAACATGATAGTGACTCATGTAGCCCCGTAAAGTCACTCAAACTGAGTTTCTGCAAGCCAGTCCTTTTTACAGTGCATGAAGGGTGAAGTGTGTTAAGTAGTTTACCATACAGAACGCACTGGTAGTTTCTTCCCTGTCCCTGGGAGCTGCAGTGTTTCAGTGTAAACTTTGTGTTTGACATTTCTCTGTCTCTGATGAGGCATTTGAAGTTGTGCCAGAAGTGGAGATCTGTCTTTTCTGTACTTAATCTCACAGCTGTGGGTTTGCGTGGTTCATTCAGCAACACAGTTTGGGGTAGTGATGATTATTTATGCTAAAACTCTGAGCATTTGCATAGTCATGAGATTTCGGTGGCAACCTACAAACCGTTTTGTACACCTTACTTCCAACATTAGTAAACTTTCCACTCAGTAGAAAAGAGAGATACTTTGAAAATACTAAAAAAGAAAGGGAATTTTCAGGACCCAGAATAAGGCTGAAATAAAACCAGAAGTTCAATTTCTACAATCTCTTGATACTTGCTGGGTTTGGCTGAGGTCATATGAGATTCCATAGGGAACTTTGTGTGTTTGTTCATCTCCAGCTATTCATCCCTCATCCAAGTCTTATTCTCATGCGTATTTTGTCAGAATACCTTTTAAAGCATCTTTTTGATAATAGGAATTTGTAATGTAGTCCTAATGACCTTTCAACACCTCATTTAATGAAGGCAATTAAATTTTGCTAACTAGCCTGGATAGAAAAATTTTCTTATGACTAATTGAATAATCAGATTAAGAAACCGTTTCTCTATATACGTGCATGCATGTGCACAGATTTCTTTATTTATATAATTTATTTAGTCTCTAACAGCTGTGATGGTATTTCTGATTCTTTTTTTTTAAAACATCTTTACTGGAGTATAATTGCTTTACAATGGTGTGCTACTTTCTGCTTTATAACAAAGTGAATCAGCTATACATATATCACCATATCTCCTCCCTCTTGCGTCTCCTTCCCACCCTCCCTATCCCACCCCTCTAGGTGGTCACAGAGCACCGAGCTGATCTCCCCGCGCTATGTGGCTGCTTCCCACTAGCTATCTATTTTACATTTGGTAGTGTATATGTGTCCATGCCACTCTCTCACGTCATCCCAGCTTACCCTTCCTACTCCCCGTGTCCTCAAGTCCATTCTCTACATCTGCGTCTTTATTCCTGTCCTGCCCCTAGGTTCTTTTTTTTTTTTGCGGTACGCGGGCCTCTCCCTGTTGTGGCCTCTCCCGTCGCGGAGCACAGGCTCCGGACGCGCAGACTCAGCAGCCATGGCTCACAGGCCCAGCCGCTCCGCGGCATGTGGGATCTTCCCAGACCGGGGCACGAACCCGTGTCCCCTGCATCGGCAGGCCGACTCTCAACCACTGCACCACCAGGGAAGCCCCTGCCCCTAGGTTCTTCAGAAGCTTTCTTTTTTTTTTTAGATGCCATATATATGTGTTAGCAGACGGTATTTGTTTTTCTCTTTGTGACTTACTTCACTCTGTATGACAGACTCAGTCCATCCAGCTCACTACAAGTAACTCAATTTCGTTTCTTTTTATGGCTGAGTAATATTCCATTGTATATATGTGCCACATCTTCTTTATGCATTCATCTGTCGATGAACACTTAGGTTACTTCCATGTCCTGGCTATTGTAAATAGTGCTGCAATGAACATTGTGGTACATGACTCCTTTTGAATTATAGTGTTCTCAGGGTATATGCCCAGTAGTGGGATTGCTGGGTCGTATGGTAGTTCTATTTGTAGTTTTTTAAGGAACCTCCACACTGTTCTCCATAGTGGCTGTATCAATTTACATTCCCACCAACAGTGCAAGAGGGTTCCCTTTTCTCCACACCCTCTCCAGCATTTATTATTTGTAGATTTTTTGATGATGGCCATTCTGACTTGTGTGAGGTGATACCTCATTGTAGTTTTGATTTGCATTTCTCTAATGATTAGTGATGTTGAGCATTCTTTCATGTGTTTGTTGGCAGTCTGTATATCTTCTTTGGAGAAATGTCTATTTAGGTCTTCTGCCCACTTTTGGATTGGGTTGTTTGTTTTTTTGATATTGAGCTGCATGAGCTGCTTGTAAATTTTGGAGATTAATCCTTTGTCGGTTGCTTCATTTGCAAATATTTTCTCCCACTCTGAGGGTTGTCTTTTCGTCTTGTTTATGGTTTCCTTTGCTGTGCAAAAGCTTTGAAGTTTCATTAGGTCCCATTTGTTTATTTTTGTTTTTATTTCCATTTCTGTAGGAGGTGGGTCAAAAAGGATCTTGCTGTGATTTATGTCATAGAGTGTTCTGCCTATGTTTTCCTCTAAGAGTTTAATAGTGTCTGGCCTTACATTTAGGTCTTTAATCCATTTTGAGTTTATTTTTGTGTATGGTGTTAGGGAGTGTTCTAATTTCATTCTTTTACATGGAGCTGTCCAGTTTTCCCAGCACCACTTATTGAAGAGGCTGTCTTTTCTCCCTTGTATATTCTTGCCTCCTTTATCAAAAATAAGGTGACCATAGGTGTGTGGGTTTACCTCTGGGCTTTCTATTCAGTTCCATTGATCTATATTTCTGTTTTTGTGTCAGTACCATACTGTCTTGATTACTGTAGCTTTGTAGTATAGTCTGAAGTCAGGGGGCCTGATTCCTCCAGCTCTGTTTTTCTTTCTCAAGATTGCTTTGGCTATTTGGGGTCTTTTGTGTTTCCGTACAAATTGTGAAATTTTTTGTTCTAGTTCTGTGAAAAATGCCATTGGTAGTTTGACAGGGATTGCATTGAATCTGTAGATTGCTTTGGGTAGTATAGTCATTTTCACAATGTTGATTCTTCCAATCCAAGAACATGGTATATCTCTTCATCTGTTTGTATCATCTTTATTTCTGATTCTTAATAACCCCAGGGCCATCATTCGGAATGCTGATACTTTTAGAATGTAGTAAATAATAATAATAGATAATATTTATTGTACACATCTGTGCCAGGCACTATTCCAAGTGATGTATTTATTCTTCATAGGGCCCCTATTAACTGGTTTCTATTATTATCCTGCATTGAACAAATGAGGAAACTGAGGCAAGTTAAATAACTTACCCAAGCTCACTCAGGTAATAAGTATTGGTAATTTAATCCCTGGATTCTTAACCACTTAGCAAAAGTGAGGCTAAGAACTCTGGTAACTAACTAACATGACAGATAAGACTCCTTTTATTTTCATTTTTGCCACCAGTTCCCTGATAACCACTTTGGCTTCCTTTTAATTTACATGTACCATCATTTATTGGTATTTCTGGTGTTTCTACACTAGTTTTTCCTTTATACTTCCATTTTCACATAACTGGGATGAGGTTTAATTCAGTGTCATGCCCAGGGTTTTATAAACGTTCACATACCGCTTATCCATAAATACTTTTTTTTATTAAGGAACCGAACCCTCCAATACATTAACACCCACTAGGGGGCATTTAGTGAGGGAAATGGCTAATAATTATGTGTGCAGTAGGCACAGAGTAGGAGGAATGTAATGATAGTTTATGCTTTTCTATTTTAACTCTCAGCTTTGTGAAATTTTGTGATCCCATGTGGAAAAAATAGATTGCTGAAACAGTCCTATGAGTGACATTAGTGATTTGGAAAAGTGGGGAAGACTTGTAATTGTTTACTGCTTTTGTATTTCTAACATTAATGGTCATGGTAGAAATGGTGGAATCAATATCCTGGTACACCTTTTATCTTTCTGGAGACAATTGAAATAAGCACAACAGATACATATTGGGTTTTCTTGCAGATATATATATATATACACATATGTGTGTGTATGTATATATACATATATATACACATATATATGTGTGTATGTATATATACATATATATACATAAACTCATATATATTTTCTTCTCCATTTCCCCCTTTTTATACAAATGTTGTTAGCATTGGACTCTGCCTTGCTTTTTTCACGTAATAAATTAATATTACGTAGTGTATTATCATGTTATATTAATATTAATTAATATTACATGGTATTTTATTATGTATTTTATCAGACAAATTGTAATGTAAATTCATCACAGGCTGAGAATGTGCCATTATGTCTCTGTCTACATATGTGTAGCACAAAGCCTGTTATACTATGTAAATATTTGTTCAATGAAATGAAGCACACATCTGGGCTGCAATTTGCACATCATGTGGCAATTTCTAATTTAGCTCTGATTCACTGGAATTATTTTACATGTATAGCATTCTGTTGTCATTTTGATGTCTCCTTTTTTGCCACACTTACCTAAAAACCTTCAGTGATGTTGATTTTGACCTTGGAAGATTTGTATTTCTCTAATTACTAAATCTCTGCATCTTTTGAGAGTTTTGATATCCCAGAAGAACGAAAACTAAAAGAATTACTTTTAAGAGAAAAACTATAAATTATTATAATTAGAAAAAAAGGCATGACCAACTGTGTCTTAATAGTGAAGATGTGATATTGCTAAAACAGATTAAAAAGTACCAGACTCCATAGCCGTATACTTCAGAGTATATCTTTTCTCCCAGAAATACTCAGTTTGCCTGTGTTCTGTCACAGGCCACCTAAGCTGTTTTTATGAAAGTTGTAGCCACAGGATTCAAGAGAGACTTTGGATGTTCTAAATTTTTGAACTGAAGGTTGAAATAAACTGACATTTGATAGAACAATAACCCATAATTAACTTTTATGTAACAATCAGATTTATGTAGATATTCTTGGAGGATTATGAAAATATAAGGTATTTTCCAGAGTCTGAATTACTGAAAGACCATCAGAGATAATGTATACTCTAGTGTTTTTTAGGTTTTTTTTGCATTCTCAATCTCCTGTTAATAGTCACTTTGGGATTTACATACCTCCCTAGCACAGAGTTTGCCAGATTTCTTCTTTTACCTATTTTCTTCTTTTCTTTAGGTGACAAGAGTCAATTCTTTATTTCCGTTGGGAGATAGCGCTTTTCCATCTTAGAAAAACTCATAACATTGTTTCTTCCCATATGAATATCTCTTTTAACATTGTATCTCCTAACGCTTTCCTCTCTCCTTTCAACAACAATCAGACACACATTTTCCTTTTTGGAGTCCATGGCTTTAAACTTTACAAATCTTGAGGCTTTCTCTCTCATCTGTTAATGACTATACTGGTATAATATAGGACAAGATGCTATAACATTCACTTGTATAATTGCCGTCCAAAATTAAACAGCATGACAGCAGCTATAAGATTGTGGTCTTAGAGTCACATAATGAATCTCTGATGGAGTGTGCAGCTGTGAAGATTAGAGGTTCAGTGGCTAGGCAGACCTTTGTTTGAGTCACTGGTTCCTGGACCTAGGCAAGTCCCTAAACCTAAACCTCAGTTGTCTCACTTGTGAGGTGAGAATAATAATAGCAACTTATCCCAAAGAGTGGCATGAAGATCAAAGGAGAGATCACATATGAAGCTCTGAATACAATGCCTGGCACAGAGCAATGCTCCATAACTATTAGCATTTAATTGTAAACTCCATGAGGGCAGGGATTTGATTCATTTTGTTTATAGTTGTATCCCTGGCATGTAAGACAGTACCCATGGTAAGTTCTCCACAAGTATTTGCTGAATGAGTGAGTGAACGGCTATTAAAGACCTCATGCTAGAATACCACTTCCACAGTCACTGTTCTTTCCCCATCCCAAATCACATACTGTAGGTATTTTCATTCAAGCTCATTTATTTCCTATCTGTATCATATGATGCTTTCCTATACCATCTCCTAACATATTTAGCCATACCTGAGGTTCTTGGAGGACAGAGTGAAGAAGACTTGGTCTCTGCCCTCAAGGAACTTCTGTCTTATGAGGAAACACAACTAAACAGACAAGTTGCTTCATGGAGAGGTGTCCCTTCCTGGTTTCCTTTCATTCTTCATTCTGTCTCTTGGCATTTTCAGTGAGTTTAGCTTGTACATTTTCTAAAAATTGCTGTCATATATGATTTGAATCCAACAGAAAATCTGTTTGTGGGGATATGTTTGTTTCGGGTTTCTTATTTTTTATTTTGTTGCCAAAATAGTTTTCACTTGTTATCCTCTTTTTGACTGGCTTCCAGTAAAATTGCAGATACAAAGCAACAGATGGCTGGGAAGAGGGTTTTGCAATGTCCCTTGGGCCCAGTGAAATCCCACTTGCCACCCAGACGTTGCAGTTTCTGACAAACCTTCAAAGATTCTCCAGTTTGTTTTCCATTTAAAAACTATACGGTGCTTGGAAGTCACCATAGCATATTTTATTATTACCAAAGTGAGGTTCTGGCTGTTGTAGCTCTCTGTAGAAGAAGCAAATACACATACTGGCACAGATGTCTTTTAAATTAATTTTCTTTTAATGGTCGAGCATGTTTTGAGATGTCACAGGGGAAATATGTTTGTATAACTCCACATTCCTTAGAAATGATTCCATGCAAAGATGTTCTATGAATTAATAATATTAACATTTAGTCAAGATACAGATTCTAAAATATTTTAAAATATGAAAATTCTATAAGCAGATAGGCCATCTAGAGGTCCTAACTTTTATCCAGTCAAAGAAATTGCTCAGATTTACTTTGATGCCTTGTCAAGCAGTTTTGCCCTAACTTGTATAGAAGAACAATTCTTTTATTATAAATGTCTCATGACAAAATTAATTGGGTGTCTTCTGACTATGCATTCTGTAATTTTTCTACTTCGTAGATGTTGTCTCTTTTGTAACTATAGAATTAAACAGAGAAATCATTTAAACCAGAAACCTGGTTGTTGACATATCTCTAATTGCATAAAGTAGCATAATTGGACTTGATCAAAATTTTAAAATTTTTGCTTCAAAGGATACTATCAAGAAAGTGAAATGACAATTCATAGAATTGGAGAAAATATTTGCAAATCTATATTTGCTAGTAGTCTAGTATTCAGAATATATGAGGAACTCTTACAACTCAACAATTAAAAGACAATCCAACTGAAAAATGGGCAAAGGATTTTAACAGATGTTTATGCAAAGATGACCAATAAGCGTGTGAAAAGATGCTCAGCTTCATTAGCCATGAGGGAAATGCAAATCAAAACCACAGTGAGATAACACTTCACACCCATGAGAATGACTGTATTTTTCAAAAAAGTATAATAATAAATGTTGGTGAGGATGTGGAAAAATTGGAACCTTCATACATTGCTGATGAGAATGTAAAATGGTGCAGCCACTTTCAAAAATACATAGCAGTTCCTCAGAAAGTTAAACATAAAGCTACCATATGACCCAGAAATTCCACTCCTATACCCAAGAGAATTGAGGATGTATGTTTACACAAAAACTTGCATGTGAATGGTCACAGTAATATTATTCATAAAAGCCCCGAAGGAGAAACAATCCAAATCTTCATCAGCTGATGAATGGTTTGACAAAATATGGTATATCTATACAATGGAATATTATTCAGTCATAAAAATAAATGAAGTACCAACATATGCTACAACCTGGATAAACCTCAAAAACATGGTAAATGAAAGAAGGCAGACACAAAAGGGTTAGGGTCAGTGTTAGGATTATATGATTTCATTTATGTGAAATATTTGGAATAGGCAAGGCTATAGAGACCAAAAGTAAATTAATGGTTGCCAGCGGCTTGCATGGTGGGGAAGAGGGAGGCAGGAAAAGGATAGGGAATGACTGCTGATGGGTCTGGGCTTCTCTATGGGGTGATGAAAATGTTCTGGAATTAGATAGTGATGATGGTTGCACACTAAAATCCACTAAATTGCATGCTTTAAAATGGTAAATTTTATGGTATGTGAACTGTGTCTTAACTTTAAAAAATCAACATAGAAAATCTATTTAAAAAATTAAATAACGAATTAAGAATCATCCTGATATGAAAATATAACCATCATTCAGTTGTGTTTTCTCCTTGAGGTCTTAATAAAAAGTTGTTTATGACAACAAATATCCCTCCCAGAATGTAAAGGATTGATTATACAGAAACCACCTAGACTTCGTTACCCCACACACTAAGATAATTGCCTGAAATTCTGTGTGGTCAAGTATAGATTTAACCATATGTTTCATTTACCGGGCTTCAGGAGGTGGATTGTAGTTTGCAGTTCTAATTGAAATAATGTAGTGGATAACCCCCAAAGCTGGAATTATCACATACTTACTGTATTTCATCTACTCTAAGATGCACATTTTTTTCCAAATTTTAACATCTCTGGGACATATCTTACAACTGTTGGTATCTTGGCTTGGATGAAATATGGCAGTTTTGTACTGTGTGTGTTTGCTTTTAATGCCTTTCTAGAGTGCTTAGCCATACAAAATTAACTTTGCTATTCCCTAAAAGGCCATTGATATTAAAATATCACTGCTAGTGCACCCCCAGTGGTATGTTTATTTTGAGGCTTTGAAACCCGGTTGTTGACCTATCTCCTAATTGCATAAAAAGTAGTTCTCAGAGGTTGAAGGAAGGCTTCCCACATTTCCCGTCCAGTTCTTTATGGACTGAAAGGAGAAAGGCCTCTCAAGTTGTCCTACCTTCTTATTCCCTTCTGTCACACTGGGCCATTTGAAGGACTAACTGGAAACTTGAATTAAAAGTTCAAGTTAAAAAAAAATCCTGTCTCTGTATGTGATATTTTGATTTGAAACTTTGAGAATGAAGTCTTGAAAGTTTTTATGGTAGACCATAATTTAATAGTTTTTTTAAAAATTGCTAGAACCTATTTTAAACATACCATGAAATCCTGTAATACAGTAGAGTTAAAGTTTTATCCAGGTATCTTCTCTAAGACCTTTGGAAGCAGAAGGTTTTGGATTCCTGAGTGGAGATTGGGGAGGATATTGTTAATCCATGGTTTACAAAATATTTGTTTTGCCCCTAAACACAGAGAGAACCTGGTCATTACAAATGGCAAGACTTCTTAAAAATATAAACATAAAATGAAAACTCAGAGCATACATAGGCTAAGGAGCAGTTGTCAAGGAAAGTAGAGAGGGAGGGAGTTTTTTCACTATTAGAACGCTTGGTTCTGTATGATAGTATCCTTTTACAAAGGCAAAGCATTGCTGGCATTGCCTTTAAACAAATATATAACCCAGGCCATCTGTTCCTATGTGTTATACAACAGGAGTACCTAACTATTACAATAGTGAAGAAAGGAATTTCTTCACGTATATTATTAAAATGAGTATTTATACATAATATATCTTCTTATATATGTTTTCTGTATAGCACAGATATGTATCTGTATATGCCATATGGCCATCAAACTATTCCCTAAGGTCTTGGCTCAATGGTGATTTGTAATGGAGAAAGTGACTTCCTCATGCTCTTAGTTGAAGATTTAGTATTGGATAGTAAGTCCAAGTTATGAAGCACATTGTGAGGGAAGGGGAAGCATTTAGTAAGAGCCTAATAATTGCTGTGCCAGGAAACATATAATGGTAATTATTGGGTGCTTTGAATACTCTTTCCAGTTTGGATTCTTGTTAAAAAATACTTCGGGTGCTTGGATGAGCACATGCAATGGACAATCTCTCCTCTCCCACTTTCTTTCCAGCACTGTTCAGACTCCTCCTGGTGAAAGGGGAGTAGCTCTTAGAGGACAGGGACAACCATAAGAGGTCAATAAATTCTCAGTGCTATGTCTGCCTAGCTAGGCATCATAGCCAGTGATGGCACACATGGCCTAGATGCAGGATATCTGATGAAAAACTCATTTCAGACCCAAGATGATACAGTGAGGTGTAAGTCTTACTTGACCTACACCTCATTCTATATTCCATCTTAACTCAGTGAGTGTGAGTAAAAGAACTGATTATAGCCATTGACAGGTTGATTGTTTTATTATATTAGCCAATACAGTATTGTGGATAAGACCATGGATAGTGGAATCAGATTAAGTGGGTTCATATTCTGATTCCACTGTTTATTAGCTGTGTGACTTTGGGCAGGTTGTTTAACCTCTCTGTGCCTTAGGATTCTTATTTGTAATGTAGGGCTAGCAATAGCATGTGCCATATAGCAGTATCATCATAATGAAGTGAACCTCTTAGAACATTACCAGCACATAGAGTAATTGCCCAAGGATGCTTCTTGATTTGCTGTAGAAACCAAGTTATCAGGAAAACCATCTTACTGGGGAAGGGCCTGAGCTGGGAAAGTAGCCTTGGACAGTGAAAGCCATCATGTGAACTTTGACCTGGAATCCTAGTCCCTTAAAAGGAAAGAAAGAGAGAGAGAGAGAGAGGAAGGAAGGAAGGAAGGAAGGACAGGAGGAAGGATGCAAGGAAAGGAGAGAGGAAGAAGGAAGGGAGGGAGGGAGGGTGAAAGAGAGAAAAAGGACTTCTTGTTTGGACCGTATTGTTTAGAGAAGCATGCAAAGCACAGAATGAAAATTGAAACCTTGGGAGTATTTTCTCACCCAAATAAAAAAAATTTAAATAGCTTTTAAAATTATGGATTGTCTTTTTGTCAGAACGGCACCTTTAATATCAGGCTTTGCTACAAATTATTCATTAATTCCTTAATATGACTACTCTCTTTCCATTTCTGGGACTAAAATAGATTTCTGACCTATGAGTACTTTGATAATTTGAATTATTTGCTATTAAAAAAAAAGGGTAAATTGAGATTAAAGGCAATTTAGTGTAGTAGAAAGAATATAAGCTTGGTGATATAATGACCTGGCTGTAAAATTCTGTTCTGCCACTTACGGCTTTGTGATCCCAGGCAAGCACTTAACTTCTGTGAACCTCAGTTCCTTGTTTGTAAAATGAAGCTAATTAAGGCATCATAGTTCAACACAAATGATAGTGCTCAGAAAATGGTTCCTATAATTTAGCCAATAAATAGTTCCTGTTAACCATGCAGAGGGTTCAGACAAATCAACCATTTTATATGGTAGTTTCAGTGGTGATGGTGCTCCTAAACATGCAGGAGCTTAACAGTGATCACAGTGCACCTGGCTGAACTTGACGCACGCAAGCTCTCATGTAGAATTTTGGCCTGAAAAGGAAACTTAAAAATTTAAAGTATATCATGGGACTTCTCTGGCAGTCCAGTGGTTAAGACTCTGCGCTTCCACTACAGGGGACGTGGGTTCGATCCCCGGTCAGGGAACTGAGATCCCACATGCCGCGCGACACGGGAAAAAAACAAAACAAAACTTGAAGTATATCACAAAGAAAACTAGTATATATTTTAGATGTAAAATCCAGGAAACTAATAGCGACAGCTAATTATGTGATCTTGTGCAAGTTAAATGTTCTATGCCTCGTTTTTGATATAGGATGATTGGACTAGACGACCTTTGAGAAATAAATATTCATGAGTTCAGGAAAGATAGAATAAGCTTTTAATACCATGGAGACGATTCAGCATTTGCCAAACAAGGATATAAGTATTACTGGAGTTTGCCAGTGTGATTTGTTCAGAAAACTTGTGCATTTGAGAAAGGGAGGAGTGAAAATTAGATCTTAAAGCTGCAATATAATCTGTTAAACAGTCAAGCACTTAAAGAAATCATCTTAATAACGTTTTGAAAGCACTCATCTAATATTGAATTAACTACATGTGGAAAACTTCTATTTTTATGTTATTTTTACTGTGGGATCTTAAAGTTAAAAGTGATCACACTTAGGCTGATTACCTGCATATGTATCCCCTGATGCTAGATTTTCTCAGAACAAAGGAAGGTTCTTCCTAATGGGAAGAAAATACAGTGTAAGCTCCATGATGATGCTATTGGATGCTAGAACAATATACTTTTGATAGCTGAATTGCATTCTTTTTTTTTTAACATCTTTATTGGAGTATAATTGCTTTACAATGGTGTGTTAGTTTCTGCTGTATAACAAAGTGAATCAGCTGTACATATACATATATCCCCATATCTCCTCCCTCTTGCGTCTCCCTCCCACCCTCCCTATCTCACCCCTCTAGGTGGACACACAGCACCGAGCTGATCTCCCTGTGCTATGCGGTTGCTTCCCACTAGCTATCTGTTTTACATTGGGTAGTGTATATATGTCCATGTCACTCTCTCACTTGGTCCCAGCTTACCCTTCCCCCTCCCTGTGTCCTCAAGTCCATTCTCTACGTCTGCGTCTTTACTGAATTGCATTCTTAAGACCTTTTCTTGGCAAAGTTTGAACAATATACAAAATCTCTTCCAGTGCATTTAAGTTAGGGTAATTACCAAGCCTGTTTGTCTCCAGATTCTCCTCTGCTGCTGAATGAAGAAATAATTTGTCCTTAAAAAAGTAATGCCAGTAGGGAAGGGAAGCCCCAAGTGTGTCAGCAGCCAACTCCGGGCCAGTGTAAAGAGATGCTGCCGAGGAGCCCCTGTTTGTTACCATTTAAAGGCTCATCAAATTTGATGGAGAATTATATTGAAATGCTTAGAGTTGGCAGGTCCTTTTTTCCTCACAGCTTTTTAAAGACTTGTTTTGCCACTGATTGGTCCACCCACCTCATTTTGCTCTTAATATTTCACTAGCACCTCTGCTTCTGACAGTTATGAGGACTCAACGCCAGCCAGATATCAGCAGGCCCCCTCAGCCCGGCAGCAGCTTGGAAGGAGGCTGACCAGAGCTGGGGAGCAGAGGCTTTTCATAAATAATGGTGTGTTCTTGTCAGTGGTTTTGGCCCTTGAAGGATGGTAACATGTTTCCATAGCAGATGGGTCAGCTCTTGCCTGCCATTCTGTCTTTTGAACTTCCTGTGCAAGAATATGGTTTTCATCAACCTTGATGCTGTAGAGAACACCTACTTTATAAGATTGAATTTTTTTTTTTAGCCAAAAGAAAATAACTGAATGTTTTTGTGTATAAAAGGTTTCTTTGGAAAAGATTAAAAGGGGGTGGAGTAGCCAGACCAGATGTCCAAGTGAAATATTGTAACTATGATAGAAGCTTTTTCGTGTAACGCATGAAAATTAAGACTGAGGAGAACCCTTTCTAGGTTCAGATTTCATTAAATGCCATTAAGAAATTATACCTTTTGCTATAAAACTGCTTTCCCTTATTTTTTTGGTAAATAATCCCTGCACATAGATGTCAGTTGGCCCTCTTATGTCTACAGATCTTTTGGCAGGAAAACTACTGTCTCCTACTTTTTCTTTTTGGCATCTTGATCACATTTGCAGAAGGACAATCCAAATGTAGTGCTCACAGGGTGAGCAGCATTTGGAATGCTGAGTATGCTGGCCTCATTCCAATAGTATTTACTGCTGGCAGCTAAACATGGCTCAGGTAAATTATAGGGACCCCATCAACCCTATTGGACCCATAAAATTAGCTTTATCCAAGCAGTAGAAAGTGAATGTTTCAAAGCTTTGTACATTTCCAGAGGGAAAAACAACACATATATTACTGTCATGTCTATGTTGTGGAAACACAAGTATGTCCTACTTCAAGGAGCTCTAATATATAAAAATAGAAACATTAAAAGCACATAAACTAGGTGGTGATTAGATACCTTCTTACATTTACATTCATATTATGATTACTTGACGATGAGAATAAGTGGCAAACTGTTAGCGTCTATAGAGATAATTCCATTTACAGAGTTTAACAAATGACTGCACGATGCAGTGAGAATGCATAACACAACCAGAAAGAAATGTCTGATGTTACTGTGGTTTTTGTCAGCAGAGGTCTCTGAGATTTGAAGACCAAATAAATCTGAGGGAAAATATAGTCCCATTAGTTAAAATATGATTCACGTGTAATTTCTGAAACAAAGTATCCCTCTTGACAGTGGTCACCAGTGGTGCTCTGAATACCCCCTAGAAAATTCAGCCTGATCTGCTCTGCCTGACTGATTTGCCTGAAGGGGACCCCATGGTACATGAAACCATTAAGGAAGCCAGTGGTAGTCACCTCAGAGGTGAATTTTGGTTGCTCTTGTGTCTGAATGTTTAGCAAAAGGGATGAGAAGCCTAAGCCCTGAGTAGGCATTCATCGGGCATGTCCTGTGTTAGAAACACTGGGCTAGGTGTACTAGGGTACAAAACAGTGATAGAGAGTAGCTGTGGTAGAAATACTACTAATACGAGGAGAAGAACAAGTTGGTAGAAAGAAGCAGAAACCCATCTGAACTAGACCAAGTGGAAAGGGGACTGATTATAAGGAAAAATGGGAAATGTTATTGAATCCAGTCATAGGAAGTACAGCCAAGTTTAAGAGGAGCTAAAACATCTTTGAGTGTTCAGTCTCATTCAGAAGGTCTCAATCTCAAGACTGTCTCTTGTCTAGATTATCTGTGTACATCTGCCTGCCCTCTTCCTAGAAAACCAGCATCTTCTGTTTCTCCCTTGGTTTCTGCTTCTCCAATAAGCTTAGTCAACAAAGAGCTTTGATGTGCCATGTAGAACTCCCTGGCTATGTTCTATATAGCCTTATACTTCACTTCCTCACAGCTAACTAGCTCAATCTTTGCATCCCAATTTCAAATTCCCAAGAAAGTGATCCTTACTAACTGAGCCAAACCCATTGATTCATTGTCCTTGGATCCCTCTAATACAAAAAATCACTATGTACTAAATAGTTTCTCTGTGCCAGGTCCTGGGTTAAACACTCTATATGTACTATCTCATGTAATTCTCATTCGATCTGTAACACCTTATTTAGTTCTTCAAAAATATTATGTACTTCATGTGGTTCTTGAGGGGATAAAATGAGATAATGTATGACCAAACAGTACATTTCACAGAATCTAGCCTTCATTAATAAGGGCTTCATTAACATTAACTCGTAATCAAAGTGTTTTGAATGAATGAAGACTTGCTGGATTAAAGCTCTGAGGACCTGGGTTCTTACTGTGGTTTTTGCCAGCAACAAGTCTCTAACCTTCATTGGTTTCTACTTCATCAGATTATAAGAAATTATTCTTAATTATTTTAAAATAAATTTATTTATTTATTTTTGGCTGCCTTGGGTCTTCCCTGCATGCAGGCTTTCTCTAGTTGCGGCGAGCAGGGGCTACTCTTCATTGCGGCTTGCAGGCTTCTCACTGCAGTGGCTTCTCTTGTTGTGGAGCACGAGCTCTAGGCACATGGGCTTCAGTAGTTTTGGCTGTCGGACTCAGTAGTTGTGGCTCACGGGCTCTAGAGCGCAGGCTCAGTAGTCGTGGTGCACAGGCTTAGTTGCTCTGCGGCATGTGGAATCTTCCCGGACCAGGGCCCGAACCCGTGTCCCCTGCATTGGCAGGCGGATTCTCAACCACTGCACCAACAGGGAAGCCCTGTTAATTTTTTTAGGCATGGTAACGCTATTCTGGTTGTGTTTTTTAAAGTCCTTATCTTGAAGGATGTGTACTGAAATATTTGTGGCTAAAATTATATGATATCTGGGATTGACTTCAAAATAATTTGAGAGGGGGTAGATGGAGATAAAAAAAGATTGGCCATGAGTTATAATTGTTGAAGTTGTGTCAGGGATTTTATTATAGTACTATTCTTTCTACTTTTGTATAGGTTTCAAATTTCCCATAATAAAAAAAAAACGTAAAAAAAAATTGAAATAAGATCACAGAAGTCTTTACAACTCTAATTTTTTTTAAAATTCTGCTATCTGGAACAAAATAAGTCTTAGCCAGTGTTTACTCTGAATATTTAGCTTATATAACTAGTCTTTGAGTTTTATACAATTGGTATTTTTTTAATTACAAAAGTAATGTGAGAGTGTTAGAATATTGGCCTCCACCATCCCCTTTCCCATATACCTGTTGCGCCTGCAGTAATCAGGGTATCTTTCCACACTTTTTTTCTGCAGTCATATGAACATGTTTATATGTACATGTACAGGCTTTGGCATTTTTTGTTTTATTTTCTTTTATTTTCTTTACAAAATTTGGGCTAGTTATTTATCACTTAATTACCTTATACATCAAGGACATCCCCCAGTAGACATGGGTCTAACTCATTCTTAAAAATAGCAGCAAAGTATTCCATTATCTATATATTAGTAGGGATATAAGTTTGATTTCTCTAATAGTGGCTTATCATATTTGTTGATTTCTTGCAACCATTCAACAGGTATGTATTGAGAGCCTATGTTAGGTGTCTGGAATAAAGCAGGGAAGAAAAGAGCCAACATCTCCAGTTCTTAAGGACTTTTTTTCCATTAAATTCTAGTAGAGGGCTTCCCTGGTGGCGCAGTGGTTGAGAGTCCGCCTGCCGATGCAGGGGACACGGGTTCGTGCCCCGGTCTGGGAGGATCCCACATGCTGCGGAGCGGCTGGGCCCGTGAGCCATGGCCGCTGAGCCTGCGCGTCCAGAGCCTGTGCTCCGCAACGGGAGAGGCCACAACAGGGAGAGGCCCGCGTACCGCAAAAAAAAAAAAAAAAAAAAAAAAAAATTCTAGTAGAAATCTCACTAACAGCAAAACTTTCATTGTTCCATTGCTCATTAATTTTTATGGATAAGAATGAGATACAATAAAATAGTCAAATAACTGTCAAAACATGGCTGAACAAATATGGTGACATTGTCAAAACTGGGTTGCTCAGTATGAGACCATGCCATCAAGAGTTAGAGATCTTTATCAATTAAATTGTAAGCCCAACTACAGAATTTCCTTTAAGCATTTTAGTTCATAATGTAGAAAAATGCAGTTTTACTGCAGTTTCACTTTTGGGGAACTATCCTATAGAAATAACAGTGAAAGTACATAGGCTCTGTATACAAGAATGTTAATACAGCATTGTTTGTAATGGCAAAAAACAAGTGGGAATAACTTGAGTATCTGTCAATAAGGGAAGACCATGGCCATGTGACTAAATTCTGGCACATGGGGGAATAAAGGCAATGTTTGTAACTTCTGGCTGTGGCCATTGAAGGGAAGGGTCATACCTTTCCCTACCCCTGTCCCCCTTCTAACTGGCTACAATGTGAAGTGGTGGTGAGCCATCCTGGACTATGAGGATGAAAGTAACACCCCAGGAATGGTGGAGCAATGAATCAGAAGGAGCCTGGGGCCCTAATACATTGGAGCAGCCATCTAACCCTGACTGCTCTTGCCTGTTACTAACTTGCTTAGATGTTTTTAAGAATGATTTTTTATGAAAGTTAGGAATACCTAAACATGTACTACAGTCATTGGAACAGTGATAAGAGCATGGGGTTTGGAATCATTCCCCTTGGTTACAGTTTTCATTCTATTATTATCTGAGCAAGAGATATACCCTGAGCCTCAGTTTTGTGTTTGTTTTTGCTTTTAAATCAATTTTGGGTTTTTTGTTTGTTTGTTTGTTTCTTAATCTGTAAACTGATGGGATTAAAAACAATATTTATTTCACAGACTGATTGTGAAGATCAAGAGAGACAATGGATGTGAAAAAATTTGTTAATTACAGAGTACAAACATTAAGTAGTTATCATTGTATCCTATTTCTAAAGTGATATTCTTAATTTGGGTTCCATGAACATCCCTCCCCCTGCCCCAAAATTATATGCAAACTCCAATGTGTTTATACCTGTATCACTTAATATTAGGTTCAGCTGTGAGTGACGGAACACCAAGTAACTGTGGCCTAACAAAATATAAGTCCACTTTCCTCTCAAATTATACAAACTCCAGAGATAAGCCATCCAGGACAGGTATGGCAGTTCCACAATCATCAGCGGCCCAAGCTCCTTCCCTCTTGTTGTTTTGCTTTACTAAGCCTCTGGTTTTCTCCTCATAGTCCAGAATGACAACTTAAACACTCAAGCCAGCAATAAAGATGAAAGTGGGGAGGAAGTGGAAGAAGGCCATGATCCCTGCCTTTAAGAAAACTTCCTGGAAGTTGAACATGACACTTAAGCTTGTATCTCATTGAATTTAGTCACATGGCCACACCTCACTTAAAGCGCAGCTAAGAAATGTAGTCTTTTTTCTAGGGCATCCATTACTAAGCAAGAAGGGAGAGTACTTAAAGGAAGAATCTTCTGTGTCTGCAATAAAATGGATATATATTTCAAATACAGCTTTCATCAGAATCTTAAAGAGATCTATTATAATTTATAAACATTAAAAAGACACACTGTTTCAAAGCAGAATCAGCCATTTGCTATGTAAACATATAGATTAGGTATATCTTTCTAGATCATCATCAGTCTGTGCTGTGAGCAGGAGCGTAGGAAATAATCAGTAAGCATAGGTTTGGTGCTGTCATATATACAGCATCAAAACCATTTGATAATGTTGGTTTCTTATTTTAATTTACCCTCTTAAATCAATCACTTTACATATCATTAGTCAATGACTTCTTTTTCATGCACTCTACTGATGATGTATTACTTAAAAGATTCTTAAGCAATTTAAAATTTTATCTATACACTCTTCTTTCATCATTTTGGTTTCTAATCACGATTCTTTTTGAGAATTAATTGACTTTTACTTTTCATAATTAACTTAATTTCAAATTAATAAAGTCTAGTGAGTATCTTTCTTAGTTTAATTGAATTTTTCTTTTAATGCTTTTGCTTTGTACAGATCATCTGATCTTATTGTTTTTACCTCATTTTAAGTAACGCATGTTAAGCAACACATAAAATGTCAAAAATTCTAACTTAATTCATTTCAGAAGTAAACAACTGATAAAACCAACTCAAAAGAAGTAAACATTTATTAGACATTTTAATGGTTTTGTTTTTATTGTGCATAGTCTTTGCTTATGTAGAAATTTGTAACTATAAATGGTTAGGTTATTTATTTTAATTAATTTCTACTAAGAATTTTCTCTCTTTAGATACAAGTCAGATGTCAACATTAAACACATGACCAAAAAAAAGAAGAAAAAAGTCTTACTAATGTAATTGTCAAAGTAAAAATATGTCAGGATTTTTTTAAGTATTAAAAATAGTTAATTATGCAGCCATTTAAACTTGATTGATAAAGAAAGATGTATATGCATACTGTTAAAGTAGAAAGGAACGTTACAAAGCTAGTATGTCTAATATATTTTTTAAAATATTTAAGTGTCGGGGGAAAACAATCTCTGACAATATACACCAGCTACCAACCATTTAATAGCATCTATCTGTGGATGATGGGATTAAAGGTGATTTTTTACTTTCTAGAGTATTCCTTTCCATATTGTATGGATTTATATAGTATCATGTTGCATTGCTTTTATTACCAGGCCAAAAAAAACAAAACTAGCCAGCTTTCCCCTTTTTGAAGAAAAGTTAATTATAATAAAATGAATAAACAAAGGTAGCATTTTGGGGTTTTTTTTCCCACTGCAGAACTCTATCTTTAAAAATAAAAAGGTCATAGTGCTCGCTTCGGCAGCACATGTACTAAAATAATAATAATAAAATTTTTTTAAAAAGTCACTTAGAAGGTAAAATTATATACCCATAACTGACTACTGCAGTTTTAAAGCATAGCATTTGGGAAATTTCACAGCAAACTTGATATATTGCTGCTTTTGTTGAAGAAACGTCTTTGCCTTGTCTGTGCTGGGCTGATAGCTACACTGAATTGCAATGAGATATGAAGTAGAGTAAATCATTGTGAATTAGGAATTTAGTCTCCTGGATCTCCTTCACTTCAGAGTCACTGACTCAATGTTAATGAGGATGTGTATGTGTTAATTATCTCAAGGTGTGAGATTAGCAGATGACTGCAGGGCAAATCAGTAAAGCTTTTGTGCTCTGTGAAAGCAAGAATAAACCAGCTATTTTAACCCAAGCCCAGGCATTCCCTTCTCTGGATTCCCTAGCGGATCCTTCAGCTGAATCCGAGCCTTATAATAAAGCCACTTTCTGTGCTTCTCTGTGCATGTTGAGAATCCTGCCAAAGACTTCTATGAGGTATCTGTGAATTTCTCCTGGGAGAACACCACACAGTGTCCTTGGCTTCCTGCTCTAAATGATCCACTCCAATGACACACTGTAATCCTACTCAAGGTAGGGAGAATGAGCTGCCAAAACCTATTTATCACTTTGCTGGCCTTGAACCATGCACATCTGTCTAAAGTTAAACAAGGGTCATAGGAAGAGCTTTTCTTTTTTCCCCCGCCTTGCCAACACTAGTATCTTGTATAAAGATTAAAATAAATTGTCTAGTGTTTCACTGCATTGGTCTTCCCATCCTACAAAGTGCCATTCTTTAAAGATGTATAAAAGAGTGAATTTGGGAAAATAGATGTTTGCAGTTTCACAAATAAATATTGAATATCCAGAGCTAGGAGGCATTGGTTAAATAGATGATGGTTATCCATTAAAATGGAATATTATGCTACCATTAAAATAATGTTGAAGAATATTTAATGAAGTGCACAAATGGCTATTGAATGGATAACTATCACCTGTTTAACCAAAATAATACGTAGAATATTATCCCAGTTTTGTTTTTAAAAATTAAAAATATATACACAGGAAAAAGTATGGAAAGATACATACCAATAAACTTTTTGTAGTTACTTTTGAGTGGAAGAATTATGTTTGAATTTTCCCTTCTTCTCTTTTCTTTCTCTTTCTTTTTTCTTTCTTTCATCAATATTTATTAACTTTTCTACTTTTGAAACAAACTACAAAGTTATTTAAAATAGGTTTATTAGGGCTTCCCTGATGGCGCAGTGGTTGAGAGTCCGCCTGCCGATGCAGGGGACACGGGTTCGGGACATGGGTTTGTGCTCCGGACCGGGAAAATCCCACATGCCGCGGAGCGGCTGGGCCCATGAGCCATGGCCGCTGAGCCTGCGCGTCCGGAGCCTGTGCTCCGCAACGGGAGAGGCCACAACAGGGAGAGGCCCGTGTACCACACACACAAAAAAAGGTTTATTAGTGTTGATCCTTATCTAAAATAGAAAATTTGCCAATTAATATGAAACAAAGGGGACAGATTTTAGAGCATTTTATTTCTGGCAGTTAAATTTATATTTTTTAAAAGACACTTTAGAAACTGTGGAGAGGGAGCTGAGGGTAATACAGGAACTCCCTGTACTTCCCGCTCAATTTTCCTCTAAACCTAAAACTTCTCTAAAAATAAAATCTATTAATAAAAATTTTAAAAGCCCCTTTACACTTGTTCTACTTGGCCATCTTTTATTTTCTCACCATCACAGGTTATGTTGGTAAGCACAAGTTACATTAATACTTGAGTTTTAACAAGCCATAGGACAGTGTTTATGAGAAAGATGGTTCTGACTGTAGTCTGGAGAACAGTAAGGGCTCTCTGAATACTCTGTAGACTGTTAGGATCTGATATTCTGGATTTCTTGGCCTCTTAAACCTCAAACACTATCAGCCCCCTTCCACTCCTAGCCATAGAACAAAGCAGATTCTGTACCCCCTGGATTCCCATAGGCTTTAGTGATGACCCCTATCCTCAGGGATCTGTCATCTGTGGCCCTGCTGTGAAATCAATTCTGAAAGTTTGCCACCGTGCTGTTACAGCCACTCTTGATTAAGACCCACTTCCAGAAAGCCCTTATTGAAGTGTAAGTGTGAATGAATACTGACCATATTGACCAAAAGGAAGGTGTGAGATCCAGGGTGAGTAAAGCATGTAAAGGTGACTGAGGGAACTAGAAGGCTATGATATATAGTATTGACTTGCTCCATGTTCTCAGTAGCATGAGCTGCAGAGGGAAGGAAGAGGGAAGAAGGTAGAAGGGAACCAAGTAAGACAGAGTGAGGGGGATACCACTGTCCTATGCTTGCCTTGGGGTAGAATTCTAGTCATCATTTTTACCTAACCAACCAACCAACTGCCTTACCAACCAACTGTAATTACTTCTTCCCTTCCCTTTCATCATTCCATAAACATGCGTTAGACATCTACTCTGTGCCCAACTCTGTGCTAGGTTCTGGGGTTGTAAGGTGAGAACAAGCATCCATGTCCCCTTTCCCTCATGAGACGTATAGTCTAATGGAAGGGAACTGATCAAATAACCACACATAAAAATGTAAAGTAGCAGCTGCGATAAGTGCTATGGAGGAGAGGTACACTGTTGTAGGAGGGTTGAATCTGGGAAGTCAGGCTAGACATCCTCAAGGAAGTGACACTTCAGCTGAGCTCTGAAGGATAAGTCAAGTGAATGCAGGCAGCATGAAGGGTTTTCCAGACAGAAGGAACAGCACATGCTAAAGCTTCATCTAATCTTGTTTGGGAGGGGGCTACTAGAGCACTGAGGAAAGCCTTCAGTTTTTAATGTTCTGATTCTCAAACACCCCAAAGGACTCATCCAGGTGCAAGCAAATGTTCCTGTGAACCCGGGATATTCATTTTTTGTGTTTTGCTTCAGCTATAAAATTTGTTTTTACAGCTTCACTTTCTGGTACAGAATTTGAACACATATCATAAAACAAAAGACTACAAATATTGATTGTTCTGATTTTGATTGCTAAACGGCCAATGTCACCCAGCAGTTACTTCATCACCTTGATAATGTAAAATAAGCACCAAAGGTCAGGCTCTCAAATTTAGGTTGTCTTCATAACATGAGTCTCATACACTTTTTAATTTGCTTAACGTTGTAGCTTTAATTTTAGATACAAGCCAAATTAGATTGAGCTTTGCCCGCAAGTTGTTTTCTTTGTAATATTTTGATAAGGTAAAGAGTTTTGTCAAGTGCTGTTTTTAATGCTCGAATTTAAAGAACTTCAAAGACAATTAGTCCTGGTCAGACCATTCATCTGTGATTATTTTCATGGTGAAATGGTAGTATTAAATCTCCTGATGTTAAGGGAATAATTTTACTTCAAAGCATAGTTCCAGAATATTCTGTCTGGTCTTGCCACAAGTTCATGTTCCTTAAGGTTTTATTCTTGTAAGAGCTGTTCAATGAATACAGTAGCAAGAAAATGGATGAAAAACATATGGTGTTCTTATTCAAGGGTTCAGTTGATCATTTCCATTTTTAAACCTTCAGTCATCCACCTTATTTATTTCTCCAGTGTATAGGGTTGTGTTGTGCATGTATTCAAACTGTTGAAAAATGACAAAACATGTAGTATGGTAGTGGAATGCAACAAGAATCATTATATGTATTTAATTTTTTTAAGTTAGAAAGAAACCAAACTCTATTTTGATAAGATATAGTAACAGAAACCAAATGGAAAGAGAAAATTACTATTAAATTATTTTTCTAAGACAAAAAATTTTGAAATAGAGTGTCAGTGTTTTTGAATAATATTGACCTAAAAGATACTATGACATACTTTGAAGTGTGATATTATTAGTATAAAAGCAGAATAACAGTTAATGTCTTTAAATATGACTAAGTATAGTTTTAAGAAAAATAATAAAATCTATTAGATGAACCAGAGTATTATTGATGGTTTGCTAGGATAGTTTCTCAGAAGGATTGCAGAGATTTTCCATGCTTTCTCCTAATCTGACAGCTGACTTATTATTTGTATCATAAGTGTTCTTCAGTAGAAGTATTCATTTTCTTTCCAGGTCTCCCTTTTATATTTAGACCAAAGTTTATCTCTGTTATCTTTTTCCCTGGGTTACTTCACTGGTCTGTATCCTTGAATTAATTTATATATGATATATATAGTCGTAACTTGTAAGAGCTGTATTGAATTTACTGTGCTAACTGGTATAAGCAATCTATGACCACTGCTAACTACATGATTGTCATTTGTGTAATAATTATTCTACTGAAATCATCTTCTGCTGAAAGTTTCCCTGCCACTCTCAAGGTGTCTGCTGCCATGACTAGAGTTCTTCCCCCTCCCTTTCTCTATATTTTTCTGATTGCTCCCCCCCTGCTTTTTTTGGCCTTCTGTAACTATTGGAAAAACGAATTGACTATTTTCTAAAAAGAAACATGCTTGTATAAGGAAGCTTCTAGAAGCACTCATCATAGTGGAAAATTAGAGATGGCCCCAAATAAAATATTAATAATATTTTAATTATAAATAGTAATTTATTGAGCATTTTTTAGTGTTTTAATTTTTTTTATTTTGAGCATCTTTTCATGTGCCTGTTGGCCATCTGCATATCTTCTTTTTTTTTTATTTAACATCTTTATTGGAGTATAATTGCTTTACAATGGTGTGTTAGTTTCTGCTTTATAACAAAGTGAATCACTTACACATATACATATGTCCCCATATCTCTCCCCTCTTGTGTCTCCCTCCCACCCTCCCTATCCCACCCCTCTAGGTGGTCACAAAGCACTGAGCTGATCTCCCTGTGCTATGTGGCTGCTTCCCACTAGCTATCTATTTTACATTTGGTAGTGTATATATGTCCATGCCACTCTCTCACTTTGTCACAGCTTACCTTTCCCCCTTCCCATATCCTCAGGTCCATTCTCTAGTAGGTGTGTGTCTTTATTCCCATCTTGCCCCTAGGTTCTTCATGACCATTTTTTTTTTTTTTAGATTCCATATATATGTGTTAGCATATGGTATTTGTTTTTCTCTTTCTGACTTACTTCACTCTGTATGACAGACTCTAGGTCCATCCACCTCACTAAAAATAACTCAATTTCATTTCTTTTTATGGCTGAGAAATATTCCATTGTATATATTGAGCATTTTTTATGTGCCAGGCACTAAACTAACTCCTCTACATGGATTATCTCTTTGAACCCTATGAAATCTGTGCCTTTTTAATGCCTCATTTTCAAATGAGGAAATTGAAGCTCAAGGAAGTCAAGAAACTTATCCAAGGTCTTTTAAATAGTAAGTGGTGGGGCTAGAATTGAAACTTCATAGGGACATATTTTAAGACTGTGGTGGTTTTGTCTTGTTTTGTTTTTTTCCCACGTAGATAATGTCACACTTCACTGTGTTAGGGCATCTTCTGAAAGTGAGCTTGTTCAGTAATGGAATCTTCTACACCTTACTGTCTCATGTCTGTTTTCAAAGACCTTCAGTGATATAGTTTGATATAGAAAGTTAATAATGTTGCTTCTAGTTTTGAAAATGAGGCATAAGTGAGCTCAATTATGTCTTCAGGACATCTGCCCAAGTAATAAATCCCTCCCTCCATTTACAATTTCCGTAAGTTCATTCGCATTACCAGGACATTGATAGAAGTTTCTTTAACAGCACCCTTCCCACTGCTTCAAGCGTTTGATCAAAAATGGATGTGTTGTTGGGCTTCCCTGGTGGCGCAGTGGTTGAGAGTCCGCCTGCCGATGCAGGGGACACGGGTTTGTACCCCGGTCTGGGAGGATCCCACATGCCGCGGAGCGGCTGGGCCCGTGAGCCATGGCCGCTGAGCTTGCGCATCCGGAGCCTGTGCTCCGCAACGGGAGAGGCCACAACAATGAGAGGCCCGCGTACCACAAAAAAAAAAAAAAAGAAAGAAAAGAAAAATGGATGTGTTGGGAGCTATTGCTGAAATGGTGAAGGTAAACTTGAGATAACACTGATATTTTATATAAAGAACAAACTTGTTAAGAAAGGAAAGGGAGTGTGAAACTGCAGTTTGCCTTGAAATTAGCCACAAATGATAGGAAATCCAGAATAGACAGCTAATGCCTAGAGTTGAGCTGGAAAAAAATTCTGATAAGCAGAGAATTTGCCATAGGAGCCCTCTTCCAAGAGCTGGTTATATTCTTCTGGGCCTAGAGGGTTAATTTAATCAAGTAAATCTAATTTTAGTCATTAAGAAAGTCAGTTGGGATGAAGAGACCTTGAACACATTCTGGGCACCTTCATCAAATAACAGTGAATCTTATTCAGGTTATGCAGTTGTCTTTCACTTTTCTCAGTTAATGATAAGCAGTATTGCCCTAGAGCCAGAAAGATTTGAGTTTGAATCCTAACTTCCCTGTTTATCAGGTTGGAAACTTTGGGTGAGTTTCACCTCTCTGACCTTCACTTTTCCTTGTCTGTTAAAGGGCATAACAGTATTTGCTCCCAAGGATCATTCGATAAATTTGTGAAAGTGAAATCAGACCCCTCTCTTTCCTTCCCTTTTTATCTCTTTTTAAAATGGGAATTATTATTTTTAATGTATTGTACGGTACCATTTCTTTAAGGAACTCTACCCCTCTTATTAGCTTTGGAGAATTGTTACATTGGGGGATAAATTGCATACAGAATAATTGCTCTGGGTTTTTTTTATTAGGACTTCTAATATAAAGATTGATTATAGAGTTTTGTGCATTTAAGTTGAAAGTCATAATATCAGTATTCACAAATAAATTATGAATAAAGTCAGACAAAAACATTATTCCCAATATTATTTCCAATGGTGAAGAAAATGAAATTGCTAAATTAATCCTCACCATGTTAAGCTCCTATTATTATTATATGCAGGACTTGGTCTTAACACATTTTAAGTACGAGCATATATTTTTATAAATAAAGATTCCATTTTGTCATCTCAATGTGAAAGGAATTCAGGAAATTACTAGATGAATGATTTTTTTTCGGTAGGCCAAGGTTATTTCACATTTTTAATAGTGGTTTCATATCACTCTATACCTATTAAATTATATGGGTTCCGTGTAATGATAGCAGTCTTGTTACTCAGGAGACTAAATCCCTGGAGGATACTCAGAAAGCAAATTTTCTTGTGTCTAATCACACGTGTGGTATTGCATCTCCTCTCACTTGAAGTGAAAATACTTTCTTTTTCTGTGTCACGGTTGAATCATAATTTTTCCCTGCTATTACATTTATATCATGGCAGGATAAAAGTTGTAAAATTAGAGTAAATTTTAGAAAACACAGGTAGGAAGAGCTCCTGATTTTGGTTATTAGTCGGAATACCACTCTCCCCACTCCTGAGTTGCCCGACTGACTAGAAATAATATTGTGTGTTAAGATGCTTAAGCAAAGAATACCTATAATTCTTTGCTTGGTTCTCTGATAACTAGGATTAGAGTGAGCAGAAATGCAGTGGGAAACTTCCAAATCAGCAGTTGTCTCTACAGAAGTAAGGTGCCTGACACTCTTCCATGAGAGACTACTGCTACTAGCAGTGATGGTGATGGTACATATTGTATTTTATAACTGCAATAATGATAATGTATATTTTAAAATCACCTAGTAGCATACCTCCCCAGACTAAAGGCTGTGCCACATCTGGATGTAATAACATCAGGCCAGCTGGCTCTCTCACCCCTCTGTCCAAATGTGGGTTTGGGAAAAGTGATTGTTTCTCTTGTATCATTGTCTACTAGTATCACGTTTCCTTTTAAAGTGCTGAAGAAGGACTGAGTAAGGCAGTCAGATGTGCATCATGGAAATAGGTGGACATATTGCCTTTATGAGAATTTCTTGTGTCACACCTCCCCAGGGAAAAAGTCCTTAAAAACTACCATCTAATCTCCCAGCCCTGAAGCATTTCACACATAGGGTGTTATTTTCCAAATGAATAAATAACACAACTGGAGTAAGCACAACTCTGCCCTAAAGGAACCCACAATGTAAAGGCAACAGAAGGCAGATCCATGGACCTTCATCCACATTCCGTCACATACTTAAGAGCCTTTCTGATTTGTATTTCCCATTTCCTCATTTGCACTCAAAATGCCTTCTACTCTGGCAAGAAGGAGAGGAACGTTCCTCAAACAGGAGTGGACTGGATAAGTTGCAGTGGTCTACACAGTAGTTTAGAGCAGAGGCTCTGGGGACAGTTCCGAATCCTGGCTCTCCCACCTACCAGAAGACGACCTTGAACAAGCCATCCTCTAGTACTGTTGTGAGGACTCAATGAGAGGACAAGTGGAGAACACTTAGAAACAGGCCTGGCACAGAGTAAGTGCTCAATAAATACTTGCCGTGAGTGATGGCAGTGCCAAAGCCTGAGTTCAGTTCCATGTTTTCTTCACTAATGGACATTCAAAACTCAAGAAAGGCCGAATATTTTTAAGCTCTTAGCACATTTAAAATAGAGAAATGTCAAAACAAGCTTACAAAAATATGTTTTAAATATTGATATATTCATGATTGACATTTCTAGTGTATGCTATTCATATAAAAGCACTTGGTTAATGCGTTTAACTGAAAATACAGTGCAGTTTATTTTTGCTACTCACAAAATAATTACAGGATAACTTCTGAATTCATAGCTCACTCTAGGTGTTATGACCCAGTAAAGCAGCAGTTCTTGAACTTTATGCTCTTCAGGACCTTTTTACATTCTTATAAATAATTCAGAAACCCCAGAGAGCTTTTGTTTATATGTTTTATCTGTTACTGTTTATGTATTAGAAATTAAGCCTGATGATAATAAACTCATTACATTAACATAGTAACGTATGGAACTGTGTAAACATAGACAGTAAATGTATCTTCATAAAAAACAACTATATTTTCAAAAACAAAAAAATACATATGTAGTGACTGTCATTGTTTTAAATTTTTGCAAGTTTCCTTAATGTCTTTGTCAATGAAAAACAGGTGGATTCTCTTATCTCCTTTTGCATTTAGTCTGTTGTGATATCACATGACAGGTAGCCACTGTGTACTCATGAGAGAATGAGAATGAAAAAAGACATTTCATGCTACATGAAACGTTGAGGCTCTTCATAAATCAGAGCCTGAAAATGGCCCTCCCTGATAGCCCTATGATGGCTTTGGAATAATACAGAGCACAATATCTTTTTCATAGAGGAAGTGCATGGGAAGGAAGTGGAATTAACTAGGCTTCTAGTTCCTTAGCACTCTGACCTAATTCTGTGTTTAATTTCTTTTTTTAAACCCATGTGTGTTCTTCATTAGTTCCATATCCAATGAGCAGGGCATATTGTCTTGGTCTAAGTATTATGGAAAAAAATTTTTGGCTCATTTGAAGGAATCATTTTTCTGGACCTCAGTGTCCCCATTTGTAAACAAATGAGAAAATTGGACCAAATGAGTGCAAGAATCCTTTCATTACGAGATTCTGTTCTTCCCACTTAAAGTGGATAGATTGTCATTAAAAAAGAAGAATTTGCTTTATGTATCTAGTCACTATAGATCTAGGGACTTCTTAATGCATAAAATTTCAGATTGCACAATTGCAAGGAGCAATATAAATTTGTTCTGAGAATAACTGAAGTCATCTCAGCCAACCTCCTGCCATGTCACAGAGTCTCGAGTTGAGTTACACTGCTCTGAATTAGTTTTTGAAACTTGGCTATATGGAAGAGGAGGCTTGCAGATTGCCCCTTCCCAGCCACAGTCAGGAAAAAGAAAAGACTTTACCAGAAGGGATTTGCGAAATGGATATTAGTAAATCAGGCTCTGCTTATTTTATAAGTTAGTGTTTAAGTGATCAGGCAGGCTCTGAAGTCAGGTACTACCAGTATCCACACCCCAACTCTGCAACTTGGTACTTACAGAACCTCGGGATAGTTCATATCTCTGAACCTCAGTTTCCTTCTCTCTAAAACGTCTACTTCATAGGGTTGCTTTGAAGATTGGATGAAACAAGATGTTGTCATGCCAGGTCAATGGTAGTTCCAAATGGTGGCTCTGTCCTTTACTAGGTTTCTTCACCTGTAAAATGGGGCTAATGACACCTCCCTTTCACAGTTGTGGGAAGATTTAACCAGCACAAGTCCTAGCATATAGTATGAGTTCAACTGATGATAATAAAAATTACTAATATTAAAAAAAATTACTAATATTAGTACTCTTATTTACACAGGTATTCTGAAACATCTATTATACCATTGTGTACCATAAAAAAGACATTTTATCCACAGCTTTGTTTGTTTGTTTGCATATTTGTTTGTTTGTTTGGGGAGGCAAATCCCAAAACTGGTGGTAGGTAAGATTCCAGATTGAGGGGTAAAAGAAGATGGAGTGATAGGCCACAACCATAAGATTCAGTTGAGGGCAGTGTGTTAGGGGCAATCTGGCTTTCCTTTTTGGCAATAGTTTGGAACGTTGACTGCAAATTGGAATCACCTGAGGTTTTAAAGCTCTTGGTACCTGATTTCACCTGCAGAGATTCTGAAGTCATTGGCCTGGAGAGTGGCCTGGGAATAACAATTTTTAAAGTTCTCCAGGTGACTCCAATGTGTAGCCAGTCCAGTGAAATTCTGCATATATTTAAAACAGCCATTTTCCCTGGAATATTATGTGCATTGGAACTGAAGACACAGTCAACTATCTATGTGGTTGTCTGACTGACTTGTATATTAAAAACATATTATTTTTGTTTTACTAAATATAACATTAATTTAGATCTCTTCTTAAAATAATGACTCTCCTGCTCTATGCCACACAATTACGTGGAAACATTCCAGTGAAGTATTACTTATAAATGAAATAGGACTCTCATTTAAATAATCTCTTTAATAGCATGGAATACTAAAATTGCCCTCTCTGCCTTAGCATTGTTCCTTAAAGTAGACTGTTAAAATTCATCACATTTGTAATTAGATTTGTAATGAGCTGAGTCCGTCATAAATTCAGCTGCCTGTGAATGGTCAGATTTTATCTGATAGCCTCAGAGACACTGGGAAATGAGGTGCTGAGGATGAGGGGGAGACACCTTTTCCTTGAATTCTGGAGATGGCTTGTGCTGAGAATGCTGAGTGCTTTTCTACCCTCTAAGCTGTCTCCCTTCTGTAAGGGTCAAGTTCCTGCTAGTTTTTGCATTGCCCTTTAGCTGCCCAACAGTAGTGTTCATAACTTTACTTTTTGGCTGCTAACACAGCACAAGGTATGTATGACTTTATTTTTAGGCTCAACCACATTGGAAAACTAATGAGAGGCCCTTCGTTACCCTCCCTCCCAGCCTTGATGGCACATACTTTCTCCCCGTGTTGATGAGCAAGTGCCCCGTCCCTGATATTTTTGTCTTTATCAGCTGCACTCAACTTGCCTCCTTTTCCCAACATCTCCTTCTACGTCCTCATTATTTCTCTTTCTACTCCATCCTTTAGGAGACGAAGCACTCAGCACCCTTATTCTTCTTCCCTCCCATCACTGTATTCCAAAATATACAAGAATCTTAAACCAAAGGACATGGAAGAAAGTATAGCAACAAATTATTAGTGGTTAAAAGTGGTTCAGGGCTTCCCTGGTGGCGCAGTGGTTGAGAGTCCGCCTGTTGATGCAGGGGACACGGGTTCGTGCCCCGGTCCGGGAAGATCCCACATGCCGTGGAGCAGCTGGGCCCGTGAGCCATGGCCGCTGAGCCTGCGCGTGTGGAGCCTGTGCTCCGCAATGGGAGAGGCCACAACAGTGAGAGGCCCGTGTACCGCAAAAAAAAAAAAAAAAAAGTGGTTCATTACTAGAGAAGCTAACAATTAGAAAAAAACAATATATTATGGAAAATCCTGTTTCTAGGAGGGAGTCGGGATAGTTCTCCTTGCTATTATTCAAATTGTAGTTCATGTACATTTCTGCAATTTAATTGAATAATATTTAGAAAAAAATTAGACGTAAGTCTCTTTGCTGTGAATAAAACAGAATCAGCACTTTCCTATAAAATCAACTATTTTTCCTTTCCTTAGGTCCAGGAGCTGCTGTCATTTCTTTGGGGCCAAAACATACATTTCACAGTAACATTTTAGAGACATTGATGGGGCTCAATGACTGTGGCCGAGGCTGCATGGTTGAGATTTGCTGTAACAATGGACATCCCCTGGGTCCTCACCTGAGGTCATTAAATTGATTTAGTTTGGGTCCACTGGCGGTATTTTAATGCAGCTTAGCTGTACAAATACAAGGCCCCATTGTGTAATACAGGCAGTGCATTGTTATTTTTCTAGGCCTGTCAATGTAAAAAATGTGTCTGTTTGCCTTCCCCTATGACCTGAAAAAAATTTTTTTTCTTAGTTATATTACAGAGTAGCAGGACACCCTAGAAATGTTGGTTTGGGAAGGTACCTTGAGGAATAACATAGAAAGATCTGGCAACATAATTTGGTAAAGATGCCAGGGATACACATGTTCATCTGGGGGTACTTTATTACCCTTCCTTTTCAGTTAAATACCGAGCCTTCATGAACCACATGAAGAGTCTCTAAGAGGCTGGTGGTCCTTCTGATGGTGGTCTGCTGTGGCCAGAGAGGTCATTTTCACTGCAGCCAGTCGGGAGAGAGGCCAAGTAAATGGGCACACATGCTCCAATACCCAGCACCCTAGGAAGCCACACTAAACACACTGTGTCCAAGATTTGCCCAGAATAAACCGGGTGGCATTCAGCTTGCCAGGACATTTAGTACAATGTGTGTTGTGCGTTGTTGCAGGACCCATGTGTCTGTCATAAGATTCTGTTGAATCCAGGTGTTTTCTTTTTTCTCTCTCTTTTTTTTTTTTTTCTTTTTGGCATGTGGCCATTGGTAACCATTTCTTCAGATATGTCTTCTTGTGGGTTCCTCTAGGGTAGTTCTCTTTTGTTCTAGCAGGTACTGGATTGAGTACCTTACAGGAAATTGCCACATAGCTTCATATGTGGTTTTGTAATGGGCCTATTTTTAGGCTATTTTCCATACCTCTGGGACTCCTGGGAGTTCCTTCCCAAGGGTAAGTCTCCAGCTATGGACATGTAAATACTACAAGTAAACACAGGAGAGAGGCTGTGTCACTTTTCTGCCTATTACTGCACCATAATATGAGCTTCTGAGATGCTCATTTGAGAGTGTCATTGATAAAAGTCTCACTGCCACAGACTCTGGAGACTCATAGGCTTGGGTTAGAATCCGAACTCTGACACATCCTGTCAATGTGACCTCCAGCAAGCTCCTTACTCCCCTGGAGCATCAGTTACCTAATATGTAAAGTGGAGATTAATAGCAGACCTTCAGGGGGTTGCTTTGAAGATTAAATCAGATAATGAATGCAAATTGCCTAGTAGATAGTAAGCATTCAGTAAGTGTTAGATACTGCAATTAGGTATTATTACCGCTATACTGTGAATATCCTGACCTAATTCATACCCTACACCCACAAACACATACCCCTAAATTATTGTCATGACTGCTTCTCTCCTCTTAATCTGTTTAAGTGTAATATTTTCAACTTGGACTTAAAAAAAACCTCATTTTTGTTTTTTTGGTTTTTTTAAGACCTCATATTTGAAGACTAAGCTATTCATTTTGATTCTTTTTGTGTGTGTGTGTGTGTGGTACGCGGGCCTCTCACTGTCGTGGCCTCTCCCGTTGTGGAGCACAGGCTCCGGACGCGCAGGCTCAGCGGCCATGGCTCACGGGCCCAGCTGCTCCGCGGCATGTGGATCTTCCCAGACCGGGGCACGAACCCGTGTCCCCTGCATCAGCAGGCGGACTCTCAACCACTGCGCCACCAGGGAAGCCCCATTTTGATTCTTTTTAAAAAATATTTGTTTATTTATTTTTGGCTGCATCAGGTCTTAGTTGTGGCACGCGGGATCTTTGTTGTGGTGTGCGAGCTTCTCTTTAGCTGTGGCCACAGACTCCAGAGCGCACGGGCTCAGTAGTTGCAGCACGCGGGCTCTGTAGTTGCAGCACGCGGGCTTAGTTGCCCCGCGGCATGTGAGATCTTAGTTATCCGACCAGGGATCGAACTCGCGTCCCCTGCATTGGAAGGTGGATTCTTAACCACTGAACCACCAGGGAAGTCCCTCATTTTGATTCTTTACCTCACTTATCTCTGCCTTCTTATGCTCTAAAATGTTTTAGTTTCTTTAAACTAACATTGGTCAAAATGTCCTTATTCTTTGCTACCAGTTATGCGCCTTACTGTGCATAATCCAGTTCAAGTTCAGCAAATGTTTATCAGGCACGTTCTGTCTGATAGGCACCATGCCAGCAGGTAAGGATACAGAGCTGATCAGTACATGATTCTTGCCCTCGAGGAGCCTTATATTTAGTGGGGAAATAGACATGTAAAATGTCAACTAAAATATAGAATGATAACTGTCATAAATTATAGGAGGGATGAAAAATACACAGGAGGGCAGCTAAGGAGAAGATGCTCCTGCCTCAGCCCCGGGGAGGCCAGGGAGTCTTCACCGAGGGGACAGAGCAAAGCTATTCCCTGAGGAACAGGAGTGTGTCAGGTGCACAGCAGGTGTTCCTCAGTAGTCAGAGGGAACAGCAGATGCAGAAGCATGGAGGTGAGCAATGAAATGGCCCGTCTAGAGAATTCAGGGGGAACCATGTGCCTGGAGTGTATTGTGCACCTGTGGGGCGCTGGATGTTGAGATGAGAGCGTCTGGAGGGGCTAAGATTACAAAGAGCTTTGTATGCCTTCCTGAGGAATTTAGACTTTATCCTATAGACTGTGATAGGGCCATTGCAAGGGTTTCAGCAGTGGAGTCCCTGTTTTCTTTTTCATTAAAGTACCGCTTACATACAGGAAAGTGCAAAAATCATAAGTCTACAGCCTAATGAATTTTTCATGTGTACACACCTATGTGTATGGACAGTATTTCCAGCAGCTCACTTGTACCTCCTCCCATCAGTCTCCCCAGAGGTAACCACTGTTCTGACTTATTTCACCCTACATTAGTTTTGCCAGTTCTCGGCTTTCTATAACTGCGTTCATACGGTATGTGCTCTTTTCTGTCTGGCTTCTTTTATTCAACATTTTGTCTGCGAGAGCCATCCATGTTGTTGTATGTGCCGTAGCCTGTTCCTTTTTGAATGCTGTGTAGCCTGCATTGTATGAAAATACTTCTGCAGTCACTTGTGACTGCTGTTTCTTTTCAATTGTTGACCTAAAATTGCCTAAAAGTGGACCAAGAATGGACTCCTTCTCCACTTCCATGTTCACCTTCTTTACAAAATGCACACTGTATAAGTCGTGATTTCCATTTGGGTTTTAAGTTGGACTGGTCCCATCTGAAGGACCAAGGATCTGTCACTAACTAGAACATTTAAGATCCTGCCACCTCAAGGGAAGACTGGCTCAAGGGTGTTCCAGCTCGTAAAGTAAGGTCTTTATTTTCTTGTTATTCTTTACTGTCTCCCATGACCTTCCACCTCATCAATTAACAAATGATTATTGAGAACTGACAAGGTGCCAGACATTGAGACTTGTGACAAGAAGTTTGTAATAAGCAGTCAATCAAGATTCCACCGTAATCTGGAGGGTTGGGGAACGCTTTCTTAAAGGAGTAACAGTTGATCTGTGAACTGAAGGATGAGCAGGAATTAGCTAGAAGGGAGGGGGAACAGCAGCCGCAAAGCGGAGAGAGTGGCAGAGTTGGAGCTGGAGACAGAGACAGCGACCCAAGCATGTGAGGGCTCGTGGCCCCTTAAGGATCTTGAATTTTATTATAAAGGCAGTGTAAAACCTTTGAACAGAAGGAGAGTGATGTGATCTGTTTTGCATCTTTTAAATAATTAGATTCCCTGCTGCACTTTTATTAAAAGCCAGGGTCCTACTGCTGAATATCTGACCTATGGGTTCGGGCCGTGTAGGAAATTTAGCTCTAATTGAGGGACCAGTCATTATTCTTTGATGGCCTCGTCTCATTTTTAATATGTTCAGGTCTTTTCTGTATGTTTTCTCTTCCTTGCATCCTAGACTTTCAGAACTTCCTTCCCTTTGACTAGAATGTCAGGGGAAGTCTCAACGTTAGTGTATGCAGAACTAATTTAAAATCCTGGCTTTATTCTTTAATTGAAGTCTTCTTTTAATGATGGTAAACCTCAGGATTTTAACTTCAGGTAGGTCAACACTTTGATACACCACTAGTCTACTTCAGCGTCACTAGCTTTACTCTGTATCCAGACTGAGAAACAATTTAATGACATAGCAATTGTATTAATTAGCTGTAGCCACTGTACTTAAAAAAAAAGCACAGGGCTTCCCTGGTGGCGCAGTGGTTGAGAGTCCGCCTGCCGATGCAGGGGACACGGGTTCGTGCCCTGGTCCAGGAGGATCCCACATGCCGTGGAGCAGCTGAGCCCGTGAGCCATGGCCGCCGAGCCTGCGCGTCCGGAGCCTGTGCTCCGCAACGGGAGAGGCCACAGCAGTTAGAGGCCCGCGTACCGCAAAAAAAAAAAAAAAAAAAAAAAAGTCAAAATGGCTTAATCTGAAGTTTCATTTTCTTACTCCAGCCCACTATGATTGAGGTGGCCCTCCCCCAATAGGTAACTCAGGGACCTGGGCTCCCTCCCGCAGGTGCTTGCAGCATCTCAGAGTCATTAGCTTCTAACCACACTGCTGGGGAAAGAGTGGCCCAGAAGATTGTGGAGGTTGTTCTACTGCTAGTCCTGGAAGGGGTGACCATCACTTCTGCACACATTCTGTTGGCCAGAGCATAGTCTCACACTCCCAGAACTCAGCTGGAAGGAAGGCAGGCTGACAAGGGATCTCCTGAGTGTTGGGAAGAAGATTTAAGGAGTCAGCATCTAGCCAGTCTGCCATAGTGATATAAAATGTGCTCAAAGTTTTGTTGCTTTTTACAAATTACACTTACTCATTCTTTTTTTTTTTTTTTTTTTTTGTGGTACGCGGGCCTCTCACTGCTGTGGCCTCTCCCGTTGCGGAGCACAGGCTCCTGATGTGCAGGTTCAGCAGCCATGGCTCACGGGCCCAGCCGCTCCGCGGCATGTGGGATCTTCCTGGACCGGGGCACGAACCTGTGTCCCCTGCATCGGAAGGTGGACTCTCAACCACTGCGCCACCAGGGAAGCCCCACTTACTCATTCTTTTATTCACTAAGGGTCCTGAGTACCTGCACTGTGCCAGGTGCTAGGAATACAGTGGGAAGCAAGACAGACATGGTCTCTGCAGTTTAGCAGAGAGAGGAACAGAAATGAAACAATCACACCAATGGCCGCTTAATTATAGCATTGTAATAAGGGCTGTGAAGGAAACTAGCATGATGTTAGGAGAGAGCACCTGACCAATCAAGAAGTGCTCAGGGAGAGCGTCTCTGAGGAAGAAGCAGTTAAGCTGCCTCCTGACAGATGACAGGGAGTGGAGAGACAAAAGAAGTGGGCAGCTTTCCGAGAGAGCAAGAAGGGGCACTGGGAGTTTAAGGAACTGAAGGAAGCATGGCTGAAGCCCACAGAGAATGGGGAGACAGGAGCCAGATGATCCAGGGCATGAGGGGGCCATGAGAAGCAAGCAATGGGGGACATAAAGCAGTGGGAAGCCACTGAAGGAGGTTCAGCCTGGGAGTACATGATCATAAATGTGTTTTATAAACATTGGCCTCAACATGGAGGATGGATTGGTATGGGGCCAGAGATGGTGTCAGCATCCAGGTACATTATCTCTATGGCTTCCTTCTGGTTTCTCTTCTTCCTTCATAGCCTCCCACCACTGTACATAAAACCGTTAGGCTCCAGTGGAAGTGCTGTAATTTTCAGTTCCAGACATGGAGATGTTATCTGTATTATTGAAGTAGAATAATCGAATGCAATTCTGAGCTCTTTGTCATCTTGAAATATTCCTCATGGCCTCTACTGTCTGTCTTGGCTCAGTCAGTCACGTCAGCTGTAGCCAGACCCTTGCCAGCGAGGTTTGCCGCCACTTAATCTGGAGCTGGTAGAAAGCAGTGCCCATGACTGCCCCATCTGCCATTTTGAAAAAGTCTAATCAACATCTCATTCGTCCAGCATTACTGGGGGATAAGCTGTTGCCTATAAGATCTTGTTTCTCTTAAGTACTCAGAGGTGTTTTTAAGACTTTTAAAATTTTCTGATTTCAAAAGTGGACATAGAAACAATATTAAAGATAGAGTTTTAAAGGAAAAAAGTCCTTAACTCTATTGGACAACAATTTTTACTTTTGCATATCACATTAGAATATTTGTAGACTTGTCTATGTATATCAAAATATCTTCCATTGTTTTTTCTTTTTTTAACTTCAATATAGTATCTTGTCTATAGCAGAAATAAATAAATATCTGTTGGATGAGTCAATGAACGTATGAATGAATATACGTTAATCAAAGAAATTTTTTAAATGTTGAAAAGCCAAAAGAAGAAAATTTACGTGACCTAAAATAATTTTAACAAAAAAAGGACCTATAATTGCTCCACTGAAAAACAAATTTTACCTGTGCATTTTTACATAGTTTTAATAGTGCATTCTGTGTCCTTTTCTAAAAAAAAAATATTTTTTATGACCTTTTATCTAAAATATTGCATATAATTTTCTGATGTGAGGTAGTCAGAGCAGACACCATTATCAGAAATTTTTACACAGAAATAGACTCAGATTAGATGGCTGGGTACAGGGAGCAGGGCCAAGAAAGGTCCCATGCTTCCAACTGACAGATTTCTTTCATTCACCATGCACTGCTGCCCCTCTGCTCACTCTTATTTGTCATCCTGTCATTTGGGAACAAAATGAGGAGGAGGGAGTAGCTAATGGCAGTGACACATGTGGTTTAGAGTATGAGGAAGCCAGGCTGCCTGGGTTTGAATCTCAGTTCCTCTGTGTGAGTTTGCTAAAGTTACTTAACCTCTGTAGGTACATACCACATGTGTGTATCATTGATGTGTGTGTGTGACTGTGTACAGGTGAGGGGATATGATAGGGAGCAGATAGTTAAGGGGTCAAGAGGAAACATAACCTGTAAAGAAAATGCTTGGAAGAGAATTGTGTTTTTACTCTTTTGAGAAGAGCAGAGGAGAGGTGTAATGATACATTCATATCGGGTAGATCTTATGTTGCAAAAAGCACTTCCATGGGAGGAGGAAATTTGTCTTTTTTTTCATCTGCTCTCCTTAAGTCCTAAGACAGTTTTTTCCTTTTTTTTTTTTTTTAAGAAAATGTTGGGGGTAGGAGTTTACTAATTAATTTATTTATTTTTGCTGTGTTGGGTCTTCGTTGCTGTGCGAGGGCTTTCTCTAGTTGTGGCAAGCGGGGGCCACTCTTCATCGCGGTGCGTGGGCCTCTCACTATCGTGGCCTCTCTTGTTGCGGAGCACAGGCTCCAGACGCACAGGCTCAGTAGTTGTGGCTCATGGGCCTCGTTGCTCCACGGCATGTGGGATCCTCCCAGACGGGGGCTCGAACCCATGTCCCCTGCATTAGCAGGCAGACTCTCAACCACTCCGCCACCAGGGAAGCCCCTAGGACAGTTTTTGAAATAGACTAAACATTCAGTAAACATTTGTTGAGTATGAAAAATGAAATCAAAACTTGGGGAAATAATTACCATACACATCATTGCAAGAACACATAGCATTGTTAAAATGGGAATATCAGGTACCATTAAAACTAGAACTTTCTGGTTCCTTTTGAAACATTATTTTCCAAGACTTGTTCCTATTTTATGATCTTCTAGTTATCACAGAAAATGTGTATGGTCTTTCAAAAGATGTATGCTCTTTTAAAAATGATGTTATGAGTCATTTATGCCATTGCTGACTCTACAGTTGTAGGCACTGAAGATTTGTTCTGAAAAGATTTTTCAATATGGATTTTTAAACCTCATAGTAGAGTAGAAACAAAAATTTCATTGAAAATCTAGAGAGCTGGATTCTGGTCCCACTTCTGCCCTTTAGTAGCTGTGTGACCTTGAATAATAGTTGAGTGACCTCTCTGATCTTTAGTTTCCTCATCTTTAAAATGGGGTGGTCAGGACTTCCCTGGTGGTGCAGTGGTTTGGGGGGGGGTCTGCCTGCCAATGCAGGTGACACTGGTTCAAGCCCTGGTCTGGTAAGATCCCACATGCCGCGGAGCAACTAAGCCCATGCACCACAACTGCTGAGCCTGTGCTCTAGAGCCCATGAGCCACAACTACTGAGCCCGCATGCCACGACTACTTGGGCCTGCGCGCCTGGAGCCCATGCCCTGCAGCAGGAGAAGCCGCCGCAATGAGAGACCCACGCACCGCAACGAAGAGTAGCCCCCGCTCCCCGCAACTAGAGAAAGCTTGTGCGCAGCAACAAAGACCCAACAAGCCAATAAATAAATAAATAAATAATTAAATAATTAAAAAAAAAAAAGGAATGGTCAGCCAAGTGATCTCTGGGAGACTTTCCAGCTCTTCAATGCTATGATTTTTTTATTCCATGGACATTTAGTAAACCTTTATATTTTAAGAAGTTAGATTATAAGTATGAGAGAATTTGTTTATAAAGAGCATTTCAAGGCATTTTAAAGGTTTTCCTAGTTAATAGGAATGTACATTGAGATAGTCATAGGCTTTTTTTTGTGTGTGTGTGGTACGTGGGCCTCTCACTGTTGTGGCCTCTCCCGTTGTGGAGCACAGGCTCCGGACGCACAGGCTCAGCGGCCATGGCTCACGGGCCCAGCCACTCCGCAGCATGTGGGATCTTCCCGAACCGGGTCATGAACCCATGTCCCCTTCATTGGCAGGCGGACTCCCAACCACTGCGCCACCAGGGAAGCCCCATAAGCTTTTTTTATTCTCCCAAATACGTAAATAATTAGTAGATAAATTCATTCACTCATTAAATAAGTGTTTTTCATTCAATAAGTGTACCTGCTATACATGCACCAGGTATTGTGTGTTAATCCCACAAAGAAAAATACCTTATTTGGAGAATATAAGATATATAGATATATGAGTCAATCTAATTTTATAAGGAAATTTTGGGGAAAATAAACTTTTAAATATATTTTATTATACAGAGAGTGAAAAATGATATTATATATGTGTGTATGTATGTGTATATATATACATATATATATATATATTTGTAGAGTGTATGAAATCACAGGCTCTGGATATATGGTAATATATTACTAACCCTCAAAATTACATTTTTAGAGCTAAATTACATATCTAATAAGAAATACATGGGCCATGGAATACTAGTGCATAGCAGGCCAACAAAACACAAATTGCATTGATAAACAAAGTGACTACACTGTACTTATAGGGTCAGAAAAGCAAATACAAGTACTAAGTGTCATTGAATACTAATAAATAAAAAGCCACATATAAAACAAATATGAATTCCAGTAGAGGGCATGCAGTCAAAGCAACAATATTAGTAAAATCTAGTACAAGCAAAAAGTACAATGCTATAAATCTGCTTGAATTCTTCTCCAGGTAACCCAAGTGTTTGTGAGTCTCACCCCTTTGCTGTGATGTGGTGGGACACACACTTTGCCACCAGGAAACAGCATGCTATTGTCTTGTTACTGTCCATGGACTACAAAAGGCATACTCTTTAGTTGAATTTTCCATTGCAGTAGCTTTGTTTCTTTTTAGTAGCATAGTTCTGAACTAAGTGGACTGTAAGTCCATACAGCTCATTCCAGACCCAAGGCAGGCTTTCTTTTGGGGGGAGTAGAGGTAGGAATTGGAGTGGGGAGATAGGTGGATACACTTAGGTGCTGGCAAAAAGAAAAAAAAAATGACAGTGAAGAGAAATACTCTCACCTCCTATTGGACTCACTGTCTAAGATGGGGACAAAACTGTAAGCATATAATGTGATAACTAGTCATTCTAAACCTGGCTGCACTCAATCACTGAGGGAGCTTTGTAAAGTTAAAAAGAAGAAAGAGGAGGAGGGAGAAGAGGGATGAACTGTAAGTCCTACTAAATCACAGTCTCTGTGGTTAGAATATTTTGAACAACGTTTTGTTTGTTTTTTTTTCTGGGCCACACTGAGCGACCTGCGGGATCTTAGCTCCCCAACCAGGGATCGCACCCGTGCCCCCTGTAGTGGAAGTACGGAGTCGTAACCACTGGACCGCCAGGGAAGTCCCTGAACAACTTTTCTACTAAGGCTGGATGATAGGCTACAAGAGAGCAAATAGTGAGTGCCCCATCTGAATGACCAGGCAAGGCTACTTCATGAAGGGCCTTATGTGACGGGCTACCCAGAATAGTTTTATTCCTTAAGGAGGGAGGAGTCATGGAAGCTGAGGACCATTGTGTTCATATTTGGGTCTTGAAAAAATGACTCTTCTGAGGAGGAGAACTGGAATCAAGGACCCCCATTATGAGGTTACTGTCCTAGTCCAGGCCAGTGATAACTGAGCCATCGCAGTGGGGTAGAGAGGAGGTGATAGCTTCCAAAGGTCCTTAAGGAGAAGACTCAACAGGGTCTGGTGTGAGATGTAAAAGAAGGTTTCTAAACTGGGCAACTAGGGGTCAAGTAGTGCTATTTTTTTTTTGTTTTTTTTTTTGTTTGTTTTTTGTTTTTTGTTTTTTTTTTTTTGCGGTACGCGGGCCTCTCACTGTTGTGGCCTCTCCCGTTGCGGAGCACAGGCTCCGGACACGCAGGCTCAGCGGCCATGGCTCACGGGCCCAGCCGCTCCACGGCATGTGGGATCCTCCCGGACCGGGGCACGAACCCGTGTCCCCTGCATCGGCAGGTGGACTCTCAACCACTGCACCACCAGGGAAGCCCCAAGTAGTGCTATTTTTGAAGATGGGAAGAATATGTAAAAGAAACGCATCTGGGGAGGACACAGTGGATTCCAGTAGTTTTGGAATGACTGTGGAACATCTGTCTAGCAGGCATAATTATATTATCTCCAAACTGGTCTCCCTGCTCTTGCCTTTGCTGCTCTGTAATCTTATCACAGCAGCCAAAATCGGCCTTTAAAAATATAATTCAGACCATGTCATTCCTCTGCTCAGAAAATCCTTCAGTAGCTTCTCACCTCACTCAGTAAAAGCTGAAGTCTCCCCAGTGGCCTACAAGCCCCACCTGCCATGTTCCCTCTGACCTCGCCTCCTACTGTTCTTACCTAGGTCACTTCACTTCAGCTACATAGGCCTCCACTTGTCCCTCAAACAGGCCAGGACTGCTCCTGCCTCAGGGCCTTTGGACTTGCTGTTGTCTCTGCCTCGGGTAGGGGTTGTCGTTGCTTCTGTTGTTGCTGTTGCTGTTTTGGACTGTGTTCAAGCCAAGCACAGGGTCCAGGACCTTAGTAAGTGAAAGAGTGGCTCCTTCCCCCACTTGCTTCAGGTGCTTGCTGGAATGTCTTCTGCCCTATTAAAATGACAAATGCACCCTCCCCTTTCCTATGCCCTTTTCAAAGTCCTCACATTTAAATCTTCAGCCCAAATAGCTTTCTGAATGACAGTTCCATATTTAGAATTACTATTCATTCATTCATTCAATCAACAAATATTTATTAAGTACCTACCAAGTGCAGGGTACTGCCCTAAGCACTATAGACACAACAGTGAACAGAACAGACAAATATCCATCCCTTCATGGAGCTGCATTCTAGCTGGGGGAGACGATAAACAAGTACAATATATACTATTATTGCATGATACTTTTTATGCTACTTGCTCAGAAAACCTGATGTAGGACAGGAGGATAGAAGGGGCTTAACTTGAGTTCAGGTTTAGCAGGAGAAAGGAGTGACAGGGTTGAGGGTGCTTGGATGACGGGGCGTGGGCTGGAGAAGGGAAGAAAGCAAAATTCCAGAAACTACAGACAAGTTTAAATCATATTTCTTTTGCCCTCAAGATTAAATATTTTCATTTACTTCTAAAGTCTCAAAAATATCCTTAAAATTCATAATTACTTATTAATTTATTCAATTCAGAAAATATTTCTTGGGCCCGTATTATGTGCCAGACACTGTCATAGTCTCTGGAAAAACAGTGTTAGGCACATTATTAAACTATTGAGTTGGGAGAGACCTTAGAAATAAATTAGGCTAAAATCCTCACATTTTATGAATCACAAAACCAAGCCCCAGGAAAGTGATGTGGCTTGCCCAGTGATGCATAACCAGTTAACGGCAAAGCTGGAATTTGTAACTGGGTCTCCAGACTCAAAATCAATGCTTAATCCAAGCTACATTTCTTGGGATCAAACCTTTAAGGTCTAAACTTGTCATTTTATGACGGAAATCACTGGGAAAATGGCATTTTCTTTATGGATACTTTCTTTTCAGCTTGCCTTTCAGGAATCTCCATAAAATATAAGTCCAATGCATGCATATACTAGAAGTGAGAGACACAGTCATTGACTATATTAGCTGAGAATTGTGGTTACAAGTGAGAGAAGTTTAATTGAGGTAGCATGCACATCATAAAGAGGAAACTGGGATAAGCAACGAGGTCCTACTATATAGCACAGGGAACTATATTCAATATCCTGTGATAAACCATAATGGAAAAGAGTATGAAAAAGAATGTATATACATGTATAACTGAGTCACTTTGCTGTACAGCAGTAACTAACACTGTAAATCAAATATACATCAATAAAAAAAATTTTTTAAGTGGGGGAAACTGGGAAGAATTTATCTGTTACAGTCGTAATTGGTGTAGGTGTGGTGGTGGTGGGATGAACTGGGAGACTGGGGTTGACATATACACACTAATATGTATAACATAGATAACTAATATTGAACATGGGGAAAAACATGAAGAAAGAGATGATTTAAAAAATAGTAATTGGTGTAGCTTGGATTATGTGTCTGCTCCCTCCACAGGCAATACTGTCAGAACAAAGCCAAATGAGAAAAACAAGGCTGGGCAAGGGATTATGGGGTGAGGGTGGAGAGAGGAGTTCTCAGAAAAAAGAAGAGTTCTTGTAAAGTGTATAAAGTCCCCAAAAGATGTCTTTGTTGGTTGGGTCCTCCAAGAAGCAGGTGCTGAGACAGGGTTATGGGGTAGCTGGTAATAGCTTTGAAAGATAAAAGACGGGGGGGAGCAGGACTGAGCAGGAAAACCTTTGGCTAAAGTATGTGTCAGACAACTGTGAAAGGAAGGAAGGGGGAAGCAGGACCAGGGAGGGAGAGCCTCAGATCTGGATGCAGATCTGACAAAGACGTGACCAACCCAAGGGGGATTTGGGAGCAGAGATTATCTGTTCCCAAACAGATTGGGAAGGGGAGATTCCTTGGAGGGAGTGGCAGGGCCCTCAAGGATGATGCCTTCACCATCCTTAGTCATTGGCTGGTCCAGCCGGGAGGAGTGTGGCCTTGGCCTTGGCTCAGAAGCAGAGGAGAATGCCAGTGGGTGACAGCTGAAGGCTGTCCACTAATTGCACTCCATCCAGCTCAAAGGCAAGTGCTTTCTTGAAGGGAGAGCACATCCAGGGCTGCCATAATGTCTAGCATGAACTGTGAATGTTTTACTGACAAAATGCAGGAAACATCATCAGCTTATCAATGCCAAAAAATAAGAGATTCTATATTTTAAAAATATATTTTGGGAAATTTGCTATTTTTAAAAGTTTTTATTTAAAAAGGATGGTTTTTTAAAGAGTTTTTCTTTTTTTTTAATTTAAATAATACAGAAGAGCACAAATGTTCTCTCAGTTACCACTTCAGAAATCTGGTGTGTGTCCTAACAAAGCATTTTCTCTGCCATATATATTTAGATATTTTGTATATAGAAAAGTAGAACAATATTAAAAGTAATACTACTTTACAAATTGCTTTTTTTATTCAACAAGATAGATAACCTCTAGCATACATTAACATCTTTCCCCATTCTAACCCCCCATGTTTTGTTATAATTATCTAGAAATGTTCTTCCAGATAATTATTACTTTTGTGCTTTATATTTATTCAATTTAATCTTTATTTACAAATGCATGGAACTTCACAGTAACGTGGTCAATGATTATTGAGAGTTAAGCATGACTGAGTTGTTTTCTTAACACTGTTTCTTATATGTCAAGTCTCCCCAATTTGTTTATATTTGTTAGCTGACAGCCACCTAAGATCTCCAGCCTAATCAGATGCTTTAATTTTGCTGCCATCTGTTTCCAGCCTCTTTTTGGCTCGAAGCCTTCACTTTTACTTCACTCTTCACTGATGTGGGCTTCGTCTGACTCCCCACAGTACCTTTCCTGGTTCCATCCAATCTGCTGTTGCCATCTGCGTTTTGAAGCAGAGCTTGACAGAGATGTTTTCCTAGCCTCCTCTCTCACTCCTGTTTTCTTCCATTGAAAGTCAATTAATTTATAATAAAATTGGGTTTTGGTCGATAGCTAAACCCATTGCCATGGTCAGGAATGGTGAGGTGGTATTTATTTTTAGAAATAGTGCCTATGGCTCCATTATTGCTCTAACATATAAAGTCTAGGTGCTTTCTGGTTTCCAGGTTCCAAAAGACAGAATAAGCCCTAATACCTCAAGCTGTGAAGATTCAGCCCAGCTTTGCTCCAAGACATAGCATTTGGATGGCAATCTTGTCATCCCAAGAAGAGACTGTAAGAGGCACCTCCAAGAAAGACGGTCAGCTCAGAGTGATGCTGGGGCTCCATTATGACATTTTCATAAATGGAGGAAATTAGGATAAAATGTTGAGTTGGAAAAAAAAAATTGGTTGGGAAAAAAAAAAGAGGAAACTAATAAGTGGGTTTTTTCCCCAGAGAATATTTTATCATACTAGAATTTTCCATATATGTTTTCCTGGATACATCGTTTATTTACTTGTTGTGATATTTTAATTTATTTATTTATATTTGGCCGTGTCGGGTCTCCGTTGCTGCACACGGGCTTTCTCTAGTTGTGGCGAGCAGGGGCCACTCCTTGTTGCGGTGAGTGGGCCTCTCATTGCAGTGGCCTCTCCCGTTGCAGAGCACGGGCTCTAGGTGCACGGGCTTCAGTAGTTGCGGCACGTGGGCTCAGTAGTTGTGGCTCACGGGCTCTAGAGCGTAGGCTCAGTAGTTGTGGCGCACAGGCTCAGTTGCTCCACGGCATGTGGGATCTTCCTGGACCAGGGCTTGAGCCCGTGTCCCCTGCATTGGCAGGCGGATTCTTAACCACTGTGCCACCAGGGAAGCCCTGTTGTTGTGATATTTAGATCCAGCTTTAAAGTTCAAATTTCTAAGAAGTCCAGTACGTGCTTCCTTTTTCATTCTTTTGGATTGAGAAAGGCAAACTATATGATATGTTGAACTAAGCTGAGAAGTTTCTTTGTTTAATTGGTTATCAGTACATGAGAAGATTAATAACAGGTTTGCTATGTCAACAAGACATTTCTGGTTCCTTTTAACTGCATACTTTCCAGGGGAGAGTCCATTGTTTGGAGGCCAGCATGTCCCTTTGTGAATATACAGGTCTTCATGAAAATTCTCCAGTGTTTTCCCCCAAATATGACATTTTTGAAAAGTGTGATTAAGGTAAATATATTTGGAGAGACATTTCACTCCCAACTGGTAAACACAGTTTGAACAGGTGTCTGCTTTACATGTTTAATTATGGATGAGACATTCCTCTTTGAAGAGTACTGTGTGGTAGCCAGCCTTCAAGATGGCACCTGATGATTCTGACTTCCTGGTATTCACATGCTTGTTTAGTCCCCTCCCATGTTGGAAAGGGTAAGCCTTTGTGCCAGTAGGATATTGCAGACATGACAGAGTGACAGAGTATGTCTTCCGAGGCTAGGTCATAAAAGATACCATGGCTTCCACCTTGCTCTCTCTCTTGGATCACCCCCTGTTGAGGAAGCCAGCCATCACATCATGAGGACACTCAGTCGTGAGAGACGTCTTCATGGAGAAGGTCCATGTGGTGAGGAGCTGAAGCCCCTGTCACACTTAGCACCAACTTGCTCTCAGTGTGAATGGGCTATTTTGAAAGCACAGCCTGCAGAGCCAGAACCCTGCACTAAGCCACTCTTGAATTCATGATCCACAGAAACTGAGATAATAAATATTTAATATTATTTAGGCCTTTGATTTTTGAGGTAATATATTACTCAGAAGTAGGTAACTAATACAGATAAGTATCACAATCCCGACATGTGGAATTGAGACATAGAAGTGTGGCCACATGTTTTAGTTCCACATGTTTATTGGGAGTTCTATTATTAACAGCTTCACATCCCTTTTCTGAAAACTAAATTAAAAAATAACAGGGTTAGTTCATTCTTTTAGGATTTCCTACAGCTCTTGGTAATTCTTCCTGTCTGTTACACCTAGCAGAATGTGAAATCAATGGATAGCGTGAATTTCGTAGGTATGGTTTCTACCTCTTGTGTTGCTTCAAGGCAGTGGTTGTGCTTTTGTTGTATAGAGGGAAGTACGGAACTTATTGTTGTTGAATCTTATTATTTTATGAAAGCTTTGATATCATCTAGTCTAGTGATTTTCCAACACTTTAGAGGTGGAATCCTTTTTATTCCACATAAATTTTGCATGGAGCCCTGATATCCGAAACAGAGTATATAAGTGTTTTATTAGTATAAATATATTTTATAAGTTAAAATATATTACAAAAACAATAAGTAACAGCAGCGAGGTCTTTAAAAATTCATAAGTTTAATATAAGCTTAATATGATGCTTGTAATAAAGCAAGGCATTTTGATAAATATAAAAATTTGAAATTATGGATTATAGATGACAGTTGCAATCTTATATCAGCTTTGGCAGCCAATTTATCTATCTTGACTGATTGTTATATTACAAGCCAAGTTACTCTGTGATAACAAATAAATCCTGAAATTGCAGTGTCTTAATATAACAGAAGTCTATTTCTCACTCACATCAAAATCTGACATGCATCAGGCAACTCCCCTCTAATTAGTGGCTTAGGGACCCAAGTGCTTCCATCCTGAGGCTCTGCTGACTTACACCTGAAGCAGGCAAATGAGGTAGAGGGGGTGGGGAGGAGGGGAGAGAGGGAGGAAGGGAGAGAAGGAGCACGTGCACCAGCCTGGAGATTACACAAGCAGTGTTCACTTACACTGAGCAGAATTAGTCATGTGGCCAACCTAAGGCAAGAGACCGTGAGAAATAAATATTGTTGAGCAGCAACAATTGCAAAATATTACCAAAATACTAATACATGCAGATAAGCAAATGGTGGTGGTGGTGGTGGTGGTGGTTATTATTATTTTAAATGTCTCTCCTTGAATATCGGAATACTCTGTAACTAAATATTAGGACTAACTCCCTTATCTATGTGGCACATATCGGTGCCTTGGTAAACTCCAACTGATAAGTAACACATATAAATATGCATCTGGGTTTTTCTGGGCTTTAGTATTGTTTTAATGATGCAAATCAGACACGTATAGACTCCTTGGAAACTAAGGCCTAGAAATGAGATGAAAGGAACCAAGACAAGATCTCGGTTCTTCTAGCAAACTTAGTGCTTTTTCATCTGTTCTGTCCCCATCAACTCTCAAACACACTTATGCCTTCAATGGTGTCCTAAAATTCGTCATATACCTTGGTAAAATCCAGGTTTGGTTTGATTTATACAAATATGGAAAACAAGAGTATTAAAGGCCTTGTGCAATTTATCTTACTCTAAATTCTACAGAGATAGCAAACTCACATACTTGCAAGGACCAGATAGGTAATGGAAATATGATCAGGGGACCTGAATTATACCATAGGGACTGGGCTCAGCTCAGCTCTAGCTGATTATGGCCATGTGGGAATCAGAGCCCAGGGTTCTCAGATCTTTGGTTTTTGTTGTTGTTGTTGTTTATTTGCTTTAGGAGAAGCCATCTACTACCTGCATAGAAATAAATGTCTGTAATGTCAGGTCATTGAAACCAGAGCAGTGATTTTATACTCTTCCAGATTTGGGTTGGGGAATTGATGGCAATTCCACCGCCATGGCATGCAGAGAATGAGAGAAAATTGTGTAACAGTCCAACCAAGACCAGCTTTGTAAACCATATCAGGATTATCAATTACCAAAGGGCCCAGAAGTCACTGGAAGCACTATCCAGCTCTGCCTTAATAAGACCCATGAGACCAGGTCTTGGCTCTAAGTATATTTGAAACATGTTTTATCTTTTTCACACAGACTGTTTGTCCCTCAGCTTATCTTAACAAAGAAGAGTGGTTTTTGCTCCATGCTGTTATATTGAAAAGAGGGCAGATACAGAAATAAGGAAACTCCTGGGGGCAGGAGATGATGGAAGTGAAGAGCTGGGTAAGCCTAGGAAACAGCTGTGCTGAGGAGTACTTGACAAGAACAAAACTTATTCTGACACTACCAGTTCCAAGTAATTTTATTACCATTGAAGTAATGAAATGAAGCACAGTTTTTAAAGGGATAATTTGTGCATTTCTTAAGAGCTACATCAAACCAGCCATAAACTACACGTACAAAGGGACTGCTTCCGTGTTCAAAGCCAGAGACAGTGAGGCTCCTTCTCTTTGTTCCTCTCATATTTGCCCAACACTTACTCTTGCAAAACTAAATTCTTACACTTCCCAAAGTGCCAGACCGGGTGCACAAGTTATTCACATAGTTACTCACACAGGACATCTCATCTCCTGATTTAAATGCTGTTTTACTATGCACAAGTGTTGTAAATAGGTCAATGTAATGTGATGTTGATATACTCTGCACAGAACTGTCATTAGGGCAACTTGGCTCCCTAGGAACTCTCTATGTCTACCAAGTTAATAGGCCATGATTGTAAATCCCTATTAAGTATAAAACATACCTTATGAATCCACCAGGTTCACTAACACCTTTGTTCCCATCATCATCAGAGAGAATGTTTCAGGCATCCATAAAACTAGTAGAGACCACGTAAGATGCAGCAGCACCGAGGGTTCTAGAAACAAGCCTCTGCTATTGGGGATCCCACAGATGGTTGCATAAACACTTTTAGTTAGCATATTACTGACCCAATAATAGCTTCTTCTCAGAGATGTGTTTTCTATTCCATTCCACCCAGCTGGCATGAATATGCTGCTTAAAGACCACATAATAGAAGCCTATAAAAATACTCACAGATCGTCCGGTAGCAGATATATAGACTAAATAGTCCCTGTGGTTTTCTCTCTCTCTCTCTCCACCAAATAAGGGAAATGAATAAACATCCAAAACCTAAATAATTATTTAGGTTCAGCAAGGCTTTTATCTTGTTCACAAAAGACTTTATATCAACAAACATAAAATCTTTTAACCTCCATTTTCAAAATTAGTTATAATTTTCACTCTTAGTAAAGATCCTTTACAAATTCATCAGTAAGGCATGAATCACTGGAAAAGCACAATGCTTGTTGACGATGCTGGACGTTCCACAGTGAACCTGCTCTAAGAGTCAATGAGTAAGAAGTGTCCACTGGAAGAACTTAATGTGGCTGTGGTTTGCAAAAAAGATAGAGGTATTTATCATTGCACAATTTAGAATATTGAAAAGAAGTTTTCAGCCAAAGTAGAGCAAAGTAGCAGTGTTAAACATAGCTGTATGCTTTCCAACTTTCATGCTAGCCAGCTTCCATAAGAAAACATTATAGAATCTCAAATTGTTTCATTTTTATTACATTGTAGGAAATTAAATTTTGGTTTGAATGAATCCTGCCTTATGAAATTGAGGTATGCTTAGAGAAAAAATATATAATTCCAATGTGGATTATTTATAAAGATCCTTCTTCAGATGATTTCCTTAACCCCATTCATTCAATATTTCATTCATGCTAGACAACTGATATTACAGTCAAGCTAACCTCCCTCTTCACATCGTTTATGAGTCACACCCTCTGCTAGTTTCATGGGCTAAAGCCATAAAGATATACTCTTCATTTGATAACACTAACTCCACAAAAAGTGACAGTGCTATTAACAGAAATAGGAAGCCAGGAGGAGAACCCAGTTCAAAAAGGAATATATATGTAGGATTTCAGGCCACACTCACCCGCTGCATCCTTGCTACATCCATAGCACCGTGCTAGAGGCTGCTGGAGGTGGTTTCTTGGTAGTGTAAAGTCACTGCCATCTAACAGCCACATTGGGAAGGTATAAGCACAAGTGAACCGTGTAATTAGCTGTTCAAAACAGAATGAGATTAAGTGTCAAATTAGTGATTTCAAAGATAAATCTGGACAAGGTTCAGAGCAGAAGAGATAGATGAAGGCAGCACAGAGCCAGGAAAAAAAGGCAGCAGTGGCTCTAGGATCAGATAGTCTTAGGAGAAAATCTTGTTTTCACCCTTCTATAACAACAACATTGTCTTAAGTCAATGTCACTGAGCTCCAATTTCCTTATCTGTAAAACAAGTATCAAAATGCGTTCTTTACAAATTGTTGCCATGATGAAATGAGATACCATAAGGGAAGTGCATGATGTGCAGGAGGCACTAATTATTTGGCAGCTGTTACTATGGCTATTGTGATCTAGCAGAGCAGGGGTAGGGCAGCCAGTCCTCATGCAAAAGATATGCTTGAAATTGAGGACAATGAAGTTTTTGCTTGGGGCTTGCCATCTAAAGACAGGAATCAGTGAGAAAACTGGTCCACTAGAAATTTGTCTTAAACATGTGCTAGAGAATCTTAAAGTAACTGGAGTCAGATTACAGAGGGCCCTGAATGCCAGGAAGATAAGTTCAGCCTACATTCTGTGGGCAGTTGGGAGCCACTGGAAAATTTTGAGCAAGGAAGTTATCTGATGAAATTGGTATTTTAAGGGTCTTGTTTTGATGCATCTGATAATCAGATGTGTAACCTGGATTGGAAATGAGACTGTCAAGAGCAAAGAGTGAGAAAGAAAGGGAGAATGAACATTGATTGGACACCTATGGTATATGTTTTAGATCATGGCCTGAGAGCCAACCTCTGATTCCAAAAGGGGTTCCCTCTAAGGAAGAATCAATCTTCCCCTTTAATGGAATGGAAAGTGAAAGTACAGAAGAGCTTTTCAGAAGTCTGAAGGGTGTAGACTAGAGCATGCAGACTACCACTGATGGTAGAATGAGGAAATCTATGGTGCTGGTAGAAGGAAATCTCAGAATGCAAATTCTTTTTGAAGGAATATTTTTGTCAGTATTAAAATACTATAAACATATATTCTTTTTCTGTTAGGTGTTTTATTTCCTATGTTCTTTTCTTCATCCTTTTGTACTTAGAGTAAAACTCATAATGGAGAAGACTTAGAGGCTTCAGACATAAGCCATGATTGCTATATAAAACTCTTCATTCAAGCCCATTTTCATTAAAACCAGACTGTTTAAAAATGAAAGCTAGTTAAAACAAGCTCTTCTGGGAACATTGGAACATCTGTAAGGAAATATACAGGAGCCCGATTATCGATCTGAAAAGATGTATCTGAAAAAATGCAGTTTCCTTTACAGTTGAGGATGGGCCAAGGAAAGGGGACTTCATTTCGGCAGACTCCCTGGTCTGTAGAACCCTCTTCAGACTCACGAAAAGATTTGCCAACCCCAGGGGTTCACAACTTCATCTATAGAGTTCTCTTACTGGACTCCAGTGAATGCCAGTAAATAGCCCAGTAAATCAGAAAACAGGAATGTTTCTAGACTTGTATTCGTTTTTCTTTTCAGAAGTATCTCTTCAACATGCTGTTCTCCTTAAGGAAAATCTTGGGAACCATGTGACTCTTGAGGAGTCAATTTGTGTTTCCAATTAATTTTTTTTTTAATGTTACACTCAAAGCCTAACATTGACCAACACTTCTGTAGAATCTATAGCATCGCCATTTTATTTTCACTGAATGCAATCTTAATAAAAACTTCCATATTCTGGCTTACATGGAAGAAGAAGGTTCCAAGAAAATAGTCAAGTACTACATTTCCCAGGGTTTCGTTGAACTGTGATATTATGTTCATTGTTGGATTGTTGTCATGTTTATCATAGTTTTTCTTGCCTTGCTTGGCCAAGAGGAGTTCTCTGGCCTATAATGGATATACGTGGTTTTAGAGAGATTAGACATTTTACTGTGAAAAAAACAACTTCAGATTCAAGAGAACATTAGTGTTTAAAAAGCACTTATAGGGTTTGGAAGCTGTAAAAAAACCTTCACTTTTCATGCACCTTTGCTTGTAGGTCATTGTCTCATGTTGGTTTGCCTTTTTCATTGGTTACTAAAATGTTCTTTTAAACCTGGTAGCACTTGCTAATGGGTGGCACAAATGCTGGCTCAAGGGGAAACTGCCAGTCTTACCTTCAGATCTGACTCTAGACTCTGAATCAAGCTTCTATTTCAAATTATTGCTAAAGCCTATTCTTAACTGCCTGTCAGGAAATCACTTAAATTCTATGCTCTTATGGGGAAGTACATGGATATTTTCAGCTCAAAACATAAGATTTTATATCTTTATGATTTTGTATTATGAAAAAAATCTGTTTAAAAACTTCATACATTATTATAATATGTATATCATAGAAAATGAAAGTCCTTTATCATCTAACTTCTCAGAAAATATCTGTCTTACTATTTGGGTGACTATTTCTCCTTAGTTTTTTTTTTCCCATAGAGTTACTAACATACACATGCATAGGTTCATTAAAATGGAATCACCATATGCCTACACTTCTGCAACTTGCTTTTTCTCTCTTAGACATATGTTCTGGCTATTGCATTTAAACCTAGCTTATTCTTTTTTGAAAGGAATATTTTATCCCTTTGTGAAGTGGCCCATAATTTATTTGGACAGTCCTCTGTTAGACATTTATATGAGATATTGATTGTTTATTCACTTTTCTGTTTACATACAGAAAAATTTACTATTTTTGTTGTAAAGTTTTATGAGTTTTAATGAACAAATACAGTCATGTAACTACCACTACAGTCAAGATACAGAACTGTTCCATCACTCTGAAAGTTTCCCTATACTGTACTGTCCCTTTGTAGTCAACCTTTTTCTCCACCACCAGCCCCAGCAATCTATTTTCTCTTCCTATGATCTTGTTGTTTCCAGAATATCATAAAATGGAATTAGGCAGGATGTGGCTTCTTTCACTGAGCATAATATGTCTGAGATCCACCAGTGTTATTGTGTACATCAGTAGTTTCATTTATTTTTACTGTTGGGTAATCCAATATGTGGAGGTGCCAGTTTGTTTATGCTTTTGCCAATCAAAGGACATTTAGGTTGCTTCCAGTTTTTGAAATTATGAATTAAGCCACTATAAATGTTCATGTATAGGGTTTTATGTTAATGTAAGCTTCAATTTCCTTTGGGTAAATGCCCAGGGGTGAGATTACTGGGCCACATGATACGTGTATGTTTAACTTTATAAGAAAATGCCAGGAGGCAGAGTCAAGATGGTGGTGTGGGAAGCCATGGAGTTAGAGTCTACCCACAGCTAGCGTGCCTGCTGGCCGTTGGTGGGAGACTCTGACACTTAAGGAGATGGGAGGAACCCCAAAGTGAACTGGTAGGATGTAGGGGGACTGAGGGGGGAGGAGAAGTGGAAGCCAGACAGGATCGGCACCCCTGAGGCGGGGGAGATCAGGAGAGGCAGGCGGGAGGGACTCTCCAGGAAGAGTGGGAGAGGAGCAGCGGGCGATCACCTGGCCCACTGGGGCCAGGGAGCCTGCTGAGCTCCCAAGCCGGTTCCCCTCCTCCAAAGCCCCCTCCAGGCTGTGTGGGCCCTGGGGGCATAGGAGTGAGGCCAGACAGATCAGGAGAGGCAGGTGGGAGGGGTCCTCCCAAACCCCAGACAGGAGGAGCAGAAGAGGAGATGAGGGCATTTGCCCTGCCCACTGTAACCCAGGAAGGCTGCTGGGCTCCCAGGTGAGGTCCCCTGCCCTCTGAGACCAGGGGTGGAGGGCATGCCTGGGCCCCTTCTGTTCCTTGAGCCTAAGCCCCACCCACACAGCCCCCAGGGCCCTTTCCAGCCCTGTGGTTCCTGAGCATAGGCCCTGCCCACCACCCAAACCTCACCCTTTCTTAGGCCCCGCCCTCCACAGCCAAGGGCTTCCCCCCCCCCTTTTTCTTCTTTTCCCTTCTCTTTTACTGTTGTGGTACTGATGTACATTCCAGTTGTTGATTCATATATATTTTTATTTTTATATTCTTTCTAACATATTTATTAGTTTCCTAGTCTAATTTTATTTTTTACTTTATTATTCTTTTTTTTTGCCACCCCACACATCTTGTGGAATCTTGGTTCACAAGCCCAGGGTCCGGCCAAAGCTCCTGCAGTGGGAGCTCCAAGTCCAAACCCGTGGATGAACAGAGAACCTCAGATCCCAGGGAATATTTGTCGGAGTGAGGTCTCACCGAGTTCCTCATCTCAGCACCAAGACCCAACTCTACCCAATAGCCTACAAACTCCAGTGCTGGAAGCCTCAGGCCAAACAACCAGTAAGACAGGAACACAAACCACTCATAAAAAAAAAAAAAAGAAAAAAGTGAGACAGCAAAAAAATATGTCACAGATGAAGGAGCAAGGTAAATACCTACAAGACCAAATAAATGAAGAGGAAATAGGCAATCTACCTGAAAAAGAATTCAGAATAATGATAATAAAGATGACCCAGAATCTCAAAATGGAGACCGGGATTGAGAAAATACAAGAAATGTTTTAAAAATATCTAGAAGAACTAAAGAACAAACAAACAGAGATGAACAACACAATAACTGAAATGAAACATACACTAGAAGGAATCAATAACAGAATACTGAGGCAGAAGAACAAATAAGTGAGCTGGAAGATAAAATGGTGGAAATAATTGCCAAGGAACAGAATACAGAAAAAAGAATGAAGAGAATTGAAGACAATCTCAGAGACCTCTGGGACAACACTAAAAGCACCAACATTTGAATTATAGGGATCCCAGAAGAAGAAGAGAAAAAGAAAGGGTCTGAGAAAATATTTGAAGAGATTATAGTCGAAAACTTCCCTAACATGGGAAAGGAAATAGTCACCTAAGTCTAGGAAGCACAGAGTCCCATACAAGATAAACCCTAGGAAAAACACACCAAGATACATACTAATCAAACTAACAAAAATTAAATTCAAAGAAAAAATATTAAAAGCAACAAGGGAAAAACAAAAAATAACATACAAAGGAATCCCCATAAGGTTATCAGCTGATTTTTCAGTGGATACTCTGCAGGCCAGAAAAGAGTGGCAGGATATACTTAAAGTGATGAAAGAGAAAAACCTATAACCAAAATTACTCTACCCAGCAAGGATCTCATTCAGATTCGATGGAGAAGTCAAAAGCTTTTCAGACAAGCAAAAGCTAAGAGAATTCAGCACCACCAAACCAGCTTTACAACAAATGCTAAAGAAACTTCTCTAGGTGGGAAACACAAGAGAAGAAAAAGACCCACAAAAACAAACCCAAAGCAATTAAGAAAACGGTAATAGAAACATACATACATATCGATAATAACCTTGAATGTAAATGGATTAAATGCCCAAACCAAAAGACACAGACTGGCTGAATGGATACAAAAACAAGACCCATATATATGCTCTCTAAAAGAGACCCACTTCAGACCTAGGGACACATACAGACTGAAAGTGAAGGGATGGAAAAAGATATTCCATGCAAATGGAAATCAAAAGAAAGCTGGAGTAACAATACTCGAATCAGATAAAGTAGACTTTAAAATAAAGGCTGTTACAAGAGATAAGGAGGAACACTACATAATGATCAAAGGATCAATCCAAGAAGAAGATATATAATTTATAACAATTATAAATGTTTATGCACCCAACATAGGAACACCTCAATACATAAGGCAAATGCTAACAACCATGAAAGGAGAAGTTGACAGTAACACAATAATAGTAGGGGATTTTAACACCCGACTTACACCAATGGACATATCATCCAAAGAGAAAATAAATAAGGAAACGCAAGCTTTAAATGACACAATAGACCAGATAGATCTAATTGATATTTATAAAACATTCCACCCAAAAGTGGCAGAATACACTTTCTTCTCAAGTGCACACGGAACATTCTCCAGGATAGATCACATCTTGGATCCCAAATCAAGCCTCAGAAAATTTAAGAAAATTGAAATTGTATCAAGTATCTTTTCTGACCACAACGCTATGAGATTGGAAATCAATTACAGGAAGAAAACTAAAAAACACAAATACATGGAGGCTAAACAGTGTGCTAGTAAATAACCAAGAGATCACTGAAGAAATCAAAGAAGAAATAAAAAAAATACATAGAAACAAATGACAACGAAAACACAACCACCAAAAACCTATGGGACGGAGGAAGAACCAGCAAGGTGATGGAGAAGGAGAAGCCATTTGGGGAGCAGGAAAGCTGATATCTTCTCCCATTTACTGATCAATCCGTCTCAGGAAAGGCAGATTTACAAAGGTCTTAAGACTGAGGGTATTGGACTCAGTTGGATCTGGATTCAAATCTCCATCACAAACAAAAATTTTAGAAATAAAGTTTGCAGCTAAAGATGTCCTTCGTGAGCCGGAGGAAGATGGCGGAAGAGTAAGACGCGGAGATCACCTTCCTCCCCACAGATACATCAGAAATTCATCTACACGTGGAACAACTCCAACAGAACACCTACTGAACGCTGACAGAAGACCTCAGACCCCCCAAAAGGCAAGAAACTCCCCACATACCTGGGTAGGTCAAAAGAAAAAAAGAATAAACAGAGACAATAGGATATGGACGGGACCTGCACCAGTGGGAGGGAGCCGTGAAGGAGGGAAGGTTTCTACACACTACAAGCCCCTTCGAGGGCGGAGACTGCAGGTGGCGGAGGGGGAAAGCTTCGGAGTAGCGGAGGAGAGCACAGCAACAGGGGTGTGGAGGGCAAAGCAGAGAGATTTTGGCACAGAGGATCGGTGCCCTCAGGCACACACCAGCCCGAGAGACTTGTCTGCTCGGCCGCCAGGGCGGGCGGGGCTGGGAGCTGAGGCTCGGGTATCGGCTTTCAGTCGGAGCGCAGGGAGAGGTCTGGGGCTGGCGGCAGGAAGAGACCCTGAAGGGGTTAGTGCTAGCCCGGAGGGAGTCCGGGGAAAGGGTCTGGAGCTACCGGAGAGGCAAGAGACTTTTTTCCCTTTTGTTGCCTGCTGCGCGAGGAGAGGGCATTCCCCTCCCTCCCCTCTGCCTGAGTGAGCCAGAGCCCCCGAATCAACGGCTCCTTTAAACCCGTCCTGTCTGAGCGAAGAACGGACGCCCTCCGGCGACCTACGCGCAGAGGCGGGGCCAGGTCCAAGGCTGAGACCCGGGAGCTGTGAGAGCAGAGACACGGAAATCTCTCTGTGCAGCCTCCGAGGCAGCGGATTAAAGCTCCACGGTCCATTTGATGTGCCCTGCGTCTGTGGAGTGCATGAATGGACAGCGAATCATCCCAAATTGAGGAAGTGGACTTTGAGGACAAGATTTAAGACTTTCCCCCCTTTTTTTTTTCCTCTTTTTACAACGAATTATCTCAAATTAAGGAGGTGGACTTAGCAAAATTTCAGACTTTTCGCCCTTTTCCTCTTTTTACAACGAATTATCCCAAATCGAGGAGGTGGACTTGGAGAGCAAGATTTTTGATTTTTCCCCCTGCTCTCTTTTTGTGAATGTGTATGTGTAATCTTCTGTGTAAGATTCTCTCTGTATAGCTTTGCTTCCACCATATGTCCCAGGGTTCTTTCGGTCCGTGTTTTTTTTCAATAATTACTTTTTAATTTTAATAACGCTACTATATTTCATACTTTATTCTATTTTACTTTACCTGCTCTTTCTTTTTTTCCTCCCTTCCCTTCCTCCCTCCCTCCCTCCACTCCTCCTTTCCTTCTTTCTTTTTCTTTCCTCCATCCCTCCCTCCCTCCCACCCTTCTTCTTTCCACTTTCTTTTTCTTTCCTTCCTCCCTCCCTCCCTCCTGTCTTTCTTTCTTTCTTTCCTTCCTCCCTCCCTCCCTCTCTTCTTCCATTCACTCTTCCTTTTGCTTTCATTCCTCCCTCCCTCCCTCCTTTCTTTCCTTTCTTTCCATCCTTCCTCCCTCCCTCCTTTCTTTCTTTCTTCCTTCCTTCCTTACTTCCCTTCTTCCTTTCTTTCAATCTCTCTTTCTTTCTTCTACTAATTATTTCTTTCTACTTTTTCTCACTGTTATTCTGAGCCGGGTGGATGAAAGGCTCTTGGTGCTGCAGCCAGGAGTTAGTGCTGTGCCTCTGAAGTGGGAGAGCCAACTTCAGGACACGGGTCCACAAGAGACCTCCCAGCTCCACAAAATATCAAGCAGCGAAAATCTCCCAGGGATCTCCATCTCAACACCAGCACCCAGCTTCAGTCAACGACCAGCAAGCTACAGTGCTGGTCACCCTATGCCAAGCAACTAGCAAGGCAGGAACACAACCCCACCCATTAGCAGAGAGGATACCTAAAAACATAATAAGGCCACAGGCACCCCAAAACACACCACCAGACGTGGACCTGTCCACCAGAAAGACAAGATCGAGCTTCAACCACCAGAACACAGGCATTAGTCCCCCCCACCAGGAAGCCTACACAACCTACTGAAACAACCTTAGCCACGGGGGACAGACACCAAAAACAATGGGAACTACGAATCTGCAGCCTGCAAAAAGGAGACCCCAAACACAGTAACATAAGCAAAATGAGAAAGCAGAAAAACACACAGCAGGTGAAGGAGCAAGATAAAAACCTACCAGACCTAACAAATGAAGAGGTAATAGGCAGTCTACCTGAAAAAGAATTCAGAATAATGATAGTAAAGCTGATCCAAGATTCTATTTCCCAGATCCAAAATCTTGGAAATAGAATAGACAATATGCAAGAAACAGTTAACAAGGACCTAGAAGAACTAAAGATGAATCAAGCATCGATTAAAAACACAATAAATGAAATGAAAAATACTCTAGATGGGATCAATAGCAGAATAACTGAGGCAGAAGAACGGATAAGTGAGGTGGAAGATAAAATAGTGGAAATAACTGATGCAGAGCAAAATAAAGAAAAAAGAATGAAAAGAACAGAGGACAGTCTCAGAGACCTCTGGGACAACATTAAACGCACCAACATTCGAATTATAGGGGTTCCAGAAGAAGAAGAGAAAAAGAAAGGGACTGAGAAAATATTTGAAGAGATTATAGTTGAAAACTTCCCTAATATGGGAAAGGAAATAGTTAATCAAGTCCAGGAGGCACAGAGAGTCCCATACAGAATAAATCCAAGAAGAAATACGCCAAGACACATATTAATCAAACTGTCAAAAATTAAACACAAAGAAATCATATTAAAAGCAGCAAGGGAAAAACAACAAATAACACACAAGGGAATCCCCATCAGGTTAACAGCTGATCTCTCAGCAGAAACTCTACAAGCCAGAAGGGAGTGGCAGGACATAATTAAAGTGATGAAGGAGAGAAACCTGCAACCAAGATTACTCTACCCAGCAAGGATCTCATTCAGATTTGATGGAGAAATTAAAACCTTTACAGACAAGCAAAAGCTGAGAGAGTTCAGCACCACCAAACCAGCTTTACAACAAATGCTAAAGGAACTTCTCTAGGCAAGAAACACAACAGAAGGACTATACCTACAATAACGAACCCAAAGCCATTAAGGAAATGGGAATAGGAACATACATATCAATAATTACCTTAAATGTAAATGGACTAAATGCTCCCACCAAAAGACACAGAGTGGCTGAATGGATACAAAAACAAGACCCATATATATGCTGTCTACAAGAGACCCACTTCAGACCTAGAGACACATACAGATTGAAAGTAAGGGGATGGAAAAAGATATTCCATGCAAATGGAAATCAAAAGAAAGCTGGAGTAGCAATTCTTATATCAGACAAAATAGACTTTAAAATAAAGACTATTAGAAGAGACAAAGAAGGACACTACATAACGATAAAGGGATCGATCCAAGAAGAAGGTATAACAATTGTAAATATTTATGCACCCAACATAGGAGCACCTCAATACATAAGGCAAATACTAACAGCCATAAAAGGGGAAATCGACAGTAACACAATCATAGTAGGGGACTTTAACACCCCACTTTCACCAATGGACAGATCATCCAAAATGAAAATAAATAAGGAAACACAAGCTTTAAATGATACATTAAACAAGATGGACTTAATTGATATTTATAGGACATTCCACCCAAAAACAACAGAATACACATTTTTCTCAAGTGCTCATGGAACATTCTCCAGGATAGATCATATCTTGGGTCACAAATCAAGCCTTGGTAAATTTAAGAAAATAGAAATTGTATCAAGTATCTTTTCCCACCACAATGCTATGAGACTAGACATCAATTACAGGAAAAGATCTGTAAAAAATACAAACACATGGAGGCTAAACAATACACTACTCAATAACGAAGTGATCACTGAAGAAATCAAAGAGGAAATTAAGAAATACTTAGAAACAAATGACAATGGAGACACGACGACCCAAAACCTATGGGACGCAGCAAAAGCAGTTCTAAGGGGGAAGTTTATAGCAATACAATCCCACCTTAAGAAACAGGAAACATTTCGAGTAAACAACCTGACCCTGCACCTAAAGCAATTAGAGAAAGAAGAACAAAAAACCCCCAAAGTTAGCAGAAGGAAAGAAATCATAAAGATCAGATCAGAAATAAATGAAAAAGAAATGAAGGAAACGATAGCAAAGATCAACCAAACTAAAAGCTGGTTCTTTGAGAAGATAAACAAAATTGACAAACCATTAGCCAGACTCATCAAGAAAAGAAGGGAGAAGACTCAAATCAGTAGAATTAGAAATGAAAAAGGAGAAGTAACAACTGACACTGCAGAAATACAAAAGATCATGAGAGATTACTATAAGCAACTCTATGCCAATAAAATGGACAACCTGGAAGAAATGGACAAATTCTTAGAAATTCACAACCTACCAAGACTGACTCAGGAAGAAATAGAAAATATGAATAGACCAATCACAAGCACTGAAATTGAAACTGTGATTAAAAATCTTCCATCAAACAAAAGCCCAGGACCAGATGGCTTCACAGGCGAATTCTATCAAACATTTAGAGAAGAGCTAACACCCATCCTTCTCAAACTCTTCCAAACAATATCAGAGGAAGGAACACTCCCAAACTCATTCTACGAGGCCACCATCACCTTGATACCAAAACCAGGCAAGGATGTCACAAAGAAAGAAAACTACAGGCCAATATCACTGATGAACATAGATGCAAAAATCCTCAACAAAATACTAGCAAACAGAATCCAACAGCACATTAAAAGGATCATACACCATGATCAAGTGGGGTTTATTCCAGGAATGCAAGGATTCTTCAATATACGCAAATCAATCAATGTGATACACCATATTAACAAGTTGAAGGAGAAAAACCATATGATCATCTCAATAGATGCAGAGAAAGCTTTCGACAAAATTCAACACCCATTTATGATAAAAACCCTTCAGAAAGTAGGCATAGAGGGAACTTTCCTCAACATAATAAAGGCCATATATGACAAACCCACAGCCAACATTGTCCTCAATGGTGAAAAACTGAAACCATTTCCACTAAGATCAGGAACAAGACAAGGCTGCCCACTCTCACCACTCTTATTCAACATAGTTTTGGAAGTTTTAGCCACAGCAATCAGAGAAGAAAAGGAAATAAAAGGAATCCAAATTGGAAAAGAAGAAGTAAAGCTGTCACTGTTTGCAGATGACATGATACTATACATAGAGAATCCTAAAGATGCTACCGAAAAACTACTAGAGCTAATCAATGAATTTGGTAAAGTAGCAGGATACAAAATTAATGCACAGAAATCTCTGGCATTCCTGTACACTAATGATGAAAAATCTGAAAATGAAATCAAGAAAACACTCGCATTTACCATTGCAACAAAAAGAATAAAATATCTAGGAATAAACCTACCTAAGGAGACAAAAGACCTGTATGCAGAAAATTATAAGACACTGATGAAAGAAATTAAAGATGATATAAATAGATGGAGAGATATACCATGCTCCTGGATTGGAAGAATCAATATTGTGAAAATGACTCTACTACCCAAAGCAATCTACAGATTCAATGCAATCCCTATCAAACTACCACTGGCATTTTTCACAGAAGTAGAACAAAAAATTTCAAAATTTGTTTGGAAAAACAAAAGACCCCGAATAGCCAAAGCAATCTTGAGAACGAAAAACGGAGCTGGAGGAATCAGGCTGCCTGACTTCAGACTATACTACAAAGCTACAGTAATTAAGACAGTGTGGTACTGGCATAAAAACAGAAAGATAGATCAGTGGATCAGGATAGAAAGCCCAGAGATAAACCCACGCACATATGGCCAACTTATCTTTGATAAAGGAGGCAGGAATGTACAGTGGAGAAAGGACAGCCTCTTCAATAAGTGGTGCTGGGAAAACTGGACAGGGACATGTAAAAGTATGAGATTAGATCATTCCCTAACACCATACACAAAAATAAGCTCAAAATGGATTAAAGACCTAAATGTAAGGCCAGAAACTATCAAACTCTTAGAGGAAAACATAGGTAGAACACTCTATGACATAAATCACAGCAAGATCCTTTTGGACCCACCTCCTAGAGAAATGGAACTAAAAACAAAGATAAACAAATGGGACCTAATGAAACTTCAAAGCTTTTGCACAGCAAAGGAAACCATAAACAAGACCAAAAGACAACCCTCAGAATAGGAGAAAATATTTGCAAATGAAGCAACTGACAAAGGATTAATCTCCAATATTTATAAACAGCTCATGCAGCTCAATAGCAAAAAAACAAACAACCCAATCCAAAAATGGGCAGAAGACTTAAATAGGCATTTCTCCAAAGAAGATATACAGACTGCCAACAAACACATGAAAGAATGCTCAACATCATTCATCATTAGAGAAATGCAAATCAAAACTACAATGAGATATCATCTCACACCAGTCAGAATGGCCATCATCAAGAAATCTAGAAACAATAAATGCTGGAGAGGGTGTGGAGAAAAGGGAACACTCTTGCACTGCTGGTGGGAATGTGAATTGGTACAGCCACTATGGAGAACAGTATGGAGGTTCCTTAAAAAACTAAAAATAGAACTACCATATGACCCAGCAATCCCACTACTAGGCATATACCCTGAGAAAACCATAATTCAAAAAGAGACATGTACCAAAATGTTCATTGCAGCTCTATTCACAATAGCCCGGAGCTGGAAACAACCTAAGTGTCCATCATCGGATGAATGGATAAAGAAGATGTGGCACATATATACAATGGAATATTACTCAGCCATAAAAAGAAACGAAACTGAGCTATTTGTAATGAGGTGGATAGACCTAGAGTCTGTCATACAGAGTGAAGTAAGTCAGAAAGAGAAAGACAAATACCGTATGCTAACACATATATATGGAATTTAAAAAAAAAATGTCATGAAGAACCTAGGGGTAAAACGGGAATAAAGACACAGACCTACTTGAGAATGGACTTGAGGATATGGGGAAGGGGAAGGGTAAGCTGTGACAAAGGGAAAGAGAGGCATGGACATATATACACTACCAAACGTAAGGTAGATAGATAGTGGGAAGCAGCCGCAGAGCACAGGGAGATCAGCTCGGTGCTTTGTGACCGCCTGGAGGGGTGGGATGGGGAGGGTGGGAGGGAGGGAGATGCATGAGGGAGGGGATGTGGGAACAGATGTATATGTATGACTGATTCACTTTGTTATAAAGCAGAAACTAATAAAAAAAGAAAAAAAAAAAACCTATGGGACACAGCAAAAGCAGTTCTAAGAGGGAGGGAAGTTTATAGCAATTCAATCTCACCTCAAGAAATAAGAAAAATCTCAAACAATCTAACCCTACACTGAAAACAACTAGAGAAAGAAGGACAAAGAAAACCCAAATTTAGCAGCAGGAAAGAAATCATAAAGATCAGAAAAGAATTGAATGAAATAGAAACAAAGAAAGTAATAGCAAAGATCAATAAAACTAAAAGCTGGTTCTTTGAGAAGATAAACAAAATTGATAAAACCTTAGCCAGACTCATCAAGAAAAAAAGGGAGAGGACACAAGTCAATAAAATTGGAAATGACAAAGGAGAAATCACAACTGAAACTGCAGAAATACAAAGGATTATAAGAGACTACTACAAACAACTATATGCCAATAAAATGGACAATCACAAAGATATGGACAAATTCTTGGAAAGGAACAATTTTCCAAGACAGAACCTGGAAGAATTAGAAAATATAAACAGATCTATCACAAGTAATGAAATTGAAACTGTAATTAAAAATCTTCCAACAAACAAAAGTCCAGGACCAGATGGCTTCACAGGTGAATTCTATCAAACATTTAGAGAAGAGCTAACACCAATACTTCTCAAACTCTTCCAAAAAATTGCAGAGGGAGAAACACTCCCAAATTCATTCTACAAAGCCACCATCACCCTGATACAAAAACCAGAAAAATATATCACAAAAAAAGAAAATTATAGACCAATATCACTGATGAACATAGATTCAAAACTCCTGAACAAAATACTAGCAAACAGAATCCAACAGCACATTAAAAGGATCGACACCATGATCAAGTGGGATTTATTCCAGGGATGCAAGGATTCTTCAGTATATGCAAATCAATCAATGTGATACACCACATTAACAAACTAAGGAATAAAAACCGTATGATCATCTCAATAGATGCAGAGAAAGCTTTTGACAAAATTCAACACCCATTTATGATAAAAACTCCAGAAAATGGACATAATAAAGGCTATATATGACAGACCCACAGCAAGCATCATACTCAATGGTGAAAAACTGAAAACATTTCCACTAAGATCAGGAACAAGACAAAGATGTCCTCTCTCACCACTCTTATTCAATGTAGTTTTGGAAGTCCTAGCCACAGCAATCAGAGAAGAAAAAGAAATAAAAGGAATCCAAATTGGAAAAGAAGAAGTAAAACTGTCACTGTTTGCAGATGACATGATTCTATACATAGAGAATCCTAAAGATGCCACCAGAAAACTGCTAGAGCTAATCAATGAATCTGGTAAGGTTGCAGGATGCAAAATTAATGCACAGAAATCTCTGGCATTCCTATACACCAACAATGAAAAATCAGAAAGAGAAATTAAGGAAACACTCCCATTTACCACTGCAACAAAAAGAATAAAATACCTAGGAATAAACCTGCCTAAGGAGGCAAAAGACTTATACTCAGAAAACTATAAAACACTGATGAAAAAAATCAAAGATGACATAAACAGATGGAGAAATATGCCATGTTCTTGGATTAGAAGAATCAATATTGTGAAAATGACTCTACTACCCAAAGCAATCTACAGATTCAGTGCAATCCCTATCAAACTACCAATGGCATTCTTCACAGAATTAGAGCAAAAAATTTTACAATTCATATGGAAACAGAAAAGACCCCAAATAGCCAAAGCAATCTTGAGAAAGAAAAATGGAGTTGGAGGAATCAGGTTCCCCATCTTCAAACTATACCACAAAGCTACAGTAATCAAGACAGTATGGTCCTTGAACAAAAACAGAAATATAGATCAATGGAGCAGGATAGAAGGCCCAGAGATAAACCCTCACACATATGGGCACCAAATTTGTGACAAAGGAGGCAAGAACATACAATGGAGAAAAGACAGTCTCTTCAATAAGTGGTGCTGGGAAAACTGGACAGCTACATGTAAAAGAATGAAATTAGAACACTCCCTAACACCGTACACAAAAATAAACTCTAAATCGATTAAAGACTTAAATGTAAGAGCAGACACTGTAAAACTCTTGGAGGAAAACATAGGAAAAACACTCTTTGACATAAACCACAGCAAGATCTTTTTGACCCACCTCCTAGAATAATGGAAATTAAAACAGAAATAAACAAATGAGACTTAATGAAATTTAAAAGCTTTTGCAGAGCAAAGGAGACCATAAACAAGACAAAAAGACAACCCTCAGAATGGGAGAAAATATTTTCAAATGAAACAACAGGCAAAGGATTAATCTCCAAAATATACAAACAGCTCATGGAGCTCAATATCAAAGAAACCAAACAATCCAGTTAAAAAATGGGTGGAAGACCTAAATAGACATTTCACCAAGGAAGACATACAGATGGCCAAGAGGCACATGAAAAGATGCTCAGCATCACTAAGTATCAGAGAAATGCAAATCAAAAGTACAATGAGGTATCACCTCACACCAGTCAGAATGGCCGTTATCAAAAAATCTAGAAACCATAAATGCTGGAAGGGGTGTGGTGAAAAGGGAACCCTCCTGCACTGTTGGTGGGAATGTACATTGATAGAACCACTATGGAAAACAGTATGGAGGTTCCTTAAAAAACTAAAAGTAGAACTACCATATGACCCCGCAATCCCACTACTGGGCATATCCCCTGAGAAAACCATAATTCAAAGAGAGACATGCACCACAATGTTCATTGCAACACTTTTTACAATAGCCAGGTCATGGAAGCAACGTAAATGTCCATCAACAGATGAATGAATAAAGAAGATGTGGCACATATATGCAATAGAATATTACTCAGCCATAAAAAGGAATGAAATTGGGTCATTTGTAGAGACGTGGATGGACCTAGAGACTGTCATACAGAGTGAAGTAAGTCAGAAAGAGAAAAACAAATACCCCATGCTAATACATATATATGGAATCTAGGAAAAAAATGGTACTGATGAACCTAGTTTCAGGGCAGGAATAAAGAGGTAGACATAGAGAATGGACTTGAGGACGTGGGGTGGGAGGGGGAAGCTGGGGCAAAGTGAGAGTAACACTGACATATATGACATATATACACTACCAAATGTAAAATAGTTGGCTGGTGGGAAGCAGCAGCATAGCACAGGGAGATGGGCTCAGTGCTTTGCAATGACCTAGAGAGGTGGGATAGGGAGGATGGGAGGGAGGAGATATGGGGACACGTGTATGCATATGGCTGATTTGCTTTGTTGTGCAACAGAAACTAACAGTATTGTGAAGCAATTATACTCCAATAACGATCTATTAAAAAAAAAGAAAATGCCAGATTGTTTCCCAAGTGCCTATGCAATTTTGCATTCCCACTAGCAATGTGTGAGGATTCCAGTTTTGTGTACTTTCACCAGCACTTAGTATTGTCAGTTTCTTGTTTTTTGAACCATTTTGATACCTGTGTAAGTGGTATCTCGTGGTTTTAATTTGCATTTCCCTAGTGACTAATGATGTCGGGTATCTTTTCACATGCTTACTTGCTATTCATATACCTTCTTAGGTAAAGTGTCTGTTCAGATCTCTTCCCATTTTTTTTTACTGGGTTGTTTTTCTTTCTTTCTTTCTCTTTCTTTCTTTCTTTTCTTTTCTTTCTTCTTTTCTTTCTTTCTTGCTGTGTTGGGTCTTTGTTGCTGCATGCAGGCTTTCTCTAGTTGCGGAGAGCGGGGGCTACTCTTCATTGCAGTGCGCGGGCTTCTCATTGCGGTGGCTTCTCTTGTTGTGGAGCACGGGCTCTAGGTGCACGGGCTTCAGTAGTTTTGGCACCTGGGCTCAGTAGTTGTGGCTTGCGGGCTCTAGAACGCGGGCTCAGTAGTTGTGGCTTGCGGGCTCTAGAACACAGGCTCAGTAGTTCTGGCGCACGGGCTTAGCTGCTCTGCGGCAGGTGGGATCTTCCTGGACCAGGGCTCTAACCCATGTCCCTTACATTGGCAGGCAGATTCTTAACCATTGCACCATCAGGGAAGTCCCTGGGTTGTTTTCTTATTAGTGAGTTTTGAGAGTTCTTGTGTTTCCTGCATACACATTCTTTACCAGATGTTCTACAGATATTTCTCCCAGATTGCGTTTGTCTTTTCAGACTGTCTTTTACAGATCAGAAGCTTTACATTTTGATGATGTCCAATTTATCATTTTTAAATGGATTATGATTTTGGTGACATATTTAAATCTTTGCCTAACCTGAGACTTTAATGATTTTCTTCTGTGTTTTCTTCTAGAAGTTTTATAGTTTTAGTTCTTACATTCAGACCTATGATCCGTCTAGAGTTAGTTTTCATGTGAGATGGGAGGTATTAGTTAAGGTTCATGTTTTTGTTTATGAATGTCCAGTAGGTTCAGCGCCATTCACTAAAAAGATTATCCTTTGTCCATTGAATTGCCTTTGCACATTTATCAAAATCAGTTGATCATGTGTGTGTGGATATATTTCTAGACAATTTGTTCTTTTCCAGAGTTATGCATTTTAAACATCTACCATACTGCTGCTGAATTTATCCCAAGAAATGAGGCTACCAAATCCCATTTAGGTCATGCACTTGTTTATAGCTTAATGAAGTCAAAGTGAATGCATTTTTTAGTTAAGCCCAGGTCATAAAAACGTGCATTGTTTAAGGCAGAATTGGTCAGAGAGAAGAACAAAGTTAATGGAAAACAATGTGTGCGCCCTTTGGTTTAAATATTTTTGGTAGAATTTTTTCAAAGTTGAATATTGGTGTTAACTTTTTCCAGATTCTTCCTAATAGTGAAAGTGTGAAATTACAGAATGATTCCCCTTACACTCAAATGCACATGCATGCGTGCACACACACACCACCCATCAGAAGGAAATTTTTATAGCTCAGAAACATTTGATATTTGTTTAAGCCCCATATATATAATCTTTTTATTACTAAAAGTGTGTCTTTCCTCGTGTATTAAAACAGGGTATTAGAAACTGCCATTTTTAAAGGAAGGTTTCAACCAATAGCATCCTAGAGCAAGATATAAAATATCTGGAGCGTGCATTTATCAAGGAAATGGTTCAGAAAACAACCCCCCTCCTACCTGTCTCACATTTTCAGGTTGCTAGCTTACTATACACTGGCCTGCCTATCCCTCAAAAGCCCTGAGGATGTTTCATCAAGTAAGTAATCAAACTTGTGGTAGAGGAATTCAGAAAAAAAATTACTTCAGCAAACATGAAAACAGCCCGGCAGGTGCTCCCCCTTTATACTTAATCCATAAAATGCTTGACCAGGAGAAACCTAGAAACCTAGGGAAGATCTTTCTTCCTTCTACCTCTTTTTTCCTTCCTCTTTTCCTCTCTTCCTTCTTCTCTTCCATCCATATTGAATAGGTAGCATTGAGTCATGTTATGAAGCAATGTGACACAGTCCCTCACTGATAATTTAATTGGGCAGAGAATACATATCTGCAGAACATATAAGTAATACTGTGGTATGATTCACAAAGAATTCTACAAAAACCAAGTTTTACCAAGTTGCACTGATATCTTTTTTTCCAAGAAAATAAAATACTGGCAGTCTTTTGTCTAATTTGAGTACTCCCCCGCAAAAAAAAGAAGTTACTATATAAAATTTTAAGCATTTTGTCTCATATGATTTTCTTAAAACTTTAGTATTTGCTACCACTAGTCTATCCTAGAAAAAATAATAGAATCTGAATTAGCACAAAATCTTACATATTTTTCATTAAATATATGCATATTAATTGTTCCTACTATTCTACAAACCATCCACAGATTTCCAGGTGAAGAATTTAAAGAACTGCCAAAGTGACACATGCAAAGAGTACATGAAATTATCACACTGGGGGCTGAGAGGGGCCTCTCTGATGGGCTTATCTAAGCCCATTAGGAAACCAGTGCTGGGCAGATGCGCCCATTTTACTAGGTCACTGCCCCTCAGCCTGGAAGACTAGGGAGAATTGGGTTGGCTGAGGGGAGATGTTTTCAGAGCTCTTGAGTTTAGAGCACTCCGGTCCACAGTTCTGGATGAGGCTGGCTCATCTTTCACTGCTACTATGGTCAGTAGGACCTTAAGAGGATCTATTATGTTGTTGTATATTAATTCTCTCAGGTCATCAGGGTGACAGTTACTACATTGCTGTTTCATAAGAGTAAAGCATGCACATCTCATTTAGTCAGAGAAGTTTTAACTTCACATTTTTACTAGTAGGGAAAATCTAGAAGAGTTTAGTAACCATTTTCAACTTTGGAATTTGTTATTCTCCATTCCTTGCTTTTTCCTTTTAAAAAAAATTTTTTTTATTTTGTTTTAAATAGTTCAGGTTTGAAAGTTTGCATTTCATTAAGTTCCTTCTAGTGCCCTGGACCTCACCTTATTCCAGTGACCTTGAAGAAGCAGTTGCTACTACTCTGGTTGCGTGGAAGGTATGGAGGGGTTCAGACATCCAGAAGGATCTGGCTCCTGGAGTGACTACCTAAAAAATAGAGGTTAGGAAATAGAAGCACGATGGTAAGCCAGGATGCATCTGTAGGATTCTCTTTGTAATGTCATCCTGGTATCCACAACTGGCAAGAGATTAATTCAGCCCTGGAGAAGCCCATCTCCAAGCACGGGCTCTGACATCGTTATTTCCCATTTAGTGTATCGCTGCAAAACTGATCTTATGGCTTGGCCATGGTGCCATAGTAAGACTGGACAGGAAACTCAGAGACAGCATTTTCAGCTCCTGTTAAGTCATCTGTTTATCCAACAAATATCTATTGAATGTCTACTGTGTACCAGGCATTGTGCTAGATAGGCATTGAAAATACAATGTTAGTTCCTGCCCTTGTGGAGCTTCAGTTTTGCCTCTAATTAACAGTGGCGGCCGGGCAAGTTTTCCTTTTCTGTAAAGGAAGGCCCTGGACTGAATGTTCTTGGAAGGTCCTTTCCAGCTAGAATATTCTATTCCTAAAAGCAGAGAGTTCCAGTGTCTCTGAGGGGAACAGAGGGTTAACTTAAGCAGTATGGAAAAAAACTCCTAACAACAATTTAACACAGGAATTTGGGGATTTTTGTTGTTGTTTTGGTGGTGATAGCTTGCTTTTTTGGAAAAATTTTTGGAATTTTCCTAAGATGGGGAGAGAAGAAAATGAAAAACTTGAGTCATTTATATCATTCATACTAACTGAAATAGGTTTTAAGAACATAATTCAGTCTAAGTTAAAAGATTTCTTGAAACTTTTAATATATGAAAGTGTCCTTGTGCAAATCAAGTTAGTTTTACACGTGTATTTAACAAAGGTTGGATTTTGACAAACTTTTCTTTAAAAATTAAATCCATGAACTCAGTAATATGACTCCAATTAATAAATTTTGTTATCTTCTGTGGGGCACAACAGCAGGCCACGTGGGCTGTCTTCAAGGAACAGGTGAATAAGATGACTTGGCTTGTCTTCAAGGAACTCACAGTGTGGTAGTTTCTCCTGCATGAACTGAGTAGCGTTTTAAAATTCTTTTCTAAATACTTGAGTCTTTAGTGTTTACGATGGAGATACGATGACAATGGAAATGGATAACTGGGGAAGAGGTGGGAGGTATGATACCATAGTAGAACGCACTGAGAAGGCTTTCGAAGTGACAGCTTGTGCTTGGAGAGGAGCGGTCTTCCTCCTGTAGGGTTGATCTGGAAATTGTACTTACTGGGCATTCTCTATTAGCACAAGAATATCTGGTTTTCTTTGATGCATTTCTTGGTTTGGAAATATCAGTGCTGTTTGGCATCAATTAAACTAAAAAATGTTTTTGTGGAGTAACAGAAATGTTTGCTTTAGTGTTGATTTTCTAATTTTGTTGTAAAATGGATATCCCTAACTGTGCTTCATCCAGGACAGCTTGGAAATAAAGATTTTTTTTTTTTTTTTTTTTTTTTTTTTGCGGTACGCGGGCCTCTCACTGTTGTGGCCTCTCCCGTTGCGGAGCACAGGCTCCGGACGCGCAGGCTCAGCGGCCATGGCTCACGGGCCCAGCCGTTCCACGGCATGTGGGATCTTCCCGAACCGGGGCATGAACCCACGTCCCCTGCATCGGCAGGCGGACTCTCAACCACTGCGCCACCAGGGAAGCCCAATAAAGATATTTTTAAATGTGATTTGAGAATTTGAAAAACTTAGCATGGTATTTATATGAGCAAATATAGATTTCTATTTAAGAGGTGGCCACCCAGAAGGACTAAGCCACCTTCCCCTCTATCCCACCCCCTTCTCCTTTTCATTCCATTCCTTGTATTCCTAACTACCAGAATAGAGGCTTTCAACAGAGCAACACAGCAGGGCTGTGGAGATGCTAACAGGGTGGATCAATCATAACCCCCTTTGGCCATGAATAGGTAAGGTACAGTGCAACCAGTGGGCCAGGTGTTTCAGATACAGTCCACGCTGATATTCTGGCGATGAGGAGGGCTTACAATTTTAGAAGGTGTTTTAATGCCTCCAGGTTACCAGGGACTTCCTTCTTCCAAGTGCTCATGCTCATGGGGTAATCTGGGCCAATGTGTGATTATTGAAGTGGTGACAGGACAGAAGCAAAGGGACACTTGAACCCTTTTGCAGTAACATCATTCCATGGGTCAGCTAAGAACCTTACTTGGAGTAGCTGAAGGCAAAGGAAATGGCTGTAGGCATTAAAAATAACCTTTAAATAAAAATACTACCAGTCATTGCAGGGGAAAAGATGGAATTTTTTATTTTGTTATTTTTATTTTTTTAAATTTTGGATAGCCAGTCTTTAAAACAGGCCAAGGGCTTCCCTGGTGGTGCAGTGGTTGAGAGTCCACCTGCCGATGCAGGGGACGCAGGTTCGTGCCCCGGTCCGGGAGGATCCCACATGCCGCGGAGCGGCTGGGCCCGTGAGCCATGGCCACTGAGCCTGCGCGTCCGGAGCCTGTGCTCCACAACGGGAGAGGCCACAACAGTGAGAGGCCTGCGTACCGCAAAAAAAAAAAAAAAAAAAAAAAAAAAACAGGCCAAACCAAGGGTTTATAAAGAACTGGTAGTGTCCTAGCCTACCATTTATTCATTCCACCCTTCACCCTTTATTCAGCAAATACTTACTAACTGGCTACTTTAGATCTCTTTTCCTTAACCTTCCTCCCCTCCCCCATCTTTTCCATCTTTTTCATCAATGTATTCCTCCAAGTCAATCGTGCCATTTTTAAACAGGGCTTTAAATTCTGTTAACTCATTACCTGGGACTGGCTGATTAAAAAGCCTTTGGTTTTAGCCTGTTTGAGTTGAATAGGAAAGAGTTGATCCAGCCATCACCTCTTTAGAGGACTTTTCTGGAGCCAAAATTTAGCCCAGAACCCTTCATATTGGTGAGGTAAGCGAATCTTCAAGTCTTCAGGTTTCCTTGTGATTACCAGGACTTGCCATTAGGCTTTTAGAAACACAGCCACAAATACTTAATGAAAGCAAACATCTTGAGAACAGCAGGTTTCCATTGGCTAGTTGTTTCCAGATGCCCGAGAACAGAGCTGCTGCTGACTGTGGAGTTTAGGTGCCAAGTCAGAGCAGATGCATTTGAATGACCGCGTCTCTAGAACACTCTGACTTGTCACCAGCAGGGCTTCCCCCCACCACCTGTGATCTCCCACCCAAACAGAGTCGTGTTCTCAGTGTTGGGGATGAACTTTTCTCTTGGACGATTAACTTCACATGGTGAGACCCTGCCCCAGCCAGTGGGGTCAGAGCTCACACTTGACAGGTTTCACACTCATCTTCAGGTTTCACTAGGGAAACCTCCCAGACTGGCACTTGGAGTCGCATTTACTAATACTATGCCAAAAGATACCCAAAGTGGTTTCCAGAGAAACATACTATAAAAACTGTGATAATGCCAGAGCAAAAAGAGAATGAAAGTAGAAAATAAAATGAAGCTAAAGGTAAGATAAAGTAAATCACTGACGTAATTATAAAACATAAAATAAAAACCGTAGGGTCCTATATAGTTGAGATTGGTCTAGATTCAGCGCTGAGATACTTAGCAGCCAAGGAAAAGAGAGAACGAAGCTTATTTAGGATTTGGGACAGGGGACTACGTCACAGCATTCTGCCCATGCAGACTCCACCTTCTAAGTATGGGCTAAGTCTCCTGGATTCCTGGAACCTTCTGCAGCCACGCCAGTATTTTTAGGGCCAGGTTCACGTGGGTCTGCAATTCTTTTTTCCCAAAGTATGCCTTGGGAAGCTGGTGTCCCAGTTTTCCCAAGTGCGCTATTGGAGTCAAGAATTCATTGAATTAGAGACACAGATGCAAATTTCAACTCATCTCAGCAATACTCATCTTTGGGGGAGCAAATTCAAATCAGAAGGAAGGCATGAAAAGTGAACTAAGAGTCTAAAATTAGATGTAGTATCATAGGAAAGGATTTTCCTCCCTGGAGTCTAGTTCTGCATTGAAACCCATGTACCCATGAGTCTAAATATTTATTGGGCTCTCTATGCGGTAAGTTCTCAAGAAGGCACAACTACCCGTGTGCACCATAAATTAAGTCAGTTGCCTATGATGCACTAAAGAGGTTTAATGTGCCTTTCTTTAGCCTTTTGGATAGTTTTCAAAAAGTCTATAGAAGCACTGCTTAATCTGTAGATTTACCTGGCCCCATTCATTCATTTATATAATAGATAATTCTCACCTTCCAACTTTGTGCCAGGTTCTGTGGGGATAAAGAAATGAATAAAAATATCAAAATCTCTGTACACATCCAGCTTATAATTATTATTTTGCTGTCGTTACTTAACGTTAAGAAGAAAAATTCAAACCTTCCTGCATTTTTTTCTAGCTGACCAATCAGTCTCTGAAGTATTATCTCATGTCTATTCTGATCTCTAAATTACCCTGTGAGGTAGTTTGGCAGGAATTAATCCCTTCTTTAGAGATCAGGAAAAAGTGTAATCTTGCCAAGGTCACACAGAGCTGGGATTCAAAACCTGATCTCTTAACTCTAAGACCTAACTTTTCTCTATGGTACCATTTTCCCAATTAGGTACTTTTACTTTATTTTCTGACCTCCAGTTTGCTAGATGGACAAAGATAAGCAGTTCTTTACGATACTGTAGATTCAGACATACAAATTTCTCAGAAAACCAAACAAATAGCGAGGAATCAGAATGCAAGTTTTTTTTAGACCTGCTGCCTGATTTAATGTCAGCCTCCAATGGCCTCAGAGTCCCTGGGCATGTTGCTTCCAGCATATTTCCAGGGCTACCTATGGGTAGAGAGGACAGAAAGGTACTGTGTTCTTATTCCTTGTCACTATCAATTTAAAAACTCCAGGTCCCCAGTAAGGAAAATAACATCCTTCAATGTTTGTTCCTCTTTGTATGCACCTCTTAATAGTTAACCTGCATTCGACATCCTTTTGTAGTTCAACCTCATTTCCTAACCCACCGCAGACAATATTTTTCCTACCCCCAAAGCTTAAAGAATAAGAAACTATGGCGGGAGAAATGTTTCCGACAACACCACAAATCACTTGACAGCATCCCCACTGGCATTAACCATAATGCTCTATGATACATGGACCTGTGGCCCCTCCTCATTTTTCAAACAGGGATGCTGGCATCCAGTCATTGGAGTAGAATTGGCCCTGTAATGTTTTCCATCTGCTGGCTTGGCACCAGTCGTCAGAGTGTCACCTGGGTTCTGTCTTCTGGTCTTCAGGGCCAAGGCTAGAGACACTATAGAAGAACAATTACCTTATTCATCTGTCAGCACTGTTTACTTTATGTGAACAAAGCAAGATTTTGCTGAAGTATATAAAAGAAATTTACTGGGGAAAAAAAATGTCTAGGCACCATCTCTCTTCTTTTCCTCTCCTCCACTTCTTCAAATTCTGACAGATCTCAAATGTCACCTTCTCTAAGGAGCTTTTCCCAACACCCTCACCCTCCACGTGCCCCTGGAGAACTTATTTCGTATTGCATTGTGTCGCAATTATTTATTTGTATCTCTCTCTCTCTCCCACTAGACTGTAAACTCTTCAAAGGAAAACATGCACTGTGTCTTTTAAAGTTCATACCATTCAGTATGTTTTTCTGTTTAGGGAATGATTTGCAAGTTTAGAAAAAAATGGTAATTCCCGTTAGTTTTAAACTAAATCTACAGGAATAAACTATGTTGAAATTTGCCATTCTAAAAAATGAATTTGTTAATGCCTTTTTCCCTTTTATAAAAAGTTAGCAATAGGAAGTTCAGTGTTGGGGTTTTAGGATACCCTTTTAAAAACAATTTTTAAAACAACTGAACTTTTCATTGATGAAAACTAACAGGATATTTGAAACTAGTCAGTATCATTTAAAATTGACCTCAGACATTTGACAGCACTTTCATTAATTAAATGGCCCAGTAAGCTCATGCTTGTGGTTCTAAAATGGGTTTCTGCTTTAATGGAAATGTTCACATTATTAGCATTTCATCATAAGTGAAGTATATTCTTAGAAGCTATTTCTAAAAGATTATAAGATTTTTTTTAATATAAGATTTTTTTCACATTGATGCTGGATTAGACAATTCAGGGAGAGATGATGAAGTGGCTACAGGAGCAATTCTGGAAGGAGGAATGTCTGGGACAAAAATTTAACTCAAAAAAAACCAAAGAGCCAAACCATCTACCCTGGCATTAAGACCCGCCACACAACTTTTCATCAAAGGGCAGAGACTGGTAGTCATGATAGACTCTCATCTGAGCAGTAACCTCGACCCCCAGGCTCCATCTTCTTCAGTGCATGGTTACTGTGACCACACTGGGGAGGTCCCAGTGGGCCAGGTGTGGTGTTGGCAGACAGCATCACTTGTGCCCACAGTCAGTCACATGGCCCTTCCTACCTGCAGGTAAGGTTGGGAAACACAGGCTAGCTGTGTGCCCAGGAGGAAGAGGAAAGCACCATGGGTAGGGAACAGCATTTAGTCCCTGAGATCTGAACTTATCTCTTAGGAAACCTAGTTCCAGGTACAGAATAGTGTCTGTGGACTGGAAGATGTAAACACCAGAGCTATTCAGATGGGAATCATCAGGATTTAGTGACTGACTGGATGGGGAAGTAGAAACACAAGAAGAGTATTTATTGACAGTTTTCTAACTTCTCCCTGTGTCTGTCCTTTTTAGGCTCTCTGAAAATTATTTCTAAAAAGCAACTGGACAAGGCTCTGAAAAGTCTGTCTATCACAAAGTTGTTCTGAAACAGTGACCTGTTAACTCATAAGCTGTGTATAAACTGGCTTTTCACATCCACTCTAGACCAGATGAATTTTTAGAGGGACCACAGTCTGATTTGAAAGAGAATATCTTCTAGTTAATGTGAATTAACATTAGCAAGTACAGTTCTGTTACAAGTACATTAACGGCCGTGAAGAAAAGTCATGAAATGGCATGCTAATTTAGTGTGTGGGCACCGGAAGAACTATTCTCTACTCAAAAATAGTTGTCAAAGAAAAGAATCAACCAAGAAGAGCTGGTTGCTAATAGTTTTGTTGTGGGAGGAAAAACCGATTTGCAGCTCTTGGCTCTGAGGTGGGGTCAGGAAGGTCAGCAACCCAGTGTTGACCTTTGTGTTTGGAATCTTTCATATTGACTCACCAGACTCTTGTAATTTGGTGAGCAGACGAGCAGAAGTGTAGACGGTGGTCTCTGTGCCTGAACTTTAAACTCCTGAGACGCTTGTCTTTTATGATAATAATTAGCACTGCTTGGGATCCAAAGCAGGGTAGCCACCTAAGACCTACCATATTAATCTAAATTAAATCAATGAGTGACCACCAGAGAACCCGCTGGGAAGCTGGGGGTGGGCAGCTGAGTAGCACCGCTGCTTAACTTTGTACACCATTTGTTTGGAAGTCTGTCTGGAGGTGATTTTTACAAGAGTGATTAGTCTGAAAGGATGAGAGAATTTCAGCAATACTGCTATGATCACATGCTCATCTAGTGTTGAGATTCTCTGATCCCTTTAAATCCAAATGGGACTTTTACTCCTTATTTCCTCTCCTAATGATGAAAGAATAAATGTCATTTTATAATCAGGTCAATGATATTTTTCAAAATTAAGTAATATGTGTTTATGGTAGAAAACTCTGAAACTAAAGATTTTAAATCAACTTTAATCCCATCACCTAGAGATAACTACTATAAATATTTTGGTAAGTTTCTTTCAATTCATAGGCACGTGTATGTATAAATATACATATACCTCTATAAATAAGGCTTAAGTATAGATTAATCTTGATATCAGGAATACTACCCAAGTTAGTTTTCTTTTAATTTACCTTTAATAGTTGCATGATGTTCTAAGATCTACTGTTATTTACTTAAGCATTTCCTATTTTTGGACTTCTCAGTTGTTTCTAGATTTTGAACTTCCTTGTGCATAAATCTTTGTACTTATCTTTGACTACTTCCTTAGGATAAAGTCATAGAAATGGAATTACTAGGTCAAGGGCTGCAACCTTTTTTAAGATTCCTAGTGAATACGAGTCACATTGTATATACCCTTAGGAAATGTGCTGCCATTCACTCCTGTTATCTGGGCATGAGAGAGCCTGACTGACCAAAAATCTTTTCAGCATTGAGTATTATTCTTTACTCATCAAGTGGCAATTGGAACATTTAACTGAGCTATCACTTCTGTAGCTTTACAGGCTGCTCTGCTTCATAACTAGCCATCTTGAGTACATTCTGTGAAAAGCTATTACAACAGACCTCATTACAGCTGCCCTTAGTCTAAAGACTAGTAAGACAGACACAGGCAATCTAAGATATGTCCAGCATGAGTACATGCATTACGTAGTTCTTAATGAGCAAAGTCAGGCTGGTACGAGTTTTGTTACTTTTATGTGTCCTAAGCATCCTTTGGGAGGGTTGTATTTGGTCTCCAGAGTTGATCTGCTGGGTCCAGTCCCCTGAACTGTCTGTCTAGCAATAAGGGAAACTCCAAGCGTGAAAACTGCACATCATGAGCCCAGTGGAGTTTTCCTGCTGACAGGGAATTGATTGACTGAATGTAAATCACTCTGACTTGAGTGATTCTGTCCACTCAGGATGAATTGGAGAGAAATCACCAGAAGGAAATTGGCCTCTGAAGTGTGAGAACATTGGATTATTGCCGTCAGGAGCAATGCTTGTCAGGAGTGTGGCATTTTTGCCTTATTTCGGATCTCATGTTATTTGGAGCAATGTTGGGGTGCTGTAAGATTTAGATCTACCTTCCTCTGGGTGGGATGTTCAAAGTATTTTCTTTGCCATTTTAGTAATCTAGGAACAATGGATTATAGTACTTTATTATAGTTTATAAATGCTTGGTTCATTCTGTAACAATATCAAAATTCCACCAACTTTTTCTTAAATGCTTAACTGTCACAGAAATCAATTAAATCGTTCAATGAGTGTGAGTATCTGGCCCTATCACATGCCCCGGGAGTAGAACTGTGAGTAAAATCCAGTGAATCTCTGCCATCATAGAGCTTACGCTCTGGCGTGGGAAGACAGTAAACAAACATGCAGCATGTCACATGCTGATCATAGCTTTGGAGAAAAATAGAGCAGGAGAAGGGAGCAGGGAGGGTACAGGGGCAGAGGGGATATGGGTGTGTTATTTTATATGGGATGGTCAGGAGAGGCCTCCCTGGAAAGGAGACATGTGAACAGACCTGAAGAGAGCAAGGCAGTGAGCCTTTTCAATATTTGGGGGAATGACCTGCCAGGTAGAGGAAAGAGCACGTGCAAAGGCCCCAAAGCAATGGCTAGCTTGGTCTATTCCAGAACAGCGGTCAGGAGGGTGGACTGAATGGGTCGGGGCGGGGGGAGAGGTGGCAGAGCAGGTAGGACCTAGTCGGCCTTCGTAAAAACTTTGGCTCTGTGTGAGAAGGGGGTCACAAAGTTTTTTGAGCAGAGAAGTGACACGATTTGACTTCAGTTTTCATTGGCAGCAGAGGTGGTTCATCCACTGAAACAGGAGGAAAGTCAGAGTCCCACGGACACAGGTGTAGAGCTTAGAAGATGGGCGGTGGGAATGTGTGGAGGGCCTGATTGATGCCTTCTGCTTCTTGGTGAAGGAGGAAGCCAGGCTGCCAGCCGGCAGTGAGGTTGGGGGAGGAGGCATTGGAGGGTCAAGGAGGAGGGAGGGTTTGTAGTAATGGTCTGGGAGGGTGGGAAACTGATTGGAGAAGTGCAGGAGGAATAAGAATTGATATGGCCACCAGTGCCAGGATCATCAGTAGCTTGAGTAAAGGACCAATTGGATACAATGTTTTTTGAAATCCTTTTCAAATTTTCCTTTAGCCAGCTGCTTCTTCAGCCTCCAATCAGTAGCCCTTGGCTGATTTTCTTTGACAATCTTGGTACATTATGATTCTAAGAGTTTGGTTATAAGGACCAAAATCCTTATATATAAGGACTGATAGAGCTAGAAAGGGCTCAGAAATCATGTGGTCCAACCCCTTCCATTTTACAGATAAAATCCACCAGTGAGCTAGAGTGACCTGCCTGGGGCACGGAACTCATGGGTTGTAGAGCTGACCCTAACTCCTGTCTCTTGATCCCCGGCCCAGGACTCTTTATACTACAACAAATTATTCTTTATTTTTCCCAAAAATTAATTTTAAAAAATTTAATCTTGGATATTTTAAAATCCCTATCCTGATGTAATCTAGCTGGTTTAACTTTAGAAGATAAAAGAAAATTGGGGAAAATACTTTGTAACAACTTTATTGAGGTTTGTAAAACCCATACAACACTTACTTTTTCATCTTTCATGTTAAATATAGACACAAAACAGCATTAGCAGCAGCAGCAGAAATTTGGGCGAGTTACTTCACTATTTCATATGTTTTTATTTCAGCATGTTTTTTATGGAACTAGTTTTTATTCATATTTTCTCTCCTTGTTTTTTTATATGTGACTGAAATGTTTTCCACATTTATTTCCAGTGGGTGAATTGTGGTCCATGTGGTCCATTGCATAACAACCCCTACCCCTGGATAATTGCCCTCCTTATTTTTATGAAGCAGAAAATAGCCTATTGTGTTATAATTAGTCAATGGTGCCCACCCAAACATGAGTATTATGCAACAACTTTTGCTGCTTCTCTCTTTTAGGGAAGGGAATGGGGATGGAAACAGGAGGGAGGATAAGATTTTGATCATTTCTGAATGTCCTGAAATACCATCTTGGGAAAGATTCATGTTTTTTCAGGTTCCCTAAGAGACTTAAAAAAAAAAAAATCTGTACAAACCTAATTTAAAATTAAATGTTCCTCAAAGTGACAAGTATACATTTTCTTTCACCTATCTTCTAATTACAGCCTCTTACTCATCTCTAACTTGATTCATTCATTTTGTCTCATACAAAGAATATTTAGAATACTCACTGATGGCTAAAGAACTCAGGTGTTTTAGCTAGATAAAAATTTTGTACATTAATAAAAAGAACAATAAAATAAAAAATAAAATTAGAAACTCAGCAGTAGCTTATTTTATAAGCCCTATAAACAACAGATACTTAAATAAAAAAACTTTTTTTGCCCTTTATTTAAAAATCTACATAAATATTTTGAAGACTTTTTAAAGATTTGTATTATAACAATATACATTCTAAATAGGTTCTTAATTTGTTTGACCCCTAACAAATGAAAACGTTAACACAGGGCGGATATGATTTTCTTGCTTTCTGCTCCTATATGATCCAGGACGATAACCAAAAATAATTTTGTGACATCAGATTTATTTCCATGGCAACTGACTGTAATGTTACAAACATTGGATTATTGACTGGTTCAGGATGAAGGTTAAGGAAGATTCATTCCTATTCGAGCAAGATCATCCAAAACCAGCACCGAGGGGAATACTGTCAGAGCTGCTTCCAGCAGTGAGTCCTTTTCAAAAATCTTCTCATTATTCTGAGAGTTTTGTTTTATTTTGTGAGGGTTTTTGTGGTTTGTTGTTGTTATTATTTAATGTTTTAATTTTGTTTGTTTGCTTTACTTATTTATTCCGTCCTCCCCCAGAGGTGATCGGGTGGAAAAAATAGTTATTTTTAGTAATAGAAGCCCCCTCTCTTAAGAAGCAGTCTCCACCTTCATGTAATTCTTCCTGCATAAATAAGATTTATTTTGGAACTTCAGTCAAAAACATCTGTACTTTGTGCTGAACAAAACAGCTGCTTTCCTACAAGAGCTGCTGGCCTTCCTGATGTTAGATAAACCCATTTTGGTATCTGAAAGCCCCTGGTAGAGCAGAGAAAGAATGTAGAGTGGGAAAGAGAAGCTCGCTCATTCTTTAATCTAGAGCGCCTCTGTGTGGCCTGAGCAAGTTAATGTAGGAGGAGGATGAGAGTATCCAAACTGTTTGCCAGTTTGCTCTCCATTCCCCACCCCCAAACTTCATATGTTTTTAAAGGCAAAATATATTTTCATAAACATATTATTTGAGGACGTAGTATGAGTACAAAGCTCCTGAGAGCCCATAAAGCTATATGACCATCTTGGAAGATAAGCTAGTGTTAACGGGCATTCTACTTGAGATATTTTTCTAATAGTGATGGGAGACATGCGGAGATCAGTTTTTAAAGTCTTATCTGAACCACCCAATGATTGACAACATGCCTTTGAGAGATTCTGTTTCTCTTGGGAAGCCTGCCCTCACTGTCATGCTGCTTCCTCCAAAGGTTAGATAATTGTATTTTTTTTAAACTTACTTTTCTGTATCCCTTACTAGGTTATAAATTCCTTCAAGCCAGAGCTGTTGTGTTCCTCACCTCTATATTTCCAGGAACAGCACAGTGCCTGGCACATAGTAGGTCCTCAAAAAATGCTGATGAGTGATAGGTGTTTAAGGACCAACAGTGGTGGCTCAGAGACATAAAATCCATAATCTTGACCTGTGTCCTGACCATCCAAGTGTATGGTTAGTCTTTATTACTGTGTTTTTCTGTACTTAACTCTTTGGAAATTGCCTTAAATACAGTGAGCTTTACTTAATGAGAAACTGAGGTGGTAAACAGTAAACGCTGTAATAAAGCTGGGCATTTTCACTAAGTTCCTCTTCTCCCTCCTGACTTGCTGGCTTTTGGTTTGTTTTGCTAAATCATTAGTTTGTAATGTCTACTTTTTATTAAAAACATCTGCCACCCAGTACTACACCAGTAAAATCTTCTAGTGAGTACTATAAGCTCAGAGAAAAAGTAGTCACATTGCCCTAATAGCAGGGAATGCTGAGTTATGCTGCTTTTCAGAGAACAGGGACCCCGCTTCCCCGCAAACCATTTTTTTTTTACTGTCCATTTCCCATCTGCACTGAAACATGCTATGTAGGAAACACTTTTTTTTAAGGTATGTTTAACTATGTTCTGAGAATTGAGCTATGTCCCACCAAACACATGGATCATTCAACAAACATTCATTGATCCCCTCTATGTGGTTGGCATTGTGCTAGGATTACAGAAGTGGGTGAGACAGTCCTCCCTGGACCTCATGGGAAGGCTGAGGGAGCCCTAATGCAGGTGATCTGTACACACAGGGCTGAGATAGTGGAGAGAGTAGCGCCTCTGAGGTGCTTGATAAATGCTGTAGGAATTGAATTCAAGGACTTTTTAAGGTAAGTGGAAGCACCTTTGTGTATTGCAAAGCCAAACTGAGATCAGTGTCTTGGCTTACAGGGGAGAATAGTCGGGCAAATGATGTTCCATACCACACTTAAAACGTTTAATTTAGGCAAGGCAAGTAAGGAACATTTGGATTTTAGGTGTGGCCAGTTAAAAGCAGAGACTCTGACTATAATTCCTTTCTTATGTTCGGCCCCCCGCCTCCCGGTGTGGACCAGTGACGCTGACTTATCAAAAGCTCTGAAATTTTCTTTTTCAGACTTTAATAAAAGTTGTTACTTCTGCCTGGAACAGTCACGGCCACACCGTCTGCAGACCAACTCCTCCCTTCATCCTGGAGGGGCCCCCTCTGTCTCTGTCGTAGGGCTCTGGGCTTCCCCTCATAGCAGCTGCCGCATCGTCATGTAAACAGGTTCACCTGCTTACCTGTCGGGCTTCTCTACACAGCTGGGAGCTGCATGGGAAAGGGTGTGTGACTGTTTCCTCCAGGGCCCAGCACTTGCTTGGCACCTTGAGGCTTAATAAAGATGTGTTGATCAAATTAGCTAATTAATTAATTAACAATAGCTCTCTGGTGTTGTGTCTCTGTATGTGACTTCAGAAAACCAGATTCTTTTAGTTGCCCCTTTTTATTTTATGCTGAAAGAAGAGACAGGCCCTTCTCTTATAGATGAGGGGAATATAAACGTCTCACTGCATAGAATCCAAGCAATGTCCTTTCCTTCCGTGGTAAACATGGGAAGTCTCTGGGAGTATAGGAAAGTTTTTTTTTTAATAAAAAGGAAGATATACAGTCTACGATATGCCCTTGAGCCTGTTTATTCCTCTATAAATGAGGGGTGGGCCTGATTATCTCAGAGGACCTTCCAGCAAAAGTTGTTCTAGGAAGCCACACCGTAAATACTATAAAACCATCTTATTACTGCCAAAATTCCACATAATGTTTGCTACGATTTTGTAAAGTACTCATGAGTAGTTTAGAAGAAAAAGTGAAGAGACTGTCTCTCCAAGAGCCTCCAGCACGCAAAACCTAAATGATTTTGTTGACTAAATGAATGTGAAAAAACAAGTAGGGGAAAAACCTAGTCCTTAAGTAAGAAATATATGTACCATTGATGGGATTTTCAAGAAAGAAAGGGAGAATTGTCTGCAAGGGCAGAAGCAGACATTTATTGTGAAAACGTGTTACTTAAACAGTTGCATTATTTATTTACATGGGAAATGGCCCATGAATCTATAGTAAAAAGCCTTTATAATAAGAGTATTAGGTCAAGAAACTAGTATAGCTGCACGTACAAGCCAGTACTTGATAAATGCCATGAACTAATGATTTGACCAAGTGTCCTTTTGAAATTTAGTAACAAGGAGTCCCAGGAAAGTACAGGAAAGTGTTAGGAAGAACAGCCCATTCTAAAAAGGTTTCTTTCCTTGTCTCTATTAGATGGCTGTCTTGAGGGAGGGGGGCTTCTAAGTTTTCAAGCACAGACTGCAAATGTGTTTGTTGTCATTGAGGCCGCCATTTGGAATTGGTGCAGCAGCTCTGTCGCTTCTTTTCTGTGTAACAGCCTAAGTGTGGTGGCGTTCAGTCTAGCTGAGGCCCCTTCCTGTCATAAATAAGATTACTTTCATTTCACTTGTGGAGTGTGCTATTCCTCAGAGTAATGAATTTCCTCTGTGCCTTTGAGCACATAAACATGGTTTTCATTAGCTTTCTCTCTTTAAAAAAAAAAAAAAAAAAAAAGCCGGGGACAGGGAGGTGGAGGGAGGAGAGAGAATCTGAGCAAAATTAATAGACGTCAATTAACTCCATAAATACAGATGGATTTTTTTTGCCAGCTGGCTGGAACAGGCTTGTGAGCAGTTCCAGAAAGGTGTTAGTTAGTTCATCTCTTCTGAAAAGCTACAGAAATTCAGTGAGGCAGAAAGGGGTACCAATTTTATCCTACATGAACACAGAAACAAAGAGAAAGAGAAGGGGAGGGAGAGAGAGTATTCTTTTTTTAACCTTGTTTTAAGAAGCATATCAAAAAGTCCATCAGAGTGGTCCCCAGGCCAGACAGCTAGCCCTGGGTTCCTCTGGAATTATGGAGCCCATCACAGAGGACAACCTACATGACCAGGATCATAGTGCTATCTCTGCATCCACCTCCCCTGCCTTTGCTGCCGTGTGTGTGTGTGTGTGTGTGTGTGTGTGTGTGTGTGTGTGTGTGTGTGTGTGTGTGTGTGTGTGTGTGTGTGTGTGTGTGTGTGTGTGTGTGTGTGTGTGTGTGTGTGTGTGTGTGTGTGTGTGTGTGTGTGTGTGTGATTTTATGCTAATAAGATATCCCAGCCTTTCTCAATTTCAAACTTACCCTGTTGAGATTTGTAAGTCATACAGTTCATAGTACTAACTATTTGGTTGTTCAGTTTTATATTCTAGAGTCTCTTTCTTGTCAAGGAGTGACTCATTATAACACGGCTGGACTTTTCTCGTTGGTGTTGCATACTTGAGCCTGAAAGCTATTTAGGAGCCATGGACCCTTTGACTTCTGCCAGGATTTTTTGCTGTTGTTTTTGGAAATTTGGGGGCAGAGAGTTGCGGCATGGGGTGTTCTCAAATGATCCCAGTGAAGGAGTTAAGCCATTTTTTTTAAAGTCTAAAACTGGTTTTCAAAATTATTTATCCTCCCGGGAAAATCCCCAGATTTGTCTTTCCAGAATCATTCTCTCTCCCCCCAAATCAAGGTCTGTTGAAGCCCCCAATTAATAGTATATTGTGTGCTTATTTCTACCTCCTGAGAGGAAGAAATGATAATGCTCTGAAAGCATCAAGGAATTGAATTCCGAGTCGCAGGTTGTCATTGACAATTCACCGAAAGCTTTAACCCAGATAAGGAAGCTTGATGCGTTTCCCAGTGAGGTGCCTTTTGCCCGGTTTTGACCTCCTGGATAGGTACTCTCCTTACAGTTTAAAAGTACAGCTGGTTTCCATTTGAAAGGAGAAGGATGGAGCTGTTTAAGGAGCCAGCGCTTCTCCAAGGTGAAGGCTGCTTTGCTGAAATGTGCACAGCACACAGCGAGGAACCTTAGAAACGAGTTTCCATTTCACTTAGCTGTAGCACAGGAAATTATTTCTGGCTTGTTGTTGTTGTGAACAAAGAGAGCATTGCATATTAAAAATTCCCTGTAGTTGTTTAATATTTACTGGGTAGTGTGCGAGTCCCTAATCAAGGCTTTCTTCTCAGTAAATCATGTCAACTCTGTCACTGTTTTGATTGGAAGCATGAATTGTAACATTGAAAATCTCCCAGGACGTAAAACTCTGCAGCTGTGGAAGGCTGCAGCTATTTACTGGGGTTATTAAAGGAACCTGTGCGACTTCTTGGGGTGGCGGAAAGCTAAGATGGAGTGAAATTCATAAGGTGTACAGGGATTTAAAATGAAGGTTCTATTATGAGCACAGCCCCATCACAATATCCTCATAGAAACAGATACAGTATAATAACTATTGTTTCATGAATTGGCAAACATAATATTCTGCTGTCTTTTTGCTTTTTTAGAGGGAAAAATAGAGTGCAAATGTGAATACTAAAGGAGACATTTTTAGTGCTTTAGAACAGTGTTTGAACTGAATGGTTTTTCAGGGTACTCTGTAGAAACAAATGTCACCTTTTTTTCCTAAAGGCATTTTGAAGAGTCTGCCGTTAATGTTTTTACAGCCTTAATTCTCCTAAGAACAAAAGAAGTGGAGAAATTTTATACTTTCATGATCTAAAGACATGGCTAACTAGCCTGCCTCCTGATATTTGGTGCCCTGAGCAATGTCCTCAGAGTACAAAGGGTGTGTTGGAGGGGCGAGATCCCAAGGAGTGGGAAATGGAACAGAGGGAACTGAAAACTCATGCTTGGGAGCTGAGACCAACCCCACGCCTAAGATATATCTTTTCCAGAGTGTTTCTTTGTTCACTTGTTCATTCCTTTATTCAATCACTTATTCCTTTAAGAAATGTTTATTGAGCATCTACTCTGAGCCCAGAACGTTGCCAGGTACTGGGAGGTCTAATTTAAAGGCAACTTGCCCCCAAGGACAGGGCTTCCTGCCAAGAATGTTCTGTCCTCATTGCTGCAGTGTAAGGAGCAGCTGGATCCCCCAGTTCAGCCTTGACATTCAGCAGAACTCAGTGTGTCTGCATCTAAAAGCACAAACCTGTTTGCTTGGCTGCTGTTCTTTTAATTGCCAGCATCTTTGCTATTGTGTAAAAGCCATTATTCATTTTAAAGGCAATCTTCTAATTGGATAGAAATCTCTATTGTATCTAGAAGAAGCAGTACAAGGCCCTAAGAAACAGTTTATAGAAAATATTTTTGAATCATTTAAAGAAAGGAACTGCAAATTTGACATAATTCCAAAGTTAACTGTCAAAGGTAAACAAACATCAAGAAGATCCTGCAAAGCTATAGAAATGCAGTCCATGTAGTTTTGGGGGGGCAAGAGCAGGATAATTTGGAATGAAACTTCTAAAATATTAACTCAGCAAAGCAAATGCAGAACTTTTGGGGACTCAGTACTCATGTGGGAGACTGGACACTATGGGAGAATATGACAAAGGATAGATGGTCTCCAGCCTAATCTAGGGCAGGAAATGAAACTTAAGCCTTTGACTTAGAAGACGATGTGCTCCAAGCTATCAGTGCAGCCCCAGAAAGTACAGTGAGCACTGGCTCTTCTAGGCCGGAGGGCCAATGAAATGTTGGGACCTTGGGAAAGTTACAAGAAGCCAAACTGAAAACATGTCCAGAGCTATCCTGTGTTCCTACCTGGAATGTATATGCTGTTCCTGGCCTTGTTCCTTAAGAAAAACAGTTTAGAATTGGGCAAGATTCAGAGAAATGCAATTAAAATGATAAAGGGGGGCAAAGGTTGATGGTGAGAGAGGACACATGCCATAGTAGGAAAAAACCAAAAGGTTGAGATTCTTCAGTCTGTAGAAATGGAGGTTGAGACTAGTTGTGTCTATGAAAGAAGGTTACATACAAGGTCAATGCTAAATCTCAGTATTACTAGAAGCAGGAGAGAGCCATATCAGTTGGGAAGCCTTGAGCAAGGCATTTCCTTTCGTGGGGCCCAAGTTTCTTATTTTGTAATCCACATTCCAAAGTGTCCTCAGCAGCACACCTGTCCTGCAAGATGCTTGCTGGGAAAAAGGTATTCTTTAGCCAAGTAAATTTGAGAATCTCTCCACACCGTAACTTCTTCCAGGAGCTTCACCATTTGCATCTGATATTAAAAGCTCTCAGAAGTTCATCCTTAAGGAAAATCTATTTAACTTTTGTGAATCTCAATCAGTATTTCCCAAACTCATTTGATCATGTGGAATCTTTAGTTCACGTAGTGCCTATGAGGACTTTTGAAAATGCTTTTGCGGAGAATGGACTCCAAGATATTTAAGGTCCCTGGAAGGCAGTTAGTCCCAGACAGAGGAAGTGCTTCCTGACAATGTGAAACTTGTTACTTCTAGAGCTGATACAGGAAAAAAAAAAAAAAAAAAACATAGTTTACAAGGAGTAGGAGTTTATAGCCAGTTATGGATGATGGCAGGTTTATCAAAGGTAATTGGGAGGTCAGGTTCACAATATGAAGGGAAATCATTAGAGTCCACACAGTGCTTTGGGGAGCTACTCTTGAGACCCAGGCCTCCGCAGCAGGATTTAGATTGTTGTTATCAGGACATAATAGACACCATCAAAAAAGAAAGTACATAGAGGCAGCTCATTTAAATTTTGGCTGAATCAAGTAAGATAGGTCTGCATCATAATGAAATTATAGACAATTGGAAAACACTTCTCTTGGATCTTTTGCCCTGTCACATTCCATTATTCAGGGTTTGAGTTCAGGTCCATTAAGACCACATCAGTTGTTTTCTATAGCTTGTCTCCAAGAACCTGGCTAAGAATTCAGGTTCAACAGTTTTGTAGACTTGTGTGCTTGTGTTGTTTTTCCCTAGAAACCTTTTGCTATTTTGAAAAAGTGTTTTATGCATGCAGCTCTCCACACGCTGAGCCACTGGCCGACTTTTCCTCCTTTCTCTCACTTCCCCCCCACTCACTGAGCACGCATGTATAGCCACGGTGTCCTTCCAACATCGTAAAATGTTTTCCTGTTATTTATTGGACTTTAAGGAGAGCAAATGAATATGGTAGATTGAAAGACTAAAGCTGAGAAGAGCATTCTTGCTTTCTAACACTTTTTTTTTTTTTTTTTTTTTGCCGTACGCGGGCCTCTCACTGCTGTGGCCTTTCCCGTTGCGGAGCACAGGCTCCGGACGCGCAGGCTCAGCGGCCATGGTTCACGGGCCCAGCCGCTCTGCCGCACGTGGGACCCTCCCGGACCAGGGCACGAACCCGTGTCCCCTGCATCGGCAGGCGGACTCTCAACCACTGCGCCACCAGGGAAGCCTCTAACACGTTTTAACCTCTGTTCCTTTTGCTTCCTTCATCCCATCATGCTGGCCATTCTCCACTACCCACTGTTCTTCACTCTGCTTCGTGTGGGCATGGGGAGGGAAAGGCTGTCCTGTATGGACTGCACGAATGGGCTCCCTTGCCCTGTGGCTTCCTGTTGTGTTCGGCTAATGGAGAGGCAGCAGCTGGAGATTGTAGGAGGAGAATGACGTTCGGGTATCCACCCCAACCTCCTGTCAGGCCACCCTCTCCACAGAGATGCTTTCTCGTGTTCTGGACACAGCTTCCTTCCCTTGCCTCTTCAGACCTGCACGTGGCCTCTGTCATTTCTAGCCCTGGAGCACTGTACCTCCACTTGTTAGTTTCCTTAAGCCCTGCCCACATCTTTGTAAATAGCCCTTTTATTAAACTCTCCCCAAATTACCCAGTTGGACTGTATCATCTCTTTCCTGCAGAGACTCTAACATACCTCCTTGTAACCTTCTCTGTCTTTTTTGCTGTCTAGCCAATAGCAGCATTCAGTAGAGCCCAGCACAGGTTCGCCTTCTTCAAGAAGTGTCTCCATTCCACATGAATCTCTTCTTGAGATCTCCCAGCCCTTACACTCTGCCCCACTCATCAGCACCTAAAAATGCTGTCTTGTATACCAACTTAACTGCACTAAGACTGATCCTCTGCGTGCGTAGGTCTGACGTCCCATGGGTATACAAGATGCATGGCTAATGAGTAGAAGTTGCCAATTGGCAACCTGACTGACTGCTGTTGGCCAGTTTTCAAAATTTTATAGGGCTTCCCTGGTGGTGCAGTGGTTGAGAGTCCACCTGCCGATGCAGGGGACGCAGGTTCGAGACTCGGTCCGGGAAGATCCCACATGCCACGGAGCAGCTGGGCCCGTGAGCCATGGCCGCTGAGCCTGCGCGTCCGGAGCCTGTGCTCCGCAACGGGAGAGGCCACAGCGGTAAGGGGCCTATGTACTGTGAAAAAAAAAAAAATTTATAGAGTGCTTCCAGGCACTGTTAAGCAGATTATAGAGTTAACAGGAGATACAGTTAATTATCTTCATTTTACAAATACAGATGCTGACACAGAGAAGTTAGGTAGCTTGTCCTGGGACACACCAATAGTAAATTCTGGAGCTAGGATTTGAACCTAGGCAGTCTAGCTCCAGAATCCATGCTCTTAACACTACACTAAGCTATCCCTCACAGTGTTTTGTTTTGTTTTTTTAAGTTTTTGAATTACCAGTTATCACTTAAAATTCAGATTTCACTTTACAATCTGCATTTCTAGTGTCTCTTGAAAAAAATGAACCATCTGGCTGTTGGGACCCACAGGCCATGGCAGCAGTTGGCTAGAGGTCAGTAGGAGCTGCCGCGTTCAGGTGGCGGCATGCTCTCCAGCTTGTGAGGGTTTCTGCTCAGCTTGGTCCTACACTCATGCTCTTTCCCATCCTCTGGAGCATTGAGTCTGGGATCCCTGAATGAGAGTGATTTTTATGTGTGGCCTTCATTCACATGCCTTTGGTCATTTCCCACATGAACTCCTGTTTCCCCAGCTAGATAAGGCTTGAGGGGGGGGTAGAGTCCGTATTTTAAACTTCTCTCAACACCTAGCACAGAGTAGGTTGTACTTGATAAAAACCTGTGGGTTGGAAGAAAACAACTTGCTCAAATTCACAAAGTTAACTAAGTAGGGTACTTAGGTAACTCAGCCAGGACATGGGAGGCATCCTTGCACTTGGGTTGGGTTTAATCCCGTAGAACAGTTTGCCTGGAAAGCCTAACAAGTAAAGTCTGTTCATATCCCTGAAACACAGCTGTTATGGGCAGTATTGCTACTGCTCCCAACTGAAGGAGAATCTACATCCCCTCCAGGCCCAGTGCTGTGAAATTTGTAGGAGAGAAAACAGTCACTGCTTGAGAGGGTGGTGAGTGAGCGGAGAGCCTACTCCTGGGTGGAGCAAGAAGGTGAAGGGATGTTTCAAAGCAGAAGTTGAGACTTTTGAGGATCTTCCTGCTGAGGGACATGGGTTCCAGAAGGCACAGGAATTTGGAAGTTGGGCAGGGGGAAATGGAAGCAGAGTAGGGATGTGTAGAGCCATACTGGGAACAGGAGTGATGAGGGATAACTGGGAACCTTGGTGACAGATACAAAAAGGGGGTGCGGGATATGTTGGGGTTAGTCCTAATGGTGTCCAAGGCAGTTGTGATAGTGAGACCGTGAGTGCTGAAGGAGAGGCAGCGATGGGAAGGGAAAGGTTTTGCCAGGGGCACACAGAGCTCTGGGCCCCCTCTTCTTCTTCTTTTCTCCCGAAGTGTGTGGGGGAGGGCATGGCGTACAGGAACACTTACTCAAAGGCAGGTACACAGCGGAATGCCCTGTTGGCGATGATGCCTTTCACATTTTTGAATGCACATAAAATGTGGACAATTTCAGTAGAATCTGGATGTCATCATAAAGCACAGCCAAGAAGCTTGCTTCAGTCATGTTAAGAGCACATAAGTCTTATTTTTTTTCAACATGATACTCTTTGTATCTCTTTGATTGCAGGTTTTATTATTCCATCTTATTATAGGTTGACTCTTCTTCTTTTTTTTTTTTTTTGCGGTATGCGGGCCTCTCACTGCTGTGGCCTCTCCCGTTGTGGAGCACAGGCTCTGGACGCACAGGCTCAGCAGCCATGGCTCACGGGCCCAGCTGCTCCGTGGCATGTGGGATCTTCCTGGACCGGGGCGCGAACCCGTGTCCCCTGCATCGGCAGGTGGACTCTCAACCACTGCGCCATCAGGGAAGCCCAGTTGACTCTTCTTTATGGGATGAAAGGACTTCAAGAAATAGATGCCAATTTAAGAAAATTAACCATCTTTCATTAGACGGGGGCTGGTGTATTTGTAATGCTGTAATGGGCATACCTATCAATAAAGGAGTATGAAGAGCCTTTGCTGCCTGCAGCTGTCTTCAGTTTAATGTGCAAGGACAGGGGGCCCTCACGAACTCCTCTTCTTGAACTGGAAAAACTCAGTGGTTGTGGGTGCAGCATTGGCCAAGGCTTGGGGCTCTTGGTCCTCCTGGCTGAGCAGGGTCAGATGCCTGACCTCCATCAGGCAAGACAGGGGCTTTCCCACCAGCAGAGATCAGCTGTGATGGGTCACTCTTATTCATGCCCCTTGGAACTTCATGGAAAAGTACAGAATTTGCAGATCTCGTCAGCATCTATTGCCTTGGCCTCAATGGATTCAGGGAGTGCAGTCATGACCAAAGTTGACTAGAAATCCCCATCTCTCCTGAGAACACTGAGCCTTTAGGGGGCAAAAAAAGGGATGCATTAGACTTAAAAATGCCCCCTGGCAGTAAGCAGTTTCCCTTACTCTCTACTCTCCCGGTGACGCATCACCTGTTTTGGGGATTCAGGCAAGGGAATCACCCTGGAAAGTTTCTAGGATGCCCCCAACAGTATAAGCAAGGGTTGAGCCCTCCCACCATTCTGCCTTCTTTGACCTGTCTGTCTGCTTTCAAATACCGGCTCTACCACTTGCCAATTAGTTGTGTGACCTTAGGCAAGTCACTTCACCTCTCTGTGCCTTAGTTTCTTCGTCTGTCAAAAAAGAATCATAGGGGCTTCCCTGGTGGCGCAGTGGTTGAGAATCTGCCTGCTAATGCAGGGGACACGGGTTCGAGCCCTGGGCTGGGAGGATCCCACGTGCTGCGGAGCAACTAGACCCGTGAGCCACAACTACTGAGCCTGCGCATCTGGAGCCTGTGCTCCGCAAGAAGAGAGGCCGCAATAGTGAGAGGCCCACGCACCGCGATGAAGAGTGGCCCCCGCTTGCCACAACTAGAGAAAGCCCTCGCACAGCAACGAAGACCCAACACAGCAAAAATAAATAAATTAATAAATTAATAAACTCCTACCCCCAACATCTTAAAAAAAAAAAAGAATCATAATGGTACCCATCTTGCAGCGTTGCTGTAGGAACTAAATGAATTAAATGACGTCTGGCATGTAGTGAGAGCTAAATAATTGTTAGTTATAGGACATATTTTGATGACAGTGACAGTGGGTGTCTGGCCAGCCACCAGGTCACCTTTATACAACACACAGCCAGGTTGTCTTCATGCTTCTCTGGTAAGCAGACCTTGGTAACTGAAGTCAGACTGACCTGGCCTCTGCATGACGCTTGTTTATGTCTTCTTTCCACGCTCTCCAACCTTCTGGTTCTTATGTAGCTAAGACACCCACTGGATCAGATGACTCTAGACGAGAGCGATTCTGAATCAGACCCCAGAGGTCTCCATCACTGACCACATGTCGTGTGTATGTTGTTATTCAGTTTCCTTTGTGGCTAAGGAATGGACACCTAAGTACTGCTTCTTTTTATGGAAGGCTCTGACTAGCATATTTTCTGATTAAAAAGGAGGCCTCATAGAGCATTCATTTTGAAGAGCATAGTGATACTTAAAAACCAGCACTATTCCAGGCATTTACTGCAAACTGTTTATTTCCTAAAATAAGGAGGGCATGCTTTTTGTTTACTTCCGCCTAATGAGAATTCCTCAGGAGTCTGAAAGCTGTTATTGTGGCCTTTTCCTCTTCTCCCACGTCACAGCCTACCCTGTCTGAGGGGCAGCTATCCAGTGCTACCATTAAAGTGGCAATTTAACTTGGAAAGGAATCCTCTTCCACTCTCCCCTTAGAATTGTAGCAAGCTGCCTTTGTCGACCAAATGTATATAAAAACTTTTAATATATTTCAAACCCTATCACCAGTTCCTCTCTCCTCTGGGAAGTATTCCCTGACCTCCATCTATTATGTAAAATATTTCATCCTCTGCTATTTCTGTGCTGGAACATACCTTTATTGTTGTACTTAACATTTAGCAACTGCTTAATGGTGCCTACTATGTGCCTGACACAGTGCTGGACTCTAAAGATCTAATCACAAACAAGACTCCAGCACAGCACTGTCTAGTGGAACTGTGGGTGACCAGACACTAGCCCCCTGTGGCTGTGGAGCACTTGAAGTGTGGCTAGTGCAATTGAGGGGCTAACTGTGTAATTTTACTAATTTCAATGTATATTTAAGTAGTTACATGTGGCTGATGACTACCGTATTGAACAGCTCTAGAATGTATGCCTCAGAAGGACAGAGATCTTTCTCTTTCGTTTACCACTGTACTCCCAGCACCAAGAGCAATGCCTGGCAGGTGACGTGAAGGAGAGAATGAAGTAGTGGGGGAGGGAAGGAGGGCGGGAGGGACAAGGTCTCTGTGCCTGTAGAGCTTAAGATATAGGTGGGACCTATTATTTACGTATTTGTTTACAGACATTTAAGTCCAGAGGCAGAGATTGTCTTTCCTTTGTCTGTACCCTTCGACTCATTGCCTAGAACCATACCAAGGCCTTAGGAGATGCTCAAGAAATATAAGTTGGATTGAATCAGATGCTGATGAGAAGGGATAGGCACTAGGAAAGCTGAAATAGCTCTTTTGAAATTAATATTCCCTTTCATTTTCATGAATATGGTAATAAGCATTTGAGAATGAATAAGGGAGATTTAGTCTCTTATCATGAGCCACCTTCAAAAGCTATGAATGGCACCAACAGGAACAGCTCCAAGTGGGCTCAGAGGGATACAGTCCTAAATGTAACATATCCAGCGCTGTAGCATGGAGGGGTCCTCGGTTTTGGGGGAAGAAGTTCATGGTCCCCTGAGCCAAACCTAGTCTGTAACGGACCTGAAGTCACGCATGCCTCTGAAGCAAGATAAAGGTTAAACATCTGAAATGTTCCTGGTGATGCTGCTATTCTGAGTCTCTTAGATGTGCAGAGGCAACCAGGTACTTGATCTGGGTTTTGAAAAATGATCTGATTGTGCCTCCAGTGAGTGGCTTTTCAGTAGAAGCCCCGGAATGCAGCCTTATCTTCTTCTTCTCTCGGGCTGATCCTTTGTCCTGGCCACTGGCCTTTCTCCTTCCTCAGACAAGGAGGTTTGCTTGATTGGGAAGAGGAACAGATGCAGACAGCCTAATCTGTTCTTGGCAGGCACCACAATCTGAATTGCTGTGGGGGTCAGGAGGATCATAAATAATTCACAGGGTTCTGGTTCTCTGGGATGAGATGGACCAAATTAGTCATAATTTCATTGTGTTCTCCCTCTTCTCACCCCAAACTCCATACACCCCTATAGCCGCTTATCCCCTAAGCCAGCATCTTCCCTTTGATGCCTTAGAAGGAGAGGGGCGGGTAGGCTCTCCCCAAATGAACATGAAACACGTTGAGTTGGTGTGTGAAGATGCTGTGATGCAGAAATTAGGACATCTTGAAAGCTGAAACATAAAACAGCATTTTTAAAAGGGAAAAGAAGTCCAATGTGTTTCCAATATGCTCCGCACAGGAAACGGGACGGAGGCTCCGGTGATGCTGAGGGGCGTCACCTCCAGCTGGAGGGCTTTTATCACTGCTCTGTTATCATCTGTGCATCAGATCCCTAAGATCTTTTTACTCCAGCTCCAGGAGACAGTGGGTACTAAAGGCTAGAGAGCTTGGAATGTCAGCGTGACCTTGCGGGCCCCTCTGTCTCCTTCAGCATTTAAAAATTCAAATAATAAGCCTGGTCCCTGTCTGACGCGGAGTTGTGAATGTGTGAGGGCCAGCGCCTCCGCAATCCAAAGTGACCTTTTGTTTGAGACTTACTCTCTTTTATCCAAAGATGGGGGAAGAAAGCAGCTCAAAAGGCAGGACCAAGACTTCAGGCATCTGTTTAACGTTGTTTAGACACAGAGCAGGGCTTCCCTGGTGGCGCAGTGGTTGAGAGTCCGCCTGCCGATGCAGGGGACACGGGTTCGTGTCCCGGTCTGGGAAGATCCCACATGCCGCGGAGTGGCTGGGTCCGTGAGCCATGGCCGCTGAGCCTTGCGCATCCGGAGCCTGTGCTCCGCAACGGGAGAGGCCACAACAGTGAGAGGCCCGCGTACCACAAAAAAAAAAAATAATAAAATAAAATAGACACAGAGCAGAGGCTAAATGCGACCCGAGTGCCATTCTGGCTAGATCTGGGGTGGAGAGAGACCCCAGCTCAATGTCTTTACTGCCATCAGCAGGACCAGTCCTCCTCTCTGCCACCACCAGGGCCTCACAGCAAGCTTCTGAGTCCCCTGCCTTGCTGGGTTCTAGAGCCGGGACACGAGGCAGCCTCCAATGGAGACAGCCCCCGCAGTGGAATGTGCAGGGAAGACCACGGTGATCCACTTACATCCACCCTCCCTACTGAAGACTTAGAGTTCGTCAGACCCCTCCCCTACTCTCCTCCCTCTGGCACACTCTCTCTCTTTGCCCCTCTCCTTGCATGTGGAATCAAGAGAGCTGTTAGTTCCTCAAAGCAGGAGGTACTTAGCAGTTTTCAACAAAGGTTTATTGGAAAAAGTGTGAGGGAGATTAAAGGGTTTTGGATTATCTACAAACTTTCTTTCTCTTTCTGTTTTACAGAGACCAGGCATGATGCTAATTAAATAAGTGCTGCTCAAACAGCAGTCACTCAGTCCTTGCCTTTAAGAAGCTGAATCTAGAAAAGGAAACATAAGTAAACACAATAGTTTCTTCTGGTATCAGTTTGCTTCCTTTCTTACAATAGATATTATTAGAGGTCAAGTAATTTCACCAGCAATAGATGGTGATGGTATCATTAACACAGTAGATATTAGGAAAGTTTTCTATTTATGTTGATGATGATGGTAAATATGCTTTGTGATGTTATGCAGGAACCCTCACTCCTCCCTTAGTGTTCCTTTGTGTCGTCAACAGTGGGGGACAGAAACGATGTCAGTCTACGTAGTTCACGATGTCAGTCTACGTAGTTCTGTAGAATCTCACAGGCAGACAGGACTTCATCTGCGACAGCGTGGTGTGGGTGTAGAGTGGGGAGGACGCGGGAGAGCTCTGGACACATTGCAGGACCCACCACCTGAGATTCCAGGGGAGCACGAGGCGGTGTGATGCTTCAGCTTCCTCACCCCTCAGGTCCCTGTGTCGAATGGGCCAGGCGATCTCCAAGCTCCTCACTGAACACTGGGTCTTGCATCCATCCTCTACCTTTGACAGAGAAGGACACTGATGCCAGAGAGTTTAATTAACCCGTCCGAGGTCAGTAGGAGCAGAGCCAGAAGTAGAATCCAGTTCTCTGGCTCCAAGTCCCCTGTCCTTTCCACTTCCCCTGTCATAATTTCAGGGTGGTCAGAGGCAGTGTAAGATATTAGTGAAATGTTAGGGCTTTGCAGACAAGTAAAGTAACAAAGCAGCGTGAAGAAAAAAATCGGGACCCTCAAAGTTTGGTCATGGTTCATCCAAAAATGTGTCCAGAATACCTGGGCTTCCTCAGGTACACTCGACTGGGATCCACAGCCCTGAGGGTATTTGTCATCCCTCCCCCAGCCATTCAGGGCGGCCACTGGCCTGAGGGTGCCCCTCTGACCAGGAGTGGCCTCCAGTGCCGCCTGCTGCAAACCCAGAGCAGGGCCAGCCTCAGGACAAGGAGGCCAGACGGGGGCAGAAGCCCCATCTGCACCCTCGGGCCCTCACCACGGTGCTGGCAGCAGACCCACAGTTCGGGCTGCCGGTCATCTTTTCACAGCCCCGAGGATCTCCCACTCTCCCTCCTGTCTCCAGCTCTGCTCTTGAGGGTGTCTGCTGTCAAGCGCAAAGCTCTCTAAATGATTTCAGCGTCAAAAGAAAAGTACCTGTCTCAGAGAGTTTAAATGAGTTCAGTTATTTTATGGCCATTTTTATCGTTGCAGTTTGGAAACTTAGGGTGGCAATCCAGCAATATTGCCCACTTTTCCCCAGGCTGTGCAGCATGGCATTTTGTTTTGACCCAAAAACCCATGTGTGCCAGCCCCTTGCCACTGTCATTGTGTCTTCAGTTTTCTTGAAGCAGTCATTTTGAGGAAAGAAACAGCATATGTAAAAAATTACATGGAGCCTGTAAACACAGTTGAGGCCAAAACACAGAGCTGCTTTTAGACATGCATCGTAATGAGTATTCTGATAATTTAGTTGCAGCACGTCAATAAAAGATCCAATTAAAGGAAAAAAACATACTTACGGAAAATACAAGTGCACTTTTTAAGGCTGCTTGGGGAAATGTATCCACTGCACAGACACGTACATTTTTAAAGTTCATACCCTGCCTCATTCCAAAAGGATTTGAGATAGTTTCGGCGCAAATATTGGCAGATAGAACCATCTGAACTCAACATTTTCATGCCAGAATGACTTCCTGCCAGCACAGGGCTACACAGGTACAACTCTACCCCCGTTTCCAGAAAGAGAGAGAACTAAAGGCACTTCCCCGACTTGGTAGTTGGGTGGAGCAAAGCCAAATGACCTTGAAGCTGGTTCTGCTCAGGTGTGCAGACATGAGAACCAGGCTCTTAATCTGTTTCTGGTGATCACCTCCTCTCCTCTGACCTTAACCAAAGTTTTATCTCTGGGTGCCAGTCCTGTTCCCCAAGGCTGAGGTCATCCTCAAAAACCTGTGTGATTTTCCTGGTCCTCCAGGCTCAGGAAGCTTCCATCCTGTCCCTAGTCTTCTTTGTGGTAGGAGCTCTCCCCTTGAACCCTGATCCCAGGGGCTCCCCCCTCGAACCCCAATCTCTCCTCCTAAGGTGAAGGGAAAGAATATAGACTTTGAAATCACAGCTCTGGGAATGAATCCAGAGTCTGTCTGCCTTTCACTGTCCTTAAAACCTTAACAACTTGCTTAGCTTCAATTTCTTCATCTTGAAATGGGAGGAAGAGTAGTACCAATCCCAGAGGTTCTGGTGAGGATGAAATGAGATAACACCTACAACACGCGGGGCCTGATACATGAGCATTTAATGCATGGTCACCATTGTTATTAAACTTGCCTCTCCCTAAGCATACCGGACAGCAGCCATGTATCTCCTGAGTCTTCCCGTCCCGCCTATAAACAAGCTTTCCTGCGGGCCAGATCTACTCAGCCCCCAGGATGCCCTCCAATACCCCTTGCTGGACCTCCCTCCCTCCTCCAGCCCACTCTCCACCCCCCATCAGCATGATGTCCTGATTCTGCACACCAGGGGCCTGCCTTGCATTGTTCCCCTGCAGCCACGTCTGTTCCGCGTTCAAGTGTGTGTGTCTAGACTCTCCCACACTCTCCTCCCACCACCTCAGCCCTGTTCTGATGTAAAGATAGAACTAATGCTTAATAGTTAAAAGAGTGGGCATTTTCTTCAACATCACTGTATGTCTCTTTTGTTGGAAAAAAAACAACCCTTTTGGTGTTTCATGACTTTTACCCTTCATTTTCTCATCCAATCCAAAAATAGTAGCTACAAGGATGAACAAGATGGACCCAGTGCCTGCCCGAAATTTGCTTGCTGTTTAGTAAGGGACTAGTATACGGGGTGATAGATTATATATTTGTCAAAACATATTAAAGGCCCTGTTTTAACTTTGTAATTTACGTGGTTCTTCCACTGGGGCAAGTTACTTAACCCATCTGTGCCTCATCTTCTTCATCTGAAAAATGGAATAATGATAGCTTCTACCTACAGTTCAACAAGCAGCCTCAGCTCTCCCCTCTTCGGGACTCCTCAGTGCAGTACACAAACTGCACAACTGTATGAAGAGCTCTGAATTTGATAATTCACTTTCAGTAATTAAAACAAGTCTGGTGCATTGTAAGTGCACAATAATAAGTTATTATTAATTGTAGTCATAAAACACATAGGGCATGCAGAGATTCTCTCATTCAGAGCCTTATATATTTTTGCAGCAGCTCGTCTCTTTAGAAACATTTGCAGTCCTCCTTGGATGTAAGAAGACAGCTTTCTTATCAACTATCGCACGTTCCCCCTTCAGGAGCTGCTGAATCAGGTAGGATGTCTCTTTCAGTTCTGACCCCTGCTTCAGCACTCCTTCTAAGAGGGTAATAAATGAGCATGGTGAGTTTTCCTGCTGCAGTTAACTGCTTTCTGTGAGATGCGTCAGGAGATTATCTGAGGGTGTTTGGATAAATGCTAGATTACTTGGAGGCTATTTATAAGTGTAGCAATGAGGAAAAGTTGAAGGAGGCATGAAGGATGAGAGGGAGGGAAGTGATGCCAGAATGTTAACTGTGAAGACAGAGGAGGAGAGTCGGGGAAGGAAAACATAAAGGGAGGCAAGCGGCTGAGCTGGAAACATTTGAGCAGAGAGGGCAGGAAGGGGGCATCAGAGGGTGAGGGGAAAGAGGGTGCGGAGAGAGAGAAGTCATTGTCTACCAACGAAAAGGCTGAATATTGAATAGACAAAATACCTCAGGCAGATTGGGAAGAAAGTGGAACAAAAGAAATGGAAAAAGAAAGTTGGAATGAATATAATTTGATGCAGAAATGGAGAACACATATTAGATTATGGCTATTTTATATAAAACAAAGGAGCAAATGTTTTGCCTGATAGAGATTACTGAGCTCCTCTGAAGTCACTACCATAAGAATTGCATGACAGTTTCATCCTTTTTTTTTTTTTTTTTTTTTTTTTTTTGCGGTACGCGGGCCTCTCACCGCAGTGGCCTCTCCCGCTGCGGAGCACAGGCTCCGGACGCGCAGGCCCAGCGGCCATGGCTCACGGGCCCAGCCGCCGCGGCATGTGGGATCTTCCCGGACCGGGGCACGAACCCGCGTCCCCTGCATCGGCAGGCGGACTCTCAACCACTGCGCCACCAGGGAAGCCCCTGTTTTGTTTTTTTTTTTGCATTATATTTGAAATAGACACACTAGGGAAACTTAAAGAGTATCTTTATCATAAGTTGAACTCCTAAGTTATAGCATTTCAAATGCTGAAATTAATATAATATAATACAATATAATACTATAAAGGAAATTATAATATGGGTAAAGAAAAACTGAAGTTATACTGCTAATAAGACTGTTTATATCACCTCTTCTTAGTGTGCTTTATCAGCAGTGGTATATCTGTCTCATAACATCCCTTTAAGATAAACAGAGGCGTGTAGCATGGTTTTTACTTCACCAAAAGAGATTAAAAGAATAGTCAAATAATCCATAAGTCATTCGCAGAGCTAGGAACATCATCAGGTTTCCTGTTCCATTCTTACAATGACGCCCACTCTATGCATCCTCCAGAAACAAATGAAGCTGGGGATTGGACATACTCGGGTGAGAGTCCAGGCACCCTGATGTATTAACTTTATAAACTGGAACAGCTAACTTAGCCTCTCTGAAATTTCATTTCCTCCTTCTGTAAAATGGGGATACTGCTACTTTTTCCCCAGGATCATTATAACTATTAGAGATAAAAATATATAAGGGGGGCTTCCCTGGTGGCACAGTGGTTGAGAGTCTGCCTGCCAATGTAGGGGACACGGGTTCGTGCCCCGGTCCAGGAAGATCCCACATGCCGCGGAGCGGCTGGGCCCGTGAGCCATGGCCACTGAGCCTGTGTGTACGGAGCCTGTGCTCCGCAGCGAGAGGGGCCACAACAGTGAGAGGCCCGCGTACCGCAAAAAAAAAAAAAAAAAATATATATATATATATATATATATATATATATATATATATATAGGATTTGGAACAAGTATATGGTCAATAAACATTACCTATTATTATTTTCATGCAGCAGAACCCAGTAATATACATCTTTTAGTCAAGAAAAAGCATCATTGCATCAGCAAGGAAAGGGGGGAATAGGGTGGCAAGATTAAATCAAGGAAGAGAAGGAAAATAATCACGTGAAAAAGCATGCTGGAGTCAATGTATTATAAAGGGAAATGTATTTCTTTACACTGCTCTGAGTCAGTGTACCTAAATGGAAATGAGTCCAGAAATGGAGTAAATTCAGCCACAGACGTCAGAAATGCTATTCCAATGGAGGTTTGCCATCCCTCAGAAGATGTCTTAATCTGTACCTTAAGGTTAAGGTAAAGAGATAAGTGGAAACGAAACTATAAAAACAAGTGTTACATAGGTTGAAGCTTGATTTTTTGATGTTGAAAAACCTGAATATTAGCAGCAGCCATTTCCTCTTGGACTTGATCATCCACACTTAAATCCTCGCTAGAGCCCCAGGTCCTATAGGCCTTCTAAATCATGTAACCAGTACGTTGAATAAGCATGGCTCAGGAGGTCAGATCATAAAGCAATCTTATTTTGTTTCTCAGTGTTACTTTCAGTTATTCAATGGGGTCTAGTTCTTTCCCTATTTTTGGATGAACATTGGGCAAGTCCATAACTTTTCTGGTCACACTTAGAAAATACAAACGTCTTAATTTAGTAATTTATATGTCTAATCCCATGTAATAGTCAAAACTTCAAGCCTGGGGCTTCCCTGGTGGTCCAGTGGATATAAGACTCCGTGCTTGCACTGCAGGGGGCGAGGGTTTGATCCCTGGTGGGGGAACTAAGATCCCACATTCCATGAGGTGCAGCCAAAAACAAAAAACAAAAAAAGGCATTCTCTCTCTCCCAGCTTCTGCCTGTTTCTGCTCCCTTGAAGAAGGGAGGTGTGGCCAGCTGCCTCTCTCTTCCCTCCTGTAAGGCTCCTGGTCCTCCTCCCATAGCTGATAAATTGCAGTTCCCAACCCCTGCAAGGTTCCAGAGATAGGAAAGCTGTTACCTTCCTGACACGTGTGATGAGCTGGCCTGACACTGTCTGGTCTCAACCTGCTCTTTCTCTTACATGCACCTTGGTGGGGGCTTTTGAGACACCCATATCCCTGGAGATCACCTGCAGTTCCTTTGATGTGAAGGGTAGGAAAAGGAGAGCAGGATCTTCCAGTGCTGTCTTGAGGAGGAAGGCTTGTGAAGAAAGGGCTGGCCATTTGAAAATGAGTTTGCTCATCTCTGTTTTAGAAAAACGAATCATGAACAATGAAGGGAGAAAGGGAGTGATGCATAATCATTCATTTTAAAATCCTTTCAAACTATTGAGTTTGCAACCAAGTTACAAAGCACTATGTATCAAGCTCTAAATTCTCACAAAGTATTGGGTTGAGCCATGGGAAATTCTGACTTTGTTAGACTAGAAAAATGTTCAAATGTTGGCAATTTCATTTGGTTCAGACACTTCTTTACCCCCTCTCATCACTAATACTGAATTCTGCCTTGTAGTTTAGAAATTTTAAAACTTAAATTTTACTTTTATCATCCCACGACTAGATCCTAAGCTTCCTGAGGTGAGGAATGGCAACGACTTACCTTTGTATTCCCTGAAGCACCCAGCACACAGTGGTTGCTGAGAGAAACTTAATAGCTCATACCACAAACTCAGAGAGTCATGCTGGAACTCATTATTGGCCGCAGAATTGCAGAGCTCGATTCTAATCATCAAACTTTCCCTTGATACAGAAAGTAGAAAGTACAAGAAGTTGAAAAACCTTACATGTGGTCGGCAACTTTAAGAAAACTTTGTACTATTCCCTCGTAAATTGCCCAGGGGAGGGAAGGGAGAGGGAAAGATAGAACCTCCTCCAGGATACAAAGAGGGGCAGCTGTGGAGGGAGGAGCCGGCACCAGGCTGGAGGTCCAGCCTCCAGCCTCAGACACCCTCCAGATCCGAGGGAGGCAGTTAGACCAAGCCCGCTTTCCTATCCTCCTCCCTGATGTCAGACAAGGACAAGAGCAAAAGCAGGGTATTGAGAGGATTGTACGCCCCTTCTGCCCGCTCATTGTCTAATGAGAAATTATTTCTTGGCGATCGTTTGAAAAAATGCCAGTCCCAACCCGCTCTCTCTGGTGTTTGTCTGATCTGATTGGAAATTCCCGAGTGTGTTTAGGGTTTTGTTCTAGAATGCGTAAACATAGCTGAAATTGCAGAGTGTCATCTGTTACATATTTGGAGAAGCTTTTTAAAACCTAACTTGACACTAACCTGCCAACTCTGACCCAGAATTCCAGACAGATACGTGGGTCTTCTAAAATCATAAACATTTGATGTTTGTGTTCCTGAACTGGCTTTTTTAATGCAAAAATATTTGCATCTGGCGTTTTGAAATCTTCTAAAGGAAGTTTTCCAGACACCTTTGGGGGTGTGATTTTTTTAATCGAATAAAACTGCCAGTTCTGTAAAATTCTGCTAGGATTTTCACTAGACACTGCTTCAAAACACCCTCAGATTTATCAGTGCCAAAATCCCCAGTCACAAAGATGATATTAGCATTTTATTATAAATGCATTTGGGATCCTCAGTAACTTGAAAGGCTTCTATTAGGATGAAACATAAGGCTAATTAATGAAATATGGAGCTAAGCACTGTGCCAAATGAAATAAATATTTATTGGAAATAACCAAAATGACTTTGCTGCAGTAGAAAGACCCTAAAACTGTACTCTGTGGAATAATGTTCATAAAGCATGTTCATATGTTTTCACAAACACGTGCTGAATATCATGCCCAGTTCGCTAGAGCTGGGTAGGAGCAGGGTGAGGATTACCTCTACCGCCTGGGAGCAGTCACACAGTCGAACAATATTAAAGAAGTATTTATGATCAATACTCTTAAAACCTCAAGAGAAATTTTAAAACTTAAATTGTTTGAGGCTTAGCTGTATGGCTCCCAATTAAATGAGTTGTGTCTTTAAATACCCATGCCCTACTGAAAATTCCCCATAGCTTTTTTTAAAAAGCTATAAATGTGTTACTGGCGACCGAATTCAGCTTAATAAATTTCAGAAGGTTTTGATAGTTCCTTCACACTTTAGCTCATAAAAGGTGTAGGCAAGTAAGCAGTATCATTTTTCCCACCTTCCACATGATTGGGAAGGATACGAAATCCAGTTGCATTTCATTAGAGCGATTTTGGGGAGTCTAAGATGGCTCAGGAGGAAAAGAGGACTCCAGATAAGTCCTTGGTACCTAAGGTGACACATTGCACACGGCTCTAAGTGCCCCTCTCCTGCTGTATCAGGATCACAGACAGTCTCAGGCCTCTGCTGACCTAAGGTTTGTCACTGATGACTCAACCAGAAGACCTACTTAGGCCTGTTTAGGATTCACAGCTTACAAGCAATTCTTTCTATCATATAATGATCACTCTTAGGTCACAGATGCCCCCAAAGGACCCTGGTTTCAGAGCAACTTAATCCTCTGTAAGTTTCAGACTCTCCTATGAGTCTAGTCCCGTTGGAAAGCGTTAGATTCCAGTGTCAATCAGCTTTTGGCTCTTCTGTTTCCCTGATAAGAATTAAAAGTGGGTTGGATCCTCCCAGCGCTGTTTGCTGGACACCCTGGACAGTGGTGACTTTGTGACTCAGCGTTGAGGTCATTATTTTATAGAGCAGCACAAAAAGTTGCTCTTAGAAGCCAACACTAAAAACTCTCCAACTTGTTATGTCAGTGATTTTGACATTATACATGTTCCTCCCTTTCCTTTCAATATGAATACATCCAACACAGCCCCTGCCTCTCCCAAAGTTAGAGCTTTACAAAAAGTACCTTTGGCATAACTCACCAACTGGTGTCATAATTACAACTTGTTTCCCTGGCTTCCTGTTTGGGAACTCAGCAAAGGCAACAGTGAGTGGGCCTGAGACATGCTTTTTGAAAAGTCCATGATTCCACCGATGCCATCCTTCATGACACAAGTCACTGCTGCTGCTCTGCAGAGGAGTGGCAAACTGATACCCTATGTACTCAGTCAGAAAGCTATGTGGGGTCATTGTTTGGAGTGAGCTTTCTCTTAGGAAAATAGATGTCCAACAAAACAGCCTGAATTTAAATTCTTCAGGGTAGATGAGATCAGATAGAGCATCAGTCTTAACGAGCACCTGTTTACTGGCAGGCTAGGCTGTGAGGTTTACCCCCAAGCAAATGTGAATGTTTCTTTTTCCATGTTCCAGGTAATGGAACCAAACCGGAGAAAAAGAGAGGTTCCTCTTGATTTTCCCAGCAGAGGTCACCATTTTCATGATCTGGATGGGTTTTGTGCATTAGAATCCACATGTTGAAAGGACCATAGTAACGGAGCCCTCAGTTCCTGGAACTGAGAACAGATCCTCTACAGGACACTTTATTCTGTGGCTAAAGAAAAATAGCGATTGTCTGGAAAACGTAGGTTGTTCAAGCAACCTATGTTTAAATTGGATCTTGAAATTTGAGAAGTCTCCACTAAGCTAAAGTAAATACATCTCCTTTGAATATTTTCATGCACGTGTACACATGCAACTATTGTTTTTAGATTATTTTGGCTGCTTTAAATTATGGCTTTTTTCCCCCTTTAGAAAAATTTAATCCAAAAGAAGAGTCATAAATATTACTTATTGCAAATTTCTGAGGCACTGCGGCATTAGTCCTGTCTACCTTTAAAACCAATTCTATAGGCATGGAAAATGACAAATGTATATATTGAACATTTGAATTTGGTTTTGTAGGATTTAGTGTCCTTAAGTGGCTAGGCAGAGTTATCATGCCCTTTTGTTCCTTTACTTGTGAACTTTTGTAGACTCTTGTCTAGCAGTCATCCAGGTCTTATGCTAAAGGCATTGAACAATACCTTGTGTAGGATGAACCATTACATTGTCAAAAGCCTTTCTAATAAAGCAAGGGATCAAGTAGTTCACACTAGAACTCAATAAAAATACCTTCTCTAAGAGAGAGTAGGGAATAATGATCATAAATAGTACCCCATGGAAATCTTTGAAAATGGATTTTCTGAAAAATATTTGTTGTCCCTCATGAATCATTATTTTGAATATTTCTGTCATGTAAATCTCCCTAAAATAAATTAGGATGAAATGCAGAGAGTAAAGTTACTTCTTCCCCAGTAGATTGCTGTGTATGCAAGCTTAGCTGGTTGCTGAATAATTTTGAACAGTAGAGAGCAGTAGAAGAGTATCAGAGAGTATAGCTGGCCAAAAATCAAGATGCTGGAAAACAGAATAAGGGCATGTTCTCCTAAAAAGATGTTCGGTTTCTACCGACAGGGAAAGACACTTTTGAACTATATCATAAATGTATCCATTTTTAGAGAATGGCTAAATAACATCCAAACAATAATCTGTCAAACAGGAATGTGAGTATTTTCTTAATTTTTTTTATTGTGGTAAAAGTCACATAATATAAAACATACTATTTTAACCATATTTCAGTGTACAGTTGGGTGGCATAGTACATTCACATTGTGGTGCAGCTCGCACCATCATCCATCTCCCGAATTTTTCACCTTCCTAAGCTGAAACTCTGTCCCTTTAAACACTAACTCCCCATTTCCCCTCCCAAGCCCCCCACCCCCCAGCCCCTGGCATCTACCAGTGTCCTTTCTGACTCTCTGAACTTGACTATTCTAGGTACCTCGTATAAGTGGAATCACACAGTATTTGTCTGCACCTAATGTATATTGGAATAGGAATACCAGTATATATACTGATCAGCTGTTTATTAGAATTAAAGCTGTTTACTTTGGAGGAGTGGAAATATTCAGTAACAAATTCTGTACAAGCTCCATCATCATTAATAGCTATAATCTAAAGCAGGCCTCAGACTAAGCATATAGGAGAGTCATCAGAATCAGTGTCATTTCGGTGAATGCCAATTTATATGGAACATTCAAGACATTTCCATCAATTTACCAATAAATGTGTTTGCCACTCACTATGTAGTCAAACTAGCCTTTGTAGAAACTACACCATAATTCTGATGTTTCCCTTTGGCCTTGGTAACCCCACTGGGGTGGCAGTGAATGCAGCAGTAGTAAAAACAAACAAACAAACAAAAACCAACATCACTGCCACCACGCTTACTCTTGCCAGACACGGAGCAGTCCACATCTATTGTACTGTTTCCATTTCAAGCCTCACTTGACCACATGTCCACCACTGAATTCTTGGTTCCTTGCCTATGTTTCTTCCCATCTCGTAAATGGTCCCTGCGTCCACCCAAGCCAGCAACATAAGAATCATCCTTGACCCTCCCTCCTCCTTACCTCCTGCAACAGCAAGTCCTCTGGATTCCAATTCTAAAATATACCTCAAATCCATTCCCTTCTTTCCACTCCACTGTCACATCCCCACCTGGGCTGCCATCACCTCACACCTGCACCACTGCCAGAGCCTCCAGCTGCCCTTTCTCCTCCCAGCAGCAATGTGGTCTTTATATTTGAAAACATGGATCGGATCCTGGCGTTCTCCTGAGTGAAACCCTTCGGCTTCTGCCCACTGAGCTGGGAATGCAAAGCAAACCCAAGTTCTTTCTGACTCAGGACCTTCCCACATGATGCTACCTCTGCTCAAAGGCTATGTGATTTGGGGAAGTCACTCAATCTTCTGGGCCCTGGTTTCCTCCTCTGAAAAGAGGGAGCTTGGTTGTTTTCCAGCAGTGATCTTCCGATTTCCTTTGATAAGACAAGTTCTCTTGAATTTATCTTTTAATACCCTTCTACCAAGCACTGATCCTGAGGTCTAGGAGAGATTAGCCACATGTCCATCGGAACATATTTTCCAAGGATAGTACAGGAATACAAAATGCTTTGAAATTGAGATGTAAATGTTAACCAGCACTGTTTTCAATTAATAGAGAGATGTTTATACCATATGAGAAGCCTGGAAGTCTAAAATTACAGCAGGGCAGGAGACTTAATCCTTAGAAAGTAAATTGACTGCTCTCTCCCTAGGCTGTATCTGAATGCGCCAGTCACATGGGGGTGCCTAGCTAAACTGGCATTCTAACCAGCCTGTATTAAAAGTGTATTTTCAAGGTTTATGCTGTTCTCATCATTAGGACAGTGTTGTCAGGTTTCCAATTTCAGATTGTCAGACACCCAAACCAGAATTCTGAGCCAAATGTCCTTTCTTCCGTCGCCTATAGCAGACGTTCCTAAACTAGTCTACCACAGAAAATGAAGGTGAATTCTTGAAATATGTTTGTTTATTAACTGAGCCAACCCCACACCAATTCAATCCAGTTCTGCAAACTTTGTTGAGTATCTCCTAGATGCCAGGTACCTACGAAGTACCAGGCTACAATAAGTAGGTCCTGGGCCCAGCACTCAAAGGGCTCACAGTCCAGCAGGCAGACCCAGATGCAAATAAATGATGTCAGAGATCCGATGAAAAAATAAAGGAAGGTGCTGTGGTCTCTGGGGCAACAGTGCTTATCTCAGCGTGGAGGGACGAGGCAAAGTGTGATGGACGAATAGTATTTACCTGTCAAAGAAGAAAACAACATTGCAGGAAAGGGAGTCGGGTATGCAAACCAACAGGAGTGCAATACCTGTGTCCTTTGGGGGAATGGCTGGGGTTCCAGAGGGTCTGTGGCTGGAGATAAAGCTGGAAAGAGAGGCAGGCACCATGTTGTGAAGGGCCTGGTATGATCCGTATGCTCTCCCTAAAGTTTGACTGTATCCTGAAATAGTAATCACTAACTGCCACTTTCCATGAAATAACATGTAATCCTACAGAGCTAAGATTCCAGCCCACGTCTGCCATCTCTTCAGCCCTGCTATGAACCACTGTTACTCTGCCTCCAAGATAAAAGGATAAAACTCTGTGACCCTGGCAAGTTACCCAACACCTCTGAACCTCCCTCCATCCTCTGTAAAGTGGGAATAATCTGTACAATGGGAATAATTGGGTTGTTGTGAGAACTAAGGTTAGAACATGTGAAATATTTAGCATGGTGCCATGTACGTGGTATGTACCTGCCATTATTATCATCTTCAACATCATCATTATAATTAATTTTTAAGATTTTAAGAAATGAAACAACATAACCATATTTGCATGTTAAAAGGTGTCTAAGATGGCAGGGTGAAGGGAGGCTGGGGTGTTGCCAACCCCGGGGGGCACCATTCACTTTGTAGTCGGTGTGTAAGTGCCCCTTGGACCCAGGCTGCACAACAGCTCTCAGAAGAACGAGACAAGCAGTCATCCAGAAATGATGAAAACGTAAATGGGGGGAGCAGAGAAGAAGGGGCTGTGATAGATACTTAGGAACTAGGGACTGGGTGGGTCAGGACGGTAAAGCAGTGGCAGCAGACTTGATCAACTGCCAGGTTTCTGGCCTGAGTAGGTGAGCTGAGTGGAGACGTGGGGCAAGCGAATCAACTCAGATGACTGTATGTTTCTGAATATGTGTCTCTAACTTCTTTTCAAACAGAAAATAAACACGGTTTTAGATTAGTGATCTTTTTTTTAATTTAGTGTGTCTCTTCCTCTTAGGAGTGTCAATAACTGGGATTGACTGTGTTCTTAATAACATACCCCCGTGAGGGTCAGTGCCAGGACGAACGTCAGAATCCTGTTTTGATTTTCATTATAGCCATTTTCAGTCTGGCAAGACTGACCCTGTTATTTCTGAATTAATGATTTCAGTCACCCAAGGCGTCTTGTAAGTGAAATGTGATGCGTACAAATGAAGTCTCCTAGTGGTTGTGGGAAGGTTTTTCATCTTGTTAGTATATGTTTACAGTACCTCATCACAGGGCAAGAGAATATAAAGTTTTAACAACAGAGGAGAAAACAGTTCTGTATGTGTATCCTTTTGTAAAGACAACCTCAGAATATCCTGAAAATAGAAAAGACAGAAAAATGTTGTGTCACTCCCTCAGCCCCTGGCAAGTCTGCAACCCTGGTATTTCATTCACACCCATTGGTTTGGGATTTTGGGAGACATCTGCATCCCCAGGAGCAGGCAGGTGGAGGGCTGCAGGGTGACTTCCTCAGCCCCTTTTGAGTCCCAAAATAACTTTCATATTTTACCTTATATTTTACCTTACTTGTGAGTTAGTTTAATAGCTCACATTGGCTGAAACACTTTCAGGGGGAAGGGGGATTTTATTTTTGCCCCTGCTTTATCCTAAGTGCTTATCAAATAGGCCATATTTGAAGTGTAGCTTCACTCCTAAGGGACCAGAACCAGAGCTGTCGATGCCTTGATCACATTCCAGGGTCAATTCTGTAAAGCACACACTTTACCTGAGATTGACGTCACCCTGCTTATCCTTTATCCACTGCTCCTTCCTTAGTTTGTTTGTTTTAAAGCAAAATAAACCCTTTTAATGTTCAAAACAACTAATCGTAAAACAACAAGGTCCTACTGTATAGCACAGGGAAATATAATCAATATCCTGTGATAGATCATAATGGAAAAGAATATGAAAAAGAACATATATGTATAACAGAATCACTTTGCTGTACGGCAGAAATTAACACAACATTGTAAATCAGCTATACTTCAGTAAAATTTTTAGAAAACAAAACAAAAAAACCCCAACTAATCATAATAAACATCCAATAATTAGGAAATAAATCTAAAAACAAACTTTAAAGAAATAAACCATCTGTACAATTTGATACAATAATAATAATAACAACGACAACTAGCATTTGTCGAGCCCTAATCACATATAAGTGCTGTGCCGCATCATTTACGTATATTACTGTATTTAATCCTCACAACTACAATGAAAGATCCATTACTTCCATTTTATACATGAGAAGCTTGGGCTCAGATATACAGACGCTGATTAGAGTGTTTGTTAGAAATGCCTACAGGCCATCTGAGAGCAGGAACAGGTGCCAGGCAGAGGGGTGGCCAGGCACCCAGTGGACTTCTGTTTGGGCCATGAGTCCACTCCCTTGCTCTGGGAGGTGACTTTCAGTGTTGCTCAGCCCCAACTCTTTGCAACTTCTAGAATAAACTTCCGTGTTGGTGCTGTTGGCGTCGGGGCTCGTGATCCAGTTCTTCCTCAGGTATGATGACCACTTGCTCTCCCCTGCTGCCCTCTCCACAACAAACCTGTCGTTCCTCCATTCTCTCTACGAGTCATTATTGAGCACTTTCCACGTGCCAAGCCTGCTCTAAGGACTGGAGATCTAGCAGTGAACAAAACCAACTATTCTGTGGCCATCTCTGTTCTGTGGAGCTTAATTCTCTTGGGCATGACAGAAAATAAAGAAGTAAAGAAATCACCCTGAATCTTTTAAATCAAACCCCCTTTCCATCTCATACCTGAATCCAGGTTTCACATCAAAAAACCTTGCAAGGGCCTTTTCTCACCTGCCATAGGCGGTCTGTTTCTCCTTCTTAGGCTATGAGAATTCATTGAACGGATCGTTCTGGCCTCGGTGTTTCTCACTCACAAGCCTAAATACTGAGCACAGTTGTACAGGTCTACCAGCTCTTCTATATCAGTTTCCCTCTTTATTATATGTTCATTCTCCCAGTAGCTAAAACACAAGAGAAACTAGCCAGTCATATAGTCTTTATTCCTGAACAAAGTGTCTGCCTCAGATCCTTCCATCTTTAACAGCATGGAATAATATAGAAGAGAACAAATGCCGCCTTTGCTAGTCCTTCCTTGCCAGATGCCTGTATCTTTCTTCTGGCCTGTGGTCTGGCTCCTTGAGCTCAGTAGATCCAAAGGCACCAGCCCCACCCCCAGACACTGCTCCAGTCATCATCTGACAATACTGTATTGACAGTCTCCCTCAGCCTCGTGATGGGGGAAAGGGTGTGACTGCCGACCTTCTACCTTAGGGAAGAATATGGTAGACCCCTCCTTAATGTTTTTAGGAACTAGTCCTAAGCCCTTAGCCAATATTCAGGTTCATAAATGATGCTGTAATAGCACACAGTTTCTCCCATAAAGTGCAGTCAGGTGTAAGTGGTCCCTTAGAAACTTAATGATGCTGTAAATATTGAACCCAAATATTTGAATTTCTTCTAAGAATTGTCAGTTATGCACAACCCTTATGCTTCTCTCCGTTCCCAGCATCAGTGCAAGGAGGTAACTCTCCTGTGGGGCTATGGTTGGAAGTAAAAGTTGCCACCACAATGGAGTTACAGTGACTTGAGTAAGAGTAATTACAGCAGTAACTGACACGGTGTTCACTGTGTGTGAGGCTCTAAGCTGAGAGCTGTACGTATATCACTCAGTCCTCCAGCAGCCTTCAAGGTAGGCACTATTATTATTCCCCCCCCCCCTTTTTTTAACATCTTTATTGGAGTATAATTGCTTTACAATGGTGTGTTAGTTTCTGCTGTATAACAAAGTGAATCATCTATACATATACATATGTCCCCATGTCTCTTCCCTCTTGCATCTCCCTCCCTCCCACCCTCCTTATCCCACCCCTCTAGGTGATCACAAAGCACTGAGCTGGTCCCCCTGTGCTATGCAGCTGCTTCCCACTAGCTATCTATATTACATTTGGTAGTATGTATATGTCCATGCCACTCTCTCTTTGTCCCAGCTTACCCTTCCCCTTCCCCGTATCCTCAAGTCCGTTCTCTAGTAGGTCTGTGTCTTTATTCCCGTCTTGCCCCTAGGTTCTTCATGACCATTTTTTATTTTTTTTAGATTCCATATATATGTGTTAGCATACGGTATTTGTTTTTCTCTTTCTGACTTACTTCACTCTGTAGGACAGGCTCTAGGTCCATCCACCTCACTACAAATAACTCAATTTCGTTTCTTTTATTCCCCTTTTTAAGAAGAGAAAACTGAAGTACAGAGAGGTTAAGTAACTCACCCAAGATGACCCAGCTAGTAAGAACTGGAATGAGGATTCAGATCTAGGCTGCCTGTCCCCAGAGTGAATGCCAAAATCTCTGCTCCAATCTTTCTCAATGCTGTAGCAAACGATGGGTGCAATTGATACAGCTGTGATGAGCTGTAGGTGCTGGGGGTTAGCTGGGCTCACTCACTGTGAGTGGAACTCCCACACCTGCCATTGGCCCAAGTCACGCCAATCCACGCCTCAGGGGAGGGGCAGGTTGTCACACGTCGCAGGTGTTTGGCTCCCTAGGAATGGGAGCTCCTTTGATGCCAGGGTCTGTGAGCATTCCAACTTTACTGAACCCACTTTCTCTATCGTTCCTCAAGCTTTGCACTTTGTCCTGTAGCCACCCTTCCACTCCACCAGACTTTTCAGTATTTCAGGAGGAAGTGAAGCCCTGGGAGAGAGATCTTTATTTGGAGATTATACTTCTGATTAAAGAGCAAGCTGCAGGGAGGGGAGCAACAATTTCCTGTGACTTTGAAGGAGGAAATAATTTTCTACTTGACTCTAGAAGAAAAGCGAAATGCCTCCCTGGCGATGGGCAATTGTTTGTTAAAGCTACTGGGTATGCATTGCTTCATTTAAATACAGTAGCACCCTTTGGCAGAAGAGCTGAAATTTATTCCCAGTGCTTTCTTTTATAAAGCCTTCTACTCTAAATCCAAATTTATACAAGAATAGAATCTTAGAATCAACCAGTTGTTTTTTATATTCTTTGAGCTTTCTATCCTTCTAAAACATTTTCATAAGTGAAAAAAAAAATGTAACCATATTAAAGAAACCTGCCCTTTTTAGAAAAACTAACAATGATTTTCATTTTTGCATGTTGTCTTCCAGCCCAGGCTCAAACTATTAATGTTTTCCATAATGTACTTGCAGCTCATATAAGATAATATGGTAACTCCCATAACACACACACACACACACACACACACACACACACACGCACACACACAGATCTCAGGAGTTTAACACAACTCAAATTCATATCCCACTCACTCTGCATCTCTGACTCAAGCCAGCAAGCAGGCTGTACTGGTCACAGTCACAGAGGCGCAGACCCGAGGGGTTGGGCCCCACTGTGGTGCACACTTCCAAGATCACTGAGGCAGGGGAAGGAGAAACAGGACATCACAAACAGGCTCTTAAAACTCTGCCTGGAAGTAACACCCATTACCTCAGCTCCTTTCCGCCAGCCAAAGTGACACACAGCCAAGCCAGCTTCAGGGGAGGTGGGCTTGTACATTTACTGTGTACCTACCTGGAAGGATGAAAGATGGGATATTTGAAAACAGCCCATAACTGTTCCACAACTGCGTTATATTCTACCACAAACTGTATTTTACTAAACTGTTTTCCTACTGGTGAATACTCATGCCGAAAGCAATGAGTTTACATAGGATTTTAGAGCATATATTTGAATGACTTTTGTGGAACCATCACCAAGCAACGTCTGGCTGCCCCTGTATGAGATCTCTCTCTCTCTCTCTCACTCTCACTCACTCACTCCCATACACGCACTTCTGATCACCTGTCTGCCCTGTGGCCGCAGGCTGGAAGGTCAGACGCTAACAGAGGCCGGCTCAGCAGTATGAGCCAGTATACCAGCGCGTTCTGATTTGCTCCGTTTCAACGCTGCTTCTATCTTAAGCACCTCACTCCTCCCTGCTGCAGCCTTGCACAGCCGCATGGCAGCAGCCTGGACACTCGGCCCGAGTGCAGCACCTAGCACAGTGGTCATGTCCAAATGAGACAGAAGTGACTTTAGAAATGAAGTGAGGATGCACTAAATGTTGTGCTGTCTCTGTGAAGGCAGTGGCATTGTCCAGTGATAAAACTGCCTCTATTAATCCAGGTCAGAGAACCACTATGGCTTTTGAATTATGTTGTATGGCCAGTCTTCCAGATTACAAAGTAAAATGTTAATGGGGCACCTGAGCCACCTGGCCTGTAGTGGAATAATTACATTCAACTGAAAAAGCAATGAGTGAGAGGATCTGCCTGAAGTTATATTGGAACTGGGAAGCACCTCAGCACCCATGGGGGTGAGGTAGGGAAGGTGAAGGGACAGAATCTAGTAGTAAAGTTAGAATCGTACAGAGCAGGGCACGAGACGTAGGCTCCAGAGCCCAGGTGGTCCACAGAGTTGGGAGCAAAGGGGCCTCGTAAGCTCAGACCAGGCTCAGGAAAACACGTACCACCAGGCCCAAACTGGCAAATAGGGCAATGGAGAGGGAGTCCAAGAGGAATCAGCAACATCTGTAGTTTAATGAGGAAATGTGTCCATTTGTGGATATATAAGAAGCGCAGAGAACTGAACTGCCTCCCCCATGAAAGGAAAGCCAGGACTTACAGGAACTAGGAGACATTTCAGGACATATAGGGCTGCCTAGCTTCTAGTTCTGGGGCTACCACTTGTTAACAGTATTCCTTTGGCATGTTACTTAATCTCCCTATGCTTGACTTTCCTAATCTGTAAAATGGGATTAATAATAGTACTTACGTCACAGGGGTGTTGTGAAGTTTAAACAAGATAGTATGTGTTTCTTGTTATCATATATATTATATATGTGTGTTATATGTATATAATATTATACATATTATATAATATGTGTATATTGTTTAGAACAAGGAACCACATAGCAAGTGCTTTTAAAATGTTAGTTCCTGTGAGGGGTTCTTGGATCCCAGATGCTAAATGGGATTTAGGATAGGTCCCGGAAATAGAGGCAAGCTAGGGCTCACTAGGGCCAACTCGAGAGTGGAGAATCAGTTAGAAAGTAGAGTGAAGCCATGGTAGGAAGATTCAGAATATGCACGAATGCACCTTTTTGAAGTTGGTTAAAGATGCCAAAGATGGACAATGTAGATAAACCTTGAAGACATTATACTAAGTGAAGTAAAGCAGTCACAAGAGGACGAATACTGGATGACTCCGCTTATTTGGCATACCTAGTCCAGAAGGTAGACAGAAGGTAGAATGGTGGTTTCCAGGGGCTGGGAGTAGGAGAGAATGGTGATTTATCGTCTCATGGGCACAGAGTTTCAGTTTTGCAAGATGGAAAGATTTCTGGAGATGGATGGTGGTGATGGTTGTACAATAATGTGAATGCACTGAATGCCACTAAATGGTACACTTAAAAATGGTTAAAATGGTCAATGTTATGTATATTTTACCACAGTTTGTTTAAAAACTAAGGAAGTTTGTATAAAATATGACTTTAGTTATAATAATATATCAATTTTGGTTCATTGATAGTAACAAATGTATCATACTAGTATAAGATGTCAATAATAGGGGAAACTAGGTTCAGGGGTATTTGAGAAATATCTGTACTATCTTCACAATTTTTTTGTAAATCTAAAACTGTTCTACAAAATAAAGTTTATTTTTATTTAAACAACTCTAGAAAATGGGAAAAACCAGATGAAAAGCTGCTTTGGCTAGAGTGAGGGATAGTTGAAATAGCTGGAGAAATCATTAGAAGTCTGAAAACAGAGATTGTACATATGGCTTAGGAAGTAACATGTAAGGAGGAAAGGAACTTAAGGAATCAGAAGGTTGGTCTCAGCAGCAGGGGAACAGATGACCATTGACACTGACTGGGAAAGGATTCAGGTCCTCAAAGTGGATTCATGCTCACCCCAGTCCCACCTTAGATGTATAGAGGAGAAAATCATAAAAACACACATGCAGTCAGTCAAGGGCATTTCAGATTCCAAAGAGGGAAGATTACTAACCCTGAATCCTTGGACATTTCCTTAAAGCAAAACAGAAAGCCGACAATTAGGAATGGACAGAATGGTATAGAGCAGGGCAGGAGGCCCTGGCCCCAGAGTCCCGGTAGTCTGGTGGGTCCAAGTAGATCTGAGCACCTAAGCATGTCAGGGCTGAACTGTAAAGTGTTGATACTGTAAATCAGATGTCATTTTACGGTAAGATTTACCATTTTAAATTCTTGTTCCTAGGAAGTCTTTATGCATCAGATCTAAGTTCAACACATTTAGCACCTATGAAGTTCTGTATTTGGCATGTCTGCCCATGTCATTTTAATTCTCATAATAGCTAGTAGTAGTATTACCATAGAGTATTATATGAAGAAACTAGACTCAAATCATTTGAGTAACAAGTGATAGAGGAAGGAATCAAACTATGATCTTCTAACCATATGAACAAATTGTGAGTTTCTAAGCTCCTTCCATAACAACTGTTAAACCAAATGAAATCAAATCATATACGGCCGTGGGGAGTTTGCCTAAAGGGCTGATCCAGCCAGACATCCTGGCTACAGAGGAGGTCCTGGAGGAGGCATTGGAGAGCAGATGTGGGCACAGCACAGCCCTTTTTACAGAATGTACGCCCCGCTCCTCCCCTGCTAGGTGCCAAAATGTCAGTAAGGTGGGCATCGTTTTGAATATCTGCACAGTGCTGTAAAAATTGGGCATGCGCAAAAAATAATAATAATAATAATAAAATAAAATAAAAAAAAAATTGGGCACGTGCAGATTCTGACCAATCCACACGGGAAGAGGGTGAGGAAGTTGTGAGGGATGCAGGATCACATGTCACAGTGTGCGCAGAATGAGGGGGAAAGGATGTGGGCCTCCTGTGACAGGGGTGGAATAAGGGGAACATGCCCTCAGCAGCTGCAGGAAAGTGGACATTAGGGTGGGGCTGCAAGAGGGACCAAGGACCCTGGGCTGAGGCAGGAGATCAGCAAATACAGTCTATGCCATAAGTGAAGAAATGTTTAAAAATCAGTTAAGATGCTATGAGAAACATCAATACTAGACTCCTCATATTTTTGAGCTTTCATAGTCCACTTCATTTATTGGGATACTTTCAATGCAGCTCCCAGAAAAGGAAAGACATGCACCAGAATGCAAAAATGGTCTGGAAAGATTAGCATGAAACTTAATATTCACCAGCTCAGCCTCCACTGGCCATGATGGTGTTGCACATAGTAGGTGGTCAAGAAATGCTTTTTGAATGAATGGTTACAACATGGAATAAGTAGCATCAGCGTGTGTTTGTGTGTTTGTGTGTGTGTGTGTGTGAGTGTGTGTATCTGTGTGCAGTTTGGGTTACTATGTGAGGTTTTTCGTTTTTTTTTTTTTAATGTATCTATTAATATTTTCCACCATGTATTCTGCCTTTGAGGTCAGGAGTCACGTAGTTAATGTCATCTTTGTAACTATTCGCAGTTTCTGTGAGGTTTTTTCCATTGTGGGATGGGATCTAAACTGATACAGTTTTCTAAATTCCAGACTAAGTTAACATGGTGATATTTTATTTAAAATGCTTATCTTAGCCCATCCAATTTCATGCTGGCCCATAATTAGAAGCATTCAAGTAAAGGCTGGATAAACGACTACAATGGATGGGAATAGGATTAAAAAATTCAAGGATCCCTTCTGACTCTGAGTCCATTTTTCTGTGACCCACCCCCCAAATCCCCCGAGGTCAATATTCTCTTTATAATCATATTGCAAATCCACGCACAGGTGGATTTTAGTACTTCAGTATATTGTCTCCACATTGCAAACCAATATTGTTTAGCCATCCATTTAATGAAATGAAAACTTCAGCCACTCAGTTGCAACTCTTATAGAATGTGCCTGGGAACGTGGATGGAGATAACCAGGAAGCTTCAGGGGACACTGGCAAAGACACTGGTTTTAGGAAAGGGTGAGGCTCCTCTTAGTATAGTAAAATGTCTCTCTTTAATATTTTGAAAAATTTGGGCCTGTTGGCTAAAGCAGTTAGTACTAATGACTTAATGCTGGATCAGATCTGATCTGGTGATACGTACAACTTTACCCTTCTGCTAACCGCTTGTGCCTTCAACCAGTCCAGAACTTAAACAACTAACAATAGGAAGAAAAACATTCCTGACCTATTTTTTGAATCTTCACATGATGCAGAGATAAAAATAATTTCTCTGCACTAATTAACTGAAAAGTCTTGGAACATTACAGCCTGGAAGCTTTCCATTTCTAAAATTGGTGCCCAGAACATTGCTAAGTGGTTTACTTTAGGGAAAGATGTGCTGGTTTTCATTAATCCATCGTTGAGCTTTTCAATGGGAATAATTCAATAAAACCTTTGTATTACTTTTTCTCCCAATTAATAACAAGAACATAATGTACTTTGGGAAGGACAAATGTATGACTAATCCTTCACTCCCATGTCTGATTTTTCTTATGCATCTTTTGAGTTCCATGTATTTGATTAACCATTCAGATAACTACACAACACGCAACTTTATTTTTTTGTTTTGTTTTGTTTGTTTGTTTGTTTCCCAGGGAACATATGTATTTTATTTAAAGAGCTGGCAAAACAAGAGAAATTTACAGGGATTGGTTCTTATGCAGTAAGCAATTACAGAAATCATATACTCATGCATTTTTAAACAACTGGGGTGAGAGAAGCACCTCTGATTTTTCAAATTTGATTTCAAACATGTACACAGCTAACCTACCTTATAACTTCCACACATAACTTAAATGAGATCTAATATAAAATCAAAGTAGTTGAGGTGAGTCAGTCAAGGTCTTAAACATGAAACTTTACAGTTCTGTAGTTATTGCTGCTTGTCTTGGCCAGTTTATGAAATCAGAGAGCAACATTTTCTCCTCCCACCACCTCTGTTCTTATCAATCGCATGTCTTGTGGAGAGCGGAACTAAGGCTGACGGAGAAACACACACTGCTGCCCGTCAGGTTTACGGAAGAGAGTCCTGTCTCGGAGAACTTATTTTCCCCTCTTCCTGAGAAAACCAAATAGGTAATTGTGGCTAGAAGAGAGAATTTGAGTTCTTTCGATGGAGACACTTTTGAACACAGTTGGGTTGTTAACTCTACCTTTGAAACTTAGGTCTGAAGTAGTTCCATTTATGGTCAAGAATGTTGGGGGAGGGAATCACAAAAACAAAATGTCAAGTCAAGGTCATGGGTGCTCTCAGGAAGATAGAGTGCCTTTTATTTTATTACATTTTTTTTTTTTTTTTTTTGCTGTACGCGGGCCTCTCACTGCTGTGGCCTCTCCCGTTGCGGAGCGCAGGCTCTGGACGCGCAGGCTCAGCGGCCATGGCTCACGGGCCCAGCCCCTCCGCAGCATGTGGGATCTTCCTGGACTGGGGCACGAATCCGCATCCCCTGCACAGGCAGGTGGACTCTCAACCACTGCGCCACCAGGGAAGCCCTGATAGAGTGCCTTTTAGAACCTGGCTCCAAGAAATGGGGAAGAGACGACAGTTCAAGGACCTCCAGCAAATTCTTAGTGCAGAAGAATCAAGTACATGTAAACATTTTTAAAGCGGTAGGGCAAGTGACCCCAAATATTCCTTCTGCTCCTCTGACCTCGTGTTGCATCAGAAGAAAACAACAGCAAAAATAATGATGATAAAGTAGAATAGTTTCTTTTTTCAATCAGAAAGCTGATGAACCCATATGATCCCAATAGTAATCTCACTCGTAATTTTTGTTCTTGATTAGTGACTAGGGCATTTCTGATAATAATTTGCAGGCTTAGGAAAATACCTTTGTTCTTTTTAATAGAGGGTAATTAAAATGCTTTAGTAGCCAATGGAGTACTTGTGAAGATTTAAACTTGGTCAAACCCATGTTTGTTTAAGCAAAGCCAGTATGTGTGTGTGTCGTTCTGGGGGAGGAGAAAGAAGGAAATCAATGAGCTTGTATATAAACAACTCACTTTTATGTGAACTTGAGGCCTTGGCCCTTCTCCTAGTCTCTCTCCTTTTAGGATCTCATCCAAGCTCAGAATTTTAAGCTGTGTCATCTGTGGAGATAATTAATTTGGGAAAGAAAGATTCACACTGACCATGAAAGTAAAATATTGGATAGGCTTTTCTGGGTAAAAAGGATCAGACCTTGTTTCAGAGACAGCCAAATTCCATCACCTGGGAAGCCAGCCTGGGGATGAGGCAGGTTTCCTACCACTGATTAAAGAGTGGGGAGGGTGAGGCAAGAATATATAGCTGTCATCTGCTTTCATACTCCAGCTCATGGTCATTCTGTTTCCCCTAAACTGTTTGCATCACAGTCTTAACACAACTGTCATTATAACATATTACTTTAAAAATAGATGAGAGGGGGCTTCCCTGGTGGCTCAGTGGTTGAGAGTCTGCCTGCCGATGCAGGGGACACGGGTTCGTGCCCCAGTCTGGGAGGATCCCACATGCCGCGGAGCGGCTGGCCCCGTGAGCCATGGCTGCTGAGCCTGCGCATCCGGAGCCTGTGCTCCGCGATGGGAGAGGCCACAACAGTGAGAGGCCCACGTACCGCAAAAAAAAAGAAAAAATAGATGAGAGGACAGCCACTTTTTAAGAGTGTGGCCAAGGAAAATTACCTCCGCCGTGCCACTGTCCAGCCCATCTATGCTCTTCTTAACTGTGTCATCTTCAGGAGGGAATAGTACAACCTGTGGATTGAATTTAGAGGGAAGTCCATTTAGCTCAATGAAAGGAATCATTTATGTTAAAGCTACCTGGTGGCAAACTCTTGATGGCCTTCAGAGTTTATAAGGTGCCAGGAGTAAAAATTGTTCGGGTTGAATGGCCGTCTGTTATCATTTCTGGAAAGGAGATTCCTGCTTTGGATTGGAGCTTATGCTATGGACCCTCTGAGGCCACTGAGAACTGTGAATTTCCCTCACTACCAAATCTGCATTTGCAACCCTGTCCTCCCTCCTGGAATCAGGAAGCTACAGAATTGGCCGTGACCTCAGAGGCCATCTTATCCAACCCTATGCAGAGAGGTTAAGGGACCACCATGGTCCCTTGAGCTCCAGTCCCACTTCTTCCAACACTGCCCCTTAAGTCTCAGGGTGGGAGAAGTACTCCCCCCTTTCAAACCAGCTCCACCTCTGCTTTCCATCAGTGGAAGCATCATCCTCCCAACTCAGAGGAGCAGACCCTCAATACCACCTGCCTTCTCCTTCCTTTGCCTCCCACAGCTAGTCATCAAAGTGACTAGTACTGTTCCAGTGTCATTCTACGCCTCCTTCCTCATCCCCACCACTGCCACTGTGGTATCAACTCCAACCTGTCAATAACTGCCTGTGAATGTCACTGATTGCAGTCCTACCCCTCTGAGCCATGATGCAGACTATCACCAGTACTGCCATCTACCACACAGTCTCAAGGTTGGAAGAAACCAGAGAATTCATCTTGTTCCACCTCCTACCCCATGCCTGACCCCCTACTAAAACATTTCCTCTTTGATCGGTATTCCCTTTCTCAGAGGTCATCGTGGTTCCTCCTGTCTATAGGACATAAAGTTCTTACTCCCTAGCTGTGCAGTCACGCCTTCCCTCTCATCTCCTGCCAAGTCTAGCCCCAGTTGATCCTTCCAGCTGTCCTTTCACCAGCATCAACCAGTGAGGCTCATCTTCCCACTCTTCCATGAACACTCTTAGACATTTACGCCTACAGTGACAAAAGCTGATCAGCCAAACTAGCTTTAAAAAGCAAAAACAGAGCCAACTCACATGAATTAAATGGTCCAGGGCTAGAGCTGGTTTCCTCAACCTTTGTCCTCAGGACAAAGATCTCCGTCTTGGTTCTTCCTCCCTCTGTGTTGGTCAGCCCCCTCCATGTAGTAGTAAAATGGCCACCAGTAGCTCCAGGATTATGTCCTCTGAGCAGGACAGCTTCTCCCTACCCATGGTTCCTGCAAAGGTCTCAGGATCCAGTCTCATTGGACTGGTCTGGATCAGGTACACATTCTGAACCCTCACGGTGGCCAGGTGGTTAGGGTGCTTTGGGGGACAAGGTCAGGTTCAGGCCCACCTGAATCACAGAGCTAAGGGTGAGTTTAAGGAAAATCAGGGCACTGTTATCAAAAGATGTGGGAAGGGAAACTGCAGACCTCCCCTCTACCCCACATGCTCTGCCAGCTCTCCTCGGCTTCTCCAAAACCCAACCCAGGTCTCACTTCCCCCAGGAGGCTGTTTTGTAAGCAGTCTACTCACTATGACCCCTGAACTCCTACCGTACTTGCTTTCTGGAGCATTCAGTGTCTCTACAAATAGGTGCTGAGGTCCTTGAAGGGGGAGACCACTAAAGATCTAATGCATCTTTACTTCTTGATTTTTCTCATTGCACCTAGGACTGTGCTTTGCACAATTGACGCATAATGAATTTTTGTTGTGGTGGAGATGTTGGCTAATATTAGCATGCACGTGTGTGTGTGTCAGAAAGAGGGATGAGGTGCATGGAGAAAGCACATGTGCGTCTCCATGGAAACATAGCAGCGGGCAGCTGCTGAGCCTGGTGGCCGCATGATTGATGCAGACATTTGGCCATCTTGGTAGCCAGGGTTGAGGCCTCGGCTAAGAGGATTTTGCATCCTTCCATGACGGGCAGTAAGATGATGACATTACAAGGTGCACTGAGTGCAGACTATTTTGTCACTCTGACCTCGGTTTCAGCAGGAAAGGACAAAAATAAATAGACCAAAAGGCATATTAGAGAAAAGAATGAAGACAAAAAGTAAGAGGGACATTTTTAGGGGAAATAAGGAAATAAATTAGGAGGAAGACTCAAGACCATGGCCAGTGGTGACAAGAGCTACTTGTTCTCAGTGAAAAGAAGGCCTGTTTGCTCTCACGCTCTTCCCTTACAGCCTAATTTTACCTGTTTTCTTCTATGTGTATGATCTGAGTGTGTGTGTGTTTTGATTTAGAAATACCTCCTCCCTCTCTCTCCTTCCCTCCTTCCTTCTCTCTCTCTCTCTCTCTCTCATTGTCAATGTTCTCTGATCCAGTGACCCTTTTCTCAGTAACTAGTTCCATATGTTTGTTGACTTCTACTTGTAAAATAATGTTAAGAAAATTCTTTTGGTTAAGGTCATGTCATCTTGTTTTTGCATTCCTTCTAAATGCGAGGGATTTGTTTCGTATGGTTTAAACATTTTAAAGGATAAAGAACTTGCCTATGTCCTACAAATGAAACAAGGTCTTGTGTTGTATACAGCTGATCTAAAGAAGATGTGCAGGATATTTGGGGGTTAACTTTGGGTCTGATGAAAGAGGAAAGCTTGCATTCTTGAAGAGTCTCTAAGAAAAGGAAACCACAGGCCATCATAATAGAGCTGCGTGAGATTTGGGAATCATATACCTTGGTTTCTCAGACTTTAATATGCTTAAGAATCACCTGGGGTTCTTGTTAAACAGATAGATTCCTGGGCTTCACCCCAGGGATTCCAATCTGGTAGATCTGGGGTGATCCGGGAGTCTGCATTTCAACAAGCATCCCTGGTAACTGGGGAGAATGGGTCACAGACCACACTTTGGGAAATACTGACCCAGGCCAACCTCCTGCTTTTAGGCAGGAAGACACTTCATCCAGTAGTTCTGAAGTGGCTCGTTGGGCATCACACTGCCAAAATAGGCTTTACCTCTATAAGCCTCAATTCTTTATTCCTTAAAGCAGGAGTAATAGTGTTCTCTATTTCCAAGGGTTATTGGGAGGATTACATATGATAGTATATGTAAAACCCTTTGTACTTTGCATGCCTAATACATAATAGGTTCCAGTTAATGCTTAAGTATTATTATCAGCTTATTGTTATTATTTTTGGTAAATTACTTCCCTGATTGAACTCTGTTTGCTGGTAGAGCTTGCCAAAAGGTACCAGGGCCATTCGGGATGGACTGGCAAGGTGTCCCTGGGGAGGAAGAAAAGTTCTCCAGAGCTGGGCACAGACCCCTTTCCTCAGTTTCGGCAGTGGGTGACTGACATAGGACTCCACTGTCCCCAAGTTAAGGCCACCCATATGGGAGCTTTTCCTTTGTCCTGTGGTGGCTGTGAGCAGGGCAGTCTGTCGTAGACATGGTTGGATCAGATGGTAAGCAGACAAAAGTCAGTTGTTGAGGGTGGGAGTGAAACGCTAAGAAATGTCAGTAATGAGAACCTCTCTAGCACATGAAAAAAGTCACCACGTTATAGAAGGTTAGTGCTAAAAGACACCATAGCAAACCCCTTGTCCAGCGCCTTCCCTCCCTTAATCAATAAGTGAGAAAAGTACCTGGTCCCAGACAGAGCTGGGATAAGAGCCCAGTTAATTCCCTTCCTGAACAGAAATAAACAAACTCGTAGTACCTTCCTCATAGTATCAACAAGGGCCTCACAGCCCAGGCAGATTTTAATATGTGTGCACAAGTTCATAACCTTGTAATGCAGACCGGGATCAAATGTTTATGCAGGGGCGTATTTTCTCACTGCACTCAGAGTGTCATTGTTTTTCCTTCCCGCCTTGGGGAGCAAAATAGCCCCTTTCAGTCTAAAGGAACACTTTTGATGCAGTAGGAGAAAATGAACCTTTTTTCCTTTGTGTCTGACTCTATTTCTCATGTACAAAGAACTTGTGTTCCAAGGAGAGCCTGGATGGCAACTGGGATCCTAACAATCACGTTTACTGTTCAACTACACAAGGGGGCCGTCTGTCGGGTTTAATGGTCCTCTCTTTTAAAAACAGGAACGACCAGCCAGTTAATAAAAAACAGCCCTGGCTGAGTACTGCTCGGGCTGGTTAACTTAGATTTATATTAACACATGAAAATATAAGCATCACCTTGGTCTGATGTGAGCACATCCCTCTCCCGGGTTTGGGGTTTCATCTAAACCAGCACTCAGGGAATTCCCTGGTGGTCCGGTGGTGAAGACTCCACGCTTCCAATGCAGGGGGCCCAGGCTTGATCCCTGGTGAGGGAACTAAGATCCCACAAGCCGTGTGCTCGGCCAAACCAAAAAAAAAAAAGAAAGAAAGAAAGAAAAGAAAGAAAAAACAAAACCCAGCACTAAGTGCAAGTCTCATCTCTGTGGATAAAATCAGTTGATGAGCAGGTCAAAGGAGTCAGGCACAAGGAGAATGCTTTTGCTGAGATCTCCACAAGCCACCTCTCTCTTTCTTGTTGTGGGACCTGGTGCGCGCCTGCCATTGTGAGGCTACGGAAGAGATGGGAACAAAAGCTCGTAAATGTGCTTGGTGAGCGATGCCCATTGGAGCCTCTTGGTATGTGGACCCCAGCCTTTGTGAGGGGTCAGCTGGGATTTGTGAGAGCCCGTAACCTGCCACGTCAGGAAGATCGCTGCTGTTCTCAGCAACGGAGAGCTGGTGGCAGCTGCCAACATTTTTTTTTTAAACTCAGACCCCATACTGCTCCTATCCTGCTGATTCTTTCAGTGTTCCTCTCCGAGTGGCAGATGGTGACAGTTCTCCAGATGTTGCAGCTTTCCTGTTCATCTGATGTGTACACGGTGTGCCAGGGTTATTTATGTCAGCAGACTCACACACCCAGCGCACACGGACCCAGGTGTGTGCTTCCCAGGCTGGCTGTCGTAGTGGCCTCTGCACCGCCCAGGTGGAGGTGTTCAGCCCAGACTGGGTCCCTCCCATTTTCCAACCCTCCTGGCACATATGATGGTTGCATCCCACTCCTCTGGAAGGGCAACATTTGCATTTGAAGCTCAGAATGATTTCTATAATTATGGAGTACCTCTAATCTACTTGCCTTCCTCCCTATGTGACTTTAGTCTCCCAGGCTGTGTGAGTTCCCCAGAACATCAAAGACCTAGGTTATGAAAGAAGTATTTCATGTTGACCTCCGATCCAATTTTGCTAGGATTTCAGCAACTCTGTCCCCTTTGTCGTTTCCCCCTTGGACACCCTGAGGCAGCTCCCCTCAGTACTGCAGAGGCCTGATGGCCCAAGACTACAAGATCCTTTGGTGGCCATCTGTGGTTTTGGTTTTTTTTTTGCGGTACGCGGGCCTCTCACTGCTGTGGCCTCTCCCGTTGCGGAGCACAGGCTCCGGACGCGCAGGCTCAGCGGCCATGGCTCACGGGCCCAGCCGCTCCGAGGCATGTGGGATCCTCCCAGATTGGGGCACAAACCCGTGTCCCCTGCATCGGCAGGCGGACTCTCAACCACTGCGCCACCAGGGAAACCCCATCTGTGGTTTTGCCTGCCCCTCACCAGTCTTCCATTTGGGCGTCTTATGTGAAGAACTGCTCTTCCTCGTCCTCTGTTTGATTCTACTGGGGGTTGTCTATCACAGTACCTCTCCTTATTGGCCACAGAACTGGGCCAGTTGGATTTCTTGCCTAGGACTTTACTAATTGAAATGCAGAGTTTCCCTTCCTAGCTGTGAAGCTGGGCTCGTGACAGCTGCTGGCAGCCACATCTCACGCTTCATGGAAGATGCCAGTCTGCAGGAGAGTTCAGCTGATCATCAGAGAGGAGAAGAGACAAAAGACAGAAAGGGCAGCGTGGGCCCTGGTTTCACTGTCCCAGGACCCAGCCGGCCACCTGCCCTTCCTTCGGCTTAGTTACTTGAGCCAGTCAACTCCCCTCTTTGCCTTTAGATAATTTAAGTTGGATTTCTGTTACTTGTGATCAAGAGTCCTAGCTAATGCAGTCACCTTGACCTCTGCTATGAAGTCTCTCCACTCTCCTCTGGCCCCTCAACAGCATCTCCCCTGCCAGTCTCCAAGGGCAAGGAGGTTTTCCTTCCAAATGTGACGGGTGATTCTGCATGCTGCTGGGGAGACGGCCACTGTTTCCAGGGATGACAGATGGCCTTGGGCTTCTCCCAAACTTAGAGCTCTGGCTGTGGAGAAGTTCATACCAAGGCCCCTCTTCTGATACTTCAGAGACTCCGAAGCCAGGAGGAAAATTGGGAGCCCTTATAGCCTTCCTTGACCAACAAATCTAAGGTTCCCAGAGAGTTGCTGACCACAGCAGTACGTATCTCAGCCTACTGTGGGATACCAGCTTAATACAGTCGGCCGTCTTCTGTCCTTGGAAAGTGTTCCCTCAGCCAAAGAGCTGCCTTTTCTTGAACACAGCATTCGATTTCAGGCAATACAAGGGCTGTTTTTCTCAGTCCCAAATCATCGTGGCTGCCCACTGCCTTTGTCCTGGAGCACCATCACAGAAAAGCATATGTTTTTCTACTTCCGTGTATGTTAAGTATATTATGTTCTCCGTTCCCAATCTTGAGGCAGACTCTGCCGCCAGAATCTTTTGATGAATGTCCTATAAGGTTACAGCAAAAGGAGATGGTTTCTTGGGGGTATTTAGAGTTAGGCTAAGAACAGGGGCTGTGGAGTCCAGCTGCCTGCTTGGACTCTCAGCTTTATCACCTACCAGTGGTGGCCCCTGAAGCCAATCCCTTAACCCTTCTGTGTCTCAGTTCCCACATATGAAAAATGGAGATAACCACAGCACCTGTTTTGCAGGACCATAGTGAGGAGTGAATGTTCTAAAAGACATAAAGGCCTTAGCGTAGGTTCTATCATGTTAGCAATCATTTAGTAAATGTTACCAACAGTAGGGCTTCCCTGGTGGCGCAGTGGTTGGGAGTCCGCCTGCCGATGCAGGGGACGTGGGTTCGTGCCCCGGTCCGGGAGGATCCCACATGCCTCGGAGCGGCTGGGCCCGTGAGCCATGGCCGCTGAGACTGCGTGTCCGGAGCCTGTGCTCCACAACAGGAGAGGCCACAACAGTGAGAGGCCCGTGTACCGCAAAAAAAAAAAAAAAGTTACCAACAGTAGTAACAGTTGTTTCACATGGAGCCTGTGGGATCTGGTTACAGATCTGGTTACAGCTTACATTATGGTCAGGTATTTTGTTTCTGGGAAATGGGACTTGGCAAATTTGGCAGAAAGAAGGCCAGTGGGGTGCAGGAAGAGACAGATGCTGGGATGACCTCTTGCTTGGGCTAAAACCCACGGCCCTAAGCCCCCCTCTCCAGTACAAGGGCAAAGGGAGAACCCTTGAACACCAGCTGCCACCTGGTGTTGGGAAGCCTGGCCACGTATCTGCTCTCTGCTTCCCCCCCAAACAGGCTGTCTTGGTGGGAGAGAGAGGATGGGAGGTGAAACTTGAAGAGTGGGAGAAAAATCGCCGACAGATGGAGTGAGGAAGTCTCGAGAAGAGGGTGCAGTGTGGGAGAAGGCTTGACATCAGGAGCGGGAAGGTTGGGTGAAGAGGGCGGGTTGAGATTCTCCTCTGTGGATCTAAAGGAGCAGAGAAGAAAAGCAGCCGATGAAAGACTTGAGTGTGCGGCCACGCACATAGGCACGGGCTCCCTGGCTCCCTTCTGTGTCTCTTTCATGGCCCTAAAAAAAAAAAAAAAATCCTCCTCTTCCCAATTCTTACTCAGACATGTACATCTGCAAACCCACCAGCCCCTTGAGCTAATGTTTGTGCTTAAAAGACATGATTAAATCCTGTACTTAATTTATGCATTTCTTTGATACAGATGCAGCTGTGTAAGCCATGGTTATTTTATTTACATTTCATCTGACTCTCCCTTTCTGATTTTTGCTAGACTGCTTGTTCCCTTTTTTTTTTTTTCCCTGCTCTTCTGAGCTTTGGATCTGTTTGTCCATGTATGTTAGGTTGAAGAATATGAAATTGCTGATTTTACCCCACTTTTGAACTACCAAAACAGCTATTTCATAGGGTTCAAGTGAATTTTTTCAGGTTTAGGTTATAACCGTAAGTTTCCAGAGGAGTGGGGCAAAGCCACATGCTCTGAGGACCCACCACTGAGGTGTAGCCTGATGGCGACAGAAAGCTGGTTAACTGCCCAGAGCAGAGAGGGGACATGAGAACAGCACAGCTCACGCTTAGCCAGCAGCGTTCTGTGCCAGCCACTGCTCCTGTGTTCTTGCTCATAATCCTCACACCAACCCCCAAACGTGGGTACTTGGGATGTCCCCCTCTGTGATGAGGGGACAGAGGCACAGAGAGGTCAGGGAGCTCGCCCACAGTTACACAGCCAGCAGGTGGCAGAACTGGGATTTGAACCCAGACAGCCTGGCTCAGGAGTCAGTGGCTTAACCACTACACTATAAAACGTTTGACCAAACATATACAATGGATATATTGTATATATGTATGCAATATAGTATATTACTCAGCCATAAAAAAGAGTGAAATAATGCCATTTGCAGCAATATGGATGGACCTAGAGATTATCATACTAAGTGAAGTAAGTCAGACAGAGAAAGACAAATGTCATATGAGGTCAGTTATATGTGGCATCTAAAAAAATGACAGAAATGAATTTATTTACAAAACAGAAATAGACTCACAGACAAACTCATGGTTACCAAAGGGGAAAGGCGGGGAGAGGGAAGGATAAATTAGGAGTTTGGCATTAGCAGATACACACTATTGTATATAAAATAGATAAGCAACAGAACCTACTGTATGGCACAGGGGACTATATTCAATATCTTGTAATAACCTATATTGGAAAAGAATATGAAAAAGGATATATATCTCTGAATTACTGTGCTGTACACCTGAAACTAACACAACATTGTAAACCAACTATACTTCAATTTTTTTAAAAAAAGAATATAAATTTAAATAAAAACAAATGCAAATGAGACAGAAAAAAAAAAAAGTTGAGCAAACCATGGAGTAGTCAGCAGTGTTCATGGGTCCATTGCTGCAGACTGCACTGTTATCATTCATCAAATACTCCTGCCCAGCCTTGTCAGCTATTGTTGGCTTGGATAAAGTTGCTTTTCTGGATAAGCTTTAATATAAATCCATTAATAATTACCTACTTGAGGATTTTATATGTATTTGGCATTTTACCACCACCTCCCTCTCCTCCTTTCACCTCACGCGTGTGCAGCATCTGAGACTTCCAAAGCCTTTCACCTTCATCTTCTCACTCATCCCTCACAATCTCCTGGATGAGGAAACTAGCGCACTGAGAATGGAAAGGACTTTCCCAAGTCACACATGTGACGCCTGTCAGGCAGACACTGGCCGTCACTCCACGGGAGGCTCTCCCTAGGACTCACTTGGTTTCTGTTTCTTTATTTTTAGATGGAGGTATTCATACCTACAGGATTGGTGTTCATCACTGTCTGTGAACTTCTTTACATAGTAGACACACCAGAGGTGTAGTCCTTCCTTTCCGCTCTACTCGAGGCTGGCTGTGCTGGGATACTGAGTCACAGCCATTGGCACATACTGACACCAAGTCTATAGGGTATGAAACAAACTAAACTGAACACACATTCTTCACCACTCTCTCATTGTAAACTAATATAGTGAAATGACTGCTTTTAGAGTCTTCGTTTGCCAGGTAGGGACAGTAATAATAATACTGACTCCCTAGAGGGCTCTGTATGAGGATTGAAGGAGGTGATGGGTGGAGCTCAGGGCCTGGTGCTTTACAAGATCTCAGGTGATGTAGCTGTTGCTATAGTTGTTGCTGTTGTTTGTGGTGGTGTTACTTGTCCAACAGGCCTTCATATTCAACCTGACCAGCAGAGGAAGTTTCCAGTCCTATGGGACATTATGAACCTGTAAACATTTTTCTGCTATTCTGTGGCTACTAAAAAAAATACTTTTACTAGATTTGAGGATGCCAGCTGTCATTTTATCATCCATTCCCTGCTATTTAGTGACTTTCCCAAGGAATAGTTAGGTCATGTGAAGATTTCTATTTTTATCTGGGAAAAAGCAGGGGAGAATTTGAATAACATTTGGGGGAACGAAAGGATTATCATTTTTCCAATGGACCTGTTTCCACCATGTGTCCCCTTGTCACTAGCAGATTGTAAAGCTATAAACCCTCCTGTTCCACACTAAATCATGAGTCACATATCAGGAAAGAAAAATGCCTTCTGCAATCTGGCCAGCAGCTCCCTGACACTTGCTTCACCTAGATGTGGCCCATATGTGGTTACTACTTATTTCAAATAATATTTTAAAGTTAACTGCTGCAGTAGTAATGAAAATATTTTAAAGTCTATGTTTAGTATGGCAGGGGGTGGGGGGAGAAACCATATTCAGAGTGAAATTAAACTAGCCTTGTTTAGCTTATTTGCTTTGTTTCTCTCACCGGAGTTGTTACCCTTTCAAAGGTGTCTGCTCTTAAGCTATTCATTCCCTTGCAGTAGACTTCAGGGGGCTGCAGAGAGAGGAGAAACTACCCTTAGACTGCCCCCTAGAGAGATCCCTGATGGAGGTGCCTTACTGTCTGGACCACCCCCCCATGGGACCATCTGGGGTCGAGGGGTGCGAGAGGGTAGGGGTAGGGAGTGGCTTTTGACCATTACGTAGACAGATAGACAGAGAACGCAGAAGTGTGGCTTTCCTGCTTTCCTCTTATCTTCCGCCCCTTCTTGTCTTCCGTTCAGCCTTCTCTTTACCAATTTGTCATCAGAACCCACGTCCAGGTACCAGCTCTAAATACAGGTATCACACTACTGCCTGTCACGTTCATCTCTTTCAGGAGATTGTTCTTAAAATACTGGTCACCTGGAGGCAGAGCCCCTTTTCCTCTGAACAGTATTGGAGTGCATTTTAATAACCCACCTCCCCCTTTTAATCTATCATCTCACCATTGGTCAGAATATTCTAAGTTTTGCTGTAGTAACAAAATAACCCTAGAAGTTAAGGGACAATTCAGTTAAGAACTTATTTCTCGCTCATATTACATGTTGATTGTGGCTCAGTGGAGTCTCTTTTCCACACATGTTCCCAAAGATTCAGGATGATGGAGGCTCAGACATCTTGAAGCTACACCACCTGGAATAAGAGGCCTCCACAGGTACCATGGAAGGGAAAGAAGACAGCTGAGCTGGAGGGTCATAGAAGCTCCCGGAGTCCCCTTCTTATAGCCTAGTGGCAAGAACTAGTCACATGGCCTCTCCTAACTGGAAGAAGGGCTGGAAAATGAGGTAGATTCCATGGATATTCGGTGTACAGATGATGTCTCCACCACGGCCCATTCCCACATTTTCCATGTGATTGAGTGGATGACAGCTTTCTGATCCTAAGGTCGTTTTCCTAAGGGTACTGTTTGGATAGATGGGAGTTGTCAGTTTTCACAGACTCCCAAGTCTTAGACTAGCAAGCTCTCCTCTGTGCTCCTAGACCACTTCGTATGCACTTTCATCACAGTCCTTACCAGAGTGCGTTAGAGTTAGTTGTCAGTGCCTCCATTTCGGCACCCCTCTGCCTCTCCCCCTATTACTACATCTTGAGGGTAGAAAACCTCAAGGTTTTTGAGGCGTTTGAGGCCTGTTTAAAAAGCTTTGCTAGTCCTCAGCAGAGTATCTGGCTGTTTGGTAGGTCAGGGAGGAAGAGAGGGAGGGAATGAATGAATGAATAAATGAATCAGTCAATCAGTCAGTCAAATAAACAAGCAAAACCACCTCTTGGAGTGGGTTAGTCATAAATTAGACTCATCTATTATGGGTTGATTTCTACCGGTGTACTAGGCACCAGTAATGTTTAGGTACCTAACTAATGCAATCTTAAAATTTTGTTTCTCTAACTCTCTTAATTTATACATGTGTTCCCATTCCCCTGGGAAATGGGAAATTTACTGTCTGGTAATTCCAGGTCCTCCCACCTTTTTCCCAGGGCCATATCTAAGGCTCTGAGGAGCTGGTACCTGCGCTACACACGCTGTCTGTCCCTGAAGGCACCCCAGTAGCATCCTTGTTCCACAGGATCTCTGCTGTCAGTCCACAAGTCCCTAATACGTAGCTGTATGCAAGGCCTCTTTGGGCCCAGCTCTCTATCTCTCTGAGTCTCTTAGAACTCCATTAGGCCAAGAGAAGCTTTCTGCTGCTCTTAAGCAAGGGCCCAGTGAGCTCTGTGAGTCTCTTCAGAGCTTCATCTATGGCCAGGCCACTCCAGGCCACATGCAGTATGGGGCCATGGAAGACTCTGTGACCTCATCTGACGTATGACACAGCCATTACTGTGCTGGGGCTTCTGCTTCCCTGGGCTCCATTAGAGAGGTGAAGCGTAGACACCCTTTGTTCTATAAACCTACAGACATATCCAAGGGTTCTCTCCTTCTCCCTTGGACGCCCCCAACCCAGGGACCTTTCTCTAGTCTTGGGGACTAGAAGCCTACCTCTGCCTCTGTCAATCCCCCTCAGGGGATGGGTTGTAGGGTCAAAAGAAATGTGCTTCTGTGCGTGTATATGAAATTCGTTAACATTTTAAATTATTATCCTGCCTCAGTAGTACCACTCTCGGCGTTACCTACTTCTTCTTTTGTCCCCAGATGTAGTCTAGGGACATCTTCATCATGTCTCACACCCTGTGCCCTAGCGTCTGCTGTCCTGCTGGGTGCACAGGTGTGTGTGTTGAGGCCGTCAGTTCACCAGCTCTGCCCAGGGCAGAGGCATGGTCAGCTTTGCCCGGCACACTCGAGATGCTTGCTGCCATGCCAGGCACCACCTGCCCAGCAGGAGGCTCCCCCAGAAGCTGGACTTCCCTCTGTTCTTCTGGATTCTGCACCAAGGCTCAAAGACATCTTGCCCATTCTGGCATTTTGGTGGTACAGGCCCGGTGCATTTAGGCCCTAAATCAAAGGATGAAAGATTTGTACTTTCATTGTTTCCATGCAGCATTTAGGTCTAGGCCTTGTGGTTCAGCTGTGTATCCCCTGCATCTTCCAAGAAATGGGAAAGATCAAGACTTCATGGTGGTCACAGCAGACTGCAGTGGCAGTAGTGGAGCCAGTGGGCCAGGGGAAATTTATTTCTCCATGCTTCTCAGTCATCTTGTAGGAAAACTCTGTCTACCCCGAACCTCAAGGGAAGACAGCCCATAAAGAAAAGAGTCTGAGAACACCTGTTGGCTCAGTCAAAAATGAAAGTAATGGGCCTCAGACATCAAAAGGGAAGGCACAGCTTTCAGAAACAGCTGAAGCCACATGTGGTTGTTGGAGACAAGTGCTAACCTCCTATGAAGAGCAGCCCTGTGCAGTCCCTGGGTTCCTTGGCTCTGAAATCCTGAACAAGATTTTTATAATGTACTTATTGGAAAAGATCCTACTCTTAAAATATAAACACATAAATATAAGTATTAAATGTAAAAAATAAACCTGTCTGTACATATAGTAAACTAGTGTTCTGAGGGTATGTTAATGTCCTCTGAGAACTTACGATGAGAACATGGAGCCCCAAAGAGGTCACATGGCTTTGCCTGGGTCCCTCAGAGAGTTGATGGCTCAGCAACATCTATCAAAGTCAGTCTCTCTGGCTGTTCATCCTGTTTCTCCTCCAGAAGCCTTTATGCTCAGAATTATGATGATGCAAAAGAGTCTTTTTAAGCCATATCTTAAGATGCCTGCTTTTAATTAATTGGTATTAAAAGTGCTTGTGTAGAGAGAAGAAAATAGAAGGCAGGATGTGGGAGGAAGAGAATATACATTACAACTCTGGAAATAGACACGTAGAAGGAACTGGGGCTTCTGCTTCCCTGGGTTCCACTAGAGAGGTGAAGCGTAGACGCCCTTTGTTCTATAAACCATTGTTTTAAATCTAGCCTGTCCACCCCCATGAAGGTTACACACTGACAGGGCAAGGAATGGATCCAGCATTTACTCCTGTTGTTTGCTTATGCTGGTGGCTGCATCATCCAGGGTCATCACTTCATACATATAAGTAGGAGTTGGAAAGAATGGTATTTCCACATGTGAACCATTGGTGACAGTGAAGACACTTGGCATGTGACCACTAGCAGTGGCATATCAGCCCCAATGTACATCTGTGTGGTCGGTACAGTTTAAGTTGTACTTTCACTAGCTGGTTGGCATCTTCAAAGTCACATTGAGGTCATTGTAGTTCTCTCTCTTTGTAGAAGAGGAAAGGGAAATGCTGAGTTAAAGCATCTGTCCAAAGGTCCACAGTAAGTCCAGATCCTCTGACTCAAAATCCCTTGTTTCTTCTTCAACAATGCAGCTGCCTCTGCCGTGACTTTCCAGTCTTTTAGGGGCACAGGGCCTTGTGAGAGTGCTAGGAAAGCTGCAGCTCTGCTGATTCAGAACCATACTCCCGTGAGTTATAAGAGGGAAGAGAGCGCATCTGTGCAGCACATGCTGCGTTCCGAGCACTCAGCCTTCATCTCTCTCTTACTTACAGCCCTGCCCTCTATCACCTGAGGCTCCTTGCCTCTGCTGTATCCCTGACTACCCAGGGACCTGGGTAGTATCAGACTTCATATCTGTGTCATTCTCATTTCCCTGACTGTTGTGTAAAGTTGCATATACGGGCATGTTTTTCACCATTCACATGATTTCTTCTCTGATTTGCCACTTCATATTCTTTGCCTATTTTTCTACTTGGTTGTCTTTTTTCTATTGACTTTCTTACTGATGTCTTCTTTTGTCTATCTAATCCTTTGTTGATTTTATATGTTACAAATATCTTACAGTAGTTTAAGGCTTGTCTTTTCACTTTGTGTATGGCATCTTTCATTTTTTTCTAAAAATTTTAGATTTTTGTTTCTTTCACATTTAGGTCTTTAATATCTCTGGATTTTTTCCATATAATAAATGATATAGGGATCAAATTTTATATTGATTATGTCCACACACCACTTGTTGAATAGTTCATCCTCTCCACACTGAATTTCGGCATCATCTTGGTTATATATCAAGTTTCCATGTATGTGTGACTGTCCATGGGCTCTCTGTTTTCATTTCATTCTTTAGTCTTTCCCTTTGGCAGTATCACACGGTCTTCATTACTATATCTGTATAATGAGCCTTGTTCAGCTTCAACTTTTGTGTGTGTGTGTGTGGTATGTGGGCCTCTCACTGTCAGCTTCAACATTTTCTTGCTTACTCCTTTCTTTCTTTCTTTCTTTCCTTCCTTCCTTCCTTCCTTCCTTCTTTCTTTTCTTTCCTTTTCTTTCTTTTTCTTTCTGTGTTGGGTCTTCATTGCTGCGCGCGGGCTTTCTCTAGTTGTGGCGAGCTGGGGCTACTCTTCATTGCGGTGCATGGGCTTCTCATCGCGGTGGCTTCTCGTTGCGGAGCATGGACTCTAGGCACGCGGGCTTCAGTAGTTGTGGCACGTGGGCTCAGTAGTTGTGGCTCGCGGGCTCTAGAGCGCAGGCTCAGTAGTTGTGGTGCATGGGCTTAGTTGCTCCACGGCATGTGGGATCTTCCTGGACCAGGGCTTGAACCCGTGTCCCCAGCATTGGCAGGCAGATTCTTAACCACTGCACCACCAGGAAAGTCCCTTCTTGCTTATTCTTTTTTTTTTTTTTCTTGGTACGCAGGCCTCTCACTGCTGTGGCCTCTCCCGTCGCAGAGCACAGGCTCCGGACGCTCAGGCTCAGCGGCCATGGCTCACGGGCCCAGCCGCTCCGCGGCATGTGGGATCTTCCCAGACCGGGGCACGAACCCGTGTCCCCTGCATTGGCAGGCGGACTCTCAACCACTGCGCCACTAGGGAAGCCCGTTCTTCTTGCTTATTCTTAACCCTCTGCTCTCCCATAGAAGTTTTAGAATCAAATTGTTAAATTTCACACACACACACACACACACACACACACACACACACCCTTCACTTTCTTGATTTGCAATGAAGGTGTACTGAGTTAATAGATTAATTTGGACAGGACTGATATATTTACAGTCCTAATCCCTAATGGAACTTGAGTTTGATCAGCCACAGGTTCACGAAGGCCAGAGCTTGCTCTGAATAATGAAGGGACACCTGACTTCTGTCTGGCAGTTTCCCTGTAAATGGAGAGCTCTTTCCAAATGGCCATCTTGCCTAAACGTTGGATGCAATACAACAGATATTTTTCTCCACGGTGAGCCAAGGTGGAAAATGATTATTGTAGTGCAATTTGCCAAGACTTTTTACTATCTGAGTGATCAAATATATGTAAATAGGGAGAAAAGAGCATGTAAGAACAGTGCAAAGGCCAACTCAGCTCTGACAGCTGGATTCCCGTGATGGCCTGCATGAGAACGCTCATACACATCAGAGCACAGTGAGCAGTCTTTGCAGGCTGGAAACTCTGCCAGCAGGATAAGAGATTCAAAATAGAATAATAGGAAAATAAGAAGAGTGTCTTTAAACCTGCTGAGCTTGACATGTCCCAGCCAATTTCATTCCAAAGATTATTACCCTTCTCCTCTGATGAGTACTTTCCTGTACCTCCCAGCTTTCCTACTATAAATACCTAAGAGTCAAAGAAAAAACGATCCCTGCATTCTGAAAAGTGATAATACTAATCCTTTACTCTGGAAGGCTCCGATACCGTTAAATGAGGATTTTTAAAGAATGAGAGCCTATTTCTTTTAACTCTTAAGATTTTCAAGAAAATAAAATAAGCATCTGTATTATGTTAAACTATAGAAACACATGTAATATTTTTGAGTGGGGGGATAAAAACTGTAGTGATGGGGCTACCCTGGTGGCGCAGTGGTTGAGAGTCCGCCTGCCGATGCAGGGGACGCAGGTTCGTGCCCCGGTCTGGGAAGATCCCACATGCCGCAGAGCAGCTGGGCCCATGAGCCATGGCCGCTGAGCCTGCGCATCCGGAGCCTGTGCTCCGCAACGGGAGAGGCCGCAACAGTGAGAGGCCCGCGTACCGCAAAAAAATAATAATTAAATAAATAAATAAAAAGACTGCAGCATTTGGGGCACGGGGGCCATCTTGGGCGTTCCCCTGCCAAATTTAAAAAAAAAAGGATGCACAATTTGCTTTTAAAATCCAGTTAATATAAGAATAAGACAAAAAAAATTTTGATGTATAAATCCCAAACTCATTATTCCTTCTTGAAAAAGAGAAAAGCCCAGTTCTCATGGGTCTTTCTGTAAGTGGAAGGTTGGAGAAGGAAAAAGAGAGTTAAATTTAAAGTCAGCAAAAGAATCATTCCATTTTAAACTGTTCCCTTTTACATTTCTTGGAAAGTATGCCCAGAAATATCTGATAACTGAAGCCTGTGAGAAAGCCATGTCCTAGTGGGAGCTGTAATGTTGTGTCAATAAGGAATTCTGTCCCCTTGGTTTTGTTTATTAGTGGTGGTGTTTTTTGGATTTGAGTTTCTTTGCCCTTAACTTTAGCAGAAACACAACTCATTTTCCCATGGATTAACACTAAGAACTGATGAAAAAAGAAACATTTATGAAAAGATCAGTGTTACATCCTCATACCTATTTTCATGACAAGGATATGGTCTGATTTTGCCTAAGTTCCAAATGTATGTGTTGGGGGAAGAGGATTTGAGAGAAGAAAATCTTAAGCAGAGGCTCAAGCTATAGAAATAAGGAGGCAAACAGATTTGGGGCTAGGTCTTGAGTTCCCTAAAGAAAGGTAAGTTAAATGTAAAATTAAATTCAATTTATAACACTTGTAATATATGAATATAGTCTCATTGAACAAAATTTAACCAATACAGGTAAAAACACGAGTTCCTCTTGATGTCTCCCTTTTTTTAATTCCACTCCTCTTTCTAGAAGTAACCCCAGTCATCAGTTTGGATCTAATCTTCCACTTTCTTTTCTAAGTATTCACATTCAAATGTATGTGCAAAGGTACACCTAGAAGTATACAGGGCTTTTTAAAGTAGATATGATATCATAGTCTACATATTATTCTGCAACTTGGTTTTTCCCACTTAATATATCTTAGATTTTTTTCCAGGTGACCACATATGGATCTACCCATTCTATTTTTAACAGCTGCATAATATTCTGTGTTATTAATTTAATCATATGCATTGATGCACATATTAAATAATTGTTTCTAATTATTCTCAATTGTAAGCCAGGCATAGCGACTACCTTTGTTTTTTTTAAGATTTTAATATTTGTTTGTTTATTTGTTTATTTACTTCGGCTGTGCTGGGTCTTAGGTGTGGCACGTGGGATCTTCATTGCGGCATGTGGGATCTTAGTTGCGGCATGCAGGATCTTTAGTTGCAGCATGTGAACTCTTAGTCGCGGAGTGCATGCGGATCTAGTTCCCTGACCAGGGATCGAACCCAGGCCCCTTGCATTGGAAGTGTGGAGCCTTAGCCACTGGACCACCAGGGAAGTCCCACGACCACCTTTCTATATGCTTCTTTGTACCCAAGTAAGACTATTTCTAGGATAGATTCCTAAAAGCTGAGTTGCTGGGTCAAAAGGCCTGTATATTTATAATTTTGGTAGGTGCCATTCTATTGCCCTCCAAAATGACTTTACACATCTACATTTCCACCAGCCCTGTACATTACCATCATGCTTGATATGAGCAAGCTTTAAAATGCTTGCAATTAATGGTGAAGGAAAAAATATATACTTTGATTTAATTAGACTTAATATTTAATGCCTTTTGAGAATTATCATATTAATAAATTCACACACACATGCACAGAGGAACCCTTTGTCTGCCCATATGCTCGTGTTTAGCTTCACTGTAAATATGCCTTGTTCTAGCCTCAAGTCAGTACTTCCTCCAGAGCCCAATCTGAAGACAGACTAGGTGGGTACTGTGGCACCCGGATTACACTAGATTCTGGGGGAAAAGGGGTGACTATTACATGATGAGAGGTGAGGTAGACAGTGGCTTCTGGAAAATATCCTTCCTACTGGTGTAAATTGATGCATGGAAATTTCTTTCAGAAAACAAGTCCCTTTAGATTAAGCACTCACCCTTTGCAAAGAGACCTTCACTAACAGAAAGGAGTTGGTCTGTAACGTGAGAGTACTGCATGGCCTCCACAGGCCCTTTCAGCTCGAATGTTCCATGATTCCTCTATGAAATTAGCTAGTTGACAGGAAAACCAAGGCCTTGGGGGAATGGAATTCAGGAGGGAGAAGGTAGTCAAGAAATCTCTGCAGCTAGGGCTGACGCAAGGTTTGATTACCTTTGGATAGTTCAAAGACATTGACTGCAGGAGGGACACGGTTAGGAGGACGCCTTCCACGTCCACCAGTTGACCTGGGCGTCACCTCATCTGCCTATAGCTCTGCTCAGAGGGATGTTTCTGTTCAAGCATTAGGTGACAGCGCCCAGCTAATCAACTGAAATGTATTTAAAACCAGATTAAAAGTTGAAATAGCTCATCTGTGATGTCCTGTAAGACACATGAGAAGAGAGGCCAGCCAATTATGTCACTGAGAGCAAAGTTTGGATGATAAATGTATCATTAGAACAACAGATACAGGCAATTTGATTTTCTTTTATAGAAGAGTCATAACATCTATTTCTTTATAGGGTTCCATGGTTCTCTGGCATGGATTCTGAAGGATTAGAATAATATAGTTGATATTCTTTTTTGCCTGATAGTCTCTTCCTTTATTGCTTAACCCTATTTGTCAAGGTTCTACTCTTAAATCCCAGACATTTGGGGCATGAGAGGGAGCTTAACATTTCCAAGACATGGTTGTTATAAAGCAATATCATTTCCAGTGTCTTTCCCAGACACTGACCTTTTGGGTGATGAGTTCTATAACATTGTTGCTGCATGGAAATCTTTTTAAAATGAGATAATATGTCATTTGGATGAATAAAGAAATAAAAGAATTCTCGGTCTTAGTCTCAATTGACGTTAAGTATTGAGAGGTCTTATGCTTAATTATATTAATCCAGACACAACTAAAAAAGACAGAATGTGTTTAAAACTACAAGTGTTATCTGTCCCTCAGTAAAGTTCATTGAGAATATTTTTAGTGCATATCATCCTTGTCAATTTCTAAAGACTTATCTGCTGAATAATTGTCTGCACCACTGATATTTCAACATCCTGGAGCTTTTATGTTTAGGCTCTCATTTCATTACATTGTTTGGTAAAGAAAATGTTCTCAGTGGGCTAAAAATAAAGGTGTACCATGTGTCTGAATTCACCCCTTCTCTGTGGTTCTTTTTTAGACATCCTGAAGGGTTGGGAAAGAACAGGGGAGTTGAGATGGATCATACAGAGCCATTGCAATGTGAGTCAGGGTCTCTCTTCATGTTAGCCCTGTTATGCTAGGTTTTCGTTTACATAATGGATAAACCCAATGCCTATCTTCTGCAGGGATTTTTTAAGTGACTAATACTTTAAAATGAGATTTGAGAATGCCATAGGCCTACTCTGGTCATGAAGGCCAGCAAGGCTGGAGTCTGACACTTGCCTTCTTGGGTTAGTCACACCATCTTGAATCATTGGCTTATTCTCACACCTTTGTATTGTTTTGTTTTTTGTTTTTTTGTTTTTTTTTTTTTTTTTGGTGGTACGTGGGCCTCTCATTGTTGTGGCCTCTCCCGTTGCGGAGCACAGACTCCGGACGCGCAGGCCCAGCAGCCATGGCTCATGGGCCCAGCCGCTCCGCGGCATGTGGGATCTTCCCGGACCGGGGCACGAACCCGTGTCCCCTGCATCGGCAGGCGGACTCTCAACCACTGCGCCACCAGGGAAGCCCTTGTTTTGTTTTGTTTTAATTATTTTTTATCATTTCAGAAGATTTTCTTTAGCAGCAGAAGGGTAATGTCCTATTTAAATAATGCCAAATTCCCTTCTGCTTAGTGCTTTTTAAAATTTTTTTTTCTTTTCTCTTCCATGGTAGATTTATATAGGTCATATCCCTGGCTATCTTAAGCTATATTATATGGGCAAAGCCTATTTTTTTTTGAATTTTATTTATTTTTTTATACAGCAGGTTCTTGTTAGTCATTCATTTTATACACATCAGTGTATACATGTCAATCCCAATCTCCCAATTCATCACACCACCACCACCACCCCACCACCACTTTCCCCCCTTGGTGTCCATACGTTTATTCTCTACATCTGTGTCTCTATTTCTGCCCTGCAAACTGGTTCATCTGTACCATTTTTCTAGGTTCCACATATATGCGTTAATATACGATATCTGTTTTTCTCTTTCTGACTTACTTCACTCTGTATGACAGTCTCTAGATCCATCTACGTCTCTACAAATTACCCAATTTTGTTCCTTTTTATGGCTGAGTAATATTCCATTGTGTGTATGTACCACATCTTCTTTATCCATTCATCTGTCAATGGACACTTAGGTTGCTTCCATGACCTGCTATTGTAAATAGTGCTGCAATGAACATTGGGGTGCATGTGTCTTTTTGAATTATGATTTTCTCTGGGTATATGCCCAGTAGTGGGATTGCTGGGTCATATGCTAGTTCTATTTTTAGTTTTTTAAGGAACCTCCACACTGTTCTCCATAGTGGCTGTATCAATTTACATTCCCACCAACAGTGCAAGAGGGTTCCCTTTTCTCCACACCCTCTCCAGCATTTATTATTTGTAGATTTTTTGATGATGGCCATTCTGACTGGTGTGAGGTGATACCTCATTGTAGTTTTGATTTGCATTTCTCTAATGATTAGTGATGTTGAGCATTCTTTCATGTGTTTCTTGGCCATCTGTATGTCTTCTTTGGAGAAATGTCTATTTAGGCCTTCTGCCCATTTTTGGATTGGGTTGTTTGTTTCTTTAATATTGAGCTGCATGAGCTATTTATATATTTTGGAGATTAATCCTTTGTCCGTTGATTCATTTGCAAATATTTTCTCCCATTTTGAGGGTTGTCTTTTGGTCTTGTTTATGGTTTCCTTTGCCGTGCAAAAGCTTTATAAAGTTTCATTAGGTCCCATTTGTTTATTTTTGTTTTTATTTCCATTACTCTAGGAGGTGGATCAAAAAAGATCTTGCTGTGATTTATGTCAAAGAGTGTTCTTCCTATGTTTTCCTCTAAGAGTTTTATAGTGTCTGACCTTACATTTAGATCTTTAATCCATTTTGAGTTTATCTTTGTGTATGGTGTTAGGGAGTGTTCTAATTTCAGTCTTTTACATATAGCTGTCCAGTTTTCCTAGCACCCCTTATTGAAGAGGCTGTCTTTTCTCCATTGTATATCCGGGGCAAATCCTATTTTGATGAGGAATATTCTCATATCAAAATGCTCAGGATTGCTAAAATATTTCCAAGGCCAATCCAGTGGCCCACTTGTTTTGCGAGGTATTCATTAGAGTAAAATGCTTTCTCCTTGGACCTCAGCCCCTCTCCCTCTAGTGTTAAATTGCCCAAAGACACAGACTATACCATTAACTTCCAAAGTAGAATTTTTTTCTCACCCCAACCCCATGAGCTTAGATGTGGCCTAGTGGCCCCTAACCTGAGACATTCCACCCAGGAGAGCCATGCATTTCTTCATTTCTAGATGGGAGAGATCTCCGTCTGAAGCTTAGAATTCAGACCTGCATTGCTGAGTATAATCAGAAGAAGCCTGAGCCGTTCTGGGGTCTATTCCTGGTCGTCACAGGCCTCATACTGGTTGGTGCTCAACAGCCCCCAAGCTTCCTTAGGCACCTTTCTACCTCCGCAGCTTCTGTTCATTCCCTACAGATCATCAGTCAACAGTGGCTGAGTGACTGTTTCATGTCAGGCCCTGTATAAGATCTGGTGAGTGTGGCAAAGAGTCATAGATGAGCAGGGAAGACCAGCAAGCCAATTGCCCTCAGTCCTCTTGACTTGGGGTGCCAGCCGCCAGGGAATGCATGCTCTCTGCTTGGGTTTGAATTCCCGAGCCAGCTGTGGAGGGAGGGAGGGCTGCTGTTCCCAGCAGGGTGGAGCTGCCTCTCTTGGCTTCTGCTGGTGCCTTGATGTCATCAGCCAGTGGCAGCATGCCACCACAGTTGTGTGTGTTGGGGTGAAGCATATGGCACATTCTTACCAAATGTGTGCAGGGCATGTCTTTATTTGGCCCTCATCTCTCATTTGCTTTCCTAGATTTCCCTTCTCTGCTGTGTGTGGGGTTTTTTGTTTTTTTGTTTTTTCCTTCCATGACTTGGTGTATACTCTCAAGCCCCACCCCATCCTTGCCCTAGCCAAATAGCTCATACACCACACTGAAATTGCTGCTTTCCTCGTCTGTAGCTGGCACTGGACTGTCCGCTCCTCAGGGTAGGGACCATAGCTACCTTCTTCACTCCAAGAATCCTGCTACAGTGCCTGACACATAGTAAGCATGCTGTACGTGTTTGGTGAATGACTGGATGACTGAATGCCTTTCCCACTTAGTGGTCCTATGTTTGGCCTTTAGAGGAATCTAGTTGTATATGCTTTTGTTGACAGCATTGTATAATCAGAAAATTCAGACAAACTTGAATTTGAAACTCACCTCTGTCACTTACTAGCTATATATCCTTGGCTAAGTCCCATTCCCTCTCTGAACTTCAGTTTCTGTGTCTGTAAAATGGAGGTCATACCTACTTCTCAGTGTTGCCAAGAAGATTAGGTATGATAACATGTAAATACCTAAAATATAGTCATGGTCAATGTTTGTTTTCCTTCCCCTTCTAATTGGCTTTATAGATTCTTTATTCGTTCCTCTTTGCACCCAGAATTTGGAGGGTAGGTGTTTGTAATAGTTACAATGGGCTAAACACAAACGACCCCAGAATCTCAGTGGTTTAAAACAACAGTGGTAGTTTCTTCTCTGTGCTCTGTGCCCACCTCTGGTGTGCAGGGGCTATGCCAGACGGCCAGAGACCTGCTCTGGATATGGCCTCCGTGATCACTGAGGTAGGGGGAAGGGGAGGTGGTAACCTGCACACAGGCTTTTAAAGGCTTCCCCTCAGAAGTGGCACATGTCACTGCCACTCATATTTGACAGCCCAAAGTAAACCCCACGGTCCCACCTCACTCAGGGACACGTGTAATCCTACCACACACCAGAAAGAGGAGACCAGGGTGTCGTTGATTGAACACCAGTGACCACCCTGTAATATTTAAGATGAGTTAACTTTAAAAGTACCATGAAATATTAAGTTACTTTGAGCTCGAGTGCGAGTGAGGACTGTTGAGCAAATCTTAATCAGTAAGATTGTAATGACGACTGGATAGCCTTCTCAAGAAAACAGATCATTTTAAGGATATTAAGTGTTAGTTATTAGCTATGGGCACTCGAGTTGCAGTCCAGGCTTTAATATTCATCACAACAGGCAGCAGAGCCCTCTGCTTGTTAGATTACTGATCACTAGATTAACCCTAGTCTCAGTATGTGCTTGCAGGTAGTAAAAATAAGTTTCTTTCCACATAACCTAGGACTTAAACTTGTCATAATGTAAACTGACCCTTCTAGCTCTTTGCTTAAATGTGGGCTATTTTACTGTGTTTATGCTGTACTTTTTATCATAATCATTTAGTTGTTTATTGATTGTCGCTGTGGTAAAAGAGTCTGGACTCTGGGTCCTGACTACCTGGGTTCAAATTATGGTTCTGCCATTAATTGGCTGTGTGGCCTTGGGCAAGTTACTCAACCTCTCTGTGCCTCATTTTTCTCAGCTGTGAAATGGGGGTGATGATAGCATCTACCTATAGGATAGTACTGAGGATTAAATGAATTAATACATATAAAATACTTAGAATAGTACTTGACACATAAGTGCTCAATAAATGTTAACTATTATCATCATTTTTAGGCAAAGTGGTGGAAATACAAAGGAAGTCTGATGCAGGAAGAAGTTTTTATGTTTTATTTGCTGTTGCTTAGAACAGAGCCGCACGTCAGGCACTCAGTAGATATTTGTTGAGTGAATCAATGAATGGGCTCTGCCCTGGTGAAATTTAAATCCAGCCTAACCCTCGACTCCTTCCTTGGAAAAATACCAGAACTCCCTTCTCTCAAAGGTACCGTAGCCAACCTTGAATTTTCAGGTCAGCACCAGCTCTTGACCTCCCTGACCAGGGGTTTTCATTTTCCCTTCACTTGTCAACTCACTCTCCAACAAATTCTGCCGCCCATTCCAATCCCGGGCTTCACGGGCTGCCCTTCTCTTTGCACCCTCCGTGGTGACCCTGGCGTGACAACACTGAGCTCTCACAACAGAGGCTGGTGGCCGTGAAGCAGCTCTAACATGCCAGCTTCCTCCTATGGCAATTTGGATGGTTGTCGTGTTATTTGATGTGGCTTTTTGCCCCACTGAGTTTCATTGTGTTCTTACCGTCAGGAAGGGGTGGGGAGACACTGAAAATGTTCAGGCATGTGAAGTCAAAGCTCGTGTGCTCTCTACCGCCAGCCGGCAGCCCCTGCCAGATGGTCTGCTTCTCTCCCAGGCCCACACGTTCCACTAAAACCCACTCATCAGCACAAGAAGGTATCCAGCCTTATGGGAGTACCTCCCTTTCCCGTCTTCTTCATCCGTGTGTGTGCTCTGTCTTCCCTCATCTGCTGTGGACTCCACACAAGGCCCCCCACGATCTGCCTCTGCCTGTCTCTCGGACTTTTCCTTTCTCTGACTTGCTTTGCCTCCTTTCTCCCCTTGCAGCTCACTTCAACCGCTCTGTCCCGTTGCTCTCCTGGAAACCCTCTCAGCCCCTTTTGCCTCGGTGGGCCTTTGCACATGCTGCCCTTACGCCTAGAAAACTCTTTTCTCAGTGTCTGCATTGCTTGCCTACTCACTTCTGAAAGGTCTCTGCTAAAATGCCACCTCCTCCAAGAAGCCCTACTTTACCATGTCTAAAATAGCTCCTGCCTCTATTTTTCTTCTGAGCACTCATGCCTAAGGACACATAATGACTGGTTTACTTGCGTATTTATTTACATCTTGTCTGCTTCTCCCCACTGAGGTGTAGGCTGCATGAGAGCACACACTACCTACAGTGCCTAGCAAGTAGCTAGCACTCAGTAAATGTGTAATGACAAGACAGAAGGAAGGAAAGAAAGAAGGGAGGGAGGGAGAAAAAACAAAAAAGGAAACACATTTGTATGTATTTATAAATGTTGATGAAGTGCTTTAAGAGAGACAACCTAATTGTGATGGGGTGATCAGAAAAGGCCTCTTTGAGGCAGTAACCTAAGCTGAGACCTAATATATGGTAACGACCAGGACAGGTAGAGGGAAGAAAAGTGCAAAGACCCTGGCCTTGCGATCTGCTGGGGAACAAGAGAAGGCCAGAGTGGCTGGAACCCCACGGGCAAGTAGGAAGGGGCAGCGAGGCCTGATCACAGCTGCGTAGCAAGGGAACAGCCCTAATGAAGCTAGTCCAGAGCAAAGTAGGTCTGAATGAAGGCAGATTCCGGGTTTGCGTGGTCATGAAGAAGGCCTGGGCGAGCAGAACTGTACTGCAAGAGAGGCACCTGCCTCCCTGGACTCCTGACGCTGCAAGGCTGTTTCCCTTTTAAAGGAGCTGATTATTCATTAAACCAGCCTTCCACGAGCCATCGCAGCTTCCGTGCCGTCATCTGAAGAATGAACAGAACAGCACCTACTCCCCGGGGTTGTCGTCACGCAGTTCCCAGCACCTAGGAGCTGTCCCCTTAAAGTTGTCTGACTCTCAATTTCGCACGTGCAGCTCAGTACTGGCGCCGTGGTGGGAATGGGGGGAGAGAGGACCCTGCCTCTGAGTAGCAGACGAGCTTCTTATGAAAAGACACGTGGTCCTGGCATTGTATAAGAAGAGCATCAATTGCACACCCATGAGTGCACACCAGTCTAAAGGGTGGTCTGCGAGGGGACTTCGGGGGGGAGGGGTGCCGGTGAATATTTTCTATTTTTCAGTTACGTTCTCTTCTGATGCATGTTAAAATAAGTAAATATTAGCACGTCAGATCAGTTTACATAGGACTAATAAATGAGTTGATTTCAAGTTAACTTGCAGGAACAGACTGAGTAAATCACGCAACAGGCAGTATATAGGAGGGAAGGTGGTAAGTGAACAGCTGAGGTTCGGGAAGCAGGAACCTGGCAGACACAGCATCTGCGAGCTGAAGGAGGCAGAGTGGGCTGGTCTTAAGTCAGTTTCTAGAGTCAGACTGTGAAGCGGAACAGGTAGGACGTGAGCTGGAGGGGCGGCCAGCCGTCGGAAGCCAGGCGGTGGCATTTACCAAGGCTTGTGGAGGGAACTGAGTGGGTGCTGGCAGGACTCAGAGGAACAGACAGACAGGACGGCGCCAGGGGAAGTGAAGAGGTACCTTCGGGCCTTGTTCTAAGACACGCATCGCCGTTGAGAGGTTGTATAAATCAGGACCCTGGCTGACCCTGTAAATAACAGAGAAGTGTGCCTGACCCCACATTTAACAGCAGGGACAGTCTTTTCTGTCAGGTTTTCTTTCTCACTAGAAATATAGACTCTGCTGCTGACTTCCTTAGAAAAGTGGAAACCCTGAAGGCCTTGTTAAGTGGAGAAAATGAAGTTGAGTGTATGATTTCCACCATGAATCAGGAACAAGGGGGCAAGGTGAGGCAGGTGGAACTGTGGCACCCAGCAATGTTCATTTGGGGAAGATTGGTCCAGGTAGCCAGGAATAAATACATCGCGCTACCCAGGGGCCAGCCTTCCCCACCAGCCAGAGGGAGCGGTACTTTGGGCAGCTAAGAAAATGAAAAGGATGAGATTGGCGTACATTGTACTTCCGAATTGGAATATCTTTATCGTTTGGCTAATTTAAAACTTATATGCTTATTAAAAAATCAAAATGACACAGAAGTACATAAGGTAGAAAGTAGAAGACTCCCATAATTCCATAGACAACAACCTTTAACAGGTGGTGGTTTATTTCATTCGACAACTATTTATTGAGTGCCTATCATGTGCCAGGCACAAACACTGTTTTAGGAGGTTCAAATGCATCTGTACTTAAAACAAAAGTCTTTGCCTTCCCTGGACTTACATGCTAGAGCTGTGCTGTCCAATACAGTAGCCTCTAGCCACACGTGGCAATTGAAATTAAATGCAATTGAAAACTGAGATCCCCCAGTCACACTAGCCACATTACAAGTGCTCAATATCCATCTATAGCCAGTGGCTGCCATATTGGACAACACAGATGTAGAACATTTCCATCCTTGCAGACAGTTCTGTTGGGCAATGATGTTCTAGAGGAATCATGACTGTTAACAGTTTGTAATGTGTTATTCTGGACTTGTATACACAAATACATAGATGTCTATGTGTGTGTGGTTGTATGTGTGTGCTTATGCTGTATATACTTGTGTGTGGATATGTATGCGTGTGTGTATATATCTATAGGTATATACACACACACACACATATATATATATGGCACATGTACTATACCTGCTGTTCAGCAACCTACTCTCATCACTTAACCATCTAGCACAGACATCTTTGATAAATAAATGGTAGATCAAACACATCAACTTTTTATTATCAGTTTTTATTGATAGATGTTTAATTCCAGTTTTTCCACTGCTATAAACAATGTAACTATGAGCACCTTGGGAACCTCTATCCTTATACGTTTCTCCAGCCCTTTCTTAACATGAATCCTGCGAGATAGACTGAGTCAACACATGCAAGTTGCCGAGCACACAGCAAGAGCTCGGTATCCAAAGCAAGAGCCACTGGAGTGGCTGTGTGGGCTTTGCAGAAGCCCCTGGAGTGGCCATGGCAAGATGAGGCTGCTTCTAGAGGTTTCCTGCCTTGAATGGGCCCTGAGGCTTTTCACAGCCAGTAACCAGACTGCCATGGCCACAGCCAACAGTTCTCCGTAGAGGTTCAGTTTGGTCTGGTTTCCTTTTGGTTTCTTTTTTGGTTTTTGGTTTTATCTTTCTTCCGGAAGAGTTACACATTTGTGACCTAGCTGCACGTTCCATTTACTGACCAAATCCTGGGTGCCCGGCTCTGCAAGAGGCACCAAACCCACTGCAGTTCTGAGAACTGTCTCATTTTACCAGCTGACAATGAAACCTTTGTGGACATGACTGTTCCATAAACCTGGTCCTGAGCTATCATCGCACAGTTGCTTCACCTGCAGGGAGGCAACCACTGGGGGCAGAAATGAAGGCAGCTGTGGGCTGGTATGTGAAGAGAGAGTTCAGATGTTACCAACCTGGACGATTTCCCCAGTGGAGGCCCCAAAGAAATCCTAGCCATTTGGAGTTTTTATTTCTAAATTCCCTGTTGACTCCCTTGCCCTTCAGGGAAACAAGAAGCTGAGACCTTGCTTGCTATTCAGTGTACATTCCACTTTCAGGTCCCAGAGCTGGCTGGAGCTCAGTGGTTCTTCCACCTTCCCCTTACCCATCCTTCAGGGGAAAGAGCTCCGAGCCAGGCCCCTCACTCACCCTCCATGACACATGATGGACATAGAGTAACTGTGAAAACAGCCTTGGGCTTAAGAATGTCCCTGCCCAGAAGCAAGTGAAAACCTGGAACCCCTGAGCCTCTGTGATAATTCATTTTTGTCGGCAGAGTTTAAATCGCCCCGTAGACATGTGATTCATCTGAGCCATCTCCATCAGAGGTTGGAGGAGATGGGTGAGAGCCCACCTGAGACTGGACTGGGGTTGGCACAGGTAGAAGCGCCTAGAAGCCTGCAGACAGCAGCCCGCTCCACCCGTCAGGAAGCCTGGCTCTGTCCTCAAGGTCGCCCCTTCCAGACCCCAGCTCCCCTTTTCACTGGGACCTGAGCTCAGAGTTGCAGAAGGCAGGCCTCTGCCTATAAGCTTTCCTGGGTTCCCTGCTTTTGCTTCTGGGGTCCGCCCTCAAGGCTCCTTCTGCTCCAAAAAGAGACGAGGGCAATGGTGGTATTTCTCGCCTTCCCCTCCATGCCAAGGGCCACTGGCAAGCCTCTCTGGACTGTGTCCCATCTCCGAATCAGGCACGGCTGACCTCCACGCTAAACTGTGCTGCCTCCAAAAGAAAATACAGAAAAGTGATAGATAAGAGGCCTCATTTAGTGGGAGCTTAAATTTCAGGCGTAGCAGTGCTGGCTCAGCTCAATGGCGATTTACAACGACAGGTGCAGGGGAGCCTTAGACTGAGGCTGAGAGTGATTTTTGTGTGTCTTGGGGGAGGGGCAAGGCGGGGGTCTCATTTGATCTGGCTGTTACCAGAAGAAAAATAAACTCCATTTGCCCTTCCATTCTTTTAAGAAACAAAAGGGATGAAAGAAACTTTAGGCCTATAAGCTTCCCTTTTCATTCTTCTCTTTTTCTCAGATAGATCAGAAAATGATTCCGTATTATTAACCACCTAGCCTTTCCCAAAAATATAAATAAAGAGACAGTACTGTCCCTCCATACTTACAAACCTCATGATAACAAGCTCAGTGAGGCTGGAGCTCAAGAAATATAATGGAAAAGAAAACACTTAGATTTTTTTTCTTTTTTTTTTAAAGCTCCTCTAAATGACGGTGAGACTAAGAGGCAGAGGAGGGCCAGACAGTCATTTGAAATGAAAGGCTTTTAAATGTGCCATGATTTGGACTTCTGATTGCATCCTTTTCTACAAATGAACGATTAGCTGTAGCACAGGTTTGTGTAATTAGCAGACAGGCCAAACCCTGAGTGATTTATTCACTGTAACTTGGACAAGAAAGCATTGACCAGGGACTTCCCTGGCAGCCCAGTTGTTTGGACTCCACGCCTCCACTGCAGGGGACATGGGTTCAATCCCTGGTAGTGGAACTAAGATCCTGCGTGCCATGCGGCACAGCCAAAAAAAAAAAAAAGCATTGCCCAGTGGCATATCACAGCTAAAAACAACACCGTATTATTCCCACACTCGCAATTTTATTGGCATTTCTAGAATAAGGTACAACCTTATCTCTTAAGAATCCTTCGCAAGCAATGGACCTTTGGTACTGTTTGTAAAACTGGCAACAAGACTGGGCCTGGGCTAAGTAGGATTCAGAAAGAAGCAGAAAGGGTGTACCTTGATGTGGTCCTTCACAGCTTCCTTCTTGGCCTGCTCCTCCAGGAAGCCTTCCAGGCCATCTTCTTGGGGGAGCCCTAGGCCTCTGCTGCAGCTGCGTCAGGTAGAATCACCCCTACCCCCAACACACACGCATCTCTGCACTGGAGAATTACCCTGTCCCTACAGGGTAAGTGTGGGAGTGTGCAGGGTAACGAAGTGCAGGGCTGGTAGCAGGTGGTGGTACATGAGGCACACTTCCTGGAGGACAGGTGGGATTGGCCTCAGCAGGTCTTGGAAGGAGCATCTGGGCTTCCATTTCCCTCTCTCTGAAATGTCGAACTAGCTCATTGGTTCTGAAACTGTGCCCTGGGGGAATACTATTCCCTGCTAAAATCAAATGATGGCAGTCTTTACTCAATTTAAAGAAAAATAAAGCAGATCAGATTTACCCCACCATACGTTTATATCTATTCCGTGTTTTCTTACCTTTGTTGCTGCTTCAGCTTTTGTAGCACCCCAAAAAGAACAGACAAGAAGCAAGTAAATATTAACAGAAGAGCTGCCAGCTGTGCTCAACTCATGGCCATGCTCTGGTACCGCCTTTACGTGCATGTAGCATAGCCTTGTTTTCTCCTAGTCTGGAGATCAACAGTAGTCATTGTCACAGTGGTCTCTGAGGCTTCCAGGTGCTATGTCACCTGACAGCTTGTGAAAACAACCAGATGCAGGTAATCTCTCAAGTCAGCTTTGAGAGGCCAGCACTCCAAGTCGAGCTATTCAGAACCACCAGAAATGTCAGCACGCTTTGAAAGGGGACTTATGGTATCAATGGCAAGTTAGTAAGTCAATAGAATTAATTCAACAGAATAAAAACAATCAACCTATTAGGAAGCATTGGGAGTGAGATACGGGTTTGAGATGGTGTCTGTGATTACTGTTAAGGAGCCGCCCTCCTTGGGACTGGGAAGGTTCATTACCATGAGCTTAAGTGGTTATGTGGGCATTTCTCCCACTTGTGGCAGGTTTCATTCCTGGAAAGGGGGCCCAAAGTCGAAATGATATAAGGGAAATCTGATTTTTCCTATGGTGATAGCTCCGATAATAGGAGATTGTGTAACTGATCAAAAATCAATGCCTAGGGCTTCCCTGGTGGCGCAGTGGTTGAGAGTCCGCCTGCCGATGCAGGGGACACGGGTTCGTGCCCCGGTCCGGGAAGATCCCACATGCCGCGGAGCAGCTGGGCCCGTGAGCCATGGCCGCTGAGCCTGCGCGTCCGGAGCCTGTGCTCCGCAACGGGAGAGGCCACTGCGGTGAGAGGCCCGTGTAACACACACACACACACACACACACAAAGAAATAGCCTCAGGACTTCCCTGGCGGTCCAGTGGTTAAGACTCCCCGCTTCCACTGCAGGGGGCACGGGTTCGATCGCTGGTCCTGGAGCTAGGATTCCACATGCTGCATGGCGCAGCCAAAAGAAAAGAAAAGAAATAGCCTCAAACCTGGTATTTCGCTTACTCTGAATGCTGAACTTCACAGTCCCTTTATCTAAGGTGACTTGGATTGATTTAATAGGATAACATAATAACCGACATGAAATTGTACTACTTAACATGATGCGGCATCACAGCAGTTTTTATACTTAATTAACCACATAAAATCTTAAGATAAAGAAACTGTGTTGGTATAGTTAGGGTAGTCAAAAAAGCTGCTTTGGAGAGACTTTTCAGAAGCATCTTGGAGGAAATGCTTTGGAATGGTTGGGGCCGTTTCCTTATTTCTGCAATGACCCAGGGTTATTGGTCTTGCTGCCTCCTTGGCTCTTCCTGAAGCAGCACAGACGTTCAGGATCAAGAGGCTGCTTGTCCCGCTGCCTCCATCCTGCCTTCTGGGCCTCACTAGCAACTTGACTTTGTTCCCTGCCTTAATGAAAAATGCAAGTTCCAAAGCGTATTCCTGACGATGTTCCTTCCTTCAGGATTCCCCCACCGCATGTTTTGTCACAAAAAGCCTCAGACCCTGGGCTAGAATTCTGGGCAGTCACATTCTCTCGTGGCTGTACAAGACTTTCCATGTCCACCACACCTCCCCAAACTGCCTAATTATAATAGATTTCAGCTGTCATTTCTTCCCTTTTTCCAACTGTTATAAAAAGCTGAATTTGCTGGAGGCATAAAAAAGTAGTGTGACTGGTTTTGTGTTCTGTTATATATTTTAAGATGATAGCTGATACATTTAAAAGATTATACAATATAGATATATTATAAAGCATAATTACATAATAAACACCCATGAATTCATCGCCCTATCCCAAAGGGTTGCTTACCCGCCCACCTCCTCCCCCAGGGGTAACCATTTTCTGAAGCTTGTATTTATCATTGTCTTTCTTTTTAAAAGTTTTATCTCATATGCACGTACACCCAAACCACGTACAGTTTAGTTTTGCTTATTAAACAGACAAGCCAAATTTATGCAGCCAATTGAGGTTGCTCTTCACCGAGCAAGCCTTTATGAGAGATGATCCACTTACACGTGGAGGCTGCACTTGCTCAGACCCATCTGGGAGCCCTTTGTTTGAAATTTCCTGCAGAGATAGTTTATCAGCTCCTCAAGAATCACACTTTATGGCGTGTTTGGTCTGATTCAGCTCTTTTTCCCATTATCTCTCTGTTTTCTCCATTCATTTATTTAAGAAATATTCCATGGGTGCTTCTAGGAACCAGGCGCTATGCTAGAGACCAGCGGAGAAGCAGGGAGAGCCCCGGCTTCCCTGGAGCATGTCGCCACCCCTCCCCTCCTTTCCTCCTCTGTCATTGGAGCAATAACTAGAGGCCACAGGCTAGGAGATTCCAGGACACTGAGCAAGATCCAGTGAACCAAGGGGGCATGGGACCGATGTGGCCTGAGAGCCCGAGGGCAGACCTATGGAGGGACTTCCGGGGGTGGTCCTGTCTCCATGAGCCCTGCCTTGGGCCCTTTGTGGCCTCACCGGGACACCTTCTGACCCTGATTTTCTTTGTTAGGCCAGGCTCACTAACACTCTCATCCAAGCATATTTACATCATTATCTCCGCACCCTGCTGAGGAGCCCCTGCCGTGTAGTGTAGATCAAGGATCCTACAAGGAAAGAAGTCAGCCCTGTAAGACCTGAAGGCTGATTAAAAAAAAAAACAGATTATGGGTTTTTTTATGTTAGAACTTAGAAGTCACACTAGGTCATTAAATATTAGATTGATGACACAGATACATTGCCCTGTAGTATAAATATGAGACCTCAGAAATATGTGTGTATAATATTTTTCATTTATATACAATATAATGTATAATATAAATACAATGAATATAAATAATACATATATATAATTCATGTGTTCTCAACCAACCTCCACACGACCCATTCACCAAAATAACTTACATCCTGCGATCCCTCAGTAAAATAGAACAACTCATGCCAAAACTCTGACCCCTTCAGAGCTCTAAGACAACCTCCACTTGCCTGGGCACATCTGCTCATCCTGGTTGAGCCGTGTGATTCCCAGGAGCCAGTTATGTTTGTTCCCAAACCTGCTTATGCCAGTTGTATTTGATATTAAATAAATTAAATGTTTAGTTAAATGTTCTCTGAGGAAATATGAATTCAAAAAAAAATTGTTTCAGAGAAAACCAAATTGAATGCTTTGAAAGACTCAGTAAAGATGAGTCATTTTAAACATGCTTTTGAATTAGGTATAAACAAGATGATTGTGAAAGATTGAAGAGAAAAAAACCATTAAAATCTAGAAGAATTCTGCTCTCAGATTGTGCTACAGGTGTCTAACTTTTTTTTTTTTTTTTTTTTTTGTACATGGGCCTCTCACTGTTGTGGCCTCTCCCATTGCGGAGCACAGGCTCCGGACGCGCAGGCCCAGCGGCCATGGCTCACGGGCCCAGCCGCTCCGCGGCATGTGGGATCTTCCCGGACAGGGGCACGAACCCGTGTCCCCTGCATTGGCAGGCAGACTCTCAACCACTGCGCCACCAGGAGAGCCCCAGGTGTCTAACTTCTTATTCCACTTTAAATGGACTAAAATTGGAAGTTATACACAGTACATAATTTTTTTTAAAAAAGAACTCTAATCAGCAGATAATACTCGAACAAAAGACTTTTCTCAAAACAGTAGTGAATAAACAGATGTTTGTGTTTTAATTTTAAACAAAGTTATACAGACACACAAATACGCATATATGTGTATGTATATGTGTGGGAGAGAGATCAATTTTTCATGATCCCCCTCTTTAAATGACTTCTAATCACCTATTCGTCCCAATCACATTTGAAAAAGAGGACTTCTATTATAAATAGTACCAAGACTTCCCTACTCAAGAGTGGTTTTACACAGTCAACCTCCCTAAAGGATTTCAGATGTGATACCACTTGCTAAGGTTTATTTGGTTTTTTATTTTGTTTGCTTTTGTTTTCATTTGCCAACCTTTTATAGAGATCCATGAAAAAGGACTCCATCTTTAAAACAATGGTTTGAAAAGAGAGAAAAGGCAATGTCAGACAGCCGGATGGATGAGGGAGGTCATGACTTCTCAGCGCTCTGCCCTTTCTGCTTTCTGGCCGCGTTGCCCTCCCAAGCCAACCTTTTCTCTAACTGCCCCAGGAGCCCACAGAGATGGGTCCCCTGCTGCCAGGGGTTTGCTGAGAGACAGGAGGGGGGGATGCAAATTGGAAAATGGACCTGATGTTCTCAACCTCTGGGCCAGAAGAAGGATGAGGAGGCCATCCTTGGATAATTTGGATCCAGATAAGAAAAGAACCCCTTGAACAGGCTCAACTGATATTCTTTGACCCTAGCTCTTCTCAGTCAGATGTAAGGGACTTTTATAACTGTGAGGAGAATAATATCACTCAATAGGGAGACATTTAAAATCCAATTCCAGCCATGTCCCCCAGCTTATCCAGCCATACAGGTTCCGTGTGTGTGTGTGTGTGTGTGTGTGTGTGTGTGTGTGTGTGTGTGAAGGCCTTAGGTGAGGGTGCTTCATCTCTAATCCAGACTGAAGCTTTGGATAAGGCAGCCTCCTGATACAAGATGCTTTGTTTTCCTGAATACCTAAGAAATAAAACCAAACTTCTGGAAGACAGGCTCTTTTGAAAAAGTTCCCCATGCACCAGAAAGGTTCAAGCCTGCTCCGTGAGAGAACCAAACAGAAGGACTTAGGCAGACTGGAGTGAGGAGTCCAGCTTTATTTCAGCCCTCCCAGGAGGATCTGAAACAGGAGGGAAGGGGGAAGGGCACAACCTTTGAAAGAATGACATAGCCTGAGGACATGACATAAACTGATTAGAACCAAAAGGGTCCAAGGTGGTGGACAAGTCGACTTCCAACTAGACCTTGAGCCTCAGTATATGCTCCCTGTAACACATCAGCAAGCTAAATGACACACCCACGGGCGCCATGACAGTTCCAAGACCGACCACAAAGATCAAAAAGTGGGTGGTGGCCCAATTCCTGGAAATCCCCACCCCTTCCCGAAATAGCTGGAATACTTCTCCCACTTATTAGCCTATGAAATTACCCACCCCTCTAAAAACTGACAACCCCATACCCTGGTGCCTTTCTCACCTTCCGAGATGGCCCACACTCTGTCTGTGGAGTGTGTTTCTCTCTAAATAAATCCACTTCTTACCTATCACTTTGTCTCTCACTAAATTCTTTCTGTGATGAGACATCAAGAAGCTGAGCTTCATTAAGTCCTGAGACCAGGTGTGTGATCTCACTTGGAAGACTGGGTTTTGGCTGCGTTTGAGTCCTGGCTGCATGGGTTCAAGTCCCAGTCTGAGGTGCATGGTTTCAGATCCCTGAGCTCTTCAGCCTTCTCTCCATTTTACCTTTGTTTTTGCTGGAAATGTGGATCCCTGCAGTGCACAGAGCCATGGAAACCGCTGTCCTCCCTCTGCCGAAGTAAAGCAACTCCAGTAAGTGGAGACGGGTGAGAGGGGGACGAGGGAGGGCAGATGTAGACACAGGAGCCCTATTTTGTTGCTCCGAGGAGTAACTGGACCCCTGCCCAAGAGATCCCCAAGCCCTCCAAAGAAAGAAATTGCAGGGGCATGAGTCATCCCCTATTTTAGGCGAACACAAGGGTGCCCTGCGGGACTGGGGGCCTCCCTTATCAAGGAGCAGGCAACTGAAGTACGCAGATTGTGCTTGGCCAAAGGCTAGGATCAGCTTCTGGCTTATTATCTATTTAACTAAGTGGATTAAATGAGAATTGACTGGAATTGTACACTTAGGGGTCCCTTACAAAACACCGTTATCTCATAAGCTGGCTTAATGGAACAGGCTGTCCGGGGCTTATTAGAAGTAACTGAATACAGCGCCTTACAGGGCAGAGATCCAATGGAGGGTGTGCAGCAGGCCTGGGAGATCCCACACCTTGTGTGGCCACAAAAGATGGGCCTGGGGTATAACTGCAAACCATACTATTAGCATCTACCCTCAGGGACAGGCCCAGATCTTCCCAAGAAGAAAGGCATCTGCCATTCACTCCATTGTAAAAGCACTTCTTCGATATTAAGGGTGAACTAAGTGCTTTACTGATCTTTTATGTATGTGGACTCCAGCACGTATGAAGGCAGCAGAGTAGAGTGGTTAACACAACCATCTTGGGCATTAGACTGCAAGAGTTTGCATCTTAGCTTTACCACTTACTACTTGAGTGACCGTGTGTTACTTAACTTCTCTATGGCTCAGTTTCCCCATCTGCAAAATGGGGATGATAATAGTACCTACCTCACTGTGTTTCTGAGGAGATTAAGTGACCTAATATGTATAAACTTCTTAGAATAGTGTCTGGCATAAGTGATTCTATAAGTGAGCTTTCAGTGATTATAGCTTTTACACCAAAAAAGAATTCATCCCATTTCATAGCTTTTGCACCCGCATCTCCTTTAGCTATTAATTGCAGCATGATATGGAATGAGCTGCACTCACAGAGGAGATATTCTGAATGCTGGGAGGCAGTGTACGTGGAGGAGGTCAGAGGGACATTTTGCTGGAGATGGTGCTGCAATCTTACACGTCATTTATCTTCTCTTATCCCCATTTCTCTGTGTGTGAGAGACTTTCATTATAGGGTTTAGGTAAGTGAATGTAAATCCTGCTTTTGGTGAAGATTGATATAATTATGAAGATGCTCAGAGATGAGACCCCTTTGGCCTAGTGTCCCAGAAACATGTACATTTTAGAGGACTTGCTTTGAGGATAACAGACACATCGGAAAGGATCGCTGGACAGACCCACTGGACAGAAGTTGCCCTTGTGCAGTTGGTTTGAACAATGGAGATAATTGACTGTTTTTCAGGAAGGTTTTAGTTTATTTGTAAAGTTTGCACTTTTTTTTCTTCCAGCAATTTCTCTGACAGTGTTATTTTTCTGTTGGGTTCCTTTGAGTTCAATTTACCTGTAATCTGTAAACATTTCTTCTATCAACAACCTGCTCCACAATTGACCTAACTCTTCAGAATTACACAGCCTTTGCTTAAACTACTTCCAACGTATAATCTACAATTTCCATGTATAATTTATAATTTTCAGTACTCTATAATCCAGGAGATGATTCTATTCCACTCAGCCTAATGGATGAACATTACAGTCCTCACTTTTCAAAAAGTTGAAGGAGACCATATAAAAATTTGTATGAACCTTTCTGTTCTATAGAATTACTTTAAATTTAAGAAGTTTAGCCTATTAGCTGAATTGTGCTTTAGAAGAATTGAAACACTATGCATGGTGTTAGAACTAGTAATGCTTTCTTCTTGTTTTCATGCCATTTTTTAATTTAAAGGAGTAGTAGTACATAGTATACAACACTTAGATATAATTGATGTAATTTCCCATATTTTAAATAGCTCAGGCTGGGAGTTTAAGGAAAGAAGCCACATGAATCAGTGAGAAGCCATAAGCTTCCAGGGTTTCTTCTGGCTGATTATTGACTAATGCGCAAATTGATGTATCTCAGCTGAGCTGCAATGCCAAGGGCAAGCATGGTATGATATCAATAGATGCTCTGGACCTGTGGGTCTCACCTTTTCTTGGTTATGAACCTCTTTAAGAATCAGGAGGAAGTTGTGGACATGCTTCTCAGAAAATGACACAAAGCTTGGCATAGAATTCTAGAGAGTGTACACGAACTCCCTGAATTTTCTGTCGAATCCCTGCTTCCCCACTGGAGTTCACTGAACACAGGGAGGCTTCCTCTCACTAGGCTTTACCACCCTTTTGATTTTTTTAATGACAGTGAGTTGGACATTTCTGGAGACCAGGAAATAAAGACTGGTCAGAGGATTTTTATGATACAATAAGAAATATGCATATTGGTCTTTGTCCACAGCTCCTAGCACACAGCTCTTATAACCCTTGGAATTTCCAGAATGATGAGAGTGTCTTATATGCTAATGGGATGATTGGTGGTTGGGGGAATAATAGCTTCAGGATGGGAGCTGGTTGCCAGAAAAACCAAGGCATGTTTAGAGTAGTGGAACTTTCAGCCCTACCCTGCAACTTCCAGAGGGAAGAGAGGGGCTGAGAGATGCATTAATCACCAGTGGCCAATAATTTAATCAATTGTGCCTATGTAATGAAACCTCCATAAAGTCTCCTAAACAGTAGTGTTTGAAGAGCCTCTTGGTTGGTGAACACATCAAGGTACTGGGCAGGTGGAGCACCTGGAGAAGGCATCGTAGTCCTGCACTCCTTCCCCCATACCTGGCCCTCTGCATCTCTTCCATTTGACTGTTCCTGAGTTGCATCCCTTGTAATAAACTGGTCCCAGTAAGTAAAGCAAATTACTTTAAACTCAAATTTCCTGAGTTCTGTGAGCTGTTCTAGCAAATTATTGAACCTGAGGAATGGGTCATGGGAACCCTTGATTGATAGGTCAGGAGTGCAACTGGCAACCTGGGATTTAAACTTGGCATCTGAAGTGGGGGCAGTCTGGGTGGGGTCTGCACTAACTCTACATAGCTAGTGGCAGAATTGATTTGAATTGTAGGACACTCAGTTGATGTGTGGAGAGTTAGAGAATTGGTTGGTATGGGGGGAAAAGCCCACACATTTGGTGTCAGAAGTGTGAGTAAAAACAGTTCAGAATTTTGCCCTTCCTTTAAGAGTTATATACAGTGTTCCACAGTTATTGAAAGTACAGGCTCAACTATCTACACACTGTGTCTGCTGCCACTGGGTTCCTTTGGATGTCCCTATGTGCTTTAGATACACTCCATTTTAGTTGAAGCTTGTTTGGATCTACCTCTACTCCCTAAAAACTTCTCTCTTTATCAAAATTAACAAGTATCTCCTCACTTCACATCCACTAGGAGAGCTACAATCAAGAAGATAGTTGATAACAAGCATTTTTGAGGATGCAGAGAAAACCCTCTTACACTGAGGGTGGGAATGTCAAATGGTGCTGTCACTTTGGAAAACAGCCTAGCAATTCCTCAAAAGGTTAAATACAGAGTTGCCACATGACCCAGAAATTCTATTCCTAAATATGTACCCAAGAGAAATGAAAATGTATGTCCACACAAAAACTTGTACATGTAAAACTAGAAGCATTATTCCTAATAGCCAAAATGTGGAAACACCCAAATGTTCATCAACCAATGAATGGATATTTAAAATGTGGTATATCTATGCAATGACTGTTAGTCAGCAATAAAAAGAAACTAAGTGCTGATGCATCCTACAACTTGGATGAGCCCTGAAAACATTGTGCTAAGTGAAAGAAGCCAGTCACAAAAGACCGTATATTCTGTGCTTCCATTTATATGAAATGTCCAGAGTAGGGAAATCCATAGAGACAGAAAGCAGATCAGTGGTGCCAGGGTGTGGGGGTAGGGGGAAAGGGGGAGTGACAGTTAACAGGTATGGAGTTTCTTGTTGAGGTGATAAAAATGTTCTAAAGTTGATTGTAGGAATGATGATTGTACAACTATGTGAATATACTAAAAGCTATTGAATTATACACTTGAAATGGGTTAACTGTGTGGTGTATGAACTGAACCTCAATAAATCTGTTCTGAAAAAAAGAATATAGATTCTGGACCCAAGCTGCCTGTGTTAAAATCACGCTGGCAGCTCTGGTGTCCTGAGACAAGGATTTGGGTGCAAGTACTGTATTTCAGAAGATGTCCTAGGCCGTGTGGTCAGAACATAGGGAAGTGAGCCAGTAGAGGAGGCATTCATGAGTGAGTTACTGTTGGGGGCAACTGGGGCTCAGTCCTACTGCCCCCTCCATAAGGCTATGGAGACCACAATTCAGAATGGTACCCCCCAAGCGATGAGAAAGCTATGTTGTTTCTGAGTGCTGACTTCCATGCTTCTAACCAGAGAAAGCCCCCAGACAGGAGGAGAGATACACAGAGACAGAGACAGAGACAGACAGACAGACAGACACAGAGACAGACATGCAGGTACTTGAGGGAGGAAGCAGAGGGCACAAGAACTGTTCCCCAAACCTACAGGTGAACCAGTCCAGAATGACTGAACGAACATGGGCTGAACATAGACAGTGTGCTGATGGGAGTGTTCCATAATCTCTCTGGCCCTCAGCTCCCTCATCCTTTGTATGGGGGAAAGAATAGCTCCTGTCTCATAAGGGTGATATGGGGATTGATGAGTTCATGTACCTGCAATATTTCAACAGTCAAAAATACTCATCTTGAATCTTTCTCTATTTTTTGAACTTCTGACTTACCACGATCATTCCTCTTCTGCATGAGCTTCTAACAAGACAGAGAAGAAATCCATCTATTATGAGTTTCAAAAAGAAATAGAACCACTTCCGAGAACAGTCTTCTTATTAGGCCCCCTTTGTGTTTGATCAGCTTTGAATGGCTGCCTTTTGAAATACGCCATATGCTTTGTTAGCGCATTATATGCCCATCCCAGCAAGTTCTGTTATTGGAGCAACTCTGTGATGTTTCTCATTCTTGCTGTTCTATTTTATGGAAACTGTTGGTAGGATTCAAGTGAGAGCGGTTCGTCACAGTACTCTGTTGTGTTTTCCTTTGTGTCTCCATTTTTCCCAAAGCTGTGTTCTGAGGACACTAGACCCTGGGGAGCTTTCTTTTTGTGAAACTTCTGTAGTCTAGGGGTTGAAGCCAGTGGCTGCAATCCCAGGCAATTCTGAGTTCTACTTCTGTCAAAGGCATTTACAGTCAATGTGTTTCATTGCTCAGGGATGATTGAAACAGCCCAGTTGGTGAACAGCCAGGGGGGAATAGGGTTAAAAAACAACAGCAACAACAACCATGTTACATGAGCTCAACCTGTCATGATTAAAACTCAATGTAAAGATTTGTTCACCAAAGCAAATATCTCTGGATTGTTTCAGGCTGTGACTCTTCAATTAACCTGACATTTCACAAGTCCAGAAGTGCCGTGGATGAACTCTTTACTTCGCTTCGGGATATTGCTGGAGCTCGGAATCTCATGAAACAGTTTAAGTCTGTATATGTTCCTGGAAATCATACCCACCAGGCAAGTACATATGTTTTAAAGTAACTGTCTAATCTGTGTTGTGTTTTTAGGATTCAGAGACTGAAAGAAAAGTTTCCGTTTTAACTTCTCTAAAATGAAGGATTTGTTCAAGATGAAATCCAAGGCCCTTGTAGTCCAGAGTTCTGGGTTCCCCTGAATCTGAAAGCTTCCCAATTTGTTTGTATTTCAGGCTTGATGCAGTGAGATGAGCACTGGATTACAGGTCAGAACAGAACTTGCTGTTCTGTCACCTTAAGCAAGTCCCTAAGCGCCAGATGTGGGGTGGCCTTAGTGCCCAAGTTTCTGGATCTAAGAGTAGCAAAATTACCTAATAATGTTATGGCAAGGAAAAAAGAAGTTGATGCCAGCAAAAACGTTTGTTGTTTAAAATGCCCCCACCACTTTTTAGGAGAGTAGGAGAACCTTGCAAGGATGTTTTGACCAGGGAGTAGGAAGACGGTATGAGAATCCAAGATTGAAGGGGTAATTGCTCTATCAAAACTCAGTGGGGTGAGGTGCGGGGGAGGCACGGAAAGGCCCAAAGGGAAGATGAAGAAAAGCTGGAGCCATCAAGGCTGGGCAGTCTCTATTGGACAAGGAAGAGACAACCCTCAGGTTCCTGGTGGCCAGAGGTGAGCTTTCAAGGAAGAACAGATGTTTCTGACAGAAAAGATCATTAGGTTTTGCTGTGGAGTGTGTGAAGGAATCTTCTCTTCCATCTCCCCATGAAATAGTAAAATTCGCTCCATTTGCTAAGGCTTTTTGGAGAGTTGAACGAGCTGTTAGTGGGGACTATGACATAGTGAGGGCTTCAACTTGAGGGTGCTGACTCTCTAAGGTGGGCAGGTAGACAACAGCTAAGGTTACCTGCTACAACCTAACAAAATCCAGATTCTTCCTCCCATATATTTGTATAGTAGCTGATACTTGAAGAGTCCCCTACATTTGGTTTTCCCTTTGATCCTCACAACAAGTAGGCCAGAGAGGTATTCTCATCCCGAGACCCAGGAAGCAGGCACACAGGTGGGCCAGGGCCTGATGCCAGGTCTTTGCTGCCAACCCGAAACCTCCCCGCTTGCTGCACTGCGGTTCTCCTGGAGGGTCTAGAAATAATGACCGATAGTGCTCATCTCAGATACTGAAATCACCCATCAAGACACAAAAGACCTTAGAAATTAGCATTCAACTTAGTAATATAAATTCCCATCTTTTTTTTTTTTTTTTTTTGCTGTACGCGGGCCTCTCACTGTTGTTGCCTCTCCCGTTGCAGAGCACAGGCTCCAGACACGCAGGCTCAGCGGCCATGACTCACGGGCCCAGCCACTCCGCGGCACGCGGGATCTTCCCGGACCGGGGCACGAACCCATGTCCCCAGCATCGGCAGGCGGACTCTCAACCACTGTGCCACCAGGGAAGCCCTAAATTCCCATCTTTTGTTCAATGATCTGAGAACATCACTACCACGAAATACAGATAAAATCACTCAGATAATTAATCAGTTGTAGTTTTGTCATGAAAAAAATTACCAATCTTAAATATGGCAGTATGGACTGGTCCTAGAAGACATGATAGAACTGTTGATATATGATGAAATTTAGACCAAAAGGTATCAAGAAGCAAGTGGCTGCTATCATTGGCAAAGGGAAGATAAACCACTAAATTAATGAGGTCTTTTCAGTTTTATGATCATCATAGTGACTAATTTGGCCAACTTCACATAAACATGTATTAGCTATAAATCTTGGGCATAATAAGGACAGTGATAAGTTTCCTAGACTTTATCTCCCTGCTACCAACACAGTTTCTCCAGACCTCAGAACCCTGTCTGAGCAGCCATTGCCTTTGGAAAATGAACTTTCCCTTGTTGCATACACTTCCCTTACAGTGAGTCAATAACATCAAGTCATTCACCAAAAATCCTAAATGTCAGTGAGTGGAAGTGGGGACAAGGCAGGGAGTATATGTGTATCTTGAGGGGGTTAAATAATAATTATACAGACACTTAGTGAAATGCTGTGCAACCAATAAAATGAGTGGGATCTAAATATACTTGGCAAGGACTGTATTTGCATCCTTGTCCTGGGCTCTGCTTGGAGAATTCAGAATAAAACAGGGGTTCATGTTCTATTGGGTGTAGATGTACATCTGTTGGGTGTAGATGTAGATCATTCTGTAAAGCATTATTCTATTTTTGTTTAAAAATAAAAAGTAGGGCTTCCCTGGTGGCGCAGTGGTAGAGAGTCCGCCTGCCGATGCAGGGGACACGGGTTCATGCCCCGGTCCGGGAGGATCCCACATGCCGCGGAGCGGCTGGGCCCGTGAGCCATGGCTGCTGAGCCTGCGTGTCCGGAGCCTGTGCTCCGCAACGGAAGAGGCCACAGCAGTGAGAGGCCCGCATACCACAAAAACAAAACAAAACAAAAAAAAGTGCTCTGAATAATATATGTAAAGCTCTCAGAATAGGAGCTGACACATAGACAGCGCTATGTAAGCATTGTCTCTAACAGTTGTAGTAAAGGACAAAATAGACCTTCTCTTTGTCCTCTTTCGTAGCATTTCATCATTTCCTTTATTAGGAGATGGGCTACACAGAAAGGGAGTCATTCTTAAGCTGACTGTCCTATTAGCTGTGGCATTTGGTCAGAGTCTACTGCTGACACCCGTTTGTTTGGAAAAGTCATGTTTGTCCATAGACTCTGTTGACCGGAAACGTAAGCCCCAGTTTTGCCTGTGCAGCAAGTCTTCTTACGCTTTCATTTCTTACTACAAATGTTCCAGTTTAATGGGAGGCTTAACCTCCTTCCTAAATGTCAGTGTTTGATGTGCTGCTGTTTCTCAGATGACTCAGGGCAAGGAGCTTATGAGCCCTTTCAGACAAAATATTGCACGGCTCTTGCATGACGGGTTTTGGCAGAAGTCTCAAAGTGCTGTGCTTCCCTGGAGGAAACTCCCCACAGATGCGCACTGTCCTCTGTGCCTCCGGCATGTTGAACCAGAGCCTTTAGAGCCAGCAGGGCCCAAGGAGGCCTGATTCATCTTGTGCCCGGTGAAATATGCACTCTGAACAGTCTGTAGTCCCAGTCTCTTCATCAACATCAACAATCCCCAGCTCTGGCCACCAGCTGGTCTTTTCCAAGCACTAAGCTCTGTTCTTCCTTCTGATTCTATCTACCTAACCCTAGACCTGCTAGCATCCTTTTTGAAAGGCTCTGCATGAGACAGGGCTATGCTGGGGGCCAGGATACTTGGCTCTGTCCTGTAGTCTAACTCCTAACTGCCTGTGTGAATTCAAGCAAGTTAATGAATAGCTTTGGGCTTTGATTTCCTCATATTGAAGTTGAAGGGACTTTAATCAAAAAAATTTTTAAGTAATCTGCTTCTGGTTTGAAGGATGGATGGATGGATGAACAGATAGACAAATGAACCACTTTTTAATCTGCAGCGCAAACCATTTTCCTTAAGAAGATGAAAGGAGAAAAAAAATCAGTCATACTGCAGCAAAAAATAAAAATAAATAAGCCATGGAGTAGTCAAAGCCAAGACCAGTTTTGAACAAATGTTTTTCTGTACAATCTTGGATTGAAACAAAATAAATACTCTCAGTACAAATCTAGTTCTGAAAACTTGGTTGTTCAGAGTCGGTTTTGCAAAAAAGAGAGAAGCATCTGCAGTGGCAGGACCAAGAGAGGTCCTGGCTGCACCAACACCAACCAGCAAAGCCAAGGTCAGCAACACGACTGTTGGGGGTGTGATTGTGGCAACAACTCCAGTTTTCTCGGAAACGGATATCCTAGGCCAGGGGTCCCCAAACTATTTGGCACCAGTGACCAGTTTCATGGCAGACAGTTTTTCCACGGGTTTCTGGGGGCAGGGGGAATGGCTCAGGCAGTAACGCGAGCGATGGGGAGCGGCAGATGACGCATCGCTCGCCCGCCGGTCACCTCCTGCTGTGCGCCCAGTTCCTAACAGGCCTAGGACTGGTACCGGTCCATGTCCCGGGTGTTGGGGACCCCTGTTCTAGGCCACCTTTAAGGTGCGCCAAATTCAAGAAGCTGTTGGGGGCTTCCCTGGTGGCGCAGTGGTTGAGAGTCCGCCTGCCGATACAGGGTACACGGGTTCGTGCCCCGGTCCGGGAAGATCCCACATGCCGCAGAGCGGCTGGGGCCGTGAGCCATGGCCGCTGAGCCTGCGCATCCAGAGCCTGTGCTCTGCAACGGGAGAGGCCACAACAGTGAGAGGCCCACGTACCGCAAAAAAAAAAAAAAAGCTGTTGGAGTTAGACTAGTTTCTCAAAATTGTCTCTGACTTATGTGTAATGTCATCAACTGTTGCTATGCTCAGCACCTTTCTTCAAGAGTTGGAATCAGGTCAATAAGAACCTTCTAGATCTAATCATATACCGCAGAAGAGTAACCAGAGACATAGAAACAAGTATTTTATTTTTCATATTTTGATTAACTCTGGTATATTAAAAGCCCAGTTTGTCCTGGAACAGATATTGGTCATTTAAAGAAAAAGAGAGAGTTTCTGATTTTTTTTGAAACTTCATCTATTTCATGTGTAACACCCATGGGGGTCTCATTAGGCTCTACCAAACCTTCAAGCTAGCCTCATGAGACTGTCATACAGGGCCACATTGTGATTTTCATTGCCCTAAGCACTTTTGCCTTCATGGCCCTCTTCCTGTATTAAAATCTATATATATATATATATTTATGTGAAGAAGTATTTATTAAATATTATAATAAAAATTATATATAAATATATTTATTTGAATACATTTACTGAATATATTCATATTCTTATATTTACACATATGCAATTATATATATAATTATAGTTTCATTGGTATAGAGACAAATATATTAATATTATATATCAAAACATTATCTTTGACCGAAAAGTTCATTTTTTTCTTCTCATTTTAAAAGAAATCAATGCATTTTCATGGGTCGCTAACAGTCCTGTGGGCCTTAGGCATCGTGCATTCTGTGCCTAGTAGATGAGTCATCTCTGCGGTCATAGCCCCCATTTGCACCCGTCTGCCCAGGACAGGAACATAGCTCGCGGTAGGGAACAGCGGGCATTTTTCTCCTCTCGAGTAGTCCTTGTGACCATCATGAAACAGTCCATGCAGCTACCCAGGAGCTGTTCGGTTTGGTCCTGAAGTGACAGCTGAGCAGTGAGGGAACTAGGCTCACATGGAGGGAAGGGTAGGGACAGGAGTCCTCTGGCTTAAAACCCTCATATCCTATAGGAGCCAATTTCTCTGAAACAACTCCACTGACATGACTTCCAGCATTCCTCCAAGGGCCATGGCCAACTACACAAGAGTCATCATACTCAGAGAAGCCCAAAGCCCTGGCTTTCTGTCCAGTACTTATAGTTCTCCCAGTCTAATGCAATTTACTAAGCAGGGGTCATTTTTATCATAAGCAATCTTGCCTGGCTAGAGTTTGACATTCTTCCCTTATCAGGTTTCCAGGGAAACAGAGCTAGAAAGTTAACCAAAGGTCAGATTCTTATGTAGAAGGGAAGAGAGGTTTAATAATCCTTTGCCTACAACAAGCAACCTGCCAGTTATTAAGGAAATAGTTATATTAATGTTTGAATCCAGACTTTACGGTGTGTCTGTGGCAGAGACAATGCTATTATACATGTTCCCCAAACTCCATTTCCTTTTCCTTCTGGCATAGTTAGACCACATTTTCCACATTCTCTTGCAGGTAAATGTAAGTTTGTGACTAATTCTGGCCAATGAACAATGGGCAGAAGTAATACAGATCACTTTCAGGCTGAGCCCATAAAATCTCTCTGGAAATCCTCCATACTCTCTCTCTTTCATCCTCTGCTGATGAGACGCAAAGGCTTCAGTGTGGGATTCCAGTGCTCTAGGGACTGGTGGAGCTACTCAATAACAGGAACCTGGGTGTCTGAATGATTGCGTAGGCCCTGCACTGTAGGGCACAGACCCCTTACTGCCAGCACACACTGGATGTGGTATAAGCAAGAAATAAGGATGAATTTGTCTGTTTTTAATTCCTCTCCTTCCCCCCTGAAAGATGAACTGACAGTGAATGTTTGATTAGGAAAATTAAATTACTCTGGTTAACACTCTTTTTTTTTTTTGACATGAGAGTAGAGTTTTATTAGCTAAACCTCTGTGAGCATATTCATCCAACAGTCTTTACTGAGCACCTACTATGGGCCATGGGGATTCAGTGGTAAACAAGATAGGCAAGGGCCCTCAAGTAACCAGCACAGAAATAAGATATAGCAGAAGACAAAGTTTTCCTTTATGATGAAAACTGATCATTTCTATGGTTAATACTCTTATGTAGACAAACTACATGACTAATCTCCCCGCTGGTCCTTTTTAACATGTGAGGAAAACTTGTGAGCAGGGCACTAGGGCAAGACTGTCTCCCCATCACCACCTTCTATGGTCCTTTGCTGAGAAGTGGGTAGCTTCTGGCTGAATAGAAAATTCCATGACAGTTAGAGGATCCTCATCTAAGAAGCTACTGCCAAAAGCTATTCATTTCAATCAGATTTCAGTGACATGATCTGGGGAAGAAAAAAATCCAAACTAAGTGAGGAAGGAGCCAAAAGTTCTCATGATTAAAACCCTAATTGGGAAAACTAAGAAATGTGTTTGCTAAGAAGTCAAGAGACTAGTACTGCTTTGTACCTAAGAAAGTCTTTTCCCAAATCATGCTCTTTAAATGGACAATGTTATTTAGTTGTTCTGTGCTTAGTCGTTTTAAAGAAGAAATTGGAAAGCTGATATTGGAGCAAGAGAGAGAGCAAGATCCCTAACCCTCTACGCTTCCTTCTTTCCCTGTCTCACAGTCTACATGGGGGCTTCTGGAGCCCTGAGAGCAGTCCTGTCACCCTGGTACACTGTACTTTGCACAGAGGAGGCCCTAGGCATAGTGTTTTAGCTGGACAACAGGACCAACTTTTTCCTATACCTGAGCTCTTCTCAGGATCACTACTCTTCCTTCTTACAGAAGGTACATCCTACGGGGAGCAACAGCCTCTTGTTTTCTGTAGGTTGAGGGTATACTCTCTCCTCTCTTAAATGTGACAGCATATGTGTACTTCTCTGTGGTTCTGCTTAATGTTATTCTATATAACTATACGTAGACTAATAAAACAAATAACTGTAAACTCCTGGAAAGAAGAAATGGCCTTTTTATTTCTTTATCTTCCCTTTGTGCTTTGTATCAGTTAGAATTTCATTCAGTAGCAAGTAACAAGATCTGAAATGTAAGGCTTAAACATACAAGGTTTTGTCTTGTCACATAAGTAGGTCCTGATTCAGTACATCCGTGTTCTGTTTATAGTGGCTCCACCAGTCTCCACTGACCTGGGTTTCTTCCAGCCCTCTGCTCCAGTATCTCTAAGGAATGGCCCTGTCTTACACAGTGGCTGCTGGAGCTCCAGTCATCACTTCCATGTTCCAGGCAGCAAACAGAGAAAGGGGGGGAAAGCATACCCTTCCCCTTTAAAAATAGAAAACTTCTGAAAGTCCCACTCCCCTTCTACTTACATCTCATTGCCCAGAACTTGCAGACCCAACAGCAGAGAAGGCTGGAGAATGGAGTCTTTCAGCCAGTTGATCATGTGCCTGTCCAAAAATTGGATTCTATTTCTACAGAAGCAGTCGATGAATATTTGATGATAATGATGATAAGGTAGCAGAGTGTTGGCCTAAGGACTTCTCCACGGAGAGCAGTTTAAAGAGATTAAAGTTTAAGAGATTAAATATCTGGAAAGGCTGAGATGGTAGAAAAGTTTTCAAGAAAATTTACTCAGGGAAGAGGATTTGTAGAATTCAGAGGCCATTCCATGAACTTTTTTTTTTAACATTGAAAATATTTATTGGATTGTTTTATGATTCCAGAAGTATACCTGTCAATTTCTAAAATTTAGAAAAAAAAGAAAATAATGTCCCCTACTCCCAGAACCTAGAGTTAGCCCTCGTTTACGTTTTGGTGTGCTTTACTCTAATCTCTTCCATGCATAAATCATTTATTAATTTTGAACAGATGAGGGAAAAAAAGGCGATTCTTGCCGTGTGTGTGTGTGTGTGTGTGTGTGTGTGTGTGTGTGTGTGTGTGTAGTGGTGTTTTAACTGTGCTTTTTAAAAGAGGAATATAGTGAAAAGGCTTCCTCCCACCTTTGTCCCTTGTCCGGTCCCCCACTCCATGATCACTGCTCATGGTGATTCTGTATATCACACCAGAGTTTATTTTTTGCATGTTTCAGCAAATGCAAACTTTCATATTCCCTTTGGCACATTTTACACAAACGCCCATCATACACACTGTTCCTCACCTTGCTTCTTCCACTTACGATTTATTCTGCACCTTGCTTTTTACCATCAGCACAGAGCTTCCCTCTTCGCTTCCATAGCATTCCTTCATGTGGATGTATCCCATTTATGAAACAACTCCCTACTGACGGCCACATGAGTTTCTAATCTTTTACTATTATAAACAATAAACCGGCCTTTGTGGATCTCATTTGCATATATTAGCATATTTGTAGGATAAATTCCTAGATGTGGAATTGCTAGGTCGGATGCATTTGTAACTTTGATAGATATTGCCAGATTACTCTCTACACCGATTGTAACAATTTACACTCCCACCAGCAGTATATGAGCGTGTCTGTTTCCCCACAGCCTCATCAAAAAAGTGTATTTTCAAACCTCTGTATTTTTGCCTGTATGATAAATTTTTAAAATCTATGTTGGTATTAGGAAGGTTGACTCACAGTTTTTGTTTTTTTCAATTTCTGTGTTATCGGTGTCTCTGCCCAGTGCTTTCCCTTTCGTGAGCATTTGCCTGTGAGATCTCTGGGCATGCGATGGTCTATTTGACTAATAAGCAGAGGAGAGCTGCACCCTCAACTCAACAGCTGCTATTTCTCCCTGCATCTTATCCTTGATAAATGCACCAGTTACCTTCTAGCTAAACGACTGTTTATGATTTTGATGGTTTATACCCTGCTTTATTTCTAAGGTATTTCAAGTAAGAAAGTTGGAATAAGGGGGAAATAAGAGTAAAAAATGACTACGAAAAGCAAGATGAAGCCAGAGGTGAAGTTAACATACCAAATATCCTCAACACTGGCTAAAGGCCGGTTACAGATTTGGCCAGTGCAAAGACAGAAACAGTTCATGACATCTCTACAGTGCTGTCATAGCCTGGCTTTCCTGAGCCTGTAATAGATATAGCAGAGTGCTTTGAGGGAAGACATTCCTCTTCCTTCACCCTTCATGCTCAAACTGGGCTGCCGAACATATCTGGAGCAGCAGAGGTAGCAACAAGACTGGGAGGAAGGTGGTCCAGCCGATGCGAAGGGAAGGAGAGAGGAAAAGCTTGGTAGTGAGGAGACCCAAGGAAAGAGGTGGGGGAACATGCTTAGAATATACATTGGTCAGAGGCAGCTGCCTCCAAATACTACCTAAATGTGGATAGATTTAGCACCATTTACCAAACTGTAGTTGCTGTAAATTCACATCAGCTTAATTCTACTGAAGTTCTCATAGTCCTCATAGTCCTCATAATCCACGTGGCTTGCTTTCTCTAAGCCCTGACCTTGGTCAGATTTCTTTGGGCATCTTGGCTGCTTTTTCTGGCCAGTTTGTACTTGAAGTTGACCTCTCTAAAAGACGGAGGGATTGCTTTGGACTTGGATAGTGACAATACATTGTAAGAAAACATTTGGGATCCTAGCAGAAGGGAGCGTAATTCTAAGAATGTTTAGGAGATTGTCTTCCTGTCTGTATCAGCTGACAATACTTTGCTTTTCAGTATACTTCATGCAAAAAATTGTCACTTTAAATCTAGGTTGAAAAATTAGCCATACTAGGATTATAGCTCTGGTAAGAGGCATTTGCTTGTGGAAGGGAGTGTGAGGAATAGTGCTAGTGTAGTGGGATAAAAATTTCCCCCCCAAATCAATGTTGTCATATTGTCTTTTCACACACAGAGAATCAGCCATTGCTGAGTATCAGAATAAACTGGTTTTGCTTCGTTTGGTGCAGAGAAAGCTACCCTCTCTCTAGGCAAATCAAACAAACCCTTTTACTTACAGCACAATGTTTTGTCTTTCCAGGCATCCTATAAGCCGTTGTTGAAGCAGGTTGTGGAGGAAATATTTAATCCCGAGAGGCCAGATCCCGTTGACATTGAACACATGTCTTCAGGCCTCACTGATCTCCTTAAAACTGGATTTAGCATGTTCATGAAGGTAAAGTAACCATGACGAGGTAATCCTGAGTGTAATGCTATCTTTGCTGGGCTTGAAAATGCTGGCACCCCCTTAACCCTGGCGAGTACCACAAAGGAGAACGTCCAGTATTTGGCCCTTCTGAAATCGGGTGCAATCTTCATTTAACTTTCGGTTATAAGCAGCCTGACCTTCCAGCCTCATACAGCTTCTCTTGACCTAAGCATTATGATCTTTTCTGATCAATAGGTAAGGACACAAGCCCTCCAGGGTAGCACTATTGAAAACTTCCCTCGTGGCCCACATTTTCACTTAACAGGAATCCACATACCATTCACAGATCTTAGTGGTAGCCCGGTGCTCTTAATTCTAGAACTTATTATGTGGGATAATGAGTAACTCTGCTCAGTTGTATAACTAGCATCACCCCAAAATCCATTTGAAAATGACTTTTATTTTGGCTTAGCAGACTCCTGGGTGACAAGCATGAGATTTCCCTGGTTAGTATTAAGGGTAGGTCAAAATTACTGAACAGCCTTTGCAGTGGAGATGAAAGGAGGAAAAGTACACAAATGTGATCTATTTTTAACCCACTATAAAGTTTCTAAATTTAAAAAGATCTAAACAAGATTACAGGCTGACCTCCTCATCTATGCCAGGATTTGAGTTGTAATAACTCTTGGAAATAACAGAATGTTTTGCCAGCTTCAAAGCATCTTTGAAATCATGAATTAATCTGCATAGAAGATCTGGCCTTTCAGAGTTCAGTAAATGCATGTGCCAGGAAAACTGGTCCACTCCAAAAGCCGGAGGACGGAAGCCAATCAGACTCTAAACCAAGCAGTAAACGGCTGGAATGGACACCCAGTCTCCTTCCCAATGCTCCCAGTTATCATCAGCTTCTGAGGCAACGCGCGGCTGGTGCATTTTCCCTCTGTTTTTGTTTTGTTATTTTTAATAATGCAGCACAGTCCAGCTTCTCAAAAGTGTTCGTGGACTCCCATGTTAAATGTAAGCCCAGGGTTGTCCAGCAGCCCTTCGTGGTGGCTAGTTTGTACAGAAGCTTCCAGGCTAGAGGTGGTCTCTGACCTTCTCCACCCGAGCACCCTATTCCTTCATTCATAAGCTTGGACTTAACCTTGGAGAGAGACTAAAATAACAAGAGTGGACTTTCCTGCCCTGATCCGTCAAGTCTGAGGACGGCTCATTTTGTCCTTTCCCAGTCAGGCTGCTGCGTCCATGGTCAGGCCAAGGGCACACGTGGAGGCTCGAACCTGTCTGCAGTCTGCTTACTGCAGGAGTTTCTAATTTGCAAGGAGGCACGGTGTCAGTGAGAGGAGGCCTTAACTCGCTCTTAGGCCAGTGATGTTCTGCGGAAAGAACTGTGTCCTGGCAAAAGGGTTCTGTGACCAAATATGTTTGGAAACCCATGGGATAAACAGGAAATTAACCCGAAATTCTTTGCTGTCAGATTTCACAGTGCCTTTAATGTGCTAACGGACTTTGCAACTCTCTGGAGGCCAGCATAGACCGTCTGTTGTAGGAGGACTGTCCACTTGCATTTTCCATCACTGTTTCATGAACCATGAGACGTCACATTTTTTTTTTTTTTTTTTTTTTTTTTTTTTTTTTTTTCCTGTACGTGGGCCTCTCACTGCTGTGGCCTCTCCCGTTGCGGAGCACAGGCTCCGGACACACACAGGCTCCGCGGCCATGGCTCGCGGGCCCAGCCGCTCCGCGGCATGTGGGACCCTCCGGGACCGGGGCACGAACCCGTGTCCCCTGCATCGGCAGGCGGACTCTCAACCACTGCGCCACCAGGGAAGCCCGAGACGTCACATTTTTAAATTACCCTTTTAAACTATACGGAGTGTTTTCTGTAGCTCTTCTTGCGGTCGGAAGCTTCGCTGTCCTAAGGGGAGCTTTGCCTGAGAGGATGTTTAGAACCGTCCTGGGCCAGCACTGGCCTGCTGTGTTTCTCTCCATTCAAATCCCTGGAATTAGAGCTCATGAAGAGATGCCCCCGCCCCTGGAGACTGATCTCAAAGAGAGGTTTCCATGTAATGGATTTAAGAAAAAGGAATGTGTGTTCTTCCAGCAGCTGTCAGGATCCACTCCTCGGCCCGCAGCTGCCGGGCCTCTGCTCTCAGTAGCCAGGGGCTCTCATCTGTCTGAAGGGGGTGGGAGAGTCTTGGTGGACTGGCCCAGTAGCCCTCCTCACCCCAGCAGCCCAAGGGAGAATCATTTTGTTCCACTTCTACATGGGCCTCCGTGGCCGGCTCTTCCCATCATTCCACAGAACTTGGCAAGGAAATTTACCTCTGGCCCATGTGTTCAAAGTTTAAACAAAATTGGGATAAATGGAAAAAGGAACTGTAGGGCTTTGAGGACCTAACAGTGACTTCTCAAAGACCTCCGTCTTTGAGATGGGGGGCGACGCCATCAGGAGAGGGTGTCTTCTATGTTGGTTTAAGGCCAGTGGAAAGAAGAGGATGTGGATAGAAGAGATGGAGCCTCTCATGTCCACGGCCATTCACCAGTCTCCCTGGTCCTGTTCTCTGATGCTTTTCACTACCAAAGTCAAACAGCTAACCTGTGGTCAGCTGTACCAGGGAATCAGCCATTCTCATATTCAAACCTCACAACAACCCTTTCATTATCCCTGCTTTACCCATGGGGAAACTGAGGCTCAAAAAGCTTAAGCAGTAGATGTGAACTTCCAGAAGGCCAAAATTGAGTCATCCTCCCCTCCGTTCTCAGGTGTTTTTCAAACAGCACACAGGAAATGGGACAACAGGATTTGTTCCCAGGTCAGTCTTATTCCAAAGCCCGCGCTCTTAACGCATTTCTTGGCGCCAGGATGCTGCCAGGTGTTTTCTTGAAAGTTAAATATTCATGGGTCATTAATTCTTTTCTTCCTGATGACTCATTAGCACAGACGCTTTCCCTCTCCACTATCTATGCAGCTCCTCGGTCAACTCCACGCCCGGACTGGTCATCAAGACACAGCCCCTGTGAGGGAGCTCTCCCAGGGTCATCTGCTGTTACCCTGTCTGCTTCTCTGGGACTTGGTCCCGGGACTCACTGGCAGTACAGCCCCAGGAGAAGAAATTTGCGCAGTGGTGTGAGCTGTTTCCACACACTGCATCTTCATTCTGTAAGAGCAGCCAGCAGCCATTCCTTTCCTGCCACTTGCTGCCCTGCTCTTTGCTTCTGGGACTGCTTCCCCCACTTCTCACTCAAGACACACTAATGCTGCGCCCGAAAGGAACAAACAGACAGAGCCTGATGAAATAAAGGTGTCCACGTGGGCTCCTTCTGTGCTTGGGGTACTGTTGCCCAAATGGGAGAGCTGTAGGGCTGGAAAGGGAACTGAGCTACTCGTCTGTCCCCATCCTGTCTGTGGACTCACAGACGGTTTCACAGATGACTTTGGCTCAGAGTCACCAGAGGCAGTATCTGTAGCCTACGCGGGGGGTGAGAAGCCAGCAGGAAACGTTCTGGGAAAGAGACCAGCAGACATTACCGTAGAGTATACTGGGGGTCCCCATGACGGTGATAGGAAAAACACAGGAGAGGGTTTTCCAGGCCCCAGTGTCTCGTCAGGGCTCTGTACCTTTTGTGCGCACTTCTGTGACTGCACTTATTCCTTGCTTTATCATTATACGTGTTAGGTATCTTTCTCCAGACTAGCGTGTTCTAACTGAACGGCTTCATCCACTGCACATTAGTGGATCAAGATCTCAGTTCAATGGGTTGTAATCAGCACTTCTTAACGAAGAAAAATAGAACAGGCTAGCAACGTGAAGCCAAATAACTGAGTCACACATACATACACACTTGTGATTTAAATGAATTTCTTGCTTTCGGCCACAATCAAAAGGAGGTGAGGGCTTCCCTGGTGGCGCAGTGGTTGAGAGTCCGCCTGCCGATACAGGGGACACGGGTTCGTGCCCCGGTCCGGGAAGATCCCACATGCCGCGGAGTGGCTGGGCCCATGGGCCATGGCCGCTGAGCCTGCACGTCCAGAGCCTGTGCTCCACAACGGGAGAGGCCACAACAGTGAGAGGCCCGCATACTGCAAAAAAAAAAAATGGAGGTGAAAGCTATGGCTATGAGAAAGGAGGGCTGATCCGGGTCTCATTCTTTCCTGCATCCTCAGCATGGGGCACCTGCATGGGCCTTACACACAGCAGGCACCCGCTAAAGGTTGGGAGTGGGCCTCTGAGGGCGCCCATTCAGAGAGCAGCAGGCTTCAGTCAGTGGTTCCTCTTGCCAGCTTACTGCCCTTAAGCCGAAGCTACGTTTCAACAACTTTACGAGGGAGAGAAGGCAGCAGCCAGACCAGTCAACTCCAGTGACCCTCAGAGTATTCCCTGACCCTCCTTTGCAGCAGCTACTAAGCAAGGCGAAGCCAGTCACTGTTCTGTCATTATGTCACCCCAGAGAAGCAGCGACCCACGGGCTCCCACTCACCGGCCAGCACTGCCCTGCTGGGGGAGACGGAAGCCCACCTCGCCTCTGTCAAAGAAACCTGGTGGGCTCGTCTTCTGTCCACAGACAACATGGAAATCTGTTTCTTCCACTTTCTTTGTCTCTCTGGAGGAGAGAACAGAAGCAAAGAGGCTGGTTTTGTAGTGTGAAGACTCAGAGGAGCCAGCAGGAGAAATGTCCGAACAGTGTTAGGTAGGGGGGGGTGTGTTGTCAGGGGAAGTTTTGGGGGTCGCTTTTCTATTCCACGTCTCTCACTTTTCTGTTTGCTTTTGTAAATAATAGAAGGCCGTCTAGTTTATGCTCTATTAACACCACTCACCTCCTTCTACTGCCCATGTTTGTTTACAAGAGGCAATAAGAAGTGGTGGGGGCTTCCCTGGTGGCGCAGTGGTTGGGAGTCCGCCTGCCGATGCAGGGGACACGGGTTCGTGCCCCGGTCTGGGAAGATCCCACGTGCCACGGAGCTGCTGGGCCCGTGAGCCATGGCCGTTGAGCCTGAGCGTCCGGAGCCTGTGCTCCGCAGCGGGAGAGGCCACAACAGTGAGAGGCCCACATACTGCAAAAAAAAAAAAAAAAAAAAAAAAAAAGAAGTGGTGGTAACATCCGGAGTCAGATGGTCTGGGTTAGAACTCGAGCACCCGCACTTATCAGCTGTGTGACCATGGATATGTTGTCACTTAAGCCCTCTGTGCCTAAGTTGCCTCATCGGTAAAATGCGGATGATAATAGTACCTACTTTACAGGACTGGGGTGAGGATTAAGTGAGCTCATACATACAGAGGATTCACAACAGTACCTGGCCTACAGGAAGTGCTAAGTATGTACTTGCTATTTTTATTTTCACAAGTTCATGATCCTGGCCAGACTGTGGCTCTTGAGAAAAGAGCCACCTTGAGTGTCTTTGTATTGCTGTACAGAGCCCGTATGTGGGCATTTGGTGCATACAGATTAACTGCTGAGTGAACAAATGAATCACACAGAAGAGAACTGACATCTTCCCCCAAAGTCACAAGCATTTCCTGTCTCACTGCCGACTTGCTCTTGCTAAGAGACATGGACTGTCTCTGCCTGTGGGCAGCCATGTTTATACGGCTGTGCGGTGTTTTTCCAGACCCCCTTTCTCTTCTATCCTGTGAGTCCAGCCTTGATGTCCTCGGTCTCAGGGGACACAGACCCTCCCTCCTGGAGCAAGGTGTGGGAGCCAGTGAAATTCTGTGCCCGTGCCGTGACAAAATGGCTCAAGGGAAGAGAGGCCAGCTGGGCTAGACCCTGGCCACCTGGCACGGAGGCAGAAGCCCAAAACAACTCGGACCCCAGACTCCACCAGGAGCACTTCAGAAGCTCCACCTCTGCCCCGCAAGCACTCTTCAGTCAGCCCCAGTGCTGTAGGGAGGCCTCGGAAGTGGCTCACAGAAATCAATCTTATTGATGTAAATGTCCGCAGACAGTGAAAGTTAGGAAAAATGCCTGTGTGTCCAAGATTCTCTGCCTCAAATAAACCCTGTGTGAGAGGGAAGTCAAGGCAGCTGTATTTTGCCCTTACTAAAGTCGGAACCTCATTTGTGTCAGGCTACAACTTGTTAAAGTCACTTTCTTTTCATTGCTTTAGCTTGTTTTCCTGTATAAATCAGACTCTCCACAGAAGTCTCTCATCCCCCACCCAACCCGTTCTGGTTATCACTTGGTACGTAAGAAGCCATGTCAAAACACTGGCATAAAATATTATCAATGATTTATTTTGTTCATGTATCTGCCTTCTGGGCAGAGCTCAGCAGAGAAGAATTCGCCTCCAAGATGGTCCACTCCCATGGTCAGCAGGTCGATGCTGATCATCAGCTGGTAGCTCAACCCGGCCTGTGAGCTACAGGACTCAGTTCCTCTCTACAGAGGCCTCTCCACATAGCCTGAGCTTCCTCACAGCATCCCAGGGACAAGCATCCTAAGAGAGGTTGCCAGGTGGGAAGCCTCAGAAGCCACAGGGCATCGCTCCTCAGTATTCTGTTGGTTGAGGCAGTCACAAATGCCCACCTGGATTCAAGGGGAGGGATATACTGTCTTCCTATGAAAAAGGGAACCAGAGCATGAGAAGCAGAAACTATCGCTGAGGCTGCTTTAGGAAAATGCAGTCCGCACTTTACCTCAATGTAGGATTGGCTGTCTGGCCCATCAAGGGCAGTGTTTGGCTGATTCTAGGAGTTTTCCCTTCGATCTAGAGGACAGAAAATGTACTCACGCTTCTGATCTGCTTTCAAAATAAGTGAGCCCAGAAAGGCTTTGATAATGAAAAGCATGCCTGCTATTTGCCCACAATCATTTTAAATAATATAATCTAAGGGGAAAAAAACCTTTCTGAGTGCTGAGCTGTAGGACTTTGCTCTCCCAAGTTCGCCCCATCAGGCCCTGTCAAGGAAAGCAGGCAGGCTGGGAAGCAGAGCTGGGTGCCCACGAGATCATTCTTCCTGCAGTTCTGAGCAAGTGTCTGGAGTCAGCTCAGCGCACTCCTCCACCAGAGGCTAGACTTGTGGTTAGCCACATGGTGCTGTCGGCTTCAAAGGGCAGTGCCCTGGGGGGAGGGGGACTATCAAACTCGAGAGAAACAGCTTTGACAGAACCTCACGTTTTTTAAACAGTCAAGTCTTCTCTCCAAATGCCTGTGCGTGGAGCACCTTGATCCCTGTAGAGAAAAGCTTGATAGTGATCTAATAAATAAATCGAACCATACCTTACCACTCTCACAATTTAATTTAAAACGAGCATGTCTAATAGGCAGCACTTTGAAAATGCGTTTCTGGAATTTGTGGTTTGGATTTCAGTCTCCTGAAAATAATATATTTTATATCTACTCCATGTGTTTGGACTCCAACTTGTTTTGACTAAAGGACTTGATTTGTCAAGATGTTTTCTCTGCTGGAACTGCTGTGAGGGGCGTGGGTTGTATCTAATGAACTTACGCGAGGCCCTTTTACCTCCTTTTAAGAGCATTGTGAAACTTTGTGTTGTTGTTGTTCCATTTCTTATATAGCTGTGCTTCATTGGAAAAAAGAAAAGATTTATGAAAAACACTCAAAGAAGACCCAGTGCTTGCCTCTGGGCCCTTAGTATGAGTTCCTGTGAGAGCTCCATGGCCTTAGGCAGCAATAGAAAAAGGCCCACAAGGAGAGAGGGCACAACTACTCAGGGTAGCCCTAAAAAGCTGGAGGTGGTGAAGGAGTAAGAGTTGAAACACTTCAGTGGCAATTAAGCTGCCACCAGGTTGCACGAACTTCATCAAAGAAAGTCCTCATTATGAGGACCGAGGGGGCCTTTCCAGGAACCTAAGGACGGCAATGCGGTGAGCCTCAGGAAGGATTGGGCCCGAGAACTAGAAAGCCATCAGGAAACCAGAGAGTTCTTGAAGGCTTGCTGTGGCCTGCAGAAGATGCTGAGAACAGCCCTAGCATTGTGTACATACTCAATAAATATGAGTTGAGTGAATGGCTGGAGAGCTATGCCACAGCTTTTGGTGCTTCTTAAGAGCTCAGCTTTGACTGGGCCTTGTCTGTCTTAGGTCAAGTCTTGATTCCCAGGGAAGGGTCTCGAGTGGGCCCAGCCTGGGTCGGGGCCCATTCCTGAACCGTTCAGTTGAAGTTGGGGGGCATGATCACACCGTAATTACATGGCTGCCAGGAGCCCACCCTATGGCCATGGGGATGGAGGAGACTATTCATGTGTGGGTGGGACAGATACCTACAGATGCATCTACAGCAATGGTGAAGGATGCTGTAAGGATAAAGGACAAAAATGATGAGCCTTAGGTGCAACTTGATGTCAGATCCTTGGACTGTGAAAGCTGGACGTGCCTGGAGGTCATCTGGTCCAGCTCCTCATTGTTTGCACAAGAAAAATGAGACTCAGACGTGAACTGTTGGCTTAGGTCCATTATACTTTATGGCATTTCTGACAAGAGGAAAACATCTCAGCATTTGGTGTTTGTTGATTAAATCAGCACAAGTCTTGGAATCTGTTTGCAATACTATTTATAACCGTTGTTTATATTTTCTTCTTCTTAATTATGCTACATACTGTGGTTTGATTTTTGTCTAACATTCGCTAAATATGATCCATAAGTTCTAGTGAGATGGATTTTGGTAGGAATCGTTAAACAAAACCTTGGTTTTGGCAGGCTACGAACTTTGTTTGCCTGTGAGCAATTATCAAGAGCCTCTTGTGTGCTAGTCAGTCTTGTGGGTAAGGAAGATACAGAGACAAAGTAGCCATCCTACCTTCCATGGCATAGCTTACATTGGAGAGCTTACAGTTCGTTAGGGACGTGGACAAGAACATTGAGGGTTGAGGGGACGAGAGATAAGTGGTATCTGGGTGGGGTGTGAGGACACAGAGAAGGGGAGCTCAATGTGTCCAACCTGTAGGAGTGAGGAACAAAGTGATGAAATGCCAGGCTACATGAAAGGAATCCAGGTAGCTCCAAATGGCTGGGTCTAAGAGCAGCCTGTAAAGAGTGGAAGAAGGTAAGATAGAGAAATAAGCAGAAGGCAGATCATGAAGGGCTGGAGGCTTGACATTCGACCAAAAACAGTGAGGTTCAATGGAATGTTTTTTAGGAATATATAACCAGTGTATATGTTATAAAGATCACCTGGAAGCACTGAGGGCAGGCGGGGTGGGGGTGGGGGGACATGGCCAGACTAGCATCAGGTTGGGGAGAGAAGGTGAGAAGATGAGAGTTGGGGTGAGGTAGGGGCCGAGGGAATGAGGGCAGTGATGCAGCGCCGGTGGGTCCCACAGGACCGGGCATTGGTGGGATGTGGAAGTAAATGAGAGAACATTGTCCAGGGTCAGTCACCCAGTCAGGGATGGCTGGATGGCAGGTGCTAACGTTCTCTCTGACTTGGAAGCAGGAATGGAGAAGAAAATAACTTGCATTTTAGAGTTTAGGTGCCTGTGAGACAGCTTTGCAGCTCAGCAGAGCTGAGGGGCCACTGGCCCATGTGAGGCCCAGACCGTGGACAAGATAGGGCCACCCAGGGACGGTGTTTGGGAGAAGAGGCCCTAGCAGTCGGGAACACAGTACATGATGGGGCAGGTCAAGCAAGAGGAGAATCCGTGAGGAAGGAGAGAAACTGAGAGGGCTTAGAAAGCAGAGAGGGTTGGGGAGGAAGTTTCTGGAAAGTGGAAGCCATCCACTGCAGCAAAGGCAACAGTTAGGCTGAGCTGATGGCAGAGTGACTCTGGCAGATGGCAGCCTTTGCGATGAGATTAAATAAAGACCCACGAGGAACCTGGTAATTGGCTGATGTTGCTGAAGAACTGAAAGTACAGAGTTTTAAGTGATGAAAGCTAGTAAAAATGCTTTCAGTTTGAAGAATCTGTTTATAAATGAGAGCACATGGAATGTATCCCACTCTGGTATGAGACAGACCTGGACTTCTGTCTCAACGCTACAGCTTATGAATTGGAAAAGTTGGGACAAGTCACTTCACCTCTGTAAGCCTCACTGTCTCTATCTGTAAAATGGAGCTTCTACCTACTTCACAGAGTCTGAGATTGTGCAGAGTAATGCTTGCCCCACGCCCTGCTTTATTTTCCTCCACAACACTTATCACCTTCTTCACTTACCAATTTACTTTTGTATTTTGTCACTCTCCCCAACGAAAATATAAACTCTGCGCAGCAGGGAGTCTTCTCGGGTTTGTTCGCTGCGGAGTCCCCAGTGCCTAGAGCAGTGTCTGGCCCATAGTAGTTGCTCAATAAATATTTGTGGACTGGATGAATAAATGAGTAAAAAGTTGTGCTAGACGTGAAGTGTTCGGCAGTGGTGGTAGTGCTGTTACTACCTCCTGTTGGGAGTAAAGCCATTACCAAGCCACCTTCAAAGTCAGCATGGCGGCTCTCAGGGCCCAGTGCCCTTTGGGCCAACGCTCCCATTACGCTGTCTCCCTCCTATGAGGCCTGGCCCATTGTTGGAGGGTGGGGGACCTGACCCTTGCCTGTGCTGGGGACAAGTAAGTCACACATGTAGAGAAACAGATTGGAGGAGAATCAGCAGCCGTGTTCTTGAAACGCCTGGAGAACTCCAGAAAAACGGGGAGCAGAGGAAACCCTTCTCATAGAAACCAGTCAGGACATCAAAGAGCACTCTCGGGGCCACAGCTGCAGGGAAGGTGTCGGCAGCCCCTGCTTCAAAGGCTGGATGGATGGTGGGGAGAAACTATCTTCTCTGACCAGAACCTGACGTCTTACAATCCCAGCTGGCGAAGGTTTAGAAAATGAAAGAAAGAGCAGTGAGTCTGACTTGCTTCATTAATCTGTGTGTTTGTGACGGCAGTAATGACGCTTAAATCTTTCATCATCAAAGTGCCTTACACCATGAACCCACATACAAATGGGACTCAGCCGAATGTGGCTGATTATAAGGAATGTGTTATTCCGATGGAAAAGACTGGAAAGACCCCACTTCCCAATAGCTTGCCGATTTGACATGTTCTAAAAGGAAATCTGGTATCAAAACATAAATCTAAACAGAAACCAAAATAGCAAACAGCAACATGCATTAATGGGGCCCGTTAATTTGTACCACAATCAACATTCCCTCAATTCGTTGGCCAAAGGGTATTGTTCTTTGTTGTTGCTGTTCATTTCTTTTTTCCTTTTCATCTTTCAATACATCCTTCCAAGATTCTCACAATGTACTTCAGAGTCCAGACTCTCTTATGGAAAGCATATGTCTTTGGGAACATAATGTACCACTTGAAGTTCTGGAGCCAGTTGTATTTCAGTCCCAGCATTAAGTGAGAAACAATTGTTTGTAGGGTTGGAAGGAACCTCGGTTAGTTATTCAGCCAGGAAGAACCACATGTAAAGCAAAGAGAGAGTGTCTAAAAGATCTCAAGGAAAAGAAGAATATCTCCAGTTAACCTGTGGACCTCCTTCATTCATTCATTCATTCATTTTATTCATGCAACATTTGTTGAAAGTTTACCATAAGCTAGCTCTATGCTCAGACCCCAAAATACCAAGATAAATATGATCAATCCCTACCCTCCAGTAGCTTCCAGTATAGGAGAGGAGATAGGCAGGTCTATCAAGGTCGCAGTCCAGTGTGACAAGGCCAAGGCAGAGGTATCAGTCAGATTCGGGTCATGGGGCAGGAGTTGAGAGGTGGTTAGGGAGAACTTTTTAGAGGCGAGGGTGCCTTTTAAAGAGAGTAAAAAGGAAGGAGGTAAAGAAGGGGAGGCAGGGGTACTTTACGCAGAGGAAACTGTCCGTGCCACATAAAACAAGATGATGCAGTTGGTGCTCTAACTGTTTAATAACTGGAATGTCATGGGCACAGACAGGCTAAAACCCACTGGTGTGATCCCAACCAATGCCTGTGGGCTAAAGATCTTTCCTACTAATATGGACAAATCCCCAGGGTATATCATTGAGCAAAACTAAATCTGGTATCGAGTGGCTAGAAGTCAAGATGGCGGTTACCCCTTGGTGAGGTAGTGACACGAAGGGGGCCTGAGTGGGGATCCAGAGTGCTGGCTTTGTGTTTCCTGATCTGGGTACCGGTCACAAGGATTTGTTTAGTTTGTGAAAATAAATTGAACTGAACACTTGTGATAAATGCTCTTTTCAGTGCAAACGTTCAGTAAAGTGTTGTATGTTTAACAAAAAGCTTTTTAAAAAAGACCTTGCATTCATGGATGGCTCAAGTCCTCATGAGTGACTCCAGCAAATAGTGTATATGGAGGAGATGAAAATAGAGGCATAAAGCAAAGCCATGTGAGAAGAGCCTTATATACTAAATTGAGGAGTCTGAACTTTATCCTCAGAGTTAGGAGACTCCCCGGAAAGAATGTGAGCATGTGATGGAGCTGAGGGGTGTTTAAGAGTGTGGCCTCTGCAGTTTGGCCCCTGGCTCCAAGGTTTAGTCACGACGTGTAAACTTCAGTCTCTCCATCTGTAAAATATGCCAATGATTGTATTTGCCTCCCAAGGATTTTTGACAATCGGATAAGATAATGCACAAAACTTCCATAATAAATATTTGCACTTTCGAAAGCTTACTTAGGCAGGAATGAGGAGACTGGATTGGGGTGGGGGGTGGGGGGTGGCCAGACCAGGGACAGGGAAACAAATTAGAAGACTCTAACAATAATCTAGTAAAGAAGGAATGAGAGCCAACCAGAGCAGGGATAGTGGAAATCAAGGAGATATCAGTGAACTGGAGGGGGAAGAATTAACAGGACTTGATCTGGGAGATGAAAAAGACAGCACAGTCCAAGATGACTCTCAAGGGTCTGGCTCAGGTGACTGTGAAGGAGGTGATGCTCTTAGAACGTCAACAGAAGGAATAGAGTTGGAGAAAGATCATGCATCAAATTTGAAGTCTGTTGAGTTGAGGGATCCCAGGAGGCATCCAGGTGGAGATGGCCACAGGAACTCAATAGTGATGCTAAAGACATAGATTTGGGAAGCATATAAAAGATTATTGAAGGCATATGAGTAGATGAGGTCCTCAAGTGAGAGAAGCAAGGGGCCAAAGATGGAGCCCTAAGGAGCGTCGACACTTAAAGGGCAGACCAAGAAAAGGAACCTATGAAGAAATTTGAGAAGAAATCAGTGGAAAGGTAAAAGAAATAACCAAGAGAGAGTGCTATTGTGGAAGCCAAGAAGGGTGTTATCCACTGTGACAAATGCCACAGAAATGTCCAGTTAAATGAAGACAAAGAACTGTCTATCAACTCCTACATATGACGGCCATTGGTGACTGCAGTGAGAGCAGCTCCAGGGGAACAGTGGAACAAAAGCAGGATGGCCGTGGGTGTGTGGTACGCGGACTGGAAGACAGCAGTCAACAAATGCAGTCAAGGGGACGGAGCTACAGCGCAGAAGGTTGGGGGGTGGGGTGAGGTAAAGATCAAAGAGTTTTGTAACTTTTTCAGTGTTCACCACCACCCATTTTGAAAAAGTTTAGACCTACTTTTTCCTTCTTTCTTTCTCTCTGCGTTTCATTTCTCTCCCTCCATTCCCCTATTTCTCTACCTCCCTCCCCGCCTCTCCACTCTGAGTTTCCTCTCCAGAAGCCAAGGAGCAACTTATATAACTGGAAATACTTAATGTATTACCTTTTTAAGTGTTTTTAAAACAAGACATTGAGAAGTGGGTATATTTAGGCAGGGGAGTCAAAAGAACCAAATTGAGAAAGGAGTTGGAGCCGGGGTAAGAGCAGGGGCTTCCTCTCTTCCTGTCAGCCTGATGTCCCACCCTGCTTCTCCGGGGGACTGTCCCTTGGCCCAAAGATGGCTTGTGTGTTAGTGGGTGTGAATGAGTACAGACATTTACCACCTTTGTCTACCCTCTCCTGGCTGGAGTCAAGCCTGTTTCTCCCACCTCGGGCTTCAGTGGCCATGCAGGCAGCTGACAGCATCCTTCCCATAATGACTCCATGCTGCTGTCCCGGCTGGGCCTCTGGCCTGCTCCCCCGACCTGGTGACCGCTTGCCTGCGGCGCTCGGCTCACAACACTTCTGCCCACTCCCCACCGAACCATCCCGGGCTTCCAGGTAGGGCTCAGACACACTGTCTTCAGGAACCCCCTCTCGTCCCCTTCAGTTAGTCACTAGGTCTACATGTTGGCCTTGCACGTTTCCTGAGAGGTTACTGGAAGACATTCTCATTTTAGTTGTTTTATAATACTTTGCCTCACTGGTGAAATCATGAGTCACCAGGAGGAATTCTCCATGACCTCCAGTGCAGTGCTGCATGCAGAGCAGGTCCTCAGCTCTGGCTGAGGCCAACCTCAGCTGAGGCTGGTTTGCAGAAGGTAAGGGCGTGAAGTTTGCACTCGGGTGCAGGGCTCTTGCATCTTTGTCCACCCTCCACCACCCCCTCCTAGGGCTCTAACCATCCGTCAATTCCACAGACATTTACTGAGCATCTACTCTGAGCCAGAAACTGCACTAGGTACACTGGGCATTTAGCAGTGAACCCGGCCGACAAGATCACCGCTTCATGGAGTTTGTGTTCCATCAGAGGAGACAGCCGTCAGGGGAGAGACGATGACCCCAGGCTGTGGCATGTGCTTGGAAGGAGATGCACGGAGCTCTGTAAGGCAGGATCATGTTTATGCTGAGACCTGCAGACCGAATAGGAGGGGAAGTTGCCCTCAGTCTTCTCTGCTTATTTAATAGTGCCCACTCCTGTAACTTTGCTTTTGGTAAAATATTTATTGAAAGGGCTGTACGAGGGTGACATGCTGTGCGTGTTCCTGGTCAGTGAGCTCACAGACCACTAACACATCCGACCCCTAACAGATCCCACCCTCTCTAAGAGTTGTTCATCTCACCTGAAGACGCCTCTGACGCCGGGGGGTGGTTTGTTTTGCAGGTGAGCCGGCCTCATCCCAGCGACCACCCTCTTCTGATCCTCTTCGTGGTGGGCGGGGTCACAGTCTCCGAAGCCAAAATGATCAAAGACCTTGTGCCATCCCTGAAGCCAGGAACCCAGGTACCGAGTCCTCAGTGATATGGTCTGAACGGGAGGCCTGAGGCAGGAGTGGGGAGGGCGGACCAGGGCCTACATTAGGCTCCCCCGGGCTTCCCTGATGGTGCAGTGGTAGAGAGTCCGCCTGCCGGTGCAGGGGACATGGGTTCGTGCCCCGGTCCGGGAAGATCCCACATGCCATGGAGCGGCTGGGCCCGTGAGCCATGGCCGCTGAGCCTGCGCGTCCGGAGCCTGTGCTCCGCAACGGGAGAGGCCACAGCAGTGAGAGGCCCGCGTACTGCAAAAAAAAAAAAAAAAAGATTCCCCTGCGCTCCTATCTCCATCCCGCTGCCTTCTTTCCCCCTGCTGCTTCTGCCTGTCCCAGGGCCAGGACCTGCTGTGGGTGGAGGGAAGGGGGAGACCTCTCCTACCTCTGAGTGGCAAGTGCTGAAGTGCTATTCCCAATTCCTACTGGGCTTGTATTCTCTGGCGTCCAATCAGTGCTTAATTACTCAAGAGTTTTGGCTGCTTTCCAGGCTCCAGATAATTGAGGGTGACTCCCGGGGACCATCTCCGCCCTGTGGCAGGGAGAGGACGGGGCTGGAGGAGTTTGGGAAGGCCCCTTGTCATGACAATGACAAGTGTAGTATCTTTCTCCTCTGTAGCCTCCTGCCAGGTCCCGTCCTCCTCCCCACGCAAATGCCGGGTGGTTAAGGCACAGCCCTCTAGGTTTTCCAGGCCCGAGTCTGCATCCTCCCTCTGCCTTTTACTAGCCAGGTGATTGGAGTGAGAAAAGCCCTCAGTTTTCTCATTTAGGCTACAGGGCAGGGTGGTTGGGAAAAGAGTGCCTTGCCTGGCTGCTTACTGCTATGGGCAACCGAGGCTCTGTCGTCTGGGGGCTGAGGGGCCTCAGAACTGTCCTGCTGGGGGACCGGGAGCCTGGGACACCTTCCCATTGACCCTCGCCCCCCACCCAGTTGAGACTTGCTTTCGGGGCCTGTCTTCAGCTTTGCCATGTCTGCATGCAACCAGCTGCTTTCTGTGGTGTAGAGAAAGCAGAACAGAGATGCCAGTGCAGTGCGTCAGGTAGGACACTGGCTTACGTGGGGGACTGTCCACCACAGGCGCATGGAGCCCAGGGTGGGTATTCCAGCCACGCCTGGCTGCTGGTCTGGGTGGGGGGCAGTGTACAGGTGCCCTTGTCTCCCAGCTCCACCCACTCTGTGTATACGCACTCCGCCAGCCAAGGAGCCCCCAAGGAGCCCCCATCTCTGCTGGCATCCGTAATCTGTACTCCGTAGTGCAGCACTTAGCGGGCTCACTGACTGCTTCCCATTGCTGACAAAGCCTCCTCAAGCAAACACGAATTCCTTGAGGACAAAGGCTGGGCCTTCCCAGCCCTGAGCACAGGGCAGGAGCTCCGGAAGCCTTGTGGCCTGACGGCTTGATGTGAGGCAGGAGAACTGGCTTGGTGTTGTCAGGATGGCCAGAACACCTGAGACGTAGAGAAGGCCTGGTTTCTGAGGGTCTCCAGACACCCTACTTAGGAAGGTGACCTGTATCTAGGGAGCCATGGTATGTTCTTAAGCAAGGGAGTGACCAGTCATTGGCTGTGACCATTTCTACCATTACTCACACCTGTCATGGTCATAGCTGGTGGAATTTCTGATAAAATGGTAAATTCTGCCTCGTCTCACACCCTCTCTATCCACAGTGTTCAGGATCTGTTTGGTGAGCAATTGCCTTTTTGAGCAAGACATTCTTTTTTATCAGAAAGCACACTTCTCACTGCCCCTAACATGGTGAACGAAATTCTTAGCTCTTCCAAACGATGCATTGTTAACAGCCTGCCAGACGTGTTAATCCCCACTCTAAAAGGATAAAATGCAGACGTTTTCAAAGCCGTGTGACCTGAGTTTGACAGCAGAGACCTGAAATCTGTAGTGGCTCAGTGGCTCGGCTGCAATCTGACCGACCTTGTGCTCAATCATCTGCAGAGAGAGTGGCTCAGAGAATCTGGGGCTTAAGGAGCAGGCTTGCCTGCTGCTTGTCTTTTGTGCAAAAAGTTGCCCCTGAAGAGTTACCAGGGCCTACGAAGATTCCAGAGCGGAGGTACTTACCATAGTACCTCCCTCTCCAAGTCTGTGAATGCAAGCGGACTACCTGCCTGTTTGCTGGCGTGACACCTGTGGAGGAAGAGCTCCCGTTATTAGACCGCAACAGACTGGCAGCTGAGTCAGCCCAGAGCTGAGACAGGACCAGCTCTACAACCTTCAGAGGAGCAGCGGGAATGAGGCCTGGCCGTGAAAAGGCAGGCGTACCAGATCTGTCACCTGCTTAGACTTCTGTCGGAGGAGCCCTGGGAACTAACTGAAGGGGCGGGTCCCTCTGGACCTGTGCACCAGCACACCCCCAAAGACCCGTCGGCAACGAAGAGTGACTCTGACTTGCCCTCCGTGTAAGCAGCTATAATGAACGTGTTGATACTTCTGTCTTTAAAATCCAGCCTACACTTAAAGGTCCCCAGGGATGAGGCTTTGCCCCTCCCCCTGCAGCCTACCTGAGTCCTGGAGACCTTGGCTGTCAGGACTCTTTCCTCCTGCCGAAGCCAAATCCGCCCCATCTGAAGTCTCGCTCACAGCTGCTGCCTCTAACTCCTGGGCCACACAGAATCTACGAGCAGATCAGGCTCTCCCCTCCTCCACAGGTCCTCCCCCAGGGCCACTCTTCTCCAAACCGAGTATCTTCAGTTCTGCTAGCCTCCCCACCCCAGCCCGTGCCGTGGACCTGAGTGCCTCAGCTCCCGGGCGGCTCTCCTGGGCCCCCAGGTCTCTCCCTCTCATGCTTACTTACAACTGAGCGCCCTTGCCCTGGGCTGATCAGTGCAGAGGCACTGGGGCCACCTCCTCCTCCTACCACGGCCCCTCCCTGCCGCTGGGCCTTCTTTTCCTACCACCCTTCTGCTGGTCTGCTCCCCTCCAGCCTCAGGACTTTGCACTTACTTTAATCCCTCAAACAGGATCTGGCACCAGCTGTCGTGATTATTCATTGCATATTGAATACTAGAAACTGTACTTGCATTATTGAAGCACAAGATAAAAGCAGCTTTTCTGGAGACTACACCAACCTGTTATTGATTCTGGGATTATGGACAACTAAAACCACTCTGTCTTTTGTATCAACTGCTATGATCCATACCTACTATATATCAACATGGGTGCTTTTTGGACCCAGGTACAGGAACTTACAGTCTCTTAAACTGGATTAGTCGATTATCCAGTAAACATTTATTGAGCATCTGTTCTGTGCCAAGCACTGTTCTTTGTGCTGAGGGTAGAGCGGTGATGAAGCCAGACTCATTCCTGCTCTCGTGGAACTTACATTCTAATAGTAAGTGATTGACTGACATTAAACACGGACGCTCCAGCTAGACATGAGTGTTCCGGGAACATAGGCAGGTGCTGTGATGGGTATACCTGGGGGCTTGGAGGCAAGAGGTTCCTTCAGATGGCACCGGCTTCCCCTGGAGCAGAAGGCTGGTGAGCTGAGATTTGCAAGGCATTCGGGGATCTGCTCTTCAAAGGAAACTGCTGATAGAGTCACTTAAGGCACATCCAGAAATGAATTCTCCTTTACAAAAAATGGTAAGGATAGCGTGAAACAGTGGAATCCAGAAGCCACATTAGCAGCTGCTAGTCCTAGAGGATGGTTGTTATACTCTAAAATGGGGTGTTTTCTCCGCTCTCCATCTGTGGTTCTTGGTAAACATGCTGAGAGAAAGTGGGCAGCTGGAGAAAGCCCTCTTTCCTGACTACAAAAAAAAAGAATCAAAGAGGCAACCTCTCAACCCCACTGCAAACAGCCACAGCCATGAGCAGGAGACTTTGCAGGCTTGCCCTGGTCTGGGGTGCGTGTGCTCAGCACCAGCCTCTCTCATTCCAGACAGCTCTGCAGGCTGAACCCTGTAGCTGGGTCGTGGCCAAGAGGCCAGAAGAAGCCTGCGATTGTGGGAGGAAAATAACAGGGAGGGACCCTTCCAGAAAATACAGGGAAAGGCCAGCTCAGGAAACAGAGGAAGACCGAGTGACCAAGCCGACCCTGCCATCACAGCTCTTCGTGGGCTAGCGCATGTTTCCCAGCCACACTTTATGTGCGTCTACATTTCTGGAGCTGAACATTTAGTAAGAATGTAAAAGAAAAAAATAATTAGACCCAGAAATATGCTCATACGCATACAATTTTGCACAACTGTGGAGGTTCAAGGATACCTAAATCCTGGATGTAAATCGTGGCTCCAGGTTATTCTAAAATTTGAAGCCCCAAAGAGAAGAGTCAAGCGACTTCCTTTTTTTTTGGTCTACATTTAATTTGTTCTGAAATTTCTTACTCTAAGGAAAATGTCAGTGAGATTCAAAATTTTATTTTTACCTGAGTTAGCTTAGGGCCTTATAATTTGAAATACTAGACGGCATTACACAACATTACACAATATGTTCATATTGTTCCTCTTAACATTACCCTTCATTCCTACGCACTTCATGTGTCTTTGATATTTGTAGCAATCTTCGTAACAATGCTGAAGTCATTTGCAATGGAAGATTTTTGTTCTTGTTGTTGTTTTCCCTCAAGCGACTTCTTTTTAAACAGCCATCAGGAGGGACAAAAGTGATGAGGCATCTGAAATCTCATGGGGTTCCTTAGGAGAGCCTAAGCACAGCACACTCACCCTTCAGGCAATGAGAAGGCAGTGAGTTTTGCAGAAAGCTTGTCATGTCTGTTTAATTAATCCACTGCCCCACTGGTTTAACGATACAAACATTTTATGTTTAACACACGTGTGTACGTGCGTGTATACGTGCAGCACCTGTGCTAATGGGGGTGTGTGGTGCCTTGAATCTGACATGTGCTCCAAAACCAGTTCATCAGCTGGATGAATATGCGTGTTGGTACCTGTGCGTATTAATCGCTTTTACTGGGAAGCGTCTCCCAAGGTCAGAAGAAAAATAGAGAAAAACTATTTTTACCCCCCTCTTCTTTCACTTCACAATGTTAGAAACCAGAGGGATATGGAGTCTAAATCCTGGGTTGCCGGCTTCCCCCTGTTCAGCAGAAATGGAACAGGAAGATGCTGGCACCTACAAGTTATGGCCTGGAGGAGCGGAAGGTGGAGAGAAAGCTAGAAGGCTGGGTCACTCTTGCAGAAGCCAGGGTGGGCTGAGCACAGAGACAAGATGCCCCTCCTTCGGCTGGAGTAGAGAGCCTGTGTGGAGCCCCAAAGGCAGCTTTTTAGGGGCTTGGTTCAGAGGCACCCTGGTGTCCTTCGCCCTTGCCTCCCCGATGGAAATTTTCATCAGTGCCCTTGGTTGCCTGGGAAAAAGCCAATCCTCCGAAAGGAGCTCTAGTGCTTAATTTACCTCATATCACACATATGTTCATAAAATTTAAATTTCATATCCAACAGTCCAGTTTCAGATTGCTTTAAGCATTTTCTTTTTCATTTTTGAGTGCCATTTCCACCCATTTAGCTAACTTTTTATATTTTCAGTCAAATAAGGCAGAAACGCTTTTAATTGAATAGGCTCAAAAACAGGAAATGCTCAAAAGCGTTCTGAAGAACAAAAGACGCCTAAGATGTGAAAATGCTTAAGGACCATCAGCTATTATACTATAAAGGAAATGTTAGTGGTGTGATCCTGCTTGTTCTTCAAAATCGGAATTTTAGACAAGTGGGTTTAGAGCTGAACTGATTTGAAACAAATTTACGCAGAGCTGTTTGAGATACCAGAGCCTCCTGGTGTGAAAAACTTCCTGCTGGCTAAACTCACTGCCTCCTTTCTAGTCTTGTTTTTGTTCATTCATTTAATCAGTCATTGGCTAACTCACTATATTGAGGACCTGCTAGGTATCAGGCACTGTGCCAGCACACAACAAAGAAACAAGGAATACAATGTGATACCAACAGCCATGGGAACATCCTCAGTCTTCAGAGAGGGGTGGTCTGGGAGGGCTTCTGGGAGGTGGTGATGCCTGAGTGGATTATTGAAGGATGATTAAGAGGACTTCAGGCAAAGAGTTGGGAACTCTCATTCCAGATGAAAAAGCATCCCCGAAGTGCCATTTGTGAAACTGCAAATCATTTAGGGTGGCTGGAATGTGGAGCCAGTGGTGAGGGGTGTGTGGTGGCCAGGGGGTGGGGTGTGGAGTGCTGAACAGCCATCAGTCTCTAAAGTCCTGGAATGCTCTCCAAGACGGTTGGACTTACAGATTTTTGGTTTGCGGTTACCATGAGGTTTTGATATAGCAGTCTATATACATACAAGATTGTTTTAAGTTGCTGGTCTCTTAATTTCAAGTGCATTTCCAGTATCCTGCATTTTGATATCATATTTGTGTCTGGATGATTTCCTACCTTTACTGTATGTTTGCCTTTACTCGTGAGCTTTCCCATTCGTAATTTTCCTTTTTCTAGTTGTGGCCTTTTCCTTCTAGAGAAGTTCCTCTAGCATTTGTTACATAGCTGGTCTCATGGTGCTGATTTCTCTTAGCTTTTGCTTGTCTGTAAAGCTTTTGATTTCCCGATCTAGTCTGAATGAGAGCCTTGCTGGGTAGAGTATTCTTGGTTGTAGGTTTTTCCCTTTTATCACTTTAAATATATACTCCCACTCCCTTCTAGCCCGCAGAGTTTCTGCTGAAAAATCAGCTGATAATCTTATGGGGATTCCCTTGTATGTTATTTGTTGCTTTTCCCTTGTTGCTTTTAATATTTTCTCTTTGTCTTTAATTTTTGTCAGTTTGATTAATATGTGTCTTGGTGTGTGCCTCCTTGGATTTATCCTGTACGGGACTCTCTGCACTTCCTGGACTTGAGAATGTTTCCTTTCCCAAGTTAGGGAAGTTTTCGGCTATTATCTCTTCAAATATTTTCTCAGGCCCTTTCTCTCTCTTTTCCTTCTGAGACCCCTATAGTATGAATGTTGGTACATTTTATGTTGTCCCAGAGGTCTCTTAGACTGTCTTTATTTCTTTCATTCTTCTTTCTTTATTCTATTCCACAGCAGTGGGTCAGGCTTATAAATGGTGGAGAGAAGGCAGTCAGGATTTTAAAACTATGAGTAAATACAATCAGATTTACACTTGGGGAAGATGGCTCTGGCACGTTTATCTCCTCTGAGTCCACCCCAGTGACTGCTGTGAGCTGAATAGAGGGAATACAGCAGAGGATGAGAATAGTGAAGATGGTGATGATAATGAAGTCGATAATAGCAGGTACCATTTTAAGCCCCTCCAGAGCCTGTCATTGTACTAAGTATTTTATATATATATATGTTCACATTTGATCCTCATGTTAATCGTGTGAGGTGGATATTATTATTCCCACTTTATAGATGAGGACTTGAGGCTCAGAGTTCTCCAGGGTCCATCGTCTGGCAGGTGGCCAGCTGGGGCCCAGCTCAAACTGGACACTCATAAGGCTGTGCTTTTAACGACTGTACTGTCTGGCGAGAGTCCTTGGTCTCAGCTTCCTCCTTCCCTCCCCTCCTCAAAGACCCCCTCAGTTACTTCACAGGCTGCCTTTGTTTTCCATCTGCTTCTTTTCAGCCCTCCACAGGGCATGCCCCAGACACTCTGGTTTAGCCCTGATGCTGTCTGAATACCCATTTGTCTAGATGTGAGGGTCCTGCTCCTTGGTTCCAGCTCGGTGGAGGTGACCGAACCCATAGTCACTGTCAGCCATGACTGAAAGCCCAGCACACGGCCTGAGGGTGACAGATTCTTTTAGCTTAGTTATCACTGTTCTAGAAGTGTCCACATCAACCGAGTCTACAGCCTTTCCCCTCCAAGTTCCTCAACCCTGTTAATAAGACTTAACCATCCTGTGGGACTCACACTAGCCATTACACTTGCCCTCACCTCAGCCAGAGAGGAATTCACCATCTTGGCATTGGAACTAAGGACCCCAGGGGCTGGCAGTGGTGGTGGAGCCTGGCGAGCAGGAGGGCAGGGGAGGGGCTGTGGCCATTAGCTTCCCTGGCCTCTCCTACCTCTCAAGAGTCTATTCTCTTGCAAAGGATTTTTGTCTTTATGTGTGCATTTTTTTAAATATCTGAATAAGGGTTTCTTAACTTGTCTATGTGTCCTAGTTATCCACCTAAACCTCACCTAAAACTATATTCAGAATCTTGTGTGTACACATATGCATATTTTTCTAGAGAGTTTTTAGCTTTCATAAGATTCAAAAGGAGGCCTATGACCCAATCACAAAACACAATAAAGTAGCAGCTCAGAATTGCTGAGCACCTCACATGCTCTACACGCTTGGCCTTATGTAATCCTTGCCACAATGCTACAAGCTCGGGGCTGTTGTTTTTCTTCTGGGAAGGATAGAGTGAGGCCCGAGGTGAAGTGACCTTCCCCAGGGCATGTAGCCCATCAGTGGTGGAGCCAAGCTCTACTAGCATCTGGTGAGCGTGCTGGTCTGGGCGCCGCCATTCTCAACCATCTGTTGGACTTGGCCCAGAAGCCCCCGAGGAGTGAGTAGAGACCCTCTCCTCTCTCTCCAGAGCCACATATTCAAATGGTATCTACACCGTGTGATAAGGGGATGCTAATATTCACTATCTGCCCTCAAACTCTGATCACATGGCTTTCTAGGAAAAATGTGAGCACAGATTGCAGTGTATTTTTTTCTGCCAGAAATATGACTTGGCCGACATTAGGCATATATTTTCAAGGATAATTCTCTTTCAAAAAATAGTAACATCACTGCTTTCAAAGATTAATTTTTGTTTTAAACAGAAAACTTTTTAATAACCTCATTTCTTTAACAACAACAAGCACAAAAAAATTATAAAATGCTTCCTTCTCTCCTCCCCTCCCTCTGCTTTTCTTCCACATTGGAGCGTAGGTTCTGGTTTCGGCCAGTGAGTTGGTTAATTCATTGCTTTGGTTCCATCTGGGATAGCTTTGGGGGTGGGAGGGGTAGAGAGTGAGGTGTGAGTGCCAACTTGCTTCCCCGCAAGAGGCCTGGCCAGGCGGTGTGGCCCCTTGAAGCCAGGCCTGCTGCCGGCCTGTGACCCCCCGCGCTCAGGGGCTGGGCTCTGGCATCTGACTCATACCTCCTTCCCACTTCCCATAGTCACCTCCTTATCTACTGGGTGTACAACCCCTGCCTGGGCAAAACCTCACCAGCCTGACAGAGCGCATCACTGCTCCAGCCCAGCCCTGGGGAACGAGCTCTCCCAGTGCTGCAGAGGGAATTCTGCCCCAGAAGAACGGCCCAGTCTCAGGGAAGCAGAAAGGGACATCATGACAACAGGCCAGAGAGGCCCAAAGGTCCATGTGGACTAGGGAAGTAAGCAGCCTTCCCAGAGCCCTTGATAATAGAGGAGTGACCAGACAGACACTTGGACGCTGAAGCCAGCCTGCCTGGGTTGGAATCCTGACTCAACTGCTTCTGCTTCCTGTGTGTCCTTGGACAAGTCGCTTAACCTTTCTGTACTTTATTTTCCTTATCTGCAAAATAGGAATAATATATGTACCTACTTCATAGGGTTGTTATGAAGATTAAATGGATATTAAATGAGATCATCCTCAGTGCCTGGCCCACCATAAGAGCTAATAAATATTAGCAGATATCATCATTATTATCATCATTGTTATGGGTCAAATTGTGTCCCTCCCAAAAGATGCTAAAGTCTGAACCCCTAGTACCTGTGAATGTGGCCTTATTTGGAAATAGGTTTTGCAGATGATCAAGTTGAGATGAAGTCATTAGGGTGAGCTCTAATCCTATATGACTGTGTCCTTATCAAAGGGGAAATGTGGACACAGAGACAGACACACGTAGAGGGAAGACAATGTGAAGACATAAGGGAGCTTAAGAAGGAAGATTCTCCCTCACACCCCTTAGAATCAACCAACCCTGCCAACACCTTGCTCTTGGACTTCTGGCCTCCAGAAGTGTGAGACAATAACTTTCTGTTATTGAAGTTTGGGGTACTAAGAAATTAATACAGCCATCATCATTATCACCCAGAGCAACAGCCAGCTCTTGAGTGTGCCTTCTCTCTTTCCCTGAAGGAGCAAAGGCTTCCTAGAAGAGGGAGAGACCTCTCTGTTGGGGTCACATTACTGGATCACAAAGCGACGGTCTGATCAAGTTCCATTCAGCAGCAAGGTGGTGGCTGGGCTCAGCCCTGCTCAGTGCCCACTGGTTAAAGGCTCAGCAGACGCAGCCCACCGTCCCGCCGGCCATCCTTCCCAGCCTGTGCGCCCTTCCTTACACCCAGGATGCTAGCGTCTGGTGGTATTCAAGCTGCCGCCTTCTGCCTTTTTCTCCACAGTACCCACTCCATGCCTTCCCCCAAAGGAATGTGTTGCATTTTATTTCTCATCATCTAGTAAGCTGGGATTGGCTCTCCTAATTGTCTGCGGTGTGTTTGCCCCTCCCGTTGTTAGGTAATCGTGCTGTCCACGCGACTCCTAAGGCCAACTAACATCCCTGAACTGTTATTTACAACTGACCGGCTGCATCCAGACCTTGGCTTCTGAGCATCTGCTGAGAAGAGGAGACCTACCCGAGCTGGAAATCCCAATACTATTTTCTGTCCCCATCCAAGATATGCCTCCCAAACCAGTGTCCCTGTTAATCGTGGGTATGACTGAATGATGCCCAAAGGATCTTTTTTTTTTTTAACATCTTTATTGGAGTATAATTGCTTTACAATGGTGTGTTAGTTTCTGTTGTATCACAAAGTGAATCGGCTATACGTACACATATATCCCCATATCCCCTCCCTCTTACGTCTCCCTCCTACCCTCCCTATCCCACCCCTCTAGGTGGTCACAAAGCACCGAGCTGATCTCCCTGTGCTATGCGGCTGCTTCCCACTAGCTATCTGTTTTACGTTATATATGTCCATGCCACTCTCACACTTCGTCCCAGCTTACCCTTCCCCCGCCCCGTGTCCTCAAGTCCATTCTCTACGTCTGCATCTTTCTTCCTGTCCGGCCCCTAGGTACTTCAGAACCTGTTTTTTTTTTTTTTTTTTAGATTCCATATATATGTGTTAGCACACGATATTTGTTTTTATCTTTCTGACTTACTTCACTCTGTATGACAGACTCTAGGTCTATCCACCTCACTACAAATAACTCAATTTCGTTTCTTTTTATGGCTGAGTAATATTCCATTGTATATATGTGCCACATCTTCTTTATCCATTCATCTGTCGATGGACACTTAGGTTGCTTTGCCCAAAGGATCTTGATACCCATACAGTGAAGTACTTTGCTGGCATTACTGAGATTCTTAAAAAAAAAAAAAAAAAATTCAGTTTTCTAAAGGCATCAAACTGCCTTTCAGCTGGCCTAATTCATGATAATTCCACTTTATCCTTAACCCTCTCTCTGTGATCTTTCTGATTCCACCTGCAAGTTCATTCATTCTAAATGAGTGCCTGTTGGTGAGTATTGGTAGATGACAAGATGTTTGATCTGCAGTTGCTCAAGGAGAAGTTACCCATGCTTTAGAATCGTGAGTGTGAGGAAAGTTTGGTTTTTAAGATTATATAGCTGAGGAGGGAATGCTGCAAATAGGATCTGAGGCTTTGTTTCTCTCTTGATCTGAGACATTTCTGAAAAGGCCAGAAGGGAGGGGTAGTGGCTAGGGCAGTGCTGATTGTCTGCCTGTGTTGTAAATCGCCTGCCTGTACAAAGGGCTGCATTGTTCCAGTTTGCTTACTGGGCAGGGCTGCCAGCCTGCTTGGAACAGGAGTGGGAGAGAGGTTGATTGGAGGGCTGTGCCTGCCTGTAAAAGGTTTCCTCTCCTCCCCAAGGAAGGCCCCAATAAAGATATCTAGTCCAGGGAGTCTAGGTTGGAACCTCACCCCATGTGACTTTTGTGATATCACATTTCTCTAGAAGTATAAAGCTTTCTTTTCTGTGAGTCTAACTCTTCCTTCTAGCCATAACAGAAAAACCTAGACTGACAGAGTGAGATTATATAAGAACTCCAGCAAAAACGAACTGCTTGGAACCCACACAGTTGTAGGTGTATAGTTCATGGAAATTTCTAACATCTCTAAAAGAAGTTTGTAATAAAGAGATAAAGCTGCAAAATAGTGGCTAGTATGGATTAAACAGAGGAAATAAAATGTAAACCAAAACATTCACGTGTCTCTGTTTTTAGTTCTCTACAAAACACTGTTATGAGAAAACTGTGAAGTTGGAAATCATTTTGAGATGTCATTGAAGCGGGTTTTCTAGACACCAGCGTTCTTTATTTTGTCCAAGTATGTTTTCCACCTAACACCAGTTTCTTCACGGTGCTGAAATACTGGAGACCTTGGATGCTTCTTCCATTCCACTCAGTTAAAAGTTTGAATTTGAATAAGGAAGAAAATGGCAAATAGCCCCAAAGAGATGATCATTAAAGCAAAGATCACTCTTTTCTAAAAATAAAGAAGTAACCTGGGGGCTTCCCTGGTGGCACAGTGGTTGAGAATCCGCCTGCCAATGCAGGGGACATGGGTTCGAGCCCTGGTCCGGGAAGATCCCACATGCCTCAGAGCAACTAAGCCCTTGTGCCACAACTACTGGGCCTGTACTCTAGAACCCACGAGCCACAACTACTGAGCCCGTGTGCTACAATTACTGAAGCCCACGTGCCTAGAACCCGTGCTCCGCAACAAGAGAAGCCACTGCAATGAGAAGCCCATGCACCAAAATGAAGAGTAGCCCCTGCTCGCCGCAACTAGAGAAAGCCCGCACACAGCAACAAAGACCCAACGCGGCCAAAAATAAAAAAATAAAGAAGTAACCTGTTGTGTGTCTCCAATCTGCATTCATTCATTCAATCAATCATTCATTCATTCCCAACTATACAGTGGTATGTGCCAGGCACTCCGAGAGGTTCTGCCCATGATATGGGGAAGGAGAGAGGCGCATCCCGGACTCCATGGCTCTCACAGAACGAGCAGCTGGTGCTTCTCCTGACACTCGGGCCCTGTGTGAGGATCTGCTCAAGGATCAGTGTTTTGGGTTTTTTTGGTTTTTTTTCTTTGGCCTTACCCCATGGCTTGCAGGATCTTAGGTCCCTGACGAGGGACCGAACCCGGGCCCTCAGCAGTGGAAGCCCAGAGTCCTAACCACCGGACTGCCAGGGAATTCCCGAGGTTAAGTTTTAAACCATATGTCTATATGCAAAGGAAACTTTCGGGAAATAGAAAAACCAAACTGCTAACAAGTGGTTCCCTCTGGGTAGCAGCATATTATAGGAGGACTAAGAAAAGGGAACGTCTCGCTCTCATTATATTTGTGTCATTTGAATATGTTTCACAGTAGACATGTATTTGTGTTTGTGCCTTGAATGTATTTTTACAAGTTTATTTTCTCTTTTATAAAAGAATATTCAAAAGCTGCTCATCTGAAATGATAAACAGGAAGTTTCTGATTGTAAATGTTATCATTCAGCAGTTACTATGTCCCGAAAATGCTCTCAGTACTAGATTAAATATGGTCCAAAGCAGTCTCTGAGTGATGGGGAGAACGTCAAAAGTTTAGTTTATAATCGTCTTTTTCCATCTCTGTGGTCGCTGGTTGGAGGAATTGAGCCAGGCAGACAATCAGGTAGCGGAAGGCTTTGGAGGAAATGTGAGCTGAAAGAAGATCATGGGGATCAGAGTTTGGTTTGAATAAGAAGGTAGGAGGCACGACTTGGTGTAAATCCCGCAAAGAGCCTTCACCAGATAAGAAAAAAAGGGGACTCTGGAAGTAGCACATCGGGCCCCTGGGCGGAGCTTCCCAAAACCTCTCTGGCATTGCCTTCTTCTTGGGCTCACTGCCCGGGAGAGGAGGAGGTGAGGGAGAAACGATCATGCTCTTGGTGTCCTATGAAGGAGCAGTGGTTAGAACAGAGCTCCATAGTTTTGTCTGGGTTTAAGCTCTGCCACTCCCAGCAGTGTGTACCTCTCCAAGCCCTAGTGCCTCCATCTGTAAATCCTGATAATAACGAGTGGTACCTACCTCCTGAGAGGGCTGCTGTAGGGGGACGCCATCCCTAACACAGCCTGTACGGGACACCAAGGAATATGGGTTTTCACTGCTGAGGACACCAAGGAGCTCACCCCACAAAATGATAAAGTCTCAAAAGGCGGATAATGTCAAATGAAGAGAAAATCTGGAAGCATTCCCAGGGTCCACAAGGAGACGAGAAAACAGAGGAGGAATAATGCCCTGGTCCCACCTACTTCCAGGATGATGCAGCCCAGAGGCCAGGAGCAGCACCTGGAGCCCCATCCCCTGGCTTGGGTTACAGTCCTGCCTCCTCCGCACAGTGGTTCACTTCTCCTGGTCTCAGTTGACTATGAATTGGACAATGATAGGACACACCACATTGAGTTGTTGTGAGAATTAAAAGAATTACTACGTGTAAAGCATTTAGAACATGGCACTTGGCAAGCTGGCTGAGAGCACAGAAGAATCACCATTATTGGCAGTTAATGTCTAATGATTGCCCACGCAGAGCCCTGTCCCTGATAGAACTTTCTCCATCCCTAATGTTAGCTACAGAGTAGTTATGCGGACTCTGAGACTGACACCCTGACTGAACCATTTCAACCTCATCCAAATGCACCAGTTCTAAAGGGATTCCCCCCCCGCCAGATGTCAGCCACCTGAAGGTGGCTTAAAAGGCCGAGCTGGGTGTTTATTGTGGTTTCTCCTCTCTCCGCCTGGGTCTGAGTGTTCACCACCTAAACCCTGGCTGGCCAGAGCCAAAACAAGCACAGACAAATGCAAACCTTCTGCCAAGGATCTCATCAGCCACTCTTCACAGACACAATTGATAGAGGTGTAAATACTCCTTAGCGATTGACTTCCACTTTTGTAAACCGTCCTTCTGGAGTCTGCTTCCCGGCAAACATAGCGGGCACGACAGGTGTTTGGAGGTACGGCAGCCAGGGGTTGTCCCCAGAGGACTGGGGCCTATGGATATGGCTCCGTTGACCCCAGACCCGTCCATTACAGTGTTACCCAATGACAAAGACTTCCATCAGGCTCACCCCAAGACTACTATTATTTATTAAACCCCGGTTACCAGAAACAGAATCCCAACAACAAGTAATCCAGGATTACAAATATCGTCTGCCATTGCTGCCCAGAAAACATTAAGAGAAACTCCATCTCTATTTTAAAAGACAAAACCAGACGACGGCGGGTATTTGAGAGCGGAGGCATGGAGGATGCTTGTCAGGATCTTTGCCACAATCAGCGATAACCCCGATCCTGTTCTCTTCTCGCCAAATTAGGAGAGTAATGAGGACAATAAGAACTTTCTGGAAGTTTCTCCTTTTAGACTCTGAAGGGAGTGCAGAAAACACCAGTTCTCCTGGATTATTTATTGTAACAAATAAAGCCCTGTCATTCCTCGTGGCCACTGCCAGGCGCCCTGTCTTGATTTACCAGCAGAGACTTGGCCGGGCAGCCCGTCCCCCACTGGTGCAGCCCTGGAGTTACCCAACTGGTCACTCCTGAGGGATTTGCCCACAGACTTGTGCGTTTGTCCAGAAAGCACATCTGCTTTCTCCCTTGCAGGGTGTAACATGAATGTCGGAATCCCGCTTTTCACCAGAACGAGGGGCTCACTGTAGGCAGGCCCGCAGCTCTTGAACCTGGGGCTCAGGGCAGCCCTGTGGCCGGGCGCTGACAGGGAGCCATCGTGGTCCCAGGCACAGCGCCAGGCCCGCTGCAGAGTGTTCGGATGGTTTTGATTTGCAGCAGGGAGGAAGCTCGAAAGCCAGACATCTCGACGGACAAGGGTCCGGTGCTGAGGCAGACGGGCTGTGGGCTGTGCTGGCCCCCGCCCCAGCCTGGACGTCTTTATTACTGAGCTGGGACTGCAGGCCAGTGAGCAGCAGGCTGATAGCAAGAGCAGATGTGGCCACGGCAGCCAAGTGGGGCCACGAGCCCAGGGTAGCAGCAGGGAGGTGGAGGGAAGCCCGACAGGGACCACGGGCTGGGCAGGGAGGGCCAGCATCTGCAAGCAGAGGAGAGGAGAGCTCCGTGCGCTGGGGGCTTTGCTTAGAGGAGCCGGGGCTGGGCAGCGGAGGGCCGGCTGCCTGGCGTCTAGGCCGTGGCATCAGGCAGATGTGGTGGAGTCCTGGATCCGAATCTGCCACTTAGGAGCTCATTCTTCTGAGCCTCCCTTCTCCGCATCTGTAGCAGGGACTGAAAATGGATTGTGGGGTTGGTGTGGAGAATAGAAGTTATTTCAAGTACCCCCTACAGTGCCTGGCACAGAGGTTTTCAGTCAGTAGAAACAGTGAATGTTACTGCCTGTGTGACCCCAGCTTTCATCTCTCTGAGCCTCAGTTTCCTCATCTTTAAACTGGAGGTGGAATTATTACCTTCCTTGCAGGATTCTTCAGAAGATTAAAGGAGGATTATAATCTGGGCACACTGTAAATGCTCAGTAAATTCTGATTCCTTTCTCCATTCCCCTGCACACACACACACACCCCTCCATTCCCCTACCCAGGTGGCAAAGGAAGCCATCCCCTACCCAGGTGGGAGAAGGCCATTTCTCAGTGCCGTATGATTATAGATCAGAAATTAAAACCAAAGAGGGATTCAGCGTATAATGAAAGGGGTGAACAAAAGTAATGAAATATGAAGCTAAATTCATGAGAAGAAAACATGGTGTATTCTAGAACTATAAATAGTCAAGTCAGCCTGAGACAGTGGACAGAACTGGGACTTGGGTGGTTTCCAGCCGGGAGTCAATCTCTCTCTCCCAGAATGGCCTCCAGCAAACCACTTTATCCCCAGGGTAGACTGGAGCCCTGAGACCCTTTCAACCTGAATTTCTAAAATGAAATGTAAGAGACCGAGTCCAGTGCTGTGGGGATGTGAGGGGCAACGGGGAAGTGCCAGGAGGTCAGGACGGGCAGCTCACAAAGGAGGAGGAGAGGCCTGCTGTGAGGTCTGCAGACTCTTGGAGCAGGTGGAAAAGGAGAGGAGGAAGCAGGGCACCTCTCATAAATAGAGGACGTCTGGCGCCGCTCAGCACCTTTGCAAGATAAAGTCCCCGGGAAAATTCATCTCCTTTAATTCCAGAACATGGGTAGAAGACCATTGGTAAATATATAAAGATGAACCTCTCACTCACTGGACATTACTAATATAGCCACATAGAATGAATAAAAACAAACGTGAACAGAATCTAGTCAGAGATCCTTGTCTCACTGCCTTTGAAATGAGACGTTTTTAGAATCTCATGTGAGCGCTGTTCCCTCCCTGACCCCAACACCTTCTCAGAGGTTCGGTTAGACTTGAAGTGTAGAAAATTGCTCTCCATGTAAGGAAGGTTTGGGACATCACCAGAAGCCCTGTCAAGAGCAGGCAGGACATTTACCCTGTGGGAAAACAGATTTGAACATCTGTTCCATAGTAGACCCTCAACTATTCATTATGGCTGCTTCTCTTGGTCCCAAGGCCCCCTATATGTAGCAGTGGCCCATATATGAAATATTATAAAGGACTAAGAACATTGAATATAGTCAGAAGACATTGATTCATGCCCTTTGTGTGAACTTGAGGACATCACTCAAAACTCAGAGCCTGTTTTTCTCATCTGTAAAATGGTTGTATTACCTCCCCCACCCTCGCCACTGGTTTATTCTGAGGGTTAAATGAGATCAGGTACGTGAAAGCACTACACAGACAAATATAAGGTGTGACTATTTGCCCATAAAGGTGGTGACTCACTTAGCTTGTATGAAAGGTCTCTCAGGCTCGGATGGAAGCAGATGAGAGGCCTGGCAGTTTTAGCACATCACCTGGGGCAGGTGCTACATGGGAGGGGTTCCTGAACAGCCCCGGATCAACTGCTATGAGCTTCTACAAAATGAGAACAAAGTGCACTTTCTGAAAGCAGCATACCCAAGGAGGGTTTGCCCAATAGAGCACATATGGAGAAACAGTGGTCTTGTGTAGAAGCATGATCTTCATGGCTTAGCCAAGCGATCTCTTATCAACATAAAATATAGGGCCAGACATTTGTCTTAGGTTTACCTGGAGGATCAGGAAGGAAATGAATAGGAGATGTGCTATACTCTTGACTAGAAAGCAGCAAATTACAATTTACAACTCTCGCAGGGCGGGGCCTTTGACAAGTTATTTTACTTGTTTTCAAGCCTGTTACCTCATCTGTAAAATGGGGATAAGAATAGCATGCACTTCAGTGGTTTGTTGTGAGACTTAAGTGCTCACCCCAGGAAGGTATCATGCCCGACTCGACGTGCCCAAGAAGTACAAGGTGCTGAGTAATACTTTGTCTGAAGGACAGAAGGTGAACGTTTCAATTAAGACCAAGTCAGACGTCTGCTCTTTTAAAATGAGCTTTATTGTACATAAAATAAATTAATTACAGTTTAAGCCAAAAGCATGAGTGGCTTTTTAAAGTGCATCTGTGTAGGAGATTTGGCGGTCACCCCTGCATCTGTTCACTCGCTTTAAGATAGTGTTTCTGTAGTTAAGCCACAACTCGGCCAGGTCTAGAAACAACCCAGCGTCATTGCTGTGTTTACACAAATCAGACCAAAATAAATGGACACATTTTGTTTTTCTGTACCTGATGCAACGATTTAAAAAAAAAATTATACAGTCTCACAATTACTCAAAGTCTGGGGCTGAAGAGTTTGTGTTCTCAACCACTCAACAGGTACCCAACTCAGCATGCTCACCCCATGTCAGGAGGATGCAGGCCCACAAGCTTACACATGTCTGTATATATAACATTCGGCCCATAAACTCCACCCTTTTTAGTGGGGTGGGGTAGTATTTTCTCCTTGTTCTTTAAAAGAAAAAGAAATCTGGGTATCCTTCAGGTTAGAAGGGCATTCTATAAGGAAGCGTATTCCAGAGACACATATACTCGTGTAAGAAAAGCAATTCCTCCTCTTGGGAGGAGGGAAAAACAAAAAAAGGAAAAGAAAGAAAGAAGAAAAAAAAAAAAAGAGGAAAGCCTGTGAATGCTTAATCCATTCTTTCATTCCCAATGTAAATCACATCAATATATTGGCTGAAATTACAACTGACTGTCATTTACAAGGTAGTTAACAAAATCCCCAGCGATCGTGCCCCGTCCCCACTCCAGAGGAAAAGACATGGAGGACATTTCACGTATTCGGAGGGTGGCGGTGGGCTCGTTCAAGCTGCATCAGTTCTGTCCCCCTGCTCAGGACAACGCTTCCTCGTCTGCAGCAGTTCCATGGGCCCTCCTGGCCCCTCTGCTCCAGCCCTTCCTGGAACCATGAATAACTGCCAGCATCCAACATTCCTGCAGAACCTCGGGCCTCTTCCCGGGAAAACCAAACCCCCTTGAGCAGCTCGGCTTCAGACAGAGGTGACAGTCCTGACTTTGGCAGAGAGGGCTTGCTTGAACCTCCTCTTCAGGTCCTGCATGTTGGGGGACTTGGGCCTGGGGATGAGGGAGGTCCGTCGCTTCTCTGGCGTGCCACTGGGCTGCTGTTTGTGACTCACTTCCTTGCACAGCACGTGGAAAGCGCTGTAGACGTCGTTGTCGTTCTCGCTGACGGACACCTCGTAGAAGGAGCAGCCCAGCATGCTGGCCAGCTGCAGTCCGAGCTGAGGGTCCACCTGCCTGATGTGCAGCAGGTCGGCCTTGTTGGCCACGACGACCACGGGCAGCCGAGTGCCCGGGTGCAGCTGCTGCACGTGCTGGTGGAGCGGGCCGGTGAGTTCGTAGCTCTTGTAGTCGGTGATAGAGAAGACGATCACCACGGCGTCTGCCCAGCGGATGCATCTATTCAGCTGCTCGGTGCAGCTCAGGCCGTTCTCGTGGACCTGAAAGAGATGACGGCAAGGTGAAGGGTGAGGGCCGGAGAGAGCCCTGGCTCAGCTGGAGAGAGAATTCAAAAAGCCCTTAGCGGGAACACCAGGTTGCAGGCCGTAAACAAGTTCTATCCCCGCCACGCTTCAGCTTTCTCGACAATATGTTGATCCAGCTGCACAGAGCTGGAATAAATAACAGAGCAGCTCACCACACTCGAGTGGAAAATTGACCTGCAGAGAACTCCATGCAGAGAGACTTTGTAGTTGCATAAAATGGGAAATTAACTGGCTAGACAGTAAGTCTGGGGAAGTAAAGATAGGAGCTGGAAGCATTTAAACCTGGATAACTGCCCAGTTCAAGAGGGAAAAAAAAAAACTACACACACACACACGCACATGGCTCTTTGTCTATAGCGTAACTTTCCACCATATAAAAATGATTCCAAGTGTTTGGAGACTCTACCTAGATGTTTGATTTCTAATGCCAAAAACACAAATGTAAAAACTGACCTTTTTAACCATAGCAAGGGCATTTTGCCAAATCCAAGTGTGTTTGGTTTGGTCTTTCCTGCTGGGTAGAATCCTCCTAAGAAGATTTCTGCCCCTTAGCCAAGTCTCCCAAATTAAGCCAGGCTAAGACTGACCAATAGCCAGATACAACTGAAGTGTCAAACAACATATAAAAGCCTAGTGACTCCCCAAGTCTCTCTCCTCCTTCAGCATGAGGTACTTTGAAAACAATCGAACAATTCCACGGCCAAGCAGACTCCCCTTTGATCTAGTCACATATCTCAGATACTCACCTGAATACCTGGAGTGTCTTGAACCTGAATAGCCAGGGTTTCACCTTCTATTTGGACTTGTCTGGTATAGAGATTACCTATAAAGGCAAAATTTCAAAAAACAAAGATTATGTCCTTCCTTCTTGTACAACTTTTAAAACATTGTGGGATATTTTTTTAACTTAGAAATTATAACCTGAACCAATGCACAAAAATATGCTGTAGTTTGTTCTGTTTAATGGGCTTATTTCAGATTTTTTTTTTTAACAACTGCAATTTTAACCCCGCATTAGCAGGTTTATTAAAACTAGGACAAAGCTCGTACGTTTTTGGAACCTTAGCTGTCGAATTTTAAACGAAGATTCCATGTTTAGAGAATTTCCTTGAAAAAAATTTTTCTTGTTCAGCATGTGTGGAATTTATTTTATTTTAGTACTTATCGCTCTTTGGCATAAATTTATATTCTAGCTATTAGATATAATGGTTTGGTGGGCAAATGTTGTTAGTAAATTCAAAACCAACATTATCAGTTGGAATATAAGTGTAACATAACATAGCTGACTCTACATCAAAGCACAAGGCTGCCATGCCTTATCTTGGGATGGTTTATATAGTGCGTTCCAAATAATCCCCTGTAGGTACTTCATATGGTCTAAGGAATTAAACAATTTGCTAACAGAGCATAGGTAGAAAGCCCTTAAGCCTCCCCAGTGGATATTCTTAAACATAGGGATTGAAAAAGTGTTCTATCATGTATTCAGGAACTCTCCTCCTAAAATTTTACCATTTCGTTATTTTTCTTTGTTAAGAAAAGAGAACTTTAGGTTTACAACTGCTCTCCTTTGGCCTTTGCTTTAAAAGGTCACCTCTGAAAGGCAGCCAGCAGAGAGGGCGAGGGGTAGGGGGAGGAGCTGGCCATCTTTTTTTTTTTTTTTTTTATGACTTTTGCAGGAGTGTTTTGAAGGGAGAGGCTCTTGAGTACAAAGGGTGCTTCCAACTGGGGTCCCTATAGTTAAAACATACCAAGGGGAATACTTTCAGGCACTTGATAAAATGATGAATGGGCTTGGAATGGAATGAGGCCAGATGGCAGTTATGGGAAGGGGGGGAGCACGGGACGGGGGCAAGGGAAGTTGGGAGTGGCAGGATCCCAGTGCTCAGACTGTCACTCTGAAGGAACCTGCCTGGTAGACACTGAAAAGAAAAAAAAAAAGGGAACAGCAGTACTGGTGCAAGCTGACAGCATTTTCCTCAAATACATTTCCTCACCTGCATTTCTTTCATAGTCACCGATGAATCGTTTGGTGAGGAACCGGACCACCAGAGCTGCAGGTCAGAAAAGAGAAGGGAAAGAGAGTTAACCTTGGCACAAGAAGTTAGGTTGGTCTCCACCCCTCCCCCAACCTAAAAAGCAACTCTCAGAGAAAGCCAGCCGACCACCACGTGAAATTCCTACCCTGCAGCGACGGGGAGGGGGCTGGAAGGCGTCGTGAATTATGGCTCTGTCCAGCTGGATGGGTCATTTGGTCCACCACCATCCTCGGAGCCCGGCTGAGCCACACCTAAGCCTTCCCGCAGACAAATGCCTTTCCTAACCTTAAAGATCTCCGGGAGAGGTTACGTTCACTAACTCCCCATTCTGTGCCAGGGACTGCCAGAGGCTCAAGAACCCCAAAATTCGAATCCCAGTTGTGTCCGTGGTGTAGAGGGTCGTCTGGCCATCAGCAGTTTGTTTCCCTCATCTGATGAAGGAGGGAAGTGGAAACGAAGATGGCTGAGGTCCCTCCCGAGGGGCAGCGGATCAGTAGGAGAGGGTGGGCGATCCGGCTGCAGCTCCCACCTCTCCCCCACGCCTCGTTTAACCGCAACTCTCAGTGGGGGCCGCCCAACTCCAGCCCCGGAGGTAAGCGGGTCTCGCCGGAGCGCTAAGACTCACCTGTCTTGCCCACGCCACTGGCGCCCACCACAGCGATCTTGACCAGGCGGCGGCCCGCCGCCGCCAGGCAGCAATCGGCGGCGGCTACGCTGCCCGGAGCGGGGTACTCGGCGATAGTGCACATGTTCTGAATGAGGCGCATCGCCGCTTCGGCAGGGGCTTCACCGCGCGGGACGGGACCTGCGAGACAAGAAGAGGCTCGCGCTGCGCAGGAGCGGGCTGGGGGACCGGGAAGGGGGCTCCGCGGTATTAAAAAAAAAAAAAAAAAAAAAAAAAAAAAGAAGGAAAGAAAAAAAGAAAGCCCCGGAGCGGGCGCGGCAGGAGACTCAGGCTGGCTCGGGTTCCAGGCTGGGACTGCAGCAGGGCTGCGCGCGCGCTGTTTTCTCCGGGGCCGGCCCCACCCCTTGTTTCCCGCGGCCAATTCCTGGGCGCCCTGCGCGAGACCCCGCCCCCGGCGCCTCTCCGCGCGCGCCACGCCCCTGGGGTCGCCCGGAGCCAGTGCAGGGCCCCGTGAGGCTCGGAGAAAATGGGGCAGCCGGCAACAGGAGGCAACGGGTGGGCAGGAGCCGACGGCGCAGCCAATGGCGGCCGCCCAGGAGGGCGGCGCCGGGCAGGGCGGCGCTGGGCACGGGCCGGGGTTCCGCTGCGCCGGCACGGGGCACATGCTGTGGCTGTGGGGTTGGGGGCGCCTCGGTTCCGGGAAGCGGAGCTCGGTCTGGGGGCGGCCGTGGGGGATGCCTCTTGGCCTGTCTGCCTGCCGTCCCCGAAGAGCGCGGCCTCGGACCCCCATTAGCATTCCCAGGCATCTGCACCCGCCCGGATGCCCAACCCGCCCGCCTACTCCCCGCAGCCAACTGACCGGTCGGCCCAGCTCCGCCCACCCTCAGGGAACCTGCGCCCGGGAGGCCGGGGCCTCGAGGGTGTGAGCGCTCGGGGTCGCCCGTCTGGCTGCCCGGCTTCGTGCCTGTCTCCTTAATTTGGGGCGTGATTGCACTGACTCGGGTGCATCCGGAGTGGCATCCCGGATCATAGATTTGGCTACAGTGGCAATCAGTAACAAAGACCCCCGTACCCACTTCCCTGAAATGTGACTTTAACTTTGGGGAAAAATAAAGTCACCCAGTTTGCTCTAGCTCTTGTTGGCAGGGTGGCGGATCATTCACCCTCTGACAAGATCACGTGAACACACATACGGTCGAGTGCATGTACAGCATACCCAGAGGCAAATCTAGAAGTAATTATAGAACAAGCTTTCTAGCGCCTCACATGCACTCACACCTCCTCCAAGAGATGTGAAAAGGAAAGAAACAGTTACCCCAGCTGTCTCTGGATACTGACTAGATGGGAGGCAGATATCAGAAAGGGTCTGCACTTAGTCTCTGGTTATGAGGAATGGCAAGTTTACTTAAGTGACTTGATGCCAATTTGCACTCATAAAACCCCAAGCTCCACCCCTTACATTCCCACCACAGAAAGACATCTTCAATGGTAGGCTGAATTCCCCATCCAAGCAACATTCTGTGGCTGGAACTGCTGTAAAATGTCTCCAGACACTCAGGCTGACCACCTCCCCATTCCCTCCATCTCGCCCCCTCTCCTTCCCACCCTCCTAACCTGGTGGGCCCCCAAATGTTCCAGAGGCTTTTATCCTTAAGGCAAATGACAGCAAACACTGTGGCACTGGGTCCACACCCACATTAAAGGTTGAAACGTAAAAGTAAAGTAAACCAATTCCCTTATCTACACATGTCAGGCATCTAGTTTGACTCCCCCTTGCAACCTTGACTTAATTGACCAGGTATTTCACAGAATTTATGATGTAGACCCAGTTCAGACGTTGAGATGAACCCTGGGGCCTATCACGGTTTAGATGTTTGCAGGAATTCAAGGACGAAATAGAGTAATCTCAAATGACTCAGCAGCAAGTCTTCTAGGATGGGCAACATAATTAGCAAGGTGCACAACCTTAACAATAAACACAAGAAAAGGTTGACTTCTGGGGAGGTCACAGGAATGAAAGAAATTCAGCCATTTGAGTCAGAAGGGAAAAGAGTATATCCAAAATGCACTATATTTTTCTGCATGGTTTGAGTCAAACTTGAATTTTGCTCTTCATAAAAATTGCAAAAACGCACTATGTTTTTTGCCATAAAATCAAACTTAGCAAGACTATAATTACAGGTAACCATGTACTTTTCAATGCCCCCCCCCCGGAAAAAAAGCCTGTAATTCTGTCATGCTTATGTGGTAAAATAATTATGTAGTCTAAAGTTTTTGTTTAACTGCTTTTTACGCACACACACACACCACACAGAGACATGACGAAAGTTGTCAAGGGGAATTTCGCTTTGAATCATTTTAGCTTCTGGGGCTTGATTTTCAGTACCATGAGCTGTACCAAGCCTGTGATTCTTCTGTCTGAAACACAGAGGCTGAATTTGGTATTCTTATTTTAGGTCTAAGAGATCTGGCTGTGCTTTAAAGAACACAGAAAAGAGAGAAAGATGGAGAAAAGCTCTTCAAATTCCAAACATCTAACAAATAGCCCACCTCCATGCCACTCTGCCTCAGTGGATGCCACGAGAGTTATTCCTTCTAAGAAATTCATAGAATTAATAAAAAGGAAGGGGAAGGGGCAGGAGAACTGATATACATTGAAGACTTGTTTTATTTCAGGCTGTGGGCTAGGGATTTAGCAAACAAAAATCTCCTTTTACCTTTTACCTCTTCCTAAGAAGTAGGTGTCATCATTACTTCCTGTTGCAGTTTTCTGTTGCTGCTTTGGATGTCCAAGATGCCTTCTTCAGTGACATGTCTGCATTTCAGTTGGAATGGCTGGAACAGCTGGGACTGGCCAGCATCTCTCCCTGCCTGCCTCCCACTTTGGTTAGCTCAGGCCCCCTCACAGCATGGCAGGTGGCTTCCCTTAGAAGGAGTATTCTAAGAAAGGAAGCGGAAGCTGTCAATCTCTTAAGGCCAGTGCATGGAAACTGGCACAGCATCACTTCAGCTATATTCTGATGGTCAGTCCCAGAGCCCACCCAGATTAAAGGGCACGGGGCATAGATCCCACCTTTAGAGGGGAGTAATGTCAAAGAATTTGTGGCCATCTGGAATTCACCACCCTTCCATTTTATAAATGAGGAAACAAAGTCTTGCTTTAAAACTCCTTCAAGGTCATATATCCTGTAAAAGACAGAGCCAAATCTGAAAAGGATGAGTAACGCAGAAAATATCCAGGATGTTCATAGTGAGGTGGTCTCCTGTGATGCCATGCTATGGTGGTTAAACTGTTCTCTCTCTCTCGGCACCCACCTCTGGTTAACCTAACACACTAGAAATGGAAAGGAAGGTGAGTGTGAACCCACCATTTCCTCCACACTTTTCCAGCATCCCAAAGAACATAGGGGCCCAAAAAAGGAGAGTTTGGGCCCTACCTTACATTTAATTTTCAATTATAAAAGAGTATAATGAGATTCTTTTTCAACTGATTGCTTTGAGACCACTGTTCAAGACCACTATTTTCGTTGCTTTTATGTACTCTGTATTGACACCCCTCTGTGCTTTTTTGAACTGTTTTCCTACTGTCTGGCACAGGGAGTATTTACTGATGTCGCTTGCTCAGATCCTTTTCCATTCTTTAGTGAGAGCACCTCAACTTGCCTTCGGAAAACACCCCTGCCCCATTCTCATGTTGCTCTGATGATGGCAATGGGGAGATACCAATCCCTAATTGCAGGAGTAGATGCCAATAAGCCTCAGGGATTCATTCAGGGCTGGGCCAGTGAAATATCTCCCTGAGAGTTTTGCTGGGGGAAGGGGTGCTTCATTTGCACTGATGTTAATCAGCTGGTAGAAGGTGAGCCTGGAGCTCCAGGTAACCATCCTGCCACCATGTGGGGAAGTCTGCCTCAGAATGAAGCCAACCCACAAGAAAACAAAGTTGACAGGCAGAGAGGCAGGACCCTGATGGCATCTTTTCTGGCTCTGCATTCAGCCATACCTGAAAATCCAGACTCACTCCTTGAAATTCCCAGTTACAGGGGTCAACACAGTTGCTTTCGAGATTAGGCTAGTTTGAGTTGGATCTCTGTCACCTGAACTGAACACGGCTTCACACACCCTGTTTGTGTACAGTTGTGGTCTCTGCACAAGCATCAGCAACATCCCTCATTCAGAAATCTGAACTCAGCCATATCCTGCAATCTATAGAAATACACACACAACTGAAAGGATATTAGTACATCCAGACAACGGAATATTCAGCACTAGATAGAAATGAGCTATCAAGCCACGAAAAGCCATGGAAGAAGCTTACATGCATATGACTAAGTAAAAGAAGCCAATCTGAAAAGGCTACATACTGTATGATCCCAACTTTATGACATCCTCGAAAAGGCAAAACTAAGAAGAGAGCAAAAAGATCAGTGGTTGCCCATGGGGACCAGGGATGGAGGAATGAACAGGTGAAGCACAGAGGATTTTTAGGGCAGTGAAACTACTCTGTGTGATACTACAGTGGTGGTTACATGTCTTTATACAGTTGTCCAAACCCATAGAATGTACAACACCAAGAACGAACCCTAATGTAAACTATGGGCTTTGGGTGATGGTGATGTGTCACTGTAAGTTCATCAGTTGAAACAAATGTACCACTCTGGTGAGGGATGTTGATAACTGGGGAAGCTCTGTGTCTGGGGGGCGGGGCACGGGCTACATATGGGAAGTCTGTACCTTCTGCTCAATGTTGCTGTGAATCTAAAACAGCTCGAAAAATAATCTATTAAAAAAATATATATATATATATACATGTGAAAGGGCATCTAGTCCAACTTTCTCCTGCAATATCCCTGCTAAGAGATTGTCCAACCTAATCTAGAATTCTTCAAGTGATGGGAAGTACTCACCATCCACAGCAGCACTTTTTTTTTTTTTTTTTTTTTTTGCAGTACGCGGGCCTCTCACTGTTGTGGCCTCTCCCGTTGCGGAGCACAGGCTCCGGACGCGCAGGCTTAGCGGCCATGGCTCACGGGCCCAGCCGCTCCGCGGCATGTGGGATCTTCCCGGACCGGGGCACGAACCCGTGTCCCCTGCATCGGCAGGCGGACTCTCAACCACTGCGCCACCAGGGAAGCCCCACAGCAGCACATTTACACTGAGCTGTTATCTTTTCTCCTAGAGCCCCCTTCCTGAAAGGCAGACATTGGCATCCTCACCAGCTTTCCAAACACCTGATCCATTGCTCCTTTGCCTTCCATAGTAGTTTGGAAAGGATTAAGGGACTGATAAGGGAAAAGGAAAGGTGCTTGCCTATGCACGGACGTGTAAAGGAACAGGAAACACCGGAGATGCGTCGCCTGCATCTTCACTGAGGATGACTTGTAATAGAGTTTTTATCATTCAATTTTAAAAATTAAAAAGAACCATGGCTCAGAAGCAGCATCTGGATGAAAGAGGGGAGAGAATTCATTTTGAGCTGCTCATTTTCTAAGAGCTCTGTAAGTGTGGAAATAGAAACAGATAGAAGTAAGCATAATAGGTTTTCACCCAATGGCTCTGTGCACCATGTGTTGAATGTCTTACAGTTCTGTGGATTCCGCTACAGAGAGCTATGCCTGGTACACAGTGGGGATGCGATGATTTTTTTTAAATTGTCAACCTTCTTTTTAGTAGAGGCTGGGATGAAAGAATCACTAAGTTCAAAAGGCAAAGGAGGGAAGGCAGATTGGAACTCAAATAAAAAGAACACAACACACACACACAGACACACACACACACACACCTCTTGCCATTAGAAAGATCACCAACTGACCAGAACACTTTAACTTTGAAAAAAGTAAGATCTTTAAGTTCCTCTAATGGGCCTTCCCTCCCCTCCACATACCTTGGTCGGTTTCTATGGTAGCAAGTGGCCCACACTCCCCCCTCCCTTTCCACACTCAGGGAGAAAGAAGGACTAGTGTTCTACAGTTATATTCCCTTGCTACTCTATCAGGTTTTATCTTTCTCATTCTGGAAGGTTTCCTCCGCCCTCTTTCTCTATTTCAATGTAATATATAAACTGAAGGTAAAAGAAAAAGTGGAAATAATTCTCCTTTTCATTCAGGGCAAAATCTGAGATTTTCTTCTCCTCTCAATGATTTAAGTCTTAATCGCCTAAGTCGTTTTTCTGGCAACACAGAAGACCTATTTGATAAGTAATCTGGTGGCAATAACTCAGAATATATTCAAGTTTTAAACATTACTTGGAACAGCTAGGGAATTTTCGCTGTGTTTTCACGGAGAGTAGGAAAACTCACAGGGCTCGTTTTCCCAAAGCCTTTTAAAACGTTGAGCATTAGGAACTGACAGGACTGCATTATTGATAAAGCCATGGTTAGGAGTTCTCGTCATTAAATGAAAGGTCTTAAAATATTGGAGCTAGGCAGTGCTGATTTTCTCTGAGATCATTTTCTTCTTCTTTTCTCCAGTGGAAAGAACCCTTCAAGCATACAAGGATCCTGCCCCTTCTCTCTCCAACCCATCATTTGTACAGAAGACTAAGGAGCCGAGGGGAATAAGTATCGGTTCCCCAGAAATGATTGCTCTTGGGACACTTGACAGGCTACTGGGATCAGGTGATATGCACAAGCAGAAATGGTTCAGAAAGATTCAGACAACTGAGCCAATTGTTGAGCAGAATCTTTGGTTCCAAATTCCTATGTAGATTGGACACATCTAATATTTGCCCTCCGACTTTCCCTTGGGGTGCTTGAAAGTTCACCTAAGGACACTTCAGCCCTCCTTATTTGTCTTTGCAGAGAAGACAAAGCCTCTCCTCACAGCCTCAACTCCTTAGCATAATGTTCGAAGCTAAAAGGAAATCAAAACTTCATAAATATCCACCTATGTTATGAGAGAACAAGCTTCACTTCCCTCCATTCCCCGAATCACCTGGATGGTGGAATGAAGAGGAATGAAACCTTGTTTGGGGCCAAAGCCACTGATTCTCGTTGCTTTATTTGGCTCTCAAAAATCACAGGAACCATCAAATTCTTTCTAAGCCCTAATCAGCATCCCTGGCTCAGGCTATTCAGGAGTATCTAAAATATCATGGGTCATAGTGTGAATTATAGAAATGGGGCCCCAAGGTAGCAGAGATATGTAAGTTACTTGGTTTGTGAACATGGAAATGGTGATGTGATCATTTCTTTAACAAGCATGAAATTCAGTCACTGCCAAAAAACATTTTCATTCTAGCAGTATTCTATGAGAGTTTAGGATTTTCACCAAGATATCTGCATTGTTAATGCATCTCCCTTCTGATTGAAAAAGAAAATGTATAGCAGATGAGAAAAATTTGATGCGATTGTTTTTAGGAAATGCACAAATGACTCACGTACTCACTTGATTTGACAGGAGTACTGGTTTCTATATAAAGAAGCAATCTAGTCCCAAAATAGAGTTGCACATAGCAGAAAGTAGCTTGTAGAAGAATTACACATTCCAAGCCTGAGGAACATGAAGATTGGTATGCTGGGACATCTCTGCTGGGAATGTTCTGTGAGGTCCATTATTAATTCATTTGGAATGTAAAGTTAGCTGCTCCAGGACCTTAAATGTTTTTCAAGATAGGAAAACTCCAGTGTAGTTTGAGACAATTCTTAACTGGCTCTAAAAGCAAACAACAACAACTTAACTTTTTTGCAGAGAATGTGTACCCCCATTCTAACTAAAAAATAGATTTAGCTCAATGGTAAATAAATTATAACAGATTTTGTGCCATACATATGTTGAATGTCCATTGAGATTAGGCACATGAAAGTACCTGGTAAATTGTAAAAGTTTAATCCTTTTATATCTTCGTTATGAAAATGAAGCAGAGTTCTTTTTCCAGCATGGATTGTCCCGTGATCAATTGTTGGGAAGTAGCCCATTAACAGCTCAGTCAAATCCTCTCCCAAATCCCTCCTTACCTGGACCTGGATGAGGAGATAGGGTGAAAAGAGCCAGGCTGAAGCCTTTCTTGTGTTTATTTGCCAAAAGAGCCAGTAGAGCCAAGAGCTAAGGCATTCCTCTCTCCCTATCTGCAGACAAGAGATGGAACCATGTCTTTTGGATGAGCTAGTGCACTGCTTATCAACCAGACCCGCTGTGATTCTGGGGCAGAATGTGGCAGGCTCCCTGAGGTAACAGCACACACCTAGCCCAAGAACATTTTGGAGAACAATTTCCAGACAGTTGTGCTGTACAGCAGCCGGCTCAAGAAATTCCTCAAATTGGCCAAGCAGCATCTTAAGGGAGCCCTTCGCAGCTTCTCCCTCATCGTTATGAAACAGCCTGACCCACAGGAGGCCCTTCTATGGCATGACCCGTCCCCCGTCCCTCCATCCCTCCTCCCCAGTTCAGCCCCAGGCCCAGGGCCACTGGGCTGTGCTTAAACTCGCTGTATCCTTCACCCTTCACGCAACACTATTTGCTTGTTTATTGTCCAGCTCTCTACACTGCAGTGGAAGCTCCACAGGAGTAGAGATGCTGTGTTCTTCGTTGCTTCGTCTCCAGAACCTAGAAGCATAAATGTAGCACATACTAGCACTTCTAGGTGTTGTGAAAAAGTCAACACGTGAAAGAAGCTGTGCATTTTCTAAGCACTGAGAAAAGAGGCTGTGGAGAGAGCCTGAGGAAGCTAGAACTGTGGACGGGGATGGCAGGGGAGTCAGGACCGGAGGGGGCACGGGGAGTGTGGGCATGAGAGCACAGATGGAGAAGGGTTCTGGACGTGAGGCAGGCTCCCGGGCTGCTCCACGCACTGGCTCAGTCTCGGCTCACTCTTTTCACTGATGCCAGGAGACGAACGAAGAGGATGGCTTTGCAGTCGGAGGCCACTGCCAGGGGCAAAAGATGGAGAGGGTGCTGTGGCTGGCCGGCTGGTGTCTTAGGAAGCAGAATTGAGGCCAACGGCCCAGACTGGGGGATAAGATGAGGAAACGACAGGGCGATGGTGAGGACGGCGCAAGGAGAACAGAACAGGCAAGTCACATCCACTGAAAATGCTTCGGGAACCAAAGGACCAGCTAAAATGAGATGGGAATAGGGAGGGTGTGGCTCAGGGAAGCAGAAGCAGAGGAAGGGGTGTGGCGTCTCAGGGAGCCAAGGGGGTGAGTTTTTCTGGGATTTGGATGGGTGGCTGATTCTGGAATCTACGTGGGAAATATATCGACGAGGAGGGAGAGTAATGGTGAGGGACTCCTGGACCTTCCTGGGGGCTGGCCACCATGCTGCACAGCCAGCGTCCAGTCTGTGCAGGTACAGACAGGCTGGCCCGTAAGCTCATGAGGGCAGGGACTGTATTCTCTGTGCATGGCACATACTAGATCTCAGTAAATAGTTGCCAAATAAAATTAATGAATAGAGCAGATTTTGTGCAGGAACGGGTCAGACTGTTTGCTGTTGTTCTCTGTCTCGTGTGGGTCTTATCCTGGTCCTGAGGGGACTCATGTGCCTTCCCTGACAATGATAATGCCGATTAGGCACATACCATGTCCCAGGCACTATTCCAAGTGCTCCATATGTATTGACTCAGTTAATTGTCACCACAAACACACAAGACACGGCTAATACTGTTGTCCTGCTATTTACAGACAGACCCAGAAAAGCTCAGTGGTTTGTTCAAGATGATACAGGTAGGAAGTGGGAAAGGCAATGTTTGAACCCAGACAGTCTGGCTCCAGAGCCCTACCACCCACAGCCTGCCGCCTGCCTCTCAGGATGCTCTACCGTCCCGCCTCCCCAGGGCCAAGTCCCCTCTATCCTCAGCCTTCATCTTGCTTTTTCATCTTCTATGCAACTTGCAGGTGGAGGGGCTTTGTGTTTGGAAAGGAATGTGTGAAATGCAAGGATGAAGAAGGCAGCAGGTTGGGGAAAGACTGGAGTCCCAAGCTGTGAGTGTGTGTGTGTGTGTGTGTGTGTGTGTGTGTGTGTGGTGTGTGGTAGGAGCTACAGTTGTTAAAAATGACTTCTCATATATATTTTTAAAAATGACTTCTCATATATATTTTAAAAAATTGCTTCTCATATAACCCACCAGGGTAAGAGCATTTCCCCAACCACAGCTACAGGGCTGGGATTTCATCAGGATGTTAGTATGTCAATTTAGGGTCAGAGCATAGAAAGTTGAGGACTGGCTAATCGGAAAAACAAGAACAAAATGAAGACTTTCAGCTTATTCCCAGGGTGGGAAGAGGAAAGACTATCACTTCTTGAACTTAACTTAAGCATTCAGTTCAACCACCTCTTCATTTTCCCCAGAAGTCTCGAGGCCTGAAAAAGAAACTACAGTCAGCCCTCCATACCTATGGATGCAAAACCCACAGAAAAGGAAGCCAGACTGTATACAATATTTTATATAAGGGACTTGAGCATCTGCAGATTTTGGCAACTGAGGGGCCTCCCAGGTACCGAGGGACTGTGTACTTAGAACTGGGTCGGTGGAGTGAAATTCAATTTAACTCCAACGATAAGCCAGGTACTCTGAAAGGTGCTTTAAAAAAGGAAAAGTGGCATTCATCTATTTCTTGGTGCTTTGCTTTTTCCACCTTCTGTCCATCTATTACATAACATCAGCCCCATTCAGAGCAGAGATAATGCTTTACAATAGTCCTGGTGCTCAGTGACCAGAAGCACATTTGCTGAACACTGGTGGCTGTTGACAAATGCCACAGCCCCACTTGAGCATTAAATCATCCGCAGAAACTTGATTGCTTCGTATGTTCTTCCCATGTGACCATTATGTATAGGTAACAGGCTCCAGCAGGGGTTTAGAGGAGAGTATTCTAGTTTGTTCTGCAGCCCTGGCAAACATATGTTCAATTGTCCTCATCAACGTGATGCTGAAAAGTTGAAAAAGCCAGTGCTTTTAAAACGGTAAAAAAAGAAGGGGACTTCCATATTGGCGCAGTGGTTAAGAATCCGCCTGCTAATGCAGGGGACACGGATTCAAGCCCTGGTCCAGGAAGATCCCACATGCCGTGGAGCAACTAAGCCCGTGAGCCACAACTACTGAGCCTGCGCTCTAGAGCCCACAAGCCACAACTACTGAAGCCTGCGCACCTAGAGCCCGTGCTCTGCAACAAGAGAAGCCACTGCAACGAGAAGCCCATACACCACAAGGAAGAGTAGCCCCTGCTCGCCGCAGCTAGAGAAAACCTGTGTGCAGCAACGAAGACCCAACACAGCCAAAAATAAAAGATAAATAAATTTATAAAAAATAAAAGAAGATACACCAGAAATATTAGGTATTTAACCATGAGGTAGGATTAGTCAAGTTTATTTGCTTACATTATCATGTGTGTGAGGCCATGTGAAGGTCAATGAAATCATCTGGCATGATCCCTGCTCCCAGGGAATGTATAGGCTAGTTAGGAGGGCAAGATTTACAGAGGAAAGAATGGATGATATATTGTGATGCATACAAAGCATGTCAAGTTGTACTTAAGGAGAAAGGAAGATCAATAGGGCTGGAGTGGCCATAGGAGACTTCTTAAAAGAGCTGGAAGTTGAGCTGGACTTTGAGGGATGAGTGAGATTTGGATGAGAGGGTGCATTTGAAGGAGGAATGAATGTGGCATCTTGGAGAGGAGTGAAAAAGGCTGCACTGACAGAAGGAATTGTGCCAGGATTGAGTGGGAACTTGGGTTGGATGAGTAAGATGTTGCCAGATGATGGAAGGATTTGGAAGCTGGAAGCCAGGGTGTTTAGACTTGTTTTGGTACTTGCTAGTGCCCAAACCCAGTGGGGAACCTCAAGGTTCCAATAGGCACGAGGTGCCCTCACAGTAGGGTTTGAGGAACCAAAGGAAATAAGAGAAGAAACGTTGCGACCACAGCTAATGTCAGAAATGGACCACAATTTAATGACCGACTTGAATGATTGTCCATTTCTGACATTTGTTTTTCTACAAGAAACAAAGAAGCTAAAACCACTGACCCTGGTGCCTTGACATTCTAGGAGCAAAAGTCCACATGCAGGATCAAGCAGCAGTAAAAGAGAGGGAAGAAGGGATAAAGGGAACCACAAATCTGCAGGAGGCTGGTGAGGGCCTGGAACCCTAAATAATTGGCTGCTGGAGCAGAACATGTCCAGAAGCTAAAGTAAGCAATCAAATTGCTTAAATGGAAAGCAGATTGGCATGGGAACAGGATTCATCTAGAGGCTGATGCCATCCAGTCAAGATTTGTGAATAGAATTTAAAGGCAAGGTAGTGGAAAGGAGAACCTTGGGTGTTCAAGTAGAGAAGCCAAAGCTTGACCAACCAGGATTTCATTCATCCATTCATTCGTCTATTCAGCAGCAAAATATTGGATTGGCCAAAAAGTACGTTCGGGCAACGAACAAATTTTTTGGCCAACCCAATATATTGCATGCAGTTGTTGAGTTGCCCAATTCCAGGGAGCCCCATTCACATTGTTTCCTGTATAAATGGCACCGCTGGAGCACCATGTAGAATAAATCGGAGTGGGGCCTTTGGAGCTGTGCATCAACTTAGCCTGGATTGCGTGGCTATTATGTGTCAGGCACTGCTGTAGGTGCAGAAGTATTAGGCTCAGAGTCAAGTCCAAGAATAGGAACCAGCCAACCAGCCAAGGCTGGAGGTTGGAAGAGCATAGAAAAAAGAACAAGATATGCATGTACACAGCCCCAAAGCAAGTCCTGCCAGACCCCAGGGACTGGGCCAGTTCTTATTTGTGCCCACTCATTCCTGTCCTCCCAATAGAATAGATATGAAGAAAGCTGCAGGTGGAGAGGTGCCAAAGAGGGAGAGGTGAAAATTAAAACACATTTATAGACAGATGCTAGATTTACAAACTAGCCTCTACAAAGCCCCCAGGGGGTTGCCTTCCTTCCGTGATGAAAGGCCAGCATGAGTACAAACAGATTCAGCCCCTCTGGAGACAGACCAGACACCTGAAATGGTTTGATTCTCCAGCCTGTGCTATGGAATAAATGGCTTTACTCTCTCTGGAAGGCCAGTGGCGGAGAATAACTCCAAACCTGTGATGATACATTTCTCTCTACCTCATTAAACACTTACTTGAGTGAGAAAAGTGAAGCCAGTAAAAATTTATGGACTGCTCTGCCCTAGTTTCTGCAAAACTTCAACTTTTCCTTCTCTTCGGCTGTGTGATTTACTGAACATGAGCTAACGGTCACAAGCCTGGTACCCGGTGAGTGCAGGGAATAAATGAATGAAACCCTGGCTTTGGGGAAGTGGATACTACTGTCATGTTGATGGCTTATATAGTAGCAAGCTGGCTTAATGTCACAGCTGATGTCTAATTGCTTAAAACGATGAAGAGAGATTTCCATAGAAAGCCTGAGTCAGCAAAGCAATAGAAAGGCTGAGTCTTTTCCATAGAAAGCCTCTGCTCACAGCTGTCTCCCAACTGAAATCCCTCAGTCCTGAGGTCATCGTTGGAGATGGGGTCATCACAGTGTCAGCCTGTGATGCTGAAGAATAATCCATGATGCCTTTAGCTGAGAGAGCAGGACTGGTCTCAGCTAAGGAGGAGAGGAACGACAAGGCTGGGGGAGTGGTTGTCATCTTATCTAGGGAAGATAGGAAAAGAATCTCTCTTTGCCAAGCATTCAGGATACTTCCTGCAGAAAAAAATGACAGAAACTCCATTCAAACTGGCTTAAGGATCACAGTGGAATTTCTGGGCTTGTGTAACTGGAAAATCCACAGGTAGACTTGGTGGGTTCAGGTATGGCTGGGTTCGTAGGCTCCAATAGCATCCATAGGTCCATAGGTCCACAGGTCCCAGGCCAGCCTCTCCTCTCTTGCCCGTCTTCGTTCTCAGGCAGGCTCCAGCCAGGTGGTTGTCCTTGGAAGCTCCAGGCTTACCTCAGCCACATAGCTCGCAACTCTCAGCTCAAAGGAAAAACCTCTTTCCCAGTATCTCCAGTAAAAGTTCCAGGATTGAGTCTCATTGGCCTGGCTTCGGTTACATTCCCAACCCAAAGGCAATCATCTTGGCCAAGAGGATAGAAAATGCTGATTGGCCAGGTGTAGATTATGTGCCCAGCCCTGGAGCAGAGTGGGTGAGATCAGCCCCACTGGATCCCTGGGACCAGGAGTGAAAACAGGTTGCTTACATTTAGGAAATGAATACCAGGCAGGTCAAAGAGCAGATCTCCGACTCATGCTCCCCCCCACCACCATGTGTAAATGAACAGTCTATTCTGGGGTCTTATTTGGCTCATATGGGTCCTGCTCATGACATTAAAATAGAACAGGGCCTGCCTGGGCCAGGGTACACTGCCCTAGAGCCCTTGGGAGCTTTCTACTTCTCTTGCTTGCATTTTGTGTGTCTCTCTGGAAGAGAGAAAAATGGAATTTAGATGACATTTCTCAAAGGGCTTTCATGTCCAATGACTGGCCCACATGCACTGGACAATCAAAGCATCATGGGGTGGTGTGGGGTGGGCAGAGGGTAGAGATGTTTGTGTCTCCAGGTCTAAGTTCCACCTCTACCACCTGCTTCCCATGTGATCTTAGGTTAATCAAAGGAATTACTGTGTATTCCCTACCTCAAAGACCGGTGAGGATGTGAATATGAAATTATGAGAAAGTACTTGATGGATTATTATTAGTAATGATAAGAGGTATATATCAGACAGTGCATACATTATTTTATGGTTATTATTATTTTAGGTTAACAGCTGATCTTTCAGCAGAAACTCTGCAAGCCAGAAGGGAGTGGCAGGACATATTTAAAGTGATGAAAGAGAAAAACCTACAACCAAGATTACTCTACCCAGCAAGGATCTCATTTAGATTTGATGGAGAAATCAAAAGCTTTACAGACAAGCAAAAGCTACGAGAATTCAGCAACACCAAACCAGCTTTACAAAGAATGCAAAAGGAACTTCTCTAAGCAGGAAACACAGGAGAAGAAAAAGACCTACAAAAACAAACCCCAATCAATTAAGAGAATGGTAATAGGAACATACATATCGATAATCACCTTGAATGTAAATGGATTAAATTCTCCAACCAAAAGACACAGACTGGCTGAATGGATACAAAAACAAGACCCTTATCTGTGCTGTCTACAGGAAACCCACTTCAGACCTAGGGACACATACAGACTGAAAGTGAGGGGATGGAAAAAGATATTCCATGCAGATGGAAATCACAAGAAAGCTGGAGTAGCAATTCTCATATCAGATAAAATAGACTTTAAAATAAAGACAGCTACAACAGATAATGAAGGACACTACACAATGATCAAGGGATCAATCCAAGAAGAAAACATAAAAATTATAAATATTTATGCACCCAACATAGGAGCAGCTCAATACATAAGGCAAATGCTAACAGCCATAAAAGGAGAAATCGACAGTAACACAATAATAGTGGGGGACTTTAACACCCCACTTACACCAATAGACAGATCACCCAGACAGAAAATAAATAAGGAAACAAAAGCTTTAAATGACACAATAGACCAGATAGACTTAATTGATATTTTTAGGACATTCCACCCGAAAGCGGAAGAATACACTTTCTTCTCAAGTGCACACAGAACGTTCTCCAGAATAGATCACGTTTTGGGTCACAAATCAAACCTTAGAAAATTTAAGAAAATTGAAATCGTATCAAGCATCTTTTCCGACCACACCGCTATGAGATTAGAAATCAGTTACAGGAAAAAAACAGTAAAACCCACAAATATATGGAAGATAAACAGTGTGCTACTAAATAACCAATAGATCATTGAAGAAATAAAAGAGGAAATAAAAAAAATACCTAGAAACAAATGACAACAAAAACACGACGATCCAAAACCTATGGGACACAACAAAAGCAGTTCTAAGAGGGAAGTTCATAGCAATTCAAGCTCACCTCAAGAAACAAGAAAAATCTCAAATAAACAATCTAACCTTACACCTAAAGCAACTAGAAAAAGAAGAACAAAGAAAACCCAAAATTAGTAGAAGGAAAGAAATCATAAAGATCAGAGCAGAAATAAATGAAATAGAAACAAACAAAACAGTAGCAGAGTTCAATAAAACTAAAAGCTCATTCTTTGAGAAGTTAAACAAAATTGATAAACCTTTAGCCAGACTCATCAAGAAAAAAAGGGAGAGGACTCAAATCAATAAAATTAGAAATGAAAAAGGAGAGATTACAACTGACACTGCAGAAATACAAAAGATCATAAGAGACTACTACAAGCAACTATATGCCAATAAAATGGACAACCTGGAAGAAATGGAAAAATTCTTAGAAAAGTGCAACCTTCCAACATTGAAGCAGGAAGAATTGGAAAATATAAACAGACCAATCACAGGTAATGAAATTGAAACTGTAATTAAAAATCTTCCAACAAACAAAAGTCCAGGACCAGATGGCTTCACAGGAGAATTCTATCAAATATTTATAGAAGAGTTAACATCTATCCTTCTCAAATTCTTCCAAAAAACTGTGGAGGGGGGAACACTCAACCTCATTCTATGAGGCCACCATCACCCTGATACCAAAACCAGACAAAGATAGCACCAATATCACTGATAAGCATAGATGCAAAACTCCTCAACAAAATACTAGCAAACAGAATCCAACAACACATTAAAAGGATCATACACCATGATCAAGTGGGATTTATCCCAGGGATGGAAAGATGCTTCAGTATATGCAAAACAATCAATGTGATACACCATATTAACAAATTAAAGAGTAAAAACCATATGATCATCTCAATAGATGCAGAAAAAGCTTTTGACAAAATTCAACACCGGTTTATGATAAAAACTCTCCATAAAGTAGGCATAGAGGGAACCTACCTCAACATAATAAAAGCCGTATATGACAGACCCACAGCCAACATCATTCTCAATGGTGAAAAACTGAAAGCATTTTCTCTAAGACCAGCAGCAAGACAAAGATGTCCACTCTCGCCACTATTATTCAATGTAGTATTGGAAGTCCTAGCCACGGCAATCAGAGAAGAAAAAGAAATGAAAGGAATACAAATTGGAAAAGAAGAAGTAAAACTGTCAATGTTTGCCGATGACATGATACTCTACATAGAAAATCCTAAAGATGCCACCAGAAAACACTAGAACTAATCAATGAAATTGGTAAGGTTGCAGGATACAAAATTAATGCACAGAAATCTCTTTCATTCCTATACACTAACAACAAAAGATCAGAAAGAGAAATTAAGGAAACAATCCCATTTACTATTGCAACAAAAAGAATAAAATACCTAGGAATAAACCTACCTAAGGAGGCAAAAGACCTGTACTCAGAAAACTATAAAACACTGATGCAAGAAATCAAAGACAGATGGAGAGATATATGATGCTCCTGGATTGGAAGTATCAATATTGTGAAAATGCCTATACTACCTAAAGCAATCTACAGGTTCAATGCAATCCCTATCAAATTACCAATGGCATTTTTCACAGAACTAGAACAAGAAATTTTACAATTTGTATGGAAACACAAAGGACCCCGAATAGCCAAAGCAATCTTGAGAAAGAAAAACGGAGCCAGAGGAATCAGGCTCCCTGACTTCAGAGTATACTACAAAGCTACAGTAGTCAAGACAGTACGGTTCTGGCACTAAAACAGAAATATAGACTAATGGAATGAGATAGAAAGCCCAGAGATAAACCCATGCACATATGGTCACCTTATCTTTGATAAAGGAGGCAAAAAACAACCTCTTCAAGAAGTGGTGCTGGGAAAACTGGACAGCTACAAGTAAAAGAATGAAATTAGAACACTCCCTAACACCATACACAAAAATAAACTCAAAATAGATTAAAGGCCTAAATGTAAGGCCAGACACTATCAAACTCTTAGAGGAAAACATAGGCAGAACACTCTATGACATAAATCACAGCAAGATCCTTTCTGACCCACCTCCTAGAGAAATGGAAATAAAAACAAAGATAAACAAATGGGACCTAATGAAACTTCAAAGCTTTTGCACAGCAAAGGAAACCATAAACAAGACGAAAAAACAACCCTCAGAATGGGAGAAAATATTTGCAAACGAAGCAACTGACAAAGGATTAATCTCCAAAATATACAAGCAGCTCATGCAGCTCAATATCACAAAAACAAACAACCCAATCCAAAACTGGGCAGAAGACCTGAATAGACATTTCTCCAAAGAAGACATACAGATGGCCAACAAATGCATGAAAAAATGCTCAACATCATTAATCATTAGAGAAATGCAAATCAAGACCACAGTGAGGTCACTGTGGTCATCATCAAAAAATCTACAAACAATAAATGCTGGAGAGGGTGTGGAGAAAAGGGAACCCCCTTGCACTGTTGGTGAGAATGTAAATTGATACAGCCACTATGGAGAACAGTATGGAGTTTCCTTAAAAAACTAAAAATAGAATACCATATGACGCAGCAATCCCACTACTGAGCATATACCCTGAGAAAACCATAATTCAAAAAGATACATGTACCACAATATTCATTGCAGCACTATTTACAGTAGCCAGGACATGGAAGCAACCTAAATATCCATCAACAGATGATTGGATAAAGAAGATGTGACACATATATACAACGGATTATTACTCAGCCATAAGAAGGAATGAAATTGAATTATTTGTAGTAAGGTGGATGGACCTAGAATCTGTCATACAGAGTGAAGTAAGTCAGAAACAGAAAAACAAATACCGTATGCTAACACATATATATGGAATTTTAAAAAGCGGTACTGATGAACCTAGTGGCAGGGCAGGACTAAAGACGCAGACATAGAGAACGGACTTGAGGGCATGGGGGACAGGGAAGGGGAAGCTGGGACGAAGTGAGAGGGTAGCATTGACATATATACACTATCAAATGTAAAATAGATAGCTAGTGGGAAGCAGCCGCACAGCACAGGGAGATCAGCTCGGTGCTCTGTGACCACCTAGAGGGGTGGGATAGGGAGACGCAACAGGGAGGGCATATGGGGATATATGTACACGTATAGCTGATTCACTTTGTTATACAGCAGAAACTAAGAAAAGTTTGTAAAGCATTTATACACCAATAAAGATGTGGGGGGGAAAAAAAGAACAAAATTCAACTGAGTAAAATTTAAAGATCTAAAATTAATTAATTAATTAATAATAAACTGGTCCAGCCCGTTTTTATTTGAATCCAAAGAGTAATCCTCTCTGTACTTCAGTTTTCCCTTCTGTAAAATAAGGTTGTTGGGTTAGAACAATTCTAAGGTCTCCTCAGGACTCTGAGGTTCCCTGATTCTGTGGCTACCTCTGAACCAGGGTATCTGGGGACCCTATAAGACACTGAGTCCAAGTAAAGAAAAGGCCCCAAAGGAGGAGCACTTGGGGTTATTTCAGAGGCCTTGGCCTGAAGGTACATACTGTAAAATTTGGCTTAGAGGGCTAAGTATTGCTTGGCTGAATTCACAATGCTTTATTGAGGCATGACACTGGAAATATTCATCCGTCTTATGGCACAAAACCTGAGCAATAAGAACGACCCATCAGCAGGGACCTGGGGTGCCACACGGTACACATAGGATGGCTGTCAGCCCTGACTGAAGTGCAGCTGCCCTGTCACTTTTCCCTCTTGCCACCCCTGCCAAGGCTTATCTCCCAGTGGTGATATCTGTCCCAACCCCAGCACCTGCCACAGCCTGGAGCCACCAGAGCCACCTGGGGCTTGTGGTTTGCCAGAAGAGTGACCTCTACCACCATAAGAGCCAGGGTTTCTGCCTCCAACATTTTGGTTCTTTCCTGAAACAATATTTGAAGATTAATTGTAATTGCCTAAGAGCATCGTATCTTCTGCCACCTCCCTCATTCCCACATCATTCACCTTCTCTGCCACGGCTGCCACCACAACCACTGAAGTTTTTGCCCATCAAGAAAGTGGATTCTGTCAAAATCAACTCTTAGGCACCACCAAAGAGTCCACCGTGGGCTGGATGAAAAGTTGGCCAACCCTCAGTCATACAATGCTCACCTCACTTCACAGCCGTGGGACTTCCGTGGTCATCCACAGTGTGGTCTTCCTGGATAATAACTGGATGCACAGAACCATGGTTACTGAAGGTTACCAAAACCGTGCCTCTCTCGTGACCTTATTTACTGTTTACTGTTCAAATAACCTCTTTTTTTTTTAAATTTATTTTTGGCTGTGTTGGGTCTTCGCTGCTGCGCATGGGCTTTCTCTAGTTGCAGCGAGCAGGGGCCACTCTTTGCTGCTGTGCGTGGGCTTCTCACTGTGGCGGCCTCTCCTGTTGCAGAGCACGGGCTCCAGGCACATGGGCCCCAGTAGTTGTGGCATACAGGCTCAGTAGTTGTGGCTCGCAGGCTCTAGAGTGCAGGCTCAGTAGTTGTGGCACACGGGCTTAGTTGCTCTGCGGCATGTGGGATCTTCCTGGACCAGGGATTGAACCCATGTCCCCTGCATTGGCAGGCGGATTCCCAACCACTACGCCACCAGGGAAGTCCCCAAATAACCTCCTGAGAGGAGTTCTGCAGTGTCTTCCTTAACCAGGTCAGCGGGCCTTCTAGAGTCTTCTCTTGAAAAAGGCCTGTTTGGCTCACCCCGAGGGTTTCTTGTCCATCCACCTTATGTGGCCTTGCATGCATGGCTGCTTCTACTTCTTCCACGGTGGGCTTGTGACAAATGCAATGTCCCTGGAGTGACTGGTGTTTGCCTCTTCCGACACCTCCCAGTTGGTGAACATGACCCACTGTCCTCAGGCTCCTATTGGTCACCTCCAAGTTCAAGTCCCCAGTGAGAAGCCTCTGCAGCCGTGAGACTTCAACATGGTGGCTGTTAGAGCAGACACTGCCACCACCCTTCCTCAGGGGCATCCACGACAAAAAGGAGCTGACCCAGACCCAGATCTCAAAACTCGCATGTTTTATGAACCAAGTCAATGGGCTGGTGAGACACCTTTTCACTCTTTTTTCCCCCCAGTTTTATTGAGCTATAATTAAGATACAGAACTCTATCAGTTTAAGGTGTACAGCATAATGATTTGACTTACACACCTTATGAAATGATTACCACGATAAGTGTAGTAAACACCCATCATCTCACATAGATAGAATATTAAGGAAATTTTTTTTTTTTTTTTTTTTTGTGGTACGCAGGCCTCTCACTGTTGTGGCCTCTCCCGTTGAGGAGCACAGGCTCTGGACGCACATGCTCAGCGGCCATGGCTCAAGGGCCCAGATGCTCCGTGGCATGTGGGATCCTCCCGGACCAGGGTACGCACCTGTGTCCCCTGCATCGGCAGGCGGACTCTCAACCACTGAGCCACCAGGGAAGCCCTTAAGGAAATTTTTAAATGTTTTTCCTTGTGATGGGAACTCTTAAGGTTTACTCTCTTAACACCTTTCATATAGAACGTACAGCAGTTAAATCATATTTAACACGTGGTACATGACATCCCTAGTATTTATTTATCTTATAACTGGAAGTTTGTACCTTTTGACCTTCTTCATCCAATACCCTCTCTCCCCACCCCAGACACCCTTTCACTCATTCGTGGCCACCACACACTATTTTGTCTCCTAAGAAGCTCAGACCTGAGATTTGCACTTAACTGGATGCATTTTCCTCATCCTGAACACCCTGGTGTAACTATTCCACGACTTCATTGCTAAACCTTCATTGTTTTAATCGGTTTAGAGTTTCATTGTATCTCTGTCTTTTTTTAATAAAGCAAGCTCAATTCCCAGCATAAATAAGTGGTTGAGGGAATATGAAGAAATGGCTACCAATCCCTAAGAAAGAAGCATAAACAAAACAGAACCCCCCGTGCTCAAGTTTAGGTTGTAGGGATGGCGTCCCATAGAGTTAGGGTGTTGATTAAGGTTGAGGGGGAAATAGGAAGTCAAAAGGCCTGGAAGAGCTATCCCCTTCCTCTTAGCCTGGCTGAGGACCCTCCTCCACCTAGGACAACAGTGTCCATGAGCTGCCCCCCACTTTGAGAAGGGAGGGAGCCTCTGGGAGAACATCATATAATACAGGAAACTGCTTCGCTGCTGTGAATGAGTCTCAGGGAACGAGACTGTATGTGTGGCAGACACTGCAACAGCCGATCGCAACCCCCTGGCCCTCGCTCCTTTTGCTACAGAAGCAGAAAAGGGCAGCCTCTCCTTTCTCAGTCTCCTTTGCAGCAAGGAGGATGCAACACGGTTCTGGCCAGTGAGATTAAAGGAAGTGGAGGTTGGTTGAGTTTCAGGAAAATCTTTGGCTTTGATGCAGCTGGCGCTGGCCTCTCTCCCAACTGGCGGAAGTCCGGATATGGGAGCAAAGCAGATGGGGCGGCGGCAGGGGGAGGGGACGCGTGGGAGTCTCTTCTCGTCACTCTGTTCCCGTTCTAGCAGTGAAACAGAAAGCAAGGCCATCACCTGTGAGTGACGACGTGGAAGGAGAGGTCGGGACGCATACGAGGATCAGTGAGCAGACTCAGGACTGACCTGAGTTTCGTGGTCAAAGAGGTAAAGTGAGACCAGCCAGCATGGGAGGTGTTTTCCTCTAGCCTTGTTCATCGGCCTGCATGCCGACGTGGACTAAGCTTTAAGTAGGGTTCATGTTTTGCCAGGCAACTACAACAAAAAGAGAGAGGGAAAGGGGTTGAGGGTTCTTGCAAGGAAGTGACTATAGACGGGGACCATGGACACTAAACGGGGGATAGAGGCAACTGAGGAAGGGACGTGGGGTAGGGGGTACACTGCCTGTAGACTTAAGGGAGCCTCTGCCCCCCAAGGCCAGAGAATGGTGTGAGACAAGCTGTGGGGAAAGGGAGCTGAAAAAGTGGGAGGTGATGGTCAGGGGGATGCTTGAAACTGAGCTGAAGGAGGAGGTGCAGTTGTTGGTCACGACCAGCTGATGATAAAGATGCAGTGTCCAGAGTGGAAAATGCAGGCAGAAGAGGTTATGCTCCCTCCTCCCTTGAAGTTAGATACCCAGACCTAAGGCCTGGAACCTCAAAATGCTAGCCTTCCAGGGACTTCCCTTGTGGTCCAGTGGTTAAGAATCTGCCTTTCAATGCAGGGGACGTGGGTTCGATCCCTGGTCGGGGATCTAAGATCCCACATGCCACGGAGCAACTGATCCTGTGCGCTAGAGAGAAGCCCACACACCGCAACAAAAGATCCCACGTGCCGCAACTAAGACCCAAGGCAGCCAAAATAAATAATAAATTTTAAAAAAAAGAACTGAAAAAGTAAGAGAAATCTTAAAAAAAAAAAAAGTACTAGCCTTCCATTTCCCACCAAACTGACCCCTTAGAGCCAGTAATTGGAAGCTTTTCTCCAGAGCGTCACAGACTCTCTCCTTCCCTCCCTATCCCTATTAGCAAACTCCCAGCAGGAGCCCAGTTCAGGGGGTTCCCCCAAGCACCAGACAGGCAGCAAGATGGGTAAGGAGGACCCTGGCAGGCAGGGGGTGGGGGCGTCATGGTAGAAATGGCAGCTTCGTCTCAGAACAAGGCGGGGACTCAGGAATTAGAAGAGGTTGCAAGATCAGGGGGAGCCATGCTCCCCTGGGCTGAGGGGGAGGGAAGCCAGGGCTGGCTCCAGGGCTGGGAAGCCCTCTCCTCCCTTAGCCAGGGGAAGGCCCCCAGTCTGAGGTGGAGGGGAAAGCAGAGGAATGGGTAAAGCTCTGCATGGCTCTAAAGGTTAGAAGGTGAAGGGCTGAGAGCCAAGCTGTGCATTGTGTTCATAGTCAGGATTCCAGAATGGGAAGGAATCTTGGAGGCATTAAGGTTAGATGCACTACACATAACGGAAGTCTTAGGGTGGACATTTCGGGTGGTCCACGGTACATGGTAATGGTCACTCCTCAATTGTCAGGGTCCTGGGTTCACTTTTTGCCCACCATCCTACCTGTGGCCTCCATTCTAGTGATGGTATTTTGGCCAAGTTGCTTTATTTTTCTGAGCCTCAGTTTGTTCATCTGAAGAATGGGACTAATTACAGTCTCCACTTCATGAGGCTAAGGAGCAGACTAGTTAAGATAACATATGAAAAGTGCTTTGCACCCATGCCAACACAATAAAGTTTCACCATTACTTGGTTTGTTCAGCTCTAGTCCAGTGCTGGGTATATCGTTGGAGCTCAATAAATATGGAGCTCAACACATATTGCTTGAATTATTATTATTATTATCGTTATTATTGATGAGGCTTCACACAGTACTCACAAGCTCTATCCAGAACCCACTCCATTACCCAGCACCTAGGAAGGGTCTAATTTCCTTGACCCATCTTTATTTCTGGATGACCAGTTGCCAGAATTGGAACTGACCCAAGGAGCAATTGTCACAGAGCAGCTGATGGAGGGTCCAGCCCACGTCAGCCCAGCAGAGCCCAAGGACCTCCTCGGCCAGACCAGACGCTGCTCATGGCTTTTGTTCGCCTGTCAAATTCCCCCACCCGTCCTCCTCTGGGAAGAAAGAGCAGACACAATTGAGTCCTTGGGAGGCCAACACAGCCTAGAGGCTGGGAGCCTGGGAAGGAGAGCCAGGGGAGAGTCGCTGCAAGGGACCATTCTGGGGTGTCCGGCACAGACCTGGGAAGTGTTTTCCTTCCTTGTGCCATTGGCTGCGTGTATGTGCAGCTCTCACTGGAGATGGCCTCACTCCGTCTCTCCCAGAGTCACAGAGGGATTGTGGTGAGAAGCTCAGGAAAGTCAAAACAAGCCTGGTGATGTGAAAACCATATGAGAACTTTCTGGGGCCCCAGGTCAGCCTAATGGTTCTCCCAGCTGTCACCGAGCCCACAGACACTGGCCCTGTGTGAGGTGGGGGGCCTTGGCCCCCTCGCTTAAATTCAACAGACAAAATTTAAAAGGAAAGAGAGATGAGGAAGGCTGCCGGTCGGTCTCTCTTCTATCATCTCTGTGCTTCCAAGGGCTTAGCAATACAGAGATGCCTGGCCCTTTAAGTGATGCATAGTTATTGAGCGCTTGCTACCTGCCAGGCTCATCCACGGTGGGCCTCATTTCCCCTCTCATTCCTTTCACTTGTCTCAGGGTTTACCTGATTCCTGCGTCAAAGCTCAGGTCTCTGAGGTTTATGGAGGTCAAGTCACCAAGGTGACACGGCTAATAAGTGGTGGAACAGCCCGCGGGGGTTTGAATGCAGGCCCATCTGGCTGAAAACCTTGACCTTTGATTATCTGAGCTGCCTCCCTGGTGACCTTTTGGTTATTTCAAACAAATTTACCAACGTTCAAAATTTTGCGTCAAGGCGTAGCTTTTGGAATGTTCCCCGTCCTAGAGAGAAATGGAGACATATTTTTTCCTTCCAGTCATATTATCTAATCTTTGGACAATACTCTAACATACCAATCGTTATTGATACCTGAAGTTACTGCACAGCAAAGCCTGTCAGGGTGGGAGGGAGACTATTTTCCAGAGCTCTCATTATTGTGATGTTAAAATTAAATGTTCTCTTAGAGCAACTAAAAAAAAACAAAAAACCTAATTCAGAAAGTGAGGTAAATGGCTGTGCAAGTATAATGGCTTGTTTTTCGGGTTCCCAAAGACCAGAAAAACGAGCTTGATGTACAAATACATGTGCAGACTTTCACCTGTCTATGATCTGCAATTATTTATACATCCAACATCTATCTTCTTGGGATGGTTTCTTGAAAATCATTCAAATCCATTTTAAAACTCAGCAAACTTTTGGAAGGCTGACCAGACCCAAGTGTTCGGAATTTTTTTAAATTGAAGTAGCGTTGATTTACAATGTCATGTTAGTTTCAGGTGTACAGCACAGTGATTCAGTTATATATATATATATATATATTCTTTTTCAGCTTCTTTTCCATAGGTTATTGCAAGATATTGAATATAGTTCCCTGTGCTATACAGTAGGTCCTTATTGTTTACCTATTTTATACATAGTAATGTGCATATGTTAACCCCAGACTCCTAATTTATCCCTCCCACCTCCATTCCCCTTTGGTAACCATACGTTTGTTTTCAATGTCTGTGAATTTATTCCTCGTGGACTTTAGGGCCGGCAACCTGGAGATGGAGCTGCTTCCAGAAGCTGCCTGGCTCACCTCTGGAGTCAGCTTGAGGCCTGATTATTTCAGGAGAAGCAAGGGTCTGCTTCAACTTCCTCAAGAAAAGACTCATGAAGAGTCCTCCCACTTAACTAACATGAGGGAAGGGAAGGAGCATCAGGGTAGGAGCCAAAGCAATCCAGGCAGAGGAGGTGAAACAACCTAAATGCCATAAGGCTGGTTAAAGGTGTCCCTACACATCCAGACAGAGGGGCCTAGGCAGCTGTTGAGAATGAGCTGGATCTGCAGGGATTAATAAGGAACAATCTTTTGATTGTTTTCTGATCTGTAACAAACCTTTTTCTTGTACTCCATTTTTTAAATGCAAACCAGTATATAATATCTACTTTTTTCTTTTAATTGGGAGTTATCTGTATCTATAGCTTTCTCTCTCTCCATTGTGTGTATACCTATATAAATAACTATATCTGTGCATGAATATGCTTTGAATAGCTCTTGATGGATAACTAGTAAGCTGGTAACAGTGATTGTTTCTGGAGAGGAAAACTAGGAGGCTTCAGATCAAGTTCAAAAGAACATTTCCTTTTCACTCTACCCATTTATAATGTTTGAATTTTAAAACTTTTTTAAAAGTATTGTTACCATTGCTAACATGGATTTGACACATATTACATACTAGGTACTGTTGTAGCACTTCACATGTTTAAACACATTTAATCCTCACCATACCTTAAGAGGTAGGAACTCTTATTATGACCATTTTACAGATGAGAAAACTGAGGTACAGAGAGCATATACCTCTAGTACGTGACAGAGCAGGCATTTGGTTGCAAATAGAGAGGCTCCAAATATCCTATGCACGTACTATTTTCAAAAATAATAAAGATGCTGGATTTTTTTTTTTTATGTCAAGTGGAGTTGCTGCATCTGTCTGAGACCTTGAGGGTGACACCAACCCTGGGTCCAGTTCTCAAAGAATAAGGGGTGGGTTGGGTGGGGTTTGGAAGGGGGTGGTGGTGGGGAGGACTGTGAGCCCAGTGCCCAGGTCCCCCAGCTTCTTTTTTTGTTTGTTTTTAATGTCTCTCTTTGGCATGAGGATATATATATATATATATTGGCTGTTGGGTCTTCGTTGCTGCTCACAGGCTTTCTCTAGTTGCAGCAAGTGGGGGCCACTCTTCGTTGTGGTGCACAGCCTTCTCACTGTGGTGGCTTCTCTTGTTGCAGAGTATGGGCTCTAGGCGCATGGGCTTCAGTAGTTGTGGCACATGGGCTCTAGAGCGCAGGCTCAGTAGTTGTGGCGCACAGGCTTAGTTGCTCTGTGGCATGTGGGATCTTCCCGGACCAGGGCTCGAACCCATGTTCCCTGCATTGGCAGGCGGATTCTTAACCACTGCGCCACCAGGGAAGTCCCCCGCCCCAGCTTCTTATTTGAGAAGCTGGGGTTGATTCTCTAGCAGGCCTTGATCCCTACTATCCTATTGCTAATTTTAAAATACATAAATAGATCTTGCTTTCAGCCTTCATTATGTGAGCGTACGAAGGGGGAGAAATTAACAGATCCTCTCCTGGCTCCAGTGGACGGATGGAAATTGAAACCCCTCTCCCCCGTTTTCCTTACCGCATTAAAGAAGCACATTGTGTTCTCTGAACCCGTCAGGGCTGCAGTGAGAATGGCACCCTCTCCAGAGTCACCGTAACCCTGAATCAGGTTGATTCACAGGCCGTCTGGCCGTGAACCCCACAGAACTCTATACTTATACTCAGAGTACTAACTGCCTTGTTAACAGACCTCCTCTCAAGAGAATGAAACTTAAGCAGAGGAATATCAGAGCGTGATTTCCAGAGAAGTGAGCTGATCCAGAAACTAATAGCATTTCCAGCAACCAAGTCGCCCAAGGCCTGCAGAGCAAATAAAAGAGCATTTTAATGGTATTGTCAAGAGGATACGACTTGTCAAGGCAGATTTGCAAACCGGAAAGGGGGCAGAGACCGCTCTTGTCTAGACATCTGATTAGCGAGAAACTGTAGGATTATGAGGAGTGTGTATTTTTCTGGCTGCTGTGTCTGGGGCGGTCAGGCTTTCTGCACACGGGGCTGGTTGAGAGAAACATTTGTCCCCAGTGGAAAACACTGGCTGGTCCTCATCCTCACTTGGGCTCTAGCAGCCAGTTCGGGACCAAGAGACTGTACAGTAAGTCCCCTACATACGAACCTTCAAGTTGTGAACTTTCAAAGATGCGAACGTGTGTTCACAGGTCCAATCACATAAATTAGTTCACGTGTCTGGTGTACATTGTCACGTGCGTGCATCCTCTACAAGTGGTTGTGCTTTTGTGAACTTTACTGTACAGTACTGTATAGAGTACTATTATTTGTGTGAAAAGTATTATAAACCTATTACAGTACAGTACTGTATAGCTGATTGTATTAGTTGGGTACCTAGGCTAAATTTGTTGGACTTAGGAACAAATTGGATTTATGAACACACTCTCCGATCGGAACTCGTTCATATGTAGGGGATTTACTTTGTTAGTTGATTTTAACCTGCTGCTGCTTGGGGCACTGGGCACTTGCCTGGGAGGGTCTGGGGTTCAGAGACAAGAGAATCACTGATGGGCACGTCACCACTTCCTGCCCTTCCATCGGCAGTCCCAGCTTGCTGTCTGATCACGCTGCAGGCTGATCCCCTGGACTTGGGACCGCTGTTCTGCTTAAATAACTGTCCAACCCCCTCCTCCCAGGACACCATGGAAACCACAGCTCTCCCGGGTGGGAATTATGGGTTGTGGGCTCAGACAAATAATCCTCGCTTGGATAGAAATGAAGTCAGATGAATCGGGGGGTGAGTGTGCAAGGATTGCAGGTCCTTGGATAATGGGTGGGACCCTGGAGGTGACAGGTGGGTTCCTAAAGGAAAGGGGCTGGGAATCGGGAAACGTGAGGTTCTAGAACAGGTTCCTCACCTCTAAAGTGAGGAAATTAATATCAATATCACGATCCCAGTCCCTGTCCCACCCGAGTGCTTTCTGCACAGTGCTGTGGGCCATCCCTGCCTGCAGCCCAGGGCTGCATGCTTGTTCATGAAAAAGTCACAACCCAGCCCCGCATCAACAGCAGGCACTACAGCAAGTGCGATAGACAGGGTTGAAAATACAGAGAGTCGTTCCATCAGTCTGAGTCCAACTAGGCAAAGAAAAACCACTGTGGATTTCAAACAGGGAGTGCATGCCGAGGAATTTGTTACAGGGGTGAGACAGTCTTGAAATTGGCAACAGCAGGAAGCAGCTACCACCTGAAGGCTGGGGAGGTGTGGGGTGAAGGGAGATGGGAGAACCAGAGCCGAGGCAGGAGCCCCCAGACAGGAGCCAAAATCAAAGCAGGCCTGTCTGGTGGGAGTTAGGATCGTGGAGCAGCTACCACCCAGGCGGGAAGGAAAAGGGGATAAAAGTATCTTAGATTTTCTCCCTGTGCCCTCGTCTCCAACCTTCTCCTGGCGTACGGTCTTCAGGGGTCAGCCCCTGGCAGGGAGAGCGGAACAGGGCAGCGCAAGTTGGGGCAGGTGAATGGGGTCAGATATTCTGTGAAACAGTCTCCTCACCTCCTGGGCTCTGCCCTCTGCAACCACCAGAGTTAAACCACAGAATTAAATATTTGTGTAATTATTAGTTTAATATCTTTTTCACCTCCTCCACACCACCAGCACTGCAAACCCTGAGCTCCACGAAGGCAGGGACGGAGTCGGCTTTATTCACTGCTGTAACACAGCATCCAGCATGATAAGTGATTCCTAGCTGATTCTTTAGTGCATTTGCTAAGAATAATTGAATGAATGAATTGTTGTGTACTGCCCATTGTGCAAGCAATGGATTCTCAGAGGACAGCAGGCAGGATTTAAAATCTAAAAACAGTAGCACTTAAACTCACCACACACTCCACAAAGTCTAGATCACCCAGCCCCTAGGGTCGACCTTCCAAGAGCTCAACTTCATGCAACTTCAGTGGGATTCTAGAATTTAAACAGTTCTTACTGTGTTACCAGGACAGAATTTTGTGCCTTGGTGAATATGAAATTATTTTGTAAACCACAAAATAATGCATTTATCTTAGACAGTATAGTAACGTTCATTACATTTTACATGAGTAAGCCCCGCTTCTGCATCTACTGAGAGTGCCACGGAAGGATTTTAGGGTTCCTCTCTTCTAAGACCTCTTAACATCTAGCACAGATAGAAATTCCAGGAGATAACTTACACCAGTTACTCACAGGGAGAAATGATTAAGGGGAAGATGAGAAATTGGGTAGAGAGAAGGATTCAAAGAGAGAAAAGGAAAGACAGCCTGAGTCGCTCACACATTCTCAGGAAAGAGGAGGTGACGTGGACCAGGTGACAGGAGGGCAGCAGGACAGCTGCCATGGTTGCAGTGGGTGCTGAGGGCCGAGGGGCCAGAAAATGAGAAGTGAAGGTAGCAGATGCCAATTAGGGCAAAAGCACAGCTAAAACTTGACAGGGTGGATTCAATCAGGGCAGAAAGGGAGTAGCAAATTGATAACTATAACAAACAACTACAACAACTAACATCTGTTTATTGCTTTCAGTGCACCAAGCAACCAGCTCCACAGTAATTCTCAGGACAACCCTGCAAGGTAGATACTAGTATTTCCCCATTTTACTGGTAGGAAACCAGTAGATATCTGGGTGTGTGTGTGTGTGTGTGTGTGTGTGTGTGTGTGTGTGTGTGTGTGTGTGTGTGTGTGTGTGTGTGTGTGTGTGTGGTGTTCTGTTTGGGGTTTGCAGCATCTAATCCCCCTTCCTAACCACACACTGATTTCCTTGCGAGGAACATGGCAACTGGTCTCCCAGATGGTCCCAATGACCCTCGCCTTCTGGTATTCACACCCTTTAGGGTCCCCGCACCCCCATATTAAATAAGGCTGACCAATTCTTTTTGTTTGTTTGTTTTTTTGCGGTACGCAGGCCTCTCACTGCTGTGGCCTCTCCCGTTGCGGAGCACAGGCTCCGGACGTGCAGGCTCAGCGGCCGTGGCTCACGGGCCCAGCCGCTCCGCAGCATGTGGGATCCTCCTGGACCAGGACACGAACCCGCGTCCCCTGCATCGGCAGGCGGACTCTCAACCACTGCGCCACCAGGGAAGCCCAAGGCTGACCAATTCTGAGTGCTGCTGTATATTAACTTATTAAATCCTCCCAGTAATCCTATAAGGTAGGTACTAGTATGTCCGGTTATACACATTCTTACAGAGGAGGAAATACAGGTACAGAGAACTTAAGCAACTTGTCCAAGATTGTGGAACTGGCTAGTGGTGGAACTGGGATTTGAATCCAGTTTTCTCACTCCAGAGTTTGTGCTTAACTGAAGCAAAAGTAAATGTGTTGAAGGAAACTAGGTTTACACAGAACTGATGGAGAACCAGGCTGCTGTGGTTTCTTAACTCCCAGAAGGAAGGCATAGTCTTGCTGGATGCCCAGGTGCCCTGTGGTTGGCCCCCTCCCTCCCCATTCCATCGCAGACCTCCTCGCCTGCCCCCCACCTGCCCCTCCTCGCCTGCCCCCCACCTGCCCCTCCTCGCCTGCCCCCCACCTGCCCCTCCTCACCTGCCCCCCACCCAGCGCTGCTCTGCTCCAGCCTCCTTCCTCTGCCTGTAGCGCCGGGACCACATCAGAGCCCTGGCACTGATGCTGCCTCCTGGAACTGCCCCCGACGTCCTCCCCACCTTGTCCACCACCAGCTCCCTCACCTCCTTCAGGTACTTTCTCAGTGAGCTCTCCCTGACCAGCCTATCTAGGGTTTTACCTTCTGCTGGCACTTGATTCCCCCTTCCCCCGCCAAGGTAGACACTGTTGTCGCTGCACCCGGATTGTTTCCTGGGCCAGTGCACTCACCCCAAGCTGCTGTGAGTGTGGTCGCCAATGGCTCCGAGATGCCCTGCTTCTCTGGGGAATTGTCCTCGACCAACAGGCTCTGCCTTGGCTGAGAAGTTACAGCCCCTTCCTCACCCACCCCAGGGCAGCCCACAGCCAATGACTGAAAGATAAGGGGACCCAAGGTGCTGGCTTTCATGCTTCAAGGTAGGGACAATTGTGTAAGAGTTATATGAATACTCCAGAGTCTCTCGTGGATCAGACCTAAGCCCACATTCTTCTTGACTTTTTTCCATTCACTTTCTGCTTCCTTCACTCCCTTTCATCTAAGAACTCTCGCTCAAAAAAAAAAAAAAATGAACAAACAAAACAAAAAAACCCACCTGCACCAGATCCCTGTCTCAGGCTCTGCTTCTAGGGAACCCAACCTAAGACCTTCCTGTTGTTTTTTTTTCTTCTTAGTGCTCACTTAACATAACATATATTTAACTTTGTCCATCTCTCTCTCACTAAAATGTCCATCCAGGAGGGAAGTCACTCAGTCTGTTTTGTCCCCTGCTGCATCCTCAGTAGATAAAACAGCACCTGGTATATAGTAGGTGCTCAGCAAATGTATGTTGAAGGAATCAATGAGTCCTCAGGCCTCTATGCATCCTAGGACTTGCACAAATCCTGACCTTGGTGGTCAAGCCAGGAGTCTTGAGCTGCTAATGCTGTTGCCCACAAACTCATTCCACCTTCTCATCTAATTTCTCCAGCCTATGAAAGCTGGCTTCTGATCCCAGTGTTCTATTCCTCCCTATCTTGGATGATTTGCCAGTAACCCAGCTCACTTGCTTGTTTGTCCAAAGGCATCTGTCAGCTCTTCTTGGGACTACTGGCCTCCCACAGTCTGCCCACTCAGGTCTCGGTCAAATGATAAGGTAAACAAGGGAAGTCTATTCATCTGCCTCCAGATGTGATCTGAAAACTAGGTGGATGAAGAAAGGTACTCGGTAGAAGGCACCCAGGTGAAGCTGTGCTTCCTCATTGGGGTGAGCGATCAGAATGCGTGACAGAGATAGGAACAGCCACGGGCAAGGGGGAAAGCTCCTTTTTTCCTGAGCTGGAGCCCTGCCAAAGCCAGCTGAGGGCCATTGCCTAACTCATTCTAGAGGTTAATTCTGGCACATTTCACAGGGGTGTCTCAGGGCTGTGTTCCAGCAAGGCTGCACTGCTACCAGCCAGGAGTGACTAAGGGACTGGAGATGTGGAATCAGTCAGGTGGGGCTCAGATCTTGAAGTTTCTGCACTATTGACTTGTCAGCGACTTAGTTACCTCCCTGGGCTTGGTTTCTGGGCAGTATATGTTCTTTGGTTTCAGTAATAGCAAACAATACTGTTTTCCGTGAGGGCATTTCCTGGCTGTGGGCTGCCCTGGGGTGGGTGAGGAAGGGGCTGTAACTTCTCAGCCAAGGCAGAGCCTGTTGGTCGAGGACAATTCCCCAGAGAAGCAGGGCATCTCGGAGCCATTGGCGACCACACTCACAGCAGCTTGCGGTGAGTGAACTGGCCCAGGAAACAATCTGGGTGCGGCGACAGCAGTGTCTACCTTGGCGGGGGAAGGGGGAATCAAGTGCCAGCAGAAGGTAAAACCCTAGATAGGCTGGTCAGGGAGAGCTCACTGAGAAAGTACCTGAAGGAGGTGAGGGAGCTGGTGGTGGACAAGGTGGGGAGGACATCGGGGGCAGTTCCAGGAGGCAGCGTCAGTGCCAGGGCTCTGATGTGGTCCCGGCGCTACAGGCAGAGGAAGGAGGCTGGAGCAGAGCAGCGCTGGGTGGGGGACAGGTGAGGAGGGGCAGGTGGGGGGCAGGCGAGGAGGGGCAGGTGGGGGGCAGGCGAGGAGGGGCAGGTGGGGGGCAGGCGAGGAGGGGCAGGTGGGGGGCAGGCGAGGAGGGGCAGGTGGGGGGCAGGCGAGGAGGGGCAGGTGGGGGGCAGGCGAGGAGGTCTGCGATGGAATGGGGAGGGAGGGGGCCAACCACAGGGCACCTGGGCATCCAGCAAGACTATGCCTTCCTTCTGGGAGTTAAGAAACCACTGGAAGGTTCTGAGCAGAGGACTGACATGATCTCACTTTCGTTTTAACGGGTTTGTTCTAGCTGCCATGTTGAGAGTAGACGAAGAGGCCGAGAGTGGAAGCTGGGAGGCCAATCAGCAGGCCACTGCAATAATCCAAGTGAGAGAAGAGAGTGGCTTGGACCAGGGCAGTAGCAGGGAGGGTGGTGAGAGTGGTCAGATCCTGGAAATATTTTGAAATTTGAACCAGTGGGATTTTCTGAGAATCTGAATATCAGGTTTGAGAGAGAGAGAAAGTCAAGGTTGGCGTCAAGGCTTTTGGCCTGAAATCTTGAAAGATAGTTGCCATTAACCGACATGGGGAAGCTGTGGGTGAGGCATGTTCATTTTCATGTCTAATGGGAGCTCCGTTGGGACATGTTGGTGTGTAATGTCCACTGGACATCCAAGTGGAAGTGTTGAGTGACTTGGATATAATTTTGGGAGTCATGGGTGAAAAGATGTCGCTCAAGCTATGAGATCATACAGGGAGTGAGTCGAGATGCAAAAGAGAAGGGGTTCAGTAATATTTGTCAAACAAAGCACACAGAGCATGGGCCTCCCCACTGGACGTAGGGGTGTCTCCCTAATGGCCTGGGCCAGATCCACTTTTACGTCCCCCGAGCACTCACCTGTTGCAGGGAATGTCACTAATCTCTAGAAGCCCCCCACCCTTGGTGAGTATGTTTCAGAATCGTAAATACAGAGATACTCAAATTTAAACAATCACATCAAAAACCTACATTTTCAAGAGAGATAAAGTAGGGGGTGATAGCTGATAATAGGTTGTGTGAATGAGTCCCCACAGACCTGCTATCCGTCAAGCTTCACACACAGCCCTCTCGGGCATTTCAAACAGGATCCTGTCTGTAAAAATAAGGCACCAGCTTTTATCAGTGCACCTGTTGTTCAAAGGGTCACTGGTCCCCAAGTGCAGATATGCAAAGGTCACCTGCTCACACCACCCCGTGGGAATGTTACCTGCCAAGCTGCCCATCCAGGCGCTCTGTGCCCCGGAAGAGGATGAGGGCAGAGCAGGGAGGGAGGAAGCAAAGTTTTCTCTGCTTCTGGACCCTGTCCCCCAACACCACGTGTGAGTCCAGCCTGTCACTGAAGTCCCTCTCTCTCCCAGTCCCATGCAGACGGAGGCATGCCATCACAGGAAGACACTAAAAGAGTTTGCCTTTTCAGAAATTACTCTAGTTTGGAGGCCTTTTTAAAAACACCTGTGCTGTGGTAGAAGGAACACTGGAGTGAGAGGCCCTCCGTCCTGGTTCTGCCATGAACCAGCAGGTTGGCTTTGGGAACAAGTTTTACCTACTTGTGCCTCAGTCTCCTCATCTGTGAAATGGGTATCTGAGTGCCCCATGAGGTCATTCTGAGGATTAAAAGAGTTGAAATGGGTAAAGTACACAGAAGAATGTCTGTCACAAATTAAGGTATATTTTATTTCATGTTGTGTTAGCAATAATATAGCTCTTGGTTGCTGTTACTATTGTTGTTGTTGAATTGACCCTGCCAATTAGCTTTGTGATCTTGGGCAAGTCGCCCCACTTCTCAAAGCCCTCAGGCTCCTGTCCTCGGAGGTGCTCTCACAGTAGTCCGTGAACAGCCCCCGCTTCCAGGCTCTGAGAGTGGGGAAAACTCCGCAGCCGCACATTTGAGAGGCCCGGTGACCGCTGAGGCCCTTATAGGAAGTGTGATGGCACCGTCAGAAGGAGGGGTATCCTCACAGGAGGTGAAGGGGCTGGGAAGTGGCAAGGCTGCCTTCACTCCCCTTACTCTGTTTCCCTTTCCCACTGGAACACGGGTATCTTCTCCAGTCCCCCCACTTCTCCTTTACACCCTGAGTCCCTGCAGGAGCTGTACAGAGTGCTCTGAACAGCCTATCCTGGCGGTGTTCTTTGTCTACAGTTTCAAGAAAACAATCACATGTCATCTGTTTATTCCAGGAAACAGGTTCTGTAGTAATGAGAAGCCCCACACTTCTGAGAAAGAGTCTCTTTGTTTACAACATTTGTAGAGTCTTACTTATGTTTGCATTTCCCCTACTAGTAACAGTTTTGGCACTCCATCTCCTGCTGCACCCAAGTGCACTACCTGAGCCCGGGTGCACCTTGCCAAGTTGGGAGGGAATTGCTTATAGGCAGCCCGCAGGAATCGTTGGGTTCCTGGGGCTGTGCCAGCACGGGAAGAGGGAAGGAAAGGAAGAAAAAGTAAGAGAGCCCTGGGCTGAGGATCAGGAGCACACCCAACTGAGGCATATAGCACCCCAGGCAAGCTAACCATTTGACTCCTGACTCAATTAGAAATAGCGCTTAGGGCTTCCCTGGTGGCACAGTGGTTGAGAGTCCGCCTGCTGATGCAGGGGACACGGGTTCGTGTCCCAGTCCGGGAAGATCCCACATGCTGCAGAGCGGCTGGGCCCGTGGGCCATGGCCGCTGAGCCTGTGTGTCCAGAGCCTGTGCTCCACAGCGGGAGAGGCCACAACAGTGAGAGGCCCGCATACCGCAAAAAAAATAAAAAAGAAAGAAATAGCGCTTAATTGCTCATCTTAGCGACCTGATTGTGGTACCTTCAAGAAGAGGCTTATTCCTCTCTTACATAGAAGAAGTCTAGAGGGCTTCTGTAGTAGCTCCACAAACTCTTTAGCTCTCTGCTCCACGATCCTAGTTCATTGCTTTCATCCTTCAAGTTTGCTCCATGATCCAACATGGCTGCTAGGAGTTCCAGCCATTACATCCACATGCCAGGCAACAGGAAGGAGGAACCAAGGAAGGGCAAAAGAGTATCCACACGCTCTACCTTTTACAGAGCCTTCCCAGAAGTCCCATACAACAACTCTGCTTACATCTCAATAGCCAGAGCTCAGCCACACAGCTGTTCCTGACTGCGGAGGACGCTGTGTTACCTACGGAGACACTGAGAGTGGTTTGAGGGAAAGGGGAGAATGAGGGCTGTTAGTAGCAGCACAGCCTCCAGTTTTCTGTCCTGAGCAATTCTGCTCTGGCCCCAAACTTGCACACCCACCTAGCAAAAAAAAACACTTCATAAAGCACCGTATTTACTTGTTGCTCAAATATTCCCCCAGAGAATGTTAAGATTTCTCCCATCTTTGTTATACTATACTCTCCTACAGAGGAATTGTAATAAATAGAGTTTGTTCCATGTCAGAACATGTCTAAGGATGCTTTAGCTTAACAGCCATGTTTAAACTCCCCTCAACTCTTGGTCTGAGAAGTTACCTGGCTCTGACAAGAGACCTAGGTCCTAGTCTTAGCAAAGACACCATCCGTCTGGATCCTTTATTCATTCAACAAATATCTGTTTAACATCTAACCTGCCCAAGACATTGTGCTAGGTATTGTGGACCTGGGAACCAACACATGCAATGTCAGTGCCCTCACGGTGCTCACAGTATAGGAAATTCACAGACACTGGTAATGCATGATGGAGAGGTGCTGGGGGCCAAGTGTGTGAGGCTCCCTGGCAGTTCCTCGGCTGGTCTTTGACCCTATCCAGGAGTGTCAGGAAGGCTTCCACAGGGGTGACCTCCAAGTTGAGAGCTGAAGTTCAAGCAGGGGTTATTCAGACTGTAAATAACAAAGAAGTCACAAGATCAAAGGATGAAAGATCCTTGTGGCCACAGTGCAGAGGAGGAATTGGAGAGGGGCAAGTGTGGGGGCAGGGAAACCAGCGACGAGCCTGTTGCTCCATCCAGGAGCGCAGGAGAGGCAGAGGCAGCTTGGATGGCGAGAAGGGAGGCATACAAAAGCCATCCTGGAGGTGGCATCCAGAGAACGTGGTGACTGGTTGGTGAGGAGCGTCTGTTTGGAACGGGAGGAGGGATCCAGACCTGAGGCGGGTTTCTGGCTCAGGGTTCCCGGCTGCAGAAACTGGCTGGTGGTGTATCCCAGGGCTGGATAACACAGCGGAACAGGCCAGGGCCCGTGGCTGAAGCTTGCCCCTTCCCCTGCATCATGAGGAGTCAGGCACGTGGGTACTCGGGCCCGCGCAGCCCCTGCACACCACCTGTCCCATGAACAGCTTCTCCTGAAGCAGAAAGCATCCTCTGGGGGACTGACCCGGCCCAGAGGCCTTCGCAGACTCTGGGAGAAGCTTGAAGCTGTTTGGGCGGGGAATTCTAGGGCCTGGGAACATAAGGTGGTTCGGGGGTCCGCACGGGCTCAGGGTGGGCACGTCCCAGTGAGAAGAGGCACAGCCAAAAGTCAGCAGGAGAGGGGCGCCTCCAAGTGCCCTGGGGCAGAGGTCCCAGGACCCCGGGTGTAAGGGCAGTACCGGCCGGAGAAAGTAGGGTGCGAGGAGGTACTGACTTTAGTGCTTGAAGGGCCTGTGGAGCTAACCAGGAGGTAGTCAGAGCTGTCATTCGGGGACACAGAAGGGAGATTTTGAAGTCATACATCTGTCTTCTCACACTGGCTACCCTCAGCATCATGTATAAAACAGGGCTATGCTGGGCTATGGGACCTGCATCTCTGGGCCATAAATCAGCCTCCCCATTCCACTGCCCTGCCCCAGGGCTGGCGGGCCTCGTTGGGGCAAAGCCTGAGGAAGCCTGTCCGAGGGGCCCAGCCTCGCCCGATTCACCAGATTCCTGTAATCAGTTTAGTTACACAACAAAATTCAGATCAGAGTGAGGATTAGCAGAGGAAATTCGTGTACGGCGCTTTGAACTTCACCGATGAAAGCCCCCTCCCCCATTCGCACAAAGAAAGCCCGAGGTACGAAATGGGACGGGACGTGAACACATCGCCCCTACCCTCACCGGCCTCACTGCCGCCCGCTGCAGCCGGCCGGGCGAGCCATTGGCATCCCAGACGGCCGTCCCCCCGTGGCATTCCACCCAGGTCTCCCGGACGGGGGGAGAATGGATTCTTTCCTCAGCCCGCTGCTCCTGGAATTGCAGGCATTCGGTGAGCCGGCCCCCAGCCCTGCCTTCTCCAGGACTCCCGCGTGCAGCCGGTCCCGCGGAGTAACGGGGACATTCGCGTCCTCCCCACCTCCCCATCCCACTCGGAGTCCACAGCCCACGGCTGCGCAGGGAGGGAAGGAAGAGGGCCTGGTAGGGGGAGGGGGCGTGCAGCCAGGGCAGCCCTCCCGGCGGATCGGCCGCTGGCGGGTGATTGTTCCCAGATGGAGACTGTTAAACCCTGTCAGCCTCAGATACACACGGAGCGCTACGTCCGCATTCCTGGGATGTGTAACTGCCCGGCTTCACCTTCTGCGGCCCTCGATTCAATAACATGTCAAGTTCCTTCAATCTCACCCAGAGCTAAAACCCTTTCACCCACTCCCAGCCTCTGCATTTGGAACACATATTCGCTGTGGCTGTCTAAATATTTAAGCTGGGCTAAGGGGAGACATATGTAATTGGATTGATTACACTGAGTTGTCTGAGCTGAGTGGGTCTCACCTGTTAGTGCTGGCTTCATGATGAGATTTGTTTTTTGTTTGTTTGTTTGCGGTACACAGGCCTCTCACTGCTGTGGCCTCTCCCGTTGCGGAGCACAGGCTCGGGACGCGCAGGCTCAGCGGCCATGGCTCACGGGCCCAGCCGCTCCATGGCACGTGGATCTTCCCGGACCGGGGCACGAACTCGTGTCCCCTGCATCGGCAGGCGGACTCCCAACCACTGCGCCACCAGGGAAGCCCATGATGAGCTTTGGAAGCCCAGAGTCATGGACTGTGCTCTCTGGGTTCTCGGACTGATGATCATGGATGCTGTCCCGGCGGTTAGCAGCCCCGGGTACCTGAGGGAGGAGCATGGCAATTCTGCTGATGATTCTTTACTTGAGGGCCTGGCTGCTGGAGGGATCCTGTGCCCTTGATTCCCCACTCGAGGTACCCGATCTGCCATGCTAGGAAGTGCATTCCACAGCCCTCTCCACCCTGTCTTGGCATTGCCTCTCAGAGTTGTGATGCTGCGCCCACCCTGGCAGACCCTTTCCACAGTGAGTCCTTTCTCTTTTACCAATCTGCAATAAATTAGGCTTTTATTCATACTGCATTGAATCTGCAGGCAGCAAGGATACCTGTGGCATCTGGGGGCCAGAGATGGTAAGTGACTTGCTCGGGATCACACAGCAATTGGCGATGAAGCTGGATCTATAATCCCAGACCTTTGACTTTCTATCTGTTATGGGTTGAATTGTATCCCCCAAAAGAAATGTTGAGGTGCTAACCTCCGGTGCCTGTGGATGTGACCTTATTGGGAAATAGAATCTCGGCAGATGGAATCAAGTGGAGATGTGGTCATTACGGGGACCCTGATCCAATATGATGGTTTCCTATAAGAGGAGGGAAATGTAGATAGAAGCCCACACATAGAGGAAAGTCAGCCTCTTGAAGATGAGGCAGGCATTAGAATTACACAGCCACAACAAAGGAACAGCCGGAAGAAGCCACTAAAACTGGAAGAGGCAAGGAAGTGTCCTCCTGTAGGGGCTTGGAGGGAACGTGGCCCTGCCAACACCTGGATTTCAAACGTCTAACCTCCAGAACTGTGAGAGAATATACTTCTGTTGTTTTAAGTCATCCAGCTTATGGTATTTTGTTACAGCAGCCCTGGGAAACTAATACATCATCCAATAGTGTTTCTGATGCGAGAGGTGAGTGAAATTCTGGGTGAAAATGCAGCTCCTTGGAAGTGATGAGAGATGGCTCATTATGGGTCTGGACTCCTGATTACCTACCAGATCACGTTTAGTGTGCAAGTCGCCTTTGAGTAGGACCTCACACTCTGTACCTCCTCCTATCCGGAGAGGTGCCCTCCAGAGATGCCCTGGGTTCCTTATCAATTTCTGAACTTTAATTTACGAATTGATGTAATATTGGAGGACTTTTCCTCTTAATCTTTCTTTAGGCTGCCCAACATAATTCTGATCATTTGCATTTAAGTGGCCTTCCCCTCTGAGGGATTTCGAGGCACTTACCAAATTCTGTGACCCATGGGAGTGGCCTCTGGGGTTAGGAATTCCTGGTTTACATCTACCCTCTGACCTCACCCTGTCCCAATGACTTCATTAAACTGAGGCCTTTCATTTAGTGGACTTAGTACAGAAGACAAGAGCTGGCATAAAAGTACTGTGGCTCAGGCTTGGACTGACTGTGAGCTGGGGGTTTGGGCAAATGGATGCTTTGCAATTAACCTTAATGTTTTTCTTAATTCTCAAGCGCTGGCAATTTTCCAAGAATCCATGGGCCAGCTCCCGAGTCCGTGGTGTTTCTTAGTCAGTTGGTGGTTTGCATCCAGGGGCGGCTGTGTTCATGCCCTAACACCCACAATACTGGTCCATGAGAACCCCTGAGCCCACTGCCTTCTGTCAGCCTCACACATTGGCTGAGGTTAGTTGCCCAAACCCCAAATCTCCTGGTTGTGTAACTTTGGGAGTAACTGTTCTAATAGACGTGTTCTATTTTCTTGCCTCACTGCTCTTCACCGAAGCTTCTTGTTTACTGTGGAATTGCTAGGGATCTAAACACATCAAGGGACAATGATCCCTTCCCCACAGGCATGAGTTGAACTAAATGGAACCATACCTTTGCTTTCTTCCCAAACCAATGGGTGGAACCAATTTAAAATGGCATGATCATTCAGTGTGTGTGCAGAGACTCCCCTGTGTGTTTTAATGTTCCTCCTCAGAAGGACATAATGTTCTTGCCTGTGTTTTATCCACCAAAGGCAGGCACTGCACTGCAAAGGCAATAGGTCTAAACAACTGGCCACTGCTTAAACCAATTATGGTACAGCCACACAGTGTACCCCTATGCAGCCACAGAACATCATGCTTTGGAAGCAAATTTAATGACATGAGAAAATGTTTGTGGTCTTCTGTTAAGTGAAAAAAGCTGGTTACAAAACAGAATGTACAGTATGAAAACAATTATGCAAAATTAGGTATATATCCATTGAAAATCTGGAAGGCTATACTCCAAAATGTAGACATCGATGAAATACTCAGGGCCACGAACACACAATGGCCAGTTTGTGCACCGTGCAAGAGCATCTACTTGGGAGAAGAGCAGTGGCTGACACCCTGGCACAGGGCTGGCCCTGCTGGGAAGGGCCATCTTTTTCTAATCATACACGGCACCATAGAGACCGGCGTTAGCTCTGGGATTGTGAGTCTAAATTGTTTTCTATGTGCTTTTTCATGCTTTCCCAAAGTTCTTCAATGAGTATGTGCTACTTCTGTGTCAACTAAAAACCATGATATATAATATAATCAATCTTAAAAAGATAATCGGTGGAAATTTGAACACTGACAGAATATTTGATGGTATTAAGGAACTATCTTTAAGTGTACTAATGATACTGTGGTTAGATTTTTTAAAGACTCATTAGCTTTTAGAGATGCGTACTGACATGTATATAGATGAAATGATATGTGTGGGATTTGCTTCAAAAGAATACAGGAAGGGGCTTCCTTGGTGGTGCAGTGGTTGAGAGTCTGCCTGCCGATGCAGGGGGCGCGGCTTCGTGCCCCGGACCGGGAGGATCCCGCATGCCACGGAGCGGCTGGGCCCGTGAGCCATGGTCGCTGAGCCTGCGCGTCCGGAGGCTGTGCTCCGCAACGGGAGAGGCCACAACAGTGAGAGGCCTGCGTACGGAAAAAAAAAAAAAAAAAGAATACGGGAAGGGAATTCCCTGGTGGTCCAGCAGTTAGGACTTGGCGCTCACCGCCAGGAGCCTGGGTTCAGTCCCTGGTTGGGGAACTAAGATCCCATAAGCCTCGAGGCATGGCCAAAATTTTAATTAAAAAAAAAGAAGAATATGGGAAATAGTTAAGTGGGGAGGTGTATAGTATAAAAAAGAAAGGTCATGAATTAATAATTGTTGAAGCTGAATGCTAGGTACGTGAGGGTGTGTAATACTTTTCTATTTTTGTATATGTTTCAAATTGCCATAACTTAAAGTTAAAATAAAGGTAGAAAACTATTTTAGGTTTTCTAAATGGTTTGGGTCATTGTGGCTGAGATTAACCTGAGTTTTCCCTTACCTTTGCTTCTGGAGAATTGTGCAGACCTTCTGCATGCCTTCCTGAGTGTGCCTACTTGTATGGGGGTGTAGTGGCCAGTGAGGGCATGATGCCATCCTGCTTGGTGAAGCCAAGATGAAAGGCAGCAGGACACACGCCACCTAACCACTTCTACCAAAGCCACCAGGAGTTTTACATAGCAGTGACATTATTACCACCACAGCTGAAGATAGACAAATAGGTCCATAAACTGGACTGTAACTAAAGTTTAACCCTTGACAAGAGCCATTACATATCTAACAGGTTTAACAATGCAAAGATGGATTACCAGCAAGTCCTTGTCTCTGCTGAGACAAAATAAGTGGAAAAGGATTAATTTACAAGTGCAAGAAATTGGATTTAGCTACATGGAAAAAAATTAGTACTGGTAATGGAATGTTAAATACCCACAGGATTATTGTATCAGCTAGGAATGCTTTCAGCTGCAAGTAATAAAAAAAAATCTTACAGTGGTTTAAGCCGTAAGTATCAATACATTTGTCAGTTAACAATGAGTGAACAGGTAGAAAATCTCAGGGTTGTTTAGCAACCATTGGTGATACCAAGATATGGAGAAGCCAGGTGCTTTCCATCCTTCTGTTCTTTTTTTTTTTTTTTTTCTTAAGCAGACATTTTTTTAATCTATAGACTTATTGTCTCATTGTTACAAGATGGCTACAGGAGCTCCAAACATCCCAATCTTAAGTAACCACATTCGAAGTCAGGAAGCAGAGGGAGGAGAGCAAGAGAAAGTTCTCCTGTGTAGCTCTTTTTTTCTTTTCTATTTTTCCAGAAAGGAAAACTCTTGCTCAAAAGCCCTTCAGCAGTCTTGCCTTTGTATCTTATTGGATAATACTTGGTTGCCTGGTCACCTCAAGCTGCAAGGGAGACTAGGAAAGTGAGTACCTGTCTCTTTAAGGCCCTACCGGAAGGAAGAAAAGGATTGGGAGTGGCTGCTGTAATTATGGAAGAGAGCTATGGCATATCTGTCCTCATTATTGAAGCAATTTTTGCTAATTCTAGAAAAATTGAAAAATGCAGGCAATTACCTATAACCACATCATCCAGAGAAATCCACTGATAATATTTTGGTGTCAGAGCAGTAGCTTTTAACGAAGTTAGATCTCCTTTATTGGGTACATGAAGGTAAGTGGAGACAGAGTGGGTCAACCCAGGCCTTCCAGGTCTTTCGCAGGTTTGTGAGTCAAAGTAAAAGGCTCAATCTTGACTTCTTCCATTCCTCAGGAATAGAAAGAGGGGATTCGGATAGAGTTTATCAGTTATGTGTTGCTGTATAACAAACCATCCAAAACGTAATGGTTTAAAACAACAACCATTTATTATTGTTCATGTTTCTGTGGGTAAGGAATTTGGGCAGGGCTCTGTGTGAAGACTCTACTTCATGTGGCATTGGCTCCTTCACTCCACCAGCTGCATTCAGCTGACAGGTCAGCTGGGCTGGAAGATCCGAGATGGCTTCACCCATCTGTCTGGAATGCTCCGTGCTTCTCCCTGTGGCCTCTCTGGATTCATTCTGTCTGGTCCTCCAGAGCCTCTCTCTCCAGGCGTCCTCTCTCTTTAGCAGAATAGCCTCGAGTTCTCTCCATGGTGGCTGCTTTTCCTAGGTGAAAGCAGAAGCTAAAAGCAACTTAAGTCATGCCTTGGAAGTTCCAGAATGTCATTTCCACCATCTTCTAATTAGCTGGAGCAAGTCACAAAGGGCAGCCCAGACCCAATGGAAGGGAAATAGACTCTATCTCTTCTTTTTTCTTTGTAGAAAATTTTTTTTTTTTCACGGTACGTGGGCCTCTCACTGTTGTGGCCTCTCCCATTGCAGAGCACAGGCTCCGGACGCAGAGGCTCAGCGGCCATGGCTCGGGGCACGAACCCGTGTCCCCTGCATCAGCAGGCGGACTCTCAACCACTGCGCCACCACGGAAGCCCTGTAGAAATGTTTTTAATTACGAATTCAAATCATTTAATAGATATAGAGCTAGTCCAGTTCTATATTTCTTCTTAAATGAACTTTGGTCGTTTGTATCTTTCAAGGAATTTGTCCCTTTAATCGAAGATTTTGAATTTATGGACATAAGATTTTTTATAACATTTCCTTATTTTTCTTTTGATGTCTGTATAATTTTTAGTGATGGTCAAGATTTTTTATAACATTTCCTTATTATTCTTTTGATGTCTGTATAATTTTTAGTGATGGTCCCTCTTTTATTTTCTTTTTAATGAAGTATAGTTGATTTACAGTGTTGTGTTAGTTTCTGATGTACAGCAAAGTGATTCAGTTATACATACATATGTATATATATGTATTTTTTATATATATATATATTCTTTTCATATTGTTTTCCTTGGAGGAGAGGCAAAGGGCTTGCCAGATGACAGATATTGTCATAACCATCTTGGAAACAATCTGCTCCATATGGCAACAGATCTGCTCAGGGTTAGAGAAGTTAAAACACACACACATGCAAATGTACTAAAATTCAAAACTGAACACTGTTTCACCTTTGGCAGCTCTATGCCATGTGTGTATGTATATATGCACCAACTGTGACACTCTGTAATTCTTTGCAAATAGGAGCTTTCAGGTTTGTTGAGGAATCTCTGTCAACCACTGATGAGAATGTAGGACTTTATAACCTTAACCTCAGAGCCAGAATGTCCGGATTCAAATCCAGCAACACCTCTTTTTTGGACGAGATTAGCATTTGAATCAGTAGAGTGAGTAAAGCAGATGACCCTCCCCGACAGGAGCGTGCATCACCCACCAAGCTGTCAAGAACCCAAATAGAACAAAAAGGTGGAGGAAGGGCAAATTTGCTTTCTCTATCCTTGAGCTAAGACGTCCATCATCTCCTGCCCTCAGACCTTAGCGCTCCTGGTTCTTGGGCTTTCAGACTCGGATCGGTCTTAAAACATCAGCCCCTTGATTCTCAGGCCTTCAGAGTCAGACTGAATTATACCATTGGCTTTCCTGGCTCCCCAGCTTGCAGACGGCTGATCATGGAACTTCTTAGCCTCCATAACTGTGTAAGCTAATTCCTATAATAAATCCCTTCTTATCTACAACTCCTATCTCCATCTCCATCTATATACCTATATCTATTTCTATTTCTATTTCTATCCTGTTGGTTCTGTTTCTCTAGAGAGCTCTAATGCAAGATCCTTAGTTGAATTACATCTGCAAAGACCCTTTTCCCAAATATGGTTGGTCACTTTCACAGGTTCCAGGGGTTAGGATTCATACATTTCTTTCAGACATTATTCAACCCACTACACCACCCTATTTAATAACTGCAAAACTATAAACTCTCGGGCACACACACACGCACACACACACACACCAGGTCCTCCAGATACCCCTTATCCTGTTACTATTGCCTTATTTTCCACAGCACTTGCCACCTTCTAATGTACTATATCGTTTGCTTATGTATAAGGTTTATAGTTATTCTCCCCTCCCACTGGAATGTAAGCTCACCAGGGCAGGGATTTATGTCTGTTCTGTTCATTGATGTAACACAAGAATCTAGACGTAGAGCAATGCTTGACACAGAATAAGTGCTGACTAACTTCTTACAGGATGAGTGAATGAATGAATAAATGAATGCCATGTGTTACGGGGAGCCAGTCGCCCAAATAGCTCCAGGCATAACAAGCAAGAGTCAATAAATGTCTATTGAATAAAATGAGATTAAACAGTCTTGAACTTGCCCTTAGGAGAATCCTGGGAGATCCTATTGAAAAGACAGTTATTCCCTTCCCAAGCTAATTTGTCAAGTTTTTTGTTGTTGTTGCTTTTGGGTTTTCTTGCTCATCAGATTTAGCTGCCCACTTTAGGAGCAGTGATTCTCCATTGGTGATTCAGTGTTCATGTGCTTCCTGAGCTGGCTAAGCTGAAAATGACTCCCCCCAAATTAGAAAAGTTTACATTTCTAGAGAATATATGTCAGTCTCTTAATAAGGTATAATTAATCACACCAAGGAGCATCATGACGAAAATAGTTTCCAAAGAGCCACTTAAAGCCGGATAATTATAAATCAGGGAGCTTGATGACTCCAGGATGCTGCTAGATGGGGCACTGATGGCCCAAGCTGAGCAAACCGAATCTTCCACAGAAGAATAAAGACGAGGGCATGCTCTGTACCTGGTTTCCAGACTGCCGCCTCCCCCTTTGCACCCCGCTCTGATGCTCACTCTTGTTTGTCCTTCATAAGCTATGTTGGGGTATGTTTATTTCTTTATTTCCTGAAATAATGGCCTTTAAGACTAAAAAAAGTCTGCTGAGAATGAAGTTTTGGAGCCTGAGTTTTGTTTGGCTGTTTCGTCTTACCTCAGTTTGGTTTGGTTGTTTTCACCTTCTGCAAAGTTCAGAGCACAAATGAAGTCTTTAAATACAAATATATTCTTATTTTTAGTAAAACAGTAAGATGTTTTGAAGGGTATTTAGGAAATGCAGATGAGCAAAAGGAAGAAGTATTTGAAACAGCCTGTAACCCCCCTGCCCAGAGACAGCCATGGCCATCATTCACGCTCTCTCACCACCACCTTCTGGTATCTCATGAACTTCCTCACTCCCCGCCCATCTCCCTCCTTGGTCAGATACTTTAGGTGTGTTTAGGGCGGTTTAAAGATGGCATGTGCCGCAGGAGGCAAGGAGGCCAGTGACAACCAGCTGACACCCCCAGTGTTTGCTCCCATGTGTGTCCTCAACTCTTGGACCCACTCCTGCGGAGAAATCATCCTCTTGCATTAGTCTCGCAAGGATCAAATCACAGGCCTCCAGGAAGGGTGTGGCCCAGAGCCAGAGCTCCACCCTGGAAGACACAGCGGTTCTAGGTCTGTCTCAGCATTACTGTGGACCTTTAGCTTCCAGCAATCAAAGAATGAAAAGAACAAATCTATCCATCATTCATTTGACAAATATTTACCAGTTGCCTACTCTGTGCCCAGGTTCACATTATCTATTGCTGCCTAACAAACCATCCCGAAACAAGATGGCTTTACACAACTATTTATTATTACTTCTTATAAATTTGTCCTTTGGCTGGGCTCAGCTCAGGGGTCCTTGCTTTGGGTTTCATGTGGTGGCCATCAGGTCGTGGCTGGGGCTAGAGTTATCCAAAGGCTCATCTGGGCTGGAAGACCAGGGTGGCTCCCTTGCACAGCAGGTGCCCCATGGACTTTCCCTCTCCCCTCACGTGGTATTTCACCCTCCAGGCCTTCTCCACTTGGCGTGAGCTTCGCACAGCATGGTGGTTTCAGGGTACTTGCACTTCTTACATGGCAACTGGCTTCCAAAGGTGAAAGCTGCCAGCCCAGTTAAGGCCACACCTAGAACAGGTACAGTGTCACTTCTGCCATAGCCTATGAGTGAAAGCTGTCACAGGGCCTACCCAGATTGAAGGAGGTGGAGAAATAGTTTCTACTCCTTGATGGGAGAGTGGAAAATCACACTGCAGAAGCGATTATGGGATGGGAAATATTGTTATCAGCATCGTTGGAAACTACGATCTGCCACAGGTGGGCATTGTGTACAGCCAGGGTATAGAGCATTGGGTCCCTTAGTCCTTAGAGCTAATATCTAGTAGTTAAGACAGCCATTAAACAACTAACCATGCAATAAAATATATATTTCCACATTGGAAAGCTAGGTGCCAGAAAGGAAAAGCATAAAAGAAGCTTGGTTAAAGAATGCCTCTCTGAATATGGGGCACATAGACTGAGACCCCAATGATGAGCAGGAGTTATCCAGGTGAATACACAGAAGAAACAGCGTGTGAGAAAAAAGGAGAGTGGAGTGAAAATGTAGGGATGAGACGAAACTGAAAAAGTAAGCTAGGACTGGGTCATGCAGGGCATGGCAGCCCTCATTGAGTATCTAAGATTTTTTTCTTAGTGCAGTAGAAACCATTTGTTTTGTTTAGGTTAGGTTCAGCTGCAAGTGACAGAAACCCCAAATAGCAATCTATTAAACAAGGCAGAAATATATCACTTCCCACATGAACTAAGGTTTGCATAATCCCTCAGAGGCTAGGATGACTGTCCACGGTATCAGGGACTAGCACCTTCAATCTTTCATCTGCCATCCTCAGGACAGAGTTTACCCCTACCTCATGGTTCAAAATGGCTGCTTGAGTGCCAGCTGTCACATCTACATGGCAGTCAGCAGAAAGAAGGAGGGATGATATGTTTTCTCCCTTTTGGGATACACATCATTTCCACTTACTCTCATTTCCAGAACTTAATAATGTAGCCGCATCTACCAGCGAGGGAAGCTGGGGAATAGAGTCTTTCTCCCGTTGCCCGTGTGCCTGGTTAAAAATTGGATGCGTTATTACTAAGAAAGAGGGGAGAATGGATATAGCAGTCTCTGCTATAGTACTGAAAGGTTTTAAGGAAGGGAATATTTCTAACATTGCCAAAACATGTTATAAAATAAAACATTGGTTTCTTTGTCCAGTCCTGAGTTCTACAGTGCCCCTCCCCCCAACTACTGTTCTCAAGGTGACCTTGAGAATTCCCTTAACTTCTCTGGGCCTTTGATTTCTCATCCACAAAAGGGAGGCTAGCCTGCCCATCGCATAAGATTGTTATGTGAGCTGGTGAGGTAATAATTAATGGGCTTAGCAGGGGGTAGGGGTGAGTAATGGAGGATGTTAATTTTGAGAAATTCCCAATCTGTGACGTATTTAGAGATTTGGAAGCACCAAGGAAGCAAACAACACTCCATCTGTCTCATGTTCATCCTATAACCCAGCAACCAGCAAGAAGTCCTTAAGTGCACAGAAGTGCAATAACGTCCACTGTCCTTAAGTGGACAGAATTAGGCTGATGTCATCAGCTTCCTTGGAAATGCCGAAGTTAAACTGACTTGCTCCCTGAGCAGTGAGCAGTCACGAGCCTCGGTCACAGAGCTCAGATTGCTGATAAGTGACTAGAATGTCATTTCCGGGAAAGCTGGACCTGTTCACATGCCACAGAGAGAGAAACAGGATTTAGGATGAGGCGGTCTCTAAAACCTGGTTTAGAGGCAAAGTAGGGACAGAACTGGAGTTCATTGGTTCTTGTTCTGAAAGTTTCCCTCCACCGAACAATACAGGAAGATTAGCTGTTATTTATGGACGGCCTACTAAGCTAAGCGGCAGACTCTGGGCTAAGCTCTTGAAATAATTACCTCATTCAACACTCAATAGTCCAAAGAAGCAGGTGCCAATCATGCCCCCATATTAAAGATGAGGCAGTTGGGCTTCCTTGATGGCGCAGTGGTAGAGAGTCCGCCTGCCAATGCAGGGGACACGGGTTCGTGCCCCGGTCCGGGAAGATCCCACATGCCGCGGAGTGGCTGGGCCTGTGAGCCATGGCCGCTGAGCCTGCGCGTCCGGAGCCTGTGCTCCGCAGTGGAAGAGGCTACAACAGTGAGAGGCCTGCGTACCGCAAAAAAAAAAAAAAAAAAAGATGAGGCAATTAAGGTCTAAGAGTCCACAGTTCCTACAGGCTAAGAGCGTTAGTTATTTGTTCCAAGAAGTCTGGCTCCAGAGCAATTGAATATAAACCACTAGTTACCCTGCATCCAGACCTTAAGATGCCTCACTTCCAAGCACACAGGTCTTGAAGGCCTAGTGTGTGCCAGGTCCTGGACTAGCTGTTGTACCGTGAAGACAAAAAAACAAAAACAAAAACCAGCGCTGGTCCTCAGGAAGTTTACAGCTGGAGAAGTACACCAGGTAAAGGCGCTGCTGGGTGTGCTGAGTGGTTGCTGTGTACAGGGGAGGAAGGCCTAATCCACCCTGGAGACTGTGCTGGGGGCAGTCAGGGAAGGCTTCCTGGAGGAGGCAATGCATGAGCCACGTCTGAGGTCCCTGATCCAAACACACTTGACTTATCTGAAATAGTAGGCTTCATACTCACACACGTGTACACAGATATTATGGCTTTACACTACACCCTTCTGATCCATTAGTCCTATTTTCCTAATTTATTTATAAACAGAGCTCCAGGGACCATTGGTAAGGACTGCTGGTTGGGCTTTCCTAGAACTCAGCCCCCAGGAAAGACTCAGCCCCCAGGAAAGGCTGAGCCTTTCCTGGGTCAGCCCATTTATTTTATGGGTCAGCCCATTTATTTTATCATGTTTCTTCTTAGGTTCCAGAAGATTTTGGAGTAAAAGGCAGCCTCACATAAGCAGCCAGAGGAGAACAGAGGCAGGCCCACACCTGGGCCCGGCCCGCCCTCTCTGGGCCTCCCTGCCTGGCCAGGCCCCGCACCCCGCTCCCCGCCCATCTGAAGAGCCTGGGCCCCAGGTGTGAACCAGATTGTTCTTTCTGCTATTCACGTTTCTTCACCACAAGCTTGTTATGACCTTCACTCCCATATTTTATCCCAATAGTTGTTTCCATGGAGAACATTTTCTTCTGTTGGAAAACACAAGGCTTGAAATGGAAAAAAATTAAAGCATGTGTTCAATTTTCAATTGCTTTCTGGGGGAGTCCTACATGGAAGGGTCCATATCCTGCATCCACCCATCTGAACATTCTTTCTCTTTTTCTTTCTCAACAGGGGTAAGAAAGATGAGAAGCCTGGGATTTTAACCCATTGCAAGCAAGAAAGGGATCCAGAAAGGGCACAGCAGAAATAGTGCAGGCAGCCTGGGTGATGTGCCTTGCTTCCTGAGAGGCACAGTATTCCAGATACTCTGAAAGCATGTAATAGGTGCATAGAAATGTGGGCCTGGCACAGAACTTCTATAAACATGGGGTTGGCCAGCTAGGCTGATAGAGGGTATACGGGGAGGGGACGGGCTCTGAGGCCACACCTTATATACGAGGCAGAAAACTTCAGTTGTCCATATCAGAGATGGAAGTCTGGATATTAAGAGTTGTGGGCTAAAGCTGCCCCTTCAGATTAGAAAAAAGAAAAGATAAAGGGAGAGAGAAGACTAGAAGGAGGGAGACGATGAATGGACAGAAGGGGGGGAAGAAAAAGCACAACCAGAATTTCTAAAACCAGCTTCTGTCAGAAATTCTTGCCACCATTTGTTAAGGATTTACCATTAGGACTAGAACTCTGATGTGGCATCATGGGGTGATTAAAAGCACCTGAGTTTTAGAGGAAAGCAAAACTGATTTTTTAAAAATAAATTTATTTATTTTGGCTGTGTTGGGTCTCCGTTGCTGCGCGCGAGCTTTCTCTAGTTGCAGCGAGCGGGGGCTGCTCTTTGTTGGGGTGCGTGGGCTTCTCATTGTGGTGGCTTCTCCTGTTGTGGAGCACGGGCTCTAGGCACACGGGCCCCAGTTGTGTCTCGTGGGCTCTAGAGCGCAGGCTCAGTAGTTGTGGCGCACGGGCTTAGTTGCTTCGCGGCATGTGGGGTCTTCCTGGACCAGGGCTCGAACCCATGTCCCCCGCATCGGCAGGCGGACTCTCAACCACTGCGCCACCAGTGAAGTCCCAGAACTGATTTTAAGTCCTGACGCTGCTGCTTGTCAGCTGAGTGAGCTAGGATAGGCCTCGTTTCCTCGAGAGTAAAAACAGGTGTGATAGTACCTGGTAGACAGGCTGTGTGCCCGACAGCGTGGGCTGTTCCGAGGGGTGGGCCTTTCCTCCCCTTGCGGGATTAGGAAGCCTTATGACCTGGCCCGATGCTCCCTACTCCTCCCCGGGGAGAGGGGTCTCGTAGGAAGGCGTTTCCACCTCTGCTGGAGGGTCGGAAGGGGGTCTGAGGTGAGAAGGGCAGTGGCCCTGACGGCGCCTGAAAAGGTAAGACTGTGCTGAGGGCGTGTGAGTGAAAACAGAGCTGGGGGAGGTGGGCGACCATTAGGCTCCAGACCCGCCTAGGCGTTTGCTGAAAACCACTGGACCACTAGGTTCTCCCAAGCGAATTAGTTTTCTTCTCTTATCTGTTTATAGCCGTGTGATATGCTGGCAGTCACCTCTCCATTCATTTATAGCCTCTATTGCGGCCGTGGCATTCAGGCCGAAGCCCCTGTCTTCCGTTTCAAGGTTGATGGCGCATCTGTTCTCTCTTCAGTAGCTTTCCCCTTCTCTTGGGCTACGTTGACCTGTGCTGAACACACCCTTTCGAGCAGGCGTTTGGCTCATATTCAGGTCTCAGAAGTGAGGCCACTTTGCTGGGGGCCCGTGTGCACAGTTGGGTGTGTGCGTGCGTACACGTGTGTGTGTGCCTCTGTGGTGAGTGTCCTTCTCCAGTGTGGCCCCTCCTGTCAGCCCCTCCACTCTCTTCGCAGCCTCTCTTTTAATAAATTCATCCCAGTCCTTGGAAACATTTTATCTTTAAACCCACAAGAATGTTAAAATTCTATCTGGGCTTCAGGAATTATCTATTATAAAAGTCACTTCCGGGCTTCCCTGGTGGCGCAGTGGTTGAGAGTCCGCCTACCGGTGCAGGGGACACGTGTTCGTGCCCCGGTCCGGGAGGATCCCACATGCCGCGGAGCGGCTGGGCCCGTGAGCCATGGCCGCTGAGCCTGCGCGTCCGGAGCCTGTGCTCCACAACGGGAGAGGCCACAACAGTGAGAGGTCCGCGTACCGCAAAAAAAAAAAAAAAAAAAAAAAAAGTCACTTCCAATTGCATGACCATTAATGTAGAAACATTAACCTTTTTGAATCTTTCCAGTTGTTCAGCAAGCAAACCTAAATGTGTCCTTTTCCTTCTTTGTTTAGTAAGTTAACTAATCATTCTGGCATTGCCCTCATTTTCGATGTTAAGAAACCTCACAGTATCCTTCACACTATATCAGTTTCTGAAAGCTTTTAAAATGGCTTGTGATCAGAAAAAACAAAAAACCCACAAGTGACATTTTCCAAGATGGGCTTTAAAGATTATTCTCCAGGAATGGAGTTAAAAGAGAAAAGTTATATGTAAGTAATTGCTTAGGAATGTGCCTTAATACAGCGATTTCTTAATGTGATGACACAGTCTAAATGTTCTGTTTGCAATTTCTTGAAACAACTTGAGGTACTTTTGTGCTGTGGAATGAGATACTTCTCTCCAATTAAGAGATCCTAGTGCTCCAAAGAGAAAAAGAATATAACACGTATTTGGGGGATATCTCCAAAAGAAAGGAAAAGAAAAACTAAACCTTATTAAAACTTGGAAAATCTAGTGGGCTTAAATGAAATGGTTGAATACAGTTTACCTAGATAAGAATATTGCAGTACAATGAAACTATTTTAGTCTTGGCTATATGAAATACAGTCGTAACAATCTAACTTCTTAGAACCCTTGGGTATTTCACAGGGATCTAGTGTTTCATTTCACCTATTCAGGTATGCTGAATTTTTTTCATAACATTTATTAATGTAGCATATAAATAGAAAGCCATATTTTAATGTTAAGGCAGAGATTCCTTTTAAAAATGATGTTTTCTTATTATAAAAAGATACACAGAAATTTACAGAGAAAATAAGAATCACCCATAATCAGACCATTAGGAAGAGCTATTATTAACATTTTGGTATATTCCTTCTAGTCATTTTTCTGTGTCTGTGCATAAATAATTTTTCAAAATGGGGGAATGATGATGTGTATACAATTTTGTATCCTGCTTTGTCGTCTTTGTTGTTTATATTTAACATATGCTGGGAAGGTTTTTCCGTTTCATTATTCATTCTTCTATACCATCATTAGTGCTGACTACGTAGTTTTCCGTTGTGTGAATGTACCATGATTTTTTAAAAAATCAGTTCCCTGCTATGCATCACTTGGGTTCTTTCCTGGTTTTTTGTTTGGTTTTTTGCCATTACAAACAATGGTGTTGATAGGCCTTTGTGCATCTCCCTGATTAGTTCTCTAAAATTAAGGGTATGAACATTTGTAAAGCTGTTTATCCATAGGCAGAATTACCCTCCAGAAGAGCTGCACCAATTAATACTCACTCCAGGAATTCATAAGGATAGTGGGGAAGTCAAACATGCAGACTGGGCTTGAACCTTGGCTCTGCCATCCTCCCATCATGCGATCTTGGGCAAATGATAAAAATTTTCTGTGCCTCAGACTTCTCATCTGAAAAATGGGGGAAATACATACATTTATGTCATGTGGCTATTTTGAGGATTAAATGAGAGAAAGTGCTTGGGCCTGTGATGATGGTTCTTCCACTCATTGATTCAATTCACTTAACAAATCCTTAGTGAGTGCCCACCATGTGGCAGGCTCTGTTCTCGGCACTCGGGGTACATCAGTGAGCAAAACAGACCAAGATCCTGGCCTGAATGGGAGCTCACATCCTAGTGGCAGGGAGGGGGCTTACCTGGTGGCGCAGTTGTTGGGAGTCCGCCTGCCGATGCAGGGTACGCGGGTTTGTGCCCCGGTCCAGGAAGATCCCACATGCCGCGGAGCGGCTGGAACCTTGAGCCATGGCCGCTGAGCCTGTGTGTCCGGAGCCTGTGCTCTGCAATGGGAGAGGCCACAACAGTGAGAGGCCCACGTACCGAAAAAAAATTAAAAATTAAAAAATAAAAAAGAACTAGTGGCAGGGAGGAGGAGACAGACAATAAATAATAGAGCTGAAAGAGAAATAAGTGTACGGTACTTTAGAAGATAATGAGCGTGCTGTGGAAAAAGACAAGGCAGAGCAGCGGAAGGATTTTCAGGAATTTGGGGGCTCAGGTTGGAATTTTAAGAAGGGTAATCAGAAGAGGCGCCAGTGAGAAAGTGACAGTTGAGCAAAGACTTGAAGGGGCTGAGAGAGCAGACAAGCAGATAACGGGAGAAAGGCTCAGAGCAGGGGTGTGCTGGAGCCTCAGAGGCTGGCAAGGGGCAGTGTGGGTGGGGACAAAGGCGCGAGGAGGGAGGTGACAGAAGAGAGGTGGGGGGCAGATCACGTGGAGCCTTATAGGGCCTCTTCCCCTGCATGGAGTGGGGGGTACTGCGGGCAGGGGAGCAGCATGAGGTGGCTTCCGTGTTGTAAGAATCACTGGCTGCTGTGTTGGAATAGACTGTATCGGTCAAGGGTAGAAACAGGGAGTCCGTTAAGGGGCCTCCACAGTGAGAGAGTACAGTGACTCCGCTTATGTGGAAGTAGCGAAGGTGGCCCAACGTGGGCAGGTTCTGGACCTGTTGTGAAGGTAACACCAGCAGGATTTCCCACGGGTGTGAATTGGATGTAGGGTGTGAGAAGAATAAGAGTCAAGGATTTATTCCATGGCTTTTGACCTGAGCACCTAGAAGAACGGAGTTGCCTTTCATTGAGAGAAGATCAGGCGTGGAGTTTGGAAAGTGCTAAGTTTGAGGAATCAGTCAGACATCCAAGTGGAGACATGGAGAAGGCAGTTAGAAAGATGAACATCCGGAGTTTGGGAGACAGGGCTAGGGTGAAGATGTAACTTCAGGAGTCGTAGGTATAATTTTAAAACTACAAGATTAAGTAAAATCGCCAAGAAAACGCATTTGCCTAGAAAAGAGGAAAGGGTCAGTGACTGAACTCTGATGATAACCCACCTTCAAAAGATTGGAGAAAGAGGAAAAAACAGCAAAGGAGAGTGAGAAGAGCCAGCATCAAGGTAGAGAGAAAACTAGAGGGTCTGAAGTCCTGGAATCCAAGTGAAGAGAAAGGCTCAAGGAAGAAGGAGTGATCCAATGGGTCAAAGGCTACAAAGAGGTTAAGTTAGGATGAGGACGGAGAACTGATGGGTTCATATGGATTCTGCAGCCTTGCCGGATGACAGCAGATTTGATGGAGTGGGCAGAACAAGAAGCCTGATGAGAGTAGGTTAAGAATCTTGAGTAGGCAAGAGTGAATGGGCTCTAGTGCAGAGTGGAAGAATTGGCTTTAGACGGGAGCGTAGGAAATTCCCCTATATTAAGATGTGGCTTCAGATGCCGTCAGTGGGCAGATGTGGTAAAAGGAGGCTGTGAACCTTCTCTTCTGATTGCCACATTTTTTCCTTTTTTTTTTTTTTTTTTTTTGCGGTACATGGGCCTCTCACTGCTGTGGCCTCTCCCGTTGCGGAGCACAGGCTCCGGACGCGCAGGCTCAGCGGCCATGGCTCACGGGCCCAGCTGCTCCGCGGCATGTGGGATCTTCCCGGACCGGGACACGAACCCGTGTCCCCTGCATCGGCAGGCGGACTCTCAACCACTGCGCCACCAGGGAAGCCCTGATTGCCACATTTTCTCATGTATTTATTGAGCGTCTACTGCATGTCCAGCCAAAAATTACTTGGCTGCCCATCAGGTCATTTTGTCAGGTTCCCCACAGCTTTGAAATGCCTTCACCTCTCTGGAATAACTCAGGAATGTTTAGAGGACTTATTAGGTTTCAAGTGACAGGGGTAGTGGTACCCAAAGAAGCCTGGAGGGATGGGCACGTTTCCAAATGCCTCCCTGAATACCTGGGCTTTTCCTGGGGTCAAGAATTTGAAGCAGTTACCCTATCATCCATTACTAAACATTGATAAAACCTTGTGCTAAAAATAGCTGTGCTAAAAATAAAAATTCCCAGCACTTATCTGAATTTTGTCAACTAAACTGTCAACATCAGCATCTACATATTTGGAAACATCTGTATAAAAGCTTGGATCTTTGGAAACATCAGAAACTTTGGCATCATTTGGCACTTTTAAAGCTTTATGCTCCTGATCTAGATATTCTAGTTTCATGTAGACATAGCCAGGCAGTGTGAAGGATCCATTTAAAATCAAGTCTCTGTCCACAAAGGTCTGTTTCCATCCCCATACAGATACTAAGGGAGAGAACACAGTAATCATGGAACTATGAGAAACCAAATGTCATTGCCATTTTACCTTGATACTGTCCATGAAAATAAATATTCTCTTATATTTAGAGCTAAACCCTCTCACAAAATTTTCATTTCGTGCGTTCTCATTCTAAACAGTTAAACCAGTTTGATGTCTTCTGTTACCTCAAGCAATTCCAAACCTTTCCTTCATCTTCTTTTTAATGTTTCATGAAATCTTAAACCTATTAAAATGCTTCCAATGTGTACTCTTCATGGTTCTTGTCAAACCTCATGGTTAAGTCAGCTTTGTTTGTAATTGCCTTTGGATTATGTTACTGCAATTCATATGAGTTGTTGGATAACACGCTGCAGCATAACTGACTGGAAATTAAATCCAAGGCACTGCCCAACTTTTCAAAAACCTGTGATTCTTTGCAGTCAATTAGGTATTAAACTCAGCTTCCTTTATTTATACCAGGTATAATGATAAAGGATAGGCAAATCTTTTATCCATTCTTCTGTATGACTTAAGAGCACTTTGCAAACAGTTGTCCCATGTTTATACATACTTATTGTGTATAAAGTGCCACTCAATGCAAGGAAAAACAAATTTTTGGTAGTTGATTCAGAATCTTTGACACCTCTTTGTCCCTTTGGTGTAGTAATAACTCAAGGATGTTTAAATGACTTTCTATATATGGTCTGACTCTATGTAAAAGGAAAGAGGCAGCTAGTCATCCTGCCAGCTTTTTATTCCTTCTTCTATGGATCTCTCCAATATATTTAGATGATGTGAGTTTTGAGAGTTAAAAACCAGTGAGGAGGGCTTCCCTGGTGGCGCAGTGGTTGAGAGTCCACCTGCCGATACAGGGGACACGGGTTCGTGCCCCGGTCTGGGAAGATCCCACATGCCGCGGAGCGACTGGGCCCGTGAGCCATGGCCGCTGGGCCTGCGCGTCCGGAGCCTGTGCTCCGCAACGGGAGAGGCCACAACAGTGAGAGGCCCGTGTACCGCAAAAACAAAAACAAAACAAAAAACAAACAAAAAAACCAGTGAGGATGCTCATTGCTATAACTAGAGCATTGAAGCCCATAAATGTTATTGTTATTTTTTTAAATCACACATTTATAAAAAGACGAAAATAAAGATTATAATTATTGATCAGTCTGTATAACTTGTATTAGATAGGGTAGCACAATTACTTGTATTAGGTAGGGTGCCATAACAAACCCCAAATTTCCACAAGACAGCACAACAGAAGCTTGTTTCTTGCTCATGTAACAGTAGGTGTTCTTGCCCAGCCAGTGACTGTTCCTACACATGGTCATTCAGGGATCTGGGCACCTTCCAAGTTGTGGGTCAAATAGCCCCAGTTTCCTTGGAGTTCTCTGCACCTGGCTGACAGATGGCAGAGGGGAGCAGAAAAAAGGCACAGCCCATTACTTAAAACCTAACCCAGGGCTTCCCTGGTGGCACAGTGGTTGAGAGTCCGCCTGCCGATGCAGGGGACACGGGTTCGTGCCCCGGTCTGGGAAGATCCCACATGCCGCGGAGCGGCTGGGCCCGTGAGCCATGGCCGCTGAGCCTGCACGTCCGGAGCCTGTGCTCCGCAACGGGAGAGGCCACAACAGTGAGAGGCCCGCGTACCGCAAAAAAAAAAAAAAAAAAAAAAAAACCTAACCCAGAAGTGACACAGCACTTCTGTTCACATCCCATTGGTGAGAATTAGCCATATGTCCTGATCTGGATGCAAAGGAGGCTGGGATATGTAATCCTTCATTGGGCAGCTGTGTCCAAGTAATAACTCTGAGCTAAGGAAGGGTTAGCCAGCCATCTATGCCACACTGTGTAATATAATTACATTTTAAAAATATATTCTGCAATGCCTCCTACTGTTAACATTTGGAATATAGCTAACAAATTGGATTATACTATATACACTTACTATTTTATGACCTGGATCTTTCTTTGTTAACAATAAATCAAATCACACATCTGTCACATGTATTGTAGATGTAACATCACTGGTGTGAACAAAGCATCGTTGCAAGTAGGAGCCAGGCATTTTTCTGGTGTGTCTATTTGGTAGCCAGTATCACAAAGACAGAGAACCCCACGAGACTATATAGCATAATGGAGCGAGTTCAGGCTTTGGGGTCAAGCATATCTGGGCTCAAGTCTCAGCGCTTGCATTTGCTAAATTGTAATGATAAGGAAGCCCTTTCCTTAACCTGTAAAATGGGAATAGGAGACTTCTTTCACTAGGTTTCTGTGAGGGTTAGTGAAATAACTTATGCAAAGAACTCAAATACCAAGATGGGTGATAACCTTATTTTTTTAAACCTTATAAGTGACTTTAAAGATTTTCAAGTTTTTTAAGAAAACATCTATATTGTTGGCATTTTGTGGCCTGGTGACATGGAGAAACATGTAAAGCAAGTTATAGACTGCATATGAGTCACCTGGGGATCTTGATGATGATTCAGTAGGGCATAGGTTGGGCCCATGAAACTGAATTTTTAGCAGTTCCCCAAGGTGATTCTGATGCATGTTGTCCTTGGGACCAAAACTGAGAAACACGGATATAAAGTCTCTGTCTAGGCAGTCAAAGGGAGACCAGTGGATGGCAAAGAATAAGAAAGCAGAAATCAAGAGAAAGGAATAAATGACCCAGAGTCAGAAGAGAAGCAAGAGATAAGAGGAGCATCTAGCACAGTATCTCAAGAGGCGTTTTGGGTGAGACAAATTTTCATTGTTTTGGGTCATCCCAAGCATTGTAGATATTTGGCATCCCTGTCCCCTGCCCACTCAATGTCAGCAATGTCTCCACATTTATTGTGATAATGAAAAATGCCCCACATTTCCCCAAATATCTTATGGGAGCAGAGCCACCCATGGTTGAGGACCACTGATCTAGTCCAAAAGCCTCACCTTTTCAGATGAGGAAGTTGAGTTTCAGAGAGGTGAAGTGACTTGCTTATGGTCACACAGCTAATTGGTGGCAAGGCTGGGAATAGAACCAAGTATTCTCCTCCAGCTGAGGGTTTATTTCCACAGTGTGGCCATATTACTTTAAAATGCTTTTTGCACAGCAAATGAAACCATGAACTAGATGAAAAGACAACCCTCAGAATGGGAGAAAATATTTGCAAATGAAACAACTGACAAAGGATTAATCTCCAAGATATACAAACAGCTCATGCAGCTCAATATCAAAAAAAAAACAACCCAATCAGAAAATGGGCAGAAGACCTAAATAGACATTTCTCCAAAGAAGACATACAGATGGCCTACAAGCACATGAAAAGATGCTCACGATCACTAATTATTAGAGAAATGCAAGTCAAAACTACAATGAGGTATCACCTCACACTGGTAAGAATGGCCATCATCAAAAAATCTACAAACAATAAATACTGGAGAGGGTGTGGAGAAAAGGGAATCCTCTTGCACTGTTGGTGGGAATGTAAACAGCCACTGTGGAGAACAGTATGGAGGTTCCTTAAAAAACTAAAAATAGAACTACCATATGACCCATGAATCCCTCTACTGGGCATATTAGCAGAGAAAGCCATAATTCAAAAAGACACATGCACCCCAATGTTCATTGCAGCACTATTTACAATAGCCAGGACACGGAAGCAACCTAAATGTCCATCAACAGAGGAACTGATAAAGAAGATGTAGTACATATATACAATGGAATATTACTCAGCCATAAAAAGGAATGAAATTGGGTCATTTGTAGAGACAAATGAATGGACTAGAGGCTGTCATATAGTGTGAAGTAAGTCAGAAAGAGAAAAATATCGTATATTAACGCAGATATGTGGAATCTGAAAAATGGTACAGATGAACAGGTTTGCAGGGAAGAAACAGAGACACAGATGTAGAGAACAAACGTATGGATACCAAGGGGGGAAAGTGGTGGGTGGGATAAATTGGGAGATTGGGATTGACATATATACACTATTGATACTATGTATAAAATAGATAACTAATGAGAACCTACTGTATAGCACAGGGAACTCTACTCCATGCTTTGTGGTGACCTAAATGGAAGGAAATCCCCCAAAAAGAGGATATATGTATATGCATAGCTGATTCACTTTGCTATACAATAGAAACTAACACATTATAAAGCAACTATACTCCAATAAAAATTAATTCTTAAAAAAAGTTAGGGCCTCCCTGGTGGCGCAGTGGTTGGGAGTCCGCCTGCCGATGCAGGGGATACGGGTTCGTGCCCCGGTCTGGGAGGATCCCATATGCCGCGGAGCGGCTGGGCCCGTGAGCCATGGCTGCTGAGCCTGCGCATCCGGAGCCTGTGCTCCGCAACGGGAGAGGCCACAACAGTGAGAGGCCCGCATACCACAAAAAAAAAAAAAAAAAAAAAAAAAAAGTTAAAAAACATTTACAATTAAAAAACAACAGCAACAAAAATGCTTTTAACTGCAAGTTGTAGAAAACCCAATTTTATCTTCCCTCAATAACAGGGAAGTTGATTGGCTCCCTTCACTGGAAGGCCAGAGATAGAACCCACTTTGGGATGATCCAAATCCACTGGCTGTGATTCCATAGGCCTGTGACTTAACTGTCTTTGTCTTCCTCTGTGTCTGCTTCATCTTCAAGCTGATAGTTAGATGAGTACAGCAGTGCCAGGCCTTGCATCTTGTCAGCAACAGTCAGGGAAAGTGAGAGAGGGTAGCTTTCAGAAACTCCCTGAGAAAATGAGTAATAACTTACCCAGAAGCTCCTGGAACTGCTTCTCATATCCCAGTGACCCAACTTAGGTCACAGAGGCCCTCCTAAACCAAATTCTGAGCAGAGATGTGGGATAACACTTAGTTCACCAGACCTTCCCTAGAGCAGGGGTGAGGTTTGCTTATCCCAGGTTGTGTTGAACAGGAGTGAGTAGGTATCTGAACAAAATTAAGTTTCTATTAGAAGAATGGACTCTCTGGGGCTTCCCTGGTGGCTCAGTGGTTAAGAATCCACCTGCCAATGCAGGGGACATGGGTTCAAGCCCTGGTCCAGGAAGATCCCACATGCCGTGGAGCAACTAAGCCCGTGCGCCACAACTACTGAGCCTGCGCTCTACAGCCCGCGAGCCACAACTACTAAAGCCCATGCGCCACAACTACTGAAATGCTTAGAGCCCGTGCTCCGCAACAAGAAAAGCCACCGCAATGAGTAGCCCGTGCACTGCAACAAAGAGTAGCCCCTGCTCACCGCAACTAGAGAAAGCCCGCGCGCAGCAACGAAGACCCAACACGACCAAATATAAAAAATAAAAATAAATTTTTTTTAAAAAAAGAAGAAGAATGGACTCTCCTGCTGGTTAGACCACCCTCAGTGTTAATGATAATAACCTTGGCTCCTTTGCAGCTTATACTCTTAAGTAGCTATCTAGTCTATAACTATGATGCCATGTTTTTTGGGGTTCCCAGTGATTAAAGAATGTGCATTAAAAACAAAATTAGAGAGTAATTTTTTGACACATCAAACAATATATGGTTACATATCTGGTACATGTATCATTTCAGATTAGCTTTGGCTGTGTGTGACAAAAGACCCAAATAACAGTAGCTTAAAAGACAGAAATGTATTTCTCTTTTGATACATGTATGCAGCACATAGTGCGGTAGGCCAGTCTGATAGGGTGGCTCCACAATCATCAAGGATCCAGATGTCTATCTCATTTATCCACCATCCTAAAGGGGAGGCTCTGTGCTTCATGGTCCAAGTTGGTTGTTTGGCTCCAATCACTTTGCCACACTTCAACCTGCAGAAAGACAGGAAGGCCTGAAGAAGGGTGTGCTCTCCTTTAAAAGACATTTCCTAGAAGGACAATATTAACTTCCACTCAAATTCCTTTGCCATGGGCTTCCCTGGTGGCGTAGTGGTTGAGAGTCCGCCTGCCGATGTAGGGGACACGGGTTCGTGCCCCGGTCCGGGAAGATCCCACATACCGCGTTGCGGCTGGGCCTGTGAGCCATGGCCACTGAGCCTGCGCGTCCGGAGCCTGTGCTCCGCAACGGGAGAGGCCACAGCAATGAGAGGCCCGCGTACCGCAAAAAAAAATTCCTTTGCCACACCTAGCTGCAACAGAGGCTGGGCAATGTGGTCCTTATTCTGGAGAGCTAAAACATTGGTAATTTTATTATTAAGGCAAAAGGGGAAAAGGATACTGGGGATAATTAGGAATTAATGCTACATATACATAAATAAAAAACAATGAAATATAAATTCTGAAAATTCCCATGACACTGATAAAATACATTTCAAGAATTACTCAACAATAGTCAACTAGAGTAGTTAGAATTCTTGAGCCTCACTGGCAAGTTCAGCCAAATAAAAATTAAAAAGTGCCAGCCAAGTAAGGAGGAGCCAGTCTACTCTCAGCTCCTTAAAGGTGCTTCCCTACCCCCTAATACTGGGCAGCTCCCCCCTGGGTGAGAAGAATTAACTTAACTTAGTCAGAGATAAGAGTCAATGACCTGAACAAATAAAGGGGGTGGTTATCCAATTGTAACCTGGATGTAAGCTGGGGCTCATATTGCTAAATTAAACATTAAGCACATTCGAAGGAAAAAGTCTGAAAACCAGAAATAGTTAAAAAGTAACTCTAGTCATTGATTGTATTTTCAAAGATCAGTAACAGAGTCTGAGTCATATCCCACAGCAACACTTCCTTGTCATTAAGGGATTTTGTTTGCTCACATGCTGACACTGCTTCAGAATCTTGATGCTCTCCTCCTTCTTGGAAGCTTCAGTCTCTTTTGTCTTTCCTCCCTCCTCTCCTGCCCTGTCACCCATACCCACTCTCTCCATGTAGAATCCCAAAGACCCAGAAATCAACAAATCAAGTCACGACTCTCCTCAATGTGGGGCAGGGGAGAAGTTGAGGCAACAAAGCTAGACCAGGGCAGGAGAAGAGAACACAGAGCGTGGGGACACTCCCGCTGTATTAATCCTCTGTGTGACCACCACTCTTGAATCATACAGTCACAAGGACAGTCCTCCACCTGGACACCCTCATCTGCTCCCAGAGTGGAATAATTTTCTAGAAAAATATGAATACTAAAATTTATTCAATGTGAAAAAGAAGATCTGAAGAGAATACTTTGTTAGTCATGGTTCCTATGTTCAAGCAACAGAAAATAATTCTGCTTTGTTAAAAAAAAAAGAAAGAAAAAAGGATAGTGCAAGAAAAGTTACCAGCCAATATCTCTTATGAACATACCTACAAATAACCAAAATAAAATATTAGTTCACTGAATGCAGCAATGAACTTTTTAAAAAAAGGATCCAAAGGTAAATCATGCCATAATTGGAAAGGACACCATGATACCACTAGACACTGTTGTTCCTAAACATTCGATGCTATTTCTCATACCATTGCCACGTGCAAACAAACAAACAAAAAAACAAAAACAAAACAAAACAAAAAAACCTCTCTAGAATGTCCTTGATTCTCTGCTCATTGGCTCCAGCCTTAAAATCCTGGGCATGATGGTCCCACGAGCTGAGCCAAAAACATATTCCCAGGTCCTAGATGCTAGAGGGCAGAGGAAAGTATATATCTGATTGTTTCAACTCTTACAGTGGAATACAGGTCCTGCCTTTAGCCAAGATTCAAACAATAGGGAATTCCCCAAAAGGAAGGTATTTCAGATGCTGGATGGCAAAAAAAAAAAAATTAAATCCACCAGAACCAATAAATATTAAAGAAATTTAAAAATTTCTTCCTCTCCCCAAAAGACAGCATGTTCAAATGGTTTTTATGGGCAACTTTTGCCAAATCATCAATTATAAAATTGTTCCAAATACTTCAATTCTCCCACATTAAGCTATACATTCACTGCAATCCCAATCCAATTTCCTGTTAGGTTTTCTGGGGAATTTGAAAAACTGATTCTAATATTTATATGGAACAATAAATGTTTGAGAAGAGCCAAGATAACTCTGAGATAGTTGGGAGAATCACTCTTCAGGACATGAAGATGTATTTTAAACCTATAATAGTGTTAGACAAAATATCCATGGAAAAAGAAAGAAGCCCCTAAAGAGACCAATGCTTTTGTAGGAACTTGGAATATGATAGGGGGGCTCTGTCTTCCCCTAATTACTCTGCGAAGCCTCCCTGAAGATGAGAGAGGGAAGATTTCAGGAGGCATTTGGTAATTATGGGGAATTAAAAGTAATGAGGAAACTGGACACATTTTCTACAATTTCCAGTTCAAAAATCACCATGAGGATTTCCCTAAACCTTTATTGCAAATTCTTTCCTTAGTAGATAGATAGGTAGATAGATAGATAGATAATTTAAAAGAATAACTCTTTTGACCCACTTCCCATTAGATAGCTAGAGTTTTATGCTGTGCTAGAGACTAAAAAATAATGAATGTATATAAATAGGCTCTACCACATTGAAAAATGAAAAGTACCCAAGCAAAATGAATAGTGACCAAATGAAATCCTTGGTATAAGTCATAGATACTTAACTGATTTATTATCTCACCAGAAAAACACACTAAGTACTTGGGGGCATTTTTTTAAAAATCATTTTAGAGTAAAGAGAATTAACTGCTACAGATACAACAAGGAAACCAAAGGGAATATGAGTGCCAACTTCTTAAAACACAGAAAAGAAACACAGTATGTAGATCAGAGCTATGATATTATCAGGAACACATCTAGCGACTACATAGGAAAATCCTATTAAAGGAAGGATTGTCTCTGACTTTGGAAGCTATTGGGTAAATGATAGTTATTATTTCTCGGAGAGTGGAACCAAGCTTACCACACCACAACAAAAGGTATCTCTTAGCTTTGATGTTCACATATTTTACCTTGATAGATACAACAGCAAAAATCTTTCCATTTTCATGTTAGCCCAATCTGATTACAGAGGTCAGTCATCCCTTCTTACACTTTATTATTTTGTTTGTGTCTAAGTTAATATTTTACTAAATCATGCATTGCAAAAAAAAATTAACAATGTCAATAAAGATGAGTGTATCCAGAATTATCAAACAAACATTGATATTCTGAAGATAGCTGGGGATATTAAACCTATGTAATCTTATTCCCAAAAGTCCTTAGTTCTTAGCTTCCCACAGCTCTGCCCACCCCACCCCCCCATTAAACCAACAGTTTTCATGGGCTCCTGAAAAAGGCAAAACCCAATCTAGAACAGAAGAGACATTCTCAGCTTTTTCCTTCAAATTAGATTTTAAAAAGTTAACACTTGGATAATAATTTTCCAAGGGCTTGACATAACATATCTAAGGGTGGTACTTCTGATAACATTAATAACAAAAATGTATTCATTGATACTTATGTTCCATACCCTGTTCCAAGTGCTTTACACATTTAATCTTTACCATAACTTTCTTATTTTTCTCTCCCATTTTAAAGGTGAGGAAACAGAGACCCAGAGGGGTGCAGTAACTTGCCCTGTGTCATGCAGCTACGATCTAGTGGAGCTAGGATTAGAGCCCAGGCAATCTGACTCCTGAGCTAATGCAGACCCCACTCCAAAATACAAAGACATAGATATGGTGGATAAACATAAAAAGAGCACTTAAAAATGGCCATCCTCAAAAGAAAGAAAGTTCCAAAAACAGAGGGAGCTTGGAGCTAAAACAGTGACCACAGCTTTGCCTGTCACTTCAGCCATGCATTTAATTGACTTCGCACAACCCATCAGGAGCCTTTTTTTCCCCTCTGGCACCAGAACTAACAATGTTCTAGATCAGTCTACTGACCAGCCCTGTCTGCATATTCTTTGTTACCAGTAGAGAAACTGAGTAAGCGCTTAGAAACTTTATAGCAATTTGACGTTGCTGCTACATCTAGGTGTGTGACTTGCGGACGTATCTCAGTGAGCATGGTCTAGACCTGTAAGGAGCTGTCAGATTTCCACCACATGTGAGGGAGCCAAGTGTTAGGCATGCGCAGTAGAACCATATGACAATATGTGACATTTTGAGGCTAGTTTGTCAAGGATAACACAAATGTGTATAAAAATCTGATAAAATGTAAGCATTTACTTACTTTTATAATTCATTATTTTTATAATCATTTTAATTTTTAATCAAGGTTGTTTTTTAACTTATTTGTTATTAACTAAATTAGGGAATTAAAATCTGTATTTTCAAAAATGTTAACCATTATTGATAAATGATGAAACAAGCTTTTCTGGACATTTTTGTCAAGAAATGACACTGCTGTTCCAAATCCACTGGTAGTGGGCAGCCAAATGATGATGATGGAAATGATTCTGAAGAAATGAACACCACAGGATGTAACCAATGAGGGAAATCTAGTAAATGGTACAAGACACCTCTCTGTACTATCTGTGCAACTTCCTGTGGATCTATAATCATTTCAAATTAAAAATTTCCTTTTTTTTTTTTGGCTGCATTGGGTCTTCATTGCAGTGTGCGGGCTTCTCATTGTGGTGGCTTCTTTTGTTGCGGAGCACAGGCCCTAGAGTGCACGGGCTTCAGTAGTTGTGGCTTGCGGGCTCAGTAGTTGTGGCACATGGGCTTAGTTGCTCCACAGCATGTGGGATCTTCCCGGACCAGGGATTGAACCCTGGTCCCTGATTATTCCCTGCATTGGCAGATGGATTCTTAACCATTGCGCCACCAGGGAAGTTCCCTAAATTTTTTTTTTAAAAAACGAGCTTGAGTCCAGACAAGAGACTAGGAGACTACCCTTTCTGTCTCTCCCTCTCTCCACATATATACAAAGACAAAGTACACTAATCATCATTGAACAACTTGCTAACATTTTAACATATGTATATATCCTTGTGAACATCACCCAGACCACAATATAGAACATTTCGATCACTAGAAAAAATCTTCATGTCCCTTCCCTGTCCATAGCCCTTTTCAAAGGGTATTCCAAGAACATTCTGTCCCAACTTCCATCACCATAAATCACTTTTCTCTATTTTGAACCTCATATAGGTAGAATCATACAGTATGTTCTCTTTGTTGTTTGGCTTCTTTCACTCGGCATTTGTCTGCTAGATTTATCCATGTTGCTGAGGATATTAGTAATTCTTTTTGTTGCTAAGTAGCATCTCGTTCTATGAATAAAATATACATTATTTGCCCTTCCTACTACTGATGGATGCTTGAGCTATTTTCAATTTGAGGCTATCACAAATCAAGCTGCTAAAAACATTCTCATTTTTAAAAAAAGAGGAAGGCAAAGGAAAAGGAAATGAACATCAAAGAAATAAGGTTTATTTCAGCTTTGGGGGCATATATTGGTCAGGGAAGCAAAGCCACTGTAGGTGTTATGGAATAGGGGATTTATTATAGGATTTAGATCTTAATGATTGGGGAGAGAGTCTAAAAGGTGGAGTTAGTGGATTAGAGGAAAAGCCACAAGCAGTTGCTCTGTGCCCTGGTGTAAGTAGACAAGTCTGTAATTCTTGAGAAGCTAAACATGGCCAGCTATTGCAATGGGATCATAAAGAAGGAGCTTGTGGACAGGTCTGTGGGAAGCTGCTATCTTTATGTAGCTATCCCTGCTGTGAGTCCACCACCAAGCATTTGCAGTGGGTCTGGGGGCTACTGCCAGCTAGCAGGACTAGCTCTTAAAGAGCTAGAGGCATACAAATGAACTTACTTACAAAACAGTAATAGATTCACAGACACAGAAAACGAACTTACCAAAAGAGGTTACCAAAGAGGATAGTGGGGATAAATTAAGAGTTTAGGATTAAACAGATACACACTGCTATATGTAAAATAGGTAAAAAACAAGGACCTACTATATAGCACAGGGAACCATATTCAATATCTTGTAATAACCTATAATGGAGAAGTATCTGAAAAAGAAAGAATGGATAGATAGATAGATAGATAGATTTAATATGTGAATCAGTTTGCTGTACACTCTAAACTAACATGACATTGTAAATTAACTATACTTCAATTTAAAAAAAAACAGCCATAAGCAGAGCAAAGGAGAGCAAGGGCCTGCTGGAATCTGTGGACGACCTCTGAGTCTGTTTGTCACTGTATCTGACTGCGAAGACCAACATGAATGTCCATAGCAGCTTTATTTACAATGGGTGAAAAACTGGAAAAACCCAAAGATCCACTGGCAGGGAAGTGGATAAACAAATGATGCTATATACATACAATGAAATGCAACTCAGCAACTGAAAGAAATGAACACTGAGAGGTGAGGATACTGGAAGTATTGCCTGCATGGATACTGACATGCCATGACTTAAGATAGGAGTCGTGTTGGAGAGAGTATCAAGGAAGCACGAGCTAAAATAATTTTTAAATGAAGGGGGAAAACCTATGAATCAGTAGAAGATACCAACTGCAAACGGTAGCAGGGTGGTAAAATCTGGGGAAGAGGGAGAAAGAGTGGCAGTGATACTCAGACACATCAGAAAGGTACGGGAGAAACAACAGCCAGCTCTGGAGAAGGCTGTAGGGCAGTGCCTTGGGGAAGATACCAGTTTTATTAGATAAAGAAGGAGAAGGAAAACTTCAAAGAGGATGGGCATAATTTCAATGGTTATATGTATACATATATATATATTTTTTAATTTCTGGAAGTTCTATTTGATTCTTCCTCAAACAGAGTTTAATTTTTAAAATTTTCTCCTTTCTCAATTTTCACTTCATCTTTTGTCTTTAAATGTTTATGCATCATGTATGTTCTGTAGCTAGTAATGCCAATATCTTAAATTCTGGGAAGTCTATTTTTTTTTTAGCATTTTTGCTGCCTCTCATTCTGATGAGTCACTTTTTTGTGCTGGGTAATGTTTTATTGTGAGCCTCTATTTGACTGCACTTGATCTGGGGGAACCCTGAGCCAGTGGGAGGTGCTTTCCTCTACAGAGGCTTGGCCATATGCCTGGAGGCATTTGCAAACTGTGAGCCGCATAACATCAGTTCTGAGCTTGGGGTTTCCCCTGACTGCCCTAGCAATACAAATTTACATCCCACAGCCGCATGTTGGAGGTGCTGTCACTTTTCATGTGAAATAATTTTTTAATTTTTTCTACCCAGAATAATGATAGAAACAAATGGTTCTCCTCATAACCTCAAGTGGCAGCAGCAGCAAGCAGATCAGTCCTCATTCTCACCGAATGACAGCCTATCAAGCTCCCAGCTTTACCACAGGTTTTACTCTTGGAAAGTTTGGGAGAAACAAGTTAGGGACTTGAGAAACAGCCATCAGGAAAAAGGAGCTTTAAAAAATGTATAATAAGGGAAATTTTATCATGGTAAGTTACTTGCCTCACCAAGTAGGATATAGTCATAATAATAACATTGTAACTCAGCATGTAATTAGGCATATAAATAGGTAATTATAATAAAATAAACACTGACTATTCATTTAAACAAAAATTGTGATAGAACTTTACTGGGACAGTACGCGAGAGCATGGGGATAGAAAAGTATTTGATGGTATCCCATCATCCATCATAGGATATCAATAGATAATGCCTAAAATGTATACCCTGGAAATAGTAATGGAAGCACACTGTTTAAAGGTATGGATGTAAGCCAGAAAGAGTTTCAGAGGAGGAATTCAGGAGTGGGCAGTGGTGTGCTAGAGCTGACTTAATTCTGGCTTGAGAAGCCAGCTGGGCACATCTCTTCCCAATTCCCTATTCAGTGGTATCACAGTGGGACCTTGAAATCAGTCATGGTGGGAGTATTTATATCACTGGAACAGAAAACACTATACATCAAAGCTTTTTTTCCTTTTTCCAGACAGTCAGTTGCTAAACATTCACAAGCATACTAAGGGCCAAAGAGAGACTCCTTTTTTAGTTACAAGCTTTATGGTACTATTTGGTTTTTCCAACTGTATACATGTATCATGATATTTTTCAAGGAGTAACCCATGGGGGTGGGGGAAGAAAGAAGAACAGAGTGGGGATTTGCCTTATCAAACATCAAAACATACCATAAAACCAGTATAATCTAATCAGTGTTGTATAGACATAGTAGTAAACAGAAGAGAAGAACAGACTAGAGAATCCATAAATTGACCCCTTTATATATATATAAAGTTATACATGATACAATGGTATTTCAGTTCAATGAGGGAAAGCTGATTAAGTAATAAGTAATGTTGATACAATTGTCTATCCACCTATACTAGTTTGCTAAGGCTTCCACAACAAAATACCAAGTGGCTTAAACAACAGAAGTTTATCTTTTCACAGTTCTGGGGGCTGGAAGTCCAAGATCCAGGTGGCGGCAGCTTTGATTTCTCTTAAGGCCACTCCTTGGCTTGCAGATGGCCATCTTCCTGTGTCCTCACATGGTCTTTTCTCTGTATACACAAATCTCTGGTATTTTTTCCTCTTCTTATAAGGACATCAGTTATATTGGATTAAGACCCACATTGTGACCTGATTTAATCTTAACTACCTCCTTAAAGGCCCTATTTCTAAATGCAGTCACATGTGGGGCTTAGGGCTTCAACATATGCCTTTGAGGTGGACACAGTTCAGTCCATAACACCACCTTAAAAAGTAAAACTCAATCCGTGTCTTATAGAATAAGATAGAAAAACTTAATTATAAAAATTAAATAATAAAAATCTTAAATGATAATCCAGGAGATTCCACGTAATCTAGGGTCATGGATGTTTCTTAACCAAGTCAGGAATCTCATAAACTTTCATAAAATAAAAGTAGTAGACATATTGACTATATAAAAATTTTAAACTTCTCAAGGTAAAAGATATCTTAAAGTGTATCAGTCAGGAAACAGTGCAGGAAACACAACAACCTTAGGGTATTTCAAGAAGAGAGGCATTTAATATAGGGAATTAGTTGTTTACAAAAGTATTGAGAGGGCCAGGAGAACCAGTGAGTGTAAGGTGGCTGCCACCGTATGACTGATTTCAAGGGCACATTAACAGAGTTACAATCCAGATGTCAGAAATTTGTTGCTGCTACCACTACTGCCTCCTCAACTGTCATGATCAGGAAGCTGGTGATCAGACAACAGAATGCAAAGTAAGGCCACAAATATTCATGTCTCTCCAACTTGCTTTCCAGCAAAAATAGCACTTCTATCTTCCAGACCTTGCATGAGTACGTCTCATTGGTGCAACCTAATTCACATCACGTTCCTAGCTGCAAGGGAGTCTGTGAAATGTGTTTTTCTCTTTCCAGCCCCTGTGATCAGGAAGTATTTAGAAAGGGTTAGGAATTATTACTGTACATCAAATGACCTGACTATATTTAGGAAACAAACTCAATTTAAAAAGCAATACATTGAGGGTGGAAATTACTGTTGATAAAGACAAAGACTTAGAAGTTAATATATTATTAAGAGCTCTTCAAGATGGATAAGAAAAAGTTAAACAACCCAAAAGAAAAATGGCAAAGGATATGAATAGGCAATTCACACAAATGGCAAAGATAAAGAAAAAAAAAATGCTTAGACTCATATCCAAAATTAAGCAATACCGGGCTTCCCTGGTGGCGCAGTGGTTGAGAGTCCGCCTACTGATGCAGGAGACACGGGTTCGTGCCCCGGTCCGGGAAGATCCCACATGCCGCAGAGCGGCTGGGCCCGTGAGCCATGGCCGCTGAGCCTGCGCGTCCGGGGACTGTGCTCCACAACGGGAGAGGCCACAACAGTGAGAGGCCCGCGTACCACAAAAAAAAAAAAATTAAGCAATACCAAGATATCACTAATACCCATCATACGGGCAAGAATTTTAAAGAGCAGTGACATATATTAATCATGGGATTTGGCAGGAGACTATTTGAATAAGGCCAGGATTCATGTGAAGAAAAGAGGCACCACTCTAGCTGCTTTAATTAGAAAGAGGCACCACTCTAGCTGCTTTAATTAGAAACTTAATACCGGAAGTTATTATTGAAAGAGCTAGGACAGTTGGCTCTAAGCTGGACCTCCAGTAATGATTCCCAGAAAACCCTGCTGAACTCACCACCAGAGGCACTGTTTTCTTTTTTCTTTCTTTTATGTGGAAGTGAATATAATGAGATAGCATTTCTGTAAAATAACAAGATTGTGTGTGCACACGTGCGCGTGCATGTGTCTGCATAAATGTGTATCTGATTATGTGAGCTTGAGGAAAAACATGGAAGGATGGGTTACCAGCATAGGTGGAGGCACGGAAATGGGGTGGAGGGTTTGAAATGATATGAGTAAGAAGAGAAAGAAAGGGAATGAGGAAGGTGAGCTGTAAGGAATGGAAAAAAAGAAAAAAAGAAAAAAGAGAGAGAAAAACACCAAAAACGTCCATTGTTTTCAGCATGGTTCATTCAAAGTCACCCTCTCAAAACCTATAATTTACAAAGCTTGTGTCCAAACATTGACCTGTAAGAAGAAACCGTCATTCAGCCAAATATGGCATTGTGATTGATATGCATGACAGCAAACACTGAGCTAAACGATTTTTAAATTTTCCAGATGTTCTAGAATGGAATCTTTTCTATTCTGGAAAGCTATTTGGCAAAAGCCATAAAACTTTCATATCCAGTGACCCAGAAATTACACTTCTAGCGATCTAAGGGGAAATCCTAAGGAGATTTGGGTACAATTTTTGGTTTAAAGATGTTATTTTAGTATTAATTAAAAGCAAAAAAAAAAAAGGTAAAAATGACAATCTAAACTTTTAGCAAAAATTAATTTAATAGATCTATAGAATGGAACATCAAGCAACTACTAAAAGTCATATTTTTAAGTTTTAATAGCACAGGAAATTGCTCATGATATAATGTTAAGCGAATAATAAAACAAGACGTAAAATTATGTACTGCAATATTTCACTATTGTTACACACACACAAACACAGAAGACCTTAAGGAGATACATCAAAATGTTAATGGTTAACTAACTCCCCATATTAAATGCCTCTCTTCTCAAAATACCCTAAGGTTGTTGTGTTTCCTGCACTGTTTCTCAATAGCTGCTGCTGTAGTCTTCCAAGATTCTTGAACCATGATTAGCTCTAGGAAATAGATTAAAGATGATCAACACTTTCTATCTGTATATATTCTAAATTTTCTAGAATAAACAATTATTTGGGATGAAATGTTCTTCTTTTGCTCTGATATGAGGGCAAACTGGCTGGAAGATCAGCCACCCCAGTGATTCATAGATTGAAAACTCTGTGAGGGTAGTTGTCTGCTTAACATTGTGTCCCCACCGCTTAAAACGTGGTAGTGGATGGATGGATGCACGCACGCATGGATGAAAGCATGGATGGATGCACGGATGAAGTTGGTTGTACTGACGGGCCAGGCAGTGGTTTCCTTCTTCAATACCCTATTCTTTTCTCCTGAAGCTTTAAGGCACAGTAGGACAATCAGAGATTGGAGGACCATTCTGCTGATTAAATTGTCACCAGGTGGACGTTCACTGTAAAATAGCTTGAACCGAGGAGGTCAACGGAAAGTCCGGACCAGCAGTCTCGGTTCCCAATAGTAAGCAAAGAATTGCAAACTACCATGTTAAGCTTAAGCACAAAGCAAAGTTTACTTAAGCATAGGTACACTCTGGGGGGTGGGGGGGGGAGAGGGAGAGGGAGAAGGAGGGGGGGGCTGTTTCTGAGAGCGGGCTGCGCATTCTCTCACCCTTGAATCTCCAAGAAACGCCCACGGGGGGGGGGGCAAAACCACATGTAGATTTTATTATAATCATGGTAGAATGAGTTTGGGTTTACTATAGGTTATACACCTGTCTGGGCATGTGCAGCCCAGGGAACTCCCCTTGTATTACTGTATCTTTATCAGGATAAGCTGCCCACCATACGATCATAGTTTCATCTGTTCTGGGTGCAATCAAGGGAGGGTCCCCAGATGGTTGGGTGTATGACTAGATTTCTTCTCCTTGTTTTTCTCACCACTGTCACCTCCTTGCTGCTATTGTCTGGGAGGGTCCCCAGATGGTTGGGTGTGTGACTAGATTTCTTCTTGTCTTTCTCGCCACTGTCATCACCTTGCTGCTAATGTCTGACTAACTACCTAACATTCCCATCTCAAGAGTATGGGACCCAATTCTTTGGGACATGGACGACAACCACTCTGGCTGTTTCCTGCTGGTAAGGGACAGAGTTTTGACTGGGTCCCTCCTCTTTGTCTCTTTCAGCAAGGAGGTGGTCTGGAGTGATGACCATCAAAGGGTCCCATGTAGATCTGGGTCTCAGGGCCAGGCTGAACCGGCTGGTAGCCACATCACAGAACCATTTGGAATTGAACAGCTTGTAGGCGTTCCGAAATGAGTCAAACAAGTAGGTTAATGATACAAGGGCCTAACAACAAAACAAAGACTATCAGGACTAGTGGTCCCAACAATGGCAAGACCCCTGTCCATATCTGGGTCTCCATAGAGGAGAGGAGGGAAGAAAGCCAGCTAGGGCCTTGTCCTGCTCTCTCTTTCAGATCCTCTGTTAGCTTGATGTTTCTTTTTAAAACCCGAAGGTTTTCTTCAACTTGGTCAGAGGTATTAATATAGAAGCAGCGTGTTTCATTTAGCAGGGAAGAGACTCCTCGGCCTTGGCTGTCATAATATCAAGGGCCCTCCTATTTTGTAAAACCTCCTCAGCCAGAGAATCTAGGGCTGATTTTTGTTTCTCAATGGCTGCTGCTGTAGCCTTCCAAGATTCTTGAACCATGATGGTAAGATTGAGAATACTCTTCTCTCAATACCTCTCAAGAGGGGTATACTTGCAAACCCAAAAAACTCCTCTAAAGTCACTGTGGATCACTCAGGCTGATCAAGAATTGGGTTATCTGGAAGCAACCTAAGTGTCCATCAACAGATGAATGGACAAAGAAGATGTGGCACATATATACAATGGAATATTACTCAGCCATAAAAAGGAGCGAAATTGAGTTATTTGTAGTGAAGTGGATGGACCTAGAGACTGTCATACAGAGTGAAGTAAGTCAGAAAGAGAAAAACAAATACCATATATTTGGAATCTTAAAAAAAATAAAGAAAAGAAAATGGTCAGAAGAACCTAGGGGCAAGACAGGAATAAAGATGCAGACCTACTAGAGAATGGACTTGAGGATATGGGGAGGGGGAAGGGTAAGCTGGGACAAAGTCAGAGAGTGGCATGGACACATATATGCTACCAAATGTAAAATAGATAGCTAGTGGGAAGCAGCTGCATAGCACAGGGAGATCAGCTCGGTGCTTTGTGACCACCTAGAGGGGTGAGATAGGGAGGGTGGGAGGGAGGGAGATGCAAGAGGGAAGAGATATGGGGACATATGTATATGTATAACTGATTCACTTTGTTATAAAGCAGAAACTGACACACCATTGTAAAGCAATTATACTCTAATAAAGATGTTTAAAAAAAAAAAGAATTAGGTTATCATGAGTATGTCCTCCCCAATCAGTAGTTCATTTTTGTCTCTTGGACAGGTTTTAAGGCTTCTTTGAGGAATGACCCAAGGTTGGGAACATCTCTTGAGGAAGCTAAATCCTTTGTAGTCACAATGGTTGCCTCTGGGACAGCAGCAATGATTGTGCAGGTGCCCCTCCAAAGTGTGGGAAGATCTAGATATACCCCAGTACCACATTGGAATGAAAATCCGGTGCCCCTCAAGGATATCCCTGTCGTGGTCCCCAGAGCCAGGCCTTGACCTGTTGGGAGTTTTCCTCTGGAAAAAGTCTGGGGCCCATGGCCTAGGATTATATTCGGAAGATCAAACCCCAAGGAAGTAATCATCTATACACAGAGGGGAGAATCTGGGTTCTGACTGATTATGAGTGTGATGGGGGGATTGGCATAAATTTCTGAATATTAATTGGATTTCATTATATTTTGGAGGAGGATTTTGTAGGACGGTTAAGTTAAGTAGGTGTCTGGTGGTCATGCCAATTCCTACATAATTTGTTCCCAGGGCTGAGCTGTTTATGGGGATATGGTCCTCACTAATATACTTCTTCGTTGCATTTTTCCTTGAGTTTCCCCAATACAAAGTGAAATTACCTTCGTATACTTTGTATTCATCTTCTTCTGACCAGGAATCCCACCCCAGGCTAGTCTGATTAAAGTTGAGGGTATAGTTACAAAAGGAGTCGTTTAACCAGCCCAAGATGTGTCCCCATCACTCCAGGTTCTGGAAACAAAGTTGTATCTTTCCTAGAAGCTTGGAGGCTGTACCTATGTGGACAACTAGGCCTAAGGCAAAAGAGTCAGGGTCTACTTGCCTTTGGCCCCCATATAAAAGGTAATCCATCCCATAATATTGACCAATTAAGTTATACAGCTGTTCGATGGAGGTAGGGAGGGCCAATAGGTAGAGTTCCTCTAGGTTTTGGGTTCCTTTGGGGCATATCCAACAGTCAGTTTTATTGGTTAATTTTGCAACTTGATTTACAGTGGGTGTCAGCGGATGGTGAGAATACGAAGAAATAAAGGGAAAGGGGGAAAGTCCAATAACTTCAAGGAGAGATGTCATAGTAGGGAAATAAGGGGCAGCATGTGAATTCATTTTGTGATGATATGCAGAATAGAATGAGAGCATGCACAATGAGAAAAGTCAGAAGATACAGTAGGGCTATTACTTCTGCCAGCTGTGGGAATGGTGGGTTTAGGAATTTAGAATGTACTTATCTTGCGGTTTTCATTTGAACAGGAGTTGGAGGTCCTCCAAAGGCTCACAGGTGTACTTAGCTGGGGAGATGTCCTTGGACTCGGTGGCTGTCCAGGGCTTTACCTGGGAATGGTGAATCCAACTGGTAATCCCTGGTACTTTAACAACTGCAGTAGGAGAGCAAGACTGGATAGGTTCCCTTCCAGGTCAGCTGAAGTTGAGAATCAGGGGAGCCATCCTTCCAAGTTTTGATGAGCACTTGTGTTTCTGGAGAGTAAAGGCAAGGAGCAGACTCTGGGGAAGGAAGCCTTTTTATCCTGTAGTCCTGGAGGGCTTGCTGGAACTGTACAAGGGAGGTAACATAAGACGTAATGGCAGAGGTGTCAGAGTCCATAAGTAGGTCCCCTCGTAAGAAAGGCCCACCATACAGCATTTCATAAGGGCTAAGGTTATGTAAGGCCTTTGGGGCTGTTCTGGTCCTTAAAAGAGCAATAGGGAGGGCTTCCTTCCAACTGAGGGAGGTCTCTTGGGTTATTTTTCTTAAGGCTTTTTTTTTTTTTTTTTTTGGCCATGCCACGCGGCATGTGGGATCTTTAGTTCCTCGACCAGGGATCAAAGTCTTGCCCCCTGCACTGGAAGTGCAGAGTCTTAACCACTGGACTGCCAGGGAAGTCCCTTAAGGTATTTTTAAAATGTTGGTTGGCTCTTTCTACCTTTCTTGAGGATTCGGGTCTCCAGGAAGAATGAAGGTTGTACTCAGTATCTAGAGCCTTGGATATCTGCTGAGTAATTCGGGAAACAAAGGCAGGTCCGTTATCACTCTGAAGAGACGATGGAAGGCCAAACCTAGGGATGATTTCAGTTAAAAGCTACTGGACTACCTCCTAAGTTTTTTCTGTCCTGGTAGGGAAAGCTTCCACCCAGCCGGTAAAGGTGTCCACAAGCACCAAAATGTACTTATATCCTCGGAAGGGAGGAACCATTGTAAAGTCCATTTGCCAGTCTTCCCCTGGATATGTTCCGTGTCTCTGAGTGGGAAGGGACAACGATGGTGGCTTACTTCCCTGAGGATTGTTAGTCAGACAAGCAGGGCATGATGAGGTTACCTTATTAAATACATAGTAAAGTCCCTTCCCAGAGAAGATAGAAAAAACAATCTGGTATAAGACACCTCTCCCTATGTGACAAGCCTCATGCAAAGATTTAATAATTTTCCATTGGATCCATTGGGGCAGGTGAGTTAAGTTTTCTCTCTGGTACCATCTGTCTGGGTCAAGGTGGTACCCATGATGTATGGTCCATTTGATCTCAGGCAGGTAAGACGGGGAAGGGAGAGAACTAAGGGAAGGAACTAAGGTGCCCTCTATCACAAAGGGATGAAGGGCTACCTGTCGGGCAGCCTGATTGGCTAGCCGATTTCCTTTTGTTATTTCATCATCACCCTTCTGGTGACTTCGGCAATGAATCACTGCTACCTGGGAAGGCTTGAGGACTGCCTTCAAGAGGGAGAGAATTTGAGGTCCATACTTAATTGGGCTGCTTCAGGCTGTCAGGTAGCCACATTCCTTCCAGATAGCAGCATGAGCATGCAGAACCAAAAAAGCGTATTTAGAGTCAGTATATACATTAAGGGCCTTATTTTCAGCTAGGGTTAAGGCTCGAGTTAAATCAATTATTTCTGCTAATTGGACTGAGGTCCCTGGGGGAAGAGTCCGGGCCTCAATAACCTGTGTCAAGGAGACCACCGCATACCTGCCCTTCTATATCCTTCAGAAACAAAACTACTTCCATTAGTGAACCAAACTTCCTCAGGGTTTTGTAGTGGAGTATCGGTTAGATCGGGTCAGGGCAACAAGGAATGTAATATTATATCTTCACATTGATGAACTGGTAGACCTTCCTCAGGGAAGAAGAGCGGTGTAGCTGGATTTAAAGAGGAGCAGACTGTGACATGTAGGTCTGGATTCTGCAACAGTAATGCCTGACGTTTGAGGATCCTGCTATCTGTGAGCCAGAAATGGCCTTTCCCTTCCAAGAGAGAGGTAACCTGATGGGAGGTATATACTGTTGGGGGTTGCCCCAACATAAGCTTGGAGGCTTCTTCCTTCAATAAGGCCAAAGCAGCAACTACCCTAAGACAGCTGGGCCATCCAGTGACCACCAGGTCCAGTCTCTTTGACAGATATCCTACAGGTCTCTCTGGACAGGGAGAAGTTCCTGAGTTAAGACTCCTAAAGCCATCCTTTGTTTTCCTGCCACAAATAGTTGAAAAGGTCTATCAGTTCTTGGGATTTCCAAGGCTGGGGCTTGAGACAGTAATGTCTTTAGCTGCTGGAAAGCTCGGGTTTGGTTAGGGCCCCAGAGTAGAGGTTCAGAGTCAGATTTTCTTTTCAGGGCCTCATAAAGAGGTTGTGCTTTTAGTCCATAATTAGGAATCCAGAATCTGCAATACCCATGAGGCCTAAAAAGGCTCAGAGCTGTTTTTGGGTAGTTGGCTCTGGCAAATCTAAAATCCCTTGTATTCTCTCAGGGGAAATCCTGCTTTGCCCTGGGGAGGGGATTACTCCCAGATATTTGACTTCCTGCTGTGCCAATTGGACCTTGAACTTAGAGACTTTATAGTCTCATTTGGCCAAAAAATTAAGTGTCTGGGTAGCATGAGTTAAGGCTCTCTTGTGGTCTGGGGAGCAAATAAGGTCATCCACATACTAGATGATAGTCCCTTCTTCCAGGCGTAGATCTTGGAGGTCCTAGGCCAGGGCCTGGCCAAAAAGGTGAGGGCTGTCTTGGAACCCTTGGGGTAGGACTGTCCAGGTGAGTTGTTGTTCTCTATTCCCTTCCCCACGTCACTCAAAGGCAAAGAGGTAGTAGGACCGCGGGTCCAGAGGTATGGAAAAGAAGGCATCCTTTAGGTCTAACACAGTGAACCAGGAGGCTGTGCCTGGGATGGTCCCCAACAAGTTGTACAGATTGGGGACTACTGGATGAAGTGGGACAACTGCCTCATTGATAGCTCTTCAGTCTTGGACCAGTCTGTATTCTCTGTTTGGCTTCTTAACAGGTAAGATAGGGGTGTTGCAGGGAGAACTGTAAGGAATAAGTAGCCCATGTTGTAAAAATTTGGATATGAGATGCTGCAGTCCCCTTGGGGCTTCTGGGCGAGTCGGATATTGTTTCTGACTGGGGAAAGAGTTTGGGTCCTTTAAGGTGATAAGCACTGGGGAGGAGGTTATAGCTCCCCCTGGCATTCCATCGGCCCAGACCTGGGGGCCTACTGGCAACTCAGCTAAGGCTGGTGTGCCAGTCCTCAGAGGGGGCTGTGTCTCTAAGACTAAGAACTGCAGGGGTGTTACTGCAGTGGTTCCCCCAAGTAGCAGTCTGGTTCCCAGCTTGTTCATGATGCCCCTACCTAACAGTGGGAGGGGGCATTCAGGTATGACCAGGAAGAAGAGAATGTATATCCTTCCCAGTAACAATACGAAGGAAGAGTGAAAGGCCTAGTAGTAAGTTTACCAAGACTCCTGTAACCAGACAGGAGTCGGAGGAGAAGGGTCCAGAGAAGGAAACTAGGACAGAGTAGGCAGCCCCCGTATCCAATAAGATATGGTCCTATCTGCCACATCCAGGTTTGCCCTTGGCTCCAGTCCAGTAATACTGACATTAAATACGGGGGCCATCTGGAGTGGAGGGCCCCCGTCAATCTAGGGCCATCCAAGGGGCTGCCCCTGGCCCCTTGGCCTTTTAGCCCAGGGGCAGTTGGTTCCCCAGTGGCCACTTCTTTGGCATTTTGGACAGGGTATCTTAGGAGGCTTGTCCTTGTTGGGGCATTCCCTCGCCCAGTGGCCAGGCTTTTTGCAGACCTGGCACCGGTCTTGGCTTCCGTTGGGACGGGTCCGGGCTTCTCCGGATGAGGTTTGCCCCTGTAGGGCTGCCAATAATTGGGCCTGCCTATTTTTTCTCTTTTCCCTCTCCCGAGCCTTGACCTCCTTCTCCTGGTCCCAGTTATACAAGGTAGTGGTGGCTGTAGCTAGGAATTCATCTAGATTAACATTGGGCTCCTGCGTAAGCTTTCGAAGCTTCTTCCTGATGTCTGGTGCAGACTGGGTAAGGAACCTATCCTTTAAAATGGTTTTTCCTTCAAGGGAGTCCAGGTCTAGCTTGCTATATTTAACTATGGCCTCCTTGAGCCTTTCCAGGAAGGCTGTAGGGTTTTCATTGGGTTCCTGGCTGACGGCAGAAAACTTTGAGGAATTAATGGGTTTCCTTCTGCTTGTTTTGAGTCCAGCTTTTATACAGATTGTAAAATCTACCTTTTCCCATTGTCCATTGGGGTTATTGTAATCCCAGTGAGGGTCCTTATGGGGAATGGTGGTTTCCTCCACAGGATATTTTGAGCTGGATAAATGGAGGCTGTCCACGAAGTTGCAGGCCTCCTTTAGGACCTTTTCTTTCTCAGTATCTGAAAGAGTTTGCTCTGAGATTATCATGACATCCTTCCAGGCTAAGTCAAACGCCGAAGTTGTCAATGTAGTGGTCAGGATCATCAGAAAATTTACCTAGTTTCTGTCTGATGTGCTTTAACTCTAGAAGAGTAAAAGTCTTCTGAATGAGTTGGGGTCCAAATTCACCCATTGTCTCCACCAAAGGGCAAATTCTAGGGGGAGGCCTTGTGGGAGTCAGATCTCCCAGGTAAGGCGTTAAGGGGGCTGTCGGTGGCAAAGGGGGACATAGATGGAGAATGGGGTGGGTTTAGTGCTATCTCCAGGTTTAAAGATTTTCTCCCTTTGGCTCTTATCTGGTTCAGGTTCCCTTTTAGCATGGCCCCGCTCAGATGGATCCTCTTGAGGAGAGGATGGGGGCTGTCTCATCAGGACCAGCACAGCAGAGTCAATTTTACGTCTTTCAGGGTTCTTCCTTATCGCTAAGAGCGAAAAAGACTTGAACATAGGGAATCTCGCTCCATTTTCCTTGCCGTTTGCAAAATAGATCTAGTTGAAGGATGGTATTAAAGTTAATTCTATCATGTAAGGACCACTCTTCTTGGCTCCCCAGCTTATACTGGGGCCAAGCAGTGTTGCAGAAAAAGACCATTCTCTTTTTCTTTAGGGTGTCAGGGTCAGAGGCCGACCAGCTCTTGAGGATGCAGCCTAAGGGAGGCTCAGGCGGCAGGAGGCCAGAGGTTTGGTTACTCATCTGGAAAGAGAGAGAATACACAACACTGAGGTCAGGGGAGTCTCAGCGTCCTGGTATCCCCGACTGCCTTCAGGAGAGGCTGTCCCCTCCTCCTGGTATCAGTGGAGGGCCCTGGTCATAGCCCTCCAGGACTACTGTCTGTCCCCTCTGGCCCAAAGGCCAGATCTTTGTGTCACAAACAGAGATCCCCCTGCCTTACTGGCAGTGAGGACACGCAACATTCAGGGAGAGGAACAGACCATGTGCCAATGGTTCTGTCACCTACAGAGATTCTCTCACCTGGATGAGCAATTGGTTTTTAGGTAGACGGAATACACCGCACTGAGGCTGTGTCACCAATAGAGATTCCCTCTCCTTAACGAGCCGTTTGTTTGTACTCTCTGGCTCCTGAATCTCATAATAGCGTGGATATTCTTTCTTTCCCATTGCCAGTGGGCCAAGGCTCCTATGCAGGTGATCAGGACCGTAAAGGCAAGTCCCTGGAGATTCCTGACAGGCTGGGAATCGGCAAGGTCTGGTAAGTGATGGACACTGTTCTGGGTGTCTGAGGGGAGGAAGAGTTGGTTTTCCTTAGGGACCATGTAAAACATGTTTGAGACGACAAGGAAAAGAATGAGGGGATCCCAAATTAGAGCGGTCTGGCCAAAAAGTGTATGGAACTGCTGGAAGTCCTCACAAATATAACAGATTGGGTGTTTGGGGGCGGCCATCAGCCTGACCTATCCACAGAAGATACCTCCTTCGAGTCTCAGAAGAGGAAAAAAGGGCCCCGAAATGAAAGTGGGAAAAAGACCTCCCAGAGTCCCACTGTTGATCTCGGTTCCAGTCAATGACAGAAAAAATGATTAGGAGGTCTAGTAAGCTGAGCCAGAGAGAGGTGTGAAGCCTTCTCTATAGCCGTAATTCAAGGAAGCTGATCAGGGAGGTCGGCTTGACAGTAGAGGTGTAAACACTTAACAGAGTCAGAAGGTGGCAATTCGTCCACCGTTGCTGCCGGCAGTGGTGAAGGACGCAAGCGAGAGGCCGGGAAGGAGAGTTGTGAGTAGGAAAATAAAACAGCATTAGGGCCATTTCACGTTAGCAGCGACAGAGTAGTCCCTTCTCAGGTGAATGAGGCAAGGAGCAGAGGCATGTAAGACAGGAGGGGCAACTGTCATGCAAATGAACGAAAGCCTGGGAAGGTGCAAGGCAGCCGGCGGGCGCAATCCTACCTTTGGCGAATGTGAAAGCGGGGAAGCCGTAAAGCAGGCTGCGGGAAGCTGCAAAGCAGGCGCGGGGAAGCCGCAAAGTAGGCGCCGCAAACGTACCTCTGACCAGAAAGCCGCGGGAGCTACTAGGCAGTAGCCCAAACGTACCGTTGCGGATTCGACTCACGGTAAGAGCAGTGTCACGGGGTGAACGTACGTTATAACAAAATAGCTTGAACCGAGGAGGTCAACGGAAGGCCCGGACCAGCAATCTCGGTTCACGATAGTAAGCAAAGAATTGCAAACTACCCCGTTACGCTTAAGCACAAAGCAAAGTTTATTTAAGCACAGGTACACTCTGGGTGGGGGGGGGGGGGAGAGAAGGAGGGAGGGGGAGGGGAGGAGGGGGAGGGAGGGAGTGAGAGAGAAAGAGAGAGAGAGAGAGTGAGTAGGCTGTTTCTGAGAGCGGGCTGTTTCAGCGAAGTGAAGCAAGGCCAAAGCTAATTTTATCGACCCAAAGGTACACTCTCAGAGGGAGAGAGAGCGGGTTGTTTCTGCGAATGGAAAGCAGCATTCCTATACACGCTTAAGGGTGCTTTTAAGGAGCATTTTGCAGGGAGGTGGGGGTGAGTGACAGGGTATCATTATTTGATTGACAGTCCCGAGCTATGGAACAAGTTTACTGCTGCGCATGCTCTCACCCTTGAATCGCTAAGAAACGCCCACGGGGTGGGGTGGGGCGGCAAAACCACATGTAGATTTTTTTATAATTATGGTATAATGAGTTTGGGTTTACTATAGGTTATACGCCTGTCTGGTCTGGGCATGCGCAGCCGGGGGAGCTCCCATTGTGTTACTGTGCCCCTCTATTATCAGGATAAGCTGCCCACCACACGACCATAGTTTTACCCGTCTGGGTGGTGCCAAGGGAGAGTCCCCAGATGGCTGGGTGTGTGACTTAATTTCGTCTTGATTTTCTCACCACTGTCACCTCCTTGCTGCTAATGTCTAACTACCTAACAAAAGTACTACTTCCACCTAGGTATATCAGGTTATAAATTAAGCAGAGGATGATATTTGTAAGAGAGAGCCAGATATAACCAGAACTCATCGGTGCTTGTGTTAATACAACATATGGAATAATTGTAGTTATGTGTGTGCATAAATTGGTCCTCAGGTTCTCTACCAGGTTTCATCCATATCCTTTGATGAATCCGCTCGGGCATCTTCAGCATCCACGGCAACAATGAAACACGTAAGCCAGTATCATACCATGAAGAGCTGGCAAGGTAGGGCATTTGGGGCATTTAGTACACTTAAAATTCATACCATATCCTTTAAGATATCAGTTAAAATTTTGTGAAATGACTGTTTTGCTCAAGATCAACATATCTACCATTTTGAGCATGTACTTATATATTAGGCACCTTAACTATGTAATTGCTAATATGTTAGCAATGTTAATCCTAACAACAATATTATCTCTATTGAATTTATGAGGAAGCCGAGAAGATGTAATTCACTTGAAGGCACACAGCTAGCAAATAACAGAGCCAGGATTCAAAGCTGAGCCCGTCCGGCTCCAAACCTCAGCCAGACTCACATCCTTATACACTCCCACTCCAACTGTACTAAAGCAAGTGTCCCCCCCATCCCCCCACCGACCTTTTTGTTTCTTCTTTGCCATTTTGATACATTCATTTGCAGTCTGTTAAACTGGCTTTTTATGTAGACTTTGTTTGTTAATGGATGTTAATACTTCTGTTCTAGAACTAGCTTTCCCTCCAGGGGGCCCAGGAACATTTCAAAGCCACATTGAGCAGTGACAAATAGTTTCCTTAACAAATTTCTCACCTAGTCATAAAGTGATTGTGGATGTTGCCAGTGTATATTTGTGTTTACATCCTGACTGTAAGCACTAGGGCAGGAAAACATCAAAGTTTTGTGGGTGACAAAGAATCACCTCTGATCTTCACTTCAAAGACAACCAAACAAACAAAAAAAGCCCTTCCCATCAACACCTTTGGGATTAGTGTCAATTAAGCTTTCTCCTCAACTTGTCTATACAAGTATGCACGTTATAATGAATGAAGCTTGTTAAGAAACCATAAACCTCCTCTAAAATGGCAGTAAAATACCTACAGCACACACATAACTTTTCCTGATGTATTATAAGAATTTTAGTAAATGAACCCTTTTCATGCCTTAGCCCTGATTCTCTAACCCCAATTTTAAAAAAGTGCCAATAAGGCCCATCAAAAAGAGGGATGAGCGCTGTTTCTAAGCCCCCAAATCTAAACTGACATTTTCTGTAACGTCTGCAGAACTTTCCTTTCCTTCCTCTGCTGGGCCCACATCTAACTATTCCTCTTCGTCTGAGCACAAACTCAGCTTCACAAAGCCTTTTGTTCTGGATCTGGGACTTGTTCAAAATTCTCAAGTCTCAAGTCAGAATGGCCATCATCAAAAAATCTACAAACAATAAATGCTGGAGAGGGTGTGGAGAAAAGGGAATCCTCCTACACTATTGGTAGGAATGTAAATTGGTATAGCCACTATGGAGAACAGTATGGAGGCTCCTTAAAAAACTAAAAATAGAGCTACCATATGATCCAGCAATACCACTCCTGGGTGTATATCCAGAGAAAATCATGGTTCAAAAGGATACATGCACCCCAGTGTTCACTGCAGCACTGTTTACAATAGCCAAGACATGGAAGCAACCTAAATGTCCATTGACGGAGGAATGGATAAAGAAGATGTGGTACATATGTACAATGGAATACTACTCAGCCATTAAAAAGAATGAAATAATGCCATTTGCAGCAACATAGATGGACCTGGAGATTATCATACTAAATGAAGCAAGTCAGAGAAAGACAAAGATCATATGATAATGCTTATATGTGGAATCTAAAAAAAAATTATACAAATGAACTTATTTACAAAATAGAAGCAGACTTAGAGAACCAACTTATGGTTACTTATGTTTACCGGGGTGGGGAGGGAATAGTGGGGGGGAGGGATAGTTAGGGAGCGTGGAACTGACATGTACACACTGCTATTTTAAAAATAGACAGCCAACAAGGACCTACTGTAAAAAAAAAAAATAAAAATTTAAAAATTAAAAAAAAAATTCTAAGCCTACCTCCACCTCCATCTCTTCTGGGACATGGCAACCTGAGGAAGGAGGTCCTGCTCCTGGAACTCTTCTGGGGCTGGTTTTGTGTCTCATTTCTGTCTCCACAGTGCCCGGTGCTACCTCGACCACATCACTTACTGTCTGACCGTCACCCATGAACTCTTGGAGAACCAGGACTATGTTTGGATCATCTTTGTATCCCAGGCACGTAGCCCGGTGCTCAACAGAGCTGGTGCTCAGTTAGTGCCTGTTGCCCAATTAAGTGCATGAATGGAAGTGAGCCCACCCTTCACTCATGAGGCTGAAAATGAGAGTCCCCAGGAGTCTGGGGAAGGAGAAGGAGAACCCCTAGTGGCGTATGTCACCTGGAGCAAGGACAGGCAGTTGGAGGATGTGATGTAGAAAGGTCAGAGGGAGGCAGAGGAAGTACACTTAGTAAGTAGAAAGGGGCTCATCAGGCACAGGCTGAGTTGAGGTAGATGATGAATGACAGCCGTTACTAGGCACAGGCTAGAGCTTCAGGCCCCAGAGGGCTGATATCATTTTCCTTGTAATCAGTGTCCATGATAGATGCTATCCTTTTTAACTCTTCCCATCCAGAAATGTTTGGCTGGGATTCTGTATTTCTGTATTATATATTTATGTGAGGTCTATGCTAATGTGGTCGTTCCCTCCTTTGTGTGATAAATACTTAAAAGCTTCCTCAGTTGTGTACACTCATGACCTTCGTGATGGGTCTGCCCAAAAAGGAGCTTGGTAAGACCCCCAGGCTGGATCAGATTACCTGTAAGTAATCTATTATTGAATTTGATTAAGGGCATTATGAAATACCTTAAAATGGTTTTTAAACATTTCAATTAAAATGCCCTGAATTTAATAATTCATTCAGTCAACAAATATGTGTTGAGCTTCAAGTGTGTGTTAGCTACTATGTTAGATCTAAGGAGATGGCCTCGTACAGCCCACAGTCTTAGTTAAAATTAAAGTAGGAAAATTATATGTAAAAACGTTGCACTTTTCCCGTTCCCTCTATACTTCTACAGCCACTGCCATGAAGAATATGAAAGAATGTGAACACAAGCAAAAGACAGAATATCCATTATTTTACATTTCATCTGGATTCTGGCATCTATAAAATGGGTGATTTCTCCTCTGAGTTTCTGAAATAAGATAAGACTTGATATGGGAGAATTTTATGAATATGGATTAATTTTCTTCATTATGTAAAATTCATCCCAGACTCCAGATAACAAACGTTAATAATAGCATGGCCAGAAGCACAAAGCAAATATGTTACATGGACTCAGTTGCAGTAAACAGAATTCACACCAGCAACTGCAGCTCAGCTGGTCTCAGAGTCCCCGAGGTAGGGAGAGGCCGCCCCTTCCTGGTCTGCTCCTTCTTCAAACTCATCCAGGAGAGAAGCCCTTCCTTCCCTGAGGAAGAGGAAGGAAGGGAGCAGAGACAGACAAGCATGTTATTCTACTAGAAATACCTCCACCTGGAACCTATAGGCATAGGGAATTAAGCACTTCCCACTAACCAGCTATGTATTTTGAAATAGTTGATTTCGTTCCTTATGATTCTGACCTAGATTCTGTCTTTCAAAAGCAAGTATATCACAATGTGTATCTGACCTAATTGCTGAAATAAGGACTGCGTTCTCCTACAGTGATGTAGACCAGTAACCATTGCCTAGGATGGAAAAGATATTCTCTGACTAGTCAGAGCTCTGCAAAAGCACCACGTTTAAGAATTTTTCTTCTTCATGTACCATCAATCCCAGGCCTGCGGCATCAGTATTGGGATTGATGGAAAGATCTCAGAGTGATCAACAATCATTCTAAAGCACATTATCACAAACTCCTCAACTGGCTTGACATGTAAACACGTGGACCATATCCTGACACGCCAACTTACTTTTGGCATGTTTTTTTTCCAGCAAGCTAGCCTCATTCAACATGGCTTTAATAATGTATTTCAGTCTTACTAATCTTACTGAAAATAACAGTTTTGAAAAAACAAATAGACCTCAATTTGTAAGGCAACCCTTTCACTTCCCTCCTACTGTTTTGATTATCACTTGAAAGATTTATCTTATTCTCCTTTTGTTTAAATTTGGATACTGGAATTTTAAAGAGCAGCTGATAAAGTACATATTCCAGACTTTAAAGTTTTAGCCTAATATTAACTCGTCAGAAAAAAAAATCCAGCAGATTTTCACTTTTCATGAAAATATAGCAATAAAAAGGCATCTGCAGTTACAAAACAGGTCAAGGTCATTTGTGGCTCTCATTAATCCTGCCCCTCCTGTGAAAAAGGCTAAAAGCATTGCCTACGTTTTGCAGATGGAAAAAAAGTAGCAGGTTCCATCTTGCTCTGGGTATAATAGCAAAGCCTGTGGTAGAGCCAGAAATAGAAGCTGGAGGGATTTGTGTTCCTTTTCTGATGTAGAACAGGACTCATCTGAAGCAGTCTCATTAAATTGTGCTACTGAAGAAGCAGGTCTAGCTCTTCACTCCATTTTCTTTAATAGAATTAAATAGTCCATTTTTTGCTGTACTTTCAATTGGATACCTTATGCTAATTAGTTTAACTGGCCAAATATAATTTATATACTACTTTCATAGAGCACATTGGATGCTAAGCATAATGGATGTTGACTAAAAATATATATTCACAACCTAAAAGTTGAGAGTTATGTATTATTTGGTGGAAATTTTTAGGACTTCAAGCCCGGGAGGTAGCATCTCAAGTAACCCTGAGAGAACTGCTCCAAGGAGGCGAGGTAAGGGCCAGGACCTATAGGAGTTTTGCAACAAAGGGCAGGTAGTCTGAATGTCAAAAGATTATTGTAAATGAAAGAAAACCAGATATCTCAAGTTAAGGAATTTAGCGCTTTTCTATGCATAGGAAGATGCAAGAGTCTGGGCTCATTGAAATCATTCCTTTGATATGCACCTCAGCTCTCCAGGCCAGTGTTTTCACATCGGTGTTTTCTCAGGACTCACCATAGGGAGTGGCTGCAGTCTGATGGCTGCTAGATGGCAGGTATTCTTTTCCTTCCTGAGTTCCCTCGGGGCTCACCAGGTTACCTTCGGCTGCGGCTGCAATCGCTGATGACTGTGACATCCTTTGTTTACTGACATGGCAGGCAATATTCCATTTCTCATGGATAACATGTAATTATTTTAAAGAGCGCTTTTTTTTTTTAAGAAAAAGCAATATTTAAAATCCAGTATAATCAAATACTGTAGGACAGGAAGTACCATTGTTCAGGTTCAGCTGGTCAACATGCAACTTCTAATATGGCTATCAACATAATTCTAGATTTTCTCAGAGTTCTAATTGAAATTTCACAATCACTTTTAGGGAAAAGCACCTTCAAAGTTACAGAAATTGAGAATTCCATGCTGCCATCCTCTGTCCACCATTTGGCCATTGCAGCTATGATTTCAGTTTCCTTCCCTAAGGTTATGTTTGTGTACACGTGTTGGGGAGGAACCTGACCCACTGTTTGGATGTGCTCACAATTCCTAATATGTTTACCAGCCACCTAAACTATTAGAGTGGCAGGAGAACAGCTCTCAAAAAATATTAGCAATATGTGGGTCCTCTGGTACAAAATGAGAAATTGTGTACCCAGTAGGTGGCTGAAAGGAGTAAATAAGCTAATCTGTGTAGAGCAGTTTAAGGAGTTCAGAGCATGTAGTAAGTGGGCGATAAAGGTTAGCTCTTACGGTCTTCAACATGCTGGCCTGAACACATGCCAGCCTTGCAAACATCAACTTTCCTGACCTGCATGTATACAACACATTATTAATGAGCATTATATATGGGCAGTTTTATGGTCTACAAGTTCTGGCAGCCACCAGCATCTCCAGATAACCCCGCCCTCCACAAGCCCAGTTTGTATCATGCCTATCCTGCATCTCTCTCCATCCCCATCCCTTGGCTTTTTGTGCAGAAGTCACAGCAGCCTTCGTACATTCCCATGAATGCACTGAGCTCCTTCCTGGAGCCCACACTCTGCACATGCTCTTCCCTCTATGTGGAACTAAACCCCAGGCTCCTCTGCTTTGCCTTATAAACTCATCTTCAATTTTCTGCTTAATCACCCCTTCCTCAACCTCACAGCTGAGACTCTGACCTCCCTCTTAGCTCTTCAGTGGTAATTTCACGTTTTAAAAATGTGATTCTTTATTAATATGTTTTACCCACTAGACTAAAAGTTCCACATGGGCAAGGTCCATGATTTGTTCTGTTTTTTTTTTTTTTTCTTTTTCTTACTATCTATGTACCTCTAGGTCTACCACAGGGCTTGGCATATGGTAGTTCTCAATACATATGAGTTCTATAAATGAATACACACAGCCCAACAGGAGGCAGTTCCTTCCAAGGACTGAGCATTTCTCTCTTTCCACTTTATTTCACAATCACTGTTCCCCTCACCCCTGGCTTTACTCAGCTGTACTGTGAAAACAAACATGTTTTGGAAGGCAAAAATAGCTTGGGGAAAATAAAATGTAATTTAATTGAAAAGGGAGAGGGAGGAAAAGAGACATCAATGAAATAAACAGAGTTATAAATGGGGCAGTGAATCAGCATAAGCAAAGGGCAGTGTGAATAGTGGTTACACCCATTTTTTGAGCCAGACTGAAGAGCAAAAGAGAGAGAAATTTGAAGAGGCAGGAGATAAAAAATAAATAGCCTGGCAGGGCTGAGGAAGCTAATAGGACTGGAGCCCAGACCAGAGCAGTGGGATTGGTGCTGCTCTGGGGGAAGGGTTCCCCCCAGCTGGCAGAACACTGGGGAGGATAAAGCAGGCTGCAGGCCTATTCAGGGCTGGGAGAGGAGACCTGGGAATCTGAAGGGTTTGAAGACCACTATCCCATCCCCATGACAGTTAGCCTCCTTCCCGAGCATCCTCTCACTAGTGACTGCCACCAGGACTGTGGACCATGTGTCCCGTAGCCCAGGGCCATTGTCCTTGTCCATCTTGGTCCCCTCTGCAATATGGATCCAAATAGGACCCTACTCGGGATCTCTGGTAAACAGCCTTCCATCATATTTAGTCATTTCTACAGTGAAATATATTTTCCAAAGCAGCACAGTAACGCTAGTCATGACAAGTTTTGCTTCTTTGTTTCTTAGTGCCATAAGGGGCATTTGTTCACAGCAAAGACTACTGTCTCTATCTTTAGTTTCCCAAGTTGTAATAAAATACTTAGGTTTTTCTCCTTATCACTTATTACCCTACATTTTATTTTTACATCTTGATTGTTTTTGTTCTCCACTAGAATGTCAAAGGCCTTTGTTTCGCCTTTTTAAAGACTAGAAGGGTGCATGGCACATAGTAGGCACTCAAATTAAACTGTGGCATAGGAACGAGCAGCTCAGCATTCTAGGGGGTTGTGTGACCGGGAGCCCTGGACCAGGCGCTAACCTGAAGAGAGGATACAGGAGAAGGCCTCGCTAGGAGAGATCTTGTGGAAGGAACGTTGGCCTGGGAGAACCAGATGCACGAGGGCTAAGGCCTGGGGAAGCGCCAGATAAATCCGGTTTCCGCGTGCGGACTGCCTGAGGCTCCAAAAAGCACGCTCGGCGCACAGTCAGCTAGCTCTCCCGCCGCCGCCGCCGAAGTCGAAAGACCGGGGCCCCCGCCCCTCTCGGCCCGAAACTTCCCTGGGATTGGTTGCCTACCCCACGGCCCTCCTCCCGTCCCGCCCCCTCCCCAACCATCCCGGGGGTTGGCTGCCCGCCCCGCAGCCCTCCTCCAGGTCCCGCCCCACCTGCTGGGCCTCCGCGGGTTGTGGGTCTCTTTGTGCCACCGAGTTGGGCGGTGAGTGTTACCGTAGTCTGCGGTCTCTTGGCCTCTTGCGGCGGGGAGGGTTCCCGGCCGGTCCGCGGGCCCGGGTGGGGCTGGGCTCGCCTTGCGTCCCTTCGAGCTTTGCCCACCCGGAGCTCTGCTGCTCCCGGCGGCCGGAACGCAGGAGTAGAGCAGCCCTCGGCGGTCCGGGGAGGGGTGGGAGGGAGGGACGGCAGTGCCCGTCCCGGGGCCGCGCGAGGCACAGACACTGCGCCCAGCCTCCCGGAGGCTTCCCGGCCTGCTAGCCCGCGCGTGGTAACAAGTTTGCGCTTTGCTTCCCCAGGGCGCAGCCGCGGCTACTTTGCAGCGGGTTCGGGCCAGGCCCAGCCTGCGGCGGCAACAGCGGGTCTCGGACCGACCGTGAGCCTGGGGAGTTTGTCTCCAACGACTGCGGGTGTAGCGGCCTGAGTTCTAAGCGCAGGTATGTTCCTGTCTTTGAGTGAAATGAAATGACCCGGGCTCGAGCACGTGGTCAGTTACAACTGGAGGATTCCCAAGCACGTGTTTCCGGCTCTCCTTTAACAAAGGAAGCAGACGTTCACAAGCAGAACAGCTGCTTCTAGTGGGTTTTCAGACTCGGTTAAAGAAACTGCTGAGGTCCACGGACACTGACGAGAGAGGAACGCAGGACATCGTAGAGAACCCTGTGAAAAACCCAAATCGCCCTTTCCTGTGCCCTTTTAAGGTTGACGCAGTGCCTTAAGAGTCTTAACACGTAAGGGTAAAGAAAGTCTCCATAAAACCCAGGGAAGAGATTGTAGAACTCCTCTTTGGATCCTGTCTGGAGTCACAGCTGAACCAGAAGAAAAGTTCCTTTCATTGTGAGCACCTTTGTGATATTTTTACACAGCTCAGAGCAGAAGTGATGGATTCAAACTTAACCTTAGCATTGATAGTACAAGTGTTGGTATTTGTCATTGAAGGCCGGGACAACGCACTAGAATGATATAAAGACTATAAAATTGAGAAGAGCATCTAAATGCACCAGTTGACAAAGGTCATAAAACTTCCAGAGTCACACTTCACTGGGTAGAAACAATAGTTACCTTCTCCTGTCATGAAATATCTCAGGGTATGCAAAAACTCACCCCAAATGCTTTGACTCAATTTTGTCCATCCCTCTCCCAAAGATGAACAATTATGCAAATCTTTATGGGCAGTTGGCTCTTGCCACTAATGGATTACCAACTTTGCTGTCCCCGCCAAACCTTTATATGCCTTCCTCCCAGATATACCACAGAATCCTTTACTGAAGCATTGAAATTCACATTGTCCATCTCCTAGCCCTCAGATTACTCAGTTTTGACAAACCTTTCCACCTATATTGCCATGAAAAGAGTGGGATAGATGCAGGTATTCCAGGACAACCTTTTCCCTTTCACATACACCCCACAGAATATTTCTCATGTCAGTTGGACCCTATGGCATCAGACATCCCCTGTGCCTAAGTACATTAACTTGGCTGCCACCTTGATTCAGAAGCCAGTAGCCTTACACAAGCTTCCCCTTTTCACCTTTTTGTTCCCATGCTGTATCAGTTCTTACAAGTCCATAAAACATAACACCTCTCTTCTCAATGAAAGACCACCTATGAACAGGCCTGTTAAATACCCCTCCATCATCTTGTACCTCTAATACTCTTAAACCCCTCATGATAAAGAGCCATTCCACATGGTTACCTTATAACCATCGAGATGATTTCTAAACCACAAGAAGACCTCTTGGACATGTCCTTTAGCAAGCCAGACATGCTCTTCTGTGTTATGGCTCTTGTAAACAAAATTTTCAGGGAAGCTGACTATGCCACAGCAAACACTTGCTGCATGCTGCCCACTAGAAAATCAGCCCAAGCTACAGAACTCATAGCTCTTCCTAGGGCTGATACATTGGCAAAAGGGAAAGCTACAAACATTTACACCGACTAGATAAGCCTTTAGAGTCTGTCAGGCTGTTAGCACACTTTGGCAGTTCCACAGATTCTTGACCTCTGCAGGTACTGGTACTTCCTACAAATTATTTCCCAGTGTACCACCTATAAATCTACCAAGTTTCTGGAGGTAACCAATGTAGCTCAGGGAGTCCTCCAAGACCCACACTGTCCTTTATGGCACTCCAGGTGGACTTTATAGACTTACCTCCAGCCCTAGGCTCTTTTCACTGTTTAGTTATTGTCTGCATGTTTAGTGGATGGTCTGTGCTAGCCAACTAGACATACTGATGCCACAACAGTTGTAACAAACTAATAACTTAGATTATTCCTTGTTTTGGCATTTCTTTATGAACTGAATCTGACGAAGGAACTTTTTTTTTAATTTTTAAATTTTTCATACAATTTTTAAAGGTTACAGTCCATTTACAGTTGTTGCAAAATATTGGCTGTATTCCCCGTGTCGTGTAGTACATCCTTGGAGCCTGCAAACCCAATAGTTTGTACCCTCCAGTCCTCCACCCCTATATTGCCTCCCCCGGCCTCCACTGGTAACCATTAGTTTGTCCAAGGAACTCACTTTACAGCAGAAACAAATCACTTGCTCACAAAGACTCAGAGAGGATATTCGTTAACATTTCATACTCCCTACCATCCCTTATCCTCAGGGGAAGGAAGACCTTAAAATGTAGACATAAAAAAGAATGCCAGGGGGAAAATAAATTTATCTAGAAACTAGACTTACATGGCTAGAAGCATTATCCCTGGCCCTTATACAGATCCAGGATACTCCAAAGGGACCCCTCTTGAAATAGTTTTTAGTCACCCCAGTGCCAGCTGGCATCTCTAAACCTTCCATTCCTGGATTGGGTGAGCAACATGGGGACATGAGTGAACAATTCATTACTCTGACTAGTTATATACGAGAACTTCTATACTTGGTGCATCTCATCAACAGGTGAAAAAAAGCATGGTCCTCACTGACAGGCCTTGCCATCCCTTTCTTCCAGGAGATGAGTATACATCAACATTTTTAGAAGAAAACGTACATTGTCACCTTGCTGGGAGAGGCCTTAGGAAGTACTGCTAACCATCTACCCTGTCATCAGAATAAAAGTCCTCCTGGATTCACATGAGATACCAAGCTAGATCCATATCATCACCCCCCAGGACAATTAGAAGGCCATCCCTATGTGTGACCTCAAATTGAGGATTTCAAGAGCTTACTCAGGCTCCAGAAGCAGACGACACCACCAAGTAGCCAGCTTTACCCAAGATCTCTGATCAAGAATTTTGTCTCCATTTATCTTCCCTTGCAACCTCTGCCTGACCTGCAAAATTCTCTGACATAGAAATTTAAACAAAACCCTTCCTCTTTCAGTTACAGAAGGACTGACTGGAGGTTGCTTGTCTAAACCTATCCCTCCCTCTGTTCCCCCACTACGGGCTCCCTTTCAGACTATGTCTTGCTTCAGCGAATTCTTACTGCTTTTTCAACAGTTTTAGCATGGCCACCACACCCATTCACACCAATCTTTCAGACCCTGGCCACCTTAACTAATCAGTCTAATTGCTGATTATGTCAGCGTCTAAATAACGCACCAGAACCTGAACTAGGTTTTGTCCCTGCCAGTGCAAGCACCTGGTGGACCCATTCTGGGCAGTGGAAGTAAGGAAGGCACTCTGCTTCCTCCTACGGCAGAGTGGCTTGGCATTGGGGAACCCCCATGGAGGCTTGAGGTCTGTCCTTCACTCAGGTGAGGGTATTGGAGGGAAAATTTTCTCTTTGCATTGAAAATAAAAACAGCACTGGACCCTTCCTAGGTAACATACCAAAACAATACTGTAATCGAACACTGGTTTGACTCCAACAGATGACACCTTCAAATCCTCCAAAGATGTTATAAATGAGTTCCAGACTGATTATTATAATGATACAAATGTTTGCTTAGTCACTGGACAGTATTCCTGGTCTGCAGGCCACACAAATAGGACCTGGAACAGCTCAGCTGTTCCCCTGGTTGGTCTGCCTGATACCCCAGGCCACAAATGGGTCGACCAAAATTCTGGAATGACCTTTCTCGGTAGCTGCCAAAACCAGACTGAAGGTCTCCTCTTACCAGATATTTCGTAGCCTGTTTTGCTCTTACAGCCTGACAGAGGCACATGGGAAATGGAGATATACAGATGCCAACATAACTAACGACAAAGGCCACCATGGACACCGAACTCCAACCTGGTGGGTCACAGGTTCCACTCTGACCTTGTTTGTGAACACCTCTGGTCTGTTTATTTTATGTGGCAATAAGGTATATAAAGGGTTCCCACCTAAATGGTCAGGGCGATGTGGACTTGGCTACCTGGCACCTTCCCTCACTAGTTATCCCACTTTAAATGCTAGCTGGATTACAAACCTGGGCTCCTTCAGGCATAAAGTAGCACCAAGTAGACGCATCCAACCAGACATTGTAGGCAGGCCACTCATGTATCGCAATACTGATTCAGTAAGGACCCTTTTTCCAAGCTTGAAAACTTCTGATTTAGAAGAAGCAATTCTGAACATTTCCAAAGTCATGGAACAAGGATTCACTGGCACCCCGCAGACCTTGAAAGCACATCCGTCAGGGGTTAGCAGTTTCGCCTCTGTGCTCTGAAATCGCCATCTCCTGGCTACATGGGCTGCCCAACAGGGAACACAGTGTGCCATCATTGGCAGACAGTGCTGCTTGTATGTAAATAAATCAAAAGTACAGGATAGTTTGAACCGTATAAAAGAACGGGTTGACATCCTACATAAAATGAGTGAAGCACCGTTGATTAATTGGACTGACCTCGAGAATAAGAGACTGGTTCAGTGAAAAATGGGGCTCTGTGTTGGGTTTTGCTCTTTTATGCGTATTCATCGTTATCTATGTTTTTGTTCGCAGATCTCTTAACCTCCCGACTTCTAATCCATGTCTCCCCATAGCAATCTCCCCAGCTCCTTGCCTATGAAACTTCATGATAGGTTATAGCAGGGAAATGAAGGGACTCACCTCACCAAAATGGCATAATGACTATTGAAACTGAGACCATCTGAACAAACAGCAGCTGCTGGGAAAAAGAAAAAAGAAAAACACCAAAAATACAGAAAATTTTCTCTGAACTTCCCTTTGATAAGTAAAGCAGGTCTTTCTAAGTATTCAGCTGCTGTAAGCCCTCTCTGGCATCAGGACCTGCCAAGGAACTGTGTAAATACATCCTGGGAGAACCTTCCGTACTTTCCCACTGAGGCCTTAATACCTTTCCCCACCCCACCCCCATCCTATTAAGCTGGTATATAAATCCTTACTCCTTACAGCATGCTCTTGCCTACATGTATAATAATCTTGGCTTCTATTAATCTGTTAATTCACAGGCCCCCAGTACTTCAACCTAAGTTGGTAAAGAAAAGGTTTTCATCCCAGTAACACTTTTTAGACTTTTCTGGATCCACCAGAGAATGTGTTCAAATACATAAGGGAATTTGGAAACCTTGATTTTGTTGGAAAGTGAAAGAATCCAGTGTACATGTACACAGGCTCTGTGGAAATCCTTTTAAATTTGTCTCAAACTGTGTGTTTAATAACTGACTGAAAACTTTCTCTCTATTTCCCTTAGGGAGAAAGCTGTAGACCATTTAATCTGGGATGATCTGCTGTACTCTCCTGATTACCCGTGAGCATTTAATCTACGGTCTAAAGGGTGTTTGTCTGGTATGAGTTGTAGCTGTCTTACGATTATGGGCAGCAGCAGCGAGGGGGGCTGTAGGGACCAAGCGGAGGTAGCATTTATCGTATTGCACGTGTCACTCCATTGCTCCTGTCCTTACATTATTCCGTTTAATTCTCACACAGTGTTCTTCCCGTTTTACAGATGAATAAATTGGAAGGGTAGATAACTTGCTAAAGATTATACCATTACTGGGCCTTCCTGGTGGTCCAGTGGTTAATACTCCACACTCCCAATGCAGGGGGCATGGGTTCAACCCCTGGTTGGGGAACTGAGATCCCACGTGCCATGCAGCGCAGCCAAAAAAAAAAAAAAAAGACTATACCATTACTGAAAATAAGAGCAAGATGCAGAACTGGTATCTAGTGTGCAACCTTTCATAGAGCAGAGGAAAGAAGAAAAAATACACAGTCATTCCTCGGAGATATTGCGGGTTTGGTTTCAGACCACTGCAATAAAGGGAGTCGCACAAATATTTTGGTTTCCCTGTGCAAATAAAAGTTATGTTTACACGATACTGTAGTTTATTGTAGCAACATGTCTAAAAAACAAAGCACATCCCTTTATTAAAAATAGTTTCTTGCTAGAAAATGCTAACCATCACCTGAGCCTTCATCAAGTCAATCTTTTTTGCAATAGTGACTTCACAGATCACCATAAGAAATATAATAATAATAATGAAAAAGTTTGAAATATTGCAAGAGTTGCCAAAATGTGACACAGATGCAAAGTGAGCAAATGCTGTTGGAAAAATAGAACCAACAGACTTGCTCCACACAGGGGTGCCACAAACCGACAATTTGTAAAATATGCAGTATCTGCAAAGTGCAATAAAGTGAAGCAATAAAACGAGGTATGCCTGTATGTATACATACATATACTTACTCAGCTTTGCAAAAAGACAACTGAAAGTTGAATATAAACAAACTAATGAACATTATAGCAAATTGACAACTTCACATAGAGAAAATTATTTGAAAAGTTATTTCAAGCTATGCCAAAAAATGAACAGTATTCTGGGTACATCCTTAGAGGTGGGTTTATTGTTCATAGTGATAGTGATATCAAAAGAAGATAAAATATGAAAACTGTTGGAGTGGTACAGGGCATAGTAAGAGGGGGGCTCCTGAGCAGCAGTCCTCTATCTGTTCCTTTCCTGTGTGTGTAAGCAAACAGTAGTTAAATTCTTGCACTGAAACTAGAGAAACCATTAAAAGATGAGCGTTCAGCTTTCGGTATTGGGCATTTTGTGGTACCTGGATAGATGAGGGTCATGGGATGCTGAATTAGAGTGGCAGGAGTGTTCTAAGCAATTGGGGGAAGTGATCAGAAAAGAAATCTAGATTCTTGACACAATCTCAATTTTCTTCTGTAAAATGGAGAAAAACAGTAAAGGGTAGGTAGGCCACCACTGCTTTCTCTGTGGCCTTTGTGACAAAAACTGATACAAAGTTTATTGTTAATGAATTTCCTTTCAGGAGAAGATTGATAGCTACTGACCCTTGGAATTCAGTGCTCAAGGGTCACTTTTAAAGAGGTTTGAGACACACTAGATTATAAACTTATTTGTATACCTATTGTCTGTTCCCTGGTAGAATGTAAGCTTCACAAGGACAGGCATATTTGTTGAATCACAATGAAGAGGGTTGTGGTGAGGATTAAGTAATGCATGTAAAGCTGACCTTGGGCATTGCTTAACTAAATGTAAGATAGAGTTCACTTACAGCCAATATGAGTAGCAGGTTTGAACTTCGGCATTGGTTGTTGTCAGATGTAAATTTCCAAAAACTTATGAATAAAGTTGATTATATGCCATTTTGGAGTTCTGATCATGACTTACTTTGTTTCCCTTTTCAAGTATTCGGGTACATTAGAAACCTTATGCATATATGCAAATCTACTTATTCAGCCCTTATTTCACACCATTGAGTTCTAACAAAGTTAGGAGGAAAAGTTGTGAAATGAGAGTGTAGTAATTGGAATGTTAGAAAATGTCTATTGGGGGGCTTCCCTGGTGGCGCAGTGGTTGAGAGTCCGCCTGCCGATGCAGAGGACACGGGTTCATGCCCCGGTCTGGGAAGATCCCACATGCCGCGGAGCAGCTAGGCCCGTGAGCCATGGCCGCTGAGCCTGCGCATCCGGAGCCTGTGCTCCACAACGGGAGAGGCCACAACAGTGAGATGCCCGCGTACCGCAAAAAAAAAAAAAAAAAAAAAGAAAATGTCTATTGGAAGGATAAGGTCTTATTCTATCAACTGGCATGAGTGATTTCGAGGTGTGTTTAGCCACACAATATTGCGTTAAAGGATATACACCTTTTCTGCTTCCTTATGTAAAGTTTGTAGGGCATGAAAAGTTATAGAAAATAGTTTCAAAATTATTAATGGACACATTTTTGATACTTAGATCTTAAGTTATTTTGTAGGACAGATACTGTCTTTCCATCAGTTTGTAACAGATGGAGCACAAGATATGTTAGTTGGCAAAAGAGTTTATTAGCCAACTGAAAAGCCTCAGATGTTTTAACAATTCATTGAATTATTTATCAACATTTACCAAGACTCAGTGAAAGATGCCAGAAAGCAGGGGCCATTGTAATCAATTCTGTTAGAATTAAGAGTAATCCTTTGAATGATATTTGTTACAATGATAAATGATATGAACACCTTAATCTACAAATAGAATTAAGATGGGAGACAGCTTCAAGAAGCACTTGAATTGTGTTCCACCAGACTACCAAATAGGGGAGACTTATCAAGGCAAAAACTGCAAGGTTACAGTTGTTACATAACTTGTTTATTAAGAATTACAATGGGAGCTGGCAGGAAGTAAGGGTGCTTGTTAAATAAGGATTGATTGGGGTCTGAATTGGTTGCATGGTTACACGGGGGAACAACCTTGAGATAAGGTTGCAGCTAGCAGATGGTTTAAAAATGGCTGGTGGGAAAGAAGATATACACATTGCCAACAAACACATGGAAGGATGCTCAACATCACTAATCATCAGAGAAATGCAAATCAAAACTACAATGAGGACTTCCCTGGTGGCGTAGTGGTTAAGAATCTGCCTGCCAAGGCAGGGGACGCGGGTTTGTGCCATGGTCTGGGAAGGTCCCACATGCCGCGGAGCACCTAAGCCCATGCGCCACAACTACTGAGCCTGAACCCTAGAGCCGGAGAGCCACAACTACTGAAGCCTGCGCACCTAGAGCCCGTGCTCCACAGCAAGAGAAGCCAACGCAGCGAGAAGCTCGCGCAGCAGAACAAAGAGTAGCCCCCACTCGCTGCAACTGGAGAAAGCCTGCGCGCAGCAACGAAGACCCAATGCAACTAAAAAAAAAAAAAAAAAACTACAATGAGGTATCACCTCACACCAGTCAGAATGGCCATCATCAAAAAATCTACAAACAGGGCTTCCCTGGTGGCGCAGTGGTTGAGAGTCCACCTGCCAATGCAGGGTACGCAGGTTCGTGCCCTGGTCCGGGAGGATCCCGCATGCTGCAGAGCGGCTGGGCCCGTGAGCCATGGCCGCTGGGCCTGCGGGTTGGGAGCCTGTGCTCCGCGGTGGGAGGGGCCACAGCAGTGAGAGGCCTGCGTACCGCAAAAAAAAAAAAAAAAAGACAAATGCTGGAGAGGGTGTGGAGAAAAGGGAACCCTCTTGCACTGTTGGTGGGAATGTAAATTGATACAGCCACTATGGAGAGCAGTATGGAGGTTCCTTAAAAAACTAAAAATAGAACTACCATACGACCCAGCAATCCCACTATTGGGCATATGCCCTGAGAAAACCATAATTCAAAAAGAGTCATGTACCACAATGTTCATTGCAGCTCTATTTACAATAGCCAGGACATGGAAGCAACCTAAGTGTCCATCTACAGACGAATGGATAAAGAAGATGTGGCACTTATATACAATGGAATATTACTCAGCCATAAAAAGAAACGAAATTGAGTTATTTGTAATGAGGTAGATGCACCTAGAGTCTGTCATACAGAGTGAAGTAAGTCAGAAAGAGAAAAACAAATACCGTATGCTAACACATATATATGGAATCTAAAAAAAAAAATGGTTCTGAAGAATCTAGGGGCAGGACAGGAATAAAGACGCAGACATAGAGAAGGGACTTGAGGACACGGGGAGGGGGAAGGGTAAGCTGGGACGAAGTGAGAGAGTGGCATGGACATGTAATGTAAAATAGGTAGCTAGTGGGAAGCAGCCACATAGCACAGGGAGATCAGCTCCAGTGCTTTGTGACCACCTAGAGGGGTGGGATAGGGAAGGTGGGAGGGAGACGCAAGAGGGAGGAGATATGGGGATATATGTATATGTATAGCTGATTCACTTTGTTATAAAGCAAAAACTAACACATTGTAAAGCAATTATACTCCAATAAATATGTTGGAAAAAAAAAAGAATAAAAGTGACCCTTTGGTTCTCCTGGTCTTTTTTTTTTTTTTCTTATCAAGTTGATTTCTTAATTATTCCCTTATGTACTCATCCATTTGTTCAACAGTCAGGAAACATTAGTTGAGTATTTCCCATGTGCCTGCCATTGTTCTAGGAGCTGAACATACCCCAGTGAACAAGGCAGACATAGGTTTATATTGTGTCAAGAGGAGACAGAATGTAATGTAATGTGTTTGTTTGTTTGCTTTTATAGCTTGCATGAAAACACTGTAGGCAGGGTTTATTACCTTCTCACTGGCTAAAAGCATGAAGTTTTATAGTTTTCATGGACTTTTTTCTTCCCCTTTTAGATATTTCTGAGAAATTAAAAGAATTTACAGAAAGGTATGGAAGTTTCTCCAGATGTTTGATGAAAAACAGCACATTTACTGTTAGTGACAGAGAGCAAGTCTGGAGCCCACACAAAATCACACTTTGGAAAGTGCTGTAGCGTTGTGATTGTGAGTAGCTGGCACTACTACTCTGATAAGCTGCTTTCTTGCAGTATATTGGGATTTACATACCTTTGCTGGGATTCAGTTTCCTTACTGTAAAATGGGAATGATAATAATAGAGTCTGTCTCATTGGGTTCTCGTGAGAGTGCTTGAATTTTGCATGTAAAGTGTCAGAAAGTGCCTGACATACAGAAAAACACTTCCCAAATGATAGTGTTTTATTTTTACCTTAAACTGGGGACTCAGACAAAGTTTTCTTGGAGGAAGACATATTTAAGCTGGACCTAAAGGACAAGAAGGACCCAGCCTCGTGAAGATGGGCTGGGGAGAGCGATCTAGGCAGAGGAAACAGCTGGTACAAGACTCAGGTGGGGCCGTTCAAGAGCAGAGACGGGGGGAGGTGAGTGATCACTGTGGCCATGTGAGCCTGACGAGGGGTTTAAATTTTAAGAGTCACAGAAAAGCAAGGGAGAGTGTTAAGTGTGAGAGTTGACCAGGTCTTATTAAGATCTTTAAAAAGGATCACTCAGCTTGTCATGCAGAGAATGGATTTTTAGGAAGGCAAGGGTGGAACCAGAGAGACAAGTTAGAGGAGAGGCTATTTCAGAGGTCAAGGTAAGAGAGACTCTGATCCAGGATCGCAGAAGTGAAGACTGGGAGAAGTGATGGATTAACTCTGTGTCATACTTGATTTTTAAACTTCCTATTCTGTTATGTGCTTTTGTTTTCCATTTTACAGATATTTAAAATTCAGATGTCTTTTTTCTATTGAGTTCTTCAAAGAAGAGAGAAATTGACTTTTCCACTGATGTGTTTCAAAAAATCATTCTCTAATAATTCTCCATTAATTTAAGCTTTTATGTTTAAATTCTTATTAACTTCTTCAAATTTCTATCCAGTTATCAAAATGTATTCATGAGTTTCCTTTATCCCTTTGATTTTGAAAACTCTTACACAGCCAGGTTTTCTGTTTTTTTTCTTCTTTAAACTTCTTGGGGTTGTGCCTGTTTCTGAATTCTTCTAAATTGAAGTAGAATTCTACTGTACCACTACTAGTCTGTAATTGCTGCATAATAGGCTATAAAAGCTGGTAATAGCCCTTTTCTTTCACATATATTATGTATAATATATATTATATTTGAATCCATTTATTTTTCTATTTAAATAATTTTATATTTAGTATTCTCTATAGTTAATTAGAATTACATTAAAATCTAAATGCTATAATTTACACATTTATGCAGTTATAAATTAAATAGGGTAAACAGACATAAATAGTCTCAAGTTTCAGATTTCATTTCTTATGCACCCAATGATTCATTATTTATTTTCTGTCTCCCTCCATCCTTTATGCTTGTAAACTCATGCTGTTCAAGAATATGCTATAGGGCTTCCCTGGTGGCGCAGTGGTTGAGGGTCTGCCTGCCGATGCAGGGGACACGGGTTCATGCCCCGGTCCGGAAAGATCCCACATGCTGCGGAGCAGCTGGGCCCGTGAGCCATGGCCGCTGAGCCTGCGCGTCCGGAGCCTGTGCTCTGCAGCAGGAGAGGCCACAACAGTGAGGCCCGCGTACCGCAAAAAAAAAAAAAAAAAAAAAAGAATATGCTATAGTTCTCCATCTGTCCAATTCCCTTTTCAAAAGACTGCCAGTAATAAAGTTAAAAGCTAGCACAGAAATGGTACTATGTAGCAGGGACTGTTTAAGCACTTTACATTTTCAACTCGTGTAACCTGTCCAACTCTATGAGGTAGATACTGTTATCATCTCCATTTTACAGATGGTTAGACTAAGACTCAGGTTAAATAACTTCCCAATTTCCACAACTACTAAGGGTGGAAGCCAGGGTGGGCACCAAGCAGCCTGCTCCACAGGCTGTTCTCTGTAGCACTACCCGGTATAGTTGATGACTAAACAAATAAATATATACTATATCTTTCGTTGTTTTAAGTATTATACACTTTAGTGACTTTTAAATTGGGTCTGTTATTTTTCAGCTGGTTATGACTGGTTATACAAGGATCCTATTGACTTTCTTTTTTTTTCTCACCATTAACCTATTTTTATACCTCCAGGATTTTTTTTTTAAACCTAATTCCTTTGGATTTTCTAGGATATCAGTTGCATCACCAGCAAAAAATGGTGCTTTTCTCTTTTCATGTATAATTACATTAGCATGGGATTTCCAAAGCAATATTAAATAATTGTGTAAGTGGGAGCTAATTTTTAGGCCTGAAATGAAAGAAAATGTGTCTAGTTTTATTATTAGATCTAATTGCATAAAAGTTTATTTTTCTATTCTTGAACGTTTTCATTTTGTCTGATAGGAACACACATTTCCATACTAATGGTAGGTACATCTGAGATTTCCCCCTGCCCACCCCCCTGCCAAACTTAAATTATAAGTGTAAGTCCTCTGGCTAGAAGACCTTAAAAGACCCTAAAAATATAAAGATGAATTTAATTCAGCTAAATTGGATTTGAAAGTATGGGAAATCTAAGTGTGATTTAGATATTGTAGGGAAAGGAAGAATACTTTAGATGAAACAGTGTTTACTAGCTCACTGTTTAGGGCACTAGTTCTCAAACTGGGCTGCACATTGGGATCAACTAGTAAGAGTTACAAAAGATACTGATGCCTGGGTCCCACTCCCAGGTAATCTGATGTAATTGGTCTGGGCTGCAGCGCGGGCACTGGAAAGTTTTTTAAACACCCCAGGTGATTCTAATGTACGGCCAAATTTTATAACCACTAATTAGGAAAGACTTTAAACCTGTTTCTCACCCTGCATAAATTCTGGTTAAATAGGTTTGCATAGCCTAGTAGTAAAATATGCCGCTGTTGTATACCAATGTTCATAGCAGTGTTAGTCACAAGATCCAAAAGATGGAAACAATCCAATACCCACAGATGGATGTGAATGGATAAACAAAATGTGGTATATACATACAATGGAGTATTATTCAGCCTTAAAAATGAATGAAATTCTGATAGATGCTGCAACATGCATGGACCTGAAAACGTCATGCTGAGTTAAATAAGCCAGAGCTTGCATGATTCCACTTATATGAAGTTCCTAGAAGAGTCAAATTCATAGAGACAGAGAGTGGAATAGAGGTTACCAGGGGCTGGGAGAAGGGTGCATGGGGAGTTATTGTTTAAGGGATATAGAGCTTCAGTTTGGGGATGATGAAAAATTTCTGGAAATGGATAGTGGTGAGGATTGCACAACGCTGTGAATGGTCTTAATGCCACTGAATTGTACACTTAAAAATGGTTAAAATGGTAAATTTTTTTTATTGTGTGTGTTTTTTGTTTTGTTTTATACAAATTTATTTATTTATTTTTGGCTGCCTTGGGTCTTCGTTGTTGCACGTGGGCTTTCTTTAGATGCAGTGAGCGGGTGCTACTCTTCATTGTGTGCGCAGTCTTCTCGTTGTGGTGGCTTCTCTTGTTGCAGAGCATGGGCTCTAGGCGTGCGGGCTTCAGTAGTTGTGGCGCACAGGCTCAGTAGTTGTGGTGCACGGGCTTAGTTGCTCTGCGGCATGTGGGATGTTTCCGGACCAGGGCTCCAACCTGTGTCCCCTGCATTGGCAGGCGGATTCCTAACCACTGCGCCACCAGGGAAGCCCTAAAATGGTAAATTTTATGTTATGTATATTTTAGAACAATAAGAAAATTTTAAACAGAAAAGTTGCCAGTGGTGGGCTATGGGCCACCTTTTCCAGCTGGTTTTAGAGTGTTGATGGTAAGGAATGTGATACAGAGTGATTTAGTAATGGCCTTAATAGAGTTTGTTTGGTGGTGGTTTTCTCTCCACACCATTTTTGAAGAAGGTAGCTCTTTTACTTTCCTAACAATTGTTAACTGTTATAAAACCTCCGCACGTGTGCAGACAGGTAGAGGCAGTAAAACTGTAATCTGCAATGCAATGCTGTGAAGACTATTGTGTGAGGATCCTTCTGAAGCAAACATCAGAAGAGTCTCTTTCACCCTCACACGTTTGATGTACTCCTGCCTGGACTGCATGTGTACACAGCAAACAAAAAGACATCGAGATCACTATTATGTGAGGCATTTAGCAAGAGAAGTATAATTTGTATTGGACTTGACGATGTTTCTGGTGTTCCAAAGAGAAAGATGAATTGAAGTGAAATAAGTCTCTTTGGTATCAACTTTCATGACAAAAATGAGGCCATTTATAAACTGTCTTGACTGTTTGAAAGAGATGGATCACAATGTCAAAGAAAGGCCTTGATTTACTAGTCCTGATAATCTGCTTGAGCAGAAGACAGGTGAGCTTTCTTAGCTTGGTTTTCCTATGCAAAGTAATTGTATCATAAATTCATCTTGGGTGCCAGGAGCATATTAATATTCAGAGTTTCTAAATTCTGAAAGATGTACTGTCCAGGAGATATGCTTCCTCACCAGGCAGAGGATTCTAGAACTGCACTGTCTAGAAGTGTGCTCTTGAAATGAGGCTAGTGCTACTGAGTATATTAATTTCCTATGGCTGCTGTAACAAATTTCACAAACTTGTTGGCTTAAAGCACACATTTATTATACATTTCTGTAGGTCAGAGTTGGAAGTCAGTTTCACTGGGCCAACATCAAGGTGTCCGCAGGGCCACGCTCCTCTGGAAGGCTCTAGGGAACACTCTGTTTCTGTGCCTCTCCCAGCTTCTAGAGCTCCATTCCGTGCATATGTTGGCTCAAGGCCCCTCCCTCCATCTTCAAAGCCAGCAGCATAGCATCTTGCTTCAGCTGTCACATTGTCTTTTTCTTCTGTTATGCAGTCAAATCTCTCTCTGTCCCCTTCCTATAAGGACACCTGTAATTACATTTAGGGTCCACGTGAATAATCCAGGATAATTTCTCCATCTCAAGATCTTTAGTTTAATTGCATCTGCAAAGTCCATTTTGTTATATAAGTTACAACTAATAGGTGCTGGAAACTAGGATTTGGATCTATTTGGAGGCCATTGTTCAACCTACCATACTGAGGACTGAATTTTTAATTTAGTTAAATTTAAATTTAAATATCCATGTGGCTAGTGGCCACCATACTGTATATATGAAACATGACATATGAAACATAGAACATTTCATCCTCACAGGAAGTTCTTTATACAGCACTGCTTTAGAAGACATCTAGCAGCCAATTCTAGATGCTTCATTTTATAGCTACAGGCCATCTTTTTTTTTTTCCCCCCCAAAATTTATTTATTTATTTTGGCTGCATTGGGTCTTCGTTGCTGTGAGTGGGCTTTCTCTAGTTATGGTGAGCGGGGCCTACTGTTTGTTGCGGTGTGCGGGCTTCTCATTGCAGTGGCTTCTCTTGTTGCGGAGCACGGGCTCTAGGCATGTGGGCTTCAGTAGTTGTGGCACACGAGCTCAGTAGTTGTGGCTCGTGGGCTCTAGAGTGCAGGTCAGGGTTGAGTTGCTCCGCAGCATGTGGAATCTTCCCGGACCAGGGCTCAAACCTGTGTCCCCTGCATTAGCAGGTGGATTCTCAACCACTGCGCTACCAGGTAAGTCCTACAGGCCATCTTAAGTTAATTGTTGGGCTGCTCTTCAACAAACAAACAAACAAACAAAATCTATGTAAATCTTTTTAAAAATTGTTTAGAAATTCAGAACACATCTTCCCATAGGTGGGTCAAGGAAAATCCCTGGTGATGCTTCATCACTGAGCAAAGATGTAATGAGTATTTATGGTGGGTCAGGCACTGAACTCTAAAAGTAGTTCATAATCTACAACATAATTAATAAACATTGCGATAGCAGGAAGCCCTGGGAACCTGGGATCAGAAGCCAGTCCCAGTGAGGTCAGGGAAGGATTCTGAAGAATGCAAAAACCTAAGTTAAGAAGTTGCCAGGCCAAGGAGGGCGAGAAAGAACACAGGCAGAGTATAAGAAAGATGTTATCGGCAGAGGGAGAAGCATGCACAGAGGAAAGAGCTTAAGAGAGGGCTTTGGGAGCTAAGTAGTGCCATGTGACTGAGTATGTGGGCTCTAAGGGGGAAGGCAGAAAAGAAGGCAGGGGACACGTCTTACTGGGCCTAGTATGTCATCCTAAGGAGTTTGACCTTTACCCTTAGTATCAGGATTGGTTTTGTTTGTTTGTTTTTTGTTTTGTTTTTAGCGGTACGCGGGCCTCTCACTGTTGTGGCCTCTCCCGTTGCGGAGCACAGGCTCCGGACGCGCAGGCTCAGCGGCCATGGCTCACGGGCCCAGCCGCTCCATGGCATGTGGGATCTTCCCGGACCGGGGCACGAACCCGTGTCCTCTGCATCGGCAGGCGGATTCTCAACCACTGTGCCACCAGGGAAGCCCTCAGGATTGGTTTTAATGCAAATAACAGAGGCCCAGTAATAGTGCCTAAGGTTCTGATCACCAATTAAGATGTGTGGGGATTTCCCACACACATCCAAGTAATGCTTGGATACCAGCTGGCTGTCCTGCAGTTCAGCTCTATTCTGACACTGTCTGCCTGGAGGGAGCATCAGCTCCCACAGCTGAAGGACTCAGTCCCTCAAGACTGCCCCCACCCCCCATCCAGTGCCAACTGTGAGTCTAGGTTGTTACCTGTGCTTTTGACCAGCTGGCTTAAATCAAATATTCTCACGATCCTAGCCTGGGGTTCGACTGATTAAAGTGGCTCACAGACCTCAGAGAAACATTTTACTTACTAGATTACCAGTTTATTATAAAAGGATATAAATCAGGAACAGCCAGATGGAAGCGATGCAGAGGGCAACATATTAAGAAGGGGGTGGAGTCTCCATGCCCTCGTTGAGGCATTCTCCCAGAATCTCCATGCACTCGCCAACCCAGAGCTCTCTGAACCCCGTCCTTTTGGGTTTTTATGGGGGCTTCATTACTTAGGCGTGATTGATTAAATCAGTGGCCGTTAGTGATCGAGTCCACCGCGGGCCCCCTTTCCTTCCCTGGTGTGTGTGTGTCAGGGCGGGGGAGGGACTAAAAGTTCCAACCCTCTAACCACAGGGTTGGGTCCTCTGGCAACCAGCCCCCATCCTTAGGTGCTTTCCAAAAGTCACCTCATTAACATAACAAAAGACACTTTATTGATCTCACACTTAAAAAGTCCCAAGGGTTTTAGGAGCTCTGTGCCAGAAACAGGGACAAAGGCCTGATGTATATTTATTATAAATCACAGTATCACAGGGCCTTGAACAAGGCAGATGTTTATCAGGACCAAGGCTGATGCGGAAGTTGTGCTCCATACAGTTCTCAGGGGCTCAGATTCCTTATACCTTATTTCTCTGCCATCTTTAGTGTAGTTTCCTAGAGCTGCTGTAACAAAGTACCACAAACTGGGTAGCTTAAAGAACAGAAAAATATTGTCTCCCAGTTCTGGGGGCTGGAAGTCTGGGATGAAGGAGCCGACAGGGTTGGTTCTTTCTGGGGGCTGGAAGAATGAATCTGGTCCAGGCTTCTCGCCTAGTTTCTGGTGGTTTTCTGGCAACCTTGGGCATTCCTTGGCTTGTAGAGTATCTCTTCCTTCATCTTCATATTCATATAGTGTTCTCTGGGGGTGTGTGTCTTTGCCCACATTTCCCCTTTTCATAAGGACACCAGTCATTGGATTAGGGGCTCCCTCTACTTTAGTATGACCTTCTTACCTAATTACATCTGCAATGACCCTATAACATCACATTCCAAATAAGGTCACGTTCTGAGGGGGTTAGGACTTGGACATGTGAATTTAGGGGAGACACAATCCAACCCATAACATCGAGGGTATGGTCAAAGATAGCAGCTAGAGATCCAGCCGTCACATTTACATTCAGAGTCTTCTTAAAGGGCCCATCCTTGCAGGTCCTTTTGCACATTAATTTGAATATTTGCTCTGGAGGGTGTCTCAAAGCAGCCTAGCACAAACAGATTCTGGTTCTGAGGTGGTCATTGGAGAGTTGTTCTCCTAAAGAGGACACTGGCCACTTGTTAGCAATGCCTCCTCTTCAGAAGTGGGGGTCAGAGAAAAGCCTCGCTGAGGATGGAGGAGAGGGAGAGGGAAGCTTGTTGCTTCTCCTCAGATCATTCCAGAAGGACTTCATGGCGGAGAAAGGATTTCAGGAGGCATTTACAAGACCAAGTTGCTAGGGCCATCTGGCTCATTTCCCACAGGTTAGTTTCAGCTATGACATCCTACAGACCTGCCAGCAGGATTCATTGCCACCTTTCATTTCTTCTGTGCTTTCACCCCATCTCCCTTTTGTAGTATCTGTTCTGCTGGGGGTTGTGGTTATGGTGGGCTTGCCTCCTCTATTAGACAATATGTTCCTCAAGAGGTAACGAAGCACCTTTGAAGTCTAATAGCTCTCATAGAGGTGGTGGTGGTGGGATTCATAGCTTCGGTCTCAGCTCCAGCACTTAGTAGCCATAGGAATCTGACCCCCCAGAACCTTAGTTTTATCATCTGAAAAGTGTGGTAACAGTATTTACCTTACAGTGTCGCTATGATCATTAAAAATAACAAATGCAAGTGCTTGGGCTAGAGCAGATGCTCATGGTAACTATTGGGTTGGCCCAAAAGTTCATTTGGGTTTTCCTGATATATCGTATGGAAAAACACGAACGAACTTTTTGGCCAACCCAATATTATTGGTTGTCAGAGTTTATCTCCAGGGCCCAGCACAGGACATCTTGTAGAGTAAGTGCTTAATAAATATTTGTTGCCCCAGTGGGAATTTAGATCATGACTATAGCCCTGTGCTATCCTCAGATCTGGAAACAATAATTAAAATAGCCATCACAGTAACTATAAAACACAAGACATTGGAAAAGAAAGGTATCAAATGTGGGGAGAAATAAATACATTTAATGTAAAAAGAAACACCCGAAGGACATAATAAGTACATATGTATCATTTACAAGTCAAAAGACTCCAATGTCACTGATGGAATAAACAGGACAGTATGGCTTGAGGAATCCCTTACACACAGGAGCCAGATCTGACTCAGACCTCTGATTGCAGGTCTGAGGGCAAACCCTCAAACACAGCTAGTGACAGCCCAGGAAAGCCCTCTGAAAGAGAATTATTAAGTGTGACCTTGGATGACAGGAGATAATAAACTACAGGTAATGGTACTAGAGTAAGAATCTTTCCCTGTGATTTGGGGCTACAAATTTTATGGTGTCTGATCACAGGAAATGTCTCCCAAAGCATTAAACTCTCCCACACTTGAAATAATATTTTCATTGCTAAAAGTGCAAGGTCAAAAGAGCTGGACATCTTACCTATCTTTGGGAAGATGCAATTTGAATTTCTTTTAAAAAGATATTACACAGATGTTTTTGAAGAGCAGCCCAGCCATAACTCAAGATGGCCTGTGGCTGTGAAATGAACTATCTGGTATTGGCCTCTAGATGTCTTCTAAAGCAGTGCTGTCAACAGAACTTCCTATGAGGATGTTCTATATCTGCTCTGTCCAATATGGTAGCCACTAGCCACATACTATTTAAATTTAAATTAAATTAAAAATTCAGTTCACTGGTACACTATCAAGAATAATTATAAAGCTGTAGTAATGAAGACCATGTGGTATTGGTGCAAAGATAGACAAAACCAACCTATCAAACAGAATAGAGTGGGAAATAGGTCTACACATATGTGGTCACCTGACTTATGATAACTGCAAATGGAGAGAAGTGGTCTTTTAAATAACCACGCTGGATTCATTGGATAGCCACATAGAAAAAAAGATGTCTGGACCCAGTTTTATATCCCATCACTCACAACAATCAGTTCAAAATGGATTACAATTCTAAATGGGCAAACTAAAGCTTTTGGAGGAAAACAGAGAAGGAATATTCATAACCTGGAGTAGGCAGAGATTTCTTAAATAAAACCAGGCACCATCAAAAGTTGATACATTGGAGTATTAAAACTAAGAACTTTTGGGGGGCTTCCCTGGTGGCACAGAGGTTAAGAAACCACCTGCCAATGCAGGAGACACGGGTTCGAGCCCTGGTCCGGGAAGATCCCACATGCCACGGAGCAACTAAGCCCGTGCGCCACAACTACTGAGCCCACATGCCACAACTACTGAAGCCCACGTGCCTAGAGCCCATGCTCCACAACAAGAGAAGCCACTGCAATGAGAAGGCTGCGCACTGCAACTAAGAGTAGCCCCCGCTCGCAGCAACTAGAGAAAAGCCTGCGTGTAGCAACGAAGACCCAACGCAGCCAAAAATAAATAAAAATTAAAAAAAAAACAACTAAGAACTTTTCCCCTCAAAGGACATCCTTAAAAGAATGAAAAGGAACTCAGAATTGGAGGAGATATTTGCAACACATGCACTTGATAAAGGATGCATATTAAAAAAGTCCTCTTATAATGGATAAACTGTGGTGTACTTATCCAGGAGAGTACTACTCAGCAGTAAAAAGAAATGAATTACTGACATATGCAACAACATGGAGGAGTACAGTATGCTGAGTGAAAGAAGTCACAAAAGAGCACATACTGTATGATTCTAGTTATATGAAATTCTGAAACAGGGTAAAGCTAATCTACAGCAGGGAAAAAAATAAATCAGAACTGTCATTGCCCCCAGGAGAGTGGAAATGGAGAATGACTGGGAGGTGGCATTGAAAAACTCCTTTGCTCAAAACTCAGCAAATCTACACTGAAGATTTGTGCATTTAATGTAAGTTTTACATCAAAACAAACCTTAAATACTGAATTCTAATTACATATATGCTGAAGTATTTAGAGGACATGTATTGCTATCTGCAATTTGAAATGCAACAACATGAAGATGGATAAAGAGAAGGATAGAAATGTAATAAAGCAGGTTCTATAGAATATTAATGGTAGAATGTGTGGTAGGTTTAGTTGTGTTTACTGTAAAATTCCTTAAACTTTGCTAAATATTTGAACATTTTTATAATCAAATGTTAGGAAAAATCAACTAAAAAACAACTCAGAAAAATGGGCAAAGAATTGAATGGAAATTTCATAAAGGTATTTCTAAATAACCAGTAAACATATGACTAGGTGCTCAAATTCATTAATCAGGGAGATGCAAATTAAAATCACAGGAGACATAATTATCAGCCACCAAAATGGCCAAAATGAAAAAAGATGGGAAATACCCAGAGTTAATGAGACTGTGGAACGACTGGAACTCTCAGATGTTGCTGATCAGAGTGTAAATCGGTGCGAACACTTTGGAAAACTGCTTTAAAATATCTACTAAATTTGGACATGGCACAACTATGATCCAACAATTCCATTTCTGGGTATATACCCAACCTGGCTTGTGTACTTATCTGTAGGTGTGAATACTTCAATAAATAGCACTGTCTGCCAGAGAGTGGCAATAAGGAGCCACAGAAGGATTTGACATTTCAGAGACTTCAGAAGGATTTGAGAGACATGATCAGATTTGCATTAGGAAGATTAATCCTTGGCTTTGTAGAGGATGGCAAGGAGAGGAGTTAAGGGGCTGTCTGTAGAAGTAATCCAGCAATTATGAAGTCCCGAAATAAAGTAAGGGAGATACGGGTGAAGAGGACAGAGTATAGTTCCTGTTTGGAGAGCACACAGAACGTGGGCAGGTCACTAAATTCCCCTGTGCTTCTGGTTTCTTCACTTGAAAAATATTAACAGTACCTACTTCATTGATGATTATTTTGATGATTTAATGAGTTAAGGCACAGGAGGATTAGCTTTTCTTTAAAAAAAAGCAATTTTAATTTAATTCTCACTGCATACTATGCAGAGCAGGACATAGGTATGGAGATGAGAAAGCTTTTAGAGAAATATTTTAATTTGGCAAAGTCCATGGAAGCCTGCTTACTCCCAAGCACAGGTAAAATCAGCTCTCTGCCCAGGACTGGGTCAGTTTGGGGACACAGGGTAGAATGCTGAGCTTAGGAATGAGACAGGTCATGTCAGAATCTGGGCGTGAAATGGTCCTAAAATGCCACGGGTGAAGAGCTGGGATTCTACTCAGGTAGCCCGAGCTCCTGCACTAGGAACTGGGGGGAAGCGTAGACATATCCCCTCGTGCTCCCCACCTCTTCAGCTGAGATATGGGGCCGATAAATGGGGCGGGGATTCAGGCTGAGGAGGTGAAGTTGGGGCCGGAAAAGATGCCAACGGGACGCGAGCTTTCCCGTGTTTAGCCAATTGGGTGCGCCCAGGACCGCCTCCATCTGGTGATTGGCAGACCGCGTCCCCGAGGGCTCTCGCGGCCTGTGGGGGCTTGTCAGAACTCTCGCGAGGGTGCAGGTCTTTCTCCGGTCCTTGGGCACTTGGTTTCGCTGCCGAGGGGTTTGCCCACTTCCGGTACTTCGGACCCCTGGTAGTGTCTGTCCGCTCCCAACCTGGGCCGAGTGGCGTCGAGGGACAGTGGGCGCGGCCAGGGAGTTTGACTAGCCGCAGGCAGGTAGCTGCCTGTCTCGAACCCCGGACCCGCGGTGCCCGAGGCGGAGGTGAGGCGGGGCCCGGGCCGTGGGGTCTCTTAGCCACCCGAGCTCGGGCTTTTCCTCGCGTTCCCATGCCTTTTCCTCCGCCGGGCGGAGATTCGCGGTCCGCGCGGCTCTGCTGCCGCTTAGCAGGTAGTAAAGCGCGACCTGATTGGGCCTTGCCGGGTACTGACGCTCGCTCCGTCTGTGTTGAACGGTTTGCAGCCTTGGAAGGGACATTTGAATTAAAAATAGTGGGCGAGTTTGTGGTCCTATGGTTAACGCACTTTCGAGTGCACGCAGTACGGTGAGATACAATGCTTAGAGGAATGAACCGCCTTGCTTAAATGGTCGGTTCTTGTCCCAGCCTGTTTCTAGCTCGTGCTTATTTGGCTGCTGTACCGATAGTTAAGGGAGGGTAAGGTCACATCTACATTTTGAAGTTCGTTTCTAATGCAGACACTTAAAAGCAGCCCTATTCACCTCCTAAAAAGGTAATGCAGATTCCTCCAGTAAAGAAGCGTGTCAGTATGTACTGAATTCTTGCGCATGGCAAACAACAAAAAGTTATCTTAAAGTAGTTTATACTTATTAACTAAAAGTCTTGAGCCCGAGTCTGTATTTTCACTGAAGAAAAAGCACTGCCAAGGGGGGGAAAGGCAGACGGGGACTGCGAAAATACTGAGATCTGTAGATACCTGAATTTTCACGTACCACTGTGAAACTTGGTAGAAAATAACAAGTGTTGGCGAGGAGCTGGAGAAACTGGAACCCTTGTGCGTTGCTGGTGGATGTAAAATGGTGTAGCTGCCGTGGAACAGTTTGCTCGTCAAAAAAGTAGTTACCATATGATCCGGCAACTCTGCTTCTTGGTATATAACCAAAATTGAAAGCAGACTGGAGACAACAGCATCCATTCTCTTGTTATATATTTGGAAGTAAACTATTTTGGTACCTTGCATTTGGCCTATCAATCAACAAAAAAAGATCATTTTGAACTAGCTCATTCTAAATATACAGCCAAGCCAAGTGGCAGCTTCCATGTCATTAGGATGTATTTTTATCTTAGGTTCTTTGGGGGGCGGGCGGGTAGGGGTAAATGCTCCCTGCACATAGTTAATGTAATGTATTTCAAAGATTATTTGCACTCTTCTGTTTTAATTTTGACTAAGTTTTCATGTGTGGCTTTTGACATCAGAGGAGTGACTGTTGCACGGATATTATTATAACACGTTTCAGCTGGCCACAACAGTGCTTTCAAGGTTGCCAGCTATCTTTGTGAGTAGATATGACAGTATTTTTTTCAACCATAAAAATGAGTGACCGTAATTTAGAGCAAAGAATGCACATTAAACTTTGTGTAAAGTTAAGTAAATCTGCAAGCAAGACACTTGAAATGTTAAATGTAGTTTATGGTGAAGTAATGTCAAGAGCAAGAGTCTTTGGCATAAAAGGTTCAAAGAAGGCAGAGATGATACCCACGATGATGCAAGAAGTGGCTGGCCAGTCACCATGGGACATGAAAATTGAGAGGGTCAGAATTTGGTTTGCTCAAATAACCAACTAACTCTAAGAAAAACACGGGTAAAAATTTAGACCAACTCATTCTGAAAGAAAACTTTAACTGAAGAAATTTTCTGGCAAGATGATCTCTCCTGCTGTTGTGGTCAATGATCCTGTAGAGGCCAAACCAAAATAGAGCTGCACAGGAACCTGCCACTTGGGTGCATATTCAGGGCAGTCCTACAGTTTTGTTTCATTGGTTTTGGAGAAACTAAAATGAGCTGAGCTTCTTCAGACATTTTTCATTGGCTCTGTAGATTTAAGGCACTTAACAGTGATTTAAGCAGAGTGAAACCTGTAGAGTTGAGTGTGCAAGTAGATAGCATGGAGCTAGAAGTTTATTAGGAGGAACCTAGGAAACCATTAGCTCGGAATGAGGAACTCAACATGGGAGCATTTCTATCTTATTTCAAGTTGAGTTCATTTGAATAATCGGGTTACCTGCAGGCTGGGAGTTAAACCTTAAACAGGGAGCTAGAGATCAATGTAACTGTGGAAACATCTCAAAAAATAGTGGCCACTTTTAGGCAGAAATATTCAGACTTCTAATAATGAAACTTTTTTGTTGTGGGAGACGTTGGAAACAGGTATTCAAGTCTGTTAGCAAGGAGGAAGCAGAAGAGGCTGCAAGGAATGGTGGGCAGTTTATGACACTCTCTTCTACCCCCCCTCCCCCAAGCCCCCAATCAGGACCTGATTTTGGTCAAAAGTTAATGAAGCCTCCTATTCGTTATGTAAATTCCAATTTTAAATAAATTTTCTGATATAAACTGTTCAGGTCTGCAACTTGGTATGAAAGGTAGACAGATAGGGCTCAGTTTTGATCCTAACTTCTTTCATCAGAATGAGATTCCATAGGTTGAGAAGAGTTTCAAAAGGCAATACTGTAAATAGCAACATGTAACCAACACACAATCTTTTCAACAAGGACTGAGTTTTGACCTTCAGGTTTTCCATGTTTTATTTGACTGAGTGTGATGGTCCCATAAGAATACTGAGTTCAACAAGTGTGAATTTCTTATTCAGAAACTTGGGTCTTTGCCCTAGTTTCCTTACCAGTCTCTAGCATGAAGCTGCCATTATTCAGTATCAGTACTGTTGTAACCTAGATATTCAGTACATCAAAATTCCAATGTATGGATGACAAGTCAGAGCCCTGTGGTAGTGACCCTGAGAAAACTAGTTCTATTTGTTATACTGTTTTTTTTAACCCTCCCAGAAATTCAGTTTTACTTTTTGTGGAAACATGAGGCAAGTCTGTGTTACCTCTGGGACACTGCTAGCCAAAGCTGTATGGCCTACAAGGCAAAAATTATATAACCAACATAATTTTTTCCTATTGTTTTAGTTTCGTTACCAGATTTTTACAACTTGAACTTTGGATGGTGTTTTATACTGTGTAATGAAATTTATTAAAAGTATACATAAATGACATTCCAATAAATCATACATTGATTTCTTATATTTGTTTTGATAATCTGTATTTTATTATGAAGCATTTGCTAATCCTCCGTATTTTAGCCACATGCTGATATCTCGTGATTCAAATCTAAACAAATGTTAACTTAATCGCCATACCTCTGAAAATTTTTAAATTGACTAATAGTTAAGATCTACCCTCACCTACCCACCAGTAAGGTATTAGTGAAAACACAGCATAGGAGGTGGTGTGGTGTGGTGAGGTGAGGTTCCAGCTCTGGCTGTATTTGTGATCTTAAGCTTTCCATCAGTATTGGATACCTGAGGCTGGTGTAACAGATTACCGCACACTTGGTGGCTTACTGAAACAACAGAAATTTATTCTCTCACAATTCTGTGGGCCAGAAGTCAGAAATCAACTCCACTGGATCAAATCAAGTGTATGCTCCCCCAGGAGGCTCTGGGGGACTGGGAATCAACATGTTCCTCACACCTTCCAGCTTCTGGTGGCTGCCAACATCCCTCAGCTAGAAGCTGCATCACTCCAATCTCAAGGCCAACATTCAATCTGCTTCTTCACATGGCCTCCACCTCTGTTCACGGAATCTCCTGCCTGCCCACAGAGATGATCCAGGATAGTTTCCCCATCCCAAGACCCTTAACCTAATCACATCTGCAGCGATCCTCTTTCCAATATGGTAACATTTACAGGTTCGAGAATCTGATCTCTTTGGGGCCGTTAGCCTACTACACCATCTCTCTAGGTTTTCCTTCTGTCTTCACCATATAACCTCTAGAAGAGTACTGCCAATAAACTTTCTGTAGCAATGGAAATGTCCTGTATCTGCCATCCAGTACAGTAGCCCCTAGCCACAGGTGGGGCTACTGAGCACTTGAAAAGGGGCTAATGCAACTGGGGGCCCCGATTTTTTAATTTTAGTTTTAACTTAAATAGCCACGTGTGACTAAGAGCTGTCCTACTGGGCAGCGCAGTTCTAGTGTTTCTATAGTTCTAAACTCTGGACTCCGAAGCAACTAAAAAGTTGTTCTGTCTTTCCTCCAAAGTTTTACCCCCTGGCTATAAAACTGCTCACATCTTTCACCTGCTGTTGTTTAGTCTAGTGGACTTCCAAGCTTTTTAGCCAAAAGCCTTGTTACTAAAAAAAAAAAAAAAAAAAAAAAATTATTTGGAAAACCGAAGTATGAACAAGACTGTAACTGGCTGAGGTTGGTTAGTGGGAGGGGGAGGATCTGTGGCAGACCCAGGGTCTCCACCTGTCTACCCAGCCCAAGTAACTCCTCAAGGGGCAAAGAACCAACACCAGGACTCAGTGGAGTGGAGCCATTTGTGAAACCAGTGGTCGTCCTTGAGATCTTTGCTAGAGCCCTCAGACTTTTGTAGCTAGCATTTGAAGTCACCTCATCTAGGCTTTTAACCTACCGAATACGCTCTCCGCCACCACAGTGCTAACTAGTCACAGGACTCAATTAAGGAAGCATCACAAGCCTTTACACTGGAGGCCTCCGTCAATGGACCAGTCACAATCACATCCACTGATCTGCTTTGTTCATGGATGTGTTCACCTAGAATAGTACCTGGCCCTAGTAGGTGCTCTATCGTTTTTTATGAACATTAAGGCCAGCATTTTAGTACCATATAAATATCAAATATCAGTATTTTCATTTTGATTCAATATTACAGTGATCATACGGTATTGTCAAAATGGCCCTATAGCACTACTAAGTGCTTACTACTCACCAGGGTTTTTTTTAGTAACTGTCATTACTATCAACTTACAGATAAACTGAAGTTAAGAAGTAACTGGTCTAAGGTCATATAGGGTGGGGATCTGAATCTAGGCTCTTATTATGCCACTCCTAAGTAAGCCACCTGCTTGAATGCAATTTATAATTCATTCCAACACAATTAACGATAGTACTAAACTTAATTATAAATGATACTGCTCCTTGTACTATAGTCATCATGGGTTTAGGGCTCAAGTTAAATATCTGAGAACCTATAGTATGCCAGGCACTTGGTTAGACCCCAGGAATATAGTGGAAACCAAGAGGGACTTTATGGGCAGGGGCAATTAGGCAAGCTCACAAGCAACTACAAAATGTGCTTCCAAGTATGATAAGGCCATTACAGGGTGCTACAGAAATCCATAACAAGAGCACTTGGGAGGAAAGATAGTGCTTATAGAAACGTGGGAAAGTGTATGGGTGCATTCTAGGTTAAGTTACAGCATTCAGACGCCTGAGAGGCCAGAAAGCAAGCTGACATCTTAGAATGGTCTAAAATATCCACCTTAGCCCTGCACACAAACTATTGTCAAATCCTCCCGTAAGGTCACTTCTCTGCATCTTAACCTTGCTTTCCCCCCAAACCTTTAAACACATCCCTCCCCAGGGCCTTTGCACTTACTTTTCCTCTGCCTGAAATGCTCTTCATCCAAATATATGCAGTTGACCTTTGCACAATGCAGGGGTTAATCTGAATAATTTATAGATGGCCCTCCACGGACCACATAGTGCTGTAGTACTGACTATTGAAAAATATCTGTGTATGAGTGGACCCATGAAGTTCAAATCCATGTTGCTCAAGGATCAACTGTATATAACCATGTTATCTCCTGCAGCTCTTTCAGGTCTTCTGTAGTTAGTCATTCTCCGACCAGCTCCATCTGAAATCATCATGTCCTCCACTCACAGTGCACATACACGCCCTTCCTATTTCCCTTACCTTGTTTTCCCTCTAGCAATTACGCTAACATTTGTTCAATAAATTTCCTATATTAGGAAGCTAGATTTTACAGAATAATATGGAATATAAAAAGAAATGAAGTTTAAACAGAGGCTAAAACAATATTTTGAAATAAGCATTAAAAATGAACCCAAGGTGAATACCTTTAAGACTTCTGGAAAATGAGGTATTTGTAAACATTCAGAGCTGATCAACAGGAAGAACTCCTAGCACACACTTGGCTGTTAATCTTGCTACACTGACACATTTCTTCCCATATGAAAACTTTCCCATCACCTCCAATACTTTCAAATTCTAACTATCCAGCATCATTGTGTCCTTTAAATTCCTTTTTACAGCTCATTATGCTACATTCATCAGAAGCATTTAACGTGCTGATGGATGCTCCTTTCGTGCCAAATTTTGACTTCTTTTAGTTTTTATTTATTTATTTATTTATTTTTTGCTGTATGCGGGCCTCTCACTGTTGTGGCCTCTCCCGTTGCGGAGCACAGGCTCCGGACGCGCAGGCTCAGTGGCCATGGCTCACGGGCCTAGCCTCTCCGCGGCATGTGGGATCTTCCCGGATCGGGGCACGAACCCGTGTCCCCTGCATCGGCAGGCGGACTCTCAACCACTGCGCCACCAGGGAAGCCCTGACTTCTTTTAGGTTCAATGTAACTATATACTATAAAGAGCTTATATTCTCAACAATAAGTCTCTGGTCCTTAACACTTCCCCCCACCCCCAAACTGACCTAATCCCCATCTGAATACTTCTACTGTTTAACCAGGACACTAAATCTCAAGAGAGATAAGTGACTTTTCATAGTTTACATAGCCAAAAAGGTACATATGAGGCTCCCTGTTCAGGGCTATGCATATGTGATGGAATCTCAATTCACTACCTGAACTACTGCTTCATCTGTAATTTTACAGTATCCACTTCACAGAGTTGTGAGAATTAAACCACCAGCACTATCCCACTGCCCTAAACTCCCAAGCCACTGCAGATACATGGTTGCTACAAGTTGTGTGAGAACAGTTGACCTCATTGGAGGCACTTGTATGTTGTCAACTGCAGAGTGATAGTTGGTGTAAGTCAGTTAAAATACCAGTGTCAGGGCATTCCAGCTTCATTGGCTTGTACCTGTAGTCTTCAACCTATAAAAAGAAAAGTTTTAAAATTACCTTTCTGAACAAATAGAGAAAAACAAACAAACAAAAACCTTTGAGGTATTCTTTTCAGATTGTCTCAAAGGATATCCAGAAAAAGCCTTTTGTACACCTGTTCCATCGTCTAGATTTTTTTCCACCTTCATAGATGACCACAATACCCATATTCCCTTCTCTATTTGAAAACACTAGCTGGTATCCCCAGAGGAGTCTAAAAAGCAGGCCTGAAGGTACCGTCAAACCTAAGGTTAAGGGCTTCCCTGGTGGCGCAGTGGTTGAGAGTCCGCCTGCCGATGCAGGGGACGCGGGTTCGTGCCCCGGTCTGGGAGGATCCCACATGCCGCAGGAGCGGCTGGGCCCGTGAGCCATGGCCGCTGAGCCTGTGCTCCGGGGCCTGTGCTCCGCAAGGGGAGAGGCCACAACAGTGAGAGGCCCGCCTACCGCAAAAAAAAAAAAAAAAAAAAAACCTAAGGTTAAGTTTATCACTTTGCTATTAACTATACAAATATCACTAAGGAGCTAAAACTGAAAGAAAATCTTCTGGTTCAGCTGTGACTCCAGACAGGATCCAAAGAGGAGTTCTACAATCTCTTCTCTGGGTTTTATGGAGACTTTCTTTACCCTTCTGTGTTAGCCTCTTAAGGCACTGCGTCAACCTTAAAAGGGCACAGGAAAGGGCGATTTGGGTTTTTCACAGGGTTCTCTACGATTTCCTGCGTTCCTCTCGTCAGTGTCCGTGGACCTCAGCAGTTTCTTTAACCGAGTCTGAAAACCCACTAGAAGCAGCTGTTCTGCTTGTGAACGTCCGTTTCCTTTGTTAAAGGAGAGCCGGATTCGGGCCTTTGCACCAAACACGTGCTTGGGAACCCTCCGGTCGCCATTGGCCACGTGCTCGGGCCCGGGTCATTTCACCTCACTCAAGGACGGGGACATACCTGCGTTTCGAACTCAGACCGCTGCACCCGCAGTCGTTGGAGACAAACTCCCCAGGCTCACGGTCGGTCCGAGACCCGCTGTTGCCGCCGCAGGCTGGGCCTGGCCCGAACCCGCTACAAAGTAGCCGCGGCTGCGCCCTGGGGAAGCAAAGCGCAAACTTGTTACCGCGCCCGGGCCTGGCCGCCGGGAAGCCTCGGGGCGGCTCGGCGCTGCGCGTGTGCCTAGCGCGGCCCCGGGACGGGCACAGTCGCCCGCCCCCCCGGGCCGCCGAGGGCTGCTCTACCCCTGCGTTCTGGCCGCCGGGAACAGTGGAGCTCCGGGCGGGCAAAGCTCGAGGGGACACGGGGCAAGCCCAGCCCCACCCGGGCCCGCGGACCGGCCGAGTGCCCCTCCACCCCCACCGCCCTGCGCTGACCCACACTCACCGCTCAATTCAGCAAGACTGAGGGCGATGCGGGCGTGCGGCGCCGAGCCACTGCAGTCAGGGCGGGGCGGGGGCGGGAGGAGGAGAAGGAGAGGGTAGGGGCGGGGCGGGAGGAGGAGAAGGAGGGGGTAGGGGCGGGGCGGGAGGAGGAGAAGGAGGGGGTAGGGGGGGCGGGCAGCCAATCCCCGGGAAGTCTCCGGAGGCGGGTGGTGCGGGTCCGGCCATTGGTGCCCGTGGTCCCTGGCCGGTCAGGGTCTTTCTGGTCTTTCCGTGGCGGGAGCATGAGCTAAGCCTACGCGGAGCAAGCTTCTCGGAAGCTCCAGGAGTCTTGACGCCTCCCCAGGCTTTGGCGCTCGTGGATCTGGTTCTCTGAGGCCAAAGTGCCTTCCTCTGGACTCTCCTTAGGAAGCTCTAGCCATTACCCCAGGGCTGAGCCAGGACCCAAGAGATTCCCCTTCTTACGACTACGCAAGTTCAGTATGTGTTTAGAACCTGTCCTGCTAAACTGTAAGCTTAAAGAGAGGCTCGGACCACGTCTTCTTGAACACGCTCACCCCATGGTCCCTCCTAAACTTGGGAGGACCAGCCTCCTTTCTTCATGCTCTCTGTTCATTCATTCACAGGGTTCAATAAGTAGATTGGGGGGGTGGGAGTGGCGCGGGGGGGCTATGTTGGGCGTGAGGTGGGAGGTAGGGAGGGAGGCACTATAATCCTTCCCGAAGTGACGGACTCAAAACTTGGCAAACGATTAAGTGGGTTTAACTTGGAGTATGTGCTAAAGTGAGAACTTCTATTCCTGTTCTAAGAGTTTACCTTCTGTTAACACATTTAATCCTCAAAATATTTTTAATCATCCCCACATTATAGGTGGGGAAGCCGAGACATGTCGAGTAACTTTCCAAAGTCACAGGGAAGCTAACAAGTGGTGGATTTGGGATTTGAACCCAAACAGTTTGAAGGCAGAGCCCCTCAAAACGCTGTACTACATTGCTCTCCTCAAGTGGGTGGAGTCGGGAGCGAAGGGAAACAAGTGGCCTACGTTTGACTGGCTGATCAAGGTAGGCATCTCCAGTGGAGTTGGGGGTCTACAGGCACAAAGAACAGCTTATGGTAGAGCCTGGAGGTAGAATGGAAAGCGCTTGACCTGTTAAGGAACCCAGAGTGTAAATGGAACTTAAGGATGTAGGAGCAGAGTGGCCTGAGACTGGGGCTAGACCATGCAGGAGGCCCTGGTGGAGTTTGTGTTTTATGCTGAGAACAATGGAAAGCTGTTCAAGCATTTTATTTTATTTATTTTTTATTAATTTTTTATTGGAGTATAGTTAGTTTACAATGTTGTGTTAGTTTCTGTTGTACAGCAAAGTGAATTAGTTATACATATACATATATCCACTCTTTTTTAGATTCTTTTCCTGTATAGGTCATTACAGAGTATTGCATAGAGTTCCCTGTGCTATACAGTATGTCCTTATTAGTTATCTATTTTATATATAGTAGTGTGTAGATGTTCAAGCATTTAAAAATGGAGGATGATAGGACCTGATGCAAGCTGTGGTTTATTAATTAATTAATTTATTTATTTTTGGCTGTGTTGGGTCTTTGTTTCTGTGCAAGGGCTTTCTCTAGTTGCGGTGAGCTGGGGCCATTCCTCATCCCGGTGTGCAGGCCTCTCACTGTCGCGGCCTCTCTTGTTGCGGAGCACAGGGTCCAGACGCGTAGGCTCAGTAGTTGTGGCTCACGGGCTTTGTTGCTCCGCGGCATGTGGGATCCTCCCAGACCAGGGCTCGAACCCGTGTCCCCTGCATTGGCAGGCAGATTCCCAACCACTGCGCCACCAGGGAAGCCCCCAAGCTGTGGTTTAAAGATGTGATTAAGATGATTTGAGGAAAAGAAATGTAATAAAATTTATCAATAAATCCTAGCAGCCAGTCACTACCTTGCAGATATTCATAAGATCATAGTAAAATGGGTTAAGGTGGCAGAGGGAACACCTGTTCACTGTCTCTTCATCCTTCTTCTCTCAGAGTCTTCCAAACAGAGACTCTGTAGCAGGGAGCAGGCTCTGGATTGCCAAGCTGAGATTCAACAACATGACCCTGGCTGTAGGAAGATGTTCCTCTTCTTTTTTACTGCCTTGCATAGAAACACATTAATCCTAGTATCTTCCTCAGACCTTTTTTTAAAAAAATTTTTTCTGGTTGTACTGCGTGGCATGTGAGATCCTAGTTCCCTGACAGGGATTGAACCTGCGGCCCCTGCAATGGAAGCGTGGAGTCTTAATCACTGGACTGCCTGGGAAGTCCCCTTCCTCAGACCTTTTTCAATCCACTTGGTTAAGAGCAGGCAGGGCTATCAGTGACCTGATAGATCACTAGGAGATGGATCCAGTTACCAGAAGTGGGCAGAAGGTCTCAGCCAAATTTGGAAGATGAGGTGGAGAAGCTTGGTTCTGATGCCCAGCAATCTCCCCTACATAAAATGAAGATAGTTTTAGTTACTTAGAAATGATGGGTCAACCCACAGAAAGGCTCCCTGAGATCCACAGACCCAAACATAAAAATGGCCAATTGCCTGCACTCTCTATGCAGCCACCAAGACTTCTGGACAAAAAGCTGCTGGGAAGTGATCTGGGAACAGTTTAACACTGCTTTTCTCCACCCTCTTTGGGATGGAATATATATCACATGTTCCTCTTCTTTTTTACTGCCTTGCACGGAAACACATTAATCCTAGTATCTTCCTCAGACCTTTTTTTTAAAAAATTTTTTTCTGGGCACACTGCGTGGCATGTGAGATCCCAGTTCCCTGACCAGGGATTGAACCCACGCCCCCTGCAATGGAAGTGTGGAGTCTTAACCACTGGACTGCCTGGGAAGTCCCCTTCCTCAGACCTTTTTTAATCCACTTTTTTTTTCCAATGTAGAAAAGTCCTAATAATAAACCTGAAGCTCTCTTAGTCCTGTTTTTGTGGTAAAGCCCAGCTCGTTCATAGTTGATAAATGTCAGAAGAGAGGCTGACATCCATGTATAAAGAAGGAAGTGGTACATGTTAAAAGTGAGATGGACTTAACCAGCAACATGAAAATGACTTGTAATATTTTTGTATTTGTTTTGATATTTGTAATTTTTTAATAATTTATCGTTGTTCATTCATTTATTCATTGTTTATATCCCATTTTAGTCCAAAAAGAATATGAATGTAGTTTATAAGACTATATTACAATGATATTTTTAAAACAGTGAGGAAATTGGATTGCAGGAAAATAAGATAAAGTCTGGGGCTAGTACACAAAATATAACCCATGAAGCGCTGTACACTTGCTGAAAGAAGGCCAAAAATTTTGCTCTGAGCTGCTTAGCAGTCAATGCGAAAATCAGAAAATGGAAACAAATCAGACACTCAAGAGAAGCACAAAGATTCCTGAAGGAAATTTCCTCCACAGATCTTCATAAAGAGGGCATTGCAATCAACTTCCTCAATATCAATAACCTAAAAAAATGTTTGTAATTCACATGTCTGAGATTTCTGACACCCAGGCGGAGGATTTCCTAGTCAAGGTGATTTCACATACTTAAACTCACTTAAAACAATTTTTCATGTGGCAAGATGGTTGTCAGGCCAGGTGACATTTGAGAAGGAAATTGCATCTGATTATGAAGCAGATAGGCCACACTCTATAAAAATACTGAAATCAGTGATTGAAAACAAGTAGTATGCTCCCATAAGAAAGATATGGCAATTTGGGTTAATTCCCTGGTCAAAGATTCAGCATTAAGTTGTTTGTGTGTGTGTGTGTGTGTGTGTGTGTGTGTGTGTACAGTATTAGATTTTTAAGACAACTAAATCTTTAACAAGATTATAAAATTAGGAAGTTCTCAACAATAAAATCCTAAGTCCAGCACAGCACATCAAAGTACAAATTTGTTTTGATGTGAAGTTAATTCATTGCTTAGAGTAAATATCAACTGAATATTCAGTTAACAAGAATTTTATCCTCTTAGAACTTAAAGTGGCCTTTAAAATTTTTTTTATTAATTTATTTATTGGCTGCATTGGGTCTTCGTTGCTGCGTGCGGGCTTTCTCTAGTTGCAGTGAGCGGGGGCTACTCTTCATTGTGGTGCAGGGGCTTCTCATTGTGGTGGCTTCTCTTATTGCGGAGCACGGGCTCTAGGTGCGTGGGCTCCAGTAGTTGTGTCACGCGGGCTCAGTAGTTGTGGTGCGTGGGCTTAGCTGCTCCGTGGCATGTGGGATCTTCCCGGACCAGGGCTTGAACCCGTGTCCCTTGAATTGGCAGGTGGATTCTTAACCACTGCGACACCAGGGAAGTCCCGCTTTTCTCTTTTTTAAAAATGACCAAGGAACTTTGAGCTCAGTGCCTTTGTAGTCTGTCCATTAATTTTTCTGAGTTTATGGAATTATTCTCAATTCTCCCTCTGACCTTTTCCTGTTGAAAAGCTAAAAAGTAAGAACCTGCCTCTAATATTTGCCCTTCAATCTCACCCTAACACTGCAGGTACAACTGAAATTTTTGGAATCAAAACACATTAAAATAATCAAGAGGCCCTGAGTTCCTTCATTCTTAAATTTTTATCATGAAAATTCCCAAATATGCCCAATGATAAAATTCAGCAAGTCCCTGTGTATTTATCTTCCAGTCAACAGCTATCAACCAAAACCAGCATTTATTTTGCATACTTGTTCCATCTATCTACCTTTTTTCTTGAAGTATTTTAAAGAAAACCCCCAGATATCATGTTATTTCACCCCTCAATATTTCAGTATTAATCTCAAAAGACGTAATCGTACCTGACAACAATGCCAGCATGATTGTTAAGAAAGTAAACAATAATTCAAAATTCATATTCGATTTCCCCCATTGTCTAAAAATGTTTGTTTTACAGTTTGTTTGAATCAAGATTCAAACAAGGTTTACTTATTGTATTTAGTTATGTCTTCAAAGCTTAAGCCTCTTCTGGTGAAGAAAAAAATGTCCTCCGTTTTTCTTTTTTTTTTTTTAATTCCAACACCTTTAACTTTTTAAATAACAGTTTTGGAGATATAATTCAGATACCATAAAATTCACCCTTTTAAAGTGTGCAACTCAGTATTTTTTAGTATATTCATAGAGTTGTACAATCATCACCATTATCTAATTTCAGAACATTTTCATCGCTCCAAAAAGAAACTCTCACCCACTAGCAGCCACTCCCTACCTCTCTCCTCCCCACATCCTCTAGCTGTCTCTTTGGATTTGCCTATTCTGGACATTTCACATAAATGGGATTGTATAATACAAGATGTGGTCTTTTGTTTCTGGCTTCTTTTACTTAGCATAATGTTTTCAAGGCTAAACAAACAAGAGTAGTGCTATGCAGTGCTGGATTTTATTCCTTTTTATGGCAGAATAATATTCCATTGATTGGACATACTAAATTTTGTTTACCTGTTTATCAGCTGGTAGACAGGTCAGTTGTGCTGTGGTGTGTTCCACATGCTGGCTGATTGCTTTCTCCTGCTGCTGTTTGTGTCTTTATCCTCTGTTTTTCTCAAAGACTTGAGAGAAACCTCACATTCTTGAAAACTTGGTTGTCAGACTTTAGTGTGTGAAAGAACTACCTGCCACACTTGCTAAAGGTGCAGAATTCCAGGCTCATCAGCGGAGAGTCTGATGTAGTCTGATTGGAGAGGGGACCCAGGAATCTGCATTTTTAACCCACCAGTTGATTCTGATGCAGGTATTCCCAGAATACACTTTGAGAAATTCTGCTAAGTGTCCCTAAACCTTGATTTTAATAGCACTTGACATTTCACAGAAAAGCCATAATAGCAACTGGTAGATTATTGACTAAGACTTTTAAAAAACAAAGTTGGAAATATTACTATAGAATGACGATAATAAAAAGGGCCTGAGTTAATACCCTGGCTGATGTCTTCCGGGTTGGAGATAGACGTTTGCAGGAATGATGGCCAGGAGAATTGTGTTGTGGTTGTTAATTAGGCACCCTGGAGTGAGTGAAGTAGCCAAATTTAGTTTTAAAGGCAATGAAAGCCAAATAGCCTCTAAGAATTAAATTACTGCACCAATCTTTACAGTATTGACCTCAACATTTACAAATGTGCTCAGATTGATTAATTAGAATACTTCTTGATTCAGGAAATTTTAATTCTTAATCCGAAGCCATTTTCTGTTAGGTAAGCAAGAACAAAGTAGGTTGTAAATATTCTAAGAGGGCTCCTCTTTTCCTCTAGACATAGGCTACAACAAGGTACAACCATGTTTGCTTCAACACTTTTTCACTATCTAAATAGTGCATTTTAAACACCCCGAACTCCTGAGTATGAAGAGTGGTTTTCCCTTAATTTAATGACAAGGGTTTTCTTCCTTCCTTCCTTCCTCCCTCCCTCCCTTCATTTTTTTAAAAATTTCTTTTGATGTTGACCATTTTTAAAGTCTTCATTGAATTTGTTACAATATTGCTTCTGTTTTTATGCTTTGGATTTTTGGCTGCATGGCATGTGGGATCTTAGCTCCCAGACCAGGGATCGAACGCTCATCCCTTGCATTGGAAGGCGAAGTCTTAACCACTGGACTGCCAGGGAATTCTCAAGGATTTTCTTTCACTTAATAGATGAGTGATGATTTAAAGGTCTTTTAATGATTGTTGAGCAGCCAAAGTAGCAGTAGCAAATGGAGTTCCATTTATTCTGTGCATCTCATTAAGCTATTACAGAAGAGAGTAATGTGGGAAAAAAAACCACCAGTGCTTTTTTGGGCTGTGAGAGAAAAAAATGGATTTCAGGATATGAAAACTTAGTTCTGGGCATTTATAGGGGAGTTGCCAGTAGAAGGGAACGCTTAATTCCTGAGTAATAATAACCTCAACTTCTTGACTCATTAGCCTGACTTGTAATGGGTGAGTGCCTATAGCAAAAGTATATTTTAAAAAACTTTTTATTATGAAAAATTTCAAGCATACCCCCAAATAAGGAGAAGCTTCACATACTCAGCACCAGTCTTCAGCAATTAGCAATATTTTGCCAATCTCATTTCATCTGCCCACCCCCCTTTATTTTTACGCAGTCATTTTCAAGGAAGTTCCAGACATTATGTCATTTCACCAGTAAAAATTTTAGTTTGCATTTCTAGATTGATAAAAACATTTTAAACCATAACTATTTGCCATTATTACACCTAATAATTTTTTTTTATTATCCTCTAATACCAGGTCCATGTTCAGATTTTCCCGATTGTCTCAAAACTCTCTCTTTACAGTTGGTTTTTTCTAATCAGAATCCAAACAAGATCCACACATAGCATTTGGCTATGTCTTTAAGTCTCTTTTATTTGATAACGATCCTCCTCCTTTACCTGATCACTGATTTGTTGTAGAATTTGGGTAATTTCTCCTGTAAAATGACCCACATTCTGGATTTGTCTGTTTCCCCTTACTGGCATTTAGTGTGTTTCTTTATCTTCATTTAACTTCTTTTTCTTTTTTTAACTTGTTTATTTTCTATAAACTGGAGATTCAAGTTGAATTTTGGGTCGAGAAAACCTTCCATACTTCTGGTGCATCACGTTGCAAGGCCCGTAATGGCATACTTGTCCCATTTTTCTAGGTTTTATTAGTGGGTTGAGGTGGTGTCCTCCACTACCAAGTTAGCCATTACCCTTTCACTGAATGGCTTTAGCTTCCACTTATGCTCATTCCTTAAACTCTTGTTTCATAGCTGTAAAACAAATTACAAAATTTTAAAAATCACTCCTTCTGCATTTATTAGCTGGACTTCTATAACAAACAACTTTCTCTCAAACACTATTTGATTACCCCCAAAAAACAGTTCATATGGGAAAGGCAGGATAAACTCTTTTTCTTTGCCTACGCGCCCCCCCAATTTCAGAGTTATACAACCTCGATAATTACAGGAGGGTTTCATATTATCACGAATTCAGGATTTTTATATTCAGGTTTTATATTCATTAAAAGTATGTTTTTAAAATTGCTGTTGGAGATGGTACCATGAAGCATTGGCATCAGCCTTCTGAGACAGCATTTCTCAAAGTATGGCCACAGACCATATATATCAGAATCCCCCGGGGCATTGGTTAATATGTAAATTCCTGGTCCCCATCAAGACCTACTGGGTCAGAGTCTTTGGGAGTAGAGCCCTAGAATCTGCATGGAATCTGCATTTCTAACAAACTTCTCTAGGGATTTCTAAAATAGCTATGGAATGGATAGCCTTATGGGATTACCTCATCAGAGCTTGGGGACAAAACACCAAGTGGGTACACACCCGAGCAGTTACTTCAAAATAAGGTCACAAGGGCTTCCCTGGTGGTGCAGTGGTTGAGAGTCCGCCCGCCGATGCAGTGGACGCGGGTTCGTGCCCCGGTCCGGGAAGATCCCACATGCCGCGGAGCGGCTGGGCCCATGAGCCATGGCCGCTGAGCCTACGCGTCCGGAGCCTGTGCTCCGCAACGGGAGAGGCCACGACAGTGAGAGGCCCGCGTACCGGAAAAAAAAAAAAAAAAAAAAGGTTCCAAGATCAATGACCACTGTTAATTCAAGAAAAGAGAGGGTGGATACATTAACTCCTTCAAGAAGAGCCCAACAGACAGGAGTAGTACTATGCAGTCCTGGACCCCATACAGCGCTCTGCCCTGGTTGAGACAATCTAGGTTCTGACTACCCATTGTTACTAGAACTCTGGGAAACTTTCACAACAGTAAATCCTGTACAGCGTGGCTCTACATGACATTGAACTCATCTCTCCTGTGAATTCCCATGTACCACTGTTGTTCACATCTGTAGCCTCAGATCCTGCACAGCTGCTGTCCACTGGGCCCCAGAGACTCCCACTGCATGATATGTGGCATCGCATCAGGTAACATGGATGTGTATCCATTAGGACATGGGGTGCCATTTGTATTTGAAGGATCACTTAGTACTGTTCTCATACGTCCTATTTTTGAATTGCTTATCCCCTCTAGGGAACATACTTTCAATATTTTATTAAAGTCCCCGAATGCTTGACATTTTGAGCAACAGATTTGTTTAGTTGGTTTTTTTAATAAGTGATGATCCATTTTTGTAATTTCATTTGCCTTTATTTATTGAATTTTAAATAGCATTGTTGAATGCACTGACTCACCGGGGTTGGGGGTGGGGAATACAGCCGTGGGGGTGCACGGGCTTCAGTAGTTGCAGCACACGGGCTCAGTAGTTGTGGCTTGTGTGCTGCAGAGCACAGGCTCAGTAGTTGTGGCACCCGGGCTTAGTTGCTCCACTGCATGTGGGATCTTCCCAGACCAGGGCTCCAACCCATGTCCCCTGCACTGGCAGGCGGATTCTTAACCACTGTGCCACCAGGGAAGCCCTCAAACCATGAACTTTATAGGGATAAATTAGCTATATTTTGGTCAGTAGCCAGAGGCTAGACATTTGTAATTGTGTGCCATTTGTCATCTAGAAGCTCTGGATCAATATATATAGATCATTGCAGAACCATAATTCAAAGTCCATGGTCTATTGATTGTGGGTCAATGGTGACATCTTCCTACAAGAAAGCCATCACATTATAGAGCTAGCCCCCTGACCCCCTTGAGTCCTCAGAGGAAGACAGAGCAGAGTATTTACATGGATTGCTTTATAAAACTCTAAGACTTGACTTGCTGGCAAAGAAAGTAGTGAGAATTTAGGCAGACTGCTTTGCCTTTCTGAAGAGTGATAGCCAGATAGCATGTTCTGTTGAGATTGGATTTCAGTGTTGAGTTGTCTTCTAATTAGTCAGAGAGAGAAAGCATGGCTATATAATTACAACATGTGGACAGAGTGTTCTTTCATGGTTAACTAAGTGCACTTACAAAATTAATCTGGACTCTGGGAAATTAAATTGAGCTTAAAGAGAAATTTTAGACTTAAGAAAGCACATTGATTAAAATTTTGGGTATCCTATAAAAGACCAGGGGTGTATGGACTAGAATTCTAGTTCTACCTCTGTCTGCAACCGATATGGATCTTAATCATTTAACCTCTCCTGGTTCCAAGTTGGTTGAATTAGATGAATCTAAGTGTAATATTCAATTGTTCTACAACTTCATTTTTTTTTAAAGCTGGTTGCTTTCTGTTACTGCTTATAGTCATTGACTATTCATTTTTCTATCTTGTTTCATTTCGAGGAGATATTAGATGAATCCTTCTGTTTGCTACCAAAAAATGGATGGACCTGTCACATATATATGTTATTATTTTTATACTAGTTGGGACATGGACTGCTCATTGAGATGGGCTTAAAAGGAAATAGGATGATGTGGACTCAGTACCAAAAATATTTTGATGAGCATTATTAAGTTATATATGGTTCCCTCTGTTCTGCTATAAAAGGAAACACAATCGTTGTTTATTAAAATACAGTATTTTAATACCACAATGAAATACACACACACACACACACACACTCTCTCACCAAAATGGCTAAAGTTAAAAAGTCTGATAGGTCTCCGGCCTCGCTCCTGGGATACCCATCTCAGCTCGCGGGTCACTGCCGGGCGCGCGCGCGCGCGCGGGTTGGCGCGGAGGCCTTGGGGCCTGGGCCTGGCCACCGCCTCCTCCTCCGCCGCGGGCTCTGAGGGGCCGCGAGATGCAGCCGCGGGGCCCTCCCCCCAGCGTAGTCCCCCACTAACGGGGACTTCACCTCTGTCTCCTCAGCAGACGCGAAAGACCAGCAGCATTGGCATTACTGGGCTCTAGTAATGCAGAATCTGCCTTAATCATAATTTACATTTTGACAAGATCATCCTTCAGTGATTCATATGCACATTAAAGCTTGAGAGGCGCTGATTGAGAATATTATGAAAGATCAACAAAAAGAGGAAAATTTTTTATAGCTAAAAGATCAGGGGCAGTTTAATATTGGTAATATTTTGCCACATTTTGAAAGATAGGTAGTGTTTTGTATATGTAGGACAGAGGGAGTATGTCCATATGCAAGGGGCTGCATATGAGGAAGTCCCTAACACCAAGAAATGGCTTAATAAGAATGGGATTTTAAAAAATTCATCATACATAATAAATGCTATGCAAAGGAGGTTCAGGGACTTCCCTGGTGGTGCAGTGGTTAAGAATCCTCCTGCCAATGCAGGAGACACGGGTTCGAGTCCTGGTCTGGGAAGATCCCACATGCCGCAGAGCAACTAAGCCCATGCGCCACAACTACTGAGCCTGCGTTCTAGAGCCCGTGAACCACAACTGCTGTGCCCATGTGCCACAACTACTGAAGCTCACGCACCTAGAGCCTGTGCTCTGCAACAGAGAAGCCACCACAATGAGAAGCCCGCGCACTGCAACGAAGACCCAATGCAACCAAAAATAAATAAATAAAATAATTAATTAAAAAAAAAAAAGAGGTTCAAAGGTGGAAGTGGTTAACTGCAGGAAGGGATCAAGGAAGCCTTCAGAGACAGATGAGGTACATTTTGAAGGAAAAGGAGAAGTTCTTCAGGTTGAAAAGAGGGAAAAGCATTCACTTAAAAATTATTCAAATGCAATAATTGGTCAAGGCAGTCCCTGTATTTTATACTTCTCAATCTCCACAGACCTAAAACAATGCTGATTTAGACCATGAAAAAAAAAAAGTCTGATAATACTAAGTATAGGTAGGGTGTGAAGCAAGAGGAACTCTGACACTCTGCTAGTGCAAGTATTAGTATGACCACTTTAAAAACCGGTTTGGCATTATCACCCCATTTGAACACATGCCTACCCTATGGCCCAGCAACTTACACCTAAATGTATATCCAACAGAAATGTGTGCCCATGTTAACCAAAGGACACATATAAGAACGTTCATAGAAACATTTTTGGTAATAGCCTCAAGCTGGAAACAAACCAAATACCTGATGGTGTTGAATTTGTATATAAACTGTGACATCTTCATACAACACAATACTATACAGCAACAAAAACTAACAAACTACAGCTTTTCTGAGCAAAATGGCTGAATCTCATAATACTGAGCAAAAGAAGCCAGGCAAAAAAGAGTTACACACTGCATGGTTTTATTTATAGCAACACAAACAGAAAACTCAGGCAAAACTAAGCTATGGATTTAGAAGTCAGTGTAGGGGTTACCTTTGGGGGAGAGAGCACAGTGGTTGAGAGGAGTGTGGGTGAGGACTTCAGGATGCTGGTTATGTTCTATTTCTTTACCTGGGTGGTGGTGTACAGGTGTGCCTGTTTTGTGACAATTCACTTAAGATTTATGCATGTATTTATGTTTTAATTAAAAATTAAATTTTCTGAATGTATGTTTCAATTTAAAATATTAAAAACATAGGAAAGTTTCATGCTTTGTGCTTAGACATGATATCAACAGCTCTTTTAGTAATAACCTATAGGAATCAATAATAGCTGTTGCTGAAACATTATTTTATAACAGTGACTTCAACTAAGTGGCTCATAATTACCCCCCCAAAAAGAAGACAAGTAAGCTATCTTGAATAGTCCTTTTTATTCAAAAATAAAGTCTAAACAGCAATGAGTATAGTGTGCTTCAAATGGAAACATCTACAGATCATTGTTTCAAAGGTTCCAGTTGAACCAGAATTCCATCAAAAACAGCATAAATCACTTGTAATCATTTGAATCAATTAGTACTCTTGAAACTTTTGAATCTATTTACCTAGTTCATGCAGAACTTGAAAGGCTTATCAAATGAGTATGTATAGCATTCAGAGCTGTCACCTCCTCAGAGCCTATCTCTTTTTGGTCCCTGGTGACAGTGAGTGATGACTGGCATGTGTATAGTGCTTTTCAAGGTACATAGCACCACAGCCACCAGTAGGAGGATCTGCTCATGTGGCCTTATCAGTGTCACCCTTAATTTGGCTGTCTGACCCTACTTTCTGAGAAGAAATGCAAGAGTAGAACCCTAAGCCTTCACTGGGGACAAAGTTGTACAGTGAGAGAGTTCAGGACAGTCTTATCTTGTTTTCAATGAACCACATGGTTGCCAGCTTTCTAGAAGGGCATGATCACAAAAGGAGAATTACAGGTGCTGCTGCCTGAGGGAAGTCTCATTCCAGGTGCCACTTGTGAATCCCTGCCCTTCCACCAGGTGGCAGTGGTGGTCGGGAGGCTGTTAAAACTATGGAAGTGATCACATATGGGCTGGGAGCACACTAAGGTACAATCTGGTGAGAAGGCATACATCTTTCCTTTATTGTAAATAGTGTTTATGGACATGGAAGGAATGTAAATGCCCCCAAAGAAAGTCTGTTCGAAATCTGATTAGGCTATTAGAACAACTATTCTCTTACCCCAGAGAGTCTTCTTCTAATCTTATCCTTTCAATCGCCCATTCAACAAATATTTATTGAGTGCCTTCTATGTGCCTTACTATTCTAAGGGGTATGGCAGTAAACAATGCAGTCAAAACCTCTAGGGAGCGATGGAGCATCTATTCCTGTCTACTAAGAAGATGGAGGCCATCTCATGTTAATTTCCTCAATCTAATGGACGTACTTCCTCCTTTCCAAAACTCTTGGGCCCTTGACATGACCCCTACCCTTCTAATAAGGGCACTCCATCAAGCCTTACTTGTAGATTCACTAACGCCTCACATTTTGATGACAAATGTACTAATAATTATGGTAAAAGGGATAAATAAGATGACCAAACCCTTCCATTGATTCCCTTGCCTCCCTTAAGGTGCTGAGATCTCTCCTTATTTTATGACCAAATCTTTCTAGAAGTCTTATTTCTAAATGAGGGAAGCTCATTTGCTTCAACTTCCTCGCCACACACTTACCTTCTAAACCCTGCCCTCCTCATACCCATGAGGGCTGTAAATTCTGTATAATTCAGATCAGAACTTGGAGGAAAGAGAAAACCACCAGGAAAGCAGGGTGGTGAGTAAAATGGTTCTGATTAAGTGAGCCAAGTGTTGTAGGTAAAGAATTAATTACCTGTTAATTATCTGAGAGACTCCTGTGTGCACCTAGCGTTGTGCCAGGCATTTCAGGTTTCTAAAGAAACATCAAGGGACTTCCCTGGCAGTCCAATGAGTGAGACTTTGCCTTCCAATGCGGGGGAGGCGGGGGCTGGAGGGGTGTGGGTTTGCTCCCTGGCCAGGGAGCCGGGATCCCATATGCCTTGCAGCCAGGAAGCCAAGGCATGCAACAGGAGCAAAGTTGTAACAAATTCAATGAGGACTTTAAAAATGGTCCACATCAAAAAAAAAAAAAAAATCTTAATGAAACGTCAAAAGTGACCTCTGATAAAAACCTACCAAGAAAGGTGAAACTGGGAAGTCTTCCTCTGGAAGTGAGCTTTGAACGGAGTTTTGAGGAGTGAGTGGACTTGAAATAGAAGGAAGAATAATCATCGGAGGGTGAGGCTGCAGGCCTGGAAGCATGAAGGGAGAGTGATGTAAATATTTGATTTAAAGGAGGTGCTTGCAAACCAGGCAGAGACCCATTCCATGAAGGTAATTTTGAGCTCTTCAATTGTCTAGTTCCCTATCTCTTCTTCCCTTGAAAGCCAAACACCTTTAGTCTGTTTTCTCACCTCCCTCTTATTTGTGAATCCATTCCAATATGGATTAGCTAATATCCAATATCCTAACTGTTCCATGCAAACTGCCTTTGATAGAATTCAAAGAACTTTTGAGTAATAGGTTCTGGTGAAATAATGCTTAAATGAATCTGGGCAAGTTACTTAAACTCTCTGAGCTTCAGTTTTCTCTAAAATGAGGATTATATATATGCCTTCCTCATAGGGCTGTCAGAAGGATTAAATGCATGTTAAAGTTTTGTTCAAGAATTGAACATTGTCACTATTATTAATCATCTTCTTTGATCTCTTAGCTGTATTTGATACTTCTGACTACCTCCTCCCATCTTAAAATACTCTGGAGTTTGCAATGTTGCATGTTTGTTTGCTTTTCTTCTACCACATTAGCAGCACTGTGTTAGTTTTCTTTGGCTGCTCTTCCTCCGTCTGATCCTGCATGGTGGAGCTCTTTTTGACTATCCCTTTATCTATTCTCAGTCAAAACTCCTTGGCAGGGCTTCCCTGGTGGTGCAGTGGTTGAGAGTCCGCTTGCCGATGCAGGGGACGCGGGTTCATGCCCTGGTCCGGGAGGATCCCACATGCTGCAGAGCAACTAAGCTTGCACGCCACAACAACTGAGCCTGCACTCTAGAGCCCGCGCGCAGCAACGAAGACCCAATGCAGCCAAAAATAAATAAATAAATAAATTCATAAAAAAAAGAAAACCTCCTTGGCAAAACTCTTCCTAGGCCATTTCATCCATAACCACATGTCCTCTGTTATCTTCTATATATTAATTACCTTTAGGTTTATCCCTCTGTTATCTTCTATATATTAATTACCTTTAGGTTTATCCCTCTGTTATCTTCTATATATTAATTACCTTTAGGTTTATCTCCAGTCCAGACATCTCTTCTGAGCCCCAGTGGTACCTGATATAACTTTTCAGGTGTTTCATGGTTATCTGCAACTCAACGCCTCTGAAACCAAGTTCACTTCTTCTCAGCCACCTACACCTGCACCTGTTCCTCCAGCATTCCCTATTATAAAAAATGACATTCCTTTTCATTCTAGTCAGAAACTTGGGTTTCTTATCCTTGTCCCTCATCCCAGTAAATCACCAAATTCAGCTAACTACCTCCAAAAAAAAATGTCTTTGATCTATCTGCTTCTCCCCTTTCCATTGCTATTCCTTACCTAAACTCAGGCTCCCAGCAGCTCTGGGACTCCCTCTCCACAGATTTCTAACTGGCCTCCCCTAGAGCCCTTTTGCTCTCCTTCAACCCTCTCTCCCCACACAGTAGCCAGCTACAGTCATCTCTTCTTTCAGTTAATCAAAATGTATTAACAAATAGAAATCTAATCATGTTCCAACCTAGCTTAAGAGTCCTTCAATGGCATTTCAGTCGGCACTTCAAAATAAGCCAATTGTTTCAAAGACTTAGGGAATCTTAACCACGCATAAATACATGCATGATTTTAGACGCAGTTTCCCCGTTGTAGGAACTCACTCCAAAGTTAGCTTATCCTTATTTTGTACTAAGTGCATGCAAAAAGTAGTGAAGACGTTCATAAACAGTTTCACATTAGAAACTGAGCAGTACGAGTGCTGTGACTGCCTTCTCTTATCCTGGGACCACCGGCGCCTCACACAGCATCTGGCCCAAAGCATGTCTTCAGGATTTGTTTGATACATGATGACAAAGGGAAAAGGCTGTCATAAAGTTCCTCACAGAATTGAAATATAATCCTCAGAAACCAGTTTGGTTTTAAAGTACAGTCAGGAAAATGTTTTCCCCTGAGACAGCCAAACGTTTACTAGCACTTGCATCTCACATGAGCTGCAGTAACCTATTTGGCAATAAGGAAAAAAGGGAAAGGAACGAATGTGCCAGGCACAGTGCCTGAGACCGGATGAGATTTTTTTAAATGCACAAGACAAGGTTCCTTCCCTCCAGGAGCTTCCAGGCCACTTGGAGAGAGGCAACTGTCCAAATATTTAATATCTGATTTCTTGGCTGCTCTTACAGACAAGGTACTGTGTCCTTCTTAGGTGTAAAATGGTGAGCAAAAACAGACCTCTCTCACTTCACATCTAATGAGGGTTGGGAAGCACACATTAATCAATTACATGAACAATAATAATAGCAGTGTCACTTATGTAGTGGTTAGTGCATGTCAGGCATATTTTTTGTACTCTATATAATAACACTCTATGAAGGGGCCTCTTCTTTTTATGGATACAGAAATTTCTGCATAGAGAAGTTAAGACACTTGCCCAAGATCACACACCTAGTCCAGAGAGTCTGGATCCAGGATTCATTTTTTAACCACCCATTCTACTGCCTCCATGCTGTGTGCTAGATGGCATAAGCATATTCACAAATATAAGGTCCATGAAGGGAAGACTGATGGTGCTGTAAGAACATATGACAAAGGCATCCCATTTGTCTCAAGTCATCTGAAGGCTGAGTGGTGTTAACTAAGCAAAGAGGGGAAGCAGGAGGGGGCACTGACACAAAACTGGTAACGACAGAAGGGTGAGCATGGAAACACCTGGATATAGTTCATTGGTGGTGGTGGGAAGCAATCTTGGATGGCATCACGGAGGAGGCAGATCTAGAGGAGGAAGACCTGGAAAAATCCATGGAGTGGGTAGAGAAGAGAGGAAAAGGAAACACCATGAATTCAGAATGAACCTAATGAATTTTGGACACAGGGAGACAATGGTGTATTAGAATTGTTTCAGTTGTGAGCAGCAGACATTCAATTTGAACTACCAAAGAAAACAAGGACTTAACCACCTTGAGTTGCTGAAGAGTCCAGGATACAGATCTGGCAGCCACAGGATAAATGATGTCCTTAGGATCTCTTTTACATTTCTCAGCTTTATTTTTTGTCATTCTCAGGAAGTGGAAAGATGGCAGCTCTAGATCTTATCATATCAGCTCAGCAAACTCAGGAAGGGGAGCACTTCTTTCCCCAAAGACCCAGGGCCAACTCTCATTGGCTCAGTTTATATTACATCCTCCTAGCTGAACCAGTCATTGTGGCTGGGCCATGAGGTGCTCTCACTGGCCAGGCCTGGATCATGTGCCTTCATCTGTTTAGTGCTAGCCTATGTTCCGTCTCTCCATTTGCCCACTTTTCCCAGTTTTAACTCTATACCTTTATACCAGCTGGCCCCTATATGTGGAACACTTTTCCTCAAAGTTCTCTTATTAGCTTGTCAACATTTTCATCATTTTACTTCTAACCACCTCCAAGTAATGTTTCCTCCCTGAACAAGATTGAGGTTACAATTATTCTTCAACTGATGCCTTTTCCAATTTAGATCTATGAATACCAACCTTGTAGTAGTGTAAAAATGTATTTAATTATTCATGAGTCTGACAAGATCTGCCGTGTTCAATTGATTTGCTGTGTTTGTAATTCACTGCCTGAGTTTCAATCTGGATGTTTGTCTATATTGAACACTTCAGTTTTAGGCTTTAGGCTGTTAAAAAGCATGCAAAGGATGCCTTGCTAACGTAGCACTCGGTAATCGAGTGATGTTCAATTTTCATTATGTCAATGGCATTTTCAATCCTGTGGACTTTGCTATCCATTATGCCAATGTTGGCAGAAATACTGAACTCTATTATGGTATAAAATTTCCATATCATTTAAGGTTTTGGATTAATGCCTTCATAGTGGAATGTCTGTGAAATTGAGTCCCAAGGCCTGAGTTTTAGCCTTGAGGTTGCTCCTGAACTTGTTTTATGACTTTCCTCAAGTATTTAAACCTTTCCAGGTGTCAGTTACCCAACTGGCCATAGCTTGGGTGTTTTGCTGCCTTTTCCTCTCTTTAAGATGCTCAGCCAGATGAGCACACCAACTTCAGTTGTAACATTTGGGGAACATGATTGAGGTAGGATACTTGATACCCTAAGCCTTATTTTACTGATCTACAAAAGGCGATTATAATAGCATCTATTACCTGATGATTATGTTGGTGCCTGAAGATTATGAATGTAAAGAGCATCATGATTGACAATGGTGAAAAATCAAAGCGAGCTATCATCATCCTCAGGATCTGTTTGGAAATAAGATGTAGGCAGAATGACTTAACATAAGCAGGAATTTATTCCTTAAATCCATTAAATATACAGAGCCAAGATGACCCCAAGGAAACTTTAGTCGCTGTTGTTTGTCTTATTTCCATCCCAGGTCCTAGGGATGTTAGCAATCGAGGGTTCTCAAATCTTACAATGCCTAACACTAAATAGATAATGGAGGACAGGAAGCGTGCTATTTTCCCAGTATGTTCCTCTTGGTTAGATAAAAGCTATCTTCAATTATATTACCTTCTCCTCTAATTCGATTTGTCATTAAATATATTGGTTTAAGAATTATCACGCGTTGCGCTTGTACAACTTCTCTGTTGAAAGCACTGAATTGCAACCTTGTATGAGAATTGTTTCACACCTTCGGAAATGGGCTCCTCCACTTCACAGGAACATATCTGCTAAATGGTGTGGATTCGCGCTTTGAGTCAAAACCCACGACCTTTTATACAGGAAATGTGTATAAGCCGATACAATGACCCTTCTCAAAACCTAAAGAGGTTGGGTGCCCGCAAGAGAGGTAGGTATTTCTAGAAGACGCGGAAAAGTTTGGTTTTCGTTCTTTCTAGATTCAAATCGCTCCTTGGACCGTCCCTAGTCCTTGTCCAGAACCGAGACTTTCCCTTTGTACCTGCTAATGTCACAAACTGGCCGAGCGCGCCGTGGCTGGCTTCCCCTCAGACCCAGATTCCTGTCCCCTCCCCGCGCCCTCGATCAGGCAGCCGGCCCGCGGCTGGCCAGGGCTCTGGACACTCCCGTGTCCTGACCCCATTTACTTCTTGGGTCCCCGCGGGTGCCATTTGGCTGGAGCCCCGGGGAGAAACGAAAAGTTGGATGTAGTCACCCCTACCCCTTGCCTCCTCCACTCGCCCAAACATAAAAACCCGGGGCTGCTGGGTGCCGCGCGGCAGGAAAGAACAAATGAAGACCGAAAGCGGCCCCCTGTCCCCGGCGACGTGCCCCGCTTCCCCGGCCCGAGGGCAGCCCCTTCCGCCGGCCGACACCCCACGCGGGCGCGGTCCCTGCTTCCCGGGCGGTGCCGCGGGCCGGAGGAGGCCGCCGACGCGTCGGGGTCCGCGCGGGGGACCTGCGGCAGCCGCGCGAGCGAGGGCCTGGCCGCGCATTCCAACCCGTTCAGAGTGAAGCAGGACAGCAGAAGAGAAAAAGAAAAAAGGCCGAGCAGAGGTGGCCGGGGGCGCGGGCGGGCGGAGGAGGGAGGAGGAGCCGCGGGGACCCGGGCCGGGGCCGGGGCCGGGTCGGGGCCGGGCGCGCGGCGGGAGCGCTCGGGGCGCGGGCTGCACGCGGCGCTCGGACCGCCCCTCCTCCCGGCGCCGCCGGCCGCGGCCCAGGCTCCCTCGCTCCGCCACTCCCCGCCCCTCCGCTCTCCCTCCCGCCTCCCGCCTTCCCCGCCCTCCCCTCCTCCTCTCCTCCCTCCCGGCCTCCCTCTCCCAGCCAAACTGAAAGGCGGACCCCAGGCCGCCTCCCCGCCGCCGCCGCGCCGCCGCCGCCGCCGCCGCTGCCGCGCCCGGCCTCCCCGCGAGCGCTTCACCATGGCCGGTCCTGTTTTCACCTTATAAAGATGGCGGTGCGGGATCGCTGTAACCTTTAGACTAATGACTGTCCGAAACATCGCCTCCATCTGTAATATGGTGAGTGGCCGCCGCCGCCGCCGCCGCCTCGGGGGTCGCGCCCCAGGCGCGGCGAGGCGAAGAAAGGGAAACCCGAGTCGCACGCCCGCCCGGCGGCCGGTGGGGGTGGGGGCGGCGGGGGCGGCGCGGCCCCGCCAGAAGTTCCCGGCCACCGGGCTGGGCGGGCCGGTCGCGGCCCCGAGCCCCCCGCCCCCTTCTCGGTCCCGACCGGGGACCCCGCTTGCCGGTCCCCGGGCCGAGCCGCTGCGCCTCCGCCCTCGGGTTAGGGTGGAAGCGTCTTGGGGGGGAGGCAGAACCCGGACGTCCCGGTGGACCGGGTTGGAGGAGAAGCTGGTGGCTGGGGGGGCACCCATCCTGTCCTTGCCACAGATAAAGCCCTGCCGGACTCCCTGACCGCCCTCATCTCATTTTTGGGTTCACTCCTTAAACTGTATTTAAGATTCACTTTGCAGAGGCAATAGGTGTATCTGGTGAAATCTGAAATGTGATAGAGCTGTAAAAAAGTGCAAAATTGTGGTTACGGAAGTGAACTTCTACCTGGTTTAGGAAAGCATGGCATTTGCTTTGGATGCCTCAGTTTTCCCATCTGTGAAAGGGGGACAAGGTTATAAGGCAGTAACAATTAGAGGCCCTAAGGGTGGGGCCGGCTGGGGGCGTGGAGTTGGTCTCCAGGATTATCCTGCCTGATCCACTGTAGACCCAAGCGCGGACTGGTGGGCGTGGCCACAGCAAGGGGACCTTGCTGGGCTCTGAGTTGGACTGGGTCCATGACGTGGTGAGCACTTTAACTTGGGTTTCTCCCATTGCTTTCCCTTCGTTTTCATTTTCTACAGGAACAGCCTCCAGCCCTTGGGTCCCCAGGGTGCATCCTGCTGGTACCTCTACTTGTCAGAGCCTTGGAGAGCACAGCTCGCCCCCTGGAGTAAGGCATTGCCTTCCTGTGCAGGATGAGAGAGTGTGTGCTTTGCCTTGGCTCTCCAGGGTTCCCCCGCCCCGCATCTAGTTTCCCCTCCCCCCAGCTGAATGGAACACATGCTCTTTTAATGCCAGTTTGGGGGAACCTCCCTTGAAGCTAATAATACAGGCCACTAAAGGGAATCTGAGGAGGCTTGATTGAGAAGCCTGGGAGTAAGGTGATCTGGCTGCCCTTCCCCCATCACCCAGCTTTATAAATCTTCTGTCCCACATTCTGTTGCAAGATTAACAACATGGGAAAGGAGCATTAAGGAGCCATGTGTTAGCTCAGGGGTGGAATCAAGACCCACTGGTGCTGGCTTCAGTTTTCAGCACCGTTGGACGTGGCTACCGCTGTGGTCGGCAGAGCAGTTGCTGGGCCTTCCCAGAGTGATAGCTGCAAAGGTACTGGTGCAGGACCAGCTGTGGTGAGTGGCTCCTGGCACGTTTACATTTCCTCTCTTCCTGCCTTTTCCACACAGAGATAGGTCTTCTGCTCCTTCCTGTCGAGTGGCATTAATGTTGCTTGGTGCAGTGAAAAGATCCTCTCCATCTCTCTGTCTGCTAAGACCAGCTCCTGAGGGGAACTCTGAAACCAGAGCATCTCCAATACTCTCTTTCGTGCCTGCTGGGGTGGCCTTGGGCTTACAGGGCAGTGAAGCTCTTGGTGGTGTTCCTGTCCTGCTTGTGTGTGGTGACACCTCTCTGTATTGAACCAGGCTGGAAACTTGAGAGCTAACATGTCCCAAGATGAAGTCAGTCCCCTGCTTTTTTTTTTTTTTTGGCCCTCAATGCAGTTGGGGCTTCTTAGCACACCTGAGTAGAATGTCACAACCTGTTTCCAGTAAAACTTGGCCAGGGAGGCAAGCTGCAGGGAGGACATGAGAAGAGCGGGCTGGCACTGTGTCTGGAAAGTTGGCACCTCATATGGAGTCCCTAAAAAGGCCCCAAATTTAGGGTCATCACCCAGGTGAGGTGAGGAACCAATAATTCATAACTAGGGAGTCTTACGTTTCTAGTTTCTGTATGGACACTGTGCCTGGAGTAAGTGATATGAAGAGCTTGGGCTCTAAAGTCAGACTTCTGGATTCAATGACCTGCTTCTAATATATACTAGCTTTTTGTCCTTGAACAAGTTGCTCTCTCTACTACTTTCCTTATCTATAAGAAGGGGATGATAATGGTTCCTACCTCATGGGACTGTTGTATTAAATGAGTTACTGAGCCTAGTATGTAGCAAGTACTCATTGAGTGTTAGTTGTTATCAACATCATCTTTCTCGTTATTATGTCATCTTCAATGGTTTAAAGGGCAATGGGTTTGATGTCTTCTTGTACCTGATGGAAGCAGCCACTAAGATAACCCACATGTTCATTTATGCAAACCAAGCTGACTGCAGTATAGGGAGGCTGGGATGGGAATCCTTAACTCCGCCCCTTATAAAAGGCTGCTCAGGTCAGTGTGGCCCCTCCCAGTCTTGCTTCCCACAGAGGAGGCTCGGTGATGAGGAGACTGCTGTCTTTTCACTTGATCAAACATACGTTTTCATTGGACCTCTCTTTAGATTCTTCACTTGATGATGAATTGTTTCCAGGTAGGTTTTCTATGGGTCTCTCCTCACTGTTTCATTTCTCTCTGGGGCTCTTACTGATCCTTCCCACTCCCAACTCCATTTGGCCCCAGCTGGTCTGAGTCGTAGTTAGAACGAGTGACAGTTTTTTGGGTTTTTTTTAAGCAGGTCATTTGGCATATTTTAAACAGGCTGATGTGTGTCCAGAAAGAGTGTTAAAAGATATCATCCTTCTAGGTAAGACTTGTGCAAACCGACCTAGCATTGAGAAGTGGATTTGTTTCATCCAGCCGACAAGAAAGGACCCAGCAGAGCAGGAAAAACCTTGTAGCAAATCCTTTGTGTGATTGAAAAATAAACACCTTCTCTTTTCCCCACACTTCTTGTGCCAGTTTTAGGTACAGGAGTTGTGGAAAATATTCACATCCCTCCGCTTGTCCCCTACCCCACTGAAGTTTTATAGTCCATTGGCAGTTTAATGTGAGTTCCCATTTGTTTTAATTTCACTTCGTGTGAATTCCTGCCATAGTGATTCTTGATCAACTTGCTTAGGGCTTGTCAGCTTAGCCACACAGCGTTTCTGGTTCAGAGATAGTAAAGCTTGTTTGGCTGGTGTGTTGTAATTTTTAAAATGTACTAGCCGCTACCAAGCATAAGGAAATGTTCCTTGTTGATAATCCTGACTTTTGTCCAGACCAATGGATTTAACTTCCTACATATTTTTATGGCCCTACAAATGGAAGGTTTTTTAGGGGTAGATTTTGTTTGAAGAGCCTGAGAAATTTTCTAAAGAGGAAGCATTTGTTAGGAGAAACCAAATGTGCCCTCTAGAAATGTGACTTGTACTGATGCAAATTGGCCTAAATCATCAGATCTTAATTTCACTTGTAATAGCGCTGTAAGTTGTGCCATGGAAGAAATGCTGTGTGTCAAATAGATTACATTTTGTTCCCGAAAATGGCCATCTGTTGAGGACCTTTATATTAGTGTTGGCACATATTATGTGCAGGTACTTAATTGAATGAGGTGAGTCCCTGTCCCCAAGGAGCTCAGTGGTTTCTTATCTTGTGGGTAAAACATTGGTAAAGATGAAACAATTTCAATACAGTGTGGTATCCACAGGGATAAAGGTTGAACAAAATCTCAGAAGCGATTCAGTGGACTAATGAACACAGCAGGATGTTTCTGTAATATAGTTTGCATTTGACTCAAGTTTGACTATTTTTTTAATTTGATATGAGGACATGATTATAGTCAGCGTAACTTAGAACTGGAATCTGTGCCATTGGGTGTTTCTCCAGCTAAGCCTGAGTCTAATGGTGTCTCTGGACAAATTGTTATATTTCTTGGGACCTTAGTTTTTTTCCTCAGCTTGTAAAACTGATATATATATTTTTGGTTGTCAGAAACTTCTTAGTGAGTAGTAGTTTCTGGAGTCTTTACTTGAGTGGCTAACTACTTTGTTTAAAACTGTGTTGAATTTACCAGATATGACCATTTCAGCATTCATTGAACAACCCCAGGATATTATTGGACATCACTATGAGTGCCAGATTTGAATTCTTGTAAATAGATGAAGTCACCTTGATATGAAGGGGAAGTAGAATTAGTAAACATTTGTAACAACGCTAGAGGATTTTTATAGAGATCACTTTATGTTGGTAAGTCAGTTACTTATTTGAGGCAAGTGTTTTGAGAATAGTTGAAAAAACTTTAAAGTTACTTAAAAATATGTAAATCTCAAAATTTGGAAGAGATAACTTGCTTCTTCTTCTATTACTGTTACTCCTTCCCGTTGTCAAAGATAATTGGAAATCGTAAGTTGAGTTTAATATATCAGCTCGGAGAGGTTAAGGTCATGTGTGAGCGTCTCCACTGATACTTGTCAGATTTAGAAATTGCAGCCTGAGGTGGCATGGGTTAATGTTTAAAGAAAAATTCTGTTCTTCTGGCCTCTCAGATCTAATATGGAGGAGTTTGTGTTGGGTTAGGACCTGACAATTAGGTCTACAGATTCTTCTTTGTTTTTCTTGGAATCGTAAGGGAAAACAAAGCTGAATGACAATATTTAGTTAGAATTAACGTGATACCATTTTCTGGATATCAACTATGTGTGTTCCAGTTCACCCAAACAATAAAACCTATTTATTTTTCATTAATGTGGAATTTTGGTGTGTTTGGGTTGTAACTGAAAGTAATTTTCAGTTTTGATTCTCTTGAGCAATTAAGAGAAGATTGTCTAGTTCACGTCTTCCCTCTCCCTCTCCCCCCTGCCCCAGTCTGTCTAGTTAGTTTGAATGAGTTGAGGTTTTATGATGGTATCTAATTCTGTGGTATCATCAGAAAGGTATCTCTTGGTGGTTTTATTTCTGGCCTACCCACGGAGCCAGCCCAAAGCAAATCGATTGGGAGAGATGTAAAAAAATGGTGTCTTTTAGTCTAGTTAACTTTTCTGGCCTAAATATTTTATGTAACTTCTTACAATAAACCTTCAGTTGTGGTGGAACCAAATGCTAGTCTAAGGGTTTGAAAGACCTTGCTGATCTTTTAAGAGAATAGGCCACCCCAAAATGAACCAGCAAAAACATTTCTTGAGGCAAATAAGTTCTGTGTCAGCAACCAACCCCGGCACTAAAGGCTTTTCGGAATATTTCTGTTCTGGGATTGTGGCTTCGAATTTTGGGGACATCGTAAGTCCTCTACATGGAATTTTACCACAATTCTGAGAATGATTATTTGCCATGGGTAGTTTGAAGAGTGAGAGGGGAACCCTGTTGGTTCTCTGAGCTTTCCATTTGTAGGTTCAACCTTCCTCCTGCCCATCAAGTTCTTTTTTTTAAAAAAAAAATTTATTTATTTGGCTGCGCCTGGTCTTGGTTGCGGCATGCGGGATCTAGTTCCGTGATCAGGGATCGAAGCCGGGCCCCCTGCGTTGGGAGTGCGGAGTCTCAGCCACCGGACCACCAGGGAAATCCCCATCAAGTTCTGATTCTACTCTCAGAACCGCCAAATGCTTTCAAGTAGCTCAGACTTGGGACCCTTTTTCTAGGTGGTGATGAATTTCAGGCATACAGAAAAATATGGAGACTGATAAGAGTGAACACCCAGTATCTTCCATCCTGTGAAGAAATAAAATATTACAAATACAAGTGAACCTTTCTCCATCTCATTCCCTTCCCCCCAGACAATGACCACTATTCTGAATTTGGTGTTTAACACATGTTTTTATACCTTTACTAGATACGTAGGTATTCATAAACCAGATTTGAGTATTGCTTCCTCACGTTTGTAATGCTGAAAAATCTGTTTGCTTTTGTTTAAATAATGATTTTGAGGTTTATCCATGCAAATACATGTAATTCTAGGTTATTTTAACTGCTGTATAATATTCCATCACATGAATGTGCTACAATATATTTATTCATTTTATTGTTGGATTAGTATTTTGTATGTGTGCCATGACAGTTTTGAACCTGTCTCCCTGTGCATCTGTTTAGAGTTTCTCTGTGGTGCATACCTAGAAGGAAATGGCTGGGTCAAAGGAAATGGGCATCTTTGACTCTAATATATTGCCTTATTTCTCTCCAATTTGCATTCCAGCCAGAAGGTTTGAGAGTTTCAGTTGCTCCACATGCTTGCAGGCACTCAGTATTGTTAGACTTAATGTTTTGCCAGTCTGATGGGTGTGAAATGATATCTTTATGGTTTAAAATTTGCAATTTCTTGTTTTCTAGTGAGGCTGAACATCTTTTCATGTGTTTATTTTGCTGGGTTGTTTTTTTCTTTCTTTTATTAATTTTTTTAACATCTTTATTGGAGTATAATTGCTTTACAATGGTGTGTTAGTTTCTACTTTATAACAAAGTGAATCAGCTATACATATACATTTATCCCCATATCTCCTCCCTCTTGCGTATCCCTCCCTCCCACCCATCCCTCCCCTCTAGGTGGTCACAAAGCACCGAGCTGATCTCCCTGTGCTCCGCGGCTGCTTCCCACTAGCTATCTGTTTTACATTTGGTAGTGTATATATGTCCATGCCACTCTCTCCCTTCTTCCCTGCTGGGTTTTTATTTTTTAATTTTATTAAAAAAAAACTTTTTATTGAGGTATAGTTGATTTACAGTGTTGTTCAATTTCAGGTGTACAGCAAAATGATTCAGTTATATACACACATATATATTGTTTTTTAGATTCTTTTCCATTATAGGTTGTTACAATATATTGAGTAGAGTTCCCTGTGCTACACAGTAGGTCCTTCTTGGTGATCTATTTTATATACAGTAGTGTGTATATGTTAATCGCAAACTCCTAATTTATCCCCCCCGCCACCACCCTTTGTGCTGTTTTTTTTTTTCCTCTCTTTTTTCTTTTTCAGCCGCACCGCATGGCTTGTGGGATCTTAGTTCCCTGACCAGGGATTGAACCCGGGCTCCTGGCGGTGGGAACGCCAAGTCCTAAGCACTGGACCTTGAGAGAAGTCCCTGCGCTGGGTTGTTTTATTTATTTATTTTTTAAAAAACTTTTATTTATTTATTTATTTTTGGCTGCATTGGGTCTTCGTTGCTGCGCGCGGGCTTTCTCTAGTTGCTGAGAGCTGGGGTTACTTTTCGTTGCGGTGCACGGGCTTCTCATTGTGGCGGCTTCTCTTGTTGCGGAGCATGGGCTCTAGGTGTGCAGGCTTCAGTAGTTGTGGTGCTCGGGCTGAGTAGTTGTGGCACATGGGCTTAGATGCTCCATAGCATGTGGGATCTTCCCGGCCCAGGGCTCAAACCCCTGCATTGGCAGGCGGATTCTTAGCCACTGCACCACCAGGGAGGCCCTGGGTTGTTTTAAATCCAGGGGCTCCAGAGCAGTTTTCCAGGGCTTGAAAGTCAGGATTGTGGTGTTGGTTTTGTCTGCACGTAGGGAAAAGGAAAATGAAGGGGAGCATCAGGGAGACCAAAGAAAAAGTCAAGCAAGATAAGGATGGAATGGAAGATAGAGGCTGAGGACATGATAACAAGGTGGGGAAAATGTAGCAAAAGGATTATAGACTAGAATGGAGAAGATAGTCTTGAGTGTTGAGAGGAAATTTGGGATCTTTTACTGTGCTAGCCAGGCCTCAGTTCAAGTTACATCGTTCATGCCTTGTTTAATCGAATTTGGCTTTGGTGAAAATCGTGTCTGGGGCCTCTTCCGGTGAGAATAGCAGCAAGGCTGGACCTGTGGAGCTTTGTTTACCCAGTTGCTTTTTGAAGTTCTTTCAGAAAGGCAATGTGAAGTTATGTTCCTCTTCCTGAAACACATTTCTTTGTCCTTCAGGTTAGATACACTGTGCAGGAAACCAGTTTTTATCAGGATCTGCTTGAATGTACTTGTGGAATTATGATCTCAAGTATTTAGAAAACATTCCCTGTACTTTATTTTAATTTTCAGAGTATGATGAATGTCACCTTATTGAACGCAGACACGTATGGTTTTAAAAATATGAGTAACATTAACTTAAAAAATATACCTGAGTGGTTCTTCGGTGTACGAAAGAATTGTGCCCACAGGTGCATTCTTTTATTAAAAATTCAGCCTCTGGGTTTCTGCCCTCAGAGATTTTGATTAAGTAGGTCTAAGGTAGAAAACCTGGAATCTGCATTTTAATAAATATTCCCTCCTCTTCTCACTCCCTCTTCCTTCTGTGGCAGGTGAGCTAAGGATCACAGTTTGAGAAATGTTGCTTTCCTTGGGTAATAACCTTGGCCTCCTAAAAAAATATATATAGCCTATAGAAATTATCTGCCATGTGAAAGGTTTTTTTAAGTCTATATAAAATTATTTAAGGTAGTAATTTAACTTCAAGAGCTATAGATCATTGCCATTCTGTAGATGTATTTCCTGATATTAAATAGTAGAGTTTTATTGCTTTATGTTCCTGTAACAGGGATTCCCAACCCTGGTTATATATCACATCCCCTGTGAAGCTTTTGAAAGTAATTTTAAAGAAGTTAAATCACAAAACATTAGCACCCAAAAAAGTATGGAAAAAAAGAATGTAATTTAATATATGTTATATACCCAAATGCCAACCCTTCAGATTTAACAGACTTTACTTTAATCGTATTTGGTTAAGATCATTTTTTAGATATGCTACCTTAAAAAAAACACTAACCACTGCTATCTCTTTCCTATCCCCTCCTCCTAGAACTGACCATTTTCCTGAAGATGGTATGTGTTTACCATGCATGTCTTTATACTTCTATTTATGAATCCATAAGCAGTATATCTGTGTGTGTAAAACTGTATAGACTTTGTGACTATCTTTTTTCACTCAACAATTATATTCGAGAATATGTTGACACATATACATCTATTTATTTTCTATTTATTCATTCTAAGGGCTCTTTAACAGTATTTTTTGACTTCACCATGGTTTACTTATTCATTCCCTTATTTAGGGACAGTTGGATAGTTTCCAGAATATTCTGTCTGGAAACAGTGCTGCAGTGAATGTTCTTGTTCCTATCTTCTTTGCACACATGCCTCCATTTCTCCAAGATATAGTCCTGGAAGTGGAAATGCTGCTCTTAGGATATGCTCGCCCGCAGCTTCCCTAGGTATTGTCACATTGTTCTCCACCGTAGTTGCATGAATTGGAGCTTGTCTGATAAGGAGCATCTAGGGCTTCAGTCTCAGTTTCTGACTGTAAGGAGGTGTAGGTAGGTCTGGAGTGGGTTTTAGGCACCCGCATTTTTTCCTTAAGTGCCACCCTTGATTCTGATCAGCACCCAAGGTTGAAAAAAACCACTGTGTTAGACTGGCAACCCCACGAGGGCAGGAGCTATGTTTATCTTATTCACTGGGGATTTCCCAGCATTCAGCACAGTGTGGTAGATTCACAGTAAATAATTACTGGATAAATGAAGGAAGAGATGCAGCATGGGAGAATGGAAGGATTGCCTTGCAGTAAAGCAGTGCTCCTCAATTTTTTTTTTTTTTTTTTAAATTGGGTGCTGTCTCAATTATCCTTTATTTGTAGTTTACCTTGAATTACTCTGGTAACCTATTGAGGTTTTTTTTTTTTTTTTTTTTCCCTCCAATTCGCGCTGTCTCGGCGCACGTACGTGTCACCAGCTCTTTTTTTTTATTATTATTTTTTATTTTTTTTTATTTATGGCTGTGTTGGGTCTTCGTTTCTATGCGAGGGCTTTCTCTAGTTGTGAGTGGGGGCCACTCCTCATCGCGGTGCGCGGGCCTCTCACTATCGCGGCCTCTCTTGTTGCGGAGCACAGGCTCCAGACGCGCAGGCTCAGTAATTGTGGCTCATGGGGCCAGCTGCTCCGTGGCATGTGGGATCTTCCCAGACCAGGGCTCGAACCCGTTTGTCCGGCATTGGCAGGCGGACTCTCAACCACTGCGCCACCAGGGAAGCCCCAATATTTTTTTTTTTTTTTTTTTTCCCTGTCATGCCGTGCAGCATGCGGGATCTTAGTTCCCTGGCCAGGGACCAAACCCGTGCCCCCTGCAGTGGAAGCACGGAGTCATAACTATCATAACTATTGGACTGCCAGGGATTTCTCAAATTGTCTTGTCTGCAGGAGTTACCTGGGGATCTCGTTAAAATGCAGATTCTGATTCACTAGGTTAGGAGTGGGGCTGAGATTTTGCCTTTCTAGCATCCTCTCTCGTGACCTCCTGGTTTGGGGAGCACACTTAAGACCCTAGGGAGAAAAGGAAAACAATTTCTTTTTTCCATACAGCTCTAAAGTGGAGCAGTTTGGGGTTTAAAATCCTGCTTGGTAAATCTCAAGGCCTGTTTCCCCATCTCTTTACAACACAAAATGGCATGATGAAATACCCTCCTCACGGCTTTTTTTTTGGAGAATCAAAGGATATCTTGCCTGCGGAAGTGTTTTGTGAGCTGTGATGCCCTCACGCGTATTACTTTTTCATAATTCTCTTTTAGCGAATGAACATTTTCCTTCAGTTTGTTCAAAGCACAGAACTGTTGGTATTGCAAGAGCCAATGGGATCCTTTCATTTTGACCTGCCATCTACATTTAGTGGGCATTTTGGGAAAAATAGGATTGGGGAAGGAGGTTGGGCAAGAGCAGAGGTAAAATTCATCAGATGCTGCGGTTCTGACTGCGGGTGCTGAGGAAGTGGGGTTCCCTTCTCACTGTTTCTTGAGTGTGAAGGGCTAGAATGAGGTCACATCTCTGCCAGTCAGCTCTCCAATTTCTTCCCCAGGTCAGACACTTAAAGTGAGAGGGGGCATGCTCAAACTAATTATTTGATACTAATTGATCTATAGGTGTAATCAGAGCTATTCAGGGCAAACTAGGCCTGTGGTCAACCCAAGGTTAAGCCACCACAGGACACTGTCATTTAGATACAAGTGTTCAGGATGCTTTGGTAACTGGCGTCCTGCCTCATCCATCTGAGAGAGGCTGGCTGGTGTGGAGAGTGGAGGGCGGATGAAAATAAAATAAATACAAATAAAGTGACATTTAGAACTCTTGTGTATTGTGGGCTGGGGTATTCCCAAGCTTCTCTTCCTCTAGAGAAAAGCCATGGACTGGATCCACTTCCTTAGACCCGTGATTTTCAAGTGTCAGTTTGTTGTCCTTCACGGTTTTCATTATATCTCAGAACCACCTGAACTTATTTATTTAGTAGTTGTCCTTAAATCTGTTCAGCTTCTTTTAATTTGGCCTCATTCTGTGCTATGACATCTGTGAAGTAACGGGTTTGATGAGCTGGTTATGTGCTTTTTAAATACATATCAAAAGCGTAGTTGCTAAAGTGAAAAATGTTCATATTCGTGCCACCTAAGATTATCTCCCCTCCCTTGGGCATTCATGGTCTGTAGTTAGGGAGACATTGGCTCAGATAAGAGGTTCTTTATGGTGGTTCACCTAACTGGCTCTTGGAGGAGCCCTGTTAAACGGTTTGCGGATTGCAGGCTGGCGAGCTTCCTCCTGAGGCAGGTCAGCGTGTGGATGGGATCCGGTTGGTCGGGTGTGAGAGCTGGCCATCATCCACCCTCTCAGAGACTCTGCTTCTCATCCATGGCATGTGGGTGATGAGAGAACTTCCCTCCCTGGGGCATTGTGGGGCGTAAGTGGAATCATTTGTGTCTAGCACTTAGCCCAGTGCCTGGCCATTTAATTGCAGTTTTCTTCTAGAGCCCCCTCCTTCCCACTAGCTAAGGAGTCCAAAGGCTGTAGTGGAAAGAGCCCTGATCTTGGGATCCGAGGTCCCGGGTTCCAATCTTGATCCTGCCACTTTGTCACTTTTGTGGCATTGGGCAGGTGAGTTTAGGTCTCTGGGTCTGTATGAGAGCCATTGCTCCTGGTGAGCAGTGCTGAGAAGATGAGCTAGCATGTTATAAACTCACTGTGGCTTCCAATCTGAGACAAGCCCGGGGAGGGGAAGTGCGTGGAGCGGACAAAAGGAGGAAGAAGCTGTGATTTCCGACTGAGATGTTGTTGGAAGATGCAGGACTGAGGGTGTGTGGCAAAGCTTCTGTAATCATCAGTCAGGATACTGTGTTTTTCCTTTCCTAGTAACGAGGGCACATCATGTAGTAAACAATTTTCAGTCATCTGATAAGCATAAACATACCCTCTTGTGTTATCTGGTGTACAGTTAGGTATTCCTAACAAAAACACGTGAGGCGACTAAGCTCAGTTTCTTCCTTTTTTAAAAGAATTTTTAAAGAAAGCTTTTGAAAAGGTTAATATGAGTTACATGGTAGAAATTTTAGATTGTACAAAAGGATGTATGTTGCAATTATACCCACCATCCAATTCTTGTCTCTGGCATCCAGCAGTATTTGCTGTTTCTTCCGCTTCTATTCAGAGGTATCTTATGCATACCCAAGCAAGAATGTTTATATTTCTCTCCTAGTTTTTAAAAACACAAAAGTGCTTGTAGCATGTACTGAACAGTCTTGATCTGCCCTTTGTTTTTGTATCTTGGAGTTGGGTCTGTGTTAGTAAGTAAAGAGCATCCTCATTCTTTTTTTATGGCTGCAGAGTATTCAGTTGCCTGAACATATTGAATTCACTTAACTAGCCCCCAGCTGATGGGCTTGAAGGTAGTGTTCCAGTCTTTGGTATTTTACAAACAAGGCTTCAGGGAACAACTTTGTCCCTACATCATTTTGCATACTTTGGGGTGTATCTTGTCAGCTGACTTCCTAGAAATGGATCTGCATTTGTAACTTTGATGCATTTGTAACTGCCAAATTGCCCTCCACTATCAATATGTGTGACTCTCGTAGCCCACAGCCTTGCCAAAGTCGGATGCTATCCAAAAGCTTTTTTATCTTTGCCAGTGGGGGAAAAAATGGTGTCTTGGTATATTTTTAGTTTGCATTTCTCATATTAGGAGTGAGCTTGAGCAGCTATTCACACATTTCAGAAAACAAGCTCAATTTCATTTAACTGTTTTGCTGTTGGCAATTATTTTCAGTCTGTAGGGAAGGACCAGTTTTATTTTCAATCTGTCACAGACTGATACTTTGGTAAAATACAATAAAACATTAATTGCAAAATGGAATAGAAACCTCAAAGATGCTTAAAACACCAAGTCCAGTTGTTATATTACTAAACTCTACAGGTGCAAACTTACCCGGTCCATTCATTGTACATGTTTTCAGTTTCTGAACTTTGCTCCCCGGCAGAGCAATAACGCTTTGAGCAGTACCGCTGTGAAGACCTGCTACCTCTCTTTTCTCCCCTTGCCATCCTGTCTGGGGAGGGGAGAAGAGAGCACAGAATTTTATATTTTATGTTTCATAATCAATACATTACAGGGTGGTTTCAGTACATTAGACTAAAATATCTCTGGTAGTGCAGCACCGATGCAAGGGCAGGGATTCCACACTGTGAAGTGGGGATAATGCTGTCCTGGTTTTTCACTGATGAAGACCTTGAGCTCGAACTAGAGAGGGGGATGAGAAAAGTACTTGAAATCACCCTATTGGTTAAATTTGAGGACTTGGCCTCTTTGACCTGGGGCTTTGCCAGGATCCTGTGACACCAATGCTGCCTTTCAGGGAAACGATGAGAAGGGTACCTTTGGGTAAAGTAGGAGCTTAAGAGACCTCATGTTCGAGGAGGCAGCTTGGTGCCTTTGCAGAACACTGGGTTGGGAGTGAGGTTCTTGGTTCCAGGTCACTGAATTCAGGGACTGGGTAAATACTTCTTCCTCCACCTTCTGCTAGAAGACAGACCCAGCTCTTTGTTCTCCTTTTTTTTTTTTTTTTTTTTTTTTTTTTACGGTATGCGGGCCTCTCACTGTTGTGGCCTCTCCCGCTCTGGAGCCTGCTCTGGACGCGCAGGCTCAGCGGCCATGGCTCACGGGCCCAGCTGCTCCGCGGCATGTGGGATCTTCCCGGATCGGGGCACGAACCCGTGTCCCCTGCATCGGCAGGCGGACCTTCAACCACTGCGCCACCAGGGAAGCCCCTCTCCTTTTGAGTTGAAATGTCATCTCTGCCTGAGGACTTTGTTAAGCTGTGTCTAGCCACAAAGAGAGTTGTTTTACAAGCCAGAGGCTCTAGCTGCTGTTTACTGTCCTTCCTATGATGACTTGGGATCATTATGTATCCCAGGGTCATCTTTCTTCAGTTGCAGACATTTTTGCTTCTGCGTTACATCATTAAGTGAAGTCACGTTGAGGTTTTTTCCAGAGTTGTTTCTCTCTCCCCAGTATCGTATAAGCCATGGAAATGACGTGCTATCCTGGTGCAGAGTGAAAATGCTCTTTAACTGCCTTCCTGCGGAAGCCTGGAGGGGGGCAGAGGAGCACTGTTGAGCCAGGAGTTGGAGTCGTGATGGTCTTAAGATTGAGGGTTCACAGCTGACCTCTGCCTCATACTAACACTTGACCTTGGCCAGTTACTTAACCTCCATTAATTTCATTTCCCTCACTTATGAAATGGGGATAGTGAGTCTGAGTGTGTGACTTATCTGGAGGGAGAGTGTCAGTGTTGCTCGATGGGACCAGGTGATGTGTGTGCTCTCTGAGCAGGATGGGCGGCATCCATAGCCCCTCTGGGTATTGCCCGCCCGTGGATAGGTGATGTGTGATGGCCAGCAGCCAAAGAGGACACTCTCAGAAGCAGCGGCCCTCTGCCCAGTCTCTATGTCTGCAGCTAAGGAATTACTAAAAGTATGAATGAGAAGACCATCTTCTCTGACTTGTGGTCAGGAGCTCAGGCTCTGGACCAGAGTGGCCTGGGGTTGAGTCCTGGCGCTGCCTCTACTGGCTGAGTGAGCCCGGGCAGGTTCCCTCTGTTCTTGCATGAGTGGCATGGGGACAGTAAGTGGGACTGCCTTGGTTGGCGGACAGTGGAGTCGATGAATACAGAGACATGAGGTTCTCTGAACAACGAGCGGTACATACTGCTTACCCTGTTTACCAAGTTTATTTAGTCAGCAAATTTAGTAAGTGCTTTTGTATGCCAGATGTTCTGCGTGATCCTAGGAGACCAGTCAGTCACAACCCTGTCCTCGTAGAGTTTATGGTCTAGTGTAGGGGTTGACAAACTTGTTGGTAAAGGGCTCAATGGTAAATATTTTAGGCTTTGTGAGCCATGATATCTCTGTCGCAGCTCTTCAACTCTGCTGTCGTACTGTGAAAGTAGCTACCGTAAGTAAATGAGTGATCGCAGCTGTGTTCCAATAAAACTTTATTTACAAAAACAGTTGGTGGGCCACATTTGGCCCATGGACTGTCATTTGCCAACCTGTGGTCCAGTGGGAAGACAGGTGTTAAATAGTCACAAATAAGTAAGTTATTAAAAATTGTGATTCGTTGTATGAAGAGACACACAGGATTCTGAGAGAGGGAAGGGTCAGGGAAGGTAGCTGTGAAGAAGTGACATTGAAGGCAAATGCTGAGTAGGAGATGGGGGGAAAGAGGGGACGGCTCTGAGGGGCCAGAGAACTGGCCACACTAGTTCTGAGCCAAGAGGCTCAGAATTGCAATCTGCATTTCTGTCTCTGTAGAGACACAGCAGATGCTTTGCCAGTTTCTTTGGATAAGAAAATAATGGCAGTTTTTTCCCTGATATATAATTCATACTACTTCTCCCCACTCACCCCTCCCAAATAATCCCAACACTGAGAGATGAGCTGTATTAATATATTAACACATTTTGTTCTGCATACTTGTGGTGGGTCCTTTCTCTTTCTGTTCCTTTTTTTTTTTTTTTTCTTGTCAGTATCCAAAAATTTAGAAGTTAGGGAAGTGAGAGTGCACGTTTTTCTAGTATTAGGTGTCAGATGGTTTACTTCTTAGAACTCATTTCTGCTTTTTGATCTTGTTTTCACTTTTTCCTATTTTAAACAATATTATTTTCTTTGCCTATTTGGCTAGATAAAAATCCACAGCCTGAAACCATTTTGAAAAAAAAATCTATTTCCTCTTGACTACATCTCAAGTTTCTCCTGATTTTCAACCTCAATTTTATATTCTCTTTAAATAGGTTGCAGTGTTCTGTGGTGATTTTACAGAGAAGGACACCTGTGCTCCTCATTCTAGAATATTTTGAATGGTGCCTCAGAGGTAGGGGTTTACCTGTATAACTCTGTGACCCCTTCTATTTCCTCGGTTTTTCATTCCTGCAATTCTGGGACTCTGAGGGGACCCTGCCACCTTGAGAGTCAATATTGTGTAGTGCTTGGGAGCGTACACTCTGGAGTCAGATGGTGTGAATTCAAACCTAGTTCCAGTACTTATTAGCTGTGTGAACTTGGATAAAGTTACTTACCCTCTCTGTGCCTCAGTTTTCCTATCTTTAAAATGGAGACAATAATGACATCCACCTCACAGCATTATTGTGAGGATTAAAATGAGTAAAATATACATCAAGTCCTCAGAGCAGTGACTGGACACAGTAAGTGTTATTTTTGTGATGTCTATTATTATTATTACTAATTATGTGGAAGCCAGTGACTATAATTCCTCCTTAACCATCCTTGAATTCTGGCAAGTGGCTCCTGACTCATCCTGAAATCTTGAACTACATCACTTCATTTTTGCTTCACTTTCTCCTTAAGGCTCTAGGAATGACCTTTTGTCATCAGAAGTCTGGGAATACTAGTGCTTCTGAGAATTAGTCCTCTATGTACTTTTGTACTTTGAAAACGTACTTGATAAGTAAACTAGCCTTTTTTGAATATAGACTTAAAAATGTAGTTTTAGCAACAATATTCACCTCTCCTGTCATATATTTTAATTCATGGTTTATAACCAGTGACTTTTTCTCTGTGTACTTAGAAATCCTTACATGTTATTTCAGGCCTTTCTCCACTTTGTACAGTCTTGAAAGAGATCCTGCCTGCCTTAGGATGCAGAATTGGGGGAGGAGGTTTATGTTTCTGGGCCTTGGTTTTTTTCATCTGTGGAATGGAGCTGATCTCCAAGACCCCTTCCTGGTCTCTGTTTTTGGTTTAGCCTCCTGCATATTATACAATGTTCTCATTGGTTTTCTTTTTTTTTTTTTAACATCTTTATTGGAGTATAATTGCTTCACAATGTTGTGTTAGTTTCTGCTGTATAACAAAGTGAATCAGCTATACATATACATATATCCCCATATCTCCTCCCTCTTGCGTCTCCCTCCCACCCTCCCTATCCCACCCCTCTAGGTGGTCACAAAGCACCGAGCTGATCTCCCTGTGCGATGCAGCTGCTTCCCACTAGCTATCTATTTTACATTTGGTAGTGTATATCTGTCATTGCTACTCTCTCACTTTGTCCCAGCTTACCCTTCCCCCTCCCCACGTCCTCAGGTCCATTCTCTACATCTGCGTCTTTATTCCTGTCCTACCCCTAGGTTCATCAGAACCATTTTTTTTTTTTTAGATTCCATATATATGTGTTAGCATACGGTATTTGTTTTTCTCTTTCTGACTTCCTTCACTCTATATGACAGACTCTAGGTCCATCCACCTCACTACAAATAACTCAATTTCATTTCTTTTTATGGCTGAGTAGTATTCCATTGTATATGTGTGCCACATCTTCTTTATCCATTCATCTGTCAATGGACACTTAGGTTGCTTCCATTTTTGGAAATAAGTAGTGCTATTGTAAATAGTGCTGCAGTGAACACTGTGGTACATGACTCTTTCTGAATTATGGTTTTCTCTGATTATATGCCCAATAGAGGGATTCATGGGTCATATGGTAGTTCTATTTTTAGTTTTTTTAAGGAACCTCCATACTGTTCTCCATAGTGGCTGTATCAATTTACATTCCCAGCAACAGTACAAGAGGGTTCCCTTTCCTCCACACCCTCTCCAGCATTTATTGTTTGTAGTATCACCGGTGTGAGGTGATATTCTCATTGGTGTTTATAGACCTAGCAGTGCCATCATTCTGATTATATCCTCCTGGGCGAAAATCTGTCTTCTTCGCCCCTCCCCCGAAGGAAGACATTCTAACATGTTTTCCTATAAACTGCTTTTAAAATTGCTTTAAAAGAAATGCCTTTCTATACCCGTCTTATACATTTATGATTCATCCTTCCCAAGTTGTTGTTATTGTTGGTTTTGTGTTTTTGTACCACCCCTTGGCAGTCACACAGTTGCTTTCAGAAGTGCTGTGAAGAGCTAGCATTACAGTCTTCTTGTTGGAACTTGTCCCAGCCCAGATTCTATTTTTAATAAAGTGTGGTGCATTGTTTTCAAAGGTTACCAAATTTTTTACTGATGAAACTGAGAACTGTGTTTCTTATACCCCCAGACCCTGTGATTTACTGCTATAGATTAGTTTTTTGTTCAGCATCTGGTCAGTTATTCTCAGTGCCTTCCGTTTGCCTTATGTATCACTGTGCTTGGTGCCCGCAGTAGAACTGCAGGCTCTTGGGTTTGCAGCACACCTTGCAGTTTACGTAGTGCTGATAATGTTCCCCGTTTTGTTTGATTCTCTCTGCCACCTGAGCCATAGGCAGGCTGAATATCCCACTTCTCAGCCAGGAAACTAAGGCCAAGAGAGGGGAAAACAAATTCATACCGGGGGGAAAAATGGCCAAATAAAGCTCTGAGTTGTGTGCTGTGGGCCTTAGATAACTGGTCTGCAGGATATTAGTTTGCTAACTTTCTTTTACATTTTTTATGACAAAAATAATACATGCTCATGGTAAAAAATTTGAACAGTTGAGAAAACAAAAGCCCCCGGTGGCCTTGTCATCTGCCAGCCCCACTCCTAGACACTGGTGACAAGTGTTAATAATTTCTCAAGTATTCGTTCTGGAATTTCCATGAGAATGCAGGTGTTGAAGGCAGGCCTGAGCCGCTCTGTCCCTTTGTGTCCCTCAGAAGTAGAGTCGTGCTGGACACGAAGAGGGCTCAGCGTCTGCTGCTTGAAAGGAGGACATTTCCAGTAATTGTCCTGTACACACACTTACTCTCTCACACGTTTTTATTGATACTTATTGCTGTATCTTGGACAAAGTTTCATAGCCATACCTATAGAGTAGCTTTACTTTTTTAAGTAGCTACATGGTATTCCATCCTATTTACTATTGTAATTATTTAACCAGTTATTTCTAACTTTTTCCTCTTGCAAACCTTGCTGGGGAGGACCATCTGAGATGTTGCCTGATGATCGTTCCTTCAGTATCCTTTTTCCATCTCTAATTTTGGCTGGCTATAGAGCCCATTTGCCAGGCTCTCCTGGCAGCTAGGTGTGGCCGTGTGGCTGGGTGAGACTCTGGCCATCGGGATCATGAGCAAAAGTGATGTATGTGACTTCCAGGAACATTCTTGGAAGAGAAGGCGCAGTCTCTCCCCGTCTTGTCTGCTTCCCCCTGGCGGAGGTTGTTTGATGATAGGGGCTGGAGTGACCATGTTGGTTCCCAAGATGCATTCTTGAGGATGACAGAGCAACAAGATAAAAGGAGCCTGAGTCCCCAGCCCTGCAGAGCTGCCGTGTCAGGCCTGCGCTGCTTCCTCTTGAACTAAACTTCCATCTTGTTTAAGCCAGGCCTGGATTATTTTGGTCCTTGCTATAGTCTCTGTATCTTTTCTACCTGTGTGAGTTTAGATGTGGAACAAATTGCTTAAAGAAGAATTGCAGGGTTGAAGGATGTGCTCATTTAAAATTTCGATTTATACTGTCTAGTTGATCTTTAAGCTCCCACCATCTGTCATGAAACATTCCCCATCATGTGTGTGTCCTTTTATCATACAGAGATTTACATTTAACGTAGAGAACTCCAAAATCTGTTAAAGATGCACAAAAATTCATGTTACCAGTGGAAGACGCTAGCATGTGAAGCAAGAGGTTGGTTCCAGATGTCAGTATCAGTGACATTCTGTATCCATGGGAAGGAATTCCCAGGGTGTATATTTATAAACGAGACGGGAGAATGGGGAAATGGAAGGGAGCACCATGTAGGCCTGACTGAACAGTAGATCGGGGGAGCTCACACACCTGTGTCCAAATGATCATGGACATGGAAGCAACTTGCACAGCCCTAACCATCCCCATCTGTGCACGCATGCATCCATCCATCCAACCAACCATCCACTCATTCGTCCATCCATCCACCCACCCACCCACCCACCCACCCAGCAGGCCTGGGCCTAATCTGTGCCAGCCACTGAGAGTGCAGTATTAAGCAGGTCAGACATAAGTCATTGCTCCTGTGAGACACGTAGTTGAGGGGGTAGGACAGATATTAATAATTACATAAATAAGAATTGTAGTAAACACTGTAAGGGAGACAGACAGAGTGGAGGTTGTTGGGGTAGGGGTGTGTTAGTTTCCTGTTGCTGCTGTAAAATAGGACCATGGACTTAGCAGCTTAAAACGACAGGAATTTATTCTCTTCGAGCTCTGGAGGTCAGAACTCCTAAAATCAAGGTGTCGGCAGGGCTGCACAGCTTCTGGAGGCTCTAGGAGAGCCTTTTCCATTTTCTAGGCCCTGCCTGCACTCCTTGGCTCTGGGCCCCTTCCATCATCAAGGCCGGCAGTGTAGCATCTTCTGGTCTCTCTGTGAACTGTGCTTCTGTCGTCACATCTCCTCGCTGACTCTGATACTCCTGCCTCTTTCTCATGAGGACCCTAGATGACACTGGGCCCACTGAGGTCATCCAGGATAACTGCCCCCCGCCATCTCAAGATTGTTAAATCAATCATACCTGCAGAGTCCCTTTTGCCACATAAGTTAACATATTCACAGGTTCCAGGGATTAGGGTGTGGACATCTTTGAGGGGCCACTATTCTGTCCATTACAGAGACTATCTGAATCTAGGGGTGGCCGGTAAAGAATTCCCGGAGAAGGATGATAGGGTACAGCCAGGTGAAGAAGTAGGGGAAGAGCATTCAGGTGATGGATGGGAGGGAACTTGAGGGATTTGAGGACCAGAACAAAGGCCATCCTAGTAGGCCAAGTGTATGAGAGAATGGGTGGCAGGAGGTGACGTTGGAGACAGCAGTGGAAGTCACTGGAGCGTTTTAAAGCAGATTTGTATTTAGAAAGAGCAGTTTTGCTGCCATGTTGATGGTGGGGTTAGAGGTGAGCAAGGTGGGTGTCGGAGGCCATTTAGGAGGCTGTTGTAATTCAGATGAGAGATGCTGGTGGCCTGGTCTCACTGGTGGCAGGAGGTTCAAGAGAAGCGAAGGGATTTGAGAGGTTTAAGGAGAGTGAATCGGTCAGTAGTATGCTGTGGTGGATGGGTGTCGAGTGTGGAGAAGGACGTTAGGCGTGGCCCTCAGGTTTCTAGCAGGAGCCAGGAGGAAGGTGGTGTCATGGACAAGTGGGGAAACAGGAAGAGACTGGATTTGAGTGGAAGGAGAAGTGAAAGCTCTTGTTTTGGGGTAGAGTGATTTTGAGGGCCTGCGAGACAAGCAAGTGGAACTGTGTCTTCACCCCGCCTGAATGAGCTCAGAAGTGAGCTTTCTGGGATGAAGGTGAAGCGTTGGAAATGGTTGGCATGTAGCTGCTGATTGAAGCCTGGATATTGCCTGGACCCTACAGAAAGAGGCATGGAGGGAGGGAAGAGGGCTTTAGACAGCACCTGTAGAAAGCCAACAGCTAAATGTGTCTTCCTGAGTTGACCATGTGTGGAGCTCATCAGGGGTAGAATCCAGAAGGGGTTATTTTGAGGAGAGATGGGGAGGTGAGGAAATAGAGACAGGTCTTAGCGAGTATTATGGAAAACTTCAGATGTATTGTATTAGTTTCTATTGCTTTTGTAACAAGTTACCGTGAACTTAGCAGCTTAGACAGCACAAGTATATTACCTTATAGCCTGGAGGTCACAAGTCTGAGCTAGGCCCCCCCTGCCCCGGGCTAAAATGAAGGCAGTGTGCGGCTGTGTTCTTCCTGGAGGCTCTAGCGGAAACTGGTTTTTTGTTTGTTTGTTTGTTTGTTTGTTTGCCTTTTAAGCTTCTAGAGGCTGCCTGGTTCCTTGGCTCCTGGCCCCTTCCTCTGCCTACAGAGTCAGCGAAGGCAGGTTGAGTCCTTCACACATCGTAGCGGTCCGGTCTGTTGTTCTGCCCTGTCTCCCACTTTTAAGGATGCTTGTGATGACGTTGGGCCCAACTGGATAATCCAGGGCAGTCCCCCTATTTTAAGGTCAAATTAAGTCCTGATTAGCAAATTAAGCCCTTCTACAATCGAAGTTTACCTTTGCCATGTAAGGTGACGTCATCACAGGTTCTGGGGATGAAGGCCTGGGCATCTTTGGGAGACCATTACTCTGCCTGTAAACATATATGTAAAAGTATAAATGGAATAGTATAAAAAGCCCCGCACGCGCACCTCCCACTTCTCCCCACTGGATCATTTGAAGTAAATCTTAGAAATCATCTGATTCATTTGTAAATGTGTCAGAATAGACAATTGTTTAAAGAAGTTTAGCTATGAAGGGGAGGTGAGAAAGAGGGTGGGGACTGGGAGAGGTGGGAAGAAGACGTGTATGTGTATTTTTAACATGAGAGACACGGAGGCATGTTAAATTCCGCCGGGCAGGATCTAATAGTGCGGGAGCAATTGACCTGCACGAGAGCGAGGTCTCCATCATTGAGAGAGGTAGGCGCATAGGTTTGAAGGTTTGAGAGTGTGAACTTAAGAGAGTTCCTCTCTGCTGGTTTAATCTTTTTCTTTTTCTTCTCTTTCCTGTTGAGTGGGAAGCCAGTGAGAGGGGCAGAGAGGTATATAGTTTCGAGGCGCTTGGGGAAGTTTGGAAAAGGTCGCTGTGGCGTGGAGAATGAGTGCCTCAGAGAAAGGCTCTTGGAGTGTGGGGACGTGGGCCGCTTGAATTTGGTGAGTTTGAGCGAATGCAATCAGCCTGAGGTGCGACTTCTCCCCCCTAGCGCTGCACATCTGTCTGGGCGTTTGTTCAGAGAAGGTGAATACTTTGGTGCCCATTGGGTGGGTTTTTTGCCAGGTGGTGTGAGCAAAGCATAAGGTAAGTGGTGTTTATAAGAGCCACTGACATCATGATCCATGGACTCTAAGCTGAATGAGAAAGGAGAGGAGCGACGGGGTCCTGGCGGGTGTACGAGTGGCTCTGATGGGATGAGCCGGCACACAGAGTCCAGCCTGGCTGGGTTTTGGGGTGGCGACCAGGTCCAGGGTGCGTCTTTGGGAGTGGGTAGCTGGAGTGGAGTGAAATAAAAGACAGCTGGAAAAGAGGGCATGAGTTGCTGAGAGAGCAGGGTATGGGAAGGCGCCGCCACGTGGATCCTGAAGCTACCCAGCACGATGGCAGGAGACAGGGTGTAAAGGTAGGTCGTCGGGGCGTGGAGGGGTCAGGCGAGACGAGGAGAAGGGAAGGGGTTTGTATGGTGCTGGGAGGCATGGGCTGCAGAGGGTGGATGTTTTGACGAGATGGGTGATGGTGCAGGGGTCTGGAAGCGACGCTGGGGATCAGAGCGCGGTTGACCTCCCCTCCTGACCCTTCTAGACCTTGTGTGTGCAGGGGCTGTGAGAGGGGATGAGCAGACCTGACCGGAGGGAGGGCCAGGTTTCACTGAAGACACGGCCAGCTCCCTTTCTTCTCCCCCGAGCTGTGCTGTGGGCGCTCCTGCCCTGCTACCTCCATGGTATTATCATATTATTATAATAATTATTATTATATTATTCCTCCCACCCAGGGTATTATTCCTCTTAATCACGGCCCCTGGGTCACTGTACTTAGCCTGAGTCACAGCCAGCCACCCCCCACCAGCTCCCTCTCCAGTGGGAAAATATTAAGATAGAAAAAAGCACTCCATCCAAGAATTCCCGAATAACAGAAGTCATGGATTGAATCTTTAGATTTAATGAGATCTGTCTCCATGTGCTATACTTTCATATCTGACATTCCTCCTGGGCTCTAAGCCATATATTCTAATGTTGTTTCAAAAATGGCTGTGGGTATATTTAATACACATTATTTACATCGATTTATGATTGAGATGTAGCTTTATTGAAAACTTTCAGCGATTTTTGTCTATACCATAAAATCCTGCTTTAATATAAGTATTATTTTAAAAATTCTGCCTGTATATGGAGTCACATTATTGTGAAGGCAATGAAATGAAACCCTGCCTCCCCTGCCCGCCCCCATGAAAAGATAGGGAAACTGTTGTGCACAAAGATGACGGCTAAACTCAAGGTCTCCGATAATGAGTAAAGGAATTTAGGTTGGTGGAACAGTATGATGGACCTAGAAAACAAGTAGAAACAAAGGATATTGTGATAAGGGGATGGAATGTACTGTTTCTGCGGAGGTTGTGTTTGCTTAGAATTGAGTTATTCTGCATTTCATGTTTGCTTGTTGACACGTGACCATTTTAACTGGTTCTCAGCCCACCTTTTGGCCATTTCTTTCTGTGATGGGAGATTCTAGTTATATGAGCCCAGAATAAGTAGCAGCAGCAGATTTAGTTTTTATAAAACAGAACAGTCTCTTTTTAAAATACCTGTCTCCCAAATCTCTGAGATTCTGTGGGCTGTGAGTCTTCCGTGATAGCCTGAGGATGTGAGAAGCTGTAGAATGATGTTAGAGCCACGGGTATACGTGGGGCGTGTGGTCCTACCCACGCCCTAACTACTCACCTGATTGGACTGAACTTTGGTCGCTTTTCCTAATCCCAGCAGACTCCTCCAGGCCTTGCAGGGGTGGGCGGGGGGGAGTGATAATCAGTGTGCTTTTGTCAGTGACCCCTTGGCCCTTAGCGGGGTTCAGTAAATGGTTTTGTCATAGGATTGCTCTGCATAGCCTTTGGTTAAGACCGTGGGCTCCCAAGTCTGACTCCTGGGTTCAAGTCGTAGCCCTGCCACTTACTTACTGCCTGTGGTCTTTGGGCAGGTTCTTAACCATTCGAAGCCTTAAGTTCCTGTCTGTTAAATGGGGATTATGATAGTAAGTACTTACCTAATAGGATGTTGTGAGAATAAATAGTGCAGTTCCTGGAATATAGTGGGAGTACCCAGGAACTTATTATCATCGTGTTGGAGTGTTGAACTTGAGTACACATGGCTCACCAATTTGATGCATTTGGGAACTGTTAGGTTTTAAATTGTATTTCTCCATTATATACAATATCCCTTGGACATTTCACTTTCTCAGTAAGGCCCCCCCGACCACCCTATTTAAGCTGCAATGATCTACCCTCCACTCCTTCCCCCTCCATGCCCCCCCTTCACCCCCTACTCCCTGGAGTCCCCACCCTCATTTCCTGCCTTGTTTTTCTTCACTGCACTTGTCACCTTCTGATGTACTGTCCAGTGTACTTGCTTTTTCTTTCAGCCTGTCTTTGTCCACTCTTCTGTTGTCAGAGCCTAGAATAGTACCTGGCACGTAGTGGGTGCAAGGTACATAAATCTTTATCAGGATGATGGTATTGACTTTGAAAGTGGTGGTACGATTCTATACACCAGTAGTATAAAAGCTACTGCAGCTGGCTGAGCTTAGAATGTTTTATTCGGAAGTTCTGAATGATGATTTGCTGATTTGCCTGTCCCAAACCTCCTTTCCTAATAGAAGAGAATTGAAGCCGGTTAGAACAGGTTTGAGGGAATGATGAAGTTGGATGAGGAGAGGAGTAGGCTGATGTCATTACCTCATCTGCGGTTTACTTCTGACACCTGTTCTTTCAGCGTGACCGTCACCAAACTCCAGGCCACCCGAGGAGATGCTGGTCTCAATAGTGGACTCTCTCAAGTATCATTTTGCTTTCTTGTCTATTTTACACACAACAGAACTTTTGTTATTTTTCTCTTTTAGGGCACCAATGCCTCTGCTCTGGAAAAAGACATTGGTCCAGAGCAGTTTCCAATCAATGAACACTACTTCGGATTGGTCAATGTAAGTATTTTAAAATGTACTATCTTAATCCAATGTTTTAGAGTTCTTGAAGCAACTCCATTCCCATTTTCGTTATTATCAAGCTTTAAATAATCGTTCATACTCCTTGGTTACCGTAAGTGGCAAATGTTGGGGTGGGGGAAATTTAGTCCAGTTTTTGAAAGTATGAGTTGCCCCAGAAGAAAGTGTTTAATTAGTGCATTATCGGGTCAGATTCTCATTTTTTCCCCTGTGCTTTAAAAGATTTCTTCTGCACACATAACTCTCACAGTGATATTATTAGCCTTTGTAGCAACATCTGCTTTTGTATGTTCTCCCTTCACCATCTGGGTGGGCTCCGTGGTAGCTTTGTTTCAGTGTGCATCAGTTCAGCCAGAGCATCGAAAGAGTTTCCAGCTTATCACCAGTAGCTATTTAACAGCACAACTTGGTATTTGAAGTATGGGTGGGGAGTTGGGAAAACTGGGGCCAGTTTATCTCAAAATCCCTTGGCCTCATTTTGCTTGTGCTCAGCAATGGTCCCCTTCTAGACGGCCATACTTGCCAGGGCCTGTGTCCTAGACAAGTTGATTATGACCAAGTAGTAAAGCAGTATTGCCCACCACCCTCATGAGCTTTCTTCCCCACCTGATCCTGTCTCTCTCGGGTGGAGGATTTAAGCGACATCCGGTGTTAACTCATAATGCACCTGGTTTTCTGGAACAACTGCTCTGAGTAGTCTGTCAGTTCAGGTGTGCTAGGTGGTAATTTCCGCTGGGACTATTCTCTGAGTGAATGCCGCCTGTGGGATAATGGAGTGGACATTGGCTTTGCGGTAGTACAGACGTAAGTCTGAATTCTGCCTATGCCGTTCACTAGCTGTGCGATCTTGGGCAAGTCACTTGACCTCTCTGTGTCTCCATTTCCCCCTCTGTAAAATGGAGATCATAATGGTTTCTACCTCTCGGCCTATAATGAAGGATCCATGAGAGCTCCTATTGAAGGTACTGACGTGAGGCTGAGGCACATTGTGGACACTCGGTAAATGTTAGTTCCTTTTCTTTCCCAGACGTTGTCCACTGGCCCAGGGCCAAGTGTTACTAAAGGGTGTCTGGGTGAAGGTGAGGTACTGAGTAACAGAGAAAAGAATGGTAGGAGGAGGCTACAGTACTGGAATATAGGACATTGTGTTGATGAAATACTGACTCCTAATTTTTATGCAGTTTTTTTAGGCATAGTGCAAAGGCCTCTTGCTTAAGCTCTGTGAGGATAGTTATTCAAGTTGCTGGAATTCTACCTTGTGCAGGGAAAAGACAAGTGCAGACTATAGAGGAAAAAAGAACTAAGGCCATCTCCTAGTCTGTGGAAGCATTGTGAGACCTAAACTTATTAATAGTTTCATTTATGTTTATTTCGAATGGTAATTCATGAAAGTTACAGCTTCTCTTTAAAAAGAGGTTTGTCTCTTTACATAATTGTGTCAAAGTAGATTAAAATATATAAAAATAGGAAATGTTCTATCTTAACATACGTAGAAATGTCACATTAAGGATGGTGGTGCATCTGCCTTGCTCTTGGGCAGACGACACACAAGCCAACAACCAATCTTGAAATGCTCATGTTCTATTTTAATCTTACACAGCAGTTCGTAATCTGTTATTAATCTTCTGATTTCCTTAGTTTGTTTTCCTTTTCATTTTAACGTGCATGAAAAATTCTAAAGTGAATGTCTCAGCTATGTGTTCACCCACAGAGTTGGTTGTGTAGTCAGTTGAAAACCAGGGAGATGATGACTTTTTCCCTCGTTAATCATAATCTTGAGTATCCGTGGCTTTTGAGAGGTCAGAATATTACTCTGTGGGCCCTAATCAGATTGCAGGAGACCAGGAACTGGGTGGTACTATTGTATTGAGACAATTGCTACTTTGGCAGAAATAAGATTGCTTTGGAGAAAGTGAGGAAATGTGGTCTGAAGCCAATGGCAGGCGTGCTGGAATCATGAAAGAGAGAAACTAAAACAAGTCCCCGTTCGGTGAAGACTGTTTTAGCTGAGCAAGTGGTTCCTAGTTCCTGGATTTCTTTCTGATTGGGATTTTTATTTTCCCTGTCATAGGAGTTTTGATGTGTTGCCTTGTGACATCTTTTGTGTAGCCAGCTGCTTTTCTGCGTCTCCACATCATGTCGATTTTTTTCTTCTTCAGTGTCTCTCTCTTTTTTAAGCACCAGAAAGTTTCATTAGATTTTTTAAAATCAAGGCCGAGTGCTTCTTATCATTTTAGAGACTTATAATGGGCTAGAGAGCTACCAGGCTTGCATATACTAGCATTCATTTCCCTGGTGATGTTCAGAGTGGCATATACTGGTCTTCTACCACCGTGAGCAGGGCTGTGATGTGCGGAATCTGGGCTGGTTCCCACGGAGGGCGGCCCTCTCCCCACCTGGTTCGGAGGTGGTGCAGCCCTGGACCCTGATTTGAACCATCCCTGTTGTCCTTTGGCAGTTCGGAAACACATGCTACTGTAACTCCGTGCTTCAGGCCTTGTACTTCTGCCGGCCCTTCCGGGAGAATGTGCTGGCATACAAGGCCCAGCAAAAAAAGAAGGAAAACTTGTTGACTTGCCTGGCAGACCTTTTCCACAGCATCGCCACGCAGAAGAAGAAGGTTGGCGTGATCCCACCAAAGAAGTTCATTTCGAGGCTGAGAAAAGAAAATGGTGAGTAGCATGGAGATGAATGGGTTTCAGGCTCTGAAATAAGGAGAATTGACAGTTCTGGATATCCTCAAAACGAAACCCTTTTTTTTAAATGGGAAAATAATATGGCCACCTACTCAAATATGATTTGAAAAGATATTTCTCCTTTTCCAGCCAGTATATAAAACAAAACTGGATTAAAAATATATTTAAAAATTCAAGTTTATCATTCCATTTTGGAATGACCTTTTCTTTTTGCTCCACATTGGAAGGAGTTTTTTCTGGGTAGGATCATTGTAAGAGGAGAAATTGCCCAAGGCAGGACACTGATTGGAATACATAGGTTGATGCAATAATTGAATAAAATAGTACTATCTTATAAACTTGTCATAAGTGATTAAACTAAATGCAGATTGTCTAATCACAGCCTCTGCTGTTTTAAAAATAATACCTTTGATATTTATTTGTCAACTAAGTTGAAGGATATCAAACTGATATTTTTCTGTGATAAAAAATGTCCTGCTGTCACCTGATTTTCTTCTTTTTTCTCTATATTCTTTTTTTTTTTTTTTTTTGCGGTATGTGGGCCTCTCACTGTTGTGGCCTCTCCCGTTGCGGAGCACAGGCTCCGGACGTGCAGGCCCAGTGGCCATGGCTCACGGGCCCAGCCGCTCCGCGGCATGTGGGATCCTCCCGGACCGGGGCACGAACCCGTGTCCCCTGCATTGGCAGGCGAACTCTCAACCACAGCGCCACCAGGGAAGCCCTATATTCTTTTTTGTGTGTGTGAGAAGTGGTGGTAGAGATGAGGTTATTCCACAAGTTTTGCATGGGTAATTTTTATGACTATAGAAATATTTGATATGGCAACTTGTGTTTAGCCTAGATTTCAGCCTTACTGCAACAGACTTGCACAGTTAATCAGATGTTTGTCTTATAAAGTCTCATTTAATTTGATTGCTGCCTTTTGAAGTTGTTGTAGTTTATACACACCAGAATAGAAATAATCTGAGAAGGAAGCAGAGCCCTCCCAAGTCTCCTTGTGCACATGATTAATAATGAAGTTTCACAGCTGCATTCATCTCTTGATAGTTTGTCCTTATGGCAGGGAATAGTAACAGGCTGCTGGAATCATTTGTATTTGGTTTCAGAACACTCTCAGATAGATACATTCTCATATATATCCCTCATCTCCCTTATGTGTTTCATTTAAGCTGCTTCCAGGTTGGTCCAGGGTTTAATATGATCTTTGGGAAGAGACCCTGTTGCTCTGGATAGATTACGAAGTGAATAATTGATCATTGGTGGTCACATCATATTAAATACTGATATTTTATCAGGGAGCTTATCAAGTAATTCCTGTTCTTTTTCTTTTTTTTTGTAGAACAAATAAAAATGTTGGTAGCTTTTTATATATATGACTGACTTTAGGAAGATATGGGAAATTTAGTTCTTGGTGGGTGGTAAAAAGTGGAAGTAAACAAAAATTTTTTAAAAACTTACCCATTGAAGTTGCAAAATAGAGGTGAATATATATTCCATACCTGTCCACTCTTTCAATATAAAAACTGAAGTGTGGTTTGTAAAATTAGCATTTTATTTGCTTTTCAAGAGCCAGAGATTGAAATACCGACCCTCTCCTTTCCAGATCTCTTTGATAACTACATGCAGCAGGATGCTCACGAATTTTTAAATTATTTGCTAAACACTATTGCGGACATCCTGCAGGAAGAGAAGAAACAGGAGAAACAAAATGGAAAATTAAAAAATGGCAACATGAACGAACCTGCGGAGAATAATAAACCAGAACTCACCTGGGTCCATGAGATTTTTCAGGGAACGCTCACCAATGAAACTCGATGCTTGAACTGTGAAACTGTAAGCATCAGGAGGGCTTTCATGTAATTTGCTTGTGTACAGTTGTACTAAGTATGTTGTGCGTGAGTGTAGTGTAGTATCGTAGCACCTAGCAGTTGTCTTCAGTATATGCATACTGTTCTGTTTATGTGTATGAACCTCCGATGCAAACTTTTGGAAGCATGTCTCCATCTAAGACGTCTCAGCTGGCTGAAGTAGAGTGATGAGGGAAAATCTCAAAAACTAGATTGCTATGCATCATGGGCTAATTTTATTTATTTTATTTTATTTTATTTATTTATTTATTTTTTTTTTGCGGTAGGCGGGCCTCTCACTGTTGTGGCCTCTCCCGCTGCGGAGCACAGGCTCCGGATGCACAGGCTCAGCGGCCATGGCTCACGGGCCCAGCCGCTTCACGGCATGTGGGATCTTCCCGGACCGGGGCACGAACCCGTGTCCCCTGCATCGGCAGGCGGACTCTCAACCACTGCGCCACCAGGGAAGCCCCATGGGCTAATTTTAGGGTCTACCAATTGGAAGTATTGAACTGGACCTCCACTGGTTATCTTGAAATGAGTTTGGCCACGGGGAGGTCATGTGTGACTTAGAACAGACCACCTCCCCAACATAAAGGGAGTCAGCTGTGTATGGTGAACTTGAAATCAGAAGACAGGCTTGACTTTTTTTTTTTTTTTTTTGGCTGCTTTGGGTCTTAGTTGCTGTGCACGGGCTTTCTCTAGTTGCGGCGAGTGGGGACTACTGTTCCTTGTGGTGCGTGCACTTCTCATTGCGGTGGTTTCTCTTGTTGCGGAGCAGCACTAGGCGCGGGCTCAGTAGTTGCAGCACACAGGCCCTCCTAGAGCATACGGGCTTCAGTAGTTGCGGCATGTGGGCTCAGTAGTTGCGGCATGTGGGCTCAGTAGTTGTGGCACACGGGCTTAGTTGCTCCATGGCATGTGGCATCTTCCTGGACCAGTGCTCCAACCTGTGTCCCCTGCATTGGCAGGAGGATTCTTAACCACTGCGCCACCAGGGAAGCCCCCAGGCTTGGCTTCTGATTTTCTAGCAGTTAGCTGGGTGTGTGGAACAAGTCCCTGACAGCACTGTTGCCAGGGCTGGGTTAGCTTATGTGTCTGGGTGAGTCTGGCACATGGTAGGTAGGCACTTAGTGTTAGTTGAATTTAAAGACATTTTCCGGGGCGTGATTCAGGATGTTGCCTTGGCTTTGTATATTTGATTTAACTCTCTGAGTGGCCTCTTAATGTGGTAGTTAAAAGCCCAGCTTTAACTAAAAAAAAAAAAAAAGCTTTTTAAAGGCTTTAGGGCCAGGCTGCTGAGTTTGTATGCTGGCTCTGCCAGTCAGCAGTTGTGGGACCTTGTGCAAATTATTCACCCTCTCTGACCTCACTCCCCTCATCTGTAAATTGGGGATGATGAGAGTGCCTATCTCGTAGGGTTGCTAGGAGGATTAAATGAACTAGCTTTTGGAAGGCACTTAGAACCATGCTTGGCACATACCAACTGTGCAATAAAAGCCAACTATTACTATTTATTATGACTACTAATAACATAGAAAGTATGGGTTCATCTGAGGTCTCAGAGTTTCTTAAGAACGTCATATGAAAATTTCTGTAGGATTGTGCATCTTTCTGGGGAGAGAGACAGTAGTTTCATCAGACTCTGCCAAGGGACTGGCACCCAGAAATGGTTAAGAAATGCGGATTTAAGTGGGAGGCTCTTTGTTTTTTGGCAGTCTTCTATCCTTCTAAACAATTTTTGAAGCATTCTGGTTTGTTCATTGTAGAAACAATTAGAAAACATAGCTAAGCAAAAAGAGACTAAAAGTTACCAGTAATCTCCCCACCCAGAGATGATAAATTTGTAACATTTTCTAAAAATTGTGATCACGTTAGCCTGGAGATAACCATTTAAACATTTTGAAATATATCCTGCCAAAACATTTTCTACACATACTTATCTATCTAGAGATCTCTCCTCCTTCCCTTTCGCCTTCTGTTCCGGTAAAATTCAAGTGCATACAGAAATAGAATAGTATAATACATCCCGTATGTGTATTACTGAGGATCAATGATTGTTAACACACTGGCCCATCTCAGTCATCTTGCCTTTCACGCCCCCTCCCACTTCACTGAACTGGTCTGCTTTTAAGCAAGTCCCAGGTAACATCATTCCATTTGTAATTTCTTCATTACTTTGTTATATATCTCCAAAAGGTAAGAAATCTTTTTTAAAAAAACATTGGTACAATGCCATTATCACACCTAAAAAGAATTCCTTTAAATCATTGTTCACTCAGTGTTCGTTTCTCTGATTATGTCACTTTTTTTTTTAAAGCAGCTGGTTAATTCAAATCAGTATCCAAACGTGGTCCACACATTGCATTTGGTCAGTATGTGTCTTAGTCTATGAGTTACCACCCCTCCTTTTTTTCCCTTGTAGTTTAGTTGTTGAAGAAATCAGGTTGTTTGTCTGAAAGAATTTCCCACATTCTGGAAACATCCTGTGGTGTTTAACTTGTATTGTGAAATGGCAGTATGTTTCTACCATCCTATTCTTTGTTTCTATTTAACCCACCTATTTTATACTTTTTTTTTTTTCTCTTGCCTTTGTATCAATGAAACATCTGTCTTCCTTCCTATTTTTTTTTTGTTGTTGTTAGTTTTAAATTCTTTTAGATGTTACTCTAGAGACTACAATACACATCCTTAACTTGGTTTGTTTTTTTTTCCACTTTCCCAGCAATGCTAGAGCCTTTGGAACCCTTCATCTCCTTTTCCTTCTTTTGCATTATAGTTTTGTGATGAACTCCTGAGTTTTAACATTTTATGTTTTAATCCATTGCAGTTTTTTAATTCTTTTTTTTTTTTTTTTTTTGGTGGTATGCGGGCCTCTCACTGTTGTGGCCTCTCCCGTTGCGGAGCACAGGCTCCGGACGGGCAGGCTCGGCGGCCATGGCTCACGGGCCCAGCCGCTCCGCGGCATGTGGGATCTTCCCGGACGGGAGCACGAACCCGTGTCCCCTGCATCGGCAGGCGGACTCTCAACCACTGCGCCACCAGGGAAGCCCCTTTTAATTCTTTTTGATACTAAATTTATTTTTAGAGTAAATTCATGTCCTTTTTAAACATCAAAATTAGGGCTATATTGTACATAGTATAATCTGCAGACTTGCAGTCTTTTTGCTTTCTTCCCTTCTTTTAATAAGGGAGTATCCCTTGGTACCATCCTCACCTTACCTCTTGTATCTGGTCTGTCACCAGGTCCTGTCTTGTTGTGTCTCTCTTTAATCCTCTGCTTCTCTTCATCCCTCCTGCTCCCACCCTGGCTCAGGCCACCCATCGCCACTTTCTCCTGTTAATATCTCATGCCAATTTACTTCTTTAGAGCAGCCAGAAGAACCTAGAAGGGTGGAGGAACCCATCGGCTCTTGACTGGCAGTCTCAACTAAGCTACAGCAGTAACTTCCTACTGGGTTTTCTTGCTTTTCTCTTGCCCTTTTCCATGTTACTCTCCTGCCCAAAGTAGAGTAGTGACCTCCAGTTTCTTTATCTTCTTTGAGACAGTATGTGTACGTTTTGATTTATCTGTTCTTTGAATGTTTGCTAGAACTCAAAACTTACCTGTGCATCCCTAAAATAAATAGTTCAGTTTGGCTTTTTTTTTGCTCTTTAGATGAATGGAATCATGCAGTGTGTATTCTTTAGTGTCCTGTTTTTGTTTTTGCTTTTTTCCTCACTATCCCGTGTGAGATTTATTTGTGCTGTTGCATGATGCTTTCGTTCATTCATTTTCATTGTCATATAGTATTCCATTGCCTGAATATACCACAATTCATGAATCCATTTTACTGTTGGTGGATATTTGGTTGTATCCAACTTGGGGCAACGATGAACAATGCTGCTGTAAACATTCTAATACATATATAATCTAGTGTACATAAATCTAGTTTCTCTAGGATATATACACAGAAGTAGATTTGTTGGGTCATAAGATGGGCTTATCATTCAACTCATTAGAAAATATCAAATCCCCCAAGTGGTTGTACCATTTTACACACCCAGTGCATGAGCATTCTTATTCTCCGCATTCTTGTCTATACCCACTATTCTCAGATGTCTCTTCACTTTGGTAGTTATATAGTGGCTTTTGTATAGACGAGTATTCTTTTATTCAATAAATACTTTTTTTTTTCTTCCCACGTCTGCTAAGTAAAGGTATAGACACTGAGGATGCAGTGAGAGCCTGGCCTTTCTGAAACTTTTTGTGGTTACAATTGCAAAGTTCCGTGAAGGAGTACAGAGTATTCTGTGAGCTTAGATACAGGAACCAGACAATGGGGCATCACATCTCTACATTTAGCCAGGAAACCTGCCCCAGACTGTAGAGCTGGTCTAATCCTTTTGGTTATCTTTGAAATTAACAGTTACTACATCCATCTTGTGATTCTCTGTGTGGATTTTCAGAAAGGCTCAGTCACATTTGTAGTTTCTTTTTTTTGTCTAAGAACAGGTCAGTTGATCCCAACAATGCAAATATTGCACCCGCAGATAATTGTATTGCAGAAGCTGTTACAGAGCCTGATTTCTCATGGAGGGTTACCATGGATCGGAAGCCTGTGCCCAAAGATTCCTCCAAAACTTTTGGATCATACCATAGAGTTTGTTTTAGTGGGATTCCAACCATTTATACTTCGTTTGTGGAACAGAATGAGAGTGTGTGGGTGCATCTTTGTGGAGGATGGTGCACTCTGAAAAACCTACATTTATTATCCCCTGAAATGATTACATTTGAGGCAGCAGTGCTTCCCACCTTCCCCGCTCTGGAGTTACTTGGATAATCACCTCCATTTTCTTAGATCCTTTAACTGGACGGGATCCTACAAGTCACCTAATCCTTCCTCTCCCAGTGCCCGAGTCCCTTCTGTGACGTCCTAGCCAGTTGGTCACCCAGCATCTGCTGGATCCTGTCCAGAGATAGGGAACTCAATCTTCCCAGGCGATGCCTTCCATTTTTAGAAAGCTCTAGTTGTTAGAAAGCCCTCTACTTTCTAAGAAAATGCATAGTCTGAGGGCTTTTTAGTTGTTGTTACTGTAGAATGTTGAGAACTTAGTGTAAAAGAAGACCTAAGTTAAAGTTTTCCTTCACAGGATGAGAAATACGGGGCCCCGTTTAAGTAATGTCCTCTGCCCAGGGCAAGCAGCCTTTACAGAGCGCTTCCGGCAGAATTGCCAAGACCATTAGTGGAACACTCACAGTGGGATTGAACTGCACTAGATCTGGAGCAGCAAATTAGCCCCTGGGGGAGCCTCGCCGTAGGGGCAGTCTCAGCTGGTAGTTCCTCCAATTGTGCAAAACGCTTTGTGCAAGTCTTCATGCTTTCAGACGATAATTTTCTTCTTTTTCTGGGTCTCACCCTTTGTAAATGTTGCCTGTGATTGCAGTGCAGATGTCAACTGAGGGGTTTATGGAGACAAACGGTTTCACTCTGCAGTAGACTTGGAGAGACAGTTTTAAGGGGGTCATTCAGTGCTGACTGTCCCAGATAACCTTAACCAAGGCACTCCAGAACAGGAGGCGTGGGGATTTTCCAGTCTAGCCTCCACGTTCCCTTGGTTGGAGCTTAATTTTCTTGTTGTTGTTAATTCCCGCCCCCCCCACCCACCTTCTCTTTCAACTGAGTTTTTGCTTTGCAGATCTGTGGTTTTCAGTGCTTCTCAGTGGCTTTAAGACTGAGAAGCCAAAAGGTTGTCTAAAGAGCTGCTTTATTAAGTACCAATTGTATGCCCCATCTAGCTTTGTTTGCAGAGGTTAAAATTGACTCAGTAGAGCTTCTGAGCCCTTCACAGAGAGGAGTGGGGATGGGCGCTGTGGTCAGGGGGAGTCAGTCGCTGAGGGGTGGTTCTGAGTCCCCGGGACTCAGGTGGGCTGCGGTTGCCACTCTTCCTGAGCCCAGCAATTTGGCACCGACTCTGAGCCAGCACGTTTTCAGTCCCTGGCTGAACAGCGTGGAGCTGCCACCTGGTCACCTTTTCTGCTAAGCCCAGCAAAGGTGGCTGGGGATTTAGAAGCACATTTGAATAGGATTTTAATTACTCAGGAACTTAGCAAAGCTCTTTTTTTTTTTTAATTACTCAGGAACTTAGCAAAGCCCCCTATATTAATTTGCTCTATTAATTGATTTGTAATGAATTAAAAACAAGAACAAGTAGGGTCTCTTCCACCCTTTTAAAACTAGTTTTTGGGGAACTCCATGCCCAAAATCGGGGGAGAAGAAAGGAGAATAAGATGTAGCCTGTACCTGCTGAGAGTATCAGAGTCTTAGTGATACATATGTTTCCTTGGAGACAAGCTGTGTTTTCACTTAGACCAGAATGAGATCCTTGTGTGTGGGAAGAAAATGGTTTTATTTTCTGGCAGCTTTCTGGGAAGAGAGAAAAGGAAAAAAAAAAAAAATTGCTTGATCACTCATTGCTTTTGACTATGTCAGTCTGAGACAGGGGGAGAGAGAAAAGTCCAAATGGAAGGGTTTAGTGCCATGTTTTGATGTCACCAGTGGGGCAATCCACCTGAGCAGTGCTTTCTCACTCTTAATTCTGGAAGCAGTTTGCACTGGGAATTGAGAAAGTTACAGTAACTTTCTCCAGTTCTTTAATTAGACTTGTACCTTTCTTCCCTCTCCCTGAAACAAGTACAGGGAAAGATTTGCATCTAAAGGGAGACAGTGTGTCTTTGTTTTCATCCCCCTTCAAGTACCGGACCTTTAGTAGAACTATCTAAATTATGTATAACTTCAGTTGGCCATAATCGTTTTATTATCTTTCAGAGAAGGGCCATTTATGTTTAAAAAAAGTTTTACTAATTAAAAAATATAATACCTGTGAATTATTTTTTAAAACACAGGCACAGGAATGTATAAAAAGAAAATCATTCATAATTCTGCCACCCAGATGCCATTATTGGTGTTTAGATATCTTTTCATTTGTTTAGTCTTTTGTTCAGTTATATATTCATTTATTTAGTAAATATTTATTGGGTACCTATTAAATACTGGAAATTATTTTATGTACTAGAGATATAGCAGTTAAAACAAACAGAAAAGGTAGTCCCTGCTCTTTTATTTACTAATATACACATTTAAAGCTATACATTTTCCTTTTAGCACTGTTTTAGCTGCATTTCTCAAATTTTGATATGTTTTCTTTGTCATTAGTTCAAATTATTTTCTAATTTCTCTTGTTATTTTTTTTCTTTGACCCATGTATTACTTAGAAGTGTGTTGTTTAATTTTCAAATATTTGGTCTTTTCCTAGGTATTTTAATATTTTCCAATTTCTTTCTGTTTTGGTTAGGGAATATATTCTGTATGATTTCAGTCTTTTACAATTTATCGTGACATGTTCTGTATCCTAACACACGGTCTATTTTGGTAAATGTACTTGAAAACAGGGTCTCTCAACCTTAGAACTATTAACCTTTCAGATCAGATCATTCTTTTTTGTGGGGTGCTGCCCTGTGCATGTTTAGCAACATCTCTGGCTTCTACCTACTAGATTCCAGTAACATCCCCCAAGATGTGACAACAAAAATGTCTCTAGACATTGCCAAATATCCCCTGAAAGGCAGTTTCCCTTGTTAAGAACCACCGAGTTGAAAATAATTTATATTTTGTAGTTGTTGGGTATAGTATTCTGTAGTTATCAGTACGTCATGATGGTTGGTAGAGTTATTCAGATTGTCTGTGTTTTTCTTGATTTTTTTCCCCCATAATTTTATATTATTTTCTGAGAAAGTAGTGTTAAAATTTCTAACTATAATTGTGGGATTTGTCTTATTTCTCCCTCTAATTCTGTCAGTTTTTGCTTCATGATTTTTTTTTACTTTTTAAAAACAACTTTGTTGAGGTGCAGTTTAATTATCATGAAATTCATCCATTCGGTGATTTTTTTTTGTGGGGGGTGATTTGCTCAGCTGTGTAACTATGACCAAAATCCAGGTTTTTTCAGGGGTGGGATTCTTACAGCCACTTATTGCTTTTTTTTTTTAACATCTTTATTGGAGTATAATTGCTTTACAATGTTGTGTTAGTTTCTGCTGTATAACAAAGTGAATCAGCTATATGTATACATATATCCCTATATCCCCTCCCTCTTGCACCTCCCTCCCACCTTCCCTGTCCCACCCTTCTAGATGGTAACAAAGAACCAAGCTGATCTCCCTGTGCTATGCGGCTGCTTCCCACTAGCTAGCTATTTTACATTTGGTAGTCCCAGCTTACTCTTCCCCCTCCCTGTGTCCTCAAGTACATTCTCTATGTCTGTGTCTTTATTCCTGTCCTCCTCTAGGTTCATCAGAACCACTTTTTATTTTTAGATTCCATACATATGTGTTAGCATACGGTATTTGTTTCTCTTTCTGACTTCCCTCACTCTTCCTTCAGTCTGTATGACAGACTCTAGGTCCATCCACCTCACTATAAATAACTCAATTTCGTTTCGTTTTATGGCTGAGTAATATTCCATTTATAAATGTGCCACATCTTCTTTATCCATTCATCTGTCGGTGGACACTTAGGTTGCTTCCATGTCCTGGCTATTGTAAATAGAGCTGCAGTGAACATTGTGGTACATGACTCTTTTTGAATTATGGTTTTCTCAGGGTATGTGCCCAGTAGTGGGATCGCTGGGTCATATGCTAGTTCTATTTTTAGTTTTTTAAGGAACATCCATACTGTTCTCCATAGTGGTTGTATCCATTTACATTCCCACCAATAGTGCCAGAGGGTTCCTTTTTCTCCACACCCTCTCCAGCACTTATTGTTTGTAGATTTTTTGGTGATGGCCATTCTGACTGGTGTGAGGTGATACCTCATTGTAGTTTTGATTTGCATTTCTCTAATGATTAATGATGTTGAGCATCCTTTCATGTGTTTGTTGGCAATCTCTATATCTTCTTTGGAGAAATGTCTGTTTAGGTCTTCTGCCCATTTTTCAATTGGGTTGTTTGTTTTTTTTGATATTGAGCTGCATGAGCTGCTTGTATATTTTGGAGATTAATCCTTTGTCAGTTGCTTTTTTTGCAAATATTTTCTCCCATTCTGAGGGTTGTCTTTTCGTCTTGTTTATGGTTTCCTTTGCTGTGCTGCAAAAGTTTTTAAGTTTCATTGGGTCCCATTTGTTTATTTTTGTTTTTATTTCCATTTCTCTAGGAGGTGGGTCAGAAAGGATCTTGCTGTGATTTATGTCAAAGGGTGTTCTTCCTATGTTTTCCTCTAAGAGTTTTATAGTGTCTGGCCTTACATTTAGGTATTTAATCCATTTTGAGTTTATTTTTGTGTATGGTGTTAGGAAGTGTTCTAATTTCATTCTTTTACATGTAGCTGTCGAGTTTTCCCAGCACCACTTATTGAAGAGGCTGTCTTTTCTCCATTGTATATTCTTGCCTCCTTTATGAAAGATAAGATGACCATATATGCGTGGGTTTATCTCTGGCCTTTCTAGCCTGTTCCATTGATTTTTATTTCTGTTTTTGTGCCCATAATCCAGTTTTAAAACATTTCCATCACACCAATAAGATCCTTTGTATTGGGCAGTTAATCTCTGTTGCAAGCCTTAGGCCACCGCTAAGCTACTTTCTGTCTTTAGATATTTGCCTTTTTTGGCCATTTCATATATATGGAATCATACAAGATGTGGTCTTTTGTGTCTGATTTCTTTCACTTACATAACATTTTTGAGATTCATTTGTGTTGTAGCATGTGGTTCATTCCATTTTGTTGGTGAATACTGCTCCAGCTTCATATATTTTTGAGGCTGTGTTATGAGGGACTTCCATATTTTTTATTATGTTTTTCTAGTAAATTGACCCAAGTATTAGGAAATACCATTTTTATTTCTCATAATTTTGTCTAAAATCTATTTTCTTATATTAAATAGCCCACTATATATGCATATTAACTCTTTACATAGTATATTTTTTTCCATCCATTTTTTTTCAGCGCTTATCTGTTTCTTTATATTTAAAGTATAGCTCTTGTGGACAGTATGTAGCTGGTTTTGCCTTTCAAAAAAATTCAACTCAATTTCTGACTTTTACTTGAAAAGTTTATTACATTAGTGTTTAATATAATTATTGATATGGTTGGGTTTGAGGCTCCCATTTTATTATTTGTTTTCTATTTATTCCCCCGGAGCTTTTTGTTTCTCTCTTCCTCCTTCTCTGCTTTTTAAATGTTTTTCCCTTTTTGGATTATTTGTGTGTGTGTATATTACATTTAACAATTCCATTTTAATTTTCCTCTTAGTATATCTTTGTACGTTGTTTTTTAGTGGTTGCTCTGGAGAGTACAGTATATTCTTCACTCTTCACAGTCCCTTACAATTAATAATGTTCCATTTCGCATAAAACATAGTTAACTTATAACTGTGTAGGTGCATATTCCTTCCACCCCTGACCTACCTTGACCTTTATGCTATAGTTGCTACATGTATTACATTTATGTATAGTATAACCCCCACAGGACAATGTCATAATTCCCATTTTTGATGCTCTTCAGTTTTTCTTGAGGATCTGGCTTTCCAGCTGGTAGCTTTTCCCTTTGGTTTAAAGAATTTCCTGTAACCTTTCTTGTAGTGCAAGTCTGTTAATAATGAATTCTGTTCACTTTTATCTTCATTCTTGAAGGATATATTTATCGGATACAGGAATTCTGTTTTGATAACTTTTTCTTTTAGCATACTAAAGATGTTCAGTGTCTTCTGGCCTCTGTAATTTTTGATGAGAGGCCAGCTTCCAACAGAATCATTCTCTTGTAATGTGTCATTTTTTAAAAAAAAGTGTTTATTTATTTATTTTTTAGCCATGCCATGCAGCTTGTGGGATCTCAGTTCCCCGACCAGGGATTGAACCCAGGCCACAGCAGTGAAAGCCTGGAATTCCAAACACTAGGACACCAGGGAGCTCACTGTAATGTGTCATTTTTCTCTAGATGTTTTTTTTTTTACTCTTTTTTTTTTTTTTTTTTTTTCGCGGTACGCGGGCCTCCCACTGCCGCGGCCCCCCCCGTCGCGGAGCACAGGCTCCGGATGCGCAGGCCCAGCAGCCACGGCTCACGGGCCCAGCCGCCCCGCGGCACACGGGATCCTCCCGGACCGGGGCACGAACCCGCATCCCCTGCACCGGCAGGCGGACCCCCAACCACCGCGCCACCAGGGAGGCCCTCTCTAGATGTTTTTAAGATTTGCTTTTTTACCTTTGGCTTTCAACAGTTTGACCTTGGCTAGCCTTCTTTGTATTTATCCTGCTTGGTGTTTGTTGAGTATCTTCAATTTATAAATATACGTCTTTCACCAAATTTAGGGAATATTCAGCCATTATTTTTCAAATCATTTTTCTGCCCTGTTCTCCCTCCTCCCCGTCTGGGACTCCAATTACGTATATGATATCTAACAGGTTTATTGAGTATCTGTTAATTTTTATTTCAATCTTTCTTTTTTTTCCTTTATTCTTCTCCTTGGATAATTTCCATTGTTCTGTCTTCAAGTCCACTGGTGTCTCCTCTGTCATCTCCAGTTCTCTGTTAAGTCCATCCAGTGTATTAATTTTTTAGTTCTGGGATTTCCATTTGATTCTTTTTGTTTGTTTCTATTTCTCTGCTGAGATGTCTTATTTTTTGGTTCACTGTGAATATATTTCACTTTATTGAAGATATTTATAAAAACTTATTTAAAATCATTGTTTGTTACTTCCAACATCTGGGTCATCCCAGTATTGGTCTCAGTTGCCTCCTTTTATTTTAAGAATATCTTCCATTTTCCTGGTTCTTCACATATTGTAAGTTTGGATCATATCTAGGACACTGAGAATGTTCAGTTTGAGAGACTGGGTTCTGCTGTTCTTCTCCAATTAGTATTGAGTTTCTTTAGTTTTAGCAGGTAGTTATCTTGGTTGGACTCATACTACAAACTGTTTCCTAGGCAGCAGTTTGACTCTTGGGTCATCCCTTTTGTCACCAGCCAAGTTGCTGTGAGTGTACTCTGTGCATGTGTGTGGCTCAGGGGTCAGCCAGAGATGTGGGTAGACAGAGTTGGGGATACCTTCTCAGATTCCTTCCCTTCTCCTCAGTGGACATGGTTTCCCAGATTGGTTTTTCTGGCTCCTAGACCAGAAAGACTGCATTTCCCCCCATGGATCCCACTAAAGGCTGTGAAACCATGAACTCATTATTTGCAGCTCTTTTCCTCCACGTGTGGACTCCCCATCTGCCTCCATTGCCTTCAGGTAGTTGCTGTTAGTTTATAGTTATTTGAGTTTATACTTTTCTGGAGGAGTGTTGGAAGGGCAGGATCTTAGTCATTACAGAAGCCAGTCTTTTGAACTTTCACTTTAGTAAGGGGGAAATAGACAATAAATGAATAAAAATAAAATATACATACAGACATACCTTGGAGATACTGTGGGTTTGGTTCCAGATCACTGCAATAAAGTGAATATCACAATGAAGCGAGTCACACAAATTTTTCGGTTTCCCAATACATATAAAAGTTATTTTTACACTATATTGTAGTCTATTAAGTGTGCAATAGTATTATGTCTAAAAAATGTACATAAATACTTAATGCTAAAAAGTGATAACCATCATTCAAACCTTCAGTGAGTCATAGTAGTAACATCAAAGATCACTGATTACAGATCACCATAAAGCATAATAATAATGAAGAAGGTTTTAAATATTGTGAAAATTACCAAAATGTGACACAGAAACACGAAGTGAGCAAATGCTGTTGCCACTAGACTTGCTCGACACAGGGTTGCCACAAAACTTCAAATTGAAAGAAACACACTATCTGCCAAGTTCAGTAAAAGGAGGAATGCCTGTCATGTTAAGTAGTTGTATTGGTTATTTGTTGCTTTGTTACAAACTTCCCTAAAACTCTGAGACTTAAATCCACTCTGATTTTTTTACTGTAGTTCATGCAACCATGGGTTGGCGGGGGGTCGCCTGATCCAACTGGCCTTGGCTGAGCCCGTACGTCTGCATTTCAGCTGTCTCACGTATGTGTCTGAGGCCGGTGGGGATGGTGCTCCTGTCTGGGCTTAGCTGGGGCACCTTAGTGAGAACAGCTCTCCTCTGTGGGTCTCTCATCTTTTTCTGGGCAGCAGTGGGCTAGCCTGGGTTACCCTTCTCATGGTGACGGTGGAAGTGCAGGAGCGCAGTCTCATGTTTCATTTAATATGATACTCAAAACGTAGTAACCCATTCCCAACTTTTTGACCATTTTAGGCACTTTTAAATGTTTTTTCCGTCCTTGATTTGTTGAGTGCTTACCTCTTAAAGCACTTTACATGTATTGTCTTATTTCATCCTTACAACAACCTTATGAAATAGATACTCTTACTGCTCCCACTTTACAGATGAGGAAGCTGAGGTACAGAGAGGCTAAGTACCTTGCCTAGTGTCATCCACTTTATAAGTGGCAGAGACAGGATATGGAGTTGGGCAGTCTGCCAATACCCATTCTTGGGTATACTAATAAAAGTATAAAGGATTGTGTCCACATCTCTGACTATTGGAGTATTGGGTCATAGGATAGTTGACTCACTTACAGGAGTATTATTGTTGTTTTGCTGCCAGTTGACTGGGCACCTCAAAGTTCCTGCTGGGCTAGTTTGTCCCTCCCACTCCAAGACAGTGAAATGCCAGGCTAGCTGGTGAGCTGCTGGAAGGCAAGCACCACTCGGTGAGCTTTGATAAGTCCAGACCCAGAATTGGTGTGGTGTCAGCTGTGCAGGCCAAGAAACAGCCAGGGCTGGTGATGGGTGTGGCTGAGAGCAGTCCAGTCTGCTGGGCCCCTGTGAGCCCAGGCTCCCGGCTAGCTCCAGGTCTGAGTGGTACCACAGACAGCATGGGCGTGTTCTACAAAGGACAACACTTCCTGGGCCAGAGGACAGGTGTGTGTGTGTGTGAGAGAGAGAGAGAGAGACAGAGACAGAGACAGAGACCGAGACCCTCCAGCCCATAGCACATTCGGCCCCCGGGCCCCCCACACAGTTTGAATGGCTAGGCACAGGAGGAAGGGAGTGATTTCAGGGGACTGGCAAGAAGTGCAGACAGCTGAATGGAGGGTGATCACCTGAGCAGTAGGTTTTTTAAGGCTCTTGTCCTTTTTCCATTTCCATTGTTATCATTCTGCCAGGCTGAGCTATATGGATACCTGTTTGATATTTCCTGCTTTGAAACAGTGGGGGCAATGAATGGACAGGAAGAGAAATCTGGTTGAGTTTTAATTATGAAAAGCCTGAATCAAAGCTGGACACAGATAAGGTTAAATGGAGAATTTAGGATTTCCTCTTGTTTTGGATTGTTTTCAAGGTAACTGGTAGCCAGAGAGTATACAAAGCCATACCTGACTTTTACTGCAGCTATGGTTTTTGGTTACCTGTAGGTGTTCAAAGTTTTATCTACTTGCCTATTATGTATTTTGTGCCTAATACTTTTTTTCTTTTTTTGCTCCAGGTTAGTAGCAAAGATGAAGATTTTCTTGACCTTTCTGTTGATGTGGAGCAGAATACATCTATTACCCACTGTCTAAGGTAACCTCATGAATTCTGACAGTGGTCTGAGCTTTTGATCAGGCTAGTAAGTACATGGGGGAAAAATCTTGTGTTTCTTCAGGACATAATCTTCCTTTCTGTTAAACAAATATAATCCTATTATTTTCTATTTCTTCTTTCCTAAGAGAGATTAAAAATAAGTGTATGTGGTCTGGAGAAGAGTCCTGCTGAGGAGAGAGAGGATCAAGTGGAAGTCATTAGTCATTAAGTTTAAAAATAAGGTTTTGATCTTTAATACAGATGTGTGCTTTGGGCTCTCATCGGCCTCTCTCCCTCTCACACACAGAGACACACACAATCACAGAGTCACACAATTAAGTTAAAAAGTGCTACAGTTGCCTACCATTACTTTCTTTTTCTACGCTTATCTATTCTGTTATTTAAAACATTATGGGAATTCCCTGGCGGTCCAGTGGTTAGGATTTGGAGCTTTCACTGCTGTGGCCGGGGTTCAATGCCTTGTCCGGGAACTAAGAATCCCGCAAGCTGTGCAACGTGGCCAAAAAAAAAAATTATGCACTTTTGAGCTGAGAACCAATGAGGGCGTTACCTTTTCCTCCATCTTTCAGCATTGTATGGAGCTCACTTATGGAAAAAAAAACTTCCTCTTGATTAGGGTTGAGGAAAAGCAAGGAGCCCAGGGTATAAGAGCAGCACATGCCCAGGATTACTGTAGCTATTGTGCATTGACCTGTGTGTTGAAAATGTGCTCAAAGTTGATACAGAAGCACAATTCCCTTCTCCTGTCCTCACTGTCTTCTCCTCCTTTCGACAAGTGATCATGAGTGCTTATAATTAGCCCAGCTCTGTTGTGGACACTGGAGGTCGAGGGTGAGCGGCAGGTATGCATCTCATGGCGCTTACAGTCTAGTGGGAATCCATGGACAGGGATCAGTGCTTTGAAGGACATTAAACACGTCTAGAGAGTGCCTGGTATTGGGGGTGCCAGTATAGACCAGGTGGTCAGGTGGGCCTTCCCATTGCTTATGATACGTCAGCTCAGAGACGTTTTATTGTGTCACTACAAGGCACTATTGATTTTTATTTTTTTTGTTTATTTTTTAAAATTTATTCAAGTATAGTTGATTTACAATGTTGTGTTAATTTCCGCTGTACAGCAAGGTGATTCAGTTATACATGTATATACATTCTTTTCCATTATGGTTTATCACAGGATATTGAATATAGTTCCCTGTGCTATAGAGTAAGACCTTGTTGTTTATCCAATCTGTCTATAATAGTTTGCATCTGCTAATCCCAAAACCCGAGTCCATCCCTCCCCACCTCCCCTCCCTCTTGGCAACCACAAGTCTGTTCTCTATGCCTGTGAGTCTGTTTCATAGATGAGTTCATTTGTGTCACATTTTAGATTCCACATATAAGTGATACCACATGGTATTTGTCTTTCACTTTCAAGCCACTGTTGATCTTTATCAGTGGGAATTGTGTAACAGAATTGTTCTATCAGGAGTTCAGTTTACTTAGAACTCTTTAGACTAGATTAAAGAGACTTGCTGTGGCCGTTTGGCTGTTAGAAAGTCGTTTTTCAGGGCAAAGGCACCAACTCCAACCTGGAAGAGCATCCTGGTCCATCTGAGCATCATGTATTGTGTGAGCTGGGGGCTGATTACTCTCCAGTTCCCAGGATTCTGAGCCTACCCTCACCCCCTAGGGTTACTGCAGCACGTCCTGTTGGTCTGATGTTTCATCCCTTGTCTCCAAACGCCTTGGGTCCAGGTGTCTAGGATACATTTGTTACCTCTTTGTTTGCAAAGCATTTTGTGAGCCTGGATGGCCTTTCTTTCTTCCGAATGGTTCAGTTTATGGCATGGGCTCCTAATATTCCAGTGAAAAGCAGCTAGTTTTGATTTCCTCAGGGTTTTGTGTTCACAGGGAGTCGAAAAAGTTAAGGTTGTGCCAGCGCTGGTCGTAGGTGAGGGGGTGGGAGGAAAGGTATTACTTGCCCATTTCTGCTTTTTGAGAAGGGGAGTTAGTTTGGGAGGCTGACTGTTCCCCTCCCCTCTAAGAAATTCTGGGCTGTTCAAAAGGGCAGATGGCAGTGACTGTAGCTTTGAGACTAAGCAGGTAAAGGGCTAACTTTAGTTAGTTATAATTCCAAACTTTGGGGAACCTTGTTATAAACAAATGTAACCCAGAGTTATGTTTCTGCCCCCCCTTTTCTTTTCCATGGAGAAATGTGTATATTGGCGATGCATACCTGATGAAGGCAGGCTAGAGGCATGTGGAGGCGTTAAAGCAGGATGGGTGGGTACAGAATAGCCTCAGAATACCTTTTAAACAACATCAGATTCTCATCTGACTGTCCAGGCGGATATTCCTGAAGTGCCTGCCCCACCCCATCTTACATCATCCTTAACACAGACCTTGACTGACTTACCTAGACCTGCCCTCATATATGCCTAAGGTCTCACCTCCCCAACAGAAAGAGAGGCCTGCCAGGTGTTGCCATTCACCGCTGACAGTTCTGTGATGGGGGTGGCAGCTTTCCAGCCTTTCCCAAAAGAACAAAGTGCAGGAGAAAGTTCCAGGGAATAAATGATGCCAGCTGATCCATTAGCTTTTTCTATTTGAGACAAAAGAGGAGGAATGATTATGATCTTTTTTGGCCCCTTTCATGGTTTAATTTGGTTTGCATTCTTGAGGGTTTCTTTCTCAAACTAGAATTATGAGTTTTCTTCTTTAACATCATGCCTGCATCTCTCTTCTGATGTGATATTTTATCATTTGTTTTGATTTTGAAAGAAGTTAAAAATCAAGCTAACATTGTAGGATTTAAACGTAAGATCCCTGCCACCTCCTTCCTGAAGGGCTTTAGATGATCAATTACAGCGTGTTTTCCGTGAACTTTTGTCCCAGAGAAATGATGATATAAATGGTGGTTAATTCAGGATACAGGTCTAGAGAAGGCACTGAAGCCATATTGTAGCTGAGCTATGATTCTGATATTTCACATCTCAGCACTGTGTCTTAGGCAGAGTAAACCATCTGTATCATAGGAGGATGCTGAGAAAGGTTTTTTTTTCTTTTAAAAAGTTCAGGAATGGCCTCAGGCAAAAACTTAAAATACGTGAAGTTTATCTTAATTATCCCCCCATGTCCTTTTTGGTATTTTTTGTCTTTTGCTTCAGGGCCTTAGTCCCTCCCTGTGGTTCCTGCACAGAAACGTACCTTTCTCCTCAAAGTGCTCCAAGTTCTGAAACCACTCTCCTCTTCCTGTGTCCTCCTGTCATTAAAAATTCCCATTCTCCCAGGGCCAGGGAGGTCAGCCTTTTAGTTCTCCCAAAGCTCTTTGTTTAAAATTACTCTCTTTTTAAAGAAATGTCTTTTCTATTCATTTTGGAAACTTGCTCTATGTGCTAAGTTTACACGCATCCCCATCACACATCCATTGCCATATGCTCATCTACTAGTTTCTCTGTTTCCCTCACTTATGTCTTGGTTTTGGTTATTATTTATATATGGTGCTTGCTAATATCTGACATGTCTTTCTTTTGGATTTCTTTTTTTGACCTTCTGTAATACTCTAGTCAGTAGTTCTCAAACTTTGGTGCATATCAGAATCACCTGGGGAAGTTGGTAAAAATTGAGGCCCAGGCCATATTCGACTTTTGTGAGCCTGGGCATCTATTTTTAATTAATTTTTCTGGGTGGTTTTTATACCACCAGAGTTTGAGAACCCCCGCTCTAGATCTGTGCTACTCAAACAGGGGTCTGTGAACTAGGGCCGTTGACATCACCTGGGATCTCATTAGTACGGCAGCATCTCAGGTCTCCTCCAAGAATGAGTGCATGACTCAGAGCCTACGTCTTGACAAGATTTCCCAGTGCATGAGTGCATGTTAATATTTGCAAAGCATTGGGGACAGTGGCTCTCAGCCCACGCAGCATACTGGAACCACCTAGGGAGCTTTAAGAACAATAGTGCCTGGTTCTACCTGGAGAGATTCTGTTGTAATTAGGCTTGGGGGAGGGTGAGGGGCGATTGAGATTGTTTTTAAAGCTCCCCAGGTGATTCTGATGAGCAGCTGGGTGAACCACTGCTGCAGATTCTAGAACAAAGCTTCCCAGCTGGTGTGCCCCAGAAGATGGGTTACAGGTGCGTGTAGATCCCCTCAGCTTCTGGGAGGCTGGGCAGAGCCTGGAGCTGCCAGAGAAGCAGCCGCATCGGTGCTGCTTCATTTCTACGTAGCACCATTATTTTATGTGGGTCATGACATGAAAATTATTGGGAAGCCTAGCTTGAGAATTCTTTTAAATTCAAATTTTTAGCTATTGTGTTGAGTGAAAAGTTAAGATTTTAATTAAAATTGTATCAAACATAGACATTAAACATGGACATGGTAGCTATCTTTACAGCCTATAGCCATCTTACCCAGGAACATAGTCTTTCTCCATTTTTTTCAAGTTTTCTTGTATACATTTCCATTAGGTTTCATAGTTTCCGTTTACAGGTATGTGTTTCATATTAGATTTGTTCCCAAAGTGTATTTTTAAAAAGTGTTTCATTGCCACTTTGACTCTTTCTAAAGAAATACGAAGAGTTTTGTGCTTTCCCAGTAACCTCTCCTCTGTGCTTTGTTGTAATTTATCCCAAGTGTCAAAAAGACCTCTCTACTCTCTCCTCTTCTCTTTGATTTTTCTCATTGAAAAGTTTCCTCAACCTTTGTTGCCTGCTTTTGTTCCCACAACTGTATAGCATCACCTGACAGGTCTGCTCTGCCTCAGTTTCTTGCCAGGGCCACTCTGTGTTCCTAACTTAGCCGCATTTTCCAATTCTCAACTCACAGATGATCCAAAAGCATCACCCTGTCTCTCCTGTGTCATTGAGCTTCCAGCCAGCTAGGGCTGGGCAGGATGGTGGTTATTTGTGAATCAGGTCTTCACATTAGGTACCAACTTCTGCTATATTTCTACGTAGTGGGTCTACAAAAACTTCTGTTTGTTTTGACGGGGGGAGGGAGAATAAGAGAGAGTAGAAAGTGTTTAATTCCTTATTTGTTGTTGTGCCTGCCTTACTTATTCTGATTCTTTAGTTGGATGAAGAGATTTGTCTGTGGTAGACATTCCAAAAATGTGAATCTCCACCATCACCCGGGCTCATCCCCCACTTCTCCTTGGTTGTTCCCGTTCCACCCCAATAAACCGTGTGTGGGCCAAGAAGAGATTTCACATCAGTTAACTCCATGAAGAGCTGGCTAGTATGCATTCAGCTAAGTTTGAGTCTGAATTAGGCACCAAGCACTTGAAATCTGAGGGTTGAGTGTAATTGCCTTCTAAACTGTTTCCTTGCTTTTTGACCCCCTCCAGTCCTTCCCCCAGAGCGCTGCCAGAAGTGATCCAAAAAGCACTGTCTGATGCTGTCGCCCCTGCAGAGACCAGTTAGAGAGCCACACGGTCCACACAGCTTCTAAGAAGCGTGCTCTGTACCTTGCATTCATGCCTTTGGGCCTCAGCCTTCACTCTGTCTGGGACCCTGGACTCTTACCCCCTGGCTCACTTTCCCTTTTTGCGAACTTGACTCAGAGATCACCCCTTGGGGAAACGTCCTGAATAATGCCAGTTCATTTCTCTGTCCTCTGTGCTTTCCCCTGGACTTTATACACACGATTCTCTCTTTGTTCCTTTGTTCAGCCGACACACATCATTGAGGGCCGTTATGGGTTGGGCCTGTTCTCAGTGCTGGGGTTCTAGCAGTGAATGAGACAGACAGGGTCACTGCCCACACAGAGGGGAGGCGGGTGATCCATCGAATAGGAGGATGCTTCAGATAGTGATAAGTGCTCAGAAGAAAACAAGACAGCAATGGAGTAGGGGCTGGATGGGTTTGGAGAGAGTGGCTGGGGAAGTCCTCTCCAAAGAGGTGACATTTAAGCTGAGCTCTGAGCAGTGAGCTGGGCCGGCCATGGAAGCATCTGGAAAGAAGCTGTCAGTGCAGGGGAAATAGCAGCAGCGAATGCCCCGAGGCAGGGAGAGCGTGGCACTCTGGAGCTACAGAGAAGGCCAGCCGGCGGGGCTGGAGCAGAGTGAAGGAGATGGGGTGGGGCGGGAGGTGGGCCAGAAGAGCAGTCAGGACTCTGAGGACAGACGGTCTGTTGGCCATGGTAAGAGATTTGAGTTTTATTGAGAAACTATTGGAGGATTTTAGGCAGGGGAGTCAATCGTGTGAAATGATTTATGTTTAGCCTGCAGTGAACACTGTGTTGCAAGTGGCTTCTTGCACGTGTCTCTGGCAGACTGTGAGCTGGGTGAGGGCAGGCATTCTCTGCGGACCCCCAGCACCTAGCCCAGGGTACTGTCAGTAGCCACTGGGGAATTTAATGAATGAACAACCTATGTTTTCTCTTGATAAGCTCTGTTTAAGTGGTTGAGTCATTAACACCATGTAAATAACATTTTCTATTTAAATAAATCTGATCACTCTGGCGCTAGGACACTCCCTATGAATAAGGAAATGTCATGGACTTTTTCAAGACTCTGGGGTATTATGATATTCTGAATGTTCTATTCAGCCTTTGAAGCAGTACCACAGGAATGTTAAGTAGAATCTCAGGGACCAGAGAAGAATGAAAAGCCATGACATTTAAAAAATGAAAACTATAGGTAGTACAGTAAAACCTCATGATAAGGTGAATACAGATATAACATCCCAGTGGCATTTGTTCTCAGGAGGCAGGCTGAAGTTATCTCCCGGCGTGTGGGGAGGTAGGGAGCAGGGGCTTGGTAGACATCTCCTGATCATTTGGGACTTCCTTAGTTCAATATAAGGGCCATTGAATATGCTTTAAATTTTATTATCTTTACTTTTGTACTCTTTGAAAATACCACCTGAGACAGACCATTTTTCATTAACCACGTAATAATGACGCCTTGCATTTTGTTTGATTGACATTTTTGGACTCGACTTTCACTGAAATGGTTGGCTTTTACTAGAGTTAGTATTTTTCCATTGTAATTTTTTTAATTTTATTATTTATTTATTTATTTATTTTTTGCGGTACGCGGGCCTCTCACTGTTGTGGCCTCTCCCGTTGCGGAGCACAGGCTCCGGATGCGCAGGCTCAGCAGCCATGGCTTACGGGCCCAGCCGCTCCGCAGCATGTGGGATCTTCCCAGACCGGGGCATGAACCCGTGTCCCCTGCCTCGGCAGGCAGACTCCCAACCACTGCGCCACCAGGGAAGCCCTCCATTGTAATTTTATTTCCAATTTACAGGTACTCTCTGTTAAACCCTGAGTTTTTTTTCTGAATCAGTTGGAAATCCTAATTTAGATCTATCTGTGTCCCATTAAATAAAGCTATACTTGAAAATCTCTTGTGGTGAAATCATAACCCAGCCCAGTGGACATGCTCTCATGCGTCATAGCACCTGCTTCTAAAAAGGATCTTTTCTCATTACTTCTTTCCCCACATTCACTTAAAAATTACCCTACAGGTAATAGGGGGTTTAAAACATGGTAAACTGAGTGCATTTTGGACTTCTTTTAAGTTGAAAATATTTTTCTCTGCAGAGACTTCAGCAACACAGAAACACTGTGTAGTGAACAGAAGTATTATTGTGAAACGTGTTGCAGCAAACAGGAAGCCCAGAAAAGGTACGTAAAGGGCTTAGCTCAGGGGATGGCTTTGTGTCGTCACAAGGAACCAGACAGTGGAGCCCGACAGATCTGATTTTTGAATCCCAGTTCCATGGTCTTGTAGCCAAGTAGCTTTGGAGAAGTCAGTTACCTTCCTCACTGGTAAAATAGGATAAGAACGCCTACCTGGGGAGGTTGCCCTTTCATCTGATTGTTTGTTCATCTGTTTGTTCATTCATTCAATGTGCCAGATACTCGTGCTGGGTAAACAAATGGTGAGCAAGTATAAGCACTCTCCTGTTGGGATTAAAGGCAAATTATAAAACGGATTTAGCATAGTACATGACACACAGTGGTCACCCGATAATATTGTTAGTATTGCCTAAATATTGGAACTCCTTATTTAGAAGACAGGCCAAAAAAAAAATCACTTAATAAGGAATCATGAGGAAATCAATAACATCAGTTTGTGGATAGGTGATAAGAAAGTTATCATATTCTGAGTTGATACAGGACCCAGAGTTGCCCATCTCTTTACCAGCACCAGCCAGTTCCAGCTCTTGGACAATGTGAAATAGCCAGTCCTTCCCTGTGTTCTGTCCCCAGAAGCCAAGAAACTCGACATTTTAATTATCCTGTGAAGGCTTACTGTGAGTTACGTTTACCCTGCCCGTGGTTGTGGTATATTCAGGGTAACTCACAGACGCCCATTCCTGCCGCCTAAAACCCTCAGGGGTCTAGAGCTGAGGTCGAAATAGTTTCTCTGCCCAGTCTCCCAGCCCTCCATCCTCAGACATGCACATCTTTTCTTGGTGCATCAAAACTTAAGAAAGGTTAGTCACTGTGGTGGCAGGCAGGAGTTAACACTTGCCAGTGGTCGAGGAACTCACCTCTTCTCCCACCCATGTAATCTAGGTCTTCCTATGGGGCATGAAGGTGTTTTCTGTTTAGCCCTGGAGGTTTATACATTAAAATGTCATGTTCCTGAAAAATACAGGGTTCACTATAAATCTTATGTTTCTGCTGATGTTGTTATTTTGCTTATTTTTACGAACAGGGTTTTTACTCCATAGATTTCTGAGTAATACTCTCTTAAAATTTGTCCTTTACAAATAATATGCATTGAAAATGTGCACAAGTTGAACAGCATTTACACTGATTCAGGACCTTCATAGAGGGGGTCCTGGAAGGCAACCAGAAAATCCTCTATTCTAGGAGAGTTATCCACGTAAACTGTGGTCTTTGTGACTTCCTACCGAGAAATATTAATGGTCATCTAGTGAAAAAAGCTTTCCATGTTTATGTAAGTTGGCGAAATGCTGCATCAAACACAAAAGAAAATCCTTTTCTGCAGGATTTCTCAAATCCCTCAGTATGCTAATGTGCGAGGAGGAACTTCAGGATAGAAGGCAGCATTGTGCAGACTTGGCCCCAGAAACCCCGCATCCGTTAACATCTCCAGGGCTCTCATGAGCCTGTTTGGGTAAATGTAGCCCTAAGCCAACCCTTGTGTTTACAAGCGAGGAACCTGAGAGCCAGAGAAGGGAAATCACTTGCCCAGAAGCACAGGGATAGGGAGGGAGAGTGGGCCCTGCCTGCCTGGTTACCTGATGGCCCGCAGTGGGCAGTATCTGAGGCATCCCTGCTGGTCGGTCCTCAGAACCCGTGTGTCCAGACTGCACCTTTCCGCTTGTCCTCTCCCCAACCTCCTTCTCTCAGAAACTCTCCCCCTCGTCTCCATTATCTCAGGGTGAGGGGGTTTGTCCAAATACTGTTCTCCCTGGGAGGCAGAGGGCAGTAATGCAGAGCAATTCTACGTATTTTCATTGGTACGAAAGTTCTGGGATGTCTCCTTTGACCAAACAGAGACCCCCCCTCCGTTGCGCTTTTCTCTGCTGGCTAGGCTCCAGCTAGCCGAGCCTGTAGAAGGCAGCTCTACATAAGCGAGTATCCTTTTATTCTTGCGAGTGGTTTGGCCGTTTGCTGGTTTGAAGCTTGTTGGACCCCTCCTGCTCTCCATTTGTGCAGGTGGCGGTGTATTCTCTTCCTCTCATGGGGGTTGGCTACCACTGATTTTCTACGTCATGGTTTCTTAGGATGAGAGTCAAAAAGCTGCCCATGATTCTGGCCCTGCACCTCAAGCGATTCAAGTACATGGAGCAGCTCCACAGGTACACCAAGCTGTCTTACCGGGTGGTCTTCCCCCTGGAACTGCGGCTCTTCAACACCTCCAGCGACGCGGTGAACCTGGACCGCATGTACGACCTGGTCGCGGTGGTGGTCCACTGCGGCAGGTGAGGGCAGGTGGGGAGCGCGGCGTGGGAGAAGCGGGAGGGCTGTCCCCGGGTGGACCCGGGCTGCGCCGGGTGGACCCCGCCGCACCCTTCCCGGCTGGTGAGACTCAGCGGTAATGGTGCTTTGGGGAGTCTCCTCCAAGCTCTGGTTTATCTATCACCTCAAAATGAACCTAAATGTACAAACATAAAATAAGATAATAAAAAATAAATTTAAAAAGTAAAAAATAAAACAATTGCATTGTAATAAAAATAATCTAAACGTTCTCTCATAAGGGAAGTACTAAGTCTCCATTGGATATAAATGACGCTTATGGAGTTTGAAATCACATGGAGAAAGAAATGTTTATGCTATGATTTTAACTAAGAAACCAGGTTACACGTATAGTATCTCAGAAGTGGTTTAAGATGTGTGAATAAAGACTAGAAGCAGTAGATGGAATCTAAAAATTTTTTGGCATTTTGAATGATTAAAATGTACTCTTAACAAATATTCTTTATGCAGTTTTTAGTCTTTCCCCAATATTCTATAATAAGTACATAATCAGAAAAAAAGAGGGAGTAAGAGAGAAGGCCTCTCGATGTAGAGAAGCAAAGTATATTTGCTGGAAGTCTTTTGAGGAAGTATTTTTTATTCCATAATTTGGTGTAAGCCTGGAAAAGTCTGCCGAAAATTCACCTGTTTGCTATCCTTTGCTCGGCTGGGACGGGTTTGTGTCCCCTCCCTGGGATCGGCATGCCGTCACCCTTATAGGTTTCAGATTAGGGCCTGTCACAGAGCAGGTGTCTTTTCCTCTCCATTCTCCTGGATTGGGTTGTGGTGAACAGACCATTACCAAGAGGATGCGTGGTTCCACGTGGAGGGATGGATGGATTGATTTCTTGCCCTGTACTGAGTGGATGGCATCAGAAACTGTGACTTCACATCTGAAGCACCTCATGTTTTGTCCCATGCAGAGTAACTTTAAGTCACAGGTAATTGCCTTACGTTCTCAGAAAGTTGTATTTGTCGATCAGTTATAAGCCATCTTTCTGTTTCGCCTGAAGAATACTTCTAACAGTCAATTCTTTTAAAGAACATAGGGGTTCAGCGATCTGGAAACTAGCCATGAACACTGGGTTGGGAGGAGGTCTTGGGGGCAGGCAGAGCCTGGCACCTGGAGGGTCTCTGGTGGCCGAGGTGGGTAGTGTGGACAGGAGGTGGAGAAGCAAAAGCTGTCAGGTGTGTGGGGTACGCAGGGGTTTTCAGTATGGATCTCTGTGGGTGGTCCCTGGGAACACTGGTGAGGACAAGGCAGAGACCCACTTATGAGAACTGGGGGGCAAGTAGGAGGTTGGGTTCTAGAATAGTCGGTCTCTGTAACTGGGGCCCAAGGTCAGAGCAGCCCTGGCAGCAAGGCTGAGCTGGTGCCGAGTCACGCATGCTACTAAGGAGGATTCTTTAAATTCTTCCCCACTAGAGGTGGAATTGTTCTCATACATGGAGCAGGTGGCTTCTGGCCGTGGGCTCTGGAAAGCTCTGAGGTTAGGGAGCTCAGCCCTTCCTTCTTGTGCCAGGACCCCCCGGCCCACAGTTGCCCCAGGTGCACAGCCTCTTTCATTGATTTCTCCTGCAAGCATTTTTAAACCCTTGTTTCCTGGGTTCCGTAGCAAGATCTGAAGTTATAGCAGTGAACAGGACACACAGGGGCCCTACCCTCATGAAGCTGAGCATCTAGTGGGAAAGACAGATAGTTAATAAGTAAACGCACCAGGCTGCTACCACCAAAACCAAACCACTGCAAAATCACTTTATGATTTTGATTAGTGCTATGAGGAACGATCGGGGCAATGACAGAGAGCAACGAAGGCACCTCTTTAGGGAAGGTGGTCGGCAAAGATTTATCTACCGAGATGACATTTGAGCTGAGACCTAAGGAGTAAAAAGAGCCAAGAAGGCAAACATGGGTGAAGACCATTTCAGGCAAGCTCCAGCGGGCACAGAACCAAGATGGGAATGGTGATGTGTATGAAAACAGAGGAGGCCTGTGGGCTGGAGCTCGGAGGGAGGGGAGAGAGTGGCCTGACAAAGGTGGGAACAGACCCTTTGGGGCATGTTGTATTTAAAGAAAGCAAACTAAGGCAAATTCAGCTTTCCAATTTTGATGGTGCATTGAAAAAACAAAACAAAACTCTAGATTTAGAGTTAAAAATTCCCTCCGTTGTGCAGATCCAACTACATAGTAGCAGCTGTTTGGTTGTTCTTTCTTTTTGTTTTCGTGCTTGTTATTATACATTTTAGTGTCACATCTTTCTAAAACTTGAACCAGATCACGTCATTCCTCAAAACTCCCCAGTGTCTTCCTGGCTCACTCACAGCAGAGTCCAGAATCTTAGCTGCGATAGCCCATTCCCGTCCCTCCTTCACCCCGGGCTCACTGGGCTCTGGCTGCCTTGCTGTTGGGTGAACACACCAAGAACTATTCCCACCCCTACGCCTCCCCCAGACCTTTGCACTTGCTCTTTCCCATTCCCGACACTTCCATCACGTGGTCACATGGCTTCTCTCTTTCTCTGTCTCTCTCTCTGACACACACACACACACACACACACACACACACACACACACACACACACACACACACACACACACACACACACACACACACACACACACACACACACACACACACACACACACACACACACACACACACACACACACACACACACACACACACACACACACACTCCCCTTCCCCTTCCTTCAGGGAAATTCCTTCTGTTCAAATCACCTGTCATCAGAGAGGCCTTCTTTCAGCACGTTATATCCAATGCCGCCTTCCCTCTATCGCTCACCATCCCGTTGCTCTGCTATATTCTTCACGGCACTTACCACCAATTGAAATATATTTGTATTTTAGTTTGTTTATTACCTCTCCAACCCTCATCTCAAGAAAGTGGGGACTTTGTTTCGTTCACTGCTTTTTAGCCTGACAGCCAGAATGCGTCTGGCACATAGTGGGTGTACCATAATTATGTGTTAATATTTGTTGAATTTGAATGTCTGTTTCCCCCAGCAGATCGCGAGTCCTTAGAAGACTAAGATGAGGTTTTTCTCATCTTTCTCTTATGCCCAGCACAGCTCCAGTCCCTGGGTGTCCTTCTGTGAGTTGTGGCCAAAGGAATGTGGAAATAGACATATATACCAAGTTCTTTGTCCTGAAGATAGAGGGTTTTTTTCCCTAGTAAATCACTGCATGTAGAGAGCTACATAGAGTTTTATGGAGAAATAAATGTTAACTTGGTGACTTTCTTTGTCTCTTCTTTTCCAGTGGTCCTAATCGTGGGCATTATATTACTATTGTGAAAAGTCATGGCTTCTGGCTTTTGTTTGATGATGACATTGTAGAGGTTGGTATGCAGATGATTGTATCAGAGAGAAGTGGGGCAGAGACGGTGTTTTGGGATGTGTGTGTGTGGACATTTGCTAAAGTAGGCCTATTTTCCCATAACCTGACTTGAAAACAACTTACGTTTCTCTCAAAAGTAAATTCTGCTGCTCCCCATTCTCCCTGGAAGGGGAGAAAGGGGTGTGATCGTGGACTTATCAGTACTGTGTTCTTGTTAACTGATTAGCGTAGACATGGGATCTCTTTGCTGCCCATGTGTAAGTCCTGTTTCCTACAGTGACTAAAGCCCTCTCTGGGACCAAATAATAAACTTCAAAGTTCTATTAAAATTCTTTTATTATACCAAATTTTTCTTGTATTGATTATTATTTTAAAATATATATTTTTTCAATCTGTTAAACCTGGAAATCTTTATATGATACCAAAGTATTCCACATATTCATTTTGTTGTAAAGGAATACCAGCTGGAGAGAATTCCACACTCAAAGACGTGGTCTGTTTTAGCCCACTTAAGGTAGCACTAAAGGGAATAAACTCTGATGGCCTGAAAGAATTAAGGTTATTCCCAAGAGCTCCCCCAGTTTACCATTTGAAAGACGGAAGTCCTGGCTTCTTCAAAGAGCGCCCACCTATGGTTGCTGATAGATTAAAGGGCGGCTTTCTTCCCCAGCGATATGCAATGTATGTAATCATGTCCCTCTGTCAGGTCTGTGGAGCTATCCATTTGCTATTGAAAGGTCCCAATTTTATGATAGTGTTTCTTACATTTTCTTGTGCATTCCATTAGCGTTTCTTTCCTTCTCCCAGGAATCATGTTAAACCGGTGTATTGTTTTCTCTTTTGCTTGCAGAAAATAGATGCCCAAGCTATTGAAGAATTCTATGGCCTGACATCAGATATATCAAAAAATTCAGAATCTGGATATATTTTATTCTATCAGTCAAGAGAATAACTTAAAGGACTGTGGAACTAAGTCGAGTGGGGAAATGTTCAAAGCGCTCTTACCTGGTTTCTCTGCAGATGTCCCTCTTCCCCCGCGGCCCACCAGCGGCACGGCTCCGAGGTCAGGGGCCTGGCCGTGTGACTCTCCCCCTTTGTTTTTCTACATGCAGCACTCACTACTCGTGGTTTTATGTTAGTCTGAGGTAGAGGTAACTGCAATCAGATTGTAGTAAGTTTTAGATGAATAACACTTGCTAATTTTAGGATCAGGTACATGCCATGCCACTGGCTGTGTCTGGCTGAATTAGAAGGACATTTCCTGTGAACGTCGACCGTCTTTTTGGGGTCTTTGCTCATCTTCCTAAATGGCTTCCAGGGTCTCCTTTCAATGCATTCCTTTAACTTGTCCCTGGAAACACCGCTTCCCGTTTTTAGCTTCTCTGCCTCTTTTCTGACGGAAGGACAGAAGAACAGGGTAGATACTCACCTTTTAGAGCTGCAACTATAGCTTTAAGTTTTGCCAGTGAAAATGTTTAAAAGTGAGTAACCTCGAAACTGAATTCATCCTCCGGGTGGAACAGGGTGAACAGAAGCCGTTCGCGGTTGCTAGCGGCTGCCCCGGGCTGAGCTCACCCAGCCATGAGAATTCCAGAGGCTGAGGAGGTGTGGAGCTCAGGGCAGGCAAAGCCAAGAGGAGGTAGCTTTTGTGCACAGCGGAAAGTTGCTTTTCTTATCTTTCTACCAAAACCAAGTTTCAGGAAAATAGCTCTATGCTCTTTGTTTTTAGTGATGCTTTTCTTCTGTCCTGTGAGTTGTATCTCCTTTATCCGGAGCTGCTAAGCTTCCCAAGGTATCTTTCCGATCCTACTGGTGTTTCGCAGTCAGTGGTGGCAGAGCTGAGCCACCACAGGGACTGCCTTCCGCCCAGCTCTCCTTAGCTAGGCAGCACCAACACCGTCCTTTCCCAGGAAGAACGAAGGCTCTGCACCTTTCCTCCCATCAGCCACATTGTACAGCTGTTCACGTTTTAGCATTTCAGTCTGTGTACTGAGGCCCTGGCAAGTCCCAGGGCTAACATGGAACCTTCCCTACAGGAGATACTGGAGTTAGCTGGGGATGCAAGTGGGTCAAAGGAAGTGTCAGTGGGCGGGTGGAGGGATGAACAAAATGGTGGCGTTTCTTTGGCTCAGACTTCCAGGACGCTTGCTTGACAAATGGAGTTTTTTGGAAGAACCTCATCTCACCGTAGTTACTTTTTGTTACATATGTATTTATTAAATCTTTTGAGTATTGGCACCTTTTATTAAAAGGGTCGATACAGTGTTTTGCTGTTGAGCTGGTTTTTGGTTTCCTACAAATGTTATGAGTTGTAGATCTTGGCTTCCTTTGGGAAGACAGTTGACTTCCATACGCTATAATATACTGTGAACCTGTTATTTTGTTACCTAATAAATCAGCGAAGGAACATGCAAACTTGTGGCATAATGTGAACTAAAATTGAAATTGAAAATGTTACTGGCCATTTTGCGACAATTAAGAACATAGCACTTTATCTAGATGAAAACTGGATTTCTTATCTTTGAAGTATCTTGAACTGTTTGTCGCTCACAACTTACATAAGCATGCCAACACTTCATCTGTTCGTGCTTGAAGTGAAATGTTTTACTTTTCACTGGAGAAGACAAAAACAGGGTGATCTTCACATTATTGTTTTATAAAAGTGATGAAAATATATCTTGCCTTGTTTAGAGGTGAATTCATATTTATAAATATTTTGTCTTTTTTTCCTCCACAAAACTTATGCAGTAATGGCGTACCTGGAAGGTGTGTTTTTATTCTTTTTTAAGGAGAGACACTTTCCAGTTGAAGGTGACTGATACAGGGAGCTGTTTGTACTATACATAAACCATATATTTGACTGCAGGTTGCAAAGTTTAAAAAAACGCTGATTGATCCGTAATATATTTGGAACTGATACATGAGAAAAACTATTAAAATTATCTTTGAAATGACTCTTGAAGCTAATTTATTAGAAAAAATAGTTTCAGTTGAAAGTCTATGGAAGTAATATCTGAATGCTAAGTCATAGATTCAGTACTTTTTTTTTTTGATGTGTAAAAAGTTTCTCCCAGTGACTTAACTGAAATAATGCCTTTTAGTAGAAAAGGTTAGTTAAAATTCAGTATTCACAGATAAATTTTTGGAATAAAAAATAAGTATCGAAGATAATACAAAGACACTAAAATGGTTGTGTGTTGCAGGAAAAGAAGATTGAAAAAAAGACCAAAACACACTTATCCGCCAACACTCCATCAGTTTTTTAAACTTTAGAGCTATCTGGGAACTTCTTCCCCCTTCCTCTTTAATAAACGAAAGAAACTCGAGGCAGCTACATTTCCCCCTCAGTCATTTCACTTTATGTGAAGACTAGAGCACATAAACACTTCTTTATTTTTCATCCCTCATTCATTGTGTGAAGCAGAGATGGTGTGGGATGTGTGAGACCATTCTGAGGTCAACAATAGCACAAAGGCTCAGCAATATTCCCTCAAATGGCCAGGGTTTTTGTGTGTCATTTTCTGGCAGGAGTGAGCAGGCCTGCTGTATTTCTTTTAACTGCTGGGTGTTAAGTTGCAGTGTTTTTCACTTTAAAAAGAGAAGGAATATTTGCTTTATTGGTTACTTCTTGTTTAACATCTAGATTATGTTACAGTGTTTGAAAGTCAATGTTGGTAGAATGCTGACGCCCAGTCCTGTTACTCTGATGCATTTTCCATTCCGAGGCAACACGAAGTGGGCTGGTTTGAAGAGAGCCAAGGAGCAGCACAAGAGGGTGGTGCTTTGACTAGGAAACCAGTCATATTGGTTTTATAGCCTGGTATATTTTGGATTTCAGATGAAATGGGGAAAAAATGACGGAAATGGTCCCTGTGCATTTATTTTCATGGATACCCTTAATTTTCATGGGCATGCCTAACAATGAAACTATGTTCTAACTGGAGCTTAGGGCTTATTTTAGATATTGGAGTGTAGCTTTATTACAGATGGATTTTATCTTTAAGCATTGCATTTTGATCAACTTTGTATATTCCTGTGTATTAAAATATTGTGCACTAAATGTTTTGCCCTCGTTTGCTATTATATGGTCAAGGCATTTATCAGCACTAGTGTGATTAACTCATGTAAGAGGCATGGGTCAGGGAAAATGATTTCCTATGTTTCTGCCTAATTAAATTTGTTTTTCGGTATTGCATTAATTTATTTTGGCTTCCATTTCTGTATAACCAAAATAGTTACTGTATTTGTGTGGCATTCATTTATTTGACTTTGTTGCTAAAAAATTTTTTTTTAGTTTTTATTTAAAATAATCTGTACCTTTTTTTTTTTAATGTAACCAGTTCAAGCACTTTAAGCAATAATGTCAATCTTGTGAAACTTCAATCAGTTTAACACCCTGCCTCTAAAATTGTTGGCAAAAAATAAATAAATAAAAGAGGAATTCTCTTCCTAGAGAATTCTATCTCGGTAGCATTATACACATGGACTTAAAATCCTTTTTATAAAATGTGAGTCATTGGTAAGCTTCCTGTCCAAGTAGTCATTACAAACCCAATTTTGAAGCATTGTAAAGAATATTCTGGTCATTGTAGTAATGGACATGTAATAATAACGTACTGTCCACGTTCATAAAGTTAGTGTTCTGGAGATATCTCACCACTTTTTTGATTGAGAAAGATCAACACAATTAATCCAGAAACCTGTGTCTGGGGAAGAGCAAATTGAGACTATCAGTGAAAAAAAGAATTAGGGTTGGTATATTAGGCATCACGGTGAATAGCTTAGCAGCGATTTTGCATAGAAAATGCCCTTTACCAGTTATGAAATTAAAAGATCCATTCCCAAAATAAGGAAGTGGCTTCCAGCTCTTTGATCCCATCAGCATTTGGTTTCTAGGAAAGAGTAGGAGTGTGGTCCGGGTCCTGGTGTACTGCCAGCAGCCCCAGGCTTCTGGTCGGGGTCTGAGCTGCAGTGACCCCAGCGGGGTGCACACCGCTCCCTCTATTGGCCTGCCAGAAACGGGGCAGTGCAGGCCCATGTTCTATAGTCTCAGAGTGTGGCCCTCCCAGGGCTGAGACTCAAGCTTGCTGTTAAAATGCGTAAGGCTCTTTTTCCCCCCAACCAGTCACTTCAAGGGGTCCGTATGTGGACAGGAGATTGTCATTTGAATACATTTTCCTGGGCCCAGTGATGGGAATAAAACCCCACAGACCAAGGGCAAGGCAAAGTGCCTTGAAGTCTCCCGGTTTCCATCCATCTTCTCTCAGGGCAGCTCAGTTGAACCTGGCTGAGCTGGGACAGGCTTGCTGGGGAGGAGCCCGCATCCGCCATGACGGCCACGGGAATGGAAGACGTCAGGAAAAAGGGTTTTTCTTTTCTCGGCCTCCTGTTGTCCACCTGTCTTATAGGGTTTATAGGATAGGCCCGTCACCACCAGCACAACACAGTTTCTGGGGAATGAGAAGAGTTGCCCATTTCTCCAAATTTCCCTCCCTCTGTTCACTGAGACTTAAAACCCCTTGAACAGAGAACGAAGCCTTCCATTTCCATGCCTTGTATCCCCATGAAGATAAAAAAGCTTCCTAAGTCATTCCCCACCCCCCATCCCCGAGGGAAGACTTTGATCGTGGGGATGGTACTCAAACCTCTTAGACTTGTCCTAGAGATGTCCCAGGTGGAGAGATTTTTAATTCAGCCATTATTTAGCACCTGTTATATGCTAGGCAAGGGGACAGGAGTTGGGGGATAAAAAGGTGAAGCAGATAGGATCCCTCTTCTAGTTTCCTCCCTCAGAGAAAAAAGGTTTGCGGGAAAGAAATTTAAATTGTGGAGATAACATGTGGGCGGCGAAATTCATCACAATCTTGCTCATTTGGGTATTCAGCCTGGGTCTTCCTGAGCAGATGGACACTGCTCCAGCTGGTGCTGTGGGTAAAGCAGCCCGGTTCCTTCTTGACCTTGGGTCCCCTTCTTGGTGTCCCACTTTCCTCCTTTCCTGCTCTCCATGTTGCCTTAGCCTGCCTTTTAGCTTCTTCTAATAGGGACGACGCAATTTTTAAAACTGCTTAAATCCATTAGGTTACAGTGATGGACTTGAGCATTTTGCCTCTTAATTCTCGTGTTAAAAGAGCCAGAATATTGAAAGTCTTAACAGAGGATTTTATGAATAAATTAAACGATCTCTTTCCATGATTACCAAATAATTAGAGCCTATCCAAACTTAACCAAAATCAATCCAGCATGAGGTTTTTTTTTTTTTTTTTTTTTTTGCGGTACGCGGGCCTCTCACTGCTGTGGCCTCTCCCGCTACGGAGCGCAGGCTCCGGACGCGCAGGCTCAGCGGCCATGGCTCACGGGCCCAGCCGCTTCGCGGCATGTGGGATCTTCCCAGACCGAGGCACGAACCCGTGTCCCCTGCATCGGCAGGCGGACTCTCAACCACTGCGCCACCAGGGAAGCCCTCCCTTATGTTTTAATAGTGCTTTGAGTAAAGCACATTAGGAGCTTACAGATGAATGAAAAATAGCTTCATTTTGGTCCTAAGACACCAGAGTCAGAAACATTAGATTTTGTAAAAAGGATTCCTAATTTTCTACTCATTTCCCACGTGATGATTCATAATAAAGTATTTATTAACAACCTTGGGGGTATCATGTTCATGTTGTAATTTACATGGATGCGTCTTTCACTTTTTTCTCCTCCCTCGGGTGAGCATACAGGTTGTATCAAGGTGGTGTGGAATTCCACAGAAACTCTGCACGGGAAGGTTGGCCATTTGTGGTGTTGGTGGAAATCCTATTTTGTTCTTACCTCGTCCTGGTAGTTAGGGATCTTGGAGAAGAAAACTGAGATGCAGTTTTGACTTGGCAGGAAGCAAAATAATTTAATAGTTGAAACCACTATTTCTATATTTAACCAAATCCTCTTTCTATGATCCAACTCAACTGTATTTGTATTTCAGAGAGTGTCTCTTAATTGACCTTGCCTGAGAGAACATTCTGTGCTGAGATGAATGAAAATAAACACAAGGAAAATTTGAGAGTGAGTCTTCTACAGAAAGCTAGGTCTCTTCACTGTAGAGCCCGTCTTGGGTTGAGAATTGCCTGTTTCCCAAGCTGAGGGGTAGAAAAATATTTTTCTGTGGGTTATAAAACCTGTGTAAAGGAGAAACTCATTCTCTCGCCGCCCCCCAACCCCATAGAATAGTTTGAAAACCCTGAAAAGAAGTTGTTTCTGCATAGTTTTCCACCTTTGTTACCCCAAAGCCCAGAGAACCAGAAGTAAGTATAAATTAGCCTAAATATGTTGTCTTTTCCAACTTTGACTTATGAGCCTCCAGCAGAAGTAGGAGTGAAGGCTGCAGAATGGAGAGGGACCCTCCTCCTGGACATTCATTGATTGACCTGATCTTTGTGTCATTTGAGGAGTCTGCAAAGATCATGAAGAACAAACTCACTGCAGAATCTGCCCTCAGATGGGAATTGGTAGAGAATGTAGAAGAATGAGGAGGTGGGCTGTGAATCTCAGGGGGTAAGAGGAGGGGAATAAGGTTGAGACCCTTCTAATGTGACATAGCATAGCTTCTGGCCTCAGGTCTCACTGCAATGTCTGTCCCAATCTGTGCCTTTGCCCTGCAAAGTCAGGTGGGATTGCAGCAAGCCCCACAAGTGCCCCTATCTGATAGACAACCTACGGACTCTATGCCCTTTCTGTCGTTGCCCTGACCTTGATCTCTAATAGGAGAATTTCAGACTCAAGTCAATAGTCTTGTGAAAAAGCCCTACTGGACTTGGAATTGCAAGTCCAGGTTCTAGCGTGGGCTGTGACTAGCTGGTGCCATCGTCATAGCATGTGCGGAAAGCAAAGGGTCAGGAAGCAGAAGGTCTGAGTTCAAGTCCTGACCGTGGCTTCCTGGTTGGATGATGTTAGAGGTTTGTCACCTAAGTCAGATATTGGTCATAATGTTGGGTTTGGGATGATAATGAGAGGTATTTGTCAGAAGGGCCCTTCTCAGGTCCTCAGGGAGGTGGAGACACAATTGCCAAAACAACAGAGAGCATATGAGAGCTGGTTACTTAAACAGGACGTTGTGGGGTGTTGTGCTGTACTATTTCATTTAATCTAATCCCCACAACATCTTCCAGGCATAAAAGACAAGACTAAAGAGAGCTGAGGGGGGGAAAAAAAAAGCAGCCCCTGATAGCCAGGAAATAGCCAGCGATAGCTACACCTGGGATGTTTTCTGGAGCTGGCCCAGCAACTCCAGCTGGACCATGGTGTTTCCTGGTAGGACATAAACAACCTGACAGGACACCAACCTCAGACCATGATGAAGTGAAGCAATAAACAAGACCACTTTGTAATTTCACCTAAGCATGGACAAAAACAAGATCACTGCAAATTGCAAAATACCAAACACCCCTCTCCCGCCAAATCCCAGTCACTGCTGCTGCTGTACCAGTGCCGGCTTTAGCACTGCTCCCATCTGTCCTAGATGAGATTTATTAAGATACATGATCAAAGGATTAGCCCCCCTTCCTGACAGCACCCAGTCCAGAGTGAAACTCTGTTCCTTGAACCCTCCCCCAAATCACCAAACCAAAGCCCTAATCCTGTAAGTTCTAACAGCCTCTTACTGAAATTCCCCACGCTTCCCCACGGTGTGTGGTCTCTCTGAGCTTTAAACACAGTTTTGTTAAACACAGTTTTATTCCTGGAGGTCTGGCTGGACAGCATGGACAGAGGACTGTGCTGGACTGAGAGATCAGACGCTTCCTTGGGTCAGCCTGGGTCTGCTGATCTCATGGTTGCAAAGGAGAAAGGGCCACACATTCAAGGTTGTCATCAGTGTCCTGAGACCTAATTGATCTTCAGTGACTCCTGCCCAGAGGGGATGCCGATCGTGGGCTGGATGCCAAGTAACTTTGGATGAATCTGGACCTCAGTTTTTCCTAACCTGTAAAATAAAGTTAGAACAGGGTTGTGATGTGTAGAAACTGCTAGAAAGCATGAGAGGTATATAATGTGATTATGAGCAGGATATGGTAAGACTGACAAGCTTTGTTCTTTGTTTATCTATTCCTGGCACCTCCACACCTACCCTTAGAATCCCTCAGGCTCAGCTCTGTCTGTCTCTAGAGCCCTTGAATTCACTGCAGTGTCAGAACCCCCTATTTGAGGCAGGGTCTGAAACCAATTAGATGGGGCCTGAGCTCCATCGGTAGGAAGGGTGTAAAATCTATTTCAGGAATTCCAACTTTCTACAACAGGCAAGGTCCCAATTCTGTACGGACCTTGTGTATGTGGAAGAGGTTTTTAGAATCCTACAGCTGGGGTGGGATAAGGGGCAGCGAGGGGTGAAGGCAGGTGGCAGAAGAGGTGATTGAAGACTTGTGCTGGGTCTAGTGCTCTCTAGCGGGAATGACCTAAAATACCTCCTGATTTTTCTCAAAAGAACTGCTAGACACGTCTCGCTTTTATTTCATATACATTATTTGTCCATGGGTTTTTGTTAGAAACAAACCCAAAACCTGACAACAATTACCTTGACTCCATGCCAAGGCTTAAGTTAAACAGGCCCTCACCTTTCAGCAAGATGGGACACTGGAACACAGGAACCCAGGGTCAAAGGAGAGAAGAAAATGACCTCTTTGAAGACAGAGAGTGTCCTGTTCACTTCTGAAGCTTCATGGCCAGAGAAGGGCATTGAGTGAAAACAAGAGCAAGAGATCAGGCAGGGGCTGGTGTGGAGGAACTAAGTCAGGAGGGTAAAGGACAATTGATTTCTGGTCCTACTTAGCTTGTTAATGTCACAAAGCCAGAAGGGAAGAAAGGATAAGGAAGGAAGGAAAAATGGCAACTTTGAGAAATTGATGTAAGGGTTTAAATCAAAGATCTAAGAGCTTCTGTCTTATTTGGGGAAGTGTCAGGAGAGCTACCCACAGCAAGCCAGCTAAGGTGACAAGGCATCGTTTTACTCCCTAAAGCCCAACCCAAGGGCAAATATACTGTTTTATTTTCTGTGCACATTTTGGCTAAAATTCTCTATAAGCTATTGATTTTTGTGATAAAGATTGTCAGGCCTCACAGGGACTCAGTGGTTTTAGAATTTCTGGAAAATTCATTTGCAGTTTGGAGCAGTCTTACATTGTTTTTGTGTTGACCTTTATTTGTAATCATGTCTGCTGACCCCGAACTTCAGGATATGTAATAGAACTTGAATTACATCAGGCTCAGGATTTTTCTCTTCTCTGTTTGGACATATAGGGAAGTGAAGTATTGGACAGAAGTCTCTAGTGACGTCTGAAGAGTGTGAATAAGTGAATGTTAGAAGTGTGAGAACATTCAATAAAGAAAAATTGCAAAGCAGGGCCAAAGGGAACAGAGAGAAAGAACGTGTTAGTCTTCGTAGGCGAGGCTGGTTAGTGTGTGACTTCTGTCACAGGAAGAGTTAGATGAAGCTGGCTGATAGAATCTATTTTAAAATAGATCTCAAGGAAGGCAGATACATTTTATTTTTAAAAACTTCATTATGGGAAATTTTAAACATGTACAAAAGTAGGATATAGAATAGAATACATTTCTGAACCTCCATGAACCCACGATTCAGCTTCACCAGTTAACTACGGCTATTCCTGTTTCAGACAGAATTCTCGTATAGTATTGGAAAGTCACCAAACTAACAAGCTTCCAACTTTTCAGAATCTCTAAACCTGTAGAGGATAACTATGCGAGGTGTAGTTCAATTCAGATTAACAACCACCTCCAAGGGATTATCTACTTAGTCATTCCTCTGACTTGAAATAATGTGTCATTCCTCTAACTTGAAATGTTTTGGCATAAATGCAGAATGCAGAAACTTTTTGTGTGTGTGTGATATAGAGATGTTATGGTTGAAATAGGCTTACTGTGTATAGTGGCTAAATAATATGAAATATGGTGGAACTGAAGCTGCAGTGTTTGAACGTGACCACATTTACTTGGAAAATTATAACAAAGATAATGGCACTTTACTGTAGAATATAGAATGTGGTCTTACGTATATTTTCTTACGTATATTTATACAAAAGTGCAAAGGCCCACAGCTCTCCCACATGCTTTCTCTTGTAGGTTTTCACCTTTCTGTCTACCCCTTACTTCTGGAATTTTCCCAAAGAGATGGCCAGGCTCAACGTTTCTGTTTGTCTCTACCTTTTCCTGTTTGTATTTTTCCTTATGGCGTGTCATTAGCAGTTTTCACTAATCAATGGATTAAACTGAAGAATGCCAGAGAGGGAAGGAAGTTCCTGGATAAGAGTGCAAATTTTCCATAGTTGTGTTAAGACCTGGAAGCCCTGAGATCTTAGCAAGACTGGCTTGCATTGTTTTCTATGTCAGTATTACCTAGAGTAAGGAAGGAGGAGCTGGTGGAAGTTGCTGGGCATTGAAGCAGGGTCACTATTCTGTGTAGTGGACCCGTGCAGCAGAAAAGGGTTGCAGGCTCCATTTCAGCTTTCTGAATCTCCGTCTCGTCCTGGTGCCTTCAGAGCCACAGGGGGTTGGACAGGAAAGAGAAAGAGGTGGTCTTAACATTCAGGTGTAGAGCAGGAACCAGAGGGTCTTATGCATGGAACCTCACCCTCCCCGTCCCATTGTCCAAATGATCAAGGGCTGAAGTTTCCAAACTTTCCATTTAGTACCACAATCCTTTTGAAAAATAAAATCTTATGAAGAACCTTACTACATATGTATGTAGTATTTTACATGGTATTTTATTAGTGTACAGTTATTTTATAAGTTAATTTTATAAAGTTAATGAGAACAAAGCAGCTACTTGAAGAGCATGAAATTTTGGAAGTGGCAGTCTGCTATTGGTCTCAGCACCCAGTTTGTATCTGAATTTTGTTTTTGCTCACAGAGGATTAAGAAAATCCAAGTTCACACAAATACATGATTGAAAATACTGCTTCTGTTTTGTTTCTGTTGTTTTTTAAACAGTTGTCTTGCATTATCCAAGATTCTTTTCAATAAAGAAAGGTAGTAGAACATTTACTTTTGAGGTCTTCATAAAAATAAGTTAACCTCCCAAATTATCTCCGTTGGGGGTCTCTAATGAGTTTAAATTTGATTTATAACACTCTTAAGCATGTCTGTTGATTATTTAACCTAGTTATTTTTAAAAAGTGAAATCCTAATGAAAACATTTGTGGAACCCGCAAAGCAGGGTTCCATGGAACACAGTTTGAAAACCACCAATCTGATGCTAAAAAGGTAAGGCCTCCTTTTATTCCCTTACCCAAGCATCTTTCAGCCTTTAATGCTGCCCTTTCATGGCTTTCCCCCCTTTTAGAGAGGGCATTGAACTAATTTATTTTTTCAGCTTTACTGAGATATAATTAACATATAACATTATGTATGTTTAAGGTATACAACATAAAGATTTGACATATGTATGTACTGCAAATAAATACCACTGGTAAGGTTAGTTAACACATCCATCACCTCACATAGTTACAATGTTTTGTTTTGTTTTGTGGTGAGAACTGTCTTAGCAATTTTCAAATAGCATTGAGCTCATTGTACCTCAATTTCACTAAGATAGCCCTGTTGGTGGGAGGATGGAGAGGAAGGTGCAGTAGCCAGCTTGTTCTGCCTGGGTCCCTGTGTTCCCATCTCCCTTCCCTCCTCTCTGCTCCCCTGCCTGGCACCAAGGGGGTGGGTTCCAGTTCCAAGGAGCATTGCCTAGTACATGGACTTAATTCTCGTGACTTCTTCCATCCTTCCATTAAGACTTCCCCTTTCAGTATCCCATGGCTTGGACCCTACTTTCTTTGAGGTGTTTGCTGGCTGTATTGGTAAACTAATCCAGCTGCTATATTTACTGGCACGCTTTTGAAGTGTTAGTTATTTTGATCACTTATTTATTGAACAACTGCTATGTGCCAGATATTAAACTAAGCCCTTTGTGTGAGTTTCCTCCTTGGGTTCTCACAACCCTGTGAGATAGGGTCTAGTATTACCATTCCCATCTAGAGATGAAAACACTGAGACTGGGACTTCCAGAGCACACTGAGGGTCTTTTTGGAGCATTTTGTTTTGGGACCTCTCAAGCTACCTGGTTTGAATTTCAGGTACAAATGGTGAGATAGTTTAGGACTTTTGTTCATCTGAAGAACAGATCTTTCCCCCAAATAACAGCAGTTAAGAGCACAGGCTTTGAAATCAAATGAACACAAATTAGGATGTAGGCTCTGTCACTTACCAGCTGTGTATTCTTGGTCAGTCTCAGTTTCCTCATCAGTCAAATGGGGATGATAATAATAACACCCAGGTCTAATGCTGTTGTAAGGATTAAATGAGATGAAGTATGTCAGGCACATAACACAACACCTGCCCACGTGTTCAGTGCGTGCAATACATATCAATGCTGGACTGTAAGTGTTAGCTATTATTTTGTCATTGTTAATTCACTAATAGGCCTAGCTGAACAAAACGGTACCCATTAAATCTTCCACTTAAGCACGTATTTAAAATAAGAATAAGTGAGGTTGCCTGGATTAATTTAAGGAAAGAAGATGATGCTAAAACCACCTAGCTTAATTCTTTGATTCTTTGGAGGTATGGTCGCCTCTCTGAGAGACATCAGCTCATATTGGGTCTCTGCCATGGCCTGGTTCTAAAGTTAATGTTTGGTATCTTCCTTTTGGGCAGGTCAGAGTCTCAGGCATAGGGGGATGCTGTTTGGGCCAGCCAATAAAAAAGAGCAGAGAGAGCTGAGATAATCAAGTTCTCACTCTTGTGTTTTGTGCAAACTTCCGTAAGTCACTCTGGGAGCAGTCTGGCCCCCAGGAGCAGTTCCTGCTGCTGGCATCTAATGAAGTCAGCGTTGTCCCCTCAGGTGCTCTTTCTGTCCTTGCAGAAGGACAGAGGGGCTTGCCGGCTACAGGCCTTTGTTGGGCACATATCATGGGGCTCAGTGAGGGGCAGTCTGCTTGCAGTGGCCCAGACTCCCAGGTACTGTTCCCTCCTGGGCCCAAAGGGACAGGGAACAGGGCCCCGGGGTGAAGGCTTCTCTATCCCTGTAGGTCCACAGAAGGTCGGCCCAGCAAACCAACTGCTCCACACTTGTAGCAGCTTTGTGGCAAATTTGAAGCAAATTTGGCAACCCTTTCCTGAACCATTTAGGGATCCCTTACTGGGCTCTTTTACTCAGAAACAGCCTGGTTTTCCCCAGCTCCAGTTAGAGAACATGATTATCTTTTCTTTTTAAAAACACTTTGTATTATTTTAAAAATAAAAGTAGTAAATGCTCATTATCTGCAGTTAGGAGAACACAATAGGAATAGAATAATCTTCACAAAGCTTTTTTGCTATTTATTTTCTATACATTTGACTTACAAATTTTTGGAAAATTACAGAAGTGATGTACAAATCATGATTATAATTAAAAATTCAACAAGACCCGGTTAAATAGAGTAAAAATGAAAGTTTCCCCTTGCTTTCTGCCAACTCCATTTCCTTCTCCAAAGGTAAATGCTAATGAAAGTTTGTAGAAGGCCCTTCCAGACCTTTTCTTGCATTAACACACATATATATGCACAGAGATAATATTAACATGTGCATATGTATTTAGTTTTGATTTTTTAAACATAAATGTTTAAAAATGTTATTCTGTATATCTTCTTTGGAGAAATGTCTATTTAGGTCTTCTGCCAATTTTTGGATTGGGTTGTTTGTTTTTTTAATATTGAGCTGCTTGTATATTTTGGAGATCAATCCTTTGTCAGTTGCTTCGTTTGCAAATATTTTCTCCCATTCTGAGGGTTGTATTTTCATCTTGTTTATAGTTTCCTTTGCTGTGCAAAAGCTTTTAAGTTTCATTAGGTCTCATTTGTTTATTTTTGTTTTTATTTCCATTTCTCCAGGAGGTGGGTCAAAAAGGATCTTGCTGTGACTTATGTCATAGAGTGTTCTGCCTATGTTTTCCTCTAGGCGTTTTATAGTGTCTGGCCTTACATTTAGGTCTTTAATCCATTTTGACTGTCATACAGAGTGAAGTAAGTCAGAAAGAGAAAAACAAATACCGTATGCTAACACATATATATGGAATCTAAAAAAAAAAAAAAAGTTCTGAAGAACCTAGGGACAGGACAGGAATAAAGACGCAGATGTAGAGAATGGACTTGAGGACATGGGGAGGGGGAAGGGTAAGCTGGGACAAAGTCAAAGAGTGGCATAGACATATATACACTACCAAATGTAAAATAGAAAGCTAGTGGGAAGCAGCCGTATGGCACAGGGAGATCAGCTGCATGCTTTGTGTCCATCTAGAGGGGTGGGATAGGGAGGGTGGGAGGGAGACGCCAGAGGGAGGAGAGATGGGGATAAATGTATATGTATAGCTGATTCACTTTGTTATACAGCAAATACTAACACAACATTGTAAAGCAATTATACTCCAATAAAGATGTTTAAAAAAATAAAAAATGTTATTCTGCAACTTTCTTTCCCCCTGCAGCCTAATAGTCTTAAAGATCTTTCTGTACCAGAGCTACTTCATTAAAAAGAAAAAAAAAATTACTGCATATAATTCCATAATATGGATATACCATAACTTATTTAAAGAATATTTAGGTTCTTTTTTGCTGTTATAAGCAACCTTGCAGTAAGTGTCTTTGTACATATATCTTTGTGCAAACAGCATTTTTCATTTAAACTTAAAACTTTTCCTCTTAAGGCAGGAAGGATTTACACCGGTAGGCTTGGAAAAGTTAGCTGTATCTATGTGCACATGTTGAATTAGTCCAGGGAAGCACTTCGTGAAAGTAGAGGGTCTCTAAATCTCGGACAAGAATGAACACTGAACTTCAGAACTAGTTGGTTTTATGAATGCCAGAAGAGATTTCTTAGATTCACATTGGTTGAATGTATGCAGAACCTGGAGCCATCATCTAAGGAGCCATCATTACATTGTAATGGACTTGATGTCTATCCTCATCTGGTGTCTGGAATTCTTTCAAGTGTCCGAGAGCTGAGAGAGGCTTGAAAGTTGATAGTGTGTGTTTTTCTGTTGTTTCACGTTCACCAGGGTTTGGAATTTCCAGCGGTTCCAGTTGTGAAACTTGTCTTCTTGCTGCAATGTTTTTCCTTGATTTGAGGTTGTTTTGTAACTGTTGCCAAAGTCACATGATTTAAATTGTAAATGCCACAACATGTATTCTTATTCCGCTATCCTTGAGATAAAATTTAGAAATCAGAAAGTTGAGGAGCAGGACTTGGAGAGAGAATTTAAGAAACTACTCTTGGGCTTGCCTGGTGGCGCAGTGGTTGAGAGTCTGCCTGCCGATGCAGGGGACATGGGTTCGTGCCCCGGTCCGGGAAGATCCCACATGCCGCGGAGCAGCTGGGCCCGTGAGCCATGGCCGCTGAGCCTGCGCGTCCGGAACCTGTGCTCCGCAACGGGAGAGGCCACAACAGTGAGAGGCCCGCGTACCGCAAAAAAAAAAAAAAAAAAAAAAAAGAAGCTACTCTTTCTAAGTCCTTAATGAGGGTGATGATATCTTCCCCTGCTTTGACTTCAAGTTCTCTTGAATAATCTTGTTTGTCTGTTGGACAATCCCTGCAACAGTGATTAATAAACCCACTTAGCCTGAGAGTGGGCTTCCTCTGAAACACTGAGAGGCAACAGGATGAGAGACTGGAATCCAAACCCAGACTAGAATGGATCTGGGTTTCTAGAGCAGTGGCTCTGTGACCTGACTACATCAGAACCAGCAGGAAGCTTTCACCATAATTTCCCGGGTCTCCCTCCAACACCAACTGGATCATAGACTTCAACCTGTGGTTACAGTTCATCCATGAGCATTTATTATCACAATGGAAACAAATTATTAGTATGTAGTTTGTAATAATAACATTCACAATAACACTTATTACATTTATGCTTATGGTGATTTTAATGATTATTGTAGCATGTTGAAAGGTATCATTTTGCTGATACACCAGTCAGAAAGCAACTGAGGTGTAGACTTGTCACATGTCAAGTGTGAACATAACACCTCCTTCCTTTCATTCCTTCACATCCCAGATGTACGTCAACCATACATGCATCTCTTCATGTCCATTGCCAAATGCTTAGTCCAGGCCACCTTTCTGTCTTACCTGGACCAACCTTCTTTATTTCTCCCTCCAATCCATTCATGGTACAATAGCCTGAGGGATTTCCTTTCCCTTTTTATTTTGAAAAATTGCAAACCTACAGAAAAGTTGCAAGAACAGAGTAATAAGCACCTGTCTACCCTTTCCCTGGATTTACCGATTGCAATATTTTGCCATACCTGCTTTATCACTTTCAATATATATGTCTTATTATTACTATTACTATTATTATTTGTATTTTATTTTTGCTGATCCACTTGAGGGTACACTGGAGACATCATGGCCCTTCACTTCTAAATATTTCAGCCTTATCCTCTAAGAACAAGGGCATCCTCTTAACATAGGAACTACAGTACGATGATCGAACTCGGAAATTTGACATTGATTCAATACTATTATTTAATATACAGTCCATATTTAAATTTCACAAATTGTCCCCAAAGTGCCCTTTATAAAATTATTTTTTCTTCAGGGATCCAGTCCCTAGCAGACATTTATTCGTTATGTCTTTAGCCTTTTTTAATCTCAGACTTTGTCTTTTGTAACATTAGACTCTTTTGAAGAGTGCAGACCTGTCATTTATACAACATTCCTCCGCTTGGGTTCGTCTGAGGTTTCCTCACGAGTAAATAAATGTGGGTGATTCATTTTGGATAGGTTCCTTCTCCAAGCATCACATCAGGGGTCAGAGGGACCATGGAAAGTCATCAGCGTGTGGTTCTGCTGGGTTAATCTCCCTCCAGAGGCATGTCATTGAATTAGCCTCGCCACACCACCTCTACTGGGCTTCCTCCAGTTCCTTGAGCCGATCAATCCCTCTCCGTGAAAAGCTCTTCCCCCCCTCCATTCTCACAGTCCGCCGGTCTGCACATTCCAGGAGTTTACCCAAGGAAGAGAGTGAGGAATTGCCATTCCCTTGAAATGGAAGTCACTGCAAGATGATTTGTGTTCAAAATATTTTTCCCTCCGTAAGTCTACCTGTCTTTTGTTTTCTTTGCTTCATTGCTTTCATGCTGCATTACTCAAAAGGCAGGATGCTCCATAACACCCTCAGCGCACTCCGAAGTATAACCCTTCTCCTATGCAGTACGTTTAGGGTTGGTTTTTGTTTCTGAAGCCTTTTTGTAATAAGAGAATCTAAAAGGCAGCACTCAAAAAAATAAACTTTTAGGGCTTCCCTGGTGGTACAGTAGTTAAGAATCCACCTGCCAATGCAGGGGATGAGCCCTGGTCTGGGAAGATCCCACATGCTGCAGACCAACTAAGCCCATGTGCCACAACTACTGAGCCTGCGCTTTAGAGCCTGAGAGCCACAACTACTGAGCCCGCGCACCTAGAGACTGCGCTCCGAAACAAGAGAAGTCACCACAATGAGAAGCCCGCGCACCGCAACGAAGACCCAACTCAGCCAAAGATAAAATAAATAAATTTAAAAGTAATAATGTCAGTGAATGGATCTTAGGCTGTATAACCTTATGCACCTTCACATGCACTAAGGCTTAGTAAAAACAGGATTTCAGGGTTAAAAAAAAACTTTTAATTTTAGAATAATTTAGATTTGCAGAAAAGTTGCAAAGATATTACAGTGAGTTCCTGTATCAGCCCTCACCCCTTTCCCCTAATGTTCACATCTTATATCACCTTGGTACATTTGTCAGAAGTAAGAAACCAAGATTGTACAATATTATTAACTAAAATCTGGACTCTCTTCAGATTCTACCAGTCTTTACACTACTGTTCTCTTTCTGTCCCAGTATCCAATCCAGGATACGACAGACATCACATTTAGTTGTCATGTGCCACAGTCTAGTGTGGGACAGTTTTGCATTCTTTCCTTGTTTTTCATGATTTTGTTTTCATTCAGCAAACTTTTATTTTTTCTAAAGGTGTATAGTGTGATGATTTTATAATATATATATATATATATATATATATATATATATACACACACACTGTGAAATGATTACAACGATCAAATTAATTACCATGTTTCTTCATGATCTTGACAGTTTTGTCAGATATTTTATAGAATGTCCTTCAATTTTGACTTTCTCATGATTAGACTGAGGTTGTGAATTCGGGGAAAGAATTCCACAGAGAGGAGGCATCCGCCTTCTCATTGCTAGCCATCAACAGGACTTATCACTGTAGATGTTAATCTTGGTCCCTAGGTTAAGGTGGTATCTCAGACTTGGCCACTGTAATGTTATTATTTTTCCTCTTCTGTTCCATTCTTTGGAAACAAGTCACTAAGTCCAGCCCACATTTAGCAGTGTGGTGGGGAGGGGCAAAAGGCAGCTTAAAATATTTTAATATATTGGGAATTCCCTTGCAGTCCAGTGGTTAGGACTCTGCACTTTTACTGCTGAGGGTGTGGGTTCAATTCCAGGTTGGGGAACTAATATCCCACCAGCCATGGGGTGTGGCCAAAAAAAAAATTGTTTTTTTTAGTATACATGCTACTTTTGTGATTTAGAGTTTAATATTTTTTTATTCAACTATTTCTGGGGGCAGAGAGGCTATATTCCTCTGAAATATTTTAATCGAACCCTGCTTCAATACCTCCCTCACACTAATTATAAATGCCTTAATACGATGTGGCATTTCCGAGCTGGCTCACAGTCAGAACTAGCAAGGATTTTCTAGGAAGCTTATGTTGAAAATACGTTGAATTATATAAAAAGACCCCTATATTCACTTATTCATTCGATAAGTAGATATATATTGAGTGCATACTATGTGCCAGGCAGTGCTGGGGATCCATGGACACATTTCTCCATCCCTCAGTTTGGCATGGGAGAAGGAATAGAATCGCCATCATTTACTGAGTGCCTCCTAAGAGCTAGGCACTGGGCTGGGTGCTCCGTGTTCATCATTAAATCCTTTTGACAGTCCTGCAGGTAAGCTTTTACTATACCTAGTTTATATTATTTTTAAGATTAATTAATTTTTTAATCAGAAAGACTCAGCATCAAAAGATTTACAATGAAATATAGGAGTTCATCACCCCTAAGCCATACACCCCCTAGAAGGAACTATCCTCTCCTGTTTTAGCCGTTTCTCCTGATTACCTCTGTATTTGTAAATGATATGCTTAAATTATTCTTAAATTATAAAACCTCTTTAAGGTAAAATAAAACACAGACACAGAACACCACATAAAGCCAATGAATGGTTTAATGGGACCTGGAGAGCATATTGAACTCCCTGTAACCATCACCCAAGACAAGAGATAGAACTTGGGGAGACACCCAGAAGGCCCTCCACGTGCCCCATTCTAAACACCACCCCGTCTTTCCCCAGAGGTAACCACTCTGCTGACTTAACTGCTATCACTTTCTTGTGTTTTTAAAAATAGTTTTATTACCTGGTGTGCATCTATGGACACTATGGTTTGTTTAGACTTGATCATTTAAAAAATTGTTATATCTTTTAAGTCTCTTTTAATCAGCAGGTTTCTTCTCATCCTTTTCTTTTTTTTTTTTTAAACAGAATCCACAATCTGAGTTTTCTTGGTTTTAATCTTGGAGGGTGTCCTTTATGTGACCTTGCCCCAGTGTCTGAAGTCCTTTATATACTGGCTAGATATGCAAACAGAGACCGCCTTCCCTAAAAAACAGTTTTACACTTAACATTTTCTGTAGAAAGACATTAAATACAGTCAAATGATCATTTTGGAAGGTAGGAAGATGAAGGTTGATTAGAAGTTTGGGATCTTGGTAGAGACTGGCAGGAATTTATCCAACATTTTTGCCTTAAGCAGGAAAAAAATAGTGGTTATTATATATTTTTGAAATAAAGAAGACTTTAAAAATTACATAAAGTAGGTGCTCTGATGTCTGCCTGAGTCCAAATCCTGGCCTCTCTACTTCTTAGTGACTTTGTGGCCTTGAGCAAGTTTCTTATTGCCTCAATATTCTCTTCTGCAAAATGGGGGTGATAATTGTCATAGCGTTGTTGTGAGGATCACATAGATAATATATGTAGAGTGCTTTGAACAGTAGTTGGCAAGCACAAAGTAAATGTTCAATATTGTAAGCTGTGATTATTATTATTCTTTGCAGTGGGGAATAGATTGGAAATGATCAGCTTAAGTCTGATGTACATGACTAGGATTTTCAATTCATTTATTTGCTTTTCCTCCTGGTACATTTCCAGCTCTCAGCCACGTGATTGGAGATAAAATTAATTCATCCACAGCTGTTCTTTAATCTCTGGTTATTTTCTTACTCTTAGGCACAAAAATTACCAACCTTAACACTAAACAATTAGTCTTAGCTTGAAATAATTTGTATAAATCTCCAGGGCCATGTACAATGAAACAAATCCTTTGTTTCCTCTGTTTATATAGAAGCTGTGAGATAGAACTATGGAAATCTCATCTTTCCTCTAAGGCACTTCGGGAAGAAGAAGAAAAAGAAAAGACTATGTTAATTAATGTTTAGCAAAAAAAAAAAAAAAAAAGGGGCGGCTTCCCTGGTGATGCAGTGGTTGAGAGTCCGCCTGCCGATGTGGGGACAAGGGTTCGTGCCCCGGTCTGGGAAGATCCCACATGCCGCGGAGCGGCTGGGCCCGTGAGCCATGGTCTCTGAGCCTGCGCGTCCGGAGCCTGTGCTCCGCAATGGGAGAGGCCACAACAGTGAGAGGCCCGTGTACCACACACACACACAAAAAAAATGTTTAGCAACAAAGAGAAAACTGGTGCATTTCTATGCACATCCTTGAAACCCAGAAATGTCTCTCTCCGAGTCTGTTTCCTGCAATCATATTTCCTAATATTTGTGGTTATTTCCTTGTAATGGGTTGAAGTGTATCTCCCCAAAAGGCATGTCCAAGTCCTAACTCTATGAATGTGAACTTAGTCGGAAATAGGGTTTTAGCAGATGTATTTAAGTTAGGGTGCTTGAGATGAAATCATCCTGGATGTAGGGTAGGTCCTAAATCCAATGACTGGTCCTTATAAGGGACCTTATTGGGGGGAAAGCCAGTAAAGACTGAGGTCGAGATTAGAGTTTTGCGTCTGCAAGTCAGGGAAGGCCAAGGATTGCTGCTAGTGACCAGAAACTGGGAGGGGGGCACATGGGCACATGGGGTGGATTCCCTCTCAGAGCCTCCAGAAAGAACCAACCCTGCCAACACCTTGATTTCAGACTTCTGGCTTCTGTAACTGTGAGCAAATACACTTCTGTTGTTTCAAGCTGCCATGTTTGTGGTCATTTGTTATGGCAGCCCTAGGAAACTAATATAACCCTCATGATGATTAAGGACATTCTGAACATTTTTTTTATCAGCAACGATACTTCTGCCAGTACAAATAACACCCCCTACTCACACGCACCTTTCATTTATCCTAAGCTAAACATAGATGAGAAAAGGGTGAGTTCTGGTTAACTACGGTGTCCCATACCAGTGTCCATGGTTTTAGGAATCCAAATATTTACACTACCTTGCCACAAACTATTCATTCTTAGGTGATTCAGAAGGCACTGCATATCTTCAGGGACCTGGAAGTTACCTGTGATGTCTCTATCACCGTCACCCTGACATCCAATGAATCACCAAGGGCTATAACTGTTTCCTTCTAAATGTCTCTGGAATGTGTCCACTTCTTTCTATGTCCTCTGTCACTCTCTGGGCCAAGCTGCTGTTGGCTCTCACCCTGACCACCGGGCTGCCTCCCAGATGGCCTCTGCACCTTTCACCGCACTGCCAGCAGCCCAGTCTCTCATACAGGTCTGATTTTGTTACCTCCTGCCTAAAATCCTTCCTTGGAGCTTCCAGGGCTCTGGACAAAGATCAAACTCCTTGAGAGAAGAGACTTTATTTTCTTCTCTATTTCAATGCCTAAAACAGTGCATGGCACACAGTAGGTGCTCAATAAGTGTCCATGGAATGAATGACTTAAACCTATAATGCTCTGCATCATCCAGCTCAGGATCCAGTCCAGTCCCCAAATGTCCTGGTTGTGTGACCTCAGGACAGGTCATTGAAATTCTCAGGCTTCACCGGCGTCCCATGCTCCTCACTTACGGCGCCTTAGTCATACAGGCCTCTCAGGTCTCGGCACATAGTGGGTTTCTTCCTGCTCTAGGGTTTTACCAGGCAGTCCCCATCTCCTGCTCATACCTCTTGCCTTAGTTAGCCTCTGCATACCAAATGCCACTTCTGCAGCAAACCTGCCCAGGTGAGGTGTCATCTCCCTACTACAGGCTCTTGTACGTGTCCTTCACCTTGCGTATGACTGTAAATATGTATTTGTTTGGTGATTACTTGTTTACTATCTGCCTCTCCTACTAGGCTTCAAGTTCCGTGAGAGGAGAGACAGGTTCTACCTTATTTGCCACTGTCTCCCCACAACCGGGCACACTGCCGGCTACGTGACAGTGGCTCAGTAAAGGCTTGTGGGAGGAGTGAATCAGCCTGGGGTGTCTCAGCATTGTCATTACGACTGTCAATGCAGAGCGTGTTTCTGGCTTTGGGGGACATATGAGTGTTCACAGCAACGTTCACTGGGACCCAAGATAAGTAGGAGATTCCACGTGAGGCAAGTTTTCTCACGTGAGGCTAGTTTTCGCAGTACAGTTGGGGTACTCTGCTGAGGAACAGTGCTGGGGTACATTGCCAGGGTCCACTGCTGGCGTCCACTGCTGGGGTACATTGCCAGGGTCCACTGCTGGCGTCCACTGCTGGGGTCCACTACTAGGGTAAGGTGGGAGATGGGAGAGGAGGGAGGTGAACAGAGGTGGTCCATGGCAGGCAGGACATAAAAGGAAAGGTGCAGAAAGCAGGAAGAAAATTGGAGCTTTTGCCCAGCCCTTGTCTTTGCACCTGGCAGTTCTGGGCTGAAAAACCACCCGTCCAGGTGGGAGAAGGAACCACAGGATGGAGGCAGGGGGAGGAGAGAGGGCAAGTCCACCCAGTGCTTGACGGACCACAGCTAGAGAGACATTGAGCCTCTTTTTTAGGGAAACACTTTTTAAACTTTATACTCTGTGGCTCGCCTGAGAAATGAAACAATATTTATCAGAGTTTAAAGGTTTCATTTTCTCCTGGTTCAGCTATTATAACGTAGTATACCACCAGGCCAAGAACCAGAAGGCAGGATGAGAACCAACACTTTTTGAGAGCCTTCAGTGGACCAGGTACTTGACATCATCCCTTCCTTCCTTCCATCCTTCCTTCTTTTTCTTCCTTCTTTTTCTTTCTTTCTGTCTCTCTTTCTTTTCTCTCTCTCCACCTCCACTTTCCTTACTTCTATCTTTCCTTCCACTCATTCATTCATTCATTCATTCGTTCCCAAACACTGTGTTAAATTCTGGGAATACATTGATGATTACAACACGCATGGTCCCTGCTGTCATGGGGGCTTACCCTTTAGTTTTTCTATTTTTAATCCTCTCCCAAATCCACTGCAATATATATTATCCCTATTTTACAGGTGGAGAAATAGGCTCTAAGAGGCTAAGGTGATTTACCCAAGGAAATGACAGAGCTGGATTCAATCTATATCCCTATCATCAGCTATTTCTAATCCCGTCTCTCTCAGGAAACATGTGCAGCCCTTGGGAAAATCCAGTCTCCATTATGGACCCCCTGTAGAGATTGTCAGTGGGAATAGGTTGGGGGCTAAGGAGGGGACACTGGAAGGAGGCTTCTGGTCCCACACTGAGCCCGGCAGATGCTGTGGGTGCCCCACCCATTTCCCCTTCACACCCCCTGTCCGGGCTCATGTCAGAAGCATCCTACTGCAGGCCCCAGGGTTCTCCACACAAAGGCTTGCTCTCAGCCTGGGTATGAGGTAAGCTGAATGGGCCCGGGAGTTAATGTCCCTGGGACCCCTGGCCAATGACAGATGGGGGTTACAGGACAAGCATCCCTGGGGTGGCATGTTCTACACCATCTTCCAGAACTCCCCAGCAGGATGAGCTGCACAGTTGCCTACAGGAGACACACTGGCTCCTTCCCTTTCTTCTTTCCTTTCTCCACTTCCTGGGATCGTCTCTAAAATGAACTATTTGCCTTCAAATCCTTGTCCAGAGTCTGCACCTGAGGTCTCCATACAAAGAAAGGCAGTCACGCTTTATATTCTAGCAAGGTTCTAGTACTGACCCTGCTATTTAATAACCATACAACCTTGGAAAGGTTATTAAAGTGAGGTTCAGTTTCCTTAGTCTTAGAAATGGCCAGTAATAACGTCTTCCATGTCTCCCTCATGGGGGAAGTGTGAGACAGTCAAGTGGGGAATGTCTTTGTAAATTACTGAGTCTACGGAAACTTGGTGGGGTCTTGGTATCATTAGTAACTACCCATGGTGTTGAAATGAAATAGTCCAAGTGTTTGTGAGTCCCCAGTTTGAAGGCCACCTTGGGCTGGGTCCCTGGGCATGGGTCCTCATCATGGGACCCTCAGAAGTTGTTTCCAGTCTTGGAGTCTCCCTCTCTGGGTTGAGCACATCCTGGCAATTAATGAAGGGCTGTCATGACGGAAGCCTGGAGAGAGAATACTAACTCCGTGGGTCCCTCACCAAGAGACCAGAGGGCACCCCTCTGTGGTGATGAAAAGTGAAAATGCAGTCAGAAGGCTCTTTCTCTGCATGGAAATGAAATTTATGAAAATGTTATTCAATAGCAAACCCTGGAGCTCTAAGCAGGGGCCCTACGAGAGTCTGGATGTTTTCTTAGTCTTCTTCCCCTGGCTGCTGTTAGCAATCATTGAGGATGTTTCTTAGAAGCCAGGTGCTTTGCAGGCCCCTTGGACATCACCAGCTGGAATTTCATCAGTGGCCCTACGAGAGCTGTTTTTCAATTGCCCCACGTTGTAAACTGGTGCTGGAGAGTCAACAAGTGCCATGGATCATGTGGTCAACCAGTGGCAGTGCTCAGATTGCAGCCCGGTAGTCTGGTGCCAGAGCCAGGTCCCTTGGCCACCTCGCTACCCTGTCCCCCTGGGGAAGTAGAGCAGTTGGAGCCACAAGCCCTGGGTTCCAGACCCAGCTCTGTTGCTCATTCACTCTTGCCTCAATTTGCTCATCATTAAAGTGGGGATTAATCATTGACACTAATCACCGTCTCTTAAAATGGTTGGGAGGATTAGTAAAATAGTGCACAGGCAAGGGCTTTACAAACTGCAAAATATGAGGCAAATATTGTGATTTTGATAAGAACTACATAGAAGACAGAAGAGAAGCCTGCATGCTGACTTAGAGTGTTGGGCAGAGCGGAGGTGACAGAGTCCAGCTAGAGGGCCCATGCCCTCCTCTCCCTGGGGACAGAGTGGAGCTGCATTTCTCAGCCTCCCTTGCAGTTAGTAGGGACTCCTGCCCCTGCATCCTCCTGCGTGTTTCTCCTCTTTTCCCTCCTGCCCTCATCTGCGGGCCAGGAGCAGAGGGTGTAGCGACAACCCCAGGGCTCAGCTGGAAGACGGTAGCCCCACTACACTGTCTGCCTTACAGACAACTGAGCTTTGCATAAGCAAGAAAGAAAATTGACTAATGTTAAGTCACTAAGATTGGGGTTGTTTTTTGCAATAGTGAGTGTACTCTAATAGAGAAGATGAGAATCTCTGCCTAGTTTTCTTCTCTTTTATTTTACGTTTTGGCTTGGACCATATGGAAATCACACTCTGGAATTTAAGGATACATCACTGGGTAGAGAATGCTTTGTTCAAGCTGACCAAAGATGGAATTTTTGCTCCATATTGTTTTAATTAACAAACAAGCCAGTGAGTAATTTGCTGTCCCTTTAACTTCATTTTCTAACAAAATGAAAAACAGGATTTAAAGAATAGTAATTCTTTGAAACTTTGGCGATATATACTCTGGTGTTCATCCTATTCCCAAATCTCATTATCCCATGGAGAATCCCTGACAGAATTTACAGGAGTTTGAGCTCTACTTAATAGACAAAAAGTGCAGTCGTCTTCTTAGAACGGAGGGTTCTCCGGGGGTGGTGTGATTTGTGGAATGTGGTTTAAGTTAAGCTTTTCCAGCAGGGGTCTTTCATATGAACGAGGCTTATTTTCTTGGCTAAGCCCCTTTAGCAGGTCACCATGATCAGCAGCCAAGGGCAGCATACCAATTTAGAAAACAGGGTCAAACTTGGAACTGAAGGAAGGAAGGAAAACGCGGAGGAAACCTGCTGACTCCATAAGAATGGGGCACGTTGGTTTGGGGTGCTAGGTCGAAACTGAGGGTCTGGAATCTCAGCTATTAAAATTGTCACAGCAGCCTCTGAAAAACCAGAAGGGGTTTGTAATAGTATGAAATTTAAATAGCTGCACCAGCCAGGAACCTTCTGAATATCTGCAGCATCTTGGTGATTGTTATGGACTGAACATTTGTGTTCCCTGCCTCCCCTCTGCCCCTAGTTCATATGTTGAAGCCCTAACCTCCAACGTGATGGTATTAGGAGGTGGAGCCTTTGGAAGGTAATTAGGTTTCAATGAGGTCATGAGGGTGCAGCCCTCGTGTTGGGATTAGTGCCCTTATAAGAAAAGAAAGAGACACTGGAGCTTCCTCTCTCCCTGCCATGAGGTGACACAGCAAGAAGGCAGCTGTCTGCAAGCCAGGAAGAGGGTTCTCACCAGAACCTCACCGTGCTGGCACCCTGATCTCAGACTTCCCAGCCTCCAGACTGAGAGAAATAAATGTCTGTTGTTTAAGCCACCTGTTTAATGTTATAGCAGCCTGAGCTAAGACAGTGGTTTACTTTGTACCTCACATTAAAAAGTTTCTGGGGTTTAGAATGTGGGAACTGGGTTCTTTCCTTTGACCCAGTGATCTTTTGATGAATCCATGTGTTAGAACCCTATGAGAATCATTTCCTTTCTGGAATCTGAGAGACTTAAGAAATCTACCTATGAAGCACTTTGTTATTATCCTAATTGCAATCTCTCAAATCACGTCTCCTCCAAATTTATAGCCATATAGGCTCAGTGTTACTTGACACAAACAGTGTCTCCTCTTTCCAAGCTCTCAGCAGTCCCAGGTCCTGTAGGATGACCAGGAGGGTCTGATGTGTGCACTTCTCTCCCATCAGGTCAGCTGGTCCTGGACCTGGTGTCCTTCAAGTCACATCCATGAGGCATCCTTTCCTCCTCATTCTGCTGGTAGCCACACCAGCTTATCAAGTAAGCTCCTCTCTTGGCAAATGACAATCAGTGTAATGCAAATTGGTTTAAGTGGAAATGGGAGATGATTGCTTCACATAACTGAAAAGTCCAGGGCTCTCTCTCCAGGCTCCAGCACAGGTTGATCCAGGGCTCATATAACGTCCACAGGATCCAATCTCTCTTTCCTCTTTCCTTTTATATCCTTTGTCTCCCCTATTTTATCTCACCCTTTCAGCTCTATTTCCTCAATTTTAGCTCTATTCTCAGTGTCCTCCTGGTTCAAGATGTCCGTGGCCCTAGGTCTTCCAATGTCTGAGGTTCAGGTTCATCAGGAAAGAACACTGGTTTCTATCCTAGCATTTCCACAGAAGGTCTCATTACATTTCTGTAGTTCTGATTAGAACGTGTGTTGGTACCTTAGGTCAATCACTGCATGTGGGGAGTTTGAATGAGTGGCTTAGCTGAGTTCACATACTTCACCCCTTGTGCTTTAGCGGGGGTGGTGGTGTCACAGGGAGATGAGGGGTGGTGTACATCTGATCTACATGGTATAAGAATAAGGGAGTGTGGATTCCCCAAAGAAAATGAGAGCAGGGCCTATTAGTGGAAGTAGGGTGAATGGATACTGGATGACCCCAAATCAACAAATGTCCTTTACCAGACCTGCCTAAACCTGATCTCTGCATTAAGATAACAAAAGAAGTCAACACCCTAAACAGTCAAAGGAGACCGCAATTTTCCAAATGTTTTTTTATGGGGTTAAATGAGAAATTTTATCTAGAGCATAAATCCAAGTGCTTTAAGGGAACAAAGTTTCAGATAAGAGGAGTGTGTCTGGAAATGTATGTGTACACAGTAAGACTTGAATAAGGGGTAGAAGCAGGACAGTTCATTACAATGGCTGTAATATCAGCATTTATCCTTTGAGCATTGTGTACAACACTTTACCTGTGTTTCTGTATCCAATAGAGAAAGTGCAGATGTGAAAAATTAAAATGTTAGATCACCAGCTCAGCAATGGTTGGAGAGGAACATCCAGTCCAGACCTCACAGGGGCCTTGGGAACATTGCTGACTCACTGCTGACCTGCTAACCTGCCATTCTGCTCCCCTGTGGCCACCACCTTCACTCTTTGAGTTTATAAAAACCTGTGTTTCCTAAGATTTAGAAGCCTACATGCACCACTTGTATTTATTTTTCTTACCAAATTAGAATGAGTGGGTAGGTTGTTCCTAAAAATGGTCTTGCTCTCTTTAAATTTAAGCTCTCTTTCATCCTCCTGAGAACGTTAGCTCCACCAGGGCAGAATTTTTTCCTACGTTCTTCCCTGTTGTATCCCTGGTATGTAGAAATGTGCCTCGCACGACGTGGGCAGCCTCCCCACATTCTCCCAGCTTCCCAGAGCTTCCTGGGTTTGAGTTTGCTTGGGGGTCACCTGAGGACACTAGGACTCTCTAGAGTTAATAATCACAGAGAAGGAGAGTAGGCACCCCTAGCAGGACCTTAGCCTGGAATCTAATCTGGAGCACTCCTTTTGAGGAAGTGGACCAGGACGGTCCTGGTGTGTACCCAAACCTCTCTCAATAATGGTTTCAAAGACCATGGGGTCCCTAGTAATTGTGAGGCAGGAGATAGATGGGCTCCAGGCTGAGCAGCTGGAGTTTGTCCCCTGTGGACAGATACTCCAAGATGAAGATAATGGCAGGAGGATAATAGGAGAGGCTGGGCCCTGCCCAGATAAAAGAGAAACCACATATTTCTCATTCTCAAGGTCAATGAGACCTTCCTGACTATGCATGCGCAGAAAGGCTCCTTGGAGGTCAAAAAGTGAGTGATGTCAACCTACCCATAGGCCTCTTTGCTGGAACCCATCTTGGCTAAGAGATGTGCACGCACACAGGGGAGGACCCTGAGACAAACCAAATACGGACTCAGAACCAGGCAAAGCAAGATGATTGGCCAAAGGAAACCTGGAAGAAATGCCCCACATAAGTGATTCAAACTAACACAAGGGCACAACTCTCACTCTGAGCCCACCCATGTGAGTTTATTCACACGTACCCTTTTTCTTCCTACTAAACACTTGTTTCACTACTTTCTGTCTCTTTGTGGGAGTTCACTTCTACAAAGACAACAGGCCAGGGGCCTTGTCACTGGCCACTGGACTAGTGGCTAGGGTTCAGCGCTCTCACTGCTGCGACCTGATTTCAATCTCCAGCCGAGGAACCAAAATCCTGCTTCAAGTCATTGCAGGCTGAGGCCACCCCGGATCAATTGGGGATGGCTTAGAACCTACATAGCAGACAGTGTCTGGCCTTTTTCTGGAACTTTCACAGATGGATATTTTAAGTCCCTCAGGAATATACTAGGTTAGTATGGTCCAAGGAATGGTAGGTAACCTGAAGAATAGCAGCTCTGTTTCCAAAGAGAAAGTTCAGCTGAGTGTTCTCCAGGTCATACTTGATACTTGATACAGGTCATACTTGATGTTCCTGCTCATGCAATCACTTACAGGGCCCCACCATGCCCTGACATCCCTGGAAGGACTTGCAATTAATCATGGTAGGTTGAAAACACATGCTTACCTCAGTCCACCACCCTTCCCCCATCACTAATATCTAGTAAAGGGACAAGCAAAGGGGAAATCACAAGAGGACATCAACTGAACAGTGACTACCCTCTTCCCTAGTTCCCCTTCCCCACTGGGTTCTGAAAGCACATGCAGACGGGGAAAGAGGCTTTAAGTCCCTCTCTACTCCTAGGCAGAAAGTCAGAAGATGCCTCTCTGGTAAAACCAATTGGCCCAAGAGAAAAGAATTAGTGGTATCTAGCCCGAGCATGCAAAGAATTAGTGATCTCTAGCCTACTGTCCCACCAGAGAAGCCCACCAGGCAACAAGCCCTGTGTACAGAGAGTTTCCACTATTTCTGACTTTGTTCCCAAACAAATTTATGAGGACTGATAAAGATAAGGTAGACACATAAGATAGTTCAGCAAAGAGGTTGTATACAGAATGTAAACTCACAATTCCTAAGGGTGGACCACAGATTTGGCTCACTCAACAGCCAGCTGCAAAAGGGAAATGGACAGTTACATGCTTTGCAATAGCCATAAGATAAAAGCTCATCTGTTGTTCCCAACTCTCTTCTCTCTTACTAACCCCACATCTCCTAACGATGGTTGCCATGGAATTTGTCTGGACTTCACTTTTGTAAATTTGAGTGTCTGTCCTTGGGGGCATCTCAGTGAAATTCTAGTACCCTCTGGTTCTTTTTGAACTGAAGTCTCCTTGACCCATCACTTCCATGCTACACACACATTTCCGATTTCATAGCAGCTGTGAGGATACCTCTTGGGAAAAGCTTTTCATGGCTATTGACTTCTAACCCACCAATCCATTAGGTTGCTAAAGAAGATTAAAGTGACTATAGAGATTCATTTTTAAAAAAGAAAGAAAGAAATTTCATTGTAAGGGTTGACTCCCAGGGGGAAGTCTTGTCTTGGATTGCTGTTTCCCACAGAGGTTTCCTTAAAGGGGCGAGGACATTTTCTGCACTCTCCAGGCATCATGTTTTGGAACATCCGAGTGCCCTCAATGAAGCGTCATGCCATTAAATTCAACTCAGGGCGTAGCCTGTGCTCTGTAAATTTACTACACAGAAGCATAAAAAATATATACCTTTTCTTCTGAAAACCTGCAAAGACTCCCTTTTGAGAGCCCCCAAATATCTGAACATTATATCTACAATATAGGTACAGTCATCTTTTCTTGCCCCCAAATGGCCCAGCAAAGCAGAACTTTATCCCTTTATTCAAAATGGATAAGACAAGGCATCCTGTGTACAAATAAGGTATTTTTAGCCTAGATACTCTATGGCACTTACTTGCAGCATATATTGACTATCTATGATGTACCAGGCACTGTGTTAGGTAATGTGATACAATAACAAATAAGACCCTGCCCTCCTCAAGGGGTTCATGGTCTAGTGTGGAAATAGACACATACAGGAAATTTCATGATAATACATTGTGATCAGGACTCTTACATAAGTTTGTACAAAGGGCTGTGAAAGTATCTGAAGGATCAATGAATTCTTTCCAACAGGGCTGGGGGTGGGCATGAGGAGGGACAATGTAGGGGAAGACTTTGTGGAGCCATGCTTGTCTTTTCACATTTATACAATAAAAGAAAAAGAATAGCCAAAATAGCTGAATTTGAACATCTACTGAGCCCTGGGAAGTGGATATAAAGAAAAGTAACATGCAATTGCTGGCCTTAAGAAATGTCTTACCTCTTTTGGGTCTGAAGTCTATTTGGTTTCCTATAAACAGTATTCACTAGGAAAACACATACTTCACACGTGTTGATAAGTATCCAGATGCTTGATCTAAAGACTAAAGAGAAGGAGCTTCGCCCTGTCTGGGAAGGGAGGATGTGGCTCCAAGCGCTCAAGGATTGATTGACGGAATAGGTACTGGGCTTATTCTGTGTAGCTTAGGAAGGCAGAACTGGAGCCAGTGGGTGGAAACAATTACAGGAAGGCAGCTGTAAGCCCATTTTAAGGAAGACTTATTTTTCTGATATCTAGAACTTTCTAAATCTGGAGCAAGCTGTCTTGTGGGGCGGGGAGTGCCTTGTTCCCACCTAGTAAAGCAAACATGATAAAATGATGTTGGGGCATGGTAAAGGATTGGGCCAGATTCATTAAACTCAACAGTTATCTAGCATGTGCTCAGCATTCTGCCAAGATCTAGGCATTTAATCATGAATAAGTCATGGATATTGCTCTCAGGGAAACAGACAGTTATACAGGCAAGTACATGCAGTATGATGTGTGGCAGTAAAATTAACATGCTGGAGGGGATTACTTCTAAGCTAAGATCCAAAGGACAAGAATATAGTTAGGCCAAGGTAGTGGAGGGGAAAAGGGGGAGTGCTAGGAGAGTTCTTCTAAGAGCCCATGCAAATTTATTGGCCAATATACTAAAAAAATAAATAAAACTATGCTTCCCCTTTTACCTGGAATAGGAGATAAATAAGATCATGTTGATTGGGCATCCTTTAAAAATTCTGATCATATAGCTTTAGTAACTCTAGTGCAAATTAAAAAAGAAATTCAGAGAGGGTTCGATGTGCCCTTTCACTCTCCCTGACACCCAGTTTTACTACTATCTAACAGCTGGCACCACCTACTCCCACAAAACTTTCCTTGTCCCTAAACCTCGGGAACGGGTGGTAGGGCTGGCAGCATGGGTTACTGGAGAGGAGCTGTGAGAGGTCCAGAGCTGACTCGCACCTTCTCTGCAGTGTCCAGTGGCATCAGGTGAATGTTTTTTTTTTTTTTTTTTTTTGTGGTACGCGGGTCTCTCACTGTTGTGGCCTCTCCCGTTGGGGGGCACAGGCTCCGGACGCGCAGGCTCAGCGGCCACGGCTCACGGGCCCAGCCGCTCTGCGGCATGTGGGATCCTCCTGGACCGGGGCACGAACCCGTGTCCCCTGCATCGGCAGGTGGACTCTCAACCACTGCGCCACCAGGGAAGCCCCCCAGGTGAATTTTTTAGGTGGTGAAATTTTGCCGTATCCAGGAGAGGGTTGATAGGGACTGCTTGGTCTTCATCCTGCTTTAATTAAGAATCTAGTTATGGGTAATTCCCTGGTGGTCCAGTGGTTAGGACTCTGTGCTTTCACTGCCGAGGGCCCGGGTTCAATCCCTGGTGGGGGAACTAAGATCCCACAAGCCTTGCGGCGCAGCCAAAAAAAAAAGGTTCTAGTTATGTTCAGTGGGCTGGCCCCACTGTAAGGACCAAAGGACAGAGAGCGTCCAGGCCTGGACATTATAGACACAAGAATCCACAAATCTAGCAACCAATAAAGCATAGATGGAGCACCAGTTGCATGTAGGATACTCAGTGTTCACATCACAGGCACTTAACATATAGTTCAGTACCAACTTGAAAGGCATGAGGGTAGACCTGCCCTAATGAGATTAATGTCCTTATAAGAGGTGGAAGACACCATTCCCTCCCCCCAACCTTTCCCTCCCATGTGAGGATACAACAAGGAGACCCTCTGTAAACAAAGAAGAAGCCTCTCACCAGACACTGAATCTTCTGGCACCTTGATCTTGAACTTCCCAGCCTCCAGAACCATGAGAAATCAATGTTTGTTATTTAAGCTCCCCAGTCTATGACATTTTGTTATAGCAACTCAAATCAGCTAAGAAACTCAGAGAAGCCTCTGATGACCAGCCAGTGAGGAACTAAGGCCTTCAACCCAACAGTTCCTTGAACTCCTTTGGGGTCTTAGTTGCAAAAAATAGACTGCCTTAGTTGGCTTAGGCACATGTAAAAAGGATATATTAGAGGATTCTAACTCAAACAGAATCTCCAGAAAGGGCAGAGAAGCAGATTTGGAAGCTCATAGTGAGGGAAAATATCCACCAACACTGTCAGATTGCCCCAGGGGAGAGGAGCTGCTGAGGCTTCTAGCAGGGGCACTGCCGTTCTCACCATGATGCCAGACATGGCTCTTATCACTGGGAACTCCATGTCTACTGCCTCTGAAAGGCCAGCGTCATGTGGTTCCTCCTTGCCAGAATCATTTCCACCCTATTCTCTTCTAAATCATAGGTTCACGTGAGTGTATCTAAATGGTGAAGCCTGGGTCATATTCCTATGCTTTAGCAGTAAGGGGGGCTGAGAAAGAGGCAGCACGAGGTTCTGCCCCGGGGAGATGGAGCTAAAGGTGGGAAATCCCTCAAATGGAGGACAGTTTTCAAAGGGTATTTGGTGGCTAAAAAGCATAATAAATGTTTACCACAATACCCAGGATTAGAATTTCTGGTTCGAAGGCTTGTCTGCCCTACTAGATGTTGCCGAATTGCCCTCCAAGTGGATGTACTTTCTTCAGCAGTGTATTAGTTATCTACTGCTGTGTAACAAATTACCCCAAAACTTAGCAGCTTAAAACAACAAATATCCAGTATTTCAGTTTCTATGGGTCAGGAATTTGGGTGTCACTCAGCTGAGAGCCTCTTGCTCAGGATCTCTGATGAGGTTGCATTCAAGCTGGGGCTGCTGAAGGCTTGACTACAAGATGATCTGCTTCTAAGCTCACTCAGGTCACCGTTGGCAGGCTACAGAATATTCATTTTCAAGCTAAGTCCTATGGCTGTTGACAAGTCTCAGAACTTCACTGGATATTGGCTGGGGATAGCAGTTCCTAGTCTAATGGGGTTCTCTATCAGGCTGGTCATACATGGCAGCTTGCTTCCCTCCAGCATGACAGAGAGAGAGAAAAAGAGGAAAAATTGTAAGGAATTGGTTCACACAATAGTCAACAGTGAAGGCTGGCAAGTTCAAAATCTGTAGGGTGGGCTGGCAGGCTGGAGACCCAGGAAGGAATTACAGCTTGAGTCCAAAGGAGGTCTGTTGGCAGAATTCCCTCTTCTTCAGGAGAGGTCAATCTTTGTTCTATTAAGGCCTTCAACTGATTGGATTAGGCCCACCCACATTATGGAGGGTAATCTGCTTTACTCAAAATCTGCTGTCTTAAACGTTAATCTAAAAATACCTTCACAGAAACATCTGAAACAATGTTTGACCAGATATCTGAGTAGGGTGGCTTAGCCAAGCTGACACATGAACCATCACTATTCATACATGTGAGAGAGGGTGGGAGGTTTAGACCTTGGGGTTGAGGAGGTACAGTTTCCCAGTCACTCCTCTCTCCCATTTCCCTTATTCCCCAACCAAACAGGTCACTCTCTAACATGTGCCACCACCCTGCCCGGGCTGAGTTGCTCCTTCCTTTGAGGGGCATGGCTTGAATGCAGGGGATGACTGGGGAGCCGGCAGGAGGGGTAGAGTGTGGCTCCAGTGGCTTCTGCAGGACACCAAGAACCCTGGGCAGCTGGGTTGATGCTTACTTGCCTGTCTTAGGTGGGCCCCACATTGCTGTGCTGGAGTTACCCAGAGCTACACCTGGCTGGGGCAACTCAGGGACAAGAGCAGCTGGCAGGGAGATTTCACTTCTTACGTATGATCCTCCACCCTCAGCAAAAAGCTGTGCCCATTCCCTTCCATCCGTATACACCCAGCACTCACACATGTTTCTTTTTCATCCTGTAGATACTTCCAATCTCCTGGTTGAACACTGATTTGGGAGAAAAGCAAGACCTCACAGTCAGATTCATTTTTCAGCAAAAAGGTAACTTTTCCTAGAAGAATGAGCCAGTTTACTTTTATGTTTAGCCTAACCTTCCAGTGTAATTCACTCTCAATATACCCTTTGAACACCAACACTCAGAAGCCTTTGGGTAATTGTGTCTATTTCTTATCTGCAGAAAAACGATTAGAGACCCTTTTGGCTAGAGCAATTGTGTATGCAGCTTAATTACTATTTTAGAACATCTCAGAGCCATTTCTTATTTGAACACTTTCTATCTATCAAGCTCAGGACTGAGCTTGGTGGAGAGAAAATGTGCTTTGGCAGTTCAGTGAAAAATGAGTTGCATTTTGCCCTCCTGTGCTGGGGGAAGGTGAGCAGTTGGTACAGGAGGGGGCGGGCATCCTCTCTGGAGCTGACACTCTTTGTGTTACAAAGTTCCTTTGTTCCTCTTTAAAGCACTGGAAAGTTCTCTGAATCTAAAGAAATTTACTTCTGCCTCTTTCTCTATTGCTTTGGTTATAGAAAACATTTAAATCGAAAGGAATTCTGGAGAAGGCAATTTTTATGCTTCTGTAGATCATATAATAATGAAGTAGGTTCTTCAAACTTGGCTTCAAATTTGCTTTAAAACGAAGGTGGATTTTTTGTGTTTTTAAAAAAATTTTTATTGAAATATAGTTGATTTACAATGTTGTGTTAGTTTCAGGTGTACAGGAAAGTGATTCAGCTATACATACATATGTATATACATATATATGTATATTCTTTTTCAGATTCTTTTCCCTAGAAGTTATTACGAGATACTGAGTATAGTTCCCTCTGCTATACAGTATGTCCTTGTTGGTTATCTACTCCATATATAGTAGTATGTATATTTCAATCCTAAACTCCTAATTTGTCCCTCCCCCTTTGGTAACCATAAATTTGCTTTCTATGTCTGTGAGTCTATTTCTGTCTTGTAAATAAGTTCATTTGTATCATTTTTTTGTATCTTTTTTTTAGATTTCATGTATAAGTGATATCATATGATATTTGTCTTTCTCTGTCTGACTTACTTCTCTTAGTATGATCATCTCTGGGTCCATCCATGTTGCTGCAAATGGCATTATTTCATTGTTTTCTATGGCTGAGTAATATTCCATTGTGTATCTGTACCACATCTTCTTCACCCATTCATCTGTTGATGGACATTTAGGTTGCTTCCATGTCTTGGCTATTGTAAATAGAGCTGCTATGAATATTGGGGTGCATGTATCTTTTAGAATTATGGTTTTCTCCAGATATATGCTCAGGATTGGGATCGCTGGATCATACGGTAACTCTATTTTTAGTTTTTTAAGGAACCTCCATACTCTTTTCCATAATGGCTGCACCAATTTACATTCTTACCAACAGTGCAAGAGGGTTCCCTTTTCTCCACACCCTCTCCAGCATTTATTGTTTGTAGATTTTTTTTTTTTTTTTTTTTTTTTTGCGGTACACGGGCCTCTCACTGTTGTGGCCTCTCCCGTTGCGGAGCACAGGCTCCAGACACACAGGCCCAGTGGCCGTGGCTCACGGGCCCAGCCGCTCTGGGGCACGTGGGATCTTCCCGGACCGGGGCACGAACCCGTGTCCCCTGCATCGGCAGGCGGACTCTCAACCACTGCGCCACCAGGGAAGCCCTGTTTGTAGATTTTTTGATGATGGCCATTCTGACCAGTGTGAGGTGATACCTCATTGTAGTTTTGATTTGCATTTCTCTAATAATTAGTGATGTTGAACATCTTTTCATGTGCCTCTTGGCCATCTGTATGTCTTCTTTGGAGAAATGTCTGTTTAAGGTGGATTTTTTTTGACAAGTCTAGTCTTCCTGCTTCTGACTTAGTCCCAGCCAATCCATCTCCCATACTACACCAGAGTTTTCTAATGTGTCCTATTATTCTTATTGAATTAAATAATAATTATATGATTGTGTGTGTATGTGTGTGTATGTGTGTGTGTGCGTGTGTAAGAGTGACTTGTGAAGGTATGATGTGGAAATTACTATACTCTGCTTCCCCTTCTTTCCCTCTCCTTTGTTTCCCATTGTGTTTCTGAAAAAAATCAGTGTGCTGCCTGCAACCTTTCCATGTCTTTCCGTGGCTCTGCATTGCATTACCTGATGCTGCCTGCCTTGGCAACCTCTGATTTTCTCATTAAGTAAACAATAGTTCCTTAGTGTTGAAACCACTTTTTTGGAGGGGGGATTTGCAGTCAAAAGCAATCCTCAGTGATACATGAGTTGGGTACCAGACACCATGGGCTCAATATGTATTTATTGGATGAATGAATAAGAGAATGAATGAATGAATGAAACTCCTACCTCGAGCACAGCTTCCCACACTCCAGCTGTACCTGACTGTTAACAGTTTGTAGACTTGCTCTCTGGCTTCTGCATTTTGCACAATTTATTCTGTGTCTGGAAGAATATCTCTTTATTGTTCATCCAGGGAATTCCTTGTGCATCCTCCTTCAGGACTGAGCTCAAATATCAGCAGCTCTGGACAATCTTATTTGACTTCCCTAAATAGAGTGAAGAGTTTCATTCTCCCAGAGTGGCTGTTTCACTTAGTATATCTGTGTAACAATCTACTCCAAAACTTAGTGGTGAAAATAACTGTTTATTATATTCCTGGATTCCGTGGAATTTGTACACGGCACAGCAGGGTGGCTTGTCCCTGCCTCAGTTGGAAGGCTTGATGGTGGGGCTAGGATCAGCTGATGACTTGTTCACTCACCTGGCTGGTGGTTGATGGAAAGGGCCAAACATCTGTGGGGTGGAACAGTGGGGTTTCCTTGGCATCTTTTTCTATATCTCTGCTGTTTCTCCATATTGCAGCTTCAAGGTGGCTGGACTTTTTACAAGGTGGTTCAGGGCTCCAGAGGTGTACAGAGAGAGAGCCAGGAAGAAGCTGTATTCTTTATATGATCTAGCAGCCTTGGAAGTCACATAGCATAACTTCTGCCATACTGTATCCTGCAGAGCAGTCACGAGCCTACCTAGGTTGGAGGGGGTGGGGAAATTGATTCTGCCTCTTGATGGGGGAGAGAGAGTTCTGGAAAAGTATGTGGAACTGAAAATACTGCCGTTCCTGTTTTTAGAAAATCCATCTGTTACAGTGCCTTATACACACCTCTATTATAATATTTACCAACTTGATACAATTAGTTTCTTTCATGTCCATTCTTCTGACTTAGATGTGAGCATCTAGAGGTTTTGGACTGTGTTTTATTCACTTTAGTGTCTCTGGCATCTTTATAAATATATGTTCAATAAATGGCTTAAACTAACCTCCCAGGGCCTCATTTGTTAAAAAAAAAAAAAAAAGCTTTAGGAGCAGTGAGAAGAATTTCGACCTAGGTTGCCAAGGTCCTTGCCAACTACAGCATTATGAGTCTGCCTCTCTTTAGGGGGATAAGAGAATAATAGGTCAAGCTGGTATAGGTATTGACATGTATTTGCTTTTTCACTATCAAGCTCTGTAACAGTGCTGCCCTAGAGAACTTTCTGGAGTGATGGAAACTATCACTATCTGCACTATGCTATGTCACATGTGGCAACTGAGCCCTTGAAATGTGGCTAATATGACTGAGAATCTAAATTTTATTTCATTTCCATTAATTTTAGTTAATTCTAAATAGCACATGTGGCTGGTGGCTACCTTACTGGACTGAGCTCTAGAGGATCGGGTTTGTTATAATTCTGTCCCAGGTTTGCAGGACCACATACTACGGGCCTTTCTTTCTTCAGCAAAAGAAACAAAAGCCGCAAGGGTTTTTGTGTGTGTGTGTGTGTTCCTCTCTGCTCCCACCCTCCCACCAAAACACTCCTTTAAATTTCTGAGACAGCCCTTCGTTTACTCATATCCTCTCTTTTTTTCCTCTGGTTTTCTGCCCAGTTGGTTTCCACATATAATGCTTTTTGTTCCCATTTTGTTTTCTACCTGGAAAAATACTTCCTCATGTCTAATCTGTATCACATACGCTAATGTAATTATCTCTGTTGAAAGGTCATGGATGTTACTTAAGCCAGTTACCATTTTCATGCACTTTAATGAAAACCCGCCTTAAAATATGCCTGTTGCTGACATGCTCACTAAGAATTTTAATCTGGCCTCTCTGGCCCCCTTGTTTAATTCCAGTTGTCATTCTCTGTATGCTTCCTTTTGGCATGGCCTGTTTTTTATTAAACTGTCACTGGAATGTTCTTGCCTTTAATATGGCTTTTTGGAGAGGAACGGGCATTGTCTTTTTCATAGTTTGGAAAGGGACGGGTGATAATCTTAACTTTACTGACAAAAGAGTGTAGCTTTGTAACCCTGTTTTGAATGATTTGAGAGTAAAAACAAGCAGGTTTTCTTCCTTAAGCCCAGAAGTACTGCCACGCAGAGAGTTCAGGAAGCAGGGCTGGAGCTCTGGAACATTTTACATTTGAAGGGCAAACTCTATTTTCCTAAGAACAAGTGTGAAATTAGAATCTGGAGTGACCTGGAGGATGTAGGTTTTGCAGCCAAGGCACTTAGGCTTCTCTGGAAAGGAGAAGCCACAGATTGCCTGGGGCATCTGCAGAAAACAGCAGAAAGTTCAGGACTATGTGTTAAATCCATCATTGCTAGATTAAACCCAGTGAATCGCAACTCTGTGCATGGATGGAGAGAGTGGGACAGCGGGGTAAGTTTGCAGAAGGCAGAGAATTGTGTCTGTTTTATTCACTCTTGTACCCCCAGGCCTTGTTCTGTTCACTCACCAACTATTCAGTACCTATTATGAGCCAGGCCCTGTATCAGTGAACAAAACGGGTTAAGATTTCTGCTTTCCGGAGCTGAACTTCTAGCATGGAGTCAGGGTGGGGGAGAAAGATACAAATAAAAAGCAATAAAGATGTAAATTATAAGGGGAGAAGGGGGAGGAGGAGGGATAGATTGAGAGTTTGGGATTGACATGTACACACTGCTGTATTTAAAATAGATAACCAACAAGGACCTACTGTAGAGCACAGGGAACTTGGCTCAATACTCTGTAATAACCTCAATGGGAAAAGAACTTGAAAAAGAATAGATACATGGATATGTATAACTGAATCACTTGGCTGTACACCTGAAACTAACACAACATTGTTAGTCAACCATAGTCCAATATAAAATTTAAAAAAAGTAAATTATAGTATGTTAGCAGGTAGCACATGTTATGAAACAAGAAAGCATAAAGCAGAGTAAAAAAGATACAAGAAGTCTGCAATTTAAATTGCAATTTAAAATATAACGGTCAGGCTAGTCTTCACTGAAAGGAGATTTGAGCAAAGACTGGAAGTGAGAGTAACCTGGCACCTAGAACAATATGTGGCTCAGAGAAGATTTGTTAAATGAACAGATAAGTAAACTCTATCTTTCCACTCAATGCGTGTGTTCTTCAAGTGAGCTTGAGATGGGGTGCGGGAATCTGCTGCACCTTAGGGAGATCTAGACATTGATTATCTCCCCACAATGAACTTTCCTAGTGCTAAGGATTTCCATACGCCTCAACTCCTAGTTGTAAGCCAATAATTTTATCAGATGCTCAACTTTGATTGAGTGATGTGTTTCAAAGCCAGGGGAAGAATTGGTCTTATTGAATTTACTAAAATGTGCAGTGATATAGTATTATGATTTTTAACTGGTTCTTCCTCAAGCAAACTCTGCAAAATACATGTCTGTCCATGGAGCTGGATATTGCATGTGTTAGTTAGGTAATGGTTGTGGGTGGAGGGCTTGTGGAGATTTGTAGATTTGGGGTAGAAAAGCCAAGTTCCTCTCACTTCACAATTTTGCCTGGGGCTGGCCCTGTGGGAGAATTTTAATAGTGAACATTCTTCATGGCTCTAAAATTATTTAATTTCATGGTGATTTTACAACCCCCGTTTTAAGACTTGAGACACAATGAAAGCAGATCATTTGTCTGAGCTCCTCCAGAGTGAAAACACAAAAGCCAATAAAAAGTTTCATGCTGCCAGAAGCCTGAGCTCTCATGCTAAACACTAGATCCAAATGGACTGAGTTTAGAGGACTTGGAGATGATTAAATCATTCATTCATTTATTTGAAAAATATATTTGAACACTGTGTTTCAGTCTCTGAGACGGCTGTCCTGTTATTTATGTTCTTATGTGGTAGTTTCCTTCTATAATCCTTGGGGCCAACCTGGGTGACCAAGAGGACTTTGTGGAAATGACAGGGTATGACTTAGGAGGCTGGAAATGACAGGGTATGACTTAGGAGGCTAAGACAGAAAACACATGGTTGCTTTCATCTTGCTTTCTTGGGGTGCATTTGCTGTGGGGGAAGCCATCATGTCCTGAGCAGCTCCCAGGAGAGGCCCCAGAGGTGAGGAACCAAGTCCTCCTGGCCACAGCCAGCACCAACTTGGCAGTCATGTGAGTGGGCTACTTTGGAAGTAAATCTTCCTGGCCCACTCACTCAAGCCTTCTGATGACTGTAGCCTTCCGAGACTTCTTGATTGCAACCTCCCAGAAAGACTCTAACCTAGAACCATCCAGTGAAGCTGCTCCCAAATTCCTTATTCACAGAAACTGTGAGATAATAAAATTTGCTACAATAGCTCACAGAACTGAGGAAACACTTTACGTCTCTTTACCAGTTTATTGCAAAGAATACAACTCAGGAGCAGCCAGATGGAAGAGAAGCACAGGGCAAGGTATGGAAAAAGTGAGTGGAGCTTCCATGCCCTCACTGGGGGTACCACCCTCCTAACACCTTGATGTGTTCACCAAGCCAGAACCTTTCTGAACCTCGTTGTTTAGGATTTTGACAAAGGTAACATTACATAAGAATGCTGGATCAAATCATTTGTTGTTAGTGATTGAACTCAACCTCCAGCCCCTCTCCCCTCTGAGGGCCAGGGAGGGGCTGGGAAATGATTGAGCGGGTGGGGCTGAAATTTCCAACACTCTAACCATGGCTTGGTCTTTCTGGCCACCAGCCCCACCCTGAAGCTACCTAGAGGTCCCAGGCCACCAGTCATCTCATTAGCATATAAAAGACACTCTTGGGGAATTCCCTGTCGGTCCAGACTTGGTGCCCTCACTGTGGTCACCCAGGTTCAATCCCTGGTCGGAGAACTAAGATCCCGAAAGCAGCAAAAAACAAACAAAAAAAGACACATCCTTGCAGAAATTCCAAGGGTCTTAGAAGCTGTGTGCCAGGAACTGTAGATAAAGATGATTCTATATATTTTCCATTATTCCACAATTGTTTTAAGCCAAACTAAACTCTGAGGTATTATTTTACTCAGTAGTTGATAACTAATCCAGATGTGGGGTGCTGCCATAACAAAATCCTGAACCTACGAGTGTGACTTTGAAATGGGGTAATGGACAGAAGGACTTTGAGAAGGGTGAGAGTGAAAGCCTAAACAATGCAGAGATATCTGAAGTCAAGCTCTACCAAACTGGGTTGTAACTTTATATTTTATTTATTTATTTGTTTTTATTTTTAACACCTTTATTGGAGTATAATTGCTTTACAATGGTGTGTTAGTTTCTGCTTTATAACAAAGTGAATCAGCTATACATATACATATATCCCCATATCTCCTCCCTCTTACGTCTCCCTCCCACCCTCCCTATCCCACCCCTCTAGGTGGTCACAAAGCACCGAGCTGATCTCCCTGTGCTATGCGGCTGCTTCCCACTAGCTATCTATTTTACGTTTGGTAGTGTATATATGTCCATGCCACTCTCTCACTTCGTCTCAGCTTACCCTTCCCCCTCCCCATGTCCTCAAGTCCATCCTCTACGTCTGCATCTTTATTCCTGCCCTGCCCCTACTTTCCTCAGAACTTTTTTTTTTTTAGATTCCATATATATGTGTTAGCATACGGTATTTGTTTTTCTCTTTGTGACTTACTTCACTCCGTATGACAGACTCTAAGTCCATCCACCTCACACAAGTAAATCAATTCCATTTCTTTTTATGGCTGAAAAATATTCCACTGTATATATGTGCCACATCTTCTTTATCCATTCATTTGTTGATGGACACTTAGATTGCTTCCATGCCCTGGCTATTGTAAATAGTGCTGCAATGAACATTGTGGTACATGACTCTTTTTGAATTATGGTTTTCTCAGGGTATATGCCCAGTAGTGGGATTGCTGGGTCATATGCTAGTTCTATTTTTAGTTTTTTAAGGAGCCTCCATACTGTTCTCCATAGTGGCTGTAACAATTTACATTCCCACCAACAGTGCAAGAGGGTTCCCTTTTCTCCACACCCTCTCCAGCATTTATTGTTTGTAGATTTTTTGATGATGGCCATTCTGACTGGTGTGAGGTGATACCTCATTGTAGTTTTGATTTGCATTTCTCTGATTAGTGATGTTGAGCATCTTTCATGTGTTTGTTGGCCATCTGTATGTCTTCTTTGGAGAAATGTCTATTTAGGCCTTCTGCCCATTTTTGGATTGGGTTGTTTGTTTCTTTGATATTGAGCTGCATGAGCTGCTTGTATATTTTGAGATCAATCTTTGTCAGTTGCTTCATTTGCAAATATTTTCTCCCATTCTGAGGGTTGTATTTTCATCTTGTTTATGGTTTCCTTTGCTGTGCAATAGTTTTTAAGTTTCAGTAGGTCCCATTTGTTTATTTTTGTTTTTATTTCCATTTCTCTAAGAAGTGGGTCAAAAGGATCTTGCTGTGATTTATGTCAAAGAGTGTTCTCCCTCTGTTTTCCTCTAACAGTTTTATAGTGTCTGGCCTTACATGTAGTTCTTTAATCCATTCTGAGTTTATTTTTGTATATGGTGTTAGGGAGTGTTCTAATTTCATTCTTTACATGCAGCTGTCCAGTTTTCCCAGTACCACTTATTGAAGAGGCTGTCTTTTCTCCATTGAATATTCTTGCTTCCTTTATCAAAGGTAAGGTGACCATATGTGTGTGGGTTTATCTCTGGGCTTTCTATACTGTTTCATTGATCTATATTTCTATTTTTGGGCCAGTACCATGGTGTCTTGATTACTGTAGCTTTGTAGTTTAGTCTGAAGTCCAGGCACCTGATTCCTCCAGCTCCGTTTTTCTTTCTCAAGATTGCTTTGTCTTTTTGGGGTCCTTTGTGTTTCCATACAAATTGTGCAATTTTTTGTTCTAGTCTGTGAAAAATGCTATTGGTAGTTTGATAGGGATTGCATTGAATCTGTAGATTGCTTTGGGTATTATAGTCATTTTCACAATGTTGATTCTTCCAATCTAAGAATAGGGTATATCTCTCCATCTGTTGTATCATCTTTAATTTCTTTCATCAGTCTCTTATAGTTTTCTGCATACACGTCTTTTGTCTCCTTAGGTAGGTTTATTCCTAGGTATTTTTTTCTTTTTGTTGCAGTGGTAAATGGTAGTGTTTCTTTAATTTCTCTTTTAGATTTTTCATCATTAGTGTATAGGAATGCAAGAGACTTCTGTGCATTAATTTTGTATCCTGCTACTTTACTAAATTCATTGATTAGTCCTAGTAGTTTTCTAGGAGCATCTTTAGGATTCTCTATGAATAGTATCATGTCATCTGCAAACAGTGACACTTTTACTTCTTCTTTTCCAATTTGGATTCCTTTTATTTCTATAGTGGTGAGAGTTGGCAACCTTGTCTTGTTCCTGATCTTAGTGGAAGTGGTTTCAGTTTTTCACCATTGAGAACAATGTTGGCTGTCAGTTTGTCATATATGGCCTTTATTATGTTGAGGTAAGTTCCCTCTATGCCTACCTTCTGGAGGGTTTTTATCATAAATGGGTGTTAAATTTTGTCAAAAGCATTTTCTGCATCTCTGGAGATGATCATATGGTTTTTATCCTTCAATTTGTTAATATGGTGTATCACACTGACTGATTTGCATATTTTGAAGAATCTTTGAATTCCTGGGATAAACCCCACTTGATCATGGTGTATGATGCTTTTAATGTGTTGTTGGATTCTGTTTGCTAGTATTTTGTTGAGGATTTTTGCTTCTATGTTCATCAGTGATATTTGCCTGTAATTTTCTTTTATGATGACATGTTTGTCTGGTTCTGGTATCAGGGTGATGGTGACCTCATAGAATGAGTTTGGGAGTGTTCCTCCCTCTGCTATATTTTGGAAGAGTTGGAGAAGGATAGGTGTTAACTCTTCTCTAAATGTTTGATAGAATTTGCCTGTGAAGGCATCTGGTTCTGGGCTTTTGTTTGTTCGAAGATTTTTAATCACAGTTTCAATTTCAGTGCTTGTGATTGGTCTGTTTATATTTTCTATTTCTTCCTGGTCCAGTCTCAGAAGGTTGTGCTTTTCTAAGAATTTGTCCATTTCTTCCAGGTTGTCCATTTTATTGGCATATACTTGCTTGTAGTAATCTCTCATGATCCTTTGTATTTCTGCAGTGTCAGTTGTTACTTCTCCTTTTTCATTTCTAATTCTATTGATTTGAGTCTTCTCCCTTTTTTTCTTGATGAGTCTAGCTAATGGTTGACCAATTTTGTTTGCCTTTTCAAAGAACCAGCTTTCTGCTTTATTAATCTTTGCTACTGTTTCCTTCATTTCTTTTTCAATTATTTCTGATCTGATCTTTATGATTTCTTTCCTTCTGCTAACCTTGGGTATTTTTTTGTTCTTCTTTCTCTAATTGCTTTAGGTGTAAGTTTAGGTTGTGTTTTTTTCCTATTTAATTTAATTAATTAATTAATTTTATTTTTTTTATACAACAGGTTCTTATTAGTTATCTGTTTTATACATATTAGTGCATATATGTCAATCCCAATCTCCCAATTCATCCCACAACCACCACTCCCCGTACCAGTTTCCCCCCCTTGGTGTCCATATATTTGTCTGCTACATCTGTGTCTCTATTTCTGCCCTGCAAACCGGTTCATCTGTACCATTTTTTTAGGTTCCACATATATGCGTTAATATACGATATTTGTTTTTCTCTTTCTGACTTACTTCACTCTGTATGACAGTCTCTAGATCCATCCCTGCCTCTACAAATGACCCAATATTGTTCCTTTTTATGGCTGAGTAATATTCCATTGTATATATGTACTACATCTTCTTTATCCATTTGTCTGTCGATGGGTTAGGTTGTTTATTTGAGATTTTTCTTGTTTCTTGAGGTGAGATTGAATTGCTATAAACTTCCTTCTTAGAACTGCTTTTGCTGCATCCCATAGGTTTTGGCTCATCGTGTTTTCATTGTCATTTGTTTCTAGATATTTTTTGATCTCCTCTTTGATTTTTTCAGTGATGTCTTGGTTATTTAGTAGGTATTGTTTATCCTCCATGTATTTGTATTTTTTACAATTTTTTTCCTGGAGCTGATGTCTGGTGTCATAGCATTGTGTTTGGAAAAGATACTTGATACGATTTCAATTTCCTTAAATTTACCAAGGCTTTTTTTGTGACCCAAGATATGATCTATTCTGGAGAATATTCCATGAGCACTTGAGAAGAAAGTGTATATTCTGTTGTTTTTGGATGGAATGTCCTATAAATATCAATTAAGTCCATCTTATTTAATGTTTCATTTAAAGCTTGTGTTTCCTTATTTATTTTCATTCTGGATGATCTGTCCATTGGTGAAAATGGGGTGTTAAAGTCCCCTACTCTGACTGTGTTACTGTTGATTTCCCCTTTTATGGCTGTTAGCTTTTGCCTTATGTCTTGAAGTGCTCCTATGTTGGGTGCATAAATATTTACAGTTGTTGTATCTTCTTCTTTGTTGATGCCTTGATCATTATGTAGTGTCCTTCTTTGTCTCTTGTAATAGTCTTTATTTTAAAGTCTATTTTGTCTTATGTGAGAATTGCTACTCCAGCTTTCTTTTGATTTCCATTTGCATGGAATATCTTTATCCAACCCCTCACTTTCAGTCTGTATGTGTCCCTAGGTCTGAAGTGGGTCTCTTGTAGACAGCATATATACGGGTCTTGTTTTTGTATCCATTCAGCCAGTCTATGTCTTTTGGTTGGAGCATTTAACCCATTTACATTTAAGGTAGTTATCGATATGTATATTCCTATTACCATTTTCTTAATTGTTTTGGGTTTGTTATTGTAGGTCTTTTCCTTCCATTTTGTTTCCTGCGTAGAGAAGTTCCTTTAGCATTTTTTGTAAAGCTGGTTTGGTGGTGCTGAATTCTCTTAAATTTTTCTTGTCTGTAAAGGTTTTAATTTCTACACTGAATCTGAATGAGGTCCTTGCTGGGTAGAGTAATCTTGGTTGTAGGTTTTCCCCTTTTATCACTTTAAATATGTCCTGCCACTCCCTTCTGGCTTGCAGAGTTTCTGTTGAAAGATCAGCTGTTAACCTTATGGGGATTCCCTTGTATGTTATTTGTTGTTTTTCCCTTGTTGCTCTTAATAGTTTTTCTTTGTATTTAATTTTTGATAGTTTGATTAATATGTGTCTTGATGTGTTTCTCCTTGGATTTATCCTGTATGGGACTCTCTGTGCTTCCTGGACTGGATTAACTATTTCCTTTCCCATATTAGGGAAGTTTTCAACTATAATCTCTTCAAATATTCTCTCAATCCCTTTCTTTTTCTCTTTTTCTTCTCGTACCCCTATAATTCTAATGTTGGTGCATTTAATACCGTCCCAGAGGTCTCTGAGACTGTCCTCACTTCTTTTTATTCTTTTTTCTTTATTCTGCTCTGTGGTAGTTATTTCCACTATTTTATCTTCCAGGTCACTTATCCATTCTTCTGCCTCAATTATTCTGCTATTGATTCCTTCTAGAGAGTTTTTAATTTCATTTATTGTGTTGTTCATCATCGTTTCCTCTTTAGTTCTTCTAGGTCCTTGTTAAATGTTTCTTGTATTTTCTCCATTCTATTTCCAAGATTTTGGATCATCTTTTCTATCATTACTCTGAATTATTTTTCAGGTAGACTGCCTATTTCCTCTTCAGTTGTTTGGTCTGGTGGGGTTTTACCTTGCTCCTTCATCTGCTGTGTATTTCTCTGTCTTCTCATTTTGCTTAACTTACTGTGTTTGGGGTCTCCTTTTCCCAGGCTGCAGGTTCATAGTTCCCGTTGTTTTTGGTGTCTGCCCCCAGTGGGTAAGGCTGGTTCAGTGGGTTGTGTAGGCTTCCTGGTGGAGGGGACTAGTGCCTGTGTTCTGGTGGGTGAGGCTGGATCTTGTCTTTGTGGTTGGCAGGACCACGTCTGGTGTGTGTTTTGGGGTTTCTGTGAACTTATTATGATTTTAGACAGCCTCTCTGCTAATGGGTGGTGTTGTGTTGTTGTCTTGCTAGTTTTTTGGCATAGGGTGTCCAGCACTGTAGCTTGCTGGTCGTTGAGTGGAGCTGGGTCTTAGCATTGAGATGGAGATCTCTGGGAGAGATTTCACCGATTGATATTACGTGGAGCCAGGAGGCCTCTGGTGGACGAATATCCTGAACTTGGCTCTCCCACGTCAGAGGCTCAGGCCTGACACCTGACCGGAGCACCAAGACCCTGTCAGCCACATGGCTGGTAGCACAGGGAACTCTCCTCAACAGTCTGTAATAACCTACCTGGGTATATGACTGTTGTCTCCTTTTCTTCACATCCCAGGGCTCTTTGCTCAAAAAAGGTGAGCAGGTTCAGCTTAGAGACAGCAGCTCCATTTCTTCCCCTTCCTCCTCCACTTCCAGGTTTCTTTCTCAGGCAATATTATGTAGCTATGTCACACCTGTACATCTTATTTTTTTTTTTGCGGTATGCGGGCCTCTCACTGTTGTGGCATCTCCCGTTGCGGAGCACAGGCTCCGGACGCACAGGCTCAGCGGCCATGGCCCATGGGCCCAGCCGCTCCACGGTGTGTGGGATCCCCCCGGACTGGGGCATGAACCCGCGTCCCCTGCACCGGCAGGCGGACTCTCAACCACTGCGCCACCAGGGAAGCCCTGTGTGCAGGTTTTTGTATGGACGTAAGTTTTCATCTCCTTTGGGTAAATACCAAAGTCCGATTGACAGATTGTATGGTAAGAATATGTTTAGTTTTATAATGCCAAGCTGTCTTCCAAAGTGGCTGTACTGTTCTGCATTCCCACCAGCAATGAATGAGAGTTCCTATTGCTCCTCATCCTCATCATCACTTGGTGTTGTCCGTGTTCAGGATTTTGGCCACTCTAGTAAGTGCATAGTGGTATCTCATTGTTGTTTGAATCACCTTAACTTAAAAAAATTAATATAAGCTACTTTTTAGTAGATCTTAACTTTTAATTCACCCCCTACACGTTTGAGTGCCTATAATGTGTAAGTCACCTGTGTTTAGCTTCGTAGGAAGATAAAAGGATTCCACAGGGCAAAATAGACATTTAAAAATTTAACTGGTTCTGTAGGCTGTATGTAGGCTATTGTGTGGGCCATCTCACTTAAAAACAGAACAAAGAGGGGCTCTGTCACATACCAGGCATGCCCTGCCCAGCGGGTTTAATTCATGCTGGATGATGGCTGCTTCCTGGGATTAGTACACTAATGCATGGATGGAGAGTTGCTTTTTTCTGCTTAGAACTCTTTCATTAAACGAATCCTGCCTCCTGCCCCTCTGTTGACAATCTCTAATGTATATGAATAAGTTTCAAGAAAAAAAAGCAACATGCAGAACAGTATATATAGCAAGTTACCACATGTTTAAAATGGGAGAAAATATTTATACATAGCTCTTTGTTCATTATTACTATTATTATTGAATACTACTAAGTAATAGGCATTTTGCTAGGTGCTCAGGATACAGAAGTAAACAAAACAGATGAAATCAATGCCCTTGGGGAGCTTTTACACTAAGGGTGTAAATAAATTTGATTTATTTTAGACAGTACTATTTAGAGTATGGTGTTTCATTTGTAAGAACTAAATAAGACACCTTTAAACTGGGAGATGATGTTTTAGAATCAATGAAATAAAAGGTAGTGATACGACTTCTATGAGTGTACAGGACTCAAGCCAAGCGTGCTGAAAAGACAACTCAAGTGCTCTTCACTAACAATTACAAGTAGCCGTGTTGGACGAGGGGAATTCCATGGATTCCTCTTAGAATTCAAGGAGGAGTTGAACAGCCAGTCCTGAGGGCCATGTGGACCCCAACTGTGACATTAATGAGACTCAGCTCTCAACTCCTAGTTTCTGTGTCTCTTCACTTAATTTTTTAGAGAAAAATCATTACAGTATGACTCAAAGCAAGACTGGCTTGCTTGCTCAGGAGCCAGGCTCCCCTCTCAACCACTACGCCACCAGGGAAGCCCTCGGGGGCCTCTTAACCCACTCCTTGCCGGCATCCAGGTTGGCCTTGACTCTTCTTCATTTTGACGCTGGGTTTGGAACCGCTATCCATTCCTGAGCATGTGAAAGTGTCTGGAAATCCTGAAAGCTATTTTGCTTATTTGGCTTTTGTCAAAAGGAGCAATCTGCCCGAGGTGTTCTGTTTGTCCTCATAACACACTCTGATGACAGCTCCGTCTCCCACCAGCCCCTATAAAGAAAGGGTGGCTCTGTGAAAGTTGCCCCTGGTGTTTTCAGCACATTTGTTCTCAGCAGGCTTGCTGATAGCATGTGAATCCCTCCTGCGGCATGGAGTGTGGCGTCCCTCTGGGAGAGAGCAGGACAGCCTCTTCCATCCAGCTCCCGTGGACGTTGACCTGACCGTGTCCACTCTAGCTCATTGTTGAAGAATAACAAGGATGAGAATATCATGTGTCCTTCTGGACTTTATCTGAGGAGGAGAGGTGGAGTTAAAAGTAGGTTATTTTGAAACAGGAAGCTCCTTTTGATCAAAGGTTATCAGTCCATTATATTCCATTTGGATAAAACATTTCTCAGAAGGGCTCTGGGTGAGCACAGGTGTCTGTGCAGTGTATCCTGAAGGCTTTGCAAGGTCTGGAATGAACCTGGTGTTCAATCCTGCACAGTCCAATACAGGAACCACCAGCACGTGGCTACTGAGTATTTGAAATGTGACTGGTCCAAACTGAGAGGTGCTCTGAGGGTAAAATACACACCAGCTTTCAAAGACTTAGTGCAGAAAAAAACTGTGAACGATCCCATTCATAATGTTTTATTGATTACATGGTAAAATAATATATTTGATACATGGGTTAAATATTAAAGTATTATTAAAATTGATTTCACCTGTTTCTTTTTACCTTTCAAAAATTTTCTGGCAGCCACTTTAAAATTATGTCTATGTCTTAAACTTTGTGGCTCAAATGATATTTCTGGTGCACAGTGCTTGTCCAAATATTGTACAAGTGTTTCTTCTTCAAGGTTACTTGGGTGTTTTTTACAAGTTGTCTTTCTATTAAAAGCTTAGTTCCTACCTTCTAGAAACTGAGAACCGATACCTCATTTAGCTATTTTTCTCTCTCCTTGATTGCTTTATGTTTGGTTCAGATGACTTAGCAATTTTCTACCAAATACTAAAATATATATTTGAATCTCTTTGCCTCTCTTCATGTATTTCTATTTCTTTATTTTTTCTATTTCTTCATCTTTAAACCAGAGTGTTGGAAGTGATATAATTCCAAAGGCTCCTTCTGTTTTATAATTCCATTTTAAAATTTGAGACCTTAAGAGGAGGAGGGAAATCTAGATTACTCTTGGAGAGTCTTGACATTTGAGGAGTGAGAGAGTTTTCTGAAGATAAAATCATCTTTTCCAATTCCATTCCGGCTGAGACGGAACCCTGGAATCACAGCCTGTGGAGAGGCCCGGGCTGAGCAGACAAAGAGAGGCAATGCTGCCTCCTACTGGGATAGAGGGGAGCTGCAAGTCTACAGTGGGGTGTCCAGGGCAGTGGCGGCTATGCTGGTCACATCCAGAGCCAGGCCCACAGCTCATGTGGCAGACACTCTGTGTGTGTGTGGATCCCAGCAACTCCCCTATCGTGCTTGCCCCAAACCTTTTTCAAGGCTCTCACATGTGATGCAAATAGGACAGCTCCCTTCTGGTTACAGCGCTCACTCTAAGGGTCTCTGTGGTCTGGGCCGGTGAAGCTGCAAGGATGTGGATGCAGGAGCCGCCCCTTCGTGGTCCCAGCCCCAAGGAGACAGCAGGTCCATGGGAAGGTGACTGACAGGCCAGGAGAAGCCAGAGGTTGGTCCAAACTGGGCTTCTTCCCCCTTTGAGCAGGAGTCCTGACCAATATGGTCTACAAAGCAGCTCTTTAGAAGAAGATGAGCTGACTTTCTGAGTAAATACAACGATGGATCAGGAATGTAAATAGAAGGGATATGTACCCTCTTCTCTGCCTATGTGATATATTTAAGAGAAAGGGAATCTGAGTGACACAGGAAGCCACGGCTCTGGTGCCAGACAAATGTGTCAAGAAGCCGGAATGATGAGTTTGTCCATTTCCGTTACTCTGTTGGCTCGACTCTCCTACCCTATCACCTCTCCGTCCTCCCAATCTCATCACCGCTTTGCTGCCCTCTATGCCTTTTCACTTCTCACCTCATCTTCCCAACACAGGACACACTCTACAAACACACACACACACTCCACTCCTTGGTAGTAAAGAACGCAAAGGAGTACACTTACCTGTGTTACTTCAAGTAAGGTGGGTTTTGCTAGTATGTATATGGAGATAAGGAAAACATAATCTCAAGCTCTTGGCCAGGCCCCTTTGGAATCAAGGGAAAGCCACACAACCTCCAGAGAGGAATAAGAACCACAGGACAGCAGAGCAGCTCAGAGTCCAGAATGAATTCTGGACCTAGGAAAGTCATTTTGTACCCACGCTGGCCTAGAGATGGGTTATCTTGTTGCCTTGCCTGAGCTCCTGTCTTCCCTTCCTCCCAGATGCTGGAATGTGTTGATCTTCAAGGGGTCGACCCTTAAGGGACACCTTTCCTTTGTGTGTGTGTCTCTAACATACTCCAAACAACAGCTTCTGGGAATTCCCTGGTGGTCCAGTGGTTAGGACTGGGTGCTTTCACTTCCAGGGCCCGGGGTTCAATCCCTGGTCAGGGAACTAAGATCCTGCAAGCCAAAAAACAAACAGAACACCCCCCCAAAAAAAAAAACCCCCAACAACTTCATTCTCTACTTGCCACGACTTTCACTACTACCTGCCCACGCAATACATATATTGATGTCGCTCTCTGCCCATCCTTAATTCCTTATCTGAGTTCTGGATTTATATTTCCAACTATCTGTTTACTCTGTCACCTTAGATGTCCTGCCGGTCCCCAACCAGAGCCCGCCATCCTCCTCCTCTAATCCATCTCACCTCCTTTCTTCCCATGCACACTTGGGGTAACTCTCCCAAGGTAGAAACTATAAAGATACCCACAGTCCCTCATACCCCCTCTTCAAGCCCTGGGATCCACAGAAGTGTCCTGGCTCCATCCCTGGCCCAGTGCCTGCCACGGTCTTGGTCCTGGTCCTCCTGAGTGCACCCGGGAAGAAGGAAACAGCCTCCTGTCTGCTGCCTGTTTGCCTCCCATAACCAGTCATCTCTGGTCCCCATTCAATGGATCTGCTTCAAAAGCAAACCTAGGGTTACAGAGACACTCTCTGAATGTGGGAGAAAGGGGACATCTCCACAGATACTTAACAGTAAAACGTTGGGAGCATAAACATCAAGTTCAAGAAGCAAAAAAAGATACCAAATAATATCATGATTATTCAACGCAGTTCTGGTTTTTCTTATTTAACATGGTTAAACCACTTCCCCAATAGAATTAGTTGCTCTGCCCTCTAGGCCCCTACAGGCCGTCCTCCATGCTCCACAGAGACCTGGAAAGCCTCGTGCTAAACCTGTCAGAGCCACGAGATGAAGAAGACTGGGTCCCCAGATTTCTGCTTGGATGAGGCATGCACTTGTGAGCAATGCCCACTGTGAACTGTATGTGAAGGAGAAATCAACATCCGTCATGTTTGAGCCTAGTTTGTTACACGTTCTAGAATTCCCTTAACCAATACATCTGTCTTGAATATTAGGAACCTATGGTTCCTAAAGCAGTGCTTGGAGCATGGTAGGAACTTATGCCCTCGGAACCCTGGATTTTACTAGAAAACAGAGCCTGGTGTTTAAGCAGTAGAGTGAGGGTCACCCCTGACATGCAGGAGTCAGACTCTGGAACTTTGCAGAGAAGTGTAGTTGTCCACATCACTGGAATAATGAGAATGCTACCAGGAGGAGGAAAATGTAAGGTAGTTTTCCCCCCATTTCAGTTCTCCTCAGATTCCTCAAATCCGATCGTCCAGAATTACCTGAAGTTACTTCATTCACAGACAATAGGAACTGGGGCATTTCAGTGTGAGGATCAGCACTTACACTCTGAGAAGAGTCTTCTGTGCACAATCCCTGATAGCTATTTAAAGCAAATGGAAGATTGAGACTATAAGTCGGTGGGGGGTGGGGCAGGGAGAGATCTTAGCTCTGTGCTCAAGGACTAAATAAAAAGGCTGGCTAAGTCGTGTGGTCCCATGGCTGGCACTGTCCCAGGATGTGAAGTCTGGACAGTTGGAGGACCAGCAGTCTTGAAGGAAAAAAGACAGTGATGCCTGAGGTTACTCTCCAAGCACTTCCCACCTCACCCTGCCTCTCCTCCTTCCTCGAAACTCTTCCCAAGGGAAGAGTCCCCACCGACTGTGTTTGCACGAGGCGTGTGTGCTGTTACACATCACCATGAAACACTGCCTTCTCCTCGAGGTCTTTTTTTTTTTTTTTTGCGGTACGAGGGCCTCTCACTGTTGTGGCCTCTCTCGTTGTGGAGCACAGGCTCCGGACGCGCAGGCCCAGCGGCCATGGCTCACGGGCCCAGCCGCTCCACGGCATGTGGGATCTTCCCGGACCAGGGCACGAACCCGTGTCCCCTGCATCAGCAGGCGGACTCTCAACCACTATGCCAGCAGGGAAGCCCTCGAGGTCTTTTTTGATTGAAGAAGTAAAATTATACTGGCTCTCCCCACTCTCATTTTTACTCTCAATTAGAGAGAAAAGACTAGACCTCTGTCCAAGTAGGGCAAGGGGCAGCCTACAACATGGGATCTTTAATCAAGACAATGGGCAGTTGACAAGAAAAGCCATTGTAGGTGGGCGTTGCAGGAGGTCAGCAGATATACACGGGATAGGAGAGACCTCGGAACTCACCACCCCCATCCACTCCCATAAAGGGCTATAGTCAGGGTTATACACTGCACTAAGCTTCTGGTTCCTGCACACAAATAGCCAGGTTCTGTGCCATGTGACACTGCCCCCAGGGCCACAGCTTGTTGAACAGACATGGAGTCCAACCCAAGGGTAGCTAATTTAGGCTTGTGCTGCCAGCTTGAGGATCAGCATGCTGGACACTCCATCTGTCCTGCTCCTATGGTTGGGCCTCCATCTCTGGGAGAGACCCGGGACAAAGCCCCATGAGGAGCGCGGCCAGGTTGTATCATCAGGTGGTCGCATAAGGGAGGCTGTCAAAGATGCAAAAATACCGACATTTTTCCATAGCCGCTACCTGGGCCCCTCAATGTCCTTCTGCTGCCCCCAGCTACCCAGACCACCTTCCTCAGGAACCCTATGAACCAGCAACCAAATGAGTAGTACCTGTACGTCTGGGGCCCCTGAGACCTTGCTCCAGTACCTGGCACAGTCAGTTTGGTGCCCATGAGCAGGGCAGAAAAGGCTGGGGTGCTGAGACTTGTCCCAGGTCAGGGAGGTGCCTGGACAGGGAACAGGGGACTGACACTGCCCAGCTCTGCTGTGGACAGTTGTGAGCAGGCAGGGGTGGAATCAACACTTCTCCAGGTGGCCTCCCTCCTCTGCCCCTCACTGAGTCTCTCAGCCCTGGACCGCACTCACTGCAGAGACGGTCTGCTCCCTGGGATCTGGTCACCTCCGCAAACCAGAGTGGTAGCTTGTTATGTCACTTTTCTGCTGCTGCCAGTAACAAAGTACCACAGACTTAGTGGCTTAAAACAATACAAATGTATTATCTCACAGGGCTGGGGCTCAGAAGTCTAAAATCAAGGTGTTGGCACGGTTGTGTTCTTTCCAGAGGCTTCAGGGAAGAATCTGTTTGCTTGGCTGTTCTCAACTTGCTTAAGTTGCCTGCATCCCTTGGCTCGTGGCCCCTTCCTCACACGACTCCTAATTTTTTGCCCCCATCATCACATCTCCTACGCCTCACTCTCACCCTCCTGCTCCCCTCTTTTAAGGATGCCTAGGATGACATTGTGCCCACCTGGATAGTCTCCCTATTTCCAGATCCTTAATTAATCACACCTGCAAGATCCCTTTTACCATATTTATAGGGATTAGGACGTGGATGTCTTTGAGGGACCGTTACACCCCAGGCCTGCCGGGTAATAGAGGGACCCCCATGTGTGGCTTCTCTTTGGGAGCCTCACACCTGCTACAGGAAGGGAGACCAGAGTATGAATCAAAACTCATACAGAGGACTGGCGAAGATTTCTCCCTCCATATTCATAGAGTTGTTCATACTCATGTGAAAGTATGAAGATGACACATGTTAGCGGTGCATTAAATATTTTTACTGAACACAGCAAAAATTATGTGGAATGGGGGCACTGCTGAAAAATAACAGCATATTTGTGAGGTGTGGTTTGTGCATGACAAAGGCTTCTTTTGCCCAAGTGTTTCCTTCCTGTTTTAATTGACTAGGGCTGCTATAACAAAACCCTACAGACTGGGTGGCTTAAAGAGCACAATTTATTTTCTCACAGTTCTCGAGGCTGGAAGTCCAAGATCAAGGTGTCAACAATACTGGTATCTGCCGAGACCTCTCTCCTTAGCTTGCAGAGGGAAGTCTTCTCTATGTGCCCTCACATGGCCGTCCTTCTGTGTATGCACCACTGTTATCTCTACTTCTTCTTCTTATAAGGACACCTATCATATTGGATTAGGGTCCCACCCATAAGGCCTCGTTTTAATTTAATACCGTCTCTGCCCAAATTCCCATCATTGATCCCTCTTAATGGTCTTTTTCAGGAGATTCATGGTTTTTTTCCAGGGTTTTTTGTTTTTGTCTTTTTTTTATAATCTTTATCAGAGGATAATTGCTTTACAATGGGGTGTCAGTTTCTGCTTTATAACAAAGTGCATCAGTTATACATATACATATGTCCCCATATCTCTTCCCTCTTGCATCTCCCTCCCTCCCACCCTCCCTATCCCACCCTTCTACCTGGTCACAAAGCACTGAGCTGATCTCCCTGAGCTATGTGGCTGCTTCCCACTAGCTATCTATTTTACGTTTGGTAGTGTATATATGTCCATGCCACTCTCTCCCAGCTTACCCTTCCCCCTCCCCGTATCCTCAGGTCCATTCTCTAGTAGGTCTGCATCTTTATTCCCATCTTACCCCTAGGTTCTTCTGACCATTTTTTTTTTTAGATTCCATATATATGCATTAGCATACGGTATTTGTTTTTCTCTTTCTGACTTACTTCACTCTGTATGACAGTCTCTAGGTCCATCCACCTCACGACAAATAACTCAGTTTCGTTCCTTTTTATGGCTGAGTAATATTCCATTGTATATATGTGCCACATCTTCTTTATCCATTCATCTGCCGATGGACACTTAGGTTGCTTCCATGTCCTGTCTATTGTAAATAGAGCTGCAATGAACATTGTGGTACATGACTCTTTTTGAATTATGGTTTTCTCAGGGTATATGCCCAGTAGTGGGATTGCTGGGTCATATGCTAGTTCTATTTTTAGTTTTTTAAGGAACCTCCATACTGTTTTCCATAGTGGCTATATCAGTTTACATTCCCAGCAACAGTGCAAGAGGGTTCCCTTTTCTCCACACCCTCTCCAGCATTTATTGTTTGTAGATTTTTTGATGATGGCCATTCTGACTGGTGTGAGATGATAAGGAGATTCATGTTTTAATTGAGTTTAGACATTAGGTAAACCCAGGGAAAGTTATCACGTTAAGAGCAAGGATTCATTAATCTGATTAATGAATGTATTACATATTTTCTTTAAAAAATAGAGTGCACTAAAATACCTGTAGTAGTGAAATAAACAATAACACACATTATCTTAACTAACATTTAACAAATATATTACGTGCCTTGCATTGCACAGTATCTGATTTAATTCTCCTAACAACTCCTTGAGACAGATTTATTGTACAGATGAAGAAACCAAAGCCCCGAGAGATTATGGGATTCATTCAAAGTCCCACAAATGGAAAGTTGAAATTTGGAGCCTGATGGAGTTCTCCATCATCCATACTGATGCTGCACTTTGTAGCTCAGAGTGTTTTTACTTTTCTTCTCATCTGATTCTCCCAACAGTTCAGAGGATTAGGCATCAGGAGTGTACCCATTTTACAGATGAAGAAACTGAGGCACAGGTTATTAAGTTTTCTGCCCAACGTCATACACAAGAACTAGGTGGTGAAAGTGGGACATGAAGCCAAAACTGATAACCCCCAAATGCTAATCACTATTTTTAGAATACTGTCAACACCTGGAAGGGCTGTTCCCAAGTCAACTACCATAACGTTCCAGATGCAGACATGTTGACAAGAGGCTTTACTGGTTAACAGAATGCCAGAGACCAGATCCCTTAGTTATGAGATGGATGCACTGCTCCAGAGTGGATCTCAAAGTTCTACACCTTTCCTGCTCAAAGTGTGGTCCATGAATCAGCAGCACCAGCATCACCCAGGAGCTTGTGGGAACTGTAGAATACGACGACCCACCTTAGATCCACTGAATCAGAATCTGTATTTTAACCAGATCCTCGGGTGAGCCTTGAGCACATAAAAAAACACTTAAAAAATGATACCCCATATTATAGAACCAAAGCTATAGTGATTTAAACTTCTAACCTCCTACCTCCCACCTTATTTTTTAGTTGCTGTTAAAATTTAACAGTGAAGCCTCAGTTTTGTTCAGGCTGGGAAGCTGTATAAATGGTTCTCAAATTCACTGTGTTTTAGAATCACTCAGGATGTTTGTCAAAAGCACACAGTGCCAGGCCCCATATCCACAGTTTCTGACTCAGAAACTCTGGGGCTAGGCCCAGGAATCTGCATGTTCACAAGGACTGCATCCCCACCTCCCCACCCAGTGGTTTTGTGATGCTGGCTGTCCATGGATCATGTTTGAGGGGAATCATATTTTTTAAAATGCTGTTTTGTGACTGTGGTTGAGGATTTTAAATACAAATTCCAGAAGCAGAAAAAGGTTAAAAGATAAGAGCAGAGTGTCAGATATAGAAGTGTTAGAAGAGAGAGTGAGGTTGAATCTGCCCTTCTCCTTCATATTGATGAGCTCTGTTGAAGGTTGTGATCATTGGCCATTGAGGCCAGCCACCACCTTCAAGGTCAACTGTGGTCAAAACATTTAACCTTATGTCTTCCTGCTGGTCCCCAGCTAAAACAAAGGTGTTATGATGAAAAGATTTTTTAAAAACTTGCTCAGCCTAGCAGATTGTGTCAAATGTCTTCCTGGCCTACTTGAATCATGAAGTACAGCTAGTGGTACTATCTTCAGCTGAGTTGTCTAGGAGAAAAGGCAATTTCATCCAAAAAAAAAAAAAATATATATATATATATATATATATGTATATCTTGAGTCAGAAACTTGATGGATTTATCCAAAGTTAAATACTTTTTGTATTGAATTCACAAACTGTAAATTGTTTCTGTTTCAGAGACGTTTTACAGATTTGATCTAAACTTTAGGGCAGCAAAGGCTCTTGAAGTCCAGAAAAGTTGGGGGACTCACACAAGGCCATATAACCCATTCATGGTTGAACCAGGCCTTCAGGAAATATTTGGAAACTTCTTTCTATTTCATCCTGCCACTCTATTCTTTTCCTCTTTATAGTCTTATTATTTTCTTATCTAATACAATTTAAAAAATAAATTATGGCTAAGGAAACTTATGTGGACTTTTCCCTCAGATGCAAATCTAATTTTCTGGGAGGTCAGTACGAGGGCACTAAGGATGAAGGCCAGCTGTCATTCAGACCCAAGTGTTTCCATCTGCTCCAGTTTGTTTCTGCTTTTCTGTACATTGCTTTCAGATATAGCCTCATGCTTCCTAGACTTTATCTCAATGTATACAACACCCCTCATCTCCCATTCAGTCTGGTGGCTGCTTCTATTGCCCTTTTGTCTGGAGCAGCGTTCCGTGCAAGATTTATCTTCCTAATGTCAATGTTGTTTCCTGTTTTCCTAACAAGCAGGAGGCCAAGTGTGGGAACTGTTTGTATTATGGTTGCTTTGCCCTCCAGAGGCGCATTGCACACAAGGCTAACTATACATCGATAGCATTAACAATTCCTTCCTGTTCTTTATAGAAATCCAATTGGTCTGTTTTTTTCAGATTAGATAAGATAAAAACTGTTTCCCTGCTTCACTTTTCCTGATCTAACGGATTTCCAGAATGTTATAAGGGTAGAGAGTGTGCTGTGTGTTTAATTGTTAAAGCTAGTATATTGTGAAGAAAATTAAGACCCCAGAACACTGAAAAAGGAACAGTATTTTCCATGTCCCTATGAGAGAATATATGGATTTTTGTACATGTGATTGTCAATGCCACCATTATTTTAAAGACTATTCATGATTCATTACTGAATCAATACTATTAATTTCTACTCCCTTATTTCATTATGGCCTCAAACACAGTCTAGAAAAGACAAACAATGAGAAGAATCATTGTTTCCACCATTTAGTCTTTTACTTAGAATTTATGTATTTTCTTATTGAGGCACAAAATTTAAGTTAACATCAAAGTGCACAAAATGTACAATCCTAAGTGTAAAGCTCAGTACTTTTTACTTACATGTATACACTCATATAACTACCATTCAGATCAAGATATAAAAATCTACAGCACCTCAGAAAGTTCCTTCACCCCTTGCCTGTCCATACCTGGCCCTCTACTGGAGTTTACCACTAATATGATTTTTCACCACAATTCACAGTTTTGCGTCCTTATGGACCTCATATCAATGGAATCGAACACTATTTCTCTTTTGAGTGTAGCTTCTTCTGCTCCACAGGGCTGTGAGATTCATTCATGTTGTAGCCTGCATCAGTAGATTTTTCTTTTTTAAATTGGGTATAGCGTTCCTTATGTGACTATATCAGAATGGATCCATTCTCTAGTTGATGAACATGTGGGTTGTCTTCAATACTGGGTCATTATAAATAAAGCTGCTAGGAACACACTGGCATTTATCTTTTAGTTGCCACAAGCACTCCCTTGTCTTCGTTATATACCCAGGAGTGGAATTGGTGTAAGTCTAACTTCAGTGGTTATTGCCAGTCATCTAAAATGGCTGAGATTCCATCAGCCATGTGTAAGAGTTCCAGTTGTTCAATATCCTTACCAGTGCTTGGTGTCTCAGTCTTTAATTTTAGCCATTCTGGCGGGTATATAGTGGTAACTCATTGTGGTTTTTATTTTTTCTTTTCCATTATAGTTTATTACAAGATACTGAATATAGTTCCCTGTGCTATACGGTAGGCCCTTGTTGCTTATTTATTTTATTTATAGTAGTTTGTATCTGCTAACCCCAAAGTCCTAATTTATCCTCCCTTTCCCCTTTGGTAACCATAAATGTGTTTTCTAAGTCTGTGAGTCTGTTTCTGCTTTGTAAATAAGTTCATTTGTATAACTGTTTTTAGATTCCACATATAAATGATATCATATGATATATGTCTCTCTTGTTCTGATCATTGTGGTTTTAATTTGCATTTCCTTGGTGAATAATAATGTTGACCAAGCTTTTCATAAGCTTATAGGCCAACTGAATACTTTTTTTTTTGAGAAGTACCTTTCTTTTTTTTCTTTTTTTTTTTCTTTTTTTTTTTGCGGTATGTGGGCCTCTCACTGTTGTGGCCTCTCCCGTTGCAGAGCACAGGCTCCGGACGCGCAGGCTCAGCAGCCATGGCTCACGGGCCCAGCCTCTCCGCGGCATGTGGGATTTTCCTGGACCGGGGCATGAACCCGCGTCCTCTGCATCGGCAGGCAGACTCTCAACCACTGTGCCGCCAGGGAAGCCCGAGAAGTACCTTTCTTTTACCCATTTTTATTTTGGGTTGATTGTCTTTTTCTTACTGATTTGTAGGAGTTCTTTATATATTCTTGATATGAGTCCTTCATTATATTATGTATTACAAATATTTTCTCCCATTCTATGGCTTGTCTATTTTCTATCTTGATGGTGAAAAACAGAAGTTCTTAATTTATTGAGACCCAAATTATCAAACAAATTTTTTTTAACTGTCACATTTGGTGCTTTTTTGTGTACTGTTGAAGAAGTCTTTGCCTAGCGTAAGTCAAGAAAATATTCTCCTACGTGTCTTCTAGAAGCTTTATCATTGTACCTTTCACATTTATATATATGACACGTCTCAAATTAGCTTTTAAGTGTGATACGAGGAAGCGGTCAAGGTTTATCCTCCCCCTCCCTGCCCCCAATATGGATATCCAATTGCTCCAGTACTATTTATTGGAAAGGCCATCCTTTCCCACTGCAGTATGGTGGCACTTCTGTTGTAAATGAAATGACAGCATATATGTGGATCTATTTCTGGATGGAGAAACTCTACTTTTAGTATACTCACCATAAATATTCCAGTGGATGTGGCATTGGATTGGGCATCAGAAGCCCTGGCTTTCAGGGCTGTTTTATTTCAGGGGCGCTGGGAGACTTAGGAGCAGAGGACATATTGATCTGCTTGCTGCCATGTCCAACGCTCCCTCCTGGCTTCTTGTGCCTCATCCTCTACAGCTAGCTAGTGGTCACCTTCTTTCTTCAGTCACTGCTGATCACATCATGGGTGGAGGCCTGACCCAGACCTACTCAGCTGCTGGGTGGCCTGCAACCAATCAGATTCTCCCTCTTGGGAGAATCTTCACCTGAGATTTACAGAGACTGTGAATGTGCACTGAAAGATCATATGGAATAAATATTGAGGCTAAATAAATGGATGCTACAGCCATGTGCCAAGTTAAACTTAAGGAAGAATGTGCAGTTGAGAACGCAAGCTGATGGAGATAGTGTGTGAGGGAAAAGCATGGCTGAGAGCCACGGAGAGGATGGAGATGAAAGGCCAGAGGAGAACAACGTAGACCTGGAGAGAGAGACTCCTTGCATGAGCTCTCAAGAGACTCTTACGAATCCATCTGCCAACAGCTGTTTTGAAAGAGCAGGAGACATGAACAGAGGGGGGTCTGTGCAGTCAAATATACTCCTTCACCCAGAGGCAAAGCAGAGTGCTTTTTATAATTTAAAAAATAGTCACATAAGATATATATTTTAACAATTGTCTTTTCTCCTTAGGCCGCCAAGTAACTTTGAAGTTTGTTTTACACAAGCTCTCACAGAAGCTGTGGTCTATCAGCTGCAGTCCTGGGAGAGCCCCTGCTTGTCTCACCATCCTCCTCTCCTCCCTCTGGGACACTGGAGCCAAACTGGGGCTGCTTTGCCCAGGTGAGCTTTGGGTCTAATACCTTCAAGTTCCCGAAGGCTGTGTACCTATGTAAGAAGTCCTATTTTTTTTTTTTTTTTTTTTTTGCTGTACGTGGGCTTCTCACTGCTGTGGCGTCTCCCGTTGCAGAGCACAGGCTCCGGACGCGCAGGCTCAGCGGCCATGGCTCACGGGCCCAGCCGCTCCGCGGCATGTGGGATCTTCCCAGACCAGGGCACAAACCCGTGTCCCCTGCATCGGCAGGCGGACTCTCAACCACTGCGCCACCAGGGAAGCCCAGAAGTCCTATTTTTATTCAAGCTAGTTTGGGTATTTCTGGCAACCAAACAAATCCTGACCAGAACACCTGGAGTTTCTGTGACGTCTATTGCCCTGTGCGCTAAGAGGGATGTGGGGTGCCAAGCGTGGAACTTGCCCCAGAAGCAGAGCACAGACACGACTGGGCATGGAAGTTAAAGAGCAGCAAGGGGCAGCCTCAGCTTGGGAATTACTGAAGGGGGATACAATAGACAATGGTGCCTAGGACATTTTTTTTTCCTACTGAAAACCAGGTATTATTGTCCATTCATGAGATCCTAGTAATGTGCTCCCTAAACCCTGGAAAAATGGCTGTCCTCAGTGTTCATCTAATAAAATCCATATCCGATCGGTATGATTGATGTCTTCATGAGTAAAGCAAGAAACTGTGTGTAAACGAGGGCTCCAAGAATTTGGGAACAGCTAAAACTCCAACCTGAACGTGATCTGTCATTAGAAAAAGAAAGTCTAATCAACTGAATCATCTCCTTTTTGGATAAAGAGTAGGCGAACAGAAAGAGCAGGGTCAACTTGGAGCATGCAAAGTGGGAAGTGTATACCTGGCACTCTCCAGGTGAGAGAGGTGCTTCTCTGGAGAGCACCAGTTTTCTGGTGCCTGGTGAGGAACGCTCTTGCTGGCACAGGGAACACGCCCTGGAAAAACACCTCTACTACTGTCCATCCACCACTCTCCTCTGATCTGATGCCACACTCCCAAGTCTGATCGCCAGTTGTCAGTACATCTTCCCCAGTGTTTGTGTGTGGGAAGACAATGCTTCATAAAGGAGTAGCAGTATTTTAGCCACTAGAAAGAAGTAACTCTCACTGTAAAGTAATGTGTTTGTGCTTTGCTTTATATATTTCAATGAGCTTAGATGACAAGAATCAGCGTTCTTTGTTTTCAACCAACTTCGTACACTAACAAATTAAGAGCAAGATTCTGATCAGATTTCTCCTGCAAATCAACTTCATGGTTTTCCCTACTCACCATGGAAGTTTATTTTTAAGACCATCTCATCATTGCCATAGGAATTGGTTGTGGGCTGTAATGTATCAAGGCATATACAAGAACTTTGCAGCAGGTACTTAAGAACTGCGTTTGCATAGGAAGGCACACACATCTTTAGAATTTTCAACACTTCATGATGTGTGGTAAATCAGATAGGAACAGAAATAGAACAGGAGAAATAATTCATGTATTCATTTGCTAGGGCTGCCATAATAAAATCACATTGACTGGGTGGCTTTAACAACAGAAATTAATTTTCTCACTGTTCTAGAGGATGGAAGTCCAAGATCAAGGTGCCTGCAGGGTTGGTTCCCTCTGAGGCCTCTCTCCTTGGCTTGCAGACGGCCTCTTTTCTCCCTGTGTCCTCATGTGGTTATCTCTCTGTGCACTCACCCCTTCTTCTTCTTACAAAGACACCAGTCATATTGGATTAGGTGCTCCATCTTAAGCACCTATTTAAGGACCCTATCTCCAAATACAGTTACATTTTGGAATATTGGCATTGAGACTTCAACAGATGAATTTGAGGGGTTACAATTCAATTTGTAACAGGTAGTGAGATCTGTCGAGGCAGCAAGGCTTCTTGCCTAATCTTCCTATTGTTTTGGTGAGTCAGAGTAAAGAAGAGTTGCTGGGGATAGGGTTGTTCCACCCAGTGTTAGCACCCAGATTGGGCAGGCAAGGTTAGCTTACCCATTGCAGAATGCCCCCCATGGAGACCATTTCTACAGAAAACATTACAAAAAGCCAAGTTATAATTATTGTGTTTCATGGACAGAGGCAAGGCCAATCTAAAATATCATGGTTTTAATCTCAAAACCAAAGGATAAGCAATGAACATAAGTATCCCAAGCAATGCAGGGACATTGGTCTGGTTTTGGCATAAAGGTTATTTCTGTTTATGGAGACAGAGTTTTCTGTGGGGAATGGCCAGTCAGCAGGCCCAGAAGAAAAGGATTTGTGCTTCCTGTGTTGAGGCAGAGCTTCCCAGAATTCTGGGGGTTTTGCCAGATTCCAGTTGGTTTTCACATAGGGTCATTGGACTCCTCAGGGGGGCCTATCAAAGGCCCCTTCTAACTGCTGCGCAGCCTGGGTCAACTTGTTCTCTGCCAGTCTCTGCTCTAGATTTATGAATGATGAGAGGAAACTGGCTAAAAACATAATCTCTGTTGCCCTAGCAATGCCTCTAGGGCTTCTGAGAGGGACTGTGTTTTTCCAGGCACAATTTACTTCACATGTCACTATCCGCTTCCAGGATAGGGCTGGTGTTAAGAGGGTTATATATAAATTGAGATGTGCAAGGAACAATGGCCTCAAATCAGAGTTAGAATGAACAATGCATTAATTCATTTATTTATTGAGCACCTACTACAGGGTCAGGTACTGTTAGTGGAGCTAGGGATACACTTCTGATAAACTAGACAAAAATCCCTGCTCCCATGAGGCTTTCACTCTATTGGGCAGAGACAGACAATAAATAAAACCATTAAGTGAAATACACCTTGTGTCAGACAGTGATGTCTATTTAGAGAAAAATGAGGCAGGGAAGAGGAATAGGAAGTGTCCCAGGAGGTGGGCAGTTTTGCAGTTGTAAAGGGTGGCCAGAGAAGCCTTCATGGAGAAAGTGACATTTGAGCAGAGTATTGAGGAAAGCGAGGGAGCAGGCCACACATCTCTTTGGAGGAAGAATGTTCCAGGCAGCAGCAATGTCTAGTGTAATGTCCTGAGTTGCAGCAGGAAAAGCCAGGAAGCCAGTGTGGCTGAAGGGAAGAGAGCAGTGGGACAATAGTAGGAGATAAGGTGAATGGACAGGGGGAGGTTAGGCACATTACTTAGGGCTTTGTAAGCCATAAAGGACTTTATTGAGGTATAATTGACAAAATTATAAGATATTTAAAGTGTACAGGGTGATGATTTGCTATATGTATACACTGTGAAAAGATTTCCCCCATTGAGTTAATTAACACATCCATCAATGTCAACTGGTACAGCCACTGTGGAAAACAGTATGGGGGCCCCCTCAAGAAATTAAAAATAGAAATATCATACGATTCAGCAATCCCACTTCTAGATATATATCCAAAGGAAAAAAATCATGATCTCAAAGAGATATCTACACTCCTGTATTCATAGCAGCATTATTTACAATAGCTAAGGTATAGAAACAACTGGTAAAGCTTTTGAGCGGGAGTGGCCTGACCTAACAACTTTTAAAAGAGTTGAGAAGATTCCAAGAAAGGCAAGTGTGGAAGCAGGGAGACCAGTGAAGAGGCTCCAGCAATAACCCAGCAAGAGATAGTGGTGGCTTGGACTAGGGGGTTAGCAGTGGGCTGGTGAGAAGTGGTTAGATTCCAGATATTTTTGTTTGTTCGTTTTTTGTTTTTTTGGCCGCACGGCATGGATCTTAGTTCTCCCAGCAAGGGATCGATCCTGGACCCATGGCAGTGAAAGCGCCGTGTCCTAACCACTGGACTGCCAGGGAATTCCCTCTAGATATGTTCTGAAGGCAGACTCATTAGGATCTACAGACAGCTTGGAGGTGGGTTATGAGGGGAAGAGAGGAGACAAGGTTGACCTCAATGTTTCAGGCTCATAATAACTAGAAATCTAGGGCTAAAGTACAAGAAGTACTATCAAGATGTATTTCTAGTAAAATGGGGAGACTTTGGAGTATCTGATACTCAGACATCACTCTTCTAGACTATTCTATAAGAATTGAAGTATATAAAATTATAAAATTCTCCAGTCTAGCTTCATAGAACCTGATGCCTTCATTCATTCATTCATTCGTTCCCTCTTTCCCTCATTCATTCCATTCATTCAGTGTTATCTCAGATGTCAGCCAGGAACTCCCCATTCTCTGAGATCTAAATGAGATTTATTTGAACACCACCATTCCACGGTATGTGAATGTCCAAAGATCTTCCAGGGATTTCCATCAAATGTCAGGGGAACTCAGGTTCTTCTGGCCTCCTCTGTATCCTGGACACCAGCTACCAGCAATGCTGCCGTGGTTGTGCCCTCATCACCAAGCATCCATGGGTACTGGGCACTCTACTGATGATTTGGGATGGGGCACCTATTTCTTCACTCTTCTCCTCTGTCTTATCTAGGAGTCAGTTAATTCCCCTCATTGTCCTCTGCATAGCAGTTTAGTGTACATGTTTGTGACTTAAGCTTGGTCTCCATCCCAAGATCTTACCATAGATAAACTGTGTCCTTATAGCAATCTGAAGGGCTCTAGGCAGAGGTTGTTTGATTTGTTTTGTAAAGATTCCTCTTGCTGCTGGTTGGAGAACAGACTGAAGGTAAAGGAAAGTGGATGGAGACCCATGCCCTTCCACCACCTCTCACTATATGTTTGTCTGCACTTCCATTGTGCCACACTCTGTTAATGGTGCCCTGACTAGTGCTGCTTAGGCTCCAATCACATAGTTTAGCTAAATAGCTATTACAGTTTTTACTGTCCTCTTCTTAACCCTAGGACCCAGCTATGGGGTTAGACCAGAGAGGGAGCCGAGTTACAATCACCATGCTTGAAACAGAGCCACACCTCCTCTCCAGTCACTACAGATGCTTTATTGAACTTAGCTGTTTTTATACAGCATCTTCTTTTCCCAGAATGAGTTCTCCTGGGAGGCCTCCCATTCTCCTGCCAGTCAATACTTGGCAGACACACCCAGCCAATTTGCCAAATGTGCCCAGACTTGTCTGGCTCTCATTTAGACTACAGCTGGAACCTATAGATCTAGTGAATAAGTTTCTTCATTACACTTTGACCTCAGTCAATGACATTTGTATTGGTCGTGAGTCAGACTACTCCTGCATGGAAAAAATATCCATACTCTGAGATGGGTGTGGTCATAGTTAAATAAAACATGTGTGACAATTGGTTTATTTATTTAGTCTCCATACTCAAATGAATATCCTTTGAAAAATAGTTTCTGAGTGTCCTGGCATTGCCTGTAAAAGAAGCCAAGATATCCCTGTGACTGTGCCGTACTCAGTATTAATTTAGGGGCACCCGAAGATAAGGCCCTGATACAGTCACTGCCCTGTTGGTTTGTGGACCATGTGGAGAGTCTGAAGTATGCTTCTGGTTAGAGTACCCTGAGATCCAGCAACAACTTTGTCAGGTTTTTTTTTTGGTCAGACAAGCGCTGTTTGTTAAAAAACTAGGGGAAAAGTTCTGTTAATGTTACTAAAACAGAAAATTTTTTCCATGAAAAACATTTTTTTTACTTATAAAATTTAATAGGGGTAAGAGTGATACATGAGTAACAAAAACTTGCAAAATGGGGCTTCCCTGGTGGCGCAGTGGTTGAGAATCTGCCTGCTAATGCAGGGGACACGGGTTCGAGCCCTGGTCTGGGAAGATCCCACATGCCGCAGAGCAACTAGGCCCGTGAGCCACAACTACTGAGCCTGTGTGTCTGGAGCCTGTGCTCCGCAACGAGAGGCCACGATAGTGAGAGGCCCGCGCACCGCAATGAAGAGTGGCCCCCGCTTGCCACAACTAGAGAAAGCCCTTGCACAGAAACAAAGACCCAACACAGCCAAAAATAAAAAAATAAATAAATTAAAAAAAAAGAGAGAGGTCAAATTCACCCGTCCTCTGCCTTAAAAAAAAAAACAAAAAAAACCCTTGCAAACTGAAAAAGAAATTTAGTGCTGTATTTTTATGTAAAGTAACACATAATACTTGACTAATGTGTTATCTTGATTGATGGTAAGATTTTTCTGGCTCACATCTCTGAAAATTCATTTATTAGTTCATTTGATATAATTCAAAGAGATATCAGTTGCTCCTGGCAAATGCAAGATTGCAAACATATATATATATATATATATATATATATATATATATATATATATTTTTTTTTTTTTTTTTTTTTTGGCTGCGCCATGCAGCTTACAGGATCTTAGTTCCCCAACCAGGGATTGAACCCGGGCCCCAGGAGTGAAAGTGCCGAGTTCTAACCACTGGACCTCCAGGGAATTCCTGCAAATAGTTTTTGATCATCTTTAATTTTGAAAATGATCTTACTGCTGACACATCTGTTACTGGATTTAGTAAGATTATTTTATAGTTTGTAACAAAACTGGGATACATTTTGATAAGTAATTTCAAAATATAAATTTTCATACATTTAGAGTTGATGATTCTCACAGAACAATTTTTCTAAAAAGATTTAACTCTTCAAAGAAGTCTACTTCGTGTAATTCTGAATTTAATTTTAAGTATAAATTTATATAATAACTTTTTTTTTTTCTTAATGCAGTACACGGGCCTCTCACTGTTGTGGCCTCTCCCGCTGCAGAGCACAGGCTCCGGACGCACAAGCTCAGCGGCCATGGCTCACGGGCCCAGCCGCTCCGTGGCATGTGGGATCTTCCCAGACCAGGGCACAAACCCGTGTCCCCTGCATCGGCAGGCGGACTCTCAACCGCTGCGCCACCAGGGAAGCCCCTACAATAACATTTTAATGTTTCCTCTGACAGTTCTTGTAACTTGTAGAAATAGTACAAGAAACTGAACATGGCTTCATGATATGTTTATAATTCAAAATGCCTGTTTATATACTTTATTGCTGTATTTTTAACACAAGAAAATTAATTTTAAAATCTTCCTTATTAATGAGTGGTTCATCTGAAGTTTCATGTGAAAATAGTGCTCTTTTCCACCAGAGGTGATGGTGGTAAAAATTTAATTCCTAAGCTTGTAGATATTTGCTATGCAATGTTGCATCAGTTTTCAAAACTGGACATTCTTCTTCAAAGAATTATACAGTATTAACTCCCCGATTCTTTACTGCCATGCCCATGTGTGTGCTTCTATTTTGTAATAATTTACGGCACAGTTAGCTCTTTCACTTCTTTTAGGATTTAACTCAGATATCCTATCAGTGAGGCTTTCCCTGACACCCTATTCAAAAAAGCTGCCCTCCATCCCCTAAATGTGTTTACTTTTTCTACATAACACTTGTCACCATCAGGCATCCTAAATATTTACTTTGCTTATTCTTGCTACTTTTTTGTTTGTTGTCTATCGCTTTTAGAATGTAAGAGCTAAGGGTGTGAGTCTTAGGTTGCATTCACTATTCTCAGCACCTAGGATTGGACCTGGCCCAGAGAAATCACTCAGTAAATTCTTAAGCGATGAGTGAGGCAGGCTTCTTCAAGCTTGGCTAGTCTTGTTAAGGGCGCACTGATTTCTAGGAAGGATGATATGGGTCAAGCACAAACAGTTGTGTTTTCAGGCTAAGGCAGCATTTTTTAAAGTGTGGTCTCTGGACCCAAGAGGGTCCTAGAGACTTTTTTTTCACTTTGTTACTATTTGGACTGAGAAGTTCAAAACAATGCTGAGTAAAACTGCTGATGATGTAGCAAAAATTAATGCAGTGGCACCAAACTGTACCATGAGCATTGCACCTAATGCCTAATTTACCATCATACGCTTGTAGGAAAAAAATCACCAGTTTCCCTTAAGAATGTTCTTGATGTAAAAACTAACTATATTAAATCTCAACCCTTAAGTAAATAACTTTTTGACATTTGGTGTTAGGAAATGAGAAGTATGTTTGCTGCATACCAAGGTATAATGATTGTCTCAAGGAAAAGCCCCTGTGAGATTGTCCAAGTTGCAGGCTGAACTAGCCACTTTCTTTAGGAGAAACCATTTTTTAAAGGAATGACTGAAATAGAAATTGTGGTTATTTAGATTTGAATGTTCGGTAGACATTTTCTAGAAAATAAATGAAATGAGACTGTTATTTCAAGAAAAACAACTAACAGCATCTGTTGCCATTTACAAAATTTGAGTTTTCAAGTGAAAATTAGAATTTGACAGCTTTCCAATACTTGAAGACTTTGTGATAAGATCAGTGGTATGTTATTGAAATATATACACACATACATACACACAGAGATATTTCAGATGTTGATACATTTCATTTTATATATAATATTGATTAAAATGATATTATATATAAAATGAAAAGTGTCAACATCTGATAGAGCTGCATAACTCAGTGAACCAATATTTTCTAAGTGACCAATGCATGCTGTTGTACAACCATGCATGGGAAAAGATCCATCCAAACTATAAAATGGATCCAAAGATTTTAATATAACAGAGTATGGAAAATTCATTAATCTGGTTTAATCCACACTGAAGTTAACATTTAAGAAACTACCACTTGTCAAGTTTTGATGTGGTATCAAGGAAGAATATCCACAATTATCTGAAAAATATCTCCCTTTTCCAACCATATATTTGTATAAAGATGGGTTTTCTTTATATATGTAAACTAAAACAACGTAATGCAACATATTGAATGCAGCAAGCATATATGAGAATCCAGCTGTCTTTTATTAAGCATGACATAAAACAGATGTGCAAAAATGTCAAGCAATGACACTTTTCTCACTAATTTGTTTTGGAAAATATAGTTATTTCTTTAAACAGCTTTATTAAGGCATAATTGAAACACAATAAACTACCCAAGTTTAAGTGTACAATTTGATAAATTTTGACATAAAAACACATCTGTGACACCATCACCCCCGATCAAGATAATGAACATATCCATCACCGTCAAAAGTTTCCTTGTGGGGCTTCCCTGGTGGCGCAGCGGTTGACAGTCCACCTGCCGATGTGGGGGACATGGGTTCGTGCCCCGGTCCGGGAAGGTCCCACATGCCGCGGAGCGGCTGGGCCCGTGAGCCATGGCCGCTGAGCCTGCCTGTCTGGAGCCTGTGCTCCGCAACGGGAGAGGCCACAACAGTGAGAGGCCCGCGTACCGCAAAAAAAAAAAAAAAAAAAGTTTCCTTGTGTTCCTTTTTAATTCCTCCCTCCCTCCCTGTCTTGCCTCTTTCATTTCTAGGCAACCACTGATCTTCTGTCATTCTGTTTACATTTGCATTTTTCTAGAATTCTATATAAAAGGAATCAGAGTATGTACACTTTTTTTCTGCCTTGAGGTTCACCTGTGTTTTTGCATGTATCAAAAACTCATTCATTTTTAAAAAATTTATTGATTTATTTTATTATTTTTTTGTTTAACATCTCTATTGGAGTATAATTGCTTTACATTGTTGTGTTAGTTTCTGCTGTATAACAAAGTGAATCAGCTATACATATACATATATCCCCATATCTCCTCCCTCTTGCATCTCCCTCTACCCTCCCTGTCCCACCCCTCTAGGTGGTCACAAAGCACTGAGCTGATCTCCCTGTGCTGGTCAATTTTGTCAAAAGCTTTTGCTGTATCTATTGAGATGATCATATGGTTTTTATTCTTCAATTTGTTAATATGGTGTATCACATTGATTGATTTGCATATATTGAAGAATCCTTGCATCCCTGGGATAAATCCCACTTGACCATGGTGTATGATCCTTTTAATGTGTTGTTGGATTCTGTTTGGTAGGATTTTGTTGAGGATTTTTGCATCTATATTCATCAGTGATATTGGTCTGTAATTTTCTTTCTTTTGTTGTACCTTTGTCTGCTTTTGGTATCAGGGTGATGGTGGCCTCATAGAATGAGTTTGGGAGTTTTCCTTTCTCTGCAATTTTTTGGAAGAGTTTGAGAAGGATGGGTGTTAGCACTTCTCTAAATGTTTGATAGAAGTCACTTGTGAAGCCATCTGGTCCTGGACTTTTGTTTGTTGGAAGATTTTTAATCACAGTTTCAATTTCATTACTTGTAATTGGTCTGTTCATATTTTCTATTTCTTCCTGGTTCAGTCTTGGAAGGTTATACCTTTCTAAGAATTTGTCCATTTCTTCCAGGTTGTCCATTTTATTGGCATAGAGTTGCTTGTAGTAGTCTCTTAGAATGTTTTGTATTTCTGCGGTGTCTGTTGTAACTGCTCCTTTTTCATTTCTAATTTTATTGATTTGAGTCCTCTCCCTCTTTTTCTTGATGAGTCTAGCTAATGGTTTATCAATTTTGTTTATCTTCTCAAAGAACCAGCTTTTAGTTTTATTGATCTTTGCTATTGTTTTCTTTGTTTCTATTTCATTTATTTCTGCTCTGTCCTTTATGATTTCTTTCCTTCTGCTAACTTTGGGTTTTGTTTGTTCTTCTTTCTCTAGTACCTTTAGATGTAATGTTAGGTTTTTATTTGAGATTTTTCTTGTTTCTTGAGGTAGGCTTGTATAGCTATAAACATCCCTCTTAGAACTGCTTTTGCTGCATCCCATAGGTTTTGGATCATCGTGTTTTCATTGTCATTTGTCTAGATATTTTTTGATTTCCTCTTTGATTTCTTAAGTGATCTCTTGGTTATTTAGTAACATATTGTTTAGCTTCTATGTGTTTGTGTTTTTTACCTTTTTTCCCCTGTAATTGATTTCTAATCTCATAGCACTGTGGTCAGAAAATATGCTTGATATGATTTCAATTTTCTTATATTTACTGAGGCTTGATTTGTGACCCAAGACGTGATATATCCTGGAGAATGTTCCATGCTCACTTGAGAAGAAAGTGTAATCTGCTGTTTTTGGATAGAATGTCCTATAAATATCAATTAAATCTATCTGGTCTATTGTGTCATTAAAACTTGTGTTTCCTTATTAATTTTCTGTTTGACTTATCTGTCCATTGGTGTAAGTGAGGTGTTAAAGTCCCCCACTATTATTGTGTTACTGTCAATTTCCTCTTTTATAGCTGTTAGCATTTGCCTTATGTATTGAGGTGCTCCTATGTTGGGTGCACATATATTTATAATTGTTATATCTTCTTCTTGGATTGATCCCTTGATCATTACGTAGTGTTCTTCCTTGTCTCTTGTAACATTCTTTATTTTAAAGTCTATTTTATCTGATATGAGTATTGTTACTCCAGCTTTCTTTTGATTTCCATTTGCATGGAATATCTTTTTCCATCTCCTCACTTTCAGTCTGTATGTGTCCTTAGGTCTGAAGTGGGTCTCTTGTAGACCGCATATATATGGATCTTGTTTTTGTATCCATTCAGCAAGCCTGTGCCTTTTGGTTGGAGCATTTAATCCATTCACGTTTAAGGTAATTATCGATATGTATGTTCCTGTTACCATTTTTTAAATTGTTTTGAGTTTGTTTTTGTAGGTCCTTTTCTTCTCTTGTGTTTCCCACTTAAAGAAGTTCCTTTAGCATTTGTTGTAGAGCTGGTTTGGTGGTGCTGAATTCTCTTGCTTTTGCTTGTCTGTAAAGCTTTTGATTTCTCCATCAAATCTGAATGACATCCTTGATGGGTAGAATAATCTTGGTTGTAGGTTCTTCCCTTTCATCACTTTAAGTATATCATGCCACTCCCTTCTGGCTTGTAGTGTTTCTGCTGAGAAATCAGTTGTTAAACTTTATGGGAGTTCCCTTGTATGTTATTTGTCATATTTCCCTCGCTGCTTTCAATAATTTTTCATTGTCTTTAATTTTTGCCAATTTGATTACTATGTGTGTTGGCTTGTTTCTCCTTGGGTTTATCCTGTATGGGACTCTCTGTGCTTCCTGGACTTGGGTGGCTATTTCCTTTTCCATGTTAGGGAAGTTTTTGACTATAATCTCTTCAAATATTTTCTCAGGTCCTTTCTCTCTCTCTTCTCCTTCTGGGACCCCTATAATGTGAATGTTGTTGCATTTAATGTTGTCCCAGAGGTCTCTTAGGCTGTCCTCATTTCTTTTCATTCTTTTTTTTTTATTCTGTTCCGCAGCAGTGAATTCCACCATTCTGTCTTCCAGGTCACTTATCCATTCTTCTGCCTCAGTTATTCTGTTATTGATTCCTTCTAGTATATTTTTCATATCAGTTATTGTATTGTTAATCTCTGTTTGTTTATTCTTTAATTCTTCTAGATCTTTGTTAAACATTTCTTGCATCTTCTCAATCTTTGCCTCCATTCTTTTTCCGAGGTCCTGGATCATCTTCACTATCATTATTCTGAATTCTTTTTCTGGAAGACTGCCTATCTCCATTTCATTTAGTTGCTTTTCTGGGGTTTTATCTTGTTCTTTCATGTGGTACATAGCTCTCTGCCTTTCGTCTTGTCTATCTTTCTTTGAATGTGGTTTTTGTTCCACAGGCTGCAGGATTGTAGCTCTTCTTGCTTCTGCTGTCTGCCCTCTGGTGGATGAGGCTATCTAAAAGGCTTGTGGAAGTTTCCTGATGGGAAGGACTGGTGGAAGGTAGAGCTGGCTGTTGCCCTGGTGAGCAGAGCTCGGTTTCTCTGTTTTTAACATTTTGAGGAACTACTAAATTTTTTTCCATAGTGGCTATGCCATTTTACATTCCCACCATTAGTGTCTGAGGTTTTTAATTTCTCCATATTCTCACCAACACTTGTTCTTATCAGTTTTTTTATTATAGCATCCTAGTGCATGTAAAGTTGTATCTCATATTTTTGATTTGCATTTTCATAACGATTGATATTGAGCATTTTTCATTGCTTCCTGGTTATTTTTTTTATCTCCTTGTGAAGTACCTGTTCAGATATTTTTCCCTTTTTAAAAATTTCACTGTTTTTCATCGTTAATTATAAGAGAGATGAAAATCAAAACTGCCATGTGGTATCACCTAACACTAGCCAGAATGACCATCATTAAAAAGTCTACAAATAACAAATGTGGGAGATAGTGTGGAGGAAAGGGAACCTTCCCGCAGTGTTGATGGGAATGTAAATTGGTGCAGCCATTATAGAAAACAGTATGAAGGTTTCTTAAAAAACTAAAAATAGAGTTACCATACTATCCAGCAACCCCACTTCTGGGCATATACTTGGAGAAAACTCTAATTCTAAAAGATACATGCACCCCAATATTCATAGCAGCACTATTCACAATAACCAAGACATGGAGGCAACCTAAATGTCCATTGACAGAGGAATAGATAAAGAATATGTGGTACATATATACAATGGAATACAACTCAGCTATAAAAAGAATGAAATAGTGCCATTTGCAGCAACATGGGTGTACCTAGAGATTATCATACTAAGTGAAGTAAGTCAGAAAAAGGCAAATACCATATGATATCACTCATATGGAGAATCTAAAATATAGTACAAATGTACTTATTTACAAAACAGAAATAGACTCACAGACTTAGAAAACAAACTTATGGTTACCAAAGGGGAAAGGGGGTAGAGGAGGGATAAATTAGTAGTTTGGGATTAGCAGATAAAAGCTACCATGCATAAAACAGATAAACAACAAGGTCCTACTCTATAGCATAGGGAAATTTATTCAACATCCTGTAATAAAATATAATGGAAAAGAAAAAAAATTCTGAGTTTTTAAAATAAGTTCTTTGTTAGGTATTTGTATTGCAATTATTTTCTCCCAGTGTGTAGCTTGCTTTTTTATTTTTTAATGTCTTTCAAAGAAGAGAAAAATTTAATTTTGATGCAAATTTAATTTATGAATTTTTTTCTATTATTGTTTGGTTTTGGTGTCCTGTCTATAAAATCTTTTCCTTTTCTAAGATTGTGAAAATTTTCTTACATGTTTTCTTTCAGAAGTTTTAGAGTTTTAACTTCTATGCATGGTTCTATAATGTATTTTAAGTTAATTTTTCTATACGGTATGAGTTAAAAGTTGAGATTTTTTCCCCCTTATGATATCTAGTTGTTCCAACACCACCTGTTATCATTTCTCACTGAATTTCCTTGATGACTTAGTCAAAATCAATTGGCCATATATGTCTATTTCCAGACTATACTGATTGGTCTGTATTGATCTACATGTCTAGCATTTCACCAACAACATATTGTCTTGATTTCTATAGCTTTATACTAGGTCATGAAATCAAGTAGTGTAAGCCTTCAAATTTTGATCTTCTTTGCAAGATTGCTCTGGCTATTCTATACCTACCATTTCTATATAGATTTTAGAATCAGCTTATTAATTACTACAAAAAAAGCCTGTTGGGATTCTGATTGACATTGCTTTCAATCTATAGATCAGTTTGGGGAGAAATGACACCTTAATAAAATCAAGTCTTCTAATTTATGAATGTAAGATTACTCTCCAATTATTTCAGTCTTTAATTTCTCAGGTTTCATCAGAGATAATGTGTGTTTTTCATTACATTTATCCTTAAGTATTTTAGCATTGTTTGTTATTATAAATGGTTTTGTTTTTAAATGTATTTTCCAGGTTTTTGTTGCTGGTATAAATAAACACATTTGATTTTAGTGTATTGACCTTGTACCCTACAACATTACTAAATTCACTGAATTGTTTGAACATTTTCTATATATTTATTAGAATTTTATACATACACATGTTGTCTGTGAATAAAGACAGTTATACTTCTTTCTTTCCAGACTTTTTGCCTTTTATTTTCTTCTGTTGCCTTATTGAACTGGTTAGAACTTCCAGTCTAATGCTGAATAGAGTAAAAGATAAGGCAGCTTTGCTTCATTCCTGATCTTTTAGGAGGAAAAAATTAATTCTTTCACCATTAAATATCATGTTACATGTAGATTTTTCATAGCTGCCCTTTATCAGATGAAGATATTCTTTTCTATTTCTATTTTGTTTAGAATTTTTAATCACAAGGTCATGTTGAAATCTGTAAAAAGCTCTTTCTGCATCTATTGAGATGGTCATATGATTTAGCTCTGTTGTTAACATAGTCAATGAAATTTGATTTTTACATACATGTTTATGAGGGATATTGATCTTTGGTTTTCTTCTAATGCCCTTGTCAGATTTTGGTATCTGCTGGCCATATAATATAGATCAGGAGTGTTCTTTTCTCCTGTTTCCTGAGTGTGTATAAGATTGTTATTATTTCCTGCTTAAATGTTAGAATTCACCAGTATGGCAGGTTGGAATCTCTGTAAGCAAAGCCGAGATGGAGTTTGAGGATGGAAGATGTTTTCCTGTGATCAACACTTCTATTGGAAGAGGGAAGAGTATTGGGTAAAGCTAGAAGTTAAATTTTAGTGAAGGCCCAACAAGCCTTGGCTAACCTGGCAGGCAGGGGACTTTGGAGCCAGTGTTGCTCTTTAAGGCTTTAGGCCAAATATTTTCACTTTTCCTTGCAGTTTGCTTCAAGAAGGTCATGACAATGGATGGGGCAGTGCTCTGCAGACCAGGTGGGCCCCATCAGTGCCAGCCTACTCAGTGTCTGCATTCTAATCTGTGTCCCTCCACTTTCTGAGATGACCAGTGTCCATGACCGTTCTGCTTCCTGCACCCCAGTCCAGGAAGTGCTGGGCCGGTTGTGGGGCTCACCTCCTTTGCTTTCCTTTACCCTGGGATCATAGTTCTGCATTCCTGTAGTCAAAGAAATTCGGTGTTTTGTATACCTTTTCCAGTTTTATAGCTGTTTTCAACAGGAGGGCTGTTTCAAGACCAATTACTCCAATAGTTTGGGAAGAAAAAAAATTCTTAGCTTAGATTTGACAGCCAGTTACAGAGACATATATTTTTATTATCTTTGTTAGGAATTTATTTTTAACACAACATTATCAATTTAAGATATATTTTTTCTTAGCTGACTACAAAAGCTTAACAAACTTGGAAATAACAAAAGGCAGCAATAAACGCAGATCACGGCTCAGAATGTTTTGCTAATGCAGGTCTCTTTTCAGATGTTCACTCCTCCCCTTACCATCACAATAATACCATTTTTAAAAAAGTGAAATGAATCACATACACCAGTTTCATGGAAGATTTCCTGACTGTTCAGCCAAAACAGAAGAGCTCCACGATATCTTCCCTCACAAGCCAGTTCTGCTCACAAACCTGAGTGACATTTCCACATTTGCATAGCGGGGTTCTGGTGGCCCACACTTTGGACTCTCAGGATTCTTTGTACCTACACATTCTCGGGGGCTGGAAAGTCAAATTTGAGAAGTTTTTAAGGTTCATGTTTTTCAAGAAGGAGTATTTGGGATAAAAATTGGTTAGCTAGAATGAAAGGAAGCAGGAGATGGTATAGAGAAGGGAGGAGCTTTTGACATATTTCATTTTCATTTTCGTACATTGCTAGGTATACAGTAGGCACTCATATAGACAATAGACACTTGATTATTGGTTGATGTGGAATTTCAACATTCAGTATAACCGATACTTTTCCTTTATTAGCAGTCAGCTCAATTTTCAGCCCTACGTTTCCCTGTGGAAGGAATCATTGCTTTATTTTGGCACTTTTGAAATAATGGCAGAAATTTTGAATGCAGTAGCAATAGCAATGGAATAGAAAAGAATTAACAGCAAGTGAAATTTCTAGTGTGGGTGCTAAAAACTAATGGAATGCTGTATTATTCTGTGTTCTGCTCTAGAGAACTTGCGATATTCTTCTCTAGTTAAATTTGACTCTATAACTTGTAGAAATGTGAAGAATAAAAAGTTTGGAAGCCATTTGTGTTCAAATAGAGTGCAATTAAAAAGTCCCAAGCAAGCATTATAAGCTCATAAACAAGAGAGCTAGCAAGAAGAAAAAATTCAAGAAGCCAATGCAGAAGCAAGTTATAACTTGCCAGATATGAGAGAGGCAATAGAACATTAAAAAGAGGTGAAAAAAAAAAAAAGAACAGTGTGACCACTAATTAGAAAATGGAAAAAGATAATTAGGGGGCCCAAAGAAGGCTGAATTATTAAAAATGCTTCTTCAGTTTCAACAAAGAAATTCCAAGCAGTGACAAGCTTTTAAACTTACAATGAGGATTGATGAATAGAAAATAATTGGTATCAGGATATTTCAGGGAACAAAGAAATAAGTGAGTCCAAGCTACAATATTAAAGCAAACTACTGTGCTAAAAGATTTCTGCTAAAGGTAGAAGATGTCACTGTGCTCTCTGCCCTCCTTTGTGCTTCCACAGCTATTTTGATTCTTGGGTTCTGGGTGGTCAAACCTCTGGTAAATGTTTCTCTGGAAGACGTTGTTTTTTGCTGGTTGTTGGGTCGCTGCCATCTGCCATAACCACATCCTCAAAAAATACACAAGCAAACAGATTCCTTATGAATCTTCATTTTCAAGATGCTTCTGACTGATTTAATCCATAGTTTGCAATGATCTTGAATGAGGTCTGATTATTACTGGTATAATGAGCACTGAAACAAGACCACAAAGCAAAAGAGAATGTCTTTTGGCTAGAATTGGTTAAAGAAACATGAAAAATGCAAACTGTTCCTGACAATAAAAATAGTTACCATGTCTTATGTGCCTAGCACTGACAGGCACTACACACGTAATGTCTGATTTAATCCTCACAACAATCTTATGAAGTTTGTGTAATGATTCTTATTTTACAGATGAGAAAACTGCAGTTCAGACAGATTCGATAACTTGCTCAAGACCTCCTAGCTGATAAATAGCAGGACTGGACTTGATCCAACTGCTTCTGACACCAAACCCCACCCTCTTACGTGACACAATGTTCCCATTATTTGCGAGTCCCTTTACAACCTTCAGTGCCTTCACATAAGAAATGACAGCTAGCAAAATCTGATAACACTTTGAAAAAAGCTGCTATAATAAGAGAGGAAAAAAAAGAGAGTGGGAGTGAATCTTAAATCTTAGGTTAGATTCTAAAGTCCATGAGAAAAAAGAAAATACCTTATACACAAAATTAACTTTGAGTGGTTATGATGGATTAAGCATGCTCTACCCTATCTCCCTGATTGCAGCTTTGGACAGAATATATAAAACTATCTGAGAACACTGAAGAGTAAATAATAGCAGGCATACTGGGGAGAAAAATTAAATCTTGAAGAATGACTGGTACAGGGTAGACTTCCCTTTCTTTCTTTCTTTCTTTCTTTCTTCTTTCTTTCTTTCTTTCTCTTTCTTTCTTTTTTTTTCTTTCCTCTCTTTCATCCACCATACCTTCCAGTTTACACTTGAAAGCAGCCTGAATCCTAGAATTGTGCAGAGAGTGTAGACAAAAAAAAAAAAAAAAGCTGAGAAAAGCCCTCACTTTTTGGCTAGAGGACCAGGAAGTGGAACCCTTGCATGTCAAAGCATGGGGAAGAAATACTCCTTCCCTTTATTTTCCTCTCTTTTTACTCTCTCAATCCTACTCTGAGGCAAACCCCCATCAGGAAGCTATATTTCTGTCATGGTAGCAGAGACTGTACCCAAATCACTGAGACAGTTAAATCTCAGGTCTAAAATATGGACACCCAAATCTCTGAGAGCATACCTTTCTCTCTGACAAGTGGACTTTGTGGTCTCTCACTCCTATGCCCTTAAGGTGGACAGTGCAGGGAGAATACAAATCCAGTTTTCTACTACAGGACCAGGAAAAGGGACCCCTTGGAGCTAGAGAGCGTGTGATATCCCAGAAAGAAAGGAACTGAACAAAGAGACCCCCTTGCTTGTGTATCAAATCCTGGACTCATCACTGAATTGCACATGCATGTAATGGATCTGAAGCAACATACCAAAGGCTTGCAGAGCTTGTAAACCACCTCTGAGTCCCGACCTGAGTGATGCTCACATGTTGCAGACTCAAATAGTACAGCAAAGGCTTTGAACACTAAACTGACGTTGAAGCCACAACACATAAAGGTGTATCAGGAGTTCACTCTGAATCTAAACAGATTGATTGTTTGCTAAAACAAAAACATCAACATTCTCTATAGGATTTAAACAGGACCCAAAGACTCAATAGAAAATATTCAAAGTGTTCAGGGTATATTCTGATATTATGCAACATACAAAGAAGCAGGAAAAAAATCTCAACAATTCTCATGAGAAAATACAGTAAACACATTCCAACCCCAAAATGACTCAGATGTTGGAACTATCAGATAAAGATTTTAAAGTAGTTATTAAATCTATGCTGTATGAAGTAAAGGCAAACACTCTTGAAATGAGGTGAAAGAATGAAGTTTTCAGCAAATAAATAAAACTATAAGAAAAAAATCAAATGAATATTTTAGACCTCAAATCTGATAATAACTGAAATAAAAAGCCCCATGGAATGGTTCAATAGCAGAATGGAGATAACAGAGGAGGCAAAGAACTTGAAAATAGATAAATAGAAATTATCCAAGGGAAACTGTAAAATACTTGAACATATCAAGATCTGTGGGATGCAACTAAGGCAGTGTTTATAGGAAAATTAATACGTGAAATAAAAATATTAAATTTAAAACATTACAATGTATTAGTAAAGAAGAATGGCCTCAGGTAAAGATCTAATATTGTACCTTAAGAAGCTAGAAAAAAGAAGAGTAAATTAAACCCAAAGCAAGCAGAATGAAGGAAACAATAAACAGCAGATACTAATGGAAATGAAAACAGAAAAACAACAGAGAAAATCAGTGGGATCAAAAGCTGGTTCTTTGAAAAGATGAATAAAATCTAGACTGAGTTGTGAGAGAGACACACACACACATGAATTACCGATATCAGGAACAAAAGAGGGGATATCGTGAAAGATCCCACAGCATTACAAATATGACAAGAGAATACTGTAAATAATTCTACGCCTATAAATTCAACAACTTGGATGAAATGGACCAATTCTTTGAAAGACACAAATTGCCAAAACTTACACAAGAAGAAATAGATAACCTGAGTAGTTTCACATATATTAAAGAAATAAAATTCAAGTTAAAAACCTGCCAACAAGGAAAACTTCAAGCCTAGGTGACTTCACTGGTGAATTCTGCCAAATATTTGAGGAAGAAATAATACCAATTTTACACTATCTCTATTCATTCCATGAGGCCAACATAATTTGCATGCAAAACTAGGGGCGTTAAAAAGAAAAGAGGAGGAAGGAGGAGGAGAAAACTTTAGCTCAATGTCTCTTGTGAACACAGGCACAAAAATCCCCAACAAAATATTGATGATTCAAATCCAGCTATGTATAAAATATAACATATCCCTACTAAAGCAAGGGTTGGGAGAAGTGGTTTATCCTGGGAATACAAGATTAGTTCAATATTCTAAAATAATCAACATAACTCACCATATTATATTAATAGACTAAAGAAGAAAAAGCATAAGATCACTTTAATGCAAAAAATTCAACAAAACTCAACATACATTCATGACAAAAACCCAAGCTGATAAAGAGTATCTATTAAAAATAAAACTATAAGGACTTCCCTGGTGCCACAGTGGTTAAGAATCAGCCTGCCAGTGCAGGGGACACGGGTTCGAGCCCTGGTCTGGGAAGATCCCACATGCTGCGGAGCAACTAAACCCATGTGTCACAACTACTGAGCCTGCACTCTAGAGCCCGCGAGCCACAACTAATGAGCCTGCGTGCCACAACTACTGAAGCCTGCATGCCTAGAGCCCATGCTCCACAACAAGAGAAGACACCACAATGAGAAGCCCATGCACCGCAACAAAGAGTAGCCCCCGCTCGCCACAACTAGAGAAAGCCTGCACCCAGCAACAAAGACCCAACGCAGCCAAAAATAAATAAATAGAAAATAAATAAATTTATTAAAAAAACAAAACTATAGCTAGCATCATATTTAAGGATGAAAGACTGGATGCTTCTCCTCTAAGACTGGGAACAAGGTAAGGCTGGCTACTTTCACAGTTCCTATTCAGCATCATCCTGGTCAGTGCAATAAGGCAAGAAAAAGACATAAAGCCATATAGACTGGAAAGAAAGCAATAAAATTGCCTTTATTCACAGATGACATGATTCTCTACATAGAAAATGCCAAGGATTCTAAAAAAGTTCCTAGAACTATTAAGTGAGTTTAGCATGGTTGCAAGATACATGATCAATGTACAAAACCAACTGTATTTCTCTCTATGTACCATGAACAATTAGAAAGAGAAGTGTTTTTTTGTATCTTCTTCTTTTTTTGTTTTAGATTCCACAGATAAGTGATAGCATATCATGCTGACCTGGATTCAACAGGTCAACACTGGAACCCAGCTTATGCAGAAGAAAAGGCTCTAATCAGTTTAGGATTTAGAAGGCAGAATTTTTTTTCCATTAAAGAAGGAGAGAGTTTTGCAGCTGATGCTCATGGCTGCTCCCTTTACAGTTCTTCTATTTTGTGAATTTTTTATCTATTACTTAGTAATCTTTCAATATAGTTGGCCTGAGATGAAAATGTCAGCTTTTTGTTCTTGATCCTGCACTAACATGGATCATGTTTTTGGCTGAGAGCCACTTACTTGGGGAAATAAGAGGTCACGTGATAGATGGATTATGAAGAAAATGGCAAATAGAGAGAACCTTCCAGACCATGCATAGCTGCTGCAACCTGAGACCATCTTTGCTCTGATTGATGCCTCAGAAGAAAGGAAGGTGGGGCTCCTTCTAGGCTGATGGATGATTTGGGGAGATGTTGTCAAGTGTTCAGTCATCCACCTCACGTGCAGCTCAGCGTAGTTTCTGGCCACCATGACAACTGGCTTCCACCATCAGATGAAGACATACAAAATAAGATGACTTTAGAATGCTTTCAACTCTGAAAACCTCTTTTGTTGTGAAAGGATGCATTTTGCGACAGTGGATGCACTTCCCTGGAAGGGAATGGCTGCACTAATTGTTTTGCCACAGCAGCTTATAATTTCTCACAAATGAAATTGCTGTCACCAGCAGGAACATCATTTTGGCCAGTGTAGAAATAAGCAACAGCTTCCCGCTGCAGCCCACTCTTTCTGCAGCCTTCTACTTTCTCTGAAAAGTGATACTAAATGTTGCTAGAAGATTCTGCTCATTTAAGGATAAATGTGGTGTCCTGTCTTGAGGCTTCACAGAAGTCACTGGGGGTGACCTTAGTCTCACCTGATCCTGAGTGGCCTTGTGCACAGCACCTGAACCCACGAGGTTAACAATCCTTGGCCTTTTACTTGGAAAAACAGAAACCAGCTTTGTCTCATCTTGGGCAGCATAGCATCCACAGATTCTTCTCTCTCTAGGTGCTCCTTCCATTTGGAGACATGATTCTAATCATGTACAGAAGAGCAGCTGTGTTCCAGGTGGTCCCCATGTTAGCTCACCTTGTGCTTTTACCTTCACCCATTCGTTTCAGGGAAAATTTCCTTGGAAAGCATGAGGCAATGTAAAAAGCAAGAGATCTGCATTGAATAGTGAATGTTAAGTACAGAGAAACTGAACTTCATGCAGAGTATATGTTAGAATCTGTTGAATGATAAATGCAAATGCAGGCCATTTTCATGGCCCTCATCTAAATTCTAAATCATTGGTAAGAATTACTGCAAAAGAAACAGTTGATTGACCTGCTTTTATGTTATAAAAATGGAACAAGTATTATACAACAAATCTCTTTTCTTGCTATTTCATTTTTATTATTTTGTTAATGTAATGAATGGTTGTATCTGCACAATATATAAATGTTATTAGTGTCATACCTTGCATGCACCATACACCTCCCTTTCTAGGATGCACGAGGCAGCCCTGGAATACACATGTGATTGTGTAGGTACATAATTTGCTTCCATCCTCATGAAGTAGTTCTCAAACTCCTCAGTATTATAAAGCTGCTCACTTAATGAAAGATGTAGCTACTGTGAACAGGAGCATATTGTTTTAATTGACTAATGCTTCTTGGCTAAATTAATTGAATTAGATATTTAAATAGGTGTAATTTTCTCTCCGCTAGACAAAATTGTCAAATCTGAATCTAACATCTTTCAATAAGTAAAAGAAACTTTTAAAAAATGAAGGAGGAAATGGCCTTTGCTATTTTAGAAATACAGCAATTGTATTTTGATAATCTTGAGCCAAAGAAAACGTATTCTTTTATATTTTTTAAGATTCTATTCTTTTCTTTAATTGAACTTTTAAACAGGCAGCTGAATTAGTGTAAGACCATCTTAAGGGGGAAAATTATTGAGTAATTATACATTTAACAAAATAGAGATTCACTTTGGGGAGCATGGTATCTTTAGTTTTTCTATGTCTATATTTTACTTGGAAAGTGTGTGGAGAATTGAAAATCATTTCCTTTTATATGTCTTAGTTGAACTGAGATTTTTATGAACAGTTAAGGTTGAGAGAGGTGATAAGTTAATCTAATGAGATAAAAAATACATGATGGTTAGATTGATTGCCTATAAATTTTTTATCTTTCATTTCAAGGACATGTAATGTTCAAATTTGAATAAAGGAAATTATAAAAGATTACAAATCTTAATTGATACATAGCTTTAAAAGATTAAAAGCAGTCTAGATAGTGGAAGAGGAAATTAATGAAGTAATGTATGCTATCATTTCTCTGGATGTGTTGTTTTTTTGTTTTTTTTGTTTTTTTTGTTTTTTTTTTTTGTGGTACGCGGGCCTCTCACTGTTGCGGCCTCTCCCGTTGCGGAGCACAGGCTCTGGACGCACAGGCTCAGCGGCCATGGCTCACGGCCCCAGTCTCTCCACGGCATGTGGGATCTTCCCGGACCGGGGCACGAACCCGTGTCCCCTGCATCGGCAGGCGGACTCTCAACCACTGTGCCACCAGGGAAGCCCTGGATGTGTATTATTGAAACGACCATCTTGGAAATTTATACAGGTTATCTAATATAAGGCAACTATGTATAGAACATGACACCTTGCTGCTACAGTAAATCTTGTTTTCAAGATATTATATGATACTACAAGTTTAAGGATATTATTCAAGTGTGTGTAATCACCATATACTTTAACTTTATAAAACTGTTCTAAAGTCTTTTTATTAAAAAAAACTCTTTCTTTATTCTCTTAAGCCAGACACAAATATGCACCTTTTTTTTTTCCCTTGTTATTTGCACAGTGGAGCCTGAGATTGATAACAATTCAGATGTTTTGACTGAGGGAATGGTTGGACTACTCATAATCAGGGAGTCTGTGAAAGTCTTTTTTACTTTACTTAACATTTTCTTATGAAAGTTTAAAAAATATAGAAAACATGAAAGAATTTTACAGCAATCCCCCACATATTTACCACTTAGATTCTACATTTAACATTTTACTATACTGGATTTATCACACTTCTATCCATCTAGCCAATCCCCTATCCATCCATCAATCCATCTTACTTTTTGATGCATTTCAAAGGAGTTGCAGACATCAGTATACTTCCCCTCAAGTACTTCAGAATGCTAACATTAACTGGAAATATGAAAATCTTTTAATAGCAAAAGAATTAAAAATCACTTGTCTGGAGAGGAAAATAAAGTCCTTGGATACTTGAAAAGAAAGAAAAAGTTACAGTTTGGACACTTGGATGAATTTCAGTGTTTAATAGCTAAGCCTCAGAAAAATAAAGACAAATCAATAACACAGCTCATGATGATGGTAAAAACAAACCTCTAAACCCCTGAACTTTCATCAGCAGGAAGAGGGCTTTGAAAGTCAGCCATCCCCCCAAAAGAGGCATTTTCTGTGAAGCCCAGCTCAGATAAGGTTGTAGAGGTCCCTTCCCCCCACCCCCCACCCCTTTAAATATGGGCTAATCCTGACAAAGGCAAAGAAATAGAAGAGAGCTTTCTACCTACAAAGGCAGAAAGTCATTAGCTGACCTGGCTATTGTTTCAGCATTCTGGATAATCTATTAACCAGCCAATTAACTCCCAAGTAAGTAACAAGCTGCTACAAGCTAGTTCTAGTAATTTCTAAAATCCAGGTGCTAAAGAATGTAGAGCTGTTAGTGCTTGCACTACCAAAATGTAACAGAGAAGTGGCCACATGACAAGGAATTAGTTGATTTGGCCTCTCTGCATTCTAAACACATCAGGACCAGTCTGTGTTTAGGAGAAAATATTTAATAAGCTTTGAGAATGCTAAGAGGCAAATCATCTTGGGTGTCAGTGTTGCTAGTCCAGTGTCTGACCTAACTGCATGCAAAGAATTTTCTCAGTGGATTTAACATTCAATGAATTTCACAGAAATCTAATTTTCAACCCTAAACTTCCATTCCGTAGTGAACCATGACCACCTCCATTTTCTGTTGAAGATGGTCTCACAGAATTTTTCCTCTCTGATTGGTGCTTGATTTATAAAAATAAGGTCTTGCCCTTTTTGGCCCACGTCCAGGCATGACAGGGAGGCTCTGTTAAGCCCCTAATCTCCACCGGGAGCTCTTTTGGAAGCTGAGGGTTCAGAGCAGTGATTCTTGCCTCCAGGTGTTCCCTGAAGTAGCCTCCCCCCTCCTCCACCTTGCTATCTAGTCCCAGCGCCATGGCAACGATCTTAGCCTCTGATGATCTGGATCAGGGAGAACAGAGGCTGGCCTCAGCACACCGGCTCTAAGGGACCCGAGAAAGGGGACTCCATTTCCGAGATAACTCTCACTAAATGGAGGTCTTGGGGCTGTGGCCAACCACCGTCTAGGTAGGCATGGGACCTAAAGAGGAATATTTGAATCAATGGGGAGAAAGAAAGGGGTCCCAGAAAGTTTCCATAACCTGCTAGACAGACCTCCACCCAATATTTGCAGGGCCCATGGCAAGGTACAAATGGAGGTTTGTATACCTTATGTCTAAACATCTAGAAGGTATAAATAACCTAACAAACTGTTAAACAAAATATATGTATACTTTGACAAATATACCTTTATTAAGACTTGGAAGGCTGGGTTTGAATTCAGAATTCCTGGACTCCTCTGAGATCTGAGCTGGAACATGACAGCACAGGAAGATCAGTTCCCAGCCACAGCCTGCAACCTGCTCCCCTCTCCCTCCCTCTCACACCCTCCATCCCGTCCCATCAAACACAGCCTGGGCTTCCTTGGCCTTTCTGTCCCAGCTCCAGCCACGTGCCTGCAAACAGCGGATCCGTGGTCTCCCCTCAGGTCCAGGGGAGCAAACATACTGGGTGTGGTCCACTCTCTGGAGCACAGACTCCTGGGGCTCATCCTCTTTGCCCACAGATTCCTCACCTAGTAGGCAGGGATGCAGCCCAGTGTTGGCAGGACACTTTAAAGCGTGGGGCCATCTTGCCTGGTCCAAGGCAGTTTTATAGGAGCTCTCATGTATTTTGAGATGAAGCTTACTTCTTAAAGAGGTGATGGGGATGGGGGGGCAGGGGGCAGGGCACTACTTGGAGTTCATTTATTCACTTAATTGATATTTCTATGAGTGTGTTCTATATGCTGCTGATACAACTGCAGATAAGACAGAGTGACTTCCCTTGGATGACTTTCAGCCTGGGGGTAAAGACAGACATTACACAGCTCATCATGGCAATACTTTGATCACAAATGTATTGAGTGTTGTGGAGGAGAAATACATGGCGTCAAGAGAGTATTCAATAGGATTTGACTTGGTCTAGGAGGCAATCAGAGGAGGCTTTCTTAGGGAAGTGATGTTTAAGCTGAAACACGGAGGATGAATACGAGTTATTCAAGAGGAGACCTGGGAGTGGGTGGGGGAAGGGTTTCATACAGAAGGAGCATATGTGTAGGCAGCTGAAAGTGGGTATCCCCAAACTGCTGTAAATCAGGGGTAGGAGGTAGGGTGAACCTCAAGAGAAGGAAATTTCTGATGGGTAACTTATTAGCAAGCAGGAGCATGGAGAGAACTAATGTGACCTGAGTTCCTACCTGGACCAGCCTCTGCTATGTGCCGAACACAGAGCGTCTCCGTTATCACTGACCATGACCTTTGCCCAGAGGGTTAGCACCATTGTCCTATGTTCGCAGGAGAAAGATGAGGCTTAGAGACTTAAGTAATTTTCCTAAAGATGCACTTATATTCAGAAATGGGATTGTATGCTCTGTAAGTACTTAAGAGAAACAAATAACTCAGTGAATTGGCTTTTGAATTGTTCTCTTCCTTCCTTCCTTCGTTCCTTCCTTCTTTTCTTTCTTCCTTTCTTCCTTTTTCTTTCTTTCTTTCTCTCTCTTTCTTTCTTTCTTTCTCTTTCTTTCTCTCTCTCTTTCTTTCTTTCTTTCTTTTTTTCTTTCTTTCAACATGTATAAATTGAAGCTCTGTTGAAAATAAATATCAGGACAGTATGATGGTATGTTGCAAAATATATGTTTATTGGATTTTCTTTTGCTTAATTAAACTCCTTTTAACACATCACGACCAAACTCTCTGAAACTTGGAGAAATGGTGTCAGTGTCTTGGGTAGTCCAGGAGCTATTTCCACAGATTTCTGGGTGGGGCTTTAAAAAAAGAGAAGTAATATTCTCATAAAGTATCTGTTTATTGACAGGTATTTAAAGAAAGAGAGTGAAAGACTAAGTCAGGAGAGATGCAGGGAGAGAGGGAAGACTGAAAGAGAAAAGAAAGGAAAAACTCTCCTATTGGCTTTTGTGTTTGCACACACACCCACCCACATACACACACACTCACAAAAACTTAGGAGTTCTTCAGATTGGACCTTGAAATTGTGATCTATTCCTGGAAACTAATGGGACAGGGTGCTAGCAGTAGCCCAGTTTTCAGTACAAATGATGTGGGGTGTGAGTGTGAGGCAATCCGTACAGCGTAGAATGACTCTTAAGGAGCATGGTGTCTGAAGTCAGACCCTAGTTGAAACATCACCCCACCACCTGCTTGCTGAAAGGCCTTGGGCAAGACATTTAACTTTAATTCCTTACCTGTAAAATGAAGTTAATAATAGTACTGCCCTCACAGAATTATAGTGAAGTTTAAAATAAACGAAATCATCCATGGATAGCAGATTCCCTTGGACGCCTATTCAATAGTTCTCTATTTCTTCCTTGCTGACAGATCACTGTTTTGTTTGGGGATTTGCAGACCACCCACAGGCTCAAGATAGCTGAGCTCTACCTCTGGGCCCAGGGAGGCCAATTGAAATGATTTCTCGGGCTTCCCTGGTGGCGCAGTGGTTGAGAGTCCGCCTGCCGATGCAGGGGACACGGGTTCGTGCTCCAGTCCGGGAAGATCCCACATGCCGCGGAGCCTGCGCGTCTAGAGCCTGTGCTCTGCGACGGGAGAGGCCACGGCAGTGAGAGGCCTGCGTACCGCAAAAAAAAAAAAAAAAGATTTCTCTCCTTTTGTCAGAGATATATAGGAACTGATTCTTTCTGCTGTTTCTTCTATGTTGTGATGTCGGGAGCTGTGCAGCCATTCTGGAGCCATGAAAGGAATTAGCTAAGGACAAGCCAACCCACTGAGAATGGCAGAGTGGAAAGGAGAGAAGAACCTGTATGGCCAATGACATTGTTTAGCCACTGAATTATCCAAACCTGAAGACATTTGACCTTTGGTCTTATTGTAGATAATACATGTCCTATTGAGATAATAAATGTCCTTGTTGTTTAGGCCAGTTTAAATTGGGTTCTGTATACATGTTGCCCAAAGCATCCCAAGGGGACACCACTACGTAGATCATTAATGCATAGTGAAGATGCAATTATGAAGTGCAGCCAGTGAAAAGTGCATCAAACTTAGAAGTGGGATACACAGTTCTGGTGCCAGTTCCTGGGCTTGGAATCTGTTTCACTGGCTATTGCTCATTACTGCTACTAGTTTTGGTTCTCTCATCCTCTGCACTCTTGAATCTTGCTTGCCTAGGCCTGTGGTACTGACCAGATTCTTCCTATCTGAGCTGACTTTACCTAGGCAATCTTCCCTGTCAGGATATTTCCCTGTAGTATTATCAGTGGATCTCTTCCCCTGACCCCTTGACCGCCCCCCACCCCCCCAGCTCACCCTGCCCAAGAATTCCATCCCTTACCTGCTATACCTATGGTTCCTTCTAGAACAGTCCTGCCCTCCTCCCAAGTCTATGCCCTCTGCACCAGCTTTGCCTACTCTGTTTATGTCTTAGTAAACCAAAAGAGCAGTCTTACATTTTTGAACCACATTGAAATTTTCTCTAAGAACTGACCCCCAATACTCATAGGCTGTAGAACAATATTCTCAAGCTGGGAAGAGGAGAGCTATTTTGGCAATGAGAGGACACTGGCAATGTCTGCAGACATTTTTGGTTGTTATAACTGGGGGATGTTACTGGCATCTACTGGGTAGAGGCCAGGGAGGTTGCTAAACATCCTACAATGCAAAGGAGAGCCTCCCATGACATTTTGGAATTATCTGGTCCAAAATATCAATTAGTGCTGAGGCTGAGGACCCTTGCTCTTAAAAAAAGTTGAAAAAATAATATATCACATTCCAAGACTTTCACAGCTTTGCAGCACCCCGTCCCTGCTTCGTCCACCAGCAGAAATCCTGCACCCTTCTGCTGAATGACTCTTTTGTATTCTCTGTTGCTCAGACACAAGAGGAGGCCTCCTGAACTTGGTTATCATTTATCTAACTGTGCTTCCTCTGGACCCTTCTGATTTTTTAAAAAGGACTGTATGAATAATGAAATCTTACTTCGGGGACAAGAACCTTTGATCTTCCAGGCTGTTTCCCGAAGGATTTTACTCTCTACTTCCTCCTCTTCAGCATAATTCTAAAATCATATAACCACGTCCTTAATCACACCTCTTTGTAATGTTAGTAGATTGTAGCCTTAGGAAACTAGACCATATCTTAGATGGATGCTACCCCTGTTAAGGTTCAAATTTACAGTCTGCTCTGCTTTTGTGGAAACCTAACATCTTCACAGCGAGGGTGGCCTTCATACATCTTTTCCGTGAAAGTTTATTTTTGCAGAATTTTCTTTCAAGATGGTAGATTACTATACATTCTGGGGCAGAAGGTGAGAGAGGAAAGTCCATCACTGATAGAAAAAGGAACTAGCTGGTCTGATCTCTATGGGGTAATATAAGAGGCTGAATCAGATCGTTGAATTTTTTGACTTGCTGGATTAACTCAGACTTAATTATTAAGTGTCTTCTAAGTCTGGAAACTTCCTAGCTATGAAAGATGAGAGGTCACTGCTCCGAAACAAGAAGAAACACCAGCTTGTGCCATGAAGGATTATGGAGGTGTGGGACCAGAAAAATCAGAGGTGGGAGCTTAATTTTTATGTTCCATAAAATGGGAAGCTACTTTTGTAACTATGACCTCAGCTCTTACAGTGAGTTAGAGATTTCACCCACATCGTGATTTCATTTGCCCCTCATCACAGCAACCCTGTGTGGCAGGCCGGTCAAGTATTATTCCTCTCATTGGGCCATGAGGAATGAGAAGCTACAAAGGTTAAATGACTTACTTAAGATAAACAAAACTTAAAGCTGTATTAACTCACTGAAAGATGCATGTTTTTTGACCACAGCCAAATATTTCAGATCTTTCCCAGGACAGTTAAGATTTAAAGCAATCTGTTCCTTATCCCGATACGTTCCTTTCTCAGATAACAAGTCCTAATTTTTAAATTCAGAATATATAGTTGCTGCAACACAGACCTGGAGTGGTCAAAGAGGAATCCCTTCATTTATTCACGTAGCTACCGTTGATAATTGTGCACGTGATATGTGTGAAGTTTTGTATTAAGAACTAGAGAGGGAGAGGGAAGACAATGACAAGTAAGACATGAAGTGCGATTCTTGCCCTTAAGTGGCTCGTAGTCTTCTAGAGAATGCAGGTGTGTAAACCACCAGTAGTCACAAAGGCAGAAGAGCTAGAAAGGGGCAGAAGGCACAGTTTTGGAACTAGAGCGGAAGAAGTATTCATTCTGCCTTTGAGAGAAGAGAAGCTTTGAGGGGGGAGAGTCAGCATATAAGCTGGGCCTCCAAAGAGCAGGATTCTGAAAACCTGAGAAGGTAAGCATACCGCAGAGAAGCAAGAAATATTCACTCTTGACATTTGTCGTGAAGCTCTACCCAAAGTTTCATGTGTAACATCAACTCAGGTGCTTTCAATTCATTATTTGACAGTGTCTTAGACTGTAAATCTGCTGCCTTATGCTCGCAAGGGAAGTAGTCTGTCTCTTTTCCTTCTCAGAAATGAGTATGGGGCTTCCCTGGTGGTGCAGTGGTTGAGAGTCCGCCTGCCGATGCGGGGGACACGGGTTCGTGACCCGGTCCGGGAAGATCCCACATGCCGCGGAGCGGCTGGGCCCGTGAGCCATGGACGCCGAGCCTGCGCGTCTGGATCCTGTGCTCCGCAATGGGAGAGACCACAGCAGTGAGAGGCCCGCGTACCGCAAAAAAAAAAAAAAAAGAAATGAGTATGGCCTCTAGTTAAGGACACAGACTAAATGGAACTTTTAAAAGGGAAAGTTATTTCATTCCAGTTTTCAAGGTCAGTGCAACCTTGATCATTTGCCTTTTCTGTATCTTCTTCCTTGCATAACCTGGCAAAAATATATGTAAATGGATGTAGATATATATGTAGACATACAGATATAGACAAGTGTGTGTACGGATACACACACCATTTTTTTTCTATGTATCAGGCGCCGTGAACATATAATTACTCAATTTTCATAGGTCTGTGAGTTAGGTGGGGTTCTTATTCCTATTTTATAGTTAAGGAAACGGAGGTTCATTGAAATAGAATAATATGTTTACAATCACACAGACATGAAGTGAGAGACACAGGATTGAGAGGTGTCTGTTTCACTCAGGAGCCCTGCTCTTTCTACTGCACTTTACTGCTTCCGACTAACGCTACGAAAGAGAATCCACACTGTGTCAGAGACTGATCATTGTTCCCAGAACCCATTCTCCCCTTTTTCCTTCTAGTGATAGAACTGACTACCCGCCCCCTCCCCCCGCCAGTTTCGGCAGAGCACGCAGCCTCCCAGCTGCAGCTCACGTCTCTAAGCTCGCCCTGCAGCAAGCTGTGACCTTGGGATTTACTTCTCCCCAGTAGAACCGAGGGAGCCCAGTAACTGCGGGTTACCTGGGCAGCACATCCTTAAAGGGAGACCACCTGCTGTCCACTATTTTTCTTTTTCCCTTCTGTAGCCTGGAACATGGTGGCAGTGCTGGTCTTCCCTGATATGGTAGAGCAACAAGTTAGAAGGAGCGTGAGTCCCTGGACAATGTGAGCTTGGACAAAGCACCTACCTCTGGGCAGGGAGTGAGAGAAATTTCTAGTTTACTTGAGCCACTGTAGTTTTTTGTAGCCTAAATTATTCCCTAACTAATATAATTTCTGTGATGCAAGAACGCTAGTCACAGTTTCCTAGGATGTCAGAGCTGGCCCACTCCAGATACGTAAAAATTACAAGTTGTGATGGGTTGCTGACTTAAAGGCCCTTTGACAAAGGTCTGTTTGCCTCTGGCATTAGCAGGCTCACTCCCTAAACAGTGTGATCCTGGATGTCCCTGTAGCTTTAGAAGCCCACTGCAGCCTTCAGATGGCAAACCCCATCCTGCACATACCTAACACGAGACGGCAGGAGGCTATTCATTCTTGCATCCAAACTGCTAATCTCAGGAGAATAAGTCTGCCTTCCCATCACTGAGCAGAATGGCTCAGGTCACCAATACATTGCCCCGCAATTTTCTATCAAATGAAGAAAACATACACCCCCACCCCCTAAAAAAAAGGCAAAGCAAGCAATTTCATCATCCATATTCTAACACACTGACTATATTATTTGTTTTCTCATGGCTGCTGATGGCTAGCCAAGCAGATGTGATCTACTACCTGTTTAAACCTGGGCTTCTGAAGTTTGCTCTAATTGCCCTAATCATCTATTGCAGCCCTCACCAGGACAAGCAGAAGTCACACTCAGGATAGGAGACTGCTGCAAGGGGCTTGTGTGCAAGAAGCTTGGGATTTATATGGAACATGGATGTCGTTGGTTTGGCACTAGCTGCTGGCCCAGGAGACCGTGAGCCATACTAAATGAAAGTCAGACATGTTGCTTAACAGTGACTTGTCCTAAAAAATGGTGTTGCTTGGTAGAGCTCCTCTATAATTAAGATCTAGCTTGTGAGTTCTGACCCTCTAGGGCATGCTGCTTGGCTCTGTTTCTTCTCCGGACCACACCTCTGGTCTTGACTGGCTGGCTGGTGAATTGCTCCTCCCTCACCACCAGTGTCCAGGACACTGGGAAGTTACCATGATGGATCACAGAACATCTATCGTCTCTAGGCAATGAGGAATTAAACTATGAATTGGAAGATTTGTAATCACTGGGAGTTAGACTTCTTTGATTAGCGATGAAATCTACAGAAAAAAATGCATATTCGTACATAATTTTGAACATTTCAAGGCTGGACATAGAACTCCACGAAGCCCATCTGTGAATACCCAGGTTAATAACGCATGCATCGGTGTCTGGTAGATAGTAATACATTTGCATAAAAATATGTCATAATATTCAATACTGTCATGTATTAAATTTGAAATTCCTTAAGGACAAGAGTTATAGTATGTTGGCCTGATACAATTTTATGATCTGTATAGAGAACCAAGCAGAGTAGCCTTGATTTTTCCACTTGACCTGAAGATTTCCAGTCAAAATACTTTCTTTTTAGAAATATTCAGAAAATGAGGTGAGAAAGAGAGTGAGGAAAATGGTAGGGACTCAACGTCCAGGAACTCTCAATTCCATCCATATGTAAATCATTTAATAGCTTATAAATGATTTAGCAGCTGGTCTCTGGTCCCAGAATAAATCTTTTAATAGGCAAGAAGCCTGCCTCATTTTCATTGTTAGAAGATCCAGCCTAAAATTGATGTAATACTGAGCTGTCTAATTTTGTTTAATGGTATAAATGGTATAAAAATTCGTAACTTGATCTCAATTAAAAAAGACAACAACAATCCCCCACTATTTTCTTGCCTTCTGTGGCAGAGACTGTTAGTTTTCCCCCAATATCCATTTCCTCATTCCTCACTAGAGAACTCTGGGATGCTGGCTGGGCACGTGACTGCCCAGAATAAAGATAACATTTTCCAGCTGCCTTTGCAGCTGGGTGTGGCTATCTGACTAAATTCTGGCTTATGGGATGTAATTGATTTTTATAACAGTTAGGAAATGTAATTAAATCGTGGTGGGGAGAGTTGTTCTTCTCTTGTTCTTTTCCTCCTTCCTGCTGGTTGGAATGTAGACGTAAGGAAGGGTCTTCCAGGCCAAGAGGGAGCGGAAGCCCAGGTCTCTATCACTGTGGCACTGCCCCAGCAGTCCCGAACGGTTTCCGCTCCTCAAGACCACCCCAACGCTTGGAGATTTGTTAGAAGGACTCACAGGACTCAGCATATGGGTGTGCTCACAGCTAAGATTCATTACCATCATGTCATGAGGATATACAGCCAATCGTAAGGGAAAAACGGATAGGTGGAGTCTGGAAGAATCCATGTGCAGGCTTCCTTGTGCATTCTGCCTCCCGTGAGGGGTCACACAGAACCACCCTTCCCTCAGCAGTGAAAATGCAGCAATGTGCATGCGATGTCTCTGCACAGGAAAGCCCAGCAGAGACTCCATGCCCACTGGGAGCTGGTTCTGTTAGGCACCCTCTGCCCAGCACGTACCCAAATCCCAAACTCTCATGAGGAAGTAGACAGAGAGTTGAAGCATAGGCTTAGTGGTATAAGACCCTTGATCACAATTTTAAAAAAGAATCACCCACTATTTCTTGTCTTCTGTGTCAGAGATGGCTAATGTTCCGTAAGATCAGCTTATTGTCGACTTGGACACCCCGGGAGCCAAGTTCCCAGATGCTAGCTAAGGGCTGAGTATTTCTAAGGAGAGCAGTTTCAGGGCTGCTGTATTATCTCTTCTGCAAATGTACAATCTGCATTTACCTGAAAGAGAAATCAAGTCTCAACTTGTTTGAGCCGATGTTTCTCTGGTTTTTTTTTTTTTTTGTCTCTTTTAGCCAAATCTAATTCTAACAAACACCCTTCCTTCTTCATTTACTTGAAACCTAGGTAGAACTAAATCTTGGTGTCCAAGTTATCAGTGGAGGTGGATGCTGCTTGTTGGTTCAGATATGCTTATCCCAGAACACGTGTTTTCTTATCTCCAAATTCTGCTTGGATAGCAGGGAGCATTAATTACAAAAGAAACTGTGTTCCCAAGGTTCATCTGTAAACTGACTGCACAAATCAGTTCATGAAAGACAGCCATGGCGAGTCTATGGTGGGGGTGGAAGGATGAGGTTCCCATGAGGATTCTGCGACTTGTTTCTTCCAACTACCTTGAGCCCTACGGTGGTGCAGGCAATGACCCTGTGCAGAGAATGCCTTGAGAATGACATCCCTCCAGCTTCTGGTAGATCTGATAAATCACAAAGCCCCTTTAACGTTTCAGCCTCACTATGGTAGTTCCCACTAAGAAACGCTGCACTTTATAGACTTTCTACATCAACATTCGAGCTCCAGAGGTTTTGTTTTTACTGTACGTTCGTTTGGTTTTGGAACTGGAGAGACTCTAACCCATTTCTTCTTTTTACCAAGGTAACATGTAACCCACCTCATAAGACCCAGCAAGTTTGCCAAAGTGGAAATAGAAATCTGTGTCCTGATCCCCATTCACATAGCCCTCCTGAGTAATAATCATCCGGATCCTCTGTTTAAACAGATCTGGGCATATGGACCGCCCCTAACCACTGACTCACCGACTGTCTGTAGGGCCACTGACTCACCATCAAGCTGTATGGTATTTTCAGAGGCAGGAAAAATAGTCTCCTAGTAGAGGCGTGTGGGTAAACAGAAGGTACTTCACTCAATAACGTTTTATTTGCTCCTTGGGTATTTTAAATGGTGCCTGTGGGAGAGCAAAACATATCTTAGAACACAGGAAGTAGCTCAGCACCTCTGTGTTGATTATAACCACAGGACTCCCCTTGAGTCGGCTTCAGACACTTATTTGGCAACTTCTTTTGAGGTGTTCCTAAGATACGTGCTATTAACATGTAAGGCACTAATTAGTTTGCATGCACGCTGAACAATACTGCAGTTTTCACATGCTTGGGTGGACTCTTGATAAATGTTACTTGAGGATGCTAATATCTATTCATCAAACCCAAAGACGTTTCTCAGTTCCTGAATAATAACTTTTAAAGAAAAGTATATATTGAATGTGAAAACCCTAGTCTTAAGAATCAAATGACTCCGTGGGTTTTCTGGGTATTATTTGGAAACAGTATTGGGCATTTGCTTTCCATCCACTTATCTGAGATGTCTGTGTGCTGACCAGAATCTAAGGCAGCTTAATATCTGGGTGAAGAATAACCATCAAATTGCCGAGTGCTGCTCTTTGTTACATAATGGCCATGCTGAGCAAAGAGGTCCCTATGAGCACAAAGAAGAAAAGACACACACACAACCACCAAAGATCATTCACTTTACCTGGGAGCAGTCAGGATGGTGGCAAAGGCGTGGACTTGGGATGAGTCTCAGATTTGCTGCTCACTAGCCTCCATGAGGCTCAGATCCGTGTAAGAGTATGGCTAACATTACCTAGCTGTTAGGGCTGCCGGGAGGATAAAAATGAGAATATTCATGTAAACATCTGCGAAGTGCTAGGGAAGACACAAAGAGGCCGGTCTCATCCCTTGCATCAACTTCCTAAAGGAAAAAATTTTTCTTGCTGTTGAAGACATGATTAGACTGTTAAAAGTGTGAGAAATCAGCTACACAAATTGGAAGGCATATGTCAAGATTCTGTTTTTTTTTTTTTTTTCAGATAGGAAAGAAATATACACTTTTATGTTTCTGCAGATGCTGGGGCCTCAGTTCTGCCATCACTTCCCAGATGGCATTCTGGGAACCTCCCTGCAACAATTTGTTTATTTAAATGGACATTTTACAAAGCTTGTGATATCAAAGTTCTTTTTCTCTTTCAGTTCCTTTGACCTCTTCACCATGAGGTACTTATATGATCATTTATGGTTTCTTTCTTGCTAATGGTACTTTTTGTAAGAATAAAAACAAAGGTATTTTACCAACCACCTGTCTCCATCTCTCAGTGGCTTTGCCGCGTGATTAGACCCTGCCTGTTTGTTGCTCACCCTCCCTCTTTCCTCCCTTCCCTCACGGGTCCATCATTCCTAAGATCCAGGAGTCTGCAGTGTTCCAGATGTGCAGAAATGATCTTTCCCTAGAACAGCGTTCCCAAACTGTGGAATGTGATTTTAGGTGATTGTAGGTGACATTCTGATCCTCCATGACATGACACTTTATCACATACTGAGAAAATCATTCCCTTTCAATTCTCTTTAGTGCTTTTGATTTCATGACGGGGAAAGCCTACAGTTTAGCACTATTGTGTCTTTAACACGTCTCTATTGCTTTCAGCCTTCATTTTTAACAAAGAAAGAGCAGAGAGCAGGTTCAGAGTCTTGGGCACACTAAGATTTAACTATAAAGTTTTGTTTTCACAGTGTTTAATTTTACTAGCGTTTCCAATTTATGCCAAAGATAGACTGTTTTTCACTTAATAATAATAAAATAATCGGGTATCTTTTAAAAAATAAATTTCCCATGAATAATAATAAATAAAACTTCTTTTTTTTAACATCTTTATTGGAGTATAATTGCTTTACAATGGTGTGTTAGTTTCTGCTTTATAACAAAGTGAATCAGCTATACATATACATATATCCCCATATACCCTCCCTCTTGTGTCTCCCTCCCTCCCACCCTCCCTATCCCACCCCTCTAGGTGGTCACAAAGCACTGAGCTGATCTCCCTGTGCCATGCAGCTGCTTCCCACTAGCTATCTATTTTACATTTGGTAGCATATATATGTCCATGCCACTCTCTCACTTTGTCTTCTTTAAAAACGATATTCCTTGAGTTTAAAAAGTAAGTGACTTAAAGAAGCAAACGTGACTATAACTCATGAATATGTCGGAACTGTGAGGGTGGCACTTTTATGGCTTATGTTTGCCCATTTGTTCAGGACCACTGATGGAAGTTAAACGTGTCCGGGGGGGTGGAGTGGGTGTTACTCAAAACATATTTGTTCTCTCTAAAGAAACACAGTGGCCGTTGCTTCCTCTTTTTCTTCCACTGATACCCAACTGCCCCATCAGCACCAACATCACCAACGTGATCATCAGCATCCCCTTCATCATCACCTGATCCATTACCCCATCACCATCATCAATGCATGTCAATATCTCACCATCTTCCTCACCATTACCCCCATCCCCACTTATAGCCCAGGACCTTACCACCTTGGGCCTCTATTGCTGTAACAGCATCCTACCTGGGGTCCATGCTTCCAGTCCGTCTTAATTCCAGTTAACCCTTCACATACACGCAAAACCCACTTTTCTTCCACCAGTTTCTAACTGTGGAACAGACAACACTTGTGACTTAACTACCTCGTTACTTCTAAATTCTTCTGCCTGTTTTTCATGGCTCCCCATCTCTCTTCCAACTTTCTTCCTTTCCATTTTTCTTTCTAGAGGATGGTAACCTGAATAAAGGAAAAAAGAAAACAGTTCAGTTGGAATACTTATACATTTCAATATATAAAAAGTAGGATAGAGAATATCCTCCATTTACCACAATTGACTCCAAAACTACCAAGTACGTCAGCATCTACAGAGAGAAAATATTCTTAATTTAAAATGTTATCTCAGAGAAGGGTTAATTGAAGGGGTCAATATATATTTTTTAAAACATAGGCAGAACACTCTAGTTGCAGCGAGCGGGGGCTACTCTTTGTTGCAGTGCGCGGGCTTCTCACTGCCGTGGCTTCTCTTGTTGCAGAGTACGGGCTCTAGGCACACGGGCTTCAGTAGTTGTGGCACACAGGCTCAGTTGCTCCAAGGCATGTGGGATCTTCCTGGACCGGGGCTCTAATGTGTGTCCGCTGCACTGGCAGATGGATTCTTAACCACTGCGCCACCAGGAAGTCCCCAAAAGTGTCAATATTTTTAAATTCATTAATTATTATGTCATTTATCTATTGCAACAGCAATACTTGGTAACTCACAATCACACAAAATGTCAGTGGCATATGACAATAAGTGCTTGTTATTCACATGTCTGGGGTGGTCAGCCAGGGACTCTGCTGATCCTGGCTGGCCTTGCATCCTTGTTGGCTGGCTGTTCATTGATCTAGGCTGGCCTCAGCTGGTACAACCTCTGCTCTGCTGCCCTTTCCCTTATTCCCTAGCAGGTAGCCTGTGTATGTTCTCATGGCAAGGGCTGTTCGAGACTCTGCTTGTATCATTTGTTATCATCCCAATGGTCTAAGGAAGTCATATGGCTGTGCCTAGAGTCAGAGTGGGAGGGCATGGCAAAGTTACCTGTCAAAGAGTGTGGATACAGGGATAGATGGTGAACTGGGGCTATTTTGCAATGTACTGAAAACTAAAGATGCATTTTTTTTTTTTTTTTTGCGGTACGCGGGCATCTCACTATTGTGGCCTCTCCTGTTGCGGAGCACAGGCTCCGTACGCGCAGGCTCAGTGGCCATGGCTCACGGGCCTAGCCACTCTGCGGCATGTGGGATCTTCCTGGACTGAGGCACAAACCCGTGTCCCCTGCATCGGCAGGCGGACTCTCAACCACTGCACCACCAGGGAAGCCCTTAAGATGCATTTTTGAAAAAGATTTCAGACAATTTTTTTGGAAAATTTAAAGCCATATTGGAATAAGTACATCCTTTAAAAATACCAGTGATATGATATTAGATGTACAAAGAGACAGATTAAAGTACATTAACATGTACCAAAGCATGTAAGTACCAAAATAATCATTGTCTATGGTAATTTTTAATGATCAAATAATCAATATAAAGAAGTTCCTTATGTTGCTTTAATATACAAAAATAGGTATTATTTTTAGTTTTTAAGAACTATTTTTTATATTTTGAAGATAATTTTAGACCTATTTTATAGACTTACCAATATGATAAAACCATCGGTCGGTTAGCAAATGACTATTTCAAAGGTTACACAATTTTAATAAGTTTTGGTACCCCTTTTTACTTCCAAAAATGTTTCAGTTTGGATGATATATAGATACCACCCATATTCCCATCAATAGATACAACCACTGTTAACAGTTTGAGAATAGATCCTTTCATTATTATATCTAATTGTGTTTCTTGAACAGAACTGGGGATGACCTGATTTTTAACAATTAATATGTTTTATCAAGAACATTTTTCTATGCCATTAAGTGTTTCTCTAAAAGTCCCAGATTTCTAATAGCTCCAAAGTATGTAGTTATGGATACTCCATGATGTATTTAACTTACTCCTATTGTTAGCTATTTTTGCTGTTGGCGTTTTTTCATTATATTGAAGACTGCTACAATGAAAATTCTTGTACGTGAACAGAGATCACTCCACGGATCTCTATCTTATTACGTCACCTTGCAGGAAACTAAACAAACAGTGAAGCCTAAGAGAAAGCAAGGACATTCCAAAATGTCACTTTAAACAAGGACCTTGAATTGTTGAAAATAAAAAAAAATACCTTTGGCTCTGATGACCTTGTTTCCTTTTCTAAGCAGAGAGCAAAGAGAAACAGAACAGCAGCAAGATGACATGACTTTGCCTTTTCAGAAACTGGGAGATATTTATTTCCAAAGTCTTATGAATGCTATGATTATGATTGGAAAGCTTTCAACTCCTTGCATGACCCCGGTAGCCTTGGGCTGCAGGTCAATCGCTTGATGAAGTGACAACCTCTGGTCCCAACTATCTGCACCAGTGGAGATTGGAAACGTGACCTGGGACTGCTTTGGAGAAGAAACTTATTTTTGTTTGCTAGGAAGCTGGGGCAAGGGTGGTGAGAAGATCCTGCCCTAAATATGATATAACCCAGCTGTCCAAACATATATAATTCAGTTCAACCAGCCATCCATTCCCCCAAATCCAGATGTTTGCCATCACACAATCTCAGATTCTCTTTCCTTCTATCGAACGTGATTTGTCCTAATCATGTTTGTCAAAGACTTGCATTTGCTTTTAATTAGAAGACATCTACTTTGATTCAGCTGGGCTCTCCTCGTCTCAGCATAGGCACACAGCCTCCACTGTTAATAAGCTTTAAATCATAACTGTCCTCTGCCTTCTGACAAATCACTGAGGTTTTTATTCCATCTGAGAGTTCCAATATAAAACATTTCACAACTACGCTAACACTAAATATTTGCTGATTACTAGTATTTGTTAGACTATGGATAATTCAATTTTATCTATGCATTCTCCAACCACTGAGTTCTCACAATGGCAGTGGTCTCTTAATATTTGCATCTTTCTGTGTTTAGAAATCTCCAACAATTATGTATCATAGTTACACGTGCTTTCAAAGTCTAACCAGATGTGTGATCTTGCCTAGATTATTTGCAATATCTCTGAGATTAATTTCCATCTCTGAAAAATAGAGGATAATACAAGGTTATTGTGAGGATTAAATATCATAAGATATTGCAAGCACCCAGCAGAGTGCTTAATATGTAGTATGTAGGCAGATACATGTTGAACCCTCCATTCCCTTAAAAATCTCTAGATGAGAGTCTGACTTTTCTAAATGCCTCTCTGGTCCTGCCTCTAGGACACTGAAGTAAACTTCCTATGAGATTAGTTTTCTAAGCTTTAGTTCTTTTGTCTGAGAGACAGTGAGCGAGAAAAGTAAGGGGAAAACCCTATATGAACATTCTGGATATGCCGGAAGCAAGTGAAGACCATTCTACAATGGGTTCCTTCCATGTGAAACTGCTTCTAGACCATTCTTTGATCCGATGTTTTGCTTACCAAGAGCAATCCTCTGATTACGGATTTTATTTCTCAAGTACATCAATACTAGGTACCTGGGGAGCAGCATCTGGCATTTATGACTCCGGGGAGGTACACCTATTATTAAAAGTAAATATACGGATTATATGATTAATTCTTTTTATCTTCATAGACTTGATTATTAGGAATTGCTTTCCGAAAGGTGACCCATTCTTGATGAGAAGACAAAATCAAGATTCTGAGGCTACAATGCTGAGCCAAGCTCAGGAATGATGGAAAAACACTAAGAGGTGTCTGTAAGGTCCTGCTGGGTCACCAGATAGACTGTTCTCCTCTCTCTTTGTCTGTCTCTCTCACTGCCTACCCCCTTCTCTGCCTTCTCTTTCTCTTCCTTCCTCTCGCATCTGTTTTTGAATTCTCTGCTTTGCTCTGATCTGCTACCTCATCATGGCTCCTGGCTCCTTTCCCTCACCGTTAACATTTTGCCTGGTTTACACTCACCCCCTTGCTTTAACAGTCAATCTTTTTGTCCAGGTTATGCGTCAAATTTAAGCCAGCAATAGGGTGAGATGTAAAATAAATATTTGTGGGATGGAATCTGAGAGGTCCAGCTTGATTCTTCTCGTAAACAGAAAGTGGCTGACAAAAACAGTTAACATTACTGCCCATGGACAACAGGTATTCTGCTGACATACATACACTGTTATGAACTGAATGTTTGTGTCTCCCCAGAAATTCATATATTGAAGTCCTAACACAGGCCCCATCCCCTGCTCCATGTACCTATACTTGGAGGCGGGTCTCTAAGGAAGTAATTAAAGTTAAATGAGACCACAGTGTGGGGCTCCGATCCAATGGCATTAGTGCCCTTATAGAAAGAGACACCAGAGAGCTTGAGCAAGCTCACTCTCTCTCCCTCCAAGCACATGCAGAGAGGAAAGGCCGTATGAGTACACAGCAAGAAGGCAGCCGTCAGCAACCCAAGGGGAGAGTTCTCACCAGACACCGACCCTGCTGCCACCTTGATCTTGGGCTTCCAGTCTCCAGAACCATGAGAAAATAAATTTCTGCTGTTTAAGCTACCCATTCTGTGGCATTTTGTATGGCAGCCCAAGCAGACTAACATAAGCACTAATTCATTTAATCTGCTCAATAATCATATTAGGTCTTATTATTGTTACTCCCGTTTAAAAGATGAGGAACCAGAGGTTCAAGAGATCAAGTAATCTGCCCCCAAATACTTAGTTATTATGTGGCAAAGATAAGAATTTGAACCCAGGTAATCTAACTCTAGAACTCAGGTTTCCAGAAACTCTACTTTCTGCTTGGGTTTGTACCATCAAACCAACAAATACACCCTGCTTAAATTATGGAGAAAATAAATTTCTTTCAAAGTGTAAAAATGGTAAAGGTAATTTTGAAAAAAAACTATGCTGAGTCAAAAGTATTGAGTTTGACTTAAACACAATGACTTAGCCAAAGTGTATGAATTAATAGAGGATTAAAGCATTGACATTTATGGAATTTTTGTTGAATTAAAAAACTCTTTGATTTACATAATTGTGTCTAATATTCACTACTTTTCAATTTCATAAATATATATTTATTTATTGCCATTAGGCCTTAAATCACTCTGCTGTGGACTCATGGCAAAAAAACATGGTCCCTGCTTCAAGGAGATCAGTGATAGTGGGGAAACAGACACACCCAAGGCATTCCCTCACACAGTCACTCAATAAATATTTTTCCAAGATCTTACCATGGGCCAGGTACCCTAAGAATGATTGTAAGATGACTACGAGTTTGCCAGGTGGGTAAAACACGTGCACCAAGTGTGTGTATGAGTCTGTGTGACAGTGGCGTTGGATGAAGAAGCCATTCAGGAGAGGGGAGACTATGTGAAAAGTCTCCGAGGGGTGAACAAATTGAGTAAGAATTTGTATGTATGAGTGTGTGTGTATGTATGTGTGTGAGTGTATAAGAGAGAGAGAATGTGTGTGTGTGTGGCAGTGGAGCTGGTAGAGATAAGAAAGGGGGACACACAGGAGAGGAAAGAACTTGTGATGTGTGATGAACAGACTGAGCAAGATTAATTTATCCTATTTTATTTATTAATTTTTTTAACATTTTCCTTCCACGGGAACAAATGTTTTGCAGAATGTGTGGGCTGAACTTGTAACTGTGAATGACCCTGATTGTCCTGGGGCACACATGTGCATGTGTCATCTCTCTCCCTCTTTCTCTGCTGCATCAGCCTTCCCCATTGATGGTTGGTTATTAGGAGCAGAGTTGGATGTGTTTATGCAATGGCTCCTGAAGATGGAAGCTACCCTGGGCCAATGGCAGAGACCTGTTCTGCTGGAGAAATGCAGGACAAGTACGCCTGGCTATAGCTATAACTAACTAATTAGTCAGCCATGGGTTTTATTGTTGTTTCTTGAGGAGAAGACACATGGAGCCAGAATGGTCATCACTAATGGGTGGTTGAATTAGGCCTCTGAATACTAGTTGTGTATATTCAGTGAATTATGAGCATTTAGTGTCCATTGTATATTTAATATATCATGAATATTTAGTATTCAGGTGCCTTATGTATATTTAGTGTCTCATGAATATTAGTTATCTTTTAGTTCTTCCATCTCTTCTATGTCTAACACATACATTCTCTACTCACCACTTATCTATGCTTTAGACATGTTATGAGTTTCATCCGTCCCATTTGTTTTCTTCTGTAGCAGAATTGCATATTTTCAAACAATGCAACAACTGAACATTACAGTTAATAGTCTTTTTTTCCCCATTATCCTGGTTGACATTTGGTAGATGCTTTTATTTTAAAGACATGTCTTATTTCATAAATGTTCTTGTACTCTTTTGATAGTTTCCACTCCTCCCTTTTTCCTTATTTTCTCTTTCTAGAATCCACATTAGTGATAAGTTGAATCCCCCAAATTAATCATTTATATCTCTTACCTTTCTACTGCAGTGTCCCATTTTCTTGTTGTTTGTTTTACAGTTTAAGAAAATTCTTCAGTTTTCTCTTTAAACTTGACTATTGACTTTTTGAATTCAGACACCACATTTTAAAAATAGAACTTATCTCTCACAACAGCCTTAGATTTACAGAAAAATTGGAAAGATAGTACAGGGAGTTCTCATATATACCCTGCCCCCAGTTTCCCCTATTATTGACATCTGACACCAGTATGATACATGGTTTACAATTAATGAACCAATATTGATACATTATTATTAACTAAAGTTCACAGTTTGTTTAGATTTCCTTAGATTTTACCTAATGCTCTTTTTCTTTTCCTAGATCCCATCCAGGATTCCATGTTACACTTGTTATCATGTCTTTTTAGGTCCCTCTTGGCTGTGGCAGTTTCTCAGAATTTCCTTGTCTTTGATGGCCTTGACAGTGTTGAGGAGTGTTGGTCAGATATTTTGCAGGATGTCCCACTACTGAAATTTGTTTGATGTTTTCCTTATCATAAAACTGGGGTTAGGGATTATTGGGAGGAAGACTGCAGTGGTAGAATGCCACTTTCACCACATCCTATCAAGGGTGCATTCTATCAACATGATGTATGATGGTCGAGGTTGGTCTAGGTCACCTGCTTGAGGCAATGCTTTCCATATTTCTCCATGTGGAGTTACCCTCTCCCTCTCCCACTTTCCATATTCTACTCTTTGGAAGAAGTCATTATGTGCAGCCCACACCTAAGGCCTGGGGAGTTATGTTTCCTCTCCCGAGAGGAGAACATGAAATTATTTACATAAATTATTTGGAATTTCTCTGCATGGGAAACTTGTCTCTTCTCCCCAGTAAACACATGCTACACTGTCTTAAAAATTTTTGACAATATCATTGGAGATTTTGGCAAGGAGTATCTTGAGTTCACAGAACTACTCTGTTTCCTCAAGAGTTTGCTTATCTTAGTCTTTCTCTGACATTTCAGTTCGTTTTCAAATTTCTGGAGATCCTCAGTTACTAATTCATACTTGGATATCAATCAATAAACAGGAGAGCTGGGAGCTCTATCTATGGGAGCAGAGCTTGTTGGCTAATAGATTTCACTTCAGGGTGAAAAGGGGGCTGTCTCTTATTCCAGGGCCTCTCCAAACATTGGAATGCAGAGAATTTCTCTGGGACACCAACACTCACACTAGTTGCCTTGGTTATTCCTAAGCAGCTTATGTGGTCTCTTTAGAGAAGAAGTCTCTCTTTGTGGCAAAGGGGGAGCTAGATGCCTGACTGCTGGTTGTTCTGAGCACAGTACTGGGGAGGGGAGGTCACTGGTGGGCGTTTTGCTCCATAGACTGATTCGTAAATAATACCTTTATTTTGTACCTCACTTCTCACTCCTGCACTCCACTGAATCTTTCCAGGGCTGGCGGGTCCTCAGGACTTTAGTAGGCAGAATCCCGAAGATACGGACGACTCCCTCCTTGTGCACCCTGCTGGACTTGGGGCTGCCTTGTCCACTCCACTCAGTCAGTGTTCTTCCTATAACCCGGAATGTCCTGAGATCTCGCAGACTCTGATGGGCCCCTCCTGTCCTGGCTGTCATTCCTCATGTCATTTTAGTGTGATTATGGGAGGGAGAGGGGATAAACATCATGTTCAGTCTGTCACCTTGGACACATATTTGTTTTAATTATAAAAACATGGTGTGTTGATTAAGGTAGGCTGAACTGCTGTACCAAATTGATCCTTAAGTATATACCATAGAATACAAGTTTATTTCACATTAGTATAATAGTCCAAGGTTTCTGGCAATGGCTCTCCTTAATGCAGTGATTCAAAGACCCAGGCTCAACCTATCCTATGGTTTTGCCACCGCCTGGGGCCGCACTGGTATCTGCACCTGGCTGGCAGAAGAGGAATAGGAGTGTGGAAGAGGCATACCTGCTTCTTAAAAGCACTGGGCCAGAAACACACACTTGGCATCTGCACGCATTCTATTGGCGAGATCTAGTCTTATATCCACTTAGAATCAAGGAGGATGGATCACATAGTTCTTAACTCGGCAGCCCCTTCTCAGCTACACCTCTATGTGTATGGATCTGGTTGTACATCTGGTCTTCTTTGTCAGGGAAGAACGGGACCCAGGATGGAGGCGAGAGGCAGTGGTAAGAACTGGGCAGAATTACACTTTGCTCGACAACAATCAATAGTCTTTATAACAGCAGTGTGATGTGATATCGTCACACCGGCGTGTTCCCTAGATCGCTACCATGCAACTCATTTAGCCACCCTGGCTGCTTGGAAAGGAAGACAATGCTCATTTAATAAAATCTGTGTCAGGCATTGTGCTAGGAGATTTCCATAAAACCCAGACAGCACAGGTTCTCCCTGAATCACAACAAAAGCTGTTTCTCTCTATTTTTGAAATTTGGGTTCACTGTGGGAAAGACATAGTACTTGGGGATCTTTTTAAAGGAGTAATTTGGCATAAAATTATTGCTCACTTGCTAATGCCAGACGTGATGTTTGGTCTTAGGAATACAGAGATGGGAAAGGCTCCATGTCTAAGTTTTAGGAGCTCACTTTTCTCTAAAATGCAAAAAACAATCACAATACGATGTAATGAATGCTATAGTGGGAGACAGAGCGGGGCGGGGAATTTTCTCTGCCTAGAAGGACAGAGTGGACTGCGAGGAGGGGGTCAGAGGAGGTGTCACAAAGGAGGCGTGTAGCATCTGAATAGGGTCTTTTTAAAAATATATTTATTTTATTTATATATATTATTTATTTTTGGCTGTGTTGGGTCTTCGTTGCTGCACTCAGGCTTTCTCTAGTTGCGGCGACAGGGGGTCAATCTTCATGGTGGTGAGCGGGCTTCTCATTGTGGTGTCTTCTCTTGTTGTGGAGCACGGGCTCTAGGCATGCAGGCTTCAGTAGCTGTGGCATGTGGGCTCAGTCGTTGTGGCTCACGGGCTCTAGAGCACAGGTTCAGTAGTTGTGCCGCACGGGCTCAGTTGCTCCGCGGCACGTGGGATCTTCCCGGACCAGGGCTCGAACCCTTGTCTCCTGCATTGGCAGGTGGATTTTTAACCACTGTGCTACCAGGGAAGTCCCTGAACGGGGTCTTGAAGGATAGTTAAGAAGTTGCCAGAGAGCAAGGAGGAGAGTGAGTGGGGGCAGAGGTCAATAGTCATGGGCTGCCCGGGAAGTGATAGCTGATCCATGGGGCATCCCAGGAAGGGGAGGTTGGAAAGATGAGGTGACAGGGAGGAGGAGAAGGGTGGGAGCCATCACTAGCCCATAAGCCACTCCTGCTAGATTTTGAGTGTCAGGCTGCCTCCCTGTTCTAAGTAGTATATCACAGAGCCATCTCCCTCACCAGCAATTTTAGCTTCCTCAGGGAATGGAGCACACAGCTTCCTCCAGGCCAGGATTTCTCCACCACATTTGGGGCCAGATCATTCTTTGTTGTGGGCCTGTTCTGTGCACTGTAGGATGTTTAGCAGCATCCCTGGTCTCAACCCACTAGATGCTGGTAGCACCACCCACAGTGTGACAATTGCCAAATGTCCCCTGGGAGGCAGAATGGTCTGGTTGAGAACCATTGCTTTAGATAGATGTCACCTTTCTTTTATCATCTACCGTAGAATTAAGTATGGTATTTTGCACATAGTAGGTCTGTGTGTGATTTGAGGACATCTCTCCTTTGTACCAAAGTGCCTTATTCTATTAGCCAGCAATCCTGCTCTGGCTCAGAATCATGTTATGAGGAACAACCAATATATAATAGTCACCCTTTCCTTTGTATTCTGGTTGCCTTTAAAATCTCTGTTTCCTGCAGGAAATCAAAAGCTAACCTAGCAGGCATTCGGTGGACATTTATTTTCTTAAATGGAAGGGTAATTCACCTTTCGAAAATAAACTGATGGAGATCCAAGCAGATTAAAAATGATTTTTAAATGCCTTTTCTATCTTTTCTGGCAAGAATGGTCTCTCATTCTTTATGACCTAACCCTTAAAAAAATAATACTTCATTCACTTGCCGACAACCCTGCCATCCATCTGGGGAAAATATCAGCCAGGCTCTTACATTTTCTCAACTAACTATTGACTTTGCTGTCTGCACAACTGGCATCTAAAACATATGGCTCACGTTTTAATCAACAGCCCAGAATATCATCACTTTGAGCACCTGTCAGAGAATTCATCCAAGAATTGATTGCAGTTCAACATTTGCCAAGAGAGTGATGGAGACATCTGATTTTTCAAACGGTCTAAACAGCATATTAGCTCCCCATTCCTCTTCATTCTCTAAGTTTTATCCCAGTACAAAGTCATCTCACTAGAAGAACAACAGGTCTGGGCTCTATTATTCAAAAACAGCAGGTCTGGGCTCTATTATTTGAGCTTTTCACAGAAATGCTTTTGGTGGGGAAAAAGTTGTGATTTAACTTTTTTTTTGGTAGAAGAAAATATAAAAAATACCCATCTGTGGGAAAAATCTGTCTTTTGCAAAATCATAGTTAAAGTTGCTGCCAATTATAATCCAGTGTCTGCTTCCTAAGAGTGAGCTGAGTTCTGGCTCCGGCAGTGAGGCAGGAAAAGCTACAATGTGCCTTTGAACTGAATGTGGGCTAGTTCCAAGCCCAGGACCAGGACTGGCGGGAGGGAAAGATCCATGCCTCCCCAGACTACTGGGATGTTGGTGACAACTGCATGCAGTAGAATGAAGCATGTTCTGGGGTAACAGGGCATGCTTGGGGGCTGAAGTCAGGGTGGAGACATCTTTCATGGCTTCAGAATTGGTCCTTTGGACACAAGTGAGCCCTTAGGGGAACCCTAGGAGGAAAGAAAAACATTTTCACTCTAAGTGAGATGGGGGACCCAGGACATTTAATTTCAATTGAGAGACAATATACAAATGGACAACGGCCAGATCATGTATAAGAATAGAACTCTGGGGCTTCCCTGGTGGCGCAGTGGTTGAGAGTCCGCCTGCCGATGCAGGGGACACGGGTTCATGCCCCGGTCCGGGGGATCCCACCTGCCGCGGAGCGGCTGGGCCCGTGAGCCATGGCCGCTGAGCCTGCGCGTCCGGAGCCTGTGCTCCGCAGCGGGAGAGGCCACAACAGTGAGAGGCCCGCGTACAGCAAAAGAATAGAACTCTGACCCACAATCTGCAGCAACCTGCTCAGGAAATCAACTCATTATTGAGACTTACCAGCCCAGGAAGCCAGCCTGCTGTAAGTCAGACTTGTAGGAAGTCAGATGGCTATCTCTAGGAACAAACCAGGAAGCCAAACAGTAACTCCTGTAACAATCTTCCCTAAACGGCCAGGCCTTGATTAATAGCTGACAGCTTCCCTAATTTTTGTCTCTGCTTGCAACTTAGGACCCATCAGAGAAAGCCGGATATGTACTCCTAACCAATCACAGAGGATGCTGCTTCATTAGCCCACCTCCAGCTTCCCCATGCCAACAGCCTTTGATCAGGGCACGCCCAAAGCCTTCCCTTTTCCCCACTATAAAGTTTTCCTACCCCTCTGCCTTTGAGTCTCTGCCAAAACATAAATGATGGTGACTGACTCCCTTTCTATAGCAAGCTCCGAATAAATACTCTTTGCTTGATCTCATTTGGTTGGTCTTCGTTTATTTCCAGAGAATGTTGAAAGTATTGTCACCTAATTTTGAACCCCAAGCTAGTCAAATGTGATAGAGCAATACTCATGGAGCGGCATGCATGTAGCATGGTTCTATCCCCTCTGTACCTGTGTACCCAGTTCCTTCTGTCTGGAATGGTCCTGTCCCTTCTCTTCTCGCTGGAGAAATCCCATCCATCCTCCTGGGTCCAGGATAAGCGTCCCTGCATCTGAGGAGCCTTCCCTTCCTATAATCAGCAAAATCTTAGGAATTCTGCTTTTCCTCCATGTTAGAATGACCACAGCAGCCCAATGATCAATGTCAATAGGAAACAAACCAGTATTTCCCAAGTATTATCTATTTCCTGGGTGTTTCTTACACATGTCACCTCACTAAATCCTCTCTCCACTTCACAGATGATGAAAGCAAGACCTTAACTCATCATGTAAAATTGAGGATATGTCTGTCTTTCCCAAATAGATTTTGAGTTCTTGATAAGATTATTTCTTATGCATTTTAATTTTTCATGCAGAGCAAATGCTGGGCACATAAAAGATGTTTCAAAAAGGCTTAGTGAGTGAGTGAGTGAATGAATGAATGAGTGAACGACTACAGAGCAGGAAAAATGAATTTGTTTACAAGCCTAGTCTGGCTTAAAGAACTAATTATTCAAAGCATGGACCCTACCATTCCTATAGGTAAAGGGATGTAAGTCAAACTTTTTCTTTCACCCAGACCCAGTTTCTCTGGACAGGAAATCAATCACTAAAATTCCTGGTGGAGGCAGCAAGTGTTTCTAGCTCTGGCTACATAGATTTGGGGCCTTTGATGTCTATGAGGCACATATTGAAGATTTACCGGCAACAGTAGCTTCCTGCCTCAGTGAAAAGATGCATGTCAGCAGGTGATCTGTAAGTATGCCTAAGCAACGGAGGAGGCATTTTCTCTCGTAAGCAGTGCATCATCTCACAAAGCCTTAGGGAGTCCACATCTTTGGTCCCTCTGGTTTACTTAATTATTTTAAACATTTTTGTTGAAAAGTTGTCATGGCAACAGCATGGACAAATATTCTGAAGGGACAAATTCTATTTCCAGCACCCTCAAGTAATGTTTCATTTTAGCCCATTATCTACCCATGCTCATCCACATATAAGCACTTTATACGCTTGCAACCACAAAGCAGTGTCTATTTTGTATTCTGCCGTTTCATTTAACATTCCATCAAAAACATTTTCTATGTTTACAAAGCCTTCATGTTTAAAAATTTCAATGCTTCACAATATTTCATGACTTATTAAACTTTCCCACATTACTGTGCAATTAGTTCACTTCTCATATTTTTACTCCTCTTTAGTTAATGTTGCGGGAAGCATCTTCTTGCATATAGTTTTTGCCTTCTTATTAACATTTCCTTAGAATAAATTCTTAGGAATAGAATTTCTGACAACTTTGTGGCTTCTGCTGCATAATACGATCTTGCTCTGCAGAAGCACTTCTGCTAATTTAGAGAACCAGATGGGAGCTAGAGGAAAATGCTTTCCTATAAACGCTGTGCAGCCTTCTCCTTAGGGTGAGGGGCTGGACAGTTGGTGGGCGCAGAATCTCCTTAAAAAGAATCAAATGGCATTTGTGAGGTAGGCTCACGGGCTGCCCGAATAGGAAAAATTAATACCAAGTCTGCCTTGATTAGAATTTTCTGAAGCAAAACTATTTTGCTCTAGATATGTGAATGCTCATCATGGTAATAGAGGGGTTTCTTTTTTTCCCCTCCTGAATTTTGCACCTCATACATCTAGGTGTGACTATAAAACCAGAGAGTGGTTCTTAATAAACACACTGGAATTCTTACACGCAAACAAGGACCATCTTTCAGTGGTCTTTCCATAAGAACATCATATGTAATTGCTAAAAACATGAAAATTTTTTAAAGAATTGCATTCTTATCCAGTTTTTAAACTACAAAAGGAAATTTAGACTCCTTTCATCTTTTCCTGTACCACAGGAGGTAATCACCCAGCTTGATGACCAAGCAGTGAAAAGTAGGCTGGGCGGGCAAGTCAACTTCATGATCATAATCATAGCTGCCATCCCAGGAATACTTGCAGTGTGACAGGTTCAGTGCTAAGTTTCATTGAATCCACACAACTAATGCTGAGAGGGAGGTGTTACTAGTATACCCATTTTCTAGATCAGGAAACAGGCTTGAGAGCATGAGAGAAGTGCTCTGTTATATAGCAGGGCAGTGACCAGTGTTGACTCCAAAGCTGGAGAACTCAACTGCTCATCAAAGGGTGAGGTGAATAACACGCTGTTATTTCCCTAACAGAGGAAATGGGCACGGGAAGAGTTTCCTGAAATAAAGGCAGTGGTTCAGTCCCAGGGACTAGGGTGTGTGGGCACAGGAAGGACAGAGATTCAGAGCCCAGCACTCGGGTAGGGACACCTGGGTCATGGGTCTGGAGGAATAACTGTTATTTTCACCTACTCAGCACAAGGGCCTGGGCTCTTCCGGGGAGCCCCAGCCATAGAAAAACCTTCCAGATGATGCCTACTCTCCATCACTGTATTCCAGCCTCTGTTAGAATCCCACCATTTCTTCCTGGAAGCTCTTTGCAGGCCACTGTAAAATTTTAATACTTCTTGCCTTGGGCTTGGACACCAGGCATTACTTGCTTATCTACTAACCCACTGCCCTTTCCTCCTAGCTGTGCCTCAAGTCAGGTCCTGGCTTCCTCCTCCCCATCTGCCCCTCTTACGCCTGGGAGGCATTATGGTTTATTTCCAAGAGATGGCAGGGTGCTAAGTCCTTATGTGACTCGCCTATCTGGGCAGCTGTCTTTGGTCAATCATACCTGTACCCAAGCCCCAGGCCAGTCTAGTAGACAAAGATCCTTGTACTAGATCCTGCCTCCTCCTCTCTCACCTGCCCCACATTGTCTCCCTCCCCTAAGAACCTCATCCTCACACCCCAGTCCTGAGATATGGCACAAGAAACTGGAAAAAAATTTGGATACAGGAAACTGGTATATAGCCAGGGAGAGAACACTTACAGTATGCTTGCCAGTTTCTCATATAATCTCTCTCGAAATCCTCACAACAACCACAAGGGGAAAGCAATGACTATTTTTTTCTATTTTACGAATAGGGGAACTGAAATTCAGAGAACTTAAGCAAGTTTTCCAAGGTCACACAGCTAGGAAGTGGCAGACCTGGATGTGAGTACAGAATTCTGTCACTGTAGTCCACACTCTTAACCACTGTGCTACACTGTCATCTCTTGGTTGGGGTGTTAATGAAGGGAAGGGAGTGGGACAGGTCTAGAAACCAGAATGTAGAGGGCCTGTGGAAGCAGCCTGCATGTCCATCAACAAATGAATGGGTAAAGAAGATGAGGTCTACATACACACACGCACGCAACGGAATACAATTAAACCATAAAAAAAGATTGAAATAATGCCATTTGCAGCAACATGGATGGACCTAGAGATTATCATACTAAGTGAAGTAAGTCAGAAGGAGAAAGATAAATATCATATGATGTCATGTATATGTGAAATCTAAAAAAGTGATACAAATGAACTTATTTACAAAACAGAAATAGACTCACAGACACAGAAAACAAACATTTGGTTACCAAAGGGGAAGGCAGGAGGAGGGATAAATCGGGAATTTGGGATTAACAGATACACACCACTATATATAAAATAGATAAACAATAAGGACCTACTATAAAGCACAGGGCACTATATTCAATATCTTTTAATAATCCATAATGGAAAAGAATCTGAAAAATAATACATATGTATGTATGCATGTGTAAATGAATCACTTTGCTCTACACCTGAAACATTGTAAATCAACTATTGAAAAAAAGAATGTAGAGGTCCTGGTTTTTAAAGAAGGGTAATTCAAGGGAAGGGGATGAAATTCAGGAAAAATAAGACATGTCAAACATGCTTAAAATGAACTCTTGATTTCACCCCCCAAAACCCAATTCTCCCTGTCTTTCCCATCTCAGTCAGTGGCAATCTATCCTTCTGGTTGGTCAGTTCAAAAACCTTGGAACCTTCCTTGACTCTTCTTCCTACATTTCATCCCTGAGAAAATCCTATTGGCTCCATCTTCAAAGTGAAGAATCCAGCCACCTCTTACACCTCCATCACTGCTTCCTGGGTTCAGCCAGCCACTATCATGTCTCTTCTGGATCATTCCAACCGCCTCCTCACCAATGGCCCTGCTTCACCCTCGCCCCCCTGCCCGTCCCAGTCTAGTCCCCACATGTTCACCAGAGTGATCTTCTTAAAACACAAATCAGATCAGATCACTCCTCTGCTCAAAACCTACTGATGGCTCCCATCTTAGAGTACAAACTCAAGTCCTTTCAGTGGCCAGCTCCTCATCCCCTCCCAGCTCTCTGATCTTATCCCCTACTGCATCCCCTCACTCACTTCCCTCCAGCCACATTGAACCCCTGGCAGTTTCTCAAACATGCCAGGCATGGTCTGACTTCAAGGCCAATGGGGTGTGAGCTGCATACTGCGTATGCTTAAATATCACGTGCCCCCCACCTCTAAATAATGGGAACCAAACAATTGCCCTGAACTCTGATTACAGACCACCTTTGCTAGTGAGTCCTGTGAGTCCATCCTGGGAGTCTTAATGCAGATAGAAGACAGTCCAGTAAAATCAGGTTGTTAACAGTAATATGTGATCTGCAGATTTTTGGGGAACAATATATATTTTGTTTATTAATTAAATATTTTTCTCTAATAGTCTTGACCAAAGGATGTTTTGGCTAACGGTTGGAGCCACGTCTTTGCCTGCTTCTTGGCGTCACAGGTAAGGGGAGGCATATCCAACATTCCTCAATTTATGATTTAAGGCAGAGGTTGGCAACATTTTTCTGTAAATGTTTAGACAGTAAATATTTTAGGCTTTTACAGGTCATTCTAGTGTGAAAGCATTTTTAGGCAATACACAAATAAATCACCATGGTTACATTTCAATAAAATTTTATTTACAAAAATGGTAGTGGCCCGATTTGGTTCACCAACAATAATTTGCCCAACCCTAATCTAGGGACACATGTAGGAGCCCAACCCAACATGTGAGAGCATAGGTCAGGCAGGATATTTCCATCGGACTCCTGGCCAGAATATAAATCACATTTTATTTTCTTGTACTTTCAGTGTCTAACACCTCACCTGGCACATAGTAGACAGCCATAAAACTTTCTTGGAATAAATTACAGAATGAAGTATAGAGTTAGGAGTGGGTAGATCTTTTCCTACACCTACAGAGAGATCTTGTTCACTTAGACATTTATTAGACATTTACCCAGTGCCCCCATGTGCCAGTACATGGTTCATGTGCTGAGTAAAAAGACGGGATTTTGTCAGATGTCACAGAGCACAGAGTGTATCTGAGGAGACAGACATTCAAGAATGAGTATCAGTAAAGTGTGAAAAGTGGTAATGGGAAGTTCTGGGGGCTTTGGAATAACTTTTGGGGTGGGGGGACACTCTCAGATTTGTTCCAGGAACAAATGATGATGTTTTAACACCTGTCAATCAAGCAGGATTGAGTTTGGCTAGACAGCAAAGGCATGAACCCACTCGAGGGGACCAGACCTCACATAAGGGATGGACTTGATTGTTTTTATGAACACTGATAAACTGTTTAGCTGCAAGCACCTGTCTTCAATAAAGGAGGCTCAGACTGGCTCATAACAGGGCTTTCCAACTGTTAATCAAGGGTAAATCACTCTGTTCTGAGGATGCATTAGGAATTTTGAGCACCATTGTATTTCTCTTAAAGCCTTTCTGAGAATGTATTATGTTCAAAGCGAGCCCTTTAACAAAGCATTATATTTAATCCTTTTTACTATTTTGATCTTTTTCTCTAAACATTATTTCCATGATTTCAAGCTTCACTTTGCCTTTTCTATAACTCCTTCATAAAATTTTCTTTAAGAGATAAAGAGCCTATTAAATGCTGTGAAGTTTCAATCTGCCTTTAATAAAGAAAGAAATATGGGAGCCCTAACAGAAGGTCACACACTGTGAGAGAAATGGATTTACAGTAGGCATGGATTTTTTTTTTAAATACATGCTGTAGGCAGTGCCTGGCTGTGACTGTAAGAAAAATGGTAAACTCCATCCCTGCAATTTATCAGAATGACATTACTTATATGCAAGATAAACTATAAAAAAATATCTAACATTCATGTTAACAGAGTCTCAAAAAGAGAGGGAAAAGAGGGTTAAGCTGAAAAAGTACTTGAAGTAATAATGGCTGAAAAGTCCCCAATTTGCCAAATGATATAAGTTCACAGATGCAAGAAGCTGAGTGAATCCCAAACATAACTGGCTTAAAGGAATTAACACCAAGACACATCATAATCAAACTTCTGAAAAATAAAGACAGAAAAATATCTTGAAAGTAATGAGAGGGAAGCAAAACCTTATCTAAAGGGGGAAAACAAATGGAATGGTATTGGATTTCTCATCAGAAACCATGGAGGCCAGTGGCACATTTTCCAAATGTTGAAAGAAAAGAATTATCAACCCAGAATCCTATTTCCAGTGAAAATATATCTTTCAGGCATGAAAGAGGAATCAAAACATTCTCAGGTAAAGAAACTAAAAGAATATGTCACTAGCCTACCTATGCTAAAAGAATGGCTAACTAAAGTTCTCTAAGTAGAAAGAAAACGATAAAGGAAGAAACCTTGGATCATTAAGAAGGAAGAAAGAACACAGCAAAAGTACAAATAAATACAATAGAATTTACTTCTCCTCTTGAGTTTTCTGAAGTATATCTGATGGTGGAAGTAGAAAGGATAACACTGTCTGCTTTGGTTCTAAATGTATGTAGAGAAAATATTTACAATGATTACATTATAAATGGGGAAGAGTAAAGGGACATTAAGAAAGGTAAGTTTTCTACATTTGATTTGAACTGGTAAAATGGCAACACCAGTAGATTGTGTTAAGTTATATAAAGTAATATTTACAACTACTAAAAATATCTATATTAATATATATTCAAAAATACTGCAGATAAGTCAGAAATGGAATTCTAAAAATTGTTCAAGTAATCCACAGAAAGGAAGGAAAAAGAAAACAGAGAAATGAAAAACCGTGATAACAAATAAAACAAAAATTAAAATGGCACATTTATGCACTGAAATCAATCATTACATTAAACGGAAATCATCCAAATGTACCAATTAAAAGACAGAGATTGGCAGAGTGGATTTAAAAACAGGACTCAACTATATGCGTTAATAATGATATAGGATCCAGTTGAAAGCAAAAAAATGGAAAAAGTTACATCATGCAAATATTAATCAAAGGAATGCAGAAGAAGCTATTTTAATACCAGATAAAGTAGACTTCAGAGCAAAGAAAATTACCAGAGACAGAGAGGAACATATATAATGATAAAAGGGCCAATCCACCAAAAAAAAAAAAAGTAATTCTAAATGTTTATGCAACAGAGGTACCAAATATGTGAAGCAAAACTGATAGAACTAAAAGGAGGAACAGACAAATCCACAATCATAGTTGACGACTTCAATGTAATGTCCTCTCTTACAATTGATAGAAGAAATAGAATAAAATTAGCAAAGATACAGAAGAACTCAACACCATCAACCAGCAAGATATAATTGACATTTATAAAACACTCTACCCAATAATAGCAGAATACCCATTCTTTTCAAGTACCCATAGAATATATAACAAAACAGAACACATCCTGGGCCGTAAAGTAAACTTCAACAAATTGAAAAGAATTGAAATCATACAGAGTGTTCAGAGTGTGTTTTCAGACATCAAAGGAGTCAAACTAGAAATCAATTTAAAAAGATAACAGAAATCTCCAAACTTGGAAACAACATGCTTCTAAATAATCCAGGGATCAAAGAGAAAATCTTAAGGGAAATTTTAAAAAATATATTAAACAAAAATGAAAATACAACATATCAAAATTCATGGGAATTTCAGTTATGCAAGTTAAGGTCTGGAGATCTAATGTACAGCAATATGATTATGGTTAATAATACTGTATTGTATGCATGATTTGCTAAGAAGGTAGATCTTAAGTGTTCTCACCACAAGGAAAAGAAAATGGTAACTATGTGAGGTGATAGATATGTTAATTAGTTTGATTGTGGTGATTATTACATATATATATCTAAACATCAAGTTGTACAATTTTTATTTGTCATTTATATCTCAATAAATCTGGAAAAGATTTGTGGGAGACACTTAAGCACTGCTGAGAGGAAAATTTATAGCACTAAATACATACACTAGAGAAGAAGAAAAGTCTCAAATGAATAATATAAGCTACCATTTCAAGAGAGCAAACTAAACCCAAAGCAAGTAAAAGAAAGGGAGAAATAAAGAGCTGAAATTATTGAAATTGAAATAGAAAACAGAGAAAATCAATGAAAGAAAGAGTTGAGTCTTAGAAAAGATTAATGAACTTGACAAATCTTTAGCAAGACTGACAAAAAAAAAGAGAGAGAGAGAAAGACACAAATCACCAACATCAGGAATGAAATAGAGAATATCACTACAGACCCTGCAGACATCAAAAAAATAAAAAGAGAATTCTCTGAATATCTCTACACACATAAATATGACGTTTGTTGATAACAAATTTGACATCATGTTGACGTTAAGTTGGTAAACTTAGATGAAATAGACCAATTTCTCAAAAAAACCCCATAAACTACCATAGCTCACTCAATATGAAAGAGATAATTGGAATGGTTCCATAACTATTAAAAATTTTTGAATTTGTAATTTTAAAATTCCCCCCAAGAAACCTCCATGCACACATGGTTTCACTGAAGAATTCTACCAAATGTCTAAAGGAAAATTAACACCAATTCTGCACAATCAATTCCACTAAATAGAAGAGGAAAGAACACTTCACAATTCACTTTATGACTAGCATTACCCTGATACCAAAACCAAGTGAATATATTATATAGAAAGAAAACTACAGACCAATATTTTCAAAAATATACAGAAAATCATTAATAAAATATTAGCAAATAAAGAATTCATAAAACATAGAACATGTGGACAATGAAATTAAAAATACAATACCATTTACAATTGAAGAAGGGGGGCAGAAAAACTTAGGTATAAATCGAACAAAGTGTGTACAGGACTTGTGTGCTGAAAACTACAGAATGCTGATGAAAGAAATCAAAGGAGATCTAAATAAATGGAGAGATGTACCATGTTCATGGATTGCAAGATTCAAGATAGCAAAATGTCAATCATTCCCAATTTGATATACAGATTTAATGCAATTCCTATCAAAATGCCAGCAAGATTTTTTGCAGATATAGCAACATTATTCTAAAATTCATATAGAAAGGCAAAAGAGCTACAATAGCTGAAACCATTTTTGAGAAATAAGAATGAAGTGGGAGGAATCAATTTACTTGATTTCAAGACATTAAGTATCTACAGTTATCAGGATTTTGTGATATTGGATTGTGTTGGAGGGATAAACACACAGATCAATGGAACAGAAGAGAGAACCTGGAAATAGAGTTCCCAAAATATGCCTGACTTTCCACAAAGGTATGAAAGTAATTCAAGGGAGGAAAGATAACCTTCTCAACAAATTTTGATATCCATAGGCAAGAAAGTGAACCTTGACCTATGTCTCACACCTTACACAAAAATTAACTCAAAATAGGTCATGAGCTTAAATGTAAAACTGTAAAACTTTTAGAAAAAATAAGCAAAGAAGAAAAACTTCAGGATCTAGAGCTAGGAAAGAAGTTCTTAGATGTAATACCAAAAGCAATCCATCAAAGAAAAATTGATAAACTGGACTTGATAGAAATTAAAGACTGTTGCTCTATGAAAGACCTTCTTAAGAGGAGGAAAAGACAAGCTACAGACTGAGAGAAAATATTTGCAAGGCATATACCCAACAAAAACCTAGTATTCAAATATACTAAGAAGTCTGAAAAGTCTGCAGTAAAAAAACTAAGTAATCCAGTTAAAAAATAAACAAAAGACCTAAACAGACATTTCACCAAGTGGAAAGGCTAATACATCATTAGCCTTTAGGAAAATGCAAATTAAACCACAATGAGATATCACTACACAAATGTTAGAAAGAATAAACTAAAAAATAGTGAAGACACAAAATGCTGGTAAGGATGTGGAGAAACTGGATCATTCATACATTGCTGGTAGGAATGGTACAGCCACTCTAGAAAACAGTTTGACAGTTTCTTTAAAATGCAACTATCATTGAACCCAGCAATTGCACTCTTGGGCATTTATCCTAGAGAAATGAAGACTTCTGTTTACATGGAAACCTGTGCATGAATATTTATAGCATCTTCATTTTTAATACCTCCAAACTGGAAACAACCTAGAGGTCCTGTAATGGTTGAATAGTTAAACAAACTGTGATACATGCATCCTGTGGACCACTGCTTAGCAACAAGAAGTTGTTGATACATGTAAAAACCTGGACCAATCTCCAGAGAATTATGCTAAGTGAAAAAAATTAAATCTCCAAAGGTTACATGTTATATGATTCCATTTATACGACATTCTTGAAGTGACAATATTATAGAATTGGAGAACAGATCAGTGGTTGTCAGGGGTTAAGGAGGGAGTGGAGGCAAGAAGAAATGGATGTGGTTATAAAAGGGCAACATGAGGGATCCCTGTGGTGATAGAAATGTTCTGTATCTTGACTGCATCAATGTCAATATTGTGGTTGTGATATTGCACTACAGTTTGGTAAGACATTATCACTGAGAGAAACCGAGTAAAAGCTACATTGGATCCCTATTGTATTGTTTCTTAGAACTGCACATAAATCTAAAATTATCTCAAAATAATAAATTTAGTTTTTAAAATCCAGTAATGAGAGGCTTCAAAAAACCGGAACCAGGAGATATTTATTGAGCAGTTACTATGGCCAGGGACCAATTTTGGAGCAAAGGATACATCAGGGAATCAGAGGCTAAGTCCCTGCCCTCATGGGGCTTATAGTCTAGTGTGGGAGAAAGAGAGTTAACAAAGAAATAAATTCATAATTTAATGTTCAATGTTGATAAGTGCTATTACTAAAAATAAAACAATTTAAGGAAATAGTGATTGAGGGGAAGGGTAGGAGGATTTTTAGGTAAGTTGATCCAGAAATGTGTTTCAGAAGATGGCATCTGTGGGGAGATTTAAGAGTTTGATTTGGTGGATGGACCTAGAGAGTCTCATACTGAGTGAAGTAACTCAGACAGAGAAAGACAAACATCATATGACATCACTTACATGTGGAATCTAAGAAAAAAGGCTACAAATGAACTTATCTACAAAACTGAAATAGAATTACAGATGTAGAAAATAAACTTATGGTTATTGGGGTGGTAAGGGGGGAAGGAAAAATTGGAAGATTGGGACTGATGCATACACGCTGCTATATACAAAATAGATAACTAACAGGGACGTACTGTATAGCACAGGGAACTATACTCAATACTCTGTAATGGCCTATATGGGAAAAGAATCTAAAAAAGAGTGGATATATGTATTTGTATAACAGAGTCACTTTGCTGTACACCTGAAACTAACACAGCATTGTAAATCAATTATCCTCCAAGTAAAACTGTCACTGTTTGCAGATGACATGGTACTATACATAGAGAATCCTAAAGATGTCACCAGAAAACTACTAGAGCTAATCAATGAATTTGGTAAAGTGGCAGGATACAAAATTAATGCACAGAAATCTCTGGCATTCCTATATACTAATGATGAAAAACCTGAAAGAGAAATTAAGGAAACACTCGCATTTGCCACTGCAACAAAAAGAATAAAATACATAGGAATAAACCTACCTAAGGAGGTAAAAGACCTGTATGCAGAAAATTATAAGACACTGATGAAATAAATCAAAGATGACACAAACAGATGGAGAGATATGCCAGGTTCTTGGGTTGGAAGAATAAATATTGTGAAAATGACTATACTACCCAAAGCAATTTACAGATACAATGCAATCCCTATCAAATTACCAACAGCATTTTTTACAGAACTAGAACAAAAAAATCTTAAAATTTGTATGGAGACACAAAAGACCCCGAATAGCCAAAGCAGTCTTGAGGGTAAAAAAAACAGAGCTGGAGGAATCAGACTCCCTGACTTCAGAGTATACTGCAAAGCTACAGCAATCAAGACAATATGGTACTGGCACAAAAACAGAAATATAGATCAATGGAACAGGATAGAAGGCCCAGAGATAAACCCATGCACCTATGGTCAACTAATCTATGACAAAGGAGGCAAGGATATACCATGGAGAAAAGACAGTCTCTTCAGTAAGTGGTGCTGGGAAAACTGGACAGCTACATGTAAAAGAATGAAATTAGAACACTCCCTAACACCATACACAAACATAAACTCCAAATGGATTAAAGACCTAAATGTAAGAGCAGACACTATAAAACTCTTAGAGGAAAACATAGGAAGAACACTTTGACATAAATCACAGCCAGATCTTTTTTGACCCACCTCATAGAGTAATGAGAATAAAAAAATGAGAACAAAAAAATGAGAACAAAAATAAACAAATGGGACCTAATGAAACTTAAAAGCTTTTGCACAGCAAAGGAAACTAAAAACAAGACAAAAAGACAACCCTCAGAATGGGAGAAAATATTTGCAAATGAATCAACAGGCAAAGGACTAATCTCCAAAATATAGAAACAGCTCATGTAGCTCAATATTAAAAAAAAAACAACCCAAACAAAAAATGGGCAGAAGACCTAAACAGACACTTCTCCAAAGAAGACACACAGATGGCCAAGAGGACTGTGAAAAGCTGCTCAACATCACTAATTATTAGAGAAATGCAAATCAAAACTTCAATGAGGTATCACCTCACACCGGTTAGGATGGCCATCATCAGAAAATCTACAAACAACAAATGCTGGAGAGGGTGTGGAGAAAAGGGAACCCTCTTGCACTGTTGGTGGGAATGTAAATTGTTACAGCCACTGTGGAGAACAGTATGGAGGTTCTTTAAAAAACTAAAAATAGAATTTCCATATGACTCAGCGTTCCCACTACTGGGCATATACCCAGAGGAAACCATAATTTAAAAGGACACATGAACCCCAATGTTCATTGCAGCAGTATTTACAATAGCCAGGTCATGGAAGCAATCTAAATGCTCATCGACAGATGAATGGATAAAGAAGATGTGATACCTATATACAATGGAATATTACTCAGCCATAAAAAGGAACGAAATTGGTTTGTAGAGACATGGATGGACCTAGAGACTGTCATACAGGTGAGGTAAGTCAGAAAAAGAAAAACAAATATCGTATATTAACGCATATATGTGGAAACTCGAAAAATGGTACATGTGAACCAGTTTGCACGGCAGAAATAGAAACACAGATGTAGAGAACAAATGTATAGACACCAAGAGGGGAAAGTGGGGGGATGGTGGTGAGATGAATTGGGAGATTGGGATTGACATATACACACTATTGATACTATGTATAAAATAGATAACTAATGAGAACCTACTGTATAGCACAGGGAACTCTACTCCATGCTCTGTGGTGAAGACATCCAAAAAAGAGGGGATATATGTATATGTATAGCTGATTTACTTTGCTGTACAGTAGAAACTAACACAATATTGTAAAGCAACTATACTCCAATAAAAATTAAAAAAACATTATCCTCCAATAAAAATTTTAAATAGAGAGAGTTTGATTTGGAACATGCTGCATTCAGATGCCACTTGAGTATAGATATCCAGGTAGAGATGTCCAGAATGTAGAAATAAAGACATAAATTTTGGAATCATTTTCATGGGAATGAATATATAGTAGTCAAGGGAATAAATGAAATAACTAAGGGTGAGAGCGTAGATGGAGGGTAGAAATAACCAAGGACACAATCTTCATGAATCAATATGAACATTTTTTCCCTCCCAGTGAATTCTGTGTTGGATGGGGCCGAGCTGGACCTTCTCAGTTTTCTTTCTGAGTTTCTCCTTTGCTTCTAGCCCTCCTAACATTGGAGTTTATCAGCCCACAGTCCTTGGATTTCTTCTTTACTCTCTCTCCACCACTCCATTTCATCCAGTTTGGACCCTTCTACTGAACCCGAGATGCTTCAATTCAACTGCCTCTCTCCAGCCCATTTGGGTAGCAAGCTAATTTTCTGGAATTAAATTTGGGAACATAGGTATAAACAGAGTAGAAAATCAGGAAATTTCAAAAGATCCTAAAGTTCAGTATCTTGACTTCATAGGAGTCGGAGAATCCTGGCCCAAAATTTTAACAAGAGGTTTCCTTTAAGTTTCCTTCAAAGTCTTTCTATTCTTATTGGCACAAATATTATTTGTATACTTTATTTATAGTGTATGTTTTTGCAGAAAACATACTACTAATGCAAAAGGAAGTAACAGAAATGGGTGGGATGACCTCATTACCTCCTTTTCTAATTTTATTTACAGTGGTTCCATTAATAAAGATGAATTTTATAGAGGCTGATATCATCTGAAATAATTTCTAATCCAATTTCCAGACACCTTTTGTTCTGAAGTCTATGCATATTTTCAAGTTCTTAGTGAGCCATTTCCAAGCAGTCAGAAATATCTCACATAATTAAAAGTTCTTCCAAATCACTTTTTTTGGTCAGTTTCATGAATCTTATATATTTAGGCTAAAAGCCCAGACCACATTATTATTATGTTACCACTGCATTTTGAACACAGATGTAGTGAGGGCAGTTACCACTTTCTATGAAAATTATATGCATGTCTTAAAAGACCAATACATTTTTTTCAATTTATATACAGTGACAGAAAAGTGTGTATTGGTCACCTGTCTCTGTGTAACAATTTACCCCAAAACTTGGTGGCTTAAAACATCAATATTTATTGTCTCACAGTTTCTGTGGGTCAGAAATATGGGCATAGCTTAGCTGGGTCATCTGAATCAAGGTGTCTCAAAGCTGGAGTGAAGAAGTCATTCTGGGCTGCAGTTAACTGGAGGCTAGACTGCAGTAGAACATGCTTCTGAGCTCACTCACGCAGCTCAAGGGATTCAGTTTCTTGCCTCGTGAGCCTCTCCACAGGGCAGCTCACAGTACAGCCACTTACTTCATCAGACAGAGTAAGCAAGCGAGAAGAGGCCAGAAAAAGAGAGAAGAGGCCAGGGAAAGAGAGACAGACACACAGACAGAGAATGAGAACAAAAGTCACGGTCTTCTGTAACCCATTCTTGAGGTGATATTCCATCACTTTTGCTGCATTCTTTTAGTCAGAAGCAAGTCCCTAAGCCCAGGCCACACTCAACTGTAAGGAAATATATAAATGCATAGTACCAGGAGGCAGAGATGGTTGGGAGACATTTTAGGAGCTGTCTACCACATGATGCTTGTATATTTGTTAAATGAATGGATAATTGGATATGTGAGGTTATATAGTCTAATGCCAATCCTTACAAAAGAACAAATTCTATGACACCCTTGACAAACTCAGTCCATCTGATTGAACACTTCTGGGTCAAAGCACATTTCAATGAAGGTCCATTCTGGGAAGGCTCTGTTAGAGAGTTAGATGTTTTCCCAGCTTTGTTGAGTCAGTGAGACATGGAGAGGGCACTTCCTTAAAATGTTTATTGGTGTCTGGTTGGAATCTACCAATCTGGCTGTGGAAGGTAAGCATTTCCAGTCAGCTGTCACTGACTCACTCAAGAAGATTCAAGCTTATAAAAATCTTGGGCATATACATATGTAAAAAAAACCTTTCCTTGGGCTTCCCTGGTGGCGCAGTGGTTGAGAGCCCACCTGCCGATGCAGGGGACATGGGTTCGTGCCCCGGTCCGGGAGGATCCCACATGCTGCGGAGCGGCTAGGCCCGTGAGCCATGGCCACTGAGCCTGCACGTCTGGAGCCTGTGCTCCGCAACGGGAGAGGCCACAACAGTGAGAGGCCCGTGTATCGCAAAAACAACAACAACAACAAACAAACAAAAAACAAAAAAAACCTTTCCTTAAATAAACCAAAAAAGACTGATATGAGTCCAAGAAAAAAATCCCCTTTTGGGAACCCTCCTACACTGTTGGTGGGAATGTAAATGGGTTCAGCCACTATGGAGAACAGTGCAGAGGTTCCTTAAAAAATTAAAAATAGAACTACCATATGACCCAGCAATCCCACTACTGGACATATACCCTGAGAAAACCATAATTCAAAAAGAGTCATGTACTACAGTGTTCATTTCAGTACTGTTTACAATAGCCAGGACACAGAAGCAACCTAAATGCCCATCGACAGACGAATGGATAAAGAAGATGTGGTACGTACATACAATGGAATATTACTCAGCCATAAAAAAAGAACAAAATAATGCCATCTGCAGTAATGTGGATAGACCTAGAGATTGTCATACTGAGTGAAGTAAGTCAGACACAGAAAGACAAATATCATATGATATCGCTTATATGTGGAACCTAAAAAAAGAGTACAAATGAACTTATCTACAAAACAGAAGTAGAATCACAGATGTAGAAAACAAACTTATGACTACCAGTGTGGGGGAAAAAGGAAGGGATAAACTGGAAGACTGGGATTGACATATTCATGCTACTATATGTAAAATAGACAACTAATAAGAGCCAGTTGTATAGCATAGGGAACTATATCCAGCACTCTATATAGCCTATATGGGAAAAGAATCTAAAAAAAGAGTGGATACATGTATAACTGATTTATTTTGCTGTACACCTGAAACTAACACAACATTGTAAATAAACTATACTCATATAAAAATTTTTTAAACGAGTATAAATACTTAAAAATATATATATCTCGATGCACATTGACAGATTGCTTTTAAGAAAAGATTATAGGGCTTCCCTGGTGGCGCAGTGGTTGCGAGTCCGCCTGCCGATGCAGGGGACACGGGTTCGTGCCCCGGTCCGGGAGGATCCCACATGCTGTGGAGCGGCTGGGCCCGTGAGCCATGGCCGGTGGGCCTGCGTGTCCAGAGCCTGTGCTCCGCAACGGGAGAGGCCACAACAGTGAGAGGCCCGCGTACCGCAAAAAAAAAAAAAAGAAAAGAAAAGATTATAAAAAATTCTGCACATTTTTTAACCTTCCCTGGCCAAAATGCTTATGTAGTTATTTCTTATTTTCCCTGATTATAAATAAATCCTAGGTGACCATATTTGCACATTAAAAAAAAATTCCCTTTTGGAATCAATAAATTGGCCCAACAGAGACACAAGAAAGACTTCGGATGAGTAAATGAGTGAATAACACTATCAAATATCAAAGGACCTTTGCAGTTATCCATCTCAGGGCATCCAGTGCGGACACTGGATGAGGAACCATGCTCCTGGCCGTACCAAACACGGTGCCCGAACCAGCCCCAAGGTAAGAGCCCCTGGAAACGAGAAATATTCCTATAAAAGCCTGCAGCACGATTCTCAGAATGTGCCTGTTTTCTTCCCCCAGGACTGGTGACTGTTGATTGTGCCAAATTTCCAAAACAAAACCCTGCTATAGCCAGGCCAGCCCCACCAGCAGTGAGGCCAGGTGTCACTACTGGATGCCATCAGAGGCCAAGGAATCACGGCCCTGCTCAAATGTCCCCCAACCCCCTTTCCTTCATTGGTCTGTAACAGTCTCTGAGGCGCCTGTCATCACCCAAGAAGCCAAAGCAGAATCTAAGTAGGAAGGATCCCTTTAAATGTATCTCATCCAGGAGGAGACGCACAACAGCTCATCAACAAAGATCAATATACCAGATTTCTAGCTGGTAAGTTGGTGAGCGAAGCTCCTGAGAGGAGCGTTTGGGGCAAAGCAGTTGAGGATCAGTCTGGGCAAGTGCCCTGGGGCTTCCTGTGAATGGGAGAGAGGAGCCCTTACCACAGCTCCACCAGCCTCCCCTGCTGTCTTATACCACCTGTACCAAGCATGGAACCTCTGACGCATCCCACAGTCCCTTTGGGGATTACTGCTACCATCTGACAGAGAGGAAAGCCAAGGTTCAGGGGATGAAGGGACAGGAAGAGGCAGAGCCGGGATTTGAGAGCAGCATTGCCTAGTTTTACCACCATAAGTGCTATTTGGGGTCTGGGCTGGGCTGAATAATGTTCCCTAAAGTTATATTCATCCAGAGCCTCAAAATGTGACCTTATTTGGAGAATAGGGTCTTTGCAGATGTAAGGAGTTACATTAAAATGAGGTCATATTGAACTAGAGTGGGCCCTAAAGCCAATGGCTGGTGTCTTTATAAGAGGAAAAGGAAGGAGATTCAGACACACAGGCGCATACACACAGGAAAGAAGGCCATGTGAGGATGGAGGCAGGGACTGCAGTGATGCAGCCACAAACCAAGGGTCTCTAGGGAATGCCAGGAGCCACCAGAGGCTAGGAAGAGGAGAGGAACAGGTCTTCCCTAGAGACTTCAGAGGGAACGTGGCCCTGCCAACACTTTATTTAGGACTTCTGGCCTCCAGAACCGTGAGAGAATAAATTTCTGTTGTTATAAGCCACTGAGTTTGTGGTACTTTGTTATGGCAGCCCTAAGAAACTAGTAAGATTCCCTGAAAGGGACCCACCCCAAGTGCTCCCAGCTGTGGTTGCCAGGACTTACAATTACAACATTTACAGCCTGGGAGCCCGGATAAATATTTCCCAAGCAGAACCCTCCCATTGCAATCATTTCGCTTCCTGTTTCTCCTTACACTCTTCTTTTGGATTAGGTTTTTTTAATATCAGGGCTCACATTTTGACATACCACAAGGATTCTTGGGCCAGTGAGAGGTTCAGTCCTGGACCACAAAGCCTACCTGATCTCACTCTCTTTCCAGCATCCCATATTACTTCTCACCTGATCAGGTGAGTCCTATTTAAGATGCCCCATGCTGGGTGCTGTATATCCCAGCTACCCAGGTACTTCTGACTTGGGAGACCCATGTTTCCAGCTCATAGTTGTGTGAAGGTAGGTTGGGGGATTTTATTCAAAGAGAACAACATGTTTTCCTCTTATATGGGATATTTCCTAAAGAACAATCATATTACCAAGTTTGTGGACGTCACCACAGAGAACCAGATTCTTTTAAAAATTCCACTGGCCTGCCTTCTTCCATAAAGCTTTAAAAAAAAAAAAAAAAAAGCAATCTTGCTATTGTCCTCAGTAAATCTTGTTCCAGCAACTTCTGCATCCACTTAACTTTATGAATCTGGGTTCTGTGGTTTGGATTGCATCCCTGTTCCCCCACCGCCACCCTCTTCCCAATTTAAATCCAGGATTTCGGACAAAGTTGGGGGCTGGGGAAGCCCAATGGGGCATCATATTTTTTGTCTCTTGCTGCCCCCTGCTGGGAAAACCATTGCTTGAATTTTTTTCTTTTTCTTTCTTTCTTCCTTTCTTTCTTTCTTCCTTCCTTCCTTCCTTCCTTCCTTTCTTTCTTTCTTTCTTTCTCTCTTTCTTTTTTTTCTTTCTTAACTAACAAAATAAATGGGCAGGTTCCTGTGGGTGGATGGGTGAGGGAGAAGCAAAGCATCTTGGAGGGAGATAGGGTCAGACAATTTCCACTATTTGAGATTCTCAGTTTACTTACCTTTTTAAGTGAAGATATGGAAGTTGTGATACTTAAAACATGTTTATATTTAGCTGATTCGTATTTTTAAACACACACAAATACAAAATACTGTAATGGTGCTTCCACAAAATAATTAGGTTTGCAAAAGTGTCGATTGAAAGTACACTGTTGGCAGTTTAGTCTAGGGATGGAAAACAAAGTAGTTTTCTTTCATTCATAATCCATCTTGGTCCTTAACTGCATCTAGCACCGCCTTTGGGATGATGGCAAGGCTTTTGGCACAGTGAGGTGAGGTCAGTGGCCTCCCTCCCTCCCAGGGGTAGCGCTGAGGAGACTGGCACTCACAGGGCCTCCAGTGAGGGGCAGTGGAGGAGGCACGGGAAGCGCGAGGAAGGGGGTGCACAGTCCCTGGTCAGTCTTCCCAGTACCCCACCACCAAGTGAAAAGCTGTGGGACCCTCTTCCCTTGGATATCATCACTTTTAGAAAAGATGGGGGTAGGAAGGCCTCTTACGTGCCTCTGTTCACATCTTCTCTGGTCTGGCCCAGGGCTGAAGGTCATCACAAGAGCCTGCAGCCAAGACCTGATCCCAGAACTTGGCTGCAAGAGCAGAAGGAAGGCCACGGAGATAGCTCCTGCAGGGCTGGCTACCTGAAAGGAGAAAGCCAGGGCCTGCCTCTGCTTCCTGACACTAACAAGGATTTCTGTTCAAGATTCGGACCACTGACCTCATCCGGAGAGTCAAGGCCCTTTGGGAAAAAGCAGTTTCCTACCAGTAGGGGCCAGTTCACTATGCTGTGTATACTGAGGATCCTGCTGCTTCTGGGTCTGTTCCTCGCATTTCTCTTCCCTATTACATTCTCACTCAGTAGGTCCCCAAGCATAATTCGGTTAGCAATATTGTTTCTTTTTCACTGTGAAGTCAGTTGCAATTGGCTTTATCATCTAAATTAGTTGATCCAAAATTCTGGGACAGTGAATCAGATTCAGATTTAAGTTGACTTGAAGGAACGAATGGAAATGACAATGCATATTGCTCTTCCCGTCTGAGTTTGTGGATTAAAGTTCAAGCCCACCTACTCATTTGTCCTGCCATCTCTTGTATTCCACTAAGTACCCTGTAATCAATATCTCCAACATAGAACCTTCCTCCAGATGTGCTTCTATCTCATACCCCTCCCTAGCTGTGAGTAATTGAGAGTAAAGGTGTAAAAACTTTGGTTGCAATTTGACATTGCTGCGACACTGCCGTGCAAGATCAATGAACTGGTCTCCTGGAAGGGTGTAGAGGACACTCGGGTGTTAACAAGCTCAAGTTGTGGGTCACATGTGGTGTGAGGGTGCATTGATCAAGCCCATTAGAATCGCATATTGGTCTAGGCTGAACTGGAGAAAAATTCTAATCTTCAGTACAGATAGTTTGAGAAGCATGGGGGGAAACACCCCACACCTCTCACCATCACCTCTGTGTATGTGGAGCCTTGCTTGATTTCCTTCCCCCATTAACATGTGAGTCCTAGGAGAGCCCGGCTCTTGCTGTCTTGTTAACCACAGCACCCAATGCCAGAGTGGTGATGGGCACATGGCAAAGAAACACTCGATTGATACTTGTTAATGTTTCCCATGCCCCTGGTCAGGAACTACCCAAACCCAATACATTTCCTATGCTGCAGTCAGAACATCTTTCTAAAACTCAAGTCTGATCAAGACCCTTCCCTATTTAAGGGCCTTCCATGACTCCTTAGTTGTCAGGCTCAAGCCAAAAGCTCTTAAAAAAACTAATAAGGGCCTTGACCTGCATTCCAGCCATGTTGAACTCTTGTGTCTTGCTAAAGGGCCGTGGTTTCCAGCCTCCAGGCTTCATCCAGGCTATTCCCTCTGCCTGGGATTCTCTTGACCCTCCTTGGCCAGTGATAACTCCTTTAGCTCTCAGCTCAGCGGTAACTCCCACTAAGAAGCCCCCAGGGTGACACTGATCATATCCGACTGCCATTATTTCCTGTAGGCCCCCCTGAAGATGGTCTGTGCCTGTCTTACCCACCATTATTTCCACTCCGAGCTAAGACAATACTTGCTGCATAATTGGTAGGCAATAAAAGCGACAGTATCTGTAGAGAAGAGATGAACAGGACCCTGGAGATTTTAATTAAGGGGCGGGGTGGGGATGGAAGTCACGTCTCACTCTTTGGCTGGTCAAGTGTGGCAAATAGTTTCAAATTCAGACATTCGCCAATCGGGAAACTGCATTTAGGTAAACTTTCTGTGCCTCAGTTTCCATCCGTAACATGGGGGCTCATGATGGTACCTGGATAAAATGGGTGGGAACTCTTATCCCAGAACCTGACAATTAATGCTTAATTTGCATTATAGAAGTGTTTAATTAATGTTGGTTGTGATTATCAACTATCACTTCTGAGACCCCTGGCATTCCCTTTCTTCATTTTGAAGCTGCTGCAATCTCCTCTAAGGACTTCACTGCGCAAGATGTGATATAAACATACCTCTTCTTTTCCTATTAGTCCCTTAATAGGTCCTCCATGGAAGGGTGTTGGCTACTGATCACTATACTGTTTTCTTTTTTTTTTTTTTCTTTTCTTTTGCGGCTGCTTCCCACTAGCTATCTACCTTACGTTTGGTAGTGTATATATGTCCATGCCTCTCTCTCGCTTTGTCACAGCTTACCCTTCCCCCTCCCCATATCCTCAAGTCCATTCTCTAGTAGGTCTGTGTCTTTATTCCTGTCTTACCCCTATGTTCTTCATGACATTTTTTTTTCTTAAATTCCACATATATGTGTCAGCATACAGTATTTGTCTTTCTCTTTCTGACTTACTTCACTCTGTATGACAGACTCTAGGTCCATCCAACTCATTACAAATAGCTCAATTTCGTTTCTTTTTATGGCTGAGTAATATTCCATTGTATATATGTGTCACATCTTCTTTATCCATTCATCCGATGATGGACACTTAGGTTGTTTCCATCTCCGGGCTATTGTAAATAGGGCTGCTATGAACATTTTGGTACATGACTCTTTTTGAATTATGGTTTTCTCAGGGTATATGCCCAGTAGTGGGATTGCTGGGTCATATGGTAGTTCTATTTGTAGTTTTTTAAGGAACCTCCATACCGTTCTCCATAGTGGCTGTACCAATTCACATTCCCACCAGCAGTGCAAGAATGTTCCCTTTTTCCACACCCTCTCCAGCATTTATTGTTTCTAGCTGTCACTGTTTGCAGATGACATGATACTATACATAGAGAGTCCTAAAGATGCTACCAGAAAACTACTAGAGCTAATCAATGAATTTGGTAAAGTAGCAGGATACAAAATTAATGCACAGAAATCTCTGGCATTCCTATATACTAATGATGAAAAATCTGAAAGTGAAATCAAGGAAACACTCCCATTTATCACTGCAACAAAAAGAATAAAATATCTAGGAATAAACCTACCTAAGGAGACAAAAGACCTGTATGCAGAAAATTATAAGACACTGATGAAAGAAATTAAAGATGATACAAATAGATGGAGAGATGTACCATGTTCTTGGATTGGAAGAATCAACATTGTGAAAATGACTCTACTACCCAAAGCAATCTACAGATTCAATGCAATCCCTATCAAACTACCACTGGCATTTTTCACAGAACTAGAGCAAAAAATTTCACAATTTGTATGGAAACACAAAAGACCCCGAATAGCCAAAGCAATCTTGAGAACGAAAAATGGATCTGGAGGAATCAGGCTCCCTGACTTCAGACTATACTACAAAGCTACAGTAATCAAGACAGTGTGGTACTGGCACAAAAACAGAAAGATAGATCAATGGAACAGGATAGAAAGCCCAGAGATAAACCCACGCACATATGTCACCTTATCTTTGATAAAGGAGACAGGAATATACAGTGGAGAAAGGACAGTCTCTTCAATAAGTGGTGCTGGGAAAACTGGACAGGGACATGTAAAAGTATGAGATTAGATCACTCCCTAACACCATACACAAAAATAAGCTCAAAATGGATTAAAGACCTAAATGTAAGGCCAGAAACTATCAAACTCTTAGAAGAAAACATAGGCAGAACACTCTATGACATAAATCACAGCAAGATCCTTTTTGACCCACCTCCTAGAGAAATAGAAATAAAGACAAAAATAAACACATGGGACCTAATGAAACTTAAAAGCTTTTGCACAGCAAAGGAAACCATAAACAAGACCAAAAGACAACCCTCAGAATGGGAGAAAATATTTGCAAATGAAGCAACTGACAAAGGATTAATCTCCAAAATTTATAAGCATCTCATGCAGCTCAATAACAAACAAACAACCCAATCCGAAAATGGGCAGAAGACCTAAATATACTGTTTTCAAAATAGCAAATGTGAGCATATTACATAGAGAATAGACACCTTAGAACATTCTTAAGCTGATTACTCACTTTCTTATATGATTTCCTGAAACCCAGGTGCTCTATTTTATTTTACAGGTTGGGAAGGGTGGCTTGTACTGAAAATTTATCCAAACTCTCCTCTCTTTCAGGCTTTCTTGAAGCCTACTTTTTCAGGATTGAACCCAAAAATAAGTTTGATGGGGAAATCCTTCTCTGGGCTTGCAAGTCTCAAGTGGGCGACTGTATCTGGAAGCACTCCCGGTGCCCACTGCCATTATGATGCTAAGAGCAATAATAAAATGAACAGCTATAGGGCTTCCCTGGTGGCGCAGTGGTTGAGAGTCCGCCTGCCGTTGCAGGGGACGCGGGTTCGTGCCCCGGTCCGGGAAGATCCCACATGCCACAGAGCGGCTGGGCCCGTGAGCCATGGCCGCTGAGCCTGCGCGTCCGGAGCCTGTGCTCCGCAATGGGAGAGGCCACAACGGTGAGAGGCCCGCATACCACAAAAAAAAAAAAAAAAAAAAAAGAACAGCTATAAAACCGTTGATTGATGGCACTTGTTACTAGAGGAGGAACATCAGTATTCTCATGTCATGGCTGGTAAGTGACAGAAGCTGGCTTTGAAAGCAAGTCCAATCGTCTATTACAGAAAAGGTCACAGGATAAAAGGTCACAGTCCTCACCTAGGACTCTACGATTTTGTGCCAAGCAATGCAGTGTCTCATACAGGTCTCTCCTGGTCAACTACCAATTTCATCCTGTCCCTTAGATCCAGGAGTGCCGCTAGGGACAGGCGACATTCACCTCGTGGAACTGTGTGTGTGCACATGAGAACCTGTTCATGTGTGCATTTGTGTGCATGCGTGCACAGGTGTGTATATTTGCTAGAGCTCAAGTCTCTGGTTGTGTTCTTTATGTTAAGCAGCCCCCCTTATTTTATTTTTAGTTCAACATTTCCAAATTAAGTAATCAAAGTCTCATTGAATAGACACAATGAAATAGATATTTTAGGCTTTTTAAAAAAATGAATTCATTCAAAACTTATCAGGGATGGAGTTGGTTTGGAATCTGTACTGACTCTGGGACATGAAAAATTCTCTCTGTGAAGAAATTTGAATCCTGATGTATTAATTGAAATAATGAAAGTTTTCTTAAGCAGTGACCTGAAAGAGTAAGCTTTAAAAATGCCTACATGACAGATGAGAGTGATTTAGTCTGAACCTTGAGTGTACAACAGAACCACAAAGAGGGCTTATTAAAACACAGATTGCTGCTGTGGGGTGGCAATCAGTCCCTAGAGTTTCTGATTCAGTATGTCTGGAATGGAGCTTGAGAATCCGAATTTCTAACAAGCTCTCAGTTGCTGCTGGTCTGGGGAGGACACTTTAAGAACCACTGATTAGATTAGATAACTGGCTCTGAGACCTGGCTACATAAAAATTAATGATGCCTGCATCCCACCCCCAGTGACTTATTTAATGTGTATGGAGGTTGACCTGGGCATAAGAGATTTTTTAAATCTCCCCAGGTGATTGTAATGTGTAACAAAATTTGAGAACCACTGATATGGGAACAAAAAACTCGTATGCGAAGAACAACGAAGGCATCAGGTTCCCTTTTCTCCACACCCTTTCCAGCATTTGTAGGCTTTTTGGTGATGGCCATTCTGACTGAAACTAACACAACACTGTAAATCAACTATACTCCAATACAAAATAAAAATTAAAAAATATATATATGTAAGCTTAAAAAAAAAAAAATGAGGGCATCAGAATCCCCGAGTGTGTGAAGTGGTAAACCATCCCTTTCAGATGATCGTTGTCCCGGACAGTGATAAACAGGTGGGCGAAGAGGGCACTTGTGCTCAAAGTCTCCAAGTGCATGACTCGTTAGCAGTAACTCTGACCAGCAGTGATTCTCAGGCTCCTGGAGGGCTGAAAAAAATTCCCTAGTATTCGGCACTCATATCTTTCAGGGTTCTTAGTTATATGTAAGGAAGCTTGCTGCTAACTAAGCAGAAGGAGTTTGTAACAAGATACTGGATGACTTGAGGCAAAGCTTCTAGGAGCCATGGACAAAACCAAGCCCAGAATGGCCTGATGAGGAAACTGCAACTGTTGCCCCACCAGACACTAGAGAAACCACTGGAGCTACTGCCCCACCAGGAACTTGACATTGTAAACCTCTGGCACCTGTGGAAGCCAGACACCCCCGGTGCCACCCTCACCAATAGACTTGATCCCCCAAAGTAGAAGTCTCACCCGAGTGAGCCTGATTAGAGGAGCCTCTATCACATGCCCTGCCCTGGCTGTTCTGGAAACCAAGGGTTGCAGGTTTTCACTGAACCTGGCCATAGATGTCCGGGAATTCCTCCAAATATCGCAAAGTTCTTCCATGGACAGGGAAGGTGACAAAGTGTGGTATTATTGCTCAAGCCCTTGGCTTCCGCATTTTTCTTTTCTCAGCTGCCATGATCTTCTCCAAGAGTATCCTCCACCCACAAGCAGCAGTGAAACCAGTCTTGCCAGTTGTCTCCATCATCAGGTCCTCGGATGGATTTTACTGCCAACCACTGCTCTTTTCAAAGAGCAAACTTGCATTGTCAGCATTAAAGACAAGAACTACTATACTTGTTTTATGTGACACGCCTCCTCTTTGGCCAGACAAAAGGAGACCAATGGATTAAACATTCTGGAATGTTGTTCCCACACGATTCCCATGCAAAGATGGCCAAGAGTGGAGTCATTTGGATCACTGCTGCCTGGAGCTGTTTTGAACTCCTGATGTAAAACAGAAAAGGGGTTTTGACAATCCAAACTGGAGTCGACACAAACCTAACTGCCTGACGTGTGGTGGTGGCCTGGTCTTCCTTGGAAATGAGAGCCAGTGGCAGGTCTTAGGGATGCAAATTTCATTTGTTTCTTCAGAAGCCACCGGCAGGAGTTTCCCTGAATGCAGGGTGCATCTTCCTTTGACCTTCTTCCTCAGGCCTGTGAGAGTGACTAGGACCCTGCACTATACACTGCTCTGTCATATCCTTCCCTCCACTCCCACAGCAGGTGCTTTTCATTAGTCCTATTTGCAGATAAGGAAGCCCAAGGTAGGGAGGATAAGAAAGTTGCCCAAGCTCAGAAACACAGTGACTCAAACCCAAGCTGACTCCAGAGCCCCACTCTTTATTCCACAACAAAAATAATTTAGTATGTTTTTTTCTGATTATATAAATGACATATTACTCATTGTAAAAATTCAAACAACACAGGAAAATGTAAGAGAAAGGGTCCAATTCACCTGAAATGCCATCACCTTGAGATAATGAAAGTTCATATTTGGTAACTATTTTTCTGTGCATCCCTTTATGTGCATGAGCGAGCTTGCACACACACAGGGGCACACACCGTGTTGCACAAATGAAATCCTTATGCTAATGCCGGTTCATGGAGCTTTTTTTGCTTGCTGTTCGGTACAACTCAAACCTTCTGTTTCCTTATTGAAGTTTATGATTATGATGATTGTGGATAAAGAAGAAAGTTTGCTCTAAGCAGATAGAGCCCTTTGCAACAGGCCAGACTCTTTACTGTGGATGGACCAGTCAATGGCACCACAGAGAGGGTAGCAAGTATGGCCCGATTAAGGTGCTAGAGTCAGACTGCCAGGGTTCCCTCACGTACTAGCATCTCAGTTCCCCTACTCTGAAGGGGAGGTAACAGTACCCACCTTGTAGGGTTGTCATGAGAATTACATTAGAAAATACACATAAATTTAGAACATTCCTTCATCCACAGTAAAGGCTTAATGTTGACTGATATTAGAATACCCACAGTGTGTGAAAATCCAGAAGGTACTCAAGTGAATCATTAATTACCATGAAACTACATGTACTGTACATTAAAAATCTTTTTCCTTGATACTAGTGGCATTTACTGCTGTTTTTATTTCCCAAGTATAAGGTCTATGGACTGTAACAGGCTTTAAAAAATTGTTATATTTTCTGAGGACATGAAAAACAAGAGCACGTAATGTTAGAGAGGTATGGTAATATCATGAAGCTGGTGGTTTATTCATTCATTTGTTCATTTATTTCTTTATTCATTTATCAATTGATTGATAGTGTTAGGAAAATAGTAAATATTTGTTGATTAAAAGGAATGAATTAAAGTGACTGAATTAAACATTTTATGAGTGCCTACTCTGTACCAGTTACTAAATTAGGGACATAAAAGATACAAAGTTGAATAAAACAAGATCATACCCTCAAGAAGCTTACAATTTAATGATTCCTTATGTCTCTTTATTGGAATCACACACACACACACACACACACACATGCACACACACACATGCACGCACACACACACCCTTTAAGAGAGCAATTTTGCAACAGCAAAACTCTTCTGGTTCAATTGTTTCAAAATTTAAGCTGCAAGGTACAAATGGATAAAAATTATAGCCCAGACACACCCAAATTAACTATACTTGTTTTTATCCTGTTTGGTTTATAAGAACAGCAGAAAAAAAAAAAAAAAGAATTTCAAAATTGAGCCCAAATGTTGGCCACCCAATTAGATGGAGTATAAGCTTCTCTCCAGAGTTGTAAATCATCCAGGTCCCACTGGGGAAAGATGCAGCCCTCTGAAAGTGTCCTGAGGCAGGAAGAGGCACCATGACCAGGCAGAGAGAATTCCATTTTGCATGTGTGCCTTTGGAATACCTGTTGAGTGCTCCCTCATGACAAAGAAAAAAATGCTTGATGGAGAAGAGCATGCTTCATTCTTGGCCAAACCCAATCCATTTTTTGGCATGTTTACCTTGGCAGACAAGGAAGAGGTTAGCCAAGGTATCTGCACAGGTTCCTAGTGGATAATAAAACAGATGCTTAGGGTCAATGTTCTCTAGTGTAATTCACTTAAACATGCAAACTCCTTTAGGTACACCAAGAGTATTTTAAAAACCATACCAAGTGGGTTTTTTTCCCTCCTCCTAATCCCACAGTGACATTATTTGCCTTACATTAATTATTTCTTACAGTAGATTCAGCAATAATTTTTGTCTTGTTGGTGGACACATCATTGAATTTTATTGCTGACTTCATGTGTTTGTTAATCAACCACCTTGGGGAAACACAGCAACATTGGACTAAATATAGAGGTGTTTTCTCCTATATTTTATTACTTACAGACAAAGCTTTATGGAGATTGGAAGAAATGTTTCTTCACTTTATTAAACTTGGCACTCCTTCAAGAAAATGTCAGTGAACAGGATAAAAACAATTATTGCATGATTGCCCTCCTGTTGTATGGGAAAATATCAAAATAGCAATGTCAGCTATTAGAAAGAGCAACTTCATTCAATTTACTTTTTTGTTGTTGGCTAAGTGAGTTCAGTTGTAACCAAATGAGATGATGGAAAAAGGGATGTTTTTTCCCACTTTTTTCCAATGTTTCTCATTTGGGCTTCATTTGGGCTTTAAATGGACCTAGAGGAAGGTGCTCAGAGTAACTCGTCAGAGTCACTTTGGCTGCTGCACTTTCTACATCTCACCCTGCTCCATTTGGCTGGGGGCCCAACCTAACGCCTTATAAAATACACCTTTCTCTAAAATATATGCTTCTTCCATACATTAAATACAAAGAAGGAGTTTCACTTAAAGTAGACATTTTACCAAAGCTGATTGTCTTCGAAAAGGCTACATTTCAGAAGATTTTTGTTCACTGATTACATCAAACAAAACAGTGTCTTTGGTAGATTTTTTTTTAAGTTTCTCAAGATACCGTTGTATCACTTTTTGATATATGAAATATTTAATGGATGTGAATCTCATTTCACAAACTTCAGTGTAAAAGAAATATAACTTTGTACATTTTCCATAATTCAAATTCATTTATGGCTCTGAGCTCTTGTTCTGTCAGATTCAGGGGTGGGAGAGACTCTTAAGCAGAGCCAAGGGGTGTGTGTGTGGGGGGGGGACTGGTTACTGATGAAAGTTTTGAAATTATAGCCCTACTTGTTTTTTTATTTTTTTCTTTTGTATCTTCGTTGTAGCGCGCTGGCTTCTCTAGTTGTGGCGCGCAGGCTCCAAAGCGCATGGGCTCAGTAGTTGCACACGTGGATTTTGTTGCCCCGCGGCATATGGTATCTTAGTCTTCCACCAGGGCTTGAACCCGCGTTCCCTGCATTGGAAGGCGGATTCTTAACCACTGGACCACCAAGCAAATCCTCCTACTTGCTTAATTTTGGATAAAATTTAAAAATAAATATTTTTTAAAGATTTTTTTGATGTGGACCATTTGTAAAATCTTTATTGAATTTGTTACAATACTGCTTCTGTTTTATGTTTTGGTTTTTTGGCCGCAAGATATGTGGGATCTTAGCTCCCCTACCAGGGATCGAACCCACACCCCCTGTAATGAAAGGAGAAGTTTTAACCACTGGACCTCCAGGGAAGTCCCTAAAAATAAAGATCTTAAGCTTGTGGAAACTGCTTTAATATCTCTTCTTCCATTTCTATCAACATGCCTCTGTGAGATTAGTTTCTCTAATGTGAGTGTTATGAAAACAAAATGTATAAACTATGTAGATATATATTATCCTCTGTGAGGATCATTTGCCATCAATCCTACCTAGATGACATAAATTATTCAGCAAGAAACAAGCTTATTTGGTCACATTAATACTTTAAAAATTGATATACATGGGGTTTGTTCTAAGTGTGTATACAGATATCTAATATGGGTTATTTCACTCATGAATTCTTTATTATTCATGCTGAAAATAGAAATTTACAAGTGTAATTACAATTCTGTTTTAATCACCTATGCCTACTCTTTCAATGAACAGCATTCACAGTTTTGGTGATTTTTTCTTTTCCCCTATATTATGTTTGTTCTGACTACACTTATTGAACTGTAACTTTATGTCTGTTTAATCTAATAATTTAAAAACTGGCCATATATTTTGATTTTTTTAATTTAATTTTTCTAGTAATTCATTTGTATTGTATGTTATAAAAGTATTGGTCTGCGATGATAAAAATGCAAAACAAAACATCTGTTCCATTACAAATAGCCTGAAAATTTACAAAGGACTATACTCAAGTTGGGAAGAAGATAATATACACAAGTTTTATATGCAATCATTTTCTTCTTCCTTGATAGAGCTGCTGCTTCAGAGGATTTTCCCAGAAATCCCTGGGAGAGCCCTTGTCTTTCTTAGCTCGGAGAGTGAAGGGAAGCAGGTGTGGTACCCTAGGTACTTAGCAGTTATTTCTGATGACTATGAGTTGGTGAAGGCTGCGGGTAGGCATCTGACTTCTATAAAGGTCTGTGTAATCCAAAAGACGTTGCTCTTTCCAAGACACCACACTGTCTCCTGACGGAGGCAGAATTTATGAGTTCAGTAAATAGTTATTGAGCAACTATTATGTACCTGGCTTATTCTGAGCATTGAAATTCAGTAGTAATTAAAACAGACAAAAATCCCTGCCTTCAGGGACATTCCACTCTAGTGCAATGTGTAGGATTTGATGCCTGGGTCATTATATCTGAAATTATGCTTTTGTGGGATGCTTGTGTTTTAGATCAGTGTTTTCCCATTAAAAACAAGTGCACAGTAGAGGTTTTGCCCCAGTTAATGGATAAAGTGAGTTAATAGGATGCACTGTCTCAATGTTAAAGATTTTACCCAAATTGCTTCTTAAGGCTTAAGACTAGATTCTAAGGAAAGATGGCAACTGATTAAGCATAAAGTTATTTTGTTATTTTAAGAGGAATATGTCAATGTTTTAGGTTGTTCCATAAGGATCACACGATCTTCAGGTGTTTCATCTCCAAGGACAAGTTTGAGAACTCCCAAACTGTATGCAGACAAAGAAGAAGCTGCCAGCCTTCCCCAAGATCAAACTTAAAGGTGAGTAAGCTTATTTCTAAAGGATTGGTGAGTCAATTTCTTGTAAATTTATAGAAATGTTTATAGTTCTTCAGAATCATGAAGTACTGACGTCAGATAAAGAGCCTATGGAACCCAATCCGAAAAAGACAGGGGGAAATCATCAAGAGAACATGAAAAAATGGCTAACAAACTAATTTTAAAACGTTGACCTCACTGGAGATCAGAAAAATGCAGATTAAGACAACAACATACCAGTTTTCACCTCTCCAATGGCAAAGCTTTAAGACAACAATGAATGAATGGTTCAATGCAGGGGAGGAGGAGGAGGTGACTGCTCTTTTGCACTACTTTTGGGAATATAAAGTGGATACAACTCTTCACAAAAGCACTTTCGCAATGATAGGTTTAAATAGGTGCATAATCTTTGTTCCAATAAATAAATTTCTTGAAAATCAAAAAATATAGGAAAAGGGTCATATACAAAAGTATTCCCTGCAGTACAACTTACATCAGAAAAAGGTGTAAAGAATTTAAATTTTTCACAAAAAGAAAATTGATAAGTAAAATACGTTGCAACCCACATGATTTAATTATATAGCCATGAACTGTTCATAAAGTTAAGGGACAGAGTAAAACTATAGTTGAATCTCAAGCAGAGGAAAATATACATGCATTAAATACAAAATGTACAAGACATGGTGACTGTAGTTGATAATACTGTATTCTATACTTGAAAGATGCTAAGAGAGTAGATCTTAAAAGTTCTCACCACACACAAAAAGTAACAATGTGCCATGATAGATATGTTAACTAACTTTGTTGTAATCGTTTCACAGTACATATGTCATATCAAATCATCACTTTGTATACTTAGGCTTACACAATGTTATTCGTCAGTTATATCTCAATAAAGCTGGAAAAAAAACCAGAAGAATACAAAAGAGAACAGCATTAAGATTTTCACTGTCAATTCTCTGGGTGATGGGTGGCATTATGGGCAGTTTTTTGTTATCTTTTCTCTACTTTTCTACATAATCCAAGTTTTCCATAATTATGATATATTATTTTGATCATTAAAATTTTGAGGGAAATATTCCAAGTATAAACCATTTTACAGTTGTGGATTCTTTAAAGATGTCCATAGTTAAGGCCTTACCATTAAAGACATTTTCATTTCAGGGCTGAAGAAAGAACCTGTAAGAGGAAGCACATGCATGACCACACACCGAAAAATCTAGGAGAGCAAGTAGCTCCACCCACCTGTCACTCACTCCATGAGCAAACGCCTCAGAGAGCAGAGCTGGAAACCCTGAGGTTAGGCTTATTGCTTGTGTCGCTCCCTGTGTGCTTAAAGAGATAGTTTTCAATTATACATTACTGTCAATATGGTACATTTATGCAAACACAGCACTGCACACAAAGTCATATACACCAGTGGGGCTCAACCACAGCACTATTGACATTTTGTAGCTGGTAATTCTTTGTTGAGTGGGGCAGGTGGGGGGCAGTGGGGGAGGTCTCCTGTGCATAGTAGGATGTTTAGCTGTATCTATGGCTTCTAACCACTAGATGCCAGTAGCATCCCCAGCCCCAGTCATGACAGGTCTCCAGACATCGCCTAAGTCCCCTGGGGGCGGCATGCTCCCTCCCAGCTGAGAACCACTGATGTGCAGGGGTGCCCTGTGCCATGCAGAGATGCACCTGCATGCATGGGTGTGATTGCACCCCCGAGGTATTTACAACCAGGGTATTTATTGACCAGTGACTGTGCTGAACCTGTTGTTAAAAATCTTGAGTGTCACATTTCCATGCTGCACTTTATGGGCTATTTAAGGAGGATCCAGGGAGAACATGTCTCTATGTGATTTCCCTTATGTGCTGATTCTAAAACCTAGCCCAGTATAGATTACACTGTATATAATCTTTTATGCAATCTTTAGCATTTTATGTCATTTTTAAACCATAAACAAGGTAAGCTCTATATTGCTAATGGATACACACTGTGTGTTTAGTTAAATGTTAAGTTATTAGCCCTGGATGATAGGGGAAAAGTTGATATTACATTTTTAAAAACTGAGCTTTGAAGTCAAATGAACAAAATCATCCAAGGGCAGTTCATGGCTAACCACACGCTGGCTTGTGAGTAAGCTGACATACGCCCTGGAAAATGGGATGCCTCACTCTCTAGCCAGGGCTAGAAGGCCAGAACCTTCCCACAGCTTTCTGTAGATTTTTGAAGGTAAAGGACACACTTCAGCAGCATGTTATTTCTTGGGGAAAAAAATTATTATTGAAGGATGACTAGGCAATAAGGAAAAAAATCAACCTAAGAAATGCAGCTCAAACCTAGGAATCAATAAAAAGTAGATTTTATAGTTCTGGAAGTTGTGTTTGTTTGTTTACTGGAACCCAGACTCACATCTGGCTACTAGATACAGCACCGACCTTATGGATAAAGGCTACAAATGGGCCCACAATCATCTATGGAAACAAATTTGAATCTACCAGGATTTTAGCACCAGATGACCCTGGAATAGACAATAAGGCTTGTCCAACTTTGACCAGTAGTATCTTCTTATTGAATTGGAGCTTTTCAAACCACCTTGGCACAAACACCACTAATACACAATCACTAATACACACATACATACAGTTAAAGGGCCTACTGACCCAGACAGCAGAGTGTTCCAGAGTGAAGGCATCCTGCAGTACAACCATGATTTCTCTGCTTTATGGTCACAGCCTTCTAAGAACAGCCTCAGTCTGTCTGCTCATCCCCATCACCATGCTGCTCTGTAAAAAGACATGAGGAGACAATTGGTGAGGACGAAGAAAGTGAGAATGACAGGCTTTAGGAAAGATATATCTGATTTGATGACATTTATGTAACCTTTAAACATACACATGGTAAACTATATTGCTAATGGATCTACATATATTTATGTAAAACTACAAAATATAACTATAAGGATATACAACAAACTCATGATAATGATGATATATATATGATATATATATTAATGATATTATATATATATATGTATATAGTCAAATAGGTTCAGGGTTTGGTCTTTGCCACTTACTAAGGGGCCTTGAGCCTATATATTTTTCTTGAATATACCAAGTCTCAGTTTTATCAAATATACAGTGAAGATAATAATAGTACCAACCTCTGGTAACTGACTATACTGCTGAACTGAATGAATAAGCATTTTCAGAACTCTAGTGGAAAACTGATGAATTCATAAAAGTGCTAACAAATATCAAGATAAAAAAATTAATTACATGGGACTGAGTGAACTGATGAGTATGATTATAATTTTTGTGACTTTCTGTTTGAATAATAATAAAAAAAATAGTACCAACCTCATTGGATTGTTATGAGGATTAAGTGAAAAAAACTTGGGGGCAGGCACACAATACATGTTCAGTTCAAAGTAGCTACTATTGATATGACAAGTTCCAAAGTTATGAGCGTTGCATTCTAAGTTTCATAACAGAATGTCCGTTACCTTGATTTGTGTCTGGAGAGCTAACTGGAAGCTTAACTCAGAGCATTCACAGCAGAAGCTCTGGAGACTCCAAAGTCTGCTGGGGACCATTTGCATCGAGTCACTGTGGCCAGGAGGGAGAAGAGGCTTCTTACAGTGCCGTGCCATGGGAGTCACAGAACACAGTTCATCAGATTGGAAGTGAAGGATTAGTAAGATAAGACACACGTAGTTCCTGGATCTCTCCTCATTCTGCAGAGAAGTGCCAGGCCAGCTTGCTGAGCACATAGGGCTACACTCCAGGAGAGGTGCTCTGCCCTCTTTTGGTGCCCCCTTTTTTGAGCTGAACTTGAGGGTGAGCCTTTTCAGCTTGAGTGGGAGTGGATATTGTCTGTCTGAATTGGATGCCAGATGTTTAGGAGAAGCTGCGGAATGCAAGATGCTCAGTACTTGGATTCCATGGGCGCCCGTGGTGTATGGGTGTGTGTGTGTACAGCATGCCCCCCTCCTGGGGAGAGGAAGCTCCCAGTCCCATGGAAAGTTTAGTTTGGGCACTGCTTGGGTAAAAACCAACACTGCCCTGGAGAGGCCACTGGCAAAGAACCCAGAAGGAGCCCTGTGGTCCTTTCCTGGATCATCCTGTTTGTCCCTCTAGTAGACAGAGAATGATGGACATAGTTACAAACATTCAGCAGCAATAAACTTTCTAGAGCATCTCTGAAGGCCATAACTCTAATGTAGATCAGGTAAGAAATATAAATAGTCTCTGGTCAACCCTTGCTGTGAAAGATAGAGGTTTTGGTGCTTTGGTGGGCCAGGGGTGCATGGGGGTGGGGATATAATAGGTATGGAGCCCTTGAACTGGGTCTCAAGGGATGGGGGGCTTTGAAGGATGGAAAAGAGAAAAAGTTGGGAGAACTGAATGAGCAAAAGCGTGGAGGGGGACAAGGGGAATGATCTAGAATAAGTAGATGCGTATTGCTTGAATTGAGAATTTATTTGGAGGTGGGTGGGAAAGGAGGTTGAGGTCAGTTTCTGATGGGAACCAATCACCAGGCTAAGGGTTTTAGATTTTATTCCAAATGCGGCTAAGGAATGGCAGCGCCTGGGTGATAACTCGGGTCTCTTGGCGCCTAGCTTCTCTGCACATCTCTTCAGGTCTCCTGCACTGCCTTGCAGGAGTACTTCTTCAGGAAGTATAGTGTTTCACTTGGAAATGAGATAATCTGGGCTTCAGTTCATGCAGCAGTTGTGTGCCTTGGCCAAATCACCTTTCTGGGTTTCAGTTTCTAAAATCCAAAATGAGGTGGTTGGAGCAAATATTTTCTGGCTCTTTAAGATGGAAGTAATCTTTTTGGAAGATTAATATAATGACAGTGTTCAAAATAGTTAGGGAGGAGGGAAAACCTACAGAGACACCAAAAATCCTCTGGTTACATGATTTATGCTAAATATAACATAATGTCTTTTATATAACAAAGACTCTTACATCTTTCCCTTTCTCTCTCTCTCTCCCGCACCCCGACCATTTATTTTAAAACACTTTAAGCCACAGTTGTGCTTTACTTAATTTGATCTTTAGGTATGTATCTTCCTTACTGTGAGGCAGTTTTACATGTAAAATACTTTCTTTTTGAATGAGGTGTACACTTGCCATCAAGATTAATAGCTCATCTTTTAAAACTTTTGTCCATTTTAAGTTTCACCTAATTCCTGGACTCCATCATAACGCCGAATTCCCACATGTCCACTTGTGCTTGTCTACAACCCAAAGCAGGTCTCAGGAAGAAGAGCAAAGCAGAGACCAGGAGAGGTAGCCAACCAAATGCTGAACCACATAGACGTTCTTTTGATGTGCCCCAAAGTCTGCCAAACCAAAGTCCTTGAGGATCTTTAAGAATTCAAAACCATATATAAAATAAATAAATGCAAATTGCACATTTCCTAGTTACAGAGGGTCTCCCTGGACCTCTTCGGGTCCAAGTTGTTCCCTTGTTTTTTTCTTCCTTGGTGTCAGGGGGGAACAAGGCCAGAGTTCAACCCTTTACTGAAAGGTTATATACAAGGAGGGAGGGATGAAAGAATAATAATGAGTCAGGTCCTATGGGGAAGGAAAAGTAAAAGTAAACATCTCCCTGGAAAATAAACCTCTGCTCTTTCAAACCCTGGGATGCCACCTTTTCAAGAATGAGCTGCTCCAAGAGTGGATACATGTATATGTATAACTGATTCAGCTTGCTGTACACCTGAAACTAACACAGCATTGCAAATCAACTATACTCCAATAAAAATTTTTAAAAAGAAACTCCATATACATTCAAAATAATTTTTTAAAAAAAGGAATGAGCTGTTGCAAACTCTGGTGTCATCCCTGAGTAGCCCTCTTTGAACAAAATTGGCCAAACTAAATGAGCCATCCTAACTTGTACAAATCTTTTTCATCAGTTACACATCTGTTTATCTGGTGTCACTCACTGTGTTTTAAGACCTTAAAAGGCAAATTTCAATATGGACCCCAAAAGTTTATAATATAATGTTATATATACATAAAAGAAAAACCTGTCTCTCCTACTCTCAATACTTCTGATGCCAGAGTTGTGGGTTTTTCTTACATCAGCCAATTCTCCAACTCCCTGGACACCAGCTGGGTGTGTTACCATTCAATAATGGCAGTAAGCTCCAGGAGCTAGTAGAGACCTATAGGTCAAGAACCTGGTCCCACAGGACTCCTCCCACTTCAGATACCGACAGCAAGTCCCAGGTTCTGATTGGCTATAAATTGAGGAGGGGGTGTCCCATGACCCCTTCCTTTGGTTTGATAATTTATTAGAATGGCTCACAGAACTCAGGAATATGCTTTACTTACAGTTACTTGTTTATTATAAAGGATACAACTCAGGAACACCAAATGGGAGAGATGCATGGAGCAAGGATGTGGGAAGGGACATGGAGTTTCCATGCCTTCTCCGAGACCCGTTTCTAGAGCTAAGCTACTTGGGTTTAAGGACAGCTAAGCCATTTATCGTATGTATGAGCAACCATCTCTTTGTGTGTCAGTTTCCTCACCTATCACTTGGGAGATAATGATAGTACACTTGCCTCCCAGGGTTGGTGTGAGATGAAATGGTGTGTGAAGTGTTCAGGACAGTGCCTGCAAATGCTATAAAGGGCCAACTCATGCCACTTTGTGGCATAGGATTAAATACCTGCATTAGAGTGGGATAGGACAATAATAGTTAACATTCATAGAGCACTTATCTCGGGGCTAGGTGCTTTACATATATTAACTCACTTTATCCCCACAGAAGCTTAAGCTTTAGATAAACTTACTTTCATCATCATCATCATCACTACCATCATCACCACCATTATCCCCATTTTACAAACGAAGATACTGTGATCCAGAAGCTTAAGTGGCTTGCTCAAGGTCACCTAGCTTGCAAGTAAGTAGCCCCGCTGGGGGTTGAGCCCCTGTAGTCTAGGACAATAGGCAACATTGGCTTCTCCCCTATTCTAGAAGATGAAGATCCAGAAACAAAGGGCAGATTAGGAAATACCACATTAAATGTTTGCCCTGTGTTTCATTAACTTCAGGGTAAAAAACTTAAACATCATTTATTTTCAAGAAACACAGCAACAGTCTTTCGCTTATGCTTTGAGGGCTTCTTTGCCCTTGTTCTTTTTAGCTCTGAGGCCGACTACCCACATCTGTGATGCCCCACCGCATTCATATGCATCCATCCATTCCCGTGGTGGAACCTACAATTCTGAAACCATCTCTAATTTCAGGGGCATGAACTCTTTCTCTTTCTTTCCTCCTCTCCAGGCTTTTATTCTTTTTTTTTTTTCTATTTCTTTCTGCCTCTTTCTTACCTTCTCCGTAAACCTCCTTTCTCTCCTTCTTCTCCACAACTTATTTAGGCCTGAAAAGCAGCCAGGGAAATGATATTTGCTTTGGGAGGAGTAGAGAAAAATAAATGTTGAGCTAGCAAATTAAAAGAATAACTCTGATTTTCCACAAAGGGCTACTTCATGGAAAGATGGTGACTTATGGTTCTTTATAGTGGCTCTCCCTCTCTCTCTCTCTTTACTTTAGGAAAAACAAAGTTGATGTAAACAGCTGGAGACCGTAACTTGAAAAACCAAGAAAGTAAGCTGAATAAAACTTCCTGTTTTCCTCTCCTACCCAGGTCTACAGGGGGTTGGCCTACAAGGCCGCCTTCCAAACCAGATGTTTGATTCCCAAAGCTTGTTTCAGAGTCTCTGCATATCAATTAATCTTTACACAGCATGACCAGAACTTAGATTCAATTACAAGGAGCATGCTTCAGCCAAGTGCCTGCTGGGACACAGGTGCCTCTTGGGAAAAGCAGGGTAAATGTGGCCAGCACATGACATGGGACCTGCCAGTTAAATTCTCTTTTATCACAATCTAAATTACACCCAACATTAACAGAACTCCTCCTAGAAGCCAGGTACCATGCTAAGACTCCAGATTTAATCTCATAGAATCCGCATGACAACCACACAAGGGAGATACAGTTACTAGTATCTCAGTTTTGTAGATCAGGAAATCGAGCCTTGGAGATGATAATTACCTGACCCTAGTTTCCACTCCTAGTAAGGGTTTCCTTCCACCCCTTCCTCACTCTCAGCCCTTCTGTGTTTAGAAAAGACTAATGCATGGGAAAGAAACCTCCTCTCTGGAAAGGAGACATTATCGTCTGCATCACCCTGCTCCTGCCTAGGCTGCTGAGTGTGTTGCTTTTCTCCTTGGCTCTTCATCCTCTTTGGAGACATGCTGTCTTTGATTTTGAAGATCTGTCTGCCTCCTCTGAGGTCATACTCAGCCAACGGTCCCAGGACCCACTGCCAGTAATAATGCAGGTTCCTTTCAGCCCACCTTTCCTCCTCAGATGCACAACCCAGAGCAGGGAGGATGAATCCCTTTCATGATAAAACTCTTAAGTGCTCCAACGGATCATAAAAATGAGCTCCAGGGCTTCCCTGCTGGCGCAGTGGTTGAGAGTCTGCCTGCCGATGCAGGGGACACGGGTTTGTGCCCCGGTCCAAGGAAGATCCCACATGCCAAGGAGCGACTAGGCCTGTGAGCCATGGCCGCTGAGCCTGTGCGTTCGGAGCCTGTGCTCAGCAATGGGAGAGGCCACAGCAGTGAGAGGCCTGCGTACTGCAAAAAAAAAAAAAAAAATGAACTCCAAGCATGACACCCATCTATATTTGTCCTTTTCACACTGAGTGACGATCTGCCAATAGGATTAGTGGTAGGGTTGTTATTAACAGTCTCTTCCCTGCAAAACAAGGCACAAATCATGTGCTTTTGGTAGAAGCTGATTCTTGCCTGTTGGGTAGTTATCAGTAGCTAGAAATACAAGTCATTAAAATATATATTTTGCTTGCTTTGTGGGATCTTCAAAAATTCCCATAATTTCCCAACTGTAAAGATAGCAGGTTTAGCTTTTCAACCAGCTAAAGGGCACCCACCAGTAGAGTTTGATGCTTTTCTGGGTGGCCTCCACATCAGGTGCAGCTCTGAGTGACCACCCCTCTCCACAGTTTTCCACATCCCCATGGAGAGAACATCCTCACCATTAGCACCCCTACCCTATGCACCAAGCTCTTCAAGGAACAGAAAAGTAGTCTTTTCTCACAAAGTTCAGGAACTCCCCATGTATCTCCCTTGTTCTTTTCAGGCAAGGATACCGTCTGCCAGCTTTTCATGTTCAACATCTGGAAAACACTAATTTAAATGAAGAAACAAAACAGATGTCTTTACAGCAGAAATTCTCAGTGGCCTTAATATTCTAATGTCACTCTTAGTCCCCAAGAAGGGAATGTAATATGTAGAGTTTCCCAAATTTTTTGACCTTGGAATCCCTTACCTGGGAACCTCTTATGATATTAATGTTCCACAGACACACTTTGGGAAATCACAAAGCCATACAGCCACCACATGTTAAGGACTGATCAATGCTGAACACTCTGCATCCATTTTCTCACTTAACATCCATCACATCCTAAATGGCATGCCTTATCATCATTTTATAGGCACAGAAAACGAGGCTTAGAGAATTTCCGTTACTTGCTCAAGGACACACAGCCAGCAGAGGGTAATGCAACGGCAGGACCAAAGGTCTTGAATGCTAAATCTCATCTTCCTCTGTTTCCTTAAGAAACTTTCTTTCTTCCTTTCTTTCTTTCTTTCCTTTTTCTTTCTTTCTTCCTCCCTCCCTCCCTCTCTCTCTCTTTCCTTTTCTTTCTTTCTTTCTTTCTTCCTTCCTTCCTTCCTTTCTTTCTTCCTCCCTCCCTCCCTCTCTCTCTCTCCCTCTCTCTCTCTCTTTCTTTCTTTCTTTCTTCCTTCCTTTCTTTCTTTCCTTTTCTTCTTTTAAGAAATTTTTAAAATGCAGAGAGAACATAACAAACACCCACCTTTCTACTATGCAAAATTAGTCACTTCTTTTGGTCATATTTCTTTCCAGTCTTTTTTTTTCAATAAATGAAATATTACAGATAAAAGTTGTTCATTTCTTATCAGGCTGCTTCCTTGTTATCAATGAACCCCAACCCCAGGGGCAAAGTCTTGAGGGACCACAGTCCAGGCTGCTTTTGGGTGCTGTCTCTTCAATCAGTAAAAATATTTCCTCTCACTTATTTATCATTTCCCCAGTGCCCTCTTGAGTTCTATTCTAAATCTGAGGCACAAAGAGAAATATTTTAAAATAACATGATAAGCAAAACCTGAGGTCAGTCACGGATACCTTGGCCCACAGTTAAGAAAGGAGCCCCATTCAGGTTTTCAGAGCAGCGAGTAGAATCTAGGGGGATATTCTCAGGTGGGGCTGGGGCGGAATGTGCTGTAGGAGCTGACAGTGCTGCGGAGCGCTAGCTAGTGACAGCACACGGTGTAGCCAAAGACATGTGGTCTACACGTGTGGACCCAGATGGCCCCGTGTCAAAGGCCGTTATACCTGCAATCGCTCCAGATCACCCTATCTAAGGTAAAACTTCCTGCCATTCTCTTTCTCCTTTATTATTTTTTCTACATAGTTACCCCTTCCTGGCAGTATGGTACATTTTTACTTGTTTATTGTTTCGTGTCTGTCTTCTCCACTAGAATGTAAGCTCTATGAGGTAGGGCCTTGTCTGCTGCTCACTATGCTCACCTGCCCTCCTTGGCTGCAGCTCATCAGAGAATATTAAGTGCTTCTGGAGAGCATGGAAGGAGACAGCCAAGAAGGAAGCAGGAAAACTTTTTTTTAAGATTTCAAAGCATCAAAAGAGAATCAAATCTGATATCATAGATTGAGTGTTAGTTTATGACACAGAGAAAAAGAAGGCAACACTACAGTTGGTGTTACTCTCCTAGGAGTCTCTTTTCATAAGAGGCAAATATGGACGTTCGGAAAAAGAATTAAACTCCATGCTTCATGGAACAATGTTTCCCAGTGAAGAATACTGCTGCTGGTCACTGGAGAGAGGAACTGTAAATAGAGATTTTTTATCTCCCATCTTCGGGCTCTAGAGGTAATTGTGTGAATACCAGAGGTGGTTAAACCAAAGACACATTGACCATCTTTGCTGTGATAACAGGTGACCCCCAGTTCTCTGTGGCTTGCAACAACAAAGGTTTACTTCTGTCTACTATGACCCTGCTGGACTCTGCTCTATTTGGGATACAGGCTGAGGGAGCAGCCTTTATTTACAACATGCAATTCTCATGGCAAAGGACTTCTCTTTAAATGGTGGCATAACTCATATCTGCTTGCATTTTATTGGCCAAAGCAAGTTACATGGCCAAGCCCTATGTTGAGGGGATGGGACTGTATATTCCTCTTCTCAGAGGAGTCACGGATAGTCTATGGCAACAGACGAGAAGTGCAATTCTTCCATAGGAAGGAAGAGTGAAGGGCTGAGAGCAATAATATGATCTACCCCCCAATTTTTCTATATTCCTGGAAGCTAAGAAACATCAAACCACATCCCATACATCCTTAGGAGAAGGAAGGATTGAGGAAGAAAACATATAGAATCCTGTCACCGTCTCTTAAAACAAGGGAAGAAAAATCAAGAACATAGGATGTGGATGAATTTAACATCCCCTCCACCATTTTTCACTTTTACAGGCATGGACAGCAAAATCACAGATGTCAAAAAATGGGGCCTTATGCATCACAGCTTTGACATTTGATTAATAATTTGATAGATTGCATTATCATTCCTGATTATTTGCTGCCCCTTCCTGTGAGAGGATTGAGTTTCCCTGCCCCTTTGATATCAGAATTGGTCATGCGACTTACTTTGTCCAGTGAAATATGAGCAGACGTTTTGTAGCATTTCAAAGCTATTACTTTGTTTTTTAAGCACCTTGATGATCAACAGGTTTCAGTGTTTGCTGTCATTTTGTAACTTTGCACTTTTAGTTGTTACATTTAAAAATCTTTTTTTTTTTACTGCTGCAAAAAATTACAAAGTAGGAATATATTAGAGTATATTTACCCTTTCCCTATTAAAGAACACTTTGATGGACAGTTTTTTCTCTATTATAAACAAGATTACAATAAAAATTCTTAAACATGTGTTTTCAAGTAACTGTGGGACAAGCAAAATTGCTGGGTGGAACGGGATATACAATTAAGTAGTAAAAAAATCTTCCAAATATATAGCTCAAAATACTTTACCAATTCATATTCTTACCAGTGATGTATGTCATTTTTCTGTACCTTGAAAGCAACGTTTTTTAAAAAACATGTATTGAATATTTACTATGTCTCAGGAACAAAGTGCTCTGTGTATATCAATCTAATTATTCATCAAAACAATGCTATGTGGTAGGTACTGTTATTATCCCTTATTTACAGATGAGGAAATAAACACAAGAAAAGTTAAGTGAATGCCCAAAGTCACACAGTTACTAAGTGGTGAAGCTGGGATAGTAATTCACCCAACATGACCCCAGAATTGTGTTTTGCCAGGAAAATGGGAGGAAAATGGAATGTTGTTGTTTCTATTTGAATTGCTCTGGTCAGTGTGAGACTGTCCATTTTAGTTTCTGTGTGCTGGGCTTTCATTTTCTTCCGTGAATTTCCCATTTGTAACCATTGCTTATTACTGTGGACCATGAGCACCTTAAGATGGAACCCCGTGATTCTTCCTCTTGGTATTCACAGCCAGGAAATGGTGTGAATGCACACCCGTGTGTAATCACCTTTGAGTGTGGGCTGCACCTAATGACTTACCTCTAACAAACAAACCACAGGAAAAGTGATGGGATGTCCCTTCAGAGATTAGGTTACAAAAACCTCTGACTTCTGTCTTGATGCATTCTCTGGCTCTCTCTCTCATTTGCCCACTTTGAGAAAGCCTGCTGCCATCTTGTGAGATTCCCAGTGAGGAATTGAGGACCTCAGTCCAACAGCCCACAAGAAACTGAATCCTGCCAACCACCACGAGTGATCTTGGAGGCATACCCTTCCCCCGTAATTCCTTGAGATGCCTGTAACCACACTCAAACCCATGATTGTCTAATCTATCATTAATTTACTTTTATATGTGGGGTGAATAAAGGACCTCCTTTTCCTTTTTTTTTTTTAAGTGGACTGCCAATTGTTACACCGTCTGTTAAAGAGTCCAAATTTGAAGTCATTGATTAGATATGTGACCTTCATTGCTTGATATATTTTCAAATATATGTGAATTTGTTTTTCATACTTTCTGTCTGGCCACTGATCTATGTGTGTATTGTGTCTTAATTCTTGTCTTGAGTTTGGTGACTTTATAATATATTTTGATATCTGGCAGCCTAGGTTCTCTCTCATCACTGTTTTCCAAAAGTCTATTACTTAAGGTTTTTCAGATGAAATTTAGAACAAATTTTTAATTTCCATGAAAAATTCTGTTAATATTTTCAATGGAAATGCATTAAATTTGTAAATTAACTTGGGGAGAGTTGACATATTTATAATATTGTGTGTTCCCTTCTAGAAACATGGACTACCACTCCATTTCTCCAAGGTTTCCTTAATATCTTCTCAGGAAGGTTTCATAGCTTTCTTCTTGTACCTCTTGCACATTTTATTGCTGCTGTGATTGAGATCATTTTCCTTCTAACCGGTTACTGTTGCTCTATAGGAAGATCATTCATTTGTTTATTTCATGTTTTAGCATGATACTTTCTGGTAGTTTCTGATGCCCCTAGTTTATGTGTTGTGGTTTTTTAATGAGAAATGGCTGCTGAAGTTTAGCAAACGCTTTTCCACGTCTCTTGAAATGCTCATGTGGTTTTATCCTTTAATCTGTTAGTACAATGAGTAACATTATAAGATCTTTAACATTTTCAACTCCATTTTTGCATTGTTAGGTTAAATCCTACTTAGTTATGATGTGATATTCTTTCAACCCACTACAGGATTTGATTTGCCAACCTTCTAGTTAAGGTTTTGCATCAGTGTTTGAAAGTGAAATTAGCCTGCTATTTTCTTTCTTTGTACCAACTGTGTCTGGTTTTGGAATCAGTGTTAGGCTGGCATTAAAATTGAGTTCAGGTGTTTTCTTTTTTTTTTTCATATTCTGGGACAGTTTTTGTAACATGAGGATTATACATTCTCGGAACATTATTTTAGCTGTCACCTGGAAACCCATTTGGTGCTAGTGCCTTTTAAAGAGGTACTGTGTTATTTTACAAGTAGAAACCTTCTCCAAACATGAAAAAGGAAAAAGTTTGTTTTATATTTATTCTATTTACTGTATTTCTAAACTTATTTTTCTCTCAAAAACTTTCTAATAGGTTACTGTTTTTACTTGGATTTTATTTTTTATTTTGTTTAGTTGCTTGGAAATTTTATAGTTTTTTTTATTATAAATTCTCTTTCAAAGTTACTGGTTTTCTATAACCCTGTGTAACATTTCCTATTTAGGCAGAATCCATTCACCATTGAAGAAAGACTACTTAAAATTGAAGGCTTTGGCTTTAGTTCTCCATATTAATGTAATAAGTAATCTTGGAAAATTTGTAAAGACATTTCAGGATTAAAGCCCTACATAGAAGTGCAGAAGTTATTTTCTCTAGATCAAACATATATGTTCTTAATTCATGTGATAATATAGTCTGGGAAAAACCTCAGACCAAAATAAAGCCTGTGCAGATACAAACACATACACTATATTCACTAATATTTAAAACCATTGGAGACAGAAGCTACTCATTATTTTAAATTACAAAACACAAGGCATGTGTACGGGAGCTCTTCTCACACTGCCCTGGACAGGGCCCCTTGATTATCCACGTCATCCCTCAGGTGCCTGAGGCCAAGCGGTGGCATCGTTTCCAGTTCCCAACCAGCCCCTCGTATCCCCACTGCAGTGGTGTGTCCAGTGAGCAGCTTTCTTGGGGGTCAAGAAGCCATGTGGCTGACAGGGTCTTGGTGCTCTGGCCAGGTGTCAGTCCTGAGCCTCTGAGGTGGGAGAGCTGAGTTCAGGACATTGGACCACCAGAGACCTCCTGGCCGCATGTAATATCAATCAGCGAGAGCTTTCCCAGAGATCTCTGTCTCAACAATAAGACCCAGCTCCACCCAATGAACAGCAAATTCCAGTGCTGGACACCCATGCCAAACAGCTAGCAAGACAGAAACAAAACCCCACCCATTAGCAGAGAGGCTGCCTAAAATCATACTAAGTTCACAGACACCCCAAAACACATCAGTGGACGCAGTCCTGCCTACCAGAAAGACAAGATCCAGCCTCATCCACCAGAACACAGGCACCAGTCCCTTCCACCAGGAAGCCTACACAACCCACTGAACCAACCTTACCCACTGGGGGCAGACACCAAAAACAATGGGAACTACAACCCTGCAGCTTGAGAAAAGAAGACCCCAAATACAGTAAGTTAAGCAAAATGGGAAGACAGAGAAATATGCAGTAGATGAAGGAGCAAGGTAAAAGCCCACCAGGCCAAACAAATGAAGACGAAATAGGCAGTCTACCTGAAAATAGAATTCAGAGTAATGACAGTAAAGATGATTCAAAATCTTGAAAATAGAATGGAGAAGACACAAAAAACGTTTAACAAGGACCTGAAGAGCTAAAGAGCAAACAAACAATGATGAACAACACAATAAATGAAATTAAAAATTCTCTGGAAGGAAACAATAGCACAGTAACTGAGGGAGAAGAGTGGATAAGTGATCTGGAAGATAAAATAGTGGAAATAACTACCACAGAGCACAATAAAGAAAAAAGAATGAAAAGAATTGAGGACAGTCTCAGAGACTTCTGGGACAACATTAAATGCACCAACATTCGAATTATAGGTGCTCCAGAAGAGGAAGAGAAAAAGAAAGGGATTGAGAAAATATTTGAAGAGATTATAGTTGAAAACTTCCCTAATATGGGAAAGGAAATAGTCAAACAAGTCCAGGAAGTGCAGAGTGTCCCATACAGGATAAATCCAAGGAGAAACATACCAAGACACATACTAATCAAACAATCAAAAATTAAATACAAAGAAAAAATATTAAAAGAAGCAAGGGAAAAGCCACAAATAACATACAAGGGAATCCCCATAAGGTTAACAGCTGATCTTTCAGCAGAAGCTCTGCAAGCCAGAAGGGAGTGGCAGGACATATTTAAAGTGATGAAAGGGGAAAACCTACAACCAAGATTACTCTACTCAGCAAGGATCTCATTCAGATTCGATGGAGAAATTAAAAACCTTTACAGACAAGCAAAAGCTAAGAAAATTCAGCACCATCAAACCAGCTTTACAACAAATGCTAAAGGAACTTCTCTACGCAGGAAACACAATGGAAGGAAAAGACCTACAATAACAAACACAAAAAAATTAAGAAAATGGTAATAGGAATATACGTATCAATAATTACCTTAAATGCAAATGGATTAAAGGCTCCAACCAAAAGACATAGACTGGCTGAATGGATACAAAAACAAGACCCATATATATGCTGTCTACAAGAGACCCACTTCAGACCTAGAGACACATACAGACTGAAAGTGAGGGGATGGAAAGAGATATTCCATGCAAATGGAAATCAAAAGAAAGCTGGAGTAGCAATTCTCATATCAGATAAAACAGACTTTAAAATAAAGACTATTACAGAGACAAAGAAGGACATTACATAATGATCAAGGGATCAATCCAAGAAGAAGATATAACAATTGTAAATATTTATGCGCCCAACATAGGAGCACCTCAATACATAAGGCAAATGCTAACAGCCATACAAGGGGAAATAGAAAGTAACACAATCATAGTAGGGGACTTTAACACCCCACTTTCACCAATGGACAGATCATCCAAAATGAAAATAAATAAGGAAACACAAGCTTTAAGTGATACATTAAACAAGATGGACTTAATTGATATTTATAGGGCATTCCATCCAAAAACAACAGAATACAATTTCTTCTCAAGTGCTCATGGAACATTCTCCAGGATAGATCATATCTTGGGTCACAAATCAAGCCTTGGTAAATTTAAGGAAATTGAAATTGTATCAAGTATCTTTTCTGACCACAATGCTATGAGACTAGATATCAATTACAGGAAAATATCTGTAAAAAATACAAACACATGGAGGCTAAACAATACACAACTTAATAACCAAGAAATCATTGAAGAAATCAAAGAGGAAATCAAAAATTACCTAGAAACAAATGACAATGAAAACACGATGGCCCAAAACATATGGCATGAAGCAAAACCAGTTCTAAGAGGGAAGTATATAGCAATACAATCCTACCTCAAGAAACAAGAAACAACTCAAATAAACAATCTAACCTTACACCTAAAACAATTAGAGAAAGACGAACAAAAAATCCTCAAAGTTAGCAGAAGGTAAGAAATCATAAATACCAAATAAGAAATAAATGAAAAAGAAATGAAGAAAACGATAGCAAAGATCAATAAAACTAAAAGTTGGTTCTTTGAGAAAATAAACAATATTGATAACCTATTAGCCAGACTCATCAATAAAAAAAAGGAGAAGAATCAGATCAACAGGATTAGAAATGAAAAGTAACAACTGACACTGCAGAAATACAAAGGATCATGAGAGATTGCTACAAGCAACTCTATGCCAAAAAAATGGACAACCTGAAAGAAATGGACAAATTCTTAGAAAAGCACAACCTTCCAAGACTGAACCAGGAGGAAATAGAAAATATAAACAGACCAATCACAAGCACTGAAATTGAAACTGTGATTAAAAATCTTCCAAAAACAAAAACCCAGGATCAGATGGCTTCACAGGCAAATTCTATCAAATGTTAGGAGAAGAGCTAACACCCGTCCTTCTCCAACTCCTCCAAAATACAGCAGAGGGAGGAACACTCCCAAACTCATTCTACAAAGTCACCATCACCCTGATACCAAAACCAGACAAAGATGTCACAAAGAAAGAACTCTACAGGCCAATATCACTGATGAACATAGATGTGAAACTCCTCAACAAAATACTAGCAAACACAATCCAGCAGCACATTAAAAGGATCATACACCATGATCAATTGGGGTTTATCCCAGGAATGCAAGGAATCTTCAATATATGCAAATCAATCAATGTGATACACCATATTAACAAGTTGAAGGATAAAAACCATATGATCATCGCAATAGATGCAGAAAAAGATTTTGACAAAATTCAACACCCATTTATGATAAAAACTCTCCAGAAAGTAGGCATAGAGGGAACTCACCTCAACAAAATAAAGGCTGTATATGACAAACCCACAACCAACATCATTCACAGCGGTGAAAAACTGAAACCACATACACTAAGATCAGGAACAAGACACGGTTGCCCACTCTCACCACTATTATTCAACATAGTTTTGGAAGTTTTAGTCACAGCAATAAGAGAAGAAAAAGAAATAAAAGGAATCCAAATCGAAAAGAAGTAAAGCTGTCATTGTTTGAAGATGACATGATACTATACATAGAAAATGCTAAAGATGCTACCAGAGAAGTACTAGAGCTAATCAATAAATTTGGTAGAGTAGCCGGATACAAAATTAATGCACAGAAATATCTTGCATTCCTATACACTAATGATGAGAAATCTGAAAGAGAAATTAAGGAAACACTCCCATTTACCACTGCAACCAAAAGAACAAAATACCTAGGAATAAACCTACCTAAGGAGACAAAAGACCTGTATGCAGAAAAGTATAATACACTGATGAAAGAAATTAAAGATGATAGGAACAGATGGAGAGATACACCATGTTCTTGGATTGGAAGAATCAACATTGTGAAAATGACTATACTACCCAAAGCAATCTACAGATTCAGTGCAATCCCTAACAAACTACCAATGACATTTTTCACAGAACTAGAACAAAAATTTTCACAATTTGTATGGAAACAAAAAACACCCTGAATAATCAAAGCAATCTTGAGAAAGAAAAAGGCAGCTGGAGGAATCAGACTCCCAGATTTCAGACTATACTACAAAGCTACAGTAATCAAGACAGTAAGATATTGGCACAAAAACAGAAATATTGATTAATGGACCAGGATAGAAAGCCCAGAGATAAACCCACACACATATGGTCACCTTATCTTTCATAAAGGAGGCAAGAATATACAATGGAGAAAAGACAGCCTCTTCAATAAGTGGTGCTGGGAAAACTGGACAGCTACATGTAAAAGAATGAAATTAGAACACTCTGTAACACCATACACAAAAATAAACTCAAAATGGTTAAGGACCTAAATGTAAGGCCAGACACTGTAAAACTCTTAGAGGAAAACTTAGGCAGAACACTCTATGACATAAATCACAGCAAGATCCTTTTTTGACCCACCTCCTAGAGAAATGGAAATAAAAACAAAAATAAACAAATGGGACCTAAGAAACTTACAAGCTTTTGCACAGTAAAGGAAACCATAAAAAAGAGGAAAAGACAACCCTCAGGATGAGAGAAAATATTTGCAAACAAAGCAACTGACAAAGGATTAATCTCCAAAATATACAAGCAGTTCATGCAGCTCAATATCAAAAAAAAACAAACAACCCAATTCAAAATGCACAGAAGAACTAAAGAGATTTTTCTCCGAAGAAGATATACAGATTGCCAACAAACACATGAAAGAATGCTCAACATCACTAATCATTAGAGAGAAAACTGCAAATCAAAACCACAGTGAGGTATATCACCTCACACCAGTCAGAATGGCCATCATCAAAAAATCTACAAACAATAAATGCTGGAGAGGGTGTGGAGAAAAGGGTACCGTCTTGCACTGTTGGTGGGAATGTAAATTGATACAGCCACTATGGAGAACAGTATGGAGGTTCCCTAAAAAACTACAAATAGAACTACCATATGACCCAGCAATCCCACTACTGGGCATATACCCTGAGAAAACCATAATTCAAAAAGAGTCATGTACCACAATGTTCATTGCAGCACTATTTACAATAGCCAGGACATGGAAGCTACCTAAGTGTCCATCGACAGATGAATGGATAAGGAAGATGTGGCACATATATACAATGGAATATTACTCAGCCATAAAAAGAAACGAAATTGAGTTATTTGTAGTGAGGTGGATGGACCTAGAGTCTGTCATACAGAGTGAAGTAAGTCAGAAAGAGAAAAACAAATACCTTATGTTAGCACATATATATGGAATCTAAAAAAAAAAAAAAAGGTTCTGAAGAACCTAGGGGCAGGACAGGAATAAAGACGCAGACGTAAAGAATGGACTTGAGGACACTGGGAGGGGGAAGGGTAAGCTGGGATGAAGTGAGAGAGGGCATGGACATATATACACTACCAAATGTAAAATAGATAGCTAGTGGGAAGCAGCTGCATAGCACAGGGAGATCAGCTCGGTGCTTTGTGTCCACCTAGAGGGGTGGGATAGGGATGGTGGGAGGGAGACGCAAGAGGGAGGGGATATGGGGATATATGTATACGTATAGCTGATTCACTTTATTATACAGCATGAACTAACACAACATTGTAAAGCAATTATACTCCAATAAAAATGCTAAAAAAAAAAAAAAAACCCACTAGGCACATTTACAAAATAGCAGGGTTTCCCCTCTTCCTCTCCCTGGGAGGCTTGGGAAAGTTGATTTGGGCCACACTGCTCTGTAATATGGGGCATAGATGATTGCCTTCAATGCCTGGATTCACCCAGAGAGTGTAACAAGTTTGCACTTTGCCCTGATAAAATTTTATACACTTTGAGCCAGTAATGGTAATGTAGCCTCATGATAAGAAAACCAGGTGAGGCAGCAGCCCTGAGATGAGGCTGCATTACTAATTTTGGTCACTAAATAAAGGTATCGGTAACCTCAGGCAGCTGTTTGCAAGGGTACATCAGCTGTCTCAGGTTTCAAGGCAAATTTGATCCCTGGCACACTCCCATACTCTTTTCTGAATCCCATTCCCACAGCTGTCCTCTTCTTCCTTATCTCCCTATGTGGTAGGTTCAATGGTGAGCCCTTAAATGATATATCCACCTAAAACCTGTGAATGTGACTTTATTTTGGAAAAGGGTCTTTGCAAGATTAACATCTAAGTTAAGAATCTTGAGATGAGATCACCCTGGATTACCTGGGAAGGCTCTGAATCCAATAATAAGTGTTCTCATAAGAAGAGGACAGCAGGAAGTGATGTGAAGACAGAAGCAGGGATTGGAATGATGCAGCTCTAAGCTAAGAAATGCCAAGGATTTCCAGTAGCCACCAGAAGCTAGGAGAGAGGCATGGAGTGGATTCTTCCTCAGAGCCTCCAGATGGAACCAACCCTGCTGACACCTTGATTTCAGACTTCTACTCTCTAGAGTCATGAGAGAACAAATTTCTGTTGCTAGAATCCACCATGTTTGTAGTAATTCATTATGGAAATTTCGGGAAACTAATGCATCTCAGTGGGGAGTTCTCTCTCTGTCTAAAACTTCTCCATCCCTCTCAGGTCTTCCTTCCAAAATTTCCTCCCTCATTTCCCTGACCTATTAAAACAGTCTCTGAATTACTACTGATTGAATTAAAGTGGTTTGCCATACATGTAAACAAACTTTAATTTTCATTTGGTGGTTCTGAGGAGCTTGTGAAAAGCTCGTGCATACTAGTTGGGGCGCTAGTACTGAACTGGGGGTCCTCCTTCCCGTAGCTAAGGTGCGAGAGTGGTCACTCCCACTTTCCATGGTCTCTTCCTTCTTGGTGCAACTTTCCCAGCAGAGAGTTTTAAATAAAGAAAAATTTCTTGGGAGAAAGACATTAGACATTGAGATAAAATTTGGAACCAGAATAAATTAATGGAGGAACATTATCATCTCCTGGCATAGAGAAATCACCTCCTTCAAAGTGGTCGCTAAATAAAGGCATCAGTAACCTCGGGCAGCAGTTTGCAAGGGTACATCGGCTGTCTCAGTCGAAGTCACAGATGTCAATACATTTCTACAAGTTTCATGTTGAATCCCACCTTTCAATTCAATAGTTCCCCTAGCTTCCATATTCCAAAGGATGTGTTCCACAAGGTCCATCTGTGGAGGAGGTGGCATCTCCACCAATCACTTTGGAGTGACAGGTCTGAACCAAATGTCCAATTTTGAAGTACAGCTTTCTCTGGGAAGTGGTAAGATTTAACAGTTCCCTGAAAAAACTAGTATACAACCAGCGAAGTTCAAACCACTCTGTTTTGAATTGGGTGAGGCTTTGGGGGAAATAGCGGTAAACAATGTAGTGAAGTTAATTTCTGGTGTAGCCAGAATTCATCTGTTAAAGTTGGGGGAGGGTGCGTGGTGAGAGGGTGGCCTTCCTACCCATCTTATCTCCTTCATTAGCTAAACTGGATTTGCATTTTTATGAAAAAAATCTGATAAACAAAGTGCTTGATAATGGGTGAGAGATGTTTATAAAAGCCAAGCTACAAGTGGCCAAAATAATGTAGCTCAGGCCCTTTAATGGTCTGACTTCCTCTAAATAAAATAACTGAAATCAACTAAAAGAATGATTTCTCAGACAGTGCTTTACACATTATCTGAGGTCGTCCAGTGTCATTGATTGAATTGTGTGTTCTTCCGAAAAATAAGTCCTAACCCTTAGTATTTCAGAATATGGCCTTATTTGAAGATAATGTCTTTACAGAGGTAATCACATTAAACTGAGGTCATTAGGGTGAACCCTAATCCAATATGACTGGTATCCTTATAAAAAGGGGAAATTTGGACACTGAGACAAACATGCATAGAGGGAAGACAATGTGAAGAGACACAAGTAGAAGACATTCATCCACAAATCAAGGAGAGAAACCTGGAAAAGATCCTTCTCTCTCAGCTCTTAGAGGACTTCTAGACTCGGACTTCTAGCCTCCAGAACTGTGAGACAATAAATTTCTGTTGCGGTACTTTATCACGGCAGCCCTAGCAAACTAAAACATCGAGAATGTAGGGTTAACCTCAAAAGCATTTCTTTCTAAATTTTAGAGAATTTAAGAATTTTTAGGGGTTAATATCCAAAATATATAAACAGCTCATACAACTCAATATTAAAAAAAACCAAACAACCCAATTCAAAAATGGGCAGAAGATCTGACTAGACACTGTTTCCAAAGAAGATGTACAGATGGCTAACAGGCACATGAAAAGATGCTCAACATTGCTAATTATTAAGGAAATGCAAATCAAAACAATGAGATATCACCTCACACCTGTCAGAATGGCTGTCATCCAAAAGTGTACAAATAACAAATGTTGGCAAGGATGTGGAGAATTGCATTGGTGGGAATGTAAATTTCCACTATAGAAAACAGTATGGAGGTTCCTCAAAAAATTAAAAATAGAGCTACCATATGATCCAGAAATTCCACTCCTGGGCACATATTCAGAAAAAACAAAAACTCTAATTCTAAAAGATACATGTACCCCAAAGTTTATAGCAGCACTATTTACAAGAGTCAAAGTAAGGAAGCAACCCAAGTGTCCATTAACAGAAGAATGGATAAAGAAGGTGTGGTATATATATACAGTGGAATATTAGCCATAAAAAAGAACAAAATCCTGCCATTTTTAGCAACATGGATGGACCTAGAGAATATTATGTTTAATGAAATAAGTCAAGCAGAGAAAGACAAATACTGTATGACATCACTTATATGTGGAATCTATAAAATAATACAAACAAATGTATATAGCAAAACATAAACAGGCTCACAGATATAGAAAACCAACTAGTGGTTGCCAGTGGGGAAAGGGAAGGGGGAGGGGGACCTTAGGGGTATGGGATTCAGCGATATAAACTACTGTGTATAAAGTAGATAAGCAAAAAGGATGTATTGTACAGCACAGGGAATTATAGCCACTATCTTGTAATAACTTTTTATGGAGCATAATCTACAAAAATACTGAATTGCTACGATGTATACTTGAAAATAATATAATATTGTAAATCAGCCATACTTCAATATAAAAAAGGGAAATTTAGAGTACACACACAATGTTTATGGTTGGCTAAAGGACTAAATAGCTCTAATATGATATTTTAAGTGAGGTTCAAACATCTTAAGGATGGACAGCCTCCTTGGAAGCTTTGGCATAGTATTCTCTGCTTAAAAAGAGAAAAGTTTCATTTAATGAATGAATGCAGGATGAATACAGATTACAAATAAATTTACTGCTTTCAACATGATTTAAGCAGTAATGTGAATCAATCAAGCAGAGAGTGAGTTACATGTCACATTCTAAGCAATCTAGTCAGTCCCTTGACTAATTTAAAGAGACATAGTTGTCAAGGGATGGAGTTTATTTAAGCATTCTGAATTGGAACGGTAGATGAGAGACCACAGTAGTACTTGAAAAGCACTATTTTACTTAAGTAAGTACATTTTACTTAAGCTGGTAAATAGATATTATTCTAGATCTGCACCCTCCATCTTCTGTCTTGTCCCTTGTCAATTCTACTGCTTTTATTTTTCCATAATCTTTACAGCAGACATTGTATTGATTGACACTGGAGTCAACTCTCTAGACACTGATTGTCAACCCTAATCTAGCTCCTGACCTGGTCCATTACATCTAACAGCAGCTAGGTAAGCACACCTGGATTTTTTTTTTAAGTATTATTTTTCTCATGAATGTATTTTATTTTATTTATTTATTTTTTTTATGGCTGTGTTGGGTCTTTGTTCCTGCACGCGGGCTTTCTCTAGTTGCGGCGAGCGGGGGCTACTCTTAGTTGCAGTGCGCGGGCTTCTCTTTGCCGTGCATTCTCTTGTTGAGGAGCATGGGCTCTAGGCGCGTGGGCTTCAGTAGTTGTGTCACGCGGGCTCAGTAGCTGTGGCTCACGGGCTCTGGAGCACAGGCTCAGTGGTTGCGGTGCCCAGGCTTAGCTGCTCCGCAGCATGTGGGATCTTCCCGGACCAGGGCTTGAACCCGTGTCTCCTGCATTGGCAGGTGGATTCTTAACCACTGCCCCATCAGGGAAGCCCTGGATGTTTTTTTCAGTAGCTTACACTGGATATTACTAAACGTGAGCTCATCTTCTGTCTTTCCCTTCACAGTTCAGTGTCTCTTCTAATTTCAGTGTTCGGACTAAAACCCTGCCAGTCTCCATAGCCTCAAAATAGAGAGTCAGATATACATATTGAGATGTTTACCACAACATATATGTTATATGTGGAAGCAGCCTAAATGCTCAACTATAGAGAAATGGTTTAAACCAATCATTTTAATGCATATAATGAGTTATGATATATTCATTTACAGTAGGTTTCCAAGGAATGTTTAACGACTTGAGATGGGGCCCATAATATAAAAGTAAATAAATATAGACACAGAGGGAAAAAATGTAATATTTTAAAGTCAGACTTCAGTCAGGAAAACAAAAACACCTCCTGTCTTCCTGGTAAAGAGGGTTTTAATACAAGGAATAAGAGGATTCCAGAATTGTTGGAAAGGCTGGGGGAGCCACCCTGATCACCCGAGCCTGCATCCCTGAAGCAGGTGGCTCTCGGGAGCTCACAGAGGGAAGCCTCTTCAAATCTCAAGAACCCCCAGGAAGTTCTGGCCACTGCCTTTGTCTGTAGCAGTGAAGTGGCTGGTTTTCAAAGGCTCATTCCCCTTAAGCCACTACGAAGTGCACAAGCTCCTCCTCTGGCTCAGCTGCCTCCAGGATTAACGGCCTCTCCTTCTAGGTTGGCTTTCAAACTGACATGAGCATCTCTTATTAGCAAATCCCAACAGGAGAACCATTGGGCAAGAGGATTCTGGGAAATGTAGTCTCCAGAAAGAACTAGTGGTGATGTTGTGGTGATAGCAGATATTCAGTAAGTTACTCTAAATTACTGTGCTTCCATATAATGGAATACTATGCAGGAACTAAAAAGAATCAGATGGCTTTACATATATGTTACAATTAAAAAATTCAAGACATATTACATAAGAAAGGAATATTGCTGTACAATAATTACAGTATAACCCCATTATACAAATTTTTAAAACATGTGTTGCTATAAAGAAATATATTTTTATAATTGCAAAGAAAGCTATCTGAAAGGTCATATATGAAATTCATAGCCATAATTAATTCTGGGAGAGAGAGTGGAATTGGGGGTTAGTGAAGAAGAGCTTCCACTTTTTAATATACTTCTTTATTGTTTGACTTTTTCATAAAAATCAATTCATGTACTACTTATATAATTTAAAACTTTGAACTATACTTATATACATATATATGTATATGTGTGTATATAGGTATATATATCTATGTATGTATATAGATATATACTCATCTATCTATCTATCTATCATCTATCTATCTATCTATCTAATCTATCTATCTTCATTCATGCATTGTAATGTGCCAGATAGTGGGAAAAAACCAATGACCAAAACAGACAGAGTCTGGGTCTCCATAGAACTTATAGTTTCCCCTTCTCAACTACCTTTAATGAATTCCCACTAGTGACTTGTTAAGTTCTTGCCTCTCTTTACCTACTCATTTTCACCAACTATCCATCTGAGTCTCTTTATTTCACCTCCCAGAGGCATTCTCCTCTCTTTCTTCTTGTTTAAATTCTATCTAAGTTCTACAGACTTCAAGGTTTTGTTCAACTCTTAGTTTCTCTATAAAATATTGTGACTTGGGGAACGATTCCCAAACTTTAAGTCCCATCCTGATCTGAAGGTCAATGTCAAGTTTCTCCCTGGGAAGCAATCTTCCTGCCTTGTCAACATTGTCAAGCACATGGCTATTTACAATCCATTTAATAGACAAGGAAACGAGGCTCTCTGAAAGCCAGACTGTGTTTCCGAACTGCCTGAAGTAAGTGCAGTGAAACGGCCTCTACTTCCCCTCAGTCCTGATATTAGATGCTGTCTGATGTCTGTTTGTATTGTGCTGTTTTGAGAGGAAGGCTTGAAGGAAAAGAGCTCAGGAGACATATGATACTTTATACACAGCACAGACTAGCCCTCTGTTCCCTTGTTAAAGATTTTTAAAGTGCTCATTTTCTATCCGTAGATGTAATCTGAGATCAAAGGTGCAGGTGTTTTTGTAGTAAACAAACAAACAGCAGACTTGCCTTTCAGCAGGAAAAGAAAAGGAAGCCTTAGGAAGCCTTCACCTTTTCTCTGAAATCTTCTTGAATAACTCCCTTTTATAGCCATGTTCCAATGTAGGAATAACCTGAATGCTCTTGCTCCCTGAGCGTTCCGTTCTTCATGAAAATATGTCACTGATCACACAGGGTTATGGTTAAGTATAGAAGTAAAGGTCTAGCTCCCCTGTGACACTGTGCCACTCTCTGGAAAGATGGTAATTAAGAGACGTGCCTGGCCTCGATGAGCTCACAAGCTCAAGTTTCTCAGAAAATGTCACAAGAACCACAAGTTCCTTTGAGATCTAAGCTTCCTGGTAATCAGGCCTGTGTTCCTATCCCAGCTTGAACAGATGGCACCAGTGTGTGATTCCACTTGGCTCTCGGGACCAACATGAATTGTGTCCTTGAGGGCCCAATGTAATTAACATTCATCAGTCAACAATTATTAATTGAGCACCTACCAAGAGCAAGGTGAGGCAAGGGTAGGGACCTGATGCTGAGTGAGATGAGCTCCTGGCCTTTTAGGCAATTGCACACCAGAGGTAAGTTTCCTTATTTTTATTATAACTTATATATTATATATATATAATATATATAATAATATATATTATATGTATAATATATACAATATATATAATAATATATATTATATATTATATAATATATATTATATATTATAACTTATATATTATAACTTATATATTAATTATAGAAAGGCTCTTTCTGCTACTATCTTCTCTATTCTCATGACTCTCTGGTCTTGTGATTTTGAGCCTCTGCCACTGCCATGAAAAAAACATGGCTAGGCTATCTCACTAGTCTCAGGGGAAGGATGAAGAAGTTATGGAGAAAAGCTGAACTGTCCCAGCCCAGTCCAGGCAAGTGAGCTGACACTCAACTGGCCAGCAGCCCCAAGAGAATAAATGGTTGCTATTTTAACCCACTGAGTCTTGGGGTTGTTTGTTATGCAGAGAATCTAAGCCAATCCGCGGTATGATATTACAGTCCACCACCCATTTACAGCTGGGCCTTGGCTAGCTGTCTTACAGGTAGGCAAGTTTGAATATTCAGATAAACGACACGATCTTTCTTTTGTTCCTCAGATTACGACTCCTACAATTCTTAAAATTTGAAGGACAGAAGAATTATGATTAATTTGATTAAGTGAGATTTTTCTATATTAGAATCTAACCCCAATTAAAGTGGAACTCCACTATGTTTATCCACATTTAGGTTGTAAGCTTCTGGAGGAAGGGACTGTATTACATTTATCTCTGTGTCCGCCTATCCCCCTGCTCCACTCCCATGCTAGCCCAGTGTTGGTTTAATTGAATTGTTTTGTAGTCATTAAGCATCCCATTGCACAGGACAGCATTTCTAGAGAGCTCTAGGGACACCGTTTGTTGCTGCCAAAAGCTTGCAAGCTAAGGTGTGTAAGTGTTCATTCAAACATTACATAATCTTTTAATTGAAAATTTAAAGCCAGGAACACCAGTCTCTTGGGTGTACATTTCCCTTGCCAATTAAAACAGCAAATTTTTCTTCCTCTCTGCCAATCAGGTGCAAATTAGAAACAGGATGTTTTAGAAAAATTGTTCCTCCCTCAGATTTCATCACACAGCTGCTCTCAGCTCACACACCCCGACAATTACAAAATGTCCCAGGAACCACTGCACTTGAAGGAGGCACGTTCAAAGTCCTGGCCTAGGAACTGGGGATCTTCTCTAGGAGACCTGACTGAAGCTCCCACTCTGGCTGCAGGAGGATACAGCCCATTTCTCTTCCCAAACCTGCCCCTGTGTGATCTAGGTCAACACAGCCAACCTCCTTCATTTGTCCAGCTGGACATTAGGGATAATGACACCCAACTACCTCACCAGGGCATCAAAGAGTTCAACAATTAATCACATTGAAGCCCTTGGTTGAAAAGTGCCACAAAAGTGGGCAGGAGAGAGAAATCCCCTTTAGCGAAAAAGGAAGAGCTGTGGTAGAAAGAGCCCTCCAGCAAAAAAGCCCTTCCCTTCCCACCCCTTAGATTCCCCAGGTATTAGCTAGAAGCCAATCCGCTTGTCCCCCAACTGCAGGGACCCATGTTAACTTTCGCAGAGCCCCTGCCTTTTGACGTTTGTTTGGGAGGAAGCACCCTTTCCCGGAAGTGAGGGTGGGCCTTACCGCACACCAGCAATTCTGTCTCCGACAAGCTTTCTCATGCCTCCAACTCTTTCCTCAGCTTCAAAAGCTGGAGACTGATGGTCAATTAAGGGAAAATCCCAGTTTTCCACAACTTCCTATTGCAAGTCCTGCCTGATGGTCTCACATCTCACTTGGGAATGTGGCTTCTGTATCTTGACACCTCAGGTAAACTGTGACAAGAAGAATCCAATTTTTTTTTTGTTTGTTTTGTTTTGTGCGGTACGCGGGCCTCTCACTGCTGTGGCCTCTCCCCTTGCGGAGCACAGGCTCCGGACGCGCAGGCTCAGCGGCCATGGCTCACGGGCCCAGCCGCTCCGCGGCATGTGGGATACTCCTGGACCGGGGCATGAACCCGCGTCCCCTGCATCGGCAGGCAAACTCTCAACCACTGCGCCACCAGGGAAGCCCCCCCAATTTAAAAAAATATATTTATTTATTTATTGGCTGTGTTGGGTCTTCGTTGCTGCTTGCGGGCTTTCTCTACTTGCGGCGAGCGGGGGCTCCCCTTCATTGCGGTGCACAGGCTTCTCATTGCAGTGGCTTCTCTTATTGCGGAGAACGGGCTCTAGGCACGCGGGCTTCAGTAGTTGTGGCTCTCAGGGTCTAGAGCACAGGCTCAGTAGTTGTGGTGCACGGGCTTCGTTGCTCCACGGCATGTGGGACCTTCCCGGACCAGGGCTCGAACCCGTGTCCCCTGCATTGGCAGGTGGATTCTTAACCACTGCATCACCAGGGAAGTCCCAGAAGAATCCAATTTTAACACCCTGTTATTTTGCTGGTAAATTGCCAGGCTCATAGGCACCTGATAAATTTTATTGAGTGAATAAATATTGCTATTTCTTTCTCTATCATTTGTTTTGTTTTGTGTTTTTACTCTCCAATTAGATTTTCAGCTACTCTAGGACAGAGACTATGCCTTGCATAGAGCAGGACCACAGTGAGTCCAAGTAACCCAAAGGATAGTCCTGGGACCACTAGCATATGTTATATCAGTTACTGGTCTCAATAGAAGTCTCATTGTCAGTTGTCCTAGCAAAGTGCCAATAAATTTCCTTGCTTTCTGTTTCTCTCTGCAAGAGCAATTTGTACTTTTACACTGTAGAAGAAACAAATAAAACCAGTCCTGATTTATCACAGTATATTTAGTGTACTTTTGACAGTTCTATCATGCTTCTAATGTTACACATTTTTCTCTTTCTGTATTTTGAGAAAGGTACATGTTCAACTCATCCTCCAGCATACAATAATCCCTTCCACATACTAAACTTATTGTTGAAGTGTTTGATTTCTTTGAGATTTCCTTTTATTGTGCCTACTGCCCTACATGCATACAGTAAACGCTCAATAAATGTTACAGTCTCCTGTCAATAGAGTTTTGATGAGAAATTCAGTGATTAGTAGGAGAAAGTGGCAAACCCAAAGCATTAGGATTATAACATATTGGCATAAAGATCATTGTTGGGAAGAGGACAGAGAATTATGAGGAGAGACAGAGTCTATAAATGGGTGAGGGAATTAGAAACACCTGGTGTGCAAAGATCAGTGACTGTGTTAATGTTTTTGTAAGGATACTCACACTTTTAGTTATTCTCCAACACCACAGATTTCGGTACTGACTCCTATTGTTAAAATATGCACCTGCAAATCTTAAGTAAAACTTTTTTTACTTGTTTACTTGTCTCTTGTTGAGCTCATCTTAAATGTTGGCTGGAACTTCATCTTTACTAGGGGAAACTTTATAGCTATTATCTGGAATGATGAGTACATGCCTTGAAGTTAACAAGGATTTCCCTGTGGAAATGTTTCACTGTTACAAACCGGGAGCGTTCAAGATGCAGGGAATAAAGTCAGCATAGGAACTGGCCATCCATTTCTCCCTACTGACTTTCTTGGTCTTTTTGGACCTCTGCAAAAGATTATATAAATTGTTTGGCATTTGACCTCATACACAAGCTGGGAGAAGGATCCCACAGAAGATTGATTGCTAACTCTATAGTGCTCTACACAATGTGATGTCATATAGTTGGAGTGCAAATGTGGAGAATCTGAGCCTCTCGCCGTAAATGAGAATATGACAACAATAGAGAAAAATTAACAAAACCAAATATTGGTTCCTCTATAAGATCACCAAAATTGACAAAACTTTAGCTAGACTAACAAGAGCCAAAGAGTAAAGATTCAATTTACTAAAATCAGGAATGAAAGAGAAGGTATTAGAATTGACCTTCCAGAAATAAAAACGAGTATATGGAAATACTATGATTAATCAGTTTATCTGGATGAAATGGAGAAATTCCTAAAAAACACAAAACACCAAAACTGACTCAAGAAGAAATAGAAAATTTAAATAGACTTAGAACAAGTAAACAGATTGACTTAGTAATTTAAAAACTTTTCACAAAGAAAAGCCCAGGCCCAGATGACTTACCACTGAATTCTACTAACCATGTCAAGAAGAAGTAATGCCAGTTCTTCACAAACTCTTCCAAAAAAGTAGAAAAGAAGGAAATAGTCCCCAGCTCATTCTATGAGGCCAGGATAATCCTGTTACCAATGCCAGACAAAGACATCACAGAAAAAAAAAATTATGGACAAGCATCCCTATGAACATAGATGCAGTAATCCTCAACAAAATACTAATAAAATGAATCTGGCAATGTATTTTAAAAAGGATTATACAACATGACCAAATGGAATTTAACCCCCAAATGAATTTTATGGTAAGTAACTTACATATTAATAGTAAGCAGTTTTTAAAAAATGAAAAAAGGAAAATGAAAAAAGGAATCTGAGATCCCAGACACAGTTGTATTTTGAGGAAGATCAGTGAGGAAGTTTTCTAACTACAGTATCTTCTGTACGTATTGAATACCCACTTGGTGCCATATTTTTTAGTTCTTTACATCTCCCCTAAACCTTTTTGTGCCCCTAACATTTCCCCTGAACTGATTCTTGTCTGCAACTTTGTACTTATATTTGCAGTAGACATCTCAAACTATACATATCTCAAATTGAACTCTTGATTCTCTCCAAACCTGCTTCTCCACTTTTCTGCATCCCAGTAATTGGAATCACCATTCACCTAATTGGGCAAGTCAAAAACTCAGCTGCCATCCTCACTTATAATCTTTCCTCGCACATCTTGTTACCAAACCAAACTTCGGTCCACTCACCCATGCACAGTAAAGCCAATCTACTGATACCGGGTGGTGGTGAAAGAAAGTGCAGCATTTATTGTAAGGCGCCATACAAGTAGTCCAGGACAGCTAATGCTCAAAAAGCCCGAACTCTCTGAAAGGTTTCAGCAAAGCATTTTATTGGCAAAATTTTGGGGGTGGGATGCAGGGTATGTGACCCTCCTCTGATTGGCTGGTGGTAAGTTAACACGATGGTGTTCCAGGAATCTCAACCCTCAGCTTTCTGGTTCCAACCAGTCTGGGGTCCACGTCAGTGTACTCAGCCTGAAATTACCATCCTCCACCTGGGTGGGGGACTTAGTTCCTGTAGAAGAACTCAGAGATATGTATCAGGTTGTTATGAACAGGCCCAGAGAAGGAACCAGGCCCAGGCCCCATGCTGCACTGTTGTTTCTTTATGCATTCCCTCACCCCTTTAATTACTGTTTGAATCTGCCCTTTGGAACTCAGAGAAGGTCTAGGAGGCTGAAAGATTTTTCCTACAAACAAGAGATGGGGGACACAGAAAGGCCTTTGTATTGGGGAGGGCCCCGCAGGGTCCTGAATGGTTTCAATCCTTCAGCTAGTCTTGATTATACAACTCCAAAACCTATCCTGAATCCATTTACTTAAATTCCCTCCCTGCTATCAACCTAATCCAAGCCACCAACATCTCTCTACTCTGCTGGGCTCTGGTCTAATCTCTTGCCTTCTACTCTTGCCCCTACAAAATCCATTCTCTTCACATCAGCAGACTAACATTTAAATATATAAATCAGATCATGTCACTCACTTGCTTAAAAACCTCAGGGCATTTTTGGTAGTCACCCTTTAAGATGGCCTCAATGATATCTGCCTTCTTATATTCATGCCCTTGTGGATTCCATTCTCACACTGAATAAGGCTGACCTGTGCAACCTCTAGGATATTGTGGAACTGATGCTTTGAAAATTCCAGTGCTAAGACATAAGACACCATAGCTTTCATCTTGCTCTTTCTTATATCACTTGCTTTGGGGGAAGCCAGCTGCCATGTCATGAGGACATTCAAGTAGCCCCTGGCAAGGACTACATGACAAGGCACTGAGGCTTCTTGTCAACAACCAACACCAACTTGCCAGTTATTTGAGTGCACCATCTTGGAAGTGGATATTCCAACTCCAATCAAGCCTTCAGTGACTGCAGCCCTTGCCAACACCTTGATTATAACCTATGAGAGATTGTGAGTGAAACCACCCAACCAAGTTTCTCCTATGTTCCTGACTCACAGGAACTATGTGAAATAAAAAATATCTGTTGCTTCACACCACTAGATTTGGGGGAAATTTGTTACATGGTAATTGAGATTTTGGTACATGGAAGTCAGGTGCTATCATAACAAAACAAAATGTGGGATTGAAACCAAGCAGGACCCTGTGGGGACCTCCCAAATATAAAGGCTTTGCTGTGTCCCCCATTTCTAGTTTGTAGGAAAAAGGCTTTCAGCCTCTCAGACCTTCCCTGAGTTCCAAAAGACACACAAACAATTACTATGTAGGAGAGTGAGGGAATGCAGAAAGAAACAATAGTGCTTCGATGGGGCCTGGGCCTGTTCCTTCTTTGGGTATGTTCACAACAACCTGATACAAATCTCTGAGTTCTTCTACAGGAACTAAGGCCCCCCACCCAAGTGAAGGATGGTAAGTTCAGGCTGAGCACAAGCATGTGGACCCCAGACTAGTTGGAACCAGAAGACTGATGATCGAGATTCCTGGAACACCACCCTGTTACTTCACTGTCAACCAATCAGACAAGTGTTACACACCAAAATTTGTCTAAAAAAACTTCTTCCCTGCAACCCATCGGGGAGTTCAGGTCTTTTGAGCACGAGCCACCCATTCTCCTTGCAAGGCCCTTGCATGAACATTTCTCTGCTCCAAACTCTGACAACATTTCAAAGTTTGTTTGGCTTCACTGTGCGTCAGACACACGAACTTGGGTTTGACAACAGGAGTAACTTTGTAATCGGGAAGTGGGTGAAAGAACTTTTAGGAAATTGTGCTAGTGAAAACCTAGGAGTTTTGACTAAGGTTTAGCAGAAGCCCACTGGTCCTAGAGGAGGCTACCAGAGAGAATTTAAAGGGAAGGAAGAAAATGACCTTGGAAACTGGAGGAAAGAGGTACACAATGGTAGAATGTTTAGCAACCCTAAACTGTGGGATTGTGGAAAAAAAAAATACGTGCCCGGTGAACTGGCTGACCTAGGGAAGGAAATTTCCAGGCAGTGCTGAAGGAGCCTCCTGTTTTCTTCTTCCTGCTTATATTTAAATGCAAGAGGAAAGAGATACAATTGAGGAAGGATTTTTAAACAAAAGGAGTCTAGACTTGCAGGTTTTGAAATTTCTCAGCTTTTTCTAATGGCAAAGAATAAAATTTAAAATTGGCTTTGAGGTAACATCAATTCTATTGCAGCAATCCATAATTTGTTACACAGCAGTACATAATGTATATACTTTCCATCACTTTCAGAATGAAGTCTTTAATCCTTTACCAAGGCCTTTAAAATTCCACTTTATCTACCTCTTCAACTGACCAACTCCTGTAGCACCCTCTTCCCACCTCACTGGGCTCCAGCCAGGCTGAATTTCTCTCTCATTCATTAACACTCCAAGCTCTCTTCCATCTAAGTGACTTTATATCTGCTATTCCCTCGATTTCAAATGCTATTCCCCCACATGTCCATGGATGACTCTTTCTTGTCTTTCAGTCCTTCCCCTTTTATTTAGATCAAATACAAAGGGAAGGGTTAAATGAAGAGCCAAAGTTTCTCTAAGGAGGTAACATTTCAGCTGTGGTCTGAATGACAAGAAAGAGCTATTAGTAAGTATCATTCAATAGCTGGTATTTTCATTTATTGATTTGTGTATATTTTAATTGTCTCTACACCCCATCAGAAATGTCAACTCCATGAGACACCTTGTCTTTCTTATTTCCCACTATATCCTCAGTACTCAGAATGGCGCCCAGCACATAGTAGGAACCTGATAAATGTGTGGTGAATAAACAATGGAATGAATGAATAAGTGAATGAATGAATGCCTAGTTTAGGGCCACATGCCACAACTAGCAAGGATGAAACTCGTAACTCAACATACTTGCCCTTAACCTCTCACCTCAATTATTAGAACATTTCCAACGAAATTGATGTTGTTAATGACTTCAGATCTCGATATATATTGACACAACGTTTTTCACATGTATTAACAGAAACACACAATCTACCCAGAACAAAAAAAATTATAAAATAGTAGTTCAGGAGTCTCTTATTTTATTATTATTATAAGACGTATTCAAAGTCTGAAAAAGTATTAATTTCATTTCATCTTTTCTTTCTATATATTTTCCATAGAATTTTCCTTTTTTCTACCAGACTCAGGTAAGTAAGGATTTAGGAGTTCATCCTTTCTCCCTTTATTCCTCTTCCCAGATTTCACAGAAAAAAATATATGACCAAACAAAAGCCCACTGAAGGGAATAATGAATACTGAGAGGCCATATGGAGCCGAGTGGAAGCCATTAGAGTCACTTCATCTTGTTTGGAGGGTAAATCACTCTGGCAAGTGCAGGCATGACATGAATTCATTGCCACATGGCAGTGAGTGTTCTGGCTGAGTGATTATTTTTGCAACTCCATCTGCCTGGCATCACCAGAGCCTCCAGTAGCATGCAGGTACGTTGAGACGATCTCACCTTGGTCGGGGGGAATCCAAGCTCTTCCATTATTGGGTTCCTCTGGGGCTTATGGGGGTCCTTTCCAGCTGAGAGGTCTGTTTTGATCTCACTAGGGGTGAAGTCCATTACTCTCTCTGGGATGGCCCTATTGGCTCACTCAGCAACCCTCAACCATTTTAGCTTCATATTGAAAGCTTTTCTTGAGCCAAGGAAGCAGGAGACATACATAGCACCCAGCTTTGAAAACTGTGGGCAAATTGTGTCTCATTTATAGTGTTCTAACCGGTAAGTCTTACTCCTCTGCCATAATAATCCCTCAAAACTCACACACACAAACACACACACTGTCTCACCACACACATTGACACACACACACATATACACCATACACATACATTACACATATACATAAACACATACGTACACACAAACACACACACGATCCCTTTAACAGTGACACTTTCAAATTAGCATAAAAACACAAAGACTGTGGTAGGTTTCCATACTTGTATATTGCTAATCTTAACTAAGGTTTCCTAGATTTGTTCTTATTTGAAATTTCTTTGCAAGTTACATGGAAGTTAGATAGGCAGGAGGCTAAATTGAAATAATAGTGAAAATACTTCCCCAAGGCTTGGTCTTTGCCTAAATGCTCATCCCAACAAAGCAGAGCAGCAAAATGCAGTGCAAATTGGTAGTTATGGTGGGAGGTGGCAATGTAGTGTTTACACATTGCATCCTCAATTTCTAGTACCTCCTGGGCTCTTTGTCTGGAGCAATATTTTAATTTGGGATTTGGCATCAAATCCTCTCTGGAATAAACTGAGAGTGTGACAGAGAGAGCGAGAGAGAGAATTTGTTTCATAGATGTTACTTGGCCATGATGGCATCCATTGAAAAGGTGGTTTGACACACAGGAAAGGGTAGGGGTAATTTGGGGACACTGAGGCAGGGTGTCCCTGCTCTGCTTATGGGTACAGGACCCAGATCAGTCATCAGAAGAACCTCATCAGCCTGGTCAGGCATATTTCCTAGGGAACTTTAGGCTTACCTGATCCCATACTCCAAGAAGCCTCCACAGATATCAATTTGTCCCCAGGATACATAGATTTCATTAGCCCCCACCTGGGATTTTCGAAGCCCCCAAGCCCACAGTTTGTACAAACAAATGTTCTCCTGTCCTTTCTGCGTCTCAACCACAAAAAATTATGTAAATGCCATTACATTTATGGAATGTTTGTAGACTGAACAAAGGTTGTATCATGGGATGGACAATTCACCGACCTAAGAATTAGAAGATGTGTGTTTTGGTCCTCTGCTGAGAGCTATTACCTGTGTAAACTTGGGCAAGTCCCGAACCTCTCTGAGACTCAGTCTCCCCATCTTTAAAACGGAGACAGTGGTAATATCTGCTCTTCCAAATGGGTCAAGATCAAAGGACTTGAATATGTGAAACAGCTCTAAAATGTGTGTTCCAGAGGAAAGGCATCATTATGATTTATGTCAGGGGGCTGCATGGAGTTTATTTATTAGAGTTTACAGTTTATTTCAGGGGGCTGTATGGAACCCAGCCGGAGAAATCTTTAATGTCCTTCACCACCCCACCAAAGCATGTTATTTTATGTATACTAGTGATTCTCAACTAGAGGTGATTTTGCCACCCAAGTGGCATTGGCAATGTCTGAAGACAGTTTTGACAGTCATGGTTGTGGGAGAGGGAGCAGAGATGCTACTGGTATCCAGAGGGCAGAAGCCAGGGTGCCTCTACAGATCTAACAGTGCACAGGGCAGCCCCTCACAACAAATTACCGGATCCAAAATGTCAATAGTTCTGAGATGGAGAACGCCTGATGTGTACATATGCTTACATCCTGCACCTTAAAGCCAGAGAGCAGTTGTTGGATGACTTGATAGCTGCTAATCCTCTGATACACACCTTGAAATCTTCTCCTGGAAAGCTGAGCCAGGTAGAGGGTGTGAAATCCCTTGCAGCAGTTTCACAGGGGGTGGGGTAGAGGGGGATCTCCTGAAGTATCTAAACCGGTTTCTGTCAACGTGTGGTCCTCAGAACAGCAGCATAAGCACCTCCCGGGGAGCTTGTTAGAGATGCAAAAACTGGGCCCTCACTCCAGACATGCAGAGTTGGTGAGCCCCAACAATCTGCGTTTTAACAAGCCCTCCTGGTGATTCAAACCCAGGCTGTAGTTTGAGAACCGCTGACTGAACAATAGTCACAACTCAGACTTTGTCACATAGCACCTGGAAAAGCATTAGCTTGGGCCCAGCTGTGGGGACTCCTGGCAATCTTTTCAGCCCAGGAATCTCCCTGCTAGCAGCTCTATGATTCAAGGAGCTTAGGCAACCTCTAGCTGCAGAAAGCAAATGTCATTATGACTTAGACCTCCTATTACAAGACGCCTTGCTGAGAACCACCTGGGGGGAGAAATGCCGCCAGATGGCACACATTCAGATGTGATCAAGCATTTTTTAAAAATTTAGTTATTTATCTATTTTTGGCTGTGTTGGGTCTTCGTTTCTGTGCGAGGGCTTTCTCTAGTTGCGGCGAGCGGGGGCCACTCTTCATCGCGGTGCGCGGGCCTCTCACTATCGCGGCCTCTCTTGTTGTGGAGCACAGGCTCCAGACGCGCAGGCTCAGTAACTGTGGCTCACGGGCCCAGTTGCTCCGCGGCATGTGGGATCTTCCCCGACCAGGGCTCGAACCTGTGTCCCCTGCATTGGCAGGTGGATTCTCAACCACTGCACCACCAGGGAAACCCCCAGGCATTTTGAATGACAAGTTTTTTCATAGCAGAGGGGAGTGTGAGCTTAACTCTTCCCTACAAGGGGCTGGCTCCATGGTCCATGGCCCTGCCACAAGGTATGGCATGATGTGGAGCAGAACTCTCTCTGGCTGGTCCTCTAGGGATGTGGTTGAGGCAAAAGTGGGGGTGGACAGGCACTGAAGTTTCCAGAACCTGTGCCTTTTCCTTCATGAGAGGCTCCTCAGCTTCTAGACATTTACTAGTGGACCCAGGTTCAAACCCCAAAGGGAAGAGAATATAGCAAATTCCCTCTGTCTCCAGGTCAGTTATCTGGTTCTATCTCTGAATGTTCTCTGATCATGTGGCTCTGCGAAAGTTAGTAAACCTTCTCTAGATCACACTGCTTCATAAGTAACTTTGGAGGAATAATACCTTTCCACTACCTCATCACAATATTCATTCATTTAATAAACATGTATTCCATACATACTAAGTGGCATGGAAACTTATAAGTGGGAATGGAAGATGCATGATGCAAAATCAGCTGGAAACATACACATACACTCAATTGTTTATAACATAAAGTGATAAATGCTACATGAAGCCTGATGGGAGCCCAGAAGAGGAGATGTGGAGGTCATCCACCGAACTCCAGTCCCCTTTGTTCTGATAGCAGCACCCAATTCAGCGTTGGGTAACTAGGCTTCTCCTGTTGGACCCAGTCTTGGTGGAAGTGTCCATCAAGCAGTACAGCTCTCTCCTGGCTGAGGGCAGGCCCGGGAGCCATGCTTGTCCAATTAGCCATTTTGTCCCTAGAATTACATTTTTGAGCTAAGAAAGCAAAGGCTGAAAAACATTTGAATCTCTTTTATCCTCACAGGGAAAGTATGAAGAGACTATCTGTTTCTATTTCCTGGATACCAGTGCTGCTTTCTGAGAAATTATTGTTCAACTTTTCCTTCAGTTCTGCAAGGACCCAACATTACAACCAATAAATGCCTTCTTCCTGACCCAGAGTTGTTTCTGTTGCTCACAACCAGGGGACTCTAACTAATATAGGGATTGTGAGTATCAAATGGGCAAAGATAGGTTCACTGGGAAGCTCTCTGAGCTTGGGCATCAGGATCCCTTCCAAGGCACTCATATGAGCCCTGGCAGTGTGTTCACATGGTTGTATGTTTTCACTGCAAAAGGAAGATTTTCGTAGTAATTGGTTATGTCCACTGCTCCTTTCCACTCTGGCTTTCCCTTTATCACATTTTCCCTTGTCTTGGGTGAAAATGGAGTGGCCAAAGGTATTTTGAGAACTCAGCTCAGGGGAAGCCAAGTTAAGAATACATTTAGTTTAGGTTTAATGGAATACTTATTAGATTTTCAGTCATTTTCAGATATAATAAAGTTATTTCTAGTCATTCCAGTTTAGGAAAACCACAGGTTTTAGGAATCCTAAGTCACCTATAATAAAAAAAAATTTTTGATTAACCATGTTAGAGGAATGACTAAATTATATTGCTATTTCTCTATTGAGAAATTATATTATAATATTATAAAACTTGTGATTTGAAGAGGTGATTAAAGAATATGCAGCCAAAAAAGTTAGGAAAAAAGTGATATAAAGACGTATCAGGTAATTAATTAAAGTATTAACGGATTTTTGTGATGTATTGTCAGCTTTTCAAAGCTTGAATTTGTTGTGATTTTTCTCATTCTAAGTAAATATTCATGTTTACATCTAATTTTGTATTCTTTATTTAAAGAAGGCCTTCCAAATTGAATAAGGATCAGGCCTACAAAACATGATCCACCCCTGAAGATAAGATTATATATAAAATATATGGAATGGCCCTTTGGAAGCTGTGACTCATATGTCAATGTAAAGGATGACTGATTCATCCAGCAAACATTTTATTGGGAGCTGCCTTTATGCCAGGCATTGGGTAGGTACTCATGATACAAAGTAGAAGAATGTAGTGGTTCCCAAACCTGGTTGGGCAGCAGAACTCTGATGAGCTTTAAAACTATATAGATGTCTGGATCCAAATGAGACCCACTGAACCCAACTATTGAGATGGAGCCTATGAATCTATATTTTTAACAAATTCCTCAAGGGATTTTATGCAGCTAAACCGGAATTGGTCCTCCAGCAATTAGAAGACATTGGAAGGACACTGTAGGCTGTTCTTGCTGCCTACAAATTGCTTAATTCCAGTGGGAGAGACTGAGAACTAAGTTCATAATTACGGTATTATGTGATAAAGGCTATGCAAGAGATATAAGCATTTAAGAGGCAGGGAATTCATTTACATCCTCATCAGACTAGAAGGTTAGTGAATGTTGCTTTGAGGAGGTGATGCTTACATTGGACCCATTTCAGGTTAAATCAAGGAAAGCTAAGTCCCTGCTTTTCTCAAGGTAAGCTTGTACTTTCACATCCAAAAGCTAAAATGTTTGACCTTGGGTGTTTCCTAGTGTACAAGCACCACACAACATGGCAGCCCTGTCACTGCCTGTGTTTATATAGATGAGAAGACTGAGGATTATAGAGGGTAAGCAGCCTGCCCAACCCAGACAGCTAAGTGGTGAACAAAAGCCCCAGGCCCTGGCGGTCTGACTCCAAGTTCACGTTCCTCCAACCTTAATACACACCACCTCCATTTAATCACACACAGGACTCTGGAGGGCATCAGCCTATAGAACCTCGCTATTCAAAGTGGGATCCAAGGACCAGCAATGGGGTCATCAGTGAGCTTGTTAGAAATGCAGAACTCTAAATCTATTGAATCAGAATCTGCATTTTAAGAAGGTCCTGGGGCATTTGTGTGCCCAGGAGAGTGAGAGGAACACTGTTCTGGAAAAGAGGGGGCAGATGAAGAAGCAAGCTTCTTTCCTACAGATACAGCCCAGCTTTATCCCAAGGGTGTTAGGATTTGATGAAAACATTCTTCTCCAGAGGAGGGAATTCCCAAAGATATAAAAGAGGATGCTATTTCCACTGAAATTTCTCACTCAGAGGTTCTGCTTCCCCCACCCATTTTGTTTTGAACTTCTACACCCATGTGTTGTCCAATATGGTAGCAACTGGTCACATGTGGCAATTTGGCATGTGGCTAGTCCAAATTGAGATGTGCTCTAAGTGTAAAATACATATCAGATTTTGACGACTTAGTATAACAGAGAATACTTTTTCATCAATAATTGTTTGTATTGATTGCAGGTTGAATTGGTAATATTTGGGATATATTGGGTTAGATTAAATGTATTATTACAGTTAATTTTACCTATTTCCTTTTGATTTTTTTTTAATGTGGCTTCTAGAGCATTGTAAACTACATTTGTCCAAGGACAGCAAGCATTTGGGGCTTGTATTATATTTCTGTTGCACAGCATGGACCTAACACTTGAGTTTCGGTAGTAAAGAAGGACTGAAATTTCTCTGCTTTTCTATCAAGTGATGAAAGGTGAGAGCAGATTCTTACTGTAAGGTAATTCACAGGATCTACACTTCCATTGAGATCAGGTTGGAGTCTGAGCAGGGTGCTTTCCACATGGGCTGAGGCAGGAGAGAGTCCACGTCTGTCTCTGTGGGTTTGACAAAATGGCAGAGCTGGTCTCTGTGCATAAGGGCTTTGGATTTGGGGCTGGGAGAGAGTCATTTTCTGGGAAGCAACGCGGGAGAGCTGGAGAATGAAGGAGAACGCAGTGTTGTGGAGGCCTCCACAGTACAGGGGAAGGTAGACGCATTTCCCATGCGCTGGCCACTTGAGGGTAACAATGATGTTTTCCTCCTTGAGTCCTTCTTGACTCAGGACATGCTTAGCTACCTTACAACCTAAATGGATAGAGAATACATAGATGGAATAAATATTAAATTGCATCTCTGTGAATTATTCACATAAAGGTTAACAGAAAAAGAAAAAAAATGCAGAACAAGTCATTTTTTCTATACAGTTGCCTTTCAAGCACACATTCTGGGATTATATGCCAGGAAAACCAAGTGGGGACGATGAGCTAGGTGCTTCCTGGAGACCAGAGCTGCAGCCCATATGGAGTTTTCCAGGTCTGCCAAGATTGGCTTCGCTGTGAAATAACCTTCGGCTGCTCCTACGAGCTGCTGCTTTCAGCTGAGTTCAACGGCTTAGTTCCTCAGCTCAAGAAGTGGGGAGATCCCTGAAGACTGCATTTTAAAAAACAAAACAAAACCTTGCTAAATGTGTTCCAGCTTTTCCTGTCCCAACCCAGAGAGCTGCTTAGTGGAGCTCATGGATGTCAGTGCTATAGAACATTTCAAATAGGAAGGGAATTCCTATGATTTCCTAGTGAATTAGAAGGGGGCTCATCTTTTGGTGGTGGTGAGGGGGTGGTAGTGAATTTAAAAACATTGATTATGGGCTTCCCTGGTGGCGCAGTGGTTGAGAGCCCGCCTGCCGATGCAGGGGACACGGGTTCGTGCCCTGGTCCGGGAAAATTCCACATGCCACAGAGCGGCTGGGCCCGTGAGCCATGGCCACTGAACCTGCACGTCGGGAGCCTGTGCTCCGCAACGGGAGAGGCCACAACAGTGAGAGGCCTGCGTACAGCAAAAAATAAATAAATAAATAAATACAAGATGTGGTACACATATACAATAGCATTTTACTCAGCCATAAAAAGGAACAAAATTGGGTCATTTGTCGAGACGTCGTGGATGGACCTGAAGACTGTAATACAGAGTGAAGTAAGTCAGAAAGAGAAAAACAAATATTGTATATTAACGCATATATGTGGAATCTAGAAAAATGGCAGAGATGAACCAGTTTGCAGGGCAGAAATAGAAACACAGATGTAGAGAACAAACATATGGACACCAAGGGGGGAAAGCGGCCTGGGGGTGGTGGTGGTGGGATGAATTGGGAGATTGGGATTGACATATATACACTAATATGTATAAAATAAACAACTAATAAGAACCTGCTGTATTTTTTTTTAAAAAGCCTTCTGGAAAGGATTCACCATTCTATATGCCATTAAGGACATTTGTGATTCATGAGAAGAGGTCAAAATATGAACACTAATAAGAATTTGGATAAAGTTGATTCCAACCCTCATAACTTTGAGGGGTTCAAGACTTCAGTGGGGAAAGTAACTGCAGATGTGGTGGAAATAGCAAGAGAACTAGAATTTGAAGTGGAGTCTTGAAGATGTGACTGAATTGCTGCAAATCTCATGATAAAACTTTAATGGATAAGGAGTTGCTTCTTACGGCTGAGCAGAGAAAGTGGTTACTTGAGATGGAATCTACTCCTGGTGAAGATGTTGTGAAGATTGTCGAAATGACAAGGGATTTAGACATGAGCTTGGTTGATAAAGCAGTGGCAGGGTTTGGGAGGATTGACTCCAATTTTGAAAGAAGTTCTACTGTGAGTAACATGCTATCAAAGAGCATCACATGTCACAGAGAAATAATTTGTGAAAGGAAGAGTCAATCAATGTGGCAAAATTCATTGTTGTCTTATTTTAAGAAATAGCCATCAGTGACCACCACCCTGATCAGTCAGCGGCCATCAACATCGAGACAAGACCCTCCACCAGCAAAAAATATGACTCACTGAAGGCTCCGCTGATGGTCAACATTTTTTAGCAAACAAGTATTTTTAAATTAAGGTAGGTACATTGTTTTTTAGACATAGTGCTCTTGTACACTTAATAGACTACAGTATAGTGAAAACATAGCTTATATGCACTGGGACACCAAAAAATTCATGTGACTCTATTTATTCTGATATTCACTTTATTGCAGTTGTCTGGAACTGAATCTGCAATATCTTGGAGGTCTGCCTGTACTTGGGGCCAAAATACACACTTGCTTTAAGGGACAGATGCAGGAACAAGACCCCTTGGCCACAGTGGTAGCCTGCCAATCACCCTGATGAGTGCCTTTGGAGTGTACTTGTGTTTTGTGGGCAAAGGACACATGGAAACAGAGTGGGTCTCACCAGTGGGTGGCCACATTAAAACTATGAATATTAAAGGCCTTGTATGCCTCGTGTCTGTTTAGTGTTTCATGAATATTTGGTGTCTCATGAATATTAGGTTTCTCTTGGTCCTTCCATCCATTTCTATGTTCAACCCTGATGTGCTTGCTTTGCTTATTAACTTATTATTTAACATATCTTATAAAACTCTGACTACATCTCACAAGGTGCTTGCTTACTCATTATCTATACTTGTGTTATCTCATGAGTTTCACATCTTCTATAGTAGAATAGAATATTCTCAAATGATACTGGAAGCACACATCACAATTGTTTAATGCAAACCATTTCCATTGGGATAGAAGCTCTCACAAGTTAGATTTTGTCTGTCTTGTTTATTGCTGTATCTCTAGTGTCTAGTGTATTATGGGTACCCTTTAAATTGTTGAATGAGTAAATGAATGTCTTGAAATATGGAAATACAGAGAATAATTAGGCTAAAGAAAGGAAAGAAACACATCCAAAAGCTTCCTCTGCTAAAAGCCATACATGGGTCCCAAGTCACAGATGCCCTCCTCTCCCTTGTTTTAACCAGGTCTGTGATTCTGCCAGAGCAGCAATTCTCAACGTGTTGCACCCAGACCAGCAGCTTCAGCACCATCTGGGACCTGGGTAGAAATGCAAATTCTCAGCTCCCCAGACCTCTCCCCCATCTACTGAATTAGAAACTCGGAGGGTGGGCCCAGCGATCTGTATTTCCAGAAGCCCTCCAGGTGATTGCTGCATGTGCTCAAATTTGAGAACCACTGTGCTAGAGTATTGCAGTGTTATTGTGTTTTATTTCAAGACATTTTTCTTCCAGGATATTTTGTTTCTCCCCTCTGGAAATAGGAGTCCAGCTTCATCTGTTTGTAAATGAAACCATACATGTGTTTGCAGCCTCCTGGGATGATGAGTCTACCTCAGTGACAAATACTAATGGGCAAGACCTGCCCAGGACACCCACAGGCAGTGCACAACCTACAGGCCGGCTCTTTCTAGAGTGAAAATCCAACCGGAGAGACAAGAAAGAAAGAATGGTGAAAGAGGAAAGTATCAGGACAAAGCCAGCCACGTGAGGGATTTTCCTCCAAAGTTCATTGGGAAACTCAGGCATGCGCTACCTATGGGAAGAGCAACCTGTCTTATCAGCTGCCTGGTATTTACCACCAGGCTTGGAGCCTTTGGGAGAAAGCAGATGCAACTGGGGCCCAATGGGTAGTAGATCAGAGAAAGCAGGACCAGGAAGGGAACTTGGCATCACATGGCTAAAATAGCCAAGCATTGTGTTTGTCTTTCCATGAATTTTGTTTTTTGGAATTACAAATATATTTTAAAATCATGCTCTGCTTAATTCTAAATATAAAAATAATATGTTTATTGCAGAAAATTTGGAAAACATAGGAAAGTATGAAGAAAAGAATTGAATCATCCATTACTTACTGCCTAAAGATGACAACTCAATGTTTTAAGGTATTGCATTTGAGATAGAAAAATTAATAATAGATGTCTATATAATATTTTTTACAGAGTAGGAAAGCTTGATTTTGTTTCCTTTTAAAATACTATATATTTTAATACTACAATACTATATATAATTCTTCTAAGCATCATTTTTTTTTTTCCTGCGGTATGTGGGCCTCTCACTGTTGTGGCCTCTCCTGTTGCAGAGCACAGGCTCCGGACGTGCAGGCTCAGAGGCCATAGCTCACAGGCCCAGCTGCTCCGCGGCATGTGGGATCTTTCCGGACCGGGGCACGAACCCGTGTCCCGAACCCGTGTCCCCTGCATCGGCAGGCGGACTCTCAACCACTGCGCCACCAAGGAAGCCCTAAGCATCATTTTTAATAGCTACAAAATATCCTGTCATGTATTTTGTTTAGGCATTTTCTCATTGTTAAAGATTTAGGTAGTTTCTAATTTAATGCTAATGTAAATAATATCTTTGGGTCATTCCCTGAATCTCTATTTCTTTAGGCTTGATTCTTAGAAATAGAATTACTGGATCAAATGGCATTTTGTTGGTGTAGTGTGAGGTGGAAGGGTGCATCTAGTCGGGCAAGAGCATGCAATTGGCATTCAGGAGACCTGGGCTCCAACCCCAGGTTTTCCAGAGATTTACTGTATGGTCTTGAACACGTCACTTTCTTTCTCTGGATGTGAGTTTTCTCCCATGTTAAATGAGAGAGCAGGAATAAGTCCTTGAATCTTGAATGGAAGTATTATACCACTCAACTAAAAAATGTAAAGCATTACTTTTTTATTAAAACAAACTCAGGTATATTATGGAGCAATTGTAGAACTTACATTTTTTTTTATCCCCTCCTTTCCCCTTTGGAAACCATAAGTTTGTTTTCTATGTCTATGAGTCTGTTTCTCTTCTGTAAATAAGTTTGTTTCCATCATTTTTTAGATTCCACATATAAGTGATATCATATGATATTTGTCTTTCTCTTTCTGACTTACTTCTCTTAGTATATAATCTCTAGGTCCATCTATGTTGCTGCAAATGGCATATTTCATTCTTCTTATGGCTGAGCAATATTCCACTGTATATATATACCACAATCTTCGTTATCCATAGAACTGACATTTTTATTTTAAGATAAAATACAGAACTACAAAAAGCTTCCTGCTTGTATTTGGCCAGTTAGATTTCTCCCATAGACCTCCCTCAGAGTATGTGTTCACTATCCTTGGTCCATAAGGGTATGTCAGGGAGAAACTTTGAGAAGAATTGAACTAGGTCATCTTATATATTGCTTGCAGTCTGGATATTCTGTGCATACATGGTTCCTGTCCCGTAAGCTACAAATCTTCCAGGTCTGAGTTAGTCTTCATCCTGGGATTGGGATATTTTCATACATTTTTCTATTGGCCAGCTTCATGTGGAATCAGGTTAAAAAAAACTCCTAGAGCTTCCCTGGTGGCACAGTGGTTGAGAGTCCGCCTGCCGATGCAGGGGACCCGGGTTCGTGCCCTGGTCCGGGAAGATCCCACATGCCGTGGAGCGGCTGGGCCAGTGAGCCATGGCCGCTGGGCCTGCGCATCCGGAGCCTGTGCTCCACAACGGGAGAGACCACAGCAGTGAGAGGCCTGCGTACCGCCAAAAAACAAAAAACAAACCTCCTAAATGTATTTTAAAACCTGATCAATCCCTCCCTTCCTTACAGCTGCTTAACACACATCACACTGGTTCATAGAAGCTCACCTTCAGGCACTTCTTCACTCACACAAAAATACTTACTTTTGTCCAACACTATTATGTATCAGACAATATTATGAAAGGTCAAGTACAAAGATGAATAAGATATAATCTCTATCCCTGTCTTCTTGGAGTTAATAATTTATTTCCCTCAAAGTATCCCAGAAAACACCTAACGTCAATAGGTATCATTTACAAAAAAAAGTGTTCATATGAAATATGTTTGAGAACTGTTGAGTAAAAGTAAGTTAAGCAGGTTTATTTACTGCAGGACTTTTCAGAACCTTTAGTGTGCTAATATGCATTGTGAATCCTCAACAGGGATATAAAGTGTGCAATGTTCCCAAAGTTATTTGTTTAGGAAACTCTTCATTTATGGAGGACCTCCAAGAACTAGAGATTCTTGGCACACAATTTGAGAAATGCTGACCTAGTAAAATCTAATCAGTGTATTTGCTCAACAAACAGGTAGTAGTTTTATAGGTAGACAACAAAATACACAGGGAACTGAAGACAGATTCTTCCTCTGGAAGAGCTTTCAATCTAATAGGAAGGGCAGTCCTGAAACACACACAGGGAATATCCACAAACAAACAAATGAAAATCAATATGAAAGTGTGGAGTCAGCAGAAAACTGTGAAGGGAAATGGTTGAAATTAATCAAGGAAAGTTCCATGGAAGAAGTAAGGTTTGGAGACAGAATTTCTTTTTTTTTTTTTTTTTGAAAAAATTTTTTTTATTAGTTTCTGCTTTATAACAAAGTGAATCAGTCATACATATACATCTGTTCCCACATCCCTTCCCTCTTGCGTCTCTCTCCCTCCCACCCTCCCTATCCCACCCCTCCAGGCAGTCACAAAGCACAGAGCTGATCTCCCTGTGCTATGCGGCTGCTTCCCACTATCTATCTACCTTACGTTTGGTACTGTATATATGTCCATGCCTCTCTCTCGCTTTGTCACAGCTTACCCTTCCCCCTCCCCATATCCTCAAGTCCATTCTCTAGTAGGTCTGTGTCTTTATTCCTGTTTTACCCCTAGGTTCTTCATGACATTTTTTTTTCTTAAATTCCATATATATGTGTTAGCATACGGTATTTGTCTTTCTCTTTCTGACTTACTTCACTCTGTATGACAGACTCTAGGTCTATCCACCTCATTACAAATAGCTCAGTTTCGTTTCTTTTTATGGCTGAGTAATATTCCATTGTATATATGTGCCACATATTCTTTATCCATTCATCCGATGATGGACACTTAGGTTGTTTCCAGCTCCGGGCTATTGTGAATAGAGCCGCAATGAACATTTTGGTACATGTCTCTTTTTGAATTATGGTTTTCTCAGGGTATATGCCTAGTAGTGGGATTGCTGGGTCATATGGTAGTTCTATTTTTAGTTTTTTAAGGAACATCCATACTGTTCTCCATAGTGGCTGTACCAATTCACATTCCCACCAGCAGTGCAAGAGTGTTCCCTTTTCTCCACACCCTCTCCAGCATTTATTGTTTCTAGATTTCTTGATGATGGCCATTCTGACTGGTGTGAGATGATATCTCATTGTAGTTTTGATTTGCGTTTCTCTAATGATTAATGATGTTGAGCATTCTTTCATGTGTTTGTTGGCAGTCTGTATATCTTCTTTGGAGAAATGCCTATTTAAGTCTTCTGCCCATTTTTGGATTGGGTTGTTTGTTTTTTTGCTATTGAGCTGCATGAGCTGCTTATAAATTTTGGAAATTAATCCTTTGTCAGTTGTTTCATTTGCAAATATTTTCTCCCATTCTGAGGGTTGTCTTTTCGTCTTGTTTAAGGTTTCCTTTGCTGTGCAAAAGCTTTGAAGTTTCATTAGGTCCCATTTGTTTATCTTTGTTTTTATTTCCATTTCTCTAGGAGGTGGGTCAAAAAGGATCTTGCTGTGATTTATGTCATAGAGTGTTCTGCCTATGTTTTCCTCTAAGAGTTTGATAGTTTCTGGCCTTACATTTAGGTCTTTAATCCATTTTGAGCTTATTTTTGTGTATGGTGTTAGGGAATGATCTAATCTCATACTTTTACATGTCCCTGTCCAGTTTTCCCAGCACCACTTATTGAAGAGGCTGTCCTTTCTCCACTGTACATTCCTGCCTCCTTTATCAAAGATAAGTTGACCATATGTGCGTGGGTTTATCTCTGGGCTTTCTATCCTGTTCCATTGATCTATCTTTCTGTTTTTGTGCCAGTACCACACTGTCTTGATTACTGTAGCTTGTAGTATAGTCTGAAGTCAGGGAGCCTGATTCCTCCAGCTCCATTTTTCGTTCTCAAGATTGCTTTGGCTATTCGGGGTCTTTTGTTTTTCCAAACAAATTGTGAAATTTTTTGTTCTAGTTCTGTGAAAAATGCCAGTGGTAGTTTGATAGGGATTGCATTGAATCTGTAGATTGCTTTGGGTAGTAGAGTCATTTTCACAATGTTGATTCTTCCAATCCAAGAACATGGTACATCTCTCCATCTATTTGTATCATCTTTAATTTCTTTCATCAGTGTCTTATAATTTTCTGCATACAGGTCTTTTGTCTCCTTAGGTAGGTTTATTCCTAGATATTTTATTCTTTTTGTTGCAATGGTAAATGGGAGTGTTTTCTTGATTTCATTTTCAGATTTTTCATCATTAGTGTACAGGAATGCCAGAGATTTCTGTGCATTAATTTTGTATCCTGCTACTTTACCAAATTCATTGATTAGCTCTAGTAGTTTTCTGGTAGCATCTTTAGGATTCTCTATGTATAGTATCATGTCATCTGCAAACAGTGACAGCTTTACTTCTTCTTTTCCAATTTCGATTCCTTTTATTTCCTTTTCTTCTCTGATTGCTGTGGCTAAAACTTCCAAAACTAAGTTGAATAAGAGTGGTGAGAGTGGGCAGCCTTGTTCCTGATCTTAGTGGAAATCAGAATTTCTTTCATACACTAAGATTCCAAAATTATTTTTCTTAAGAAAATAATGCAGGCTTATTAAGGAAAAAAAATTTTTTAATTACAGAAAAGTAAAATAACTCCCCCTGAACACATACACATACACACACACACACACACATTTGTGTGTATATGTATATATATATTTCTTTTAATGAGGGAGGATTTTCTACTAGTGTTTTTAATATGCATAGATTTAGGAGGAGTTATTTATAATAAGTATAAATAAATATTGGGGTTTTTTTCTTGCTAAGATAGGGAAAAATTTGCACTTCAAAGCTATGCATTGTTTAGATCACACCCTTCCAAGTTATCCTGTTCTAACCCTCCATTGTCTTTGAGCTATTTTACAATTCTGCAAATTGTAAATAACTGATAGCAATGCAAAAATAGTTCTTGTAGGGCTTCCCTTGTGGCGCAGTGGTTGAGAGTCCGCCTACCGATGCAGGGGACGCGGGTTCGTGCCCCGGTCCGGGAAGATCCCACATGCCACAGAGCAGCTGGGTCCGTGAGCCATGGCCGCTGAGCCTGCGCGTCCGGAGCCTGTGCTCCGCAACGGCAGAGGCCACAACAGTGAGAGGCCCGCATACCGCAAAAAAAAAAAAAAAAAAGTTCTTGTACATAGACATGCGCATACGTAGACATTCACTTGACTTTCCTCCCCCATTATGGAAGAAACCAGTTTTGCTTCCACTTGCAAATTTGTCTCATCAGCAGAAGCCACAAAGAGAGTTCTCACCAGATACCAGCCCTGCTGGACCTTGATCTGGACTTCCAGTCTCCAGAGCTGTGAGAAAATAAATTAGTGTTGTTTATGTTACCTAGTTTATTATTAGAATACCTAGTATTTCATTATGGCAGCTGAGAAGACTAATATATTACCATCATACCTTGTGATTTCACAATATTCCTTTGATGGAATACTGCAGAGTTTACTTGACCATTCTTCTACTGATGAATATTTGGAGTGTTTCTATTTCTTAAATTCACAATTTGATGCATAAGTCTCTCTCAGACTTAGCATTACTTCATTACTTCTTAAGAGAGATTTCCCCAAAGTAGGACTACTGAGTCAAAGAATATGGGAAGTTTTCAGGCTCTTGATCCATTTTGCCAAGTTGCTTTCCAAAACTCTGAAGGAGAATTCTCTTCTCTTGCCAAGGGGCTGGATAGTTCAGACCAGTGCTTGTGTTCATCCCAGTCCATTTTGGGGTCAAAGCCAGCTTGTATTACTTTAAAAAGTCTCTTCTACTATGTTAGATAGGAAATAGTATTATCTCAGTTTGGGGTTGTCTTTTTTTTTTTTTTTTGCGGTACGCAGGCCTCTCACTGTTGTGGCCTCTCCCGTTGTGGAGCACAGGCTCCGGACGCGCAGGCTCAGCGGCCATGGCTCACGGGCCCAGCCGCTCCGCGGCATGTGGGATCTTCCCAGACTGGGGCACGAACCCGGGTCCCCTGCATCGGCAGGAGGACTCTCAACAACTGAGCCACCAGGGAAGCCCCCTGGGGTTGTCTTTTAATTAAAAACGTATTAACAATATAAAAGCATATATGAAACTTTAATAAATACAGTGAGATGTGGACTTCATCCATCAGAATTCTCTTGGAGAATACTATGTGTGTTAGGAAGAAATGTCTTGATGAGATGGATGGGGTAGGGATGAGACACCGAAAAGCCTGCTCAAATAGAAAATGATGGTCACTGACTGCTATATCCTCACCTCCTAGAATAATCCTTGGCAAATGGCAGGCACTCAGTAAGTCTTTGTTGAATGTATGAATTATGGAGTCTGCTTTCTAAGGAGTAGGTGTTCTATTAACTGGAGAATCCTTTCTTGTGCTGGGTCCTTGCAGTGAGGTTCAGGTGAGAGGCAGGAACAGGGGCAGGTGAGTTGATCTGTCAAATAGAAGTTGGAAGAGTTTGAACTTCCTGGGATCATCTTAGTGAGACAGTATGGAGAAAGGACAGGGAGCACTTAACGGAGAAGAAGAGGGGGAAGAAATTCATTCAGGATGGAGGGTGAGGCTGAGACAGGACTTTGGAGAACATAAACATCTTTTTAAAATTTATTTTATTGAAGTATAGTTGATTTACAATGTCGTGTTCATCTCTGTTGTACAACAAAGTGATTCAGTTATACTTTTCATATTCCTTTCCATTATGGTTTATCACAGGATATTGAATATAGATCTCGGTGCTGTACAGTAGGACCTTGTTTTTTATCCATTCTCTATAAAATAATTTGCAACCACTAATCCCAAACTCACAATCCCATCCTCCCCTTTGCAAACCACAAGTCTGTTCTTTATATCTGTGAACATCTTAAAGGAATTTTTAAAGTGGCTTGCTGTGGGATGGGTGTTGCAAACCCTCTCCTCTGCCTCTCTTTCAATGTTTAGCAAAAACTGCCTTTCTTTTTTTTTTTCTTTTTTGCGGTACACGGGCCTCTCACTGTTGTGGCCTCTCCCATTGCAGAGCACCGGCTACGGACACGCAGGCTCAGCGGCCATGGCTCACGGGCCCAGCCGCTCCGTGGCATGTGGGATCTTCCCGGACCGGGGCATGAACCCGTGTCCCCTGCATTGGCAGGCGGATTCTCAACCACTGCGCCACCAGGGAAGCCCTGCCTTTCTTACTAATGCTTTTGTGTGAGTGGATTCAAAGAGGTGCTGAGTTCCCCATGACCGCACAGAGGGGAGAGAGGGACAGCGAGTGAGCACGCAGGCGTGGAAGAGTGAAGTGACATGTATATGAATGAAAGAGTGAGAAGACAGAGAGAGATCACTCTCCTAAAACACCCACTCCCCTCTGTCTGATGAGTGGTGTCCCCAGGGCTGTTTAAAGTGCAGGTGGCTCGAAGCACGGGTATAGAGTAAGTGGCTGGGTATCAGTTGCCTTTGGGCAGGCATTTGTGCAGTTTTGAGTTTTATTGCACATTTCCTGGTGTGCCTTATTGAAAGAAAATGTCTGTGAGTTTTCACACACTGCTTCTAAAATGTATAAAAATGGCAGGGCTCGCAAACGTTGAGTTTCAAGAACAGTTTCTTTTAAACTTCATATCTAAAAATGAATCCTGTCAGTTTTATAGCTCTCCTGTCCGTTATTCCAGTTTTGGATTCTGTTATGCAGTCAATCCAGTGTGGCTTTAGGCTCTCCTAGGGCTTTTAGAGTTTCATTATCTTTTGATACGTGCACCTGCAATCTACATTAGAACGAAGAGGAAACGGCCCTGTTTGCACTGCTTGATGTCCACCTTTATGGCATATGAAAACTAAGCCTGATTGAATTACCTTCATATTCAAAGCTAACCCCAGACTCCTATCTTCTGTCTCCTGGGTAGTAGCAGAAGGCACTATAGTTTTCAAAGGACTTTGTATAATTCCCTTTTTAACAACTTCAATGAGGCTAAAAGTGGTTAGTGGGCAAGCTATTTTTCAAATGTGGAAGCGAGGGTATTGTAAAGTCTCAAGGACAGCAAAGTCACTGGTTGTCAACCTAGTGAGTAGGCTGTCACCTCTCCCATATATTCTTCCCTCCAGGCTAGGGACCATTATTACTCTTACCTTTTAAAACATTTGAAATGTTGGTTCTTAAAGTTCCAAGAAAGAACTAGAACAAATTAGCTTTATGACCACATTAAAAGTCTAGAAAAAACATCCAGAGGGCATTCATGTGACACTAAACTCACTCTTTTGTTCCTGTAAAGTTTTCCCCTTATTATTTGTTTTGATTTTCTCATTACAAATATGATGCGTGGTAATAAAAAAAACCCATAAAATACAGACAAGAGATTCTTTTTTTTTTTTAACATCTTTATTGGAGTATAATTGCTTTACAATGGTGTGTTAGTTTCTGTTTTATAACAAAGTGAATCAACTATACATATACATATATCCCCATATCTCCTCCCTCTTTCGTCTCCCTCCCACCCTCCCTATCCCACCCCTCTAGGTGGTCACAAAGCACCGAGCTGATCTCCCTGTGCTATGCAGCTGCTTCCCACTAGCTATCTATTTTACATTTGGTAGTGTATATATGTCCATGCCCTCTCTCACTTCATCCCAGCTTACCCTTCCCCCTCCCAGTGTCCTCAAGTCCATTCTTTACGTCTGCGTCTTTATTCCTGTCCTGCCCCTAGGTTCTTCAGAACCTTTTTTTTTTTTTTTTTAGATTCCATATATATGTGCTAACATAAGGTATTTGTTTTTCTCTTTCTGACTTACTTCACTCTGTATGACAGACTCTAGGTCCATCCACCTCACTACAAATAACTCAATTTCATTTCTTTTTATGGCTGAGTAATATTCCATTGTATATATGTGCCACATCTTCTTTATCCATTCATCTCCTGATGGACACTTAGGTTGCTTCCATGTCCTGGCTATTGGAAATAGTGCTGCAATGAATGTTGTGGTACATGACTCTTTGAATTATGGTTTTCTCAGGGTATATGCCCAGTAGTAGGATTGCTGGGTCATATGGTAGTTCTATTTTTAGTTTTTTAAGGAACATCCATACTGTTCTCCATAGTGACTGTATCCATTTACATTCCCACCAACAGTGCAAGAGGGTTCCCTTTCCTTCACACCCTCTCCAGCATTTATTATTTGTAGATTTTTTGATGATGTCCATTCTGACTGGTGTGAGGTGATACCTCATTGTAGTTCTGATTTGCATTTCTCTAATGATTAGTGATTGGGCATCCTTTCATGTGTTTGTTGGAAATCTGTATATCTTCTTTGGAGAAATGTCTATTTAGGTCTTCTGCTCATTTTTCGATTGGGTTGTTTGTTTTTTTGATATTGAGCTGCATGAGCTGCTTGTAAATTTTGGAGATTAATCCTTTGTCAATTGCTTCATTTGCAAATATTTTCTCCCATTCTGAGGGTTGTCTTTTTGTCTTCTTTATGTTTTCCTTTGCTGTGCAAAAGCTTTTAAGTTTCATTAGGTCCCATTTGTTTATTTTTGTTTTTATTTCCATTACTCTAGGAGGTGGGTCAAAAAAGATCTTGCTGTGATTTATGTCAAAGAGTGTTCTGCCTATGTTTTCCTCTAAGAGTTTTACACTGTCTGGCCTTACATTTAGGTCTTTAATCCATTTTGAGTTTATTTTTATGTATGGTGTTAGGGAGTATTCTAATTTAATCCTTTTACATGTAGCTGTCCAGTTTTCCCAGCACCACTTATTCAAGAGGCTGTCCTTTCTCCACTGTACATTCCTGCCTCCTTTATCAAAGATAAGTTGACCATATGTGCGTGGGTTTATCTCTGGGCTTTCTATCCTGTTGCATTGATCTATATTTCTGTTTTTGTGCCAATACCATACTGTCTTGATTACTGTAGCTTTGTAGTATAGTCTGAAGTACAGGAGGCTGATTCCTCCAGCTCCATTTTTCTTTCTCAAGAGTGCTTTGGCTATTCGGGGTCTTTTGTTTTTCCAAACAAATTGTGAAATTTTTTGTCCTAGTTCTGTGAAAAATGCCATTGGTAGTTTGATAGGGATTGCATTGAATCTGTAGATTGCTTTGGGTAGTAGAGTCATTTTCACAATGTTGATTCTTCCAATCCAAGAACATAGTATATCTCTCCATTTGTTTGTATCATCTTTAATTTCTTTCATCAGTGTCTCATAGTTTTCTGCACACAGGTCTTTTGTCCCCGTAGGTAGGTTTATTCCTAAGTATTTGATTCGTTTTGTTGCAATGGTAAATGGGAGTGTTTCCTTAATTTCTCTTTCAGATTTTTCATCATTAATGTATAGGAATGCAAGAGATTTCTGTGCATTAATTTTGCATCCTGCCACTTTACCAAATTCATTGATTAGCTCTAGTAGTTTTCTGGTAGCATCTTTAGGATTCTCTATGTATAATATCATGTCGTCTGCAAACCGTGACAGTTTTACTTCTTTTCCGATTTGGATTCCTTTCATTTCTTTTTCTTCTCTGATTGCTGTGGCTAAAACTTCCAAAACTATGTTGAATAATAGTGGTGAGAGTGGACAACCTAGACAAGGGATTCTTGATTTTCAAGTCTCAACACCTGATTGATCTTTTGGTTGAAGGTGATGAGCAATCTTCCAATATATGGGGCTGCTCTTTATTGCAGCTCAAACAACTGATTTTTTCCAGTGCTTTCAAATCTTTTCTTGGAATGTGACCCATGATTTAAATTATATAATTTTTAGGTATTGTATAATCTGTCTTTTGCATACATGCACATAAAATAAAATAAAACAGAATTTTCATAAATGAATATTTACCCTTCTTACCTATGATATGCACTGATCCTCCCATTCCATTCTTTTACTTTTAAAAAACTGTTCTGGTCCCCTTCCCATCTTAAATGAATATTTTCTTAAATACAGGTTCCTGGCCTTGACCAATGAAAAGGTATAGAAATAATGACCCACCCAATAACAATAAGTATCTGTAGTGCCTAGATGTGTTCTCTAAATACTATTTCCCACTGAAAAGAACCAGGGCTCTTTGAAAAAGTAGTTTGGGTCTGGGAGAGAAAATATTTTAAATGGGCCAAAATTAATTGTTCTACTAGAAAGGAAGGAAGGTATTAAAGAACATTGGTGTCATGTCACATTGACCCAGGAGCCAACCTGAAGAGGTTCCCACAGACAAAAGATGGGACAATTTAAGCAGCAATAAAAATAATAACTGCAGTGAATTGAGACACACCAAATATATTAGAATCTATTAGTTTATAATGAGACAAAAAAAAAACCCCTCTAATTGGTAATCTCTGGAGGATGCTAGGGAACCAACTTATTATTCTAGAAACTGGTAAATAAAGGGAAGCAATCAAGCATTTATTCTGCCTTTCCTGTATGGATTGTATCCCAGGGAAACCAAGTAATTGTTGAAGGAAAGTCCTTCTTTACAGGAGAAATTAGGCCAATTAATGCATTGGGATGTTAGAATTAGAATGGACTCCATTTTTTCATGAGTGGGTATAAAAGGGTGATAGTCTAATGTAATTATGGATCTAGGTAATAACCACTAATAACTGCTAAAATCATTAGGTCAAAGCAGATGCCCAGATCAGGCTGATAACATCTGAGCCCACTGACCAATCTTAACCTCACAAAAAAGAAAGACTTCCAGACTTTATGCGACGCAATAGGAAGTTCTCAACATCTCCAAGAGTAATCTTGCAGGAAATGGAAACCGGTTCTGATCAAACCTTTAACTCTATGTACTATTTTACAGGAAATACAGAAGATAGAGTAAATGCAGAAAACACAGTGAATGTTGGTAGAAACCACAACAAAAAGGAGGCTGGAGAAGTACCTTCCAATGCAAAGCTGAGGGGGATTGTCTGCTGAAGTTACAGTCAGTGGGGTCCAGCAAGGGAACCCCCAAGAGCCCACAAATGCACTTCAAAATAAAGGGAAAAGCTTTGAATATCCAGCAGGCTCAAAGAAACTCAGCTTTAAACTTCTGCCAGGGCCAGAGGGAACCAACACAAGATTACACGGGTGTCAAACACACCTCTCCTGTCCTTGATGTCCCCTCCTCCTCCACTTCAATCCTGGAGGACCCAGGGCCACCTGGTGGCCTGGGGGCGGAGGTGGCGGTTGGAGAACTGGCAGGTGAATCTCATCAAGCACACCTGTAGGGGTTGGGGGATGGGAGCTTCCACTTCAAAGGAAGTAGTTTTCACTATTAGATGGGACTAGAGTTTAATCACAGAAATGCAGCTATTCTTTTTTTTTTAACGTCTTTATTGGAGTATAATTGCTTTACAATGGTGTGTTAGTTTCTGCTTTGCAACTGTTCTTATAACGAAAATAAACACACATCTTGTGAGAAAAACGTAGTAGTTACATAGAACAAGTTTGAATAGTGAGTCAGGGGAGAGAGGAAGGGAGAATAATTGCGTTGTTTCCGCTCCTAAACTCACCAGTTCTACTTCTACGACCAATGCTGTTTAGCAATGTGGTACATGCAGTGTATTCTAGTTTAGCAAAGATAAACTCTTTTTTTTTTGGATTCCGCCAACACACTGAGTTAGAGAAAATGTTATTCACCAGACACCACTGTAAGGAGAGCTTTGCATTTATTTGGAAGAAATCCTTGGATAACTCATTGAAAATGGAGAGTGAGACTCCCAAGGGCACATTCAAGCAGCAAGGATGACAACCCCCAGAGAAAAGAGAAGGGGACAAAGGAGACAGAACAAGAGTGAGAGATTGTGCATTGTGCAAAGTGGCCACCTACCCAGGACCCTTCAAATCTTTGGTTTACTAGAAACTCATTTACGTCTGGTGTGAGTGGATGTTCCCTTCTAGGAAGCAGTGAAGGGCTGAGGTCCACACAGGACCCTCAGTTTATGTGACACCTCTGTACAAATTAGAAAAGATACCCCTCAGGTGAAACAAATTACAAAATGGTATACTCTCTGGGTGGAGGAATTACCTAAAACACTCCTTCCTCTGGGCTTTCCTTGGAGAGCTGAGCTGGAGCTAGATTTCGTGGCCATCCTGTCTCTGGACAGGGTGCCTGTGTGCAGGGTCCATGCTGTGTCTAGGTGGACAGTGGCCGTGGTTCTCAGCCCAGGTTGATGGAAGAAGAAACAGCACAAATGGGCAAGGAGCCAAAAGGCAAAGAAGACTAGCGAAGTATAAGCCCCTCCAAATTTGCAGGAAAAAACGAGGAAGGGCTGTGGAATTGGGATTTCAGGCAACCTTCTATAATCTTACAGGTCGGCCTGTATATACGTGTCAACGTCTGTGTACTTTCTCCATGGTTTATCTAATCTCGCCAAATTGTATGTAATTCAGGGGATAAAAATCTCAGGACTGCCTCATCTATCACTGTTCACCGTTCCTAATAACCAGATAAAAGAGACTAATCAGAATGAACTAATGAGGTGTGTGGCCTGCCTTGGACTTTTTCTGGGAATCCCTCTCCTCTCCACAGATGGGGCTCAGCGCCTCTCTGCAGGCGGCCGCTTGAGCTCCAACGGACTCGCCCCCGACTCCCCAGCTACCTCTGCACACTCCACACTTTATTTCAAGGGGAACCAGATGGCAGGTCTGGGTAGGGGTCCCCTGAAAGAAAAACAAGGTGTGCAGGCAAAGAAAATAAACACAGAGGAGAAAGAGAGAAAAGCAGCTGCTGGTGGGAAAACGTGGGCAGCGGGCTGAATAGCTGCCTGAGATGTAAATGAAGAACCCCCGCCTAACCGGATCTGCTGCTGCGTCTGAGGTCAAGTCAGGGTGTTTTCTGGGACCAGGAGCCTGTGCCATCTCTGTGGTCAGACGCTGGGCAACAATGGCTGCCTTGTATTTATACAAGCACCTGAGCGCACCTTCTCCCCGGGAGAAGCTGGGGAGAGCGGAAGGATGTGGAGGAAGGTGGCTGGAACCCTGGGAAGAGGAGTTTAACTCAAGAACTGAATGCATAATGCCTGTGAGGCTGGAATCAGGAAGGGCGGAGGGCAAGATGCTTGAAGCCATGGGTCACAAGAGGGCGTTCTCTGGGCTGTGCTTTGGTGAGTGATCTGGGAGACCTGAGGTCATGCTGAGCCCCTCCCTGACGGGGCTTCAGATGTGCATTTGGAGCAATCTCTGGGAATATTTCAGTCAATAGCAGGAACTAAAAACATCAATATTGCAGTGGCAGGACAGTGAGAATGTTGCATAGAATTTGAGGGAAGAGAAGCGCTCAGTCAAATGGTCATAGTGAGGGTGTAGTCTAACAAGGCAAGAGGAAATGTAAAATGAGATTCCAGACTGGTCTTTAGGTGTTCTGATCCCCACCCCTCACTCCAATCAGGGGGGGCTCTGGGAGCTCCCATTCAGTGGTGTCCTGTGGTATTCACAGATGAGGCTGCTTTCGGCTACAATTTAACAGCTACGATCTAACTCCATTGCTGAAACAGCAAAGATATTTATAAACTCACAGAACAAGAAGGCTGTAGGTAGGGCCATTCCAGGGTGGTTAATTCAGTGGCTCAAAGACTTCATCAAAGACCCAGGCTCTTTCCATCTTTCGGCTTGGCCAGTGTCCGCATGAGGGCTTTGTCCTCAGCCCAGCCCCCCAGCTGGTCATAAGATGGCCCCGGGATTCCCAGCAGTCATATCCATGCTAGACACAGCCCAGGAACAGAAAGGAGATGTGTCTGCCATGCGTCTTTTTACATGTGAGGAAACCTTTCCCGAAGATTCCCAGCAGACTTCATCGCACATCCAACTGGCCCAAGGGTATCACATGTTCTGGTCTAAACCTGCCATTGGCAAGGGGGATGATTAGCTTAGACCAGGGGTCAGAATGGTTTTCATATTTTTAAATGGCTGAAAAAAAGTCAAAAGAGGAATAATATGTCATGACATGTTAAAAGTATATGAAATTCAAATTGCAGTGCCTATACACAAAATTTTATTGGAACAGAGTCACACTTTCATTCATTTACGTTGTCCATGGCCTCTTTCACACTACAATGGCAGAGTTGAGTAGCTGCAGCAGAGACATGGTCTGCAAAGCCTAAAATATTTACTCTGGCTTTTTACAGAAAAGGTTTTCTGACTCCTGGCTTTGACCATTCAGGACCACCCTCAAGGCTGGAGCTGGGGCTGGTACCCCAGAAGCACTGAGCCACCTGGAGGAGGGGAATGATATAACCAAATTGGGCTTCTTTGGAAAGGAGGAAGCAAGCATGAAATAGACATTCCCCTCCCCTACAGCCACAATTCATTAATTAGTCCAATGGTAGGAATGTCCTAAGCCAGGTCAATCTAATTTTTTGAGCTTGAAAACAAGGAAGGAGGCCACCGCCTCTCTGGTGTCTTGATTGTCAAAATGAGCCAGAGAGTTGCCGATGGCCAAGTTCCCAGTGCTGTTGAGGACACCAGTTTGACAGAATGCAGCAAGTTTCAGAAACAAGAGATGGAGAAGAAGAGAGAGCATGATGGCAGTGTTCATGTCCCTGGTTCCAGGTGGGGCCCAACCGCAGATTTCATCTTCCTGAGATTTATGATGGAAGGTCCATCCCCTGGACCTTCACCACATTCCCCATGTCACCCATGCAAGTTTCATGTGAGTGTAATGCTTCACTTTCAGACAAATGAGACCTGGTTGCTCCAGGCTTCAAAGTATCCACTGGGGAGCTAGAACTTTCCTCCTAAAAAGGGAACTAATATCAGAAGGCCAATACTAAGGCCCCCCCCAAAAAAGCCACATGAATCCACGGATAATTGATGAGCAGGGGGCTGACGTCATACCTTTCACAGCTATTATTATTATTATTACTTTTTTTTTTTGCGATACGTGGGCCTCTCACTGTTGTGGCCTCTCCCGTTGCAGAGCACAGGCTCCGGACGCGCAGGCTCAGCGGCCATGGCTCACGGGCCCAGCCGCTCCGCGGCACGTGGGATCCTCCCAGACCGGGGCACAAACCCGCGTCCCCTGAATCAGCAGGCGGACTCTCAACCACTGCGCCACCACTATTTGTTCAGATTCTGATGTAGCTTCACTTACATATCTGGAATGTGTAGTAAAATTCTGAATTCTCTTTTACTGTGTGTATGCTGGTAGTTCTAGGCCTACCTTCCTTAGGAAAGCACTACTAGTAGAGTTTAGATATTTTTCAGTGTCCTTTCAGAATTATACATCAGCCACTAAGTCAGAATGACCAGGCTCCACCAAATATTACTGAACTGAACAAATCAGGAAAGCTTCCTACACTCCATAATTTCCTAAGTCAGCCTTTTTTGACACTTTGAAAGATGAGGCAGGGAAACTGCTGGTCTCCTGGTAATTATCACCACCTGTTCTCTAAGCAGCCCCCCAACCCCCAGTAACATCTCCCCACAGGAAAGAGAGGGAGGGGAGGAGGGAGAGAGTCAGCCATACGGATTTGGCAGGTCTGCCTGGTGAGTGTCACTTCTGCAGACCCCTCTGCAGGGTCACAGTCTCCTGTTCTGGGAACCAGCCCGCCCTTGGCAAAACTGGGAAATGGCCAGCATGTCTTTGAGGCTCCTTATCTCCTTTTAGTGCTTTCTTCTAAACAAGCTTTCTCAACTTTCTATCTTTCTCAGGCTTCTGGAGGCTGCCCAGTGCAATCTTGCTGCCAGGATCTCATTCTGTAAGATTATATGAACCACCTCATAGTGAAGATTATCTGGATCATGCCAACAGCCTCTGTTTAGCCTTCCTGCCCCCAGCTGCACTCCCTTCAAGGCAACCCTCCACGCTATGGCAGTTTGAGTTTTGGAAAGTGTAAACCTGATCTCACAACCCGCTTGCACCTAGATTAAAGTCCTTCAAGGATCCCATACTGCCTGATGAACAGAGTTCAAGTTCCTTGATATGATGCAGACGAGTAGTTCTCAAAGTGTGGTCCCCAGACCAGGAGCAGCATCCCCTGGACCTTCATCCAGACCTACTGAATCAGAAACCCTGGGTGGGGGGGTGGGGATAACAATGTGTGTTTAGCAAGCTCTCCTGGTGATTCTGATGTAAGGTCAAGTTTGAGATGCACTAATGTAGGCAATCCCTGCCCACTGACCCAGACTCATAGCTCGCTACTGCCCAATATACATCCTATGGTTTAGCCCAAAGATGGCAGAGACTTCACCCAATCTGTCAATCATTCCAGGCTTTAGTGTCTACCTGATGTGCTGTGTTGAGGATGCTGAAGCCTTAGCCTTAGTTTATTGGGCAGGAGAACCGTTCCAAAATTGACTATGATGTCTACATGTGTAAGGGATAGGGTATTCATGGCACAATGCCAGGCACTTTCCAGTCTCACTCCAGCCACAGATTTTCAATCCCCCCAATTCACCAAGGCTTGTGTGGAATTGATTTGATGGAGATACCGGCCACCCTGGCAGAAAAATGTATATTTCAAAAGATGACAACCTGGAGAGGGTTAAAGTTAGCCCTAAAGAACCAATCCCTAAGAAGGAATTGAGGGGATTCGGGTACCAGGGTGGAGTTTGAGGGGAGAGGAGATTGTGTACTGGAGCCCTGCGTACCTACTTCCCTTTGTGTGCTTAGCTGTAACTGATTAGGGGCAGGGCTCAGCCCCAGGGCAGTAAGGAGACCCCATGTGAGGCAAGCCAGCCCCCTCATCTGTTGCTGGAGATGGATACTGTGGCCAGGCTCCTTCACAGGATCCCCAGGTCCTAAGGGGGGATTTAAGTGTGATACTTCATTTTTCCTACACGAAAGGCAAAGGGCAGGGAGGCCAGACGGGGAGGGGCCAGAGGGACTGTAGGAGCCAACACAGCTGGAAGTGATTAAGACCCAGCCTAGAAGGCAGCAGACAGGTAATAGTCTGGGCCTGGTAGAGCTACAGAAAGAAACCTTTGCCCTAGAAGTGTTTGGCAGCCCCCTCTGCTATATTTTGACTCAGTGTCTGACATGGCTTGTGGAGGTTTCCACAGTGGAAAATGAAAAGCCCTTAGCGAGTAACTTTGCACTCTGAAGATGGGGGCTATTTTGGATTCCTTCACACACGCAAGGGGCAAGATGCTCCCACCAGACCTACCTGAAGAAAAATATAGTTTAGAATTTCCTCTGAACTTTTTTCCTTTCCTGAAGGCTGAGGTTTAAATTTCCTGCTTGGGACATTCAGCTGCACTTTCTTTCAGATGACTCTACAAGGCATGCTTGGTCCCTCTCCTTTGTCCCCTCATTTCCTCCCTCACCCAGATCTGTCCCAGACTGGCCAGGCAGGATGACCGTGATGGCAGCAAAGCCCCTCTCTTCCTTCTAATTCGAGAGTTTCACACCTTCCTGGGCATTATAAATCTAACTCTTATATTTCAGTTTTTCAAGGAAATCTACTTACCAAAAAAAGGGAGCTCTATGTCCTTCCTTGTTATGGGAAAAAATTGCCCCCAGGATTTACTTACAATGATCCATACATGAAATATTCCAGCACAGCCCGCAGTAATTCCCTTGTCATAATACACGAAGGAGGAATGCCAACAAAAATGGGCGTGTGTTTTATCTTAGAAATTTCACCCATGCACCTCTCCAAAAGAAAGAACAAACTAAAATGCAGAAGCATTTTGAGGAACCCTGCTTGACGCACTGTTTGCCCTGAATTGAGCATGCTTTGTAGGAGTACAATCTGTATGCTATTATGCCTAATTTTCTAAGTCTTTGCTAAGTTGTATCAGGCCTACCACCCTGGCTGTTAAATGTCACTTAAGACCTAATTAATTTAACTGCTCTGACAAGTTTAAATTTGTTCCAACAGAGACCATAATTTGCCTTTTCCTAACTGATAGTGCTACAGGCATATTTTTAAAAGAATTTAAAAAATTTTAACTAAGCAGTATATGTTCATCATAAAAAAGTCAGAAACTAACAAAAATAAAAATAAGAAAATCTTTTAAATCACATAATTTTGTCATACAGTTATAAACAGTATAAATACCTTGATGTAAATCCTTTCCCTTTTTTTTTTGTATGTATCATGAGAGGTGATATTTTAAAAACTATTAATGAGTATTTTCTTTTGCATTTTCATGTTCGTAACTCAAAATAGGATTTTGCAGACAGTGCATGTAAAAGCCAAGATTTGTTCAAGGAGAGAGGATTTTTTATTGAGATACAGTTGACATACAACATTATATTAGTTTCAGGTGTATAACATAGTGATTCAATATTTGTATATACTGTGAAATGATCACAATAGGTCTAATTACCATCTGTCACAATACGTAGTTACAAATTTTTTTTCTTATGACTTTTGAGATCTACTCCCTAAGCAACTTTTAAATATGCAATACAGTATTATCAACCATAGTTACCATGCTCAACATTACATCCCCATGACTTATTTATTTTATAACTGGAAGAGGGGAGAAAGTCAAAAGCCCACATCCATGTGCAAAAAAACTATGGAGAGAAACAGGGAGAAACAGGTGGGATAAGACTTGTAGAGCTCAGTCTCTCTGCTTCAAGACAGAGGGTTATGTCAGGTAGGATGAGAGGAATCCCAAGGATAGAGGACTTCTGCCCACATGATAAATCTTGGTTACTCAGCATAAGGCCAGTGTGATTTTCTCTAACTATAATCAGTTCCCTGTATCTGCTGTTGGAAAATTGCTGCTGTAACCAAGGGACCCGACTGTCCATCCTACTCTGATGGCTATCTCAGGAATGAGAATTAGATGAGGAAAAAGTCTGAAAAACTGGGTATATAGATCCACAAGGGACTCTGTTACCTAAACAGACTGTCCCTAATAGGGAAGAGCTGATCAAATTGGACTAAATTTATCCAACCCCCATTTCTACCAAGCAAGGTAGGAAGCTTGTGAGGAAAGTCAGATCAATCTTCAGTTAGTAAAGAAACTACTGTTTTTTCCCTGCACATCTGAATGTAGTCTGAATGAATTTTACCACCCCAAAACTTACATATAAAAGTGTCTGGAAACGCTGGAGCCGGGATTAGAAAATGCAGACTGATGATGTAAGCTACTTCTCACCCCGCCCCAGAGATTTGCCGTGCAGACCCCAAATCACTTAGCTGTCCCAAAATACATACCTGGACATCGGGGGTCCCGGAGGAGGGCAGTTGAGCTATGTAGAACTGAAGTTCAGACATGAGTGGTAGACGGGGTGGGACAGGGTCAGAGGTTTGATTTCAGGGGGCGACTCCAGGACCTCATGAATGAAGAAGGCTCCAGTACAGCGGCTGAGGTCAGCAGCGGGGACTGGAGGTCAGAAGGATGAGGGCATCTGGGTAAAGGCAGGGCTGGGTCTGAACCCCCTACCACCCAGGCCCCCTGCAGCCACTGTGAGCCCTGTGAAGGAAGGCGTTGGGTTAAGGGGTACACAAAATCCAGGGAAAGGCATTAGATCCCCAACCTCTTAAAAACAATTCAAAAATCCCCAAAGTCTGAGCAAAAAAAGTTATTTCCAACTCGGACACAAACTCATTTAGTAGGAAAACCTCACCTATACTAAGCTGAAGCTCTTTATGGGTTTCTATTTATCCCACTTCGTATGAATATTCTCATATTTCACTGAAGAAATAGTAATAACCCCACACCAGGGGTGTTATGGAATACACATCACATTCACCACATTATCTCTCTCAAATCTGAAAAATTCTGAACTTGAAATACCTCTGGCCATGAGTTTCAGATAGGGATTTATATCATGTATTTCAGAATTGTCCTTGCCACCCATGCAATGCACAGTCTTAACTGAGTAAAATTCTCTTTGCTGTCCCGGCATTAGATTTTCTCTAATACTTTCAACGAGGTTATAGAGTTTCATCTAACAGATACAACTGACATTTATTTTCTTTACCTGGTTTTTTAATGCTGATTTAATGGATAAAGAAAAATTTAGCCAACTTTTTATTTCCAGTTTATGAGGAAGCAGGAAATGCCATTATTTTTTTCCAGTTTTGATTTACTTTCTTCTTTTTTTTTTTACTTTCCTTTTTATGCTTTATTCAGATTGTATGGAGGAGTGATGTTATCATACTGTAGATGGATGGCTAATTATTTTGCAACACTATTTGGGGATGCACTTTGGAACCATATAATCAGAATAGAGATTGTGAAGGAGAGGAGATTAAGACTGAGTGTCTGCTACAAGCCACACTTTCTCCCCTACCATTTAATGTAATCCTCTTTGCATTTGCCATTTCATTTATTTCCTGTAATCCTCACGAAATGCTAAAATGGTAATTTTACCACTACTATGTAATGTAAGCCTCAGGAAAAGTTTGTCAAGTAATATTCCCATTTGTGTAGTTGAGTAAACTAAAGCTCAGAGAGGTTAAGTAAGTTGTTTAAGGTCACAGACAGTAAGTAACAGAGCCAGGATTCCCTGTCTCCTTCTTTCTAAAGAGCGATGGTTTCCTAGCTTGTCTCAATACCATTGGTCTTGTCTACCTTCAGTGCCCCCTCCACTTACCCTCCTCCAATACATCTTTCCAATGCTCATTTCTGTTCATGGAAATTTCCTGCTGAAAATTCTCCAGTGGTTTCCTACTGCCCTCAGAATAATATCTAACCTCCTTATTCTGGTATAGAATACCATTTATGATCTGACCCTTTCCCACATTTCTACCTTCATCTCCAAGCTACAAAGAACTACTTGTCATTTCCTAAAATGTCTGTTCACTCTTCTTACTTGCACAAATTATTTCCTCTACCCAGAAGACTTCCCACTGCCTTTTCCCCAATCCTCCTTACTAATTAACTCTCATCTCCATGCCACCATAGTCTAACCAAGACTACTGCAGAAGCCCCTTCATCGATCTCTCTGCTCCTACTCTCATCCACCCCTTACATCTCCCCCCAGTCCATTCTCCTGAGAGGAGCATATGTGTGGTTTAAAGCATAAACAAGATCTGTCACTCTTCTGCCCCTTGGTGGCCTACACTTACCATGGCTCACAAGGCCCAGCACGGCCTGGCCCAGCTCACCTGTCCACCCTTCCCCTCTAGTACCAATGCTCCATCCACACTGGCCTCCTTCCTGTCTCTTGTCACCACCTCAGGGCCTTCGAGCTTGCTGTTCTCTTGGTCGGGAATGCCCTAGTTCTTTGCATGGCTAGGTGCTTCTCAACCTTTGGGTCTCAGCTTAAATAAAGCCTCTTCAGAGAGCCCTTTGCTGACTGTCCTTCCACTCATTCTAAATTCAAGAGTGCTGTTCTCCCTGGCTGCCACCGCTGCTGTTCTCCATCACAGTATCCCATTTATATCTTCCCTGTGCCTTTCATAGCCATAATCTTTGGATGTACTTGTTTGTGTATTTATTATTTCTCTCTCCCACCAGACTCTCATTCTATTCTCAGCACCTGGGCATTGTGTGCAGCCCAAATTTGTATTTGTTGAATATTAGAGTGAATGAATGAATGGCTCCGCCACAGACCAGCACAAGCATCACCTCATTACAGAAGCTTTCCCCGACCCCTCCCACCTGAACTGGGCTTCTTATTACAGATACTGATTTTCTCACATTTCTCCCCATCCCCCAGGCTGGTTGACCATTAAGAGAAAAGACAGTGCGTATGTTCTTCGTGCCAACCACAGTGCCTGGTGCAGATGGTGAGGGGTCCATAAATGTCTTTTGAATTAATGAAGAGCGAATCCATGAAAAGAAAACAAAAACTGCCAGTTTCCATGACAGCTCACAGCTCCAACCGCAGTCACCTCCGCCTCATTCTCTCTGGTAACCCTGCTCCAGTGCAGCACCTGGCACCAGTAAGGTATTCAGGAATATTTGTTAAATGGAGGGATAAATATGTTTTTAAAAGAATAAGACCTGCAGAGCTTATCTTTGTATTAGCAATTTCCCTTTCACAAAACTTTGCTTAAGCTTTGGCTTCATGGCATTTTTGTCACTTACCAAGAAGAATATGACTTTTCTGAATCTAAAACTATTTTAAGCAATTTTTTCTTCTAGCCTTGGTCCTCTTGACATTCTTTGGATAACTCCACATTAATCCATCTATTCATGTATCCACGTACTTTTTCCCAGAGTTCCCAGAGGCCCAAGCTCAATTGTCTACACCGGAGCGCTCTTTACTGAAAGATCCCAAAGCATAGAGCAACTCTTCAGCTTACTGGGCAAGAGGGACTTAGCCCTTATGACATTAAGGAACTGAGACCCAAGAAATGGGAGAGGATGAAGCTCTTAGGATTTCGAGTCCCCACTTCTAGCCCTGGTCTGATGGACTCAGTCCACCCTGGCCCATTACTTCCCCGGAAGCCATCAGGAGTCACTACACGTGGCCATTTTCTTCGGCTTCTCTCCTCGCTCTGCCCCACCCTGGCCCCGCCTCCCCTCCTCAGTGTGCGATTGACCCTTCTGGCTTCCCCAGCAAAGGAAAGAGTATCTAGAAATGCTGGGCAGCCCAAACTAGTGTTTTCTCAGGTACGGAATTCTTAAAAGTTCAATGGAAAACCACATATAATTTTTTTTCCATTTGTTTTCTGATTTTAAAATAATACCTGTTCATGTTTGTAAATATCAGAAAATACGAAAAGGACAATGAAGAAAATTAAAGACACCAGCAATACCATGCCACAGAAATAACCACTATGAATATTTTTAACATTTCCTTCTACTTAATATAATCATATTCAACTTTCTGTGTGTATCTTTTTTTTTTAATATCTTTATTGGAGTATAATTGCTTTACAATGTTGTGTTAGTTTCTGCTGTATAACTCCTTTTTTTTGTCTTTTTTTTAACATCTCTATTGGACTATAATTGCTTTACAATGGTGGGTTAGTTTCTGCTTTACAACAAAGTAAATCAGTTATACATATACGTATGTCCCCATATCTCTTCCCTCTTGCGTCTCCCTCCCTCTCACCCTCCCTATCCCACCCCTCTGGGTGGTCACAAAGCACGGAGCTGATCTCCCTGTGCTATGCGGTTGCTTCCCACTAGCTATCTATTTTACATTTGGTAGTGTATATATGTCCATGCCACTCTCTCCCTTCGTCCCTGCTTACCCTTCCCCCTCCCCGTGTCCTGAAGTCCATTCTCTAGTAGGTCTGTGTCTTTTTTTTTTTTTTTTTTTAATGATGAAAACTGGGCCAACCTTTTTTTTTTTTTTAAACCCACATTTGTTTATTTATTTTTTGGCTGTGTTGGGTCTTCGTTTCTGTGTGAGGGCTTTCTCTAGTTGTGGCAAGCGGGGGCCACTGTTCATCGCGGTGCGCGGGCCTCTCGCTATCGCGGCCTCTTTTGTTGTGGAGCACAGGCTCCAGACGCGCAGGATCAGTAGTTGTGGCTCACGGACCTAGTTGCTCCATGGCATGTGGGATCTTCCCAGACCAGGGCTCGAACCCATGTCCCCTGCATTAGCAGGCAGATTCTCAACCACTGCACCACCAGGGAAGCCCGGTCTGTGTCTTTATTCCCATCTTGCTCCTAGGATCTTCATGACCAATTTATTTTTACTATTTTAGATTCCATATATATGTGTTAGCATACAGTATCTGTTCTTCTCTTTCTGACTTACTTCACCCTGTATGACAGATTCTAGGTCCATCCACCTCACTACAAATAACTCAGTTTCATTTCTTTTTATGGCTGAGTAATATTCCATTGTATATATGTGCCACATCTTCTTTATCCATTCATCTGATGATGGACACTTAGGTTGCTTCCATGTCCTAGCTATTGTAAATAGAGCTGCAATGAACATTGTGGTACATGACTCATTTTGAATTATGGTTTTCTCTGGGTATATGCCCAGTAGTGGGATTCCTGGGTCATATGGTAGTTCAATTTTTAGTTTTTTAAGGAACCTCCATACTGTTCACCATAGTAACTGTATCACTTTACATTCCCACCAACAGTGCAAGAGGGTTCCCTTTTCTCCAGCATTTATTGTTTGTAGATTTTTTTGATGATGGCCATTCTGACCAGTGTCGGGAGCCTGATTCCTCCAGCTATGCTTTTCTTTTTCAAGATTGCTTTGGCTATTCGTGGTCTTTTGTGCTTCCATACAAATTGTGAATTTTTTTGTTCCGGTTCTGTGAAAAATGCCATTGGTAGTTTGATAGGGATTGCATTGAATCTGTAGATTGCTTTGGGTAGTAGAGTCATTTTCACAATGTTGATTCTTCCAATCCAAGAACATGGTATATCTCTCCATCTATTTGTATCATCTTTAATTTCTTTCATCAGTGTCTTATAATTTTCTGCATACAGGTCTTTTGCCTCCTTAGGTAGATTTATTCCTAGGTATTTTATTCTTTTTGTTGCAGTGGTAAATGGGGGTGTTTTCTTAAGTTCTCTTTCAGATTTTTCATCATTAGTGTATAGGAATGCCAGAGATTTTAGTGCATGAATTTTGTATCCTGCTACTTTACCAAAGTCATTGATTAGCTCTAGTAGTTTTCTGGTATCATCTTTAGGATTCTCTATGTATAGTATCATGACATCTGTAAACAGTGACAGCTTTACTTCTTCTTTTCTGATTTGGATTCCTTTCATTTCTTTTTCTTCTCTGACTGCTGTGGCTAAAACTTCCAAAACTATGTTGAATAATAGTGGTGAGAGTGGGCAACCTTGTCTTGTTCCTGATCTTAGTGGAAATGGTTTCAGTTTTTCACCATTGAGGACCATGTTGGCTGTGGGTTTGTCATATAAGGCCTTTATTATGTTAAGGAAAGTTCCCTCTATGCCTACTTTCTGGAGGGTTTTTACCATAAATGGGTGTTGAATTTGTCGAAAGCTTTCTCTGCATCTATTGAGATGATCATATGGTTTTAATACTTCAATTTGTTAATATGATGTATCACATTGATTGATTTGAGTATATTGAAGATTCCTTGCATTCCTGGGATAAACCCCACTTGATCATGGTGTATGATCCTTTTAATGTGCTGCTGGATTCTGTTTGCTAGTATTTTGTTGAGGATTTTTGCATCTATGTTCATCAGTGATATTGGCCTGTAGTTTTCTTTCTTTGTGACATCTTTGTCTTGTTTTGGTATCAGGGTGATGGTGGCCTCGTAGAATGAGTTTGGGAGTGTTCCTCCCTGTGCTATATTTTGGAAGAGTTTGAGAAGCATAGGTGTTAACTCTTCTCTAAATGTTTCATAGAATTCGCCTGTGAAGCCCTCTGGTCCTGGGCTTTTATTTGTTGGAAGATTTTTAATCACAGTTTCAATTTCAGTGCTTGTGATTGGTCTGTTCACATTTTCTATTTCTTCCTGGTTCAGTCTGGGAAGGATGTGCATTTCTAAGAATTTGTCCATTTCTTCCAGGTTGTCCATTTTATTGGCATAGAGTTGCTTGTAGTAATCTCTCATAATCCTTTGTATTTCTGCAGTGTCAGTTGTTACTTCTCCTTTTTCGTTTCTAATTCTATTGATTTGAGTCTTCTCCCTTTTTTCTTGATGAGTCTGGCTAATGGTTTATCAATTTTGTTTATCTTCTCAAAGAACCAGCTTTTAGTTTTGTTGATCTTTGCTATTGTTTTCTTCATTTATTTTTCATTTATTTCTGATATGATCTTTATGATTTCTTTTCTTCTACTAACTTTGGGGTTTTTTCATTCTTCTTTCTCTAATTACTTTAAGTGTAAGGTTAGGTTGTTTATTTGAGATGTGTCTTGTTTCTTAGGGTAGGATTGTATTGCTATAAACTTCCCTCTTAGAACTGCTTTTGCTGCATCCCATAGGTTTTGGGTCATCGTGTTTTCATTGTCATTTGTTTCTAGGTAATTTTTGATTTCCTCTTTGATTTCTTCAGTGATCTCTTGGTTATTAAGTAGTGTATTGTTTAGTCTCCATGTGTTTGTATATTTTACAGATTTTTTACTGTAATTGATATCTAATCTCATAGCATTGTGGTTGGAAAAGATACTTGATATGATTTCCTTAAATTTACCAAGGCTTGATTTGTGACCCAAGATATGATCTATTCTGGAGAATGTTCCAGGAGCACTTGAGAAGAATGTGTATTCTGTTGTTTTTTGATGGAATGTCCTATAAATATCAATTAAGTCCATCTTGTTTAATGTATCATTTAAAGCTTGTGTTTCCTTATTTATTTTCATTTTGGATGATCTGTCCATTGCTGAAAGTGGAGTGTTAAAGTCCCCTACTATGAATGTGTTACTGTCGATTTCCCCTTTTATGGCTGTTAGAATTTGCCTTATGTATTGAGGTGTTCCTATGTTGGGTTCATAAATATTTACACTTCTTATATCTTCTTCTCGGATTGATCTCATGATCATTATGTAATGTCCTTCTTTGTCTCTTGTAATAGTCTTTGTTTTAAAGTCTATTTTGATATGAGAATTGCTACTCCAGCTTTCTTTTCATTTCCATTTGCATGGAATATCTTTTTCCATCCTCTCACTTTCAGTCTGTATGTGTCCCTAGGTCTTAAGTGGGTCTCTTGTAAACAGCATATATATGGGTCTTGTTTTTGTATCCATTCAGCCAGTCTATGTCTTTTGGTTGGAGCATTTAATCCATTTACATTTAAGGTAATTATCGATATGTATGTTCCTATTACCATTTTCTTAACTCTTTTGGTTTTTTTGTTGTAGGTCTTTTCCTTCTCTTGTGTTTCTTGCCTAGAAAAGTTCCTTTAGCATTTGTTGTAAAGCTGATTTGGTGGTGCTGACTTCTCTAAGGTTTTGCTTGTCTGTAAAGGTTTTAATTTCTCCGTCAAATCTGAATGAGATTCTTGCTGGGTAGAGTAATCTTGGTTGTAGGTTTTTCCCTTTCATCACTTTAAATATGTCCTGCCACTCCCTTCTGGCTTGCAGAGTTTCTGCTGAAGGATCAGCTGTGAAACGTATGGGGATTCCCTTGTGTGTTATGTGTTTTTTTTCCCTTGTTGCTCTTAATATTTTTTCTTTGTATTTAATTTTTGATAGTTTGATTAATATGCGTCTTGGCGTGTTTCTCCTTGGATTTATCCTGTATGGGACTCTCTGTGCTTCCTGGACTTGAGTAACTATTTCCTTTCCCATATTAGGGAAGTTTTCAATTATAATCTGTTTAAATATTTTCTCAGTCCCTTTCTTTTTCTCTTCTTCTTCTATAATTCGAATGTTGGTGCATTTAATGTTGTCCCAGAAGTCTCAGAGACTGTCCTCAATTCTTTTCATTTTTTTTTCTTTATTCCGCTCTGTGGTAGTTATTTCCACTATTTTATCTTCCAGGTCACTTATCCATTCTTCTGCCCCAGTTATTCTGCTATTGATCCCTTCTAGAGATTTTTAAATTTATTGTGTTGTTCATCACTGTTTGTTTGCTCTTTAGCTCTTCTAGTTCCTTGTTAAACGTTTCTGTATTTTCTCCATTCTATTTCGAAGATTTTGGATCATCTTTACTATCATTATTCTGAATTCTTTTTCAGGTAGACTGCCTATTTCCTCTTCATTTGTTAGGTCTGGGTTTTTGCCTTGCTCCTTCATCTGCTGTGTGTTTCTCTGTCTTCTCATTTTGCTTATCTTACTGTGTTTGGGGTCCCCTTTTTGCAGGCTGCAGGTTCGTAGTTCCCATTTTTTTTTGGTGTCTGTCCCCAGTGGCTAAGTTTGGTTCAGTGGGTTGTGTAGGCTTCCTGATGGAGGGGACCAGTGCCTGTGTTTTGGTGGATGAGGCTGGATCTTGTCTTTCTGGTGGGCAGGTCCACATCTGGTGGTGTGTTTTGGGGTGTCTGTGGCCTTATTATGATTTTAGGCAGCCTCTGTGCTAATGGATGCGGTTGTGTTTCTGTCTTGCTAGTTGTTTGGCATAGGGTGTCCAGCACTGTAGCTTGCTGGTCATTGAGTGGAGCTAGGTCTTGGCTTTGAGATCGAGATCTCTGGGAGATATTCGCTGTTTGATATTACGTGGAGTTGGGAGGTCTCTTGTGGACCAGTGTCCTGAACTTGGTTCTCCCACCTCAGAGGCACAGCCCTGACGCCTGGCTGGAGCACCAAGAGCCTGTCATCCACACGGCTCACAATTAAAGGGAGAAAAAAAAGAAAGAAAGAAAGAAAGAAAGAAAGAAGAAAGAAAGAAAGAAGATAAAATAAAATAAAATAGAATTAAAATAAAAAGGAAAAATAATTATTAAAAAAATTTTTTAAGTAATTAAAAAAAAGAAAGAAGAGAGCAACCAAACCGAAAAAGAAATCCACCAATGATAACAAGTGCTAAAAACTATACTAAAAAAACAAACAAACACAAAAAAAACTGACAGAACCCTAGGACAAATGGTAAAAGTAAAGCTATACAGACAAATTCACACACAGAAGCATATACATACACACTCACAAAAAGAGAAAAACGGAAAAAAAATATATATATCATTGCTCCCAAAGTCCACGTCCTCAATTCAGGATGATTCGTTGTCTATTCAGGTATTCCACAGATGCAGGGTACATCAAGTTGATTGTGGAGATTTAATCCACTGCTCCTGAGGCTGCTGGGAAAGATTTCCTTTTCTCTTCTTTGTTCGCACAGCTCCCGGGGTTCAGCTTTGGATTTGGCCCCGCCTCTGTGTGTAGGTCGCCGGAGGGCATCTGTTCTTCGCTCAGACAGGAGCGGGTTAAAGGAGCAGCTGATTCGGGGGCTCTGGCTCACTCAGGTCAAGGGGAGGGAGGGGCACGGAGTGCGGGGCGAGCCTGCATGGCAGAGGCCGGCGTGACGTAGCACCAGCCTGAGGCGCGCCGTGCGTTCTCCCGGGGAAGTTGTCCCTGGATCACGGGACCCTGGAAGTGGCGGGCTGCACGGGCTCCCGGGAGGGGAGGTGTGGATCACCTGTGCTCGCACAGAGGCTTCTTGGTGGCTGCAGCAGCCTTAGCATCGCATGCCCATCTCTGGGGTCCGCGCTGGTAGCCGCGGCTCGCACCTGTCTCTGGAGCTCCTTTAAGCAGCGCTCTGAATTCCCTCTCCTTACGCACCAGGAAACAAAGAAGCAAGAAAAAGTCTCTTGCCTCTTTGGCAGGTCCAAACTTTTTCCCGCACTCCCTGCCGGCTAGCCGTGGTGCACTAACCCCTTCAGGCTGTGTTCATGCAGCCAATCCCAGTCCTCTCCCTGCGCTCTGACCGAAACCCGAAACCCGAAACCCGAGCCTCAGCTCCCAGCCCTGCCTGCCCCGGCGGGTGAGCAGACAAGCCTCTAGGGCTGGTGAGTGCCGGTCGGCACCTATCCTCTGTGCGGGAATCTCTCCACTTTGCCCTCCGCACCCCTGTTGCTGTGTTCTCCTCCGCGGCTCCAAAGCTTCCCCCCTCCGCCACCCGCCGTCTCCGCCCGCGAAGGGGCTTCCTAGTGTGTGGAAACCTTTCCTCCTTCACAGCTCCCTCCCACTGGTGCAGGTCCTGTCCCTGTTCTTTTGTTTCTGTTTTTTCTTTTTTCTTTTGCCCTACCCGGGTACATGGGGAGTTCCTTGCCTTTTGGGAGGTCTGAGGTCTTCTGCCAGCGTTCAGTAGGTGTTCTGTAGGAGTTGTTCCACGTGTAGATGTATTTCTGATGTATTTGTGGGGAGGAAGGTGATCTCTACGTCTTACTCCTCCGCCATCTTGAAGCTCCTCCCTCTATGTGTATGTTGTTGAATTCTTTCTCTTCACTGTTTAGGTGCTCAATAAATGAATGAATATGTAGTTTGACTTTTTCTCCAAAAGTGAGCTCATGCGGCATATACTGTTTTGTTATCTAAAACCTAAAATCTATTTAAAGACAACATCATATCAAGAACATTATTTCATTGAACATATTTTTCTACAAAAATATTTTTAATAATTTAAAAGAATTTTCATTGGATTCCTTTAAAATATAGCTGCCTGGGCTTCCCTGGTGGTGCAGTGGTTGAGAGTCCGCCTGCTGATGCCAGGGGACACGGGTTTGTGCCCTGATCCAGGAAGATTCCACATGCCACGGAGCAGCTGGGCCCATGAGCCATGGCGACTGAGCCTGCGCGTCCAGAGCCTGTGCTCCGCAATGGGAGAGGCCACAACAGTGAGAGGCCCATGTACCGCAATAAAAAAAAAACAAAAAAAAACAGAAAAATAACACTAGAAGGAGCAGTGCTGCCCATTGATCTTTGTGGGTATATATGATTATTTCTATAGTATCCATTCCTAGTGGTGGAATTACCAGAGTGAGGGTTACATATGTTTAACATTTTTTTTGTTTGTTTGTTTGTTTTTTTGTTTAACATTTTTGATGTGTATTGGCACCTTGTCCTCCAGAAGACTTGCCCAATTTATCCTCCCCAGTAGCGAGGCATGTGGGTGCCTTAGTATTGCCTGGAGTTAAATGCTTTTGAAGTATCATTTATATTATTCCAGTGTAGTGTTATCGAAGCAAGATGCCTTTACTACTTCATCTGCTTCAGCTTGAACATAAATAAATTGCTCTAAGTAGTTGCATTTTTCTTGTAAAGGGAATGTTTGCTGCTAACAGATCTTCCTATCAACTAGAGGACAAGTTCCCCATCCCCAGTGTTAGATGATGTGCATCTTGCAGATTCATGGGCATCCTCAGTCTACTTTTGGTCAAGACTTTGGTGATTCCTGGTTTTAGTTCAGATAAAAACAGATAATGGCATCTGCTTCCAGTTCCCCTTACAGGAGGCTGAGCTCCTGCAGGATTCTAGGTGTCTTTGGGATAACACAGGTGGAACGTGGGCTGCACCTCAAGACATGGTCACCTTTGAGGTATCCAGCTAGCCTGTGAGGCCTGTGTCAGAGACCTTCTCAACAAACAGTCCCACCCAGGGCCTGAATGTCCCCAACCAAACCCTTTCCTTCCTACCTGCCACAGATACCAGTCCTTCTGTTTTACAGTAAGTTTGTTCAGTCTATCCTTGTCTGGGATCTGATCTTTTTTATTTTTTATTTTTTAATTAATTAATTAATTAATTTTTTGCGGCACGCAGGGCTCTCACTGTTGTGGCCTCTCCCGTTGCGGAGCACAGGCTCCGGACGCGCAGGCTCAGCGGCCATGGCTCACGGGCCCAGCCGCTCTGCGGCATGTGGGATCTTCCTGGACCGGGGCACGAACCTGTGTCCCCTGCATTGGCAGGCAGACTGTTAACCACTGCGCCACCAGGGAAGCCCTGTGATCTTTTGTAATGGAAAAAAATACTCCCCAATGCATACCTCTTTATAGCCTACTAATTATTTAGAGGATGAGATGGAATGGTCATACAAGCTCTCAAGTAAACCTCAGCTGGTTCCTTCTTCCGCTGTATCTGCACCCAGACTTAGGAGGCAGTGGGGAGTTAACTTACCTTTCAGTTCATTGCATTGCTCAGAATATCCCAAACTAGGGAATGCTGGGCTCTCTGCTCCCCTATCTCTTCTTCCCTCTCACCTCTCCCTAGGAGGGTTGTCAGTGAAAGAGATTTGCCCCAGACAGTTGGACCCTGGACATGTGGGAGGAAGGGAGCCCACTGACTTAAGAAAAACGTGTAAGGATTCCTTTAAATATATAATCCTTTTAATATACAGGGCAATAGAAAAGGTATCTAAGTACCCATTTTTATTTTTAAATTTTTTTTTTCTTTTTTTTTTTGCAGTACGCAGGCCTCTCACTGCTGTGGCCTCTCCCGTTGCGGAGCACAGGCTCTGGACGCGCAGGCTCAGCGGCCATGGCTCACGGACCCAGCCACTCCGCGGTATGTGGGATCCTCCTGGACCGGGGCACAAACCCATGTCCCCTGCATCGGCAGGCAGACTCTCAACCACTGTGCCACCAGGGAAGCCCTAAGTACCCATTTTAAAAATCAATATTCTGTTAGGATATTTAAAAATTCCATTTCTATGTTTTAATTTTAATTTAATTAGTATATTATACTCAACTAAATATTAGTAGTTATATACTCATACCTCCATATTAGTAGATGCCTGACACTGATTGCTGCTTGAGGAAATAGCTCTCTGTCAAATATTTTCTAATATTTTATATGGTATTATGAAGATGACTTGTCATTCTCTTCCATTATCCTCATCCTACCTTACAGCTCTCATCCCATTGTTTTGCTAAATGAATTCTTTTCCCCATTCTTTTGCTGAAAGGAGGACCATTTTGTTTAGTGCTTTATAGAAAGTGAATAATTTCAAAGACAGAGGAAAATAGCCTTCTTCATTGCCTTCCAACAGAGGACATGAAATGGACCAGGAGAAATCAAAAACTCTAAAACGATGTGAACACCCATCTGAATATTTTATCCAACTAATAGAACACAGATGGAAAAAGCTCTACCCTGGCCTGAACAGCTACACAGGGCAGGGCCTTGGGAAAGGCTCTGGAGTGGTGTTGGCCCGCCCCACTGGCCTGGAAGCTTGGAGGCTGACCTTTCAGAGGGATGTAGCCCCCTCAGAAAAAGAGGGCTGCTCCCTGGCACCTTCAGAGATGACTAGTGTGGCTCGAAGCTCTGCAGACACATTTCCTTGCTGCAGTGAGAGTCTAGGGGGGGTATCGTGCAGCTGTGAGAGCTCATAAAGCCAGTACGGTGACTTCATCTCTGGCCGGCAAGCAGAATGTTGACACAGAGCAGGAGCCACCAGCTAGAGCTAAATAGGGGTGAGCGGGAAAGCCTGGAAAAGACTGAAGCGGCGCCTGTATGTGTTAAAAACTGCACCCTGCCAAGAATGGAATCATTTTGCTATAAAGTAACAGTATCTTACATAAGCATTGAAGGAACTGGTAAGTCTGCAGGCCCCTTACCCAGGTTTTATTTAACAGATGCCCAGTGTCCTTCATCTGGCTCCTCGATGGCTGGCTGGGCCCCCCTAGGACAGGGAGTTCATTTGTTTTAAGTTGGTTTCAATCAATCCCTAATGTTGAGGTGTGTGTGTGTGTGTGTGTGTGTGTTTGTGTTTAGTAATATCTATTTAAGTAGGAAGCTTGAGAGGTCTTCCCCCTCAGAACATCTACAGAACGTAAAAATTCTCTTGCTTTGGCAGGAGAAATTTGGGACTTATATAGAGCATATAATAATCTGTGGTGAGGGTTGGTTCTGAAAATGCTGTTGGTGGTTGTGTTTTTGACATTGAATAGCTAGGCATGTAAGGCCAAGTTCTCTCATATGGTCACATGATTTTTCCATAGATCATGTTACCATGTTATTTAGGGCAATACCTTGAAATAGTCATTCATTTTTGGACCTTGTGATAGGTGCATATCTATTTGAATTCTAATTTCTGAATACTGGATTATATTTTATAAACTCCAGGGCAATATGTTGTTTAAAAGATACTTTGTGAGTCCTTTTGTTTGGTGGGCCTGGGAGAATAAACATTTACCTTCCTCAGACAAAAGAAATATTCTATTATAATAGTGGACAATCTTATTATTCATAAAAGTCAGAATCCATCAATGTTATTTACAAAGTCCTTCAATGTTTTTTCAAAATAGCAATATATTTTTCCTATCACTTGTTAATGCTACATTCCATCTCGTAATATTTTTCAAAGGATATTTTTAAAAAACGAAGATATCAAGCGACAGCTTTCAAAGCATCAATGTACTAAAAATTGGCAATGTTTTTTCACTTGTTGCTCAAAGTGTTTTCATGGAGCCATGAAGTCCCTGATATGTTCTGGGCACTACAAATCGACCATACCTGCTCTTCTCTAGGTATTTCCAGTTAGAAAGTCATTTAAAGCAAGGCTTGCAAACTAGCTCTTAGTTACTCATACATCACGGTTAATATGCTATCGCACAGCTGAACTTCAGTACCAGTGGGATGTCACCAGGGCTATCTCCTTCTCAACTCTAGGATTAAGTGAGTCTCCTTTAGAGTGTAAGTCAGAATTCTCTATGAGCCAGCCTGCAAAATCCCTAGAGAGCTGCTGTGAGAAGAAGAGTCTCCATATAAGAAACAGCCGTAGGAAAGATGGAAGGAAGGTGGGGCGGTAATTAGCGATCTTTGCTGCATACACTCTACTTCGACAGATGAGAAAACTGAGGCCCAGAGGAGTTACCTGCTTAGCTTCAAGAGTTGTAACTATTTAAACACCCATTGCAGGCAAAAGGCATGCTTTTCTTTCTATTATTCAACATGTATTTGTTCCCCAAGCGCTGAGTATCTTCTATGAACCGAGCCCACATCAGTGCCATGGAGAAGTGGATGGAAGCCGGGCTTTGGAGAATATTTGCGTCCAGTGAGGCAGATGGCCAGGAGCCAGGTGATAAGCATATTGCTGTGTTTTGCTGCTGCTGCTTCTCTTACTATAGTTTCCTTTTTCTTGGATCTAAATTCAGATTGTTACTTATACTTGGAACAACTCCGTTTTTCCATCCCCTCCTGGTTACCAAGAGACTATATATTACCCCCAAATGTTCCTACGTTTATTTTCACAGGAGCCAGTAGTGACCTGTCTGAGGGTCATAAGCTCTGAGTTGTCTTTCTGGTGGTGATGGTGAGTTTGCATGAAAACATTGACACTCATTCTGTCCATCTTTTAATTAAGGATGCCTTTCAAATAACAAAACTCCATAAATATTGACAAACTGACCCGGTTTGGAGCACAGTCTGGACTTTGAAATGGAAAAGACCCAAGGTTACTATAGAGTAAAGAGAGGAAGAGCTACATAAAGGGGTTGGATGGTCATCTGCAGCTGTCTAATTCGTTTTGTTTGATCGAATTCCCTCATTTGGGTGAGGCCAAAGCTGTATGCATATTTAGCCGCATTCCTGGCCTCATTTTAGAACACCACCCTTGTTTTTCTTTCTCCTTTCATTCCTCTTTCAATTTACGTTTTCCTGCTATATATTTGAATCCCTTGAAGCCTCCTTAAATTTTTTCTGGAACAAGGCAAAATATAAATTAATCAATAGATAAAGATTAGTCTACAATGGTGGTCATAGTTCTCCATCTTCTCCTCTCTCCCTCAGCCCACTGCACTGGCTTCTGCCTGCTCTGTTCACTTGTCGTGGATTTGTCATCTGTCACCAGATTCTTCCCAGCGGCTTCTCTCACTCCTTGTCCTCTTTGCCAGCTCAGCCCTGAGCCCTGGTAGCCATCTCCTCTTTCCCAAGCTTGCACCTCGGTTTCCATGGTGATGCCTGGTCCTCCTTTTATCTCTTCAACTGCTTGTTTGGGGATCCTTTACTAGTTCCTCTTTCCAACCCCGTTCACTAATTATGATTCTGAGATTCAGTTCGGGGCACTCATGTTCTTCCACCTCAAAGAGAGCTCATTTTCTGCCAGTGACAGCAAGCCCATTGGGGACAGGGGCCACATATTTTTTAATATCACAGAAGGCCTTGCACATACTTGGAGCTCAACAAGCCTGACTGATTTAAACTTGATAATTCCAGGAGTGGTGGTCTATAGTGTCCCTTTAGAAAGTTTAGAGAAGAATTTTAAGAAAACAAATCAACTAGTTGTGGAATATATATAATTATATTGTCTAGTGAAGTCTGTAGTCTCATAAACCTATGAAAGTAAACTGGATTGGATTGAAGGGTCAGACTGAAATCTTTTATTATGTCCAGCATTAATTTTAGTACATCTTACAGATGGTGACACAGATTCTATTTTTTGTTGTTGTTGTTGTTGTTGTTGTTTGGGTTTTGCCTATATTTTCTAAAACACATCCTGAATCCTTCACCTCTCCCCATCCTCACTTCCACAATGCTGCATGCTGCTTGCAGCCCCATCACCTGTTACCTCGATGACCCAATGGCCTCCTACTGGTGACCCTGCTGCCTTTAGTCCCTCTCATGCATTCTCCTTACAGCAGCCAGAGAGGTCTTTAAGAGCTGCAAGCTGGATGTGTTGCTTCCCTACCCCATTACCTTCCATGGCTCCCTATTGCTCTGTGGATAAATATCTTTTTGTGTGACCTACAAGGCCTTACGTGACCACAGCAGCCTTTCTCAGTTCCTAGGACGCTCCACAGTCCTGGCCTCGGTGCCTTTACATGTGTTCTCCTCTCTGTGGAGGAGACTCTGAACTTACCCTTAGGGCTTAGCTTCCTCAGAGAGGCCTGCCCCGACTCCTCAGATCGATAAAGAAATGCTGATTATTCACTGTCATTCTTCACTATGCTTTTCATACACAGGATTTATGACAACCAGAATGAAACAACTATTTGGCTGTTTATTTGGAGCATAGTGTCTGCTTTCCCTTGCTGGACTGGAAGCTCTCCAAAGGCAGGCATGCTGCCTATCTTGCTCACTACTTTATCCGGAGCAACTAGCCCGGCACATAGTAGGTGCTCCATACGTGTTTGTTGAGTGTATGAAAAAATAAAAATTGTAAAAGAATCAGACCTTGATGTCTGGTATCCCGATAAAACCTTTGAGTTTAGAAAGATGTTTAAGGCATGGCTGGAGCTGGAAATTAAAGAGGCAGGCTGAGTTGGGAGTGTTGTGGTGAAGGTATATGTGAAACAGCTTCCACAGGCCCTGAGAAGCTGATCAGAATGTGAGCTGAATGAGGATCCTTGTGAACATTGAGTAGAGAGGCCCCAAATCCGAGCCCGGGGTCTTTTCCTCAGTTGGGGAAAACAAAGGCCTATCCAATCTTCCCCACTTGCTAAGCCTGCACATAAATGCCTTGATTTACTTCTGCATCCTATTTTGCACATTGTAGATAAATCTGTGATTATCTTCTAGGAATTCTACTAGGTTGAAGCCAACACACTAAATAAGTCATGGGTCATGATTCCTTTTAGAAATAATCACAAGTTGAATTTCACTTCACCTTTTCCTGGCTAACCGTTGGAATTTCGACTTATTTCTTAGCATCTCAGGATAAATTAAGAGCTTTGGGAAATGAAAAGCAGCATCTATGGTTTGAGAAATGCAGGCATCAACCATAAGAAACAAAGCATCCATGTAATTCTCAATGTTACTGTTCTTTGGAGTCCCAGAGCTAACTTCACTGCATCTTCTTTTTCTTTCTTTCTTTTTTTTAATTGAAGTATAGTTGATTTACAATGTTGTTCCAATCTCTGCTGCACAGAAAAGTGACTCAGTTTTACACATATATACATTCTTTTTTAAATTTTTTTTTAAGATGTTGGGGGTAGGAGTTTATTCATTTATTTTATTTATTTATTTATTTTTTGCTGTGTTGGGTCTTCGTTTCTGTGCAAGGGCTTTCTCTAGTTGCGGCAAGCAGGGGCCACTCTTCATCGCGGTGCGTGGGCTCTCACTATCGTGGCCTCTCTTGTTGCGGAGCACAGGCTCCAGATGCGCAGGCTCAGTAGTTGCGGCTCACAGGCCTAGTTGCTCCGCGGCATGTGGGATCCTCCCAGACCAGGGCTCGAACCCGTGTCCCCTGCATTAGCAGGCAGATTCTCAACCACTGTGCCACCAGGGAAGCCCTCTTTTTTAAATATTTTTTTCCATTATGGTTTATCCCAGGAGTTCACTGCATCTTCTATTTGGTGATATTGATTTTGTTATTTTTGAATATATTAGCCATGGCAAAATACCTATATGAAGTTTTTTAGTTATTCACTTCATTAAGAAGACACAGAATTATTTTTTAAATTGAAGTATAGTCGGTTTACAATGTCATGTTAGTTTCAGGTGTACAGCAAAATGATTCAGTTATACATACATATTATTTTTCAGATTCTTTTCCATTATAGGTTATTATAAGATATTGAATATAGTTCCCTGTGCTATATAGTAGGTCCTTGTTGGTTATCAATTTTACATATAGTAGTATGTATCTGTCGATCCCAAACTTCTAATTTATTCCTCCCCCGCCTTCCCTTTTGGTAACCAAAAGTTTATTTTCTATGTCTGTGAGTCTGTTTCTGTTTTATAAATAAGTTCATTTGTATCACTTTTTAGATTCCACATATAAGTGATATCATAGGATATTTGTTTTCCTCTTTCTGACTTACTTCACTTAGTATGATAATCTCTAGGTCCATCCATGTTCCTGCAAATGGCATTATTTCATTCCTTTTTATGGCTGAGTAATATTCCATTGTATATATGTGCCACATCTTCTTTATGCATTCTTCTGTCGATGGACATTTAGGTTTCTTCCATGTCCTGGCAATTGTAAATAGCGCTTCTATGAACATTGGGGTGCATGTATCTTTTCGAATTAGAGTTTTCGAAAAAGAAAGGATTTTTAATTTTGAAAGAGTAAATTTTGGTGGGACCTTTCATAAACATAGAATGTGCCCAAAGATGTGCATACTTACTCACTCAAAAAGAATGTCCTGTCTGCCTATCATTGGCAGCTGCTTGGAAGTGAGCGTTAGTTGCTATAGGAGAAAGAAAAAGACTCAAACCCAGCCCTTGCTCTCAAAGTACTTAAAATCTACCATGGGAAGCCAGAGAGGACAACACTCTTCAAAACTATAGTTCAAGGAGGGGAGTTGTAAGTGTTGTTATAGAAGCACACATGCAATTCTATGTATCCTACATGTGTTTATGCATCTTCTATATACATTTAGATAAGGGAAAGATTCCTTCCAGATAGCGCTGTCTTGAAAGATTCTAAAAGAAAGTCAGATTTTAAACTGGCCATAAAAGATGGTAGGTTTTCTTTTCTTTTGCTTAGTTTTTTTTAATGAATTTATTTATTTTATTTTTGGCTGCATTGGGTCTTCATTGCTGCACGCGGGCTTTCTCTAGCTGTGGTTTGTGGGGGCTACTCTTTGTTGTGGTGCGCGGGCTTCTCATTGCAGTGGCTCCTCTTGTTGTGCAGCACGGGGTCTAGGCATACGGGCTCAGTAGTTGTGGCTCGTGGGCTCTAGACAGCAGGCTCAGTAGTTTTGGCGCACGGGCTTAGTTGCTCCGCGACATGTGGGATCTTCCCGGACCACGGCTCGAACCTGTATCCCCTGCACTGGCAGGCGGATTCTTAACCACTGTGCCACCAGGGAAGTCCCTCTTTTGCTTATTAATTTACTTTATTTTTTATAAAGAAATAAATATACGTGGACAGTATCAATGAATGAAAATGATCAAATAAAAACCTAATAATATCACTACACAGAGATAATCACTGTTAACAGCTTTACCCCTGTATGTATTTATGTTGTTATTTTACAAAATTGGAATCAAATACTGCATAACATTTGTAACCTGCTTTTCTCATTTAGCAATTTGTCATAAACATCTCTCCATGTCTGCTTGTCAGTCGATACACGGGTACCTTTTTTTACCTGGTAGCAACTAGGAAGGAAATGTCTGAATCTGAGCTGCAGGATCTTCGAGAACAAAGTCTAGGAGAAAAGTGTAGTCTATGTGCGGGAAGCACGCTCAGTGAGGGCCCGGGAATTCCTGCTGAGTGCACAATTCCAGACTGGCCATTTCTCTTCTTGGCATCAGGTGATGCTGGCGACACTTCAAAAACACACCACAGTACATCTTACCATTCTGTTTAATAACCTGGTCTATACAATCAGCCCAAGTGCTACTGAGATGCCTGGGGAAACAAAAGGTCATTAGAAAAATTCTCTACCCAGTGGAGCAGAGCTGTGGTCCCTGCTGGGAGTGTCCCTGCCTTTTGATTCATTGCCAGCTGTAGCAAATGTGGCATGTGGGTGGCCGTATTTTTATTCAGAAAGGCACTGCCAATTAGATGGTGAAGGCCTGCAATTTTCTGAATGTTTATAATCTAAGTGGGTGTGCTCAGGGTGCGGCCTGGTGAGAAACTTAACATTCCACTTGAAAACAGGCTAACCAAGGGCCATGGTGCACAGCCTGGTTGTTTTTCTCTGAAACAGAATAAATTTTCAAGTGCGCGACGTGAATGTGAGGGTGATTCAGAATGTCTGGCCTTCAACACAGGAAGTTAGTGTTTGCCTCCGTGGCAGTACTCTGGGGAAGAAATGTTGGCAAGTTAACGTTCATGGTGATATTACCATGAGGTTTTGGACCTACTCATGCCCTGCGAGCGAAGACTAGTAGCATCTTGGAAATAAGTGTCCTGTGGCCAGATTGGAGGTACACAAAGAGCCACCAACGGTTCTATTATTCATTTGCTTACACATACATGCACACAGAGTGATTTGTTAGATGTCTGTTACCATGTGCCAGCCACAGGGCAAAATTCCACTAATGACAAATCTTTCAAATCTGCCTTATTTGTGGGAGCAGGCAGGGAGAACATGACACCAAGCCAACCTTGTCTAGCTGCAGGCAAAATGTTACACCAAGGATCAAAAGAGCAGGATTGGACCAAGCAGAGCAGGCCGTGTGTCCATGTGGTGTGACTGTCCTGGGAGGTTTTTTTTTTCTTTTTTTTTTTTTTTTTTTGCGGTACGCGGGCCTCTCACTGCTGTAGCCTCTCCCATTGCGGAGCACAGGCTCCGGACGCGCAGGCTCAGCGGCCATGGCTCACGGGCCCAGCCGCTGCATGGCATGTGGGATCTTCCCGGACCAGAGTACGAACCCGTGTCCCCTGCATCGGCAGGTGGACTCTCAACCACTGCGCCACCAGGGAAGCCCTATCCTGGGAGTTTTTAGGGCCAGGATTGGATGCTCCCACAGTGAAAGAGCCCTTGGGGAGATCCCTTTGATTTATAAAGTACAGACTTCACAGGAAAAAGGAATTATGAAGCAACAGCCTCATGCCAGGGAGAGGAGGGTTTATCTCATAGCCCTCGTAAGGAGCCCCCGCAGCCGTTGCTCCTATGCCTGTGTTCTCTGCCCCATGCTCCCAGAACGTGCCAGAATGTGCCCATTCTATGTCACCTGCAGTGGAGTCAGATTGCTCCTTATTTCTTCAGAGAAGTGTTGCACGTACCCCAACTGTGCTCTCAGGCCCACTGGATGAGTCAGTCCTGACCAAACCCCTCCTGCCCAGGCTTTTCACGAGGACGGGCACACCTTGGTAACTGAACGCTCGTGGTGGTCAAGAGGGCAGGCTCTGGGGTGTGAGCTGTGCAAATCCACCTGGGTGCAAATTGTGGATTGATAATAATTAGCTGTGTGAACTTGGACAAATTATTTAGCCTCTCTGTGCCTTGGTTTCTGCATCAAAAAAGGAGAAGGGGTAATATTATCTACCTAGGGTTGTTGTCCTTACATTAAAAGACGTAATACTCAAAAAATGCTCAGAGGTGTTCCTGGCACTTAATCAGTATTAACCTTTATTATCATTTTAAACTTATTATTGTTATTACAGAATTGGGAAGGTTCTTGAACATCCATTATCGTTTTAAAGTTATTATTACTATTTTGCAGCAACATGGATGTACCTAAAGATTATCATACTAAGTGAAGTATGCCAGACAAAGACAAATATCATATGATATCGCTTATATGTGGAATTTTTAAAAAATGATACAAATGAACTTATTTAACAAAACAGAAATAGATTCACAGACGTAGAAAACAAACTTATGGTTACCAAAGGGGGAAGGTGGAGAGGGATAAATTAGGAGTTTAGGATTAACATATACACACCACTATATATAAAATAGGTAACCAACAAGTTCCTACTCTATTGCACAGGGAAATATACCCAATATCTTATAATAACTATAATGGAAGAGAATCTAAAAAGGAGATATATACATATATATATATAATATATATGTAAACCGAATCACTTTGCTGTACACCTGAAACTAACATAACATTGTAAATCAACTATATTTCAAAAAAAATTGAAAAAAATAAAATGAAAAAATAAAGTTATCATTACTATTACAGAATTAGGAAGGCATGAACTTCAGACTCTTTCAGCCATAGATAGTCTTTGTGGCTCTCAAAATTTAGTGACTATACAGAAACTCTTTTATCCTCTTCTTCTAGCCCATTTTCCCCCTACCATTCATCAGATGATGAGTGAGTGGAAATCAGAAATGAAGTCTTTGCTCTGGATCTAAACTGAAATTAATTTCCACTTTAGTTTCCTTGCCAAATCCTGTGGCTGGAGGGACCAGCGAACGTTGCAGGATTTAGAGCTCTAATAGGGGAGGGAGTGTGGTCGGCAGCCTGCAGCAGGGGAAGAACGAAGGAGGGGGGTCTGAACTGGGTCTCTTGTGTCTCCGCTTGAAGTCTCCTTTGTGCCCAGAGGGGGGATTCAGATGAACACTTGAAAGTAGCAGTGTGATAGGCGTTGCAGTTGCCTTTTGGGGTTGTTAGGACTTGAGGTATTATTTCAAAAATGGCTGTGACATCTACTCCAAAGTTTTGCCAGATGACATAAACCACCAAATCTTCCACCTTCATATTTATGGGGAATTTTGTTAAATGTTTTCCCTGTGCCCTCATGTCTGGACACACCTCCGTTTCAAGTCGAGAAGATCTCTGTACTATGACTAAGAGGCCCCAAAGCATTATATTAAAATTCAATCAGGGTATCACATATTATTCTACAAGCCAGAACGAACCCAGGGGCCAGAGTGGCCTTTTGGGGCTGTTTCATCCCAGGCAACCAAAGGGAATTTGGTTGGGAAATAGGGTAGCAGGCCTAAACAGGTTCTTTAATGTTCACCAGAACCTGCAAATCACCAAGTATTTCATAAAAGTCTTACTAAAGGCTTTCAGTCGAACTCAAAATACGAAACATTTAAAAATGTGCATAGTGGATTTTTAATAAAGTCTGGCACAGTTATTATGAGTATTTTCTCTGAAGGAGACTTCTCAGGTTCAGATCCTGACCCTACCGCTTATCATCTGTGTGACCCTGAACCAATCTGCTGGCCCTGATGTGCTAGTTCCCTCATCTATCTAATGGGGAGGATAGTAGCCACCTCCTAGGGTTGAGTAAAGGAAGTAAACCTTATAAAGCCCTTAAAACAGCACTTGGCTCATAATAACCCCTCAGCTGATGTGAGTTATGAACATAATTTTAATTTTCAAGTGTTTGGTCAACTGCCTGTGTAAAGTCACAAACACATCTACCTTTAAATGCTTAAGAAATAATATATTTTTTAAAAAATTCTTTTAATTGCAAAATTAATACCTGATCAATGAAAAAATTACAACAGTGGTTTTATTTTTTGAATATACATAGACATACCATAAAGAATGAATATTTTAAAGTACAGGCTTGGTAAAATACTTTATCAAGGTAAAAATACCATCAGAATTTTTCTTCTGTCCCTTGTTAAGGAGGAAGAGGAAGTTGACTTTCAGCTATGCTTCAATCTAGAAAGGTCTAGAAGGTTGCTGTCTATGGTCCATTGAACGCTCTACCAAGTGAGCACCAAATGTCATCCACTATGCTTCCACTGTGGGCATGGCTGGCCAGGCCTGCCAGCTTGCATCAGGGCTTGGTCCGCATTTCCATCCTTCACCTAAAACCAGAGATATTTACATGAAACTGCGAGTCTCTCCTCTCCTCAGTCTATTCTGTAGCCCACGATTTTAATTACCTTCTCTGGAAAACTCACGTATTTATAGCTCCAGCCCAGACTTTCCAAACTCTGGACTATCTCCAACTTAATATGTCCTCCAGGGCGTCCAAGAAACCTTGAAATCAACATAACTAGAACTGAACTCATCATCTTCTCTCTCAAACCTGATGCTCTTTCCAGCATCCCTGTTTCATTGAATGGCACCACTGTTCCATCGTTCAAGCCATAAGCTTCAGCTCAACCCTGACACCTTCTTCTCTCTCTCCTTTTACCCAACTCTTCACCAAATCTCATTGGTTCTAGCTCTTAAATTTCCATGGAAGCATTTACTTCTGCATGTATCTACTCCAATCCCCACTACTAGTACTTTAGCTCAAACTACCCACATTGCTCATCTGGACCACTGCCTTTTAGCTGGGTTTCCCAAATTCACTCTAGGTGAGCAATCTAGAGTAATCTTTTCAAATCTGATTAAGTCACCTCCCTGCTTAAAATACTCAAATGATTTTTCATTATTTTTAGAATAAAGATAACTTCTTGACTTCTTAATTCAACCTACAAGATCCTACATGGTCTGGCTTCCCCCTTCCCTTCCTCTTTCATCTTGCAATCCAGTGTCACTTGGTCTCTCCTCCTCTGTCCTTCAGGCCTTCTTTCTGTCCTATCTTTTTCACACTCCCTCTTGCCACAGGGTCTTTGCACATATTGGCTTGAATGATATTCCATCCTTTCTCAGCCTAATCAATGCCTAATTTTCTTTTTAGCTCAAGCATCACTTTGGCAAGGAAGCCTTTCTTGACCTCCCTGATGAGATCAACTTCTTCTAATAAGGGATCTCTGAACACTGAATACTTCTGACAGTACTCTATTAATGTATTCATCCAAGGAATATTTATTGAGCACCTACCATGTGTCAAGTTCTGTACAAGGTACAAGAGCCATATCACTGAACAGGGCAGACAATGTCTCTCTTATGGAGCTGCCATTTTAGGATGGGAAACAGACAATAAACAAACAAATAAATGTCACAGGATGATAAGTATTTTAAGAACAGATAAAGCAGGGAAGTGGAACGGATACATGGAAGGGTGTCAGATTTGCAGTTTTCCATTTGTTTGTATGGTTATTTGATTAATACTTGTATTTTCCACTAGACTGTAAGCTCCAAGAGGGCTGGGTTTTCTCACCATTTATCTTTAGCATTTAGCACATATATATGAGGTAGTGCCTATTTAATACTAGACATCCAGTAAAAATGGTTGAATAATTCTCATTCCAACTAACAGCAATTGTACAGAATGGAATACAACACTGTTGGGTTGCCTTACATGAGTAGATATTAATATTTTTAAAAAGTGATATTCAAAAATAAATGGCATGTCTCACTTCAAAGCAATTTAACTTTTTAAATTCCTATATTTGAATGTAACACAGAGATCTTGGGAAATTTCAGACACTGAACACTGAGTGCACTTTCTTCTTAGATGAAAAAAAACAAATCCTGAACACTTCCTGCACTTTCTTAATTTTTACACTTGTAAATGATTTTCAAATTGAAAATCAAAAACGTAATTAAATTAGTGAAATCTTCTGTGGCAGAAGAAGCCAACTAAAACACGGCCTTGCTTCACAACTGGTTCTGTACTTTTGGAAAGAGCATAATTCTCCCCAAAGAATGGGCAATGGCCCTAAAACCATATGCTTTAACCCGAGCTTTGTAGCTATTTCGAGGAAGCAAGAATAGCTACATTTTCAAAACGTTTATTTTTCTTTTCTATAGAGAGAGTCAGCATTTTTGAAAAACAGAGGGCTTGTCTGCTAAGCATTTCTGAGTAAGGCAAAGCGCCCTCTGGTATATCTGCTTTATTTCTCAATTAGATTGAAACCTAAAAGAGGGGGGAGGATAGTGAGGAAAAAGTAAATGCAAACAGGATTTTTTGGTGACATTTAATTTTAAAAGCACTAAATCTGTCTACAATAACTATCCTAAATTGTTTTTGTGAATTTACTCTGTAGCAGGTTTTCTCTTGGTTTTCACATTTTCTGCTAAAGGAGCTCTTGAAAAAAAATAATTTTGTAGAAATCCCTCCAGAAAAATGAAGAGGAGGAAAGCTCCAATAAGGCAGAAAATTGTGCTGAAAGCAGAATTCTAGTGAGATGGATATGAGGGTGGGTATGGGGCAAGGACACATGAATTCATGGCCATTTGGTAAAAAAATGCAAGAAAGCAAAAGCACAATGAGTTTGCTTTGAAAAATTTCCAAGAACAGATCATGCTAACCAAGCAGCGATACCAGTTGACCATAGAGCTCTACTGACATCTATTGCACAAAAACGTAATGACGTTCTATGAAATGAAATACTCTCCATTGTTATATATACTAAAAAGTAAAATATTTATGTATCCATATAGGTCAAGAGAAACCATAGCAATGGAAATCTTTCAGTGGAAGGCTTTTTTATATAACATTTCATTTGTTCCTTTTGCAATAACCCTGCAAGCAAAGCAGAGCAATTATTATCAATCTCATTTCACAAATGGGGAAACTGAGGCTTAGAGAAAGAGACGTGATTTTCCCAAGATGACGTGCCTAGTGAGGGACAGACCAGGACAAAACCAAAAGATTTCTTGCATCTCAGACCTCTCTCTTCTGCAAATCTCTCTGCATTCACAGTACTGCCTTCCCAGCTTCAGAGGACACTACGTGTCCTCCAAAGGTAGATAAGAAGGCCTCTCCTTTTTTAAATTTTTTAAAACATCTTTATTGGAGTATAACTGATTTACAATGGTGTGTTAGTTTCTCCTTTATAACAAAGTGAATCAGTTATACATATACATATGTTCCCATATCTCTTCCCTCTTGCGTCTCCCTCCCTCCCACCCTCCCTATCCCACCCCTCTAGGTGGTCACAAACCACCTAGCTGATCTCCCTGTGTTATGCGGCTGCTTCCCACTAGCTATCTATTTTACGTTTGGTAGTGTATATATGTCCATGCCACTCTCTCACTTCGTCACAGCTTACCCTTCCCTCTCCCCATATCCTCAAGTCCGTTCTCTAGTAGGTCTGCGTCTTTATTCCCGTCTTACCCCTAGGTTCTTCATGATCTTTCTTTTTTTTCCCCTTAGATTCTATATATATGTGTTAGCATACAGTACTTTTTTTCCTCTTTCTGACTTACTTCACTCTGTATGACAGACTCTAGGTCCATCCACCTCACTATAAATAACTCAATTTCGTTTCTTTTTATGGCTGAGTAATATTCCATTATATATATGTGCCACATCTTCTTTATCCATTCATCTGTTGATGGACACTTAGGTAGCTTCCATGTCCTGGCTATTGTAAATAGAGCTGCAGTGAACATTTTGGTACATGACTCTTTTTGAATTATGGTTTTCTCAGGGTATGTGCCCAGTAGTGGGATTGCTGGGTCGTATGGTAATCTCACACAGGTCAGAATGGCCATCATAAAAAAATCTAGAAACAATAAATGCTGGAGAGGGTGTGGAGAAAAGGGAACACTCTTGCACTGTTGGTGGGAATGCAAATTGATACAGCCACTATGGAGAACAGTATGGAGGTTCCTTAAAAAACTAAGGCCTCTCCTTATTTGGGGGAAGGAGAGGGGAGAAAGGCATGATCTGATCTCAATCCCAGGGAAATTAATTGAGTAGTCTCTCTAAATTTGTTCTACCCTAGCCTCTAAAACCACAAATTACAAAAATCCAACTCCCTAGCAAAAATGGTCATTGGAAAGTAACAAACAAATATCCTTTTTCTCCCTTTCCAAACAAAACAAAACAAAACAAAACAAAACAAAAATATATATTACCCCCAAAAGTTAGAGCTTTTTCCTCCAGTATATTTTACACTGCAGGCAGATCCCAAGCATCTAATTTTAAGTTTGTCCATTTACTAGCAAGGACAACAAACAAACAAAAAAACCCAGGAGGCCAGATAAATAGTAAAGAAATTATAAAAAGAATAACTGCGGGGAGTACAGATAGCTTATGGGAGAGAACATTTGCTTTCATTTCAGTTTCTAAAAGGATTTATTTGGGGATAACTGCAGCCCCAATTCAGACTTCTGACCTGATTTCAACCTTTCCAAAGGCTTTTTAAAATGTTTGAGGTCTCATAGTTAAAGTACTATAAAGTCAACTTATTTTGAATAAAATTTAATAATAACTATGCACTAAAAAGTGAATTTATATGAACAGGTCAAAATATTTTGGGGGAAATATAACTTTCCTTATTCATCTAGGGGAATCATGATTTGTTTAATAAATGTTATAAGAGCATTTTTACTGGTGAAAAAGTCATTACCTATACCCTGGTTTATTTTAAAAAGCATAATCTCAACTTCTTTAATTATAGCTTAAAGAGCAATCAAAGAGAGCAGACATTTGTGCTTCATCTGACCTATAACCAGGATTAAACTTTCTGAAAAAAAGTTTAAAAATCTTTATGAAGATCTTTTAACTTCATCTTCATTATGAAATCTGATCTTTTTACACTGAGTTGATTACAAAAAAATGTCCAAGAGAACACTCCTAAAATTTAAAATGAGAAGGGAAGGGGTAGGGTGGTATTTAGAACTTAAGGATTTTCCCAGGCCATCAGTTTTAAGATTTGACCCATTAATATATGTTTTCATTGGAATCCTAAAAGCAAAGAAAAGGTTTAATTGAGGGAAAATGATGGTTATTTGTTGAAACAGTATAGTTATTTGTTTGAACAGAAAATTACTATAATTTACTTCAACTCCCATCCAGCTCAGGATTTCATTTTCATATCTGTTTCCTTTGACGTAGAAAATAAACATATTGGAAGCTGCTGAGAGATTTATTAGGACATCTTGATCTGAGCAAGAAATAATTAGAAATTGACTACCTACCAATTTGGTGTGTTCTTAAGAGTTTGTGTTTTGTGCCCATAGAAGTTTTAGCACGATGAGCAAAGGAATAGTTTGTCAATTGCTGTGTTAATTTCAACGAGGAAGAAGCCAATCCAGGTCATTAAACAGCCACCTGGTTTGGTTGTTGTCTACATTGACTGAATTAACCTAATACTATACTTCCTCTGAAAGGGTGCACAATAGTCAAAACCTCGAAGTAGGAATAGGAAAGAAGTTATGAGAACCTGATAGGAGTATTTCATCTCAAGAAACTAGTAAAGGTTGTCATGGTCAAGAAATTTCTTATAACAAGAGTTGCAAGTTTAAATATCCTTAGGAGCCACAGAGATGACATGGAAGAGAGGTGAGGGTTGGAGTTATAATCAGGGGTGGTAAAGAACGTAACAAATTGCACAGCACATGCCCTGATTCAAGAAGCATCATCTACTACCCTCCTCCAGTCAATTATGTGAGGTAAGAATGTCAGAAGAGGTCAGGAATCAGGAGTTTTCATTGAAATCTCCCAACTTTTAAAATACTGGCTATTAATTCAACCCAAAGACTCAGACAGGGCCAAACCAAGAATGTCTGTAGATTGCATTCAACTCATGAGTCACCAGTTTATGGTATCTGACATGTAACATCTGGGCTGCATCAACATTGCATTTCTCAGTGTGTATATATGTGTGTGCTTGTGTATGGGTGTGTGTGTGTGTGTGTGTGTGTGTACACAGACGTAGATTTACATATCTTAGATCTATCTACATAGCCAAGGATGAGTCAAATTGATGAATTAAAATAACAGCCCCCACCCCCCAAAAAAAATCAGTCTGCTGATGGATCCCCTTCAGCTATGTGATAGACACTGGTAAGGCCAACAGAGTCATCCTCCAGATCCCCTCCCCTCCCAATTCTTCTTGAGCCTCCCAACTCTTACCTCTGCCCCAATTTCCCACCTTTGCTGTACTTTGGCCTCCAACAGGCAGAATCTGAAGTTCTTCTGTGCAGGACGTCTTAGACCAACCGAAGCCACTTTGCTGACAGGTGCAGAGAACCAGAGGTACATCCCCCCTAGGGCAGGTAGCCCTTAACTACTGACTTTCCGGCATGGGAGTATGAAAGCCTGACTCCCTTGCCTTGGATTGGGGTGACTTTGAGCTGGAACATCCACCCCAGGGCTCTCCTGCAGGATTAGGATGATGCTTCCTTCCACAGGACTTTGTCTCCATTGGACCCTTGTTTGGCTTTCTCCTCTTCCCCTTTCTGCTCCCCTATTCCCCTTTGGTTACCCCTGGGAGCAAGCCCTTCCTTGATAAATCGCTTGCACATAAACCCTCACCTCAGAATTCTGCTGAAACCAACCTAAGAGCATCAGCCTCCACTGCACCTTAATTTCCTCTTCCTTATTATGAGGACAATAATGTTACCTACCTCATAGGGTGATTGTGATGATTAAATGACTTAGCGTGTATAAAGAGCTTAGAATAATCTCTGGCAATCACTATGTAAGTGTTGGCTGAAAGTATCTCTCATGATGTTAAGAAGATACAAACAAAAACGAAACCATCATCATCTTGTCTTTCAGCCAAGTTCTGTTTTAAAGTATATATATATATATATATATATATATATATATATATATATATATATATATATAGCTCAGTACATCTTTCTGTTTTCCAAGATGTACATATGACCACATGACATGCCTCTGTGATGAAGCAGGGTCCCAAAAACAAACCCAACCTAGGTGCAGAATGGAGGGTGTGTTTATAGGTGGCAAAACCACCAGACCATGGCATGGGACATCACAGACACATCAGACATCCTAATGAAGCATCACAATTGATTCAGCTGCAGCCCATCTGTCAAATGAACAGGCCATGGTAAGTTTAACTCCCATGGTCCATTTGTTTCTTCTGCATTGATGTGGCTTAAGCTTCCTGTCTTTCCTGCAGAAACAGGCATCTCTTTCCAAATTTCTCCATTGTTGTCAACAGCACCATCATCTTTCTAATCCCTCAAGATTACAAGCTTAGGATAGTTTATTTCCAAATTCATCCCCCCAAACCAATCCATCATCATGTTTTGCTTACAGTTTTTTCATGAAGCTCAGCAGATCTTTTCCTTTCTGAAGCTGCCACTGTAATTAATATAAGCCCTAATATGTCATGTTTGGGGATTCCCACTGCTGACTTGTTCTCATGCCTTCTTGTCTCTTCTGTCTTCCAGTCATTGTCAATATGGCTGGTAGAATACTCTGTTAGACTTTTCATGATTTCTTTCTATAACCAAAGTGCATGTATAACCTGCTCAAATTATTTAAAATAAAAGTATATAGTACAACCTATGTGCCTGTTCTAAGTGCTTTACAAATAAAACAACCCTCCAGGGTAGGTGCTATTATTGCCCCGGTTTTATCAATGAGGAAACTGAGAGACAAGTAACTTGCCTGAGGTTATCAAGCTAGTAGATGTCAGAGCCACGACTCAAAGTCACAGCAGTCAGGTTCCAGGGTCCGTGCACTTACTGTCAGGCACCTACTGACATACTGCAACACCAACCCTGCCTCCCAATCAATACTGGCTGTCACCATTGTCAACCTTTACCACCACCTTCTCCCAAACCCTCAGTTATCCTCATTTCTGAGTTAATGTGTGTCATTTTGTAGAAACGTTCTGGGAATGGTGAGAAGAAGGCTTGTTTGGGAGATTTAAGGAGGAAAATCAAAGGAAATAACACTGGGGTGGGTGATCTTTTGGTGAAGAATCAGGCTACAATTATAGGCTGATCTGCTCATGAACACACTAACTAGTGAATGTATCTATCACTGGCTCTAAAAATGTTAATAATCTCAGTTTTTCCAGCCTCCCACCTTGAGATATGTTCTTAGGGAACTTGGCCAGAGACTGCTTTATGGTCCCACTAAGTCCTTTTCCCCACAGACCAGGAACCAACCTCACAAAGAGCCTATGTGTAACTCTCATATTCTTGGATTCCTTAAACCTCCAAGACTCTTCCTCAAAGGTTGGAGCAGGGATTATCTCTCTTTGTTTGAGAGTATTAATTCCAAATTTCCAGTGCCATCTCTTCAATACTTTTCCAGGATGCCTAAGGGGTCTTCATGCTGATAGAGCCCAAATGGCCTGTTGAATGTTCCAAAGACCCCATGAGAAATGTAAACATTAGGATACATTTATGACTCTACTACATTTGAATATATATATATTTTTTAACTTAATGACTTTGAGGATTACAGGTAATGCTTCCATTATTACCACACTGATGTATGTTACTTCACACTCAGAAGGCCTGCCTGAATTCTTTTTTACCTTCAAACAAACTAAATTTGGCTGTGGCCATGAATCTTTAGTAATTTGCCCATCCTTGCCCTAATTTGCCCACCCACACAATTAATTTTCAAAGTAATTGCTTAAATGATCATTAACATCTTCCTTAGGAAAACATTAATATCTGCTGAATCTTTTAACCAAAATATAATTACTAGGGGTGGTTTCATAAACAATTACAATGAAGTGCTAAAAATCAACAAAAATATAATATGCTCCAAAACCTTTGCAACATAACTATTAAACTGAAGAAAATAAAGACTTCAAATATATGTGGTTCATTCACCACATGGAATGGCTTAATACAATAAAATACAAAAACAATACTATAGAATGTATTTTATTGTATTTCTTCAAACTAACTCAATTACAGAGCCATATAGCAGGAGCAGATTGTGGTTATTTGGTTGGGGTGAACATAAGTTTTTAAATTATTGTTTTCAATTATTGAACCCAAAGGTAGGTGACAAAGAATAGTTGGATGTTAATTCCTTTAAAATTATCCCCTGAGGGAATATAGCAACAATTTTATTTCATTGTAACTAAAACATAATATCAATATGCCTCCCCCAACTGGATCAAACATGACACATGAGAGAACCATTGACAGCAGATGAGTTGGTGGCATGAGATCAAATCAGGAAGGGGGCAGAAGGTACTCAAAGTCAAATTCTCTTGGCCAAAATTAATTAAATTTGCAGATTTTAAATATTCCTTATGATACTGTCTCAGGATTCAGAGCAAGGTTGTAGAGGGTTTGTCATCTTATATAAAGTTCTGCTCCTAGCTGAAATCTTAACTTCAGCAGTCAGATATGGTCCACACCACCCTAGGTATCTCTATTAAATAATTCCTGGAGGGGATCTTTAACAAAAGATTAGTTAAAAATGCCAAAACCCATTTTAAAGCATCAATACTGTATAAAGCTTGCCATACATTAATTTGGGCATCAATAATCACCATTCAAGCATGAATTCACACCAAATCTCATTTTCAAAGGGGGTGTAATTTACATTATTAAAATATAAAGAAATGTAGAAAATTAAGCGTAGTAAAATATTTGAAGGCAAGGTTAGTACATTAAAATATAATGTACAGTTGCGAGAAATAGTTAACAAAACTGGGCTTAAGCTTCATAGAGGCCAAAGCAAAGAGAAAAATATCTTAATGTATGAAATTCACAGAATTCATAAACATAAGAACAGAACACGTTTTCAGTGGAAATCAGTCTTTCTTAGTATTAAGACCTGAAAGTAATTTTTTTCATAATTCTTCATAAAGGAGGTCTGGGCGAATTCAGTTTTAGCCATAGAATCTTCCTCAACAGCCCAGTACATGTGCTCTTTCCTTTTTCCAAACTCTTAACATGTTCATTTGTCTTTCATTCCAAAATGTTTATTGAGTACCTGGCATTTGTGTCAGATGCTGGGGAATTCAATGGTTGAACAGAACAGACCCAATCTTTTTATGGAGTTTATAGTCTGGTGAGTCAGAGAGAAATGAAGTTTTTGAAAACCACATAAACAAACATGTAATTATAATATATATCTATAATGCAATATATAAATATATATAATTACAAACTATGATCAGTGCTATAAAGGAAATCTATGAAAACAAGTGGCTTGATCTATCTTTAAAGGCCAGAGAACACATCCCTGAGGAAATGAATGAAGTTTGTGCTTGGAACTACAAAAGGAGTGAGTACTATCTCACTGAATACTACATTGTGTAAATGCTGGAGAGGGTATGGAGAAAAGGTAATCCTCTTGCACTGTTGGTGGGAATGTAAATTGATACAGCCACTATGGAGCACAGTATGGAGGTTTCTTAAAAAACTAAAAATAGAACTACCATACGACCCAGCAATCCCACTACTGGGCATAGACCCTGAGAAAACCATAATTCAAAAAGAGTCATGTACCAAAATGTTCACTGCAGCTCTATTTACAATAGCCAGGACATGGAAGCAACCTAAGTGTCCATCAACAGATGAATGGATAAAGAAGATGTGGCACATATATACAATGGAATATTACTCAGCCATAAAAAGAAACGAAATTGAGTTATTTGTAGTGAGGTGGATGGACCTAGAGTCTGTCATACAGAGTGAAGTAAGTCAGAAAGATAAAAACAAATACCATATGCTAACACATATGGAATCTAAGAAAAAAAAAAGAAAGATCATGAAGAACCTAGGGGCAAGATGGGAATAAAGACGCAGACCTACTAGAGAATGGACTTGAGGATACGGGGAGGGGGAGGGAGGGAGACGCAAGAGGGAAGAGATATGAGGACATATGTATATGTATATGTATAACTGATTCACTTTGTTATAAAGGAGAAACCAACACACCATTGTAAAGCAATTATGCTCCAATAAAGATGTTTAAAAAAATACTACATTGTGTTTTGGGGATTTTTTTCCCCTATTGTTTAAGGGGGAAGGAATCTGGTCTTGTTTTCCAAATTTCCCTTGTGGATGCTGAACCCCTCTTGGCATAAATCATAACTTTTCCTTCTGTATCCTCCATCCTGCCTCAACCATGTCAGGGACACTGCAGTACTCAAGAAACCCTTGATTCGGTCAACTGCAATTGAAGAAAAACACAATATAGTTTAATACCACCACCACCAAAAGTGCTCAGCAAGAAAATATAGCTCTCTTAGCCTCAACTCTTAGTACTTAGGACTAACAAATGTTTTAATTGATAGGAAATTCAAATACATCTTCCAATCACTTTATTTATTATTACAAGTTTTCAGGGGACTGGACTTCCCCTGCAGAGAAATTTAAGCTGGAGAGCTGGAAAAACCCATGCTTTGTCACAAGCTGGGACTTTCTCTTCACATGCTGTTTTTCTTCTGCTCATAGTAACTGATATTTCAATATTCCCTCTGCAGCAAATAACCAAGCAGCACCTGCAGACCTGTTCTCTTGTTGCTACCATAACAAATTGTTAATTATTCACAAATATCACCAAACTGTTGCAACATGCCACTGAGGTCACTTAAACCAGTCTCAACTTCTCTCTTCCCCTTTCTCTCCTTTTTTTCTGCTTCTCGTCTTCCTTCCCTCCCTCTCTTTTCTTTCCTGTAACCCTCACACGCATCTTTCTCCCTTTCCAACCCTATTAGCTTCCCTTCTCAGGATGTAAAAATAATAAAACCTGATGATGCTGCATCATGACACAAAGCCTGTGGAGATCGGTGATTATGTGCTTGGTGACTTCACCCCTAGATTCGGGCTTTTCCTGCCTGGAGGTGCAGGAGATGCAGCTGGCCTTGCACTATCCCTGCGTGTTTATAGGCGGCAGTTAAGGTATAGGCAAGGAAAGAAGATCCGGCAGAATAAAAGGGAACTTATATTCCTATCCTACATGGGGCAGGAGCAAATAGCAAGGGAAGATATTAATAATGAAACCAGTGGGAATGGGCAGAGAGCAAGGCTGGAACCCAAAGAGAAAGCCCTCAATGGGGAATGAGCAATGTATAGTTAGGGAGTTTGGGTTAGAAAACAGAATTTCGAGGAATTTCCAGAACCGAGGACATAAGAGACAGACCTTAGTCTTGGGCTGAGTCTGGAAGGAGGAATCGCTGTTGAGGGTCCTTTTTCCAGGTAACCTTTTTCCCCCAGCTTTATTGAGATATAATTGACTTAACATTGTGTAAATTTAAGGTCTACAGCGTGTTAATTTGATACACTTGTGTATTGCAAAATGATTACAACCATGGCATTAGCTAATGCCTCCATCACGTCACATGACTACCATGGCAGAGCGATGAGGGAGTGTGCGGTTAACTGCAGCACTCTGGGGTCAGACGACCCAAATTGGAATCCTGATCCTGCTTCTTAAGCTACATGACCTTGGGCAAGTGACTTACCTTCTCTAAGCCTCATTGCCTGATCTGTAAAATGGGGAGAATAATATGAACTACAGTGGTAATTGCCCAAGAAGTGGTAGCTCTTAATTATTTCTTCTTCTACTATTACTATTCTAACAATGTCTAGCGTATGATAGGCACTAAATTTTGTTGTTGTTGTTGACTGTGGAAGGGATATATGTGCTATCTTGGAAAAGTAAGGAAAAGTTCTTCTCATAGGACAAAGTGCAACCAATCAACAGACTTTTAAAAACTTCTTTCACATATTACGAACATTGGCTGGACATTAAAGAGCTTGTTTTAAGCCTTGACAATCCCCATGTGGCCACAGAGCACTGTCCTATGCTTATTTTCCTGGATGGCCCCCTATCATACAATCGGGTTTGCTTCATTCTTTGGGAGCTACAATCTGCCAATGGAAACATCAGCATCCTCTTTCCTCAGGCCAGCAAGCTACGCTATGGAAAGGAAAACAGCCCTCTTGACCTGCACTTAGATGCAACCTTGATTTTGGGCAGCCAGGAGCTGAGAGGCTGGACCTCAGTGTTGATGGTCTCTGGGCAAAGATCACAGTTCTGATGATGTGGATTTCTATCAACAGTATGGCAAGAAAAGTGACTGCAAGTCATCTGCACTCTCTATGACCCTGAAGATGTGACTGTTAGGACCACCCATGCCAGTTTGGATGACTAAAGCAAATGAGAAGCCTTAAATAAACCAAGCAGAGATGTCAAAATATTAGGATGGTCAGATCCCATCTGGCATACTGTGTTGAATTTTGGAGGCCATATTTTAAATGAATATCCTAAAGTTGTGTCCCAAGAATAGCAACAAGATGAGAAAGATAATGATAATTTATGGACCACAGCACACAGATGTGTCAGGTACTGAATTAAGAGCTTAAAAAACACTTAATAAGCATCATCCCATGGAATGTTCACCACAACCCCATAAGAGAGCTAGTGGTCCCCATGTGACAGACAAAAACACAAATACTAGAGAACTATAGGTAAAGTTTCTAAAGTCACAGCTAAAAAGCTATGAAGATGACTTACAGCCTCAGGTCTGTTTCATTCCAAAGTCTCTCCTCTTTACAGTTATAGAGATTTGGAACATGACCTTTCAGAAGAGGCTGGGAGCACTTGAGAATGGCCAAGATGGAGAAGAACTGACAAAGACAAGACACAGCATTTGTCTTCATTGTAAGAAAAAAAATTTTTTTTTCTACTTAGCTACAGACCTTGATTCTAGAATGGAAGCTTCTTAGAAGCAGGTTTGACTTAATATAAATAGGAATTCTCCAACAGCCTGAGCTGACTTAACAAAGAAATGGGCAGATGGGCAAGTTCTGAACGTCCCCACATATTCAAGCAACAGCCCAGTGTTCTTCTGACAAGGAATGTGGTAGGCAGACCCTTGCATCAGATGATGGCCAGACCATTACTTCTAAGATCTCATCAATACCAGGATTATGCAGTCCTGAGTCAGCATTTGCATTGTGTGTTATCAGGTCATGTTACACACACAACAGGCCAGCTCTTGCGTAGAGCAGTGTCGAAAGGAGAACTCTTCTGATCTCAAATGATTGAAGGCCCAACTCAAATTGGCCTAAGCAAAAAACAATAAAAACGGAAATAAATAAACCAGAGGGAACATACTGGCTCAAGCAATTGAAAAGGCATGTAGCTGTGGATGTGGCTAGAAATACCACTGGATCTAGTCACAAATAATAGCTTCAGGATCTGACTTCTTCCTTTTTATCCCTCAGCTCTGCTACATCTCTCTTGAGTGATTCTCACTTATAAGATGGCTTCCAGAATTTCTGGGGGACTACATCCTTCCAGGTTCAAAACCAACACGAGAAAAAAAAAGTTGAGCTGAGTGTGTTTGTCCCAGCATTCCAATGAGTCCTGTGATTCACTTTGATAAAACTGGCTTCAGGACCTATTATGTCCAGAGAAATGAGAAGGTCTGATTGACCTGGGCCAGGCCACAAGTCAATTCCCAGGAGACCCACCCAGACCACACAGACAGAAGTGGGGAAAGACTAGATATTTTACTCATTCAATGAACATTATTCTATTAAAAAAAAGAATGAAATAATGCCATTTGCAGCAACATGGTTGGACCTAGAGATTATCACACTAAGTGAAGTAAGTCAGACAGAGAAAGACAAATATCACATGATATCACTTATGTGTGGAATCTAAAAAAATGATACAAATGAACTTATTTACAAAACAGAAATAGATTCACAGACATAGAAAACAAACTTATGGTTACCAAAGGGAAAAGGGGGAGGATAAATTGGGAATTTGGGATTAACAGATGTACACTACGGTATATAAAATAGATAAACAACAGGGACCTAATGTATAGCACAGGGAACTATATTCAGAATCTTATAATAACCTATGATGGAAAAGAATCTAATATATATATATAATATATACATAAATATTTATACATAACTGAATCACTTGGCTGTACGCGTGAAACACTGTAAATCAACTACAACTTTAAAAAATGAATATTATTGAGGACCTACTATGTGAATAGAGCATTGTGCTGAGCACCAGAGAGCATACAAAGATGACTAAAAAAATCAAACCTGTTGTGTATGACAGCTAAAGACAAGGACGGTTCATTTGTACTGAATGACATTTAGGAAACGGTTTTATACTCATCATTTTGCCTTTGTGTAGGAAATCTTATTTTTCTTATATTATGAAATCTGGGGAACCTCTCACTGATTCTCAATCGAGACAATTTTACTGTCTAGTCCCCACCTCCTGGGGATCATTTGACAACATCTGGAGACATCTTTTGTTGTCACAAGCAGAGGAATGCTCCCGGCATCTGGTGGGAAGAGGCCAGGGTGCTGCTAAACATCCTATAATACACAGGACAACTCCTGAAAACAAAAATATGCCTTGCAAAATGTCAATAGCACTGAGGTTGAGAGACCCTGCTGTAATGAAAAGCACATTGCATTTGCAATGTCCAGAAGCCTCCCTGTTACAGGCAAAACTCTATGGTACTGTAATAACTGATAGCACAACAGTATAGCTCTAAAATGGGAGAGGTGTGCCACATTCCAATTGGAACAAAGGGTAGAGAATCAGGCCTGGGTTCTGCTTCATGCAGAGGCACTGCTAGTAATTGCTCACAGGTGGTTGGTCACCTACTCTCTCATCCTAATGAAACCATCCCCAGCTGGAACGCACGCCACATTACCTTCCAGCTTCCAAACGGATCCCCCAACAATCAGTAACCCAGGATCACTAGGAATTCATACCTGCTGGAAACTAGCCAGACAGCTAATGAATTGCACAGGGTTGCTGTCAAACACACATCTTTAATTGGTCAAGAGACCTAACTTCATTTCAAAACTATTTGCTTGCCTCGCAGATGGGTGTTCCAGATGTCAAGGACAGAATCCTGTTGATGATCCAGGAACTGTGCCAAAAATATTTGCTGGCAGGACTCCAAGGAATTGACTTCACACTCTACAGTGGGCTAGAGTCGGCCAGTGGTCGTGTGAGGGTTCTTTCTTATTGAATTTGTGCTGCACAACCAGACCTCACGGCCCAGAAACTTCATCAGCCTACAATGAAACTCTGCCTACACTATCACTTTAGCAAGTCTGAAGCAGACTGGCAGATTGAAGGACAGAACATGAAAAAAAAAATATGACCGAAACTGTATTATTTCAAACCAAAGAGCCTTCTTCTGCCTTTCTGCCTCATTCTGAATTTGAAAAATCCTGCTATAATAAACTAATCCATGAATAGTCAAATATCATCACTTTTAGGCCATGTCTCTTCAAACCCCCCAACACTATCATTTTATTTATTCAATTTTGCCAACGGGGAAACAAATCAATGGTTTGACTAATTTAGCATTGATTTCACTTAAATCGGTAGTTCTCAATTTTGGCTTTATGTTGGGACCACTTATGGAGCTTTTAGAAGTCCTAGTACCCAAGCCACTCCCTCGACAAATTCTTACGATTATGTAAGAATCTCTGGAGGTGGAAACCAGGATTATTTTTTTTTCGCGGTATGCGGGCCTCTCACTGCTGTGGCCTCTCCCGTTGTGGAGCACAGGCTCCGGACGCGCAGGCTCAGCGGCCATGGCTCATGGGCCCAGCCGCTCCGCGGCATGTGGGATCATCCCGGACCGGGGCACGAACCCGTGTCCCCTGCATCGGCAGGCGGACTCTCAACCACCGCGCCACCAGGGAAGCCCAGGAATCAGTATTTTTAAACCTCTCCTGATGATTCTAAAGTACTCCTGCCTACACGTCCATACTTTCCACTTTATGATCTGGTAACCATGAATGACTTAAGGAGGCTTAGACTATAAGCATGACCTGAGACTTACCACTAATGAAGGAAAAAGGAAGGAAAGAAAGGGAGGGAGGAAGAGAGGGAGGAAGGGAGGAAGGAAGGGAGGAAATTCATTTCAGACCATTGCTATTCAGACCATGCATAACCTCCTCTCTATTAACAATAAAAAAGTAGCTGTTCAGTTCTCTTGCACAGCAATAATTCTGCATAGTGAAAGTGGTTTTCTACAGTTTATGCAAGTAGAAAAGAAAATCATAAACATTTTAGAACAGATAGTGTAGTCAATGCTGAGATAGATCATTTTCTGGTATTACTACTTGTTTACCCATGTTAATAAAAATATTGAGCCACAGGCAACTGCATGGTGGTTGGGGACAGAGGAGAGACTTCTCAATTTCATGTTAGTTAATTTAGGGAAGCACAGATGACTTCTATGCATTTGCGTTAGCCTTAACTAGAGATCACAGCTCTGTTATAGATTCTTGGCTTCACTTGGGTCATTAGAGCTAAGAGATGCCACCCACCTCCTTGAGCTTAGATTTTCCTAAAATAGTGGGACATAAAAGACGGGATGAACGTTCTTCTTCCCTGGTACAGGAGAGTTCTCTGGCAATTAGCCTCTCTGCAGGATCGAAAACTACCCTTAAACACTTCATAAATTCTCCCTGAGAGTTATGTTTTTCCAAGCCTAGGTTGCTAGTACAAGCTGTTTCCTGAAATTAATGACCAGTTGGAGAGAATATATGTTTGGAATCTGCATTCATGTAGGCTGTATAACAATCTCAGGACTAGATCCCATAGCCCCTGATAGCTCATCATAAAAGGTTGTTGCTGGACTTCCCTGGTAGTTCACTGTTAAGACTCTGCGCTTCCAGTGCAGGGGGCAGAGTTTTGATCACTGGTCAGGGAACTAAGATGCCGCATGGCACGGCCAAAATAAAAGGTCTTCGCTAAATTACTTGCTGTCACTCCCAGTGGAGACAGGAATGTCTGATACCATTTCAGGCAGTGAGGATAGGTGGATGGCAAGGCAGACGCAGAGAGGGTATGGAGCGGTAGGCCTACTCGGCTGAGGCCTCAAATGTACACTCAACTTTATCTCCAAAGCATGGAATTCATAGAGTCACCAAGATGACTGGGAAGATTCAAAGGCGTTATTCGTTACATCCATTTCATGTATACCCCACTAGCTGTCTATGGTGCCTCTAATATACTATGAATTAATATTTTAATAAATTCTGAATTTCTTATGAATAACATTACATTGCATTGTTTTTTCATGTGTTAAAAGTGCTAATATATTAAATGTAAACATTTACAATATACTACGATTTTTATAAACATGTTTGGATATGTCTGTTTTTTTAAATGAACCTCAAACTATGGGAGTGGTCAAGGTCTCTCTCAAATTCTGAGGGGCCAGGGGAAAACAGTGTGCATCAGGAGATGGTCCACAGAACCCTTCTAGAGGGAGCAAGGTATTCCATGTGGCTCTGTTCTCTGAAGATTGGCTGGGGCTGGGGGTGGTAGCTCTTTGATCTCCCACATGCTGACAGAGCCACATTTGGCTCTCCCTCAAGCTGGCATAAAGGAGAGACCAGATCCCCTTTGAATGGTTCCTGCCCAACAGAATGCAGACAGATGCTGGAGGAGGAGGTGCCCCCAGCGCAGAGGCCTGCTGGATTAACCCTCTGCCCGTCGGCTGCTCTTTCACACCTTCCCTGGTGAGCAACCAAAGGCTGAGTTCACGGCTTCCCTGGTGGCGCAGTGGTTGAGAGTCTGCCTGCCGATGCAGGGGATGCCAGTTCATGCCCCGATCCGGGAAGATCCCACATGCTGCAGAGCAGCTGGGCCCGTGAGCCATGGCCGCTGAGCCTGCATGTCCGGAGCCTGTGCTCCGCAACGGGAGAGGCCCGAGTACCGCCAAAAAAAAAAAAAAAAAAATTATTTAGCCTAACCACTTGTACTCCCCCTTCTTATTAGCAATAGCACCTCTAACAATGGTGCTGGGGCACTGAGAGGAATTTTCTACTGTAGAGTCATCATCTGAGAAAACCCATAGACATAAGTTTAAAAGTCTTCAACTCAAGGTCTAGGGCACGTCCAGCTTCTCAGAATATGGTACTGGAGTGCTCACTTTTTTTTTTTTTTTTTTTTTTTGCGGTACGCGGGCCTCTCACTGTTGTGGTCTCTCCCGTTGCGGAGCACAGGCTCCGGACGTGCAGGCTCAGCGGCCATGGCTCACGGGCCAGCTGCTCCACGGCATGTGGGATCCTCCCGGACCGGGGCACGAACCCGTGTCCCCTTCATCGGCAGGTGGACTCTCAACCACTGCGCCACCAGGGAAGCCCAAGGCTAAATAATTTTTAAAAGAGCCAGTTCTAAACTAGTTGTAATAACAGAGCCAAGGATGATGGAGTAGTTTCCTACTGCAGCTGTAACAAATTACCACAAACTTAGTGGCTTCAAACAACACGAATTTAATATATTATAGTCCCAGAGGTCCGAATTCCAAATGGGTCTCACTGGGCTAAAATCAGGGTGTCAGCAGGGTTGTATTCCTTCTGAGGCTCTAGGGGGAAATCTGTGTTCTTGCCTTTTCCAGTTTCTAGACACGCATTCCTTGGCTTGTGGACCCTTCCTCCACCTTCAAAGCCAGCAACAGTAAGTCAAGTCCTTCTCACCGAGCATCTCTCTGGTTCTGTCTTCTGATTCCCTCTTCCACATTTACCCTTGTGATTACCTTGGGCCCACCCAGATAACCCAGGTTAATTTCCCTATTTTATTTTTAATTTTTTTTTCTTGGCAATTTTTAAAATTTTATTTTTCCCAGTTTCACTGAGATACATTTGACATTTCATTAAGATATAATTCACTGAGAATATTGTATTAGTTTAAGTTGTACAACATAATGATTTGAGATAGATAGATAGATAGATACATAGTGAAATGATCATCACAGTAAATTTAGTTAACATCCATCATCTCACATTGTTACAATTTTGTTCTTATAATGAGAACTTTGAAGATCTATTCTCTTACCTATATTTTTGTATTCTATGGAAATACCATAATCTCCCTATTTTAAAGTCGGATGATTAGCAGCCATAATTCCTTCTCCAAGCCTAACTCCCACTTTCCCCACAACATGTAACGTAACATCTTCATGGGCCCCAGGGATGGGGAGGTAGACCTCTCTGGGAGGTCATTACTCTTCTCCCATAGGTGACATGGATATATTACAATTGGAGATCAAACAGGCTTTTATTAACATTTATTGAACACCAATTTGCACCAGGGACATAAACACTAGACACGAGGAGAGAAGGCAGTGTGAGAAGTAACAGGATGGATGCCTCGGCAAAGAGGAAAGAATGGCTCACTCTGCTCGGTGGGGCAGGGAAGTCCTCACGCGGAGCGTGTTGTTTATCCAAGAATCTCACTTATTTCTGCCACTTTCCTGACAGTCATGTCACAGCTGCAAAACTAAGTAGACAAATGGGTTCGTGTACCATCCTCATCATTGCTAATGTTTAATGGAGCACTTACTGCACGCCAGGTACTGTCCTAAGATGCTTTACTTATACTAACTCATTAAACCCTCACAACAATCCAATGAGGCAAGTGCTGGTATCTCTTTATTTATTTTTTTTTTATTTATTATTTTTTTGCGGTACGCAGGCCTCACTGTTGTGGCCTCTCCCATTGTGGAGCACAGCCTCCGGACGCGCAGGCTCAGTGGCCATGGCTCATGGGCCCAGCCGCTCCGCGGCATGTGGGATCTTCCCGGACTGGGGCACGAACCCGTGTCCCCTGCATCAGCAGGTGGACTCCCAACCACTGCGCCACCAGGGAAGCCCTGCTGGTATCTCTTTAGTAGAGAAGGAACCTGAGGCCCAGAGTTTGCATAACTTGCCCAAGTTCGCAGAGCTGGAAAATATTCTTGCTCTTCCTCTTTCTGCTGGCTGTGTTTGTCATTGGTGTAGCAAAGAGACAGAAAATGGTAATAGTAGTAGTAATCGTCGTAGCAAGTGTTTATTGAATGTTTTCTCTTTACCAGGTGCAGTACTAAGGTGTCCTACATACGTGAACTCACTTAATCCCAGCGACACCCCTGAAAGATAATTATTATTCCCACTGTCCTAAAAAATACATAGAAACTCAAAGGCATCCACTTGACCATGGTCACCTAATCAGAAAGTGGTGTTCCAGTTCATCTAGCTTCAAACCCTGTGCTTGGGAAGAGAAAAACAAGGAGACAAAGTATGGCTCAGTGCAGTGGTTCTCAAACTTCAATGTGCATGAGAATCACATGCTGGTTAAAGTCCAGATGTTTCTGATTCAGTGGAAATCTAGTTAGATCTAGAGCTCTAAGCTGTGGCTATGGCAGAAGGAAATGACAGCTTCCTTGTTCTTTCAGCACTTCAGCTATGTTGAACTTTGACCTTTGCCTCCAACCATCATGTGAAAAATTTCACCATAGAACCATATGGGTGATATGATCATGGAGTCAGGCCTCCCAGAAACCTGGGAGACAATTTCATCTCAGGAGAGCCTTACTAGAGCCAACCCTATTCTCCCAGAACTTCTGGTAACAGTGATGGGGACATTTGTGTCATCAAAAACCTGGTGGGTCTGTGAGGACGGAGAAAAGAGCTTGGAGACACGAGCACTTATATAAATTGTATCATTATTTTTTTTCTTTAAAGGGTAAACAGTGTCTCATTTCAAACATTTCTCCTTCAGTCATGTACTTGAAACAAAACCAGTGCCAGAGTCTTTTGGATTTGATGAAAGCTTAGCTTCATATTTCCCCAGAAGTGCCATCCCTCTGCCAACCTCCTCATCTTTAACCGCTGGTCATAACCCTCAGCTTGCACTTTCAGACACGCCTGGTAGAGTTCTCTTTTAAGATGCTAAAATCACCAGAAAGAGCCATAGACTCAGAAACTTTTCAGGTGTTAAGATATAACAACAAAATTGACTTACTGAGCACTTTCAATATTATCTCCTTTGGACACAAAATATATCCCAGGAGAGTTAATCTGATAAAATAAAATGAGAGGCCAATGTCATGATTTATTTGAGAGATAGTTCTTGGAGAAGTAACGTCCAGGCCCCGGAGTAAGGGCTGATAAACACCTGGAAAACAGGGCCATAAGCATCAGGAAAGCCTGGTGTCCGTTATGCAAGTCTGTGAGAAAATTAGAGATAAAAAATGTCAGTCTGGGGCTTCCCTGGTGGCGCAGTGGTTGAGAGTCCGCATGCCGATGCAGGGGACACAGGTTCATGCCCCGGTCCGGGAAGATCCCGCATGCCGCGGAGCGACTGGGCCCGTGAGCCACGGCCACTGGGCCTGCGCGTCCGGAGCCTGTGCTCTGCAACGGGAGAGGCCACAACAGTGAGAGGCCCGCGTACTGCAAAAAAAAAAAAAAAAAAAAAAGTCAGTCTGTGTCCCTATCTCTTAAACATTGCAGACTAGTGTGTGCTTACACACACACACACACACACACACACACATACACACACATTTTTTAAAGGGTACCCAGAATTTATTTTAATCAGGTACGGTAAGACATGACAACATGAAAATGACGGTCATGAAGGAAGAAGTTTCTTATATGCACAGATTCCTAGAAACAGGAGGCATGAGACACCACACAGGGCCACCCAGGGAAGCACCAGGGTTGGTGAGGAGGCAGAAGGAGTGAGGGGAAAACGTGGGCCAGAGCCTTTATTGTGGTTTTTGTGGGAAGGGTAAGCAGGCTTAGGCTAGTTTGAATAACTTCAGCGAGTTCTGGGGCATAGGGGCTGTCCCTGGTTGTCTGGTATCTGGCCTTGGAGTGATCAGGGAGGGTAAATAGTGGCCCAGAGTGTGAGAATCCAGTAGAGAAGGTGGTTGGGGTAGAGGGTGGACTTTGCAATGATTGGTTTGCATTTGAAAGGCACACCCCTGGGAAAGTGGGTGTTATCTCTAGGAATTAGCTAACCCGGGAAGGGCAATCCCTCCAGGGCCAGCAAGGCCCCAAGATGTCAAATCATCAGAATACGGAAAATAGGAAGACATGATTAATATACACACACATACACACACACACAGAGCTGGGAAATTTTACAGCATAATACCTTACATCAGGCATCTGTTTGATTTCAGGATTGTTTTGTGTTTCTTCCATAGACCCTTTGCTGGCAGTAGATGCTTTTTTCCCCCTGCAAGTGACTGGCTCGGTGATGGATGTTGCTGTCTTGTCTCTGTATCACATGTTGTTTTTATCACCAGTGTAGTGGTGGGAGGGGAGGGGCGGGTCCAGGGTTTTAGCTTTTCAGGGCCTTTCAGGAGCTGCCCCAGCACTGAAAGAAAGGTGAGATCTAAATTTGGTGAAAGTCTGATAGGAAAGAAAAAAGGCCTTGCAGACTGATGAGAATGCTGATGATAGCAACTCTGTATATCATTGACACAAAAAAATTTCAAGCATTTTGGCAAACAGGTATTCTCTCAATATCCTCAAGAGGCAAATTAGGGGCATATGGAAGCTTTGGTGTTTGTTTACCAGCACTCAGCTCCTTGCGCCTTTCTGATACCATACTCGATTGACCCCCTCTCCTGCCAATACTGCCACCAAGGTGGGTGACCCAGGCTAGGCCAATCCTAGTGTCCCATCGTGCTGGCCACATGGACCTTCACCCAAGCTGGAACAACCCCAGCCCTTCCCTGGGAGTTCTCTGCTGGTGTCTTCTAGGTTCAAAGAGCTAAAATAAAACAAACACTTAAAGAAACAATAATAATAACTAATATGTGCTGAGTGATTATTAGATGCTGGACATACTCAAAACACTCTACATGGGTTATCTCTTTTAGCTTGATCTTCACAATCACCCGATAAAGGTGAGTACTGTTTTTGTCCTTATTATAAAAAGAGGAAACTGAGGCACAAGATAGTTAAGGAATTTGCTCAAGGTCATGACCTTGTAAGCAGTAGAGCCAGGATTGCTGCCTGAGGCAGTCTGATTCCTGAACCCAAGCTCTGAACAATTATTGTCTATTTTCTCCGGAATTGCTGGCAGCTGTGTTCCCTGCTGTTTGAAGGAAACATATGTGGTAGAAGAGAATACTAAACTGTTTCCCATTAGGAATTGTTTTCAACTGCGTATAATAGAAAACCCAAATAACAGAGCCTTAAACAAGATTTAGGGAGTTAAACTTTTCTTCTGTATAATATGAAGTGCAGAAGTAGGCAGTCCATGGCTGGAATGCAGGCTTTCAATGTCATCAGGGATGCAGGCTCTTTCTTTTTTCTCCTCTGTCTTTAGTGCATGGTTTCCATCATCAAGCTTGCTTCATCATCCAAGATGGCTGCTGGAGCGCCAACCATCAGGTTATGATTCCAAGCAGGAAATACGAAGAATGGAGAAATGTGGGAAATGGTGGTTTTATCAACTCTTAAAGCCCCACCTGACAACTTTTGCTTATATCTCACTGGCTGCTCTGGACTGAAGGGAACTGGGAGTACAGTCTTCAAGGTGGTAATTCCAAGGAAAGAGGGGAGAATAGGTGGCAGTTCTCAATTTCTGCTACAAACACAGATATGTTCTAACAGGACACTAACAAGCAAAATTCTGTGTGTCCAACTCACTAGTTCATATTTGCAAAACTGGGAAAAGATTTCAGTCCTCTGAACTCCAACTCAGGGAATTTATCATCACACAAAGAGCTGACCTCCTAAAAGCAGCAGCCGATGTTGAGTTTGGCATACTTTTAAGCTCAGGAAAAGCTGGCAAAATTGAGCAGAATCCACTGGCATCTCCATATTATCTTGGGGCTCATAGAAAGCCTCATGCAGGAGAACTAGCTTGTTAGAAATGAAATATGCAGCAGGACAATGCCAACTTTCTCCAGGGGCTACCACAGACAGTGCAGACTGACATCCCAGGCAAATCACACAAGTTGGTTTCGAAGTTCTCTTGCATATCCCAACCCACCAAGGACTTAGACCACCAAATCCATTCCATAAGAGCCTAATAATGCAATTATCAAAAAGCCCCCAGAGCATATGAGAATGCTTTGTTCACAAAGTCCAACAGCCCTTGTAAACAGGCCCTAAAACTGATTCCTCTCTAAATTTGTGAGAGCAGTGAATTTATATTATTTCATATATCATGTAAAAATGAACAGTGCTGTGACATTTACAAGGCCCTCTCCCTCCTGTGTTATTCTTTCCTCGATATATATTCATACACACACAGTTAGTTAGACTTGACTCATTCTTTAGGAAATATACCAAAAATGCAAAAGGGAGGGCATTGCTGGTAATTAACCCTACACATCTGTCATTAGAAGATGGAAGAAGACGCTGATTCTTCACAGATGTACACTCACCCTATATGCACATTCACATAGTCTTTAAGCAGCCCTCGCCAGACCCTGCACACCTCATGGGCTTTTGTTTGTGTGTTTGTTTGTTTGTTCATTCTGGCTTCTATGACTTTGCATGTGTTTTTCCCTCTGCCTAAAGCACTTTTATGCACCTATCAGTCTGATGAACTCCTATTTGTCCCTCACAGCTCCACTTAGATGTCACCTCTTCTGCGAATCCTAAACTCTAAATTCCTTAGGATTCTCAAAACAAATTCATTACCAACAAGGACCTACTGTATAACACAGGGAGCTATACTTAATATTTTGTAATAACCTATAAGGGAAAAGAATCTGAAAAGGAATGTACATACACGTGTATGTATAACTGAATTGCTGTGCGGTATACCTGAAACTAACATGATACTATAAATCAACTATACTTCAAAAACAACCCCATTGCTTTCTCTCCTGTGCCATGCAGGTACTTAGCATAATTATCAAAACAAATTGTTACTTATTTGTTTTCATGTCTGTCTCCTTAACTGGACTGTGAGCTCACCAGCAGGAACTGTGTCTTATTTATTTTTACATTCAGTGCTGGTTACACAGTAAGTGCTTAGCAATGTGGTCGAATTTTAAAGTGAATTGCATTGGACAATAGCTCCCATCTTACACTGGTTTTCTCTGAACATATGACCCCACCGTTATTCTCTCCCTCATTCACAGACTTGTGCTCCTCAAGGAATTGTGTTCAATCTCACAATGCTCAAGTTGCCCCATTCGTCTCAGCACCTGAATCCAAAGTTCTGAAAGCTTCAGACTCTGATGCCAGGAAATCCACTTCCCTCTTTGCACCCTGCTTATTTTTACTTAGCTTCTCTAAATTTTTCCCAAGAATCAGAACCTGTGAAAGAGGAAAATATGTCTTCTAACTAAGCAGTTACAGATAAGATTTTAATTTCAATTAAAACTCCCTATCTGATCCAGGAAAACAAAGGGGATATTATTGGATTATTGGATTATTGGAAAGTTCCATAAGATACTCCTTAACTCTAAGTCAGACTGGCAAACTCTGAGCTCTGCTGGAGCCTGTGGACTGTGGTTGGGAGGCTGTGATGGGTGGAATAGAGGACTGAGTGAGCATATTGGCAAAGGACATTTGAGGGAGGGTGGGCAGGATGCCTGGATCAGATGTGGTTCATGTACTAGATTATCGGACTTAGTTTTAGAATGAATTTTATATGGTTGATGGACATAAGAAGGCCCAGCTTTGGAGTTAGTCAGATTAAGGTTTGAATGGCTTGGTCAATTACTAAGCTTGGTTAATTACTAAATTTGTGAGCTTGGGCATAGTCTTTACTGGACCTTAGTTTATCATCTCAAAAATGAAGACAGTAATATTCACAGGGTGTCTGCTGGGATACAGTGAGCTTATCCCTTTAAAATATCTAGTGGCACATGACCAGAACATAGGAAGCTGAGTGTTACTCTCCTTCTTTCCCTTTGAAACACTTGAGTCAAGAGAGACAGAGATCATCATCCCTGACTGCCCTCCCCCTCGACCCCCTCCCTCAACCTTTAGAAGAAAAAGGAGACTTGCTTTGCCATTGAATAGAACCAGTGTAGGCACTTTCATTCACTCAACCAATATGATTCAATGAATATTTAATGATGAATTGGACTACATCCCTTCTCTCAAAGAACTCACAGTCTAGAGAAAAAGACAGATCAGTAAGAGTTAAGATTTTATCCCCAAGGGCAATAGAGAGCCAGTGAAGAGACCGTCATACGTGCACAGAGTGTAGAGAATGGATTGGAGGCAGAGCAAGGTGATGGCAATGCCAGTGAGATATTTGCAGCCTGATGGAAGGGGTTGCAGTGGACAGTTATGGAAGGAGAAGGGCAGTTAGAGCAGGTGTGCTGATTTAACACAGTGTAAACAGGTAGATGACAAAACTGGATAGATTGCATGTAAAGGAGGTGAGGAAGGAAAGGAAACTTAGAGTCATTTATGAGATAGAAATACAAGGGAAGGAGCCTGTTGTGGGAGCTGGGAAGAAGGGTGGATAAGTTCAATTGTAGACACTGAGTGTGTGATCCTATGGGACCTCCAAATAGAGGTGTGCAGTGGGCAAATGGATGGGCAGTTCCTAAACACAGCAAAGAGATGTGGGCTACAGGCTCAGACTTGGGAGGAAGAATAGAGATGGCAGATGACCTGCTGAGATTATCCAAGAAGGGTACATAGATCCTAAGTCTTTGATCAGGAGACCAAATAAAATATTTCTGTATCACTTTTAATTATGAGGTTGACTATGTCTTTGGGGCCTACGGTTGTGTGGCTAAAATGTGAGCAAAGAGTAAACCAAAGAATCAGGACAGCCTCAAGAACCCATAACTGGTCCTCTGTGGTTCAAGGATAGTGGCTTCTCTGGTCTCTCTTCCCAAACATGTTTCGATTTGACTGATATTCAGAGAAAGGACACAGATGTGGCTGAGCTAATGCATGACAAATATAACTGTCTCCCTGTCCCAGATTTCCACAAGCAATTTAAGGTGCAGATGAGTATGGGCAGAGCTATGAGGATAGGACTTTGTCCTAGCTTGAGGTAAGCTGGCCCTCCTCCCCAATTTCCTGTAAAGGTACAACCTTGTTTATCCTGTTGTCTTCCAATGACGTCTCTGGTTTTCAATGTTCAATTCACTGTGCCCATAGTAGTTCCTAGGTGCACGGTACTGGTTCTGCCTGGGTCTTGTGGCCCTGACAATAGCATATCGTCAAGTCTCCAGACAAGAGCAGCCTTTCTCACCTTGAATTGTGTATAGTCTTCAGATATCCTCTGGGATCAAGTGGCACAGCAAGATATCCACCCAAGAAGATGGGTCCAATTTCAGTTGCTCTTTTTTTGGCCAAAGGAATCCATGCGGGCATTTACAGTAGCCAGAGTGATTGCAAATTTTAACATATCTGAGTTATTGAGATAGCCATCTAAGAAAGCTAATGTTGGCAGGCCTATTCACTGAAGCATCTCAAATCCAGTATAAGGAAATACAGTTTCTCATGGACACAGAGTCAGTTTCACACAATGGCTACACAGTTTTCAAAAGCTCTGGCTCTGGAGCTAGACTGACTGGATCGGATCTGTGGCTTCAGTGCCTATTAGCTGTGACCTGGGACTTCTATTTTTCCAGTCTTTAAAATGGAAATAATAATCCTACCCATGTCACTGGGTTATTGTGAGAACTGAATACAGGTAGCATGCCTAAAACTGCACCTGGTACATAGTAAATGCTCAATAAACGTTCGGTATTATTATTTATATTACTATTTCTACAAGTTTCTAGAAGGAGGATAGTGTGCTCAAGCTTGTCTCAGTCTCACAGTCATCCAAAGAAAATATCACAAATATGGAGTTAATTAAGAAAAAGTGCCTGGGAGTATGTCAGAGTCAACTTCGAAGAGCTGGAGTTGGAACGCTAGCTGCATACAATCTGGCTGATGACGTCTTACAGAAGCTAAGATCATCAACGTGTTATGAAAAGGCCCAGAGCACTACTTAGAGTCCAGTTAGCTCTGACCAACCACATTCTAATGACCTGGGTGCAAATGAGTCAAAAACACATGGGCTAGATTTCCTGTCAAATACACATGGGTTTCAAAATTAAGGGGAAGGAGAGCTTGCCAAAATGCATTTTGTAATAATCACTATAATAATGAATGGCTCATTGAGCCAGAAACATCAATGGATCATCTGAGATCCTCATTAAACCCATGAGGCAGCAGGTTGAAATACTCAGGAAATACTTAGAAAGAGATCAAAGAGGCTCTGTCCCATCAGTGCTTGAAAGCTGAAATATGACTGATTAGAGAAGAAAAAGGAAGATGTTTCTTTTTTTTTGGAGGATTATTCCGAAGGAATATGACTTATTTAGAGAAAGTAGTCTATTTAAAGCAACATCATTAAAAAAACAACAACAACAAAACCCGGCACACTGTTCTAAACAGGGGTTTACTATAGGAAGATGTTTCTTAACTCTGGTTAGGAGCATGGCACTAAGAAAGAGAAAAAAGATAGATTGAAAGGTGACAACTTGCTTCTCTGGACCGAGTGCAGGGTTGCATTTTGGGAGGCTGGATCCCATGACAGTTCTTCCCTAGTTAGCTGCTGGACCTTGGACAAGTTCTTTCATCTCCTCAAGCCTGTTTCTTCATCTGCAAAGTGAGGATTTGGATACAATGTCCTCTAAGATTTCTTGCCATTGTGAACATCAGTAGGCATTTTTTAGCAGAAAATAGGGATTTGAATCCTCTTGGGGTCTAGTAAGAAAATACCATTCCAAATTAGAAACAATATGTCAGGTACCTGAAGATTTGGAAGAGAATGTTCGAGACAAGAAAACTTTCCTGATCATAGCAAATCTCTGCTTTTGCCAGTTGAAGGCCTCACTGAGGAAAGCTGAAAGACTCACGTCCAGATGGGAGTGTTTTAATAAGGAAGTTTTGGCCCAATCTCCTGCTGCTGCAGTCAACAGCAGTTTCTGCTAATGAGCTTTGACAGGATTAGAAATATTAAAGTAAATTATAGATGTGGCAAATACACATTTTGACTGAATTACAAATGTGTGGATGAAAAAAAAAAAGCAAAATTCACCTAAAGCCAAATTATCCTAATCAGAGAACATACTTCTGGGATAACCACAATAAATCTAAATAATAATAATTATTATCAAACCTTTATTATTTAACCTTTTATTAGCTAAATTGTACAAATTTACCATTAAGATTTAGAGGAATAGTTTCTGAGCTTTGCCAGTTGCTAGATTGCTCCTGGGGTTACTTGCCTTCGTATTTGCTGCACTGAATAGCCACTGACTTTAAACTGATAGCAGAAAAAGAGGAAGAAGGTTTTTAGATACTTCATTTTTCTCTAGTACTGTCTTATGTTCCTCATAGTGTATATTTTTTCTTACATCTGGATCAATGGTAATTTTTCATAAATGCTGCTGTACATGATTATGAAGATTTTCCTCCTTACATAATTTTGAGATGAAAAAGTTGGCATTCTGCTTTTAATTCATTCACCAAAACTCTTAAACAGTCTTTGTCTTCAAAGAAATAACCTAAATGGGGGTTAAATCACTCAAAATTAAATAATTTCTTTAAGATTATTTTGTTTAATATTAGGAATGCTAATACACCAAATGATTCCACAAAGATTCTAATTATGAATAAAATCGAGCTTTATTATTCAGCCTTGTGTTATTGTTTTAATTTTTATAAGCACTTGTTGGCTAGAAAAGGATATAAACTTCTTCCTAAAGTTGTCTAGTTAATACATTCTCTTAATGTTCATACAATGAATCAATTTACCTATTTAACTGTTCAAACATTCTTTTTGTTTTTGTATGTAAAATTAACAACTTCTACAATAATTAGTAATATAATATTACATTCTTGAAATTAGTAAGTGTACACCTACTTCAAAGAAATAATAGAATTTCAACATATAAAACACATAAAGAGATTTTTCATCCAAGTTACATCAACAGTGCTTACCTACATTTAAAAGTGAGTATTCAAATGTTAATAAATTTGTTTTGTTCACATTATAGACTTTGTTACAATGATTAGATACGATAGATGTGATTGGAACTTATCCAATCATGCAATCATTGAGACCACCCAGGTTCAGGAAGGCCAAAAATGATACTGAAGAGGCATTTGGCTATTCAGCCTTCCAACAGTGGGGACCCATGTCTAAGTTAAGGGGCAACTTTTGGCCAAAGCTAACCTGCAGTGCATTCCTGCAATGTTCACAGGGCTTCCCTCCAAGGTCTCTTAAAGAAAATTCTTTGCTCAATCCATTTCTGGGCCTTAATTTCACTGTTTAAGGCTATGGCTGGACATTTAAAAAACTGAAGAGCTTACATTTATTAACATGAGAGGGGCATGGACCTGAGTCTGGAAGGTGAGAGAGATCAGCTGAGGCTGGAGAGAAAGACAAAGATTAGAGACTGTCAGGGAGAGCAGCTGCTGTAAAGATGCAACTCCGGGGAGAGAGAGATGTTTAAAGATGGGGTTTAGGAATGTTTGCTGTGTACTGTGTGGCAGTTTTCCATTTACTGCCTCTTCAAAGAGACTTTCATATATTTTCTTTCCAGATATTTTGATGTGAAATTTTGTTTCCTCCTAGATGAGTCACATGCTTATTATTTTGAGAACACAAAGGCTTAGTTTCATTCAAATGGCAAAGAAGAAAAAGTCAAAATCACGCTGTCGTTGCAACACTGTTCACATTTAAATAGCACTTGGTTAGAAACAAGTGGAAATATATTTCAAGCACATATAGAAATGTTCATTTTGACTCAGCAGTTCCACTTTGAGTAATCTAGAGTAATTAGAAATGTAAACAAAGATCTATGTGCACAGGTATTCATTATACCAAGATTTTTTGTAGGAGCAAAATCACTGGAAATCTTCAAAAGAGAAACGGTTCAGTAAACGGTACATATAATCACATGATGGAATGTTATGTATCTATTAAAATGATGTTTTCAAAGAGCCTTTGATTAATTTGTAAAGGTCTCATATTTTTAAAGGGTTTTTTTATCAGTATAAAATATAATTTTATGACTCTGTGATGTATTTTTACCAGTATAAAATATATGTTTATCATAGATGTTTCATTTGCACCTTCCTGAAAGTTTTCCAGGCCAAAACAGTTTTGGCCAGACTAATGGAATATAACTTGGACCTTCAAGTACCCATTTGCCTGTGCTTTGTAGCCCTTTGAAAACAATTTCCCCAGGGAAAAAACCTTGGGAACAAGCACCTCTTCAGCTCACTTCTAAATAAATAATGGGATGGTCTTCTAAAAAGATGGGCAAGGTTAGGCCACTTCATTTTTCCAAGAGGATTTCAACCCTACCTTCAGTATTTTACCCCAACTCCTGGAATCCCCACCATGGTCACCACCCAAACTGTCTCTTAAGACCCATGGGTCCATATCAGTGGTTCTCAGAGAGTGATCTCTGAAGTAACAGAAGCAGCAGCACATGGGAACTTATTAGGAATGCAAATTATTGGACCCCACCCCAAGCCCTCTAAAGCATAACCTCTTGGGGCGAGCTGATAATCTAGGTTTTAAGAAGCCTTCTTGGGGAATCTGATGTAAGCACAAGTTTGAGAACCACCATTCCATGTTTAACTCCAGGGTAGTAGACCTCACTACTGTACTCCCCAATACTTACCAATCCTTGGATGAAAAACATTTTAAAACTATATTTACATATGATTGATTACAGGATATGAAGTCCATCTATTTTTCTTTAGAATCTAAAATCTACCACCATAGATTGTGCTACTCTCCCACGTTAATTGCCTTTCCTGAATTCAACTTGGTCTTTTTTGAGGGATGCTATGAAACACAGACCACAAAATTCATCTTTTGTCCCAGTTGGGATGTTCCTGAAGTAGGCCTTCCCTTCTCCACTCTGGCACTCTCCCCCTACTTGAAATGATATATTTTTAACTTATTTACTTGGTTATTGTCTGTCTCTTTCACTAGAATGTAAGATCCCTAACACAGAAACTTATTAAATACTGTATTCCTAACACCTAGAACTGCCTGAACCAGGGTAGGTGCTTAATAATAATGAAACAATAAATGAAAGAATAAATAGCATCATTAATTACATTACACAATAGCCAAGTATTTATAAGATTACTTCTGCCTGGTCATAATATCAACAATAGCAGTATTTCTGTTGACAATTTGATCTGTTTTTAATCTTATGAACACGAAGGTTTTGTAATGGACAACGCTCCCCTTTTTGGAATTAGAAGCTTACAAACTTAGAGCAAACTTTGTGGAATGCCAGAAGCATAAAAACCAGAAGGTTTTTATGGTTTGGAATTTTTAGTCAATTCCTGATTCCATTTTATGGCCTTACCTTTGTTTTTCCTTCCACTGTTCCTGTTTTTAACTGATGCCATATCACTCTGTTCTGTGACTTGGAGTGTGGGTACTTAAGCACAGTGTTCTGGTTCAAATCCCAGTCTCACCACTTACTTCCCTTGTGACCTTGGGCAAATTATATAACCTTTGTCTGCCTCAGTTTCCTCATCTGTAAAATGAAGATCGTAAGAGTTTTTACTTTATATGGTAAAGTGCTTAGAATAGTGCCAAGCTTTTAATAAGTGCTGTTGTGCTGGTGGTGGTAAAAGAAACAAATAAGTAAACATAGAGATATAAAGAAAATATGCTCAAATATTTATAGTGGTCATCTCTAGGTGCAGAGTTGGGGAATCATTGTTTTCTTTTTACACTTTCTGTGTTTTCAAAATCTTAAACAAAGAACACGTTTAAAAAAAAAAACAAAGAAAAAGTAATAGCTCATGGAGTAGTGTAGTTGAGTTTAAAAAACATGACAGGAGAATTTACTCCAGTCATATCCCTAAAGAGCAATATATAGATCTGTCAGAAAAAAATCAGCCCTCTAGTTTATCCAAAGATATATGGCTGGTGTAGATGACTGTGAGAGACACAGAGAGATGATTCAATCATAAAGATGACAGTGTTGGCTTATTTCCCTCAAGAGTTCCTAAAACCTGGACATGGACATGTAGGAAGATGGTGATGGTCATATATTTCCCTTACATGTTTCAACCACAGTAAATAGTGTTATTTTAGGGTTTTACTGCCATTTCTAAACTTTTACCCTTTTTTTTTTTTTTACTCAGCCTAATTTTAAAGCGCAAAATAACAAAGGAAGTAGCAAACAATAGAAGGCACGTAAGGTGTAAGGCTCACTGCCTGGTTGAGATGGGGTGCTGGGTTGTCTCACTTGCCCTTCCAGATCCACCCTTCACCCTGCTCTGTATCCTGGGACACTGACCTCTATGGAGTCTATCAGTTGGGCTTCTTTGCCCTCTGGTTCCTGTCCGTTTTGGCCAATGGCCATCCCTGGCAAGGGATTCAAGGTCAAGAAGAGAAAGATGTTGGGATATTTTGCTCCACGTTCCTTCCCTACTGCGTTGGCAGTGGTTGTGGTCCTCCACCAATAGCTACAGCTCCTGTCAGGCAGCCATCTCCTACAGCTGCAGACTCCTTCTATGTGCCAGCAACTGCTTCTCATGTCTCCTCCAGGCTCTGGCTGTAGTGGCTTCCTTCCAGCTGCAGCAAGCCCCAGGATGTCCCACCATAACTCACTGGTTTCCCTTAACCCTCCCCAGACCTTCATTAAACTCTTGACAATGACTTGTTTAAGTGTCAGGAGGGCCAAGACTCTGCCTGATGTGGGGGGAAATGTGCCAAAAAAGATGCAGTGAAGGAAACCAACCAGACTTGTATACAGTACGTAGTTCCAAGCCTCCTAGCAGCCAAGTCAAAAAGAAGAGCATGATGGATTACATGGTTCTCCTTATCTAACAAAAGGAAGCATAGCTGGTAGCAGAAAAGGATGTTCTTGCTTTACTCAATGTTCTGTGATAACCTATATGGGAAAAGAATCTGAAAAAGAGAGCATATATGTGTATGTGTAACTGAATCACTTTGCTGTACACCTGAAACTAACACAAAATTGTAAATCAACTATACTCGAGTAAAAACTTTTTTTTTCATTTTTAAAAATTCTTTACTCTGGGCCCTGAGTGGAATTTTTCACGTGTCTTTACACAGTGGAAGTGTCCATACATCCCACCTCCATCATGGTGCTCTAACTCCTCATGTAGGAAGAAAGTGATAAGCATCAGGGTCAAATCAAGAAGTGGGGCAAGGGCTTCCCTGGTGGTGCAGTGGTTGAGAGTCCGCCGATGCAGGGGACGTGGGTTTGTGCCCCAGTCCGGGAAGATCCCACATGCCACAGAGCAGGTGGGCCCGTGAGCCATGGCCGCTGAGCCTGCGCGTCCGGAGCCTGTGCTCCACAACGGGAGAGGCCACAACAGTGAGAGGCCCACATACCGCAAAAAAAAAAAAAAAAGAAGTGGGGCAAGAGTGAGGAAGATTCAGCACCATGAGAGCAGCTTTCCACACTTAGCCAAGGTGATAATCAGGCCTGTGAAGTAACCAGACTGCCAGGAACTTTGTGGTATCTTCTAGAAAAGTGCCACTAGGCACATAGAAGACTCTCAATAAATAATAGCTGAATGAGACAATGAATATCTTAAAATCTCTGAAGCGTCACATCTTGGCCTCTGGGCCTCAGTGTTTGAATGCCACATTTCCCATAAGGAAGAAACATGATATAGTAGAATAAGGTTCTCAAACTTGGCTGAACATTGGTGTTATCTGAAGAGCTATGACAAATACAGTTGCCCGGGTCTTATGACAAGTCATTCTGATATCCTTGGTCTGGGGTTCAGCCAGGGCGTGAAGATTTTTCCTAACATCATCCAGATGATTCTGATGTGCAGTCCAGATGGAGAACATGGGTTTGCAAAATGTTCTGAAATTGGAGTCAAGAGCCCTGGGACCAGACCTCAGCTCTACTAACGACAAGCAGAGAGTTCAACTCCTCTGAACCGCAGTTTTCCCGTGTGTGAAATGAAGACAAAAATATCTGCCCTGAATATCTCACAGGCTTTTGCGTGAATTAAGTAAAATTATGTCTGTAAAAATTCCTTGTAAGCTCTAAAACACTCTACATAGACATCACCACCATCATTAACATGTAACAGGAAATGTGTTAACATATTGCCATTAGTGACACATAAACTGCTTACAATGTTGAATATTCTCCCTCAGGTCACATTTTAAAGTCCCCACAGAAGTGCATTTGATGTTGAAGACTTTCTTGAGATGCTATTTGAGGCCTGTAAACTATTATCCCCCAAGTTAAACAAGACACACCATACTTGGCAACAACACTGATAGCTCAAAGTAGAGGAAAAAGGCTTTTTCTTTAAACTCGATGAATTTGTAAAAAAGCCATGCTGAGAATGTGAATTTCCACAGTTGTTTGGCTACACATGAGTACAATCTCAAGCTTGGTCATGCTAGAGAGTCCAACTGTGGCCCAGGATGGATGGACTTGACCCCAGCATTATTCTTTCTCTCCCAGATGTGTGTCCTATGGTGATGATCATTATCTCAGGTTCTTAACATTTTAGAATCCTTGAGTCAGTTGGCTCCCTTCCATTGTTTATTCATCCCCTTAATGTGTGTGATCATAGTAGATTACATTCCTTTTTGAAAACCCCAATAGATATTTTTAAAAATTCAGTCCAAAAAAGTTGGTATTACATATTCTACTAGTGTAATTCTATTCAAATCTAGTGGGACATTTTGAAACTTTCTTTGGACTAAAACAAATAGTAGAATTCAAATGATACATTTTTATAAAACTGTAGATTGTCTTCCATTTACTTGAAAAATCTGTTTTCCTTATAAAGTGTTTAATGTTCACTAGATCCCATTTAATTTCTATAAAATTTTCCAGGATGAGGAGTAGGGGGAGAAAAACCTGTAGGTTATTTCAACCTAAACTTTTCTGTAAGTTCCCTTAATCATGCAAGTCTCATGCTGGCTCATCTTCACACAGCCATTTCCTAGAGCAAAAAAAAAAAAAATTCTCCCTTATAAGTCTGGAAGCCTTGTCTATCACATCTGAATTCCTTAGGAAAATTACTTCTTGCTAATGCTATGATTTTAATTCAACCAAGTGCCTCTGGCATCTCTTCAAGGTTACTCTAGGCCCAAACATCAGCTTATAAACTCATTTGTATAGATATTGATGGGAGATGGTGTAGATTTCTAAAAGGCCATAGGAATGTGAGGACATGGAAGGGGCAGTATAGAGAAGGTCACTTTGCCTGAAGAATCTGCCTGAAAACACCCAACTAAATGTTAGCTCTGTAGATAGGAAACAGAACAGAATCCTCATAAATTTCAAAAATATAAGAAAATATGTTTAGAAAGTGAAGAGATTAGATATAAAGCAAGATAGGGGAGAATTCAGAAAAACATTGATACATTTTAAAAAACATACATTGGAGTAATTTGATTCCTTGATAGCACTTATATGCTCTAATGATTTTATATGTTCAACTTAGCAGTTCAACAATTAGATGACAAATTACATGGTCTTGGCATGTAAAACCATGCCCAGATGAAAGTCACCCTTTTTAAGTATACAATTCAGTGGGTTTTAGTACATTCACAGAGTTGGTATATTCACCATAACCATTACCTAATTATAAGCACATTTTCATCAACCTAAAAAGAATCCCAGACCCATTAGCAGTCACTTCCCATTCCCCCCTTACCTCAGCCCTAGCAAACATGAATCTACTTTTTGTCTTTATGTATCTGCCTATCTTTGACATTTGATACAAATGGAGTCATATGATATGTGATCTTTGCGTTCATATTTTCCTTTAATTCTTTAGACATTGTTTCCTTTAGTTCTCTGCAAATATTTGCAATAGCTGACTTAAAGTCTTTGTCTAGTAAGTCCAACAGTTGGACTTCCTCAAGGACAGTTTCTATTGACTTCTTTTTCTCCTTTGTATGGACCATACTTTTCTGTTTCTTTGCAAGTTGGAAACCAGATATTTTAAATAATATAATATGGCAATCCCAAAAATAAGGTTGTCCTCCTCTCCAGGGATGTTATTGTTGCTGTTCATTTTTGTTGTTACTATTTGTTTGCTTAGTCATTTCTTTACTAATTCTGTAAAATCTATATTATTTTTTATTTGCAGCCATTGAAGTACCGTATTGGTTAGCTTAGTGGTCAGCTAATGATTGTATAGAGATTTCCTTAAATGCCTTGAACCAGTAAGTTTCCCACTCTTTTCTGAGGAGCTCTGTGTGTATGTTGTGGCATGACTTCACCACTGTGGCAGTTTACAATTCTGCCTCAGCCTTTACTACTTGCTTATACAGAGCCTCAAGGTCAGCCAGAGGCTAGAAATTAGAGCCTTCTCTTTCCTGGTAGTGCACATGTGTGTGTCCTTCTAGGCTCCCAGTAATACGCTGGAGCTTTTCAAAGTCCCCTATTCCAATTTTCCCTTTGGAAGTCCCCACCTGGTATCACTGCCTCCAGCCATTGTGATGCTAAACAATTGTCATTGATTATTTACAACAAACATCCTGGGAAAAGGGATTTTGCACTGAGCTAGTTCTGAGTCAAGTTAAATAAAGACAAGCTCTGCAAAGGGGGTTTTCAGAAAGCTGCCAGACAGGTCATTTTATGACAAATCTCTAGAGATGGGAATTGGGGGAGCTCCAAATCCATCTGCCTTCTTTAAGGGCCATGAGGCTGTTGACATAGCTGTTGTCATAGCTGTTGTCATGGTTGCAAGGCTGTTCATTTTCAAGGCTACCATAAAACTGGATAGAGGAAAATGAGATAGGGATAGTTAAAATGCCACAAAGCATGCTGTCCTTATCAAGATACAGCCATTTTTCTTGAATAAACACTCTTTAGATTTGTGCAAACTTTTGATTAATTTCCAGAGAACTGAAAATTTTAATTTTGAAAATTTTTACCAATGATTTTGTTGCTTTCATTGAGGAGTGGATTTTTGGACACCCTTATTCCATAATTCTGGAAGTACTTTCTCCCAAATAATAATTTCTCAAGTGTTACTGATTGAGATAGTCCTGGTTTGGGATCACAGCTCCAATTTTAGTCAGCCATGTGACCTTGGACAAAGTACGTGACCTTCCTAAGCCGACTTGTTTTCACTTCAGAAAATTTCTTGGAAAATCTTTGCAAGAGCCCATAATAGATGCCCACAAATGTTTATTTTTCTTTCACTTTGCCTGAAATGAAATGATACTAGCACTCCATTCTAGTGAGAGATCTAGTAGCAAGTCTGCTATACATTAACTGTTAACCTGGACAGATTATTTAACTCTAGGTATCTATATTAGCTATAAAATAGAGGGGTTTGTTAACCTCCCAAGTCCATTCTTTTTTTTATATATATAAATTTATTTATTTATTTATTTTTGGCTGCATTGGGTCTTTGTTGCTGCACGTGGCTTTCTCTAGTTGCAGTGAGCGGGGGCTACTCTTTGTTGCGGTGCACGGGTTTCTCATTGTGGTGGTTTCTCCTGTTGTGGAGCTCGGGCTCTAGGCACGCAGGCTTCAGTAGTTGTGGCCCGTGGGCTCTAGAGCGCAGGATCTGTAGTTGTGGCGCACGGGCTTAGGTGCTCTGTGGCATGTGGGATCTTCCCGGACCAGGGCTCGAACCCATGTCCCCTGCAATGGCAGGTGGATTCTTAACCACTGTGCCACCAGGGAAGTCCCCAAGTCCACTCTTGCACTCTGTTTCTATGAAAACTTGGTGCTTTCTTTTTCCACTAAGCAAATTAATAATGCAAACAGGCAGATTTTTCAAATTGATGCTAAACACTGTCTCTAAGCATTTTCAAAGTCAAAATAACATGATCTATTTACATGCACAAAATACGTCATTACAAATTATGTTATCAGCTTGTTAAATTAGGCATTCTTTTAAGCAGAGAATTATTAATTTTTGTGATATTAAATCCTAATGTACTAAAAGAGTTACAACTATTAATTCCGATTTTCATGAATTTGAACTGTCTCTCTATATTTTTTTCTACATTTTTAAGGTATCTCAAGCAAAAAAATGAAGTTCAAAAGTGCAAGATAATCAAATTTTGGATTTAAAACAAAATATAGGTAGTTATCTCAAGAGCTAAAATATATTTAACTATTACCTATAATATAATAAATATAATACAAATGTATAATATAATAAATACTTTTTTTCACTCAAGACTAAAAGTGTGCTTAGATTCAATTTCAAAAATGAAGTGAAACAAAAAGACTAAGCCTCCTTTCCAGTTCACTTGGAGTGGCAGTCTTTTCCTGCAAAAGTTTTTGCATAATTATATTTCTAACTCACAGGACCTCCCAGATTTATTTATAGTAAATACCTGCAACTACAGTATGTCTCTCTTCACTCTGAAATCTACTCTAAAAGAAACTACGTGGTATCAGACTGTGAGGAATAATGTGAACTCATGTCTGTCTTCTGCCATGACTGCACTGAAGTCTTCATTCATTTCTCATGTCTACTTGAAAAGCTGTTTCATAGCAGTAAATCCCCCTTTTCCAAGCAACTGAAAATATTGGGCAAACTGAGGACAAAAGGGTCCAGAATTTATACCTGAAATGCAAATGTGGATTCTTCCAATTTTTTTTTTAAGATGTTGGGGGTAGGAGTTTATTAATTTATTTTATTTATTTTTGCTGTGTTGGGTCTTCGTTTCTGTGGGAGGGCTTTCTCTAGTTGTGGCAAGCGGGTGCCACTCTTCGTGGTGCGCAGGCCTCTCACTATCGCGGCCTCTCTTGTTGCGGAGCACAGGCTACAGACGCGCAGGCTCAGTAGTTGTGGCTCACGGGCCTAGTTGCTCTGCGGCATGTGGGATCCTCCCAGACCAGGGCTCGAACCCGTGTCCCTTGCATTGGCAGGTGGACTCTCAACCACTGCTCCACCAGGGAAGCCCTCTTCCAAATTCTTAAAGTAACTGTTCACTTTTGATTACAGAAATGATATATTTTACAGTTAAAAATTATAAAAGTATCCCAAAATAAAAATAAGAAAAAAATGTCACCTATATGTTGATCATGCAGATATGGTCAATCTTAATATTATGGTGTTTTTATTTTCTACTCACACACGTATATATAAAATACATGTGTATATATATATATATTTTAAATATGTTATATATTCTCCCTCTCTCTCTCTCTCTCTCTTTCTCTCTCTCTCTCTTTTGCTCTCCAGTTATCCCTCAATATCTATGAAGAATTTGTTCCAGGATCCCCGCAAATACCAAAATCCAAGGATGCTCAAGTCTCATATAAAATGATGCAGTATTTGCGTATAACCTACATACATCCTCCTGTATACTTTGTATACTTTAAATCCTCTCTACAGTAGGCATAATACCTAATACAATGTAAATGTTATGTAAATAGTTATAAACACAGTGTCAATGCTATGAAAAATATTGCCAGGGCATGGCAAATTCAAGTATTGCTTTTTGGAACTTTCTAGAATTTTTTTTTAATACTTCCAATCGGCAGTTGGTTGAATCCATAGATGTAGAACCTGCAGATATGGAGGGCCAATTCCATATGTTTTATATATATATATATATATATATATATATATATATATATATAGAGAGAGAGAGAGAGAGAGAGAGAGAGAGGGAGAGACTTCTTTGAGAGAAAACTAACTTTAAAATACAAGTGTACATTGTGATTCCCAGGAAAGGAACAATGAAAAGAAGGGGGAGTCCTAACCATGCGAATGTTCCTGGGGAGGGCAGCCCTTAGCTAGGGATCCTAAGGTGCAAGTGTCAGCCACTCCCGATGGCTGACCCCATATCCCCTTGGCCCACCCCTGAGTTCACCTTCGGCTCTGGTGGACTAGTGCTTAGCACACTGACAGATGCATACCTCAGCACCACCTCTCTCTGCCTTTCTGTATGAGGGCTTTCTCCAGCACCAGAGTAACCACCATGGCAGAAATGAGGGCTATGCTTGTGCCCAACTGCATGAGTCCCTTTTCACCAAACCTGATAGAGGTACTGTCACCAATGGGTAACCGACCTATCAGGAGCCAGACTGATACTGAGCTCTTTTGAAGAGAATGACCAAACATTTGATGCCAAGTTGATTACAAGGGACCCCTTCTACTCTGGAAGGAGCAGTGATTTATGGTAAAAGAAGTTTGATAAAGGGCACATAACCATGGAATTCATTGCTCTTACCATATAGCACCATCATGCAGAATCTCTTGATTGCCCTGGTAGAGCTTTGAAATGGGCTCTCAAAGGCTCAGCTAAGGCTCTAGCTGGAGGAAAACACATTGTAGAGCTGGGGCACTGCCTTCCCAAATGCAGTCTATATGTGGAATCAACAGCCATTCACAATGCCATGTCCCTACCAGCCAGAAGACAAATGCTAGGATCCGAGGGGGTGGCAGTGTCCTGCACTCCCGGTCCCTGCTTCAGGGATTTGTGCTTCCACAGCCACAATTTTAGGTTCTGCAGGATCATAAGCCCCAAGAGCAAGTAGAGGATGCTTCCACCAAGAGATATAATAAGAGTTCCACTTAAACCTAAGTTTACAACTGTCACCTGGTCATTTTGTGATCCTGATGGTCATAAGCCCACAGGGAAAAAAAGGAGCTACTTTACTGTTGCAGGGAACCAAGCCACAAGAAGCTAAAGTTGAGTCTTCATAGTGGAGGCAGGAAAGTGTACGGCAGTGGGTGACTTCACCACAGTGGAGGGGGGCGGCATGGGGTATGGGTCTTGGCCCTTCCCCATCCAGTGAGAACTATGAGCACCTAATTGCAGCATCACAGACAAAGACGAGGTAACCGGGGCTCCGACACCTCAGGGAAGAAGGTCTGGGCCATCCCATCAGGAAAGTAGCTTAGGCATGAAATGATGGCTCAGAGTGAGAGGAATCTCCAATGAATAGAAGGAGGTGTGTGTGTGTGTGTGTGTGTGTGATGGATTTCAAGCATGGCCTCAGATCCAGGTGCAACACAGGAACTGCAGCTTGTTGTGTGAGCGCTCCCGATTTTAGTCCTCTTCTCTTCTTAGAGACTGTGGCTGGCCACCACCTCGAAGCATAACAGAGTGGACGCATGGATCTGAGCGATGCAAACAAGGAACTACTTACTGTTGCAGGGAGCCAAGCCACGAGAAGCTAAGGTCGTGTTTTCATAGTGGAGGTGGGAAAGCATACGGCAGTGGATGAATTCACCACGGGGCGGCGTGGGGTATGGGTCTCGGTCCTTCCCCATCCAGTGAGAACTATGAGCACCTGGTGGACTGGAACAGATAACGGTTGCCGTTCCACCGCTCAACTCCTAGACAGTTTGAGGCAGGTTGTCAGCTGCCTTCTTAACTACTTGCCTCTCTTTGCTTATCTGCCTGAAGGTTTTCTCCATCCCCTTGAGGGAATTTGTGCAGCCCTCCTGCAGGGCAACCGCAAATGACAGGGATGTTGCACATCCAAAGATAACTCTCAATTCATGAAGGACAGAAGCTGATGGATAAATACTGCAGCTTCCTTGCCTCTGATGGAGGTCAATTCTAGGACATATTCCACATGGTTTCTCCAGGGGCCCCCAGGCGGTTGAACTCAGTCACTGACAGTGGTAAGTCCTCATTACTGCCCTGTGTATCAGCTTTGACTGCTTCCCTCCCTCACTTTCCCTGCTGCCTTACTCTGTTCCTTGGGATCACCTTCCCAAATGGAGTACCTGCACTCCAGTCCTTGCTTCTTGGTCTGCTTTTGGGAAAACTCCAGTTCAGACAGTGTTTTAAAGGTTAAAAACAAAAGCGCCAACAGGGAATGAACAGAGGCAGAGATAATACCCAGGAAACAGGAGTGGGCAGTGCAGAGATCACGGGCACATCCTCACCCAAAGTTCGTATCAAGGAATGGAAAGAGAGACAGCAGGAGAACAGAGGGGCCCAGGACTCCAAGTGGACCCCCTCTGCATGGATGGTAGCTTAGGTGGGGCACCCTCATCCACTCAGTTCAGAAGAGAATTGATGGAAAGAATTCCAGGAAATCTTATGAAAGGGAAGTACATGAATAGGGCCTCAGGGAGCATGGGAAGTCTGCATTTATTCATCTGCTCATTCACTCAAAATATTTATTGATGGCCCACTGCTTACTGGTCATCATTTGAGGCCCCGGGGATACAGCTAGGAACAAACTAGCAAGACCCTGCCCTCATAGAGCTCCAGTTCTAGCAGGGGAAGACAGACAATAGACACAATTAAATGTACAACATTAGATGTGTGCTATGATGAAAAATAAAGGTGGGTAGGATTTGTTTAGCTTTGTTTCTGTTTTGTTTTAAGGTTAGGGGTCTCTTGGGGATTCTCTGATTAGGTGACATTTGCACAGAGACCTGAGTGAATAAGGAAGCAAACCGTGCAGCTTTCTAGGGGAAGAACAGGGAAAAGAAATGGCAAGGCAAGGCGCTGTCCTAGCCAAAACCCTCCAATTAGACCTGGAGCAAGCCATCTGCCTGATCAGCATATTTGTTTTCTATCTCTGAGGTAATAAATTACACAAATTAGTGGCTTAAACAGTACAATTTATTATTTTCCATTCTGGAGGTCAGACGTCTGACGTGACTTTCACTGAGCTAGAATCGAGGTGTCTGCAGTGCTGTGTTTCTTTCAGAGGCTCTAGGGAGCGTCCGTCTCCTTGCCTTCTAAGCTTCTAGAGGCTGCCTGCTCACCTTACCTCATGGCCTCCCCTTCTTCCATCTTCAAAGCTAGTAATGCTTTGTCCCTTTGACCCTTCTTTTGTCCTCACATATCTCTCTGAGCACAGGCCTGGAAAGATTCTCTGCTTTTAAGGACTCATGTGATTAGACTGGGCCCACCCAGATAATCTGGGATAGTCTCACAAAGTCCTAAACCTTAATCACATTTGCAAAGCCCCTTTTGTAAAGGTAACATAGTCACAGGTTTTAGAGATTAGGGCGTAGGCATCCTTGGGGGCTATTTTTCTGCCTATCACAGAGAGTTTGGATGAAGGATGCAGGCAGGCTCGAGGTCTTTGCTGATATAATTAAAGATCTTGAGATGAGATCGTCCTGGATTATCTGGGTGGGCTCTAAATCCAAGGACAAGGTTCCTACTAGAGTGAGGCTGAGGGAATTTTGACACAAAGAAGAGATGGTGATGTGAAGACAGAAGCAGAGTTTCCAGTTACGCAGCCATAAGCCAAGGAATGCTGGCAACCACCAGAAGCTGAAAGAGGCAAGGAAGGATTCTCCCTTAGAAACTTCAGAGGGAGAGGGGCCCTGCCAAAACCTTGACGTTGGATTTCTGGCCTCCAGAACTGTGAGAGAATAGATATCTGTTTTAAGACACCTAGTTTGTATATTAGAAAACTAATATACAAGTGCATCCAGTGTTACTGGATTCTCTCACTTTCTAAAACTAGGTAGAAATCCAGAAGTTTTTACATGTGAAATCTTCTTATTTTTAAAGGTCGACACCGTTTTCAATGTTAAAACACTGAACCATCCAAACAAAACACATGTGCAGGTAAATTCTGAGTCACTGGTACCAATTTGCCATGTTTCTGCTAAATATTCACAAAGCCTTCCCAATGCTTAACCACTCATTAGTCAACTTTGACTTCAACACACATCCAAAAATCAGATTTTTTTCTTTATGGGCCTTGTCCTGGAAATAGGCTGAATTGGTTTCTAAATTCACAAGGTGGAAAATAAAAATCACTTGTTCTTTACATCAATCATTGTTCAACATTAAAAATGAGAAACATTTCAGATCCCCTGTTTGATACACTTAGGGATACAAACGCGTCGATTAGTTTTTTTGAACTTGACATATGTCTTTCAACCCAAATCTGTGTCAGAGACAGATGCTAAATTGGGCCTGTTCAGACATCCACCCTCGTTAAGAGTTTGGCCAGCAAACACTGGCTTACAGGCCCATGACCCTGTCAGAAGAAATCAGCTGTGAGTCCATCTCCGCTTCTCCTCTTTCCAGAGAGTTTTGAATAATTGCTGTTAGATTCATTCCTGTAAACAGTTTTAATTTTCTGTCTCCCCATTAGCATTTTTAGGTTGCTAAGTCATTTTGCCTGGATTCCAGGGTAATTTTTAAGAGGAAATAACAACTAATCTTCCCCATATTTGGGCTAGGCCTGGCCAGCAGGAGACTTGGGCTTCAGTCCCAGTTTGCCACTAAACAGCTGCATGACCTTGGCCAACTCTCTTCACCTCTCTAGCCCTCAATTTCCTGTAGCTGATCTCTGAATTTCCTTTCAGCTTTAAAAATTATTTGGACAGGGTAATTTAATTATGCAGTAAGATCTCAAATCTAGTTCATCTTTCTTCAGGTTTACCCAAGGGTAGGGAACGCAGGACTCCTGCTTGCATTCATTCACCAACCATTCACTAGGCTTCTACCATGTGCCAGACGCTCTGCCAAGCGCTGGGGCACAAATCTGAATATGACACCGGCCCTGCCCCATGGATCCCACAGTCTCTTGGGAGCCGGGGGTGCAGCTACAAAGAAATCAGCAAATATGATACAGGAATATGTTAGAGGGCTGCATGGAGCTCAAGAGAAGCCTTAAAAAGGCCAGGCAACTCACATGGGAAGAGTCAGGGGAGGGTCATTGAGGGGGTGGGGCTTGCAGGACCAGCAGAGGTTAGAAAGGCAAAGAAGAGAAACAGCAGCCCACGCAAAAATATAAAGGAATAAAACAGTCCCCAGAAAGCGCGTGGCACTCCGAGAATGGCCAGTAATTTTTAGCTGAATGAATAAAACGGGATGACAACAACAACACCTGAACTACATTTTCATTTATTCTCTCAAGGAACAGGATCCCCCAGATGTTGCCAAATGGATGTGAGCTAACAGTCTTACTACTAAATGAAATCTGAGTAATGGTCACTGTCACAATGGCTCACAATGGACAATGTTCGTTTTCCACACACCCGTTTATATGAAACTTTAAAGTTCTTGGGTGCAGAATAGACTCCCCACCTTATCCTACCTCAAACTTTTGTGGCTTCTTGACTCCACAACCCAAGTGCTGAAAATATTCACAGTGCACAAACAGGAAGTTAAGGATAAGATAAAGCTTTTCAGCTTACTATAAAAGACCAAGAAATACTGTATTTCTATGTGAAGGACATGTTCCTTCTAATTTGATAAGAATGAGAATCATAGCAACATACTGTGATTCCTTTTCCTGAACATTCAAGCACATAAAACGCAAGATCTACAGACGATGACCTCGCATAATCTAAAGTGTGTTTACAAGTTGTTCCTAAAGCTGATACTTTCAAAGGAAACAGGCAAAGAAAAAAAACTGTAAAAATAGTCAGCAGTCAATAGCTCTTCCTAAACCAGTTAAACGGCTACAGAATTGACCTGTGTATAAGAACTCTCTGGAACTTCTAATTAAAGAACCTCATCTGACCTTTGGTTTAGAACAAATGTTTTTTCAGGAAGTTCAGCTGTAAGAAGGTGTTAGCATCTTGGGAGAAAGAGGATTGAAAAATGTACACCGTCTATTTTCCTTAAATAATAAAATCATAGCAAGCAAATTAATTTGTGCCCATATTCCCAGCATGTTTATGCAACTGCTACGAGGTCAGCTCAAATCTTTTTATTTTTTAAAAAATTCTGGAGAACTCAACAGGACTTATTGTGACCTTCTTTTAAATGTTGGAAGGCATACTGCACAAAGGAAGCATTCACCAACTGAAGACAAAAAAGAATGGAAACAACCACCAACTAAGCACACTTAGCAGAAAGCCAAGGCAGAAGGATCCTAACCTGTGGTCCTGCAGCACCTTTCTCCACTGCCTGCACCCACTCCAATTTCTTTTTGCTTTATCATTGCTGAAGATGGGAATCTACTATATCAGCAGTCATATGCATTCTATTGTATCTCAAGGGACTGTTGAATCCTCTTCTTATTAAAATTATTTGATCTCACTCATTTAGCTCCCTTAGAGAGACCCCCAAAAAAAGGACCATTTAAAACACATGAAAAGGCTTGAAGTTCAGGCATGTTTTATTGCTGGTGTGATCAGTGATTTAAGCTATTTCACGTACAAACCATGAACACTTGTCAAAAGGATGATGTTTTGCAAAACGAAATATTTCCTCTTAAACATTCCCTTATCTGCACCAGACTTAGCTGTATATGCCTTGACTCACATTAATTTTGCTTTTTTCTGTTTCTCCTGATTTTATTTACCTTTAAAACTAATCGGTAAAATATGGGAACTTGAAAAAGCAAACATGAATCATACTTATTCTTTGGGTTTTATCAGGTAGATCAGGCTGAAGTTCATTTTCTTTGTCTTCTAGGAAAACATTCAAAAATATTACCTTCTCATGCCATTATCTTTAGTTTGAGGGAGCTCTTTATTCTTTTCCAAGGCCAATGCAGTGTTCTGGATCCAGGAGCTCTTAAACCCTCAGAAAGAGGTGATAAGATGAAGGACTGAACTTGTCCTTGCTGTAGGTCCAGTGCCTCCCTCCCCTCCAGCCAGGAAGCCACTGGCTTTAGGTCCTGCTTACTGCCTGTAACCTCCTGCAGGGCATAACAAAATCTCATTTCTCTCTGGACCTCCATCACCAGATACATAAAGAAGCAGGTGTTCAATAACCATTTGTTGAATTGATTAGTTTAGTGGCAAAAAAAGACAAAACTCAGAACAAAATAATAATAAAAAATAACAATAATAGTTAACATTTATTGAGAGCTGCTAGTGCCAGCCAATATTTTAAGTCCTTAAATATTTTTCAATTTGTTAATCTTATACAATAGCCAAAGGAGGCAATATTAATGTCAATTATTATCAATATCCAATAGAAGATTCTGTTTCTATTCTCCAGTTTTCAGATGAGAGAAATGGGCAGACAGGGTGGTCATTTGTTCAAGCTCACGAAGCTGATGAGTGATGGATCTGGGAGCCACACCCCAGGCAGTCTGACTTCAGAGTCCATGCAATTAACCATGACAGCTACAAATTGCCATGTATCCAAGGAGTTCATGAGTTCTATCAACTGCTATAAACTGTTGCCCAGACTTTGTGGCTCTTTCCCCATCACATTCCATCATAAGTTCTGCTGGCCCACATTTCAACAGAGAAGTTCTGGGGGCACTTGAGGTCTCAGGATGGTTAGATGACCCAAATCCTCATTATAAGAGTTATAGATATAGAGTGCCTCCATTGTGTAAAATGTCTTCCAACATTTAAAAGGCTGTCACAAGAAAAGGGAGTTAAATCAGTTCCATGTTCATCCAGAGGAGACAATAAGGACTAGTGGTAGAAATTACTGGAAGACTGACTTTTCCCCTAGTCCTTTATTATTTCAAATATAGAGAAAAGTTGAGAGAATAGTAAAATGAACACCTCTATACCTATTCCTTTCAACAATTAACTTTTTGTCATATTTATTTTATTTACTATATATAAGCATATATGCTATTTTTCCTGAACCATTTTAAAGTTAGTTGCAGATATCATAATACTTCACCCTTATTTTTAAAATGCATCTCCAGTAATAAGGCCTTTCTCCTACATAACCACACGACCATTATCCACACCTAAGAAAATTAATAATAACTGAGAAGACGGATTTGATACAATATATAAAGGAATTTGTTCAGAATTAGAGCTCCCCAAAGATCAAATATGAAGTGAGTTCTCCATTGCTGGTACAATGAGTTCATAACTACCTCTCAAGGAAAACACAGAAAGACCGTACATATCAGGACGTGCTTGGAGTTCTAGGTCCTTCCTGGGTTTGAGTTACATAACTAAAGTCTCTTCCCATTATCTTATCCCAGGAGACAGAACAAAACCTAATCTACTTTTCTAGAAAGAAGTGTGTTTTTTCTCCTTCTGCCATCATCCCAGTACCTATTCTTTCATAATCCCAGGTATCTGCCCACTGGGGCCACCCAGCCATCCTTCCTGGCTCCACTGCATAATTATTGACTCTTGAAGTTGGAAGATTCCATCAAGGCCACCCATGTTAGAGCCTGCTTGGCATCTTAAAAACAACCTTCCCCCACCCTGCACCCACCTTCCTCACTGCCCCAAAGCTGAATCTGCAGTAGCTCTTCAAAAGCTCCAAGCCCAGCCTGATGCCTGAACGCTCTTCCTAGAAAGGGAAGTCTGAACGCTGGGTTCCACATGGGGTTATAGTTTATTGGCCTAAGCACAAGGAAGGACAGCACTGATCTATGAGCCCAGAGTATGGGGTTGAGGATTATCCGAGTTCAGGGACAGTGAAATAGCTAGACCAAGTGAAGGGGCCATCCAAAAAGACTAGGCTGAAAGCCAGGCTCCCCACTAGGCAACAGGACAGAAACCATATTAGTCAGGGTTTTCCAGAGAAACAGAATCGATAGGATATGCGTAGATAGATAGATAGATAGATAATCATTTGTCAATTGATTGGTTGATTGATTGATTGATTGATTAGAAGTTACAGGTTCACATGATTATGGAGTCTGAGTAGTCCCATGATCTGCCACCTGCAAGCTAGAGACCCAGGAAGGCCAGCAGTGTAGTTTGAAAGTCTGAGAGCTAAAAAATTGATGGTGTAGATTCCAGTCCAAGTCCAAAGGCTTGAGAGCCAGGATCTTTGCGGGCAGGATGAGACCAATATCCAGCTCATGCAGTCAGGCAGAGGGAGCAAATCCTCCCTTCTCCACCCTTTTGCTCTATTCAGGCCCTCAGTGGATTGTATAAAGCCATATTGGGGAGGGCTGTCTGCTTTACTCAGCCCACCAGTTGAAACGCTAATCTCTAACAGAAACACCCTCAGAGATACACCCAGAAATAATGTTTAACCAGCTACCCAGGCACCCCTTGGTGCAATCAAGTTGACACATAACATTAACAATCACAGAAACCTAGGATCCCAGAGGTTGAGAGAGAAGGGTTGGGGGCAGAGCCTAGTAAGAGATGCTAAGCTGTTAGCAAGGCACTCTTGATTAGTGTCCACACCCCCAGATGAGTCAGGGGGAAGCTAAGGGAATAGAAGCAAGTGGTTGCAATGAAGCTCAACTTGCAAAAAGAGGTACATGAGCTAGGGGAGCAGGAGTTCAATCTTCTAATCCAAGGAGACTGATTAATTTCACGATGCTCTACTCAGAGCCCAGCCCACTCTGAGGCACTCTACCTTTCCTGTCCCCTACCTTGTAATCTGAAGCCACCTTGCCAACCAGAGAGAAGAAACGACTGAAAACTTTGAGCAGGGGCTAAATATCAGTGGAGGAGGAAACAATGGGATAAAAAAGACAGAGACGCTGTAGTAGAGGGAGGGAAAAAGCAGAAAGAGAGAAATTCCAGAAGAGGTGCTGTCTGCTGACTGGGAGGGATGGTCACACAGCATATTAAAGGAAAAAAAAAAAAAAATCTAGGGTCTGACAGAACACAGGGGAGGCTGACAGGCCAACAAAACCAGACTCAGTTCCCCTCCTGCTGTGAACAGGATGATAACTCTTGAATCAGAAGTAAAGAATGAATTGAACATTCTCAAGATTGCAGGTGTGGGCTTGACCACTAACAGGAAGACCATTGTGTTACAGATGACACTGCCAGTCTCTTGTACATGGGGCATAGTGCAGAGCTACTAAGAGCTTTTCAGAGGTTATCACAGAAGAAAAACAACTTCCCCGTACTCAACTATTGCTGCAGAAAGAAACCAGAAATTCACTTGTTTATTTTATTAAGAAAATACCACCTTGGGCTTCCCTGGTGGCACAGTGGTTGAGAGTCCGCCTGCCGATGCAGGGGACACGGGTTCGTGCCCCGGTCCAGGAAGATCCCACATGCCACGGAGCTGCTGGGCCCGTGAGCCATGGCCGCTGAGCCTGCGCGTCCGGAGCCTGTGCTCCGCAACGGGAGAGGCCACAACGGTGAGAGGCCCGCGTACCGCAAAATAATAATAATAATAATAATAATGACAGTAAAGAAACTTGTATAGTATCTGGTACAGAATCATTATTCCATTTGGAAGAAAAGGAGAGAAAGCAAGGAGGTCTTGAATCTTGCCTGAAGAAAAAAGAAACTTAGCCACCTAGAAGAGAACTTGGAATCAAAAGATCAGGCACAGATGCAAAGAAAGAGCTCAGGAATTTTTCTAGATTTACTCTAGGGGCTGGCCAAATAAACTTTGAAAAGCCTTTTATTTTAAGAAGGAATAATCAGATGAAGATGTCTTTAGTTTGTTGAGTAATTGTGCTTAAGAGACAGGGGCACCTGCTTCTAGAGGTCACAAGAAAAATGTAAGAACTTCAGAATATTGAAAGAGAAAGTAGTATTTTATCCTTTTAAAAATTAATTTTAGAAATTATTTTACTGATAGTTTTAAATGGGAACAATTGCTTATCGTACAAAATTTAAGATATACAAAAATACGTATAATGAAAAGCAATCCTCCTTCCCCCATTTTCTCTTTCCTCTATTACCCATTTCTTGTATATCCATTCAGAGACAGTCTATACACGTATAAATACACACACATACACACACAGACCCATCCGACAGAATACAGGTCAAGTAGACATGTATGCTTTATGTAATTATACAATATGTATTTCATATATTGTTTATTTTTGTATAGTTTATTCTACATATTCTTTTCTACTTTGCTTTTTATACTTCACAATGTATCTTGGAACTTCATTTCAGTACAAATATGCCTGCCTCATCCTTTTTAATGGTTGCATAATATTCAGTTTTATAGATGTGCAAACAGTACAATAATTTTTGACCTGTACAATTACATTGTTGCCATTTTTTCACTATTAAAATAATGCTGCAATGAACAGACTTGTACACATTATTTCACATGTGTGTGGCTATATCTTAGGTTAAATTCCCGGAAAAGGAAATTGTTGAGTCAAAGGATTTGTATGCTATTTATAGATATTGTTAATATAATCTTGTTAGAGATTTTATCAAGTTTTACTCCCACTATACAATTCTCTATTTCCCTACACTAAAAACATTGTGTTATCGAAAATTTCTTATTTACCAATCTGGTAAAAGATATAACTCATTTTAGTTTTAAGGACATTTCTCTTGTCATGAGTAACGAATGGATCTTTTCATATTTTAAGAGTTATATAAAATTTTAGTTTCTGTGAATTATCTGTTAACATGCTTGCCCAATTTTCCACTGGTGGTTGGTCTTCCTTATACATATTTGTAGGAAAACTCTTTATACTAAAGAAATAAGCCCTCTGTGATATGAATTGTAAATACAGTTTGTCTTTGGTCTCCTGACTTTGTGGTGGTTTTATCAGGCAGAATTTTTTCAAACAAGCTGTATTTTTGTATCCTATTTTGCTCCTGAAAAGTGCTGACCTACGAAAGCTTCCTGAGAGCTCAAAAGTTTATTCATGGGGCTTCCCTGGTGGCGCAGTAGTTGAGAGTCCGCCTGCCAATGCAGGGGACACTGGTTCGTTCCCCGGTCCGGGAAGATCCCACATGCCACATAGCGGTTGGGCCCGTGAGCCATGGCCGCTGAGCCTGCGCGTCCGGAGCCTGTGCTCCGCAACAGGAGAGGCCACAACAGTGAGAGGCCCGCGTACCGCAAAAAACAAAACAACAACAACAAAAAAGTTTATTCATGAAAACCTAGGTTAAAACTCCCCAATAATATTAATTTAATAAAATGTTGCTTGGATTTGACCTAAGATTGAAACCATAGGTGGACAAATTTCTCCAAAAATGTTTATATCCTAGGAAAAGCTTGAAGGATTCCATAAATAAGTATTGGAGAAATATAAAGAAATATCCAGTTTGGGACAAAAACCAACTTATTAAACATTAGTTTAATTAGACCTTTCTGTTTCAACTATCAGTATTGTTAAGGTATCTGTGTTAAATACTGAACCAGAAAATATTAATTTAACAAATTTATTAAAACTCTTATTAGTGTAAAAAAAATAACTATAAAAGGGCCACAAGCTACAAGGTACACTAGTAACCCACAGGAAGAAAAGCCCCAAACCTAAAAGCCCATGTCTGCAAACATTTCACAAAGCTACATTCTCCTCAAGACACTCTTCTCACAGCCTGTCCAGAGAAGCTTCTGCTGAGAAGCAAAGGGCAAACCACCTCCAGAAACCAGAGCATTTGGACTTGTGTGGCATCTCTGACTTCACAAAGGCATCTCAGTGAGTTTTGTCCCCTGAGATGGGAGGAAAATGGAGTAATTCCTGTTCTCTAATTGTAAAAGTCAAGTGCTATCCCAGAGCCGAACTGAGAGAAGGATACAGGAAGAAAGATACAGGCAATCCGGGGCAAAACAGGAAGGCCAAGAGGGTTCCGCAGACTTGAATGGACCACAGACAAACCCAGCAGGTATTCAGCAAGAAAAACAACATCTCTCCCCTCTGACCAAGTCGCATTGCTGTCCTGGGAAGGCAGCCATCGTTTAGCAAGCGCTCTCTCTTCCTAGGCTCTCCTTGGAGAAGGGTCAAACCCTCAGCTAGGGAGCCCCGTGTCTGTGACCTCAGAGACCTCGAACGATCGTTTCCGTTTGTGCCTGGTGTTGTCACAGATGCTGCTGGTTCCCTTGCTGACTCTGGCTCAAGGACCCATTGCCATCCCTCCAGAATGACTTCCCTTTGGGGTCCCTTTCCAGGTTCTCTCAACTCTGGTTCCTGAAACAGCCTTTTGGTTTGTGGTCTTCCATTTTTCAGTAGCTGAAGGAGACACTGTCAGGAGGTGCTAGGAAATATGTTGTGGAAAGGAGCTACTTTTTACTCCCCTCAGCCAGCATGCAGCCAGAAAACGCAGCGTTCTTTTCATGGCTTCACTCTGGGTCAATGTGGGACAGAGGGAAGCAGTGGAGTAGGCTCTTCTGTGGCCAAGGACAGAGGAAACTGTCTAAAATCAATATATGGAGTTGTCTCATACCGTCAGTTCTCACTTTCAATATTTTAACCAGACTTTCTGCCCCTTTCCTTCTCTGCCTGCCCTTTCAGCTGGAAAGCACTGTGGATTTCACAGAACAGCGAGCATCTGAGAAATATTGGGACTTAAGGAAGTGGTAAATTATGCAGATGCTGTTGATAAACTGGGTCTCTAAAGCCAGCTGTCTGTCACTATGCCAAAGACTTGACTCAAACAAATGGTCATAGCTCTTACAGCCAGCAGGAACCCCGGAGACCATCAAATACAGACACCCTTCTTACAGATGAGGCAGAGAGAGTAAAGGTGTTTAAGTGTCTTGTCCAGGGTCATTCAGCTGCAACTGGCAGAGCCAGGATGCTGAGCCAGGTCTTTTGACTGGAGGTCCTGTGCTGTTGCCATGATCCACGTATGAAGTGACTGCAAATCCAATGGCACTTGCAGCCATGAGCAACTGGCTGTCCATAGGCTGGGATTTTGTGAAAGGATTGCTGCACCCTTCTTTGAGCTAGCCTCAGCAAGGGAAATGTCATACACACACGCATAAATACACACACACACACACACACACACACACCCTATGTACAGTGCCTTTTCAGACCTCAAGTCAGAAAGCAAACCATGGACTTCCTGGTGGCTCAGTGGTTAAGAATCTGCCTGCTAATGTAGGGGACACAGGTTTGAGCCCTGGTCCGGGAAGATCCCACATGCCACGGAGCAACTAAGCCCATGCACCACAACTACTGAGCCTGCGAGCCACAACTACTGAACCCGTGTGCCGCAACTACTGAAGCCTGCACACCTAGAGCCAGTGCTCCACAACAAGAGAAGCCACCAATGAGAAGCCTGCGCACTACGACGATGAGTAGCCCCTGCTCGCCACAACTAGAGAAAAGCCTACGCACAGCAAGAAAGACCCAACACAGCCAAAAATAAATAAATAAATTTATAAAAAACAAACAAACAAACCCTTAAGCCTTTGGGCTTCTAACAAGTTGTGCACAACCCTCCCTAGCCAGTAATTGGGAGGTTTCTATAATATCAAACAATATATCAGCCATTCATTTGTCTAAGACAGTGAAAATTTTGACCAATCCGAAAAAGTTACCTTTACATGTAACTCCATTGTAATTGCTCAGAGGTGTTCTCGGGTTTTGAGAATTTCAGATGGTTTAATAAATACTTCTTGCTGTTTATCTTTTGACTTTGGTGACTCCCAGATGAGCCTTGTCCAAAAAGAAAAAAAAAAGATTTAGGGAAAGGAAAAATTATGGACTTTCAGCTAAAAGGCTGGATTTAAAAGTTTTATTTGGCTCACATCATGTTTGGCCTGGGAAGCAAGGGTTTTCCCTCAATTCTGGTCTAGAATTAAGTGTCTTACCATTTTTCCAGATATCTCATCTTTTCTTACAGATGTCACTATAATAATAAATTTGTTGGAGTAAGACATAGGACTGGCTGGGAAAGGTCAAAGAGCACAGAGAATCCCATTTCTTGAGCAGCAATCTGGTCAGGGATGGTCACTTACTCTTCATACATTGGTAGCTGGCAGTCAGTGCTGGCTGTGAGCTGAGACTCCCACTTACAAGGGAACTAGAAATTCATCATTTTCCTAGCTCCCAAGGAAAAAGCAGGGCTCTGTTGCCATTGAATAAGGGGAGTTCCAGTATCACCCACAGATGCTGTAGGCAAAATAAAATCAGACCTTACCAATCCACTACAGTCTTCCCTGCTGATGACCCTTTCTCAGATAGGAAAATTACCTGCCACAAGGGAAATGTGCTGCCATCCACCCCAGAGAGGTATTTCCTCTCTCTCCTTGTACTCAAAACATTACTTGGATGGCAAGGTTGGTGGACTGGCAGTTGGAGGATGAAGGGAAGGGGAACAGGTCAGTGGTCTGTGCTATTATCATCACCATCACTCTCTCAGCCAGCACTGATTGTCACTGGGTCCACACAGGACCTTTGGCGGCAGCTCCCTCCTTGATAAAAGCAGCCCTCAAGGCTCAGAGGCTCAAGACCTCCTGAGAAGGACCCCGTCTCTGAGTGTGTCTGACGACACTTTACTGATTATGTGATGAGGAACTGGGGAGCCGGGTGTCCTATCTTCCTGTCTTCTGGCTCCTGGACACGCCAGAGTAGTCTATGCACTCTGGCTCTACACTTACCTTTCCATTTTTACCTCTTTTCCCTCCTCCATGCAATCCAGTTAGAGAATCAAATCTTAAATCAACCAATCTGTAACTGGATAGGAAGGAGGGGTGGGTACAATCTAATGGCTGTCATGATTTATCTGTTTTCTAAATCTTAAAACACTTTATTTCAACTTAAAAATATATAAATGTACCATTTAAATTGTATACAATATATATTGTATATTAAATATATAATATGTAGTCATAAAAATAGAAAAAAACATAAATATACAAGGTATTTGTCAATGTGTAGGGCCAAGGCCTTTTCTTTTGGTGTGAGTACATTATTTGATGATCTGTAAAATCTGTCTGACACCAACCATACCCATAATTCATTGCCTGACATTCCCAACTTCAATTTTTTAAAGATGAACAGAAATTTAAAGACACTTCTATATCAGTTAAAGAATAAAATTTTTGAATTTCTATTACTTTTTTTCCAGCCCTTGTCTAACACATGTAGTTATAGCTTATCTTTAGTTTGTGGCAATGAATATTTTGTGAGGTCTACAACAGTGGTCATAAAATAAATAGAACTATAACATTTTCTATCACTGATTTCATGTGTGATCGTTTCATTTAACATTTGTAACTTTTGTTCTCTTTGAGAAAGGCACGCTATAGAATGGGGAGAGAAAGTCAAATAAAAACTGGTACACAAATGTTCATAGTAACACAGTTAAAAATAGCTAAAAGGTGCAAATTACCCTAATGTCCATCCACTGATGAATGGATAAACAAAATGTGGTCTGGCCACATGAGGGAATATTATTCAGCCATAAAAAATGGAATACTGATACATGCTATAACATAGATGAGCCTCAAAAATACTATACTAAAAAGAAGCTAGACACAAAAGGTCATGTATTTTATGATTCCATTTATATGGTATATCCAAAATAGGTAAAGCCATAGAGACAGGAAGCAGATTAGTGGTCGTCAGAGGCTTGGAAGAAGGGTGATGTGGGAGAGACTGCTTAAGGGGCACAGGGTTTCCTTTCAGGGTGATAAAATATTTGGGGACTAGATAGAGGAGGGGGTTGCATAACATTGTGCATGTACTAAATGCCACCAAGTTGTACACTTTTAAATGGTTAATTTTAGGTTATGTGAATTTTAACTCAATAAAGAAAAAGAATGGGAGAGAGTGAATAGGTCCTAAGAACTTAGGAATAGGTGTCCCCCAACACACACCCACTTGCACTCATGTGGTACACGTACATGTACATACATGAGTGATGTCTGTGACCGAGGGCTTCCTTAGCAGTGGGTCCTTCTGCCTTCCCAGAGGTTACTGCACAGTTACTCCTTCTTTCTGTACCAGGGGCCTATTGATCTCTCTGACCCTTAGCACCACTGTAACCATCTTATGATCGTCAATTTCTCCCTACCCAGACTAAATCCCATTCTCCTCTCCTCAAAGTCTGAACTAAAGGGACTGCCAGGATCCAGCCTTGATTGGCCATTTGGGACACTCTCCTGAGATGACCCCAAGAGGTCTCACTGGGCCATTTCCCACTCCATGAAAGTGACCAGGGGCATAAGCTGCATATCCCTCCACCATTTGCATTCACTGAAGGACATTACTTCCTTTCCGGAGCACAGATGGGCCACATCTGGAGATGAACACACCAACTGCTTCTCCCAAAACGTAGATGTCGTAAGCTAAGCCCTGCTGGTGCTGCACACATTAGCCACACTGCTGTGCCTGGAATATGTATCTCAGGATTGGGTGGGCTCAGCGATCTCTGACTGAAACTGCCAAATGTTCCACAAGAAGAGGAAGAAAAAGAGCTCCAATGGGACAGCTGAGCTCTGAACAGGAGTTTCTCCCATCCTTATCTCTGGGAGCCCTACATAAAGCAGATCCTGCCCTGGGAGCCCATCATGAGATGCGGTAAGCCTCAGAGAGGAGGATTGAGGCTAACAGAAAGCAAATGTCTACTTTGGCAGCATCCACAGCTGACGTCAGTGTATTTTTCTCTCCATTGTTAATGAAGAAAAGGTTATAAGAAGACAGCTCTGTGGAACACACTAAATACAAAAATGTTCTGTTTGACTCTGATCATTTGCACTTCCTATGATAAGCAGCATATGGCAGCAACCCCATTGTGTGAATGTACTAAATTAACAATTTAAAGATCTTTTCAGGCTTCCTTGGTGGCGCAGTGGTTGAGAGTCCGCCTGTCGATGCAGGAGACACAGGTTCGTGCCCCGGTCTGGGAGGATCCCACATGCCACGGAGCGGCTGGGCCCATGAGCCATGGCCGCTGAGCCTGCACGTCCGGAAAAGATCTTTCCCACAAAAGTTTATCTGCTGGGGAAGAAAATGGCAAAGGACTAAAACAAAAAGAATGACTCAAGCAAAGACACAAATATATGTTTGAATGTACATAATGAGCTTGATTCTGTTTGTAACCTGGTGTCCCCAGATTCCCTAGGTTTCTGGTGTTACCCTTTAACATCCAAATGAAATGGCTGGAACCTCCCATCCCACGTGCTGTGGGAAAGACTCCAACCCCTGCCAGGAATTGCTGGGGGAGCAGGGGGAGATTTTCATTCTGTAGACCCATCCAGGCTGAGCCTTCTTTCCGGCCATCACATTCAGCTCTACAGAGGTCGCCCTCTCTCACTGTCCTATTTCATGCCTTGCTGAACACAACCCAAAGCACTTTGTCCCCCAAAGAATCACAAACCCAGGGTTGTTGTGCATCGCCTGTTTTGACTAAAAGTTGGGGACATAGGAGGAACTGACAACACAGTAAGGTAAATGGCAACAAATAAAACTGTATTAGACATCCCTTGGTTGTTCCCTGGGATAGGGAATTTTTTCCTGCTGGTCATGCTCTGTCCCCCAGACTGCAGCTTGTCACCAACGTCTTGCCTTCCTCTACCCTCCTGATACCCTTTTCTTATGAACTCGAGTTCCCAGCTTCAACCCTCCTAAATAGTACTTATTTTCTGACGTAATGCCGTTACCTACCACATCGCACGCATGCGCACACGTACACACTCTAAACTATTCTCTGGGTCTAACTTTGCATTTCCAAATACCCCCAGTTAGTGTGCTCTACTAAACAAAGGATCTCCACCTCTAAATCTCCACCTTTTGATAGCAGAAAACCCTCACAGAATCTTCCAAGTTCCAGGATTTCCATCACCAAGCTATATCACAGGCTATACCATTGGAGGGAGGGACGGGGTCCGTTTTTTGAACTGTGCAGGGAAAGGTGCGGGGCGGGGGGGTTGCCTAATTGAAACTGGAATCATATTTGAGGGAAAGGGATGGAATAGATACTAGGTAGGCAACCAGTAGTTTCCCCTAGTTTTCTACCTCAGATCTTTGTAAATGGGGTAGGTGTGTGTGAATAATAACAGATTTGTTCCCCTTAGCTAGAACAAGTCTGGAAATATTGTGGAAGCATATTGCTCTGGAATCAAAGGAGATTTTACGGGCAATAGCAATGGATTATGCAAAAATATTAAGGAATCTCTAAACAGATCAAACAAGCTCCAAAACCCTGCATTCAAACTAACATATGGAATGATGTTTATGCCTCACGCTTGAGAAATAATGTTTTGTTTAACTCATTATGGAGGTGTACGATGAGAGTAACAATAATGAATTTGTGTGGATTGTGAACAGTAATGAATTTGTAGTTTTTCAAAACTGCATTCTAATGTGTTGTCTCATTTGATCATGCTTAAATGTGCTACAACTAAGGGAATCATTCTGCCAGTTTATTTTTTTAATATTTCATTTTCATTGATTAAGCCACCATTTTATGGAGATATTCAGCCTCCTCAAGTGCATTCTGACTTCAAGAAGCTGGTTAAGACTGCCCTGAGAGCAATGAGGAAGAAGCAATGGTTGATGATTTCAATCTGTAAAAAGGAAGAAAGATCAACCATTTTTATAGTTCTTCCTAGAGGAATCACGTTAAAACTAAATAATCTTATGTGAGTCCTGGCAACAATTTTTCCTTTTCACGAAAGAGTTGCTGCTTCTGAAATTTGGGGGAAAGTCATAAAATATCTGTTAATTAGTTTTATTTTTAAATATTATTTAATCAATCTAAAATGTTTTTAAATTATTGATTCCCAATATAGCCAAGCCAATCTTTTACCCTTAGCCAAAAATAAAAAACCAAAAACGGATTAAAATACATTAGAAGCATCCAACTGAACAGAAATTGTTTATGAATATGATGCCACAGAAAATAGTAATCTCAAGGTCCTCCTACAAAAAAGTTCACATTTCAACAGCTATATCTAACTTTCAATACATCATCTACATCATTCAGTTTGTCAGAATGAAATTCTCAGAATACTTATTTATTTCCTTTGAAGTATAGCAAATCCCTTTAAAATATTTATTATACCAGTTGAAGGACATTTACACTAAAACAGGTCAAAATTTTAAATTCAGAAAGTCAAAAAATACCATGAATTTGTAATAGCCTAAGACAAATTTGGCTACCTAGAGTTCGTGGGATGTGCTCTGTAAGTTAACTTCCATCTGTGTACACTGTGAACAAATTAAAATTTCCACAAAAGCAAATAATTTTGACATCTCCAATTCATGCATTCTCCTGAAAACTCATGACTCTAGCAGATCCAAGGAAAGAAACCACTGAGAAAAGGCTGTAATAATTTCAGGGAGAACATTTTACAGTTTGTGTTTCACTTCAATTATTTCTTTGCTTCTTGTGGATGTTTGATTTATTACTGCTGTCAAGAAAACTCCTCAGTTTCTAGTAAGAAGCTGAAGAAAGGCTGAGGCACCCACATCCCAGATGTCCAAGGTTCCAGACACATGGCATCTGTGCAAATATGAGTGATAAAGCTCTGGTTTCCAATTTTAGTTGATGGAAATCAAGCTTTCAATTTTTCCTATCCATCTACTGGTTATATCCCTTTTGAACTTTATACTTTAAAGTTTAAAACTCCAGGAATATTGTAAACTAATGAGCCAAAGACTTTATTTGAAGAAATAAAATTATTTTTAAAAGTATCATTCTTTTTAAAAGTATCACATAATAACAATACCCCAAATCCCTATGAAGCAGATTTACGAAAACAATCCAAATCTCAAATAACCCCAAATCTCCAGAGATAAACACATTTTTCTCAGGAAGGGAAAGACAGAAACACTGGAAAGCAAATCTATATTCAAAAAGTTTCAGTCTGAAGCATTCTGGCTAATGAAGTCTCAGAGGCTTATTCAGAAGACTTTATATCTACTAATAATTATAGCCATCAAGTTTCCAGAAGGTATACAATTTTGCATTTTGTCAGAAGTTTTCAGGTTTGTACATATTCTTGGGAATACTTAGTCTCAGTCTTAGGTTTGGGGTCATTTGGGGAGACTATGGTTGGAGACCAATAAATATGTACCCTGAGGGGTTTCACAAGTTGTTCCGGGCTCTCCATGTGCCTGTACTGAACACTGTTAGCTCCCTGCACAGAATCCTTTCTTCCTTCTTCCTTCCTACCAACTTAGGTTGAGCTCCCGCAGTAGCAGACCCTGAGGCAGGGATTTGTGGGCTACGAGTTTGTTTGAGAGGTTTGTTTGAGAGGTGATATGTGGAAGCACTGGTAGGAGTGTGAGGACGTGACACAGGAAGGGAAGGGAAGGGAAGGGAAGGAAGTAAATACAGTGTGTTGATGAGCCGATTATCACTGTGAGCAACGAACTCGGTACCCCTGGGGACGTAAAGGAGATGGTGGAACATGCTTAAGAGTTTTCCCTCCAAGGGACAGCATAAATTCTCATCCATCAGTGACTGAGGGCTGTTTCCAGAAGAATCAATTCCTCAGCACTTTTCAGTCTGCCCCACATGCAAGCCAAACACGTTCTTGTGAAATCCCTCAGATAGAGCAAATCCCAGAGAAATCCCTCCGAAAGAGAGAGAGAGAGAGACAGACAGACAGACAGACACTTGCCTAGGAAGTTATCAGCATGCATCAAAAATGGTGCCTAACAAGATGAGGGCAGGTATCAACAATCTCTGCTACACTAAACAAATACCAATTTTGTCCAGATATCCACTGCTCCCCAAAACACTATTGCCTCAGGAGAATGAGGCACCCATAGCTTTAAGGATGACTGAGACTGATATAAAATAATTTCATTTACATTTACAGTGATTTCAGAAATGGACCTGAAATTTATGGCAATTAAGTTATGGTTAGAGGTCATCAGAAAGGAAGGAAGATTCTAGGGAAAGTTTCTTTCTGTTAAAACAGACTGTTAAAAATACATTGTCTCTCTTTTTCTAGGGACAATGTCATGTCTGGTGGTGAGTGCTGGAGCTGCTGCAGCCATTTTGCCGCTTAATTGAGGAGGAAGCCAGCATTGAGAAGAGTTGTAAAGAACCTGTTCCTGACATCATTGGGCACATGAATCCACCGAGCCTGAATCCTGTCTTACTTCTGCACAGCTATTAATGAGGTATTTCCTTATGTTTAGGCCAATGTGTTTTAAGTTTTCTGTTTCTTGCTGCAAAAAGAATCTTCAACAATATTACCTATAGACTGAACAGGTAATATGAATTACTCATATAATTTCTACTACTTCCAGTGCTGTTGAGATTGGAAAATATTCATTCACAACTGTTACTAAAGTATTGATATTACCTATCCCATTTATTTCCTCAACCAAGAGCTAATAAAAATACCACAACTTGTAAGAGGGTTCATATAAATTTTTTATCTTAAAGAAGGATCCTTGCACTTGAAAAAATAAAAAACCATGGCTGAAGATAATGAGAAATACGCTATTTTATGGTTACAAAAGACCAACCCATTCTTAACATTTATATAGACTTTATCATTTATAAAACATTTTCATACCCATGCTCTCATTGCTTTTACAGCAAAGTTGTAAAGAAGTTTAAGCTAGTATTTTTATCATTCCCAAGTTATAAACATGTATATACATGAGGAAAGTGGGGCTCCAGGGTGGTAAGTGACCTGTTCATAGCCTTACAACTCTTAGGAACTTACTTACTCCAAGTCTCAAACCCAGCTCCTCTGATTAGAAGTACCAAGGTGTCTTCTTAGCTGTGAAGCCTGATAGCTAGTGAAACCTTATGCATTCCATCCTCTGTCCTTACTGGCCAGAAAAATCACCTACCACTTTTAGTTAAGGAGGATGAGATCCTATTAAGAAGTAAGACACCAGAATAGAAGTATACAGTGTAAATGAATTTCCAAGCACTTCTGGTAAGCAATTATGCTTAAAAGGGCTGCTTTGAGGAACACTGGAGTGTTCAATAGCCATCAACTTGCTTTCTGGAAATCATGTAGAGGGGGAAATTTCTTGAAATTTTCAAACAAACAAAAAATTTATACTTAAAAAGAGTTTTCCTTGATTTAGGCTCACCCTGGGTTTACATTTCTGCATTGTTCTCTAATACTTTAATTCATTTGGTTTTATTTCCATTTTATAATTCAAAGAGTAATACATGCTTGAAACACACAACATGAAAAACTAAGAAAATAGTTTTTTGATTTTTTAAATGCTTATAATAACATAAAAGAAGGCATGAATAAATGAAAGCACAGAGCATGTTCCTGGATAGGAAGACAATATTGTTAAGAAGTCAATGCTCATTCAATTAATATATAAATTTAATGTAATTTCCATTGAAATCTCAATGGGATTTGTTTTTGTCAAAATAATTCTAAAGTTTTTATCAGTCAGGTTTAAGTTGAATTCTGATGAATAGAAAATCCCAAATAACAGTGGCAAAAACAAAATTAGACTATTTTTCTCTCAAGTAGGCAGAACCCCTAGGTAAGAGGAATAGGGTTGACCTAACCCTTCTTATATCTGGGGATTTGGCTCTTTTCACCTTATTACTCTGTCATTCCCAGTGCGTGGCTTCCCCTTGGGTCCAAGATGGCTGCTCAAGCTTCAGCGGTGATTGTCTGCAGGAGGAAAAAGGAAGGGGGTGGGGGGACGGCGTGTTCCTTTCCTTCAGAACTCTCCCCAGAAATTGAACACACCACTTCTACTTAAAATCCATTGGCCAGATACCAATCATACAGCCACACTTAACTTCCAGGGAGGTTTGGAACTGTGGTCATTATTCTTGGCAGCAGGTACTCACCTAAAAACTGAGGGTTTTATTAGTATGAAAGAAGGTGAGAGTGGGTTTTTTTAATATTTTATCTTTTATTATTATTGGGATTTTTTTGGCATGGCATGTGGGATCTTAGTTCCCCAATCTGGGATTGGACTGCACCCCCTGCAGTGGAAGTGTGGAGTCTTAACCACTGGACCACCAAGGAAGTCCCAAAAATGGGTTTTGAAAGACTGTTAGCAATGTCTATCATATCATTTGCCTTCTATATATTAAATAGCTACAATTATTAAATTATACCTACTGAAGAATTAAATAACAGATAAATTGATCAAAATATAAATCTCAAGAGTTTGTAAGAATTTAGTATATGATTTTTAAAAGGCAGTGGAAATTATAATCTTGGGGAGAAAGACTTTTAAGCATGATATCAATGTCAGAAACACAAAAAACTACTAGTTTTGACTATATAAAAAATTGTAATGCAAAATTTCTATACACCAAAAATGACCATAAAATAAAATAAAGCAAAACAAAATTAAAATCCAGAGGGAAAATTCCAGCATATGGGATGGGGAAAAAAGGGTTACTACTTTTAATATCTAAAGAGCCCTTAAAAATTAGTGATGACACTATTTATAAAAGCCAAGACATGGAAGCAACCTAAATTTGTCTATCAACAAATGAATGGATAAAGAAGATGTGGTACATATATACAATGGAATATTACTCAGCCATAAAAAAGAATGAAATAATGCCATTTGCAGCAACATGGATGGACCTAGAGATTATCATACTAAGTGAAGTAAGTCAGAAAGAGAAAGACAAATACAATATGATGTCATTTATATGTGGAATCTAAAATATGAAATAAATCAATGTCCATGAAATGGACACAGACTCACAGATATAGAGAACAGATTTGTGGTTGCCAAGGAGGGGGTGGAGGAGGGAAGAATTGGGAGTTTGGGATTAGGAGATGCAAAGTATTATATGTAGAATGGATAAACAACAAGGTCCTACTGTAGAGCACAGGGAACTATATTCAATATCCTGTAATAAACCATAATGGAAAAGAATATGAAAAAATATATATATCATTTATAATATATATACTTTTTCATATTCTTTTCATATTCATAAAGTATATAAAAAGTGTATGTATATCTGAATCACTTTGCTGTATAACAGAAATTAACATAACATTGTAAATCAACTATACTTCAATAAATAATTTTTTTTTAAATTACTGATGGCAGACCTCCACTTCCAGCTGATATAGAATAACAAGGACTAGATTTACCCTCTTACATGAAACAACTAAAAACCTGGACAGATATATGGTGCAGCAGTTTCCAGGACATTAGACATCAGGTAACAGTGATCCTTGGGAGACAAGAAACCAGCATGATAGGCTCTAAAATTGCCCCAGATTATTCCCTTGCTAGAGTTTCCAGGCTGCAGCAGGGTGGGGGAAACACAGTAGAGCCCACAGATATCCTAGGTGAAGGAGGCAAAGGTGAGAGACCAGGGAGATCAAGGAAGCTGGAGTTCACAGGGCAGAGGACCTAAGAAAAAGAGGTACACAGAGGAGTCCAGAGATGTGTAGAAGTGTTCCCTCAAGTATCAGCAGAGTACTGATCAGTGTATGTGTTTGAGGAAATATCTGAGGCTACCCAAAAGGATTTGAGGGAATAGTTCCCAGAGCTCACAGAGGCAGGAGTGAGTGCCCACTCTTGCCAGCTACACTGAAAAATCTCATAATTCATGGAGCACCAGGTAGAGTTCTCTGAAGGGTCTTGCCTCAACAGTGATAAATAATGAACCCTAGAATAAACGATGCTCTCGTCCCTCCTAACAAATCTTATAAGCAAGACCAAAAGGCTCAAACTGTTTCCAATTAACTAAACTGCATCTCAGAACAAAGCTCAAGAATGTTCACAGGAAAATAAAAATATCCAGCATCAAATGAATTAAAATCCACACTATCTGGCATCTAATAAAATGACTAGATAAGCAAAGAAGTAGAAGAATATAACCCATGGTGAGGAAAAAGAAATCAATCAATCAAAATTGACTCAGAACTGACACAGATGTGTGAATGAGCAGACACATACATTGAAACAATTATATAACTGTGTTCCATATGTTCAAAAGCCTGAGGAAAGACAGAATATGTTAAGCAGAGACATGGAGGATAATTTTAGAAAATCAAAATTCTAGAGATGAAAACTAAAATGTCTGAGATGGAAAATACACTGGATGAGATTCATGGTATATTAAATATTGCAGAAGAAAATATGCGTAACCATGGAGACACTACCCAAAATGAAAACTATAAAACCACCAATCCAAGGCTCAATGAGTGTCAAGCACAAGAAATAAAACTTTACCAAGACACATCATAATAAAATTACTTAAAACCAATAGCAAAGAGAAAAATCTTAAAAGCAGACCTGACCCTTCAGGGCGGCATCCCAAAGGAATCTGGCTGTCAGCCTGGCAGACTAAAATAGGTGACTCTGCTTTTGCCCCACCTGTGACAGGAACCAGAGAACATGAATGACTTTAGCCAAGCTCTGAGACACCTTTAAAAACACTAACTGCTCAGAGCAGAGCATCTTGTGTGGTTCATTCTGAATAAGTGTTGATGGATACGTGCTCATTAAGAGCAAGTCTTTGATGTGGGCTGATCTTGAGCTTACATTTGTTCATAATCTAGACCCAGTTTTATATTTAGATACATGAATGTTTTGGTCACTTTTTAGGTAATATTTATTTCATCTGCAGTTTGTGAAAAGTCATTCAGAGGAGACAACAGCAAGAATAGCAAACACAGACTTGATACAGACTTGATACAGATGTGTAACGTGTTTCCCCATCCGTTTAAGGTAAGTCTCTCCAAAGCATAAAAGTTTTCCTCCTTTCCCCTTGAAGGAGAATGATTGGGTTTGTCAGTATCTGGAGTGGAAGAGTTTTCTTTTCTTCTGGCGATGCCAAAAGAAATAGATGGCAGATGCGCCCGAAGGCTCAGGTGTTGCAATAAAAACCTCTCTCCATGCCCAAGGCAGCAGCTGAATTGACTTTGGCCTGGACATGGCCTCTGGACTTCGGTGAGGGATCCAGAAGAGAGGCCACGCCCTCTGAGTGCTGGCAGCTCCAGAGGCCCAGAAGAGGTAACACTGCCAGGTCTCGCCTACTCGGGGGCCACATTGCTCTTTTACACCCTGCCCTAGCTCTCCTTCCTCAACCTCCAGCTAAGGGAAGGAAAAGAAAGAGCCACAGAAGGGCCTCTCAGGAGTAAGAGCCACATGCATTCCCGTTCATATGAGTTGGAAAGATGCCCCGCTTTTTCCCCTGATAACTCCAGGGTCCAAGAACAACATATAAACACTTTTATGAATATTTTCCTTTGGCCTTCAGTCTCTCACAGGCCCCACTGATTTCTGGTTGAGAGTGGAGCCCCAAATCCAAGCACTAGCTATTTCACTTTGATTTTTCATTCATTCATTCAGCAAATATTTATTGAGCACCTAATGGGAGTCAAGAACTCTACTGGGAATTCAAGATGTGCAACATCTGATATGCTCCCTCCCCTCGTGGAGCTTATAGTCCAGTGCAAGAAAAATGCGTGAATCAAACTATTGCACAAGATGATGGAAAATGGCAACAGTGACAGGTACACTACAAACATGTGTGGTGGTGTGAGAGGAGTTGACCAATGGTGAGTGGGGATAAGACCAATATGGTGTATGTGCTTATTATACAAATGAGTACTTTATAATACATGGTTATTATATTTACGTGGAAATTGTGGCACATATGGTTTACCTAAAACCTTGTAACTTTGAGTGGTGTGATAACAGAATAGCATAATAAGAGATTTGTAGTCAGAAGACATGAGTTTGCATTCTAGCTGTCTGTCAGATGTGTGCTCACAGACAAGCTTTGAGCTCCTCCTTTCTCGCTATGTGTAAAAGGGAAATAATACTACCTATTCCTCCTAACTTACAGATTTCTTGAAGAAATAAATAAGATGGCATATGTAAAAGCACCTGTAAACTCTATATAGGTATAGGAAGATTCATTTTATCTTTATCAATGAGGCATACGTCCCCTGGCTTTGTTATTATCTAGGGACAGCATGTTGAGGTGATAAATTAGGGCTTTTCTCTTCCAGACTTTAGGATACCAGCACTAGCCCAGCATCCTTTAACATGAAGCTGCTTTTCTTTCTTTTTTTTTTTTATTAATTAATTTATTTATTTTTGGCTGCGTTGGGTCTTCATTGCTGCGTGCGGTCTTTCTTTAGTTGTGGTGAGCACAGGCTACTTTTCCTTGCAGTGCGCAGACTTCTCATTGCGGTGGATTCTCTTGTTGCAGAACACGGGCTCTAGGCGCACGGGCTTCAGTAGTTGTGGCACATGGGCTCAGTAGTTGTGGCTCACAGGCTCCAGAACGCAGGCTCAGTAGTTGTGGTGCATGGGCTTAGTTGCTCTGCAGCATATGGGAATTTCTCGGACCAGGGCACGAACCCGTGTTCCCTGCATTGACAAGCAGATTCTTAACCACTGCACAACAAGGGAAGCCCCTGCTTTTCCTTTATGTGGCCCATAAAATCTGAATCCTTGGGGAAGGCCTGACTTTAGCATATGGCTCGAAACCAAAGGATGGGGAGGATGGGGCCAAAGGCAGTCAGGGAGCATGGAGACTTGGTGTCTCTTTACAGCTTCACCGCTTGCCAGGAGGGCAGGTGTGGAGTCCCCTGGGGCCCAGGTGAGGGTCTGAGACTCTGAAAGAGGAGGTGCAGGAGTAGAGGGGAACGTGAACACCAGGCAGGTCCCAGCTGGGAAATAAAATGGGTCAAACCAGGAGCACTTCTTACTCACAAATCAAAGGGAAAGTCTCGGTGGGCAAGTCACCAGGAGCGTGCTGGCCCCCCGCCAAAGGAAAAACGGAAAGGCTTATAGACTTCCATTAAAACACATGCCCAGAAGTAAGCAGAGTTGTTTTCCCTGATGAGAAGATAGGAGAAGGAGGCAGTGCTGCCTCTGTCCCCTCAGGAGCCTCTCACTCATTGTAGCACATTCTGCAGGGCAACAGTGTCTCATCACACATGCCTTGCAGCTCCAAGCATAACAGCTCATATTTGTTGTATGATTTTAACTGAATCAAACTCAAGGTGAACGAAAAGAAATCAATTCATAACTGTTTTCTGAGCACACAACATGTACAATGAACTCTGTCGAGTGTGTACAAGGTGAGACTATAAAGAAAAGAGGATGTAACATTTTATTTAATACATTGTTCATTGATTTATACCTTATTTATAATTTTTCAATATTTAGACATATGGCACTGGGTCTCCATCTGTACCCTTACCACAAGTCCTGCAATGGTGAAGAAAAAGCTTGGCCTCAGAGAATTATTTTAAGTAGCACCATGATAAATTAGTGATAGCGAGAGAAGTTCCACAGTCTAGCAGGCTTACTAATTGCGTCCTTAATATATATTGGTGAATTAAGTGTTTAGAAGCCAATATTTATCACAGCCTTTTTCTGACAAAATGCCCATTAACAGAATGGGAATTTATAGAAAGTACTTTTTCTTTTAAAATATTTAGGTATTCAATAAAGGTTTCTTGATATCCCCATTTAAAAAAAAATAGCAAAGAAAAGGCTCAGCCTTTGGTGCTAGAGGCAGAGAAGCAGGCAAGGCCTCACCAGATCATTTGGGGCACAGTTTGCCAAAATTCTCTACCTGCTTATTGCCCCTGCTGCCCACGTTCTAAGCCTCATTCTCTCACCTTGCCAGCAATTGCCTTTCAGCAATGTTCTCTTTGGCTTAAATCAGTCAGAATTCATTTCGGTGGCATGCAACTAAGTACACTAAATGGAGAAAAGACTCTTCAGCGGCCTGTGAGTTAGCTGAATGGCACGGAACCACCTAAATAAAATAAAGCCCCTTCTTCTGCTAGCAGCTTCTATTCAGGAGCCTGATTCTCAGTTTATGAAAGGTGTAGCCTTTCCAGGGCTTGCATGATCCAGGGAGAGTAAACTGCTCTCTGTAATCACAGACACAGTCAGAGGCCTCTGGGGATTGTAACCTGCACAGCTGTGGGTCTGGGAAATATTGTTTTGGCTGTTTCCAGCTAAGGCCTTAAGCCTGAGTCACCTTTGGGACTTATATGCAAAGGATCACTCTCCAGTCACAGGTTCAGACATCCCATCTCTGGGAGGTCTCAAAAGTGAAAAGTTGGAGAGACTTAGACCCAGAAGAAAAAACAATTGACAAGAGCGTACCATGCCTTGGCAGGGCCTCTCTCACCCAGATTTCAACTAAGGTCTTCCCCATCTTGTGCCATGATCCCAAATTCATTAGGGATCCCTATCTTATGGCATTATAAACTATTCTGGAACTGTACATAAAAGCACACACACTCTTAAATACAGCCCCCTCCACACACACACACACGCACATACATTTTATTTACATAGGAGGAAGGCAAAGACCATCAGGAGAGTCGCCCATATGTTCATTGTGATTATTGATTAGTGGTAAGATTATAGGTGATTTTTTTTTCTCTGCTTATTTGACCTTCCTACCTTTTCAACAATAAACAGATTGTATTTACGTAAAATTCAAGGAACATGAAAAAGAGAAAACGGAAAAGGGGGGAGTTCAAATCCTAAAACTGAGAGTTTAAGATTTACACATGAGCACTAGATTAACACTCATGAGTCTCCTCAACTGATAAACTCGGGCAAAATCTTATTAGTTCCATTTGTTGAGGACTTCAGCATTATAACAGACTCAAAGTTGCCCTGGAATCACCCCTTGATTATGTGTCAATATTTCCCTCAAAAACATATTTAATAATCTTGTCTCTATCATTGTGCCTATTGTGTTGGCTTGCATGTGTTTTCATTCTATGGAACTTCATTGAGGATTCTTGGAAGCATTATAAACATGCATCACTCGATCTCCCATACAGAAGCCTTTTTTTCTCTCTCCTCACTCTTCGTTAATCTGAAGAATATTAAAGGCCCTTTGTCTTCAGCTAGAAATTAATTATCATGTTGCAGAACAAGCAGGGAATCCTCAGTTGGCCAGTTCTCACCTAAAGTTTGGAAGCTAAGTTGAAATTCAGGCCTCATTCTTCCTTCCATTCAAACTTCAGGGACATCCTCATAGCTCTCAGAGAGATTTTTTTCTCCCCTTCTATTTCAAAGAAGTTTGTAATCATTTGCCAAAGCTAATATGTTTATGATGGAAACATATTAAATTCTCAACCTAAATTTGCCTCATTGTTCGTAGGGACAAACAGTCAAGATGCCAAATAAGCTGGTATTCTATACTAAAGGAAAATCTGAAATCAGTCTCTACAGTTATGGAGCCTATAGAGTTCTCCATGTGGTGCTCAGAGGGAGAATGAAAAATCCAGAAGAATAAGTATCTGCAGAAGGTGGGAACAGGAAGAGGCAAATCATTTTTCACAGTTTCATTTAAGCAGCAAGAGCTAGATGTAGGAAGTATGGGAGGAGACTGGTTACAAGCATGATTCTGGCAATCGAACAGATCTGAATGCAAATCCCAATCCCACCATACATCAGCCTTATGATCTTGAAGAAAGTACTTCATCTCTCTGTGTGCTGACTTCCTCATCTATAAAAAGGGAATTCTAATAGTATCTATTTCAGAGTTCTTTTTTTCCTGTTTGGTTTTACATCTTTGTTTTGTTCTGTTTTATTTTTAAGGATGCACTAAGACATACCACATAGAGTATCGAGCACCATGTCCAGACCATAGTTCTCAATAAACATTGGTCTTTCAAACTCTATCTGGGGGATACTTCCAGTCATCATGGATTAACAGGAATCAGATTTACCCTCCTGCCTGGACAACTTAAAAACCAGACAAAATTTTTGAAGCAAAAATTTTCAAGACATTGGACACAAAGCAACAAAGGACAATGATCCCTAATTTGATCATTCCAATCAAATTTCCCAGCTGTTTTTTTTTGTTGTTGTTAAAACTTACAAACTGATTCTCAAATTCACATAGAAACAACTCTGACAAAGAAAAATAAATTTGGAAGACTTCTACTACGTTACTTTAAGACTTATTTAAAAGCTACAGTAATTAAAACTGTATGTTATTGGTGTCCAAGTAAACAAAGATCAATGTAACAAAATATAGAATACAGAAATAGACCCACACATGTATGGTCAACTGTTTTTATTACAAAGGCACAAGGGAAATTCAGTCTGGAAAGAATAGTGTTTTCAACAGATATTTTGGGGTCAAGTGGATATCCAAATGCCAAAAAAAAAAAAAAAAGCTAACTTGAATTCATATCAAATCTCACACCAAGTATAGAAATTAACTCAAAATGGATCATAGACCCAAATGTAAAACCTAAAACTAAAATTTCTAGAAGAATACATAGGAAAAAATATTTGTAACCATGAGTTAGGCAAAAATTTCTTAGGTAACATCAAAAGCAAGAGCCTTAAATGAATAAAAATGTATAACTTTTTTTTGATCTGCCTCAAAATTAGGAATGTCTCTCCTTTGAAAAACACTGTTATGAGAATAAAAAGAAAATTCACAGATTAAGAGAAAATATTTGCAAATCATATATCTGATAAAGAGCTTACATCCACAATTTGTAAAGAATCTTCAAAACTAAATAGTAAAAAAATAAGCAATCAAATAAAAAGTCAACAAAAAACCAAGCAACTTCATCAAAGAAGATATATGGATGCAATAAAAAGAAAGAAGAAAGAAGAGCATATCCTCAGCATCATTTGTCATTAGTGAAATGTGAATTAAAACCACAATGAGATACCACCACTACATACCTACTAGAATAAGAAAGACTGACCTTACGAAGAGTTGGTAAGAATATGGAGTAACCAAAACTTTCATACACTGCTCAAGGAATGTAAGATGGCATAACATTTTGGAAAGTAGTTAGTTTCTTAAAAATTTAACCATCCAGCTACCATATGACCCAGACATCTCACATCTAAGTATTTACCCAAGAGAAATGAAAGCATATGTTCACAACAAAGACTTGTACACAAATGTTTATAGCAGCATTATTTGTAATAGCCCAAGACTGGAAACAATCCAAATGTCTAATAAGTGAATGGATAAACAAATTGTGGTATATCCATACAATGGTATACTACTCAGCAATAAAAAGGAATGCACTATTGATACACACAAAGGATGAATCACAAAATAATTATACTGAGTAAAATAAGCTATACAAATAAAAGAGAGAGAGAGAAAGATGCTGTATGATTCCATATATATAAAACTCTAGAAATTTAAATGAATTTATGACAGAAAGCAGATAAGTGGTTGCCTGGGGGCATGGAGAGTGGTGTGATGGAGGGATTATAAAGGAACACAAGGACACTTTGGGGATTTGTAGACATGTTTATTATCTTGATCGTAATGATAGTCTCATGGGGATTTACACATGTCAAAAACTCATCAAAAGAGGGAAGAGATATGGGGATATATGTATATGTATAGCTGATTCACTTGGTTATAAAGCAGAAACTAACACACCATTGTAAAACAATTATACTCCAATAAAGATGTTAAAAATATTTTTTAAAAAAATGAAGCAACATGGTAAAGAAAAAAAACTCATCAAATTGTACACTTTAAATAACTTTGTTCATAGTCAGTTATACCTCAATGAAGATTTTTTTTTAACTCATCTAATCATTTTTTAAAAGTCTGTCTGTGAAATGATGACTGTACAATTTATTCACTGTAGCATTATTTTTAATAGAAAATTGTAAACAATCCATACCATTAATAAAGTTCTGGATAAATATGCTATGGTGCATCCATATATTAAAATATATATGGAAAGGGGCTTCCCTGGTGGTGCAGTGGTTGAGAGTCCACCTGCCGATGCAGGGGACATGGGTTCATGCCCCGGTCCGGGAAGATCCCACATGCCGTGGAGTGTCTGGGCCCGTGAGCCATGGCTGCTGAGCCTGCACGTCCAGAGCCTGTGCTCCGCAGCGGGAGAGGCCACAACAGTGAGAGGCCCGTGTACCGCAAAAAAAAAAAAAAAAAAACCAAAAAAAAACACACACACACACAAAATATATATATATATATATATATGGAAAGATCTCCAAGATGTTCTGATAAGGGCAAAAGGCAAGGTCAGAAGATTCTTCTAGAGCTCTGATCTTGAGTAGACATTCACACTCCCTTCCATGAGTACTGAATGGGGAAGTCTGGAGGCTCCAGAATACTAGGGAACTATATTCAAGTGTTTATTTAAAGACGCCCATTGATTTGGGATCCTGACTTTTGTCCTCTGCAATTTAAATTAAAAGTTTATATTTACATGTGTGTGTTTAAATGTTGGAGATAAGAATCTGTATTCATTACCAATATATTCAATATATTATATATTTGCTCATATATATATAAAGATATTCTAGATGGATTCCAAAAAGTGGAAAACCATGGAAAAGAAATAGGCAGATGGCAGAATAAGTATAGCAAGGAGCTTTTAAAAATTAACTTGATAATCTATATCAAAATCTTTCTGAATCTTTAAAAAAAATAGAAAAATTCTGCCTAGGGACTAAGGAAAAGGAGAATTTCTAATGATGACTCTGAAAAGGTATATTTATTCAGAAATCTGGAACTAAGACCTCACAACTTCCTCATCCAAGAGAAAAAGTACATAAAATAACTAAACTTCAAAGATGCAGAATCTTTTTTGGGACTTTTCCCCCTAGTTTCTAAGACCTTTTACTGAATTTCACAAAGCTTATTTCAGTTCCAGTTTTCTGATATATGCTGCTGAATTTTTAGTCTTGTAATACCTTCATAAAATGGATTAAAAGTGTTAACAACTTCATAGTTATTGGTATATTCCTAATAGATAATGACCAATATTCAAGACGTTTATCTGTTCTTCTCTTTTTCTGTTTTTCCCCCTCTTGCCAGCCCCTGTCTTACTTTCTTGTAGGTCAAATATTAAACAGTCAATGTCAAAAGTTACTTGCAGGCAAATAAGGAAGTAAAATAATTGTTATTTTTTTCAAACAATAGTTTAGTTCCAGAATCCATATGAAAATGAGTGGTTAACTGTGCTTAGCCTTATTAAATGAAAAAAGAAAGGATATTGCAAGCATCACACACACAAAAATAAAGGAATTATTAAATCTCATTTATAGTACCATGAAATCTATACAATTCAGCTGAAAAACATTTGCCCACGGATGGCTGCCTCATTGTGAGCAGATGTTGCCTTCAAAGAATTTTAGACAACAGTGGGTGAAGAGCTTTCCAAATACAATTTAAATGTATACATCTATATTTATGTGTTACCCAATGTCCAGTGGCATAGATACATTTTTTTATCTGGGATTCAACTTCTTCATGATTGCCTTGATCTGTGTAATAAGTTTCAAGAATTGTGACCTTCACCATATCCCAAAACTAAAAGGATTTGGCAAGAAAAAATAAAAGTTTGATTTTTCTCTTCATTCACTCATCAAGGATATTATTTGCTATTTGTTTGGTTCTTTATTTCTTTGGCTCAACATCTGTTTTATTGGAAAGACATGTGTGATGTAGAGAAAATTAAACCAGGATTATTTCCTGGCAATCAACAACCAAAAGTGAATACTAAATTTGTTGGTCATTAAAGCCTTAAAGAGTATTTAGAGGAAGGAGTATTTCTTTCTCTTATTTCATTTATAGTGGAAAATCAAAAACTGGATTCTGGAGGAATCATCTCCTGATGATTTTTTTTAATGTTTTTATTTTCTTTGTGAATCTAGTGGAGATTGCACATTTCAGCAGAGATGGCCAATACACTGAGGTTTTGTTTTTTGCTTTATAACAAATTTAATCAGTTATACATATACATATGTTCCCATATCCCCTCCCTTTTGCGTCTCCCTCCCACCCTCCCTATCCCACCCCTCCAGGCGGTCACAAAGCACCGAGCTGATCTCCCTGTGCTATGCGGCTGCTTCCCACTAGCTATCTACCTTACGTTTGGTACTGTATATATGTCCATGCCGCTCTTTCACTTTGTCACAGCTTACCCTTCCCCCTCCCCATATCCTCAAGTCCATTCTCTAGTAGGTCTCTGTCTTTATTCCTGTCTTACCCCTGTGTTCTTCATGACATTTTTTTTTCTTAAATTCCATATATATGTGTCAGCATACAGTATTTGTCTTTCTCTTTCTGACTTACTTCACTCTGTATGACAGACTCTAGGTCCATCCACCTCATTACAAATAGCTCAATTTCATTTCTTTTTATGGCTGAGTAATATTCCATTGTATATATGTGCCACATCGTCTTTATCCATTCATCTGTTGATGGACACTTAGGTTGTTTCCATCTCCGGGCTATTGTAAATAGGGCTGCTATGAACATTTTGGTACATGACTCTTTTTGAATTATGGTTTTCTCAGGGTATATGCCCAGTAGTGGGATTGCTGGGTCATATGGTAGTTCTATTTTTAGTTTTTTAAGGAACCTCCATACCGTTCTCCATAGTGGCTGTACCAATTCACATTCCCACCAGCAGTGCAAGAGTGTTCCCTTTTTTCCACACCCTCTACAGCATTTATTGTTTCTAGATTTTTTGATGATGGCCATTCTGACTGGTGTGAGATGATATCTCATTATAGTTTTGATTTGCATTTCTCTAATGATTAGTGATGTTGAGCATCCTTTCATGTGTTTGTTGTCAGTCTGTATATCTTCTGTGGAGAGATGTCTATTTAGGTCTTCTGCCCGTTTTTGGATTGGGTTGTTTGTTTTTTTGTTATTGAGCTGCATGAGCTGCTTATAAATTTTGGAGATTAATCCTTTGTCAGTTGCTTCATTTGCAAATATTTTCTCCCATTCTGAGGGTTGTCTTTTGGTCTTGTTTATGGTTTCCTTTGCTGTGCAAAAGCTTTTAAGTTTCATTAGGTCCCATTTGTTTATTTTTGTCTTTATTTCCATTTCTCTAGGAGGTGGGTCAAAAAGGATCTTGCTGTGATTTATGTCATAGAGTGTTCTGCCTATGTTTTCCTCTAAGAGTTTGATAGTGTCTGGCCTTACATTTAGGTCTTTAATCCATTTTGAGCTTATATTTGTGTATGGTGTTATGGTGGGATCTAATCTCATACTTTTACATGTCCCTGTCCAGTTTTCCCAGCACCACTTATTGAAGAGACTGTCCTTTCTCCACTGTACATTCCTGCCTCCTTTATCAAAGATAAGGTGACCATATGTGCGTGGGTTTATCTCTGGGCTTTCTATCCTGTTCCATTGATCTATCTTTCTGTTTCTGTGCCAGTACCATACTGTCTTGATTACTGTAGCTTTGTAGTATAGTCTGAAGTCAGGGAGCCTGATTCCTCCAGCTCCATTTTTCGTTCTCAAGATTGCTTTGGCTATTCGGGGTCTTTTGTGTTTCCATACAAATTGTGAAATTTTTTGTTCTGGTTCTGTAAAAAATGCCAGTGGTAGTTTGATCGGGATTGCATTGAATCTGTAGATTGCTTTGGGTAGTAGAGTCATTTTCACAATGTTGATTCTCCCAATCCAAGAACAAGGTACATCTCTCCATCTATTTGTATCATCTTTAATTTCTTTCATCAGTGTCTTATAATTTTCTGCATACAGGTCTTTTGTCTCCTTAGGTAGGTTTATTCCTAGATATTTTATTCTTTTTGTTGCAATGGTAAATGGGAGTGTTTCCTTGATTTCACTTTCAGATTTTTCATCATTAGTATATAGGAATGCAAGAGATTTCTGTGCATTACTTTTGTATCCTGCTACTTTACCAAATTCATTGATTAGCTCTAGTAGTTTTCTGGTAGCATCTTTAGAATTCTCTATGTATAGTATCATGTCATCTGCAAACAGTGACAGCTTTACTTCTTCTTTTCCAATTTGGATTCCTTTTATTTCCTTTTCTTCTCTGATTGCTGTGGCTAAAACTTCCAAAACTAGGTTGAATAAGAGTGGTGAGAGTGGGCAACCTTGTCTTGTTCCTGATCTTAGTGGAAATGGTTTCAGTTTTTCACCATTGAGGACGATGCTGGCTGTGGGTTTGTCATATAGGCCTTTATTATGTTGAGGTAAGTTCCCTCTATGCCTACTTTCTGCAGGGTTTTTATCATAAATGGGTGTTGAATTTTGTCAAAAGCTTTCTCTGCATCTATTGAGATTATCATATGGTTTTTCTCCTTCAATTTGTTAACATGGTGTATCACGTTGATTGATTTGCATATATTGAAGAATCCTTGCATTTCTGGGATAAACCCCACTTGATCATGGTGTAGGATCCTTTTAATGTGCTGTTGGATTCTGATTGCTAGTATTTTGTTGAGGATTTTTGCATCTATGTTCATCAGTAATATTAGCCTGTAGTTTTCTTTCTTTGTGAAATCCTTGTCTGGTTTTGGTGTCAAGGTGATGGTGGCCTCATAGAATGAGTTTGGGAGTGTTCCTCCCTCTGCTATCTTTTGGAAGAGTTTGAGAAGGATAGGTGTTAGCTCTTCTCTAAATGCTTGATAGAATTCGCCTGTGAAGCCATCTGGTCCTGGGCTTTTGTTTGTTGGAAGATTTTTAATCACAGTTTCAATTTCAGTGCTTGTGATTGGTCTGTTCACATTTTCTATTTCTTCCTGATTCAGTCTTGGCAGGTTGTGCATTTCTAAGAATTTGTCCATTTCTTCCAGGTTGTCCATTTTATTGGCATAGAGTTGCTTGTAGTAATCTCTCATGATCTTTTGTATTTCTGCAGTGTCAGTTGTTACTTCTCCTTTTTCATTTCTAATTCTATTGATTTGAGTCTTCTCCCTTTTTTTCTTGATGAGTCTGGCTAATGGTTTATCAATTTTGTTTATCTTCTCAAAGAACCAGCTTTTAGTTTTATTGATCTTTGCTATCATTTCCTTCATTTCTTTTTCATTTATTTCCGATCTTATTTTTATGATTTCTTTCCTTCTGCTAACTTTGGGATGTTTTTGTTCTTCTTTCTCTAATTGCCTTAGGTGCAAGGTTAGGTTGTTTATTCGAGATGTTTCCTGTTTCTTAAGGTAGGATTGTATTGCTATAAACTTCCCTCTTAGAACTGCTTTTGCTGCATCCCATAGGTTTTGGGTCATCGTGTCTCCATTGTCATTTGTTTCTAGGTATGTTTTAATTTCCTTTTTGATTTCTTCAGTGATCACTTCGTTATTGAGTAGTGTATTGTTTAGCCTCCATGTGCTTGTATTTTTTACAGCTCTTTTCCTGTAATTGATATCTACTCTCATAGCATTGTGGTCAGAAAAGATACTTGATACAATTTCAATTTTCTTAAATTTACCAAGGCTTGATTTGTGACCCAAGATATGATCTATCCTGGAGAATGTTCCATGAGCACTTGAGAAAAATGTGTATTCTGTTGTTTTTGGATGGAATGTCCTATAAATATCAATTAAGTCCATCTTGTTTAATGTATCATTTAAAGCTTGTGTTTCCTTATTTATTTTCATTTTGGATGATCTGTCCAGTGGTGAAACTGGGGTGTTAAAGTCCCCTACTACAATTGTGTTGCTGTCGATTTCTCCTTTTATGGCTGTTAGCATTTGCCTTATGTATTGAGGTGCTCCTATGTTGGGTGCATAAATATTTACAATTGTTATATCTTCTTCTTGGATCGATCCCTTGATCATTATGTAGTGTCCTTCTTTGTCTCTTCTAGCAGTCTTTATTTTAAAGTCTATTTTGTCTGATATGAGAATTGCTACTCCAGCTTTCTTTTGGTTTCCATTTGCATGGAATATCTTTTTCCATCCCCTTACTTTCAGTCTGTATGTGTCTCTAGGTCTGAAGTGGGTCTCTTGTAGACATCATATATATGGGTCTTGTTTTTGTATCCATTCAGCCAATCTGTGTCTTTTGGTGGGAGCATTTAGTCCATTTACATTTAAGGTAATTATCGATATGTATGTTCCTATTCCCATTTTCTTAATTGTTTTGGGTTCATTATTGTAGGTCTTTTCCTTCTGTTGTGTTTCTTGCCTAGAGAAGTTCCTTTAGCATTTGTTGTAAAGCTGGTTTGGTGGTGCTGAACTCTCAGCTTTTGCTTGTCTGTAAACGTTTTAATTTCTCCATCAAATCTGAATGAGATCCTTGCTGGGTAGAGTAATCTTGGTTCCAGGTTTTTCTCCTTCATCACTTTAATTATGTCCTGCCACTCCCTTCTGGCTTGTAGAGTTTCTGCTGAGAGATCAGCTGTTAACCTGATGGGGATTCCCTTGTGTGTTATTTGTTGTTTTTCCCTTGCTGCTTTTAATATGATTTCTTTGTGTTTAATTTTTGACAGTTTGATTAATATGTGTCTTGGCGTATTTCTCCTTGGATTTATTCTGTATGGGACTCTCTGTGCCTCCTGGACTTGATTAACTATTTCCTTTCCTATATTAGGGAAGTTTTCAACCATAATCTCTTCAAATATTTTCTCAGTCCCTTTCTTTTTCTCTTCTTCTTCTGGAACCCCTATAATTTGAATGTTGGTGCGTTTAATGTTGTCCCAGAGGTCTCTGAGACTGTCCTCTGTTCTTTTCATTCTTTTTTCTTTATTTTGCTCTGCAGCAGTTATTTCCACTATTTTATCTTCCACCTCACTTATCCGTTCTTCTGCCTCAGTTATTCTGCTATTGATCCCATCTAGAGTATTTTTCATTTCATTTATTGTGTTTTTAATCGATGCTTGATTCATCTTTAGTTCTTCTAGGTCCTTGTTAACTGTTTCTTGCATTTTGTCTATTCTATTTCCAAGATTTTGGATCTTGGAAATAGAATCTTGGATTATCTTTACTATCATTATTCTGAATTCTTTTTCAGGTAGACTGCCTATTACCTCTTCATTTGTTAGGTCTGGTGGGTTTTTATCTTGCTCCTTCTCCTGCTGTGTATTTTTCTGTCTTCTCATTTTGCTTATGTTACTGTGTTTGGGGTCTCCTTTTTGCAGGCTACAGGTTCATAGTTCCCGTTGTTTTTGGTGTCTGTCCCCAGTGGCTAAGGTTGGTTTAGTGGGTTGCGTAGGCTTCCTGGTGGAGGGGACTAGTGCCTGTGTTCTGGTGGATGAGGCTGGATCTTGTCTTTCTGGTGGGCAGGTCCACGTCTGGTGGTGTGTTTTGGGGTGTCTGTGGACTTTTTATGATTTTAGGCAGCCTCTCTGCTAATGGGTGGCATTGTGTTCCTATCTTGCTAGTTGTTTGGCATAGGGTGTCCAGCACTGTAGCTTGCTGGTCGTTGAGTGAAGCTGGGTGCTGGTGTTGAGATGGAGATCTCTGGAAGATTTTCGCTGTTTGATATTATGTGGAGCTGGGAGGTCTCTTGTGGACCAGTGTCCTGAAGTTGGCTCTCCCACCTCAGAGGCACAGCACTGACTCCTGGCTCCTCAATTTGGGATGATTTGTTGTCTATTCATGTATTCCACAGATGCAGGGTACATCAAGTTGATTGTGGAGCTTTAATCCGCTGCTTCTGAGACTGCTGGGAGAGATTTCCCTTTCTCTTCTTTGTTCTCACAGCTCCCGGGTCTCAGCTTTGGATTAGGCCCCGCCTCTGCGTGTAGGTCGCCGGAGGGCTCTGTTCTTCGCTCAGACAGGACAGGGTTAAAGGAGCAGCCGCTTCAGGGACTCTGGCTCACTCAGGCCGGGGGGCAGGGAGAGGCACGGAGTGCAGGGCGAGCCTGCAGCGGCAGAGGCTGGCGTGACATTGCACCAGCCTGAGGCGCGCCGTGCGTTCTCCCAGGGAAGCCATCCCCGGCAGTGATGGGCTGCACAGGCTCCCCGGAAGGGCGACGTGGACAGTGACCTGCGCTCGCACACAGGCCTCTTGGCGGCAGCAGCCCCAGCATCCCACGCCTGTCTCTGGGCTCCGTGCTTTCAGCCGCGGCTCACGCCCATCTGTGGAGCTCCTTTAAGCAGCGCTCTTAATCCCCTCTCCTCGCGCACCAGGAAACCAAGAGGGAAGAAAAAGTATGTTGCCTCTTCGGCAGCTCCATAGTTTTCCCGGACTCCCTCCCGGCTAGCTGTGGCGCATTAGTCCCCTTCAGGCTGAGTTCTCGCTGCCAGCCCCAGTCCTCTCCCTGCGCTCTGACCAAAGCCCGAGCCTCAGCTTCCAGCACCACCCACCCCGGCGGGCGAGCAGACAAGCCTCTCTGGCTGGTGAGTGCCGGTCGGCACCGATCCTCTGTGCGGGAATCTCTCCACTTTGCCCTACCCAGGTACGTGGGGAGTTTCTTGCCTTTTGGGAGGTCTGAGGTCTTCTGCCAGCGTTCAGTAGGTGTTCTGTAGGAGTTGTTCCATGTGTAGCTGTATTTCTGGTGTATCTGTGGGGAGGAAGGTGATCTCTGCGTCTTACTCTTCCGCCATCTTCCCCGGAAATCTCCTACACTGAGTTTTATAAAGGGACAATTCTGAGTTTATTTTCTTAAATGGGTTTATACCTCCTATATAGTCCCCCTTTTTCTTGTAAGAAAACAAATGTCATTGGCTTTTCCTCATGTAGGAAATTGTATAAGTTTATTTTGTACATAGGTTTTTTCTGAAATCTAGTTTCTATAACTTGGTTCCAGAGCCAGCTTCATGGGTGTGTGATCTGTCCAGTAACACAGGACCCCTCACTCTGAAGGGCCCAATGCTTGAGTTAATGCTCTGTTGTCACCATCTTAGTACTCTTAATAATTAGAACAAGGGACCTCACATTTTCATCTTGAGCTGGGCCCCCAAAATTATGTAGCAGGCATGCTCGGTTCATGTAAACAATCATCAAAGTTCTAGTGAAAGAGTATCCTGGGCCTTATGAAGTAAAATAGAGGACATTTATTGAGCATTAGGTGCTGTTCTAAGAACTTTATGGGTATTAATTAATTTGAGCCTTAAGAAAACCACTACAAGGTACATGTGATCATTGGCCTCATTTTACAGATGCAGAAACTGAAACACAGAGGTTCATGAAATTAATCACTTGCTGAGTAAATTGAGGGGCCAGAATTAGATCCCAGACAGCCTGACTCCAGAGCCTGCTATGTTAAAAGTAGTGAGAGCAGTTAAAGATCATTTCAAAATCACGTGGCTTCCATAACAGAGTGCCAATCTTGTTTTGTGCCTCTATTTCCCATTTCCCTAGTTTCAGACTTTATCTGGGTAACCAGTATATTGTAGATGTTTGATTTAGCAGAATTTATAGGATGCCCCCATTTCTTTGATCCATGAAGTATCCCACCTGCAAGTATATCCACAGACCAAAGGATCACATTCTAATTCTTTTGGGAGCATCCATGTTACCATCAAAGCACCTGGGGTGTTTAAGGCTAACTTCCTAATTCACATATTTGCTAATCCAGAAGATATTCTTACTTTTTACTTCTTATTTAAGATGGACTCAGTTCTTTGGCTGAACTAAAAATGCATATTGCCCCATAAAACTTGCTTCAGCAGACTTCTAATTAGTTTGCCTTCTGTCAGCAATGGGGAAACCAGCTTCTGGACACTAATATTTTTCAGGCAGGGAAGGTAATAAAATCTGGCAGTCAGCAACTATGAATAAAAACAAAGAAAGCAGAAAGGAAGTCCCATTTTGTGAGACATGGCAACTCAAGGCCAAAACATCCATGTGGTAAGGGATTTACTTAAAAGTATTTTCAAACAAAGAAAAGAAGATGTAACATAAATACCTCACTGGAGGGAACATGATTGAAGGTGATAAAAAATATTGCCAACATACGCCCAGTGAAGACAACGAGAAAAGTTTAGACTGGTGGCTATGAGCTCTATAGCCTTAAGACCCGGCTTTAAATCCTGGCTTTATCAATTAATAGAAAGTGAAATCTTAGGCAAGGTTTTCTTTTTTTTGGCTGTGTTGGGTCTTCTTTGCTGCGCGGTCTTTCTCTAGTTGCCGTGAGCAGGGGCTACTCTTCATTGCAGTGCGTGGGCTTCTCATTGCGGTGGCTTCTCTTGTTGTGGCATGCGGGCTCTAGGGCACTCGGTCTTCAGTAGTTGTGACACGCGGGCTTCAGTAGTTGTGGCTCGAGGGGTCTAGAATTCACGCTCAGTAGCTGTGGCGCACGGGCTTAGTTGCTCCATGGCATGTGGGATCTTCCTGGACCAGGGCTCGAACCCATGTCCCCTGCATTGGCAGGCAGATTCTTAACGACTGCACCACCAGGGAACTCCCGGCAAGGTTTTCTTTTATGTAAAATGAACACCTACTATGTGCCAAGTGTTGTGCAAGTGTCAGAAAAAAAAACCCAACATGGTGCCTGCTTTTAAGACATTTCCATCTAGAGTGATAGTATAGTAGAATACTACTATTGCACATATATACGATAAGTATAGAAGATGGTGTGTTCTAGCATCACTCAGTATTCCACCTCTCTGAGGAACTGGTTATAACCTTACCGAGGGTTAATAGAACGACTTGCACTGGGATGTCCATTTCTGGCTTCTGAGTCCTCACTTCCAATGACACAAAGAGCTCATTCTGCTTCAGCATTCCTCAGGAGTGCTTACCAGAGCAGTGGTAGGCCCGACACTGGACTTCAGCAGCTAATGGTGTTTAGGGTTCTTGCCTTGAAGCATCTGAAGTACTGGATTCATGAAGATGATGCTAAATATTTTCTTAGGGCTAAGACCATAAATTCAACTACAAAACTGGAACATTTTCAACCCTATTTCTTCATAATGTGAGTGTTTGGGGTTTTTTTAAAGTACTTTTCCAGTAAATTGCACACTGCTTGTCCACAGAAGTAAACAGCAGCTCGAGGGCAGATGATGAGCACCCGTGGCCTTCGGTGCATAAGTTGTAAGAACACTTCCCCCTCAAATGTCACCGAATTTCTACAGCCAAGTTAAGCACCATATGTGTGCCACATTTATTCCCAGGGCAGCTGTTACTCTTATTCCCCCCAGCAAAGTGATGGTTGGGTGACTCAGGGCTTCATAAATAGTGGTAAATTGAGTCAAATTTTCTTTTTCCTATGTGATTGAGCAACAAAAATCACTGTTCTTGATAACACAAAAATGAGTGTTATGACATATGTTCACAGGGCCTCGAATAGGTTAATAGGCCCCTTTCAGAACATCTCCCATATTTTAAGGTCCATGTTTTTTCCAGCACAGACTTGGGTACCAGGCTTGAGTGATTTTTGTATTCCCTTGGTCTCTCCGCATTAAAATCTTAGGCTCTGGTCAAATTCAGCTTTCCAATCCAAACCTCCAGCTAGATAAAAGAAAATGTGCTAGAGATGTAGCTAACCAAATCTGGAAAAGGGGTCTTAGCAGTGTGGTTGAGGGGTGACCTCACTGGGATGGGTAAGAAGAAAATCTTCTTTATCATCGGTTTGGTGGATGTCTGGAAAACAAAACGGCTGCAGTTATTCCCCTCCCTGCATCCAGGCCCTTTGCAATGCGATGCTGCAGCCCCTGCCATCATCAAGATGCAGCCTGTTTCCCCAGTCCTTGGATCTGACCTGGCCTTGTAACTTGCTTTGGCCAGTAGAATGTGGAAGAAGTGACAGTGTACAAGGACTTGCACTCTCTCCCTCTCCTTGACCTTGCCTCCACCATGTGAACAAACCTGGGCAAACCTGCTAGAGAATGAAAGACCACTTGGTCCATGGTCAGCTGACTTGATTTACCAACTGTAATCCCAGCTGGTACCTATGGTATACATGGTACAGGGTACAAGAGCCCCATGTGACAAAGTCCAGCCAAGACGAGTTTATTGATCTGCAGCTGAGTGTGTACAGGCATGAGCAAGCCCGGCTGACATCAACCAACCCTGGCCCAAATCATCAGAACCACACAGGTGCCCCACTGACTTGTGAGCAATAATATGTAGTTATTGTCTTAAACTATGGAGGTTTGTTGTGGCTTGGTATACAGCAGTAACTATTTGATACAAGCATAATCACTATAATCATCTACATCATCAATAACCATCATTCATTTTCACGTTTTTTTCCATATACCTTCTCATCCCATCCCCAGTTTCCCTGATTATTAACATCTGACATTAGTGTGGCACATTTGTTACAATGATGAGCTAATATTAATACATTATTATTAACTAAAGTCCATAGTTACATTAGGGTTCACTGTATTGCACCTTCTACAAGTTTTGACAAATGTATGATGACATGTATTTCCCATTATGGTATCACACAGGGTAGTTTCACTGCCCTGAAAATCCCCCGTGCTCCTATTCATTCCTCCTTTCCTTCCCCACTGAGTCGCTGGCAACCACTGACCTTCTTACTGTCTCCATAGTTTTATCTTTTCCAGAATGTCATGTAGCTGGAATCATACAGTATGTAGCCTTTTCAGATTGGCTCATCTGAACAATTTCTATTTGTCTTGCACTGTGTTACTTTTCCTAAATGATCTCATTTAACCCCGTAGGGTGCTATTATTATGCTTAGTTTACAGAGGAGAGAACTGAACTCAAAGATGAGTTAATTGGCCCAAGGACACACAGCTAATAAGTGCTGGGGCTCCAGAAACTCCGGCCTTTCTGATTTTAGAGCCTAAACTCTTAATTATTACAGGAAAAGTTGCAAAGTGGTGATCCAGAGGCCGCATTCAGCCTACGGTTTTGTTTCATTTGGCTCACCTGCTATGTTAAATACCAGAAAATTTCAGCTTTTCTTTTAAACACTGTAGGGTGTGGCAATTTTAGGCCTGAGTTCTCACACTGCAGTTGTCTTAGCTTGGACTGGGTGGTTTAAACAACATTTATTCCTCACAGTTCTGGAGGCCAGAAGTCCGAGATCAATCAAGGGGCCAGCAGACTGAGAAGTGAGAGCTCTCTTCCTTGTAAGGAGGATTGTCTGCCTAAAGGATGACAATTTCACTCAACCAAACACCTTGATGGATTCTGATCCTGAGAAAATGGGCCTGGAGGTACATTGGGAATAGGGGCTGGAGGGAACAGAGCATGGAGTCCCTATGGGTACCTCGGGCCATATGCTGGTGAAGGAGAAAGAAAGGAAATTGAGAGAGAAGAAGAGCTAGCAAAGTGGCATGAAGCCTAGGCATTATATGGTGTGGCAGAGCTACTGAGAGATGCTGGTGGTGATAGGTGTCTTAAAACATCTAAGACCAAGTGCTGGCAAGGATGTGGAGAAATTGAAACCCTTGCACACTTTAGTGGGAACTCAGAATGGTGCAGTTACTATAAAAAGCAATATGGAAGTTCTCAAAAATTAAAAAATAGACCTACCATATGACCCAGCAATCCCACTTCTGGGTATATATCCAAAAGAATTGAAATCAGGATCTCAAAGAGATATCTATACCCCCATGTTCACTGCAGCATGATTGACAATAGCCAAGATATAGAGAGACAGCCCAAATGGCCAGATGAATGGATAAAGAAAATGTTTATATATATATATATAATGGAATATTATTCAGCCTTAAAAAACAAAGGAAGTCCCACCATTTGTGACAACATGGATGAAACTAGAGGACATTATGCTAAGTGAAATAAGCCAATCATAGGACAAATGTGCATGATACCACCTATATGAGGCATCTAAAAATAGTTAAACTTGTAAATCAACTATACTCCAATAGAAACTAAAAAATAAAAAGTAGTCAACCTCACAGAAACCAAGAATAGAATGGTAGTTGTCAGGGGCTAGGAGAGAGGGAAATGGAGAATTGTTTCTCAAAATGTATAAAGTTTCTGTTATGCAAGATGAATAAGTTCTAGATATCTGCTGTACAGTACAGTATCTATAGCTAATGACATGGTATTGTGCACTTTCAAAATATGTTAATAGGATAGATCTCATGAAGTATTCCTACCAGAAAAAATAAAATGCAAAAGAACAAAGGAAATTTTTGGAGGTGAAATATATATTTAGTACCTTGTTTGTGGTGATGATATCACAGGTGTATGCATATGTCCAAATTCATCAAGATATATACATTAAATGTATGCAATTTTTTGTATATCAATTATACCCCAATAAAGTTAAAAAAAGAATAAAACTATTTAATATGCAATTTCACACTGATTACTGTGCAGTGTGGTGCTATGGAACTCCCTCATACTAATTCATAGACCTTTAGTGAAAGTTCTACTACAGTCCACAGCTGTGTATTCACAATTGTTTGGGGGAGAGACATCAAGAGGAAGATTCTAAGTTCGGAGTAACATGGGGCAGAGAAAATAGAAATAACACTAAGATTCAGAATGTAAAACAAGACTTCAGAGGACACAGGAAATCAGGAGTGACAATGAATTTCAGAATGTTGGGTGGACATTGAACTTTAGCTGAGGTCTTTATTTGTGGGCTCAGGCTATTTCTGTCTAGATCATAAGGGCTCAGGAGACTTCAGATGATATCTGAGTTACACAACCATTGTGTTTAATCAAGAATTTCCCACTGAAATCTCCCAGCTGGTTCCATTTGCCCTGCCCCAGGAAAATGCAAACCACAGGTATTTGACTCTAGTTGGGGAACAGAGTGTCCAGACAGAATGAAAGCATGGGCCTTGATAGTGTATTTTCCCAACAACCTCTGCAATTAAAGAAGTTTGTAATCCAAGATTTGAATAAGTAGTTGTATGAGAGAAGATGGAATCTGTTTGAGGTTTCTAGATGAAGTATAAATAACAGAAATCCTTAAATTGCACTGAGCTTTTTACTTTTAACAGTATGTCTTCAGAGTACAGGACATTTTGCCATCTTGACCGGGTGGAAATTTTTATCCCAAGCTCTTGATACTAAAGACTATTTCTGCTCATGGAACATTCTCCAGGACAGATCATATCTTGGGTCACAAATCAAGGCTCAGTAAATTTAAGAAAATTGAAATTGTATCAAATATCTTTTCCTACCACAATGCTATGAGACTACATATCAACTACAGGAAAAAATCTGTAAAAAATACAAACACATGGAGGCTAAACAATACACTACTAAATAACCAAGAGATCACTGAAGAAATCAAAGAGGAAATAAAAAAATACCTGTAAACAAATGACAGTGAAAACATGACGACCCAAAACCTATGGGATGCAGCAAAAGCAGTACTAAGAGGGAAGTTTATAGCAATAAAATCCTACATCAAGGGCTTCCCTGGTGGCACAGTGGTTGAGAGTCTGCCTGCCGATGCAGGGGACATGGGTTCATGCCCCGGTCCGGGAAGATACCACATGCAACGGAGCAGCTAGGCACGTGAGCCATGGCTGCTGAGCCTGCATGTCCGGAGCCTGTGCTCCACAACGGGAGAGGACACAACAGTGAGAGGCCTGCATACGGGAAAAAAAAAAAAAAAAATCCTACCTCAAGAAACAAGAAACATCTCAAATAAAAACATTAACCTTACACTAAAAAAATTAGAGAAAGAAGAACAAAAAACCCCAAAGTTAGCAGAAGGAAAGAAATCATAAAGATCAGATCAGAAATAAGTGAAAAACAATGAAGGAAACAAGAGCAAAGGTCAATAAAACTAAAAACTAGTTCTTTGAGAAGGTAAACAAAACTGATAAACTATTAGCCAGACTCTTCAAGAAAAAAAGGGAGAAGGCTCAAATAAATAGAATTAGAAATGAAAAAGGAGAAGTAACAACTGACACTGCAGAAATACAAAGGATCATGAGAGGTTACTACAAGCAACTCTATGCCAATAAAATGGACAACCTGGAAGAAATGGACAAATTCTTAGAAAAGCACAACCTTCTGAGACTGAACCAGGAAGAAATATAAACAGACCAGTCAAAAGCACTGAAATTGAGACTGTGATTAAAAATCTTCCAACAAACAAAAGTCCAGGACCAGATGGCTTCACAGGCAAATTCTATCAAACATTTAGAGAAGAGCTAACACCTATCTTTCTCTAACTCTTCCAAAATATAGCACAGGGAGGAGCACTCCCAAACTCATTCTATGAGGCCACCATCACCCTGATACCAAAACCAGACAAAGATGTCACAAAGAAGAACTCTACAGGCCAATATCACTGATAAACATAAATGCAAAAATCCTCAGCAAAATACTAGCAAATAGAATCCAACAGCACATTAAAAGGATCATACACCATGATCAAGTGGGGTTTATCCCAGAAATGCAAGGATTCTTCAATATATGTAAATCAATCAATGTGATACACCATATTAACAAATTGAAGGATTAAAACCATATGATCATCTCAATAGATGCAGAAAATGCTTTTGACAAAATTTGACACCCATTTATGATAAATTCAGAAAGTAGGCATAGAGGGAACTTACCTCAACATAATAAAGGCCATATATGACAAACCCATAGCCAACATCGGTCTCAATGGTGAAAAACTGAAACCATTTTCACTAAGATCAGGAACAAGACAAGGTTGCCCACTCTCACCACTATTATTCAACATAGTTTTGGAGGTTTTAGCCACAGCAATGAGAGAAGAAAAAGAAATAAAAGGAATCCAAATCGGAAAAGAAGAAGTGAAGCTGTCACTGTTTGCAGATAACATGATACTATACTTAGAGAATCCTAAAGATGCTACCAGAAAACTACTAGAGCTAATCAATGAATTTGGTAATGTAGCAGGATACAAAATTAATGCACAGAAATCTCTTGCATTCCTATATACTAATGATGAAAAACCTGAAAGAGAAATTAAGGAAACACTCCCATTTACCACTGCAACAAAAAGAATAAAATACCTAGGAATAAACCTACCTAAGGAGACAAAAGACCTGTATGCAGGACACCATAAGACACTGATGAAAGAAATTAAAGATAATACAAACAGATGGAGAGATATACCATGTTCTTGGATTGGAAGAATCAACATTGTGAAAATGACTATACTACCCAAAGCAATCTACAGATTCAATGTAATCCCTGTCAAACTACCAATGGCATTTTTCACAGAACTAGGACAAAAAATTTCACAATTTGTATGGAAACACAAAAGACCCCTAATAGCCAAAGCAATCTTGAGAAAGAAAAATGGAGCTGGAGGAATCAGGCTCCCTGACTTCAGACTATACTACAAAGGTACAGTAATCAAGACGGTATAGTACTGGCACAGAAACAGACATATAGATCAATGGAAAAGGATAGAAAGCCCAGAGATAAACCCTCGCACCTATGGTCACCTTATTTTTGATAAAGGAGGAAAGAGTATACAATGGAGAAAAGACAGCCTCTTCAATAAGTGGTGCTGGGAAAACTGGACAGCTACATGTAAAAGAATGAAATTAGAACACTCCCTAACACCATACACAAAAGTAAACTCCAAATGGATTAAAGACCTAAATGTAAGGCCAGACATTATAAAACTCTTAGAGGGAAACATAGGCAGAACACTCTATGACTTAAATCACAACAAGATCCCTTTTGACGCACCTCCCAGAGAAATAGAAATAAAAACAAAAATAAACAAATGGGACCTAATGAAACTTAAAAGCTTTTGCACAGCAAAGGAAACCATAAACAAGACGAAAAGACAACCCTCAGAATGGGAGAAAATATTTGCAAATGAAGCAACTGACACAGGATTAATCTCCAAAATTTACAAGCAGCTCATGCAGCTCAATATCAAAAAAAGAAACAACCCAAACCAAAAATGGGCAGATGACCTAAATAGACATTTCTCCAGAGAAGATATACAGATTGCCAACAAACACATGAAAGGATGAAAGGATGCTCAACATCACAAATCATTAGAGAAATGCAAATCAAAACTACAATTAGATATCACCTCACACCAGTCAGAATGGCCATCATCAAAAGATCTACAAACAATAAATGCTGGAGAGGGTGTGGAGAAAAGGGAACCCTCTTGCACTGTTGGTGGGAATGTAAATGGATACAGCCACTATGGAGAACAGTATGGAGGTTCCTTAAAAAACTAAAAATAGAACTACCATATGACCCAGCAATCCCACTACTGGGCATATACCTTGAGAAAACCATAATTCAAAAAGAGTCAGGTACCACAATGTTCATTGCAGCTTTATTTACAATAGCCAGGACATGGAAGCAATCTAAGTGTCCATCAACAGATGAATGGATAAAGAAGATGTGCCACATATATACAATGGAATATTACATATCCATAAAAAGAAACGAAATTGAGTTATTTGTACTGAGGTAGATGCACCTAGAGTGTGTCATACAGAGTGAAGTAAGTCAGAAAGAGAGAAACAAATACCATATGCTAACGCATATATATGGAATCTAAAAAAAAAAAAAAAAAAAGGTTCTGAAGAACCTAGGGGCAGGACAGGAATAAAGACGCAGACGTAGAGAAGGGACTTGAGGACACGGGGAGGGGGAAGGGTAAGCTGGGATGAAGTGAGAGAGTGGTATGGACACATATACACTACCAACTGTAAAACAGATAGCTAGTGGGAAGCAGCTGCATAGCACAGGGAGATCAGCTCGGTGCTTTGTGACCACCTAGAGGGGTGGGATAGGGAGGGTGGGAGGGAGATGCAAGAGGGAGGGGATATGGGGATATATGTATATGTATAGCTGATTCACTTTGTTATAAAGCAGAAACTAACACACCACTGTAAAGCAATTATATTCCAATAAAGATGTTTAAAAAATAAAAACTATTTCTCTATGCGTTTTAATCAGAATGATATGAATATTGATAAATTTCCATATACTGTGTTTCAGAAAACATAATTATCAGTTAAGCATTATATTCAGCTGTGAGTAAACTGATAACTGAAAAAAACTAGTGTATTGATCACACAAGAATGCATTCTCTTTTGTAAAAGAAGTCTGCAGTGAGGCCCTCCAGGGATCATACGGTGATTCAGAGTTTATCACTTCCATATAAATACAGGAGCTTTCTTTGCATATAGGACTAGGAAGAGGCCATTTGTGACTTCACCAGAACTGCTGAACACTTTAATAATCTAAGGGTCCAAATGTTCTGCTTCCTTCCATAACTGCTGTCTCATGCGAGTCTCACCAGGGGTAGGTCTGGAGACATTATTACCTCCCTTGCACAAATCATGAAAGATAAAGGATGTAGGTCATAAACCAGGAAGTGGCAGTTCTCTTTCCACTGAGTGAATGAGTATGAAAAGCTCCAGATTTGCCACCAAAGACTGGACAAACAGCTTCTCTGGGACAATGGACACATCATGGGCACTGCTCTCAGGACACACTGAGGTTTCTCACTTCAACCAAACAGTAAGTTTCTGGGCAGGGAATGCCCCCATCCAGACCAAGCAAAGGCCTGGGAGAAAGAACCCAGCTGCCCTGGGTCTCAGTGTTCTATTCCCCCTAAGCATCCACAACTCTGTTAAAGCTCCAGACCCCACTTCTTATTTCATTGTGTGGCAAGGACAATTTATTTGCAGCTTTCTCAACTCTCACAAGGCCTCACTGTAGCTCTGTTGATCTGATTTAATTAAAATAAATTCCTGAAAAAACTCATACAAAGGACTTGACCTATAACAATATTCATTGTTCTCTTTTGCTAATTTACTGGAAAAACGTACTTAAACCCGTTGAACCCAACAGATTGCAGATCCAACTGTATGATCATCCAAAAATTTATTTCTCACTTCCTAAACTAGTTATACAGTCAGGTTCAGGTTCACAGGAAACCCCCAGATCTCATGCAACTTTTTCAGAGTCCAAAGATGTGAGCTGTGTTCCCTTTAAGATGGACTGGAAATCTAGCATGGAAATGATGTTTCTAAATCAGATTCTCTCACTCTGTGAGCTCCAGCTGCTCAAATTTCATGAGGATGACTTCTCAGGGCCTTCAGATTTCATTTCACATCAAGCAAAGTCTGGTCTTGATTAAAGTAGCAGTGAGGAAAGCATACGGCAGTCAGAGATGCAGAGACTGAGTAATCAGCCCCTGCAGATTCACACTGAAGAAAGTAAGAGCCCATAAACTGTCTGCATTGAAGTTGGGCTCTGAATGAAACATGAGCTTGCACAGTCCCTGTGTTTATATATTTGAGTTAATTGAGTTTTTAATTATTAAAAGTGAGTCGAGTCAGGCAAGGGATTTAGTGAGCTCAGTATTACAATAACACATAGAGGCAAACTTTGTCCAACTCTGACAGGATGAGTGTTGGGACTCTTTGTTGTCACATATTTTAATAGGAAAGGAAAGGGTTGGAGCTGAGACCATGCACAAGTTACTAAGCTTTTGCATCTGCAGAGTGGAAGGAATAATGCCTTTAGCTTTCGAATTCTGTTAGGACTAGACAAAACACTGCTTCCGGGAAACACTGCAAGAACTAGCCATGCAGAGGAAATGGAGCTTCTCTTCCTGTCATCAAAGCTACAGGCCAGACCAGACCAGGAATTACACTGGTTACTTCTACAGACATGGCATGGGGAGACCATTTGCAGAGAGGTCTCATTACAGAAGGAATCGATTCACAGGTCTTGTCCTAAATGTTCGGAGTTCTTTATGCTCAGGAGAAAAGATTTAGAGGTAAAGTTCCCCAGCTTCATAAATTGTTTGCTTTTTTATTTTAATGGTGTAGAATATTTCAAAACAGTACGATAGTATTGCAGCAGGGTGCTCCTGTTTTTTAAGATGTCTGCATCCTTTCCTGCCAAAACAATGTGCTATTCAGTCCTTTCTCTTATGCACAATCCTTAACTATTCTCAAAAATATTAATTCTTTCTAAAGAAACAGCGGCAATGTTTTTTCACCAAAGCCCAGAGAAGAACCATGTTTGACCTGGCCGCCTGTATACTCTACAGTGGGTTTTCCTTGGCAAACAGTATCCCGCCTTCACTGACAGCTTCTCACAAGTAATATCCCAGGATTCCTAGAAGTGACCCTGCCTGGGAACTGAAAACCAGAAAACTGAGAGCCTGGGAATCAGAGAAAGGGGCCACAGCACTGGGGAAGAAAGGGACGGGGCTGGAGTGGGGTGTGCAGAGACGGAATGCTGAGCGTCGTCAGCAAGAGACAGCTTCACTTCTCCAGCTGCTTCTTCAATGTTCTATGGAGATTTGGTTTCTCAACACATTTATCTAGTACCTGTTCTGCATTGTTTCAAATTTAGTTCTTAAAATATCCCATTTTATCCATCAAGAAAGTGAGTCTCTGGGAAGTTCAATGAATTGCCCGAGTTCACAAAGGAAACCACAGGCAGCATAGGGATTCCCACCACCAAAGAACGGATGCCAAGCCCTGGGCACTAGTTCCATAGACCGAACAACCTGAAAATGCTGCCCAGAGGGTCAAGAATTGGTTCCCATTGAGTGATGGAGCTATGTAAGGCTCAGCAGTTCTAGAGGATGGAGTGAGGGGAGGTAACAAGAGGGAGTGGACAGTTTGGCTGGCAACTCAGAGGGAGCCGCAAATGCTGAGACCTCCAGACCTACCCAGTGATCTGCCACTCCTTTTATCCATGATTTTTATCCTACCAGTTTCTCTCCCTACCCCTCTCTCTCTGTGCTGGCTTCAAATACATCTCTTTCATCCACCCAATCACTCTCTCCCTCTTCCTGGCACCCAAAGGGAACTCCCACCTACTGGTAGGAAAGCCTTGTTGCAGCCAAGGCTTCTTCTCAGTTAGGGTGAAGAAGGAGAGAGAGAAGAGGGAAGAAAGGAAAGGAGAGAAGATAAGGAACCCAAACTGACGCCACATTTCTTCAAGATGGTACCTCAGCAGGGGCCACCATCAGGGAGTCACTTCTCGTCTTCCTTCTGTACTCTCTTGTTCCTGACACATCTCCCTGCAAGGCCTGGCATTCCTCAACAGAAACCAGGCCCTGCACAGCTCTAGCTAGTGACCACCCTCCAGCCCCAACCTAATTGCAGGAGGAGCCACCTGTGGATGAGGCCATTCCTCTAACACACCCTGTGGGGCAATGGTGGAAGCTCTCATCCATCCGATGTCTCCAGGCTGGAGACTCGGATCCTTGGGGTGAAGTCTCCCACCTCCCTGAGATGTGGGGTTGGCCTGAGACCTGTCAGAAACCTCCCAAGCTCTGGACAGGGCTGCCTGAGGACAAAATGGTCCCTGAGCAAACCTCTACTTGCAGCTGTGTGAGGCCCAGTGTCACTTCTCCCATCCTCCCAGGAGGAAGAGACCCACCAAGACAGGCCTCAGAAAGCTAGAACACCCCCAGACACTTCATTTGACTTTGAGAGGGCAAACTCCTGGGAAGATTTGTTTCTCTCACAGGAATCATTGCAACCCACTTCTGACATTTCTGGACTGACAGTTATCTAAAAACTGGCATCAACTCAATTCTCATGCTACTCTCAGTAAGAGCAAATATTTTACTTCATGAGACATGAGTGAATATTTTTGCAAAGACTCATGGCCTGGGGTAGACTTTCTCTGGACACTTCCTCTCTGAGGCAGGGTCCCAGCACGCAGACTTTACATATTCAGAGTAACATTGCCCCCCAGCCAAGTCTCCAGCCTTTATCAGCACACCTTTGCATGCAGTACAGAGTGTGTGTCCATGTGTTTGTGAGCAGTTGACAGAATCTCTCACTCGGCTGGTTCTGGAATGCCTGTCTGTTGGTCATATACCAGCAGAGGAAGCAGCCCAGTGAAAAAGTATTGTCCTCACGTCACCTCCCAACCTCCCTCGGTCACTCTGGCCCTGCGTTTTGCACAGAGCATCAGCAGTCCACTGCGCTCAAAGCTGAGCCAGAGGAAAAGTGATGGAGTGGATAACCCAGCTGTCTTCTCTCAGTAAAACCTGGAGAAGTATTCTATTTATGCAAACAGTGCCACACTAGTCCCCATTCAGTGTCCACATTGGTTGGTGTGGCTCCCTCATGGCTCAGAGACACCGTGGGCAAAGCTGCCTCTGTGGCTAGAATTCCCTCCTCAGACAAATGCTGTGGAGTTGAGGCTGGTACTGAAGTGAGTTCCCTGCCAGGGGTCCTGTGGAGAGGGCTTCTGCTGGCAGCCAGGACCATCACATGGGCAGTAAAGAGCAAGAACAAAGGGAATTGTCCAGACCTCGAGAACTTCTTTTCTGGTCAGAGTTTCTAGTAACAAAACCAGTCCCCTCCCATGTGGGAAATTCTGAAGAGAGGCGAGCACAGTAGCTGTGGGAAATGTGCAAGCTGACCATCTTCTCGAAAAGCCTCAGTGGACAGACGGGCTTCATGTTTTGCCCCATATGTGTTATTTTGTCTTCAAAGACCTTAAATTTCAAGAAATTATGACTCATCCCCTCCCCCATTTACAATTCAATTTTTTTCACAGTCTAAAAGCTTAAGGAAGTCCAACAAAATTCTGATTTTTTTTTCCCTAAAGCTATTTAGAATACTTTTTGAAAATAACAGACACTAAGTTATTTTACTTGGGGGGTGACCTTGCTTTGCTGATACCCTAGTTCATGGTCAGTCTGACTAGCAGCAGCCCAGGATTGGTCCTGGTCCTCTACTTCCAAGTATAAAAATCAAAACAGGGCTTCCCTGGTGGCACAGTGGTTGAGAATCCGCCTGCCGATGCAGGGGACATGGGTTCGTGCCCCAGTCTGGGAAGATCCCACATGCCGCGGAGCGGCTGGGTCCGTGAGCCATGGCCGCTGAGCCTGCGCGTCCGGAGCCTGTGCTCCACAACGGGAGAGGCCACAGCAGTGAGAGGCCCACGTACCACAAAAAAAAAAAAAAAAAAAAAAAAAAAATCAAAACAGAGCATTGTTGTTGGCCCTCAGGGTTAGAAGCAAACATAGATCTGCAGGTTCATAAGAAGAAGGAAAGAATAAGCTTTCTTTTGTTTTCAATGACTCTATTGTCATAATTAAGAATATTTAGAAATTAACAAGTTCATTTAAATTTATTTATGGCTCTTGGGAAAGGGGTGTTCCAAGAGAGGAGGCTTAGTGGGACATTGATATTATCTCCAAAGGGAATGACTTTCCAAAGTTTCTTTATGAAGTTCTTATTGCTCTTCAAAGCAGAGATCACTCAAGTGCTAGTGTACTCTGCACCATCCTGTAATTGACGGAGGGCTAACTCTTCTTAAGGCAACTCTCCAGTACACAGAGACTAAAGCCAAACAAGATAGTATTTCAGAAAGCCCCATCAAAGAACAGACAATGGGATTACATCCAGTAATTAACAACTCCCCCTTATCTTTGACTTTTCCAAGGAAATGTCTCTCTTCCTGACACAAGATGTTCTCTTTCAGTGTGAATGTCAGAGATTATATTTTGCTCAAATAACAGTTTCTATGTTGTTAAATGTCTTTAAATTTTTATTCACTGTACCCTTGATTAGAAATGCCTTTTAGGTCCACCAGTACAGATATCCACACATCAGACTGGCACTTCCATCCCAATATCCATATTGGTCTGAAATACGCCTAGGATTAAAAGGAAGTGTATTGATCAGACCTGTGTAACAAAGTTCATGTGATCAGAAACTGAAATTGGGCAAATCCTCGTTATTTCTTAGATCTAGCATTTTTTATTTTTGTGGCTACAGAGAAAAGTTGCTGATAAGTGCAGTTTCATGTGATCCAAGAAACCTGTTACTTTTGGTCTTGTTTTGTTTCCAAACTGATTTATTGAAAAGATACAGATCACAATGAGATTCTCTCATCAAAGCCCAGAGATACTAACCATATTGAATTAATTTGCAGACAATTCAAAGAATGCATTCAGAATCCAAAAGAATGTATTATCAATATCACCCCTGTCTTTATTTAAAGTGCAAGTACTTTGTTCGTCATGGATTTTTTTCATTAACTTTGACTTTTTTTAATATTGCATTAAAATATTATTTTATTACTGAGTTTTTGGTACCCAATGCAACTGCTTGCCTCACCCTAGTCCAGATCCTGTGCATACTTCTCTTCCTAAAGGATCTCAGAAGAAAGGGAGAAGCCCCGTTTGAAGAATATGGTTTATTTCCCCTCAGCAGGGGAACAGCAAAAATGGTTCTGATAATCCCTTCTATATGAGGCCTTCCAAGAACTTTGAAGATGCTACTAAACCAATGCTAAAGCCACCTTCTCTTATGCAAGTTTGCTGGGTAAGGTTCCCTGTTGGGCAATGCACAATTCTAGGGGACACTGCTCTCATCATAGTCTAATTGGTGCTGCTCAGGACTGCTTTCAGCCCACAAGCTATTGATTTTAGGTCCACCATTAAATAAGGAGCTTGCATCAGAATTTAAATCAATTCTATCCCTAAGCATGCTGTTTAGTGCAGCTTTTTTTTTTTTTTTTTCCATAGCAAAACTTTCTCAACAAAGAAAGCAGTTCATTGATTTACAATCAGGTCCCAGCTCCTTGTTGATTGGCACTTTGAATAGCAGTGACCCAAGTGAGAGGTGCTCCCTGGGGTTGGGAAAAGCAAAATCTGCACAACTGAACCTGGACATCCTGTTTTCACCTCTCCTTGACTTCTTGATAGACACAGCTCCAGAAGCAAAACTAGTAACAAAGAGATGTCCTTGGAAACAGACCCCCTTCAACCTCTTCTTTAATCCTAACCCCTTTTCCTTATACCTTTAACACTCAAAACTTTTCCTTTCCATTTCCTGGATTGCCTCTGGGGCAAAGTCACTATTACACTATTCTGGTTTAGGAGAGATAGGTACTTTAACCACAGTGACTTCTGTCCTCCTGGGACCATGCACAATGTCTATTTATTAAAATTAAATACTAAGTAGATGGATGCTCTATTGTTAAAACTAAACACAAATAAGCTCTTGACTTCCTGATGGCTTGTAACATCAATGAATAGCATCCTTGTTATTGATAATAAACACACACCAAGGAAGAGTTTCCTTTCCCAGCCATCAGCGACAATATCCTGAAACTGTTATATCTCTGAGGATAGTGGAAAAACTGGGGATTGCTCCCCTTACTCAGAAGTCTGAGCCAGGTGATACAGAGCCTAAAGACCTGGATTAAAGCCTCAGTGAGGGAGGGGGATGTATAAAATCCTTCGTAAAATTTTGTTTGGAGACTAGAATTTTCACTTAAACTTAGGTGTGTGGTCATTGGCAGAAGGAATATTTAACTGATAAATTCACTGACCTTAAAGACGTAAATTTTAAGATCAATGTTCTCAGAAAAATTATGTTAAAAAATAAAATAGAAAAAAAATACCAAGGCAGGTCTAGAGAAGCCAAAATGCAAATCTACATTTTTTAATTGAAGTATAGTTAATTTACAGTGTTGTGTTAGTTTCAAGTATAGAGCAAGGTGATTCAGTTATGCATATATATTCTTTTTCGGATTCTTTCCCACTATAAATTATTACAACATATTGAGTATAGTTCCCTGTGCTAACAGTAGGTCCTGCTTTATTTTATATGTAGTAGTATGTATATGTTAATCCCAAACTCCTAATTTATCTCCTCTCACCCCCCATCCTGGAAATCTACATTTTTGACAGGAAACATTTCTGCTTCTTCAGAGATTTATTTTTTTAAGTAAATAGTTTTAATTAATGTTATAGAATTTTCTTCCTTTCATTTGTGACCTTTTTCAAATGCTCGCATATTATTCTCGTGAGTCCCTATAATTTCTTAAGAGAGTTTCTCAGCAATATTGTTCCATCTTCCAGGTGAAAACTGAAATATTTGCTTGGAATAACCCTAAGTGTCTCTGAAACCGACCTCCCTGCTCAGGACGCACCTGGGGAGTTTGGACCATGGGAAAAGCTAACAATCTGAAAAATTTTGGAAACCTTCAAGGATGATTAAACCCTCAGTTTCTCCTATTCCATGTTTAAAAGCAAAGAACTATATTCAAAATATTTATTAACAAACTGAATCATGGCTCATTAAGAACTCCAAGTTAACAAGATGGTGGTGGTAGGTTGCATAAGGAAATTTAAAAATTAACACACAGGGCTTCCCTGGTGGCGCAGTGGTTGAGAGTCCACCTGCCGATTCAGGGGACGTGGGTTCGGGCCCCGGTCTGGGAAGATCCCACATGCTGCGGAGCAGCTGGGCCCGCGAGCCGTGGTCGCTGAGCCTGCATGTCCAGAGCCTGTGCTCCGCAACGGGAGAGGCCACAGCAGTGAGAGGCCCGCGTATCACCAAAAAAAAAAAAAAAATTAACACACAGAAAGCTTTGTTTTAGCAGAGGAATTTCTTCCCAGGCCTTGGGAATCAAATACATAAATACTTTATTAGGTATAATGATAGTTATTTAACACTTCACATTTTCTGTCACACTTTTTGTATTTTATGCATGGCCATCCTCCATCAATTTAATTTATTCTCTAAAGTTATGGAGAGCAGTAAAACTGGTAATTGTTACAGATCTTACCTAAGGAATTGCTATTTCCCAGTTTGAGTCTTCGTACTGAGGGACAGTCGCCTATTTCTTAAGCAACATTGCCATCTGGTGGCTGTTCATACATTTACCAGGCCTACGTGAACTAGAGACCTCAAGATTGGAATTGGTTTATGTCCCACAATTTCCTTTAATTGTGGATCAAATTGGTTAAGGACAAAGGGATTATCCTGCTCCCCCAAATTTTACAACTTTTATTTCCAATAATCAGTGTCGTTTTGTTTTACGAGGCCACTTCTGGCTATTCAATGAAGAAAGGCTGAACCAAACAAGGAAAACATTAAGAAAAAATTTAAAAATCATTATTTCCACGAAAACACCATGTATTTCAAATACTGGCATATTCAATTTGAAGTTACATTTAGCCCCTCTGTATCAATACTTCTTTCTTGGAGCTTTTGAGAACCTAATTTTCAACACTAAGACACTAGTGATGAGAGATTATATTGCACTCTGAAAACAGAAAAAGTGCTTTAGATTTTACGAATAGAAACTGAAACAGGTTCATTTCCAATCTTCTCTTTGGGACATTTGGTGAGTAAACAGAAAAAGCCAAATGTCTCTCCTCTATTTAATATTTGGGAAAATTCCAGTTGAGGTGGGCCACCTGTGAGGTCTAATATTTGGATGTCAGTTTCACTCTATTTTAGATTTTCTCTAGAGATTCATATGAATAATCATAAAGCTGTTCCAAAGTCTGAATCATCCAGGTGACAAGCTCCATTTGGCAGACAACCACGAGTAGGCAAACTGTGGCCAATGGGGACTCATTATTCTAACTGTTTTTCTAGCTCTCAGTAATACACAGTGAACACAGGTAGAAGGGAATGACTTATGAAATACACATTCTGACAGCTCAACAAAGGAGCTATCCAAATACGAAACACAAGAGTGGACATTTTTTTACCTCTAGGGAAGAAAAATAAAATATCTATTCTTTTTTGTCCTCTTTCTTTTATTGAAAATCTAATTATATAGCAATATATTTTTTTCTTTTCTCGTGGTATGCGGGCCTCTCACTGTTGTGGCCTCTCCCGTTGCGGAGCACAGGCTCCGGACGCGCACGCTAAGCGGCCATGGCTCACGGCCCAGCCGCTCCGCGGCATGTGGGATCTTCCCGGACCGGGGCACGAACCCGTATCCCCTGCATCGGCAGGCGGACTCTCAACTACTGCGCCACCAGGGAAGCCCTTATAGAGCAATATTTTTATATGTATGTACACAGATCAAGAATACATATACTAAATTTTCAGTAACTTACCTATTACTGGAGTATGGCAAATAATATTCTCAGAGGCTTTTAAATTAATATATTATTTTCCATTTAGAAATTTAAGGGTAGCATAGTACATGCAATAAATTATTTCTGCAATATTCTGCTTGTGAGTCATTAAAGCCAGATCGAGGGCAGTGCTTTTCAAACTTGTCTGCCGATGTTAAAAATACAGATGCCCCTGGAGATTCTGATTCAGTATGCTTGGAGTAGAGTCCAAGAATCTACCTTTGATAAGTATGCCAAGTGATTTTCATCATCAAACAACTTTGGGAAATATTAATCAACATTTTTATTGAAGTGACTTAAGATGTAAGTATAATCACAACTCAGACTTATTGGAAGCTACACATAAGTTAAGAATTGTCATTTTTAATAACCCAAATATTCAAAAATTTAGAAAATAGTTATTTAAAAATTTAATAAAATGCATGCATTATATGAATCAGGATACAAATTCATCTTTATAGGGAATGCTATTCAGTGTGTTCTAATTTTGAATAATATCCATTTGTCTCTTTCACTGATTCTTAATTACATTAAAGGTTAGGTACCTGTTTTTAAGAAGTGTAAATAGATTTATATTAGAGAGACTAACTAGGAAAACAAAACCCTGATAAAGCAGAAGAGGACAAGAAAGAGAAAATAGAAGTAAAGATGCAAAGTCATAACATGTGAGGGACTGAAGGAGAAATATGAATGCTGGAAAAACAACAGTGACATAAATACTGGGTTCAAGGGAATTTTATTTTATGATACACTTGATAGAAGGGTGAAGAAAATAAGACAAAAGGGAAAGATAAGCAGAAGTATAAAGAATAGAGATAAATAAGAGATTTCCATTTTAAGCCTTTTATTCCATAATGAATTTATTGAGTGAAAAGTCTGTTTATCAGAGTCAGAATTCTTCCTTCACTTGTAAAAGTTGATAAAACCTAACTCCCAGTGGTGAGCAGCATCTGTAATTCTAGAAAACCAATAGGTCTTAGGAAGAATTTCCTGAAACAGGTCTTCTAGAGCAGTACTTCTTCAAGAACTCCATGAAAAAAAAGGTTTCCATGGCAAAATAAACTTGGAGAGTCTGCACATGATATTCTCTTTGAAATTCCCCACAAACAGTAGATTAAAGGCTCTGAAGTCCTATAGAGATTTGTTCGAATCACTTTTAACTCATTATTTTCCAAACTTAGTTAGCCACAGGACACTTTTTTTCAGTTCACATCTTATCAACATTCTGTAGAATCAGGGAGAAGAGAGTGGGGCTCAACATCAGAAAACCTGGGTTGAACTTTTGCTCCAATATTTACGTGCTTCGTAACCTGGGTCAGGTTACTTAATAACTTAACCTTAGCTTCTCCATCTGTAAAATGGGTTTAATAATGCTTAGCACAACATCTGGCACATAAAAACTGTTGGATTAAGTACTAGTTATTTGTATTCTGCAAAGGCTATTCTGAGAAACATCTTAAGCTTTCTGTCAAATTATCAATATGAAGCGTATGTATTAAAGTATGCCATCACTCTTCTTAACATCAGAAGAAATTTATTTTTCCAATGAAAGAAAACCTGAAATTTTTTCTTTTATTTTTCCTCCCTCCACCCCCAACCCTTTTTATTTTCAGTTAGGCAATTTCAAATCAAACCAAGAAAGGTCAGAAATCAGTCACATCACGTCCAGGCCAGTGATATGCAGCAGAGAGTTGTCATAAACAGCAGGATAGAATGGATACAAACTGGTCTTAGATAAAGATAACTATTATCTTAGTCTGTTCGGGCTGCCGTAACAAAAATAGCATAGAATGGGAGCTTACTCAACATTTATTTCTCACAGTTCTGGAGGCTGGGTTGTCGAAAATCAGGGTGTCAGCAGCTTCGATGTCTGGTGAGAACCCGCTTTTGAGTTCATAGACGGTCATCTTCTTGCTATGTCCTTACATGGCAGAAGGGCTGAGGGAGCTCGAGGGGGTCTCTTTTATAAAGGCACTAATCACATTCATGAAGGCTCCACCCTCATGGCCTAATCACCTACCAAAGCCCCCCCCCCCCCCCCCCTCATGGCCTAATCACCTACCAAAGCCCCCATCTCCAAACACCATCACAGTGGGGTTTAGGTTTCAACATATGGATTTTGGGGGGACACAAATATCCAGTCTAAAGCAACCATTTCTAAGATGAAGCTGCCTTCTGGAAACACAGAATTCTCACTGCCTAGTAAAACTCTACTGGTGCCAAACACAAGAGTGTAATAGGTGTCACTTGGTTTTTATGCCCTTGACCATCCCATTCAAAGGGTAAAATTCCATTATATATCCTGCCAACCCTAATCACATGCTAAAGGCCCTAATAGTCCTTCATCTCCCCCTCCATCCATATGGCTTCCTGAAAAGACTCCAAAACCTCCTAACACCATGACTGGAACATCATTTAACATGCATCATGGGACTTCCCTGGTGGCGCAGTGGTTAAGAATCTGCTTGCCAATGCTGGGGACATGGGTTCAGTCCCTAGTCTGGGAAGATCCCATGTGCCATGGAGCAACTAAGCACAACTACTGAAGCCCACACGCTTAGAGCCCATGCTCCACAACCAGAGAAGCCACTGCAATGAGACACCCGCACACCGCAAAGAAGAGTAGCCCCCGCTCACTGCAACTAGAGAAAGCCCACGCACAGCAACGGAGACCCAATGCAGCCAAAAATAAATAAAATTTTTTTAAAAAAGCATAGACAGTTGCTTCCTAAATGAATCAATGATGAATGAACGAATAACTGTTTCCGTTCTCACTTCAACTTTGTGACCCACAGAGCCAAGCCAGTACTAAAGTCTGTTATTCTGAAGACACAGCTCTGAAATTTGTTCTCTGGTCTAAGAAGATAGAAGCAAGTAGGAGGGGTTTAAAATGCCACATCCCCAGCATCCCAACACCAGAAATCAATTGTGAAAGGGTCCGATTCATCAAATGGCGCTCAAGAGCTTCTGACGATTATCCGATTACTACCTTTTCCAAAATATATTTCACATCACATTTCAAGACATTATTTTGGTTGTATCCTAAAATTATGGCTTAAACTACATTGAAATAAAGCTATAACATGCCCATTTATCATATTTTTTGTTGCTCACCCAATAGCAAATAGAGTCAGCTGCCTGGTTTTCTTGTTTGTTTTTTGGGTTTTTTTACATCTTTATTGGAATATAATTCCTTTACAATGGTGTGTTAATTTCTGCTTTATAACAAAGTGAATCCGATATACGTATACACATAACCCCATATCCCCTCCCTCTTGCATCTCCCTCCCACCCTCCCTATCCCACCCCTCTAGATGGACACAAAGCACCGAGCTGATCTCCCTGTGCTATATGGCTGCTTCCCACTAGCTATCTATTTTACATTTGGTAGTGTATATATGTCCATGCCACTCTCTCACTTTGTCCCAGCTTACCCTTCCCCCTCCCTGCGTCCTCAAGTCCATTCTCTACGTCTGCGTCTTTATTCCTGTCCTGCCCTAAGTTCTTCAGAATCTTTTCATTTTATTTTTTTTTTAGATTCCATATATATGTGTTAGCATATGGTATTTGTTTTTCTCTTTCTGAATTACTTCACTCTGTATGACAGTCTCTAGGTATATCCACCTCACTACGAATAACTCAATTTCATTTCTTTTTATGGCTGAGTAATATTCCATTGTATATATGTGGCACATCTTCTTTATCCATTCACCTGTCGATGGACACTTAGCTTGCTTCCATGTCCCGGCTATTGTAAATAGTGCTGCAGTGAACATTGTGGTACATGACTCTTTTTGAATTATGGTTTTCTCAGGGTATATGCCCAGTAGTGGGATTGCTGAGTTATATGGTAGTTCTGTTTTTAGTTTTTTAAGGAACCTCCATACCGTTTTCTATAGTGGCTGTATCCATTTACATTCCCACCAACAGTGCAAGAGGGTTCCCTTTTCTCCACGTCCTCTCCAGCATTTATTGTTTGTAGATTTTTTTTGATGATGACCATTCTGACTGGTGTGAGGTGATACCTAATTGTAGTTTTGATTTGCATTTCTCTAATGATTAGTGATGTTGAGCATCCTTTCATGTGTTTGTTGGCTGCCTGGTTTTGATACACTAATTGCCAGTAATACTATGGAAAGTATGATGTTCATGCTGGCACCCAGGGGGCAATTTTTTTTTTTTTTTTGCGGTACGTGGGCCTCTCACTGTTGTGGCCTCTCCCGTTGTGGAGCACAGGCTCTGGACGCACAGGCTCAGTGGCCATGGCTCACGGGCCCAGCCGCTCCACGGCATGTGGGATCTTCCTGGACCGGGGCACGAACCCGTGTCCCCTGCATCAGCAGGCGGACTCTCAACCACTGCGCCACCAGGGAAGCCATGGGGGGCAATTTTTTAAGCGTGAAATTATTGCATCACATTGCATTTGAAAGAAAATTAGTTCCTGCTTCATTTTCGATGCCCCTATTCACTCAATGTATTAAGGCCAACAACCTTCACCGTTTTGTTATTTAAATGGCATATGCTGAATGTCATTTACCCGTATGGTTCCTGGGCTCACTTTTCAATGACCTAATGCAGTTTGGAATACTAGCTTCTTAAAATCTCCATAACACATTACCCTTAACTATAGGTATGATATTATTCAAAGTCATACTACTAAGAAGTCTTCCGTTCAATCCAAACTTTATAGAACACTATTGGCAGCAATCTGCCTTGTGAAGGATTTGCAAGTGCCTAAAACTGAATTATAATGCTCTGCAACTTGCCATTTCTTAGGAATATGGCAGGTGGAGGACACAGCTGCGGTAATTGGAAGTATTAGATGGATCTCTGGGCCACTCTCCCCGAACTCATTTTACGGTTGATGATGATCTTAGGATTATAGTTTCAGTAGATACTTGTAAAAAGACTGAGTAATTCACCTGTGGATGACATAACTGAGTTACATTCTTTCGTGAAGTTCAGCATATTTCTCCCATTGTCTTGCATAACTTTCTTATATATAGGTATTTGCCCCCCAAATTAATTCTTCAATTGATATGTGGCACTCTCTCTTTTGAATTGCTCTACTGGCTGTATTTTTTTTTCTTTCTTCCATCATATATGCTCTCTATGACAGGAAAAACACAAAGGAATGCAACTGGACATGACATTAAGCTCCAGAAGAGCCCGAACCTTGTCCATCACTATATTCCTAGCAGTACATAGTGTATCTAGCACACAGGAGGTGCTCATTGAACTTGTGAATGTATGAATGAATGAATGAATGAACAAACCATTAAACAAAAGAACCGATGCTATAGGCCATGGAGGAACAAAAGAAAACAGGAGAGAATATTATTCTGAAATAAAAAGGCTTAGAAGAAGACCACATGGTGTATTGGATGAACAGGTTCCTAACCTCTTTTACACTGTAGACACCTGGATTTCTCGTGGGGAGAAACTGAAATAATGTACATAAAAACAGTATAGAACTACTCAGAGAGTGTCTTGAATATGAAGACAATTAATTGTGAATAAAATAAGCTGAAGCTGATAATTAAGCTGCAGCATGGAATCACAGCATCATGGAATCAACCCCAGAGCAGAGGCACCATTGATATTTATTGACGGAATTTGTGGCCCTGGTTCAGACCTCAGAAAGTGGAGACGGGTGAAGGGAATCTGCAATCTCCAGTTCAGCACTTCTCTCTAAAAGGCACACAGCAAAAGCTGTCATTTGCAAAGCTTGTGTTTAAAACCAGCATTAAAGTGAAAAGAATTTTTTTTAAAAAAACAGAAAGAACATTATTCATCTTGAGAAAGCAACATTCCATTATAATCTTGAATGTGAACTTTTTCAACTGTACTTCACAGTGGAGAAATCAAGGGATAGACATTCAATTTAAAATCCATAAATGGTACCCTTAGCTTTTAGCCTTGAGTTTAAGTGTTTTTAGTCAGATGGAGTTCTTATGCGGTCTGAGTTTGTAAACAACCAGGTGGAATAGGTAAAGGGTGTGTTCCAGGAAGCTTTTATATTTCACACGTACATTAAAACTGCCCGAAATATTCCAGGGAGATAAACACAAGGTAACTAACATTTATCTCCAAACTGGCTTCTATCCAAATCACAGCTCTGCACTTATGAAGCAAGAGAATTCTCTCAAGTAAGTAGCTTCAACAAACAGTGCTCAACTCAGCCACACTGGGCACTTCACAGTAAGAAAAGAGAAGCAAGCCAATGAACTATATTCTCCTAAATCATCATCACCTACCTTTAGCCTGAAGTCACTGCTATGCTGTAAGTTCCCCAACCTGAGACTAGGGTTGTCTTCCAAACCCCCAAAGAAAATTAAAACACCCCAGATTGTTTTCCAGTTAAAGCTAAAACCAGCAATTATAATATTTATGATCAGTTTATAAACTAAAATGACTCCTCTTGTCTTTTGGACTCAGCACGGTAAAGATTTTCCACTTTAGTTCTTGTAGTTGCTATAAAAGAGCCTCGTATTTCAGGATGAGAATCCTGAACCTGTGTAATGGACTTTGCTTCAAATGAATATGATCCTAAATACCTAGGCAACTGTTTTTTATCAAATTAATGGAATCTGTATCTATAAAATAAAATAAAATGCAATATATCTGAAGTTACAAATGCACTAAGCCAAAACATTTAACTCTCTGTATGAAGTGATACACAGAATTGCCTTTTCACATTATTTTAAGTGAGGTCTGAGGCAGACAGCAGGGCAGGTGGAGGCACTGGGTAAGTTGGCCGTTTCAGACGTCCTGGGCAGAGGAACATGGCTGGTGGTTTTAAAACCCTAGGGAGAAAAGTAAACCGTTCATTATTATGGTCCATTTCTTAGACTTTCTTTTGGGAAGACCTAAAAGAATGGTGGGTGGTTAATCTAAGTTTACATCAATCAAATCTCTCCATGAGAGCCTCTTCCTGTGTCACCCACGGCACCTGCTGTGGTACCATCCGCGAGAAGGCCCAGAAATAAAAGGTGTGAAGTGGAAGTGAGAAATGTTCTCCAAGGAGCAAAACATTCATTTTGCTGCATGATGCTGAGTTCTAAAAGCAACAATAAAAAGCAGAAACTTTGTTGCATCTAGACCATCCGACTTACTTGGCAATCCACACCTTATTGGAGAAGGACTCCGGCTTCGAGATATCTGGAAAATATAAAAGTGTAGTGCGAATTACACAGTAGATGGAGCTCAAAGAAAGAATCCTTTTGATGTTTTTTTCCTAAAACCAGCTAAAGAGTTTATCTGAAGCAGTTTAGAACTATGATGGTTTCCCCCTGAGGTTGAGCACTGTGATTCCTTTTATACTTCCTGAAGCAAATGGACACTCAACTTAGCTTAAATTATATGATTAACTAAAAGCTGAGCTCAGTGGCCTAGTTTTTTGCTGGTTTTTGTTGCTGTGGTTGTTTTTAGTGGTTGCTAAACACTTTGAGGCTGGATGCTCACTGGCCATACTGAAGTCTATGCTTTCCAGAAAATACTTATTATTATTATTAATTAAAGCTAAAATGATCCAATACTCTCTGGCCCATCCTTTATATGAATTATGTCATGTGTCCAAAATGCTGTCCTATTAAGGAGGGTCACTGGGAAGCCAGAAAAGAGCCATTTTTCAAATCTCACCTTTGCTTTCACTGAGGAAAAGCTACCCCCATACCTACAAGCCTGCGATGGCTCAGAAATAACTGACCACAATTATCATTCTTGCTGTGAGCTTTCAAGCACTTTAGATAAATAGACATTAACAAAGATGGAAGCTGTTCTGGATATGAGGTCTCAAACAAGTCAACCAGATTAACCAAAAATGTTTGTAACGGGCTTGTCGTAAAGGGATGATGCTGGAAAGGGACAGGATTTTGGCAGCAGTTTCACCTTTGAGAATCTACTTTAGTCTATCAGAAGTCTAAGTTTGCTCTCCCTGGGCACAAAGTAGGAAAAAGAGAGGTACTTATTACAGAGGAACATTGCCCATTGCTAAGCCTTCCAATGAGGGTCCAGAGTTAAAACTTGCCATGGCTGTAAGTGCAACAGGTGTCTAATATTGCTCTTTCTTCTGGCAGAATACTTCCTCTTAGAATGAGAATTGTGATTCTTCCAGTATAAAACTCATAATATGTCTTTTTAATTTATCAGCCCATTAAATGTACTCTCCTTTTGCTTCTTCCTACTGTGAATACCTATTTGGCAATAAGGAGAGTTAAGTTATATTAAAATCAGCAAGAGCTAAAGAACAGTGTCTGACACATGGCTTTCCATTCTCAGGCCATTTCTTTCATGTGGATAGTCGTCCCCAGTTTCCCAGCCCACAAAAATTCTGCCAGATCACATAACTCCACCGTGAACTAAATCCAGAGGGAATCTCTACCTCCTCTGACAGCTGTAACATTCAGTTACTTTGTTGAAATCATACTGATCTTCCTATATTGAAACCCATTCAGGGAAGAAACCATGTTTTAGTCATTTCTGTATCGCCCACGCACACATACACACTAGCATCCATCCAATAACAGAAAAAATGTTTGATAAGAACATTATCAGGGCTTTCCTGGTGGCACAGTGGTTAAGAATCTGCCTGCCAATGCAGGAGACATGGGTTAGAGCTCTGGTCCAGGAAGATCCCACATGCTGCAGAGCAACAAAGCCCGTGTGCTACAACTATGGAGCCTGCATTCTAGAGCCCGCGAGCCACAACTACTGAGCCCGTGTGCTACAACTACTGGAAGCCCGCACACCTAGAGCCTGTGCTTCACAACAAGGGATGCCACCACAATGAGAAGCCTGTGCACTGCAACGAAGAGTAGCCCCTGCTTGTCACAACTAGAGAAGGCCTGCGTGCAGCAACAAAGACCCAGTGCAGCCAAAAATAAATAAATAAATAAATTTATTTTTTAAAAAAAGAATGTTATCAAACATTATGTTTTGTTGGGAGCGGTTTAGAAGTTTAGGGCTAGAGTTGCATCACTAGAGATAATTTCAGAGAAGTTGCCTTCTCTACCACTCTCCCTAAAACAAGTTTGAACAAATATTTAAAGAATTTTTATTTGAAGGAACAGCAAATTGTTAGCCTGTCTGGTATCTTAACCTGTCTTGGTCTAGATCTGTATTCAAAAGGCATTGACTAAATATTATGTGTTGAATGAATGAACAGTGGTGAATCATAATAATGTTAGTTTTTAGGGATATTATCTCCACAGTTTTCAGAGATATTTTTGCTGTTATTTTTTTTCTTTGATAGATGCGTTAGTAATCCTAAGAATGAATACACAGAGACTAATCTTAATTCTTCCTACTTTGAAGTTTGGAGGAAAATTAAGATCTGCAATGCCCTTTATACAGTATTAAAATCCAGATCATTTGAGCAATTTCTCCGAACTCATGCAAGAAGTTCTAGAGATACCAGAGACAGATGTGTGCAGAGATCAGTTGACTAAGATGTCCTATTCTCTGCTCAGGAGACTCATAGCTAATAGCCCATTTTCAGTTAAAGATAAAAATAGGGCTTCCCTGGTGGTGCAGTGGTTGAGAGTCCGCCTGCCGATGCAGGGGACACAGGTTCGTGCCCCGGTCCGGAAAGATCCCACATGCCGCGGAGCGGCTGGGCCCGTGAGCCATGGCCACTGAGCCTGCGCGTCCGGAGCCTGTGCTCCGCAACGGGAGAGGCCACAGCAGTGAAAGGCCCGCGTACCGCAAAAAAATAAAATAAAATAAAATAAAATAAAATAAATAAATAAAACACGAAATAACTAAAGTCTATTATTCTTTCAACTAATGAAGAAAAAAACTGCCTCTACTTCCTTCTTTCTAGAATGATAAATTCCTTAGCCAAGGTAGTATAAAAATCAATCTGGGGTGATTGTAGTAGGTTCTCTTTCTACCTACAAACTTATCATTGCCTCTTTTATAGGTGACTGCAGACAAAAAAAAACCATCAACCATAAGATGATTTTGTGTAAAAACGATTAGACAGATACATACCGTGCTTAAACTAATATGGCTACGAGGGCAGATGGGACTTAAACTCCTGCTTCGACACCGACTTAGAGATCGCACTGAATTCCTCTAGAAAAAGAGAAAGAGAAAAATAGTCAATAGTTTGTGAAAGCCCAGGTGGCTTAAAACAATACTCATATCCCATAGAACGAACAAGAGGTTTTTCTGATATGATTACACTTGCCCGTTACTGGTCGTCAGTATAAGTACACTCATTTGCTATAGCTGCCCAATATTTGACAATAGCTCTAGGGTACTTCAAATAAAATCCCATTACAATGAACTTTGGGATGTTCAAATTCATGATGCTAGTAGAACTTTGTTTTGATGAGTAAACTGTTAGAAATTACATTCAAGTTTGCAAGTGTTGGAGAACGTTAAGCTCCATCTGGTCAGGAATTTATGTTTGTTTTGTTCATTGCTGAATCCCCAGCACCTAAACACAGAGCTTGGGTCATAAATAACTATTGAATAAAATGAATTAATGAATAAGTGAGTGAGTGAATCACTACTGTGGCCCACCTACTGTCCAACTAAGTTAATGAACAAAAAGAAAATTTTATTTCCTATAATGAGATTTTACCAGTCAAAGTCTTCTCATCAACTCCCGTCATTCAACCCTTTCCCAAGTTCTTGCTTTTAGGGTATTTCCTTTGTTTTAGGAGTTTAAGCTCGGGTAAATATTGATGACATACTTGAGGGGAGAGAAGAAGGAAGTTAAAAGGCAATTGCTATTTGATGGAGAACATAGGAATAGTGGCTATTTCCTCTCCCTTCCTTCCAAATTGCACTGCAGACAGTTTACAACAAGAGTTTCTTAACAGAGGGTAATTGTTGTAAGGGCAAGAAGCACGTTTTATGAGCTCATTCATTGTAGAGCACGTGCGATTGCCAAGTCAACACAACTGTTTCTATGGGCTCAACTCTTACAGCACAGAATTTTTTCATTGAGATACTTTATGCTACAGTGGGATATTTAAGCTTAAGTTCTTAAGTTCTTTTAAATACACTACTCCGCTTCTCCACTTCATGTGTGAAAAGCTGCCCTGAAGCACTTCCCCTATCTTCCAGGTGCTGAGACCACCCAGATGGTGGCTTTGCTCTGGACCTGGGAGCTCCTCTCCTGAATTCACTTAACTTCTAGGAAGGGCAGGGTAAAACTCCATAATGGGAACAATACAGAATATCCAAGCACCCGTAGCAACCAGTTCCAACATCCTCTCCCCACCTTAACACACACACTTACACACTTGCATACCTAAGACTCCATTCTGAAGGCTGTCCAATTATTTAACATGTTCAAAACATTCTACAGCCAATGTATATAGGAAGCAACCATCCAAAACTGATTGGCTCTTCTCTCCCCACCTCCTCTGCCCTCTTTTTCTCCCTCCCTCCCCTCCCTACACATCATACCAAGGAGAGAAAAACAGGACACATTCATCATATCCCAAAATACAGAACTATCAGTAAAAATTGGGCCAATTGTTTTCTGATAGTTAATCGATCACTTTTAAATGCTTAGAATTGTAGAGGGCCTCTAAAAGTTGAGCTCAAGGGGCTTTGCCCTTATAATAGCATAATATTTCTAAGACAGAGGAGGCAAATAGGACCAGTTCTATCTTGTAAATAAAGCAATAAATGAAGAAATGACTGCCAGGAAATGATGAAGACTCATGGAAGAATCAAAGAAAAGAATCTGTTCTTTCCCAGCCAGTCCCTTTCCTCTCCTTTGTACGAAATCTTATCAAATAACCCTTTATGAACTTCTTTTATAGAATCTCTGGGTTTATAAATGTTCTCTAACTTGTGAATCAAACACTTGGGATGAATTGTCACTATGCAAGGCCACCGTACAAAAGCCCCTCTCCTGGTGACAGCTTCTCCCTTCATAATGACACAGCCATTCTCCATGAGAGCAGGCCACACGTGATAGAAGACCAAGGGAGCTGTGAAATCGGAGTCATAGCTTCGACGGTACCTATTTTAAACACGCAAAAGAACAAGAAGGAGAAGGTAAGCAGTTATGTAACCTAACTGGGAGGGAAGAGGACATCAGTGTAAATTCTCATCTTTTATTCTGCTCACACTTAGATAAATATGGATCCTGATTCCATTATTAAAGAGATAGTTGTGGGCTCCTAGAATAGGAACCAGTGATAACAAGGACCCAACATGGGCTCACTAAAAACAAGTCATGTCATAGAGAACAGACTGGTGGTTGCCGAGGGGGAGGGGTTGTGGGAGGGATGGACTGGGAGGTTGGGGTTAGCGGATGCAAACTAGTATATTTAGATGGATAAACAACAAGGTCCCATTGTATAGCACAGAGAACTATATTCAATATCCTATGATAAACCATAATGAAAAAGAATATTTTAAAAAGAATGTGTATAGAGATATGCATATGTGTAACTGAATCAGTTTGCTGTAGAGCAGAAATTAACACAGCATTGTAGAAGTGCAATGTGCTATCACTGCACAATGGAGCCACCCCAACACAATACTGTAAATCAATTATACTTCCATTTCTTTTAACTGACAAAAAAAAAGTCATGTCAGACTAGTCTTGTTCCTTCTCAGGATTACAAGAATTGTAATTCAGGGAAATGCTAGAGACAGAGACCATCTAAGTCCTACAGGCAACCTATAAGATTTCTCCTGCTGGGGACTTCCCTGAGGCGCAGTGGTTAAGAATCCGCCTGTCAATGCAGAGGACACGGGTTAGAGCGCTGGTCCGGGAAGATCCCACATGCCGCGGAGCAACTAAGCCCGTGTGCCACAACTGCTGAGCCTGCGCTCTAGAGCCCACAAGCCACAATTACTGAGCCCGCGAGCCACAACTACTGAGCCTGCGTGTCGCAACTACTGAAGCCCGCATGCCTAGAGCCCGTGCTCCGCAACAAGAGAAGCCACCACAATGTGAAGCCCGTGCACTGCAATGAAGAGTAGCCCCGCTCACCGCAACTAGAGAAAGCCCACCCACGCACAGCAGCGAAGACCCAACGCAGCCAAAAATAAATAAATAAATAGATAGATTTATTTTTTAAAAAAATTAAAAACAGAATTACCATATGATCCAGCAATTCCACTTCTAGGTATTTATCCAAAGAAAACTAAACCCTAATTTGAAAAGATATATACACCCCCATGTTCATTGCTGCTTTATTTACAATAGCCAAGATGGACATCTAAGTGTTCATTGATGGATTAATGGTTTAAAAAGTTGTGGTACCTATACAATGGGATACTATTTTGCTATTTAAAAAAAAGAGAAGGAAATCTTGTCAAGTGAGACAACATGGATGGACCTCGAGGGCATTATGAAATAAGTCAGACAGAGAAAGACAAATACCATACAATCTCACTTATATGTGGAATCTAAGGCAAACAAACAAACAAAAACCAAGCTCACAGATACAGAAAACAGATTAGTGGTTGCTGGACATGGGGGCAAAATGCGTTAGGGAGGTCAAAAGGTACAAACTTCCAGTTACAAAATAAATGTCATGCAGACATATACTTGTTAACAATATAGTTAATAATACTGTATTGCAAATTTGAAAGTTGCTTAGAGAATATATCTTAAAAGTTCTCATTGGAAGAAAAAAAAGTTTTGTAACTATATATGGTGACTGATGGTGATAATCATTTCACAATATATACAAATGTAGAAGCATTATGCTGTAGACGTGAAACTAATACAATCTTATATGTCAATTATACCTCAATAAAAAAATTTTAAACAATAAAAAGCAATACATGTCTGTATTTCTATAGCACTTTTTTTTTTTTTTTTTTTTTTTTTTTTGTGGTACGCAGGCCTGTCACTGTTGTGGCCTCTCCCGTTGCGGAGCACAGGCTCCGAACACACAGGCTCAGCGGCCATGGCTCACAGGCCCAGCCACTCTGCGGCATGTGGGATCTTCCCGGACCAGGGCACGAACCCGTGTCCCCTGCATCGGCAGGCGGACTCTCAACCACTGCACCACAAGGGAAGCCCTCTTTTTTTTTTAACCTCTTTATTGGAGTACAATTGCTTTATAATCGTGTGTTTCTGCTTTATAACAAAGTGAATCAGCTATACGTACACATATATCCCCATATCTCCTCCCTAGCACTTTTCTTTTCAAGAGTTCCAAACAGACTCCAGGGACTCATTAGTTCTTCCCAAGACCAATATGTTCAATGGAAATCATAACATCACCTCTGAAGCACATTTGACTGAGAAGGAAAATGACCTCAGAAGAGGGCCCTGCCCTGTAGTACCGAGAAGTATATGGCTGGGCCTGAAAATCAGGTAATGTCTGTTGATTTCCCCACCCAGAGTTCTTTTCCCTAAATTGTTCCCAGAGAATACACACAAGATCATTTATTTATAAAGAATCCCTTAGCTTCTGCTCCTATGTCTCTTACTTGCAATCATTAAAAATTTCTCCATCGGCCCCAAATGCAATATCGAGGGGTGGGTCTAAAGTCTGCATTGCAAAGGCAATGCAACATATCTCTTGGATGAAGTTACTGAGGAGGCAAAAGTCAACTTCAGGAGGGAATGAAATCTTGGGATTGACATTCATGGCTCGGATCACATCCTGAAAAACAGAAAGATGGCATCACCTTGTTACCAACCTGCGAAATACACACTGACAATCCTAAGGACATTATGACTGCTGGGAGGGGGAAAGAGCATGTGAGTGAAAACAAGGTAAACTAGAAGAGAAGTGCATGTGCTGAAAGGAGGAAGACTCATTAACAGAGAAGGAGGAAAGATGACAGAGGACAAATGACATACTAAAGGCCAAGAAAGTCTCCACAAACAAAAAACTAAAGCAAAAACCCTTAGTAGCTTTCATTTATTATTTCCTTATTTTTCTATTCTGAGCAAGTTATATAATCGCCAACACAGGACTCTGACTTGTTCATAAACTATAATAATAACAATTATAATAGCTTGCTCTTATTGAGAGTTTACTCTGTGCCAACTCTTGTGCTAAGCAAATTACCTGCTTCCTTTCATTTAATCCTCTCACAAACTCTATGGGGTCATGACCATTGTTGCTCCCATTTTAAGATTAGAAAACTAAAGCACAGAGAGGTTAAGTAAATGTGCAAGGTCACACAGCTAGTAAGTGGCAGAACCAGGATGCAAATCCATAACTATCTTTCCCAAAATCATTGCTCCTAAGCACTATGGTATTCTATCTTCCAATCATAAGAGCCTGTCTGAAGAATAGAACTAGAAAGCTCAATATATTTTCCTCATAATATGTCTAAGAAAGAAAGAGCCAATAATGACTGGTTCTACAAAATATATTGGATGCTCATTCCTGCTCTTCCATTACATAGATGCGACACTAAGCTGGATGGATTTCTGAGTTATTAGTATTCATTATAAACAGCAGCAGCAGCAAACCAGTCCCAATAAAAGACCCAACACTTACATTAACACTGCTTTGGGAATCATACAGATCAAGATGACAAATGATATAATCCAAGACAGCATCCTCAAAGTCATTTGACCCTGCATAAGACGGTGCCAGCAGTTTCCTCACACAGATCTTGAAGTGTCTGAATGCCACTTTAGCTACATGGAACGCCTCCTGCAGATAAAAGTACAGCAAATTTATCTGGTGGGAGGAGGGAGGTAAAGAGGTCCAAAGCAAGGAATGAAGAAAGAATGCCCAACAAAAATCCAACATCATATTGGACTTCTGGTAACTAAATTTTGGAAAGTACATAAATACATATAAGACTACCCATATTCACTAATTTCAAGACAGTTGACCACTGTTCTGGTAATCCTGATTGCAAGAAGCAGGACAATGCAGGCATTCAAGGAAATAAAATCACCTGTGGTTACATAAATACTTGAGATATGCTAGTTGATGCTTTGATCCCACAGCAATATCATATTACTGGTCAAGAAATAAGAGAAAATTATCAATCTAGTGGTCACGTCATACATAGACACATATCGTGTCTGACATGTTTCCTGGCATATATTAATTCAACAAATATTTATTAAATGCCTGTAATATAGCAGGCATGGGGAAAACTCAGTTATGCATGAAAGATATAGCCTCTACAATTACAGAACTTTAACCAACTCAGTACATGATTCTTAATTATATAAATTATATATATAAATTAAATAATTCTTAATGATATAAATTCTTTTTTCTGTAAAAAGCCAGATAGTAAATATTTTAGGCTTTGCAGGTCACATAATTGTCTCTGTCATTTTTTTTTTTTACAACCCTTTAAAATGTAAAACCATTCTTATATGTTAGCTCTTGGGTGGTATTTCTCTTAGAATTACAGATCAGGGCCAGATATGGCCCAGGGGTCATAGTTTGCTGACTCCTGATATAAATGAATAGGATAAAGTCTGGTAGATTCTGATAATTCCGCTCTCACACCAATATTTTGTTTTGTTTGTTAATATTTAGCTGTTCTCATTACAGACTCTTAGTATCTCCGTATGGTACCCACAGAATAAATGCATTTGCTTTGGATTTTAAGATTATATATGAGCACTTTTTAATCTTGCCATACTCAAGTAGTTAGCAGTCCTAGTAACTACTCTTAGTTAAACAAACAGAAGAGTGAACACAATCACAGCCTTTTGATTTTTCTAAGAAGGGAAGGTAACCAATCAAATGATAGCCCTTAGCAATAATATATCCATTGTGCGTACATATACCTATATTACAATAGAAGATCCAGCGCGAATCAACTTGGTATATACCCATCTGAGATAGTCCTACATTTATGGATGCTTCAACAAATGTCTGGTCAAAATAGATATTAACATATATGAATAGTTATTGAGTGTGAAAAATAATTAATCGCAAGTATCTGTAATGGAAGGAAGGCAGGGAGGGAGGAGACAGATGGAAACCCACCCTCCTTCAGTGACCTCAGGCCCTACCAGTCTTTTTTAAGCCGTCCTGTTCGGTTTACCCAAGCACTGCCTGGCCGCAGCGCCCTTGGACCGCGGAAGTGCAGCGGCGCGCGAGACTCACGTACCACTGCCGCGATGTAGATGATCCGCTGCACCGCCTCGGCTTTGTCGATGCAGCGCCGCAGCAGGCACTGCGCATCTAGGCGGGCCTCGGAATAGGTGTCGGTGAACCGGGACAGCAGGGCGGCCTTGCGCGCCGCGCTGGACAGTTTGGCGCGACTCGGAGACGGGCTCCTGACCTTCGCGACCGCGGTAGAGGGGCTGGTGGACCGTCTGCGGCTGCGGCCCTGGCTGCGAGGATCAGGGCTCGGAGACCGGCCCCTGGCGGACCTGTTGGTGAGCAAAAATCAGGCAGGGAAGCGCTCTGATTCCATTCACTCTCTTGTTCCTAGACTCGGCTGCTTCTCTCCCCATAAACCAGAAGCCATGGGAGCAGGGAGAGCAGCTCCCTGTGAGAGGCGCTGTGTCTCCATAAGGCCTCAAATAGGACCACAAACAAAAAACAATACTCCATATTTGCCTGGTGCATTCGAATTTATAACACGCTTTCACTCACTCAGCACATCAATTTATCCTTCAAGCAGCCAGGTAAGGTTAGCATTGATTGTTGGCCCTTTTACAGATGAGGAAGTTGAGGCTCAGAAATGCTAAGAGGGCTATCCTAGAGTAACACAGCTAGCAAGAGCCAGAGTTAAATAAAAAGTCAGATTTTCAGTATTTCTTACCCCAACCTTGGGCCACTAACACATCACTGAGCTTTCTGGTATAAAATGAGATGCACGCTGATTGAACAATGAGAAAGAAATTCTGTGCTCTCTTTCCATAGCAATGGAACCATTTGCAGTCATTTTCTCCTCTGCAGGTCCTCCATTTTCACCTACATAATTTGTGCCCTATTTCGGGATGGTGAGGAGGTTATCAAGTGAGCTAATACATGTGGAAGTACTTGGTGAATCGAAAAGCATTGCATCAGTGAAATGTATATTGCTACCAAGTACAAAGTAAATGATCAGACGAGCTAGTCCAGAGGGAATGGGCCACCAAAAAGAGAAGTTTTATAGAAGGAACTGTGGGGCAAAAGGTAGTACAAAGCAGACTCTCTGAAGGTGGAAAGGGAAAAATAGCCCTCATTTATAGTGTTTGCCAGTTTCCATGGTGCAACAAATACTCTCACCATAGCCAATTTCAAACTATCAATGTGACGTCACTGACCCCAGAGTTAGGTAGAAATGCACAGAATCAGTTCGCAGAGCTAGTACAAGCTGGCGCTCACACACCACTGATGGAGTGATTCCCCAAAATGAAAGCCTAAGGTGACATTTAGGGGAATGGAGAACCGGGTTAGGGGTGGCTTTGATAGCCTGAATCTGGGCACACTGTGGGGCTGGGGGGGAAGAGGGGAAGTGTTAGAAAGAACAAGGAAAATGCAGAAACTCCAAAGAGTGGAACACTCTACTTTGTGCTCACTTAACACTGTCTGAATGACCTGTCTTAACGTGCTGTCCATCAGTAGAAGGGAATTTCACATTCCCTTACCTACTCATTCCATCAAACAAAGTGAGACGTAAAAAGGCAATACCCTGTGAAATGACAGTTGGTCATCCTGGCGAGACAACTCCTAGAACTCAGAGAACAGGACCCTCCCCCTATCATGGAACAGGCTTTCAACATGGGTACCGCCTTTTGCATTATAGGCACTCAAATCTGGTATCAAGACAAGAACCTTCCTTTTGCACGTCTTAGTTTCATTCCTTAAGCTTCAATGTCAGTCCGAAATTAATTAGTGCCCAAGTATTGTCAATCCACGAGGTATTTTCTCTATGGAAGGGTGAAGTTAGAGAAAACAATCCCTCTACAATTCAAAGTTTTCCATATTATTGGGGTTCGCGCTCAGGATGTCATTTTCTTTTTCTTTTTTCTTTTTCTTGTTTCCTTTTCCAAGCCAGGTTTTTATCACTAATTCAACAAAAGGAGCTTAAGTGAAAAGATCTGTGAGAATTTGTCAGACCTTCCTTGGAGTACAGATTTTTCAGCTGACAGAACAGCTATCTTGTCCTTCAGCGTTCGGAGCTGTTTCTCATAATCGCATATCGCTTCTGCCTTCCGCTGGTCTACGCTCCACCTGTCCGCGCCCGTCTGCTCCGAGCCCTGGGGCTCCGAGCCCCGCAGTTCCTCTCTCCCACGCTCGGAGCCCCGCTTCTCTGAGCTCCTATGCTCTGAGTGTCTGTGGCGAGATTCCTCCTGGGCTTGAACAGATGTAAGCCTGAACAGAAAAAAAGGTTTGAAAGAAAAGAGAGAAAGGGAGGGATGGAGGAAAGGTAATAAACAGTAATTGGCCTACTTAAGGAGGCTGCTTTATTTAGTGTGCCGTTATTGCCCTGGGAAACTCGGCTGGAAATACATAGGATCAAACGCAAATTAACAAAGAGCAGAATTGCCAGGGTCAGGGTGCCACTTCATGTCTGCAGCTTGCATGGAAAAAGGCTCCTGAAGAAAAGATAGGCATGCAAATCCTCTAGCCAAAGCAGAGTGGGCAGAGTCATGAAGTCTTTGCAGAGGCAAAGCAGAGACATACTATTCTACGTTGGACGGCTTCACTGCACAAAACTCTGGAAGCCTGTGACCTCCAAAACCTAGTCCAGAAGCTGGTCAAAGATATAATCTATTCTCACTAGCTCTTCTATTCTCTGAACAGATGGAATGTGGGGGGAAACTGCAGTGGAAATTGAATAACATCCACAACACTAAGCAGAAGTGTGGACCTATGAAAATAATGTACTACTATGGAAAGGAGTAAAGCTTTAGAAATAAAACTGGCATCCTCATTAACACAAAGAGGTATGGCCATCATACAAGGGAGCAAAAGCCATAAGAAGAGAACATGCTGTGATGAAAATAACAATGGTGTAAGAAGAAAAGGGAAGGGGTAAGATTAAGAAGGATGTAGAAAAGCTAAAAATGCAATAGCAGAATTAAAAGCTGCCGTAGAAACAGTAAAGAACAGAATTGTTGCTATAGGGAATTGCTGAGTAATATGATCAAAGAATTTGAGAAGCTATATCAACTAGGAAATGAGATTAGTGCTCCAAGCTAAAATTTATGGATGTTCCTGAAGAAATCAGAACAATTGGAACATGTATGAAGGCAACAGAAAGGTATGTATGTATGTATGTGTACATATATATATATATATATATATATATATATATATATATATATAGTTGTTTTTTTTGTTTTTGTTTTTGTACTACAACTCCCACTTGCTCTTTTTGGGGGAAAAAAAATCAAAGTTAGGATTGAAAAAAGTATGCCCTTAAAGGATCAGTGTTTATTTACCCCTTCTAGAAATTTATCTTTAGAGGATAATCTGAAATTTAAACTAAGATTTTCCAGAAAAAATTATTTCCAATGTTGAAAATTGGCATCAAAGTAAATATTCCATGTTAGGGAAATACCCAAATGAGGAAATATGATGTACCTATTTAAGACTAAGCTCTGCTTTATTTTTTCTTAATAATAGAGAAAAATAATGTTAAATGAAAAAATGGGGTCCACAATCGTATACTCACATTTTGTTGTCTTAACTTTATTTTTAATGTACTAATTGGAAGAAATAGCAAATGGTGACAGTAACTGGCTCTGGAATTATGAGGGCTAAGGTTCCTTTCTACTATGTTGTACTTTGAAGATTTTCTATAGTGCATAAGTATTGTTTTGTAGTAAGAAAAATATATAAAACATTAATAAAAACATTGCTGCCTTTCCTCTTTATGGACAGATTCTTTCATATTGTAATGGAGCACCAAAAAAGCTAAATTCAAAGGTTAATCAGCAGCCTGCAATAATCCTGTCATTTTTTTTTCTTACTGCTTTCTTAGCTGATTTATTTCCTCCTCTGCAGTCAGAAGGGATATGGCCGATCTGTTCTTGGTTTCTTCAAGAGTCTTTTCAGTTTCAGCCATAGTGTAAGAGAAATCAGTAACTAAAGACAGATTTTCCAAAATTGGCAGACTTTCTAAATCAAGGCATAGGTTCTCTTGGAAACTTTCGCCGTATGATATAAATTCAATATAAACATCAAATTATAAGACATCTGCATTCAATTAGATGATATTACAAATATTATGGTACACTAGTATGCAAAAACATGCTAGCATCTTTCCTCGATGTCAAACACAAAGAAATTACAGAGCTACTACCTCTAAAAGACTATGTAATAATTACTGGTATTAGAATGTAAAAGACAAACTTGTTCAGTTTCTCCTTCTCACCCTCCTAATTCATCTGCTCTAATTACACCGAATCCCCAGGTTGCTTCTCCATAAAATCTCCATTTTTCTGTAATATACTAATACCTATTCATATTACTTTGCACTGTAGAGTTGCATTTGACTTAATTTTCCCAGATTTACTAAATATAGAAAAATTGTTTGCCCGCCTATAGAAAAGTCCTCCACAATTACACTCGACTACCAAGTACTTCGTATCTTCCTGCCTCTGACTTCCACCACTAATTGAGCACAGTTTTCCTGAGTTTTCAACCTAGCTTAGTCCTTGTTAGTTTCAAGGACTCTCCTCATTGTGGACAAATCATAATAAATCATACTATATCTTTAGGAAATGAGAATGTGATGGATGCCATTGAATGAAGACCAATGGTTCTCAATGAGGTTGTCCTAGTACAGTAAGAGATTGTGGATTGGCAAAGGTTTTTGGACTTCTCTGACCTTGCATCCCTGGAACACCAAGTATCTTTCATCACAGTAGTTCTGAAGCTAAGAGATTGCAACTGCTGTCCAAACTCACACCAGTCTTCCTCCCTACACTTGGATGGGAAGCATGGAAGGTCAAACACTGGCCTCCCCTATACAGTGAGGCAGACTGAGAAATAATGGGACAGCAGGATCCCTATCAAGTCGGCACAGATCCGATGAGACAATGCAGGAGGTGGTGTGAGTTTCCCCAAATTCCATCTCATCCCCTTCTCCTCTAACAAACGCCCACTCATCCAATGAGTGCCTCTCCAAAGGCCACACCTGACTCTCAAGAAAAATTTGTCTTCCCTTCTCCTGAGCTCCTCCAACACTTGTTCACATCTGTAATCTCATTACAAACACACTGAACTACTTGAAGGCAAAGATTTTATTTTATTCATCTCTTTATCCCCAGCTCCTAAAACAGTACCTGTCACATAGATTTTTTTAAAAAAACTGAAAAACGGAATGAATGAATGAAATGTCTGAAGTCTAAAATAAAACCAGAGGAGCAATAACTTCACAATAGGGATGCTGGTGATTGTAAGGAAATTGCTGTGATTTAATTTCAATGTGAATATGTTATAGATTTTTTTAAAGTATATATGGGAAAATGAACATTTTTATCAAGAGAAAACTGTGGAAAATTAAAAGAAGAAAATAGACCAAGAAAGGAACAAGAATGTGAACAGTAATCGGGTTTTTTTCTCTCGAGACATGGCATACATGTGTGAGCACATATATATACAAGCAAATATATATACCAACTTGGCCCCCTTGGACGATATATAGAGAGAAGAAAGGAGATAGCCTTCATGTGACAAGCATTGTTTTAAGCAGGCTAACATATTTATTTTTTGTTATGGATTTATTCATTCATTGAGCAAGTTACTGAGAATTTACTACGTGCCAGGTACAATGCTAGATGCTGGAGATACAAGTGTCAGAATAGCGATACAGGACAGTAACCCTTTGGAGCTTCCAGTCTAGTGGATCATAAATATTCAAACAAATTTTTCAAAGTTCCAACTTTCAATAAGTGCTATTCTTAGATGATTGTGAAAGAGAATTAGAGGAGAGGGAGAGGAAAGAAAAGACCATTCAATGTGTAGTGGTCACAGACTCTGAGAAAGTCACATTTAAGCTGAGACCTAAAGGACAAGAAAAAGCCAGCCATGCAAAGAGCCAGCAGAAGACTTCCATTTCTCTGAAAAAGCACAGGCAAAGGCCTCGAGGTGAGGAAGTAGACAGAAGACTAGGTCAGGGGAACCTGGCATGAGATGAGGGTGGAGCAAGAGGTAGGGTCAGATCACGCAGGGCTGGGAGAGCCCTGGGAAGGAATTTAGAATTTTTTTCTAAGTACAAAAAGAAGCAACTAACAGCTTTTAAGCCAGGGGGTGACTTGCTACAATAAAAGTATATCTATATGTGCTGTGTGGAACATGAATTGTAGTACAGCAAGAATGGGCCCAGGGAAGCCAGTTGGAAGGCAACTGGCTGAGGCAAAAGGTAACAGTGACTTGAACGAGGGCACTGGTAGTAGAATAGTAAGGAACGTGTGTGGGAGATGTTTAGGAGGTAGATTCCACTGGATGTTCTAATAGATTGGATATAGGAAATGAGGACAGGTGAGATTTCTAACCAGAGTCCCAAAATAAAATCCAGCAGTCTTCCCTTGTCTAGGGCTCGTCAAACCTGAGCAGACCTGTCCCCATTCAGCACCCTGTTGGAATTTGCACCTTTGGAACTGAGTCACAGCTAAACTGGTCTCCACAGTGTTAGACATGGGAACCTCCTGGGGTGGGCCTCTCATTCCACATTAGGTATCACCCTGGATTTAGAGACAGGTAGGCAGAGTAGTGAAGGAGAGAGCTGGCTACCATAGAGTGCGGGGACAGCCTCCATCATTTCTGATGCCTTAAAAAATGAAACATGAACCACACGTGGGTTAAAAAAACAAACCAAAACAAAAATAGGGAAAAGCTAAAGGGAAAAGCACCTTCCTGTATGCAACTTTCAAATGGCGGAGGGCAGTGTGTATACAGATAGGGAGAGTATACATACAAATGATAAAGCAGGGACTTACCTGATGGCACAGTTTCCCCATTGCAGGGGAAACAGGCTCGAGCCCTGGTCTGGGAAGATCGCACATGCCGCGGAGCAACTAAGCCCATTTGCCACAACTACTGAGCCCGTGTGCCACAACTACTAAAGCCCGCATGCCTAGACCCCGTGCTCCTCAACAAGAGAAGCCACCACAATGAAAAGCACACATACCGCAACGAAGAGTAGCCCCCGCTTGCTGCAACTAGAGAAAACGTGCATGCAGCAACAAAGACCCAACGCAGCCAAAGATAAATAAATTAAATTAATTAATTAATTATAAAATGATAAACAGGACGAGGGGCATATGAAAGGGTATATGGGTGTTCTTAGTACTACTCTTGCAAATTTTCTGTATTTGAAATTATTTCCAAATAAAAAGCTTTTTTAAAAAAAGCGTGCAGTCATAGTTTTTGGTCCATGATGCCCCTGATGGGTAACTACACAGCCATAGTGACAAGAGAGGCAGGTAGGAATTCCTGGCTCCTACGGATTCTGACTGAAGACAAGAATCAGCAAAGTCGTGAAGCTTTGCCTCACAACCAGAGGCAAATGGAGGCAGCAGCAGGGGCCAGCGAATGCCTGAGGAAACTTAACCAGATGAGCCACAACTCAGCGCCCATCAGCACAAGACTCCAGTGCCCAGGTAGAACCAAGGCAGCAAGAACCCAGAGGGCAGTACAAGACCAAAAGCCCCTCTCCTCCATCACCAGGAGAGCCCGGAAACCGCCCTTCACCCCTAGACGCCTGTCTAAGGAAGGAGGAGGGCAATGAGACCCCTTGAAAGGACAAACACAGCCCCGAACAGAACTTGGAATTAACTGAATATTTACACAAAAGGAACTACGATAAACCAGAAAAGAAGTGGCAGGTTTAAGGTTCCTTCTTACCCCTCTCCAAATCAGTTGACGTTAGTTGAAATAAGTCATACGAATTCAGAGGAATTATGCATTTTGCACATTTTATTTGTAAATTTTGACTGCTGCAGCTGTAAAACTACACACTGACAGTGGTTCCAGTTGGAAAAATGAACAGGAGTGTGTAGAGGTAACCCTGTGTGTGTGTGTGTGTGTGTGTGTGTGTGTGTCCGTGTGTGTGTGTGTGTGTGTGAGAAAGGAAAAATGTCTGGAGTAAAATATGCGAAAATGTTAACAGGCATGAACTAACAGTTGATTTTCATCTTCATACTTTTATTTGTTATATGCATTTTGACAAAGGAAATGTGTATTATTTTTATAATCGGACAAAATTAAATCAATCAATAGAGATGTTTTCCTTAGAAGGAAATCTAATCAGAGAACAAGGCAGAATGCCATACCCTATTCCATCACAAGCCTTAACTAGTGACAAAAGAATCCCTTGCTATCCTCTACATGTCAGCCATGGAGCAATGCTGCAGTAGGAGAAACACCTTACTGATGGATTTTTATTAGATATGTTAAAAGCAGTTGCATCACATTTGTCTATCTCCCTCAAGTACAACCCAAAGTTTGCAATTTTCTTTGCAGTGATTCCTTGAACTTGCTACCCTGGCTTTGCACACAGCGTACATCTGAGATCTGTTACTTCCAGACATTGCTTAACTTTTTAAAAATACATTTTTATATCTAAAAGTTATTCCAAAATCTTGAGTGGTTCTCAGTTAGGCGTGTATAACCCCTAACTGACAGATAGATGCAGGCTGCTTCATCTTACTTTTTCTCTCTTTCTCTTTACCTGATCTTTCACTCTCTTTAACCCTTCCTCTTCTGCCTCTTTTCTTATTTTCCTCCCCAAAGTTAGATTTTCATGCAACAATCTTTCTCTTTCATACATATGGACTGATAGTGGGCCTATGGAAAAGGAGCCCCAGGAATGAAGCCAAGGGGACCAGGGTCTTAGGGATCATAATGTAATATAGGAATCCTGTCCCCAAATTCAAAGACACTGCCTCCCAACTCATACACACAGACACAGACACACACACACATACATACACACATCATATGACTTATTTGCAAATGTCTACATTTTACATGAGCCAGTATTCTCCTTTCAAACTTAAAAATTAAGTTAAGAATAAGCAATTCTTTTTGGAAGAAAATAACTTGCATTCCTCTTACTTGTCTTGAACCTGGTTGAGTTGATTACGAGTTGCATTCAAATCACCATCTAATTGTTGTATGTCACGATCCCAAGCGTCAAACTCTTTATGTCCGTCTTTATCAAACGTGACCTGGAATGGTACACAAATCAAAACAGAGTCTGAATACATGAAACCACATGGGCAGATTGCAAAAACATTACACTGGAAAAAAGAAGTCAAGTACAAAAGGGCACGTAATGTATAGTTCCATCTTCATGAATTTCCCATGCAGGCAAAATCAATGGAGAGTGATAAAAATCAGAAGAGTGGTTGCCCTGAGGGTGGAAGGAGGGGAATGGGAAGTGGCACAAGGGAATGCTCTGAAGTGATGGAAATGTTTTATATCTCAATAGTGGCGTGACTTGCAAGAATATATCCATTTGTCAAAATTCACCAATCTATGGTTTTCACTACAGGTAAATGATACCTCAGATTTTTTAAAAAGACAGTGAAATATCATCCTACATCTTTATACCCAAAGATGGAAACTTCCACAGGGGGTAAAACATGCACAGGGGGTAAAAATCTAAGAGGCATATGAAAATTCCCACATAAAAAAATTTGTTTAATAACAACTGATGTCTCCAGAGCCCTTACTATATGTAAGTTGTTTCGCAGGTTTATCACGTTTAACTCTCACAGTGACCCTGTCAGCAAAAGCATTGTTTCCATATAACAGATGAGGAAACTGAGACCTAACAGGTTGCACAACCTACCCAGGACCATAGAAGATAGACTAGGATTCTGCCTAAGCAAGAATCCTTTGGCCACTACCTCATAAGGCCCTCTTGCTTAGAACTGCTTGCTCTAAATGGTTCAGTTTTTGAAAGGAATTTATGTAAATCCATATAAGCATTTAAAATCAAGGTTACAAATGTTTTTTGCCTATCCAGACATAGTGATACCAGCGCCTTAAGAAAAGTATGCGTTCTCTTTCCAGTCTGGTCCTCAACTGTTAAAACACTGCCACTGTTGCATGGAAACCACCAATATCAACCACAAATGATGACACTCATGATCAATCTACCAGAATTGAGTTTTCTTCTTATCGTGGAAGTTTCCAATTAGTTTTATTTTACTCTTTCAGAATACTGAGCTTTCCCCCATCTAATGATCTCTTTCTCTTCTGACCCCACCTGGTGGTACCCTGTCTGGGTGGCTAACTTGTTTAAAAGTTACTATTTAGTGCCTAGTGTGGGCCCAGCAATGTCCCAGATGCAGATCATCACCAGGACCTTTTCACAGCTGAGGAAGCAGGGCCTTATTGAGTTGCCTGAAGCCATACCACCAGTAAGTAGGCAAGGCTGAGATTTTAACGCCGATCTGTCTTAGGAGAAAGCTCAATCCATTATGCCACGTATTACTGTATATACAAACTCACCTTTTCGACCCATGTCTCAATTCACTAACTAGAGTTGAGCCCCTCACTAGGTAAAAACCATATCTTACATACGTTTGAGTCCCCAGAGCCTGATCAGGTGCTGAACACCTAGGAGGATCCTTTAGCATCCCTACCTGTAGAGAGGGGACCTTGCTGTCGACAGGTTTTCCTAGGGAAGTGGCAGTAAAGAAGGCCTCCAGCCAAGGCAAAAGGCGCGATTTGATTGTTTCCACACCATCATAATGTCCTCCTAGAAGAATCCACAAATCAGGTCAGTGAGAGAAATCCAACCACAGCAACCCAGTCAGAGAGCACAGAGAAGGGACAAAGAAAAGAAAGCAAAGACGGGGATGCATGGGCCATTCTCACCTTCTTGGGCTGCTGTAGTGAAGATCCCAAAGAGTTGTCCCTGCACTTTGGTGACTTGTTCAATGAGTTCGAGGCAATGATTTAGATTTTGATCACATGAGTTCGTCTGCAAAGCCAGAACAGTAGACATCAGTGCAATTTCCTTCTTCTGGGACTCACTGCAGGTGGACAAGCACTTCACTTTACACAAGGGCCAGCTGGCTCTGGTATGCTCCCAGGGCAGAGACCGCTGTGTGCTCACAAAACACACTTCCCTCTCCTCCTGGGCACCCACTAGACTGCTTTCCCCAGCTTCCCTAGCGGTCGGTGCAGCTGTGCAAACCAGTTCCTGTTAGGGATGGGAAGTAATGTGATTGTCCTTAATGATTGTCTTCTTCCTCTCCCCCCGCCCCCGCCGTCTACTAGCCAAATGCAGAGGACCCCAAGGGCATAAGGGATGGTGGAGCCACAGGATTTAGAAGGTTGCTAACTGAACACTTGAATTGAACTGTCACATCACTGAGAAAGTTTTTTGGTGGGCATTAAGCCACTGAAACTTGGGGGTTGTTTTTATAGCAATAACCCTGACTCCCTACTCAATGGAATCCTGCAAAAACTTCTTTTAAAAAATGTCATGAAGAACCTAGGAGTAAGACAGGAATAAAGACACAGACCTACTAGAGAATGGACTTGAGGATATGGGGAGGGGGAAGGGTAAGCTGTGACAATGCGAGAGAGAGCCATGGACATATATACACTACCAAACGTAGAATAGATGGCTAGTGGGAAGCAGCCGCATAGCACAGGGAGATCAGCTCGGTGCTTTGTGACCACCTAGAGGGGTGGGATAGGGAGGGTGGGAGGGAGGGAGACGCAAGAGGGAAGGGATGGGGGAACAGATGTATATGTATGACTGATTCACTTTGTTATAAAGCAGAAACTAATTTAAAAAAAAGTGTCATGAAGAACCTAGGAGTAAGACAGGAATAAAGACACAGAGAATGGACTTGAGGATATGGGAAGGGGGAAGGGTAAGCTGTGACAAAGCGAGAGAGAGGCATGGACATATATACACTACCAAACGTAGAATAGATAGCTAGTGGGAAGCAGCCGCATAGCACAGGGAGATCAGCTCCATGCTTTGTGACCACCTAGAGGGGTGGGATAGGGAGGGTGGGAGGGAGGGAGACGCAAGAGGGAAGAGATATGGGGATATATGTATATGTATAACTGATTCACTTTGTTATAAAGCAGAAACTAACACACCATTTTAAAGCAATTACACTCCTATAAAGATGTAAAAAAAAAAAAAAGTAAATAGTCCTTTTGTAACACAATATAAATCACTGCCTCCTAATTTACCCACTTTACTGGTTCTTACCCTCTACCTAAGTTCAATACGTGCATAAAGGGCACTACTTGTTAACAATAAGAAGGTATTGCTGGTTTGAGGATACAATGGAGAATAAGACCAAAAAGATGGCCCAGGCCATATGGTGAGCCAGACAAGTGGGAGAGAAAGGAGAGTAGATAGTTACCCTGCAGTGGAATAAAGTCTTAATATAGGGATGAGCACAAGGTCTATTCAAGAGCCCATTGTCTTAGAAAGTCAGGGAAGGCTTCCAAGACAAAGTGAAATCTAGGTGAGAACAAATTAGGCAGACTTGGGGAAAGTCTGTCCCCAGAAAGAAGAAGCTAAGAGGTAGACCTCTCAGCTCTTTTTCTGCTTTTCTCATCTCCTTGGTGACCTTTCACCAATTCCTCGTTAGCCAAACCTCTAACTGATCCTAACTCCAAAGGAATGAACACAACTACAAGCAACAAATTGTGTGGGTGCAAATATGCATAGACTTATGTGTGACCTCAAGCCATAATAAGGCACTAGCAGGGGGTACCTTCTGGGTACTATGAATCCCGAGGCAGGAAGTGGGAGCTAGAAACTGGAATGAAGAGGAAAGATTCAGATGACCTCTAGGTAAAAGTTTACAAGTAAAATGCAGATCTGTGTCAACAAGGGAAATGGTTCAGACAGGCAGTAAGCTCTTGTGGACAGAGGATATGCCTGGCCTGTTCACTGTTGCATTCCCAGCCCTGCATTCTATTGTCTCTCTGTATTCAAACTCAATATGTATTGGGTTGATGAATGAAAATGAGACCATTCACTCACTTTGGCTTTATTACATCCCCCCTAAGTGCCAGGCACTGTTAATGCTTTACATACGTAAACTCAGTTAACCCCACTCTGGTACTCTAGGAGATTAGGAGGGCCTTTGTCATCATCCCCATTTTCAGATGAGAAAACTGAGACCCAGAGAGGTTAAACAACATGGCCAAGGTTACTTTAGTAAAATGCCAGAACTGAGAACTGGTTTCAGAGCCCATGCTCTTAACTACTAAACTATAGTGACTTTTGGATCATGATTCATGCCGGGAGGAAGAGGAGAAGGACTGGATGATGTGATAAAGTGTGAATGAGGAGGGCACTCAGGGAGGCCTCTCTGAGGACGAGACACTGGAGCTAAGTTCCGGATGCAGAGCACCAGGGAAAGAGCAGGCCGGGCTGTGGGAACAGCAAGGGCAAAGGCCCAACGGCAGGAAGGAGCCTGGCAAACTTGAACCAGAAGTAGGTACATGTGGCAGAGGACAGGTGGTCAGAGACGTTGGCAGGACAGATCCTGGAGGGCCCAGGAGGCCTGGTAAGCAGTCAAGATGGAATGGACTCGTTGTAACTGAGAGGAAGCTGCTGGTTTACCGTCCATGTCTGGTTAACGGTACCTGGGGACTAGCTCTGTTGTAACACTGATTTCTGTTATGGCCATTTCTTCTTCTGTCTCATCTTCCTATCCCCTTCTCCTTACAAGACTAAGTTTTTTTGTTTGGGTTTGGTTTGGGTTGGGGTTCTTTTGTTTGTTTATTGTTTGGCCACGCTGCACGGTTTGGGGGATCTTAGTTCCCCGACCAGGGATCGAACTTGGGCCCCCTGTAGTGGAAGTGCGGAATCCTAACCACAGGACTGCCAGGGAATTCCCTGGTTTGGTTTTGACTATGAGTTTTTTTTAAAGACTTTGTCTTTCTCATGTTTGTATCAATCATCACTAGTATCCATAGCAAATCGAAGGGCTCAAAATATTTGATGAATGAGTGAGCAAGTGAGTGACTTAGCATAATATTGACATGATCAGAACATATGGAACCCACAGCCTGAACAGCTCTCTCCATTCCTTCCTCATTGAACCAGCAGCTCCTTGTCCTTGCTGTTTTATTCCTGCACTTACCACAGTGAACTTCAATTCCCCACTTACAGCCATTTGCCCTCTGGCTAGATCATGCCATGTGCTAAGTGGACAGAGGAGGGGCTTGGGAGTCAAGCAGACCTGAGTACCTCAGCTCTGCTACCTGCCACAGTCCTGTGTGATCCTGCACAAGTTATTTAACCTCTCTGATCCCATTTCCTATCCAGGAAAATGGGATAAAGCCTTGCAGAGTGTTAAGAGAATTAAATCAAAAAAATGCACGTTCTGCACCTTAAAGGCAAAAGATGTTCAACTGTTGGTACCTGCGAGTCACTACACAGAACTGACTGGAGCCATGAACTGAGTAATAGGGCAGACCATGATTCAGATCTAGTTCTCCACTTATTAGCTTTTTCTCTTAGAAAGGGAATTCTAAATATGAACTTCCATTTACTCGTATTTAGAAGGTGGTTGATCTCACCAGCTAACTTAGGTGCAGAGTAGAGGAGGTATGTAATAATTAGCATTATTGTAGTATTATTATTATACGTTCCTGTGCTATGCCCAATGCCTGATACAAAGTAGGGGCTCAATGTTTTCAAATGAGTTTGTATACATGACTTAAATAACAGAAGAGAATATACCACGTCAGACAGTTCCTGATCCCAAGACATGTCAAAACATGCTGCTGTAACACAAAGCATTGCATAAGACACTCAACTTGCAATAGAGTCACAGTATTCTACCAAACAATTACTCCCACAAGATAAATAGAGCAAGGCTATGAACTAATTATATTGTCTCCTAATTCCAAAGCTCATTCATTCATAAATCACTGAGTTCCTTTAATTTGTAAGCCTTGGGCTGGCAGCTCAGGAAACAAAACTACATTAAAAAATAAAAAGTTGGGCCTCCCTGATGGCGCAGTGGTTGAGAGTCCGCCTGCCGATGCAGGGGATACGAGTTCATGCCCCGGTTTGGGAGGATCCCATATGCCGCGGAGCGGCTGGGCCCGTGAGCCATGGCTGCTGAGCCTGCGCATCCGGAGCCTGTACTCCGCAACGGGAGAGGCCACAACAGTGAGAGGCCCGCGTACCACAAAAAAAAAAAAATAAAAAAATAAAAAATAAAAATAAAAAGTTGCCTGCTGTCAATGAGCTCACCAGCTGGGGAAGCAGGATGGAGAATGGGAAACACACAGAGGATAAATAATTCCCTTAGCGTTTATTAAATGCTCTAGGAAGACAATGAGCTGTAGAGGGAGCAAGATACACTCTGGTGAGGGGTGAGGGTAAGAGGTTAGGACACTTCAAAACGAAAAACATCAGGTACCAAGGCAAGAAGCAGTAAGGCATACTATACAGGAGAAGGGAATGCAGGGTCCAGCGACCAGCTAATGAAGGACTTTATTTGCCACGTGAAGGGCTTTGGGCTTTATCCCATCACTGAAAAGTTTAATGGAGCAAGTGGAAGATTTGCTTTGATTTTACAAGAATTACTCTGGCAGGAACAGACTAGATAATTTGGATTAGAGAGCGAGTTCTGTGAGACGGTAGTAGCTGTCTGGCTGAGAGATGCTGAGAGCTGTGGCAATGACAAGGGTCCCCTAAGAGTCCTTCCCAGCCCCCAAATTACATCTGTATCGGGCAAGGTCCCACTGATTCTAGCATTACCTGAGGAGGAAGTCAGTATGTTTGGAAACAGGTAAGAGGTATGAGAGGGAAGATACTGTTTTCAGACAGTTTAAAGGGTTTGAAGGAGCTTCAGATAGAGATGTCCAGTGAGAGTATGTAACCTTTACTGAGCACCTACTCTTTGCCAGCCAGGCACTGTGCTAAGAGCTTTAAATACATGTTTAAACATTTCATTCAATCCTCAAAACAACCCTACAAATTGGACACCATCCATCATCTCGAATTCACTAATGAGGAAAACAAAGCTCTTAAGTAATTTGGAAGACATGGTGGTTCAGCTGGAACCTAAAACCATCCTTGCAGCTTCTGGAACTGGAGCCGAGCTCTCTAACATGAGGCTTTACCAAAAGCCGTTGGAAAGTCATCTGGATCTCAGAAAAGAGGTGAGGGTCAGAGGTGTGGATTTGGAAGCCTCCAGCAGAGGAAGAATGGAAACCATGTGTACAGATGAAGTCCCCGGCGAGAGAGGAGAGTGGGGAGGGGGCTGAGGGCAGGGCAGAGGGCAATTTGACTGTTTCAGAAGTGGGCTGAGGAAGAGGGTCCAGTGAATGAAAAACAAAGCAAGAGCAGTAAGAAATAAGAGGACAGCCAGAAAGAAGGATGAAGAACGAGGAAGCCAAAGAAGATGGTTTATTCTCTGCTTCACTCATGCATTTATATTCTCAACAAATCTTTATGGAGGAGGCCAAGGAGACCCAAGATAGTCTCGTGCCCCCAAGGAATTTATAGTCTCAGATAAACATGTAAATGAATGCAAAATCGAGTACTGCCTGCTATAATAAAGGTAGGTCCAGAATTCAGAGGTGAGGCTCAAAGGAGGAAGTGGTAAGAAGCCAGGAAGATTCAGGAAAGCCTTCACCCGAGGAGCCTTGTGGGCTCCCATTCTTTAAAATTCTAATTGCTCTAGTGTGGGATCAGGGCATTAGAAAGCTTAAAAAGTTTTCTAGATGATTTGTAGGTGTAACCAAGACCACAACCTAATGGGGAGTGATATTGATTTAGTGAGTCTCATCCGGCTCCCCCTAAAAAAGTAATGAAAAAGAAAACAGAGTATATCGCAATTACTAAAGAGAAGAATTATTTATGAACCTTTACTTCAGTTATATAAGGGTGTATGTGTGCTATGTCGTGATGTAAAATGCATTCATTTCTATGGGTAAGTTTTAAAAGCACTGACCCAGGGCATAGGGCTTTGCCTGTGTTCAGAATCACTGGTATGGGGAAATGAGGAGCCCCCCCAAAACGATCTCCTGTACAGCTGTATAAAAATTGGATTGGAAGGCTTCCCTGGTGGCGCAGTGGTTGAAAGTCCGCCTGCCGATGCAGGGGACATGGGTTCGTGCCCCGGTCCAGGAAGATCCCGCATGCCGCGGAGCGGCTGGGCCCGTGAGCCATGGCCGCTGAGCCTGCGCATCCGGAGCCTGTGCTCCGCAACAGGAGAGGCCACAACACTGAGAGGCCCGCGTACCGCCAAAAAAAAAAAAAAAAAAAAAATTCAGTTCCTCAGTTTGCACTTGCCAGATTTCAAGTGCCCAATGGCCACCATATTGGATAGTGCAGATATAGGTATAGATATAGATATAGATATAGATATAGATATAGATATAGATATAGATACAGAACATGTCTGTCATCATGGAAAGTTCTGTTGGACATCTTTGCTCTAAGACTGCCAGTACTGCTGGAGTGGTTGAGCAAGGGAGAAGGTAAGAGATGACATCACAGAATTTAAAGGACCACAGTTGTATAGGAGCTTGATGGCCATTGTAGGAACTCTTTTTCTGAGACAGGAAGTTTGGAGAGTTTTGCCAGAGGAGTAACTTGATCTGACTTGACATTTAGAAGAATCCCTTTGGGTTATTTTTTTAATGATCCAAATAAAAGATGACCAAAGGTGGACAAGGGTGGCAGCAGCAGGGGTGGTGGAAAGTGATCAAGTTCTGCACGAATTTACAACTGGTACCCACAGATTCTGCTGGTGAGAAGAAAGTGGAGTGTGTCATGATAAAGACTATTAAGTTAGGAAAGAAGTTGGTGTTTGGGGCATGGGAGAGGCTAGGGTCAGTCTTAGACTGATTTGACTTTGAGATGACAATAGCACAACTGAAAATTCCAATGTACAATTGGAGAAGAGAGAGCTGAGATGAGAATAGGACCTGAATATAGATATGAGATGAGCAGCATAGGAGTAAGAGATGAAGCAGGAATGGAGCTAGAAGAGAAGATTTCTAAAGTCTGGCCCTTGAAGAACAGTTACAAGAGGGGAGTGGGTGAGGCAAGGAGACAAATTATTAGAGCCTTAGAAGAATAGGGGTGTCGAGAGTCAAATGTGACAGAGACGCCAAAGAGTTGAGGAGAAATGATGTTGCCCAGGGAATGGCCACAAAATTTGGAAAGCCATTGATCTCTTAGAGTGCAGTCTCTACTATTCGTGTGTGTGTGTGTGTGTGTGTGTGTGTGTCTTTTAGGGGGCGGGGTGGGACAGGTGAAGAATCTAGATTAAAATGGCTTCAGTGAGAACAGAGGAATGGGATGCACCAGTGTCAGTGAGAAGGGAAAGTGCAATAAACTTTAGCATTTCTCAGTACTTACAGGTATTTTCAAAGCAATCATTTAACTTGGTCCAGCCACTACTAGTATCATTTGTGTTAAATGTTGTCTAGTAACAAACTGAATACACTTTTTAATATTCTGAGTTAATTTAGACCACAAGCAAGAAAAACATTTTTTCTTGTAAGAGGGAGTTTTAAGAAGGGTGAATACATGTATAGGACTTGTTATTCTCAACCTTCTGAGACTAGGTAACAAGTGGCCACTTTTAAAGGTAGGTGGTAAGGGGAATCCAAGGCTTTGTACTAGAGGTGAATTTTAGTTTTCCTGCAATCTCGGTGGAGAAGGAATAATCATTGCTGCTTCTTTAAATGTGCGCGAAGGGGGTAAACACTAGAAAGGAAGGCTAAGGAGAAAGCTGTAGCTATGCTTTGAGCTCCCCTCCTCCCAGGAGCCCTGGTTAGAGGGTGGATAGGAAAGCCCAGGGACTCGTGACAGCAACCAGCTGCATTTTTCCTGGTAGAATTTCAGAAACAAGCTGATCTAGATTCAAAAATCTGAGATCTAAAAAGGAACTTTACCTATCATCTAATTCCAGTCTCCCATTTAGCAGGGGAGGTACTGAGAACCAGAGGTTAAATAAGTTGCCCCAAATGATTCAGCTAGTTCTATGCAGAGCCAGACCTAGAAGCTAGGGGGACTGATTCCGTGTCCCCAGCTCTTTCTGCCTCCCTGTTCTACTTGCTGTGTGAAAATAGGACTCCCCTTTTTAAGACAGACCAACCGAAGCAAAATTCAGCACTGGAGTTCTACTCTCTGGGTGGTGGAGATTAACTGGAGCTGGAGTGGGGGTGGGGATTAAGGAGATTTGGAGAACCCTTCTGGGTTTGATGAGAGAATATGGGCTTACACATGCCTTGGCAACAGGCCTTCTGAAATCTGCCCTGGTGTTGAAACTGTGCCTTACTTGCCATGCTGACCAGCACACAAGTGAAACCCTCAACGTTAACAACTGCCCGTTTCACTGATTTCTGGGTACTAACTCCTGCGTGTATTTTTATAAAAATCCATTCTGATACAACCACAAGTTATCCCCAGGGTGGGAGACTTGAGGAAAGGCAAGAGGAGGGATGTAGTAAAATAATAATAATAATAATTCGAGTCGGGGTATGAAGGTAGACTGCTGACGGAGGGGATAGGAGAGAGAGTGGCAGGCTTGACCAGACCCCGGCGGCTCGCAGGGCTTTCGCGTTGCTAGGGCCGCCGGCGTCCTTGTCTACCTCTGGGTAAAATGCGTGCTCTCTTCCCAGACTCCGAGTCCCGCGCTCCGCGCTAAGAAAGGGGAACCCGCACTTTCCTTCCTTCCCGGCGATGCAGGTCCGACGCTGGTCCCCAGTTAGGCATCAGAACTGCGAGACTTGGCACAGCGGCCACCCGGAGACCAGTCCTAAGAAGCCCCCCGCCGAGGGTCGTGCGAGCAACTAGAGGGAGGGGCGAGCCCCGGGGGTCTCCCACCCTGACTCACGTTGTACTCCCTCAGCCAGGACTCTAGCTGGTCCTGCATCGATCTTAAAGATTCGTTGGAGACCAGTTTCCTCAGGTTAGCCGCCATTGCTCGCTTTTCCGCTCGGCCCCGCTCTGGGAGATGGACTCGTGGACCGCGGGGCGATCGGACGCGGCGGGGTTCGGGAAGCCGGGAGGGAGGTGCCCTGGGCCACAGCCGCCCCGCGCGGTCCCCAGGCTCCCCTGCGGCTGCCCGGAGCCCCGGCCAGAAACACCCGGGTGATTGTGAAACAAACCTTGACGTGAGCGCGCGGTTGCTAGGTACGCGCGCCGCCCAGCCCCAGCCGCGCCCTCCGCCCGCCTGCAGCCCAGGGGCCCTCCCTCCGACCCCGGGTGTCCCGGGCACCCCGCGCGATGCCGCCGTTCCTCCCGCTGCTGGTGGTGCTGCTGGTGGTCGAAAGCGAGGGCGCCCAAAGTCAGTGAGACTCCGGGTTGGGCCGGGGGCTGGAAGACGCTAAGACTATGGACGGCGGCTGCCCTACCCGCTGATGGGCTGAGACGCGCCCGCAGTGTAGGATGGGGGGCAGCTGGAGGCCTCTTGTCTAGAAAAGCAAAGGTCGTTTCTCCCTAGACGTCTTTGGTTAGGCTCTGAAGAAAGCACCTGTTTGGGTCCTTCCTTTATTCTTTCATTTCTCAAGGCTTTAATTCTTCATTTGTTAACACCTAGGGTTTGGTGGGTGCCCAGGTAAATAGATGTTAGCTCCAGGATGTTCACAAATTAATCAGGTTTAAACAAGATTTGGTCTATTTTTAGAATCACTAACACTCTAAAGCTTCATTTAATTATGAATTCTCTAATTGAGACTTTGTTCAAGTTCAGAGCCGGTTTGGCGCTATTTCAAAAGGGTGTATTAAGCCACAGTGACAGTTTGAACTACTTAAGAAATGAAACCATTTCGACCATCATTAAGCACTTTAGAACCCTTATTTTCTATGCCATCAAATGATGTGCAGATTGCAAATCATCCTTATCTATTCATTAAAACAGTGCAGGGCCTCAACTAGCTAGTTTAATTCAGTTCCTTTTCTTCAGGTATATGAGAATATATGAACATTGCACATGTCCACCTATGGTAAAATTCAGAATTTTTGCCTCCTCCCCTTTTTTCTCTTAATTACAATGGTTTTAATGTCCTCTAATAAACATGAAAGGCTCATTTCTGGAGCCTGTGTTCATACTATCTTCTATAGACCACAAAATAAGAACTATAAAAGTTCTCATCACAAGAAAAAAAAAACTTGTAACTATGTGTGGTGTTGGATGTTAATTAGATTTATTGTGGTGATCATTTCACAGAATATACAAATATGTCGTTGTACATAATGTATTATTTTGATTATATCTCTACAAAAAGAGAAAAACGAAGGAATATAAAAAGAATACACATTATTTTATCATGGTGCAATAACAATTACTAAACTAAACAAAAAACACTATTCATTAGAGACTTTCTTCCTTTAAAAAATTATAAAGAAGGAGGAAGGGAATGGAGAAGAATCTCATAGATTTCTTAATTTAGGGCCAATAGCTGCACATTTTAATAGGCAATTGGAATCTTTGAACAGTCGGATTTACTTATTAATAAAAACCAAGTTGGAATATTTGCTTATATCAGATTGTGTTAAATCCTCTTCCTTGCTATGGACACTTTAATTAACTGCTAAGCCTTGTTTATATCATCTTACAAGAGTTCTTACTTCACAGGAATATTAGAGACTAAATAAGATCATTCATGTGAAGTATACTTAGCACAGTGCTTGGCATATATTATAGCAAGTGCTTCCTAAATGCTATGATCACTATTATGACGAACGTAGATCACAGTATTATATTAAACAGAGAAAACTAGGTTGGAAACGATGTAAATCAATGATAGGGTAATGACTGAGCAAATCATTCAATGAAATTTTCACACTACAAATCTTGTTATTGAAGAATATCTAGTATCTAGGAATTCTTACTACATAATGCTAAGTGAAAAAAGCCAGCCACTAGGGCTTCCCTGGTGGCGCAGTGGTTGAGAGTCCGCCTGCCGACGCAGGGGACACGGGTTCGTGCCCCGGTCCGGGAGGATCCCACATGCCGCGGAGCGGCTGGGCCCGTGAGCCATGGCCGCTGAGCCTGCGCGTCCGGAGCCTGTGCTCCGCAACGGGAGAGGCCACAACACTGAGAGGCCCGCGTACCGCAAAAAAAGAAAAAGAAAAAAAAAAAGCCAGACACTAAATTATATATATTGTGTTACATTATACAACATGAAACCAAGGCATGATTATGGATGATTTTAATTTGTTCCTTTATACTTTTCTGATTTTCCAAATTTCTACCATGAACACAAACTGCTTTTATGAGAACTTACTCAGAAACAAAGTTAACCAAAAACTTTACCACCTTCAGAAAAATGTTAGTCAAAATATCAATATTTAAGCCAACTCAAAACAGAATATGCTTTGACCAAATGTTCATATTACTAATTTAATAGACTTATAGATTCTTAGGATAAAATAGGTCTTTGAAATCACTTTACAATATGCTACCTGATGTTATTTATCTCTACAGTACTGGAGCTCCACAACTAGATTCAAGACCCTTCAGGCCTCCAGTCATTTCATACACTTCTTGGTTTCTGTAGAATTCTGGAGCTTGGTTGCCCATAGCAGGAACTTGATGCTTACTAACAACAAGCATAGTTCTTAAGGACTCAAAACAAAGGAAATGCATACTTATTCATTATTTATCCCCCCAAAACTTCCAAAAGAGGATCTGAGATGGCTTACAGTAAAAGGCTTGAGGAAAATATCATTGCTAGATTTAGAAATTTTTTAATGGAAAAAATATGCCCCCAATTTAAGCTTATGTACTAAGATTGAGCCTTATTTTACATTTATTTCTGGGCTCTGTAGTAGTCAAGGCAAAAAGGAAAATGGGTGGTATGATTAGTACTATTTGATTTTAAAAGTATACATACTAATTTTTTGAATGAAAACACATTTTTCTGGTACCAGTTCTAAAATATGTTTATTCTTTTCCAAAGAGTATAGAACAACATAGATAAGCTGTCCTTAATAACCCCCCCCCCTTTTTTTTTAGAAAATATAGAAACAAACTTAATTTGATTGTTTTTTGCAGTCACCTTTGATCAATGCTAAGGGGGTAACACTAGAACACATGCCATCAAACAGAGGGCCAAGCCATTGACACCCCATTTCTTAGCTCTCTGGTGATGTTACTTGATACAAGCTTAGAATTTCCATACGTGTAGGAATAAGTGGATATCCTCATAAGTGCCCTTAATGATGATCCCCTCCTCAGAGCTTTTTATGGGTGTAGGATGGTAATCAGTTTAAGAGAGAGCTAGAGTCTGGAATGCAAACAGTCAATGTTGCTGATTAAAGAAGAATCCATCTGCTTCAAACTACAAGTATGCACTCAACAAGTTTGAAATTCTGCTTTAAAAGTCTATTTTATGTGTATATATGAAAGAAAATATCAGTTAAGTAAAGGTACTATTTGGAGAATCTTTTGATGCTCTAAATTTTGTTCCGATTTGATTATTTTAGGATATTATCAAGTAGGCAATTATTTGGGAAGAAAAATAAAAATCAAATCTTTCTTTTTGGTACACTATCAGGTATCATGGAGAGGTTAAAGGAACAATGAACTTGGAACATGGATACTCTTGCTTTATCTCACACTCTTCCAGTTAGTGGCTTCTCACGACTTTACATAAGTCTTTAATCATTCTGAGCCTCGTGTTTTTTCCATTCTAAATAATGAAAAATATGGACTAGATGAGCTCTAAGATTGCTTACAGTTCTCACATTCTTTAATGCTATTTTTCCTTTTTTTTTTTCTTTTAACATATTGGTTATGGTTCGGATTGAGCAAATCCTGCCCTTTGTTTCAGTTTTTGGTTCACAGTTCAGTTGAGGTCAAGCCTTGATTCTGAGAGCATTAGCCAATCAGCAAAAGTTGAGCCTCTTTCTTGCATACAATTTAATCTGCAGACTTTCTGGAATAACTAATATACCTAACCTCCAGGAAATAAACAAGGGGGTTCCCTATAGTTGCACTTTTAATTAATTTAAATCCAGCTCAAACTGACAAAACCTTCCTAACTCTTCCAACCCCACAAAGCTCATTACTCTCTTCTTTATACTTTCTCTCTCTAACTTTAGACATGTTGATACTGTTAAAGTTATCATACTATATTAAACTTATTTGTCTGCATCCTATATAAGCTTGTGAGCTTCTTAAAGAAAAGGGCAAAGGTTTATTTAGCTTAATATCCTCAGCACAGCAAGTGACACTTTCTAAGCCCTCTATAAATGTTCGTTAAACTGAATTGTTAACAAAAAGATACAGAAGTAAAAGAAAGAAAAGAGGAAAGAAGGTAGGAAGGAGATGATTGGCTGCTTCATATCTGATGTCATAATCCAAATGAGGTAGAAGAAAAGCAAATTTAATAGCCAGTTGGTTGTTCTTAGAGCATCATAATTCTACCACCCAGCCAGGAGCCATTTGATCTAGAGAAGTGTAAGAGTCAAACATCTGGGTGGAATAGGCTTTCTGAAAGTCCTTAATTGTGTCTGGTTCATATTTTACCTATGTCAGTTAGCTGGAGATATTTTTAATTTGGGACTTTAAGAAGCCAACAAAAGATTGACGGAACCCACCCTCAGTATAGTGAGAGCTGTGTGTGTGTTTCACGCTTGTATGTAAGAAACCTGTATGCAAGAAGCTACAAGGATATACAGTAGGATCCTCATCATAATTTCCAGTGCTCCCTCACTAGGGACAGTTGCAAACCCTTAGCCAATGTGGCTAAAGGCATAATCTGTTCTGCTCTGGCCAGGATTCTTTTTCAGGCACCCCAGTCCTCTTCTGTGTGTGCCATGCTATTCTTATCCTACAGCTGTCTGTGTCAGAATCTCAGTCCTTTGGGTCAGGGCCTATATTACTATTTGAAGAAAATCTTTTAGCCTTTGCTGACCCAATTGCATGAAGTTTCCTTTGAATTCAATTTGTATTGGTAGTATTGCCAAAGCACTTTTTCTCTACTCCTAGGTAGAAAACACTCATTTGTCCATTCACTCAGCATTCTGTAACCTGAATGCTCTGTGTTCTCATACTATCAACTTCATTTGGATCTTTTTGTTCTCTGCCACACTGGAAAGAAGCTTCCCCCTGCTGGACAGAAGCAGGGATGCTGTTTTCTGTGTAATACCAATAAGCATTCCCTACTCAGTACAACAGTTCAGAATTTTTCTGTAAAATTATTTCATGCCCACTATTGATTAAACTACAAAAACGAGGAAAATTTTAATATATCACAACTGTATCACCTTAGCATGTAAATAAACTATTGATACTATAGAACATTTGTAGCAAATACACATTAGAATGGGGGGGAAAGTAGATTTGGTGTTATTTTTGAGGGCTACAAGATACTCCTCCTATCTCAACCCAGGATTCCATCATTTTAGTTAGTTCAAAAAAGAAGGCATCCTTGCCCTCAATCTTTTCAGCTTTGCTCACTAGACACATGGCAAATACTTCACTCTGAGAAAATGGTCATTGAAGTTATGAGCTTAGGACACATTAAGCTGATGCAAAGGTGCAGTGGGTATAATCTACATTATAAGATACCCTTAAACACCTCAGGAGAGGGACGTGGGACAGCATGAGAACAGTCTCTAGGATGAAGGATGTTGAAATAGATCTTTTCAACACATTTGATAAGCATTTACTGAATTTCTAGTGTGACAGAAACACCTGCCTTAATCCTAAGGCAAAATTAGACTCAGTCCCTTCTCCCTAGCATCTCACAATCTATTCAGGAGAGAGAGACACAAGCATAGTTCATTGTGACAAGTTACAATAGGGTAAATATAAAATTGTATGGAAACACTGACCTTCCTCTACTTCCTCCTCCATCCCCCTGAAGAAAGGAAATTGTAATGCATGTGCACATATCAGCAACACTTAGGTGCTAGTAATATTTTTTACCCAATAGAAAAAAATTAATCCAATAGTTACCCATCAAAGTTACTAAATACATATGATGTACTTGGTTCCTAATATGTCCAGGATTTGGGGCAACACAGAAGTAGTAACACATTATCCCTGCATTTTAATGAGCTTACAGTCTCCCCAGGAGCACAATCTATGTGCATGAAAAGTAAAATAACACAAGATAATGTGTTACTAAGTATCAAATGGGTGTCATAGCAAATTGGTGCAATACAGTTAAAAATAGAGAGTAAGGGCTACCCCTGGTGGCACAGTGGTTAAGAATCTGCCTGCCAATGCAGGGGACACGGGTTTGAGCCCTGGTCTGGGAAGATCCCACATGCCACAGAGAAGCTAAGCCCGTGCGTCACAACTACTGAGCCCGCGTGCTGCAACTACTGAAGCCCGCACGCCTAGAGCCTGTGCTCCGCAGCAAGAGAAGCCACCGCAATGAGAAGCCCGCGCACCGCAACGAAGAGTAGCCCCGCTCACCGCTACTAAAGAAAGCCAGCACACAGCAATGAAGACCCAATGTAGCCCAAAATTAATTAATTAATTATTTTTTAAAAAGAGCATAATAATGATTGGCTGTAATTGTCAGGCAGAGGTGGAACTGAGGTTGGTGCCTAACGATGACTGGAATTTGGGGAGGTGTGAATTCATAGACCAGAAAGATGGCCAAATAAATAAATTTCAGCTTAGTGGCAGAAATGTGACAATAAAGGCGGGCTTGAGGATCACAGGCAGGGGCACGGAAATCAGCAATTCATGATGGGGAGGAAGATTAAAGAAGTCTTCCCAAAAGAAATATCCCTTGAGCTGAGTTTTAGTGGACAAGCTGAAGAATACCTAGATAAAAAAGAGGAATATCCACATATGCAAAGGCACAGAGACATTAAGAACTTGATATGTTCAGACAAATACTTAGGAACTGCAGATACTGCACACGGCAGGAGTGAAGGATGAGTTTGTGGAAGGGGCAGGAAAGGAGGCTAAAAAGAGGTAGACAGGAACCAAAAAGTTAAGGACTATATATATATATATATACATATATATATTACTATAAAGAGTTTGATTTTTATCATGGAAGGTACTGGAGGGTTTTAAGCAACAGGGTGAGGAGAGACATGATCAGGTTTGTACTGTAGAAAGATCACGCTAGAAATAGTATAGAATGACTTTTGAGGTTTCTGACAGGATGGTGGTGTCATTCACTAAGAAAACACAGGAAAAGTAGATTGGGGGGAAGTTTTTGAGTTTAATTTTTGGATGGTTTCCTAAGGGCTGCCATAACAAATGATCACAAACTTGGTGGCTTCAAACAACAGAAACTGATTCTCTCACAGTTCTGAAAGTTAGAAGTTAGCAGGGTTGGTTCCTTCTGGAGCCTCTAAGGGAGAATCTGTCTCAGGCTGCTCTCCTAGTTTTTTTTTGGTTTTTTGGGTTTTTTTTTTGTTTTTTTTTTTGCAGTACGCGGGCCTCTCACTGCTGTGGCCTCTCCCGTTGCGGAGCACAGGCTCCGGACGCGCAGGTTCAGCGGCCATGGCTCACGGGCCTAGCCGCTCCGCGGCATGTGGGATCCTCCCGGACCGGGGCACGAACCCATGTCCCCTGCATCGGCAGGCAGACTCTCAACCACTGCACCACCAGGGAAGCCCTGCTCTCCTAGTTTTTGGTGACAAGTCTTGGCATCCCTTGCCTTGTAGACACATGGCTCCAATCTCTGCCTCTGTCTTCACATCATCTTCTCCCATGTGTGTGTCTCTGTCCTCACCTCTTCTTATAAGGACATCAGTCATTACATTTACAGCCTACTCTAAATCCAGAGTGATCACATCTTGAGATCCTTAACTTTATTACATCTGCAAAGACCCTATTCCCAAAAAATGTCACATTCACAGGTACTGGAAATTAGGACTTGGATATATCTTTTGCGGGGGGAACACTATTTAACCCACTATAATGTGAATGAATGGATAACTGTCTCTATGTTCTGACTAGTACTCTGGCCTTGCGGAGCTCTGCTTTGCACTTCTAAATGCTAATAATATGTGACAGGCAAAAGGAAGTGCAGAATTAAAGGTTATGTGATATGGTAGAAAAAGCAAACACTTTAGTCAAGTGGACTTAGGTTCAATCCTGGCTCTTTAGTAGTTGAAAGCTTGGTTAGGTGTTTAACCTCTATAAGCCTTGATTTCTTCATTTGTAAAATGGGGATAACATGACCTATCTTGTAAGACTGCTGGGAGAATTGGACTTAAAATATTATTTCTGAAAAAAAAAAAAGCTTGAAGATAATGCATTTGGGACTGACCTACATTAAAGTTGTGGTCTTATGAGCGAATTTAAAGACTATACAGTAATTGGCATCAAGGAGAATAGTGAGGTGTCCTTTCACAGAGCTGGAGATCAGCAAGGAGGAATCCAAGAGAAGGTAATTTTTTTTTCAGATAGCCTAAGGGGAATTTGGCATTAGGAAAATCAGGTATCTCACCACCTAAGTGCCAGAGAGGTTGGCAAAATCAAGGCAGGGCTGCTGGTCTTAGAAACTGGGGTATCAGGCATATTTCTAAGACACTTATTAAGTTTTCTTACTGTGTTAGGCATTGGAGATAAAAGAGTGAGTGAGATACGGGCGTTCCAGATAGAGCTCCCTGTTTTTTAGATGAAATTAGACAGGTTAACAAAATAGACTACAATGCAATCTAAAGTGCATGTAGAAGACCAGGAGCAGAGTTAAGGGACAGACCAGCTAAAACTGCACATACGCCTGCGAAGGCTTTAAAGAGAATGCGACATTTGAATGGATTTTTGGAGGACGTATAAGAGTGTGCTTGCCAGAAAAAAAAGAGAAGGATTTTCCAAGCAGAGGGAAAAAAGGCAAAGCATAGGAAGTAAGGACTACAGGACCAGAATTGGAGACAGGAAATAAGGATCAGTCAAAAGCCCTGTTATCTGAATGGATAATTGGGACCACAGTCAAGACTATTCAAAGAGACTTACTGCTGACTCCCAAAGCATTGGGCTATAACTTATAGTCTTCCTGCCTAAGATGAGGTTTGTCCTAGAGACCCAGGCAGGAGTGAGCCTAGACATGCAAAACAATTGGTTCCAGCATTTGGGAAAGGATAGGCAGAGACTGATGACCAGGTAGGTACTGATATTAGCCAAAACCAGAGGAGAGAAGGGAAAAGATTACGAGAGACTTACCACGTGAGAGAGTGTCTAACTTAAACTTCACGGCAATCCTCCGAAGTAAAGTAGGCAGAGAGCGAAACAACGGCTCCAGTCATCGAAAAGCAAAACTGACCTAGTTCCCAGAGAAAGGAAAACTTGGCCAGCAGGTAGGTCTCTTTGGTGCTTCCTGCTGAGTTAGGCAGGCCTAGGGCCCAAAGGTGCTTAGGAGAACTGGTTTCGGCTTCCTGAGGAACAGTTCTTGGAATGGTTCTTGCACCTTGATTGCCACTGCCTTCTTTTTTTTTTTTTTTTTTTTTTTTTAAATAAGAGGATTATTGGATTATATTGACTCGACTGGGAACAAGGAATGTGTACTCGAGTTACTTGTGTATCTGAGTGGCTTCCTGGTGTGCAGTAAATATCTGTTAAATCGGGTTCCACAGGAGATACATCGACACTATCTCCAACCCACCTCCAATACTACAGAAAAAAGCATCAGACTTCACAGGCCCTGCAGAGCTAAGCATCATCCCTGAAGTGATTGTATGTCTTCTTAAGGGGTCTCGGTTTTCAAGATTTTCGCTACCTAATCGGCAACTTGTTAACTTTTGCCACATTATCACCACCTCCTTCCTCGTCCACGAGTACTCTCCTATCTCCACGGAGATCCCGGCCCGTGCAGCAAGGAGGACTCGGGATGGCACCAGCCCCTCGTGATGGGGAAGGGAGGGGAAAGGGAGAGGCGTCTTCCGTATTTTGAGGGCGCCCTTTTGGAGGAATCCAGAGGCAGCCCGGGGTCGCGTGCAATCCCGGTGCATGGGAAAACGCGCCCGGAGGCCACCGCCTGGGCGCCAGGCCCCCGCGGCCGCCGCGGGCTCGGAACCTCCCTGTCCGGGTGGGGCGAGGTTGGAGGTGGGGAGGGGCGGTGAGGGGCTGGGCCCCCTCCCGCCCCTCCAGGGCGCAGGCGCAGGCGCGCGGGGTGCGGCCGCGGCGGGGAGGGCGGTGGCAGCGGCGGCGGCGGTGGCCAGCGGTGGAAGATGGCGGCATCGGCGGCGGCGGCGGCGGCGGCGACTGCTGCGGCGGTGGCGGCAGCCGAGCAGGTCTGTGAGCCCCGCCGCGGCCGGGCTCTGGAGGGCCAGCGGAGGCCGGGGTGCTGCCGGCGGGGCCCGCCTAGGGCCGGCGGGGATGACTCCGCGGGGTGGGGCGGGGCGGGAGGAGCTGTCCGCAGTCCGCGATGCTGGCAAAGGCCGGGCGGGAACCCAGGCAAGGGCCCCGGGGTGGAGAAGGGGGAGCCAGCCCCGGCCCTCGGCCTGGCCTGGCTGTCCGTCGGCGGGGTGAGGAGGGGTCGCTGTCCTGAGGGCCCGGGAGGCAGCCGTGGCAGCCGGGAGCCTGGGCCAGGACGTGCCGGGGACATGCCATGCTCGGTGGCCAGCGAAGATGCAGGCAAAAATAACCCCAGCCAGCGATCCAAGAGCCTCCCCTGACACCAGCCAAGAAACACTCAGCTGTTGCCTGGGCGTCAGCTTGCAGCCCCTTCGTGTGTGCCATCCCCGTATGCTGACATCCACGTTTCTCCTCCCGCTTTGGTTTTTGGAGACAGTCACCAATATAAAACTGTCTCCTATCCAGTTGGTTTAAAATCATTTTTTAAAATGCTTTATCAAGTATTTCCTGATCTGCATTGTAAACGGGTAACTTAGAATAATAGTTTAAAAGGCTATTTTCTTACAAAAAGCAAGCTATACATAGGCACACATGCACACACACATATATACATACCTGTAGTTACTAGGGTCATTTGTTATAATAAAAATAATTTTGATAGTCACTTTTTCCCCTTAATTGTTATTTCCTTTTAAAAAGAAACTGGTATTATAGTTTCTTTGGGAAAGTCTCATTCTTCAACACTGCTGAAAAAATACACAAGTCAAGTAGCCAACATTCTGTTTCCAGAACTGGAAAGATTTTCTTAGGCAATTAACAGCTTTTAGAGACATAGTAGACAGATATCACTGGAACAGTCATTCTGAGGGACATAAAAAATAAAAGACATGACATCTGCCTTCAAAGCTTAAAGTCAAACTGCCAGATAAATGCAGAAAAATCAGCTAAAGATGGTAGGCAAGCTACAGGTCCTAACAATAAAATAAAATCTAAAGGAATGAGTGAAATTGAAAGGAGACAAAGCTTCTTGAAGTTGTTGAGATTAAAATTGTCCCTTGGCGGGCTTCCCTGGTGGCGCAGTGGTTGAGAGTCCGCCTGCCGGTGCAGGGGACGCGGGTTCGTGCCCCGGTACGGGAAGATCCCACATGCCGCAGAGCGGCTGGGCCCGTGAGCCATGGCCGCTGAGCCTGCGCGTCCAGAGCCTGTGCTCCGCAACGGGAGAGGCCACAACAGTGAGAGGCCCGCGTACCGCAAAAAAAAATTGTCCCTTGGCTTTCCTGATTTCCCTCCTGATTTATCAGTGCCCATTTTAGATGGTTCTTTTTTCATCTGCATCACCTGTTGACGCTCTTGAAGTTCCACTGAATTTCTGTTCTTGCTTTACACCTGCACTGGGCAATCTGATCCATTCCTCAGTCTCTACTGCAGAGTTAGGCGTTTATGTCTCCAGCCTGAACTTAACTGAATTTTCCACAGGCACCCCAAACTCAAAAATGTTGGATTGGATCATATTCACCATTAAAAGGGTTACAGCCATCCATTCAACTTGGGTCACCTCGCCACAAATTTGGGAGCAGGGCGGGCTCAAGGGAACTGAGAAGGGACCCGCATTTGGTTTAATGCTCTGCTGTCCCAAGCTTGATATTTGAGCAAAGGGCCTCACATTTTCTTTTTGCTCTGGACCCCACAAATTATGTAGTGGGTCCTACTTGGTAGTCATCTTAGATGCCTCTAAGTCACACTCACATCCAGTCAATCACCAGATCCTTTCGGTTCTACCTCTTAAGGCTTCTCCCCAATCTTCTCTTCATCTGCAGTGCCAAAGCTCAGTCAAGCCTTCATTTGGACTGTTAGAGAAACCTGTTGTTGAAATCTCCATCTCTAAACCCTTCTATTCCAGTTCATCTCTTTTTGGTTTGATTTTGCTATAATGCAGATCTGATTATATCAGTGACCTATTTGAAATCTTCAGTAGTTCCCCATTGCCTTCAGGATAAAATTCATCATTCTTGATGTGATATTTATGTCCACTCATTTTCTAGCCCCTAATGACATCTCACCTCAATTTTTGTCCCATTCCTATACTCATCCTCTTCACCATCCACATAAAGCTACCAAAATTAGTTTGCAGAGATGACTTATACTCAAAAGTTCCCATGCTGTTCCCTCTGCCTGGAATGCCTTTCTCTGTACTTTGCTTGGCTAACTCCTGTTTGTCCTTCAAGATTCAGCTGAAGCCCCAACTTTTCTTAAAAACCTTCAACTGATGCTCCTGCTCGCTAAGTCGAGTGGCATTCCTCTTATGCACTCTTTCAGTATTGTGTGCATTGCTGTACGACAGCACTCGCCATGTTGAACTGCAATTGCTAGTGACCCTGTCTGTCTACTCTGCTGGCCTATAAGTAAGTTTGTTGAGGGTAGCTGCTCTGCCTTGCTCATCTTGGTAGTCTGGAGCCTCTGACATATAGTAACTCCAATAAATGGTAAGTGCATCAAATGAAATATAATACTGTACATGAATTGGCAGAGAAAATTAAAGAATGCATCTCAGGAGGGTAAGTTTTGCCCTGTCTCTCTATTATGTAGACCTATATTCAAACTCTGGCTAAGATTTTTAAATTGCCCACCTTTCAGCACTGTCATAAACCCATACTGTGTCTGTGAAAATTAGAAGCAAGCACACTTCCCCTAAGGTATTTTACTGCTTTCGGCTGTCAAAATGCATGTTCAACTCTAAAATGTTTGAGTGTCAATGCACCCTCATAGCTGTTGTACCTCATGCAGATATACAACCTACACAACTGTATTCAGCAACTTGTTTTGTGTTAAAGCTGTTGAGTAGATTGAATTATCTTCTACAGAGCCTTTCTTACCGCTTTGTAGAATTTAAACATTTTTGTCTGCCACATTACTCGCAATGATTATTCCTGTCTTTTTCCATTTTCCATAAGCCCTCAACCAGCCTGCTACCCCTGCCACCACAATAAGATTCCAGCTGCCCTCTCCACTCTTTCTTGGCAGAGGACCTTGCCTTTTATATCCCCAGGGAAAAGAAGAATTTTTTTTTTTTTTTTTCTCCTCTTGGTGTGAACCATTTCAATGAGGTGGGAGCCCACCCTTTAAGACTGGTTTCTCCTGTACTATCACTTTTCTTTCCTATCTCCTGAACGATCTTATTTCCCTCATTATTCTGCCCTACTCTGAGATCTTTGACCTTTGCCCTTCTTGGCCTCTTTCCCTCTGCCATCAAACATACAAGTCTTCCTGCAAATTGTTGTGAGGAGAGAATGAAGACATACTAACAAGAACAAGCACAGTTGTCCTCCGACAGTACATAATTCTTTAGTCTTCTGTCTTTCTGGACTCGAAAATAAATGCATACATGCTGGCATCCTTTCAGGACTATTCCTACTTACCAATTTGCTGCTCACAGTTCGTATTTGAGAGTCACAGAGGCACTTCTTGACAAATTCAGCAACACTGCACATCCGTAGTTTTCTTGTATTTCTCATTTTCCACTGTTCCTGCACATTTAAAGTTTCCCACGGGTACATCCTTGTCTCTTTATTCTCTTCCTCTATACTGTTTTTTACAGCAAACTGATGTGGTCTCATAGATTTAATTTACCTTGAAGGCGAAGACTCACAAATCTGTATTTCTAGTCCTGACCGACCTAATACCCCGTCCCATCCTTCCCATTGCCTTTAAGGCAGGTGGTTATTTCTCAATCAGTTCAAATACAACATGTGTAAAATCTTCTCCCTACTTCATTCCCCATATTTAAATAGTCACCATTCAGTAAACATGAGGGGCTTTTTTTTAACCTGCTACAAATTCACTTAACTCTTCTCTTGAAGTATATTTTAAATCTATTCTTTTTCATCCCACCTTAGTTTAGGCCCTCAATACTTCAGGCCTCCATTACCACAGCATCCCAACAGCCTACTTGCTGGTTTTCCTCTTTCCTGTGTCTCCTACAAATGCCCACACAATGAGCATCCTGAAACGTGTGTCATTCATCTTCAGAGACTTCCAGTGACTCCCAAATAAGCAGACATAAAGACTAGAGTTTGTACCCAGATGTCCAAAAATGTTCACAACCTAGCCTCCATTTCCAACTTGATTCTGCCGCCTTTGCCAGATTTGACCCACCTACTCCTCCTGGTTTCCCTGACAACTCCAAGCCCTCCTGTCTCTTCTCCCATGAACTCCACAGTATGTATTGTCTAAACTATTGATTTGGGCATCTGAACATACAGAGCATTTTATTGCATTGCTAACTGTTTTGTGTACCCAAATCACAATTGTAATATCTGGAGGATAAGGATCTTGTCCTATATTTCTTTTGTATTCCTATTTATAGTATTAGTGTTTAAGCATAAAGTGCTTAATAAATGCCGATTCAATAAATTAATTTTCTCAGAGCTCTGAAAAATATGAAAACTGGGCAGTATTCCATTCTACTCCTTCCTTTTGTGTTCCTGATATACCAGATTATTATGTAAAATGTCTTTCAACCATAGTCGAAAGTCGGAGGTTCTCAAACTCTTTGGTCTCAGGTTCTCTTTATACTCTTTTTTTTTTAAAGATTTTTCTTTTTTTTAGATGTGGACTATTTTTAAAGTCTTTATTGAATTTGTTACAATATTGCTTCTCTTCTATGTTTTGGTCTTTTGGCGTGAGGCATGTGGGATCTTAGCTTCCCGACCAGGGATCAAATCCGCACCCCCTGCATTGGAAGGCAAAGTCCTGACCACTGGACCATCAGGGAAGTCCCCCTCTTGATACTCTTAAAAATGACTGAGAATCCCAAAGAGCTTTTGTTTATGTGGGTTATATCTGTTGATACTTACCATATTAGAAATTAAAACTGAGAAGTTTGGGCTTCCCTGGTGGCGCAGTGGTTGAGAGTCCGCCTGCCGATGCAGCAGACACGGGTTCGTGCCCTGGTCCGGGAAGATCCCACATGCCGCAGAGCGGCTGGGCCCATGAGCCATGGCCGCTGAGCCTGCGCGTCCGGAGCCTGTGCTCCGCAACGGGAGAGGCCACAACAATGAGAGGCCCGCGTACCGCAAAAAAAAAAAAAAAAAAAAAACAGAAATTTTGTAAACACAGGAATATACAAACACACATTCCATTAGCTGTTAGAGCAATGGTGTCATCACATATGGTCATGTAGCCTCTGGAAGCTTCACTGTACAGTTGACCCTGGAATGACACAGGGGTTAGAGGCGCTGATCCCCACACAGTCAAAAGTTCACGTATAACTTTTGACTCCCCCAAAACCTAAACTAATAGAATGCTGTTGACCGGAAGCCTTACTGGTTACCTAAACAGTCAATTAACATGTATTTTGTATGTTATATTTGTTATATACTGTATTCTTACAATAAAGTAAGCTAGAGGAAAGAAAATGTTATTAAGAAAATCATAGGAAGGAGAAAATACATTTACAGTACTGTACTGTCTTTATCGATACCATAAATTTATGTCATCTGTTTACAAGATGAATCATCTATCAGCACCTACATCAATATTGTCTTATAAGGTACAAAACACTGTAGGTGTTATACATATTACTAACACTGGACATCAAAAATGAAAAGATAATATGGAAAAGAAATTCATATTTATGTGCATAACGATTCATGCATTGATAACGAAGAAGCAGCAGTATGGTTGCTTTACAGTAGCCTCATGTAATCAGTACAATTCCTTCACAGTAGCCTAACCTATACACTAATGAAAGGATCGTAATAAAATTTTTTATGGCATAGAGTATCACAGTCATATTCATAATATCTTTTTTAAAAAACCAGTTACATGGGATGATAGGCTGATACACAATTTCTCCAGTTATGAGAGAGAGAAACTGTACAGTAATGTAATTCTTTGAAAGCAAAGTTATAAAACAGTAAGAAAACTAGCATTATTAATTTTATATTAAATATCACTAAACTTACGTATCTACATATATTTTATGCATTCATGACGCACCTTTTTCTTATTTTTTTTATATTTCTAGGCTACACAGTTTATCTGCAAGTTTTTTCAAATTGTTGCAAATCTCCAAATTTTTTTCCAGTATATTTACTGAAAAAAATCCACCTATAGGTGGACCCATGCAGTTCAAATCCATGTTGTTCAAGTGTCATCTGCATATTCATAGGAGAAGAAGAGTAAAAAAAGAAAATAACATCTTAGTGTTATTTTGAAAATAATTTGCACCCTCCAGACACTTGAAAGAGTTCAGGGGACCCCTCCAGGGCTTCCCAGCCCGCATTTTGAAAACAGCTAGTCTAGGATAATGTTAACTTTAGCCATTTAGAGTGATAAATAAAGTGTATTAGCCTTTCCAAATTATTTTCATATAAATGAAAAACTATATACAATTAAACAAATCATTAGAAATCATTAATTAAAACAAGATTACCCACTGTAGAATGTGTATGTTAACTCTTCCCCCAAATGAGCTAGCTGTTCAGTTTACTGACGGTAGGACTATTCAAAGCAGACAGTGGAAATATGTTATCAGATGGTCACACTGAAGGTTCTCTGTGACCCTTCTCAGCACAGTCATGTCCTTACCTGGAGCCTGCAACTCAACATGACTTGAGGTTTATTGGTGGAAAATGTATCACTAACCAATTCAGCTTTCTTTAGTTATGAATTTGCACCTAACAAATAAATGCATCAAAAAGAGAGGGTATAGCTGCTCCATTGTGTTGTATTTTGTTTTTAGCAAAGTTCCAATGGTCCTGTAAAGAAGTCCATGCGTGAGAAGGCTGTTGAAAGAAGGAATGTCAATAAAGAGCACAACAGTAACTTTAAAGCCGGGTATATTCCAATTGATGAAGATCGCCTGCATAAAACGGGACTGAGAGGGAGAAAGGGCAATTTAGCCATCTGTGTGATTATCCTCCTGTTTATTCTGGCTGTCATCAATTTAATTGTGAGTATTTAGTACAGAATATTCTTTTCTTAATTACCATGGGGAATTTTTCTTCTGTTTTTCAGTCAAATCATGGACTCTCTTCCTATCATTTCTTTCAGGACCCTCTTTCTGCTTTTCTATACAGGCATACCTTGTTTTATTGCACTTAGCTTTATTGCACTTTGCAGATACTGCGTTTTTTACAAATTGAAGGTTTGTGGCAACCCTGCATCAAGCATATCTGTCGGTGCCATTTTCCCAACTGCATTTGCTCACTTCAGTCTCCATGTCACAGTTTGGTAATTCTCCCAATATTTCAAGCTTTTTCAATATTAATATATTTGTTATGGTGATCTGTGATCCGTGATCTATTTAATGTTACTATTGTAATTTTGGGGGGGTTGCCACTAACCACATCCATGTAAGATGGTGAATTTAATTGATAAATGTTGTGTACGTTCTGACTGCTCCATTGATTGGCTGTTCCCCATTTCGCTCCCTCTTCTCGGACCTCCCTATTCCCTGAGATAACCCTACAATGGCCTCTAAGTGTTCAAGTGAAAGGAGGAGTTGCAGTTGTCCCTCACTTTAAATCAAAAGTTAGAAATGTTTAAGCTTAGTGAGGAAGGCACGTGAAAAGCTGAGATCAGCTGAAAGCTAGGCCTCTTACGCCAAATACTTTGCCAAGTTGTGAATGCAAAGGAAAGGTTCTTGAAGGAAATTAAAAATCCTACTCTAGGGAACATATGAATGATAAGAAAGCAAAACAGTTTTATTGCTGATATGGAGAAAGGTTTACTGGTCTGGGTAGAAGATCAAACCAACTACAACATTCCCTTAAGTCAAAGACAAATCCAGAGCAACGCCCTAACTCTTCAATTCTGTGAAGGCTGAGAGAGGTGAGGAAGCTGCAGAAGAAGTTCGAAGCTAACAGAAGTTGGTTCATGAGGTTTAAGGAAAGAAGCCGTCTCCATAACATCAAAGTACAAGGCGAAGCAGCAAGTGCTGATGTAGAAGCTGCAGCAACTTTTCCAGAAGATCTTGCTAAGATAAGTAATGAAGGTGGCTACACTAAACAACCAATTTTCCATGCAAACAAAACAGCCTTCTACTAGAAGAAGATACCATCTTGGACTTTCATAGCTAGAGAGGAGAAGTCGGTTCCTGGCTTCAAAGTTTCAAAGAACAGGGTGACTCTCTGTTAGGGGCTAAGGCAGCCTGTGACTTTAAGTTGAATCCAGTGCTCATTTGCCATTTGGAAAATCCTAGGGCCCTTAAGAATTATGCCAAATCTACTTCTTCCTGGGCTCTATAAATGGAACAACAAAATCTGGATAACTGCACACCTGTTTACAACATAGTTTACTGAATTTTAAGCCCACTGTTAAGATCTACTGCTCAGAAAAAAAAGATTTCAAAATATTACACCTCACGGACAATGCATTGGTCACCCAAGAGCTCTGATGGAGATGTACAATGAGATCAGTGTTGTTTTCATGCTTGCTAACACAACATCCATTCTGCAGCCCACGGATCAAGCAATAATTTTGACTTTCAGGTCTTATTATTTAAGAAATACATTTTTTAAGGCTATAGCTGCCATAGATTATGATTCCTCTGATGGACCTAGGTGAAGTAAGTTGAAAAGCCTCTGGAAAGGATTCATCATTCTAAATGCCATTAAGAACATTAGCAGTTCTTGGGAAGAGGTCAAAATATCAAAGTTAACAGGAGTTTGGAAGAAGTTGATTCCAGCCCTATGGATGACTTTGAGGGGTTTAAGCCTTCAGTGGAGCAAGTAACTGCAGATGTGATAGAAATAGCAAGATAATTAGAATTAGAAGTGGAGCCTGAAGATGTGACTGAATTGCTACAATCTCATGATAAAACTTTAAAGGATAAGGAGTTGCTTCTTATGGATGAGCAAAGAAAGTGGTTTCTTGAGATGGAATCTACTCCTGGTGGAGATGCTGTGAAGATTATTGAAATGACAATAAAGGATTTAGACTATTACATACACTTAGTTGATAAGGCAGTGGTAGGGGCTGCCTGAGCTGCTTCCAGGCCTTAAGAATGTTTGCATCTCGGGGCTTCCCTGGTGGCACAGTGGTTGAGAGTCCGCCTGCCGATACAGGGGACACGGGTTCGTGCCCCGGTCCGGGAAGATCCCACATGCCGCGGAGCGGCTAGGCCCATGAGCCATGGCCACTGAGCCTGCGCGTCCAGAGCCTGTGCTCCGCAACGGGAGAGGCCACAACAGTGAGAGGCCCGCATACCACAAAAAAAAAAAAAAAAAAAAAAAAAGAATGCTTGCATCTCCATGAAGCCCTGCTATACCTAAGTTTACCAGGAGATTTGGGTCGGAGTGGGGTTGACGGGCTTCTTCGTTTATAAAATCAGGAGTGCTGATAAAAGAAGTAAAGCCTTGAAAGCTTCTAGTCCTACTCCTGCTCATGGTCATCATCAACTAGCTTTACTTGGATGGGACATCAGTCTGGCTGTATTGTGGGAATGTGGGACATCATGCACACTTGTAGCAGTGCCGCTGTCCTCGAGCATGTATAGACATACCTGTGAGATACCCGCAACAAAAAGAAAGAAATTAAATAAAGCAGTGGCAGGATTTGAGAGGATTGACTCCAATTTTGAGGGAAGTTCTACTGTGGCCGAAACGCTATCAAACGGCATCACATGCTACAGAGAAACCGTTCATGGAAGGAAGAGTCAGTGCAGCAGACTTCATTGTGGTCTCACTTTAAGAAATGGCCCCAACCACCCCAGCCTTCAGTGACCACCACCCTGGTCAGTCAGCAGCTGTCAGCATCAAGGGAAGACCCTCCACCAGCAAAGAGATCACAACTTGCTAAACGTTCAGGTGATGGTTAGCATTTTTTAGCAAAAAAGTATTTTCTAATTAAGGTATGTACATTGGTTTTTGGGGGTTTTGGTTTTTTGGCTTTTTCAGCTGCATCGCATGGCTTATACAGGACCTTAGTTCCCGAACCAGGGATCGAACCCCGGGACCCCAGCAGTGAGAGCGCCGAGTCCTAACCACTGGACTGCCAGGGAATTCCCTATACATAGTTTTTTTAGACATAATCCTGTTGCACACGTAATAGACTACAGTATAGTGTAGCCATAAGTTTTTTATGCACTTGGAAACCAAAAAAGTTTGTGTGGACTTGCTGTATTGCAATATTCGCTTTATTGCTCTTATCTGAAGCCAAACCCACAATTTCTCTGAAGTATGCCTGTATATGTTTTATCTCTTATTGAATTTTGATGAATATTTTCTATATGAAAACCTAGTATGTTAATATTGCCATGCACTAATTTTATTTAGAAAAAAATGTTCATAGACTCTTTCCTTTAAAAGACTTAAATTTTAGGGCTTCCCCCAATGCAGGGGACACAGGTTCGAGCCCTGGTCCGGGAAGATCCCACATGCCGCGGAGCAACTAAGCTCGTGCGCCACAACTACTGAGCCTGCGCTCTAGAGCCCGTGCTCCACAACAAGAGAAGCCACCGCAATGAGAAACCCGCACACCACAACAAAGAGTAGCCCCCGCTCGCAAGCAACAAAGACCCGATGCAACCAAAAATAGTTGATTAATTAATTAATTAATTTTAAAAAATAAAAATAAAAGACTTAACTTTTAAAAGGTTAGAGTCAACTCAATAGAAGAGACCTTTGTCAAGATGATTTTACTGCCTTCATCTCTCCTAAAAATATACTCCTTCCTGTTTTCATTCAACTTTTCCAAAATTTGCTCTTGCCTCCTCAGCTAGATTTTAAAATTGTAAACCTTGGATGGCAGTAAAGGGTTATATTTTGTAGTCCTAAATCTCTGTTATAAAAGAATGAAAGGATCTGAGGTAGACTGGTTTACACTAAGGTGTGAGAAACTGGTGTGTTGCCTTTTCCAAAGATATTTGCTTTCTTAAAGAAAGGGGTTAAATTTGAACCCCTCTGGCATGTGTGTGGATAGATATTTTCAGAGAGTGATTATTGGTATCCCTGAGACCAATCATGAACATGGATGCAGCAGTTCTAACATAATTTCACTTACTACTGTATTTTTTACTTCTAATACTCTCAAACCAGTCCATTGTATTTTATGTACATCCAAAACATTTGTATCTAATTCTTCACTTAAATCAAAAAGAGCTGATACTGTAAATAGCTTTACTAGGAGCACATGTTCTGAATTTATTTTATTTTAGAAATTTTTTTTTTGGAAAGTTATGGTTAAGATGGAAAAAAAAAAAAAAGACATTTTCATCCCCTTCTGCTTTAAAAGCTCATCCTAAGGTGACAATGTTAAGAACCAGAAATACCTTGGAAGAAAGTGGGAGGCAACTGAAATCCTGAACCGTAATATATGAAGACAAAAAGGAGGAGGAGTGGCAAATAACTTACCAGAGAAGAGAAACTGCATGTTGCAGGGGGCATTGGTGGAAGTGTCTTGCAGAATCCTGAAAAGCCTCAGGAATTGGAAGTACAAGTGCCTTGAAAAGTGAAGGGGGAACTGAAAACAGAGAGCTTGTTTGAAAAGTCCATAGAAGGAGGCATGCGATCCCCAGCCTCCCTCTCCTTCCAGGCAGCAGTTAGGCAGCCAGCCCTCCTAACCCCACACTGAACCAGAGGGGATTCTTTCTGCCTGAGGATATTGCCAAGAGGAGAGTAAGGATGGGTTTCCACACTGAAGGCAGAAAAGTCTGTATCCTGAGCACTGAGGCTCCCTTATCCTCATCCTCCACCTCCAGCTCCCTGTACCAGGCTTACATCCCCCAGCAAGAGATAGAATAGCCTGCTCTGGAGAAACTGAAGAACATAGAGAAAAGACCTGAAGATACACTTGGCAGGTCCCTGTGAAAAAGCCACCTAATCTCCCTACTGTGAAGCCTGTCAGTCACAAGTGCCACCCCACCCAGAGAACTTTCCCTGAACTTTTTATAACTGCTCTGTGAACTATGAACACAGAGCCACCAGGGATCAGTAGACTTTTATGGAAAGCTCCCAGAATTGAGAAATGATTGAGACCAAAAGCACCCAAACCATGGGGAAAGTGGGAATTCAGGGAAATGGAGAAAATGCAACAAATGACAGGAAACTTAAAAAAATTAAAACACACAATCAATAGCTTCAGAGAAGTCAGAGGATATTGCATCCATTAAACAAGGATACCATGCCATTAAAAAGAAGCAGTTAAAGAAAATGGAAGAACTCATAGAAATACACATACATAGATGGATGGATGGATAGATAGATAGACAGACATTGGAAGATAAAAGAAAATCTTCCACAAAGTTCAACTAAATTAAAGAATGAATCCAGGAACATTCTGTTAATTGGAGTTTTAGAAAGAGAGAAGAAAAAACACAATGGGAAGAAAGTTATCAAATAAATCAAGAAAGATTCCTAGGGCAGGTTGAAAACTACCATTCTGGATCCAGCATATGTATTAAAAAAAGGCTCACACCAAGGCTATTACTGTGAAATTTAAGAAGACCAGGAATAAAAAGATGATCCTAAAATCTTCCAGAGAATTAAAAAAACGGGTTTTGTATAAAGAACACAAAATCAGAGTGGCATCGGACCTGTCAAAAGCAGTTCTGGAAACTAGAAGGCAAGAAAGCAAGGACCTTCAAGATTCAGAGAGAACATAATTTCAAATCTAGAAATGCATACCAAGCTAAACTCTCAGTCAAATGTGAGGAATTATAGAGACATTGTTTTAGCCGCGCACACTCTCAAAAAATATTTACTTCACGTACATTCTTTCTAAGGAAGCCACGGGACGATGTGCTCTACCAAAAGAAGGTACTAAACCGAGAATGTTGAAGACAAGGATACCGGAAACTGGGTATCCTGCATGAGAGAAAGATGAAAGGAAGTTCCAGTATGAAAGTGAAGGGAAAGCTCATGATTACAGCCGTGCGACAGACCCAGAGGGCAGGAGCTCAGACTGGAGCAAGAAGATGAGGGCTCGTTCCAGAAAGATTTCCTGGGAGAGAAAAATAGAGCTAATACATTTTCTGGGAGGTTTGGACTTTTAGAACATTTTATTGAGAGACATTTTACAGAAATGTTGGAGAGTTTGAAAAAACTTAGTCTGATTTTCAAAGAAACTAAGCAAATGAAAGAAGGACAAATATTAAACTCTGAAAGACACAAAGTACAAGAAGGGAACTGCCATCATAGTACAGTATTTGACTTAGCAGTGAACAATATTTACATTGTTGTAATACTGAAAATACTGAACATGGATTTAACCAAAACTTGAGATTGGAGTTGGAGGAGAAGAAATATAAATTCTCATCTGCTAAAATAGGAAATTGATAGATACAACCTAAAATTGATCAGTAAAGAAATAACATATACTTATTATTTAGAAATATGGAGATAAATTCTAGACGAAATGGCTAAGATTGTTGAAAGTGGTTGCTCTGGGACGAGGTATAGGGGAGGTAGAAGAAATAAACTGCTCTTTTTTTTTTTTTATTATAGAACGTTTAGCACTTTTTTTTTTTTTTTTTTTTTTTGTGGTACGCGGGCCTCTCACTGTTGTGGCCTCTCCCGTTGCGGAGCACAGGCTCCGGATGCGCAGGCTCAGCGGCCATGGCTCACTGGTCTAGCCTCTCCGCGGCATGTGGGATCTTCCCGGACCGGGGCACGAACCTGCGTCCCCTGCATCAGCAGGTGGACTCTCAACCACTGCACCACCAGGGAAGCCCACCTTTAGCACTTTTTGACTTTTAGTTATTGGTATGTAATACCTTGATAAAAATAAAATTGGTTTTGTTTGTAAGTGGAAACCCAATTGATGTGTTCATCTCATTGATGAAACATTTTAGGAAGTTTAATCCTTTAGCAACTATCTTTCCTATTTGTTTACTGATTATGTTAAATGTATGCTACCTATTAACAGTGGGCTTGATTTCTTTTTTAGGTAACACTTGTTATCTGGGCTGTGATTCGCATTGGGCCAAATGGCTGTGACAGCATGGAGTTTCATGAAAGTGGTCTGCTTCGATTTAAGCAAGTGTCTGACATGGGAGTTATACATCCTCTTTATAAGAGCACAGTAGGAGGAAGGCGAAATGAAAATTTAGTCATCACTGGCAACAACCAACCTGTAAGTAACCACATTAATTGAGGAACATTAGAGAAAAATTCTTCGTAAAAACCTAGAGTTGATTACTGGAAATGGATATTTTCCTTTAAAGAAAATTCATAATATATTTAATAATATTGTTGGTCTTCTCATCCATCTATTAATGTTAGTTACTTTCTTAATATTCTAGATTTTGTCCCATGGTAGCATTTTCTGGGATAGATATAATTACTGTAAGAATACATAGTTTACTCTTTTCTCCTCCATATGTGGAAACCATTTAAAAAAGCACCTTCCCAGGTTAGAATACGCTCTACTCTCTGGGAGTCTGGAAGAGAATATGCCAGTCTAGTCAGTGGCAACCCCTGTCAAGTGGCTACTATAACGTAGGTTTTCAACTGACCAGAACCTCAAGGAGGCATCCTTACTGCCCCTGCCCGTCTTAGCTCTGGGTCCCTGTGCTCTGTGACCCATCTGTGTCTGCCAAGCATTACAGCAAATAAGCATGTTAAGCCCCCGTTTTAAAGGACTCTTCTCCCAAGTGGGTGGAGGGAGTCAGAGAGAGGCAGTTAAAATTATTAGGAGTTAAGCCTGCTATTGTAGAGTTCTTTTAGAATGTTCTTGATGAATTTTGGATGCAGTCTTGTTCGAAAACATATTCATGATAAAGTGTTTTTCTGAAGATTGTTTTTCAGCAAGGGACAACAAAGCTCAGTGTAGAAAAGAACAAAACTTCTATTATAAGTGACATTGGTGTGCAGTTTTTCGACCCAAGGACTCAAAATATCTTATTCAGCACAGACTATGAAACTCATGAGTTTCGTTTGCCAAGTGGAGTGAAAAGTTTGAATGTTCAAAAAGCATCTACTGAAAGGGTATGATTTATTTTCCTTGCTTTATTAATGGAAGAGAATTATTATCTAAAGTTACAAAGTGTGTGAGGTGGGGGGCAGGGGCAGCTTTACTGATAAAATGCTATGAACGAAGTGACTCCACAACAGCGGAAAAGATTAGTTCTAGATTTGTCATCAACTAGTTTACGTGACCATTATCAAATCATCTCTCTTTATCTCTACATGTGTGAAATGTGAATTAAAACACTTACCTTTCATATTTTGTCATTGAAACGCCTCCTCCTCTATCTCTACTAATAATCCTCACTTTAATTTAGAAACTCTTCATCACTACTTTTTTTTTTAATCTTCAGATTACCAGCAATGCTACTAGTGATTTAAATATAAAAGTTGATGGGCGTGCTCTTGTGCGTGGAAATGAAGGAGTATTCATTATGGGCAAAACCATTGAATTTCACATGGGTGGTAATATGGAGTTAAAGGCTGTGAGTATTTTTTGATTTTAAGAGAATTATTAGATTCTTGGGTACATAAGTCCTTATGTGGAAAAAGAGTTATGAAAAATGATAATGTAGTTGTATTTTTCGGACATGGAAAGATGTTCAAAATGGATTATGAAGTGAAAGAAAGTTATAAAACAATCTGTGAAATATCTCATTTTTATTTTTCAGATTATGCGTATGTTTATAGAAACCTAGAAGGGTATGCCAAAATGTTAACAATGGTTAGTTATGGGTAGCAGGGTAACAGATGATTTTCATTTTATTTCTGCTTGCCTGTTATTTTCTAAATTTTTTTTTTGCATAATGATGCCTGTGTTATTTTAAAAGGCAAACAAACAAACAAGCAAAAAGCTTCCAAAAGAGAATTCTCAGTATGCATGCCCTGAAGTTGATAGAGTTTTTTTCAGTTAAAAATTTTTCACATCTCTTCATGGGTTTTGTGTCTAGTGATGTGAAAATCAATTAGCAAATATATTAAATGTATTTTTATTTATACATCTATTATTAATTGTAAAGGAAAAAGATTTTGCCTTTATTACACCTGTTGAAAAGTAAACTTTTCTTTGTGCCTCACAGATTATATCTGAACTTTAATAAGTAACATATACATTTCATTTAAGGGAGCTATAAGTTCAAAAACATTTTACCTGCTCACAATTCTGGTCAAAGTATATTTATTCAAAATGTCTTTGGGCATCTGATCTATGCTACCTAATTAAAGCTAATTAAATTTGCTCTACTAAGCATTAAATGACAAAAGTTAAACCTAAGGACTTATAAAATAGTTCTTTGCTTTTAAAAAATTTAATCATAGTTCTTGAGGGAAAAAACTTTAAAAAATTAAGTTCTTTCACTTTCATAAATATCTTTTCCCCCTGAAGAATATGTTCCAATCTCTAAATAATAAATATGAACATAAAATGTGATTCTTGCCAGAAACTCAATAGTAGTGCTGAGTATTGTTTACATACATGTAGAAAGAAGCCATTCCTCTGAGAGAATAATAGTGTTGAAGAATGGTTACAGTCGGGCTGTTGTTCTCTGCATCAGAAACTCAAAGCAGCAAGAGATGTGACTGATTTGTTTATAGCCATTAGCAAGTCACCTAAATCTTTTAAGTTTTTCTACCTGAAAATTCTACCTGTTGTTAATATGACATACTTTGAAATACATATACACACATATCAGTTTCTCCACAGTTAAAAAAAAATAAGCCAGTATTGAAAAGATAATTAGCTTTATAATTCAGTTAATATCAGAGGTTAGTTTTTAAGTGTATGGCTAGTCATTAGAAAGAATTTTATCAATCAAACTGCTTTTTAAAAAAAACTACTAAGACAAATATTATATCACTTATATGTGGGCTCTAAGAAACAGTACAAATGAATCTATATACAAAATAGAAACAGACTCACAGACATTAAAAACAAATTTATGGTTACCAAAGGGGAAAGGAAGTCAGAGAGGGATAAATTAGGAGAATGGGATTAACAGATACAAACTACTATATATAAAACAGATAAGCAACAAGAATTTAATAACCTATAATGGAAAATAACCTGAAAAAATATATATATGACTGAATCACCTTGATGTACACCTGAAACTAACCCAATATTGTAAATTAACTATACTTCAATTTAAAAAAAAAAAAAAAAACTACTTTAGCAGTTTAAAGAAAGTAAAATTAAATAACCACAAGATGGCAGCGTTGGAACAAAATTTGAAAATTCCATATACTATCACTACAGAGTCAATTAGCCACTTCCATTACTTCATAATCAACTTTCATTGCTTTAAATACCCTCTATAAGCTGATGACGCTCAACTTTGGAACTCCTTCTTTCTCCTCTGAACTAAGTAAGATTCACATATCCAGCTGCCTTCTTACCTCTCCACTTCAATATCTAATAGGCATCTCAAACTCAACAAGTCTAAATTCTTCATATCCTCCTTCCCTCCCCAAACATGCATTTCTTTCAGCGTTCCCATCTTGTTAAATGGTACCCATTATTTCATCAGCAAAGCCTTTGGGCTCTACCTTCAGAAGATGTAGAGAGTCTGGCTGATTCTCACCACCACCACCATAGTGTAAACCAGCATCGTTTCCTGCCTGCACTGCTAGAATAGCCTCCAAAGTGGTCTCCCTGCTTCGTCTTTCACCCCGGTATTCAGTTCTCTGTACAGCAGCCAGAGCGATCCTTTTTAAAAGATCATCACTTCTCTGTTCAGAACCTTCCAAATGGCTTCCCATCTGATTCAGAATAAAATCCAAAGTCCATTCCCTGGCCTTATGTGTCTGGCCCCTAGTTATTTCTTTGACTCATCTCCTACCTACCAGTCGACTCCCTCTCTCTGTCCTTCAACCACTCTGGCCTCCTCTCTGTTCCTAGAACACAAGGCACATCCTCACCTTGGGGCCTTTGCATATGTGCTTTCCTCTGCCCAGTTACCTACATGCCCTACTCCCTCATGTCATCCAGTTTCCGTCAGACTGTGACCTTATCAGAGAGGCCTTCCCTGACCATCCTCTGGTCACTCTCTCTCTACTTACCCTGACTTGCTTTTCTCAGATGATGTCCTGTTTGTTTTACCTCTTCAGGTGTTTGTTGTCTGCCCCTCCCCAGTAAATGGGGACTTGGACTTTGCCTGTCTGTTGACTGCTGCATCCCCAGCACCTAGAACAGTATCTGACACATAGGAGACCTTTAATAATTATTTGTTGAATGAATGAAAAGAAGAAAAGGGAAGAAGGGAGAGAGAGGGTTAGGAGTTCCGAAAAAGAGAGAGTCTGCAATACAAGAATGTTCCTGGGATAGTGGGCTTGAAGAAGAGAACTTCCAGGCAGTTTTCTTTGAGTGCCTGGGCTTCAAAACTGTATGGTTTGAATCTTCATTTATGGTGTTACAAAAAAACATTGGAAATTAAAATTACTTTTCTCTAGGAGAAAAACAGTCTTTTTCTTCTTATCGTCAGAAATTTATCAATCAGTAACTTGGTTAAAACTGTCTTAGGAAATAATAAATGAAAATGATCTGAGACTTTATCAGTATTAGTCTTATTGTGCACTTAGGAATTTTGATATAATTTTTAACTAACTGGGAAATAAATTGCGTTAACAAGTGTACTGATATACATTGTGAACAATTACTAAGAGGTCACTAGGTGAATTTTGATTGGTTTTGGTTTTTTGTTGTTGTTTTGGTCATGACTTTTTCTTGCTGCCTTCTATTCTTGCTAATATTTCAGTGAGTTTTGTTTATTAATTTTGTCCTCTCCCTACTTGTGGATGCCAACAAGCCATATGAGTTTTCTCCTGATAGGAAAACAGCATCATCCTGAATGGAACTGTGGTGGTCAGCACAACTCGCCTCCCTAGTTCCTCCAGCGGAGACCAGTTTGGTGGTGGTGACTGGGTGCGCTACAAGCTCTGTATGTGTGCTGACGGAACCCTCTTCAAAGTACAGGTGACGGGCCAGAACATGGGCTGCCAGACCTCAGACAACCCCTGTGGAGACACTCATTAGAAGAACCCGAGAGGGCGTCAGTAGGTTCATATCGTGACCTGACTTTTTTTTTTTCAGAGTAGGCATGCAAATCATGTTTTTGCAGAGTTTGTGATAACTCGTTATTATTTTATCTGCAGAGCACTACTGTATCTATTATATAGTCTCCATGTTTAAAATAGTCTCAGAGAGCCTAAGTTCTAACACATTTCATTAAGTTGCACTGATCTTCAATTTACAGTTCTCTAAAACAATTAAGAGAAGTGAATGCAATCAATATTAATCTTTAAAGAAGTGTTTTTAAAATGCCACTGTTCCTTGTCTAAAGGCTAAAGGTCTGAAGCAACTGTTTAGACTCACTATAAGTAAGCTTTTGGTAACTAACGGGGATAGACCCACTTAAGATGTTTAAAGGTACACCATCAGTAAATGTTACATGCTCTGTCTTTTGGCTTCTAAGAGGAAAGACAGATTTTTAGTGCATTGACTTTCAGCCATATTCTCACATGCAAGTGAGGTCATTAAAGAACTTCACATATGGGAGTTAGTAAGAAACTATGGTTCCTTAGTTTTGCACTAGGAAGAAAATACTCTAATAGAATGTATACTCATTAAATATTGGTAAATATTATGCTCGCAGTGTGGTAGAAATTAAAGCACCATCTCAGCTTTAACTGTTAAATGATGATAGCTGTCATGTATTGAGCATCTTACAGTTCTAGGCATTGTCCTAGGCATTGCACATGGAATGTCTCGAATTCACACCACAACTCTATAAGCAGGTGTTGTTATCCCAGTTTACCCATTAGGAAACTGAGGTTCAGAGAAGTTAAGAAACTTGCCTAATGTTACAGAGGAAATAGCAGAGTTGGGATTAGAATTCGGGTGTGATTCAAACCTAGATGGACCTGTTTCTAAATACCGCATTCTTTTCACTATCTGCGCTGGAGTTTTAATTATTTAAAACTCTGCAAAGATGAACAAAGACTAATTCAGACTTACCTAGGCAGATAAGAATCAAACAAAACAGGTATGCTTACTCTAATTAAAAGAAAATAAATCAATCTCAGTCAAAAAACTGACCAATCACTGTCAGATTTTAAATTTTCTTAAGCCAATTCCAAAATATACTATAGAGAGATCAAATTGGCCTAGTTGTGGGTTACCCCCATTTCCCAACTGGGGTACCTGAATGGGTAAAAGGGTTGCCAAGATATGTATATCCTCAGCCCTCGGGGCAACACATTGGGAAATGGGGATGCCATGCCCCAGATGAGTCCTGCTGGCCCAGAATGGCTGGTGGATTTACCTCAGCAAGCCAGACAAATATTACCCTTTTTAATATGTGCCATACCTTGAAAAAAGTCAGGAAGCACTGGACTAAAGGGTACTAATGCAGGAAATAATATAAGTAATTTTTACGTAAGTATGAGATTGATCTCTGCTTCTAACATCACCACCCGTTATAATGTTTTACAACCCTCAAGCCAGTTGATTTTTAAGGTGTTTTATATTTGACTTGAAAGGAACTCTCTGGTATTATTAAGATACACACAACATCAGGAAGAGAGACCTCAAAGTAGTGTGCTGCCCCAGAAGCCCCATTGTCCTCCCTCCCTGTCACTATCCTTTTCTGTCACTGTGCCCTCACAACCACCCCCTACCTGCCAAGACTAGTTTTACCAGTGTATGGTCTCTTGTGTCTGGGTTCTCTCACTCAGCATTTCATTTGTAAGATTCAATATATCAGTCATTTCAATATAGTGTCCTACTGTGTGACTCTCACACCATTTATTTATGCTACTGTTGATGGGCATTTGGGTAGTTTCCATTTGGAAGCTATTAAAATTATGTCTTTTGGTAGAATCCTATATTCTTTAACAAGACTTGGGCAAGGAAGTGGAAGCCATCTGGTCTTATAAGATTTGGGTTAAATTCTAGGTATTTTCATTCTTGTTACTTTGGAACAGTATTACAAATTTCATTTCTAAAATAGTATGTATAAGTAAATAATGCTTTCTATGAATATAAGCTCCATACTTCTAACTTGCCCCATGTTTTCCTGCCTGATGCTTAGAATATGCTTCCATATCACCCTTCCTATCCTTCAGGGCCCGGCTTAAAGAACATCTCCTCCATGAAGCCTTGCCTGATCCTACAAGAAGTGACCTCTCTTAAAAAAAAAAAAAAAGTAGTGTGCTGTAAAATAGGCAGAAGAGATAAATCACAGGCCCCGTTCTGCGTTCAAGTATAATATTCTGTCCTTGCCAGTTTGAACTATATAGATAGGAAAATCAATACAAAAAAAATTTGCATTCAATATCGTCACAGTTCTCTCTGATAGAAAAACCAAATACGTTAGAGATTATGAGTAGTCATTAAAGTATACTAAAGTAGAGATTGACTTACTACCTACTACTGAGTGAAGTTTTTTTTTACGTGAAGAAAAAAAGAGAGCGAAATTTATGACCTCTGGGTGTTATTTGTTGTAGTGATATTCAGAACCCATATGAATATATTCAGTATCATTTAATATCTGAATAATGTTCAGAAAAACTCCATCGGAATATTCGTTCAGATGCTCAGTGTATTTGTAAATTTTACATTCATTACTTGTCTGCTCTATTTAGATTTGTTTTGAAAGTTTAGATAAATATTTTTACAAAAACCACAGAACACTATGTTACAAAGTATTATTTATTGAATGTAATTCATGAAATAATCTATTTTTACTCCTCTTTGAGAAATACTTGTTTTTGATACATCTCCATTAAGTGCTTTGGACATGAGAGAATATTTTGATGTTTTTACAGAACTGATTGTTAAGGTAACAGGTATAGTAATTTAGGACACTTCACAGGTAGCTTTTGCTTTTTCATTGAAATGTAGACCTGGGAAATTCCCTGGGAAGCAGAACAAGAACAAACTGTCCATTTTACCTGTGACCTGTTTAGCATAACAGTAAAGCCTCAGCTACTCATTCTCACCATCAGATGCTATTTTTCTATAAACTAAACTGAATTGTTAACTTTGCCTCTTCTGCTGTCATTCCTCCCCTCCATCAAGCGCTGATATGACAAGCAACAGACCTGGGGGAGGTAGAGGACAAAGACAGGATCCCCGGAGATGGGGCAGACACATGCTTGTTTAAATAACCACAGTCCTTCAGAGGTGGATTATAATGACATGGGGGACAAATGAAATGAAAGCAAGGTATTTTAGGGGCTCTCTAATGGGCAGGTAGGAAGAATGCAAAACTATACACAGTAGGGACTGTATGTGTGCTCTGTAATATTTAAAAATATACTTATTTGTATTCTTTTTGCATTGAAAAAACAAATTGTGTGTGATAGTTTTGAATGAAAAGTGGAAGTTCTGCCTAGTTTTTGAGTGAGTTGTTTTAAAGATCATGAGAATGTTACGGTGCTAAACTTGACAAAATAAAAAGAGAACATTGAAATGCTGATAATTTTAGTAATCTTTTTTAAAGCACTGAGGGGGCAAAGATTACAAATTATGCCATACAAAAGTAAACCTATAAATGTGTCGAGTTACCAATTTGACTTTCAGTTGATTCAGTTTGTAATAACTATTAATGACCTCTGTTTACAATAAAGATTCTGTAAAATTGTTTGCTGTTAATTTTTTAATTGTTAAAATATTAGCAGGTTTCTACTTACTCATATAAACGTGCTGAATGTAAATACAGCTTGAGAATTGGACGCCGCCAGTATTTATGTAATCTCTCTGGAATTCTGGAGCTCAAAGTTAGAAGTTGTACAGACCCAGTCTGGAAAGTCCTACCCTCTGCATTGCAGAAGGCCTCTCTCTGTTGACTTTTCCCCCAGTATCCCAGGGGAATGTGCACCACGCTGTCTGTTGCTGTCACCTCTGCAAGAGGCCAGAGCTTGGAGATGAAAGGGTTGAAGGTTTGCCACAGGGCAGGCTCCAGGGCAGATGGGTGGAGCCTCAAAGGCTCAAGTCTAAAATCCCCACCTGGCTTGATTCAGAGAGAGACCCATTTGAAAAATCCCTAAGGATCAAAGGTATGCCTTAGAAACAGTGTTACTGTTGTGTTCTTTCTACATTTTAGCAAAACTAGCCTCTCCTGCTTTTTTTCTTCTAACTGTTGTAACTTCTCTTTCTTTTATATAGGAATGAACTCTTCATTTCCTTTCTACTTTTTTTCTACTGCCTTCTCCCTGTCTCACTGTCTGACACACCCAGTATTTCTGCTTCCTCATACTTCAGCTTGAATATGTCCATTTAAAGATTTACATTCCACGTAATTGTCTCCAATATCCTCAGAAAATTTTTCTGGAGTTCTCAGGTGTTCCTTACCTAATACATAGTTTTATATATATATAATATTTTTTAAAATTTACAAATGAATACCTTTCACTTTATGATATAAGATTATCCTTATCTAGCTGTTTTGAACTCAAAACTATTAGTTATAGATAAATCTCTTCAACTTAGAAAGAATCAGGTCAGTGAAAATCTTACTTAAGTCCCCTTAAGAAGAAGCTTTTTCCAACCACGTTTCTCTTCAGTATTGTAGTGTGCCTATGAATGATGAATCTTTTTTTGTTGCTGATGTTGTTACATTAGCTTGCTATATAATTACGTATGTAATGATTGCAGCTTTGAATATGGTAACAAATATCTTTCTGACTCTACAAATTAATTGAATTTCTGGTATTGCATAAGAGGCACACTTTAAAAATAAATCACTCCTCCATGCTGTAGGGCACCTTTGCAGTTCATAGCCATGTGTACCAGAACTTAGATGCCTTTCAAAATATGGCAGATTTGACCTTGTATGAAACCAAAGTTTAAAAAGTTACATGGTAAATTTCATCCATTGCATGCATTTATCCAAGCAGAGCATAACCCTATGACAGACTGCAGACTATTAAAAATATAAAACATGGGGGAAAATATATAGATACATAGATGAGATAAATAGATGATAGATAGGTAGATAATACAGATATAGCCCTATATATAGATATATAGATAGCATAGTCCTATGACAGACTAAAGACTATTAAAAATATAAAACATGGGGGGAAGTTATATATATATGTATGTATGTATGTATGTATGTATGAAAACATGGCCCTTACCATCTGGGAGCTTATAGTCTTTTGGACTGTTTAAAACAGATGCAATGCAAAGCAATAGCAATATAGGACAGTACTGATACTCTTTCAAACTGAATGTTACTAACATGCATTCATTCATTCAATAAATATTTACTGAAAGATTTCTGAACAAAATAGAGGCCAAAGCAGGAAGAAGGGTCTTCAGGTCATAGGATTTGTGATGGATCTGGAAGGGCATATGTAGGTTTGGACTGAAGAGAGGAAAAGGCATTGGGCTTGGAATTGGAGTGAACTAAAAGCTAATTTTTGCATGAGATCTACATATATACTGAGGTGCACAAGCCCCATCTTGTAGTTGCTCCACATGTACTTTTAAAACTAGTTCATAAACTTAGGTAAATAATACAAAGCCTGGGAAGCCAACCTGAGGGATTTGGACTGTAGGCACTGCAGAGCCCTTTAAGGATGCTGAATGAGGATATGATATGGGAAAACAGTACTATGGGGAAGTAACCCTTTGGAATTTCATTGGATGAAGCAAGAAGGAAAATTGAAAGGCAGTGACAGGAAAACCAGTTAGCCCATTCTAGTATTGCAGATTAGTGATGAGAACTAGAGTGGTGCCATTTGCCATTGGAACAGAATGGAAGGGACAATTTGTTGTAAACCTACATGCCAAGTAATGTGGTTATTTGTACACACACTGATCTTTTAATGGAATTTAGTAATTAAATCACAAAAAAGTTATTCATCTACTCTTAAAATTGTTTTTTGTGTATACATTCAGGCATTGTGATTTGTAGATACTTGTTTTAAAGCTTTCAATTGCTTCTCAAGCATCTTTGGTAAAAAAGATACCTGAGTTTCTGTATCTAATTATATCTTCATGGGTCCTAGGGAGAGCATCCTTTTTATAACCCTTTTTTTTTAAAACGTAGATATCTCAATGGTTTCAAGTGGATTTGAAAAACCACAAAAGCCGCAAAGACAAAGCTTGTAGTTCTTCTGGTCATTAAAAAAAATCGAGCCTCTTTCATGAGCTGATCTTTCCACCGATACAGTTCCATGGTTTGGTGTAACTGTATGGCTTGTCACTCATGTGATAAAGCACATGGCTGATTACCGTGCTGTAAAATAAGGATAATAGACTTTGCTCGGTACTAAAGACCAGGAAGGAAGCAGAAAAGTTTTTAATCTTGGTAGGTTTCCCTCATTCCAAAGCAGACTGCAGGGTGAGTAATCCTGGAAAAGCAGACACAGGTGAGGCCCAAGTGAGTACATATTTTTTCACAAATCAGGAGGGGTTCTTTCTTTAAAATTGTGGCATAAATGTAATTTTACACTAAAGCTGTTTACCATTTTGGTACCTACATTTTGCCCCACTGTCTTAGAAATCAAACATCTGTGTAAATTGGCGATCAAGGCAAGATAACTTTCCTGAATCTTAAATTGAAAGTTAAAATTTCTGCTTATTTGCTATTAGTTTTTACATAAGTTACTTTGAATAAGTCAATTTTTCTTTCTCCAGGCATTATGAAAAACCTACGTTTCAGAGTCATTACCATGGTTATAGGTCTTTATTTTACTGGCACAATGACAAACCCATCAAGAAAAAGCAGTATTTTATTCAATTCCGAGTGCCAATGGAACGGATATCTTCTGACAAATTGTTCTTTCGCTGGAAAGCATGAAATACCTGTGGACATATCACAGATAGCAGCCACAGTGGATGTAAGTTCCAGTTTCTTTAGGGTTCTCTTACAAACTCACATGAAAAAAGAAGAATGGAATATAAAACACCTGGACCTCAGTAACAACCTCATATCGAAAATAACCTTAAGCTCTCTTGCACATTTTCATGCTTTGGAAATATTAAACCTCAGCAACAATGCCATTCACTCCGTGTCATTGGATCTACTCAGTTTTAAGTCCTTGTGGGTGAAACGCCACAGAGGCAGCTTGAGAAATGGGCTTCCATTTCTAAAGTTGCTCATTCTTCAAAGAAATAAACTCAGTGACATTCCCAAGGGTAAGTACAACTTTAAAAGATGGACTAGACCAAGAAACAGTGAGTATGTGGAGAGCTAATTTTTATGTCAATAATAAATTCCAGGTTTGTTTTCAGTTTCAAGGAAACAGCTGAAAGTAAAGCAACTGGATCAGAGCAAATATAATAAAAGGAGTTTCTTAGTGGAATTTTAAGTTATAATATGTGGAATTTAAAGTCAATGTAATTTAATCTCCCATTGCTATAACTTACATTAATCTTATATGGATTTGTCAAGAGATACTAGGAAGTACTTAAGTACTAAATAATAATGTGTGATTTTAAATTACCTACTTTGATTTATGTATTTTTTTTTACTAATTACAGAAAAGCACTGAGAAATAAGTATTTCAGATACTTTTAATATGTAACAATGCAAATTAAGTGTTACCATATTTATAATTTTTATTTTTACCGAATACATTTTACATCTTCTTATCTAGTTTTCCTCCAAATGTAGACTACATATATGCTAATATTATATATAAACTTCCTTATTATCAAATCAAAGTAGGACTCCTTATCAGAACTGCACATACCCTCCTATTATAATAAATTCTCATCCATTCCAATACTCAATAATCTACATTTTGGAGTTCCTTAACTAATCCACCAATGTTTTATTTAGAAAATGTATCAGATTCATAAGCCAGAGCTTCCTTTTTATATTCAGGAGTGCTAGACAGTTTCCTTTCCCTGTCTGTTTTCAGTCTTGGTCACTATTTGCTAAGTACTTACTTTATATAAGATCTTACGCTAAAAAAAGAAAGTGTAAGGATATTGTCATTTTTCTCCATCTCAAATTATGCATATTTAGTTTTTCTCATTTTCAGTTCTTTCATTTCATGCTTTTATTTTTTTATGTATTCATTTATTTTTTGCTTTCTCCAGTATCTTGTTTTAAGCATAATTTTCACTATAATAGCCTGGCAGGTGAAGGGACTACCATTTCAGTCACCACAGCAGCAGAATTGTGTGAGAAGGACAGGAGTCTTCTCTCCCTGAACTTTCCCATAAAAGCAGTGTAATGTATTTTCAGTGCAAAGTGTAAACTAATTGCGTTTTATTTTATGATTTTTATCATATTGTTCTTATTACAAAAGGAATGCCTGTTTTTTGTAAAACATTAGGAATTAAAGAAAAATTTAAAAGGAAACATTAAAGTCCCTCATGTAATATGTATTCTTCAAGTTTATTCTTTATGCCTACATATATATTTTTCTTTCAAAATTGGATTTACTGTCCAAAATATTTCATAACATAATTTTATATCACAGAATATTTTGAACATCTTTACATAATTAAGCAATCTTATATTAATATATACATATATTATAATCTGTTCAATCAAACAGCATTTAGATTATTTCCATTTTGTTTGCTATAACTCTGACGAACATCATTAAAGCTACACATATCCACATGATATAACTGTGTTTTCTAACTAGTATGGTAGATGTGAATCTCAACCCACAAATTCAAGTGTACTAGAGATATAACCTTCTACTGTTTATAACTCAGCACAGTTTTTGATTCTGAGCCCCCATTTTGCTAGCGTCAGTTGTGATGGGATGTAGGGGTACTTACACTTAACATCAGTTTTTCATGGGCTTTCCTTTATCTTTTCCTAGATTTATACCGCAGCTCTAGAATCTTATACCCTGACAAGGTATCAAAGTGTGTGTGTGTGTGTGTATGTGTGTGTGTCCCTTACCCCCTCTAGCCAGAGAATGTTTCTTTTCAGTCTTTCAGTTTGGAGAAAATTCTTACCTGCTTTTGTTTCTTCAAAACTCTCTATCTAGATCTAGAAATTCCTTTCCTCTAAAGATTCAGGCCTTTGGAAAACAAAAAGCCAAAAAGACTTGTAGTCGCCTCTGCTTGCCTCTGCTTTCTGCCTTGCGATGTGCCTCCCCGGAACAATTAACACAGAGCTTTTACTTTCTGCTTGAACAGAGAGAAAGGACACAAGGAAAATAGAGACAGGTAAAAGCTTAATATGTCAAAATATTATCCCACCATAACAGTAGATAGAGAAACGCTGACTATATCTCCTTAAGGCAGATGAATTCTCCAGAGGTTAGGATGAATACATTTCATTTAAGGACCAAATATCCCTATAAAATGCAGATGCAGTCCCATCCTCCTTTCCCAAGTTAAACTTCTGCCTCCCAGAATATCAGGAAATATGTTAAACTTGCAAAGGAGGGGATAAAAAGATGTGAAATGAGTAAATCCTTTATCTGAAATTCTAATGGAATTCTAGCAAATAAAACCATGGAGAGATGAATGAAACAGATTGATGATGGAGGTCCACTGTAAGCCCTGAATCTAATTGGATGTAATTCAGAGTTCTTTTCTCCATAGCATTTTGCGGTTTGTTTTCCTGTAATCATCATACACTTTCAGTCCTTATTAGGGACTAGAGTCCCCTCTGGCATCCCGTCCCATTTTATGATTCTGTGACTATGGCTGGGTAACTCTGATGTTGAAATCCCATTTTCGAGGGAAAAAGCTGGTAAGAGAGGTGCTCCCTGAGGTGCCATCCTATTCCTGACCTCTGTTCTTTTTTGATTCCTTTATCCTACGCCTTTTTAAAGGAAATGTCTAGATAATGTAATATTTACTCAGAACTGTGAGGATTAAAGGAAAGATGTATCTTAAGAACCTAACTTAACACAGTATTTGGCATCATAAACAGTAGCTATTAAAATGTGAAAAGTACTTCATAAACTTCTAAAGTACTTTGCAAATATTAGTTATTATTACTCTCGGCACAAATTGAGAGTAACAGTCTTTTAGAAACAAATGATAAATTTGTTTTTGTCTGAATCTCAAGTTATCTTTTACAATGTTAACTAATTATTGCAGTAGATATGACTCCTAGCCCACTATAATTCATAAGCAGAGAATCATTTGTATCTATTTACATAGGTGTTTGCACTCATCTAAAGATAATGATTAATTAGAGATTTCTCAGAAAGCAGCAATCAAACAATTGGCCTATAGCACCTTTATAAATCATGTTTCACATGTCTTAATATGGTGACAGTTTATAGAGCCAATGAAAAGTTGCTTTGACTGTGGAAAGCCCTTTTTTTTTTTTTTTTTTTTCTGGTATGCGGGCCTCTCACTGTTGTGGCCTCTCCCATTGCGGAGCACAGGCTCCGGACACGCAGGCTCAGCGGCCATGGCTCATGGGCCTAGCCACTCCGCGGCATGTGGGATCTTCCCGGACCGGGGCACGAACCCACGTCCCCTGCATAGGCAGGCGGACTCTCAACCACTGCGCCACCAGGGAAGCCCGAAAGCCCATTTTTGTAAGGGTGCAAGATCACATTGACTAACCAGCCCAGTGTCAGCTGATTTCCTTTCTTGATGCCGATCATCTGTGATGTTACCAATAAGCTTCATGTTGGGAAAACACCCAGAGGAGGTACTGGCCAATGCAATTCACAAAACAGAAGCCAGCCATGAATTTAACCTTCATGATCATTCCACCTTCCTCCCATATTCTTGGAGTACAGCATTACTAATGGAAAAATCAGTTTAAAAAAATTGAGAACAAGGGGATTGGTCTCCAGTTAAACTATCCCACTTTCATCAAACAGTATCAAACAGTATTTCTGGAGTGCCCACAAAGTGCCTGAAAATGTATCAGCACCAACATCTTACTGAGTTTCCAGTGAGGTTGAAAGACCAGATGTGACAGCCTCACATTAACATACTAAATTCCAGAATCCAAGAGATAAATATGTTATCAATGAGATGAAATAATACCTGATTTTTGAAACTGGTGGAGGAGAAAAAAACATAACCAGCGTATTGTTGGAAAAAAAAGTATATTGTATTCTTTTCATTTGTAGGGAATTAAACCTTTCATCCTGATTACTATTTGGATTATGGAAATACCAATAACCAATGTTCTCCAAACCAATTCAGGTTCTAAAGTAACAAAATGAATGTATATCACTAAGCTAAGAGGTCAAGGTCTTTGGCTCACCTATATAAATTTGACCACATTAAGGGGCTGATTTTATGACCCAAATATCTTATCCAGGATCATTCCAGACTCTATTCCAATTCCTAATACTCTTTGAACTTGAAGCCATAACCCTTGAATATCATCATTTTATGTTATCAGATTATCGAATTTGGGAGACCACTTAAGAAGTTCAGAGTCCAAAGGAATGTTTCTAAGATGGTGTAATGTCTGGGCATGCCCTCTGCGGCCTTTTTTCTCATAGACACTGAGATAATTTCTTGGAAAAAATGAAACTGCCTCTGGTGTTTTAAATGCAAAGGCTTATCAAATTCCTGCCTATGTGATCATCAGAAAGCAGTTCAATAAATAATCCCATCTCCACAAAAGTGCCTCCATATGCCTCTCCCAACATTTGACTCTCTCAAAACATAAAATGTACTCTCTGATGTCCAAGCCCCAGCTCTTAATGCACCTCACAGCCTCTTTCACTCACCTGAATACTCCTCAACATTGATTCGCCATGCAAAATATGTAAAAGAACACATTCTCTTATTGAGAAACACAGCCAAGTGTCATAGAAGAGTTTACCCCAATTTTCCAACTCCATCTTGAGAGACCTCCAAACAAAAAGGTCATTTGGGCTTCCCTGGTGGCGCAGTGGTTGAGAGTCCGCCTGCCGATGCAGGGGACACGGGTTCGTGCCCCGGTCCGGGAGGATCCCACATGCCGCGGAGCGGCTGGGCCCGTGAGCCATGGCCACTGAGCCTGCGCGTCCAGAGCCTGTGCTCCGCAACGGGAGAGGCCACAACAGTGAGAGGCCCACGTACCGCAAAAAAAAAAAAAAAAAAAAAAAGGTCATTTGCAGGACTCCACCAGTTCTCTTAATAACATTGAACCTTAATTCTCTAAAATTGGAAGTAAAAGGAAAATCTTCATGTGGGAGGAGTAACTGAACTTCACAGTCTTAATTCCCATGTGCAGAAGTTTCCCTTCTTCTTGGGGATCTTAGCTTGATATTAAGAAGGGAATCAAATGAGAGGATATTCTTATAACTCTCCATGTTCAAAATCCACCCCCCCATGTTTGGGCATGTTCTGGTCCCACTCTTCCTATTTACTCTTTTACTTTATCTTTTATACTTTTATATGCCTTGTATTACTCTATTTGCTTGTTTATTGACCTTAAGCAAGTCACTTAACCTATAAAAGCTTCCTGGTCCTTATATTTAACTGGAGATAGTGATATATACAGGGTTGATGTGAGGGTTAGAGATAGCATTTGTAAAAACTATAACACACAGAGTGATGATATATGTAAAACATCTCTCATTGTACCTTGTACATAACAGGTGCTCAAAAAGTGTTAGTTCTCCTTTAGGGCCATTTGATGAGCCTGAGTATCTAATTCTGTTTCCCATCCTAGTCTTTGCTATAATAGTCATCACCTCCTTGATTTCTGGTACAATGAGTAACTGAAGGTGATTTTCATTCTCTTTCTACAACTGTTCAGAGTTTGTATAAAGTTCAGAGTACTCACCAACAATCTTGCACTACAGTTCATACTTCTGTAGGCCTGTATAATGTTGGAGGCCCCTGATTCTCCATGTTCTGAGTGCTCTGGTCTGTCCTCTGGCTCTCTGAACCACACTGACTTGTGAGACCATCACCACTATCAGAATAACTATCCATCACCCCCCAGAATTTCCTCATGCCTCTCTGCAATCTATCTTTCCCACCCATCATCTCTCCCCTGCCCAAGTAGCCACTGATCTTCTTTCTGTCACTATCAATTCATTTGCATTTTCTATAATTTTATATAAATGCAATCGTTCAACACATTCTTTTATTTTTGATGTATCTTCTTTCATTCAGTGTAATTATTTTGAGATTCATCCATGTTGTTGTATGTATTAAAAGTGCATTCCTTTTTATTTCTGAGTAGAATTTCATTGTGTGGATAATCTCATTTACCTGTCAGCAGACACTTGGGCTGTCTTTTTTGGTATTACAAATAAAACCGCTAGCTAAAGGGATGGAGAAAGATATGCCATTAGAGAAACAGTAATCTAAGGAAAGGTGGAGTAGCCATATTAATTTCAGACAAAGGAGACTTCAGGGATAAAGAAAGCACCACTTAATGATAAAGGGATCAGTTCTTGAAGGGGATATAATAATTCTAACGTGAATACACCTAACAATAGATTGTCAAAATATGTGAGGAAAAACCTGACAGAACTGTAAAGAGAAGTGAGCAAATCTGTTACCAAACCTAACTTGTGTCTGCTGGCCTGATGTGCAACAAAGCCAATCTACTGACACCGGGTTGTGATGAAGGAAAGCACAGACAGCATTTACCTCAGGGTGCCGAGGAAGGAGAACAGGCAGCTCATGCTCACGTGGCCTGAACTCCTCGATGGTTTTCAGAGAAGAGTTTTTAAAGACAGGGGAGGGAGAGGGTCACAGGGTGTGTGATCCACTCATGTGCAATTCTCTGATTGGTTGATGGCAAAGAAACAGGGTGATGTTTCAGGAATCATCAACCTTCTGGTTCCAACCATGGGGTCTATTTGCTCATGGGGCAGCATGCAGTTAACTTCCTCCACCTGGTGGGGTCTTAGTATCTGCAAAACAGCTCAAGGCTATGACTCAGGATATTATCTATACCCTTGAGGAGGAACTAAAGGTCATTGACTTTTTTTTATAGCTATTGTTTTTTTTAATTGAAGTATAGTTGACTTACAATGTTGTTCCAATCTCTGCTGCACAGCAAAGTGACTCAGTTATACACTTATATACATTCTTTTCTTATATTCTTTTCCATTATGGTTTATCACAGGATACTGAATATAGTTCCCTGTGCAATACAGTAGGACCTTGTTGTTTATCCATTCTAAAGGTAATAATTTGCATCTACCAACCCCTAACTCCCCCAGTCCGTCCCTCTCCCTCCCCCCCGTCCCTTGGAAATGACAACTCTGTTTCTGTTTTGTAGAGAGGTTCATTTGTGCCATGTTTTAGATTCCACATATAAGTGATATCACATGGTATTTGTCTTTCTCTTTCTGACTTACTTCACTTAGTATGATAATCTCTAGTTGCATCCATGTTGCTGCAAATGGCATTATTTCATTCTTTTTTATGGCTGAGTAGTATTCCGTTGTATATATGTACCACATCTTCTTTATCCTTTCATCTGTCAATGGACATTTAGGTTGTTTCCATGTTTTGGCTCTTGTGAACAGTGCTTCTATGAACACAGTGGGGCATGTATCTTTTTGAATTATAGTTTTGTCCGCGTATATTCTCAGGAGTTGGATTGCTGGACCATATGGTCATTCTATTTTTATAAACTATTATTATTTTGTCTTGCTTGACTGTTTTCCTTTGTTTCTACATTTTGTCACTTCTGTGATTGAATTTTCTCTTTGGAACTTGAGGAAGCCCTAGGAGGCTAAAGCTTTTCTACAAATGAGAGGCCAGGGACACAGGGGTCTGTCCCTGAGAAGGCCCTGCAAGGTCCAGCTCCATTTCAAATCCACTGTTACAGTTGGAGATTTCAACACACCCCTGTCCATTGATAGAGACCAAACTAGACATGGTCTCCCTCTCCACTGAACTCCTGGGGTACTTATTCAATTCAATTAAGTACTAGATATGATAGGGACCATGAGCTCACATCCCTGTACAGGTCAGGCAATTATCATGAAAATGTTAAGAAACTTCTTTCATATCAGCTTCTGTGTTGCATTTTTTTCTCAAGACCCATACATTTGCATATTAAAACACGTAGGAATATTCTTCACTCCAGAAAGAAATGTATTTTCTCCAGAGCTTATATTCAAAATATTTAACAAGAGGCCTTTAGCCTGGGTTCCCAAGTTGGATGCCTCCTGGCTGTAATGATGAAGCAGAATCCTGCTCTGGGTGAGAGGTGGAAGGGAGAATAGACTAAAGTGCCTAGAGCAGCGGGGCAACACACAGTGGCTCAGCAGTGGCTATTTATGAACCAATATGGAAGTATTCTCACCAGCGTATGCCAGCTGAATCTCAGCCTTGGCTCTCTCTCATTTTTTTAAACATGCAGGCTTCTTGGCCTATCCTTTGTCTTCCTATTTTTTGATAGAGACATCATATTCTTCTATAAGTGCATGCCCCATCCATAGCAGGCAGCCCTCGTTCAGCTCCAGCCAAAAGTCTTGTGCCACTTGAGACTTATTTTTCAACAGAAGCTAGAAATGTACATGTTTATATTGAATCTTTGATGTTGGCTCAACAACTTTTAAATCTCTGTGCAGGTCAAACACTGTGACTTCTAGCCTATTGAATGTATATTATATATTGGGCATTACAAGTGTTCACAAAGGTGTGAATTCTGCCCTGAAAGGACTAATCATCTGATGGAGAGGCTGACAAACAACAATTGTTTTACAGTCAATAGTGGGGGTAAAACTGCTTTATATAACTAATAACTTTTTCTTGTGTGTGTGTCTTATCACGCAACCAGACACAAAGTTTCTCTGCTGTCTTTGTCCCCAGCACTAAGTGCCATGCTCATAATATTTTGACTGAGTTGTCGTCCTTGTGGTCTCTTGCTTAGTCTGTAGCTGAAATGAGCAAATGAGAACATAGATGTGCAGCCATTTCATTTAGGTCATCATCTCTCTGCATAATTAGTCTTACAGTAAGTACTGATATTTTGCAGATAGTAGACAAGGAATAAACCCTTCTGGAATTGAACCAACCTGATCTGCTATGTAGTAGTTTGTTAAAGACACAGACTATGTGTGAGAACAGAGCAGAAGGAAATGTAAAAATGCAGGGCTTCCATGTGAGACTCATATGGAAACTCAAATTTGGAAGACTGCTGTGGCTGGCACATCATTCTCAACCTTTATCTTCAGTGCCAAATGGGCCTCATGGTTACTTCTGGAATCAGGCAGAGACCAAAACTCAATTATATTATTTTGCCAGAAAATAAAACCTCTAGCTATAACATATTACCTTTGAAAAATATAAAAAATAGTTATAATATCAACAATAAGTAGTTAAAGGATACAGCTACAAAATAGAATAAGAACACCTTAAAAGGGGAAGAATTCATCCATGTAAATAAAGCATCAAAACAACTTTTTCCTCTATAACCATAGCAAGATCATCCAGTTTTACCCATAGTTCAATCAAATAAGCAAGTATCATATTTACCGTTTCATTCAATCAAGGTTAGATTTTTGATTGATGCTTTTATTATAACATTATCACATGTTCATTCAAAGGAAGAATTCAAGAGTGTATAAAATAGAAGCATAGCTTCACCTCCCTCTGCCATCCTACTTCTAAGTGTAGCTACCACTGGTAGCTTAGTTCAGCTGCTTCCAGGCCTTCTTCTCTGCTCTCTTGAAACATATGTGTACGTTTGCATGTGGCCTTTTTTTCCCAAGAACATTGGAATTATACTCTACTTTCCTGCAACTTAACTTTTCCTTCCTGTTCAGTTATTTCATGTTGATCTATCCCATTCTCTTTTAAGACTACACAGTATTTTGTAGTATTGATATACCATCCTTTGCCCATTTCTCTGTCGTGAACCATTTAAGTTGTGTCCAGTTTTTCACCATTACAAACAATACTGCAGTAAATACCACCAATTTATATTTCAATTTGCTTTTTAATTTTAACAGGGCTATGGAAACTGAAGTCATTACAGAGTTTGGATCTGTCATTCAATGGGATAACGCAAATTGGTTTGTCTGATTTTCATAACTGCCTGCAACTAGAAAACCTCCATTTAAAGAGTAACAAGATATTCAGAATTCATCCAGGAGCCTTCAAGGACCTAAAAAATTTACAGGTTAGAAAATAGTGTTTATAATATTTCTAATATGCAGAACTATAGGCAATTATATTAGAAGAATATTTCCATTGAAGAGTTTCTTCATGCCCAGTAGTACTGGCTACCAATCAAAAAATATAAGTCTATTTTAAGATTCCCCTAAAAGAGCTGAAGTCTCTCTCTTACCTCAAAAATCCAAGGCCTCAGTAATGGACATGAATGTGGACATTTTATTTGAACATGTATGCTCAGCAGCAAGAATTGGCGCATTATTTTTCCTAAATCTAATTAAACCCAACTCCAAGCTTCCACTTACCAGTTGGCAAGAAATTAAATCTCGGTTATTAGCAAGACTCCCTCCCTGAACTACAAGGTCAGTCAAAGGTCCCTGGGGTTTTATGCAATTTGGGACTATATGGGCCTAAATGGGCTCTACACCCCCTATAGCCCAGGACCACATGGGCCTCTGAAGGCCAGTGACCCTGGTGCTTCCACATCAAAATTGGGCACAGAATAATACAAATCATAATGATATCAACTCATCCTTGCATCCCACTTACCACGTGCCACATGCAGTTCTAAACATCAGAGCCACGTTGGGGGGGATCGACGTCACATTTTGGAGGCATGGTGCCTGTCTCTCGGGCACCTTGCAGTGAATCTCACCGAGGTCCTGACAGCTGGGAGTGTGAGTAACACCTACAGCCCTGCTCTAACTTTGGCAGCTTCAGCCCCTTCTCCTCCTAGCCCCTTCCTCCTCTCTCCTCCTCTTTGGAGAGATATTGTAAAATCTCCCCTCAGTGCTCCTTTAGAAACTCCAGGACCTAGAGATGGCTTAGGAGAAGCTTGAATCCCCCGTCCCCGTAACCTGCACCACACACCCCCATTCTTTATATAGGCCAGTATCATCCAATAGAGCATAATGTGGGCCACATATGTAACTTTAGATGTTCTCGGTAACTAGATTTAAGAAGTAAAAATAAGCAGGTGAATTTAATTTTACTAATATGTTTTGTAACCCAGTATATCCAGATATTCTCTTTTACACATGTAGTCAATATAAAAATTATTAATGAGATATTTTCCATTCTCTTTTTCATACTAAGTCTTCAAAGCCCTGTGTGTATAGCTGACGCTTGGTGTCCAAGGGGATTGGTTCCAGGACCCCCATGGATACCAAAATCCGTGGATGCTCAAGTCCCTTATGTAAAATAGCATAGTACTTGCGTATAACCTAAACACATCCTCCCATATACTTTAAATCATCTCTAGATTACTTACAATAATACATTGTAAATGCTATGTAAATACAATGTAAGTGCTATGTAAATAGTTGCCTGCGCAGGTCAAATTCAAGTTTTGCTTTTTGGAACACTCAGAATTTTTTTTTTAAAACTATTTTCTGTCCATGGTTGGTTGAATCCGAGAATGCAGGAACCACAGATATGGAGGGGAGACTGTATCCTACCCTTACTGCACATCCCAGTTTGGACTAGCCATATGTCAATGATCGATAGCCATATGTGGCCAATGGCTGTCACCTTAGAGAGCATCAATGCAGACAGCTGGCGTTTTCCCAGTTTTATGTAAGGTGCTCTTCAAGCATAGCTGCAAGACAGATGCCCAACCTCGCCCCCGCCCCTTTCAACCAGAATGGCCCTCCAAGCCCGTCCTCTCTCGGAGACTAGTGACGCAGTGGTGAGGGAGGTCGACTGCAGCCAGCTGCCTGAGTTTAAACCTAGGCTCTGCTGCTTGCCAGCCACACGATCTTGGGTAAGTTACCGAATCACTCTGTGCCTCAGTTTTCTCAACTGTAAAAGAGAGGTAAGTTGCTTCCTTTTTCATAGAGTTTTGTGAGAATTAAATGTTTTAATCCATAGACTGTGCTTTGAACAGTAGTTGGAATACAGTAAGCCCTTTATAAATGTAGACTACATATAGAAATGCTAAAGTGGCTGCGTCGCCCTACTCTTTTAACGTACAAATCTGATTGTAAGCTTTCACGACACGGGCCTGCTTGCCCCTCCAGCCTCATTTCAAGCCACCCTCCCCTGCTGACTGCATCCCTGCCTAGTTTTCACCCCAAGCCCTCCCCTATTGCTGATCACTTTGCCTGGAAGAGCTAACTCTTACTATTCCTCAAGGAAGCCTTCCCTGGGGCTCCAGATTGAATTAGTTTCCCTTTATACACAGGTATAGTAGACTATGCTTTTTCCATATTGCATGTGTGGAAACTGAAATTATTTCATTTTAGGTATGGTTTAGCCATTAATGCCTATATCCCCATAACCCTTCTACCAGACGGTGAGCTTTTTGAGGACATACATCATGTCTATTTTGTTTTCTAATGCTTAACACATGTCCAGTACATACCATGTATTTACAAACACTTGTTGAATAAACAAAGGAATGAATGGCTAGATGATGATCATGGATAGGTGTATTAGTTATCTATTGCTGATGTCAGCAATCCAGGCAAGGCTTGCCTGGGGCCTCTGCTGAAGGTGTCTCACGAGGCTGCAGTCAAACCACGGAGGACAGGTGGGCGACGAGCAGGCCCAGGGGCCGGGAGGCTGCGGGCAGTGGCGCTGGGCCCGGTGCAGCAAGAGAGGCCCCGAGATGCCGAGCAAGAGGAGGTACAACGTGTGGCTCCCACCGGCCCGGATCAAGAAGATCATGTAGACGGATGAAGAGATTGGGAAGGTGGTGGCGGCTGCGCCTGTCATCCTCTCTTGGGCGCTTGAGCTTTTCCTGGAGTCACTGTGGAGGAAGGCCTGCCAGTAACCCAGTCCTGAAACGCCAATCCCGTGACCACATCCCACCGGAAGAAGTGCATTGAGCTGGAGCAGCAGTTTGACTTCTTGAAGGATCTGGTGGCATCCGTGCCTGACATGTAGGGGGATGAGGAAGACAACCACATGGATGGGGACAAGGGTCCCCGCAGGGGCCGGAAGCCGGGCAGCAGCAGCCGGAAGAATGGTGGGATGCGAAGCAAAGGCAAGGACAAGAAGCTGTCAGGGACAGACTCACAGCAGGAGGATGTCTGAGGATACAGATACTGACGGAGAAGAAGAGACACCACTGGCCCCATCCCAGCCCAGCCACCCCCCTGCCCACTTTCAGAGCCCCCCTGACACCCTTCATGCCCTTCACCTCGACTCTGCCTCTGCCCCCAGCACCCCACCCCCTGGGCCCCTCAGCACCTGAGGCAGAGGATGAAGAGGATTATGACTCCTAGCGCCCTCTGCACCCCAGGCCACACCCGCTTTTAGCTGGGTTTAGTTGCTCTGGGGGAAAGAGAGAAGTTAGAGCTGTTCTTAAGTTTATTATCAGATGAATGGATAAAGATGTGGCACATATATACAATGAATATTACTCAGCCATAAAAAGAAACGAAATTGAGCTATTTGTAATGAGGTGGATGGACCTAGAGTCTGTCATACGGAGTGAAGTAAGTCAGAAAGAGAAAAACAAATACCGTATGCTAACACATATATATGGAATCTAAGAAAAAAAATTGTCATGAAGAACCTAGGGGTAAGACGGGAATAAAGACACAGACCTACTACAGAATGGACTTGAGGATATGGGGAGGGGGAAGGGTAAGCTGTGACAAAGTGAGAGAGTGGCATGGACATATGTACACTACCAAACGTAAAATAGCTAGTGGGAAGCAGCTGCATAGCACAGGGAGATCAGCTCGGTGCTTTGTGACCACCTAGAGGGGTGGGATAGGGAGGGTGGGAGGGAGACGCAAGAGGGAAGAGGTATGGGGACATATGTATATGTATAACTGATTCACTTTGTTATAAAGGAGAAACTAACACACCATTGTAAAGCAATTATACTCCAATAAAGATGTTTAAAAAAAGTTTATTAATAAAATAATAATAAAAGGGGGTGGGGGGGAAAGGCTGCAATCAAGGTGTTGGCCAGGGCTGGAGTCTCACCTGAAGACCCAGCTGAAGAAGGATCCACTTCCAAGCCCACGTGGTTGTTGGCAGGATTCAGTTCCACGTGGGCTACTGGGCATCGGGCGCCATTCCTTACTGGCTGGCAGCCTAAGCCTGCCCTCAATTCTGTGCTGTGTGGACCTCCCCACAGGGCAGTTCACAGCATGGCAGCTCGCTTCAGAGCCCAAAGGAGAGAGCCTGCTAGCAAGAACATCACAGTCTTATGGAATGTAATCGTGGAAGGGACATCCATAGCTCTTGCCATGGTCTGTCGGTTAGAAGAGAGGCACGGGTCTTGCCTATACTCAAGGGGAGGAGATTACCCAGATGGTGTGAATATGGGGGCAGGTTACTGGGGACCTGTCTGCCGTCGTAGTTATAAGAGCAGACGAGAAAGTCCACTTAACTTGGCAGTGCTCCCGGTTCACCACAAACAGGCTGTCAGATTGCCGGGGAACCTCATTTAGTATATTGTATACTGATTATATTTGTATGTGTAATATCCCTGTGCCTGTTTTATTTCCTGTGCATTTTTATTGTGCTTTATAAGTCTTCTGCAGCTCACAGGTAATAGATGCTCCAGGCAAAATAAAAAACAAGCCCAAGAATGTTCTGAATCATCTGTAATTCTGAATTACCTGAGCTGCCCAGAATCATACAATTTCTCCTTCTCTATTAACCCTTCTGCCTGTTCAGCAATAACTCTAAAAACTTCTTTGGGAACACGATGAGCATATTTGGTACCAGAAAGTCGAATATTAAAATGGATGTAGTTGGGTTTTTTTCCAGGAGACGTATTTAATACTTGCATTATATATTACGTGTCTTTCCACGTGGGAATCTTTTCAGAAACCAGATAGATTTCTCAAAGCATAAATTCATCATCGTGTGGAGGTAGAATGAAATGTTTCAATTGGCATTTCAAATAAGCATTCCTTTTCTTCTGCCATTCTTCTTAGAGCAGTGATTTGTTAGCAACATTATATGCTTCTCCCAATCTTTCTATAATGTACACTCCTTTCAAATGACAGTGGATGGCCACTTCTTTAGCCAAATTGGACTATTCTGTTTTAATCTTTTCTCAGAAATTATTCCTCCTGAATCATTTGATTAGCTTTCTGTCCTCTCTTCTGTTTTGCTTTTAGTTTCGTGATTTATAATATAATAGCTGCTAGGATGAAAAAAAAATGCAGACGTGCACTAAGAAGAAAATACCCCCCAAAACATTAGAATATTTCATCCTTTTGTTGAGGGGGTACATAGAAAACTATTGATACTAGTCAAGGCCAGGCCAAAGCAAAGTTTTGTTGTGATTTTTTTTCCTTCCTGGTCCCAGTCTCCTACTTCCTATTTTTGACAGCCTTCCCTTGGGAGTCAAGAGTGCTTGGTTACTCAACAGTGCAAAGGTCCCCCTCACTACTGAGTCTTGGTTATGGTGCTGTTTGAGTGTTTGTCTGAGTAAGCTCTTCTCAGGAGTTTATATAACCCAAGATGCCAGTGCTGCTTTTTCCCTGATGTTTATTAAACAATTGACCTGAATTACATTCAGCCTCCATGGTTTTCATCCATGGCCCTCTTTTTTACTTTTCAGCGAGGTTTGCATTTATGATTTTCTCCCAAACCCCATGACCCCACTCTGGTGGCTCATGCTTCAGGCCTCCTCTGCGCATCCCTTCACTCCAGTGCAGTGGGAGCTCAGGCTCCGAGAGGCTGTGTTCTGGAGTGGAAGGCACACAGCTACAGAGCCAGATCAGATCTCAACTCTGCCATTCACTCATTCATTCACTCATTCGTTCATTCCTCCATTATTTTCTGAGCACCTGGTACCAAGCCTTAGGAGTAGGGATTATATGGGATATACTGTGACCTAGCCCAGTTTCCTCCTCTGTAAAAAGGGGGAAATGACAAAGTTGTTGGGAGGAATAGACATAATGCATGTAAAGCACCCAGTAGGATGGCTGGTACACAGCAATGCTCTGCAAATGGTAGCTAGAGCTATACCTAACTCTGCTGTCCTGGCCACATCACACCACTGCCATATCCAGCTTCACAGATCCTACTCTGTGTTTTTAGAGTCACTGAATCCTTTTTGTTCCCCAGTTTCCTCTTCATTTCTGATGAGACTAGGAAAATTAGTCATTTTGTTTATACTGAGTAGCCATAGATGCAGAGAAATGTACTATTACCTTTAAGATAATACTTGATGCAAAAGAACTCTCTTTGCTACCTTTAGTCAACCACAGTTCTTCTGGGCTGTATGTCCTCATCATCCAGTATCTCCTGCCACTTTCAAGATCACAGTGCTTCTAGACATTCGAGACCTGATCTCTAATTCCAGACCTTCATAACAACTGGGAATCTAGGTTATATCGAACAGTACAAATCACAATTCATAGGAAAGAAGGAAGGGAAAGTGATTGGGCATCTAATACCGGCACCATACTTAACGTTTTCACATACATTTAATCCTCAGAACAACGCAGGGATGTAGGCTCATTGAGAGTCAACAATTTGCTGAGTCTCACAGAGTTCTTAGGGACAGAGCAGAGAATTAAACCCAGTATTCTGCCTCTGAAATCACTGCTAAATTCATATTGCTTCCATAGAGATATAGACAGTAACTGTAACTAGTTTATTTTGTCTCCAAATGTCTTTATTCACAGACTGTCCTAAATTTGTTTCTTCTCGAGCAGGTTGTAGACCTCAGCAACAATGCTCTGACCACCATCCTGCCGATGATGATCATGGCTCTAGAGCTTCCCCACCTGGAGGCTGACTTGGCTGCTAACCAGTGGCAGTGTGACTATGACGTGACAGTCTTCCAAAATGTTATTTCTGAATCTTGGAGAAAAAAGTGGAATGCAATTTGCAACAAGTCTATTGGTAAGTCTCTTCTCTCAGAAATGGTTCCATTTAAACAGAAAAGAGACATGAAAAATTTAGTTTCATTTGAAACAATGACAGTCCCTCTAGAAGCAAGAGTGCTGATCTATGGCATTAGTCATCCTTGGGCTGTATCACAGAAAAATCATTGGTACCTAACTGTTCTCCTCAGTTCATGAACGAGTTTCTTCACATGGTCAGAGAAACCTAGTTCAGCTAGCTCAGAAACCACTGGATTTGGTCAAAACCAGAAATTTCACAAAGAGAATTTTTCCCTAAAGCCCCAAAATGTCATATTTTTATCCCAAATATTAATAAAATAACTGATCAAAGAAAGGACTTCTAAAATTTGAAACATAATTATTTAAAATGCTAGCTAACCCTCTGAAAGTATAATCCTACACATACACAAAACACACATATTTCAAAAGTATATTTTTCTTTGATTTGTTCCCTGCCACTCTCCCAAACTGCTAGAATATGTTACTGAAACTGAATATTTTGGAAAGGTTTCCCCCACCCCCCCACTATTAACTATCTTGGCTAATTCTCAAACTCTTAACTGGGGGGGGGGGGGCGGGGAAAGAGTCATTTTTTAAAGAATGAGTCCTGGCCTCTGTTCTATTCAGGACTGCTATTAAGTAGAGACATGGCCATGCTTACCATGTTTAGGTTTAGGAGAAATCCGTGAAGATTAGAGAGAAGTCTTAGTGGTATCGGCCACACTTGTTTCATCGCCCTGTAAGAGCCACACTGGCATTCTGAGTGTGGAGGGCAGAATATCAGGAACCAGCAGAGAAACCTGAATATTTTTGCTGTTTGCCAGCACTAAGGAATGGTGAGGAAATGATATAGCAAACACAGGTGTGGCCAAGGCAGATTTTGCAGAGGGTTGATGGAATGTTCTCGTAAACGTGCAGTAAGTAGGGAAGGCTGTGGAGAAAGGAGGAACAATGTGGCTGTCCCTACAGACTGGCTTCCTTTCTCCTGTGGGCAGTAGTCAGTCAGGAAGCCTAAGAAACACAGTCTCCTGGGCCTGGGAGCAGCAGACCCGAGCCTGAGAGCCTTGTGTAAGTGTGCACAGAGCCTGACACATGCTGTCGGCATCGACAACCAATCAAGCAATCAGCCAGTAAAGTTGCTAATCGTGTAATACCCACTTTAAATCTAGCTAGACGAGGACTGAGGACCCACAGATGCTTTTTAAACCACTGGAATCTCATTCCCCTGTCAACTCAGCATGTGCTTTTACCCCCACTCTCAGGGAAGGAGGAGGCATACTGGTGGACGCCCACAAGGCGCGTGTCCAGAGAGACCCACCTTCCTCGCACTAATCTGAATCATACGAAAAGCCTCACGACGAGCAAAGCTGAGAGGCCCTGGGATGTGCGCTTTTCCACTCTGCGCAAGAAGGACCCTGCGGGCTCTGACACCAGTGGCAGGGAGAGGCGGCTGCCAGGAAGGGTTAGGAGCACCGGGGACGTGCAAGCTGCTGGCAGAAGGGAGGACGCTTCCCAGGACCTGGCCCTGGCCGTCTGCCTGTCAGTGTCCATCACGTTCTTCGTGGCTTTCTGCCTGGGGGCTTTTGCGAGGCCTTATGTGGATAGACTGTGGCAACAGAGATGCCGGAAAAAAAGTCCAGGTTCAGGGAACGTGTATTCAAACCAGGGCTTCTACGATGAAATCGAAGCTGTAGGGAACATGCAGCAGCCAAGGATGGATCTGCGCCAAACTTTCCACGATCCAAACCTCTGTGAGAACCAAGCCCCATACGCGGCTGTCACTCCTGCGAGAACGCTGGCACCGAGCAGAAAGGAGGCTGGCGGTCGGCAGGGCGGAGAACGATGCGGGGACCACAATGGGGCAGGAAGCGGGAAGGATAACGCGCTCCCAAATCACGGTGCGGCCCGGCCCGTTCTCCGCGGACGGCCGCATGCTGATGATACCCAACTAATGCCGGCGGGACAGGACTGCATCTACAGGTATGATATTCCTGGAGAAGTAAATTATGACACGGTGGCCAGGGAAGATTCCCTCAGTGAGCGTTCAGTGGGCCTCCCTGCCGTGGCTGCCAGATTACAGACAAGCCCTGGCTCAATCCGTAAGGATTCCAACGAATTCGGCCCACCCCTCCCCAGGGAGATGACCACGCCTCTCTCCCAAACGGTGGCGCGTACAAAAGCGCTGAGGACTGGAGAGAAGGAGGGGAGAGGGGACACTCCACACTGCCCTTCGGAGTTTTCTAAGGAGAATGTGCTGAGCGCACAGCAGCAAAGGCTCGAGGGCGCCGGTGACGAGGAAGAGCCTCTCGCCCACTACGGAGCGGCCACGCTCAGTGACTCAGGAGCCACGGACCCGTCCCCACCCGTCTTCGCTCCGGGGTGGGGTCATGACCTGCATGTGACTCCTGCTAACAAGGAACTAGTACAAAAGGACACGCCTGACGCTCAGTACGAGTTGGACACCGATTCTGACGAAGGGTCTTTATTTACTCTAAGTTCAACAAGTTCAGAAGACTGGAGAAATGTGGCTGAAGCAGAGGCACATGGTGAGGAGAGCTGCAGAGCCAACGAGCCCCTGGGGGACGAGGACTCAGGGGAGAGGAGGGACAATGTCGTGTCATTAGAGAGTCTTGAGGACAGCATCGCCTTCCAGAAGATTCTGGGGAAATGTGAGAATCAGGAAGATCATTCTGGAAAAACTCTCATTTCTGATCCAGACTACGGTTTGTACGAGACTCATCCGGAAAGTGGCTCTGACACCAATAAATCTGAGGATCCATTGACCTTGCCCAGGTCACTGGGCAACAGTCCTTGCAGTGATGAGATCCCAGGCATGTCCATTTACGACTATGTCACAGCTCTTCAATCCAAGGCAGTAGAGTGGCAATGCTCACTTAGAGACTTGGAGTTTTCAAATGTGGATCTTTTACCACAAACACCAACATGTTGTTCTGAAGTTCCCTCAGATCCTGATGAGAGTGCCTGTGGTGAAGGAGATGCAGACATTTGCAAATATGAACCTTACGTTCAGGGAGTAGACACAGCTCAAAGCACTATTCCTTCCAAGATCGCTGTGGGGAAGAACTTAAGACCCTCACGACAAGATTCTGAAGAGGACAACATGAATGGACACTGATGAGGGGTTTGTATGTCCCCTTGAGGACAGTGATTCCAGAAAGGTTATAAGCCAAACACAATTGTTACACTCCTGTGGTGATGAACTAGATCTTCAGTGTGAAAGGGGGTGGGGTGGTGGGCGGGGTATTTTGAAGATGGTGTCAAGAGCCAGGTACCACTATTACAGATGCTTCCAAATGAAACCAGTTCACTAAGAACACGGGAGCACTTCAGTGACAGAGACTGGGGTCAACATTCAGAGCCGAATCAGTGAATTTGATTCTCTAAATTCTTCCCTATGTTTAGTTAATTCTAATAGAAAACTACCATTCACAAGACATAGATCATTTAGGTAGGAAAGCACTGAGATATTTGAACATCAAAGGTTCCAATTAATAAATTTTACATTAAAACTTAACACTGATGATGTTGCAGTTAGGAAAAGATGATTCTAATTTTTTTTTTTTTTTTTTTTTTTTTTTTGCGGTACGCGAGCCTCTCATTGCTGTGGCCTCTCCCGTTGCGGAGCACAGGCTCCAGACGCACAGGCCCAGCAGCCATGGCTCACGGGCCCAGCCACTCCGCGGCATGTGGGATCTTCCCGGACCGGGGCACGAACCCGTGTCCCCTGCATCGGCAGGCGGACTCTCAACCACTGCGCCACCAGGGAAACCCTGGTTCTAATTTTTATACTCAAATGCAGACCCAGAGAAACCTGATGGTTGTTGGCTGTCTATGTGAGGACCAGATCTACTATGACAAAGACAAGGACGTTCACCTTGAAAATCAAAGGGAATTCAAGTAACATTTTTAGTGCATATTGAAGCACTTACACGGAGCTGCTGAAGAGATTTTAACAAGTTCTGCACAAAGAACAGCGCAGCCTTTTGGAGTTTGATGAGGAAACTAAAAAATTGGAGGGATTCAGAGCAATTCTAAATATTTGTTAAAAGCAATGTTAAAGGAGGGACCATTTTGTAGAAGAAAGTGTAAATTAAAAATCAATTTTCAAGAAGGGAAGTGACGTTTCTTGTAAAAGAAAAAGGCACTCCACCATTACCCTTGAGTAGGCCTTCCTCGGAGTGACTCTCCAATTGGGGATCTCAGGAGCTGTGTTCTTCTGTTTATCTTCCTACTTCTCTGACAATTTCTCCTTTTCCTTCCTGACACTTCTCCTCTGCTTTGTCTTCTTGAAGAGCATTCCTCAAGGGTCTGTTCCCAGTCTTTGCCACTCTCCTTGGACCCCACTGCTTCACAGCCAGTTCTATACAGGTGACGCTCAGGTCTGCACGACAAGACCCAACCTTCCTCCCAAGCTCCAGACTCCCATTCTCCACCCCAATTGCCCAAATCCATGTAGATCCTCTGGGGGCCAAAATCTATCATTTTCCCTCATGATCATGACCTCCCACATCCTCTTCCTTGGTCAATAGTGTCATGACACTCACCCAGTAAAGCCAGTTAAAGTTTCTGACTCCTCTCTCATTTCCTAAATCTGAGTAGCCTCTAAGCTCTATACAGTGGAAATTTGTCTCTGCAAGGAGACATTCAGGCTTGAAAATCTGGATGTATGTTGAACCAGTGTTTGCATAGAAAGCACCCTCTTTTTACTTAGACTGAATATTTAGGATAGACTAAGATGGAGCGTGATGGAGTTTGGGGGGAATGACCTTAAGGACCTCCCAATCCAACTGTGGGCATCACCACTAGTCTTACAGGATCCAACTCCTGAGTAGCTCTTAACTTTGTGATCTCAACTCTCAATGCCCAAATAAGGCACATCCCTTATCTATCACCTAGATTATTTTGAGGCCTCTTTGTGACCTTTAGTATCTCTCCTCGACTCCACTCACCCCCAAACAATCTTATACCATATCCATCTGTCCACTACGCAAAAACCTTTGATAGCTCTCCATTGTCTATATAAAGACCAAACTCCATAATCTAGACATATCCTCCCTTTCCAGCTTCATCTCACAACATTCTCACCTCATCTCACATTCTATATTCTGGTTTATATCATTTACATCAATAATTTATTCATTTATTTCAGCAAACTTGAAGTCTTCACTGGTCCCTGATCAATTTCTCCCTCCTTGTCCATGTTCATAATTGCTATTTTGAAATTTCCTTGTCCTTGAATTTTCACTGAGGAAATTTAGGCTATCAGGAGGAAACTCCTTCACGCCCCTACCCCATGCAGTAAACATTTTTATAACCATATCTACACTCACGCCTTTCCTCCAGTCTAACAAGTCTGCATTCTTTTGGTCAATGTCAATCCCTCTGCTCTTGCTGTGGTCCTGGGGTGTGGATCCACTCATGTTTCCCCTTCCTGCACATCCAAGCTTTCCCTGTCTAATGGCTTTTACTCACGGGCAATAAGCATGCTCAAGTCCCTTTAACATTCACATTGAAGAACGGAAACACCACCCTGCTACTCCCTCAAAATACCACCTTCTTTTCTCCTTTATAGCTAGGCTCTTCCAAGGAATGGTCAGCAACTGTCTGTTGACACACCAGCGTACCGTGGTCAGGTTTCAGCTCACCATTCCTTTAACCCATGCCAGTAGAGGTCACCAACAACCTCCAACGGGACATGCATGGACTCTTCACTCTCATCAGTAAAACCTCTGCAGCTTTGGACACTGTCGGCCACTCCCAACTTGACATTCTTTCTCTGTAGTTTTGTGACACAACTCTGTAAAGGTGAGGATCCCAGCAGGACCCAGACGGCAAGAAACAGGGATGACTAGAGAGAGTTTAGTGAAAGAACCATTTGGAAAGAACTGGACAGGATGAAGGGAAATTAGTAAGGGAAGGTGAAGGACCTAAAGGCTAGTAATAAATAGGGGAAAGCCTTTCCCACACTTAGGCCTGAAGAGACAAGGGGAATTGCAGCTACGGATGCACAGCAGGAGCTGTGGCCTTTGGTAGAGGAACACAGCCACCAAGAATCCATTGTCCAGTAGGAGGAAGCCAAGAGGATCACCACCTGAACTCTCTCTCTCCTCACCCTCCAGCCTCCCAGTGGCTGACCTCTGGAAGCCAGAGGGCAAGACAGCCTGTTGATGCAGTCCACAGAGGTCAGCCTTCCAGGCCACAGAGCAGGACAGAGAGGGGGAGAAAGTCAATTTGGAGAATAGATTTGGACAAATAGGGACCATACAGCACGTACTTCCTTTTGATTCTTCTACGATTCTGGTCACTCTCAGGCTCTTTCTACCTCCTCTTTCTATGTTTGCCTGGTAAATATCTATGTTTCCCAGGGTTTGATCCCAGACCTCCTTGTCTTCTCACTCAATGTCCTTTCCCCGTGTGAGGTGTCACTTGTCATGGCTTCCACCATCACCTAATTGCTGATATTTCCTGCTTCTGTATCTCCAGCTCTGAAATCTTTCTGGAACTTTACACTCACATCCAGCTGCCTGTTGGATATCCCCATAGGCACTTCTAACTAAGCAATGCCTATGCCTACAGTGAAACTCAGTAGCAACCCCTAATCCTCTCCATCCACCCAGTCTGATCCCCCGAGTTCCATTTCACTATCTGCTCCGTTGCTCCATCCAGAAACCCAGGAGTCTTCACTGCCCACATCTAATCATTGCCCACTGAGTGCAGCCACTTCTGGCCCCTCAACATCTGTCAAGTCCATTCCATCCTCTCGGTCCACACAGTCCCAGCTTCAGCTCTCACCTTGACACTCCCCCCAGATCTGTGATGACAACACACCAACTGGTTTCTTTACCTCCAGTCCTACATGCCTTTATTATCCCCATGCTACAGCCAGGGAGTGGTTCCTAAAACCCAAGTATGATCATGTGGCTCCCCTGAGTAGGGTCTACATGGCTGCAGGCTTTTCTGTTTTTCTAAAGCACCGCATAACTCCCTGTCTCCAGACCTTTGCCCACTTCACATCTGCCTGAAACGCTCTTAACAACCCTACCCAACAAGCCCACCCAAACAAGCCCCCCTTTAGCTCAGCAGATCCTACCTGGGTCCCAGCCTTAACTGTCACTTCCTCACGGAAGCCTTCCCAGACCCCTAGACTAAGTTACACTTCCCTGTTGCAAACTCTTCCCTTACACAGGCATTGTCCTTCTCAGAGGAGAGCTTATCACAAACAAAGTTAAATAATTGCTCGTGTGATTTTTGATTTAATGTCTGTCTGCCCCTTCTATACCCCTACCTCCATGAGAGCAACAACAACAAAAATGTGTCTTGTCTTCTAAAGGCCTGGCATTTAATAGGTTGTCGATATATGGATTTATTAAATAAATGAATGAAAACAAACTCTTTGGTGTGATACACAAGGATGTCGGTGACCTGGCCCGGCTTTCCATTCAACTTTCCATGTGGCATTTAGCTCTCTGTGCCCTACCTCCTTCCTGAAAGCCACAGTTACAGACATACCAGACTATGTCACCCCACCACGCCTTGCCCACCTGCTCCCCACATCTGGGGGCACATCTGGCCTCTCCGCTAAGCCCTGCCTCATCTGCCTGGCAAATATCTCTGCTGTTTTCGAGACACTGTTTAAGGTCACCTCCTCCATGAGCCTTTCTTGGCTCATTCCACCCAAGTAGAACAGATCACTTCCTTCCTTCCTTTGGCTCCCACTGCACTGCTGTGCATTATGGAGAAAACAAGTTTTCACATGGTTTGATTGAGATCTACTAAAGACTCTTCTATGGGCCAACATCCAACTTCTGGGTGAAGTTCAGTGCCAGCATAGAGTCTACGAAGCCGAAAAATCATCTCAGAGTTAGCAGTTACTTTATAAAGTGAAAAATTACTATTTCAGCAGCACTGAGAAAAAAGTATATACAGTTTTGACTATTTTTGTTTGTTTTTGTTCACACTTCCAAAAAAAAAAGCTTCTGGTAATGTGGCATAAACATCACAGGCATTGCAATTTAGTAGCTCCATGTCTCAGCAAACATTCATAAAAACAAAACTTTAAAACCCCTCTCAATACCTCTTGCTGTAGGCTTGGCTAACACTGCTTGATGTGAGTGAGATTTGAGGCCTGCTACTTCCAGATTTCCAAAATGTCTCACCTTTGGGGTCTGCCCCCAAATTGACTCAAACTTTAAACTACCTAAGTTCCATAGATCTCCTTTACCCCAATTTCCCCCTCTGTTTTAGTTTCACTTATTTGGATTATGTCTCTAGTTCTATTTTTACACAAATGACCTTTAAAACATCACACTTTTCATTAAGATAAGTCTTTTTGCATTTCTTTAGCAGAGTAACTCAATTTTTTATCAGCCTAACAATTCCATAATAGCATATTTTCATCTAAGAAACATTCAAAAAATCCCTGGCATAATTTACCTTTACACGTTGCTAAAACTATTAAATACAACTTAGACTAATGGCTGCAAACCCAACTTATGAAACATTAAAATCTTTTCTTTTTTGAAGCGCAACTAGTGCCACATTTAATTGTCTTTTTAATGTTATCTTCTACCCTTCAGGTTCAATAAAGTCAGTTTTGGTTCATGTTGACAAAATTTTCCCCTAACCCTCTAGAATGGTTCAATATGTAAGACCTCAGGCCTCTCCCTCACTCCTCAGGAAAGATTCATCCAGTTCTTTTCAGTGGCCATGCAGGGCAAAGGAGAAAATCCAGGGAGTAACAACCAGGAATAACCGCTAGAACCACCAAACGGCAAATAAATGCAAGCAAAGAGATATCGCCATATTTCCAGTCTATTTGAAAGACAAAATCCATTCAGCTCAAAGCTACAAGTTTTCTTTGAAGTACCTTCAGACCCAAGGGAGATGCAGATGAGAGGGGGAGAAGGGGTTCCTATAGCCTGCGAATTTCACTAGTGCTTTATACTAGATTACTATGTCATCAAATAAAGTTAAGTGGCAGGCCACAGACTTAACAGCAGGAGGGCTCACGAGCCTATCCACTAATAAGTAAAGGGGAGAGAGTGCCATCTTTCTGTTGCCTGAAAAATCTTATATGCTTGAGAACTTGAGGGCAAGAACTGTGGCTATCTGAACATTGTTTCTGCATAAACTTCAGCCAGTTTATATTTTTCAAATGTTCTACTACTATCTGAAAATTCTAGGTGATGTGGGCAATGAAAGTGTTAATGAGTTTTAAGGCTCTGTGGACTCTATAATTTAACATATAACAAATGTACTTCGGTCGCCAGAATGAACAAGGACATCCCGAACCTGGGCCAGAAATCTTTTCAGTCTTTTGCTGACGAGTATTTCATCTGCCTTTGTGTGTCTATGTATCTGCAATCCTGAAGCAATTTGTACACTTAAACGTAATAACATCTTTGCTCCTTTGAATAAATACAACCCAAATATAACACGTTACTTGAAAAGAAAATTCTCATTATTTTTCTTTGAATATCGTTATTGACTCTGGCTTTTCATGACTCAATATATTGTAATTACCATAATGTTTTGTTTTATTTTTATTTTTTGATACTCAAATTGTGGCAATTTGGTCAATGCATCCCCCTTTAAGCTGGTTCCTGTGTCCTTCTTCAGAATATCTAAAGCATCATTACTTTCTGGCTATAAATGTTCCAAGTCAGCCTAGACTATTACCCCAAGAATGGAATTAGCTTCTCTCCAAGGAGACCTGCCTTCATTTAGTGGAGAATAAATAGTTCTGGTTTGTCTGCTATAAGGTGAAATGTGCATTACTGAAAAACTTCACATTCTACAAAATCGCACATTAAAAGTCATGGGGCTTATGGGATAAATAAAGTTGGGGAGGGCTTCCCTGGTGGCACAGTGGTTAAGAATCCACCTGGCAATGTAGGGAACACGGGTTCGAGCCCTGGTCCGGGAAGATCCCACATGCCGTGGAGCAACTAAGCCCGTGAGCCACAACTACTGAGCCTGCACTCTAGAGCCAACAAGCCACAACTACTGAAGCCCACATGCCTAGAGCCCGTGCTCCGCAACAAGAGAAGCCACCGCAATGAGAAGCCTGTGCACTGCAACAAAGAGTAGCCCCCGCTCATCGCAACTAGAGAAAGCCCGTGTGCAGCAATGAAGACCCAACGAAGCCAAAGATAAATTAAATAAATAAAATTTAAAATAATAATAATAAAGTTGGGGAGACCACTCAAAATAGGCACCCTTGTAACCAAAGGACTAAGAAAAACAATCACTGGTACCTTGGAAATCACCTTGGACCACCCAGGCAGGCAGCTAGACATGGCTAGAGGCTACAACAGTAGACATTAAAAATTCACATAAACATTGAGTGGCAATGCTGGCCACAGTTTAGTTAGAGCAGAGCTTGGGGGGTGCTGGGACAATCCAGCCCAAACCAGCTCCAAGCCAGGAACTTCCCAGGCACAGGAGCCAAAAGTGGCACAAGGCTGGGGTGCACCTCTCTGGGCCTGCCCAGAGAGCCTGATGCAGGTGCTCATTTTTTTTTTTTTTTTTTAAATGTTAGAGTTAAAGGGGACTCTAGCAGTCTTTTTTTTTTTATTTTAATTTTTTAAATTTATTTATTTATTTTTGGCTGTGTTGGGTCTTCATTTCTGTGTGAGGGCTTTCTCTAGTTGTGGCAAGCGGGGGCCACTCTTCATCGCGGTGCGTGGGCCTCTCACTATCGCGGCCTCTCTTGTTGCCGAGCACAGGCTCCAGACACGCAGGCTCAGTAGTTGTGGCTCACGGGCCTAGTTGCTCTGTGGCATGTGGGATCTTCCCAGACCAGGGCTTGAACCCGTGTCCCCTGCATTAGCAGGCAGATTCTCAACCACTGCGCCACCAGGGAAGCCCCCAGGTGCTCATTTTCAATTTTCACAAAACACAGCTAAAGGATTCTTACTCCCAGTACAGCACTGAATTGTGGGATTGTTTTCTTTCCTGCTGAAGGTCACAATTCTACTCCTCCCCTTCTGGCTCCCCTTGCCTAGAAAAAAATCTGATATGATCAAACTTGACTTCTAGGTTAGACTGACATCATTCTTTAATTGCACATGAACTAATTCATATGGTAGAAACCTGCTTTGTGAAACCGTCAATTTCTTCTCTCTTCGAATATGCAGGGTACATTGAGAGGTGGAGACTATTCTCCCACCTCCTCGAATCTGAGCTGACTTGTGACTGCTTTAACCAATAGAGTACAGCAGAAGTGACACTGTAGGACTTCCAAGGTTGTCATAAGAACTTTTGCAGCTTCTGCCCGGGTGCCTTGGAATGCTCACTCTGGGTGAACCCAGCTACTACATAAGAAGTTCAGTTACCCTAAGGCCACCATACTGTAAGGAAGCTCAAGCTAGCCACATGGTGAGAGAGATGCCCAACCAGCTCCCCACTGTTCCAGAAATCCCATTGGATGTCAGATATTTAAAGATGATGACTTCAGGGAGTTCCCTGGTGGTCTAGTTGTTAGGACTCAGCGCTTTCACTGCTGTGGCCCAGGCTCAATCCCTGGAGGGGAACTGAGATCCTGCAAGCCTCGTGGCACAGCCAAATTAAAAAAAAAAAAGATATATAATAAAGATATATATACTTCAGCCACAGGCCACACCTGACTGCACCCTATAAGACCCAAAGTAAGAACAACTCAGCTGAACCTGTCAACCTCCAGAAATGTGAGAGATAATAGTATCAACAGATTGTTGCTTTAAGCCACTAAGTTTTAGGGTGGTCTGTTATGTAGTTGACCAGAACATGGAGGAATATACTATACTAGCATATGAAAATTAGGTATAAGGATGGAGAATAGATTATCTCTGTTGAGTGTAGTATTAGGGTAACTGTAGCTGGGCTATTTAGAGGCAGAGTTAGAAAAGGTCTCTTTTGTATACATGAGTTAACATGAACACTTTTTTTTTTTTTTTTTTTTTTTTGCAGTACGCGGGTCTCTCACTCTTGTGGTCTCTCCTGTTGCGGAGCACAGGCTCAGTGGCCATGGCTCACGGGTCTAGCCGCTCCGCGGCATGTGGGATCTTCCCGGACCGGGGCACGAACCCGTGTCCCCTGTATCAGCAGGCGGACTCTCAACCACTGCGCCACCAGGGAAGCCCCACATGAACACTTTTAAGGTTTAGTTTTTACATTTGCTCTGTGACATGCCTGCTAAAACTTTTAGCTTCTCTTCCTAACTTTAACTCCTTTTCTTTCATAATTTGCTGTCATAGCTTTATTTATAACTTAAAATCAAATAATATAACTACTTGTTTTATCCTTCCACACAAAATAAGTCTAAAGTAAAAATGTTAATATTAACACAGATAATAAGGCTACTGGATGACTAATAAGGTTTAACATTGCAGTGTTTGGCAGCTATATTTGTACATATCCCATTACTGATTGCTACTCAGATTCTTTTGTTTTGATTTATTGGGGTTGAAACATAAACAAAGCTTCCTGTTGTGTTTAGGTTTTGAGATTGTTGAAAGCCTTATCTTTACCATGCTACTGTTTCAAATACCAGAAATTATAATGTACTTCCTAAAGTATTAATAGAAACAGAAACAGCTTTTAGTAGAGAAAGGAGAAAACATAACTTGTTTTAAGTTTATTTACATTTGCAGTCATTAATAAGTACCATTTTTTTCTATTTACTATCTCTTACCTGTATTTTGTGACTTTTTAAACTTCTCTAAAATCTGTTTCATGATTATTGACATCCAAATGAACAATAGAGGTTTACATTTCACGTGGGTCAAAAGAAACTTTTATCATAAAACAATCTGATAACAAGAGAGTTCTGATGGCTTTACACTGAGTGGCTGGGAAACAGCCAAAAGCAATTATCACCAGAGATAGGCAGTCTCACTCACCTGAGACTTTGTCTCAACCCTATCATTTAGCAGATATGTACTGGTGGCAACACCTTCTCTTTTCAACAAAGGTATTATTTGCATATGATGCCCAATTAAACAAATGTACATTTAGGTGCAAGAGCATCTGCTCACAGTTCCCTTTTTTTGAGAGAAAAAATTTTAAACACATCTGGTAAAGGACTTGTATCAACAATATATAAAAAACTCTTATAACTCAACAATAAAACAACAAACATCCTGATTTAAAAATAGGCAAAAGATCCAAACAGGCACCTCACCAAAGAAGATACAGAGGTGGCAAATATGCATATGAAAAGATGATCAGGATCATTTGTCATTAGGGAAATGGAAATTTAAAATGACATGCAACTACACACATATTAGAATGGTTATACTTCAAAAACATGAATGATGTCTATGTGAGTGGATGACATCCCCGTCCACCTGTTACCCAAATCAGAAACCTAGGAGCCATCATTAATGCTTATTATTTGCTTATTATTTTCTTCCTTACTTCCCATAACTAATTGTCCAATTCTCGTCCATTTTATCTCCTGGATTGTCTGAAATCTACTACCTTCTCTTGATCTCCACTAGTTACAATCTTGCCCAAGCATCCAGACTCATGACTCATGTTCTTACATTCAGTGGGATGTTTTATACAAACAAATATGTCATATCTCTTTTCAAAAATCTTCAGGGACTTTCCTTTACTCTCAGAACAGGAATTGTCTTTCATAGTTCCTTTTAATTAAAATATTTTCCTTTCTTAAAGAGACTTAATTTTTTTGTTCCCTATTTCTCTCAAAAAGGAGCTTATATTACTCTGGGGTGTATAACATTCTATTTGTCTTTCTTGCCATGTAACTTCCCCACATGTCTTATAATTTTTGTCTGTGAGCTCTCTTCTATGGAGCCCTTTCCGTGAGGTCCCACGCATCTGCCCTCCCTTGGGCAGATGGCCTCTGTCCAGGCTCTGTGGGATTTGTTGATTCCAAATCAATTTTCACATTAGCTTTACAGGTTGTGGGAAAGGTATTGATAGAAGATTGGAGGGAGAGGAACTGAAAGGACCAACTGGAGAGACATGAGGGTAGAATCCACAGAGTTGATTGACTAAACCAGTGCCTGTCGCATAGTGAGTGCTGAATGAATATTTGTCAAATACGTGAATGAGGGGATGAAGGGAGGAGGGAGGAAGGGGGGAGCAGAAGAAAGAAGGGAAGGCAGAGAATTCTGCTATAATGAGGTTCAGTAGGTCTTTTTAAATCTAGATTAATCCTCACTCCACTACCACCTCTTTCCATACCCTTGACTTGCTAAAGACACAGGGTAAATTGTCCTGCAGAGTGACCTACAGTCTGGATTTGGCTAATTGCTTCCTCCTAGTATCATTTTATGCCATCTAGTATTTGGAATTCTGGCTGTTCCTGAGTGCAAGGATTAGTTTCTCCATTACTTCCCTGTGAATATCCCACCCACCCTTCAGAACCCACCTCAAAAGCTGCTCCCCTCTTTATGAAGCCTCTTCTGATTTTTCCAGAATCAACCTTCCTCGTTTCTCTCTCTGTGTTCCCCAAACGCATACCTTACAATTCTCTTTAGCCTTTATTCCACTCTGCCTTGCACTGCATGGTTTTTCTGACCTGGCTGTGTCTTGGCAGCGGTCCCTGGATGGTCTCCTTCAGGAGCTTCCCTACAACAGCATGTTACAAGACTTCAGATTTGCTTTCTTTAGTCATCAGACTGTTCTCCAAATGTATTGAGACAAAAAGCTGGCTGATGAAACTCGATTGCTAAATAGCAGCTTAAATTTAGGCCCCAATATTATGTTTGAAATGTAAGCGTGGGACTTTCAGCCATGTATTTTTATAGGATTAGTGGGCTATGATGGCAGCACAGCCCAGGCCCTGAAAGCTGGCCTCTCTTGATACGGTCAGGACTACATCACTGACTGCAGTAAACAGGGCCCTCTGACTTTCTCTGCAGGGTAGCCCAAGGCAATAGGATGTGCCCTGGGTGGTGTACTGGGTACCACCCAGAGACTCCAGGCCATCAGAACAAGTCCTTCTTCCTTTTCTCTGACAACAAGCTTTGCTCTTCCCAGAAGGGCTGGAGATGGCATTGAAGCTTACTGGTGTTTTACCTGCACCTCGTGGGGCTGCGTAAAGATCCACTCTAATTTAGAGAAAAAAAGACCCTGCTTCCAATTCCATCCCCAGAACTGGAACGTCAGTCCTTATGCAACCCGTGTCCTATATCATCTGGACTGCAAGCTCACTGAGAGCAAGGGTCATGCTTTATATATAACTCCCACCCCTACGTTCCAGCATTAAATAGTGAACAGAAATTAAGGAAAAGGCAGATTTCAAATAATCTTTACTTGGTGAATTATTTCATCAAAATAATTAAACACAGAGTTGATGCTTCAGTTTTTTTGTTTTGTTTTGTTTTGTTTTTATTTATATACCTCTTTATTGGAGTATAATTGCTTCACAATGCTGTGGTAGTTTCTGTTGTACAACAAAGTGAATCAGCCATATGCATATGTATATTCCCATATCCCCTCCCTCTTGAGCCTCTCTCCCACCCTCCCTATCCCATCCCTCTAGGTCATCGCAAAGCACCGAGCTGATCTCCCTGTGCTATGCGGCTGCTTCCCACTAGCTATCTATTCTACATTTGGTAGTATATATATGTTGATGCTTCTCTCACTTCGCCCCAGCTTCCCGCTCCCCACCCCACGTCCTCAAGTCCATTCTCTATGTCTGCATCTTTATTCCTGCCCTGCCACTGGGTTCATCAGTACCTTTTTTTTTTTTTTTTAGATTCCATATATACGCGTTAGCATACGGTATTTGTTTTTCTCTTTCTGACTTACTTCACTCTGTATGACAGACTCTAGGTCCATCCACCTCACTACAAATAACTCAGTTTCGTTTCTTTTTATGGCTGAGTAATATTCCATTGTATGTATATGCTACATCTTCTTTATCCATTCATCTGTAGATGGACACTTAGGTGATGCTTCAGTTTTAATGAAAAGTAATCTGGGTAGCTCATAAACAAAGAGAATTAGCAAGGCCTTGACCAATTCTGAGTGGAGCTTTGTAACCCATTCATTCAATAGCAGATGTACGTAGAAGGAGTGAACCCATGGGTTCCTGCAATTTTTGCCTAAGATGTGATGTAGAAATTAGCAATGTTTTCAAATCAAATGTAAAGTAACAAAATGAACAAAAATGAAAAATAAGACTAGATATTTCCATAAATTCTTTTTTTTAAATAAATGTATTTATTTTTTATTTATTTATTTATGGCTGCGTTGGGTCTTTGTTGCTGCATGCGGGCTTTATCTAGTTGCGGTAAGCAGGGGCTACACTTCGTTGCCATGCGCTGGCTTCTCATTGCGGTGGCTTCTCATTGCAGTGGCTTCTCTTTTTGCAGAGCACGGGTTCTAGAGCGCAGGCTCAGTAGTTGTGGTGCACGGGCTTAGTTGCTCCCTGGCATGTGTGATCTTCCCGGACCAGGGCTCGAACCTGTGTCCCTTGCATTGTCAGGAGGATTCTTAACCATTGCACCACCAGGGAAGTCCCTTCCATAAATTCTTTACATTCATGTAAAGTCATCTTTCTATGTACTTAATGCCCTTAATAACTAATGTAAATATTGCAGTCATTTCTTATATCTCATTGATTTAAAAGCTCGTTTTCCATTCAAATGCAATGTTTTGACTGGTTAAATAGTAGTTACCTGAATACACCTGTGAAAAACCTAGAGCTACATACACATTCATTGACTACTTTTAGATTCACTAATTACTAACATTTGCCATATTTGCTTTTTCTCTCACATGCATGCACACGCACACACACACTAAATACACACATACATATATATACATTCCAGAAACATGGGTGAATAATATCACAGATATCTTCAATCTGCCAAATATTTTTAAAGTAAACAGTATTATCTATGATTCCAGACTCTATGGACATCTTTAGATAACACAATCACTATAACTATAGTTTTGTTTTGCCTCAGCATCGAATTATTAATGTTGGTCACGTTCAGAATGCCATCCCTCAGCAAGGGGAATAAACTTCTGATGCTGGATGATAAGAAATAATGTTGATAATTATGCAGGAAATAACAAATCCGCTTCCCCTCTTTTTTTTTTTTTTTTTTTTCCAGCTTTGTCATTCTCTTCTTTCTAATAGCTGGTGTAGGTAACTGACCTGACTTCGGGGAGGCACTGTTCCAGTTTGGAGCTGTTTCCCGGTGAATAACGGATCAGATCTGGCAGAGTCCACCATTGATTCCAACCTTATGCTGTAGAGGAGAAAGCTGAAGCACAGATTCGTAAATTGATGGGCCCAAGGTCACCCAGCTAGTCCTTGTTTCCAACCAGAATTCACTTCGGATGTCCCGCACCATTGAGGACAATCCTTATCCTTGCCTCCCCCGCTGGCTGGGTTGCATGACCCAGGGCCCTGCCACCCAGGAGACTTAGAAAACATTCTTTTCAGGATGTCACAACATCTTCCAGACGCTCCTTCCCAAGAAGACCGGCCGCCTGCTGCAGCAGACGCCACTCCTGTTGTCTTCGCTGCTCTGGGCACGGGGACAGGGGGTGGTACCCGGCAGCTGGGTGTAGCCCTGGGCTTTCCACAGTTCCAGCCCCGAACTTCACCTTCCTACGTTCTGCAGATGAGCAGACGAGGGTCAAGGCTTCCTCATTCCCACCTTCCATTGCTCCCTCTGGATCCAGGGGAGCCGTGCGGTTCTCCCTCTCTGGATGGTTCTCCCTCCGGCTGGATCCCTTCTCGCCCCGCTCCTTCCCTCATGTGGGCTGGGCACACTCAGCTTGGGGGCAACCGGGACACTCTACAACCCCAAAGAGCGGTAAAATCTAAAACATCCTTAGGTTGCTAAATCGCTCCCCACCCTCTTTTTTTTTTTTTTTTAACTCAAGCAGCTGAGTGTGTTTGTATGTTCTGGAGTCATTCCTGCTACAGACAGCCGCGACCCGGCTGGCAGAGGCCGTCTGCTCTGAGAGCAGCCTCCCTGCCTCCTGCCAGCCCCAGGTGTGGCTGCCCACGTGGCCTCGCTCCCAACACGGAGGGACCTGGTGCCGCAGGACAGCTTGATGTGAGATCAACTCACCCCTCAGCGCCTCACTTACAGAGGGAGCACGTCCGCCCACAGAGCTGGCTGGGACTGTGATTTTTTTTATTCTCTTTTTTTAAATTGAAGTAAAGTTGATTTACAACGTTGTGCTAATTTCTGCTGCACAGAAAAGTGACTCATTTATACACACATATATATTCTTTTTCAATATTCTTTTCATGGTGGTTTATCCCAGGAGATTGGATATAGTTCCTTGGCTCTACAGTAGGACCTTGTTGTTTACCCATTCTAAATGTAATAGGTTGTATCTACTAAACCCAAACTCCCCCAGTCCATCCCTCTCCCTCCCCAATGCCCCTTGGCAACCACAAGTCTGTTCTCTATGTCTGTGAGTCTGTTTCTGTTTTGTAGATAGGTTCATTTGTGCCATATTTTAGATTCCACATATAAGTGATATCATATGATATTTGTCTTTCTCTTTAATTAGGGCTGCCATGTTTAGCAAATAAAAATACAGGACGCCCAGCTGAGTTTGCCTTTCAGGTAAACAACAAATACTCTCTTCCTATGTAGGTATGTCTCATGCAATATTTGGGACTTACTTTACTAAAATATTCTTCGTTGTTTAGCTGAAATTCAGATCCAACTGGGTGACCTGTGTTTTACCTGGCAACCCTAGTTTAACATTCAAATACAAAGGAGCTGAAATATCTTCCACGCAAGGTCCTGAGAGAGTCTGCAACTCCAGCAAGGGTATGAGACAGTGAACATTGGTGAGCTACGTTTGCTGCCTCCGAGGCAGTGATCAGATGTCTGGTATGTCCTGCATGAGGCATTTAAGCACATGCCACCCATGCCAGCAAAAGTGTCTCGTCAAAGCCTAGACAATGATTTACAAGCAGTAAAAATGGAAATTCACTCACACTCAAATCCAGGGAGCAGAAAACCTAGAACAAGTCCTGCCCGCTGTTGCCAAGGGCGGGGGGTGGGAGGGAAACGTGATAAAACCAAATAGATGCAAAAGCATTTCCTTGCACAGAAGCAAAGAGTTACTTGTAGGGAGAGTGGGTTCTGTAAAAGCTTGCAGTTTCCGTAGGAGAGGCTCCTAAGATCCTTCCGTTCGGTAAATCCTACCATCAGCGGTAGGTCACAGCGCGCACGTAACTCCACCAACTCCCCGACCTCATGGCTTCAAAATGTATCAGCTTTTACTTTGGCTGACTCAACAGCCTGGGGTGAATTACTTTCAGTTAACTCGGTGGCACATTTTTAAATCCCCTAAGTATTTATGGTATTTATGGCAGGCCGACTTTGGCTCGCTAAACTGTACACGCATAGGCACGGGAACGCGCTTGGATTTACCCCTCCATTCAGCGTAAAGCCTCTCACGTGCAAAATGCAGTGAGGGCCACCGAGGGAGGATGGGGCCAGGGCTGGACCCACAGCAACGCCGTCCTGCCCTCAGACCGCTTAGAATTCAGAGGGAAAGACTCAGGAAGACAAGCTTCCTTCACCAGCAGTACAAACGTCTGTCACGAGGGTGGGAGGGAGACGCGTGAGGGAGGAGATATGGGGATATATGTACATGTATAGCTGATTCACTTTGTTATAAAGCAGAAACTAACACACCATTGTAAAGCAATTATACTCCAATAAAGATGTTAAAAAAAAAAAAAAAGAATCCGCCTGCCAATGCAGGGGACACAGCTTTGAGCCCTGGTCTGGGAAGATCCCACATGCCGTGGAGCAACTAAGCCCGTGCACCACAACTGCTAAGCCTGCGCTCTAGAGCCCACGAGCCACAACTACTGAGCCCACGTGCCACAACTACTGAAGCCCACATGCCTGGAACCCGTGCTGTGCAACAAGAGAAGCCACTGCAATGAGAAGCCCGCTCACCACAGCAAAGAATAGCCCCCGCTCCCCCGGAACTAGAGAAAGGCCACGCAGCAACGAAGACCTAATCCCACCAAAAATAAATAAATTTATTTTAAAAAGTAAAAATAAAGTAGCACACCCCACCCAAAGCATTATCACATTCATACCTCCTAAAATTATCTATACAATTATTGTTTATTTAAATACTTGTGTTATTGCCTGTCTTCCCAGTAAGAGCAAAAATTGGATTTGTCTTGGTCACTAGAGCATTCCCTGGGCTGGGGACAGTGCCTGGCACAGAGTGAGTGTTCTATAAACATTTTTTTTAAATTGGAGTATGGTTGTTTTACAATGTCGTGTTAGTTTCTACTGTACAGCGAAGTGAAGTAGAGTACCTTATGCTATACAGCAGGTTCTCATTCGTTATCTATTTTATACATATTGGTTAGTGTATATATCAATCCCAATCTCCCAATTCCTCCCACCTCCCCTTTCCCCCCTTGGTGTCTCAGTAAACATTTTTTTTTTTTTTTTTTGCGGTACGCGGGCCTCTCACTGCTGTGGCCTCTCCCGTTGCGGAGCACAGGCTCCGGACGTGCAGGCTCAGCAGCCATGGCGCACGGGCCCAGCCGCTACGCGGCATGTGGGATCCTCCCAGACCGGGGCACGAACCCGCGTCCCCTGCATCGGCAGGCGGACCCTCAACCACTGCGCCACCAGGGAAGCCCTCAATAAACATTTTTGATTGAACAAATAAATTTCAACTGAAGCCAGAAAAAGTGATTTTTGACATACTTCTATGAGAAAGGACACACATGTTAGTGATGGGAAGGAGGTCCTAGACTGTTCACTTTGCAGAAATCACTAAAGAAGAATGCAGTCAATCTCCTCTAGTAATAACTTTATGTGATCTCTTGGGAAGCATCCTCATGTTCTAAAAATTTTTGTAGTTAGATGAATGTTAACTATCCCTGACTTTCAGTCTAACTTTCTCTTCACTTAAAACATTTTCATAAAATTTCAATAGATAGAGTGACCAAGTACTATCTCTCTGACAATTTTCACCCTTGGAAGAGGGCTGCTTGGACCCAACTCTTCTATGCTTTGGTAAATGGAAAGCCACTTGTGAGTGTATTTTAAAAGGGCTTGGGTAAAGATTCTTGGGATTTCTAGGTCCCCGGTGATATCTACCCTCATCTCTTGAGTCTGACATACCTTCCTCGGTCCCTTTCAGTGCTTCAACCAAAGCCCTGAACTTGCTCTGACTTCCCACCCATACCGGGCCCCCGCCTTGATTTCTACATGACCCATGTGCCTAATGCAGTCATGCCCCAGTAGGAGCCTTTTATTATAAATCTCCATCATTCCCATCAGGGAGGATGTGTTGAATTCCTCCTCAAGGGCCAGGAGCAGGTTTCTATAATCCTCCATGGGTCTCAGCACCTCAGTCTACAAACCCAGGACAGTGAGGACAGCCAGCAACCGAGGGTCTCCCTGCATCTAATTGTGAGATTTTTCATCTGTCTTCTTACTTTGAAAAATCTTTTCAAGGAAGTATGTACAACCCTGGTATAAAAAATTATCTTAAAAACTTTAAAAGTAAGGACAGCTAATAATTCATCCTCCTCCCACTGCTCTGTTGGAGATCTTATGAAATCACAAATCAGATTACCTGGAGCCAGGAAGCCAATAAACAGCTGACTGTTTCTAGAAACACTTAGCCACTTGGCTCTGTACATGTTCAGGCTCCATAGCAGGCACTGATTCAAGCTGCCTACAATGAAAAAAGAGGTAAATGCTCCAAATCAGTACCTCCCCACCAAATCCTTCACTGGAGCTGACCAGGTGCTCACAGAAAGGCTGGGGACAGGGCAGTGACGATGGTTTGGGTCACGGCCAGGAATACTGAGTTTAGGGAGTCACCTCCTTCAGAACAAGCCTGCTCTTTGTCTTCGAGGAGGCGTCGCCTCATTCCTTGAGCTGCTGCCTGCAGACACAGCCCTGAGAAGTGCCCTGGGAAAGGGGCTGAGAGCTTGCATTCTTGGTACACCCAGTAGGAACTTGCAGGCACTCACATGGCCGAGCACCTCTCCCGACAAGGTCAAGAACCAGTCTCAGAGGACCCGGCCCAGAGAGTTCTTCCGTTGAATAGGGAAGATCCCTTTCCTGCCCACCAGGCCTGGGCCACGGGCTTACTGTTTGAGCAGGAGGATGTGAAATAGTGGAAATGAAAGGTCAGAACCTGCTCCTCTGGCCTTGAAGGATTGTAGGAGGGGATAAGAGACGAAGAAGGAGGAGAAAAGAGAGGTGAGGAGGGAGGGACGAGGGTTACACGAGACCAGGGGATGCTGAGGGCATCAGGTAGGATTCTGGGAGGGGGTTGCCTCAGACACTACCCCCTCCCACCGACCTGGGGCCACCAGAGCCAAACTGCCTCAGCCAGGCCAGGAGGAGGGAGCTGGAAGTTAGCTTTCCAGAGCTGTTCTCTGTACCACTGTGCTGTGGCTCAGACCAGGCAATCCGCAACGGCCCAGAAGGGGGTGCACTGGACCTAACTTACGTGCCTCCCTGGATTGCTTTGGCCACGTGCTCCTGGGCCCAGTCATGGGGCTGCTGCCAGCCATGCTGGACCCTTTCCACCCTCTGCCAAAAGCTAGCAGCACATCCCCATCTGTATGCCTTAGTGTCTTCATCAATGGAATAGGGATAAGAATAGCACCTACCCCATAGGCTGACATAACCACTTTGTGTCTTGGTTTCCTCATGTGCAAAATGAAGATAATAATATTATCTATTTCAAATGACTGATGTAAGAATTAAATGATTCAACATTTATAAAGCGTTTAAACCATGTCTGGCACTAATAAGCACCATGCAAATGTTTATTGTTACTGTTATTCTACTTGCAAGTTAGATTTGCTTCATCAAAGTTTCTGTGTGAAACTTAGGAAAGTTTCATTTCACTTAGGAAATGAAAATATTTGTGTCACAGAATCATAACCTTTTAGAGCTGGAATGAATTTTTAAAAATTTGTCAAGCCCAACACTTTTGTGTTTCAAATGACAAAAGTTAGCTCAGAGTAGCACAGCCAAGGTCAGCCAGCCCATGACTCAGGGCTGGGACCAGAATGAAGTTCAGAAGTTCAGAGTTCTCTCCAACATGCCACACTGCATCCGTGCTTATCAAACAAAGCACCATGTGCCAGGGACCCTGAGCAAGCCAGAGCCTTTACTGCAATAATCAAGCTTGGGTCCAAAAAGCAACACAGAAGCATAGAGGAAGGATTTGGAAATCACCCCCAACACCACCACCATCCCACTGTCTTTGGCTTGAGATACCTCTAGAAACCTGATCCCCTAATCCCAGAATCTCCTGAGCTATTGCTGAGTCCCCCTCTGGACTGCCCCACCTACCGCAGCTTTCAGTGGAATTCTAGGGATTAAACAGGAAAGTTCTTCCGGTTCTTCCCAAATGAGCTGTGTTTATGCTACCTCTTAATTCTCCCTAAGAAGTCTCTTGCCCTGAGGAGAGTTTATGTAACTTTCTGCTAAGGTCAAAGCACTGTTTTCTTTCAGCAGCTGGATATTAATTGGTCATTGATCTTTGAACTATGCTTTTTCAGACTGCTGGGCTGAGAAAAATGAATAACATTTGTCTTTTGGAGTGTTTTCTGCAAAAATCTCTCTCACCATCCTTTCCTCTCCTTTGTCCCAACCCCCCATTCCAAGTGGACACTTTTTACACTCTGGGTGATATATCACAATGTGCTCTGGTGCACTGGTGAGGAGGACAGCTCCGGGGTGAGATCTCGGTTTGAGCTCTGGCTCTGCTGTTAGTACCCAGGGAAGTGCTTTGGGGGAAGTGGCCTAACTCCTCTAAGCAGATGTGCTAGTGCTGGCTCCAGTGGTGAAAGGGGAGCAAATTTTGTGCCTCTCTTCCCAACTGGGGGCTCACCACCACCCCTAGTGTGGGAGGATTCTCAGGTTTAAACTGTGATGGTCAAGCTTCTCCGATGGAAGGTGCTGCCTGACACTCAGTCTTCATGGATGCTCTCCAGGCCTTTTGCTGCTATTTCTATTTCCTGTTTGGCTTTCAGCTTTCCTCGTTTGTCAATATCATCACCTCCGGATGGAAGAAGAGAAAGTAGGTTACACTGAGATGTGCCCATGTGATGCCAAAAAGCTATTGAGCCTGATTGTATACAAAAACTAACTTTTCCCTGAACTAACCAGCCATTTATCTAGTTTGCTGGCTTCAGAAAATCTGCTTTGTGATTTGCTTTGAGCTCTAACAGAGTGGTGGAAGGAAGATAAAACATTAACTGTCCTTACTTTTATTAGAGTTTGCAAGGTTAATCATGTATGCCAAAGCTCTGTACACTCGCTTGAAAAGAGGGAAGGAAGAGGTGTTTTTCCACTTTTCTTTCCAGCTTATCCTTTCTGCCCACATCCTTACCACAGCTTACCTAGCTCTTCCACGATTTTCCAGTTGGCCATCTGCTCACCATCCCTCCTCCCTGACTCCCCACTAAGTCCATACACCTGATCTAAGCCACTTTGTTTTCCTTAGCTAACTTGTTCCAGATACAAACAAATCTCCTCCCTCCTCAGTTCAGTGCAGCAGAGTTTGGTAATTTTTTGAAAGACCTTTATTAAGAAACTAATGGACAAGCTAGTATTGAGCTGGTATTCACCAGTGTGATCCTACTGGTTATAAAGACATTGAAATATTGCAAATGACATGATCTTATATATAGTCTTATATAAAGACTCCACTAAAAAACTATTAAAAGTGATAAACAAATTCAGTAAAATTGCAGAATTCAAAATCAACATACAAAAAGCAGTAGTACTTGTATACACTAACAACAAACTATCTAAGAAATAACATTTTAAAAAATCCCATTTACAATAGCATCAAAACCAAAAAATATTTAGGAATAAATTTAACCAAGGAGGTGAAATATCTGTATACTGAAAACTATAAAACATTGATGAAAGAAATTGAAGAAGACACAGGTAAATGGAAATATATTCATGTTCATGGATTGGAAGAATTAATATTATTAAAATGTCCATACTATCCAAATCTACAGACTCGATGCAATCCCTACCAAAATTCCAATGGCATAGATAGCCTCATCCAGCAGAGGGCAGACAGCAGAAGCAAGAAGAACTACAATCCTGCAGCCTGTGGAACAAAAACCACATTCACAGAAAGATAGACAAGATGAAAAGGCAGAGGGCTATGTACCAGATGAAGGAACAAAATAAAACCCCAGAAAAACAACTAAATGAGGTGGAGATAGGAAATCTCCCAGAAAAAGAATTCAGAATAATGATAGTGAAGATGATCCAGGACCTCGGAAAAAGAATGGAGACAAAGATCGAGAAGATGCAAGAAATGTTTAACAAAGGCCTAGAAGAATTAAAGAACAAACAAACAGAGATGAACAATACAATAACTGAAATGAAAAATACACTACAAGGAATCAATAGCAGAATAACTGAGGCAGAAGAATGGATAAGTGACCTGGAAGACAGAATGGTGAAATTCACTGCTGTGGAACAGAATAAAGAAAAAAGAATGAAAAGAAATGAACAGAATAAAGAAAAAAGAATGAAAGAATGAAAAAGGAATGTCCCTAAGAGACCTCTGGGACAACATTAAATGCAACAACATTCGCATTATAGGGGTCCCAGAAGGAGAAGAGAGAAAGGACCAGAGAAAATATTTGAAGAGATTATAGTCGAAAAATTCCCTAACATGGGAAAAGAAATAGCCACCCAAGTCCAGGAAGCACAGAGAGTCCCATATAGGATAAACCCAAGGAAAAACACGCTGAGACACATAGTAATCAATTTGGCAAAAATTAAAGACAAAGAAAAATTATTGAAAGCAGCAAGAGAAAAACGACAAATAACATACAAGGGAACTCCCATAGGCTAAACAGCTGATTTCTCAGCAGAAACTCTACAAGACAGAAGGGAGTGGCATGACATACTTAAAGTGATTAAAGGGAAGAAACTACAACTAAGATTACTCTACCCGGCAAGAATCTCATTCAGATTCAATGGAGAAATCAAAAGCTTTACAGATAAGCAAAAACTAAGAGAATTCAGCACCACCAAACCAGCTCTACAACAAATGCTAAAGGAACTTCTCTAAGTGGGAAACAAAAGAGAAGAAAACACCTACAAAAACAAACCCAAAACAATTAAGAAAATGGTAAAAGGAACACACATATCGAAAATTACCTTAAACGAGAATGGATTAAACGCACCAACCAAAAGACACAGGCTGGGCTTCCCTGGTGGCGCAGTGGTTGAGAGTCCACCTGCCAATGCAGGGGACATGGGTTCCTGACCCGGTCCGGGAGGATCCCACATGCTGCAGAGCGGCTGGGCCCGTGAGCCATGGCTGCTGAGCCTGCGCATCTGGAGCTTGTGCTCCACAACAGGAGAGGTCACAGCAGTGAGAGGCCCTAGTACTGCAAAAAAAAAAAAAAAAAAAAAGACACAGGCTCACTGAATGGATACAAAAACAAGACCCATCTATATGCTGTCTACAAGAGACTCACTTCAGACCTAGGGACACATACAGACTGAAAGTGAGGGGATGGAAAAAGATATTCCATGCAAATGGAAATCAAAAGAAAGCTGGAGTAGCAATACTCATTTCAGATAAAATAGACTTTAATATAAACTATGTTACAAGAGACAAGAAAGGGCACTACATAATGATAAAGAGAGCAATCCAAGAAGAAGATATAACCATTATAAATATATATGCACCCAACATAGGAGCACCTCAATACACAAGGCAACTGCTAACAGCTATAAAAGAGGAAATCGACAGTAACACAATAATAGTGGGGGACTTTAACACCTCACACCAATGGACAGATCATCCAAACAGATAATTAATAAGGAAACACAAGCTTTAAATGACAAAATAGACCAGATAGATTTAATTGATATTTACAGGACATTCCATCCAAAAACAGCAGATTACACTTTCTTCTCAAGTGTGCATGGAACATTCCCCAGGATAGATCAAACATTGGGTCACAAATCAAGCCTCAGTAAAAAAAACGTAAAAAACACAAACACATGGAGGCTAAAAAATACGTTACTAAATAACCAAGAGATCACTGAAGAAATCAAAGAGGAAATAAAAAAATACCTAGAGACAAATGACAATGAAAGCACGATGATCCAAAAACCTATGGGATATAGCAAAAGCGGTTCTAAGAGGGAAGTTTATAGCAATACAATCCTACCTCAAGAAACAAGAAAAACCTCAAATAAACAATCTAACCTTACACCTAAAGCAACTAGAGAAAGAAGGACAAATAAAACCCAAAGTTAGTAGAAGGAAAGAAATCATAAAGATCAGAGCATAAATAAATGAAATAGAAACAAAGAAAACAATAGCAACGATCAATAAAACTAAAAGCTGGTTCTTTGAGAAGATAAACAAAATTGATAAACCATTAGCCAGACTCATCAAGAAGAAGAGGGAGAGGACTCAAATCAATAAAATTAGAAATGAAAAAGGAGAGATTACAACTGACACCACAAAAGTATAAAGCATCCTAAGCGACTACTACAAGCAACTCTATGCCAATAAAATGGAAAACCTGGAAGAAATGGACAAATTCTTAGAAAAGTATAGCCTTCCAAGACTGAACCATGAAGAAATAGAAAATAGGAATAAACCAATCACAAGTAATGAAATTGAAACTGTGATTAAAAATCTTCCAACAAACAGAAGTCCAGGACCAGGGGCTTCCCTGGTGGCACAGTTGTTGAGAGTCCGCCTGCCGATGCCAGGGACATGGGTTCATGCCCTGGTCCGGGAAGATCCCACATGCCGCAGAGTGGCTGGGCCCTTGAGCCATGGTCGCCGAGCCTGCGTGTCCAGAGCCTGTGCTCCACAACGGGAGAGGCCACAACAGTGAGAGGCCCACATACCACACACACACACACACAAAGTCCAGGACCAGACAGCTTCACAGGTGAATTCTACAAACACTTAGAGAAGAGCTAACACCCATCCTTCTCAAACTCTTCCAAAAAATTGCAGAGGAAGGAACACTCCCAAACTCATTTTATGAGGCCACCATCACCCTGATACCAAAACCAGACAAAAATACTACAAAAAAAGAAAATTACAGACCAATATCACTGATGAATATAAATGCAAGAATCCTCAACAAAATACTAGCAAACAGAATCCAACAACACATTAAAAGGATCATACACCATGAGCAAGTGGGGTTTATCCCAGGGATGCAAGGATTCTTCAATATATGCAAATCAATCAATGTGATATACCATATTGACTAATTGAAGAAGAAAACCATGTGATCATCTCAATAGATGCAGAAAAAGCTTCTGACAAAATTCAACACCCACTCTCCAGAAAGTGGGCATAGAGGGAACCTACCTCAACATAATAAAGGCCATATATGACAAACCCACAGCAAACATCATTCTCAATGGTGAAAAACTGAAAGCATTTCCTCTAAGATCAGGAACAAGACAAGGATATTCACTCCCACCACTATTATTCAACATAGTTTTGGAAGTCCTAGCCATGGCAATCAGAGAAGAAAAAGAAATAAAAGGGATACAAATTGGGAAAGAAGTAGTAAAACTGTCACTGTTTGCAGATGACATGATACTATACATACAGAATCCTAAAGATGCTACCAGAAAACCACTAGAGCTAATCAATGAATTTGGTAAAGTTGTAGGATACAAAATTAATGCACAGAAATCTCTTGCATTCCTATATACTAATGATGAAAAATCTGAAAGAGAAATTAAGGAAACACTCCCATTTACCATTGCAACAAAAAGAATAAAATACCTAGGAATAAACCTACCTAGGGAGACAAAAGACCTGTATGCAGAAAACTATAAGACACTGATGAGAGAAATTAAACATGACACAAACAGATGGAGAGATATACCATGTTCTTATATTTGAAGAATCAATATTGTGAAAATGATTATACTACCCAAAGCAATCTACAGATTCAATGCAATCCTTATCAAATTACCAATGGCATTTTTTACAGAACTAGAACAAAAAATATTAAACTTTGTATGGAGACACAAAAGACCCTGAATAGCCAAAGTGGTCTTGTGGGAACAAAATGGAGCTGGAGGAATCAGACTCCCTGACTTCAGACTATACTACAAAGCTACAGTAACCAAGACAATATGGTACTGGCACAAAAACAGAAATACAGATCAATGGAACAGGATAGAAAGCCCAGACATAAACCCACGCACCTATGGTCAACTAATCTATGACAAAGGAGACAAGGATATACAATGGAGAAAAGACAGTCTCTTCAATAAGTGGTGCTGGGAAAACTGGACAGCTACATGTAAAAGAATGAAATTAGAACACTCCATAACACTATACACAAAAATAAACTCAAAATGGATTAGAGACCTAAATGTAAGACTGGACACTATAAAACTCTTAGAGGAAAACATAGGAAGAACATTCTTTGACATAAATCACAGCAAGATCTTTTTTGATCCACCTCCTAGAGTAATGGAAATAAGAACAAAAATAAACAAATGGGACCTAATGAAACTTAAAAGCTTTTGCACAGCAAAGGAAACTACAAACAAGATGAAAAGACAACCCTCAGAATGGGAGAAAATAAGTGCAAATGAATCAACGGACAAAGGATTAATCTCCAAAATATATAAACAGCTCATGCAGCTCAGTATCAAAAAAACATACAACCCGGGCTTCCCTGGTGGCGCAGTGGTTGAGAGTCCGCCTGCCGATGCAGGGGATACGGGTTCGTGCCCCGGTCCGGGAGGATCCCACATGCCGCAGAGCGGCTGGGCCCGTGAGCCATGGCCGCTGGGCCTGCGCGTCCGGAGCCTGTGCTCCGCAACGGGAGAGGCCACAACAGTGAGAGGCCCGCCTACCGCAAAAAAAAAAAAACATACAACCCAATCAAAGAATGGGCAGGAGACCTAAGTAGACATTTCTCCAAAGAAGACATACTGATGGCCAAGAAGCACATGAAAAGCTGCTCAACATCAGTAGTTATTAGAGAAATGCAAATCAAAACTACAATGAGGTATCACCTCACACCAGTTAGAATGGGCATCATCAGAAAATCTACAAACAACAAATGCTGGAGGGGGTGTGGAGAAAAGGGAACCCTCTTGCACTGTTGGTGGGAATATAAATTGATACAGCCACTGTGGAGAATGGTATGGAGGGTCCTTAAAAAACTAAAAATAGAACTAGCATACAACCCAGCAATCCCATTACTGGGCATATACCCTGAGGAAACCATAATTCAAAAAGAGTCATGTACCACAATGCTCATTGCAGCTCTATTTACAATAGCCAGGACAGGGAAGCAACCTAAGTGTCCATCGACAGATGAATGGGATAAAGAAGATGTGGCACATTTATACAATGGAATATTACTCAGCCATAAAAAGGAACGAAATTGGGTCATTTGTAGAGATGTGGATGGATCTAGAGACTGTCATACAGAGTGAAGTAAGTCAGGAAGAGAAAAACAAATATTGTATATAAATGCATATATGTGGAACCTAGAACAATGGTACAGATGAACTGCTTTGTAGGGCAGTAATTGAGACACAGATGTAGAGAGCAAACGTATGGACACCAAGGGGGGAAAGTGGCGTGGGGTGTGGTGGTGGGATGGATTGGGAGATTGGGGTTGACATGTATACACTAATATGTATTAAATGGATAACTAATAAGAACCTGCTGTATAAAAAAATAAATAAAATTAAATTTTAAAAAAATTCCAAAGGCATTTTTCACCGAAATAGAAAAGACAATCCTAAAATTTATATGGAACCATGAAAGACCCCAAATAGTCAAATCAATCTTAAACAAAAAGATCAAAACTGGAGGCACCACACTTTCTGATTTCAAAATATTCTACAAATCTATAGTAATCAAAACAGTATGGTAATGGCATAAAAATAGATAAATAGACCAGTGGAACAGAATAGAGACTCTAGAAATAAATCCACACATTTTCAGGTAATTGATCTTTGGCAAAGGTCCAAGAACACACAATAGGAAAAGAATAATCTCTTCAATACACGGTGTTGAGAAAACTGGATAGCCACATACAGAAGAATGAAACTAGACCCTTGTACCATACCATATAAAAAATTAACTTGGATTAAAGACATAAATATAAGACCTGAAACTGTAAAACTATTAGAAGAAAACAGAGGGGAGAAGCTTCTTCACCTTGGTCTGGACAATTATTTTTTGGATATGACCCCAAAAATCACAGGCAACAAAAACAAAAATAGACAAATGGGGTTGCATCAAGCTAAAAAGCTTTTTCATAACAAAGAAATCAACAGAGTAAATAGACAACATTTGGAACAGGAAAAAATATTTGCAAACTGTACTGTAAGGGTAAGGAGCTGTAACTGTATGGGTAAGGAGCTAATATTCAAAATATACAAGGAATCCAAACAACTCAATAGCAAGAAAACAAATAACTCTATTAAAAACTAGGCAAAGGGGGCTTCCCTGGTGGCACAGTGGTTGAGAGTCCGCCTGCCGATGCAGGGGACACGGGTTTGTGCCCCGGTCCGGGAAGATACCACATGCCGCAGAGCGGCTGGGCCCATGAGCCATGGCCGCTGAGCCTGCGCATCCAAGCCTATGCTCCGCAACGGGAAAGGCCACAACAGTGAGAGGCCTGCGTACAGAAAAAAAAAAAAAAAAAATAGGCAAAGGACCTAAAAAGACATAAAGAAGACATATATGAAAAAATACAACATCACTTATCATTAGAAAAATACAAACCAAAACCACAATAAGGTATCACCTCCATGTGTTAGAATGGTTATTATTAAAAGACAAAAGACAAGTTTTGGGTGTAGAGAAAAGGAACACTTACACACTGTTGATAGGAAAGTAAATTGGTACAGGCATTATGGAAAACAGTATGGAGGTTCCTCAAAAAGTTAAAAATTTAACTATCTGTTGTCGACAGAAAAAAAATGCACAACATGAGAGTTATGAGTTAAGTTTATTTGGGGCAAAATGAGGACTATAGCCCAGTAGACAGCATTTCAGATAGCTCTGAGAGACTACTCCAAAGAGGTAGGGGAGAGGTCAGTATTATATCCAATTTTAGTGAAGGGGGTTATATGCAATCAAGCACACATGTTGGCAGAGGCTTGCTAGTAGTCACGGGGAGCAGAGGTCATCATTAATGATTTTAGCGCTTTTCCAGATATGAGGAGATGCAAGAATGGGGCTCATAAAATCGTCTCCTGAAAATATCTAACTATCTGAAGGCCTGTTCTGCCGGTTTTTCCCAGAGCAGAGTGCCTCATTCCTGATCTCCACCCTGAACTCCTTTCAGAGTGCATTGAAGGTCAGCTGTACAGCAGTTTGTGACTTAATCCTTGTAGAAGCAGATGGCAAGTGCCTATTTTTAGTTGGCACTATGCCAGAAATCCCACTTCTCAGTATATATCCAAAGGAAATGAAATCAGGATCTTGAAGAGATATCTGCATTCCCATGTTCATGGCAGCATTATTCACAATAGCCAAGATATGGCATCAACAAAGTGTCCATTATGGAGGAATAAATAAAGCAAATGTAGTGTATATATACAATGGAATATTATTCAGCCTTAAAAAAAAAAAGAAGGAAATCCTGTCATTTGTGATAACATGGATGAACCTAGAGGACATTATGCTAAGGGAAATATGCAAGGCACAGAAAGACAAATGCTGCATGATCTCACCTATATGTAGAATCTAAAAAGTCATACTCACTAGCAGAGAGTACTGAGTATGGTGGTTGCCAGGGAGTGGGGTGGGGAAGGAAAAATGAGATGATGTTGGTAAAATGGTACCAGTTATGCAGGATAAGTAAATTGTGGAGATCTAATGTATAGCATGGTGACTATAGGTAACAATATCATATACTTGAAATTTGGTCAGGCAAAATGTTCTCATCACACACACACACACACAATGACACACACACACACACAAATGGTAACTATGTGAAGTGATGGATATGTTGAGTTGATCATGGTTATCATTTCACACTGTATCCATATATCAAAACATCACACTGTATACTGTAAATACTTATAATTTTTATTTGTCAATTTTACCTTAATAAAGCTGGGGGGGAGGCACGTGTAAGATATTGAAACACTGGTATTCATTCAGCAGTTGCCCCAAGCCTCCTGAGACTCTCCAGCAAAGGCAGAGCACCCGGTAAAGCAGCAGGGGGCGCTGCAGATCCCTGCCCCAACACTCAGCCAGCATCCATTCCACTGATGAATGGTTGTCCTTAAAATAGTTGACTGTTACCCCATGCTAAGGGAAATAAAAAAGATTACACATTCCAGAGTCAGATTCCTCATCTGAAATTGAGTGTCCAGAGAGTGGCAGACTTCCACTGCCTGGGGGACATAGCCAGCCTCCTCCCACAGAGCTGCCCTGTCCCAGGTAAACTCCCTTGTTGGTTGAGGCAAGGGACATTTCACTGCTCCTTCTCTGTTTCTAGCATAGAACCTCGGCTCCCTCCTAGAAGCATGAGGCCTCTTGGCCCAATGATTCCCAAACAGTCACTGAGGATCAGTGCCCAACTGTGATGAAGTTTTACCAGCCTGCTGAGATATGAGTGATGCAAGAGATACACTCATATAGGGTGGGTTTTGTTCTGTTTTGAAGAGGAGAATGATGGTTTCATTTATTTTATTTTACTTTTTATTTTTAATTGTGATGAAATACATAAAACATAAAATTTTCCATCTTAACGTTTTTAAGCGTGCAGTTCAGTAGTGTTAAATATATTCACATTATTGTGCAACACATCTCCAGAATTTTTCCTCGTGCAAAACTGAAACTCTGTTCCTATTAAACAACTCCCATATCCTCCTCTCCCCAGCCCCTGGCAACCACCATTCTACTTTCTGTCTCTGAGTTTGACTACTCTAGGTCCCTAATATAAGTGGAATCATACAGTATTTGTCTTTTTGTGATTGGCTTATTTTACTTAGCATAATATTCTCAAGTTTCATTTATGTTGTAGCATGTGTCAGAATTTCATTCTCTTTTAATATATTATTTGGGGGCTTCCCTGGTGGCGCAGTGGTTGAGAGTCCGCCTGCCGATGCAGGGGACACGGGTTCGTGCCCCGGTCCGGGAAGATCCCACATGCTGCGGAGCGGCTGGGCCCGTGAGCCACGGCCGCTGAGCCTGCACGTCTGGAGCCTGTGCTCCGCAACAGGAGAGGCATATATATATATATATATATATATATATATATATATATATATATATATATATATAATTTGGTATCTATATACCATATTTTCTTCATCTGTTTACCTATCAATGGACAATTTGGTTGCTTCCACCTTTTGGCTATTGTGAATAGTGCTGCTATGAACATGGGTATACAAATCTCTTCAAGACCTTGCTTTCAATTCTTATAGGTATTTACCCAGAAGTAGAATAGTTGGATCATATGAAAATTTTAATTTTTTGAGGAACCACTGTATTGTTTTCTATGGCAGCTGAAACATTTTACATTCCCACCAACAGGGAACATGGGTTACAATATCTCCACATTCCCACCAACACTTGTTATTTTCTTTTCAAGAATGGGTGTGATCATGTAGGGTGTGAAGAGAGAAATTTCTTTCATCATCCTTTATTTTAGGATTGTGTCTTCTTTTACTTTTTTAAAGGTTAAAATCACCTTTCTTTCCTCAAATGGCAGCAATCATAGATGGTATTTTTTTCAATATCCTTTCATGGAAAAATTAAAAGTTGACATTGCTATGTCAATCCCTGCCATTAAAAGAAAAATTTCAGGTCATAAAATCCAAGTCTAGAAACGAATGGGCAGGAAACAGCAATAAATGCACTAATACTTGCTTAGGGTAAGAAGAGGATGGGCTTAAAATACAAAAAGAAAATAAATGGATTCTAGCATAGATGCAATAGAGACAGAACAACATCTCCTAGCTGGAAAGCAGTCTTACTCACTCTAATCCAGAAGGGGTAGCAGATCGAATTGGAGTATGCCCTGCCTCCCCTACCCCACTTCCGGGGAGGCTGTGAGTTGAGAATGGATTAAACAGAAACAGGATGATCTGTCCAACTGGCCACTGCTGCTGTTCCTCTTTATTTCATATTCCTCTGTAGTTTTTTTCCCATTTAAATAACTTATGGAAAACTGCACTCTCTACGCGTCTAGTAACTACACTGGAATTTGTTTCAGATCACAGGAACTAAAGGAAAACTGCACATAACAGGTGCATTTAGAAATGCTGTGCTACACAGAGCCACCTCGTACATAGCAAAAAGCCTAGAAAAAGTAATCTAATGCACACTGTTCAGCTTTTCAAGATCTCAGATATTATCCTATTGTAGACCTAAACCATTTAAATCTGTACCTTGTCATAATTCTTAGCACCAAAGAGAGAGAGAAAGAAAGAGAGATGATTGATTGCATATGGCAGAATTTACAAGGGATAATATCATATCATCTCTCCAAATGTCTGACCCAGTTAATATAAATGAGATGAAGCCTGATATTAGTGGCTGGTTTTTTAACCAATAAGAACATGTAGGGGTGAATTGGTGTGTCCTTTTAAATGTCGATATCTTGAAGGCTATAAAGTTATTTTAATGATTTTTGAAACACATTATTTTGAATGATTCCCCTGGCAGTAAGTTGCCATGCACTAGGAATGGATGTGATTTCTGGAAATAACTAAAAGTGGTTCAGAGCCACATCTGGTGAAGATGATTGGACTCATGCAGGGAAGTGCTAGTTTCATCAAAAAAGGAGATATGGTTACAAAATAATATAGCTGGTTTGTAAACCTTTCTGAAGGCAATTCCAAAAGAAGAATTCCGGAAATGTGTTGAGCAATGAAAGCATTGTTGGTAAAAGCATGTAGGTGCCCAACTTGACTGCTCTGAAGAGAAACACACAAGTTTAAACACTGCTATGAATATCTGAGGGAAAAAAACGAAAACTTTGCTTTCCAAGGACACTGCCTAACTTACTCTCATGGAAGGCCAAACACATGCTGGCGACCCACAGGTCATATCTTGGCCCACACTTTGGGCTTCTCTGGCTTGCAGGGTATTTTTTTTTTTAACTCTGAATATTTAAATTGGGAGATTTAAAATGTTTTATTTTTAATTTAAAAAAATTTTTATTTTATATTGGAGTATTGTTGATTTACAACGTTGTGTTAATTTCAGGTGTACAGCAAAGTGATTCAGTTATACATATACATGTATCTATTCTTTTTCAGATTCTTTTCCCATGTATGTTATTACAGAATACTGAGTGGAGTTCCCTGTGCTATACAGTAGGTCCTCGTTGATTATCTATTTTATATATAGTCGTGTGTACCTGTTAACCCCAAACTCCTAATTTATCCCTCCCCACCTTTCCCCTCTGGTCACCATAAGTTTGTTTTCTAAGTGTGTGAGTCTGCTTCTATTCTGTAAATAAGTTCATTTTTAAATATTTGTATCATTTTTGGAAATTTTTTTAAATCTCCATTTCCAAATAATCATGGAAAATCAGCAGAATTGTGCTCTCATTACCGGTCATGTTCTGGAGCCCGACTGCTCGAGTCTGAAGCCCAGCTCGGCCACTTTTCTACTTGTTTGGCCTTCAGATTACTCCACCTCTCTGTGCCTCAGGACTCAAAGCAACTCAAGTTATCATCCCCATCTGAAAAATAGGGATAGCGATAGTAGCTCCCCCATAGGGTTATTGTGAGCTTAAGATGAGATCATCTATTTGCCTCAGTAAATGTAAGCTATTACCTGGGAACACCACACCCTCTTTTCTGCGGGAGTCGAGGAGTGGCTGCCTGTTCATACGGGCCAAACATACTCCAGTTCACACACTTCCCACCGGGTCCTCTTCACCCATTTCATTACCTGCCTGGCCCCTGTGGGCACCTGCAGTCTGCAACCTCTGCCTTAGAACCACAGATCTGGCCAAACAGCCACATTTCAAGACAAGAAAGAATGACCTCCCAATCACGAAGTTAGTGAACAGCAGTGCTGGCCAGTTGTCTGCCCATCCAGGGCCACTTCTGGTGTTCCTAGACCTATAATCTTGGCTCTCACCTAGTATCCCTGTGAATTATATATAGCAGGGCCACAAAATCATTCAAAAGCCACGCAGACTTGGAGAGTAAATGCGATTTCTTTCTTTCATCTGTAACTGATATTCTTCCTGGGCTAGCAGGAACAACTTAGCTTTGCCAATAAAAAAAATTTATATCTTTTCCAATCTAAATTGTCTTCTTTCTGAATAAAATTTTAGTCTGTTGAAAAGTAATTGAACTCTCTGTCAGGACTGGTTTGAGCAGCCTCGTTAGAATGACTTCATCTCTCTGATTTTTGTCTCCTCTCTGTTCTTTTCCTCCTGTCAGTGTCTGGGTATATGAGGGACACGCTCTGTCTTTGGGGCTTTTGGGAGAAAGGGTTCTCAAATTAGGCTTTGCAGAAGGTGTCCCTTGACTGCCCAGTGGCTGCACATCTTATTGTCATTCTCTGGCTGTCCCTTCCTTGGCTTTGTCAAGGTCTGTCCCTCACAGGCCGATCCTCACCCAGGCTCTCACAAACACTGAGGTCGGCTTTACTTGCCTGCACTTCTAGCCCTAAAGCCCTCCACCGAGGGCCACCCAGCCCCACGTCTATGATCTGCTTTGGGGCAAGATCCCCAGGAAAAACCTTAACCAACCTCTACACTTGCTGCCTGAGCCTGGGGTCCCTAGAAAAAAAGAGTATGCAGGAAAACTTAAAAGCCAGTGTATTTTTGGCAGGGAGGGATGGGGCTGGAGAACAATCCCCGGGATACCAGAGTGAGAGGAAAAGGTCACTGAAGCAAGGGACAGGGAATGTAAATACAAGACAATGCTCAAGGAAACACAGCTGGTTGCCCAGGCACATGGACATCTCTAGAGTGGCTGTTTGGATCTTGGAGTCATGAACTAGTCAAGAGGTGGAGCGGGGAGGGGGGTGGGTTGAGGGGAAAGGAGGAAAGGCAAGGAATGCATCTGCTGGCTCCTTCCACTTCCTGTCCCTCCCTGTTCAAACTCTACCTCACAAGCCAAGACTCTCCTGCGCTTCTGCGTTGTGTTCCTGGCCCCTCCGTTCAGCACTCAGAGAAGCCAAATCCCTGTCAAATCATGCTGCATCTGAACTTGAAAATGGTGGGGCTCTGGCTTCAGCCACAATGGCTCCCATGGGGCCCACATTTCAACAGTTATGGGGTGAGGTCAGTAACAGGTCACTAACAATAACAGGCTTGCTGGAGCTGTGCATTACTGGCCCAGGCTGCCTACCGTGAGAAAAGAGCAGCAGAGGGTGGAAAGGGTCCAGCATGGCTGGCAGCAGCCCCATGACTGGGCCCAGGAGCACGTGGCCAAAGCAATCCAGGGAGGCACGTAAGTTAGGTCCAGTGCACCCCCTTCTGGGCCGTTGCGGGATTGCCTGGTCTGAGCCACAGCACAGTGGTACAGAGAACAGCTCTGGAAAGCTAACTTCCAGCTCCCTCCTCCTGGCCTGGCTGAGGCAGTTTGGCTCTGGTGACCCCAGGTCGGTGGGAGGGGGTAGTGTCTGAGGCAACCCCCTCCCAGAATCCTACCTGATGCCCTCAGCATCCCCTGGACTCGTGTAACCCACGTCCCTCCCTCCTCACCTCTCTTTTCTCCTCCTTCTTCGTCTCTTATCCCCTCCTACAATCCTTCAAGGCCAGAGGGGCAGGTTCTGACCTTTCATTTCCACTATTTCACATCCTCCTGCTCAAACAGTAAGCCCGTGGCCCAGGCCTGGTGGGCAGGAAAGGGATCTTCCCTATTCAACGGAAGAACTCTCTGGGCCGGGTCCTCTGAGACTGGTTCTTGACCTTGTCGGGAGAGGTGCTTGGCCATGTGGATGCCTGCAAGTTCCTACTGGGCGTACCAAGAATGCAAGCTCTCAGCCCCTTTCCCAGGGCACTTCTCAGGGCTGTGTCTGCAGGCAGCAGCTCAAGGAATGAGGTGACGCCTCCTCGAAGACAAAGAGCAGGCTTGCTCTGAAGGAGGTGACTCCCTAAACTCAGTGCTCCTGGCCGTGACCCAAACCATCGTCACTGTCCTGTCCCCAGCCTTTCTGTGAGCACCTGGTGAGCTCCAGTGAAGAACCTGCAAATCGGTGCAAATTCTGTAGCTCCAAGGAGTTTCATATTTTTATGCTAGTTGCATTCAGCCCTTAGCAATTCATTAAAAATCTTAGTTGAATTCTTCTTACCAACTTGTACTGGATCTAGAAGCATCTGCCCTGGCCAAGCAAGTGCTCACAGCCCATTCTTCCTTGGAGGTGCCTGTCTTTCCTTAGATTTCTTTTTTTCTTTTTTGGCCGCACTGCGCAGCTTGCGGGATCTTAGTTCTCCGACCAGGGATTGAACCCAGGCCATGTCAGTGCAAGCACAGAGTCCGAACCACTGGACCACCAGGGCATTCCCTAGATTTCAAGTTAGTTGGTTGACCTGCAACCTCAGCTCTCTGATAGGTTCAAGAAAAGGGAATTTGCAGATTTTCTGCCAGGTCATCTTGTATTTGATTAAGGCCCAAAACATTAAAGAGAAAGATATGATAAACCAACTGAATAACATGACTCAGTAGTAAACAGAGAAATTGGAGAACAAACCATCAAACAGCAGGAGAAAACTCTTGCATATTAACTCCGGTATATTAAGCTGTTAAGAACATTCTTGCATTTGCAAAGTTTCACAGTTTGGCTTGAACTGAGCTGGGAATGAATAAGTGATGCAGGTGACTGTTGGCTTTCATTAGGATCCTCTCTGAATTATATATAATTCATAACCATGCTCATTTATTATTTAAGAAAAATTTTTAATTTAGGGAAGGGACAACATTTTATCACTAGGTCATAAGCAATAAGCGAAACATCCCAGTCGTATGCTCTTGGTTGCTGCTGCAATCTGGGGACGCAACATGAAAACAACAGAATCCAAATTCTGTTCCACTGAGAACACTGGAATCAGCTCTTCTCCAAGAAACAGAAACTAGAAGCCAGGAAGGGCTGGCTCATAGTAAACTTGTCGTTCTATGCCTCTTCTTTTTTTTTTTCAATAAATTTATTTACTTATTTATTTATTTTTGGCTGCATTGAGTCTTCGTTGCTGCACACGGGCTTTCTCTCGTTGCAACGAGCGGGGGCTACTCTTAGTTGCGGTGTGCGCACTTCTCACTGCGGTGGCATCTCTTGCTGCGGAGCACGGGCTCCAGGCGCACGAGCTTCAGTAGTTGTGGTGCACGGGCTTAGTTGCTCCGCGGCATGTGGGATCTTCCTGGACCAGGGATCGAACCCGTGCTCCCTGCATTGGCAGGTGGATTCTTAACCACTGCGCCACCAGGGAAGTCCTCTATGCCGCTTCTTCTTCTTTTTTTTTTTATGACTCTTCTTAACCTATTTGATGACTAACAACATTTGAGTTGTTTGTGGCACCAAGTAGGCATCCAAGAGAATCCATACAATTAGTATTCATATAATTAAGTTGCATGAAATGAGCCAGACTAGCAGGTCTCACATATTGAGATCGCTGCCCGGACAAGCAGAAACACCACAGCAGTTACAATTCACATTGGCTTCAGTCAGACTTCATCCCGGCAAACACTTTGCCATCTGCTGACACCCAACAGTTACCTGGGCTGGAATCAGACTTCCCAGACAGCCCGGCACCCCTAAACAATCTGAGCTGTGTCAGGGTTGACTTATCTTCTCTTAAGTCACTTTCTTTAATCAACTATTTCCAGAGACACATTTACAGAAAGAAATGAGTCATAAGGACATGATGCATAATATTTTAGCTGTTAGTGTATCCTGGGACACTTACTTGCTTAGAACTTAATTTGAAGTAACCAGCTTTCAGTTACTATAAGATAAAGTCTGATCAAGCCAAAATGTGAAACTTTAGAAATGCAGAATGTTTTTAACAGCTTAAAGGAGGAGGGAAAGTGTCAAAATCTGGATTTCTGGTTCCTACATTGGCCCAGTTGCTCATCAGAGAACCAAAAAAATAGATTCACAGAATTTCATGTATCTTCAAAATAAAGAGATAAATAAAAACCAAAAAAGCCCAGACCAAAAAAACAAAAAACACTTAAACACTGTTCCACTGAGGAAACTCTGATGTTAAAAAATGATTTACAGTCTATAATCTCTTTTCTTCCTGAAGAATTCAGGTTAGAACTGGACAGGCGGCTGAGCAGAACAGGGCTTTGTAAAGAGAGGGTTTCTATTGCTTCCAGAAACGGGTAGAGTTACTCACTGTCACAGCAAGCTCTCCTGAGGTCAGAAGCTTCTAGTGGGTCAGCAGCCTCCCCTAATCCCAAGCCTCCGCCTCGACTAGGCAGGAGGATGAGTTTTCTATTGTAAAGCTGCTAAAGCAAGGGCTTTCCACACAGATGAGTTTCTAACCACAGCCAACAGAGGAAAAAATATATAATATTTTCTTTGGGAGGGAAAAACATTCTACCAGTGCATAAAAAAAAATTGTATTCCTTCCATCCCATTACTGAGATGTGTGCAAGAGTAGTTTGTAAAGCTGCTAGTTAGCCTGGAGCAGCTACGTGGATAGAAGTTAGGTATAGGGACCCTGTGGCCAGATTGCCTAGGTTCAAACCTTGTCTCTTCACTCTGTGGGAATAGCTACAGTCTGTGCCTCTGATATTTTCATCCATGTCCTAAGAATAATAAGGTTATAGTGAGGACTAAGAAAGTTATTGCCTGCAAAGTGGGCCTGGATCATAAAAAGAGCTCAGCAGATATTACGTGCCGTAATTTTGGCAGCAAACTTTTCATGCCTCGATTGCTTGTGATCCATGACGACCAGTCAGCAGAGGAGGAGACTGCCCATAGGATATTTGTTAACTGAGACTTCTTCGAAGCTCTTGGCCCATAAAGGATTTTCTTAAATCATCTTCTGGTCCTTGAGGTTCCTGGCAGCCCTGTGGCTCTGTTGTGACAGCCAAGGGATCTATCTGGATGCTTCACATTCCACATACATTGCGCCCACTGGCTTGATTCTTGGGCTATGTTAGGGTTTATACACTCACAGGATGAATTGTTGCTGCCTTTCAGAAAAAGAAACCAGGATAGGGACTTCCCTGGTGGCGCAGTGGTTAAGAATCCGCCTTCCAACGCAGGGCACACGGTTCAATCCCTGGTCTGGGAAGATCCCACATGCCGCGGAGCAACTAAGCCCGTGTGCCACAACTACTGAAGCCTGTGCGTCTAGAGCCCATGCTCCACAACAAGAAAAGCCACCGCAATGAGAAGCCCGCGCACCACAACGAAGAGTAGCCCCAGCTCACCGCAACTAGAGAAAGCCCACACGCAGCAACGAAGACCCAACGCAGCCAAAAATAAATTAATTAATTTAAAAAAAAAGAAACCAAGATAGTATTTGTATGGCAATGCAAAGATTTTAGAACTTCAGTAAAATGGACAATTTCCTATGATATTATGTTAATATAAATTCTTTTATTGAAGCAGAATATAGATACCTAAAAAGGGCACAAATATTGTGTACATCTCCACGAGTTATTCCAAGTGAAAAAAGACAACCATCCTAAGACAAACAAGTCACTACCAGAACCTTAGAACTTCATCCCCGCCCACCACCTATTCTCTCTCCAAATGACGAGTCCTTCCCTCTTCCTCAGAGGTAACGACTGTCCTGACTTCTAACACTACAAATTAGTTTTCCTGGTTTTGAAGGGAATTACAGAGTGAAGTGCATCTTGTTTCTTTCACTTGGTAGTAGAATTGTAATAATCACCAATGCTGTTGCACGTAGGGGTGGTTTGCTCTGAACTTGCATTTCAGTATCATTTGGCACAGGTGCGTGAGCATGTCTGGTGAGTTATACCTGGGGGGGAAATGATGAATCACAGGGATTGTGTATGTTCAAGTTTAATTGATAATGACAAATGATTTTCCATGGTATTTGTACCAAGTTTACTCACACCAGCCATGGATAAGTGTTTCAGTTGTTGCATCTCCTCACTAACCTGGGGATTGTCAGTCATTTTATGTTTCATCATAGCCACTCCAGGGTTTGAGTAAAAGCATCTCACTGGGTTCTAATTTGTATTTCTCAGATGATTAGCTGTATTAATCATCAGATACATAATTAATGAACCTCAGATGCTTGAGTGAAATTTTTTTAACTATTGAGATTATTATATGATTTTCCCCTTCATGTTGTAAATACAGTAGATTGCATTGATTGATTTTCAAAAGTAACTTTTCACTCTTGGAATAAACCCAACTTTATACTCTTTATCAAATTTGATTTAATATTTTAAGATTTTGCACATATGCCACAAAAGAAGTTGACCTATAGTATTCTTTCTTGTAAAGTTCGTAGATTACACTGATTATAAAACAAGATTCAAAATGTTGGTGTAATCTTTTCCTCAAATGTTGGGAAGAATTCATTGGTGGCATTATCCAATCTTGAAGGTTTGCTTCATTTTTTTTCGTAGGAAGGTTTTTCTGTTGTTGACTTCTTATTAAGAAGAACATACAGGAAAGTGCACAAAAGGATACAGTACTTTTTTTTTTTTTTTTTTGCAGTACGCGGGCCTCTCACCGTTGTGGCCTCTCCCGTTGCAGAGCACAGGCTCTGGACACGCAGGCTCAGCAGCCATGGCCCACGGGCCCAGCCACTCTGCGGCATGTGGGATCTTCCTGGACCGGGGCACGAACCCGTGTCCCCTGCATTGGCAGACAGACTCTCAACCACTGCGCCACCAGGGAAGCCCTCAGTTTTGAATATTTTTAATCCTAGAATTCTCATTTTGTTGTATTTACAAGATATTCTAATTTCTCTGTTGCAATTTCCTATCCTTTTCCTTATTATGACCACATTTTCTTTTATGTTGAGCTAGCTATAATATCTACTTTAAAATTCTTGTCTACCAATTCTAATATCTGGATCATCTCAGGACCAGTCTCTGCTGATAGTCATCTTTTGAGATTCATTTATATTTTCTGGGTTCTTCATAAGTAATTTTAGACTGTATCCTGGATATTGTGACTGTTTTGTTGTGGAAACTCTGGGTTCTGTTAAGTTCCTCCATAGAGTGTTAACTTGCTTCCATTCAAATGGCAAACTCTGTCTATTGTGTGGCAACTCAAAATTCATTTCAGCAGTTTTATGTTGAGCTGGGCCCCTTGCAAACTGCCCTGCACACGCATGGTTCAGGGATTAGGTGAAGATTTGGGCAGAGTTTATACTCACAATTTGGGCTTTCTCCTTTTGGCTCTGTTTCTGGGATTCCCCTCTTACTTCTAGGGGCTGTGATTGCCCTGAAATCTGTCCTCTGGTTATTTGAAAGATTGCAGGATTTCTAACAAAGTTTTACTCACCCCACGTGGTACAGACTTTGGCATGCCCTAGACTAAACGCTATAAAAAATGGCATCAACTTCCCTTCAGACTCTGCTTTTGCTTACTCTCCAGTGCCTTCTGGTTGTTGTTTGTTTTTAATTTGTCTATAATATTTTACAGTTGCTACCTACAGGTGTGGCTACTTTTTAAGATTTTCTGTCTTTGTTTTTTCAGAAGTTTTCCTTGTATGTACTTAAGTCTGGTTCCTTTATATTTGTCCTGCTTGGGTGTTTGTAGGACTCTTTAATTGGGGCTTGTCATCTTTCATTAGTTTTGGGAAATTATTGAACATTATTTCTTTAAATAGTGCTTCTTCTGCTTTCTCTCTCCTCTTTTTCTAGGACTCAAATTATGTGTATTTTAGAGCTTTTCACTGTGTCATAAATCTCTTGACTTGTCTCTATATTTTCTACATTTTTTTAAGTTTCTCTGTGCTTTCATCTAGATTTTTTCTGACATCAACTTCTAGTCACTAATTCTGTCTACGTCATGTTTAATCTTCTGTTAAATCCGATCCACTGAGTTGTTAGTTTCATCGAATTAAGTTTTCCAGTTTTAGAATTTCCATTTGATTCTTTTTATAGTTTCCAGTTCTCTGCTGAAATTCTGTCTTATAAATATTCATTTATAGTTATTTAAATTCCATGTCAGATAACCCTAATACCTGAATCTCTTATGTATCTTTTTTATATGGATTTTTCCCCCTTAAAAAAATCTCGTCCTTTTTGTAGGCCTGGTTATTTTTTACTGATTGCTAACATTGTGTACAAGAAATTGTAGACATAGCATGATGTTCTGTATGATATTTTTTAACTAATAAAAGAAAGTTTATTTCAAGTCTTCAGTAGTCTTATGGATATTAAAAAGACATTGAAAAGCAGAACAAAGAGCTGGGAAAATGGGTTGTGGACCTGGAACTGTGGGCACAAAGCTGCCCCATCCATCTCTCAGGCAACTGTACATCCCATACCTGTTTCTTACTTTTGCTCTCTGCTAAACAGCTTTTACTTCTGACTTATTGACATGTAAACAGTATAAAATGTCAAGCTACCCCAAATCTTCATGATATTATAGATCTCATACTCACCTATTTCCTCCTGACTGATTCAGTATATCTTAGTTCAAATTCCTGAGGAAAAGAATATGAAAGACTGAGCCAAGGTGGTGGATTGGTACCTGTCGGGACAGGTTTGTACCCAAGGTCCAGTCACTGTAGCTGGAGAGGTGTGAACTCACATGTTCCAAAAAGGCAGCAAGATCATGCTTAGAAGTAAGTCTCAGCAGAAACCAAAGATACTCATATCTAGTATGAAAACACCAATGTCAGCATCACTAGATTTTGTGTTATTTTCTTCATCTGTTAGCTTTCCTGAAGATAAATTACATCTCTTTGCTTTCCGTTTTAATTCTCTTTTCATGAGTGAATAGAATTTTACTTCATATATGTATCACTGTGGATGACGTATTTTTTCCAGAGAGAATTTACTTCTGGTTCTGTCAGGCAGTTAGACTGAGGCAATTAACCTAATCTCATGAGGGATTGAATTGATTTGGAACTGAGCTCTAGTCCTGTGGGTACTGGTCTATTTCTAGCTCATCCTTACTCATAGACCTCACCATGCCCCCAGCTTCTCAGGGTCCTAACCATAAGTCTGGTTACCAGAGCCCATCCTCCCTGGGACACTCCAAACTCTAGTTTTGTCACCCTTGTCCCTGTGAAACCCCAAAAAGGTCTTCTGAGCCCCTCAGCCTCTGCTTTCGCTTTCAGAATTGACAATTGTCTGAAAGGAAAAAGATGAGCCTCAGATACTAGGCTCATTTCTCTTGGCTTCTTTCTTCCTCTAGATCTTACCTAACAAATGTTCACTTCCTTAGTAGCTTTTCAATCCCTTCAAACAGATTTTTAATATTTTGCCTAACTTTCCTAGTTATTCTTAGCAGGAGGTTGTCCAAAACAACTTAGCCACTGCAGGAAGCCAAACTTCATATGATATCCACATACTTCCCTAGAGTGTTATCATTTTAGAATAAGAATTGGTCCTATTTCTCAGGGTCTTTGGTCCCTCCATATTATGAAAGGTCTTATAGCTAACTTCTACATTAATTGTTGCACCTGATGGTTTTTCTCAAGAGCTTTCTGAAAACATAGGCCAATATGGCACATTCTCTGCTCTTGTCCCATTGTCTCAAAGAGAGACCCCAAGTGCAGGAAGTGTTATCTAGTGTGAACACTTGAATGTGTAATATGGAATATGGAATATGAATATGAATGAATGAATATGGAAGTGTTATCTAGTGTGATATATACATCCTCCTCTACACAACCACCACTTTTGTTTTTGATGAGGGCTGTGATTTCCTCCACTCTGCCTGCTGTATAGGTAATGACAAAATGTTAAACTAATGGGGCAGTTGAGGTAAGGTGAGAAGTTTTGAGTGGACCTGACCCACCATTGTGACATGGATTTTCATGTAAGAGAAGAAACTCTCACTCCCCTGCTCATTCCCGAATAGGGTCCACAATGCATTCTGGCTGGCCTCCCACAATCACAACCACCAGATAATGGGTTCCAGACAATCTGGCTCTTATGCAATGTGTCCTTTCAGCTTGTCATCAAATAGGAGACACATTTTGAAAATGGCAGGGGTTATTCAGCTATCATTTGACTTCTCATATTGAAAAAAACCCCAGAATATGTTTTCCAACCCCTCCACTTTACTAACACCTTGAAAGAGGTACAGTCTCCTATCTTCTGATGGGCCTGATATTAGGACCACCTGGGTCCATGGAGCTCATCCAGCTAGTCTCATCCAGCTTGGATTTGGGGAGTACAGGATGGGATAATGATGGAGAAGGACAAGCTTTGTTTCTTCTTTCTATATTTCTTAAATGTGTTGTCATGCTTATGACGATGTCATAGTCCTGGGGTCAGGCCACCAGACCCATTCTTTCGTTTCCTCCCACTGACCGTCAGTTCCATTTCTAGATTGCTCCCCACCAGACTGATTGTCTCCTACCTAGTTAGAGTCTTGGTCTCCTATACTTCCTTCCTCCAGAACATCCTTCAAGATCTCCTAGATGCCAGGCAGGAATCTAGCCCTGGAGATGGCCCACTGGAGCACCACTGGATGAGTCCTCTTTACCTAAGCGGTCATTAATTGTCCTTCTACCTTAGTATCTCACTCTCTGCCTTGGAAAAATTTGACCTCCTCTGATGTTTGTTCCAAATTAGTAAGGAGTAGTCTGGTATTCCTGGAATTGTAATTCTGAGGCACAGCATGCCCCTTGTCCCACTTTTCCTTTTTAATCCACCAGCTGATCCCCTCCAGTGCCCCCAAATAATCACACAGATGCCATCTTCCATTGTGTCTGCAGCTCAAAAGCCACAGAAAGCCCTGGCTGGATTACACCACTCCGGAAACTTAGGAAGTTTCTCATGCCTGCCTCAGTCTTTCCCTGCTAACTTCTTACGCATGAGGTCACTCTGCCCCAGTCTTTTGGCCATTCCACAGGAACAGGGCTGACCACAGGGCTGGTCTGGATTTGAAGACTGGTAGGAATGGCAACTCAGCTATGGAAACTTCTACTTTGTTTCGCCATCCCTTCACCTAGAAAACAACGCAAAGTATATGCAAGCCTTCAAGGATGTCAGGGGCCATGGCTTCACTGGGTCTCCCTTATTTCTCAAAAGGCATGTCCAGAGGTGGGTAGTCTCAGCAGTCTGCAAAAAGACAGGAGTTTCCCAGGTCAGAGGAGCCCAACGTCCAAACCCTGCCGCCTTTTATATCAATTCCAGCTGGGGGCTGGAGCCTGCTGGCCATGCCACCTGGACCTAATGTCCTGGATCCTTCACTTCTTCCTGTGCCACAGTTACAGAGCTTAGTCTTATTTTTACTTTTTATTTCTCTCAGGGTAATGAGGTCTATTCCTTAATAATCTGTTCTCATTCTCCCCAGAGGCTCTTCCAAACTTTCATCTCTTCCCTTTAAACTCCCACCTCTTCTTTCTCCCTCTCAGTAGAAATCTTTGAGTCAGTCCCTGAGAAAATCAAGGCCGTAAGGCGAGAACTCCTTACTACGTCCTACCCATTTACAAACATCTGCTGTCTCAGGAAAACTGGTCCCTTTCCTAAACCTCCACTTGTGCTTTGGGGTCCTTCCTCCTTCTTCCTTCAGTCCTTCACTCCATCACCATCTCTTTTCTCCTCTTTATCTTGAAAATACTCCGGATTCGAAACAGGAGGGAAAAGTGGATTGTTCATTGGCCATAGGAACGTGTAACTGCTAGAACTCATTTTAAACTTGTCTCTATTGATCAGTGACAGCCTTGTATCAGGATCCACATGTGATATTGGGATTTATAAGAAACATATATTTGGTCTTCATCCCAGTTCCTGACACAGAGCTCCTAAAATCCTTCGAATTTCTCTAGGTGACTAGAAATTATGTCTTTTGCTATGTTAATGAGATGGGTTTTAGAAAGCCCCTAGGTAACTTAAGGAGGGGCTGGTTGCCAAGGGAACCAGCCCTGTGATTAGAGGGTTGGAACTTTCAGACTTACCCCCTCATCTTCAGAGAGGGGCTGGAGATTGAGTTCAATCACCAATAGCCAATGATTTAACCAATCAGGCCTATTATTATGAAGCCTCCTTAAAAACCCAAAAGGACAGAGTTCAGAGAGCTTTCAGGTTGATGAACACGTGAAGATTTGGGGACGGTGGTGCTCAGGAAGCATGGAAGCTCTGTGCCCCACATACCTTGCCCTAAGCATCTCTTCCATTTGGCTGTTCCTGAGTTATATTCTTTTATACTAAACTGGTAATATAAGTAAGTGTTTCTCTAAGTTCTATGAACCACTCTAGCAAATTAATCGAAACTAAGGAAGCGGAGTGGGAAATTTAGCAAATTTACAGCCAGTTGGCTAGAAGCACAGGTGATAACCTGGACTTGGGATTAGCATCTGAAGTGTGGGTGCAGTCCTGTGAGACTGAGCCCTTAACCTGTAGGATCGGATGCTGTCTCTGGGTAGACAGTGTCAGAATTAATTGCTTGGTGATGTTGGCAAACAGCCACACATCAGATCATGCCTTTGGAAGCCAGCCCCAAACTTCTGAAATCGGTCAGTCAGCAACAGCTTCACTCCAGTGACTTCAATTCCGTGGCTGATGCTCAACCAATCCCTAAACATCCCCACTTCTGAAAAATTGGCCAAAACTCTATAAAATTAGCAGGAGAGGGGCAACAGTAAATCCATCAGAGGAACAAGCAGCACACGTAGGGCTTACACGCTTCCATCCTCCTCCTGGCCAACTTTCTCCACACCACGTGGGCACCCCAGCAAATTGCTGGGTGGAGACATCCACCTGGGCTCAAACCTCAGCTCCCCCACCTTCCAGCTATGTCACTTAGGACAAGGTACTCAGAGACTAACTGATCTCCTGGAAGATCAGTTAGTAGATCTTCAGTGTAGATCAGTGTAGAGCACATTGCCTGGCTGGCCGCCTTATCTTCTGAAAGGAGCTCCACGATGTTATTAAGCCAACAACTGGCCTTCTTTACTGCACCCCTCGAATCCACTACAGCCTGCTGGCAACCAACTCTCAAAACAAAATCCACGTGTATGCACTTGGAGTGTGCTAAAGTCACGACGATGACCGCGATGAACCAGAAAGACGAAAAGTCTCATTTTCTCTTGTTCCGGATCCTGCAATGTCATCTCATGGTGGTGAGAATTTTAAAAATACTCTGCCTAAAAAGACCCATGGAAGTCTGCTCCCTTATCTCCGAATCTCCACCTCTGGAGCAAGAGATGATTACAGGTGCCTTCAGCAACCTATTCTTTTATAATAGCAGGGAGGGTGGGGCTGGGGGCAGGGGGAGTTCTCAGCAATGCAGCTGCCTAGCTGCAAAGATTTTGATATCATTGCACAGAAAAACATATGCTGTATGAAAATTATGCCCTTTCTGATGAAGAGGGAAGAGCACAGGATCTCTGCTAGCCTGCATGCCCTCTCTGTAACTGAATGCGGGCAGTCAATGCCTCTGTGGGAGGTTTGACCCAAACACAATACAAGCTCTGGGTCTCAGGTGAACTTACTTCTCACCCAGCACTGGTCTCCCATTGCTCCCCACCTCTCCCCACGGAGGTGCCCTCCACTAAGCTGTGCTGTCTGACCCTTCTCACCTCCCAGCACCTCGGCTCCCCACTCCCCTTCCAGAACCTTTGGGGTCTTCCTCTCATGTGTGTCTTCCCCTCTATGAAATGCCTAGCAGCTGGGCCTGGGGAAGGTGCTCCTGGACAACTGGCCTTCCACCCCTTCCTGCAGGGAACGTGCTGGGTGTCCTGCATCAGCTCCTCCCATCAGGTGGGTGGGCAGGCTTATGGCCAAAGGCTCCAGAGGACAGCAAATGGTTATGCACCCCCTGCCTCCCGTGAGAGGGCAAAGAAAGCATCTCGTGCCTGGTGGAATCCTTGCACTTAACTAGAGCTGGACATCCCCATGGTGAACTCTGGGGATCTGGGAAGCAGTTCCTCCACCAGGGACCACCAGGGAACATGCTTTATCATCTCTTGCTTTATGCAGCTGCCTCAGTACATTCCATATGCTCTACCATTAAAGGAGATTTCTTCTGTTGGCATCTTTTCATCAATTATATTGCTATCTCTTGGTGACAACCACAAACTCTTCAGTCAACCTCTCTGCCACCTCCATCGCTATCTTTGTGTGCACTGCTGTACCTCCCTAGGGACAGTCCTTGGATGAGTCCCCATCTGTCCCTATAATGCTCAACTCTCCAAAAGGAACTCTCAGCTCCAACTGAGTCAGTGTCTTTCTGGTCTACCATTTATAAGTGGTTGATGCCACTTATGCCCAATTAGCAGAAGACCACCCATCCAGAGGTCCTTCCTAATTCTTCAGTCTGTTGATTTTCTATTTACCCTGGTCCTCTCTCTGCACGCTTATACATTTTAATGCTTATGGTCCCAATTTCATATAGGAATTCTGCCTAAACATACAATTAAAGTTAATAAAGATGATTATATTGAGAATCTGAAAATCAACCTTGATGGAGGAGGAATAAGGTTTGGAAGGATTTACGAGCACTTTAAGACACGCAGAATAGGTTGTTAAAAGGTACCTATTATTTTATGTGGTGACTCTGGGAGTACATGCGAAGGATAACCCTTGTCCAAGTCCTACTCTTGAGACGGAACATGTAGGAGCCATGACAGGTAATGAAGCCAAAATAAATAATAAGCAATTAGAGGCAAAATGCAGCGGCTTTCAATATACTATTAAAAGTTGGTCCAAAACTCTTTGGTGAGTTAGTTCATTGGTAACGAGTACAGCTGCAGCTCTCTTTAATCACCATACATTTATCCTAAGACTCCTAGAGAACAGTAGTTTGAATTTCAGATATTCAAATTTAGGCAATTCTGAGATGTCTTTGCTGGAAAGTGTCAGAGAAAAAATCAAACTTCCTCAGCTTACCTTCTCATGGCCAGGGTTCTTCACAATCCACATTCTTCAGAGTGATTACAAAAGAATTTCCTTCAAAGGACTGAATACATTTCTTTGGGAGAAGAGATTTACATTTAAAATGGTGTTTAAAAAAATTTCCATTTAATTACTATAGTTTTTTTTTTTCAGTTTCCAATTATCATTCTCAGCACAGCCTACTTACTCACTCACCATAATTTCTAAGCAAGTACTTCTATACTTGGGATGATTTTTCGTTAAGGCAATCGAAGATAAATGTTAGGAACAAATTCAGGGGGAAAAAAAACAAACTATTTTCTGCTGAATGTGCCAAAAGTGGCGAACATGCCTTATTTTGGATAATCTTCTGCCTTACAAGCTTAGCTAAGTAGACAGGGCCAGAAAGCTTGATGTATTATTTCCTCACATGATAGTTTTTTTCTTCCCTTCTAGCTATAGCAAAGTTCCACAGGCAATTCTTTTCTAAAGGAATCACAAAAGCTTTTCTCTACGCTTCTGCCTAAAAGCTATTTTTCACATCAGAATTTGGGGATAACATTCAAATGAGTCATTTCAGTATGATGTAACCCACCTTACAGCATCATGGAAAACAGGTCCTGCCTTCCTGTAGGTTCAGACATATGAAGAAAGTCCAGAAGTAGTTATTTTCCTCCTCACTTTTATAGCCCTGGAACCGACTCCATAATTTTCCTTTTTTTTGGGGGGGGGGCGGGGGGTTATGTGGTTCATCTTTTGGTTCTTTTTCCTCTTTGTTCCATCATTTCAAAAAGCTATCTTTAAAAACACCCTTCCTTTAGAGTGACCTTCCTGTAAATTTTTCCCTTATAGGTCTATCTGCAATGCACTTCAGCTGGGTTTTTCATCTGGAGCAGGCATTAGTGACTTAACCTCTCTCCAGTCTACCTTGTTCCCATCACCTTGCTGGAGAACTTTATTTCAATTCCTGTTAATTTTTAGGTGGACCACTAGTATTGCCTGGAGAATACATCTCGTGTTCCTATTTTCTATTAGTGGATAATTGCCTCATGAGTTCCTACTGTTTGCTGTAGCCCAGGTTAAGAATTCCCTGTCTTAAGATTTGTCACCTCCCACTGCTTTCCATCAATTTAGGGTCAGAATTTTCCTTTATCTACATCTACCACCCATCCCCAGTCTTTGTGGATGTCTGGAAGAACAGAGATTTTCCTGGTCTGACCCATAGTTTTGGCCCAAGCTATAGCTGAATGAACCAACTGCATCACCAATTAAAAGAGTGAGGACTTCTGGTCATGCCGTCACTGCATCGCGGCGTTTCTTCCTCAAGCCGTGTGGCTGACAGGGACTTGGTGCTCCGGCCAGGTGTCAGGCCTGGGGCTCTGAGGTGGGAGAGCCGAGTCCAGGACACTGGGCCACCAGAGATCTCCTGTCCCCACATAATATCAATCGGCAAGAGCTCTCCCAGAGATCTCCATCTCAATGCTAAGACCCAGCTCCACTCAACGACCAGAGAGCTCCAGTGCTGGATACCCCATGCCAAACAACTAGCAAGACAGTAACACAACCCCACCCATTAGCAGAGAGGCTGCCTAAAATCATAAGTTCACAGACACCCCAAAACACACCACTGGACGTGGTGCTGCCCACCAGAAAGCCAAGATCCAGCCTCATACACCAGAACACAGGCACCAGTCCCCTCCACCAGAAAGCATACACAACCCACTGAACCAACCTTACCCACTGGGGGCAGACACCAAAACAATGGGAACTACAAACATGCAGCCTGCGAAAAGGAGACCTCAAACGCAGTAAGTTAAACAAAATGAGAAGACAGAGAAATATGCAGCAGATGAAGGAGCAAGAAAACCCCCCACCAGACCAAACAAATGAAGAGGAAATAGGCAGTCTACCTGAAAAAGAATTCAGAGTAATGATAGTAAAGATGATCCAAAATCATGGAAATAGAATGGAGAAAAAAACAAGAAACGTTTAACAACGACCTAGAAGAACTAAAGAACAAACAAACAAAAGATGAACAACACAATAAATGAAATTAAAAATTCTCTAGAAGGAATCAGTAGCAGAATAACTAAGGCAGAAGAAAGGATAAGTGACCTGGAAGATAAAATAGTGGAAATAATTACCACAGAGCAGAATAAAGAAAAAAGAATTGTGGACAGTCTCAGAGACCTCTGGGACAACATTAAATGCACCAACATTCGAATTATATGGGTCCCAGAAGAAGAAGAGAAAAAGAAAGGGACTGAGAAAATATTTGAAGAGATTATAGTCGAAAACTTCCCTAATATGGGAAAGGAAATAGTCAATCAAGTCCAGGAAATGCAGAGAGTCCCATACAGGAAAATCCAGGAGAAACATGCCAAGACACATATTAATCAAGTGATCAAAAATTAAACACAAAGAAAAAATATTAAAAGCAGCAGGGGAAAAGCAACAATTAACATACAAGGGAATCCTCATAAGATTAACAGCTGATCTTTCAGCAGAAACTCTGCAAGCCAGAAGGGAGTGGCAGGACATATTTAAAGTGATGAAAGGGAAAAACCTACAACCAAGATTACTCTGCCCAGCAAGGATCTCATTCAGATTTGAGAGAGAAATGAAAACTTTTACAGACAAGCAAAAGCTAAGAGAATTCAGCACCACCAAACCAGCTTTACAACAAATGCTAAAGGAACTTCTCTAGGCAGGAAACACAAGAGAAGGAAAATACCTACAATAACAAACCCAAAACAATTAAGAAAATGCTAATAGGAACATACATATCGATAATTACCTTAAATGTAAATGGATTAAATGCTCCAACCAAAAGACATAGACTGGCTGAATGGGTACAAAAACAAGACCCATATATATGCTGTCTACAAGAGACCCACTTCAGACCTAGGGACACATACAGACTGAAAGTGAGGGGATGGAAAAAGATATTCCATGCAAATGGAAGTCAAAAGAAAGCTGGAGTAGCATTCTCATATAAGACAAAATAGACTTTAAAATAAAGACTATTACAAGAGACAAAGAAGGACACTACATAATGATCAAGGGATCAATGCAAGAAGAAGATATAACAATTGTAAATATTTATGCACCCAACATAGGAGCACCTCAATACATAAGGCAGATGCTAACAGCCATAAAAGGGGAAATTGAGATTAACACAATCATAGTTGGGGACTTTAACACCCCACTTTCACCAATGGACAGATCATCTAAAATGAAAATAAATAAGGAAACAGAAGCTTTAAATGATACATTAAACAAGATGGACTTAATTGGTATTTATAGGACATTCCATCCAAAAACAACAGAATACACTTTCAAGTGCTCATGGAACGTTCTCGAGGATAGATCATATCTTGGTTCACAAATCAAGCCTTGGTATATTTAAGAAAACTGAAATCATATCAAGTATCTTTTCCAACCACAACGCTATGAGACTAGGTATCAATTACAGGAAAAAAAACTGTAAAAAATACAAACACATGGAGGCTAAACAATACACTACTTAATAACCCAGAGATCACTGAAGAAATCAAAGAGGAAAACAAAAAATACCTAGAAACAAATGACAATGAAAACACCATACAACCCAGCAATCCCACTACTGGGCATATACCCTGAGAAAACCATAATTCAAGAAGAGTCATGTACCACAATGTTCACTGCAGCACTATTTACAATAGCCAGGACATGGAAGCAACCTAAGAGTCCACTGACAGATGCATGGATAAAGAAGATGTGCCACATACAAACAATGGAATATTACTCAGCCATCAAAAAAAACGAAATTGATTTATTTGTAGTGAGGTGGATGGACCTAGAGACTGTCATACGGAGTGAAGTAAGTCAGAAAGAGAAAAACAAATACTGTATGCTGACACATACATACAGAGTCTAAAAAAAAAAAAAAGGTTCTGCAGAACCTAGTGGCAGGACAGGAATAAAGGTGAAGATGTAGAGAATGGACTTGAGGACATGGGAAGGGGGAAGGGTAAGCTGGGACAAAGTGAGAGAGTGGCATGGACATATATACACTACCAAATGTGAAATAAATAGCTAGTGGGAAGCAGCCGCATAGCACAAGATCAGCTCGGTGCTCTGTGACCACCTAGAGGGGTGGGATAGGGAGGGTGGGAGGGAGACGCAAGAGGGAGGAGATATGGGGATATATGTGTATGTATAGCTGATTCACCTTGTTATATATACAGCAGAAACTAACACAACATTGTAAAGCAACTATACTCCAATAAAGATGTTAAAGAAAATGGCCCCCAAGGAAAAAATAAATAAAAGTGTGTACCTGGATCCTGTTTTTTAGGAATCTTGTTCTCTACCTCTCTTGCTTTCAAGCTTCTAAAAATCTTAACATCTGTATCAGTCCTTCCTGGATTCTCTGATCTCTACACGAGGTTTCTTAGGTCCTGACAATTCTTGGCCATGTGACTTGCTTCCTTCATCATCCATTTTCTGGGCATCCACTCTGAGCTGGAGGTCCCGCCACAGGGAAGTAAGATTCTAGCGTAGGACAATTTTAGAAAGTGGTGACCAATGCTGACACACACTTACAAACTAAGTGGGTGGTAGCCTTGGGAGATAGTAAAAATGGTTATTTCTACCTGGCTCCTGGCACATGGTAAGCACTAGGTTATTAGCTCGATGTTTAGAAATACTCTACAGTAGTACATTTTTAATTTTATTTAAAATTTTTAAATTTTTTTTCCTCTTTGGCTGAGGACTGTTTGTACTGTCTTATTAAAATACTGTATGGGCTTCCCTGGTGGCACAGTGGTTGAGAGTCCACCTGCCGATGCAGGGGACGCAGGTTCGTGCCCCGGTCCGGGAAGATCCCACATGCCGCGGAGCGGCTGGGCCCGTGAGCCATGGCCGCTAAGCCTGCGTGTCTGGAGCCTGTGCTCCGCAACGGGAGAGGCCACAACAGTGAGAGGTCCACGTACCGCAAAAATAAATAAATAAAATAAAATAAAATAAAATAAAATAAAATACTGTATCTGGAACTATTCTAGGTTAAAGGAAACTGAAGATGCATGACAACTAAATGCATTGCTTATCCCTGGATTAAGAATAATTCTCAAGGCCATTCTTGGTACCAAGGGGGAGGATTTCATCTGGACTATATATTAGGTAATAGTATTGTATCAATGTTATATTTCTTGAGTGTGAGCAGTGTATTGTGGTTATAAGAATGTCCTTGTTTCAAAATATGGAGTGTCATAATGTAACTTACTTTAGGATAGTTCAGAAAAAATTCCATCTCTGTATCTATAGGGAGAAGTACACACACACACACACACACAAACACACACACTCAGAGTGGCACAGAGAATGTGGCAAAATGTGAACGGAAAACGTAGGTGATAGGTATATGAGTGTTCATTATGTTATTCTTGCGTTTATTCCATAGCTTTGAAATTTTTCCATATAAAAAGTTGGGGAAAAGCAAAAAAGATTAAAAAACGAAATACTTTGAAACTACCTTAAGTGATTTTTGAAGAAAAAGTCAGAGAAGAGAAGAAAGAATTGACACATCAGTTCTGAAACCAAACACAAATACTTTTTATTTATGGGGTATTGTTTTACATCAATTCCATTAAAACCTAAAACCAGTTTGCTGTACTCAAGTTAGATGGCATAACAGTATTTCAGTTAAGCTGGGAGTCACAGGACTTGCACACGTTTATGAAGGTAATGCAAATACTGACGACACGAAGCATTCACAGTTACAGGTTAGCTGCTGTTCACTAACAGTAACCCCCAAGAGAAATGACTTCATGAAAAAAAGCAACCCACGTTTTGGTCTCATTTACAGACACCCAACCTTTCAGCTGGTCAATGAATTCTATACATTTATTATACAACGTATGAAAGAATAAAAGATAAGGCGTACAGAGGTATTTTAGCAGTTGTAAGAATAAAAACCAAGGGCACAAACTAACTTTTAAAGCTTTCTGTATAAACTTCAAAAGCACTGTTAAGATGGAGACTGAGAGGCAACAGAAGTTTGTTGTTAATCCAGAATCTAGAGGTCTGTCTAGTCAGATTTATAAAAACTTAATTCAGAGGTCATGCTTCAAATAAGCTGCATGTAATGTTATAGAAAGTGTTTATGGCAAATCAAATAAGGAAATTTCCAACCTACCGCAGCAGTAAACATCTAAAAGTTGCATTCTATTATGACAGAGTATTGCAACGTGGAGTTCAAAACATGATGGAAAGAGAAAGTGGGGAGACGTAGGTGAGAAAGAAAAACCAGAAAAAGGCACCCTCATTCACTTGGCATTCACCCATAAACAAGTGCTTATGTAACTGAGGGACATTTTTAAGAAAAAGTATCTTATTACCCTGGCCCCTCTTCTTCCCCTTAAAAATAACTGCACAGAATCAAGAAAACCAAGGGCAAGCACTCTGCAGTCACAATGATTTATTTTTCAAGGGAGTTCAAAGATTACTTGGACTTCTCTAAATACGCAAGATTATCCCTTTGGAATACTTATTTCCATATTAGGTACATCATGAAATAGTTTTTACTTGGCTTTTCCAAAACCCCTATCATCAAAATGTCCATTGTGGTTAAAATGTAACATCTTCCCTGTAACAATCCTTTCATTTTAGGATTAACTGTGCTTTAGTGTTTAAAAAATTCTCCAGTTTCTAACGATACCTTTTAAACCAATTTCATCTATGATTTATATTTGCTTTAAACAAAACTAGAGTTGATCAAATTTAAGAACTGCTGCCTTTAAAGTGTAATTTGTTAACTTTATGGGATCCTTTTGAAAATGACTCAAGTTTTCAACAGATTGGAACCTGCCTATGGCCAATCGCCACTGGAGTAGCAGGCGCCCGTCAGAACGGAAGCCCTTTCAACGCGTTGGTCTCAGGAGCAGTGCTTGCTCAACATCTTCTATCCTTTGCAGATAGGAATTTGTGCAAACTGGTGCAAACTGGTATGAATGTGTAAGGTAGAAGGGAGTCTACAACTTCTCAACAAGGAATGGTTAAGTATGCTTAATCACTACAGAGTTTTTCCAACTTCTGGTTTATTTCACAGCAAACCAAACCTTTCTATTCAGTAGAAAAAGGAAGTAATTTCATTCTACCATATGATTTTGTATATGCACACACACTGTATATACATACAAAATTCCTGTCTTTGGTGGTTCAGTTAGGGAAAAAAATAATATATGAAAATCTGAACACTGTTGGCAAAGAAACTGTGAAATCATGGTCAAGAGTAGCACTGTCGGTGTGCTTTACTCATTTAATGCCATTTAGAGGTTCACATTTGACCCAAAAGGTTTTGGGGCCAGATTTTGAAATAATCGGAACCTCTCCCAACCTCTGCATGTTCAATCATGGATTTTGCTCACAACTAGGCATTCACTTGTTTAAATGCACCATTAGCTTTCACTTTGTTTAAGTCATTAGACTTTTGTGTTTTCACAAAACTTTAGGGACTAAATTAGTCATTCAATAGCACCAGATAGTTGAGGGAGAAACATGTTGTTTATACATTTCCTTGAGAAGGGTAAGACAAGGGGAAAAAAAAAAGAAGACATAAAATACAAACCTAAAACTACCGTCCTGTTTACTCTTGTTTCCTCATCCACATAAATAATGGCTATCACCTCTCTGTACACATTACTCAGGTAATGATGAGCGGCCCCTCCAGGAAAGGTCCTACCGTGTAATAGAGATTTTAGCTCAATGCTGGTGGTGTCGTGTCCACTGCCTGCAATGGACATTCTGCCAGTAAAAGCCTAGCGTGAAAGAAACAAAAATGGAAAACAAAACAAAACACCTCTCACTTATAGTATAGTTCTTTCCGCCTCAAAACTAGAGAATTAAACACCATGAAAGCTTAGCTAAAAATTCAAGCCACAACTAAAAGTGCTCCGCAGTTATAAATTGCCAGCAAACCATTAGGTTTTCATGGAGGTGGCAAAATAAATTTTACTTAGAATGGCATAGAAAGCATCAGCAGACCAAACACTGACTAGAAGAATGCAAAAGGAAAAAAAAAAAAACACTAAAAAAGTGTACAAAAGTTTAAAACCAATGAAAAAAAAAAGATGCAATTTTAATTTGTTCATCTGTACCTATAGTCAAACCATGCTAGCTTTCACATTAGAAAATCAAAACCTATACCCTGCATGGTGGAAATGATTTGTGGCATAGTATGTGTCTGTATGTTCAATTATTCTAACTTCCAGCATTTAAAAATACTAATACTTAAGTAAACCAAATTATATTTGGCATATGCCTCTGAAAAGTTATGACTCCCACCTCCTTCCAAAGTTGGCCTCTTAAACAATAAGGTTAATTCTGGCAACATTTGCATATGGTAACAGTTGTTCTGTCTTGTTTTCTGAAATGCTACATTTGAGACCAAATAAATGTATAATTGGTTCATCTGAAAAAAGGGACTAGAAATATGCCACAAAAATTATTTTACAATACATTTTTGCAGAAATAATCTCTAGGTGAAGCTTCTTCTTTTTATACACATATACAAAATTTAAACAGCAATATACACATAATCACAGTGAGGACGTTGGCAAATTCACCAATCTGTAGTGTAAATACAAACTGCAAAGCAGCCTTCCAAGAGAACAATGCTACACAGCAAGCAGAGCTGGCCCATTCAATAGCAAACACCAACACGTCCCTGCCAAAGGGAGACAGTGCAAGAAAAGCAGCATGCGCTTGGATACAAACAGCAATTTATGGCTAATGGTTGACATAACTGTGGTAACAGTGACTCTCTCGCTGCTATGCATAAAGTCCTAGGACATCTGTTTGTCTTTATACCATTCCACAAACTCGTCCAACAAAACTGGCCCTGAAGAGAGAGAGAGAACAACACGGCTATGAGGCTTCTCACAATGAGGCAGATGAGCAAATGTGCAGGGGCGGGGGGAGGGCGGGGGAACACCTGCCCGGTACTTACATGCTCCATCTTCATCGTAGTTGCTGAGGTCAAGGTTAATTGTTCTGCTAAACTCTAGCACATTGCACCACTGGTCTTTGTTAATAACTTTATATTTTGATTGCTGATGGAGGGAAAAGTAGTATGAATTACTGACACACCAATTAACAAATGAGATGGTTTCAATTGCTGTAACAATCAACTTAATAAAGTTCACGAAGGTTAACTCTTTCCATCTGAGGTACGTTAAGCACCAATCTAACCACTGGACCACCAGGGAAGTCAGCACTAATCTAGGAGAAGGGTGAGAGAGAGCAAGAGGGGGGCTTCAGGTGACAATTTTCATTATAAAAATATTATGGGGGCTCAACACAAAACAACAAATACATCAAAGAAACACAATTTTACATCCCCAGAAGTGAAATTTCTAAACGGCAGAACCCCTTTTACGTAAAAGAGCGATAATTCCTATCCCACAGAGATGTGGCAAGGATTTAAAGAGATAACTTCTCTAATTCACGTAAAGTACTTTATTTAGTGCTTGGCACACAGTAAGTGCTAAATAAAGAGTTGCTCCCATTAACATCCTCTGACATGAACGGCATGCTCACTGTCAAGCTGTTAGCTTACAGCGCACGCAGTGGTGGGCTGACTCAACGAGACCTTGCTAAGTGCTGCAAGCGGTCTCAGGACCAGGCCGTCTAGCCACTGAAGAGTTACTGCTCTAATAATTCAGAACTTGAGTCTGATCATAAAAGAACTCAGAATAGCGATGAACTAGTTTTTCTCTTCCTCCCAGACAAGAAATACGCCACATGCATATTTTAAAATACAGTATTCCTGTATAAAGATTTAAAAATAAAACCCAGTCCAACAATGTTTAAAAATCCTCGCCACCAAAATCAGGAACACTGGAAAACAAAACAACTACTTAAAAGCAAAGAGAGCTGCACCAACGGTTTGGAGGATGCAAACACAAGAAAAGCTCAAATGAAAGGATTATTGTGCCCTTTTCAAAGAAAAATGCAAACTAATATAAGAGAGAGAACAAAGCACAGACCACAAGTTTAACTTTCTAAGCAACTAAAAGCAAAACCCAGTCACCGAAACAGTTGATGGTGCTCCTGGAACTGTGCGAAGTCAAATTTGCTGGCGGCAAGGTCTTCAGCTACAGAACCCTTCACACCCGGGCTCAAATTCTGCCCAACTCTTTGAGAATAGGAACCTGTTTCTACTCATTTTCCAAACAAAGCTAACACTTCTGAAGGTTGTCAGAGAAACTGGAACAGATCACCGGTAAATATGGGTTGTCACAAGTACAAGTAAACAAGTACTTCTTATATTAAAAACTAGTTTTTATACCTTCCTTCAGGAGTCCCAGTTAATAATGCTAAAAGCAATTTTTAATAATAGTTCTCAAAGAATCCTATCAGTTGGAGGTTTTTCTGGACCATTACACCAAGTAAGTTGTAAGGAAGATCATTTCAAGAGTGAAGCTGGAGTCAGGGGAACGCCCAGGATCTTCTCAAAGATGCAACACCCTAATCCTTTCAAGCAGAAAGCATTTTTTAAAGGGGCCTGGGACTAGAGGGCAAGAAGGATGCTCTATATGACATGACAACCCATGTAACTCAAACTTACATCTCAGATTCTTTCAGGTCCTTCAGAATTATTACACTGCAACAAAGCCAGTTCTTAATAACCAACAGCTCAAAATTTCTATCACTAATACTTAAAGCAAACGAACGACAATGAGAGAGGAAAGTGCTGGATTACTTCTAACACAAATGTGAAGAAAATTTAAACTGCAGGAGATGCTGTCTGAAGGAGTTTGCCACTTAGATTGATCTAGGTCCCCAAGTTACTTGGAGATAAGCATAGATAAGAATACATTACAAACTTAAGTTAGTGAGAAGGCAGGTGGCTGTCCTCTAACCTTTGCTTCATAAAAGTAGAACTTCACCTAAAGCCACAGAAGAAAGTAAATCTTGTTTTACTCTTTTTATAAAGAGCAGGAAATCTAAACAAAAAGAAGCTTTTAAAATGGGGACAAGAGAGGAAAGGACAGAGCCCCGCTGTCTCTGATGCGTTTGCACTGGGGAGCGATGCGGCACATGCAATGCACACACAGGCACACTCAGAACGCAGGGAAGTGCTCACTGACAGCAATTACGTCACCACAGTTCCTACAGGCAGAAAAGTACAACAAACAGAAAATTACATAAAAGAGTTAAATCAAGTATACTTGGTTGTTCTAAGCAAGCAAACATACATTCCATAAAATAACAATTTAGTACCTCTAAGAATTGGTGAAAAACTGGAAAAAGGGGCCAGATTTTTCCTAATAACAGTCCCAACATGCACTTGGCAGTGTTTATGTCTAGGCTGCGCTGGTCCTTTTCCTGTTTAACAAACAAAAACAAGGATGAGCCAGGTGCCCCCAAATAATAAATCCCAATAATCCAAATTTCTGTTTTACTTCCAACAAAAAATTAGTAAACAGCTCATGTATCATACACTATAAAAACCCACAATCCAGACTAAGGTGGGGGAGGGGAGGTAGTCAGGACACAGTGGGAAGAGTAAACGGTTTTGTACTATATAATTTTACTGTGAGAAAGAGTCATGTCAACTGAATGATCAATCTAATGCAAAATACATTAGTTACATGGTAACAATCTCTATGATTATTTCATGCGATAAATAAAAATCTGTAACTTGCTGTTTGACATTTATGATTATTATCAACATCATAATTACTGATCCCAAAGCCCATAACTTGACGAAATGGAGTTTAAAAGTTTCTAATTCCATGCTTAGGAATCAGGTTTCCTTGATAAAAATCATTTTTCCACCAATTTTTATTTCTTTGGTAAATGTTTTTCTTATAATCTAAAAATGTTGTTAAATTGAGCTCATAATGAATGCTGGGGCTCTGGAGGGTCTTCCCAAATCAGAGGATGCATTCACTCCCCCACTCTGGGGGAAAGCAGTCTGTCTACCTGTTACAGTCCTTCTTACCTTGGAGTCGCTGGATGTGAAATCTCCTAGCAGAACACCCCTAACTAACAGCCAAGTGAAAGACAACATTGCATAAGGAATCCAGAAAAGACATTTACATAAACCTGAATATGGGCAGATTAAGCTCATTTTACTTATACTTGCAATTAAGAATCCTAATTTCTCACTGATCTTTCTTACAAATTTCCATTCGGGAACTACAGGTGGGCAGTTTCTATGCAAAAGGACAGAGGACGTGGGACCCTAGGTGGTAACTATATATATCCAGAGCTAGCCTCCTCGTGGTATCTCAACTTCAAAGAAAGTTTGCAAAAGTACTTTTCTACAGAGGGAAAAGGAAAAGTGCCTGGCTATCCCACGTGGGGTGGAATCTAGATGTTCACCAAATTACGGGGTGATGCCGTGACCACCACTGTCAGCCACATATGCAGCTACACACACCTCCCCAAAAAATTGTTACCGCAAGGATTCTAACAGTGAAGTGCTCTTTAGTATACAGAGAATTTCTGGCCGTGACACTGAATTTTAAAGTGACGGACTTAAACAATACAGCAAATGTAAGGGCCTAACTCAACAGCCAACAAAGTAGATGAAGATTCGGGAAGATATGTGATGGGTCTGTCTTTTGGTCCTGGTTGTACAGCACAACGACCGTTCACCAACAGACCAGGCCAGATGGCTCCGAGTCACCCTTCCCTGTTCTGGCCACACAACTGAAGTCTGAGGATGGCGGGGGACCCCAACTCCCACAGTTCAGTGCAAATAGGGGCCTCCTCTCTACAGCCTGCTCTGCTGTCCCCGACCACGCATATCACCCTGCTCAGGGCTGCAGTACTCACTCCGTGGAGAGGATGACGGCAGGAAAGGTGCCCTCGAGGGGGCCCACCTTCTGCCACCAAGCCTCACAGGTCTGTTGCACTGGACGGGCTCTTGCTTCTGCGGTGCACTGTGCAAGGAAACGGAAAGCTTCCTCTCACCGTGTCACATGGGTCTGGCAGCAACGGCACACCCCGCTATGGAGCATCCACAAGGAAAACGAGGGAACTGTTGAAAACACACGCGGCACCACAGGACCGGGCCCCAGGTCACCTGCTGAACAACAGCTCGGGCAGCACTGGGCTGAGGGCACGGGCGCTCTGGAAATGCTCTCCCTTCGAGGAGTTTGTAATCCTTCACTCAACCTAAAGTCCCTAGTCTTGCCCTGATAACATACTGTGCCTTCTTCCAACATCATCCATGTCCCCGTCACAATGGACATACACTAAGGTGACAAAAAAAAAAGATACAAAGGACCTGGACAGACTCTTTGAAACAGTGCAATCATCTGACAAACTGATGATCATGAAGGATTTCAATGCATGTGTTTGGCAGCGATGCCAAAACATGGATGAAAGGCATCAGACTCACAGGACTGGAAAGCTGAACAGCACTCACTTACTCCTGCTCTGCAAGGGTGCCAGCCAGCAGCTCGCAATCACTAACACCATCTTCTGCCTAGCAAATAAGAGAGAGATATTATGGATGCACTTGCGATCTGAACAGTGGCATCTCGCTGATAACCAACATTGCCTGTGGGTGGATGTGAGGCTACGTGCAAATGACCATGACTGGGAGCACTCCGAATTCCTGGGGACAGCACAGCTGAGAGACCCCAGAGCAAACAGCTACTAAACAGCAAAATGGAGACATGCCCAGGGGGTTCTCTGACAATGATCCTAATGGCATTCTCAAAGGGCTTCCCAATTAAAAGTGAAATGAATCTCCCAGAATGCTATGAAGCAGCCATCAACATTACAAGTATTAAAAAAATCACCTTAACAAATTCAAGGAATACAGCAAAGACATCTAGAACCCCCTCGCAGGAAATTCAAATAGTACACTGTCAACACCAACGCTGTGACTCTGCTCGTGGAGCACCAGGGAGCGAGTGGCAGATTTCTGCATCTCAAGGTCAGAATTTAAGCAGAAAGGACCTTGAGACAGGCTGTCCAGAGTAAATAAGCATCCCCTGAAGGCCCACTGAGGTTAAGGGAGAAGAAGTGAAACTTTTCTCCCTGCCCACCTCTTAACCCAACTTTCATTTTCTAAGATAACAAAATAAAAAGCAATTTTATTTTTCAAATAATAATAGGAACTGAACAGGTTCTATACACACACCAAAGACGTACTAACCCCCTACAATACACAACTAGATTCTGCCTTGTGGTCTTCCTTAAACACAGATTTTTAAATTCAGTTACAGATGAGATCAGTCCTCTTATTTGCAGCTGCAAGACCAAAGGATCCTTCTCTGAATATTCTATGGAGCTATGTTTCGTATATGGAATGCACTACTCAAGCTAAAGACTACTAACACCTAATGTAGAGTAGAGAATAATGAAGTTTTACCAAGTTCTGATTTGACATTCAAAAATGAAAACAAATATTGCCTTTGTTTATGTAAGACTGTTCCAACACAGGTCTTCCTGTAACATGTGAAAACTAAGCATTTTTTTCTTAAATGGCACCAATGACACAAACTGAATCAAAGTAATTAAACAGTTAATTGTCAATATGCAAATATAAATATGATATTACAAAAATTAATCTTCAAACATCTAGGTATCCAGATACGCTGTATCACCGACCCTTGTGTCAAATGATCTACTTCCAGTTTTCACAAAGTTTTAATAGCTTAAAGACTTGCACTTGAAAAGGGGAATGCTGAATTACTAAAATTATAAAGAAAAAATCTTCAACATTCAAAAAGAAATCCTTAAGATTTTCGAGAGAGACTAGATGAACTTGAGAAACAGTATATAAATGCCCATGATCACAAACATTTTAAATGGTGACAACCAAGTCAGAAATCAGTACATGAAATCAAAAGGCCTTCACTGAAGACCTGTAATATATAGGTCATGGAACTCTCATTTGAGACCACAGGATTACAAAATAGAGAAAATGCAGTCTTCCTTACCACAGTTCAACAAACATAAGGCAAAAATAGAGAGCGCTAAAGAACTCAAATCTTCAAGTGGTTGTTTACAAAGCTGAAAATACAGCAAATCAGTTTTTTGAATGAGAGTTGTTTTCTTTTTTTTAAATACACATTAGAAACAAGCAAAAAGGTCATAAAACCCATGAGTGCCCTCCCACTGGGAAAAGTGAAACTAAACCATGATGCTCTTAGAACTTACCCCAGCATAGTTTTCAAATAACAATGTTTGCAAGGCAATTACTTGATTAAGCTCAACTACTGACAATTCCTTTAAAACAAAAGAAAAAGAAAGATCTGCCAACAGGCGTAGCCTCTCCACAGTGTTTTGTTTGGCATAGATTCTATTACTGTATGCACTACTCTTGGAAGGTAAATTATTATTTGAAACCTAAGTAATGTCAGCGAAGAATAATTCAACAACTATTTCTAATTCTGTGGTTAACTTTTACTGAGAACTTAAACTGAGCCAGAAACTGTTTTAAGTGCCTCATACTTCAAACTCATTTAATACAACAACCGCATTTGGATAGGCATTGTTATAATCCCCAATTTATAAATAAGGAAACTGAGGCACAGGAATGAAATGACAATCGATAAGAGCTGGGGCTTGAACCAGGAGTCTGATTCCAAGCCTGAGCATTTCATCGTGTACCACCAATCCACCTCCCCGAGAAGGAAGGGGGGAAGACAGCTCTCAATGTTAAGAGACACACAGTCCAATTCGCTTTACAAACAACTGCTAAGCAAATCTGGGCAATAACCAAACAGTAATCTTAAAGGTAAAGCTGACAAGATGTCCCGGGTAACAGACCTCAGATTAGATGACGACATATTCTTCCTACTTCTGTCCTCGCCCAGGCCCACCTTCTGTTTTCCTCATAATTTACAATGAAAGTACAAGGTAGAAGTAGAGAGGAGTACGTACGTGTGTGTGTCTGGTGCGTTGGGGGTTGTGTGGAAAGGGAAATTAGACAAACACAACCGTTAAGAAGTAAGAAACTGACTCAGGTTAGAAGAGAAAAATGAATCAAATGGTCAGAGCAGATGTCAGATTAGAGCCAGGCAGAGTTCTCTGATAACAGGGGGTGCTGAACACAAGACCCAGCAAAATTTTCCTCCGCAAATTCTATGAGTAACATCCACAACCATTCCATTAAATGGAAGTGACGTAGACGTTAGCTTTCACCTGTGACGTCCTACACTTTCTTGAAACACCTCCTCAGAAACTAAATAAAAGCACTGGTAGCTGGAAAAGTGGGCGCCATCAAGGGACAGGCTGTGAGGACTGACTTGTAACAAGAGATTAACTGTCACAGGATCACCTCTCAGGAAGGGGGGATTCCCACTGGTACCTTCGGCCCCCACAAAACCCTCCATTACAACTTCTTCAAGCTTTACTGCAAGGAATGAAAAACAAGGACTTGCCCCTAGAGGAATCTCCCATTCTTCTCTTGCTCACTGCCCTTCCTCTCCTTCACCCTGAAGGCCTCCCTTCTCTCCATCCAGCACTTCTCCACCTCAGTCACGTGGGAGGGCTCCACTCAGCTCCCATCTCCCCCACCCCACCTCCGAGCCCACTGAGGCCTTGCCTCAATCCTCCCCATCATTCTCGCCTTCCTACACCAAGGCTGTCGGATACAGCACCGCTGGAAGATCTCCGATAGCGGCATCACCGTCAATTCATGGTGTCCACTCTCAGCCAGATGCCAAGATGCTGCTGCTATCAGCACTTCACTCAGCCCAACATTCATCCTTCTCAGAACCCCAAGAGGCAACTCTCTGTGGCTTTCAGCACAGTACCCTGTCTCTGACCCAGAGAATGTAGAAAAAACAAATTTGACTCATATTTAGTAACTAGTCCCAGATCAATCAAAAAAATCACTATATTTAGTCTTTTTATCTCATTCTATTTGTCCAATCTTATTCTCACTAGGTCCTTTTAAAGGACTCAAGGCAAAAATGGCTGTTTTACTTAAGGAATCCATACAACCATATTTGTTTATACAATAAATAAAATCTACATTAGGGGGAAGACGCTAAGCATAAAAGTACTCAGACAAAATTCCACTTGTAGAAGGAACTGGCCATTTCCGCTCTTGAGTCTCTACCCCACCATCTTCCTGTAACAGGACACCACAGGACAGTGAACAGTTTGAGTCAGGAAGGTGGTGTGGCTCCATGGAGAGGACACAGTCTGCACTCAGGGACAGAGCCCGGGCCCTCGTGTTGTCCCCACCTCTCTGGCCCTCAGCCTTGTCGTCTGCATTGTGACAAGACTGGACCAAGTGTCCTCTTGTGGTTTCTTTCAACTTTCAAGTTTCACGATTCTCTGCCATCCCTAAGACTACACATAAGTTCAAGTCAAAGTAAAATTAGGAGAAAAATAATATAACTTTACAACCAAGTACTATTTTTAATTGCCTACAAGGTTCTAAGGTGAGGGGAAAACAATCACACTCTTAGGATTATAATTTTGGTGGAGAGATGTTAAAGGGGCATTTTATCACTTTCTGGTACTACAGTTTCTTTCCTGGTATATCAAAGGGTAATTCAGAATATTTAACATATGTCGTTGTTATTTCCAATCGAGAATATTTAGGATATTAAAACTATAACAAAGTTCAGTTCTTACTAAAAGTTTAATTTTAAAAGGTCTGCTGTGTAATTATGCGTTATTACCTCTATGAGTCATTTTTCTAGTAGGAAAAGAAAAGGATTGGAGGGAAGAAGGGGGTGGTTGAATTCTGCTTCCAACCAAGACAGAGTTAGAGAAACAAGATTCCCACCCCCGTGCACGTCAAACAACCAGAAAACTGAACAAAATACATGAGACAATGGCTCTCACTCACTGGTCAGTGTGCAGAACAGGAGTGTGACCCCTGAGAAAAAGGATAAGTCCCCAGTGACAGCAGCATACTGTGCAGGGGTGGCTCCCAGGCCACAGCACAGGAGGGGGACCCAGCCCCAGCCCAGTGGAACCCCAACCGACTGAGTTGGAAAGGACAGAGTTGGTGGAGTTCAAGGAGGCATATAATTGGTGGGGCAAAATACCAGCAATGGGGGACCTGCACAGAGAGACCTGGAGACCTGCAGAATGTCTCCCCAGCCGCTGGCTGAGGACTTGTCTGTGCACATGTGAGAGGAAACCACCTGAGTCTGGGAAAGAATCACTGCAGAAGAGTACACAGAAATTCCCAGAGCTCACATGGGGCTGGGAATAGTTTCTATTTCCACCAGCCACAGTGGAAAAAATCTCATAATACACAGGGCCTCGGATAGAATCCTCAGAAGGGTATTATTGTCTTACTAGTGGGGCTAAGTCATCCCTAGACTGAGGCTGCTCTGGACCAGTCCTTTCAAAGGATCAATCTGATTCCAAGTAACTTAACTATATACCAGAAAAAAATTTAAATCCAACATTATTTAAAGGAATACAACAAACCCCAGCAACCAACAACATAATACTCACAATACCCAGCATCCAACAAAAAAGGAAAAAAAAACTACTAGGAATGCAAAGAAGCGGTAACATATTGCCCACAACCAAGATAAAAATTTTAACCAAGAGAAAGAGATATAGAAATGACAGATATGATGGAACCAGAAGACAATGCTATTAAAACACCTGTTATAAACACATTCTAGATGTTCAAGAAGGTAGAAGAAAATATTATCATGATTAGAGAAATGTATATAAAAAGACACAAATGGAATTTCTAGAGATGAAAAATATAGTATCTGAAACGAAAAATATACTGGGGCTAGGATTAGCAGAAGAAAAGATTAGTATTAGAAGATATAGTAATAAATATTAGCCAAAGGGAAAACAAAAAAATTGAACACAGTATCAGTAGCTTGCAGGACAATAACAAGCATCTAACATAGGTGTAACTGCAGTCCCAGAAGGAAGAGAGAGGGAGAACAGAAGAAATATTTGAAGAAATAACAGCTGAGACATTTCCTGATTTAATATAAACTGTAAGTCCAAAGACCTAAAAAACTCAACAAACCTTAACCAGAATAAACATAAGGAAAATTATGCCAAGGCACACCACAGTCAACTTGCTGAAAAGCAGTGAAAAGAGAATAAAAGCAGTCAGAAAACAAAACAAGACAGTATGCTCAAAGGAATAATGAATGACACCAGACTTATCATTAGAAACTCCACAAGACAGAAGACAATGGAGAACTATCATTAAAGTACTACAAGAATAAATGGTCCATCTAGAATCTTTTATCCAGAGAAGTACCTTCTAAATTGAAGGCAAAATAAAAGCTTAGAGATTCATCACCAGAAAATCTGTACTATGAGAAATGCTGTAGGCATTTTTTTAGGCAGAAGGTAAATGATACCAGATAGAAATCTGGATCCACACAAAAGGAAGAAAGAGCACACAAGTGGAGTATATTTGGGTAAATGTAAAAGATATTTTTGCCTATTTAAAGCAAAAATGATATTAATATATACTATGATCTGAATGTGTCTGGCCCCCCCGCCCAATTCGTATGTTGAAACCCTGATCGCCAAGATGATGGTAATAGGAGGTGGGGTCCTCAGCTGCAGAGAGCTCCCTCCTCCCTTCCACCATGTGAGCTTACGGCAGAACGACACCTATCCTGCTGGCACTGTGATCGTGGACTTTCCAGCCTCCTGAATTATGGGAAATAAATTTCCATTATTTATAAGCTACTGAGTCTCTCGTATTTTGTTACAGCAGCCTGAACAGACTAAAACAATAGACTGTGAGATGTATAATACATGTGTAAGTAAAATGTATGACACAGCAGCAAAAAGTACGGAAGGGCAAAATGAAAGCGCACTATTGTAAAGGCTCCTGCATTATACATGAAGTGGTATAATATTATCGGAAGATGGACTGTGAAAATTTAAAGATGTATACCGTAAAGCCTAGAGCAATTGCAAAAAAAAAGAAACAGAGACACAGCTAATAAGACAATAGTGGAAAAGAATGATTAAAATGGAATCTAAAAAAACCCTTCAATGCAAAAGAAGTCATGAAAAGAGGAAAAAAGGAACAAAAACAAATGGGACAAGGCTTCCCTGGTGGCGCAGTGGTTGGGAGTCCACCTGCCGATGCAGGGGACACGGGTTCGTGCCCCAGTCCGGGAAGATCTCACATGCCGCGGAGCAGCTAGGCCCGTGAGCCATGGCCGCTGAGCCTGTGCATCCGGAGCCTATGCTCCTCAACAGGAGAGGCCACAACAGTGAGAGGCCCGTGTACCGCAAAAAAAAAAAAGTGGGACAAAAAGAAATGAATAGCAGTTTAGGAGATGTAAACTTAACCATATCAATAAATACATTAAATGTAAATGGTTTAAGCATCTCAAGACATATATTGTCAGACCCAACTATGCATATGCTATATATAAGAAACCCACTTTAAATATAAAGGCACAAATAGGTTTTTAAAGAGGATGGAAGAAGATATATCATACAGACTTTAATAAAAAAAAAAGAGCAGAAATGGCTGTATTTGTATCAAAGTAGACTTCAAAACAAGGAATATTATCAGAGATAAAGAAAAACATTTCATAATGCTAGAGGGTCAATTCTTCAAGAGGACATAATAATACTAAGTCTATCTAAACCTAATGCCTGAGCTTCAAAATACATGAAACAAGAAATGATACAAATGACAGAAGTAATTATAGTCGGAGAGTCCAACATTCCTCCCTCAGTAAATGATAGAACAGTAGGCAGAAATCAATAAGGATACAGAAGACCTCAACAACACTATCAACCAACTTGACCTAACTGACATTTGTAAAACATTTCACCAAACAGCAGCAAAATATTCATTCTTTTCAGGTACACATAAAACATTCATCACAGCAGACCATATTCTGGACCACAAATCAAGCCTCCCTGCATTTTAAGTGGACTGAAACTGTCCAGAGTATGTTCTCTGACCACAGCAGAATTAACGATAGAAAGATTACTTGGAAAGTCCTAATAGTGGCAAATAACACAAGCAACACACTTCTAAATAACCAATGAGTCCAAAACCACCACAAGGGAAACTGGAAAATATTCTGAACTGAATGCAAATGAATACACAACACCTCGACACCTGTGGGATACAGCTAAACCAAACAAAACAAAGGATTCAATAACAAACTCATCTTAGAGCATATTTTAGCTAAATTGAAATCTATTTGGTAATGATTAAATACGGGTGGTTGTTATTCATCATTACATAAAGGGGCTTAATTTGCTGATACTTACTGATACTCTCCTTAAACGGCACAGATCTCTGTGGGCTGCTCCCAGGGATATGACGAAAGAAAACACGCACTCCCTTAACCCGTCAGGAAAAATGCGGGCCGGTACCCAAACTCCAAGGCGAAGCTAGAGGGATACGAGGGCCATGTAAGTGAGGGCACATGTTCTCTCCGGGGCAGGATGATTCTGTGTGACAGCAGAGGCATGTGGCTTGGGCCCAGAAGCCCGACGCTGCAGAGAGCCGTCGGGGGAGAGACATGGCTCCAAGCAGAGCCTGGCGGCGCAAAAGGCAGGGAGCAGCGAGGTGGGGTCAGGCGGCAGGTTCAGCGAACTGCTCGTTCGACGTCAGCACGACACAGGCGTCTTTGTGGGAGAGGAAGCCTGGGACTGGACTACGAGGGCCTGGAGGAGCCGCAGACGCGACCTGGAGCCAGAACCTGAGTCTGAGTCCTGAACCTACTGCTGAGCAACGAGGCAGCCCTGCCCCAAGTTACCCGCTCCCCTGTGAAGGAGGACAAACCAGCCTGTCTCCCTCAGCTGCGGGGGGCGCAACCGTACCACCCACACGGTGGGTGAAGCACTACGTTCATGTGGAGGCGACGGGTGCAGTGGCTTGGTGAGCTGAAGGTGCCCGAGTGGCCCCAGGATGAAGGAAGATGGAGGACACCCTACCAGTGTGAGTGTGGGTGAGAAGGGAGAGAATGTGGACGCGAGGCCACGGCAGCAGTACAGGCGAGGAGCACGGCCTCAACCCCAAGGCTGTGGTGGAAGCACCGAGAAAGAGGCAAAACAGAAGGGGCCTCGGTGACCAGCCGAGAAGGGGATGGAAAGCCAGGGAGGAGGAAAATGGAACCCAGTTCTAAAGCAGTGGATATGTGGGAAAATTTGACCCTCAAACAAGGAAGTTAGAAAATATTTTCGTGAGAAGGCGAGATGCTTCTAAACAAACTTTTGCCCATACAATAGGACACTGCCGACTTTGGAAGGAAAAAAATCTCATGAAACAAAACATTTAATCCTAAAAACTATGCATCTATTCTAAAAGCATCTGGCAAACAAATTCTATATACAATTACACAAACGCTGTTTAGTAAAACACTGCAACTGAATTTCACCATGTTACTTCTAACATCTATAAATTTTCATGCATGTCCTGATTTTACTTGAAGGTTGCAAAAATTCACAAGTGAGGACATCACAGCAAACTACTAATGTGTTATTATAGATGCACCGGAACTCATCAGCAAGTGAACCTTTGGCTGAGCTAACAGAGCCAAAGCGAAGAAAACGTGAAAAGATCACCACGGAGGTAAGAAAAAAGTATTATTTGTCACTGAGTTCTCTGCTTAAAAAAAAAAAAAGATCAAAAAGAAATCATCAATCAACAAAGCCTAGTCACCTGAACCCACCAAACACACAAACATAACAGAAACCACCACTCTGCAATAAAGTGTAATTGTACATATGGGCCGTGGACAGTGAATGAACACAATGCCAACTTATACCTCAGAATTCGCTACCTACGGTGACCAGGCTGAAAAATACAGCTTTATGTCACTCCAGTAGAACCACCTATTCACCTACTTGGACTGGCTCACTACGTGACAAACAAGATGATCACTTTTCAAAATGATGACTAGAAACTATGTTTGAATAATGTCCACTGAAATTAGCTTATGTTTGAAATTCAAACGATTTTCAGATACGATATAGCACCCAAAATGAAACTGGCTTTGATCTAACTTATTCCAGTAAACTCAATGGGTGAAGCTTTGCTGTTTCGTGAGAAGGAAAAGATTTGTCAAGCTTACCTAAGAGACATTTAGAACAGTGTCTATTACATGCCCATTTACAAGTTACTTCTAAGCCAATCTCAAGAGCTATTAATAGGCTGTCACTAGAGCTTTTTGCTGACATACTACATTCTTGCCCAGAATCAGTTAGTGTAGAAAGGGTGCACATAGAGAGAAATTCTAACTAGCATCCTGCGAGTAGCTTATTCAACTTCCTTGCTGTAGTATGTAAAACAAACCTCAAAAGGGGAGGGAGAGAGAGGGAAACATCTGGATAGGCTCCAGAGAACTCACCCGTGCAAAGTCAAACGCATATCTGTAAATAAGTTTAAAGTTTGTAGAATCATTTAATAATGATCTTAAGTAATCCAAAGTATTTCTGAGTTTTTCTGTTGTATCACATCTAGAAAAACAGAATAAAGGCAAATTATAACCCGAGGTTTTTTTTTAACGTGGGGCAGTAATATAAAACACAATACCAAAAGACAATAAAAACCCTGGAGTTGGAACATGCCCACGATGAGCTGTTTTCTTCCTACACTTTTTATTTTAAGAAATTTCAAATGTATAGAAAAGCTGAAGGTCTAGTAAATACACACCCATACACCCATCCCCTGGGTTCACCAGGAGCACTGTCACATTTGTGCTCACTCTCTCACATACATGCACTGTTTTCTGTACCATTTGAAAGTAAGTTGCCAACATAATGCCACTTTACTCCTAAACACTTCAATGCCATCATCACTCTTAATATCCTAGAAATGTTCACTTTCTGAGCTAATATATGACCCATGCGCAAATTTCCCAATTTTCCCCCAGCTGTTTCTTTTCATCCGGGATCCAATCAAGGCTCATGCACTGCTTTCAGGTATCTATCTCCTTAGCATCTAGAAGGTGTCCTGCCTTTTTTCTGTCTTTCTTGACAATGTCATTTTTTAAAAGACCAGACTAGTTGTTTTGCAGAATCTCAGTCTGTCAGATAATTTCCCTATGATTATATTTAGATTAAGTACTCATGATAAGAACTCTCCACGTGATGTCCTTCTCAGTATACCCCGTGAGGAGGCTCATAACGTCAGTCTGTCCCATTACTGGTGATATTAAGTTGATTCATTTGGTGAAGGTAGCATCCACCAGATTCTCCACTTAACAGTACTCTTCGCCCTTCTGAAATGGTGTGTAATCTGGGGGATGATACCTTGAGACTGACAATCCTGTTCCTCAACAACATTTCACCAGGTGAAACATTTTAGCATCTGTTGGAGAGCACTGCCTGAATCAGTTTTACATCTGAAGGTACAAAATGGTGATTTTTCTAATTCTATCATGCTTTTACACTTACAGGCTGGAATTGTTCTATAAAGAGTTCTACTCACCATCTTTCTTACTTTCTGGACTTAAGGATTTTTGCCTTTTACTCAGTGTTATAATCTGCTACTGTCTTCATTCTTTTTGATGCATAAATTGTTCTTGTTTGGGCAGTGGCCCCTTCAAGCTGGCTCCAGTGTCCCTCTGACAAGTCCCTGTCAGTCTCTGAGCACGTCCTCACTTTCTGGCACACGATATTCTAGCTCACCTTGTACTCTCTCTACCCTAAATTTGAAATCAGCTATTTCTCCAGGGAGCCCCTAGTGATAACCATCTATTTTCATAGGTAAGAGACACACTGTTTAGTTTTCTTAAGTAGACTGATTGGTTATTTTTACAAACTAATTTTCTGTTCATAACATCTAGCCCTTAAAAATGAGAACAAAGAGTCATCATTTTCACTGACAATATTAAAGCTTTTCAATGCTTCATGTGTCCCCTTGCGTTTCTCTGTAGAGCTTTTACCTCCTACTAAGTATTGACAATACATATTACAAGTATTATCAATGTAAATATTTTACATACTTTATAAACTAAAATATGGTTCATAATAGAGCATACTAATGTATTTTTAGCAATAAATTTTGAAAGCTTTTTTTTGTAGCTATTTACAAAAAACTCCCCAAGATCTATTGAGATGATAAAATATCTAAAAGTCAAAAGCTACAGTAAATATTTCATTTCTATGAGTCTACAACAGTTTAGAATCATTTAATAATGATTCTATAATGAAATAAAGCACAGTGCATGTGCTTTATTTCTTCCTGATGTTTTTGAAAACTAGAAAAGATTAAAATTAGACTATTTTAGAAGTCAGAAAACCCTTCTTTAAGGGACTGACATGTAAGCTGAGAGCTGAAAGATAGGTGGAAACTAGATGTTTTTGGAGGGGAGGGCTTTCCACATTAAAGGAACAGTACGTGCAAAGGCCCAGTGGCAGAAGGGAGCATGCCAAGTCCAAAGACTAAAAGAAAACCACTGTGACTAGATTGGGTAGAGTAAGAGGGTAAGTGGTCCAAGATGAAGCTGAAAGGGAGGTAGGGCCAGACCACAAAGGGTTTTTGTGGTCCACAGTGGGTTTTTTTGTTTGTTTTGGGAGGTTTTTTTGAATCCTAGAAACAATGGAAGCCACCTCCTATAATGGGAGAGACCGTGATCAGGCTTCCATCTTGAAAAGCCCACTCTGGATCTCTGTGGAGAAAGGTTAGGGAAGGAAAAAAAGAGACAGTGATTGATAGCTTAGTTATAGAGATTTACTGCCAGAACCCAAATGAGGGTTGCTGGAGGCTAAAAGGATACACAAGAAAGCAGTAAGCAGAGCCTGCAAGGCAGGAGTGGGAACAGGGCTTACCTTGCACTGGGCACCCTACTGTATGGCTCGACTTTCTTACCAAGTATATAAATAACGAATAATATTTTATTAGTAATAATATGGGGGAGGATCAAAAAGGAGGGAAACCAGCTAACCCCAAAACATCTAAGGCCAAGGTTCCCCTCTTCATTTGGAAAGAAGGTTAAGGATGAAAACCACAGGAAACTGGCCAGATTTGGGCCAGTGGTTTAGTTTAATTAGTCCTGCCCAGTGAAAGGAAGAAGAGCAGTTGTTTGTTTCAACAGATTCTAGAGCAGGCACCACTCATTTAGATGACCACTGCATAGCTAAAAGAAAATAAAGACGCTGCAAGGTGAATATGACGTTCTGCAGCGTGCCTGGAAGCAAGGCCAGCCACACTGGCAAAGACGTCCCTACGTCTGAAAGACGCTCAGAGAGCTCATCTGGAGTGTCAAGCATAAAATGCCCTAAGTAAAATTTTCACTTCATGTATCTATTAAGGATGGGTTAGAGACGATACTGTCAATAAAGGGTTTAATCTGCTTTAAAAGGGTTCTTGTCCTGCGGAGACTGTGGACTAACCCCCATCAGGGAGACAGGCCGCTGAGTCACCCTGTCTGAACAGCAGGTTGCCATCTAGTGGCCACTCGACAAGGCCATCTGCAGAGGGGCTCAGTTCAAACAAAGGGCCTGTGAAGAAACAGGCTTGGCCTGAGACTTTTCAGAAAGCAGCCACATCATTCAATACATTTCCCCCTGCTTTTCTGTGTACCACGTATAAGAAAACTTGTGGTAGTCATACAGTGACAGTGCCACACCGCTAAGGGGCATCTTTTCCCATGAGGAAATACGCATATACTGTGGAATGAAATCATTGCTTATTTGAACTTTGCTGCTGTAACACAGTCCGAAGCAACAGGAATCAGGATAATAATCCTCACAGGTTATAAAATCAAAGGTTGTTCTCTCCCATTACCCCGGGACAGCCTTTGCCCCTTCACTTGGTCAGCCCAAAGGTATTTTTCCAGCCCATCATCAGTTCTCTGCAAAGTTAGCTACAACTCTAACACACTTTTTTGGGGTTTGGTTTTGTTTAGCTTAAACACTCTATAAGCTTAATTCATCAGAGGTAACCTTAAACCACATGTTGGAACAAGGCAATAAATAAAACAGTCAATTAAAACAAGAGTTGGGAATTCCCTGGCAGTCCAGTGGTCAGGACTCGGCGCTTTCACCGACAAGTGCACGGGCTCAATCCCTGGTCGGAGAACTAAGATCCCACAAGCTGTGTGGCCAATAAATAAATACATAAATCAATCAATCAAGAGCTGTGCCTTCTCTGAGAACGACTGCGGGAACTTGGGGATAGATGTTGCCTACCAGCTGCTGTCACTGCTTCCGAGGGTCACAAAACATGGCACTGGAGAGGCCAAGCACACAACTCCAGATGGCATCCAGGAGACTGATTTCTGGGTGCCCTGGGGAAAGCCACATTTCATCACTTCAACGTTCCTGGTTTTAGGGACATTACCAGGGACACCCAGGAAGTGGCAGAACCGATTCAAAACTCTGGTTCCAAAACCCATGGGCTTCCTATTGCTACCATGCGCTCACTGTACAGTTACAATTTTTTTACAAGAGGTTTTGTTATATACACTTTAATTCCAGCTTGAGTCCGTAAAACTTCACTGGACAGGTTTAATAAAGCCAAAAATGAGAAAAAAAGAAAAAATCCAAATAGAAGACAAAATAGATCATTCAAAAGATGGACTACTTTCCATCTTTAGAGCACATAAAGGATTAGCCTCTGAGTTTTCTGATTTATTGGGTGCAAATACCTTATAAATACAAGTAGCATAAAGAGAAGTGACCTTATTACTTTTGGATATTTTGCCTGAACACTGCTTCCAAGCTCCTGCCCCAAATGAACTTTGTCTTGTTCATGGCTTTTGTTTCCCCAGGATCTAGAATTCTGTGCTTGGCACACCACTGCCACTCAAATATTTGCTGAACAAATGACGAATCTAGGGAGGCAGGAGCGAAAGGGGGAGAAAGTTCTTAAACCTTGAAATTGTACTATTTTTGAACTACAAAGAACCTTAAAGGTTATTGTGAGTAATCATCTTCACCTCACTGATAAGGAAACTAATCTCAGAGTTTCATCTCACAAAAGAAAGCAGATTCCTCAATTCCTTAACAGTGGATCAGGTCTGTTACTATACTGTAAATTGCGAGGGCCAAGTGGCAGCATTCTATGGGAATCCACCTGCCACTACCCGTGTCACACAAAGTGGCAAGGAGAGTTCCCCACAAAGAGCTTGTGGAGCGACCCCCAGCCCATGAACATACACGTAGGCCTCTTCCAGGAAACTGCTTATTTCAATTCCCAGGTGACGCAATCCTCAAAACATGGGCAAGGCCTGGCATGGGGTAATATTCTTTTGTAAAGGCAAATGTAAAAGCGAATCTAGAACTGTCCAAAAATGGATACTACACCCTCTTAAGACACACGAAACTGTGCCTGAAGAAATGCTGATGGTGCCTTCTCTAAAGCCATGAATAAAATCTTGATTTGGCTGTGCATTCATCATTACAAGGATACTTAAAAAGGAGCAGCCATCACGTGCTCTATCCGGAAAGCAACAAAGGGAGGCAGCACGGAAAACAATGCAGGAGTTAGTAGGCTGAAAATTGTAAGGAGGTGTTTCCCTACATGACATACACAATTTTAGGAGATTCCAGAGACTTAACTCTAAAATTCTAGAGCATGCTGAGAGGAAAGCGTATCTGTAAAAGGGTGATTTGGCTTTTACCTAAAACGCACTTGTCATCAGACAATAGTTGTCAGAGGAAGAATGTGACTGAAGAATCAGAAGTCTTAGGTTTTCCTCCCATCCTACCACTTTCTTTCACAAATCACATACCCCTTCTAAGCCTCAGTTTCCCCATCTGTAAAATGTGCAGGGTAAAGCCTGATCTGCCTAGGTAGCCGTGAGGCTCAAATGAAAGAACAGTGAACAGGCCTCATAAAACTACTAAAGCACAATGAAAATGAAGCACTGTTACCAATGACAAAGGGACAGTAATATTGAAAGTTGACAAATTACGAAATTATTTAAATAAAACCATAAAACCATTTCAATTCCAATTTTAATCCAGTAAAAACTTAAGTCTATTATTCCTAGTTAAAGGAAAAAGAAAAAGAGAAGCCATTCAAGTACTTTAGATCAGTTACTATATTAAGAATTAGCACTTCCTCTTCAAATATCATTTGAAATGTTTCATCATCCACCTCAAGTGTATCTTTCAATGAGTAACAGAGAATGACAATTTGTTTTCTTGAGTGAAACTCTTAGCAAGCACACGCAGGTAAACACACACGCACAGACACACATGCATGTAAGCATGAAGTGAACACATAAAACCACTGATTTTTTTCCCTCAATTCTGGCCCAGGTAATATAAACAGAATCTTTATTATTATTATTTTTTTAATCACTAGAGTAATGAAGTTCTAACTTTGCCCAAAGCTAGTATCAGAATATATCAAATAAAAGATATTGAATATCTTTACTTACAAGTTATACTTTACTCAACTTTTCTCACTAATTATAAACCAGATGCTAATACTTTGATTTTAAACCTGCGCTGTCCAATACGGCAGCCACTAGACACATGTGGCTACTGGGCACCTGAAATGCAGCTAATGAAGATTGAGATGTACCATAAATGTAAAATATACACCAGATTTTCAAGATTCAATATGAAAAAGAAGGTAAAACAGCTTTTAAAAATATTGGTTACATGTTGGGATGATAATATTTTGGATATTCTGGATTAAGTACAATATATTAAAATAAATTTTACCTGTTTCTTTTTACTTTTTTAAATGTGGGTATTAGAAAATTTTAAATTATATACGTGGCTCACATATGTGAGAAAAAGATGGCCTATTTCTATTGAGCTGCTCTAGAAGAATACTAAAATAAACGATATACATTATATAAAAACTTTAATTTCTAAGATTCATCCGTTATAGCCCTCCTCATCGTAGGAAAATGGGGCTTGGTCTTCACCCCTATGCACAGGTGAAGGCTGCCCAGATCCCCTGGCGGTCCTCCAGTCACCCAAGCCAGGCTTGAGGAGACCCCAGGGGGAAGGCAGGCAGCCAGGGGAGGGCAAGGACACCCACCCCCAACCCTTGCCCCAGGGTAGCCTCAGGACTTACTGTAGAGACGTCATTCCTTTTAACCATTCCTGTAGAGTAAAATAACCCATGTTTTGTGCATCCAATTTCCAAGCTAGGACGAGCATAACTACCTGTTTAAAACAAAAACAAAACAAAACAAAGCAGAAAGACCAATCAAATAAGGAGGACAGACCTCAGTAATTAAATACATTAACATCAGCCAAATGCTTCGGTTCACAGTAGTTTAGTCACTGAAATATGAACAAGGTAACTTCAAAAATGAGTTCTAGTTTGGCAAACATCTAAAAGTTTGATAATTCAGTCTGCTGACAAGGGTTTGGAGAAACATGACTTCTTATGCCTGATGGTGGAAGTGTAAAGCCATTAACCTCTCCTGAGGGCAGTTCTGCAGTATGTATCAAAACTGAAACCAGCAGTTCCACCTATGGAAAGTTATCTCATAGATACACCTGCACATATACACAAAGCTGTATAGTCAACAAGACTGACTACAGTACTATTTGTAGTAGCAAAAGACTGAAAACAACCAAACATCTACTAATAAGGGACTACTTAAATACTTCTTTGCTAAACACATTCCATACGAAAGAATACTATGTCACCACTGAGACAAATGAAGTGGAGCCATCAGTACAAATATGGAACAGTTTCCAAGATTTATTAAGTGAAAATGAAAAGAGTGAGGTGCAGAACAGAGTGTTAAAAACCCAAACGGCTGGCCTTCCCTGGTGGCGCAGTGGTTGAGAGTCCGCCTGCTGATGCAGGGGACACGGGTTCGTGCCCCGGTCCGGGAAGATCCCACGTGCTGCGGAGCGGCTGGGCCCGTGAGCCATGGCCACGGAGCCTGCGCGTCCGGAGCCTGTGCTCCACAATGGGAGAGGCCACACAGTGAGAGGCCCGCATACTGCAAAAAAAACAAAAACAAAAAAACCCAAACGGTAGGTGGTGGGACACGGACAGTGGACTCGATGTTTGTGAGTTCAACTACATACACTGGGGAAATGATTTTAAAGTAGTCCAACACTCCACTTCGATAGCACCGTGCCTGCAGTGAGCACAGGATGAGCGGACAATCACTCAATCACTTCTCAGTGGGGCGCCATCCTTGCTTTCATCAGTGCATCTTCTGAAACTGGGCAGACATAAGGAACTGTGTGACAACTAGGGTTTTTGGCACCACTTGTCACTTTTTCACTCAGCTGCTTTAGAGAAAAGGTGGCACCGGACAGTGATGGTGAGTTTAATAAATACCTAAAGGTATAAAAGACAAAATTACATTTCCAAGGTGCCTCCAACTGCAAGCTCTCCAGGGCTCTTACACCGGGACAGAGCTGAGGCCGCCTGGATTGGGGGATGAGGAGGAAGCTCTCCCATCCTGTCTACCTCAAAGACCCAAGACAAGGTGAGGGGTAACTAAAAAAGAAAGTATGCCACTCCTAGAGAGGTAAAGAAGAGGGACAGGGCCTTCCTAGGACCGTCCTAGGAAGTTTTGCCACTCTGCAAGGCTGGCTATCTCTGGACAGTCATTCACACAAAAGGGAACCCGAGTACAAAAGGGGAGCTCACACATACACTGCTGAATGGCTATATATCCATTTGTTGTAATAAAAAAAAAGAAGGCAATGGGAAGAAAATAAATGTTTCTGTATACAGTTGGCCGGGGACTAGCATACTCTGCATTTGGCAGTTAATCTGATTTCTTTACCCAGGACCTAAATGCTTCATTTCAACTAACAGAAGAACTGCCCCCAAACCATTAAACTACAATCCAGGGCTTCCCTGGTGGCACAGTGGTTAAGAATCCGCCTGCCAATGTAGGGGACATGGGTTCGAGCCCTGGTCTGGGAAGATCCCACATGCCGCGGAGCAACTAAGCCTGGGCGCCACAGCTACTGAGCCTGCGCTCTAGAGCCCGTGAGCCACAGCTACTTAGGCCCGCGTGCCTAGAGCCCGTGCTCGACAACGGGAGAGGGCACCGCAATGAGAAGCCTGTGCAATGCAACGAAGACCCAATGAAGCCAAAAATAAATAAAATAAATTTATTAAAAAAAAAAAAAAACTACAATCCATGTGCCCAAATGGGTCAGAGGGTTGTGACAGTGAAAGGAATCAGGGTGACATAACATAAAAAAATGAGGCATGGGGCTTCCCTGGTGGCGCAGTGGTTGAGAATCTGCCTGCTAATGCAGGGGACATGGGTTCGAGCCCTGGTCTGGAAGGATCCCACATGCCGCGGAGCAACTAGGCCCATGAGCCACAACTACTGAACCTGCGCGTCTAGAGCCTGTGCTCCGCAACAAGAGAGGCCGTGACAGTGAGAGGCCCACACACCACGATGAAGAGTGGCCCCCGCTTGCCACACCTAGAGAAAGCCCTCACACGGAAACGAAGACCCAACACAGCAAAAATAAATAAAATAAATTAATAAACTCCTACCCCCAACATCGTCAAAAAAAAAAAAAAGAAAAAAAAAATGAGGCAAGCCAAGACATGGAAGCAACCTAAATGTCCATCGACAGATGAATGGAGAAAGAAGATGTGGTACATATAGATAATGGAATACTACTCAGCCATAAAAAAGAATGAAATAATGCCGTTTTCAGCAACATGGATGGACCTGGAGATCATCATACTAAGTGAAGTAAGTCAGATAGAGAAAGACAAATATCATGTGATATCACTTATATATGGAATCTAAAGTATGACACCAATGAACCTATCTATGAAGCAGAAACAGATTCACAGGCACAGAGAGCAGACTTATAGCTACCAAAGGGGAAAGGCGGGGGCAGGGAGGGGTAAATTAGGAGTTTGGGATTAACATATACACACTACTATATATAAAATAGATCATCAACAAGGACCTACTGTATAGCACAGGGAACTCTACTCAGTATTCTGTAATAACCTACATGGGAAAAGAATCTGAAAAAGAATAGATACATGTATGTGTACAACTGAATCACTCTGCTGTATACCTGAAACTAACACAATGTTGTAAATCAACTATACCCCAATATAAAATAAAAATTAAAAAAAAAAGAGCATCAACATGTTTTTAGGCTGTTATCCCTGAAAATGAATCAAAAAATACAATTTCACACCTGCCTCATATTATTTTTTGTAATAGAACCAAAGTTTATAAAATCCCAAACAACACCAAATGCAAAATAAAAGCATAACACTCCCCACCATAATGAGGCAAGCAACCACTCAGAAATCACTTTAGATGATTTAACTAGGCCCTGAGAGCCAAAAGGCACATGAAGGACTCCAGAACAACAGCATTCAGGAGGTTCAGAAGGTCTGTCCTTTCAACTGCCAATGAGCTCGTTTGTAGACTAAAAATCTCCAGCTTTGTTTAATTTATAACTGGAAGATTAATGCAAAGCTTTCTCTTGGTGCTGACTTTATGGTTTTCTACTTTGGAGATTAGTATCAGTGAGAACCCAGTAAATCTTTAGGACATATCAATCAAATATCAATTCAATCAGTACTTACCCATTTTTTTTAAGTCACTAGGTTTTTTAGATTTTAAAAATCTAGATTAGTAGGTAGATAACTAGAACTGATAAGTGAACCTATTTTTCTACATATTATGCACATCACCACAAAACACGATTGTTAAATTGGTTAGAAAATGGTGACTTAAGAGACCAGGGGCCTACTAGGAAGGATTTTCCAAAAAGAAGGCATTACATGTTCTTCAAACTATTCACACATTAGTGGATTTTCTCCTCATCCCTCAGCTTTTCTTGGAACTCTCACTCCTATGTATCTATTTACATATTTTCTAATTCAAACTTCGTATGTTCTCAAACATTATCTATACTCAATCCTCTATCAGAAGAATTAAAAAATTCCACATAAATACCTGTTAAGTTAAAAAAAAAACCCGTTATGGTAAAGGAACACACATACAAGTATGCATGTAATGTGGCCAAACAGCCAAAGCAGATATTCACAATGAGTACTTCTTTACACAAACAGACCTTTCCCTAGCACAGCTAAAAAGGAAGGTAGCTACTTAAAGGATTTTGCTGTTACCTTAGTAAATGGAAGTTGAACTGAATTTTACAAGCCTGCTTAAATTTCATAAGCTATAAATATCAGGCAAGGTGAGGGTTTTAAATAGTTTAAAGTGCTCACTCATCAATGCAGACAAGCCTCTAAAAAACTATTTTTGTGCTGGTTTTTCAAACAATTTCTGAAACTGGGATGTATCCACAATGGATGGCTTATCAGAATTTACTTAACAACATTTTTCCTTTTTAGTGATGAATAAAATAATAAAAATTCTATTAGTGGCATCTTAGAATTGAAGTACAGGAATCAATACTTTGGAATAATAGTCTAAATTCAGTCGTTCAATCTTCTATGTGATTCAACATTTCAAGACTATTTCTACTGCTACAGAAATAGAGAACCAAAGACTCATAATTGCCAAATTGCCATAATTGCAGCTATTTTTTTATTGAGTACTGGTATTTGGGGCTTTAAAGAGCTGGGCCTCCCTGTTTTCTCGGTTAGAATCAGTGTCAGCACTCCTCCCACCTGACAGGCCTTTCTGGCCCCGAGTAGATGCCCACCTGATCCCTCTCACACTGGCGGCCCGATGCCTCCCAGCCTCCCCACCATTGGGCCCTGCTACCCACCCCTTTGATCACATGCTGATTACTGTCCCCTGGGTGGAACCTCTGGATCTCCTCTCAGGCCCAGCTCACTCTCGCCCCTTTTACACTACTGTCCAGAAAACACTGCCAACCTTGGCCCAGCCCGTCAGAAAACTTCCTTCTTAAAGTCCGTGAAATGTTTTTGTCTGTCTATGACCAGGCTATGGACTAGATCAGGCAAAATACTACTGACCCAGCTGTCCCCAAACCTCTGTACCAAACTCAATAATTTATCAAGACACCTGAACTAGATTACATTAAAATAAAAATACAAGACTAAAATCCATGTAGTAAGTTAAAGACAGTCCAAAGGCTCTTTAGAAAATTTACAGTGTTACTGGGGGCGGGGGAGTGGGGAGGATGGAGGCATAGAAATGGTAACAAAAAAAATTTTTTTTAATTAATTAATTTGTTTTTATTTTTGGCTGCGTTGCGTCTTCATTGCTGTGCACGGGCCTTCTCTAGTTGTAGTGAGCAGGGGCTACTCTTTGTTGCGGTGCGTGGGCTTCTCTTGTTGCGGAGCACGGGCTCTAGGCACACGGGCTTCAGTAGTTGTGGCTCGCGGGCTCAGCAGTTGTGGCTCGCGGGCTCTAGAGTGCCGGCTCAGTAGTTGTGGCGCATGGGCTTAGTTGCTCCGTGGCATGTGGGATCTTCCCGGGCCAGGGGTCGAACTCATGTCCCCTGCATTGGCAGGCGGATTCTTAACCACTGCGTCACCAGGGAAGCCCAACAAAATTTTTTTAAAGAAAAAAGTGTGACGTCTCGAAGAGCATGATATGCTTGGGTACCAGATATCTCACCAACAGTCTGAATGAAAGGGATGATCCCTTGAGAGCTCTTCCAGAGCATAAATTCATTTAGGATATAAGAGGTATTTGTTAAGTTGGAGGCTGATGTAATATTAAACTGCATAGTTAATGAGTCAGAGCATTTGTATGTTTCATTTTGCAGTAAGACAAATGTGGGAATAGGAAAAAATATTCAAAAATAACATGATGATAAGAATTATGCAAAAATAATGAAGCATATAAAAAAACTTCTAATTAAATGTTTTAAAGGAAATATTTAGGGGCTTTACACTAAAAAGCAATCACTTTCTGAGCTAAGTTCACCTGGAAGTGAAGGAACTGTGAAAAAACCTTTTTAATTATAACCTATTCAAAACTCTTATGAATAATTAATTATTCAAAGTCCTGGACAAACTCTACATTAGGCTGGAACAACTACGGAGGGGGACAAAGATACACAAAGCCCTCAGTCCCCCAGCCCCCAGTTATCTGTCATGGTAGGCACACATGCCCACGCCACTTTTTAAACATCTAGTTTAATTACTTTATTAATGTACCTTTTAGAGACAAGAAATTAAATGAGAGAAAAAAATGACTGACTGTAGTTACACCATACCAATTGCAAAAAAACTTTTGCTTACAAACCAATTTAGAATTGGAACTTATTTCTTAGATTGCCTCATAAAAACTAATGCACCCTTACTTCTTCATTGTTGCTTTATTTGCCAAGAGACAAAATCAGATCAACTGATCTACCCAAATTAGCAAGTTAGACTTACATTTTCTGGTTCAACACCAATGTCTTCACAAAATTTCTCCATGCCTTCGGGACCTACAACATCATCAGTACCTGTGATGAAATGCAATTTACAGAAATTAAATCTAACCATGTACATACACTATTACTACTATAGTAGTATTATACTGTTAAAATACTTATTATTAAAGTAAACTTAGATCAAATAACACTTAAAGACCATAAATCCTTTCTGAAGGAAGAAATCACCAAGAATATATTGAAAAATATTCTAGAATTTCAGTTCTATCTTTAAAGGACTCTGTTCTACACAGTCATTTAAGTCAGTTTATGGCCAAGTCCTTCAACCTAGATGGACACATAATTTATGTCTAAAGATAAGGCTACAGGCATTCAATTCCTGTTCTTTAAAGTAGCTTAAATCTCTACTCTTAGTTTGGTAATAATTTCAACACATACAATAATTTTTGGAAACACAGCAAAGAACCACCTAATATTCTTTTAAAAATTAACTGGGAGATAACATAATTGTTTCTTTTACACAGAAAAAAAAGCAAGCAGTCTTCTTGTTCTAAACAAGGCAATAACCTCTTTCTTCACATTCCACGTTATCTCTGTTTCTTCCTGAAAGAACGGTCCACATGTCCCAGCTCCACTGTAGCCCCCATTCGTTCTTCAACCACTGCAATCTGGTTTTTGCTCATCTCCCTCCACTGCAACTCTTCTTGCCAAAGTCACCAATAAACTCCTAATCGCCACTTCCAGTAGACACAGTCAATCTTTATTTTATGTGGCTTCTCTGTGGTAGCTGAGATTATCCTCCTGTAGCGTCTCAACGGGGGCACCACCAGAAATAGAAACTGAGACATCATCCTGGAGTCCCCCCTTCTCCTACATTCTCCAGAGCCAATCAGTTACCAAGTGTGCTACCAATTTTATTTTCCAAATACTTCTTAACTGCACTGACCTGTTCAGATGTCATTCTCTCACTTAGATGACCACAGCAGTCTCCTCTGGATCTCCCTAATTCCAGAGCCTCATCCCCCTCGGACCCATCCCTTACGAAGCCACCTGGAGGGTCCACCTCAAACACAAACTCCTTCAATTTTAAGTTCCCTACTACCTACGGATAAAGTCCAAAGTCTCTGGCATATCAAATAAGGTTCTCTATGATCTACTGCGTCCCTTCCTCTTCAGCCTCATAGCTTTCCACCTTCATATCAAGTTTCTTGGAAATAAAAGAATCAAATAGATATTGCTGAATGAACAAAAATTAAGATCCAGAAACACCTACCCATTGTTTGCTATGCACACACATCCTGACACATACCCAACGCAGTACTAACTCTTTGTGGCCTCAGCCCATCTCCCTCTCCCCTCCCACCATCTTCCCATGCCAGCTTCTTCAATCTTTAAGACAGGAACCACACAGGCAGTCCTCCCAATCTCCCCACCCCCAGCAGTGGAGGCTGGGTCAGGCAGTCTTGTGTGACCCTGTGCAATGCTAGGAATGCTTTTCTCACATTTGCATTAAGTCCCAACTCATCTACCTTTCCTTCTAAGTTCCTCAAGTGTAAGAGCTATTTATTCTTAAAAAAAAAAAAAAAATTTATTTATTTTGTTGCATTGGGTCTTAGTTGTGGCACACAGTATCTTTTACTTACGACATGTGGGATCTAGTTCCCTGACCAGGGAATCAAACCTGGGCCCCCTGCATTGGGAGCACAGAGTCTTAGCCACTGGACCACACAAGAATCACTCTACAATCTTCCATAGCCTTCAGATCTAGCAAGCTGCCAAGGCCAGCAGGATCCACCATCTGAAAATGTCTCAGTTTCATTCAAATATTATCTACTGGGCACACCCTGGAGCGATGCACCATAGAAGGGACTAAAGAGGAGTAATCCATGGTCCTTGCCCTCCAGGAAGGGAGACAAAGCATAAGAGTAATTTCAATACAGTAATAACTAGATCACAATAAAAGTGTAAGGTGGTTGTTCTCAACAAAGGGTGACCATTAAAATCACCTTGGACAGTCTCGTGTCACTTTTCTGCTTCTAATCCTTGGCTTCCCCTGAAGTCCAAACTCAGGGTCTTCCACATAATCTAGCCAGAGCAAATACTTTTTCTGCACGTGTTGTTTTCCTTTTAATCAGAAATGTGTAACTTTGTTACAAAGAGTTTTATTTCACATATTCAAATTTGTTACCTTTTTCTGGGACTTTCTTTTTTCTCCTTTTATTTTACATGTTTTTCTATGAATTCTTAATTTTTTAATCTGAATTATGGAGGGAAAATCAAATAAAAGTTTACTTAATTTTTAACTTAGTTTTTTGGGCAACATTAATACATGAACATGATATAAAATTTCATTTAAAAGTAAAACTGATAATAAAAATGTTAAAAAAGCAAAAGTTTCCCCCTAACTTCTCTCTACTCCCCAGAGACGACCACTTATTAAAGAATTTCTGGGACTTCCCTGGTGGTCCAGTGGTAAAGAATCCGCCTTCCAATGCAGGGGACACAGGTTCGATCTCTGGTCAGGGAACTAAAATCCCACATGCCGCGGAGCAATTAAGCCAGCGCGCCACAACTACCGAGTCCACGCGCCTCAACCAGACAGCCCACGTGCCGCAAACTACAGAGCCCATAAATAAATAAACGAATTTCTTTAAGAACCCTTCCCCAAATAAGCCATTTTATAAATTCTACCTGCAGAATATATATACATATTTATTTAGTTTTTCAGGCAATTCTCTTTGGCTTTCCAGGTACACAACAATTCAATCATTTCACCTTCAATGAATGATCATTTTTGCCTCCTCCTTTCCTGTATTCATGCCCCTTCTTTCTTTCTCCTACCTAACAGCATTGGTTAATAACTCCCAAAACGATGGCAAATAAGAAGAGTGAGAGTGGGCATCTTTATCTCATTCTTGACTCAAATGAAAATACAGTTAGCATTTTATCACTTGGGTTTGAGTGTGCACAGCCCCGCATGTGGGCACTCATGTGTATATTACACAAACGATATATGAAGACATTCACACGATGAAATGTTCAAATAAAGAAGTCCAAGTAAAACAGAGTAAAAAGAGAAAGACTGCCTTCTTCCTTTCCTTACGAGACAGGCATGTATCCTCCCAGATCTTTTTGCTGTGTATTTATGTATGTACAAATATACGGTGAAATGTAGCCCTGAATTTGTTTATCTATACACATGGGTTCATACTGTACCTATAAATTCTACACCTTGCTTTTTTCACCAACTGTGTCTGATAATCTTCCTGTGAGAGCACCTAGCTGACATACTTTACATTACCCCCCTGTAGGTGACTGTGTGTGTGTGTATCCCATGTTTCATCGTTCTTTTCCTCATTCCACTACTGTAAAGTATTTAGGCTGTGACATTAAAGAGTAATTATTCTCATATGGAAGTATCCATCTATTACTATTTTGCTAAGACGTTTGGTTGTAGGAACAGATGACTCTTTGGTATCTACTGATAGGACTCATTGGCAGGTGGCTGCACAGAGCTGAAAAAAAAAAAGGTACTTTATAATCTTAAAAAAATTTGTCTTTGGCTTCTATTCTTCATGATTTAAAAAAGCTCTCTTACTGCAACCTATTCTTGAGCCTGGCAAGTCACCTGCCCTTCCCCTGCCTGTGCACAGGGCCCTGGGGTCTCCCAGCTGGCTGTCCCACTCACACCCCCTCCAACCTGGCCTCCTCTCCCTGCCAGTGCTCATTACAATGATGATGCTTCTCATTTGTTTGTCTGTTTGCCACACCAGAAAATAAGCTCTGAGTACAGTGCTTCTGTCATCCACACACCAGAGCCTGGCACATAGCAGGCCCTCAAAGGCTGGCTGAGGTACACTGGGCAGTAGTAAACATTAAGTTAGCCATGCTTTTTTCTTTTTTCCACATTTTATGCGATGCTATTGTCATGTTACTTATATACACATGCACCTGTGTATTTGAAAAGAGCAAGGTTTTAACAATATGATCTGCAATGGCATGACTCACATTACTTTAATATTTTATCCTAAAAATATTAAATATAGCTTATCAGTCAACATTACTTAAAGGTTACCCAGAATCCTGATATCTACAACAACTTTTCCTTTCTTCTCATTATCATTCCCATGTACACATTTAGATCTATTTGTAATCGCGTTGTTCATTGGGACTATGGGTATATTTACACTAGATTTATCATTTTACCTGTAGAATTGAACAATCTTAATATAATAAATAGGCCACTGGTTAACACAAAGTGGATTAAAAGTAGGTTTGAGGGAGATGGTTTAAAAGCTATAGAATGCCCTGGTGAAAGATACTAGAGGTACATTTAGAAGGCAGATGTACTGACAATAATCTAGAAAAAAGTGGTCCTCCCACTTTCACTGCCATTTTAAGCAGGGGCCCCTAACTAAATATACTTAACCCTTTCATGAGAGCCCAAGATGCTCGTGGCAGAGTTTCCATAATCACACCATGCTGCATCTCTGGGGCAAACGGGGCCGCACTGTCTCCTTTGCCAAGAAACCTTTGTCAGCAAAACCTTTGTCTCCTTTGTCACTTAGCACCTACTCCTGGTTCCAAATCTCACTTTGGTAAACCAAGAAACAATTCTGCTATAGAACCTAATCGAAAGTAGAGATGAAGGGCCTACAGTCAGGATTTGTAGAACTTTTATGACCTACATGTGTGAGCTTCAGTGTGACTCTGAAATGCTGGCACTTGTGTATCTGGTCTCATCTCTTACTCTTAGATATATTTCAGAAAGTGGAAGTTATTAGATAAATCATTTATGTAAAACTGGTTATTTTAATGAAAAGAAATGGGATTCCAGTTTCAGACGGAGGTCTAAATAAGACACTCCCCCAATCTTGCCCCCAGCAATCCTTTCTAAAGTCACAGAGGACTCAAGTACCAAAGTACAAAAGGGAGTAAGCCTATAACCACAGAGAACAGGACAAGAGCCCCAGTGGAGAGCATTTCATTTATTAAATCTCTGAGAATCAGAAACTGAGTTGACAGGGATTTAAAAAGGTGAGAAGCTGCAGCACAGGATGTGCAAAAGAGGGCTGGGAGTAACTGGCCAGGCAGGAGCTGGGAGGAGCTGGGCTCAGGCTAAAGGAGTGCAGAGGACAGAGCGCAGAGGACAGGGCAAGCATGGAACTGAGGACTCTGGAAAGAACTAAGGTCCATCTGTGTAGCACAACTGCAGCACCAAGACCCCTACCACCCTCCACTGCACTCCGGATTCAGTGCAGGGAGTCAACCAAAAGCAGGTGGCTCTCTCCGAGGGAAGAGGAGCACAGCGAGGGGGGGAAGGCCCTCATCCTAGCACAGGGGGCCCACGGCCTCACTGTCTGCTCCCACAGACTTGCCCAGAGCACAACCTTCCAGGGACTTCTCGCCATGCATTTTTCTTGAATAATACGTATCTTCAGTTTTTATTCATGTAGTTGGGATATTAAAAAATGAGGACTTCCCTGGTGGCACAGTGATGAAGAATCCGCCTGCCAATGCAGGGGACACAGGTTCGAGCCCTGGTCCGGGAAGATCCCACATGTCGCGGAGCAACTAAGCCCGTGCGCCACAACTACTGAGCCTGCACTCTAGAGCCCGCGAGCCAGAACTATTGAGCCCGCGTGCCACAGCTACTGAAGCCAGCACACCTAGAGCCCGTGCTCCACAACAAAGAGAAGCCACCACAATGAGAAGCCTGCGCACCGCAAAGAAGAGTAGCCCCCCACGCACCGCAACTAGAGAAAAGCCCACGCCCAGCAACGAAGACCCAATGCAGTCAAAAATTAATTAATTAATTAATTTTTGAAAAAAGAAAGCAGGTGCCAGTTGTTCTCAATTTCAAGCTATTTTCCCTGATAAAATACAAAAAAAAAAGCAAAAAAAAAAAAAAAAGAAAAGAAAGGTGAGGGCATTAATAAAAATAGGGATAGCCACACCCACATAAACTTCTCACAGTGATGAAATCCCAAGGAACCACCTGGCAGGGGCCTCAAGGAACCTAAAGAATGTGGCTTAATCTTTATCCCAAATGTCACCTTTCCGAGCCAGAGAAAAGCAAACAAGAAGGAAAACTGTACCTTGCTTCCTTTTAAAAGAAAACAGAAGTGTGGCTTTTACTATGGAAAAATTCATATTTGCTTATAAAGGAAGACACAAAAATATCAAAATAGCTGTGCTATGGTGGTGGGATTAAGTATACTTTTTCTGTTTAAACTTTCCTTTTTTATAATATATTTCATAACAATAAATGTGAACCAATATGAGGAAGCAAGAGATCTTCATAATCAAAGTGATATGAACATGAGAAAACGTTCCATCATTCAGACCCAAGTACTGAACACCTGGAAACGTGCTAGCCACTTTCACAAAACGTCTTCAAGAGATTCATGTTCTCAAGACCTAAAAACAGATAAATTCTAATACTATGTTAGTGTCTGTACCATGTCTCTGTGCCCTGCAAACAAAATCCAGCTCAAACTAGTTCAAGTAATGAAAGAGAATTCTCTAGAAGGATATTGGGGTAGCTCACAAAAATCCAAAAAACTACAGGAATCAGGATCGCATCCTTTCAAGTCTACCACCAGAAGAGAAAGATGCTCTTCTCCCAGCTTCAATCTGAAAACCCTAGGAAATTTTATCTGATTGTCCTGACCTGGGTTACCTGGCAGCCCCTGGAAAAATCTCTGTGGCCAAAGGGGCAAGACTTTTATCAGAAAAAGGGTAGGGTAGGGGTAGGAGGCAAACACTGGCCCCAGGAGGAATCCTCATTTTGATACCCAATAAAAGGGTATCAAAACCAGTTATGAACAATGTCCTTCCTGTAAGAGTACAAAGAAGGCTATTAAGCTAAGTAAGCTAAGAGATGCATAGCAGCTTGTCATATGGAAAAGTGGAGAAAAACACTCCAGGCAAAGGGATGGCACTGAGTTAGTTGTCTTTTATCCTGTAGGTAGCAGGGATTTTTAAGTGGGGGGCAAGGGCGCAGCGGATTGTTAGGGAATGACATGTATGATCTGTTCAGTTTATTTATTTATTTTTTCAAATAATACAACAGGAAACACATAGAACCTGACTGGGAGTAGAGGCTGATGTCAAGAAAATTAGTTTGAAGGTCACTGGAACTGTCAAGTTGGTAAGTTATGATAGGGCCAGAAATATGGTGGGGAAGAGGAAAGGTAAAAGAGCCTTCAGTTCAAACTTGTCTGAAAATTTTTCTTTCCCCCCTTTTTACACATACACAGCCACAAAAACAAACAAACCCTTTATTTCAGTATTACATTATCCAACCAATTATAATAAGTTGCAAAAATGGGTTTGGATTTAAGACATTTTAAATGACAAAACAAACACTGTCTGCCAAATTATCTTTCAAAATAGAGACACAATATAAGAAATTCCATTGCGCTACATAAAGGTTCAAAGCAGCAAAGCTTATTTTAACTTGGATGCATAAACCAAACAGTCACCCATTACCAGCATTCTCAAGAGGTTTCCTAGCAATCCAAAGTATTTCTCCCAAGTACATTTCATCTTTTCAGTTCCCTTCTAGTGTTCTGAATTCTTTGGCTTAGCTGCTGGCTATAAATAGGACATTTGGTGATTTGTTTCAACTGTGTTCCCTCCCGAAAACAGGGGGACACACACACACACACACACACACACACACAAACACACACTCGAAACGTACTCTTTTTTAATTCTTTAATCTCCTCTAAGGCACTCCTTATTTCTATGAGGCTCAGTCTTAGATGATATAAATGATTACCTACCTGCATATTCATAGAACCATTCTAAGCACCTCTTACTTGAAAAGGCTTCTTCTTCAGTCTTTATTCTAGTTGTATCATATTTTCTATACATGCTAGAAATTAAGAAAGGGGTTTTAAATTATTTAAAGTAAAGATACTGAGTTTTTTTAAGTAGCAAATAGTTTTTATTCTTTTACCCAACCAAACATCTATTCAGTCACTATTTCATGTATATTTAAAATATTTCACTTCTTGCATTTGGAAGCTTCAGCTTTTATAACTATAGTTTTAAACACAGTCACACCCAGTATAAAATTAAGTGGTAAGCACTTAATAAAGGTTTTTCTCTGATGAACAAATAATCAGTAAAAACTGAAGAGAACAAGTATTTAATATTCTCCTTTCTACCTCTCTAGCCAGAACTAACTACAGAACACTAGTGATACAGCAAGAAATGTGGATGGTGTTTCTTCAACTGGTGACCCTAGGACTCACTCATGTCTCTGCATCAAGTTCTCCTGACTCCCGTGCCATACGAGTCAGGCTGGGCAGCACATGGTCTAAGGAAGAACCTGGCAGTATTAGACACCACCAAGGAACTTGTCAAGCAAATAAAAAGAAACATCAAATTATGTCCAAGCCTCCAGGAAAAAAACCTCAGGAAAACGAAGTACAGAGAACCCTTGGCTTCTGCCCTTCTCCTATCATGCCCTAGCATTGTGGAAACAGACACATAAGCTGGAGAACTGAGTCAGCAAGCACAGCAGCCTCCTCCTGCCAACACTGTGACCCTTGGCAGGGATTCCTTATTTCATGATGACACGGGGCTGAGAACCAAGATAGGCCCTACTTGGGGAGGGGAGAAGCAGCAGTACTTTTAAAACAGTGATTTTGATAGAAAAATTATGAGTATTTATATATAAACTGTCTAAATAGTTATATAAACATTATGAATACAGTTTTTATTTACATAGCATATAATATAAAATCATGTATAATTCTTTTTAAAAGAGCATTTATTCATGATCAAGGCTTTCACCAGAATATCTGTATACACTGCTGATCAGAGATTCTGGGTTTTAATACCCAGAAAACCCCCAAAACATGGTTATAAAGTATTAAGATACTGAAACCGCAAACCACCCGTTTTGCATTTCTTCTATAAAAAGTAGCCATCCCACCTGGAAACAAAGGTGGATACTGCCCAGGGGTTCAAACAGATTTGCTCCAACCCTGGGCCTGGACATCCTATCTCAGCTCAAAGTCTGTAACTAGTCAATATCCTGGAGACCTCTATATGACACTGTAATGATTGAATCACTTAGAAATACTCTACATAAAAAAGGACAATGGAATAACATTACAAAAAAAAGATACCAATACATGCTATTATATGGATGAACCTCAAAAAAATTATGCTAAGTGAAAGAAGCGAGGCACAAAAAGACCATTGAAGTGAACTGTTCAGAAAAGGCAAATCGTAGGGACAGAAGGTGAATTTGTGGTTTCCTGGGGCTGGGAATAAGCACAGGGATGGACTGTGAATGGGCGTCAAGGCTCCAACTGGAGTGATGGGACTCTTCTAACATTGGCTTGCAGTCATGGCTGCACAGCTCCAACAACTCCGTAAAGATCACTAAACTGTTCACTTAAAATCGTATACATTGTGGTATGTAAATAAAGTTGTTTTTCAAAAAAGACCAAGAATGAAACTCGGATAACGCTGCAGCTCCCCATCCCCTAGGTGACCAATGAAATGCTATCAATGAGAGTACCTCGCACCCTTCTGCAACTCAATTACCAGTTTTTAAACTGGCTTCAGGGCTTCCCTGGTGGCACAGTAGTTAAGAATCCACCATGGGTTCGAGCCCTGGTCCGGGAAGATCCCACATGCCACGGAGCAACTAAGCCCGTGCGCCACAGCTTCTGAGCCTGCGATCTACAGCCCACGGGCCACAACTACTGAGCCCGCGTGCCAAAGCTACTGAAGCCCGCCCGCTTAGAGCCTGTGCTCCACAACAAGAGAAGCCACCACAATAAGAAGCCCACGCACCACAACGAAGAATAGCCCCCGCTCTCTGCAACTAGAGAAAAGCCCGCACACAGCAACGAAGACCAAACGCAGCCAAAAATAAATAAATAAATAAATTGATTTATTAAAAAAAAGAGAAAGAAGCAGAAAAATCTCATCTAATTCCCTTGATTTATCGATGTGGCAATTCAGGCCACATAAGTGAAGTGAAGTGACCTATAGAGCCAGAATGGAGGAAGATGGGAAAAGGCAGAAAAGATTAAAACTATGATGTTTGTTCATTGTTTAAAAAAAAAAAAAAAAAAAGAGAGAGAGAGAAAGAACCAAAAAATGTCTAATAAAATCTGGGTGAAACAGTAAAGATGCCTAAAATAAGCAAGTCTAATGGGCCTTGGGAGTTACCAAAATTAACAGTTCACTTGTCTGAAAGAGAAGTGGTTTCAACAGTCTTGTTTTTCATGGTTTCTAACAAATGCTCACTCTTCTGAGAAGAAATGTCAGCTCAGCTAATATTCCAGGCAGGCTTAGAGCACTTGGTGCAGGCAGCTGTCTCCAGCCACGCAGCCCAGGTCCTGGAAAAGGCAGCTACAGGATTCCTGCAGTTGTAGGTAGTGAGTGAGACCCTCTTAAAGAAGAGATAAGTACCAATCCTGAGGTCCTCAACAGGCACAGAGGGCAAGCTCTTAAAAGCAAAGAAGGAAACTCTACACCAGTTCTGGTGGATCAATGGACTGAGATAAAATTTGAATTTCTAAGAACTCAGGTTACCTAACTTGTTTTTGTTTCACGAGCCCACACGTTAAGTAAGTATCACGAAAAATTACACTTTGAAAGTTTTCCTGGCAGAACCAAAACAATATTCCGGTTGGCATTTGTACACTTAGAAGACCCACACTGGGCTTGGGTAGAAAGGTGCCTCTTCAACACATATGCCATCAATGTGTTCCACTGTCTCTGCGACGTACCTATCGTGTCTACTTTTCTTGGCAGATAAATCATCTCCAGAGGCAGGTCTTCTCTTTTTCCTCGGCGGCATCACTTTACTAAAGCAGTCCGAAGAACTGCAAGACCGCAGACTTCCTACAAAACAGAGTGAAGAGCACAAAAGTAAGGAATGCCACATTGAAACCCTTCCAAAGAACATCAGCGCTAAATGAAGAGCTTTCACAACTTACATTGCAAAGGGTTTAGACGTTATCTGTAAACATGAAAAAATGAAAAGTGAAAAACTGGTTTTCAGTTCTTCTTTGAGAAAATGTTAGAGTCGAGAAATAAACCTAGCAATGACACAAATAAGTTAATAGTCCCCCCAAAACACACACCAGAAATGAAGTTATCATAACTTCAGTCTACTCTCCAAAAATACTAATATAAATCATCTAAGCTTCCAGCTTCCTTTACACGACAATGTTCCTTCAGAAGGAATTGCACTGCTATCTCATTTCTGTACTTCATTAAGCAAGGCCAGCTCGACTGGTGACCTTGGGTCTAAAATACATACAAGTACATCAGTCCCAACACTCTTAAGCTTCAAGGAATATCTGATTTAAAAAAAAAAACAGGGCTTCCCTGGTAGCACAGTGGTTGAGAGTCCGCCTGCCGATGCGGGGGACATGGATTCATGCCCCGGTCCAGGAAGATCCCACATGCCGCAGAGCGGCTGGGCCCGTGAGCCGTGGCCACTGAGTCTGCACATCCGGAACCTGTGCTCCGCAACGGGAGAGGCCACAACAGTGACAGGCCCGCGTACCACAAAGAAAGAAAAAATTAAAAAAAAAAACAGAATTTGGATTTTTGGGGCAAAAGCCTGACATGATCTTGAGCAAAACTTCCATAAAAATTTTTCATTTGTTTCTGCCACTTTCAGTCAGGGTTTTCGGAAGCATTAACTTTCATTTGGTAAAAGATATTAAAATGTAACAACAACATGGAACACCTATGGAAACCTTATGGTGAGCCAGGCCCTGCTCTTAACATTTACACGTATGACGCCTCACTTAACCTCACAACAAGCTTACAAAAAAAGAATAATCATTACTGCTTATGCATATAAGAAAACGGAGGCAGAGAGGGGTCAGGTAAGGGGCAAAATTGGAATTCAAACCCAGACAGTCTCACTTCAGACTGTCTTAAACCATTATAAATTACAAGACAATTATAACATAATTAAAATACCCATCTTGGCACAAGTACTATCAGAGATATTATGTCATTTGGTTCCCACAATAACGCTGAATGACCTGCAGGGCAGAGTTAATTATCTCTACTGACTGATGGTAAAAAGTAAGGCTTAGGCATTCAAGAGACTTTCCAAGGTCTCGGAAGTGCTAAGTGGTGAAATCTGGACTGCGCGTCCTCCTCCTTCCGCTGGTGCCTTGGTGGGAGGGCCCAGGGCCCTCAGTGAGCCGCTGGGACAGGGCAGCACGGGGTGATAGGGTCTGAGTGCTCTGCATTCAATGGATGAGCTCCAGCTCCTCACCTAGTCATGTGGCTCAGTCAGCCAGTGACCTATTCTGGGTCTCTGGTGCATCATCTGAAGAATGAGAGCTATGAGATCTACCTCTCCGGAGTTTTATGAGGGAAAAATATCCATTCAACACGTGCTCACGTGGCCAAGTGTTGCGAGTAGACAGATGTTGGGATCTGATTGCCACCAGGGAGGTGCGTGCTCAGGCTCGACCTCCGCGTTGACCCAATCCTCACAATCACCCCATTGTTACGAATGAGGAAACTCAGGCAGAGAGATGAAGCGGCAGCTGGAAGGCAGTAGGTGAAGTCGAGGATGGAACCCAAGCAGCTCAGCGGCGAGGCCAAGCTCCCCACCACCACTCACTGCCGCCTCCACGCAGCCTCAGCAGCAGAGACTGAGAAGCTGGGGGCTAAGGCCAGAGCCCATGGAGTGTGGATATTCGGGGGCTGGGAAAAGAGGGTGAAGACCTGGGTGGGGAGAAAACCTGGGCGAGTGTGCAGTCCCGGAAGCCAAAGCAGGAGGAATGCACAGGGCGGTGGCAGCAGTCAGACGCAAAAGAGGCTGGGGACAGGGCTGCAACAGGCTGGGGAAGGATGTGAGAGGAGGGTGTGATCCCAGTGAATGTGGACAGTTCTCTCTAGAAAGCTGTTCAGAAGGCAGGGAGAGAGTTGTCAGTAGCTAACAGTCCCAACATGGTAAGCGCAGTGGTCGGGACTGGAACCTCAATCTCAGGACATACTCAGGCTTCCACCACCACGCTAAGTTCCCGGGCAATGCGCTTTAGGAACAGAACAGCCGAAAGCACCTCTTCTGCCACAAACCAGGATGACAGCGCGAACGAGGCATGGGCGCAGCGCGGGGTACTGGACCCTGCCTGCTCCTTCAGCCAGAGGCAGCGCCCACCAGGCTGAAAAGACGATGATCCTCAGCCACCCTTCCCAGGGCCCAACAACGGAGGGAGTAGGAGGTTCTTCAGAGACACAAGGCACGCTCGTATCTCTCTCCCCACAACAGCAGCAAAATCAGGAAGAGAAAGAGCCAGAGAACGTGCTGCCCACCACACATGCCCCGCTCGTCCTCCCAGGGAAACGGCAGTCCTGTTTACACTGAAGCGTGCAGAAAGGTCTGAAGAGGTGCACGGAGACCCAAGCTTTTGCAGACTGCCAACGGTCAAGATTTATTCTTGTCCATTAATGCCTCGGGGTGGGGCTTGCAGAATGAAAAAGTGGGTCTCGCCTTGCCGGAAATCCTGCCACGCTGCTCAGAAACGAGTCTGCCTTCAACCTCGAGGCTTGCTTCTCCCGCCTTGGACGTGCACGTCTGAAGGAAAGACACTGTCTCCTGGTACTGGTCACGGTCGGGTTCTGAGCATCTGTTCCGGGAGGAACCTCTCCCTCCTACCAGCGTTTACAGAACACAGAGGAAATGCACTCATCTCCTCAGTGCGTGGGAAGATGAACACCATTTAAAATAATGTCTTCAAAGTGAGAGAGTGGCATGGACATATATACACATGGACATATATACACATACATTTACAAACGTAAAACAGATAGCTAGTGGGAAGCAGCCGCATAGCACAGGGAGATCAGCTCGGTGCTTTGTGACCACCTAGAGGGGTGGGATAGGGAGGGTGGGAGGGAGACACGAGGGAGGAGATATGGGGATATAAGTATATGTATAGCTGATTCACTTTGTTATAAAGCAGAAACTAACACACCATTGTAAAGCAGTTATGCTCCAATAAAGATGTTAAAAAAAAAAAGATAATATGGAATGGGGTGAAACAGGTGGGGGTATAGATAAAACATGACACCCATCAGTTGGTAAATATTAAAGCTGGATGAGTTCATGGGTATACAAGGGGGAAAAAATAAAAAAAATAAAATAAAATAATGTCTTCACCAATATTCACCAATAAAGATCAATCCACCGGCTCCTCTACTATTTGCCTCTTCATAGAAACACTAGCATAATGTCTTGCTTTCACGGATTCCTACTTGACAAGGGTATCATGTTTCTGGTAAACATACAAACATCATAAAGTAACTAACTTTTTCAACTTTATTTTTTTTCTTACTGTTGAAGTTCCACAAATCGGTTTTCCTGGTGTAAAACTTACTCGTATTTTAGCCCCAAAGCATCCCAAATTTGGCATTTTGTTCTTTCACTTATTCCTATGGCGTTCGTTCAGACCTCTCTGCTCTAATCATCGGCATAAGCGAGTGACTGTTAGGGGCCACCCTTCACAATGAAACGGTGTCTGTTCGTCCCCGGTGCCCATTACAGCCCAGGCACCCACTGGCTCACTGAGCCTCTTGCCATCCCCCCACCTCACAGGAAGGACGAGTCCAACTCGCACGACACAGCACAGCTCCACAGGTAGAACCCTGGAACCCATTATGACAGTGAAAACTTCCAGGCTATCTCAAAAGCAATTTTTTAACGCTGAGGAAAACAAGTTTACCTAAAATAATTTGCCAACATGAACCAAGTCAACAAAAATACACAAAGAGCACACAACTCACGGCTCGGTGGCCCGGAAGCTGCTCCCCCAACCCCACATGGCTCCAGGGATTCTACCTGAGCAAGAGCAACAACTCAGGTTTTTAGGTTCATGCACAAAAGTACACCTTGGTTTGCAGGGTTCTGCTTTGTTCACCTGTGCAGACACAGCAGCTAATATATCATCTTAGTACAGCAGTAATACAGTATATACAGTACTGAGAGTCCCACAGTAGACTCGCAAATATTTGTTGAATAAATGTGTTCCTAAAATAAGCGTAAATCAAGTTATGCTTAGAGATCAGTATGTTTCCAGAAATTTGAAACATCTATGAATAGATAATACACCACCATTTCAGATTTTCTTTCCCATTTGTCAGTTAAGACAAGCACTTGATTCTAAGTTTCCTGGCAGGTTGGATTTTTTTAAACACAAATATTCTAGAATGTCTGCTTCTTAAAATAACTCTGTGATGTCTTTTTATAATAAAAACACTTAGACCTAAATGAATGTTTTACAAATTTGTATTTACTCGTATCATTAAATTTAGACTTTACTGCTTTAGAACTTATATCACTTTATCTACCTTAATTAGGAGGGAGGGAGACGCAGGAGGGAAGGGATGTGGGAACAGATGTATATGTATGACTGATTCACTTTGTTATAAAGCAGAAACTAATTAATTAATTAATTAATTAATTAATTAAATAAAAAGAAGTAGGAAGAGGAGGAGATGAATAATCTCAACTAGTAACCCCAAACTATGGTTCAGGCTCCTTCACATTATCGTGATAGACATTCTGGTGTTCAGTCTATAATATTTCTACATTGTGACAGTGACTCTGAAATCACCTCTCCCATCGTTAGAAGCTCTTTCTTGATGCTGAAGTGTTTAAATGATCCTTAGGAAGGCAATAAAAATTGTTTCTATTTTTTAACCAAAGGTTATGATTTGAGTTCAGGGTCATTTCTTTTTGGTTCAGTTTTTAAGAAGAACAAATAAATTATTCTATTAACTGACTATATTTTCAAATAAATCAGGTAGTCAATGAATATAGCTATTCTTCTTACATTAAACAACTAGAAATACCGCCAACATTTTTAACATATCTATTCCAATGTTTGGTCCCAGAAAAATCAATTTTAAAGAGCAATTTAAGTTTACCTGGATCAAACCAAAGGCTTTTTAATGCCTATGCAGCTGGCTGTTTTGATAATAATTTAACTAAGCATGTTATTCTTAATAAATGGTATCTAAGTCACTGCTCCACTGTTTTGTTTTGTTAATTTAATCTTCCTGCTGTGGGCCTCAAGTAAAAAAAGGTCCTGTTCAGGATTCATTTTTTGTAAGACATATTAAATTGTGTGCCCAGTTTCTAGTCATCCCCAAACAGGTTTATACAATTAGAGAATTTTTCTGACTTTTCCAAACTTAGTATAAATGCATGTTCCAAAACAAAAATCTCACTGTCTATAATTTTCATTATAATGAGTTTGTTGTATCATATAGCCTTGACTCACTTAATAACATTTTACATGTTCATTCTGCCATTTCAATACTTTTCATATAGCCATTTCGCCTCACTTTTCACTGAATAATGTCACAATATAGTAATTTAAGTTGGTAAATAGTATGCATTTTAAGACATCTTACCAGTACCTAAATATTTTATTTCATTTTCTTAAACAGAGCATTGAACTACTTGCTTGCTTCAGTAAAACTAGTAGTGTCCAAATGCGCAATTTTTATCCTACTATTTAAGACCAAAAAATTTCCTTTCCTTTCTCTCTAAACAATACTGACTTTTGACATCTACCATCCTCCTTCATCATTTTTTTTTTTTTGGTCCTCTCTGGCTTTTTAAATTCACTCCTAGTATTTTGTGCTACTTCTCCAATTTTAACATACACACTCTCTCTCCTTTTGTTTTTTTCTTTCTTCTTTTTTTGGTAGAAGACTGAAAGCACCAAAGAAAAGTGTTAAAGGAAACAGAGCGGGAAGAAGATACAGGCCTCTTTTGCACTTAGTTTGGCTCTTCAATATACAGTTGTTATAAAAATGGCTCAGACTACTGATGGGCCAAGAAATTCAAAGAGGCACTACAAAGAGGCACTATAGTGATTAACTTTCTCAGATTTCCAAACACTATGGATTTTATGTTACTTAATTTTTAAAGTATACTCTGTCAGGTATGGTAATCACAAGTGATGCTATAACCAGATGGGGAAATGGACCACTCTGAGAAATTACTACTGTTAATTGACATTGACTGGCACATACGAGGTACCAGGCACTGCACCAGCAAGTCATATACCAAATATCAGGCACATCCACTGTCCCCAAGGGTGAAAGAGGAGGCATGAGGCCAAACACACTCTCCACTTTCGTTTTCCTTAATTATAGCTTATAGTTATTAAATTGCCACACTCAGGTTAAATATTTAAATGTGAAATTACCACGGTAACAATACTCATTTAAATCCAAAGTTCAACGTTAACTACAGAATGTACAAGACTCAGCACTTAGATGTTTTATTACCTTAGCCAAGGGAAAGACAACCTAAAGGCTTTACAAACACAAAATTCAGTTTTAAAAAATCAAAACTACACTAACTCTTAAGTTTAAAAAATCTCTGTTGTCTACCAATATATTGTTCCAGAATAGTAGAGAGAAATGTGGGGTTTTTTTTAAACTTTTAAAACTGGCCCTGAAAATTAGCTAAAAGTTCAACACACTTAAATGTGTATCAATAGAAACATATTATGATATATCCATGAAACAGAAAATCATGCAGTCATTGAAAAATAAAGCTTTATAAATGTGCTGCAATGAAAAGATCTCCAAGATATACTGAGTGACAAAAACAAGAGGCACATACATTTCCTTGCATTTGGGGAAAAACACAGACCATCGTCATTTGGGAAACAAATACAAGAATATATGAGTTATCTCTGGAGAGTCAAGGGTGTAGTACTAGTGGGGATGGGAGGTAGGGCTCATAAAATGGGCCAGCAACCTTCGCTTCTTTACACCTTTCTGACATTTCTTTTAAAACCATGTGCATACACTGCTTCTAAAATTAAGGAGCTATAATCAATCAATAAATAAAATTATTAAGCAAACTGTTTTTGACTGCCTTGAGTTGACCTATATTTACTAAAACAGAAAGATCAGGTGAAGGGACCCTCCGTGGCCTGGCCTTCTAGAATATATTCCCCCTTCTCTCATTCCTTCCTCTGGAAGAAGGAATGTCTGATCTAACTGGTGATTGGGGTGGGGAGGAACCGAGCAGAGGGGCCCAGCCCCTTCTGAACTCCCTTTCAGATCAACCTGCCAGCAGAAGCTGATATCCTTCCACCATAAGTGGTGGGTTACAGAGGGGCCGGGAGGTGTGCTGTGCTTAATTAGCTGTGGCAGTGATTGCGTGTAAGGCTACCTAATTAAGTTGAAATACTGAAAAGCCTCTGCATTTTTATTGTTCTTCTAAGCTGTGTTTTCCAACACAACAGTTACTTCAATCTCCATCTTGTGCCTAATTTTCAATTGATCCTGAACCAATCTGGAGGGGAAGGGTGGGGAGAGTTCTAAATCCCAACAACCTCTAAGATACACCATTAAGTTAAAAAATTAAATGAAAAAAGAACGATGCTATATAGTATGTATAGTATGAGCTCATCAATGATAAATTTAAAAAAACCACTACTATAAAAATATATGCAGGTACAAAAATGTCTGAAAGAACCAACATTAAGTGGCAAACTGGGGGAAGGCTGGACTGGGAGACGTGAAGGAGGACTGTGGCTTTTTACTTCATTTGCTTCTGTGCTATTCACAATTCTCTAACAATCATGTATTCATGTATTACTGTAGTAATTTTCAAAAACTTTAAAATATATTTTAATCATTTTTGCTGGAAGTTTTCATAACTACAGATCAAGTGCAAGTTTCTGAACTTTATGATCATTACAGTTTAGAGAAGTGGTTCTCAAGGTGTGGTCTCCAGACCAGCTGCATCACCATCATCTGGGAGCTGGTTAGAAATGCAAACTCTAGGGCCCCACCCCGAACCTACAGAATCAAAAACTCTGGGGGTGGAGCCCAGCAATCCATTGGAACTACCCCTGCCCCCCGTGATTATAATGCCAGCTACAGTTTGAGAACCACAGGGCTAGAGAATTGTTTACAATTATCAACTTTCAGTTTTCCCATTCATAAATCCTCAAGACCTATACAACATATACACACACATGCCCCTACCGACCTATCAACTCATTTTACATCTCAAGTCAACAAATATTTATGGAATACCTTCCAAATTGCACAACTGTAGCAACTTTTTAGTATAAACTAAAACACTTCAGTAGAGAAATGATTATTTTGAAACCACTGGGGAGACTCCCCAGCCCCTTTAAAGGAACTGAAGTACTCTGTTATAAACCAGAGCCCTAGAACAGATTTCCTCCAGGGAAGGAGCTGTGAGATGGCTACCTCCATACACCCTGAAAAACAACCCTCAACCAAGTAACAACTTGCTAATGGAATGCATTATAACTTTATATTAGGAAGTTTATTTAAAATTAAGTAGTGTTAGCATTTATAGATACCTGTTTGGTGATCGTCTTGGCCAACGTCTTCTGTTAGATTCTGCAAGAAATATGTTCATCATTACCAAGAAATCACATACCATACAGCAAGCTTTAAAATTCAATATTTTCATAAACAGCTGATATCTTAACATCCATAATCTAAATTTTATCAAATCCATTTAAAACTACTACTTTAAACAGCTGGTAGTTTTGTCTTTAAAAGATTGACTTACTAGCTTATTAAGGGTGTGGTAGATCTTATGAATATTTGCCAGTGTTGAGAGATGAGAGTTCAGCTGAAAGTCTTTAAAAGAAAAGGGGAAAATTCAGTGTCATTTACTTCTCATATTGCAAAAAGACTATTAAAAAAGAAAGCTCAGAAGTGAAGATAAACAAATGGTTTGATACAACTGAATTCTATCTCCATTAATTTGATACTTATTAAATAAGATACAACATGCAACTACCAACCTATCTGCTAGAAATAAAGTCTGACAATAAAATTAAATTCCCAACCACATGTTAAAATAAAGTTCATGAAATTTTCATGTGAATTGTAAGGTAAAACAAAAATACTTCAGTAGTTACAATAGCCTATCAGCAATAAACTTGAGCTTAAAAGAAAAATATCAATAATGCTAGCAAATTAAACAAGTCACAAAAATAGAAGACAGATCTCAAATGAAACTTGTTCACTTTCTCTTTCTCTTCCCCAGAATTACAAGCACAATATCAAGCTCCTGGCAAGAAAATAATAGGAAAGCATCTCAACCACTCAGCATTTCTTACAATATACTTATTTTGTCGGCTCTTATATAACATAGAGCAGAAATGGAATCTAAGCCCCTCCCCTTCCTAATTTAACAAACACAGACAGATCAAAGGACTATCCTGCAAGCTCCCAGTCTGAAAGGCCAGGGCTCTGGGATGTAGACTATAGTTACCTGCATGGCAACAGTAAAATGTGCCACAGAACCAGAAACACAGAGGCAGAACTCACACTCGCAGAGAAACATGGCCAAATCAAAGACTGTCTCCACATGCCGTCTCTAGTAACTGCACAATGAATCATACACACAAGACGAATTAAGTTGCTCCATCATACAATCCTGCACAACATAAAACTTTAAACTGTTAGGCTTTTGAATCTCCAATTTCAAATGTTTTTTATAAAGTATGCTTGCCTACATATTAAGCTATGCGAATATGGGTTAAAAGTCTATGAATAATTTCATATTTGAACAAGCAATAGAAGCATTTTCATAAAATATCAAGATTTACAGTAGTTCCTTTTCTTTACTATCATAAAGACTAGTAAAGGTTAGTCTGAAAATAACCTTGAAAAGATACTGTAACTTTCCAAGTTATGCCATTTGGATAAAAAACAAAATAATCTCCCTTCACTGGAATTTTATGTGGGACACATATCAGATGCAAAGCACGGACACTACAACACGAATTGTCTCTGCTGGGGCTGGACTCTCTGGGCTGCTGCTCCGAATCTGGAAAGCAAGCGGACTTGCCAGCATTTAGAAAGCTTCACCTTCTTTTCTAAATTGTGCCAGGAATCCAGGTCTAGGCTGGCCTGGAGGGCAGAGGGGCCAGCAGGCAGCGGAGACCCTGACATGCACATGCCGCTGCTGGGAGCAGCGGGCTGCACGTGTACATGCGCACATGCACAGCTCTGGCACATGCACGCCGCAGGCACAGCCACCGAGAATGGTCCAAAGAATCAGAGTTCTTGGCTGAGAGGCAACCAGAGCAGGGCTTCAAATATAGACATGTGTTAACTATTTTGCATTATTAATTATTTGGCATCTGAATGGTTTAGCCATATTTAAGGTAAATGACATAATGTGCACAGACCTTGATTTTCCATCTTAATTAGTGCGACTGCACAGAACATGATTAAAAACCATTTGGGGTATCCGAGTGTGTATATGTGTGTGTATTTATTTACTTATGCTTCTGTTTCATAAAGCTGGGTAGGGGGCTCTAAAACTAGAAGCAACAGCCTCCTCCTGACCTGCAAAGGCTTTGGGAGCTTAATCTTACACTGCCCCCCTCCCCTGGCACCTACAACCAAGCCATAAACCCCCTTTTTGTACTCTCTCAATTTAAAATTTGGAAGACAAATGATATACTACATTAACATCCTGAAATATTAATTAAGCTCCTGGGCCCCCCAAAAAAACAAAACCAGAAAACTTAAGGGTCTAGATTCTCTCTCACTGAGGCCACACAGAAGGGGTTTGCCAAAGATCATTGAAGCAATGAGGTCTCCAGAACTCATGCCATACCACCCTGATGTTAATTCAACTGTCAAGATTCACACTGGAGAATCTAAACAAAACTGCTAAATCCTTCTATACACATACACGCGCGTGCGCGCACACACACACACACACACACACACGCACACGGCTTCTGCCAAAATACCACTTACTGAGCTTTACAACCTGACTCTGGAGTCTAACAGTCAATTTGAATCTCAGGCCTACCAGTTATTTAACCTAAATTTCAATGTCCTCAGTTGTGAAGTGAGATTACAATGCCTGGATGTGGCAGACAGCCAATGTAATGCCTGGATCACAGTGAGTGCCGAATAAAAGACATCAATTATCACTCTATTTGATTATACCATTTTCCACACCACACAGCTATCTACAATGGTTTCTACTTTCTGTAGGTCCAAGTCAAGCCGCACATCAAAGATCTCAAAGTTGGAGCTCCCTCTGTGACTGAGGCATGTGGCCTGATTCATCTCTACTGTGTATGATGGCGTTTCTATCTATATTCATATCACCAACTGACGTTCATAATGATGGTGGAAAAAAATATACAAAAGCATTTAAGATCGGGTTCTATACATGAAGCTTCATTTTACAGACTGTTGTAAACAACAGGTAAGCAACAAGGTTCATTTCACAAGTCACATAGTATATGTCAGTAATTCTCTATTTCCATATCCAGCGTCTACTACCATAACCACCTTATCATCGCTTCACCAAAAAGAAAGGGAAAAAGAAAAGGAACAGCAGCATGAACAGAATAGTTCTTCTTTAGTTTCACCAAGGTAAGAAGCTGGGGAGTAGACACAAATTCAGGAAAAAAAGACCAAAATGGCATTAAAAGATAAATCCACAAAGGTTAACACATATTGAATTTACGGTTCATCTGTTCAGTGCTCAGGGCAAGTAACAGACCTTGAAATCTAAAATAGATTTCACATCCTTAAGGAATAGATGTTAAGGATAAAGATCAAATGCTTTACAGAGAACATATTTAGGAAAGTACTAACTCATTCATAAAATCTCCTTCTGCTCATTTTTTTTTTTTTTTTTTTTTGTGCTGACGCAGGCCTCTCACTGTTGTGGCCTCTCCCATTGTGGAGCACAGGCTCCGGATGTGCAGGCTCAGTGGCCATGGCTCACGGGCCCAGCTGCTCCACGGCATGTGGGATCTTCCTGGACCGGGGCACGAACCCGTGTCCCCTGCATCAGCAGGCGGACTCTCAACCACTGCGCCACCAGGGAAGCCCTTCTGCTCATATTTTCATTCCAAAGTATAAATGCTCAGTTAAGTCAACTTTAGTCCATGATCAAAAGGCCCTCCACAGTAGTCACTGGGTTTGACTCTCCTGTGTGACATGCGAACCCTACATTCTGTATTAAAAGCGACAAATGGCTCTGCAGAAAGGCACAGCCTGCTTGATAAATGGTCTGCCTAAATTATCTTCTGGGCATTCTTAAAAATGATCAACAAATGCTGACTGGGCATAAAGTTTTCCAGGGTTTTTTTTTGGTTTGTTTGGGTTTTTACATAATTACCATTTGCTGTGACCTACATAATAGAAGAAAGTGAACGCCAATGAGAGTCAAAATTCACTTCCCCCAAACTACTCTCGGTATAGAATCCCACAACATAGGCAGAGACATAAATATTAGGAATAAAACAATTATTGGTAAGTTCAGACAATGACCATCAACCAAAAGAATCAAATTTCAGAATTAACAGTCCTAAGAGGAGTTTACTTCCGTAAGAGGGTCAGAAACAATTTAAATACATAAAAATCCAAACCTTTCTTTTATGACATAAATAGTCAGTTGTTAAATATAGCTGGGAGGTGATCTTAATTGCAACAGCAATGAAAAGCAATAATACACGTAGGAATAAGCTTAAACATGCAACAACCAAATGAAGAAACACTGAAAGCTTCCTGAAAGACAAAAACGCAGAGATATTATATTCCTGGAATGGAAAGACCCAGTATTGTAAGGCGATCACTTCACCCTTTACTAAAGTACAAATTAAATGCAGTCAAATTCCTATTCTCCCTGCCTCCCACTTCCCCATCCCAAAAAAGAAGTGGGGGAAAAGGAAGGGAGTCAGGCAAGCTTAGCAGATTGATTCTAAAGTTCATCTGAAAAGAACAAACATGCCTGACTTGCCAAGAAATTGTTGAAAAGGAAGAATGAGGAAGAATTTGCCCTATCAGACAATACATAATATAAAGCAGAGGTTGGTAAATTCTCTGCAGAGGGCCAGATCTTAAATATTTTAGGCTTTGTGGGCCATCCGACCTCTGTTATAACTACCCTGCCATTGTAACTCAAAAGCAGCCATAAACAATACACAAGCAAAAGAGTGTGGCTGTGTTCCAATAAAACTTTATTTATAAAACTTTATTTATAAAAACTTGGTGGTGGGCCTGACTGGGGCCATGGGCTGTAGTTTGGCAATGCCTGGTATAGAGGTAATTATAAAAATAATTATAATACAAATCAATGGAAGAAAGCTAATAAACATATGTCTGTATATATGCCTGCAAGCATGTCTGTATGTTTGTAAGTACGTATAAACACATATAATTAATATGATTAACTGGCATTTCAAATCAATGAAATACTCTGGTTTCTCTTCAGATCGAATAAATCTTTTGCCTTTTTTTTTTCAAATCAGTGGGCAAGAGATAATTATTTCGCAAACAGAGGGGCAACCAACTACCATGTGGAACAAATTAAAATTAATTTCAACCTCACCCAAAGCATGGAAGGGCAAGGCATCCAAAGCAAAAGAAAAGTCCGTATCATGGACTCAGGGCTCTCTCTGCACATTCCACCTCTACCCATGTACCCAATCTCATCTCTTACTCATCTTCCCCTTGCTCACTCTTCTCAGTTGCAGTGAGCTTCCTGCTATTCTGTGAACACTCCAAGCATGCTCCTACCTCAGGGTCTTTGCACGTGCTATTCTCGTTGTATTGAGCACTCTCTCCTCTAATAACATGGCTTGCTCTCACACTTAATCAGGTTGCCACTGAAATATCACCTTCTTACAGAACCTTGCCAGACCCAACAAATAGGACCCATTCTTCACTATCACTTTACCATGCTTTACCTCTCTTTATGGCATTAGTACCTCCTCATATATGTCATATTTGTGTGTCATCTTCCTCTCGCATTAGAATGTAAGCTTCACAAAGGTGAGAACTTGCTTGCTCTTGTCCACTGCTGTATCCCTCGTACCTAAAGCAATACCTGGGAAACATCAGGTGCTCAATAAGTACTCAAGAAATAAATGAATGCAGGTACAAAGGCATCAAAACTTAAATTCAATATGTTCAGGGTATTTCAGTGCATTCACACCATTAGATCTTCATATGTGAGAAGCAGCATGGTATCAGGAAATTCAAAAGGCAGGCAAGGTCAGAAAAAGGCAGCTCTGAATCCTGCTTAAGAGTTTAATCTCCTAAGGACTTGTATTTCCAATTGGACCATCAGAGGGTATGCAAATGTAACAGATAAACACGGCACATTCAAGCAGCATCAGTCCTACTCAAAGGTAATTCATGTACAACTGTTTTCACATGAAAACAAAAAAATGACTATGGCACAAAATTTGAAAGAAATTTCACCAGACCAAGTTACGCTCCCAGAATCCCGAGAGGCCTTAATTCTGCCATAGCAGAACGCTGGCAGAGAAGTCTGAGAAGCACTGCTGTGAGCCTGGGTGCCATGAAAGTGTTTTAATCAGTTTTTTAGATAAACTTCCCTATGCGAGTGTGTAGCCTGGATTTAGAGCGGCCTTTCATGAAGACTACTGGAAGTGGCTGAGGTGGGAAATGATTAGGGTCTTAAGGTATACTGTGGCAGCAAAAGTGGAGGGAAGACATCCTGAGTACAACGGGATTGCAGGACATCCACATTCAACTCACACAAATTCAACTCAATTGCTTGGCAAAATGAAGAGGGAGAGAGAAGAAAAGTCAATTGTCCCAGTAACTGCCCTCAAGGTCTCTACTTAATGAGCAGGAGCTGGGCAACAGGAATCTGACAGTCACTGGGTCGGCTCAGTTGCCACGTGGATCTCACAACCTTGTATGAGTCAAGTATTTAAAGAAATGTATTCTTTATAAAACACAGTCCCTAAACATAAGCCAGCTGCTGCAACTGGTGCTCACCTGAAGAGCCAGCGACCTGTCCCAATGCTAGAGGAAAGAACTGCTGTGCTGGAGACAATCTCTGATGAGGGGCACCTTCTGAAAGTATTTCCAGTGATATTTTTAATACAGGTGATTTTCACCTTACCTGTGGACTTTAGAACTAACCTCTACACAAAATGTGATTGTACTGGGAGAAAAACCAACAAGATTGCTTTCAGGTGCTGAGAAGGAAGCTCAACATTTCATGTCCTTTTGTCCAAGTCTCAAAAATTCTCCTTGAGCTACGAAAATTAGCCCAAGCAGGGTCAGGTAATTAGTTGTGGCCAAGCTGGGGATAATTCACATCTTCTAATTCCCAATCCAAAGCCCCTTCCTCCATTCTAGCTTATTTCTGATGGGAGCAAGTGCCCATGTATCTTCACACTCCATCAGGGGTAAAAAGCAGCAGCATTTCCCACCCAAGGTTGTTAATAAGCAAGCACACAAAGTTAGAGAACTTTAATATTAAATAAAAAGATACTAAAACTGGTAAAATCTAAAACAACCTACCAACTTCTTTTTTTCTTTTTTGGAGAAAAGATGGTTCAGAAAAGATACATAACGCCTATATTATTTCTATTAAGTACACCTCTTTCCTTTTGTCACTGAAGATTCACAAAAGTATTTTATTATTAGCTAAGCTCCAGGTGGCCAATCAGTGAGCAATGCCCTCGGGTATAAAAATTTTTAATAAGCACTATGCACAGATATGTACTAATAAATGCATTCTGATGACAATGAAAATGAAGAACTAAATCAGTAATGGCTTTTGGGGTGCGGGTGGGGGACTGAGGGACTGCTGAGTTTGGGCTTTGCGATGGCGAGACTGGAGCACATTTAAAATGCTGAGATTCGATTTGCTTAGTACCCTGGAAGGTTACAGAAGCCAGAGTGTAAAGAGGGGGTCAGCTTACAAGTCAGGGAGGATCTATACAGCTTACAAGTCAGGGAGGAGCTCAAGCATACAGAGTATAAGTCATTTTAAAAGACAAATACAAAATGCAATTTTAAGTAAAAAAGGTCATTAGAAATGAGTTTTATCTCAAAATAACTTGACAGACAAAATCCACCATAAAATGAAGTCTGCTTTTGACGCTATAAAAAGTAGTATTTTCAACTGGGATTACAGACACCAATTTACACTTCTGCATACCAACTGATCGTCATTTAGCTATGTGAGATGGCACAAGTACACGTCTCATTCGTTAAAACAAACATATTCACATTTGAGGCCAAATTATTAAAACACAAAGATCCGAAACGAGTTTTCCACAGCTAGGAAAAAACCAAAAGCCAGGTTGTGGGTCAGCTTCATACCGCGGGCCTGTCTAACTTGTCAGAAGTAGGAATTTCTTGGTCTATAAAATGGATGGTAATAGTGCTTGCCTCCTAAGGACACTGTAAGGATCAAACTAACCCGTGCCGCAAGGTGCCCAGCACGATGTCCGGCACACGGCAGGCGCCACCTGAGCGGCGGCTCCGCGGCACTCTGCTTCACTTGCATGGCGAGCAGGGTGGCCTGTGCTCTCCGCCAAGGGCAGGGCCCGAGGCGGGCAGCCACAAGCTTTGGAGTCCTCTGCCCCCGAGCCCAAACCAAACCCCAAGCACCCAGGAAGCTCCTGAGCATTAATCCAGCCACTGCACATCAGAGTCACCTGGGCAGTGCGAATAATTGCCAGGGCCCGGGCCCCAATCCAGACCAACTAAATAAAAATAGGAGTGGGGTTGTCAAAGGCTTCTCAAGCAGTCCAGGTGACTCTACAGTGCAACCAGAGAGGAGAGCTCCGTCCCCACCCTCGCCTCGATCCCCAGCCCGCCGCAGCCAATCCATATCCACGTCACAATCTCAGCGTGGGCCAGAGGGGAGTTCAGCTCATTCACTGCAAGCTCTGCAGCGTGAAGAAAAGATCAAGATCCAGGCTTTTCAAGGTCGAAAAGCTAGGTGAAAACTAAATGAAGCAAAGTAGCAGTGAGGAAGGTGTTAATATCATTCTCCTCATCAATAAATATTTGCTATTTATAAGGCACAAAGCCAAAAAGGGGAGCATGGAAAGGGGAAAACTGACAAGGAATGGGAGCAGGTCATCACAGGTGACTCGGCGCTTTCACGGAACACAAGACCTGAAGTTAAAACCAACCAAGCACACCACTGCTGCTGGCTTTTTCCTCCTAACTCTCACAGGACCTGTAGAAGCGGCTGGGAGAGAAGCCACCCGCCCAAGACAGGCGGCGTGCCACCTAGCACCCGTCATCCACTGCACAGCCTGTGCCTGCTGGTGGTGCCATCTCAACGGAGTCGGCCACTTCAGGACAGCCGGTCTGGCTGCTCTCCCACCGTGACAAGGTACACAGGGCCCTAGATTCATTCTCTTCACCCCACCCTACCCACGGAAGAACACAGATCCGTCCACTCCATTGCTCAGAGTAAAAATCACCCTCTCATCTCACTAATGTCAGAAGAGGCCAGATTTAGGGTAAAGAGTGCAGCTCTGGCCTCGGAAAGCCCTGGGTTAGAGTCCCTGCTCTGCGGCGTCCTAGCTGAGGGTCCTGCCTATAACCCAACCTCACTAGACCAGAACAGCAGGCCCCTCCTCACAAGGGCTTGTGAGGGCTCCTGAGACGGTGCATGCCAAGCACTCAGCACAGCGCTGGCCCATACTGTGCACTAATGAAGGTTTATTATTTTAATCCCTATTATTATTCAACATAGAAGAGACTAAGACAGACTGAACCCAGAAGATCAAAAAGTAAAGACGGGGCAGAAGGGATGACAAGAGGAAAACTCTTGTTTAAAACTCTCACTTCAATCGCCAGTTGCCTGGACTTGAATGTACAACACTCCTTCTCAGCTTCCTGTTTAATTAAGAACAAGTAATCTGTGGTCTAATAATTTTGGGAATGGAATCTGTAGAAAGAGATCTTAAAGGGGAAAAAGACTTAAACTCACCCTCAACTACAGGAAAAGGAAAGAATCATTTCAAAGATGTTACACAAAAACTACATTAGTAGCTCTACTGAAAGGTAAGCTTTCTGGCTTTTCTGCAATGTTGTTAGGTATCTCCTATATATAAAAATTATGTGTTTAAAAAGTTCTTAATACAAATGTCTGTTTAAAAGAAAATCTAAGACTAAAAATGACTATTTCATTAGTGAGTAAAGAAAAAGTATGGAAATACTCAACAATCAGTTGCCCAGCGAGTTGCCCAGTTGCCCACTGTCATTGTGAGATGGCAGAAATGAGGGGAAGAAGAGCAGTGGGAAAGGAGGAATTCATCCTAGACCTTATCCTGTTGGGACCCATTCCAAGAAGAAAAGAACCAACTGCAAAACAAAGATAACAGTGACAAAATATGGAATTCCAATATACCTGCCAGGTTACCATAAGGATTAAATGAAAAGCACAGATAAAACAGTGAGTATTATTTCATAGGCAGTGGTGGGAACCTAAACCCCGGAGTCAAAATGCCTGAGTTAGAATCTCAGTTCACCACCTATCAGCTGTGTGACCTTGAGAAGGTTAGTTAACCTTTCTGTATCTCAGCTTCCTCATCTGTAAAATGGGGATAACAGTACCTACATAACGTACTTCAGAGCGCTGTGGTGAGGATTACATGAGTTAACGCAGGCACGGCAGCTGGAGCAGCCCAAGGATAATCACTGTGTATAAACGTGTCAGTCCCTCCCCTCCCCATCCCACTTTGTTCCTCTTCTCTCCCCACACCCCACCTCCTCTAACTTCTCTCTCTCCCCTCACCTCCTTTCCACTCATAAACCCTCCCTGATGCCTCTTTTCAGCCCTTCTCACGTGGCTCCTGACCATCTCTCCACCTCGCCCCCCTTTGCTCTGACCTATCCAACTCCCATGCTATTGCCAGGCTGTTCCCTCTGCTTGGAAAGCACCCTCCCACCTCACCCCTCAGGCACACACACCTATCTTTTTCTTCAGGTAATAAAACTTCAAAAGCTAAACCCACATGACAATAGCTAACCCTTCCCTGAAGTCTAATTTTAATGACTCCCTATTTGTTCCCAAAGCACCCTGGGCATCCAAATAACCTTGCCCTGTCCCATACTTCAACTGTCCAGGACCTCTCTGCATCCACCACTAAGCCTGCTGGAAGGAAGCTCCTTAAACACGAGGACCAGGCTCAGTCATGCTGTTACAGCAGCACCCAGCAGCAAGAAAAAAGGTTTGGTGAGTGACTAAGTGAGGGAACGCTTCACTTGCTTCTTTTCTTTCTTATAACCTGTTTTCCTCCCAAGGGTCTCCTTTTAAAGCCTAATGAAGGAATTGTCATTACACAGTAATCATTAGAAAAGGGCCAGCATTTCTCGAAATACTTTGTGTTCTATCTAATTTAATGCTCAGGATCACTTTTTTTTTTTTTTTTTTTTTTTTTTTTTTTTGCGGTACGCGGGCCTCTCACTGTTGCGGCCTCTCCCGTTGCGGAGCACAGGCTCCAGACGCCAGGATCACTTTTGATCTTGCCTCCTACTTCTTTCTCTCTGCCCAGTCCCCAACTCCACTCCTAGCACACCAGCCTCTTTGCTGTTCCTCAAATACAGCCTTGCTCCCCTCCTCAGTCTCTGAGTTTGTGTCCCCTCTCCCTGGAATGCCCCCTCACCTCCATGAGGGTTGTCTGACAACCCTCTTAGTGAGGCCTTCCCTGACCCAGCCTTGTACAATTACAGCGTCCCTGCTCTTGCTCCTCTCCCACCTGCACACACAGGGGCACCTGTGCACTGCCCTTCCCTGCTTCAGTTTTCTCAAATGAACTGCTCACCATCTGACATACTACATGATTTATCTGCTTATTATCTGCATCTTCCCCCACACTGGAAGGGGAACTTCATGACAGATGAAGAAGACGGCCTGGTACATAGTAGGTGTTCAATAAACACTGTTGACTAAACAACTCCATACCATACAGGAGGTATTCTTTATGCATGAGGAATCTGAAGCTTATACACAGTAGCTGAGTAATTTATCTACGGTCACACAACTAACAGAGGCAGAACCCAGAACCAGGGCCCACACTTAACTACTATGCTTTCCTGCCTCTCAACCTGACCCAGATAACAATTAAAAGAAATCGTGGTATCCAAGGAGCAAATCCTAGCATTGTATGCCTTTGGCCCACAGAGAAGCAAGAAAAGCCAGCCACCAGAAAATCTTTCAAGGGAACAAGTCACCTAATTCAAGCCCATTCTATGTGGTAAAGTATTAATTACCAGATTTATAATTTATACAGCACTGATAGTTTTTCTTTGGATTTAACAGTTCAGTAAAAAGACAGAGAGATTATTACACCTTTTTATACTGTACTATCCCCATGAACAGCAAAATGACAAATCATCAACTAACACAGAGGAGGCCTAAGGTGATATATATTAAAAGCCAAAAATTGTGGTGGGGGACTTCCCTGGCGGTCCAGGGGTTGAGACTTCACCTTCCAATGCAGGGGGTGCAGGTTCGATCCCTGGTTGGGGAGCTAAGATCCCACATGCCTCTGTGGCCAAAAAACCAAAACATAAAACAGAAGCAATACTGTAACAAATTCCATAAAGACTTTAAAAAAAATGGTCCACATCAAAAAAAATCTTTAAAAAAAAACTGTGGTGGGAGGTAGAGAAGTACAGGCTGCAAGGGGATACGAGGGAACTTTAGGGGGTAATGAAACCATTCTATATCTTAATTATAGTAGTGGTTACACACACACGTATTTATCAAATGGGTACAATTTTATAGAATGTAAATTATACTCAATAAAGTCAATTAAAAAGCAATTAGGACTATTAGATATAATTTTGGCTAAACAAAATAAATATTCTACCAATATTATTTCCATACGTAATATTCTCAAGAATTTTGGGGAGGGGGCGGGGGGACAAAGATGGAATCAGGCAAAGATAGCAGTAAGAGCTCCACAGAGTGTGATCGGTGGGGGGACTGATGCGTGCCTCAGAATCCTGCCTGACCACTGGCAAAGGCAGCTCCCACTGACACTGCCTGTGTCCCCCTTTAGCCTTTTGGGTCACCTCGAGCCAGGACTCCTGGACTCTGAACAGAGTCCAACCACGGTAGAAAGGCAGATCACTGCTCTTCTCCACAAGGGCCTCAGCCAAGTACCAACCCATGACGGGTCTGGATGTTGGATTTGTCCGAATTCTTAGTTGCGAGCATCAGAAACCAACTAGCTATTTGAACAGCGATTTTTTTTTTAAAGGTTATTGGGTAGTTCACAGAATCTCTAGGAAAACCAGAGGACCAAGCACATCAGCTGTACAACCAAAACAATGCCTAAGGGCATACTGCAGAGTGCACCACTGACACAGCCCGGACCTGCCTGGACTGTAGCTCCCATGGCCTCTAGAAACAGCGGTCACCACTGTCTATCCTCTCTAATGGACCCCAGGCACTTCCAATTTCTTCCCATGTTTTGCCTTCAGCTTCAGATTCACACCCTGGTGTGGGTGTATCTGGGCAGCTCTGCCTTTGATGGTAAGAATTCCCCAATCAGAGGAAGAGCCTGGGCCCCGAAGACTGGCAAAGGCCATCGCGGACACAGAAGGATGACACACCATCTCTGCAAGTACTACTGATACAGCCAGCAAGTAGTGAAAGGTTTTCAAAAAATATTCACAAGGAAAAAAATCCTCAAAGATGGAACTAAAAAAAATCATACCCAGAGGTAATGTTATCTGGGGAGGGTGGGGATTTTTTTCTGCATTATTTAGTGTTTTACTCAATATATTAATTAGTAGTTTCAAAAACTACAAGCCTACCTTCCTAGATTGAAAATAACTCATTAACGGCATCTTCTGATTAAAAGAAAAACAATTAAAATCTAAAGTAGCAGATACTTTGTCTACTAGAATACTGAACATGATAGAAAAAAGATCCTTAGATCTGAAACAGTCATGCAACAATTACTAAAATATATGATTCTATTTAAAATGTATTTCAATACTTTTTCTATTTAAAACATAAGCCACAAATTATAGCCTCTTTTATAGCCACAAATATTTTTAAATGTACATTCTGCTTAAAAGAATAACTCTCAAGAGGTACTTCTCCTAACTTGAATCTCAGAATAAGAAAAAAGAATAAGTTGTGAAGAGCTATTAACTCTAATTTAAGCTGACCACCTATGAAGAGATGTTAGCATTAATGTCAGAGGCTCAGAAACTTCACCTCCAACTAACATAGTTCACTTTCTAAAGGAAGAAAGCCTTTAGTGAGCCTCAATGTATTGTTAACATTAAGAAATAAGCCCTTTGGACCAGAATCTGGTCATAAAACAAGAAGAAGGGAAAAACAGACACATCCAGGCCGTCCAAGCCCTGCCCAAGCCTTCCCCACCTCGGCGGCCTGTTACACACCAGGTCAGAAGCAGACGCGCTGTGTACTGTCACGCACGCTCTCGGCCCCTCAGCATATCACCAGCACTCCGCTCCCTCCCTGAGAACTGCTCCATGCCACAGACATTCTTCAAAACTGGTATCTGCATGTATTTAAACATATATATTACTTAAATTGGTTTGCACAGGACAACTTTGTCAAAAAAGGGCATAGAATGAATAAGCGGAAGTTTGTATGCCCGGAAGAAAAATCTAAAGACAATGAAAGACACCTCGGAAGCATGCAGGATAGCAGGGGGAAACATTAAAATTTTCCAGATAATTCACTAACTGCTCAAGAGTTGACCATTTAAGTTCAATTCATTACATATTTGAGGTCCTAAGCGAGGCATTCTGCTGGACCATAAAGTGGTTACTAAGTAAGACACAGTCCCAGATCTCTGGGGGCTTATCATCTAATTGGGGAGGGGACAAATAAGTGAACAAGCAGCTACTATTAAATAAGATAAAACTGAGAATAGAAGTAAACAGTCTTTGGAGATTCAATGGAAGGAGAGCCTTGAGAGAGGGAACAAGGAACACAGAACTTCTACAGAAGTAGCACTGAAGGCAGTGGGGAGGGAGCAGTACTGGGGGAATTCAAAACTGAGCTTAAACTACAGAACAGGTTCAACCCCAGCTTCTGAGGAGTCTATTTCAGTAAGCAACTAGGAGCCTCTGAGGTTTTGGGGTAGGGGGATCATAAGGACAAAGATATTCAACTGGTGATGGAGAGGATAAAAAGGAGGCTGAGCCTGGCAGAAGGATTACTGGTTATTACAATATAAGAAAGAATGGATCAGACCTAGGGCAATGGCAATAGGTATGGAAAAGAAAGGACAGGCATGGGAAGAGATACAGCCTCTCTCTCGCTACTGACCAGGGAAAGAGAGGATGAGAAATGTCTAAGCTTCCAGCTTGGGTTATTAAATTAACTGCAGTTTCATTAACCAAATGAATAAAATTAATTGGTCTTGTTTTCCTCTTTATTTTGGCTACTAGGAAGCTCAGAGCCAAATATATGGCCCATTTCTAACATATGGCAAGCATTTATGTGTAGCCTGTAAATCTATATTTTCTTTCTCTATTTCTTTCTCAGAATTTTATCTATATTTAGTAAGTCACCTCTATTTTAGAATGAAACAGAAAGTAAATCAACAGATAAAAAAAAAACTGAGTCCAACCCAGAGACAACTGGACAAAGTAGCTGATTCAGGGAAATAACTGCAGGCTACCAAACCAGAGCATTCTCCTCACCCTTCTTCCACCCTAGCAAAGTCCACATCCCACAAAAGAAGCTGAAAATGCCAGACTTTCACTTTCTCCACCTCCCTCACAACTAGCAGTGGCAGGAGGTCAATTCTACCCAGTGAGACTAAAGGGGAAGTCACCAAGGTGAGAAAAAGACTCCACTCTGTTAAGAGGGAACTGTAAGGAAGTATGTTCCTTCCCTCCTTTTCTTACATAGGCATGATGTCTGGTGCTGCAGCAACCGTATTGCAAACATGAGGCAATGAGCCTGAGGCTCTTGATAAACCAAATACTAAGAAGAGAGGAAAAAAGTATACAAAGAGCCTAGATTCTTAAGACATCATTAGGACTCTGCACCAGCCTTAGAACCATCTATCGCTAAACTTCTTGCTAACAATAATAAGTTCTACTACTTAAGGCATTTTTGATTGAGTACTGTTATTTGCCAGAGGCATCCTAACTGATACAACAAAAGTCATCATGAGGTCAGTTTCTGAAACCATGATTTTTACACTGCTGACTAAGCAAGATTGTTATTATCGAGATGAGAAAAATGCAAGCATGTATTATTGTCAGGAAGCAAGCAATAAGCTAATAAGACCTTCTGGGAGCAGTTAAAGATGAAAAGAGAAAAGGATATGATGATAAATAACATTTGAAAAAAATGTGATCAAGTGTTAATAGGGGTAATTCTTGCAGGCAAGAACTGAGGAAGAAAAGAGAACAAATACAGAAATCCTCTGAAGTGGAGAAAATGAGGGGCTTTCTTTCCTGTCAACGTTATTCATAAGATAACCTGAAAATCCTTACCAGTACAGATCCTCCTCCACTTACCCTGAGTAAGACCACTGCAAACTGAAAATATCCTAGGTCAAAAATGCATTTAATATGCCTAGCCTACAGATAACCGCTTAGCCTACCCTATTTTAAACATGATCAGAACTCTTATTACCTTAGCATATACTTGGGTAAAATCATCTCACTCAAAGCCTATTTTATAATAAAATGTTGAATATCTCAGGTAATTTATTGAAAACTGTATTGAAAGTGAAAAACAGGAGGGTTGTCTGGGTACAAAATGGTAATAAGTGTATTGTGTCTGACTGGGAGCTGCTGTGTCTGACTAGATGCCGCTTGCTGCCCAGCATCACGAGAGTTATCATACATCACCAGTCTGGGAAAAGATCAAAATCCAAAATTCGAGGTACAGCTTTTATCAAATGCATATTGCTTTAGCACCATTGGAAAGTCGAACCATCATTAAGTTGGAACCATCTGTTTAAAACAGTCAAAAAATTTTGTTCATAAGTAAACACAGAACCTCCCCAAAGGCCAAAAATCAAAGAGGAACCTAAAAACCAGAGAAGAAAGTATAAGGTGATTATGTACAGGAACCCAGGGTTTGGGGGCTGGGGGAGTGGGAGTGTCATGTGTGTGTGTATAGGGCACCTGCCCTTTGGGATGAAATTGAAAAAAAAGAAAAGGGAAAAAAATGACTAGCCCAATATTTTCTTTAAAAACACCATCTTGTACAGCTCTTGTTTTCAACCTCATACACTTCACCCTTTACAGGAGCAAATTCCAGTGATACATGCACATTAAAACAAACAAACAAACATGACCATGTTACATATCACAAAAGATTTCCTGGGTATTTCACCATAAGCTTAAGTAAAATATAAAATAGATATAAATCTTTTCCTGATAAAATCACACAAGTACTCAAGTTCAGTTTATTTGTAACCATACCAGACAGTTTCCAAATCTTTGGACTTCTTGGTAAAATTTTTATCATTAGGGTCATCATAATACTCTTCTAGTGACCATGCTACCAACAGTTTCAAAATACCCTATACAACACATAAAAATACACTGTCATCTCTGAGTTAATCATTACAGGTTTTGGAATCATCGCATATAAATGGTAAAGAAATCTGGCAAAGGATGTGATGTTTGGAGAGTCTACAGTCTAAATGGATGGTTTCTAATATTAAAGAACAGAAACGAAAAAACATGAAAACCTCTTAAGGTCCTGCACTGAGTTTACCTTCCTCTAGTCTCATTTGCTTCCCATGCTTCTCTGAAAACTGAAGACATCAAATATTCCCTTCGCTCATCTTCACATTTTCACGCTGGCTTAAAGGAATGGGACCATGGCCACCCTCAATTCCATTAAGCCTCCTCCAACAGTCAATTCATTTCAAGACCATCTTTTTTCCAAAAGTCCCCTTATCCTTTGGCAATCCAAACAGCCCAAGAACTACAAACACATCATTTATACTATCTTCACAAGGTTTACGTGTGTCTCCACTGCATTCCCAGATTTGTCTAAGACGGAACATTTTAACCTAGTGTTTATATACACTGGATGTCACAAATATACACCATCCTAAACGCTGCTTTAGATTGTGTTGCATCTTGAATGTTTTTCCACAACCTATGTACTAGATGGTTCAAAACCAAGCATTTATTCTACAAGTAAGGCCACCAAACGCAGAGGGAAGTAGTCAACTCGGGGATCAAGAACCTAAGTGCGAAAGGACTGCGTCTGGCTTGGTTCTCCCCAGCCGCTGACACAGGGAGAAGGTCCCAGGGGACTGGAGCACCGCCCTACAACGCGCTCGGGTCCGCGGGGAATAAAGCACGAGTTAGCAGAGCTGGGAAGCTCCGAGGGGCGCGCTGCATTCTGGGACTCGTTTCCACAGTTACCCACGTGCACCCAACCCAACCGCGGCCCGGACTACAAGTCCCAGAATTCCGCAGGACTGCTTTTCCCCTTTCCGCGGGACTGCCCTTCCCCTCACACCCGGCGACTGGAGCCAGACCCTAAAGGAAACCCCTAAAGCGCCTTCTCCGCAAGGCTGGGAGAGGTCGCGTCCCACGGGCGCTGCGCTGGCCCTGTCGTCCGGCCCTCCCGGCAGGGAAGCGGGTCCCGAGGCACCAGCCTCCACACCTGACGACCAGAAATTAGACAACTGCGTCACAGACTGCCAAATCCACGGACCGCCAGGGACCACCCTCCGCCCCACGCTCCTGGCCTCCAGGGCCGACCCCTCCGGCTCCCGCCACGGAAAACCCGCAGCCCGCTCCCCTGCCCCGCCTCCCACTCCCGCAGCCAGAGCCCGCGCCAGCGCTGACCTCGCTTCCCGCCGCTCGGGGGAAACCGCGGCCAGCGCCAACCTCTGGGCACCTCCCCGTCCCCTCCACCTCAGCCCCGCCCCCTCCTTTCCAAGCACCCCAAACCTCAGAGCTCCCCCTCAAGGAGGCAGGCCCTAATCCGGGGGAGGATACAGCTCCCCCGAACACGTAGTCTGACACCTTCCCCCCAGCCCCACGCGGACCGAATCTGGACAAGACAGTTTTACCCCTGCCCCGGCCCCTCCCAACCTCCCTTCCCTCCCAACCAGATCTTCACCCCCACTGCACTTCCTCTACCCTACCTCCATCCCGTCACCCCAAACCCTCTCCACCTTCTTCCTCTCCACTCCCAATTACCCTACCTTCCCAACACCTGCTCCATCCTATTACCCCGACGTCTGCCTCCTCTCACCACTCCCAGTTACCCCTCCACGCTTCCTAAGGCCCTCCCGCCCGCCGGACTCCCCAACTATCCCATCACACCCCAATCCCTCCCACCATTCGCTTTCCCATTACATCAGCCCTCATCTCCTCGCCCGCCCTCCTGCCCCGCACGGCCGCTGCCCCCAATCCCCCACCCCATTGTTTCCCCCCCCACCCCCGCCATCCAGCCCTTCTTCCCATTGTCCCCGCCCCCGCGCTCCCCTAGCACTCACCCGCTTTTCTCACGGAGCCGCCCGCACCGCTCGGCCCCTAGGAAATCCTCAATCCTGCGCTCCGCTCGCTCGCTCCCTCTCTCTCCCCCGCCGCCGGTGCCAACCCCCAGCCCTGCTCGCTAGCGCCCGCCGCCGCCTCCACCTCCATTCACCCGGGACACTCTGGTCCCGGCCCTTCATCGCACGTCCCGCCCCCCCTTCCCCCAACACTGAAATGGAGCCAGCCCCCACCCCCCTCACCTCCGCCCTCCCCCGGCAGGCCGGCCCCTTCCCCCCACGCCCGCCCCCGCCCCGCGCCGCCCGCAGCGTCACCGCCCGCCCCGGCCCCGGGAGGGGAAGGGGTGGCTCCCGGGCAGGGGCTCCCGGTGCGTTTTGGGACAGGAGACGCAGAGCGGGGACTGTGGGAGATCAGCGGAGAGTGTTGGCAGCCGCCCGGTCCCGGCCGGCTAGCTCTGTTACTCACTGACAGCGGCGGCATCCGAGTGCATTTTCGGGTAGCTTACACCGCGCTCGCCGCCCAGGCTCCCGCGCTCGCCTCGCGGTCCCCCCACCGGCTCGCCGCACCTCGGCTAGGAGCTGAGGACCCGCCGCCAGGCACTCCCGGCCCGCCCACCTCTCCTCCTCCACTGGCTGAACCTTGACTGAGCGACCGCCCCCTCATCTCTCATTTGGCAAAAGGAGTGCGGAGAGCGCCGGTCTGGAGCTGGCAAAGAGGCCCCGCCCCCCGAGGTTCAATGCGATTGGTCCCGACGCCTCGTTCCCTAACGCCCCTGGCGGAGGCCATGTTCTGGGAGAGCAGGTTGGACCCGACCACTGTCACTCATCCCCGGGGGTCCGAAAGCGCGTGTAGGGGCGAGGATGGGGAATTGGTCCACCTTGACCCTGAAGCCCCGCCCTGGGCGGGCGGGATTGGTGGAGCTGTAGACCAACCGAGAAAGATGGGTTGGCGTCTGAAACAAAGCACGCGAAGTGTTTCCCGAAGAACCGAGAAGGGGAAGAGCAGTTGGGGTGGCTTACATCCCGCTGCACAGAGTAGGGGGATCGGCTCTTCCCTCGCGCCTGGCGCGACGCGTCGGAGTCTCCTGCTTGTCTCCACGCCTCCGAGCGGCTCTCTGCAAGAGCCCAGTCCGCCCCGAACTTGGACTGGGACTTCTCTTGCTAGCCGTTTCGTACAGCTAGAAACTGGATAAAGCATCGCCGCGTCTTCATTTCCAGCAAACCCTCTGGTGAGGAACAAATTCTTTCTTGTACAACAACCCATCCTCTCCTCGTTTTCGAAATGCACTTCTTTTCCAGAGACAGCACATTTCTTCCTCCTTCGTCACAGATGGGCTGTTCTAAAGGCTTCGAATGCTGCGTTGTCGGTGAACACAATGTGCGCCCCCCCTCCCCAGACAGCGTGCAGGAAACCCAGGGCCACCCTCTGAGCTTCGGGCTCAGTCTGGCACGTCGGCGAGTCCAGGGGCCGAGTTACCAGTCCTCAAAGGACAATTAGCGTAAGCGCATAAGTCAGTAACGCCAAGAAACTGTCCAGAAAACAAAACTGGCTGTTAGTTGGCAGAGGAAGGCGTTAATTTAGGTGACTTTTGACCATTTGAGTTTCCTAAGTCAAGAATACGCACCATTTTCATGAGTTCCGACCATTTTTTCTTAAGGCTTTCAAACCGACTCATCACACTTAACCATACTATTGTAGCGGAATGATATTTTGAGATATTAACGGAGGACTGGCCCCCTCCTATCCCAGCCACAAACACCGCTTCTCTATATGCAGAAGCCCTGCGCCATCCTGCAGCGGGGCCAATCCACCCTCCTGCCTCAGAGGATGGATGACACTAAGAACGACCAGTAACAAAACAGTCGTTTTTGTTTTAGACTTATACAGCCAAGGCTTTTGAGTTTCAGGGTTCTGAAATTTAAGTTTCAAATCAGGGCATAAATATTACGGCTAAAAGGAACATATTTGAAAGAACAATATGAAACCAGTTCCTCTGTCCCACACCACTCCCCTTGTAATATACTCCATCCCTCTTAATCCCTAATGTCTCATTAATAAGTTACATCCTTATAATTTTATATCTATCATGTTTCTGTCATTCAAACACTTATGGATCACTTCATCTAATCATAGATTCTCAGAATTGAACCTGATTTATCCACTTCAGGTTCAGTTCAGACAAGACAAAAATCTCATCTCATCATTGGTGACCTTTAACCTGACAGAGCATCAGCTGGGCCCTGCAGAGGTGGGTAGGTACCTCTGGACTCTGAAATACTTGCCTATTTCAATGATATTGCAGTAGGTGCAGTATGCTGTAGGGTGGATCATTCACAGAATCAGAAGATGCTTTACGTCATGACACTAGGATGTCTGGCACCATACCGAAGGCTAGGAATAGGAACTAAAATGTTAAATCATGTCCTAAACATTTGTGAAAAAGATGGCACTTTTGACAACATCTGTCTGCATGTCCAGATCAGCAATGAGTCTGCAATTGACTTCTACAGAAAGTTTGGCTTTGAGATTATTGAGACAAAGAAGAACTACTATAAGAGGATAGAGCTCGCTGATGCTCATGTGCTGCAGAAAAACCTCAAAGTCCCTTCCGGCCAGAACGCAGATGTGCAAAAGATAGACAACTGAACAAATTACAGATGAACTTTCTTGCACTTGCTAGTCGCCAAATAAAAGAGAGACCCATTGATTCCCCCCTCCACCCCTTTCTTTTTTAAAAAAAAATTAGATCTTTTGGGGCAGATCTAATTGTCAGCATGTCTGTCCTTAGTCTGAGCAGAAAAACTACTCCTGCATTCTTTACCGCATTTGTGTTTTCAACCTATTCTACATCTAGGAAACATTTATAGTTTATACAAGTTTATAATATTTTGTATATGTAATATTTGTATGGCTTTTTACTGTTTATCATGGTACTTCAAGGGCTGAGACACATTATTTTGCACAGAAATGGACTTGTTTCTTGAGACCTCTAAATTAAAATAAGGCCACAATTAATTTTAGGTAGTCATTTGCTATATTGATTTATTTGCAGCAAACTGTATAATAATGTATATAATGGTTAATCTACATGAGGTACCTGCCAGCTGTTTTGCCCCAGCACCCAACACTCCTCTGGCACATGCGGTCCATAAAAATTTATAGAATATACAACCTTTGTGATTTTCCAGCATCACTTTCAGGGTCAGTATGATTATTTTCAAAGAAAAAAACCGATGTAGGGCTTCCCTGGTGGCGCAGTGGTTGGGAGTCCGCCTGCCGATGCAGGGGGTGCGGGTTCGTGCCCCGGTCCAGGAGGATCCCATGTGCCGCGGAGCGGCTGGGCCCGTGGGCCATGGCCGCTGGGCCTGCGCGTCCGGAGCCTGTGCTCTGCAACGGGAGAGGCCACAGCAGTGAGAGGCCCGCGTACCGCAAAAAAAAAAAAAAAAAAAAAAAAAACCGATGTAGAAAGTAATTTACTCAGATCTTTCTAGTGAGTCAGCTATAGCCTGAGGATTGAGAGGCAAAGCTCATAGTCTGCTAAGCCTCCCTGCCCCACATGTGTTATGAGTAATAAAACAGGTATAATTAAATGACTGCATAATATTCTGCAGATATTACCCTGTCATTTTAATAATCTATAAGATTATAAACCTTTGAGGGTAGGAAGCTTGTTGTATTTATCTTTACGTCCCTAGCACCTAGTACAGTGCTTTCAAATAGTAGGCAGTAGTTAACTCTTCCTCAAAGTGAACTGAATGTTGACTGTAATTTTAGATCTCAGAGGAACTTTGGAGATTATCAAATCCAACTTCCTCATTTTAGGAATATGAAACTTGAGGTACAAAAGAGTTAAACATGTAGTCGAAGTCACTCAGCTAGTTAATAGCAAAGCATTAATTAAACTCAAGTATCCCAACTCCTAGACCAGGTCTTTCCCCTGCACCGCACTGTCCAATTAGCAAGGCTTCAAATTCCAAAGGTGGGTAAACAACTCTCCCTTTCCATTTGAAAGTTATTATATCAATCTACTTCAAATTCTGCACTTCAGAGCTGGAATATTGCCTTCTTTTTTATGAAGTTCAGTACGGAATTTTTTTAATATATAATACATTTCTATTTTTTCTCATTGGTAGCATTCCCAAATCACTCGATCCCTGTGGGGATATCTACTGAGATAATAATGTTACGCTTCTGTGCATTTATATTCATATCCTTGGAGAAAAAAGTTAATAATTGTCTTGGGACTGTGGTGGGTAGAGATATTTGGGAATGCAGTCTCTATGCCATTTTGCTTCACCCAGTTGCTGCTTTAAGGTAATATTAAAGCAAGTTACTTTGTGTCAACTGATACCTAATTTAACTGGAATCTTTCCATATTATTTGTTGCCCAACATTAATTTTAATCATATATTTTTAAATACCTTAAGCCGAGATTGAAATTTGATATGGTAGAGTCTAGTGAGAAAGAATAGCAGTGCTCTTTAATAAAATTTTAGAACTTTTCCCCAAATTCCACAAATTCCATTATAGCTTGCTTTTCCTGCATGTATTAGGGTTGGGGTTACAGAATGGAGAATGGCATAGTCCTTAAGACTGAAATAAAGTTGGGCCTGCTCAGACAAATAGATAAATGTGCCCCGTGGAGATGTGAAGAGAATGAGAAAACAAGCTGCAGGAAGGAAGGAATTCAGCCTCAGATTACAGTGAGAGAGTGTGTAGAACTCCACTAGTTACAAAAAGTCCAGCTAAGTGGGTTTCCAGGATATGGGGGGTGGGGGGAGGAGTAAATATATCCATAGAGATCAGGATGGTTTATTTCTCCAAACTCATAACCAACTGACAATTTGCTGACCCAAAGGATGACAGCTTTTTTTAGTGTTTCCAGTGTGATAAGCTCTACTCTTACAGTGCTTTGCTTGTTAATTATTCCACCTAACTTCACAACACCCCCAATGGAGTACTAATATTATCCTCAAATTACAGATAAGTTAACTGAGGCTTAGAGAACTTCAATAACTTGCCACTCAGCTAGTAAGTAATAGTGCCCCCTAAGTAGCCAAACTCCCTGTGTTATAGTGTTCTCATGCTGGGCTTCAGTTCTCGCTCTTCGTAATCAGGTTAATATATGCCCTACATACGTAAGAGATTTATTTATAAGGATATAATTATATGGATATGAATGTGCTTTTAAAAGATAGTGTGTGAAACCTGGCCTTTTTCTGGAGTTGAATATCTAGCCACTCAAGCTGCCTTTGTAGATATATATTATGAAAAATATGAGTCAGAAAGATTATTTCCAGGTTACTACACCTTTCTTATCTATTTTATCCTTTTGATCTTATTTCAGAAGCAGCTGTCTACTTCATGGTATATTATTATTGAGGTTATTTATCCAGAGTATCTAATGAGGTCCTACTAAATGTAATAAATATATATCAGTGAGAGGGGGCAGCCTCTTCAGCCTACTGGAATTAACCTTTTAATCATTGAGGCCTGTGTTATCGGGAACCAGTTTCAGCTCTTAATTTAATTACGTATGTCACTATAACATATGTTGCTTTTCACATACATACATAGAACAGTTTTGCAAATAGCCACTTGCCAGATGCTATTAGGGTAATAAAAATGTTGGTTTCATTTCTCAACACCTGCATATAGTCAGGTCCCAATTATCAGGTTAAAGGAAAAAGCACAGAAGTAGACATTTTCCTCATTGTTACCAAAAAGGACAATCTCTGCTCTTGCACTAGAGGTCAGAACACTGACTATTAAACACAAACAAGTAACAGTCACTACTGGTTACTTCATAAAATTGATATGCTTCTATCATGTGGGCTTATAATGCACATTCAAGAGACTTCCATTTTTTTCATCTGCCTCCACTGGGGCTCTAACATGCATCCCAGTATAAAAAAACCTTAACAGATGGAACTTTCTGGAACCACCTCTACACTGGACATTTTTTAGCCTTGGAGAGCTTTTGCCATTTTTTTCTGAAGCAGAATTTAGGCTTTCTGGAGCCAGATGGCCTGGATTAAAATTGTATTGGTTCCTCATCAACAAAATAGTGAAAATAGTAGGACCTACTTCATAGGAGTGTTGTGAGGATTAAATGAATGAGTAAATACAAGTAAAGCTCTTAAAAGTGCCTGGCACATAGTAATGCTCAATAAATGATAGCTGCTGTGGTCGGTGTGACACTCTCCGGGACTCAGCACATTCTGGCATATACTCTTCCCCCTCGCAGTCACCTTGTCATCCCAAATCTGTCTTTTCCTCTGAGCTAGTCCCTGACTCCGCAGTCACTATGTTCTATTAGCTGGGCTTCTTTCCTCCCTTCTAGAGTTTACGGTGAACATTGAATTAGCATACAAGAGCGTCCTTCACTAGGACATGCCACCAGTGTGAAATTAGTCTAGTTTGGAACCGACATGTGAGACTTTATACAGTAAAGAAAAAAAGTGAGTACCCAATATCAATGCCCGCCATTCAAACTCTTTAAAAACTTGCTTAATGAAAACTGATTGATACTGGAAGTTCAAATGGATATAGGAAATTCCTGGGACTATAGAAAGATGGTATCCCAAACGAGTAAACAGATTGTAATAAATTACAGGGGATTCTACCTGAATAGAGACACATATTGTGTTCCCATAATGAATAATTTCTCTTCCTTGTACTTTGATGTAATACTACATTTCCCTGAAAGCCACAGTTACTGGTATAAAAGATTTTAAATCTGCTATACTAGAGTCAAAGGCAAAATGTCTTTAAGTATTACCCTTGGGCCAGCCTGAATTAAGACTCAAGCCCTACCTACAATTAAACCCTTGAACTGGCATTAAACTTGTCTGGGCCTCAGTTCCTTCATCTATAAAAAAATGGGAGTAATACCTTCAAGGGATAAATAAGATAAAATATATAAAAGCATTTATAAAAGTAGGAGGGGAGCAGGAATGACTGCTTGAGCACCAATTATGTGATGGCATCACATACTTCTGTGTGAACCTAATGCAATCTTGTGAGATGCAGTAGGCTAATTTTTATGCTTGGGACTATTTTGGGTAAAAATGAGTCTATGTTTAAATATCTAGAAGATCCTAGTTTATTCCTTTATGAAGCAGCCATCTTAGGGATCTCTCAGAAAAGCTAAGAATTTTTCAGTTACACTGAGATTTGACATCAGTGTTTCAATTTCATTTAGCAATGAATTTTTTTTTTTTTGCCTCTCCTAGATGTAGAGAAAATTTCATTTATTTTTGAAACTATTTCTAACCTTCAAGATTTCTTGACACATGACTATTTGGGTAGCATTAATAAGCCTTTTTTTTTTTTTTAACTAATCTTTTCTCCAGCACAACTATAAGATGCCTAAACCGACACCTCTCTTTTTTATCCAGGGCCTTTTATTTTATGGAAATCACACCTGTCTAGAGATTTAACAGAATATTTGAATTAAAATGTATTCATTCATTACCACATGTTCATTAACACTCATTAACACCTGAATTGGGTGTTTCCACCTTAACCGCATTCAGCTAATCAAGTCCTAATGATGTTGCATTAAATTCAATCTCAGAAGGTATAATTTTCCAGTAGAATCTAAACAATCCAAGACTTTTAGAGTGACTTTCATAAGTACAGCATTGCTTCAGTTACCCCAGCTAGCAGGGCATAGGCAGAAGGAAAAACCATTTTACTCCAGCATCGGCTCCTGTGTGTTGTTGAAAGGAGGCTCTTCATTTCTCCTCGCCTTTTCTAGCCTGCTTCCATGAATACAGTATCTTTAACATCCCTCTCAGGGCAGTACAGGAGGCCCCATCCATCTCCAGACGTCGTGGCTGCCGAGCATCTCATTATGCCAAAGGGAAGCATTCTGGGAGAGTGGGTGGAGCGGCAGACAACAATAGGAAATGGGGGAGGGAAGAGGGGCACGCGCGCTGCGGAAATATATGCCCACTTCCTTGGTGATGACAGCATGCTGTGGAAGTATGAACTTCCTGTTTTAGAAAGGAAGATGATGTAGGATGTCGAAAACCCGTGACTAAGCCGATTCCAGGCCCTACAACCTAGATACACCTGCCTCGGCTACCCCATACCTCCCAACAGTCGCGCCTGAACCCCAGTTGAAGCTACCACCGGAGCCACGTTGGTGGGAGGAAAGCAGTGAATCCAAGCACTTAAGGGAAACATCTGTGGTTCCAAAACAGAAAAGCATTTGGAGACACATGCACGCACACACACACAACACACACACACAGACACACCACTAACTTACAGAATTGAAAACTGTTTTCTTCCAACTAAGCTGAATGCTTACGTTTTACTTTATTCCGCTGCCTCAGCCAAAACAGGTCAAAGCAAATGCCCTTAACATTTGGGGAATCACAGACTCCCTTTAAGAATCATTGAAAATGAAGACTGTCTGTCAAAGGCCAGAAACCTACCAATGCCCACCCTATCACCCCCTAAATTAAGAATTCCTAGATTAGAAATTCATTTTAGTTTACGAGTTTGAACTTTTTAAAATCAAGGCACCTTAGGGACTAGTCCGTGGCTATCAGTAATTTTGTTAGTGAGAGACGAGTTCCACTCTGTTAGCTTTCCTCGAGGCAGGCTGACTTGGGAGCCTGCGCTCAAATAATGGGAGGTTTGTGAGGGCAGTGGAGGGGGAGGAGAGCAGTTTCAGGTGGGGACGGTAGGCTTGGCTCTGGAGGGCAGCATTTTCAAGGCAGTGTGGAGGTATCAGACATAGAGCAAAAGAGGAGCAGTGTTCTCTGGAGAGGAGATGCCAAAAATAAACTTCCTTTCTTTCAGATTTTGCTCATCTCCAGTTCCAAACTGGTTGCAGTCAAAACTGCTCTTTCTGCAGCCAGCCACACCCAGACCCTGGGCCCTACCCTGCCCACAATCGCCCAGTGCCTTGTCTCTCCTTTAATTGTTTCTTCTCCTCCTCCCGGACCCCAGGCCCTCTTCAGCCCCTGCTGAGCTCTAGGCCTCCCAGCCACCCTGCCCCCACTGCCCCGCGCGGTCTGGTGGGTTTACCCTGAAAGTCCAGCCTCGAGCCCTTACAACGGCTTCCATTTTATTCTCCATCCCTCCATCCTCACAATCACTTTTTCTGGCTTCCAAGCTCCATCACCACAACCTTAGTCTGTTCTAAACCTCCATTCAAAGTTTATAACTTCAGCTTTGGGAAACATTTCAAACCCACAGACAATTTTGGGGGGACTATAAATATTGGCAAACACTTAAGTACCACTCACTTGGCACCAGGTACTGTTCTAGCACCTGTATGAACTCATATAACCCTCCCAACAATGCCACAAGTTAGAAACTTGTGTTAAACTCATTTTACAGATGAGGGGACAGAGGCACAAGTAGGTAAAGTAACTTGCCCAAAGTCTTACGGCTAGTGAGTGGCAGGACCAGGAGAATTAAACCCTCGCAGACTGGCTTCGGATCTATATTTTCAGTCACTGCTGTATTGCATCTTTGTAGAGCATTTTACAGAGGGCTGCTTACCCACCCATTCCCCTCCCCCAACACACACTCCAGGGCCTCTAATGTGGAAGCTGGACCGATTTTTCTAGTACCAGTAGGCAGTCACATCTTGCATAGTTCTAGGGGTCCAGGCCATGTCCTGTGTTCACTCTGTCCATCATTAGTGGTAACATGAAACACAGTTTCTCCAGTTCCAGGGTATGGAATTTTTTTATTTTATTTTTTTTTTGCAGTACGCGGGCCTCTCACTGTTGTGGCCTCTCCCGTTGCGGAGCACAGGCTCCGGACGCGCAGGCTCAGCGGCCATGGCTCACGGGCCCAGCCGCTCCGCGGCATGTGGGGTCTTCCCGGACTGGGCACGAACCCGTGTTCCCTGCATCGGCAGGGGGACTCTCAACCACTGCGCCACCAGGGAAGCCCCAGGGTATGGAATTTTATTCTCTTACTTGTGTAACAGATCCAAAGGTGCGGCAACAGGACTATGTGTTGGGGTGTGTGAGAGCAGGGCCCAAAGTAGCAGAGTGTTGTTACAGGATTGCCACTGAACCCAGCTCCAAACTGTGCACTTGTCCCCCCTCTTGCCATATCCCCTTGGAAGCCTTCTCTCCCTCTTGCAGCCCCGCTCCCAGGTTCCCAGAGCTTCCATTGTGGTGCCTGGTGGATGGCCCTCTTGGACAGACTGCTCCCACTTTCAGGACAAGGCCCATCCTTAGGGAGTGAAGGCAAACCTCGCTGTTCTCCAATAGGAACAAGACTGACAAAGATTGAAGTGAGCTTAAACAGCATCCTTAAGGAAAACCAGAGGGGTTGCTTGAAAACCTAGAAGGGGAACAGACAGGCACCGAGAGGTTATTGTACTTAATGATCATGGGAAGGGTTTAGGGCTAGTTGTGTATGTAAGAGCCTCATGCATTTTAAGCTTCATGAAAGGGAGACACTTCTTTCCTTCCTGACCCCCTGAGTCCCCTCTCCCACTATTGGAGCAAAGCTATCCTCCACCCCCAACCAGCACACGTACAAAGCACAGTTATCCTTTGAACTACTGGGGGTGGGGTCGGTTGGGGGCACCAAAAATTTGCATATAACTTTTGACTCCCCCAAAACTTAGTTGCTAATAGCCTACTGTTGACTGGAAGCCTTACTGATAAACAGTTGGCTAACATATATTGCATATTATATGTAACATACACTGTATTCTTACAATAAAGTAAGCTAGAGAAAGGAAAATGTTATTTAGAAAATCATAAGGACGAGAAAATACATTTACAGTACTGTATTTATCTATACTATAAGTTTATACCATCTGTTTACGAGTCATCTGTCAGCACCTACATCAATATTATCATATAATATAAAACACTGTAGATGTTATGTGTATTACTAACACTAGGCATCAAAAATGAAGAGATAATGTGAAAAAGAAGTTTGTATATATTTACAGGTATAACGATTCATGCATTGATAATGAAGAAGCAGCATTATGATTGCTTTATGGTAGCCTAGTGTAATTGATATGATGGCTTCCCAGTAGCCTAGCCTATGCACTAATGAATGAATCATTATAAAATTTTTATGGCATATAGTGTCATATTCATAACACAGTGCCGGAAACATTGTTACATGTTTTTTAAAAACCACTTACCTGTGATGATAGGCTGATACGTAGTGTCTCCAATTATGAGAGAGAGAAGCATACTGTACAGTAATGTAATTCTTTGAGAGCAGAGTTATAAAACAGTAAGAAAACTAACACATTATGAATTTTATACTATCACTCACCTCGTGCCTATGTAAGAATAGGCTGTCCTCTTCAATACAAGTCTTGCACACAATATTCTACATGTATATTTTTGTATATCTATTGAAAACCACATAAAAATGGACCCCTGTAGTTCAAACCATGTTGTTCAAGGGTCAACTGTACACATCGACCCCATGGTGATCAGCCTAATTCATACACTTGAGAAATGCTTGTACCCAGGCCCTATTTTGATGATCAAAACTTACCTGTCCAATGTCTCATTCCCTCAGATCCTTGTGGATGACCAGCTTGCTGCTCTTGGATAAGCTAATTCAAGAGAAAATATAGTTGAGTTGACATGGTACCCCTTACAAAGTTATTTACTCTTAAAAAAGAAAAAGACTTGTAGCAAACAAATGGCTCAACACCAATCCCTAACAGACTTTTCCCAGCCAGCCTCTCACCCTGAAAAACTTCCCCTCCTCCCTCTCTCTCCATATACAACTCCCCTACCCTTCCCACTCAGCGTAAAGCTCCCCTCCATTAAGCCTTCCTTGACTGAGGCTGCCCACAGTCATGTTTTTTTCCACTTAACACGCGCAGCACTAGAACAGAATTTGGCAGGAGGAAACAGAACCAAAACCAGAAGCAGAACAAAAGGAAGAGAACATTGGGCTAGATGATCTCAGAGATGAGCTCAGCCCATTCCCTCATTTCACAGGTGAGGAAACAAAGACAGAAGTGACCAGCCCACGGCAAGTCAATGGCAGTATGGGGGCCATCAGAGTTGTTTCTGCCCAGCCTTCCCCTCTTTCGCCGGGAAGAGTCTCCTCTTCTTTTGGAGGTACTGCTCACCCTACCATTCACCAAAAAGAGCTTTGATAGGAATTGCCAGTCAGGGTGCCTACCACTCCCAGTGGACATATGATCTCAAATGGGCCACTTAGCATCCTTCTCTGGAATTTTAAAAATCAGAATTAAGAAGAAGCAGCCTTCTCTGTCTGTGGGCTTATAAGCTGCCCTCAGCCATGGCTCCCCCCTCATTAAAAAAGTCAGTCTCAGAGGAATAAACACACACTCATTTGTTTGCTCATTCATTTATTCATGAAACAAACAGTATTTATTAAGGGCTTTCCATGTGCCAGACACTGCTGGGCCCTAGGAATAACATGCTGGGCAAAAACAGGCCCAACTGCTGTCCTTGTGGGGCTTACAAGTTTGATTATTCCTTAAATAATCATGCAAGCAAAGTAAAACTCCCTATTTTGACAAGTAGTGAGAAAAGGTAGTCTTCTGAGAATATACAATAGACTACAGGGTTTTTTTGTGAGCACCACATCACTTTCTTTCTTTGGTTTTCCAACTTCTTTCTTCGACAATGCAAATTCAGTCTCTTGCCTGCCACTGTGTGGTCCCTCACTGAGAATGGGCACAGGCTCTGAGGAGAGGCTCAACAGAAAGACTAGGGTCTCCAAGAGCCAGTCAGGCTAGCTGAGAACTGCAGGGTCCACAGCTGATAAGCCAGTGTGTACACTGCGCAAAGCAGCACAGCCGAGGGGACAAATGGGCTGAAATCCCATCTAGAGTCTTCTCACCAAGCCATGAGGCCTGGTGTGAAGCTGTACGTGCCCAGAGGAAGGGGGACCCTATTCTTCACACCCTGGCGCTGTCCATGCAAAAGGGTCACCTTTTTTTAATTTGCCCCAAAGGCTTGAATAGACCAGCCAGGTCTCTGGGTGAGATTCAGTCAGGGAGCTGAGTCAGGGGAGGGGAAGCTTTCCTGAGGAAGTGACTGGACACATGAATAATGAGTAGCCAATAAACTAAGTGGGAGGGAAGAGCTCTCCAGACATAGCCTGTGCGGTGACCTTGTCTTGATGGCTATCTAGTCCCCGGTTCCAATTGCTTCTGAAGCCTGGCAGATCCCCTCCCTTCCAGGGGATTGGTTTCATGACAATACATTCCCTCTTTGTAATTCAAATTAGGTTTCTATCACTTGGAACCAGGAGAGTCCTGGCTTAGAGCAAAGCTGATCCAGCTCTCCTTCCTCCCAAGTCCAGTGGGCCTCCCCACTCTGCCAGGCCCCATCCTCCTGTGTGAGAAACCTCTACTCTGTATGGCCGCCTTACCTTCAGAACAGGAGCTTTGTCTTTGATGATCTAGCATTGTCTCCAGCATGTAACAAAAACTCAGTAAACATTTCATCCATCAAGAGTTGATTAACTCTCTGCTGGTGATCGTCGTGTCCACTGGGACTAGAAGTGGCGAAGTATTAGAGGGCAGAGTAGATTTCTGTACTTTTTTCATCACCCACCAAGTTCATCCATGGTTTCTGCTGACCCTGAGCATACACAGTCTCCAGTTTATACTTATGTTAATAGATGGCTCTGATTTGTCTAGAATTTGGCTGTAGGTAGCCAGCGGGATTGATTTCATAAGGAAGAATCAGCGGCTTTTATTCTGTCTCTGCGTGCTACATGCCAGTGGGCCACCTTTAAGATGAAGCACAGTCCAGATCTGAAAGTCTACAGCCTAATGTTAAAGACGGTTTTCACTCTGTGCTTAATATTTGCTAGGGCCCTGTCTAGAGGTGTCGGGAAACTTGAAATCCTCCATGGTTTTACCAGCCAGGAACAGTCTGCTTTCCCACTGGTCCTTGTATTATTCCTAAATTAAGGGCAATCACTCTTTGGTGCATATCCTTCCCTTCCAACTCCAGGATCTGAACAACTTCAGCTTCATGCTACATCTCATGCTGCTGCCGCTGCTATTAGTTTTGTTTTTTTTAAAAAAAATAAAAAGCTGGTATTTGAGGCTTTGTGAGACTCATGTCACCTTTTTTTTTTTTTTTTTTTTCCGGTACACGGGCCTCTCACTGTTGTGGCCTCTCCCATTGCGGAGCACAGGCTCCGGATGCGCAGGCTCAGTGGTCATGGCTCACGGGCCCAGCCGCTCCGCGGCATGTGGGATTTTCCCGGACCAGGACACGAACCCGTGTCCCCTGCATCGGCAGGCAGACTCTCAACCACTGCGCCACCAGGGAAGCCCTCGTGTTCCCTTTTAATAAGCCTAATTCTAATGGCTTGAGCTGCACTCTGTTCTATGGAGGTTGCTGAATGAGCCAACGTTGGGAATAAGAATCATGGAATTATCTTGCTTTTTCGTCACTCTGTCTCAAGATCCAAGGGTTGAGGAACGGCAAGGTTGGTGTGGCTGAGGAGACTTCATATATGTCACGTTAGTTGGTGTCCCTCGTGCTTTTGTTTCACACCTCTGAACCAGTTTTTGGTATGCAGGAATCAGGAATACTATCCTATTCTTGAATCTGGACCTTTGGTCTAGAAAAGCAATTTTCAATCTTTTTTTTTTTGCCATGATACTCCTGAAAAATATGTTCCCATGAGCAACTTGTTCCCACAAACTTATTAAGATTAGGAGCAAGGCAATATATACCAGAGATTTATATGTATTCACATGGTCCTAACTAGGTCTTCCACTCAAGAAAGCACATCAGAACACAAGGGAGTGAAACTTATGTTAGTATAAAGATAACTGTTAGTCAATTCAACTAATCTTTTTAAAAAACAATACAGCCTACAGAATGGAGAGAGATTTTTGAATCACACATCTGATAAGAGCTTGGTATCCAGAGTATATTTTTTAAAACTCTTATAACTCAACAACAAAAAGGCAATCAACCAAATTTTAAAATGGGCAAAGAATTTGAATAAACGTTTTTCCAAATAAGATATACAAATGACCAACAAGTGCATGAAGAGATGCTCCACATCATTAGTCATTAGGGAAATGCAAATCAAAGCCACCATGATATATCACTTTATATCCACTAGGATGGCTGTAGCAAAAAATAAATAAATAAAAACTGTGGGTGATGATGTGGGGAAATTGGAACCCTCATCTTTTTCTGGTGGAGGTGTAAAATGGTTCAGCCATTGCAGGAAATAGTTCGGCAGTTCCTCAAAAGTCTAAACATAGGAATTATCACGTGAACCAACAATTCCACTCCTATGCATATACCTAAAATAAGCAGGTATACTTGTACACAAACAGCAGCACTATTCACAGTAGCAAAAAGGTGGAAACAACAACCCAGATGTCCATGGACAGATGAATGAATAAACAAATTGGGGTATATGCATACAGTGGAATATTCTTAGCCATTAAAAGGAATGAAGTACTGATACCTGCTACCACATGGATGAATCTTGGACACATTATGCTAAGTGAAAGAAGCCAGACACAAAAAGGCCACATATTGCATGATTCCATTTATGCAAAACATCCAGAATAGGTAAATCTATAGAGACAGAGTAGATCTGCATTTGCCAGGAGCTGGGGAGGGGTGGGGTGGGGGCGGGCAGAGGGATTGGGGATAACTGCTTAACGGATACATGGTTTTACTGTTGGGTGATGAAAATGTTTCAGAACTAGAGAGAGGTGGTGGTTGCACGACACTGTGAATGAACTGAATGCCACTGAATCATTCACTCTAAAATGTTTAATTTAATGTTATGTTAATTTCACCTCAATGAAAAGCATAATAAAGCATTCTAATTTAGGCATTTTATTATTAATAAGAAATAACCTAGTAACACAGCTCTGTTAAGACACTGTAATCTGACATGCTCTACCATGACAATATCGTTTCTATTTCTCTTTTCTTTAATTCTCAAGTAAGTGCTCACCACTGTGTATCACATAAAAATCCATAGATTTTGGTGGGAGGGAGGGAGATGCAAGAGGGAAGAGATATGGGGATATACGTATATGCATAGCTGATTCACTTTGTTATAAAGCAGAAACTAACACACCTTTGTAAAGCAATTATACTCCAATAAAGATGTTAAAAAAGAAAATAGAAAAAATAAAAAGGAGTTGAAAGAGGTTAGCTCTGGGTAACAAAAATGTGTAGTAAATAAATCAAAGGATTGTTATTCATTTAAAAAAAAGCATAGATTTTTAGGTAGGTATGTACTTACACAGTTCATTGTGCTTCCTTTTCTATCAGCTGGCTTATCTTGAAGGGGACATAACTCTTGATTTCTTTAGTTCAATTATCAATCCTGTTTAACCAAGTCTCAAAGATACCTATAAGGTCTTATTTCCTTCCACATGTTAACATCTCAAGCCCACTTTATTTATCACCATGCCACTATGCTAGTGTTTCTCAAAGGTGTAATCTGTGGACCACTTGCATCAGAATCACCTAGCCCCAAATCCAGACCTACTTAATCACACGATCTGGGGGGCGACCCCAGGAATCTGCATTTTTATTAAGCACCACTGCCAGATGCTTTTGTGTGTAGATACTTGGACCATTAGTTTTGTTCTCGATTTACCTTTAATAATTAATTTACTAATTCATTCAAACAAACATTTATTGAGTGCCCACGAGGGCACTATGCGAGATACTACAGTGAGAAAAGAAATGGAAACCACAGTTTGCAAAAAACAAAAAACAACCTGTGTTGTGATTTGCAAAGTAGATTAACTATGCCAGAATATAGTGTGTAACATAAACTATCTAAATTCAAATTGTTTTAACACCTGCTCATTCGGACCCATATATCCCAATATAAGACCACAGTAACAATAACTCCACATGGATTTATGTGTTCCAAAGACCACAGACAGTTCTAGCAACTTGCCAGATTTACAAATTTTGTCAATCCCTGACCTAAACCGCCCTATGACTAATTCCAGCCCTCCAAACTCTATAAGTACCCTTCCCTAACTTCCCCCTTTGGAGACCCTACCGAGACTCCAGAAAAGGTTGTTTTCCTTGCTCTGCAATCACAGTAGACTCAGCTTGTATAAGCAGTAAGTTTCCCTGGTGCACTTTCTGTGGGACTTCAACAGCAGGTACAGATATAAAAGTTATTTTGCTCTATGAATGATTGTTTATCTACCTTACTGTTATTTTGCATTCTGTTGTATGTGATGCTATTCCTAGAATCTAAGTGTATAACGTTTCTGACATTTTCCTCTTTTTCTTTTTTTTCTAAATTTATTGAGGTTTGTTTTGTGGCCTAGCATGTGATCTATCCTGGAGAATATTCCATGTGCATTTGTAAAGAATGTGTATTCTACTCTTTGGGGATGGAAAGTTCTGTAGATATTAAGTCTATCTGATCTAATGTGTCATTTAAGGCCAGTGTTTCTTTATTGATTTTCTGTCTGGATGATCTATCCATTGATGTAAGTGGGGTATTAAAGTCCCCTACTATTATTGTATTACTGTCAGTTTCTCCCTTCATGCCTGTTAATATTTGCTTTTTATATTTAGGTGTTTCTGTGTTAGGTGTGTATATGTTTATGAGTGTTACACCCTTTTCTTGGATTGACCCCTTTATCGTTATTGCAGTGCCCTTCTTTGTCTTTTGTTATAGACTTTGTTTTAAAATCAATTTTGTCTGATGTGAGTATTGCTACCTCGGCTTTCTTTTAGTTTCTGTTTGCATGGAATATCTTTCCATCCCTTCACTTTCAATCTCTCTGTGTCTTTCACTCTGAAGTGAGTCTCTTGTAGGCCATGTATAGATGTCTTATTTTTTTAATCCATTCAGCCACTCTGTCTTTTGATTGGGGCATTCAGTACATTTACATTTAAAGTGATTATTGATAGGTACATACTTAATGCCATTTTGTTACTTGCTTTCTGTTTGTTTTTGTGGTTCTTTTCTGTTCTTTTCTTCTTTTGGTCTCTTCCCTTGTAGTTTGATGATTTTCTTTAGTGTTATGTTTAGGTTCCTCTTTTGCTTTTTGTGTATCTATTGTAGGTTTTTGGTTTATTGTTACCATGAGATAGATAGATGGATAGATAGATAGGTAGGTAGGTAGATAGATAAATTTGTTTTAAGATGATAGTTGTTTAAGACATTCTAAAAGCTCTATATTTTTCATCTCCCTCCACCCCATTTTACATTTTTTATGTCATATTTTACATCTTTTTGTGTCTCTCTTAACTACTTATTGTAGCTACAGTTGATTTTACAACTTTTAACCTTGATAGTAGCTTTTTAAGTTGTTGATCCACTGCCTTTACTATAAATTTGCCTTTACCAGTGAGATTATTTTTTCCTTCATATATTTTCTTATTTCTTGTTATGGCCTTTCCTTTTTCACTTAAAGATGGCCCTTTAACATTTCTTATAAGGTCAGTTTAGTGGTGATGGACTCTTTTCTTGTTTGCTGGCCTAGGAAACTCTTTATCTCTCCTTCAGTTCTGAATGATAACCTTGTTGGGTAGAGTATCCTTGGTTGTAGATTTTTTTCCTTTCAGCACTTTAAATATATCATGCTACTCCCTTCTGGCCTACAAAAGTTTCTGCTGAAAAAATCTTATGGGAGTTCCCTTGTATGTGACTCTTTGCTTTTCTCTTGCTGCCTTAAAATTTTCTCTTTAACTTTTGCCATTTTAATTATGACATGTCCTGATGTGGAACTCTTTGGCCTCAATTTGTTTGGGACTCTCTGTGCTTTCTGGACCTGGATATCTGTTTCTTTCCACAGGTTTGGGAATTTTTTAGCCATTATTTAATCAGATACATTTTCTGCCACCCTCTTTCTTTCTTCTCCTTCTGGGACCCCCTATAATGTGAATGTTAGTATGCTTGATGTTGTCCTAGAGGTCCCTTAAACTATCCTTTTTTTTTAAATTCTTTTTTCTCTTCTGATTGGGTGATTTCCACTATTCTGTGTTATGCATTCTTCTATATCACCCAGTCTGCTGTTGATTCCCTCTATGCATTTTTCATTTCAGTCATTGTATTCTTCAGCTCTGATTGGTTCTTTTTTATATTTTGTAATTCTTTGTTGAAGTTATCACTGTGTTCCTCCATTCGTCTCTGGAGTTTGTTGAGCATTTTTATGACTGTTGCTTTGAACTCTTTATCAGGTAAATTACTCATTTTCCATTTCATTAGGGTTTTTTCCTGTGGTTTTATCTTGTTCTTTCATTTGGAACGTACTCCTCTGTCTTCTCATTTTGTTTGACTTTCTGTGTTTGTCTCTATGAATTAGGCAAAACAGTTACCTCTCCGAGTCTTAAAGGCATGTCCTTGTGTAGGAACGTCCCTTTGCAGATTGAATGTGCCAGTGGCTTTGATGGGAGGGCTGGACCTGAAGTGGGCACAGGACAAGGCTTCTCCTGGGGCATGTTGGGGGTCACCACATTGGTGGGTGGGGCTGTAGCCAGAGCCTCGTGCTGACAGGGACTTCTCCCAGGGCCCACTGAGGGCTGCCGCCTTGGCAGGGAGGTGGGGGCCTAGAGCGGGAATCTGGTGCAGGCTGGGCATGTGCTGGGGTGGTCTTGGCAGGCCAGATAGAATGCCAGGCATTTTTCAATCTGCTGCCTCTGGGCTGGGACTCAGAGCAAGTAAGTTTGTGTGAGCACCATTTCAGAGTGGAGTCACAGATTCCTACAGCCCCTGGCTCCCCAGTCATAGAGCATCATTGGCTTTCAAAACCTTTAAGGGGGTTCATCGTCCTGGTCCCTAGGGCTGGGGTACCCAGTTTGGGGCTTGAACCCCTCACTCCTCAGGAAGGACCCCTGAGTTTGGGATATCCCCTTCTGCTTTTGGGTCGCCTGTGGGTTCTGGCTAGATCACTGCGCCTCCTAGCTGTTTCAACGTGGTTTTTCTTTTACATCCCTTATTGTAGAAGAGTTGTCCTGCTAGTCTTTAGGTCATTCTCAGAGAGAGTTTCGGTGTGTCTGCGGGAAGAGGTGAACCCAGCGTCTTCCTACTCCATCATCTTGATCTGAGCATTTTCCTCTCGAGGCTCATCGACTAAGACACAATCATCGACTGCTTGCTCTATACCTTGGCAACAGTATAGGGGCAGTTATTTCAAGATTCAGGGTGCTGAAGCAACAACTCACAATCCCACAGTCTTAAGCCATTTGAAATCTCTCTGGATCCTGCGGCAACAAGGGCTGTGATTTCTGAAATGGTGCCCGTGTGTCTCTTGATATTGATTTTGCCTCCTTCATCCTGTTCAGGATTTGGTGGATATGTTCAGTCAGAAGATTCCACCTTTTCTCAGCCTTGGACATTTTTCTTTCTATTATTTCTTTGATTATTTCTTCCCCTATAGTTGGTTCTTTCCTCTGCCACCTTCAACACATACTTTGCTCATCATACTCCAAGACGGCTGCTTTAACTTTCACCTCCTATTCCAGCCAGAGAAAGGAGAAGAGGCATGCCCTCCCTTTAAGGACACTGCCTGGAAGTCTCACACACTAATTCCTCTTATATCCTATTGTCAGAAACTTAGGCCCATGATTATTCATAGCTGCAAGAGAGGTTGGGAAATGTAGCCATTTTTTCCTCAGTGTCCATGTGCCCAGCTAAAATTTGGAGGTTGTTACAGAGCACAGAGGAAAAGAAATATCAGGAGACAACTAGCAGACCCTGCCACAAGGGTGTGTCTCAATTGTGATCTGTATCACCAGGAAATCTGTTACTGATAAAGTACTCAAAATTACTAATGACTTATTTCTAAAACAGGAGTGGATTCAAGGTCATCTCTGTATTAACACTTTTTCTCTCTCCCTCATATTTTGATAAGTTTTCTTGAGAAGTACTGTTAAATTCCACAGTAGGGAATTGAGTAAAACACAGTCTTATCAATGCCTCGGTCTGCTGTGAATTACTGCTGCTAATAGTTGTGGCATGTTTTAGTCTTTCCCAACCTTTGTGGTTTTGTCAAATGTGAATATATTAATGAGAAAGTGTCATGCATTTATCTTAATGGCAATCGTCTTGGCTTCCATGAAGGAAAAAAGGTTAAGAAATATTACACCAAATGAGCTCTAAAGTGCTAATCAGCTCTAAAACCTCTGCAATTCAGAGCATATAAATTCTCCTGTGCGTGGACCACTTGCAATAGAATCACGTGGGAAGCTTGTTAACAATACAAAGTCTTAGGCTCGCCTCATACCGACAGAATAAAAATCTCTGGTGTTGAGGCCCAGAAATGTGCCAATTGCACAAGCTCTCCAGGTGATTCTTACGAACACAAAAGGTTCAGCACATTTCCCGGGTCTCCTAGAGAAAACCTTTGGCTAATACTTTTCATCATCTCCCACAAACTAACTCAGCTGTGTCTGGCTGCCAGGCTGAAGCATGCACAGCTTGAGTCAGAGGCTACTTGCTCCAGAGGATAATCAGTAATGGGTTTTACTAGCTGTTCCTCACAACAGCATGATGTTGAACTGCTACGGTCTGTAGCATCACTGACACTGCTATTCTTTGCAGCTTGGAATGCCAATGGAAAATTACATACAGCTCTTGGAAAGGGTAACTATGTTGAATAAACTCATTTGCTGCCCTCTCCATCGGTCTGTATTGGCATGGTGTCACAAAGTGTAATATACAAGGTTATAGTCTGTAGACCATAAGAGATTTTTTTTTTTTAGCTTCCATACATATACTGATGTGTTTGGGGACTAATAGATCTACCAGAGCAGGCAGAAGGACTTACACTGCTGATGCTGTGGCATCCACAGCTATATGGGAAAAGAGGAACCAAGCATCTATTTTGTGCTCAAGGTTCACTACATGCTTCTGGTATACACGAGCTTACTTAACTCTCCTCAACAGTCCTGTGAGATAAAACATCTCACTTTATTCTCATTTTCCAGAGTGATTAAGTAACCTGTTTAAATTCACCTAGAAAGTACAATAAGAGGCTAAATGATACCTTCCCCCAATCCCAGGGTTAATTAGCAAAATAGAAAAAAAGGGAAGAGTATGTTCTTGAGTCAGCAGGTTTCCATCACTGCATCATCTTCCAGCATTTTTGTTTGAGCATCCCATCAGTAAAAACGTCTGAGTGCATCTCCCATGTGTATTTATTTATAAACATATACACTAAAAACCAGTTTGCTCTTCAAAGACTCATGGTTATCAGAATCACCTAGAGAGCTTGTTCAAGCACAGCCCATGGGGTCCCAACCCCAGAGCAGCAGAGATTCAGTAGGTTTGAGATGGGACCCAAGGATTTGTATTTCTGACAGGCTTCCAGGTGATAGCGATGCTGCCTGTGATGGACCTCACTTTCAATAGCATTGCTATAAATGTATCCCCCAAATCAAGATTTAAAACACTAAAATACTATGGAATAAAATAGTAATTCTAATTAATATTTTTCCTGCACCCCAGGAGCGAAAGATCCCATTTTGGAAACCACTGCACTAAACTGAGCCACAGTGGCTCTCCTTGCCAGAGAGGCAAGCTTGGTGGCACTTCATAAATCACAGAAATTTCCCAAGCCTCAGACATTGTGGATAAAGGATATAATAAAGGCACACATCAGATGGGCACAGCTCATGGTCCCACTAATATTCCCAGGTAGTGCTCAAGCACTCTGCCTTTCATTTTCAGCTAACTCTACTCCTATCATCTTTCCTCTGCTTTAATTTTTTTCCCTTTGTGATAACAGCCACCATTGCTTTTAAGTAATGCAATCTAGCTCTCCTGTTGTTCCTTTTATGGAAATTCTAGCCACTGCAAGTACATGTGGTACTTGATATCCACAAAGCAAAAATGTTCCGAGTGAAGGATGCTTTGATTGAACTTTAATTTGGCCGTTACTTTGAAGTCCTGGGCTACGGGTAGGCAATATGCTGTTCAGCATGGTTACATTCAGGTGTACTTGGAAGGGAATTTTTCCCTGCTTACATCTGATGTAGATTTCCAAAGTGCTTTTGTAGATTTCTTTAGCGCTTTTGCTGTCTGGTAAAAAATAGGGCAGGTTTCTTTTCAGTAAATAAAACAAATTTCAGCACTTTGGAAGAGGAGAGATGAGGTATTTGCAAAGACTTGGTGCACAAATTTAAATCTAAAGGATACTACATTAGAGGAAAACATAGGCAGAACACTGTATGACATAAATCACAGCAAGATCCTTTTGGACCCACCTCCTAGAGAAATGGAAATAAAAACAAAGATAAACAAATGGGACCTAATGAAACTTCAAAGCTTTTGCACAGCAAAGGAAACCATAAACAAGACCAAAAGACAACCCTCAGAATGGGAGAAAATATTTGCAAATGAAGCAACTGACAAAGGATTAATCTCCAAAATTTATAAGCAGCTCAATAGCAAAAAAACAAACAACCCAATCCAAAAATGGGCAGAAGACTTAAATAGGCATTTCTCCAAAGAAGATATACAGACTGCCAACAAACACATGAAAGAATGCTCAACATCATTAATCATTAGAGAAATGCAAATCAAAACTACAATGAGATATCATCTCACACCAGTCAGAATGGCCATCATCAAGAAATCTAGAAACAATAAATGCTGGAGAGGGTGTGGAGAAAAGGGAACACTCTTGCACTGCTGGTGGGAATGTGAATTGGTACAGCCACTATGGAGAACAGTATGGAGGTTCCTTAAAAAACTAAAAATAGAACTACCATATGACCCAGCAATCCCACTACTGGGCATATACCCTGAGCATACCATAATTCAAAAAGAGTCATGTACCAAAATGTTCATTGCAGCTCTATTCACAATAGCCCGGAGCTGGAAACAACCTAAATGTCCATCATCAGATGAATGGATAAAGAAGATGTGGCACATATATACAATGGAATATTACTCAGCCATAAGAAGAAACGAAACTGAGCTATTTGTAATGAGGTGGATAGACCTAGAGGCTGTCATACAGAGTGAAGTAAGTCAGAAAGAGAAAGACAAATACCGTATGCTAACACATATATATGGAATTTAAGGAAAAAAATGAAGAACCTAGGGGTAAAACAGGAATAAATACACAGACCTGCTAGAGAATGGACTTGAGGATATGGGGAGGGGGAAGGGTAAGCTGTGACAAAGCGAAAGAGAGGCATGGACATATATACACTTCCAAACGTAAGGTAGATAGATAGTGGGAAGCAGCCGCATAGCACAGGGAGATCAGCTCTGTGCTTTGTGACCGCCTGGAGGGGTGGGATGGGGAGGGTGGGAGGGAGGGAGATGCATGAGGGAAGGGATGTGGGAACAGATGTATATGTATGACTGATTCACTTTGTTATAAAGCAGAAACTAATAAAAAATAAATAAATAAAATAAAATAAAGGATACTACAGCAGTCGGCTATGGTAGCCATAGCAATAGGCTATTATTATAATTAAAAATAAAATATTACATAATTAATAATATAAAATAATATTGGATAATATAACAATAGGCTCTGCTATAATAAGAAAAAAAGGAGAGGGTTAGTATAGCCATTGCTTCACTGAGAGAGGAAAAGAAGCATCTTTTTGACATTTTAAGATAAAGAAAAGTGAAAGCATAGCTTATTAGTAAAGACAAAGTGCCTTCTACCAGAGAGAACCCCAGGATTTCCTGTGAGCAAATCTGAGCAATAGAGCAAATGTCATGTACCGGGCGGTGCTTTTCAAAAAAGCCATTTATACTGTACAGGAAAACTGCTGTGAAGCATGCTCTGGCTTTTGTTAAGCAATGTCTCGATTTAAAGCCAGATTCCAGAAGACTGATTTTTTTGTGTGTGTGTGGTACGCGGGCCTCTCACTGCTGTGGCCTCTCCCGTTGCGGAGCACAGGCTCCGGACGCGCAGGCTCAGCAGCCATGGCTCACGGGCCCAGCCGCTCCGCGGCATGTGGGATCTTCCCGGACCGGGGCACGAACCCGTGTCCCCTGCATCGGCAGGCGGACTCTCAACCACTGCGCCACCAGGGAAACCCCAGAGGACTGATTCTTAATGGTCAATGAAATAGCTCATACTTATTTCCTTGTCCCCCAGCTATTTGTTTCCTGACTAATTTCCCACCCACATTAATCTGAAATAAATGGTGCTTCTTGCATGGGTGAAGCCCCTTGCTTGCTGAGAACTCAAGGTAATGGAACCAGCAGCCAATGCTAAGGGCAGCATTTGGGGCTACTAAATAGAATTATCCTGACCCCCATTTCTTACAGAAAAACTTCCACCTTTTCCCTCTTGGCCCTTACCTCATTCCTGCCTCAGGAAGAAAACAGGTCAAATGGGAAAAAAGAGCCACTGGGCACAGGTACCATCAGAAACACAGACACTTAAGGGCTTGTCTGAGCCCTCAAATGCCCTGAATTCCCCCAATAAATTTTAAAAGCTAAGAAGCCAGAGGAAGGAGGGGGGAGGGGGAGGGGGAGGGGGAGGGGGGAGGAGGAGGAGGAGAAAAAGCACTGTTGCATATTATGTTCTTCAGAAGATATTTATTTGAGCCCAGCAAGGTCTCCAGCAATATAGGTATACTGGCCTTGGAATCAGCAGTCCTGGGCAGTGTCCCACCTTCCCCACCTACTAGATATGCCCTTCTGGGCAAGTCAACTCAATTAGCCTGAATATTAGTTTCCCCATCTAGAAAATTCACAGAACACCTCCTGAAATCTAGCTGTGGCAGATTAAAGATGGTCGCATACGTTTCGATACCTGTCCTATTGAGAGGTGGGGACCTGGTCCCCTGTCCTTGAACTGAGCAACTACTTTGATGGATAGGATATGGCAGAAGTGACTGTTCCATCTGAGCCTATGTCTTAGTCTTCTGGAAGCTTCCATATTCTAACTCCTGGAATACTCGGGAGCCCTGAGCCACCATATATAAAGTCTAACTACACAACAGCATAGAGAAGACAGCTAAGGGACTCAGATGAGTCTTCCTCTCCAGCCTTCCTCATCAAGACACAGTCACATGGGTAAAGCCAGCTAGGACCCTCTGGTCCACCCAGCCACCATCCACATGCCAGCAAGTGACCCAGGCAATGCCACATGGAACAGAAGGATTGCCCCACCGAGTGCTGCCCAAATTTCTAACCCACTGTAAAAAATTAATAAACAAACCTCAATTAAATAAAGTCAGGAGACCAGAAGGGAGAGCTGTCACACCCCATGATGATAGCAGAGCCCCAAAGGAAGAAGAAAGACTCCTCTTCTTTCCTGGCAAGGACTCAGCCTTGGACTCTTTGTTTACTGTAGCCCTCCTAAGTTCCTTTTCTCTTCTATACAAGTGGTCTCCTTCCCATGCCTTTTTGGGACTTGCACGCGGCTTGTCGTGGTCACAGACACCAAATTGCAATCCTCTGCTAATCCAGAATAAACCCATCTTTGCTGGAGAAATATCTGGCAGTCTATTTGTTTTAGGTCAACACCACAAAATCATGACACATGTTTATTATACAATAATAGATAATTAGGACATCAGCTAAAAAAGATGACTATGATGATCAAAAAGAAATTGTAAATGCAAAAGGACTTACAGACTACAAAGCAACATGTTTTATCAATATTAAAGAACAGATAGTCTCTGAACACAGGTGTTTACAATGATTAATTTTTGTGACATTTGCCATTATTGTTTAGGGATGTAAAGTCACTTGCCATTGGGAATCTGTGGTAGAAATGAACAGAAATACATTCAACTTCTAGTTATTTACTGTGATGGGCTCCGGGGCTTTGTGAGTAAGGGATATTAATGTTATCTCCAGCTGGGAAAGAATATGTCATCAGGCTTGAAGTTATTTATTTCATTAAAGAATCTGGGGAAATGATTTCTTTTCCTATGACTCTATTCACCTGAGAGTATTTTGAAGTAGTAATCTCAGTTAACCAGAATATTCAAAGAACATGGTACTCTAATTACCTGAAAATTTCATCAGTGCTTCTTGTTGATCTTTCTAAAATGCTATGATAACTTTGTTTAAGTATGTTGTTTGGGAAATCCAAATTCTTGAAAAAATTGTGAAAAGTTAATTTATTAAAAAGTTAGTTTATAAATTGAGTGTTTGAAACTTAGAATGCATTTTACCATTGAAATAATGCTATAAATGATAAGATTCCAAGACTCAGAGCCAACAGAATTCCAAATGTGCTACCATACTGCATAATTATACATTTTAAGGTTTAAAACAATTCCTACAACAATTCCATGCTGTGAACTTTTTTTTTTTAAAGCCTCAGAAGATATACTCAACCTGATAAAACACTTTTCAGTCAGATCTCGGGAGTTCCCCAGGATATCAGAGCCCAGTAGGATGGCAGTCTTACAAGGGCAGAGGCTGCGTCCCTGTTCTCTGTGTGTGTCCAGGGCTCAGCACAGTGCTTGGTCCTCAATTGCTTGCGGTCATCCCCGAAGCAGCACAGCACAGTGACTAAGATGTGCTTCAAGTCAGAAGAGACCTGGCTTTGATTCTGCCCTGCTTCTTGCTAGTGACAACGATGGGCAAAGCTCAGCATCTCTGAGCCTCAGTTCTTCAACAACAAAATGAGAATCAAAAGTGCCTACCACATGGAGCTCCTACAAAAATTCAGTGGAACACTTTATGTAAAGACATGGTATCATGCCTGACACACAGTTAGGGCTCAAAACGTGGCAGCAATCATTATTACTGTTACTGAACCCAGGCTTATTCCATGTGTGGCTCCCAGAGCATCTACTGCCCAATTCGGCAGTTCTGGGGTGTGCAGGGGGGCGGGGGGCGGGGGAGGAGGATGTACAAAGAGAATTTGTGACAATTTATATTTCTTCTTACCCCAAAAATATTGGAGATAAATTAAGCTTTACTTATATTTAACATATGGATTAATAGTAGTACATGTATGTCAGTTATAAGTAAATATATTGACAGTGCATGCTCATTTTTTTTTTTTTTTTTTTTTTACTGTTAGGGCTGCGTACATCAAAACATTTGGAGAGCATTGACCTAATTCTTCAAATAAGTCACTGGATCTGAGGCGGGGCAAATAAGTCACTGGATCTGAAGTGGGGCAGATAAGTCACTGGATCTGAAGCGGGGCAGAGGTGGACATTTGCTTCAAAGAAGGAGCCCAGCCATGAGCAGAGGGAGCTGAATGTCCTTTGGTGACAAGAAAGATCTTGAGTCTCTATCCTCCAGCCTCCAGCTAAGACAAGGGTCTGCCTCCTTATGAAGGGAATGACCTTGGAGGAGTAGGAGAGGGAGGGAGAAGGAAGAGAGGAAGGGAAGAACTCTAACAGCCAACCAGCCAGCCAAGCAAAGCATCAGTGACAAAGTTAGCCAGCGAGTGGGCTTGGGGTCCATTTGGTCCGAGCATCTCACAAAATGGGAGGAAGCAGAGTTTCCACGGAGCTGCTGACAGCAGGGTGAACAAAGTGAAGGGAAGAAATGAGGTCAAAAAGGTGGTTCGGAAAGCAATCTCCTCCACCGGAGATAAGGGCCCTCTACTGGTGCCCTGGGGAAGGGGGAAAGGAAGGAGAAGCAGAAGTAGAGGGTCAGCATCTCTCCCTATAGGGTGGTGAGTGAGTCCAGGGCTGGGGCACCATCTGTGATTAGAGACGTGTGTAAGACAGACAGACATAACTCAATTTGGAGCATCAGTTTTTATGGTGTAGAAGCATGACTGTATCAGATCCTCATGATATACCCTGGAAATGTTTCCCACCCACCCACCCTGCCAAATTTTATGAGGCAATACTGTAGGGAATGTAGAATTCTGGACCAGGGAGTCAAGAAAACTGTGTTCTTGTTTCAGCTTTTCTGTTATTCAGCTATGTCCTTGTGTAGGCACCTAGCTTCTGAATTCATTTTGTCATCTGCAAAACAAGAGAGCTAATTTACATGATCTCTAGGTTCCCTTCCAGCCCTGTGATTATGAATTTCAGGATTCTGAAAGGGGCATATTCTCCGAGGAATTGCCTCTTATGCCTACATATTGAGTGCAGAGAAAAGCTATAGTTTATTAAGGGTGTCTGGTTATTTGCATTATCAATCAATGCTTGACTAGGTGGTTCCCATTCTAGAGTCTTCTTTAATGTCTTTACTCTGAAACTACTTGACTATGTTTCTGCTCCTATTAGCTGCTCACATAATGAAGGCAGCTTACGGCATTAACTCAGAGCTTCTTGGTACGGATTAAAGTGATCTAACTAAGAGAGAAAGAGGGAGAGAGATTGTATTATTAGCTCATAAGAAGCTATGGCTAAAATAATCAGATGCTTCCCAAATACACTGAAATCAAAATAACTACTGGCCCAACTGTATAAAATAAGATAAATTCACCACTCCACAATACAGCAGATCAACACTCTCCTTTTTTCTTGTCTCTTCCATTGTCCCCAGAATCCATCTGATCATTTTTAAAGTGTACTAGTATTCAAAAAACAAATGAGAAATGAATGGAAATCAAGAGGACACATCTCTGAATTGTCAGATTCCACTAAGTAGAAAATTGGTTGGAGGGCAAGCAGGGAAGAAAGGAGAGCCTGGTCTCCAGAATGCAGGAGACATTGGCTGTTAAGAATATGTCCACTATAAAGTAGGGGGAGAGATTTGGATGTTTCCATTTCCCCCATGGCACTCTGCCTTCTTCAATCTACAGACCACCCCCACCCCAGGTTGAGACTCACTGGATTATCAGATCTGTTCTCTTGGTCAGTTTATGATGCTATAACAAATTACCATGGACTGGGTGGCTTAAACAACAAACGTTTCTCACAGTTCTGGAGACTGGGAATACAAGATGAAGGTGCCAGCAGATCCAGTGTCTGGTGAGAGCCCTCTTCCTGATTTGCAGATGGCCTTTTTCTCCTTGTATTCTCACATGGTGGAGGGCAGAGAGAGAGAAAGCTCTTTTGTCTCTTCTTATAAGGGCACTAATCCTATTCATGGGGGCTCCACCTGCATGACCTAATTACCTCTTAAAGACTCCACCTCCTAATACCATTACATCGGGGGTTAGGATTTCAACATATGAATTTGGGGGAGACAAAAACCTTCAATCCAAAATACCTGTCCCACTAAGGGTGTATTCAAGAAACAAGTGTATTCTCATCTTAAATTTAAAAGGAATCTGGTGGGGGGAAGCATATTTGATATCTTGTTTGCTAACTCAGTTTTTAAAAGAAAAAAAAAATCTAAGTGGAAAACTGCCAGAAATGTTAGAAAATGTTTATAAACATACTCTTTGAGAGTTTCTGTTATTGCAAAAAAACAAATTTAAGAAAAAAAAGAAACTTTTATATAGTGTTTTACTCTGCTAGGCAGCAGTGCAAACATAAGGAATCTGCATACCTTACTTCTCTATAAAGTAAGCTGGAATTGAAGAGGAATTAGGTCTATAGATTTCCTCAGAAACCTTAAAAGGAGAGCTAAGAACATACTGTATTTTGCTGGGTTGACAGATTATACCAGTTTACCAATCATTTCAAGTGCAGCCACATTATCAAAGTCTCCAAAGCAGTCTCGTTGATTCCCAGGATGGCAACCTTCCCTCCTAGCAATTTACAGCAGGCTGATATCAGCCTCCTACTCCAAGGTGAGTCTTCTCAGAAGGGCCCAGCAATCAGAGAAACTGTGGTCAGCAACACCCTCACCCCACCCAAACATCAGGGCCTTTATTTTACCCCAGGATTCGGCAACAGCAAGCATCTGCAAGGCTGGGCTGGTTAGAGGTGCTCTGAGTTCCTGGACTTGCATTGCAATAATCATCATCAGGTTAAAGGGGATTACATAATAGCAGGGCTCTGTGAACTTTCTGTTAAAACTAGTGAAAGGTGTATACTTTGAAGCACACTACTGTATGAAGGTATAAAGGGATTATTAAATATGTGTTTATTTACATGGAGAACAAGGATAGTGTCTTTGCAAATATTAAACAGATGCATTTGAATTTTCCCCTTACCCCTATTCCTTGGGACCTATTCCCTAGCCCTGTTCCACCTGTGGACCTGAGTGTCTTCTGACCTATCATCCAGTTCTTCAGTTATTTGTCTATTCCGATGTTAAAGCAGTTCACTGAATTCTTAATTTCAATTATAGTATTTTTGAGAGTTCTAGAAGTTTTCTTTTTTTTTTTTCAAATCTGCTGTGTCACTTTGTATAGTTTTACAAAAGTGTAATTTTCCTGCTGGAATGTTCAAGTTTGGCTTTTAGGCCCTTGGACACAGCAAGCATAGTTGTTTTATAGTCTATATCTGATAACTCCCATACCTAAAGCCTCAGTAAGTCTGTATCCCTTGTCTGTTATTTCTGCTGATTGTGGTTTATGGGTGTCTTATCTCCTTGTGTGCTCTGTCATCTTTGATTGTGGACTGGACATTGTATATGAAAGAATTATTTATAAAAATGATTTGAGATCTATTATCTTCCTCATAAGAGGATTGTTAATTGTATTTTATATGTTATTTACTTATTTTGCCAGGTGTCTAGGGGCACAAGCCATCCAGAATCACCTTCATTTCAGTTCAGGGCTTGAGATTTGGGGGACAACTAAAATCAGGGCTTCTCAAACTTTAATGTCCATACATACCACATGTGGATCTTGTTAAAGTGAAAATTTTGATTTAGTAGAATTTGGGCAAGCCTTGAGACTCCACAATTTAAAAAGAAAACCCAGGTGATGTCAGCGTGGTGGTTAATTTTAAGTGTTGACTGGCCACAGGGTACCCAGATTACATAATTTCTGGACGTGCCTATGAGGGTTTTCTGGATGAGATTAGCATTTGAATCCGTGGACTCAGTAAAGTAGATGGCCCTCCCCAGTATGGGTGGTCATCATACAATCCGTTGAGGACCTAAATAGAACAAAAGGTGGAGGAAGGAGGAATTCACCGATTTTTTTCCTGCCTGATTGCTTGAGCTGGGACATTGACCTTTTCCTGCCCTCAGCACTCCTGGTTCATGGACCTCCAGACCCAGTCTGGAATCTACAACATTGGCTTCCCTGGTTCAGGCCTTGGAACTTGGACTGAATTACACCACCAACTTTGCTGGGTCTCGAGCTTACAGACAGCAGATTGCAGGACTTCTCAGCCTCCATAATTGCATGAGTCAATTTCATATAATACATCTCTTCCTATATACGTATATCCTATTGGTTCTGTTTCTCTGGAGAAGCCAGACTAATCCAGTGCCGATGGTCCATGGGCCACACTTTAAGGAAGAGGACTTAGATGATTTGAAGCAGGCTTGCAGTTCTTTTCAATGCTAGTTTTCTCCAGTTCATCCTAATGTGTGTGTTTTCCACTTGATTTATGCTTCCAGTAATTCTAAAAGTATACCTGTAGATTCTGATGGGTTTTTCTCACAAAAACAATCATGTAGTCTGAAATAATGACAATTTTATTTTTCTTTTTAAATTCTTATACCCTTTATTTGTCTTTCTAGCCTTATTGCACTGGTTAGGACCTCTGGTATCAAAAACAGTGATCATAGCAGGCATTCATGCCTCATGCCCCATCTCAAGAAGACAGCATTCAGTAATTCACTGTTGTTCTGGTCACTGTAAGATTTTGTAGATACACTTCATTGGATCAAGAAACTTTTCTTCTATTTCTAGTTTGCTAAGAGGTTTTTTTTAAAAATAATAAATGGGTATTTAAGTTTTATCAAATGCTTTTTTGTATATATCTTTACATTTATACATTGTTGTGGTACTTCTGGTTTTACATTCTGAATTACACTGGTTTATTTTCAAGTGTTAAACTAACCTTGAACTCCTGGAATAAACCTAACTTGTCAATAATATATTATCTTTCTATACAATGCTGGATTTGATTTACCAATATTTTGCTTAGGAATTTTATATCTATGTACATGATCAAGATGGGCCTATGATTTTCCATTTAACATTCTTTTCAGTTTTGATATCATATCAAGCCTGTCTCTACAGAGAAACAGAACCAATAGGAGATGGATATATATATATATATATATATATATATATATATATATATATATATATACATACATACATAGATGTGGATATATATGTATATAGAGATATATATGTACATATATATCCATCTCCTATTGGTTCTATATATACAGCCTATAGATATATAGATGTATATATATCCATATATGTGTGTGCATATATATCTATATATAGATACATATCTCCTATTGGTTCTATTTCTCTTGATGTCATATTTTCATTAATATTTAGTTCAAAATATTTTCTAATTTTTATGTTGATCTCTTCTTTGACTCATGGACTACTTAGAAATTTATTATCCAATTCCAATATTTAAGGATTTCTCATTATCTTTTTGTTATTTAAGCTTAGTTTCATTGTCACTAGAGAATATACTCTGTATTAATTCAATAATTGACATTTGTTAAATCTTGCTTTTTGCTCCAGCATATGGTCAGTTTTGGTAAATGTCCCATGTACACTTGAATGAGTAATTTGAAGTTACTTGGGACACTCATTGTTCTATACATGTCAGTTAGGTTAAGTTCATTGTGTTGTTTAAACTTTCTGCTTGCTCTGTCATTTACTGAGAGAGGTGTATTGAAATCTCCACCTCAGATAAGCCCTGTGAGATGGAAAGTAAGGTCCTGAGCGCTAGATGAACAAGCGAGAGACTGAGAAAAAGAGCTAGTATCTACTGTGCATTAGAAATGAACAGAAATTTGGGGGAGCTGTGGGAAACCAGAGAAGATGAGAGGGAGATTCCTAAACTTCAGGATGTGGAAGAGACAAAAGATTTGTAAAACAAGGGAATATCTAATTCTACTTGAAGAGGTTTTGAGTTTTTATAATTTAAATCCTTCTGTCTTTCCAAATCTTATGCTATCACTAAAACACATGATGAGAGTAGTTTTGCTTTACTTGGTTTGTTTTGAGGAACTCAAGGAAAGAACAGAGTCCTCCGTTGGCTTGGCACAGTCAGAAGCAGCCCTTGCCTCTGTGTATTTGCCTCCCCAGAACTTTGGGAAATTCTGAGCACCTGCTGAGTGCCAGGCACAGCTAGGTGCATTAAGTGCATCCTCTCCTTGTACTGCAGCATAATCAAAGTGTTAGAAATGCAAGCGCAAGACCATCTATGAACTGAACTATGACAGTGGAAGGAGATCTGTGTGAGGGGTGACCACAAATATGTCACTTGCCCCTTAACTTCCCACAACTGACAGATGTTTGGGAGAGGACACTGTCTTCTGGAGGGAGTGGTATGAGGGTTCTGTCCATCTTATCCAGAGCTAAAAGATAAAGTGACCCCAGTTGTCATCTGGATTACATGACTTTGCAGTATTGTTGTTAGGAGATAATGTTGGTAAAGCACTTGGCTCAATAGAGAGTCAACAGTCAATAGTTACCATTCAAGATGTCTCTGTATCTTTTTGTTTCCCAAACTTGGTGATGAGGATCCAGAGAAAAGGGCAGTGTCTTTTTCACTTAAGTGATACCTCCTATCACCATCACGTGCCCAGTGCCGTACTATAGATATAATAGATGCTAAGTAAATATGTTTGTTGTTGCCAGGTTCCCAGAGTTCCCTAAATGTGAATAGTTTCAAGGGCTGTGTTAGTTATTTACTGATGCAGAGCAAATTACCCAAATACAAATGGTCCCCGACTTACCATGGATCCACTTAGGATTTTTTGACTTTACGATGATTCAAAAGCAATATGCATTCAGTAGAAACCACACTTGGAATTTTGGCATTTGACCTTTTCCCAGGCTAGTGATATGAAGTACAAATACTCTCTCATGATGCTGGGCAGGGCAGTGAGCCGCAGCTCCCAGTCAACCACACGATCACAGGGTAACCCACACTTACAACCACTCTGTACCCAGATGACCACTCTGTTTTTCACTTTCAGTACAGTATTCAGTAAATTACATGAGATTTTCAGCACTCTTTATAAAATAGGCTTTGTGTTAGATGATTTTGCACAACTGTAGCTAGTGTAAGTGTTCTGAGCACCTTTAAGGTAGGCTAGGCTAAGCTATGATGTTTGGTAGGTTAGATGTATTAAACGCATTTTCAACTTACAATATTTTCAATTTACATGGGTTTTTCAGGACATAACTCCATCATAAGTTGAGGAAGATTTGAACACAGATGGCTTAAAACAACAGTTATTATCTGTTAAGGATTTAGGAGCAGCTAAGCCAGGTGGTTGGACTTGGGTCTCTCATGAGTGGCAGTCAAGATGTGAGCTAGGGCTGAAGTACAATCTGAAGCTTGGCTGAGGCTGGAGTTTCCGCATCTAAGGTAGCTCACTCCCATGGCTGTTGGCAAGAGGCCTCAGTCTCTCCCCACCTTTCCACAGGGAGGCTCATGATGTGGCACCTGGCTTCTCTCATATCCAAGAGGATGAGACTGAGGCAGAAGAAGCCACAATCTTTTAAAACCCAAGCTTAGAAGTCACATGCCCTCTCTTTCACATTATTCCCTTCATCAAAAGTGAGTCACTAAGTCTAGCCCACACTCAGAAAGAGACCAGTCAGGCCCCACCTTTTGAAGGAAGTGCCAAATCACTTGTGGACATATTTAAAACCACCACAGTATGACATCGTGTTTTGTATATGGTGATGTGCTCAACACGTTTTTATTAAATAGATCCCAGGAACCTCCTTAGATTGTGACATAAAACCTTTGGAAATTCTCTTAGAATTTTTATCTCTGCCTCAAGAGATCAAACAACATTCAGGGCCCTTCTAGCTGTAAGATGTAATGTGTGGCCCCTGAACAACATTCAAACCACTATTCCTCACGGAGATAATGCTTTTGGGCTGAATTCTCCCCATCACCTACCTGCTTGGTTCTAGGGAAGAAAATTCTCTCTGTGGGACCCCTCTGTGTGCGGAGGTATGTTCCCTGACAGCTGGTCGCCTGACTGACTGGAGACATCAACAGAGCGTGTCCTGTACAGCCAGGGAGTGATGCAAACCTGGAGAAGAGACACAATGCTATCATAGCTCAGGGAAGGATGGCAATGGGCATGCTGCAGCTGCTGAGTCAACAACAGTTATATGTACACATTATTCTTCTAACAATTAGACTTAATCTTTAAACATTTTTTCCCCTGCTTTGTTCCAAAAGGGATGTAAGGCTGCTTGATTTCTGTAAGTAATCCTTCCAGCTCGTCAAAAAATCCATTTCCTATTTTTAAGCATTAAAAAAAGGTAAGACATGGGCTTCCCTGGTGGCACAGCGGTTGAGAGTCCGCCTGCTGATGCAGGGGACACGGGTTCGTGCCCCAGTCCGGGAAGATCCCACATGCCGCGGAGCGGCTGGGCCCGTGAGCCATGGCCGCTGAGCCTGCGCGTCCGGAGCCTGTGCTCGGCAATGGGAGAGGCCCGCGTACCACAAAAAAAAAAAAAAAAAAAAAAAAGGTAAGACATTTTTGTTATTTTCTCTCTCATAGTAAAACTTTCTTAGGTTACCTCACATTCTATTTTTTATCAAATATTTAAGAAAAACAATTTGGAGAAATGCTTGTATTTAGCAATATATGTTATAAATTGATAGAATTTCCCACTGCATAGATACCATATTTTTTCAAAATCAAGGGTTTTTTGGTGTATAGTTTCCCACTTTAGTTCATCTCTTCTTTTTATCTTATAATTATATTTTTATTTCCCTTAGGATTGTGTGGTCAATGAATTCCTGTTTTAAATAATTCATAAAAAGTATTTGGGAGTACTCATATGAAAATGATGATTGTTCTCAAAATTATGTCCTTCTTTGTAAGATCCAAATCTAAAAAAAAAAAAAAGTAATTGATATGTAAAAACTATTCCGAAAGACATGTTCTTATGTAAAATTTAACCATAATCTATTGTGGTTTTACTTTTCTATCATAAAACCAGGAGAGATATGATTCATTTATAAAACAGCAAATGAAGAAAAAAAAAAAGGATTCATGCCTATGGAAAAGGCATACTAAATTTTAACCTTCAAAGTCCTCATTCCATGATTATGGATCATTCCAAAAGCACAACTATTTGAGAATTATTGGCTGATAACATTTGTGAAAAATAAATCTGGATTTTCTCCCTTTCTCGTTTGGAATAATATCCATTTTATAGGTGAAGGGATGTTATTCATGTTATATTTACGCATCTATAAAATCTATTTTGGTAAAATTGCAATTTCTAAGGCTTCTTACAGTGCTCAGGTGCTACAGATTAATGATTTACTTTGCCAATGAATAATTAGGTAATTATATAGCTCTGGTTGGTATGATGAAACACAAAAGGCACTGGAAAGGAAGCTATGACTTCCTTTTCTTAATCAGAAATTGCAATATCCAAATGACCACAATAATGTAGGAGGTAGGAGATCTGTTTACTCTGTCATCTCAAAACAACAATAAGGGATATTAAAATTTTGCATAACCTTCGACTGTACTATTCTATGACTAGAACCAAGTACTAAGGAAGAAATCAAGGATATACCCAAAGATACAGAGTCCCTGGAAGACTTTCTGTAATAATGAAAGGCTAAATGTGCAATAAAACTATTGGTTAGCTAAGTTTGGTATATCCATACAATGGAATATTATACAATCATTAAAAATATTTTCAGAAGAGTATTTTATTATTGAAGGAAGTTCATCATATACTGTTTGGATGTAAAAAAAATCAGATTAACAAATAGAATGAACACACATACACATATATATGTTTCATACATTTACAAAGTTGGGATAATTGTGTGATATATAGATATATATGCATATAAAAAAGCAAAGATGTATCCAAAAATATTACCGGTGATAATCTTTGAATTGCTTATCTCCCCACTAAAACATAAGCTGCACAGGACAAAGATTTGGTCTTATTCACCACTCCGTCCTCAGTTTCCAGCATAAGGCCTAGCATGGTACTGGCATCATGGTACTTAATGGATGTTTGTTGAATTAAGGAATGGGATTTTTTGTGATTCTTTGATTATTTCTATTTTATAAATTTTCATAAGTATATATTTTACAAGGAATTTTAAAGCAGACCTTCTACTTATACTTCTGTTATTTTCATAATTAAACTGAGTGAGAAAGCAGATCAAGCACCCTTCACGGTTGGTGTGGATCAATCTGCAGCTGTGATTAGCCAAAAATATTTTATGTGGACTTCTCCACACTCCTGATATGAGAATAAGGAAACAGGAAATTTTTTTTCTTCCCAGATCTTTGAGCTTCCATTTAAGAAGTCACCTCAGTCAACAAAAGGAGGGAAGCTTTCTGTTTTATTTCTACTGTTACTGCTACAAATACTGTTGATGCTATTGCAGCTACTGGCTCTGGAGGATTTACCATGCACTATTTTAAGAACTTTGTGTGTCATTCAAACCTCAAAAAAACTTAGGAGTCAGGCACTACTATTTTTCCCATTTTGCAGATGAGATTTGAAGCTTAGAGAGGTTAAGCAACTTGCTCACAGTTGCGCAGCTGTTCACTGGCAAAAAGTGAAGGTCTGAACTGGGCAGCTTTTCCCCAGAGCCCATGCTCTTCATAGCTACATTGCAGTTACAAAGGGCAAGATCAAATACAGTGACTGAAGCAAATCAAGACTTGCCTATAGCTCTCCTTACGTTTGCTGCCTACACTTTGATACAGTCTTTTCTTGTAAGGAGAGACAAGGAAGAAAAAGAGAATGGATAAATGTCATTTCCCCCCCCAAACAAAATGACATCTGAGAAGTTTCTATAGCTACTAGCTGGTAAGAGTAGTAGAAATGTCAAATAATACTAACAAGGTATATAACATGTTCTGGGTCTGGTTTGAGGCAGACATTTCCTCTCATTATCCAGTCATGGGAAGAAAAAAGAGCAACTACTCCAAATCACATGTTTTGCTGCAAATAGATTTCTCAGGTAACCTCTATTTAAAACTAAACAACACCCAACATATTTCAGAGGGTAGAGTACCTGTAATGGAAATAAATAATCCACTCTCCATAGTCTCAATCCTTACTGCACATCAGAATAACCTGGAAAGATTATTTTTTAACCCAAAGCCCATGTATCACCAAGAGGTTCTGATGAATTGGTCTGGGGTGGGACCCAGGCAGAGGGAGTTTTTAAAAGCTCTCCAGGTGAGGCTAAGTGCAGCCAGCACTGAGAATCACAGCAACCCAATGATGCTAACAGGCTTCCTTCCCACTTGTTGGCTCTGTCACTGACCAGCCACGTAACCCTGATGAAGTTATGTTCCTCGGCCTAGGCTTCCTTACCTCTAAAATGGGGATAACAAGAGGACTGATCCAATGTGGATTAATCGAGACAACACATGACACATCTAGAACAGGGTCTAGGACACAAAAACAGTTTAATATTAGCTATTATGATGGTGTCATTGATCTTTTTTGCCTGAGGTTAGGACTTCAACACGTTTCTCTATCCCAGAAAGCAGGGATCATAACTTCAACCCAAGTAGGATGTCATAATCTTTACCAGGAGCTCCCTTAACATGAATAAACCTCTAGAACCGAATCTAATCTGTAGCTCGTTGTGAGGTAATATTTAGGTCCCTAGAGTGGATGGACAATCTCATAGCTGTAGTTCACAACATAAAGGAACTCACTCATCTGGGATTGAAGTGAATTTTCTCAGGAACTTCCCTGGGGTCTGTGACCACTTTCTGGTTGTCTCTATAATTAATGGGATCATCAGGGATCCTAAATTTGGCCATCTGAATTTCAGAGTCACTCAGCTCAGCATGGGAGATTCTTGCATAACCCAATCTGTGGCAGAAACAAATGGTTTGTAAAGATATTATTATCATACAGAAATCTGATGAGATCTAGTATTATAGATAACACCTTCATTATTAAGCCAATTTCCCATTTCTAACTCTACTCTGTATATCACTAGAATTAAATTGATTTATTACTCTAAATATTTATCAAAATATTGCTTTTATGATATAAATGAATAAGGAATATGCACATAGGTTTAATTAACTAAACATACTTGGCAAACTTACTCTACTTTATTACACTAATGAATTTTCTGTCTGTACAAATTGCCTCTCACACATTTGTTTTGCGTCAACAGCAGGAATACTTCAGAATGACAGGAGCATAGGCCTAAATTCTTTCTTACCTTAAAAAATCCAAACACCTCATGCACATTTTCATTCACATTGAAACATCTAAAATAAAAGATTTTTAATGCCTGAAAAATTGCACAATTTTCATGTCTGAAAAAATTGTACATCTTGTTTTTGCTTATATCTTTTGGTTTTCCAGGAAATGCAAAGCATTTTGTAGATGTTATCTATCTGGATAGTTATCAAGAAGCTCACATGGAAAAATGGGAGAACCATGAGCAGCCAAGAATTCATTTTATTTTATTTATACTTTGCCTCTTTAAAAATGTCAGCTTCAGTCATTCACTTATTTAAAAAACAAATACATATAGCCAGTCCCTATTACACACAGGCATTGTTCAGGTACTGGGGATAAACAGTGAACAAAACGAAGGTCTTGCCCTCATAGAGCTTTCATCCTAGTTGGGGAGAACAAATTAAATATGTATATATGTATGGTGATCAGTACCCAAGTACTATGGGGGAACAAGCAGAGTACAGAGGACAGGGCATGCTAGGTGGCAGAGGCTGTTATTTTATAGTGGATGGTCAGAGCATAACTCTCTGACAAAGTGACATTTGAGCAAAAAGTTGAATGAAGTGAGAGAGCAAACCATACAGGTATTGGAGGAAGGGCATTCTAGGGAATGGGAACAGCAAATGCAAAGGTCCTGGGGTAGAATGCGCTTGGCTTTTCTGAGAACCAACTCCACAATGACTGGAGTGGAGTGCATAGGGGAAACCTGAGTTTGCACGGGGATGGGGGCAGCAGATCATGCAAAGCCTTCCTGACAGACTTGAGATTTTCTTCTGAGAATGAAATGGTAATCCAAGGAGTTTTGTGCAGAGATGCAGTGGCTACTGTGTAGAGAGCAGACTCCAGGGAAGGGTCAAAGCAGAAAGAACAGTTAGGAGGCCACTGCAACAATTTAGGTAAAAGACGATGGGGGCTTGGGCCACAGTGGCAGTAGGAGGAACACTTAAAACCTGTAACTCCATACAAAATAGAGACAGAAACCCAGAGCTGGAACCAGCGGAGGCAGCAAATCTGCCCACCACAGCAGGTAAGAGAAGAGTTATGATAGCATCAGATGTGGGTCTGAGTTGTCTGACAGGTTAATGCATTTGTCTAAGCTCAGGTCCCAAATCTGTGCAGTTCCCTGTAATTCTATGTCACTGCCTCTAGTAAATCTAGGTTATTTATTTCCCAAATCTCTAAGATCAAAGTTCTAACCCATTTCATAGACACAGCCTTCAAAAAGTCCTTGACGATAAGGAAACTGACAATCCAAATCTTCTACTAAAATAGGGACTCTCTCGTTGTTGTCCAGTAAATATTTATCAAGTGCCTACTGGGAGCAGGGCATTGAATTAGATGATCAAGGTAAAGTTTATAGAATTGGTTTTGTGGACAGAAACTGAATAACAGTAGTCCTAACTTCATTAATTTTGGTATTTTCAAAATTACCTTCCTGTCTGTTACAGACTAAACATCTGTGTTCCCTCCCCCAAAATTCATATGTTGTAGCCCTAACCCCCCTGCCCCAGTGTAGCCATATTTGGAGACAGAGCCTCTAAGAAAGTAATTAAGTTAAGTGAGTTCATAAGTTTGGGTCCCTGATCCAATAGGATTAGTGTCCTTAAAGAAGAGATATCACAGAGCATGCATGCTCTTTCCCTCTGTCTCCAGAACCATGAGAAAATTAGTTTCTGTTGTTAAAGCCACCCAGTCTATGGTATTTTGTTATGGCAGCCTAAGCAGACTATTATACCATCTCTGACAGTCATAGTAACTATATGTATGTGTAAATATATATATCTCCAAATATTTCTAAATATACACATATATTTGCCATCCCACTCTCCTAAGGAGAGACAAAGAAGGTCTTGGGCCACAAATGTACAAACAGATCCCAGTGATTAACTATTATGGGTACTGGTACTATAAATACCCCTGTCCCTTGGCAACTAACAATTTTTACATCTTGAATATATACCTTTTTCAGTCTATATCATAAACTGTCTTCTAGAAATTCTAATAACCCCATTAAAGCAACAACTTTAATATGAATTTAAACAGAAGCAGTGTTTTCAATCTGAGATATCATATACTTTACAAAACTAGCATGCTCCCTCCCACCTTAATGTTTTGGAAACACCAAAATAATAGTCAAGCTATCTGTCCTGCAGCCATATGGGCATGTGCTGGGTCTTTAGAGTTTCTGAATTATTAGTGTAACCAGAATGAGCTTAGCATCTCAGGGGCCTCCCTGGCCACCTCAGTAAGCATATGAACCAAGGAAATTATCCAGGAACCAATTTACTAAGTAATATCCAAAGTCCTTCATAAGAGTCCACAAGACCTGCTTCTTTCCCTCGCTGCCCATACACTCCCCACTTACCTCCTTTACCTCCAACTCCATATACACACTCCTGCCCCATGAATATCACTTTTCTTCAAAAACATCAGCCCTCCTGCCTTTGGGCTTTTGCACTAGCTGGTCCCTCTATCTGGAATGGTCTTCTCCAAGACAGCCACATGGGCCACTCCTTCAAATATTAACTCTAATGTCAACTTCTCATTAAGACCTACCCAAGCCCCTATTTACAACTGCATCCCATCTCCATATTCTGGATGTTCCTTATCCTGCTCAAGTTTTCCTCACTATAGTTATCACCTCCTAAAATAAGACACAATGGAATTATTGACTCCATCATTCCAATCATTGACTATCTTCCCTCAGCCAGTTGAGGGATGCTTCTCTGAATGTTCAGTGCTATACCCCTGGTGGCTGACATACATTATGCTCCATCAATACTTGTTGAATGACAAATGGGGTAAAGAACAGTAGAACCTAATGGTTTGCTTTCACCAGACTGTGACTCATAAGTGAACAAGCCATATCTCCAAAGGGAGAGAAGTTGACCCTGTGATTCTATATCATCTCCAGAAGGCAACCATTTCTTTCATCAATGTAGATCACAGATCTTAAACAGAAGTTTACCTAAGGGGTGATCAGTTCCACACCAGCTCCCCTCTTCAGGCAGGCAATGCCAAGATGCCTCTGGGTGATGAACTGCTCTGTATGGAGGGGGAACTAAGGCCCAGAGAGGTCCACCCTAGAAGGCCTCACCGTCCCACAGTTCCCAGCACTGCCCCAAGGAGGGTAGTTAGAGTTCTCAGGTCAAGTAGCTCCAAACAGATTCTGTACTAACGGAATTTCAGGATGAGTTTCAGGGATGGTCTCCAGCATGTTGCATCCACTAAAGAACCCTGTAAGTGGAGGGGCCTGTGAATCCATCACTGTCAACAAGATCTGTCCCTCCTTACCTCTCTCACATCACTTCCCATCTCACTCTACTCCAGCCATGCTGGCCTCCTCACTGTTACCAAAATATACCAAGCATGCCCTCCTAAAACTCTTGCACTTCCTCTTCCCTCTGCCTGGATGCTCTTCTCAGGATGTATGCAGGCGGGCTCCCCCTCATTCGGGCTGCTGCCTGAACAGCACCCCATCAGAACAGCGACCCTGCCCACCCTCGTTACTCTCCATCCTTCTTACCTGGCTTTATTCATCCTTCTCATCATATTTATCACCACCTGGCATAGTCTATTCCTTACGTGCTTACTTTCTGTCTCTTTCCACTGGAGTGGAAGCTCCATGAGTCAAGGATTTTATTTTGTTCCTGTTATATCCCCAATGCCTAGAACAATGCCAATCATGTAATAGGTATTTAATAAAAACTTGCTGAATAAATGATTGACTGATTAGTCCCTTTTTTGATATTAAACTGCTCTTTGCTTTGTTTAAAGAAACACTGCTATATCCCCAATGCCTAGAACAATGCCAATCATGTAATAGGTATTTAATAAAAACTTGCTGAATAAATGATTGACTGATTAGTCCCTTTTTTGATATTAAACTGCTCTTTGCTTTGTTTAAAGAAACACTGCCTTCAAAACAGATTTACACAGTTACGTGTTTGAATTCTGAGATCTTTCAGCTACAGTATTTTTGAATTTTTACATATATATGGATAATATTCATTTTTTGATATGGGATGATATGGGTGATATTTTTAAAAAATATAATCTACCTTGAGAGCTCACCACAATATAGTAGTGGCTCCAACAAGGTAGTTACCTTACCCAAGATTACATGATTAGAAGCTGGCAAAGCTGGAATTCAAGCCCATGATCCATGCTGTTTCCACCATGGCATATAGTCAAAAATGGTGCCATTCCTAACATGTACTGACAGTCACATAATTATCATGCTTAATAACTCACACAGTATCTTCTTTGTATAATTAAACTTAATTTGCTTAACCATTTACTCCTTCCTAACTCATTAGGCTATACATTGAAAAAAAAAATGTTAAGCTGGGTAACTAGTCAAATCAATGTCTATGAAAAGTAACACAATTAACTAATTGCTTCCAGAAAGTTTTTCCTTCCAGGATAGACCCAAAAGATCACAATAACAGTAGATTAAGAAAAACAACAATCCAAAAAAAAAAAAGAAAGAAAGAAAGAAAAAGAAAAGAAAACAACAATCAAATACCTATGCTTACTTGACCAGCCCTCGATACATAATGTATTCACACCATCTGTCTTGATCTGTGCTGTCAATATCCTAATAATGAAGAGAGAAGAGAATGTTTAAAGCATTAAAAACGGTGCTCTATTCTGAATTGCCAAGAAAATGTGTGAGCTACAGTAATAAATATGCCTTTCTTTTGTGCATGCTATTTTCTCTAACTCCTACTGATTTTTTAAGGTCAAAATCATTTACTCATTCTATAGATATTTTTGGAGCACCTACCATATGCCCATCTAGCCCCAGTATGAGATGCTGGGAGTAAAACATGAAGGTGGTCTAGAGAGAGAGTTAGGCAGCAATCACAACACAGTACTGGCTCCGCACAGCTTTCCAAGTCTCTCATCCCAAGCAGAATTGACTGCATGCTCATCAGTCATCCTGTGTAGTCCTTTATGAGCACCACCTACACCACTCTGTACAGTTCATTGTTTAGATGTCTCCACTCTCCCCTTCCTGAGCAGAAAGACTCAATCACCTGGGCTCCCTGGTTCCTAGCATGAAGGCCGGCATTTGGCAGGAGCTCAGTCTGTTTGTTAAATTGAGTCACTGGCAACACACGTTTCAGAAGTAATCATGAGTCTATTTGACGTTGAAAGCTTGAGACCAGTGTTACTTTTCATCAGAAAATCATAACATAAACATTTTTTTCTATAATGTGTCAGCAAAACTCTAAATATGGAGCTTTTATACTAAAGAAATATTCATTTTCTTCTTTTAAAAAATATACCTGGGGCTTCCCTGGTGGCGCAGTGGTTGAGAGTCCGCCTGCCGATGCAGGGGACGTGGGTTCGTGCCCCGGTCCGGGAAGATCCCACATGCCGCAGAGCGGCTGGGCCCCTGAGCCATGGCCGCTGAGCCTGCGCATCCGGAGCCTGTGCTCCGCAACGGGAGAGGCCACAACAGTGAGAGGCCCGCGTACAGCAAAAAAAAAATAATAATAAAAAAATAAAAAAATAAAAAAAAAATAAAATAAAAAATATACCTGACTTTTGACTATGCTGACTAAATTTTACTATTAAAATTTAATTTAAAAATATTTTTAAATCACAAAGAACACACCACAATTTATTATGTATTGATTTTTTTCTTAAGCTTGGTGGTGGACACATGAATGCTTATTAATTAATCTTTACTATTACTTACATATCACACACATATCAACTATGACTTCTGTATACATGGAAAAATTGTAATAAATTTTAATGATAAAAAAGCAAATAAATTCTAAAGGTACTGTTCTGGTTTGCCTTGGGAAGAGATAAAAATTTATCATTCACCTGTATATAGTGGGGATAATCAACTATGAATATGTTTTACTATCTTTTTATTTTATTAGGTTTTAAAAAGTTGCTCTCAGGGCTTCCCTGGTGGCGCAGTGGTTGAGAGTCCGCCTGCCAATGCAGGGGACATGGGTTCGTGCCCCGGTCTGGGAAGATCCCACATGCCGCGGAGCGGCTGGGTCCGTGAGCCATTGCCGCTGAGCCTGCACGTCCGGAGCCTGTGCTCCGCAACGGGAGAGGCCACAACAGTGAGAGGCCCACGTACCGCAAAAAAAAAAAAAAAAAAAAAAAGTTGCTCTCAGATTTTAAGACTGCGGAATTTAAATATTCATTTCTTAAAGAGAAATATCTGTTCACTCAAGCATTTATGATTAAAACTCCTCTCTGCATTAATAAAGTTCCTAATAGAAAAAGCTATATAAGAATCCACTGCAGGGTTTCCCTGGTGGCACAGTGGTTAAGAGTCCGCCTGCCAATGTGGGAGACACGGGTTCGTGCCCCGGTCCGGGAGGATCCCACGTGCCGCGGAGCGGCTGGGCCCGTGAGCCATGGCCACTGAGCCTGTGCGTCTGGAGCCTGTGCTCCGCAACGGGAGAGGCCACAGCAAAAGAATCCACTGCAAATCTTTTTTTTTTTTCTAACATCTTTATTGGAGTAAAATTGCTTTACAATGGTGTGCTACTTTCTGCTTTATAACAAAGTGAATCAGCTATACATATACATATATCCCCATATCTCCTCCCTCTTGCATCTCCCTCCCTCCCACCCTCCCTATCCCACCCCTCTAGGTGGTCACAAAGCACCGAGCTGATCTCCCTGTGCTATGTGGCTGCTTCCCACTAGCTATCTATTTTACATTTGGTAGTATGTATAAGTCCATGCCACTCTCTCACTTTGTCCCAGCTTACCCTTCCCCCTCCCCATGTCCGCAAGTCCATGCTCTACATCTGCGTCTTTATTCCTGTCCTGCCCCTAGGTTCTTCAGAACCGTTTTTTTTTTGTTTTTTTGTTTTTTTTGTTTTTGTGGTATGCGGGCCTCTCACTGTTGTGGCCTCTCCCGTTGCGGAGCACAGGCTCCGGACACGCAGGCTCAGCGGCCATGGCTCACGGGCCCAGCCGCTCCGCGGCATGTGGGATCTTCCCGGACCGGGGCACAAAATCGTGTCCTGCATTGGCAGGCGGACTCTCAACCACTGCGCCACCAGGGAAGCCCCAGAACCTTTTTTTTTTTCCCCTTAGATTCCATATATATGTGTTAGCATACGGTATTTGTTTTTCTCTTTCTGAATTACTTCACTCTGTATGACAGACTCTAGGTCCATCCACCTCACTACAAGTAATTCAATTTCCTTTCTTTTTACGGCTGAGTAATATTCCATTGTATATATGTGCCACATCTTCTTTATCCATTCATCTGTCGATGGACACTCAGGTTGCTTCCATGTCCTGGCTATCGTGAAGAGAGCTACAATGAACATTGTGGTACATGACTCTTTTTGAATTATGGTTTTCTCAGGGTATATGCCCAGTAGTGGGATTGCCGGGTCGCATGGTAGTTCTATTTTTAGTTTTTTAAGGAACCTTCATACTGTTCTCCATAGTGGCTGTATCAATTTACATACATTCCCACCAACAGTGCAAGAGGGTTCCCTTTTCTCCACACTCCCTCCAGCATTTATTGTTTGTAGATTTTTTTCATGATGGCCATTCTGACTGGTGTGAGGTGATACCTCATTGTACTTTTGATTTGCATTTCTCTAATGATTCGTGATGTTGAGCATCTTTTCATGTGTTTGTTGGAGAAATGTCTATTTAGGGTCTTCTGCCCATTTTTGGATTGGGTTGTTTTTTTGGTTTTTTTTTTTTGGTTTTTTGGAGGTTTTTTTTGCAGTACGCGGGCCTCTCGCCGTTGTGGCCTCTCCCGTTGTGGAGCACAGACTCCGGACGCGCAGGCTCAGCGGCCATGGCTCACGGGCCCAGCCATTCTGTGGCATGTGGGATCTTCCCGGACCGGGGCACGAACCCGTGTCCCCGGCATCGGCAGGCAGACTCTCAACCACTGCGCCACCAGGGAAGCCCGGGTTGTTTATTTTGATATTGAGCTGTATGAGCTGTTTGTATATTTTGGAGATTAATCCTTTGTCAGTTGCTTCGTTTGCAAATATTTTCTCCCATTCTGAGGGTTGTCTTTTCCTCTTTTTTATGGTTTCCTTTGCTGTGCAAAAGCTTTTAAGTTTCATTAAGTCCCATTTGTTTATTTTTGTTTTTATTTCCATTTCTCTAGGAGGTGGGTCAAAAAGGATCTTGCTGTGATTTATGTCATAGAGTCTTCTGCCTATGTTCTCCTCTAAGAGTTTTACAGTGTCTGTCCACTGCCAATCTTGACACAGCTTCTGACTGTGACAGTGGAACCCAACAGAGTATTAAATAAAAATCAAATAAAATTCCTCTTACACACACACACACACACAAATTCTCTTATTAGGACACAATCGATTTTTTCTTAAATTTGCCAAGTATCATCTTGTGTAGTAGTCTTCTATACTTTATAGACCATATACTTACACATTTATCTAATGTGATTTGATACATACAGCCAGACGTACATAATACAAATATGTAGCTACCACTTATTAAGTGCCTCCTACATGCAAGGCTTAGGGCTTTTCAGGCATTACTTTATTTTCATCCTCAGAACAACCCTATGATACAATAGGTATTACTATCCCCTCTTTATAGATGTGGACATTGAGGCCCAGAAGGGTTAAATAACTTGCCTCAAGGTCACAAAGCTGGTAAATGTGGCACCAGGTAGGCTAGTGATGAGAGACTACATGGAGAGGTCCAGCCAACAACCAGCACCAAGGCCCCAGACCAGTGAGTGGGGACATGTCAGACCTCCCCAGCCACAGCCACCAGCTGACTCCACGAATGAATGCAGGCAAGAACAGAAAACCACTCAGTAGACCCACACAGTCATGAGGATATTGGACCATTGTTCTTTTTAAGCCACTAAGGTTTGTAGCTTACACAGTGATGCACTAATAAATAACTAATACAACCCCTGTGATTCCACTCTCCAGATTTTCCTCTTACTCTTCTGACTTCTCCTTAATCTCTTTTCTGAGATAATCTCCCTCCTCTTCCCTCACCCATCACCCCCATGATAGCCACACTAAATGTGACTCTATCAGGAGTTTTCTTTGGTCTTCCTCTTGCAATTCTCTAACTCCATAAGCAATATCATCCCCTTCCATGGTTTTAATGATGACCTAGATGGTGGCAACTCCTTAATCTGTATCTCTAGTCCTGAAAGCCCTTCTCAGTTCCCGATCCGTATGTCCAGCTGTCTAATGGACAGCTCCACTAATACCCCACAGATGCCTCAACTCAGCCTAAAGCTGAACTCATCTTCTTTGCAAAACTCTTCTTCCTTATGTATTCTCTATAATAATAAGGGTCACCATCATAAACCCTCTGACCAAAGCCAAAATTAGGAATCCATCTTGGCTCCACTTCTGCCTTATCCACTAGGGCAGAGATTAACTCATCTCCTTAATATCTGCCTTGCCTCTCTTCCAAAGTTGTAGGATTTTTAGCTAAGTATAAGGGTATCAAGATTAAATACTGCATCTCTCAACTTCCCGTACAGTGAGGTATGGCCAATGACTAAATTCCAGTCAATGAAATGTAGGTAGAAGAGGTCAGTTTCCTGGAATTTGCCTTAGAGATAAGTTGCATATGCCCTTGGTCCCCTCTGTATCCCTTCCTCCCTCTTGCTAACTAGAAAAAGGATGCTGCCATCTTGGACCATGAGGCAAACTTGGGAGTGAAAGCCTTGTAATGTGGAGCCACAAGATAGAAGGAGCACACTCCTGGTACCACAAAGTGCCGTACTAGTGGTGAATCACCTGCCCAGACTTTTACATAAAGAGCTATACTTCTCTTATTTAAGCCACTGTCGTTTTGTGTTTTCTGTCACATACAGAACACCCTCATCATACAACGCTCTCTCTCACCTGTCTTTCCAAGCACTTGATAAAAGGGATAAGTTTTTTTGTTTGCAGATATTATCTCAAGACAATGAAGTAAAAAAAAAAAAGACATGTAAAGGACCAAGAAATCTACATAGGGCTTAACTAAATATAATAATTGTATTTCTCATTATAAACGAATGCATTTAACCTTCTAGTGTATATATGTCTCAAAGATTTGATTTGTCTGTCAGTTTCCCAGAGTATGATTATATCTGGATACACTGAGAAATTCAACCGTTTGGGATCTGAACAGGTAAGGACAAATTCAGTGTCGTTTAGTGAGGCCCTGATCAGCCAGCCTCTCTGTATGCCATTTTATCTTTTACTCTCATCATGATTAACTTGTACAATGTGGCAGATTGTATTTTCTAAACACGGCTACAATAATCCACTTGCCATATGGCATTCTTATAATGTGACTTTGATACTCCTCTCATCGAGACATGGGGTTTATGTTTCTTCCACTTGAATGTGAGCAGGCTTGTGATGACAGCAGAAATCACATTATATGACTTACAAGGCTAGGTCATACAAGGCAATACAACTTCTTCCTGGTTCTCTTAGGACACTCACTCTTAGAACCCAGCCATCATGCAGGAAAGAAGCCTAAGCAGCTCACGGAGAGGAAGCAGTAGGCTGAGCCCAAAGCCCCAGCTGAGCTCCTAGTCAACAGCCCCACCAACTTGCCACTAATGTGTCATCTGCAAAGTGGCTCCTCCAGGCCCCAGGTGAGCCACCTAGCTGTGCAGAGCAGAGATGAGCCATCCCCACTAAGTCCTGTCCAAATTGCAGATTTATGAGCAAAGAGATGAATGCTACTTAAAGCCAGTATGTTTTTTGGTAGTTTCCCATGCAGCAGTAGATAATCAGGATACATATTACAATGTTGGGTTAGGTTTTTCAAAACATGAAGAAGAAACACTTTATTTAAGAAATCAGAAATCCTATTAAGATTGTGTTACCTTCACAGTGCCACATTCAATGAGCTGTAGATAATCTCTGGAACCAGGTGCTGAAGTGATATATCCCAGAAATATCACTTGCTCAGAGCTATTTTTCAGTAGTTTTGAAACAGCAATAGCTTGAAGTTTCCTATCGAGGTCATCTCTGAAAAAATGCAAAAATATACCTCTTTACTGTATTTGCAAAACAATTTTTAAAAAATATTAGGTACCTAACTAAGTTCCCAAAGAATATCTTCAAACACTGCACAAACCCAGAATAATTCCTACTGGGACACACTGACTTAATGTTATGCAAATGAGCAAGACAGCTATAGTGCTTCAACTGAGCAGGCTGACAAACTTGACCAAGAACATGACCTTTCCCCACAAATCATTTGGAGTCGAGTGGATATAAACATCTAAAAACAGCAATTGCTCAACTTTTCATCAGAAGAAATTATAACAATAATCTAAGACCTGGTCATCAGTATTACAGCTAAAGATTAGTAGTTTTAAAAAAAAATAGCAAGGAGTACCGGTAAGAGGGAGAATACTAACATTCACAGGACACACCAGGTTTGTTAACCTACTCAGCTCCTTCAACTGAATGTTTCTGAAAGCCTCCCTGGCTCTCCTGGTCAAATACTGGCTAAGTGTGCTGCTTTTATCATGCTAAGTACTATAAGTGTGTAACTGAGACAATCAGGCAAGTACATCAAGACTCTGAGGGGTTTATAGTCAGTCTGTCTGGGGAAAAATAAGGACATCATATTTGCATGATCCAGCAAGAAAAACTGAAACCACTCTAGGTGTTTCAAACAAAGTGAATTTAATACAAGGGATTGGCTACTAGGTGATAGGAAGCCAAACAGGAATCAGTGAAGCAACTAGAGTTTAGTAGCAGTGAGAAACCTCTACGACCTCTAGGGCTAGAGGGACAACAGGAAGAGGTGATATTCCCAGAGTCCACAAGCCAGTCCTAACTGGTGGGAAATGGTACTATGGAGGAGGCTACTTAGAAGGATCCAGGGCCATTGAAGGAGGAGTTGGAGCCACAGAAGAGACTTAGCTGCTGCCAGAGACAACAGAGAAAGAAGAGAGAGAGAATGAGAAGTACTCTGTCTCCTCCCCTCCTCCAGCCTTGCATTAGTGCGTCCCATTGGCTAAACCTACCCAGAAGCCAGAAGGCAACAGACTCTGGGAAATGTGGTTTCCTGCAATCTGTAGCTGGAAGGAAGCTGAACCAGGAATGGATCCAAAAGCAAATGGGCAGCAGACCAACATAGGCACTTACAGAGTAAGACAGCTAATAAATGACTGTTAAGAAAAATCAATGACAAAGGAAGATAGAGGGAGATCACCAAGAGCTGAGAAGACTGGAGAAACCTCATTGAGGTAGGATCAGAAGACAGGACTAAGCTTATCCATTCTTATGTATAGACAGCTGAGCGCTATTAAAAGATGTCTCAAGAAACAGAAGAGTGAAAAGGATGACCATTTGCTAAACATCTTTGCCTAGATCCATTCCCAGCCCTTCTCTATGCCCTGGAGGCTGGTCTCTGCAGATTTCATCTCCTGGGCTTCCTTGTCTACTAATTTCCAGTGAGGTTTCGGTAGGAAGAGAGATAAATTGGAGTATTTCTTCGAGCTGCATTCCTCATGCCTGGTGGCCCCTCTTCTGGTTCCAGATCAAACGGGGCTCTGGGAATACTGTTTCCTCTACCTGTCCCTTCAGCCCTAAGGATGGTACTGATTCCCCACCATTACTACTGTCTGAGTACCTTAGCATCTCTTATCTGTTCCTCTGACCCTTCCAACATCGTGGTAAGTAGTCCCTTCATTAAGTCTGCAGTGAATTCTATTCCTTCTGACACACAACTGGGATTCAAATCCAATCTAGAGAATGCCAAAGTCACTGCACCACAGATAGATCTTTCATTCAAATATGTTTTAGCAATATATTATCAGAAAATAATCTGTGAATTTGGCTTTACATTTTCTCAGGAGATAAATTTTACCCAGTGATAATAATAAAAATAAAACCTATATGTATGTATGGGTATAAAGAAAGGAGGGTGAGGAATTAGGAGACAGGGGGAAAGAGAGAGATTGAACACGTTTTATGTTTTCTTATCTGTTCATATTTGATCAGCCCAATAGCCCTATGATGTGGGCTAGAAAAAATAATTTTATCTGATTTTGAGAGACAAGGGAACTGGAGCTCACTGAGTTTATCTTACAACAGAACCATAACTGTAACTACAGACTACAGGTTCTGTGCTCTTTCTTCTTTGTACAGTTATGCATGTTATAAGAAACAAACATGGTGATTAACTGGTGGCTCAGTTAATTACCTAAAATAATACCAATTTTAGTTATGGTGTATACCTAAGTAACTTCTAAGGAATGCTGCTATTTTCTGTTTATTGGTTGTAAAGAGATATTTGTGTCATCAGTGATTTTAGAAATCCCATTGAATCAGCTAATAACATGCATAAGCATTCTGTAATTCATTCCTAATATGATTTCATGTTTATATGCCATAATCACTAGAAAATGAAATCACTATTTTTTCAGAGTAAGAATTTTTTATCTAGTATTATAAAAACAAAGGCAAGCAAAAATATGCAGTGATGGCTTCGCAAGTTATTTGAAGCATGAACTTTCTCATGTCACTTGTTGGGAGTGGATAGGGCTTCTAAAGAGTGAGACGGGGCTCCCCTGGTGGCGCAGTGGTTGAGAGTCCGCCTGCCGATGCAGAGGACACGGGTTCATGCCCCGGTCCGGGAAGATCCCATATGCCGCAGAGCAGCTAGGCCCGTGAGCCATGGCCGCTGAGCCTGCACGTCCGGAGCCTGTGCTCCGCAACGGGAGAGGCCACAACAGTGAGAGGCCCGCATACCGCAAAAAAAAAAAAAAAAAGAGTGAGACAAGAGCTAAGGCTCTAAGGGAAAAGGCTGCACCTGGCATTGTGCTTGGGACACAATAGATGCTTGATTCGTGTTTGATGAATGACTTTTTTTAAAAGCTGCCCAATGTGCTTCACACTTAGAGGTGTCTGATTTGCTTTAATAATAATGGCCAGTATTAACTGAGCAGTTACTCTAGTCACATACTTTGCATGAGATAATATATCTTATTTAATTCCGTCAAGAATCCTATAAGTAGGGGGCCCGGAGGAAGATGGCGGAAGAGTAAGACGCGGAGATCACCTTCCTCCCCACAGATACATCAGAAATTCATCTACACATGGAACAACTACAGAACACCTACTGAACGCTGACAGAAGACCTCAGACCCCCCAAAAGGCAAGAAACTCCCCACATACCTGGGTAGGGCAAAAGAAAAAAAGAATAAACAGAGACAATAGGATAGAGACGGGACCTGCACCAGTGGGAGGGAGCCGTGAAGGAGGAAAGGTTTCCACACACTACAAGCCCCTTCGCGGGCGGAGACTGCAGGTGGCGGAGGGGGAAAGCTTCGGAGTAGCGGAGGAGAGCACAGCAACAGGGGTGCGGAGGGCAAAGCGGAGAGATTTTGGCGCAGAGGATCGGTGCCCTCAGGCACTCACCAGCCCGAGAGGCTTGTCTGCTCGGCCGCCGGGGCGGGCGGGGCTGGGAGCTGAGGCTCGGGTATCGGCTTTCAGTCGGAGCGCAGGGAGAGGACTGGGGCTGGCGGCAGGAAGAGAGCCTGAAGGAGTTAGTGCACCACGGCTAGCCCGGAGGGAGTCCGGGGAAAGGGTCTGGAGCTGCCTAAGAGGCAAGAGACTTTTTTCCCTTTTGTTTCCTGGTGCGCGAGGAGAGGGCATTAAGAGGGCTGCTTGGGGAAGCGCCGGAGACAGGCGCGGACCTCGGAGACGGGCGTGGGACGCTGGGGCTGCTGCTGCCGCCGCCGCCGCGGGGCCTGTGTGCGAGCGCGGGTCACTGTCCGCCCCGCCTTCCGGGGGGCCTGTGCACCCCGCCACTGCCGGGGTCCCGGGACCCGGGGACGGCTTTCCCGGGAAAGCGCACGGAGCGCCTCGGGCTGCTGCAACGTCACGCCGGCCTCTGCCGCCGCAGGCCCGCCCCACACTGCGCGCCCCTCCCTCCCCTCTGCCTGAGTGAGCCAGAGCCCCCGAATCAGCGGCTCCTTTAAACCCGTCCTGTCTGAGCGAAGAACTGACGCCCTCCAGCGACCTACGCGCAGAGGCGGGGCCAGGTCCAAGGCTGAGACCCGGGAGCTGTGAGAGCAGAGACAGGGAAATCTCTCTGTGCAGCCTCGGAGGCAGCGGATTAAAGCTCCACGGCCCATTTGATGTGCCCTGTGTCTGTGGAGTGCATAAATGGACAGCGAATCATCCCAAATTGAGGAAGTGGACCTTGAGGACAAGATTTAAGACTTTCCCCCTCTTTTTTATCTTTTTTCTTTTTTTTTATTCCTCTTTTTACAACGAATTATCCCAAATTAAGGAGGTGGACTTAGAGAGCAAGATTTCAGACTTCTCGCCCTTTTCCTCTTTTTACAACGAATTATCCCAAATTGAGGAGGTGGACTTGGAGAGCAAGATTTTTTATTGTTCCCCCTGCTCTCTTTTTGTGAATGTGTATGTGTAATCTTCTGTGTAAGATTCTCTCTGTATAGCTTTGCTTCCACCATATGTCCCAGGGTTCTATCTGTCCGTTTTTTTTTTAATAATTACTTTTTAATTTTAATAACGCTACTATATTTCATACTTTATTCTATTTTACTTTACCTGCTCTTTCTTTTTTTCCTAACTTCCCTTCCTCCCTCGCTCCCTCCGCTCCTCCTTTCCTTCTTTCTTTTTCTTTCCTCCCTCCCTCCCTCCCTTCTTCTTTCCACTTTTTTTCTTTCCTTCCTCCCTCCCTGCCTCCTTTCTTTCTTTCTTCCTTCCTTCCTTCCTTTCTTCCCTTCTTCCTTTCTTTCCCTCTCTCTTCCTTTCTTCTACTAATTCTTTCTTTCTACTTTTTCTCCCTGTTATTCTGAGCCGGGTGGATGAAAGGCTCTTGGTGCTGCAGCCAGGAGTCAGTGCTGTGCCTCTGAAGTGGGAGAGCCAACTTCAGGACACGGGTCCACAAGAGACCTCCCAGCTCCACATAATATCAAGCAGCGAAAATCTCCCAGAGATCTGCATCTCAACACCAGCACCCAGCTTCAGTCAACGACCAGCAAGCTACAGTGCTGGTCACCCTATGCCAAGCAACTAGCAAGGCAGGAACACAACCCCACCCATTAGCAGAGAGGCTACCTAAAAACATAATAAGGCCACAGGCACCCCAAAACACACCACCAGACGTGGACCTGTCCACCAGAAAAACAAGATCGAGCCTCAACCACTAGAACACAGGCATTAGTCCCTCCCACCAGGAAACCTACACAACCTACTGAAACAACCTTAGCCACAGGGGACAGACACCAAAAACAACGGGAACTACGAATCTGCAGCCTGCAAAAAGGAGACCCCAAACACAGTAACATAAGCAAAATGAGAAGGCAGAAAAACACACAGCAGGTGAAGGAGCAAGATAAAAACCTACCAGACCTAACAAATGAAGAGGTAATAGGCAGTCTACCTGAAAAAGAATTCAGAATAATGATAGTAAAGCTGATCCAAGATTCTATTTCCAAGATCCAAAATCTTGGAAATAGAATAGACAATATGCAAGAAACAGTTAACAAGGACCTAGAAGAACTAAAGATGAATCAAGCATCGATTAAAAACACAATAAATGAAATGAAAAATACTCTAGATGGGATCAATAGCAGAATAACTGAGGCAGAAGAACGGATAAGTGAGGTGGAAGATAAAATAGTGGAAATAACTGATGCAGAGCAAAATAAAGAAAAAAGAATGAAAAGAACAGAGGACAGTCTCAGAGACCTCTGGGACAACATTAAACGCACCAACATTCGAATTATAGGGGTTCCAGAAGAAGAAGACAAAAAGAAAGGGACTGAGAAAGTATTTGAAGAGATTATAGTTGAAAACTTCCCTAATATGGGAAAGGAAATAGTTAATCAAGTCCAGGAGGCACAGAGAGTCCCATACAGAATAAATCCAAGGAGAAATACGCCAAGACACATATTAATCAAACTGTCAAAAATTAAACACAAAGAAATCATATTAAAAGCAGCAAGGGAAAAACAACAAATAACACACAAGGGAATCCCCATCAGGTTAACAGCTGATCTCTCAGCAGAAACTCTACAAGCCAGAAGGGAGTGGCAGGACATAATTAAAGTGATGAAGGAGAGAAACCTGCAACCAAGATTACACTACCCAGCAAGGATCTCATTCAGATTTGATGGAGAAATTAAAACCTTTACAGATAAGCAAAAGCTGAGAGAGTTCAGCACCACCAAACCAGCTTTACAACAAATGCTAAAGGAACTTCTCTAGGCAAGAAACACAGCAGAAGGAATATACCTACAATAACGAACCCAAAGCAATTAAGGAAATGGGAATAGGAACATACATATCAATAATTACCTTAAATGTAAATGGACTAAATACTCCCACCAAAAGACACAGAGTGCCTGAATGGATACAAAAACAAGACCCATATATATGCTGTCTACAAGAGACCCACTTCAGACCTAGAGACACATACAGATTGAAAGTAAGGGGATGGAAAAAGATATTCCATGCAAATGGATATCAAAAGAAAGCTGGAGTAGCAATTCTTATATCAGACAAAATAGACTTTAAAATAAAGACTATTAGAAGAGACAAAGAAGGACACTACATAACGATAAAGGGATCGATCCAAGAAGAAGATATAACAATTGTAAATATTTATGCACCCAACATAGGAGCACCTCAATACATAAGGCAAATACTAACAGCCATAAAAGGGGAAATCGACAGTAAAACAATCATAGTAGGAGACTTTAACACCCCACTTTCACCAATGGACAGATCATCCAAAATGAAAATAAATAAGGAAACACAAGCTTTAAATGATACATTAAACAAGATGGACTTAGTTGATATTTATAGGACATTCTATCCAAAAACAACAGAATACACATTTTTCTCAAGTGCTCATGGAACATTCTCCAGGATAGATCATATCTTGGGTCACAAATCAAGCCTTGGTAAATTTAAGAAAATTGAAATTGTATCAAGTATCTTTTCTGACCACAATGCTATGAGACTAGATATCAATTACAGGAAAAGAGCTGTAAAAAATACAAACACATGGAGGCTAAACAATACACTACTGAATAATGAAGTGATCACTGAAGAAATCAAAGAGGAAATTAAAAAATACCTAGAAACAAATGACAATGGAGACACGACGACCCAAAACCTATGGGACGCAGCAAAAGCAGTTCTAAGGGGGAAGTTTATAGCAATACAATCCCACCTTAAGAAACAGGAAACATCTCGAGTAAACAACCTGACCCTGCACCTAAAGCAATTAGAGAAAGAAGAACAAAAAACCCCCAAAGTTAGCAGAAGGAAAGAGATCATAAAGATCAGATCAGAAATAAATGAAAAAGAAATGAAGGAAACGATAGCAAAGATCAACCAAACTAAAAGCTGGTTCTTTGAGAAGATAAACAAAATTGACAAACCATTAGCCAGACTCATCAAGAAAAGAAGGGAGAAGACTCAAATCAATAGAATTAGAAATGAAAAAGGAGAAGTAACAACTGACACTGCAGAAATACAAAGGATCATGAGAGATTACTACAAGCAACTCTATGCCAATAAAATGGACAACCTGGAAGAAATGGACAAATTCTTAGAAATGCACAACCTGCCAAGACTGAATCAGGAAGAAATAGAAAATATGAATAGACCAATCACAAGCACTGAAATTGAAACTGTGATTAAAAATCTTCCAACAAACAAAAGCCCAGGACCAGATGGCTTCACAGGCGAATTCTATCAAACATTTAGAGAAGAACTAACACCCATCCTTCTCAAACTCTTCCAAACAATATCAGAGGAAGGAACACTCCCAAACTCATTCTACGAGGCCACCATCACCTTGATACCAAAACCAGGCAAGGATGTCACAAAGAAAGAAAACTACAGGCCAGTATCACTGATAAACATAGATGCAAAAATCCTCAACAAAATACTAGCAAACAGAATCCAACAGCACACTAAAAGGATCATACACCATGATCAAGTGGGGTTTATTCCAGGAATGCAAGGATTCTTCAATATACGCAAATCAATCAATGTGATACAGCATATTAACAAATTGAAGGAGGGAAACCATATGATCATCTCAATAGATGCAGAGAAAGCTCTCGACAAAATTCAACACCCATTTATGATAAAAACCCTGCAGAAAGTAGGCATAGAGGGAACTTTCCTGAACATAATAAAGGCCATATATGACAAACCCACAGCCAACATTGTCCTCAATGGTGAAAAACTGAAACCATTTCCACTAAGATCAGGAACAAGACAAGGCTGCCCACTCTCACCACTCTTATTCAACTTAGTTTTGGAAGTTCTAGCCACAGCAATCAGAGAAGAAAAGGAAATAAAAGGAATCCAAATTGGAAAAGAAGAAGTAAAGCTGTCACTGTTTGCAGATGACATGATACTATACATAGAGAATCCTAAAGATGCTACCAGAAAACTACTAGAGCTAATCAATGAATTTGGTAAAGTAGCAGGATACAAAATTAATGCACAGAAATCTCTGGCATTCCTGTACACTAATGATGAAAAATCTGAAAATGAAATCAAGAAAACACTCCCATTTACCATTGCAACGAAAAGAATAAAATATCTAGGAATAAACCTACCTAAGGAGACAAAAGACCTGTATGCAGAAAATTATAAGACACTGATGAAAGAAATTAAAGATGATACAAATAGTTGGAGAGATATACCATGCTCTTGGAATGGAAGAATCAATATTGTGAAAATGACTCTACTACCCAAAGCAATCTACAGATTCAATGCAATCCCTATCAAACTACCACTGGCATTTTTCACAGAACTAGAACAAAAAATTTCAAAATTTGTTTGGAAAAACAAAAGACCCCGAATAGCCAAAGCAATCTTGAGAACGAAAAACGGAGCTGGAGGAATCAGGCTCCCTGACTTCAGAGTATACTACAAAGCTACAGTAATCAAGACAGTGTGGTACTGGCACAAAAACAGAAAGATAGATCAATGGAACAGGATAGAAAGCCCAGAGATAAACCCACGCACATATGGTCAACTTATCTTTGATAAAGGAGGCAGGAATGTACAGTGGAGAAAGGACAGCCTCTTCAATAAGTGGTGCTGGGAAAACTGGACAGGGACATGTAAAAGTATGAGATTAGATCATTCCCTAACACCATACACAAAAATAAGCTCAAAATGGATTAAAGACCTAAATGTAAGGCCAGACACTATCAAACTCTTAGAGGAAAACATAGGTAGAACACTCTATGACATAAATCACAGCAAGATCCTTTTGGACCCACCTCCTAGAGAGATGGAAATAAAAACAAAGATAAACAAATGGGACCTAATGAAACTTCAAAGCTTTTGCACAGCAAAGGAAGCCAAAAACAAGACCAAAAGACAACCCTCAGAATGGGAGAAAATATTTGCAAATGAAGCAACTGACAAAGGATTAATCTCCAAAATTTATAAACAGCTCATGCAGCTCAATAGCAAAAAAACAAACAACCCAATCCAAAAATGGGCAGAAGACTTAAATAGGCATTTCTCCAAAGAAGATATATAGACTGCCAACAAACACATGAAAGAATGCTCAACATCATTAATCATTAGAGAAATGCAAATCAAAACTACAATGAGATATCATCTCACACCAGTCAGAATGGCCATCATCAAGAAATCTAGAAACAATAAATGCTGGAGAGGGTGTGGAGAAAAGGGAACACTCTTGCACTGCTGGTGGGAATGTGAATTGGTACAGCCACTATGGAGAACAGTATGGAGGTTCCTTAAAAAACTAAAAATAGAACTACCATGTGACCCAGCAATCCCACTACTAGGCATATACCCTGAGAAAACCATAATTCAAAAAGAGACATGTACCAAAATGTTCATTGCAGCTCTATTCACAATAGCCCGGAGCTGGAAACAACCTAAGTGTCCATCATCGGATGAATGGATAAAGAAGATGTGGCACATATATACAATGGAATATTACTCAGCCATAAAGAGAAACGAAACTGAGCTATTTGTAATGAGGTGGATAGACCTAGAGTCTGTCATACAGAGTGAAGTAAGTCAGAAAGAGAAAGACAAATACCGTATGCTAACACATATATATGGAATTAAAAAAATATGTCATGAAGAACCTAGGGGTAAAACGGGAATAAAGACACAGACCTACTTGAGAATGGACTTGAGGATATGGGGAGGGGGAAGGGTAAGCTGTGACAAAGCGAAAGAGAGGCATGGACATATATACACTACCAAACGTAAGGTAGATAGCTAGTGGGAAGCAGCCGCATAGCACAGGGAGATCAGCTCGGTGCTTTGTGACCGCCTGGAGGGGTGGGATGGGGAGGGTGGGAGGGAGGGAGATGCATGAGGGAAGGGATGTGGGAACGGATGTATATGTATGACTGATTCACTTTGTTATAAAGCAGAAACTAATATAAATAAATAAATAAATAAATAAGTCGTTAATAGAAAGTTAGAAAAGGTAATCCTTCCCTCCTCTTTTCCAAACAATTTGAGGGCTATCTTTTAGTCTTCTCTTCCCTCACAAGTCTATTCTTCACATTTTAGAGGTCAGAGGGAGTTAAAGGGGGCAGGGGAAAAAAAGCAAAGGAAAACAGGATACAGTATACTCAACTGTTTCTTAGGTTGAGACCTTGCAACCTTTAAACACAAAAGTGCCTATTTTTTAAAAGATAAACCCAATTCAAGTGCAATTTAAGGTCCGAAGAATGATTTCTGAATGCCTATACTTGCAACCTGAAAATTGCTGGGAGAAACAGAAGGCGTTTCTTCAAACATCTTTTTACAGAGATGTGGACTGTCTCTACCATCCGTCCTCCAAACACCCTTCCCATTTCTAAGAAGACCAGCAAGAGTCCGATTAGCCAACAGTTCACATTAATTACATTTGAATGGTTGGTTTATATTCCTTATGCTCTGACATTTCAGAAAACAGTCAAGTACGCTTTCACAGGTCCATGTAATACTGTGAGAAAAAGGGAAGTAATAGGAAAATATGGGTAGCAGACATACTCATTTTGCTTACGTGAAACTTACAGTACAACAATGTTGAGTTCTGTCATACCGTTTCACCTAAACAAAACGAATATGTCTGCTACCCGTATTTTGCTTGTTGTTTTTCTAATGTTCTATACGTCACTGTAAAGCTCTGTGGCCTCTTGTGTCATTAATGTGGACAGGGCCCATATGCTGTATTTTATAGCGCTAAGCACTTCACATTTGTGTTTTCAATTACTATTAGAGAATGTTTAGTATGGTAGAGTATAAATTATATACTTTTATCTTTGCTTTAACATATTGCTGGCATTATTCGTGATTTATTCAGTACTAAGTCACTGGTTGTGAATGTTATTCTTTGGGGATAAAATTCATTCCCCATTCTTCATGTCTCCTTGGAAGGGAACCGACTTAGAAAATCATCTCTGGCCTCTCTCCCTCTCACCCTTTACTTCTTGGGAGGATTTTTGTAATTAATTAAGTTTGTAAGAATAAACTGGGCATGCTTGTCTCAAACACTTCCTCACTCTTCTCCCTGGAACCTGCCGGTTTGCAGAACGGGTGTTTCCTTGTGTTATCTTCCCCACTAAGGCTAGAGTTTGACAGGGCAGACTCTGCCCCTGCCAGGTAGGCCAGCTGCTTTGGGGGAGCCAGCATCATGTATTGTTGGGGGAATGTATTAGCAGGTCCATGTGGACACACTTAAGCCATGTTGTCCAAATACGTTTATCAGAATCAAAAGAGATATTTTGATCTTCCTGCCAGATTCCTCTGCCTACCTCTCAGTTGACTGAAAACATGAGGGAAAAAGAAATGTTATTTAGTACCCTCAAATCTCAACAGTACTTCCAACTGGAGTAATCCTGTAGGAAAAGGGAATTTCATCTTTCTGTAGTCTGGTTTACCATGTGGTTTCAAGCACTTGCAGGCTCTGAGTTGGGTCTATTTAATTCCTAGCTGTGTGACCCAGATTGGACAAGTCTTCTAACCTTCAGTCTAGTTTATTTATCTGTAAAATGGGGCTATAATAGTACTAACGTTATACAAAATGAAGATCAAATACAATAATGCACTTAGCACAGCACCTACTCAGTAACTGCTGGCTAACATGGCCATCATGCTGCCTTGTACCATTGTTAAGGACTGCCTGCATCTCAAAGGTTTCTATGCCTGATTTTTTTTCCTTTTTCTTTTTTTTTGCGGGGGGGTGGGGGGCACGCCACACGGCTTGCGGGATCTCAGTTCCTGGACCAGGGATTGAACCCGGGCCCCAGCAGTGAAAGCCCAGAGTCCTAACCACTAGGCCACCAGGGAACTCCCTCTATGCCTGATTTTTAAAACCAGCAACACAGAGAAAAATACTCTGGAAAAAACAAAAAAGAAGAAAGTAAGAAAGGTCAATGCATGGAAGTCAAAGTAATGTGTTAATAATATTTCTTGGCCTTTGTGTACTTCAAGAAAAACCAAAGAAACCCACTCGTGATTCCCAAAGTGGGTCACAACAAAATCCACCAGTTTGTCGGAAATGTTAACAGTCAGAGTGATGGCTGGTGCAATCTCGCCCTCTGGTGACGGAAGAAGGTGATGCTTTGATTTCACAATCCGGTATCTTGACAAAACCATAATCCTGTATTCGAATGGAAAGAAGCACATGCGTCACTATTGGTCCCACCATGTCACGCAAACGGGACTAAGAATGTGTTCAAGAAGGATACGCACACTTCAAGCATCCCACTGAGGGGCACTGAGCAATAATGTGGCGGAGAGATATGGGGCAGTCTGCTGGACTGTTCATTGCATCTGGGCTATTCAGCACGTCTCACTGTGTCACCAAGCACAACACTATCAACTCTGTTTAATAAGTGCTATGGAGGGCTTCCCTGGTGGCGCAGTAGTTGAGGATCTGCCTGCCAATGCAGGGGACATGGGTTCGAGCCCTGGTCTGGGAAGATCCCACATGCCATGGAGCAACTGGGCCCGTGAGCCACAATTACTGAGCCTGTGCGTCTGGAGCCTGTGCTCTGCAACAAGAGAGGCTGCCATAGTGAGAGGCCTGCGCACCGCGATGAAGAGTGGCCCCCGCTTGCCGCAACTAGAGAAAGCCCTCGCACAGAATCGAAGACCCAACGCAGCAAAAATAAATTAATTAATTAATAAAACAAAAATAAGTGCTGTGGAAACACGAAAAGGGCAGAATTAGGCTACACAAACTCCATTTTACTAGCACTGTTACTCTGGCAACTTATCTGCATAAACAATTCTAATATTAATCAACGCATTTGAGAATGTACGACCTTGCCAGCCAGGACACAGAGCAACAATTTACAAAATTAGAAATTACAAATGGTCCGATAAAGATAGGAAAACCCGTTCCGCCTCACTCTAAGTCAAAGAACTACATATGGAAAGGATGATCAGAGCTCAGACCTCAGGCTGCGCACACTGTCTGGCCTCCTCCTGAAGTTCCTCTGACAGAACCATGCCTACAGTGATGATCCCTGAATGCACATGCCCAGCCTGTGCTGTCCCACTCGGCCCTCCAGGCTGCACACAAGCACCTATGGCTGTCACTTGACCGTCCAGGGGCATCTTCAGTTTAGCACAATCCTGATGCTCACCTGGTCATTCCTGTCCCATTAAAGGGCATCATCTCCTATCAGGGACTCAGGAAAAACACCCTGGTGCTATCCTTGTCACTTCCAGCCCCGATATCTAAACCATCAGGAAGTCCTGTCAGCCCTGCTCCAAGATAGCTCCTGAGTTTGCCCCCTTCTCTCCATCTCCACACCTCCCGCTGTCATTTCTCACCTGTGCTAATGCCTCTACCTCATCACCTGTCTCCCTGCTCCCACTCCTGCCCCCTGACCATCTGTTTCTCTAGGAACAGCCGGAATGATCTTTCAAAAATGTAAATCAGATCAGATTGCTCCCGTGTTTACAATCCTCCAGTGGTTTCCTATCAAAACTGAATTAAAGGGCTTCCGTGGTGGTGCAGTGGTTAAGAATCCGCCTGCCAATGCAGGGGACATGGGTTCGAGCCCTGGTCTGGGAAGATCCCATGTGCCACGGAGCAACTAAGCCCGTGCGCCACAACTACTGAGCCTGCGCTCTAGAGCCCGTGAGCCACAACTAGAGCCCATGAGCCACAACTACTGCAGCCCACGTGCTTAGAGCCCGTGCTCCGCAGCAAGAGAAGCCACTGCAATGAGTAGCCCACGCACCACAACGAAGAGTAGCCCCAGCTCGCCGCAACTAGAGAAAAGCCCGCACGCAGCAACAAGGACCCAACACAGCCAAAAATAAATAAAATTAAATAAATAAATTTATTTTTTTAAAAACTGAATTAAATCAGTGCTAAGCATGGCTTATGGGACCCTGTAAGATCAGGGGCCCACCTTTGACCTCCTTTCTTACTAGTTCCCCCTCAAACCCTGTGCTCCGGCACACCAAGACTGACCTGGCCTCAAGTCTTTACACTGGCTCCTCCCACAGCGGGTCCTGGGTCCTCATCATGAGGTCAGCAGAGAGACCTTCCTGACCACACTACCTACAGCAGCATCCCCTGCTGCCCCGCCCACCCAGCCGCTCTCCTTTTCTACACAGCACTTACCATTGTCTCAAATTATTTATTTCTGTGTGTCCATGATTATTTTCCGTCTCTTCACACTATAATGTAAGCTCCATGAGGACAGCATCCAGGACAGACACGTTTAGTGCTGTAACCTCAGTTCCTACACTAAATGGTTTATAAGAGTGAAGAATTGAAAGTACCCAGCAAAAGGGAAACCATTAAAACAGGATGGAATATGCATATCTTCAGCACCTCCTCATCCTCCAAGAGGCATCACTGGGACATATTCATAGGGCTAAGGTATAACAATATCAACTTTTCACTCCAAGCCCATGCTGCCTAGTCTTTCAGGGATATGTTTGGGATTAATTCCGAAGGGACACTCACCCCCAAGTGTGATCCCTTGCTCTTGGACCAAAGTCAGTATAGAAACCCAGCTTCTCCCCTAACCACATGGTCAGGTCATTGTTCCCAATGGGCTTAGAAGCATCGCTCTCCAAAATTGTTATGAAATCTGCACCTGTTCAGAAAAAAAAAATGCACATGGTGATTAACCATAGCAATGTAAAAACAATTAGTAAAACTTGATTCTTTAATCCCCTGCCTTTACTCATAAATCAAAAACCAAAGTAATTCCTAATAAGTTACTAAAGTGAATTGGTTCAAATCTGAGCTGTAAAATTTTTTACCATATTTAGAATGTAATTAAAACATGGGACACCTTGAGGAAATGTAGGAAAGGATAAAAACATAACTTTTCTAAATTTTCAAATATTAACATCGTTCCCCAAATTTCAAATAAGCTTAATACCTTTCTCAAATATCCAATTTATGTTCAGAAACAATAGAGTATACAGTAGTGTTTTGTTCCTGGGCAAACACCTCCATTGTATTGACACAGAAGTAAGTTTATTCAGATACCCTGGTCAGATGTGCCCCAGAGGCCTGTAATCAAAGGACTAAGGGCCAGAGAAATTTCTTAATGGCATTAGAATCATACAGATCCTCAGCTATTTCTCAGGAGACTTGCTTATCATTAGGAATAACTAGAACAGTTTAGCCGTTTAAGTCTCTTGCTCCATTCTCCATGTAGTTGATCTAAGAACAACACACCCACATATTTTAAAGGATGCTTCATCCAAAGATGAGTACCCCAGGGCATGGAAACAAATAAAATTGGCCCTCAGGCTCTTGGAAGCAATTTGCTTTGCAAATGAGCATCACTCCAACCAATTCTGCCTTTTAATCTGACAATTTTCTGGTCCCCAACAGTGGGTTCCCAAGTGACAGGAGCCACCAGCAGGGGCATTTCCAAGAGTAAAGGCATGACAAGATTCTCCTGCAGATACCCAGTATGAGACTTTGTTCAGAATCAACTGAATTAATTGCTCTCAAGCAAACACAGATGTGGCTACAGAAGTTTAATCCTCCTGTAGCCGCCCACCAAAGTAAAGCCTCTTTAAGAGATTAGTTTATGACCCAGCAAACCCTCCTCCTTGCTCAAGATAAACAAAACAGTAGGAGTTTCTCAAAACCTGGAAATAATTTCAGTAAGACTTACCTGTTTGACTGAGCAGTTGAGCTGATCTTTCTAAATTAGACCATCCTTCATTGTCAAAGCCAAACCTGAAAGGCCAGATGGCGGCAGAGACCTCTGTGGCTGGTGCCTGAGGAATTGTTTTAATGATAATTTAGGATGAATGAACAATGGCAGTTTCAGTGATGCACTCTCCTCCACCTCTTTCCACCAAAATTCATATTTCAGCAAAGGATATTTTTTAGGCATCTGCCCACAGCTAATGCATAATAATAAGGAGATATTTGCTAGTAGGTATTTTATAATCTGTGAATTTCTAGCTTAGGCTTGAAAGTTAGGAAGAATGTTTGGAAAGTGATATTTCTGATAAGCACTGTTTATAAAAGCAAAAAATTAGAAACAACCTGGCTGTTGTTTCAATAGGAAAAATAGGAAAATGAATAAAAAAACAATCATACATAAAATGGAATACTACACAGCCCTAATAAATGAATTAGGGCTACATAGTTCCATATGGATGAATCTCACCAGGATTATTTTAAATAAAAAATTAAGTTGCAAAATATATATGTCAGATGTTATTTAGATGGAAAAATACAATATCATATAGAGGTGTGTCATGTGTAGTAACAATACAAAGAAATGCATGAATATGATAACAAGCATATGCAGGAAGGGGTTACCCTTATATCAGAGAATGAGACCACAGAGGGATACACAGAGTCCTTTACCATATTTACAGAATGGTCTGTCAACTCTGCATTATACACGGTGTTGCTCCCCACTGCGCTGGCAAGGCCAAGGTTCAGGAGCACAGCACCCTCTGAAGAGTCCTCTTTTGAGCCCATGGGCCCAGGCAGAGAATGCAGTGCCCAGCCCTAACCATCTATTTCAAACTAATACCAACGGATCAACAACAGGGATCCTGTGAAAGAGTATGGCCAGATTAGACCAACTCTATCACCACAACTGAAAAAAACAACTCAAAGTGGAACATACAAGTTCAAGCTGAGAGAAGGGTAAGCACCACCTCTTTGCATAGGAGGGTCACCACTTAACCTAAACGGCTCATTGTGCTGCAGCAGTGAGGTGTGAATCGCATCTCTATGCAAGAAATATTACTCAGTTTACTGAATGTCCTATAAAGAGAACAGAACCATCAAGAGAGACTTTGAGAGGCATGATTATATTCATCAAGTTATAGCTTTTCACGTAACTACATACCTATGATTAACTCTGGCTCTCATCAATCCAAAACCTGTTATTCCCACGTCAGTAAATGCCACCACCCTCCATCCAATTGCTCAAGCCAAAACATAGAAGTCATCCTTGATTCTTTCCTTCTTCTCATTCAGTGTCATCTAATCCATCAGCAACTCCTATCAGCTTTACTTTCAAAATATATTCTAAGTCTATCCACTCCTCTCCAACTCCAGGGCCACGGCTCCCATCCAAACTTCCAGGGTCTCTCTCCTGGACAACTGAAAAAGCCTCATAACTTATCTCCCTGCTTCTACTCTACAATCCATTCTTCACAGAGCAGCCAAGTTAATATATATCATATTTCTTCATGCTCCTGCTTGAAATATTCTGGTGGCTTCACTGCAAGAAAAATAAAGTCAGAACTCCTTTCTGTGCTTTGTAGGCCGTATATCATATAAAATTCTATATCAAAACTTTTAATGACTTACCCCTTTTCCCAATTTCTTCTCACAGGTTTTATGCCGTAGTCCTAATCCCAACAATCCCACACCGACAAGCAGCCACAAAACCAAACAGAAACCAGAAATAATTGTTTAGAAGAAACTAAGTTTCTTTTTTAAAAAAATAACTTTATGAAAATATTGAATTTATTGGCCAAGATTTTACGCAAAGGGGCAATGTCTAGTTCCTGGGTTAATTTTCATGTGTGACATGCATATATAACCCATACTTTAAACTCAGGTTTCAAAGAAGCTTTCCTTAAAATGTTCCAAGAACCATGAACTAAAATAAAAATAAATCACAAATATATACCAGAAATAATATACAAGAAAGCAAGTCTCCGTGAGCAGGAACCACAGCAAAAACACCCTGCTGAATCAAACGCAAAATACTTCAGATATTAAAAATTTTAGAACTGAATATAAAATAAGCATGCTTAACATGTTTAGAAAAATAAAAGAGGATATTCAATTGGATATCTAAGAAATATGAGATTAAATTAATGGGCAAGAAAATTTGTAAAGAAATTAAATAGACTTCTAGAAATAAAAATTATATAATAATTATAACAATTAAAATTAGAAACTCAATGGACAAGATAAAAAGCAGATTAGACAAAACTTAATGGAGAATTAGTACAAGGGGCAGCTTAAAAACAAAGGTAGAGAATATGAAAGAGGTTAAGGGACATGAAGAAGAGAATAAGAAGATCCAACACATCTAACTGGAGTCAAAAAAGGAGAGAAGAGAAAGAATGGGAAAGAGGTAATATTTGCAGAAATAATGCTGAGAATTTTCCAGAATTGATTAAAAAACATGACTCTTCAGATTCAAAAAGCCCAAACACTCGCAAGTAAGGGAGGGGCTGGATCCACATCCAGATGTATTACAGTGAAACTCAGAACACCGAAACAAAGAAAAATCTTAAATGCTTCCAGAGAGAAAAGCCACTGTATCTTCAAAAGAGCAAAGATTCTAGTTATTCCTTCTCAAAAGTAAAAAATGGAAGTCAGATGATAGGGGAATACTATCTTTAATGTTCTGAGAAAAAAATAACCAACTACTGAAAAAAAGAAATTGAAGGTATAATTTCCAACCTAGAAAGAGGAGTAGAGAGGAGAAGGATAAGAGAAAAGGAAAAAGAAAACCCAATCAATGCAAAAGCAAGAAGAAAAAAGAGGAAAAATACACCTAGAGAAAGTAGAAAAAGCAAAAGCAAAGTAAGAGTATGGAAATAAATCATAACACAAGGGAAATCACAACAAAAATAAATTACGTTTCAAGTTAAAAGACAAAGATTGACATTCTAGTAAAATCAAACAATGGAGACAGTAAGGAGATCAGTGGTTGCCAGGGTCTGGAGGAAGGAGGGAAGGATGAATTGGTTGATCACATTACCATGTTTACGACAGTGAAACTATTCTGTATGATACTGTATAGTGGATGTCATTATACATTTGTCAAAACCCACAGAACACATAAAAAAGAGTGAACACTAATATAAACTGTGGACTTCAGTGAATAATAATGTATCAATATTGGCTCATCAATTGTAACAAATGCACCACAATAATGCAAGATGTTAATAATGGTGGAAACTGAGGAGGTGGGAGTGTGAGCCAATATATGGGAACTCCACACTTTCTGCTCAATTTGTCTGTAAACCTAAAACTGCTCTGAAAAATAAAATCTATTAATTTTTTTTTTATAAAGCAGACAGTCATTGCCATTGGCAGGGGGAGGGAGGGATGAACAGGCAGAGCACAGAGGATTTTTAAGGCAGTGACACTATGCCACATATTATAATGGTGGATATATATCATTATACATTCATCAAAAACCACAGAATGGGGCTCCCCTGGTGGCGCAGTGGTTGAGAGTCCTCCTGCCAATGCAGGGGACATGGGTTTGCGCCCCAGTCCGGGAAGATCCCACATGCCGCGGAGCGGCTGGGCCCGTGAGCCATGGCCGCTGAGGCTGCACGTCTGGAGTCTGTGCTCCACAATGGGAGAGGCCACAACAGTGAGAGGCCCGCATACCACAAAAAAAAAAAAAAAAAAAAAAAATTAAGTGAGGGTGAGGGTGCAGATCCTGTCTCATATGACCTGGTTTGAGGGAGAAAAACTGCTGAAAGGTTTTAAGCAAAAGAGTGATGGAGTCAGGTGTATATTTTAGAGATCTCACTCTCAGTGTGGAGATGGCCACACTGCAGAGAGGCCATTAGAAGACCAGAGCAGTAGCCTGATGAAAGATGGGAGGATCCACTAAGGAGATATGGTGGGGGATGGCGAGGGAGGGATAGATGCTTTAAGATAAGTAGTAGAATCGACTGGACTTAGTACCAAGTGAGATGCAGAAAATGAGGAAGACACACAATTCTAAGATGACTCCTGGTTTCCAGCTTAAACAGTAGAGGGATAGACAGAGTAAACCAAGGCCCGGAGAAGGAAGGACATGTCTGGGTAGTGAAAACTACTGAGTCAGACTTGGACACACTGCATGTGAGACAACTGTGGGATGTGCCCAGACATCCTCTGGGGAAAGAGCCAGTGTGTCTCCATATGTGGGAATTTCAGTGCTTTAGGAGAAAACAGACATCTGAGGCAGATGTTTTAAGGGTTTCTTCCATCTTTTTACGTGAAAGGCTGGACCTGGCCATGGGAGAAAAGAGGTGTCAGGAAGAGTAGAGAGAGGGTCAGTGAGGACCAAGCACAGGAACCAGCACTTAAGCTCAAGACTGCTAACTCCTTGGGAGCCCCATGGCTGGAACAAGTCCCAAAGTACAGAGGATGCAGAGCTCCCCCAGGCTTCCCTCCTTTGCAGACATTAAAGCTCTCTGCCTTGCTGCCAACACCGTCTCTCATCAAGGCCCTCTGGTCTCGTCCTACCCAGTGCCCAAAACTATAATAGGGGGATCTGGAGGAATGCCATGCTTTCCCTGCCACTGAGAATGCTCTTCTTGGCAGGAATTCCTCAGCGTGCCCACGCAGGAGCTCCCAGGACCTCTCACTTAGCTGTGCACAATCCTCAGCCATCCCTCATCTACCTCCCAGCAATCCTTCAGCGCTGGGGCAAATACCCCTCCAGCTCCATCATCTCCAGAGTAGATCCAGTACTGTCCTACTGTAGTAATGTCCTGCAATGTTTCTGACATCTAGGGAAAGAGGAATATGAAACATCTGGCTGGTGCAGATCTAGCTGCTCAAACAGAGGAGGAATTTCTTCAACAATACTAGCCAATTTCTGGATTGCTTCCAAACCCAAACTCACCCAAATGGGTTAGGATCTGGCCCTGGATGGGGATGCCCACTCACTGCCCATCTGGAAACAAGAGAGACTTCTCCAAAAATCCAGTGGGTAAGGAACATGAGACTGCCAAAGGCAGCCCCTGCCAACAACCAGTTCAGTCTAGAAGCCATCACCCTGGCTGCCTCACCAGACTTATTCCCCTCAGGTCTACAGCAGGCACCATCTAGAATGAAAAATGGAAAAGGATCAGTTACATGGAAATTTACCCTCTATATTTAACAGAATGGTACCTGGCTTCAAGGAGCTTACTTCAGAAGAGGAGATGAGACCCAGTCCAAAGCAGAATGTGCTGGGAGATAGTCAGTGGGAGAGGTTATTTCAGGCAGGCTAGATCGGGAACGATTTAGGGAGAACAAATCATTTTGGAATTTGACAAATGAAAATGCAGAAATTTATTTACTTCATTAAAGTGAAATAAACAGTATGAGCTAAAATATATGTACGAAAAGTGAAAGGTATGTTCAGGGAACAAATGCAATCCACCTTGAGTGGAACACTATCAGAATACCAGGCTGCTTCTCCCCAGAAGAACAGGGCTCTCATCTAACCCTCTGTGTCCCCGGAGTGATAACAGTGCATCGCCTGAGCAGTTACCATGGGCCAGGCCCTATGTCCAGCCCTTTACATGAACTCATTTAATTTTCACAACCACTTTACGAGATAGGCTCCATTACTAATCCCATTTCACATATTAAAAAACTGAGGCCCAGAGAAAACAAGTAACTTGCCCAAGATCATACAGCTGGTAAAGAGAACTTAGGCAGCACCTGTGTACTTTACTATACTATACTTCCTGGGACTGTTTAACCACGAGGTCTCAGTTTGTTGCATTAATGACTTCACATACAGAAATGTAACAACTGGAGAAAATGCTGGCAGGAGAATTTCTTTGTAGGAACAGAGAGCCTGCTGGGTAGATGCTTCATGACACTGAGAAGCCCTCTCCAGAATAGAAAGAAAACTCCGGGTCTGCCTGTGAGGGTGACAGGCCGATTTCACAAAGAGGAAGAAAGCCATTCTGCCAATAAAGGAGTGAGGGGAAGGAGAAGCAGAGCTGAAAGCTACAGGGATGAGGGAGAGAAGATGTGAAGACGGAAGGAGGCCAGGGGCTGGAGGCTAGGAGACAATCTTTGGAGAAGAGAGAAGCCTAAGCTGAATTTGCTGATTAACACTGCTTCATACTATGGTGGGTGACCCTCCCCCAAGACCCAGCAAATCTTCAATAAAGCTACCCCAAAAAATGCCTGGGATGATCAGACAGCCTGCGGAAGCTGGTGGGGAGTCAAGTTTTGTAAATGGGGCAAAGTGCAAAAACGGGAAGGGACCAACAACTGGGTCACATAAATTTAAAACAGAGGTGAGAAAGAAGAAAACTCCAGTCGGGAAATGTAAGCGATACCCTGAATCCAGATCCTTATCAGGCTGTACCTGTGAAATTTGCTGCCTGAGTTTCTACTTCATGTTAGCGATTTATGAAATATAAAACATATACTAGCGGGGCTTCCCTGGTGGCACAGTGGTTGAGAGTCCGCCTGCCGATGCAGGGGACACGGGTTCGTGCCCTGGTCCGGGAAGATCCCACATGCCGCGGAGCAGCTGGGCCCATGAGCCATGGCCGCTGGGCCTGTGCATCCGGAGCCTGTGCTCTACAGCAAGAGAGGCCACAGCAGTGAGAGGCCCGTGTACCGAAAAAAACAAACAAAACATATACTAGGGCACTAGACTGAGTTCTAAATGTTCTAATTAATGTCAATGTCCCTCGACCAATTTACGTGCATGATGTTCCCTTGTTCTCACTAACCCCACTTCATGCCAAAATTGGGGCCAAGGGGGAATTATACAAGACCTTTGTTCATGGTGAGCCAAACCCTCTAAACTTCCATTAATCTGTGAAATTTCTCCTTGAACAGCAACTCACTGAGAGTTACACACAAAGCCAGGAGCAAGTTATGTAGAATCTAGTAACACTTGTCCCTTCTTTTCAGAAGAGTCTCGAGTTAGCATGTGAAGCAAATGTCCAAGTTTGTTTGTCAGCTCCAGACAGGTGATCTGAAAGGTGGTATGAATATGTAGGATTTCCTTTCTTTCTAAATTTCATATTTGGAGCTTAAATATCTTCAGAGTTGGGCCCGGGGCAGGGTGGGAACAAAAGCAAAAAACAAACAAACCAAAAAAAACCCAAACAAACCCATGCAGTTCCCACAGTCCTTGTTCTGGAAAGTCCTGTCCAGAGGGAAAGAGGAGGAAGACAGAGCTGAAAGCCATCAGGGAGTATGAGGCCTGGGTCTACTCTCGCACTCCACACTGAGACAAGCCAGAGACGGATTGCTATTGTCACCCTCTATGCTGGTGAGGAAAAGGTGCCTTCTGATTAGATAACAGTCCACTACCTGTGCCGGCTACTCTTGCAGAGGGAGAAAAAGTAGAAATGGAGATAGAGTGCAGAAAGACTAGTTTTATCTTTCCAAGATGTGTTACATTCAGATAAGAAAGAGAAAATCCCTAAATAAACTGGGCCTACACTTACCTGTGTAAATGCGATCAAGTGTGGCGATGGTACTTAATGTCAGTATCACTCTGTTGGACATCTGATAAGTCCAGACTGGGTTCAGTGAAGTGTACCAAATGCGGAGAACAACAAGAAGAATCTGTCCTAAAATGAATCCCCAGATTCTGAAGTACCTGTAAGCACAGAAGTATTTTTAACAACTTTTTATGTGGTTTCAACATACTATGTCCATTGTGAATTTCACAGTGTCATAGAAGGAGTATATGAGGTAGTCTTGTTGGTAATCTACATGACTTAGCCTTGTTGGCACATGACTTAGCCTTTGTATAGCCCGTTACCTAGGCAACTTGTTATAGTGCCTTCATTCTCACAACGTTATTGAGACTGACAGCAAATATTCACATCCCGATTTTGTGAAAAGGAGAAAAGTGAGACTTCTACAAGGCCTTGTGCAAGGTAAATACAATTCTTGCAGTTCCTGGTCCCAACCTTCCCTTTGGTAATTGACCACATTTATTTGTCTGTAGGCACAAGATATGAACCATACCTGTGCAAACCACTTCCTGTCCACCATGTCACGGCTTGCACTACCAGTGAGGAAGACAGACCGAGCGCGAGAACCACAAGCTGAAGTTTGGCATTTGGAGCCTGGAAGGAGGCTATGCTGCCTGCAAATTAAGGAGAGCTAAACATTTCTGGCAATCATGCATTGGTATTCGATGATCTGCATTTGATAACTGCTGTGTCTGATACCATGGTGACACTTGGGAAGGTAGAATTAATATATAATTATCTGCGTGCATAAATCTTTTTGAAAATTTTTATTGAGATATCATTCATGCCATAAGTTCACTCTGCTAAAGTGTATGATTCAATTGTTCTTAATACATTCACAAAGTTGTGCAACTCTTACCACTATCTAATTCCAGACCATTTCATCACCCCAGGAAACCTGTGCCCATTAGCAGTCCCTCCCTTTCCTCCTCTTCCCCCCCAACCCCGACCCCCAGCCCCCGGCAATCACTTCTCTACTTCCTATCTGTATGGATTTTTCCTATTCTGGACATTTCATATAAATGAAATCATAAAATATGCAGCCTTCTGTGACTGGTTTTTTTTCACTTAGCATAATGTTTTCAAGGTTCATCCATGTTGATGGGCCTAGAGACTTTCATACTAAGTGAAGTAAGCCAAACGGAGAAAGACAAATATATGATACCACTTATATGTGGAATCTTACAAAAGAAAAAAAAAAGATACAAATGAACTTATTTGCAAAAGAGAAAGAGATTCACAGACATAGAAAACAAACTTATGGTTACCGATGGGAAAAGTAAGCAGGGGGGACAATTAGGAGGTTGGGATTAACATATACACATTACTATATATAAAATAGATAACCAACAAGGACCTACTGTATAGCACTGGGAACTATTCTCAGTATTTTGTAATAACCTATAGGGAAAAAGAATCTGAAAAATATATTATATTATATACAAAACTGAATCACTGTCTGTATACCTGAAACCAACATGACAGTGTAAACCAATGAAACTTCAATAAAATCTTTTTTTAAAAAGGTCCATGCATGTAGTACCATGTATCAGTGCTTCATTCCTTTTTATGGCTAAATAATATCCCATGGCATGGATATACTGCCTTTTGTTTATCCATTCATCAGTTGATGGGCATCTGGGTTGTTTCTACTTTTTGGCTACTATGAATAATGCTGTTATGAACATCTGTGTACCAGGTCTTATGTGAACATATGTTTCCAGTTTTCTTGGGTCTATACCAAGGAGTGGAGGTGTTGGGTCATATGACAACTATGTTTAACACCTTGAGGAACAGCCAAACTGTTTTCCAACTCAGCTGCACCATTTTACATTTCCACCAGCAGTGTGTGAGGGTTTCAATTTCTTCGTATCCTTGTCAACACTTATTGTCTATGTTTTTGAACATAGCCATTTTAGTGGGTCAAGATATTTAAGGTCAAAAATAACCTAAATCACTGGTAGTATGAACTAGTTTAATAGTTAACTACATAGTAATCAACCTAAAATATCTGAGGTGTCAGCAATGAGATAGCACGGAACACTCAGATCTTCTTTGTAGTTATGTAAGAATGCCTTAGGACTCTGTAAAAACAAAGTTGTTTCGTTTCCTTAAGAAGCATCTGAAAAGGGAGTTTTAAGGCAAATCATGGCTTACTTCACCCTCTCTTTAGCATCAACAAGGCTCAATGGCTACCTGGAAGAGCATCTGACAAAAACTGGTTTCTTCATCCTCAACTCTGAGTCACTTTCCTACCCACTCCCCTCTCTCAAATACAATTCTACCTCTACTCAAGGTGATGGGTTTTCAGGGAAGAAGCAGATGAAAGGGGAGCAACAAGAAGCATCTCAAATACCATACCCGCTGTCAAATTATTTACTATTAAATTATAGCCTCCAGAAGTTCCTGGGCCAGAACTGGACTCAAAAATAAAAAACTGTCCCAGTAACTGTTCAGTGGGTGGCTTTGTAGGTAAAGCTGCCACAGGCAGCATTGAGCAAAGGCAGCAAAAAAGGGCCACTGAGGAGATCCCTCTCATAAAGCCAACCAAGGAGTGTGATGAGGCCATCATCATTCATAGAAGGATTCTGTAAGCCAAGGCCAGCTTAACTCAGTTACTATATATACTCAAAAAGAAGAAAGTTTCATTTCTATTATTTCTAGAGCTGAAAATTTCATGGTTATTTCATTCCTATAGACATCATCTTTTACTTACTTACTTACTTATTTATTTTTTGCGGTACGTGGGCCTGTCACTGTTGTGGCCTCTCCCGTTGCGGAGCACAGGCTCCGGACGCGCAGGCTCAGCGGCCATGGCTCATGGGCCCAGCCGCTCTGGAGCATGTCGGATCTTCCCAGACCAGGGCATGAACCCATGTCCCCTGCATCGGCAGGCGGACTCTCAACCACTGCGCCACCAGGGAAACCCTAGACATCATCTTTTAAAAGGATGCATTTTCCAGTGGTCTTGACCACTGCTATTTCTGAGCTCTAGACCTTTGTGGGTAACCACATAACTCACTACACTCACTAACCACATTCTGCCTTCTTCAGGGACTGATGCACAGAAAAACAGAAGGCAATTCCCTAGTGATTCCTGTCACTGTTTCTGAAAAAGTCAAGTGACTGTTCCTAGACAGAAGATATACACAGTGTGGTTCAAGAACAAATGCCACTTGGAAAAATCAGAGAAACCAACTGTGTTATAGCAGAAGGGCATGACAGGCAGACTTTTCAGCTACAGATTCCACCAGACTGGAGTCCGGTGTTTTTGTTTTTTAAAACCTTTTCTCCATGACCTCACCTTACTTTTTTTTACTACCAGTACTTCTCCAAGGTCTCTCAATATTTATTAATGTTAATAACCTCAAGTGTTTGATAGTAAGTGTACATTTTCTAATTGCTGGGTTTTGGCAATGTGATGTACTGAAATTCAGAATTCAAAAGCTACAAAAGGTATGCAGTGCAAGGTTACCCTTTCATACCTATGTCTAGGAGCAAATTTTTCACCTTGGAAGCAACTAAAATGGTATCAGGTTTTAAAAAAATGCTTCTAGACCTATTTAATGCATTTCCAATTAATTATTAAATATATTTTCATCTAACCTATTTTACACAAATGCTAGTATTCTGCACATACTGTTTAGTGCTTCTTTTTTCCCACTTAACAACATATTTTGAAGAACATTCCATTTCCTTACAGAAATGTTCTCATTCTTTAATATAGCTGCATAGTATTCTATAGTACTCCAAGTTTTATAACCATAACTCATTTAACCTAACCTATCCCATATAGATGACATATAGGTTGTTTCTAACATTATTATTATAAACATTGCTGCAATGATTAAAGAACCTTTTATTTTTATCATTTTACGCATATGTGAGTTTATCTATAGGATATAATCCCAGAAGTGGGATTGCTGAGTGAAAGATACATATTTGTCCTTTTGATAAACAATGCTAACTGATCCTTTGCAGAAGTTGTGACACTTTACAGCTCCGCCAGCAACGCGTAAGTGCCTGCTTTCTCACGCTTACAACAGTGTTGTCAGAGTTTGTTCTTTGCCAACCTGATATGTGAGACCGTCTATGCATATATGTGTGTGTATGATTTGTATTCTATACATTTTAGTATCTTTTTAAGAACCAGTTATATTTCCTTTCCAGTAAACTGATCATATCCTTAGCTTTCTCTTCTATTGAACGATTGGTCCTTTTTTATTATTGATTTGTAAGAACTCCACATATTAATGAAATTAGCCCTCTGACTGGAAGAGCTGCAATAGCTGTCCTAATCTATTGATTGACTTTGCTTAATACGGTGTTCATCATGCATAATTTTCATATTTTTAGGCAGTATCATTTAACAATTTTTTAATGGCTTCAGAGTTTCATGTCATAGTTGGAAAAAAGAACAAAAATATGTTCAAGGGCTTCCCTGGTGGCGCAGTGGTTGGGAGTCCGCCTGCCGATGCAGGGGACACGGTTCGTGCCCCGGTCCCGGAGGATCCCTCATGCCGCGGAGCGGCTGGGCCCGTGAGCCATGGCCGCTGAGCCTGCGCATCCGGAGCCTGTGGTCCGCAGCGGGAGAGGCCACAACAGTGAGAGGCCCGCGTACCGCAAAAAAAAAAATGTTCAAGAGTTAAGCTGCTCTCCAAGGTATCTTTCCCCTCTTCATCTCAGTGATCCTTAATCCCTTCCAAAATGACGGAAAAGTTAAACATGTAAATATGCTGACTCTTGGTCTAGACTTCCAATTCTACTAAAACTCTTCAAGGTAGTAGTAAGAGAAAGAGAAATCTTTTATTTTTTATTTAATCATTTAGCATTCAAAGAACAGTCTACATATTTTCACTTGATTTTTAACTAAAAAAAAAACTTAAGGAATCACTTTTAAATCTTACCAACGGTAATTTTCTGCAGCAGGGCTACCATCCACTTCTTGTTAACCAATTTCCAGATAGGAGTAATTGTGAGGAATAATGGAGAAAGAAATGCTATGGCAAAAGCTTCAAGCCCAGTGAGTTCTAGGGTTTGCAGGGGAAAGTAATAGATCATCGGTCCCAGGCCATCGCAGAGAGACCAAGAAACATATCCTAGGGAAAAAAAAAGTTTTTAAGAGAGAGAGAAAGTGTAACTTTCTCATTGTTTCAAACAGTAGCCCTTCCCTCCACTAAAACTCCTCCCGACTGGCCGCCCTCCTTCATGACCCTGGCCTTAACTGGGTTCCAGTAACAGAATTCCTCCCCTTTCCTGTCAGGCCCAGAATGAGAATGGCTCAACATCCCTTGCTTGTCCCTTTAACCTCGTTCATACCTCCCGTAGGTAGGTAGTCCCTTTATTAAAGGCTCTTCATTTGGACCATCTAGGTTAAATCTGGTTTCCTGTCAGGACCCTGATTGATAAAACTTCCTTAACTAAATCGACCCTTCTTTAATGAGAAACATCGTGAAAATCAAAAAGAGCAACAAACGGCAGAACTCCTTCCTCCCACTCCAGACTACAGCCAAAGGCACGTTAGTTAGGAAATAATCATTTTCTTGTGAGCAGACTATTTTAAACCTAACCCTCAGGAGACAGAGTAGTGGAAAACCCAGATTTGACGTTACTTTCACAGCTGCCAACTACTGACTGTGTAATCTTCTACAATGATGATAATTAACCAATGGGCAGTTACCATGTGCTAGGCTCTGTGCTAAGTATTCACCCCATCTTCTCCCTTCTTCCGCATCCTATGAAATTGACACTATTTCTACTCCCCTCCTACAAATGCAAAATCAAACAACAAAAACTCCTTAGACTCAGAAAGTTAAGTAGTTGCCTAAGGTCACAAAAGTGGCAAATGGCAGAGTGAACTTAAAACCGAGCGGTCTGGTTCCAAACCACCCTTAACCACCAAAAGCAGTACTTTTAACCACCTCGCAGAGTTATTAAGATTAAAAAAGATAAAGTACACACAGTACCTAGCACCCTAGGTACTCACTGAATGTAATTCGCTTTACATCGCGTACTTGTGAGATACAGACTGGGCCAAAAAATGAGCCTCGCCCCCCAGCCCGAGCATTACCAGCTCCCAGAAAATCAAGTTCTTAGGAAGGCACCCCTCCCCTTCATCGTGAACAGCGAGATGCTAGCAATCTCTTGAATTCTGAAATTCAATCTCCTGAATTTGTCTGGGAATTCCGATTTCAACCATACAACTCCGACATTATTACAACAATAATTGTTCTTGGGACTTTTTGCAAAGCTGCTAAGTGAGCACATGGGACTCGAATTCGACGTTTTCCACCAAATACTCAAAAGTACAGCCACTACCCAAGGCCAATTGTGAGGGGTCAACCCAGGCGGTAGCCACCGCGCTGAGTGCTCACCTACAGCTACCGGGGGAAACGGTTGCCCCTTTCCTTCTGAAAGGTAAAGTTCGGTGCTGAAATTTATTCAGTTAAACTTAAAGATCACGGGTGAGGGGACTCGGGGTTGGTACCAGCTTCGCGGTTCAAGGCCGACAGGTGAAGAAGTCGGGCCCCTTGGGCGCAACACCAGGGTGGCGTGGGAGCTCTCTCTCTCAATTCCTCCTGCAGCAGAAGTTGCCAGGGGACAATAAGCATCTCTATTCCGGGCACCAAGCGCACGTTGCTCCCTCCGGGAGCTCAGCCAACCCGGCCGAGCACCGCGGCTCCGGGCAGGGCCGGGGGAGCGGACCGGCGAATGCGCGGCGGGCGGCCTCGGCTTACCCAGGAGGCTCTCCAGGAGCACTTCTCACCACGGCGAGGGCATGGCCGAGGCCCGGAGCGGCGCCGCCGAGGGAAGCCGCGCGGCCCGCACACCCGCCGCACCGCGCCGGCCGCCGAGTCCTCCGGGGTCGGCGTCCACGCCTCGGGCTCTCGTCGAGCCTGCAGCCGCCCGCCGACCCGCAAGCCGCGCCGAGGCGAGAGTGGGGCCCGCTGCCACCGCCCCGTCCCATCCAGCACCCCCCGCCCGGCCCCACCGCCTCTGCGCGGCCTGCGGTCCCGCGCCACCGCCTCCGCCGACGCCACCGCGCAGCGAGCGGGACCCGGGGGCCTCCGACCTGCCGCCCAGAAGAAACCAGGTGGCCGGGCTCGCCGGCAGAGCGGCCCCGGGGATGGCGCGCTGCGAGCACCCAAGAGGACGGCATCATTGCAACTCTGCACCCGCGTTGCCCTTTAAACGAGGCCCAGGGGCGCGTTGCGAGAGGAAGGCTTAGACGCAGGCGGGGAGCCTGAGCTGCCAGGCGCTCTAGCGCCTTCCGCGAGCAGGTGCGAACAGGACCTTGGCGTTACTAAGGCCTGGGCGACGCTCTCGGGCGAGCGGGCACCTGCGATGGCCAGGTGTGCGCTTCTCCTTCTCAGCTTTGGTAGTAAACAAATCGCATTCTGGGAAAGCTGTTGAAAAATTCTAGAGATTACAGAATTTTCTATGGCTTTTAGAGACGTCCCAACACTTACTCAGGGGAGAGAAAACCAGTGATGGCAGTGGAAGTTCAGCCTTCCTCCACTTTATGGATAATGATCTTTGAGAGTGCCCGTCCCTGAGGAGAAAGGGAGAGACGTTCTAACTAACAATGGAGCGAGTGAACTAGGCCAGTTATTTCTCCTTCAAATATTACCACACCCCAGGATGTTTTGAGTTTTTTAGAACCTTCTCAAACAATTTATTTTAATTCGCTTTAATTTTTTTGGAACAGTTTGTCATTTACCACTTTCGGAAGGTTTGCTCTGAAATTAAACAAACAATGATGGATTGCCTAAAAGCGTAAATCAGTTAAGAGCAGTTTTGAGCAAAGAGTTCCAAATCGCTTAATTACTTACTAGTACTCATTGTCACCAGATAGAGATCAATTGAATAGAATTGAGAGTTCGTAAATAAACCCTTTCATTTAGGCGCAAATGATTTTCAACAAGCTTGCCAAAACAAGTACATGAGGGAAGGGGTGGTCTTCTCAACAAATGGATTTAGAACAATTGAAATTCCACGGAAAAAGGGTAAATCGGACACCCCCCCCCCAAATCTCACACCATATACAAAAATTAACTCAAAATGGATCAAAGACTTAAATGTAAGAGATGAAATTATAAAAATCTTAAAACATAGGAGTAACTCTTCATGATCTTTAGTTAGACTACGGATTCTTAGATACAACAGCAAAAGCACAAATGACAAAAGAAATAATAAATAAATTGGACTTCATCAAAACTAAAAGCTTTTGTGCTTCAAAGGACACAGTCCAAGAAAGTGAAAAGGCAATGCACAGAATGGGAGGAAATATTTTATAATTATACATCTGGTAAGAAACTGGTATCTGGAATATATATTTTTAAAAATTACAACTCAGGGACTTCCCTGGTGGCACAGTGGTTAAGAATCTGCCTGCCAATGCAGGGGACACATGTTCGAGCCCTGGTCCAAAAAGATCCCACATGCCGTGGAGCAACAAAGCCTGTGCACCACAACTACTGAGCCTGCGTGCCACAACTACTGAAGCCCACGCGCCTAAAGCCTGTGCTCCTTAACAAGAGAAGCCACCACAATGAGAAGCCCGTGCACCTCAACAAAGAGTAGCCCCCTCTCACCACAACTAGAGAAAGCCCGTGCATGGCAACAAAGACCCAATGCAGCCAAAAATTAATAAATAAAAATTATTTTAAAAAATAAATAAAATAAAATAAAATTACAACTCAGTAATACTCACTTTAAAGATGAACAAAGGATTAGTTAGGCCTTTTTCCAAAGAACATCTACAAGTAGCCAATAAGCAAAGTATATTCAGGAAAATATATTCAATATAATTTCATTAGGGAAATACAAATCAAAACCACAATGAGATACTACTTCACACTCACTAAGATGGCTACAATCAAAAAAGTCAGATAATAACAAGGGTTGGCAAAGATGTGGGAAAAGTGGAAAACTCCTACATTGCTGATGGGAATGTAAAATGGTGTAGCCACTTTGGAAAACAATCTGGTAGTTCTTCAAATGATTAAACAGAGTTACCATATGACCAATCAATTCTACTCCTAGGAGTATATACCCAAGAGAAATGAAAACATAGAGAATTTGTGCACAAATATTCATAGTAACATTATTCACAATGGCCAAAAGTGGAAACAACCCAAATGTGCAACAACAAATAAATGGATAAACAAAATGTGGTAAATACACACAATAGAATGTCATCCAGCAATAAAAAGTAATGGAGTACCGATACATGCTACGACATAGATGAACCTTAAAAACACTGTGCTAAGTGAAAGAAGCCAGTCACAAAATAAATCACATATTGTATGATTCCATTTATATGAAATGTTCTGAATAGGCAAGTTTGTAGTGACCAAGAGTAGACCAAGAGTAGATGAGTGGCTACTTAGGGCTGAGGGGACGGGTAGTGAGGGAAAGGGAATTAATGAGTGGGTATACAAAGGGGAATGAAAATGTTCTAAAAGTAGATTGTGGCAATGGTTGCACAACTTTGTGAATATACTGAAAACATTGCATTGCACATGTTGAATGGGTGAATTATATGGGGTGTGAATTATATGTCAATAAGACAATTTTTAAAATACAATTCATTCTAGTTATACCTTGTAAAAATGTTTTGACTGGATACCAGTCATTTAGTACCAGGCATTCTTCAACGTGTAATAGACTTCAGTGACTGAAAACATCAGACACTGCATTTTCCTTCTTCTTTGCCTAAATATATTTCTTTTCCATGCACCCGTGTGAAAAGCCTCTCATTCTGTGCTCGGTATACTTAGTAGGTGCTCTTCAAAGTTTGTCCCTTTTCAAAGCTAAGTGCTAAGAAAAGCTTTCCTTCTACTAAGGATGCAGTGTGTTTTCTCTTCCACTTAGAGCTCAATTTTTGTCTTAGTAGAGTTTTTTTCTGTTTAATACTTTGATCACAACTAACTGCAAGGGAGTCTGGAAAATGCTGTCTAGCTGTGAGCCCAGAGAGGAAAGAAACCAAGTTTTGGTGAGCAGCTGTCATTTCTGTTATAAAAATCTACTTTATACATCATATTGGCCTTGTGCTAAGCATATGGTAGGTAAGTACATGTTTGGCAATTACATCAATAGCCTCTCCACCATCCATCTCCATCTGAGATCATTGCCTTCTCTAGGCTTTCTCTAACTTATTCTCTTTTCCAACTGCGGAGACAAGAATGTCACTCAGTATGCAAGGGGGAATCTCACCAGAGGTTTTTTTCCCCTCCCCTTCTACAAAGGGATAATAATGTTTTGGTTTACCATAATTACTCTGCGGACTTCCCTGGGTCCAGTGGTTAAGAATCCACCTTCCAATGCAGGGGAAGCGAGTTCGATCCCTGGTTGGGGAACTAGGATCCCACATACCGTGGGGCAGCTAAGTCCGCGCACAGCAACTACAGAGCCCACGCGCTCTGGAGCTCGTGCACCACAACTAGAGAGAAGCCCTCTCGCCGCAACAAAGAGGCTGCACACTGAAACGAAAGATCCTGCATGCCTCAACTAAGACCCAATGCAGCCAAAAGTAAAATAAATAAATAAATATTTTTAAAAATAATAATAATTATTCTGATTTATCATTTTGTCCCTCCATGGCACATTGTGAGAAATTTTATCATGACTCCTGATCATGACTCCTTTGTAGCTTGTAAGTCTGAATTATTATTGTCCCTATAATCAGTTAACTATGAATTTGCTTTTAATTTCATTCCCAAATATCATAAGTCAAATAGAATGCTCGTATGAACTTTTAATTCCCTTGTTCTCCATTGAATTTCATTGCTATTTAATTACTGGTACTGTATAATTTTTACTCATCACATACAGGATAGGAGTTACTTGTATAACTGATAACAGCATCATTTGCTTTGCCCTGCTCTGTGAATGCAACCATTATATGTTAATTCATTGCTGCTACCTCAGTTTTTGTATTTGCAATCTGCCTGGTTTCAATTTAATTTCAAAGGCCATGGCCTTTTCATTTGTGTCAGAATCTCTTCTTTGACCTCAAATTGCCATTTGCAGTCTTACTTTGCATGGAAATGAATGAAGCCCATTATGGCACTGCCCACTGTTTCTTTCTGCCTCCCCTATTTCCTGGGGCATGAACACATCAAGTTCAATCAGAACATAATGAGATTATTTTTCTTTTCATCAGAAGACAAGAATCTCTACTAGGAGATAATACTTTTTACAGTATAATAAAGATGTTCTGATCTAGCAAAAAACAAAAATGTTTTTCTTTGAAGCGGTGAAATAAGGAGAAACCCATTCATGTTACTTGACCTCTCAATTATATTTGTTAATTTTTTCAAAAGCACCTCTGCTACCTAAAGATAAGCTCAGTTCCCGTTTTACGATGACAGATGTTTATTTCTTGCTCGCATCACATGTCCATGGTGGTTCAGCGGCAGCCACTCTCCATCATCGTGCATCTGGGACTCAGGGGGAGTGCCTGCCTGTAGGTCTCCTGGAAGGACCACATCACTTCCACCCACATGGCAAACTCAGTGACCAAGCCGACCTCAATGGGACTGAGTGTATACAAAGGAGGTGGAAAGTGTTTTTGAACAATAATGCAATCTATTACAACCCTCTTTTTTTTTTTTTTTTTGTGGTACGCGAGCCTCTCACTGTTGTGGCCTCTCCCGTTGCGGAGCACAGGCTCCGGACACGCAGGCTCAGCGACCATGGCTCACGGGCCCAGCCGCTCTGGGGCATGTGGGATCCTCCCAGACTGGGGCACGAACCCGTGTCCCCTGCATCGGCAGGCAGACTCCCAACCACTGCGCCACCAGGGAAGCCCACAACCCTCTTTTTTAAAAAAGAAGAATGTATAGTTCTGTTAGCTCTTTTAATTTTAGTTAGTCATTGATTAGTAGTTATTTAATTATCTTTGGTCCCCTGCTTTCTTTACCTAATACATTACGAATATTTTCTTATGTCGATAAACTATCTTGTGCAATGTGATTTTTTTTTTTTTTTTTTTTTTTTTTTTTTTTTTTTTTGCGGTACGCGGGCCTCTCACTGTTGTGGCCTCTCCCATTGAAGAGCACAGGCTCCGGACCCGCAGGCTCAGCGGCCATGGCTCACGGGCCCAGCCACTCCGCGGCATGTGGGATCTTCCCGGACCGGGGCACAAACCCGTGTCCCCTGCATTGGCAGGCGGACTCTAAACCACTGCGCCACCAGGGAAGCCCTGCAATGTGATTTTTAATAGCTGCTTATTATTCCATAGCGTGGTTATAGCTAATTTACTTAAGCGTTCCCCTTTTGATGGATACTTAGGCAGCTTTGTTTAGGGTAATATTCAAATGGATAGGTTCCCTACCTAGAAAACATGAACATCTTTTTTTTCTCCCATAGAGTCTATTCAAAACAGAGGTTATTAGGAGATTGGGATTAACATATACACACTACTGTATATAAAACAGATGATCAACAAGGACCTATTGTATAGCACAGGTAACTGTACTCAGTGTTTTGTAATAATCTATAAGGGAAAAGAATCTGAAAAAGAATATATATATATTATATATATAATATATATATATACACACATATATATGTATATATATAACTGAATCACTGTGCTGTACACCTGAAACTAACATGATGTAAATCAACTATACTTCAATTAAAAAAATAAAATTAGAGGGCTTCCCTGGTGGCACAGTGGTTGAGAGTCCACCTGCCGATGCAGGGGACTCGGGTTCGTGCCCCGGTCCGGGAGGATCCCATGTGCCACGGAGCGGCTGGACCCGTGAGCCATGGCCGCTGAGCCTGTGTGTCTGGAACCTGTGCTCCTCAACGGGAGAGGCCACAGCAGTGAGAGGCCCACGTACCACAAAAACAATAATAATAAAATAAAATTAGAAAAAAAAAGAGAGAGAGGTTACTTGACTTCAATAAAATGAAAAAAGTAATGAACTTCTCTGAGAAGCTGGTGGTCTCTGGTTCTGTTTTAGCCAAAGTCTTCAAGGCACTGGGGTTTTTGTTTGTTTGTTTGTTTGTTTGTTTTTTGTATACATATCTATTTTTAATACTTAACATCAGTTTTTTTTTAATTTTTCTTTATTTTTTATTTATTTTTTTGCTTTATAACAAATTTAATCAGTTATACATATACATATGTTCCCATATCCCCTCCCTTTTGTGTCTCCCTCCCACCCTCCCTATCCCACCCCTCCAGGCGGTCACAAAGCACCGAGCTGATCTCCCTGTGCTATGCGGCTGCTTCCCACTAGCTATCTACCTTACGTTTGGTAGTGTATATATGTCCATGCCTTTCTTGCGCTTTGTCACAGCTTACCCTTCCCCCTCCCCATATCCTCAAGTCCATTCTCTAGTAGGTCTGTGTCTTTATTCCTGTCTTACCCCTGTGTTCTTCATGACATTTTTTTTTCTTAAATTCCATATATATGTGTCAGCATACAGTATTTGTCTTTCTCTTTCTGACTTACTTCACTCTGTATGACAGACTCTAGGTCCATCCACCTCATTACAAATAGCTCAATTTCGTTTCTTTTTATGGCTGAGTAATATTCCATTGTATATATGTGCCACATCTTCTTTATCCATTCATCTATCAATGGAAGGCACTGGGTTTTGCTTGCCATCATCAGACTTCCACCCGCAGCCATGAGGAAATGGAGGAGTACTCTTTGCCTGCCTCTCTCCAATGTGGACAGGTAAGTGTCTTTCCTTGAATGGAAAAAACGTGGAAGCTCCCTATGGCAGAGAAGGTTAACTCTACCAAATATCCCGGCTCGTCCTTCTCTGTCCATGCAATAGAGTTGCTACTGGAAAGGAGCTGCCAGCCAGGGGCTGCATTTCTCAGCTCCCCTGCCATCTCCACAGGGTCTTAGGTGACCAGCTGTCACCAATGGAAGGTGGCCAAGTGATGTGTGTCACTACCAGACAAGCAGGCTAAGGAGTGCTGTCTTTCTCCTCCTCTCTCCCCTTCTGCTCATGACAGGGAGGCTAGAGAAGGGCTGAGCCACAAGAGGAAGGGAGCCTATGTCCTTGACTGCCTGCAAGGAGGAGAGCTAGCCCTTTGACTGGGACACAGGCCTTGGACTGCCCTGTGTGATTGAGGCACAGAAGTGTTGGGATTTATTCATTACAGAACTAACATTGCCCTGACCAAGACACCCACATCCAGTGTTTTTCCCAGAGGCTAAGGGGATATACAAATTAAAGGGAATGTCTTTGAGCACTCATCCTATGCCCCTCTGGGCACAGGAAAGAGAGAAAGAGGAATAGTCAGGTTACAAAATATGAGTGTGGTGCTTGAACTGATTTCTCCTCTAGGAATTTTTATGCTGCCCCGAATGAATATTTGTTCAGTAAACACCATCTAGGGAAATCAGTACAGGCAGGGAGCCAGTCTCCTCACCTCCCAGAGTCCTCTGTCAGATTTGTAACTAAAGTTACAGGTGGAATCACCACAGTCTTTTGAACTGGCAGAGTGAGGAGCATAATACAACTATTAAGAGTGGGGCCTTGCATTGACATATATACGCTACCAAACGTAAAATAGATAGCTAGTGGGAAGCAGTCGCATAGCACAGGGAGATCAGCTCGGTGCTTTGTGACCACCTGGATGGGTGGGATAAGGAGGGTGGGAGGCAGACGCAAGAGGGAGGGGATATGGGGATATATGTATATGTACAGCTGATTCACTTTGTTATACAGCGGCAACTAACACAACAATGTAAAGCAATTATACTCCAATTTTTAAAAAAGAGAAAAAAAATAAAAGGAAGCACATAAAAATAAAAAAAGAGAGTGGGGCCTTGGACCTCACACCAGTCGGAATGGCCGCCATCAAAATGTCTACAAATAATAAATGCTGGAGAGGGTGTGGAGAAAACGGAACCCTCTTACACTGTTGGTGGGAATGTAAATTGGTGGAGCCACTATGAGAACAGTATGGAGGTTCCTTTAAAAACTAAAAACTGAGTTACCATATGATCCAGCAATCCCACTCCTGGACATATATCTGGATAAAACTCTAATTCGAAAATATATATGCACCCCAATGTTCATAGCAGCACTAATTACAATAGCCAACACATGGAAACAATCTAAATGTCCATTGACAGATGAATGATAAAGAAGATGTGGTACATATATACAATGTAATATTACTCAGCCATAAAAAAGAATGAAATAATGCCATTTGCAGCAACATGGATGGACCTGGAATATATATATATATATATATATAAGTGAAATAAATCAGACAGAGATAGACAAGTATCATATGATATCATTCATATGCAGAATCTAAAATACAACACAAATTAACCTATCTATGAAACAGAAACAGACTCACAGACATAAAGAACAGACTTGTGTTGCCAAGGGTGGTGGGGGATGGGGAAGGGATGGACTGTGAGTTTGGGGTTAGTTGATGCAGACCATTATATATAGAATTGATAAACAACAAGGTCCTACTGTAGAGCACAGGGAACTATATTCAATATCTTGTAATAACCTATAATGGAAAATAATCTATAATGGAGAAGAATCTACTCTTGTGCTACAATCTGGACAGGTTGCTCTCCAGGCTGGCTGCACACCTGTTGTCCTGGAGCTTCCCTCCAGCCCCACTTGAGAGATGCTTCCACCTGTCTCCTGTGTTGGGCTCCCCATTGCCAGCATCCCATGTCTTCCTCTTAATTGGTTTACTCCAGTGACTTCCTGAGAAAGAGTACATAGGAAGTAGGGTTGTTTTTTTTTTTTTTTTTTTGAGGCTTTACCCATAAATATCATTGTCCTACCCTGTCAGTACAATCCACTGAGATTGAGAAATTATTAAACTAGAAACATTTTATTGCAATATTTCATCCCAAGGCTTGACCAAGTATGGCAGAAATTTCAAAACAGCAGTGGCTTGAACAAGATTGAGGCTTTATCTCTCTTATAATAACGTTGGCATAAGTAATCCCAGGCTGGTATGATGGCCCCATGGTCATCAGGAACCCAGGCCCTTTCCATCCTGTTGCTCACTGTCCTCAACAGACAAATTCCACTTCACGATTCAAGATAACTGCTTCAGCGCCAGGCTTTGCATCCTCATTCAAACCATCAAGAATAAGAAAGGGGGGCTTCCCTGGTGGCGCAGTGGTTGAGAGTCCGCCTGCCGATGCAGGGGACACGGGTTCGTGCTCCGGTCCGGGAAGATCCCACATGCCGCGGAGCGGCTGGGCCCGTGAGCCATGGCCGTTGAGCCTGCGCGTCCGGAGCCTGTGCTCCGCAATGGGAGAGGCCACAACAGTGAGAGGCCCGCATACCGCAAAAAAAAAAAAAAAAGAAAAAGAAAAAAAAAAAAAAAGAATAAGAAAGGGGAGGGAGAAAGAGAAAGGACACCTCTGAAGAAAACTTCCTAAAAGCTTCACACACTGCTTCTACTTACATCCCATTGACCAGAGCTTCGTCATATGACTGCATTAACATTCTATCCTTATTTTATCCTTGTTTTTAACCTTTTCATGATACCTCCCACAGATTTTATGGTACCCCTATATCTACATCATGACTATTATTGGATTTCAAGCACCTGGTGTGAATGAAACATACCTCTTAATTTGTATTACTTTCTATCTTTAATTTATAGCCAGATGTTTGCTGTCATCAACCACCTTTTCTGTTGTATAGGTTATTCTAAGTTTGAAATGCAACATCATCCTATCCCCCAGAAGAAAACCCACCCCACAAAACAATAATGATTTTTGAAGTTTGGCCTGGTCGTCTTCCAGGGGAATTTGTCCGTGTTGGTGGCGTTAAGCTTCCAAGTGATTCTTAAGTTCCTTGGTGGTGGAGGCATGCCATGTGAGGTGGGGGAGATGCTGCTGTTTCCTGCCATGTGGAGGAAAATGGTTTTACTGAGAAAAAATGAAAAGAAGGGCAGAGAAGAAAGAAGAGTCTTGGCAGCATTCAAGTCCCTTGTTCTATCTGTTTCTAAGACCCAGCTGCCTGTGTGCCCTTCCCACGGTTTGCTTGCTCAAATGTCCATGGATCCTGTTAGTCAATAAATGCTCCCTTAGTAGGTTGCGATTAACATATACACACTACTGTATATAAAATAGATAACCAACAAGGACCTACTGTATAGCATAGGGAACTCTACTCAATACTCTGTAATGGCCTATATGGGAAAAGAATCTTTAAAAGAATGGATAGGGCTTCCCTGGTGGCGCAGTGGTTGACAGTCAGCCTGCCGATGCAGGGGACACGGGTTCATGCCCTGGTCCGGGAAGATCCCACATGCCGTGGAGCGGCTGGGCCCGTGAGCCATGGCTGCTGAGCCTGCGGGTCCGGAGCCTGTGCTCCACAACGGGAGAGGCCACAACAGTGAGAGGCCCGCGTACTGCAAAAAAAAAAAAAAAAAAAAAAAAGAATAGATATATGTATATGGATAACTGATTCACTTTGCTGTACACCTGAAACTAACACAACATTGTAAATCAACTATATGATAATATAAAATAAAGACTGAAACATAAAAATAAAGAAAAACTAACATGAAAAAATGCTCCATTTTGGGAATGCGCTTGCACTGTTGGTGGGAATGTAAATTGATACAGCCACTATGAAAAACAGTATGGAGGTTCCTTAAAAAACTAAAAATAGGGCTTCCCTGGTGGCGCAGTGGTTGAGAGTCCGTCTGCCGATGCAGGGAACGCGGGTTCGTGCCCCGGTCCGGGAGGATCCCACATGCTGTGGAGCGGCTGGGCCCGTGAGCCATGGCTGCTGAGCCTGTGCGTCTGGAGCCTGTGCTCCACAGTGGGAGAGGCCACAACAGTGAGAGGCCCGTGTACCGCAAAAAAAACCTAAAAATAGAACTACCATATGACCCAGCAATCCCACTACTGGGCATACACCCTGAGAAAACCATAATTCAAAAAGAGTCATGTACCACTATGCTCGTTGCAGCACTATTTACAATAGCCGGGACATGGAAGCAACCTAAGTGTCCATTGACAGATGAATGGATAAAGAAGATGTGGCACATATATACAATGGAATATTACTCAGCCATAAAAAGAAATGAAATTGAGTTATTTGTAATGAGGTGGATGGATCTAGAGACTGTCACACAGACTGAAGTAAGTCAGAAAGAAAAACAAATACCATATGCTAACACATATATATGGAATCTTAAAAAAAAATATGGTTCTGAAGAACCTAGGGGCAGGACAGGAATAAAGACACAGACCTACTACAGAATGGACTTGAGGACACTCCTGCAGGGCAGAAGTTGAGACACAGATGCAGAGAACAAACGTATGGACACCAAGGGGGGAAAACCGCGGTGGGGTGGTGGTGGTGGTCGTGGGATGAATTGGGCAATTGGGATTGACATGTATACACTGATGTGTATAAAATTGATGACTAATAAGAACCTGCAGTATAAAAAAACAAACAAAAAACAAAAAAAGCAGCTAATACTAAACTTTCTTTGGGTTATTTGTATGGAAATATGTTAATATAAGTGTTTCAGACATTACATGAAATTTCTAAAAAAAAAAATGTTTCTGAAGAACCTAGGGGCAGGACAGGAATAAAGATGCAGACGTAGAGAATGGACTTGAGGACACGGGGAGGGGGAAGGGTAAGCTGGGACGAAGTGAGAGAGTGGCATGGACTTATATATACACCAAATGTAAAATAGATAGCTAGTGGGAAGCAGTCGCATGGAACAGGGAGATCAGCTCTGTGCTTTGTGACCACCTAGAGGGGTGGGATAGGGAGGGTGGGAGGGAGACGCAAGAGGGAGGAGATATGGGGATATATGTATATGTATAGCTGATTCACTTTGTTATAAAGTAGAAACTAACACACCATTGTAAAGCAATTATACTCCAATAAAGATGTTAAAAAAAAAAAGTTCCATTTTGCCCAAGCCAGTTTGATTCGGATTTCTGTCACTTGAAAACACAATGATCTTTACTAATTCATATTCTTACAAAGTAGATTCTTATACTTGCCGCAGAGCTTTCTCCCTGTGCCTATGGCTAATCTCCGCCCACCTCCAACCCTGGAGGTGGGGAGAGGTTGGAGTTGGAGCCAAAGGCTAGAGGTGATGGAAATGTTGTGGTGATGGAAACATTCCAAAATTGAGGGTGGTGATCGTTCCACAACCCTGTGAACACACCAAAAGCCATTGATTGGCATAAATAGGTGAATTTCACGGTGTGTGAACTATATCTCAATTAAGCTGTTTTTAAAAACCATTACAAGTTGTAGATTTTCCATCTGTACCTATAAAATAGTTAAGAAGGAATTTTCCTTGTATCTCTCTGAAGCCAATTTAACTCAGGGTCCTGTAAGAGTGGTGACCAAGACTATTCATGTCATCCTCACAGAAGACAACCAAGCTGTGTTCCTGCAGCAGCAGAGCAGGGAGTGCCTGTTCTCAGAGACAAAAAACAATCGCTGTGGCCTGGTCCACGAGGGTTTCCCAAAGAGTTGAAAGGGAATCAATCCAGAGTAAAGAAGATATGCTTGAGTGAACATTTTCAATACAGTAAAAATAGAATAAGAAAGTCTTGAGAAACATTGAGTTCATGTTCTAATGTAAGCATTAGGTTCTTTTTCATTTAGACTTGTACTCTTAGCACAAGTTAAAAACACAAGTGCCTGGGCTTCCCTGGTGGCGCAGTGGTTGAGAGTCCGCCTGCCGATGCAGGGGACACGGGTTCGTGCCCCGGTCTGGGAAGATCCCACATGCCGCGTAGCGGCTGGGCCCGTGAGCCATGGCCGCTGAGCTGGCGCGTCCGGAGCCTGTGCTCCGCAACGGGAGAGGCCACAACAGTGAGAGGCCTGCATACTGCAAAAAAAAACAAAAAAAAAAAACACAAGGGCCTACTTAGAAGACATGCCTGGAAAATCAAGAATCATTCAGCAGTTTTTTGGATTTATATGTTTTTATTTATTCATTCTCACACTTCCTAGGAGCCCTCCGTGTGGGAAGCTGAGTGCGCAGAGATGATCAAGACATAGTCCCAGCAAGGAGGACCTCTTGGCCCACGGGTGGAGTCTGAAGTGCTCAAGTAATCTCAACCCAGCATGAAAAGTACTACGTGAAGGCCTGAACTGGGGGCGCTTGGGGCCGCTGCAGGAGGGGGTTGGCCTGGGTGCCCTGAGAGACAGTGGTGTTAAGGTCTATTTACTCACAGCTACTGTGGTGCTTGTTTATCTGCCTAAGCCTCCACTTTCCCACCTGTAAAGTGAAGCTAATTATAGTAAGGAATGATTGCATCTGTGCAGTAGCTGGCCAGACTTGAAAGAAACACAGATCATACTCCTGCTGGTGAGTTAACTCCCTTGGAAGACTGTGACCCAATATATAAATTTCTGGAAGGAGTTGCCTACATACAAAATTTCCATTAGTGTTATCAGATTTTTTATTCATTTATTCATCCCATAAACATTTATTTAACTTCTAGTTGCCATGCTTTTTTAACTGGAATACACAGCAGGGGTGAGCAGTGGTGGATCAGAGGATATATAGACTCAGAAATTCAATATGGCACATCTTTTCAAAGCATTAAGTTTACCTAGTATAAGCAGTTCATAACATTTTCATGTTAAAACAAACAGGGGTATGTTACAGACAGGATTGTAAAATGCATACAAAGTTTTAGGATAAAGCTTTGGGGGCTCATGGTAGACTTCTTTGATTTATGTCTTCCAGAATTCAGGGGGAATGTGTTCCTTCTCTTCTGCCATTAACTGAACATCGGTTGTTAAATAAGTGTCTTAGAAGATACAAAATATACATCCCTCCAAAAGTATATAATCTGAACTGAAACAAGATACATGAACAAATGAATCAAGTAGATATCCATACGTGTGTCTTTTTTGAGAAGTATGAGAAATTGCTTCTGTGTCTGTGAAGTCATTGTATGTTAGACTCCAGCCCTGACATAACTGTGAGAAACCAATTCAGGGTCCCCACTAGAGAAAACTGGAGAAAAAAGTAAAATTCTGCAGGTAACTCACTAAGGAAACAGATTCAGAAATAGCAAAGGATGGGTCTTTCTTACACAGAGCAAAAGCTCACATCTGCTAAGGTGACCAAGGCAGGTGGGCTTGGGAGGATGCAGAAGATTACAAAGGGCAGGAATTGGGGGAAGGCCATTCCAGGTAAATGCAGTGACATCTAGAAAAGGAACAAAGTCAGGAAAAGTGAAGTTGTATTTGGGGTTCAGGGAGTAATCATTTGGTCTAAAACAGAAGTTTCCCAAAACATACCAGTGTGGCCTAATGAAGGGACCTTGAAACCCAGGACAAAGAATGTGAAATGTACCTGCCACTTAGGACACGCTCAAGTGAAGCTTACTGACTTAACACAAACAGGACGAGGCGTGTGTGATGATGTACTCTACAGCGTCCTGACAAGTTAAAACGAGTTCAGCACCAGAGTCTGCTTGAAGTGTTTCCAGTTTCCTCCCTCCTCCTCTTTCCTCACCTCCCTGTCTATTCTCTCCCATTCCAATAGGCAAACAGAAAACATTCTGCAGTACCACCCACTCCATTATATGCAATTAAGTCAGGAGTAGTCCTGTGGGATGACTCTCCAGAGGTGGAATAATTTATGCGGGTAGATAAATTGGGAAAGTATTGGGATCGCCCAGTTTTGGGTGTGTATTAATTTTTGTATTAATTTGGGTGTGTAATACAATACGCAAGTTTGTATTAATTTTTACATCTTCATAGTTGCTAGATGTCCTGGGAAGGAACCGTGTCTTGATTAGCTTAGTTCCCGTGTCTTGGCACATAGTGCGAGATCTGAGGGAGTCAGCCACAGGCAGGCCTAGAAAATCGCAGGCCTCACCCCACCAGGCTGAGTTTTACTGGGTGGTCAATTGCAGGACATGACATGTGCTTTCTGCAGCAATCCCAGAGAGAAAAGGAGGAGAAGGATCTGAGGGTTGTGTGCCAACAACTCCTTCCCAAACCACCAGCATCTCCTGGGGGGAAATTGGAGTAAGGTGGCATGAGAGGACAGATGTGTTATCCTAAAACGTGTCCCTAGAGGCCAAGACGTCTGTGCCATATGTGGCATTACTAACCATGTGTGCACTGGGTGGTCTATGTGATGGGGACCTTGCTAAGGCCAACTTGAAACAAGAGGCCCACTGAACAAAGATATTCGTTCCAGCTGGTCCTGTGTCCAGTGGTGGAAGCTGCAGCATAACGTTTGTCCTGGAAAAGATCAGTTGATCAGTCCCTCTTACTTATGGGATAGATGCATTGTCCAGGAGACATTGGAGGAGGGCAGAGGGTGTATCAGAAGGAATTCTGGCACTGTTGCTCCTGGAAATCTCTAGGATGCAAAGTAGGTTGCCAGGGAGGGATGGAAGGAATTTGCATAAGGAGCCCAGGGCCTCCTGGGAGAGAATGAATCTGGGACCCAACACTTTGGGCCTCAATACCTGTTTTCAGACTTGCAAACTGGCTGGTCAGATGGAAATAGCATCGATCTTTCCAAGAGACAATAAAATTTGAGAATACAAAGCAGATTATGCAACAAGACTTTTATTTATTTTTTTATTAGTTCCTGCTTTATAATAAAGTGAATCAGTTATACATATACATCTGTTCCCATATCCCTTCCCTCTTGCGTCTCCCTCCCTCCCACCAAGACTTTTATTTTTTATTTAAATTATTTTTAAAACAGTACTTTTTCCCTAGAAGGTGGCACATTTTCAACAATAAAAAGTCTAATGACCCAATGATGCTCTGCCTAGAAATATATACATACAATATTAATTTGACAATATTAAATCAGTGGTAATCACCATAGAACTGGGCTGTAAGTAAATTGTATACTATAACAGAAGAATGTGGGATTCTAAGCCAATTAATAATATATAATATATATAATAATATATAGAGAGAGCAAACCCTTAGCCCATTTATTAAAACCAAAGTTTTCAAGCCTAATAGCACACAAGAAATAATCACACTAATTACAAGTAATTATTGCAAGTTCTTTTTTTTTTTTTTTTTTAAAGGTCTGGGCTTGGGCTTCCCTGGTGGCGCAGTGGTTGAGAGTCCACCTGCCGATGCAGGGACATGAGCCATGGCCGCTGAGCCTGCACGTCCGGAGCCTGTGCTCCGCAATGGGAGAGGCCACAACAGTGAGAGGCCCAGGCACCGCAAAAAAAAAAAAAAAAAAAAAAGTTCTGGGCTCGAGGTGGCTTGTGGGTCCTTCCTGTGCTGCATCTCTCACTCAGGCCCTTGGTGCCGGCAGGATGGGCAAGTGTCGCGGTTTTTGTACTGTCAGGAAGCTCTGTAGCCACGGAAAAGACCAGAAGTGGCATGATAAACAGTACAAGAAAGCCCATTTTGACACAGCCCTGAAGCCCAGCCCTTTTGGAGGCACTTCTCATGCCAAGGGAATTGTACTTGAAAAAGTAATGGTTGAAGCCAAACAGCCACATTCTGCCATCAGGAAGTCATGGTTCAGCTAATCAAGAATGGCAAAAAAAAAATCACAGCCTTTGTACCCCATGATGGTTGCTTGAATTTTATTGAGGAAAATGATGAAGTTTCAGTTGCTGGATTTGGTCACAAAGGTCATGCTGTTGGTGACATTCCTAGAGTCCACTTTAAGGTTGTCAAAGTAGCCAACATCTCTCTTTTGGCCCTATACAAAGGCAAGAAGGAAAGACCAAGATCTAAATTGTGATGGTGAAAGCACAATAGTAATAAATTTTCATATGCCAAAAAAATAATAAATAAAATAATAAAAAAGGTCTGATTTGCCTTCTTCATGCAATCAGGCTAGTGTCTGTTCCATATGTATATCAAGTTCATGGAGTTTTAGAATTAAAAGGGATCTTAGAAACCAAAGGGATCCAGTTATTTAGTTAGGCAGATACCCCAGTTCTCTCATTTTACAAATGAGTAAGTGACATATCCAAGGTCAAGTTATTGCATGGACAAAACTAGACCAGTCTCTTGATTTCTAGTTCATACCTTAAAATGTACATTTTCAAGTATGCAGTGTTCTATAAATATCAATTAGGACAAGTTTATTCACAATGTTGTTCAAGTTACTATATCCTTACTGACTGTCTACTTGCTCTATCAATTATTGAGAGAGGTGAAATCATCAAATATAATTATGGATCTATTTTTTTTAATGTACATTTAAAACTATTTCCTAATTCTGAATTTTCTCTCTTTTAGACTGACTTTCCATCCACCTGATCTAAATTAAAACACTTTTCTGCATGGACAGGAACAGCAGAAAGGAATCAATAAGTAATACAGAGTTGTCCTCAAACTCTGGCACTTCCTGGAAACAGAAGGGATTACAGTGAGATGTGGAAGAGTCCCCGTGGAGCTAATGACCCCTGCGAGGGGCCCCAGCACTGCGCTCACGTGATCATCCATTTACACAAAATTTTCAAAAGTAAGGTATTTTAAGCACAGTTGGTTTAGGTAGCCGTCCCTTTCCACTCCAACTTCTTGTCTATCACATTTCCCTCATATCGAAGGCATTAGAGTGACTGCAGGCAGTTATGGTTCCTGCTGAGGAGAAATTGGGGAGGGTGGGGAATGTATCAGCTGCAGTTTTGAAAGTTGTTTTGCAAAGTTTCAGTAAAACAAATGAGAAGCGACAAACATCATTTGATTTGTCATTTATTTTATTAAAGAATTGAAAGAAAACATTTTTTTCCAATGTTATTGAGGTACAATTGACCAAGTTGTATAAATTTAAGGTGTACGACATGGTGATGTAATATACATATCTATTGTGAAATGATTATCACAATAAAGTTAGCTAACACACCCATCAGCTCACATAGTTACCATTTTGTAAGAAAATTCGGATTAAAAAATTAGTGGAATATGAAACAAAAGTGGTTACTACGAAGAATGAAACCAAGAGAAATTAGTCTGACATTGAAAAGCAAATTGTAACCAAAAAATTTCAGATCATACCAAAAGCAGTAATTCAACAAGAGGAAGAGACGAATTTCAAATAGAAGTAATAAATTGGTTTTTGGATTGTTTGATGATCCCATTAAGGGAAGGAAGTGAAATACCTTTAATTGGAACAATATTTAGATACCATGCTAATTTGACATGAAGTGCTGCCATCTAAAAAAAAAAATAACAGAAATCATACCACTACAAGGGGGACATAGAGATAAACTGGTTAATAAGTGCTATCAATTTCAAAGAGTACTCAAGATTACATATTATACAAGAAAGTTAGAAAATGTCCTGAAATCTCATACATGAATCATAGAAATTTCCCCAAATTTGACCACCAATCTAAAATGCATACAACACTACAAATGGATTGTGAAGTTGAGAGAAATTCTTCTCAACTATCGACAGTAAAAAAATTTGATGAACCATGATCAAGGAAAATCTGAATTATCTTTCTATTCCCACCATAGAAAATATTACAAAATCGTTTTTTTTTACTAAGAGACAAAGAATTTTTTAATGCAGGGAAAAAGAGTGTTAGGGAGGTGTGTGAGAGAGCTAGTTAATAAAAAATACTTTATTTTTCTGGATTGTGTGGTGTTTGTAGTAGTTGTCAGCATTTTGAAATTTGTAACCTGTTATTTCTTTCCTCATTCAAAAACAGATATTCTCTTCCATATCTGATTTTGTGTTTCTAACTTTTTATTCTTTCATCTTAAAGAGGGTCCCCCAAACTGAATAAGCTACAGGTCGCACAAAACCAGGACTTGGCCAGGATGTAAGTTAAAATAGCAATGTATTTTCTTAATTAGAAGAAATTGGGCTATCTTTTTGCAGCCTTTGGGGAGCACATAATCAGAAGCTGACCAGTGTGGTCATGGAGCTGTGGGTTGTCCTGGGCCTTGACCAGCAGGGGACAGTGAAGTAGAGCAATTCCAAATAATAGACTGCATTGCCATCAAAACTAACAACAAAATGAAAGGTTATTTTTGCATACTGCCTTGGGCTAGAGGTTTTGCTTTGGTGCTTTGGAATGTTTTAGAGGACAAATGTTTTAAGAAAGATGTGAAGCATAAACATAGCTTCCCTATACAGTTAAAATAAATCAAAAGAGTCAGATAATTAATTGCATGTAGACACCCATCCATCCCCAGTATTATAATTATGTATTTGGTTATACTGTTATGAGCACTGTTCAGAATTTTACTACACCAAAATGAGTTTCTCCTAAAGAGTGTCTTCTTCCTTATTACCTTGCAGGGGAGTCTATTGTTTTTCTACTTAAGGACTGCCTCTTTTAATCTTGAAAAAGCAAATATTAATTTGCAGGTCTGTTTCATGCAAAATTAAAAGAATTTCATGTTGGTGAAGAACAGCCAAAGCAATCATAGCAGTAACATGGGCTAGTGGCAGGTGAAAAGGTCATGGTTAGTTAAACCCCAGGGTCCTTTCCAATACTGATGCCCAAGATCTTTGACGTAACTATTAACAATAACAGCTAATACCTCCATGGGGCTGACTCTATGACCGGCATTATACCAAGTTCTTCATATTGTCTTATTAACTCAGGTAATGCTCACAACAATCCATCACTATTGTAGCACTATTACTAGTCTTGTTTTTAGATGAGGAAACTGGGCCACAGAGAGGTTAAATAACTGACTAAGGTTGCACAGCAAGTGACAGAGGTGAGCTTTGAGTCTCAGCAGCCTGGCTCAGAATTGAGGCACTTGGCTACCTGCTACAGCCTTTTGCTACAAGTCCAGTCCTATCTTTCTCCCTCCCGAAGAGAACATCATTATAAAGCGATCAGTAGGACATACCCCAAGAACAGCAAAGTTGCAATACTCTGGTCTTTTTAAAGTGGTAGAAAGGATTCTGCTACTAAGTCGGATTCTCCGCTCCATGTTAGGAAAGCTGCATTGACCACGAATGGAAGAGAGAGAACTGTGCTTCACTCACTTTTCTCCTCTGGTGACTGACGAAGGCAGATGCCACTTCACAAACTTCCCATGAGACCACACTAAGACTCCTCTCTACTCTGTACTCCCCTCAAGTTATACAGTCTCTCGTCTCATTGCTGTGAAACTCTGAAAGAATCGACTGTACTGTCTTTCCCTAATCATTCACTCACTCTTCACTCCTCACCCTGGCTTCTGCCCCATCCATTCTCGGGGAGCTGATCTCAGTGAGGTCATTGAAAACCTTCAATCAGCCAACCCCACCTCCCCGAGACTCTTCCCTTGGCCTCCATAACCCTTCTCTAGGTCTCCTGGTACCGCTCTGCCTTTCTTCCTTAGCCTCCACTGCTGACTTCCCCTCCTCTGCCTTTCTCCTCTCTTCTCTTCTCTTCTCCTTCTACACCTCTCCTTGGCCCTCCCATCATCTGGCCCTGTCTCTTAGAGACCAGTGGTTTCCAACACATTCTTGTTCCAGCCAGTCTCCTTTGTGCTCATCTCATATTTCTTGCCATCCATTATACATCTTTCGTTGGATGGCTCTACTCAAAATGTCCAAAATATTATCTTCTGCCCACCAACTGCATTTCTTTTCTTATTTACCCTGTTTCAGTTAATGACATCACCCAAACCAAAACTAGACATCCCAGCACCATCATGTCTCCCTTCCCCTCCCTCAGATCCGTCTGGTCAGTGAATGGTGGTGACATGTTTCCAGGCCTCTCTCCCCTGGGTCTCCATTTCCACAGCCCCTGTTCAGTCTCAGATCTACTCATCCTCATCAGCTCTGTACAATAGCGTTTCTTAACTTGTCTATCAGTCTACTTTCATAGCCACTGCCCCCATTCCCACCTCCTAACTTCCACTCTATCACACTTACTTTGTTCCTAAAATAAAGATTGATGACATTACTCTTGTACCTTAAGACCTTTGGTGGCTTCCCACTAGGAACAGCATATGTTCCTTAGAATGTCATTTAGGGATGGCTGCAGTCCAGTCCCACCTTGTGTGTCTAAGTTCCCCTCCGGCTACAATGCCCACTCTGCTCCCTCACTACACACCCTAGACTTTAGCCACCCATCTGGACAGGGCAAAGAACAGAAGTTTGTTAAGCAGACAGCCTGGGGCTCAATATCTAAATCTCCCAACTTCTAGCTATGTGACTTTAGAAATATGATCTCATCTCTCTGACGCTCAGTGTCTTTATCTCCAAAATGGCTCTAATGATCCTTTTTCAACAAAGATGCCTAGGCACTGAACAAACATTTAGAGAGTATCTACTATGTACCTAAGGTTGAGCTGAGAACTCAACAAATATTAGTTCCTTTTCTCTACACCTGCTTCCTCCTCACCTTTGTTAATGCAGTTCTTTCTACATAAGCAAACCTTTCCCACGCCCTCCCCGAATCCTTCAAGGCCAGGTTGTGATGTTAGTGAAGGTTCAAGGGAAGGCCCAGCTTGCCTCACTTGGGATTTGGACCAGTTATTTACAGTGTATTTTGTTAGCTTTCTAATGGATTCTTTCCTCCTCCAGACTAGGAGCTCTTTGAAAGTAGGAATGGTATCTTATGTATCTTTGCATTTTATGCATCTAAATATGTACATAAATACATTCAAGGGGAAAAATTAGTGTTATCTATTGTCACCAAGATGTTATAACTCTTAGCATGATTTTCTGGATATTAATTACAGATATACCCTGTGTTGAAATGTCCCAGACATTTTCAAATTGCCTTTCATATTGTGCTGAATAACTTTTTTACTTTGGTACAATAAAACCCTGTGAATTTGACATATGAAGTGTTTGAGAAAATACTCGTAAATGAACCATGTTTGGATTTTCTAATATTTATATTAGGAAATGGTATTAGTTAGCTAGGAAACAGCCTTTTAATGTTTGTGTATTATCTTGAATAAATCGTTTTGAGTTAATGATATTTAACTATGCTTGTCTCTGCTATTATTATACACCTTTCTGTTACTGGCTTTGTTTTGTTTTTGCTGTCTCCCCACTCCCCACTAGAATGTAAATGTTCAAAAAGGCAGGAATCTTGTCTATCTTGTTCACTGCTATGTCCCCAGAGTCTAAAAGAGTGTTTAGTAACATTTGTTGCTAGATGATGAATAAATGAATGTATGCTATACTTTAATTTTTAATAGAAAGTAAATTATTAAAATGTAAAATATGTGCACCAATATATTTAAGATGCTGGTTGAATTATAATCTAGATGGTTCAATATCTGTAGATATCTCCATACGTATGGCGCACAAACACCTCAAGATCTGATGTCTTGTGTCTATTTGAGTTTCCAACCCACATCTTACAGCCAAACTCTTTTCCACACTCCTTTGGACCCAAATTCCACCCCCATTCCTTTCATGTTTTGAAGACACCTTTGCTTTTTTCCTTACTTGGAAGTTTGAGACATCTGATGTGAGCTTCTGAACTTCCTTCTTGTTTTTTTGTTTTGTTTTGTTTTTTTTGCGGTACGCAGGCCTCTCACTGTTGTGGCCTTTCCCGTTGTGGAGCACAGGCTCCGGACGCGCAGGCTCAGTGGCCATGGCTCACGGGCCCAGCTGCTCTACTGCATATGGGATCTTCCTGGACCGGGGCATGAACCCGTGTCCCCTGCATCGGCAGGCAGACTCCCAACCACTGCGCCACCAGGGAAGCCCATTTCTTGTTTATTTCAAACTTAACTCCTCATTAACTTAACTCATGGTTCCCTTTCCATGCTTCATACCACTTCACCTCTGTACATTTCCTCTTTTCCTAGAATTCTCTTTCCAGCCCTACAGGCCTGAATCCTACTCCTCCTTCACTGCCTTCCACAGAAACCATTTTCTCCATGAAGCCTACTTAGGTCTCTCCAGCCAGAATTAACCCCTACCTCACCTGACTTTTCTCAGCACTTTATGCGTATCTCTTTTAAGACATCCTAACAAAAATAAGGCCTGCTTTGTGCAAAGCACTGCAGGTGTTCTGGAACCAGAACATGGGTCCAACCCATGAAGAAGTGTAGTCCAGTGGATGACTATGAAGCAGAATTATCAAGAACGTTTTAGATCCCTTCTTAGAATACAAGCTACCTAAAGCAGGTCTTTGGTTTTCCCACTTTCATATGCCACAGAGCATCCCCGATGGTGCCACGCACTGAGTAAATGTGTGTTCTAGGTTAAGAAAATGCTGCAAAATAGTGCTTGCCTGCTCTTCATACAACATTGTCCAGAAAGGAAGTCCTCTACCATCATTCCGAGAATAAGGTAAGTTTCCTTATGATCAGTCAGCAGATACAGATGAGAAAGCTGTAGCTAAAAAAAGAGGTTGTTCCTTCTTGTTTCTTTAAATTAGCCTGGAAGAAATGGAGACTGGAGCAGAAAAGGGCAAAGAGGTGAAGGACATCATAGTTAAGATGTGCTAAAGTCAGGAAAACCCAGAGCAGGCAGACAATTATTTTTCATAAGAGAGAGAGAGAGAGAGGGAATATAAATGAGAGAAAGAGGAGTGGGGAAAGAAAAGGAGAAGAGGGGAGAGGAGAGGAGACACCTTTCTGTTAGAAGCTAACTAGAAGTTTTGTTTTGTTTTAAATAAGGAAGATAAGTGGATTTTTAATGCTTTCTTAATATATGCTACAGTGTGGATGAACCTTGAAAACATTATACTAAGTGAAAGAAGCTGGTCATAAAAGGCCACGTATTATATGATTCAATTTATATGAAGTGTCCAGAACAGGTAAATCTATAGAGACAGAATGTAGATTTGTGATTGCCAGGGGCTGGTGGGGGGGAGGGAGGAAATGGGAGTGACCACTAATGGGTTATGGGGTTTTTTCCTGGGGTGATGTAAATGTTGTGGAATGAATGTTGATGGTTGGACTATTTTGTGAATATACTAAAAACACTCTAATTGTACATTTTAAGAAGGAGAGACTATTTCTTTTTTATTGAAGTATAGTTGATTTACCATATTGTATTAGTTTCAGGTGTACAGCAAAATGATTCAGTTATACATATATATGTATATATCTATATTCTTTTTTTGGATTCTTTTCCATTATATTTTATTACAAGATATTGAATATAGCTCCCTGTGCTAGACAGTAGGTCCTGTTGTTTATCTATTTTATATATAGTAATATGCATCTGTTAATCCCATACTCTCAACTTATCCCTCTCTGCCTTTTCCCCTTTGTTAACCATAAGTTTGTTTCCTATGTCTTTGAGCCTATTTCTGTTTTGTGAATAAGTTCATTTGTATCATTTTTTTAGATTCCATATATAAGGGATATCATATAATATTTGTCTTTCTTTATCTGACTTACTACACTTAGTATGATAATCTCTAGGTCCATCCATGTTGCTGCAAATGGCAAGATTTCATTCTTTTTTATGGCTGAGTAATATATATATATATATATATATATATATATATATATATATATATATATATATATATATACACCCCACATCATCTTTATTCATTCATCTGTTGATGGACACTTAGTTTGCTTCCATGTCATGGCTATTGTAAATAGTGCTGCTGTGAACACTGGGGGTGCATGTATCTTTTTAAATTAGAACTTTTGTCTTTTCCAGATATATGCCCAGGAGTGGGACTGCAGGATCATATGGTAGCTCTGTTTTCAGTTTTTTGAGAAACCTCCATACTGTTCGTCACAGTGGCTTTATGAATTTACATTCCCACCAACAGTGTAGGAGGGTTCCCTTTTCTCCACACCCTCGCCAGCACTTATTATTTGTACTTTAAAAAAAATAAATTTATTTATTTTATTTATTTTTGGCTGCGTTGGGTCTTCGTTGCTGCGCAGGCTCTCTCTAGTTGCGGCGAGCAGGGGCCACCCCTTGCCGTGGTGCACGGGCCTCTCGTTGCGGTGGCCTCTCATTGTGGTGGCTTCTCTTGTTGTGGAGCATGGGCTCTGGGCGCGTGGGCTTCAGTAGCTGTGGCGCATGGGCTTAGGTGCTCCGCGGCATGTGGGAATCCTCCCGGACCAGGGCTCAAACCCGTGTCCCCTGCATTTGCAGGCGGATTCTTAACCACTGCGCCACCAGGGAAGCCTCTATTTGTACATTTTTTAACGATGGACATAAAGAGGCTGTTTCTAACAACTTTGTTATCTGTCCAAACAACTGGGTACAACCTAAAAGTCCAACATTAGGAATGATTAAATCATGGTACATCCCTCCAAATGGAAAAAATCTTTTTGAGGGAATATAGAGTAACGTGGGAAAATGCTCATGAAACTATCATAGATGGCCAAAGAAGATACAAAACAGTTTACAAAGTATGATCCCAACTTTATCAAATATATGCATGGGTAAGTAGAGAAAAGTCTAGAAGGAAATGCTCAAAATATTTACATAAGTAGAATTACAGGCTTAGCAAGCTTTTGTATATGATTTTTTAGAAATCCCTTTAAGTTGAATAGAGCTTTTCATGCACAGTAAAGTAAAAAGGTTAAAGGTTAAAAATGTAAATGTTGGATGGACTCAGTACTACACACTTGTTATGCCACAGGTCACAAATACTGGTCATGATCTAGCTGACTGCAAAGACGGTCAATCCAATGGCTATTGACCAGTCCTCTGCCTCTAATCTCTTGTGCCTCTGGTCTACTGTTTCCCAAACTTCAGTCATTCACATGCCATCTTCAGGATTTGCTTATCCACCTATTCTATTATTTAATTTTCTCTTTAAATTAGCTCACTTTTTCTTCCTAAATAAATGTATTTTAAGAGAAAAATTTATATTATACAGCAGTTCTTGAATTCACAGTTGAATATAATGATTAACATTTTTAAATGTATCCATGTACCTAGGGATTATATATGAAACATTTAGCAATCCAAAATAGCAGAGGGACAATGAATGAGCAGCAATGCTCTGTTGGTTCTTACTACTTGAGTGCCAGCCCTGCACAGCCCACCTAAAATCATCCTGTCTACCCCCAGTAGTACCCAGCCACACTTGAGCCCCAGAACACATCCTGCTCTTTCACATTTCCGTTCCTTTGCTTGTACTCTTCCATTCCTTGCAGCTACAGGGCCCTTCCACAGCCATCTAATTCCATCTGTCAAAATCCTACAGAGCTCAAATGCTTTCTCCTCCATGAGGTCATCCCACATCCTTCTGGATCACAAGTAGCCTCTCCCCCCTCCTCCCTCCCATAGCCTTTTGCCTCTTCAGGGTATTAAAGTGTATCACAGTTATTTTCATGCCTGACTTCACTCCCTTACAACCTGAGGATGTTTCCAAAAGCGATTCTGCCTGACCAAACTCCCCTCCCATTTCCCACGTCTAGTCCAATGTCCAGCCCAATCCCTTGCATCATTTAATAATGTCTCTTGAACTCAACTTAATACGCAAACTGTCCCCTACCTCTTCCACAATATCTCGGGTTTTAAAAAAATGCAAATTAGCCCTAGGACATACATTTATTGACTTGTCACTTGCCCAGAGATACCTGTATCCAAAACTTTGCACCTGCTTTGCAGGCCACCCCATTGTGTTGTTCCACTGGATTGCATTTTGGGGCCTGGATAGAATGTTTCAAAAGACAAGGAAAGTGTAGGGAATTGAAGGATCCATAAATCTTATCTGCCAACAAGTTGCAACTAGCACTCCATGTAAAAGATGCCAAGAGGGAGAGTCCCTTGTGAGTCAACCATGGTGCCCATGAAAACAAGGGAAAAACATTTCCAGATGTTTGGCTACCAGGAAACAGCACCGTCATTCTCTCTTAATTTCTGATATAGCTGGAAAGGCCATAAAGCACTTCGCAAATTTATTTCTTGGGCTTTCAGCCACGTTAAACTTTTACCCTTTGTATTTTCCCTTCCCAGTTAAAAACTATGAAACCCAGCTCTAATTAGGCCTCCATAAAGGGACATGACATTTATTCAGAACTTCTTAAATGTGCACCTGCCTCAGAGTGGAAAAAATTCCAAAATCAACATAAGCAAATCCACCATACATCTTAGTGTCGAACGCTTTGAAGAGAAGTTCCAGGTGGGAAACTGCATTTCAATTAATTCCCCTTAGGATTCTTTTGCTTTGATTCTTACTGCCACCATCAACCTCAGTAGCTGTCGCAGTCTGCTCCTTTAAGGACCTGGTTTATGCTTGTGCAAAATATGTTTCCTTACTCCTTAGCACAGTTAGGATAGAATTTTCAAGAAGACTTTACAAAGTGCCAAAGGGCATATGAGGGAAGTAAATACAAAAAACATAAGAAACAGTCTGGTTCAGTGGTTTGCAAACGGGCTTCCCTAGGGGACATTCAGCAATGTCTGCAGACATTTTTTATTGTCACAATTGTAGAGATGCTATTGGCATCTCGTGAGTAGAGCATTCCATTGCTCCCTCCTACAATGCTCAGGACAGCTCCTTGCGGCAAAGAATTATCTGGGCCAAAATGTCAATAGTGATGAAATTGAGAATCCCTGGTAACCGGTTAAGAGCCAAGAGAAAGAAGAAATCCCAGCCTTTTGGAGTCAGAGTGTAGCTATCTCGGATGGCAATTAGAATAAGATAGGGCTAAGACTCAGAAAGTGGCCATATATGAAGGGTGTCATGTAAAGACCTTGTCACGATCTCTTCCCAGTCATCTTGACACCTCTGTGGTCAAGTCCAAGAGAAAGAAAGATGACCGTTCTCTTACCCACCTACACTTCTCCCACACAATTCTGCAATAGAGGCCTTTTACCTAGTTGATGACACAATGAACTCTCTTATCCTTCAGGTCTGACCTCACTCTGTATACATGACTGTGGCTTTACCCTGATATCCAACAACATAAACACACATCACACAAAACAATCACCATAGCGTTCATATAACACCAATGCTCCATGCATGGCCCAAGCAAGTCACTCGAATACAAGTGGCATGCAACATTGACAGTTCTAGCAGCTGGCCCAAATATTGTCATGGATAGGAAGTCATCCATCCAACAAGTGCTGGTGCCAGGCTCTATGCTAAGTGCCGGAGACAGCACACTGAGCAAGATGGAGATGGAAAAATGAATCGATAAATTGGCAATTATAGTGAACTGTGTGCTGGGCACAATGCTGTCTGCTTTATGTACACAATTTCAAATGATTATAACAATCATGCCATGAGTTGGGGACTTCAAAGTTGAGAAAATAGGATTGGAAAGGTCAGATAACTTTTCCATGCTTTTCTTCAATTGTGGAGGCAAGATTCAAATCCAAATCTGTTTGAAGCCACATGCCAAGTTCCTAACTCCTTTGGGGGTGTACATCAAGAGGCATTTTTAGAGCCCAAGCCCCTTACTCTCTTCTGCGCCCTGTCTGGTTAGCACAAATTTTACATCCCTTCAGCGGCAACGGCAGAAAGGAAAGTGAGAGTGGGAGAGGGATGCTGACTCTTGCTTCTCCTGGCTCCTCCTATAAACGCATTGGTTTATTCACACTGAGTAAGTGTTTTTTGCACCTGCGGTTGTATCCAGAGGGTGAGATGGGAGGCCTTCTCCCACATGTACCCACACCTGCTATCTTGCCGCCACAGCAGAATAATGCTCTGCTGGGAGAACCAGAAGATAAGAAATGAAAATGTCTTTAAGTGGTGACCAGACCCAGACAAGAGAAGGCACTAATATATCAGACAAGAGGAGAAAATGAAAGGATATAGATCTTAATTATTCCCCCACAAAAATAAATGGTAATTCTGTGACATGGTAGAGAGGTTAGCCAGTGCTACCAGTGGTAATCATATTACAATATGTAAGTGTATCAAATCAACACTTTGTATACCTTAAACTTACACAATGTTATATGCAAATTATATCTCAATTTTTAAAAAAGAGTATAGAATAGAAATAACCAGAAAATAAATTTATTAAATGTAACCCAAGATAGGGTTTCAAACCTCCATCTTCAAAAATGATCCAACATGATCATTTGTGATGCATGGAGCCCAAAGGTCTGTACCCTGATCAAAATCCCAACCATGTCATAGTCAGGAATGGTTAATCCTGTCATATGGACCCACCCAAGATGGTACAATTGTTTTCCTGTATTTGGGAAAATGCCTTTCAACCCTGGAAAAGATTAGAATTGAATAGAGATGAAGAAGCAAATCAAAGCCATATAACTCATAATTTTATATTCACTTTTGGAATCAGTTTTGTAATAATCAAGGTTATTTAAGGGTTAGAGAACATGGCAGATTAGAAAATCTGGTGGCTTAGCCTGTGAACTCAGTTTGAAAGGTATAATTGGTTTTTGACTTCTAATTTTAAGTTGAAAAACAAAAGAAACCTTGAAGAAATATTTAACCAGCATTGTAATATTTAAGAGAACAAAAAGATAACTATATTTATAAATTTAATTTATTTAATATATGAGAGTTATCTAAGTACTTAGAAAGGTTTTGTTTTTAGGTCATAAATTTGCCTTGTTGGGCACTTGAAACACTTAAGAAAATTAAATATATTAAATGTACAAATGCAATTTAAAATATTTAAGGGAATTTAATTAAGTTTATAAGTGTGACCAATGTGCTGGGGATTTAATCTGTTCAAATTGAGTTAATCTACCGTTAATCTGAGAACAAAGATGACTCTTCTTGTTTTAGTAGGTTGATTAAAAAGTCTAACAAGATTTCTAAATTTAATATAAAGGCTTAAGAAAACTAAGTTTTAATTTGTATAATTTAAATGTTTGTAATTTCAGGCGCTTCCCTGGTGGCACAGTGGTTAAGAATCCACCTGCTAAGGCAAGGGACACGGATTCGAGCCCTGGTCCGGGAGGATCCCACCTGCCGCAAAGTGACTAAGCCCGCGAGCCACAACTACTGAGTCCGTGCACCACAACTACTGAAGCCCGAGCGCCTAGAGCCCGAGCTCCTCAACAAGAGAAGCCACCACAATGAGAAGTCCGCGCACCACAACGAAGAGCAGCCCCCGCTCGCCGCAACTAGAGAAAGCCCACGTGCAGCAACGAAGACCCAACACAGCCATAAATAAATAAATAATAAATAAATTTATTTTTAAAATAAAATAAATGTTTGTAATTTCAAATAGAAAAGAAAAAGTCTTTTCTAGACAAAAAAAAAAAAAAAAATAGAGACCCCTCCTTGAGCATTAAAAAATTCAGGTGACAGATCATAATGACTAGAAGTCCCCAAACTTTTTCAAGGACTCTGGAAAGAAGGATGGCAGTTGATGTTGTCTATTGCAAACACACATTTGCTTCGACATCTTATATATTAGTGTTAAAAGTAAAATTTGCACCCCATTTCACAATACATTTTTGTTTTTTGTTTTTTGTTTTTTGTTTGCAGTACGCGGGCCTCTTACTGTCGTGGCCTCTCCCGTTGCAGAGCACAGGCACCGGACGCGCAGGCTCAGCGGCCATGGCTCACGGGCCCAGCCGCTCCGCGGCATGTGGGATCCTCCCGGACCAGGGCACGAACCCGTGTCCCCTGCATCGGTAGGCGGATTCTCAACCACTGCGCCACCAGGGAAGCCCCCACAATACATTTTTAATATGAAAATATTTTCAGGGGCCTCCGCATGTAGCCAGTATGTCAGCCAGTGTCACCTGAAGGAATTAACATAATTCCATCCCCAAAAGATGATGTATGGAATGTTGTACAGCTTTATTATGGCTATAGTTTCCACTATGATTTTTGTAATATCCAAATAACTCAAGAACACCATTACCACTTTCAAACCCCTAGATTTCTTCAAATATTTTCCCTAAAACCTTCCAGAAAAGGTGACATTCCTAGAAGATGCATCATGCTCATCCTATAGTTTTCTACACTTCCTGACATTCTTCCAGGGGGACAAGTACCCTCACTGGAGAAGCAGGAGCTTAGTCCACCAGCCTGGCTCTGATGGAGAGCATCATTCATATGAACATGCCCTGGCAGGTAGTCTCTAGCCAGCCACCTACCGCTCTCATCCCTCTCTCTCCAACCCAGGGTTTCTATTGTCAGAAAGCTGTCCCTTTCAGGCTCCTTAGACCTTGGATCTTTTCTTAGGGCAAAGGGGGAGTTGACAATAAGTCAGCCCTCTCTCACCATTCCCATCTCCAATCACTGTCTTGAATCCTTCAAATGAGATCAGACTCCCCTGGCTGCATTGGAAATCACCTGTGCTGGTTATTAAGGTACTACTTCTTAACTCCAAACCCACCCTTTCACAACCTGCTCTGGGATGCTGTGGCTGGACTCTGCATACAGTCTTTTCCTTTTGCCTGCTTGCTCCCCTACTGGGTTTTGCCAACAGGGGGTATTAAAGAGACTGCGAGCCTAGCAGTGGCTGTTTGCCCCAGCAGCAGTAGCTGTTCCAGACTCCAGTTTTTTCAACGTTCCCAGAACCTGCCTCATTTTACCTCTTCAGTGGTGCCAGCACCACTTGGGCTTCTTCCTCAGAGATCTGCATCCCAGCTCCAAAGGTCCCTCCTCTGAACTTCTAGATTTCGCTAATCCCAACCTCTTCTTTTCTTCCCACAGTTCTAAGTGGTGATCAGTACTTCCTGTAGTTATTATCTGTTTTTTTGTTTGTTTTTTTGGTTTTTTTGGATAAATTTATTTATTTATTTGTTTGTTTGTTTATTTATTTATTTATGGCTGTGTTGGGTCTTCGTTTCTGTGCGAGGGCTTTCTCTAGTTGCGGCGAGCGGGGGTCACTCTTCATCGCGGTGCGCAGGCCTCTCACTGTCGCAGCCTTCTCTTTTTGTGGAGCACAGGCTCCAGATGCGCAGGCTCAGTAGCTGTGACGCACGGGCTTAGTTGCTCCGCGGCACGTGGGATCTTCCCAGACCAGGGCTCGAACCCGTGTCCCCTGCATTGACAGGCGGATTCTCAAGCACTGCACCACCAGGGAAGCCATATTATCTGTTTACACCAGTGTTCCCTTTTGCCCCATCAGCCCTCCAACACCTATTCTGTACATTATATTTCCTCTGTTGTAATAGCCAACGTGGCTTCTCTTTTTCTGGCTGGATCCTGATTAACTCCACCTTCTGTTGTCCACCCTTGTTGCCCCCATTAACAGAGCCTTGACCCAGCCCTACAATGTGCAAGGAAGAGGAGTTCCAGGCGCAGAGTGCACCCTGAGTCTCTGCTCACCCGGGTTCCACGGTGTGTTGGCACTGAGCAGACAAGCCAGTGAGTAGCTTGGTGCTCTATTGTTTGTTTCAAAGTCAGAGGAAGTACTTTCTATATACCTTTAAGGTACACAAGAAATTTTTCATTCAAAAATCTATATATTCAATTTGGAAGAATCACTATGAAGAATCTTGTCAAAGTGCTAGAGCTCATATTGTAATAACAATTCAGTTCTTTGTATGTTATGTTTATACCTGAATTGGGCCTTCCCACCCCAAGAAATCCCATGAGGGAGGCATGGTGGGCATATCATCTCCATTTAACTGGGAAGAACTTAAGGGGACATTCCCTTCCTTGCTATGCTCTCACCTAGAACAACTAGTCGCAGAACCAAGTCTATTTCTTCTCTGTTCTGTCTCTAGGATATGCTTAACGCAATAATTTTTGTATTAACTTTCTGTTACTGCATAACAAACACCACAAATTCAGTGGCTTAAAAGAATATCCGTTTATCAGCTCACCGTTCTGTAGGTGAAGTGTCTCACATGATGAGCCTGTAGGCTCCCTGATCTTAAGGAGTTCATGTAATTAGGTCAGGCCCACCTAGACAATTTCCCTACCTTGAGATCCACTGTGCTATATAATGTAATCTAATCACAAGAGTAAAATCCACCAATTTACAATCCTGAGATTAAGCAGGGCATGTACACCAGGGGCAGGAAGTCTTGGCCACTTCTTAGAATTGTACCTAAGGCAAGATTTTTTTTTCCCATAGTGTTATCTGCAGACCCCTGCATCGGAATAACTTAAAATACTCATTAAAAATGAAGAATCTCGGGCTTCCCTGGTGGTGCAGTGGTTGAGAGTCCACCTGCTGATGCAGGGGACGTGGGTTCGTGCCCCAGTCTGGGAAGATTCCACATGCCGTGGAGCGGCTGGGCCCGTGAGCCATGGCTGCTGAGCCTGCGCGTCCGGAGCCTGTGCTCCACAACGGGAGAGGCCACAACAGTGAGAGGCCCGCATACCGCAAAAAAAAAAACAAACTGAAGAATCTCTGGTCACAGCACAGACCTCTGACTGGGGGGATTGGGTCCAGGAATATGCACTTTACTTCTCAGATGATTCTGATGCTCACTCAATTTTGAGAATTCAAAAATTTGAGATTACCATTTTATCATCAGTCTAGGTTAGAACACAACACCTGCTAGGGAAGTGAGAGCTACGTGTACTCTAGTGGATGGTGTGATGCGCCACCCAAATGCCCCCCTTTAGGACCTAGGCACCTATTTTCCCAGCCACTGAATGCTGGTTCCTGACAAATCCCAGCTGAGTCCCTCTCCAGGAATTGCCTGTTTTGAAGGGGTCTGCCTGGCCCGGGTCCTCTCCTTGAGCAGCCCATTTCCAATGACTTGTTCATGAGGGGGACAAAGACCCACCCCTTCCTCGCTTCATTTTGGGACATATTGGAAGGGCCAGCCCAACTTCAGCTCTCCCCCTGAGGTCAGCTGAGGCCTCTGTTGTCACTGCAGTTCAACTTCGACTCCCCTACCCTGCTTCCTTCACTCCATCACAGGCGTTCTGAGAACACTCCGCAAGCAACTCCTGCCCCAAAATCTCCAGGTCAGTCTGTTTCTGGGAAGCTGGACCAAGGTAGCCTTACATATAGTATGTTGGAGATCTGTAGCTCTATTTCAAATCTTATCCCCAATCTGTCCATTTCTCTCCTTCTCCACTGCTACTGCTCTCAGCCAAGCCACCACTTCTGTCCTGGTCATCTCTGTCTGCTGTCACCACCGTGCCTCTTCCCCCTCACCCCATCACATTCCACACTCTACACAGCAACCGCAGAGAATTATAACCACCCCTGATCCTTTGTTTGCTGTCTATTTCTTCCATTAGAATGTAAGCTTGAGGAGGGCAGGGTCTGTTTTTTTGTGGTTGTAATTGTTCACCACTATATCCCTGCCATAAAGCAGATATCGATAAATGCTTGTAAAATCAATTAATGGACGAAAGCACCAAACTCCCACTGATGCCAGAAGTCAGCACAAGATACTCAAGTACAACAAATTAAGATTAGAAAATGGACTTTGTGCTGTTCTCTCCAGAATTAATGATATGAAGTCCACACCGTTGCTTTTTAAAATTTATTTGATTTATTTATTTTTGGCTGCGTTGGGTCTTCCTTGCTGCGTGCGTGCTTTCTCTAGTTGCAGAGAGTGGGGGCTGCTCTTCGTTGCAGTGCGCAGGCTTCTCTTTGAGGTGGCTTCTCTTGTTGTGGAGCACAGGCTCTAGGTGCGTGGGCTTCAGTAGTTGTGGTGCATGGACTCAGCAGTTGTGGCTCACGGGCTCTAGAGTGCAGGCTCAGTAGTTGTGGCGCACGGGCTTAGTTGCTCCGTGACATGTGGGATCTTCCCGGACTAGGGCTTGAGCCCTTGTCCCCTGCATTAGCAGGCGGATTCTTAATCACTGCACCACCAGGGAAGCCCGACACAGTTGCTTTCATATAAAGATTTTCTTCTGGAAAATTTCTTTAAGCCTATGGGATTTTAGGTTACATTTGGAAAAAGTGAAAGGAAGAAAAGTTGACCTCTGAGTCACTTTGGATCCTAGGATCCAATTGTCATATCTTTTCTTTTATATAATAGTTGTATTCCAGCAAAATAAGTTATAATATTAATATCAGAAGAGTAAATCTTATTCTCTCAATGACTGACAAAATTCGTGGTATATTTCCTGGGTGTGTGGGGGGGGCGGGAATTATTTCTTGATAGATACAAGAGAAAACTCTTAGGAAACACATGAGCCTCCTTTGGCATAATTCTATAAGTTTAACATAGGTACAGCAGTGGGTTTATTTAAAATGGAAGATATCTGTATAATGTAACTCGCCAAGTGAACTTGAGAAATGAAAAACTCTCACATCGTTTTTACAGATAGCTTCCTTTTTGAAAACATACTCATCTTAACTGCAGTAATTAGAGAGGGACGGGTCACACACTTATCCCACACGATTCAGGAAAGGACAGTTTTGTGATACAAGTGCAATTTTGGAATGACTAATATTAAGGGAAAAAAATGTCCTCTGGGTAATCAGAATGATTCACATGATTTATAAATCATCATTTGCCAGCCTTGGCTTCCTCAGTAGGGAAAACTTTTTGAGAATTTAAATATGTAAAAACTTATGCCAAAAAGTATAAGACATCACTGTCAACTTAAAAGCAAAACTCTGAGATGATGAAAAAAAAAAAAAAAAGCCCATTCCTGGACCAGGGCAGACCTATCTCACATACAGAGAATGAAATCCTGCTCTGCAGTAGGAAGCTAAGAACTGCAAGCCCATCAATAGTGTTACTGAGCAACCATTGAACACAGGCGTTACACCAAGTTACAAAGTCATCAATAACAGAAATACAATCTTGGTGTCACATGGACCTAGTTATTCCTGCCTAGGTGCCAACATTGGATTGAGAGCTCCTAAAATTTATTAGAACCAATAGCCAAGGAAGAAATATAAAACATTTTCAGAGACCTGCCTGTATAAATTGGCTTTAACCCCAAGCAGTCATACTGCCCATATTTTCACACTTCCAAAGAACAATGAATTCCAGTACAATACAGATTGCTCCAGAATATGAAAGGAGAACTACCCAATTTATTTTATGAAGCTAACATAATGGATAGCAAACCCTGACATGACCAGCTCAAAAAAAGGAAAAATATGAAAACAGCATTTCTCCCTGAGAGACTTTTGGTATAACTTAGCCAAATTAAGTATGTATGTGCCCTCTGGCTCAGAAATTAACTTCTGAGAATATATCCTGGGGACTTTCCCACCCAGGACCATGAGGGGAATGTACACGGCGGTCACTGCAGTATAGAGATGGAGCTGGAGTGTGGGCGTGCATTGCTGGGAGAGTGAACTGGTAAAACGTGCAGATGTACCATAGAGTATTTTGCAGCAGGTAGACGCAATAATATAGAGTTGAACGTTGGGCTTCCCTGGTGGCGCAGTGGTTGAGAGTCCACCTGTCGACGCAGGGGACGCGGGTTCATGCCCCGGTCTGGGAACATCCCACATGCCGCGGAGCAGCTGGGCCCGTGAGCCATGGCTGCTGAGCCTGCGCGTCCAGAGCCTGTGCTCCACAACGGGAGAGGCCACAACAGTGAGAGGCCCGCGTACAGCAAAAAATAAAATAAAATAAAATAAAATAAAAAATAGAGAGAGTTGAACGTACTTATAGTAGCATGTGTTGATCATAAAAACATGGTGCTCATTGAAAATTGCAGGAAACAGAACAATAAAATATCATGTAAATGAAAAATACATTACACAAATCAACAATATATATTTTCAAAAACATTCAAATAGAAATAAGTGTACACGTTAAACGCATTGCTTGTTGGGGACAATAGGACTGGGATATAAGATAAGGAGAATACATAAATACAGGGCCACATTCTGATTTCCAGAGGCCCTTGGTCCTTTTGCATTCATGGATCATTTCATCGAGACAAAATATATTAAAGGGAATTCCCTGGTGGTCACTGGTTAGGACGCAGGCTTTCACTGCCATAGGCCCAAGTTCAATCCCTGATTGAGGAACTAAAATTCCACAAGCCCCGTGGCTCAGCCAAATATATATATATTATAGTTGTGTATATATACACATATAATATATACTATATATATACTATATATATATATAATCATATTTTACAACTGTTTTGGAATAAAGGTCAATATATTAATATTATGTGCCAAAAAATCTACTTTGACCTGAAAGCACATGTTTACTTCTGATTTAAAAGAAATTATTTTGTGGACCCCTAAAAGTACTGTGAGCCCTAAAGCACCATGCTTACCCCAATGATCATGGGCTCTGGATAAATGTAAGAGTGAATGAGAGTAGGGCCTGGCATGAACCAGGAACAATTATGTGCTACAGACCAAATTATGATTCACTCCGCCCTCTGCATCTGAGGTCTAGAAACCCTTCCCAAAAAAGCAGTTCCTTAGGTGTGCTGGAGAACTCTGGTGCCCTGGGATATTAATAAGGCTTAAAGAGAAAAGGAAGGTTCCCAAAAGAATGACCCATTTGGGAAATGCTGAGTTAAACAAAGTTCAGCAGATTTTCTTCTCATATGATCCATCAGAATCTTTACTATATACTGTAATGTAAATTGTGACTCTCCAAGGAGGTGGGCAGGAGAGTTGGTTTGTGGAATTTTCCAAAGTAATTTGAAAATAGAATCCTTCTGCTCTATTGCTGGAAGTGCTGAGAGCTGAGAACTCCCCAGTCAGCTGGGCCCACGTCTGTCCCTGTCCCTGGTCAGGCAGGTGGCTTTGCCCACAGCAGTCTGAGCCCAGACCCCAGTCTGCTCTGGCCTGTCTGTCATGGCCGCACCAACAGAGCTAGGCTGCCACTAGCAGGCAGGGGAAGGGTGTGGCTTCTTCAGCTTCCAGGTTGCAAGGACCATCCCTGGGGAGTGCTGTGGCCGTGTTTGGCACAAGGGCTAAGCTGTGACATAGCTTGATTTGTGACTTCTGAAGGTTTGGACATATGGTACGCAGGCTTTTGTTTGTCTATTGCCTTGAGGCCCTCGAATATTAGAGGCAGTCCTGGTCTGATGGTTCTTTTAAAAGGGTGATGCGGGCTTCCCTGGTGGCGCAGTGGTTGAGAATCTGCCTGCCAATGCAGGGGACACGGGTTCGAGCTCTGGTCTGGGAAGATCCCACATGCCGCAGAGCAACTAAGCCCATGCGCCACAGCTACTGAGCCTGCGCATCTGGAGCCTGTGCTCTTCAACAAGAGAGGCCGCGACAGTGAGAGGCCCGCGCACCGCGATGAAGAGTGGCCCCCGCTCACCGCAACTAGAGAAAGCCCTCACACAGAAACGAAGACCCAACACAGCCAAAAATAAATAAATTAATTAAAAAAAAAAAAAGGGTGATGCTACTATGCCATGTCAAAGCCCGCCTTGCCTAATCAAAATCACAGTCATTCAGATTCCCAAGACCGCTTTCCCAGGTGCCACTTAGCCCCAAGATGCCTGGGCAGGCCAGGGCAGGGTATCCACTGCCTCTCAGACTCAGAATCATCACAGTGTGAGTTCTGGGTCCTCCACCCCAGAAATTCCTTTCTTCTCTGTCCCAGCCCAAGACCCTGCTTTCAGGGAAACACACACACACACACACACACACACACACACACACACAAACATACACACACAGATACAGACACATATAGACATACACACACAGACACAGACAAACAAATACACACAAAGACATACACACACAGATTTTGTACACACATACACACACAGGCACACACACAGACAGGCACACACAGAGACACAGCCAGGTTAGAGTTTTTGAACCCAATCTTCAGGAAAACCCTAGGTCTTGTTGAGTTATGACGTTCTAAAGTCTCCAGCAGGGAATCAGACTCTCCCTGAATACTCTAACCTCAGGCACTGTGCTGATTATTCTCCACTTGCCCCTCAGATCTGTCCTCTGCCCTTTTCTGCTGTGCCCTGTGTCCCAGCAGGCTGACTCCTAGGGTCTCCCCCACTGGGCTTCCCCATCCAGCCAGGCCTGCAGCTTTAGGAGGATTGCACACGAGGGACGTGAGGGTGACCAAATATCAGCCACGCTGTGGAGGGATCCCTGGGGTGTGGTTTTCACAGTAAGCACATTAATACCCACACTCAGAAAAGTACAGCATTAAAAAAAAAAAAAAAGAAAAGTACTGCATTGAAGAATGTTTCTCTGTGTAACAACATGACTTCAGGGAAGACTGGACCCCTATGCATGCCCGTTTATGAAGCGTTGATGAAGAGATGGAATTATCTAAATGGAGCTTGGAACAGCTCAACCTGGTTGGGTTCTTGATATTTCATACACGGTTTGGGGACTGAATAACCCAGCTTCTGGGAAATGTACTAACATCAGGCCATGGTATGACTGTGCTGTCGGGGCATGAGAGCCACGCCGTTCTCTCCTGTATCATCGTTGCCCTTGAGGGAAAGAGCATTTCTAATTCTCAATCTTTCGGCAATAGATTAATTGTCTAAGGCAAGTAGACCACAGACAGAAGTGAGGAAGAAACTCCCTTTTCTTTCTAGGGATGGGAGACAGTTGGCACAAACCCTGAAGCATTTAGAACTTTCCAGTAGGAAGTGAGCTGTCCCAGCCTGGTAAAGGGAAACCTGGGGTTAAGTAGGGGCTTAGACGTTTTAGAGAAGCTGAGTGCTGATCTGGTCTCTCTCTGCGGGTATTGTACCTCCCTTTCATTACTATCAAATCTTCAGGAAACTATCCTTAAAACAGAGGTATAGGGAATGAAGAGACAGAAGTGTAGGCCGTGCCCCTCCAGCCATGCATAGTGGTGGGAATAGCATCAGTTAGCAGTGGAAGACTGCCTCAGCCAACAGGGAAGAATCCCATTAAGGTCAGCCACAGACGAGGCCACAGCAGCAGAAACACATGGGAGGACATGAAGTACACCTTGGGAATGGCTCAGAAATCAGTAAGGCGTAGCCTGAGAGGTGCTAATTTCCAGTCATAATCATTTGAGTTACAGGTAGGATAGATCAATTCAGATAACTGAAAGAGACACTAATTACACCTAATTTTGAGTTTCTCATTCACTTTTAGAACTTGAACTTCAAAAACATCACCATAAATCATATATGGTGGTCTTTCATCCAATGTTTGTATCATGCAGTTCTAAAATAGATGGGTGGGCACTTAAAACTTCTGCCCCTAAACTTGAAAAATGGGACGTTATACTCCCCAAAGGCAACTTGACTTGAAGCTATAAAAAGGAAACAATCCTTTCCAAAGTAATCTACCTAAATCTCTCACTCTCCTGAGACACTAAAATAATCAAATGGGATTATACAGTATTTGATTGATGATATTTGCTCATAATGCTCCTCTCAAAGTGCATTCAGGCTTGCTGCTAATAACAGTCATGAATCACATCACCAGGCAGAAGACTGGGCAGGGATAATTATATCAGGTAATAAAAGTGAGAAATAGCCAGCCATTAGAACTGGGAAGCTAATTTTGTACGAAGTATGAAACATAGGATGTGTGTGGCGTATTCAGGATGGAGTCGTCTATGTATTAGCAGCACAAGTAGGTAAATTTGATCCCAAAGTCAATGTCTCCACTACATGAAGCCAAGGAGAACTTAATGCTCAAAGTCAGCTCTGGTGTGGGACGGGGCCAAGGGGGCAAACACACCATGCACAGCAATTGACTGGGTGTCCCCACGGGGCAAGTTACTTAGCCTCTCTGGGATTCAGTTCCAACTGCAATAGAAGGAACTGGAATAAATACTCTCTAAGTTCCTTTCTAGCTCCAAATTTCTCTTTAAAATGGATACGGAATTCATTCAATTCTTGGGAGCCAAAGAAACAAACCCAGAAGTTGTTGCAGGCTCTGACTTAAACAAAGCTTATGATCAGTGGTTCTGATAGTTGGTGTCCATCAGAGCTTGTTGGACATAGATCTGGAAATTCAGATCCTGTGGTTCCAAAGTGGGCACCAGGGGGTGGAATATTTCACAAGTTTCTGGGATGATCCCAATATGCTCCACAATTTGAGAACTACTTGTTCTGCTAAATCATCAGGCCTGATGACTAGTTATTGGAAGGAGCTGAAAAGAGAAACATTTATTGAAAACTTGTTCTATGCCAATACTGAGTATATGTTATCTCATTTAATCATCATAAGTCTTTGGTTCAGAAAAAAAAGGGAAATTTTTCCTTAAGAGGAAAATCAATCCCAGTTGCAAGTAAGGCAATGAAGAATTCCAGATAATTCCTATAAATTAATATCCCTGTTGACTCTTGCCCAGTTAAACAATTAAGCTCATCGCATGCATTTCTTTGTATATTTGCTTTTTCCTTTTGAAGTAGGGTGATAAAAGGAGAAATAAATTTCATAAATTCAACATAATTACATAAATATAGTATATCAACTTTATTATTAAGTTAATTAAAACAGCAAAAAAATCAACAATAATTAAGACCCTCCTTGGGTAAATAAACTTGTCAAGCCACAATTTAATTGTACATTTCATTTCCTGTAATTCAGCCAAGACTCCAAAGATTTACTCAGCTGCAAGAGAAAATGAAGAGCTCTTATATCTCACACTTCACACATCAACTCTCTCTTTAATGATGTTTGTGTTTTTCCCCTTTCATGTGCCAACTGCAGGGGAAGACTAATAAAAAGTTTAAAATTCCAGGTTGCTAGGACACATAACCCATTTATTCTGAAACACAGATCTCTATTCTTGCTCATGCTGGGAGAAATTATCATTATTAAGAAATCTTTAGAAATACAGTCAGTTCTCAAAGTGCTTTTCCCAGAATTTTTATTCAAAGAGCACTGCTCTAGAAAAGCACCATGTTCTTTATTCTTATTAACCTGGGATGGTGCTCCGACAGACAGTCCTACGAGTCAGCATTTAGTAAGGCATGTACAACCAATTGGCAGTTCAACCACTAGAGGAGATAAATTTATAGATCATTTGAAACTCCAGAGTGAAAAATAGAATTTGACCCTTACAGACAGACCTGTGTTTGTTAGTAGAGGAGGGAATTAGAATCACTGTCCTGGGACCACATTACTATGTTTCTTCTACTCCAGACACTTCTTGACTGTATTAGCTGGTACCCGACTGCTGGAAGGAGCTGGATTGTGAGGGCTTTCATCCCTGGCTGTGCAGGTTACCTTGGAGACACTACCCTGGACCAAACACCTCTACTCTGTGGAAGTGTAACTTCACTCCTGATGACAGGGGTGGACCCATAACACAGACTTGGCCAATCTTAGTATCCATTTCCCTGGACATAACGAGTGATCCAGGAGCATGGGCAATGACCCAAGTAGGGCCAGAGACCTTTTCTGAGTCTGCCATATAGATAACGGGAAAGAGAAATTTTAAGTTGGGAAGATGTGACATTTAGGTTGCCAGTAGCCATCTTCTCTACCAGGACCCTGTGGAGAAAGCCTGTCTGCAAAATGAGGTCAGAGATGGAGAAATGGATGGAGAGAATCAGATGATTCCAGTGGTGCCCAGTCCTGGGAACAGGCGCTGGTGCATGCAGCTCCTCCTCTGGTCCTATGAGATACCCCAGGAACAGTCCAGTTACATGACACAGTTTATCCTCTTTTGCTTTTTAAGCCAGCTGGATTGGTTTTACATCCCCTAGAACTGACAGAGCTTTAATAAACACTCTTAGTTACCTTCTCCAAGAACTGAGAACTCCACTGGTTTTCAGCTATGTCTTCTTGCCCTGGTTTAGCTCACAACGTCCCCCAGTGAACTCCTTGAACTTGAACAACATTGTCAGGCATATATCCATCTCCTGTATCATGCAAAAATAAATCACCCTGAAGAAACAATAGCACTGTATTTAGGGATACGGATTAAATACACACAGGATAGCAATGCCATGCACACACCACACATAGTGACGATTTATTGTCTCTGGGCAGAGGTGGCTAAATCCCAGATATGGGATGACAAATGAGGGGCCTGTGTGGTGCCAGCTGCTTCTATTTCAGTTTGGAATCTGTCCTCGTGGAATTCCAGCATTATTATCTGGTTTCACTCTTAGGATGAAGTGATTTTGTATATGCTTTTATAGAATGTGTGCTGACTACAGACTTCCCATATGTATTTATACCAGGGTTTCTCAACGGCGGCTCTATTGACCTTTTGGACTGGATGATTCTTTGGGGGGATATTGGGAGCTGTTTGGGAGTTTAAGAGCTGTCCTCTGCAGTGTAGGGTGGTTAGCTGACCTCCACACACTAGATGCCAGAAGCACCTGCCTCCATCTGTGGCAATCAAAACTGTGTTCAGGCATTGTCAAGTATTCTCTGGGGAGCAAAATTGCCTCCAGCTGAGAACCACTGGTTTAGACAGCTCACCAGCTTTGGACGTTTGGTCTTTGCCAGATACTGTTGTCTTCCATCACTGTCCTCAAAAAACACATGTTAGTTTACCATCTATATATCTTTAGACTCCCAAATAATTGAGAACATTGCACTAGCAACTGCTGAATTTGGGCCATTATTTCAGGTAAGTTTCTGTAGTTCACTTACACACACACACACACACACACACGCACGCACTGGCATCTTTCTGAACCTTCACTCTCCTGGGTCCTCTGACTGGATTAATCCATATTTCATGATTGCCTCAGTCACAGTAACTGTTGCCTATAACAAAGACTTCAATCAAGGTCTGATTCCAGTGCTTGATTTTTTTCCAAAACTGATTCTGCCTGCCCCCATATTTATTCCTGCAAAGCCCAGCACTGAAGCCAGCTCTCCATGTGAGCTCATTCTCTATTAAAGTTGCCAGATTGAGCAAATGAAAATGCAGGACACCTAGTTCAATTTGAATTAATATAAGTGTGTCCCAAATATTGCTAAATATCCTACAATGCACAAGACAGCCCTGACCACAAAGAATTATACAGTCTATATATTGCATGCGATGTACCTACTCTGCCTTGAATCCTGTTATTTTCACTAGTTTTTCCTCACCTACTGCTTAGGACCACATAGACATTCCCTTATCCAGAGTTGTTGGTGTGGGTAGGGTGCTTGTCGGATTCTGGGTTACTCAGTGTTTCAACGAGGGTCCAACCAGGAAACCAGAAACAAACTGGAATTTTAATGTAAGGAATTGGTTACACAGATGATGTAAGAGGCTTGGCTTAAAAAAAAGATGTAATTCACAGATTAGCAAAAACATAAAGTTTATACCCATCCCTAGGCTGAAGGGACAAAAGGAGGAGGTAGAGTTAACAGAACTCATGGCTTAGGGTCATTGCAGAAGCTGGAACTTGAAAACGGGCTGATCCAGCAGAAGCAGATAAGGAGAGATACAGTCCCTGTGTTCACCCAAGGAGAAAAGCAGAGGGAGAAACACCCTGGCTCCTCCCACCAACCAATTTCCTACCAGTGCTTCCCACTGGCCAAACCCAGCCAAAAACCAGCTACCAAGGGACCTGGGAACTCCACCTGGTCTAAAGCAGTTCGAGTCCACTGACACCGATCCTCAGAGACCCATCTCCTCTTGTCAAGGCTGGGCTGTCTCTCTCTCTCTCTCTTTTTTAAATAACATTGCTTCCTTCCTTCTTTCCTTCCTTCCTTCCTTCCTTTCTTTCTTTCTTTACTTTTTGTCTTCGTTGCTGTGCGCGGCTTTCTCTAGTTGCGGTGAGTGGGGGCTACTCTTCTCTGCGGTGCGCAGTCTTCTCATTGCGGTCGCTTCTCTTGTTGCAGAGCACAGGCTCTAGGGCACCCAGTCTTCCACAGTTGTGGCACGTGGGCTCAGTAGTTGTGGCTCACAGGCTCTAGAGCGCAGGCTCAGTAATTGTGGCGCACGGGGCTTAGTTGCTCCACGGCATGTGGGATCTTCCTGGACCATGGATTGAACCCGTGTCCCCTGCATTGGCAGGCGGATTCTTAACCACTGTGCCACCAGGGAAGTCCCTGGGCTGTCTCTTGTAGCTACATGGAACCCAGGAGAGGTTGAATGTTCCCATTGTTGGGATTTAGGTGAAGTCTTGGTAGCCACTGCCTCACTCACCAGTGCCTACTCCAAATCTATTACTGAGAAATTTTGAACTGTTGGTTTTTTTTGTTTGTTTGTTTTTGTGGTACGCGGGCCTCTCACTGCTGTGGCCTCTCCCATTGAGGAGCACAGGCTCCGGACGCGCAGGCTCAGCGGCCATGGCTCACGGGCCTAGGCGCTCCTCGGCATGTGGGATCTTCCCAGACCGGGGCACGAACCCGTGTCCCCTGAATCAGCAGGCGAACTCTCAGCCACTGCGCCACCAGGGAAGCCCTGGGTTTTTTCTTTTAATCCTGATTGTGTGCATCAGTTTTCCTGGGATGAGTCCCACTTTCACTGTCCTAAGTCCTATTCTCTCCAGTTCTGCTCTTCCTGTTTGTGCACACCCCACCTCCTTGGAGATGGTATGACCATGTGACTTGCATTAGCCAATGAAATGTAAGCAGAAGCAATACGCATTGCTTCTAGTTGAAGCTTTTCGAGCGGGCACATAATTTACCACTTTTCTGTTTTCTGCTTTAGGGACCATGAAAGCATTTGTCAAAGTTGAATATTGGTCTGGGTATTAGGTTCCTGTTGTTTCTATAACAAATTACCACATATTAAGTGTCTTAAAACAAATTTATCATCTTATAATTATGGAGGTCAGGGTCCAAAATCAGCCTCACTGGGCTAAAGTCAGGGTGTCGACAGGGCTGGTTCCTTCTGGAGGCTTCAGGGGCGAATCGATTTCCTTGCCTTTTAAAAATTGTCTAAGACTGCCTGCACTCTTTGGCTTGTGACCCTCCCTCACATCACTCCAAGCTCCTCTTTCCCTGGTCACATCTCCTACTACTGCCTCCCTCTTTTTTTTTTTTTTTTTTTTGCAGTACGCAGGCCTCTCACTGTTGTGGCCTCTCCCGTTGCGGAGCACAGGCTCCAGACGCGCAGGCTCAGCGGCCATGGCTCACGGGCCCAGCCGCTCCGCGGCATGTGGGATCCTCCCAGACCGGGGCACGAACCCGTGTCCCCTGCATCGGCAGGCGGACTCTCAACTACTGCGCCACCAGGGAAGCCCCCTACCTCCCTTTTAAAAGGACCCTTGTGATTACATTAGACCCGCCTGGATAATCCAAGATCATCTTCCCATCTCAAAATCCTTAACTTAATCACATCAGCAAAGCACCTTTTGCTATGTAGGGTAATATATTTACACAGTCTAGGTTTTAGGGCATGGACATCTTTGGGGGCCCTTGTTCTGTCTACCACAGTCCCTGAGACATTTCAGCGAGCAGAGCCCCACCTGCCAAGCTGCATTAGACACGCAATATGAATGAAAAATAAACTTTTATGGCATTGAGTCACTAAGATTCAGGGGATTGTTACTGATGCACAACTTAGTCCACATTTATACCCTGTTTCTTTACTGTCGCCTGTCTATATTTTCAAAAATTTTTAAATAACTTAAAGTATTAAATATTACTATTTTCTGCATAAAGTACACTTTAAAAGTAGTGTACCATAAACAATCTATGAGCAACTGAGGGGGGGTTTTTTGGTTGTTGTTCCTGAGCAAAAGTAACTTTAGATCTGTAATAGACCTAAAAATAAATATGCACATATTCAACACCCTAACAAGATTCTTTCCTGAATCTGAAAAATCTTCACAGATTCCCTTTGTTCCCAAAAGCTAACAGGGTAGTGATGTTAATTTACTTAGATGTTGAACCAGGTGATATTAAGAGAGAAAATGAGCAACTCATTGACAGATTATTAAACCTAGTCCTGTTCTTCCTAGAAGTTAGGGGTGGGAAGGTGGGGTCCTGACAATTGAAATGAAAACATTCATGTGAATATCTAAAGTATAATCCTTACCTTAATTCCTGTAATTATGTCATAGGTCATAAAAAGTAGAGTGGTAAGCATCTTACCATTCTGAAGTGCAGAATCAAGGCTGCCCCCCACCACGCCTCTTCTTCAGCCAGCCAGAAAGGTGTCTTGTGTGGCAATTTATAAGGAATGATACAATATCCCTGAAAATATAATAAGATGAAGTTAATTATGTTTCCCTCCTGTACCAGTAAAGTTCAATCAGAGAAGTAAGACCACTCTGAGTATTATGGGATAGATTATTTATTATGGAGTTAGACCTTACACAATTTTGGGAGGATCTGAGGAAGAACGGGTCCAAAAAGTACCAGAGAAAAGTACCTGGTGCAGGTGGACAAGTTGGATGCTAAGTGGAAATCAATAGCGGGAGAGACTGGTAGAGAGGTCTCTGGAAGGCTGTCGGCCCTTTGTGGCTTCTACCTCTATTAGGTCACAGCAAAACATTTCCTGGCAGGTCTGGGATCACTGCTGGTCTGTAGGGCCAGCATTTGGGAAGAAGAGCTGGACTTGGTGTGGGAAAACCAAGAGCAAAGCGGAACCCACCAGCACCTCAGTGACTGCCCCTAACTCCCTCTACCAACCTTCAGATGGTTGCTGCTTCATTCCTGACTCTTAAATAGCACACTTCTCTTGTGGCTACCTTATGCTGCCTCTGAGGATGTGGGGCTGGCTCCCCACGAGGCTGTTGCTTTGTGTGTGGGACGTGCTGGTTTGGAGCCAGACCTGAATCACTGAGGATGTGGAGGTGAGGCAGCTAGGTGCCCCCGGCAGCTTTTCTTCTCAGCATTTGCCTAGAGCCTCCAGAAAGGAACGCAGCTCTGCTGACACCTTGATTTTAGCCTAGTGCTATGGTCTGAATATTTGTGTCCACCCCTTCCCCCCAAACTTCATATGCTGAGATCCTAACCCACAAGGCAATGGTGGGTCCTTTGAGAAGTGATTAGGTCAAAAGGTGGAGCCCACATGAATGGGATTAGTGCCCTTATAAAAGAAACCCCACAGAGCTCCCTAGCCCCTTTCACCCCATGACAATACAAGGAGAAGTCTACAACCCAGAAGAGGGCCCTCATCCCATCATGTTGGTATTTTGATCTCAGACTTCCAGCCTCCACAACTGTGACAAATAAATTTCTGTTGTTTATAAGCTACACAGTCTGTGGTTCTTGTAATAGCAGCACAAAGGGACTGAGAACTATCTCTCCTGGCAGCCCACTGCCAATGAATCACTGATTTCGGGGTACAAAAGGCTGGCCCACTGGTCTCAAGGGGGGGACACACTCTGCAGTTCAGTTCATGCTCCAGAGCTCCCCATGGGCCAGTCTGCACCAGCTGAGGCCTCATGTTTGCTTAACTCCTTCATCTGCCTTCTTCTGCTTTTCTCTCTCCCTTTTTCCTGAGAGCACATCCTCAATAAACCATAGGCACCTGAATTCCTATCTTAGGCTCTTTTTCTAAGGTGTCCCAATCCACGACCCCTCTCTGTTGCATTCTCCTCTTCAGTTACATGGCCCTCTTGCAGTTCTTAGAACCCTGGGCATTGGTTCATGGTAAACCTTCCAAAGTTTTATTAACCCCATTTTACAGATGAGGAAACTGAGGTACATAGACGTTAAAAGTCATATGGCTTATAAGTGATAGAGCCCTGACCCCAGGCTGTTTGGCTCCAGACCCTGTACCACTATATTGCATTTATTTACATTATTTAATTATTTCCTTTATTTGTTTGTTTACTTTGGTTATTGTGTCTCCTCCCACTAAAATACAAGTTCCTTGAGGACATGAATTTTTGTGCATTCAGTCCATTGCTGTATCCCCTAGTACCTAAAGAAGTCCAGACATTATACTAGGCCCTCAAATATTTATTAAACTATATAGTTTCTGTGACTTCAAGCTGTTCTTCTTTCTGGATTCAGGGGGAAAACAAATTGTAATAAGGGTAGATCAATTATTCAAATTTCAGCCAACATCCACATCATGTAATAAATGCTTCTTCCTTCCCATCCTGATTCAGCTCTGTAATAAGTTGGATGCAATATATTTAAGGCACGTGGTGATTGTTTAAATATTTGGCTTCCATTTTAGAACCGTGGGTGCCATGCAGCTGTGTAATTGTTGGCTGAGATGATCTCTGGCATACCAAATGCCAGAATTTGCAGTGATGATGTTGAGACCTTACCAGAGACATTCAAGGCTGGGAGAAGACCTGCATGAATCTAAGTGGAAAGTTCATGGCCAAAGTCATCTGTTATTACAATCTAGTGCTGCTCACTGAGACTTCAGGGAGCCCCCAAAATAGCATGTCATCCAAGTTCCGAACTACTTTAGAAATAGACCCCGAGCCGGAGGAAGATGGCGGAAGAGTAAGACGCGGAGATCACCTTCCTCCCCACAGATACATCAGAAATTCATCTACACGTGGAACAACTCCAACAGAACACCTACTGAACGCTGACAGAAGACCTCAGACCCCCCAAAAGGAAAGAAACTCCCCACATACCTGGGTAGGTCAAAAGAAAAAAAGAATAAACAGAGACAATAGGATATGGACGGGACCTGCACCAGTGGGAGGGAGCCGTGAAGGAGGGAAGGTTTCTACACACTACAAGCCCCTTCGAGGGCGGAGACTGCAGGTGGCGGAGGGGGAAAGCTTCGGAGTAGCGGAGGAGAGCACAGCAACAGGGGTGCGGAGGGCAAAGCGGAGAGATTTTGGCGCAGAGGATCGGTGCCCTCAGGCACACACCAGCCCGAGAGGCTTGTCTGCTCGGCCGCCAGGGCGGGCGGAGCTGGGAGCTGAGGCTCGGGTATCGGCTTTCAGTCGGAGCGCAGGGAGAGGACTGGGGCTGGCGGCAGGAAGAGAGCCTGAAGGGGTTAGTGCTAGCCCGGAGGGAGTCCGGGGAAAGGGTCTGGAGCTACTGGAGAGGCAAGAGACTTTTTTCCCTTTTGTTGCCTGGTGCGCGAGGAGAGGGCATTCCCCTCCCTCCCCTCTGCCTGAGTGAGCCAGAGCCCCCGAATCAGCGGCTCCTTTAAACCCGTCCTGTCTGAGCGAAGAACGGACGCCCTCCGGCGACCTACGCGCAGAGGCGGGGCCAGGTCCAAGGCTGAGACCCGGGAGTTGTGAGAGCAGAGACAGGGAAATCTCTCTGTGCAGCCTCGGAGGCAGAGGATTAAAGCTCCACGGTCCACTTGATGTGCCCTGCGTCTGTGGAGTGCATGAATGGACAGCGAATCATCCCAAATTGAGGAAGTGGACTTTGAGGACAAGACTTAAGACTTTCCCCCCTTTTTCCTCTTTTTACAACGAATTATCCCAAATTAAGGAGGTGGACTTAGCAAGATTTCAGACTTCTCGCCCTTTTCCTCTTTTTACAACGAATTATCCCAAATCGAGGAGGTGGACTTGGAGAGCAAGATTTTTGATTTTTCCCCCTGCTCTCTTTTTGTGAATGTGTATGTGTAATCTTCTGTGTAAGATTCTCTCTGTATAGCTTTGCTTCCACCATATGTCCCAGGGTTCTATCGGTCCGTGTTTTTTTTCAATAATTACTTTTTAATTTTAATAACGCTACTATATTTCATACTTTATTCTATTTTACTTTACCTGCTCTTTCTTTTTTTCCTCCCTTCCCTTCCTCCCTCCCTCCCTCCGCTCCTCCTTTCCTTCTTTCTTTTTCTTTCCTCCCTCCCTCCCTCCCACCCTTCTTCTTTCCACTTTTTCTTTCCTACCTCCCTCCCTCCCTCCCTCCTGTCTTTCTTTCTTTCTTTCCTTCCTCCATCCCTCCCTCCCTCCCTCCCTTCTTCCATTCACTCTTCCTTTTGCTTTCATTCCTCCCACCCTCCCTCCTTTCTTTCCTTCTTTCCATCCTTCCTCCCTCCCTCCCTCCTTTCTTTCTTTCTTCCTTCCTTCCTTTCTTCCCTTCTTCCTTTCTTTCCCTCTCTCTTTCTTTCTTCTACTAATTATTTCTTTCTACTTTTTCTCACTGTTATTCTGAGCCGGGTGGATGAAAGGCTCTTTGTGCTGCAGCCAGGAGTCAGTGCTGTGCCCCTGAAGTGGGAGAGCCAACTTCAGGACACGGGTCCACAAGAGACCTCCCAGCTCCACATAATATCAAGCAGCGAAAATCTCCCAGGGATCTCCATCTCAACACCAGCACCCAGCTTCAGTCAACGACCAGCAAGCTACAGTGCTGGTCACCCTATGCCAAGCAACTAGCAAGGCAGGAACACAACCCCACCCATTAGCAGAGAGGCTACCTAAAAACATAAGGCCACAGGCACCCCAAAACACACCACCAGACGTGGACCTGTCCACCAGAAAGACAAGATCGAGCCTCAACCACCAGAACACAGGCATTAGTCCACCCCACCAGGAAGCCTACACAACCTACTGAAACAACCTTAGCCACAGGGGACAGACACCAAAAACAACGGGAACTACGAATCTGCAGCCTGCAAAAAGGAGACCCCAAACACAGTAACATAAGCAAAATGAGAAAGCAGAAAAACACACAGCAGGTGAAGGAGCAAGATAAAAACCTACCAGACCTAACAAATGAAGAGGTAATAGGCAGTCTACCTGAAAAAGAATTCAGAATAATGATAGTAAAGCTGATCCAAGATTCTATTTCCCAGATCCAAAATCTTGGAAATAGAATAGACAATATGCAAGAAACAGTTAACAAGGACCTAGAAGAACTAAAGATGAATCAAGCATCGATTAAAAACACAATAAATGAAATGAAAAATACTCTAGATGGGATCAATAGCAGAATAACTGAGGCAGAAGAACGGATAAGTGAGGTGGAAGATAAAATAGTGGAAATAACTGATGCAGAGCAAAATAAAGAAAAAAGAATGAAAAGAACAGAGGACAGTCTCAGAGACCTCTGGGACAACATTAAACGCACCAACATTCGAATTATAGGGGTTCCAGAAGAAGAAGAGAAAAAGAAAGGGACTGAGAAAATATTTGAAGAGATTATAGTTGAAAACTTCCCTAATATGGGAAAGGAAATAGTTAATCAAGTCCAGGAGGCACAGAGAGTCCCATACAGAATAAATCCAAGAAGAAATACACCAAGACACATATTAATCAAACTGTCAAAAATTAAACACAAAGAAATCATATTAAAAGCAGCAAGGGAAAAACAACAAATAACACACAAGGGAATCCCCATCAGGTTAACAGCTGATCTCTCAGCAGAAACTCTACAAGCCAGAAGGGAGTGGCAGGACATAATTAAAGTGATGAAGGAGAAAAACCTGCAACCAAGATTACTCTACCCAGCAAGGATCTCATTCAGATTTGATGGAGAAATTAAAACGTTTACAGACAAGCAAAAGCTGAGAGAGTTCAGCACCACCAAACCAGCTTTACAACAAATGCTAAAGGAACTTCTCTAGGCAAGAAACACAACAGAAGGAATATACCTACAATAACGAACCCAAAGCCATTAAGGAAATGGGAATAGGAACATACATATCAATAATTACCTTAAATGTAAATGGACTAAATGCTCCCACCAAAAGACACAGAGTGGCTGAACGGATACAAAAACAAGACCCATATATATGCTGTCTACAAGAGACCCACTTAAGACCTAGAGACACATACAGATTGAAAGTAAGGGGATGGAAAAAGATATTCCATGCAAATGGAAATCAAAAGAAAGCTGGAGTAGCAATTCTTATATCAGACAAAATAGACTTTAAAATAAAGACTATTAGAAGAGACAAAAAAGGACACTACATAACGATAAAGGGATCGATCCAAGAAGAAGATATAACAATTGTAAATATTTATGCACCCAACATAGGAGCACCTCAATACATAAGGCAAATACTAACAGCCATAAAAGGGGAAATCGACAGTAACACAATCATAGTAGGGGACTTTAACACCCCACTTTCACCAATGGACAGATCATCCAAAATGAAAATAAATAAGGAAACACAAGCTTTAAATGATACATTAAACAAGATGGGCTTAATTGATATTTATAGGACATTCCATCCAAAAACAACAGAATACACATTTTTCTCAAGTGCTCATGGAACATTCTCCAGGATAGATCATATCTTGGGTCACAAATCAAGCCTTGGTAAATTTAAGAAAATTGAAATTGTATCAAGTATCTTTTCCGACCACAATGCTATGAGACTAGACATCAATTACAGGAAAAGATCTGTAAAAAATGCAAACACATGGAGGCTAAACAATACACTACTCAATAACGAAGTGATCACTGAAGAAATCAAAGAGGAAATTAAAAAATACCTAGAAACAAATGACAATGGAGACACGACCACCCAAAACCTATGGGACGCAGCAAAAGCAGTTCTAAGGGGGAAGTTTATAGCAATACAATCCCACCTTAAGAAACAGGAAACATTTCGAGTAAACAACCTGACCCTGCACCTAAAGCAATTAGAGAAAGAAGAACAAAAAACCCCCAAAGTTAGCAGAAGGAAAGAAATCATAAAGATCAGATCAGAAATACATGAAAAAGAAATGAAGGAAACGATAGCAAAGATAAACCAAACTAAAAGCTGGTTCTTTGAGAAGATAAACAAAATTGACAAACCATTAGCCAGACTCATCAAGAAAAGAAGGGAGAAGACTGAAATCAATAGAATTAGAAATGAAAAAGGAGAAGTAACAACTGACACTGCAGAAATACAAAAGATCATGAGAGATTACTATAAGCAACTCTATGCCAATAAAATGGACAACCTGGAAGAAATGGACAAATTCTTAGAAATGCACAACCTGCCAAGACTGACTCAGGAAGAAATAGAAAATATGAATAGACCAATCACAAGCACTGAAATTGAAACTGTGATTAAAAATCTTCCATCAAACAAAAGCCCAGGACCAGATGGCTTCACAGGCGAATTCTATCAAACATTTAGAGAAGAGCTAACACCCATCCTTCTCAAACTCTTCCAAACAATATCAGAGGAAGGAACACTCCCAAACTCATTCTACGAGGCCACCATCACCTTGATACCAAAACCAGGCAAGGATGTCACAAAGAAAGAAAACTACAGGCCAATATCACTGATGAACATAGATGCAAAAATCCTCAACAAAATACTAGCAAACAGAATCCAACAGCACATTAAAAGGATCATACACCATGATCAAGTGGGGTTTATTCCAGGAATGCAAGGATTCTTCAATATACGCAAATCAATCAATGTGATACACCATATTAACAAGTTGAAGGAGAAAAACCATATGATCATCTCAATAGATGCAGAGAAAGCTTTCGACAAAATTCAACACCCATTTATGATAAAAACCCTGCAGAAAGTAGGCATAGAGGGAACTTTCCTCAACATAATAAAGGCCATATATGACAAACCCACAGCCAACATTGTCCTCAACGGTGAAAAACTGAAACCATTTCCACTAAGATCAGGAACAAGACAAGGCTGCCCACTCTCACCACTCTTATTCAACATAGTTTTGGAAGTTTTAGCCACAGCAATCAGAGAAGAAAAGGAAATAAAAGGAATCCAAATTGGAAAAGAAGAAGTAAAGCTGTCACTGTTTGCAGATGACATGATACTATACATAGAGAATCCTAAAGATGCTACCGAAAAACTACTAGAGCTAATCAATGAATTTGGTAAAGTAGCAGGATACAAAATTAATGCACAGAAATCTCTGGCATTCCTGTACACTAATGATGAAAAATCTGAAAATGAAATCAAGAAAACACTCCCATTTACCATTGCAACAAAAAGAATAAAATATCTAGGAATAAACCTACCTAAGGAGACAAAAGACCTGTATGCAGAAAATTATAAGACACTGATGAAAGAAATTAAAGATGATATAAATAGATGGAGAGATATACCATGCTCCTGGATTGGAAGAATCAATATTGTGAAAATGACTCTACTACCCAAAGCAATCTACAGATTCAATGCAATCCCTATCAAACTACCACTGGCATTTTTCACAGAAGTAGAACAAAAAATTTCAAAATTTGTTTGGAAAAACAAAAGACCCCGAATAGCCAAAGCAATCTTGAGAACGAAAAACGGAGCTGGAGGAATCAGGCTGCCTGACTTCAGACTATACTACAAAGCTACAGTAATTAAGACAGTGTGGTACTGGCATAAAAACAGAAAGATAGATCAGTGGATCAGGATAGAAAGCCCAGAGATAAACCCACGCACATATGGCCAACTTATCTTTGATAAAGGAGGCAGGAATGTACAGTGGAGAAAGGACAGCCTCTTCAATAAGTGGTGCTGGGAAAACTGGACAGGGACATGTAAAAGTATGAGATTAGATCATTCCCTAACACCATACACAAAAATAAGCTCAAAATGGATTAAAGACCTAAATGTAAGGCCAGAAACTATCAAACTCTTAGAGGAAAACATAGGTAGAACACTCTATGACATAAATCACAGCAAGATCCTTTTGGACCCACCTCCTAGAGAAATGGAACTAAAAACAAAGATAAACAAATGGGACCTAATGAAACTTCAAAGCTTTTGCACAGCAAAGGAAACCATAAACAAGACCAAAAGACAACCCTCAGAATGGGAGAAAATATTTGCAAATGAAGCAACTGACAAAGGATTAATCTCCAAAATTTATAAACAGCTCATGCAGCTCAATAGCAAAAAAACAAACAACCCAATCCAAAAATGGGCAGAAGACTTAAATAGGCATTTCTCCAAAGAAGATATACAGACTGCCAACAAACACATGAAAGAATGCTCAACATCATTAATCATTAGAGAAATGCAAATCAAAACTACAATGAGATATCATCTCACACCAGTCAGAATGGCCATCATCAAGAAATCTAGAAACAAGAAATGCTGGAGAGGGTGTGGAGAAAAGGGAACACTCTTGCACTGCTGGTGGGAATGTGAATTGGTACAGCCACTATGGAGAACAGTATGGAGGTTCCTTAAAAAACTAAAAATAGAACTACCATATGACCCAGCAATCCCACTACTAGGCATATACCCTGAGAAAACCATAATTCAAAAAGAGACATGTACCAAAATGTTCATTGCAGCTCTATTCACAATAGCCCGGAGCTGGAAACAACCTAAGTGTCCATCATCAGATGAATGGATAAAGAAGATGTGGCACATATATACAATGGAATATTACTCAGACATAAAAAGAAACGAAACTGAGCTATTTGTAATGAGGTGGATAGACCTAGAGTCTGTCATACAGAGTGAAGTAAGTCAGAAAGAGAAAGACAAATACCGTATGCTAACACATATATATGGAATTTAAAAAAAAAATGTCATGAAGAACCTAGGGGTAAAACGGGAATAAAGACACAGACCTACTTGAGAATGGACTTGAGGATATGGGGAGGGGGAAGGGTAAGCTGTGACAAAGCGAAAGAGAGGCATGGACATATATACAGTACCAAACGTAAGGTAGATAGATAGTGGGAAGCAGCCACAGAGCACAGGGAGATCAGCTCGGTGCTCTGTGACCGCCTGGAGGGGTGGGATGGGGAGGGTGGGAGGGAGGAAGATGCATGAGGGAAGGGATGTGGGAACAGATGTATATGTATGACTAATTCACTTTGTTATAAAGCAGAAACTAATAATAAAAAAAAAAAAAAAAAAGAAATAGACCCCAAAAATAAGACACAAGGATATCAAAATATCGTGTTTGCTACTAAGAAAGTGGATATTGCAGAATGTGGCTTGGACTTAAGAGCCAAAAGTTTTCCCAACACTAGACCCCAGAACTAGACAAATTTACCCACGGTGACGACAGAGCTCCCCAGGTAGGGCCTTGGCCCTATTAACAGATAGCATGAAGGAACAGAGCAGAACACACATTCTCTGCAGGGACACCAGCTCCCAAGGGGATTCCAGGGGAAGGGCTAGCGACCCTGTCCTGATTCTCCTTCTACACTCACCTGCTGTATCTAGACAAATCACTGTATCTCCCCAAGAGAAGAGTGAGTGATAGTGCAGAGAGATGCCAGGAGTGTTGCATGATGGATATCCCTTCAATGAAAGGAAACATTAAGAGTGGGGAATAATATTATACTTGCCACGGTACTGCCCCCTGAGCAATTGGATGACTCTTGAAGGAATTTCAATTATATTTTTGCTTTATCAATTTGGTGTTACAGAATACGTAATCATTAGCCTCTTACAGCTATCATTTTGCTTCATAGTTACCATAGCTAACACCAGATTTAAATCATAGAATTTTGCAGCCAAAAGTGAAACTTCAAAGATCATCTGGTCTACTGCTCTCCTTTTTACAGATAATGAAACTGAGGTCCAGGATGTGGGATATTTTGTCCTATTACAAAAATGTATGCAGGTCATTCAGAGCCAGAACTCGGACACCCTGTTCTCTTTCTTCTCAGTCCAAAGCCTTTATCCAATGGCCTGTTTTTCAGCTTGTCATCAAATTGTCCCTAGTGCCAAGAAGGAGAGGAAAGAGAAAACCTCCACCAATAATAAGACACAAAAACATAATATATACATGTCTATTTCACAGTCAAGATTATGAGGTGGCAGTAAGAAGATGAGATGTTCAAGGAGACGACAGCAATCAGTTTCACTAAATGATGTAAGATGAGGGCCTCATCAACTCTCACTGTTCCTTTCATGACACCTCGCACTGAAATTTCCCATCTATCCCTGTCCATGGTGCTGTGTTTACCTAAGACTGTTCAGGAAGACTTCACGTTTTACTTCCATAAACTTCAAGAGAACTAGGTAGTTTTTTTTAATAGGAATATAAACTCCAGTATTCTAATGATGTCTGTTTTAAATTATTTACGCACAGCTCAAACCTCCTGGGCATTGTTGTTTAAAAGTCCAACATACTATGAATCATATAAGCTTTTTCTCAACAAATGGTAAAAGAAATGGGTGCTATCTCAGAGACCTGGAGGAGAGGGAAATGTTATTTCAAGATTCTTTCACTTCCTTTAATATAATATGTATGTATTAAGGCTGTAAAACGGGACTCAAATATAAAGATCATAAATCATCGTGTGTGAAAATAGAAATAAAGAATGTATTCATCGTTGTAAGTATAGTAATAATGATGATTTTAAATTTTTATATATTCATGATTACTGCTCAAGGCATCCAATTATTTGTCTATCCCAATGCTTTTCCATATGAAAAGCTTGTGCTGTATCTTAAATTATAGAAAGTTTAGATGGGTACAGAAACTATCTATGGGGAAATGTCACTGTTTTAAAATTTCTTATTGAGACTACTTGCCAGTGTAACATAACAAGCAGCAACCTTGAACCATGAGCTATGGGTTAGATGTGCATATGGGCCGTGGTGTTCGGAGATACAGGTGCTTCTTTATGCACTTTGGGCTCCGCAAGTAGGTCAGGCTACTGCAGAGGTTGTTATATTTTGCAGCACAAAGGCAATCTGGTTGCTAAGGGGGTAAAAGCCTTACCTGATGGACTACAGTCTTTCCCAGCAAATTCAGGTCACTGTATTATAGAAATGCACTGTGGTGTCTTTTTTTGTTGGATCACATGAAAATTGTTGCAACCAGATATCTGTAACAGAGAAAAATAGTCCACTGGCCAGGCAATCATGCATTGTAAAGGGCATTTCCCCAGGCTCATAAAGTTTGTCCAGCATGGATGATGATTTGCAAAGATATAGAGGAACTTGTGTGTGTGTGTGTGTGTGTGTGTGTGTGTGTTGGTTGGTTGGTTGGTTGGTTTATTTTTTTAAGGAAGTAGTTACTTCAAAGGGAGTTTTTTATTTTGGTTTTTGTTTGTTTGTTTGTTTTTCTGGAAGAGTTTAGCTTTAGTCCAGACTTCCACTCTTTGTAGACTTAAGGTGAGTTTTGGGACCTTTTTCCATCAGCAAAAACAAATCATCTTATAGGGCTAAACTTATAAAAAGCCAGGCTAGAATGCTACCTAACCTTGGAAGAAGTAGTTATCAATTCTAACTGCTAGACTCAACTGTGTTCCCAATTCTCACAGCAGGGATTTTGAGGTTTTATTTGCCTCAGTATCCCCAGAAACGAGAACTGGGCGTGACACCTAGTAAGCACTCAATAAATATTGGTTGGATGAAGAATAAATCATTGATGCTAAATTTCAATCCTGCCTTTATCACCGCTGCCAATGTGATCTTGGGCCAGTTTTTAACCTGTCAGCATATCAGTTATTTCAAGGGAGACAGAGGCATGAAAGAACACTGAGTGTTGTGAGAAGTCTCTTTCCATGAGACTTCTCGTGTAAAGTACCTTAGCAAAGTATTTGTCATTCAATGTGAGGTCATTTAAAAATTATGTATATGTATTTTTTAAATAAAGTTTTGCTTTTATGAAATTACATGTGGTAACGTCATAACGTTCTCACTTCTGAGACTGTCAGTTTGATAGTGCAGACCTTACAAGATGAATGATTTTCCTAATTTTTCATAAATGTAAACTTTAACCCAGCCATTTAGGATTTTCTCTGATACATGCTCATTTAATCTTGAGATTTCAGTTTACTCTAGAATCTAAGACAAATGTGCTGTTGTAACACATTGCAGTGTCTAAAGTTCAAAAGCTCTCTGTGTTTATATTATAAGAAAGATACAGAAAAGAAGTTATTAAGCTGTACTAAAGATCAAAATTGACATGAAACATAAAGCCATTTAGAGTGTTTACTGAGGGACAGCATTTACCTAAACTGAAAACCTGAAAATATAGTTACCAAATTATAGTTACTGTCTTTCTATTCCGTTAATGACAAGGATCAACAGATCCTAGGATCCTAAATCATCATGTGTCAGATTTGCTTGAAGGGATATATTTATAAAGTCATCTGATATTGTGTGATAGTCAGGTATAGATACATATAGAGAGAGAGATAGACTGATAGATGATAGATAGATTAGACATGGTAGATAGATAGAAAGATAATCTCCTACTGGTTCTATTTCTCTGGAGATATCTATGTATCTATCTTCCTATCTATCTAAAGAGATTATGAGGAATTGGCTCATGTGATTATCAAGGTAGAGAAGACCCACGATCTGCCACATGCAGGCTGGAGACACAGGAAAGCTGGATCAAGGACCTGAGAAGCAGAGGAACTAATGGTGTAAATTTCAAGCCAAGGGCCCGAGAGAAAGATGAGGAGTCCCAGCTCAGTCAGTGAGTCAGGGAAAAACAAAGCAAATTACTCCTTCCTCCCCCTTTTTGTTCTGTTCAGGCCCTCAACAGATTGGATGATGCCCACCCACACTGGGGAGGACAATTTACTGAGTCCACTGATTCAAATGCTAATCTCATCCAGAAATGTAGTGGAGCACACTCAGAAATGTTTCGTTTGGGCATCCGCGGCTAGTCAAGTTGACCCATAAAATTAATCATCACATTTTGTTTTCACTAACGTTTTTTAGGGAAAAGATGAATTCTAGTTCTAACATTCCTAATAAAGAAGTTAAATATTCCTATTAGAAGATTCCAGGTCTAGTAGTAGCTTCACTTACCTATTATTTAATTACACTTAAAACTTTGGGGTTTTTTAATTAAAGAATCAGAACAATTTTTTATTGGAGTATAGTTGCTTTACAATATTGTGTTAGCTTATACTGTACAGCAAAGTGAATCAGCTATATGTATACATATATCCCCTCTTTTTTGGATTTCCTTCTCTTTTAGGTCACCACGGAGCATGAAGTAGAGCTCCCTGTGCTATACAGTAGGTTCTCATTAGTTATCTGTTTTATACATAGTAACAATAGTGTATATATGTTAATCCCAACCTCCCAATTCATCCCACCGCCGCCCCCCTTTCCTCCTTGGTATCCATACGTTTGTTCTCTACGTCTTTGTCTCTATTTCTGCTTTGTAAATAAGATCATCTATACCAATTTTTTCAGATTCCACACATACGCGTTAATATACAATATTTGTTTGTCTCTTTCTGACTTACTTCACTCTGTATAACAGTCTCCAGGTCCATCCATGTCTCTACAAATGACCCAATTTCGTTCCTTTTTATGGCTGAGTAATATTCCATTGTATATATGTACCACATCTTCTTTATCCATTCCTCTGTTGATGGGCATTTAGGTTGCTTCCATGTCCTGGCTACTGTAAATAGGGCTGCAATGAATGTTGGGGTGCATGTGTCTTTTTGAATTATGGTTTTCTCTAGGTATGTGCCCAGTACTGGGATTGCGGGGTCATATGGTAATTCTATTTTTAGTTTTTTAAGGAATCTCCATATTGTTTTCCATAGTGGCTGTATCAATTTACATTCCCAACAGTGCAAGAGGGTTCCCTTTTCTCCACACCCTCTCCAGCACTTACTATTTGTAGATTTTTTGATGATGGCCATTCTGACTGGTGTGAAGTGATACCTCATTGTAGTTTTGATTTGCATTTCTCTAATGATTCGTGATGTTGAGCATCTTTTCATGTGTTTGTTGGCCATCTGTATGTCTTCTTTGGAGAAATGTCTATTTAGGTCTTCTGCCCATTTTTGGATTGGGTTGTTTGGTTTTTTTGACATTGAGCTGCATGAGCTCTTTGTGTATTTTGGAGATTAATCCTTTGTCAGTTACTTCACTTGCAAATATTTTCTCCCATTCTGAGGGTTGTCTTTTTGTCTTGTTTATGGTTTCCTTCGCTGTGCAAAAAACCTTTGGATTTTTAATAGGATACTAACCCGAAAGTCCCATTATAACCAATGAGAAAAAATGTTTTTAGGCCTCACCACTGTTCCCCAGACCCTAAAACATTGGTTGGAACATTTCAATGTACTCTAAGGAAGAACTCAAAGATGGGTCCCTAGGAATATGGGACTCCCACGGCTACTAACAACATACCAGAAAATCCAAGAAGCTGTGCTGATTATATCAGTTTTTGCCAACCCAGCATCTTCTAGGATCATATTCCTTAAAACAATAACAAGAATAATAAGGGCTAACACTTATTTAGCAATTACTTTGTGCCAGGAACTGTTTTAATGAGCTTATGTATATTAACTCATTTAACCTCATAATTACACTATGCAGTAGGTTCACTAATACTATACCTATATTACAGCTGGGGAAACAGGCACAGAGAGAAACACCCAAGATTACACAGTTACTAAATGGCAAAACATACCCCAGATTCCATGCACTTTCCCTATCTAGGTACACATGTACAGTATCTGTACTCATGTAGTAAAGCAGACTTTCAAGTTAATTGGGTCAAGTAAGGAGGATCTAATGTGAGATATAATTCAATTCTTCCAGGTTTTATTCTTTTATACTCACATTATTTCTTTTTATGCTGGACTTCATGACATTTCACCCCTAAATTCTTCAGTATACAACCCACAAATATAAGGACATCCTATGTAACCAAAATAAATATTTATTACGCCCAACAAGCCACAATATTAATCATCTTAATGAGTTTTAATATCATTTATGACCCAAGCCGTACTCCAATTTCCATAATTGTTCCCCCAATTGATTCCATAGCTGTTCAAAACTGTTCAAACTAAGACCTAATCTAGGACCACATGTTGCACTGGAGACCTAATCTAGGACCACATGTTGCACTGGTGGTTGGGTCCCTTAAATATCTTTTCCTCTATAACATCCTCTTTTTTTTTTTTTTTTTAAGTTGTGGCATGCCGTATCCAGTTCCCCCTGCACTGGGAACGCAGAGTCTTAACCACTGGACCACCAGGGAAGTCCCCAGCCTCTGCTTTTTTTTTTTTTTTTTTTTGCTATATGCGGGCCTCTCACTGTTGTGGCCTCTCCTGTTGCAGAGCACAGGCTCCGGACGCGCAGGCTCAGCGGCCATGGCTCACGGGCCCAGCTGCTCCGCGGCATGTGGGATCTTCCCGGACCGGGGCACGAACCTGTGTCCTCTGCATCGGCAGGCGGACTCTCAACCACTGCGCCACCAGGGAAGCCCTCATGCTTTATTTATGATCTCTCCCTTTATACCTCTGATTCAAAAGACATCAACAATCCTGGAGGTAAGGCCACCCTCGAGTAGTTTCTCACAATGGGGAAGTCCTGCTATTCGTTCAGGCTGCTGAATGAGTATGAAACAGAAATTAATCGCTCGAGGTGGTTTTCTAGCCACAGACATGAAGGTGAGAAAGACAGTCCCTGCCTCCAGGTATCTCAAATAAAGAGGTCATTAAAATATAGCACACAGGAGAGATCCCTGTACCAGAGGCTAAGGAGGGTTTTTCTGGAGGATATTAACACTTAAACTGCATGCCCCACTTATGTGCCAGGCACTGTTCCAAGTCATTATTTATATAACTATAGACTATAGACGTACAGTGGGGCTATCACTGGAACTCAGGCAATCTGGCTCCAGAGTCCATGCCCTAAATTCCTAGGCTCTACAACACCAAGAGTGAACTGTGATGAACTCTGGGTGATAATGATGTGTCAACGTGGGTTCATCAGTTATAACCAATGCACCATTCTGCTGGGAGAGGTTGATAACAGGGAAGCTGTGCATGAGCAGGGGCGGGACGATATGGGAAATCTCTGTACCTTCCTCCCCATTTTGCTGTGAACCTAAAACTGCTCTAAAAAGAAAAGTCTATTTTTTTTAAAGTAAGTTTTACCCAACCTTCTATCAATTAGATTTTGATTAATAAGCCTCTCTTCTAAAATAGAATTATGCCCTGCAAGGAGCGAAATCTATTCTTGTATTTACACCCTGTTGTGAGTATTTTTCACCATAAAATCAAATTGCTTTTCTCCTACCCCGACTCTAGCTAGGTGGGGAGGCTCCTCTAGGGAGAGGCTTGGATCAGACACCAGTACACAAAGATGACAACGCACCCTTGGAGTGAGGTCAAAATACTTGCCCCGAGATATAACTGGCCACTGCCTGCTCACATATTCTCTCTGCTACACCAGGAACCTTCTGGGTTTTGCCTTCAAAGGGCTTTGCATGTTATAGGCTATGGGAAGCAGCTCTGGAATATTAAAGTACTAAATTAACTTTCAGGATGTCTATCATGGGCATTCATGAGAGAAATAAAGGATAGGCCTGTCTCAGGAACACTGGAGACACAACCAAATTGATGTACACTCATCTTCATATTTCAGATTTTCCCCGTTTGGGCCAAAATTATGATCCTTGGGGCTGACTTTGCCTCTTGCTGAGTCTGGCAGTCTCAGCATCAAATCGAGACGAAGCTAAAGCAGCCAGAGCTCTTGGTCGATGGCCCAAAAGCTCAAACTGAGAGCCTGGCAACATGCTTCTCCTGACAGCGGTGCCAGTTCACAAAGGAAAGCAGAACCCAGGCTCAGTCTTTGCGTGACGCCTCCTGTAAACCGGACTGCTCGGCTTTTGTGAGACTTGACATTATTTATTCCTCAGAGAGGCAATGAATGACTCACGAGATCTTGTGATTCACAGAACTAGGCAGCTGGCAAGTGGAGAGCTGGGACAAGAAAATGGAGAGCTGGAGGGTGAGGGCTGCTCTGGCCACCCCGAGGTCATCCAAGATGCCCACACACACACACCAGGAAACTTCCCGGCCAGAATGCCAGTCAGAGCCCCTTTTACCCAGCAGGGAACAGGTGGCTGTGTGTGAGCCCAGAGCCCCTGTGGTGCTGATTGAGATTCCCACAGCATTTTGTTTTTAATGCATCCCCTGCCCTGCCCTCCCTACTACGGCCTGCTCTTCAGCCAGCCACACCGCAGGCTGCTCCAAACTGTTTGTCTGGGTCCTTCTCCCGCCCTTGCTGCCTAAGCTTCTCTACCTGTCTCTTGTTTTGCATCCGTTTATGTGTCTTTTCTGCCCACTGAAGCTACTGGAGACATACATATTATAGAAGTTAAGAGATGAGTCTGGAGCCAGGCCACTAAGGTCTGAATCCTGACTGTGCCTGTTCCCAGCTATGACCTTGGCCATGATACTTAACTTCTCTGGGCCTCATTTTTCTTACTTGTAAAGTTGGAATAATAATACCTGTTTCTCAGGTTGTTTAAAAGGCCCTGCAACAATTTGGGGAAGGAAGGAGGGAAAAAAGGAGAAAAAGAGACTGTGAGTCTTGGACTTCCCTGGTGGCACAGTGTTTAAGCATCCGCCTGCCAATGCAGGGGACATGGGTTTGAGCCCTGGTCCGGGAAGATCCCACATGCTGCAGAGCAACTAAGCCGGTGCACCACAACTACTGAGCCTGCGCTCTAGAGCCCACGAGCCACAACTACTGAGCCCGTGTGCTACATCTACTGAAGCCTGCGCACCTAAAGCCTGTGCTCCACAACAAAGACAAGCCACTGCAATGAGAAGCCTGCACATTACAACAAAGAGTAGCCCCCCCTCGCCGCAACTAGAGAAAGCCCACGTGCAGCAATGAAGACCCAACACAGCCAAAAATAAATAAACTTATAAAAAAAAAAAAGAGAGAGAGACTGTGAGTCCCTTGAAATAAAGCACCAGGTATAATTCATTTTTTATTCTGTGCCTCATTACATTCATTATTCACTCTTGAGGTCATACAATGTTCTAGTTACTGAGCAAGATCAGTCCCTGTCCTCAAGGAGCTCACAGTCAAGAGGGGTGACCACGAATGACATCAGTGCTTGTAACACAGCATGATGACAGCTCAGGGACAGTTCTGAAACGCATGGCTCTAGAGCCTGGGTTCATATTCTGGTCCTGTCACTTCCTGGCTAAGTTACTAGTATCTCCCTCATAGGACTGCTGTGGGGATGAAGTTAAAAGGTGAAGAGAAACCAGAAGAGAACCTGGCACATAGTGTTTAATACATGTTCGTTATAAATGTTAAGCTTTTATACATATATATGCATAACAGATACATACATACGCACACATACATATGCATATTAGGTATCCACTGAAAAGTGCAATGGGAGCCCAGGAGGTGGGAAAGCAAACTGGATTCTGGCCAAGCTGCCGAGAGGAAGTGATCCCTAGGCCCAGTCTTTAAGAACGAGTAACACCATCAACAAAGCAAAAAGACAACCTACTGAATGGGAGAAAATATTTGCAAATGATATGACTGATAAGGGGTTAATATGTGAAATATATAAACAGGTCATACAACTCAACATCAGAAAAACAAATAACCTGATTTAAAAATGGGCAGAAGACCCGACTAGACATTTTTCCAAACAGGACATGCAGATGGGCAACAGGCACTTGAAAAGATGCACAACATCGTTAATCATCAGAGAAATGTAAATTAAAAACCACAATGAGATATCACCTCACACCTGTCAGAATGGCTGTCATCAAAAAGAACACAAATAGCAAATGTTGGCGAGGATGTGGAGAAAAGGAAACCCTCATACACTGTTGATGGGAATGTAAAGTGGTGCAGTCACTGTAAAAAACAGTATGGAGGTTTCTCAAAAAACTAAAAATAGAACTACCATATGACCCAGCAACTCCACTCCTGGGTTTATATCCAAAAAAGCCAAAAACACTAATTTGAAAAGATACATGTACCCCAATGTTCATAGCAGCACTATTTACAATTGCCAAGATATGGAAGCAACCTAAGCAACCATCAACATGAATGGATAAAGAAGATGTAGTACATATACAAAGGAATACTACTCAGCCATAAAAAAGAATAAAATTCTGCCATTTGCAACAACATGGATGGACTTGGAGGACATTATGCTAAGTGAAATGAGTCAGACAGAGAAAGACAAATACTGTATGATATCACTTATTTGTGGAATCTAAAAAATACAACAAACTAGTTAATGTAACCAAAAAAGAAACAGATTCACAGATATAGAGAACAAACTAGTTGTTACCAGTGGGGAGAGGGAAGGCGGGAGGGGATTAAGAGGTACAAGCTATTATGTATAAAACAAGCTACAAGTATATATTGTACAACACAGGGAATATAGCCAATATTTTATAACAACTATAAATGGAGTATAATATAAACTTTAAAAATTGTGAATCACTATTTTGTACACCTGTAAGATATAATATTGTACATCAACTATACTTCCATCAAAAAAAAAATGAGTGAGAGAGGGGTGGAGAAGCTGAAGCTCTAGCACATGCAAAAGCATGAGAAGGGAAAACTTCAGTCACTCTGTAGGGCTAGAGGGCCGAAGATCGATGTGCTGAAGAGACAGGCAGGAGCTGAATCCTGCAGAGCCCTGCTGATGAATTGGGATCTTTCCTGAGGATAGTGTGGGGCTATGGAAATTTTTCAGGCTGCAGCCAGCCACGAACATTTTGGCACTTTCTAAATCAGCCACATTTTTTTTTTTTTTTTTTTTGCCGTACGCAGGCCTCTCACTGCCGTGGCCTCTCCCGTCGCAGAGCACAGGCTCCGGATGCGCAGGCTCAGCGGCCATGGCTCACGGGCCCAGACACTCTGCGGCACGTGGGATCCTCCCGGACCAGGGCACGAACCCGCGTCCCCTGCATCGGCAGGCAGACTCTCAACCACTGCGCCACCAGGGAAGCCCCAGCCACATTTTTCATAGCATTAGCCAGCGACAATCAATTTTGTGATCATGATCCTGAGGCTGCTGAAGCACTGCCTAAGAAAGGCTCTGCTCGCAACATTGTAAATGAACTGTATTTCAATAAAAATTTTTTAAAAAATAAAATTAAACAATAAGAAAGGCTCTGTTCAGTGTTATCTACTTCTAGGGCCAAGGATATTTTATTTTATCCTCATTCTTTGAGAAGTGATCAATCCTTTGTTGGAGGGGCCCCTGTCTTTTCTCTTTTATCTCTGAAAGTGTCTAGAACAATACATGGGCACCTCCGATTTGTCCAACCACTAGCAAGTGATGAACTCACATAATGCATATTGGTAACTTCTAGTTATTTAAGACCATTAACAAAAACATTCTGGTGGAAAGTAGAAATGAGGGTGGGGACATAGACTTTATTGTATCAAGATGTTAAAAGGACAATTGCCCGTAGCATGTTTGTCAGAAGATAAACTTCGGTGTAGCGGAGAGCTGTTCATTTTTATAACAAAACCAATTATAAAGCTCTTCCTTTTAGACCATGAAATGGCAGAGGGTTATTTCTGACTTCCGGTGACACAAAGTAAAATTAGCAATGGAACTGTATCCCCTTTCATTTGGAGGGGCAAGTGGGAGTGAAAAGAAAGCGGTGAATCACATGGAGGAACATGGTCTGGGGGATGTACTTGGGGGAACACAAATTCTGCCCAAAACAACAGTATTTTGATAGGCAGCCTTTGAACCCAGGCTCACTGATTCATTCATTCTTTCAGCAGCTCTTTACTGGGCCCCTCCAAATATGAGATGCTAAGTATACAATGGTGGGCAAAACAGACACCGTCTTTTTCTGTACTTCATGAAGATGACATTGAGGCGGGGGAACAGGTTTTAAAGGAATAAGCACACTAAAAGGTATATAATAACAACTCATGATACGTGCTATGAACGAGGAGAAGGAAGACCCACTCTAGGCTGGGTTGGGGCTGGGGAAGGTCCTCCTGAGGAAGAGTCAGAGAAGGATAAGTAGGAAGAAGCCAGGACAAGACTGATGGGGAAAGGAGTCCAGACAGGGGGAGGCTCCATGCCAGGCCTCAGGTGGGAAGAGCTGGGTGAACTCAAGGAACAGAAGGAAGGCAAGGTGGATGGCAGAGGGGCCAGCAAGGGGGCTGAGGCCGGAGGAGTAGAGACCAAAATGAGGCCAGGAAGAAAAGATGGGAAATGATGAGGGCCTTCCAGTGATCCACACTTCTCTCTTCCAGCTCAGCACACTCCAGGAGTCCCAGTGGCATGTCAGGGAGCAATCACAGCTGAGGCTGGGGTGAGTGATACAGGTAGTAAAAGCACCCAGCAGCTCCCCCTATGTGTAGAGGTTGGGAGTGGCAGGAACGGGGAGGACATGGACAAGGAACAACGGAAAGAGAATGCTTGGGAGCCACGTTGACCAGGCTTTGACTCCAAGCTCCCAGTGTGGCCTTGCACAACCCAGATGCCTAGTCCATAAAATGCAGGTAACAGTACTCACCCTGAAGAGCTGTAGAAAGGATTGCATAAGGATGGGCAAAATGGGTGAAGGGGGTCAAAGGTGAACAATTCCAATTATAAAATAAGTTAAGTCACAGGGATGGCACAGCATGGCAACTATAGTTACTAATACTATATTGCATACTTGAAAGTTGCCAAGAAAGTAGATTTTAAAAGTCCTTACCTTGGGCTTCCCTGGTGGCGCAGTGGTTGAGAGTCCGCTTGTCAATGCAGAAGATAAGGGTTCGTGCCCCGGTCTAGGAAAATCCCACATGTCGCGAAGCGGCGGGGCCCGTGAGCCATGGCCGCTGAGCTTGCGCGTCCGCAGCCTGTGCTCCGCAGCGGGAGAGACCACAACAGTGAGAGGCCTGCGTACCGCAAAAAAAAAAAAAAAAAAAAGAAGAGAGAAAAAGTTATCATCCCAAGGCTGGGGAGCTGACTTTTTTTGGTAACTACATATAGTGAAAGATGTGAACTAAACATATTGTGTGATCATTTTGCAATGTATACAAATATCGAATTGTTACGTTGCGCACCTAAAATTAATATAATGTTATATGTCAATTACACCTCAAAAAAAGGAAAAACAAGACTAGGCTGCAGGATATAGCCTCCTGGCTCAGGGAGGGTGTTGAATAAATAGTTGTCGCTGTTTTTGTTGGGAAGAAAGGAGTTATTTGAAAGGCAAAAGAATCTACCAGGTGTCAGAACAAGACCTGGGGGTGGGGTGGGAGATTCTAGCAACAGCCGGGTTTCAGCTTGGGCACTTGTGCGTAGGTGTGAGCACCATCAGAGACAGCAGGATGGGGGATGGGGTGCACTTGCTGAGGGACTCACGCGAGGAAGCGAGGGGCGGTGCGCCGCTGGGGGCGGAACAAAAGGAAGAAAGAGGCAGAGGGAAGCTCACCGAGCACAGGCGAGGTCCCAGGAGCGAGCGCGGTAAGGGGACCACGGGCCCCGGGGTGGTCGCCAGGGACGGGCACGGGCGCCGGGGAGGCGGGAGCATCCGGGCTACAGCGGCGGCCGCGCGGGGAGGCGAGCTCGGCTGGGCGGGCGCCTGAGACGCGGCCTGTGAGGCGATCCTCAGCCCCGCGGATGAGCCCGCCTGGGGTGGGGGGCGGTGACAGCGGAAGGGATGGCGAGAGGGGATGGCCTCCTCTGCCCGCATTACTTCTGGGGTCCTCAGGACGGAGGTACTTGGCCTAGCATCGCCCCTTCCAACTCCTCCTCGCTGGCCCGGGCTCCAGCAGCGACCCTGGGTTGGCGGCGGATTCCTGCAGGCTGATGGGGGGCCCCCCAAAACCCCCGCCGGCCCTCCCCTACCAGAAAGTGCAGCGATCCCCCTCTGGCTGTGGGTCCGATCACACGCCCCACCCCCATCCTGCTGAGCGCCTCCCTCCCACTGCCCACCTGTCAGCACTCCTGCCGCCGCCAGCAACGGAGGAAGCAGAGGGACCCCAAACCAGACCTGGGCATGGGGTGAGGGCTGCACCCGGAACACGAGACCCTGAGAAGGCCTGCCTGGATGTGGACCAGTGACTAATTGGGTGTGAGGGGACTTGACCACCAAAGCTGTGTTGTGGTATCTTTGCTTCCAGATTTGAGGCAATGGCCTAACTAAGCAAAGATAATCTAATTTGCCCTTAGGTCAGCAAACACTTCCTGGAGGTCCTCAGGAAATAGAGCGCCCAGGGCTCTGACAGCTGCCCCTTTACTGCTCACACACTCACTGTGTGCTTGTGCTGAGCTGTTGCTTATGGACCTCATCCCTCATCTTTGCAACAGCCCATCAAGGTCCATCACCTGCACTTAGCAGGTGAGAAAGCTGAGGCACGGGCACTTTAAGTCACTTGCCCCAAAGCAAGGGCTAGCAAAGAGTAGAGTCAGGATCTGAAAGCAGGTCTTTCTACCCTAGGTCATCACGCTGCCTCTACAGTAACATTAGGTGCTGAAAGTGAAACTTGGTACAAGTACGGCTCCCCTTGGCTTGTATTTCTGGCAGCTTAGTAGGAAACAGAATTGTGTATGATGAGAGGTTCATTTTGCATGGAAATCAGTGGTTGTCATGGAGTGCGGATCTGCAGAGTGCATTGGCCATTGGCAGGGCAGGCGGTGTGGTAGCGTTTGTGGTCCACCTGGACTATGCCCATTGTTGCAAAATCACTTTTCTCAGCCATGTGACACCAATGATTCACAATCCTCCTTGAGAAACTCCCTCCCCTTTGTATCAGCTATTCTTTCTCAGTCATCTCCTTGGCTTGTTTTTTTTTTTTTTTTTTTTTCCTCTTGTTGGTATTCCCTTGGCCTCAGTGTTCACATTCTCCAGTACTCGTTTTAGACAATTTTAGTGATGTTTCCTACTTTACCTATCATCTCAATGATGGCAACTCCCAAATTGATCTTTCCAGTCTACCCCTAATCTGTAAATCCAGACCCAAATCCTCAAATATTCTAATCCCTACTGGCTAATTGCAATGTATGCCCACAAGGCACCCAAATCCAATATTTCCAGGTACAAATTTATCATCTCTAGCCTTCCCACAAGGGTCTTGGTTCAGGTCTCTTCACATCCTTGCCTGGGCTATTATAGCACCTTCCAAACTGGTCTTCCTGCCCTCTTTTTTTTTTTTTTTAACATCTGTATTGGAATATAATTGCTTTACAATGGTGTGTTATTTTCTGCTTTATAGCAAAGTGAATCAGCTATAGATATACATATATCCCCATATCTCCTCCCTCTTATGTCTCCCTCCTTCCCACCCTCCCTATCCCACCCTTCTACCTGGTCACAAAGCAAAGAGCTGATCTCCCTGTGTTATGTGGCTGCTTCCCACTAGCTATCTATTTTACATTTGGTAGTGTATATGTGTCCATGCTACTCTCACTTCATCCCAGTTTACCCTTCCCCCTCCCTGTGTCCTCAAGTCCATTCTCTACCTCTGCATCTTTATTCCTGTCCTGACCCTAGGTTCTTCAGAACCATTTTTTTTTTTAGATTCCATATACATGTGTTAGCATCTCTCCATCTGTTCATATCATATTTAATTTCTTTCATCAGTGTCTTATAGTTTTCTGCATACAGGTCTCCTTTCTGTATCCTTAGGTAGGTTTATTCCTAGGCATTTTATTCTTTTTGTTGCAGTGGTAAATGGGAGTGTTTCCTTAATTTCTCTTTCAGATTTTTCATCATTAGTGTATAGGAATGCAAGAGATTTCTGTGCATTAATTTTGTATCCTGTACTTTACGAGATTCATTGATTAGCTCTAGTAGTTTTCTGGTAGCATCTTTAGGATTCTCTATGTATACTATCATGTCATCTGCAAACAGTGGCAGCTTTACTTCTTCTTTTCCGATTTGTATTCCTTTTATTTCTTTTTCTTCTCGGATTGCTGTTGCTAAAACTTCCAAAACTGTGTTGAATAATAGTGGTGAGAGTGGGCAACCTTGTCTTGTTCCTGATCCTAGTGGAAATGGTTTCAGTTTTTCACCATTGAGAATGATGTTGGCTGTGGGTTTGTCATATATGGCCTTTATTATGTTGAGGTAAGTTCCCTCCATGCCTATTTTCTGGGGGGGGTGGTTATCATAAATGGGTGTTGAATTTTGTCAAAACCTTTTTCTGCATCTATTGAGATGATCATATGGTTTTTCTCCTTCAATTTGTTATATGGTGTATCACATTGATTGATTTGCGTATATTGAAGAATCCTTGCATTCCTGGGATAAACCCCACTTGATCATCGTGTATTATCCTTTTAATGTGCTGTTGGATTCCGTTTGCTAGTATTTTGTTGAGGATTGTCGCATCTATGTTCATCAGTGATATTGCCCTGTAGTTTTCTTTCTTTGTGACATCTTTGTCTGGTTTTGGTATCAGGGTGATGGTGGCCTCATAGAATGAGTTTGGGAGTGTTCCTCCCTCTGCTATATTTTGAAACAGTTTGAGAAGGATCAGTGTTAGCGCTTCTCTAAATGTTTGATAGAATTCGCCTGTGAAGCCATCTGGTCCTGGGCTTTTGTTTGTTGGAAGATTTTTAATCACAGTCTCAATTTCAGTGTTTGTGATTGGTCTGTTTATATTTTCTATTTCTTCCTGGTTCAGTCTCGGAAGGTTGTGCTTTTCTAAGAATTCGTCCATTTCTTCCAGGTTGTCCATTTTATTGGCATAGAGTTGCTTGTAGTAATCTCTCATGATCCTTTGTATTTCTGCAGTGTCAGTTGTTACTTCTCCTTTTTCATTTCTAAATCTATTGATTTGAGTCTTCTCCCTTTTTTTCTTGATGAGTCTGGCTAATGGTTTATCAATTTTGCTTATCTTCTCAAGGAACCAGCGTGTAGTTTTATTGATCTTTGCTCTTGCTTCCTTCATTTCTTTTTCATTTATTTCTGATCAGATCTTTATGATTTCTTTCCTTCTGCTAACTTTAGGGTTTTTTTGTTCTTCTTTCTCTAATTGCTTTAGGTGTAAGGTTAGGTTGTTTATTTGAGATGTTTCTTGTTTCTTGAGGTAGGATTGTATTGCTATAAACGTCCCTCTTAGAACTGCCCTTGCTGCATCCCATAGGTTTTGGGTCATCATGTTTTCATTGTCATTTGTTTCTAGGTATTTTTTGATTTCCTCTTTGATTTCTTCAGTGATCTCTTGTTTATTAAGTAGTGTATTGTTCAGCCTCCATGTGTTTGTATTTTTTTACAGATTTTTTCCTGTAATTGATATCTAGTTTCATAGCCTTGTTGTCGGAAAAGGTACTTCATATGATTTCAATTTTCTTATATTTACCAAGGCTTGATTTGTGACCCAAGATATAATCTATCCTGGAGAATGTTGCATGAGCACTTGAGAAGAAAGTGTATTGTGTTGTGTTTGGATGGAATGTCCTATAAATATCAATTAAATCCATCTTGTTTAATGTATCATTTAAAGCTTGTGTTTCCTTATTTATTTTCATTTTGGATGATCTGTCCATTGGTGAAAGTGGGGTGTTAAAGTCCCCTACTATGATTGTGTTACTGTCGATTTCCCCTTTTATGGCTGTTAGCATTTGCCTTATGTATTGAGGTGCTCCTATGTTTGGTGCATAAATATTTACAATTGTTGTATCTTCTTCTTGGATTGATCCCTTGATCATTATGTAGTGTCCTTCTTTGTCTCTTCTAATAGTCTTTATTTTAAAGTCTACTTTGTCTGATATGAGAATTGCTACTCAGCTTTCTTTTGATTTCCATTTACATGGAATATCTTTTTCCATCCCCTCACTTTCAGTCTGTATGTGTCCCTAGGTCTGAAGCAGATACCATAAATATGGGTCTTGTTTTTGTATCCATTCAGCCAGTCTATGTCTTTTGGCTGGAGTATTTAATCCATTTACATTTAGGGTAGTTATCGATATGTATGTTCCTATTAGCATTTTCTTAATTGTTTTGGGTTTGTTATTGTAGGTCTTTTCCTTCTCTTGTGTTTCCTGCCTAGAGAAGTTCCTTTAGCATTTGTTGTAGAGCTGGTTTGGTGGTGCTGAATTCTCTTAGCTTTTGCTTGTCTGTAAAGGTTTTAATTTCTCCATTGAATCTGAATGAGATCCTTGCTGGGTAGAGTAATCTTGGTTGTAGGTTTTTCCCTTTCATCACTTTAAATATGTCCTGCCACTCCCTTCTGGCTCGTAGAGTTTCTGCTGAAAGATCAGCTGTTAACTTTATGGGGATTCCCTTGTATGTTAATTGTTGCTTTTCCCTTGCTGCTTTCAATATTTTTTCTTTGTATTTAATTTTTGATAGTTTGATTAATCTGTGTCTTGGCGTGTTTCTCCTTGGATGTATCCTGTATGGGACTCTCTGTGCTTGCTGGACTTTATTGACTATTTTGGGACGTTTTCAATATAACCTCTTCAAGAATTTCTCAGTCCCTTTCTTTTTCTCTTCTTCTTCTGGGACCCCTATAATTCGACTGTTGTTGCATTTAATGGTGTCCCAGAGGTCTCTAAGACTGTCCTCAATTCTTTTCATTCTTTTTTCGTTATTCTGCTCTGCAATAGTTATTTCCACTATTTTATCTTCCAGGTCACTTATCCATTCTTCTGCCTCAGTTATTCTGCTATTGAGTTCTTCTAGAGAATTTTAAATTTCATTTATTGTGTTGTTCATCCTTGTTTGTTTGCTCTTTAGTTCTTCTAGGTCCTTGTTAAATGTTTCTTGTATTTTCTCCATTCTGTTTCCAAGATTTTGGATCATCTTTACTATTGCTACACTGAATTCTTTTTCAGGTAGAATGCCTATTTCCTCTTCATTTGTTTGTTCTGGTGGGTTTTTACCTTGCTCCTTCATCTGCTGTGTGTTTCTCTGTCTTCTCATTTTGCTTAACTTACTGTGTTTGGGGTCTCCGTTTTGCAGGCTGCAGGTGCGTAGTCCCTGTTGTTTTTTGTATCTGCCCGCTGTGGGTAAGTTTGGTTCAGTGGGTTTTGTAGGCTTCCTGGAGGGGACTGGTGCCTGTGTTCTGGTGGATGAGGCTGGATCTTGTCTTTCTGGTGGGCTGGACCGCATCTGGTGGTGTGTTTTGGGGTGTCTGTGGCCTTATTGTGATTTTAGGCAGCATCTCTTCTAATGGGTGGGGTTATGTTCCTGTCTTGCTAGTTGTTTGACATAGGGTGTCCAGCACTGTAGTTTGCTGGTTGTTGAGTGGAGCTGGGTCTTAGTGTTGAGATGGAGATCTCTTGGAGAGCTTTCACCGTTTGATATTATGTGCAGCCTGGCGGTCTCCGGTGGACCAATGTCCCGAAGTCAGCTCTCCCACCTCAGAGGCACAGGCCTGACACCCAGCCAGAGCACCTGTCAGCCACATGGCTCAGAAGAAAATGGAGAAAGAAAGAAAGATTGAAAGAGAGAAAGAAAGAAAAGAAAAAGAAAATAAGGTTATTAAAATAAAAGATAAAGAAAATTATTAAAAATTAAAAAGTAATTAAAAAAAAGAAAGAATAGAGCAACCAAACCAAAATGCAAATCCACCAATGATAACAAGTACTAAAAACTATACTATAAAAACAACAACAACAAAAAAACGGACAGACAGAACCCTAGAACAAATGGTAAAAGCAAATCTGTACAGACAAAATCACACAAAGAAGCATACACATACACACAAAAAGAGAAAAAGGAAAAATATATATTTTTTTTTTTTAAAAAAGAGAGCAGCCAAATCAATAAACAAATCTTCCAATGATAATAAACTCTAAATGCTAAACTAAGATAAACATAAAACCAGAGACAAATTAGATGCAGAAAGCAAACCCCAAGTCTACCGTTGCTCCCAAAGTCCACCTTCTCAATTTGGGATGATTAGTTGTCTATTCAAGTATTCCACAGATGCAGGGTACATCAAGTTGATTGTGGAGATTTAATCCGCTGCTCCTGAGGCTGATGGGAGAGATTTCCCTTTTCTCTTCTTTGTTTGCACAGCTCCTGGGGTTCAGCTTTGGATTTGCCCTGCCTCTGCATGTAGGTCTCCTGAGGGCATCTGTTCTTGGCTCAGACAGGATGGGGTAAAAGTAGCAGCTGATTAGGGGGCTCTGGCTCACTCAGGCCGGGGTGGAGGGAGGGGTACGGAATGCAGGGCGAGCCTGTGGTAACAGAGGCCGGCGTGACGTTCCAACAGCCCCACAGACCCTCCTGAAAGCTCGAGTCTTGGTCTTTGGTGTCTTCAGACCTGACCAGAGAGAACAAGCCTTTCTTCCCTAGCACCGTGTGCATGCCTCTAGGGAAGCCCTTTGCGTGTTGTATAACTGCTGACTTGTCTGTCTTCACCTGTGAGTTCTTTAGCACTGATTTTTTATTATCCTTTGTATCCCTTGGCCTGGCACATAATAGACAGTAAATACTTGTGTAGCTAATGACCTTGTAATGAATTGAAATTTTTTGAGGACAGTTTATAGGTCATAAAACATTTCACTGTGCCTCATGTGACATTTCACTCCACTCTTCCTCTGATCTGTCACCATTAGTCAGTTAATGTGTGTGTGTGTTGGTAGAGGAGGAGCATTAGAAAGTGAGTTTGCAGGTGGCTGGAGATGAAGGTTAATGACAAAATGAAAATAAGTCCGCCAAATAGGGGAGTTGATCCTAAGGGTGTTTTTACGGTTGACATAAATGTTCAGTCACAGCATGGTGACTCTCTTCTACTTTCCTTAGACATCGGGTCAAATGAGGAAGCTGAGTCCACTCAACTAGAAGAGAAGCAAAGACAAAGTCATCATGGCTTCCGTGTCTACGCATGAAAACCAAGATAAAGGTCTCCATTTGCCACCACCAAGCAAGCAGGTATATTTCTAATTTGAAAGTCTGCCATCTGAAAGGAACATCATACAGGACTTCCCTTAAACCTCATCCTTGATCAGTCATCTTAGTTTTTTCAGTCTGGCACTTTGTAGGATGGGTTCAGGGAAAATAGAATGGGAAGGAAAGTGTGTTTTTGGCTGCCTTGAAAAGGAGCCTTTTAAATTATTTATAAAATCCTTTCTTTACTCTTCCCTGTTTAGAAATCAGCTTAACTAACTCTTCCATAGGTTGTCAGTGACTGAAGAGGTTTCCTTTACCAGAACAAAACTCTTAATTGAATCTAACAGAATGCTACAGGATGCATGTTTTTTCATTTCAGTTATCAAGGCTAATCATACTAAGGATATGCTGCTGACAGGTGTTCCTGTTTGGGATGGCAGAGTCCTTAACTACTAAATTAGCCATCAGATTGAGAACCCCAGTATTAGCAGGGACACAGTTTTTCAACTTCTTGAGAACGAATACTGTTTGTTTCAGGGACACATAACTGAAGAAAAGAGAAAGTATTGTGATGGGATAATAGAGTTCATGTTCTCTGGAGTCAACTTTTTCAAGCTAAAAATGTGTTATGGAGGAGATGATATTTAAGGAGCAAAGTTTAGGAGAGGCAAAGAGACAAATGATATCACATCATAAGGAATTTAGACACCCGAGTTGCCTCTGTGAAATGGAGAGCCATAAAACATTTATGGTTCTACCGAAAAGGATCCCCAGAGCTCCCTGGGGACACTGCGGGAGCTTCAGTCTTGACTGCAGGACTCACAGCAGTTGTGATAATTGGGGTCCCTGACCATGGATGTGTATATGTGTGTGTGTGTTTCGCGGGAGGAGAGGGAGGGAAGTGTTTCTTATTTCTGCCACAGCCACAGGCAGAACCAAGAAGTATTTACACTGGGATGAGGGGGAGTGCTTGCTGAGCTAACGTAAGTGGTGTGTGAGAACAGATTCTTCCCTGGTCACTGCGACTCACACTGACCACCACTTCCGTGTGCTGTGCTATGGGGAGTTGTAGAGGAAGAAAAGGGAGGTTGCCTGCTTGGGCTGTTTGTAGAGCTCTGAAGGCACAGGTGCCACAGGATCCTTGCATGTCACCATCATACGCGTAAAGTGCTTGGCACAGTGCCTGGCCTGTGCGTGAGTGCTCAGGAAATAGTGATCACCATCCACATTGACATCTACTACAAACAAAGAGTCAAAAAAGAACATTTGCAAAATCAGCAAGGTGAACTTCAAAAGCCATGGAACTGCACCTCAACAAGAAAAACACTAAAACTCCAAGAGATGAATGGCAGAGGACCTACATAAGTAATTCACAAACAAGGAAATAGCAGTGTGACTTAAGGAAAAAATTAAATTTGTTTCTAAAAAACAAATGAACCACCCACAGAATGGGTAAAATTATTTACAAATCATATATCTGATAAGGGTCTAGTATCCAGAGTATATAAAAAGCTCTTACAACTCAATAACAAAAAGACAATCCAATTGAAATTTGAGCAAAGGGCTTGAATAGGTGTTTCTCCAAAGAAGATATATAAATAGCCAATATTTAGATGAAAAGATGCTCAGTGTCATTAGTCATTAAGGAAATACAAATCAAAACCACCATTTCACAATCACTAGCATGACCACAGTCAAAAACAGAAAGAATTTAGTTTATTTAGTTTAAATAAATTGAATAATTTATATTAAAAGCATTTAAAGTGCTAACTTTAAAAAAAGAAACAAAACATGTGGGTTCAGTCCCTGGTCAGGGAACTAAGATCCCATAAGCCAGATGGCGGAGCCAAAAAAAGGAAACAAAACAGAAAATAACAAATGTTGACAAGGATGTGGAAAAATTGGAAACCTCCTACATTGTTGGTGGGATTAGAAAATGGTGCAGCTCATGTGCAAAACTCAAAAAGTTAAACGTAGAGTTGCAGTATGGCCCAGCAGAGCTGAAAACAAAAACTTGTGCAGGAATGTTCATAGCAGCATTATTCACAATAGCCAATGGTGGAAACAATCCAAATGTCCATCAGTGGATGAATGGAGAAACAAAATGTGTTATATTCATACAATGGAATATTATTGAACCATAAAAAGAAATGAAATACAGATACATGTTACCACGTGGGTGAATCTTGAAAACATTATGCAAAGGAAAAGAAGCCAGCCACGAAAGGTCACATGCTGTATGATATTGTTTGTACCAAATATCCAGAATAGGCAAATCCAAAAGGCAGATTAGTGGTTGCTAGGCAGTTGGAGAGAGGAGGGAATGAGGACAGACTCCTTAATGGGTATGGAATTTCCTTTTGGGGTGATGAAAAAGCTCTGGAACTAGATAGCAGTGATAGCTGCACACATTGTAGACATACTGAATGCCATGAATTGTATACTTTAAAATGGTTAAACACAACATTGTAAAACAACTGTGTTCCAATATAAAATTAAAAAAAAATAAAGTGTATGGGAGGATGAAAAAATATATAAAATGGTAACTATTATGTTATGTGTATTTTACCACAGTAAAAAATTAATGAGTCACTGAACAAGAAAAGATTACAACCGAGGTCTAGTTGCAGGGATTGCCTCAACAGAGAAGGACAGTCTGGCTGAAGACTACATAATAGAGATGCTCAAACACATTAGTTATCAGACAATAAAATATTGCTTTATACCTATTAGACTGTTAAATTTTAGAAAACTGGATAATGCCAAGTGTTACAAAATCCTTTCTTTACTCTAACCTGCTTGGAATCCAGCTTAACTAGCTCTTATGCGGTTCTTAGGCATATAGCGGAATGTTCACACGCTGCTGATGGGAGTGGATGCTGGTGTAGCCATTGGGGAGAGCACTCTCGCAAGACTTTGTTCAACTGGAATATGCATGCCCTGTATTTTACTTCTAGGTACATATCTGAAAAGTGTTCTCATGTGGGTCTGTAAGGGGACATTTGGAGATGGGGACTCGGAAGCATCCTGGAGAATCATGCCACAGTTAGAAACAGTGGACTAGATAAATATAGCAACATGGATAGATCTTAAAAGCGTAGAGCTGAGTTGAAAACATTTTTTCAAATAAAACTAAATGTATAAAACAGTGCCATTTGCATTAAAAATGCAGGCACCCAAAACAATGAACATTTTGCAAGCATATATACAAACAAAAGATCCACATTAAACACCCAGAATGGTGGTGATGGGCAGAGAACGAGGATGGAGAATGTGGGTGAGAATAAGTGAATAACTACATACATACCTACAAAAGGGGAGGATAATAAAAGATGAGAGTTAGTCCAGATTGTAGCATATCAACATGATAAAAAAAAGTACTGTAGAACTAATAAAAATAATGTCAACCATGTCAATAGTTCCCCCAGATATTATGTGCAGACCATTTATAAATGTGTTTAAAAAAAACTGTTAAGATAAAAAGTAAAGTATGTAGAAAAATAAAAAGCAGTCTGCTGATGCTTTTTAGACTATAGTTTCTCACAGTCTAAAAATGCTTACAGAAGTATAAATAGGTAGATTGGAATACAGATCTATAAATAGATAACTTGTAATACTGCTCTGAGTGTGATCCCAGATGTGTAAATATTATGCTGTAGGGGAAGTCTCTCTCTTCACCCAGGAAATCTTGAACTGGGTCTTAAGAAGACCAGGTAGGCAAAGGGAGTGAGTGTCATTGCAGGGACAGGGACTGAATGGACAGAGGCTGGAAGTAAGAAAGAAAATGTGACCTCAGCAGTAATGCATTCTGACCAGATATCTGCTTCATGCTCACTAGTCATTGAATCACTCTGCTTCTGCACCTGTGATTCTTTTCTTGCTTAAGTCCATCCAGCGTTCATAGCTGGAAAGCACTGGCTGAAACTGGCCATTGCTCAGTGCTGGCAGCCGGGACAGAACGCACACTGTGTGACCAGAGTGAAGAGACCTCCTTGCCCTCTTCTAGGGAAGACAGAGCAGATGCTCTTCTGATGATTTCAGTCAAGTCATCACGTAACTTTCCTTGCAGAGTCTGTTGTTTTGTCCAAAATCAAAACTGCACATCCACAAATCAGAGATTTCAAAGATGATCCGGGAATGTCAAGAAGAAAGTTTCTGGAAGAGAGGTAATTGCATCCCTCTTAATCTTTGTTAACACTGTATTTGCTGCAATAAACTGCCTAATATCATATTAGAATTATGGTATTGATTTATTTTTGAGCAGGGACTTTGCATAATTCCCTGAAGACACTGATACCTGAGGCTGCTTGGAATTTAAATTCATGTTGAGACCCTTTTAAGTTCAGGAATAATATCTGATTTAGGAGCTGTTTACCCCCCTTAGCAAAAAGTGATGCACACCTAACACTTTCTTTCATGTGACCGAGAACGTGTACCAAGAGTGTTATTTAGAATTTCTTGAAAGAATAGACTTTCCACAATTCCACTGGACTCTAACCTTCCTCAAGTTCAGGTTCATTGCTCCCTCCCAGAGCCAAGCACACTGCTTCACATATAAAAAGTACCTATTAAATATTCGTGGAATGAATGAAGAGTGGAAGCATTCTGTTAATACTCCCCTTACAATGTCTTGAAGTAACCTTTTCTGCCAAGTCTCTTCCTCTTTCTGGGCCTGCTTTATATGAGACAAGGGTGTGAACTGAGGCTGTGCATTAAGGTCCCGTTTAATTTTAAAAATTCGTGACTTGTCACTTGAAAATTTCATAATAGAGCCTATAGATATAGTCCCAATATTGCTGGCATAGGGATAATTTTACTTTGAAATACTCATTTTGATTTCTTAAATCATTCAAATCCAGCATCAGTTGTTTTTGGAAGTAACACTCCTTAGAAGTTGATGTTCACTGTTCATTACTTCTTATTGATTGTGCTGCTAGAAATTTTCTGACAACTTATGAGTGAGTAATTTATTTAAGCCCTAGTAGTTAAACATTTCAGTATGACCCATTTGCCTACCATCAGGTAGATAGCTCTGAGTGGAAAAATTGGTTGCTATTTGATTTGTCTTGGTTACTAGGAAGAGCTAGCAACCAAGACAAATCAAATAGCAACCAATTTTTTTTATCACTTCTCTGTGCTTTGGGAAGAAGTCATTTGACACATTTTGACAGAACTAGAAACTGCCTTTTCTGGACTAACTTGCCTGTTTAGAGAAAAAAATCATCTCTAAACATGGCCCATGTTTACCTCGAATGTAGTAATCTTCAGAAAATAAACGTATCCAAATTGTGTGACAAAATGTCATAAAAGACAAAAGCAGGGAACTATAGTAGATAGGGTGTGCAGTTTATCGTCCTCTTTTTTTAACTTTCATGCAGGATTGAAAATTTCAAAATGTATAGCGAATGGAAACTCCCAAATTCCCCAGCTCTGCGCACACACATGAAGATGCCTGTGTTGTATGTAGTGATCAGAATCCTGTGCGTGGTGGGTCTCAGAGACGGAGTGGCAGGGGGTCTAGGTTTTGTCACATTAATGCTGAGCATTAGGTTGAGTGCCTGGGGCAGACCCCAAGAAAATTCTCCATGCGGTGCTTAATATTTGTCAAATTAGTAAAATAAAAAATGACTAAAATCTCACTGCCAAAGCAGGAAGAGAAAACACTCAGAGTAATTCTCCCTCATTCTTCTAGGTGAGGTGCCAAGTTTTAAAATACCAATATTGAAGGGCGTTTCTGTTTTACAGCTCTGCCTTTTTCTCTTGTAAGCATGCTTGTCACCCAAGGACTGGTCCACCATGGTAAGATTCAGTATTTGGTACATAGTTTAACTTAAGAGAATCCAGTTTTCTGTGGTCCTCCTGGTGGTTTTTGGTACTTGGCATTTATTTTTTGGTGAAGAATTTGTTTATGCAGGCTTTTGCCTGTTTCTAGCCTACGTCCCCAGCTCTCCCTCCCATAGATGTCCTATTTCCCGGAATGAGTGACCGTGACAAAGAGAAATTAAATTTGCAGTTGGAATTAAGGTCATTAATCAGTTGACCTTAAAAATAGGGAGATTATTCTGGACTATCCAGATGGACCCAATATAATCAAAAACGTCCTTGAAAGTGAGAGTGGATCAGAAGACAGAACCAGAGAGATGGCAGCATGAGAAAGACTCAGCTCAACATTCCTGAGTTTGAAGATGGAGGAAGGGGCCATGAGTCAAGCAATGAGTGGCCTCCAGAAGCTAGAAAGGAAGAAACCTTAGAGCCTTCAGAAGGGCTTGCAGCTCTGTTGATGCCTTGACGTAGCCCTGTACTATGATCTGGATATTTGTATTCCCCCGCCCACCCCAAATTCACATATTGGAATTCTAAAGCCCAAGGTGATGCTATTAGGAGGTGGGGCCTTTGCAGGTGATTAGGGCATGAGGGTGGAGCCCTCATGAAGGGGGTTAGTGCTTTTACAAAAGAGACCCCACAGAGGGCCCTGGCCCGTTCCACCATGTGAGGATACAATGAGAAGTCAACCATTGCCAGCACTCTGATCTTGGACTGCCAGCACTCTGATCTTGGACTTCCAGCATCCAGAACAGTGAGAAATAAATGTCTGCTGTTTATAAGCCACCCAATCTGTGGTATTTTGTTATAGCAGCTCGAATGGACTAAAACACCCAGTGAGACCCATTTTGAGCTGCTGACCTCCAGAACTGTAATGTATTAACTTTGTGTGGGTTTTTTGGGGGGTTTTTTTTGGCCGCGCTACATGGGGTCTTAGTTCCCTGACCAGGGATCAAACCCGTGCCCCCTGCAGTGGAAGCGTAGAGTCTTAACTACTGGACCGCCAGGGAAGTCCCAAATCTGTGTTGTTTTAAACCACTGGGTTTGTAGTAATTTGTTACGGCAGCCCCGGGAAGCTATTGCAGTGCCTGTCTCTGTACCAGAGTCCCTGTGTCTCCTAGGGCCTTGGTATATGGTTAGACAGATACTTGCCTGCACAAGGGTGCTCCAGGGAAGAGGTAGATGGGGCTGAAATTCACCCAAGCTCTGAACACCAAGCCATTTATCCTGGAGAGAGGCTGCATCTGCCTCAGGAGGGGCACCCGTATACAGCAGATCATGAGGACTGGCAGCCGCCCTGCATCACCCACATAACCTCTCCGTGCCTCTTAGCACTGTCCATTGTGTTCCCCTCTATTCCTCATTCCTTGCTCTCTTCTTTCTCCCCGACTCTATCCAACCAGAGAACCTATAAGCATTGCTTAGTCCCCAGACAGCAAGAAGGCACCTGACCCTGTGGAAGCCCATTAACTGAACACTGCTGATTACTAGGATTTTAGAGAGTACTTGTACCCAGCAAACATGAAGGAAGATGTTTAGCTCTTTTGGGGTCTGAAAGACCACATGTCATATATCTAGAAGAATCTCATTTCATTCAGTATTACTGTTGTCTTTAAAGTTGATTTATTAAATATGATTTCATTTTTATAACTTGAAGATAGTCTTTTTGTGGAAATATATTAGTGATAAGCCTTTTTCAGAACATTTTTGACACAGAAAAAAAATATGGCCATGACATCTATGTATAGGGATTATGTTTTATGAATATTAAACTACTTGCTCAAAATCTACCATCTCTTACATCTGTACAAATATATATTTTAAAAATTTTTTATTTTATTTTATTTTGATTTTCTCTTTTTTGAAAATATTTATTTATTTATTTGTTTATGGCTGCATTGGCTCTTGGTTGCTGCACGCGGGCTTTCTCTAGTTGCAGAGAGCAGGGGCTACTCTTCTCTGCAGTGCATGGGCTTCTCACCGTGGTGGCTTCTCTTATTGCAGAGCACGGCCTCTAGGCACGCAGGCTCAGTAGTTGTGGCACACAGGCTCAGTAGTTGTGGCTCACGGGCTCTAGAGCACAGGCTCAGTGGCTGTGGTGCACAGTCCTAGTTGCTCCGCAGCATGTGGGATCTTCCTGGACCAGGGCTCGAACCCGTGTCCCCTGCATTGGCAGGCGGATTCTTAACCACTGCACCACCAGGGAAGCCTTGTACAAATATATTTTTCCAGGTTGTGTATTACTTTTCTACAAATTTCCACAAACATAGTGGCTGAAAACAATACAAATTTATTAGCTTGCAGTCTTGAAGGTCAGAAGTCCAAAATGGGTCTTTCTGGGCTGAAATCAAAGTGTCAGCAGGGCTGCATTCCTTTCTGGGAGCTCTAGGGCTTCCTTTCCCTTTCTAGCTTCTGGAACCCACCCACATTCCTTGGCACATGGTCCCTTCCTCTGTCTGCAGAGCCAGCAACGTGGAGCCAAGTTCCCATACTGCCGTCTGTCTGGTTCTGTCTCTGAATCCTTTTTCCACATTCAGGGTCATCGTGATTACATTGGGCCCACCCAAATAATCCAGGATAATCTCTCTATTTTAAAGTCATGATTTAGCCACCTTAATTCCTTAATTCCATGATTTAGCCACCTTAATTCCATTTTCCACCCTAATTCCCTTTTGTTGTGTAAGGTAATGTATTCACAGTTTCTGGAGATTGGGATGGGAACATCTGTAGGAACATCCATTATTCTGCCCACCATAGGTGGAAAATGCTTTCATTTTAAAATTATGATTATAAGCAACTATACTCCAATAAAAATGAATTTTAAAAAATCTTAAAAACAACAAACAAAAATAAATAAATAAAACTGTGATTATGTATACTGTGAATCTCTAAATTGAAACTCTGTGTTGAGTTACTTTAAAAGGGGAGAGGGCAATGACTAATTGCTTAGAACTAAGTTGTTATCTCCACCTTGCCTTGATATCTTTAAATACATCATGAATTGTCTGTTTCATGTTCTTTTTCTATACATTAAAGCCATTACTTCTTACTTACCAAAAATGACTACTATTTGAGAGTTAAATTCAATCAAGATTTGAATTATCTCTTTTAAGATCATCTCTTTAGATTAAGAATCTGTGTATATCTTAAACCCTGAAGACTTCTTTATACTTTATAAATTTAAATAAGTTATAAAATGAAATAATAATGCATTTATACATTACTTCTTAGGTTATTTAGCAGCTAATCCAAGATTTGGATCATTGCCTAAAGTTGCACGTAAGTCATAGAAGGAAAAAAAAGTTTCATTTTTTTAAAAAGAAGATGTTTATAGCAACTGGAGATAGGAATGTCCAGGTTAACCAAATTGCCTGTATTGACTCTCTGAAAAACCAGTCTCCATTTTTTGCCACCTTGCAGTTTTTAGTTCGCTCGATACTTTCTGATGGAAAGCTGAGCAGTAGGGACTTCACCTTCGTCCTCTCTAAAGCATGGACTAGGAGGGCCTGGCAGGATAACAAGAGGACATCGACAGCAGAGTCTCTGAATGATAGCTCCATGAGAGATTTAAATTTTCTTCTTTTGGCCAGTCTTTTCCAAATATTTTCTATAACGGACATAACAAACGAATAGTTTTTTTAAATCAGGGCTTTCTAATAGTACATTTACCGTAAACTTAGGGTTTCACCTTCTTCTACTGGTTATCCATAGACCTTTTATGTAGACAGAGGACGTATTCCGGTTTACGATCTGAAACCTCATTCCCAGCAAGAATAGCAGGTTGAAAATGTCTTCCATGGTTCTTCCTCGTGACCTTCCTCCCTGACACGCAAGATGGACTGCAGCTCCCCATACTCCGATCCATAAAGAAAATTAAGGGGCTCTCCTACACAGTGATTTGGAGGCTACCTAGAGCCACAACCCAAGTCCCATCTCTCCCTCCCCATGGCTTCAGAGATTTGTCTGCCAGTTGGGCCTCCCTCTGGCTGCCCGTGTCTGGGCATCACCCTTGCTTGCTCTATCCTGGCCCTTCTACCTCCAGTTCAAAACTGAGGAGATCAAAAGTCTCCAGTTCCCAATCCTGCTCTTTAATAGGGAACTTCATTCCCAGAGATTTTGTTCATTGATTCATCAAGGTACTTTTGATATAAGAATTACTGCTGTTAATAAAGTTCTAGAAGACCATTAATGGAGGAGATTCCAAACCTTTAAATTATTTATCTTTCCTAACCTGCTCTTACAGTTGCTGGTATCTTGGGATTTGGCCTTGGAAAGGCATCATACATAAGAGTATGCCAGAGTAAATTCCATTCCTTTGAAGGTCAGCTGCGTGGGGCTGGTTTTGGTCCAGGGCATAACAGGTTTGTACTCTGCTTTTTTGTTTTTTTTTTTAAATAAATATATTTATTTATTTTTGGCTGCATTGGGTCTTTGTTGCTGCGTGCGGGCTTTCTCTAGTTGCGGCGGGCGGAGGCTACTCTTCGTTGCAGTGCGCGGGCTTCTCATTGCGGTAGCTTCTCTTGTTGCGGAGCACGGGCTCTAGGCACATGGGCTCAGTAGTTGTGGCTCGTGGTCTCTAGAGCATAGGCTCAGTAGTTGTGGCACATGGGCTCAGTAGTTGTGGCGCACGGGCTTAGTTGCTCCGCGGCATGTGGGATCTTCCCGAACCAGGGCTCGAACCTGTGTCCCCTGCATTGGCAGGTGGATTCTTCACCACTGTGCCGCCAGGGAAGCCCTATACTCTGTTTGATTAAGGGATTATAATAAAGATAATTATTAAAAAGTAAATGAAAGATCATTCACCATTTACAATATTAAAATAGTTTTTAACATTCATATGTTGAAAAAAACCTCAAAGTTTGAGTTGTTGCTATTCAACTTCAATAATAATTATGATTTATCTGGGTTACCTATTTCATTTGCTCACCAAACATTTAGTAAGTACCTACTATGTTCAAAGCATTGTACTAAAGAATGCCTTGATCAGCAGACACAGCTTCTACCGTCATGGGGTTATGCAAATTTAACCAGGGCTCTTGAGTTCAGGACTTCTCAGAGCCTTTACTATATTAATATAAATCATGATTCTCATTAGGGGATACAAGCAGTAGGACTCTGGAGTAAGTGGCATTACCTCTGCTGTTAGAGTCGCTGGGATCAAAAGGGGTTCTAACTGCTAACTTACTAAGCTGCGTGACCTTGGACAAGTTTCTTAAACTCTCAAGTCTTCAGTTTTCTCATTTGTATAATATGGTGATCAGAATTTTTTTCATGGTATTGTGTAAGGAATAGAAATGATTTTTCATGACACTCGGTGAGAGCTCAGTAAATAATAGCTATTTCTATCATGGTATTATAAGACTAGTGTTGGGGACACCTTTCTCTAAAGAGCCCTTACTTGTCACAGTGGATCCTGTTTGCGATGCAGCACATGGTGAAAACAACATTGGACGAGAAAATCATTAATGGCCTTTTTGTGGAAGAAATTCGGGGAGTCTGAAACCAAGAAACAGCTCTGATAATTCCTGAAAAAAATTAGGCTTGAGAACTTTAGCATAGAAAATACCTCTAAATAATCTAAAATATGATACAAATGAATTTATTTACAAAACAGAAACAGACTCACAGACATAGAAAACAAATTTATGGTTACCAAAGGGGAAAGGGGGCAGGGATAAATTGAGAGTTTGGGATTCACAGATATACACTACTATATATAAAACAGATAAACAACAAGGTCTTACTGTATAGCACAGGGAACTATATTCAATATCCTGTAATAAACCATAACGGAAAAGAATATGAAAAGAATATATATAAACGTATGTATACATATAACTGAATCACTTCGCTGTACACCAGAAACTAACACAACATTGTAAATTAGCTATACATCAATTAAAACTTAAAAAAAAATCTCTAAATAATATTGTGTTCAGACTAGAGCTTCCAGTGTCAAAGTACAAACCAACATTTTTGCTTCTATTTTAGGCACTGCCTGCTTACCTGTGAGGAATGCAAAACAAAGCATGGATTAAATGAGGGAAGTTCACAGCCTTCGACTTCCTAAACTCTGTGTCTGTGGGTTTTGAAGTTTCTAAAAACATCTGAATTTGTACACCTTTAAAATGTCAAATGTACTTTAAAATAATTTACTCATAGTAGAACAGAAACATTGTGATTCACTCTATTGAAATGCTTTCGCGGTTGATTCTCCATTGAATTGAGCATTCCATGTTTTTCTGTTGTTTAAGAACATGTTGGAAGCATTCATACACCAAAAGAAATTCTGTTGCACTCTTACTTGCTTACAGCTAAATAAAAGAATTTAGAGTCTTCTCTGATTCACCCCATCCATTCTTTCACTCTGCTTTTGTTCAGGGTTTTAAGATCCCTGATGGAGGATAGGAATGAATGTTGAGGAGCTTGGGAATCATGCCCCAGTGTGTGTGTGTGGAGGTAGAAATACAGGGCAAGGACTGTGACTATGGGAAGTGCTTTCTGAAATGTAGGGGCCAAGATTTTTTAATGAAAAATGTTTCATTTTAAAGAGTCACAATATGAATCAACTGTCCTTTTGATGACCTCGGTGACTTTATGTCTCCTCGGTATGGTGAAGTTTTAGAAAAGCCCATTGTTTTAGGTTCCTTGCTTAGCTAATGGATATATGCTCATGGTCAGCTCTCAAGAACTGTGTTCTTTTATATTCTGCTGGTGGCCTAAAAGAAAAAACACAACTTCCCAAAATGTCCCTCAGGAACAGTTTACGTAATTCTGGGAGGACTCACTGGAAGAATTAATTCAGAGAATGATAAACTTCAGGGCTTTAAGGGAGCTCAGAGGCTGCCAGTCCAACCCCAAGAGTTGCATTCCTCTTCTCCTGCCAGGTTTTTTGCATGAAAACAAACTCTTCCACTGGGGACCTTTTGTCTTTATGACAGATTGTCTGAGCCCTACATGAAAACTTCTCTTGCATCTTTGCATTTTCTCAGGAAAATACTTTATATATGTTTCACCATTTATAAACCGGGGGTGTGTGTGTACTCGTTTGCATTTTACTTACATCCTTGAAACCTGTACCAAGGAGGTAAAAAGGGAAAACTTATTGAAAGTTAATGCTTGATATATATTTTATTTTCTGTATCAAAAATATTTGCAAGTTTTTATTTTTACATGAACATTATGTGTATGAAATGGAGTAATTTTGACCAAGTCTCTTTTTATATTACATATCCTGGTTCCCGTCGATAAAGTTCTATTTCTGTAAATCAGAACGCAGAGCCAATATCCTAGCTTCTTGGATGCAGTTTAACTTCTGGCTCCAACAACTAGCAATTGGTGACTCTGTGTTATCTCAGCTATTGCAGAAATTCAGAATTGGGCACTTTTATTTCCTGCGTTCCAGAAGATGATTTCCCAGGGATCAGAACATTTTCACATTGGTAAGCACAGCAAGTCAATGTTAAAACCCATCTTGGGGTAGTGGGGAAAGACGAATCTATTATTGTTAAAAGGGAACATTGTTTTTAACTGCTGACATCTTCCTAGTCATTCAGACTCCAATTGGGTTTATGGTTTGGGCTCTCTGATTTTCCTAAGGGGATAAGTTTTAATTAAAGCAGTTTATCGCAGTGATCTTAGTGCGAAAGAAAATAAGTCAAGGAAAAAAACCTGGAAGGTCACCCAAGAAGTCTTGAATATTTTGCTGCATTATCTGTTGTGTATATTAGGAAGCAGGTATCTGAGGGAGCATGTTTTTCCAGGAAGACATGTTAAAGGAGCAGTATCTATTGGTCTGTTAGCATTTAGCAGTTACCAGCACCCATCCCCAAGGTGGTCATAAGTTTATAAAAGCAGTACTTTCATGATTAAAAAAAAACACCTTGGCAAAGAACAAGAAAAAATTGTAGATAAACTTGCATAAAAGAAAGAACTGATGAGACTACATGGTAAACGTTGGATGTCTAACCAACTTCATTGGCAAAACTTTCCTTATTCCTTGTTGGACTGATGTTCAAGAATGAAGAAAATGGAAAATATTCTATTATTTTACATTTGGTTAATGGAATTTAAAGTGTAACATTTAGCTACTTTATCCCTGGATGTACCTATAAGAAGAGACAAACTGGATATCTAAAATAAGCCTTGTCCTGCATTTGTACTTTACCTAGACAACATTGTAAAATGTTCTTAACAGTGGAGAATGGCACGAATAAGAGCAAGGATGATCCTTATCCAACCAGAAAACAACATCGAAGTTGTTTATTTTAATTCCATGTGACACTCCAGTGATGCCAGAAGTGTGTTTCTGTCTTGGGTTACATATGAATGGATGACTAGAAAGAATTCTGTCAAGATATTTTAAATTCTGAGACATTGCTCGAACGTTCCCCTCACTGTTAGCTAAGGTGACCATTTGTTTCTAAATTTTGCTTCTCTGTGATCCTGGAGTTCAGAAGTTATTGCTGGAGTTACACTATATTCTGCATGAAATACACAGTTCACAATTTAAAAAAATAGTAGCAAAATCCTTTTATGTCTGATTCATTTACCAAAATAGATCAGAATTTCCAATATATGTTATATATTATCTATGTGTAACTATATATAATGATGTAATGTATATGATGCTAATATATTTTGAAAATCTTCATTTAAGCAAAGACATTCTCTTCCCATGCTGTCAGAATAATTTTTCTATTTTCTGTTAACATTATGACAGTAATATTTATATTGAATGACTTGATTAAGTAATGAAAATGTCATTGTAGGTAATTTTCTTGATATTCAAATAATGCAATTTGTTCATCAACAGAAAAATTTTCCACTGTGGAACTCTGCACCCAAATTTCAACTACAGAATTTCATTTCATAGACATTTAGAGTTGGTAGAGATTTCAGTGATTAACCCAGAGGCTACAAAGTCCAGGACCAGACAGTGTAACTGAGTGAAGCTGCACCAGTGGCATATTAAACACCAGTGTATTCCTCACTTCCACACACACAAATACGTGGGCCCACTGTTGTCAGATCTTCCAATTTTTCAAACAAGTGCAGGTTTTTGTGTGAAATGTCCTAGTTTAAATGTTCAACAATTGAGTGCCCACTCTGTGCCAGGCCCTGTCCTAGGTCCTGGGAATGTAACAGTGAACACAACCAACAAAATTCCATCTCCCTGGAGCTTATATTCTCATCACCAGTTTGTGGCTTGAGAGCCAACCCAACCTCTGTGGAAATCGCCTGACTGTGGAAATCGCCTGACTGTGGAAATCGCCTTTGTTGTCTGGGCAGGTGAGTTTCAGGACCTACATGTGTACTTCCACGGGAAGGCCCCCTGCTGCTTCAAGTGCAACCCAGTACACTGCCCAGAAGCTAACCTCTTCAGAAAGGTCTCTGGGAGCCCAGGGTTCCCTCCCTCCCCATCTAGACTGGGAGCTCCTCCAGGACAGGAAGTATATATTTTTTTCTTTTTAAACTTATCTCTCAATCTTCAGCCCCATGAGCATTCATGGCCAGATATAGGCACTTTGTAAATGTTTGTCAACCTAAACCTGTAATTTCCCTGTAACTACAAAACAGAATTCTTAGTCTTCTTTCACATAATAGCTTTTAAATATTGCAAGGCATGTTTCTTTCAGAATTCTGGCTAAAGAGCCCCAGTTTTTTCAACCACTGGAGTAAGTTTCCAGCCCTATCACATCCTGGTCTTGGGACACCCTTTGGTTTGTGGTGTCCTCACACACAGCAACACCCCAGAAATGGACTGACCAGTTCAGAGAGCAGGATTAAACAGGCTTATTGTTTCAGGCAGCTGAACTGATAACAAGAGTGGTTCTGTGTCCAGGCCTGTGCTCAAATTCAGGCTCCACTACTTACTGGCCACCTGACATTGAGTCAGTTATTTATCTGCCCTGGGCCTCAATTTCCTCATCCATAGAATGGAAATAGACTTACCTGACAGGTTGTGCATGAGAAGTAAACGAGCTAATACCTATAAAGTGCTTAGGACAGTGCATGGCTCAGAGTAACCATTCAGTGTGTAACCAAGCAGGACTCTATGGGGCCTTCCCAGGAAAGACTCCTTCATGTCTTCCACCTGCCTCTTGTTTGTAGAAAAACTTTAGCCTCTTAGGCCTTCCCTGAGTTACAAAGAATAAATTTAATCAGAGAAGTGAGAAAATGCAGAAACAAGGGAAAACGGTCAAACAAGACAAAATAATAGTTGTACCATTAAAGTCAAGGACCTTTAGTTCCTCCTTAAGGGCTGTAGATAGTATTCTGAGCCACGTCCTTTGAGCTGTTTTGCAGATACTAAGACCCCACCAGGTGGAAGGAGTTAACTGCATGCTGACCACAAGCACGTAGACCCCAGATGGGTTGGAACCAGAAGGTTGATGATGTGGACTCCCGATTACCTCACCACCAACCAGTCAGGCTGAGTAAGATCTCTGCCTGTCCACGCCTTGATGGTTCCAACTGCTTCTGACACAGATGCCAAAGGACCACACAGGAGCAGAAAAGAGGTGGCACCCCAGTTCCAGGAAGACCCTGCCTATTTCCAGAAAAGCACTACATATGCCTCCCCTCATTAACCTTGCCCTTAAAATCTTACCTCAATCGTCCCCTGGGGAAGAAGTTGATTTATGACCTAAGTTCCCAAGTCTCTATTCTCTGGCCATTGAATAAAGCTTTGATCTCAGCTTCGACCTCATTTTTGGCTGCATGAACCCCAACAGAAAAAGAAACTTCCCCGCTGAGGCAGGGGCCTGGGCTGGGCTAGGGCCCAAGTGCGGTCCATACAACCTAATTTGGTAACAAATGGCTATTAGCTATGATGACTACTACTGCTGTAGTCCAAATGTGTGCAATTGTGTCACACTTTTAGCCCCTGCTAGGTTTTTTCACATGATTACCTTAAGTCAGTTCTCCCTCTTTCATGCTTATGCATCTGGTTGTTCTGAACTACAGTGTAACTCATTATACACTTACCACTTTTCGATTTCTTGATGCTATTTTCAGGCCCAACTATCTGTACTTTTCAGTCCAAAATTTGTGATTCAACAGTTGAGTATTGTGTCACCTGCACTGAAAACTATTGTTTAACCCTTTGGTTTCTTAATGTATAGTGTTCATGGTTAAGTGTGCAAAGAATATTTTTTGCCTGAAGGACTGTCTTGAAGAATTACAAAATATAAACCTGTCGTTTGGTTTATTAGAGAGATTCTCTCATCTCTGGATGTGGGTGGGGCAAGAATGAGGGTAGAAATGGGAAGGTGACAAAAGAGGAGGGACCTGGGAGGTAGAAGTTAATGATGGTGGGGAAACGTATCAAAAAGGAAGCTCCCTGAATAAGGTTTTGAGAATCAGGGCTGTCACCAAAGACCTTATGATTTGGAAGCCCAGAAATGGCTTCATTCAATAATTCCACAAATATTTTTCAGGACCTACAATACACAAGGCAACGTGTTAGAAGAAATAGGGATATATACATACATACATAAGATAGTCCCTGCCTTCAAAGAGGTAAGTGCTGGAGGTAAGATATGTAAATAAATAGATATAATACAATGTAATGTAATGCAATGTCTGTGTGAGATAGATAAAAGCTAAATGCCTTTAGAATTTAGGGGCAGCATTTTCTACTTCTGTTGCCCTTGTAGATTGTATTACTGGCCCAATTCTTTACCTCTCCTTATATGCATGGTTTTTGTCGTGTAATTTTGCATTTCTTTCCTACTGTGAGTGGGGCACACTTACCTATCTCTTGACCTTGGGCTTGTCCATATGACTTGCTTTCGGCAAAATATGAGGCAGAAAAGGTGTGCCAGTTCCAAATTTAGGCCTAAAGAGACCTCTGTTTCCACTTAGGTCTTTATCATGACCATAAGAACATGCCTGATACTAGTTGCAGAGGCAGTAAATAGCCTGCAGACTGATCCATCAGTTCCACAGTTGACTAAAATCTTCTATAATAAATCCCTTGCTCTTTATCATTCAGAGCAACTCTACTTTTCTATCAAACTCTGATACAGAAACTGGGTAGCTGGAAGTGGGGAGCTGCCCTAACAAAAACCTAAAACATGTGACATCGCTTTGGGGAACAAGTGGCAGATGGATACTGGCAGGACCCTGAGAAGGTTGTTAGTGAAAACCTGAAAGGCCTGGATGAGGGTGTTAAAGAAGCCTGAAGAGCTTCCAAGGAGGCTGTCAAGGAGGGATTAGAGGAAAGAAAGGAAAACATTATTGGAAGCTAGAAGAGACCTTGATTGTGCAGTAGAGTTCAGCAAAACTGTCACCTGTGGTAAAATGGAAAATAAAAAATGTACCTAATAAACTTGATCCAGCTATAATTTCTGGGCAGTGCTGAGGGTACCACCTGGCTTTTTCTAGCTGTCTAAAGTAAAATGAGAGAGGGGAAACATACCATAAGGAACAAATTACTCCATTCTCAAATGTGATTTGGAGAAAATATAAAGGCTCAAGAGTCTTTTAAGCCAGGAAAGGGTTCTCATATTCAGAAATGGCTTCCAGGCAAATATCAAATCCAGAGCCGGGCCCTAAGATTTGTTTCAGACCTGAGAAAGATGAGTGCCTCAGGACATTTCAGACGCAAATGGCCTTTACAAGTCTTGAAGGCATGACTTTGTAGACCCTGCCCAAGGCTTCCAGGAATCTTAGGGATGTTGTTCATTAGCCTCATCGGGAGTCCAACATAGAAGAGACTGTTTCCAATAGATTTATGGAGGGCTTTTGTGTAATTGAATGGACGTAACAACTCCATAGGTTTAAAAACTTCTATCAGCTTGGATAGGGATAGTAGAAAGAGACCTTGGGATCTCTAATTCCTATGGGCAGGAGGCAGGCTGAGAACACTACTCAGTGGCAAACGTGACTTGTGGGAAAGGATGACTCAGAGGACAGGACAAAGAGCCATGGAGAATAAGCCCTGGGGGTTATGCCTAAATCCTAGTCAAAGCAACAAGTTAATAGATTTAACTGTTAATAGACAACTGACTGATATATGCCTCTCATTCTCCCCACCCTCCTTTTAAAATGGGGACATCTAGAGAAGCGATGTTATTCCTAATAGGAATCTGGGTCAAAGAGGGAAGATTATTTCTAAGTTCATAAGTCTTCAGACTGAGAGGAATGGTACTAAAGGATCTTTATCCAAGTACCTCATCTATACCTGGACCTGATTAGATGATGAGCTCCTAGACTTTGAGCTGTCATAATGGAGGACCTGGGAAAAGTATGAGTTTATTTTGCACGTGGGAATGGTATGAATTACTCTGGTCAAATGGGGGACTGAAATGATAGCTCAGCATCTTCCATCCCATGTGTTCTTTTAAAAATGTGACTAGGTGGGGAGTCTATGCTCCCACCCTCTGGCAGGCTTATGAAAAAATGATACCACGTGATTTCTGAGGGAAGGTCATAAACAACAGGCAACAGCTTTTGACATGCTTGCTGGACTCACACTAGAGCCCAAAGTGGTCATGTAAACAGTCTAATGGCCCTGAGCACGGAGCCCACACTCACCCAAGGAGAGACACAACGAGGTCCTGAAACTAAAAGCCCTGGCCAGCCCCAGCCTAGCTCCCTGCTGTTTCCACTCCATCCAGCATCTGACTGCAAACCTAAGAGATCCAGCGTGAAATCACTCAGCTGAATCCTTCCTTAACTCCTGATGCATAGAAAAATGGAGACAATAAATGATTGTTGTTTTAGGCCACAAAGTTTGGGGATGATTTGCAGCAGTAACTAACTGAAACACTCTGTTTCTGGTAGAAATGTAATACGAGTAAGTATAATTTAGATGAGACCACAATTTCATTTTCCATTCACCTGAACCAGAAATATTAGGTTAATAATGAAGAAAGTATACTAAATTTTTATTCCCCTGGAATTTGCAAATTTTTCAAACATTGCTTTTTTAAGGCATTGAGCTATTCACTGTATTCTGCTTTATTTACCTGAGTCACATTCATCATATCATTAAATATTCAGATGACTATTTCCTATCCCTACAAAACACCACTTACTTATAACTGTACTTAAATAAGACTGCAAACAATAAAACCATAAAATCAATGAAGATGCATGCTCCTTTATATTTTATTTACCATAAAGAGAATACAGCAAACACTGGAGTAAGGCTTTTTAATAATTTCTGATGTAAAGTTTAACACTTAAAATTATGTTTGCCCCCCACCCCCAATTCAACATGCAGATTTCATTTATTTCCAGATACAGTGATTCTAGAGCATTAGACTCTCTGGATAGTTTTGTAACAGAGCATCCTTGCCCTGTTAGTACAATTTCACAAACTGTGTACAATCATGGCATACTACCATCATTCAAAGAGTTCCCCCAAATGAATATTCACACAATATGAATATGAACATTAAAATGTAAGTTTTTAAGTTTTTAAGACATCCTCTTCATAAGCCAAACCACAAAAACCCAGGTTCTAGTTTTAAATGTGTTTATGAAGACTGCTGCTGAGCTCAAAGCATGCAGATGTTCATGACCACCTAGATGAAGCTGGATATTGAAACTCCTTTAGTAGGTCCAATGATGCAATTTTTCACTCATCCCAAGTATCTCCATATTTGTTTACTTTGACTAGGAAAAAGCACAAATAATTGATGATTCCAAATAGTAATAAGTAAAAGGCACTATTTTATGTTTGCTATTATTATGATTTAAAGTTATGGTTCTCTCTGATTTGAATAAATGCACATCAGAGTCAAACTGTAATTATAAAAGGGGGCTGGCTAGACTTTTGTGAACTGGAGGTTAGACATAAATTCTAATGCACTGTATCAAGACCTTTACGTAAGTATTAGATCTGCAATTAGATCTGCATAAAGAAAACACAATCCCCATTCTAAGGAAAACAGATTAGTAACTTGCCCAAGGTACAAGCTTAATCAAACAGGTAGAACCAAAGTTTGGACACAGTTATGTTTAGGTCCAAAGCCTGGGTGCCTTTACAACTTTACCGCCTAAGTGAGTGTGGTATATATTATAGCACATACAAAAAAGTTACCAGCAAATGAAAAGTAACAACAATAATAAACATTTGAATGTTGTTTTTCACAAAAATATAGTTATAGAAATGGTCAGATTTGATTAATTTAATCTCTCCCAGGAGCTGAAATACCAGTACAAGAAGGAAATGCTCTCCAATATTCTTGCATTTTATAAGAAATTATATTTTCTAACATGTTTTTCTGTCTTTTTTACTTTTACTTTTAGCCTCTCTTCTACATAGCCTTCACCTGTGAATTATAACTCTTCAGAAGTATTCATAACAATGTAAAGAAGCAGTTATCAAAATATAACTAGGGACCCCTTTCCCAAGACTCTTTCGGTAAGTCTACGAAGTCAAAAGTATTTTGTTATTATACCAAGATGTTATATAAACTTTCCCCTCATATTTTGCCTTTTCCCCTTGCTTTCCTTCCCTCATGTGTATAAGGCAGAGCTTCTGGCAGAATTCTCATGAAGCTACATGATGTGTGGTGACATCACTGCTCTGACAGCTAATTGAAAATGTGCTTAGGTATTTAAAGTTTCTGCCATAATTTCTAATTAGGTAAATACCAATAAATATAATCCACATAAACTGAAGCTGAAAACTTTTTTTTTTTTTGCGGTATGTGGGCCTCTCACTGTTGTGGCCTCTCCCGTTGTGGAGCACAGGCTTCAGATGCACAGGCTCAGCGGCCATGGCTCACAGGCCCAGCCGCTCCACGGCATGTGGGATCCTCCCGGACCGGGGCATGAACCCGTGTCCCCTGCATCGGCAGGCGGACTCTCAACCACTGCGCCACCAGGGAAGCTCGAAGCTGAAAACTTTTAAGTGACACTTTCTGACCTAGTGAATCTACATTGTACTGTCAAATTTCTGTCTAGATTCTAAAACAGAACATCCTAGAAAATCACGAAGTGTTTCATAACTTTTTTCTTTAAATTATATAAAGTGCCAAAAAAAATCAACTGTCTTTTTATAAAGAAAAAATTCTTTCACTTTACTGTGTCACAGAACTTTAAGACTGTTCACAGCCAAAAGCACAAATGTCCAAATTCAGCGAATGCCACACATCTACAATATTCCCTTTCCTTAGCCTTGACATACAATAGAAATGGTTACAAAAATGAGAAAACTAACTGCCTGCCCTCATGGAGCTTACAGTCTAAATCCTCAAATTAATTAGCAGTACAGAGTACTGGTAAGTCTTTACACATTACAGAGTAATGACCACTGAATGCATAAGGTTTACATTAAATTTTTTTTTCGGTACGCGGGCCTCTCACTGTTGGAGCCTCTCCCGCTGCGGAGCACAGGCTCCGGATGCGCAGGCCCAGCGGCCATGGCTCACGGGCCCAACCACTCCGTGGCATGTGGGATCTTCCCAGACTGAGGCACGAACCCATGTCCCCTGCATCGGCAGGTGGACTCTCAACCACTGCGCCACCAGGGAAGCCCTACATTAAATTTTTTATGACAAACATTAACAAGTATTATTGATTACAAATCTATTTTAAAGGTGTAAAAAACATCAATAACATGACAGAGGTGGATCAGTGTTATAAAACAGAATTGTAAATGAAACAACAACTGACAATTAGAAATAAAACTGGCTCTAAAGGAACGATCATAATAAAAAATACTAAGGATTTTAATTTATTTTTGCATCCTCTGTGGCATACTGACTCTCAAGAAGGTACCAGGAACTTATTCCCTCCTTTGATTTTTAAAGTAGTCAACAGAAAACCTTGAAACAATGACACATCCTCTAAAATTCCTCAAGAAAGACATCATAAAATTCTACATTGAAACAGCTTCAAACCCCTATTCAAAATGACCTCTTCTGTTAGTGGTAAATTTTTGGTATCAGAAAATTTACTTTGGGTAATGCACAGCTGTTCAAAAAGGACTTAAAAGAAACTGTCATTTAAAAAATCTGTATATATTAATTAATTATAGAGTAAAAGTACTGTTAAAAAAAGTCAAACTCATTTTTTGGAAATGCCCTAAAAGCTGGTTTGTAAGGCATATAACTCTATCTTGACTTCACAGATATTATATAAGAAAATCATTTTATTAATCAATCAGGATGCTGTGGTTCTGCCACAAGTGGCATTACAGCCACTAGGTCACCAGGTCTGCTTTTATGCAATAGATGCATCATTTGAAAAATGATATCAGTTCCCAGGGTGGCTTCTCATAAGGGAAAACAGTCAAATGTTTGTATACTTTCTACACTGTATTACAAAACTAGTCTTACCGTCTTAAATTATACTACTATTTGGACTTCATTATTTTCTAACACAAAATGGCCTTTGGAACACTTGAAAAAAGGAAGACCTAATAACTGTTAAGTAGCTATTCTCTAAAAAAAAATGTTATTTTGGTTAATTGCTTGAGGCATTAAATCACACGTTAGTATAATTAAAGTTTTTAACTAATGCTGCAGTTTCCAATCCTAAAGCGTAAAGTGATTCAGACTAGACTATCATACCTTCTTTTTTTGGCATTCTTTCCTGCATAGGCCTGACTGAGGGGTCAGTCTTATGTGTTAAAGTAACTTCATATGACTCTCTGTTCTTATTCCTTAATTCCTCATATGTTATATTTTTTCTTTTAGGACTTTCTTCAATGTTGGGGTCAGGTCCTAAAACAACAAACAGTTAATAAATGGTGATAAAAGGATGTGAATAAATCCAAAAGCAGCTACATTTTACAAATGCTCCTTACCTACAAAAAAAATAAAGTAAAACAAAGGATCACATTATTACCAGCATTCCAAAGGTACTGTATTTTCCCCAAGGTAATTATAAAACTGAAATCTACTTCCTCTTATACTTTCAAGCTGTTATTTCTAAAATTTAAAATATAAAAAAAAATTTAAAACTAACCATGGCCAGAAGAAGAATGGATATAATATAAACCAGCACAATTCACTCATTAAAATGCCAGTGTTCTAAACTGGGAAGTTATTCATACAGCTTATATAAGTAAACAGAAATACATTCTACTAGTGACAACTGAACAAAACTTGACATAGTAGATTTTATTTAGTAATATTTCCATAGTTAAATGTTCCTGTATCCAGAGTCCATATACGCAAACAACTCCAGTTATTAAAAAGATATTTATCTTACCCTCTTTATATTTAAATAAAAACACTTGAAAATAGCTATTGAAAAGTATTACATAGCCTTTAATCAGAGTATGCATCATTTTCATATTCAGGTCTAATGTATGCAATACTGAGGCAGAAAAAAGTGGCAACTTTTACCTGGAGAACCAGCATTTATTCTTTAGCTCTCCCAAAGAAAATCAAAGTATGATTATGTATTATCAAAGAGTCAAACACTGATATAAAAATAAGGAAATGGTTATTCTTAATACTGGTTGACAGGACCAAATATTGAACATAGTTTATAAAATAGACAGTCAGCAAGGAAGGCCATATAAACATTTTTAAAGAAATTAACTAGTGTTAACATAACATTCAGTGAACTACTTAACTTACAAAATCTAACAGACCACTCCAAAAGTAATATTTTTCAGAGGTTTTTAATGAGACAGAAATTGTGCCTATCATTTAAACAATGTAACCATATGAACTAAAATAATTTTTAAAAAAACAGTTTTTGTAAGTGGTACTATTGTGCAACTCAATGGTAAGGTCCCAGTGAATAATCACAATTTTCAAAGCAACATAACTATACACTGAATGCATTCAACTACAATCTTTTATTTTACTACAAAATATACTTGCACTGATACAAAGCACAGAGAATTTAAATTTCTAATTAGTTCTAATATTATATAGCATGGTTGAAAACAATATTTTTCTTGCTAAAAAAGAGAAGTATTAAAACTGTATACTGAGTTTAAAAGCACTTTGCATTTCATTAGTAGTAAGTAATTATTTAACTCATTTCCCTTCACCATAAATGATATTTTTTAAATTCTGAAGGGAACAGTATATACTAGATTAGTAGTGAGGAATTCTAGGTTCTCATTCCCACTCTGCCAACATTTAATGAATGTCCTTGGGCAAATCACTAAGCTTCTTTGAGTCTTGGTTTTCTCAATTGTGAAATATGGAAGTTTGAACTAGATGATCTATCACTAAAGTTCCTTCCAGGTCTAATACTTTTTCTTACCAAAAAGAAAAATATTTCATTGCTCTGAAATTCTGTGACAAATAATGAAAACATAAATTAGATAGAAGATTAGGGAGAATTTTTTCCACTTATAAAAGCCAAATGAAAATATCTTGCATTGTGTAGGGAGCATGATTTACTGTAAAGAGCTGGAAGGAACAGGAAAATGTAAAAAAGCGTTGATTTAAATCTAACTGTAACACACTACCTATAGTAAGTCTCATAGCAACTATGAAAGAATGCTTTCTGCTTTGAAAGATTAATAACTCTTTCAATTCCTGGTAAGAGAAAGCAGAGGACAAATAGGACTTAAACAAAAAGCGAGGATGTCCTGGTTAAGGGAGGACTGCAGCTGGGGCAAAGCAAAGGAGGCCACTGTGGGCCCATGTGGGGAACTAAGAGTGGCAATCTTGAGTTAAACAAGGGGGGTCAGAGTAGCAGAGCATGGACGGATGGATGGCTGCAGTGGAGGACTTAATTTGGGCCTTGCTGTAGTCTGTGGGCAGATACTAAAGGCCTTTTTGTCTGTTTTCATTTGGCAAAGAAATTATGTAATGTGGAATGAAATTTTCTAATGCAAATGCAAGGAAGGATGCAAGACATAGCAAGGAAAGAGTTGGTGCGTGGCTAGAATAGAAGTAGAATGGATTTGAACTTGGGAGACAGGGGAAATGGGAGATGCAGTGAGGGACAAGGAGAGCTGACTCTGGAGATAAAATAATGTCTTTAACCATTCTTCCTAAGCTGCCTACCTCCTTCCCTTTCTGACTAATCAGATGTCTTTGTTTCCAACCATTCAGGAAAAAAAAAAGTTAGTTGAGGACTAAGAGACTATCAACAACTTTCATCCACTTAAGAATCTCTTTAATTATCTTAACTTCCATTCTCTCCTGTCTCTTCAGTTAATACCCCCCTCACCAACCCAGACTCTTGCTCTAAAAGCAGCACTGTCCAATACAATTTTCTATAATGATGAGAATATTCTATATCTATATCTGCACAGTCCAACACAGTAGCCATTAGCACATACGGCTACTGAGCAATTGAAATGCTGCCAAAGCAACTGAGGAACTGATGAATTTTCAATTTGATTTGATTTTAATTAAACAGCCTCTTCTAGCTAATGGCTACTTTATACCCTGACCTACCTAGAACCCTTTCCACATCATTTGGAACCTTACTTGACCTATAACCAATGCCTCTCTTTCCACTATATCCCCTCCCTCCTTTTAACCTATATATAGAATCAAATCTCTCCTGTCTTCAACAAAAGAAACGAAGACCCAAATGTTCCTTTAACCTTGTTTATTCCCCATAGTTACTGGCTGATTGTACTTATTTCAAAGCACACGTTTTTAAATACTCTATGAGGTCGACAATCCCTTCTCCAAACCCTCAGAGTCAGAAATGCTTCAAAATTCAGAGTTTCTCAGATTTTAGAAAAACATTACCATATATATCCCTTATTACTTAATGTCCACTGAAGTAGCAATGAATAAGCAAACAGTATTTCTACAACAAAATCTAGAAAAAAATCGTATTAAGATAAACATTATCAATAGAGTTATACCAGTTTAGGTCAGGGCTTAAAATGAGTTCAGGTCAGATTTTTATCACTAATTTAATTATTTAAAAACCTGTTTTTTTAAAAAGCATTTTGGATTTTAGGATTTTAGGTAAGGAACTGTAAACTTGTATTTTCTGTTTTTAATTCATCTTTCACTGCAAATTAGACTGAAGAAAGCCAGCAAGGAAGGAAGCAAGAAAGCAAGCAAGCTAGCAAACATTTGTTGAGAGCCTATTACTTTCCAGGCATTACTTCTGATTTCTGTATTTCATCTCATTCCCAAGGTTCTTTAAGAAGGGTATTATCATCTCTATTCAAGAGATCAAGAAACGGCAGGGATCACAAATTACAAGTTACTTGCCTAAAGTTACAATAGCTAGCAAATGTCAGTAATTCATATCCAGGCCTTAATCCAAAGATGATGCTGTTTCACTTAACATTATGGGATCTTCACAACTAGTATTTACACAAACTTCACAAAGCACTTTCACATGGATTTTCTCACTTGACAACAGTTCTGTAAAGCAGGTAATTATTATTTTTCTCATATTACAAAGAAGCTAAGGTGGGCTTTAAGACCACACTACCAAGTGTAACATTTTTAAAGCCTCTCTGTGGCACAGTTTATCATTTCTTCTTTGCTATTTCACTAAACACGATTAGTATTTTCAATTAATGGAACATATTAATAATTTATCCTTATATTTCTGTATCTTCTAGCAGACAGAGAGTTTCTCAGGGCCAAGAACTAGGTCTTATTCATCTTTATTTCCATACCTAGCAGAGTGCCTGATACCTATTAGACCTCAAAAAATGTTGAATGAAGGAAGAATGAATTCAAATGAACAAAAGAGCAAACAAACATGCTGAGTTTAGGCTGATGGTGGAACATATAGGTGATATCCAGCAGAAAAGGTCATCAAATAAAGTTTATACATACGTTGGACCATAAAATGCTGAAATTCATTTCAAGAGAAGTTTCTACCTTGGGCAATATGATCAGTAATACCAGTGGGAGTAGATTCATTCATAGAAGCACTGAATGGGATTGGCTCATAATGAGGAAGTATCTCTCTTTCTATGTTGTCTGCTTCTGGGGATGTCACAAAAGATGAATGACCACTCACATTTGAGTCATATTTTGACTTTTGAGAATAGTACCTGTAAAAGAAAATCATACTGTATAAAAAAACACGGGTTATTGTCTATACCTTATTTAAAGAAGTGTGTTAAGGTATGAAAACCAGTCATTTTCTAAAGGAATCATATAATTTTAACATAGTTATTTAAAACAGTAAAATAAAGTCTGTTTCTGCCACAAAAACATTAAAAATATCTTCTGATCCACTTACACAACTTAAAAATTGTCACTCTTACTATAGAGAAGAGAAAATATATATCCAATTTTCTAATTATTAGGCTTTAGACATCATTGTAATGTGTTTAAAGTTCTTGGAAAGAAAAAGTACTTCAGATGAGAAAATATGTCCATTTCCCACATTAACTGGGAAGTTACTATCACAGGCAGCAGTCCATATAAACACTATTTTGCTGAAGTAGATGTAAGTAATACTAGCTTTCATGGGATTTATGCTGCTTGCCATTTATGATAGGACAATCTACCAAATCTACTTAACTACCTTATTATTTATTTACCTACCTATCAAGACAGACAGATTCATTTATCTATACTTACACAATTTCCCTACAATTGTAAACAACAGAAGGATTAAAAAGCTGAAATCTGTTAAGAGATGGGATTGATAATATTTGGGAATTCAAAAAAAAAAAAAAAAGTCGAAGTATAGTAACCAAATGTGTTTGACAAATTAAAATCTCTCATTTTGGGACATGAACTCCCAGTAGAATGCAACTCTATACTTAAAACAAAAGTAAACAAATCATGTTCTACTTTTGAAAACAAAATTAGCTTTAGCTTGCTGCAAAATGGCAAGTTTCAAATGTTCCTTCAGTTAGGCCATGTTTCCTGCCCTCAATTACGGCAATATCTAGTTATAATTTTTTACCTAAAATGAAAAACCTTTAATAAGATCTGAATGGCCTACCCAGTTGGTGAAGATCGTCGTGTCTGTCCTGATCGTAAAGCTTCTCCAAGAGGGGAATTCTCAAGATTCTTGAACTTCTCTTGGCAAGTTTTCACATAAGAAAGCTTTCCAGCAAAGTATCCCATGATGCAAGCAACTTTTAGTAAAAATAAACAAAAAGTGTAACTCGCTATGCCTCTTTAGACAAAAACCTTTTCTAAAAGAACGTTTTAAAAAATGTCGTTCTTGGGCTTCCCTGGTGGTGCAGTGGTTGAGAATCTGCCTGCCAATGCAGGGGACACGGGTTCGAGCCCCGGTCTGGGAGGATCCCACATGCCGCAGAGCAACTAGGCCCGTGCACCACAACTACTGAGCCTGCGAGCCACAACTACTGAGCCTGCGTGTCTGGAGCCTGTGCTCCACAAGAGAGGGTGCGATAGTGAGAGGCCCGCGTACCGCGATGAAGAGTGGCCCCCACTTGCTGCAACTAGAGAAAGCCTCCGCACAGAAACGAAGACCTAACACAGCCAATCAATCAATCAATCAATAAATAAATAAAATGTGGTTCTAAATATGTCTTTGGTGTGGAAAAACTGGGATTTCCTAAAATAATGGTAAAAGTACCATATTAAATCACATTCAGAGTTCACAGAAAGATTCGGTAGATATAATTCACTTTCACAAAATAAAATAAGTTAAAATAAAGTTGCTATAAGATAAATTCTACTTTACTAATTACTTTATTAATACAGATAGGAAAAATGTGGTAACAGCATAATGGAATGAGGAATCAAAACAATACAGTTCTAGCCTGGTTACAGGGATTTAGGCCATTTCATTCCTTATAAAATGGGAATCACACTATTTGCCCAGCTAATTTCATAAGATTATTTTTTAAATCAGGTGCAACAAATGCCTTCAAGTAATATATTATGAAGTGTACCTAAATATGGCTATTGTTGCATCTTTATTCAATAGAGACTACCCTGGAAAGATTCATAGAAAGCCTCAGGTACTCTTTTTCAGGGCAATTTAGTATCTTTTCTATCAACCATATTATAAAATGTAAAGAAGCTATGCTTAAAAATGTAAGTTATGTTTATTTACTGACTGTAAATTAAAGAGGTTTTAAAAAATTATGCTTAATTTTAAAATACACTTTATTTTGATTAATCAGAATAGCTGGACAACTTTCTTTCCTCACAGACCAAGAGACCTTACTTTCAAATTTTATATCTTTAATTATATAATTTAAATTATTATATCTTTAATATAATTTAAAAAATATAATTATTTAACAAAATAATTTAAAAATAATAGTTCTATTGCATTATAAAAAGAGAAAAAAAAGCCCCTTTCAAGTAGCTCATGATTTTTAATGCTAACAATAAAATGCCCAAGTAGTCCATTTGATGAAAAGCTTAAACAAAATGATTTGTCAAAACAAATAACCAAATAACTGTTATTAGTAACACAAAACATTTGATAAAAGCTAGTTATTTTACTCAGGTAGAAAAGCTAAGAGAACTAGTATTGTTCATACTTACATATAAGTTTAGGGATGGAACCATATTTGGGATGACTTGAAAGGATTCCTAAAGATAAAACAGTAAATATTTCTGAGTAACACTGTTCCATTTACATAATTAAGATGTTTTATCTTTTATTGAGGTAAAAGAAAAGCTTTATGCCAAGTTTATGCTAAGAGTATATAAGAGAATGGCACAGAAATTATGGTAAAAAATACAAAGAAACTACTTCTGCTAGTCATTATCTGGTCTTTCATAATGTGAGACAAAAGTAGCAATACGTTTAGCAGTGCAGTATAAAGTAAGATGTATCTATTTCTCAGCAGCTTTGAGAGACCCACAAAGATACAAGGAAAGATCAGTACAGATGATCTTTAAACATCTGATAACATTAGCTCTTTCCATAACACCAAAGAAGTCTGAAGCTATTTAAAAGAGAATTCAACATCAAGAGAAACATGAAGAAATCAAAAGACTCTAATCTATTACAATAGGTGAATTTAGCAAGATCACTTGATACAAGGTCAATATACAAAATAAAATAAAAACAAAAATGAAAAAATCCACTATATACTGGGAACAAACAAAACCCCCAATATTTTAAAAAATACAATTTATTATAGCACCAAAAAACATCAAAGCCCCAGTAACAAATCTAATGAAAAACATGAAAGATCTTGAAAACTACAAAATTAACTGAGAGAAATGAAAGCTAAGTAAATGGAGAAACACACCATGTTCATGAACTGAAAGATTAAATATTGTAGGGACTTCCCTGGTGGCACAGTGGATAAGACTCCACACTCCCAGTGCAAGTGGCCCGGGTTTGATCCCTGGTTCGATCCCACATGCATGCTGTAACTAAGAGTTTGCATAACGCAACTAACACCCAGTGCAACCAAATAAATAAATATTTCAAAAAAGATTAAATATTGTAAAGATGGTAATTCTCCACAAACTCACCTATAAATTCAATGCAATCCCAATTAAAATCAAAGAAAGTTTTTACCCAAATTGAAAAGCTTATTTTAAAAATCATGTGGAAACACAAAGGGTCAAGAAAAACCAAGGCAATATTGAAGAACATAACGGAGAACTGACTACACCAGATATCAATATCTATGATAAAACTATAGTAATTAAGACAGTGTGTTGTAAGTACAAGAACAGATAAACTAATCAAAATCAGAAGAGTCTAGACACAGACCCCCCCACACAGTCACTTGATTTATGTATGACAGAGGTAACATTGCACTGCAGTGAACAAAAATTAGTCTTCAAAATATAGTGCTGGGTCAACCACATATCTGTACGAGGGAAATATGTATCAAAACTAGAAACTACACTATCATCAATATACGAAAGGATGGATAAACTGCTGACATATTCACACAGCAGAAAACTATATGCAATGAGAATATATAATTTACAACTACATGCTACAATGTGGATGAATCCAGTGATGTGCTGGTAAACCAGCTCTCCAAATAAAAGGCCCTGATTTGTAGTGTTAGTCGATTTGTGATGAAATACTTGCCCCATGACCAATTTCAAGCTACCAATGGTTTAAAAATTGGCTTGCCAAGTTCCTGAAATTTTAAAAATCAGCTCTCCGGAGCTGGTACAAGCCAGTTTTAGCATACTACTGGATGAATCTCACCATGTTGAAAGAAGGTACACAAAAGATTGTTGTCATGTATATATAATTTTATGATTTAATTTTATATAAAAAACAGACAACAGATTTATGCTGTTAGCCTCAGTTCCTTCATTGTATAAATGAACAGAGATGATGAGAAGAAAAGGGAGGATGGTAACAATATCTACATTTATACAAAAAAGTCATTCCTTTATTCTGTCACCAAATAGCTACAGACCACTTACAACATACAGGCACTACACCCTAGGAAGTAGGAATATAACAGTAAACAAGACACTCTCTTTACCCTCAGAGTTTAGTCTAGAGAGCGAATGAAGACAAAAAGAATATGGTGTGATGGTTGCTATGCATCCACTCAAACAGAGGCACAAATCGAAGCTATTGCAGGTTGAGTTCCAGACCACTGCAATAAAGCAAATATTGCAATACAGCAAATCACATAAATTTTTGGGTTTCCCAGTGCATATAAAATTTATGTTTACACTATACTATTAAATGTGCAATAGTATTGTCTATAAAACAATGTACATACCTTAATTAAAAAATACTTTGTGTTTATAAACGCTAACCATCATCTAAGCCTTCAACAAGCTGTAATCTTTTCGCAATAGTAACATCAAAGGTCACCGATTACAGATCACCATGACAAATATAATGAAAAAGTTTGAAATGTTGCAAGAATTACCAAAATGTGACACAGAGACACAGAAGTGAACAGATGCTGTTGGAAAAATGGTGTCGATAAGACTTGCTCAATGAAGGTTGTCACAAATCTTCAATTTGTAAAAAACACAGTATCTGTGAAGCTCAATAAAATGAGGTATTCCTGTATTTGAGTGTCTACTACGTGCACTATGCCCTCTGTCAGGTGCCAGAGACAGCCCATATTCTACAAGGAAGTAGCAAGAATGGAGGCAAATACATTTATTGAAGCTAATGTAATACTCTTGGCAACAAGTGGTTGCATTAACTACAACGGGAGTGCAAATGGGGACAGTTTACAGAAATATTTAAGAGCTGTACTAGAGAACGGACATTTGTTCGACAAAGCAGGTAAAGGATAGAAGTGAAAAATAATGTCTGTTTCCTGGATGGAGAGTAATGCCATTCAGACATAGGGAAAATGGAGGAATTAATTTATGGAGAAGTGAATTCAGTTTGGGATTGAACTTGAGTTCATTCTGAGGAGCCTGCAGGAGGGTCATCCATGTGGAGATATGCAGAATATGATTCTGGAGCAGATTATCTAGGTTAGAGATAATGACGGGGATTTAGAGCAATAAATGGTCACCAAAACCCATATTATTGCTGGATACTATATAGACTAAAAACTCAAAGGCAAAGTAAAACTCTGAAGAACAACACAAGTGAAGGAAGAAAACCCAGACTACAATGTAAGTACCAAGAGGTCGTGGGTTTTTGTCTTTCAGTGCTATATACCAAAAACAGTGTATAGTGCTTATCAGACACTCAAAAAACATATGAAAAAAATGGAGAAGTTGCCTGAGACAGGAGAAAAACCAGAAGAATGTGCTGTAATGGAAGCCATGGGAAGAGAACATTTTAAGGATTGGTTAAAGTTGTATAATGGTCAAGAACAAAAACTGTCCATTGAATTTAAGCAACAAAGAGGTTGTACTGGTAAGTGTTTTAGTACATGTCAGACTATATGCACAATCTATGACACAGACTGCAGTGGGCTGAAAGAAATAAAAAGTGAAGTGCTCGGGACTTCCCTGGGGGCACAGTGCTTAAGAATCTGCCTGCCAGTGCAGGGGACGTGGGTTCAATCCCTAGTCCGGGAAGATACCACATGCCTCGGAGCAACTAAGGCCACGTGCCACACTGAGCCTGCGCTCTAGAGCCCGTGAGCCACAACCTGAGCCCGCGTGCCCCAACCTGAGCCCGCGTGCCCTAGAGCCCGTGCTCCGCAACAAGAAGCCACTGCAATGAGAAGCCTGCACACCACAACCAAGAGTAGCCCCCGCTCGCTGCAACTAGAGAAAGCCCGCACGCAGCAACGAGGACCCAACGCAGCCAAAAATAAATAAATATATTTTTTTAAAAAAGTGAAGTGCTCATTCATGAAGTCTGGCTTCAAATGCAAGACATCTAGGAGCAACTGTAAAGGGATATAAAAGAAAATTTTTCTTTTTTATGTTGTCAAGTTAGGAATGACCTGAGCATGTTTAAATGTTTTGACAGAAAAGGATTGAGTAGAGTGGGAATAGCTAAGACTATGTAGAGTATGACCCTGTGGATAAAATCATACACAAAATGTTAGGCGTTTTGATTAAATGCAAATTGTTTTGGTGGATTCTGAACTCCTTTTCTAAAGTCTCTCTCAATTTTTTTTTTTTTGAGATTGACTTATTAAAACACCTCACCCCCCAAAAAATAAGAACCCAGTACAGTTTCAACAATACTGAAAGCCCTTAATGCTGGGAGATAGTTACATGAGTGACATATGACTCAATATTCTTTTCTGTGTTTTTTACTCAAAGTATCAACACCCCAACAACAAAACAACCCTGACAAAAATATAAAGGTAACATGTGACACACTGAATAGAAAATGTTATTCCACACATCAGGTTAAGTCATTTTCAACAATTTATCCTTTCCAAAAAATGGATTATAAATTCCACTGAAAGGCTCCAGGCTCAGTCACTATGAACAATTACAGAGAAAGATGTTTATCACTGTTGTTGCTCATGGCATGACTTTTGCAAATGAAATCAGAGGCACAGATCACCACTGATGTCAAGTCAAATAATCACCAGATGGTGACTAGGAGTCCAAGAGGATTTTGGCTCCTGACAGAATAATCTGTCACCTCAGTACTACGTCCTGATATTTTCAGTAGGATTCATGTGAAGCAGTTACACTCCAATAAAGATGTACTAAAATAAAGTAAAATAAAATAAAAGATGTGTGTGTAACTAGAAAAAGGGAATTTCTCTGGATTGGTTATGTGTATAACTAGCTACATGTAGGAGCAAAGCATTCCCAAGCCAGGGAAAAAACCCAGTAATGGTATGATTTTACTGTTGAAGATATAAGGTCTAAGTGAGTAGGTACAATCTGACCCTTCCAATTTTTACTGCTTCTGCCTTACCTTCAAGCTGTCCAAAGTCTCCTACTCTACGTAAGCCCCAAAGTTCCAAAATTTTCTCTTCTTTGTAACCTTTTCAAAATTACCATTTCTCCTGGTTCTACCTTAGCTATATGTTTTCATTCCTCCCTGCATGACTTTGCCACTCTAGCCATGTCAGTCTCCTGAATGTCCACCCAAATAGTCATGCTTATTATTCTGATAACCAGGTCCCCCCTTCCTGAGATATTCTTCCATCTCTTTTAATCTAAATCCTGCCCATCTTCAAAACCCACTTCTTTCAAGAAATTTTCCTTCATTACAGTACCTCTGCAGAGATCTTCTTTGAAAACCTACAGCTCTTGGAGTCTCTACAAAACTTAGAAGCTTATTAAATATTTAAATTATATTCTCCATTTGCTTCAACACTGTATTCACATTGTTTCCTCACATGAACCACTAGCAACTCTTAATTTCTTTTGTATAATCCACCCCTGCCCCCAGGTCTAGCTCCAATCATTAATGACTGACAAGACTAAGATAAATAAAATGGGCAGTAAAATAACAGACACTATAATTTCTCCAGTCCTAAGTTTTTCCTTAAAAGTAATGTGACTAGGGACTCCCCTGGTGGCACAGTGGTTAAGAATCCTCCTGCCAATGCAGGGGACACAGGTTCGAGCCCTGGTCCGGGAAGATCCCACATGCTGTGGAGCAACTGAGCCCATGCGTCACAACTACTGAGCCCGCGCTCTAGAGCCCACGAGCCACAACTACTGAAGCCCGCGTGCTACAACTACTGAGCCCGCGTGCCTAGAGCCCATGTTCTGCAACAAAAGAAGCCACAGCATGAGAAGCCTGTGCACCACAACGAAGAGTAGCCCCCACTCGCCGCAGCTAGAGAAAGCCGCGTGCAGCAACAAAGACCTGACGCGGTCAAAAAAAAATAAAAAAAAGTAATCTGAATAAAATGTCTGTTTCACACTATAGAAACAATTCTAGTCTATAAAACAAGTTAGTCCTAAAAGACAAATAAGAGTATATATACAAATAAGAGTATATATCTTGATTTGTTTGCCTTTTTAAAATTCCTGTCACAGCAGCACATTGTAATGAGGTTCTTTGGGAATTCTCCAAACAAAAACAAAATTTTACCTCAAAAAATCCTTCCATTTCCCTCCAAAACTACTTTTTCTCAACTAGTTGTGTCAATACTACTAAGTACTTCATACTGCTAATATGAAAAGGCTAAAACTTCCTATCTTAGTAACATTTTAGGAGGAGCTAGTTAAAGAACAGTTTTCTAGAATATATAAAGGCCATCCTAAGGTAACCATCCTTTTCTGGAATACCTTCTAATTCCCATAAATTTGTAACTTATTTATTGCAAAATAAATGTAATGAATATTTCTACTGCTTACATTACTAAATTTAAAGATGCAGAGAATGATACATTTAATACCTAATCTAAACTCAACTTCACTATTTAAACCAATAGAATTTTGGACAAGGAAGGACCCTCACTCCCCCCATTATTATAAGACAAAGCTGGTTGAGGGAGCTAGGGAACTCCTAGTCTTTAAACTGGTACAGAAGAATCAGCTGGAGCTCTAACTCAAAGACTCTGATTCAATAGGTCGGAGATGGGGCCCATGAATATGCATTTCTTATAAGCTCCTAGGTGATAAGTTGTATGGATGGTCTACCTAGACCAGGTTTGTCTCTCTGCCTTCCTGTAAACTACCACTGGCTTTTAGTTACTTTCTTGCTCTTATAGTGTCAATGTTGCTACAGTGCTACAGTTAATGGACATCAAATTCTCAAATTTGATATGTGAGTCTGGGTTCATGGAGACAACTCTTCTGATGTTGTAATAATTTTTTAGTGATAATTTTTAGTATGATACATTACCATATGTCCTTTATCTAAAGATCAGGAAAATAACACATAAAAACATGATGGTATCCAAAGTGCTAAACAAATTCAAAGTTTAAAATATTTACCTTTACTAATCAATCCTTGAGTAATCAACATACTTGTTGCAGCCAAAGGTACAGCTATAAGGGGAAAAAAAATTTGTCAACACCAACAAAAGGAAAACATTTTGTCTGAGTTCATTAGGATAGATAAATGTATATCAGTAAAACCAGCTACGAAGTTATGTTGCAAAATTAAGATCTTTAAAAGAGATTTCTCCACTTTTCAAAGCTGTACTGTATATACTCAGGGAAATATAAAACGTATTTTAAATTTAAGAAAATATTACAAATTATTAAACAGTATAATTTAAGAGCTACCCAGATTTAGGATCTAAAAAAGCCATTCACTAATACCATCAATTAAAACAACATAGAAATAGTGACCTAAAGTTGTTTCCGGAGTTAAAGGGGGAAAGAATTAATGATGAGGGAAGCAAGAAGCATATTACAAACTGCTAAATTCCATGTACCATGCTAAGTGCTTTCGGTACATTATCATTAATTTTTACCACATCTCTATAAAATAGGTATTATTATTATTACTATTTACTATTATTACAGATAAATAAACTGAAGCTTAGAGATGCTAAGTACTTTGCTCAAGGCCACACAGCCACTTCAACGACAGATTCCAGATTCCAAAGAATTATGTCTGCTACTAGATCTCAAGTTTTATTACACTGAGTGAACCGACACAGAAGACGTATTATTTGCCCAAAATCATATGTGATTGGGGCAAGAATTAGAAAACATATATTTTAAATACTAATGCTTTCTCTTAAACCAGTGAATTCTGTGAAACTAAATGAAAATATGACATACATATGCATATTAACCCAGAGTGAAAAATCCAAAGCTCTCATCATAATCTCAAAGGGGCTCATAATTTAAGAAATCAGTCTTCTACACCCACAGTGCCCAACAGAATTTTCTTTGATGATGAGAGCAGTCTATATCTGTGTTTTCCAGTCAGGTAGTGTGCAGGAAAGATTTAACATAACAGCTCTAAAACTGCTTTCCTTACAAAAGCCTGCTTTCAAGGGTGGTCCTTAGCTTATATTTGGGAGCTTGACTGGTAAACTGATATAAATCTTTACCTGAATGATAAGTGGCTCACTCTGCCCAAACTGCTTGTACAAATACAGTTCATACTGAACACTTCCTTTCCTTCTGGGAGTCTGGAATTTTGTTACCGGCTAGGCTGAGGGTGCCCATGTGGCGAGACCCCGACAAAAACCGTGGGTGCCGAGTCTCTAATGAGAATCCTTGGTAGGTAACACTTCACATGTGTTACAACAACATGCAACTGGAGAAATTTAGCACGTTCTTTCTGTATGACACCACTGGGAGAGGACTCTTAGAAGCTTGTGCCTGGTCTCCTCTGGATTTCACCCACACTCCTTTCCCTTTGCTGATTTTCCTTTGTATCCTTTCTGTTGTAAATTATTTTAAACTGAAATAGCTACATGTGGCTGCCACGTTGGAGAGTGCAGTTTCAGACTAGGGGTTGGGAAATGCTCTGTAAAGAGCCACATGGTAAATATTTTAGGTTTTGTCGGCCACACAGTCTTTGTCCCAACTACTCATTTTAAAGCAAAAGCACTGAGACAATCCATAAACAAATGAACACAGCTGTGTTCCAATAAAACTTTATTTATGGATGCAAAAATAGGAATTTCACATGTAATGAAATCTTTTGCTTTTTTCAATATTTAAAAATGTAAAAACCATTCTTAGCTCATAGCCATACAAAAACAGATTTGGCCCTTGGGCCGTAGTTTGCTCATCCCTGGTCTAGACCGTACATGGGCAACTTAAGAACCAAAATCATTAAACATCTGAATTATTAATATTCATGATTAAAATCCTTAACTCGGGAATAGGGCATTAGCTTTGCCATCAGACACAATTTGCAGAAACCCTAAGGTTTAAATCCTTGCTCTATTACATACTAACAGATTTTACCTTTGCTGGAAGAACGATCTAATGTTAGTTGGTTAAAATGCCTTCATATACTATTATTTAAGGTTTTTCAAAGGATAATCTTTTAAAATTATAGCATCAGTACAATTTGCAATCATTTTTCTCCTTCAGCTTGGTTCAAGGACTGCAACATGAAGAACTGAAGAATCATATAAAGGTAAAAGGCAATGAGTTCATTGGCCATCTCTACAATGGACAATAATTTCCCCATTGCACTTCTTAGGTCAAGATGGCACAATGCAAACAGTAATAGTCTGGTTAAGGAGATTCAAGTACTAGTTCTGCCATTCATCACTATGTCTTTGCATAAATCTCTTAACTTCATGTTATAAAGGGTAATGGATTAGAACTAAGGTGTCTTTCCAACTCATATATTGTCACAGAAAAAGAGAATGGTAAAATTCAAAGAGACTTCAGAGATTATCTAGTCTTCATCCTAATCAGAGTAAACTGATATCCAGAAAGAACAAGTCATTTGCTCAAAGCAACACAGATGGTTAGTTTGTGGTAGAGCTTAGATCAAAATCCAGGTCTTCTAACTCCCAAGTCAGTAGCCTTTTCCACTGTACAATGACTCCCATTCCAGAGCCTATTAAATAATGTTTCTTTAGGCAAATCAATAACACTGCTGACCAAATGCTACTTTATATTATGACCATGGTCCCACTCATATCCAACACAAGGACCCCTAAAATTCCTTTAACTCTTCTCTTACACTAGCAAAACGCTTCTCTAAACTCATAATTGGGCTGCCCTGGTGGCGCAGTGGTTAAGAGTCCGCCTGCCGATGCAGGGGACACGGGTTTGTGCCCCGGTCCGGGAAGATCCCACATGCCACGGAGCGGCTGGGCCCGTGAGCCATGGCCGCAGAGCCTGAGCGTCCAGAGCCTGTGCTCCGCAACGGGAGAGGCCACAACAGTGAGAAGTCCGCGTACCGCCAAAAAAAAAAAAGAATAAACTCATAATTGTTTTCAATCGAAACTTTTACTTCATTAATCACAATAGCACTAACAGCCATTTAATAGCTTAACACTTATAATAAGTTAAATTGAATTAATTAATCCCATGAGATAGGTTAATATTATCCCCACTTAACAGATAAGTAAACTGAGGCATACAGACATCAAGAACTTCTCCAAAATCTCACAGCTAATATGTGATGGAGCTGTAATTTGAATCCAGAGAGTCAGGCCTCAGAGTCTATGCCCTTATAAGTCACTACACTGTCTCATTCGGAAACCAGTAGTACACATGTATGAAATATTCACAAAATAAAAGATGCATGAAACAAATATGAATTCATACACCTTCTCAGCAATTCCAGAGGTGGAGAACTATTGTAACATACAATACACATTAAACTAAGCCTTTTATGTAGATTCTTTCATTGTCTGTATATCTGGGCAGATACAACTAGTTGTACTCCTTTTCATCCTTCTAACCCATTCTGCACACTGCTAACTAATGTTCCTTTAAAAAATTTACATATCATCCCCTTGGCCCAAGAACCTACAATATATAATGAATCAAACTTTTAACTCCTTGCTATTATGTTTATTTTCTACCCCCAACAAAAGACCTCTGCTCCAATCCCTTCAGCCTCAAGGCTCTAGCAGAGATCAAGTTATTGTAGACTTTGCATTTGCTAACTATCCCTTTCATCTAAATGCTCCTCCACCATTCTTCATTTGCCTGAAGTCCTATTAGTTGTTAAGTCTCATTTGTTTAATAAAGGCTTTTTAACTAAATCAATTCCAATTAATTTATCTTTTTAAAATTCCTATTGCTGTTATGCACTTAATCTTTCTCAGTGTTTCATGAGTTAGCTTTGTCTCAACTACATCATAAAACTACTTTAGGACAAAGACTTCCAAGCACAGTACCTTACATACTGTATGCATAAATACCAGGTGACTGATCCTTGTCACCCCCTCCATCCTGCTTTTTTTTTTTTCATCCTGCTTTTTTGTTAGAATTACCTTCTTACCTGAAAGGACTGCAGTGACCTCATGAAGCAACAGGGTTCTATTCAAAAGGAAAACTATGTTTTGTGTTGCTTTCAACATTCTTTGTATTTAAAAAATAAAATCCTCATGTATATGGTCTCTAGTTAGAAATCAAGAGCTGGTAGCGTAATACCATTTCACAACGATAGAACAGAAACCAACCAGTTTTTATCATATAATGGTTAAAAGTTTAAGAGTTAAAATCATAAGCTTGTTTCAGACAGACCTGGCTTCAAGTCCAGACACCACTGCTTACCAGCTGTGGAACACTAGATAATTCCTTTAACATCTCTAAACCTCAGTTTCTTCACCTGTAAAGTGAGGGTAATAGCAATCAACCTTATTGGGTTATTTTTATATAACCCATGTACACTCAGTAAATGCTATTACTATTACCAACAAAAATACTTCAGGGTCTTGGAAACAGTTCTAGAAATTATTACTTTAAGATGCACACAATTCTGATCATTTCATGATATATGCAAATGTCAAACCACTACATAGTACACTTGAAACTAACATATTATCATACATCAACTACAATTCAATTTAAAAATTTTAAACAAAGAAATAAAACGTGTTCAACTCTATTTCTTTAATCAACCTCTTTTACCAATAACCACACTAATGCCAAAAGTCTGCCCATTTTTTCTATGTGAAATCATTATAAGTTCAGGTACTAAAGGTCAAATTTTGTTGATTAGAAAATTTAACTTACATCTGAACCAGAAGCTTTCATCACTGCATTCTGCAAAGACTCTTCTTTCTTCCTCTGTTGGAATGTAATCAGCCCCTATGTCTTTTCACCAAGGAAAATTGGCAAACATTAAAACACCCATGGAAAAACTAAGTCTAAAAATACCTTAGTTTAAACATTAACAAAGTATACCTTTTTTTTTTAATGAAGTAATGGAATAAGTGGCTTGTAAACTTTTAACAAATTTTGACTTCAAACATAGAATTAGTGCTACTGTTCTACTGGCTATGTAGTCAGGACTGCCTACAAAGTGGGCTGGGTCCAGTGCAAAATTAGAATTTGGGACCCTCTGTTCAAATTATTAAGAATTTAAAGATGCCACAGTAGATCATTAATGGGTCCCTGTATAACTGCACAGGTCACACACCCTTGAAGCCAGCCCCGTGGCTACTGTTATTCAAGGCAGTGAAGATTTCTCTACATAAAAAGTGCTTCTAAATGTAAATACTTAATTGATAGTTACGGGGAATTGGTCTTCGAACTTCTGCATTCGGCTCTCCAAAATCAGCCCTTCCATTCATCTTTCCTGCATAGAAAACATTTCTTGTTAAGTATTAGAAACGACTGAGATTGGCCAAAGTAAATCAAGATATAGCATTGTAAAATTACTAGTCTACGTGGCAACCAATCAACAAATATTTACTAAGCACTACTACATCTGAAGTACTTAAAAAGCTGCCTAAATAAAAAAGTCACAAACCTATTAACTATTTTAGAACTAGTCACTAGGTCCTGTAATTGAAAAAAGATGCCTTATAAGTATTTATCAACTGATTATATCAAGTTAAGATAACAAAAGGTTACCAATTTTTTTAAAAGACATATTTTTCCTCTGGAGGCTGGTTTATTTCACATTATCCTATGTTTGGATTCTCTCAGAAATATACGCCCAATGATTAGGATAATTCTCCAAATAGAGGAAGAAAAATCCCAAGTCTTTTCTGGGCTTCCATTTTAAAAAATGAAATAATCATCAGGAAACCCCCTCTACAAAACAGTACTACAAAAAAATGAAATAACTAAGACGTCATATTGTTCTCCCTGTGGTGGGAAGCTAACAGCACATTCCGTAGCCTCTAAACTTTCCTCCCTCCCCAAACAGACACCTAGAAAAATATACAAGATATAAAAATGCATAGCATTTCAAGAACATACACTTTATTTATCATTATTTTTAACCCATGCGTCCGACCTTAAGAGACCAATAGATTAGACAGCTACGCATTTTACAGAATGTTCACACAGGATCGTGTTTACTCCCATCTTAAAAACAATGTAAATGAAAACAGGAAACGTCATACGCGATGAGAATAGCAACTGCGGCCCTTCCACATTTCACTTATTCAATAACTCATCACTGAGGGCCTACTACATCCCAATCAATCCCTTCGCTAAGAAACAAGATCAGAAAGGGTAAATGAATTCATGGATGGATGGAGACTGCTTAATAAACTACTTACACCCTAAAACAAACGTAAAAGAAAACAATGGAAACCTCTTACTTCTCCCAACAGAGAGACTGCCAGGGTTGACAAGACCCCTTCACACAACATCATTTTAATCTCCTAATCCCAAAGAAAAAAACCGCATTAAGAGACCGTCGATTCCTGCACCCCATCCCCCGCCCACCGCGTCTCCCACCTGCAACACCTACGCACATCCGTCACCATGAATTTCTCCCATCCACACCCCCCAGGCACGCTCCCTCACCAACCCTGGTCACAGGCACCCAGGAGCCCGAGACCCAGAGGATCGCGATCGGCCCACCCTTGCAGGCGGGAAAATGGCGGAAGGTGCAAGGGAGCGGCTGCCCGCGCAGAGGTGGTGAGTGGGTAGGTGGGGGGCGGAACGGGGCTTTCTGCGTCACCTTACCCACCTCCCGACGACAGCGGCGGGCCACAGCGCGGCGAGCCCGGACGACCAGGGGCCGAAGGCCCAGAGGGGACCCGAAAGGGGTCGGTGGGGGGAGGGAAGAGGGGGGCAGGAAACGCGCAGGACCACAGCTGCGTTGGGGGTGGGGAGCGGTCAACGACGCGACCGCTTAGAACTCACCCAGATACGAGCTCAAAATGACCGCGACCCGGAAGCACTGGCGACCTTCGGAAGGAAATGACGTCAAGACCTCCTTGCGGAGTCTAAAGGCGAACAGCTTCGGAATATACGCGTAGGCCTGTGTTAATCTTCGCCGTCCTCCTCGGTTTGTTCCTCCGCCCTCCCCCCCTCCCGGCGGCGCTCACGAGCTGCACTGCGGCTACGCGTTCGCCCACCGCGGACCCGAGCCCCACCCCCCCATACCCTTCCTGCACCGCGGAGGCTTTGCTTTAGGCAGTTGGGACGTGCTGCCTTGATCTTCCAGTGACCGGCTGGCAGGAAGTTCTGGAAGCCCCTTTTATCCGCTTGTTGAGAGCAACTTTTCTTAGCTTTCTCTGCTTTTAGAATTTACGTAGTTCATTTATTTTTTTGAGCCTGTAGGCTAAGTAGTAGCGAGTAATTATTAAACATGCGCACTTGGCTGGCTGACTTTTGAGCCTAGCTTCTCCCTAGTTCTAGAAACCTCAGGCATGGTACGTTATCGCTCTCTCTGAGCCTCAGGTTTTTCTCATCTGGAAAATGGAAATACGCCCTACCTCATAGAGTTGTTAGGATTAAAGCAACACACCTAAACGAGGCTTTAGCGCTCAATGTTCTCTATTAATGGAAGAGTTTGTATTTGAGTGCGGGGCTCCGGGCTTCTGTTGGTCAGACCGTGCTGCAGCACTCAGCCACCATTCATTCATTCTACAAATATTTGTTGAGTGCCTGCTGTGAGCCAGATACTGAAGGTTATTGGTCATTCAACAGTGAACAGTCGGCCCTATCCGTTTGTTTGATTAACTCCGAAAAACCTCTCCGATATCTTTACCTCTTACTGAGCCCCACTGTCAACATCCTCATTGCATCTTTTTCACTGCCTCAAATCTATTCACCCACAGACATATTTCAGAGAGACAGCCCGTGGTGATGGATCTGAAACACAAATCCAATCCTGTGGTTGCTTCCTTAGCGCCTTTTGATAGCTCCCATCATGCACAGAATATCATGCCCTTTCATGGCTTGGCCTCTGTCCTCTTGAGCCTCACTTTCTTCTATTTTAGTGTTCACTGTAGAAACGCAGCCTGCAGCCTTTTGTACTCACAGTTCCCTGTGTGCTGTTGCTCCTGGCACAACCATCTTTCCTGCCTTGTCAATGCTATTGATATTTCGAATCCTGTTTTTCCATTACCTCCTTTGTGAAGCCTTCCCTGAAACACACCCTGAGAATTAATTACTCCTTCTTCTTCTACCTCTTTACTTTGTACATACTTCTGTCAAGGCAATGTTGTTCTGCCACTGTATTGTGATCTTTGTGCTTACTTCTGTCTCTGTTACAGAGCTCCTTTCAGACGGAGACCTTGGCTTATAAATCGTTATACTCCCAAATAAGATCATCAATATTAATAATATTCATTTTGCTCCTGGGACATGGTAAGCTGGTTCTGGGCTCAGGGCCTTTGCAGTGGCTGTTCCTGCTTCTATAACACTGTTCCTCCAAATGGTCACATGTCTGTCGTTGCACCAGGTGTCACCACATCCGAGGCCTTCCCTGATCACCCAATTAAAATAGTTCCCCAGTCACTCTCCATGTTACTCCATTTATTATTTTCATAGGATTTATGCTCTAAAACAATTATTTGTCTAATCTCTCTCTCTCTTTCTCTTTCTCCCCACTCACTAAAATGAAAGATCCATAACAGTAGGAGCCTGTCTGGCATCAAAATGATTGGCACATAGTATGAAATCAATAAATGTTTCTTACATGAATTTGAGTACATTTTTTATAAAAGAAGAAACAAAAATAGGAAAATTAGAAGACATAGTGAGCTTTATGCTGAAGCAAAATCTCCTCTTTGCTTTCTGACTAGATTGTAAGGGTACAGAATCCAATTTTATCATATTCTTTATACTTACTAAGCCAGGCCTAACACCTTGGCACATGGTAGATATTGATGAGTATATTTTCTTTTTTCTTTTTTTTTTTTGAGGTACGCGGGCCTCTCACTGTTGTGGCCTCTCCCGTTGCGGAGCACAGGCTCCGGACGTGCAGGCTCAGCGGCCATGGCTCACGAGCCCAACTGCTCCGCGGCATATGGGATCCTCCCGGACTGGGGCACGAACCCGTGTCCCCTGCATCGGCAGGCGGACTCTCAACCACTGCGCAACCAGGGAAGCCCTGATGAGTATATTTTCTGTTTCCCACATATTTCTCAGCAATCAAGTTAACTGAAAAATTGGATTTCTTTTGAAGAAAGGGTATGGTACTCTTTCTGTGGGGAAAAAATAAGATTCTAAACATTTCAAGGTAAACTGGAATTTTCTCTTCTGGGATTTAGAGGTGATTGAGTCCATTGGTAATTCGGGCAATGCAGCAATCAAAGAATTCAAACATAAATTGGGTAAGATCCAAAGCCTTACTGGAAGTTGGTTCACCTTTGACTTTTTTTTGGTTGAAGTATAGTTGATTTACAATATTGTATCAGTTTCAGGTGTACAGCAAAGTGATGCACATATTCATATAGATGATATATGTATTTTCAGATTATTTTCCATTATAGCGTTGACTGAAAAACATGCACAACCTCAAAGTTGAGAATTATATTTTATTATTATTTTTTTAAATTTATTTATTTTTTGCGGTACGCAGGCCTCTCACTGTTGTGCCCTCTCCCGTTGCGGAGCACAGGCTCCGGATGCGCAGGCTCAGTGGCCATGGCTCATGGGCCCAGCCGCTCCACGGCATGTGGATTCCTCCCGGACCGGGGCACGAACCCGCGTCCTCTGCATCGGCAGCACCGGCAGGTGGACTCTCAACCACTGCGCCACCAGGGAAGCCTGAGAATTATATTTTATTCAGCAGACTTCCTGAGGACATCAAGCCCAGGAGGCAGCCTCTCAGGTAACTCTGAGGGACTGCTCCTAAGAGGTAAGGGAGGAGCCAGCATATATAGGAGTTTTTGCAACAAAAACCAGGTAGTCGGAACACCAAAAGTTACTGTTAATTAAAGAACACCAGACATCTCAGGTTAATGAATTTAGTGCTTTTCTATGTATGGGAAGATGCAGGAGTCATTGAAATCATTCCTTTGATATGCACCTTAGCTATCTAGGGCCAGTATCCTATTCTTTCCCATCCTGTGTCCTGTCAGGGTTCACTGTTGGGGGTGGCTGGCATTGGGCAGCCCTTTTGTCTCCATCCTGAGTTCCTTCAAGCTCATGGTGGTGGACTGTGGTAGTGGCTGATGGCTTGATGGCCGCAGCATCCTTTGTTTGTTGATATGGCAGGCAACATTTTTTATCCACGATAGGTTATTACAAGATACTGAATATAGTGCCCTGTGCTATACAATAAATCCTTGTTTATCTATTTTATGTATAGTAGTTTGTATCTGTTAATCCCATACTCCTAATTTATCCCTCCCCCTTCCCTTTCGCCTTTGGTAACCATAAGCTTGTTTTCTATGTCTGTGGGTTTGTTTCTGTTTTGTATACAGATTTATTTGTAGTATTTTTTAGATTCCACATATAAGTGATACCATATAATATTTGTCTTTCTCACTCTGACTTACTTCACTAAGTCTAATATTCTCTAGGTCCATCCATGTTGCTGCAAATGACACTATTTTATTTTTTATGTCTGGGTAATATTCCATTGTATGTATATATACCACATTTTCTTAAGCCAGTCGTCTGTTAATGGGCACTTGGGTTGTTTCCATGTCTTGGTTATTGTAAATAGTGTTGCCATGAACGTCGGGGTGCATGTAGCTTTTTGAATTAGAGTTTTCATCTTTTCTGGATATGTACCCAATGGCAGGATTGCTGGATCATATGGTAGATCTATTTTTAGTTTTTTAAGGCATCTCCACACAGTTCTCCATAGTGGCTGCACCAATTTAAATTCCCACCAATAGTGTAGAAGGGTTCCCTTTTCTCCACACCCTCTCCAGCATTTGCTATTTGTAGACTTTTTGATGATACCCATTCTGACTGGTATGATACCTCACTGTGATTTTGATTTGCATTTCTCTAATAATTAGCAATGTTGAGCATCTTTTTATGTGCCTGTTGGCCATCTGTGTGTCTTCTTTGGAGAGATGTCTATTTAGGCCTTCTGCCCATTTTTTGATTGGGTTATTTGTTTTTTTGATATTGAGTTGTATGGGCTATTTGTATATTTTGGATGTTAATCCCTTGTCAGTCGCATTGTTTGCAAATATTTTCTCCCAGTCCATAGTTTGTCTTTTCATTTTGTTGATGATATCCTTTACTGTGCAAAAGCTTATAAGTTTGATTAGGTCCCATTTGTTTATTTTTGCTTTTATTTCTTTTGCCTTAGGAGACTAATCTAAGAAAATATTGCTATAATTTATGTCCGAGAATGTTTTGCCTATGTTCTCTTCTAGGACTTACATGGTTGCATGTCTTATATTTAGGTCTTTAAACCATTTTGAGTTTATTTTGTTTGTTTGTTTATTTATTCACTTATTTATTTTTTTATTTTGGCTGCGTCGGGTCTTCGTTGCTGTGCAAGGGCTTTCTCTAGTTGCGGTGAGCGGGGGCTACTCTTCATTGCGGTGCATAGGCTTCTCGTTGAGGTGGCTTCTCTTGTTGTAGAGCATGGGCTCTAGGCACGCGGCCCTCAGTAATTGCGGCTCGTGGGCTCTACAGCCTAAGCTCAGTAGTTGTGGCACACGGGCTTAGTTGCTCTTCAGCATATGGGATCTTCCTGGGCCAGGGCTTGAACCCGTGTCCCCTGCATTGGCAGGTGGATTCTTAACCACTGCACCACGAGGGAAACCCTCAAGTTTATTTTTGTGTATGGTATGAGGGAGTGTTCTAATTTGATTGATTTTCATGTAGTTGTCCAGCTTTCCCAACACCACTTGTTGAAGAGACTGTCTTTTCTCTATTGTATAGTCTTTCCTCCTTTGTTGTAGATTAACTGGCCATAGGTGTGTGGGTTTATTTCTGGGTTCTCTGTCCTTTTCCATTGATCTATATGTCTGTTTTTGTGCCAATACCATGCTGTCTTGATTACTCTAACTTTGTAGTATAGTCTGAAGTCTGGACAGGTTATGCCTCCAGCTTTGTTCTTTTTCCTTAGGATTGTTTTGGCAATTCTGAATCTTTTGTGGTTCCATATGAATTTTAAGATTATTTGTTCTAGTTCTGTGAAAAATGTCATGGATATTTTGATAGGGATTGCATGAAATCTGTAGATTAGTTTGGGTAATATGGCCATTTTGACAATGTTAATTTTTCCAATACAAGTGCATGGGATATCTTTCAATTTCGTTGAATCATCTTTAAGTTCCTTTATCAGTGTTCTAAATCTTTCAGTGTATAGGTCTTTCACCTCCTTGGTTAAGTTTATTCCTACATATTGTATTATTTTTTAAATACAATTTAAATGGGATTTAAAAAAACTCTGATATTTCATTGTTAGTATAAAGAAATGCAATGGATTTATGTATATTAATCTTGTATCCTGCTACCTTGCTGAATTTATTTATTAGTTCTAGTAGTTTTTCTGTGGAACCTTAGGGTTCTTCATATAGAGTATCATGTTATCTGCAAATAATGCCAGTTTTACCTCTTCTCTTCCAATTTGGATACCTTTTATTTCTTTTTCTTGTCTGACTGCTGTGGCTAGGACTTCCAATACTATGTTGAATAGAAGTGGTGAGAGTGGGCATCCTTGTCTTGTTTCTGAATTTAACAGGAAGGCTTTTAGCTTTTCACCAGTGAGTATTATGTTGGCTGTGGGATTGTTGTAAATGGCTTTTATTATGTTGTCCCTTTATACCCAGTTTGGTGAGAGTTTGTATCATGAGTGGATGTTAAATGCTGTCAAATGCCTTTTCTGTATGTATTGAGATGATCATGTGGTTTTTGTCTTTCCTTTTGTTAATGTGGTATATCACATTGATTGATTTACGTATGTTGAATTATCCATGTGATCATGGGATGAATCAAACTGGATCTTGGTGTATGGTCCTTTTTATGTATTGTTGGATTCAGTTTGCTAATATTTTGTTGAGGAGTTTTACATCTATTCATCAGAGATATTGCCTATAATTTACTTTTTTTTGTAGTGTCTTTGTCTGGTTTTTGTATCTGGGTGATGGTGGCTTCATAGAATAAATTTGGGAGTGTTCCCTCCTTTTCAATTTTTTTGAATAGTTTGAGAAGGATAGATATAAGTTGTTCTTTGTATGTTTGGTAGAATTACCCAAAGAAGCCATCCAGTCCTGGACTTTTGTTTGCAGGGAGTTTTTTGTTTGTCTCTCTTTCTTTTTGTTTTATTATAGATTCTATTTCACTTCTAGTGATTGGTCTGTTCAAATTATTTGTTTCCTATTTACTCAGCTTTGGCAGGCTGTATGTTTTCAGAAACATATCCATTTCTTCTAAGTTCTCCAATTTGCCGACATATAACTGTTCACAGTATTTTCTTTTTTCTTTCTTTCTTTTTTTTTTTTTTTTTGCAATACGCGGACCTCTCACTGTTGTGGCCTCTCCCGTTGCAGAGCACAGGCTCCGGACGCGCAGGCTCAGCGGCCAGTGCTCACAGGCCCAGCCGCTCTGCGGCATGTGGGATCTTCCTGGACTGGGGCACGAACCTGTGTCCCCTGCATTGGCAGGTGGACTCTCAACCACAGCGCCACCAGGGAAGCCCTCTTTTTTCTTTCTTTCTTTCTTTCTTTTGATACTTCTGTGTTATCAGTTGTTATTTCTCCTCTTTCATCTCTTATTTTGTTTATTTGGGTCTTCTCTCTTTTCCTTCCTGGTGAGCCTGGCTAGAGGTTTGTTGATTTTGTTTATCTTTTCAAGAAACCAGCTCCTGGTTTTATTGGGCTTTCCTATTATTTTTTTTTTATTTTTGATCTTCCATTTATTTCTTTCCCCTCTGATCTTTATTATTCCCTTCCTTCTGCTGACTTTCAGCTTTGTTTGTTCTTTTTCTAATTCTGTTAGGGGTGGCTTAGGTTTTTTATTTGAGATTTTTCTTGATTCCAAGAAAGGCATGTATTGCTATGAACTTTCCTCTTAGAACTGCTTTTGCTGCATCTCACAGCTTTTGTAAGGTTGTGTTTTCACTTTTGTTTGTCTCAAGGTATTCTCTGATTTTTTTCTTTGATTTCATCATTGAGCTCTTGGTTTCTTACTAGCATGTTGTTTAGTCTCCATATGTTTGTTATTTTCCCATTTTTCTTTCTATGGTTCATTTCTAGTTTCATACTGCTATGGTCAGAAAAGATGCTTGAAATAATTTCTATCCTGTTAAATTTTTTTTAACATCTTAATTGGAGTATACTTGCTTTACAATGTTGTGTTGGTTTCTCCTGTATAACAAAGTGAATCAGCTATACATATACATATATTCCCATATCCCCTCCCTCTTGCATCTCCCTCCCACCCTCCCTATCCCACCCCTCTAGGTGGTCACAAAGCACCAAGCTGATCTCCCTGTGCTATGTGGCTGCTTCCCAATAGCTATCTATTTTACATTTGGTAGTGTATATATGTCAATGCAACTCTCTCACTTCATCCCATCTTACACTTCACCCTCCCTGTGTCCTCAAGTCCATTCTCTACATCTGCGTCTTTATTCCTGTCCTGCCCCTATGTTCATCAAAACCATTTTTTTTTTTGAGATTCCATATATATGTGTTAGCGTATGGTATTTGTTTTTCTCTTTCTGACTTACTTCACTCTGTATGACAGACTCTAGGTCCATCCACCTCACTACAAATAACTCAATTTCGTTTCTTTTTATGGCTGAGTAATATTCCATTGTATATATGTGCCACATCTTCTTTATCCATTCATCTGTCGATGGACACTTAGGTTGCTTCCATGTCCTGGCTATTGTAAATAGTGCTGCAATAAACATTGTGGTACATAACTCTTTCTGAATTATGGTTTTCTCAGGGTATATGCCCAGTAGTGGGATGGCTGGGTCATATGGTAGTTCTATTTTTAGTTTTTTAAGGAATCTCCATACTGCTCTCCATAGTGGCTGTATCAATTTACATTCCCACCAACAGTGCAAGAGGGTTCCCTCCTTTTCTCCACACCCTCTCCAGCATTTATTGTTTGTAGATTTTTTGATGATGGCCATTCTGACTGGTGTGAGGTAGCACTTGAGAAGAAAGTGTGTTCTGTTGTTTTTGGATGGAATGTCCTATAAATATCAATTAAGTCCATCTTGTTTAATGGGTCATTTAAAGCTTGTGTTTCCTTATTTATTTTCATTTTGGTTGATCTGTCCATTGGTGAAAGTGGGGTGTTAAAGTCCCCTACTATGAGTGTGTTACTGTTGATTTCCCCTTTTATGGCTGTTAGCATCTGCCTTATGTATTGAGGTGCTCCTATGTTGGGTGCATAAATATTTACAGTTGTTATATCTTCTTCTTGGGTTGATCCCTTGATCATTATGTGTGTCCTTCTTTGTCTCTTGTAATAGTCTTTATTTTAAAGTCTATTTTGTCTGATATGAGAATTGCTACTCCAGCTTTCTTTTGATTTCCATTTGCATGGAATATCTTTTTCCATTCCCTCACTTTCAGTCTGTATGTTTCCCTAGGTCTGAAGTGGGTCTCTTGTAGACAGCATATATGCGGGTCTTTTTTTTGTATCCATTCAGCCAGTCTGTGTCTTTTGGTTGGAGCATTTAATCCATTTTCATTTAAAGTAATTATCGATATGTATGTTCCTATTACCATTTTCTTAATTGCTTCGGGTTTGTTATTGTAGGTCTTTTACTTCTCTTGTGTTTCCTGCCTAGAGATGTTCCTTTAGCATTTGTTGTAGAGCTGGTTTGGTGGTGCTGAATTCTCTTAGCTTTTGCTTGTCTGTAAAGGTTTTAATTTCTCCATTGAATCTGAATGAGATCCTTGCTGGGTAGAGTAATCTTGGTTGTAGGTTTTTCCCTTTCATCATTTTAAATATGTCCTGCCACTCCCTTCTGGCTCGTAGAGTTTCTGCTGAAAGATCAGCTGTTAGCTTTATGGGGATTCCCTTGTATGTTAATTGTTGCTTTTCCCTTGCTGCTTTTAATATTTTTTCTTTGTATTTAATTTTTGATAGTTTGATTAATCTGTGTCTTGGCGTGTTTCTCCTTGGATGTATCCTGTATGGGACTCTCTGTGCTTCTGGGACTTGATTGACTACTTCCTTTCCCATATTAGGGAAGTTTTCAACTATAATCTCTTCAAATATTTTCTCAGTCCCTTTCTTTTTCTCTTCTTCTTCTGGAACCCCTAGAATTTGAATGTTGGTGCATTTAATGTTGTCCCAGAGGTCTCTGAGACTGTCCTCAATTTTTTTCATTCTTTTTTCTTCATTCTGCTCTGTGGTAGTTATTTCCACTATTTTATCTTCCAGGTCACTTATCAATTCTTCTGCCTCAGTTATTCTGCTATTGATTCCTTCTAGATAATTTTAAATTTCATTTATTGTGCTGTTCATCATTGTTTGTTTGCTCTTTAGTTCTTCTAGGTCCTTGTTAAACATTTCTTGCGTTTTCTCCATTCTATTTCCAAGATTTTGGATCATTTTTACTATCATTACTCTGAATTCTTTTTCAGGTAGACTGCATATTTCCTCTTCATTTGTTTGGTCTGGTGGGTTTTTACTTTGCTCCTTCATCTGCTGCATATTTCTCTGTCTTCTCATTTTGCTTAACTTACTGTGTTTGTTGTCTCCGTTTCGCAGGCTGCAGATTCATAGTTCCCATTTTTTTTGGTGTCTGCCCCCAGTGGGTAAGGTTGGTTCAGGGGCTTGTGTGGGCTTCCTGGTAGAGGGGACTGGTGCCTGTGTTCTGGTGGGTGGGGCTGGATCTTGTCTTCTGGTGGGCAGGACCGCGTCCGATGGTGTGTTTTGGGGTGTCTGTGAACTTATTATGATTTTAGGCAGCCTCTCTGCTAATGGGTGGGGTTGTGTTCCTGTCTTGCTAGTTGTTTGGCATGGGGTGTCCAGCACTGTAGCTTGCTGGTCGTTGAGTGGAGCTGGGTCTTAGCATTGAGACAGAGATCTCTGGGAGAGCTCTTGCTGATTGATAGATATTACATGGGGCCGGGAGATCTCTGGTGGTCTAATGTCCTGAACGTGGGTCTCCCAAATCAGAGACTCAGGCCTGACACCAGGCCAGAGCTCTAAGACCCTGTCAGCCACACGGTTTTGTCTGATATCTTCAGCAGAAAGGGTATAGCCCAACAAAGGGAACTTTTTGCTTCCTTTGTAGGAACTTAGGTGACATGGGAAAACCCTATGGCTGTCCAAAAGTTTGGGGCTCCCCTCTCCTCATCTCTGAGATGAGCTGCTGGCTGGGCTTTTTCAGCAGAGAAACGCCAGTGAACCTCATCTGGTCCACCCCACCGAGGATAAGGGAGGATCCTCTTAAATTTTTTTTTTTTTTTTGCCGTACACGGGCCTCTCACTGTTGTGGGCTCTCCCGTTGCAGAACACAGGCTCCAGATGCGCAGGCTCAGCGGCCATGGCTCACGGGCCCAGCCGCTCTGTGGCATGTGGGATCCTCCCAGACCGGGGCACAAACCCATGTCCCCTGCATCGGCAGGCGGACTCTCAACCACTGCGCCACCAGGGAAGCCCCCTCTTAAATTTTTTGAGGCTTGTTTTGTGACCTAGTATGTTGTCTATCCTAGAGAATGTTCCATGTGCACTTGAAAAGAATGTGTATTTGGATGTAGTGTCCTATAGATATCAATTAAGTTCAACAGATCTATTGTGTCATTTAGGACCTCCGTTGCCTTATTGGTTTTCTGTCTGCATGATCTGTCCATTGATGTCAGTGGGGTGTTAAAGTCTCCTACTATTATTGTATTCCTGTCAACTTCTCTCTTTATATCTATTAGTATTTGATTTATAGACTTAGGTATTCCTATATTGGGTGTCTATATGTTAATGAGTATAATACCCTCTTCTTGTATTGATCCCTTTATCATTATATAATATCCTTCTTTGTCTTACTTTATGGCCTTTGTTTTAAAGTCTATTTTGTCTGATATGAGTACTGCTACCCTCGCTTTCTTTTCATTTCCATTTGCATGAAATATCTTTTTCCATCCTCTCACTTTCAATCTGTTTGTGTCTTTCACCCTGAAGTGATCTCTTATAGGCAGTATATTGTAGATTGTTTTTTTCTTTTATCCAATCTGCCACTCTTTTTTATCAGAGCATATATTTCATTGACACTTAAAGTAATTATTGATAGGTGTGTACTCATTGCCATTTAAACCTTGCTTTCCAGTTGTTTTTGTAGTTATTTGTTCATCTCTTCTTTTTGTTTTTCCTTTTGTGGTTTGATTATTTTCTTTTGTAGTATGCTTGAGATTCTTTGTTTTTTGTGAATCTGTTGTATGTTTTTGATTTGTGATTACCATGGAGTTCAAGTATACTGACGCATTACTATATCTACTTGCTTTAAACTGATAGTCATACAAGTTCAAACACATTCTAAAAGATCTACATTTTTATACTCCCCTCCCCCATCTTGTGATTTTGCTGAACTATTTTACATCTTCATGCTTATCCTTTTGCTGTTAATTTTAGTTATAATCGCCTTTACAAATATTGGTTTTTAGTCTAGGTACTGGCTAATTTAAGTGATCTTCAATCCTTTTTTATATTTGCCTTTCCTATGGTGGTTTTCCCTTTCCAATAATATCTTACTTCTTTTCCATTTAGAGAAGACCCTTCAATACTTCTTTTAGGGTAGGGTTAGTATTGCTGAATTCTTTTAGTTTTTGCTTGTCTGAGAAATTCTTTATCTCTCCTTTTATTCTCAATGATAATCTTTCTGGGTAAAACATCTTAGGTTGCAGGTTTTCCCCTTTCAGGACTTTGAATGTATCATGCCACTCCCTCTGGCCTTTGAAGTTTCTGCAGAGGAATCAGCCAATATCCTTATGAGGGTTGCCTTGTAACTAACTCTTTGTTTTTCTCTTGCTGACTCTAGAGTCCTCTCTTTAACTTTTGTCATTTAATTATGGTATGTCTTGGTGTGGGTCTGTTTGGGTTCGTCTTATTTGGGACCCTCTATGCATCCTGTAACTGGATATCTGTTTCCTTCTTTAGGTTTGGGAAATTTTCATCCATAATTTCTTCAAATACATTTTTGATCCCCTTTCCTCTCTCTTCTTTTTCTGGAACCCCTATTATGTGTAGGTCAGCATACTTTATATTATACCATAGATCTCACATGTCACTTTCTTTTTTTTTTTTAATTTGTCTTTCTGTATGCTGTACTGATTGGGTGGTTTCCATTATTCTGTTTTCCAGATCACTTATTCATACTTCTGTGTCACTTAGTCAGCTATTCATTGTTTCTAGAGTTGTTTGAGAATGGAAAGAGGTACCTGGGAGGTGGTTGTCTTTATGGTCAAAACCCAGTTTACTTCCTGAGCCTCAGGAGTAAAGTCTAAATTTATCTGCATATAAGGTCCACTATAGTTTTCAGACTCTAATCAAGCACTTGTTGAAGACTCTCCAAAAACCAGGCTTCCAGGGGGATGTGAATTCACTGACAGATTTGGCAGCTTGCTCCAAATAAGCATAGTTTTAGGCAAATGAAGTTTCAAGACTTATCCCCAGCTCTTCCTTGCAAACACATCACCATTCCTCAGTCTCTTCTATGGAGAAATCTTGCATCTGCTACTGTATACCTTTCTTCAGAAGCTGGGTGGAAGGCATAAATCTTGGAATCCTACCATGCATCTGAACTTAGGCTTGGACATATTTTCCTGTGGCATATTTTGTGTTTGATTGCCCTCTAACAGCAGAAGAGATGAAGAGAAGCATCAATAAAATCAGGGGCCAATGTTTCTGTATTAATATGAACCTAAGAAGAAAGAGTCAGTTAATATTGCTGAGATCCTAACTCATATAAAATTATAAGAAAGCCCCTAGTACAGGGCCCAACATTTAGTTTACATACAATGAATATGAATTTCTTTTTGCTTTCCTTGAAGAGTTGAAGTACTGGAAAGGAACTTGAAAAAAAAAAAAAGAGAGACAGAGAGGGCTAAGTATACATGTGATGTATTAATTTCTGGCTAACAATCACAAATAATTGTCCAGCTTTCTAATTAAAATAAGTTTTTTTAAAAAATTTATTTATTTTTTGCTACGTTGGGTCTTCGTTGTTGTGTGCAGGCTTTCTCTAGTTGTGGTGAGTGGGGGCTACTCTTTGTTGCAGTGCTCAGGCTTCTCATTGCGGTGGCTTCTCTTGTTGTGGAGCAGAGGCTCTAGGTGCATGGGCTTCAGTAGTTGCAGCACGTGGGCTCAGTAGTTGTGGCTCACGGGCTCTAGAGCGCAGGCTCAGTAGTTGTGGCGCACGGGCTTGGTTGCTCTGCGGCATGTGAGATCCTCCTGGACCAGGGCTCAAACCTGTGTCCCCTGAATTGGCAGGGGGATTCTTAACCATTGAGCCACCAGGGAAGCCCAAGAAGTTTATTTTTAAGGGCAATATGGGGCTTCCAATGGTGAACTAGTCTAGTACTAACCAATGTTGTTTGGTAGCTTATAAATTCCAATTATATTATTTCTTTGTTCTTTCATCTTTACTTCCAGTATCATGAGTGTTGTGTTCAAATATGAATCTACTTTTTTTTTTTTTTTTGGTTTTGTTGGGTCTTCGTTGCTGTGCACGGGCCTTCTCTAGTTGCGGCGGGTGGGGGATACTCTTCGTCGTGGTGCGCGGGCTTCTCATTGCGGTGGCTTCTCTTGTTGCAGAGCACGGGCTCTAGGCACGCGGGCTTCCGTAGTTGTGGCACACGGGCTCAGTAGTTGTGGCTCACGGGCTTAGTTGCTCCACGGCACACGGGATTTTCCTGGACCAGGGCTTGAACCCATGTCCCCTGCACTGGCAGGCAGATTCTTAACCACTGCACCACCAGGGAAGTCCTGAATCTACTTTGTTGTAACTATGCAGAGTCAACTCTTTGTGTAAGGTTAGAGAAGAAGAATTTTTTCCACATCTAGGTGATTCTTTCTTTTACTGAGAATCTTTTCACTACAATGAATATTTATAAACAAAGACTTTCTGAATAGCCATCCCTGCTTTTCTTTTTGTTATGACCCTTTCATTTGTAGGCAGAAGCAGGGGTGGGGGTTGGGAGGGGCAGTCCTCCACAGGAGGTGACCCTTGCTGTAGTGCTCCTCATGCTATCAATCAACTAGAGAATCATCTGTCCTACTTTAGATTTCAGAAGCCATCTTGCACATCTGCTGTGCCTTTTCTAATGTCACTTATAGAACCCACTCAAAGCTGTTAGATGAATTAGGGGAACCAGAGTGCAGCTGCATGTAGCTGACTTTGAATTTTTGCAGCTGCCTTCTATATGGCAATCTCAGTTTTGAAGTTTTTTTTTATGAAATTAGAACCACAAAGTGAATAATTCATTTTATAATAATAACTCCTAAGAGAGTGAGCCTTAAACTTCTTTTAAAGTTGAAAAAAATATATATTTTAACAACTCTCACAAAATGTTTAAGATCCAAGCCAACTGTAAATATTTAAACAATGATTCATGAGTTTCTTTTAAGAAAAAGTATTACATGAAAAAAAATGTTTTTAAAACTTTGACTCAAGAGTCAAGGAGTTTCTGATATGGAAGCAAGTTTGAGGTCTAGAAATCTAAAGTATTACCAGCTTCAGGGCAGTTTCCCTATTTCAACTTTAAATAGACCAAAAATGTAAGTATTTACTTATTCATCTATGCAGGAAATGAGAACTTTCACATTCTTATGATGTTAAAACACAGAATTTTGAAAGTTTACTGGCCCAGAATATTAAACCATAGGAAATTAGTCATGGCTGAATGCTTATATACTCTGAAAATTTTGTTCAATGTTTTTCTCAGTCTTAGTTCCTGTAGCATTTTCAAATTCCTTTTTGATAACACTTACACCACCACAATTATTTGTTTACCTGTTTGACCCACAGGACTAATTCTTGCAAGAAAAGGGACTTTACCCCTCCATGTTTATATCAGCAGTATCATTCATACTAGGCTCTTTTTTAAATTGTTAAATGAAAAGTCATTTATGTATGTAATAGAATATGTGTTCTGGTATTTCTTGAAATGAACTTTGAGAGATGCCATGAGAAGCCAGAGGCTCCCATTACAACATCTGCCAGCCTACCTGCATCTGTGTCCATATAGTCTGTCTTTCCTCCTGTTACTGTGGATCTTCTGCCTGTGTTCCTATCCGAGACCCGCCCTACACTTGTAAGGTAGATCCCATCCTCTCCAATCTACTCAAGGTCATCCCTTCAGCAGTTCTATTCACTCTCTCCCACATCACTGATTTCCTTTCACTGTTGGAAAATTCCCATCAGCTTATAAACAAGCTATAATTCTCACACCTTTAACAACAACACCCTATCCCCCCCAAATTTCTCTTGAGCTCACTTCCTATTCATTTGCTCTTTTATGGCAAAACTCCTTGAAAGAATTTTCTATACTTCCCCTCTCCACTTCCTCTTCTCCCAGTCCTCTTGGACCTACTTCAAGCATGTTTTTTCCCTTACTCTTCCACTGTAAATGCCCTTGTAAAACTCCCCATGACCTCCATATTACTAAACTGATTTTTCAATTCTCAATTCTTGTATTACTTGACCTATTCTAAGAGAAGCATTTGACACAGTTGATCACTCCTTATTTAAACATTTTCTTCACTTGATTCCAAATGTCCCACTTTTCCATTCTTTTTTTAAATCTTACTGGTCATTCTTTCTCAGTATCTTTTGCTGGTTCCTCCTCATCTCTCTGACTTCTAAATTTTGGGTACACTTGGATTCAGACTTTGGACATCTCTGTGGTCACTTTCTTGGTAATCTCATACATTTTGAGGTTTAAATAACATATGTGCTCTGATAACTCCCAAATTTAAGTTTTCCAGTACAGACCCCTCTCTCTGGAACTCCAGACTCAAAAATCTGTCTATACATATATGTTTAATAGACATCTCAAACTTTGCATATCCCAAACCAAATTTCTGATCTTCAACTCCACAACAGAAAAAAATTAACCTCTTATTTAATCTTCTCCATCTCACTTAAAGGCAATTCCTCTTTCTAATTTATTGGGCTAAAATCCTCGGAGGCATCCTGTCCTTGACTCCCTTTTTGTCTCACACCCTACATATACTCACTTGGTAAATCCTATTGGCTCTATCTTCAAGTCACATCTCCATAATCTGAGTCTTTCTCACTAGACCAACTACCACCACCCTGGTCCACATCATCATCATCTCTTGCCCAAATAATTGCTCAAGTCCACTAAGTGCTCTCTCTACCTTGCCTCAGTTTACTCTTAACATAGCAATCACACTGATCTTGTTAAAATCCAGGTCAGATATTCACTCCTCTTCTTAGAACCCTCCAGTTGCTTCCTGGCTTTCTCCAGGAAATGACAAAATCCTTATGATGGCTCACAAGACTCTGCAATCTTTCTCTGCCTCCTTTCTGACCTCATTTTCTTTTTTTCTTTTTTTTTTTTTGGCCACACCATGTGGCTTGTGGGATCTCAATTCCCTGAACAGGGATTGAACCCGGGCCATAGCAGCGAAAGCCCAGAATCCTAACCACTAGGCAATAAGGGAACTCCCGCTGACCTCATGTTCTACTGCTCTTCCCCTTCTAACTACAGTACAGCAATACTGCTCTTGCATTTTCTCAAACAGGCCAAGCAGGCACCCATCTTGGGACCAATGTAATTGTTTCCTCCTCTGGGTGGGGTATCTGAGTGCCCTAGGATGTCAGCCTCTCATCTACTTCAGATCTTTGCTGAGCTGTCATCTTCTCAATGAGCCTTTCTTGATCATCCTGTTTAAAAATTGCAGCACTTCTCTTTCTTCTCTCCCATCCTCAACCCTTGCCCGTCACTAGCATTTCCCATTCCCTCTCCTACTCCCTGACTTTTTTTCCCCTCTCATGGCACTTACTGCCACCTGACCTATGTTTTACTTATGCCTTTTCTGTCTCTAGGTAAGCACTATGTGGGCAGGATTTTAATTTTTTCACTGATGTATCCCTAGTGCCTAGAACGGGGCCTGATACTTACTTAGGTGCTTAACTAATATTTGTTAAAAGACAGAATGAATAAAAGATTTATAGTCATTAATGAGTATATACGATATGCCAGGGACTGGATAAAGAGCACAAATGTTAAAAAAAACAAAACAAGACAAAAACAAAATCAAACACAAACACAGCCTCTGCTGTTAAAAAGGTTCATCAGTGGCGATAATAATAATAATTGATATTTGTCAAGCACTTGCTTTGTGCCAGGCACTGTTCTAAGAATTTTCTGTGTCACATCATTTAAATCTCAAAACAAAATAAGAGATGACTACTATTAAAATAATAGTTTTACAAGTGAGGGGACTGAAGCACAGAAATTAAGTAGGTCAGTGTCATAGAGCTGTAACCAGTGATACCAGGATTCAGATCTATACACTCTGACTCTGGCATCCATATGCTTAACTACCTAAGTGTGCCATTTATAATGCAATAAAATTACTTCTGTAATTAAGGGGATCCTACGGCATCATAGGGAAACATAGTAGGGCAAGGTTTCTGGAAGAGGTAATTTTGAGAGACAAATGAGTTAGCTGAAGGAAGAAAAAGGGAATGGGTGCTCAAGGAGGAGAGTGCAGCATATGTACCAACAGGTGAGAGAGTGGGGTGCTTTGGGCATCCAAAAAATAATGATATTAGTTATAGCTAGAGAAGAAGTAGTAGAGAGAAAGTGTTAAGAGTAATAGACAGAGACCATACCATGCAGGGCCTCATATGTCATAGAAAGGATTTTCCATTTTTTCTTGAAGGCAATAGGGAAGGCATAGATGGATTTGATACATGGGAATGGGAATAAGATCAGATCTGAAATTCAGAAAAATCACTATCAGCTGTGTAGGTAACATTAAATTAAAGGCAAGGAGAGCAGCTACATTAATTAAAGCTGTTTTAATCGAAAAAAGAAAAGATGAAAACCTGAACTAATAAGGTTGAAGTGCTAACAAAACAGGAGAACAGAATTCAGGAATAATAAGAATGTATGATCAAAAGGACATTGTTACGAAGGAAGTAGGACAGTTAAAGAGGAAGAGGAAGGAAGTAGGACAGCTAAAGAGGAAGAGGACAAAGTGACTCCCAGGTTTCTGGCTTTGGGCACAGTGTTGGATGCTGGGGCCACTGACTAACATAGAGAACAGTACTGGAGGGAGAAATTTTGATGGAGGGATGAATTTTGGAAATACTGATTTTACAATGTCTATAGGATACCCAAGTGGAGGGTTGTAGTGGGCAGTTAGATATATCGGTCTGGAGCTCAGAAAAAAATCTGGGCTAGAGTCATCAGGTCATCAATGGGGTTGATGTTATAGCAGTGGATGAGTGGGATGAATGCTGGGCAACACCAGCATGTAAAGTAGTGATTCCCAGTCTCAGGACTCTGAGCATCAGATCACCTCAGGAGGATTTTAAAATACAGATTTTCTGGAGCCCCTCCCCAAAACTACCAAATCAGAATCTTCAGAGATGAGACAGGGGGATCTATAGATTTTTTAAAGCTCCCAGTTGATTCTGCTGGGGCTAGCCTGCAGCATGCCAAAGAAGCAACTAGGAACCAGTGATTTAAATGATGGATAAAAGACTCCAAGGAGTAGTAATATTACTTGAAAGAAGAGGCAAGAAGAGGAAATTACTACTAATAATAGCTAACATTTTTCGTGCACTTACTATGAGTCAGGCACTGTTCTAAACATTCTAGTGCAATATCATATGAAATCCTCAAAACAACCCTATAGGTTGTAGGTACTATTATTATCCTTGCTTTCCAAGTGAGGGATTTGAGGCACAGGGAAGTTGAATAAGTTATTCAAGATCACATAACTAGTAAATGATAGAGGCAGGATTTGAATCTAGCTAATGCTGTAAATCAGTGCCTCTCAAATTTTAAAGTGCTTACAAACCCACAGAATGGTAGAAAATATTTGCAAATGAAGTGACCTACAAGGGATTAGTCTCCAAAATATACCAACAGCTCATGCAGCTCAATATCAAAAAAACAAACAACTCAGTCAAAAAAATGGACAGAAGGTCTAAATAGACATTCCTCCAAAGAAGACATACAGATGGCCAAGAGGCACATGAAAAGATGCTCAACATCACTAATTATTGGAGAAATGCAAATCAAAACTACAATGAGTTATCATCTCACACTGGTTAAAATAGCCATCATTAACAAATCTATAAACAATAAATGCTGGAGAGGGTGTGGAGAAAAGGGAACCCTCCTACACTGTTGGTGGGAATGTAAATTGGTACAGCCACTATGGAGAACAGTGAGGAGATTCCTTAAAAAACTAAAAATAGATCTACCATATGATCCAGCAATCCCACTCCTGGGCATATATCCAGAGAAAACCATAATTCAAAAGGATACATGCACCCCAATGTTCATTGCAGCACTATTTACGATAGCCAGGACATGGAGGCAACCTAAATGTCCATCGACTGAGGAATGGATAAATAAGACGTGGTACACACACACACACACACACACACACACACACACACACACTGGAATATTACTCAGCCATAAAAAAGAACGAAATAATGTCATTTGTAGCAACAGGGATGGACCTAGAGATTGTCATACTGAGTGAAGTAAGTCAGAGAAAGACAAATATCATATGATATCAAATATATGTGGAATTTAAAGAGATGGTACAAATGAACCTATTTACAAAACAGAAGTTTAGTCACAGATGTAGAAAACAAACTTGTGGTTATGGGAGAGGTGGGGAGGGATAAATTGGGAGACTGGGATTGACATATACACACTACTATATATATAATAGATAATTAAAAAGAACCTACTGAATAGCACAGGGGACTCTATTCGATACACTATAATGACCTATATGGGAATAGAATCTTTAAAAAAGTGGATATATTTGTATGCATACCTGACTTTGCTGTACAGCAGAAACTAACACAACATTGTAAATCAACTATACTCCAATTAAAAAAATTTTTTTTAAGTGCTTACAAATCACCTGGAGATTTATTTAAAAAGCAGATTCTGACTGAATTGAGTCTGAGGTGGGAACTGAGATTCTGCATGTGTAACAAACTCTCAGGTGAAGCCAATGCTGCTGATCTTAAGATCGCCTTTGAATAGCAAGCGTCCACCACACCACTGGTTCTCAACTTGGTTACATATTAGAATCATCTAGTCAGATTTGTAAAAGTAATGAGGCCCAGGTCCCACACCCGAAGATTTAAATCTTCGGGTGTGGGATCTGGGCATGGAAGAAACTGGGGGTGGGTATGGAACATTAAAAGTGACTGAAATTAATTTTAAAAATGGGGGTGGGGTGGGGTGGAGTAGAGGGAGTGATGATACTGGGCCATCTACCAAAGAGTGAAATTAGTCAAATGGATCTAATTCTGTGTATCTGTGGTATAATTTTTAAAAAAGCCATAATTTGAAATGATTTTTTAAAACATACTCTAAATCTAATGAAAAAGTAGAGTCTTTCTGAGTAAAGATAAAGAAAATTATAAAGGCAGTTTAGGGAAAGGTTGAAATCCAACAAAGTAAAAAGTCCATTCCCCAAGTTGACAAAGAAAATGTTCTAATGAAAGCAATAAAAATTGATTACTTTCTTTCAAAGGTTTTCCCAAATTTAAAATGACAAATGCTAAAGCTAAACATGAAACTGTGAATGAATAAAATGTGCATGGTTCTAATTTTAGAAGACAGGGACATTGTCTTTTCTAGAGATCATTAATTTATAAAACCAGCATAAAAGGCATATATCCACATACCCATGTAATAAAAAAATTGCTCACCACTTAAATTTAAATGATATAATTTCTTCTAAATAACTGCAAACTAAACATGCATGGATATACAGACAAATTTGAATAAGAAAGGGAGATTTCTGATAACTCTTATATGATGTCTTTTTTCAGATCTATCTGAAATAAGTCAGAGTATTAGCCATAAAAGGATTCAAATTGTTCCTGTCTGTATAGTGCATGTATTAGCTATCCATTATTGTGTAACAAATTATTCCTAAGTTTAGCAGCTTAAAACAATATACATTTATTGTCTTAACTTTTGTGGTTCAGGAATTTGGGGGTGGGTTTGCTGTGTGGTTCTGGCCCAGGGTCTCTCATAAGGCTTTGGTCAAGATGTAGTCTGGGTTTAAAATCATCTGAAGGCTTCACTTGGGGCTGGGTCTCCATTTCCCAGACAGCTCACTCTCAGGGTTGCTGGCAAGGACCTCAGTTCCTCTCCATAGGGCTGCTTGAGTGTCCTCGTGATCAGGCAGTTCATCCTGCAGAGCAAGTATTCCAAGAGAGAAAGAGGAGGAAGCTGCAATGCCTTTCATGATCTAGTATACAAAGTCATCACCACTGCTTCCTCCATATGTATTTGTTAGAAGCAAATAAGTCTAGTAAAGAAGCACTAAGTCTAGTCTACACCCAAGGAGAGGGGAAACTGAACTCTACCTTTTTAAGGGAGGAGTATCCAAGGTTTTATGAATGTATTTTAAATCCACCAAGTCCCTGTTGTGTAAAATTATAGCTTGATATCAGGGTTGTCTTGCAAGTGGATGATTATGTGTATTTCTAGAAAAAGCTGTCTACCTTCCACATTTCCAGGGTCTTGCTTCCCATTCACTCCTCAAACTACTGTCTTTTACCCACCAGTTTCCCCTTTCTATAAGGACAACAGTCATACTGGGTTGAGGTCAACCCTAATGACCTCATGTTAACTTGATTACCTCTGTAAAGACACTATTTCCAAATAAGGTCACATTCTGAGGTGCTGGGGCTTAGAACTTCCACATGTTTTGGAGGGTGCACAAATCAATCCATAACACATGGTGTGTTTATTTCCATGTGAAGTATTGCCAAATTAATAAGGCTGTGATGTATTGTGTAACAAATATGAAATCAGTTGAGTGCTAAAGATGCTTAAAACTTTTTTAAAAAATCAGACAATGTAAGTATAAAATATATTAGTTTAGACTATTTGATGAGAATAGCTGAACTGCTCTTCAGTAGATTAGTTATGGAACAAATTGTGATCCAGTTGCCAAGTTGAAAGATAAACCATCACCCACTGTGAGACAGATCTATATATACCATAGCAAGCATTTATTGTTGCACCTGCCCAGCCTCCTCTCTTCCTCCTTTTGGTAGCAGGCCCCTGATTTTCTCTGTGAAACCAAGTGTTGCTCATTTTCAGTTAGTGTGGTGAAGCTGAGGTTGATTCTACCCCTCAATTCTAGCTATGGACCCATGACACAAACTGGGCTGATGATTGTCCATTCTGGGAAAGTATTGGGAAAGAGACACACTCCTTCAACCAGTCTTGCTAAGCTGCTGGTGCCTGCCTGGGAAGGAACCATTGCAGAGGAAGGCAGAGACCAGAGTGGAAGAGAGAGAAGGTTTCTTGTTGCTGTCTTTAGAGGACTTGGACCCAGCTGCACATGAGGTATAGATCTACCTCTGGACTTTGCAAATACATATGCAAAAAAGAAATCCCTTTTTAATCTAGTTTGGTTTGAATTGGTGTCTAGTTCTTGCTGCAGAAAGAGTCCTGATAAATACATGGACCGACATGGAAAGATGTCCATGAAATTCTTCAAAGACAAAAAAGCAAGGGGTAGGGCTTCCCTGGTGGCGCAGTGGTTGAGAGTCTGCCTGCCGATGCAGGGGTTGTGGGTTCGTGCCCTGGTCCGAGAGGATCCCACATGCCGCGGCGTGGCTGGGCCTGTGAGCCATGGCCGCTGGGCCTGCGCGTCCGGAGCCTGTGCTCCGCAACGGGAGAGGCCCGCATACTGCAAAAAAAAAAAAAAAAAAAGCAAGGGGCAAAACACATATAGGATGATTCTTTTTTTTGGGGGGTGGGTCAAAAAGTTAAATAAAATTAAAATAAGAAAAACAATCCTGCAAAAATATATACAAAACTGTTAGGAGCAATTATCTCAAAAAAAAGAGAGGTAGAGGTAGAATTTCTCTTTGGAGAAGAGTGCACAGAGGACTTTTACTTTCTTTTTTTAAAATATTTTATTTATTTATTTGGCTGCATCGGGTCTTAGTTGCAGCAAGCGGAATGTTTTAGTTGTGGCATGCGAACTGTTAGTTGCAGCATGTGAGATCTTGTTCCCTGACCAGGGATTGAACCCAGGCCCCCTGCATTGGGAGCGTGGAGTCTTAGCCACTGGACACCAGGGAAGTCCTGATTTTCTTTATGATATATTTCCTTATTTTAAAAAAGTTTTAGATATTAAGCATATATGTGAATATCACTTTAAAAAAGAGAATGTTTAGTGAGAAATTGGAAATAAGTATCCCACTATAGGGGACTAATTAAATAAATCATGACTCATCCAAACAACAAAGATTATTAAAAATCATGTTTCTAATTAGTCTATAATAACACAGTAAAATGACCACTATTTTACAAGTGAAGAAAGTAGCACGCACAGTAGGATTGCAGAGTTGTAAAAAATAATGGAGTAGGGCTTCCCTGGTGGCGCAGTGGTTAAGAATCCGCCTGCCGATACAGGGGACACGGGTTTGAGCCCTGCTCTGGGAAGATCCCACATGCTGCAGAGCAACTAAGCTCGTTCGCCACAACTACTGAGCCTGCGCTCTAGAGCCCGCGAGCCACAGCTACTGAGCCTGCATGCCACAACTACTGAAGCCTGCATGCCTAGAGCCCGTGCTCTGCAACAAGAGAAGCCACCGCAATGAGAAGCCCGCTCACCACAACAAAGAGTAGCCCCCGCTCGCTGCAACTAGAGAAAGCCCACGCACAGCAACAAAGACCCAACACAGCCAAAAATAAATAAATTAAATAAATTAAAAAAAAAAATAATGGAGTGCTTCACAGTAGACTTCAGCATCAGGCAGCCACCTATTTATGAAACTTTCAGCAAGTTAATCTCTCTGAACTGATTTTTCCTCTGTGAAAGGTAGAAGAGGCTCACAGTACCTGCCTCACAAAGTTGTTGTGAAGAATAAATTAGACAATTCATATAAAGCCTCTGGCATACACACACACTCCATAAGGTTATACATATGCATTAGGAAAAGATAAAAAAAAAAACACCAAAATTTTAATAGTTGTTTTTGAGTGGTGAGGTTACTGATAAATTTTATATCCTTTTATATACTTTTTAAAAATTTATTTATTTTTGGCTGATGTGGCTCTTTGTTGCTGTGCATGGACTTCCTCTAGTTGCTGCAAGTGGGGGCCACTCTTCTTTGCGGTGTGCGAGCTTCTCAGGGCGGTGGCTTCTCTTGTTGAGGAGCATGGGCTCTAGGGCACACGGGCTTCAGTAGTTGTGGCACTCGGGCTCAGTAGTTGTGGCTCGTGGGCTCTAGAGTGCAGGCTCAGTAGTTTGGGCACAAGGGCTTAGCTGCTCCACAGCGTGTGAGATCTTCCTGGACCAGGGATGGAACCCGTGTCCCCTGCACCAGCAGGTGGATTTTTAACCACTGTGCCACTAAGGAAGTCCCTCTTTTATATACTTTCTATATTTTAAAAATTATAATAATAAAAAATGACATTAGTGTCTCTCGTTTCCTGTAAAATCCAATAATGATAGAAGAAATTATTGACTTCAATATTCAACATCTCTGAAAGATTTAGCATGGTTTCCCATTTAGGAGGTAAGTTTATAACTACACTACCAGATTTGTCTCCAGATAAAAATGTATGGGAAAGGGGAAATCCTGGGAAAGTTCTCAGTCAAAAGGGAACATTTGAAGGAAGTAATAATAATACCTTGTATTTGTGTAGTACTTTTTACTTTATAAAGAATTTTTACAAATAGTATTGAATCCTCAGAAAAGCTCATATAGGTATTGTTATTTCCACTTTACAAACAAGAAATTGAGGCTCAAAGAGATTAAATGACAAAAATAACAAAATTTGCAAATAACAGAGCTGGGGCTTGAATTCAGCTCTTCTGGGTTAAAAAAAAAAAAAACAAGGACGACGAAGAAAAAAGGACATAGCATTGGTGCTGTTTCAGAATCTGGAGAATCTTTTCCTAGAAGTTGCCCATGATAAAAATATTAGACATTTTTTCCTGTGATTCATTCTGAAAGATCTTTTTGCCTCTTAGGGAAATTCCACAATATTATTTTCATCTGTTAAGAGTATTTTGTTTTTGCTGTTGTTTAGTTTTTATTGGACAAAACTTTTCAGTGTGGGTGATTTCTTGTGTAGTTCTTACAAAAATAATTGAATTTCTGGATAAATTTGAATAAGGCAAATAGCTCTAAAGATTTTTAGTGTATGTATTTGTGTTGGAGTGGAGGTGAAAGGGAAGTTTGAGGTAAAATGAGGAACTCTTATTGAGCAAAACTGAATAAAATATTTACAATCTAAACGTTAATGAACATAAGTTGAGACACTGAAAGGTAATCAGTCTATATGGAGAGGAAAATGACAGATGTATTTGTAAAAAATAGGTAGGAGCCTTAAATAAATCTGGGCAGAAATAGGGTGTTTGTCCAAAGGGCAGGGCAAGAAGCCTGCCACTCATACAAAGACCAGCAAAGGCCATTAAAGGGAATTTTAGGAAGGGAGTAACATTATCAGAATGGCAACAGAGGAAGTTGATTTTGGCAGCAGCTTTGGGAAAGGACTTGAGGGGGAAAAAATCTGGAGAAGAAGCATTTCTCAAGGGAAGTAGTGACTGTACAATATATACAGGTGAAGTCGTAAAAATGGAAATGTTTAGTCATACAAGAGTTATCTGTTTTAAACTTTTATGGAACCTTTCCAGTTCAGGTCCTTTTAATCAAATCTTGTTTTTCATCTGTCTCCCCCCTATACTTTAAAATTTAGCTTTCATTAAGACCTACTCGAAATCATTGTAACAACAGTGTATTTTAAATTTGACTGTCTGCTCTGACCATCTGCACCTTGTGTTGCGTCCCAACAAGATTCATGCATGTTGAATCAGTTGTCAAGCCCAACCATCTGGGCATTCCAGACCCAGTAGTAAGCATTAACACCTTGGACTTGAAATTTTAAAACAAAACACCTATTGTTTCAAACATTATTCGGTGTCATGAATTTATGTTAAAAGGTGTTGGTGTATGGGTGTTAAGGTTATTACTCAGGCTCTTTTAATAACGTTTAGCTTGTTGAGATGTGAGTTTCAATTCTTTGAACTCAAGTCCTCCTACTATTCATCCAGAATAGTTCATTGTTGTATAAACACCTGTAGGTTTTGTTTTCTCTTTTATTTATTTTTTCCAAAAGTGTTACTAATTTCTGTAGCACTAAGCTGCTTTGTATTTTTAAACTATATCCAGACAAAAGGTGAATGTTAATATGTGTTTGAAGTATGCTGGGAAGTAAGATTATAACTGTCAAAAAGAAAATTACATACTTTAAACAGTTATTAATTTCATATATGCTAATTTTTTTTTTTTTTTTTTGAGGTACGCGGGCCTCTCACTGTTGTGGCCTCTCCCATTGCGGAGCACAGGCTCCGGACACACAGTCTCAGCGGCCATGGCTCACGGGCCCAGCCGCTCCGCAGCATGTGGGATCTTCCCGGATCGGGGCACGAGCCCGTGACCCCTTCATCGGCAGGTGGACTCTCAACCACTGCGCCACCAGGGAAGCCCTGCTAATTTTTTTTTTTTTTTTTTTTTTTAATGACAACCAACAATATTTATTGAGCAACTGAGTTCTGCTCTCATTGACCAGTTGGGATTAATATAACTGAAGTGGTAAGTAAATCTCTATAATGCAGTTAATTTCTAGCTCCTCCATGATGGCTAGACCGACTCCTATTACATTATAGATTCTTTTTTTTTTTTTTATTAGTTTCTGCTTTATAACAAAGTGAATCAGTCATACATATACATCTGTTCCCACATCCCTTCCCTCATGCATCTCCCTCCCTCCCACCCTCCCCATCCCACTCCTCCAGGCGGTCACAAAGCACCGAGCTGATCTCCCTGTGCTCTGCGGCTGCTTCCCACTATCTATCTACCTTACGTTTGGTAGTGTATATATGTCCATGCCTCTCTTTCGCTTTGTCACAGCTTACCCTTCCCCCTCCCCATATCCTCAAGTCCATTCTCAAGTAGGTCTGTGTCTTTATTCCCGTTTTACCTCTAGGTTCTTCATGACATTTTTTTTTTTTAAATACCATATATATGTGTTAGCATACGGTATTTGTCTTTCTCTTTCTGACTTACTTCACTCTGTATGACAGACTCTAGGTCTATCCACCTCATTACAAATAGCTCAGTTTCGTTTCTTTTTATGGCTGAGTAATATTCCATTGTATATATGTGCCACATCTTCTTTATCCACTCATCCGGTGATGGACAATTAGGTTGTTTCCAGCTCCGGGCTATTGTGAATAGAGCTGCAATGAACATTTTGGTACATGTCTCTTTTTGAATTATGGTTTTCTCAGGGTATATGCCCAGTAGTGGGATTGCTGGGTCATATGGTAGTTCTATTTTTAGTTTTTAAAGGAACCTCCATACGGTTCTCCATAGTGGCTGTACCAATTCACATTCCCACCAGCAGTGCAAGAGTGTTCCCTTTTCTCCACACCCTCTCCAGCATTTATTGTTTCTAGATTTCTTGATGATGGCCATTCTGACTGGTGTGAGATGATATCTCATTGTAGTTTTGATTTGCATTTCTCTAATGATTAATGATGTTGAGCATTCTTTCATGTGTTTGTTGGCAGTCTGTATATCTTCTTTAGAGAAATGCCTATTTAAGTCTTCTGCCCATTTTTGGATTGGGTTGTTTGTTTTTTTGCTATTGAGCTGCATGAGCTGTTTATAAATTTTGGAGATTAATCCTTTATCAGTTGCTTCATTTGCAAATATTTTCTCCCATTCTGAGGGTTGTCTCTTGGTCTTGTTTATGGTTTCTTTTGCTGTGCAAAAGCTTTGAAGTTTCATTAGGTCCCATTTGTTTATCTTTGTTTTTATTTCCATTTCTCTAGGAGGTGGGTCCAAAAGGATCTTGTTGTGATTTATGTCATAGAGTGTTCTGCCTATATTTTCCTCTAAGAGTTTGATAGCGTCTGGCCTTACATTTAGGTCTTTAATCCATTTTGAGCTTATTTTTGTGTATGGTGATAGGGAGTGATCTAATCTCATACTTTTACATGTCCCTGTCCAGTTTTCCCAGCACCACTTATTGAAGAGGCTGTCCTTTCTCCACTGTACATTCCTGCCTCCTTTATCAAAGATAAGTTGACCATATGTGCGTGGGTTTATCTCTGGGCTTTCTATCCTGTTCCACTGACCTATCTTTCTGTTTTTGTGCCAGTACCACACTGTCTTGATTACTGTAGCTTTGTAGTATAGTCTGAAGTCAGGGAGCCTGATTCCTCCAGCTCCGTTTTTCGTTCTCAAGATTGCTTTGGCTATTCGGGGTCTTTTGTTTTTCCAAACAAATTTTGAAATTTTTTGTTCTACTTCTGTGAAAAATGCCAGTGGTAGTTTGATAGGGATTGCATTGAATCTGTAGATTGCTTTGGGTAGTAGAGTCATTTTCACAATATTGATTCTTCCAATCCAAAAACATGGTATATCTCTCCATCTATTTGTATCATCTTTAATTTCTTTCATCAGTGTCTTATAATTTTCTGCATACAGGTCTTTTGTCTCCTTAGGTAGGTTTATTCCTAGATATTTTATTCTTTTTGTTGCAATGGTAAATGGGAGTGTTTTCTTGATTTCACTTTCAGATTTTTCATCATTAGTGTACAGGAATGCCAGAGATTTCTGTGCATTAATTTTGTATCCTGCTACTTTACCAAATTCATTGATTAGCTCTAGTAGTTTTCTGGTAGCATCTTTCGGATTCTCTACGTATACTATCATGTCATCTGCAAACAGTGACAGCTTTACTTCTTCTTTTCCAATTTGGATTCCTTTTATTTCCTTTTCTTCTCTGATTGCTGCGGCTAAAACTTCCAAAACTAAGTTGAATAAGAGTGGTGAGAGTGGGTAGCCTTGTCTTGTTCCTGATCTTAGTGGAAATGGTTTCAGTTTTTCACCATTGAGGACAATGTTGGCTGTGGGTTTGTCATATATGGCCTTTATTATGTTGAGGAAAGTTCCCTCTATGCCTACTTTCTGCAGGGTTTTTATCATAAATGGGTGTTGAATTTTGTCGAAAGCTTTCTCTGCATCTATTGAGATGATCATATGGTTTTTCTCCTTCAACTTGTTAATATGGTGTATCACATTGATTGATTTGCATATATTGAAGAATCCTTGCATTCCTGGAATAAACCCCACTTGATCATGGTGTATGATCCTTTTAATGTGCTGTTGGATTCTGTTTGCTAGTATTTTGTTGAGGATTTTTGCATCTATGTTCATCAGTGATATTGGCCTGTAGTTTTCTTTCTTTGTGACATCCTTGCCTGGTTTTGGTATCAAGGTGATGGTGGCCTCATAGAATGAGTTTGGGAGTGTTCCTTCCTCTGAAATTGTTTGGAAGAGTTTGAGAAGGATGGGTGTTAGCTCTTCTCTAAATGTTTGATAGAATTCGCCTGTGAAGCCATCTGGTCCTGGGCTTTTGTTTGTTGGAAGATTTTTAATCACAGTTTCAATTTCAGTGCTTGTGATTGGTCTATTCATATTTTCTATTTCTTCCTGATTCGGTCTTGGCAGGTTGTGCATTTCTAAGAATTTGTCCATTTCTTCCAGGTTGTCCATTTTATTGGCATAGAGTTGCTTGTAGTAATCTCTCATGATCTTTTGTATTTCTGCAGTGTCAGTTTTTACTTCTCCTTTTTCATTTCTAATTCTATTGATTTGAGTCTTCTCCCTTTTTTTCTTGATGAGTATGGCTAATGGTTTTTCAATTTTGTTTATCTTCTCAAAGAACCAGCTTTTAGTTTTATTGATCTTTGCTATTGTTTCCTTCATTTCTTTTTCATTTATTTCTGATCTGATCTTTATGATTTCTTTCCTTCTGCTAACTTTGGGGGTTTTTTGTTCTTCTTTCTCTAATTGCTTTAGGTGCAGGGTCAGGTTGTTTGCTCGAGATGTTTCCTGTTTCTTAAGGTGGGATTGTATTGCTATAAACTTCCCCCTTAGAACTGCTTTTGCTGCGTCCCATAGGTTTTGGGTCGTCGTGTCTCCATTGTCGTTTGTTTCTAGGTATTTTTTAATTTCCTCTTTGATTTCTTCAGTGATCACTTCGTTATTGAGTAGTGTATTGTTTAGCCTCCATGTGTTTGTATTTTTTACAGATCTTTTCCTGTAATTGATGTCTAGTCTCATAGCATTGTGGTCGGAAAAGATACTTGATACAATTTCAATTTTCTTAAATTTACCAAGGCTTGATTTGTGACCCAAGATATGATCTATCCTGGAGAATGTTCCATGAGCACTTGAGAAAAATGTGTATTCTGTTGTTTTTGGATGGAATGTCCTATAAATATCAATTAAGTCCATCTTGTTTAATGTATCATTTAAAGCTTGTGTTTCCTTATTTATCTTCATTTTGGATGATCTGTCCATTGGTGAAAGTGGGGTGTTAAAGTCCCCTACTATGAGTGTGTTACTGTCGATTTCCCCTTTTATGGCTGTTAGTATTTGCCTTATGTATTGAGGTGCTCCTATGTTGGGTGCATAAATATTTACAATTGTTATATCTTCTTCTTGGATCGATCCCTTGATCATTATGTAGTGTCCTTCTTTGTCTCTTCTAATAGTCTTTATTTTTTTTTTTTGCGATACGCTGGCCTCTCACTGTTGTGGCCTCTCCCGTTGCGGAGCACAGGGTCCGGACGCGCAGACTCGGTGGCCATGGCTCACGGGCCCAGTCGCTCCGCGGCATGTGGGATCCTCCCGGACCGGGGCACAAACCCGTGTCCCCTGCATCGGCAGGCGGACTTTCAACCAGTGCGCCACCAGGGAAGCCCCAGTCTTTATTTTAAAGTCTATTTTGTCTGATATAAGAATTGCTGCTCAGCTTTCTTTTGATTTCCATTTGCATGGAATATCTTTTTCCATCCCATTACTTTCAATCTGTATGTGTCTCTAGGTCTGAAGTGGGTCTCTTGTAGGCAGCATATATATGGGTCTTGTTTTTGTATCATTCAGCCAATCTGTGTCTTTTGGTGGGCGTGTTTAGTCCATTTACATTTAAGCTAATTATTGATATGTATGTTCCTATTCCCATTTCCTTAATTGCTTTGGGTTTGTTATTGTAGGTATATTCCTTCTGTTGTGTTTCTTGCCTAGAGAAGTTCCTTTAGCATTTGTTGTAAAGCTGGTTTGGTGGTGCTGAACTCTCTGAGCTTTTGCTTGTCTGTAAAGGTTTTAATTTCTCCATCAAATCTGAATGAGATCCTTGCTGGGTAGAGTAATCTTGGTTGCAGGTTTCTCTCCTTCATCACTTTAATTATGTCATGCCACTCCCTTCTGGCTTGTAGAGTTTCTGCTGAGAGATCAGCTGTTATCCTGATGGGGATTCCCTTGTGTGTTATTTGTTGTTTTTCCCTTGCTGCTTTTAATATGATTTCTTTGTGTTTAATTTTTGACAGTTTGATTAATATGTGTCTTGGCATATTTCTCCTTGGATTTTATTCTGTATGGGACTCTCTGTGCCTCCTGGACTTGATTAACTATTTCCTTTCCCATATTAGGGAAGTTTTCAACTATAATCTCTTCAAATACTTTCTCAGTCCCTTTCTTTTTCTCTTCTTCTTCTGGAACCCCTATAATTCGAATGTTGGTGCGTTTAATGTTGTCCCAGAGGTCTCTGAGACTGTCCTCTGTTCTTTTCATTCTTTTTTCTTTATTTTGCTCTGCATCAGTTATTTCCACTATTTTATCTTCCACCTCACTTATCCGTTCTTCTGCCTCAGTTATTCTGCTATTGATCCCATCTAGAGTATTTTTCATTTCATTTATTGTGTTTTTAATCGATGCTTGATTCATCTTTAGTTCTTCTAGGTCCTTGTTAACTGTTTGTTGCATTTTGTCTATTCTATTTCCAAGATTTTGGATCTTGGAAATAGAATCTTGGATCATCTTTACTATCATTATTCTGAATTCTTTTTCAGGTAGACTGCCTATTACCGCTTCATTTGTTAGGTCTGGTAGGTTTTTATCTTGCTCCTTCACCTGCTGCGTGTTTTTCTGTCTTCTCATTTTGCTTATGTTACTGTGTTTGGGGTCTCCTTTTTGCAGGCTGCAGATTCATAGTTCCCCTTGTTTTTGGTGTCTGTCCCCAGTGGCCAAGGTTGTTTCAGTAGCTTGTGTAGGCTTCCTGGTGGGGGGGACTAGAGCCTGTGTTCTGGTGGTTGAGGCTCGATCTTGTCTTTCTGGTGGACAGGTCCACGTCTGGTGGTGTGTTTTGGGGTGCCTGTGGCCTTATTGTGTTTTTAGGCAGCCTCTCTGTTAATGGGTGGGGTTGTGTTTCTGCCTTGCTAGTTGCTTGGCAGAGGGTGACCAGCACTGTAGTTTGCTGGCCGTTGACTGAAGCTGGGTGCTGGTGTTGAGATGGAGATCTCTGGGAGATTTTCGCTGCTTGATATTATGTGGAGCTGGGAGGTTTCTTGTGGACGCGTGTCATGAAGTTGGCTCTCCCACTTCAGAGGCACAGCACTGACTCCTGGCTGCAGTACCAAGAGCCTTTCATCTACCCAGCTCAGAATAAAAGGGAGAAAAAGTAGAAAGAAAGAATTAGTAGAAGAAAGAAAGAGAGAGAGAAAGAAAGGAAGAAGGAAAGAAAGGAAGGAAGGAAGGAAGAGAGAAAGGAGGGAGGGAGGGAGGAAGGATGGAAAGAAAGAAAGAAAGAAAGGTGGGAGAGAGGGAGGAATGAAAGAAAAAGGAAGAGTTAATGGAAGAAGGGAGGGAGGGAGGAAGGAAAGAAAGACAGGCGGGAGGGAGGGAGGAAAGAAAAAGAAAGTGAAAGGAAGAGTGGTGGGAGGGAGGGAGGAAGGAAAGAAAGACAGGAGGGAGGGAGGGAGGGAGGAAGGAAAGAAAAAGAAAGAGTGAAAGGAAGAAGGGAGGGAGGGAGGAAGGAAAGAGAGAAAGAAGGAAAGGAGGGGCGGAGGGAGGGAGGGGGGAAGGGAAGGTAGGAAAAAAAGAAAGAGCAGGTAAAGTAAAATAGAATAAAGTATGAAATATAGTAGCATTATTAAAATTTAAAAGTAATTATTGAAAAAAATACAGACCGATAGAACCCTGGGCCATATGGTGGAAGCAAAGCTATACAGAGAGAATCTTACACAGAAGAATACACATACACATTCACAAAAAGAGAGCAGGGGGAAAAATCAAAAATCTTGCTCTCCAAGTCCACCTCCTCAATTTGGGATACTTCGTTGTAAAAAGAGGAAAAGGGCGAGAAGTCTGAAATCTTGCTAAGTCCACCTCCTTAATTTGGGATAATTCGTTGTAAAAAGAGGAAAAGGGGGGAAAGTCTTGAATCTTGTCCTCAAAGTTCACTTCCTCAATTTGGGATGATTCGCTGTCTATTCATGCACTCCACAGACGCAGGGCACATTAAGTGGACCGTGGAGCTTTAATCCGCTGCTTCCAAGGCTTCTCCAGATGGATCGAATCAGCGAATATCCCCGGCGCCGGCTGCCCCTGGGCCGCAGTGCCGCCGCGCTGCGTCTGTGCATGGTCACCTCGTCCGGCCCCCACCCCCTGGCAGGCGGATTCTTAACCACTGCACCACCAGGGAAGTCCCGACACTTTTTTTTCTTAGTGACTTGATTTAAGTCCTTTGGGACAGAGCCATTCAATCTCATCAATTTTCATTGGTGTAATGTAGGAAAGGCCAATGCCATTCCTAGAGGCATATATTTCAGCAGGCCAAACAGAATTTTAAGCTCCTGGATCATTCCTTATCATTCATAAAGTTTAATACATCCCCTGATCTGAATCAGTCACTCCTCCCCAACCAGACCTACCCTTCCACTGTGTACCTTGGAATTTACAATACCTCTTTCTTTAACTGAAACTTGGCTTTTTTTTTTTTTTTTTTTTTTTTGCGGTACGCGGGCCTCTCACTGTTGTGGCCTCTCCCGTTGTGGAGCACAGGCTCCGGACGCGCAGGTGCAGCGGCCATGGCTCACGGGCCCAGCCGCTCCGCGGCATGTGGGATCTTCCCGGACCGGGGCACGAACCTGTGTCCTCTGCATCGGCAGGCAGACTCTCAACCACTGCACCACCAGGGAAGCCCTGAAACTTGGCTTTGAAGACATTATATCCACTTCAGCTCTCTCAAGTGGTAGCTGAGTTTTCTCCTACACCCCACTTACAGAGGAGCTAGTGGTGATGTCCTTGATTCTCAATGCTACTTTTAGGTATTTTTATTGTTCTTTTTCCTTAAACAACAACAAACTCAGTTTCTTCGAAGTACAAGCTATCAGACCACTATCTCTCTTTATTGAGCTGTCTACCAGCCTCTTGCTAACTTTTCCTTATTCAGTAAAGATTTTAGATTCTGGTCTTCAGTCTTTCTCTCCACCACTACTCTACACTCCTCTGCTGAGTAACAGGCATTCACAAAAATAATCCATGTAAACACCCTAGCCTCTGAGTTCCTTAATCTTCTCATTTCCAATATTATTTTCCTTCACTACATTTTATCAGAACACTATCATGGTCACATGCCTTGGAGAACTTCTTACCACATCATTGTATCACTTCTCAAAATCTTGATTTCCAGCGTTCCATACTCTTCTGATCAATCATCTCTTAACTTTCTATCTCTACCATCACTACCATCCTCAATCAACCCTTTTGGAGCAGCCAACTAGTGACCTACCACTTCTTCACTGTCTATTTTTCCTCCTGTGTAACTGTCTTTTCCTTTTTTGTGGCTTACTGTAACGAATCACTCCATTGCGTACAACACAACTGCCACGCCCCTCTCACCTTCCATCTTACTAGAAAAACCCAACCCTATATTAAACAGAATTCTTTATCTACTTCACATCAGCACTGAGCAGTTAAACATGGCTCAAGAAGAGTGTGCAACCATGTTGACTGCTCTTACTTCAAAAAATTTTTTAAAGTTTAAATTTCAAGTCAACCTTACCCTGTTCAGCAGTCTTGCTACATTTCCCTGGTCATTTCTACTCCCCTTGGTAATTATTTCACAGCTTTCCCTCTACCTTCAAACATCAAACATCACCCCACCCCATCTCTCAGTCTTAGATAATGACCACTCTTCTGATTTGACTGAGAAAATAGAAGAAATTGAAAGAAAACCACCTCACTTTTTTCTTCACTAAATCTGTCAGCCTGCCAGCATCTATACCTAAGTACTTTGCCTTCCCTTCTGTTATCCTGCATAAGCATCAGTGCTCCCATTTGAAGCCAGCATTTCCACATATACGCCTACACATAATCCGGTGCTTCTGGCCCATCAACAATTTCAATCCAGCAATAACTTCTCCTTCTCTTGCATCCACAATTTTTCCTTCTCTTCTTGATCATTCCCATCAACATACAAGCAGGATATAAATTCTCCCTAGTGTCCTTGTCCCTCTCAACTAATATCACATTTTCCTACTCCCTTTTATTGCAATAGTCCATTACGAACTGACTATTATTAATGTCTCCACATTGTCACCTCAACTCACTCCATTTCTGGCATTCACACTTGTCAAGGTCAAATAATAACCTCCATCTTGCCAAATCCAGGACTCATGTCTCAGTTGCCATCTTGCTTGGCCTCTTAGTAGCATTTGAATTGGTGATCATTCCATCCTTAAACATTTCTTCACTTGGCTTCCACATCAGATCTCTTTCCTGCCTCTCCTGCTTCATTGACCACTGCTTCCAAGACTGTTAAATGTTGGAGCACATCAAGGCCCAGTCATTGGCCTTTATTTATTTATGCTTATTTATGCTCATTTTCTAGATGCTTTAGTCCCATGGCCTTAAATACCATCTATACACTGAAGCCTCCCAATTTATCTTTCCAGTCCTAACCCTGAGCCCACACTCATATCCCAGCTTCTACTTGATAACTCCCCTTGTATGACTTGGATGGCTACTTGGTATCTCCAACTCCAACTCTTATTTCTTTCCCCAAACCTGTTCCTTTCCCTGTGTTCCCCTTCTGAGTAAGTATCTGGCACTCACCCATTATGCCATTGATCTGAGGGTCATCCTGGACTCCTTTCTAAATTCCCTCATATTTGGAGTGGCTTCAAGATGGCGGAAGAGTAAGATGTGGACATGACGTTCCTCCCCACAAATACATCAGAAATACATCTACATGTGGAACAACTCCTGAAGAACACCTACTGAATGCTGGCAGAAGACCTCAGACTTCTCAAAAGCCGTGTGGCTGACAGGGTCTTGGTGCTCCGGCCAGGTGTCAGTCCTGAGCCTCTGAGGTGGGAGAAACGAGTTAAGGACATTGGACTACCAGACACCTCCTGGCCCCACGTAATATCAAATGGCAAAAACTCTCCCAGAGATCTCCATCTCAATGCTAAGACCCAGTTCCACTCAACGACCAGCATGCTACAGTGCTGGACACCCTATGCTAAACAACTAGCAAGAACGGAACAAAACCCCACCCATTAGCAGAGAGGCTGCTTAAAATCATAATAAGTTCACAGACACCGCAAAACACACCACCAGACGCTGTGCTGCCCACAAGAAAGACAAGATCCAGCCTCATCCACCAGAACACAGGCACCAGTCCCCTCCACCAGGAAGCCTACACAATGCACTGAACCAGCTGTACCCACTGGGAAAAGACACCAAAAACAATGGGAACTACGAACGTACAGCCTGCAAAATGGAGACCCCAAACACAGTAAGTTAAGCAAAATGAGAAGACAGAGAAATAAACAGCAGATGAAGGAGCAAGGTAAAAACCCACCAGAACAAACAAATGAAGAGGAAATAGGCATTCTACCTGAAAAACAATTCACTGTAATGATAGGAAAGATGATCCAAAATCCTGGAAATAGAATGGAGAAAATACAAGAAACGAACAAGGACCTAGAAGAACTAAAGAGCAAACAAACAATGATGAACAGCACAATAAATAAATTTAAAATTCTCTAGAGGGAATCAATAGCAGAATACATGAGGCAGAAGAATGGATAAGTGACCTGGAAGATAAAATAGTGGAAATAATTACCACAGAGCAGAATAAAGAAAAAAGAATGAAAACAATTGAGGACAGTCTCAGAGACCTCTGGGACAACATTAAGCGCACCAACATTTGAATTATAGGGGTCCCAGAAGAAGAAGGGGGAAAAAAGGGGACTGAGAAAATATTTGAAGAGATTATAGTTGAAAACTTCCCTAATATGGGTAAGGAAATAGTCAATCAAGTCCAGGAAGCGCAGAGAGTCCCAAACAGGATACATCCAAGGAGAAACACGCCAAGACACAGATTAATCAAACTATCAAAAATTAAATACAAAGAAAAAATACTAAAAACAGCAAGGGAAAAGCAACAAATAACATACAAGGGAATCCCCATAAAGTTAACAGCTGGTCTTTCAGCAGAAACTCTACAAGCCAGAAGACAGTGGCAGGACATATTTAAAGTGATGAAAGGGAAAATACTACAACCAAGATTACTCTACCCAGCAAGGATCTCATTCAGATTCAATGGAGAAATTAAAACCTTTACAGACAAGCAAAAGCTAAGAGAATTCAGCACCAAACCAGCTCTACAACAAATGCTAAAGGAACATCTCTAGGCAGGAAACACAAGAGAAGGAAAAGACTTACAATAACACACCCAAAACAATTAAGAAAATGGTAATAGGAACATACACATCAATAACTACCTTAAATGTAAATGGATTAAATACTCCAACCAAAAGACATAGACTGGCTGAATGGATACAAAAACAAGACCCATATTTATGGTATCTACAAGAGACCCACTTCAGACCTAGGGACACATACAGATTGAAAGTGAGGGAATGGAAAAAGATATTCCATGCAAATGGAAATCAAAAGAAAGCTGAGTTGCAATTCTCATATCAGACAAAATAGACTTTAAAATAAAGACTATTACAAGAGACAAAGAAGGACACTACATAATGATCAAGGGATCAATCCAAGAAGAAGATACAACAATTGTAAATATTTATGCACCAAACATAGGAGCACCTCAATACATAAGGCAAATGCTAACAGCCATAAAAGGGGAAATCGACAGTAACAAAATCATGGGGACTTTAACACCCCACTTTCACCAATGGACAGATCATCCAAAATAAAAATAAATAAGGAAACACAAGCATTAAATGATACATTAAACAAGATGGACTTAATTGATATTTATAGGACATTCCATCCAAACACAACAGAATACACTTTCTTCTCAAGTGCTCATGCAATATTCTCCAGGATAGATCATATCTTGGGTCACAAATCAAGCCTTGGCATATTTAAGAAAATTGAAATCATATCAAGTATCTTTTCCGACCACAATTCTATGAGACTAGATATCAATTACAGGAAAATAATCTGTAAAAAGTACAAACACATGGAAGCTAAACAATACACTACTAAATAACCAAGAGATCACTGAAGAAATCAAAGAAGAAATAAAAAAATACCTAGAAACAAATGACAATGAAAACACAACGACCCAAATCCTATGGGATGCAGCAAAAACAGTTCTTTTTTTTTATTTTTTATTTTTTTTTATTTTTTTATTTTTTTATTTTTTTATTTTTTTTTATTAGTTTCTGCTTTATAACAAAGTGAATCAGTCATACATATACATCTGTTCCCACATCCCCTCCCTCATGCATCTCCCTCCCTCCCACCCTCCCCATCCCACCCCTCCAGGCGGTCACAAAGCACCGAGCTGATCTCCCTGTGCTCTGCGGCTGCTTCCCACTATCTATCTACCTTACGTTTGGTAGTGTATATATGTCCATGCCTCTCTTTCCCTTTGTCACAGCTTACCCTTCCCCTTCCCCATATCCTCAAGTCCATTCTCAAGTAGGTCTGTGTCTTTATTCCCGTTTTACCCCTAGGTTCTTCATGACATTTTTTTTTTTTTTAAATTCCATATATATGTGTTAGCATACGGTATTTGTCTTTCTCTTTCTGACTTACTTCACTCTGTATGACAGACTCTAGGTCTATCCACCTCATTACAAATAGCTCAGTTTCGTTTCTTTTTATGGCTGAGTAATATTCCATTGTATATATGTGCCACATCTTCTTTATCCATTCATCCGATGATGGACACTTAGGTTGTTTCCAGCTCCGGGCTATTGTGAATAGAGCTGCAATGAACATTTTGGTACATGTCTCTTTTTGAATTATGGTTTTCTCAGGGTATATGCCTAGTAGTGGGATTGCTGGGTCATATGGTAGTTCTATTTTTAGTTTTTTAAGGAACCTCCATACGGTTCTCCATAGTGGCTGTACCAATTCACATTCCCACCAGCAGTGCAAGAGTGTTCCCTTTTCTCCACACCCTCTCCAGCATTTATTGTTTCTAGATTTCTTGATGATGGCCATTCTGACTGGTGTGAGATGATATCTCATTGTAGTTTTGATTTGCATTTCTCTAATGATTAATGATGTTGAGCATTCTTTCATGTGTTTGTTGGCAGTCTGTATATCTTCTTTGGAGAAATGCCTATTTAAGTCTTCTGCCCATTTTTGGATTGGGTTGTTTGTTTTTTTGCTATTGAGCTGCATGAGTTGTTTATAAATTTTGGAGATTAATCCTTTGTCAGTTGCTTCATTTGCAAATATTTTCTCCCATTCTGAGGGTTGTCTTTTGGTCTTGTTTATGGTTTCCTTTGCTGTGCAAAAGCTTTGAAGTTTCATTAGGTCCCATTTGTTTATCTTTGTTTTTATTTCCATTTCTCTAGGAGGTGGGTCCAAAAGGATCTTGCTGTGATTTATGTCATAGAGTGTTCTACCTATGTTTTCCTCTAAGAGTTTGATAGTTTCTGGCCTTACATTTAGGTCTTTAATCCATTTTGAGCTTATTTTTGTGTATGGTGTTAGGGAATGATCTAATCTCATACTTTTACATGTCCCTGTCCAGTTTTCCCAGCACCACTTATTGAAGAGGCTGTCCTTTCTCCACTGTACATTCCTGCCTCCTTTATCAAAGATAAGTTGGCCATATGTGCGTGGGTTTATCTCTGGGCTTTCTATCCTGATCCACTGATCTATCTTTCTGTTTTTATGCCATTACCACACTGTCTTAATTACTGTAGCTTTGTAGTATAGTCTGAAGTCAGGCAGCCTGATTCCTCCAGCTCCGTTTTTCGTTCTCAAGATTGCTTTGGCTATTCGGGGTCTTTTGTTTTTCCAAACAAATTTTGAAATTTTTTGTTCTACTTCTGTGAAAAATGCCAGTGGTAGTTTGATAGGGATTGCATTGAATCTGTAGATTGCTTTGGGTAGTAGAGTCATTTTCACAATATTGATTCTTCCAATCCAGGAGCATGGTATATCTCTCCATCTATTTATATCATCTTTAATTTCTTTCATCAGTGTCTTATAATTTTCTGCATACAGGTCTTTTGTCTCCTTAGGTAGGTTTATTCCTAGATATTTTATTCTTTTTGTTGCAATGGTAAATGGGAGTGTTTTCTTGATTTCATTTTCAGATTTTTCATCATTAGTGTACAGGAATGCCAGAGATTTCTGTGCATTAATTTTGTATCCTGCTACTTTACCAAATTCATTGATTAGCTCTAGTAGTTTTTCGGTAGCATCTTTAGGATTCTCTATGTATAGTATCATGTCATCTGCAAACAGTGACAGCTTTACTTCTTCTTTTCCAATTTGGATTCCTTTTATTTCCTTTTCTTCTCTGATTGCTGTGGCTAAAACTTCCAAAACTATGTTGAATAAGAGTGGTGAGAGTGGGCAGCCTTGTCTTGTTCCTGATCTTAGTGGAAATGGTTTCAGTTTTTCACCGTTGAGGACAATGTTGGCTGTGGGTTTGTCATATATGGCCTTTATTATGTTGAGGAAAGTTCCCTCTATGCCTACTTTCTGCAGGGTTTTTATCATAAATGGGTGTTGAATTTTGTCGAAAGCTTTCTCTGCATCTATTGAGATGATCATATGGTTTTTCTCCTTCAACTTGTTAATATGGTGTATCACATTGATTGATTTGCGTATATTGAAGAATCCTTGCATTCCTGGAATAAACCCCACTTGATCATGGTGTATGATCCTTTTAATGTGCTGTTGGATTCTGTTTGCTAGTATTTTGTTGAGGATTTTTGCATCTATGTTCATCAGTGATATTGGCCTGTAGTTTTCTTTCTTTGTGACATCCTTGCCTGGTTTTGGTATCAAGGTGATGGTGGCCTCGTAGAATGAGTTTGGGAGTGTTCCTTCCTCTGATATTGTTTGGAAGAGTTTGAGAAGGATGGGTGTTAGCTCTTCTCTAAATGTTTGATAGAATTCGCCTGTGAAGCCATCTGGTCCTGGGCTTTTGTTTGATGGAAGATTTTTAATCACAGTTTCAATTTCAGTGCTTGTGATTGGTCTATTCATATTTTCTATTTCTTCCTGAGTCAGTCTTGGTAGGTTGTGCATTTCTAAGAATTTGTCCATTTCTTCCAGGTTGTCCATTTTATTGGCATAGAGTTGCTTATAGTAATCTCTCATGATCTTTTGTATTTCTGCAGTGTCAGTTGTTACTTCTCCTTTTTCATTTCTAATTCTACTGATTTGAGTCTTCTCCCTTCTTTTCTTGATGAGTCTGGCTAATGGTTTGTCAATTTTGTTTATCTTCTCAAAGAACCAGCTTTTAGTTTGGTTGATCTTTGCTATCCTTTCCTTCATTTCTTTTTCATTTATTTCTGATCTGATATTTATGATTTCTTTCCTTCTGCTAACTTTGGGGGTTTTTTGTTCTTCTTTCTCTAATTGCTTTAGGTGCAGGGTCAGGTTGTTTACTCGAAATGTTTCCTGTTTCTTAAGGTGGGATTGTATTGCTATAAACTTCCCCCTTAGAACTGCTTTTGCTGCGTCCCATAGGTTTTGGGTCGTCGTGTCTCCATTGTCATTTGTTTCTAAGTATTTCTTAATTTCCTCTTTGATTTCTTCAGTGATCACTTCATTATTGAGTAGTGTATTGTTTAGCCTCCATGTGTTTGTATTTTTTACAGATCTTTTCCTGTAATTGATGTCTAGTCTCGTAGCATTGTGGTCGGAAAAGATACTTGATACAATTTCAATTTTCTTAAATTTACCAAGGCTTGATTTGTGACCCAAGATATGATCTATCCTGGAGAATGTTCCATGAGCACTTGAGAAAAATGTGTATTCTGTTGTTTTTGGGTGGAATGTCCTATAAATATCAATTAAGTCCATCTTGTTTAATGTATCATTTAAAGCTTGTGTTTCCTTATTTATTTTCATTTTGGATGATCTGTCCATTGGTGAAAGTGGGGTGTTAAAGTCCCCTACTATGATTGTGTTACTGTCGATTTCCCCTTTTATGGCTGTTAGTATTTGCCTTATGTATTGAGGTGCTCCTATGTTGGGTGCATAAATACTTACAATTGTTATATCTTCTTCTTGGATCGATCCCTTTATCGTTATGTAGTGTCCTTCTTTGTCTCTTCTAATAGTCTTTATTTTAAAGTCTATTTTGTCTGATATAAGAATTGCTACTCCAGCTTTCTTTTGATTTCCATTTGCATGGAATATCTTTTTCCATCCCCTTACTTTCAATCTGTATGTGTCTCTAGGTCTGAAGTGGGTCTCTTGTAGACAGCATATATATGGGTCTTGTTTTTGTATCCATTCAGCCACTCTGTGTCTTTTGGTGGGAGCATTTAGTCCATTTACATTTAAGGTAATTATTGATATGTATGTTCCTATTCCCATTTCCTTAATGGCTTTGGGTTCGTTATTGTAGGTATAGTCCTTCTGTTGTGTTTCTTGCCTAGAGAAGTTCCTTTAGCATTTGTTGTAAAGCTGGTTTGGTGGTGCTGAACTCTCTCAGCTTTTGCTTGTCTGTAAAGGTTTTAATTTCTCTATCAAATCTGAATGAGATCCTTGCTGGGTAGAGTAATCTTGGTTGCAGGTTTCTCTCCTTCATCACTTTAATTATGTCCTGCCACTCCCTTCTGGCTTGTAGAGTTTCTGCTGAGAGATCAGCTGTTAACCTGATGGGGATTCCCTTGTGTGTTATTTGTTGTTTTTCCCTTGCTGCTTTTAATATGATTTCTTTGTGTTTAATTTTTGACAGTTTGATTAATATGTGTCTTGGCGTATTTCTTCTTGGATTTATTCTGTATGGGACTCTCTGTGCCTCCTGGACTTGATTAACTATTTCCTTTCCCATATTAGGGAAGTTTTCAACTATAATCTCTTCAAATATTTTCTCAGTCCCTTTCTTTTTCTCTTCTTCTTCTGGAATCCCTATAATTCGAATGTTGGTGCATTTAATGTTGTCCCAGAGGTCTCTGAGACTGTCCTCTGTTCTTTTCATTCTTTTTTCTTTATTTTTCTCTGCATCAGTTATTTCCACTATTTTATCTTCCACCTCACTTATCCGTTCTTCTGCCTCAGTTATTCTGCTATTGATCCCATCTAGAGTATTTTTCATTTCATTTATTGTGTTTTTAATCGATGCTTGATTCATCTTTAGTTCTTCTAGGTCCTTGTTAACTGTTTCTTGCATATTGTCTATTCTATTTCCAAGATTTTGGATCTGGGAAATAGAATCTTGGATCAGCTTTACTATCATTATTCTGAATTCTTTTTCAGGTAGACTGCCTATTACCTCTTCATTTGTTAGGTCTGGTAGGTTTTTATCTTGCTCCTTCACCTGCTGTGTGTTTTTCTGCTTTCTCATTTTGCTTATGTTACTGTGTTTGGGGTCTCCTTTTTGCAGGCTGCAGATTCGTAGTTCCCGTTGTTTTTGGTGTCTGTCCCCCGTGGCTAAGGTTGTTTCAGTAGGTTGTGTAGGCTTCCTGGTGGGGGGGACTAATGCCTGTGTTCTGGTGGTTGAAGCTCGATCTTGTCTTTCTGGTGGACAGGTCCACGTCTGGTGGTGTGTTTTGGGGTGCCTGTGGCCTTATTATGTTTTTAGGTATCCTCTCTGCTAATGGGTGGGGTTGTTTTCCTGCCTTGCTAGTTGCTTGGCATAGGGTGACCAGCACTGTAGCTTGCTGGTCGTTGACTGAAGCTGGGTGCTGGTGTTGAGATGGAGATCCCTGGGAGATTTTCGCTGCTTGATATTATGTGGAGCTGGGAGGTCTCTTGTGGACCCGTGTCCTGAAGTTGGCTCTCCCACTTCAGAGGCACAGCACTAACTCCTGGCTGCAGCACCAAGAGCCTTTCATCCACCCGGCTCAGAATAACAGTGAGAAAAAGTAGAAAGAAATAATTAGTAGAAGAAAGAAAGAGAGATTGAAAGAAAGGAAGAAGGGAAGTAAGGAAGGAAGGAAGGAAGAAAGAAAGAAAGGAGCGAGGGAGGAAGGATGGAAAGAAAGGAAAGAAAGGGAGGGAGGGAGGAATGAAAGCAAAAGGAAGAGTGAATGGAAGAAGAGAGGGAGGGAGGGAGGAAGGAAAGAAAGAAAGAAAGACAGGAGGGAGGGAGGGAGGGAGGAAGGAAAGAAAAAGAAAGTGGAAAGAAGAAGGGTGGGAGGGAGGGAGGGATGGATGAAAGAAAAAGAAAGAAGGAAAGGAGGAGCGGAGGGAGGGAGGGAGGAAGGGAAGGGAGGAAAAAAAGAAAGAGCAGGTAAAGTAAAATAGAATAAAGTATGAAATATATAGTAGCGTTATTAAAATTAAAAAGTAATTATTGAAAAAAAACACGGACCGAAAGAACCCTGGGACATATGGTGGAAGCAAAGCTATACAGAGAGAATCTTACACAGAAGATTACACATACACATTCACAAAAAGAGAGCAGGGGGAAAAATCAAAAATCTTGCTCTCCAAGTCCACCTCCTCGATTTGGGATAATTCGTTGTAAAAAGAGGAAAAGGGCGAAAAGTCTGAAATCTTGCTAAGTCCACCTCCTTAATTTGAGATAATTCGTTGTAAAAAGAGGGAAAAAAAGGGGGGGAAAGTCTTAAATCTTGTCCTCAAGGTCCACTTCCTCAATTTGGGATGATTCGCTGTCCATTCATGCACTCCACAGACGCAGGGCACATCAAATGGACCGTGGAGCTTTAATCCGCTGCCTCGGAGGCTGCACAGAGAGATTTCCCTGTCTCTGCTCTCACAGCTCCCGGGTCTCAGCCTTGGACCTGGCCCCGCCTCTGCGCGTAGGTCGCCGGAGGGCGTCCGTTCTTCGCTCAGACAGGACGGGTTTAAAGGAGCCGCTGATTCGGGGGCTCTGGCTCACTCAGGCAGAGGGGAGGGAGGGGAATGCCCTCTCCTCGCGCTCCAGGCAACAAAAGGGAAAAAAGTCTCTTGCCTCTCCGGTAGCTCCAGACCCTTTCCCCGGACTCCCTCCGGGCTAGCACTAACCCCTTCAGGGTCTCTTCCTGCCGCCAGCCCCAGACCTCTCCCTGCGCTGCGACTGAAAGCCGATACCCGAGCCTCAGCTCCCAGCCCCGCCCGCCCTAGCGGCCGAGCAGACAAGTCTCTCGGGCTGGTGTGTGCCTGAGGGCACCGATCCTCTGTGCCAAAATCTCTCTGCTTTGCCCTCCACACCCCTGTTGCTGTGCTCTCCTCCGCTACTCCGAAGCTTTCCCCCTCCGCCACCTGCAGTCTCCGCCCTCGAAGGGGCTTGTAGTGTGTAGAAACCTTCCCTCCTTCACGGCTCCCTCCCACTGGTGCAGGTCCCGTCCATATCCTATTGTCTCTGTTTATTCTTTTTTTCTTTTGACCTACCCAGGTATGTGGGGAGTTTCTTGCCTTTTGGGGGGTCTGAGGTCTTCTGTCAGCGTTCAGTAGGTGTCCTGTTGGAGTTGTTCCACGTGTAGATGAATTTCTGATGTATCTGTGGGGAGGAAGGTGATCTCCTCGTCTTACTCTTCCGCCATCTTCCTCCTGGCTTCCAAAAACAGTTCTAAGAGGGAAGTTTATAACAATACAATCCTACCTGAAGAAACAAGAAACATCTCAAATAAACAGCCTAACCTTACACCTAAAGCAATTAGAGAAAGAAAAAGAAGAAAACCCCAAAGTTAGCAGGGGAAAGAAATCATAAAGATCTGATCAGAAATAAATGAAAAAGAAATGAAGGAAACAAGGGCAAAGATCAATAAAACTACAAGCTGGTTGTTTGAGAAGATAAACAAAATTGATAAACCATTAGCCAGACTCATCAAAAAAAAAAAAGGGAGAAGACTCAAATCAATAGATTTAGAAATGAGAAAGGAGAAGTAACAACTGACACTGCAGAAATACAACGGATCATGAGAGATTACTACAAGCAGCTATATGCCAATAAAATGGACAACCTGGAAGAAATGGACAAATTCTTAGAAAAGCACAACCTTCTGAGACTGAATCAGGAAGAAATAGAAAATATAAACAGACCAATCACAAGCACTGAAATTGAAACTGTGATTAAAAATCTTCCAACAAAAAAAGCCCAGGGCCAGATGGCTTCACAGGTGAATTCTATCGAACATGTAGAGAAGAGCTAACACCTATCCTTCTCAAACTCTTCCAAAATATAGCAGAGAGAGGACCACTCCCAAACTCATTCTATGAGGCCACCATCACCCTGTTACTAAAACAAGACAACGATGCCACAAAACAAGAAAACTACAGGCCATCATCACTGATGAACATAGATGCAAAAACCCTCAAAGAAATACTAGCAAACAGAATCCAACAGCACATTAAAAGGATCATACACCATGATCAAGTGGGGTTTATTCCAGGAATGCAAGGATTCTTCAATATATGCAAATCAATCAATGTGATACACCATATTAACAAATTGAAGGAGAAAAACCATATGATCATCTCAATAGATGCAGAAAAAGATTTTGACAAAATTCAACACCCATTTATGATAAAAACCCTCCAGAAAGTAGGCATAGAGGGAACTTACCTCAAAATAATAAAGGCCATATATGACAAACCCACAGTGAACATCCTTCTCATTGGTGAAAAACTGAAACCATTTCCACTAAGATCAGGAACAAGACAAGGTTGCCCACTCTCACCACTCTTATTCAACATAGTTTTGGAAGTTTTAGCCACAGCAGTCAGAGAAGAAGAAGAAATAAAAGGAATCCAAATCGGAAAAGAAGAAGTAAAGCTGTCACTGTTTGAAGATGACATGATAGTATATGTAGAGAATCCTAAAGATGCTACCAGAAAACTACTAGAACTAATCAATGAATCTGGTAAAGTAGCAGGATACAAAATTAATGCCCAGAAATCTCTTGCATTCCTATACACTAATGATGAAAAATCTGAAAGAGAAGTTAAGGAAACACTCCCATTTACCATTGCAACAAAAAGAATAAAATACCTAGGAATAAACCTACCTATGGAGATAAAAAACCTGTATGCAGAAAACTATAAGACACTGATGAAAGAAATTAAAGATGATACCAACAGATGGAGGGATATACCATGTTCTTGTATTGGAAGAATCAACATTGTGAAAATGACTATACCACCCAAAGTAATCTACAGATTCAGTGCAATCCCTATCAAACTACCATTGGCATTTTTCACAGAACTAGAACAAAAAATTTCACAATTTTTATGGAAACACAAAAGACCCTTAATAGCCAAAGGAATCTTGAGAAAGAAAAACTGAGCTGGAAGAATCAGGGTCCCTGACTTCAAACTATACTACAAAGCTACAGTAATCAAGACAGTATTATACTGGTACAAAAACAGAAATATAGATCAATGGAACAGGATAGAAAGCCCAGAGGTAAACCCACACACATACAGTCACCTTATCTTTGATAAAGGAGGCAAGAATATACAATGGAAAAAAGACAGCCTCTTCAATAAGTGGTGCTGGGAAAACTGGAGAGCTACATGTAAAAGAATGAAATTAGAACACTCCCTAACACCATACACAAAAATATACTCATAATAGATTAAAGACCTAAATGTAAGGCCAGACACTATAAAACTTAGAGGAAAACATAGGCAGAACACTCCATGACATAAATCACAGCAAGATCCTTTTTGAGCCACCTCCTAGAGAAATGGAAATAAAAACAAAAATAAACAAATGGGACCTATTGAAACTTAAAAGCTTTTGCACAGCAAAGGAAGCCATGAACAAGACAAAAAGGCAACCCTCAGAATGGGAGAAAATATTTGCTAACAAAGCAACTGACAAAGGATCAATCTCCAAAATACACAAGGAGTTCATGCAGCTCAATATCAAAAAAACAACCCAATCGGAAAATGGGCAGAAGACCTAGATAGACATTTCTCCAGTGAAGATATACAGATTGCCAACAAACACATGAAAGGATGCTTAACATCACTAATCATTAGAGAAATGCAAATCAAAACCACAATGAGGTATCACCTCACACCGGTCAGAATGGCCATCATCAAAAAATCTACAAACAATAAATGCTGGAGAGGGTGTGGAGAAAAGAGAACCGTCTTGCACTGTTCATGGGAATGTAAATTGATACAGCCACTATGGAGAACAGTATGGAGGTTCCTCAAAAAACTAAAAATAGAAATACCATATGACCCAGCAATCCCACTACTGGGTATATACCCTGGGAAAACCATAATTCAAAAAGAGTCATGTACCACAATGTTCATTGCAGCTCTATTTACAATAGCCAGGATATGGAAGCGACTTGAGTGTCCATCAACAGATGAATGGATAAAGAAGATGTGGCACATATATACAATGGAATATTACTTAGCCATAAAAAGAAACGAAATTGAGTTATTTGTAGTGAGGTGGATGGACCTAGAGACTGTCATACAGAGTGAAGTAAGTCAGAAAGAGAAAAACAAATACCGTATGCTAACACATACATATGGAATTAAAAAAAAAAGGTTCTGAAGAACCTACAGGCAGGACAGGAATATAATACACAGACATAGAGAATGGACTTGAGGACACAGGGAAGGGGAAGGGGAAGGTGGGACGAAGTGAGAGAGTGACATGGACACATACACACTACCAAATATAAAATAGGTAGCTAATGGGAAGCAGCCGTATAGCAAAGGGAGATCAGCTAGGTGCTTTGTGTCCACCTAGAGGGGTGGGATAGAGAGTGTGAGAGGGAGACACAAGAGCGATGGGATATGGGGATGTATGTATACATATAGCTGATTCACTTTGTTATACAGCAGAAACTAACACACCATTGTAAAGAAATTATACTCCAATAAAGATGTTAAAAACATGTTTCATGTGGTAAGAAAAGGATTGTCTAATGAGGACCTACTTTATAGCTCGGGGAACTCCTGGCTCTGTGGTGACCTAAATTGCAAGGAAATCCAAAAAAGGGGGAATATATGTATACGTATAGCTGATTTACTCTGCTGTACAGTAGAAACTAACACAACATTGTAAAGCAGCTATACTCCAATAAAAATTAATTAAAATTTAAAAAATGATTGTCATGACAGAAAGGCCAGCAATGGTTCCTTAAGAAATTTCCTAGAAGCGTGAATTACGTGAATGGTGGGATTTACAACCATCATGGCCATGATAGTTGGAGACTCAGCCTTAGCCTTACAGGCTCTAAAAACCAATGTTGTTAACATTCAAAGAATCCACCCATTTCTTAGGACTGGGCTTACATTACCTAAACTCATAGTAATGATGTAAGAACCATAAAGGCAATTTATTAGTTTATAATGAGAACTATAATCATCATAAGAATTGGAATGTATGGGACTTCCCTGGTGGCACAGTGGTTAAGAATCTGCCTGCCAATGCAGTGGACACTGGTTCGAGCCCTGGTCCGGGAAGATCCCACATGCCGCGCAGCAACTAAGCCCGTATGCCACAGCTACTGAGCCTGCACTCTAGAGCCCACGAGCCACAACTACTGAGCCCACATGCCACAACTACTGAAGTCCACGTGCCTAGAGCCCATGCTCCACAACAAGAGAAGCCACCACGATGAGAAGCCCGCACACCGCAAGGAAGCGTAGTTGCTCGCCGCAACTAGAGAAAGCCCACATGAAGCAACGAAGACCCAATGCAGCCAAAAATAAATTTATTTTTAAAAAAAGAGGAAAAAAAAGAATTGGAGCATATGAAGTCTATATAATCATACAGCCCTGCAGGTAGACCCTCATAAGAAGCTATGTCAATAAGCAGGTTACTTGCCGAACAGGGATTGGAGACACATTACAACATAATGATTAAGACTCAGACAGACTTGACTTCAAATCCTGAGTCTGCCAGTGACAAGCTCTGTGACCTTGCACAAGTTACTTAAGCTCTGAACGCCTTAATTTCCTCATTTTAAAAATGGGGATAATAATGGTTCATACCTGTAGAAGATGTCTTTTGTGATATCTTCACAGGTCACACTGGCTCACTTCCTCTAAGAATAACCACCTTAAAAAAAAAAAAAGAATAACCACCTTCCCTCCCTCCCTCCTTCCATAAATGTGGGCCTCTCATATCTATGTTTTACAGTATGATCTTGTACCACTGTCCATAGGGAAATGAATGAGGGGGACTCCTCATTTAGGTGTGGCTAATCCGATTCTTTCTCTCAGGAACTTGCAATTTCGACCCAGAGATTCTATCCAGTCTGGTCTATTTTCTTGAATGAAGTAATGTAAACTTGGGACCGGAGGCTGCCTATCCATGTGCTGCCAGAGCTAGTTGAGGCTGGCCTGCAGAGAAAGGGAGTGGGGAATAAAGCAGGCTTGCCAAGAAATGAAACTAGGGCCATAGACACCAGAGAAAGTGCCTGGGGCAGTGCCTGCCGGCTCCCTGTTCCCAGTCCTTCAGAGGTTCAGTGGTTTTACCTTTTATGGAGACATCCCTGTGTTCTTTCATAAAGCTCTTCTTCTTGCTTAAGCTAGTTAGGGTTGTTTCTGCCATTTGCAACAAAAGGACCTTGACCAGTAAAGCACTATGTTGTATTTTTAAGATGTCAGTAGGTTAAGACATGTAGAGGCTTCCCTGGTGTTCCCGTGGTTAATACTCCGCACTTCTAATGGTTGGGGGGAGGGGGCTATCCCTGGTTGAGGAAGTTCTGCATGCCACACGGCACGGACAAAAAAAAAAACCACGTAGAGCACCCATAATAATAGTGTTCCTGCCACTGGGATTGACAAATTGATTCCTTCAATCATGGCATCCACCCTCCATAAGGGCTTGGATGAAGGTGGTCTCAGTTTTCTGTGACTCTCCTATTTCTCTGCCTTTATGGATAACCATCCCCATTCTGATGGACTTTTGTCTTTTTTTAGATATGATGGCATATTTTATCCTTTTCACACAAGTCTGGTAGGGTTGGGAGCCATTCTCTTTACGGTGACTTTGGATTTCTCCTCTCTGATTCATGATGTGTTGGTTTTCCAATGAATTTCAAGAGGACCTTTAGACTCCCCTCATCTCCAGATCCTTAAGGACACTTCAGTGCCGTCTCCAAAACTGACAATAGTTTGTGGCCCACTTGACTTGTCTGTTCATGGGTATTGAATAAGCTGAGAGGTCCTAACCACTCTGTTGGCTGTCTCATTTTCACCCTATTCAGATTCATTTGCAGGTTTCTTAGGGCAGTTCATAGGGGCTGCAGCCAGGCTTCTCTAGCTCAGTTGTTCTCAATGCCTTCATGATTAAATACTCCTCTCTTGATTTCTCTGTTAACCTTCTCGGACCCTGGTCTTCTGAGACCTTTCTCTGTGTTGTACGCAAGGGCAAGGAAGGAATCTGGGGAATAGCATATAAACCAATTTGATCAAAGATTAGAGAATAGTGGGAGATTGTGCTAGAAAAATACATTGGGGTCTGTAATGGGATTGCCATTAGGAACAACAGCCTGGATTCTCTGAGGTTGGCAGAATCTCCATGTCAGGAAAGGAATGAACTTGAAGGCCAGGTGCTTTCTCTCTGGCCTTCACTCAACAATGACTGCTGAATCCATTATGTTGATGGGGGGGAAGAGCTCTCCCATTAGCACTGCCACTTCAGACTTGCTATTGCCACCATTTTTACTGCTTTTGCTGAAAATTCTTCAGTCACAACTTCTCCAGTGTGAAGGACACTTTTGATGTCAGTACCATTTGGAGTCCAGAACAAACTGTTTTCTTACTTGCATGAAAATTACCAGGCTGACATCATACAGACTGAAAATGTTCACATAACAGGACTTCTATAAATAGATCCAAAATACTAAATTGTGTGGAGTGAGATTTCACAACAGCCATCAGATATCTACATATGGTTTGTAAAACTTGTCTTCTGGAAAATGTGACCTGCTAAAGTGCTGGCCCATGGAAAGTTGAGGATTTTCTTGAAGGGAAAATACCCACACAGATAAGATTTACATTGCTTCATTGAGTGAAACATCATGATTCCCTAAAGGTAAGATGTCTCTTTGAAGGACAATTTAGAAAATTGTTTGGTTATTATGGACTTTTTCTGTGTTAAAAGAGTAATTTACTGAAATAAGATTTTTTTTTCAGTAGATTTGTAAAAATATTTGCTATGTTGGCACTTTTATTATATGTAGAAAATAAGCACTTTCTGTTGTGGTAAACATCCTGAAAAAATGACAAATCAATTACATATTGTTTTGCTGCTTGAATTTGAGCCTCTGCTTCTCTGTTATCATATTACCAGTGTGGCTACTATATTACTAATCTGCTTGTCCTTTACATAATTAATAATTAATATATTCTATGTCAGTTGTTAATACACTAACATTCAGGCCAAATTAATACTTACAGAAAAGTAGTAAAACATGAATACTTTTATTTGGATACTTCAAGCAAAAAAAAAGACACTAGTCAATAGATGACTAAATATCAAGATAATTGTGGCAAAGCTATTTTTAAATGTATCAGTATGATTGACCAAATTCCCTGTTTCATTTTGCTATAGATGACCTCATAGGAATATGTATTCATCAACCTTTGTATTTTTATTTCAATTGGTTAGCAGGATTACTATATCTTTATGTATCTTTATGTGGTTTTTGCAGTATCTAGGAACCACCTGGAAAATAGGAAAGTAAAGCTAAATTTAGAAGATAAACCTTGGAAAAGATAATGGAATAGGGCCTGAACCGAGGCTATGGTTCCACAGAACCCACTTTTTTCATATCTTTCTGCCTCCTCTTTTCCCCTCACTCTTTCCTGAGAGTTTACCTGATAGTACATTTCATTCTTTTTTTTTTAAAAATCAGGCAATGCTTCCAGCTATAGCAAATTGTGGTATGTGTACCAAAACCTTCTCTCTTTACCTTGGAAAAGGCAATCAGCTTTAATTTTGAATCAGATTTAAAGGCAGAACAAAGGGGGGAAAAAAGTTTTTTTCTGGAATCCATTATGGAATCCAAAGTGCTGCCCATTAGGTTTTTCCTGAACTTTTGATGTACTAAGTTACAAGAGTGAAAAGCAGTTGAACTTTCCCAAGAAAACGATGATGTAATTGGTAAAAGTGGGCCCCACTGGATGCAACCAAAATAAATATCCTTCTTTTTCCTGAATGCTGGCAAAAAATGATATTGCAAAAACTTAAGAAAAAGTGATTATTGTCTTAAATGCTGGCAAGAGAATTCTTCTTAGGGAGAATTTCAAACTGTCTTTGTTTTGGAAGAATGCCTCAGTAAGTGAGATCCTGCGGTCTTGGTCATCAGCTGGTGACAAAAGCTTTAGAGTGGAGTCAAAACTGCTTTGTTTGGGAATTTGTTCGATAGGAGGAGAGAAATTCTTGGCTACTGAGAGAATGTCCAGAAGATAGGGGAGGGAAAACAGCTGGTTAAGAGGGTGAATATGACCCAGAGATCATGGCAGAGGGATATGAAAAACCTCTGGTGGTAGGTGGCTGAAAGGAGTCTAAACAAGTGAGTATAATAAAATACTACTTTGAACTGTTTGCAAGGCTGTGCCTGATGGGACTGCTCCCTTCAACTCCCAGCTCTCCTGTGAAATCTACCACTCTCACAATGTTTCCATATTCCCTTGGTTTTCTTGATAGTGGAAGAGCTCAAAAGTGAGTCTTCCAGGTGGAAGAATGAGCCTGGAGGCAAAAGTGGTAACAAAATCCTCCATCCCATACCCCTGCCCTGGTAATTCACAATGTCCTTGGGAAGGCTTTTGGATGAAGAAAAGGTATTCAGGCTGATTTTCTAAGTCTTTAGGAGCCAGGTGTCTCCAGCTGACATCTTGGTTTTATGGGAGGGAATGTATTTGTTTCCTTAGTATAGGTTTGGGAGATAAAATACAGGATGCCCAGTTAGATTTGAATTTTAGATAAACAGGGAGGGCTTTTTTATGTACCAAACATTGCATTGGGTATATTTCTGTAGCAATGAGCACTCTCACAAGGGCTTCCACAGATACCTAAGGCAGTCACCTTGCTGAATTTGGGGCTCATTCCCAGTACAACACAGTACTACCTCTTGGGGAAGAGGCTAGGGTCTGAGCCAAGGCTATGGTCCCATAGAACACACTTATTCATTTCTTTCTGCCCCTCTTTCCTCCTCACTCTTACATTTCCCCTACACTTCCTTCCCATGATTTGTAAACTCAACTGGGCTGCAGCAAGGGAAGAAATTGATAGGCAGCCCATAGTTAAGTCTCCTCTTCCATAAAGGGAAGATAATAGTGCCTACTTACGGGGTTGTTATGAAATTCAATCTGTTAATACAGTAAGTCCCCTGCATACAAACGACTTCCGTTCTGAGGGTGACTTTGTAAGCCCAATTTGTTCATAAGTCCCACACAGTTAGCCTAGGTACCCAACTAACAAAACTGGCTGTATAGTACTGTACTGTAATAGGTTTATAATATTTTTCATATAAATAATACATAAAAAATAAACAAACACAAAAAATATAGAAAACATGGGACTTCCCTGGCCATCCAGTGGTTAAGAATCCACCCTTCCAATGCAGGGGGAGCGGGTTCGATCCCTGGTCGAGGAACGAGATCCCAAATGCCAGGTGGCACGACCAAAAACATTAAAAAAATATAAAACATTTTAAATCTTACAGTACTGTACCTTGAAAAGTACAGTAGTGCAGTACAACAGCTGGGATACAGAGGGTGGCATCGAGTGAAGAGGCCAGAAGAGTTACTGACTGGAGGAGGGAGAGGAGGCGGGAGATGGTAGAGCTGAAGGATCGTCAGCAGTAGGAGATGGAAGGCAAGCTGCAATTTCACTCACGCCTGACGTTGATGGCACAGGTTCTGGTCCCTTGCTGGATTCATTCTATCTACCCTCTTGAAAAAACAATCCCGTGATGTCTGGGTAGTACCTCTTTTTTTCTCGTCATAGATGACACCGTGGCACTGGATTGCATTCTGAACGGCTGCTGCAACCTTCGTGTACTGTTCTACGTTCAGGTGCTGTGCCTCAAAAGCTAACAGTGCCTCGTCAAATAAAGAAAATCCCCTTGCCATTTCCTGTGTCGTGAATCTCTTTGTTGCTTCAGTTACTTCTTCCTCTTGTCTCTTTTCGTCCATTCTCTGGGCCTCCACTTCCATCAAGTCTTCATTAGTAAGCCCCTCGTGTTGCACAGCAAGGAGTTCAATGAAGTCATCCTCTTGCAGATCTAGCTTGAAATAAAGATACTGTACTACTGTACTCTATACAGTACTGTACAGTAAAGTACACAAAAGCACAACCACTTGTAGAGGATGCATGCACGTGACAATGTATGCCAGACACGTGACTAACACATGATTGGACATGTGGACACACGTTCGCATCTTTGAAAGTTCACAACTTGAAGGTTCGTATGTAGGGGACCTATGTACATTAAAGTATTAAGAACATACTGTAGCTAGTGGGAAGCAGCCACATAACACTGGGAGATCAGCTCGGTGCTTTGTGACCACCTGGGGGGTGGGGGTAGGGAGAGCGGGCAGAGACGCGGGAGGGAGGACATACGGGGATGTATGTGTGTGTGTGGTTGATTCACTTTGTTGTACAGTGGAGGCTGGCACACTGTTGTAGAGCAATTGTACTCCAATAAAGATGTTAAAAAAATAAAATAAAGCTTATGGACTTACAATATGAAAATAAATAAATAAATGTTATCTGAACTGTCAAAAAAAAAAAGTACATACTGGCTATTATGATTTTACTAGGTAAAATAGTAGTGTTTGACTCTAGGGCCCAGAGTCTAGGGTCTAGAAGCCTTTGACTATTGTAGTCACCATGGCTTTCCCTCATTAAATATTCTCCACACTATAAAGAGTGATCTTTTAAAAATGCAAATCTGACCATGTCATGGTTTTGACATAAAGCCTTCAAGGTTTTCTAGGACTTTGAATACCTACTAGGCCCTGAATGCTTTTTCTTTTAAAAACTATTTCGCCGGGCTTCCCTGGTGGCGCAGTGGTTGAGAGTCCGCCTGCCAATGCAGGGGACACGAGCTCGTGCCCTGGTCTGGGAGGATCCCACATGCCGCGGAGCGCCTGGGCCCCCTGAGCCATGGACGCTGAGCCTGCGCGTCTGGAGCCTGTGCTCCGCAACGGGAGAGGCCACAACAGTGAGAGGCCTGCGTACCACAAAAAAACAAACAAACAAAAAAAACTATTTCGCCAATTTAACTCCCTGCCTCTCTTCCTTTCACTTTGTATTTTCTAGGCACACAGATTTTTGATTGCCATTAAGGTGCCCTACATGATGTGCCTTCTGCCTGAAATATTGCCCTTCTCCCCACTCCCACTTCACCATGTCAGTTCATACTCATTTCCCAGTCCTTGTCAAAAGTGAAGCCTTCTCTGACCTCCTAGTCTAGATTACAGGTCACGGTTTAGAGCACCCTGTACTTTTCCTTCATAACCACTAATTACAGTTTCTAACTATATATTTGTATGGTTATTATATCATAAGCTCCATGAGGACAGGGACAATGTCCATCTTGTTAGCCATTATAGTCCCCAGGTCCAGCATAGTACTGAACACATACTAGGTACTCAACCAAAAAATATACTTTTTAATGAATTAGGGTTATATTAGACCAGCAGTCAGCACTATTGCCCATAAGGAGATCTGGCCCACTACCTCCTTTTTTTAAAAAAAACAAATTTATTTATTTATTTTTGGCTGCATTAGGTCTTTGTTGCTGCGCACAGCCTTTCTGTAGCTGCAGTGAGCAGGGGCTACTGTTCGTTGCTGTGTGCGGGCGTCTCATTGCGGTGGCTTCTCTTGTTGCGGAGCACAGGCTCTAGGCACGTGGGCTTCAGTAGTTGTGGCACATGGGCTCAGTAGTTGTGGCACATGGGCTTAGTTGCTCTATGGCATGTGGGATCTTCCCGGACCGGGGCTTGAACCCGTGTTCCCTGCATTGGTAGGCGGATTCCTAACCACTGTGCCACCAGGGAAGTCCCCCTCTACCTCTTTTTACATGGCTTGCAAGCCAAGAATGGTTTTTATACTTCTAAATGATTAGGATGAAATAAAAAGAAGAATGATATATCTGGACACATGAAAATTAAATAAAATTCCATTTCAGTGTCCATAAATAAAGTTTTATTGAAACATAGCTCTGCATACTCGTTTATGTATTCTCTATGGCCACTTTTGCGCTACAGCAAGAGTTGAGTAGTTGTGACAGAGCCCATAGGGCCGCAAAGCCAAAAATATTTATTATCTGGCCCTTTACAGAAAAACTTAGCTGACCCTTTTAAACAATAGTAATTCTGGGCTCTGGGGCACTTTGTATTCAAAAGCACCTGCAGGTGGCTTTTCTCAATTGTTAACAGTTTGCTTCTGTTGCTGAAACAAGTGACCTATTTATTTTGCTTAGTTGGAAAGATTAATTAAGGAGACTTTCCTTTGTCCTTTGTTTTTCTGCTTTTCTATCAACAGACAGAAGCCCCCAAAGGCGGTCAGTCATATGGTAAACTCCTTTGCCAGTGGTATGACGGCGTTAACTATTTTCCCCCCAATCAGATTTCCCGGTTTTTCAGATAATTCATGTATTCCTTTCCCAAATGAGATAATGAGTTGATAGGTGGTAACAGTTTAAATAGAGTGCCTACATTTTCCCTTCAACTTTCCTTCAATTCATAAACAGGGAATGGATTAAAAAATGTTTTCTGTTTTCTTATAAATGGGCTATATCCCTTTCCAGTTACAAATTCATACTTACCAGAGCAACACTTTAAAATATACATTAAAATCTAACAAGGTTTTAAGATAGTTTCGAAGTGATTTCACCATAGTACTGGATAACCGTCCCAACAGGGACAGATGAACTGTTCATTCCTTTAAATAATTTAATTTAAAAATCTAATCTGAAAAGTAACCACTGTTTATGCTCTTGGCTGCTGAATTTAAAGATATTTTTAGTGATAGAGTAGACAAAGAAGATTGTAGTGAATATAGGTGTGTTTTTTTTTTGCCGCACCAGGCAGCTTTTGGGATCTCAGTTCCCTGACCAGGGATGGAACCTGGGCCCTGGCAGTGAAAGCAAGGAGTCCTAACCACTGGACTGCCAGGGAATTCCCTAGGTGTCTTTCTTTATATCATGCCTTTTACTTCTGAGAAGTTTTTTGTGAGTGGAAATAGATCTCATTTGAATAATATTCTAAAAATTCTCTCAGTAATTCACTTATAAAATCAGTATTTAATCCTTGATTTATCTCTTCTTTAAATTCATATTTTCACACAATGAATCTATTTAGAATGGAAGTCCCCTTGTAATGATAAAAGGAAAGAAAAATGACAGGATACTAACATAATAGCAGTAAAATATTTTGGATAAAGTTAAGATCTTATTGATAAAAGTGTCACAATTATAAAGCTCTTAAATGATCTAAAATAGGTATAGAATTTGAATGCAAAATAAATATAATATTTTATTAAAGGAAGATGATCTAATATACATTATCATATATTCTGTGAAACAACAAATCATTTATTTGACCCAGTTTAGAAGGTGGCATTTCTAGACCTTTACCGTGGCATCAGATTTCTTCTACAAGTTGCTTACCCATATGAGCCATCCCATCATAAAGAATTTATATCTGATTGGGTTGCACGATTTAAAAAAGCACTTTTATATATAAATAAATAAATATATTTAAATATATATATTTGAATTACCCTAACAAACATTTCTCCATGTGCTGTAGTAGGCTCATATTAGCATTACAATAACTGTGACACAGGATAGATATTATGATATTCATTGATGGTTACTGGGCACTTAACCTAAATTTTTGGAAGCTCAGAAAATATGTTATATGGGTAAAAAAATTTTTAAAAGAGCACTTGAATTTTTATTGTTTGACTCATTGACAAACAAGGGGGAACTTTCTAAGGACTAAACAATGGTTCTTAAAGAGTGGTAAGTTTCCCAAAAGGAAAGGAGGGAAACTCTGTAAGATATGGTAGATGCAGAAAGGAATTCAGGAAGCATTTTGCAAGGGCCTCCAGTAACAATGAGTTTCTACAAATATCCTGGCAGGAAGCTAGCAAGTCAATTAGTGATGATGCTCTAACATTTACTCATGGGTAGAGTGAAAATTAACAAAAAGTCACATAGTTCCTCCTCCCCTCCATAAACATTATGGAGGGAAAAAAATCTTAGGGATATTTTCATTTCTAAGCCATCTTTTAAAATAGATGAAAAAGAGCATCAGATCAAGTACTGTGAAATGCAGTGAGTATTCTGGACCCAAGGGAGGTTTGTACAAGTTCTTTCTTTCTTTCTTTATTTGGTTTCATCGGGTCTTAGTTGCGGCACTTGGGCTCCTTAGTTGGGGCATGGGAACTGTTAGTTGTGACATGCATGTGCGATCTAGTTCCCTGACCAGGGATTGAACCTGGGCCCCCTGCATTGGGAGTGCAGAGTCTTATCCACTGCACCACCAGGGAAGTCCCCGGAAAGTCCCCTGTACAAGTTCCTTATAATGTCAAATTTATTCAGAGGACTTTCATTCTGAAGTTATAACCCTCCCAACCAATTTTTGGTTTTCAGATATTCTTGTTTTATGAAACAACCTTCCCAATTTTGGGTTTTAAAATATTCTTATTTTATGAAATAATGGGGAGAATAGATAGTGATTTATTTATATTTATTTTTATACCTTTGCTTTGCAAAATAAAAAAAGTTGTTAAACCTATATCAGTTCCCAAAAATTCCTTGCAAATTTTACTGGTCCATGAAATAAAAAAGCCTGGGAACCAGTAATCTACACTAACTGATGAGATAGATTTACAGTAAAATATTAAGTAATTAGAATATTCCTAGAATAGTGTTCTAGTTAATTAGATTTTCACATTGTAGGTTAACATTTTTGTCTCATCCTTGCTCAATTTGACATGCATTTACTGAAAGCCTTCAGTTATGTCAGGCATATCCTAATCAGAATTATATATATATATATATATATATATATATATATATATATATATATATATATACATACATATGGTAGAAAAATAATTAAATCAGGGAAGGGGGTGAAATCAGAGAAAGCTTCACAAAAAAGGTAAAGCTTCTTTTGGGTTTGGATGGAAAGATGGAAGCATCCTACAGGTAAGCATGGAGGGGAAAGCTGTTCTACACAAAGGGGCCCACATGCCCCAAAGCACTGAGGCTTGAAAGAGCAGAATCATTGATATCTAAAGAGCAGCCATTTCAAGTGTCAAATGAAGGAGTGGCCAGAGAATAAATCCGAGAGGTAGCCTGGAGTCAGATTATAAAGTGATTTGTATGTTTTGCTTAGATGCTTGGACTATATTCAATATGTGCTTGGAGAATCTTTGAAGGATTTTAAGTAGGAGAGAATTGGAAATCTTTAAAATATATATATATTAGTATCTTTTTTTTCTTCCTGAATAAGTAGAATATACTGAACATAATTGAACCTTTTACTGATAACTGAAGATCTTTCAGTGATCTTCTCAATGAATATCAGTTCTCATTTTATAAAGGAACACATTGAAATATAGAAGGTGTAGGACTTCCTCCTCCTGAGAGACCCAGGAGATATTTTTTGAAGTTTTCTTTATAAAACAAATTACTATGAATGTATTTTGTCTTAATTTGTCTCATTCTTGTTAATGCTAATAAAGGTCTGGGGAAAGATTTTGGTTGACAGCTTTTACTGACTGGATTTTTTTCTTAATTTTACTATGGAAAATCACTGATTAATAGATGGTATCCACCTACATGCTGAGTGAGGGGTAAAATTGTGCCAGTTATGGGTAGAATTTGGAGAGTCATATTCATCTATTTCCCCCCTATTGTTTACTCAACACATAATAGTTACTATATAAACCTATGGTGAACTGAAAAGAATTTGCAATATACATGGTAACATTTTTTTTCTGAGGAAAACTGAATTACTGGCTTAACTGGTAGGTCTTTGATTTGGCTTACCTTTATATATAAACAAAGGGAGAATAAGTGATCATAACATGTGAAATTTCACCTTTAAAAGAGTTTAACAAAGATCTATATACAAGGATGTTGAAAAGCTTTAGTCATACTGGCACATTGGGGGAATATTTCTTTTTAAAGAATGGGGATCTGGCTTAGAGATGGAAAACAAAGGTAGGAGACATAAAGTCCCTCTGAAGGGAAAAGTGCAAATTGTCAATTTCTCCAGGGTTAGAACTGCGGCTGTGTTCAATAATACTGAACATTCTTAAGAATGACCTGCATATCCATGCTTGCAGGTTTCCTAAATTCTTCCTCAATGTGAAATACCAATAGCAGTATTAGTACCAGGAGTCTGGGTGTATGGGCTAAAAAGTAATAAGTAATCCTATTGTGGGCAAGTATGAAATAGAGAAAAAATATATAAATTATATTTGTAAGGTGATGATCTCAACGTGGTTGGTTAGGTGTGACAAAGAGAATCTAGAGGTTACTGTAGACAGCCATCTGGAGTTATGAGCCCAATGTGCTCGTGTAACAAAATAATCTTGGCTTCATAAAGCAAGTGATTTACAAAGAACTTGAAAACATTGCCTAGATCTTGATTTTTAAAAAATACCTTGAAGGCCATATAAATATAATCCAGATATTTCCTTATCTCCTACTAGAAACACCTAAACTACCTACAACGTTTCCCTTTTCTCACTCTTCCATATTTATGGGTATCCCCAGGAGGTTTTCCCCCTGAACTCACGGAAAAGTCCTATCGACTACCGCTGTTTTTTCTGGTATAAATCCCTTCCAGGGTACTGCTGAGCGCTGCCACTATCTTGGCATCATTGGTTTCCACTGGGCTCTCACTGCAAATGCACTAAACATCCTGAGGTGCAAAGTCTCTTGAAGTTCATTGGCAAAGAGGGGCAGAACATTTAACCATTTACCCCTAACATTCACAGACGGGTACCAAAGCACTTGAGTACCCAATTTTAGTAGGTACGACACTTTCGGTTCTTGCAGTTCCCATGGGAAACTGGGGAACTCCTAACGCAGACCACACCAGGCTGCAGCAGAATTCCTCCTCTTTCATGCGTGAGGTTTCGCGGCAGGGTTAAGCTTCCGGTGCCAGACTGCCCCCTTCTCTCAAGAAATAGCCTTCTGGTGCCCGCTTGGGCTCAACCTGGGCTCCCCCCTGGCACAGTTCTAGCAAGGAGGATGGACTTCTTCAACTTTTCAGGCTGGCATGGTGGGTGGGCATCTATTCAATCTTTTCAGAAGAGTAACTTAGCTCTCGTGACAAACCCCGAGATAACAACAGAGGACGTGAATTAAGCGGAACTTTTAATGGAAGCGATTTAAAGTGTTTTTTAAATGAATGTGGGACAAACAAGGACACCTCTAGGTTTGCAGATACTTTTATTAAAGCTCTCTGGAGTAGCGAAATGCCAGTGGGATCGACAGCAGGAGTAGAGTGGACGGTGAGTGAAAATTTGTTGAGTACATCTCACAAGTTAGTACTAGAATTTCAGGTATTCTAACTCATTCTAACCACTCCATGCAGTAGACCGAAGGATGAGATTCCGCAGTATCCCAGCTCCAGTTCCCGATATATTACTCATCTGGAGAAGATTTTGAAATTTTCTCTTCTCCCTTTCCGTCTTTCTCCAATACAGGCTGTGAGTTTGTCTACCACCCCTACCAATATTTAAAGGGAAAGGCGCTTAGAACAAGGCAAAGTAGGGGGGAGGACTTTGCGGCTGTGTTTCTCAAACCCGTAAAGAGAGAGAGCGATAATGGGTAAGGGGCGTGCAGACTAACTCCTTCCTTGTCCAATCAGGTGCACAGGAAGATGTCCTTTTTACCAATAAAAATAAAGTTCGCTTTCCGGAGGCGGGAGGGTGAGCCTTGACTGCCAGTTCTCCAAAGCAACGATAGAGTAGAAGACGGAGAATGATTAGAAGTAGGACCAACCCAGGAAAGGGGGCGGGGTGAAGGTGGGGGGTAACTCTGAGCGGCGGCTGGACTGGCGAGTGGGATGCGACAACTGCTGTTCCTGTAGTAGTGTTTCTCGCCAATCAGGAAGGCTAGGGAGTGGGCGGGGCGGGGAAGAGGTGGGAAGAGCTCGCAGCACCGCCGGGCGCCCGTTGGGCTCTGGGGGGAGAGAGAGAGAAATCCGGTTAAAATCAGAGTCGGAGGGAGGTTTAACCACAGATCGGTTCCAATCGGATTATTCCTTAAAGGGGACGCGCCATTGTCAAGAGAACGGAGCCTGGGGCCCGAGGGCGGGGACCGGCGGCGCCTGAGGAGTGAGGCAGCTGCACTTGGACTGGGGACGGGTAGGTGTTGCCTGAGGAAAGGCGCTTCATTTCACTTTCTCTTCCAGCCCCAGGGGTAGGCGCCGGGATGCCCGCCGACTGGCGGCCACAGCCCTGGCGGGAGACGAGGTCGCCGGCCCTCGCTCGCTGCCTTTCTGATGGGAGTCGAGGGGGAGGCGGGCCAGGATGGCTGGCAAGCTGCGCCGCCCGGGCCAAGACTCATAACGGACACTTAGCCGCGGCGCAGCCCCCGCCTCAACCGAAAAACCCGCCGGAGCGGCAGCGGGTCCTCGGGGAGCGCCGCGCGCCCCGCTCCCCCGCGCGCCCGGCTCCCCCGCGCGCGCGCTGCTTCCTTGCGCGCCCCCTCTCCCTCGCGCGCCCCATTCCGCTCGCGCGCCCCATTCCGCTCGCGCGCGCCGCGTCCTCGTGGACTCGCGGGAGCCGCCCCGCGGGGAGGAAGGCGGCGGCGGCGGCGAGGCGGAGGGAGGTCGGCGGTCACTGCTTCACTGCCCCGGCTAGGAAAGCAGGGCTGAGGAGCAAACTTAGCGCGGCAGCTGGAGGCCCCAGGCGAGGAGGACGCTGGGGACCCGCTGAGCGCGCGGAGTCGCCAGCCCGGCCCAGCATTGTCCTGCTTTTCCTTTGCTCTCGTCTCTCCGCCCACTGCTCTCGGTAGTGGGGAGGGGTGCGGACGCGGGCGCCGTGCCCGCGCCGCTCCGCGCCTTCCGCGCACCCCCAGACCCCGAGCCTGCCCGAGCCGGAATCTGCCCCACCGACGCCGCAGCCAGCGCCTTAGGGCCGTGGGGGCCAGTGAGTGTCGTTGCAGCTCTCAGTCTGCGTACCGGCGCAGGCTCTCTGGGCGCTGTGCTCTTACTTGTAACTTTTCTTTGCCAATTGCTGGAAGTTGTGGCTTCCGGGCGGCAGGTTCTTTGGACAAAACCTCAGTTTCTTGCGTTCTGGAGAGCCTGATTTCTACAGCGAAATGGTTCTTGATCGCTGTCGGTGTTTTCCTCCCATCCCAGTTTCATTTCTCGGCACCTAAAATCTCTCTCTCGTGGATTTGCATTGTAAGGGAGGATTAACCTCTCTCAGGTCAAGATAATTTGAAAAAAAAAAAAAAAGGGAGCGGTGCTGATGACGAGCTAGAGCTCTATGTAGAGCCGAATGCGCCTTAACCTTTGAACTGTGGAAAGTATTACCTCGACTTTACTGGCGGAGCTTCTTTTGGAAGGAAAAAAATTGCAAAACGAAACAGAACAAAAAACTCCAGGTTGCTAGGGTCTATAGGATTAGGAAAAAAAATAAACTTTTGATAAAAGTAAAGTTAGTTTTGTAACTGTTCTGCCCAGCAGATATCTCCGTAAATTTCTGCTACTGAACCCATAGGCATTATAATTAGTAACAGTAACTTGTACTATTGATAAAACATGTAAGAAGTTTTTTTCCATCTTGAGCACTGCTGCTATTCTATACCTGTCAATACTTGCTAAAGAAATTATATTTAGAAACAGTACCTCCTTGTTAGAGACCTTATTTAGAAAAGGAATGTTCTCGTGAACCGTTCATTTTTGACAGTTTCTTCTTGTGCAGTACTTTGTAGACAACTTGCATGTGCAAGTTACAACACTATAAACAAAGCTGCGGTGTGTGTGTTATTCTGTAGTCTTTTTTTGGCTACTCGTTATCAAAGATAGCATTCCATCCTGTCTTTTCTTACATTCTGAGTTATTTTGTAAAATTACTTCTCTGGAAAAGTGAATTTTATTGGAACCTCTGGCCCAGCGGGTTTTTTTTTTTAAGCAATACTAACAACTTTCCAAAGTGTTCATTGATTGTATGAGTGGTGTGCAGCATTATAACATAAGTTCACAGGCTCAGCAGTAACAACAGAGAAGCTATACTTGGGAATCTAAAAGCCAATTTCAGGTAATAATATTTGAGAGATACTTGACTCTTCCTATAGAATTTAGGAAGTGTAGACACACAAACATGATCTTTCGTACTAATCTTGATGGTATCTGGCGTTGTTACACCTAATATCCTCCTTCCTCCTCTTCTCTTTGATCCTCTTCTTCGATAAGTATGTCAGGCAGGCCTGCTGGCATAATCGTCTTTTCCATCTCATAATAGAAAGTAGAAGATTAAAAGAAGCTTCCAAATTTCTATTTTTGTTTACCAGCTTATTTAAACAATAGAGGAGAAAATTCCTGAACTTTTAAAAGATCGCATATAAAGAAAACACTCAGAATTACCTTTGAATTATCTAGGCTATGTTTCCTGGAAAACATATTTTTCCTGTGTGCTTTTCACATTGTTTTAAACATTGTCCTAAATATACACATTGCCAGGGAATTTCTTGAATTGTGAACTGTCCATTGAGATCCCTGGGAACTAGGACTGTCCTCTATTTCTGTGCAGATTCACTGTGTCGCCTAGTACTTTTCTAGTGCCCAATTAATGTGTTGACTTAGGTCTTTGTGACAGAAAACGATACTGTTCTATAGAGGCTGCTTGAGAGGCTTATATATTTATTTTTTTAAATAAACACCTTTCTGAGCAAGTTACACCAAAGAATAGCAATTGGTTTAGTGTTTGGGGGAAGATATATTAATCTAGGTGCTTTTTGTTCTGTGTACAAAACTGTGATTTGTTTCTAATATCTGTTCCACGGACATCTTTTGTGATGGTGATTGTTTCTTGTCCCAATTATTAGAATTAGGTTTAATCTGTCAACATCTGTTGAGTACCCATTTATTTGAGGAGTTTTATGGAAAGGTAAAGTAGAAATGGACGACAGTCATTGCTCTCAAAGTTATGGAGTTTAATGGGAAGATGCAAAATTATCATCCATAGGGAAAAGATAATGTGTATCCCATTGCAGTAACAGGTGCAAACTAACAGTGACACAGGATTCATGCCAAAAGGGTAAAGGAATAGTGGAATGATAGAAGAAACTTAGGTGATGTGGGAAAGTTTTCATTGCCTTATGTAGCAAATTTTATAATATATATTTAAAAAATTAAATAAAGTATGTTTGGGGTGTATGTTCACTACTTGAACTATTTTTAATCTATAAAATATTGGGGGGGCCAGAGCATGTACTCTGAATTTCACCTATTGTTACCTCATCACAGGGATCATCTATATAACCCAGCTCAAATGTCACCTTGTCTGCAAGCTCTCCTGTTCTCCTGATCCTAAGTGGCGGCTCTTTTCTCTTGCTCCTGTAAAGTCCTTTTACAGCACAAGCCATGCTCTGACTTACAGTATAGTTATGTGTGTATTTATTCATTAGCTTGTGGATTTTGGTAAAAACCATTAACAAAAGTTGGAGCCTTCCCGCCCCCCACCCCGCCCCCCGCCAGTCCCTTTTACTGTTGCCTAAAGTACTTGAGCAGGTTTATTATTATTAGCCCAATAGAGTCTGTAAAACCACAAGCAATAAAAAAGTTCATATTGTTTTGTTTGGGGAAAGAGTATATGAGTGTTTAAAGGAAAAACCAGTTTTTTCCTTATCGCCAGTTTCACATGCTCATTGTAAAGTATTGTTATGAAGGAAATGTATAATTTAGAAACTAAATATCCCCTCTAACATTGCCCCTATCACATTATAACTATTGGTAATGGTTTGACTTTTAATTCCAGGTTTTTTTTCCCCTTCTTTTTTTTATTACCTTCAGATAGGAGTGCCTTAAACTATCATACCTGAGTAAGTTATGTTTACTGGGAATGGAGAAAGGTAATCAATTTTTATACACCTATTTATTTTTTATTTTATATAATAAAATAAATAATTATTAATTTCTCCAGGCTCAGTTATTATGGTTATTTTACCTGTTCTTGAGAAACAAGGCTCCCACCAGTATTTTTGTGTTCAAAACATAGTCTATGATTTATAGACTATTAGAAACATAATCATTTCAAAAATGGTCAAAACCTGTGTCCCTGAACATTTTAAGTATCTTTACGCTAAAATGTTTTTGGAGTACATACCGTAAGCCTAATCTCTTCTCATTTCTTAGTTCTTCTCGTCTCTAGAGAGCATTAAAAATTGCTCCGAGACTGCCAACTGGCACTGCTCACAGTAGCCCCTGGAGGAATGTAGGAAGATATTTGTTTCTCATCAGTTCACACGCAGAGGTTTTACTCTACCCTTATGTTGCTCATTATAAAAATGGAGCTACAATTTAGGCTGATGAAGGAGGTGATAAGATTCTGTTGTTCTGGGTGCTTCCTTAAGCCAGCCCAGGTGGGAAAAAAGGTTTTCCAAAGGTTCCTAAATAGAAAACGCAGCTGCAAGCAGCCAGGGCTAATTAGGTGAGAAATCTCCATTTATTCAGCAAGTTTTTATTGAAAACTACACCTAATTTGTGCACCATGTAGGCACTGAGAATAGGATGATGAAGTCTGTCTGGACCACAAGCTATGAGCTCCTCTGAGTAGGATCCTTAAATAGAGTGGTACATATGGATGAAAGGTAGCATACATGATGTGTACTTTTAGGTGATTTGTTATTCACCCTTGTTTGTTGTTCTGTATAGCTTCTTTCAAAGTATCCTAACAAACAAACCTGGTATTCCATAGGAGGTGGGTTGGGGTCCTGGAGCCTGTTAAAGTAAATCTGTGAGCTGTAGAATTTTTTTTTTTTTAAATTTCAAGCACTGCTATTCCTGTGAGGCAGAATATTTCAGAAATTCTGCAGATGTTGATATGTCTTTCTTTATACCCTACAAGGATCATCCATTTCATAGACCACCGTTATGACACTGTATCTGTAACCTAGTAGGTAATGCACAGTTTACTGATAGAATAGTAACACATTCTTTTAAACTCAAAATGCTATAATAAATAGATAGCTTTATCAGGATTTTTTTCTGTCATGAAAATAATTGTTTTGAAAAATCACTTGTATTAAAATATAGTGTGAAGTATTTCTAACTTTTACAAAATGGACTACCTCCTTTCCCCGCAAGCCTGTTCTGTTGCTCGATCTTTGTATTGGTGGGGAAAGAATCAGATTGTTGAGAAAGGGGCCTTGTAGAATTGTCAGTGATGGAGTCAACCAGGCTAGGAAGAATATCTGACCAAGGATACACCCTATGGAGTTTGACCATAATGCAGCAAGTGTGATTTGTCGAGTTTTGAGAAGAGTTAAAAATTTTAAATAACAGCTTAATTGAGATATAATTTACATGCCATACAATTCACCTATTTAAAGTGTACAAGTCAGTGGTTTTTAGTATATTCTGGAGTTGTACATCTCTATCACAACCAATTTTAGAACTTTTTCATCACCCCATCACCTTCCTTACCTCCCTCTTCAGCCCTAGGCAACTGCTAATCTACATTCCATCTCTATACATTTGCTATTCTGGATATTTCATATAAATGAAAGATAACATTTTAATAAATGTGCATTCCTGTGTAAATCCGTCCCTCTAATGTGCATAAATCCTAGGAGTAGAGAGGGTCTTTTCATGACCCTCGAAGTTTAGAAAGATTTTCTTTAAGAGGGAATTTATCTAAATCCTTATTCTACCTAAGCCTGGAGAGAAATGGGAAAAGAGATTTTTTTCCCCCTATAAAAATCATGACTCATTTTGAAAGAAAGAAAGAAAAAGACTCATTTTGGTGACACTTTTTTGTGTTCATTTAATCATTTGGTGACTCTCTACAAGTAAGTAATTTGTCTCAAGTTCTGTATACTGGACTTAAATAAAGGACGGTACTTTGAAAGATGTTGAAAGTACTTGGTAAGTTCTAATCATTGCTGAATGTAACTTGATGTTTACCTTATTGGTTCAGAATATATTGCGCAACTTGTCATTTATTTGATCAGAGATAGTGCTGCGTAAGTTGATTGTGATGAACTTGTATTGCCCCTGCACAGTGCTGAGACCTTGTAGGCACTTAATAAGTGTATATTGGTTGCCTGACCACTATGATCATAGATATTTTCATCAGCTCTCTAGTCCTTATTTTCTGTCTCGTAGTAATAATAGCAGCTACATTTATTGAGTGCTAAGTAATAAGTTCTTTATATGTACTATCTTTTTTTTTTTTTCGTGGTACGCGGGCCTCTCGCTGTAGTGGCCTCTCCCGTTGCGGAGCACAGGCTCCGGATGCACAGGCTCAGCGGCCATGGCTCACGGGCCCAGCCGCTCCGCGGCATGTGGGATCCGCCCGGACCGGGGCACGAACCTGCGTCCCTTGCATCGGCAGGCGGACTCGCAACCACTGCGCCACCAGGGAAGCCCTATGTGCTATCTTTTAAAGTAAAAGGATGCAATTTAGTTTTGAGAATTTTCTGTATCTCCATTGATTGTAGTTTTACAGGCTTCTGATCATTTCTTTTTTTTTAGATTATTTTGAATGACCATTTTTGATCAAACCTAAGACACGTTGATGCCACCGCATTCTTGAACTTTTAGGAAATGTCAGCATAAAGTTTTTACCAACTGAATGTTCCTGTTGGGTGACAGCAGTTGTGAGATACATTTCTATTTTAGAACAACCATACTTCAGAGAGGTTGAAGTGGTGGTAGTGTTTTTTTAAAGGGCATCTGGGAATTGAAGGGGGGGATATTAGTTTGTTCATTTACTGCAGTGCAGCTTCATTTTTTTAGGTTGTAAAACATTCACAGATACGCCTTGTTGCCTGAATGAATTTCAACATAATATTTCAACTTCTCAGAACCCCTTGTTTTGTCCTCTTTTGTGTGTTGTTGGTTTTTTTTTTTTTTTGGGGGTGTGTGTGTCTGTATTTCATGGTAACATTCAGATGTGATGTAATTTAGTTCAATACTAAAGAATGCTGGAAAGATAATTTAAATGTGATTTTCAGTCTTCTCCATTAAAAAAATTTAAGATGGATAATGCTGTCTATAAATACTAGTAAAAAAAATATTACTTTGGTGGTTCCATTCATGTGTCTTGGATGTCAGTGAACTCATCACAGTGTATTTAGCCATTAGTTTCCTCAGTCAGCAATATACAGACCACCATATTTTGTTCATTTGTTGGTGAAACCATTCCTTTCTAAAGCATGTTTGGTTTTGGGGAATAGATTTGCTTATTACTTTATTGTTACCTGTATCTCTTTGTTTGCTCTCATTACACCCACCTGTAGTAGTTTACTCACCTTTCTGATTTGGTATTTTCCGTGTGATATGAGACTAGAACCCATAATCACTTGTTGAATGGTGGATAAAAATGATAGAAGGTTCTGGGTGAGAAACTGAAGAACTTCCTGTGCATGGAGCTTTAGTGCTAGGACCTTGTTGTGTTGGTTTTTACTGCTTAGAAGTAAAAGGTGGTATAACAGCGTGGTATATTTAACTTCCCCTGAATAATGGATCTCTTAAAATTCCGTCTTATTAAGTCTAACTCAAGTGGATGGAGAATAATTAAGTGGATGGAAAATAATTCTTTTCTGGATGTCTTGATAGTCTACTTCATGTGAGAACCCAGCCCACAGCTTGTATACCAGGATACCTGTATTCATTGGTATATTGTTTGCTGCAATTCAGAAATTAGAGGCTTTAAAGAACTGTGAGGTTGCATATAAAATAGCCACATGTGCCTGTTATCTCGATATTTATATTTGAACAGGATCTTTTGCTAATCTGTTTTCTTTGAGATAAAATTACCTTTGTAGATGCACTTTTCTGTGTTTATGTTGATGGTAACTTAGGCTGTGTATTGTTTTTAATATTCCTGGCAATACTGAATCCATAGTATAGTTTCAGTGAATACTGGTTAGAGTTTTAGTCATACATTTCTTTATGGTTATTTCACTTTTTCCTGTTGTAGAACTCATGGAGTCATAATGTTTAAGAGCTGGACTGTCCTTGGGAATGATCTAATATGACTCCTACATTTTGTAGACGAGGATGAGATTGTGACTTGTTTAACCTATGGATAAAAATTGAGTTCTTTTTGATTCTCAGTCTCATGTTTTTCCTGTTCTGGCATATGCTTGCCCAAGTAAAAAATGTAAAAGATAGAGTCTTAGATTATTGTGGCCTCTGTAACAGAGGTCTGCAAAAGTTTTATGTCACACTCCAGCAGCATAAAAAAGTGTATCTGCATTCCCAATATGATGGCCCTAGAGAGCCATCCGAGCTGTCGTATGTATCAGTAGTTCATTTCTTTTTAGTGCTGAGTAGGGTTCAGTGTATGGATGTACAACAGTACACAGTTTGCTAACTCTTCACCGTTGAAGAGCATAGGAGTTGTTTCCAGCCTTTGGCTGTTACAAATAAAGCTACTGTGAACATTCGTATATAGGTTTTTGTGTGAACATAAGTTTTCATTTCTCTGGTATAAGTGCCCAAGAGTGTAATTGCTGGGTTGTATTGTAAGTGTATGTTTAGTTTTACAAGAAATGGCCAGACTATCTTCCAGACTGGCTGTATATTACCAACAGCAATGTGTGAAAGAGCCAGCTTCTCTACATGCTTGCCAGAATTTGGTTATGTTCACTGTTTTTAAAAAATTTTAGTCATTTTAATAGTTGTGTAGTGATAGCTCATTGTAGTTTCAATTTGCCTTTCCCTAGTGGGCAAATTGTTTCCCTAATGAGCAAATTGAGTTGTTTTTCATTGTTGCATTTTGAGAGTTCTTTATATATTCTAGATATGTCTTTTGTTAGATATGTGATTGGCACAAATTTTCTTCCCATCCACAGCTTGTCTTTTCATCCTCTTAACAGGGATTTTTTACAGAGGCAAAAAGTTTTAAATTTTCATGTAGTGCATTTAATCATTGTTTTTTCTTTTATGATTGTTCTTTTGGTGTCATGTCTGTGGACTGTTCACCTAGTCCTAGGTCTCAAAGACTTTTTTTCCCTGTGTTTTCTTCTAAAAAGTTTTATAGATTATGTTTTACAAAATAATCACATTTTTACCTTACAGCTTTTGATAAAGCACTGGTATTGGTAACAGGCAGTTGTCAGCTTTCCCATTTTCTTGTTGCTTGCTTGTATTTTGCTTTTTTAATATGTTTAATCTGCCTTTCTTTGCAAAAATCTTAAAAATCCATCCATGAGTGATATCATAATTCTACTGAGATCTGCAGATCTACTTACTTGGGCCCATGCGGGCTGCAGCATGTTGTGATCTGCTGAAAGTGAACAGGTGAGAACATCACAAACAACCCCTCCAGGGTGTGAAACTGCTACCTCTCCCTTAGGAGACTTTCATCTACTGCAATACCTGAGTGTGTAGTCAGCGTCACAAACAGAAACTCTTCTGAATATCTTAAGCTAGGAGAGATTTCATACGAGGTATTAGGTGCTTACAGAATTGTTAGAAGGGCCTAACAGCAGGTTTTAGGGGGTCAATCCAGAGGTAACTCACCAGGGCAGCTCAGAGGCCACCTTGGGAGCCGTGCTGGAATCAAGACCTCGTGCCACCTCTGCCACTGCTGCATTTGCCTCTAGATACTCTGAAAACCGCAGGACAGACCCCAACTTGCAACCCTGGATTAGGAAGTCAGATCAAGACACCTCTGCTGCTGGTGCTCCTGCCGCCCCACTTCTCGTCACCCAAGAAGTTGGGGGATGGACTCTGGAATTATGCTGTAGAGAAATCTCATATTTCCACAGCTGTGCTTGCCCCCCAAACAACTAAAAAGGCTCCTTTCTAATTGCTCATAGGTAGGCGGGAGGTCAAGTGCGCCAATCTGTGGTATCCAGCATAGTTCACGTAAATGCCATAAGATGGAAGCAGCCTGATGCAGGACCAAGAGCAGGTGCTGGTGTCAATCTGACACTGAATATTAGTAAACCTCAAATTTCAAATTTAAGATAACATATATGTACTGTCTTCTAGTATTTTCTTTTTACCTTATTGGCTTGAGAACCCTTCTTTTGAGGCTTGCATTTACTCCACTTTGAACTTAATACATTTTGCATGGCTAAGTAGTAGGAACATAGCAAGTCTGTATGATTTTTTTCGAAAATATTTAAATTTTATTCTTAATGAATTGCAATTTTTGAAACCATATTTTTCCTTTTTTTATAAATATATACAAGTATAAAATGTTACTGTTTTGGGGAACACTCATTAAATTCAGTCAACATTATTCTCTTGCTGTCTGGACCTGAGCTTTCTCTCTTACACCTATGTTTTCCCCAGCTCTCCCTGGAGAATTCTGTGAAAGAAGTGGATTTTCTCCTAGAACTGTGCTTTGGTATCAGAGGCACTCCAGCCAGCAGCCATCAGTACTCTGGTTTCTATTTGTTGAAAATAATTAAAGTTTGGTTTGTTTTATTGCATACTTTGAATTTTATTCCTGGGTGTAACAAATTTTGGCATAAAACCAAAAATTGAGACATACAGATATCTTTGCAAAGACTGGTTTTATATGGTCTGTAATGGCAGTCAATTTAAAATACAATAAAATAAGTTATATTAAAAATTTTGAGTATGTGTTCATGTGCATTTTTCTAGTGAGAAGTCTGTAGGTTCATCAGATTCTTAAAACAGAGGCCATGACCCAGGAAAGATTAAAAACGGCTGCTCTAGAGGTATAAGTTCAATCAAGACATTTGCCAAACATTTAACACCAAGGCTTCTGCCGTCAGTCACAGATACCTTCCCTGATGTCCATCCTGTATCTGTAGACTTTTTTCAGGACATAAAAAGAAAATTATTGTTACCCAAGTGTTTAGGGAGGGGCCAAGGAACATCATAAGAGGTCATTATTAGATGAGGAGAGACACCTGGAAGTCAATTATATCACCCCAATAATTTTTTTTTAAGAAGATATGTTCCCATATGGCTGATGGTTTCCTGAAAAATAATGTGTTATACATGTCAAGACATAGTAAACTGTTGATATCTGCAATCCAGTATATTACATCTTGGGGGATTTATTTGAATGCTTGAAATAGTTATAAAAATAATTTATATGTTCAACTCTAGAGCCTAAAATTGTACAAATGGGGAAGGAATCTACAAACTTAAACTCTGTAATTCATTTAAAATAGGTAAGAGATGATTCAGAGACACATAAATGTGTTGGATTTTCACATCCGATATGTCACATTTTAGCATAATTTTAGCTTTGTTTCTTAACTAATGACCTCTCTTCATATGCCAAAGCCTAAGTGGAATGTAGCATGGTTTGTAGAGATTTAAAAACCTTTTGTTTAAATAAAATCATGCACAGAGATCTCTAATATAAAGTGATGAAAGGAGAGATGGTTTTAGTTGATGTAGGGGCAAGAAAAGCCTTACTTTTTGTACATTTACCTTTACCCCCTCCGCCCCCAGACACACACAAATAGAGTTATGAGGGCTTTAGAAACAGGTGGGACTAATGTAATCACAAGGGCCTTTAAAAGAAGAAGCAGGAGGCAGCAGAGTCAGAACCAGAGAGATGGCATCATGAGAAGGAATTGACCGGGCGTTGCTGGCACTGAAGATAGAAGGCGGCCGTGAGCCAAGGAATGTGGGCAGCTTCTATAAACCAGTAAAGGCAAGAAAATGGATTCTCCTTAGAGCTTCCAGACAGGAATGCAGCTCTACTGACACTTAGATTTTAGCCCTGTGAGACCTGTTTTGGACTTCTGACTTCCGGAACTGTAAGACATATATTCGTTACCACCAAATTTATGGTAATTTGTGATTGCAACAATAGCAAACTGATACAGTGCTTACTTAATACATTTTAGGAGTAAACATTCTTTCTTAACACAGCCTGCTGAATTTTACCCTCATCTATTTCAACAGCTCTTTCTCTGTACCTGGTTTTCCCTTTTCAGAAAGAGGAGAACCAGGAGATCCTAAACTGTCTTCAGATTTATCAATTTCACTTTAATTCTTTATAGGTTTATAATATATGCAATATAAATTAATAAAAGGGTTCGAGTGCTTACCTTTTCTATGCTGGTCGTGATGAAGTTAGAAAAGAATGTGGCAAGACCCTATTGTAGATAATAATCAAACAGTTAACAACAATAACTACCAAGCATCAGATGACTGAGCGCCGAAGTGAGTGGTAGGGATAGTAGTAGGTATTGTGAAAGGGCAAAGCAGAGAGCAGCTGTTTTAGACAGGAACAATCTCTGAAGGCTTTGTAAAAGAGATTTTTGAGCTAGGAATATGCTCTTAAAGGTATTGGGGAAATTGGTTCCAACAAAATAATCTGTGTTATTAGAAATACAAAACTTAAAGTTTACTAGTTTAATTATTATTTTATTTATTTATTATTTTATTATTTTTTTGTGAACACATGGGAGAAATATATTTTTCCTATTGATATTTTTATGGTGTAGGAAGGACTCTTGTAGAATTTTAAAAACTTGTAAATGCAAACAACAGTAAATTGATGACATTTGTCTTGATAATGTGAAGTATAACACCTGAGATATCTGTATTCCCTGTGTTGCCTGAGTGATACATATTGCCTTGAGTGATGCATATTTTCATTGTATTTTAATGTTTAAATCTCAAAATATGATTGGAAACCTAGTATGATCTAATCTGAGTTCATTGTGTTATAAGTGCTAAAAACATTGACCATGATTACATTTTTGAAGGAAAGGTATTACATGGGCTTGCTAAAGATAATTATGTTAGACTAAGCTTACTTTTTAGATAAGATTATTGGACTGTGGGTCAAGAGAATGCAGAAGGTACAGTATAACTGGATTTCAGCCAAACATTTTATAAGATTTCTCTCTGTTGACAGGGGGAGGCTGTGGGCTGGATGGCCATAAAATTAGGTAAAAATGTGATTGGTTGAGTAGCACCTCTAAAAATTAATAATGAATTGATGACAGCTGGATAAAAATTTCTAGTGACATGCTGAAAGTCACTGTCCATATTTTTGTAATGATGTGAATGAAAACATTGATACCATGCTTATCAAATTTTTGGATGAAATGAATTTTTTAGGGTTGACTTTTGAAAATAATATTTCTGACTGAAATGGTGGGCTAAGGCTAACATGATAACTTAATGGAGCTTGATGTGAAGTCCTGTATATGAGTTCAGAAAACAGCTGCATAATTATAGGGGTGAGGGAGATGTGGTTGAGTACAAACAGCTTAGGTATTTTAATTACTCTGATAAACTCAATATAGATATAAAATGTACTGCAACTATAAGAAAGGCTTCATAGAATCGTCATCTGGACTACTGGAGGAGGAGGTTCAGAAGAGGAAAGGTATCAGTCTTACTTTATTCTGTACTGTCCAGATTATACCTGGAATACTTTGTTGAGTTCTGGATGTGACATTTGACGAGCTAGAAAACAGAAAATAACAAGTGTTGGCGAGGATGTGTAGAAATTGGAACACTTGTACATTGTTGGTAGGAGTTTATGATGGTACAGCTACTGTGGAAAACAGTTTGACCACAAACAGTTAAACCGAAATTATGATATGACCCACATGTTCTGTTCCTGCGTACGTACCCAAAAGAATTGAAAACAGGTGTTCAAAAAAATATTTGTAATGAATGTTCATGGCGGTGCTTACATAGCAGTTTACTTTAGCTAAAAGGTAGAAACAACCCAAATGTAATCAGCTGATGAATGGATAACCAAAATGTGGTATATGTGTACAATGGAATATTATTCAACCATAAAAATGAAGTACTGATAAATGCTTCGAAGTGCCTGAACCTCAAACGTTATGATTAGTGAATGAAGCTGGACACAAATGATCACATATTGTATGAGTCCATTGATATGAAATATCTAGGACAGGTAAATCCATGGAGACATAAATCAGTTCGGTGGCTGCCAGGGGCATGGGGAATGGGGAGTGACTGCTTGATGGGTATGGGTTTCCTTTGGGGGTGATAAAAATGTTTTGGAACTAGGTAGAGGTGTTGTTGGTTGCAAAACATTGTGAATATACTAAATGCCATTGATTTGTACACTTAAAAAGGTTAATTTTATATCATGTGGATTTTAGCTTAATTTTTAAAAAGTGTCAGTACATATAAATCAGTTGGATAGTATTGAGAGTCCAGAAATAAACCCTATGATCAATCAATTTTTTAAAAAATTTGACAAAGGTACCAAGACAATTCAATAGGGAAAGAACAGCTTTTTCAGCAGTGTTGAGGCATCTGGAGATCCCCATGCAAAATGAATTTGAACCCTTCCTCACACCATGCACAAAAATTAACTAAAAATGGATCACAGATCTAAATGTAACAGCTAAAATTATAACATTCTTCAAAGAAAATATGAATAAATCTTAGTGACCTGGGTTAGGCAAAGCCTTCTTGGATATGACACTAAAAGCACAAGCAACAAAAGATAGGTAAATTGGACTTCATCAAAATTAAAAACATTTGTGCCTCAAAGGATACCATCAAGAAAGCGAAAAGACAACCCACAAAATGGGAGAAAATATTTGCAAGTCTTGTATCTAGGATGTATAAAGAACTAACAACTCAATAATAAAAAGGCAAATATCTCAAATACTGGTAAAAAAATGAGTCAAGTGGAATATGTTTAGTGATTTCTAGTCTTATGGGAATCAAAAATTTAAATCCTACTCTTTCACCGCTTTTCCTTTTGCCTTTTGCCCTCCCCCATTCCATCTCTCAACTTCTATCAGCTGTACCTTTTATCCTTACAAGGTTGTAAACATTTACATTCTGTTCTGTAACCTTAATGAAATCTTTGGTGCTTTGTTTTTGTATCGGTCATACATCTTTTAATTACCATGCAAATATTAATTGCAGAATGGAGTAGTGAGTTTCTGGTTACATTTCCTTCTCTCCACACCAGTGTCATGATCCCATGCCAATAGAAGGATGATGTTCCTAGTATCAAAGACGAATGGATTCTTTTTCCCTATAATCTATCAGTTGCTCAAAATCATGTCATATGTATATGTTTTCACACTTGAACCATTACCTCCTTGAATAGCTTTTTTGTTTTTCCTGATGTATCATTTTGGTTGTTTTTGGCAGCATTTTACAGAATATCCACCCACAGGTGACATACCTGGTGGTTCTGACGTTTCTCTTATTGCCAGTGGCTGCTGTAACTCCAAGCATCTTTTTTTCACTTACTAAAAGGCAGGAGGAAGGGGATAGGATGAGTGCTTCTTTTTTTGTTGTTTTTTGGACCTTCCCCCTTTTAAAATATATTTTTGAAAAATTTTAAAACAAAAAAGTTGTGAGAATAGTAATATGAACTGTCTTTCACCTAGATTCATCAGTTACAAACATTAGTAATATGAACTGTCTTTCACCTAGATTCATCAGTTACAAACATTTTGCTGTATTTGCTTTTTCCTTTCTTTATCTTTTGTTTCTATAAATCTAGATCCAGTTGTCCTTATTTTGGTGAATCTTTTGAGAGAAAGTTGCAGAGATCATGATTCTTTACCGTTAAATACTTCATCACATATCACATAAGAAAAGGTGTGATCATGGAACAATGATGAAATTCAGGAAATGTAATTGTCACAGGTTGAGATCTCTGGGGAGCAGATGCTGAGCCAGAATTAGGATTGTATTTACAAAAGTGAAAGAAGGACGCAGGATTGGGCAGGTGGAGCTGTCAGATTGTGATGACACCCTGTCTGCCAGCACAAGGAGTGCATCTGGAATTAAGACTGTCCATTAGGGGAGTTCCATGTTGGGTAGAAATTGCTTGGCCTCTGACTTGCATTTTTCATTTATGGGCTGGGAGCTGTCCAGAGAATATCGAGACCCTCTCTTGAAGGCTGAAGCTAACTCTGATGAAACGAACGGCTTAACCACACTCCTCACACTCCTCATTCCTGGTAGTGAGTCTTTTGAATGTGAGTGGTAGATTTCCATGTCTACCACAACACAGTACTATTATCTAATATACAGTCCATGTTCAAATTCACCAGTTGCCCAGTAATGCTCTTTATGGCAAATCTTCCTTCCCACCATCAGATCTCTCTTTTTATCTTGGAGGAAAGTCTTTCAAGAAGCTCCCCAGATGACTTTCCTGTAAGTCTCATTGGCTTAAACTGAGTTGCTCGTTCACCTCCATTGCTCAGGCCAGCTGCTGGCAAAGGAGAATGGGATTTCCAGGGCTTGTTTAGACCTGTAGTGATTTATCCCATGGGTCTGGGCAAGAGTCTGCCTTCCCTAATCCTGTGCTTCTCACCTGATACCTTAGAGAAAAGAAAAAAAAAGATTAGATTCCTTTAGCAAGGAATAAGGAAGGAAAAGCTGTAGGTAGACAGCATTCTGCTGGAGCTTTTTGTTGCATACCTTTTTTTTTTTTTTCTGTTAAGAAAAGAAACACATGCATTCCTGTTGTGAAACCAGCTTCTTAGTTATTCTGTCTTTGGAACAGAATCCATTCCTTTCTTCCTTTCGTGGAGTTCACTAGTTTTCTGTATTAATAGGATGAATTATAGTTTAGTCCTGCTGCACACCTGCCATTCTGGGATTTCTTTTTCATTTCACTCTTGGATCATTTCCACTGTTTCCTGTGTTCTCACATCCACTTTATTGGTTTTCATTCTTGCTTGCTAAAGAACGCCCTCAAGTAATGTTCTTACATGTCTGAAACTGTCTTTATTCTGCCTTCTCACTTGATTGATCATTTGGATGTAAAAATCTAGTTCAAAATTACTTAATTCTGGAAGTTTTCAAGACATTGCTCTGTCTTCTACAATTGAGAGACTGATTTTAGTCAGATTCTTAATTGTTTTTTCCTCAAATCATTTAGAATAATTTTTGGCTATGAAATTTCACAGGATTTGTCTAGGTGTCTCTTTCATGGAACAGAGGGTAGGTCACTTGTTTTTTATTCATTAATTATTCGTTACCTGGCTCCCTGTTTTATTTTATACCTGTACTTTATTACTGACCTTCTTTTATTGTTGTTAACAATCTCTGGGTGTTGTTAACATCAGTGTGGATGGTTCATTCAAAGCCCTTGACGATACCTTTGACAGACACTGCACCTATTAGTCATTCTTCGCTTTCTTAAGACTAGTTTTGTTCAGGTATTTAGGGTTCACCTGCTTCACGAGCTCCTCCCCAACCCAAAGGGGGCAGTTTGTAAAGCAGCCTAAAGTCAATAGTGTTAGTTTCATTCTCCTTGCCAGTGATTGGTTCAGGCACGGTGACGTATAAAGGAAGTCCTCTGGGAGTCTGGTTTCCTTCAATTTATGAAGGCACACCCCTTCTTTTGGATGTGGTGACGTGAGCTCATGATACATGGAGCTGCTGCAGCCATTTTGGGTCACTGAGAAGAAAGCAAGATGATGTATGACCCCCAACTCAAAAATTAGCTTGTTTAAAATTGAATTCCTGATCCCTAGTGCTCCCCAACCCCAGTTTTTTGCTCCATCTTTCCAGTTGCTCAGGCCAAAAAGTCTTGCCGTTATCCCTAACTTTATTGTATGCACATAGAATATGGACATCCCACATCCTATTCATTAGAAGATCCTAAAAGCTCCCCCTTCAAATTATATTTGCAATCTTACTACTGTTTCCTATTGGCACCACTACCATCCTGGTCCAAGTCACTGCCATTTCTTGCCTGGATTACCACAACAGAGCAGTGGCCACCCAGGGAATTTTCTTAGGGTTCAACTAGACAGATGTTTGGATTGCCATAGGCCACATTTGACATCAGATTTGCTTAAGAGGATATGAGAAGAGGATATGGGAAACACAGCTTACCAGCAGAGAAGAATCAGATACTCTCTTTGGTAGAAGTCCTTGTAGCAGTCTACAAGGAGAACAGCCAGAACCATTCTCTGTGCCTCTCCCCTCTTCCAGGTGAAGCTTAAGTAAGTAATGAGGCTCACATGATGGATATGTAATTAACTTTGCTTAGGAGCCCCATGTTTCACAAGAGCCATTATCTTGTGTAACAACCCGTGAGCATAGCTTCCAGGATCCCTACAAAGTATGTGCCGAATTATAGGAGTCACCATAGTAAGGGAAGCCCACAGTTACAGCCACTCACCAGGTATTTATTGTTTCTCTCAGTCCGAAGCAACTTACCAATAGTCATTTTTACCATAAGCAACGTTGCCTGGTAACACAGCTGACATTCTGCCTGTATGGTTTCCAGGGGAACAGAGCTAGAAGATGAACTGAATCCAAGAGCAATTTCTCAGGCTCAGGAACAAGGGTTTTGCTAACACTTCAGTCACAAATAGCCTCGTAGTGAGAGTTCTCCGGCATCAGTGCTTCTCCACTGTACTCTGTTCTCAGCACAGTAGCCAGAGCAATCCTTCTAAATGTATGACAGTCATGTTACTCTTCTGCAAACCGTGCAGTGGCTCCCCAGAGCACAGCTGCCTACAGGCCTTACCTGAGTTGGTCCCTCATTACCTCTCTAATCCTTTTTTCCTATTACTCTTTCCCTTACTTGTCTGCTCTAATCATCCTTTTTTTTTTTTTTTTTGCTCTAATGTACCAGCCATGTTCCCACCTTAGGGCCTTTGTGATTGTTCTTCCCGTGTGGCTGGAATATGCTTACTCCTGATAGCTACCTGGCTGAGTTTTCAGATCTTTGTTGAAGTGTCACCTTTTTAATGAGATGTACTCTGACTATTTAAAAATTGCAACGCCTGCCACCTCTGGCACTTGCCAGTCTGTGATTCTTCTCTACGTTTCCTTTTTCCTTTCTTCCCTCCATAGCTTCTCTCATCTCTTTATGCCTCATAATTTATTTATTACTTCTATTGTCTGTTGTCTTCCCTTGTTAGCATGTAAGCTCTAAGAAGGGCAGGATTCTTCTCTTTTGTTCATTGATGTATCTCAACTGCCTAGGACAGTGCCTGACACATGGTTGAAGCTTAGTAGGTTTAAGTGCACACACAATTACAGAGGGCTTATTGTACACTGAGCATTTGGCATATATTCATTTAATTTTCATGAAACCCTCTTGAAATAGGTACTTTTATTATCCCTTTTAAAAATAAGTGTGGATACAGAGGTTAAGAGACTTGCTTCATGCTGCTTAGCTCGTAAGTGAGTCCTTGCAAGATGGCTCTGGAGCCTGTGTTCTTAACTGTATGCAGTTAAGCATCTTTCTGCATATATTTTTTTAAACCTGATTTTAGATTATATCTTTTTGGTAAATTCCCCTTTATTAACTTAGAGGTTATGGCCATTTTAATGTCTTGATGCGCGTAGCCCAATTATTTTGCAGGATCCCATTAACCATACGTGAATGTATTCTTTAAAAAATGATTATTGGGGTGACTTAATTGACTTCCGATCATCCTCTTTCATCTAATAATGAACTCTTATGGTGTTCCCTAGTACTTCCCTAAATACTTGGGTGACAATAAATTATTTTCCTTTTATGTTCTTGGAAGGGGGAACAGATACAGGATGGAGGTCAGAGAGGGTTTCATGATTAATCATAGTAGAAGCCTCAGTGTTAAATAGTGGGTGAATGTCTTGGTTTAACTGATACCTAAAAACTTGCCATTCTCAATCTTGTCTGAATGATGGCCCCCTTTGAGAATCTAATGAAAGCTACGGACTTCTTACATGAAAAATGCCTATAAACACACGCTTTAAAAATTTTATAGAACTTATTGTATTGTAAATTGATTTCTATCACAGGCCATATAAAACCAGTCTCTGCAAAGATTTCTATAAAGTCGAGTTTTTGTTTTTGTGTAAAATTATATGCCACATCCAAGAACCAAATCCAAATATTTGTTTAAAAAAATTGAGCTTTTTATTTTCAAAAGTTAATTTTAATGGGAAGACTGGTTTATAATAAGTCAAAATTGTGGCATTGTCTTTGATATAGCAACACATACGTCATTTAAAAATTTTCAAACTATTTTTGTTTTAATGTCAACCAAAGCAGAAAACGTAATTTTTAAGATTTGTAGAAATAATTGGAATTCGAGTCAGCTCACATAAGACAAGGCTTTCTTTTTTTTAATTTAAAAAAGCCTTTTTAATAGACTTTATTTTATTTTATTTTTTATAAATTTATTTATTTATGGCTGCGTTGGGTCTTCGTTGCTGCGCACGGGCTTTTTCTAGTTGCGGCGAGCAGGGGCTACTCCTTGTTGCGGTGCATGGGCTTCTCATTGCGGTGGCTTCTCTTATTGTGGAGCACAGGCTTTAGGTTCATGGGCTTCAGTAGTTGTGGCTCGCGGGCTCTAGAGCATAGGCTCAGTAGTTGTGGCGCACGGGCTTAGTTGCTCCACTGCACGTGGGATCTTCCCGGACAAGGGCTCGAACCCGTGTCTCCTGCACCGGTAGGCGGATTCTTAACAACTGCACCTCCAGGGAAGTCCCTGTAGACTTTATTTTTTATAAAGACTTTTTTTCAGAGAGCAGTTTTAGGTTCACAGCCAAATTGAGAGGAAAGTACAGAGATTTCCCATAGAGCCCTTCTCCCATTCATGCATAGCTTCTCGTATTAACAACACCCCCCATCAGGGTGGTGTATTTGTTACCACTGATGAGTCTACACTGATAAATCATAATCACCTAAAGTCCATAGTTTACATTATGGCTCACTTTTAGTATTGTATATTGTAGGGTTTGGACAGATGTGTAATGACGTATATCCACCATTATAGTATCACACAGAGTATTTTCCCTACCCTAAAAATCCTCTGTGCTCTGCCTAATCATCCTCCCACCCCTCCCCGGCAACCACTGATTTTTGTTTTTACTGTCACCATAGTTTTGCCTTTTCCAGAATGTCAGTATGTACAATATGTAGCTTTTTCAGATTGGCTTCCTTCACTTTAGCATTATGCATTTAACATTTCTTCATGTCCTCTCATGGCTTGATAGTTCATTTCTTTTTAGTGCTGAATAATATTCCACTGTTTGGATGTACCACAGTTTATCCATTCACCTACTGGAGGACATCTTGGTTGGCAATTATGAGTAAAGCTGCTGTAAACATCCATGTGCAGGTTTTTGCATGGACATGGTTTCAACTTGGGTGAATACCAAAAAGCACCAGCTGCTGAGTCGTAAGGTAAAAGTATGTTTAGTTTTGTAAGAAACTGCCAACTGTTTTCCAAAGTGACTGTGTCGCTTTGCATTTTTACCAGCAGTGTATCAGAGTTCTTGTTCCTCTACATCCTCTCCAGCAGTTGGTATCGTCATTGTTCTGGAATTGGCCATTCTAATAGGTGTGCAGTGGTATCTCACTGTTGTTTAAATTTGCATTTCCCTGATGATATATGCTATGGAACATCTTTTCTATGCTTATTTGCTATCTGAATATCTTTTCTGGTGAGATGTCTGTTAAGGTCTTTGGCCCATATTTTTAAAAAGATTTTTAAAATTTTTATTAGAGTATAGTTGATTTACAATGTTGCACTCATTTCTGCTGTACAGGAACGTATGTCAGTTATACATATACATATATCCATTCTTTTTTAGATTCTTTTTCCATATAGGTCATTACAGAGTACTGAGAAGAGTTCCCTGTGCTATGCAGTGGGTCTTTATTAGTTATCTATTTTATATATGGTAGTGTGTAGATGTCAATCCCAATCTCCCAATCTATCTCCCCCCCACACCCCCACTTTCCCCCCTGGTAACCATAAGTTTGCTTTCTATACCTGTGACTTAGCACTTTTCTCTGTATGGGAAGATGCTAGAGTCTGGGCTCATTGAAATCATTCCTTTGATATGCACCTTAGCTGTCTAGGGCCAGTATCCTGTTCTTTCCCATCCTGAGTCCCCTTAGGGTGCACTGTTGGGAGTTGGATAATTTTTATTTTTATTTTATTTTTTAATTTTAAAAATTTATTTTTGGCTGCGTTGGGTCTTCATTGCTGCATGCGGGCTTTTCTTTAGTTTGGGTGAGCGGGGGCTACTCTTCGTTGTGGTGCGCAGGCTTCTCATTGCAGTGGCTTCTCTTGTTGTGGAGCACAGGCTCTAGGCACGTGGGCTTCAGTAGTTGTAACTTGTGGGCTCTAGAGTGCAGGCTCAGTAGTTGTGGCGCACAGGCTTAGTTGCTCTGCGGCGTGTGGGATCTTCCTGGGCCAGGGCTAGGACCTGTGTCCCCTGCATTGGCAGGAGGATTCTTAACCGCTGCGCCACCAGGGAAGCCCAGGAGTTGGTCCATTTTTAAATGTGGTTCTTTTCTTTTTGTTGAGTTTTAAGAGTTCTTTGTATTTTTTTTTTAAACAACCCTGTATTAGGCATGTGTTTTGCAAATATCAATATTTTCTCCCAGTCTGTAGCTTGTCTTCTTATTCTCTTGATACTGTCTTTTGCAGAGCAGAAGTTTTTAATTTTAATGAAGCCCAGCTTATCAATATCCTTATTAGTTCTATCATGGATTGTGCTTATGGTGTTGTATCTAAAACATCATTGCCATACGCAAGGTCATCTATGTTTGTACTAATGTTATCTATTAAGAGTTTTATAGTTTTGCATTTTACATTTAGGTTTATGATACCTTTTAAGGTAATTTTTGTAAAGGGCCTGGTGCTTTTTATTTTGGAATGTTATTAATTACTGATTCAATTTCTTTAATAGATACAGGCCTAGTTAGATTGTCTGTTTCTTCTTGTGTGAGTTTTTGAAGTTTTCTTTGCGTGTCTTTCAAATAATTGGTCCATTTCATCTAGGTTATCAAATTGGTGGACATAGAGTTGTTCATAGTATTTCTTCATTCTTTTCAATGTTCATGGGATCTGTTGTGATGTCTGTTTTTATATCTGATATTAGTAATTTGTGTCTTTTCTCTTTTTTTCCTTAGTTAGCCTGGCAAGAGGTTTATGGATTTTACTGATTTTTCTCTATGAATTTTATGTTTTCCATTTCATTGATTTCTGCCCTAATTATTATTATTTCTTTTCTTCTCTTTACTTTGCATTTAGTTGCTCTTTCTAGTTTTTTAAAATGGAAACTTAGTTTATTGATTTTCAGATCTCCTTTTCTAATATATGCATTCAGTGCTATAAATTCCCCTCTAAGGATTTTTTTTTTTTTGCTGTATCCCACAAATTTTGGTAATTGTGTTTTCATTTTCATTCAGTCAAAATATTTAAAAAAATTTTCTTCAGATTTCTTCTTTGACCCATGTGTTATTTAGAAGCGCTGTTTAATCTCCATGTGTTTTGAGATTTTTCTATCTTTCTGTCATTGATTTCGAGCTTAATTTCATTGTGGTCTGAGAGTAGATGCTGTGTGATTTCTGTTCTTTTAAATTTTTTGGTGAATGTTCTATGTGAGCTTGAAAAGAATGTGTATTCTGCTGTTGCTGAAGTAGTCTGTAGAGGTCAATTATAACTAGTTGATTGATGGTGTTGTTGAGTTCGACTATGTCCTTATTGATTTTCTGACCGCTATCCAGTCCATTTCTTATAGAGGGGTGTTGAAGTCCCCAACTATAATAGTGGATTCATCTATTTCTCCTTGTATTTATTTCTATCAGTTTTTGCTTCATGTACTTTGTTCTCTTGTTTGGTAGATACATGTTGAGGATTGTTATGTCTTCTTGGAGAACTGACCTCTTTATCATTCTCTAATGCCCCTCTTTTTTTTTTTTTCGGTACACGGGCCTCTGTTGTGGCCTCTCCCGTTGCAGAGCACAGGCTCTGGACGCACAGGCTCAGCGGCCATGGCTCATGGGCCTAGCTGCTCCACGGCATGTGGGATCTTCCCGGACTGGGGCACGAACCCGTGTCCCCTGCATCGGCAGGCGGACTCTCAACCACTGCGCCACCAGGGAAGCCCTCTAATGCCCCTCTTTATCTCTCATAAATTTCTTTCCTTTTGAGTCTGCTCTGTATGAAATGAGAATGGCTACTCTGTCTTTCCTTTTATTAGTGTTAGCACGGTATATCTTTTTCCATCCATTTACTTTTAATCTTTGTGTCTGTTTATTTAAAGTGGGTTTCTGGTGGGTCTTGGTTTTTGATCCACTTTGACAATCTCTGTCTTTTAATTGATTCATTTAGACCAGTGATGTTCAAAGTGATTATTGATACAATTGGATTAATTTCTATCATATTTGTTTTCTGTTTGTTGCCCTTGTTCTTTGTTTCTTTTCTTTTTTTTTTTCCTTCCAGTCTTTTTCTGCCTTTTATGGTTTTGAGTATTTCATCTAATTCTGTTCTGTCTCCTTTGTTAGCATATCAATTATACTTCTTTTTAAACTGTTTTTAGTCATTGTCCTGTAGTTTCCAATATATATTTACAACTAATTCAAGTCCACTTTCGAATAATACTATACTGCTTCATGAGTAGAGTGAGTGCCTTATAGTAAAATAATTTAATTCTTCCCTCCCTTCCCTTATATCAGTGCTGTCCTTCATTTCACTTATAGGCATACATAATTGAATTCATTGTTGCTATTATTATTTTGAACAAATTGTTGTCTATTAGATCAATTAAGACTAAAAATTGTAAAAGTTTGTATTTTACATTCTCTATTCTTTCTTCGATGCTCTTCCTTTCTTTATGTAGATCTGATTTTCTGACCCATATCATTTTCCTTCTCTCTAAAGAACTTTTTTTAACATATTTTGCAAGGCAGGTCTATTGGCAATGAATTCTCTCAACTTTTGTTTGAGAAAGTCTTTATTCTCTTTCACTTTGGAAGGATAACTTTGCAGGGTACAGAATGCTTGGTTTGTTTGTTTGTTTCTATCAACATTTGAAATATTTCACTCCTCTCTCTTCTTGCTTGCATGAGGTGGGTGTAATTCTTATCTTTGTTCCTCTACAGGTAAGGTTTATTTTTTTTTCTCCTCTGGCCTCTTCCAGGATTTTTTAATTTATCTTTGATTTTGAACAGGATATCCTGGGTATGTGTTTTTGTTTGTTTGTTTGTTTTGCATTTATCCTGCTTGTTATTTTCCGACCTTCCTGGATCTGTGGTTTTGGTATCTGATATTAGTTTGGGGAAATTCTCAGTCATTATTGTTTCAAATATTCTTTCTTTCTTTCTTTCTTTCTTTCTTCTTTCTTTCTTCTCCTATTCTTATTACATGTATGTTAGATCTTTTGTAGTTGTCCCACAGTTCTTGGATATTCTATTTTTTTTTCAGTCTTTTTTCTCTTTGCTCTTCAGTGTTCTCTTTCTTTTCAGGTTTCTGTTGATATAGCCTCAAGCTCAGATATTCTTTCTTTAGCCCATCAATGGCTCTCTTTATTTCAGTTACAGTGTTTTGGATCACTACTGTTTCTTTTTGACTCTTAGAATTTCCTTCTCTCTGCTTACATTGCCCATCTTTTCTTGCATGCTTTCTTTCTACTTTATCCATTAGATACCATATTAATCATGGTTGTTTTGAATTCCCAGTCTGGTAACTCCAACATCCTACCATATCTGAGTTTGGTTATGATGCTTGCTCTGTCTCTTCAAACTGTTTTTGTTTTGTTTTTTCCTTTTAGCATGCCTTGTAATATTTTCTTGGTAGCTGGACATGGACTTACAGTACCAAGTGTAAGAGACTGATTTAAGTAGGCTGTCAGTAATGTGGTGGTGAGGTGTGTGTTGGGGGGGTCAGCCTATGCCTCCAGACTGTGGATTTCACAAGTGCTTCTCAGTTTTCTTCCCTACCTTAGGTGGCACAGGATGGCCAGAGGGAGCTGGGGTTGGGTATTTCCCTTCTCCTAGCTCAGTTAGGCTCTGGTTAAAGAGTTTCTTAATTTCTCCTGAGGGCAGACTTTGTTAAGAAGAACAGAATGCTTTGGAGTATTTCAAAATATTTTTCCCCTCCCCCTGCCAGAAACTTGAGGGGATTTTTCTTTGATATTCACTATGAGAACCAGGTGGAGCTCTTGGAGATAAAACTCACAAGTATGGGATTCCCCCTATTATTGGTCCCCTTGGAGTTTTTAACTCTCAGAGTTGTCCACACTAAGCCTCTAGCAGTTTGTCAGTTAAAGTTCAGGTTTTCTCACCCTGGCACTGGTTCCCAAGGAAGCTTCTGCTCATGGGTTTCTGTTCCCATAAGTTGTGATTCTCTGCACCTGCCTGTCTCCAGTTTTGGGAGTAGTGGTTTGCCCTATGACCTCACTCCTCTTATGAATCTAAAAAGAGCTGTTGCTTTTTCAGTATGTTTATCTTTTTACTTTTTTAAGACGGAGTGGTGACTTCTAAGTGTCTTTTCATGCCGGAATGAAAACCGGAAGTCTCTCCTCACTTTTTCTATTACCATACAGTTTCCTTTCCTGGAGGCAACCAGTATAATCAGCCTCTTGTGCATCCTTCCAGAGCTAGCCTACTATTCTTAAAATTTTTAAAATTAAGATGAAATTATTGGTTTTTGAAGGGATATTCCATTAAAATCTTCTGTTTCTATGGTTATAAACCATTTCTCATTATGCTCTCATGTTTGTATGTTTTTCTGTCTCTGAAACATCTTTCCCCTTGTCTGATTTTCTGGATTTGCCGAATTTTAATTAATTTTATTGGAATTTTAAAATAATCAAGTTAGCTTATGCTGCAGTGAAAACAATCCTCAAATTGTTAGTACTTAACATGCAAAAATTTATTTCTTATTCATGTCAAGTTCATGCCTTTTAGGCAAGTTGTCTTCTGCCTACAGGTTTGGCAATGCACTTCCATATCAGCACCTGCCTCCATAATTACAGAGACAGTGGGACAGAGAGGTACAGAGCCCAGTGCCAACAGTTAAATGCTTCCATTGGAAGTTTATATATCAATTCTACTCACATTTCATTGGCCAACACAAATCACATGACCATGCCTGACTTCAAGAGAGAGAAGGAAAGCCTAGAAGGAGAGGGAAAGTGAGTAATATTGTTAATATCCTCTATATCTTTATTATTATTATCATTTTTTACTGGTTGATTTGTTGTTTTTTGAGAGAAGGAGTCTCCTCAGGTCCCTAAGCCTGGTTGTAGACATTCCTTTGGTAGGCCTGACTACCACTCTATCCCCCCAAGAGAGTGAATATCTTAGAAAAGGAAATTGTTTCACGTCTCACCCCTTTGTTTAGAATTCTGCCAAGATCATTAACCTTGGAATTCAGAACATTTTGATCAATCTTATATCTTCCAATTCTTTTCTTAAGACTGGTGATTTTTTTTTGTATACATGCTATTCTGTGTTGATAAATAGTACAGGCTCCGTCACAGCCTGGCATGAGATTTTATTCTGTCTTATCCTGCTCTTAAAGGATAGTCAGGGTCTGTTGAAGGTTTCAGTTAGTATTTAGCCCAGTGAATTTGATGGAGGGAGGGATTGAGCATTATCTTCTGGGGTGCACCTCGGTGGAGTAGACTTGTAAGCCCACTCTCGAGCACAGCAATAATGGTTGATGTCAGGGCAGATTACTTCTCCTTTCCCATTGTTCTTACCTTAGCATATCTTTGTGGAAGCTCAAAATTTCAGGGGTGGGGTGGTACCCCCCCCCCCCTTTTTTTTTTTTTTTATTCTGTACGCGGACCTTTCACTGTGTGGCCCCTCCCGTTGCAGAGCACAGGCTCCGGACGCACAGGCTCAGCGGCCATGGCTCACGGGCCCAGCCACTCCGCGGCATGTGGGATCTTCCCGGACCGGGGCACGAACCCGTGTCCCCTGCATCGGCAGGCGGACTCTCAACCACTGCACCACCAGGGAAGCCCAGCCCTTTTTAATTTCTAATGTTGCTAGAGTTTTCCCTTTTATGTTGATTAAGTTATCTCAGGGGCTATTTGAACAGGGAGCTGACCTTGTCAAATATGTATTCCTAAGTTATCCTCTAAGTATTATTCCTCCTTTTAAGCTAATTGTTTGGATGCAGCTTGATTCAGGTCTTTAACAAGAAGAAAAGAAACAGTTTAAAACCTGTTATTTTCTGGAAACATTAGGTTACATCTCAAAATGTATATAAGGTAGAGTGTGCAAATATATTGGATTTATGTACTGAAGACAAGAAGTTTACCTCTTCCTCTGTCATTCTGTTCTTCTCGTATCTCCTCTAAAGGCTGTAAAATGGAACCTTATGAAGCAGTTAATATTCATTTTGTTTAATAAAATGTTTGAAAGTCTGTAGGTTTATTTTTTTTTTATAGTGCATATCATGTATTACCTTTGACATCATTTATTTAATCAACAAATGCTTATTGTGTACCTGTGAGCTAGGAGATGGTGCTAGGGATTATAAATGTAAACAAGACAGTCTCTGCCCTTCTGGAGCTTGCTTTTTAGTCATGTAGGCAAAGATTAAACAAATATTGGATGATAAACTCTATGATGAAAAACTAAGTTTGTCTAGAGTGTGATAGGTTTTGGTTATTTCAGATAGCATGGTGAGGAAGGCCTCTTTGTGGGAGCATTTGCAGTCATCTGGGAGCAAAGGAAGGAAGGGAGGGAGCAAGTCATACTCAAGGGAAAGACCTTTCCAGGCAGAGGAGTTAGCAAGCGCATAGGCCCTGATGTGGGAATAAGCTTCTTCAACTTGAAGAGTAGCAGGAAAGCTGGTGTAGCTAGAATAGAGGAAAGGAAATGTTAGGGAGACCATGGGATATTTTTCTGCATTTGATGGGAAACCAGTGGAGGATTTTTGAGTGCAAGTGAATAAATTTATGTTCTAAAAAGATCAGTCTGGTGACTGTGTAGAATTAAGGGGTGAGTAGATGCAGCAGCATCAGCTAAGAGGTGACATGAATTGTTTGGGCCACAGATGATGGTGGCTCTGACTAGGTGGTAGCAGTGGATGGGAGAGAAGTGGCCAGACTTAAGGTATACAGTATTTTGAAAGCAGGGTTGACAGACTTGTTGATGGATTAGATTCGAGGGTGTGAGGTAAAGAAAGGAATAAAAGTGACTGCCAGATTTCTGGCCTGAGCATCTAGAAGAACTGTGGTGTTATTTACTGAAGTGAAGTACTGGGAGTAGGCAGAGATTTCGGGAGCTGTATTAAGAGTTGTGTTTGACATCTCGATGTGCAGACAGGTATTTGAATTTGCAAGGTTAGTGCTCAGTAGAGAGAGGTCTGGGCTAGAGATACCATCTATATGCTAACAAATTCCAGATTCGAATTTAAGGCCTTTAGCCTGGATAAGGTCCAGAGGTAAATGTCAGTGGAGAAAAGGGGGCAAGGACTGGCCCTGGGCTCTCCAACATTTTGAGTTGGAGAAGAGGCAGAAGAAAACCAGCTCTTGAGGAAGAGGAAGAGAACCAGGAGAGTGTGGCATCTTGCCATCCAAGTGAAGAAGGTGTTTCAAAAAGGCGGGAGAGGAATGCTGCCGTGTAGTCAACTAAGATGAGGACTGATTATTGACCTTTGGATTTCATGAGGTGTGGAGGTCATCAGTGACACTGCGCAGTGGCCCTGGGGGTAGAAGAGAGGAGAGAATGAGATGAAGAAGGGCAGCTAGTGAAATACTGAATAGAGACAGTTGTCTGGAGGACTTTTATTGTAAAGGGGAGCAGAGAAACAGGGTAGTCATGACAGGGGTTTTGTGGTGGAGGAGGGAGGAGGGCTCCCCCCTTTAATTCTCTTTAAGGTGAGTGATCATTATGGTATATTTGTATGCAAATGGACATGATCCCTTAGGAATGGAGGAAAATAGATGGGAGATTTTTGTCACCTTGACATTGATGTTCTCCTTTTTTTTTAGTAAGAGGTGGTTGAGGTTAGGTTGGAAGTTTTCTCTACCCCACCCTCTTCGGGGAGCCTTTGTGATTTTCTTTTGTTTTCCTCTTTTTGGCTTGCTTAGTCTTATTGTGTATCTTGATAGATTTTTATCTTTCACATTTCTGGTAAATGGTGATTATTAGGAAGTTGAACCAATTGTGTATTTAAAAAAACGTGAAAGACATTTAACAGGGAACGTGTTTCCCAAGGCCCATTGTTTACCACAAGAAGGAAACCGCTGACTTCTTGTTATATCAGTAAAGATAAAATTATTTTGTGAATACAGTACTCCTTTTGTGAGTAACATTTTTCATACTGTGATCAAAAGAAATTATTATATGAAAGCAGTAAGCTAATGGGAAATGTAGACTTTTGTTACAAGTGGGAATTTACTTAGTGGGAGCCCTTAACATTTTTTGATTTCTCTTCAGACCATTTAAAATTCTTCTAATGGTGGAGATAATTGTCATTTAAATTGTCATTTATGAAAAAATATAGTTTAACAAATTTAAAAGTTAGGTATCTAGTTCTTAATTTCTTGAAATGTAATAAAAAGTTTTAACTAATTTTAAGGGAGGAAATGTAGCAATACAGTGTGGTGGGAGTATTTTTCACTCTGAAGTAGAAGAAGGAAATCCACAGTACTGTAAATATAGCTAATATTATAGTGAGAATATATTCAAGGGATAAGTAGAACATCCATCACAAACTAGTATCTCCCCTCCCATTGTAAATTCATTGGTAGAATATTCCTCAGGTGAAGTTTGATTTAAAACAACAAAATTCATAGAAGATGAGGATGTTGTAATAATAGATTTCGGTTTCCTGGAGACTGGCCTTTCTTGAACCCTTGGACTTTTCAGTTGGAATTTTATCCCCTACTTCTGTCCTCCAGTGCCCCCTACTTCCCATACCTGCTTCCAAAAAACAAAACAAAACAAACAAACAAACAAAAAATATATATATCTTTGGCAGTAATAAAGTCTCCCAACTTCTGAGTATCTAAGAAGTGTACCTATGGACAAGCATCTCAGAAAAGATAGAGATTATAAGATGTTCAGATTCCAAGCTATGTTGTATTATAGATACAACTTTGTTGCATAAATGTGATTATCAACTTTTTTTTTGTCTATATACAATTTGCACGTAAGGAAATAAATGTATGTACATACGTATATATGTCAGATAGTGTTAAATTCTATGATGAAAACAAAATGGAAATAGGGCAGTGGCATGGGAGGTCCTCTGAATCTCCTTTTTCTCATTTACCAACTGGGAATAATAATAACCTACCTCTTTCGAGTTGTGTGGACTTAATTTTGTGTGAAATGCACCTGGTTTGATACCTGGTATCATACCAGGTAATTGGGTACATGTTATTCTACTTTCCTTTTCTTTCTGTAATTTGAGTCATTCAAATCTGCAGTTTAGTGCCATATAATACTGTGTGTGTTAAAACCATGAGTTTAAACTAGAGTATGTTTAAACCATGTCCTTCATGTGGTTTTGAAGTTCTTGCTGAAAAAGTAAATAACACAAACAGACCTTGAAAGGGCCTCATGTTTAGTGAAATAAGCCAGTCACGAAGGGACAAATACTGTATGATTCCACTTAAATAAGGTACCTAGAGTAGTCAAACTCATAGAAACAGAACGCATAATGCTTGTTGCCAGGGCCTGGGAGGAGGGGGCGGAAGAGGAATTATTGTCTAGTAAGTACAGAGTTTCAGTTTTGCAAGATGAAAAGAGTTCTGGAGATGGATGGTGATGGTGTTTGTACAACAATGTGAATGTACTTAGTGCCACTGAGCTGTACACTTAAAAATGGTTAAGATGGTAAATGATCTTATGTGTATTTTACACAGTTTAAAAAAAAAGTGAATAATAGAACTACTCTATTTTGGTAAGGCTTGCCCTCCTCATTTTTGGTAGATGTTAGTGAATTAAGTTGTTTTTTTCTTTCCATTTTAATAAGATATAATTGACATGCAGCACTGTATAAGTTTAGGGTTTACGGCATAATATATTGTGAAGTGATTATAAATCAAGTTGTTCATGACTAAATCTGAAATAGTGGGTTGCTGTTCTTATATCATAAATCTGTGTGAGATTCCCAGAAAGTGAAAACTATTGATTATCAGAAGTTTTCATCATCTTAACTTCCAGAGGTGTCAGATCTTAAACTCTTTACTTTGAGAGCAAAGAGTATAGTACAGTATAGAAAAGACTGTTTTGTTTTGTTTTGCTTTGTCTCGCATGTCAATTAAAAAAATATTTGTTGAGTCCTCATTATGTTGAATGAACAACAGTAACAACATTTGTTGAGTGCTATCTGCTGGCTATTGTTCTAAGTTTATGCTTAATAATACTTATAATACTTCTAACACTTTATAATCCTTATAAAAGGTCTTACAGTTGAGAAACCCAAGGCTCTGATTTAAAAAGTGATTTTCTACTTTAAAAATGATTTTAGAGGAATTTAATGCATAGAAACAAAGGGAGGGCATTCCAGATGGAAGAAAGATCTGGGCGTAGGAAGGAATGGGACATGTTTGCATAGAGCAGAGTTCAGCCTGACTAGTCTAGAGAACATTAGGGAGATGGGCTAACAGTTTATTCTCTTCCATTAAGACCTTGACTCTGAGGCTAAGGAATTTCTGGACTTTATTCTGTAGGCATTGGGACTGTCACTGAATTACCAAGGCAGGGAGTTTTGTGATCAGAGTTGTGCATTTGGAATATGCACTTGGCAGCAATATCTGAGATGCATCAGAGTAGTGAGAGAGGGGAGGTCAGAGACCACTTAGAATTTTTTTGATGGAAGAGTATTTTAGTATTGCAGCAGTTGGGGTTGGAGTGTAAATGACTGACTTGATGAGTTGAGAGATGAGAAAGTAGAGGCCCAAATGTGTAGTAAGAGGAAATAAAAGAGAAGTCTGTGGTGTATGAGCGTAAGTAAGATTTTTTTTTTTCCTTAATGGTCATCTGAATATACAGGTCAGATGTAAGTTTGGCTTTGAAAAGGGAGGATTTGGAGGGTCTAAGAGGACAGGAAGAGGGACTTCAGCAGCCTTGAACTGAACTTGAAGAGTTTACATTGGGCATCTTCTTTCAGTTTAATAGATGAGGGTATCTAGAGAGTACAGGGCTATGGTGGGCCTGGGAACTTGAAGGATAGAAAAGTTTCAACCTCACTAAGAGACAACTCAGTAGGGTCAACCATCAACCTTTAGAGTGTGAGATAGAATAATAGTAATAGTAGTATACTTCTGTTAGTCTTTTATACGAATAATTTACATGGAGTAGAATCTCTCTTATACAATATTGATTGTACAATCACCAGTAGTTAGAATGGTTAAAAAATTTTTTTTGAAATGAAGAATAATAGGAAGGATATATGCCTTAAATATTTTATAGTTGATAAGTGTATAAATGCTCGTACATCATCAATCTTTTGATGTATAGCTGAGACCTTCTCTTTAGGATATTTTTTTTTTTTTTAATTTTATTTATTTATTTGGTTGTGCCGGGTCTTAGTTGCTGCAGGCGGGCTCCTTAGTTGTGGCACACGGGCTCGTTAGTTGTGGCATGCGAACTCTTAGTGGCGGCATGCATGTGGGATCTAGTTCCCTGGCCAGGGATCGAACCTGGGCCCCCTGCATTGGGAGCGCTGAGTCTTAACCGCTGAGCCACCAGGGAAGTCCCAACTTTAGGATATTTTTAAAGTAACTTGCCCTTTTCAAATCGTACAGCTTAATTTTTAGAGACAAAGCATTTTCTTTTTGCACTCATGTTTTTGATATAATATTTAACTAAATTATATAATTATAGTAAATACAACAGGCATAAAAAGATTTTGGAACAAATATAAGATAATTTGCTCTTGGTAGGCATGCGACTCAATTGTTGGGAGAAAAATGAGATGGTGTACCAGAGAGGACTCCCCATTTCCCCCAAAAAGGAAATTGAAACTTGGGAGTTATGGTTTGTCCATGGTTTTAGGATTGGCAAGAGTCTGGTTTTATCTTGAATCTAATGTTTGTCCTATTATGTAGTGTTGCAAGGTGATAAGGAATAATATGTGAAATACTGGTTAGTGGTGAAGTTATAGACTATATATATTTTTTAATACAGTAGCTTTATTGAGATATAATTCACATACCATGCAAGTCACCAATTTATAGTATACAATTTGAGGTTTTTTTATATTGACAGAATTGTGCAACCATCACCACAATTGATTTTAGAATATTTTCATCATCCCCAAAAGAAATCTCATATCCATTAGCTCCCCGTCTCCTCCCCCCTGTTCAGAGTCAACCACTAATCTATTTTCTCTCTATACTGTATAGATTTGTCTATTCATATAAATGGAATAATGTAATATGTAGCCTTTTGTGACTGGCTTCTTTCACTTAGCATAATGTGTTTCAGGTTCATCTATGTTGTAGCATGTATCAATATTTTTTATGGCAGAATCCATTGGATGGACATAACACGTTTTATTTATCCATTCATCAGTTGATGACATTTGTATCGTTTCTGCCTTTTGGCTGTTACAAATAATGCTATTATGATGGTTTCTGTAGTTTAGTGGTTATCACAAATAATGCTATTGTACACATATTTTTACATGGATGTTATTTTTTCATTTTTCTTGCTATATAGCTGGGAGAGAATGGTTAGTCATGTTTAACTTTTGAGGAACTGCCAAACTGTTTTCCAAAGTGGCTGTACCATTTTATATTCCTACCAGCAGTGTGTGAGAGGGTTCCAGCCATACACTTGCCAACACTTGTTATTATCTGTCTTTTTGATTATAGCCATCCTAGTGGGTATGTTTATGTTTTTAAAGTGATTTTATTTTTCTGACTATAATAGTAATAAATGCCCTTTGTAGATATTTTGGAAAATATAGAAAAGGATAAAAGAAAAAATCATTTATTTTTAGATCACTATTTAGAAATAATATTGAGTGGGTTTTTTCTCCATGTTTTAAAGTAATTTTTAAAATATGGCTAAAAGTATATATCATTTTGAGTCCTGCCTTTTATTGTTGTTTAACAGCATTTCCCCATATTTTTTGAAGTTGTATTTTAAATTTATCCTATCAGAGAATGTCTCTTTTGTTCTCTTTGGCTTTTGTGTTCTTATATTTTTATTAATTTTTCAAATTTTACAGTTATTTCAGAGGAGCCCAGAGGTGGAGTGGGAATAAATTTTTATGGTTAATCTAACATGTTAACTAGAAATTACTTCTAGGTTAACTGCAGCATAATAGTCTATCTGCTGAATAAACCATAGCTTAGCCAACCATTACCCTATTTCAGACATTTATATTTCTTACAATTTTTCTTTATAAATAATGTAAAAAAATTTGTATGTAAAATTCGGTCTGCATTTTGAGTTCTCAGGAATGAAGTTACTGGGTTAATCAATAGCTATGGAACGTATTAAAGATTCTTGTTACATATTGACAAATTGCTTTTCAGAATTTATATTTCCTCTAGCAATGTATATGTATTCCTTTCTTACTGTACCTTCACTAGCAATGAGTAAATGGGTAACAATTGAGTTTTAAGGTCACTTGAGCAGGGATTTTTTTGAGTTTGTTCACTGATGTATGTATTGCTGGAAGATAGTAGGCACTGAATATATGTAGAATGCTACCAGTAGGAAAGAAAAGGGTTTCTCTGAAGGACAAGGAAATAATTTGCCATTCAACTTTCCAGGAAAGTAGCCTTGTTACACTGATCATATAACAGCTCATATGTTTATAAAAAAGGGATGAAAGAGTAAAATTAAGCAAAAAAAAAAAAAAAAAAAGTAAAATTAAGCTTATTTGGGGAACTTGTTTTAAATTTTATATTGTTTGAATATTTACATGTTTCAAAGTCAAAATGACACTTTGAAAAGGCTTAACTTCCATCCCTGTTTCCTTACTGTAACCCTGCTTTTTTTATACCAATTTCTTATGTATCTTTACAGTGCTTTTTAATAAAAATTAACAAATAAGAATAGATATTCTTACTTCCCTCTTTCCGTCCCCTTTTTAAAAACACAGAATATAACAATGTATATATACATATACCTTGCTTTTCTGTACCTTATTTAGCATATTCTGGTGATGTTTGTATAGAAGTACACAGAGTACTTCCTTATTTATTTTTACAGCTGCACCGTATTCCTTCTAATGGATGTATCATAGGTGATTTTACCAGTCCTCTTAAGTTGTTTTCAGTGTGTTTCACTTTTACAAATAATCCCACAATAATCTTGCTGCACACTTTATTTTGTGAATGTGTAATTATATCTGTAGGAGAATGTCCCAGAAGGAGAGTTGTTGGGTCAAAAAATAAATGCATTCTTGGTTTTGTAGATATTGACACTTCCACCAGCAATGGAGAATGCTCATTTCTTGGGGTTCCTCGGTGTACCTTTTGAAAAACGATAGTCCTAGGGTCATTACCTCAAATCCCATAATATATGTATCCTCAAGTACTATAGAAGAACTCATGATGATGACCCTTGTGTCATCAAGAAACAGGTAATTATGTTTAGATGGTGAGGAAATTTGTAATATACTTGAGAAAGATATTATAGGTGGTTAAAAAAATTTAAATTAGAACCTTTAAAGACAAATTCTCGGAATTCCCTGGTGGTTCAGTGGTTGAGACTTGGCGCTTTCACTACCGTGGCCAGGGTTCGATCCCTGGTTGGAGAAATAAGATCCCACAAGCCATGCTTCGAGGCCAAAAAAAAAAAAAAAAAGACAAATTCGCATTTTCTTGTTTTTTCTCTCCAGATAGATGCTTTCCCTATACAGTTGACATTTTTTTATAAGTAAGTTCTTCTTGGCCAAATTCTCAAGTTATAAAAACTAACTTCAATAATGATATATGTTATACGAAAACTGTTAAAATGTTACAGCTTTTGTTTTAAACATGGCTGTTACTAATAACCAACCATATTTCTTTCCTCTCTCTTTTTTTTGTCTTTCAGCCTTTAACATTCCACATTCTGCTTTGTACATGGTGAATCACTACTGCTTTGCACCAGTGTGCCCACTTGCGTGCCTGTAAAGTACAAGCTCCAGATTGAAAAAAGCTTCTAGATGGATCTTTTCCAAATTTGGTGTCTTTTCTACAAACTCTGTGCCTCAACAACCCTTTCTAAGTGGTAAGTGATATGTACTTCTAAAAAAGAATAATAGAAATTTGTAAAACAGTTTTTGTTTGGATTGCCTTCCCCCTTTTTATGCTGCATTCTCTTTTGGTATGGAATAAAAATGTTTTATTCTAAAGGTTTCCCACTTCAGCAACTTGTTCTGCTCAATTTTACTCCTCTGCACCCCCAAAAATGTGTTCTGAGTAAATCTCAGAGATGTTCAAAAAACATACTGGCTAACTAGCACCTGTGCTTCCAAAAAATCTTAGAATATGTAAAGGGACACACAGTGCCATGCTATAAAAAGAAGAGCTGGCATTACATACCTCTCTTATCAACTCCATAAATGTGCACATAATTTACAATTGCTAGGAATAAATATAAAAATATGTAAACACCTTTATGTATATGTACTTTACATGCTCTGTATTATATATTCATATTTTACAAATAATTTCATTTTCATTTTGAGATACAAGTGGCAGTTATTGATGTCACAAGATTATAGTTTATATTTGTTTAATAGAGATTTTTTTTTTTCTTTTTTTTTTTTTTTTTTTCCTGTACGCGGGCCTCTCACTGTTGTGGCCTCTCCCGTTGCGGAGCACAGGCTCCGGACGCGCAGGCTCAGCGGCCATGGCTCACGGGCCCAGCCGCTCCGCGGCACGTGGGATCTTCCCGGACCGGGGCACGAACCCGCGTCCCCTGCATCGGCAGGCGGACTCTCAACCACTGCGCCACTAGGGAAGCCCTATAATTAGAGATTTTAGCTCCAAGTGTTTTTTAAATAATGATTTAATTTTATGTATATATTTACTGCTATAGGTGATTACCACTTTTAGTGGTTATTACAACAAGTGAACTTATAAAACTGGGCTTACTAAAAGTAGTTTGATTTGGGAAGAAAACGGTTTTATGGTATGATAAAATTTTGGATTTAAGAAATTAAAAAGCTGTGGAAATAGAGTAATTTCAGTGCTGAACTAGAAATTGCATGTTAAGTGAGTTGTAAATGTATTTTATGATTTGTTATTGGTTCTGTTTTCATTTTGCCAGAGCCACAGATTCCAACTTTAGGTCTGTATATTCTCTTATTATAAGGCTAAGGTAGTTTTTCCTGTTGCTCTCTTTTCCTACCTACTTAGGTGTCTTGAGTCCATTGGGTCAAGGACATCCTCTTCCCAGCAATTGTAAATTATGTGCACATTTATGGAGTTGATGAGAGAGGTGTGTAATGCCAGCTGTTCTTTTTATAGCATGGCACTGTGTGTCCCTTTTCATATTCTAAGAATTTTTGGAAGCATAAGTGCTAGTTAGCCAATATGTTTTTTGAACATCTCTGAGATTTACTCAAAACACATTTTTGGAGGGTGGGGGGGTGCAGTGGAGTAAAATTGAGCAGAACAAGTTGCTGAAGTGGGAAACCTTTAAAATAATATTATTGTTGTAAAATATTGAACACTCATTTTGAGTATCAGTCAACAAATAGTTACCAAATGCCTGCTGTTTATGAATAAAAATACACAATGACATTTGGCATTGTGAAGAGGTAAGTCATCAAATAGAAACCATGGCATTAGATGAGGATGCAAGGCAGGGAGGTTGAGTGAAGAATGGGGTACGTTTTAGCTCTAAATCTAACCATTAACTGCACAGTGTTCTTGAGTGTAAGTTATTAGTCTTAGTAGCCCTTGGTTTTCTCATCTATGAAATGAGTGAATTAACTAAATGGTTTATAAGGTTTTTTGCTGCTTTCGTACACCTAACACTTTGTTATGAACAAATTGATAGGTGTTTGTTTTTTTGAGGATACCTTTTCTTCTCTAGCCTTTCCAATAGAGATATTTTTAGACTACTTTCTTTGAATTGTGGCGTTAGAATAAGGTCCCCACTATCATTTTCTTTTCTTTTTTTTTTTTTAGAAATCTATTTTTAAATTATTTATTTATTTATTTTTGGCTGCACTGGGTCTTCGTTGCTTTGCCCAGGCTTTCTCTAGTTGCGGCGAGTGGGAGCTACTCTTTGTCGCAGTGTGCAGGCTTCTCATTGCAGTGGCTTCTGTCATTGTGCAGCATAGGCTCTAGGCGCATGGGCTTCAGTAGTTGTGGCACATGGGCTCAGAGTTGTGGCTCGTGGGCTCTAGAAGGCAGATTCAGTAGTTGTGGCACACAGGATTAGTTGCTCCACGGCATGTGGGATCTTCCCGGACCAGGGTTTGAACCCGTGTCCCCTGTATCAGCAGGCGGAGTCTTAACCACTGCGCTACCAGGGAAATCCCTCAGTCATTTTCTTTTGAAGGTCATATCTTTTATTTTTTTTCCTCCACATTCTTATCCTTCTCTTCTCTTGACCTCTGGAATTTTCCTTCATTTGACTCTTCATTTGTTCCCTTTCTGTTTGTCGTATCTTATTAGTGGCTCTCATCATGTTTCCTTGACCTGTCTAGCATCCATTGTTTTCATCTTAGTATTTTCCAGGATCACTACACCTTACACCAGTGATTCTAATTCTGGGACCCTTTAAAAAAATACAGATACCTTCTAAAATGAGCTTGGGAGAAGGGTACGATTTTTTGGCAGGTAGCTGAAACCTACTAGTAAACCAGCATTATTAGTTCACCAGGACTGGAGTCCCCAGGTTTTACACCCCGTCACTTCTTGCCTTAGATCACATCATCACTTAGTTAAATTTCTGTGGTCTTTGAGTCTCCTCTCATGATCATAACCCTCTATTATGCCACACTTTTTGAATCTCTTCTTTGTCTTTATTATGACTTGTAGTTTCCTGGCATTTTGTTTTTGTAGTTAAGTTAGCTATCTCCTAGCTTCATTTGCTTTCTACTCACCCAAACCCCATGATCATATTTGCAGCAGCATCTTATGTTCTGTTGCCTTTTTAACATTGTGAGGAACCTGTCCAAATCTCAAACCTAAGTTAATTTGCCATGTATATATTTCCTAGTTCCAGCTGCTTGATGCAGTTGGAAAAGGTCACATAACTAAGTTTGGACCTACTAGGCAGTCATTTACTTGATCTCTAAACTGGTTCTTTTCAAGGTTGGCTTCTTACCCTTCCTTTAGAAGACCCCACACGTTGTCACAGTCAAATTGTCTTTTGGGGGCTATCTAGCATACTTCCTGACCTGTTCTTCTTTTCACTTCAGAATTTTTCTGTGTCTAAAGAAGAAATTATGTACCTTATTATAATTTTTATTACGGAAAATTTAAGACATATAAAAGTAAACAGACTAGTGTAATGAATCCCCTTGTATTCATGACTCAGGTTCAGTAATTATCATGTCATGGCCAAATTTTCAATCTCTCACTGACTTCCCTCCCATTCCTGTACTATTTTAAAGAAAATCCTAGATATCATAAAATTTATTTGTATTTCAGTATATATCCTTATGTATAAGACCCTTTAAAAAATATAACCATGATACCATTATTAATCTTAAAAAAACTATAATTCCAATATAATCAAATATCCAATCAAGGTTAATTCTAATTCTCTCACACATTTTATTTACTTACTTATTTATTTGCTTGCCACGCCACATGGCATGCAGGATCTTAGTTCCCTGACCAGGGATCGAACCCATGCCCCCTGCAGTGGAGGCATGGAGTTCTAACCATTGGATCCCCAGGGAATTCCCCTCACACATTTTAAAAGCAGTTGACTTGATTGGATCAGGGTCTAGATGAGCCCTTCCTCCATTGCAGTTGGTTGATTTTTCTCTTAAAGTTTCAACCTCCCTTCCCTTTTTGTTTCTAAAATTTATTTGTTGAACAAATTGGGTCTTTGTCTTGTAGATGTGGATGTTTCTGATTACATTCCTGTGAAGTGATTAAGCATACACACCTGACCTTTGTACTTCCTGTTAATTGGTCGTTGGATCTAGAGACTTGCTCAGACTCAAGTTCAGATTCTTTTGGCAGGTCTTTGTCTTTGGGCAAGTGTCTCTCTGGTGCACACAATGCCTAGTTGTCTCTTTTTCTGCTGATTAGTTGCCATTTTGCCTCCATGCTGTAGATTAGGGGTTGGCAAACTTTCTCTGTAAGGAGGCAGATAGTGTATATTTTAGGCCTTGTGAGCCATCTGGTCTCCTCTGCTGCAACTACTAAACTCTGCTGTTGTAATGAGAAAGCCGCCATAGACAAAGTGTAAATGAATGGGCATGACTGTGTTCCAATAAAACTTTATTTACAAAAACAGGTGATGGGCTCCCTGCTTGAGGCCTATTAAATCATTAGGGTTTGGAAAATTTTAATATTGTAACTTTACTTTTCATTTATTAGCTGAAATGTTCTATAAAGAGAAGCTATTCCATGTGTACTGTTTGTTACATGGTAGTACAGTTTGTATAGGAAATGTTAGACAAAAGCTTGACAGTTTCCCTTGGCTTATGAATTTCAAAATAATGAATTGGGTATATTAGCTTTCTCCAGCAGTGACTAATTAGGATCTCCCCTTCTCCTCCAGGTTCATTATAGACTCTTAGATTTAAACATATTGGATTTTTAAAAAATTCATTATGGTAATTACCCTTATTGATGCTCAAATTATTTAATCTTTGGCCAGTGGGAGCCTTTTAAATTTGCTTACTGAGTTATTTTGACATGACTCTAGTAGTCTTTGATAGCTTCTTGATTATCTGGTATAACAAGGAGTTCCAGGCTCACATGTACATTTCCTCCCCACATGTGGTATCAGTAGTTTCTCCAAGGAGCCCTGATTCCTTCATTGGGGAATGGAATTTCAAGACCACAGTTTGAGCTGTAGGGATTCTCATTCCTAGTGGGTTGACCATTGTTTCTATGCCTTTTTGGTAGTCAGAACTAGGGGAAAATTTTTTTTTTTATGATAGAGTACCTCATGAATTCATACTGATACTTCCAATTCAGTTTCAATACTATAAGATTTTTAGTTAATCTTTTTAGTTTACATCTGTATCTTTCAACTGAAAATTCTAGTTCTCAGTGATACTAAGAATAATACAATTAGAATATTTCATAATTACTCATTTATAGTACCCCCATAATACACACAACAGTCTCAGAATAGCGGTACCAGCGTTTTGTCTGTCTGCCTTCTTTTCTCAATCCATGTTGTTGTATGAAACATTATCTGTTGCTGTGTAACAAATCACCCCAAAACTTAGTGACTTAACACAGCAAACGTTATTATCTCACAGTTGCTGTGGGTCAGTTTCTGTGGGGTGCAGCTTAACTGAGTGCCTCTAGCTCAAGGTCTCTTATAAAGCTGCAATCAAGGTGTTAGCTAGGGCTGTGTATATCCCAGGGCTCAGTTGGAGGAGCCACAAAGGAGCCTTTTGGGATGCTTTCAAATGCACTCATGTGATCATTGGTAGGTCTCAGGTCCTTTCTGGCCATTGGCTGGAGACCAGTCCCTCAGGGCTCTCCATGGGGCAGCTAACAACATGGCGCTGGTTGTTAGCTTGGAGCAAGGGAGGGAAGGGTATCCAAAATGGAATCCATGGCCTTTTTAGTAACCTGTTCTTAGAGTGACAGCCCAACACGTATGCTGCATTCTTTTATTTTTTTTTTAAGTTATTGTGGTAAAATATACATAACATAAAATGACAATTTTAATCATTTTAAAGTGTATAGTTAAGTACATTGCATTAAGTACATTGGCATTAAGTACACTGACGTTGTTGTGCAATCATCACCACCACCCATCTCCAGAACTTTTTCCAAACTGAAACTCTATAATAATTAAACACTAACTCCCCAGTCTTCCCTTCCACATCCCCTGGAAACCACTATTCTACTTTCTGTTTTTATGAATTTGACTACTCTAGGTACTTCATGAGTAGAATCATACAGTATTTGTCCTTTTCTGACATGCTTTTTTCACTCAGCATAATGTCTTCAAGGTTCATCCACATGACAGCATGTGTCAAGATTTCCTTCCTGGGGCTTCCCTGGTGGCGCAGTGGTTGAGAGTCCGCCTGCCGATGCAGGGGACACGGGTTCGTGCCCCGGTCTGGGAGGATCCCACATGCCGCGGAGCAGCTGGGCCCGTGAGCCATGGCCGCTGAGCCTGCGCGTCCGGAGCCTGTGCTCCGCAACAGGAGAGGCCACAACAGTGAGAGGCCCACGCACCGCAAAAAAAAAAAAATTTTCCTTCCTTTTTAAGGCTGAATAATATTCCATTGCATGTATATACCACATTTTGTTTACCCATTCATCTGTTGATGGACATTTGTTTCCTCCTTTTGGCTATTGTGAATAACACTTCTATGAATATTGGTGTTCTACTGCATCCTTTTCTTAGAAGCAAGTCTCCAAATCCAGTTTATACTAAAAAGGAGGTAGTTATATAACAGTGTGATACCAGGATGTGGGGATCATTGGGTCCCTCCTAGCGGCTGCCACCACACTGTTTAAGTCAGTCTTAATAATTGTTCTGTATAGTTCTGCCACCAACAGGGTATACATTTAAGTTATTTAATTTTTTAAAATAAATTTATTTATATTTTATTTATTTATTTTTGGTTATGTCAGGTCTTCGTTGCTGTGCGTGGGCTTTCTCAAATTGTGGCAAGTGGGAGCTACTCTTCGTTGTGGTGCACAGGCTTCTCATTGCAGTGGCTTCTCTTGTTGCGCAGCACGGGCTCTAGGCACGTGGGCTTCAGTAGTTGTGGCACGCGGGCTCAATAGTTGTGGCTCGCAGGCTCTAGAGCGCGGGCTCAGTAGTTGTGGCACACAGTTTTAGTTGCTCCGTGGCATGTGGGATCTTCCCAGACCAGGGCTCCAACCCGTGTCCCATGCATTGGCAGGCGGATTCTTAACCACTGTGCCACGAGAGAAGTCCCTAAGTTAACTTAATTTATTTTTGATACTTAATGACTGTTCTAAAATGTAATTTTGTTTTATAATCATGTATAATAGTTTCATGTTTCCAAAGTCAAATCCACAAAACAAGGTTTATTCAAAGGAGTCTAACTTCTATCTTTGTTTTCTCTACCGTTTTCTTTCTCTTTCTAAGTAATTATATTCTAAAACCAAGTTTAATATAAGTAGGCTATGTATTCATATGCCTCCTTAGACAAGTGATAAAATATTATATGCCTTCTTTTTTCACTTAACATATTCTGGAGATCACTCCTTAGTAGTAAATTACTAATTCCTTTTTATAGCTACATAATATCTCATTGCATGAATGAAAAAACAGAGCTATTTAACCAGTTCCCAAATGATGGGCATTTGGATTGTTTCTAATTTTTTGTAAATAGTACTGCAGTGGATAACTTTGTAATTCATATATATGTGTTTATATTTTTGCCATTGTACATTTGGGACAGATTCCTAGATGTGGAATTGCAGGGTCAAAGGGTAAATGAGTACACAGTTGTTTTTTTTTTTGTTTTTTTTTTTTGCGGTACACGGGCCTCTCACTGTTATGGCCTCTCCCATTGCGGAGTACAGTCTCCAGACGTGCAGGCTCAGCGGCCAAGGCTCACGGGCCCAGCCGCTCCGTGGCATGTGGAATCTTCCCAGACCAGGGCACAAACCCATGTCCCCTGCATCGGCAGGCGGACTCTCAACCACTGCGCCACCAGGGAAGCCCTACACAGCTTTATAGATATTGCCAGATTTATCCTGATAAGAATTATATCTTTTTGTGTTCCCATCAGTAATGTACAAGAGTGCCTCTTTGTGTATATATAACCTTATCAACAGAATATATTGTTAGAATTTTGGGTTTTTTGTCCTCATTGTAGTGTTAATTTTCATCTCTCATTATGAGTGAGATTGAGTATCTTTTTTTAACTTTAAAGTTTTATTCATAGACATTTCAGAACCATTTAAATCAACTATGGATTTTTTTAGACATAACATACCATGTTTATCTTGGACATATTAGGCTGAGTATCTTTTTATATGGTTAAGAGGCATTTGCATTTCTTTTTTTGTTAACTGTCCATTTCTTGAGCTCTTTTTCTCTAGGTTTGTTGGTGTTTTCTATTTTATAAGCTCTTTACATATTAGGAATATCAACATTTTGTCCCTTTGCTTTCTTCTTCCTGCCAGTTAAATAGAGGTAGTCTCTAATCTGCTTTTAGTTTGCTTTGTTTTACTTCTCATCCTTTTCCATTAGTGTTACATTTTTTCTTCTGGCTAAATCATTATTCAGTATTTGATGACTCCACTTCTGCAGCTCAAACCTATCCCACCATTTCTTCAAACTCAACATGCCCCAGATAGGATTCAACTTTATCCACAAACCTGATATTCCTGTGTTCCCTTTGTCAGGTATGGCGTTACCATTTTCCTACTTGGGAACTTGGAGTGATCTTTTATGGTTTATTTATTATTAATTCAGCAAGTATTTGTTGAGCACCTACCAAGTGCCAGGTACTGGACTAGGCACTAGGTAACAAATAGTCACAATCCTAGTTCTCAGGGAACAGTCTGATGGGGGAATAGGTAGTAAACAAATATACACACAAACCCATGTCTCAGTGGGTGGTAAGTATTTCAAGAGAGAATTTATGGGCTGGGACACATGATTAGATTGGAGAGGTTAGGGGGATAGCCTTTTAGAGAAAGTGACATTTAAACTGAGATTTGAAGGTCTGTTAGGGTTCACCTGGTGAAAAAAACTGGGGTTCCAGATATAGGAAACAGCATGTGGAAGGATCCTGAGGCAGAAAAGAAGTTGAACTTTTAGGAAATGATCAGACCAGTTTGGCTGGCATGTGGGGGGGGCGGGTAGAGGGCCATGAGATGTGATCGGATTTACTTTGTAAAATGATCACTCTGGCTCTAGAGGTGGAGTGGGTGTGTGTGTAGAGGTTGCTGAGGAGGCTGTGGTGGTAACCGTGAAAAGTGGAAGTGTCGCGTTCATTCTCTTAGTGACATTCTTTCAGTTCTACTCTGGTGCTTTGTTCTTTCTTCCCATGTTTTTATATCCACTGCCCTCGTTCAGAAAGTCACCTCCTGACTACTCTGATGGGTTTTTGCAAATTGGTCCCACGCGGTTTTAGTCTCTGTTCGCCAGCCAATCTGGTTCAGAAGCGAACTTTTAGAAATCACAGGTCTGTTCGTATCACTTTCTTTCTCGAAAACTCTTGGTGGCTCCCTGTGACTGTTAATGTTATGTGTCCACTTGACTGGGCTGAAGGATGCCCAGAGAGCTGGTAAAACATTATTTCTGGGTGTGTCTGTGAGTGTGCTTCCAGAAGAGATTGGCATTTGAATCAGTAGCCTAAAGAATATCCTTCCTCACCAGTGTGGGTGGGCGTCATCCAATCATTGAGGATGCAAATAGAACCAACAGGCAGAGGAAGGGTGAATTTGTTCTGTCTCCTTGAGCTGCGACTTCCATCTTCTCCTGTCCTCAGATATTTGAGTTCCTGATTCTTGGGCTTTTGGACTCTGGGACTTAAACCGGCAGCACATCACCCTCACCCCCGACCCCAAACCCCTTTGGCTTCAGACTGAGAGTTACACCATCAGCTCCTCTGTGTCTCAGGCCTTCAGACTCAGACTGAATTTTATCCCTGGCTTTCCCGGGTCTCCAGCTTGCAGGTGGCAGATCGTAGGGCTTCTCAGCCTCTGAAACTGTGGGAGCCAATTCCCATAATAAATATCCTCTTATGTATCTATATTATCCTATTGGTTTTGTTTCTCTGTAGTCTCTGAACCCTAACACACTCCCTCATTGCAGAAAAATGAAAGCCCACCTGAAATTGAAGCCTTTCTCATTTTCTTTAAGCTTCAAGGGCTGCTCCTCTGAGACTACTTTTCTTTAGGCAGCCAAGACTGATATTGTTCTACCTCTTTGTTTTTTTTTTTTGTTTGTTTGTTTTTTTGCGGTACACGGGCCTCTCACTGTTGTGGCCTCTCCCGTTGCGGAGCACAGGCTCCGGACGCGCAGGCTCAGCAGCCATGGCTCACGGACCCAGCCGCTCCGCGGCATGTGGGATCTTCCCAGACCCGGGCACGAACCCGTGTCCCCTGCATCGGCAGGCGGACTCCCAACCATTGCACCACCAGGGAAGCCCTCTACCTCTTTTTTAAAACTCATCCTCATCTTCTGTCATGACATCTCTGCCTCTTGAACCCTATTTCCCCTTCTCTCTCTTTTTTTCTCTTTCCCCTAAAGTCTCCATTCAGATCCTAACTGTTGCCCTAATCCTTAAATCTCCTCAGTCAGGTTGACTTTTAACATTTGTTGATATGTCATTTCTAAGATTCATCACAGCCTGTGTCATATTAGAAGCACTCCTGTATTTATCTGGAGTGCAAAGAATTGTGTATATTTCATTTTCTTAACAGACAAGAACTCGGTAGATATGTGTTGAATTGTAGGAGATTAGGGATCATTCCATGTGTTTAGATCCCTCACTGAAATCTCTTAAAAAAGAGGTAAGTCTCAAGTACAAGTTTATAAATATCTTGTATTGAACCTTTAGGGAGTGACCTCATTTAGAAATAGTAAAATCTGACTTCCCTTTTGAAACAGTCTTTACAGTTCAGTGGATATCAGATAATACTTAAACTCTCTGTACTAGTTTGGCAAAAATATGTTTATATGGCAATATCAGAGAGTTCTTCTGACTTACTGGGGGTATATAGAGGATTAATACTCAATTTCCATGCTGGTGGGGAGGCGTCAATAAAACCATGACTATGTAGCATATCTAAATGTACCTCTGCTTTTACCTGAGGTATCCTGCTGACTAGCTGTCCACTTCGACAACTTCTGACCGGATACCTTGCTAGGTTAAAAGTAGTGGTCTGCATGTTGACTAAGTTTAATATACTTGATTCTCATATGTGGTTTTGTTTGTATATTGGGGCCAGCCAGTATGTTTCGTTTGTGAAGAGAAGGGTCCTATCATTACTACCTACACACTTGCAAAATGATTTTATGTGTTCCATCTTTTAAAATTCTAACAGGTTTTCTTCTCTTCCTCTCTTATTCCCTCCCTTCTTCCCTCTCTCTTTTTCTTCCTATAAATGAGGTTAAGTCACTTTGTCTAAGTTAATATAGCTTTGTATTGTGTAACTGTGCTACATACATTGTGTTGCCTTCTCATATGAGGTCATTTCTCTGAACTTATAAGGGAAATGGGGTTTATACAGATTTGTCTTACATGTAGTTTTCAGATATTAATCTAACTTTTAAGTCTCTTTGGATCACCTCTTGAATTAAATGACTGTTTTTGATTTCTAATACCTATTGATGCAATAAAAGAGTTGGGAGATTATATAATCATTTCGCCTCTATACTAAATGGGATTTAATTTTGTCATTGGAAATGCAGTAGAAACTAAACCTTTTAAAGCTGTTTTTAAATTAAATTTCCTAAAGTCACATTTCAAATTTTGGGTGTTTCAGCAATGTTAACTAATGACAAGTATTTTGGTTGTATTATTTTAAGGTAAAAATATCTTAATAGAAATTTTAAATGAGCTTGCTTCAGATTAAATTAGGACATTAAGTCAGTTTCTGGAATATGAATTTTTAAAAATCACTGTGAAGTATTAACTAGGGCAGGTGCTTATAGGTAAGAATCAAATTATCATTTGGTACTGTGATCTTCAAGTTTAGAGTGATGAAGGATTTTATTTTTAAAACTAAGTATCTGTAAAACAGAAAATGTTTCAGGCAGCTCATGGTTTGACAGGTTTATGAAAGGCTTGAAAGATAAAATTGTTGTAAGTGAAATATTGCATTCAACGTAGGATTTATGTAACGAAGTAAGTGAGGGTGAAAAAAACCTGATGAGGTGGGAGAAATGACTCAGTTCCTCACTTTGCACTCTCCATTTTAAATCCTGCATGAATATTACAGCTTCAAATATAATCACAACATTAATTCAGAAGCCTGATATATTAAAAGGTAAGCTTTTGTTGTTTTATAATAACTCCATTTATACCATACTGGAACTTTCTAGAACAGTCTCCTTCTAGGACAATTTAGGGGCGGCCGTAGAGCTGGATGAGTCACACACCACACTGCCAACTCCTTAAGGTTTATGTCTATTCAGTGTTTGTGTCCTTCACTACATAGCTTGATATATCTATCAAGTTGGGCTAGTAAAGGTAGTAGAATTATGTCTATTTTCATTTATTATACTGTACCTGGTGTTACGTTTCTAGAAATGCTAAAGTTTTTTGGGAAGTTGGTCCAGAGTCAACATTCAAAAAGCATAATTCCAATGACCCTGAATCCACTAAATTGAGCCAGGGACCAAAAATTTTCTCAACGTAGAGCAGGAATAAAGGAAAAGGGGCATGCAGGGACCCAGGAGAATAAAGGATGATTTAAGTGGAGGGAAGTTGCAGTTAAACCACAGACACAGCAACTTGCATACTTGGTCAGGTTTTCCCTGTAATGTAGAAATTGCTGACACAGAATTTTGTACCTGTGAGCATCCATCTTAAGGACACATATATTTTATTTTAATTTTAACTTTTTAATTTTTTGGCCACTGTAGTTCCCCGACCAGGGATTGAACCCGCACACACTGCAGTAGAAGTGTGGAGTCTTAACCGCTGGACCACCAGGATAGCCTGGAAACATATATTTTAGATTAAAGATTATTTTAAGAATTCTGGCTGAGACAGAGAAATGTCACTTTCCTTTATAAAATTGTTCCTGGACTTCTAAATTAATAGTGAGACATTAGCAGAAGAGGATTGAATTTAGTTTTAAATAAGCATCTCTATGATTTGTTAGCCATAATATGATTTCTCCCTTTCCTCCTATTTTTTACTTTTGATAAGGCAAATTTATTCTTTCTTCATGAAATATTTAAGATAAATTACGTGTTAATTATGCTTAATTATCCTTTTTTGAAAGTTCTCTTGCTTTTGTTCTGAGGTTCAGAATCAATATAAAAACATTGAAATCATAATTGCATTTTAATTTGAGAACTTCATCTCATAACTCCGTATAACAGCTTATTCTTTTAAAATATAAAAGGATCCGGATGTGCAGTATTTCTCAGTTTATTTACTAGTCTTGTCAGTTTCCACAGCTGCAAAGTTGAACATTTACAGAAATTATGGGTTTGTTTGGGTTAAAATGAAATAACGTATGTAAAGCACCTAACCTAGTTTTTCACACATAGTAGGCCCTCAGTAATTAGTGGTGGTTATTTTTATTATTATTGGTCACTTAATTAATTTGGATTTCTAGGGCACCATTTCTTACGGTGCAGTGAACCAATTCTGAATTCTACCCTCCCATATTTGTAATTTGTTTAGACTGACTTAACCACTGTGAAGAATAAAGCCTATTGGTGGGGTGGAGCTTTTTGACTTTTGTGTGCAAGTCCTTTTAGAGTTACTGGATGTACTGGAATGTGAAAGATTAAGCTTTGTGGCATGTTCTATATGGTCATCCATAGTGACCAAACTGATTTGGAATGTTGTTTTGTTACTAACTTTGAAATGTGTTATTTTCTGTACAGATGATGTTGATCCAAATAAATTGCTTATTATCCTTTATAAATATCTAGAATGAGACGAATTGTCAATCGGTGTAAACCTCATCCGACACAGTACTTTCTTTCATAAACACAGGGAGGGAGCAATCCCAGGATAACCTTTCGGGTGATAAAGCCGGGCATGGCTGGGCAATTCAGAGGGTGTGTGATAGCACCCAATTTTGGAGCCTGTCACAATGGGAAGTCATGGCTTGGAGGCCTGTGGTGAAATAGTCATGTTTATTAAGCCTTAATATGTCACTTAAATGGCTCTTCTATCAACAGCTAGCCAGCTCCTCAAAGAGAGGCAAAAAGCCATTCATGTCATTGTAGATTGTAGCTCCAGTTACTTCCTGGCAACAGAGGCTATGCGCACCGCTTCATTGGCAGTGTCTTTCCTGTCCCACCCTCCACGTAAATTGATGACTGTCTCCCTTGTACCCAGTTGTAGCTTGAACATATTTAGGTAACTTCTCTCAAAGCATCTAAAAAGGGTTGTCAGATGTGTCTCTCTTCCAGCTTGTCTGTAAGCTCCTGGTTGGTGGTGGTCGTGTCTGTGTTAGTGTCACTTAGTGCAGATTCTGGGAGCTCAGGGTGGATCTTCAGTCTGTGTTAAGTGCACGTCTCCCTGTGGCTTGTGGAGACTCCTCAACATTAACTGGTCCAATTATATTGTTCCACATCCTCTCTAATTCTTTAAAGAAAAACCTCTAGAGGGGCTAATTCTACCGTGTATCCTGTATTTCCATTCTTATTTCTTTCTATTCTGCCAATGCAAATTCTCGATTTCCTTTATTTTTTTCAAGGAACAATTCAAGTCCTTTTCCATGTAGCTTTTTTTTTTTTTGCAGTTCGCGGGCCTCTCACTGTTGTGGCCTCTCCCGTTGCGGAGCACAGGCTCCGGACACGCAGGCTCAGCAGCCATGGCTCACGGGCCCAGCCGCTCCGCGGCATGTGGGATCTTCCCGGACTGGGGCACGAACCGGTGTCCCCTGCATCGGCAGGCGGACTCTCAACCACTGTGCCACCAGGGAAGCCCAGCAGTTTAATTTGATTCTGAGTTTTAGAGTAATTTTACAGTGAATTATTTTTATACCTTTTATGGGCAAAGTAACACGAATAGTATTTGTTTTGTGACACATATATTAATATATATACACACGTATATACCTGTACAATACATATGTATTTTAACACTTTTATGCTTATAAGTTTGCAAATAATATACAGTAGCATTGATTTTACATTTAATAGAGTGTGGAAAACATACATTTAAATGACAGAAACCTTTACATTTATGCTTATTTTGTATATTATTAGTTGAATTTAATCTTTATTTAGTGCTTTATTATTATTATTATTTTTTTGCATTACGTGGGCCTCTCACTGCTGTGGCCTCTCCCGTTGCGGAGCACAGGCTCCAGACGCACAGGCTCAGCGGCCATGGCCCACAGGCCCAGCCGCTCCATGGCACGTGGGATCTTCCCAGACCAGGGCACGAACCCATGTCCCCTGCATCGGCAGGCGGACTCTCAACCACTGCGCCACCAGGGAAGCCCTAGTGCTTTATTATTTTTATGAAAGTTGGTTTGCTAGGCACTGTGGGAGTTTTAAAGTGAATTTCTTGCCCTTTAGGGGCTCATAATCTCAGAGCTAACTCTTAGAACCACAGAATTTTAGAACAGGAAGAGATTTAAGAGATTTAAGAGATTCTCGTGTGTGTGTGTGTGTGTGTGTGTGTGTGTGTGTGTGTGTGTGTGTGTTTTAAGCAGCAGTCCTTTGATTCCTGCCTACTTCAGTGTCTCCTGTCCTCCACTCCTTATCCTCCCAGATAAGTACTAATGTCATTTTTCTATGAAGGGTTGACAGGACTTCATCTTCTTTATTTAGTAAACAGGAGGAGATACAGGCCTTTTTTTTTTTTTTTTTTCAGGCCAATTTCTTAGTTCAGTTATTTAAAACTGTGAAGTCAAGAAATCATTCTAGGGCTTCCCTGGTGGCGCAGTGGTTGAGAGTCCGCCTGCCGATGCAGGGGACACGGGTTCGTGCCCCAGTCCGGGAAGATCCCACATGCCGCGGAGCGGCTGGGCCTGTGAGCCGTGGCTGCTGAGCCTGCATGTCCAGAGCCTGTGCTCCGCAACGGGAGAGGCCACAACAGTGAGAGGCCCACGTACTGCAAAAAAAAAAAAAAAAAAAAAAAAAAAAAAAAGAAATCATTCTAACTATAACACTTTTTAAAAATAGGTGGGAGACTATCACAGTGTATTATATATTATTTCAAATGTATCATATGGGTGTATATATATTGGGTTGTTATAGAAAATGTATTATATGTTCATTTATGTAAAATGCATTTTTTTCTTTACTGCAGTGAAAAGAGTTTAGAAAACATGTCCTAGTCTATTTCACCCTTGCTTTAAACCTGGGGAACAGCCCAAATATATTACTTATTCTTTTTGCTATGCTCTCTTGTCATCATGACCTGACTCCAAGGTAAAGTGTTTTCTAACCAGTTAGAAATATACAGAGGTGATATTTTCCCCCAGTACATAAAGATGTGCAGCAAGGTGGTGTTTTCATTACATTGGTCTTGCTTGCATGCCTCTGGGTACAAATAAACACTTTGGTGGATCTAACTGTTAATCTGTAAGAATTGTTTATGATGTGCCTAACTTGGTACCAAGATGTGATTTAAGCACCAAGAGAATTTGGATTATTTAATACTAGTACATAATAAAACTACTTATCAAATGTTCATGTGGGCACATACAGAGGCATAATTGTATTCTTGTAATGCACAGTATAAATACTAATATTGTTTTGGAGAATCAGCATGGTATGCTGAAGCAATGGTTTGGAAAAAGGCATTGTAGTATGTTTTTAATCTGTGGGAATTACTGGCAAGTGTAATTGAGAGATTCTAAATACTGTAGTTGTTTACTTCACTTTTGAATTTGGCTTAAATATTTTTGGTCTTTTTATTTTTTTAAATAATTATTTAATTATTATGATAGACGTTTAACCATAATTGTTCTGTAGATTTTAATAATTTTATCTCTTAAAGATTTATTTTAAAACAACTTCCGCTGACTAAAGATATTTAATATTTAACATTTATGTTTAATATTTAAGTATTTATATAGAAATATAAACATATAAACATGCTTATAGATATTTATACTATATCTTTAGAGAAATATTACATTTAACATTTAAATTTAATATTTAAATATTTAATGATAAATATTTAAACAGAGAGGATAGTGGAATGAATGTTCATGTGCCTGTTCCTCAGCTTCAACCTTGATCAACTCTTTGTTAACTCTACCCATTCCCATCCCCCAATTCCCACTTATTTTGATGCAGTTCCTCTGTCATAACACATCATCTGTAAATATTTCAGGATGTATTTCTGAAAGACAAGGACTTCTATTTCTAGACATACAAAGTAGAATCTTAATCTTTTTGAGGAATGTACTGAAGTTATGAACACTCAAATTGTGTTTGGGATGTTAGAGTGATATAAAGGAAAAGTGAGCTCCTTTAAATAGAATAAATGGAAAAAGAGAAATACCTGATAAGCAGTGGTATCAAAACACAATAGAAAAGTTAACAATGAAAAAGCCAATTAATAGCTTTTAAATATCCATGGAGAAAGTGGAGAAATTGGCAGTTCTGAATACTTAGTGTCTACATTCTGTACAGGTTACTAAGGAGTAAGGCGAAGTGTATTTCATACCATTTGAGATAGAAATTCTGTTTCTAGACTCTTTCTTGAGGGAAAAATCAAAGATGTGTACAAAGACTGCCAATCAAGATATTCACTGCAATATTATTTATAGAGTGAAGAATTGAACCTAATGTTCAATACCTGTGGAAGGATGTAATGCACATAGTATATTTATAAAATTTTACAGTATTTTGTAACCAGTAGAAATGGTAAAACATACCAATTGTATAAAATGTTGAATGCGTATTGAAAGACCTGAAACAAATTAACCCAGATATTTACATGAATTAATAGTGGCTATCTCTTGGTGTTAGAATTATGAATAATTTTTAATTTCTTCATTTCTTTCTTTTTTAGAAATGTTGCAGATTTTGTCTATCAGCATATGTTATATGAGTTAATAAATAATAATAAACATTTGAGTACTTACTATGTGTCAAACACTATTTAAGCACTTTTCATCTAAAAGCGAATTCTCATAATAGCCCTGAGAGGTTTTATAATCCTTATTTTGCAGATGAGGAAATGGTCATAGAGAGATTGAATACCTTGACAATTTGAGTCTATCCTTCTAAGTTTATTGTTTGCTTCTAAATGTAGTTTTATCTCCAATAATTAGGAAGATACTGTAAATACTGTTTTGTTTTTCTACATATTACTTAAAGATATGTGGTGAATATTATGGCATATTAGTTAAAAAATATGATTTTTAATTGATGGATAACATTTCATCTAGTGAATATACCGTGATTTTTTTTCAACTGGTCCTTTGTTTTTGTTCTGCCCCTCCCCTCCAGTATTTTGCTCATAGGAATAATGGTACAATGGTATCTTTGTGAATAAATCTCTATGTGCATTTCTGATTATCTTCCTAGAAAAATCATTTAGAAGTGGAATTATTGGGTCAAAGAGCATAAGCATTTTTAAAGGCTTTTGATACAAGTTATGAGACTGCAGGTAACAAATGATCATTCTTCCTTAAACTTAGAGAAATTGTTTTGGAGCTATAAATTTGAGAGAAATAGGTCATCTAAACATCAGTGGGAATTTGTGCTTTCATAGTTGCTCTTACAAAAGTGAGGCTTCTCTAAACTTGCTGGAGACTATAAACACAGAGAAAAAGAGAAAAGACAAACTTTGGAGATTAAATTGAGGCCATTTACTTGCTCTGTGACCTTTCACAGCTACTTATTCATTTTTCTAATTAACTTAAAATTTAGATTAGCCTTGAAACCTTTTTACTGTAAATTGTTTTATATAACATCTAAAATACACATATCAAATTTTCATGAATTTTCTTTAATGTTTGATCTTTTAGGACCTCAGGATCATAATTAGGTAGAGAAATTTCAAATGTATGATTTAAAAACTTATAGGCATATAAGGCATAAGACATTGTGATTAGAGACAGTAATAACCCTAAAAGTGTTTTAGATGTTGTATTTTTAAATAAGAAAGCTTTTTTCTAGGGGGTCACTCTCTTTTTGTGAAAAGCAAGAACAAAAATTTGGGGGTAATTGATGGTTTCTGTTAGGGTTAAATAAGGTTTTATTGTGGTTTCTCTTGAGCATATATCTTCTTCCAGGGACTGTGGTGACTTCTACAGAGACTTTAGCTGAAGATTTGAGCAGAGGGAGGGGGATTTTAACTTAAGAAGGTCCAGAGAATAATTAATGAAATCAGAAAATTTACCTATGAAGCTACCAAAGAGGTTAGGATCAATTTCTTTCTGGAAAAACCAAGATTGATAAAGTGTACTCTGACAGCCTGTAAATTTGTGAGAGGGAAAAATGGAATAAATAGAAAACATTTTATTGAAATTTGAATGCCTTAAGTATTTTTATTTTTTTTTACATCTTTATTGGAGTATAATTGCTTAACAATGGTGTGTTAGTTTCTGCTTTATAACAAAGTGAATCAGTTATACATATACATATGTTCCCATATCCCCTCCCTCTTGCGTCTCCCTCCCACCCTCCCTATCCCACCCCTCCAGGCGGTCACAAAGCACCGAGCTGATCTCCCTGTGCTATGCGGCTGCTTCCCACTAGCTATCTACCTTACGTTTGGTAGTGTATATATGTCCATGCCTCTCTTTCGCTTTGTCACAGCTTACCCTTCCCCCTCCCCATATCCTCAAGTCCATTCTCTAGCAGGTCTGTGTCTTTATTCCTGTCTTACCCCTAGGTTGTTCACGACATGTTTTTTCTTCTTAAATTCCATATATATGTGTTAGCATACGGTATTTGTCTTTCTCTTTCTGACTTACTTCACTCTGTATGACAGACTCTAGGTCTATCCACCTCACTACAAATAGCTCAATTTCGTTTCTTTTTCTGGCTGAGTAATATTCCATTGTGTATATGTGTCACATCTTCTTTATCCATTAATCCGATGATGGACACTTAGGTTGTTTCCATCTCTGGGCTATTGTAAATAGGGCTGCAATGAACATTTTGGTACATGACTCTTTTTTTTTGGGTGGTACGCGGGCCTCTCACTGTCATGGCCTCTCCTGCTGTGGAGCACAGGCTCCGGACGCGCAGGCCCAGCGGCCATGGCTCACGGGCCCAGCCGCTCCGCGGCATGTGGGATCTTCCCGGACCAGAGCACGAACCCACATCCCCTGCATCGGCAGGCGGACTCCCAACCACTGCGCCACCAGGGAAGCCCCACATGACTCTTTTTGAATTATGGTTTTCTCAGGGTATATGCCCAGTAGTGGGATTGCTGGGTCATATGGTAGTTGTATTTGTAGTTTTTAAAGGAACCTCCATACTGTTCTCCATAGTGGCTGTACCAATTCACATTCCCACCAGCAGTGCAAGAGTGTTCCCTTTTTTCCACACCCTCTCCAGCATTTATTGTTTCTAGATTTTTTGATGATGGCCATTCTGACTGGTATGAGGTGATATCTCATTGTAGTTTTGATTTGCATTTCTCTAATGATTAAAGATGTTGAGCTTTCTTTCATGTGTTTGTTGGCAGTCTGTATATCTTCTGTGGAGAAATGTCTATTTAGGTCTTCTGCCCATTTTTGGATTGGGTTGTTTGTTTTTTTGCTATTGAGCTGCATGAGCTGCTTATAAATTTTGGAGATTAATCCTTTGTCAGTTGCTTCATTTGCAAATATTTTCTCCCATTCTGAGGCTTGTCGTTTGGTCTTGTTTATGGTTTCCTTTGCTGTGCAAAAGCTTTTAAGTTTCATTAGGTCCCATGTGTTTATTTTTGTCTTTATTTCCATTTCTCTAGGAGGTGGCTCAAAAAGGATCTTGCTGTGATTTATGTCATAGAGTGTTCTGCCTATGTTTTCCTCTAAGAGTTTAATAGTTTCTGGCCTTACATTTAGGTCTTTGATCCATTTTGAGCTTATTTTTGTGTATGGTGTTAGGGAGTGATCTAATCTCATACTTTTACATGTCCCTGTCCAGTTTTCCCAGCACCACTTATTGAAGAGGCTGTCCTTTCTCCACTGTACATTCCTGCCTCCTTTATCAAAGATAAGTTGACCATATGTGCGTGAGTTTATCTCTGGGATTTCTATACTGTTCCATTGATTTATCTTTCTGTTTCTGGGCCAGTACCATACTGTCTTGATTACTGTAGCTTTGTAGTATAGTCTGAAGTCAGGGAGCCTGATTCCTCCAGCTCCGTTTTTCGTTCTCACGATTGCTTTGGCTATTCGGGGTCTTTTGTGTTTCCATACAAGTTGTGAAATTCTTTTGTTCTAGTTCTGTGAAAAATGCCAATGGTAGTTTGATAGGGATTGCATTGAACCTGTAGATTGCTTTGGGTAGTAGAGTCATTTTCACAATGTTGATTCTTCCAATCCAAGAACATGGTATATCTCTCCATCTATTTGTATCATTTTTAATTTCTTTCATCAGTGTCTTATAATTTTCTGCATACAGGTCTTTTGTCTCCTTAGGTAGGTTTATTCCTAGATATTTTATTCTTTTTGTTGCAATGGTAAATGGGAGTGTTTTCTTGATTTCACTTTCAGATTTTTCATCATTAGTATATAGGAATGCCAGAGATTTCTGTGCATTAATTTTGTATCCTGCAACTTTACCAAATTCATTGATTAGCTCTAGTAGTTTTCTGGTAGCATCTATGTATAGTATCATGTCATCTTGCCTTAAGTATTTTAATGGGGAAGAAAAAAGTACAGTCGGTCCTCTGTATCTGAGTCTTCCACATCCACAAATTCAACTAACCTTGGATCAAAAATATTTAGAAAAAAAATCCCAGAAAGTTCCAAAAAACAAAACTTGAATTTGCTGCTTCCCACAGCATTAACATTGTGTATACAACTATTTACATAGCGTTTACATTGTATTAGGTATTATAAGTAATCTAGAGAGGATTTAAAGCATATGGGAGGATTTGAGTGGGTTATATGCAAATACTACACACTTTTATATAAGGGACTTGAGCATCTGATGATTTTGGTTTCCACAAAAAGTCCTGGAACCAATACCCTCTGGATACTGAGGGATGACTGTACTACTTCTTTATACTATGAATAGTAAAATTATGAAACTCTCAACTATAAATGGTAGACATAGAAAATAAGCATAAGGAGGATTTTTTCAGGTTTTTAATCCATAATTAATGATTGGATTATAAAGGTTCATAACCCTGAAAAATTAGGTATATGTGCATTTTGGAAGGAGAGTCCTCCAAAACTTTTTTCAGATTCTCAAAAGGATGACTTCAAAAAAATTCAAAATCAAAATTCAAGCTCCTACTTGAAGGTAAGCTCTGTGAGGCTAGGGACTTTTGTCTTTTCTGTTCACTCCTCTGTCCCTGGTTCGTGGCACATAGTTCTGCTCAATAAATATTTGTTAAAGGTATGGTTTTTGTAAATTTATGTGTGGCATAGATACAGCAATGGATTTTTAAAAATTAGGGATATAAGAAAATTCCAGATTTAGTGAGGTTGATGTCTTACTTGGCTGTTTCTATATTTGTCCGAAATTTTTCTTTTTGTTTAAGTCTAGATGAGTAGGTAGGGCATTTGTATGATAATTTTGTGGTCGAATTCCTGTTTTTTCTGTGCCAACAGAAATGCTGTAGAATGGGTTAGAAATACTATAGAAATGTAATGCTGTAGAAATGTAACAGGAAAATTGTTCTAAACAATACATATTCATTCATCAGTCTATTAGAAAATGTACTTTGGCGCTGTTTTCATTTGATTCAGTGAATTAAATTGTTATAGAAAAACTTCCCCTTAAATTTGAGAATGGAAAATTTTCCTAATTGTTTTCATTAAACCAAGTGGTATGGCAGTAACTGCTATTGTGGCTAAAAATGTAAAATCAACAAAATGTTGAAAAATTTACGTGCAGAGAACATTGCTTTATCAGCAAGAGATTTAGAGTTTTGCAGTGAAGCCCAATTATTCTAGCTCAGTACCATTATATGGCATTTTTAGCAGGTGATATAATGTAATCTGTGATTGCATTAGTCAGCATTATAAGTTTCCATACTTCTTAAAATTGAAATTTGGTAGAAGGTTAAAAGAATGACAAAAGATTAAAGTGCAGGTTTGTTTTAAAAATTGTAAAAATTATAACATTTCTAAAATAAGAGAAAAAGTGAATTTCTAAAAATTGAAGTGTGATGGAACCAGTGTTAATTTATGAATCATTAATTTTCTTTCTTAATTAAAGGGATGACTGTAAATTCTTTATCTTAATGACTTTTGCCAGCCAGACAGAAAAGATAATTTGAGTAATTATTTGCTGCCTGCATTTGAGTCTTTGTGAATAGATTTTTCACATTTTCCATAATCTTCAGCAGATTTAAAAAGTCATTGCATTTTACATTTTCCACACTTATTTTGCTGTTACAAATAGGAGCTATGATTATTCTAATTTATTAAAAAATCATTGCATCATTTTAAGAGGCCTTCCAATATTCCCAGAATACTTTCAATAGAAGGGCAGGAATTTTCCCTTATAGATTTCATATTTTGCAATGTGGTTTCTTTCTTTAGTTGAAATATGATTGAATCATTAGGTCACCACACATTCCATTATTCAAGTATAAGTACAGAATACATTTTGAAGTGAAATTTAGAGTTTCAAGTTGGAATCTGTGAAGTAATTTAGCTTAATCTTTTGACCCAGTGGTGTAACCCTTTCTATAGCATTTCTAACAATCTTTGCCTAAAAACTCAGTGAGTAGGAACTCTATTTCTTTATGAAGCAGCTTTTAAAAATGAATTATATAGTAATTTTTTATTTTTATTATGTTGAGCTCAAATCTACCTTGTGCTAGGCACCATAACTTCCTGTTTTCCTTTTCAAATTATGAAGTATTCCAAGTCTGTAAGTATTGAGAGTACTTATAATGAACATCACTGAGATTCATTTATTCTTAATTTCTACTCTGCTTGAGATTATCATTTTCTGTATCAATGTATATCAGAGACTTTTATGTCACGTCTTACTACAATTAGGATACATTAGATTTGTGGCATTTCTGTTCTTTATTATTCTCGTAATTCTTTTCAGAAAGGAAATGAGGTTAATGTGTTATCTGAGCACCCATTCAACTTTCTCTTTTACTTTCTAGACTGAAGCGAAGCAGGGTTGTCCCTGAAGGACCTCATTTGACCTAAGAATCCTCCCAAGCCCCAGAGCTGGGCCACTGTTCTCTTTATTTATTACACATGGAAGCTTCTAGATCATTAGTTTTGCTGAAGGTTTAAAGCCTTGGTCCTGTAAAGCTTGTGCTGTTTGACTATTTACAGTCTTATCTTCAGTGTTGTCAAACACCAACTGACCTCCTCAAGTCACTCTTGTTTATATGACTTTTTTCTTTTAAAATAAGAAACAACAGGCTTGGTCATGTGTATACTGTGACCACAGTTACCTAACCTCTCTGACCTTGACCATCTCAAAAGCAGTAGTATAAAAATGGTAATAAAAATTACTCTTCTTGTAGATAAAATATTCTCCAAATTAATCAAGGGAAATGAAAAATAAAAATGAGTTCCATGTTAGATGATACATATGGAGACAAGGTGAAAGTGCAATTGATAGGAAAAAAAGAAAAAAAAACCCCCAAAGAACCAACAACCCAAACCACACCCAAACGAAACGAAAACAAAAACCCATCCCTGCTAAAAATGATTATAACCTATAAAGAAAGCCAGGGAAGTATAAACCAAATATTTTCCAGGGTAACTAAAGACAAAACTTTGTTTATTTTATCAAAAGTGAAAGTGGAAAATAGGAAGGCTGTATCTCTACTAGAGAGGTATTGAAAATTCTAGGCAAACATTGGGAAGTCTTAAAATGACAGTGCTCTGACAGTGTGGTTATAAGAAGAGAAAACATATATAAAAAGCATGGCATTAGCCCTTGATGTGTCTGAGCAGAAGAATATTCAAAAATGAAGCAAAAAGAAAGATGTAGACATGGTAGTACAAATCAATCCTAGATGCAATTTTTGCAGTATTCCTAAAACTGCTTTGTCCTCCAGCAGTACTTGGTTTTGTGATTTGTCCTAGAAGACAAAGTGAAAAATAGTTTAAATTTCATTAAATACACACCAGCACATGACTGTGCTCTGCTCACTATGTACAAGAAATGGTATGCTATTTGTCAGATAAACTTTTATTTGCTTTGAGGGAGAAATAATTCCATTAACCTTATATAAAATAAAGGATAAAAAGTTATGGCAGAATTGTAGATATCTTCTTGTTAATAGATTCAGAAATATTTGGTGGGGCAGTCAAAAATTCCATAAGTCTGAATGATATCTGATTATGAACAAGTGCATCTAAGTTACTATTTTGTTCATATTTACCAGTTTTGGGGCTTCAAAGATTTGGTTTTAGTCATGATTTAGTTGATTATACCTCTGAATAAATGAAATATCATTATATTTTTTTCTAAGTTGGCTAAAGGAATTTCAGATTAAGAAGTTTTAAGTACAAAATTAATATTTCAGCAAGTAGTTCTTTCTGTTGGGTTGGGGATTAAATTCATTAAACAGAAAAAGTAGTAGGAAACCGGATGTGATTTAAAATGAAGTTGATTAGAGTTTCAATGACAAATTAAAAATGTGTCCTATTTAACTGTTGAAAAATGCACAGACCTTTCATGGTTATAAAAACATGGAATGTGCATGATTACATGTGAGGCCTTATATGTGGTAAAAGGGTAACTCCCTATGGTCATTGGTTTCATTCTTAGTAGCCATCAAATTATTACATATAAGGTATAGTAGTTCACAATCCATGACCCGCTCAGAGTTATTATAATAGGACTTTGAAAAATATACATCCTAAACACTGTCTGTAGATGGGATAAATATTAGGCCTAGTGGGTATATGAACTGTTTTGCAAATCTGATTAATTTAGTGAATAAAATGAAAATGGATTTAATGTATTATTGAACAGTTAAGGTATTAATGTATTCATTCAGTCATAGCCTAGTAAAAGCATCATGGCTTGTCACTGCAAAGAGAAGAAAGGAAAAAAACTATAGATTAAAAGGGATTTAAGAGAGACAGTAACAATTGCCTGTATGGATTTTGTTTAGATCTGGATTAGAACAAACTGTTTAAAAAAACACTTATGAGAAAGTTGGGGAAATTTGAGCACTGATTGGTAGTTGATGTTGTAAAGAAATTATTTTGAATTTATTGTAGATATTATAATGATACTGCCTTATGTTTAAAAAGCAAATCTTTGTCTTAGAGAGATACATACAGAATTATCTACAGATGAAGTGGTATAATGCCTGGAATTTGCTTCAGAATGATCCAGAGTGGTGGGAGTTGGGTGGGGGTGTGAAAATATAAATGCAACATGACTTGCTGTGAGTTAACAATTGTGGGTTCATTATACTAGTCTTAATAATTTTGCATTAGTTTGAAATTTTTCATAATAAAATGTTAGAAAAAAGTGTAATGCAACATTAATTGAAAGAGGATAACTGTAGCACCAGGTGACACTGCAATATAATATATTCAGAAGTAAGGGTAGATATGAGTCACACACAGATGTACTTTTTATAAACATATCTAATGTGTCAATCTCATGTTTTTTCTTCAGAGCTGAAGCCGTTTATTTGAATCTTGGATGATTCACACCTAAATGCTTAATTCTCAGAACTGCTCAAGAGTCCCACAGCCAGGATTAGATGATCCAACTTACCACCAAGAAATTACTGTCTTGAATTCTACGGTAAGATGATAATAAATATTCTAAAGGCTAAATAGTGACCATGAGGTCTAAAAAGATTTTTAAATGCTGTCTTTGAGTGACTAGCCTTTATTATAATTTCTCAGTCCTGTAACTCTTATACCAAGAGTTCAAGGTTGTGATGATCAACCAAAGATCTTAGAAATATCAACATGCAAACAAGGCTTTATGGTATTTCCCTGTTATAGATTCAGCATAGATTCAGCTAGTAACAGATACTGGAGTGCCATGCTTTCCCTCTTGCTGTATGTCTCAGGGTGGGTCCTCCAAAAACTGATGCTAGAAGGGAGTTTGGCTTCCGGGATGTTTATTAGGGATCAACCACCTATAAAGAGAGGAGGTTATTGGGCAGAGGAAATTGAAGTGTAATGTAGGCTCAACAAAGCCTTAGCCAACTGAGACAAGGGAGTCTTGTAGTTGTGAGAGTTAAGCTTCTTGGGGATGGAGACATGTCCTTAATGCCTTTGCATTGGGTACAGGCCTTTAAAGAAGTTGCTCAGCAAATATTTGTTGAATGAAGGAAATCTGAGAAAAATCTTGTGGTCCCTCCTGTAACACCTAATCTTTGCCCTTCCTTTTTCCAGTTGAAAGTGTGGTTTAGAACAGTGAGGTTAACAGTGACATACATGGTTGTCTTGTACATCATGGACAAACATGAAGGTAACTTGTCCTCCATAATCAGCATGTGTTGCATACCACTGTGTTCCTGGGCTCCACAGATAAGGAAGACCTACAATGGGACCTGAGGAAAACCACACATATAAGTTTTAAAGCAGCAGTCCCCAACCTTTTTGGCACCAGGGACCGGTTTCGTGGAAGACAGTTTTTCCACAGATTGGGGGTGGGGATGGTTCAGGTGGTAATGCGAGTGATGGGGAATGATGGGGAGGAGCAGGTGAAGCTTTACTCGCTTGCCCGCCGCTCACTTCCTGCTGTGCAGCCCGGGGGCTGGGGACACCTGTTTTAAAGAATATGAGACTGTATCAGTAAAGAGGAAACAAACAAAAAAACAACATGGATCTAGAGGGTATTATGCTAAGTGAAGTAAGTCAGGCAGAGAAAGACAAATACCATGTGATTTCATTTATATGTGGAATCTCAAAAACAAAACAAAGGAACACACATAAAACAGAAACAGACTCACAGATACAGTGAACAAACAGGGGCTTGCCAGAAGGGAGGGTGTTGGCGATATGGGTGAGATAGGTGAAGAAGATTAAGAGGTACACATTTCCAATTATAAAATAAATAAGTCATGGAGATGTAGCGTACAGCATAGGGAATATAGTCAGTAATATTGTAATGACTTTGTATGGTGACAGGTGGTAACTAGACTTAGGGTGATCTTTTCATAATTATAAAAATATCAAATTCCTATGTTGTAAACCTGAAACTAGTATAATATTGTAAGTCAGTTATCCTTCAGTTAAAAAAAAATGAATGAACGAGGGACTTCCCTGGTGGTCCAGTGGTTAAGAATCCGCCTTCCAGTGCAGGGGATGTGGGTTCGACCCCTCATTTGGGGAACTGAGATCCCACATGCTGTGGGGCAACTAAGCCCCTGCGCCGCAACTACTGGGCCCTCACGCCACAACTAGAGAGAAGCCCCTGCGCCACAAAGAAGAGCCTGCGCACCATAACGAAAGATCCTGCATGCTGCAACAAAGATCCCACGTGCTGCAACTAAGACCCAACGCAGCCAAATAAATTAAAAAAAAAAAAAAAAAAGAATGAATGAGGTAACATGGAAAAAACAAAAACCCTGTAAGATACAGTGATAACTCCTAGGCTATTAAGGGATATGGATTATGGTTCTAACCAGTTTGTTTTTTCTGTGTGTAGGGAATAGGCTGATCAGATATGAATTTTTAATCCTCTTATGCTCCAGGGTTAAGAGAGAATTTACTTCTGAGAAGGACTTTTAAATTATTTTATTTTATTTTATTTTTTTGAGAAGGACTTTTTAAAAAAGTCAGTGTTTTTTTCTAGTTGGTACAGTCCTGTTTTAGGGCAAGAAATTTGAGTCCTTTACTTGAGTTCTTGTTGGGGTTTTTTTTCCCCTTTTTACTGTAGGATTCCATGAGACAGGATTTGCATTAATAAATCCTCTAAATTTTCTCTGAACCTTAATACTACATTAATGCTTTATGTGTAGAGGACTTTTACTTAACATCTTTTAAATGAATGAAATAGAGAATAATTGACTTCATTATTAATGTGGCAGAAGAATAAGGATTAAAAACTCGACAATTCAGACCAGAAATTTCCTTGTTTTTATATTATAACAATTTTCCTTGATATCTGTGTAGACAATTTTATGCTTCATCTTTTAATATATGTAGACCATTTTCTTCATATTGAGTGTTGGAAGAGTGAGATTGTGTTTGTGTTTCACTAAGTGAATCAGATTTTTTTTATTATTAAAATGTGTATCCTTCAAAGTTATCAATTTGATTAGTTTAGGGATGTTTACGTCTTATCTGTTCCCATTTTTTTTTTTCCATTTCTTTCTTGTCACTTCGTAACCCCACCAGAGGGCAGGCAAAGGAAGGGAGAAAAGACATTAATTTAAGTTCACAAAGTCTTATGTAGGCACCTTTTACTGGCACATTTTGTCATGCTTCTGGATTGTAGTAAGGCAGTAGGATCAGCTACTTTTGCTATTTTAAAATATTTAGTAGAATGCTCAGTTATTTGGAAATAAATTGTGTAAGGTTGATTACTGGGTTCATTTATTAAATATTTATACTTTAAACTGTTCAACTTTATTTTCTTAGATTCATACATTTTAAATTATCAATTTTTTTTTAGTAATTCATGCCAAGGTTTCCTTTGCTACTGTTGATACTTATGATTGATTATAATGAAGAGGTTTTTGTGTGTGTGTTTAAAAGTATATTGGGATGTTCATAATACAGTATAGTTTTAAATTACTCCTTTTCACCTCCTGTAAAACTTGATGTTCCTGCGGTCTATTAGTGAGTTTTCAGAATGATAAGAATTATCTTTTGAATACAAGTTACTGTTTCACATTTAAGTTGTTCAGTGTATTTAAAAATGACACACCTCGGACCAAAGTAAATTTGTCTTAACATTATCACAGTGTAGGTTTTCAAAGTCTAAATGTTAAACTAGATGGATGCTAAACATTTTATAGTCCCAGTATTGCTGTTGACACCCATTGTACATGTACATGTACATGTATATATGAAGTGCAGTTTCACAGTCGGTAGCTGTTTGACTTCTTATCAGTATGAACAGCAAATGTCCTAAAAATCAGCTTCAAAACAGCTGGCAGTCGACCCACCTAAGTTCATATGACGTTTCTTTGCTCTTTGACACAAAGAGTGGACCTTACCTTCTCATCAAGGAAGTTGGTACAAGCACCTTTCTGTGTGCTCGTGGGCCCAGTAATGTAGAAGAACCTTAAAATGGACTTTTTGAAGAGAGTTGTTCCTCCCATTCATTCGGGAGATGTGGTTTTGGACACTAGAGAGAGTTTTCAGGAAAGTCGTCCAAGATTGCTGAAGTTGAAACCTCTTAGTTTGCTTTCATCAGAGAAGACTGTAGATGAGGAGAGTGGCCACAGTAATTATGACAAACACCAACATCAGCAACTAGGTAAAGTAAAAATGTATTTTCAATCCTTTAATAAAAACTATTTTAGAAAAGTAAAATTATTTTTACAAGTATGAATTCTAGTGAGCATAAATCTTTATTTTGAAAATCAAGTTTAAATACTAAAAAGAATTTAAAAATAGAGTAAATATATAGTTGGCCTAAATTTTTTTAGTATCAAAATTTTGCTTTGAGTTTACATGGAGAAATATTGATTGCTATAGATCAAGATAAAGCCATTAATAAAGTTAACAGTTTAGTGATCTTGGAAAATATTTTTATGTTGAAGGATTATACTTAATGAAAAAAGTGTTATTTTACAATCGGTAGGGTATATACGTGAAAAACAAGATACTGAGTTTTATCTATCACTACAGAAATCACTTAAAAAAAAAAGTCCCATTCTTTTGCTCTAAAGATAAAGAATATTTGGGATGAAATATTTTTTAAAAATCTTTGAATATAATAATGATTATTTTGTGTCACTACCTTTATTTCATATAATTCTGCAAAGTTGAATATAATGCCTTTTAAAGTTTGAGAGGATGATACTCATGTGTCAGGAGAAAAATCAGGTTTGCATATGGTAACTAGAAAATGTTGGGGGAAAAAAAGGAAAATCCTTTAGGAAGATGATGAAAAAAAATGCCTGCTTTAAAATTTTGACTAAAACACTTAAAAATGTTAAAATGTTCTGTATGATTATGAATTTTTATTATAGGGAATATATAACTACTCATATAAATTAATGTAATATTTAGTAGAAAGGAGATTTTCTGTAAATCCTCTGCAAGTTTGATATATATTCTTACAGCTGTTTTTATGCATATTTAATATGCACATATACATTTTTACTTATAGAATTTAAAAATGAGATTTACTATCTAAACTGTTCTGATACTTGCTTTTTCATTTAATACATCATAACCATCTTTCTGTCTCTTTAAAATGCATGCCATTGTATGACATAATAATTTATTCAATCAGTCCTTATTGATGAACACTGAGTGACTTTAATTTTTAATTATTAGAAGTAATTATGTAATACATATCCATTTATTTTATTACTTTATTATCCATTTATTGTATTACTTTATGCCTTTGTATGATTGCTTCTTAGTATAAATTTCTGTGTACATTTAAAATTTTGATAGACAGTGCCAAGTTACTTTTCAGAATTTTCTCAATTTAAGCTCCCTAGGGCAGTATCTCTATTTCTTTGTACTCTCCTTAACACTGTTTCTTGTCAGTTTAAAAAATAGGGTCAGGGCTTCCCTGGTGGTGCAGTGGTTGAGAGTCCGCCTGCCGATGCAGGGGACACGGGTTCGTGCCCCGGTCCGGGAAGATCCCACACGCCGCGGAGCTGCTGGGCCTGTGAGCCATGGCCGCTGGGCCTGCGCGTCCGGAGCCTGTGCTCTGCAACGGGAGAGGCCACAACAGTGAGAGGCCCGCGTACCACAAAAAAAAAAAAAAAAAAAAAAAAAATAGGGTCATACTTAGGAGAAAGTAAAATTTCTGTTTTAAAAATATTATGTAAAAGAAAGGAGAAGGAGCTTTTAAGTTTTAAAAAGAAATATTCATATCTAGAATATACTGGTATTAGAAGTCTTTTTTTTTATACTCTTCACTCATTTGGGTAGATAAAGTGGAGGTGAGACTACTGATGGGTTAGTGCCTCTTAATTTCAATTAAAATCTGTAAATCATTCAGTACTTAGTTTTTTTTTGTTTTTTTTTGGCGTACGCAGGCCTCTCACTGTTGTGGCCTCTCCCGTTGCGGAGCACAGGCTCCGGACGCGCAGGCTCACCGGCCATGGCTCACGGGCCCAGCCGCTCCACGGCATGTGGGATCCTCCTGGACCGGGGCACGAACCCGTGTCCCCTGCATCGGCAGGCGGACTCTAAACCACTGCGCCACCAGGGAAGCCCCAGTAGTACTTAGTTTTGTGTTCAACAGTATAGATATGCATAACTGAAGAATATGAATGTATTAATATGTGCAGTTATTTATGTTATTACAAATTTACTCTTTAGCTTTCAGTCTTGAATCATTTAGTTGCTTTCTTCACTGTACCACAGCATATATAAGGGACCTGGTGTTTAAATGTAATATCCTATGCCCATTAGTTTAATATGGCTCCTTTTTTTTTAAGACTGTCTTACACATTTTTGAACATAGCATATATGTTATTAAATATAATAATGAGATTTTGTAATTTACATTAATTTGCAAATAGCACTCAATTTAACGATTAAGGGCTTTCTATGCTATATATCTTTTTACCAATCAGTCAAAATAAAGCAAAATCATGGAACTGAAACAACTGAAGAATCTGTTTGAAATTTCAGAGGCCACGGGTCCTTTGTGGAATAACTCTTGCCCCATTTTTCTCTTCAAAAATAAAATTCAACTTTAGGGAATGACTATTAAAATTAATTTAAGGGACTTCTTTGGCAATATCTGTCAAAAGATTTGGTTTCTGAAATTTCAATTTACTGATAAAGTCCTTTTCTTGAATCTCAAAATTTGATACTAAATTTATATTGTATGTAAGAATAAAACCCACATGATTCACACCAGTCTACACACTGATTACTTGCAACTCAGCATGAATGAATTTACCTCCTGTTTGCTGGTGGTTCTGGGATAGAGATAATGCAGAAGTTTATCCAGAAGTCATGCAAAGAACTGGGTACAGTTCTAAAGGGCGTTACAGTTTGCTCATTTAATGAAAGGAGAGATCAAGAGTATGAAGAGATTTCATATCAGTAGTGCAAAGAAGGAAGTATTCTTTTAGAGAAAAACTGGTATGTAATCTCATAGCTTTGTATTTGGATCAGTTGTTTCCAACTTCTTTAATTGTTAATTCAAAATTACAAAAAATTATTTCTAAGGAGTTTTAGACAAAATTGTAATATGGATTGATAATTGTACTTTTGTGAGAGGATAAGTTTGCAGTATATAGAAATTTACCTTGCTACTTTTAACTCCAGAAATATTTATAGATGCTTATGGTTTCTTTAACAAAAATATGCATAGAATTTTGAGGTATTTGCAGGGGTTGATATTTTGAAGAAAACTTTTCTTCACTTTTGATAAAGTTTTTCATTTTTTAACTTTCTCTAAATTTTAAGTAACCTAATGTTTTAAAAGTTTGATAGAAATTCGCAAACAACACACTGGATTTACCAGAAATCCTCTATTTCTCTGTAAAATATATTAACAAATGCCTGTAGTACACTGCACACTGTTCAAATCCCCTACCACCGCTTCTGCTCCTAACAGATTCAGGTGTGGGCTTACCAAGAGTTGGTTGCCTTTTAAACCAAACTCGTTTATGCCAGTTATACTTGTAATTGTGATTATGTATTTTAATTAGGTATCACATAATTCAGTAAAGTATGAGGCTGAAAAGAAAGTTGTTTCGGTGTAAAAAAGTTGAATACTTTGCTCATACTCTATAAAAGTGAATTCCTCGAAAAGTTTGCTTTTAAATTACATGTAGGCCAGATAAGTATACAAGATTGGAAGGATTTTGCCCTCACATACCTTCAACTTCCCACTCCACTTTGAAGAAATTGAAACTAGGTATCATAGGTGATGTACATGGGCTGTATTTTAGGCGAGAAAGACAACAGAGTAATCAGCAAATTCACCTTAAGAGACAGGGACTTGGCACTACATCAGAAGTCTAGGGAATAAGCATGGATTTTATATTTAAGTTAAAGCCTTTAGTAGACCTATTGATTTCCCCCCCACCCTCCCTGATTCCTACTTTAATGGAGCTTTTTGATTAAATGATTAGTTAACAGTTATAATTTGTCATAAAGGAGCTCTATATAGTTGTATAATGTTGCAATTTTGTTAAAGAAGTAAATCATTTATTTGCTGTCCTTACTTCCTTAATAAAAAAAAAGGAATCAAAATGTTCATGTGTTCATGTTATGTAATCATATTCATAAGATGCTTAAAAATCCAATATTGTTTGTGTAGAGTCCTAATTATGTGATCAAAGACTGATTTCACTGATAGATATTATTTGTGCCAGTTCTACTAATATTTATCTTCAGGCGTAAGAGTTGGTGGGGAGAAAATGCCCTTCACTGATTCAGAATATACTTCAGGGCTGTCTCACCATTGAAGGAGAATGAATGTTAGGCATAGTTATGCCTCAGATCCTAAGAATAAGGCAGTGTCCACAGGCTTCTGTTGTGACAGCTCAAAGTCCTTGTATCTCCAGGACTGGGTTATTTTTATTCTGATGGAATCAACCTTAATTTTGTTGTTGTTCATTCTGTTTGGAGTCAAGAATAAGTGAGTGTAAATATATTATAATTGATTTTTATAATTCACCAAGAACAGAGATAATGAGACATTGAACAGAACTAAATATATGTCAACATTATTTGAGCACCTTATGTATTCTGGGCATTGTTTTCTTGTTTTGATTTACAAATAAATGGTCTAATTTGTCTACCCATTTAGTGCATACCTGTCCCTTTTCCACTCTCAGAATGTAAGTTGAACATGGACTTTGCTTTGTCTACTGATGTGTTCCAGGGTTTGGAACATAATAGTTGCTCAATAAATATTGGTTGAATGAGCAGATGTTATCCAAGTCGTCATGAAAACCCTGTGAGATAGGTTGTTATACAAAGTTTTAAAAGTTCAGAGAGGCTTAACCAAATTATTTGAGGTTTTTTGGCTACTCAGTGGTATAGTCATGCCTGTTTTTATTTATTTATTTTTGGATAATTGGATTTCCTAATACTGATATTTGTCATCCCCACAGAAAGTGTATTGGTTTTTTTAATGAATTTATTTATTTATTGGCTGTGTTGGGGCTTCTTTGCTGCGCGTGGGCTTTCTCTAGTTGTGGCGAGCGGGGGCTACTCTTCATTGTGGTGCGCAGGCTTCTCATTGCGGTGGCTTCTTTTTTTAGTTTTATTTTTGTCGAACCGTTGCTCTCAGTGGTTAGATTTCGTACCTCCTGAATATCTCGCTTTTGTTTGATGCACCCTATGTTGGGTAGAGGAATAGCATGGCAGGCCAGTTTCTTTTTAGAAGGGAATGAGATGAGTAAAGAGTGTTTTAAGTGTTCATCAAAGACTGGACTCTGAGGTCTTCTTTTGCCACTTCAAATGCTTGTAAGTGATAACAGACCAAAGGAGATAGAGAATCCTTTGGAATTCAAATGTCATTAAAAGATTCTTGGGCAGGACAGTGTCATGGAAGAACTTGAGCTCCAAATTATAATCAGTCTGCTGTGGAATTTCTGGCTTGACCCAAATGATACCTTGTTCTCACTGTGTAAGTATGTGAAGGAGTTCATGAATTCTTCTTGTTTATGTAAATGAGATTTGGAAGTGTTGGGTTTTCATAGTGTCCTGAAATCAAGTAGGATCCCTTACTTAAGAGGGCCTTTGGAGTACTTCTCAGGTAGTTTTCATTGGCGATTGCAGGAGAAGCCTTATGGGTGGTTATATTCATGCCTTTTCTGAGTCTGTGAGAATTCTCATGATAGAGGAGAGATATTGGAAAAGACCTACAGGCGTGATGGGAGAGAGGCAGTGAAGTAAGTATTGAGAATGGCATGGAGTGGGGCTTTGATCCAGACTGAGTTGAGCTTCGCTGGTGACTGGCTACGTGTCTTTGAACAGGCTACTTAATCTCTCTAGGCCAGTTGACCTCACCTATCACTTTGAATGATATTTTCTTTGTAGCATTGTTTTCAAGATTACCAAAAATGGTAACAAAATTGATACATGATTCAATACATAGTGGCTATTACTGTTTAAAAAAACTTTTGAATTTTTGACTTGGAGATAGATGAATCAAATTTAACTAGGATTTATCTTTGGAGCATTCCATCGTAGAAAACATTCTAGGAATTTGGATCTAGGTCTTTCGTCGTGCATAATTCCGAACCATTTTAGCATGTGATTTATAGCTACATGACAGTTCGTGGGAACTTGAGTTGCAACACCTTCTCCTGTGCTTTCCTTCTTTGTCTATAATGTGTGCTCTTCCAAATAGCTACTGCCAAAAGATCTTGTGATTCGGATACAAAGGTTTTTAGAAGTTAGTGTAACAGTATTACTTCAGTAGGTTCTCTTGGCTGTATTTAAAGTTAGCCTAACACTTTTTTTAAAAATTTCATTTATCTTTGTCTGCGTTGGGTCTTAGTTGCTGCGCACAGGCTTTCTCTAGTTGCGGCTAGTGGAGGCTACTCTTCCTTGCAGTGCGCGGGCTTCTCATTGCGGTGGCTTCTCTCGTTGCGGAGCACAGGCTGTAGGCGCGCAGGCTTCAGTAGCTGTGGCACGTGGGCTTCAGTAGTTGTGGCTCGCAGGCTCCAGAGCACAGACTCCGTAGTTGCAGCGCGCAGGCTTAGTTGCTCCGCGGCATGTGGGATCTTCCTGGATCAGGGCTCGAACCCATGTCCCCTGAGTTGGCAGGCGGATTCTTAACCACTGCGCTACTAGGAAGTCTCAGCCTAACGTTTCTTAAGAAGGGTCATTTTGGACTGTCTCCTCAAGTTACATGGGTGTATATTTTAAAAAATTGGGGCAGTTAAGTGTGACTAGAGTTAGGGTCAGGGTCTTTACTTCTTTGGCTTTCAGAAAGGACTTTTAAGAAACTTAATCGAAATAAAAATGCATCTGTCTCCATTTTAAGAGGCCTGGAATAGTCTCCTCCTATACCACTTACTCTCCCATTTCCTAATCACAGAATTGATGTTTATCTAGTATGGTGATACTGGTTGTTAAAATATTACAATTTCTAGTATCAGTTGATACTTAGCTACTCCTACGTCCCTTCCCCAAGTGCTCCTGATGCTTCAGCCCTCTTACCCTACCCCAGGACCCTCTTTGATCACCTCGGGTTTCATCAACTAAAGGGTGAGACCTAGGCATAACAGGGACTCCAGGACCCACCTCCACTCTGAGGCTGGGCTTGGTAAATTGTTCAATTACCGTACCTTCCTGGTGGCTGACTATTTTGATCATCACCCCTGTTTATTCTCACTTAGAGAAACAAAAGGAAGGAGATGCTATGAATAAGATAAAATAGTTGAAACAAAAGGGTATAAGAAAAATATAAATAAATATTAGGCAAAAATACTGAAATAATGTGTACAAAGATGAATAAAATGATAGAAAATAATATCTATATCAAAAGATTCTAAAAAAATAACAAAGAAGTTAAAATGCACAGTAAAATAGGTTAAGATGACTAAAGCTGAATGTAAATTTAAAATGTAACTAAAAGAATATACTAGGAAGGTTAAACAAAAATAAAGTGTGCTATAAAAGGAATTCAGGAAGCAACATACAGCCCAAGGGTTAACTCCACCCACCTATAAGTAGTGGCCTTTGGGTTGAGGCAACCATACATAGTGATAAGCTTCTAATCCTGGTTACTTCCTGAAACTGGAACTCTGCAGGGGGAATAGAAGTCTCTGTGTGACTGTCCTTGGGGTTGACTAGTTTCCCTCACCCCCAACCTCAGTTAATTATTCTCTGTCATTGTCCACTAGCTTCTGTTATTCCATTTAATATGAAAGTATTGTTTCTTTTTCCAGATAGTGAGTTCTTTGAGAACAGAGTTGGTCTTATTTATGTGGGTAGCCCCAGAGCTCAGCCCCATGGCAGTCACTTAGGAAGCAGTTATTAAATGTTTGTTGAAGGTTAGCGTCTTCTGTCCTCTGGTTCTTGTCCTTTATGTGCCAGAGCAAGTTTTCACTTGTTCTGAAGAGCTGCCGTCAGTTGCCATATTTAGCCCACTGACTTCTTCCTTCAAAACCATCTAGCACATCGCTCAGTGGGCAGTGGCTCCTGAGGCAAAAGCAGCCTCCCATTAGTTTGAAAGTGAAAAAAGAAAAAAAAAAATCCTTCAAATCAAGCAAAAGATGATCTAGAATACAAGCTTTTTCTGGAAAGGGTCAGATAGTAAATATTTCAGGATTTGTAGGCCATAAGTCTCTGTCACAACTGCTCAGCTCTGTCTTTGTAGAGCAAAAGGAGCCTAGATGAAATGTGAATGCATGTGTGTGGCTGTGTTTCAGTACAGCTTTATTTACAAATCAGGTGATGAACCAGATTTGGCTTGGGGGCCTAAGCATTCCAACCCTAAACCAGAATATGGAAAAGGATATTGCTAACATCAGGGAGCTACATGCTGGTAATTTACCTGGGAAATAGAATGGAAACTTTGAAGAAGCGGTTCACTGTTATACTTATTTTCTGTAACCCTTGGAGTAGTGTTTTATCCATAGTAGGTGTTCAGTAAATATTTATTAATTTGATTTGGGATCCAACTCCCTCACTTATTCTCCCTGGGCTTCAGTTATCTTATCTAAAATTTAAGGGGTTATGTTACGTGATCTTTAAAGACTCTCCAGTTAAAAAAAATTTGCAATTCTCTGTTTGTGGAAGGCCAGATGGTTTATTCTTTAAAGATAACAATTGTTGGCTTAACACATTTCCTGTATGCCTTTAATATCCTGCTGTGGAGTTCTGAAATAGTTGCTTTTTACCAATCATTTTGTTTTATGGACCTTTCCATAATGGAACTCATTGTCCACTAGGTAATACTGGTACCTTTCACCCATCTTTATCACTCTATCCTGCCACATGTGTGGATACAACACACACTTTGCCTTACTTTAATCATAAAATTTATTAAGCCTAGTCATTTTTTAATAGAATAGATCAGCTCTAAAGGTAATTGATTGTAGGTTTTTTTTTTTAAGAAAGACAATGATTCTTTATAGAAAGATGGCGATCAAAATGAGGATCAGTCTGCCTTTGAGAATTATGTTTTCCTAAATGCTGTATCAGCAAGTGAACATTCCATCATTGATTTATTCATTTAAACTGTTAAACAATAATCCAAAATAATTTTAGATATTACAGATGTAAATTATTATCACTTTACCTAAATTTTAAATTCTACTTTTACTTAGACTTTTTTTTTTTTTTTTTTTGGCTGCATTGGGTCTTCGTTGCTGTGTGCGGGCTTTCTCTAGTTGCGGCGAGCGGGGGCTATGCTTTGTTGCGGTGCGTGGGCTTCTCATTGCAGTGGCTTCTCTTGTTGTGGAGCATGGGCTCTAGGCGCGCGGGCTTCCGTAGTTGTGGCACACGGGCTCAGTAGTTGTGGCTCACAGGCTCTAGAGCGCAGGCTCAGTAGTTGTGGCGCGTGGGCTCAGTTGCTCCGCAGCACGTGGGATCCTCCTGGACCAGGGCTTGAACCGGTGTCCCCTGCATTGGCAGGTGGATTCTTAACCACTGCGGCACCGGGGAAACCCCTTTACTTAGACTTTTGATAGATTTTTCTGTTTCTAGAGAGTGATTTGTTTAAGGTTAGGTAAGGCATCTGACAATCTCTTATACTGTTCTCAAGAAGAAGTATAAGGTGGCATTTATTTCTAGTCTACATGATAGAGAAACTTAAAAAAAAACTCTAAAAAGTTCTTTGTAAGGAATGCAGAAAATTTATCTTTATTATTTCTCAGGTTCTGAATTCTCTTTCTTTTTTAAATGAATATATCTTTTATTATTTATTATTTTAATTAATTAATTAATTAATTATTGGCTGCGTTGGGTCTTCATTGCTGCACACGGGCTTTCTCTAGTTGCGGCGAGTGTGGGCTACTCTTCGTTACGGTACACGGGCTTCTCATTGTGGTGGCTTCTGTTTGTTGTGGAGCATGGGCTCTAGGTGCACGGGCTTCAGTAGTTGTGGCTTGCAGGTTCAGTAGTGGCACGTGGGCTCAGTAGTTGTGGCTCGCAGGGTCTAGAGCGCAGGCTCAGTAGTTGTGGCGCATGGGCTCAGTTGCTCCGCGGCACGTGGGATCCTCCTGGACCAGGGCCGAACCCGTGTCCCCTGCATTGGCAGGCGGATTCTTAACCACTGCGCCATCAGGGAGGTCCCGAATTTTCTTAATCTCTATTTTTAAATAAGTATAGATGTGTGCTAAAAAGGACATAAGCAAGATAATGATGTTTTTGTATTAATATAATTTAAAGTAACACTTCTTAAGCTTTACTGTGCTTAAGAATGACCTAGGGGATCTTATAAAGAAGTGGGTTCTGATTTATAAGGTTTAGGATGAGGCTTTAAAGAATATTAAGATTACGAAGGTAAATTCTTCCAAATTAGTTTTAATATAGTACATTATGATTAAACTTGACGATGCATAAACATTTTCCTGTGTTTTGGGCTTGCCCATTTAATTACACTGGACAATCTCTTCACCTTTTCTTCCTAACACTGCTGGTGCTCTACTTCCTAAGTGTAATTTTTGTCTTTACATTTGAGTGCCTCTGCAGTTTGACACTTCCTTTCCTTTACTGATTTAGACTGTTCCTCTTATACTTTATTACAGCCTTGCCAACTCACCCCTTTGTTTTAAAACTGAGTGATATAAAAGGGGGCTCTAATAATAAAAATTTCTAGTTGACTGAAAGCTTATTGTGCTACTGACAAGGTAGGAGAAATTCAGAAAGGGAAGTGTTGGCAGGAAGTCGTGAGCCTTTACTTTGTGATGGTGCTTCATGGATAAAGTGACCATTGGTCTCCACTGACCTTGGACAGTTAATGGTTTACATCTTTGTTCTGACATGTTGTTAATAGTTCGTGCCTATTTTCATGCTCAAAAAAGTCCTGCTTTGGACAGTACATTTATGTTCTCCCTTATTCATGGTTCATAGAATTTTACCTATTTTTTCCCAGTAGGATTGACCAGTTGTAATGCATATACTCTTTTCTTCTCAATATATCTGTATACCATGTGTTGACAATGAAAGTATCTTAGTATTAACTATTCTAGTTTCTTTTGGGGCAGTGAATATACATTGTGCATGTTGTAAAACTACAAATCCAGTAACTAGCCTTTTGAATAGAAAATTTTTAGCTGGATTTTTATCACCAGTATCTTCAAAAATTATTTCAGGCAGTTAAATTTAATTTCTGATGTCTAGAGTTCTTAAGGTCTCAAGAATCAATTTTAAGTATATTCAGAAATAGATTTTTTTCATTCAAGAAATAATAATATCTTAGCATTGGGCCAAATGATAGCAAATTGGTATGGTTTGTGAGGGCAGAGGAGAAAGTACGATTACAGGGTCTGGACTACTTCATTTTAAGCAGAGGAAGAAATTTTTTTGTTTTACATGTGAAATATATAAAAAAGAACTTAAACCAAAAGCTAGGAATAAGTTAGGCTATTAATAAATACCTTGTGTCAAGAAGGTAACAGTAAATGTACCTTACGGCATTCACAAGTAATATAATTGCTGTATAGGTAGCCACTCCCCAAGTTATTGAGCTTAGTTAAAATGCTTCTTTATTGGTTTTATGCTGCTAATTTGTGAATATACTGATGCATTAATCCCATCTGTGACATTTGTCTAAAACTTATTTTTATGAGACCCTTTTATAGCTATGACCATTAATTCAGAAACTTGATTTATGCTTCTAAAATAAGCAGTTCATTTGGTCATGACCTGAAACCTTTCTCTCCAGAAATCTAGATGGAATTCTGATCCTTGTGTTTCAGGAGCAGAGTCCCTTCATTACTCACTTGTTTATTTCACTTGCTCTTTCATAATGCCATGTTTGAATTATTGTCTCTTCTTTTGTTTGGTTTTATTTTTCTTCATTTCAGCTGAATTCGTTAATTTGTGGTTATTGTTGGCCAGCATGTATTAGAAAATAGTGAATTCTGTTTACCCCCCTCATAAATGGAGAAGTTGGAGAGCTTGTGGGATTGGCTGTCTGTCTGCTTCTCTTCTGTCTCTGTCCTCCTCTTATCTCTAGTTCTGACATCCCTTTTGTACTTTAGATTTATGTTGTCCAAGCCCTTCTTGATGTGACCCACACCTGGCTAGTCCATGGTTAATACCACTGTCCACACAGTCACCTAAGCCTAGGGGTCACTTTTGAGTGTTTCAGCTTTACCGCTTTTTTTTTTTCCCTATACTGTCAGTCACAAGATACATCAAGAAGTATCTATTAGGAAAAAATGGAATCTGTCTTCCTATTCCCATCTTTTTTTGCCCTTTTCTGTTGCATTCTAAGTATGTATACTATTTATCTTTTTAGTCCTTATCTCTCACCTCAGCAATTTAGATAGTCCATGGACTTTCATTGTGTTCTCCTAAAGTCCGTTCTCCACATCACCAATCAGGTTGGTCTGTCTGACCTTGTTCCTGCTCAGAACTCTTCTATAGCATCCAATTACTGACCTCAATATTTCTTGGGGCCCTATGGGTATTTCAAGGATTCTTTGAGAATCTCCTCAGGCAAGTGGGTAGGACTCTGGTGCTCTAACCCTGGTCAGCCAGGGTTACTTTGATTTCAGTCTGTTTTCCTATTGGGGATTAAGCATAAAGATTCATTCTTCAGAAGAAGATCCACTGCTAAACAGATTTCAGATTTGATATTGTTCCCTCAGAGTGGCCATCCCTGATCACCCTAACTCAGCAGGGCCTCCTCTGGTTTTCTCTGTCACTGTACCCGCTTTATTGCCTTCACAGCACTAAATCACAACTGCTTAGTTTATATTTGGATGGATGTTTGTGGGGACACACACCCACACATACCACACACTCTTTATCACCACCATTGGATCCTAACCTTCCCAAGGTCACAAAGCTTTGTTTTATTCACTAAATTATCCTTTTTGTACCTGACATGATGCTCCCATACCATGTTTAGACCATTTATATTTAACTAGTGACTTGGTTGGGTTTAAATCTATCTTGCGGTTGTTTCCTATTTGTCCCATCTGTTTTCCCTTCCTCCTTTGCCTTCTTTTGGATTAGTTGTATATTTTTTAGTATTCTAATTTATTCTGCTATTGGCTTATTATCTCTCTCTTTTAAAAATTAGTTGCTCTGGAGTTTACAAAGTGAATTTCAACTTACAGTCTACTTTCAAATAATAGCATAATATTTTATGTAGGATGTAGGGACTTGAAACTTTATACTTCTGTTTCTCCTCTCCATCCTTTCTGCTACTGTAGTCAACTGTTTTATTTCTACATGCATTATAAACCTGATAGTACATTGTTAAGCACTTTTGCTTTAAGCAGTCAGTTATCGTAAAGAAAATTTAAAACGAGAAATAAAAGGTCTTTTCCTGGGACTTCCTTGGTGGTGCAGTAGATAAGTATCTGTCTGCCAATGCAGGGGACCCAGGTTCGAGCCCTGGTTGGGGAGGATCCCACATACCGTGGAGCAACTAAGCCCGTGGGCCAGAACTACTGAGTCTGCTCTCTAGAGCCTGCGAGCCACAGCTACTGAGCCTGTGTGCCACAACTGCTGAGCCCACATGCCACAACTACTGAAGCACGTGTGCCTAGAGCCCGTGCTCCACAACAAGAGAAGCCACCGCAATGAGAAGCCTGCGCACCGCAATGAAGAGTAGCCCCCGCTCACCTAGAGAAATCCCATGAGTGGCAACAAAGATGAAACATCTGTGTTCATTTTTATCTTTGTTCCTCTGTATGTAACTTATCATTTATCATTTTCTTCAACTGCTTTTGAGATTTTTCTCTTTGTCGTTGGTTTTCAGCAGTTTGTGTATGGTATGCCTTGGCATATTCCAACATATATTAGACTATTTGATGTTGTTCCAAAGGTCTCTGAGGCTTTCTGCATTTTTTTCGCTTTGTTTTATCATCTGGACTTCACTTTGGAGAGTTACTATTTCCATTTCTCCAAGTTCACTGGTCTTTTCTTCCTCAGAATCTAATCTTTTCTTGGTCCCACCCATTAAATTTATTGTTTTAGGTGTTTTATCTCTCAAAGTTCTGTTTGAGTCTATTTTTAGGTCTTCTATTTTCTCCTCATAGAAAGGAAGCTCATTAGAGACTCAGATCCCAGGATTTTTATTGGGGCTGATGACATGGCACATACCCAGATTTAGATTCCCTGAAGGGAAAGCAGTTGTTCAGTGTAAACTATATTGTTTGTACCAGCAGTTTAGTTATGGTGAGCCACTCTTATCATGGGAATGGTGGGCCCCTCTTAAAATTTAAGCTCTTGGATGCTAGCCAAGGGCCAATCTTGTAAGCAGGCCTTTCAAAGACTATCAGTCAAGCCTGCTAGGTTAACTCTTTTGTATAGTGTGAGAGTTGTCTCTTCTCTTTTATTTAATCATTTGTTTATATAAGTATAGACTCAGTGGCTATTTACCTTATACTTTGGATTGTATTCCAAAACTACATTGTTTATTTTGTTGCTCAGAGTGTTAGCTTTGACTGTTGGCAGTTCTATCACTTGGCTCCAATATCCCTTTGACATACCCACATTATTTTGTGTTTTTAGCTCTTTCTCACTTTCTGGCCCTACAAGATGTTCCAGGCTTATCTTGTGTGTTCCATGCTCTAGCCCTAGAATCAGTCATTTCTCCAAGGAGCTCTGCTTTCTTTTTGTAATGAAGTTTTAAAATGTTAAATCAAATTCATGGTAGAAAATTTGGGAAATAGAGAAAGAAGAAAGTAGAATTAAGTGCACTAAAAAGTAAATGTTAACTACTGTTATAATTATAGATGATTATTGTTAATTTTTTGGTGTATTATTTAATACAACAAAACAGAATATGAAGTGATTTTTACAGCCTTTTCTGTTTTTTCTTTTTTGCATTTCGTGTGTGGTGTTAATACCTAATAGACCTGAGAGCATCTTTCCTTCCATACCTAAAGCTTTTTTATCTCTTTTCTAAACTCCAGAAGAGATGAGGACTTTCTGAAGAGGCTGAAATGTATGGGGACTGTGAAAGGCTCTAGGAGTGATAGGATTTTTGATATTTTATGTAGAAAAATTTGCCAAGTTTCTATTTTTTCTATAATATGGTTGTTTGGATACCAGTTTAATAATTTCTAGATATTTTAAAAGGTGTTAATATAAGGAATGATCCATTATATTTGTACACTTCCTAAGAATGTTAATAATTGAAGACTTTTATTTCCTTTTGGGTTGGTGGAACATTAAATTCTATTAGGTTATATTGTATGATATAGTCATTTAAATCCAAACTTCATTTTTTATTAAAGAACATTTTGTTTGGATCCATTTAGAACATATCTAAATGGCAATATTTTTGTAGGATTTTCTGAGAAGTTTTCCTGGTACACGTTCTCTTGGTTTACTAGGATGTACCTCTGTCTATCCTCTACTTAGAAATGTAAAGCAAGTAACCAATTCCATGAATCCTTAAAATGCCAGTGAAAAGGGCATAGAATTAAATGGAAATTGATTAAAAGAAAAAAGGACACCTACTTTCTTTTTTTTTTTTTTTTTTTTTTTTTAAATTTATTTATTTATTTATTTTTGGCTGTGTTGGGTCTTTGTTTCTGTGCGAGGGCTTTCTCTAGTTGTGGCAAGTGGGGGCCACTCCTCATCGCACTGCACGGGCCTCTCACTATTGCGGCCTCTCTTGTTTCAGAGCACAGGCTCCAGACACGCAGGCTCAGTAATTGTGGCTCACGGGGCCAGCTGCTCTGCGGCATGTGGGATCTTCCCAGACCAGGGCTCGAACCCGTGTCCCCTGCATTGGCAGGCAGATTCTCAACCACTGCGCCACCAGGGAAGCCCCAGGACACCTACTTTCTAATTTCCTGGGGTCAAGGGGACTGGCACGGTCATCTTTTGTACCCAGTGCTTCACAGTCTCTGGCCCATGCCAAGAGGACCTCAGCAAAGGCTGATAATATTGAAACTGTGTATTTCTTTAAAATGTTCTAAATCTTATCGTTTTGAAAGCATTCTTCAATATTACAGTCTGAAAGGTGGAGAGGAGTTGTTGAAGGAAATTATACAAAGTAGATTTTTCTGCTTTGCCCAGGATATGCCATCGAGAAATGATTTGTGCTGCTATCTTTTTATGGTGATGAGACAAAAAAATATATATGAATGTTGCAACTTGGAGAATTCTGAATGTATAGAAAGAATAAAGAAGACTGACATTTTGACTGGCTTTTTGTCAAGCTTGCAAGATCTTTAGGCTATGTGTTTGTTTCTGTGATTAATTGCTAGGTTAAGCATAGAGAGATCACTTGAAGAATGATATGAGTATTATTATTTGTGTAATTAAAAAATCTGCTTAGTAGTTGAGGGCTTGAGAAAGCATTTGGAATACAGTGGGACTCTGCCCCAGTCTTCTAAAAGAATTGTTGGGTGCGTATGTAGTTCTCCTAGTTACTACTTCAGCGATTTGGGTGATGAATGTTTGGCAAGGGTTAGAAAGGAGATATTTAATCCATTAATGTTTGTTAGTTGTGATTAAGAGTTGGAATAATAATGCTACTTACTTTATTTTTTACATTTCAGGATAAAGCTCAGAACCCAGGCTCTGCCCACATGGGCCTGTTGAATTATTCTCCGTATAAATGGAAAACACAATTTTCACTCACCCTCTGTCTACAAGGAAGTCCTAGTGTAAATGGAACTTCCAAGATAAGCTCTGAAATTAATTTTTATGCATCTGTGTCTCCAAGAAACTTGATTTGCTTTGGCTGTATACACATAGTAACAGACTCATTAGGTATAAGAGAAACTTTAGGTTCTGGTTTATTCTTTTAGATCCATGTACACAAAACTTCAGCAGAAGAAAATCCTTTTTTAAGGTTGTGAGAAAATCACCTATTATTTAACCCCCATTCCTTAAAAAATGTATCCTACTCTGACATTCTGTATGACAGTTGGTTTTGCTTGTTACAGTTTATAAAGGTTACTAAGAATGAACCCTGGTTACTTTGGTGGGACATTATAGTCAAATAGTATTAAGTAGTTTTCAAGATTTGTGTGAGACTAAAAGTCTTATTAGCTCAGTAGGGGTAGAAAAACTATGGTAAAATATCTGTGTGTATGCCTGCTAACTTGTCTGCCTGCTGACATGGTTTGATTCTGAGTCTTGGCATTTACTGGTGTAGTCTCTTTGGGTCTAGATCAGCTTATTTCCTGAATCTGTTAACAGCTGTTTGATGAAAAGAGGATTGTATTGTCAAATCACTTTGGGGAATAATTTAACTAAAAGAAATTGAACTGGTTTGTATATAACCGAGAGCCTTTTGTTTGTTGACATATGTTGTTAATGTACAAGAATGGATGTAGTAGGCAGTGTTTTTGGACTGTGGAATACCCTTTATTCACGCAACTTCATGAGGCATTTGTGTTCCATTAGGCGGGGGGAAACCTTGCTCTTACCTGATCCTGAGATGTCTCTGATCAAGATGTGGCCAAACAACAGTATTGTGGTATTGGAGTTCTGCCTGGTTAGCCTTTGTGGCCCTGGTTTAAATTTAGATTTTGGACCTGTTCAGGGGTAGTAATGGCCACAGACTTATTCCAGAGTTCCTGGACTACTCTGAAGAAAAATACAAGCTTTAAATGACACTCTCAATACTGCTATTACCACTGAATGTGTCTTAATGAATATGATTATCTTTATCCCTTGGTGTATGATACTTGTGCGTAGAAGGATATTCTTTTAGCTTTTAATACAGCACCTAGCCATTTGGCTATGAATTAGTCTATTCAGTTATGACTTTGATCACTGAATTTACTTATTTCTTGTGGTATTTAAAGGATAAAAAATATAGGTGGATCAATACAAATGTATTGCCACATATGGAAAAACACTCCCCCCCCACTGACCTTCAAAGTCACAGTAAACTAATTGTGAGGTCAAGACATTTTTCTTCAGATATGAACATAAAATATTATTTGTCAGGTTTGATTTTAGAATTTTTCTACTTTTTGAAGAGCAGTCAGGCTTTCAATAGTGTCAGTTTTCCATTTTAAAATATCTTTTATAGGATAAAGTTTTTAAAACGTGCATTTTATTTGGCCAGAGGATTTCTTGCTATTCATTGATATCTGACTATAAGATTTTCAGGGGAATTACGTGCTATGTTAAAAATAGAAGACCCTATGTTTTGAAATAATCCCATTATTTAAATAGAGTTCTCGCTTTTGAATAAGTTGCCTGTAGCAGACGAAACTTTGTCCTGAGCTGAGCAGTTTTAGAGGCTGATGGAAGCTCAGCCACGGTGTTCATTACATCATCCTTTCATTCCATTAGCCAGCATTTTCTCCGATGGGTTAAGTGAGGCAGTGGACTCTGCATCATCATGAGCACGCTGAGAAAGTCACTGCTTACTGCCTGGGTGTGTAGAGGAGTGGAGAGAATTTACTACTAGAATCACCTAGAGAACACTGGTTGGAGTGGGATAAATACCACCGATGTTTTTTTGGTGGGGGAGGGGGTCAGCTATTACAGGAAGAGCCTTAAAGACCTTATGCTAGATCCAAATTCATTTCTTATTTCAAAGGCTCTCAGCTAGTGAGAAAAGTTGGCATCCAAGGGCAGAGCTCTACCCTTGTCTGTTTACTAGCAGTAGTGACTACACTGAAAGCAGCGTCAAAACTGATAACAGGGACATAAACAGAGCTGATGATTGCGGCCACGTGTATATCTACAGCAAGAAAGGTGAGGGTGTCCTTCAGGGCACTCGTGATAAACTTGTAAGCTTTTATTCAGCTGGATAGTTCATCTGCATTCAGCAGCGTTTCCACTATAGTTGTGCGTCACTGCGAGACTGCATGGTAATGAAGCCGAGGCACTGTGGGCCAAAACTCTGCTGCCTGTGAGAGCAGAAGGGACAGCAGCTCGGAGAGAGATCAACAAATCCATTGCTGCTGCTACTGCTGCTGTTGCAGCCAGTTGGGACACACTGTTGAGTCTACAGGATTCTATGTTTTTTGAAATTAGCATAAAGTCCTTGTTAAAGTCCTGGAGCAGCAGCTGTAAGTATATTTGCCTAAACAGGAGAAATGCTGAGGTATGATCATTGCCATTCCTTGCATGCTAATTCCTTAGCCCAATTCAAATAGAATTAAAGCTGTTGAAAATAACATGAAGAATACTTTCTTGAATAGTAATCAGTAAGATAGATAGAAAAACCTAGATGTGCACACACTGGGCAGTTGTAGTATGGGTAGTCAAATATTCTTTGACCAGCCTTGGCTTTTCTTGTTAATTTGTGTCATTCTGGCAAAGTTTCTCTCCATTGGTCAAAAATGGGGAAAAAAGATGACAAATAGACTCTGATCTCTGTCTGCAGGATTATCGGATACCAGTACTCTTCCATAGTTCTGTTAGCACAAAATGTTTGAAGCAACATCAGCTATCTTAAGGCATCAGATAGTGTAATATAATGATTGTAATTTTCCCCTAGTCCTATAATTGAAGTTACATTGAATAATTTTCATAGGTAGTGAATTTTCTGATAAAGAGCATTCAGGATGATGTACTTGTATTTCAGAGTTCACAGTTAAGTCATTACAACTAATATCATTGAGCTCTTATTAACTCCTTTCCTAATATGTGGATTTGGCAGAAACACTGATTTTGTTCAGTCTTCCCAGTGATTTCCAATGGCACTTTTCTCTGAAGCTCTCAAAACACTTCTGGAAGGTATTTCTCACCATAGTTTGTTTTTCTATTCTTTTCTTTCTTTTTTATGTGAAAATTACCTTAATAAAATGATACCAGACTAATGAAGTAAGCAAGCAAAGATTCTGCTATAATGTTTGTTTGGCCCAAAGAAAATTGAAGTATAGAAAAACTGTGACTTTTCCAAGGTCATATGGTGGCAAAGAACTGGAATTAGAACCCAGTTGTTCTTGCTCCCAACTGTGCTGCCGCTGCCTGAACAAACTAATGAATAAAATATGAGAGACTAAATTTACTTTTTTCCTGCTAACTCTCTAACCAAAATATTTGATGGAGTTTTGTTTTGTAATCAAATAATATAAAAGAGCAAATGTTGATATGGGGGGAACCTCTTAAAACTTTATAGAATATAATTTGAGGAGATTTGTATTATGCCAAGTGTACCGCATTTACAATCTCTGTTTTTCTTTTATTTTTGATTTGTAAGTAATGCTTCCATATGGAGATATTGTTGTGCCAGATGGCAGAAAATTATCTTAGTATGAGGAAAGTTTCTAAGTGAATATACATAGTTAAAATAGTGGGAGAATTATAATCATGACTAATTTAAATTAAATACTTTTACTACTTAAAAGGATACTATAGAATATATTTTTACTAAAATAAACTAGACTCTAGTTTCTAATCATTTTTTTCCCTTTCCCTCTTCTTCTCCCTCCTTCCCCCATCCTCACCATGTACTTTTTTAAAAATAGAAAGACGGTTTTATAGTGAGAATGAAGCTATAAATGGGTTCTTATAGAGGAACAGTGTATTTAGATTATATCACAGCAGCTTGTCCTGTAAAAACTTAGTTTGTTTAGATGCTTGTGAACTCTATGGTTACTTTGTTTTGTGACCATTTAAACATTTCTACATGTCATTGCCTGAACCCTGTAACCAGCCACAGCCAAATCTCATGTAGTCATATTCCCTGAATCCAAGAGTGAACCCAAAACCGATGTTTGTAAAGCCTTTGTTGTTAGCTGTTAGTGAAATAATGATTCAGTTTGTGGGTATCCCATCACCCTTGGGCATTCATAGTATAAACCTCTTGAAGATGTTTTTATAGTTATAAAGCAATTGGTTAATATTGAAAAGAAGTGACAAGTCTCACTGTTCAGTAAGGCCCTAACCATGTCCGCCCTAGTCCTGGAAAGTGGGAGAATGTTTTTATTTCACCAGCATCTCTGGATGTCTTTTTTTTTTTTTTTCTTTCACCTAGCCCTATTGTATTTAAAAAGAGAGACAGAGGATTAGAATACTTTTAAGACCCTAGAAAAGGACAGTGGTTATCTGTCTCTTCCTAGGGATGTTTTCATGATACCAACACTTGAATCAGCCAACGTTTATTGAACATATACTGTTCTGTAACAAATAGGCATGATGTTTGATCATAAGGAACATCTAGTTTACTCAGAGGGAATATACATGAAAAGTTCACAGTAAGGCAGTTAAATGAAGTATGCGTTATGACTTACCAAATTTCTTGTATACACAACAGGCAGAGGGAGTACAGGGATGGAAGGAATCATATTGAACCACAGGGGATGGAGAAACTTACTTAGGAAAGGAGTTCATTGGAGTTTAGGTTTTTTTGTTTGTTTTTTTGCGGTACGTGGGCCTCTCACCGCTGTGGTCTCTCCCGTTGCGGAGCACAGGCTCCGGACGCGCAAGCTCAGCGGCCATGGCTCACTGGCCCAGCCGCTCCGCAGCACGTGGGATCTTCCCGGACCGGGGCACAAACCCGTGTCCCCTGCATCGGCAGGTGGACTTTCAACCACTGTGCTACCAGGGAAGCCTGGAGTTTAGTTTTGAATGATAGGATGCTCCCCATGGTGGTAGGTAGTACAGCCATCTACATTCTCCCTGAGCCAGAAACCAGGGGTGAGTGAACACCCCTCTCTCAGCCCTCATTCACCAAGACTTGTCATTCTACCTTCTAAAGCGTCCTTAGTCTCTCCTGCCTTCTGCTCCACAGCCACTTAACCTGCCTAGTTCAGCCCTCTGCCTTCAGTATCACCTGGGTTATTGCCATTGCTTCTTTTTTGTCCTCTCTGCATCTTTCCCATTGCTGCCAAGGGTTCCTTCTAAATGCCTGCTCCTAGAGTCTCTCCCCTCCTTACTTCACAGTCTTCCTGTCCCCTGTGTGATGAAGCTTTTCGTCATCTAGCCCCTGCTCACCTTGTCATTCTCTTCTCTTGCCATACTCATCCAATTCCTGGAGCATGCTATGCCTTCATATTTGCCTTTGCCTAGAATTCACCTCCTACCCCTCACCCCTTTGTCTGCTTCACAGTGAATTCTTATTCATGTTTGAAGACCCTCTCTTTCTTGAGTCAGCCAGATACTAAATGCTTCCCCAGTTCTGTTCTTCACTTTAACATTACCGTATCATTACACTTAGCACGCTGTTCATGTCTTCCTCTGCTACTTGAGTGTAAGCTCCTAGAGGGCATAGGTTGATTGTGGTTTTGTTCTTCTTTGTATACTTAATGCTTAGTTGACTTCTGGTAAATGTGCAGGGAACTAAGATAAAGCTTAGGGCTGCAGTCATTTTTGTTGGAATGGATTAATAATAGGAAAGAAGGCAGGAGCATAAATATACTAGCCCTCTTAGACTATGTAATTATTATTATATTACTGATGTTTCTCAGGGGAACAGTTCCTGAAGCAGGAATGCATAAAAGGATACCCAGTGATTAAAAAAATAATAATAACATTTTACAATATTCTATTTAGTGAATTCCTTGGGAAAAACTGAGAAAAACTTGATTTATTAATAGCTTTTAGGGAGAAAACAGAAATGGAAAGTAATTTTTCCATTAAATAAGTTATATATTTCAAATATTGCCCCTATCCAAAGAAAAAAGGAAAAAGAGACAAAAATCTGATTTTTGTTATTGAAAACAACTTAATAGCAGTGTATATTATATTTCTTTATCATTAAATGTGATAATGTTTCATGTTTATAAGATATGTTTGCCATGATTTGTATTAATGTTCAAAGCTACATTTTATATTAATTGCTAGAGGCCCTCTGGTTTCAAGGCCTGCTTAGCCGGCAGAATGTTGATGCAGTGCTGCTGAAGTTTGATTATAGTTGAGCTTATTTCTTTCAGTAACAACAATGAAGTGACATTCATATGGCCTAAATTCAGGATTTTGTCTTTGTGCCAACAGTTTTAGGCATTACTTCTTTTAAAAACTGAATCAGGAACATTCTGTTAAACCAGCTGTGTAGTGAAGACGTTATCATTTTAAAGATTGGCTTAGTTCCCTAAAATTGATAAGACAAGGCAAGATTCAGTACTGAGATCTATCTAGTCATTTATCTGCAATGCTTTAAGGTCACAGATGCATTTATTATCAATATACTACCTTTCATAAATATACTAATTTATAGAATTTATTTTGCATACATGATTTTATGAGAGCTAGTGTTTCAAAGAATTCAGTTTTTGTCACAGACATAGAAGAAATAAATTGACTTATTTTCACCACAGTTTTATAAATTAAAATGTGAATAAGATATAGTGTGTTAAGAAATTAAATTTGCATAATTTACTTGAATTTTTGCACAGTGAAAAAAATTCATAAACAGAATTTTTAATGCTCAGATGTTTTTCCTGGATTGCAAAAATAGTAAAAGCCAAACCCTAAAAGCACAATTATGCAATCATCTAATTTCAGTTAAAATCTGTGTTATTTGCTTAAAATAATACGTACCATTTATTGAAGTACTTATGGGTCTGGTATTGTGTTAAGTACATATTGTAAATGTGCGTGTGTGTGTGTGTATGTGTATGTACAATCACATATACACATACTTTTATTAAATCTCGTGTTATCCTGAAAATCTGAGGAAAACTATTATTATTGCTGCTTTTTAAAAAATAACAGCTTTATTGTGATATAATTCACACACCATAAAATTCATCCTTTTAAAGTGTCTGATTCAGTAGTTTTTAGTGTATTCAGAGTTGTACAATGATCACCACTTTTTAATTGTTGAACATTTTTATCACACCAAAAGGAAACCTCATACCTATAATCTAACTTCTGTTTCTGTGGATTTGCCTCTTCTGGACATTTCATATATGTGGAATCATACTATAGGTGTTCTTTTGTGACTGTCTTCTTTCACTTACCATATTTCCAAGGTTATTCCATTTGTAGCATATATTGGGACTTCATTACTTTTCATGGCTGAGTAATATTCCATTGTATGAATATACCACATTTTGTTTATCCATTCATCAGTTGATAAATTGCCATTTTTATCGTAGAGTAAAAGGGGGCTCAGATAAGGTAAAGTGCACAAAGAACCCCCCCAAATAAACCAAATACACATACACACACTCAGACTTTTTATCCAACTAACTTCTTTTAATCCTTCATATTTCAATTTAAAGATTCCCCTGATCTAGTGAGACTTTAGCAAAATGTGAAGGAAGAAATAGTTAACAATTTCTGGGAACGTGTGGGTGGGCAGAAGGGATATGATGTGCTGGGGGGTGGGAGGAAATATGACCAGTTTGGCTGGAGCAGAGAGGTATGGGGCCAGTAATGGGAATGAGCTGCAAAGGTTGGCAGGGGCCAGACCATGTGGAATCTTGAAGACTGTCTTATAGATTTTGGTCTTAAACGTAAAACACATGGGAAGTCATTGATGGCCTTTGTGACAGTGGTTGGGGTGAATTCATTAGACTTCCATTTTTCATGGGATGGGGACAGAAAAGGGGGAAGAGAGAGGGGTGCAGCATATATAGGGAGTTGCATTAGGTTGCTGTTACAGTAGACCAGATGTGAGATGAAGGCGGAACAAATGTTATTTCTTTAGCGAACACGTATGTAATGCCTACCACATGGGTGGGTGGGTTGTCTTCTAAATGCTTTACAAAATACTAACTCAGTTATGGATATGGGGACTGTTTAAGACTAGGAACAATAGGTCTTGGGGTAGATATGGGAGGTAAAGGAGATTTTTAACTAGACTTTTATAAAAGGAATTTGGTAGGGTAATTTATGTTCTCATTGACATTAACTTCAGAGACGTATCCATTGGTCACAGTGAAAAAGAATCACCTACTGCTTAGTGCCCAGATACCCTCTCATCCCTCAGAAAAATCTGTCTGCTTTAAAAAATGAAGCCTAGACAAGGCAGCCAACTCAGTGTGCTGTTAAGGGAACTGTTGAAGTCTGTGATGGTCCCTGAGTTTGGAGTTCCCAGCTGCAGATATCATTGAGTTTAGGAATCATGAGCCTGCTTTCTCCAATTTTATTTTAAATGTTCTGACTCCTTAAGCTAGGTTTACTTCATTTGACAAAAGGCAGATTTTATCTTCAAGTCTAAACATTTTGTGTTGTGAGAAGTGCAGCTGATTATCTAACTCATTAAGTATTTGGTTTCATGATTTGTTTTAAATTTGATATATAGTCTAATAATTAGATAGGAAATTTGAAATCAGGAAACTGTAACACAGATGGTCACAGTATTCCTAGGTGTCTGAGAGTAATCAAAAAGGTCAGTGTAATATGTATGGTAAGTTTCAGACCCACTATTCCATAAATCCTGATGTCACAACCTTTTCCTGTTTGTACCTTCTATCGTAGTCATGTGTAGACTCAGTCTTACATCAGATCCTGGGTCCAATCCTATGCTAAGATGGGACGTTGGTTTGGGAGAGCCCTAGCTCACTAGTCTAGACAGCTCAGCATCAGCTTTACCTCACTATGAGTTTTGGCTTGGTTTTATTCATCAGTTCCAATGTCTGGGCTGCTACCCATTCTTGTGTCAAAGGCTCCACCTCTAATAATGGTACTCGTTCCTTCCTGAGCCTTGCCTTGTCAAAATCTTTGGTATTCCATTTCTTCCAAATATGAGACCCTGCTTTGCCCTTCAAGAGAATGAAGTTCTCATCCGAAAACAAAAGTAAAACTAGATGAGAATCAAGTTCTGCTGACATACCTTTTTAATGATTAAACCCACCTCCCTAGGTGCATGGCCATATATATCCTGTTCTTAGACTTTGCATTATGAATCTGTCTAACTGCCATATCTCTTGTTATTTCTTGGATCCCCTGGTGCTTTTTACCTGTTCTCATACTCTTTAGATACCACATTCTGCCTCCATTACTAGATTTTTTATTACCTTCAGTGTTGCTGATATTCAGCTATAATGCATCCTTATGGCTGTACTGGTATTTACAGCCAGAAGCTGTTCTGACTGTCCCTTTGTCCTGATTGCTGAATATTTTAAATATAACATCTGACAGGTATCTGGCCTGTTATAGTGTTTATACCCCAAATCATTCAGTTTTAGACTGTTTCACTACTGGCCAAACCCTTAGACTTCTTTTCTGGAGGTAACCAAGTTTACAATCTCATTATCACATTGAAAAGTCATAGTTGCTTAACATTTGGCAGGATGGAATGGGCTGTGTTCTCTTAATTATTCCTCCTCCTAATCTATTAATGCAGGATGTTACAGGACAGTGCCTGTTACTTCTGAAAATTTTATTTTGGGTCCACTAGTTGGTTTTTATTATGCATGCTATTTTAAAAAATTTTGCTAAAGTGAGTGAAATTTTAAGGGTTTTTTTTTGATGAGCATTTATTTTTTTAAGTAATTCTTTTTTTAAATGCATATATTTTTAAAATTAATTAATTAATTAATTTGGCTGTGTCGGGTCTTAGCTATGGCACATGGGATCTCCCTTGCGACATGCGGGATCTTTCGCGGTGCGCAGGCTTCTCTCTAGTTGTGGAACGCGGGCTTTGTTGCCCTGCGGCATGTGGGGTCATAGCTCCCTGACCAGGGATTGAACCTGCGTCCCCAGCTGATCTGTTATCCATTTTCCTTCCATAGCCTTTAACACTTCTTTTTTTTTTTTTTAATATTTATTTGTTTATTTGGTTGCACTGGGTCTTAGTTGTGGCTCACTGGCTCCTTAGTTGTGGCATGTGAACTCTTAGTTGAGGCATGCATGTGGTATCTAGTTCCCTGACCAGGGGTTGAACCCGGGCCCCTGCACTGGGAGAGCGGAGTCCTAACCACTGTGCCACCAGGGAAGTCCCTAACACTTCTTTTTGAAATTATTCTTGCTTGCTCTTAAGTTGGCTTAACCTTTCCTTGTTGTCTATAAACCTTTCACGGTCATGGTGATCGGAGTAGACTAAATCACCTCTCTGGACGCACTTGGTGCATGTCAGCTGCTGGCGGGTGGTATTGCACACAGTGGACACCGCTCAACTCCCATGTACAGCCCCTCCTCGTGGTCCATGGAGTCTACCAGGTCCCGGCTGAGTGGCTGGAGCCCGCAACCAGGAGCCTCCGGAGCCCTGGCTCCCTTCCCACTGGGAGACGCCATGATGGCCTGAGAGCAGAGCCAGTCACATGGGATTTTGTTTTCAACCAGGTGAATCTTAAGGGTTTTTACAAAAAGAGAAATCACTTTGAATGGGGAAGGCTATAGAAACCAAATTCTGAATTGTCAGACCTGTTTCTACTAGAAGATGATGAATTATAAATGTGATGGTAGTTCATAGTAGAAAATCATATGAAATGTTTTAGAAGTTATATATTTCAATTGTATGTATTGATCCATGTGATGCAGAAAGTAGCTCACAAAGGCATTCATAAAAATTGAAGAATAAATTAATGTCCATTAACATGCAATATAGTAACAATGTAACATAATAACAACAGATTTACATTATATGCATTTAATGGCTCTTTTTTGTTTAAAATAAGCTTCACTGATGTTTATAGCAGCTTTATTCATAATTGCCACAACTCAGCAACCAAGATGTCCTTGAGTAGGTAAATGAATAAACTGCGGTACATCCAGACTATGGAATATTATCCAGTGGTAAAATGAAATGAGCTATCAAGCCATGAAAAGACATGGAGAAAGCAAAATTGCATATTATTAAGTGAAAGAAGCCAGTCTAAAAGGCTACATAGTGTATGTTTCCAACTATATGACATTCTGGAAAAGGCAAAATTATGGAGACAGTAAAATGAGGAGTGATTGCCAAGGGCTGGGGAGAGGGAGGGATGAGTAGGTGGTGCACAGAGGATTTTTAGGGCAATGGAACTGCTGTGTATGATACTACAGTGATGGATACATTTGTTCAGACCTATGGAATGTACAACACAAAGAGTGAACCTTAATATAAACTATGGATTTTGGGTGATGATGTGTCGATATAGATTCATGAACTGTAGCAGATGTACCAGGAGATGTTGATAATGGGGGAAGGATGCATGTGTGGGAGCAGGAGGTTTATGGGAAATCTCTGTACCTTCCTCTCAATTTAGCTGTGAGCCTAAAGCTGCTCTTAAAAAATTGTTTTGAAAAAAAAAAGTTGAAGAAAATTCATGTAAAATTTTGGAGGAGTGTATGAATGAGCCATTTTTATCGTAGGGAGACTATGGAAGAAAAGAAAATAATGTTCCAACAAAATGGCTTTAGTAATATTCCTGAGGGTAATTAGTGGTGCTTTTTTTTTTTTTTTTTTTTGGTGTGTGGTACGCGGGCCTCTCACTGTTGTGGCCTCTCCCGTTGCGGAGCACAGGCTCTGGACGTGCAGGCTCAGCGGCCATGGCTCACGGGCCCAGCCGCTCCGCGGCATGTGGGATCTTCCCGGACCGGGGCACGAACCCGTGTCCCCTGCATTGGCAGGCGGACTCTCAACCACTGCGCCACCAGGGAAGCCCAGTGGTGCATTTTTATGCAGAGTACAGAGGCACTGGATTACCATGGTTTGGTATATAAGAGCCTAGTAATGGTTCAAGTATAAAGTAGTCCCTTTGGCTGCTATGTGAAGTCGATATTTCGTCCGCTAAGAGGCAGGGATAACTGTGAAGGAAGACTTTTCAGGAGTTTACATAGACTGTTATTAGGACCTAAACTTAAAATTTAGCTATGCAGAAAAAGGATGGGGGGATTACTTTTAGTAGTGATGGGATTTGATGGGTAGACTAGATATGGAATATAGGGCACAGGGAGGAATCAATGAAATTAGATCATTGAAACTTTACCCTTTGAAATCACAGCTAATGAAAGGCAGAGGATTGATTGGGCACCAAGATATGTGGTTTGGGTCACGGACAGTGAGTAAAGTGAAGTGGCTGAAACCCTGAGAGAGAAATCAATTCATCAAGATTTCTAGTATGAACTGGGAGAACTATGTATGACTTTTTTAAAAAATTATTTATTTATTTGTTTTTATTTTTGGTTGTGTTGGGTCTTCATTGCAGTGCGTGGGCTTCTCATTGTTGTGGCTTCTCTTGCAGAGCACGGGCTCTAGGTGCGCGGGCTTCAGTAGTTGTGGCTTGCAGGCTCTAGAGTGCAGGCTCAGTAGTTGTGGCGCCTGGGATCTTCCTGGGCCAGGGCTTGAACCCATGTCCCCTGCATTGGCAGGAGGATTCTTAACCACTGTGCCACCAGGGAAGTCCTCTATATGACTCTTTAAAATTAGGTTTTTTGAGTTATCTTATGAACTATCCTTCACTTTGCTTCCTAGAGCTTTGTCCCTGACATGCATTCATTTAACTCTCTCTGAATTGCTTGATGGATATTATTTGTGGTATTATATAAGAAGGTTTCCTTGTTTACTGTGTTTTTCAAAGTTTATCATCAGAATTAGTTTTAAGTAAAATCATTGTATAGAACCAACTGTTCTGCTTTAGGAGAATAGTGGAAGGCAGTGCTTTTCACCCTGGCTGCACAGTAGAACCACGTTAGGGAGTTTTCAAAAACATACAGATGCCTGGGCCTCCCTCCAAAGATTTTGATTCTGATTTAAGGAATTGCCAGAGAAGGCTGGCAAAGACCAGCATCAGGTCAGAAAACTTGACTTAGCCAGAATGCTGCGAGTGGATATGAAATCTTTTCCAGAGGGCAGAATTGTTGTAAACAGTCTGACAGAGACAAGCTTTTATGTTTGCCAATTTACTAATTTACAGTGAGAAATACGCCAAGTGAATGAGCGTTAATGCTGGAGCTGGCAGACCATTCTTTGCTCTCCTGTGAGGTAGGTCATAAAAGCTAAATTGTAATCAGGAAGTTGCATGGAAGAGCCTAAAGATCTAAGAAATTTATATCTGTCATGTTCTGCTATAGGGGCCAGAATACTCATCCTTCTGTCCACCCTACTGGACTGTACTTAGGTGGACATGACATTTCCATCAGCAGTGTGCTAAGTGTTAATTTCCCTATACCTTGCCAGCAGTAGATCCAATTATTCTTTTTAATATTTGGCACAAATTTAACATTTGTGTATAAAATGAAAGCTCACTGCTAGTTTAATTTTCATTTTCTGGGCATTACAAAGTTTGAATATTTTTTCATCTGTTGTCTTCTTAGATTGGTTCTTATGTGAATTGTCTAATTATGTCTTTTGCCAGTTTTTTCTCTGTTGTGTTGTCTTTTTAAAAAAATTTGTAAGAGCTCTTTGAATATTTTATACTTTCTGTCATCTGCATTCTATTTTTTCCCTGACTTTGTCCTTTCTTGTTTATGGTATCATTTGCCTTATAAATATTTAAAATTTTTATTTGGTTGAGTACATTCATCTTTTTCTTTCTCTCTCTCTTGCTCTCTTTTTTTATTTTTTAATAATTTTGGGCTTTCTATCTTGGCTAAAAGCCTCCTCTCTCCTGGATTATACATGTTGCCTTTGAATGTTTTTTTTCTAAGACTTTAAAACATTTTTACTTTATATCCATCTGGAATTTGGTTTTTGAGTATATTATGTTTATTTTTCTGCAGATGAGTAGGAAGATAGTCCAACATTATTACTAAATAAATCATTCCCTCCCCTCTAATCTTGCCTATGTTGAATTCTTATTCTGGGATTTTTGGGAGGTTCTCTAATCTTTTATATTAATCTAATTTATCTGTACTTAATATTCACTAAGTTCATTACTTTTACATTGTATTCTGATATAGTCATTATATATATATATTTACCCATTTTACTAAGTTTTTATTAATCGAAGTATATTTGATGTACAATATTACATAAGTTACAGGTGTACAGTATAGTGATTCACAATTTTTAAAGGTTGTACTCCATAGTCACAAAATATTGGCTATATTCCCTGTGTTGTACATTGTATCCTTGTAGCTTATTTATATGTAATAGTTTGTACTTCTTAATCCCCTACCACTATATTGCCCCTCTCCCCTTCCCTCTTCCCACTGGTAACCACTAGTTTGTTCTCTATATCTGTGAGTCTGCTTCTTTTTTGTTATATTCACTAGTTAGTTGTATTTTAGATTCCACATATAAGTAATGTCATATAGTATTTGTCTTTCTCTGTCTGATTTACTTCTCCTAGCATAATGTCCTCCAGGTCCATCCATATTGTTGCAAATGGCAAAATTTCATTCTTTTTTATGGGTGAGTAGTATTCCGTATACACATACTTACATACATATATATATATATATATATATATATATATATATATATACCATATCTTCTTTATCTATTCATCTGTTGATGGACACTTAGGTTGCTTCCATGTCTTGGCAATTGTTATCAATGCTGCTGTGAACATTGGGGTGCACGTATCTTTTTGAATTAGTGTTTTTGCTTTTTTCGGATATATACCCAGGAGTGGAATTGCTTGGTCATATGGTAGTTCTATTTTTAGATTTTTGAGAAACCTCCATATTGTTTTCCACAGTGGCTGCACCAATTTACACTCCCACCAACAGTGTACAAGGGTTCCCTTTTCTCCACATCCTTGCCAACATTTGTTATTTGTGGTCTTTTTGATGATAGCCATTCTGACAGGTGTAAGATGGTATCTCAGTGTGATTTTGATTTGCATTTCCCTTGTGATTAGTGATGTTCAACATTTTATGTTATATTTTGATATATGTTTTGATTATAGTTATAATCTGTTCTGATTATATTATCTTCTGATTTAGAGAATAGTGTTTGTATTCTTTATAAATAATTTTTTTAGCTGTTCTTAGGTATTTATTCCTCCTAGTATATTCTAAGATAATTTTATCCAATATAATCTGAACAAAATAGTCCTGAAATCTTAATCGGAATTTACTAATTAATATATTAATTTTGTGAGAATTGACACATAATAACAAATGCTTTTATCTATAAGTATGTCCTTACCTTTGTTCATGTCTTCTTTTTATGTTCTTTAAGAAGTTCTTGAATTTTCCTTTATATAAGTCCTATGCTTTTTTATTAAATGTATCCCTACCTATTTATACTTGTGAATAGGTTTTTATCGATTTTCATTCCTACATAATTGCTAGTTAATAAAGAAATTTCATGTCTTCTTTTTCAATATTTATAACAATATTTCATTTTCTTGTATTATTGCATTTACTTATATCATCCCATAACCTTCAGGATGGTGTTGAATAATAAAGCAAGAATCAACATCTTTGTTTAATTTGTTTTAATTGAAATAGACTTGGTGTTTTGAAACCTATAAAAATATTTGCTGCTGGTGAATGGTAAATATTTTATTTGTTTCCTTTGTCTCTGGCTGCTGGATACCAGTAGGTGTGCAGTTATATTTCTTTGTCAGCTAATTAAGTGTGTGAGCCATACAGCTACAGTACTATTTTAAAGTATAATCCCAAGAGTGATGGAAGGGAAAGCAGGCTCAGTCTCTGTGAGCCTTAGTTAGCTATCAATTAAGACATTAAGAGGAAGCCCCTTTGTTCTTGGTTTGTTTAAGTCATATCAGCCTCAGGGGTATAGAGGACTCAGCCCACCTATTTAGATTCTGCTCACCTTCTTGGAAGTCAAAGAAAAATGGCTACACAACCATATGCAGTTATCTACCTCTGCCAAGCCCTGGGTCTAGGTACGTTTGCTGGATGAAACAACTGGGTATGTTTGCTGCAGGATTTTGGTGTTCATATTTTCACTTTAGGGCTATCCTGTGGTGAGGCCCTGGTTCATGTCTGGCCAGAGGAGAAGATTTTGCCACAATAGGTTTTTCATTGGCAGTGAATATTTTTATGGGCAGAAGAGTGGAGAACCAAAATGAAAACAACTTTTTTGTTGCTTCTGATACCATACCCACAGTTGAGATATAAGTCAACTCGTTCATTTTCTGGTGGGGAAGCAGAGCTTAGAGAGGTTAAATATTTTGACCAAGATTATAATGATATTCAGTAGCCAAGTCCAGGGCTCTTGTCTTCTGACTCCTAGGTCCATGCATATTTTAAAAATACCACATTATTTCTAAATTTTAGAAGAGTTTCTTAGGCGAGCTTCTGAAGGTTCAAAAGACTACAGGAAAATAATAACCTCAGGGAGACTTTGGCTGAGTGAATAATGGATTATTTAGATGATAGGTCATTTTTCTTCAGCTTTATAATAAGCGATATTTCTGTAGTAGATTTCAAGTAAAAAACATTGGAAATGTGCCAAAGATGTCATAGGACTTCTATGTTTAGAAATTGTTTTTAATGGGAATAGTTTAGCCTAGGATAAATAAACATTTTAGGAACAGCTGTCCAAAGAACAAGCAAAAGTCTTAATTTTTCTATCCATTGAAATTCATCCAGAAGCAAAAAAGTTGGACTGAGTAGTGAGGAAAATGATTTCGTTCACATAGAATAGACACTTAAAGTATTTAGGAACAGAATTAATAAGAATTAAATAGATTCCCCTATGAAGGAAAGTATACATTTTCCTTTGGGTACATGAAAGAAGACAAATTAGTGAGGGTATCCAGGTTCTAGATAAGAAGTCTTATTTAAGATGTCAATTTTCTTCTAATTATTTTGTGAAAGTATGCATAAGCTTGGAAGTATAAGTGAATGACAATAGGTGAGAAATTCCTGAAGATAATGAGTACACCAGGAGTATTTGTGCCAACAGATGATAAAAACTATTATGAAAAGTTACAATAATTAAAAGAATGGTACTGATACAAAAACTGATTGTTAATGAGCAGAATAGGAAGCATATTTGAGTGTGAATTTAGTTTATGATAATAAAATCAGTGACAAAATTTTAGTAAAGGTACTGAGAAGAACTGATTAAATGTTGAGGAAGAATTTTTAAATTTTTGTTGTATAACACCCCAAGACAGATTTAAATGGAGTAAATATAACTAAAAGAGAGTTAAAAGAAAATAGAGGTAAATATATATCTGATCAAAATGGGGACGCTTTTTCTTTTTAGCCCATTTTATATAAATGAATTTGAAGAGCAACAAAAGTACTTGATTTGGCAAATAGTCATTCTAAGCAAAGAGTATGTTAATAATATAGACTTTTAAGGAAGAAAAAATGATATATCAAAATCTGGCAGTTGTGGAGGAAATAAAGCCACTGATCTGAAAGTTCTTAAACTGAGAACCTAAGTTCACATTCCATTCAAATGGGACAATCGACTTTAATTAGAAGTCAGTTTCCTTGTCATACATGAACAGTAACTTGATGTGGTGTTTTGCACCTGGTTCCTGCCAGGAATTTTACCATCTGGTTGTTAAATTATTGGCGGCTTGAAATCAGCCATGATGGGAGGAGTATTTCCATGATGGAAATTAGCAAATGCTGCAAATCAGGACACTTTTTTTTTTTTTTTTTTAAAGAGAGGCGTTTATCAGCTTATCGCTTGAAATAAGATTTGGTTTGTTAGCATAAAGTAAGATAACATGCAAAATATCTTAATAAATATTAAATAATGTTTTGTTTCCATAAGAAGTGAATGGTGTCTGGTATGAGATTCCTTCATTCATGAAGGAATTTTGAGGTATACCTTGCCTTATATAGCAAATTGTGTTTGTGCACTGAATCCATCAAACAATGCTTTCATATTGTACCTCTCAACATGTACAGCGTGCACATTACTTTTCTTCTCTTCAGAAACAGTTGCTTTCAAATGTAGAGTTTTGCTTTGGATAGTTGGTTGAAAGATACACCAATCCAACTGGCCTCCCCAGAAGTTGAAGTTTTCTTTTATTCCCTAATCTGATTTTGCTATCTTTGTTTCTGCTTTCAATTTGTCTACCATATAACCTGATTTGTGTTTTTGACATTTTATTGTAATTGACTTAAAACTGTTTTCTTCTCTTGGTCCAAGTACATTATTGTTTTAAGCTTTGGATTGGTCTGCTGTTTATTGTGACTCTTCTCAGGCACCTTTGGTTCTTCTGGCTGACAGGAATAGAGTAGGCTTTTCTTTCTTTTTTAAAAAATTAATAGACTTTTTTTTTGTGAAGAGCAGTTTCAAGTTTACAGAAATTTGAACAGAAAGTACAGAGAGTTCCCATGTACCCGCTTCTGCTACCCACCCCTCCCAGCCCCACCCATTTCCCCTACTATTGACATTTTACATTAATTTGATACATTTGTTACAATTGATGAACCTACATAGACACATCATAATCACCCAAAGTCCATAGTTTACAATATCAATCTTGGTGTTGTGCATTCTATGGGTTTTGACAAATGTATAATGGCATGTATCCATCATTACAGTGTCATACAGAATAGTACTGTGCCCCTAAAACTCCTCGGTGCTCCACCTATGTATCCTTCCCTCCCTCCAACCCCTGGAAGTCACTCATCTTTTTATTGTCTTCATAGTTTTGCCTTTTCTAGAATGTCAAATAGTTGGAATCACACAGTATGTAGCCTTTTCAGATTGGCTTATTTTACTTAGTAATATGCATTTAAGTTTCTTCCAAGTCTTTTCATGGCTATATAATTCATTTTGTTTTAGCACTGAATAATACTCCATTGTCCAATGTACCACAGTTTGTTTATCCATTCACCTACTGAAGGACATCTTGGTTGGTTCTAAGTTTTGGCAATTATGAATAAAGCTGCTGAAAACATCCGTGTGCAGGTTTTTGTGTGTATATGTTTTCACCTCCTTTGGGGAAATACCAAAGAGCACAGTTGCTGTGTTGTGTGGTAAGAATATATTTAGTTTTGTAAGAAACCTTCAAACTGTCTTCCCTTTTACATTCTCACCAGTGGTGACTGAGAGTTCCTGTTGTTCCACATCCTCACCAGCATTTGTTTTTGTCATTGTTATAGATTTTGATCATTGTAATAGTTGTGTAGTGGTGTTGACTGAAAAAAAACCAAAAAGCACAACCTAAAAGTTGAGAATTGTGTTTTATTTGACAGACTTGCTGAGGACTTCGGCCTAGGAGGCAGCCTCTAAGATAGCTCTGAGGGACTGCTCCTAAGAGGTAAGGGAGGAGCTAGGAAACAGGAGTTTTTGCAACAGAAAACCAGGTAGTTGGAACATCAAGAGGTTACTGTTAATTAAAAAAAACCCAGACATCTCATGTTAATGAATTTAGCACTTTCCTATGTGCTAAATTCATTAGCACATAGAAAGATGCAAGAGTCTGGGCTCATTGAAATCATTCCTTTGATATGCACCTTAACTATCTAGGGCCTGGATCCTGCTTTTCTCCATCCCGAATCCCCTCAGAGTGCATGTTGGGGGGACTGCAGTGGCTAATGGCTTGACGTTGGCAGCACCCTTTGTTTACTGATATGGCAGGTGACATTTTCCATCCACGGTGGTATCTCATTGTTGTCTTAATTTGCATTTCTCTGAAGACGTATGATGTGGAACATCTTTTCATATGCTTACTTGTCATCTGTATGTCTTCTTTGGTGAGGGGTCTATTCAGATGTTTTGCCCATTTTTTAATTGGATTGTTTATCTTCTAATTGCATTTTAAGAATTGTTATATATTTTGGATAACAGTTTACTGGATACGTGTTTTGCAAAGGTTTTCTCCCAGTCTGTGTCTTTTCATTCTCTTAACAGTATCTTTTGCAGAGCTGAATTTAGTAATTTTAATACAGCTCAGTTTATCAATTTTTCTTTCATGGGTTGTGATTTTAGTGTTGTATCTAATAAAGTCATAGCTAAACCCAAGAACTGTTAGATTTTCTCCTTCTTATAGTCTGGGAATTTTATAGTTTTGCATTTTACATTTCGATCTATGATCTATGATCTATGATCATAGATCTATGATCTATGATCATAGATCTATGATCTATGATCCATTTTGAGTTAGTTTTTGTAAAAGGTGTAGGCTTGCTTTTTAAACTAAGAATTTTGCTTTTGCCTTTTAAAATAAGAGATATTTTTGACTTTTGGTCTTGTTCAAAGACCATTTACCTTATACCTTTTCTTTCTTAGGTTGTCATCAACATGTTTACTACTAACCAATATAAGTAAATAATTATAAGTAAGCAATTGTGTGGTATTTTGTTACTTTTCTGTATTATATAAATCTCTTCATAAATATGTGTGTAATATGCATGTATATATAAGATTATGACCACAGAGTAGTAATTTTTTATCCCTAAAGACCTGTTTTGGGGGGTGAGGGTACTACAGGCAGCTTTCATAGACTCCACTGGGGTCTTTTTAAAACTACATCCACCCACCCCTACTCATCCTTATCTAAAACACCTCAGTCATTGAGTCACTGTGCATTTTGGGGGATGTTACTGTTTAGTGTTGTGCATAAGAATATAATGGAGCTAGAAAACACCGAGAACCGCTGCTGTAAAGTAATGAAACCAAACATGTATCAGCTTAGGGTTTTTGTGTCTCTTCTCCCTTGTCTGTTCTCCTTCACTGAAGTTCAATTTATCTTATAAAGGTATAGGAGTCTTATGAGCATGAAAAAGGTAATTTTTAAATGAAACATGCTAAGAACAGTGCTATATAGAGAGTTAGCTGTCTAAAAATAACTGTATTTATGTTTTATTTGCACCTTATCTAAGAGAAAGAGTATACATGCTAGGCTAATTTTTATATTTTATCTAATTTTAAATGTTAAATATTCGGGTCTTGCTTTATTCTTATTATTATCAGAGTTTTATAGATTTATATTCCAAGGATGTTTAATCTGACATTGGGTTTTTACAACTTGTAATTCAATGCCTGAATTGTGTTAAGAGTTACACTCTAACATTACGTCTTTATTCTCCTGTAGGCTTATATAAAATTTTCAAACAATTTTAATAGCATGTAAGGAAATAGGATTGTTTAACCTCATAAAATATTTAACTCAAGCAGTCTGGTGACATCAGGTTGATCTAGTTATGTGTAAACTAGCCTTCTTACCCTGCTTAGAGTGACCATCCCTTTTTCCTAACTATTAGCAGAATATGAGAAATATTCACATATCTTCACCAAAGCTGAACGTTATAGTGAAATACACAATTGGGGGAAACCACTTTGATAAATGAAAAGTATTATTTAATTTTTATTTATTTTTAAAATATTAGTGAGGTTAAATATTATTTTCATGGTTACTGGCTTCTTCTATTATATCTTTTGTAGCTTGTTTCTTCATGTCCTTTGTCCAGTTTTCAGTTTGGGGGTGTGGGTCTTTTTCTAACTGATTTCATTAGAACTTTGTGGATGGAGGTTAAAGTGATTAACTCTTAATAAGTAATTTTCATTAAAATTTGATTTTTTAAAAAATTGAAGTATTTTTATTTTGGAAGATAATGCACGTCTTTGGAAGATAAACCTTTATCTGGAAGATAAATACTAGTTTCCCTAAAACTTTTGTCTGTATGGGCAAATTTCTTGAAATATGCAATTATGATACGTAGGAATATTTGTTTATGCTTTATTTATGTTTATGATTTTTTAGGAAGTAGAAGAGAGTAAGGGTGAGTTTTTGAGAGGTCATTTTAACTAAAGTTTTTTCTTTTTGAGGAAACTTTAAAGGTTACAATGTTATTAAGATTATACTTCATCAAAGTTTAGAATTCAAGTGCTAAAGTCTATCATAGCTTCTTGTTTAAAACGTTTATTGTAAAGTTAAAGCCAAAGAAACTTTGTAACTCTCTTATGAATCTTAATTAAAAGATATATTTTGTATCTACTACCATAAGTCAAAATCTTAAAAGTGTTTCATCTTCATTTTTATTTCTAAAATGTAAATTAAAATTCTAGAAACTATCTGGGTAGGCTTTTTCACTATTTTATGATTCCCAAGAGTTATTCAACATGTGTGGATATAAAATATAGAATATTCTTAATGACTCAGAATAAATTTTTAAAATTTAAGATCTCCTTTCCCCACAATGACATTTGTTAACACATTCTCTCCTTTATAATACACAGTGTTGGATCATGAAACAGAGTAAACAAACAAGTCATTGTTTAAAATAAATAGTGTGCACTGTGTTCAAAGGACTGTGAATTTTTGTTTTGAATTGTTATATAATTTTAGTTCTAGAATACATTACATATTATATTTTAATTTTATGTGATACAAAGATATTTATTTTAGATGCAATATTAACAGTTTATAACATTCTTTAGATTATTATTTTAAATATTAAGCCATTATGTATGACTAATTTCTAATCTTAACCTTGGAGGAAAATATTCTATTCTATAAAAAATAAGTAAGTAAACAAAGATAATGAATAGGACATGAAAGTAAGCCATTCTTTGGTATTGGGAAGTTCAGTCTTTTTTTTTCCCCCTGGCTGCACCACACAGCTTGTGGGGTCTTAGCTCCCCGACCAGGGATTGAACCCGAACCCTCAGGTGTGAAAGCGTGGAGTCCTAACCACCAGACTGCCAGGGAACTCCCGGAAGTTCAGTTTTTCAAAAATATTTATTTTTCTTAAATTTTCAAATTATTTTTTCTGAAGTGACTGCCATAACCTGACTTCATATTGCTTTCTAGAATTTTCTTTGGGTGTTATCACAGTCACCTTTAGATATATTGACACATACTATGTTTGGTAGAGTAGGGTATTTTTTTTTTTTTTTTTTTTAGTTGACAGAACAATTCTTTATAAGTTGAGAGTGTATTTATTTAGATTAAATTTATTGTCCTGTGGTTATATACACACATACACATAAGCAGAAATTCAGTGTTTCAAAAATTGTGTTCTGCTTCCTGTTTCAAGGAGGGAGTTATTTATAGGGTGGCATATTGAAAGGGTAGTATCTAGAGATAAGCTTGAGGGAGAGAAGTACATTCTTGCAGGTTCTCCGTGAATATTCCAGGCCAAAGGGATGTCACAAGCTGAGGTTAGAGAATGGGAGGGTCTATATTATGCAACAGCCTGGAAGATCGAGGTGACTGGATAAACTGTAGATAAAAGCCAGGTAGACTGCCCAGGCAGTCAAGAGAACAGAACAGGTGAAGATAAACAGCAAGCAGTGGTGTGTGCTCTTTTTGTGCCACACTTGATGCAAAGCACTCTTTGCCAGGCACAGTTGATATCATCTCTATCTCTCCTTTGAATGATACAAAGAAAAGTCCTATGAGTCATGTTTTATTTCCTTCATTGCACATAACTTTGCTTAGAATTCATTTGTTCATTCAATACATATTTATTGTATACTTAGTATATATACCAGGCATTGTTCTAGGCTCTTGGGATTCATCAGTGAACAAAAAAGACAGAAGAGGTCTTTGTTCTTATAGCATTTACAACTGTAGGGTATGGAGAAAAATAGTACATAGTAAACGTAATATATAACTAAATTTTAGTTACATTGGGCAGTATGTTAGAAGGTGACAAGTGTAATAGACAAAAATAGAGTCTGGTAATACAGATTGGTAGATCTGGATGGGGCTTAGGGGGAGGATACATATTAAATAGGGTGGTTTTGGTTGGCCTAATTGAGTTGATTATTAAAGTAGAGTTCTTTTGTTTCTTTTATTTTTAGCTTCAGCACAAGTCAGCAAAGTGAATAAGTACTGCACTTCTTCCAACTTTCATTCCACTTTGGGGAAAAAGAATATCATCATGTCAAGCATTACAATTGACCCAGATGTCAAGCCTGGTGAATATGTCATCAAGAGCCTCTTTGCAGAATTTGCTGTTCAAGCTGAAAAGAAAATTGAAGTTGTAATGGCTGAACCCTTGGTGAGTAGAGCTGACCTATAAATCCAATATTTTCTTGACTTGCATTAACCATTATATTACAAATTTTCCAAAGAAAATAATATACTTGAAAAAATATTAAAGGAAGCCAATCTGAAAAGGGTACATACTGTATAATTCCAACTATATGACATTCTAGAAAAGGCAAAGCTGTGGAGACAGTAAAAGATCAGTGGTTGCCAGGGATTGGGCAGGGGTAGGGGTGGGATGAATAGGCAGACACAGAGGATTTTTAGGGCAATGAATATATTCTGTATGATATTATAATGGTGGATACATGTCATTATACATTTGTCCAAACCCACAGAATATACAACACCCGTTGTGAACTGTAGTGCAATCTATAGACTTTGGATGATTAGGCTGTGTCAGTGTAGGTTCATCTATTATAACAAATGCACCCCTGTGGCACAGAATGTTGATAATGGCGGGGGCTATGCGTGTAAGGGCACAGGGGAATATGGGAAGTCTATCCTTCCACTCAGTTTCACTGTGAACCTAAAACTGCTCTCAAAAATAAAGTTTTAAAAAAAAATTAAGGGATAGGCCAGTAGTAAAGTGATGATCTAAAAAGCTGTAATGACTCTAGAACCCACTTTGATAAGTTACTGCAGGTCACCAAAGAACAAAAATGGATTTCACCAATGGGAATTGTTGAGACAGATGAAACATAAGAGAAAACCTAAAACATTCTGTGAGTTAATGATGTGACAGTAGCCAGACTTATAATGAACACGTAAACAGCTTTGAACTTACAGTACACGAGGATACTTAAAGAATGTGAGGAGCTCTGTGTGAGTCGAGCTTATGGTGATGAAGAAGGAAGAAAAAGACCAAAAACAAATGTCTGGGTTGGATTCTAATGAATTGTGGTGGCTTTTATGATAGATAATGCAGTGGTTGGGCAGTAAGAGGGAGAATAGATGAAAGGCAGAGACTGTTTAGTTATTGTATATAATTCAGGCTGGAATGAAAAGAGCCTTGGAACTAGGGCATTAACAGTGGAGAAGTGGTTGCAGAAAAAAGTGAGATAAACAACAGAAGCAGAATCAGTAGAACTTGACACATAATTAAATAGGAGTAGGTGTTTTGAGTGAGAATGAAGGGTTAAAGATTTTTTGAAGTGTTAGAAAAGATGGTAGTGTATTTACTTAGGTAAAGAAAACAGGAGTATTATTGGGGTAGTAAAGGTGATTAAGATAATTTTTCCTTTGTGTATGTTAAGCTTGAGCTACTAGCGATCTAAACCATGTGGAACTATTTGATTGGTAGCTGGAGATTCCTTTTGGGAACTCAAAAGAAATATAGATTTTGGCATCATCTACATGAGGGTGATAATTAAAGCTAAAAGAGCACATGATAATATCAAGGGAAGAGAGTATAGAATAGCATTATTATTGTCAAAGAATATAGAGAGGCAGGGCACAGTGAGCACTGAGGAAGAGCGTATTAGACTTGGAAATTAAACAGCCTGAGAGCAGTTTTAGCAGGATGGTGTAACTTTAGGAAGCAACTCTTTGGGTTTGAACGGAATGGATATGTGATGTATCAAGATCACGCTGGTAGGTTAGAAGTACGGTGATGATAATGAAGATGGAGGTAGAGGATGTAATAGCTAAAATTTATTTATTCCTTACACAACTGGATTAGCGATAGGGCTTCACTGTCACTTTGAGACTCAGAGGGTCTGTTACTTGTCTGAAGTCCAAAGCCAATAAGCAGCAGAGTGAAGAGTTAGGCTTAACTCAATCTGCTGTCCTTCCTCAGAAGGAAGGGAGGAAAGGAACAGAAAAGAGAATAATGATGACCTAAGAAAGAAGGGAAGTTGAGGAAGTATTATAGGTTCTTAATTTTCTTAGTGAAGTAGGACTTAACATTACTCATAATATGATGGTATGTGTGTGGGTACATGCATGCCTTGAGTTTCTTTCTGATCATTAAATAGAGGAAACTACTCTGAAGAAAGCATCTATGAAATAATGTATTTGAGGTTTAATAAATAATAATAAGTAAAAGATCATTAACCAAAATGTATATTTTAAAGCTGTTCATCTCACTATATTCAATTTAAATCATTCCACGATTACTTTCTGCATATCAAATTAATGTTTTTATACCAATGTATATATATTTTACAGCATGTATATAATATAAAAGTGTTTTAGAAATTGGGATTACAAGAGTCTATAGATATGAATTAGTGATTATAAGGCTTGATTAGAAATGTACTTTATAAAATGTTATTTTCTTCATCTATGGTCTATGAATTACATGATAGATCGCTACACTAGCCTACTTAAATAATGTACAGTCAGAAAGGGAACCACTTTTTTTTAATTTTTTTTTTTTATTTTTTGCGGTATGCGGGCCTCTCACTGTTGTGGCCTCTCCCGTTGTGGAGCACAGGCTCCGGACGCGCAGGCTCAGTGGCCATGGCTCACAGGCCCAGCCGCTCCGCGGCATGTGGGATCTTCCCGGACCGGGGCACGAACCCACGTCCCCTGCATCGGCAGGTGGACTCTCAACCACTGCGCCACCAGGGAAGCCCGGGAACCACTTTTTAAAAAATACATTAAAAAAAGTTTATGGAGCGTGGTGACTATGGTTGATAATACTATATTGTATAACTGAAATTTGCCAAGAAAGTAGAACTTAAGTGTTCTCACCAAAAAAAAGAAAAAGAAAAAGAAAAAAGTGAATATGTGAGGTGCTGGATGTTTTAATTAACTTGAAGTTGGGAATCCTTTCACAGTATATATGTATATATCGCATTGTATACTTTAAATATATTACACCTTTATTTATTACTTATATCTCAATAAGCCTGAAAAAATGTTTATTAAAATTTTTAAACTTAGATAAAAGTAGAGATTATAGTATAATGAACCCTCAGCAATCAGCTGGTTTCAGCAATTTGCAACTTACACAGCACATTTTTAAAACTTTTACCTATTTTATAAATTTTTGTTTTTTTGTGGTACACGGGCCTCTCACTGTTGTGGCCTCTCCCGTTGCGGAGCACAGGCTCCGGACGCGCAGGCCGAGCGGCCACGGCTCACAGGCCCAGCCGCTCCGCGGCATGTGGGATCCTCCCACACCGGGGCACGAACCCGTATCCCCTGCATCGGCAGGCGGACTCCCAACCACTGCGCCACCAGGGAAACCCTATAAAATATTTTTAAACAGCACCATGTGCTATGGTCCTAAGAGCTCTGAAATATTTTATATTCTTAAAGGAATTTTAATTTTGAAATGTGAAAGTCTTCAGAGTAAAATAGTTAAAAGAAAATACGAGTGAAATTATCTAATTTGAATGAGTCTATAATATGGTGATTTTACATCTTTCTCCTTCCTTTTTCTCCCAATGCCATTGTTACTGTCCTAGCTCAGGGCCAGGTTCTGTCATATTAGGCCATTGCATTAGCCTTCTAAGCAGTCAAGAAGTGGTCCATCTCCTTTCCATTTTCCTTGTTCTCACCAGACTTTTCCTCATCTAAAATACAAATATTATTGCCTTTCTGCTTTAGAAATCTTGCTTCCTTTTCATTGCTATGGATTAAATTCAAGTTCTTGGTGAGTCATTTCAGCCTCTTCACAGTCTCATTACAGTTTTTGTAATGTCTCATGATTCTCCCATCCTGATGTGTGCTGTGACACTTAAAAGTATCCTCTAGGGCTTCCCTGGTGGCTCAGTGGTTGAGAGTCCGCCTGCCGATGCAGGGGACGCGGGTTCGTGCCCCGGTCCGGGAAGATCCCACATGCCGCGGAGCGGCTGGGCCCGTGAGCCATGGCCGCTGAGCTTGCGTGTCCAGAACCTGTGCTCCACAATGGGAGAGGCCATAACAGTGAGAGGCCTGTGTACCGCAAAAAAAAAAAAAAAGTATCATCTATATATTCTGTTGTTCTGATGTATTTTTTATTTTTCTCTCAATCTAAAATGCTTTTTTGTTCAAAGTGTCATTTTTATGTCGTTTATTTATTTATTTTTGGCTGCGTTGGGTCCTCGTTGCTGCACGTGGGCTTTCTCTAGGTGTGGTGAGCGGGGGCTACTCTTCTTTGTGGTGCGCGGGCTTCTCATTGCAGTGGCTTCTCTTGTTGCGGAGCAAGGGCTGTAGGTGCATGGGTTTCAGTAGTTGTGGCCCGTGGGCTCTAGAGCACAGGCTCAGTAATCGTGGCACACGGGCTTAGTTGCTCCGCGGCATGTGGGATCTTCCCGGACCACAGCTCGAACCTGTGTCTCCTGCATTGGCAGGCAGATTCTTAACCACTGCGCCACCAGGAAAGTCTTAAAATGCTTTTAATTCCTCTGTTTTTAAACCTCTATTCATTCTTCCAACTTCCCACATGTTCCCTCTAACATAGTGATCCTTCCCCAAACTAAATGAATCTTTGTTTTACCATAATAATTTGTTCATACTCCTCGATTCTGACATTGTCATATTATGGTTAATTGCTTACATGTTTATCTTTTCTGATGTGAGCTACTTGATACCAGGAACCAGGTCTCTCTTTCCTCTGTACCTGCAGCACTGCCCTTGGTGGTAGGTGCTTAGTAAAAGTAAAAAGCCCTTGGTGATAGGTGCTTAGTTTGTATTTTAAATTGAATGTAGCCTTAAGAACATTGCTGTGGCCTGTGCCCTTTTTCTTCTAACAAAGCATAGTATCCTTTTTTTTTTTTTTTTTTTTTTTTTCAGTACGCGGGCCTCTCACTGTTGTGGCCTCTCCCGCTGCGGAGCACAGGCTCCAGACGCGCAGGCTCAGTGGCCATGGCTCACGGGCCCAGCCGCTCCACGGCATGTGGGATCCTCCCGGACCGGGGCACGAACCCGTGTCCCCTGCATCGGCAGGCGGACTCTCAACCACTGCGCCATCAGGGAAGCCCCAAAGCATAGTATCCTTGTGTTAGCCAGAGCTTCTGATAGTTCTTTCAGAATAGTCTGATGTTGACTATATTTTATTCATTCATTTACCAGTTAATTTCAGAAACATCTGCTGTGTAATATAAAATGAGATTATTAAGTTTTGGTGAGTAGTGGTGAGGATTCCATTAGAAAATAGGTGTTTCCACCCCATCATCACACTTAAGAGAGAAGAGGCATCCCTGCTTACTCCTCCTGACACACCAGGAAAACCCCCAGTGTTGTAGACGACAGCAGCCAAGGACAAACACTGGCTGAGAAAATCCCCATCATATTTTACAGATTTTACCCGCCTCACTCCTATATACCGGCATAATTTCTTCTTGTCTGAATCAGATCTGTGCCAGCTTTGTTTCATTTATGTCCAAGTCTGAGTAGATGGTGTATCGTCTACCCAGCCTCAAGATTAGATAATGAAAATACATTTAATCTAACATTATCATGAGGTTTTTATTATAGCTTCAAATGCGTTTATTGTGATCTCATTTATATTGAAATTTATTTGTACCCTTTCCAGTAATAAACAGCCATTCAAGATGAGTCTCTTGCGTTCTTGAATGAAACTTTCATGGGGTCTCTTTAAAGAAAACAGCATCCACGAGTTGTTACATAAAAGGAGGCTAGCATTTCTCATGGTCAGATGGACAGTAGGTTACATGAAAACTTAGAAGCACAAATGTGAATGGCTTTTGCTAAAAGAATTTAATCAATCACTAAAATGAGAGAACTGGCCTTTTCATTCTTACATTAGAAGCCACAATAAAAGGAGGTTAAGTAAGGCAAAAGATTCGAAGATTAGCTGAGCTTGACTTTAGCCACAATTTCATTTTTATCTTAGAAGGAAGATTCAAGAAGGAAAGGCAACCATTGATTAAAATTGCAGCTTGCAAACTATGCAATCAGATACCTTAGGTAGGTTTCTTTCTTCCTAAAAGGAGGTAGATCAATCATGGGTAATGATCCAGACACATCCAAGCTTATCTGTTACTGTTTTAGATTGCCAGCGACCAGAAAAGAAGAGAGGAAAAAGGGCTTTAACCAGTCACCTGCTGATTTAGACTGTATGTATTTGGTTTAGGCCCAGCATTTTTACAACTCTGCACTGTCCACTGTTTTTTTTTTTAATAATATTAAATATGTATTTTAAAGAGTTTCTGATCTCTTATTTCCTCCAAACTGCATTTTTCTGTTAGTTTCCCCTTCTCCTCACATGCTTATTATAACATATTATATGTTATTTATTATGATTGAGGCACTAAACAGCTGATTGGAAGCTCTGTACATGGAGGGGCCTTTTTGACTGTGGTCTTTACTGTGTAATCATCTGAACCATCAATGTCAGATCTTTTGTTGGAAGCTAGTCAGAGTCCCTTGGAGGAGTCCTTCAGTAGCCCAAATGGGAGGGTTTAGACTTGGCTGCTAGCATTCTGGTGATGTAGAGACAGAAGATAACTGGGGGTTTTGATATTTAGTATATACCTTTTTACTTAAGTTCCCTGTCTTCAGTGTGGTACCTTGTCTTCAACTGTAGTATCCCCCAATCGACATCTCTGTTTTGCCCTTTCGTAAGAAGGGCAGTTCCTCTGTGGGTAGGTTGGAGGGAGAGCCAACCTGCTAAGTAGGGTGGGTGAAGGGAATGGGAGGGAGGGTTTCCTAAACTATCGTTCAACCAGTCCTCTTATTTTTAACTTCACCTTCACCCACACTTGCATAGTACTGAAATTCTCCAGTTCCTGAGCCTTTGGGGAGTTCCAAGGTACTGACTGGATTATCTTTCCTTCACTCTGCATGGCAAGCTTACTCACTTCCCTCTGATTGTGACTTAAATGTCATCTTCTCAGTGGTCATTCTAAAATCTTCACCTCCATTGCAACTTCCTATCCTATGAAGTCTGTCTAAGATAATATATATTTTCTTTGCTCTGTCATTAGACTTTTAGCTCTACAAGGACAGGGATTGTTTAGGAGAGATTGCCATCTTTAGTTGCAAATTATTGAAATATTTCAGTATCATTGTTATGCTGCGAAAATCTTTTCAGTAAATTCTTTTGCTTTCCCTGGAAGCTACATGTTGCTGTTGGTACTCTATACATAGATACTAAAGGATCAAATTAGAGTATAAAGGATTGTGCACCTTAGATTCATTATTGATCTATTATATTATTATGAAATAATAACATTATAAAAAGTGGAAATAGTTTTAAAGGTTATGTAATAAAAATAATGACCCTTCCTTCCATTCTGGATCAAGATAATCACTGTCCATAGTGTTTAGTATACCATCTTTCATTTCTATTATTTATCAATCTCTGTAGCACCCTCCATCTTTATTTTTTTTGAAAAAAAACACAAATGGGAGTTTTTATATGTATATTTTTTCTGTCCCTATTCTTTTTTTTTTTTTTCTGTATGCGGGCCTCTCCCGCCGCGGAGCACAGGTTCCAGGCGCGCAGGCTCAGCAGCCATGACTCACGGGCCTAGCCGCTCCACGGCATGTGGGATCCTCCCGGACCGGGGCACGAACCCGTGTCCCCTGCATTGGCAGGTAGACTCCCAACCACTGCGCCACCAGGGAAGACCCTCTGTCCCTATTTTTATTTTAACAATGTAAATGAGAGATTGTTGTATTATCAGCCCATATATATTTGTCTCTTTCTCTCTAACGTGGAATATTATTTCAATAAAAGAAAGTACTATAATTTTTTTTTTTTACCAGTGTCTATGGATAAGCTGTTTGGGACTTACCCCAACTTGAGGCTACTGTGAAAAAAATACTACAGTAAACATTCTGGTACATAAGTCTTTGCATTCGTCTATATGTGAATATAGAGAATAATTTGTATTCTTTTTAGTTGTTGTGGCAATGGGTTGCATGTACTATAAACATGTTTTAAATAGTTATCTTTTCAAAATCTCACATTGAAAGTACATCTGCTTGACAACGATTAGGCCATCCTCAACCATACTGTAATCAAACCGAGACGTTAATACAAAGTCCTTGATTAGTAATTTATACAGCATTTGGTGCAGTCCACTTATTTCATATTTTTGTACTGATGGTAATATGAGTGTTCTTTTGCATTTAAACATCATTTCTGAGTTATTATTATGGAAAAATAACTCATCCTCACTTTTTGGTTTAGGGAAAGCTCTGTGAGGATGTCAGATCTTCAGAAATCTTTGAGAAAGCATGAGTTGTTGAGAAGTGAAAAGTGTGAGGTATAAGAAAACAGTGTAAGTGTTTCTGAGAAGGTTATTGCTCTCTTTTAATCTGCTTGGCCATACTTTATTATATAAACATCCTGTGTGAGTAATAAACTACTTAGATCAACACTCCTCAAAATATTACTGAAGACCTTTAAATTTAATATTACAGTGAAAAGAGGGATCAAGTGAGGGGGATCAAATAAGTCAAGTAAGTTGGTAAGAAACAGCTTATTATCTCTCCTACACCACCCCCAGCCCAGGTTTTAAATACACAATTCACATTAGGATAGCTCAGTAATTTTCAAACTTTTAGATACTTTTAAAAACAATGTTCTATTGGACTTGCTATGAGACTTACTGTTTTACTTAAATTTTAGAGCTAGTTAATTGGGCATATATATTATTGGACGGGATCCTCATCATGTTGCATGTTTGTAATGTATAATAGTTGCTTTTAGAAATTGATGACTTGCCTGCAAGATAATTACCAAAGTGTGCTTAGCATATAAGGGCTCAAGTGCCAAGGACATGGCAAAAACCTTTCCCTATTAAGGAAGTCAAGCGCTATGGAATTCAGGTATTTTACTGACCCCAATTAAATTAGTTAGAAATGTGATTCTCTGATAGTTAGATTAGGAATTTTTAAATTTCAGTGGCAGATACATTTGTGAGTTTATTTTCATGAAGTTATAGCAATAAATGAGAGAAGGAAATTGGGGCTCTTGGATAGATAAGCTTCAGAATATACATATTTCTAAATTCCAGTTTTTTTCATGGAAAAATGGCATTTGTTTTCCTATGATATGTATTTCAGTAAATATATTTATTGAATAAAAATTCAATTAAAAAAAGCATAAAGTAGAAAGTTTAGAAAATCATCCTAAAACATCTCAAGAAAAGAATCAGTCATAATATATGTGAACATAATTTGAGGCATCTCTTATGTTCAGTAAGTTAGGTAACTATACGTGGGGTAAGCAGCAAGGCAAGTAGGTAGAAAGGCTGACACAAGGGGTCGTGCTAGGTATGCTATTCTAAGTTAAACTAATAATATTAAATTTTGTTTGTATTAGCAGATTAGAACCTTTCCTTGAAACAATCTAATTACAAATAAAACAAAACCATCTCACGAATCTCAACTGTTTATTATCAGTAAGATTTCTAATATTTTGCATATATACTTTTTTTTTTCAATTGTAGGAGAAGCCATTATCTAGATCTCTTCAGAGGGGTGAAGATCTTCAGTTTGACCAGGTATGCTAATGTGGGGGGAATATTTTTTCCTGAAAGGAAAATGTTTATCCTAACAGTCTGATCCAAATACATCCAATATTAAGAAATTTATTTGTTTTGTTTAGTGGCCCTGTATGTTTTTATACACTAGATTCAGTCTGGAACTGGTAGTGTGTTTTTTAACAGAACAAATAGAATGAGTCATGAACTGTGAACTTCATAGTTCATAGAATGAGCTGTGAACTTTATTGATTTCTGTTCATTAAGCATTTTAAAACTTTGCTTTTCATTGGTACCCTCTTTACTATGCCCTTTGAAAACTTCTTAAAAGATTTCCAGTCATATCCCTCAATCTTTCCTTGTATACAATTTTTACATAATAATATTTGACCTTTTAACATTTATTTTTTCCTGTTGAGGGTATCAGAACCTTTATACTGAAACATCCAGCCTGGTTCTCTCCCATTCCACCCCATTTTGAAGGCGGAGCCAGAGACAAGGACTTGGTTCTGGAAAGAGATTCCAAGGAGGAGACTTGAGAGATTGAGGCAGGGAAGAGGAAGAACTGATAGAGATCCACTGCTCTGGGCACTGGGGGTTCATTCCATTCTGAGAATCATACAGAATGTCACCCATTTTTGTCTTTCTGAAGAATGGAGAGCTAGAGCATTTATCTGCAGCCCCCATCTCCAGCAGTTGAGGGTTGCCCTAAGAGGCATTAACTACTTGTATCCGTGCTTGTGCAAAGGCCAAGTGGACTGTCTGTGTCAAAAAGCCAACGAGGGCTTCCCTGGTGGCGCAGTGGTTGAGAGTCCGCCTGCCGATGCAGGGGATACGGGTTCGTGCCGCGGTCCGGGAAGATCCCACATGCCGCGGAGCGCCCGGGCCCGTGAGCCATGGCCGCTGAGCTTGCGCGTCCAGAGCCTGTGCTCCGCAACGGGAGAGGCCACAACAGTGAGAGGCCTGCGTACCAAAAAAAAAAAAAAAAAAAAAGCCAACGAAGCTTAAAAAGGAAGATATACAATGGCCAACCCTCCCCCTCCAAAAAAACCCTGCAAAACCAAAAACCTTTTTATATAATATCAATATCTAAAATTTAGTAGTAATCCTCTAATGTCAGTTCTTTCCTCTTGCTGATATTGAATGTTAGATCAAGTGTTATTTTTGTCATAATTATGTTTGCTCAAGACTTATTTCATTATATGTTGATTGTCTGCAAAACCCAATAACCCAGATCAGCTTTCTGTTGCCATCTAGTATTCCTGAGCTACTCTTCTCATAATTATGTATCTAGGAAATCGAAGTTAATGTTCATATTAGTCTGCTTGATTAGATAAAGATGACTGGTTAGGATTACTTGGTGGAGGCTTACCAAAATGCTGTTTCTGGATCCCACTCCAGTTCTGCTGACTCCGAATCACCAAGAGCAGTGCTCTGGCACCTGTATTTTGCAACAGCTCCCTAGGTGATTCTGAAGCACACACTTAGTAAATAGCGCCACTGGTCTAAGAAGAAACGGTAAATAAGAAGGCTAGTTTTCTGTTACAGTAATAATAAGATCACCTCATATAACCCTTTTCAAATCTTAATGCCATTACAAAAGGTACTAATTGTTACTAGTTATTAATTAATTATTAATGTATTGTTAATATATTATTTTAAAGGTATTTAGATTATTCACATCTTGAATCCATTTTACTAATGATGAATGAACAATCAATATGAAATCTTATTAAACAACATTTTAAGGAAAACTTCCATTTCTTTTTTTATGTAAATGATTAATAAAACTATATATTATGCTCCATACCTTGATTTTTTTCCCACAATAAAAAACTATGAGTGGGGTAATCTGCTTTAATATGTATTTACAGTAGCAGATGGTGTTTTGTTGTTCCTTCTTTAGGTATTAAAAGGGATTCCTTTGAGTGGTATTGTTCATTGTTAATGAAATATAAATTTTCAAAAGTGGTTGAATAAAATTAGAATCTTGTTTTTACTTTAATGCCCTATATTAGAAACTATTCACCTGTCATGTTATGGTAATTTATAAATAAAAGCATGATTAAAGGAAGGCAGAGATCATGAAAAAGAAAAATATCATACATAATCAAACTGTTTCATTCTTTTTTATATGAAAAATATAAAATATTAGGAAAAATAAATGTTTAATTCCTAGAGGTATCAATTTATCTTTATTAACTGATACTTCCTACAGTCGTGGACCTGAACGAGACCTTGAGTATTCCTGCAACCCGTAGTTTTTTAGTTAAGCAAAACAAAGTGAAGCATGTTTTACTGTATGCTAATTCTAAAATACGAATTTTACGAGCAATGGGTTGAATCAGATACAGAGTCTCTTATGAAGAGAGAACGTTTTTTCTCTGGATCCTCAAGATGAAGAGTGACCTTAGGGATGACTAATGGTAGCTGATGTACCTCTTACCACCACTACAGGCAAGTTGGGTTCATTCATGAAATGAATCTGATAACTCACCTACAATTCAGATAGTTTAAGGGATGCCTCAAATTGAGTTGCAGGTGTCCATCCCACTTCACTTATCTTTCTGCTGTTCATTTATATATTCTAAGCTTTAAAAACATGCATATACCACATTTCTAATATGTTTATTTGTATCACAAATTAATTGTGTAATTATAATTCCCTGTTCGGTGTCATAGCAGCACAGAATAAAGTGGAGCTTTTCCCACAGTTCTAACATGGTGTAGTCTTCTCTGTTTCTGCATCTCTTCATCCCTTCTAGTGGCAACATTTTAGAACATTTCATTCACATGAGCAGAGAGGAACTGGCCTGGGGGGGTGGGGAGGAAGTAGTTGTGGTTGTTTCATGTTCTCTGTTATACAGTTCACCCAGAGGTGTCATGTGTGTAATCAGGGATGTTACTGATGGTCAAGTTTTTACACATGTGAGTAGCATATGGAGACAGGAAAAAGGTGGAAAGTCTCTGAATGGATTTGGATAAATGTTAATAGCCGGTGAAACTTAGCTCACTTTACTTTATTACTTGGCTAAACCCCTAGCCCTTATTTTATTTTATTTTTTAAGATATTTACATGTAAGTGGCATTTTATGTATTTATTTTTTTCCCTTTTATTTTAAAACACATTTATTGCTTTGGAGTTACTGCGTTTAGTGTATTTTTATTCTAGAAATGTTACTCATTTCTAAGTGATTGCTAGTAGCCTGAGGAGCATGGCACTTTGATGTTGTATTTTACTTCTGGTAACGTCTTGTATTTTCAGTTGATAAGCTCTATGAGCTCAGTAGCAGAGCACTGTCTCCCTTCCTTACTTCGCACCTTGTTTGACTGGTACAGACGCCAGAATGGAGCTGAAGATGAGTCTTATGAGTATAGGCCTCGGTCTAGCACAAAATCTAAGGGGTAAGTGGCTCATTTTCTACTGTGTGACCTGGGCTCAAAACACTTCCAATGAAGCGGGTAATAGTGTTATCAACTGACGATTGTTATTGTTTGGTTACTTTTGTTATGAAGTGGTAACAAGGGGAAAAGATAGTCCATACTTAAACTGTAAATCAAGGAAAGATATCCGTTAAAGTAGGTGCTGCCCTACAGGAGTCATCACTGGGACTAGTCATGCAAAACGGAATTTCTGTAGTTCAGTGAGGAGCCTTAACAGTCACAGAAGAAGTTAAGAAAATATTCAAAGGAAGTCCTGTTCACGTGGTTTGTGAAGGGAAACAGTTGTTGCGATACAGGAAGACAGCCAAAACCCTAAATTCTTATACCATGAGACTCTTCTTGGTGTTAAATCCTCGAACTTGTCTTCAAATTTCCCAGGGAGATCATGGCTTTAAGTAAAACATCTACTTGTGTTCAGGTGATGGCCCATGGTTTAGAATTGTACTTCAGTAGATGCCACTTGTGATTTTTCAACTTAGATTTGTGAAAAAATGACCTGGCACTGTATTTTCGTGTTTTTCTTCCTCTTACTAATTCTAGATTAGGTTTAATTTCTGATAGATGTAATAGTGAGATGTGCATATAAGTTCCTAATGTACAAAAAGAGAAAGAACATAAGAACATGTAATACATACATTGGGTTATCATAAAAACTTGTAACGATTGCTGTGGGACACCATGTGTATTAGGAACTCAATAAATAACATGAAGTACTAACCAAGAGCTATTTGAGAACTTATAGTTTTAATGCAATCCTAATTTGGGATCCTTGTTTCAGGGATGAACAACAACGTGAAAGAGATTATCTTCTTGAAAGAAGAGACTTAGCAGTAGATTTCATTTTTTGTTTAGTTTTAGTTGAAGTTCTGAAGCAGGTAAGCTCTTTTGTTTCTGCAAAGTCTGTATTTCTTATTTTTTGCTAATTTTGCCTTCATGTTTCAGTTACCTTATTTAGGATGTTATGTCTAAACTTCTGGTTCACAGAAACAAAATTCCTATAATTTAATTATACTTCTGTCAATTGCCTGAGGGTTCCGTGTCCTGTACCTATCACTCCCCATTTTTCTACCTTCGTTTACCATCCAAGACATGAAATCATGTTAGCAAAATGGAGCTGAATAAAAAGTATGTAGGGCTTCCCTGGTGGCGCAGTGGTTGAGAGTCCGTCTGCTGATGCAGGGGACACGGGTTCGTGCCCCAGTCCGGGAAGATCCCGCATGCCGTGGAGCGGCTGGGCCCGTGAGCCATGGGTGCTGAGCCTGCGTGTCTGGAGCCTGTGCTCTGCAATGGGAGAGGCCACAACAGTGAGAGGCCCACGTACTGCAAAAAAAAAAAAAAAAAAAAAGTATGTAAAATCTGGGCTTTTAGCAGCAACTGTAGTCCGCCTGTCATTCACCTACTTCAATCCCTTTTTACCTCCACTTTCACAGAAATTCTCTGTGTAGCCTTCAAGCCTTCATTTCAACATGTGATAATTGTGCAATGATAGTTGAGGAACAGGGGTGATTTGACTTGAGTAAGACTGAGTTGTCAAGTGCAAATGGTTTTCAGACAATCGAGAAGACCTCAGGATAATGAATTGCTTATGTTTATTCATTCAGTGAATATTAGAATGCCTACTGTTGGGTGGCATTGTTCTAGGTACTGCACCCCTGAGCTCAACATCTGAATGGCATAGATAGTAAGATATAAATAGGTAAATAGTGTCAGATATCATGTTATATATTTTTACTATCACAGTCAGTACAAGTATATGTATAAATACCTGTACTGATTTGAGGGACTTCCCTGGTGGTCCAGTGGGTGGGACTCCATGCTCCCAGTGCAGGCAGCCTGGGTTCAATCCCTGGTTGAGGAACTAGATTCCGTGTGCATGCCATAACTAGGAGTTCCCATTGCCACAACTAAGAGCCTGCATGCCACAACTAAAAGATCCCGCCTATCGCAGCTAAGACCTGGTACAGCCAAAATAAATAAATAAATGCATATTAAAAAGAAAATACCTGTACTGATATGAAAATGTTTTTGTAGTTTGTAGTCTTTAAAAAGTTATATACATCATTCAAAGGTGTTCCATATATTTCCTGTCATGCACACTGTAGTGTTTTGAAAAAAAGTCAGGCTACCTAAAAGAAAAAAAATCATATTTTGCACAGCACATGACATGTTTGGACAGGGAGTTTTGTTTCTGTTGTGTAAAATGGAATAGAATATATAATACAGCAGGAAACAGCAAATGTTAAGATATAAAAGTTAATTGATTTGATAGTCTTTTTTAACATAGCTAATATAAAAATATTTGAATTATGTAATCATTTATACTTTGCCTTTGTTTTTACAATATATGTGAAAAGACACTGAAATCTGAAATCTGAAAATAAAAATAATTTTTTTGGCTTTGTTTTGTTTAAAAATAATTTTGAATACGTGACATAGATAAATGCATTAATCAAAGATAAAAACAATTTAATTTGTACCTTCCATAAAGGTTTTTTTTAGTAGAGGTGGAAAAGAATTTTCCTCTGAAAGTTGTGCTTTCTGAAAGCCAGATTTGCTTTCTGTGATCTCTTAGTTTAGCTGGGATCATAAGATGCTAAGGCTGAGGTCAGTAGAGATACAGGGGGAGCTGAGGACCAGAAACACTGTACCATGAACGGACTTGGACTAGGCCTCATTGTGGTTGATCCCTGGCATTTCTGTGTGCTAAATGTAGGTCTTGTGAGTGGTTTGGTAATCAGCATTTGCACTTCTTTACTTAGTTAAATCATAGAGGTATTTCTTCTTCCTGCAAAAGAAATCGCAAACTCCGTGCACTGACATTCAGGCTCTATTGTGCCTTTTCTCCTTTGTTTCCCATGATTTTCTTCTACTTAGCAGTGTCTCTCTTCTCATCTAAAAGTTGCTCTTAATTGCGCTGACTTCAGAACTTCAGTGCACAGACAACCCCTTGGAGGTTATTCTTTTTCCTCTTCCCCTTCCTCCTCTCTTGTCCTTTCCCTTGCCCCATTGTCCTTGTCTTCATCCTCCTCTTCCTTTAAAAAAATAATAGTCCAGGGACTTCCCTGGCACTCCAGTGGTTAAGACTTCTTCTTCCAATGCAGGGGGTGTGGGTTTGATCCCTGGTAGGGGAGCTAAGATCCCACATGCCTTGGGGCCAAAAAACCAAAACATAAAACAGAAGCAGGGCTTCCCTGGTGGCCAGTGGTTGAGGGTCTGCCTGCCGATGCAGGGGACGCGGGTTCGTGCCCCCGTCTGGGAAGATCCCACATGCCGCGGAGCGGCTGGGCCTGTGAGCCATGGCCGCTGAGCCTGCGCGTCCAGAGCCTGTGCTCCGCAACCAGAGAGGCCACAACAGTGGGAGGCCTGCGTACCGCAAAAAAATAAGAAACAGAAGCAATATTGTAACAAATTTGACAGTGACTTAAAAAAAAATCCCATGGAGGTTTTCTCTTTCCTAGTAAAAGGCAAGTCTTTTTAGCTTCTGCAAAACTAATTAAACTATAGAAAGTGAAGTCAAGATCAATAGAACTTTCTGAAATACCATGACAAACGAACCCAATTTTTTCCCGTATCAAAATGGTGTAGGGTTTAATAGCTCTGGAGAGTAATCAATGTAGCATATGTGGAATTTAATAGGACTTTTACTTTTGACCCACATAATATACATGTATTAAAATGTGATTTAGTTTTATTTTGATGAGATGGACAGCCCCAGGCGTATTGAAATATCAATACATGGTTGGATCAATCTTAAGGAGGAGTATATATTACTTGTGGGTTAGTTCTTGACCTCATATATTATAAATTATTTGTTTCTTGAATAATTTGTCATGTCTTTATCTGACATTATTATGTCTCATCATCACATATTTAGATCTCTTCAAAATGCACGAAGAACTCTGTATCCCTTGTACCAGCTGGTCATTACAATAAACTGGGAGATAACCACGGCAAGTGTTTTTATTCCAGCTGTGTCATTTACTTGCCATGTAACTTGGGCAAGTTATTACCCACTAATTCTTTCCTTCTCTATAAAAGAGTGGTGAGAATTAAATACGATAATGCCCGGGACATAGAAAGTGTCCAATAAATGCTATCTGTTTTTTTCATCTTATACATCAGTGTTCTTAGTTGCAGTGACTTGCTGAAGATTATAAAGCTAGTTCTCTCTTTATTTTTTTATTTTATTTTATTTTATTTTTTAATAGATTTATTTTTGGCTGTGTTGGGTCTTTGTTGCTGCACGTGGGCTTTCTCTAGTTGTGGTGAGCGGGGGCTCCTCTTCATTGCGGTGCACATGCTTCTTATTGCGGTGGCTTCTCTTGTTGCAGAGCATGGGCCCTAGGTGCACAGGCTCCAGTAGTTGTGGCACGTGGGCTCAGTAGTTGTGGCTCGCGGGCTCTAGAGCGCAGGCTCAGTAGTTGTGGCTCATGGGCTTAGTTGCTCCACGGCATGTGGGATCTTCCTGGACAAGGGCTCAAACCCGTGTCCCCTGCATTGGCAGGCAGATTCTTAACCACTGTGCCACCAGGGAAGCCCCTAGTTCTCTTTGTAAATAACATTTTTCTTATTCGTAAAAATCAGTGATACAAAATTAGGTGAAATGGCCAGCATCTTATAAAATTGAATTAAAGTTTAAATCATAACAAATTAGACAAAGGATTGAGTTTATATAAATGTGATGAAATGAGTGTGATTCACCATGGAAACAAAATTAATTCAAGATGATAAAGGACTAATTTTATTTTTTCAAGAAAGTCAGAAGAATAATTTGGGTGTCATGGCCAACTACAAATATTAGCATATTAGTACCAGAGGCTTTAGAATCCATGGTAAAAGCACTATAGCATTTAGTATCTTTAAGCAATTTTCTTTTTATATTGAATTTTAGCCATACATTTATTTGTTGAAACAAACAAGATTGGGAAACCAGGCTTATGAGCCACTTCAGGCTTTTGGCTTCGTTTTATGGGTGCTTATTGTGAATTATCAGAAGGAGGAGTAGATCCTTAGTATTTTCAGGTTTGACATTAGCATTTTATTTATTTATTTTATTTGAATTTTTTTTAATTTTTGAATTTTATTTAGTTTTTTATACCGCAGGTTCTTATTAGTCATCCATTTTATACACATCAGTGTATTCATGTCAATCCCAATCTTCCAATTCATCACATGACATTAGCATTTTAGATGTTGGTGAGCAGCCCTGAAGGTTATGCGGTTATTTGTGATTTTGCAGAGTCATGAGTTTTTCCATTGTCCTTTGCACTGAGGGCTGGTCATTTACATAATGAGCGCACCTTGCCGACTCCCCATTGTCCATGTCTTAACCTGGTTTTGTGGTTTTCTACTTTCATGATGTGCTAAAAGCATTAGATTTGGGGAAGTGGTGGTGGGAATAGCTTTGGAATAAAACTTGGGTATTCTTTAGAGTCTACTAGATATATCCTTCTTGAATGTTCAAATAGAATTAGATCTGCTTCCAAAATCATGCAAATGGCAAGATCTAAAAAATTCTTGATGCTATAGATGGGAATACTACTCCATGAAAGTAGAACGTTTTCTCTATAAACTGAACTGGGATTCTTTCCCACCCCAGCCCCCCTTTTTTGGAGGTTCAGCTTGGGAATTTTTTTTATTATTGTAAATAAGGGGAGAAGTAGGAATTTCAAGAACGTCTGAGCATCCTGATAGTGTTCATTCTTAAAATTTTTAGAGGTTGTATTTTTTTCTTCCAAAAATTAAAGATGAGATCATATTTCTTCTCTCACTTCTGTTTCTCTGTCTCTTTCCTAGCTATAATATGATAAAACTGAAAGTTTTCTTTCCTCATTTGTTCCATTTATTAAATGCATTTTCATATATCAGAAACTGGGCACACAGTATTTTCTAGAGAAGTATGCACTGACTTCTAAACTTCAGTCCCCTCATCTGTAAAACAGGGGACAAATACTACTGTATAAGGTTGCTATAAGTGTTATAAATAATGCATATAAAATGCCTAAGTAATACCCGGCACACAGACACGTGGAAAGTGTTGGTGGTGGCATTATTAATAACTAATATTAATAAGGTAGTAATAAAGAGCACACAACATAGCTAAGTAGTGTCCCTAGCTGTCATTGTTAGACTTCTGGCATAACTGGAGCAAATAAAGACTACTTAGGAGAAAGTATAGGTGTAAGTTAACTTGTGTTTCATATCTCTGGCCTAGAGCACACCAAACATCCCTGTATAGAAGTCAGTATGGTAAAACCACAACACAGCACAGTAAATGGGGCCCAAGAAATTGTCATGTAAAATGCAGTGTCGCATTATTGGAAGGTCACTGAAGTGTCTGGGGCCACCCTGCGTGATTAGTGCTGTGAATTCTGGAGTAAGTTCTGGAAGTCGGGCTGCTGGATCCAGATACAGCATATTCCCGACTAAAGTTTGGTATCGCCTAGTGGTAGATATCTACTTTGTTTTAACCATCAATGGGATAATCATAGGGCTTACTGGGACTTACGGGACAACAGCAATGACTTCAGTAACCTTTTTCTTACCTTGGGGCCTATTTTGTTTGGCCCAATCCAGGGAAGATGAAGCTAGGAAAATACATCTGCCTCCCCACTTCCTAATGGGCTCTGGGTTCCCTACCAGGCCTTGTCCTCAATATCTCCATCCTATATTCTAGTTCCGTCATCTGCCCTACGTTCCTAGGAAGTAAGAATTTTGTCCTAGTCCCTTTTAGAGAAGGGTGGAAAAGGTGAGAGACCAAGAATCTCCAATTGTAATGTACCCAGCTTTGCATTCTCTCAGGGCTGGTAATTATGGGGTTCTAATCTATTACCTACATTTTTTACCGGTAAAGAAGTAGAAACTTCCTCCAGGTTACATAACTAGTGAAAAGAGAAGCTTGGCTTTTCTTCATTAGAATGATAAAAAGTGTAGAAAGACCTTTTGGTCTAATGAAGAAAATGTTTTTATATGTTATATAATGATTTGATTATAGTTCACCTATAACAGTTTTTTTTGGAACTTGAAAAGATGACTATAAATTGAATAGGGAAGAACAATAGCCAAGCTATCTCTGAAGAAAAATAAGGGAGGACTTGTGGTGCCAGACATGAGAACTTATTAGTAAGCCCTAATAATTAGGACAGCATGATTTTAGTATAGATGTGTATAAATTGATAGAATAGAGAGCTCACAAACAGACCCACACATATAAAGAACTAGAATCTATATCAATGACGTCTTGGATAATCTTTGACCCATCAGTTCTTCCTTTTGGACGCTTTCCCATGGATCTATACAAGTAAATAATGTTAAGTGCACGAGATGTTTGTTGTATAACATTATATATATTGAATATTGAAAATCTGGAATGAAATGTTCCTTAATAGGGAACTCATTAAATAAATTATAATATATATATATATACTGAGTATTACATGGCTGCTAAATAATGTAAGGAGGAGCTAAGTACTGATGGGGAAAGATGCATCAGTCCTTTAAGTAAAAAATAAGCTGTGTGGATGAGTGTGTGTAGGAAAAAGCCTGGAAGTAGATATATACCAGTAGTGATTATATATGGGGGAAGGGGCAGGGATTTTGCTTTCTGGTTTAAAGGTTTTGATGTGTTGTCCATATTAGGAACTGGCATGTAATTTTTAAAGAACTAAACAAAACAAACATTTAAATAGCAAATTTCTAATAAAACCATAAATAATTTTAAATTGTTGGGAAAGTTGGAGTCCCTTTTGGATACTATTATGATAGAAAATCAGACTATATGAAGTCTGGCTCAATCAAAGTTTACTTTCCTATAGGTGTTGCAGAGAGTCACCTGTGAGTGTGTTTTTAACTTTCGGACAGTGACAGTTGTAGTAACAACAATGACAATTTTTTCATCTGCATAGTCTATAGTTTAAAGATTAGCAATTATAAAGCTAAATGTTCATGAATTTAGAGCTTGTTAAAGTAGATGTTCAACTAAGTTCTTAGAGAAAAATAATAGCATTCTTAGAAAAGGGGAAGATTGACAGATTAATAGTAGATCATATCATGAAAACTAAAATTGATTATTGATTTGGTTAGTTGAAATGATGAGAATACTCATAAAGGGCCTGTAACCTGTTTAGCACACACTTGATTTTTTTTTTTTTCTAGATTCCTGTTCATCCTGTGCCTGATCCCTTAGTTCATGAAGTTCTAAACTTAGCTTTTAAGCACTTTAAACATAAGGAAGGGTAAGTAAAATACTTACGGGACTGTTGCTTTTATCTGCGGTCCAGATTTAGACTGTTAATTTGAACTCTCATAAATCATTTGTTTTCTGAAGTTCAAAGCAATTATCTTCCTGTATTTTTTAGTCCACAGGAGATGCTTAATGGGAAAGATTTTGTAAAAATGATTCTTAAAACCATTGATTGAATTTATAAGAATCAGGTTAAATTTCCTGGCAAATTGAAATCTAGAGAGAGAAGAAAATTCATTTGGTTTTTATCACCCTATAAATGAATCTTCAGAGAAAATTTATACAACACCCTGATAAGGAATTTTCGGAGTTATTAAGAAAGAGAGTTTGTAGAAAAATTTCATGAAATAATGTTTGTTCTTTTGCTATTTTAGATATTCAGGAACCAACACTGGGAATGTGCATATTATTGCAGATTTATATGCAGAAGTGATAGGCGTTCTTGCCCAATCAAAGTAAGTTTTATAAATCACTGATTTTGATTTGTTTTTGCATTTTAGAATTCTCATTGCTAACTGATAGAATAGACACTGACAGTTTTAGATCTTTTTTTTTTCCATAGAATTATTGTGAAGTCTGTTTCACCTTTTATTATTTTGCTGCTCTGTTCCTTAGAGCAGGTGTCCCCAACCTTTTTGGCACCAGGGACTTGTTTCGTGGAAGAGAATTTTTCCACGGTGGGGGGGAGGTGGGGGATGGCGGCAGATGATGGTTCAGGCGGTAATGCGAGTGATGGGGGGGATGGTTCAAGCAGTAATGCGAGCGATGGGGAGCGGCAGATGAAGCTTCGCTCGCTTGCCCTCCGCTCACCTCCTGCTGTGTGGCCCGGTTCCCAACAGGCCGTGGACAGCTATTGGTCCATGGCCTGGGGGTTGGGGACCCCTGCTTTCGAAGAATTTTAAGTGACACCCATACCTCAATTCCACAACTTGTCTTCATTATTGGGGGTTTTCCATAAAACCTGAATTGAGGAAGTAAGAAATTGGCAAGAATAGTCAGGTCATTACCTTATTCCCTATTTTTCACAGTTCTATGAGAAATGTTTTTATAAATTTTTTCTTATAGAACTCTTGTCGAAGCTAATAATTACTTTTAATAGTTTCTACTTGAATGCTTTTATTTCTGAGATAGCAATGCAGTGTCTTCCTTCTAACCATCTTATTTATTTTAATACTGAACAGAGTTTTGAATAGGTGGAAGACATACCAAAAAGGAAAGATAAAGATACTAGAGTACTCCATAAAGAGGGTGTTATTCATTAGAAGTTACATGCATTGAATTGTATTGAACCATCATTATTGTAAACGGTAAAAAAGATGTTTGTCTTTAGTATCGTGTGCTTGCTCTAAAGACTATGGAAGATTTTGAATTTCCTTTGTTGCTACTGGGAAATTTGTAAGGAAAAAAGTATCAGTTTAGATTTTCTTGGGTGCTATTTAAAGTGTCAGTCTTTGGCCCTGAAATCATCCTATAGCAACCTTTTTCAGTTCTAAGAAAGCAAACACAATTATTGTTAATGTTTATTAGTTTAGATTTTAATATGAAGTGATGTATTTTATTATTTTGTAGTTACTATCCTTTAATTTAGTATTATTTATTTTTTATCCTTTGTAGTTTACCAGGGACCCTTGTATACCCAATGCTATAGAACTTAGAACATAGTTGGAGTATTTGAAATGACTTAGACGTAGACAATAATATTTTAATATTGTGTTTATATTTAATCAACAATGAATCCCTGTTTCAGGAATATAGCTACAAAAACATGAGCAATAATGTATTTCTTTTCATGGCACAGTAGTTCATATTGTAATTTTTATTGAAAATGATTTTCTGTCAGGAATATAGGTTAGAAGTGCTAAATAACACATGAGCAAGTGGGGTCCAGAAGAACCCTACATCATAGCTAAGTGAAATCTAGGATGGTAAGGATAGTAAATCTGAATGGCCAATGGTAAATTTATGAAATGATGCTCAGCCTCACTGGTCTAGTTGTAAGAGAAATGCCACTCAGAACAATATTGAGGTGTTTTCCACCCATACATACAATGAGCATGGGAAAAAACTTGGATGGATCCACATTAGGCTGGGCTGATGGCACCAACATTTGAGAGGAAAGGTGGTGAGGTGGGAAAGGGGTGGGGAGAAAGAAAAGGCTGGGGGTATTTTAGAATCTTGTCAATGCGTTTCCTTTGATTATAGTGACTAATAATTATTATGAGAAATTTAATAGAAGGAAAAATCCTTGGATTCTAATAATATTGCAATGGGAAGATTTTTATCCACTTTATATTTTCTTTATAAAACTCAAAAGAACACTTTCATGGAAAATGGTGTATTTTACAAGACTGAAATGGAAATGGAGAAGTTATACTTCCTATCATGGATCCATATTTCATTAACATGTAATTAATATCCATGTTTAATTAATATTAATATGTACTCAGTGCCCATTGGGAAGTATGCTTCATTTGTCATTATAACTTTCGAGAACTGGTTTCCCCAAGTAACATCATCAATAAAACCTTTGTTTCATGGAGGGGGAAAGTGAAGTATTATTGATTAACAAACTATCAGATATCTTTTTCCATTGTAAGCAAAGAAAAACTTAGTAGCCTTAACTGTTGTAGTCATTTGAATCCAGGATGTTGCTCAACATTTCAAAAGCATTTTGATTCTTTAGCTGATTCATATTGTGAGACCAGTGCCCTCCCACTCATCTTCAGTTTTTCTACAGTGTAAGGAGATAATAATTTTAAGAGATAATTAGTAGTCTACAAGTGATTGGTTTATTTCTTTGAACAAATATGTAGTCTCCAGTCTGCTCTCCATGTAACTCAAATTGCAGACTTTATCAAAATGAGTCTTAAAATTTAGAGACACTCTCTGATTTACATGTGTATGTTTTATGGGTGGGTTATTAGATCTTATTTTTATGATGATTACGAACTATTAAATGGTAATGATGCTGTATTGATGGTATCATAGGAATAAGAAATTCTAATAAGAAATAAGAATTTCTCCTTAAGGCATTTTTTATTTGAAAAAATAAACAGTAAATTTAGAATAAGAAGTATTTTTGTTTTCATTTGTATGTTTTTCTGGGTAATTTTGATGAGGGCAGAGAAAGGAGATGGTGTTTAGGTAAAATACTTTTTGATTTCAACCTTAAATATCATGTGGGAAATGAGTGTCTTCAATTCATATCAAATTGTGTATCCGTGTACATTAAAGGTTTCAGGCTGTGAGGAAGAAGTTTGTGACAGAGTTAAAAGAACTGCGACAAAAGGAACAAAGTCCACATGTGGTACAAAGCGTCATCAGCTTAATAATGGGAATGAAATTTTTCCGAGTGAAAATGTATCCTGTAGAAGATTTTGAAGCATCATTTCAGTTCATGCAGGTGATCTGCAGTAATTAGAATTGGCCTAACAATGGTTGTTTTTGCTTTTCATGACTATTTAAAAGAAACAAAATAAATATAATTAATGACGTTACTAATTCCTTACCCCAAGCGTTAAGTTGTCAGAAGTGTGAATTAATTTTCTTTTTAAATTTGAACATGATTTGAACTTAGCTTTCTGGTAAAATTGCAGAGTATTTACAAAATTATTGTGATATTAACATTTCTATAATCTTCTTCCTTTTTAAATCTAATATACCTTTTTCCCTCTCAAGGAATGTGCTCAGTATTTCTTAGAAGTAAAAGATAAAGATATAAAACATGCACTTGCTGGTTTATTTGTGGAGATTCTTATCCCTGTAGCTGCTGTAAGTATATTTTTAATTTTATATTGCATTTTAAAAGTACCTTTTTTGCTGAAGAAGTTACCACATGTGATATTCTTACTTTCTGGTAACCTCATAGACAATAAAGCGGAAACTTTGAATGTAGTGGGAGTATGGGGTAAATCATTATTAGACACATAGCAGAAGAGCATCAATCAGTCTTTTAATCAAAAGAACAAGCCCAGGCCCTTAAGATTTAGAGACTGTTAGGAAGGCAGAGTATTTGCAACCTAGAAGTAATGATTATCTGAAGTAGCTCAGTGTAACACACTGCATTTAATGGCATTTGCTCCTTACAGAATGGCAGCCATTTTAATGCCTCTGAAGAATTTTAAAGTACTGTGACATGTATCCTAGAGTTTACAGGATTGTCTCAGTTTTAAAAGTTAATTTCTATAGTTGCCATGACATTCAACATACCTGTCAAAATGTGTATTCTAAATTATTTAGAAAATATGACTGCTATAAATATGGTTCCAATAACTTCTAGGGAAGCAGATTTATAGAAGCTTTTCTAGGTCTAAACTCATTGTGTTATTCAAAAATAATTCTGTAGTTACTAGTAACATAGCATGGTATAAATAGGATTCGGGGATTTTAGAATACTTGGACATGCTAGATATTTTTGTTTCCTGGGTTTTTTTTTTTTGTGGTATGTGATATGCCACTCACTTTCAGTATACTATGTACTGCTGTATAAATGATATTCTTTATATATATACATATAATTTCATTTAAAAACACTTATGGAGGTAAAATTGACTTAAATTACACATATTTAAAGTGTACAATTAGACATACGTATATGCCTGTAAAACCTTCACCACAGTCAAGATAATGTACGTACCTATCATACTTCAGAAGTTTCCTCATGTTCCTTTTTAATCCACCCCCCCCCCACACTCCACATTGTTCTCAGGTAACCATTGATCTTTCTATTCTTCTACTTAGTTTTGGGTTTTCTAGATCTTTTTTTTTTTTTTTTGCGGTACGCGGGCCTCTCACTGCTGTGGCCTCTCCTGCTGCGGAGCACAGGCTCCGGACGCGCAGGCTCAGCGGCCATGGCTCACGGGCCCAGCCGCTCCGCGGCACGTGGGATCCTCCCGGACCGGGGCACGAACCCGTGTCCCCTGCATCGGCAGGCGGACTCTACCACTGTGCCACCAGGGAAGCCCTAGAATTTTATATTAATGGAATCTTACAGTACAGACTCTTTTTTTCTGGCTTCTTTCACTCTGCACAATTATTTTGAGTTCCAGCTGTGTTACAGAATATATCAGCAGTTTATACATTGTTGACTAGTATTTCATTGTATGGATATATCACAGTTCAGTTATGTGTTTATCTGTTTTTGGACATTTGGGTTGTTTCAAGGTTTTATTTTTATATAAATTTATTTATTTTTGGCTGCATTGGGTCTTCATTGCTGCATGCGGGCTTTTCTCTAGTTGCGGCGAGCGGGGGCTACTCTTCGTTGTGGTGCGGGGGCTTCTCATTGCAGTGGCTTCTCTTGTTTCGGAGCACAGGCTCTAGGCATGTGGCCTTCAGTAGTTGTGGCTCGTGGGCTCTAGGGCACAGGCTCCGTAGTTGTGGCACACGGGCCTAGTTGCTCCACGGCATGTGGGATCTTCTCGAATCCGTGTCCCCTGCATTGGCAGGCAGATTCTTAACCACCACGCCATCCAGGAAGTCCCAAGAGTGTATCTTCTTTATTATTTTATTTATTTTTTTGGCCACGCAGTGCAGCCTGCAGGATCTTAGTTCCCTGACCAGGGATTGAACCCGTGTCCCCTGTATTGGCAGGCAGGTTCTTAACCACTGTGCTGGCAGGGAAGCCCTGTTTCAAGTTTTTGACTGTTACAAATAGACCTGCTATGAAATTCCCGTACAAGTCTGTGTATGGACATGTGCTTTTATTTCCTTTGGGTTGATATCTAGAAGTGAAATTGCTGGACCAAATGGTAGGTGTATGTTTAACTCTTAAAGAAATTGCCTAGCTGTGTTCCAAAGTGGTTTTACTGGTTTGCGTTCCCACCACTTATGTGGGAGTTCTCTTCTTCCACATCCTCACCAACTCTGGCTTTGGCTGGTCTTTTTAGTTTTAGCTAATCTAATAGGTGTGTCGTGATATCTCAGTGTAGCTTTTAATTTGCATTTCCCTCCGGACTAATGATTTTGAGCATCTTTTCCTGTCCTATTTTCTGTCTGTATGTTTTCTTTGGCAAAATATCTGTTGAAATCTTTTTTCTCATTTATAATTGGGTTATTTTCTGATTAAGTTTTGAGAGATATATTTTTGTATTTTTTGTATATTTTGGATATGAAGTTTTTGTAAGCTACATGCTTTGTGAATATTTCTCCTAGTCCATGATTTGTCTTTTCATTTTCTTAATTATGTCTTTGGAAGAGGAGAAGTTTTAAATTTTGATGAAGTCTGATTTATCGGTTTATTCTTTTATAAGTTGTGCTTTTGGTATCGTACCTATGAAGTCTTTGCCTAACCCAGGGTAACACGGGTTTTCTATATTTCAGTTTTGGGATTTACTTTTAGGTCAGTGATCTATTTTGAGTTAATTTTGTATATGGTATGAGGTATGGACTGAAATTTTGTTCTGTTTTGTTTAATTCTTTTTGTTTTTGCAAATAGCATCCAGTTGTTCCTGTACCGTGTCACTTGTTTGTTGACAACTCTAAGTACATTAGTTCCTTTGTCAAAAAATTCTATTGACTCTATTTGTGTGGGTCTTTTTCTGACTCTATTCTGTTCCAATGATCTGTGTGTATATTCTTACAACAATGGTATACTATGTTAATTACTGTAGTAAGTTAGAAGGCAGGTAGTATACATCTTCCAACTTAATGTTTTTTCAAAAAAATTTTGGCTCTTCTAGGTCTACTGCATTTACGTATAAATTTTAGAATCACCTGGTCCATTAAAAAAAATCTAGTGGTATTTGATTGGGATTGGATTAAATTAGTCAATAAATTGGGAGGACAGACATCTTAATATTGATTCTTGCAATTCATGAGCATAGTTTCTCTCCTTTTACTTAGGTCTTTATTTTCTGTCAACAGTGTTTGGTAGTTTTCAGTGTACAGGTCTCGAATATATTTTGTTAAATTTAGCCCTAGGCATTTCATATTTTTATGCTACTCTAAATGTCATTGTTTTAAAATTTCATTTTCCAGGTGCTCAAAATACTTTTCAATGCACATATATATATATATATTTTTTGGCTGCGTTGGGTCTTCATTGCTGCGCACGGGCTTTCTCTAGTTGCGGTGAGCGGGGGCTACTCTTTGTTGCAGTGCGCGGGCTTCTCGTTGCAGTGGCTTCTCTTGTCACAGAGCATGGGCTCTAGGCGCACGGGCTTCAGTAGTTGTGGCACGTGGGCTCAGTAGTTGTGGCTCGCAGGCTCTAGAGCTCAGGCTCAGTAGTTGTGGCGCACAGGCTTGGTTGCTCCGAGGCATGTGGGATCTTCCTGGACCAGGGCTCGAACCCATGTCCCCTGCATTGGCAGACGGATTCTTAACCACTGTGCCACCAGGGAAGCCCCAGTGTGCATATTTTATTTTTGCCTTATTGCACTGGCTAGGACTCTCGGTACAAGGATAAATAGAAGTGATGAGAATAGACTCCATTCACATCTTAGGGCTAAAGTCATCAGTCCTTTACCAATAAGTATGATGTTACCTGTCAATTTTTCATAGATGCCATTTATCATATTGAGGAAATTTATTTCCATTCCTAGTTTGTTAAGAGTTTTTTTCAGGAATGAATGTTGGATTTTGTTAAATGCTTTTTTTTTCTCTGTCTACTGAAGTAATCATATAGTTTGTCTTTTCTGTTCATTAATATGGTGAATTACATTGATTGATTTTTCAAATGTTGGATCAACCATATATTCCTGGGGTTAAACTCCTCTTGATCATAAGATTTTTTAAATGTATGGTTAGATTTTATTTGCTAGGTTTTTTTCTTTTGAGAATTTTTGCACTTACCTATGTTCATGGGGGCTGTTGGTCTGTGGTTTTCTTGCAGTGTCTTTGTTTTTAGTAACAAGTTAATGTTGAAGAAGTTTGTGAAGAATTGGCTCTACATCTTCCTTTGGAGTTGGGTAGAATTCACCAATAAAGCCACCTGGCCTGGGATTTTTCTTGTGGCACGCTTTTTAACTACCAGATAATGTTCTTCAAAGTACATAGGGCTGCTCAGGCTATTTCTTCTTGAGTACGCTTTCATGTCTTTCTAAGGAGTTTGCCCATTTTGTGTGAATTATCCAATTTATTGTTGTAAAGTTGGTCATAATATTCCCTTAATTTCTTTAAATAGCTGTAGGATCTGTAGTGACCTCTTTCCAAATATTGGTAGTTTGTGACTTTTCTCCTTCTTTCCTGATCTGTCTGTCTAGAAGTTTATTGATTGTATTGATCTTCTCAAAGAACCAGCTTTTGACTTTATTGATGTTCTCTATTTTTCAGTTTTCTATTTAACTCATTTCTACTTGGATTTTTATTATTTTTCTTCTACTTACTCTAAATTTGCTCTTTTTTCCCCCCTAGTTTCTTAAGGTGAAAGCTGAGGTCATCAAGCCCTTTTCTCTTTTCTAATATAAGCACTTAATACTATATATTTCCCTCTAAGTAGTTCTACAGTGGCAGCCCACAAATTCTGATATCTTGTGTTTTCATTTTCATAAAGCTCAAAGTACTTTCTGCTCTCCTTTTTGAAATTCACGGGTTATTTAGAAGCATTTTATTTAATGTCTAAACATTTGGGGATTTTCCAGAGATCTTCAGGTTATTAATTTTTAATTTGTGGTTGCAGAACATATTTGGTATGCTTGAATCCCATTAGATGCATTGAAATTTGTTTTTTGGGCCAGAATATTATTTATTTTTTATTTTTATTTTTTGGGCCTCTCACTGTTGTGGCCTCTCCCATTGCGGAGCACAGGCTCCGGATGCGCAGGCTCAGCGGTCATGGCTCATGGGCCCAGCCGCTCCGCGGCATGTGGGATCTTCCGGGGCATGAACCCGCATCCCCTGCATTAGCAGTCGGACTCTCAACCACTGCACCACCAGGGAAGCCCAAGAATATCATTTATTTTGATGAATGTTCCATGTGCACTTGAAAAGACTATGTATACTGCTGTTGGATAGAGTGTTCTATGAATATCAATTAGGGCAAATTGGTTAATAGTGTTCTTCAGCTCTGCTGATTTCCTCTCTACTTGTTCTATCAACTACTGAGAGAGGAGTATTGAAATCTGACCAACTGTTTCTCTTTGCAGTTCTGTCAATTTTTGCTTGCTGTATGTTTAAGCTCTATCATGAAACATGTGTATGTTTAGGATTGTATATCCTCTTTAATTAACACCATTATCATTGTGAAATAACCTTCCTTATCTCTGATAGTATTCTTTGCTCTGAAATCTACTTTGTCTGATATTAATATAGCCACTTCTGCTTCCTTTTTATTGTATAAGGATAGTATATCTTTTTCCATTTTTTCCTTTTAATCTACTTGTGTTTTTATATTTAAAATATATATATATATATATATTTTTTTTGTAGGCAGGATATGGTTGGTTCTTGCTTTTTTATCCAGTCTGACAATCTCTGCCTTTTAATTGGGTACCACATACATTTGATATGATTAGTGATACAGTTATTTTAAATCTGTCATCTTCTGATTATGTTCTTAATTTTCCCATCTGTTCTTTGTTTCCTTTTTCTACTATTTTTTTGGATTAATTGAATATTTTTGTGATTCTTTTATCTCCTTTGTTGGCTTATTAGCTATATCTCATTGCTATATCTCATTGTTTTGTCATTTTATTGTTTATGGTATACATCTTTAACTTATCGTTGTCTACCTCAAGTGATATTATACTGTTCATGTGTAATGTAAAAACCATACACAATGGTACACTTTCATTTCTTCCCTGAAAATTCTCACACAGCAGTAAGCTGGGGCCATCAAAGGGCTCACCTCATCTGTTTTCCATTCCTCAGGGGTCACTTTCTTTTGTTGACTGATGTATAATGTTTTGCGTATCATTTCATATATTTTGTTCCTTTTTGGTTGTTTCAGATGGTAAAATAAGTCTAGCCCCCTTTACACCACCTTGGCTAGAAATGGAAGTTAGTAAGATTCACTTTATTCAGGTTTTATTCTATTTAAAATATTTTAAAATGAAGAAATTTATTTTCATACTGAGAATCAAATGTAACGGTTTTGACTTTTATTTTTAAATATTGAATTAATTGACTTGTGATCTATGTGTTCATATGGAATGGTTTATGGTATTCAGGTCCTATCTTTAGAACATGTTCAGAAAAGATGGACAGGGAATTGTAAGAAAAATCAAGAATTTAAAATATTAATGACATAGCAGTTGTAGAGATTGACATGATTTTTTTTTACCAGTTTTGAATATTTACTTATAGTTAAATACTTGAAGATTTTTTAAATGAGTACAAACAGAAGTCATGAACTATAAGTTTGTAAGTAGTTTGAGTCAAATACCCCACCCCCACTCTCACCTCAGTTTTAACCGTGAAAATAGGTTCATTTTGCCAAAAAGAAAACAGATGATCATTTATACAACCACGTCAGCTTAGCTCTGAAGTAGCTATGTACTTAATGAAGTACATCATTAGTGCATGTACTTCAATTTCTTTTCCTAGAAATGGTTTGAAACACTGCATATCCATCCCAAATTGTCATTTGTGCTTCCCCCTTGTCTGAAAAAATCTGTTTTGCCAGATATCTGAGATTATGTTGTAGTTTCTAAGGTAACTCATCAAAAGGAGCAGATTGTGGGAAGAAAGACCCTCGACTGTGGTCCATTATTACTGTGTTGCCTAATTCTTCTTTTATGCCATGTTTGCTTTTGTATTTTATTTGTTTACTAGGGTTGCCCTTACAAAGTACCACAAACTAGGTGGCTTAAACAACAAAAATTTATTGTCTCACATTTATGGAGCCTAGATGTCTAAGACCAAGGTGTTGCCAGGTTTATTTTTTTCTGAGTGCTGTGAGGAAGATCTGTTCCATGCCTCTTGCCTAACTTCCGGTAGTTTACTGAAAATCTTTGACCTTCCTTGTCTTATAGATGTATCACCCTGATCTCTGCCATCATCTTCATATGGTGTTATCCTTGTGTGCATGTCTTTGTCCAAATTCTCCCCCTCCCACCTTTTTAAAATTAATTTTTATTGGAGTGTACTTGCTTTACAATGTTGCTTTAGTTTCTACTGTACAGCAATACAGCTATACGTATACATATATCCCCTCTTTTTTGGATTTCCTTCCCATTTAGGTCACCACAGAGCATTGAGTAGAGTTCCCTGAGCTGTACAGTAGGTTCTCATTAGTTATCTATTTTATACCTAGTATCAATAGTGTGTCTATGTCAATCCCACTCTCCTTATTCATCCCCCGCCCCCTTTTTTAAGGACACCAGTCATGTTGGAGTAGCCCCCGCCCCAACTTCAATATGACCTCATTCTAACTTAACTAATTATATCTGCAATGACCTATTTTCATATAATGTCACATTATGAGGTATGCGGGGTTAGGACTTCAGTATATGAATTTTGGGACAAGTCAGTCCATCACACCAGCCTCTGCACATAGAACTCCTGTCTGGAACATTCTTGCCTCTCAAATAACCTCCAGCCTCCTTTCCTGGTTAGATTCTACTTATTTATTCATTATATGTATTGAGTGCTTTCTGTGTGTCAGGGCCTCTTCCGTCCACAGGAATACAACAATGATCAAGGCAGGAAAGACTCCCTGCTCTTACAGAGCTTACGTCTAGTACAGAAAACTCAAGTATGTAAAATTATGTATCAAGAGTATATGCCAACGGGCTTCCCTGGTGGTGCAGTGGTTGAGAGTCCGCCTGCCGATGCAGGGGACACGGGTTCGTGCCCTGGTCCGGGAGGATCCCACATGCTGCGGAGCGCCTGGACCCGTGAGCCATGGCCGCTGAGCCTGTGCGTCCGGAGACTGTGCTCCACAACGGGAGAGGCCACGGCGGTGAGAGGCCCGCATACCACAAAAAAAAAAAAAGAGTATATGCCAGATGAGGTGGTAAGTACTGTGCAGAAATGTAGAACAGGGTAGGGGCCTAAAAATTCTTGAAGTGGGCAGGGGAGTTGAAATTTTAAATAGAGTAATTAGGAAAGACCACCACCTTGAAAGAGATGGTGACGATTGAGCAAAAACTAAAGGAATAAGGGAGTAAGACATGCTATATTTGGGGGAAGAGCTTCTTAGGCAGAAGGAACCAGTGTAGACATCCTAAAGCAAGAGCATGTTTGATGTGTTCTAGGAGCAACAAAGAAGCTAGTGTGGCTGGATCCTAGTATAGGGGGCCAGGGTAGTGGGAGATAAGACCAGAGAGGTTAAATGGGAGGCTATTGCAGTATTTTAGGTAAAGAAATGCCGAATTCAGCTTAGATGTTACTTCCTTGTGGAGTTTTTCCATTGGGGCCTCTTCTGAGTGCTCCAAGAGAACAGAGAATTTCCTCTTAGAGCTCCTGTTATACCACATATTCATCTGCTTGTTCACCCAGGGCCAGGACCCGGTGTATCTTACTCAACATTTGGTCATTTGGTATATTATGGGACTTCATCAGATACTCATTGACTAATTTTAAACCTTACAGAAACTTATTGTAATCTTTGTATAGTTTGATCTAACACTTGTAACCATTTTCTTTGTTTTTGTATTATCTTTTTTCTAGGCTGTTAAAAATGAAGTGAATGTTCCCTGCTTGAAAAATTTTGTGGAGATGCTTTATCAGACTACTTTTGAACTGAGTTCCAGAAAGAAGCATTCATTGGTATTGAGAAACATTTCAAACCTTCATATATTTAATTAGGAGTTTTAGTAATTGATTTATGAATTTAGTTGGGTTTTTTTTAGTAGAGTTTTAAGAGAATTATAAAAATTGAAATTGTAAAATATCCAAAGGGTAACACAAGGGCATTTTTACCTATCTTCTCCTGCTCTTTTCAAAACTTTCTATTCTTAATTTTACTAGCTCTGTATTTGATAGGTTATTCAGACTTCATTCTAGGTATTTACCTGTCTTGACAGATGCTATAAATTATGTATTAGAATAAAGGAAAAGTTAAGTGTAGTCTCATATTAAACCATAAATTCCTTTATTTTACATTATAATAAATTATATTCTGAAGCATTTGATTATTTAGGAGCTGTTGTCTGTCTAATTACATCTTTTCTATTCAGAGATTTAAAGCATTTTTTTTCCATTTCACCATCCACTTCAGTAACTTTGAGGGGTTTTTCTGTAAATTTGTATGCAGCTTGGAGAAAGTTTGGAGAATTGGACAAATACTTGACCGCTTAAGATAGAGGTCTAATAATAATAAACACTGGTTGTGCCAGGCATTGAGCCAAGTGCTTTACATTCTTTGTCTTTAAGCCTCACAACCCTATAGCATGTGTGTGATGAGCATTCTCCACTTTACATGTTAGGAAAGTGAGGCTTCGAGCACTTTAACGTATCCTCCTGAAGTCACACACCTGATAAATAGAAAACTGCAACATTAATGCCGGTCTGTCCTCTGATCCCAGGGCCACTTTACTGGTTAGAGGAGGAATGGGTCTAGGGAGAAATAATAGCATATTTCTCACTTGGGGAGATGTGATAGATCAGGAAATTGTTCTTATAGAAAATCTGCCCTTTATCATTCTTTGTTAGATTACTCCCTGAGATCGTACTTTTTTAATTACAAATGGGAAAACTGCTAATAGAATTTTTTTTGTTTATGAGAATGAATGAAATATAATTTACAAGTCCAGTGCTTTTTCATTAAAATGTTATTCTCTTTCTTCTGTCTCCTATAGGCTCTATATCCATTAATTACCTGCCTTTTATGTGTCAGTCAAAAACAGTTTTTTTTAAATAACTGGCATATTTTCCTACAGAACTGTTTGTCACATTTAAAGGTAAGACTTAATCTCATTTCTGACCTGTAAATACTGACTGTAGTATATTCACTTATGCATATACATTGAACAGTATATAATAAAACTTTTAGTACTACAGTTCATTTGAATTGTGATACTTTAACATATTCCTTTTCTTATACATACTTCATTCCTTCTATAGGGAATCATGTTATAGACATGAATAAACTGTTGATTAAAAATTTAGTTGGTCTTAATGAATGCAAAACTATACATTTGTAATGATTGTTTATATTATCCTGGATCTAGCAATATTTGTTAATAAATAAATTCCTTTGGAATTTAAGAGTATTAGTTAATCTTATAAAACTCTCCAGATGCTTATTTTGCGTTTTCTCTTGAGAAAATTGAGTAATGTTGGCTCAAGTCTGAATAATATGAAAAAAGCCTCGATAATAAAATACCAGGTAAAAGCACATTTAGTGTTAAGTATGCCCAGCCAAATCTAAAAGTATGGTACTGGATCCACATAGATGTGAAAGCTCCTGAAATGATTCTGACTTGAATCAAGGGATAATTAATTGTTATTAACACTATTTGGCACATCTTTGTCCAGTCTCTTAGGATTAAAAACAAAACTGTGAGATAGAAGGATCATTATCTGCCCAGGATGCTCTGCTGGCAGAATCTAACAGGATCTTCTTTTCTTCTGTGGATAGGACCACAGTTAATACCTGACACAGAACGTGGGAATACTCCTCATCTGCATGTCATGTGAATGCTTGATTTGAATACCATTTTGATACATAAATGAATATATTTGAATATTTGCTTACATGTTATAGAAACACGCAGACATGGCATTTCATTTTCTGTTATTCCTCTAAGTTAGGGTTAAGACTGAAAAACTTATACTTGGAAGACAATGAAACCAAGGCACAGAGAGATTAAATGAGTTGTTTCTGACCCTACAGCTCATCGTGATATTGTGAGAAATAGGGCTGGCTTTTATTTCTCACTTCAGGATTGATTCACTGGACAACGTTATCCTATTTATCTTTTTTTTAATGATTTTACATATCATTTTGAAAAATACTTTGATTTCTTAGTAAGGTGTACTAAAATATGTCTTTGAAAAATATTTTTGGCTATTTTCCTCCTAGATATACATACACTGATGTTATTCATATTTGGGTGAGAATTGATATATTCTCTTTGCTCTGTTTATGAAAATTCCCAGGACCAATCAAGCTGGTTAAATTCTTTATGTCATGCAACCAGAAAATAAGTTTTATTTAAGTACATTATATTGTTTCTGTCCTTATTTTGATAATTCATACAGATTTAGGTACTGAAAGGGAATTGATCATTTTCTGGGTAGTATGATTCTTCAAACTTTTAATAACATATTTTAAGACACGCATTTAAGTGTTTCTGGAAGTTTGCTTTGTTTCATGACAATTCATACTTTTCTGTTGCTTGTTGGAATGTTTTTATATATATACGTTTGCACCTAACATATTTGCAGTTCTTTCGCAGTACTTTAACTTTTTTTTTTTTGGCTTAAGGCTTTCATTTAAAATGCTCTGTTTTCCTTGAACCCTTACCTCCTGTTAAATATTTCTGGCATATTGTCCATTTTCATTAATGGCTGTGTCAATCTGCCAGGCTGAAGGAGATAAGAGCCACTTAGCATGAATATTTGGAATATAGTTGTCTTGACCATTAACCTTTAACTTACATTAAGGCTCTATTCAGCAGAAATTTTATGACTTGGTTCCTGCTTGTTAAGTTTTAGATACTGTGGCTATGCTACATAGTTGAGGTAAGGAGTTGAGCATTCAGGGAAAAACTATGCTAATTATCTGTTGTGACAGGTATAATTTATTTGTTTTGTATACAGGAAAAATTGGTCCAAGATAAAGGTCTTACCTAAATTGATTTTGTTTTGAGATTCAGGTAATCTCTTGAGTTCAAAAAAATCTGTAACACTTTTCCGTTTATTAGACCTACTACTCCTTAAAATAGACTTTTATTAGTATTTATTATAGGCTACATTCTCTAAGTACAGTATCTCATTTAATTCTTACTATAACTGAGGCTGAAAGAAGATAAATAAGTAACCCAAGTTTAGGGAGCCAAAAAAGTGATAGAGATAGGATTTGCATCTAATCCATCCAGTTCAATAAAATTTGCTCTTTCTGGTCTACCATGTTACCTTTTAATGTACTATAAGGAATGTTGCTTTACTGAGTATTTTTAAAAATATTTTTGGCTATAATTCTGGGATAGTAAAAAGGCATTGTTCCCTAGACTCATAAGAATAAATATGATGCATTTTCAAGGCACTTTAAGATACCGCACAATTTTTTAAAAATTACCATACTAGTTTCTGAAGTTGGTGACCATGAAAAATGGGCATTAGTCTGTAGGTCCATAAATAGCATGAGAGAACATCAGTTTATTTTCACCGAAAGTGTTAAATCTGCTGTTTTTGTCCCAAACATAATTTGGTAGTTTCCCATTCCCCTATCTTTATGTCAAATAAGGTCATTATGTGAAAAATGATTTTAAAGTTTCTGAAGAATAATTGAGAGAGAGAGAGAGGAGTAAGAGTAGATGCCATGTAAAAATAATTTAGATTTTTTTTTCTAGAGTGTATGCTTATTTTCTTTTAAAAGTTGAAACTTATCTGAAATCAAATACAGTACTTTTAGAGGAAAAATTAGATAGTTAAAAGTTTATCTATTTTCTTTCAGTTTGAGTGTTGTAGATGTATCCCATGATGCCCAAATTATAGAATTTTTTTTCTTCAGTGATTCTAGCCACTGTCTTGGACATTTCAAATTTCTTCTAAATAGAGACCTTGGTGAAGAGCTGTCTTGTTTTGTGCTTATTTTCATCTAACATGCATGTGCTGCATCTCATGTTTATGTTTGCTGTCTCACATTGCTTTATTTAGATGCCATCTAACAACAGTATCAGAAAACAAATAGAAACACTCCAGGTGAGTCGTGTTGATGTTACAAAGTAAAATATTGCTTTATCTCCTTTAAGTGTGGCTTTTTTCCCCCTTTACCCATGGCTGCGTTGCATGTCCAACATATTTATTTAAGCTTGTTTCTCGTATTGTAAAAGAAGAGCAGCACACAGCAGGAACATTCTACCGAAAGTTTAATATTAATGTGGTCCCAAGAAGATGAATTTAAGAGAGAGAAGTGATACCAAATGTTGATTTTTAACCACAATCTTCAGTTTTAAAATATTCTGTTTAATTAAAATTAGCTGTTATAAATGATGCTTTTTATAAAATTTTCCAATGAAATTCAGGAGATAGTAACTCAGATTTTGAATATGATTTTGATACAACACTTTAAAACTACAATCCTACTGGTTTGAGTTTTAAACAAATCTTTTGTTGTTGTTCACAGTAGGAAAAAAAGGAAGAAACATTAAAATGATTGTTGCCAAAGAGCATATTTGCCTGACATCAAAACTGTATTATTTAAAATAGATAAGTAATAAGAACCTGCTGTTAAAAAAGGAAAGAAAGAAAGAAAAAAGAATAAAAAAGAACTGTATTATATGTTAATATTACTGGATTTTATTAATGTAATCTGATTATTCAAATTAGACCAAAATTGTAACTAGGGAAATACGTATCTTTGTTTAAGGATCGGATCAATTTAGGATGTTCTCATTAATCAGAGATATATAGCAGCATTGCAGTTACAGAATAAACAATTATATAATTTTTATCACTTTTTATCTTTTTTGGAATTGTTCATTACAAAATAAGTCTGCTTTGTAAAACATAGTAGTCCATCTTGGAAAGTTTGAAAATCAAAATTTTATTTCATGCCAGATACCTCAGCACATAAGATAATCCAAATACTTTATTAACAATTTATATGAGAAGAACTTTTATGTGGAATTGGACTTAAATATTTCTATTATATAATTTATTATATGTTAATTTGTAGTATTCATATTTTGAAAAGATAATTTAACTATGTGAAAGTATTATTTGGAGTGTACATAAAACTAATTGAACTCATATTTTGACATTTGAGACCTTGCATTTAAGTGATAGAAAAGAAAGTACTACAAAAAGCTTAGTTGTTATATTAGTAACATATATTGTGTGTAACATTATATGTTACTTTAGTTACATTAGTAACAAATTAATAGAAAACTACTTGGGGAGTGTATTTGAAATTTGGAATCGTGGGTTTGGCAGTAGAAGGAGAGACTGACTTTGAGACTCTGACCAGCTGAATAGTTGATACTCCATTCTGAATTATATCAAATTTTCATATACATAGATATGCAAAATTATATTTTCTAGTGGTTCTCTTTTTTAAAAACATGTCCAGTGATAATCTTGTTGCATTGCTTTTAATCATACATAGTAGATGTCTGTTATTCTGTAGTCTGAGAAAACATAAAATAGAATGGTAAATTACTTAGTATTTAAAAACTCCCTTTTGTTCATTGTTATATATAAAATAATTGTTTAACAATAAGAAATCTCTCAAACCAGATTAAATAAATGCTAATTTATAGCACTAAATGCATCCTACAACTAATTAACAGATGCATAAAGAGTTTCTCCTACTAAAGGTGATTATTAGCTAATTTTCAAAATTTACAATTAAATCTCATTACATGTCTCTTGTCATTTAAGAACTTCACTTTTTATAATAGCTAGTATGAAGAAAAGGTTTGCTGATCAAATTGCGATTGAAATGGATACTTTTCTGATTTTAAATAATAATGTTCTAATTCTAAATTAAAAAATTAAAGGTAAACACCTGACACTTACTGAACATTTAACATGTGTCAGGCAGTGTTCCAAGTGCTTTTCACATAATAACTCCCTTAATCTGTGAGGTAGGTACCGTGTTATCTCCATTTTAGAGCTGAGGAAACTGTTTCACCAACTGATCCAAGGATGGGGTTTGGCCAATCATTCCTAATTTCAGAGTCTGTGCTCTTAACCCACCATTCCATATTCCTTCTTTTAAGTATAATCACTCAATAATATTTTGCATTATTCCATAAGCGCAAACATCTATAACAACATTTGGTGTTATAAATTTTAACTGTGTATGAGCTGCAATGAATTATAGCAAAGATGAGCAGTCCTTTTATCATTATGTCAGTATTGTTGTGTGTCCCATTTACCATCAGGTAAGTTGAAGTGTGTATAATTTCAGAGTTCTTAGAGATACTAATAGTGTTTTGTTTTGAGAATATAAGGGATGGCTCAATTTCCTTATTTATAGTTGCTTTTGAGCTCTCTGTCCTTACCATATACCAAATATATACTTACATATTTAAACCTGTTTTAGATTGAATAAAGAAGGGAATGGAGAGGGTTTTTAGTTGTTGACAGAGAATATAATTGATCTTAAATTATTGCAAGTACTTTGATAAATAAGCTTATTTTTATTCTCTTTTGTTTCTAAACAGAATAAAGATCCTAAAATGTCTCGAGTTGCACTGGAATCTTTGTATAGATTGTTGTGGGTCTATGTAATTAGAATAAAATGTGAAAGCAACACTGTAACTCAAAGGTGAGTGCCTTTGTTTTAAAATAACATCTTGGTAAAAAATGCCACACTGATGAATTTTAGTTAACATTACAAATACCTTGAGGAGGAATATGAATTATCTTGACATATTATGAAGGATGGGAAGGATATTTTGCTAATGTTTTGTTGATTTCATTCTCTCATTATGACTTAATCTTTTTTCCCTACAGTCGTCTTATGAGCATAGTGTCAGCACTTTTCCCAAAAGGGTCACGTAGTGTGGTTCCTCGTGATACACCTCTCAATATATTTGTGAAGATTATTCAGTTCATTGCTCAGGTGAGTGCCTCACCTCATAATACCTATATACATGTAAATTGTAAGAGTAGGGGACAAAGTGAGAGAGTGGCATGGACATATATACACTACCAAACGTAAAATAGATAGCTAGTGGGAAGCAGCCGCATAGCACAGGGAGATCAGCTCAGTGCTTTGTGACCACCTAGAGGGGTGGGATAGGGAGGGTGGGAGGGGATATGGGGATATATGTATATGTATAGCTGATTCACTTTTTTATAAAGCAGAAACTAACACACCATTGTAAAGCAATTATACTCCAATAAAAATGTTAAAAAAAAAAGAGTAACTTAGAGTCATAGAATTTGTTACACATCTAAAAGCATGATAACAAAACATTTATTAATACTAAATAGTGAAAAATAAAAGTATGCTTTAAAAAGTAAAAACTAAATGATGCTAATGATTTTTGTGTGTGTGCAAAATACATTTAGATGATTGATCTACACACTTGGAAAGGAGACTCACAGGAGGAGACACTTAATTTAGGAAGAGTCAAGAAAATGTCTCATAATCCTCCGCTTGTCTATTTACTAATTAGTTCCTGAGTGTCTTGAAAGATTTTGGAATATTGTTTCCATAACCTGCATTAATCTAGGTTCTCAGGTAGAGACACTAGAGTTCGTGGTAGTTTGTTGAATCCAGAGGGGTCTTTTAAGGCGTAGAGGTCGTTCACAGAATCACTCATAGGACTGAAGAAACAGATTCTAGCTAAAATGGAAATCCAGAGGAAACTACACCATCGGGCTACCAAGGAAGCTGCTGCTCTGCCACAGTCAAAAACCTGCCAAATTAGGAAGTGCCCCAAGCGCTTCAGAATCATGTTTCCACCACAGTCCCCACCAGTAAAATAGATTCCTTTCTCCCTGTCCTCCCCCTCCTCCTCCCGTACCCCAGTTCCCAAGGGTCCCCATGAGTATATCACTTGACTGGGTCTCAGTCACATCCTGAAGCCTGTTGTCCAGAGGCATCCTGGGAAATATCATTTTAGCTTTCTAGCCTCTGCAGTAAAGGAAGGTTTATTTGAAGAGGATTAAATGGGGGCTGAGTAAGCAAATCCATGGCTCTGGTCACATTCTCTTTTGGGACATCAGCCCTGGAGAAGCATAGGTAGGGTTACCTTCTCAATTTGGGAAAAAAACTTTGGTTCCAGCATGTTTATTGAGTTCTCTTTGAACTAAAACTATGATAATGAAGATGACCCATAATGTAATTATTTTTGACAATGAAGAAATAAGGAATATTTAAATAAAACGAATACATTTCTATTTACGGGAGCACAGAATTAATGATAATTAGATAAGAATAAATGTGTCAATAAGATGAATGAAAGCAGATTGTGCTTTAGATCTGTTGAGAAAACTTTTGCTATTTGATTGCATCCCTTCCCCTAGGGTCGTACCCACTCCCTTTGCTTAATCGCCTCACACCAACACTCCTCCAGAACTATAGAGCTCCTCTCAAACATCAGTTACTCTCAGTTAACTTTTCTTTCCTTGGAGATTACCTTCCTGGAGCCCTGTTCTTTCTGTCCCAGTATGAACTCCCTGCTCTCCAGGCCTGCCTCATTGCTGTCGTCATGGGACTTGCTTTTATCATTATTTTGGGAATTCCTTCACTTAGGTCTTGAATATGAGTTTGGCAAATGCGTGTTTAAAACTTCTATCCTGCTGGTTTGGCTATTAAACCAATCATTTGATAATTAAATCATGTATCTATAATCATATACTTTTAACATTAATTCATATACATTTTTCTTTTGTCCAACTAGATTCAGGAACTTCTTGTGGACACAGACCTGTATTGTTGCCATTATTTGTATAATTCTTTTTTTTTTTTTTTAATGAATTAATTTATTTATTTTTGGCTGCATTGGGTCTTCGTTTCTGTGCAAGGGCTTTCTCCAGTTGCGGCGAGCGGGGGCCACTCTTCATCGCGGTGCGCGGGCCTCTTACTATCGTGGCCTCTCTTGTTGAGGACCACAGGCTCCAGACTAGCAGGCTCAGTAGTTGTGGCGCACGGGCTTAGTTACTCCGCGGCATGTGGGATCTTCCCAGACCAGGGCTCGAACCCGTGTCTCCTGCATTGGCAGGCAGATTCTCAACCACTGCGCCACCAGGGAAGCCCTATAATTCTTAACATGATACTTAACTTATACAGGCAGACCCTTGTTTTATTGCACTTTGCTTTATTGTGCTTTGCAGATACTGCCTTTTTTTACAAACTGAAGGTTTGTGGCAACTCTGTGTTGTTAGATGATGTTTAGTGTTTTTTAAGCAATAAAGTATTGTTTAGTTAAGGTTGTACATTGTTTTCTTAGGCATAATGCTGTTGTACGGTTAATAGACTACAGTATAGTGTAAACATAACTTTTATATGCACTGGGAAACCAGAAAATTTGTGTGACCTGCTTTATTCCAATTTTGCTTTATTGCAGTCTGGAACAAAACCCACATTATCTCCAAGGTATGCCCATAGCAGTAGAAAGTTATAAGGATTTATTGTTTTTTTTTTTCTCTAGGAACGTTTGGATTTTGCAATGAAAGAAATAATATTTGATCTTCTCAGTGTTGGAAAATCTACCAAAACTTTCACCATTAATCCAGAGGTAAAAAAATTATAATGTAGTAATTTACTATCCTATACAATTAAAAAAAAATTTTTTTTAAGCACAATTTCTGGAATCAGAACTCTTAGGCTCACACCTCTAGTTAAAGACAAATTAAGATAAATGTTATTTCCTACTTCTTTGGCCTTGTTATTACCTTGTAAACTGCTACTCATCCTTTAGATATAAAATTTTCAGATTATTTAAGAATATTTTTTGAAGTAATTGCATATTGGAATTTAATGACACTGGAGAATGTAAAAAGACAAAATAAGTGTTATATTTTCTCTTATTTCTTTTAAATTACTGTGCTGGTCCTCCTCATAATCAAATCCTAAGATATATATTTATGTAGTTAATAAATGAGCTCAAAACTTAATGAAGCTTTTTATTTGTAGGATTTTTAAGATAGGTTAATAATTATTTCCAAATTTTTAAAGTGAACAGAAAAGACTTTTTTTGTTTTAATTGTTTCTTTTTTTTTTTTTTTTTTTTTTTTTTTTTTGCGGTACGCGGGCCTCTCACTGTTGTGGCCTCTCCCGTTGCGGAGCACAGGCTCCGGACGTGCAGACTCAGCGGCCATGGCTCACAGGCCTAGCCACTCCGCGGCATGTGGGATCTTCCCGGACCAGGGCACGAACCCGTGTCCCCTGCATCGGCAGGCGGACTCTCAACCACTGCGCCACCAGGGAAGCCCAGAAAAGACTTTTTATAGATGATATGCTTAACCTGGTTCTCAGCAACAAAAATAACATAATGAAAGACGTTTTCTTGATCATCCGTTTTCAAAAATATTCTCTTCATTGAACAAGTTTATTTCTGAACTTAAGTTTTTACCTCACTGAAACGCTCATACTAAGAGTAGAAAAAATGTCAATTGTGCCGTTTTATTTATTATTTGTTTATTTTTAAATTAATTAATTAATTTATGTATTTTTGGCTTGTTGGGTCTTCGTTTCTGTGCGAGGGCTTTCTTTAGTTGTAGCGAGCGGGGGCCACTCTTCATTGCAGTGATCAGGCCTCTCACTGTTGCGACCTCTCTTGTTGCGGAGCACAGGCTTCAGGCGCGCAGGCTCAGTAGTCGTGGCTCACGGACCTAGTTGCTCCGCAGCATGTGAGATCTTCCCAGACCAGGGCTCAAACCCATGTCCCCTGCATTGGCAGGCAGATTCTCAACCACTGTGCCACCAGGGAACCTCAATTGTGCCGTTTTGTTGTTGTTGTTTTTCTACAGGCTTACTTTATTAGGATTTTCTTCAATCTGTATTTTCTTTTCAGGAGCTTGTGAGAGTTAGTTTAGTTAAAGCCAGATAAAATTATCTATTAATCCACTTAATCAAATCAAGCAAATTGCAATACACTGAAAGAATGAATAAGTGAGGACACCTCTATAAACCACAGTACATTGTGGAATTTTCCCACTCCCTTCAAGATGTCTTCTATGACTATGTGAAATGACCATCTGATATTAGACTAATATCACCAGTATTATGTCATATGTAAAGAGGGGTAAATCTTAAAACCTTGATCTTATTTAGATAAAAATATATATAAACGAAAATTTTATTTTCTCCCTGTATTCCAGTGAACCATCTTACACACCCACTGGGATGCATATACCCATTTTAGAGACCACTGGTGTAGGTCATAACTAATGACAGCTTGGGCTGAGATGGTGTGGTGTGGATAGAGAGAAGATCATTTACTGAGAAAAGAAACACTGAGAAGATACTGAGTTTGGCGGGGAAGAGGGCATTTGGTTTGAACATGGCAAATCTGAGGCATCTTTCTGACATCCAAGTAGAAGTGTCAAATTAGTCTGAGGGTCCAAGTTCAGAGGAGAAGTAAGGCTTAAAATTAGCAGGCGATCTGGTATGGGTGGTAGTTGAAGCCATGTAAATACATGAAATTACTTTCGGAGAGAATACATAATGATAGGAAAAGGCAGCCTAGGAACTTGCCTTGAAGCAGTCTAACATTTAATATTCAGATAAAGGAGGGTAAATTTGAAATGTGGACAGAGATGAACCAGTCAGCAGTGGCACAGATGTATCCAAGGAAGGGAGGGTTTCAGGGAAGAAGGAATATTTGACAGTGTCCCATGCTGCTGAAAAGTCAAATAGGATGCAGGAAAAATGCCCACTGTTTTGAGCAGTACTGTCACTGATGAGTGAGAGGGAAGTATTACGGGGAGGGCTCATTGCATTAAGATATTTGAGTATAGTTAACAGGAGTCAGATATATTCAGTTAAAAGGGAAATGTTGAAGATGCAAGAAAGAGAAGGGATAAATTGATAGTGTAATTTCCTGATAATGTAAGAGCAGATGGGATTCTAATAACTAGGAATACCAGCACCCCTCGACTGTAATAGGAGCAAAGTAGAGGAAGAAGAGGTGCAGATATAAGTAGATCAGTGTGTTTTGTAGTGAGAGATTGAGGAAGGTTGATGGTTTTTTTCTGACTGTGAAGTGGGTGACAGATCATCTGCTTATAGAGGGGAGAGTATGGTATCACGGTGTAGGAGAGTTGAGGAAGGGATGGAAGAGGTTTGAAATAAGCTAGAAAATAAGAGAGCCAGTTGACCTCATAAATGAATGGGTGGCACTTGGGAATTTGGTATTAGAGCAAACTGCAGTGCCTGGGCTAGTTTAAAAAAATGTTAGACAGAAAGGTTTGTGTTTCTTCTGTCCTCCTTCCTCCCATCCCCCAGTGTTATTTGATGAGATATTTTTAGCATGAAAAAAAAGGAATTTTCTGACACTCTGACTTCTTTATTTTGAAACTTTTTTCTCTGAAGAGAATGAACATAGGCCTCAGAGTCTTCCTTGTAATAGCGGACAGTTTGCAGCAGAAAGATGGTGAGCCGCCAATGCCAACAACAGGAGTTATTCTTCCCTCAGGAAACACTCTGCGTGTAAAGAAAATTTTTCTCAATAAAACCTTGACAGATGAAGAGGCAAAAGTCATAGGTTAGTGTTAACTGGAATAAGTAAATAATACAGTTTTAATATTCTTTTGTGAAAGGTTATGATCAAATCTAAAATGTATATTATTGCCTGTGTAAATGCATGCATACATGTATATATTTGCCTATGAAAGTATATATTTGCCTGGTTATTCCAGTGTACAGAGTGATTCAAAAATGAATACATTTTTTAATAATATCCATAAGTTGTTATGTTAAAAGTCTTCTGGTTAAGTATTTTCTCACATGATACTACTATTCACTGCATTTTGTCCTTCCTTCAAATTAATTTCAGTTGTGTGCATAATTTTTACACATTTTCTCCAATATACTGAAGCAAATTCTCAGGGAGAATAGTATGTCAAAGTCAGAACTCCTTCCTTTGTAACAGAAATAAGCTAATGTAATTTAAAGGTTGATAGGCTTTTATTTTTTTACAGAAAATAATTGTAACTATTCTTTATCTAATTTTTGACATTTTATAACTGTGAAGTTCCCCCCCGCCCCCCCAGGAATGTCTGTTTACTACCCTCAAGTGAGAAAAGCGTTAGACAGCATTCTCAGACATTTGGACAAAGAAGTTGGGAGACCAATGTGTATGACTAGTGTGCAGATGTCTAATAAGGAGCCTGAAGATATGATTACGTATGTAGTCAATTATTTCTCTTCATTGCTATTTCAGTTTTCATAAGTAAAGTGGGTCGATTCTTGCTTGTTTCCTTCCTTGTTTCCTTCCTTTCTCTTCTGGATTTAGCCCCTATTGCCATCTGCGACAGCTTTTAATACAGCGATTCCTCCCACAGGCTCAGTTTTACTCTTTAAAGTGCTGTCAAACCAGTACAGATAGCAAAAGTCATCCTGGATCCGTCCAGTTTGTTGTCAGTGATGAGGCCTTATACTTATTCTGTGAGTGAGAGATAAATGCTAGTGACCCCAGATGTGTGTGGACATGGTTGGTTTATTAAGTCAAACAAATGCTCTTATTTCCAGAGCCTTGTTCAACAAAAAAAGAAAACCTGAAAATCTCCTGGGAACTTAGGGTACAGAGGGGAATAATGTATGAGTGGCTTTTTCTGTGAGAAACTGTACCTCATCTCACCCCCATCTCACTGCCAACACTGCTTGTCAACCCATGTTTTTTTCCCTTATTGTTAGGGACTTCCTCCTCAGGAAGATATGTTTTATGGCAATAACTTCTTTTACTTGCTAGGAAGTATCTACATATTCTTTATAAGTGGACTTTTTTTTAAGGTGTTAGTATCTGCATTGTACATCTTAGATAACCAAATTGGATATTGGATCTCTCAATTAATGCATAGTTACTATATACTAGAAAATGTTAATATCTCTGAGAGTTTCTCTAATGCGAAGTTTTTTTTTCCTGCATTACTTCCTCTGGGAAGTCTTCATCCTTTTTGTCACACTTTCCTCATTTCTGCCTGTAAATTTGCCCTCACTGAGTTCCTCTGGCTGCGTATGTAGTGTCTTCAGTGACAGCAGTGTCAGCATTCCCCGGTCAGCTAGTCCTCTGTAACTCCATTAATGTTTGATTCATATTGGGTTGACCAAAAAGTTCATTTGGGTTTTTCCATAAGATGTTACAGAAAAACCCAAACAAGCTTTTTGGCCAACCCAATATTTCACTTCCAGTATTCACTTTTCCTTTCTTTGCTGTACTTTAATCTTCGTTGGCCAGTTTCCTCTTTTGATTATCCATTTTTGTCAAATGCCACCTGAGTTTACCCCTGGAGGCAAGGGATCAACACAACTACATAATTTGCCATGTATGTGTGAACCAAATAACAGATGTGCAGTGGCCAATCACGACAGACTTTGAAAAAATTAATGTGATTAAATCACTGGTTATGATACACATCTGTTTTTTACGTCCTGATTTGTGCACTGAGGAGCTAATAGGGAAGCTTGGCTACACAATTACTTACAGTTGATGGTAATGGAAAATTGAACCACATTGTTGGAGACTTGTATTATTTAACTAAATTGTGGTAACTGAAATTCATGCATGTTGGAACCAAGCTGAGAAAACTCACTGTATATAAAATCACTAAAAGTAACTAGTAGGTCCATTGCCATGATAATGGATACTGAGCCGAAAACTCTTAAAACATCCAAATTCTTGTTTATATAAGAATTATTTTATTGGGCCAATTGAAGAATAATTTGAGTAAAATAAATTAACAGCTTCCCCTTGAAATGTAGACCAAAATAAAAACCAGTATCTAGAAGGTTAGATATTTAAAATAAATAAAATCATTGAATAACTAGGGGAAAATACAGAAGAATTAAATTGTATCAAGCCTCTGGAGGAACCAGGATTTTCAAAACTTCACATATTTTATTACATAAAAATTTAAAATATGTGTGTGTGTGTGTGTGTACATTCTGAAGTAAAATAAGAAGACAAGAAAAAACAACTCCAACAGTAGTATATGAGAATGTCTGTTTTCTAAAACCCTTGTTAGTATATGATATTAAGAGAAAGAAAAAATTTTGTTGATTTTATAGACCCCCCCAAATAACTAATATTTGGTTATTTAATGTCAATTTTATTATTTTAATAATTAAATATTATCAAAGGTTAAATATTATATATTTAATTCTATTTGAAACCATTATAATATAAATAATTTACTTAAATAATACTTATTATTTAAACATAATAGTTGTTATACTTGTTTTCAATTACTGAAAACCTTTTTTGCTGGCTACCTGTGTTTTTTTCCTGACTTATCCATATATTCTTTTCTGCATTTATAAACTGATAATTATTTACTGGATTTGTATATGCTCTTTTTATAATAAATACATTAAACTTTTAGAGGTGGGCTCATTTTCTGTAATAATTTTTCCAAGTTTGCTTTTATTGTCTGGTGTATGTAAGATTCTTCTTATTAAGTCCTCTTGTGATCTGTTTTTCAGGGGGGAAAGAAAACCCAAAATTGATTTGTTTAGAACTTGTATTGCTGCTATTCCAAGGTTGATTCCTGACGGTATGAGCAGAACTGACCTCATTGAATTGTTAGCAAGGTAAATGAGAATTACTGTTTGTCAGGTTACCTTTTATCTCTTTAAATCTCTTTAAATTTCTAATGCACCCCTGTTACTATTATCACTAAAAAAGTAGTGATAAAGACATTTTTCATCCTTTATTTGATAACTTTCTAAACTCCCATTTTGTCTTTTACGTTTTGTTAACACTTTCTCCTCATTCATTTTTTGTTGTTGTTGTTGATGAAATTTAATCTCAAGATGTATTTAATTACTTTTATTTAATTTCATGGCAGAGAGGTCAAAGCCTTTCTTTCCCCAGGGAATGAGAGCAACGAATGACCTGATATCCTAAATGTGATATCCTAAAAGTATCTTTTTTTTTTAACATCTTTATTAGAGTATAATTACTTTACAATGTTTTGTTAGTTTCTGCTGTATAACAAAGTGAATCAGCTATACGTATACATATATCCCCACATCCCCTCCCTCTTGTGTCTCCCTCCCACCCTCCCTATCCCACCCCTCTAGGTGGTCACAGAGCACCGAGCTGATCTCCCTGTGCTATGGGGCTGCTTCCCACTAGCTATCTGTTTTACATTTGGTAGTGTATATAAGTCTATGTCACTCTCTCACTTTGTCCCAGCTTACCCTTCCCACTCCCTGTGTCCTCAAGTCCATTCTCCAGTAGGTCTGCATCTTTATTCCTGTCCTGCCCCTAGGTTCTTCAGAACCACTTTTTTTTTTTTTTTAGATTCCATATATATGTATTAGTATACAGTATTTATTTTTCTCTTTCTGACTTACTTCACTCTGTATGACAGACTCTAGGTCCATCCACCTCACTACAAATAACTCGATTTCGTTTATTTTTATCACTGAGTAATATTCCATTGTACATATGTGCCACATCTTCTTTATCTATTCATCTGTCAGTGGACACTTGGGTTGCTTCCATGCCTTGGCTATTGGAAATAGTGCTGCAGTGAACATTGGGGTGCATGTGTCTTTTTGAATTATGGTTTTCTCTTGGTATATGCCCAGTGGTGGGATTGCTGGGTCGTATGGTAGTTCTATTTTTAGTTTTTTAAGGAACCTCCATGCTGTTCTCCATAATGGCTGTATCAATTTACATTCCCACCAGCAGTCCTCACTCATTTTTTTTTTTTTTTTTTTTTGGTTTTTTTGGCAGTACGCGGGCCTCGCACTGTTGTGGCCTCTCCCGTTGCAGAGCACAGGCTCCGGATGCGCAGGCTCAGCGGCCATGGCTCACGGGCCTAGCCGCTCCGCGGCATGTGGGATCTTCCTGGACCGGGGCACGAGCCCGTGTCCCCTGCATTGGCAGGCGGACTCTCAACCACTGCGCCACCAGGGAAGCCCCCTCACTCATTTTTTAACTGTTAAAGTTCTTCTGGATTCCCCTATAAATCCTTTTTTTTTCTTTTTTTTTTTTTTTTTGCGGTACACGGGCCTCTCACTGTTATGGCCTCTCCCGTTGCGGAGCACAGGCTCCGGACGCGCAGGCTCAGCGGCCATGGCTCACGGGCCCAGCCGCTCCGCGGCATGTGGGATCTTCCTGGACCAGGGCACGAACCCGTGTCCCCTGCATTGGCAGGCGGACTCTCAACCACTGCGCCACCAGGGAAGCCCTGTGGCATACTTTTTAATACACCTGCTTTTCTTTATTCATTCAAGCTCTTTCTAACTCTGATGCGTTTGTCATGATGGTCAATCATGAAAATAATACTCTACAGCCCCAAACAGAAACTCATATTCGTATAGCATTGTATATTGGTAGCTTCACTGCTGTAGCCATGTTTTATGATTTTCTTGTTTATCATTCTCTTAAGTTCCATTAAAATCCTTTAACTAATATTAATTCATGTCCTCATATTGTATTGATGTCTTTAAAAGGTAATTATATATAGCCTCTCCTATAATTTATTTAGACTTAAACTCTTGAAGACCTTATGGGTTAGTTTGACACTTTTTTTTTTCATTTTCTTTCTATGCATACCCCATTTATGAAGTTACTCCTAAATTTATTCTCATTCTCACTGTCAAGAATTATTTCTGTTAAACTGATTCCATCTTGATTTGTTGCATTTCTTTCTCCACAATCAGCCGTCTTATGTTTAACTGTAACCTCAGCAGCATGAAAGGAATGATAGAGATAAATCATGTCCTTTCCAGTAAAGGACTAAATAAATATGAGCTAGCGCTAAGGTATTATATGATTGGACGTAATTTTTGATTGATTATAGGATAACATGGCATTTTAAGGATTAAAGAATTTTTTAATGTAATTCTGATTTGTCAATCTGTGTTTTCTAAAGTACAGCATTTGAATTATGATTAAACTTATTATTCTGAATTATAGTACAAGTACCAACTAATATTAGTAGATTGATGTGTGAATTTAAATAAATGAATATAGTTTAGCATAAGGATGAATATAGCACAAAAAGTGAACATTGGTTCCTATCTTCTTCTTATGAACCAACTGAGAGGGTATATTTTTTAAATTCTTAGTTTTACGTTTTAGATGATAAAACTCTTTGGAAGGTTTTTGAGGTTTGCTAATGGAATTTTGTTCTTGGTAGGCTCACAATTCATATGGATGAAGAACTACGTGCTCTGGCTTTCAATACTCTGCAGGCACTAATGCTTGATTTTCCAGATTGGCGGGAGGATGTTCTTTCAGGATTTGTTTATTTTATTGTTCGTGAAGTGACTGATGTCCATCCCACGCTTCTTGATAATGCCGTAAAGATGTTGGTGCAATTAATAAATCAGTGGAAACAAGCAAGCCAAATGCATAACAAAAACCAGAACTCACAGGTACCAAACTCTTTTGTAGTGTCTCTTTGTATGTGGTCAGTGGTAGATGACCAATGATGATGTTAAAACATACTGACTTTCTCAAAAACTAAAAGTTTTATTAGTTTTACTTCCTTTCAAAGTATTTGTAATCCCTTAAGTAGAACTTTCCTATAGTTTATATATTAAATACATAACATTTGCGTGTCCAACCTTTCCAACTTTCTTTCTTTGGTAATAATTATTTTTAGTTTTTATTTTTATTTATTTATTTAAAAAAATATATATTTATTTATTTATTGGCCGCATTGGGTCTTTGTTGCTGCACACAGGCTTTTCTCTCTAGTTGCGGCGAGTGGGGGCTACTCTTCGTTGCGGTGCGTGGGCTTCTCGTTGCGATGGCTTCTCATGTTGTGGAGCACAGGCTCTAGGTGTGTGGGCTTCAGTAGTTGTGGCACACAGGCTCAGTCGTTATGGCTCGCAGGCTCTAGGGCGCATGGGCTTCAGTAGTTGTGGCACGTGGGCTCAATAGTTGTCGCTCGCGGGCTCTAGGACGCGTGGGCTTCAGTAGTTGTGGTGCACGGGCTCAGTGGTTGTGGCACATGGGCTCAGTAGTTGTGGCTCGCAGGCCCTAGAGCGCAGGCTCAGTAGTTGTGGCGAATGGGCTTTGTTGCTCTGCGGCATGTGAGATCTTCCTGGACCAGGGCTTGAACCCGTGTTCCCTGCATTGGGAGATGGATTCTTAATCACTGAGCCACCAGGGAAGTCCCGGTAATAATTATTTTTAAATGAACATAGAAACTAGAGGCAATTCTAGCTCACATTTAGGTTGTTTCCAATATATTTAAAGCTGATATAATAAAAAATTTTGGTAGCCTTTCAGTTGAGTTATTTGATTGTTTTATCAAAGGCACCAGTCCCCATTTTACATATACAGTATGTGTGCTTCTTAACCCTAAAAGGTGCTCAAATTATTGATTTGTGATAATGTGTTAAGTCATAGAATCTTGGAATATTAGAGCTGGATCATCTAAGCCAACCCAGCTTCTCAACCTTTAAAGAGCCTACAAATCACAGGGGCCTGAGAATCTCTCTTTTTAATGAGCTCCTAGGTGATGCCACGTTGCTGGTCCACACTTTGAGTACAAAGGATACCATCCAATCCCCTCATTTTCCATATAGAAATGTTAGGCCAGTAGTGACTTTAAGTGTCAGCTCTAAGGCTTTTACCAAGTAGCCAGAGAGTGATAGAACTTAGGTACAGAATTCCTGTTTAGACTGCCAATTAAATGCTTTTTTCACTATGTGACTATGACATTTTTATAAATTAAATGTTATTTAAATTTCTTGAGCTGAGACAGACCTATAGCCATCATTTTTATGATTTGCTTTACTCTTTAGTAATTGTTTTACTAGAATGTCTATACATACATATATTTTTTAACTTCTGTTTATTTTTCAAGCATGGTGTGGTTAATGGAGCTTCTCATCCCCCTCCTCTGGAAAGGAGCCCGTATTCCAATGTATTCCATGTGGTTGAAGGGTTTGCACTTGTCACTCTCTGTAGCAGTCGACCTGCCACTAGGAGATTAGCTGTCAGTGTCCTTAGAGAAATACGGGCTTTATTTGCACTTTTGGAAATACCTAAGGTAAGATTTAGATATCTCATCCAGCTATCTAATGAAAGTACTTAAAAACTCCTTTTGTCCATCCTTATTCCATTTCTGTTTTTACTGTGCAGGGATAATTTACTTTATAACAAGATCTTTTTGACAGGGTCTAAGGTCACCCACCTGCCCTCGATTCCATTTGTAACAAATAGGGCTAAAGTGAGTTTTAATGTTTACCTAGGTTTGACGGCTTTTCTGAAACATTCCTAAACTTTTTTAGACGTGTGATGTCTTTTTTATAGGGTGATGATGAATTAGCCATAGATGTGATGGACAGGCTGAGCCCATCCATTCTTGAGAGCTTCATCCATCTCACTGGGGCCGATCAGGTAACTTTAATGATTTTGTGCTATTCAGTCGTGTTTTGGAACTTAAGACATACATACATACATGAGTTTCTTTTACAAATGTCATGCATTAGAAAGTATTTTTGAAAATGGTAAAGTGCTTTGAAAATAAAAAATACTTTTAAAAAAGTGGCATACACACACACAAAGTGGCACTAGTTTATGCTATGGTTAGTACTCTTCCCACAGAAATAAAAATATTTTATCTTTGTAAAATTCCAACCATTCCAGTCTAAAAAGTTTCACTTAAATCTGAAGCTGCTATCGACTATTGTTTGCTATTTATTACAGTATATAATATTCTTGACCTATATATGCTGGTTAAAAGGCTGTGGAGAAAATTTTTGTTGAAATTCGAAGCAAAAAATTGTGCTGTGCACCTTCAGTAAGTGTATTTGTTTGCTTTGCCACGTAAATTTAAGTGCATAGAGTAAATATATAGTATTTTATGCCTGAGTCATATGTAATTTGACTCATTAAAATGAAGAAAAACACTTTGTCAACACATACATAAGAAAGCTGATGCCAACTTTCTTAGTTTGGCTTGGGGGAAGAAAAGGTCATATATCAAGATTTCAAAACTGATGTAAGAATAACCATCACACTTTACTACTTGAAATTATTTTCTTCCCGTTTGGGAATACCTGGACAAGAGGTTTCTGTGCTTTCCACATAACACTTGGCTCTCATACCTCACAAGTTATATGTAACCAAGAGAGATATTAATAAAATTTTATAAACCTAAGAGATGGCTATAAATCTGTGCAATTTAAAGCATTCTGTTTTAGATTATTAACCATAAATTGAGAAATGGATGGCTCTCTAGTGCCTAAAACAGTGCCTGACTCGGAGCGGGTACTTTATGAATATCTGTTGGATGATCGAGTGAATTGGGCCTCTGTTCAGTTTAAGACTCCGGTTTTTGTTGTTGTTTTGTTGTCATTGTTGTTGTTTGAATCATAAGTAATTTGCTCTTAAGGTAAGTCTTTATCTCTTCAGTATAAGAGCTTTGAATATTATTGAGCAAATATTTGAGAATATGTACCTCTGGAGAGGAGCCCATTTCCCCGTCTGTTCCACTTATGCTTATATAGGGCACATCAGCATGAAAATTAATGGTTCATTTTTGAGTTCTCTAGCAGCTTCAGTATGCCCATGAAAGCTGCATATTCATACATGAATTACATAAGTAGTGGTTCTTAAACTTTTTGGTTTATGGATCTTTTTTGAGACTAACACAAACTATGGAATCTCTCTCCAGAAAATTACATGTACACATGTGCACAAAACAGCTTATATGCAGTTTCAGGAATTCTCTGCTCATATTACCCCTGTTTAAGAACCTCTGTTCTAGAAACTAGCAATAAGCCACTTATAGTTAGAAGCAATTTATATGGCAAAACTTTGAAAGTTGTTGAAATATACAATAATCAATTGGTTTGTTTTTTTTTTCTCTGCATAGACTACTTTGCTGTATTGCCCTAGCTCAATAGATTTACAGACATTAGCAGAATGGAACTCTTCTCCTATTAGCCACCAGTTTGATGTGATTAGTCCATCGCACATATGGATATTTGCACATGTGACCCAAGGCCAAGATCCATGGATTATAAGTCTCTCCAGTTTTTTAAAGCAAGAAAACCTTCCAAAACACTGCCCTACAGCTGTGAGCTATGCTTGGATGTTTGCATACACAAGACTTCAGTTGTTATCCCCACAAGTTGATATAAAGTAAGTTGTTTTTCTAGTGCAAGTTTTAAAATGTATAGACTGTCAGCCTTCATAAGGTATGCATTTGAAAAGTTCTACAAATTGGAAATCCCATAAATAACATGCCATAACATACTGGTATGTGAAGAAGGGAGATGAAAGTTGTAAAGGATCCAGTCTCATTATCCTTTCATTCTTTTTTTATAATTTGGTCTCACCAATTTGTAATCGTTCATTTACTTAATAACACACTGCTTGGTATGTAGTTTGTATCCAGTGAATGAAAGAATTAATGAGGAAATCATCCGAAGATGAATATGGATGCGAGTATAGATGAGTTTGTAGATAAAGGGTGAGAAGTGAAGGGAAACCGAGTTCAGTGACCTTACTTTTCCTGACAACATTGTAAGGAAGGCCGTCCACTGTTAGGGATTCGTGATAATGACTTTGGTTGTAGTTCTGAGGATAATGGTAAAGAGTTGGAGTAACTGGTGATGTGATGGAGAGTTGACCAAGGCTTTATAACTGCAGGTTAGTCTTGCTCTTAAATTTTAAAGAGAATTTATTTGAGTTAGAGTTCCTGATTTCACCTTATCCAGTATGCCATTGATCAGATTGCATGGCATGAGTCCTCCTATCATATAACTTGACCATATAAACCCAACACCTAGATAAACTTAACACCTTCAGCTCATATTTAAGCCTGCACAAACCTGGCTCCTCCAGTCTGTACTTTCTCCCTTACTTTCTATCAATGCTATCCATGTACTTTATGTTGGAACCAAAATAAACCTCTCAGAGTTCACTGAATGTGGTCTGCAGTGTCTATTCCGTGAGCTTTTGTTCACATGAACCTAGAATGCCTTTTGTTTTCTTTATGCCCTGCCCATATCTGATGCATCGCAAATTCCACCTTATTTTTAAAGCCTTCTCTTATATCTCCAACCCAGAGTAATTATTCCTTCTTTTACATTTGTGTGTATCTATATATACATATATATATATATAAACATATATATATACACACACATATATTTTTTGTTTTTGTTTTTACTGTTTATATATATATATATATACACACACACACACATGTTAATTATATATCTATGTAGATTCTCAGGTATTGTGTATTGGATGCTGGTTTTTTAAAGAAGATTGACACTTGCCACCTTGCGTAACATTTATGAACTTATTTAGTCTCCTTTATTACCATATTTTAAATTATAAGCCCCTCTCCTACCACCATTCTCTATATCCCCTTTCTGCTCTATTTTTCTTCATCAAACTTAGTGCCATCTGACATTGTTTTATTTTTCTATTATATATCTCCCCTAGCACACATGATGGCAGTGATTTTTTTTTTAAGCAGGTTTCTGTTTCTGTTTTTTTTTTTACTGTTGTCACAGTGCTCTGAACATTTTTAAGATACTGAGAAACTATTGACGAATCAGTGAAATGATACGTATTACTTATCAATAGATTATAAATCTGTTGAAGGTGAGGAATAAAACTTAGTATTTTCGCTGTCTTTGTTTTACTCTCAGTCCTTAATCCCAACAGAATTTTTGGTATTTGGAAAGATTTATGGAATTGTTCCAGAATATTTTATTGGTCTAATCTCTCAAAACAGAAATTTGATAGAAGCCTTAAAAATGTAGATACTTTAGGGGAGGGGAAGGGTAAGCTGGGACAAAGTGAGAGAGTGGCATGGACATATATACACTACCAAATGTAAAACCGATAGCTCGTGGGAAGCAGCCGCATAGCACAGGGAGATCAGCTTGGTGCTTTGTGACCACCTGGAGGGGTGGGATAGGGAGGGTGGGAGGGAGGGAGACGCAAGAGGGAAGAGATATGGGGATATAAGTATATGTATAACTGATTCACTTTGTTATAAAGCAGAAACTAACATACCATTGTAAAGCAGTTATACTCCAATAAAGATGTTAAAAAAAATGTAGATATTCTTTGACTCTGCAATTCCATTTTCAGGAATTTACTCAAGAAAATAATAAAACATTTATTATAATTAAGCATATATCCAAATGTATAGTGTTGTGTATAATAGGGAAAAATTACTATTAGCTAAAATATCTGACAGTGAAAGTGTGGCTGTATAAATCATGATAATCTCTATGATATAACATATGGTCATCAAAAATGATGTCATAGAAGTATATTAATTTACATGGAAGATGTTTATATATGTTAAGTATAAAAAGCATGTACAAAACAAATGAAACAACATTCAATTTTTATAAATTAAAGAGATGTATTTATGCCTTTATTTTAATGTATATGAATTGAAGATATGTAGAAGACGTACAGTGCATATTTTGGCATAGGATTAAAGGTGATTTTCATTTTGTTTTCACTTTTTTTCCCTACATTGAGCATGTATAACAAGTTATAAAATGTGACCTGATAAAATATTAACTGTACTCACAGAAATAATAGATTAGGTTAAAATGATCCTATAATGTGTTTTATTTTTCAGTCTAATATTTTATTCATTATATCTTATTCCACCAGGATTCAGTGGTAGTAATAAAAACTTTATGCTAACCATCTCCCCTAAATTGATAGAAATTTAGCTTTAGTTTTAAAAAAACTTTTCAAAACATGTATTATTTATGTCTACCTGTTTTTCTTCTTCTTTTTTTCAGTAGCCCCATCAATGCTAAGAAAGTAAATACTACCACAAGCAGTGACTCATACATGGGCCTGTGGAGAAACTACCTGATTCTTTGCTGCAGTGCAGCGACTTCCACGGCATCTTCAACATCTGCGGGTTCCGTGAGGTGCTCTCCTCCTGAGACGCTGGCGTCCACCCCTGATAGTGGCTACAGCATTGATTCTAAAGTAAGTTTTCCGCACCTGCCGCTGAATCCAAATGGCAGCATAAAAATAATGTTTTAAAATTTCTTTTTCAGGACAATAAAATAACTTGGTTGAAAAGTGTATTAGTTACTTGGGCTAATACTGAAAATAGTTCAAGAAATCCCATTACTATTTTTATGGATTCTTAGTTGGAATCAATAATGCATAAAGTTTTTCTTTTAGAATTTCCCTGGATTATGTAGGGGTACAAATAACTTGATAAGAATAGTGACATAGTCTTCATGATATGACACAAAATACTATCAGGTAGTTGGAGGAAATTGACAAAACTTAACACCTGGGTGTCTAACTTTAACACTGATGACTCCTTTAGAAGTAATTTTTTTGCTCATTTTTACAGATCGAAAGAAATAGGCTGATGGATAAACAGCCTATTATATGATGATGAGTGTCTGTAAGGAGTTAAGAGACCTGCAAATCCCACTTCCATTAACGAACTTGTAGCGAGCCATTGGATAAATCATTTAACTTTTTTAGATTAGGTACACCACAAGTGAATTTTGAAATGACATTCATTCTAAAATGTCACCTATCCATTGTCCTTGACCAAATATTGTTGAAATGTCAAATTATTTATTTGGATGTACTATCATTAGTGGCTGCGATAAATATAATATTTTTTTTCCAGATTATTGGCATCCCATCCCCTTCATCTTTGTTTAAGCACATAGTTCCAATGATGCGCTCTGAGAGCATGGAAATCACAGAATCCCTTGTTCTAGGTCTTGGCAGGACCAACCCAGGAGCTTTTAGGTAATTATCTTTGCATGTTTTCTCTACGCCCTAAAATAGCAAATGTGGCTCCTTGGAGAGAAGGTGAGGTAGAGTACTTATTATCAGGATAGTTGCATATCAGTCCTGACTTTTACTAGCTAACTAGCCATTTAACATTTAACAGGTCATTTAATTTATCTGAGCCTTTATTTCCTCATTTTGATTGAGTAAATAACACCATATTTTCTTCAAAGAATGATTATGGAAATCAAATATATATTATACATAAATACATTCTAGAAATTATAAAATGCCGTGTAAAGTTGTAATATTTTCCTACTTGATTTATTTACACAGTGATTCTGTTAGTTTATAATCTTGATCTGTTGCTTAAAACTGTAGTTTTTTTCCCCTTCTTGTTCAAGAGAATGACTATTCTTAAAAGAAATATTTATGTACATATTTTATATTATTCTTGGTGTTTTTGATAGTCATAAAGCAAATTCTTCATTTTTGCCTGAGTTTCTGCTTTGTTATTGCCTGATGGATCCTGACTTTATTCTTTTGAGGTTGTCCTCCATTGATATGGGGTGATGTTTGATGTTTTGTCTCCAAGATAACATGTACAACAGAGAATAGGTTAATAAATTGTAATATGTCTGTAGGTGTGGGATAGCATTCATTATAAATGAAGTGTTGGAAGATAATTTATGACAGGTAAACACACAATCATGCTAATAGAAAAAATGAGATACAAAAATGATCTCAATTTCTTAAAAAACAAATCCCCATAAATAGAAACAATTCTGAGGCACATACTTTAAATGTCTGCAGCAGTTTCTATAGATGATGAAATCGTGGATGGATTTTATTTTCTTCTTATTTTTTTGTATTTTCCCAATTTTCTACAATGAGTACATTTACATAAGCAAAACAACAAAAAGATTATTTTCATGAAGTTCATACCCTTTGACCCATTAATCTCATTTGTAAGGATTAATCCTATGGAGATAATCAGAAATGAAATCAAAGGTTAATGTACAAAGGTGTTCACTGGACAGTATTTATTTTAAAAGTTAGATAAAATTTAATGAAACAGTAATAACTGAAAATGGTTAGGAAAATTATCAATACTAGAGCATTATGAATTAATTAATGGTATGTGAAAGTGGTTATTGCTAGTGTTAATTAAAGAAAAAGGGATACTATTTTGTATATGTTGGAGTTTCAACTATGTAAAATGTATGTGGGTTGAAAATGATTGAACAGATTGTATTTATCTCTACAAATTAGAATAAGTGGCCTATACCATTTTTTCTGTTTTCCAAATGTTCTACAGAGTGCATGTTATTTCACAGTCAAAACAAAACAGGGAATTCCCTCGGGGTCCAGTGGTTAGGACTCCAGCTTTCGCTGCTTAGGGCCTGGGTTTGATCCCGGATCGGGAGCTAAGATCCACAAGTTGCGCGGTGTGGCCAAAACCAAAACAAAACAAACAAAAAAACAATAAAAATTGTGTTTAAAACAGTAGGATTAGGGTTAACACTTGTTAGTTTACATCATTATATTAATATTTACATAATTCTACATGTCAGATTATATATTTAGCTATTAATTAAATGAATGTATATCATTTTTCTTCTAGGGAACTAATAGAGGAATTACATCCCATAATTAAAGAAGCACTTGAACGAAGGCCAGAGGTAAGATGCTTAGTTTTCTAGCATTAAATATTTATTTGGCAAACGCTTAAAATTGGCTTCTCTATTCTATACAATATAACAAAAGTTAGAAGTTCAGAAGTAAATAAGTAACTAAGTCTAGTGCAGTTTTCAACATTTAAAAAATGTGTAGAACTCTTTTTCCCCCCCACAAGAGGTCTTACTCAGAAACCCATTCTGTAATACAGATATTTAATTGCTCTACCTGAAGTTAGGATGGTCAGAGTCTGGATTAGAGCCCGCTAACCTTCTCTATAAACGACCAGATAGTATTTCCATCTTTGCAGGCCATCCTGTCTCTGTTGCAGCTGCTCAGTTTTGCTGCCTAGACAACTAAACAAGTGGGTGTTGCTCTATAGTCCAATAAAACTCTGTTTATAGTTACTGGCAGCAGTGAGTCAGATCTGGCCTGAGGGCTGTGTTTTGCCAAGCCCAGGTCTAGATCCCCAAATCTACACATCAGGTTCAGAGCAACTTTCAGAAGCCACATGTCTTTTGGGACAGATGATATGTAATCCATAATTATAAGAATTATTCTGCACTCAAATAAAGTCATAGATAAAGGGTTACATGAGCTACAGAGAAGAAAGCCTCTGATCTTGCCTGTGGTGTAAGAGAATGCTTTATAGGTGAAGCATGACATTTGAGGTGAATTTTTGAAGCATATTCCCCAGTGGACAAGCAAGGGAAAGACATTCTAGGTAGAGGAACAGCATTTGCAAACTTTATTTAAAAATTTTGGACACTGCAAATTTTTCTTTGTAATTATGTTACGGGGAAAGTGACTGAATGTTAGGCTGGAAGGCAAAAAAGGAACTATCTTATGAAAGGCTCCTGGTTTCAGCTTTATCCAGAAGACCAGTGGCAGTGCCCCATATGGCAGTGGAATCTGAGAATTAGCCGGGAGAACTTGCTAAAAAGTATAGATTCCTGAGCCTATTCAATGAGAATCCCTGGAACAGAACTCAGAAATCTATTTTTTTAAGCACCTTAGATGAGTCTGATGTAGAACATTGAATGAGAGTCACTGCTATTAATGTTGGAGATCCTCTGAGGAATTTTAGCAGGAGAGGGAGATGGTGACAATAGCTACTTTTTATAGGGACCTTAAAACAGCATCTGTAATTCTTTACTCCTCGTTTGTAATTCAGCCCCGTGGAGTAGTGATAGTATCTCCATTTTGTAATTGATTAATTCTTCTTTCAGAATGATCGTGTGGGTTACAGTGCAAAATGATTTATTAGAGCGAAGTGGAATTGGAAATAAAATTAAGTAGCAGTATTTGTACTTACAAATTTCAGGGCAAAAAGTTATCTTAGCAGGTGAATAGATGTGCACAGTGATGTGCCTTGAATGTGTGATATATTTTGAGAGCATTAGACTCACAATCTTTCTGTGGACACAAAATGAAAACAGGTGGACTAAAACTTTGCAAAAATCCTCAGAGATGGTTAAAAAACCATTTCATTCAATATGAATTGCAGCAAACTTCATAAGAACTAAAAGAAACAGTAAATTTAATGAACTGGTTATCCACAAATTGGCCTCCTTTTGGAAGGCAGAAAACTGGATTGTGGACATGAAAGTGAATGACTAATTTTTAATTGCTCTGTATTATGAAAATTATAAATGACATAATGAGCTATAGAAGAAAGTGCTGTAGGAGATTAATTATATCTTACCATTATATGAGTTTCTGTTAGAAGCAGAATCAAGTTAAGATGTTACAGCTGTTACCCTAGGCATTAGTACTTTGGCCCTAGTAAGACAAACATATTAATTCGTGCCATGATGATCAAAGAAATTTGTTTGTATTTTTGTGTGTCAGAATTAATTGTTAAGTGAAAAACCATGGCATGAGCAAAATCTGTGGGGTTTCTCAGTCCCCTGTGTGATATTTTCCATTCCCTTCTGTCATATTATTTGGGAGTATCTTAGGGATTCTTTACCATCCAAAGGGAACAGTTTACTAACTGTTTCAGTTCCTCTAAAATTGTCAGGTTAGCAAATCTGACCTAAAAGTAACTGTAAAGTGTAGAATTTTATTTTCTCCCCTCTAAGTGTTATTACTGTGTAAAATGTCATTTGATTTTATTTGGCTCATTAATTTCAAACTTTCCACACATACCTTTTTGATGCAATAGCCACCACAGTGCCCAAAATCTACCTTGCACAAGCAAAATAATGAGCCCCCAAACTCTAAGACAGTCACATTATTCTTTCCAAGTTACACCAGCAAGTTTTCTGTCAACTTCCTTGAAGGATTTTTAATTAACATCTTTGTTATCTTTGGAATAGAACATGAAACGACGCAGGCGTCGAGATATTTTACGAGTACAACTGGTACGAATATTTGAACTGCTGGCAGATGCCGGTGTCATTAGTCACAGGTCAGTATTGGATTTTGATTTTCAAAACTTTTTTAAAACTAGGGACCGTAATATTTTTCTCTAAGGAAATCCAGAAAAGCACCTTTGCAACAACAAAAAATCTGTACCACTATAAAGATTATTTACCAAAGATGCATCTGATACATTAACCCATGGCTAAAAAATGTATTGAAGTTCTACCACTGGTACATACTGCTTCAGGCAAAAATTGGGTGTAATGTTCTTATGATTTTAATATTTGGGGGGATCTAGTAATCTAGGCAAGTGGACAGTAGCCTTTTTTTTTTTTTTCTTTTGGTGTCTGATCTAACTATGTCTTACCTTGTTCTTAGATCTATTTCTTCTGGAGTTGTAAAAATCATATATTTAAAGGTTAAACATTGTAAGGTTTGCAAATTTATTTCAATCAACTATTAATCTATTGTGCTGAGAAAAATTATGAAATCCAAAACCATAATTCTTGTTTCCACCCTTTACAAATAAAAAACAAAAAACCTGAGCTTATTGTTGACACTAAGACCATCCCCTCGAGGAAAATTCCATCAGCTTTATGTTGAGAAATAACTATTCCCTTAGGAAGGTAATGGTGTTGCCTGACCATTGAAGGAGGGAAAAAAAATGAATCTGACCATTGCCAAAAAAGATAACTGAAAAAAGATCCTGAAGAAAAAAGTAGTAATAATCAAACATGTGTTGTATTTATTGTTACGTTACCATTTGTCCTGATCATTTTTTCTCAGTGTGCCTAACACCTTTCATATTTAGCATCGAATGCTTTTGACAAGTGCTTTCAAAATATAGCTTTAATGAAAGAGAATTTAAACCATTGATTTACTATTATAGTAAATGAAAAGCAAATGAAAATAAAGAAAAAAGAAACATCACTTTTTTTTTGTCCTCCACAAAAATAAAACAGTGGAAGTTAGCCAAAGTGAATTTGACACTTGCTGAACTTGATGCAAAAAATTAACCTAATACACATCTGAATCCTTTTTTCCTTGATTGCTTTTAATGTAATGTTAGTAACACAGTTGCATGTTTTGTTTTTGGATTTGTCTTTTTTTTTCCCCCAAGAGAAGTCAATATAAAGTTATCCATTATGGATTATTATGGACTTTTTATTTTCTTGCTTAAGGAAAAAAGATGAATTCTGAATGGCAAGACAGCAGGGATCTTTAATTTGTTCACCCAATCGATCCTATGTGCCTGATTCATAGTAGGTACTCAGAGTTTATTCTGGGCTAGGTTACAGTCTAGTAAATTGGTTTCCCAGCCACTAAGAAGTCATGATCCAGAGTTTAAAAAACATTCATTTAAGGAATAAAGGAAAAAATTTCAGAGTGAATACATTCAACATATTTTTATTGTTGTAAACTGATATTTTTAATATGCTCTAGTACCATTGTTGCTCCTTTCTCTTATTTTCATGGCTGTAGGATATTTATAAAAAACTATTCACAGCTATGAAAAGCATATTTAAAGTCATACCTTTTAGAGGTATTTTTCAAATATAACAAGGAGAAGTTAACCAAATTACTAAAATGCTCTGAAGTAGTTACTGGTCACGTGCTTAATAACTGATGGAATAAGACTGGAATCCAGGACTTGTGACTAACCAAACGATCCCCTTGCAGTCAGTAGGCTTCAGGCCTGGGACCTTGGCCTCAAAGAGAATCTTACTGTAGAGATTCTTGGGGCAACTCCCAAAGTCTAAATAGAAGATTTGAAAACCAGCTCTCTTACTTGAATTCTCTTAAATTTTTGTATCCCCGGTAATACCTATGCCAGAATCTTGCTGAGAATAAGTACCTAATGGATATTTGATTGATTATGTTAAAGGCATAATATGAATATGCGGGGCAACTATGCGAACATATAGAATTAGTCTTTCCTCTCTCTACCTTCTAAACTGATCCTCCCTACCCCATGTGTCTCCTTATTTCTTTATTTTAAAAAGCAATATATTTTGATGGAGAGAAAATAACATTTAGCACTCACAATAGGTAATTGAAGTTGGATATGGAATTGAATAATGTAAATTACATTTGCAGTTCCTTGGTTATGAAACACCACGTATTTTTATATTTCAGTAAGCCAAAATCTTGTTCATTCAAATTTTTTATAAGTTGCACAGTGCTACGACTATGCAAATTTTAATATATATTATTCTGATTTTGATTATTAGGAATTTATTTTGACTTAAATTATAATTTAAAATCACATTTTCTTTACCATGTATTTTCTTTAATATTTTCAGTGCAAGCGGTGGCCTTGATAGTGAAACACATTTCCTCAACAACACTTTATTGGAATATGTAGATTTAACTAGACAACTCCTGGAAGCAGAAAATGAAAAAGACTCTGACACACTGAAGGATATACGATGCCATTTTAGTGCCTTAGTGGCGAATATCATTCAGAATGTTCCAGGTATGATTTTTTAGCTCCTCAAACCATTAATGAATATTAAGAGACCATTGTATTTTTTTCTCCCCCTGAGGTTTTGTAATTATGTTGACAAGTAACTTGTGAACATATGAAAAATATGTCAGGGTAACACGGATAGCAAGAATTTGTTTTACCTTTGAATTAGTATCAGTGACTAGAAATCAAAAAGCAACCCAACATAGGTTTTCAACGACAGTCAAGACACTGACAAAAATTTGAAGAAATCAGTAAAATAAACTCTTCGGACAAACTTGTTCCAGACACAATGAGTGAAGAGCATAATGCTCCAAGTGGTATTTGAGAATAGAATTAACAAGATACATTTGACTAATGGGAGAAGGGTATAGGCACAGAAGTAGAGTATAATAAGGATACAGTGTGACTCATGATTCCTTTAACAGATGTGTGCCTATTATTGAACACATACTACGTGCCAGGCACTGGTTGAGGCAGCAGGAAGATTACTATATGCAATTGCATTTTAAAAAGTCATAAATACTTTACAAGTGTAAAAATGTGGTTATAGCTTTTGGTATAAAATGTAAATACAAATGCTTCTTTTTCTTTCTATGAAAGAATTAAAGTTACTTTGTAACCTTAAAAAGTATATGCAAATAGTTGACTTTTAAAGTAAGACAGTGGTTGTATTTTATAGGAGGGTCCTGTAAGCACTTCTTTCGATACATTAATTTCAAGTGCAGAAAACCTATTTTGAACTTTAGGGGCAAATGATGCTATATAGAGGAAAAGAGCATTTTTTTCCTCTAAATTTTCTGATCTGAAGCTCACTGATGTAAAGATGTAATTTAGTCCATTACTCAACACTTCTCTGCAACTTCCACATTGGTTCATTACGGTACTATTGAGTTTCTTCAACAAGAACTGATGCAGAGAACTTGTAGAATAGATTTTTAAAGTGGAAAGAATCCTTGGAGATCATCTAAACCAGCAGCAAAGGGCAGCAGAATGGGTTTGGACTCCAGGCCTCACACTTTACTACAAGTAGATCAGCTCCCCTGTTGTCACTTATGTATATCAAGATTCCATGTAATGATCCTTTTACAGCTGAAAAGAGCTTATATGGTCCAAAGCCCTCTCTTACCAATGAACCAAGATCCAGAGGTATGTTATGTTAATGTTTTGGCAAGGTTACCATGTAACCAGCAACAGCCCAGGGAGAAGCAGGGTCCCGACTCTCAGCTCTGTGCCAGCCTTCAGGCAGCATTGTGACTGCCGTGAAATTCTGCTTGCCAAGATGCCGTATTTCATATAACGCTGCATCTCACATAACACTGCACTACATGATGACATACACTGCAACTTTGTTTCTGTTATTTGCATATATATAAATAATTTCTGTTACTCTGGAGGTTTGCAGTAGGTTAAAATCAAAGCTTTTGCTTTCTTTTTTTATAATATATATTCAGTAACGAAGTTGACATGCGTATTAAGGAAAAAAAGAAATGGAAATAATTTTTTCTACCTATTTTTTATTTACAGTACACCAGAGAAGAAGTATTTTTCCTCAACAGAGCCTTCGTCACAGTCTCTTTATGCTGTTCAGTCACTGGGCAGGTCCTTTTAGCATCATGTTTACACCCTTGGACAGATACAGTGATAGAAATATGCAAATTAACAGACATCAGTACTGTGCACTAAAGGTATTTACCTAGAAATCTGATTTCTTTTTTCTTATGCTAAGAGTGGAGTTAAATTTTTTTGTCTCTCAGTGCCTGGTGTTATAAAAAGGATAGGGATTTCTTCAGAGTACCTGAGAGTATTAGAATATACATTTGTCTGCTGTATTCAAACATTTATACTGTAAGTTTATTTAAGTGTACAAAAATGCAAAAAGGTTCCAGAATCTACCAAAATTGGAAGCCATTCTCTTAAAGAACTGAGGATTGCCTCAAAGAAATAACTGTTTTTTTCCTACTTAAGTATTTACTCTTGGTCTTTTTTTTTTTCTCTTCTCCTCCAATACTGTTCAAACTCCATGTCTTATCTGGTAACATGATATTTTCATACTACTCATAGTAAATTTCTTCATTTCAAAAGTAACTATTTTGATTTTCTTTATAAAGAAAAAAATTAACAATATTGTGGCTACATAAACATGAGTAAAATATCCTGCCTCTTCTCATTAAGCAACCAACATTTAACCTCTTAAATGTTTTAAATGTAATTCTAATATTATTGTTTGAAGGCTATGTCTGCTGTACTATGTTGTGGCCCTGTTGCAGATAATGTAGGACTTTCATCAGATGGATATTTGTACAAATGGTTGGATAACATTTTGGACTCTCTGGACAAAAAGGTACTTATGACATTTCCCTTAAAATTCTATAATAAATTGTCATTGCATTATTTAGAGTTATTGTATGGCCCACTGAACATATCTTTTTAACATAAGATAGGTTAGAATTACAGGCAAAAAATATATTATGTAAAATTAAATAGGATACCATAAACTATGAGATTTGTAATTCTTATTTAGTACTCATTTGAATAATTTTAATTTTCCCTTTTATATTACAGGATTAATACAGTAGTGTGTGTATATATATCACAATAGGGTTCTGAGTCAATAAAAGAATATTAATTGTGGAATACATTAAGCTCCATGGAAAAATACGTTGTTTGCTACGTTTACTTGAATTTTTTTTGACCACTCTCCAATTAATCATTCTTTCTCGACTTCCTTACTCTCATTCTGTACACACACAGACTTCACAATTTAAAATAGGACTTAACATTTTTTCCCCTCAGAATAATTTTTCTACTGGGTTATCAAAAATAAGAATAAAGCTTGATAAAAATAACTGGAGAGGTTAATAAATCACTTTCCTGAAAGCACTTAATCACTGTTCATATTCATCAACCACCTCCAGGGCTCTGCTGGAGAAGAGAATTGTACTTCTAAGAGTCTTATATAAAAAGCAGGAGACCAAGCATAATTTTTCCACGTTGGTTTTTCTGCTGGCTGAATAAAATGAGAAAGAGTTGAACAAAAGGAGGCTTGAGTTTCCTGATTCAATACAGTGAATATATGCACTATATTATTTTAATTAAAATGTAGAGGAGTAGACAAATAATATATCCCTTTTTCTGTTCTGGGCAATTTTGTGGCCTTTACTTAGGTTCATCAGTTGGGCTGTGAAGCAGTTACATTACTGCTGGAGCTGAACCCGGATCAGAGCAACCTGATGTACTGGGCGGTGGATCGCTGTTACACTGGTTCCAAGAGAGTGGCAGCTGGCTGCTTTAAAGCCATAGCTAATGTATTCCAGAACAGGTACTCTAGATACTACTGTCTTTCATATTTTATTTAGCTTTTCTTAAAAAAGAAAACATGTCCTTTTGAACTCAGAAATAATAATGAACCAGTATTTTCTTTCCTTAAGTGCTAACAAAATTTAACCAAATACAGATAATGATCCCCATGCATCTGTTGTACCTATTGCCTTAAAAACAAAAACAAAAACACGCAGTCATCTCATAGGCTTAGCAGCTGCATGCCTGTAGCCTTCCCTTTATATCATGTTTATTAACTGGTGTGAAAGCCTCTAAATATTATTTTACCTAACATGTACACTTTGTCCCTAGGGATTATCAGTGTGACACGGTGATGCTCCTCAATCTGATACTGTTTAAAGCCGCTGATTCTTCTCGAAGTATCTATGAAGTTGCTATGCAACTTTTACAGGTTTGTAAACAAATGTTAATTAAAATATATTTTTGCTCGGGATTTAATGAAGTATAATAATGTATTCTTGCCTTGAAAGTATGCTAACATTCAGCTTTATTTTTAATAGTGGGGTATGGTGTTAATTCCTGATTATCATTAGAAATAGAAGAGTAAAATAATATGGGTCATTTAAGTCTATAAATCATGCAAACTACTCAGAAGTGTCCTGTAGGGGATTATGTATGATACCCCTCCCCTTCCCGCAGCCCCCCTTCCGCTCACCTGTGTGTGCCTCTGTGTGTGTGTATGTGTGTGTGTGTGTGTGTGTGTGTGAGTACTTACAAAAACTGAGTGGTTAAGGCCTATGTGTGCACTTAACTATTTCTGTTCAGCAGATAAGAATAATGCGAGTCAAATTTTTTTTGAAAATCAAGTGAAAAGTAATTAGCTCTTTTATGATAACCTTTTATAATATTTCTTTACTAGACTGAGGAAAATAACCTAGAAAGTTAACTTATCAAGTGTGGATATATGATTATATCCATTGATAATAGGGTGTGGTTCTTCACTCTTAACCAAGGGTTAAGAATGGGATTCAAGGAGATGCACATTTTTCCAAAGGGTTTGAAGTGGTATTGAGGCTGGTAGGGACCATCTTAGGAATTATACCCTAATGTCTTTATTAATTAAGAAGAAAGTTGAGTAGTGTAGCTCTTTGTGTAGTGTAATGTCCAAAGAATTTTTAGCTTACATTCCATATTTAATCTGTTATTAAACAAGATAGGTTTGAAGATTTTTTTTTCAAGTATACATGTTTTTATACAGTCATAGTTTTGAATTGGAAAAGTGGTAAATCTTATTTAAGTAATTGTGTGTTAAGTTGCTGAAGTTATTTTTAAACTATGCTACTGGCATTCAACACAGGGAATGTAAAGGCTTGTAAAGAGTTACAGATCTTTTGCAAACATTTCTTGGAATTAGAAATTAGCACCTGAAAAACTTTACAACATATATAACTATATAACTTTTAAACTGGAATATTTCTTGGGAGAAGATTTTATGTTTTTCATTATAGCTGAAATTTAGAGGACCCATAAAATCTTAAATTAATGGAGTACATTCTTGTAGATCCTGGAACCGAAGATGTTTCGCTATGCTCACAAATTGGAGGTTCAGAGAACAGATGGAGTACTCAGCCAGCTGTCTCCTCTGCCGCATCTGTATTCTGTTTCATATTATCAGTTGTCTGAAGAATTAGCAAGGGCATATCCTGAGCTAACTCTCGCCATATTCTCAGGTATGATCATTGAACTGGTTAATAGTTTTTCTTTAGCAACCATTTTGAAAAAAACTACTTTTAGGAAATTTAAATATATGAAATTTGAGGTTGAATCAAAACAAAACATGTCTTTATATAAGATAATTTTTTTTCTTTAGTATGAACTCTTAACACTGATCTACCATGATATTGAGATTGCTTATTAAAAATCTCTGCAGGGATTCTAACTTTGGCCTCCATTCTCCACCTCAACCCAGCTTTAAAAAAAAAAAAAAGATAGAAGGGGGCTTCACAGGCAATTGAAAAGTATTTCTTTAGTAGACACAGAACTTCCTGAATCTTCTGGTATGCAGTTTATCTTGTGTATTGGTCTGTCTTTAATAATAAAAATGGACAGGGATAGAGATACAAGTTTCTTTCTATAAGTAAAAGCTCTAATCTTAGGGAAAGGTCCTGCACTGCCTTAAGCAAAACTATTGCTAGGAACCCACATTGCTTTCTGGTCCAGTTTCCTTTCCTTGTGGGCCAATAGATATTCTTGCCAGGAGTTTTGAAAACATCAGGGCTATGTGTCAGGCAAGATGTCCTCTATATCTGGGCCTCCCAGGTTTTAGATTTAAGATAATTTGGGGGTTCATCCAGCTTAACCTCTGGCCAGTGAGCACACTATTGCAGATGCCCCCATAGTGCTTTATCCTTTAACTGAAAAGTTTTAATTATAATATTTACGAAAGACACTCAGCTAGTTTTTCTGCTCTTCATCTGCAACAAGATCTTGTTCTAATCCAAGTACTAGAAATGCACCAAAACTGGCATGCAGGGAATAACAGGGTTCTTAAGTGGATCCTTTCCTTCATTTGGGCTCAAGGCATAGAAGCCTTAGCCTTCTTTGCACATCTTTCCACAGTACCTATTTTAGTGGTGGAGATAGTTTGATTCCCATCCCTAACTGACCTGAGTGGGGAAAAAACAACTTCAGTTCTCCTAACATTCAGTTTTTAAAGCAGCTCACATGTTTGGTTTGCACTGATAAATGGCAGCAATCAAGCCCCTTCCTTTTTCCTGGCTCCCACAGTCCTGACAGCCCTTTCAAGGTGGACATGGATGGTCATCAACGCAAAGTAGTAATCACTGTCAACACTAATTTTGCTGCTGCTGGGCTTCTTCTGGAGGCTCCAGCACAGAAAACAGGAGTCCTCTGGGTCTCAGAGGTCATGAAATTGGTCAGGATGTCAGTGGGTGTTGCCATGGCCCCGGCTGTTATATGCATTTACAACCCCCTGGCCAGGATCTCTTCATTCAGCTACTTTCAGAGCTCCAGGTCTAATATTTCATACTTATGGCAATAACATTGACCTATTAACAGAAGGGCTTCTTGTAAAATGTTAGAATTGAGCATAAATATGTGCAAGGCACTGGACTGAGCAGTTCACTGGTACTATGTTGAATTTGCACAGTAACTCCATGATGCAGCTTCTTTTGTTACCTTCTTACAGAATAATCAGTTGAGGATCAGAGGTTGACAGGTTGGCCCTAGGTCAACCTGTAATGTATGTGGTAGAGCTGGGATTTCAAACCCAGGTGTGTGTGATTCCAGAGCCAAGTTCCAAATCACTGTGCTTCCATATTTATTCCTTCTGATGAGTAAACAGGTGTAAGACCTAGTAGGCAAAACGGGACTTGAGGAGAAAGAAGGTTTGTACTTAAAGTGATTTATGGACATTAAATAGCATATAAAAACTCACAGGCTTTGGAATCAACCTTGTATTTGAATCCTCTGCCACTTGATCATTGACCTTGGGCAAGTTACTTGGACTGTCCACTGCACAGGTTTGTCATGAGCATTAAATGAGATGAATGTAAAAGTAATAAGCACATCATAGGCATCTCCCCTAGATAAAACCAAAATATGTGAGATTTTTCATGGGTCACTTTAAATTAATCCATGTATAAAGATTGTCTTTTATCTTATAATTACATTTATTTATTTATTTGGTAAAAAGCATACATAGTAAAATTTACCATATTAATCATTTTAACTGTACAGTTCAGTAGTGTTAAATATATTTACATTGTTATGAAACAGATCTCCAGAAATTTTTCATCCTGCAGAACTGAAACTTTATACCTACTAAACAGTAACCACCCTTTTCCTGAACTTCCCCCAGCTCCTGGTAACCACCATTCTGCTTTCTATTTCTATGAATTTGACTATGTTAGATACCTCATATAAGTAGAATCACACAGCATTTGTGGCTTTATGACTAGCTTATTTTACTTAGCATAATGTCCTCAGCATTCATCCACATTGTAGCACATAACAGGATTTCTTTCCTTTTTAAAGCTGCAGAGTATTCTATTATATGTATATACCACATTTTGTTTATCCATTTATTTATCAATGGACATTTGGAGTGCTTCCACTTCTTGGCCATTGTAAATAGCGCTGCTATGAACGTGGTTGTGGAAATATCTCTTCAAGACCTTGTTTTCAGTTCTTTTGGATACATACTCAGAAATGGAATTACTAGCTCATATAATAGTTCTGTTTTTAATTTTTTGAGGAGCTCTTATACTGTTTTCATAGCAGTTGCACCATTTTACAATCTCACGAATAGTGTGCAGACATTTATTTTTCTTAACCGCCAGAGATACTTTATATAAAAGCTAAGTGTGTGATATATGTTAGCTGCTATCTTTTCTTTATGATGTCATCAATGTCAAATTCATTAAAAGGAGAAACAGTGCTCATATTTCTTCTTTTTTTTTTTTGCGGTACGCGGGCCTCTCACTGTTGTTTCCTCTCCCGTTGCGGAGCACAGGCTCCGGACGCGCAGGCTCAGTGGCCATGGCTCATGTGCCCAGCCGCTCTGTGGCATGTGGGATCTTCCTGGACTGGGGCACGAACCCGTGTCCCCTGCATTGGCAGGCGGACTCTCAACCACTGTGCCACCAGGGAAGCCCCAATGTGCTCATAATTCTTAAATGTAATGAATAAAATCTGGCTTGCTGTTTTTTAAGAATTAAAAAGTTAAATTTAAAAATTAAATTTAAATTCATTACAAGTCAAAGGAAACCACAATTACATCAGTCGTTCCCTCTTTGACTTATTCTTAATTACAGAGATAAGCCAGAGAATTCAGACAGCTCACCCTGCTGGGAGGCAAGTAATGCTGCACTACCTGTTACCGTGGATGAACAACATCGAGTTGGTGGATTTAAAACCGTTGCCTACCGCAAGGCGACACGATGAAGATGAAGATGATTCCTTAAAAGACCGAGAACTCATGGTGACTAGCCGGCGCTGGTTACGAGGAGAAGGCTGGGGATCCCCACAAGCCACTGCCATGGTTTTGAATAATCTGATGTACATGACAGCAAAGGTAACATGGTTTTTGTATTTGCAGTTGCTGGACAGAATTACGGAGTTAGGAGTAAACACGTTAGAAATAGACAAAGAGATTAGATAATCCTGTGTTAACCAAACAAGTATGTGTTACCAGTAAATTCCTTTCTTTAAAAAACTTCTCATTAGATATAAAATATCTTTTTTTTGGTGGAGGGGAGCTAAAATCATATGTGCTTAATGATACTTGTGTTTAGATTTGTTGAAAGAAATGATTGTTCCTCTAAAGTGTGGAAAAGATTAAAGCTGTCTGTAAAAGCGTTATTTTCTAATATTTCATGACATGGCAAGTTTGATAGTGAAAAGACAGCCGTTACTAAAGTGTGTGCTGTGTTTCCTGCCTCTAGTATGGTGATGAGCTGGCCTGGTCGGAGGTGGAGAATGTGTGGACCACACTCGCAGATGGCTGGCCAAAAAACCTGAAAATAATTTTGCACTTTTTGATCAGCATTTGTGGAGTGAATAGTGAACCAAGCCTCTTGCCTTACGTATGTGTTCAAGTTCATTTTTTTTTTTTTTTTAATATATATATTTACCCAGTGTCTTGTGATGTCAGAGTCTGGGCAGCAGTAGACCACCAGAGGCAAAGCAGGGGCCAAGATGAGGAAAATCAGGAAATAGCACATGGATTTATCCATTGATTCATTTAACAGATATCATCTGGCTTTACTACAGGCTAGGTGTTCTTCTAGGTTCTGATGGATGCTACAGATTTTATTCTTTGAACCTACACCTAATTTATTTAATGAATAAATCAGTAAGTTAATAAAGTACAGTCATGGTAAGGGCTACAAAGGAAAATTGCAGAGTCCTGAGAGTGGATAACTTTGGAATCACCAATGTCTGGGAGGATTAGAGATGATACTGGAGAGAAAGTGATATGGAAGTGGAGAGATGTTAGTAGTTTTTCCTATCACGAGCTGGCGTTGGGATATTGGAGCAGGATGGGAAGTGAGAGCTCAGTGCCTATGGAATCGTGCTGTAAGGCTTCTAGAAGCAAGGAAAAGCATGATAAGAGACATACAGTGAAGAATATGTCTGCCTTCTAGAGGGGAAAGCAATACTTAAATCTGCTCAAGTTAAGAGAATAGCACGAAACTATCAAACATGAAGGTTAAACACATGCACGCAAACACGTGTGTATATGTAGATATAGCTATCAGTGACATGGTAGCATCTCCTTAAAGTATGTCCACAGAAGACTAGCTCTGCAGAATGTTGCTCTGAAAGTTCTTATGGATCCTACTTTAAACGAACCAGTTAACTTGATTACTGAAAGCACTGTTCTGAAGGCATGTCACAAGATTGACCTTCGATGAGAAGCACTTAGAGAAAGGTGGGTGTTTGGTAGCAAACAACACCATCACACATTACCTCTTGACCGCACGTCCTAATACTCTCCCTCAGGCCCCCTGCCCTTGAGCCACGCTGACTCCGCTTGGCTGTCCTGCTTTCACACCAGGCATCCCACCTGGGGGCCTTGGTACTTGCTTTCCTCTCTCCCCAAGACAGCCACATTGCTCACTGCTGCACCTCCTTCAGACGTTTCCTCAAATGTCAGTTCTCACTGATACTTTTGCTGGTCATCTTGTCTAAAACTGCAAATGCCCTGCCCCCCACACGTACGCTCTTCTTTTCCTTTCCCTGTTTCACTGATTTTCCTAGCACTTATCATCAAACTTGTTATATATTTTACCTCTTTGGCTCATAACTTTTGCCTCAATCAGTCCAGTGGATTGTCAGCTCCTTAAGAGCAGGAATTTTGGTCTGCTTAGTTCATTGCCTTCTTGTCAGAGCCTGGACTACTGCCTGACACATAGAATCTTCCCCTTAATCAGACGAATGAATGAGTGAGTTGGTGCTGGCACTAGAAACAGGCATGAAACAAGCTGTAATTCTAAGAAGCCAAGATGAAGTTCAGGGCATAGCCATTTGCCAGAAATTTTAAAAGAGCTATTTTTAATGACAACAATACTAATTTCTTAGTTGTCATTTCTTAAGCACTACTTAGAGGCCAGGCATAGTATAAGCACTTCATCTCCATTACTTAATTTCTGGAAGAAATCTGTGACCTTGCTAAGATTACTGCAGTTTTACAGATGAATAAAATAAGGTGGAAAGAAGAGTAATTTCCTCAAAGTCGCACAGCCATTTAGCTCTGTCTTCATGGAGCTGGAATTCCAACCCAGAGCTGTTGGTGAAAAGTCAGTGAAAGCTTCTTGGACAGGCAGTGAAGCTGGAGCGGGGATGGGGCTTGAAGACCTGACAGGATTAGAGTCAGGCGCATCAACTCAGAGGTCCTGGGTCAGAGCAAAGGCACCGAGGAAGAAATGTACTTGACGTTTCCTGGGTCAGAGGAGACTGGACTTGGGAACAGAGAATTAGCAAATAGTTAGAACAGCTCGGAGAGCTCAAGAGCTGTGTGGAGGACAGTCAGTTATCATTAGGGAACCGTTATCAGATTTTTGGTATGATGTGATAAAGCATGTTGTAAGATTTGTCCGGGGGTCATCTAATAAGACAGAGCTTCTCACACGTCTGTATGCACGTGAGTCGTCTAGGGATCTTGTTCTGGTTCTGAGTCTGGAGGTGAGGGTGAGGCCTGAGATTCTGTATTTCTAGCAAGCTCAGATGACGATGCGTGTTCTACGAGGACCACATTTTGAGTAGTAAGGATTAAAGTAGGGAGGAAAAAGAGAGATCGCTTACTAACCAATCAGCCCATTTCAATAATACATATTACTAAAACATACCTATAAAGCATACTACTGAAAAGTTTTTTTCACTTATTTAACTCGTACTGTGTACTAGGGCTTTTTAAAGTGCTTTATAAATTTTAATTTACTTAATCCTAACAACCCTATGAAGTAGGCGACGTTGTCCCTAATTGCAGAAGAGAGAACTGAGGGGAACTTTCCAGATCGCCTAGCTAGTAAGAGTTACATCTACACTTCAATCCAGACTGTGTCGTTGGAGTTCTAGTTTAGTTCTAGATTCTCGCTCTTAATCACCGCTCTATACTGCTGGTTGAATATAGAGAACGGGGAAGGCAGAATAAATGATGAATCCTGGGTTCGAAGGCTGGCTGAATAAAAATATGAGGAAAATCTTAGGATGATATTAATTGAAAGTTTCCATTGAAAGAGAAACTGATTTATAGAAAGGCAAGTTATCTTTTGCTTTTCTAAAAAAACACCAAAATGGTATAAAGGAAGTAGATAACTTTATGGACACCATTAAACAATACATTTAGGTCATCCTAATTAGATATAATGTTGAGGGTTAGAGGGAAGATAGAACAGTACTTATAAAGCTGATTAATGTCTGATTGCTGATCAGTGTCTATTCAAATTAAGATTGTGCTTATTCATCTACCACTTAAAGTTGAACTTACTCTGATAAAATTTGTCTCAAGGCAAGTTTGTGAGATAAAAATTGTGCTTTTTCTTTTCCAAACAATTTCTTTTGTGACAGGTCAAGAAAGTTATTGTATATTTAGGTAGAGACAAAACAATGCAGTTGCTAGAAGAACTGGTGAGTGAACTACAGCTGACCGACCCTGTCAGTTCAGGCGTCACTCACATGGATAATCCCCCATATTACCGCATCACTTCCAGCTATAAAATCCCTTCTGTCACCTCAGGTGAGAAGTCATTTAAAACTGACTACTTTGTATAAAAAGAGAAGCTTTCCGTAATTGTTCATTTTAGCAAGCGTTTGCTTTAAACATCATCATAAAGAAAACAAGCAAACATGAGTCATATATCTAATTAACCGGACAAAACTTGGTAAATCCTCATATGAGTAAAGAAGTTTGACAATGTAAGGATTCATAATGTGATAAAGGGAAGGATACTTACATACTTATTTAGAACTGGAGTATACATTTATATATCTCTATACAACAAGTGCTTTTTTAAAATGACTGTAATTAGTATGTAGATATAGAAAATGTTCACTTATTGAAAATTACTGTGTAATTTCATATTATAATTATTTGGGCATATATTATACATAGTATCCAATCACATGAGTGTATATACTTTTATGTATACCCATATACTTACAGTTATTGTAATATTTCAAGTTGAAGAAACTACATCGCTGAGGGAATAACTTTCATTGAAAATCAGTATAATATCTGGGCTGTTGTAGGTTAAATTTCTATGAACTTCTTTGCCATTCAGTTTATATTAAATGTTTTTGTGATGTTAATAACATTGTATAAATAGAAATTTCTCATGCTATATCTTTATAATTTATTTCTGTCATCTATTTTCATCTTTTTGTTATACTTTCCAAGAGGTTTCTAATAATGCTTCTATTGAATTTTTCATATCTGCTAGAATGTTTTTAATTCCAAAGAGAGGTTTTTTCAATTAGAATTTTTTTAGGAACATCCTATTCATGTTTCATGGTTGGACTATCTTCTGTATATTTGATAAAATTTTCTACCAGCGAAAGTTCCTATTTTCTTTATATTGCTGTGTTTTTTGTTTTAGTTTGTCTTAGTAAAAGCTTTCCTCAAAAGCCTACCAATTCTGGATCTGTCTTTTCATAAATAGTTCACTTAACAGGCATATTAAAAAGTTGATTGGATGTTCTGTAGGTATATATGGAACTTATTTTGTCCTTTGTTGTATGATGATTTCGTCGATACAAGTATACATAGGTCTTTTCTCTTGCAGTAATCAGATTCCCCAGAGAAAACTCTTCTAGTCCTCTGCCTAGAGTAGAAGGTGTAGGTGTGTGTGTGTGTGTGTGTGTGTGTGTGTGTGTGTGTGTGTACCAATACATATAATCCATACATACATACATACACTTGCAAAGAGTCTTCAAGCCTTCTGGTAGCCCAATGGTGTAAGAAGGTTGCAGGGGGATCCAATGGCAAATTTATGTATGTATGTATGTATGTTTTCACTTAGTCTTCGTATCCTCAGTAAAGTACTTCCTCCTTCACCTATATATGGTCTGCCCTAGTCCAGAAATCCTCTGATTTACTCTCATCAGAAGAGACTTCTGGAAGTGAGGAGAGAGAGCTACCCAGTTACAGGAGGCAGAGGGGTAGATCTTGGGAAACAGCTACTTAGGAAAGAGATTTTCAACCATTCTTGGCTTTTTTTTTTTTTTTTTTTTTTTGCGGTACACGGGCCTCTCACTGTTGTGGCCTCTCCCGCTGCGGAGCACAGGCTCCGGACGCACAGGCTCAGTGGCCATGGCTCACAGGCCCAGTCGCTCCGTGGCATGTGGGATCTTCCCGGACCGGGGCACGAACCTGTGTCCCCTGCATCAGCAGGCGGACTCTCAACCACTGCGCCACCAGGGAAGCCCCATTCTTGCCATTTTTAGCACCTCCTTCAACCCCCTACTTCCAGAGGTACTTGAAGCCACTAATTCCTGACCTTTTGGAGTTTCAGCAGTATAGATACAGAAGCTTCTTCTTTCCTCCACTAACAGCTCTGGATTCAGCCTTCTTAACACTTGATTACTTCCTGTCCGTTTGTTTTCCAGTATCCATAATTTTGTTGATGTTGTCTCCTTACCCTCTTGGTCGTTAAGAGTACATTCCTTTTTAAAAATCACCTTCTTCTCATTTTAGTGGAGTTTTCACATCTATAATTTGAAATCTTTTGTTCTTATTGAGCTATCCTAGGCTTTAAATTCATAGATACTGTTTTGTTTATGATTACAGGAACTACTTCTAGTAGCAATACAATGGTAGCTCCCATGGATGGCAATCCCGATAATAAGCCCATAAAAGAGAATATTGAAGAGAGGTAAGTACTTCTCTGTTCTTCATTAGCCTGTCAGTTTGACGTATACAGATTATCATCAGCATAGATGATAATTTCTGCATTGGAATGTATATTTCATTGTGTTAAAATTCTAGCGAGGAAATATATTTCCATATTGGAAATTTTCCACATTGACTATTTTAACATTAAAGACTCTGGCATGCTAGACTTTTTAATATGCACTAATGGATGAATAGGTAGAGTATGGTCAGTCACTTTTTGTGTTGCTACATTTTTAAACTTTTCTAAATGCATATTTACTCTGCCTGTTTTATATGGAATAGTTTTCATCAGCACATTATTATCACAACAATTTAAGAAAAATCTTCAGGTAGAAATAATTGACTTCAAAGCTTAAGCTTTTGAATTGTAATGTGGAAATTAATATATATCATAGTAAACTTTAGTATTTTGTGTACTGTGTTCTTTTTTAAGCATAGAAAGTGAAACATAAAGTACAAATACCACTTTACCATGAACTGTGACTAACTCAATGATCATTCCCATAGCTATGTGCACCTAGACATCTACAGTGGACTAAACAGTCATTTAAATCGTCAACATCACAGACTAGAATCTCGATACAGTAGCAGCTCTGGAGGATCTTATGAAGAAGAAAAAAGTAATACATTCCAAATGTTTTTTTTTAATAACTGCGATGGCAAGGTGTATTATCATTATATTAATGTTAATAAATACATTCTTCCCGGAAATGGTTTTTAAGAAGGGTATTTAACTGCCACTAGTGGTGTTCCAACATAATCTGAAATGTCTTGATTTTAAGAAGCAACGTAAGTGGGGGAAATATGTTTCAAAAGCACAGGTTCCCTGTAGATAAATCAGAAGGAACATAAGAATTGGTTCTCAAGAAGCATCATAGAACAGACATTGACCAACAGGCTGCTTTTTTGAACAGATTTGAACTTTCGTGGGATTCACGTTTTACTTAAACGTTCTCCCTTGCAATTGCAAAATAAATAATGTGTCCGAGTCTCATTATAACACTAAGGTAGGGTAGAATAGAAGCACAAGCCTTCAGACTTGAAGGGACCCTGAAGATGATCTGGTCCAATCTCCTCATTTTGCACACGATGGAACTGAGGTCCAGAGAGGTTAAGTGACTTACCCATGTCACACAGAACTCACATTTCCTGATGGCCTTTCTTACTGCACCCTGCAGCCCCACTGTGGTAGAGCAGATTTCCTTTGAAGATGGGTTTGTATTTGCCCTATCTCAGGAAATTTAGAACTGAGTAACTTACCAGAAGGCCCTTGTTACAAGGCAGCTTTACCTATAATATGGTCTCATAGCTTGGACATCAATTGTGGAATCATGATGAAGTGCTCATGTAGTTTTGCTTTGATTTAAAGGATGGAACCTGAATTGATATCTCTTTTCTCTCTCTGATTTGCTTAATCTGATAATATTTGTACCCATGTCTACCTAGCAAACATATGTCCAAATAGTGGGAAATTCTTTTTATCACTTTCCAGTGCTATAAATAGTTGGTGTTTTACTAGAGTTTGCTTATATTGGCGGAAAGTAGATGGTGTAGACAATGAGATCATTTTATTTTGATAGGTGATTCAATGCCACTTTATTCTAATTGGCGACTGAAAGTGATGGAGCATAATCAAGGAGAGCCACTACCCTTCCCACCAGCTGGAGGCTGCTGGTCACCACTGGTGGATTACTTGCCTGAAACGTCATCACCTGGATTACCTCTTCACAGGTGGACCACAGTGTCATTCCTATTTCATATGAGCCAAACCACTGCTTAACACTTCCGGCTTTCTACGCTGTCTGACAACACAGAACATAAGCAACCTTCCTTCTTTTGATACTGCAACAAATTCGATCCATGTGTTTAGATTTTAAGAAATCTAAAAACTCACACTTCTCACTGTTTACAATTAGTATTACTAAACCTAATTCTGCTGCTGCTGCTTTTCTGGGTGTCTGGCATAGTTACTTGACCTTTCTGGGACCCAGTTACTACATCTGAAAAATATTTTACAGTAGTAGGCACTATTATTTTGAATTGAGTTAAGCTGATTTCTATTTAGCAAAAATCACAATAGAACAGTTACTGCATTCTTTCGAAATGTATTATTGTACCAAACATGTACTGAACACCTACTATGTGGCAAGCAGTGTGCTGGGCCTTAGGGTTGAAGATGAAGAAAATATGGCCCTTGACTTCAAGGAGCCCTTAGCCAGATAGGTTTTTTCTAAAACTATCACATAATGGTTTCTTCAGCTGTATTTCTTTTCTTCTTTTTTTCTTGAGAAATTGTATTTTTTCCATAAAAGACAATATTAAAATCTTCAAGTAATTTGCCTAAGATTTTCTCTAGGTTTACTCTAGTGACACATGAATAATGCTCTTGTTTGTCATAGGTGTAACATAGCCGTCATCCTTTTGACGGATCTCATTATCGATCATAGTGTGAAGGTGGAATGGGGAAGCTACCTCCATCTTCTTCTTCATGCAATCTTTATAGGTAATACATATTTGGCGCTAATTCCTTCATTTTATATTTTTGTGATAATTGAAAGTCAGTATAGTATGTTTGTTTGCTTTTTACAGGTTGCATTTTATTTATTTTTTAGTTGAGGTAGAGTTGATTTATAATATTAGTTTCAGGTGTACAAATAATGATTCAAAATTTTATAGATTCTACTCCATTTGTAGTTATTATAAAATATCAGCTACATTCCTTGTGCTGTGCAATATACCTTTGTACCTTATTTATTTTATACACAGTAGTTTGTATCTCTTAATTCTCCACCCCTACCTTGCCCCCCCACCCCGCTTCCCTCTCCTCACTGGTAACCAACTAGTTTCTTCTTTATATTAGTTAGTTGGCTTCTGTTTTGCTGTATTCACTAGTTTTTTTTTATATTTCACTTATAAGTGATAACATATAGTGTTTGTCTTTTTCTGTCTGACATTTCACTGAGCATAATACTCTCCAGGTCTATCCACGTTGCTGCAAATGGCATTATTTCATTCTTTTTTATGGCTGAGTAGTAGTCCATTGGGTACATAGACCACATTGTCTTTATCCATTCATCTGTTGATAGACACTTAGGTTGCTTCCATGTCTTGGCTGTGGTAAATAATGCTGCTGTGAACATTGGGGTGCATGTATCTTTTCTAGTGTTTTTGTTTTCTCTGGGTATATGCTCAGGAGTGGGGTTGCTGGATCATATGGTTGCTCTATTTTTAGCTTTTTGAGGACCCTCCATATTGTTCTCCACAGTGGGAAAGGAGATATGGTTTCAAGAAAGTTTCTTCATATTTCTCTTTCTATTTTCTGTATGTTATTTCCATGACACTTTTTACCGTGATTCTTGTGGTCTAGATCAGAGTTATTCCTAGCCTCTCCTTGAACCACAAACAAGTCTATTATACCCATTCCTATCATACAGCCTCTCCCACTGCACACAAAAACACACATACCCTCCAGCAGGAAAAACTGTAACTGTAGCAAGAGTAAAATTAATTTACCTCTGGGACTGGGAACTTTCAGAGTAAATGGAAAATTGAGACGGGTACTAAGTGTTTCCCAAAAGAATTAGATTGTGGACAGTCTGATTATTACAGCTAAAACTCCACTGTGCCCTCTGTAACAAACATGTGGGATCCATAACATCAGTAACACTTTTCATGCTTGTAGGATTGCTCTCCTGAAGCAAGTCAAAATAGCCATCTTCTCCTACATTTTCCTGATATGTACACATATTATATAGGCACTGCTTTCTTCTTTCAGTAAGCAAACATCTCCTGACTTTCTATTGTGTTCTAGGCACAAAAAATGCTTGCCTTTAAAAGTTCATTTACATCTAGTGTTATGTAACAGAGTAATAGTTTCTAAGAGATTACTAAATTTTAGACATAAAACACACTGGAAATTTGTCTTGATTCTCCCTAGTCCAGTAGGACAATAGGCTATTGTAAAAGTGTATACACATTCTAGGCCAATAAAGAACTTGATTGATGTACTATGTCGTCTTTCACAAAATATTTTATATAATTTCTGCTTTTCTTTTTAAAATATGAGTTTGATAGCAAGAATACTCATTATTTCTCTTTACTGATGATGATTTTCTACTGTTCCCTTTAGGGTTTGACCACTGCCACCCTGAGGTGTATGAACATTGTAAACGCCTGCTTCTGCACTTGTTAATAGTAATGGGATCCAACAGTAACATCCGAACTGTTGCTTCTGTCCTTCTCAGGAACAAGGAGTTTAATGAGCCCAGGGTGCTTACAGTCAAACAAATTGCACACTTAGATTATACTTTCACAGGTATTTGCTTTAAAAGTACAGTTTGAAACTGGAACCGTACTTCGTTAATTTGGGATCCTGCATTAGATAACATCAACTGAAGCTGAGATACTAGAGAATATTTTTAATGTAGTTTTATTATTTTAAGTACCATTGACATTATTTATTAATTCATAGAAGAAGGAATTAAACTTGGAGTATTTGAATCTCTCTTACCTTTAAGGGTCTTTGTCATAAAAATGTTAAACTCTCCACATGTAAGTAAAGGTACAATGAAAGAGTGGCTTAATTTGTTGAGCACTGGTTATGACAAAGATGGTGAACTTGTATTAGATTCCCCCTACTCTCAAGATCTGAAAAATTGACAAAGGAAGACATTTAAAATTTTTTAAAACTTTTTATTCACGATTGCACTTAAAATGTTGTACATCTTGAAGTCTAGTAAGTTCCAAATTATGTATTTTGAAGTAGTGAGGTCCAAATTAATGACACTTTAATGTAAAATTTATTTCACTGTCGATGTGAATTTGTTTTACTTTTCAAGTTATAGTTTCTTTTTCCCTAATAGCCCTAACTTACTTATTTCATTCATCAGTATCATCAGGTTTATAATAGATGATCTAGAAAATAATTGGTTTTTAAAAATTGAAATAAAATTACTTTTTTTTTCCTAATCATATAATGCCAAATACAGGGTTAATACGTTTTAAAGTTACTTACTTAAAGCCCTGTTATTTACTTAAAAACCTGTAGTTAGTGAGAAAACATCTATTAGTAAACTTATTCGCCTTTTTAAACCATGATTAAAAGATGAACAGAATAAAGTTTACTGCCTTTTTTTTGTTAAAGCATTTCTATTCAAAATTCCATGGTTTGGTGTTTGTTTTTAAGGCTCCTTTTGCTATTTTGTAAATGTGGGCATTAGTAATAACCTTTAGAATTATTTAATAATTGACATAATATCAATTTTACAAATAGACTTTAAAATTTTCCTTGTTTAAGTAAAGTGAAGCAGAAAGCATAGACTCCTTAACATAAATTAAAAATCAGTTCTCATTATAGAAGTGTGAATGGCAACCTATGTTGAGGAAATATGCCAAAATATTAGGATACTGCCAATTTCAACTTTGTTCAGCAGATGGCAGCACAGGACTGCATAGTAAGTCCAAGTCGTTAAGTTTGACTGAGAGGCTCCGAAAACAACGTTTGCTCAAAAACTCACTCAGTGTAATTTGGTGCTTGTGAGGCTCACTTCTTTGAGTGTTGTGGGAGATTGCTTCCGTCTGGGTATTCACGCCCCGTGTCTCTTTCAGCAGGTGTTAGCGATTTTATACCTGATTACCAGCCCTCCCCCATGACCGACTCAGGGCTCAGCTCAAGTTCTACCTCCTCTAGTATCAGCTTAGGAAATAACAGTGCTGCCATTTCACATCTGCACACCACCGTCCTCAGCGAGGTCGACATCTCAGTAGAGCAGGATGGAAAAGTCAAAACCCTCATGGAATTCATTACCTCAAGGTAACATTTGCAGCTCCTACCATTCCTGACGCATAGCTGTGTTAAGTCATTGTTTCATTTGTCAGCTTCAGCGAACCCTATTTTGTTTTCCAAAGGGTCATTGATTTGGAATAGGCAGGTTTGTATTGTGCAATATTTAGAAAATTTGATGCAGCCAGAGACTTTCTTCTTTTGCTCACACTGTTATACCTAAGGAGGGTCTTAATCATGACTAGATACCAGGTACCCAAAGAGGATACAGTATTATCTGAATATATATTTCTGCCTCCACCAGCTACATTAACATTCAATCTTCAAATATTTATTTATGGCCTACTCTTTGCAAAAGCACTATAAATAAAGAAGAAACGTAGGTGGGGAGAAAGGGGCTAGTATACCATAGCAAGAGCAAAATCACAGAGGTGTGAGAAAACAAAGTATATTTGGAACTGGTGAGTAATCCAGCCTGAGTGTAATGCGGAGGAATTTCTAGACAAGCTGGAGGGCCATGAAGCCCTGGCCAGAGGTTATAGATCTTTTAAGAAAGGAGACATTATCAAAAATCTTTGAGCTGGATGGGGAGGGTGGAGGACCCAATTAAATAAATATGTTGAGAAAATCAGTCATAGCAAAGTATGTGATGAATTAGAGGTGTTACAGACTAGAGGCAGCATGACCACATCTTTTTTCCAGGGCACTTTGGGCCTATGGCAATAAGGGGCCTAACACTAACCAAGCTGGTGAATGCAAAGATATTTTAAAGAAAGAATCGACAGGTAGTTTTAACTTCTAAATTATTTTATTTGCATTACAATCTAAATACAGTCTAGCCTCTACAAACGAGACTGTTTTGACCTGTAATACCTAAGCAGTAACCAGTACTCTTCTCACTTGGCAAAATTTGCCATCTTTTCCTGCTACCTCTGAGAGAATTTGACTGTAACAACGGAAGACTTTGAAATTATACGTAACTTGGATCTTCCTGTACTTGCTCTAGATCATTACGTATCGAAGTACATAAATAGTAGCAGTAGACTGTGTGACATGCTATTTGATTTATGCAACTACTATCCTTTCTAACTGCAAAAGCACATTTTAGGTGAGTATGAGTAAACCTTAATTAAGTTTAAAAACCAAGGGAATCATGTCTGTTCTCTGTTTTCAGAAAAAGAGGGCCCCTTTGGAACCATGAGGATGTTTCTGCCAAGAATCCTAGCATAAAGAGTGCTGAGCAGTTAACTACATTTTTGAAACATGTGGTTTCTGTTTTTAAGCAGTCAAGCTCAGGTATATTTTAATGATCATTTCAGATAGTATTTACTTTCAAGCAGATCTTTTAGTGTGATGTCACAACTTCTGATAATGTTTAGCAAAAAGCTGACAAGTTGACATGTCTAAATTTTCAAAAGTTTTAGACAGGTTTTCTTTTTTAACTTACTAGTGATAACAGATTTGTTCTGGTTGAAGAAAAATTGTTACTACTTAAAAATAAGAATGCTACTTTGACGCTCTGAGGTTCTTAGTTTGGTGTAAGACGGTATAATAAAATTACAATTGTTTATTATGAAACTATTATATTGAAGGAACATAGGTAGAGATGACAAACTCTTATATTATTTTTTTATACTGGTATAGGCTTCGATGATCTAAAATTTAACACATTCTGAAAATTATAGTAAAATGTATCTAAAACAGTGGTTCTTAGCTAGGGGTGATTTTGCTTCTCAGGGCATCTTGCAATGTCTGGAGACATTTTTGTCACAATTAGGGGGCGCGGGGCAAGTGGTTAGTACTGGTGTCCACTTGGGTAGAGGCTAGGGATTCTGCTACACAAACACACACTACACAGGATAGCCCTCACAACAAAGAATTATCTGGCCAAAATGTCAGTAATGCTGGAGCTGAGAAACCCTTTTCTCAGGGATTACTTCCCTGGAGATTAGAATGAAGAGTCATCTAAAGTGCAGATGGAATTTAATGAAAAGAAAAAGCATTGACTTATGAAATATTAGTGCCCGCCCAGTTTGCCAGGTATTGTGCTGGCACCGGGTTTAACATGGTTATTAGCCTCTGATCATAACCCCTATATATATCCTGAAAAACAAGCACTTACTTGTTTCCTTTGCTTTCACAGAAGGAATTCATTTGGAGCATCATCTTAGCGAGGTTGCTCTGCAGACAGCACTTTCTTGTTCTTCTCGACACTATGCTGGGAGATCCTTTCAGATTTTCAGGGCCCTTAAGCAGCCTCTTTCGGCAACTACACTTTCTGATGTTCTCTCCAGACTTGTAGAAACTGTAGGGGATCCAGGAGAAGATGCACAGGTAGTTCATTCAATTCTTTCAGCAAGTATCGAGCACTCCTCGTTTTCAAGGACTTATTGCCAAATGTAAATCATGGCAGGTAGAGCAAGATAATGGTTGTATAGAATTACTGATGTCAGATGCTAACAAGCAAAGAATTAAGAAACAAAGTTGTGTAATTAATGTTTAATAGCATACTAATTGAATTAAATAGTGCCTATCAGAAACAGCTTTATCACACACACCTGGATATTATTCTGAGATGACCGCAAGGTATAAGAGGAATTTAAAGTTAGATGTAAACTAGAACACTGAATTTCATTTGTTAAGATAAATTAAGTGAAATATTGCAATAGAGAGCTTACGTAGGTCTGTACAGACTCATGACTTTATTAACACTGCTTTAGACACTAAGGATACAGTAATGAACAAGACAAAGTTCCTGGCATTCTGGAGCTCACATTTCATTGGGGAAACAAGCCTTTAATCCACCAATAATGTATAATACAAGTTTACTTAGTGGTGAATGCTGTGAAAATAATAAGGTAGAGTAACAGGTTAAAGAATGATGGGGGAGAGGATTTTTTTTTTTTTATATGATCATCTGTGAAGAAGAGTTTTGAACACATGTTTAAGTGAAGTGAGCCCTGTGATAATCTGGGGAAGAGGGCAGAGGGAAATAGGACTAACAAGTGCAAAGGGCCTGAGGCAGAAGCAATTGGCTTTTTAAAGGAACATCAGGGGAATTCCCTGGCGGTCCAGTGGTTAGGATTGACTCGGCGCTTTCACTGCTGGGGCCCAGGGCTCAATCCCTGCTCAGGGAACTAACATCCCGCAAGCCTCATGGCTCAGCCAAAAATTAAAATAAAACAAAATAGAGGAACATCAAGCAAACCAATGTGGCTAGAACGTACTGGTTGGGGACCTCAGAGGCAGGAGATTGATGAGGTAAGCAGGTCCAGATCATGTGAGGCCAAGGAGGTTCTGGTGGGAGGTGGGAGTTCACTCTGAATTGATGGGAAACCGCCCATTGGTTTTAAAAGGAAGGTGATGGATATGACTTGCTTTTTTAAAAAACACTCTGGAGGCTAGGTGGAATCCTTAGGAAGGCAAGAGAGGTCAGTTAAGAGGCTCTTTATAAGAGTCCAGGCCAAAATGATGATAGTTTGGATTAAGGGAAGCTATGGAGGTAGAGAAAATAAGTCAGATTTAGGTTTTTGTTTTTGTTTTTTTCTGCGGTACGCGGGCCTCTCACTGTTGTGGCCTCTCCCGTTGCGGAGCACAGGCTCCGGATGCGCAGGCTCAGCGGCCATGGCTCACGGGCCCAGCCGCTCCGCGGCATGTGGGATATTCCCGGACCAGGGCACGAACCCGCGTCCCCTGCATCGGCAGGCGGACTCTCAACCACTGCGCCACCAGGGAAGCCCAGGATTTATTTTTAAAGTAATATTTTGAAGATGCTGATGGATTCAATTTAGATGTGAGAGAAAGAACCAAGAATGGCTCCTAGATTTCCGGCCCAGGTAATTTTGGGTGAATCGTGTTGCCAGTATAATCAGTTTATACCATTAGTTTGATGCATTCTCATCCATCAGCAAGATCATGTTGCTCAAGAGTTTATTTTGTCATATTAATGTGGAGTTTGTTCTATTTTGAAATCTCATCAGGAAGTGCATTGCAGTTTCTTCTTTCCAGAGTATAATTAATTAAGATCTGCCTTTTTTTCTAGGGATTTGTGATTGAGCTTCTTCTCACGTTGGAATCTGCAATTGATACTTTGGCTGAAACCATGAAGCATTACGATCTTCTTTCTGCCCTTTCTCAGTAAGAACTGAAAAACTAGGCAACCGGTAGATTTGTATTTAGACCTTCAATAGCTAAATATGTGTAATACTATATTGTTCTAATATTGGCAGTGAGAGTACTACCCCTAAATTCAGATGGATTGCCGGTGGGAAAATGAGCCTCAGACAGTGAGACGTGTGAAAGCTCACGGGGCTAGTCTGCGGCAGTGCCGTTCCTCTGACACCCTAGTCAGAGACCTCTCTGCTGTGCTACTAGGCTTCAGCCTCAGTGACAGGCTGTTACTGCCACACTCAACATCCTCTTGTCACCCCAGCAGACCAGGCTCCTCGGGACTCACACCTTCCACATATTGTTCCTTCTCCCTGGACCAGCCTCTCTTTGAACTTTGTCTTCCTTGCAAATCCCAAATTGATTTATCCTTCAAGTCCCGTCTTAATATCACCTCCTAGCTAAGTATTTTTAACTGCCCCAGGGCAATGCCAAGCATTCCATCCTTTGGGATCTCACAGTATTTTCTTAATATTTTCATAACAGCAACTAACAGGCTCTAATTTATCCATTTCCATGGACTTTAATATTCCTAGCATTTTGCATACTGCTGGCAAATGTAGAAAGTATTCTGTATTTATTTTTTAATCAATGATAATTAGACGTGAGGGAGAAGGAGAAATCAAAACTAAATTTTTGAGCTTGGTTCTTTTGGAAAGAATGTGAATTGACAGAAATGGGAACATCAGGACCTTTGAGTCTGGGGGTGAGACAAACGAGGCCTGCTTTGGACGTAATATGTACTAAATCCCAGAGCTAAAAGTTATCAGCGATAACTATTGCAGAATTTTCGCTTCAAATCAAACCTCCTCCAACCGAAAGTAGCCACAGTGGAAAAGATACTGTTGTACATTTTAATAGGGAGGAAAGAACTGAAATTGGGTTAAGCAAAAGTCAGATATACTTAAAAATGATTTTTCCTAGTAACAGTTACCATTTTGCAGTGTTTTCAAGAGTACAATTAATGTAGCAAAAGAAGTGATTGTGCATGAATTCATCTTTTTTTTTCTTTCTTTTCTTTTTTTTTTTTTTTAAAAAGAACCTCATACCATGATCCTATAATGGGAAACAAGTATGCAGCTAACAGGAAAAGCACTGGACAACTCAATCTAAGCACAAGTCCCATTAATAGTAGCAGTTATTTGGGATATAGCAGTAATGCAAGAAGTAACTCTTTGAGGTTAAGTTTAATTGGTGACCGAAGAGGTGACCGGCGGCGGAGTAATACACTGGATATAATGGATGGACGGCTCAACCACAGCAGTAGCTTAGCGAGGACTCGAAGCCTTTCCTCCCTGAGAGAGAAAGCCGTGTATGATGTGCAGCCCACTACTGAGCCTGCCAGCTTGATGGCCACCATTTTTTGGATAGCAGCATCTTTATTAGAATCAGATTATGAATATGAATACCTCCTGGCTCTCAGACTTCTCAACAAACTGCTGATCCACCTGCCTTTGGAAAAAACAGAGAGTCGAGAGAAGATTGAAACCGTACAAAGCAAACTGAAGTGGAATAATTTCCCAGGCCTTCAGCAGCTCTTCCTTAAGGGTTTTACCTCAGTATCTACACAGGAAATGACAGTGCACCTCCTGAGTAAACTTATTGCTGTCTCCAAACACACGTTGGTGGATCCTTCCCAGTTGTCAGGTGATGTGACTAGAATTGCACCAACTCTTTGCTTTTTTTTAGTATAGTGAAATGTAAACTAATCGTTGGTTTTGAAATCTACTAATTTCTGCTTTTACACAAACAGTTATGGTTTTCTTAATATGTGAGATAGCTTAAATTCTTTGGTAAAAGCAAAAAAAAAAAAATTTTTTTTAGAAGATCAAGTACTCCAGGAAATAAAAAGAAAATGGTTTTTGTGAACCATGAAAAAAATCCTTTAATTTTTAAAATAATGTGCAATAAAATTGGTTATTGTTTGCTTTTTTTTTTTTTGATAGGCTTTCCTCTTAACATCCTTTGCTTATTGCCTCACTTAATCCAGCATTTTGACAGCCCAACTCAGTTTTGCAAAGAAACAGCTAGTCGAATAGCAAAGGTAAGCAAATGTGATGCTGGAAGATAACACTTTAGGGAATTTTCTCTGGAGTTTATCTTAAGGGGGGAATCTCTTAAAAATCCTTTTACCGTCACTTCCTATCTAAATTTTTATTCTTTTATGCATATGAAGGAGTAATATAGTAATGATATGTTAGCTGCTCAAATGACAGTGAATAAAATTATTTGTTTAGAGTAGCTCTCCTCTGAGTCTGAATCTTTTTCTGCTCTGTTTCCCTACTTTATCCTCTGTCAGTTTCCAAGTCATTCATTTATTTGCCCCTAGATATGTACTGAGCACTGGATCAGGTGCTGGAAATAACAATGATAATCAGAGTAAATAGAATCCTTAGCCCTATGGGCCTTAGGGTGGCAGTGCAGTCAAGTAAGTAGACAATCACCGTAGAGTCTGGTGACTTTGCAATGGGAGAACAAAATATTCTAGGGACACATAAAGCAAAAGTCTGCCTGGGGAAGTCATATCTAAGCAGACTTGAAGGGCAAATAAGAGTAACCAAAATAAGGTCCCTAGATGAGAAACAAGAGCAGGGCTGAAGGTAGAAATTTTCCAGGCAGGAGAAATTGCATGTGCAAAGGCCCTGCGGAAGAAGAGGGCATAATGTATTTTTTGATTCTGAAAGTTCTCTCTCCCTTTATGTTTGCCTTTTTCCTTCTAACATTCTCTTTATCTTCTCTCTATGCTCCCTTCATTCTTTTTTCTTCCTTATTTGACTCTTTTCCTCCCATCATATATTTCTTAAACACGTATGTAGCTATTTTTAAATCATTTGTGAACATTTGTTTAAAAGTTTTATAGCTCTTAGTCTTAATTGTAAAAGAATATGATTTTGACATTTTATCTATTTAGTAACTTCCTCTTAAGAACAATAAAGAGATCACAAATACCTTACCTTCGGCTTACCTTCGGCTTAAACTGAATTCTTAACTAATTTTATTTTATATATTTATTTTTTTTGTCACATTGAGTCTTGGAAAAAAGACTTTTCAGGCTGAAAATACAAACAGTTACAAGAACAAGTTATAGGAATTTGCAAGTAATATACATACAACAGGAAATCAGGTGAACTGGAGGGGGTGACTCAATAGTAATATAAGTAAGATAACCTGGCTAAAGCACTGGGAGAAAAATCAGAGAAGTCTGCAACAGAAGGGAACAAGCAAGTAAATTTCTCTGGAAGAGCTTTTTATATAAGCAATTTTTTTCAAACCTGAGATTCAGTTAGCAAGTAGCACAGCAGTAAATGGAAAGAGCAAGCTTCTAGAAAACCAAATAAAACACCCATCTCTCTGTGGCCCACATTTCAATACTGTTAAGTGCAAATTTATCTCTGGGTGCCAGTGGAGTGAAAAAATACTACCAACCCAAATCACATACACAGTAACAAGAGTAAGAACATTTTCATTATCTGGATAGAAAATATTTAATAAGTGACAAGAAAATATTTAATAAAATTTGCTGTTGAATCCATCCTTATTTAAATTTCTAAATAGATCTGGAGAAATTCTTAACCATTTTAAAAGCATGTATTTGAAAAGAAGAGCCATTATTATAGTTCATGGAGACATATCTTAGTTTTGAAAATGATGGTTTGCACTAAAAAACCCAACAACATGTGTTTGCATTAATGAGGTCTAAAAGTGATTTTTAAAAATAATTTATTAAAATGACTTTCATTTTAATATTCTAATAACATACCATTAGGAAAATGTAAACAAAGATTTTTTTTTTCTACATGGAGGGGTAAGAAAGAAAATATAAGGAAAAAATGTATATTGGCTTATTTCAGGATTTTAAGAAAGCAAAAAGCATAAATCCCTTGATAGGGGAAGTAGAAGCATTTGAGATGGGCAGCTGAAGTGCTGAGTAATTTGCTAAGTGTTGGGTCAGGTGAGAAGCACAGCGTGACCGGAAGGCCATAGAAGCCCCTTGAGCTCCAAGCCTCTGCTGTCATGACCGAGGCAAAGCACAGGAAAGTCCCAAATATCTTTTATGTTTTTAAGAAATCAAATATGTGGCTTTCTGTTAGTCATAAACTGCTATTAAGTCTGTTTTCTTCCTGTTGAGCAGCACACAAAGGTTCCCTCTGTGGCCTTTCAGCAACCTGCAGGATGTGAACTGAATTGATTCCTTAATTGTTCTCTCACTTAAACTGTTGAGAATAATTTTCTGCCATTATGTGCTTCCTCATTATGCAAATGTCACTCTTTCTACTGTTTGTGCCCTTGGAGAGCACAGAATTTCAAAATGAGGCAACACTTAGGACAAATATTGTCCTTTTTAGCTATTCATTATGGCAAAAATAGTATGCTAAAAAAGTTGGTTATAAAACATACTCTTTTTTGGCTCATATTTTAACCTGGTAATTCCAAAGTTCCAAAATTAAATCTAAGCCACTTGCTTTACTATAAAAGTACACAGCCTATTATTCCAAAGAACTTTCTTCTGTTTCAAAAAATAGGTTTTTAAAAAATCATTCTTTCAAAAAATATTCTTTAAGAATATAAGAATTCTATAGGAATGCCTTATCCTTCAGGATAAGATTAAAGAATTTAAACTATAAAAATTTTTGCTGTAGGATAACAAATTTTGAAATTATAAAGTTATGTGGTTTTTTAAAATAGTGTGATAAATTATTATATTTTGAAATACGAATCAGAAATATCAAACAACTTTTCTTTTTTCTTCCTGGTGTCTGTTTTATGAGTAAAAGGCTAATGGCATGAAAACAACTGCTTTTAATGATTTTACAAAATAACTTCCAAGGTACTGTATTAGTCTCTGCATAGTCTTGCATGCCTTCATATCTTGGGCCTATCCAGTGATGCCGTCTGCATGACGAATCAAAGTAAAAGTTAGTTATAGTCATCTGAAAGTTGAAAATACATATATTTTAGTAGGTAATACTCTACTTTCTTTATCAAATGCTCTAGGCAATTTGTGAAAATACATACCAAACATCAATAAGATGGAAGAATAAGTGAGGAAAAGGAAAAAAGGAAAATTAAAAGAAATTTCAACGAGGCTAGCCTTTCATGATAGATGAGGCTATAAGACGAGGGTGGCCTTTTTCCAGGTCTTCATTGTTCAGGTATCCTCGGAGGAGGGTAAGGAACATCTCACCAGTTAACTCAGGGAACCAGACGGACTATGAAGGTGCATTTAGTCAGTAAGATCCTCCCAAACATTTGTTGATTCAGATTCTGTAGTACCGTATCACGCAAAGTCTAGGAAGTCAGTACACTTTGTAGTAGCCTGTAAATGACTGGCCAAGGACCTGAAGAGCTTTAGGTGATTTCCTGAAGAGTAGCTTGACATCCACACTGGAGATGCAGGACTCAAACGTTTTATCAGTCCTCCAATGAAGTCCTTTGACTGTATCACACAGGTTGAGGTTTCTGCAGTTGACTGCTCTAGTGAGATACCCTGGACAGCTTGAGACTAAAGCATTGCTTCTTTGGCGTAGCAGCTCCGAACCTTGCTGAGGATTCCTACGTGGAGCCTGCCTGTTTAGTTATTTGTGCACTGAACCGTATATAGATTTTACAAAACAAAACTCTTTTTACGAAATGACACACAGGGTTTACAAAAACATTTGGGTTTTTACCAAAGACATTTTACATCAGACTGAAAAAAAGCCACACTGTTTAACACCCACGGAAGTGCTTGACATATTAATCCTCTCTGTATGATCTAAGGTATTCTCTTAAGAATGCCTTGTGCTTTTTTCCTCTTCTGTTTAACTTATCTACCGTATTGAAATGAAATGCATTAACTCTTCAACATATATATCTAAATTGATTCATTAAATAAATACATTTAGTATAAAATCAAGTTTAAACTTAACTGTCTTTAAGTGAATGAAATTTTTGTTTGCTTTTTTAGGTTTGTGCAGAAGAAAAATGCCCAACGCTTGTCAATCTGGCTCACATGATGAGTCTGTACAGTACGCACACGTATTCCAGAGACTGTTCTAACTGGATCAACGTAGTGTGTAGATACCTGCATGACTCCTTCTCAGATACTACATTTAGTCTTGTGACTTATCTTGCAGAGGTAAATTCACCCCCCCCCCCAAAAAAAGGGTTTTTCAACTGTTCTGTGGCAAAATTTTCAAGTAGATTTATTTCTAGAAGCAGCACTGATGCTAATTAATCTTCAAATTTTCTTTGAGAGTGAATATAGGTAACATCTTTTTTTGAAGAAAAGTATAGGTAATATCTTTCATGTAAGGAGGAAGTTTTTATAAAGGTTTTTTTTTTTTCATTTTCAGTGTTTATTTCCTCATTCACTGTCCTTAAGTGACATAAAACTCATAATAATATAAACCTCACCTTTATTTCAAAAGGCAAATGGGTTTTTTCCTGGTCTTGATCCTAGGGAATGGTTATCTTTTTGTTTCTACAAAACCAGCTCTTGGCTTTGAGATCCTTTCTAGAAATACAGCATGCAAAGTCATTTCTGCTGGGCAAGTTTTAATTTTGATGATATATTTCCTTCCTAATGTAAAATATGATTTTGGGGGGGAGTAAATAGAATTTTAAAATCTGGTGATAGAACAGCATGAAAATTTAATACAGTTGACCTTGAACAACGCAGGAGTTAAGGGTGCCAAGCCTCCACACGGTCAGATCCACATGTAACTTACAGTCAGCCCTCCACATCCGTGATTCAACCAACTGTGAGTCCTATAGTGCTGTAGTATTTACTACTGAAAAAAATCTACATATAAGTGGACCCTTGCAGTTCAAGCCTGTTATTCAAGGGTCGACTGTATTTATTTGTTGAAGAACTAACTTCGTGCCTAGAAAAGTAAATTATTGAGTAGAGAGCCACAAGGAGACCCTCAAAAGGAAGAAATTCCTAGTCACTAAAAATGTTTGTCAGTGATACCTTCCTTTTCAGAAAGTTGACCTCTGGCAACTAAACCTAACACACTGTACAAACTTAAATTATTTGTAACTCAATAAACATTTTAAGTATTGCTCACAGCACTGTTTAACTTAGCTAAGTCACTGATGGTGGGCATTATAAAGTGCTCAGGACTGGTGTGGATGTTTAAGGTGTTGGTTTGGATGGGTTTACTCCCATCGACTTTATATTTAGGTGAGCCAACAGCGTGAGCCCTCTGCCTGAGAGCTTCCTAACCTGAATGAATGCGCATCGCTAGGTTATCTTATACCTACACCTTTAGGACAAGAGCCAACATAAAGCCAGACCTCCTTAACTGGCTTTGAATTTAAGTGCCACTATAAAGTTCAACTTTTGCGCCACCATAAAGTTCAACACTAAAGCAACACTAGCGCTCCCTGAAGACCCACCCATGGGGTTCTAAGGTCTGGCACTGGCACAATACAGCCCATTGGGTACCACATGTGGGCCATATAGTTCCAGTCTACAGAGAGAATGCTTTGTCCCCAGTGTTACTCTTACTAGTGTAAGTTATCCTTATTTTATGATTATTAATAACTCAAATTATTACTAACAACAGTACTAAAATTAGTCACATATATTTAAAACTACACATATATAATTTAATTGTCCTACAAACCCTATGAGGCAAGTGTTATCAGTTTTATTTTTAAAAATCAAGGCTCAGAGAAATAAGAAACGTATCCAAGATCACATAGGTAGTAAGTGGCTGGTGTGAATGGCTGGCGGGTAGTTAGTTATTCTTTGGTGACGGTGGTGTAGCGGTTTTTCTCTTAACCTAAAATAAATGGTGTTTAACTAAATTAGTTAAGGATATAAAAGAAAGCACTAAGATTAAGATGACAAGTAATCTGTCTAATTCTCCTTTCTGCAGCAAGGACAAGTAACAATAATAGACATTACCTTTTACCTTCATTATTCTCTGGATTTCTGATAACTCTAACCATGAACTCTTAGGTTAAATCTATTATGGTTTTCAACATCACTAATGTAAATCCTGTGGAATTTTCTTTAACCTGATTAAAGTATACTTTTTAATATTACTTTCAGTTGTTAGAAAAAGGACTGTCCAGTATGCAGCAATCATTACTACAGATCATCTATAGTCTTTTGAGTCATATTGACCTCTCCGCTGCCCCAGTCAAGCAGTTTAATCTGGAGATCATAAAGATTATTGGCAAATATGTACAGGTGAGTGACCCCAAATCTCATGTATAGAAGTGTTCATCTTGAAACAATTTATAATCATAAAAAAATTGGAAACACCTTAAATGTCTAAGATAGGGGAAGTGGTTAGTTCATAAATCATGTTTTCAGGAATAGTTACAACATGAGAAAATGCTCTCAACCTGAGTGATGTAAAGCAGAATCTGAACGGTAGGATTGGCATGATTCCTGATTTTTATTTTTAATGATTACATCTACAAATGTACATTTCAGGAATCACTGGAAGGAATGTACACAAATGGCAGCAGTCACTGTCTCTGGACAGTATGATTGTGACTCTTTGTACCTTTCTGTTTTTAACCAAGTCCTACATAATGAACAGATATTACTTTTAGAAACAGAAGAACTCTTTGAAGAGTCTGTATTTTAGAGTTGCTTTCTGTGTCTGGTAAAAAGTGCCAGATATTTAGAAAGTAGAAAATCAGACTTGGTTTAACTGTAAATGGCGACAAGTCAACTTGGTCTGTACTGAATTTCACTTTTGAACTATCTGTAAGAAAGGCCTTGATCGCAGTAGTTGAGAGTCCGCCTGCCGATGCAGGGGACACGGGTTCGTGCCCCGGTCCAGGAGGATCCCACATGCCATGGAGCGGCTGGGCCCATGAGCTGTGGCCGCTGGGCCTGCACGTCCGGAGCTTGTACTCTGCAACGGGAGAGGCCACGGCAGTGAGAGGCCCGCGTACCGCAAAAAAAAAAAAAAAAAAAGAAACGCCTTGATAAGCAGAGCAGTATTGTGGATACAACTGAGCAAACAGAGCGAACTCTTTGAGAGCCTTAACGGATTAATACTTTGTGTTTCTACTCCAGTGATACTGCATTCGCTAAAGCAAAATTTACAAATGGAAATACTCATCTGCAATGAGCTTGTGTTCTTGTCCATTTCTGAAAGTAACACAACTGTATTAAAATGTTTTTCAGTATTTTTATTGGGTAATCTGGGTTATTTTTTAGATTCCCTTGAAAATAGTGATTGCAAATATTAAAAAAAAAAACATAGGTTTCTTTGGTAACCCTGTGTATCTTCTCTATTTTTATCTCTTAAGGAGCAAGGCTTCACCACTCAACAATTATATTTTTTTTCCTAAAGCACTTTTCTCTTTTTATTCCTTAAGGCTTAAAGAAGTTAACTCATCAGATATTTGCTGGATCACCCGCAGAAATACATAGCACATTGAATTACTAATTTATGAAACATAGATTCATTTCTTTTGTTCAGAACCACAAGCTTATATGCCCAGTGGGCCAGCAAGTAACCATAAGAGGGCATAGATTTATGACTAAGTGAACTGCACATTCCTCATCTAAAAGGAACAGCATGACTAAGAATGGTTGCCATGTTGGAGTACAGGTCCACTGTGGCCAGAACTTCTAATTTTTCTTTTCTAATTTATAAAGAGAAGCTCAAAATCTGGGTTTTTCTTTAAAATCGCCTAATTTTAAAATGTCTCAAATTTCTTTTTATTTTTTAATTATTTTATTTTATTTTTAATTTATTTATGTTTTGGCTGCGTTGGGTCTTCTTTGCTGTGCGTGGGCTTTCTCTAGTTCTAGTGAGCGGGGGCCACTCATCGTTGCAGTGCACGGTCTTCTCATTGCAGTGGCTTCCTTTGTTGCGGAGCACGGGCTCTAGGCGCATGGGCTTTGGTAGTTGTGGAACATGGGCTCAGTAGTTGTGGCTCGCGGGCTCTAGAGCACAGGCTCAGTAGTTGTGGCACACAGGCTTAGTTGCTCCGCGGCATGTGGAATCTTCCTGGACCAGGGCTCGAACCCATGTCCCCTGCACTGGCAGGTGGATTCTTAACCACTGCGCCACCAGGGAAGCCCTTAAATTTATTTTTCAATGTTGGGTAAACCAAGGTTATATTTAGCTGACAGGTCATCCCAGTTAGTGACTTCTGCTTTATTCAAATATTAAACATTTTACATACTTGAACTCTTGATGATCTTTCACATTTAGAACACAAGTACCAATATAATTTATGGAAACATCTCTGAAGAGATTTTAGCATTTTGCAATGCCCAGGGCTCCTAATTATTTCCATAAGAAAAAAATGATGATGATTTTTACATAGTCTAACTTTGTTAAAGATAAACTGTTTTCTACGATGATGTGCTTAAAATGTCACAGTATCATGTGGACTTTTCTTTTTTTTTTGGCTGCGTTGGGTCTTCGTTACTATGCGTGGGCTTTCCCTAGTTGCGGCAAGCGGGAGCTACTCTTCGTTGCAGTGCGTGTGCTTCTCATCGCGGTGGCTTTTCTTGTTGTGGAGCACAGGTTCTAGGTGCGCGGGCTTCAGTAGTTATGGCATGTGGGCTCAGTAGTTGTGGCTCATGGGCTTCAGTAGTTGTGGCGCACAGGCTCAGTAGTGTGGCTCACGGGCTCTAGAGCGCAGGCTCAGTAGTCACGGGCTTAGTTGCTTCGCGGCACGTGGGATCTTCCTGGACCAGGGCATGAACCTGTGTCCCCTGCATTGGCAGGCGAATTCTCAACCACTGCGCCACCAGGGAAGCCACATGTGGACATTTTTAATTACTAGTAATATTTTATGCTTTAGATGTCTTCATAGCAAGATGTTATTAGCTAAATTGGATAATTCAGTTCTGCCAAAGATTTTTCACTTCCTTTTTTAAGTAGTATTTCCCCTCTCTCAGAACTGCCAACTGTGAAACAATATGTATAATACAAGGTTGAAGTTTGATTTTGGTACCACAAGTAAGAAAAAAAATCATTTTTATATGATTTTCAGTAAGCAGTAAAAAAAAAAAAAGTTCTAAATTTTTAATTAGGCATTGATTCCTCTCCACATATACGTCTGTCATATAAATCATTCCTAAATTTTATTGGCAGAAATATACAAAACTAAAAGTAGAAGAATAACTCGAAAACATAGCCACCATATATAGGGGGAAAAGTTCACCCTATACAACTCAGGAATCACTGAGAGCATCGTTTTAGCGTAGCACTTATGCTTATTGTTTGGGGCTTGGGTCGTTAAGAAAAATCTAAAATTTTTTTAGTATTTTAATATTTTTATGTCTAAAAAGTATGCATCAAAAATTGTTTATCTCGGGCTTCCCTGGCGGCGCAGTGGTTGAGAGTCCGCCTGCCGATGCAGGGGACACAGGTTCGTGCCCCGGTCCGGGAAGATCCCACATGCCATGGAGCGGCTGGGCCCGTGAGCCATGGCCGCTGAGCCTGCGCGTCCGGAGCCTGTGCTCTGCAACGGGAGAGGCCACAACAGTGAGAGGCCTGTGTACCGCAAAACAAAAAAAACAAAAAAAATGTTTATCTCCAAGACTTAAAACATTTAAAGTTTTAGAGTCTTAAAGCCATATACTTCATTCATCTAGAAAGTTCACATATATATACAACCCCTTTGTTTACCCCAACTGCCAGATTACTGTATTAGACTTTCTCAACCAATAATATTTATAAAGCACTTATTGGGAAAAATGCAAAATATTCTGAGTTGGTAGCATTATTATATGTACAATATCTCATAAATTTAACAGTACAAATAATAACTTATTTTCTTTCCTTTTGTAACTCGGACCCTCTGTTAGGGACCTCAAAGTAAAAATGAATAATTTATAAGGAGTTTTTGTAGAAATAATATTTTCATTGCCTACAGTGTACACTAAGTTTTTGTTCTTAGTTAAATATGTATTTGTCTATTATTTTTTGAAACCAGAGTCCTTACTGGAAGGAAGCCCTTAACATCTTAAAACTGGTGGTGTCTCGCTCGGCAAGCCTTGTCGTGCCCAACGATATCCCCAGGACCTACGGAGGAGATACAGGTTCTCCTGAAATATCCTTCACTAAAATTTTTAATAACGTCTCTAAGGAGTTGCCTGGGAAGACCTTAGATTTTCATTTTGATATATCTGAGGTAAGATGCTCAGAGATTGATAAAGGTGCTCTATTAGAAATTTTCATTTCTTCATTTATTCATTCTGTCATTCAACAAGCATTGATTGAGCTCATACTCAGCAGTAGATGCTGTGACAGGTGTCATGAAAATGGGGTGGGAGTGGGGAGAAGGCCTATAGCCTCCTGGGGAGATAGGCAAATAAACATTGTGATAAGTGCTTTGACTGGAAGTAGGTTTGAAGTTCTATAGGAATATATAGCATGTACATCTAACCTGATCTGAGCTGAATGTTGAGAGATAAGTAAACCTAGACAGGTATATATGGAAGTCTGGAGAGGGAGGAGTAATCCAAGAAAAAGCAGCATGTGTGAATGAAGGCTTGTAAGTGTGAGAAAGCGTGGCGCTCTGGAAACTTCCATCCAATTAGTGTGGCCTACCCTGAGCACGGAGTACAGAGGATGGAGGTATAGAGTGGGATGAGAGAGGAAGCTGAAGGCATAGGGAGCCGCAAGGTCACCGGCATCTTGTCTGATGAGATGGCTTTCTCTTGAAGCAGTAGGCGCTCTTAAAGGATTTTTAGCTGGAATAGGAAATATTAGGATTTGCATTTTAGGAAGATCATGCTGGCAACAGGACAGAAAATGGACCAGGGAGGAGGGGGGTGGAAATTTTTAAGGAATCTGTTAGAGTAATTTGGGTAAAAGATAATGTTGGACTGTGTCCCTAGGCAACTGCAGAGGAAACAAAGAGGGAAGGGATGGTTTTCAAAAGTCTGAGGAAGTAATTGATGGGGTTTGATGGGAAGGAGAGGAGGTGCTAAGTAAGGAACAGACAAGGACAGTTGCTGTGACAACTTGGTGAGTGTTGGTACCTTTCAAAGAGGATGGAAATGCAGGGAGAACAGGTATTAGCAGGGAAGGAGGGCATGATGAGCTCAGTCTCGGGTATACTGGCTCCAAAGAGACCAAAAAACATACTGATGGAGGTGCTGATTACCTAAAGAGATCTGAAGTTTTAGAGGAAAACTTGGGCAGAAGGAAAAAGTTTAAGGGTTTTCAGTGTCATATAGGTGGATGGTTGAAATCATGGAAGGAAAAATGAGGCTAAAATAAACTGAGATTTGAGAAGCCCTACATTTTAGGGCTAGATTGAGGCAGGGCCCCCCAGTCCAGAGGGAACCTGAACCCTGACTATGTTACATATTAATATCGATACAAATCTCATGCAAAGATTTTTTGACCCTTGCGGAGAGCATCAGTTTTGGTTTTTTTCCTCCAGAAACTCAGCCCACTCTTGTTGGCTTTGGTGCCATCGAAATGGTCTTTCACAAGCCAAGGCAGGAATTTTTCAAGAGAGAAGTTATTGATCAAGTATTGGGTGGGGGTGGGGGAGTTGAGAAAGATAACAGCTGAAGATCTACTCATGTTTTAATTGATTAGGATTATATAGATTAAAAAAATTTTTTGCAGTTTAGTCTTGGTCTTAGAATTTATCCAGAGCTTATTGGTTATTTTTTTAAGATAGAAAGTATGTTTACTGCCAATGTTTTGGTTTCTATCACCTGAGAATTTCTAACATGGAATACACAGGATGGGAATATGATGGAGAAACTGGGCTTTGCTGTTCTTCTGAGTCAGAAAATGATGGTGTCACAATTATTTTGTTTAAAACAGTGATACGAATCCTCAGAACATTTGATCTATATCACATAGTTAATTTCAATTTGTTTCATCAAAAAATTCCCAAGTACCTGCTCTGTGTGGGCTCTGGAGATATACTAGAGGAGCAGTGATGAGTCACACCCAGTCCAGGGACTCCCGTATAGCGGGGAGGGAGGCACAGAAACAATCACCATCACCTGGTAAATGTCCAAGTATAATTACCCAGAGGTGGTGGTGGTATCAGCATAGGCCTCCTTGGAAGTCTGGAGGCAATGTTCAAAGTGATTAGGGGTTTGCTTGGTGCATGTTCTATGCAAAGGAGGTGACATGTGCCAACACATAGGTCCACAAAGGCACCATATGCTTGGGGAGCAAGTTTAGCTCTGCTGGAGTATGAAGTTCAGGAGGGAGTGGTGGAGGCTGAAGTTGGGGAGATAAGCAGGAACCAGATCATAAGGGGACTTGGGTGACATGCAAGTGAGCTTAAAATTATATTCAAATGCAAATTTGAGACACTTCACAAAGCCAAGTAAATACACATGTTTTGGATCATCCAAAGTTTGGGCTCATCATGGAATTTTACGGAAATAAATTTTGGAAATATTATATATCAGATTTGCAGTAAGACATATGTAGATAGCTTTCTCTTTGAAGTTGTTACTTATGTTGAATATTTGCAAAAGCACCTTATTGAGGCACACAACATGCATCAAAAAAACACCAAAATATTAATAGACATTAAGTCTGAGTGGTGAGCTGACAGATGATTTTTTTAAATCATTTTCATATTTTCTGAGCTTTCAAAGAGGACCTATTTTATAATCATGGGGGAAAAGATGAAGATGGTAGTTTTTAAAGAAAGCAGATCTGTATTTAAAGTAGGAATAAGTTCTCCAATAATCTCCTCAGAGACTTGTTCCCAATAAAGTGAAATCTTATGATTAAAAAAAAAAGATATCATCATTACCTTTGATTTTTGTAGTATCTGCCTTACGCTAAGTAATCTTTCTCCTTATGCTGTTTTTTTTGGCTGTTTATAAAAAATGTCATTATAGATACACTTAACCCATTTATGTTGAATTATTTGAGTCAAACACTGGCATTTTGTTTCTGTGTAGACACCAATTATTGGAAATAAATATGGTGATCAGCATAGTGCAGCTGGAAGAAACGGGAAGCCGAAAGTGATTGCTGTAACAAGAAGCACTTCCTCAACTTCTTCTGGTTCTAATTCTAATGCCTTGGTTCCTGTTAGTTGGAAGAGGCCACAGTTATCACAGGTACATAAAAGTTCATAGAATAAGAACCTGCTGTATAAAAAATAAATAAATAAAATAAAATTTTTAAAAAAGATTTAAAAAAAGTTCATAGAATAGAAGAATCCATTTTATTCTATATATGAGAACTTAAGAATTTGTCTTATTTTATCAGGAATCGTAACGTTTGCATTTTCCTTCTCCTTAGCGAAGAACAAGAGAAAAGCTAATGAATGTGCTTTCTCTCTGTGGTCCAGAGTCTGGTCTTCCGAAGAATCCATCAGTGAGTAATCATGAAAACCTCTGTAAAGGTTTTAAACATCATGTTAGTCCATGAAGAAACAGAAATTACTGTCTCCTTGCTTGCCTTTTCTAACTTACCTTACTTACAGTGTTGACTAAGAATGAAAAAACTATTACTTGCCTTTCTGACACTTGGCCGCTATGCTAATTAAGCATACACCCAGTTAGACATTAGACCAAATTGAAGCTCTGAGCTCATTGACAGGTGAGGCCTGCAATGGCTCTTAGGGCACTGATGTCCCATATTCAGAGTGACAAAGCTGATGGATGGCCTTTTTCAGTTTTGTTTTGTTTTGCTTTGTTTTTGGCTGGGGGTCAGGTTGTATTTTCTTCTAATGAGGATTTGGAAGCCGGAGACCAGCAGACTAGCCTCATTTCTGCAACAGAGGACATAATTCAAGAGGAAGAAGTAGCTGTGGAAGATAACAGCAGTGAACAACAGTTTGGCGTTTTTAAGGATTTTGACTTTTTAGATGTTGAGTTGGAAGATGCAGAGGTAAGGATATGGACTTTCTTTTCTAATATTTATAGAATAGTTGACAACTGCATGAAAAGGAAGGATTTAACCACAGGATCTTTCCTGATTAAGGGCAGTGTAAGGTCAAAAGGTAAAAATCTAAACTGGGAACTAAACATGATTAGTACAGTTAGGCATAACAGAATAAGTCTGAAATAAAAGGAACATCTAATTTTTCATCTTTATATTTTAAAATATAGAGTAAAAATGGATTTCTTCGAAAGTATTTTTTTTTAATTGAGGGTATGCTTAGACTTAAATGTTTGCATGAATTATACAAATTAATGTGCAGCAGAATAGTAAAAATTACATTTAGATATATCAGACATGGGGAATTCCCTGGCAGTGCAGTGGTTAGGCTTCCACGCTTCCACTGCAGGGGGCACAGGTTCGATCCCTGGTCGGGGAACCAAGATCCTGAATGCCGAGCAGTGTGACCAAAAAAATTAAATTTAATTTAAAAAATAAAATAAAATTAGTTATTTTTTAAAAAATTATCAGACAACTTGAAAGAAGGTGGCCCTGAAACTAAATTGACGATTAAGGCGCCTTTGGCTCTCTTCTAGAACACTTTCCTATGGCTGAGATTCTGCCTATGACATTGATCATCATTTTCTTCTTTAGGTTGGAGCCAGCTCTCTCAAATGCCTCATTTCATTCAATACCAAGGACTTTGTCCTTGATATTGACTCCGTTTAGAGAAAGTTGATAGTTGTGTCAGTTTAGATGCTTCCTAAATGGAAAATCCAACTCAGAAAGTAGATTTACGCTCCCAGAACTGAGCTAGCCCAGAGTTAGAGCTTATTTTAGATAAGGCTCAGTGAGGTTTCAGGCTGTTTCTCTGCAGTTCTGTAGGCTCTGCCCTTCTCTGCAAGTCAGCTTCACCTCAGACGATCTTGGTTATGTCCACACACAGCAGTGTCAAGAGGAAGCAGGGGTCACTTCCAGAAATGCTCTCATGAAAGTAAAGAAGTTACTCTCTGAATGCTTTTAGCACACTTCTTGTCACATCTCATTGGCCCAAGTTGGGGCATTTGCCAATTTCTAAACCAATCATTGTGGCAAAGAGAATAGGATTGCCCATTGCCCTGGTTGTGTTAGGCTGTTCAGGGCCTATTCCTGTAGCTGATGTCAGTCCCCTAAACAACAGTCTCCTAAATCTGAAAAGTTTACATCAAACAGATCACAAAAATGTTCATTCTAAAATTGTTATAAATGTCTATCTTCAAGAGCCCCAAATGCCTTACTGTCAAGTATTCATACTGTGTCACTGATATATCTCTGTCCAAAGACATTAAAATCACTCATATAACTTGCATGCATTCATCAACCCTCTTGAAGGGATGTTTCCTTTGGCTCATATAGGTGAGGTGAAGGAATAAAATGTAATGGCTTCTGCCATGTCACACCGTTAGCTGTTGATAGGAAGCCAGTTTAGGGAGGTCCTCCTGTGTGCTTCGGCGCCCCAGGCCCCCCACCCCTGCAGATATGAGGGTATGACCGTGGTGCCTCAGAGATCAGCAGATGCCCTTACACTGGCTGAGGGGTGGCACAGGCTCCTATGTCATAGTTCGCCATATTCCCAAAGACACCACTGGACAGGTTCACAGGAGCCCAAGAACAAGTATTGTTCAGCATCTTGTAGGGCAGTGGCTTTTAAACATTTTTTTTTTGAGCTGTGGCCATTGCTAGTACATTTTATATCACATCCAAGTGTATCTATATGGACGCACCTTTAAAATAAAAGTTTCAAGAATATGCATCTTTACTCTATGCTATGCACAGTGATATTTTCTATTCCTTTCATTTCAGTTTTTTTTTTTTTAAAAAGAGCAGGTCACCAGCCTCTAAAATTGATGTCGCTCCCACAGTTGGAAAAACATGTTGTAGGAAATTGGACATACTTGCACAGTCAGGCAAGGAAGTGTGGTGGGTACAAGAGACCTGCTGCCCTACCTCACGGGCATGAGCCACTTCTAAATTCTTCTGTAATTACTTGCTTTTTTCAGTGCAGAATTTAGAATCTCTAAAGGCTGGATCTTGACATTTTTGTAATGGTCAGTTTCTTTCTTTTTGTTTGCCTTTTTTTTTTTTTAAAGAACACTGTAAATGCTTTCAGGTTCATCCAGTACTCTAAAATGTCCATAGTAATGAATATAACTTTTGAATAGAACCTTAGAAGGAATTAAAGATGCTTATTGTAGTTCTATTTTTCATTCAAGTCACAGTAATTTGGGGAGCGTGGTGCTAATTTATGCCTCATAATTAGGCCAAATCAAATGATAGAGCTTTTCTAAAACCTAAAGATAGTCCTGCTTCCAACAAGGTAACAAGAAGTACTTTGCTACAAAACAGACTTAACTGCTAATGAAACTTCTAAAATATCCCCCAACCTTGAAAGCCCACAGTGTGTATTCATTCATCCACCAGATATGTATCAAGGGCTGTTGCCATTATTATGTGTTCTGCTACATCGCAATATTTGAAATGATATGTTCTAGGAAGGTGGCTTTCAAACTCTGACCTGCAGAGCCTTAGGGCTTCTAGATACCTGAGAAATAGGGAAAGATCCAAGGACTCCTGGCCACCTTTTTCAACCAGAGCAGCCCTGGTTTTGTTCATCAGTTTTGCACAGTTGATTTCTGTCGTAAATTTCATTTGACATGAGTATTCCTCTGCTTTATTAAAAAAAAAAAAATCTGAAAACCTCTATTCTGGACAATCCCTCTTGAGTAAAGGAATACACATAAGTCATATTTTGCTAGCCAACACACTGTAATTCGTCATCAGGGCTTAAGAAAGAGGAGCATAAGAGTTATATCCTTACAAAAGGAGGATCAGCTTGGAATAACAGAAACGTTAACTTATATAAATCCATAAGTGGGGCGAAATAGAAATTTGTCTTATTTCCTATTGACCTTTTGAGATTGGCAAAGGTTACGTTTTGATAACTATAATCTTGATTTTAAACTACTTTGTAGCAAAAAATGACCATTGGGTTTAGCCAGAACCATGCTACAATCTAAAATAATTGTGAACCTGTATGTTGTCAACTGAATGTGGGTATTTTAAGTCAGTTTTACATTGTATCCAGCATTAAATCTATGTAAATTTTGAAGATTTTCATAAAGTTTGTGTTGCCAAAGTGTATCATAGAAATGTTGTTTTAAGTGTCTGTCTCTGACTTTTTCACAATATATTTTGCATAAAAAAGTAGTTTGAATCACATGTTGGCTTCCTGCACAAAGCTTAATCCAGAGCTTGAATCAGTCTTTGGGTTTGAGAAATCACAAAGAGTTTTCCCCAAAAGTGTAGTGTATATTTACATGTTTGTCTTCGTTCTTTCTAATTCTGTGTGTTTTCCTTTTTGCTAACCAGGAGCTGCAGGTAAGTTGCAGCCTGGTGTTGTGGATTGTTTATTTGTTGTCATCTGTGATGTATTTGTCTTCCTTGTGGTCTCATCTGTGTTTGTGTATTAGAATAGAAATGGCCTAGGTAGTAGATTTAGTTGGTCCCCAGTAATATAAGATAGAAAGTCAAGAGAACTCTTTAGTTAAAACAGGGCATTGACCAAATATTTTGACCCCTTTAAATATTATAAATATTGAATGATGTTTTAAAAGTTTCAAGAAATTGAAGGGCTGATTGAAACTCTGCTTATGATGATGCATTAAGTATTTCTCATCTTGGTGTATGTTTTCCTGCTGTATTACCTTTTCTATATTTATAAGCATGTATTTGAGGTCTTAGAAACGATGTCTTGATTTTCCAGGGTGAAAGCATGGACAATTTCAACTGGGGAGTCCGCAGGCGCTCACTGGACAGTATTGACAAAGGGGACACACCATCCCTCCAGGAGTACCAGTGTTCCAGCAGCACCCCCAGCCTGAACCTGACAAACCAGGAGGATACGGACGAGTCCTCAGAAGAAGAAGCAGCACTCACAGCAAGCCAGATACTCTCACGCACGCAGATGGTACAGTGACCTTTTCGTACAGTGACAGCTGGCCTCCTTTCTCCTAACTTCCAACTTAGTAATTACTGTTTCTCTATATTGTGATTTTCATTTCAGTGCGGGTGAAATGCACACACTGAAATGAAAATACAAAATTGTAGCCGCAATGCAGTGTTCCATTATTCATGACAGAACTAAACATTGGATACTGTGTGCCGCTTAGCCGCTGAGACGTATGTTCTATTGCTTCTCTCCTAGTAACAGTGAGTTGTGCTGGGCACTTTTAGAGGCCCTCGCCTTGAATGATACATGTTTTGGTATCGGTGTGAGCGCCAGCGCTGCTTAATTCTCCACCTGCTTTTCTTTCCTCGTCAGCGTGGAAAGATGGAGCACAGCTTTGCTCTCTTTGCAAGATCAAGTCAGTTATATGGAGGTTCTGACTTGTGTTCCAAGGGCGAGATGGCAGATATTCAGAGAGAGAGAGACAGAGACAGATGAGAAAATGAAGGCTGCAGGAGTAGTCTGTCCGTTCAGAAGTGTGGACTGAGGGGAGCACCGCACACGAAGTGGTAGCTGGTTTGGAACTTGAAGATGGCAGAACAAGGAGAGGGAAGGGGTGTGGATTAGCCACCGTGGCCCACGTGATGAGGAGTCAGCTAGTGAAGACCAGACGGCAGCTACAGTTACAGCGCTCTTACATGAGGGCCCTTTACATGCCTCTCTTTAATTAGGCCCATTTGCATCACACTCGGTCTGCTGGTAAAGCACTGGCAGTGCTGTTGAATGGCCGGGCTGAGTTGGCTTTAGACAGTGAACATGTACAGTTGTCAGCTTGTGGTTGGCTTCCTATCACGTCTCCTGTTTTGGCATCTCACCGTTACCCCAGTATGTCTTTCCACTAACTCCCTATCACGTCTTAAGTGATGAGGTGTCGCTGATAACAGTAGCAGTAGTTACCACTCGCTGAGCGTTTGAGATTCATCAGGCCCTGGGCAAGGTGTTTTACGTGGATTAGTCACTATAACTCTCCCCCCAACCACACAAGCTAAGTATGGTTACAGCAGTTCTGTAGATTAAGTGACTTGTCCCAGGACACACAGCTAGTAAGTGCATTTGAGCCAGGCGGTCTGCATGCTACCTAAAGGACGGTCTCTTCCAGGGACTGTGCGCATTTAAAGGAACAGTGAGTTGCTGGTAGCAGCGACTCAATGAGGAAGGCCCAGGCTCTCCCTGGAGCCAGACTAGAGGCTCAGAGGCTGGCATCGTGCCACCAACCTGCTATGTAATTGCGGTCGTTACCTACCCTCTCCCAATAGTACCTGCAGTACCTGCTTCCTGGGAATTTCATGGGGAGGACAGTATAGTAAGTGCTTAACAAAGGTTAGCTCCCATGAGAGCCTCAGGGCAGAACTGACTGTCTCCTTAGAAGGACGACCCTAGTCATAGTGGTAGTGAAATTAAAAAAGAATTTGAAGCTGATTCCTCCTCACAGGGAAAAAAAAATTAGTTTTTGCCTTTATCTATTCTGAATCATGAACTTGATTTTTCTTATGTCAAATATTGGCCGTTAAAAATGTATAACCCTGAATGGGCAGAAATTGAGACACAGATGTAGAGAACAAACGTATGGACACCAAGTGGGGGGAAGTGGCGGGAGGGGGGTGGTGGTGTGATGAACTGGGAGATTGGGATTGACATGTATACACTAATATGTATAAAATGGATAACCAATAAGAACCTGCTATATAAAAAAAATTAAATTAAATTTTTAAAAAGAAAAAAAGTGTATCTAAATATTAAATAAAATGTATACTTTTAAAAAGTTCAAAAAAGTAAAATAAAATCATAATCACAGTACCATTTCACACCTAAAAAATAATTCCTAAAAAAAAAAATGTATAACCCCACTTAAAAGAGGAAAAACTGTAATATTTTCTTAGAACATAAACCCACTGAGGCTGGCCTGCCATTACAACTTTATTGTCCTAATTCTTTACGTCTTGCTGAAGTTTTGTGGTATTGATTTTTGCTTAAATAAGTGAATGGCCGGTTCAGACTTATGTGCCTGCTTCCCAGTTAATAACGCTGCTTCTTGAGAATCCACTGAGTGTTTGGTGCCAAAGCCACGGGGGAGGTGAAAGCGCCCCCTTCACGAGTCCTAAGACCAACTGCAAGCACGAGACGTCACTGTAAAAATAAGAATTTTAGGGCTTCCCTGGTGGCGCAGTGGTTGAGAGTCCGCCTGCCGATGCAGGGGACACGGGTTCGTGCCCCGGTCCGGGAAGATCCCACATGCTGCGGAGCGGCTGGGCCCGTGAGCCATGGCCGCTGAGCCTGCGCGTACGGAGCCTGTGCTCCGCAATGGAAGAGGCCACAACAGTGAGAGGCCCGCGTACCACAAAAAATAAAAATAAAAAAATAAGAATTTTAGGTCAAGATTAACACAGTCACAAGGAGCTCTTTCACTTTGGTAGTTTTTATTTAGCAAAATTTAACCCTTGTTAACGGATACTTCATTTCTGCTGATGGGTTAGTTGCTTGCATTCACAGCACCAATTCTGGCATAGACTGAAATGAGGGGAAAAAGTAATTTTAGGCAGTCAAAGAAGCTCTTTATAACTATGGCCCCAGAATGTCTTACAACATAGAATGTTTCTTGTGGCCTTTGTGACCATCACTGACTCATAAATGAATTCCTTATTTTACTATCTCTCCTTTTAGTTAAACAATGATTCCGCTGCAGATGAAACCATGCCAGACCATCCTGATTTACTTCTTCAGTCTCAAGATTCCACGGGCAGCATCTCAACAGAAGAAGTGCTGCAAATCAGAGATGAGACCCCAAGTTTGGAAGCTTCTCTAGATAATGCTAACAGCCAGCTGCCTGAGGTGGGGAGACATGGGGGCTGGTGCATGGCCAATCTGGGCTCTTTTTAGCAATCCGTTATACCCCTTGCTTTTCTTTTGAAAGAGTTTTCATCTGATACGCTAATTATTTGATTTGTTACCAGTATTTCTAACCTGTTGGTTAAGTGATATAGTCTAAGTGAAATAGTCAGATCTGATGATTGGAAAAAAAAAAAAAAAAATTGATAGATTAAGGAAATGACCTACAGGTTAAAAATAACCCTGAGTGTTTTTAATGAGCATTTTGTGCTGCAGAATGTGATTAGGTTAATGTACAGGCGCTTCTCTGGGGATGGGGAGCATCTTCTGTGGCAATGTGCCTTCTTTGAAGGACCGCTTTTGTTTTTTCTTCTCTTTTTGCTTTGTATTTGGGTTTTTGTGATTGGTGCTATAATTGGGATGAAAACCTCAGGCCAGCTGTGTTAGCAGTTGGTTAAAATGAAACCTTTTAGAAAGATTTTGGAACTACTAGTATTATGTTTTTTGGAAAGGCCTGTGAGAAGTAAGCCAGATTCCAAGCTAATGACTGACCAAAAATAAGTAAGTATTAGTTTTCTTAGTTTGTTTGTTTTTTTTTTTAAGATTATTACAGATATTTTTTAACCTGTAATTGCTATAGCTCTCTCATGTATGCTATTGTGCCTTGGTATTAGGAAAATACTATATTTTTTTCAGTGTTAACCAAATTAATGTAGTTATTAGATCTAGACCAATCTAGTTGTTAGATCTTATTATCTGAGTAAGTTGAAATCTCATGTTCTTATTACACTGACAATGTATTGTAGATCTTTACAGTAAGCAGATATATTTTGAAATGAAGGCATTTGGGGAGTTTTTTAAATGCTCATATTAGTACGGCTGAAGTTTAGGTAATTCAATTCAACAAATTTTTATTGAGATTTACTAGATGCTGGGCATTCCATTAGGTGCTAGAAAGATGAATAAGACATTACCCTGTCCTCAGAGTGTCCACTGTCTATTAAGGGAGACAGAGATGGTTTAAAGGGGGGGGGCATTACATGCCAATATGAGAAACTCAGTAATAGACATGCTCAAAGCTTTGTGAAAACTCAAAGGACAACCTATCAGCTGTGCATTAAGGGTGATGGTGGCAAAGGATGGGCTTCGTGGTGATTGAGACTTTGCAGGCAGAGGGGCATCATGCAGAAAGACATGGCCATGTGAAATAACATGGTATGTGCAGGCAGCAGCAGTGGGAGAGATGGACGAGTCTAAGACATGCTGGGTCCCACAGGCCGTGCTAAAGACACACTTTACCTTGAGATGATAGGAAGTCATGAATTTTCATTCTTCCCAGAGATGCCTGTTATGTGACAAGCCCTGTACCAGATACCGACGTGGGAATACGGGGCACACAGGCAGTCAGACATTTAAGCAATATTTATTTACTGAGCCCCTGCCGTGTGCTGGGCGCTGTCCTAGGCCCTGGGCATATGTCACCGCGTGAAACAGGCCAAGGTTCCTGGCTTATGGAGCTTAATTCTAGTAGGAGAGACACAATAAACAGGTAAAACAGATAAAACATAAATGATGTATCTGAAAGTGATCATCTTGCTATTCATACTAAGAAAATCTGACCGTAATGTGGACTTGGTAAGGGAGAGAGTTAGATAGGGCGGCATTTGAGGTGGAACAAGTGACGAGGAGCCAGCCCTTGAAGGTGTGGAGAAAGAATGTTCTGGGCCCAGGAAACAGGAGTGGAGAAGGCCCTGGTGTGTCTGATGAGCCAACAAGCCGGCCCTTGGGGCTGGAGCACGTGTACCTGAGAAAGGAGTTGGGGAGGAACTGGAGGGGCTGGGCGCTCTCGAGGGCAAGCTTAGAGGCCACACAGCAGGCAACCGTCGGAGGGTTTTCAGCAGAAGGATGACATGATCTGATTGTGTTTATTCTCTTCAATCTTGGCTTTTTCTGCGGCAAAGGGAAAGTTGGTTCCAGTACCTAGACCTGCCACGTGGAGCTTGCAGTCTGTCATCCAGGAAGGTTAAAGTCCGATCAGTGTTTTAGTAAAGTCTCTGACCGAGCTGTGGAGGGAGGATCGGAGGGGACTGAGATGAGGAGACAAACGAGGGGAATAACAGCAGGAGATCAGGGGTCCCGAAGCGACAGAGCGCGTGGGCAGGAAAGTGTCTACGGGGGGAGCTGACAGGGTTCAGAGCTGCGCTTGAAGTAGACTGTATTACTTTCAGTGTTGGAAGGCTTGTTACATGAGCATTAGCTACTAGTTAATCTAATCTACTGTGTCTGGTGTGCCTCATAGCATGTTACTGGTCAACAGACATTCTCATTAGAAACAATGGAAAACAACAGGCTGGTACTAGAAATACCTTTTTAACAAAAGCAGTATGGTTAAATGGTCATGTGCTTTAATTTTGTGTAGTTGACAGGGAAATCTTTTATTTTTGGTAATTAAAATAGCTGTAATCATAGTTAGTGAGTAAACTACCTCCTGTAAATCATTCATATTTATTGGAAGTGAATCGGAAATTCATACATATTTCCACACATATTGGAAATTGTGTTATTTCAGATGAGATAGTCATTCATCCAACAATATCTAATGGGCCTACTTCTGAGGTACTATAAAGTTCCTGAGGATACTTTTTTTTTTAATGAAGGGAAAACACTTTAATTTACTAGGTTTTTTTCCCTTTTACAGTAGTGCATTTCAGTATCACTGTAAACTTTGTGACACTGGCAGATGAGAATGAAGGAGATATTTTTGAATCATACTATTTCTTTTAGAAATAATTCTATTGACATTAAAATTAATCACCAAAAGAATGGCTGTCCACAAGAGAATGATTCAAGTTTGTATCTGCTGGATACGATGGCCTAATTTGTTTGTCCCTGGTGTGCCAAACAGTGTTAAATGACCCAAAATTGTGCCTTTAAAAAAAGTATGAGGGCTTCCCTGGTGGCGCAGTGGTTGAGAGTCCACCTGCCGATGCAGGCGATGCGGGTTCGTGCCCCGGTCTGGGAAGATCCCACATGCCGCAAAGCGGCTGGGCCCATGAGCCATGGCCGCTGAGCCTGCGCGTCCAGAGCCTGTGCTCCGCAATGGGAGAGGCCACAACAGTGAGAGGCCCGTGTACCACAAAAAAAAAAAAAAAAAAAAAAAAAAAAGTATGAAAGCACTAATATATTGAAATAAAACCAGAACTCTATTATATAGAGTTATATATGAGTTACATACGCTATGCATATTGCTATAAAGCAGTTTCTCAAGAAAAAGAATACAATTAATTGTAGTAGATGAAACATTTTATGAACTAAAGAAAAAATCCTAGAAATGTTTATTTGAATTTTTCCCCTTAAATTATGTTAATATCGGGAAGAAGAAACGTAATAGGCTAAAGCATTCCACCTCAAGACAGAAAATTTAGAACCCAGTGTGTCCTTCCCTTCTCTATAATATATACAAATTACTCTAGAAGGATTTATGTCCTTGTGTTTATCAGAGAAACCTCCACAGAGAGATTTCTTCTAGTATCTATAATAGTTTAGATACCGATTCATGTGTGACAGAAATTATTCCTTATAGGAAATGAAACTTGGAATGGAAGTGTGTGCGTGTGTGTGTGTGTGAGAGAGAGAGACAGACATTGTGTAATAAGGTAAAGTTCAAGAAAATTTGATTCTCACCATCTGTGTATAATAGTGGAATTCATTCCATTAACCAAAAAGCACTCTCTTCATGAATTCTAGGTGTTATTAGAAAATTTCAGCATATACTATATAATAATAATTTTAGGTAAACATCTATTTTCAAATTATTATTCAAGAACAAATGACAACAAAATACAGGTGTACACTAATGAAAAGTGACGGCATTAAACTAAGAAGTTTGGTGGGTTATTTCAACATGATACGTAGAAGGAAAAATATCTTTCCAAATAACTAATGCTTACCCCTTTAATGGCCAGATCTTTAAGAAAAAAATTCAGATGGAAACCTTAAATAGAGTGTATTGAATATAGGCTATTGGAGCAATTAAGGAATGATTATACTATATTATTTATAAAGTACTATCCTGTGAAGACTCAAAGAGTTTGTGCTTTCCCTGCATAACTATCTCCAGACCAGTGTTCCCTTAGTATACTTTGTGTTTTCCTGCCATGTTTCTGTGCCTTCGATATCTTCTAAGTCCTTTTCCCTGAGACACCGTCTATCTTAGCTTGGGCTGCTATAACAAAATACTGTCACCAGGGGTGCTTATCAACAATAAAATGTATTTCTCACAGTTCTGGAGGCCAGGAAGTCCAAGATCAAGGTGCCAGCCATTCATTGTCTGGTGAGGGCTCTCTTCCTGGGAGCTCTTCTTGCTGTGTTCTCACATGGTGGAAAAAGAACAAGCCAGCTCTCTGTCCTCTTCTTATAAGGGTCCTAATCCCATTCATGGGGATTCTACCCTCATGACCTAATCACCTCCCAAAGGCCCCTACCTCTAATACCATCCCATTGGGAGTTAGGGTTGCAACACATGAATTTTGAGGGGACAGAAACTTTTGGTCCATAGCACTATTGCTACCCCATCTTTGTCAAAACCCACCATATGTTGTTTCCTCCAAAGAGACTAGTCTTCATTGCCTCAACCAGATGTGATCTTTCCCTTCTTTGAGTACCAGTAGCCCTCTGTATATCACTTATATTTACCTTACATGTACCATACTCTACTGTATATTATCGTCATTTGTACATTAGCCTAACCCCATTATTAGTTTGCACACTAATTGTAGTTATTAATTTATCCCAGAGCACCCATCCCAGAAGCTGGTCAAAATCCTTCATTTTATACATGAATTTTACGGATGAGGTCTGAGGTCAGGAGCTCTGGATTTCACTTACTTTTCATAATTTGGAAGGAAAATTCTATTTTTATCCATGAAAAAGAGATAAGGAACTACTGTAGAACTGAGTAGTAACCTTAGGTCTAAGTACTGAAAGAAGTTCATCTTTTTTCCTAAAGCTGTGAGACTATTAGTGCTTACTTTCAAACTGATTGAACTAATGTCCATGCAAATTAAAACTGGTGCTGATATGACATGATATACACCCCGGAAGTATTTTTCTTTTTCAATAGTGGTAGTTCATTTATTCAGCCAGTACCTGTTGAACTTTTACTCCACGCCAGGCACATGGCAACATTATTTCAGTAATGTTACAATGGATAGGAAGGAAATACCACTGTATACTTTATTTTTTTAATTTTTTATTTTTAATTAATTTATTTATTTTTGGCTGCATTGGGTCTTTGTTGCTGCGCGCAGGCTTTCTCCAGTTGTGGCGAGCGGGGGCTACTCTTCGTTGCGGTGCACGGGCTTCCCATTGCGCTGGCTTCTCGTTGCGGAGCATGGGCTCCAGGCGTGTGGGCTTCAGTAGTTGTGGCTCGCAGGCTCAGTAGTTGTGGCACACGGGCTTAGTTGCCCCGTGGCATGTGGGATCTTAGTTCCCCAACCAGGGCTCAAACCCACGTCCCCTGCATGTGCAGGCGGATTCTAAACCACTGCGCCACCTGGGAAGTGCACACTGTATACTTTATAACACACATTTCCATTATCATTTCCCCCATTGACAAATGTTTATAGTTCATTTAATTCTCAAAAGTACAAGAGTCTAAAATTTCCCAGGGTTCTCTGAACTCTAACTCAGTGATGAAGCAGCCTCAGAACTCAAACCTAAATGAGTTACTGTGGTCTTATGACCTGAAAGCAAATCTTACATCTCTGGTGTTCGGCTCACTTAAACCAGTCAGGTGGCCCTCACTGTTTTCATTCAGCAGCCTCCTGATTGGTCAGGACCTGTTCTTGATTCACGGTAGCCCCACAGGACCAGTGGGTTAACCATTTTGAATTACCTCCCCTTCTTATATCCACGATTCACTGGATATAAGGTTCAAGCATAATGAAAGAAATGACATTTCAAATAAGAGAGAATTGATAGTAATAATACAAAGTTATACTTATGTAGAATTAGAATATGTATGAGAGAAGGTATTATATAAGGATATATTTCTAAGTAAACACCTAAATCCTAGTAGGAGAAAAAAGATCTCCATGATATTTCTAAGTGGCAATAGGTGATACATTTTAATTTCAAAATATTTTAAAGCTGGAAATATTTTTAAAAATCAATTTTATACGATCAGAGTCCAAAAACTCCAAAACTTAAACTGTGTAAATGAAGACTGCCTAGTAAAATAGATGTAGGTTGGTGGCAATAGTCATTTATTCTGTGTTGGTAAAATTCTCTTTTATGTTTTTCAAGGCCATAAAAAACATAATTGTTTTACAGGATACAAGCTCAGTATTAAAGGAGGAACAAGTTCTTACAGCCTTTGAAGATGAAGGGTCGTATATTATTCAAGAACAGCAGGATTCTCTCGTGTGTCAAGGGATTCTTGATTTAGAGGAAACTGACATGCCAGAGCCTTCGGCTCCAGAGAGCTACCCCGGGTCAGTCTGTGAAGAAGATGTCACCTTAGCTCTGAAAGAACTGGATGAACGATGTGAAGAAGAGGAAGCGGATTTCTCTGGGCTGTCTAGGTGAGAATACAGTATCACAGACACAATAATGAGGTGATATTTTCTCTCCTATCCCCTCCCAAATATGACCCTCTGTTCTAGTAAACGGACTTTCATTCCTGTGTATGTTTCCAAGGTAAAAAAAATGACTTACCTCATTTTTACGATGGGTTTATTTTCTATTATTGACATTCACTTAAAGAAAAACAAGTAGGCCATTCTCAGAACATAGTGAGTAGCATTCTGCATTTAGAAATACACCAAATACCTATTTTGGCAAAATGCCAAATGGCTGAGTGTTAAAATCAATATTGGACCATGGCCAGAACCAAGTATCAAAATCATGGTATGAACTCTGTGATACCAGAACAAATCTGAAATAGGTTCCAAAAATTATTTTATAGTTTTATTATCAACAGTCATATTTTTAAAGTTTGACTTACATAATGGGCAAAAGTGACCATTTCTTACTACTGTCAGATGTTAGAGTGCTCCTTTTAAATGTTTATGCGCACCATAGCTTCAGAATTATCACAAAGTGATAGTTGAATTCTCAAATAGGACTTTTTTTCACTCATGGGCTGACAAAATTGAATAATCAATTATTACATAAAGTTCTTAAAAGAAAGTTTGGTGACTGTTATGTAACTTAAATACCAAACAATTCTATAATGATGAGACTTATGATATAATCTACATCTACTATTTTGCTTTTTAAATTAACTTTATAAATATTTGTGGCTCAAAATAATGTTCTTTATAAGCACATCTAATTTAATGCACTCTCTATCAGTGTATTTATTTCCCTATTCAACAGTTGGAAGCTCCTTGATAACTATTTTTATATAAAAATTAATAATTAGTAATCAAGTATATCAGAGCTTTACTCCTACAATGAAAGCTTTTCATTTATATCAATACTTCAAGTAATAATTGAGTTTTAACATATATAGCACATGAGGAGATTTTTCACTCTCAGCATATCTGGAATGCCTATCTACACTTGAAAGTGCACATTCAGATGTTAACAACACATCTTGGTGACATACCTTGTTCATATTACTGACTTGGATGTGACAGTAGCCTATGCAGTCACTCACTCATTGATCATACACAAGTTAAGGGACACCAGAAATGATGCAGGGGTAGATACTCAGCTGTCTGCCTTTCTAAAAGGCTGCAGCCAAAGAGCTGACTTTGGCCAAGCACTGAAGTTGAAATAGAATTAAACATCCTTACTAAATATAGGGGTATATGTACTCAAGCTTAGAGGATACATTTTGTTCAAATCAATCACCACATTGACATTTTAAAAATTAAACTTTTTGAGATATAATTTTTTACTTCAAATGTCTGCTTCATTTTGATCTTCCCCCCCGCCCCAGTCTTCTCAGATCCCTCTCTTCCATATGAATTGCTCCGTAGTTTCTATAAAGCCTTGTGGAGCTACCCTGTAATGTGAAATACACAATATTAAGACCCAGAGTCACACATTTCCTTATAGGATGCCCAACCCAAATACATCTCCATCTTTTCCCATTGTCTCATTTTTGTATGTATTATCTGACTGTGGGGATTATAAATTTCTCAAAGAAAATGGCCAGGCCTTATATTTCTTTAAGTCAGATCTGTTACTGCCATACTGCTAGGCATATAGTATATGTCACGGCTTTAACACTGGGTTTGGTCGCATTTGAAGTCCTGGCTTCAAATTCTGGCTCTGTCATTTCCTACGCAGTAGCCTAGGCACATCATTTAACTTCGCTGAACTTTTTGTTTCCTCACTGGTAAAAAATCAAGATAATAATAGTACTTAATTGTCCTAGAGTTGCTGTGAAGATTGAATGAAAACAATCTGTATAAAGCACCTAATATATAGCCCTTGACATAAAAGTACATGACAAAAACTTTAAAAATATTATCATTGTCAATCTGGGCCTGTTCAAATAAAAAAAGCCTCCAAAATTGACCATTTAAAATGAAAGCATTCTAATCTGTATTATTCATAGAAGTTACAGAAATTATTCCATAGCCCTGGCCTATGCTAGGACTTGAGCTGTTGTAAGTTGGTCATGTGAAATTAGATTTCTAATTCCAAAGATGCTAAGAAAGAACAAGATGCTAGAAGGAACAGGATGAATAAGAAAATCTGCTTGTTTGTGCTTCCTCACAAAGTTTAGGTGGTTGCACATTTTCTAAATCAATGTGTATATACGAGTAAAAAATAATCTATGTTAGATGACAAACTATTTTAAGTAATTGAGTGTATTCTTTTGCGATAATATTATGATGATGATATCTTGTGTTAACAGTCAAGATGAAGAAGAGCAAGATGGTTTTCCAGAAGCACAGACATCACCTCTGCCATCACCATTTCTTTCTGCCATCATAGCCGCTTTTCAGCCAGTAGCATACGATGATGAAGAAGAAGCCTGGCGCTGTCATGTCAATCAGATGCTGTCTGACACCGATGGGTCCTGTGCAGTGTTTACTTTTCACGTGTTTTCTAGGCTGTTTCAGGTCAGTGAGGTTTAGGGTTTCTGAATTCATATTATAGTTACCTGATAAAGTTATGGGGTTTTGGCTAAAATCAGTACCTCAAATGTTAATATTCCTACTGATTCCCTTTAAAAATTTTTATTTTCCTGAGATAGTGATTTTTTTTTTTTTTTTTTTTTTTTTTTTGCGGTACACGGGCCTCTCACTGTTGTAGCCTCTCCTGTTGCGGAGCACAGGCTCCGGACGCGCAGGCTCAGCGGCCATGGCTCACGGGCCCAGCCGCTCTGCACCATGTGGGATCTTCCCAGACCGGGGCATGAACCCGTGTCCCCTGCATCGGCAGGCAGACTCTCAACCACTGCGCCTCCAGGGAAGCCCTGAGACAGTGATATTTAAATTTACACTTCGACATTGTAGCACTGCTGGGACATTATACAATGACTAGTACTGATATCGCCCCTAAGGCAATTAGAGTAAAACTTCAGAACAACATCTGATAAGTTTTCTGAGGCACTTTCAGGGACACTGAAGAAATATAAAGCGTGGTTCCTGCCTTCAAGGAGCTTACGTCAGTATCATAAGACAACTTATCATAAAGTGTTAAATTCATTGGCACTTTCATCACTGTGTGGGGACCTTAAAAATTTTAGCCAGGGTTGCTTCCAGCCCTAAAAATAATATGAGCTGACATTTATTGAGCACTCAGTACATGCTAGGCGCTAGGCTAAATGTTCTACATTGAGTAATTCTTACAATAGACCTATGTAACGTAGATGTGTTTTTAGCATTCTGTAGCTAGGGAAACCAAGGCAGAGAGAAATGCCACCATTTAAGTCATTATTTTCCAAACTACCTGCCACCTTTCCTCCCTACCTCAGCAACTTTGCCCATCTTAGAAAACCCAGGTCGGTACATATTCTCTCTGAGGTTTTCCCAACCAACCACTCCAACCTTCGGTCTCTCCCTCCTGGAGGTTCTTTAGTGCTTATTAACTGGAGCATTTATTTATTTAATTCTGTAGTTTTGCATTGCTACTCGGTTTTCTATTTATATTCTTTTCATGCCAGAGATATAAATTTCTTGATGCCCAAGACTGTGGCTTATGCTTTTTTTTTTTCCTAATTAATCATAGTGACAACTAATGGTGCTACACATATACATGTAGGTACACGTTAAGTGTTTGTATAGTAATTACACTGTTGATTACACTAATTCATTGAGTGCTCACTATGGGTCAGGCACTGTCTGATTGTTTTATGTGAATGAATATTCTTGAGTTTTGAGAAGATATTACCCTTGATGCATTTTGATGACTTAAAGTCAGAAGGCAGCTCATAGCCAAGGAGAGTACACTACTTTTACTGAAAGTTTCTTTCAGGTAGAACTTAACTTTAGAAGAGCTAATTCCTCACACATGTGAGGACTTTATTTCCAACAACGTATATAGCATGTATTCCTTCTGTCTTTCCTAATGAAAAAAACCTCAGGAATGGGGAGGTGAATGGCCTGTACCAACAGTTTCTTTTTTCAGGAATACTGTTCTGTAAATACTGTTTTGATCATTTTTAGAAATGACCATGTTTCCTAAAGAAGTGCCTAAAAACAAGGACTTACAGATCAGTTTTAAGAGTTCTATATATCACTACAATAATAGTTTTAAAATAAAAGGTTGCTCTAATTATAAATTATGCTTTTTTTACTTAACCATGAAAAAAGGCTTTCATATGAAATACTAACATTTTTCTTATGTTTTCTCCATAGTCAATTCAAAGAAAGTTTGGAGACATAACTAATGAGGCAGTCAGCTTTCTTGGCGAGAGTCTGCAACGCATTGGTACCAAATTTAAAAGTTCACTGGAAGTGATGGTGGTGTGTTCAGAATGCCCGACAGTCTTTGTGGATGCTGAGACAGTAAGTTTTAACATGAGGGCTTATTATAAAAACTAAATTGAAATGGCATCATTCAGTAAATGGTCTTTTTTTTAAGGTAATTCAGAATTTTGAAGTCTGAAGGTTCATATTTTCAACTTGATTATAAATATCTAGCAGAATATAATTCCCGTGTATTATATGCAGTGGCTTGTGACTACTTCTGATTCTGGCCTCTCCCTGCCCTCACCCTCCACAGAGTCCTAGATGGGGAAGCTGAAGAATCATGCTCTAGAGATGTGTACTTTTCCTGATTCCTGAGTAAAAGCGGGTAGGAGAGGGCTAGACCTCCCCCCATGAAGAACCCAGAACTCCCTGGTCTTCCCCACTTGTGTCCAAGCACGCCTGTAGATTATGTATTAAGGTTTTTAAAGAATTAAGGTTGAAAAAGCTTCAAGGGTGTTACCTTTAAGGTATATCCTGGACTGACATTGCCATTTTTGCCTGAGCCCATTTTTGAAGGCAGTTGAAGGCATGCTTATCCTTCTGACATCCCTGAAATTGCACTGCACTTCTCCTCTGTTTCAGTGAAAGGTCAGTCCTTAGTATGGGACAGCGTACAGTTAGGGAGGCCAGCTTAAGCTGGCCTGAAAACCAAAGTTTTTGGTCTCAGTATTGTGATCAGAAATGGTGACCTGGATCAATGTGTTTCTGATTTGACAGCTGATGTCCTGTGATTTGCTAGAAACACTCAAGTTCAGTGTTTTGGAATTGCAAGAGCACCTGGATACATACAATGCCAAACGGGAAGCAGCTGAGCAGGTCGGTCTGTTTTTACCTGTAAAATAAAGTAGTTGCTTGTGACACTAGAAGCGCTAACTGGGCATAATAGCTTAGATGGAAAACAGAACCTATTAACACTTGCCTCAGGGTTTTACTGAGAATGTTGGGGCCTTGGAGCTCTCTGGCCAGTAAATTCCTATCTTTTGCTTTTAGAAATTGGCCCTCTAAGAGCCTAAGAGCACAATGGAAAATGAGCTTTATAAAACGCTTCTGTGTTGAGACTATAATAGCTGCTGTCAACATTGCAAGCTGGGGTATAAAAGCAGTATTTCCCTGAGAAAGGCACAGTGGTGTTGTGGTCCAGAAAAATCTGCAACCTGTGACAAAGTGGTGATCTTTTTCCTGTGATGTGTATGTGTACGTGGGCAAGCAAAGGGAGAAGTAAGCACACAGTATATTATATTACCTGCAAAGAAATGTTTAACTCCAGTGTGGCACTGCAAGACACAGTCGTTCTGGGCTTTCCTGGTGGCGCAGTGGTTGAGAGTCCGCCTGCCGATTCAGGGGACACGGGTTCGTGCCCCGGTCAGGGAGGATTCCACGCGGAGCGGCTGGGCCCGTGAGCCATGGCCCCTGAGCCTGCGCGTCCGGAGCCTGTGCTCCGCAACGGGAGAGGCCACAACAGTGAGAGGCCCGCGTACCGCAAAAAAACCCAAAAAACACCCCAAAAAAACCCACAGTCATTCTATTCCCTGAGAATAAATCCAGTATATTTTCAATTGGCAGGGGCAGAAAAACTTAAAGGAAAAAAAGTTTCTCCTTTTCACACAAACTGCATACAGTAGGCATTTTTTCCCCTAGAATAGGAGATGAGTGTTTCATTAATAAGTACTAAATATCTATCACATGTAAAGGCCTATGAAAAATGAAGTGTTAAACCTGGTTCTTATTCCCTAAATATTCTAGATAGGAATATAAAGCACAAATACTGTGCATGAATAATTAGTAACAAATGTTTAAATTATAGCTATAAATAAAAGTACTGGCAATGAAAGAGACTTCCCCAAATCATACAGGTCTAACAGAGAACGGATGCAAACCAAATCTATGATTTCCAAGGAGAGGTCACTTTTAGCTGATAGGAAAGCTTCATGGAATAGAGATGCAACCTTAGTCCTTGACAGACATTAATTTTAGATTGGGGGATTATCTCAGGAAAAGAATATGGTATAAGAAAATACTTATAAGGGGGTAGTGATCTTATATCTGGACTGAAATAGTAATGACAGATTGGAGAAGAGGAGAGTTTTCAGTAGCAGGAAAGTATCGGGCAAGATCTGGTCATTTTACAAATAATGTTGCTGTGTAACTTCTTATACATGTCTTTTATGTATATATGTTCAAATACCTGTTGGATATCTATCTAGGAGTGGAATTGCTGGGTCACGGGGTATACATCTGTTCAACTTCAGTAGATTCTGCCAAGCAGTTTTCTAAGAGAGGTTACATCAATTTACAATCCTATCAGAAGTGTGTACAGGAGTTACCATGCCCTAATACCTTTGCCACCACTTGGTATTGCCAACTTTTAACATTTTGTCATTTTTGGTGGATGTGAGGTAGTATTTCATGATATTATTTTGCATCTGTCTGATGACTGTTTGAGCACCTTCTCTTCTTCATTTAGCTATTTTGTGAATTGTGCCTAAAGTATCTTGCCCAATTTTGTAAATGGGTTATTTGTGGTTTTCTTATTGATTTGTAGGAGTTCTTCATTCTAAACACAAGCCTTTTACTGGATGTATGAATTACAAATTTTTCCCCATCTGTGGCTAGCATTTCCACTATCTCAATAGCATTTTTTTGATCAACAGAAGTTTTTCATTTTACTTAGGTCCAAGTTAATCCATCTTTGCCATTATGGTTAGTGCTTTTGTGTCTTCAGAAATCTCTGTCTATCCTAGAAGGTTGATTGCTGTGATTATAGTCCCCATGAATCATGCTCCTCTGTGTCCACGATTCTTTGCAATATGACTTTGCTGTTGTTCCTCCCATCAAGAGATGGAATCTATTTTCCCACCTCTTAAGTCTGGGATGGCCTTGTGACTTGCTCTGACCAATCAAATTAAGAAGTGATGCTGTGCAACCTCTGAGACTAGCACTTAAGAGGTCTTTTGCAGCTTCTACTTTTGCCATCATGCCTGTCGGAGTGTAAATTGGAACAAACTCTGGAAAACTATTTGACCTCCAGCCTCCAGGAGGATGAGAGGCCATGTGGAGGAGAGTGGAGGAATCCAGCTGACTGCCAGCATGCCAGGCACTTGAGGAAGGCCAGCTTGGAACTTTCAGCCCCAGTCAAGCCATCAGATGACGGTAGACTCATGAGTGACCCTAGGCAAGACCAGAAGAAACTCCCAGCCAACACAAAGATTTATCTTGTTGTTTTAAGAAGCCATTAAGTTTTAGGGGTGGTTGGTTATACAGCAATAGATACCACTTACAACAGGAGAACATCAAATACCTACAAATTAAGTCTATTTAAAGATGTTCCAAACCTCCACACAGAAAATTTCAGTTATTACTGAGAGAAATTAAAGGCCTCCCGAATAAATGGAAGGCTATACCACGTTTATGAATCAAAAAACTCAACAGTGTAAAGTCATTTTTCCCCAAAATGATCTATAGATTGAATGCAGTCTCATTCAAAATTTCAGACAATATATTAATGGAAATTGACAGGCTGATTATAGTCTTGAACACAGGTCAGGAAACTATAGCCCTCAGGTCATATCTGGCTTCCTGCCTGTTTTTGTAAATAAACTTTTTTGGAACATAGCCATCCCATTTGTTTACCTATTGTCTATGGCTATTTTGCACTGCGACACAGAATAGTTGCAACAGAAAATCTATGGTTTGCAACACCTAAAATATTTACTGTCTGCCCTTGACAGAAAACGTCTTCCAAATCTTGTCCAGAAAGAGCAACAACAAGGTCTAAACAACAGAGTGAGACCTACATCCAGTAAGACCTATTAAAAATCTCAAAAGAGTGTAGTGCTGGCATAAAAATAGACAAATAGACCAATAGAACATAACAGACCTACACATATATAATCATATAATTTACAGCAAAGGCTCTATGGCAATGCAGTGGGAAAAGAATGTTCAATAAATTGTGCCGAATCCATTAAAATATTTGTATGGAGAGAAAAATGAATTTGATTCCTTCCTAAGCTACCATCTCACCATTTCTTATCCCATCTATTCTGTTACTTTTTCCTTTCTTTCTTAACTTCTTTTCTATCAACCATTTTTCATTATTCAGTTTTTCCCCTCTAATAGTTTTTTAGTTATACATTCTTTTATTATTCCTTGAGTCTTCTAAGGATCACAGGTGAAAGCCTGGGGTATTTATCAGGACCCTGCTCTCTTGGCAGGAATGGAACAATTTTTATCTCATCTCCCCAGCACCACGAGACCAAAAAGTCTCTGCTTACCTTTTCATCCTCCCAGATGCTATTACTTGCTTTCTTAGCCTCTCCTCCTGCACATGACAAACATAGGAACAAGTGCCCCAAGAGCAAACTGCACACAGATTGGTAGGCTCCCTTCTCTGCAGTTATCTTTTCTCCAGGATCTTGGCCCTCAGTACCTCACTACCTGTGACAGCCCTGTTTTCCCAGCCCAGTGAACTACAAGCCACTACTTTTTGTTCAGCTTCTGAGCCCATGGACATCAATGAGCAAGTCCCCTAGGGTAATGCTGGAATCAATGTACAGCTCCCTTCAGTACTTTTCTCTAACTCCCTAAATCCTCCTGGCTGGTGGTATTCAGCTTCCATAGTTGTTCTTGGAGGACTGGCCTTATACAAGCTACCCCATCATACCCAGAAGCCAAACTTCTCCAGTTAAATTTTAACCTTTATTTGGGCCTTGAGTAAAAAAAAAAAATCCATCATGGGGAAAAAAAAAAAATCCATCATGACAGGAAGACTGTTACATGTGAGTTGGAGAGTATTCTGTACACAAACCGTCTACTGTATCTTGTATACACTGACTGGGAAGGTGTGGACCTCTACTTTTGCAGGCCAGTGTGTAGCCTCGGGACAATAGGGTTGGGGCTTTTCTTGTAATAGAATAAAAATCAGAAATAATTACTTTGAATAGTGCCCCCCAAATGCCATATCATAGGCATACAGTATAAAAAATTATATTTAGTAAGAACAAACCATTAAATAAGCAATTGAAATTATTTTTTTCAAATTTATCAGTATACTTGGACAAACTGGGCTGGACCTGTGATGATGATGAAGTGTATAGGCATTTTAACATTTTGAGTGAATAAAGATTAAGGTACAGATTCCATGATAGATGTCAACTGAATTTTGCTCATATAAAGAAACCTGCTAGATAGCTTTTGACAATGACTGCCAGCAGCTGTATCTTACTAGGAAAGCCTAACATGTTTTTCTTCTGAGATGCTGTCAAGTAAAGAGCCTAAGGGCCCGTGCAGGCTGAGGAACCAGGATAAAAGGGACATAAGGTCAAAGAGATTGTTTTGAAACAACCGAGACATCTAATTTTCATTCTTTGCATGTGGACCATTAACAGCTACAACTGAGAATTTCAAATGTCTACTACTGAAATATTTTCAAAGAGTAAACAATGTAGCTAGTAGTTTTTCTCAAAGTCCTAATGACTTCATATATACATATATATATTAGTTTTATTATATTTAATCTATCACACAAAAAGAACTAGGAAGTCGAATGAACTGGTAATATTAATAATATCAAACCGTCAACACCTAGGATCTTAACTTGAAGGCTCTAAGCTTTCACTTTAGCTTGGAAATTCTGTGACTCCAGTGTTTTTTCCCCACTAAACTATAGTACTATTATTTTCTTTTTATCTGACCAAGGAAAAGGTACCTTAAATAAATATCCATCTTTAGGACTAGCCCCTGGAAAAGGAAAATCCACATTTGGCTTCTGTATTCAATATTCATTGGAGATAATGTTTGTCATTTATTGCTGTCCAAAAAGGAAGAAAAAACAAACAAAAACAAGATTTAAAATGTATTTTAGTTTCTGTTTCACTAATTAAAAGTGACACTATTCTTCTGAGAATTATACTTCCGATAAGCAAACGGACCTGGTTAATTCTTTCTAAGTTGCCTTTATTAAACTGACAGGAGGGCAAGCCCATCTTTCATTTCCCCATCTTACATTAGACAAAGGTCAGGTATAGGTTGTGAAGATTTCCAATAAAATCTACAAAATGAATATTCTTTACTGAAATGGAGCGCCACAAGGCCCTGGAATAGAAGACACCTGATTGTGTTTCCATTAGTAAACCGGCCCCAGCGTGTGCATGTAGCCACATACACAGTATCCTCTGCTTGGGTTTGTTGCATACAAATGATTCGGCTCAAATGGAGATGAAAGTCTATGTCTACAACCAGTCCTAGAAATTCAAGTTCACTTTTTAAGACTGTTGTTTTATTTTTTTAATTAATTAATTTATTTATTTTGTATTTTTGGCTGTTTTGGGTCTTTGTTGCTGCACACAGGCTTTTCTCTAGTTGCAGCCAGCAGGCTTCTCATTGCGGTGGCTTCTCTTGTTGCAGAGCACGGGGTCTAGGTGCACGGGCTACAGTAGTTGTGACACGCGGGCTCAGTAGTTGTGGCTCGCGGGCTCTAGAGCGCAGGCTCAGTAGTTGTGGTGCACGGGCTTAGTTGCTCTGTGGCATGTGGGATCTTCCCGGACCAGGGCTCGAACCCGTGTCCCCTGCATTGGCAGGCGGATTCTTAACCATTGCACCATCAGGGAGGTCCAAGATTGTTGTTTTATATGAGCAGGCCATTACACTACCTATTTCATTATACATTGTGCAATTACTCTATTAAAATTTACTGTTATTTATTTCTTCAGTGGTTAGACAATTGTAAGAGGACATTTGGTGCCAAAGAAGACATGTATAGGATAAACACAGATGCACAAGTAAGTTTCTTATTCTTAGTTTTGCTATATTTCTGTATCAGGTAAAATAATACGTATTCTCAAATGTCCTTGATATTCCTAGAAATAAAGAATATTGGTAACATTTTTCATTTTTGTTATCAGAACAATCTTTGTAAAAGTTAGGTTCAGTGGAATATTGGCTTAGTAATGAAAAATTCACTTTAATAAAAATGAACGGCCAGCTTATGACTGAAGCTTAATAACATTCCATAGATAAGCTCGATGAATATCTGGACAGTCCAAGTTGACTTTTAGTTGCATCTGCCTCTTTAAACATTTTTTAATTCTGCATTAGTCCTCTACAGATAAATAGTCTGGTCAGGATAACAAACCTGAGTAATGTTATATACATTCATACTAGCCCTTCCGAAGCTGAAATTCTGATTGGATAAATTATGGTTTTTGCTAGTATAAAATTCAGTGAAAATAATAGTAATATATTTGCTTAGAGAAAAGTGCACATATGTAACACATACATTAAATGAGGATAAAATTAAGACCTACAAATCATTCTAATAGAAGTATAACTTCATATGGGGAACATGTATTAATCAGTTAACACCCTTTGCATTTGACATGAGAATTCTAACCTTTTACAACATCAGATTGTTACAGATTTCTAGTCACTGTAAGTTATTGTACTATTGTAATAAAAATGTGAAGTTTTACAAAACTGAAATGTTGAGAAAATAACAGTATACTCTCAATAAATGTAAGCTATTTGGCAGGCACTGTGCTGAGCATTTCACATTCATTATCTCAGTCCTTACAGCTCTGTCTAGTAGATGTTGTAATTAGCCCCGTTACACAGATGAGGATACATAATAAGCAATTAATAAATATTTAAAAATAAATGAGAAAAAGTATATGCAAATTAAAATTGAGGCTCAGAGAAGCTAATTTATCTAATATCAGTAAGTAAATAGATTAAGATTCAAACCTTGGAAGGCTGACTCCAAATCCTGCTCTGTCATAAAGAAATTGTCAAATAATCTGTGTAAAGAAAGAAACGAGGCAAGATAAGGAATTAACCCCAGACTAGAATTAGATCCTTTGGTTCTAATTCTGTCTTTGCCACTATGGCTTAAGCAAGTAACAAACTGCTTTTCTCATATATAATTAGGTGGTTAGACTAAGTGATTTCTTATACCCCTTCTACCTTGAAGAAAATGAGTTCCATCTCCAGGAGTCTATGTCAATTAATATAGCTTGAGATTTTCTACTAAGTGAAAACTGAGAACTCGGTACATTGAAGACTTCCATTGATATCTTAGGTCTCCTTTCACATTCAGCTCCTTGAGAGCAGGGGTCCCTTTTTGAACAACATTATGTATTGTCTTTTGCTGTATACCAGTATAGTCTTTTGCATAATAAGCAATCAATAAATATTAAAAATAAATTAAGGCTGTATATGCAAATTTCAGTACACTGAAAAGCAATATTTTTAAATGTACAGTGTTAACATATTTAGCGTGATTTCTAGTAATTCAGAGCTATGAAATTAATTATGTCTGTGTTATTTCCTACAGTTGTGGTGATGGTAAACTTTATCAGTGATTTCTTTTCCATTACATCCCAAAGTAGATGCTCTGGATAATACGTGTGTAGAGTCAGTTTTTATTTATGCTAATGGAAGTGAAAAGAAAATATTTAAAAGCTTAAATTGTTGTTAGTTTCCATATAAAACTGTATGAAGTAAAACCTCAGAAATTTAGATATGCTAATCTGTTTGACATTGGATTGTGCTCAGCTAATATTCACAGGATGACTATCTACATAATTTATGGTAAGCAGTACGGAGCTGAAGTTCACCTTTGCTTAGCAAATCCCTTCTAAATTGATAGGAATAAATGTTATATAAACAGTGCTTCAGAGGAAACTATTTAGAAAAGCAGATTTCAAAAAGGACTTTTAGAAGCAATATTTACATTATGGCGATTGCTGTTTTAATTAGAAGTCATTCCTCTCCATTAATGAGACTAGGTCTAAGTTGCTGTAGATATTTTAATGTAATAAGTTTTAAATATTCCATAAACTGGATGTTTCACTGTGTATTTTACGTTATCTCATTTGATTCAAACCTAGTTGGGTTGAATTTCTGAGGTTTACTAAATTACATTTGCAATACAATTTAAAACACACAGCTGCTCTCAATATTTTACCTTCCGATTCAGCGCTAATTATGGCAACTTAGGACTTAGTTAGACAGCAAAGGGTAGGCAACCCAGAATGAGCCACGCCAGAGAGAATCTTCTCATAGGCAAATGCATATTACATAAAATTATAAACCAATTCTTTTCTGAGAAGAGCAAATCATTTCATATTTTCTAATCAGAAGTTTTCCACTTTACTAATGGAAATTTATTACATTTGGCTTTTTTTTTTTTTTTGGAAAGGCTATAAAAACCCAGATAGAAGACCACTTTCAGTAGCCAACTTTCCCAATATCCCACTAGTTTTATTCTTTGTAGCTTTTGCACAAGAAATAAACTATAGCCTAAATGTAATTTAGCTGTTATTTGGCAAAGAGTGAAAAACACCCTGGATTGTTACAGTAAATGTCTAAAAAGTTTTATTCTGGAAATAGCGTCATAAATTTTTCTTTTGGGTGTAATTTTAAATGTTCTTCAGTTTGCCTGGGACATCTGTGACCCTAGTTAAAATGATTTGTTACACTAATTCTTGGTCTTTTTCTTCCTTTGTATTTTTTGTGACCCGATCACCTTCTTGCTTAGCAAATGGAAATTCTAGCAGTAAGTGACCTGTCTTAATTTATAGACTACTTATCCATGTCAGACAAACTGGTTTTCATTTGCCATTTGTGACCTAGCAATGTTTTGTCATGGACTGCTTTAAGAGTAGTGTGTGCTTCAGTTTTGCATAGCCCTAATCCATGAAATGTTTCAGTCCTACAAAGACAATGAGGTTTTATAATTAATCTGTACAACTAGTGGCTGCCTTTTTACACATCTCTAACATGTCTCCTTTTATATTTCTTAATTTAAAAATCCAAGTGCATTTGTTAATTTCATTGTCTTGTTTCAGTGAGATTACAAGTTTGCTTTTTTTAAAAAAAGGAACTCATTTTAAAGACAAACTATTCTTACTTTTTAGGTGAGAGGTTATCCAGAGTTTTACTTTTTGCTTTATCAAGCACTTGTTGATAAATGCAGTGAGATGTACATCTCAGTGTGGCAAGAGTAGTATATGCACTTGTAAATTCTTCTCCTTATGAAGTTAAAGTTTTAAGTTCTAGTGGATTCTTTTTAAAGCATTCTATTTATTGCCTGCTGAAAAATTCTGTTTGTCTAATGTGAAAATGTGCTTCACACTAAAAATGAATTATGTAACCAATAATCTTTAAATTTTTATTTTAATCCCAGTCTTCAGAGCATCTTTCATCTGTCTTTCATCAACTTCATACCATATTAACTTGCTTACTGCAGAAAAATAAAGCTCAGAATAAATTTTAACAATTATTTACTTATAAATTCTTATTTGAAATATGTTGTCTAGTCAAATATGGAAAATAACACCTAAATTTAACACAGTGTTATTTATTTCTAGGAACTGGAGCTCTGCCGAAGGTTATACAAATTGCATTTTCAATTGCTGCTTCTGTTCCAAGCCTACTGTAAACTTATCAATCAAGTAAACACAATTAAAAATGAAGCAGAGGTAAATATTCAGTTGTACTAGGCATTAGTAACTGATTCTAGGAAATTAAAATACATACATACATATTTCCTTGCAGGAGCGATGAAGTGAGAAGTCGCTTATAGTGAATCTTTCCCCACCCCGCCCCAGTTAAGCATTACTGGTTTTTGAAATGATGTACTATTTCAGGACCTGTTAGTAAATCTGACAGCAGATTTCCAGCGATCTTAAAAGATCCGAGACCTTAAAGGTCGCAGTAGCAGCAACAGATCATCTGTAATCAAAAATGAAGTAAAGCATGTCAATTCAATAAAGACAAAATTGTATTATGAAACCCCCTAACATCTTGTCCACATAGTGTTTCTATAGTTCAAGTAATGCACACAAGAATAAACATGTCAAGAGCACTGAGAATGTTAGAAATCGTGTCATGAATAGATTCAAAAGTAGGGACTTTAGTCTTTTTCCCCCTTGTCAACCACTGGTACCAAAACTATCACCGAGGAAATCACTTCGCTTTCTAAAGTGGTTAAATTTATTTAAAAAAATAAACACGTACTGGTTTATATAAAATACCCTGGGTAAGTAACCCTTTAAAATATAAAGACTTCTCATTACTGTCAAAAATTTTTTTCATGATCATCCCATAATTCCAGGCCTACTGTTGGCAAAATAATAACATAAATGTATTTTTTACTATCCAAGATGAAGTATATATCACATGTTAAAACCAATATAAACATTGGTTGCAACCAATTATTTTAACTTATTACAATGTAACAGTTATTACACTTAAGACAACCTGTTTTATCAAGAGTATTTAAAGGCTACTATTTGGCAGCTGAAATTATTTATTCCAACTGAATAGAGAACTTGAAATATTAACTGCCCATAAGGACTAAGTTTAACAGTTGAAAATAATATTTAAGAGAAGATACTAGGGCTTCCCTGGTGGCGCAGTGGTTGAGAGTCCGCCTGCCGATGCAGGGGACATGGGTTCGTGCCCTGGTCCGGGAAGATCCCACATGCCGCGGAGCGGCTGGGCCCGTGAGCCATGGCCGCTGAGCCTGCACGTCCGGAGCCTGTGCTCCGCAACGGGAGAGGCCACAGCAGTGAGAGGCCTGCGTACCGTGCAAAAAAAAAAAAAAAAAAAAAAAAGAGAAGATACTACCACCATTCGATGTATCTTCACAGCCAAGTAAATGCTCTTGTTGTTACCGAACAAATTGATCCTTTTAAGGTATATTTATTTCTTTTAGGTCTTCAACATGTCAGAGGAACTTGCCCAGTTGGAAAGTATCCTCAAAGAAGCCGAGTCCGCCTCAGAAAATGAAGAAATTGACATTTCCAAAGCTGCACAAACTACTATAGAAACTGCCATTCATACTTTAATTGAAACTTTGAAAAATAAGGAATTTATATCAGCTGTAGCACAAGTCAAAGCTTTCAGGTAAATTGTGAGGAAATTTATAGGAGATGCCTTTATACCTAACTGGAAGTTTATAAAGATTGGGTTTGGTTTTCAGTTTGATGTTTCAATATTATGTCTTTGTGAAAGGAAAACATGACCTTATTTTGTACAGTTACCAATGAAATGACACCAATTTTAGATTTTGTTCATACTGTGATACTTTCACAGTAATGTTTGCTCAAATATTAAAACATCCTCAGTGATTCAAAAGGAAATTATTTTTATAGGTATTAACTTAAAAGTAGTTATCTTTAATAATTACTTTGAGTCTCAGGACTTAAAAATACTGTGTGTTTTCAGATCTCTCTGGCCCAACGATATCTTTGGCAGTTGTGAAGATGACCCTGTCCAGACACTGTTACACATCTATTTCCATCACCAGACCCTGGGCCAGACGGGAAGCTTTGCAGTCATAGGCTCTGACCTGGACATGTCAGAAGCCAACTACAAATTGATGGAACTTAATCTAGAAATAAGAGAGTCTCTACGCATGGTGCAGTCATACCAACTCCTAGCACAGGCCAAACCAATTGGAAATTTTGTGAGCACTGGATTCTGAGAAACTTCAGGCATTTAGGAAGAGACTAAACTGAAGGCGATTAAGAATATTAACAAGCACCTTCTATGGACCCTTGCAGTTCACTGTCAAACTTTACCAGGGTAAAAAAGTAAGAACGTCAGAATCAGAGCTGAAGGGAAAAAAAACGAATCATTTAACAGCTGCCAATACCTCCCACAATAACTATGTGAAGAAAGAATTTTTTTAATTACCTATGTGAAAAGAAAAGGGCTAAAAGTGATGCATACAAATATATTACTTTCTGGAGAAAGAAAAGAATTCTAAGATTGTCTGCAATAATGGCCTCTAATACTGAGACATTGGAAAGCAGGTGAAATGAGGCTGAAATCGAGGCTGGTTCATTTTAGCTGAAGACCTGCAGAGATGCTTGGATTTCTAGTAGTCACAAGCATAATCAACAACTGATAGTTAATCATCTACATGAAGAACATCCAGTCGGATGGATATACACAGAAAGACTTCTTTGCAAAAACCATTGATTTTTTTTTTTTTTTCCCCAACATGTGGGATAAGGGCGTGGGTGTTTTGTTTTTTGGTCTGTATAAGGAATTGTGTGTGTGCTGAGATGTGTGAATATGTGATAGTCATATTTTCAAGGTATGGATGTTTGGTGATAACGTCTCAGAGCATGCCTAAAAGAGCACTGCAAGATTATTTTTGAAAAAATTTTATTTTATTAGATCTAACTCTTCATAGTGTGTAAATGTTAGAACATTTTAATAATATTTTAAAACTGGGCTTTCCCAGTATTTCAAAAAGAAATAATATATCTGTTAACGTTATTGGAATGCTGCTCAGTTCTCTGATCAGTGCTTATGTTACGATTGTTGATAACTAACCAAAGTAGATGCCTGCAGAGACTTTAAAATGTAAAATAAAGATGTATGCTGCCCGTCAGCTCTTCTCATTAGAAAAGTTAACTTATTTTACTCCATAATTATTATAGAAACTGTATAGATTAAAACCAGTATTTTCTTGTACATTTGTGCAACGCACTGTTATACAAGAGGTGTACAAAGCTAAAGAAAAAATTGTGGTCATTGATGGTAAAATATATGACTTGCAGGCCCTGAAGTCTGCAGAATTCAAGAAGAGAGATGCAAATGCATTTTTATATGTTTATTCAGGACTCACATGTTTCACCCTAAAGGAACCTGGGGCTATGGGGGAAGATGAAAGGAAGCCTGAAGACTGACTACCAAAACATGCAATATACTTATTCACTGTCCAAGCCTGTAGCATAACATGAACTGGATTCTCTGTCCTTTTTTTAAATAGCATTTTGTAAAAGAAATGAATGTAGTCCCACAATTCCTCTGATTTGAAAGGAACACCTTGTATTTTTTATATGCATCTCTTATCCACTGTGACTTTTCTTTTAAACTGGGCTCTGGGATTCCAGAGTTTAGAATGTAGAAATGAAATGCTTGGCTTTGCCTTTCCTTGGTGGTGCAGACCCCTGCCAGAAATGTAATTATGCTCAAGTGCATTAACTGAGGGCCCTGTGCACGCCGCTGGACTGCTGACTAGAGTTATGTTTCCTGTAAAATTCTGTAACTGGTCACAGCACATTCATAATCACTGTATTTTTTGACCCTGATAAAAAACAATTATTTTGATGGTGTTCTGGTACTGTAAATGGTGTCCTTTAAATTATTTAATAACTTCTGGGTGCGGGGCAGGAAGAGAGGGGTGGGTGTCTGGAGACACACCGCACTTTACAGCCTATCTTACCATCCCCTATTTTTCTCACCCTCCTTATATCCTTTTTGTTAAAATAAAAAGCATTGTAGCTGTTGGTTTGTGTTGTATTTTAAGAAAAGATGAATGATTAGAGTGTGCATAATTAAGGAACTTTTCAAATGTTGCCTTCATTATTCTTAAAAATATTTTTCCTTCAAAAGGGGAGAACAGATTCAGTTCAATTGACTAATTACCCAAACCAAACCTTCCAAACAGTTGAAATTTCCTTCTCCTGTTTATATATAACTAAGCCTATTAATAATGTAATAAAGATTAATGCACATGCAGAAAGCAAGATGCAGATGTAAAGTCATTAGGATTGTCCTTTTGCAAATCAGATTTCCTTAAAACCTATAATTTTTTGCTCCTTGTCCTCTGGGTCCAAAGTTTGCATTTATTAACAAAATATATCAAATGCTTAATTTATTAAACACCTTATTTAGTTCCAATCAGAGCCCAGTCTTTGCTCATATAAACTTTTTCCTTTGCCCACTAAATTTATCATTTTTAAACAGTTAAGTCTGTAAAATCACACAAGAGAAGAGATCTGGGTACTTCCCTGGTGGTCCAGTGACTAAGACTCCATGCTCCCAATGCAGACGGCCTGGGTTTGATCCCTGGTCAGGGAACTAGATCCCACACGCGCAACTAAGAGTTCGCATGCCACAACTAAAAAGATCCCAAGTGCTGCAACTAAGACCCGGTGCAGCCAAATAAATTTTAAAAAAATTAAAAAACAAACAAACAAAAAAGATATCTGGCAGTTTCTCCAAAGAAGAAAAATCCAAAGGATTTTAAACACAATTTAGAAAATATTTTCTACTTTTAGTGATATAAGATGGAGGGTGTGGTACAGCCCACAATCTACCTTAAGTTTAGGAAATCGTCAGACATTTTCTTGGAACAGACTCACCAAAGCCAGAGTGAGTGTACCTCCTTTTGGTCTATGAGAACTGCTCATCCACCAGCATAACCTACACTAGAGGAAATAAGAATCAATGTGATAATAATTGTACTTTATGGCATTCTTATTTTTAAATTTTCAAAGTAACCCACTGTCACTTTAGCAAATGTAAGAAATATGAACAAAACTAGAATCACTTCTCTTGACACCCAGAGAGAACAGTATTCTGGGATATTTCCTTCTAGCCTCTCAATCTCTCAAAGAAAAATCAATTTTATAAATTTCCAATTATACATACAGTTTGACAGTGCCTTATTGGTAGAATGTTATCACCATAACTCATGAATCATGAGTTTTTATACCACTTTGTTCAATGTCTGAATGGCCACTAACTCTAAGTAACACATATTTTGATCCTTGCTTTCCTCAGCTGTAAAACAGGGTTAGCTGCTCTATTAGGAAAATTAATGGCAAACAATATTAAGCTTAAAGAATGATTAATAGCCATTTTAATAGCTGTATTAATAACCATTGAATTTGTCCTAGGACTCACTGAAGGTATATTGCTATTGTTCCTCATTCATTCAGCAAATGCTTAGAGTGAATATTATGTACCCCTTGCACGTCATGTGAGTCAGATCGGTTTCCTATCCCTGTACCTACCCTCAACCACATCAGGAGTTAATAGTGTTAGTACAAAACACATCACCTTCACCCACACCTAGAGTTCTCATCCTTCATTTCTCTTTTGTCCCACCACCATTTGAGCTTTGCAAGACTCCTTACAGGTTTAACAGGCATCCACCGTACTGCCAGAGTGATTACTTTTTTTAAAGGGTGAATCTGTCACCATGCCCCACCACAGCTTTAAAACCTTTCAGTGGATTCTTACTGATGACATGAAAACCAGTCATCCTGAGCAAGGTCCAAAGAGTCCTTCCAGCCTGGGCCTATCAGTTGCACCTGCCATCATCCCCATCCCTGCCCCTGTGGCCTCCTGGCTTTCTCTACCACTGGGCCTTTGCACACATTAGCTTAGTCTGGAAAAGTTCTTTCTTCCCCTGTCTAATTCAACTCATCCAAACTTTAGCTCAGCTGTAGTGTCATTTTTTAGGCAAGGCTTCCCTGACCTCCCCAAGTCAGATCCCTTTTTTTTCTCCTACCAGGCACCAAGTAGGTCTTACATAGTGCAGGGCAGAAGTTTTATGCAGGAATTAATGGCCATCTACCCGATACACTGGAAGTTTTATGAGGGCAGAGCCCACAGCCATGTTTTTCTACGGTGAATGCAAGGCTGACTCAATTGTAGTTTTCACACTTCAATTCCATAAGCAATACAGGGGGCGCCTATTCAATGCTTCACCTCTGTGTAAGTGATTCAGTAGAGACAAGGACCTAAGAATCTGCCTTTTTACAAACACCTTACCAAGCCATATGGTTAGAGGCCTTCCCCCTTGCTATAAAGTTCTAGAGACTTCAAACTCATTTTTGTTTCTGTTATTTTCCATATTTGTCTAACATACAAGCATCCAAGATGTTAACAGACTTACTATACATGGTCTATAAGGTAGTAAGGGTTAACTTAAAAATGGGATGCTTAGAAAATTGGAAGGAGGCCTAATTAGCACCTGGTTCCAATTATGTGGTTTCTGTAACCAAGAAATCAACAGCTCTCAACACTGATTTCATTAAAATCCCTCATGTCATCCCCCACCCCCATCCCTGCACCGGGAGAGCGCTGGTGCCGGGTCTCATGTTTTCTTGGTAATCGGGTAGAAAGCTTGGTAATCAGGTTAGGATGAGAATCCCTGTGTTAGATGGCGCCAAACACTGCTTCCACTTACAGAACTGCAAGTCCATAATGACAAAGGCTAAATAAAGCTGCCTCTAACTGAATCTTTAAATACATTTAGGAGGGCTTTTTTTTTCAAGTTAACAAATTACCAGCCGAAGTCCACTTGAAGTTATTTAACATCTTAAAGCTGCCCTTAGCCACCCTGTTCCCATCCGTACCTGTGACATCGTGATTAGCAAGGCGCCAGTTCTCACAGCCTTTCTCCCTCAGCAACGACTAAACCGAGATCAGCTGTAGGCCCATCCATTCTGGGTTCTGACTCTGCATTATTCCATCCCCAAACATCAGAGTCCCCTCAAACGTCAAGGCCTGGCTCTAGCCTCCACCTGCCCCAGAAGGATGCTCATTTTAATAGATGGCTTTTTATTCAATTAATTTCTTATAGGCATCAGCCCTACAGACCTAAAAGTAGTAAACCTCCCATGTGAGTCCCTCTACACTTTTCTCTCAAGTGACTATCCTAGTTCAGAGCCTGGTTGCTCTGTAAGCAATGGACAGATGTTAAAGTAAAAGGCCCAGACTGTTAAGACAAGACAGGCTCTCCTAAATCTTAAGGATTTTACGCAGTGTATCAATTTTGCAATGCTTTTATTTGACAGCTTTGTCAAATACAGCCTTTCACGAAGTATTTTGAGGGAGCGGCGGAGAGGAGGAGGAGCATGGAAAAAAGCTCACTTGTCTGCTCCACTAGCACACACACGTTCAGCGGGACCAGTGTTTTGGTTTTTTCACATTCATTTAAATGATATATTTGAAACTGAAAGTGCTGTCACAGGATAGGCGTTTGCCTTTGCATCTCCCACACAAATCTTGACGGTGGGGCCTTTTGGGGTCCACGTGGCGAACTTTTACTGGGCAGGAGCATCTAGTCTGTTTACAATTCTGAAAAAAAAAAGTGAGAAGTACATACAGAACATAAACACTTGGTGATGTCCTGGAACTTCAAAGTTATTTTTCTAGTCCATTGCAATACTAACTGAATGCACGCTAAGCAAAGTCCTGTGCTAATCTTGTTCTGTCTACATCCCTTCCTAGCAAGGAGAAGGATGGGAGGAATAGAGCATTTTATCATGCAGTCCTGCTCCCATGCTGCACAGGATTCAATTCTGAATTGTGTGAAGTTTCTTTTAAAACAGTTTAAGAGGAAACCTGTCCCTGCCCTTGAAGGGTAGGAACAAGCAAGCAGGAGAGAGGAGTTTAACAACATCGAAGGTGTGAGGCCAGGAACTAGCAGCAGGCCTGGCACCAGTGGCTAACCTTGGCCCTCTCCCTGCCCCGAAGGACCTCAAGCTAAGGCAGAAGGCAGAGCAGCAACTGCTGGGCCAAGAGCAGAGTGGTTAGGAAGTTCACTTTCATTCTCACACTCCTCTCTCCTACTTTAGAATGTACCCTACTCTCCCAAGATCTAGATTAGTCTAAGTTTTCCATACTTAATTTCTCTCCACCCACCCTGCAGTGTTCATGCATCCGGCACCCACCTGGAGTCAAGTGCATTGATTAGGCTGTCTCTACTGGCAAGTCAAGCTCCACTAGCTGTGTGATTAACAGGCAAGTTTAGCCACTTCTCCCTCTTCGATTATCAGAGCCTTTTATCACAGTACAGTGCTCAGGTAATAGTAACAAGCAACGTGTTACCAGTTAACCCCATAAAGCTTAGGGTTAAAGCTAAAGCAACAGGTTTACTTTAAAACAAATCCCTTCCTGAACTCAAAGGCAAAATGGAAACTTTAAAAAAAGCCCGTGCTTTTACTAAATACTTTAACTTGGGTATGTGCTTCATAAAACGCATTTGGGTAAAACTGTCAACCTTTACTACTTCATATTAGTAGAAAGATAATCTGTTTTCTAAGTTTATTTTCTCCTACAGTCAGCTGAGTCGCAGGCAAAGCAAACATTCTTCCACATGGCAAGTGAGGCAACAGCGTCTTAGAGACATTCACATGACCGAGGTTTGCAAGAGCAGAAGAAAACTAACACCAAGGCCTTGTTTCCCAGTTAAGTGTTATTTCTACAACTCCTTCCAGAAAGAAATCAAAACCTCAGGTCACTGGGAATCTAGGCTCTTTTAGGAAATACATTCAAGAAACTACCCCCAAATTTTCTAATCACTACCCAGTTCAAACACAAAATACAAACATTCAATTTACTTGACAGGTGATATCCTCCACTCGGTAAGGGTTATAAGACTTCTGACAAGTTCTGCAAAACTGCTTGTAGTAAACCTGTGATGGGAAAGAGGAAAAACTTAGAGCAAAACCCTCCTGAACCTTTTGTCAGGATGATGCCAGTTACAGGGCACTTCTTACCTTGTTAGTGCCCTGTACACACCACACGTAGGCACTTTCCCATCGGATGTTGCAGTCCTTGCAGTGATAGTAGCCATATTTCTGTTCTAAGAACTGAGCAAAAGGATAGCAGAGTTTAACCAACATGACATCTGAATTAGCCTTCATCTCAGAAGCTCGGAAAGGATCTGATACTTAAAACTGGCAACTCCACTCCATATCTTGGAGGAAAGTAGAATCAGGTTCATAGTCCATCTCCACCACGTGATCATTAGGAAAGCTAATGGCTTAATTAAGTAGAAAAGCGAGGGCCCACCGGAATTTTATGTACCGGATTATCTTGGTTCATAAAGCAAATTAACAGATTACTAAGCAGGTGTTTTCCCTCAGGCAGGCAAGGGGAAAACCAAACACATAGGGTTCCTGAACTTTGGGGTTCTTTAGGGAGGGCTTCTCTCTGTAGAATAGGTCTGATCTTAGAACACACATGAATGAAGTGGTTAAACTCAAGAAAAGAGACTAGATTCTGCATCCTAAAATGATCTTGGGTGAGAACACCTTGAAAAAAGTTCTCTATGCTAATTAAGTTTCCACCAAACAGTGGTGCTGGGAATCTAAAATACAGATAAGCCATAATTCACACATAATATGAACAAAAGTAGTATTACCTTATTCTTAAGTTCTTCTTCTCAGTGAGAAACAAGTTATAAACAAGTTTTTGGAGTTAGGCCTTTAGAATTGGAAGGAACTTTGGAGGACACTGAGCAATTTCACAGGTGAGCAAACTGAAGCCCAGGAAGGTAAAGACTTAAGATCATACACAGCTTGGAGTGCGCACAGCTTGTGCACAAACTTGATTCACTCTGTGTTCCCCCACCCCCACGAAACAGCCCTGGGGAGCCTGGAAGAGACCCCAAAAGGGCTCTTCCGGGCCTCTTACTACCTCTCATGCCGTTCCACTCCCCTGGGTTACAACCTCTCAGTGTGCTCCAGCTCTTTCAGTTTCAGGCAAGTACCAACTGGCCTTCCAAGCCTGCTCCTCTCAGGCAGCAATGCAGTACAGCGCAGATGCAGTGCTATTAGATTTCTGAAGAGGGGTGCGTCTTAAGGGCAAGAGAAGATCCTGACTAGGACCCCAGAAGTCAATTGTTAACGGTTTCTAACACACTGAATGAGAAAATGTGAGTGGGATCCTTGGGAATCAACTCCCTTTGCCAGTTAAGTTCACCTTCTGATGTTCCGAGACCCATCCCAGATCATCCAGTGCAGGATCAACACCGGGCTACACTCCCGTGGTCAGAGCTTTATACAGCTAATACGCTCGGAATAAGAATGTTAAAAGGGCGTTTCCTCGGCCACCCCTGTGCAACCGGTATTTTACCATCGCAGCAACACGCAAACTACACTGGATTGAATTCTGCCGGAGAAAGACGACTTCAGCAGCTGCCGAAAGGCACACAGAAGTGCCCGCGCCTAAGGGAGCGCGCGCCTCCACTTGTCGCGAGCAGCCGCGGGGCGGGGACGGGGACGCGAGCCAGGAGGGCGCACAGCCCTGGAGCTCCCGCTCCGGTTCCCTGGCCGACTCGGGACTCACCTGGAAGCGCAGGCGCTCCTTGCCCGGCTGGGGGCTCCGCGGCGACCACCTCTCGCCCGCGGCATCCGGGGCGCCGGCCACCGGCGGGGGCTGCTCCCCGCTCGCCGGTACGCCGGCCTGGGCCTCGTCCTCCTCGGACTGCGGCCGTTGGGGCTCCTTCCTCGCCGACCCCTCTCCCTCCTCGGGTCCTCGGGGCCTCGCAGCTGGCGGCCCTCGCTCTCCGTCCGGCGCCCCGGGCCTCTGCTCGGCCGCCGCAGTCTCGGCCCCTTCCAGGAGGGTGGCAAGGCGGCGGGAGGCCACGGGCGAGTACACCGCCACGGTGCGCGGGAAGCGCACGGGCCGCGGGGCGCCGCTCGGTGGGCTGCCCTGCTCGGGGCCCCGGCGGGCCAGCTCCGGGGAGGCCGGGCAGCTGCCGCCCGCGCCCGCCGCGCCCTCGGGGTCAGGGCCGGGCTCGCGGGCCCTGCGCAGCAGCGTACGCCGCCCCAGCGAGCACTGCACGGAGACGTCGCGGCGCGGGTTCACCTGCACGGCCACGTCCCGAATGCTGGCCCGGCCGGGCCGCGGGGCGAGGCCGGGGCCCACCTGCGACAGGAGGGCCATGAGCTGCGCCCGCTGGTAGCTGTGGAAGTACTCGGCGGCCGCCAGCTGCCCGTAGCCCGGGAAAGACGACGAGGCCGCGCCGTCAGAGGAGGAGGAAACCGGAGGGTAGCCACCATCCCGGTGCCGCCAGCCTCCCCCGCCCGCCGCTCCCTTGCCCTTGGCGGCCGGGTAGGGGTAAGGGTACGGGTACGAGTAGAGGGCGCACGCCGGGTACATGTAAGCGTCCAGCACCTCGTCCCCCAGAGCAGCCATCAGCGCACCCCTGCCGCTCCTGCCCGCCCCTGCGTCCTAAATAGGCGACCTCCCGGGGGCAGCCGGGCGCGGGCCCCACCCCCGCTGGCCGCGCTGCGCGGCCCCCCGCACCCTCCCCGCCACCCGCTGGTGTCCCCGCCGGAGGGGCCCCTGCCAGACTTTCTCGGTGTGGGAACTTTCCACACCCGGAGGCTGGCACAAATACCCTGAGATGATCCGCAAAGAAGGCTTTCTTTGCGAAGCAGAACTGGTCTGTAAGTGAACTGGCTCCAGGTGAAGAGGATACCAGCAGGAGAACCATCACGGCAATTCGCTGAGCCAGGTGGTCCCCAGCCCTGGGTGATCGTCGGCGCCGCCCGGGAAGCTGAGGCGAGGCTGATTGCCTCTGGCTAGTGGGCAAAAATGCGAAGATTTGAGGGAACTGCTTTGGGTCTGATACCTACGATCTCAGATTGTAGGTTATTTCATCATCTCAGGGCTGCCCTGAGAAATCTACTCATTGAACCCTTTCAGTAAGTGCATAGGGAAAGCATTCCAGGGCATCTGTGTCTAGGCTAATCGTTTTCTCCCTTGGAGAACGTACTCCACCCCCGCCGCGCCCCCAACCCCCCACCTCAAACGGTGACCAGGAGGTGCTGTTGAGTACCACGAGGGTCTGATGACTGTTGCTCTTCTCAGGGGTAGACAGTCGCTCTACGGATTTTCCTAACCAAATAATCCTTCCAAAAGAGAAACTGATTTAGGGTGTGTTTACATAAATGCAAAAGACCAAATCAATCCCCAGCTGAAAGCAAATGCCTTGTCCACTAGAAACATGTTGGCGGCTCGTTACAAATAGATATCAGGTCAAGTAATCAAATACGTTGATGTAATTTTTCTCTGATTTGATACAGGTTGGACAATAAAATACTATATTTCATTGTTTAATAGACCTGTTTGGGGATTTTTCTGAACACAGGTCAAATTTTAACAATGTCAAGTATTTATAAGCTGAGCAAGCACACTTTTTTTTTACAACAATTACATTAAACTCAATTATGCTTTACAAATATAGCGTGTTTTTACTCATATAAGATAGTGCATCAAAATTCTACATTTCCAAGACCCTGTTTTCTAAGAGTTAATATTTGAAACAATCATAGAAATCGGTAACGGTGAAAAACCAAAAAGCACATTTGTTCAGGTAGCACCCTAGCAGTCTCAGGTGCAAGTTATATTACAACATTGATTTGTAATTTATGAAAACGCTTGGTTAATATACCAATGGGCAGATCAAAGTTGTTACATGTATAATAATGTGAACCAATTGTTGTTCTTTATGTAAACCACAGACACTACCACAGACCATAAACATGAAGTAATATTTCAGTAAGATAAACTCTCCTGTGTATCCCCATATTTAGAGCGAAGTCTGAGTGGTTTCCATCATAATTAAATTATCTGCTTTCACTGTGCCATAGGAAGTGTCTGCCATTTCCTCTTCTTTTAGTTTCTTATAAGAAATATCTGTATCTTCATCCTCATCTAGAGGATCTTGCTTGTACAATATTCCACTCCCATACATTTTATATATTAAAACAAAAATCCCTGCTTCTGCAGACTGGAAAAGGGCATAAAGCAAGGGAAACATGTACATACTTCCTATGTTTTGCGGTGGAAAGGCCAGTTTTAGAATGGCAGTACAGAGCTGCACGTTCTGGCTCCCTGTTTCCAGGCACACAGTCCTCTTGCAGTTGGGTGGAAGATGGAAGAGAGTAGCTAAGCCATAGCCTGAGGCGTAGCCTGCCAAAGGCATAAAAATCGCCACCACATAAACAGCTGCAGGAATACTTGCCAGCAGTTTGGGTCCTAACATAGTGCAGGTCATTATGAAAAGGACCACCAGCGTCATTAGCAGAGACCACAGGGAAACCTAGTAAAAGAACAGGGATAAACAAGCCATCAAAAATAAGATAGTTGAAGAGGGATTCAGGCAAGGGGATCCTGGGCTCTTGGAAGAGGAGAGTCATCTAGTCTGACCTCCCACACAGAATGGAGATCTTCACCATTAAAAGTCTTTTGACAGGGCTTCCCTGGTGGCGCGGTGATTGAGAGTCCGCCTGCCGATGCAGGGGACACGGGTTCGTGCCCCGGTCCGGGAAGATCCCACATGCCGCGGAGCGGCTGGGCCCGTGAGCCATGGCCGCTGAGCCTGCGCGTCCAGAGCCTGTGCTCCGCAACAGGAGAGGCCACAACAGTGAGAGGTCCGCGTACCGCAAAAAAAAAAAAAAAAAAAAGTCTCTGACAGAGTATTTCTGAAGATGGGTAGATCACCTCTTCAGGAGGCATCCAGGCCATGTCAGGCAGCTCTAATTGTTTGGCAACCTGTCTTTATGTCTAGTGACCATTTGCCTTCTATAACTGCCAGCCATTGTCTTGGGTAGGCCCTCAGGAGCAGCACAGAACAGACAGACGACTACTCCTGCAAATCAGCCTCCAGAAGTTTAAAAACCAGTTATGAGGGGAAGGCTACTCTTCTCTGGGGGCAGACTATCCCAGGCTTTCAGCCTCCATTCCGTAACTGTTTTGGAGTCCTGACTGTTCTAAGCATTCGTTTAATTTGTGAATGTGCCTCTTAAAAACAGAGCAGTTAGAATTGAGCCCAAGACACCAGGTGTGGTCTGATGAATAGAGTGGGACAGATGGACATTGCTTTCCCTGAACAGGACCCAGTGTTTTCCATAAGAAATTAGTTCTGGTTTTACACAGGACATAAAAGGCTATTGATTTATGAAACTGAGTGTCTGATATTTTTAACCTTCAAAATACTTCATAGGGCTTCCCTGGTGGCGCAGTGGTTGAGAGTCCGCCTGCCAATGCAGGGGACACAGGTTCGTGCCCCGGTCTGGGAAGATCCCACGTGCCGTGGAGCGGCTGGGCCCGTGAGCCATGGCTGCTGGGCCTGCACGTCCGGAGCCTGTGCTCCGCGGCGGGAGGGGCCACAACAGTGAGAGGCCCGCGTACCGCAAAAAAAAAAAAAAAAAAAAAGTAAAATACTTCATAGCTCAGAGAATCGTTAGCAATACCCAAACAATTACCAACTCTTAGATTAGGTAAGAGAAAAGAAAAAAATGTAAACATAAGATGTGAGGAATTCTTTGTAATCCTGCAACTCCCTGCTTTTTCACCTGTTCATGAGAAAACTCCCACATGTAAGTCTCTAATGACGCTTAGGAATTATTATATATAATAGAAGGATTTTAGATAAAAACAATTGACTGTATAAAACAGTGTGTCACCTTGATGTCTGACTGGTACATTTCACTCATGCAAATAAGACAGGCTTGTAAATAGTAAGGTGGAAACCTAAAAATTCTTCTCCTAGTTCTCCTTCAGATCGGTAGCTTTTTTTTTTAATGGGGGAGGGGATTGGGTGGGTGTCTGTGAGGGAGACTACAGATCCAGAACAGTTTAAGTGTTGCTTCTGGTTCCCTAGATATCTGGGAGGATAACCCTTTGGAGTCTATGGGGTTGGCATATACTTTATATTCTTTAAAAGATTATTCAAAATTTATCTGGGCTGGTCAAAAAGTCTACCCTAAATGGTGCTGAAGTAATTATTATATAAGATACTCATGTTACAAATGTACAATTAGCAGAAACCAGACTTTTATAAATCAAAACTTATATTAAGTTTCAAAGTGTGTCTACATCAATAGTTTTGAGAGGAAATCTGATTCTTCGTTGTGAAAATATTGGCTCTAACATTTCCTTTGAACCATTTAAAATCATTTGGGTGAACACTGACACTGAATGCTCATTTTAAAGTGTTTGCAAAAGTATAAAAATATGAAGTGAATCTTAATGAGTGTGCTGGCTATGGAATAGGTTCAGCTTAAACTCAAAGTTACACTATCTTATTGAATTGTCTGTTATTTAAATATGTTTACCTGTTTTTAGCATGGAAATAGGTAATTTGACTTTCTCTTAGAATTCCCAAGGTTTTATAGTAAATGCCATCACATTAATAGTATTACCTTAATGATCAAGCTTAGTAAGTTCTTAATGATCTCAAGATGATCTATAGATATGTTATGTGTAACATATAACAAATATGTATATTTACATGTACATATATATTTATTACATTCAGAGTATATATATGCTTACAATAGAGCATAATTTTTTTACTCAAGGCTGGATATATGTACTGAAAAGAGCCCTCTATTTTTCATATTAATAAAAGTTAGCCCCTCTGTATAATCAGATTACTTTGGTATAATATAAGTAAAACACAAAAGATTGTCTTCTAAAATCTACATAATTGAAACATTAGAGTGATCCTTTTTCTCTTCATTGTCTGAAGGAATTTGCATGTACATTTTACACTAATTAGACTAATTCGTTATGTATTTTATTTAATTAACTTCCTAAAATGAGAATCCTGTTCATGATTTATTCTTATTTACTACTAGTTTTGAGTTTTCAAAGAAAGTTTAATTTAGAAATATTTAAATTTTTTCTCCAATCAACTATTACAAAATCTCTACTGCTACAAAAAGCATCAATTTTTTTAAAATAAAGCAATTTTGGAAATATTGCACAAAATAATAGAAATCCCATTCTTCCGCTACCTTTAAAAACCATATGAAATATTGCAATGGGGAAGGAAAAAGAAACACAAATTTAGTAATGTGAATATATTCTGCATTATTTACCCAGGACCTAATTTTATTTTGTGCTTTAAAGCCAATGTTTTGTGTATTCTATTATATTCTACGATGTAATTTTTTTACGATGTAATTTTTAAATTACTTTTTGTCTTATTAGTGTAAACTTACTTTTAGAAAATTAATAAAACATTTTAAAGGAAACTTCTACAGAGTTTCTCAGAATTAGAGTTCCACTTTTAAAAAGTAGAGTACTGTAATGCATTTCAAAAGTACTGCACAAATCCTATTAATTTTATTTCACCTGCTTTGATTTTTAGTAATACATGACTTCTTAGTGGAAAACATGTTGCCATTTAATTGCACTGTCATCTTTTCCCCCCATGATCTGTTTCATCCTATGAATACTGATAGTTCTCTTATGCTGTTTTTAATTAACCCGGTGTCTTAATTAAAGCTATTATTTTTGAAGTTCCAAAAGATGGAACAGAAGTTATATTTGTGGCATAAACTTTTCTTTTTTTTTTTAAGTTTATCCATGCAAGGGCTACCCAGTCCTTTTCTTCCTTACTCCTCTTTCCCAAGCTTCTCACTGTTTCAGCCATGGGTCAGAGACCAAGGACTCTCTACGTGTGTAAAGTATGCAAAGGGAAGAGTGACCTTACCTTCACAATGTAGTCAGCCACCCGGTTGTATTTGTAGCGAATGAAGACGCCCAAACCAATAGGGATGAGAGTGCTGCAGAGAGTCAGGATCACGGTCCCTATGGGCAGTAATTGCACCAGAGGAGTGTTGATCCAAGCCCGGCTGTAGATCCACAGGCACAGTGGCATCAAGACCAGGGCCAGGAGCGTGGAAGAGATGGTCATGATGATACTGCAGAAAAGGGAATGAACAGAAGTCGGAATGGGCTTTGAGCCAAAGATCCTTGCTTGAACATTGGGTAGAAGAAAACGGGGGAGACTACAAGTCCCCCAGCTTGAAGTCAGGGAAGAACCTGCTTCATCCCAGGGGAGCAGCAAGAGAGCAGCATGGCTAAGCCCAACTGAAACATGAACTCCAGGCAGGAGAAGAAAAATCTCAGGACTGCTGCCCTCTGCTTTGTACAGCCTATTAAGCTGGTTACAGTCTGGATGACTGTGAGGGCCAGGAACATTTTTGCTTTCTTTTTAATCCTCCAAAGCACCCTGTAAGGCATGGTAAAGCTGCTGAATACTACTTGTTGGATTAACCTCAATTATACTGTCTTATATATGAGATTACTTTCTTTATTGGAGCCAATGGTCCTATTTTGCTTTTACATTTCCCGTGAGTCCTGGCTTCAGACCTCCCAGTTTCCTTTGTCTTCCGGGGCCTGCAAACCTGCACTGACAGCCCAACACTCAGGGAGGGTGGGGAGGGAGCTGTGGATGAGACCCCAAGACCCTCAGAGCACCTCTGTCCCCATCTAGATCTTCTCCCCTCCAACCCTACCTCTTCATGTTTGCCTGGACTTCCAAAGCCCGGGCGTCCCCATCATCTCCAGTTTCTTCTCCCCTCTTCTGCGCCTCATTCTAACCGCCTCTCCTTCCTCCCTCCTTGGTCTTGAACGCGTGGCTGTACACGCGGCTGACTGGGAGAAGAAAGATGCCTACCAGACAGCAGCTCCGTACCTGAGGTTCATGTCGCCGTCAACCAGCAGGGACATCAGGTTGGAGAGATTCCCGCCGGGACAGCAGCCACATAGGAGCACCGCCACGGCGGCCGACCCGTCCAAGGAGAAGGTGAGCGCCAACAGGAAGGCCAGCAGCGGCAAGAAGCCGAACTGGCAGAGCGCGGCCAGCAGCGCGCCCACCGGCCGACGGACGTGCGCCCCGAAGTGATTCATGTCCACCGTGCAGCCTAGGCCCAGCATGGTGATGCACAGGGCGGCGCCCACAAGCACGTTCAGCCCGTGGTTCAGCGGCGTGTCCCAGAACGGGGGCTCGTGGGCGGCCTCGGGCTGAGCGAACAGGGTAGGGCTCGGGCCGGTGGCGCCACCTGCGAAGCAGCCGGCCGTCGGCGCCAGGGTCGGAGTGGGGCCGGGGCTGAAACTGACGCCGGGCCCCGGCGCGAGACTGAGCCCGGGGCTAGGGCCGGCGCTGGAGGTGGGCGCCAGGGGGGCGTCTGGGCCGGGGCTCAGGCTGCTGGCGTTGGGCGACAAGGTGTAGTTGTCCGGCTGCAGCGAGGACGGGCCGAAGAGCAGGGTGGCGTTGCCGGTGCCGTCCATGGCGCTGTCGGCGGGAGGCTGCGGGTCTGGCTCCTGCCCGCCCTGCGGATTTCTCTGCTCTCCCGCCGCGCGCGCCTCTGCGCCTTCGGTCGCCACCGCCGTCCGTCTGTCTGTCCGCCCGTCCGCAGCCGCCAAACGGGAGCCGGTGGCCAGGCTGTGCTACGCGCGGCTGACGTCCGGGGCAACGGGTCGGTGCTCGGCTGGGGGTCGGCCGAAGGCCGCTGGCTGGCACTTAAGAAAGCGCAGCCCCCGAGGGTGAACCCAATCGCTGGGCCCCCGCGCCCGCAGGCGCCGCCCCCGCCGCCGAGTCCCCCCCTTTTAATCACCAGTAAGTGGTTCTGTTAGAGTGTAGCCAGGGGCGGAACAAAGACCTGACAAAGGGCAAGAAGAAGAAAAAACTGTGCCTGGCTGCTGACCAAGTTCTCTCATGGGCTGTGCCTCTTTGATAATGAAATCTGGAAAGCCAGACATACAGAGAGAGAGAGAGAGAGAGAGAGAGAGAGAGAGAGAGAGAGAGAGAGAGAGAGGAGTTTGTCTATGGACGCACATACATCATACACACTGTTCAAAGAGCCTGCAACCGCTAGCATTCCGAGGGGTGCCTGACTTAATAGGAGCTGCTCTCTGGTAGTAAGACACAATATCTGGTTTTAACTTACAATTTTTAAATAAGATTTTTGCGTTCCAACTTAAAGTAAAAAGTAATAAAAATATTGGCGGGGTTTGAGCCAGGTCTTGTGCATGTGTGTGTGCATTATTTCATTTGATTTTCTCACAGCAGAGCCGTGGGAGAGATACTGTTAGCTCGATTTTTCCACACCAGGAATCCGAGGCACAGGGAAATCTCAGCCTCATCAGCCAAACCCAGAAGCAGCTGGCTCAGTGTGCACCGCGAAGATGGTATTAAAGCGTGCATTGAAGAGCTCTGCTAAGTACAGTCTCCGTGAAAAATGTGTATTTGGGAAGTTATTGGCAGATGGGGAGACGCTACTTCAGTGGCCATAGATTTATGAAGTGTTTTGAGTATAGCCCTGGCCTTAGGATTAAAGGACTGAAGAGAAATAAAGTTGTGAGATTCCCTGCTTCAGACAGCTTTATCCCCAAACAAATCAAATGCAGAGTTCTTGGAAATGTTGACTCAACAACTTTATGGGAGTCTCTAGATGCATCTACAAAGGAAAGGGACTTCTCTTCATACCAAGGAGGCAGAGCCATTGGAGAAGGCTGTGACCATAAAGTGATAGCCAGTTATTGGGCTTCCCTGGTGGCACAGTGGTTGAGAGTCCGCCTACCGATGCAGGGGACACGGGTTCTTGCCCCGGTCCAGGAGGATCCCACATGCCATGGAGCGGCTGGGTCCGTGAGCCATGACCGCTGGGCCTGCGCGTCCAGAGTCTGTGCTCCGCAACGAGAGAGGCCACAACAGTGAGAGGCCCGCGTACTGCAAAAAAAAAAAAAAAAAAAGTGATAGCCAGTTGATCTGTGAAAGACAACAGTGGGAATTTCTTAGCCCATGGTTAGTCTGTGTGGAGCCAAGATCCTAGAGTGAATTCTTCCTCCTGGAAACTTGTCCCTAGCCCCTTTTCTGACACCAGAGGAGACTGGGTGACTTCCATTTCCCAATGGTGGACTGAGCCCATGTGTTTATATTTTCTCCTCCCCAAATCTCAGGAAAATGACAGAGAATATGAAAAATATGATTAAATTCACAGAATACTGCACTCAATCACAAATGAATAATTTCTTTCTTCTCCATCAGACCATACATTCCATGAGGGCAGTGCTTCTGCAAGCATTTAAGAAAATAATATACCTTCATTCTTCCCCAAAACAATAAACCCAAGAAAACAAGGCAGTAATATCTGTAGAGCTTTGAAGGAAGTGGGATGTGACCAAAAATATTCCAAGTTCTCATTTAGGCTTATGTGCAGATAAACAAAGAAACATGCTACCCAAATACTTCAGTTAAGTGAGTATATCCAGGGGAGACATGTGGACAGACAGACAAGATAAGGAGGAGGACTGTGAAACCTTTACATTCTTTGAACCACAGGATGAGATAAGCCAAGGACACGAATGGCAGAGCATGAGCTAAAGCCCAACTCTGCAGACACCACTCCAATTTGCCCCCTCCTTGTGTTAATGATATTAAAATCCACAATCAAATTAAGTAAGCCATAGTTAGAGGCAGGCCAACTCATCCAACTAGCTCCTCCTGGGGTTTGGGGAGGGATACAGGAGGCGATTTGTGCAGTGGGTGAAGAGCAAAAATCAGAAAGTATTGGGCTTGGGTTGTAAATCAGCAGGATCATGCTCAACCTGCAGCCTTGAGGACTTCTTGGGGCCTGCACACCTGGTGTAATTGTTGTAAATAAAGCAGATGTTCTTGCCTCCCCTCTTCCTTCTGATTTCCTTCACTATTTAGGAGAAAAGCCCAGGATTAGAAAACAGAGCTAGTTCTCCAGATGAGGTGATTTGGGCAAGCTGGCATGGGTCACTTCGCTTTCTCAATTGCCTTACCTTTACTCTTGCTGCCACCAAGGAGAGTCTGGCCCACCCAGAAGGGAGAAAATACATAGAAGGGAGAGATGACAACATAGATGGAAAATATGCCATTTGGGGGAAAATAAATTTAGAGCCTTCTTGCACAGCATACACCAAAATTAATTCCAGATGGATTAAAGAAATAATAATAATGGAACAAAATGCTGGAGAAAAATATTAGCTAGTATTTATCTCATCTTTGGATAGGGAAAATCTTCCCAAGCAAAAAAATAACAGAAGAAATCATAATGGGAAGCTCAGTAGATATGGCTATATAAGAATTTTTACCTTTGGTGTAGTCAGAAGAGCATTTAAAAAACTAAAAGCAAATTATAAAATGAGAAAAATATTTGCAACATATGTAAAACCAAGAGCTAGTATCATTAATTTATAAAACAGTTTTACAAATTAACAAGAACAAGCAATACAATAGGGAAAAAGGCAAACGATATGAATAGACACACAAGATCACAAAAAGGAAAGACCAAAGAAATTAAATTGAAGCAACTATTGGACTGGCCAAAAAGTTTGTTCGGGTTTTCCGTAAGATGTTATGGAAAACCCCGAATGAACTTTTTGGCCAATGCTATAGATGCCATTTTTCCACTGTCAGAGAAAACTGACATAAATTATATTATGTTATGGTGGCAAGGATACTATCAATTGCATACCCTCTCATCCTGCTAGTGGTGTATACTTTCTAGAAGAAAACTTGGTGTAGATGAGAGTAGTCCTAAAAATGTGCATCTCCTTTGATCCAGCAATTCCATTTCTAGGTGTTTATCCAAGAAAACAATCAGGGAATTAAAAAAAAAATGAGAGCTATATTGAATGCTTACATACAATCTACTAAGCTTTTAATCATGGATCATCTCACTCAATCTTCATAACAGGCTTAATGAGGTTAGAAATTTGCCAAGTCAAAAAAAAAAAAAAAAAGGAGAGAGTAAAAGAAATTTGCCAAGTCACCCCCTAGTAGGGATAGAGATAGGCTTTGAACCCAAGTTTTTGGATCCCAAAGTCTGTCCTCCTAAACTGAATATGATGTAGTTAAATAGGAATAACCTTAAATAAAGTTACCATATGATCCAGCAATCCCATTCCTGGGCATATATCTGGAAAAGATGAAAACTCTAATTCAAAAAGATACAGGTACTCCAGTGTTCTCTGCAGCACTATTTACAATAGCCAAGACATGGAAGCAACCTAAATGTCCATTGACAGATGAATGAATAAAGAAGATGTGGTACATATATACAATGGAATATTACTCAGCCATTAAAAAGAATGAAATAATGTCATTTGCAGCAACATGGATAGACCTAGAGGTTATCATACTAAGTGAAGTAAGTCAGATGGAAAAAGACAAATATTATATGATATCACTTATATGTAGAATCTTAAAAAAAGATACAAATGAGTTTATTTACAAAACAGAAATAGAGTCACAGACATAGAAAACAAACTTATGGTTGCCAAAGGGGGAAATGGGTGGAGGAGGGATAAATTAGGAATTTGGGGTTAACAGGTATACACTACTATATATAAAATAGATAAACAACAAGGACCTACTGTATAGCACAGGGAACTGTACTCAATATCTTGAAATAACCTATAATGGAAAAGAATGTGAAAAAGAAGATATATGGATATATAGATATAGATATAGATATAACTGAATCACTTTGCTGTACATCTGAAACATTGTAAATCAACTATACTTCAATAAAAAAATAAATAAATACAAATGTACTAATACAAAAGACTGCTATGCAGGTGCTAAGAATCGTGTTTACAACCAGAGTTCCTAATCTGGTCCAGGGTGAATATGTGACCCTCCCGAAATAATGTATCAACTTCTCTATATATGTACATTTTTTTCCTGAAATGTGAGTTCATGACTTTTCTCAGAGGGTCCAAGACCCATTTTGAGGAATATTTAATGACAAGGGAGGAATTCCCTGTTGACATAATCTTAAGTGATAAAGCAATTTAAAAAGCCCTAAACACATATTAACATACACTTATATTCTAGTAAGCATATTAAATATATGTAAACTTAGAGGGAATTTCTCCAGTGTATATTATATCTGAGTGGTAGTATTAAAAGTGATTTTTATTTTCTTCTTTGTGTTTTACTGTGTCTTCCAAATTCCTCTGTAAATATATTTTATAATCAGAAAAATGTAAATGTTATTTTTTAAAGCTTAAAATCTAGAGGAAAAATACATTCCACAAGTATCAAAGGGCAAATCATGTAATCAATCCATAGGCCATAGGTTGATAGAGAAAAATAGGCAAAAGATACAATTTACAATAGACAAATTACATTCTATTTATTAAATAGGAAAAATTTTAGCTCGCTAGTATTTAAATAAACATAAAATATGAAACTTCAAAAAAAGTCAAACAGTGTCTCAAAGTAACAACATTTAATGGTGGAAATGCGATAGAAGCACAGCTTTGATGGTAGGGGTTATTTGATACAACTTCTGGGGAAAGAAATTTGATAATGCAGTTCTGATGGACATTTTTTTTTAAATTAGGATTATTTCAAGTGAGGTGCCAGAAACACTGACTCAAAATGGTTTAAGCCAGAAAGGGAATTTAGTGACTCACGAGAATGAAAAAATCTCCTGGTGTGGCTGGCTCCCAGGTTATAGTGAGGACTGGGTCTCTGTCCATTTCTCAGCTCTGCTTTCCACTGTCATCTTCATTTTTACATTCCCTTTCTCCCTAGGGGGCTAGACAAATCCAGAAATATCCACCAGCTCAGAACCACCCATGGAATGAGAATGATTACTTCCCAATAATTTTCATAAAAGTCCTGGGATAAATTTGACCCAGCAGAGGAACTGTGCCTATCCTTGAAAAGGTTGTTATAGCCACAAGATGGAATGCTCTCCCTTGAACTTGGGGGTAGTCTCATCCCCACTCAAGACACATGAACTCAGATTTGGGCCAGGGATTCCCCAACAGAATATTGGGTGCTGTTAACAGAGGATAAATGGATTTTGGGCAGGCAGAAACATTAGGTGCTCACTCTGCTGACTTAGAGAAATCATCTGAATTGCAGACAATTTATGCAGGAAGCTAAAGTAAGACTGTGGCAACAGAAAAAAAAAATTAGAAAAACCTAAATATTCTGCAATATGCAATTGGTTGAGTATATTATGCTTTATTCATATAATAGAAGAGTATACACTATTAAAAAGCTTAAAAATCTGATAGGAAGAAAGTAAATTATATAACAGAATGTATGTACAGTTTGGCCCAAATTTCTTTAAAAATATTCATATATTTGCATTCAAAAAGATTGGGCCAATGTGTTCAAAATATATTGGATGATGGATGATTTTTGCATTCTTATACTTGCTTTATCTCTACTCTCAGCACCACCCTCTCAAAGAAACTGAAATTGTTCAAATAAGTAGATTGAGTATATAGTAATTTATTGTGTTTTAAGTAATAAAACACGTAGGTTTTCTAAATTCCTTGAAGAAACTTGAATTGCAATAATATTTGGCCACTTTTGTTGAAAGGAAGCGGGAAGATTTTCTTTTAATAGAAGCTGTCAAATGGGAGCGTTGATAGGAATATTCCTCTCAGCTGGTTTGTACCTAAAAGCAACATGGCCTGGTGATTACGCCTAATTTATATAATTAAGCCTATTTTACAGATAAACGTCGATTTCTAACAGTGTTAATCATACTTCATAACTAGCTAATGACAGATATAACCAGGGACTATCTTCTGTGTCCAAAATGCATTCCACACTTAAAATGCTGGTCTGCATTAAGGTTTCCCCACTCTCCCAAAGCAGAGCTTCCTATGAAACCTTTGATAAACCAAAATGGCATAAAGCAAAGAAGCACTTACCTTAGGACACATCTTGCTAACGGTTGTACGAAGTCAATGGAGAAAAAGCACTGATGCTGAAACAGTTCAAAGCTCTGGTGGCCTGATGCTGAGATGCTGAGTGTCGTTCCTGGGAAGGAGCTTGGCGGGGCCACTCTCGCTGCTTGGGGCACGCACTGCCTCTATAATGGCTGCTGCAAAACCCACGCTCTTTTCGCTTTTCTCTTCTCCTGAGAGTGAAAATCCTCTTTGGATTTCTTTTGGTTAGCGAAAACAAGGACTACTGATAGGTAGGGCTTTCGTAAAAGTGAAGTGGTGTAAAGTGAACTTTGGAAAAGCGGGGGACACCCATATTACATTTACGTAACCGGCATGAAAATCTGAATATTTTAAGCCTGGATTGTCGCTCCTGGTGCGTGTAGGCACGTTGAAACCTGCTGAGGAATGTCTGGGTGGCCTGGTGCACCAGGCAGGCAGAGGTCATATTTATGGAAGCCTTACTGATAGAGTTGCCAGATGTAGCAAATAAAAATATAGGCTGCCCAGTGAAATTTGAGTATCAGGTAAACAATAAAGTTTTTGGTATAAAGATGTCCCAAATATTTCATCAGGCAACCTTACCTGGAGAAAGAGGATGATTAGAAAACTGAAACGGAGCGGTGGCCTCTGGGGGCTAAGAGCTCCACATGGTTGGGAAGCAACCCCCAAATCACAGGGAACAAAGGGGAGGTGCTAGACTCAGGCTAGGGGTGCTGCCTGGGGATTGATGAAGAGGAGACAGCGAGGCCCCTCCTCCTCCGCTGAGGAACTTGGCCTGGTTCCAGGTGGAGAGAAGCACTGCAGTTTCCAATTAAACATGTTCTATAGCTGAATTCCAGCCTCATAGAGCAGGAGGAAGCCACTGACATACACAAACACTAGAGCAGGCAGTAGTCTGGGAATGAAGTGCATGTTAATTAGACACTAACAGAGTGGCTCTAAAGAGGGCCAGGAGGCCATGAAGGAGGCCCCCGTGAGGACCAGAGGAGGGAGGTGGACTCCAAGATGTCAGAGTGGAGGAAGGTGTTTGTAGACACTCAACCCTTATGCCACATAGTCACTCCAGTGTAGTGGATCCCAATTGTTTTGCTCCCCAGCGCTCCTCCCCTCTTCTCCTGGAAGGCAGACTCTCCTTTTGGGGGGGAATTGCACATCCAACAGCTCTTGTCATAAAGTCCAAATGGAAGCCACTGCCTTCCTAAAGGACCCCACCTCTGAGTTGTCAGGGGCTGGTTGAGGGATGGGCCCCCAGACTCATCTTAATAGAGTTTGGAGAAATCCTAGGCAGGGGGTAGGTTTTAATGTCAGCTTGTGAGGAGAAATTCACTACAGGTAAAATTGTCCTTGAAAATCCTTTAAACACCCATAACAGTATACTTTTTTTTTTCATGAAGGCTGCAGTGACATGTCCCCCCAAGTTTTGGAACAGATGGCTGTTTCTTCAGCTGACTACCAGATGAAGTAGCTGGCTTGCATTTCAGGGTCAGGTTATATGAAATGACTTCTCTGGGCCTTTGCTCCAGGTTCTCAGGCCATGACAAGCACTGGGACCTCGGGCACAGCATATTCTCTTCTCCAGGCTCACATCCACTGTACTCGGTGGCTGGCAGTGTCACCCACACACAACCACCCTCTCTCTCTTATTTTCCCCCCATTTAACTCTCAGACTTGAATTTGTAAATGTTAAAGTGTGTATATGATGTGACTCCAGGAACCAACCTCTTAACTTTAGTGACTGGTCCAGAAGGTGGAAATTGATCCAACTCAGGTCAATTAGGGTCCTTCCCTATGATTTTTTTTTTTTTTTTTTTTTTAATGAGAGTCACAGGGAAAAGCCCTTTCTTCACGTTAAGAAGTTGGGAAGCTGTGAGCCCAGAAACTGATACTAATCATGGCTCCATTTTATAAAACCACTCAGCTTGGGAGAATAAAGCCAAAAATAAAAGCCTAAATAAAGCAGATGAGAGGTGAAGAGAGAAAACGTAGGCAGCACCGGGTCCCTGTTCTGGTCCTTCCCAACAACACTCCTCACCTTCCTGGTTATGTGAGCTGATACGTCTTCCTTCTGCTACATTGTTTGAGGCTTTGATTCCTTGTGTCCTCCCATGACCTTTTCCAGCCCATCCTGCTGGCTCTGATAACACGTCAGATCTCATCCAATAGTCATCTTTGTAAAAATACTATCTCATCTGCTCTGCTCTCCAATCACATGATTCAATGCACACTTCCTGGTCCCTACAGAAGGCATCAATTGAGATCTGATTTAATCCAGGTCCTCCTTTGCATGTTATCTCAAAGTCTGTACCAAAGGGGCCCTCAGTATTCTACTCACCTCCTCAGTGATTTAATAATAGGGGTTTACTTTACAGGAGAAGATTGTTCAGACTGTTTTCTTTTTCTTTTCTCTGCTAATCTTCCATTCTTTAACCAGTCCCATCCTTGTTTTCACCTATTCTTTAACTTTCCTATCACCGTCAACTAACCTGAAAGGTGAGAAGTCTGTTGCTTTCTTGAAGTTCTAATATTTCAACATGTTTTTGATACATAGAAGACTTTCCTAGGGACTTCCATAGCAGTCTTTGTATGGCATAAAAGCTTGTATCAGGAGGCATTTGTCATCTGATAAACTGAAAAGAAATAAACAGTATCTTACAGAGCTCTAGCAGGATATTAAACTGAGAATTTATTTGATCTAAACATGAAAAACTCCACTGATATTTTTAAAAGCTCCCAACAGAAAGATTACCTCTTGTTAACCAGACAACACAATAAATAGCAAAAGTGAAATTTAAGTTTTATTAAAATTAGACACCACTAATTAGTTTGAATTTGGTTTAAAAAATTTTTTCCAGCACTCCATAAAAAAAATTAACATTTTTGAATTTAGAAAGTGTTATTTTGAAACATTCTTTAAAGCTGGATTACTCTTGGAATAATTTAAAACATCTTGCCCCTTACGCAAGAAGCAAATCATGAAAACAACCTCTTACTCATTTAACCTTGGTAAGTAGTGATATGTGTTGGTGGAATAACAGTGAATGTTGGTTTCTCTTTCCTAGGAAAAGACTGAGGTCTGTTAATAATTTTCTATTTCATACATTCTTTTCTTACTCTCAATATTGAATTAGTCTTGCCATCCAATAGATCTGAGAATTATTACCCCTGGATGCTGCTTTCCAGTATGCCATTACTATCCATTGCCCTACTTTGTCTAGAATATTGATTGGGGGAGAGTAGATAAGGTCACTGCTTCCCCCACACCGCTTCTGCAAACTCATGCTGAGAGGACGTATGGGGCTGGAGATGAGGGGGTTAAAAATTGGTACTAGTATTTTTATTGTACTTGTTTTGACTCTCTCCTAACTGATCAAATATAAATGACTTTTCAAAAAATCTGATATTTTGGGATATATATGACACATATGTATATTTGTGTGTATGTGTGTGTGTGTGTGTATATATATATATATATATACACACATGCTTTCTTCTATTACTCTAGACCCTTTAGAATTGTCTATAATTAGTAGACATGGATTCTGAAAATTTCAGAGTTCTTTTTGTAATATTGTATTTTTTAAATTTATTTATTTATTTATTTATTTTTGGCTGCGTTGGGTCTTCGTTGCTGCACGTGGGCTTTCTCTAGTTGCGGTGAGCAGGGGCTACTCTTCCTTGCGGTGCGTGAGCTTCTCATTGCGGTGGCTTCTCTTGTTGCAGAGCAGGGCTCTATGTGTGCAGGCTTCAGTAGTTGTGGCATGTGGGCTCAGTAGTTGTGGCTCACAGGCTCAGTAGTTGTGGCTCACGGGCTCTAGAGCACAGGCTCAGTAGTTGCGGTGTATGGGCTTAGTTGTTCTGCGGCATGTGGGATCTTCCCAGACCAGGGATTGAACCCGTGTCCCCTGCACTGGCAGGTGGATTCTTAACCATTATGCCACTAGGGAAGCCCCTGTAATATTGTATTATAACAACTCAATTCAACAACTGTGTATTAATCTCCCAACAATTTTTGAGACAGTAGGACGATAGAGGTGGATATATGATCTGTTTCATATTCTCAAGGACCTTGCTGCTCCATCTAAGTATACAGCTAAGTGTAATGCAAAGCATATTGTGATGAACTGTATATATTCAAGTTCAAATAGAGATGGTGCTGATAAACTCTGGCTGTGGAGTCTAAGCCTCATTAACCGACAAGTGCTTAGACTTTCAATCTGTGAAGGAAGGGAAGGACATTCCAGAGAAGAAGCGCTTGAACAAAGTCATGGGTACATTACTTCCTCAGAGGAACAGAGATTGTATACAAAGTGGCAAGGACAGGAAACAAGATGTGGAAAGGTGGGTAGTAAAGTATCTAAGACCTTTATTGCCATGTAAAGATCTTGAACTTTATTCTGTGGACAGCAGTAAGTCAGCTAAGTTTTCTATGCAGGGAAATGACATATCCAGATTCAAGACTCAGAAAGACAATTCCAGAAGCTTAGGGTAAATGGACAGGAACAGGCATAAAGAACAGTGAGAGAGTCAAGCTAGGAGGCTATTATGATAATGCCAATGGAAACTAATGGCAGCTTATCCTGGAAAATAAGCATGGAAATTGAAAAAAGATACAATTGTGGTGAAGGAGAGAGATGACTTAAAGCAAAATTAGGTTTTAATTTGGAAGACTGGGTGGATGGTAATAACATTAACTGAGCTACAGAACATAGGCAAAGTATTCAATAGCAAGTTTGAGACTTGGGTTTTAAATACGTTGGGTATAGGAATGTTTGGATCATCCAGTTGGAGTCTAATATGCAAATGGACTTTGGGTCTGAAGTCTAAGACAGAGAACTGGGAACAGATGTAAATTAGCAGTCAGACTTATAGCAATTGTCGCACCTACCTCCACTTTCTGATAATATGATTGATTCGGCTAGCTGAAAATCTTTCTTTTACAAAAAACACCCAGATACTCTGCATAAAAGATAACAAACACCCTTTAAAGCCACAGATAAGTCCACAACAGAGTAATGGAAAACCTCCATGTACATCTAACGGGCATTCCAGAGGGACTTGTGGAGGCTGGAGATGGGGGTGGAAGAAGTAATATTTCAAAATGTAATAGTTAAAGATTTTCTAGACTCGAAAAAAGACATGATTCCAGACTCAAGAAGCATAATGAGTCCTAAAAAGGGTAATTAGAAATAAATCCATACCTAGACACATCATAGCAAAAATGAAAACAAGAGAGAATATCTCAATTACATAACTTTAGGCTTTACTTTTCTCATTTTTAGATAAGATTAAGCTGGATAATATGTAAAATCATTCATTTAGCGGATATCTGGGTGAATATCAGGTACTAGGAATGTAAAAGTGAGGGAGAGATGGGCTTCTCTAGTGGCGCAGTGGTTAAGAATCCGCCTGCCAATGCAGGGGACGTGAGTTCGAGCCCTGGGTCCGGGAAGATCCCACATGCCACGGAGCAACTAAGCCCGTGAGCCACGGAGCAACTAAGCCCGTGAGCCACAACTACTGAGCCTGTGTTGCACAGCTACTGAAGCCTGTGCGCCTAGAGCCTGTGCTCCGCAACAAGAGAAGCCACAGCAATGAGAAGCCCACACACCACAAGGAAGAGTAACCCCCGCTCACCACAACTAGAGAAAGCCCGAGTGCAGCAACAAAGACCCAATGCAGGCAAAAATAAATAAATAAATTTATTTTTTTTTTAAAAAGTGAGGGAGACAGCTTCTGTAAAAACAGTGCCTTCTCTCCACCACACACTTCTATTTTTGTACTCCATCTATATTCTTCTTCAGCCTCTCTTGTGTGTCCCTTGTCACCTCCTTAAATGTTGCTCTTCCTAGGATTCAGTCAGGGGCTCTTTTTTCCTCTCACTCCTCACATTCTTAGATGACTTCATTCATTCACCTGCCTTTAGCCCTGAACTGTAGAGACTGACTCTCAAATCTCTACTTCTAGCCCCAGCTCTCCTGTGAGCCCCAGACCCATCACAGATACTGCAAACATGGCATAAAGCAGAATTCATTCTCTCCAGCCCAGTCCTCTCTTCTTGACCTCAGTTAACAGCACTGCCGTCATCAGTCTCTCACCTTTATGGATGCGTTTCCGTAGCCGGAAATACATCTACTCCTTTTCTTCATCTGGTCATAGCCAGTTCATCCCTCAAAATTCACTTCAAACCTCACTTCCTCTGTGAGGCCCTGTAACGTGACTTTCGTCTGCCTGTGAGCAGGGTACCATCTTCTTTGGTTCCCCAGGTTACCATCATGGCCGCCCCCACCCGTAATGTGTTTTTGAAGTCTACTTTCTCCAGTAGACACAGGTCTGTAGCATCGGGAGCTAAACTAGTGCTGTTTTGTGTCCTGAGCAATGCCTTTGTATGGTTCCCATCTTGAAAGAGGCCCACTTTGAATAGAGCTGAATGAATGGGCTGTGGGTTAATGAATGGATGTGTCTTATCCAACCAAGACAGAGGGAATCAAGAGTGTGGCTTTACTGTAATACCGTCGTCTTGTGACCACACTCACTTTGGTTAAATTGGCTGTGATTTGCAGTCTGGTGTGAAAATGGAAACACGCGCAGAGCACACTAGTGGGTTTCCAGGCTGTCTGATTTCCGCAGCAGGGTGTTGCCAATCATTGTCATAAAGCTGTCACAACAGCTCTGCTCCAGATGACCTGATGTGAAACTGTCTGGGCTGTGGGCTGGAATATTAAATGACGTTGTGTTTCTGCAGCTAGCTGAGCGCTTGAGTCACAGCCGCAGTAAAAATGTTTTAACAAAATTAAAATCTCTGTGGGGGAGGGGAAACAGAATAAACAAGGTTGGGCAGAATGCTGAGATGGAGCCAGGCCGGGGAGGGAGACATTGGTATTGCCTAATTGCTATATTTAGTTATAGTAGGAAAGTAGAGGTTGAGACTGAGAGGTCTACATCTGTGATTTAAAACAGTCTAAAATTTGCTCCCCATTGAATTGAAAAAAAAAAGACAAGAATTGTCTAGAAAATACATACACTAAATCAAAAGGGGCCATGAGGCAAAGAAATAAAAGCTATCCCCTGTCAGAACAAATTGAAACAGATCAATTGCCTCTTGTCACTTCCTATTTGCAAACTAATGAATTACTGTTTAAAAAGCCTGGCTCTGTGCACTGCTAGGTTTAGCACAAAGACAGAAATTTCTGATGTGCATCTCACGCAAATGGAAAATGCTTGGGGTGATAAATTGGTGCTGTTCTTTAGGGAATCAACATAAATAATTCTTGTTCATAAAGAAAAACTAGAACTGGAAAAATCTTTATGGTAAGTTAGAGCCCTGAGGAGCATGTTCTATTTTATTTTTACTCAAAGGAGTATGTCTAAGTGTCACCTTGAACCATGGAAAGAAAATGGGATCTAAAATACAAGGTCGCTTTCTTTGGTTTGCTTCATTTAAAAAGGAAGAAATACCCAAATGTTCATAGCAGCACTATTTACAATTGCAAGACATGGAAGCAACCTAAGTGTCCATCGACAGATGAATGGATAAAGAAGATGTGACATATATATTGATACAATGGAATATTACTCAGCCATAAAAAAGTGAAATAATGCCATTTGCAGCAACATGAATGGACCTAGAGATTATCATACTAAGTGAAGCAAGTCAGACAGAGAAAGACAAATGTCATATGATACCACTTATATGTGAAATCTAAAAAAAAAATGATACAAGTGAACTTATTTACAAAATGGAAATAGACTCACAGACATAGAAAACAAACATATGGTTACCAAAGGGGAAGGGGGGATAGAGGGATATATTAGGAGTTTGGGATTAAAATATACACACGACTATATATAAAATAGACATCCAACAAGGACCTACTGTATAGCACAGGGAACTACAGTCAATATCCTGTAATAAACCATAATGGAAAACAATATGAAAAAGAATATATATCCGAATCACTTTGCTGTACACCTGAAACTAACACAACATTGTAAATCAACTATACTTCAAGTAAAGAAAAAAAAAGAAAGGAAGAAATACATAACTTGTTGTCCCACTGCTTTCCAGGCCGTGAGAGTACGAAGGTGAGTTAGCTGAGATCTCTGCAGCTCACAGACAAATGTAAAAGGATGAGATAGGGCCCAACGGAGGGTATCAAAGACCGGCAAAGAGTGCAAAAGTAGGAAGAACGGCTGAGCGAACTGGGGGTGGGGGCGGCAGGTTAGAAGACAGAGCCCGGACCCCCCCTCCCCCCTCCCCACCCCCCAACACACACACAAAACACATTTCAACTAAAGCAGCTGCACCTTTATCTTATTATTGTAGGTCTTTCAGCAACATTTTGTTTTAATAAGATATTCCACTGCTATGAAAGAAAACTTGTTTGCAAAAATGGACAGAAGACGGGAGAAACTGGAGGCAGATAAATCAAATAGGAGATAATTGTAATAGTCTGGGTGAGAATAATAAAACTGGTTCAGCCAAATCTGGTTGAATGGATGAATTAAACCTCATAAACCAATATGAATCACATTGCCTAGATATAAGGTATTTCCATGATATATGTAATAGGAAACCATGCCTCTAATTTATTTTGGCATGAGATGGGGTACAAATGAATAAATAAAATAAATGAGAATAGCACTTCTCAAACTTTTGTGTACAGACATCACCTAGAGATCTTGTTAAAGTACAGATTCTGATTCCCAGGGTCTGGGGCGGGACCTGAGATCCTCCATTTCCAACAAGTTCCCAGGACGTATGTCCTCCAAGGACCACACTTTGAGTAGCAAGGTATCAGGGAATCTACAGAGAATTCCCAGTCCGATGAGAGAGGAGGGGCTTTGAAATCAGAGATGTTGGACTTAAGTCCAGGATTCACCACTTACAAATTACAGCTGACCTCTGAGTCTAAGTCCTCATCTAATGACAGTGCCAGACTAGCTGGTGAGCTGTTGCGAGGATTAAGAAAGACAATACACATAAGCTATTAGCACAATGCCTAGCTCATAGCGAACATTTAGTAACCGGTAACTATTACTATTATTTTCTAAAAGCCAATTTTATAAAAGAGTGATCCACAAATCCCCTTTACCAGAATCACTGGTGGTGCTGGGTTAAGATGTGGACACCTGGACCCCACATCCAATCTAATGAATTGGAACCTCTGAGGGAGGACTGGCCGGCATTTTTAACAAATCCCTTTGCACACCAAAGCTGAAGGATCACTGCTGGAAGCTACGTGCATGTGTGGCTAGACTTGATCAGACCACTTCCAAATAACATTTATTTAGCACGCAGGGTAGAGCTTGGCTCATACCATGACCTGGCTTCCTGGAGTAGGTGAAAGGTGAAAGGCGGTGTGGTCACTGGGCCACAGAGATTACAACGTTCTTAGAATTGAAGGAGAAATCTATGCTCTGCTTCCCTGTGTCCCCTGTCTGGTAAGAAGCTCATGCCCCAGGACAAAAAGTGTCATCTCCAGCCTCCTTCCCCCGCTTCCCCACTTTCACGCAAGATTTCTCATGAAGATAAGTTAGGAACTGCACCTCTTCAGACCAATTCTGGGCAAAGCTGACCCTGGACTGAATATCAAAGTCGGTCCAAGTTATTTCTGAAGCCTTTCCACTTTGCCTTTTTTCCCTTTTATCCCATTTCTCAGGCCTACCCTCTCTTCTCACCCCCTGGTGTCATGTGCTACCTTGTTTTTCTAGACCCCACTGCAAGGTGTTCTCCCTCATCTACAGTCTCATCCTCCTTCCTACCTAGCACACACACTACTTCAGTAGAGGTGTAGGGATAAGCAGGTGGGAAGGTGTGCATCCTTTAGAAGAAGTGGGTAGGCTGAGCCAAAGTCCCACCTCAAAGGATCCGACCTAACTCCATGACTAGAGGGACCAAAGCTGGTACAAGCTACAGACAAAGCCAGGACTGTACTTAGGAAACAAGGTTAAATTTGCTCTAACACATGATTAAATGACCAGTGAGGTCCCCAGAATTACAGAGTATAACTTAGATGACTTTAGCCTAGAAAGAGGCAGATATTACTAGTTGTCCACCATAGCCATAGAAAAATCTCAAAAGTGGTCCAAAAGAAGATCTTTTTTTCCCCCTTTGCTAAATTCATTTTACTTTTTCATTTAAAAATTGTTTGGAAAAATTTCAAAATTACTTAAGAGAGCCTAGCACAGTGCACCTTCATGTCCCCAGGAGCAATTATCAGGATTTTTGTCAATCCTTTTTTTCCCTGGAATAATTTGAAGCAAATATAAAAAAGACCACATCATTTTGTCCACAAGTATTTCTTAGGTCAATACACTGTAAAAGATGCCTCTATTTGACATTTCTGACCTCAAGAAGATCCATTTTTGATCAAATAAACTTTTCAATGAAGCTGTTAGGGCCAATTATTCATTTTCTAAAATCTCTTGCACCCATACATATTAGGCTAGGTAGTCAACAAGTTATTTGGGGCATTGTTCTAGGCTCTGGGGATGCTACTGCATAGACTGCACTTATGTGCTTATTTTTTAAACACATAAATAAGTTGATTTTAGTTGATCATAGAATCATACACTAGTAAATACTATTAGGAAGAGAAAACAGGATACGATGACTGGGCATGTGGGTGGGGTGGCATTCAAGTTGAGATCTCTATAAGGGGAAGGTGGTAGCCATGTAAACATCCAGGGGAAGAGCATTCTCAACAGAATAACAGTAACGCAAAGACCTTGAGATGAGAACAAGCTTGGCATGTTTCAGGGACAGAATGAAGGCACCCGATATGTGTTTGCATTAAATATCTGGATGTCTAATATCTCCTGAAAAATGTGATTGGAGCCTCATGAGAATTTGAACTGTGGCATTAACACATTATTAATTGCTTTTCTTTTAATTCAATGAGTACTAATTACCCCTCGGGTGGCAGGCTCTACGCTAGACGCAGATGATAAGAGGTGCGTTTGGAAGTGTTTTCCCTGAGTAGCTCATAACTGGTGGTGAAGACAGATATGTGAGCACACAGATAAAGCAACCTTCCAAGTGAGTTACAGCCCTGGAGTGGAAGTGTCACAAGGGTCCATGGAAGCTCAGAGGAAGGTCTACTCCTCCAGGAGAATGCAGGAAGCTCTTACATAAGAAGTGACCTGTGAATTGAACCTGTAAAGATGAATAGGATTTAAAAAGATGAATTGTTCCCAGCAATACTGTGGAATAAATATCTTAAAAAATCCTCTAGTTACAAAATACCAGAACTGTTGAATTAAATACAATAACTATCCTTTGAAAATCAGGAACGTAGAATGGTGAACCAGTGCTGAAGTCCTTGCTTTATTGAAGGCATTTGCTGAAACTAGGAACCCAGAGCCCTTGGCTAAGGCTGGGTGGGGGCTTCTGGGGGACAGGACACAGGAGACAGGAATTGGAAATGAGACACCCACATAAAGTCAGGAAACTGAAGGGTCACACCCTCCTAACAAAGGTAGGAGAGAAAACTCTCTGCCCCTTAACAAAGGCAAAGCATGAAAAAATGTAACTTGTTTGTCTCAGTCCTGGTGCTGGGAAAGGAAAAAAAAAAGAAAAGATAGGTCTCCTGAGAGAAGTAGTAACCAGAATCAGTCCCCTCACTCAGACTGGGGTTTGATTACATTACTAACTCAATATACACTCCAGAATCCCCAAAGGCTGGAGAATGGGCAGTACCACATACTTCACGAAGATGGCATGAAGGATGGGCTAAAATTAGGATTGTTTGAGAAGCAGTTAGTTAGGTCCACCCTGAAAATCTGTGCATTTCTCTGTATGTACATTATATCTCAATAAAGTTTTTTTCAGAGAAGAAGAAAAGGAGGACGAGTAGGATGAGGAGAAGGAGGAGAAGGAGGAAGAGGAGGAGTTAAATGTCCAGATCTATTCCCTGGTTTAGGTCTCTAGACAACCTCCCCTAGACTAGAGCTTTCCTCTCTGGAGAGGGCAAAAGACTGTCTGTAGAGGGGAACATCGGGCATAGTTGAGGGTACAAATACAATGAGCAAAAACAATAGGTGAGCGTGTGTACTACCCTAGTCTTCTTTCCCCCACTTGGTTCCCAGAACTTGGCAGTTAGAGTCAAAAGATAAGGACCCTGCAGTCTCCCTAATAAAATGGCCCAGCCAGGTTACCCTAAAGGGAAGGTAAATCCCATCCTGTGCTCAGAGCTTCTGATCAGGTTTTTAGTCTTTCTCTCTTAAGCACAAGCAGACAACCAAAGATTACTAGAGATCTAAAGAAAACCTCCACTGTGGAAGATAGAGGCCCACTCAAGCAAGAAAGCAAACAAACAAGCAGCATACAAAAATAGAAACCAAGCAGAGGAAATAAAACTTTTTAAATCTGAAAAAGCTCCTTACAGACATGGGTATTGCAATCACAAAATAAGAACAGGATGCTATAAAAAGGAACATTTAGAAGGAAAAAAAGAAGAGGTCTTAAAATTTAAAAATATGAAAGCAGAAATGAAACACTCAATAGCAGAGTTGGAACATAATGTTGAATTTTTTCTACAAAAGTAAAGTAAAATGACAGGCAGAACATAGGAGAAAAAGATTACAAAAATTAGTGTCTTTGTCAGTTTGGGCTGCTATAATAAAGTAGCATACTCTGAGAGGCCTGTGAACAATAGAAATTTATCTCCCACAGTTCTGGAGGCTGGAAGTCTGAGATCAGGGTATCAACATGGTCAGGTTCTGGTTCTGGTCCTGGTCAGGTTAGGGTTGCAGACTTCTTGATATCTTCACATGACAGAAAGAGAGTGAGTTAGATCTTTGGTCTCTTCTTATAAGGGCACTATTTCCATTCATGAGGGCTCCACCTTCACGACCTAACTACCTTCTAAGGACCCCACTTCCTAATACCATCACATTAGATTTTAACCTATGAATTTTGGGGGACACATACATCAATCCATAACAGAGGGCCAGTATATGAGGTAAAATATCTAATAGGCATTCCTAGAAGGAGAACATAGAAAGCTGAGTGAAGTAAATATTTAGTGAAGTAATTCAAGGACATTTCTCAGAACCTAAGGATGTGATCTGCAGACTGAAAGGGCCCACTGACAGCTCAGCACAATGGATAAAACAGGCACACATCAAAGCATAACATTATGAAATTTCACAATACTAACATGAGCTTCCAGGGATAAAGTAAAAATAGCAGCAACAACAAAAAATAACTGATCATATATAAAGGATCAAGAATCAGAATGGCTTTGGACTTCTTAATAGTAATACTAGAAGCAAGAAATCAGTGGAGCATTTCTGTTTCCAGTTAATGGCACGCCAGGAAACTGAGCCATCGTCCTGCTGAAAAACTGGATAAAAATCTATTTTTGAAAATAAAAACACTTTAAAAACAGTAAAGATATAAAAAGGCAGTTAGGAACTCTCAGGTCACTTTTCAGACTAGAGCTTGTAGCCAGAGAGGCAAGCAGAACATCAGAGCAATAATGGCAAACCTGAACTAGACTCGCCCTCCTTCCCCTGAGCTGCAGGGACCTGGGGGGAGGACAGCAGAGGAAAAAGGGAGGAAAAGGAAAAGAAGGTGCCCTAGGGAGGTTGAACCCATGGATTGGTCCTCACGTGAAATTTTATTTAGAATATATCCAACCTGGTTGGGCCAGGAACTCTCAAACCTTGATGTGGTCCTTCCTGACAGTGCCCATAAGCACCTGGCAGAAACATATGCAAAGCCCTGCAAGAAGGCACATCTAGTCAAGGACTCAGAGAGCCACAACAAATCATTTTTCTACGGTGATGTCCAGTAAGCAGTGGAAACACACGGGAAAACAGAACATGAACCCGAATGAGAATCAATGCTGGAATGATCAGTCATGAACTTTAAACTATGCTTACCAAGTTTAAAGAACTAAACTTAAAAATATCTTCAGAAAACAAGGCACTGTGAGAATGACATAGCAGTTTTGAAAAAGAACCAGAGAATTTTCAGAAATGAAAAAAAAAATTTTAAGGCAGTAGAGTCATGCCTTCATAATTCAGAAGGAAAAGGATTGCTGATCTAAAATTCTCAACCCAGTTAAACTATTCATAAATTACCAGGCTAGGATAATGAGAATTTCAACAGGCAATATTTCAAAAAACTTACCTCTCATGCACCCTTTCTGATGAGGTTACTGTAGGGTGTGGTCCGTCAAAGTCAAACCCTAGACAAAGAAGATAAGGGAAACAGAAAACAGGAGATCCTACACACCAGAGAGGCAAAGGGAATCTCCAGGAGGATGTTGAAAGGAGGTACCAGGATGATAGCCACTCACCAGATACAGAGGAAACCTGTCTCTACCGGAGCAGCGGAATGCAAGAAACAGACATATTGAAAACCATCATCACCAAAATCTCTGCCACCATTCTATGTTTCTTTTCCTTTTTTGTTTAACCTGCAGACAGAATGTCTGGCCATAGTCTTATATATACTTAACTTTTTTTGACCACTGCTATAAAAATTCCTGTTCTCCCCTCCATGTTTTTTGCTTGGATCCACTAAGGAGCTCATTCATTCCTAGGTGAGTTGACCTACTCCTGAGAGCAGGAGGCAGGTCATCTGATCTTAGAAGCAGGAAATACAGGGCATCCCACTTCCTTTGATACTATTTTTTTATGACAATCTGTATGTACCACCCTGCTGCCCTGCCAGATGCTCCAACTGTGGTCAGCCATCTATTTCCCAGAACTCATTCTTTTCCTAAAAGTTCTCAGAACTCAATTTCCTAAAATCAAACAGTAAAACACCAACATACCTACATGAAAGTAAACCCCCATATTAGGATGTATGATAATTAAACCACCACTTATTTGGACCTTACAATGAGTAAGACTGTTGCAAACCCTTGACTTGTGAGATCCAGTGACATCCAACCTGCACACTTGGTGCCCTTTTCAAATCATCCTCAAGTCATTCTGCCATCTCCCAATTGTTTGGAGGAAGTAATTTGAGACTTTACCTATGTATAATTTTGTTTAAGCTATTGGATTTAGGGGCATAAATAAAAATTTTTTTTCCACAAACTTCAGCTGAAAAACGTGTTGAGAGGCTGCACTCTGTGAAGTGGGAGTATTAAAAGCCAAGGGGTTGGGGGACTTCCCTGGTGGTCCAGTGGGTAAGATTCCGTGCTCCCAACGCAGGGGGCCTGGGGTTCGATCCCTGTTCAGGGAACTAGATCCCGCATGCTGCAACTAAAAGATCCCACGTGCCACAACCAAGACCCGGCGCAGCCAAAATAAATTAAAAAAAAAAAAGCCAAGGGGTTGTCCAGCAGGAAAACATCACCAGAGAAACACTTTGCCAGCTGACTTGTGCCCTGGAAATCCTTCCTTCCATGATATCACCCAGAGCTGAACGCCAAGCCAGCCTCAGCAGGAGGGAAGGCCTACTATCAACTTTGTTCCTGGGAGATTCCACCATCCAAAATAAAGGCTGCCTTAATGGGGGAGGGGGAATGCTCACTGAGAAATTCAGATATCCAGATATTTTCCTCCTCTTGTCTGATTGGTGAGTTAGAGTTTGATGATTCAAGTAGTTCCAGGAAATAAGATTCATGAAGTCAATTTGTGCTGACACGTGTCTCAGCCATTCGGTTCCCTCCTTGTGACGGGCTGCACTTAGCGGCATTACAAAGCCAGGTGGGGTCAATTACCGCATAAATTTCACTAGATACTTATTTTAGTGCCCACACCATTAGAAGAAATTCTGCCAAGAAATTCTCCCAGTCTTAAATGAATTAATATGACCCTGACACACACAATTTTTAAACAATTGTTATGCTTCAGGTTGGAAGTTTGCCGAGAAAATAAAGTCCCAGGTGCATCTGTCTATATTTCAAGGGTTAAAGTGATTACATAACTGAGTTGAATCATGATTTGCTAATTGAAAGCAAGCTTTTTTTTTTTTTTTGTGGTACACGGGCCTCTCACTGTTGTGGCCTCTCCCGTTGTGGAGCACAGGCTCCGGACGCGCAAGCTCAGCGGCCATGGCTCACGGGCCCAGCCACTCCGCGGCATGTGGGATCTTCCCGGACCGGGGCACGAACCCGTGTGCGCCCTGCATGGGCAGGCGGACTCTCAACCACTGCGCCACCAGGGAAGCCCGAAAGCAAGCTATTTTTAATGGTTTAAATAATTAGGGTACTTTTACTTTTTCAGACTTTTAAATTTGAAAGTAAAATGTCTCATTGACGTTTTCCTTAAAGTCTTTCATTAAGATTAGGAAACAGTCACTTTGCTGTTTAATAAATGCCTGATGATAATGGTTTATTTTAAAAATGAAGACTTTTTAAAAAGCAGGATAAGAAGTTGTAAGGTAACGATTCTGACTGCCAATTCCAACGGTGGGGAGTGTCAGTGGGCAGCTGGGCGTGGGGGGAGAGGAGGGTGATGGGCGTGTCTGGGACCGCTGCTCTCCCACACCACCAAGCAATTCTCCGACACCACCTGGGTGTCATACAATTTAATTTAATTCTGACACTGTGTACCTGAAGACAACATCAGATTCCACAGGTTATGGGCGCAGTCCTACAAGAATATCCCACACTTCAGATGCCAATCAGTAGCACTGGCGGTCACCTGGGCTTCTGACCCATGGGCTATAGATCAGTAGTTTCAGTGAGCCCCCTGGTCCGGTTCAATTACTTTGCAAGAGCAGCTCAAAGAACTTGCAGAAACATCTTACCAGATCACTGGTTTATTATGAAAAGATGTAACTCAGGAACAGCAAGATGGAAGAGATACATAGGGCGAGGTATGGAGAAAGGGCTCAGAGCTTCCATGCCCTCCGGGTGTGCCACTCTCCCTGAATTTCCGTGTGTTCACCAACCTGGAAGCTCTCCAAACGCTCTCTTTTTGGGTTTTTTTGGAGGCTTTATTACATGGGCATAACTGAGTAAATCATTGGCCAGTGGTGATTGATTCGACAACCTCTAGCCTCTCTCCCTGCCGTCCCAGGGGGGATGGGACTAAAAGTTACAACCCTCTGATCACATGGTTGGTTCTCCTGGTAACTAGCCCCCAACCTTAAGTGGGTCCAAAGTCACCCCATTAACATAACAAAAGACACCTTTCTGGCTCTCATTACTTAAGAAATCCAAGGGTTTTAGAAGCTTGGTGCCAGAAACAGCGATATTCTTATGACAGATCACACTATCACATAAGGCATATAACTTAAATGATTATATGCTTGGTCAGAGTTTGAGCTGAAGGAAGACATACAAATGATAAAAATCAAATATCTTGGATTGTTGCAGTTTCTCTAAAGGCAATATATTAGTCAGGATAGGCTAATTGCTTTAACTAACAGCCCCCAAATATCAATGGTTTAAATATAGTAGAAGTTTATTTCTCACTCAGGGCAGATGTTCCTGAGGACTTAAGGAAGTACCTTTTCAAGGAAGAGACTCGAGAATTTAGCATCCTTCCATCTTGCAGCTCTAACCATCTTCCTCATGAGGCCACCAAGTTCTGAGAGAGTGAGAGTGGAGAAGGTCACCTGCACACAGTTCCTTCCCTGTTAAGTGACACGTCTTGGTAAGAACTAGTCACAATCTCAAAAGTGTGCTGTAACCAGCTGGTCCCAGCTTCCGAAAGTTGCTTATGTGCATTTTTCCCCCAATTCCACATTCAATGACATCATGTTGCTGGCTTGAAACAGGGCTTTGTGGAAGATTTACACAAGGGAAATAGGCAAATACTGCAGATGAAGCCTTTTCCTATCCGGAAAACCAGGTGTTAAACATTTACCAGCACAGCACATGGTTCCACCCAGCTAGAGGCAAAGGGTCCTGGAGAGGTGTTTAGTTGTGCATCTGAGAGGGATGAATGGGTTTGGTGAGTATCTAGCCTCTCTCTGTCATGTGAAACAAATGAGAAAAGGATAAATAATTTCATTTGACTTTGGAAATGATCTCTTGTAACTATTCTTTAAAAAGGAACATTACTCTGTTTTTGGCTTTTTATTATCGTGTCTCTGTGTCATTTATATACCCTAAACTCAGGGAAATTGTTTATGAATTGCCTAACTGAAAATATATTGCTGTTAGGTAAGTAAGATGCCATCCTGTATGTGGGATTTTCTTCATGGCAAGTTCCTTTCTCTTTTATTTGATGTTTTTGGTCTTCTCTTCCCTACTCAAAATACTACATACCTCATACGATCCCTTAAAAATATTTAAGAGCAGGCTTCCCTGGTGGCGCAGTGGTTGAGAGTCCGCCTGCCGATGCAGGGGACACGGGTTCGTGCCCCGGTCCAGGAGGATCCCACATGCCGCAGAGCGGCTGGGCCCGTGAGCCATGGCCGCTGATCCTGTGCGTCCGGAGCCTGTGCTCTGCAACGGGAGAGGCCACACAGTGAGAGGCCCGCGTACCGCAAAAAAAAAAAAAAAAAAAAGAGCATCTTTTTTCTGATTTTTTAAAAATAAAGTGAACCATATACAATTACTGTTTTTGCAGGTAATAAATGATCAAATATCAGCAATTTCGTATGGCTCAACCTATACTAAGCATAGTTTCTGTTTTCAAGTTCCACTGGAATTTCCTATCATCTTTTGATTTGTTTGATAAAGTTTATTGGATTACCTGCCAGGACTCCTTATTAGCAATATAAATGACCAGAAGTTAAAAATTTGTTATCCTTCCTTCACAATTCAAACCTCTATAACTCTGAAACTTCCAAGGGGACTGGCTTCATAGTCTCTGCAAAATCCCCATGATGATGCCCTTGCTCTTTTTTGAGGGACAGAGACCCCATTTTTGCCACAAAGGCTTCTGGCCACGCATAGTACTGTTTTCTCCTGGAGTCCACAAGACTGCTTTTCTGTGGCTCTCTCTACTTTTGTCTACTTTTTGGAACTTGTACAATTCTTGAGAACAGTCCTGGGACTTTTTGCAAAGCAATATATAAGCATCATTATTCACTGTCATGGTTGGTTGCAAGGAGTAGGTTATGCATCAAGAACCAAAAGGGTACAGACCCTGCTGGGAAGCCCAGAAGAACATAGGCTGTTTGTCTCCCCCAGACTGAGCCTCTCCCCATCTCTCTCCTCCCCGCTGGCTTCAGGCAACATCCCCCAGGCTTACATGATACGCAGTCATCCCATCCCCCAAGATGATGGCAAGTTTTATCCTTATCCAACCCCTTTCCAGAGAGATAGCAAGAGAAGATGCACAGTTGTCTCTGCTTGTTCAGGGTGGTGGCACTGGGGCTAGGAAGAAGTTGAACAGGATACCCCTGAGGGGGGTTCAGACTGTCACCTCGTCTGGTATGGGAGTGATCCAAGCATGAACACAAACAGATCTTGACTCATGCTTACCCCGGGGCTGCCTTTCTCCTTCTGTTTGCCTGTCCCCACTTTCTGTGTCTTTCACTTCTCCATCATACAGGTCTTTTCATTCACCTTCTGCCAACTCTCCCATCTGACATTCTAGAGTTCATAAGCTCTCAGATACAAATGGGATTGTAGGGTAAGTAGGAAGATATGCATACACCCACTACAAATTTTACCCAGGACACCAATTGGTCTGTCTCCAGGGAACTTTTAAATGTGCCTTATACACATCATTGTTCTTCAAAATACTAGTGATAATAATGTGACATTTTATCCTCTGCACCTCTTTGTTGTTTGGACTTGAGAAATGATTGAGGTCCATTGTGATATTTATACAGAGTCACTGTCATGTTAGTTATTTTCTTTGATATCACAATAATTTTGTGAGGGAGGTAAATAGGGTAAGTAGTTACCCCTTAAAGTGCTGAAATGGGCCGTCAGAAAATTTGGGCTTTTCCCAAGGCCCCATATCTAGTTAGAGCTGTTAAGTGGTGATTGGGGGTAAGGAAGAGAGGACTCGAACCCAAGTCCAAGGGCTTCTAATTTCAAGATAGGGTGCATTCCCTTACTGGGCTTTGCCTCATCCAGTGTAGATGCTAAGACAGCGTTACTGTAGTCTTCATTTGCCACTGTTTGATACTACACTTAGTTCCTAATCTTTATCCAAAACACATCTGGGCAAAACACATTTGAGAAGCATGTCACAGTTTTTCTGTATTCCGCGTGCTTTGTTTTCTCTTGCCACTTTTTATTTCTAGTAATGTAATGTAAATTCTCTATGTGAGAATTAGGTTAATAATTCTCAGATTTTCCTTTCTATATTATCATAATTTCCCTCATATGATTTATTTCTCTCATGAAATATACTCTTTATTCCCTGACTTCAAAACAATTACTAGGATGTCCTCATCATTTTCTAATCATATAAACACGAGTGTTCATTTACCTCTCTTTGAAACTTTTGACAAACTGAATCTGTGATCAAAATCTCCCACCATGATAGACCATTTGTCTATTTCTCCTTGCAATATGCCCAAGTTTGTTTTACATATTTTGAAGCTATGTTTTTGTTTTTGGTTTTTTTTGCTGTATGCAGGCCTCTCACTGTTGTGGCCTCTCCCGTTGCGGAGCACAGGCTCCGGACGCACAGGCTCAGCGGCCATGGCTCACAGGCCCAGCCGCTCCGCGGGACGTGGGATCCTCCCGGACCAGGGCACGAACCCATGTCCCCTGCACCGGCAGGCGGACTCTCAACCACTGCACCACCAGGGAAGCCCTGAAGCTATGTTTTTAAATGCATAAAAAAATTAACATTTTCAAATCTTCATGATTTTTTTTCAGTCAGAATGAAGTGATTCTTTCTCTACTATTGCTTTTGTCTGGTATCAATATAGCTACTGCAGCATTCTTTTCATTAATATTGCTATTTTTCCCATCCCTTAGCTTCAACCTTTCAATATTTTGGTATGTTAGATATGTCTCTTGCAAAGAACATACTTATTTTCCCAGTCACAATATTTCTTTTGCCTTTTTATTGGACTATTTTGTTTCTGTTCTAAGTATGATTATTAGTATATTTGTATTTAAATCTATCTTATTTTGTGCCCAATCTGTTCTGTTATTTTTCTTTTCCCTTTTCTTGCCTTCCTTTTTTTAAAACAATATTTATTTATTTATTTATTTATTTATTTATTTATTTATTTAGGCTGCGTTGGGTTTTGTTTTTTATTGTTAACATTTTTATTGGAGTATAATTGCTTTACAATGGTGTGTTAGTTTCTGCTTTATAACAAAGTGAATCAGTTATACATATACATATATCTCCATATCTCTTCCCTCTTGCATCTCCCTCCCTCCCACCCTCTCTATCCCGCCCTTCTAGCTGGTCACAAAGCACTGAGCTGATCTCCCTGTGCTATGTGACTGCTTCCAATGAGCTATCTATTTTACATTTGGTAGTGTATATATGTCCATATATACACTACCACTCTCTCACTTTGTCCCAGCTTACCCTTTCCCCTCCTGTGTCCTCAAGTCCATTCCCTAGTAGGTCTGTGTCTTTATTCCCGTCTTGCCCCTAGGTTCTTCATGACCTTTTTTTTTTTTTAGATTCCATATATATTTCTTAGCATACAGCATTTGTTTTCCTCTTTCTGACTTACTTCACTCTGTATGACAGACTCTAGGTCCATCCACCCCACTATAAATAACTCAATTTCATTTCTTTTTATGGCTGAGTAATATTCCATTGTATATATGTGCCACATCTTCTTTATCCATTCATCTGTTGATAGACACTTAGGTTGCTTCCAAGTCCTGGCTATTGTAAATAGAGCTGCAATGAACATTTTGGTACATGACTCTTTTTGAATTATGGTTTTCTCAGGGTATATGCCCAGTAGTGGGATTGCTGAGTCATATGGTAGTTCTGTTTTTAATTTTTTAAGGAACCTCCATACTGTTCTCCATAGTGGCTGTATCAATTTACATTGCCACCAACAGTGTATGAGGGTTCCCTTTTCTCCACACCCTCTCCAGCATTTATTGTTTGTAGATTTTTTGATGATGGCCATTCTGACAGGTATGAGATGATATCTCATTGTAGTTTCTTTCTTTTTTTTTAAAGCTTTATTGGAGTATAATTGCTTTACAATGGTTAGTTTCTGCTTTATAACAAAGTGAATCAGTTATACGTATACATATGTTCCCATATCTCTTCACTCTTGCGTCTCCCTCCCTCCCACCCTCCCTATCCCACCCCTCTAGGTGGTCACAAAGCACCGAGCTGATCTCCCTGTGCTATGCGGCTGCTTCCCACTAGCTATCTATTTTACATTTGGTAGTGTATATATGTCCATGCCACTCTCTCACTTTGTCACAGCTTACCCTTGCCCCTCCCCATATCCTCAAGTCCATTCTCAAGTAGGTCTGTGTCTTTATTGCTGTCTTACCCCTAGGGTCTTCATGACATTTTTTTTCTTAAATTCCATATATATGTGTCAGCATACAGTATTTGTCTTTCCCTTTCTGACTTACTACACTCTGTATAACACACTCTAGGTCCATCCACCTCATTACAAATAGCTCAAATTTGTTTCTTTTTATGGCTGAGTAATATTCCATTGTATATATATGCCACATCTTCTTTATCCATTCATCAGATGATGGACACTTAGGTTGTTTCCATCTCCTGGCTACTGTAAACAGAGCTGCAATAAACATTTTGGTACATGACTCTTTTTGAATTATGGTTTTCTCAGGGTATATGCCCAGTAGTGGGATTGCTGGGTCATATGGTAGTTCTATTTTTAGTTTTTTAAGGAACCTCCATACTGTTCTCCATAGTGGCTGTACCAATTCACATTCCCACCAGCAGTGCAAAAGTGTTCCCTTTTTTCCACACCCTCTCCAGCATTTATTGTTTCTAGATTTTTTGATGATGGCCATTCTGACTGGTGTGAGATGATATCTCATTGTACTTTTGATTTGCATTTCTCTAATGATTAATGATGTTGAGCATTCTTTCATGTGTTTGTTGGCAGTCTCTATATCTTCTTTGGAGAAATGTCTATTAAGGCCTTCTGCCCATTTTTGGATTGGGTTGTTTTTTTGTTATTGAGCTGCATGAGCTGCTTGTAAATTTTGGAGATTAATCCTTTGTTAGTTGCTTCATTTGCAAATATTTTCTCCCATTCTGAGGGTTGTCTTTTGGTCTTGTTTATAGTTTCCTTTGCTATGTAAAAGCTTTTAAGTTTCATTAGGTCCCATTTGTTTATTTCTGTTTTTATTTCCATTTCTCTAGGAGGTGCGTCAAAAAGGACCTTGCTGTAATTTGTCATAGAGTGTTCTGCCTGTTTTCCTCTAAGAGTTTGATAGTTCCTGGCCTTACATTTAGGTCTTTAATCCATTTTGAGTTTATTTTTGTGTATGGTGTTAGGGAGTGTGCTAATTTCATTCTTTTACATGTAGTCCAGTTTTTCCAGCACCACTTATTGAAGAGGATGTCTTTTCTCCACTGTATATTCTTGCCTTCTTTATCAAAGATAAGGTGACCATATGTACATGTGTTTATCTCTGGGCTTTCTATCCTGTTCCATTGATCTATATTTCTGTTTTTGTGCCAGTACCATACTGCCTTGATTACTGTAGCTCTGTAGTACAGTCTGAAGTCAGGGAGCCTGATTCCTCCAGCTCCATTTTTCGTTCTCAAGATTACTTTGGCTATTCGGGGTCTTTTGTGTTTCCATACAAATTGTGAAATTTTTTCTTCTAGTTCTGTGAAAAATGCCAGTGGTAGTTTGATAGGGATTGCATTGAATTTGTAGATTGCTTTGGGTAGTAGAGTCATTTTCACAATGTTGATTCTTCCAACCCAAGAACATGGTATATCTCTCCATCTATTTGTATCATCTTTAATTTCTTTCATCAGTGTCTTATAATTTTCTGCATACAGGTCTTTTGTCTCCTTAGGTAGGTTTATTCCTAGGTATTTTATTCTTTTTGTTGCAATGGTAAATGGGAGTGTTTTCTTAATTTCACTTTCAGATGTTTCATCATTAGTGTATAGGAATGCAAGAGATTTCTGTGCATTAATTTTGTATCCTGATACTTTACCAAATTCATGGATTATCTCTAGTAGTTTTCTGGTAGCATCTTTAGGATTCTCTATGTATAGTATCATGTCATCTGCAAACAGTGACAGCTTTACTTCTTTTCCAACTTGGATTCCTTTTATTTCTTTTTCTTCTCTGATTGCTGTGGCTAAAACTTCCAAAACTATGTTGAATAATAGTGGTGAGAGTGGGCAACCTTGTCTTGTTCCTGATCTTAGTGGAAATGGTTTTAGTTTTTCACCATTGAGGACGATGTTGGCTGTGGGTTTGTCATATATGGCCTTTACTATGTTGAGGTAAGTTCCCTCTATGCCTACTTTCTGGAGGGTTTTTATTATAAATGGGTGTTGAATTTTGTCAAAAGCTTTTCCTGCATCTACTGAGATGATCATATGGTTTTTCTCCCTCAATTTGTTAATATGGTATATCACATTGATTGATTTGCATATATTGAAGAATCCTTGCATTCCTGGGATAAACCCCACTTGATCATGGTGTATGATCCTTTTATTGTGCTGTTGGATTCTGTTTGCTAGTATTTTGTTGAGGATTTTTGCATCTAAGTTCATCAGTGATATTGGTCTGTAGTTTTCTTTTTTTGTGACGTATTTGTCTGGTTTTGGTATCAGGGTGATGGTGGCCTCGTAGAATGAGTTTGGGAGTTTTCCTCCCTCTGCTATATTTTGGAAGAGTTTGAGAAGGATAGGTGTTAGCTATTCTCTAAATGTTTGATAGAATTCACCTGTGAAGCCATCTGGTCCTGGGCTTTTGTTTGTTGGAAGATTTTAATCACAGTTTCAATTTCAGTGCTTGTGATTGGTCTGTTTATATTTTCTATTTCTTCCTGGTTCAGTCTTGGAAGGTTGTGCTTTTCTAAGAATTTGTCCATTTCTTCCAGGTTGTCCATTTTATTGGCATAGAGTTGCTTGTACTAATCTCTCATGATCCTTTGTATTTCTGAAGTGTCAGTTGTTACTTCCTCTTTTTCATTTCTAATTCTGTTGATTTGAGTCTTCTCCTTTTTTTCTTGATGAGTCTGGCTAATGGTTTATCAATTTTGTTTATCTTCTCAAAGAACCAGCTTTTAGTTTTATTGATCTTTGCTACCGTTTCCTTCATTTCTTTTTCGTTTATTTCTGATCTGATCTTTATGATTTCTTTCCTTCTGCTAACTTTGGGGTTTTTTTGTTCTTCTTTTCTAATTGCTTTAGGTGTAAGGTTAGGTTGTTTATTTGAGATGTTTCTTGTTTCTTGAGGTAGGATTGTATTGCTATAAACTTCCCCCTTAGAACTGCTTTTGCTGCATCCCATAGGTTTTGGGTTGTCGTGTTTTCATTGTCATTTGTTTCTAGGTATTTTTTGATTTCCGCTACGATTTCTTCAGTGATCTCTTGGTTATTAAGTAGTGTATTGTTTAGCCTCCATGTGTTTGTATTTTTTACAGATTTTTTCCAATAATTGATATCTAGTCTCATAGCATTGTGGTCAGAAAAGATACTTGATACAATTTCAATTTTCTTAAATTTACCAAGGCTTGATTTGTGACCCAAGATATGATCTATCCTGGAGAATGTTCCATGAGCAGTTGAGAAAAATGTGTATTCTGTTGTTTTTTGGATGGAATGTCCTATAAATATCAATTAAATCCATCTTGTTTAATGTATCATTTAAAGCTTGTGTTTCCTTATTTATTTTCATTTTGGATGATCTGTCCATTGGTGAAAGTGGGTGTTAAAGTCCCCTACTATTATTTTGTTACTGTCGATTTCCCCTTTTATGGCTGTTAGCATCTGCCTTATGTATTGAGGTGCTCCTATGTTGGGTGCATAAATATATACAATTGTTATATCTTCTTCTTGGATTGATCCCTTCATCATTATGTAGTGTCCTTCTTTGTCTCTTGTAATAGTCTTTGTTTTAAAGTCTATGTTGTCTGATATGAGAATTGCTACTCCAGCTTTTTTTTTTTTTTTTTTTTTGTGGTACGTGGGCCTCTCACTGTTGTGGCCTCTCCCGTTGTGGAGCACAGGCTCCGGACGCGCAGGCTCAGCGGCCATGGTTCACAGGCCCAGCCGCTCCGCCGCATGTGGGATCCTCCCATACCAGGGCACAAACCAGTGTCCCCTGCATCGGCAGGCGGACTCTCAACCACTGCGTCACCAGGGAAGCCCTCCAGCTTTCTTTTGATTTCCATTTGCATGGAATATCTTGTTCCATCCCCTCACTTTCAGTCTGTATGTCCTTAAGTCTGAAGTGGGTCTCTTGTAGACAGCATATATACGCGTCTTTTTTTTGTATCCATTCAGCCAGCCTATGTCTTTTGGTTGGAGCATTTAATTCATTTACATTGAAGGTAATTATCGATATGTATGTTCCTATTACCATTTTCTAATTGTTTTGGGTTTGTTATTGTAGGTCTTTTCCTTCTCTTGTGTTTCCTGCCTAGAGAAGTTCCTTTAGGATTTGCTGTAAAGCTGGTTTGGTTGTGCTGACTTCTCTTAGCTTTTGCTTGTCTGTAAAGGTTTTAATTTCTCCATCAAATCTGAATGAGATCCTTGCTGGGTAGAGTAATCTTGGTTGTAGGTTTTTCCATTTCATCACTTTAAATATGTCCTGCCACTCCCTTCTGGTTTGCAGAGTTTCTGCTGAAAGATCAGCTGTTAACCTTATGGGGATTCCCTCATATGCTATTTGTTGTTTTTCTCTTGCTTTTAATATTTTTTCTGTGTATTTAATTTTTGATAGTTTGATTAATATGTTTCTTGGCGTGTTTCTCCTTGGATGTATCCTGTATGGGACTCTCTGTGTTTCCTGGAATTGATTAACTATTTCCTTTCCCGTATTAGGGAAGTTTTCAACTATAATCTCTTCAAATATTCTCTCAGTCCCTTTCTTTTTCCCTTCTTCTTCTGGGACCCCTATAATTCGAATGTTAGTGCATTTAATATTGTCCCAGAGGTCTCTGAGACTATCCTCAATTCTTTTCATTCTTTTTCCTTTATGCTGCTCTGCAGTAGTTAGTTCCACTATTTTATCTTCCCAGTCACTTCTCCGTTCTTCTGCCTCAGTTATTCTGCTATTGATCCCTTCTAGAGAATTTTAAATTTCATTTATTGTGTTGTTCATGATTGTTTGCACTTTATTTCTTCTAGGTCCTTGTTAAACATTTGTTGTATTATCTCCATTCTACTTCCAAGATTTTGGATCATCTTTACTATCATTATTCTGAATTCTTTTTCAGGTAGATTGCCTATTCATTTGTGAGGTCTGGTGGGTTTTTACCTTGCTCCTTCATCTGCTGTGTGTTTCTTTGTCTTCTCATTTTGCTTAACTTACTGTGTTCAGGGTCTCCTTTTCTCAGGCTGCAGGTTCGTAGTTCCCATTGTTTTTTGTGTCTGTCCCCAGTGGGTAAGGTTGATTCAGTGGGTTGTGTAGGCTTCCTGGTGGAGGGAACTAGTGTCTGTGTTCTGGTGGATGAGGCTGGATCTTGTCCTTCTGGTGGGCAGGTCCACGTCTGGTGGTGTGTTTTTGGGTGTCTGTGACCTTATTATGATTTTAGGCAGCCTCTCTTCTAATGGGTGGGGTTGTGTTCCTGTCTTGCTAGTTATTTGGCATGGGGTGTCCAGCACTGTAGCTTGCTGGTCGTTGAGTGGAGCTGGGTCATGGCATTGAGATGGAGATCTCTGGGAGATTTTTGCCATTTGATATTACATGGAGCTGGGAGGTCTCTGGTGGACCAATGTCCGGAACTTGGCTCTCCCACCTCAGAGGCACAGCCCTGACATCTGGCTGGAGCACCAAGAGCCTGTCATCTACACGGCTTAGAATAAAAGGGAGAAAAAAAAGAAAGAAAGAAAACGATAAAATAAAATAAAATTAAATTAAATTTAAAACGAGTTATTAAAATAAAAAACAAAAAAATAATTATTAAAAAAATTTTAATTAAAAAAAAAACCAAACCAAAAAACAAATTCACCAATGATAACAAGCATTGAAAACTATATTTAAAAAAAAAAAAAGGACAGACAGAACCCTAGGATAAATGGTAAAAGCAAAGCTATACAGATAAAACCACACACAGAAGCATACGCATACCACTCACAAAAAGAGAAAAAGGGAAAAAAAATATATATATATCATTGCTCCCAAAGTCTATCTCCTCAATTTGGGATGATTCGTTGTCTATTCAGGTATTCCACAGATGCAGGGTACATCATGCTGACTGTGGAGATTTAATCCATTGCTCCTGAGGCTACTGGGAGAGATTTCCCTTTCTCTTCTTTGTTCACACATCTCCTGGGATTCAGCTTTGGATTTGGCCCTGCCTCTGTGTGTAGGTTGCCTGAGGGCATCAGTTCTTCGCTCAGATAGGACGGGGTTAAAGGAAGGAGCAGCTCCTTCGGGGGCTCTGGCTCACTCAGACCGGGGTGAGGGAGGGGTATAGAATGAGGGGTGAGCCTGCAGCGGCAGAGGCCAGCGTGCTTTTCTTGCCTTCCTTTGAATGAATGTTTTTATCATTCAAATCCCTACTCCCCAATAGTTTAGAACAATATACTCTGTTTCTTTTCTTTTGTTACTTTATTTAGTTATTTTGCTCTTTGGATCTCTCTTTTATAAAATAATTAATTAATTATTTTTGTTGCATTGGGTCCTTGTTGCTGTGCGCAGGCTTTCTCTAGTTGCGGCGAGCAGGGGCTACTCTTCGTTGTGGTGTGTGGGCTTCTCATTGCGGTGGCTTCTCTTGTTGCAGAGCACGGGCTGTAGACGCATGGGCTTCAGTAGTTGAAGCATGTGGGCTCAGTAGTTGTGGCTCACGGGCTCTAGAGCACAGGCTCAGTAGTTGTGGCCCATGGGCTTAGTTGCTCCGCGGCATATGGGATCTTCCCAGACCAGCGCTCGAACCCGTGTCTCCTACACTGGCAGGCAGGTTCTTAACCACTGCACCACCAGGGAAGTCCCTGGTTTTCTTATTGTAACTCACACCTTCTATCTGGGATCATTTTCCTTTTGCCTGAAATACATCCTTTAGTGTTTCCTTTGGTGATAGAATGCAGGTGATGAATTCTTATTTTGTTTATCTAAAAATATCTTTGTTTGGCTCTCATTCCACTATAAGACTCTTAGAGGAAAACATAGGCAGAACACTCTTTGATATAAATCACTGCAAGATATTTGTTGACCCACCTCCTAGAGTAATGAAAATAAAAACAAAACTAACAAATAGGACCTAATTAAACTTAAAAGCTTTTGCACAGCAAATGAAACCACAGACAAGACGAAAAGACAACCCTCAGAATGGGAGAAAATATTTGCAAACAAAGCAACTGACAAAGGATTAATCTCCAAAACATACAAACAGCTCATGCAGCTCAACATCAAAAAAACAAACAACCCAGTCAAAAAATGGGCATAAGACCTAAATAGACATTTCTCCAAAGGAGACATACAGATGGCCAACAAACACATGAAAAGATGCTCAACATCACTAATTATTAGAGAAATGCAAATCAAAACTGCAATGAAGTATCACCTCACACCAGTCAGAATGGCCATCATTTAAAAATCTACAAACAATAAAGGCTGGAGAGGGTGTGGAGAAAAGGGAACCCTCTTGAACTGTTGGTGGGAATGTAAATTGATACAGCCACTATGGAAAACAGTATGGAACTTCCTTAAGACTAACAATAGAACTACCATATGATCCAGCAATCTCACTCCTGGGCATATACCCAGAGAAAACCATAATGCAAACAGTCACATGAACCCCAATGTTCATTGCAGCACTATTTACAATAGCCAGGATATGGAAGTAACCTAAATGTCCATCAACAGAGGAATGGATAAAAAAGATGTGGTACATATGTACAATGGAATATTACTCAGCCATAAAAAGGAACAAAATTGGGTCATTTGTAGAGACGTGGATGGACACAGAAACTGTCACACAGAGTGATGTCAGACAGAAAGAGAAAAACAAATATTGCATATTAACACATATATGTGGAATCTAAAAAAAACCTGGTATATATGATCTTATTTACAAAGCAGAAATAGGGACACAGACGTAGAGAACAAACGTATGCACACCAAGGGGGAAAGGGAGGGTGGGATGAATTGGGAGATTGGGATTGACATATGTACACTATTGATACTATGTATAAAATAGATAACTAATGAGAACCTACTGTATACCTCAGGGAACTCTACTCAGTGCTCTGTGGTGACCTAAATGTGAAGGAAATCCGAAAAAGAGGGGATATAGGTATATATATATATAAAGCTGATTCACTTTGCTGTACAGTAGAAACTAACACAACAGTGTAAAGCATCTATACTCCAATAAAAATTAATTTTTAAAAAAAGGGGGGTTGCTCTGAAGGTGTTTTGTAGATGTGTAAAGTCCAGAATCAGTTGACTTTAAGTTAGGAAGATTATCCTAGATAATCTGAGTGGGCCTGATTCAATAATGGAAAGGCCTTAAAAACAAAGCTGAGTCTTCCCAGATTGAAGAAGAAATTCTGCCAATGGACTGCTGTTTCAGCCTGTTTCAGTGAGTTCTGGTCCACCCTTCTGAGGGCCTGCCATACAGATTTCAGACTTACCTAGCTGGGCCCCACAATTGTGTAAGCAGATCCCTTGCAAGAAGTCCCTTCATATGTACCTCCTGCTTGTTCTGATTCTCCGCTTGAACTCTAATACAGCAGTTATTTTCTTTCAGCTAATTTTCTTTGAGACATTATGGCATTATCTTCTGGCTTTCATTTTTTCTGTCAAGAACTCAGTTGTCAGTTTAACTGCTATTGTTTTGAAGATATACTCTCTTTCCTTCACCCTCTGGCTTCTTTTACAATTATGATGTATTTCGGTGTGAAAATCCCAAGCGGCAAAAATAAAAACATATTCTGAGTCTCTGGAATCTGTGGATTGGTATCTTTCATTTTTTTTTTTTCTGAAAAATGCTCTGCTATCTCTCTTCAGATATTGCCTTTTCCTAGTCTCCGTCTCCTGGGATTCCAATCACAAATAGGTAAGAATTTCCCACCCTTTCATGTCTCTTACTTCTCCACAGTAATTTTCATCCTTTCATCTGTTACACATTCTGAGTAATCTCTTTTTTTTTTTTGGCTGCGTTGGGTCTTCGTTGCTGTGCGCGGGCTTTCTCTAGTTGTGCTGAGTGGGGGCTACTCTTGTTGAAGTGCATGGGCTTCTCATTGTGGTGGCTTCTCTTGTTGCGGAGCATGGGCTCTAGGCACATGGCCTTCAGTAGTTGTGGCACATGGGCTCAGTAGTTGTGGCTCACGGGCTCTAGAGCTCAGGCTCAGTAGTTGTGGCACATGGGCTTAGTTGCTCCACGGCATGTGGGATCTTCCCAGACCAGGGCTCAAACCCATGTCCCCTGCATTGGCAGGTGGATCCTTAACCACTGCACCACCAGGGAAGTCCCCTGAGTAATCTCTTTTGATCCATCTTTCAGCTCATGAATTCTTCTGTTATCAAACATGTCTTTGAGTTTTCATTTGGATTGCTGTAGCATTCATTTCTAGAATTTCCATTTTATTTCCCAAATCTGCTATGTCACTTTTAATGATTTCCTTCAGATATTTTCAAGCTTGTCATTTATATAATTTGTGCCTGATAATTCTGACATTTTAGATTTAGTTGAATCTGTTTCTGCTGTCACGTTTTTCTACTGGTTTTCATTCATGTTACCTTGCTTTCTTGTGTATGTTTGCTTGCTGATCATCACCTTTAAGAAAAACTTGGTGGGTTCTCTGGTTTCTAGGCTAAATGAACCTTATTTCATAGAGGTTTTCTGCCAAGTGCACAGGCACCCCAGACGTGGACCATCTCACCTTGAGATTCTCTGGTTCACCCAGGCTATGCTTATGCAGGATACAAATTCTTTTAAGGACAAGTCTATGCCTATAACTTTTTTTTAAAAATTAATTAATTTATTTATTTTTGGCTGTATTGGGTCTTCGTTGCTGTGCATGGGCTTTTCTCTAGTTGCGGTGAGCGGGGGCTACTCTTTGTTGCGGTGCTCGGGCTTCTTATTGTGGTGGCTTCTCTTGTTGTGGAGCATGGGCTCTAGGTACATGGGCTTCAGTAGCTGTGGCATGTGGGCTCAGTAGTTGTGGTTCATGGACTCTACAGCACAGGGTCAGTAGTTGTGGCACACGGGTTTAGTTGCTCCGTGGCATGTGGGATCTTCCCAGACCAGGGATCAAACCCATGTCCCCTGCATTGGCAGGCAGATTCTTAACCACTGCACCACCAGGGAAGTCCACTGTAACTTCTTAGGGACTCTTTCCTTGTTACTTTTTGTTTTTGTTTGCTTGCTTGTTTTTTTCCTTTCTGTTACTTCAGGGAGGTAGGAGCTTTGTTCTGATTTACCATTTCTTTAATTATGTAGTTAATATTCTGTCTCCAATTACAATGTGTGGGGTTCCCCTTCACACACCCCTGCACCCCCTATACCAAGCAGCTCTCTGACACCAGCTTAGTGTCCTATAATTCAACTCAATACTGACACCAGCTACCCAGAAATAGCATCAGATCCCATGGGTTAAGGGCTTATTCCCACAAGACTGTCCCCATGTTAGATGTCAAACACAAGTCAAGGTTGTTATCTGTGCTTCTGAATAATGGGCTGTAAATCAAAGGTTCCCATGACCCCCTCCTTGGATTTTACTAATTTACTAGAGTGGCTCTCAGAATTCAGGAAACCAGTTTACTCACTAGATAATTTGTTTATTATAAAGGATATGAATCAACAGCCAGATGAAGAGATGCATAGGGCAAGGTATGGGGAAAGGGCTCAGAGCTTCCATGCCCTCTCCAAATTTGCCACTCTTTCCAATTCTCCACATGTTCACTAACTTGGAAGCTCTCCAAACCCCATCCTTTTGGATTTTTATAGAGGCTTCATTATGTATGCATGGTTGATTAAATTATTGGTATTGGTGAATGATTCCATCTATAACCCCTCTTTCATCCCCAGTAATCGGGGGTGGGGGGGGTGGGGTGGGGTGGGAGTGAAAGTTCCAACCCTGTGTTTACGGTTTGTTCTCCTGGCAACCAGCCCTCATACTTAGATGGATCCAAATGTCACCTCATTAACATAACAAAAGACACCTATGTTGCTATCTTCGCTTAGGAAATTCCAAGGGTTTTAGGATCTCTTTGCTGGAAATGGGGACAAAGACAGAATATATGTTTTTATTATAAATTACAGTATCACAGTAGCCTTTTGGGGTCCCTATGATGTAGGTAATGTCCCCTCTTAGTTTCCTCTTCTTGGGTGGACCCTGAACCTTGACTGTCTCCTTTGCCACATGAGACCGGGGAACTCAAGACTGAGTGTTCAGCATTAGGAGACACCTGAGCAAAAAGAGGTTTTGGTGCTCAGATACTTTCCCTTGACTTTTAGGTTCAGGCTTTCCCCCAAAATTTAGCATGGCAGGTCCCACTCTTTTTTCAATTCTTTATTGTTTTTAATGTGATTTTAAATATATTTTATCCAACATTTTTCAAAGAGAAAATTATTATCTAGCCCATCATGATGGAAACTGAATTACTGTTTGTATAGGATGTTACAACACACAAACTAACTTTCGACTTCCTTTTAACACTCCCCAGTCAGCTAGCCTGGGAGTGAAGAATCTTAGAACTGCATGCTAGATCTGTACTTCATCATCATTTCATCCAACAGGCAATACATTTTCTAAAACTGGCTTCCAGGTACCCAAACCCCAACCATTAAAATAAACAAATTCATTTGTGAGCTCATCTACAGGCATGTTCTAGCAGGAAGATACTATGCAGGGTCGCGTGGGAAGGTTTCCCTGAGAGCTTCTTTCTGAGAGTGTGGAGCTTGCAGAGACATACAGAGGGTGAGACAGAGATAGAACCTGGACTGAGAGTCAGTTCCTGGCAGGTGATCTTGCTGGTGATACAGGCAGTTAGAGGGGACCCTCAATATCCAGTGATTAGAGAAGGTAGCTAACTTCACCTGGAACTGGGGAGATTGGTTTCAGTTGAAGCTAGGCTTAACAAGCAAGAGGCTTGAACCTTCTTAGAGAACGAATAAGACTTGGTGGAAAGCATGGTGTGGTGTGGTTAAGAGAACAGAGCTGGGTCTGCAGGAGCTATTTGCTTTTGGCAGGGGTGGAGCAATGGGAGTTATCTGGGGGTGGGAGGAGTGTTTAGCACCAGTGTTTTCAGATGCAGAAGGCTTGGGAATGAGGGTCTGAATAGCCTAGAGGAGACCAAGGGCTTGGTGGGCTAGAACTGTTCCCCTGTACCTCTCTTCTGGCAACTTATCTTGTCTACCAACAGCTTTTCCTCTCTGTCATTTCTGTTTCTTGCCCATGTAGGTCTCCTTTTCTCTGCTTACTTGAACTATGGATATAAATAGAGGTGAGTTCTGATGGCAGATCCTACGACTTAGTGTGCTCTAGTATCATGCTTCTCAAAGAATATGCGAAGTTCTGCTGGGAGGTACAGAAAACTATAGGACAAAGGAACATCTTTAAGTTTTACTTGTGTTTGGAAGATTTGGGGAACAAAATTCTTTCTTCTTTTTTTAAAGATTTTTTTTTTGATGTTGACCTTTTTTTTTTTTAAAGTCTTCATTGGGGGCTTCCCTGGTGGTGCAGTGGTTGAGAGTCTGCCTGCCGATGCAGGGGACACAGGTTCGTGCCCTGGTCCGGGAAGATCCCACATGCCACAGAGCGGCTGGGCCCGTGAGCCATGGCAGCTGAGCCTTCGCGTCCGGAGCCTGTGCTCCGCAACGGGAGAGGCCACAACGGTGAGAGGCCCGTGTACCGCAAAAAAAAAAAAAAAAAAAAAAAAAAAAAGTCTTCATTGAATTTATTACAATACTGCTTCTGTTTCATGTTTTGGTTCTTTGGCCACGGGGCATGTGGGATCCCAGCTCCCCGACCAGGGATCGAACCCCACAACTCCAGCATTGGAAGCGAAGTCCTAACAACTGGACCACCAGGGAAGTCCCCAAAATTATTTCTTTATTCAAAGGAATCATTTACTTTATAGTCTTCTACTACCCACCTTCTTTTCTTAGCTTTCTCCATACACTTTTCCAGGGGATCATTTCAAGACCAGGGCTTCAGTTACCAAATATATGCAGTTAACTTTCCAATTAACATTTATAGCCCTGGTATCTTTCTGAGGCTCCAGGCTCTTACACCTCAAGCTTTACAGGTCTAAAACTCAGCACAATCTGTTCTTCCCAAAGCATACATGTTCTTCTCCTGCATTCATTCATTCCTTCATCCACTCATTCAAATAGCTATTGGGCTCCAAGTACTACATTACACTAGGCACCGTAAGATGAATAATGAGCAAGATATATATGGTCCCTGCCTTCATAAAGCTTCTAGTTCAGTGAAGTATATTCATAAGAAAAGAAGAAAACTTCTCAGAACTAAAGAACATGAATCTCCAGGTTAAAAAGACCCACCAAGGGCCCAGAACAATAAAATTTTAAGACTGACCAAGAAAAAAATCATAAAATACCAAAAGACTTCAAACAAAGAGAGTATTTTTTTTCAGAGATTTTTTTTTCACATTCATTCAAAGAAACTGGACTAGAATGACAATAAGACTTTTAGTACCAACTGTAAAATTTGAAGACCATAGAAGAATGTCAACATCCTGAAGAATTGTTATTTTCAAGGGAGATTACTAAGTCTTTCAAACTAGCAATTATGTATGAGTGTATTAGTCAGCTTCTTCAGAGAAACAGAGACAACAGTTTGTGTATTTACATATAAAAAGATTTACTTTAAGGAACTGGCCCATCTGATTATGGATTCTGGCAAGTTCAAAATCTTAAGGGTGCACCTGAAGGCTGGGGACCAGGGAAGAGCCAATTCAAGTCAGAAAGCCATCTGCTGGCAGAATTCCCTCTTGCTCAGGAGATCAGTCTTTGGTGTCATTTAGCCCTTCAACTGATTAGATTAGGCTCACCATGTTATGGAGTGCATTCTGCTTTACTCCAAGTCCACTGTAGTGGGTCTGACATTAAGCTTTTTGTTTTTTATTGTAATGTATTGCCTGACATTAAGCTTTGATTGCCAAGACATCCATTTCAAAGACCTCCATGCCGAATAAGCATGTTGCCAGCTCTATGACACAGCTACTAGTCAAACAACTGGATAAGAACCCAGGCCACCTTACCTATGAAGTTCCCTTTTCAGAAAGCCTTGGGTAACCTAGATGACTGACCACTTGAATGGTTCCACTTGTCCACTCCTGGGTCCTAATTGCCACTCTTATATTTTAATTTCGCCAATAAAAAGTGAACCCTAGGCACCTCACCCTCAGACCCCAATTAAGGCAGAGCCCCAGGTCTGCGCCCCCCTCCCTCTTTTTCTACCTTTGACCTCAGTGTGTAGCCATTGGGTGTGCCATGTACCCTTCAGGACCTGTGAGTAATACATTTTGTTCTTCAAAGTTCCCTCATGGTGTTTGCTTAGGTGTGTCTTCTGATCGTAGTAAGAATCACAAGGGCCAGTCCAGCCACAACACTGGCTCCAGTCAAGGAAATGTCAGTGGGGGCCTCACCACAAGTAGTACGGACCAGGCAAGTGCCTCAGGCATCCCTAGCTGACAGCGTCACTATCAACAGGCAGAGACTGACAGAACATCTACCTACGTAAACATTAATCTCATCCAAATACACTCTCAGAGAAACATCCAAAAAACTGTTGGACACATATCTGGGCACTGTGGCCCAACCAAGCTGACACATAAAATTAACCATCACAATGAGGGAAGAAAAAAAATATTTTTAAAAATTCAAGGCCTCCAAAAATTAACCTCCCATGTATCCTTTCCTATGAGCTCCTTAGAAAGCTTCAGAAAACAAGAGAGTAAACTAAGAAAGAAAAGTCACAGATCCAGGAAAAGGTTCTCACAGGCTAGACTCAGGGCAATAGCAATGCAGCAGGCAGAGGAAGCAACCTGGGCAGACAGGAGCAGCAGGATGGCGCTGATCAGGGGAAGTAAATGGAAGATGGACTCTCTGATGTATTCCTGTATTTTTTCTCAAGGAGTCTCTGCGGGATGGTTACTAAGGGCAATTTATTTCCTGGCTTTACTCCTTTGTAGCTGAGTAATATTAATCTTCCAGTCTTCTGTTTCTTCACATGCAAAACTAGGAAGATTACAGTATGTTTTGTTGGGAGGGCTGATGGATGGACAGGATGAGCTAACTTGTGTTTCTTAACAACCCTGAAATCTCAATGACTTATAACCACAAAGATATTTTTCTTTCTCATGCTGTATGTCCCACGGGTTCGCTGGGGGTCCACACTTAAGCATGCAAGTGGAGGGAGTCCCCATCACCTGGAATGACAGTGTTTTTTGTGGTAGGGGAAAGTAAAGTGGGAGTTACATACCAGCTCTGAAAGACTTCTGTCCGAAAATAACATGTCATTTCTGCTCATGTTCCATTGGCTAAAGCAAGGAACAGGCAGGGACAGGCAACTCTACGTTATGTCCAGGTGGAAGAGAAGGACGAGAATGCTGAAAGACACTCTACTGACCACCACAGACCCCCAAGCCCTCCCACCACAGGGAAGGAATCTGAAACTTTATATAAGAAGTGCACCATCTCAAGGGAGGAACAAATGGGTCCTTGAGGAGGGAATAAGGCCGGAGGGACGGCAAGGAGCCGTTGAGTCCAGGGACACAGGTTTGGAGTTTGAGAGAGAGAAGAGAAATGTATGATTTCCTATGAGAAGTAGAAACTTAGAGAACATGAGAGGGGTCTGACTAGGGTTGACAGGAATTTTTGTTAGATGATTGCCATGTAACAACACATATCAGAGAGGAATCCTCTGATAGCTCCTCAAGAAAACTTAGCAGACTTTCGTTAGGTTTCTTTATATGTATCTAATACCATTTAATTACATCTTCATATATTTATGGCTCATTTAACAAAGTCCCTCTTTCCCATATTCAACTTGTTCTGCAAATATATTGTTTTTAAAATATTTTCCATGGTTCCAAAAAGAAAAAGAAGGGAAATTAGGTTCTGGTCTCACTTTTTAAAATGTATTTTTAAAATAAACTTATTTTGGAACAGTTTAGACTTACAGAACAGTTACAAAAATACTAAGTTCCCACATACCTTATGCCCACTTTCTTCTATTGTTAACATCTTACATTAGTATGGTATATTTGTCACAATTAATGAACCAGTATTGATACATTATTAATAACTAAAGTCCATACTTTATTCAGATTTCCTTAGTTTTTGCATTATGTCCTTTTCTCTTCCAGGATCTCACCCAAGATAACACATTGCATTTAGTCATCATGTATCTTCATTTTATTTTTATACAGATGAAAATCTCACACATTCACTTGTACTGAAAATAAACTGAATTCAGAGCTAGCTGACTGCGAGTTGTTATTTAAAACGCTCCAAGAGTTTTTTGGGGGGTGGGGGTAGGGCTGGTGGAGAGGGAGTGGAAAAGAAAACAAAAAACAAAAAACAAAAAACCACCACTCCAAGAGAAAACAAGATCTCCCCCTAGTGTTTAGAATAGAAAACAGCACCTTGACTTTCCAACTTAGTACTAATACAGAACAAATCTTCCTTAAAAAGTGTTTTTTGGAAATGATAATAAACATTATAGTTTAAATATCACCCACAGAAAAAGAAGGCACAGTCAACTACTAACAAACATGGCAAACAACCTCAACAACAAAATGTCCTTGAAGAGAGAGGGAGCTGCAGACCTGGTAGGGGGTTCGTGTAAAAGCAAGCAGGGTTGGCGAGCAGGTATCCTCTGCGGGGCCCGGCATCACGCCTCCTAATAGGTAATCAAGGACTGAATGAGCAGTTTTCTGTGGGCTTACATTTTTTATATTCATTATAATATAATTGAATCAGGATTAATGAATATAAAAGGTAAGGCATTCAACTCCTGTGCTGTCTACTTCCCTAGTCTTGATGAGCACTACAGTTAGCAGCACTTTTCCCCTTCCTCACCCCCAATGACTGGGTATCAGATTTCTGGCTATTCAAACATTTGAACATAGTGAAAAATCAAAAAGCATGTCAACGGGGGCTTGTGAAATAACTGTCCCAAAGAAAGAGAAACAGAAACTTGGCATCCATGCAGAAATAGACATAGTCAAGGACTTAGAACTTACTGGCTATTCTTATATGTAACTCTAATAATTAGGATGATTTGATTTGGGTCCACAGGAAGAAAGATAGCAACTTTGTAAGGGTGGCTTCAACACTGGCTTTCTGGCAGTAGGATTGACAACTGGTAGCCAGAGAAGAAACAAATCTACCAAACACAGAATATAGTTATTGATTTTACTGATGAGCTTAAATCATTAAGCAATATTCACATCATAATCAGCATCACATCACATCATCAATATTGATGAAAGAAGTTGAAGAAGACACAAATAAATGGAAAGATACTCCATGCTCATGGATTGGAAGAATTAATATTGTTAAAATGTCCATACTACCAAAAGCAATCTACAGATTCAATGCAATTCCTATCAAAATTCCAATGGAATTTTTCACATAAATAGAACAATCCTAAAATTTGTGTGGAACCATAAAAGACCCCAAGTAGCCACAGCAATCTTGAGAAAGAAGAAAAAAACTGGAGGCATCATACTCCCTGGTTTCAAACTATATTACAAAACCATAGTAATCAAAAGAGTATAGTATGGGCATTAAAAACAGGCACATAAATCAATGGAACAGAATAGAAAGCCCTGAAAAAACCCCCACACATATATGGTCAATTAATTTATAACAAAGGAGCCAAAAATATACAATGGGGAAAGGACAGTCTCTTCAATAAATGGTATTGGAAAAACTGGACAGTCACATGCAAAAGAATGAAACTGGACCACTATCTTACACCATACATAAAAATTAACTCAAAATGGATCAAAGATTTGAACATGACCTGAAACAATTAACACTCCTATAATAAGAAAACGTAGGGGACTTCCCTGGTGGTCCAGTGGTTAAGAATTTGCCTTCCAGTGCAGGGGACACAGGTTCAATCCCAGGTTGAGGAACTAAGATCCCACATGCCACAGGGCAACTAAGTCCATGCATCACAACTACTGAGCCCTCACACTCTGGAGCCCGTGTGCCACAACGAGAGAGCCCGTGTGCCACAACTACTGAGCCCGCACGCTCTGGAGCCTGTGCACCACTAGAGAGAAGCCTGCACACTGCAACAAAAGATCCCACATGCCACAACTAAGACCCGATGCAGCCAAATAAATAAATAAAATTTTTTTAAAAAGAAAGAAAGAAAAATAGGCCACAAGCTCCTTGACATCAGTCTTAGTGATGAATTTTTTGGATTTGACACCAAAAGCAAAGGCAACAAAAGCAAAAATAAACAAGTGAGACTACATCAAACCAAAAAGCTTCTGCACAGCAAAGGAAACCATCAACAAAATGAAAAGTTAACCTACCAAATGGGAGAAAATATTTGCAAACCATATACGATAATGGGTTAATACTCAAAATATATAAAGAACTCGTAAAACTCAATAGCAAAAAACCCAAACAATTCTATTAAAAAATGGGTAGCAGATCTGAAAGACATTTTTCCAAAGACAGAGGATCTGAATAGACATTTTCCTAAAAATGGCCAACAGGCACATGAAAAGATGCTCAAAATCACTAATCAATAGGGAAATGCAAATCAGATCCACAATGACCTATCACTTCCCACCTGTTAGAATGGCTATTATCAAAAAGACTAGAAATAATAAGCGTTGGCAAGGATGTGGAGGGAAACTTTGCATTGTTAATGGGAATATAAATTGGTGCAGCCACTATGGAAAACAGTATGGAGGTTCCTCAAAAAATTAAAAATAGAATTACCATATGATCCAGCAATTCCACTTCTAGGTATTTACCTGAAGGAAACAAAAACACTAACTTGAAAAGATATATGCACCCCCATGTTCACTGCAGCATTATTTACAATAGCTAAGCTATGAAAGCTACCTAAGTGTCCATCAATAGATAAATGGATAAAGAAAATATGGCATACACACACACACACACACACACACACACACACACACACACACTGGAATATTATTCAGCCATAAAAAAGGGAGGCAATCTTGCCATTTGCAATAGCATGGATGGACCTTGAGGGCATTATGCTAAGTGAAATAAGTCAGCCAGAGAAAAACAAATGTTGTATGATCTCACTTATATATAGAATTTAAAACAAAACAAAACAAATCCAAAATACAAACAACCAAGTTCATGGATACAGAGAACAGACTGCTGGTTACCAGAGGTGGGGAGGGGAATTGGGAGGGGGTGTGGGAGGTGGGTGAAGTGGCTGAAGGGGGTTAAAAAGTGGAAACTCCCAGCTATAAAATAAGTAAGTCATAGGGATATAATGTATAACATGGGGACTACAGTTAATAATGCTGTATTGTCTATTTGAAAGTTGCTAAGAGAGTAGATCTTAAAAGTTTTCTTCACAAGAAAAAAAATTTTTGTAACTAGGTATAGTGATGGATGTTAACTAGAGTTATTGTGGTGGTCATTTTGCAATATACACAAATACCAAATCATTATGTTGTACACCTGAAATGAATATAATGCTATATGTCAATTATATCTAAATAAAAATAAAAATAGATAAATAAAAGAGACAGTGTTAAAAAGAACTCTTTCTAGTTATTTGTAAGTCTGCCTGGTTTGGAAGCATCTACATGGGAATAACCTATAGGTACCTCCTTTTATCTAAAAGATGAAGTGTAAACACTCTAAGTAGCTGCTGGCCAAGTTACCAATTCTCAAATATAACTTTCCCTCTCCCCCGCAACTTCCTAAAAGTGTATATTAAAAGAAGGATGTCTACCATAGAAAATCAAGTTTTCTAACTAAAACTTTTTCATGTTATTTTAAAGGAATCAAGACAAAGAAACTCCTATAGCAAAACTTTTTGTAAGGGACTTTAACAGATTTTGCTTACACTTATTTAGTAGTCAGTCTCCTTTATTTACTATAAACCAATAGTATAACTTCATATAATTATATTATATAATTATATGAATATAATTTCATAATTTCTCAGTCCACAGCTTAGGGCTGTGCAGAATAAGTTAAACCTACAGAAGACTTTCTGGCTTGCTGAGGAATGAAAATAGGTGGAAAATTTTAACATTTAGGTTAAAAATATAAATATGGATTCTTCACTTATGTTCACCTTACTTCTAAGAGAAGTTTTATAAAATAAAAATACAATCAGTGCTCTGAAAAGGAAAAGGAAGCAAATATGCCACATGAGGTTTCTCCTATTTTCTTCAGCTTCATGATATTTTCCTGTCTAATAAAAACTTCTTCTTGTATTTATGTAAACCACCTTATATTTTTTTGGACCAAGGTAGGCTATAAAGAAATAAATTCAGTTACTACAATTAAGCATCATTTATAGATCTACTCTTTCTGGCAACAGGGAGAAAACTGCAAACATGACAAAGCACAAAGGTCTTGTAATCAAGGCGGGGGCACCCTCAGTTCCTCAAGAGAGACTATGATTTTGCAGGTACTGCCTTCTAGACTAATGTTCTCACATGGGCCCTCATATAGGGGATGTTGAGCCATATAATGGGCAATGCTCCTGATAATTTTATGCCAGAGAGAAGCAGCTTTTGTGGCTGTTCTTCATAAAATTCTGGATAAAGCCCAAAGCATAACATTAAAGTAAAATTTATGAAAATGCCTTTTGTGGCCCAAATATATAAACTTAAGATGACATAAATGAGAAGGCTAAGACAAAGAAGAGCATGTCCCACAAACCAGATTCTACTCGTTAAACTAAAGTCAAAATTTTAGTTTTTTTAGGAGGGGTGGGAAGTTAGAAGGAGAGCTACATTTCTCTTACTTTTTGAAAAACCAGTAGGTGTACATATGCACATGGTAAAGAATTCAAAAGTACAAAAAAGTATGCTGGTAAAATAAGTCTTTTTACTACTATTAACCTAGTCCCCAGTTCCCCTCTCCACAGGTCAGTCACCAGTTTCTTTTGCTTTCCTCTAGAGACAGTCATTGTTAATCAAGCAAATATCACACACAAATCTTTTTACTCCACAAATGGCACTGTTTGGCACTTTGTTTTCACTTTTAACACTATCTTTGGTATCATTCCACACCATTATATAGAATTATTGTATCTCGGTCTTCCTTACGGCTACATGATACTTCAGTGAATAATGTATCATAATTTATCCAGTGTCCTACTGATTGTCATTTAAGTTCAGCCTTTGCCACAAATACACTATAATAAATGTTCTATATTCACATCTACACAAGCACACATACAGGTGTAATATAAATTCTTGGAAATCACTGTATCTACATTTTAATCTACATTGTAAATTTTGTTAAGTGTTACAAACTGCTCTCTCAAGAGATTCTCACCAACAATGATTTCATTCAATATTTAAGTGCCTACAATGTGCTAGGCACTGTTCTAGGCGCTTGAGGTACAATGATAATCAACGATCTCTGCTCCTGTGAAACTTATATCCTGTGTGTGTGTGTGTGTGAGAGAGAGAGAGAGAGAGAGAGAGAGACAGACAGACAGACAGACAGACGGAGACAGAGAGACAGAGGAGTTATCAAGAATGACTCCGAAGTTTTCAGCCTGTTGCCATCAGCCAAGATGGATGCAGAAGGTTTGCAAGATCAGAAGTTTGTTTTGCATATGTACACCTTGAGATTTCTGTTGGATATCCAAGTGAAGATACTGAATCAGCAGATGGGTGTGTAAATCTGGAGTGCAGGAGATGGGTCTGAATTCCAGACATATAATAGATGATTTCTAAGCTATGAACCATTGAGTGAGTACAGAGAGAGAAGTGGACCAAGGACTGGGTCCTGGGATACATCAAATTAATAGCTGCAATTAAAAAATTGAGAAACTCTTGGTGAAACTTATAAGGGAGGAGAGGTGGGAGGAGAGGGAGAATGCAAGAATCCCCAAATATCAATACATGAAATGAAAGGGACATCACTTCAGATTACATATTCACTAAAAAGAATCATGAAAAACTTTACTAAAAACTATCTAAATGTACTTATCCAGGATACATATAGAACTCCTACTAATCAGTAAGAGAAAGAAAACTCAATAGAAAATCAGGCAAGCAATTTGAACCAACTTCACAAGAGGATATCTAAATGATCAATGAGTATATGAAAAAGTACTCAACCACATAAATTATCAAAGAAATGAAAATTTAACCCACAAAGGTATCACAACACACTCTGAATGACTAAAGTAAAACAGACTATCAATACCAAACATTGGCAAAGATGTGGAGCACTGCAGGTAGGAATGGGAGCTGGCACACCACTGTGGAAAACAGCTGCACATCACTTTATCCAGAAATTCCACTTCTATACATGTATCTAGCAGAAATGCATGCACAAGAAAGTTCATAGCAGCAGTACTTTGACTCCACTGATTTCCTCAATTGTTTTAGTGTTCAATTTCACTGACTTCTGCTCTTTATTATTTCTTTCCTTTGGCTTCTTTTCGTAGTTTCTTAAGGTAAATGCTTCGATCATTGATTTGAGACCTCTTATTAGTTTCCTGTTGCTGCTGTAACAAATTACCACAAACTTAGTGGCTTAAGACAACACAAATTTATCATCTCAGTTCTGAAGTCCAGAAGTCGGAAACAACTCTCACTGGGCTAACATCAAGGCCTCGGCAGGTTCTTACCTTTCTGCAGGCTCTGGGGAGAATCTGTTACCCTGATTTTCTAGCTTCTAGAGATGGCCTGCATTCCTTGGCTCATGGCTCCATTCCTCTAGCAGTGTTGTGCTGAGTCCTCATGCTGCCATCTCTCCCTCTTTTGTCTCCTTCCTCCATATGTAAAGACCCCTGTGCTTGCACTGAACACGCCTGGACAGTCTCCCCATCTCAAAGTCAGCCGATTAACCTGAATTCCATCTACAACTTAATGCTCCTTTGTCATGAAATCTAACACATTCACAGGTTCTAGGGATTAGGATGTGAATATCATTGGCGAGCTATTATTCTGCCAACCACATTTTTACTTAATATAAGCATTTAATACTGTAAATTTCCTTCAAGTTATTTTAGCCGCTTTCCCCAAATATCAATGTTTTGTACCTTCATTTTCATTCAACTCAAAATATTTCCGAATTTCTCTTGTGACTTTGTCTTTGATGTGTGGTTATTTAAATGTATGTTTTATATAAAATTTCCAGATAGTTGTATTTTCCAGTTATCAATCTTACTGTAATTTATTTGTTTTTTTATTTTTAAATTTAATTTTATTATAACTTATTTTATTGGCTGCGTTGGGTCTTTGTTTCTGTGCATGGGCTTTCTCTAGTTGCGGTGAGCGGGTGGCTACTTTTCGTTGGTGTGTGTGGGCTTCTCATTGCAGTGGCTTCTCTTGTTGCAGAGCACAGGCTCTAGGTGCCGGGCTTCAGGAGTTGTGGCTCGCAGGCTCTGGCACGCAGGCTCAGTAGTTGTGGCGCACGGGCTTAGTTGCTCCGTGGCATGTGGGATCTTCCCAGACCAGGGCTTGAACCCATTTCCCCTGCACTGGCAGGCGGATTCTTAACCACTGCGCCACCAGGGAAGCCCCTATTTCTGTTTTATTCAGAGAATAAAATGTGTTAAAAAGTTGTTCTTTTTGTTTTCTATAATCCAGCATATGTTTTGGTTACTATTCCATTTGTACTTAAAAAATATGTATTATGCTGTTATTGGATTGAGTATTCTTTAAATGTCAGTTCAATCAAGTTGCTTGATAGTGTTGTTCAAGTCTTCCAAATCTTAATATTGTCTATTTCCTCTTTCAGCTCCATCAGTTTTTGTCTCATGAATTTGAAGATTGTTAGGTGTGTACATTTTAAGGACTGTTACAGCTTCTTGGTGAATTGACCTTTTATCATTATGTAATTTCCCTTTATTATTCCTGGCTAATCTTTCCTGTTCAGAAGTCTACTTTGATAAATGCGATCACTCTAGCTTTCTTTTGATTGATGTTTGCATTGTACGTCATTCTTCATCTTTGTATTTTTAACCTACATGTTCATATTTATATAAAACATATAGTTATAAAGCATATAGCTGAGTCTTTTTGTGCAATCTGACAATCTAATTTGGTGTGCTTAAATCATTTATAGTTAACATAATTATTGGTATGGATGGATTTAGGTCTTCCATTTTAATATGTGTTTTCTGTTTGTCCTGTTTTTGTTCTTCTATTCCACCTTTCCTGCCTTCTTTTAGATTATTTGAACTTAAATTATAACATCTATTTTCTCTTTTTTTTTTTGTGGTACGCGGGCCTCTCACTGTTGTGGCCTCTCCCGTGGCGGAGCACAGGCTCCAGACGCGCAGGCTCAGCGGCCATGGCTCACGGGCCCAGCCGCTCTGCGGCATGTGGGATCTTCCCGGACAGGGGCACGAACCCGCGTCCTCTGCATTGGCAGGCGGACTCTCAACTACTGCGCCACCAGGGAAGCCCTCTCTCTCTCTCTTAATTGCATTGCAATATACATATTCTAGAGATTACGATATATACACCTGACCTTTCACAGTCTATTTAGAGTTAGTATTTTGTCACTTCAAGTAAAATATAGAAGCCTTACAACTATACAGGTCTCTTTATTATTCTTATAGTTGTCATATGCATTATTGCTAAATGCACTGAAAACTTCTTTTGACCAAGCTATAGTTTTTTCTTTCAACAGTCATACATATTTTAAAGAACTCAGAAAATTTTTTTTATTTTTAACCACATAATTAACATTTATGCTGCTTTTCCTTCATTCTTGCAGTTCTAAGTTTCCCTCTGGCATCATTTTCTTTAAGTCTGCAGACAATAAATTCTTAGTTTTCCCTCACCTGAAAATGTCTTTATTTTGCTTTGATTACTGAAGAAAATTTTCAATGGATAGAAAATTGAGTTGATTATTCTTTTTTTCAGCACTTTAAACATCTTTTTCAGTATTTTCTGGCCTCCAGAGTTTCTGATGAGAAATCTGTGATCATTTAAATTGTTGTTCCACGATACATAAAGTGGTTTTTTTTTGCGCTGTGTTGGGTCTCTGTTGTTGTATGTGGGCTTTCTCTAGTTGAGGCGAGCGGGGGCTACTCTTCATTGCGGTGTGCGGGTTTCTCATTGTGGTGGCTTCTCTTGTTGCAGAGCACGGGCTCTAGGCACACAGGGGCTTCAGTAGTTGCAGCATGTAGGCTCACTAGTTGTGGCATGCAGGCCCTAGAGCACACAGGCTTCGGTAGTTGTGGTGCATGGGCTCAGCAGTTGTGGCACACGGGCTCTAGAGCACAGGCTCAGTAGTTGTGGTGCACGGGCTTAGTTGCTCTGCGGCATGTGGGATCTTCCCAGACCAGGGATCGAACCCGTGTCCCTTGTATTGGCAGGCAGATTCTTAACCACTGCTCCACCAGGGAAGTCCCCATAAAGTGTTTTAATCTAGCTGCTTTCAAGATTTTTTTTCTTTATCTCTGGTTGTCAGCACTTTAATTATGATGTGTCTCTGTATTTCTTTTGAGTTTTTCCTTTTTGAGCTAAGCAGTTTAATTATGATGTGTCTTGGTGTGGCTTTCTTTCAGTTTATCCTGTTATCAAGCCAGGTAGGTTCAGTTCACTGAGATTCCTGAATCTGTAAATTTGTCTTTCATCAAATTTGGCAAGTTTTATCCATTACTTCTTCAAATAATTGCCCCATACCCAGCTCTTTCTCCTCCTTTTCTGGGATCCCAACACTGCTGTGCTAGAGCCAGCTTGTACCAACTCACAAGCTGATTTTGCACAACTCTTCCCAATACTATGTTCAATGACATCATGTTGATAGCTTGAAAATGGCCATGGTGGGAATATTTACCTGGACATTGGAAAACATTACAAATGACTTTTTTTGAGAGTTTACTACTAGACTCCAGTGAAACAAATGTTAGGCCTTTTGATATTGGTCCTCTGGTTCCTGAGGCTCTGCTCATTTTTTCAATCTTTTGTCACTCTGTTCTCTATGTTTAATAAATTCTATTGATCTCCCAATATCACTGACTCTTCTGTCATCTTCAGTTAGCTATTGGATCCATCTAGAAAATTTTTTTTTTTTTTTTGGTGGTATGCGGGCCTCTCACTGTTGTGGCCTCTCCCGCTGCGCAGCACAGGCTCTGGACGCGCCCGCTCAGCGGCCATGGCTCACGGGCCCAGCCGCTCCGCGGCATGTGGGATCCTCCCAGACCGGGGCACGAACTCGTGTCCCCTGCATCGGCAGGCGGACTCTAAACCACTGCGCCACCAGGGAGGCCCCTAGAAAATTTTTTAAATTTCAGATACCTTTTCAGTTCTAAAATGTCTTTTATTTTTGAAAAAAATTTTCTATTTTGTTGAGAACTTCTATAGTTCCACTCATCTCTAGAGTGTTTTCCTTTGTCTCGTGTTATAGTTATAATGGCTACCTTAAAGTTTGATAATTCTAACATCTGGACCATATTGGTGTTGATATTTGTTGTCTTACTTCTTGAGAAATGATCTCATTTCCCTGGTTCTTTACAGGCTGAGTAATTTTAGATTATATGCTAGACATTTTGAATATTATACTTTAGACTCTAGGTCCCATTAAAATGTTCTGGACAATGTTGATTTTTGTTTGTTTAAACAGTCAACCCAGATAGGTTCAGAATGCAACTTCTGTTCCATCTTCTGCGGGCTGTGGTTCCAATGTCAGTTTAGTTTACAAAGGCTTTGTTATGCTATGTTGGATCTACCTCACACATGCACTGCTCAGTGCATGACAGACACAGTTAGGTTGTGTCATGTTCAGTGGTTTAAATTAGTTCAGTTCTCAAAGGCTTTGCTGTGCTGCTTTGGGTCTGAGTATGTGTAGCGCAGGGGTAAGCCTGGCGCTTGCACTAATCAAAACATAAAGAACTGCTTTCTCCAGCTCTCTCATCAGTTCCCCCCTTGTCCCAAAGGGCACCGCTGCCCTGTCCTCTGACCAGATATAAGGGTTCTCTCAGAATTTTAGCTCCATCACTATTACTGTGCAGTTGCCACAACTCAGTTTACCTTCAGGACAAAGAGAACAGAGAAGAATAGGGATTATCTTCACATTCTTCAAACTGCAGAGGTTCTTTTCCCATTTCTTCTGTCAGAAAAACAGGCTTCCCATCAATTTTAACTGTTGGCACTGTTTGCTACCAGGGCTTAACTGGAGTGCTCACCAGTGACAAATCATGAAAGAAAAGCAAAAATAAAAGCCCCCAACATGCCCTAGCTTACAAGGGCTATTTTTTTTCTCATTTTTGGGGGTTTTCCTTTCATAGGTTTTCCCTCAGAATTTCCTCTGGTTCAAACTATCAGAGGAGTCCTTATGACAGCTCTGCTGGGTGCCCTCTCTGAGCTCAGGGCTAAGATAAAAGAGGGAAAAAATGGAAAACTCATCCCTCTATGGATCTCTTCTCCAGGTTTGACTCCCCTCTCAATCCACCTGCTTTTGTTTACTTTTCAGTCTCCACAGGTAGGTGTCTTTTGCATTTTGTCCAAAATTTTTAGTTGTAAGTGGGAGAGAAGGGCTTTTGAGGGCTTACTCCATCTTGGTTATCCCTGAAGTCCAAATCTGCATTATTTTCAAGAGACCTAAACTGGAAACAACCCAATTGTCCTTCAACATTAGAATGGATAAATTGTAATATATTTATAAAATGGCATATAATATGGCAAGGAGAATGAACACACTACAGTGACATCAGCAACATAGGTGAATCTCACATTATCTTTGTTGTTTACTGCCAAGTCTGACAGAAACGCCACTTTTAGCCTTTAATCAAAATGATAGGCAGAAAAAAAATTACAAAGTGTCTGGTTACATTAGAGAAAGTTCAAAAATAGGCAAAACTAAATTATAATGTTGGAAGTCAGGATACCTGTTATCTTTGAAGGGGAGGAAGGAAGGAGTGATTGGCAGATGGCATTAGGGGAGTTTTTTTGGGGTGCTCTGAATAGTCTAATAATTCTTGCCTACATGGTGGTTACACATGTATTATAGTTACTCAGTAATTCATTCAGCTGAACATTTGTTTTGTACACTTTTCTGTACATATTTTATGTATCAATTTAAAAAACACTTAAAAAATTAAAAAAGTTAACTTCCTTCTGGTGGCAGATGCCAGAATCTTAGCTTAAATCAACCTTTGTATTAATGGGAACTTATAATAAGGATACTGAGGTACTTTGTGGAATTCAAGGCAGGAATGATACTAGGCTGCATGAACAATTTGAGCCAAGGGCTCAAAAATACTATCGGAACCTTCCCTCTCATTACAAATGTTTCCTCCAGGAAAACATGACCATTGACATGAAATAACCATTCTATACGATATACACTGAGACATTTGTGTAAGTACCTACTGTTTTGTTTGCTCAAGACTAGGCCTACTTACTGGGGATAGCACCACTTTCAGGGAAAACGGTCTTCCCTCATTCTCTCCATATGGTTTTCACAAGAGCTACGTGGTTTTTGCTACGTGGTTTTTACTTAACCCCAATCACCTGCCATAGTCAATTAGCCCAGTAATGGGCACCTGACCTGTGCTGGGGAATCCTATTCCTAGAAGTTTTGTTCTTGGGACCAGGGTTCTATTTTTAAACAGGAATGCTTGGGGTAGGGTGCAGAAATCTGCATTTTAGTAGTCTGTCAGGTGATTCTAAAGTCTGAGAACTCTAATCTAGACTATCTTGATTCTTTATTTGGTTGTGCCTATTTCTTCAGAGGTATTTTATTTTGAAACTGGAGTTGTACTCAACCAATACTGTCAATTCATGGCTTGGTAGACTGGGGTGGGGGTGGGGGGGAAGCTCAAGTGTCAATAAAAGATACTATATAAAGAACATGAGAATATAAATTTGGTAAAGTTTTGGAATATATGTAGACTCTTTCTGGAACTTATTTCTCCCCGGGCAGAACCAAGCTAAATGATGGCAGTCCTTATAGTGACCTCAGAGTTAAGAAAAAGTTAAAATGTCAATCATGAATATAATCCCAATTTCATTAGTGGGAAAAAAGACAATATCCTTAAATTTAAGTGGGTGATTACCTATGGAATTAGTGCTTTTTCTTCTTTATAATTTACTGTTTCTCTACTTTCCTAAAATAATTTTTCATAACAGAAACCAATTGATGTTATAAAGATACAAACAATATATTTTTTTAAGTCAAGGAATATGTACAATCAGGAATTGAAAAATGTGTCATGCTTTCTGTAGGTAGTTAATATACACCTCTGTTCAAAAGCAAACTCATGTCAGCATTGTAAGTGAAAAGTATTTTCTCATCTTAAACATTAGACTTCTTACCCTTCCACTTAATACAGTTTTCTCCTGCTACTGAAAGTAGAAGCATTTCTATGAAAACTTTCCTAAGCTGAAATGGCATAAAGTGAAGAAGCAATTATCTGAGGACACATCTTACTAACAGACACACAAAATAAATCAAGATAAAGCACAGATGCTCACATAGGTCCAAGCTATGGTGGCTTGATGCTGAGATGCTGAGTAGTTCCTGATGAAGGAGCTTCACAGTGTGGGGCACACTGCTCCCTGCAAAATAAACACTGAATGCTGTTTTTGCTTTCCCCTTTTTTCATAAAAGCAAAAACACTCTTCAGATTTCTTTTGATTAGTGAAAACAGCTACTAATAGGTCTTTCATAAAAGCAAAGTGGCATACAGTGAACCTTTGAAATGCAGGAGATACCTGCATTTTATAACCATGTTAAGGTCAGCACTTAAATATTTATTTCTGGAACGTGGGATTGCAGGATCCCAAGGTGAAATGTGGGATCATTTCCCCTTTTATATTTCTTAGTATTTTCAGTTAAGTAAAAAAGTAATGGGTCTATTATTTTTAAATCAGAAGAAATAAAGCTCTTTTCCCCTTCTTTTTAAAGAGAAAACATTAAAGTTATCCAGTGTAAAGAATTGGTGTGAAATTAGCATGCAGTTAATAGTTTTAACTGAGTTGTATTAGCTAAGGTCCATGAGTGAAATCCATTCCATTTTCATACTACTAACCAGAGGGCCATTTAGTCTACTCAGACTTTTATTTAGATCATTCAAATATGTTAGTGGTTGCTAACTTCGGCTTCATGCTCATGTGAACATGCTGTTCACTACCTCCCTCCAAGTTAGTTTCACTATCATTTATTCTTATTCTATTTTGTAATTCAAAGCTAAACTTTGATACAGCAAATAATTCACAAGAACCACCATATACATTTTCCTGTTACACAAGGTATATAACAAGTTTAAGTAAACTTTTCATTCATTAATTTACAAGTATAATGGCATTTAGTTTTAAATGGTTCTTAAAAGTTTTCAGGTTGGCTTGGGAGGAAATTCAAGCAGGAAGGTGTCATTTCTTATGACTCATTAGTGAGACCAATTTTAACATGGAGGACAGTAAAAACTTCCAAAAGGGATGTGGGGAACTAATAAAACAGTGTACAATTCTTGATTTTTTCTGTTTATCCATAAGAGAAAGATGCACATGATCAACTAAACAAATATTCATATTTGGCTTGAAAAAGTAATTAATTTTCCCTCCTGGATACTCTTATATAATAGTTTTTTGCTTGTTTTATGTATGCTACCTTTTTCTAACTAGATATCAATTCACAGCAAGTTAAAAAGTTCCAGGAAAATAGCAATTTTGAGTAAACTACAAATTTTACCCTCAAATAATCCACATATGAAATAACTAGGGCAGAGAGAATACAACATGATATATTCCAACCTCACAGAGATCAAGTCTGGAGGGCAGTATGATTTGGGTTTGTGTTTTAAAAAAATCAACTGAGCTATTTATTATTACCAATTGTAGGCAACTGGTGGGAAGGGGGGGGCAGATCTTACCATATCCAGAAATTAATAAAACACTTAAAAAAACAAATATAAATTTAATAATAAACATTATGGTCAGGTTGTTTATTAAGGAGGCAACCACACATACAAGTTCGGCTATAGAAATGTTTTTGCAAATCAAACTTCATGTGATCTAAAAGGACCATGCATAACGTTAAAAATGGACGCCTGTACATTCAATAAAAAGTTAAATATACATAGTCTAGATCATTCTAGAGTTATACAAACATCTGGGGACACATGTATCTAATTTCCTTTCAGAAAAACTTTTTTATAAAAGTGACGTACTGAGATAATAATTTTAAAAAGTATCTGACAATTATGAATGGTCCCCAGTATTACAAAATGTGATTTCCAGGGTATGAAAACCAAAAAAAGCCAACCCTTCAGAGAGCGTTTTATATTATACAAACAAGTTTTGTAGAAAAATGATCCAGCAAATGCTTGAGTTAAGAATATTTATATTTTTTCCAATTCTTTACACTTTATTAACACACTTACAAAAAATAACATTCAAACACTGAGAAAATTAAATAACTTTGGAAGCAGAGCTCACAGCTTTCTGCTTACATATAAGTGACAATTCTGGGCTGTTGGCACAAAAAATAATCAACATTCATAAAACCCTTACTACTATATATCAAACATAAGTTAAAATCATAGGCACTAGTTTATCAAATCCACACTTCATCTGTAAGACTAACCACAGTGAATCCTTAGATTTTTCCCAAACAGAAAAATTGGCAATACACAAAGGCTTTCTAGTAAATAGGCAATTTTTCTCTTTAGGAAACTAAAAGCCAATAGTCTGTGGTAGTACAACAGCAGGTAAAATAATACTTTACCCAACTCAGATCCAAATATGTTTTTAACAAGTGATGAAATATTCTAATTAAAAAAAATAGACATTTTTTTTTCTGATGCAGCCATTTAAAAACAAAGTTAAATAACCTGAATATTCCTTTTGAAACTGATAATCTAACTTAAAAATGTAATGGGTGTTTTGTAATAGGGTTAAAATTCCTTTTAATTAGTAGATTGCAGCATTTTTTTTTCCAATGTTGCACTGAAAACTGAGACCTATTTTCTTTTGTGTATATGTGGTTTCAAAAAGAGACAGTGGCTAGTTCTTTCTTTTACTTACTTAGATTTTTACATGCGATACCCCTCTACCCGAAACAGATGCTTCATCTTCCTCTGAAAAGCAACATTTTTAAGTTCATCATCATATGGAATTCTGGCGCCATCCTTTCCTGACCCATCCCCATCACCCTCAAATCCATGGATAAAATTTCTTCCTTGCATGAAACACCAAAATACATTAGCACTGGCAGTTTGAATCTCCAGCTGTTTGTGCTAACTGAATGACTCCCTACTGGTCAAGCTAATAAAGACTACCATGGGATCTGTCATGGCAGAACAGGGGTCTTGGTTTTATAAGTTTTATCATCCTCTCAATCTATCAACCTCAGTGCTATCCTGAATATAAGCTTCCCATTTCTCTCTCAATTTCTTTTGCCAACTTACAGAATGTGTTTGACAAATAGGAAATGAACTTATGTTCAAATATCTAAAATCCTTTAGTGACCCAGCTGCCAATATTTTAGAGCTGTTCAAATTAAATACTTAAAAACAGACCTCACCATGAAAAATTAGAAGCCTGCTGAAGAAGGAAGTTTTAGTCTGGTAATAGTCAAATAAAACCAAAATAAGTGATTTCCAAGATATACATAAGGGCCATCATAGAGCAAGTGTTTAACAGCTTAGAGTCATATGCAGTAGGTTTCATTTGTTACCAAAAATGCAAAAAATTGACGTCAGGCAGAATCTAAAAGGGGCAGTATTTTCAAAGGATGTTTTGAAACAGTTAGTTTAAAGTGGATCAACTTAAGTAGGATTCAGCAGGCTATAATTTCCCACTACATAATAGGCAACTGTGTCAATTAATAGTAACAATACAACTGTCATTACCAGAGATTTTGTAAGGTAAGTGCATAGATTTCCCTCCCCAGTTTTATTGTATGGTTTTGTCCCAGGTTGTAAGCACTGAGGTGGTGTTATTTATATCAAGAATAAACACACATACTACTTGCTCTTTCCCATCATGGAAACCTGCTAATAAAAATAAGAACTCTTAGTTCTGTAACAGATGACAGCATGTGAAGAAGTTGGTTTCAATAGCAAAGGCTATCTTTCCTGAGCCAGGAGCTATAAAGTTTAGAAAGATTGTACAACTGATATTAAGCCCTTTTGGCAATCAAAACAAACACACAGGAGTCTGATGTGTCAACGCAACATGATGGATGCATGCTGTAACACTATCTGGTGGTGGTGATATGTGAGCTACACCCAAAACTTAAGATTAAACAAAATAATTTTTCTAATGAATCTGCAAAAATAACTTATAGGATTCTTCCAAATTTAGGTATCATGTTTTAAATCTCTAGCCTAGGTTTCTTCCCACCCTGCCCCCCTGCCATCTCAATCTAGTTTCCTGGAGAACTAGTGAAACACTAGTGAAACATTTTAGATAAGTAGTCAGAATATTAGTTCTCATTAACACAAATATTTATTGATACTATTTATACAGTAAATTAGGTTGAATGTGAAGTTTTGGATAGCTTGAATTCACCAGTTTCTTGTGCACAAAGGTACTCTCTCATTTACAAATGGGCATTTCTCTTTGGCATCCATTAGTTTTTTGCCCAGATATTGGCCTCTGTCAAATATTAAAAAATCAACCTAGTTTCTATTAAACAAAACTAAAAGTGATTCCATGGAGAGTGATTGTATGATTACCAAACACATCTGATGTTAAATGTCATTAAAGTGCTGCTTGATCATCTCTGTCAGTTTGTGCTAATTAAGACAGAGAGGGCTGGGATTTTATAAATCCCAAGAGTCTTATCTGAACAGTCTGCATATAAAAGTTGTCTTTTAGCCTGGTGAAGGGGTATCCATGAAGCTGTGGACTCTGCATTCTTGTCTTTGCTGGTCAATAACAGCCATCTTTCCAACTGTCATCTTTCATGCTACTGTAGGTTTTAGGAGCTGGCAAGGATCTGAAATAAAGCAATTTATAAAGTGATTTGCAAGGTTTAATGGAACATTACCATTTTATCTTCCATATATATTAATTACTTTGCAGGTGGCATCACGATCCGATGTTCTAGGGCACTGCTGAGATCAAAGCTCTAAACAGCTATTAGCGCAACCATCCCACACTCAACATGTCCACAACTTTCAAGTTTCACTGGGCATCAGGTGACTGCACTAACCTCTTTTTTGTTAACATAGACACTTGAGTAAGAGAAAAGATTGTCTTGTCTTTTCCAACCGAATGGATCACCAAGCTTATTATTTACTTATTTATTTGAGGGGCAAATTAATGAATGTGATATTAGAGGCGTAGTGTCACCATCACGAGAGAGGCAGAATGGGATAGTGCTTAAAAGGACTCTGAAGTCAGACATACTTGGAACTGAAGGTCTTACTAGCTGAAATCTTAGGCAAATTACTTAACCTCATTAAATTTTAATATTCTCCTCTGAAAAATAGGCATAATAACAGTACCTACATGTTTAAAGCTATTGTAAAAACTACATAAGGTACAGATATGTTATTTAGCATAGTACGTAGCAAAAAGCTGTTATACTCTATTGAATTCAGAAATGTAATATGCTATCTTAGAATAAAAGAAGTACGGGTAATTCAGTTTCAATGCTTACAGCACAAAAGCACTTTTTCCATGCAAATAAATATTTCAAGTTTAATTATATTTGACACCTAAGTTTACTGATAGTGGTAAGCACATTCCTGAAAGGTAGATGAAGACTACAGATACATGGTTCCGAACCTGGCTAGGCTCAGAATCACCTGAAGATTAAACAAACAAATTTAAAAACAGCATACCTACAGATTTTGAGCTTCATACCAGATCTACTCTCTGTGGGTAAAACTTAGGCCTCTATATTTACGTAAATTCCACAGAAGATTCTGAATTGTAGCAAGGTTTGAAAACCACCCTCCTGGATTACATACTCAGACCTGATGGCTAGAAGTTTTATCTTAAATTTCATTCTAGGTTCTATTATGCTTTTAGTATCTTTATTGAATATCAATATATTCAAAATGAACAAATACCACATCCAAATGAAGTGGTTCTAACAATTTTTTCTAGAAGTTCACCAAGATGCTTAATCATGTTAGGCATCTGGGCAAATTTAACCTGAACCAAAGTGATATAATACCCCAATGTCCCAAGTGAGAATTTCTTAAGTAAGGAAAGTAATGTTTTATTCAAATTGTACTAAGATGCTAGTGGGAACCCACTAGGACTCTTGATCTTCATTATCAAATGCAGAGATGAGGATAATTCCAGTCTACCCACTTCCCTATGCTCAAGAAAGTCAAAGCAGGGCATTTGCCACTTACCTGCGAACAGGCTGTGCAAGTTTGCTGCGAGGCACTGGTATACCACCCCCAGCAGAAGGGGCACTGGGTCTGGGCAAGCCACTTCTCATCACAGTTGTCCCTGCAGGTCTGGTTAGAGTAGTGCTGTTGATATTGCTGGGAGGATTTGCTGGGACTGTGTTCTGAACCATGGGAGGCCCAGGTGAGGAGGTGGTTTGCATGAGTTGTGTCGTTTCTTGGCTACCAGGAGAACCAGAGCCATGGTTACTAAATGCTTTTACTGGTTGCCGGAGAGCCAAAGGAGATGGTGCTGCAGGGGAGCGGAATTTGCCTGGAGAAGGTACTGTAGAATGGCAAAGAAAAGTCAATGTTTTCAGTGGAAACCAAGTGCAAGTGAAACCACTGCTTTATGGCTGGGCACCAGTACATCTGTATTCATGAAAACTCACTCTACAGAAATGCAAGGAATAAAGAATATTTCTAGGGAGATAGATAGATAGATAGATTGATCAATCGACCGATCAATCACTGGTAGCTCTTAAGTAACCAAGTCCTTACTCAGAGGATTGCAACTATCCTTGACAACAGTGTTTTAACTAGGTCAGCTAGGAATCTACAATACCAGAAAAGGCACTGCAGCATTCTGTTTTACTGTGGCAACCAACCTGAGCCATATTCTAGAGATGAAAAAAATGCTGACTACTAGACAGCTGACTGGAATTTGAAACACACTTTCCCCTCAAAGAAACATTCATGTAAACATGTATCAAGTATCTGGAGAGTGTACCTCCAAGTCCTGCATCATCCATAGTGTAACTTATAATTTAGAAACTAAACCTGCTTCTATTGTGCTTCACCAAGTAGGGAAGTTATAAATCTAGCTAGGGGTATATCAAGAGGTATATGAAGTCACAGGATAAAGATGGTACATTTTGCTGGAATGTCAATTCTACTAAGTGGTTATTTAAAATACATGTTGAAACAAATAATGATATATGAAAGAATTAAATGTACACTTTGCATTAATTTTTAAGTCAAAATAAGACTTCAAATAAATTTTATTCTTGTAGTGGTCCCTTAGCATTGTAAGTTCAGATGTCCTGGGGGACATTCATCCTTTCCGGTTTATCCTTTTTGGATAAATCATCTCTGGAAGGTTTCTTCAAATGCCCATGAATGGCTATATACAATATAAATAAAAAATATTACCTTAACATGCTTTACCTAGCAAAGAACTCTGGGGTGAGGTTCAGAGTGAATTGGGGTGGGGAGAGGAAGGGAGGAGAGTGCAGGGGAGAAACGTATCAGAATCACCATATTCTCTCTCAACCTCCATTAGTTTGCCAAGGATATGAGTAGAGGAAAGTTTGACTGTGTGTCAGAATCCCAAGAAACTTTAAAAAAAGGTTGGTGGGGGGTCGGGGGGAGCCCAGGCACCACCCCTAGAGAATCTAGTCTGGAATGGAAATCAAGATATTTATTTTAAAAGTACCACAGGCACTTCCAACCATGTTGACAAAAACAGGACAGGGCTTACCCAGTTAAGATACATAAGAACAGTTTTCAAATATTGGACAACGGGCAGTACAGGACTGTAATCCCTGAGAGAGGGAAAATAAATGTGGTGAGCTCTACTGGCACCCTGGCTTTTTTTTTGGGGGGGGGGGGCTTGGATTATAGAGTGTGGAGGAGAACCCAGAGTAGATCAAAGTTATCTTGCTGACTTGAGAAGACTAAACTTGGAATCTGAAGGGCAGATTACCTTAGAGGAGGGAGGTGCTCCAGAAGACCTCTATAACTCAGCTTAGAGGTCTGCTTGGACCTTTGCTGGAATATTGAGCTGTGCATGCACCAAGTGAAGCTCCATGAGACTGGGCAAAGGAGGCCTGGAGCACTGTAAACTGAACAGTTTCCAAAGCTCATACAGGACTAGGAAACATCTGAGTTTCAACCAATTAGAGCAGAGAATCCTTGTCAAACACCCAGGGCAATCAGGGGACACTCCAAAAGGAATAAACTAGTTCTAGAACAAAGCTACCCCAAATCCACTCAAACAAAACTTAAAAACAAGCCACTAAAGCAGGGGTCAGCAAGCTACCACCATGGGAAAGTAAAATGCTTTTCTGAAAAAAATTGTATTAGAATATGGCAACACTCATGTGTTTCTATATTGTCTATGGCTGCTTTCCAGCTACAAGAGTAGCTGAAAACTTACAACGGAGACCATATCACCCACAATCCTAAAGTATTTACTATCGGGCCCTTTAAGAAAACGTTTGCTGAGCCCTGCTATAAAGGATTAAACTAACCCATAAAAAACTTACCTGTTTACCACAACAAAGTCTACACAATTTAAAAGAAGGTAACAAAATCCAGCACAGAACATAAAACTTCACAATGTCCACTAACCAATAAAAAATTAGTAGACATATAAAGAAATAGTAAAATGATAACCAAAACTAGGATAAAAATTAGTCAAGAGAAACAGATTAAGAAGTCACAGGAATGACTGAATTACCACGCAAGGACTTTAAAAAGAACTATTACACATATACTTAAGGATATTAAGAAATATGTAAATATGAGGTGAGAAATAAAAGATTTTTAAAAGAGCTAGACAGAACTTTAAAAGAAAACATTTTTTCTATTATTATTGTTATTATTATTAGCCATGCCCTAAAGCTTGCAGGATCTTAGTTCCCGAACAGGGATCGAACCTGGGACCCCTGCAGTGGAAGCACAGAGTCCTAACCAATGGACCGCTAGGGAATTCCCAATAGAACTTTTAAAGATGAAAAACTGATAATATATTCCAAGTGCTAAGTTCACTGGATGGGAATTAATAACAATTTAGATGTTGCAGAAGAAGAGGTACCTGAAGACATAACAGTAAGAATTATCTAAACTAAAGCATACAGAGAATAAAAAGACTCAAAAAAGAAATGAAAAAGACTCAAAAAAGAAATGATAAAGCCTCAGTGATCTACAGGTCAAAATCATGTGGTCTAATACATGCAACTGGAGTCCCAGATGAAAGGGGTTATAAGTGGGACTGAAAAGATTTGAAGAATGGCTGAAAATCTTCCAAATTTGATGAAAACTATAAACTCAAGTATTTAAGTAGTTTAAAAAACAAAACAAAAAAAACCTGAGCAGGGCAAACAAAGGGAACACCACACCAAGGAACAACATGATCAAATTTCTAAAAATGAATAATAAATTTTTTTAAATGTTTAAACAGAGGAACAAAGATAAAATACCTCAGACTTCGATCTAGAGTTCTATATCCAGCAAAATTATAATTCAAAACTAACATCAAGGGCTTCCCTGGTGGCGCAGTGGTTGAGAGTCCGCCTGCCGATGCAGGGGACACGGGTTCGGGCCCTGGTCCAGGAAGATCCCACATACCACGGAGCGGCTGGGCCCATGAGCCATGGCCACTGAGCCTGCACGTCCGGAGCCTGTGCTCCGCAACGGGAGAGGCCACAACAGTGAGAGGCCCGTGTACTGCAAAAAAAAAAAAAAAAAAAAAAAAAAAAACTAACATCAAAGTAAAGACTTTGAAAGACAAACAAAATCTGAGAAAATTTGTTGCCAGCAAGTCTTTCACTAACAGAAATGCTAAAGGAAGTTCTTCAGGTAGAAGGAAAATGATACCAAATGGTAACCCTGATCTGCATAAAGCAATAAACAGTGCCAGGAATGGTAAATATTTTGGGAAACATAAAAGATCTTTAATAAATCATTTTTAATTTCACTAAAAGATAACTCTGTAAAATAAAACTAACAAAAACATTCTCTGTGATTTAATATAATATATATAAAGAGAGTAAAAGTAAATGATAAATGTAGCACAAAAAATGGGAAGGAATGGAAATATACTGTTCTGAGGTTCTTACATTATAAGTGAAGTGGTATATTACTTGAAGATAACTGTAATAAGTTAAATATGTACACTGCACACTCTAAAGCAACCACTTAAAAAAAAAGATAGAAAGTAAGCCAACCGTGAAAATAAAATGTAATATATAAAAAGTACTCAGATATTCCAAAAGACTGAAAGCAGAGGAGAAAAGGAACAAAAATCTGAAGAGACAAAGAGAAAACAAGTTGTGAGACAGATTTTAAACCAACCATATTGATAACTGCATTAAATGTGAATAGTGATCACTCCAATAAAAAGGTAAATATTGCCAGTATGGACAAAAAAGCAAGAGCAACATGCTATCTAAAAGAAACACATTTTAGATATAAAGACACAGGTTAAAAGTAAAAGGATAGAAAAAGTTACCTTATACAAAACTGATTATGAAAAAGATGGAGTGTTTATAATAATATCAGAAAGCAATTACCATCAGAGATAGAGTTTATAAAGTTAAAGGGGTCGATTCAGCAAGAGGACATAAGAATACCAGCTATGTATACCCAAAAACAAATATACAAAACACATGAAACAGACATAACTGAAAGGAACTAAAAAAGTCCAGAATTAGTTAGAGATTTCAACACTCCTTAGTAATAGATGAAACAAATAGGTAGAAAATCAGAAAGGACAAAGACATGACCAACACCATCAATCAAGCTGACCTGACATTTATAGAACACTCCATTCAACTGGACACAGCTCAAATGTCTGTCAGCAGGTGAATAGGTAACCAAATTGTGGTATATCCATACAACAGAATACCACTCAGCAACAAAGAAGAGAAAACTGCTGATACAACAAGGATGATTCTCAAAAATTAGGCAAATCTAACTTATGGTAACTAAGCACAAATCAGATATTTGCCTGAGGCTGGGAGAACTGACTAGGAGGAAGTACAAAAAAAACTTTGGGGGATGATGTAAATGTTTGATAACTTTACTGGGCTGGCTGCATGAATGTATACTCTTGTAATTAAAATTGTGCATTTAAAATTCCACCTGAGAAAAGGTCATTAAAAAAAAAAAAACTCCAGGACTTCCCTTGTGGTCTAGTGGTTAAGACTCCGTGCTTCCCCACGCTTCCACTGCAGTGGGTGCAGGTTCAATCCCTGGTTGGGGAAGTTCTGGATGCTGCAGGGTGCAGCCCCCCCCACAAAAAAACCCCAAAACTCCATAAGGGGCTCTAAAGTAAGGCCATAGTTGAGAATAATTATGAACCAATTATATCTTGAATCAATTATATCCAACAAACTGTTACAGTCTCTTCTGGTAGAAAACTGAAGACAAGATATCCACAGGACCCAAGTACCCGGAATTGCAAATTCCATGATCTTCACAGAAGTTGTTTTTTTTTTTTTCCTTACATAATCCATCTTCCCCTTTCTATAGGTGACTATGAAAGTGTTTTCTCAATTCTGTTCCCTACAGTCCCACCTTTGTCTCTGCCCAAGTTGTTTCACTGTCTTCCTGGAAACTCACTGGATGACTGAGACTCTATGTCTAAGTTATCCTCTAGCCACTATCTAAGGGTGGTGCCTAGACCTGCTCCTTGCAGTACCAACTCCAGAAAAGCCACCTTCAGTCCTAGTTTTTTATTTTTTACCATACTTGGCAGCCTTTTGACTGGGATTTTGTTTTGGTGGGGATGCAGGTTTCAGATAGGAGGCAAGAACAGTAAAGTTCAGAGGAGGATCACTGAGTTTCAAGGAGTATTTTGGAAAAGTCTGGAGAGCTGGGGATAGACAGAAATGAGGTCAGGTTAAGAGATTCACTAAGACATTGTGAATGACAGTCTGGTAGATGAGAGACGACCAAGGAGTCCTAGGCTTCTTTTTTATGGTGACTGATGTAGAGGGTATGGTGAAATTAGGCAGATCATCTTGAGGAGGCTGAGAGTGTTTCATTTCTTTCTTTCTTTTTTTTTTAAATAGTATTTATTTATTTGGTTGCGCCGGGTCTTAGTTGCAGCAGGCAGGCTCCTTAGTTGCGGCTTGCTGGCTCCTTAGTTGCGGCTCGTGGGCTCCTTAGTTGTGGCATGCGAACTCTTAGTTGCCGCATGCATGTGGGATCTAGTTCCCTGACCAGGGATCGAACCCGGGCCCCCTGCATTGAGAGCACAGAGTCTTAACCGCTGCACCACCAGGGAAGTCCCTGAGAGTGCTTCATTTCTACATCACAGCTTTATAAATACTGGAATATATCTATAATGTTTGGAATGTCTCACCAAATCTTACCTTGAAAATAGGCTTTGTGAAAGCCTTTTCCTCTGGAAAAACTTCTGACCACCATTTTAACTATTAATAGTTATGCCAGGGAAATGGTTGTCTCCTGAAATTTTTTAAGAATGTGAATCTCAGACTTCCACTTGGGAAAATGGAATAGATGAACTTTTCCCTATTTCTCTCAGTAAGTATAATTTTAAGACTGTGAGCACTGTATATAAAACAGACATAAGACTGAAACATGGAGAGAAGAAGAAACACTACCCAGGAACCTTGATACCTGAGGGATGACATGGTAATGAGTTCCCAGGATTTTCTTTTGCCTCATATATCCCAGATTAAAGCTGAAGAAGGCAGCAACCCAAAAAGGCCTTTGGGTATGACAGACCAAAAAAAAATCTGCTCTCTCTAGCCAAAGGACTAGGAAAGAAAACTTTTAGATAATAACTGCTCTGCTCCAGCCAAACACCACAGAAAAAACTGTAGCACTACTGTCACCAATGCCAACAAAGACTAGTGGGGAGCCTGGACTTCTATCCTTTTGAGACTGAACAAGGCCTACCAACACCTTATCCAGGGAGGTAAGAGAGAAGGAAGTAATGAGGTGCTCTTTTCCCTCCTCTTGGGTTGGTGTCAGAGGAGGATTAGTGGAGAGTCAGGACTTTCATGACTGCTCACTGGTAGTAAGACCACCCTCATCACAGTTTCAGTGGAGACCATACGGGGAGCCAAAATTTCTACCTCCACCCAGTTGGTCCCTCCCCCTTGGGTGTCAACAGGAACTGAGTGGGGAAACTGGGCATCTATTCCCATAGCAGTAATGAAACCCCCCGGCCCCTCATCCACCAAATGCCTGAGTGGTGTCAGAGAAAGATATATCCTTTCATAAAAGGGTAGGTTTAAATAAGATCTAGACTCTAATAATCTGAAAATGTCCAGATTTCAATTAAAAAAACAAAACAAAACAATTTATCATACCAAGAACCAGGAAGATCTTAAAGTAAATAAAGAAATACAATCAAGAGATGTGATCACCAAGATGACAGAGATGTCAGAATTATTTGACAAAGATTTTAAAGTAGCTATTACATATAAGGAATCTAAAAAAACAGTACTGAAGAACCTAGTGGCAGGGCAGTAATAAAGACACAGATGTAGAGAACAGACTTGAGAACACAGGGAGGGGAGGGGAAGCTGGGACAAAGTGAGAGAGTAGCACTGACAAATATACACTACCAAATGTAAAATAGGTGGCTAGTGGGAAGCTGCTGCATAGGAGAGGGAGATCAGCTCAATGCTCTGTGATGACCTAGAGGGGTGGGATAGGGAGGGTGGAAGGGAGGCTCAAGAGGGAGGGGATATGGGGATACATGTATACCTGTAGCTGATTCACTTTGTTGTACAGCAGAAACTAACATAACATTGTATAGCAATTATACTCCAATAAAGATATTTAAAAAAAAATAAAGTAGCTATCATAAAATTTTTTGAATGAGTAATTCCTAACACTTGAAATATGCAAAAATACAAAGTCTCAACAAATAAATAGAAGACACAGAGAAATGGGAATCAAATGTAAATTTTAAAACTTAAAAATGCATTAACCAAAATAAAAAACTCAGTGGATGAGCTCAGTAGCAGAATGGGGGCTGGGGGAACTCCAGTGAACTGGAAGATAGAACAAAAGAAATTACCCAATCTGAACATAGAAAAAATAGATTAAAGAAAAAAAAGCCTCCCAATGATATAGAAATAAAAGTGAAAATAAACAAATAGGACCTAATCAAACTTACAAGCTTTTGTACAGCAAAGGAAGCCATAAACAAAACAAAAAGACAGCCTACAGAATGGGAGAAAATATTTGCAAATGATGTGGCTGACAAGGGCTTAATTTCCAAACTATACAAACAGCTCATACAGCTCAACAACAAAAAACAAACAACCCAATTGAAAAATGGGCAGAAGACCTAAATAGACATTTCTCCAAAGAAGACATACAGATGGCCAATAGGCACATGAAACGAAACTCAACATCGCTAATTATTGGAGAAGTGCAAATCAAAACTACAATGAGGTACCACCTCACACTGGTCAGGGTCACAGGGTCATCATTAAAGAGTCCACAAATAACAAGTGCTGGAGAGGGTGTAGAGAAAAGGGAACCCTCCTACAGTATTTGTGAGAATGTAAGTTGGTGCAGCCACTGTGGAAAACAGTATGGAAGTTCCTCAAAAAACTAAAAATACATCTAGCATATGATCCAGCAATCCCACTCCTGGGCATATATCTGGATAAAACTACAATTCAAAAAGATACATACACCCCGATATTCATAGCAGCACTATTCACAATAGCCAAGACATGGAAACAACCTAAATGTCCATCAACAAATGAATGGATAAACAAGATGTGTTAAATATATACAATGGAATGCTACTCAGCTATAAAAAAGAATGAAATAATGCCATTTTCAGCAACATGGATGGACTCAGAGATTATCATACTAAGTGAAGTAAGTCAGAAAGAGAAAGCAAATACCATATGATATTACTTATATGTGGAATCTAAAATATGACACAAATGAACCTATTTATGAAACATTAACAGACTCACAGACATAGAGGAAAGACTTGTGGTTGCCAAGGGAGAGGGCAGTAGGGGAGGGATGGATTGGGAGTTCAGGATTAGCAGATGCAAACCATTGTATTTAGAATGGATAAACAACAAGGTCCTACTGTATAACACAAGGAACTACATTCAATATCCTGTGATAAACCATAATGAAAAAGAATTTTTAAAAGAATGTGTGTATATATATATATGTATGTATAACTGAATCACTCTGCTGTACAGTAGAAATTAACAAAACACTGTAAATCAACTACTTCAATAAAAAAAAGAAAAAACTGAACAGAATTTTTAGGGACCTGTGGGACTACAAGAAAAGACCCGCATTTTCATGCCACTGGAGTACTGGGAGGAAAGGAGAGAGGATAAAAAGTACTGTGAGAAATAATGACTTCCCATATACGAAAACTTCCCATATTTGTCAAAGGACATAAACCTGCAGATTCAAAAAACTAGGACAACACCAAACTAGGTAAATCCAAAGCAATCCAAGCCAAGACACATCATAGTTATAAACTTCTGAAAATGAAACACAAGAAAAAACCTTGAAATCAGAGAGAGAAATAACACCTAACCTATAGGAGAAAATGAATTCTAACAACAGTGGATTTCTCATCATAGCCCCCAGAGGCCAGGAGAAAAGTAGCAAATATTTTTCAAGAGTTGAAAGAAATGTCAACCCAGAATCCTATACTCAAAGAAAATATCCTAGAAGAACTAAGGGAAAAGCAAGACATTCTCAGACAAAAGAAAACCAACACAATTTGTGGCCAGCAGATGCCTCCCCACCCCCCCAAAATCCCCAGCTAAACAAATTCTATAAACAGAAAGAAAATGATAAAAACATGGAAACTTGGAATATCAGAAAAGAAGAAAGAACAAGTTAAGCAAAAATATGGGCAGACACATAGGCTTTCCCTCTCCTTGAGTTTTCAAAATTATATGTGCAGGTTGAAGAAAAAATTGTAACACTGATGTTGTTGGAAATATTATTTAAAGAAAATATTTATGACAATTATAAATGGGGTGAGGGTAAAGGTACATGAAAAAAGGTAAGGTTTACATATTTGAAGTGATAAAATGATAACATCTACAGACTGTGATATGTATATATGATGTTATGTATGCATAATGTAATGTAATGCAACCACTACATATGCAAACATATGGACTCAAAAACACTATATATAAGTCAAAATGGAATTCTAAAGAATGTTCAAATAACCCACAGGAATGCAGAAAAAGAAAACAGAGAAATGAAAAAGAGAAAAAACAACAAATAAAATGGCAGTCTTAAGCATATCAACAATTACATGAAATGTAAATGGTCCATCTACACCAATTATTAAGACAGAGATTTGAATGCATTTAAAACATAACCTAACTTTATGCTGTCTTTAAGAAACTCACTTCAAATATAAAAATAGGGTTTCCCTGGTGGCACAGTGGTTGAGAGTCCGCCTGCCGACGCAGGGGACATGGGTTTGTGCCTCGGTCCGGGAAGATCCCACATGCCGCGGAGCGGCTGGGCCCGTGAGCCATGGCCACTGAGCCTGCGCGTCCAGAGCCTGTGCTCCGCAACGGGAGAGGCCACAACAGTGAGAGGCCCGCATACCGGAAAAAAAAAAAAAAAAAAATATATATATATATATATATATATAAAAATATAGGGAGGTTGAAAGTTAAGGGATGGAAAAAATATATCAAGCAAATAATACAAAAGGAAAGCATGATGGTTATATTAACATCAGAAAATGAAAAAGAAAATTATCAGGGACAAAACATAATGAAAGCAGGGTCAAATTACCAAGAAGACAAAACAATCCTAAATGTGTATGTACTAAACAGAGCTATAAAAATGTGAAGGATAAACTTACAGAACTGAAAGGAGAAATAGACAAATCCACAATAGTTGGAGACTTAAACACCCCCCTCTTAACAACTGATAGACCATGGAAGAACTCAACATCACCACCACCAACCACAGAATGTAACTGACATTTATAGAACAATCCACTAAACAACAGCAGAATACACATTCTTTTCAAGTGTCCACAGAATATAAGCCAAGACAGACTATGCCCTGGGCCATAAAGTAAATTACAACAATTTTTTAAAAACTGAAATTACAAAGAGTACTTTCTCTGACCATAATACAATCAAACTAGAAATCAATAACTAAAAGGTAACAAAAAGATGAAAAAATCACTTGAAAACTAAATGATATACTTCTCGATAGAAATTTTATAATACATGGAACTAAATAAAAATTAAAATACAAAATATCAAAGTTTGTGGGTCATAATTAGGAAAAAGAAAAGTCTTAAATCAGTAATCTAAGTTCCTACTTCAAAAAGCTAGAGAAAGTAAAATAAACTCAAAGCAAGCAGAAGAAGATAATAAAGAGCAGAAATCAATGAGACTGAATAAAGAAAAACAGAAGAATCAAAGAAATAAAGATTTCTTTCAAGAGGACAATAAAATTGACAAGTCTGACAAAATAAAAAAGAGAGAAAACACAAATTACCAATATCAGTAATGAAATGGGATATCACTGCAGACCCTGAAGACATCAAAAGGACCATAAGGGAGTACTAAGAACAATCCTACACACATTAATTTGACAATTTAGATGAAATGAACCAATTCTTCAAAAAACTAGCACAACTCATCTTGTATATAACAGATAAACTGAATGGCCATATAATTATTAAGGAAACTGATTTCATAATTCAAAACCCTCTGAAAGAGAAACCTCCAGGCCCAGATGGTTTTGCTGGAAAATTCTACCAAAGGTTTAAAGAAGAATTAACACCAATTCTATACACTCTCTATCAGAAAACAGAAGAGGAGGGAACACATCACAATTCATTTTATGAAAGTAGTATCACCAGTAGTACCAAAAACTACTGTGTCACTAGATAGTGACAAAAAAGAAATCTGTCAGGGAAATAGACATAAACCTCCTTAACAAAATATTAGCAAACAGAACTCAGTGATACATTTAAAAAAATTATATACCATGATTGAGTGGGGTTTATTCCAGGATGCAAAGTTGGTTCAATATTTAAAAATCAATCCATGTAATCTACCACAACAACAGGCTAAAGAAGAAAAATCACATGAGCCTATCTATTGATGTAAAAAAAGTGTCTGACAAGATTCAACGCATATTCATGACAAAATTTTCAGAAAAACAGGGAATTGGAACTTTAACTTGATAAAGAGCACCTACAAAAAATCTACAGCTAACATTATATTTAATGATGAAAGACTGAATTCTTCCCCTCTAAGATCAGGAACAAGGCAAGGATATAGGCTCTCACCACTCTTATGTAACACATGCTGGAAGTTCTAGCCAGTGCAATAAACAAGGAAAGGAAATAACAGACATATAGATTAGAAAGAAAGAAAGAAACTTTCTCCACGATTGTTTACACAGAAAATCTCAAGGAATCTAAAAACAAAAGAACAAAACAAAAAAAACCTTCCAGAAATTTTGAGTTCAGGAAAGTCACAGGATGGAAGATTAACATACAAAAATTGATTGTATTTCTATATGCTGGCAATAAATGCGTGGAAATAAAAATTTTAAATGCAATACCATTTGCACTGCACCCCAAAAAAGAGAAAATAGATATACAGATGTAAATCTAATAAAACAAATCTCGGCAAATATCACAGGTTAGCTGCAAAGATCGAATGAGCAATGTGTAAGTAAACTGCTGGTAAAATGTAAAATATTATAGGATTTGTAAGGTGTATCATATCCATGCCTCCCTTATCTAAGGAAGATGGTGCTTTTCAGCCTGCTGCAGCTCAGTTATCTGGAAAGATATTCAACAATGTCACTCAGGACAGTCTCCTAAGCTGTCCTTATAAATTAACTAAAATATAGGGATTAAGTAAATTAGGCTCCATTACCCAAATTAATTAAGACAGCAGGCTATAGTTTCTCTTTACTCATTGTGGATACCGAGAATTACACTTGAATCAAGGCACAAAATGAAGGAATGTTATCTGCTCCAAGCAAGAATTAGGATTCTATTTATAAAACTGAGATATGACTAAGAATGTTAACTGTGGTGTCTAAGTCATCTCTAAAATGGAATGGTGGGTGATATGAGGATTCTTAATTTTTGAATATTCATTTTTGTCTTTCAATAAGCATTTAATAAAAAATGGTAAGTTTATTTTCTAATTAAGGCTTGTATAATTCAGCAGGCACTTAACTCTAAAATGGAGAAACTGAGTAAACTGTAGACTGTTTTTAGCCTGATACTCACTGAATACAAAATCTTTTACAAATAATATATCTCAATATTAAACACTATCTTGCAATATAAAAACTAGACACTTCAAGTGGTTATCTTCACAGTCATGTATCAACCAAACTACAAATTCATTAATTGTATAATTCTTAAAAATATGTAAATATCCAATAAATGCACAGTTTGCAATAAAAATACACACATTGCCAAACACTGGCTACCATGACTGATGGGGAGCAAAGTACATATGCCATTCAATTATTTAAAAAATAAAGACAAAAATACTTCCTTGTCGGGCTTCCCTGGTGGCGCAGTGGTTGAGAGTCCGCCTGCTGATGCAGGGGACATGGGTTCATGCCCCGGTCCGGGAAGATCCCACATGCCGTGGGGCGGCTGGGCCTGTGAGCCATGGCCGCTGAGCCTGCACAGCCGGAGCCTGTGCTCCGCAATGGGAGAGGCCGCAACAGTGAGAGGCCCGCGTACCGCAAAAAAAAAAAACCCCAAAACAAAAAACTTCCTTGTCAACTATCCCTTACTTTATAGGTATAGCATTCCAGTCACTCAATGGTCTATGCACCATAAATGATGGCAACAGGTTACTGACATAATAAGGACTTTAAAATAATTTCTGGTTATTAAAGACCACAGAGATGAAGTAAATATGATTCTCTCATTACAGAGTTAAAGAATCCTTGTTAGGACTTCCCTGGTGGCGCAGTGGTTAAGAATCCGCCTGCCAATGCAGGCGACATGGGTTCAAGCCCTGATCCGGGAAGATCCCACATGCCACGGAGCAGATAAGCTCGTGCGCCACAACTACTGAGCCTGTGCTCTAGAGCCCATGTGCCGCAACTACTGAGCCCATGAGCAGCAACTACTGAAACCCATGGGCTCTAGGGTCTGCGTGCTGTAACTACTGAGCCCATAAGCAGCAAGCAACTACTGAAACCCATGTGCTCTAGAGCCTGTGGGCCACAACTACTGAGCCTGAGCACCACAACTACTGAAGCCTGCATGTTCTGGAGCCTGCGTGCTGCAACTACTGAGCACGCGAGCAGCAACTACTGAAACCGGTGTGCTCTAGGGCCTGCGTGCTGCAACTACTGAAGCCCGTGTGCCTAGAGCCTGTGCTCTGCAACAAGAGAAGCCACCACAATGAGAAGCTTGAGCACCACAACGAAGAGCAGCCCCCACTCACCACAACTAGAGAAAGCCCACGCACAGCAACAAAGGCCCAACGCAGCCAAAAATAAATAAATAATTTTAAAAAATCCTTGTTAAAAGAGATACTAGTAACTACTACAACCCTTCCACTTTACGGAGAAGGAAAATTGCCACAACCACAGAAATCAATTGAGCAAATAAACAGGAAAGTCACACCTGAATTCAGGTCTCCTGATTCCCAGATTGGTGTTCTTTACCTCTCGGTAATACCAAAAGAGAAACACCTCTGGGAGTAGACATTAAAATGTCTTTTTCGCCATTTTAATTTTCAACTAGACTCAGAAAGTTTATTTGTGGGGCTACTATCCTATGCAGGTTTTATAATATACAACACCAAGGCATATTAAATTTGTAATGGCTGACAAGTAATCATAAAAAAATAAGAAGACATAGAATCCCTTGATTTCTTCTTTCATTAGGGTACAGTACTTACCATTATTTTTGTAAGCATATATTTATCAAGAGAATATTTATTAAACATAAGAGGCAGAAGAAACTCCTGGGAACAGGTTTTGCTAGCTTTTCTTCCATACATACAAAAAGACTGATAGATAAGAATAAATAAGCTACCAGCAAACATTTGCAGCATTAGCAGCATTATTTACAACAGGTACAAAGTGGAAACAACTCAAATGTCCACCAACTGATGAATGGATAAACAAAATTTGTTTGAAAGAAGCCAGTTGCAAAGATCACATATTGTATGATTCCACTGATATGAAGTGTTCAGCACAGGCAAATCCAGAGTCAGAAAGATTAGTGGTTGCCAGTGACTGGAAGGAGTGGGGAATGGGAGTGACTGTTAATGGGCATGGTATTTCTTATGGGGTGATGATAATCTCTAAAATCAGACAGTGGTTAACAGTTGCTCAACTCTGTGAATATACAGTTGACCTTTGAGCAATTCAGGGGGTTAGGGGTGCTGACCCTCTGCACACTGGAAAATCCACATATAACTTTGCAGTTGGCCCTCTACATGCATGGTTCTGCATCTGTGGATTCAACCAACTACAGATTGTGTAGTATTGTAGCACACACTTAGTGAAAAAAATCCGTGTATAAATGAACCCATACAGTTCAAACCCATGTTGTTCAAGGGTCAACTGTACTAAAAAACACTGATTTATACACTTTAAAAGGACGAATTTTAAAACAGGGGAGGGGAGTAAAAGCAAGAAATCTCAGAAAATAAACAGCCATATTTTTGAAGAGTTTCCTAAAACAAAGAAGAGGGAGCAGTAGAGCCATAAATTAGAAAATCTTAAAACTCCCTTTCTAAACGTTTAGAAAAACCAATTTCACAGAAAAATGAGCAATAGAAAAAGAGTAAGGCAAAATCCCATATAAAGTTATTAAATAAAAAATAGAGAGAATAAGGAATAGAATATTTCTACTAATGGTGAAACCTTGCCAAATATGTCCACCATGCACATGCACAAAAAGATGAAAATTACAAGATATGAAAGAACATAAATCAGAATGAAAAAACACTCAAAAAGGAGGTGGTGGAACACAGAAAAGAATCAGACATAAAATAAATCATTTCAAAATGAAGTCAAAGACAGAAGGAACACAAGAGTCACCATACACAGTATCTTATGCTTTAAAAGAAATAAACAATGAAAATAAACTTTTATAGAACAAGAAGAAATGAAGAAAGATGAAAAGGATTCAAGAGAAGGCAACAAACACAGAAGAAAGGCAAAGAACACCCAACATGTGTACAAGAAGAGTCCCCACAAAAAAAAGAAAGCCAAAGCAAAAGAACACAATAAAAAAAAACTATAATTCTAAAGAACTTGCCTAAAATTTTTAAAACTCTGCAATTTCAAATTGAAATAACACACCACATATCTGGGGAAATCAACTCAGAATGACAAACACTAAGACATATTCTCATAAATTATTGAACTTTAAAGGAGAAGAAAACAACCTTTGGACATCCAGATAAAAAGACCAAACGATTGTAATGGAAACAATTCTTATTCCTGACAAAAATGGAGTCACATATTTAAGATACTCAAGGAAAGAAAATGTGAGCCAAAGATTTCATATCTAGCTAATGACTTTCAAATATAAAAAGAGCAGACAGGGCTTCCCTGGTGGAGCAGTGGCTGAGAGTCTGCCCGCCGATGCAGGGGACACAGGTTCGTGCCCCGGTCTGGGAAGATCCCACATGCCGTGGAGCAGCTGGGCCTGTGAGCCATGGCCGCTGAGCCTGCGCATCCGGAGCCTGTGCTCTGCAAGGGAGAGGCCACAACAGCCCGCGTACCGCAAAAAAAAAAAAAAAGAGCAGACAAGCTGTCATCGACATGTAAAAATTGAGGGAATGGATATCGTTCCCATAACTCCTTAAGGAATCTAACAGAGGATAAGCTTTAAACAAGAAAACTGACTGGTGAGACAATATCAACAGACAGGTAGCAAGCATCAAATATTATTTAAATGTAGGGCTGAGACTAAATGAGGCATATAAAGGAGAGTATATAATAGTTATTTATGGAAAAAGTTTTTTTATTTTTATTGGAGTATAGTTGATTTACAATGTTGTGTTACTTTCAGGTGTACAGCAAAGTGAATCAGCTATACATACACATATAACCACTCTTTTTTCAGATTCTTTTCCAATATAGACCATTACAGAGTATTGAGTAGAGTTCCCTGTGCTATACAGCAGGTTCTTATTAGTCATCTATTTTATATATAGTAGTGAATATATGTCAATCTCAATCTCCCAATTTATCCCTTCCCCCCTTATCCCCTAGTAACCTGTTTATGGAAAAAGTTTTATAAACTGCTTTTAGTAACCATATTGTATGGTATTACACTAATGTTATCCCCAGAAGATTCTGTGTAAAACGTGGGAGAAAACAAATTATTAAATGATACTCTATTTCTATGTGTTTCTGAGAGACAGACTTCTCGGAGCAGAATAAAAGAAAAAGCTTTAAGTTAAAAGAGGTTAAGTAATTATCCTCAAGCCCTAAATGTGATTAGGGAGTATCAGCATGAACTCATTAAGGAATTCAATCTTAAAAAATATACAAACACAAATCTACACATATATATTTCTAGTAACTGAAAAGAACTAGAAACAATGACCAACTGGATAGTAAAGAGCACAACTAAAAACTCAGACTTTGGTTTCGAAATTCCATTTCCTACCAAAAGAAATCAGGATTTTTTCTTTGAGAAATAACTAAATTCAGGTCTGTGGCAGGAAGTGTATAAGATGAGCCTATCTTGTCATACCAGTTATCAAGACGTTATCAAAGACTACCAGGGTTGTGTCAAAAAGACCTGAACACCAACTTGAAGATGCTTCTACCAAAGTTGGGAAAATACTCAGATCGAAACACATTAAAAAATGTTTAAATCTGTAAGTTTATAATGATATATATATATATATGTGTGTGTGTATATATATATATATATATATGAAAAATATTGGTCACCTTTGGAGGATCCTAGATTGCCAATTTTTTATTTTGTAAACTGGTAAATAGAAAGAACAAGTATTGAAATAAAACCTCAGTGCTGGTTAACCGAAGAATAAGGAAAAGTTTCTCTTAGGGATGTTAGAATTGAAATAATCCAATTCTGAAATTCCTAATAAAGTAAGGATATAGGCATTATGCATCAATGCCTGCTAATATCACATGAAACAGGCAACGCCAAGTACCACCACCTATATAGGAGTGGTACAGTGGTATAGGTTCAGTTATGCCAAAAATAACATAACTGAATCTAATTAAGCATGTGGATAACTAACAATTTATAGGAAATACAGAGGAACCTGATAAATGACACCATGGAAAATCCAGTCTGTGTGAACATCTACAGGACAAGTGATTTGGTGGTTTCTTCAAACAACAAGGGGGAGTAAAGAGTTGGAGGAAAACTATAAATTAAGAGAAACTTAAAAAAGACATATATTAAAGAGGTAAAACTATAATTTCATTACTTGGATGATAAAAATTATACAGAAAAGTAAGGAAGTGATCACTGTAAAAATTTGGAAGAATGGCTATTCTTGGGAGAGGGGGTCAAGAGAGGATTGTGTTTGGAAGCAGATGGGTATAGAGCATCTGAGGTAGTAAGTTCTAGTCTCCTAATATGAATGGTAGTTACAAGGGGGTCACCTTATAGGAATTCACTAAGCTCTCTATGTATTATATGGTTTTCTGAATTTGTGCTATATTTTAAAATAACAAAGATTAAAAAATAGATTTATAAATTAGAAATCCTTTTAAATTTATTAATCTTTATATTCTTAGATAAATGTACTATAGTTTATGAAAGGATAAGTCAAAAAGTTCTACAATCTCCAGATATGGAGAGAAATCCTTTAATAAGGTTAAAGTATAAATTGAGGGAAAACTAGAGTATATGAAGAGGTGCACTAAGTTGTAGTTTTACTATTGTAAAAACTGTTTCCTCCTCTAATGGTAGCAGCATTTTGCCTTATCTATAAACTTGGGAGTTAGAGAGGAATAAAAATATAATGAGGGTTAACTGGAATCAGGTGATCTTTTAAAACCACAGAATGTTAAAGGCTTTTAATATTTTAAAGTGCAGTCCTATTTAATCAGGAAAATCAAGGCACAAATTTCAAAGAGGTGGAAATTTTGATCTAGGACTTTCTCAGCAAAGGAAATTGATAGATGTAGTCAAGATTTAATTAAAGAGGAAAAAAGAATTTTAGAAAATCATAAAAGCCTTAGCAAGTCTAAATGTAAGTAAAATCTATCAAGTATCATTCCAAAGACAGCATGAAATGATCTAACAGAAATTTGTGTGTTTGGAGGGAGCCCCAAGAACAGCCCCTGTGCTCTCTCCTTTCCTTCTCCCAATTGTATGTAACAGTCATGGGAGGGAGAGCAACTCCTTCAATTTTAACTGTATCTAAAAACTGTTTATGGCAGAGGCTGGCTTTGATCACAACTGTTAACAGAAGAAAAAGTAAAGAGGGGCTAGAACAGAGAAAAAAAGAGAAAAGAATATAATGCATGTATCTTGTTTATGCTTCAGATTCAATATGTGTTAGTTGATAGAAAAGGGAACACGAAATTTTAAATTTCAGATCCAGGGTAATGACAAAATTCCTGGGTTCATATCAATAAGACCTCTTATAAATATTGCTTATGTCACCTTAAATATCTCAAAATATAGTGAATTAGAAAATTAAAGCAGTATTAGACAACCACCATCATGAACTCCTCCTTAGTTGTTTCTTTCCTTCAAAATAAAAATGTTTGTACATTTAAATTTGTCCTTATCTCTACATTCACTTCTCTAATTAGTCTTCATTTTCTTCCCCTGACTTGTTGAGGTTTCTACCCTGTTTATCTCTACTTGACAGAGTTCCCAGCAACTGGAGATAAATAAAATATATCTTTATCAAAGCAGTTTAAGCAGTCACTTCTACGAAGTCTTAAAAAAACACAATGAGTTCTTTCCCTCAAAGAGAAAAGTGGGCTGAAGAGAAAAGTGGGCTGAAGAAACACAAAAGCTTTGCAAGAAGAAAACGCAAAGAGGGACGTGTCCAGCCGTTCCTGAGTTAGTGGCATGATCGTGTTCATCAACAAATGTTTATGGTGTGTTTCTCTGTGCCAGGCAACACAGTTTTACTTCCCTTCCTATCTTCAAACTCCAGCTACTACTAAATGCAATTAAAGTCAAAGTGACCATTTTTTCCAATAGTTAAAAAAACCATCTTCTTCCTCTTCCCATGATTCTGTGAGCCCTTAAAATAAGTAAATCAGCTTTCTAGAAAATGTTATAGGCTCATCCCCAGGATGAGGAACAACTGATTTATGTGGCAATTTACTATCTAGTTCATGTTTCTCTATTGGATGGGATTAATGTGCAAAGGTACCTATGAAAACGTGGTGTCTGAATCCTGTCTGCTTCACATCCCTACAAGAGCAGAGAATCCCACAGCCCAATGCAGACTCCTCTCTCTCAAAGTCTAGACATGAGGGTAAATTAGAAAATCCATTTTGACCTTGGATCCAAGAGATATTCTCCAACTCAGCTTTACCAGTAATTAAACTAGTATTTTAAATCCTATCATATATTGTTCCTTTTTCAATTGGTTTAGAACTTATAGTGTAAAATGATCATCACCAAGCCACAGTACGACCAGAAAATAAGGGAGTCTGGATTAAGATAAATGAGAGATTAAACAAAATGAAACAAAAAGGAACAAAAAATCAAACATGCACACCCACAAACTTCTCTCTCTTTACCATGTCATCTAGATAGCTAGAGGTACCAGGAATTATGAGACTGGGTTTTCCTGTTATCTTATCACAGAGGGCAGGCAGTTTGGTAGTTCAGAATCACAAAAATAATGTAACCTCCACAGGCATCCCCCACCCCCCCCAAAAAATCAGCCAGAAGTTATGATCTTCTCGATCTAATAAATAGCAACATAAAATTTCAAGTAAAAATTTAAAATTATATAAGCGTACCTAATGCCAAAAAACATTATGAAGCAGCTTATAGAGGCATACAAAAAATAAAATTTATATAAACTTAAAATCCTCTCTTGCCCTGGTATAGATACTACAATCCTTTTATAATCATCTCTTTTCACCTACCTTCTACCCCTAGAAGTACTCAAAAGTATCTGGAAATCTCAAAAAAGAGGTTTAAGGTCCTCAAATAATTTAAGAACCTTTTCTACAATGATCCTTAATAAGTCACCTTCTTCTCCATCAAAAGAGCATAATCTATTCAGTCTGTTATTATTTCTGACAGTGGCACCAAAACACACCCCTACTGGAGGCCTATAATCAGCCCCTGACATCCAAGACACAAACATTCCAACATTCTACTTTTCTATTTGACTATTCTCTTTTCTTTGGATTCTAATATCTAAAACTATTTCCTTAAATTATACTTAATCCACCAAATCATTGCTAAAATATCTGCATTAGTGAACTTGCTAAAGTACCTATTTCAGTACTTTTATAACCATATTAACTAAATAATTTTTCAACATATCAAATCCCAAACCTCCTCTTTCCATATAATGTCCTGTTAGTGTTTTATCCTTCTTATATATCTTTGTTATTTATTGAGTTCTGAAGCTATCAGGAAATCTACATGTCCTAGATAGGGGAAATATTTTTCCTCCTTGCCTATATTTGTTCTGTACCATTTCCTCTGAGGTTTCTATTCATTCTTATTACTGCTGGTCTATCTAATCCCACATTGTTTCTCCCAATTCTACTTCTTCCTAGCTGTCCATACATCCAATCTCTTGGAACCAACATGATAACTTTGATGTCAACCTTCATATATTTCTTCAGCTGTCAGTTCTTACAAAAGCTACCATTCCGTGAATATTCCAAACATCATCAGTTAACAACTCTGCTTTAACGTCAATCAATTTCTAATATGAAAACATGCCTGTTTCATCCTACAGATAAGTAAATCCAAAAACCAAAGACAGAAGAAAAAACATAACATACAGAATGTCTGGCATTTGGTTCATTTTAAAGCATTTATTAGTTATCTAACAAAGTTAAAACAATAACCTTCAGTTTCAGGTAAGAAAAATGATAAATTCTCTAATATTAAATGCTACATATCATTTATTCCTTTTAGAATTGCAACCCAATACATACCTCTGTAGAAAATGAGTTTCTTCTGGATTTATCCAAGTAACAGAGAATGAATACACATTATTTTAGTATTAAAAAAAAGACTAAAATGTGCCTTATAGACATCACTGACTCAGTATGCCAAAAGGTAAAAGATTTAACTAACTTGACCATTTGATGAAATTTAAAACTTAGTAAGAGGCTGTAGTTACCTCTTTTTGTAGATGAAGTTTGAAGCAACTGTTTGGCTTTGAGGGAAGTACGAGGCAAATTTTTCAGCCTTTGCGAAGCTGTTGAAAAATAAGGAACTGTAATATTTGCCTGGAAGGACAAGATAAAGACTATAGCTTCTGTAAATCTGAATATTTTAATACAAACTTGAAAATTTATCAAGGAACAGATAAGGTGAGACTATGTTAGAATCCTAGAAGCAGAGGAATCTTAAAGTGATGCTTAGTGCATTAAGTTGGAAAAGAAAGGGAATGGAAATCTTAGTGCAAAGTGCATACTTTCCAAAATTATTTCTTATAGATGAGAAAATCTATAATATGTAAACCAATCAAAATATCAAAGAGAAAACAAACCACCAGCAAACATGCTACAGGATGCAAAGAATACAAAGCTAATAAGTAAAGTGATGAACGCAAGCACACAGTACAGAAAAAAAAATAAACGTAGTACTTGTTCAGTGCAAAAAGCAGACTTTGGCAAAGCAGTTATTGTTAGATGAACTGTCCTAACATGAAATAGTAATCCCCATACTCAAAAAGGAGAAGAAAACTCAGAACCAGGCAGGTCCTCAAGGGAGTAAACAATCTAGTTGCTTTAATATGTTCAACATCATCTTGCTGTAGAATTCAACTAACTGCACTTTAGACTTTGGGTAGCAACATATCTGGACTATGCACACATGCATACGGGGTGGGGAGGGCTGTGTATGTGTTGGGGTTGAGGGATTTGGAAGAATCAGAGCATCTGGTTTTTAAAGTGATCAATGAGGAGTTCTAAGCTTTCTTCGGAACTCCTAATCTATTAACTGCAGCGAAACTCTCATAACCAGCAATTAAGCAGCAGTTCAGAGCCATCTGGAGTTAAGTCTCACTTTGGCTCCAATGAACTGATGATTCCCACATGTACCAGTGCAGTCACCTATTTAAATGGTTCTAAAATGTCATTCTACCCATTTGAAAGTCAGACTTCATATACCTCTAGGATTTATATGCAACGCCCCCAACCTGCCCCCCAAAAGAGATCTCAAACCATAAATCTGGCTAGAGTTTAAACAATCATTGGGTTGATAAATGGATTACTTGATATATCACCAAAAAGAATTCAGGAGAATTTTTCTTTCCCTCTATTGCTTAACCATATCAATGCTGATAGGATTTTCTCACTGTCTAATAGTAAACATTTTTAAAAAGTACCAAATGCATTTGATTTCAATTTCTGTAACACTTACTACAACACATTACTGCTGCTAAATAAGACTGTATGCTAGTTTAAGTTAAATATATTGCCAGGCAGACAAGCAGAAAATTCTCCAAACCTAAAAAATACCAATTTTATAATGCATTACTTCATATCTATCCCACAGAAATATAGGATGCTGTCGTCATTGAATATTCTTCATTTACATATTTATTCATACATGCTTTCAACCATTCATATTTTCATTCATTCACTCATTCATTCATTCCTGCTTTCTTTCATTCTTTCAAGTAATTATCTACTTTATTAGAGGCACTGTTTTAGGAACAATGGATTCAGTAGCCAGCTAGATAGACAAAGTTCCTACTTTCATGTAACTAAGATTTTAGGGAAGGGGAAACACAATAAACAAAGAGTAAAATATATGGCCTGAGACATGGTGATAGCTGCTAAGGAGAATATTAAGTAGGAAAGGGGGACAAGAAGTAGGAGATTTAAGTTGCAATTACAAATAGAGTCATCAGGAAATATTTTCCTGAGATGACATTTGCCCAAAGATCTGAAGGAAGAGAGGAAGTGAGCCATACAGATATCAGGGGAATGCATTCTATATGGAAGGAAAAGCAACAGTAAGGACCTGAGGTAGGAGTGTGCCTGGTATATCTGAAGAACAGAAGTAGGCCATGGTGATTGGAGTGGAGTAAACGAGGGCAAAAGGTAACCAACTGTACATACACTGGCAATCCACAGTATCTATTAACCATTAAAATTTTTTAAACGAGGGTTTAACATATCATCTCTAATCAACTGTCCCGGAAAGATCTTATTTAAATTAATAGCTACAATAACTCCAATGGACCTTATTTAGCCCTCAAGTTTCATGGGTGATGCCACAAGAACAGCATCTACAGACAAGAGAAAACTGTCCAACAGAAAGTCAAAGAATCAGATAGGATCCTGTTTATAGCAAATAGGATCAGGCAGTATACTCTAAATTTGCCTGATACAGATGCAATGAAATGAGTGATTTTCATGAGATACCACAAAGTCAAATAATGTTACTCAAATAAGAACAAAAGCTAAATTTTAATCTGAATTATCAATCATAATTTGATCTGTTTTCTAATGACGAAATCACTTATTTATTTATTTATTTTGTCCGCACAGCTTGCGGGATCTTAGTTCCCCAACCGGGGATCGAACCCAGGCCCCGGCAGTGAAAGCATCAAGTCCTAACCACTGGACCGCCAGAGAAGTCCCCAAAATCACTCTTTAAAGATAAATTATAGTAGTTAAACTGAAAGTCTCCAAATCCTTCTAGAACTTTAATCCATTCTCCACATTGCTACTAGACTGAATTTCTTAAGAAGTAACCCTGATTAAAAGCCTATGATGGCTCGCCATGCTTATAAGATGAAATCTAAACTCCTTAATATGATATTTATTTGATTCACTTATTTTTTTGGCTGCACCACGCGGCTCGTGGGGTCTTAGTTCCCTGACCAGGGATCGAACCTGCACCCTCGGCAATGAAAGCATGCAGTCTTAACCACTGGACCGCCGGGGAATTCCCAACATATTTAAAAGCTACCACAATCTAACCCCTACCTGCATCTCTCATCCTTGGTCACTGCACCAACTAACCATCCTGTGACCCCCACTTTAGTCAAACAAAACCACTATAATCAGGGTGCCATTCTTAAGACTTCATTACTGGTCCCACTGTTTGGAAAACCTATACTTCCTTTATTCGTGTGACAACTCCTCCAGAGTTGGCTGAGATATCTTTCAATACCTTTCCTGAAAACCTCTTCATACTGCTGTGTAATGCCTCTCCTGTTCCCACATCACTTCCTGCCTATCACTTCCTCTTTTGGAGGGCACGAGCTGTCTCTTTCACATTTATATTCCCGGTGCTTGGAACATATACACCCAATAAATACCTGTTGAATAATTAAGAAACACATAAGTGACTGAGTACTGGATAAAATCCAGAGATTCAAACTAAATATTCGAGATCCTCCACAGCTGAGGTCCAATAGAGTGGTTCTCAAACTTAAATATGCCCGAGTCAGCTAAAACACTTCTAAAAAATAGATTCTGGGTCCCCATCCCAGATGTATTCAATCAACATTTCCAGAAGTAAAGGTCAGAAAAACTACATTTATAAAATCTCTTTGTGATAACTGACAACATCATTACACTACTTATCCTTAAGTAGGAGTTCTACAAGTATCTCACTCATTTGTACCTTAGCCAATTACACAGATTTATCATGACTTATTTATTTCAATTTATGTTTCATAATTATATAAAATTCGAATGTAACCTTTTAGTGTTTTGGTTACAAGTGAAATCTGGATGAGAATTCCTTCCCCATGGGCCTAAGTGCAGTCTGGCCTATGTATAAGCTGACAACTGCCCTGGACACTACCTCTTCAGTGAGAGGTCCAGAGTACAATACTGATCCTATACATCTCTTCTCTGGGAGTATACTCTGTATCCTATTCAAATATATTCTTCCATTTAGTTAAATGTAAGCAAGCAAGTGGATAAATGTTACAATGACTTATTTTACCCTTTGTGGTAATTCACAAAGTATTTATAGTTCAGTCTCAAATCATGCTCCAGTAGAGTCATCCAAGAATATTTTCCAAGATGCCTCCTCATTTGCAATTAGGTCAGCATGATGTAATCCAAACAATGATTGGGAGGAAATCAGGAGACTCATGGAGGAGTTGAGAAGAGGGATTAATTTGGCTTGGTTTTGCCACTTTTCTAGTTACTTGACATTCTATGTATAATTTATATGGATCTCTTCTCCCTCTCTATAAAAATGAAAAATGAGATGTTGTGAGCTTCAAATGGGACAATACATGTGAAAGTAAACTCATACTACTTTCTTTAAAACCAGCAGATTGCCTTGGGTTTTCCTCTCTTATTTCTGAACCAGTAATTCCTATATTTTTCTGAAAATTAAACTTTCTACTAAACCTGTGCTCTAGTGGTCTTAGAAAGCAAGCACTAGTCTTTTGAAAAACTGTCCATGAGAAACATTCCTTCCTTTAACTGGAGAATCTGAGAAAGTTACATGTATCCATGACCTCTGCAATGCTCTGGTTTTCTTAAACTTTTTAAGTTACTCACATTTTCCAAATATAAAAGTCAAGAATTGGTAATAGCTACCAAAATGAAAATATATTAGAACTCTCATAATATTCATATTTGAATGCCAACATCCACAATAATGCAGCCATAGCAAATAAGCATATAAAAATAGTGATTGGCATAGTAACAAGGCAAAAGAAGTGTTCCCTTAGGTGGAAGTAAAGCAACCTTGCAAAGTTAGGTTCATGCAGACCAGCAAGTAAGAATCAAAGCTTTACCACTTAAGAGCTGGAAAAATACTTAAAAGAAAACAAAATGCAGAAAATATATAAATTTGGTTTATATAAAATATTTAAAATGCTAATTTATGTATAAAACTTGCCATTGTAATATCTGTACATAATTATATATCAATATAAAAAGGCTATTATGAAAACAGTACACCTATATACACACACTAGTTAAAACACACATATATATTATGTATCAAAGATATACGTAAAAATTTCAGAAAAAAAGGTAACATTTTATTTTGCTTCATAATGTATTAACTTTAAACAAAACGTTTTCAATTTTTTTTTCTTTTTTTTTTGGCCGTGCTGCATGGCTTCCGTTACCTTAGTTCCCCAGCCAGGGATTGATCCTGGGGCCATGGCAGTGAAAGCCCAAGTCCTAACTACTGGACCTCCAAGGAATTCCCAAGTTTTAAATATTTTTATGAAATAAACTTTATTAAATTTTAAACCTGCCAATATTCTGGATTTACTACTTTCCAAATACATTTTTGTGAGTAGTGTGATTCTATACTAAAATAAATATTTGTGACATTTTCATCATAAATAAGCTTCACTACAGCTACATATATAAAAATAAACAAGTATATGCAATTTTTAAAAAAGGATGGTACCTTACTTTTTCTTCTGCCTATACATCATTCAAATATTGAAATACACGACTATGAAACAGTATACATATATCCCACTTAAAAGTAAATTAGTGATTAGAATCTCATTATGTTTCTTTACGTATTTTCCTTAATTATCAACTTCTGGGGAAAAAGAAAAAACAATTCACCTAAAGGAAAAGAAAATTCTAGGGAATCAGCAGTTGATTATACAACGGTAATTCTACCACTAAAGAAGGTGAGTAGTTATCATAAAGTTTAAGATAAGGTCAATATATTCTTCTTTTATTAACATTTTTATCCTAGGTTCTCAATCTTTTATTGTTCCTTCTCTTTTGGTAAAGAGTTATTTTTCATTTCCATACAGCTTTAAGATGCTAGAATAGTTTAAACACACAAACAGCATGTATGAGGGCATGAGGGAACAAATCTGAGTAAAGAGTTGGTACTGACAATAATGGAATGAGGTAAAAAGGATATAGATATAGCTGGTTTCATCAAAGAGCTGGGAAGCTGTCTGAAAATATGTCATGGAAAGATTTGAGAAATTCAGAATTTAACAATTCAAACTAAGTATTAAAGCACCTCTGAAAGCCGAGTGAAAATGGTGTTTTGGATTATCTGTGCATAGACTGTAAAAGTGTAGCTTATAATATACATGAGTTTTGTTACTTAATATTCTTAACAATATAAAAGTTTCTTTCCCGTTGTATTAACACTATGGATTGCTCTTCCCAAGGGGGAAGAAAACCCCAGAAACAGGATATTATTAAACCAAATTAACTTAATTTTCAGGTTTAAAGGCACAAAAACCTATCACTCACCACTTCAGTAATAACTTAGAGTTCAAACTGTATCTTTACTTTCATTTTTTAAATTTTGTGAATCTCTATTTTCTACACCATTTATGAGTACCATATGAGTACCATAACGACACTTTTTTTTTTTTTTTTTTTTTTTTGCGGTACACGGGCCTCTCACTGCTGTGGCCTCTCCCATCGCGGAGCACAGGCTCCAGACGCGCAGGCTCAGCGGCCACAGCTCATGGGCCCAGCCGCTCCGCGGCATGTGGGACCTTCCCAGACCGGGGCACAAACCAGTGTCCCCTGCATCGGCAGGCGGACTCTCAACCACTGCGCCACCAGGGAAGCCCCACAACGACACTCTTAAACACATAGTTCACATGGTCTGTATGTTTAAAATTTAATGTGGTATAAAAACATGTTTTTGCACACCTCCATCTAAAAAAACGAGGTACCCAAATCTCTAGGTATCAGTTTTCTACAATGCCTTAAATTTTAGAGTTTATCTTAGAAAGAAAAAGAAATAATATTTCTGGATAATTTTTATGTCTTAGTACTAAACCACTGATGTGACAAATCTCTCTAAATGGGCTTCGGCTTTCAATCAGGATCAACATGGGTCTGAATCCTAACTTGCTACTTATAAGCTGTATGGTATGATCATAGATAACTTATGTAACCTTTCAAAACTTCAATTTCCTAATTTGTAAAATGTGTTAGTAATTGAACCTACTTCATAGAATTGTTCAGAGGATTAAACAGAATTATGAATGTTTGGTACTGTACAATGTGAGTTCTATAATATAAATAATATCATATGCAATTTGTAAATGAGGAAAATTTATCAATACATCACAAAAGTCATTTTGGTTCAAATGTATTTTTTTTCTGGACTGTGGATTTTTGAGCCACCAAGTAACAGCAGCTTAATACAAACTACACAAAGTCAGCTAAACACAACAGAGCCAAGGAAGAGTGCAAGGGGATTTAAAAAGAGTTGAATGCTTTCAAAGTTGGGTTACTCAATACACAAGTTATAAATGGACAATCAATAACCTCATGTTTGTATCACTTCTTTGTCACAGCTTTGAGGAAATGAAGGAACACATCACAGTGACCACTTCAAGCACTGACAGTAAACATGCTACAAAGGAACTGAATGAATCAAACTACAAAACTGATGTGAACTGTGGGATAGAAGGCATGCATATTGAGCATTTCTAAGATTGTAGAAATAACTGATAGTTGTTTAAAACTGGTTTGACTGCATGCTCATATCTACCCTACTTAATACGCAACAGTTTTTGGAAAGTGTTCAATTCTGTTTTAGTCACTCTATAAAGTACAGAGTGCCATCTACTCCCACATCACTTCTTGGCTCAGTTTGGCCACTTTGTCTTAGAAGTTCCTTCTGCATGATTATCTAATCTTTGTTTATGTTGCATATGTCTCCTTAATTCAATAGCCTCAACATTCCTTTCCATCAGGTTACCTTCAACTTTTTTAAAAAATGAAATTCTACATTTGCTGGAGTATTTATTTTATTTATTAAGAATTTAATATGCCTTTAACTGTGCTATTATTTTTATGGGATCATTATTGTTTTTATTAATGTTCTAGTAAGAAATCTCCTTGGGTTTTAAGTGGTCTGCTTCAGGACTATTTCCCCCCAAAATCCTGTCATTTTTAATGTGCAGTATTGCAGAATATAAGATTTTTAAGGCATATATATTTATATATTAAACAGCTAGAACTTGCTTATTTTAGAATTCTAGAGAGACCACAGTTTCATACAGATTTAAGTATTGATGCAATTGGGTATTTTATAGGGACAAATTTTAAATTTTAATATAGATCATCTTATAGCAATTGATAATCACTACATTTTACTATAGTTTAATACAGCTATTCAGCACAAAATTAAAATCTATAATTTTCATTTATCTTTAAATAACTGATACATAAAAGATACTTACTGGCTGAAGCCTGAGGTTGCATGCGAGGTATTCCTCCATTTGGCACTTGAAAATTTGAGTCACTTCTGCTGCTTTTCACTGAGTCAACTTGTGTATTAGATGTTCGGGACAGGTTTGGAAGACTGCGTCTTAGTTTTTCTATGACAACAGAAATTTAATTAAAAGAAAAAAATCAAAACATTCTTTCCGATGGAGAAAATTAAAATGTTAATTAACATTCAAAAATCAAATTCTTGGGCCTCCCTGTGGTGCAGTGGTTAAGAATTCGCCTGCCAATGCAGGGAACACAGGTTTGAGCCCTGGTCTGGGAAGATCCCACATGCCATTGAGCAACTAAGCCCGTGCCCCACAACTACTGAGCCTGTGCTCTAGAGCCTGCAAGCCACAACTACTGAGCCCGTGCACCTAAAGCCCGTGCTCTGCAACAAGAGAAGCCACCGCAATGAGAAGCCCGAGCAGTGCAACGAAGAGTAGTCCCTGCTTGCCGCAACTAGAGAAAGCCCGCCTAGAGCAACACAAAGACCCAACACAGCCAAAACTAAAAATTAAATAAAATAAATTAATTAAAAAAAATAAAATTCTTTAAGTGTTCTGCATATTTTAGAAGAGCTAACAGGAAGTACACGTCTTATAAAAATAAACAATACAGTTTCTATAAATGGGTAGAATTGTTAAAAAGAACCATAAATTACTTAAAATCTATACACAGGGACTTCCCTGGTGGCTCAGTGGTTAAGAATCCGCCTGCCAATGCAGGAGACATGGGTTTGATTCCCTGGTCCGGGAAGATCCCACATGCCACAGAGCAACTAAGCCCGTGCACCACAACTACTGAGTCTGCGCTCTAGAGCCCTCGAGTCACAACTACTGAGCCCACATGCTGCAAGTACTGAGGCCCGCGTGCCTAGAGCCCATGCTCCGCAACAAGAGAAGCCACCACAATGAGGAGCACGCACACTGCAACGAAGAGCAGCCCCCGCTCACCACAACTAGAGAAAGTTTGCGCGGAGCAACAAAGATCCAATGCAGCCAAATATAAATTAAAAAAAAAAAATCTATACACAGATCACTTCATGAGTATAACAAATCAAAACTAACATAATCAAGTAAAATTAAATTCACTTCTTCCTTTATTTTTGCATTGACTCAGTATTTTTTAAATAAATTTATTAATTTTATTGTATTTATTTTTGGCTGCGTTGGGTCTTCACTGCTGCGCATGGGCTTTCTCTAGTTGCAGCGAGCAAGGGCTACTCTTCCTTGCAGTGCACAGGCTTCTCATTGCGGTGGATCCTCCTGTCATGGAGCACGGGCTCTAGGCTCGCGGGCTTCAGTAGCTGTGGCTCGCAGGCTCAGTAGTTGTGGCTCGGGGACTCTAGAGCACAGGCTCAGTAGTTGTGGCGCACGGGCTTAGTTGCTCCATGGCATGTGAGATCTTCCCAGACCAGGGCTCAAACCCATGTCCCCTCCATTGGCAGGCGGATTCTTAACCACTGTGCCACCACGGAAGTCCCTGACTCAGTATTAATAAAACAATAAACTGTCTCAATTCTTGATCTACTTTCTAAAATACAGAATCTTGATAAAAACTGTTACTTTCATACTGAAATATGAAGGACAAATTTTTTCCAGACATTATAGTTACCTTCATTTTTAACACTTGTGGTCTGTAAATCTGTGGGATGGCCTTGAAGGGAAAGGCGAGGTTGCTGTAAGCGGCTAATCATAGGCTGTGGGGACACTCTACTATATTCTATTCCCCGAGCAGGAGATCGAGAACGAGGTGAATTTCGGGGTGACTGCTTAGGTGATGGTCGAGGTGAATTGCGTGGTGATGGTGAAAACCTGTTAACAGCAGGGTATACTGCATGATGCATATTGTCATCTTCATCATCTAAACTTTGTGCATCAAGTTCCTGATCACTAAAAGTACCCCGTCTTGTAGAATTGCAAGATGAACCAGAACTGCGCCGAGACGCGGTGGCTGCATATTCTTGCCGGAGACCTGACAATAATGAATGTATTATTTTATTTCTTCAGTTTTATTTTTAAACATTTAAATATTTTTAAGGTTTAAAAGCAAAAGATTATCATTGAGAAATTCAAATAGGGTATAACGTGTAAAGGAAAACTCCCTTTCACTTGATTCACCTTAGACTTTCCCACACATAAGGATGCATATACCACATCTAAAAGGCTCTTTTTAAATTAAATGAAATTCGTAAACTTTTGCCCAATTTCAACATTTCTTCTTGAATCCGAAATCTATATTAAAAATAGAACCATAAATTTAAAAATATTTCTACTCCAAAAGACAGTAATCCAAATTTGAGATTAACATTAAAGGAATACTGAAGGAAAACAATTACTGCCCAACCAGTGTAAAGAATACATCAGGAGTAAATATACTCCCTGGATACTGAATCCTTGCTTAATCTTACTCAAGAAGATGATGAAGGAAACTTCTATCCCACTCTTAGGAATTCAATACTTGGGCACAAACATAATTTCAGTTGTTTAATAACCTAAGAGACTTCAATAAAACAAGATAAATTCTAAGCCATCACGTAAGAATTTTCAAAGGAGTCAGTCCCTTAATTATCTTGATACCTCCAGAAATACCCAAGCAACCTTAGGAGCCCTTCAAATAGAATAAAACCTTCTAGAATAAAAACAAATGTTGATAGATATGCAACGAGAAAAAAAATTACAATTGAAAAAACATATGGAACTTAGATAACATTTTGAGGAAGTCCTGCTAACTATTGGCAGTTTAGCCCAAAAGATCTGTTCCAGAGGAGTATCAAACTTTTAAGTTATATATTCATTCACAGAAAGTGATTATCAACATGGTTCCCCAAAGTAGTGGATGAGAATCACACCAGGGTACCTGTAAAACTAGATTCCTAGGGCCCGTCTAGCCCTTTGGGCAGGTTTGGGGACCACTGTAGTAACCAACAAATTACTTAGGGTCATGTTATAGCAAACATGGCACTAAAGTCACCTAGCAAAAGACAACAGACCAGTGAGAAGAGCGGTGTTTTAAAAAAGAAAAATCCAGATCCCAATGCAGGTTCTCCATTAACAAGGGGGTCTTAGGGAAGTCAAAACCACTATGGGATTGTGTGTTTCTCATTTTAAAAATGAGGGAGCTTAACCAGGCAAAAGCCCAAATCTGTTACTCTTCATTTTTGTTACCAAAGAACGGGAGAAACAATGTTGTAAAAAGGAAAATCATTCTCTCTTTAAAAAAAAAAAAAAAAAAAAAAAAAGCTGGTGTTTTCAAGGAGGTATCACACACCTTTTCAGCATTTTTTGTTTTATTTTTTTTTTAATTCACCAGGAAAAGAAATATTTGTGCATGTGAATAGCTTAGAAAGGATTTTTAAAGTAAGCCTAAAATTTCTATTATGCATTACCAACACACAATATGAAAACTACAGCAAATAGCTGCTTGAATTTCTAACAAAATACTGCAGTCTAAAAAGTCAGGATTCAAAGAAGAAATGAGTGAGTTTATTCTAACTGGTAGTTACACAGCATTCTTTATTCTTTTTTCACATCCATGATAATAAGTAACCCCTCACTAGCTGACAATACCATATTCCCAGTGAGGAGTTATATATACAAAGTTACAGAATAAAAGGGTAAAATGTTATTAGTTTCTAGGGCTAAAGATAGATAAAACAAGCATCAAACCTTTCTATCTCTAAGGGAAGATGTGTGAAAATGAGACAAGAATTAGCAGAGTGAGAAACATTGCAGTTTCTTAATAAATGTTATAGCTTGATAAAACTTACTACATATTTACATAAAAGAAAGGACCTAAACAGAAAATTTTTGAACTGAACTATAACATTGCTCCATTACCTCAGCCAACTGTCAACTCTGAAATCTGTGTTTCAAGGATCTTTTCATTATGAAGGTTAGAGAGACTGCTTCCTTCACAGTTAAGCCTATGGCATCATACAATAAAATATACAGGCAAGAATAATACTATCACCAACATCTTACATTCAGATGAGAGTCAGGGCACTAATGAGCCTTTGAAATAGTATGAAAAAACTTGTGCGTATGCATATTTTGGGAGTGACAGGGGACAACACTTTTATCAGATTCTCAAAGGTATATGTGACCTAAAAAGTTGCAAGGACCACTTTGCAAAGCAACATCACATGCTTCATTTAACTTAATGTCACAATTCCGATTTTCCCATGAAGGTCTTTTTTACAGACTACACCAAACATTCTAAGAAAGATGAAATTTGCCCCCAAGGAGAAAAAAACTGATTTCGGGGGTGTGAAAAAAATCTTAGATATCATAATAGTTTGTGGCCCTTATAGTACATAAAGAGATATACAGTATATCAATGGTATTAAAATTTAACGGGAGTGGGGGTGGGTAAAAAAAAGTCTAAATCAGCTCCTTGGGGAGGCATTAATGAAAGAACAGTTGAGAAACTCTGGTCTATGCTAAGAAAACACAGAGCAACCGAGTAATAACTACAGAGTTACAGTGTAGAGTAACATGCAGGGTATGATTACCAGTCACAGAAGCAGAGCATAGCCTGTTTTTCTTTGCTCCTCACACAGCAAATTGCTCTACATACTATGGACTCTAAAAACAAGTTAATGAACAAACCAGTCCACTTGAAAAAGCCTCTGAAATTTCAACATTTCTATTCTTACTACATTATTATTCCACAACACTTTGACATATTTAATAACAACAAAATTGTACAGTAATGAAAGACCACAACTTTAACAATTAAAATACTTACTTTCTTCCTGCATCCGAGCTAGAATCTGCACATCAGTTACATCATTTAGCTTATAATTGGATCCAATTGAATCTTCATCTAATTCTGAAGCACTTAATTCACTGTCTATAGAGGATTGAGGACTGAGTGGAGGATTTCTGTCTGACGAACTTTTCAAATTACCTTAAAAAAGAAAATGATTCAAACTTCAGTGAAACAAAAATTGAATAAACATCTGTTGCAATTAACTTGATATTATATCTTTGGATTAAGTTCATTGTTATTCTGTCTTTTCTGTTTATAAAATTCCCAAATGTTAAAATTAAAAATTGACCTGATTAAGTATAAAGAGGGCTACAGAGACTCCTTCATATATAATGACAAATACAAAACACATTTTCTTATAGCTATAACTTATCTATATTCTTATGAAACAATTAAGTTTTCAAAACAGTACCTGGCAAGTAGTTAATGTTCAATAATACATGCTAGAGGATTTCAACTTTTACAAGGTAGCCAATGAAACTACTCTATAAATAGATGAATTTAAGATGTGTTTTCTCCTCCCAAATTCAGTCACTAGCAAATACCACTATCTTTTCCCTTGAATAAAAGCACCTACTTCTCCTAAACAAGAAAGCTATAATTTGAGGAAAATCAGGACTCCTTAGAGATTTAGGAACAAACCAAAAAAAGAATACTAAGCTCATTTCTCCTACAGTATGCCATGTTTACAAAATTCCTTCGCTAAACTAGTAATGGGGATCCAAGGAGTTCTCTGAAATTTACTAGTGAAGCATAAAGATGGGATGAAGAAAATGACTGGATGAAAAAACTCATTTTATCACTGTAAACCAAAAGGGGGATACAAGACAGGTCAGAGGAATAAAGGATATACATATCCAAAAGATTCTAATTTGTTTCTAAGGAAATGCTTTCATCAGATCATCAACTTCTAATGAAGAATTTAAAAAATTCCAAGACTGTCACTAATATTTCTAATACAGATTTGAAACTTGTTTTCCAGAATTCTTCACCATAAGAGTCAGCTCCAACACGAATGGCACATAAAAAGAGCAAGAAGAATACGAAACAGTTTATGTTATCAAGAAGAGCATAGTGCACATGATAGGAAAAGTACTATAAGGTCAGTCTCAAATAGTGCCTGAATAAAATTCTTTATATTAAACAAATACGGCAGATCAACCTTTTTAGTACAACAGTCATGGGTGAAATAAGGAGCAAGTAACAACCTATGTACAGAACAAACTTCAGGGTCAATAAGTGATGAGACTAGGGAGTATACAAGTCAAAAGTTTGAGGTGGTTAATAATACTTTAATTTTTAAGGAAGTTATGATAATTAATCATACCAAGAGCAGTAATAAGAGTAACTGAATGGGTGAAATCTAAAGAACAGTAAGCTACAAAATAACAGTCTCAGTCACAGAACCACAGCAGAACATTCTTCTCTCAATTATAGCAATCTATCCCTCTCCCATATCATTTAGAGCTCTAAACACCCTCTTGGCACATTCACATACAGCCTTGTACTATTATTTAACTACAGTATCAAAGCTTATTAAAACTCCTATTAGAAGAGTTTAACTCTGTAGCTTTTACAACCTAAGCAAGCTACTCAGTAAGCATCTATTGGTTAAAAGAATAAAGCCTGTGACGCTATTTTATCAAGCCACATTAAAAAACTTTTACACACATGCTAAAGAAAATTTTATGAATGTAACTTGGCTTATCGGTATCACAGGAGCCTAGTATCGTACTACCTGGTGCTAAGTAGCACCTCAATGATATCTTCTCTAACCAGTTGGAGGTTTCATAAATAAAGGAACTTGAACTACTGATGAGTAAGTTATTTTCTGAGGCAGGGCAGTAAGTTAAAAACCATTTCTTAATTACTCCATTTCGTTTCTCCTTACCTGAATTTCCAGGAAGTATTAGCTGTTTGACTATAGGAGGTCGCACTGGGGTTGAGGACGGAGAATTGAAACCACTGCTGTATGGGCTACTGGCATTTGGACTGTAAGGACTTGTGTAACTGATGGAGTTGAAAGGATTATTATACAAATTCTGCCTCTTGAGAGCTGCATTAATGACAAGGGGAAAAATCAAATTGAAGAAAAGGCTAATAACATCGCAAAAATTTTCCTACTGGGGGACTGCCCTGGTGGCGGAGCGGTTAAGAATCTGCCTGCCAATGCAGGGGACAAGGGTTCGAGCCCTGGTCCAGGAAGATCCCACATGCTGCGGAGCAACCAAGCCCGTGCGCCACAACTACTGAGCCTGTGCTCTAGAGCCTGTGAGCCACAACTACTGAGCCCATGTGCCACAACTACTGAAGCCCATGCACCTAGAGCCCATGCTCTGCAACAAGAGAAGCCACTGCAATGAGAAGCCCGCGCACCGCAATGAAGAGTAGGCCCCACTCGCTCCAACTAGAGAAAGCCCGCGCGCAGCAATGAAGACCCAACGCAGCCAAAAATAAAAAATATAAATAAAAATAAATTTATTAAAAAAAAATTTTCCAATTAGGAAATTCAGTAAGTCATTATCTCAGTTTAAACAAAGAAACGTTTCTATAGTAGTAGAGAGAAATATATCACATTAATAATCCCAACAAAATATTTCCACTATCTTAAATTTTTTTATGCAAATAAAACAGGAGCCACACCAAACAGAAATAATACTATAGGAAGAATATCTCCTCAACAAATTATTAGCTACTAAATTAAGTTACTTCTATCTTGTTGGAAAGTTTATTCCAACTGTATCAACCTTGAATGGCCTTTAAAAATAAAATGAATATAGGGGCTTCCCTGGTGGCGCAGTGGTTGGGAGTCCGCCTGCCGATGCAGGGGACACGGGTTCGTGCCCCGGTCTGGGAGGATCCCGCATGCCGTGGAGCGGCTGGGCCCGTGGGCCATGGCCGCTGGGCCTGCGCGTCCAGAGCCTGTGCTCTGCAACAGGATAGGCCACGGCAGTGAGAGGCCCACGTACCACAAAAAAAATAATAATAAAAAATAAATAAATAAAATGAATATAAAAGCATATTTGTGTTGTCTCATTTTTCTATAACAAATACACATTGCTAATAACAACAAAAAACTATGAAATAATGAGTTTTAAAAACAGTCTTTCCAAAGTTTGGATTTTTGAAAAAATAAAGCAATACTGACTATTATTTAGGCCAGATTAAGGTCAAACATACAAGAATTCTTTTTATAAAAAGACCCCCCCCGCCCCATTTTCTGGGCCAAGGAGAATACTTCTGCCAAAAAAGGGGAAAAATTTGTGCTATGCATATAAAATTATAAAAATAGTATGAAAGTAGGGCTAAGATATCAATTATATACAAGAAAAATTAATACTTAAAATATTTTTCTTTTCTTCACCCTATTCTAAAATCTACAGCTTATTCATATTTATGACCATCACCAAAGTACTATGCAGAATAAATACACAAATGTGACATGGTACATCTTCTCAAGAGGCCTAAAGCCAAGTAGTGCAGGCAGAAAAAACAGCGATTTCAAGGCAAAATGAAATGAGTACTATCATAAAGGCGCAAAGAGGCTAATGGAAATGATGAGATAGGAGTAATTCATTACAACTGAGAGAAAGTAGGTAGTAAGGCTTTTTGGAAGGAAAGGCACTGGAGCAGTCTTGAGAGGATAATTTGGTAGGACACTGGAAGTGGGGAAAGTATATGTTTTCATCTGTTTATAACATAAACTAAAGCCATGTCTTGCAAATGCATAGTGTGTCCAGGGAATAACAGTGAGTAATCTAGAAAGGTAAAGTTCATGGTGAGGGACAAAACAGGAAAAACCAGCTGGGGCCAGGTCACAGGAGGCCTGGAATACTATGCTCAGGAGTCTGGAATTTGTTCAGTAGCAGTGATAACACCATCAGGGACTTTTAAGCAAGAGTAACATGATCCAATCAGCTTAAGGAAAAAAAAACTGATGGAAATTCTAATGTTAAATAGATTAGACTGAACTAGGCAATAAAAGTGGCCAAAAAAAAAAAAAAAAAGGAAGAAAAGGATAAATATTAAAAACCGGTAAGGATTACTAAAGGGAAAAAACAATAAGATGGTTCTGAAGTTTCTGGTTTGCCTATAAGCAGAGCACTGGTTTTGGGAGGAGGAACACGTTTTCTGTTTAGTTTTTCTGTTTAGTTGGATAGTGTGGTAAGTTGGTCAGTATAGTTTTCTACATATTCACCATGAGACACCACGAAACATATTTAGTATGTAGTACGTAGCATGATCTCAATATATCAACCTGAGCAGAAATAGGGGTGTTCATTCCTTCCTATCTCTTTACTCTTCTATTTCCTTTGAAGCGCAGTCTCTCTTTATTTGGTTATTTAACCACTAGCATTTCAAGTTCTCAACTCTTTTATCTTCTCACTCTAAACCATATTCTTCTTCTTGAGAAATTTCATTCATACTCACAACATTAGTTATTATCTCTATTCCCCCAAATATCCATTATTTATATCTCCAGGCATAAGTTTCCATGAGCTTCAGTCCCATATATGCTGCCCATTTAATGTCTCCCCTGAGGGTATGGCAAATGCACCCCAGAGCCAACAAGTCCAAATCCAAATTCTTTATTTTCGAGCTAAAACAAATTCTCTTCCTGGGGTCTCTATCTCAGAATGATAACAACATTCATCCTATTACACAAGCTGGAAACCTAGAAATCACTGCTGATACTTTCTTCTCCCTCATTTCCTCATATTTGGTTCATTCCTTTTTCCTTTCACACCTTTTCATCTCCACTACGACCCTTTCCCCCCAACACACACTACCCAGCTATCATCATCAACCCTCCTCAAAAGCATCCTACGGTTCACTTTTGGCCCTCTCCAATCTACTCTCCATACTACAGCTAAGCATGTCCTCATCAACGTGCAAATCCTCTCATTTCTTCTTCCTGCCAACACATACCATACCCTTGAATAAAACCCTTCAGTATCTTCCCATTGCTTTTAGAATATTAGAATAAAGTCCAAAACCTTTAACATGGTCTCTAAGGCCTTGCAGAGTCTGGCTCCTACATATTGTTCTGACCTCATGTCCAGTTCCTCATGTAGGCCAGGCTCCCTCCCATATGCTCCCACAGGCCTCCCACAGAGCCTTTGCACACGCTGTTCTCACCACCTGGAACACTCTACTCCCTCTGTCGCCTTCCCCTTTAGCCCACTTAAATTTTCCTGAATCTTTAGGACTCAGGCCAAACATTACTTCCTGAAGTAAAATTCTAATTTCTCCAAGCTCAAAGCACTGTAGATCATTCTTTTATTACATATCACCAGTTATAAAAATTATTTTATTAACATATTTCCCCTACTAGATGATAAACTCCATGAGTGCAAGTACAGTGTTAGTCTTTCTTCATCATGTATCTGCTACCCTTTCCCCAATGCCTGATACATAACAGACTCTCAAAAAATATTGAATATATGCATAAATAAAGGAGATTAGTTTGAATAAAGATGATACTGGATATAGTATGAATGGATGAAATCATCAAAACAGAGAGAAATGGGGCAAAAGAGAGACCTGGGTAGATGGGGCGGGGGTGGGGGGAAGGCAGGAGGAATGGGAAGTTTAATGGGTACAGAATTTTAGTATGGGATAACAAAAAAGTTCTGGAGATAGACAGTGGTGATGGCAATGTGAATGTACTTAATGCCACTAAACTGTATGAACTGTATATTTAAAAATGGTGAAAGTGGGAAATTTTATGCTATATAAATATTACCCCCCCCCAAAACACACACAAAAAGAGGGGCAGAGAAGGGAGAAGCTTTAAAGAAGACTGAAAAGAAAACGGGAGGGAGAATAAGGGTAAAAAAGATAATGCGCTATCAAAAAAACAAGAGAAGAATATCTTAGGAACACATGCTGGTACACTAAAGAGAAGCTGAGTATGATGGTGTAGAAATGGCTGTGCTAGAATATAATAGCTAAGTTCCTAGGAAGCTTTGCCTTATCAAACAAATACATTCAAAAAACAATCTTCCCTTTAACTTGGGAAAAGAGAGGTTTAGGACTATAAGGTTCAAACTTGTAACAGCCAAATTATTTTTCTTTAAATATATACAGCTATAGCTATTGCTCTGTGCATACAGCTATAAAATCTAAACACTGTTAAGCAGATCCAGTACTTGATTACACCTAGTTTTGGTTCAAGAGTAACAGCTTTTCTTACATGCTCCTACTATCTTTAATACCTTTGTTATAATAAAGCAAAAAGCTACTCACTCCAATTGCTACTTTTGAAGTGCAACAGCTTTGGTTTTCTCCCCTATGTCCATCCCATACATTATTTTCTTATAATAACCACTGCTCCTGCCAAACAAACTACACTTTGCTATATGACAGTTTAACTGTGTAAGCTCCCCGCTGCCTCCCCTGACCATTTGCAGCTTACACTCTAAAAAAGAGCACGTACCTCAATAATAAAGCCAAAAAAAAAGCAATTTTAAGGACATGGCTGCCAAGTAAACACAAAGCAAAAAACAAAACTCTATTTAGGATTTGTAATCATGCATCAATCTTTTACTACGTGAGTATTCCAGGAAACTGATTCTTTTTTTTTTTTTTTTTTGGCCTCACTGCGAGGCTTGCAGGATCTTAGTTCCCTGATCAGGGACTGAACCAGGGCCCCAGCACTGAAAGCATTGAGTACCATCCACCAGACCCCCAGGGAATTCCCAGAAACTGATTTTTTAAAAAAAAATTTTTTTTTGAAACATGTTTAAAAGATTGAGAGTAATTCCAAGAAAGAGTCAATAATATTTTTCCTACATTTCTAACACACTGGCATGCTACATTAAATGCCATAAAGAGTGACACATACATTTTGTCAGCTTTGTGAATGCTATTAAACAATAGAACATAAAAGCAGTTTAACTTAAAATGCCAAGTTAAAAAAAAAAAAAAAAGAGGGGAAATGAATACATTTACTAAGCACTACCATGAGCCAGAAAAACATGCTGGGCTCTTTCAACATTATCATTTAATCCTTAAATAACACTTACAGGGTTCATCATGCTTGTAAGAAAACTGAGCTTATAGGAGTTAAATAATTCGCAGAGCCACATAGCAACTAAGTGACAGAGTGAGAATGAGGGCTCTTTGGTTCTCAACCTGTATCTTTCTACCACATCAGAATTTCCCTGAGGCTGGTGAGATGATTTTAGATGATATCAGACAAAACATTTTTTAAAAATAATTATTTCTTTTAGCTTGCATCAGAAAAAACCTTATTACATAAAATCCATTATTTCATGGATATTTTTTAGGATGAAGCTAAATAAAAATACGGAGATTTTTTTTAAAAGCTATTAAGAAAATAACAGAACAGGGTTATGTGCATATGGCAAAAACTCACAATGGCATGCACAATGTGATTTGGAAAACACCCCCCAAGCAAAGAACTGCCTTCCTAAAAACATACCAGTCAACATTTATCTGTTTTTTGATTAAAGAAAGCAAAGAGATGAATTTACAAGTAAAATTATAGACATACCTGACATAGTTTGATCAAGTTTGTGGATAAGAGACTTTTTAGCACATTCAACATCAGGACTTGGGTAATCCAAAACTTGCCTGCACCAAACTAAAGGACTAACTGATTTCTGCATTGGTGTAAGTTTTTTCTTTGGTGATGAATACAGCCTAGAAGAAAACAAAACACAAAAACAAAAAAGGGTAATGTTAATTATTAAGCACAAGGTTATAAAATAGGGATCCTTTGGAACAGATTTAAATTGGGGGATGGGGAGTAAAAATGATGCAGTATGTTTAAGATCACCCACATTTACTTTCTGCACAGGAAGAAAATGACACTACAATCATCAATATAAGCCCAAATCTCAACTATTAAATGAACCCAAATGAGGCCAACTGTCCAGTCCTAAAATGTGTCTTATTTTTCTCTTTTACTCTCATTTCAAAAACTATGAAGAAACATGTCTTTACAATATTTTATTCTGTTTTCAATAGTTCTTAACTCCCTAATATAACCATATCATTAAGTCCTGTCTAGAAGGCAGATAAATAACTTGCTTTCCAACTCCCAGTTCCCTTCCTACCACAAACCACACAAACATTCACCATTAGTAATGCATTCCTTTTACTTAAGCAGTACCCACTCTGTAGCCCTTTTTCCAAATGATACGTCAGAGAAAAGCAATACATTAAAAAATCCTTAATAACAATATGAATCAATTTATGAAATTACTTCAGTTTCAGTAAAGAAGAAAGGAAAAGTATTTTATAAGCTCCTGCGGAAGGTATATAAAAACAAAAAGGGGGCTTCCCTGGTGGCGCAGTGGTTGAGAATCCGCCTGCCGATGCAGGGGACACGGGTTCGTGCCCCGGTCTGGGAGGATCCCGCATGCCGCGGAGCGGCTGGGCCCGTGAGCCATGGCCGCTGGGCCTGCGCGTCCGGAGCCTATGCCCCACAGCGGGAGAGGCCGCGACAGTGAGAGGCCCGCGTACCACAAAAAAAAAAAAAAAAAAAAAAGGTGAGAAGATACTTCCTACTTCATTTGTTTTTCCTCAGATTAGTTCAGATTACATCAATTGATGTAAATTTATTTCAAATGTGACTTCTATATGAAAAATGTGAAGTTACTTGAATTCTAACCAGAGTGGTTTCCAAATTAAGACACTTAAGTGAAATCTATGATATAAACAAAATTACTACACTTCCAGATGGATGGGATGTAAAACCAGCTCCTTTACTGCACCTGACTGACTCATGAAGGATGGGGAAAAGGGAGAAAAAGTGCCCCATTTGACATTGCCTCCTTCTGTCTTGTTGATGCTGCATAGAGGTGGAGGTTCAGCTCTCACACTGGGCCTCTGTGACTTAATTTTAGCAGAAATAGGGGAATAAAGCAATATTTTTCAAGTTCTCTTTTTTTTTTTTTTTTGCGGTACGCGGGCCTCTCACTGCTGTGACATCTCCCGTTGCAGAGCACAGGCTCCGGATGCGCAGGCTCAGCAGCCCAGCCACTCCGCGGCATGTGGGATCCTCCCAGACCCAGGAACGAACCCGTGTCCCCTGCATCGGCAGGCGGACTCTCAACCACTGCGCCACCAGGGAAGCCCCTCAAGTTTTCTTGACAAATAAAAACTTGACAATCTCAACTTGTAAGTTACATTAGCCATCAATAAATTGGCTGTGTCCATCAGAACACAGTCCTTCTTGACTGAACTGTGTATTATTTAAGAAATTCAAAAGCGTCAGAGTGGAAAAAAATGTTTTTAGTAGGCAAATTGATAAGGATAGGAAATAAAAAAAGATGGAAGAATACAAAATTACTCTTAAATTTTTAGCCGTTGTAACTGAAAGAATTATAGTGCCACTGACAAAAACAGGAATGCTACCATTCACATGGTATAGCCGAGATTATGATGTTTTAAACTGATTTTGAATTATTGATGTTTTATTCATTTAGTTTATAGTAGTTTCTGTATTTTTAAAGATGCTAAAAGTACCTTACAACTTTTTTAAAAACAGCCTTTTCAAGATGTAATTTACATACCATAAAATTTGCCTGTGTAATTTCTGCACCATAAAATTCATTGTAAAATTTGATGAATTTAGTATTTAGTTACCCGAACCATCACCACCATGTAATTTTAGAACATTTTTATCACCCTAAAAAGAAACCCCCTTTCCGTTTCTACCTCCAGCCCTAGGCAATAACAAATCTGCTTTCTGCTCCATGTTCTTTTCTAGACATTTCATATAAACAGAATCATACAATGTGTGTTTTGTGTGTCTGGCTTCTTTCACATGAATTACCAAAGTCTGAAAGAAAGAGTGATACACACTACTATATATAACTAATGAGGACCTACTGTATAGCACAGACTATAGTAGAGACTCAATGTTTTGTAATGGCATTTATGGGAAAAGAATATAAAAAAGAGTGGACATACATGTATGTATAACTGATTCACTTTGCTGTACACCAGAAACACAATACTGTAAATCAACTATACTCCAATTAAAAACAAAAAAACAAAAAAGCCCAACATTTCCTAAAAGTTCTCAACACAAGGAAAACAATAATTTTCTTCTTCTCCCCCCCCCTTTTTGTATCTGTATGAGATGATGAATGTTAACTAGACTTATTGTGTTAATCATCTTGCAAAATACTAAGTCTTGTCATTATGTTGTACACCTTAAACTTATATAGTACTGTATCTCAATTACATCTCAATAAAACTAAAAAAAAAAAAAGGAATGAGCATTGCTACAAACACTACCAATATTAAAAGAATTGTAAGGAATATTTTGAACAACTTTATGCCAACAAAACAGATAGACTGGATAGACAAATTCCTAGAAAGATACAAGTTATCAAATGGGACTTAAGAAGAAATAGAGGGCTTCCCTGGTGGCGCAGTGGTTGAGAGTCCGCCTGCTGATGCAGGGGACACGGTTCGTGCCCCGGTCTGGGAGGATCCCACATGCCACGGAGCAGCTGGGCCCGTGAGCCATGGCCGCTGAGCCTGCGCATCCGGAGCCTGTGCTCTGCAACGGGAGAGGCCACAACAGTGAGAGGCCCACATACCGCAAAAAAAAAAAAAAAAAAAAAAAGAAATAGAGACTCTGAAGAGATTTATAAAAAGAAATTGAATTAGTAATGAGAAATCTTCCTGCAAAGAAAAGCCCAGGCCCAGATGCCTTCACTTATTAATTTTATCAATACTAAGGAAAAGTAATGCCAATCCTATACAAACTCTTTCAGAAAATAGATCTAATGGTAAAAGACTGAATGCTTCTCCTAAGACTGGGAACAAAGTTAAGGATGCACACTATCAACATCTCTATTCAATGTGGTACTACAGTGTCTAGCCAGTGCAGAAAGGCAAGAACAAGAAATTAAGGCATCCATGTGGGAAAGAAAAAAGTAAAATTGTCTTTATTCACAGACACTATGATCCTGTACATAGAAAATCCTTTGTAGGAATCTACTGAAAGCAAACGAAATCAACTAGACTTAATGTGTTTAGCAAAGTCACAGGATATGAGATCAACAGGCCAAAAACAAAATCAAGTTATTTCTATATATCAATGAACAACTCAAATATGAAATAAATATAACAATATAACAATTCCATTCACAACAGCATCAAAAAGAATACTTAGGAATAAATTTAACAAATGAAGTGCAAGAGTTGTACACCGAAAACAATAAAACACTGCTGAGAGAAATGAAAGAAGACTTAAATAAATGGAGAGATGTACCATGTTCCTAGATCTGAAGACTCAATGTTGTCAAGATGTCAATTCTTCCAAACTGATCAACAGAATACAATCCCTACAAAAATGTCAGCAGGCATTTTTATAGAAATGGACAACCTAATTCTAAAAGTTACATGAAAATGTAAAGACAAAGAATGGCCAGAAGAATTCTGAAAATGAAAAATCTTTTTAAAATTTTAAAATCTCTGGTCTTGCTCCCTTCCAATCCATTCTATATATCACAGCCAAACTGTTTTCTAAAATATGAATCTGACTATTAATATTCCTCTGCTAAAAATTCTATGCCAGTTTCCTTTTGCCCTTATGATAGTTTTTTCCAAAACACAGCCCCCATGGCCCTTGAAACACAGCAATGATCTAACTGTTGCAGTACCTTTTTTTTTTTTAGCTACATTTCTCACCCTTCTCCACCACTCAAATCTAAATAATAGCCATATGGTACTAATTTCTACTCCTGAAAAGCCCAACACTTTTGCTTCTAGGTCATTTTGTGCATGCTGTTCCCCTTGCCTTAAACAAACTCAATTCCACTTCTTGGTTACCTCACCCTCCCTTGCCCAACTTCGGCCAGCCCATTCGTACTTTCTACGAAGTCTCAACTTAAATGTCCCTTCTTCAAGGAAACCTTCCTTAAGTACCTGTCATAAGACTATATTAGGGGCTTCCCAGGTGGCGCAGTGGTTAAGAATCCACCTGCCAATGCAGGGGACACGGGTTTGAGCCCTGGTCCGGGAAGATGCCACATGCCACAGAGCAACTAAGCCCATGCACCATAACTACTGAGCCCTCGTGCCACAACTACTGAAGCCGGAGAGCCTAGAGCCCATGCTCTGCAATGAGAAGCCACTGCAATAAGAAGCATGCGCACCAACACAAAGAGTAGTCCCCGCTTGCTGCAACTAGAGAAAGCCTGCGCTCAGCAACAAAGAACCAATACAGCCAAAAATAAATAAATAAAAATTTTAAAATGTGTTGGGGCAATAAAAATGCTACAATATGGATAAACCACAAAAACATTAAACTAAGTAAAAGAAGTCAGCCACAAAAGACCACATACTGCATGATACCATTCATATGGAATGTCTAGAATAGGCAAATCTATGAGACAAAGTAGATTGGCAGTTGCCCAGGGATGGGAGAGCGGATGGGGAGAGAGAAATGGGAAATGACTGCTAATGGGTACAAAGATCCTTTCTGGATACTGAAAATATTCTAAACCAAGATTATGGTCATGGTTGTACTATTCTGTAAATATACTAGAAATCACTCAATACTAAAAACAGGTGAATTTTATGTATGTAAATTCTACCTCAATAAAGCTGTTAAAAATGTTAGAAATAATTGGTCTCTCAAGATGTTGCTTTTTCCCTTAGGACAATTATTACAAAGGAATTAAACACCATTAAATATAATTTATGCCTATTGTTAATAGAGAACTAGTAAAGATGTAATTAAGAATATGAATATTATGAAACTGATCATAACAAATCATATTTTGTCTGATATGTCACACATACCTGTATAATATGACTGGTGATAAAAACAACTAAGAATATAACTATTTTGTAAAAGTAACAACTTTAGGGACTTCCCTGGTGGCGCAGTGGTTAAGAATCTGCCTGCCAATGCAGGGGACACAGGTTTGATCCCTGGTCCAGGAGGATTCCACATGTTGTGGAGCAACTAAGCTCGTGCGCCGCAACTACTGAGCCTGCGCTCTAGAGCCTGCGAGCCACAGCTACTGAACCTGTGTGCCGCAGCAACTGAGGCTCACGTGCCTAGAGCCCGTGCTCAGCAACAAGAGAAGCCACCGCAATGAGAAATGAGAAGCCCGCGCACCGCAACGAAGAGTAGCCCCCGCTCACCACAACTAGAGAAAGCCCACGCGCAGCACTGAGGACCCAACCCAGCCAAAAATTAAAACAAAATGAAACAAAAAAACCTTTAGTAATATAGAAATGTATAGATGTAAGGAGTGATAATAACCTCCCTCCCCCTACCAATTCTATCCTCCCAAGTTATTTACAGTTTGCAGTATGTCTCACGTGACTTTTTTATGCATACACATAGCAGACATATTAAAAGACAGAGATAGGATGGGAAACTGGAGACACTTTACTGAATTTATAGTAACTACAGTAATCACTTTTCATGTTGCAGTCAGCTGAAAGAAGGCTAATAAAGCTAAGAACAACAAAGATTTAACTTTATTTAAAGTAAAAATAAAAATTATATCAAAACTGTTATTGAAATAAATTTCTGTAGATTGGTATGGAAACTTTTTACAGGCTAAGGAAAATCATCAGATTTTAATACCTCAAAATCATACTTCTCTATTTACTGAGCAAGGTGTATTCAAGGCAAAAGAACAGAGCCTCTGTCTTCACAAGTTCAATGTATATTCCCTGAAACAGTAATGACATTTACAGACTTATATATTTGCATCTGAATGAACCCTGAACAAAACACCAATGTTCATTCTGTCTCCAAGCTAAACTCTAAGCACTTGAAGGCTTAGTATCAAGCCACAATCAGTCATTTAAACAAACATTTATGTGGCAGCTACCACTGGCCAGGCATGGTGCTTGACAGGAATTCAAAACTGAATTAAGGGGCTTCCTTGGTGGCACAGTGGTTGAGAGTCTGCCTGCCGATGCAGGGGACATGGGTTGGTGTCCCGGTCCGGGAGGATCCCACATGCCGCGGAGCGGCTGGGCCCGTGAGCCATGGCCACTGAGCCTGCGCGTCTGGAGCCTGTGCTCCGCACGGGAGAGGCCACAACAGTGAGAGCCCCACATACCGCAAAAAAAAAAAAAAAAAAAAAAAAAAGAATTAAGACAAAATTAAATGATTATACTTGCCATCGTGCTGGTTGTTAGCTCTCTCAGTCATAGGGGGTACTACCATAGAAACCTACAGTGCCTGCTCAACAAGTTCTAAACCTCTAGATTCAGGTTTCTAGGACTTATCTGTTTTTTTGGATTTTATTTTTTAATCCTCTCCAGATCAGCCCCAGCTAAAAATAACCAATGGCAAACAAGAGTTTCACTATGAGAAGTCAACGCAAGACCCATTATTTCCCTCCAAGGGGGGAAATTAGCAGGCTCACTCAAAACATAGTCACATCCTAAAATTACTAAAGTACTCTCTCTATATCTACTAGTTATTAATAAAAACATAAAATATAATCTCTATAATTATAAAATGCAGTACGAATTAGGCACTAAACGCACATACTTAAAAACCTCCTCACTAACTTGAGAGCATCTATTAAATTCCATTCCTCAAATTTATCAGACTTATAGGTCATTTTTGGACTTAGCCTGGCCCACACCTGCTTCTTTTTTTGTGTATATATAAATTTATTTATTTTATTTATTTTATTTTTGGCTGTGTTGGGTCTTTGTTGCTGCGAGTGGGCTTTCTCTAGTTACAGAAAGCGGGCTTCTCACTGCGGTGGCTTCTCTTTTTGCAGAGCATGGGCTCTAGGCGTGTGGGCTTCAGTAGTTGTGGCTCGCAGGCTCTAGAGCACAGGCTCAGTAGTTGTGGTGCATAGGCTTAGTTGCTCCACAGCATGTGGGATCTTCCCAGACTAGGGCTTGAACCTGTGTCCCCTGCATCGGCAGGCAGATTCTTAACCACTGTGCCACCAAGGAAGCCCCACCCCTGCTTCTTATTCATGCTTTTCAAACAAAACAACCCTTAACAAGGACACATGGTTGGGTACTTTCTAATTCTCTCACAGGCAGATGAGCAGAAGTTCATGAATGGAGTAGTGGAGGGCTGTGTGTGGGAGAGATTTCCTTCTAGTAACTGTAGAAGTGGGACATGGTTTGATGCATCCTCATGAATTCTAAATCTCTAAGTTTTAACTAAACACTATTTCTCTCTTACCAAATATTTTCATAAACTTCATGGTACTGCATTATCTTGCTTCTATTATTTCCCACATTTCAAGGAAATATAATCACTTTTTCTTTTCCTCCCTATAGTTCCTTAATACCCTCAAGAAATCTCAATTTTACTCCAGAATTTGAACCTTTTCCAAGATCAAAGCAAATTGTATGTTTTGCATTTATTGAGCCTTCCTCTTAAATAAGCTAATTTGTTCCTAAAGGTATCCATTTCCTCCATAATTTAGATTCCCAAATAAAAGAGCACAGAGGATGTGATTTTACGTAAATAGAACAGGCAAAATAAGAACTTATATTACTGAAAGCCTTAAAACCTAAATGCTTCTACAAGTTCATTTTTGCTACTAAACTATCACACAACAGGAGTCAACATGCAGTGTGCTCTGGCTAGTACAAGTCATTACTATAAGGAACAGAACATTATTGTAACTCAATTCATTTACATTGAGACACTACTTAATGCTATTTACTACCCAAATTATTTTATTTTAAATCATGTCGAAATTAAACTGATTTACAGATATACTTATAGATATGTTCCCAGCAGAAGGGCAAGGAGGCAGGGATCTCAGTAAATAAAAGAGAAGGGAATGAGCCTTTTCAGGCTACCAGGGCATCAGCACCACCAGGGACCCTGGAAAGTTTGGCATAGGGATTTGCATGCAGAGTAGTCCCAAAAATGAGACTGAAGAGAGCAGCAACATCAGTAACCCTGAAGATTCACAAAATGTGAGCTTTGAAATTCCTTATCTGATATTCCTGGAAAGTAAGGAAGTTTGGGTTTTTTCCCCCTCAACAAAAACAGACTACAAATCACAGCAATATCTTTTTTGATCCACCTCCTAGAGTAATGAAAATAAAAACAAAAATAAACAAATGGGACCTAATTAAACTTCAAAGTTTCTGCACAGCAAAGGAAACCATAAACAAAAAGACAACCCACAGAATGGGAGAAATATTTGCCAATGAAGTGACCAACATGGGATTAATCTCCAAAATATACAAACAGCTCATGCAGCACAATATCAAAAAAACAAAAAACCCAATCCAAAAATGGGTGGAAGATCTAAATAGGCATTTCTCCAAAGAAGACATACAGATGGCCAAAAAGCACATGAAAAGATGCTCAACGTCACTAATTACTGGAGAAAAGCACATCAAAACTACAATGAGGTATCACCTCACACCGGTCAGAATGGCCATCATCAAAAAATCTATAAACAAAAAAATGCTGGAGAGGGTGTGGAGAAAAGGGAACCCTCCTATACTGTTGACAGGAATGTAAATTGGTACAACCATTATGGAGAACAGTATGGAGGTTCCTTAAAAAACTAAATATAGAGCTACCATACAGGGGACTTCCCTGGTGGCACAGTGGTTAAGACTCCACACTCCCAATGCAGGGGGCCCGGGTTCGATCCCTGGCCAGCGAACTAGATCCCACATGCATGCTGCAACTAAGAGTTCACATGCCACAACTAAGGAGCCCGCCTGCCGCAACCCAGCACAACCAAATAAATAAATAAATACTTAAAAAAAAAAAAAACTACCATACCATACAGCAATCCCACTCCTGGGCATGTATCTGGAGAAAACCATAATTCAAGAAGACACATGCACCCCAATGTTCACTGCAGCACTATTTACCATGGCCAAGACATGGAAGCAACCTCAATCAATGTCCATCGACAGAGGAGTGGGCAAAGAAGATGTGGTAGATATATACAATGGAATGTTAGTCAGCCATAAAAAAAGAATGAAACAGTGCCATTTGCAGCAACATGGATGGATCTCTAGATTGTCATACTGGGTGAAGTCAGACAAAGACAGATATCATATGATATAGCTTATATATGGAATCTAAAAATAAATGGTACAAATGAACTTATTTACAAAACAGAAATGGAGTCACAGATGTAGAAAACAAACTTATGGTTACCAGGAGGGAAAGGGGGAGGAGGGATAAAGGGAGATTGGGATTGACGTATACACACTACTATATATAAAATAGATAACTAGTAAGGACCTACTATATAACACAAAGAACTCTATAATGACCTATATGGGAAAAGAATCTAAAAAGGAGTAAGTATATGTCTATGTATAACTGATTCACTTTGCTGTACACCTGAAACTAACACAACATTGTAAATCAACTACACTCCAATAAAAATTTTTTAAAAAAGACTACATACTTTAGGTAAATCTGATAAACTTGTTAATATTTGCACTTGTGGAATCTCATTTTTAAAATGCAAAGTTAAAAACAAGAATAACGGATAAGATCATACACATCAGCTGACTTGCGCTCCAGTTCTATCAAAAACACATGTCTAAACTTACTGGAACCAAAATTTGTTCATCTGTGAAATATAATCTTACTGATTCTAAGTAATAAGGAAAACATCAATGGCTTTTTAATGTATCATGTTGTATTATGATCCCTACCCTATGTGACTACAGAGTAATGAAACTGACTTAAATCAGTAAGATTTATCAGGATTTTGTTTTAATTATAAAAGCAATTTGTGTTCATAACAGAAAATTAAGAAATTACAAAAAGTACAAAGAAGTATAAAACAAGGTGTAACTGTTATCCTACAAAAGAGAGAATTTTAAAACTGATTTTAAACATCAGATACTGTATCTGGACAGAATTTTCTTTAATTCATTCATGGGAAAGTACAGTTTCAATATTGCCATTATGCAGAGTATGTATGAAATTCCTCATTTGTAACTGGCATAGGGGTCATGCAAGTCATGCAAGAAATTTGGTCTCATTATTTTACCTCGTTCACCTCGTTTCAACTAACATCATTGACAATCAGATTCATTCAACTTAATATACCTGAACTCTTACTACACACAAGATTCTGAGAGCCTGTTCCGACACGCAAAGATGAATATGATACTGTTCCCTCTGCTTAAAATGCTCACAATCTAGACAAGACAAAGTACGAGGTTGTGGTGTTACATATACTCTTAAAAAATATATAAACAGTGATAGGTAACACTGAAGAGCAAGTAAACCAAGTGGGAAATTTAGAACTTCAGAAAGGAAAGAAAAAAGGTACTCTATACAGAACGAAAATTAAAAGGTAACAGGCATGAATGTTTATGAAGTTTTCTGACAACAGCAAGTAAATCCAGGAAAAAGGTGAATTGGAGTTGGACTGCCGAGGACTTCAAATATCTTGCTAACCCATTTTTATTCACGAGGCATAATAATGACTTTAACAGTTTTCAAAATTCAAACCTACCCTCAAAAGGAAAAGAATCTGCTATTACTATGGATATTCGGAGAAATGTGCCATAGATTTAGGAAAAGAAAAATCCATGATGCTTACATTGCTAAAGATCTCTCCCACATTTAAGCTTAGCAATTTGTCTTGAGGGTACCTTACGTTCCAAAATAGATGACAATATTTTAATCACAGAAACACAGATAAAAAGAACACTTAGAAATAACCAAATTCAACTTTTACCTCTTTGAAACATCCCTTGTCACAGGACCATTAAGCAGTCTTTACTGCTAAAGTTTACTCACGCTTTTTAAAGGTAGTCTATACTATCTAGGAACAGCTCTACTAGAAAATTCTCCCTTATATTAAATAAATATTTGCTTACCTCTAATGTATACCTATTGTTCTAGTAATGATCTCCAGAGTTATACAGAATAAGTCTAAAAAATCTATCTACAGGTTAAATAAATCAAGATCAAATGTTTTATCAGGCACAGTTTTCAGGATTGGTATGAATCTCGATGCACTATATTAGCTATGTGACTTCGAGTTTAGTTTCCTTACCTGTAAGATGTGGATAACATGACACCTGCTACAACACAGATGAATTTTGAAGAGACAATGATAAATGAAATAAGCCAGACACTAAAAGATAAATACTATATGATTCCACTTATATGAGGTACCTAGAATAGTCAAATTCATAGACACAGAATGTAGAATGGTCGTTGCCAGGGGCTGGGGGCAGGGAGAATAGGGGAATGGGGAATTACTATTTATACAGAGTTTCAGTTTGTAAAGTTCTAGAGATGGACGGTGGTGATGACTGCATAACAATGTAAATGTATTTATATGCCACTGAACTGTACACTTAAAAATGATTAAAATGGTAATTTTTGTCTTGTATATTTTACCCCAATTGAAAAAAATGGGGATAACAATAACTACAACTCAAAATTGTGCAGATTAAATTATTTAACGTGCATAAAATGCCTTATACAATACTTGGTATATAGAACATGCTTAAACAATAATGATTGTAATATATTTTACCAATCATGTGGCCCTTCTTGGCCAAATTCAATTTTTTAAGAAAGCAAGAAATGCATTATCATGTCTCTAAGTGTTCCCAGCATTGCAATGCTCACATATAGGGGGTCTACGTAGTTTTTCCATTAAAGAAAAAAAAAATGTAAACCCCTGTTAGAAACACTGGAAAACCACTGCTAAGAAGGGAATAAAATGATCATCTAGATGTATAACTTCTGATTCATTTAAAACACACACACACACACACACACACACACACACACACACACACACGAACCACGTTATTTTAAAGTAACATCTCCCTGGTACAGAAGAGTCTAGAAAACAAAACTTCAAGATGTTAATCAGTGAATGACTGCCAAATTATAAGTGGTGCCAATTATACAAATTAAATTGCTTTATAAACTTAGGCTTATCATATTAAATCACAGGCAAATTCTACCAATGGTCCCCTACAAAAAGCATACATAAAACAGAAAGGTCAAGTAATAAAAGCCCATTCTCAGAAGTGAAGGGCTATGAGAGAAAAAAATACAGGAAGAAAAAGCCACAGACTTATCTACCTCTGAGTTAGGGAAGTTTATCCATAAAATTTATTGATGAGAAGTCAGCATGAGTTTAAAGTGTTTTCATAAACTTAAAAGAAAACTGATTTAAAGTAAAATGGATTTAACGGGATACGAGGAACTTATTAGATTTCCAATCTCAAAAACCTTTAAGAAAAGAAGAAATAATCATCTGTCCTGACCAGCTTGAAAATTAAATCAGCTTAAAAACAAGAGGCATGACCGCCTGGTCTCAAAGTCCATTTCTAATTTTATTTTCTATGATTTTATGTTCTGCAAAAGTTCCTAAGGGTCCCACAAAGAGTCAGACAGCTCATGTCTATTTTCCCTAAAATCATTATTCTCAATCTGTTGTCTTCTCTACAGATATAGGGAGTGTATGTCAGCAATAATGAATCTCTCAAAGAAAAAGTAAAAAAAATAATAAAGCAACAAACTTCTAGATACTGACAAATAATTTTAACAAATACTGATTAGATAATACAGTCTTTACACATATATACGCAATACTAAACTCTCATCTACAAAAATGCAGCAGAGTGGATGAATAAACAATCTAAAACTCATTTAGAAAGTATTTCACACATACACCCCCCTTTTGCCCACATGTAAATTCCTTTTCAATTAGCCCAATTCACACTAGGAATGGAGAAAATAATCTGGAGACTTGGAGAGATGGAGAGGTCAGTTCCTAATCCTCCCCCTCAACAATGAATATTTTAAATAGTAACATAAAGATGTTTTATGTATTATATGCATTTGTTTATTCTTTTATATGAGGCTCTTGAGAAATTCTAATAAAAACCATTTAAAAAGGGTCCTTTCTTTGAGACCCACTACTGTTTCTTTCCTCAGTAAAAGTATACCTGTTTTAGGTAAATTTAATGAAGAACATGAGGATTTATGGAAAATTAGACTAAAATTATTTTGTTTTACAAAAACCTGGGAGCCTAAAAGTACAAGTACATGGATGAAAGCACAGAGACACTAAAACTAAATTTAACTAAAAATGTTATATAACTGTAAAAATAAGGACAATATTACAGGAGCTGATTACATGCCAAGGGGCCAAAGGAAGATATAAATGATGTTACTTACCTAATTCAAATTTCAGTTCTAGTACAAAGAAAGTATGTAATAATGATATGGGATCACTTCAAGTTTTTAGACATCTGCTGAAAACCTCACCCTGCACAGAGAACGCCTAAGAAATTCTTGATTTACCCAACAATTAATTTCTCAAAAGGCTTAGGATGAAATGAGAACTGGACCTGTTCTGACCATCACCAACAACAAATTAACTGGGGATGACAAAATGATCAAAATACTGGAAGAAAGAGGCCATTTCATTTTGGAGTTTACAGAAAAATAGAAAAAAAAATTCTAAACACAGACATGCAAACCATTTTTTAGAAAATTTGATCTAAAAACATTCAGAGCACGTTTGATGATAGTAAAGAATTATTTTTAATGGGGAGGGTAAACTGGTAGTGTAGTCATGTTTAAAAAGAGTCCTTATCTTCTACTACAATATTTAGTAATTAAATGATATGATGTTTGAGATGAAATTTGCTTCGAAATAGTCCAGAGGGTTGAGGTTTGAATGGTACAGATGAAACAAGAATGGCATGAGTTGGTAAGTGTTAAAGATGGGTTGTAAGTTAAGTGGAGGTTCATTTTACTGTTCACTCTATTTTTGTATGTTTGAAATTTTTCAAAAAGTTTTTTTTTAAGTTCACTGCAAAGACAGACCACTCTAGAACTAAAATAAAATGGTGATGATAAAGACAAAGCTAACACTTATATATTTAATTTGTGTCAACAACTGTTCTAAACGCTTTACCTATATTACATTTAATTCTATATGGTTGATACAATAATTAACTCTACTTTACAGATAATGAAAACTCTCAAGCACAGAGAGTAAATGGTTGGCAAGGTCATGCAGTTGACAAAGGTAGGAGCAGGGATTTCAACTCGGGCTACCTAGTTCCAGAGTCATGGCTCTTAGCTACAATCTGACTCCCAGGGGCTCCAAAGGCCAATTCAGCACAAGAATAGTGAGTACAAAAAGAGGTCATCAGATAAAGAAATTAATAAAAATGTACACAGGGCTCAGGTCGTTAAAGACAAATGATCAAAAAACAGAATTAGGGAATATAAAATAGCCGAAGGTGAATAACAGTACAAATGTACAAAGAATAACATAAAAATACAGATAATTAGAATTAGGTAAGGGTTGAAAATGTTTAAATATAGTCAGACTAACTGTGTTCCAATCCTAGCTCATCCATATACTTGAGAGACTACAAGCAAATTATTTAACCTAAGCTTTAATTTCATCATCTTTAAAATGGGGATTAATAATAGACTGACCATACTGGGTTATTAAGAAGATGAAATACTGTATATAAAGTGCTTAGCATGTATCTGTCATGTGTTAATGCAATAAATAATTGTTAGCAGGGCTTCCCTGGTGGCGCAGTGGTTGAGAGTCTGCCTGCCAATGCAGGGGACACGGGTTCATGCCCTGGTCTGGGAAGATCCCACATGCCGCGGAGCGGCTAGGCCCGTGAGCTATGGCCGCTGAGCCTGAGCGTCCGGAGCCTGTGCTCTGCAACAGGAGAGGCCACAACAGTGAGAGGCCTGCATACCGAAAAAAAAAAATTGTTAGCAATTATTAAAAATAAAAGAGCAATAAAAATCACACTGAAGGATGTCCACTTTCACCACTTGGACCTAACATGATACTGGATGTTCTACTCAGGGCAATTAGCTGGGAAGATGAAATAAAAGGCATCCAGATTGGAAAAAAGAAGAAGTAAAATTATCTCTATTAGCAGATGACATGATCTTTTATATAAAAAAAACTATTACAACTGATATATGACTTGGGGAAGGCTGCAGGAGACAATGACATCAATATACAAAAATCAACTATATTTCTATAGAGTAGCAATGAAAAATCCAAAAATGAAATTGAGAAAAACAATTCCATTTACAGTGGCATCAAAAAAATAATAAAATGACTGAAAATAAAATTTAAAGAAGAAATGTAACACTTATACACTGAAAATTACAAAACACAGTAGAAAGAAATTAAAGACGTAAATGAATGGAAAGATATCCAAGGATGTTCATGGATTGAAAAAAATCAATATTGTTAAGATCTCAAAAGTTAAGATCCCCAAACTACAGATTCAATACAATCTCTATCAAAATTCCAGTTGCCTTTTATTTTTTGCTGAAATTTACAAGCTGACCCTAAAATTCATATGGAAATACAAGGGTCACTGAATAGCCAAAACAATCTTGAAAAAACCAAAACTGGAAGACTCACTCATTCCAATTTCAAAACCACAGTAATCACACTGGGTAGTACTGGCATAAAGGATAGTCACAGATCAACGGAATAGAATTGTGAGTCCAGAAATAAACCCATACATTTTATGAGGAACTGATTTTTTTTTTGGATTTTTGAATTTTACTTTTTATACAGCAGGTTCTTATTGCTCATCCATTTTATACACATCAGTGCATACAGTCAATCCCAATCTCCCAATTCATCACACCACCACCCGCACCCGCCGCTGCTTTCCCCACTCGTTGTCCATATGTTTCTTCTCTACATCTGTGTTTCAATTTCTGCCCAGCAAACTAGTTCATCTGTACCATTTTTCTAGGTTCCACATATATGCGTTAATATATATTTGTTTTTCTCTTTCTGACTTACTTCACTCTGTATGACAGTCATTAGATTCATCCACGTCTCTACAAATGACCCAATTTCGTTCCTTTTTATGGCTGAATAATATTCCATTGTATATATGTACCACATCTTCTTTATCCATTCATCTGTCGATGGGCATTTAGATTCCTTCCACAACCTGGCTATTGTAAATAGTGCTGCAATGAACATTGGGGTGCATGTGTCTTTTTGAATTATGGTTTTCTCTGGGTATATGCCCAGTAGTGGGATTGCTGGGTCATATGGTAATACTATTTTTAGTTTTTAAGGAACCTCCATAATGTTCTCCATAGTGGCTGTATCAATTTACATTCCCACCAACAGTGCAAAAAGGGTTCCCTTTTCTCTACACCCTCTCCAGCATTTGTTGTTTGTAGATTTTCTGATGATGCCCATTCTAACTGGTGTGAGGTGATACCTCACTGTAGCTTTGATTTGCATTTCTCTAATCATTAGTGATGCTGAGCAGCTTTTCATGGGTTTCTTGGCCATGTGTATGTCTTCTTTGAAGAAATGTCTATTTAGGTCTTCTGCCCATTTTTGGATTGGGTTGTTTGCTTTTTGTAATACTGAGCTGCATGAGCTGTTTATATATTTTGGAGATTAATTCTTTGTCTGTTGATTCGTTTGCAAATATCTTCTCCCATTCTGAGGGCTGTCTTATCGTCTTGTTTGTAGTTACCTTTGCTTGGCAAAAGCTTTTAAGTTTCATTAGGTCCAATTTGTTTACTCAAAAAAAGATCTTGCTATGATTTATGTCAAAGAGTGTTCTTCCTATGTTTTCCTCAAAGAGTTTTATAGTGTCCGGTCTTACATTTAGGTCTCTAATCTATTTTGAGTTTGTTTTTGTGTATGGTGTTAGGGAATGTTCTAATTTCATTCTTTTACACATAGCTGTCCAGTTTTCCCAGCACCACTTATTGAATAGATTGTCTTTTCTCCATTGTATATCCTTGCCTCCTTTGTCATAGATTAGTTGACCATAGGTGCGTGGGTTTATCTCTGGGCTTTCTATCCTGTTCCATTGATCTATACTTCTGAAGTCAAGGAGCCTGATTCCTCCAGCTCTGTTTTTTTCCCTCAAGACTGATTTGGCTATTTGGGGTCTTTTGTGTCTCTACACAAATCTTAAGATTTTTTGTTCTAGTTCTGTAAAAAATGCTATTGGTAATTTGATAGGGATTGCATTGAATCTGTAGATTGCTTTGGGTAGTATAGTCATTTTCACAATATTGATTCTTCCAATCCAAGAACATGGTATATCTCTCCATCTGTTGCTATCATCTTTAATTTCTTTCAACAGTGTCTTATACTCTTCTGCATACAGGTCTTTTGTCTCCCTAGGTAGGTTTATTCCTAGGCATTTTATTCTTTTTGTTGTAATGGTAAATGGGAGTGTTTCCTTAATTTCTCTTTCAGATTATTCATCATTAGTGTATAGGAATGAAAGAGATTTCTGTGCATTAATTTTGTATCCTGTAACTTTACCAAATTCATTGATTAGCTCTAGTAGTTTTCTAGTGGCATCTTTAGGATTCTCTATGTATAGTATCATGTCATCTGCAAACAGTGACAGTTTCACTTCTTCTTTTCCAATTTGTATTCCTTTTATTTCTTTATCTTCACTGATTGCCGTGGCTAGGACTTCCAAAACAATGTTGAATAATAGTGGTGAGAGTGGACATCCTTGTCTTGTTCCTGATCTTAGAGGAAATGCTTTCAGTTTTTCACCATTGAGAATGATGTTCGCTGTGGGTTTGTCGTATATGGCCTTTATTATGTTGAGGTAGGTTCCCTCTATGCCCACTTTCTGGAGAGTTTTTATCATAAGTGGGTGTTGAATTTTGTCAAAAGCTTTTTCTGCATCTCGAGATGATCATATGGTTTTTCTTCTTCAATTTGTTAATATGGTGTATCACATGGATTGATTTGCGTATATTGAAGAATCCTTGCATCCCTGGGATAAATCCCACTTGATCGTGGTGCATGATCTTTTTAATGTGTTGTTGGATTCTGTTTGCCAATATTTTGTTGAGGATTTTTGCATCTATATTCATCAGTGATATTGATCTGTAATTTTCTTTTTTTTGTAGTATCTTTGTCTGGTTTTGGTATCAAGGTGATGGTGACCTCATACAATGAGTTTGGGAGTATTCCTTCCTGTACAATTTTTTGGAAGAGTTTAGAAGGATGGGTGTTAGCTCTTCTCTAAATGTTTGATAGAATTCACCTGTGAAGCCATCTGGTCCTGGACTTTTGTTTGTTGGAAGAGTTTCAATCACAGTTTCAATTTCATTAGTTGTGATTGGTCTGTTTATATTTTCTATTTCATCCTGGTTCAGTCTTGGGAAGTTATACCTTTCTAAGAATTTGTCCATTTCTTCCAGTTTGTCCATTTTATTGGCATAGAGTTGCTTGTAGTAGTCTCTTAGGATACTTTATATTTCTGCAGTGTCTGTTGCAAGTTCTCCTTTTTCATTTCTAATTTTATTGATTTGAGTCCTCTCTCTCTTTTTCTTGATGAGTCTGGCTAACAGTTTATCAATTTTGTTTATCTTCTCAAAGAACCAGCTTTTACTTTTATTGATCTTTGCTATTGTTTTCTTTGTTTCTATTTCATTTATTTCTGCTCTGATCTTTATGATTTCTTTCCTTCTGCTAACTCTGGGTGCTGTTTGTTCTTCTTTCTCTAGTTCCTTTAGGTGTAAGGTTAGATTGTTTGAGATTTTTCTTGTTTCTTGAGGTAGGCTTGTATTGCTATAAACTTCCCTCTTAGAACTGCTTTTGCTGCATCCCATACGTTTTGGTTTGTGTTTTCGTTGTCATTTGTCTCTAGGTATTTTTTGATTTCCTCTTTGATTTCTTCAGTGATCTCTTGGTTATTTAGCAAAGAACTGTTTAGCCTCCATGTGTTTATGTTTTTTACGTTTTTTCCCTGTAATTGATTTCTAATCTCATAGCATTGTGGTCAGAAGCGATGCTTGATATGATTTCAATTTTCTTAAATTTACTGAGGCTTGATTTGTGACCCAAGATGTGATCTATCCTGTAGAACGTTCCATGTGAACTTAAGAAAGCGTAATCTGCTGTTTTTGGATGGAATGTCTTATAAATATCAATTAAATCTATCTGTTCTATTGTGTCATTTAAAGCTTGTGTTTCCTTATTAATTTTCTGTTCTGATGATCTGTCCATTGGTGTAAGTGAGGTGTTAACCCCCGCCCAACCCCGTACTACTGTGTTACTGTCGATTTCCTCTTTCATAGCTGTTAGCAGTTACGTTACGTATTGAGGTGCTCCTATATTGGGTGCATATATATTTATAATTGTTATAACTTCTTCTTGGATTGATCCCTTGATCATTATGTAGTGTCCTTCCCTGTCTCTTGTAACATTCTTTAAAGTCTATTTTATCTGATATGAGGATTGCTACTCCAGCTTTTTTTTGATTTCCATTTGCATGGAATATCTTTTCCATCCCTCACTTTCAGTCTGAATGTGTCCCTAGGTCTGAAGTGGATATCTTGTAGACAGCATATATATGGGTCTTGTGTTTGTATCCATTCAGCAATCCTGTGTCTTTTGGTTGGAGCTTTTAATCCGGTCACGTTTAAGGTAATTATCGATATGTATGTTCCTATTACCATTTTCTTAATTGTTTTGGGTTTGTTTTTGTAGGCCCTTTTCTTCTCTTGTGTTTCCCACTTAGAGAAGTTCCTTCAGCATTTGTTGTAGAGCTGGTTTGGTGGTGCTGATTTCTATTAGCTTTTGCTTGTCTGTAAAGCTTTTGATTTCTCCAATGAATCTGAATGAGATCCTTGCCATGTAGATTAATCTTGGTTGTAGGTTCTTCCCTTTCATCACTTTAAGTATATCATGCCACTCCCTTCTGGTTTGTAGAGTTTCTGCTGAGATATCAGCTGTTAACCTTATGGGAGTTCCCTTGTATGTTACCTGTCGTTTTTCCCTTTCTGCTTTCAAAATTTTTTCTTTGTCTTCTATTTTTGCCAATTTGATTACTATGTGTCTCGGTGTGTTTCTCCTTGTGTTTATCCTGTATGGGACTCTGTGCGTCCTGGACTTGAGTGGCTATTTCTTTTCCCACGTTGGGGAAGTTTTCGACTATAATCTCTTCAAATATTTTCTTGGGTCCTTTCTCTCTTCTCCTTCTGGGACCCCTATAATGAGAATGTTGTTGCGTTTAATGTTACCCCAGAGGTCTCTTAGGCTGTCTTCATTTCTTTTCATTATTTTTTCTGTATTCTGTTCCACAGAAGTGAATTCCACCATTCTGTCTTCCAGGTCATTTATCTGTTCTTCTGCCTCAGTTATTCTGCCATTGATTCCTTCTAGTGTATATTTCATTTCAGTTATTGTATTGTTCATCTCTGTTTGTTTGTTAATTCTTCTAGGTCTTTGTTAAACATTTCTTGCATCTTCTCGATCTTTGCCTCCATTCTTTTTCCGAGGTCCTGGATCATCTTCACTATCGTTATTCTGAATTCTTTTTCTGGAAGGTTGCCTATCTCCACTTCATTTAGCTATTTTTCTGAGGTTTTATCTTGTTCCTTCATCTGGTACAAAGTCCTCTGCCTTTTCATTTTGTCTATCTTTCTGTGAATGTGGTTTTCCTTCCACAGGCTGCAGAATTGTAGTTCTTCTTGCTTCTGCTGTCTGCTCTCTGGTGGATGAGGCTATCTAAGAGGCTTGTTTCCTGATGGGAGGGACTGGTGGTGGGAAGAGCTGGGTGTTGCTCTGGTGGGCAGAGCTCAGTAAAACTTTAATCCAATTGTCTGCTGATGGGTGGGGCTGGGTTCCCTCCCTGTTGGTTGTTTGGCCTGAGGTGACCGAACACTGGAGCGTACCTGGGCTGTTTGGTGGGGCTAATGGCGGACTCTGGGAGGGCTCACGCCAAGGAGTACTTCCCAGGACTTCTGCTGCCAGTGTCCTTGTCCTCACGGTGACACACAGCCACCCCCCGCCTCTGCAGGAGACCCTCCAACACTAGCAGGTAGGTCTGGTTCAGTCTCCTATGGGGTCACTGCTCCTTCCCCTGCATCCCGATGTGCACACTACTTTGTGTATGCCCTCCAAGCGTGGAGTCTCTGTTTCCCCCAGTCCTGTCAAAGTCCCGCAGTCAAATCTCACTAGTCTTCAAAGTCTGATTCTCTAGGAATTCCTCCTCCCATTGCCGGACCCCCAGGTTGGGAAGCCTGACGTGGGGCTCAGAACCTGCACTCCAGTGGGTGGACTTCTGTGGTATAAGTGTTCTCCAGTTTGTGAGTCACCCACCCAGCAGTTAAGGAATTTGATTTTATTGTGATTGCGCCCCTCGTACCATCTCATTGTGGCTTCTCCATTGTCTTTGGATGTGGGGTATCTTTTTTTGGTGAGTTCCAGTGCCTTCCTGTCAATGGTTGTTCAGCAGTTAGTTGTGATTCGGTGTTCTAGCAAGAGGTAGTGAGAGCACGTCCTTCTACTCCACCATCTGAACCAATCTCTGAGCAACTGATTTTTGACAAGGGTACAGAGACAATTTAACAGAACAGAAAAGTCTTCTCAACAAATGGTACAGGGACAACTGGATATCCACATGCAAAATAAATGACACTGGACTCCTACTTCACACCATATAAAAACTCAGAATGAATCAAAGCAAGTGTTGGCAAGGATATGGAAAAACTGGAACTCTTGTATAATGCTGGTTGGAATGTTCAACGGTGCAGCTGCTATGGAAAACAGTATGGTGGCTCCTCAAAAAATTAAACATAGATTACCATTTGATCCAAAAATTCCACTTCTGGGTATATACCCACAAGAAGTGAAAGCAAGGACTTGAACAGATTATTTGTAGGTTCCCATTCACAGCAGCATTATTCACAACAGCCAAGAAATGGAGGCAATCCAAGTATCCACCAACAGATGAAAGGATAAAGAAAATGTGTTATATATTATAACAGAATATTATTCAGTCTTCAAAAAGAGAGAAACCATGTCATATGCTACAACATGGATGAACCTTAAGACATTATACTAAATGAAATAAGCTAGTCACAAATAGACAAATTCTACATGATCTACTCATAGGTATCTAAAGGGGTTAAACTCATAGAAACACAGTAGAACACTGCTTGCCAGGAGCAGGGGGAAGGGGAGTTACTCTTCTGTGAGTGTAGAGTTTCAGTCATGAAGGATGGGAGGGTTCTGGGGATCTGTTGCACAACAATGTGCATGTAGTTGACAGTACTGAACTATAAACTTGGAATTTTGGGGAGGCTAAATTGAGGGAAATTGTAGTTCAAATGAGGCAAGGTGATACACAGTAAGCCAAAAGGTAGCTTGAAACAGGTTTAAGTCTACTCTTCCAAATAATGGAAAATAATTGAAATTTTATCACCAAATTATTGTTGATCTGTAATCTGCTGATCTGAAATATCACTATTATGGCAAGCTCAAAAGCCCGGATAAGACAAAATATGATAATTTCTAAAGAGAAAAACAAGCAATGTCTAGAAATTCCAGACCAGACTGATTCCTTGCAAAATTCAAAACTAGGTTAAACAAAATGTTTGTAAAGTTAGAATAGGAAAAACCCAGAAGATTCATCATGAACAAGTCAAACCAAATTAACTGCAATGTCTATGCTGATAAGTTTACCTCAGTGAAGGTAAGAACTCTGTAAGTCACCATATAGCTTAATTATAGCAAGCCACTTGGCAAAATCTTTCATAATATCCATACAGGCAAAATGGCATATGGGCTTGATAATAATAAGTAGTACTAACAGTTACTGAACAACCACTGTGTGAGTTGATTAATGATGTTCATTAATCTGGAGGGAGTCTAGTCAAGCTGCATACTTCAGAGCCCTTTATTCTGTCATTTTAATATTTTTATCAACAACTTAAATGAAAACCCAGTAGGTATGCTTATGAAATATGAAAATGACAAAAAAATTTGGAAGGAACAGATATTAAATGCCTAAATCAAGACTAACAAAATGAAATATAAAAGCCTAATATTCAAGCTAAAAAAAATTCATTACAGAAAACCAGGGTTAGGAAGACTTAGTGTAACAGCCTATGTATAAAACATATGGAGTGTAATTGAAACTACTCACTCACTTTAAGCATAAATAACAGAAATTAAAAGTTAATGAAAGATTTGGTTTCAAAATAATAGCATTTACCTCAAGCAAGACATATCCACCACACACTGTCTGGTCAAATGTCATCTAAAATTATGAGTACAGTTCTGGGTACCACGTTTAATGACAAGGAGCAACCAGAATTCATTAAGAAAAAAATGACCACAGTTGAAAGATCAGAGAATTACATTATCTAAGGAATGATTAAGTAAACTGGGATTGTATTACTCTGAAGAAGAGATGAGAATGCTCAGAGTGTGTGGTGGGGAGGAGTCAGCAGGGTCATGATGGTAGTATTCAAATATCATAAGGGGCCATTCATGTGGAAAAGGAATCAGACTTGGAGAAAGCAAAATATAGTGGAAACAGCATAAGCTATGATGTCATAAAGACCTAGATTCAAATCCTGACTCCATCATTTACCATCTGTTATTTGATGCTTAGAGAGAGAAGTGTCCTTACCTAAAAACTGATACCTACCTCATAAATGGATAAAAATTAAATGCAATTAAGTGTAAAAATGTTTATAAGTTGCCTGGCATAGACTGACACACTGTGATACACAATAAGGTTAGTTCCCTTCTCTAGACTTTTCTGAGTTGTTCTATAAGAGCATTTTTCAAACTGATAATTGGCCATTAATGGGTCACCACATCAGCTCAGTGGGCTGTAACCAGCATTTTTTTCCTAAAGAAACAGAACAGAAAACATTAGCGCTTTACCACATATACCAAGTATAGTTTTGTGAAACTTTTGTTTCAATTATTCATAAACATGTGTGTACTAGGCTATGGTATAAAATGTATTTATCATGAAGCTGGGATTGAGAAAAAAACAAAACAAAAACCGTGAAAGCCACTGCTGTAAATACAATACTGTTTTCTAAGTGTGTTCTAAAGATACTAGTTCCTTGGGAGTGCAAATAAGTTTAGGAAACAAACCATACCACTTAGAGACTTACTATATTCAATACATATTAGCATATTAAAAAAGCCCAGCATTAAAGAAATCTGGTGGGTTTTTTTGGTTGTTGTTGTTGAACCTCGTTTTTCCCAGATATATTTGATCTCAGACCCACAATTATTTTTTTCACACAATATCTACTAACACCTTCAGGACTGGCATTTTGTGGTACACATTTGGGAAAAAACATTCCTCTAGATGAAAACGAAGGAAATGGGTATAAGTTACAGAAAGTAGACTTTCAGCCTGCTAAGAAAAACTCTTGACTCTTTAAATCTTTCTCTCACTGATACTAACACCCACCATCCCTTATAATTTACACTCCATACACATACTCCAAAGCACTTTAAATATGATTTTCAAACTTTCAATTCACACAAATCTTTTCAGAAAAAGCACAGGACATCTATAACATCAAGATATGTAACCAGGATCAAAGTAGTAAGCAGGAACCAATTGGCCAAAAGAAACTTCTGGCATAATATTTTAAAAGATTTGCTTTACCTGAACAAAAACAGTGATCAGAAACCAAAGCAGCAAAAGGCTTAATCAGCTTCTCCAAGGGGAGTCAATGTGTTCTAAGAATACATAGTCTAAAATGGGCTAATGAGTGCAGCTAATCTTCATTATTATTATAAGCATCATTATCATCATCACTTGGAAGAGGCATGTGATATTTAGATGATTCCGACTTCCTTTAAAGTGTATACATACCTAGGATTCCTTTGTAAGGACGTGATTTCACACTAATATGAAAACTGTCACTACCACAGTCAGTTCTAATAATATTTGGTATCACTTGGCAATAAAATAAAGGCTTGACATCATATATTCAAGAGCATCTCTGTAACTCAAACCTTTCTAATTGAGAGTTACAAATATCTCTGACTCTGCTCTAGCAGTTGTCAGAGCATGAAATGCCCTTCCCACTCTTTCTCCACCCTCAGGCTCCAAAACCACCTCTCCTCAAAGTTTGCCCCAACTAGACTATTATTTTCTTCTCAATTTCTGAGCACACTCAGTACTTTTTGTCCCTATCACTCTTTTAAGCAATTCACTGTGTATTTCCTAGCTCATTTCTTTATTCCTCCGTAAAACTTGGCTCCCAACAAGACTATAACTTCCTTAATGAACAGGGATCAACATTTAAGAACCTCCCTCAAGATCCTGAAAGCACTCACTAAATATTTCTTGACTTAAACAACTAGGCTTAAGAGTAATAGTGGCTAGTCTCACAGAGCTTATATACCAGACCCATGCTAAAAGCATACATGGATTATCTCACATAATCTTCACAACTCTACAGAGGTAAGAACTATTATCTTCTCCATCAAACAGAGGAAGAAAATGAGGCTCTGATTAACTTGCCCAAAGCTGTACAGCTACTAAGTAGCAGAGCCAGTACCTGAATCCAGGCAAAGCTCTTAACTACCTCAGTACACTCTGTAAGGGTTGCAGCCCTGCAAAACCGGAGTCTATGAAGGATTTCAACTTCACTAAGTTAGAAGTTTCAGTTTCAACAAAGAGCAGAGATACTTTAGCTAAAAATTAAAACTTTAAAAAAGGATAAATTAAGACAAATTAAGAATTTCCCGTTGACATCTTTATGCAATTACAATAAAACATGAGGGAAACTGCCTCTCATGTCCTTTCTATATATGGAAGTGATATTACGGTGTGGGTCACAATTTTATCAAGAAGTAGCTTATGACAATACAGTTCGGTTTAGATTTTTAAATACGGCTGTTTTTCTCTGCCCCTAGGATGACATGGAAATGAAGGATAGATAACTGTCACTTCACAGCTTCGAAAAATGCCAGACCCAATTCTTGTTTAAAAAATGAGAGCCAGGGCTCTTGTTCCACCCTTGACTCGTCACACAAAGCAGCACCATCCTCTGCCCTCTTCACACAAAGCAAGCTTCACCCTACTACCCAAGGGGGAGTGCTGATCCACACGGTCTCCCCATCGCCGCCAGAAATGTACCCATCTCCCACGGGTCCAAAACACTGACCACTGTCCGGACTTAGATTACCCTGGTCTGCTCCGCGCACCGGGTGACACCTCATCACACCCAAAATGCCCAGGCCGCCATCCGAAAGCCAGTATTTCACACAAAGCTGGATCCCTTCCTACAAAGCAGTTTCCCATCTCCGACTCCTCCCACGGCGAGCAGCCCTTCCTAGGTTGTGCCAGCCCCCAGACCCCAACGGGGTCCCAAGCTCAGAGGGTTCCCAACCCAGAGGAGAACTAGCTACAAAGCCTGTTCCTCTCCCAAGCCTCGAACCCCCAACTCTCGCTGACCGTTCCGCAGCCAAAGCAAGAAAACCACGAATCAGAGAGCGAACCCCGCTACACAAAGCGAGGTGTCTTACCAGGGGACCCTCGGAAGACGCTCTCCGCCCCCGGGCCCGTCCCCGCCCAGCTCCGGCCCGGAGCCCCGCGCTCACCAGCTCTCCTCCTCTTCCTCCCAGCCTGACAGGCGCTCCAGCTCCTCGGGCCGCAGCGGCTCCACCTCGTCCAGCAAGCCGCCCTCGCTCGCTGCCAGCAAGGAGGTGGCGTCCCGCAGCTCCTCGCTACTCGTCCGCCTCGGGCCCGACCCGGCCCCGCAGCCCGACTTGGCGCTGAGGCCCAAGGGGAAGCCCCTAGGGGACGCCGCTCCGGAGGAGAGAGTGGACGCGCCGGCCCGAACCGGGCTGCCAGGCCCAAGGGAGCCGGCGCCCTGCACGGCCCCGGAGCGGCTCCTCAGCTGTTCGTTCTGCTTCTCCAGCTTCTTCACCAGCTCCTGCAGCTTCCGCACCTCCTGGTCCGCGTTCACATTGGAGTTAATGTCCTCCATCCCGGCCCCGCCGCCTCGGCCGCCCGCCACCCGCTCAGACTCACAGCGACAGGGAAAGAGCCGGAGGAAAGAGGCGCCGCCGCCGCTCACTCTAGCCAAGGCGCCGGCATGTATCAGGGCCAGGCCCCACTGCCAGGGTCCCCGCCTGCTCCGGTTCCGACGCGCCGCTGGCCCCAGCCGAGCCGCCTCATCTGCGCCGGCTCCAGAATTGGAGGAGGCGGCGCCAATATCCGGGCTCGGCCGCCATCTTCCCTCTGTCCCTCCGCCCCCCTCAGCCCAGCCCCGTCGATGACCTCAGAGCGTCGGGGAGGTGGACCGGCCGGCAGCGGGCGCTGAGAGGACCCGGCGACTGTCTCGCGGAGGGGCGGGGCCACGGGCGAGGCCTGTGGGGCGGGGCTTAAACCGGAAGGGGCTGCCCGGAGCGTCGGCGGAGGCGGGTCGCTGCCCTGGTGGCTGAGAAGAGCGATTACGGCCGCAGGCGGGGCCCGAGGGGAGTGTGGACTTGGCGGCGGGTGGGGCTAAGGTTGCAAATCGAGACTCTCCCTCAGCCCCGCCTGTTGGCCTTGGATGAGCACCCGCTTCTAGGTCCAGCATCCGAGCCTGTCCTCCCTCCCGGCTGGTTCCCTGGTGGGCGCTCTGCCCGGCTCCGTGGAGAGACAGTTTGCTTCGTCTGTTTGTTCAGCAAATATTTATTCGATGCCTCCTTGAAATAGGAAATTGTCGGGGCTGGCAGGATCCTCAGACCGTCTGTGACCCATTTATTCCTCTGAAAATGAGAAAGCAGAATCGCAATGGTTAAGAGAGGTCTAAGGTCAAAATAATAACCATAAATTGTTAAGTGCCTACTACGGGGAGACACTGTGCTCTTTAAAGGCATTATCTAGAATAGTTTTCCCGACTTCACTGCAGTTTACTGCACAATGGCATGGAAGCGGCGATAGAAAACTGTTCCTCTTTCAACTTTGTCTGTTAATTGATGCAGAATCTGCTCTTTGTATCGTTTTCTTCTGAAAATCTTTTTCATAGTCTTGAAAAAAGTTGTGTATTGAAAGTACTTAATAAACATGTTGACAAATACTGATGAATGCTGAGAGAAGTATGACTAAGAATCTGCCTTCAGTCGCATCCGTTTATAATTCATACTGCTGACAGCAAACAAAACAAAACACCTAAATTCTTTGTTTTGATCACATTCACTGCTCTTGAGTTGTCAGTTGTGAACTACTGGTTTATGTTTGCAGCTTTCCTCTAATTGCCTCCTCCACCCTTTGCTAATAATGATCCCGTCCTATTACATACACCTGGGTGTGGACTCGCATGCCATGTCATACTTGCTTCTACCCTTTAGCCTTCCTGTGCTATATTTTCCTTACTTAGAATGTTCTACCAAATCTGATTCCTTTTCATAAAACTCTGCTAAATTTGATTCCTTTTCTTAAAACTCATGCTCACCCATCTAGGATAATTTTTCCTGACAATTCCACAACGATCTAGTGGCTCTGTTTACTCTAGCATTGCCTGATCAATAGTTTGCAACAGGTGTCTGCACTTTTAAAAATTTTGCTTCTTTTTCTAAATCACTTTCAATTGTTTTTGTCTGTGTACCTGATGAAAAGGGACCATTCATTTTAGTTTTTCATGTCTAGTAGAGTGTCTGACACAGTAGACATCGAATATCTGGTTTGTTGAAAGTTATGAGGAATGTAAATTCTGATAGGTCAAGGACCGGATAGATGGTTATTCATAGCAAAAAAAAAAGCATTGAGTATTTTTGACGTTTGCTGACCTACTATAAATAAGTAGAATATCGGGACTTCCCTGGTGGTCCAGTGCGTTAAGACTCCACGCTCCCAACGCAGGGGGCCCAGTTTCCATCCCTAATCAGGAAACTAGACCCTGCATGCATTCAGCAACTAGGGGTCCGCATGCCCCAACTAAGAAGTCCGCATGCCACAGTGAAGATCCTGCGTGCTGCAACTAAGACCCGGAGCTGCCTAAATAAATAAATAAGTAGAATATTTTCCTAGCTATGCACACCTAGTCAAAGGATATCTTTGCATCACAATAATTGTGTTATCTATATAATGCACATCTAAATATTATTGCTGTCTCTGGCACATCTGAACTAGTCACCAGAGGGTTAAACAACATGGCTGCTTCACGTATAGCACTTTCACTTGCATTTAATAGTTTGTGAAATAGATCCCAGCTAGCCAGGTTCTGTAACAAGAACATTTCAAATATACTCCTTGAAAAGAATAGTTCACATAACATTATGAAGTTCATGGGGGCAAGGAGAGGTTGGTGTAATGTGGAAAAATGAATGGAGCATCAGAACACTGGATGGCAGATCCTAGCTATACCACAAATCTGGTACTTGACTTTAATCTCTGATCCTTACACAGTTCATTCTGGCTCTATATTCAAAATATGCCTGAATACTTCCTAGCACCACCACTGGTACAGCTGTAGTTCAAGTTGCCATCTTCTCTTGTGTAGCTTATTGTGGTATTCTCTTAATGGGCTGTTCCACTTTGCTGCTTACAATCCGTGATGCACAGAGCAACCAGATGATCCTTTGTGTAAGTCAGATCAGGTCACTTCTTTGCTAGGGATCCTCTACTTGATTTCCAACATACTTAAAAATCCCAAATCCTTTCCTTGGCCTAAAACAGTTGATACTTGGCAACTTCTGCAGGTATCTCATTGACTACCCTATTCTTCCCCTCCATCACTCTACTCCAGCCACACTGGCCTTTCTGATGTTCTTCAAACCTGCAAGCATATTTCTACTTTAGGAACTTTGCACTTGTTATTCCCACTATCTAGGGTCAATTCTTCCTCCACACTGTCATATTACTAACTCTCTCCCTTCATTCAGATCTCAACTCAAATATCACCACCTAAGTTCACTATCCTCATTATTATGACCCTCATAAAATAGCATCCCTATCATTCCCCATCCTCTTAGCCTGTTTCATTTTTCCTCAGGCACATCATCTATTTCTTCCTTTGTTTATTGCCTATCTCTCCCCAGTAGAATGTAAACTGTGTGAAAACAGGATTCACTGATGTATCCTTGGTGCCTAGAATAGTGCCTACTGTGTGGTAGGTGTTCAGCAAATGTTGAATGAATGGATGGATTTAGATTGAGTGAATTTCAGATAAATGCGTTTATTATGTCTCAAATCATTAAAGTGGAGATTCCTAATAATGTTGAATGGTTGATTTTCTTAATTATATTTTCCTCTTTCAAAAGAGCAACATGTGGGCTTCCCTGGTGGCACAGTGGTTGAGAGTCCGCCTGCCGATGCAGGGGACACGGGTTCGTGCCCCGGTCCGGGAGGATCCCACATGCTGCGGAGTGGCTGGGCCCGTGAGCCATGGCCGCTGAGCCTGCACGTCCGGAGCCTGTGCTCCGCAACGGGAGAGGCCACAACAGTGAGAGGCCCGCGTACCGCAAAAAAAAAAAAAAAAAAGAGCAACATGTCACACTACATATGTCATCTTCAAAACTAGGTCATTCTCCACATCCTGAATGCCAACAGCCCTTAAGAATTGCTGAGGAGAGAAAGTCTTAGGTTTTCACTGAGACGTATGAGGACAAGAATACTTCCATTCCATCCTAAACCTGTCTTTTCGGGTTAACTACAATTCTCTGGTGACTCAAAAGTGTTAGAGCATGTTTTTTAAAAGTCACTCTAAAATTGACCCTCAGGTAGACATGAGGAGTAAAGCTAGGAGGTGTCTGCAGTATGCACAATTATCCCAACTGGCTCTTCAGGTGTTGTCTTTTTGATAACCTTGCTTTGTTCCTGGACGAAGGAGTTGCTTTTTTTCTAAGCAGGTGTGTCCCTTTCCATAACTTGTTTCTACTTGTATGTTACCTCTTGGTGAAGCTCCCGACAAAGTGGAAAATATTACAGCCACTAAAATTATTTAAGTAAATAAACTATTACTCAATGGCTTAAAGGTATTTAGCAATCCTAAAATCCTAAACAAAGATGTGTGTGTGTGTGTGTGTGTGTGTGTACGGGTGCACACATATGAGCACATGCCCAAAAGGAATTTAGAAATTGCTAGGCACTTACAGAAATATTTGCATTTGTTTAAAAAATGTGCAAATTCTTTGAAGAAAGCTTTACTATCCAGTACATTTATTTTGTCTTCACAGGCACACACTGGACCACTCACTTCCTACATGTTCTGTCTCACCTATTCCTCACCATCATTCTTCCCAAAGATCTACCTCCCTCTATCAAGGGAGGCTCTTCTTTACTGTCTTGGCACATGCAACTTTAAGAAGGAATCTCAAGAACTTTAAAGGCTATGTGTATAAGAAATTCTGAATTGAAATCTTGGGGACAAAAAGAATAGGGGCACAGGATTTGAACCTAGAATTTTTCCAGTCAGCATTGATCTAATCTTAAAGTTATAGGATGCCTCAAAAGTGACCATAATGGCAGGCATCACTTCCTTAAGAAGGTCCTCCGGCCAAGGGTGGCCCCCTATCACACTGTTGGGGGTATGTATTACATTGATGTAAAATGGGAAGGTCCACGATAAGGGCAGAGGTAAACAGGCTCTCAGACTCTTAGAAGGCTGCCGTCTTAACCCCAAATGGAACAATACCTAGTCTCCCACCCTCTTTGTGGTAGCAAGAGGGAAGATAAGATTGTTAAATAAAATTTATGATTTCCTCCTTTCTTTAAGTAGTATATCAGATAGTGAAGTTGGAAAAGTAGAATATGAACCACTTCTGGATATCCATGATGTTCTAGAGAACCTACCATTCAAGGATAGGAGAAAACTTAAGAATCATCTAAATCTCCAAGTTGATACAAATCACAGTAATCTGATCTAAAATTTTAAACATATTATTCTGAGTATTGACTTAGAGATGCTAGAGAGATAATAGGCTATGAACAGAGGCTTGTATTAAGCTAAAGTAAACTAAGTTGTCATAGAGATATTTATACAGTTACTCTTCTATCTAAGAAGTTGTAGAGACTTCCATTCCTGAGTCTATGGGATACTCCTGGAATATTACACAGACAGAAAGACATAATCATCTATTCAATTTGCTGAAGCACATCTAGAAATTTCCTTTCTCATTCATCATCATCCTTATGTAAACAAAGTTATGTGTACCCTGGAAGTGTAATTCTGTAAATATCTAGGTCTTTTTGAATTAGCCCAATAATAATAGTAGCTAACAATTATTGACCACCTTTATGATACGTAATAATTCATTTAAAACTCACAATTGTCCTTTGAGGCAGCAGCTATTAGTATCATCATCTTCATTTTACAAATGAGGAAACTGAGACAGAAATGTTAAATAATCCCAGAATCCCATAGCCAGGAAGTAGTAGAGCTGGTTTTGAACACAGGTGGTAGGACTTCAGAATCCGCACTCATAATCTCCAATAGTTCATGACCAAGATGAGTTCTCCATTGTTCTCCTTACAAGAATATTGATACCTCAGTCAGCTACCATCTGGGGTGGGGATTGGGAGCAAGGGTTATTGCTTTTATGATACCCAACAACTTGATCCTCTTGCTCTAAGAGCAAGTTTGCCAGTTTTGAAGTCTCAGCACCTCTGGGACTCAACACATTGAAACAATCTGTTCCTTAGAGAGGGAAGCAATTCCTTTATCTCTTGCTCAAAAGACTTCCTAGTAGGCCATTTACTCTGATAGTACTCCAGATACTCCAGAGAGTTCAGTGGAAGGGTCCTGAAGACCATGTCCCTCCCACCCCCAGTCAGCAGTTTGCTAAGATGAAGCTTCAGCATCTGAGCTTCTTACTGGAAAGGCTGGTAGACTAGTCCAGCTTGTAGGAGTTTTATGGGGAAGAAGTTAGCAGAAGGAGTCTTTTACCTAGGGCAGTAATATTACCACCACAATCAACAAAGCAGGAAGATTTAAAGGTCAGAATTTAATGGCAGGAGTCCTAGGCCTATACATGAGAGAAGGAAAAATTGAACTGGCCCTGAAACAAGCGAGACAAAAGCAGATATCAAAAGACAAAGTGTAGAGCCAGGGAAACAGATGAGAATAGGAGGAATGGTCTCAACAGTAGATGAGAGGGGTGATTCTCTGCTAAAGCTAAGTGGTTGCAGGCTTTTTAGCAGGTTGTGTGGGCGGAAGAGTTGCATTTAAAGGGCCAGTGATGCTGCTGCCTATCTGGGTTGTGAGTTTCTAGTCTTGGGACACACTGGTAACCAGATATGTTGGACTAGGGCCTGCTCTTCATAGCTCCCTGATGCACAGGAGTCCACCATTGTGTCGATCTGTAAACAGATTCCATCTCCCCAAAGTTCCTGGAAACCAGATAGCTCTCATCTCACATCTGCACTTCAGTCTAGAGAAATGAGGGTAGGGTGTCGGGCAGGGAAGAGATGAGTAGTAGGGCATGGCACAGGTGGTTCCCCTGTTATCAGTGGGTATGGTTTCCTTCAGATAGGGCACCTGCACATGAAGAAGTGGCTCTCAGTTCAAACAGAGCTGCTCTGTCTGTCGGCATGGTTGTCCACTGCAGCATTATGGCAGACTTGTTTCCTCTTTACTACCATCACTATTCTCCCAAATCGATTGTACTTTCACTATTGCTGGTTTTTGCAGCCCCCATCAGTTGATCAGGAGATGTGTCCAGGTATTCAGGCAACCTTCAGTCACACACAGCTGTCAGTTCACAGTTCTGCTTCAGCATCCTCTGGTCCTTCAATAGTGGACCCAAAATATGATGTGATATTTTTGTAAACAACTCTTGAGAAAACCACCGAAATTCTGCTGTGCATTGGCAGCAGGACAGATCATGGTGTTGCTGGCAATGATCCTGGCAGGGAGAGGGCATGTATTCTATGGGATAGCAGGGCAATGTGTATTGCTTTCAAAGATGGGATTGCAGTGTGCGTGGAAGGCGATAAATTTCTCAACTTCTCCACCCAGCAGGATAAAAGAGATGCTTTTCTACTTCTCCACCACAGATGCATTCAGAGCTACATCATAATGTTGCACAAGGTCCCCTCCAAGAGTGGGCATAGCCTATTAGACTCCAGGCAGATAAGACAACTCCTCCTACACTTAAGTCAAAAGGCTGATAAAGGCCACCACCTCCACACAGAAGTGGATGTGCTCCCTGAGCACAATAATGTAGTTGCCAGATCTTCCACATGTAGTAATGGGCTTGGCTCTGGAGCCTTATATTTGGGCAAGAACATTCAGTCATCCCTTGAAGGGTCAGCCCAGCAATTAACCAGCCAGGATTTGTACCATGAGCAGCGAATATGGGCAGGAGCTATGTGAGAAGATCCCTAATGATGGGCTAGAGGGCTCCAGGCTCATATTTATTGGGTCAGTCTAGCTTAAAGCCACAAAGTTCAGACAGTCCTTTCCCTGACTTCTAAACAAATGCTAAATATCACACCATTTTTTCTTATAGTTTCTTAGAATTCTTACATTCAACTATTCAGTTGACATGAGATTTATTCTGGTGGGTTGTGTGAGGCATATCTCTAAATGGACAGTTTTATATGGGGCATTGTTGTATGCTGGATTATACTCTATGTATTTATTCGGTCACTGTTACTAGTTCAAGGTACACTGTTAAGGGCCAGAGATGATAAAGGTCATAAGGACTGTGCTCCTTGCTCCGGAGCAGCTTATTGTCCAATTAAGGGGATGAAATGTACACAAGATAACAATACATACAAAGAACCATGTGAAAAGTGCCATGTGAGCCATATGGACAAGAGAGAATATAAAGGCTTTTTTGGTGTGTTTGTTTATCCTCTGTTTTTTTTTTTTTTTTTTTTGAGAGTATTAAGGGAATAGAAGTGGAGTCTTTCTGCTTGAGATAATAAGAGCTTTCCCAGAAGAAGTGTGATTTCAGATGGGCCTTCAGGGATAGGTAGCTATTTTAATCTTGACTTGTTGGTTGCAAAGAACAGAAAACCATTTGAATAATCTCAATTTAATCTCATCTCACTTGTAAGAATCGATTCCAAAAGGAAACTGGAAAAAATATGAACAGAAATATGCACAAGGCAGTTTACTACTTTTATGCCATTATCTGTAATATCAAAAGACTGAGAGCAACCCCGATGTTATCAAATGGGACTAGTTGAGAAAATCATGAAGCATCCACATAATGGAGGACTAAGCCTCAATAAAAAGGAAAGAGAAAAATATCCATATGTCTCCAAGATAACTTGTTCAGAATGGTGCTTAGTGTCAACATCAGGAGGGATAGAAAAAAATATATATATATGCTTATATATGTACAAAATATACATATAAATTAAAAATAAACAATGGAAGCCTAAACCAAAGATCTATTTTAAAAAATGGTGACCCAATGAGGAGGGAGGAAACAGAGTGAAGGGCATAGAAATTGTGAAATAAACTTCATATTTTATGGCAAGAGAAGAAAAATTTAAACATAAAAAAAATTTTCTCTGCCCTTTGGCCTCCTCTCTCCCCTCACTGTGCACAGTGTATCTGCATTATGCATCAACCACAGCTCCCCATCAGCAGAAATACCTGCTCAACCATAAAGAGCAACATTCTCCTAGCACCAACCAGACAACTCCTTTAAAGATTACATTCCTTCTTGATCTTTTAAAGGGGTCTCAATGATCCACCACTGTGTACTTGCAGATCTGGATTGTGTAAACTGTTGATAATACATCATTTAATGTACAGACTTCTCTCTCAAAAAATTTTCATAACTGTACTTTGACTTCTAGTAGGTGGAACAGTTCTCAGAGCTTTCTGAGGAGCCATTCCCAGGTTATAAACCTCAATTTGGCTCAAATAAAAATTTCCATTACTTTTTTAGATTGATTGATTAATTTTTCATCAACAAAATAGAATTTATCTTGTAACATGGTTTTGACTTTGGAACCATGTAAATATTGACATGTTTAACAAACAAAAAGTAAAATTAAAAAAGGGGAGATATTAAAAAGTTGTATTATACAAAAATAAATTCAAAATGGATTAAAGACCTAAATGTAAGGCCAGACACTATAAAACTCTTAGAGGAAAACATAGGCAGAACACTCTATGACATAAATCACAGCAAAATCCTTTTTGACCCACCTCCTAGAGAAATGGAAATAAAAACAAAAATAAACAAATGGGACCTAATGAAACTTAAAAGCTTCTGCACAGCAAAGAAAACCATAAACAAGATGAAAAGACAACCCTCAGAATGGGAGAAACTATTTTCAAATGAAGCAACTGACAAAGGATTAATCTCCAAAATTTACAAGCAACTCATTCAGCTCAATATCAAAAAAACAAACAACCCAATCCAAAAATGGGCAGAAGACCGAAATAGACATTTCTCCAAAGAAGATATACAGATGACCAACAAACACATGAAAGAATGCTCAACACCACTAGTCATTAAAGAAATGCAAATCAAAACCACAATGAAGTATCACCTCACACCGGTCAGAATGGCCATCATCAAAAAATCTAGAAACAATAAATGCTGGTGAGGGTGTGGAGAAAAGGGAACCCTCTTGCACTGTTGGTGGGAATGTAAATTGTTACAGCCACTATGGAGAACAGTATGGAGGTTTCTTAAAAAACTAAAAATAGAAATATCATATGACCCAGCAATCCCACTACTGGGCATATACCCTGAGAAAACCATAATTCAAAAAGAGTCATGTACCAAAATGTTCATCGCAACTCTATTTACAATAGCCAGGACATGGAAGCAACCTAAGTGTCCATCGACAGATGAATGGATAAAGAAGATGTGGCACATAAATACAATGGAATATTACTCAGCCATAAAAAGAAATGAAATTGAGTTATTTGTAGTGGGGTGGATGGACCTCGAGTCTGTCGTACAGAGTGAAGTAAGTCAGAAAGAGAAAAACAAATACCGTATGCTAACACATATATATGGAATCTAAAAAAAAAAAAAAGGCTCTGAAGAACACAGGGGCAGGACAGGAATAAAGATGCAGATGTAAAAAAAAAAAAGATGCAGGTGTAGAGAATGGACTTGAGGATATGGGGAGGGAGAAGGGTAAGCTGGGAAGAAGTGAGAGAGTGGCATTGACATATATACACTACCAAATGTAAAATAGATAGCTGGTTGAAAGCAGCCACATAGCACAGGGAGATCAGCTCTGTGCTTTGTGACCACCTAGAGGGGTGGGAAAGCGAGGGTGGGAGGGAGACACAAGAGGGAGGGGATATGGGAATATATGTATACGTATAGGTGATTCACTTTGTTATACAGCAGAAACTAACACAACAATGAAAAGGAATTATACTCCAATAAAGATGTTAAAAAATTTTTTAATAATAATAACAGCAAAAAGATAAATTGTATTAGCTACAAGATCAAATTATCTTCCAGTTATCACGTGAGATATTAATATTACAAAATTGCTATCGTATTAAGAAGCAGTCAGAGATGATGAAGCCAAAACATGTAAGAGAAATAAGCATTATAGTTGTGTATCATGTGTGCTCATTTATTTTGAAAAAAAAAAGATTTTTCTGTATATTATAATACTAGTGGTATATGTCAACTATTAAAAAATCTGATGAGTTAAAAAAACATGTTGTATTATAACATCGGAGAGTAGGTAATACAGTGTGGTCAGGCCACTTGAGGAACAGAGTAAGTTTCTTACTACAAAGTAAGAAACCAAGGAAATGTCCTCCATCTCCTTTAATGAGTCATTCATTTATTTATCCAACATATTTATTGAGCACGTACTATGTACCAGGCATTGTTCTAGGCAATGGGTATATAGCAAAAAAATCAGAGGAAAAAGACTTGACTTCAAGGAGCTTACATTTTACTGATGGGTGACAGACAATAAAGACATAATTAAAATGTAGAGTAAGCCATATGATGATGGTGCTATGGAGAAAAATAAATCAGAGAAGAGAATAAGGAATGTGGGCAGGGGTGGTATTGAAATTTTAAATAGAGTGGTTAGAGAGAGCATTGCAGAGAAGATGACATTTGAGCAAAGGTCTGAAGGAGGTGAGAGAGCAAGACATGCAGGTAACTTAGGAAGAGCATGCCAACAGAATAGCAAGTACAAAGGCCCTGAGGCAATAATGTGCCTGGCTTCAAGGAAGAACAAGATCCATGTGGCTAAACTGGAGTGAGTGATGGGGAGAGTCTTGGAAGATGAAAGTCAGAGGGATGGAGGAAAGAGTCTATAGGACCTACTAGGTTCTTGTAAAGACTTTGGCTTTTACTCCAGCTAAAATGAGAAGAAAAGGGAAGATTTTGAGCTGAAGAGTGACATGACCTGATTTACATTTTAACAAGAGCCCTCTCTTCTCTGCTTCTTGCGTGTTTGCCAGTTGCTCCATTCCCCTAATTCTCTCTCAAAACTTCTGCTTATTCATGGCTTGTGAGTTCTCTTCACAACATCAGTTTACATGTGGGTTTTTGTTTGGTGTTGTAACAACTGTTGACATTTGTGTGCCTACTGTGACCTAATCACTCAGTCTCTCAGGGTCTCAATTCCAGATTCTTGGGTGACATAATATTAGACTCACGTATTATTAGGCTAAGATTAGTCCACTGTGGGAGAACAAGATGAGGTGGTGGTGCGGGCAGAGGTGAACAGAATCCTATAGTATTTCCAGGAAGGGGTTATGGGCAGAAAGGCAATAGTTAGCACATCAACTTCATCAGGTCCTCAAATATTTTGGGTTTTCAATGTACACATAACAGGGCTTTCCTGGTGGCTCAGTGGTTAAGAATCCGCCTGCCAACACAGGGGACATGGGTTCGAGCTTTGGTCTGGGAAGATCCCACATGCCACAGAGCAACTAAGCCCACGCGCCACAACTGCTGAGCCTGTGCTCTACAGCCCACGTGCCACAACTACTGAGGCCTGCGCACCTGGAGCCCGTGCTCCGCAACAAGAGAAGCCACCACGATGAGAAGCACGCCACAAGGAGGAGTGGCCCCCGCCCGCCGCAACTGCAGAAAGCCTGTGCACAGCAACGAAGACCCAATGCAACCAAAAAGAAAGAAAATAAAGTAAGTAAATTAAAAAAGAAAAGAATATATTCAGTTTTATAAAAGATAACGTAATTTGTTCTATTTAAATTTGCTATTACAGATTAACTCTACTGCTAAATATAGCTGAAATAAATTCTAGTTTTTCTTGGGTTAGAAATGGGACAAAAAAGGGGAAAAAGAAAATATATTTTCTTAAATTTCAGAGATAGACAACAAAAAAGTACTAACACTAAATTAGAGGAAATAGTGCTTCTAAGTATTCGTCTTTCGTTGAGATTGAAAATCTTGGTTCTATAATTGATTTGTGGACCATTTTCTAATTTAGCTAATATTTAAGCACTCAACTGGTATGCTAAGTTCTCTATAAAGTGAATTAAACTGATTAATTCAGTATTTTATGGTTTCATCATCTAAGATATACGTATCAATAAGTGTAACTGAAGAAACAGTAAATAAATCATTGATTTGTTTACAAACTACCATTCCATAATCACTGACTGGAGAGAAATCATAGAATAAGGTTACTCTGATAGCTGGTTTATTTCCTAAGACTATATGACTTTCTTCATCTACAGAGTTCTGGGTAACCAGAATTTCAAATTCATGTACAAGCATAATTTAAAAAATCTGAAATGGTCATGAGGGATTAAATGAGGGCATTTAAGTCCCTTAGTACTGCCTTGAATTTCTTTTAAAGACAGCTATAAATGTTCCAAGTTTTGTTTTTATTCATACAGAATCAGAGTAGTTCAGATTCCCTTTAGGAGGAAAAACAATACCCTTCTTGACCCTTTGCCACACCTACTCTTTATTTATTTATTTTTAATTAATTAATTTATTTATTTGGCTGCACTGGGTCTTAGTTGCAGCACACGGGATCCTCGTTGCCGCGTGCAAGATCTTCGTTGCGTCATGTGGGATCTTTAGTTGTTGCATGCGAACTCTTAGTTGTGGAAGTGGTATCTTTAGTTGCAGCATGCAAACTCTTAGTTGTAGCATGTGGACCAGGGATTGAACCCAGGCCCCCTGCATTGGGAGTGTGGAGTCTTTAGCCACTGGACCACCAGGGAAGTCCCCACAGTATACTCTTTGGAAAAAGAAAATTTTTAAAGTGAAATTAGTTTTAAAGAATTACTTCAAATGCATCATCGCCAGGAATTTAAATTGTTTTCCTCCATACCAATTATTGTGAAAACACATTAATATTGTTTTCAAAATATTCTATACCTTTTGGGAAGAGTTTTTTTTTTTTTTTTTTTTTTTAAGAAAAACAGGTTCTATGGGACTTCCCTGGTGGTACAGTGGTTAATAATCTGCCTGCCAATGCAGGGAACACAGGTTCGATCCCTGGTCCAGGGAGATCCCACATGCCGCAGAGCAACTAAGCCCGTGCACCACAACTACTGAGCCTGCGCTCTAGGGCCTGAGTGCGGCAACTACTGAGCCCACGTGCTGCAACTACTGAAGCCCACGGGCCTAGAGCCCATGCTCTGCAACAAGAGAATCCACTGCAATGAGAAGCCCTTGCACCGCAACGAAGAGTAGCCCCTGCTCGCCACAACTAGAGAAAGCCCGGGTACAGCAACGAAGACCCAACGCAGCCAAAAAAGAAAAAAGAAAAACAGTTTCTAATGGTAAGGTTCTATAAGATAAAAACTAGTAAATATTCCCTGAATTCATTTGTAAAAAGTGCTAAACTTATTCCCACAACCATTCTAAAAGCTACCACGCTCTGGAGATTTTGGTGGATATCTGTTATTTTTTTGGGCTTAGGGCATCCTGTCCCCCTCACCTGCCTGGTGGGAGCCATTTCTCCCTGGATCTCTTGAATTTCTGCATATCTTGTGAGTGAGGCACTGCCACCCTTGTTCTGGATTATCTTTTCGAGGATGTTTATACAACAAACAACCTTGGACTATAAAGATAATGTCTCTCTGTAGCAAAAAGCAGGTTTGTTTACGATCCAATACAATAAAAATAATGTTTCCTCCCAGGGCCAAGGTCAGGCATGCATCCTGCCCATTATAAAAGATTTGGGTTCCCTAAACTTGGAGTTTCTCACCTGTAACACAACACACTGGGTGTGTAAGCACCACCTGGCTCTCTTCATGTCGCCCTGTGGGAACTGGAGCTCAGAACCAGTGCAAATGCTGATACTCTGGCTACTGCTATGGGTATGAATGATATATTGTTCTTTGTCTCTGACTCAGGAACCTTCTGTCTTCTGCCAGAATGTAATGGTGGCAGGCTAACTTGTTAGCTTGCAAGTAGGGTAAAATCTCCAGGTTCCCTAGAGTACCCCAGTTCCTGTGTTGAGTTCTTTCCTAAGACACATCTGTACCTTTGCCCTTCAGCTTCCTGAGAGAATCCTGTATCTGCATCTTTTTTTTTTTAACATCTTTATTGGAGTATAATTGCTTTACAATGGTGTGTTAGTTTCTCCTTTATAACAAAGTGAATCAGTTATACATATACATATGTCCTCATATCTCTTCCCTCTTGCGTCTCCCTCCCTCCCACCTTCCCTATCCCACCCCTCCAGGTGGTCACAAACCACCGAGCTGATCTCCCTGTGCTATGCGGCTGCTTCCCACTAGCTATCTATTTCACGTTTGGTAGTGTATATATGTCCATGCCACTCTCTCACTTTGTCACAGCTTACCCTTCCCCCTCACCCTATCCTCAAGTCCATTCTCTAGTAGTTCTGCATCTTTATTTCCATCTCTGTATCTGCATCGTAAATGGGCTTCCGTTACTTGTAAACAAAATAGTCCTGATACGGCCAAGAAAATCTGTTTCTTTTTGAAAATTGAACAATGGGGGAAATATTAAAGTGGTTTTCTAAGTGCTTTCATTCAACAAATCTTTATTGAGCCGTTCCAGGTATTTTGCTGTATGCTGGGGCTACAATAGTAAGTAGCGTGTGGTTCATAGAGGTTTAATTCTCATAAGAGAAACAGCCTAAAGTATAAGTAAAGCAACACATAATAGTTGCAAATTGTGAGAATTGTTGTGAAGAAAATGAAAAGGAGATGAAGGAAGGGAATAAAAAGGGAGGCTACTTTACAAAAAGTGATTGGAGAAGGTGACTTTGCGAGAGGCATATTTAAGCTGAAATGTGAAGAATGAGAAGGCAAAAGGTTGGTACAAATTGATGGAACAGTAAGTGCCAAAGCCTTGAGATGGGAAGCGCTTAGGAAATGTGAAAATTGAGAGAAGAACAAATGTGAATAAATGTAGTGAGGAATGGGAAGAATGCCAGGTGGGGACTTAGGCCAGATTATTCAGGGATTTACTCTGTGTACAATGGGAAGCTGTTGGAGGGTCTTAGGCATTTAAGTGACAGGACCCAATTTACATTTAAGAAAACAAGTTTTGCTGTTGTGTGTGGGATAGGCTGGAGGAAAGCAAAAGTGGAAGCAGAGAGGCCAGTTAAGAGTTTGTTGCTTTGTCCAGGAGAGAAATTATGATGGCCAAAAACAAGTGGTAGCAGTGGAGATAGAGAAAGTGGATTCTGTGTACTGGGGAGACTGGGACAGTGGATGGGGGTGGCAACCTGGGGGAATGGTGGGTGGGGAGGTTAAGATTGCCATTTGGGGCTATGTTTAGTTGTATATTTCTGTGCAATGCCCAAGGGAAGATATCAGGTTGGCCATTGGAAATTGGAGCCTAGAGTTAGATGTGAGATATAAATTTTAGGGTCATCAACAAATACATGGTATATGGCCCCAGGATCATAATTTCCAGGATTTGGTGCCTACTCTCCCCAAATTGGGGCATGCAGGAGCTTCTGAATTTCCTGCAAACCACCCACAGAGCATGAAGCACCGGGAGTACCATCTCCAGATTTCTCTCTGCCTAATGGTGCCACCATTACTATTTTTTTTTTTCTGTTATGGCTATTCCAGGTTGGTGAGGGTCTTCCTGTAAGGTGGCCTCCTCCCAGAGACCCTGACAGAAAGGTGCCTTTGATTTCAGCCTCTACCTCAACCTACCTGGAGGGTTTTTACTGACATAGTTTAATGGGGTAGAGTTCTGGGTCCTTTCTCAGATTTATATCTATCCATGTTCATGTCTGCAATCTAAAATAACATTCCCTCCCTCTCCCCCAAGCAAAAGTGTTTCTTCTTTAAAGACTTTTTAAAAACAGTGGGGGGTTTTTTGGACATATAAGTTAGGTACTCTAGCATTCACCCATTTTAGGTTTATAATTCAATGAATTTTAATAACTCACAAAGTAATATACAAAGTTGTGCAACCATCATCACCATCCAGTTGTAGAATATTTCCATCACCCCCTAAAAATCTTCTGTGCCCATTGGCAGGCACTTTGTTTCCTCTCCCATGGTTCTAGGCAAACACTAATCTATTTTAGGCACTTTTTTGGCCTTTTTTAGACATTTCATATAAATGGAATCATACAGTATGTGGTCATTTGTGTCTGGCTCCTTTTACTGAGCATAATGTTTTTGAATTTCATCTGAGTTGTAACATATATCAACATTTCATTGCTTTTTTATTGTTGAATTTCCTTCCTTTGTACGGATACACAACATTTTTTTTTTTAATATTGAGCCTTCTTTTAATTTATTTATTTTTATTTTTAGCTGTGTTGGGTCTTCATTTCTGTGCAAGGGCTTTCTCTAGTTGTGGCAAGCAGGGGCCACTCTTCATCACGGTGCGCAGGCCTCTCACTGTCGTGGCCTCTCTTGTTGCGGAGCACAGGCTCCAGATGCGCAGGCTCAGTAGTTGTGGCTCAACGGGCCTAGTTGCTCCGCGGCATGTGGGATCTTCCCAGACCAGGGCTCGAACCCGTGTCCCCTGCATTAGCAGGCAGATTCTCAACCACTGCGCCACCAGGGAAGCCCGATATACAACATTTTGTTTATCCATTTGCTTGCTGATGGCCATTTGGGTTGATTTTGGCTATTATGAATAACACTGCAGAAATAACATTTTTATTCACCAACCTCATTGTGTTGTTGAAAGAATTACATAATTTTTTTTATTGAAGTATAGTTGATTTACAATGTTGTTGCAATCACTGCTGTACAGCAAAGTGACTCAGTTATACACACATATACATTCTTTTTTTATATTCTTTTCCATTATGGTTTATCACAGGATATTGAATATAATTCCCTGTGCTATACATTAGGACCTTGTTGTTTATCCATTCTAAATGTAACAGTTTGCATCTACCAACCCCAAACTCCCAGTCCATCCCTCTCCCTCCCATGCCCTCCTTGGCAACCACAAGTCTGTTCTCTATGTCTATGAGTCTGTTTCTGTTTTGTAGATAGGTTCATTTGTGCCATATTTTAGATTCCACATATAAGTGATGTCACATGGTATTTGTTTTTCTCTTTCTGACTTACTTCACTTAGTATGATAATCTCTAATTGTATACATATTGCTGCAAATGGCATTATTTAGTTCTTTTTAATGGCTGAGTAGTATTCCATTGAATATATGTACCACATCTTCTTTATCCATTCATCTGTTGATGGACATTTAGGTTTTTCCGTGTTTTGGCTATTGTGAATAGTGCTGCTATGAACATAGGGGTGCATGTATCTTTTTGAATTATCGTTTTGTCCAGGTATATTCCCAGGAGTGGGATTGCTGGATAATAAGAATTATATAATTTTTTAAAATTGTGGGTTAAGGGTATAATTTGGGGTGAATTTTCCTCTATTTTCCAATTTTTGGGGGAAATTTGGTTACACTGTGTGTATCGTTTTAAAACTAAACTTTATTTATTTGATTTAAAATTTATCATGAAATAGTTTAGTCATACACAAAGGCATAAGGATTATAATAATAAAAAAATCATGTACCTACCACAGCTCAAGAAATAGATGTGGGAAATTCCTCTGGGAATTCCCTGGTGGTCCAGTGGTTAGGACATGGCGCTTTCACTGCCGGGGCCTAGATTCAATCCCTGCTCGGGGAACTAAGATCCTGCAAGCTGCACAGTGCAGCAAAAAAAAAAAGAAAAGAAAAGAAAAAAAACAAATAGCTCTTTGTCCAGGAGATAACTGCTATCATTAATTTGTATTTTCATTCACATTCATATCTATGTGCTTTTACATGTATACATTCTTACAAAATACCCAGTATTTTTTGCATGATTTTAGACTGAAGATACACTGTATGAAAAATAATGGTACTATGTATTCTTCTCAGTACTTTAATACTAACTCATTTTTCTTTTCATAATAACCACATTAAGTAGAACAATTATTATCCCCATTTCACAGAGAAGGAAACTGAGGCCAAGATGGGTTAAGTTACTTGCCAAGGTCACACATGTAGTAAATAGTGGAGATGGCTTTGAATTCAGGAGTCTGACTCCAGAGTATCTGCATGACTAAGCCACACTGTTTCAAATACTGTTATATTGTTATACTATGTTTCTTTTGCAACCTGCTTTTCCCTTCATCAACATTATATGTGCAAGATATGATACATGAAGCCATAGTTCAGTCCTTTTCATTACAGCACAGTATTTTGTTCAATCAATAGGCCACAATTCAGTTGTTTATTCTACTATTAAAAGAGATTATAACCAACAATACTGCAAGTACATTCTTGTACAGGTCTCCCTGTGCATATATGCAAGAGTTCTAGGGTATATATCTACAGGAAGAATTTCTGGGTCACGTGGTACGTACATCTTCAAACTAACTAGATATTTCCAATTATTCTCCATAATGATGATATCATTTTACTTTATCACCTTGTAAAAAATTCTGCTGTCTCTGGTTACAATATAAAAAATAACCAAGCACCACAAGAAAGTGGAATAAAATGCCAAGAAAGGTGACAAGAAATGGAAGTTAAACAGAATAGTATAGTAACCCAAATCTGCCATTTATCAATTCTCCCTTGCAAGTGCATGCAACAAAGATGAAACACAGCTTTTATTCCCCCTCTCCACTGTCATCTCCTTTCCCTTTCCTTCCAAACTATATTCAACACTTGGATCTTCCCTGAAAAGCATGAATGTGATGTATTACTATAAATATTAAAATCCCTGAATTCTTTCCAGAGGAAGGAGTGAATAATGTTAAAGTGGAGTGCCTTCACAATCCAGTGTTTCATTGACCCCCTCTTTCCCTTAAACATTGCCATAGGTTTCCTTTCTACTAGTCTGAAACCTGCTATTTTATTTTATACTCACAATCATGTAGTACTAAAGGGTTGAAACTCTCTTTCACATACAGATACAGATATAATATAGAGATATAGGTCTCAAGTAAGTTTTCTCAGTGAAGAACTTGTAAAGTTGTAAGCAAACAATATGTTTAGTGTAAGAAATTTTAGTCCAATTGTTTGATAATTTACATGAACTTTAACACTGCGTAAGAAAAATTCTTATATAAAAGAAATATAAGCAAACTTTGGAAGGTAACTATTCTTTTCAAAATATTTTACCTTAAGATTCCTTTCAGGGACTTCCCTGGTGGCGCAGTGGATAAGAATCCGCCTGCCAGTGCAGGGGACATGGGTTCGAGCCCTGGTCTGGGAAGATCCCACACGCCGCCGAGCAACTAAGCCCGTGCGCCACAACTACTGAGCCTGTGCTCTAGAGCCTGCGAGCCACAACTACTGAGCCCACGTGCCACAACTACTGAAGCACGTGCGCTTAGAGCCCGCACTCTGCAACAAGAGAAGCTACTGCAATGAGAAGCCCGTGCACTGCAACGAAGAGTAGCCCCCGCTCGCCACAACTAGAGAAAGCCTGTGCGCAGCAACAAAGACCCAATGCAGCCAATAAATAAATAAATAAATAAATAGATTTAAAAAAAGATTCCTTTCAAAAGCTTTCTCCCTTATGCATTAAAGTAGAATCAAATGCAGTTTGCTTCTAAATTAAGAGCACTATACTGCTTCCTCTGCAGCTTGGAGGGACATCAAGGATGATGCCTTTCAGGTATAACGAAGGGGGGAGGATGAGCAGGAGTGCAGGGTGGGAGGAGAGAGAGAAAGCCTCCAAAACATAAGCTCATGGAAGATTGTAAACACTGCACTTTTATCCTTCAGGCCAGCTAGGCACCTTGATCCATTTGTCTTGTCCCGCTACCCACCATACTCTCTGAAACTGCCTCACTTTCTTCTGTGCTCCTCTTTCACTAGTCTCTCCTCCTCTGTCCTATTGTGGCAGAACAGGATTTACAATGTGCAAGTGCTACCCTCCTGTATGCTTTCTTTCACTTTCACTAAAGAAGATATGCTCTTTCATCTCACAGATGCTTCCTGTCCTTCCTGGTGTGCCTTACGGAGCAGTGGTAGCAAATTCAAAGGCCCACAGGAGGTAGAAAAGCAACTTGAATGAGAAAAAGTGGGAAGGGATCATGGAGAACTGGAGTGATGCCCCACAACAGAGACGGCTGCTATCAAGCTCCCGTTGATTCTTACCATGGAGAAAATGGGATCCCAATGTTGCCAGGTCTTTTAATTTTCCAGAAGATCTGGAAATCCAGATTTTTAGGTGAAATTCACCCACTGTTAAATGTTGGAAACTAACTCAATAAAGACAACAGCAACACCCTACAGCTTAAACTAAGTTGGAGGGCTAGGGGTAGCTTGTGGGCTGCTATTTTGCCACCTCTACTTTAAGGAGAATTTTGTCCTGGCCAGCTTGATCCCCAGACCTTTTTCAGAATTGAAAAAACGAGTAGAGAGAACCAAGGTCTGGGAGGTGAAATAAAATACATAAGGACCTAACTGGATGAGGTAAGAGGATCTAGATAACAAAGAGTTGGGAGAGAGAGAGGGTAAGAGGAAAAGAGGTCCCAGAGTCGGGCAGTCCAGGTGTGGAGAGGTGGGAAGTTTGTGAGTGTGATGCTCTAGAGGAGCTCTGAGTGAGAAATTTCTCAGGGTGGAGGTGGGTGAGGAAAGAGCATGAGTATCAGTAAATATGGGTCATAAAAGAGATCGCTTTTAATGTTCTTCAGAGAAATTAGACAGGGATTGGAACTCTTTTTACAGTTCTTTTTGGATGCAGGATTGGGCTATTAAAATGTGACTAAAAAAAGAGACAGAAAAGAAAGAAAAAAACCCAAACATTAATAAAAAAGAAAAAAGAAAAATAAAATGTGACTCCATGTGGAGACCGGGTCACTTCAAGCCCTGGGAATTGGTAGGAATAAGTTTCTTTTTTTTCTTTTTTTGTGGTACGCGGGCCTCTCAATGTTGTGGCCTCTCCCGTTGCGGAGCACAGGCTCCGGACGCGCAGGCTCAGAGGCCATGGCTCACGAGCCCAGCCGCTCCGCGGCATGTGGGATCTTCCCGGACTGGGGCACGAACCCACGTCCCCTGCAATGGCAGGCGGACTCTCAACCACTGCGCCACCAGGGAAGCCTGGAATAAGTTTCTTGATTGCAGACAACTGAAAGCAACTCTGGATAATTTAAGAAGAAAACGGATTGATTGGAAGGATATTAGGTACATCAAAGAATTGGTAGGAAAACTAGAAAAGCAGGCTCAGAAAATGAGCAAGAATGAGGGGACTTGGAAGTCTGGAAGACAGCTAGATCACACCACCGGAACAGTCTGCTTATCTTGTCACTACTGGACACTCACTGTTACACCCCTGACTGCACTCTCACTGCTGTACACCCCTGACTGCACTCTCACTGCTGTCACTCCACTGGACACTGGCAGCTGCCACTAGCAACATAAATGATACTATAATATACTGTTCTTGCTTCTTTGTATTAAGACTCAAAGTCCTGAGTCCAGAGCTTCCAAATGGCTGACCTTAGGTCACATGCCTATTCTCTAGCTGTAAGCAATCTGGGAGAACAAGGGTCAGTTCTTTGTGGCTTCCCCAGTGGGAGGCAGAAAGTGCCTCCTGACAAAATTCATGCAATGGCAGCTTCTCCAAACAGGAAGTTTGTTTGTATCAAGTACTGGGTAGCCATACATCTATTACAGAACCTCAGTGGAGGTAGTACCCTGTGTGAAAGAATGATTAGGAGATGGCCAGTATATCAGCCAGGATAGGATTCTTTTTATTTTTATTTTTAAAAATTTACTTATTTTGGGGGCCACACTGTGCAGCATGCAGGATCTTAGTTCCCCCGACCAGGGACTGAACCCCTGCCCCCTGCAGTGGAAGCGAAGAGTCTTAACCACTGGACCACCAGGGAAGTCCCCACGATAGGATTCTTAATGCTGCAGTAACAGATAACTCCAGAATCTCAGTGGCTCACAGCAAGAAAGGTTTCCTTCTCGTTCACGTCCATTGTAGATTGTCCACATTGTCCTCACTTTAGGACCCAGGCTGGTGAAGCAGCTTCTACCTGGAAACATTACTAATCTCATAGCATGGGGGGAAAAAAAGGAGCATAGCAAGCCATGTTCTGACTCTTAAAGCTTATGCTTGGAAGTGACAAATATAACTTTTGCTCACATATTCCTAGTCCAAACAAACCATGTAGCCAAACCTGGTATCTGTGGGAAAGGGAAGTATGATATGACGCCAAGGAGGGGCAATTATTGTACTATTTTGGAAAAAAGAAATAAAGTCATTTTCAGTGAGGGGGGTATGCTAAGTAATAGGAATGAGCATATTAGAGTCAAGAAACAAAGTGGTGTTTGTGCAGTAGCTATAAATAGCTTGCTATTAATGAAGTATAAGGCTCAGGACAGGAGGAAGTAAGATGAAGCAGTAGTGACAGGTGGGGGAGAGGTCAGCAGACCCTTGTCAAGAGCTTGATCCTTATTCTGTAGGCAATGAGGCACCCTTGAGGGCTTTTAAACAGGAATATGAGATAGCTAGATTTATGCTTTAGATAGACGACTTTATGTAAAGGATGATTTGAGAGAGATCTGTTAGGAGGTTATTGCATTTATTCAAGTGAAGGATGGCAGCCTGAACTAGAGAAGCTAATAGGGGTGAAGAGGTGGTGACAGACAGAGAAAAGGCAGAATGGATGGGTTTGTTGATTGATCAGTTGTGAAGGGTGAGAGAAAAGAGGCAGGGAGGATGCTCCGAAGTGTCCAGACTGGGCAATTCAATTTCTTTCACCTTCCCACCAAATGATAAAGCTGAATGCCCCAACATCACCAAAGTATCTTAGAATCTAGGATCTTCTGTTTCCCTAGATGTGTACATCAGACTGGGTTAAGAGCTCCCAAGAAAATCAAAATGGCTAAACATCACCTCACATCCTAGTGTAAAAAGATAAAAGTTAGAAATGAATGTTCTTCCTCAGATGACTACTTGATCTCTCTTTTCCATTTATCTCCCTTTTTATCATCCTATTCTTACTTCTTATCCTATCCTTTAAGATGCAGTGTCAGAATGAGAAAGGCATTCACTCTTATATATGGCTGCTGAACGGGTAGATTATAACAAGCTTTTTGGAAAACAATTTGGCAATATGCTCCAAGAGCTTAACTGTATTCATAGACTTTGACCAGATATCCTACATCTGGCAATCCAACCTAAGAAGATAATTATCAATGAGAACAGAGATTTATGTACACAAATGTTTATTCCAGCATTACTCAGCGTTGTAAAAAACAGGAAACAAACTCAATGTAAAAATTAGGACATGGTTAGGACACATGTATGTTTTCATTAATGATGCTTACAAAGACTTTTAAATGAAATGGAAGAATGCTTATATGATAACATTACAAAAAACAGGATATAAAAGTAAACGCCTATAATAAAATCAAGTTTGTTTTATAAGAGCATAGAAAAATTGGAAGAAATTATATCAGAGAGTTATAGTATTACGGTGATGTTTGTTTTCTTCATTTTACTTTCATTTCCCTCAGATTTCTAGAATGTGATGATTTCCTTTATCATCAGGAGAAAAGGTGCTTTTCCCAACCCTACCTGACTTCTACCTCTTAGATCAACTCTGAGGTGATAAGGCAAGGTCACTGATGATGCAAAATATTTAAAAGACAAGTACAGCCAACTGGACTTCTGGAGCACATTACGAGAAAAGAGAGTGCAGCATCAAACTGAGATGCACTCACCTATCCACAGAAACTCAGGTTGCAGATTACGATTAGGAAGCTACAAGATACCAAGCCACCAGTGATGCTGGACCGATAGAGGTGGCCTCTCACTTTCTGCCACGTCCTCCACCAGGAGAGCTTTGCCTTCTTAGTATCACTTCCTTTTTGTGGACCAGGACTAAGACTTAACTCCTCACATCCAACTTTTAGGCCCTCTCAATAATTATTGGGATGAGAGCAAGCATGGGCTGGGGAACACGTTGCTCTTTAACCATGATTAATAAGACCCTTAATAATTGGTCTTATTAATCCAAAAAACATTAGAGGGAGAGGGAGAAAGAATATACTAGCTCCCACAATTCCATTGATGACTTGCTAGGCAACTGGTACAGTTTTCCCAGTCATATAATCATACATAAAGAATATAGAGAAAGAGACAGATTCAAGAAATATTTAGGAGGCAGGATATTCAGGGCTTAGTGGTTTATCATATGTTCACAGTGAAGGGGAGGGAAAAATCGCAAATGACTGGGGACCATTTGGGGTCAAAGGGACTAAACTGGTACACCTGGCAGGTATGGTAGGGCCGGACCTGAGGAGGTAATGTGTGCATTTGATTTGGTTGTGTGAGCCATGGAGATGGAGGAAATGGCTCACTTAACCTGAATACTCGTTACTTACAGAGCAAACAAATATATTAATGATGATGGGAGACAATTTTCTTGTTGGAGAAGGGGGTACAAATATGGAAAAGGGGGAGGCGAGAATAAACTTTGCAGTATTGTATTGGAATTGTAGAGATTGCTGTGAAGTCAGAGTTATTTACGTATATAAACGAGAGAGGGGCAGAGAAGGGGGGGAAGAGAGAGAGAGAGAGAAAGAGAGAAAGAGAGAGAATGTTAGAACAGATATAGGTGTAGATACAGGAGTAATCCTAGCTCTTTTTGGTGAGAGGCCTGCAAGCAATGACACCCAGATCTTGGTTTCTAAGTAGCTTACTAAAAGGAACCAGAGTTCATTGGATAAGTTGCCAGTTCTAGGGCTGTGCCATAGAAAGTAAAGATGAGTCTGAAACATCTTCTTGCTCCAGAAAATAAGGAAGCTTCCAAAGTATACTGGGAACCTGTTAAAGGATACAGAATTTAACCTGAAGGGGCTCCCAGTGGTGAAATATGGGACATTTTGAGCATGAAAATAAATAATATTAATAATGGGTTATAAACCATTGAACAAAAGGAATCCATGAGTCTATACTGGTATAAAGAAATGAATAAATAAATGGAAAGAATGCCAGCTAATTAATGTAGAAGGAATAATGGAATTAGAAAATCAACATTTAGTAACAACCACAGTAATAATTTATTCAGGCAAAACAGCAGGTGAAAGTTTGATGAGAAAAAGGATATTTACATAGTCCCAAAGTATCTCCGCACAAAATACTTGAACATTATATGTTAATTAGTAACTACAAAATATTTATTAATTATGTCTGAGTGGAGAAACAAAATGAGAAAGGTTAGTATTACCAGTAAGAAGACACATTGACACTGTGTGCTTCCTGATATGATGAACTGAGGACACAGCATCGCATTTGTAATATTCCTGACCCCCAAAATGTAACTTGTATCTAATCATGAGGAAACAACAAATAAACCCAAACTGAAGGTCATAAAAAGTACCTGGCCCTCAAAAATACCAAGACTATAAAAGATAAGGAAAGTCTGAGAAACTGTCCTGATTTTGATAGGGATGCTGTCGTTTTTGTCGAACAGTGCCCCTTGTTTATAAGGCCAAAGGGACATCATGTCTGCAACTTACTCTTAAATGGTTTAGAAAATTATACATAATAATTGATATCTCATATATTTATACATGTGAGGTAATGAGAAGGGGAGGGAAAGAGAGAGAGAGAAAGGCAAGAGAATGGTGAAATATTAATAAGAGGGAATCTAGGTCTTGGGTGAAGGGTGTATAGAGTTTCTTTGTACCATTTCCTATAACTGATCTCAAACTAAAAATATAGGAATGAAGCTATTGAATAGCGAAAAACATGTTTTTCAGAAAAAATATCCTTGACAGTATTAGAGATAGATATTGCTAAGGAACTGAATAAAATAAGTGGCTTGGGGAAACAGCAAGCTTCAGAGATGTGTCTCCAGTTCCAACATGGTGTGACAGGCAGAAAGCAGATATGGCTATCTGGGTCCAGATTACAACTTCTCTAGTGCTGGTGCCTAGTCCCTTCCTCCAATGATGATGCGGAGTAATTACAGAAATGTAGCAACCTAATAGAAGACAATACAATAAACTACTCAAAAGCCAATAGGCACCATCTAGTGGCAAGTAGGTGATTTTCCCCATAGTTTAAGGATGGTCAATTTGAACACCTACCAGCAGCATGAGAGTTCCCGAAGTTTCACATCTTCACCAAGCTTGCTAAGGTCAGACTTGCCAAGTTTTATCATTTTGATTAAGTATGGGATGTTATTTCCTATAAACTTGCAGTTAGATTTAGAGGCTTGGTTTAGATTTAGGTTTATTTACTTAGGCAAAGATACTTCATTCATAATGCTGTATACTTCCTATTGTATCACATCAAAAGGCACGTAACGCTGATTGTCAATCAATAGGTTCAAAAGTGGTCAACCTGATTCATCAACACATGTAATAATAACGCCCCTCATCAACATTTCACCCAATGATTTTAGCAACCATTGATAATCCCCTATGCTTCACTTACTCATCCCTAACCCCTTCCTCCCCCAGAACTTCTGGCAACCACGGATATTTTACTGTCTCCATAGTTTTGCCTTCTCCAGAATGTCATATAATTAGAATCATACAGTATGTAGTCATTTCATATTTGCTTCTTTCACTTAGCAACATGCATTTAAAGTTCCTCCATGTCTTTTTGTGGCTTGACAGCTCATTTATTTTTATTGCTGAATAATATTCCATTGTTTGGTTGTACCACAGTTTATATATCCATTCACCTACTGAGGGACATCTTTGTTGTTTCCAAGTTTTCACAATTATGAATAAAACTGCTATAAACATCTGTGTTCAGGTTTCTCTGTGGATATTTAGGTAAATACCAAAGGATGTGATTGCTGGGTCATGTGGTAAGAGTATGCTTAGTTTTGTAAGAAACTGCCAAACTGTTTTCCAAAGTGGCTGTACCATTTTGCATTCCTACTAGAAATGAATGAGTTTCTGTTGCACCACATCCTTCCCAGCATTTGGCGTTGTCAGTGTTTTGGATTTTAGCCATTGTAATATGTGTGTATTGGTATCTTGTTGTTTTAATTTGCAATTCTCTAATGACACACCATGTTGAGCATTTTTTCACATGCTTATTTGCCATACCTTGCTTCTGGTTTTTTCCTTCCACTATACATAATCATTTTTATTGACTTTTGGTTTGTCCTTCTATTGTTACTTAAAAACACACACACACACATATATCTATAGCCTCCTTTCTTACACAGGAAGTAGCATACTGTGCATATTCCATAGCATTTATTTTTTCTTTTTTCTCCCCCATAGCACTTTACAGAGCATCTTTTACAGCAGTATAGGACTAATCATATGATGTACCATTGTTTCTTAAACTAGTCTCTTACTGATGAACATTTGAATGGTTTCTAATCTTTTACTATTACAAATAATACTACAACGAATCACCTTGTACATACATCATTTCATATTTCTGCCTATATATCTTTGAGATACATTTTATAGAAAGGTGATTATAGGGTCCAAGGTTAAATGCATACGTAATTTTGCTAGATATTGCCAAATTCCCCTGATATTCCTGCATTCCGACCAGCAATGTATGAAAATGTCTGCTTCCCTGCAGATTTTCCAATAACATGTTTTGTCACACTTAAGGATTTTTGCCAACATGATGAAAAACTGTAATGTTCTACATTTTAGCTGTTTGGTGGGTACAAAGAAGTTTGTTCTGTTCTTAATTACACATTTTGATGCATCTAAGATATTTTATAAAACAAGCTAACATAAGGAATTGCTTTTAAAGAAGATAGGTTTTCTATTTCAGTCTTAGAAGAAATATACCACTTTTATTGATAATCTAACTGTTAATTAAAGAACTAGAGGGAATTCCCTGCGGGTCCAGTGGTTAGGCCTCCATGCTTCTACTGCAGGGGGCACAGGTCTGATCCCTGGTTGGGGAACTAAGATCTTGCAAGCCGTGTGGCCTGGCCAAAAAGAAAAAAAAAAAAAATTGGAACAATAGCTGCTAGAACTAGAAAGAATTTCAGAGATATGAAAGTCTTATCATTCAACAAATTAAAATTCTTGGGCTCAAAGAAGCCAGGTAATTTACTTCAAGTCATATGGTTAATGAAAAACAAGCTCATTTTAAAAAAAAATAAATTTATGTATTTATTTATTTATTTTTGGCTGCGTTGGGTCTCCATTGCTGCGCGCAGGCTTTCTCTAGTTGCGGCAAGTGGGGGCTACTCTTCGTTGCGGTGCACGGGCTTCCCATTGCATTGGCTTCTCTTGTTGCGGAGCATGGGCTCTGATGCACGGGCTTCAGTAGTTGTGGCTCATGGGCTCTAGAGCTCATGCTCAGTAGTTGTGGTACACGGGCTTAGTTGCTCCATGGCATGTGGGATATTGCCGGACCAGGGCTCGAACCTGTGTCCCCTGCGTTGGCAGGCAGATTCCCAACCACTGCACCACCAGGGAAGTGCCCAATATTAAGACGAGTCACAGTACTGGATAGGAGTTGCCAGGATATTTCTCATAGCATCTGTTAGTTCCATGGATGACAGCTGGGGTTTTGTTAACACCTGATGCCTAATGCTCTGCCATTTGGTAAGAAATTTCTTTCCTGGAAGGATTGAATGAGTAGCTATTTTTCATATCCATATAAAACACCTCACACCCAACTCCGCCTTGCTGAATGTCTGGAGGGTAGGATGTATATACAAAGCTGATACAATACTTACTTTGCGTCCACCAGGATGAAAAAGATGGTACACAGCTTCCTTTTTAATGACTGTGAGAACTAGAAAAGTTACTTTCCCCCCTAAGACTACCTAGCTGAATCAACCCAAGCTTTAAAATCCTGGGTGAATTTTCCTTATTATGAAATTTCTCTTAAAGCAAAATTAAAGAAAAACTTATTAGTCATTGCCAATAACAAAAATTATACAACAACTTCCACTGATTCTCCATAGATAGAAGGCTCATCTTCCAGAGGGGTGGGGCAGAGAGAAAATTGTTTCAAGTGATCACTTCCTTTTAATGCTTTCTTTTGTGTTTATATGTGAGGCTTTCTTCATTTTTTCATGATGATTTCTCTAGCCTGTATTAAGGACTGTTTTTTTTCTTATATTGAATTTTTACTTCTTATTAAAAATCATTAAGTTCAGTAAAACTGTTAACAATGAGAGTTTTTAAAAAAATAATAACTGGGAATTCCCTGGTGGTCCAGTGGTCAGGACTCAGCACTCTCACTGCCCTGCAAACAATCCCCCCTGGATCAAATGGTATAAAAAATTTTAGGGCTTTTGATATTTACTACAGAATTTCTCTTGGTAAAGCTTATATAATTTATACACTCAAAAGCATTTTAACCCCCCCTTTTTTTTACTTTCTTACAGATAAGATTTTAAATTTGTTGGTCCTACTCTATAGATAATACATGTCAAGCTTGATAATATTTATCAATATCCAATGGAATGTTGATCCATTAGCATCCATTTAGTACAATGTTATCCATTAGAAATCTTACCATATACTAGCTAACTATTAATCTGAGAGCCATTTCTAGCATTAAATAAAGATGAAAATTAAACTTAAAAACTTATCTGTGAATTGCTTCAAAATATATTCAGAAAAACACTTTTTTTTTTTTTTTTTTACAAACTACTGTATCATTGGAGAATGAGTAAGAGTCACAAGAAAGGTAGGTTTTGAACAGAACCATATCTTTATATCATAATATAAACATTTGGAAATTATTCCTAAAGTGGTATAGGCTGAAACTATAATAGAAAAATTTTTTAAATTTAGATAAATTAATGGATAATTGAACAATGATTGACTCAAAAGAGAGATTAAGTATACTATATATAATTATTTCACAGAGCAACTTTTCTACAAACTAGATTCATTATAAATACTAGACTAATAATCTGATCCCAAATGGAATTATTATATTCTATTGTCCTTACATTCATTCATTCAACAAATATTGAGTGCCTATATGTGTCACTTAAAGATTTTTAGTCTTTTTTCTATAAACAGTCTTCCATTCGCAATTTCATATTCTACATAGCAAGAGTTTAGATTTCCATGATACCTAAATAAAAAATAATATAGAGGGACTTCCTGGGATTTCCCTGGTAGTCCAGTGGTTAAGATTCTGAGCTCCCAATGCAGGGGGCCGGGGTTCGATCCCTGGTCAGGGAACTACATCCCGCATGCTGCAACTAAGAGACCGGTGCAGGAAAAAAAAAAAAAAAATATATATATATATATATATATACACAGAGAGAGAGAGAGAGAGAGAGGCTTCCCTGGTGGTCCAGTGTTTGAGACTCCACACTTTCACTGCAGGGGTCATGGGTTTGATCCCTGGTCGGGGAGCTAATAAAATCCTGCATGCCATGTGGCCAAAAATAAATAAATTAATTAATTAAAATAATGTAGAGAGTATTAAATCTTTGATATTTATGGAGACAAATGTGACTGGTGAATGATCTTGTAGTCCTAGAAAGAGAATTGCTGGGACTGGGGTTTCCCTGTTTCTGAAGTGGGAGGTGCTGCATCTTCCCACTAAGTCTCCAGATGCTAGGAGTCGCTTTCTCAGCACTGCTCAAAACTGTTGGCAATTAAGCTCAGACTGCCCAAGTGGTCCACTTATCCCTGTGACACTCTCATGCTCACCTTGCCTAAAGAGGGGGTGGGTCCCTCTATTAGAGGATGGCCCCCACATTATACCCACTATGTCCTGGCTCAAGTACATCTCTTTTTAGAATGTGTAAAGAGGGGGAACACATCCACCTGCTGCCCCTTCTACCTGGAGTTCCTGCTGGCTCAAAGTGATACCGCTGATACTCACTGGAGCCCTTTGCATGGCAATATTTAAGTAAACATTGTGGGAACCTTGGATCTGGCAGGGTCCCGCTGCCCCCTTCCAGCCTTCTCCTCAACTCTACCATGTCTTGGCGAAACTACTAGAGTCCCAGGCAGGACCATCAAGGCACGTTCCCTTCTCCTCTATGCCCCCTGATCTTCCCTGAGGGCAGCTCCACTGCTTTTTGTTCCCTTATCCATCACACACACAGGAGCTGGGATGTGAGGAGTTGAGGGGGGCCGACTAACTTCTAAACCCTACGGGTTCTTCTGCATTTCTTCCCCACCCTCCCCAGGTTTGAGGAGTGTTTCTATTTTGGATCTTGGTGATGGGGAAGGAACTGGCCTCTCTGTTGCATTTTCTTTCAAAACAATTTTTTTTTAATGACATTCCTTTTGAACTTAGAAAGGTAGGATTCAGTGTTTTTTTCTCACATCCAGAACTGACCTCTGTCTTGACCCTACCCAGATGGTGGCCTCTTGTTTTGCAGCCCAAAGAGGAGAGATGGTCATAGGTTTGGGGAACAAAATACATGGACTAACACCTCATAGAATCATACCATCACATATCTCATGAATATTATGTTTTACGTGAAGAAAATTGTTATGTTGTAATATGTGAAAATAATAGGAAAAATGTAATTATACCTTGATTAAAGCAATATAAAATGAAAATGTCTGTATAGAAAATAAGGCAGAGATGAGGAATACTAAATTGCTAATCTTGGTTACATTTAGAGTGGAGGGATTATGAGTGAGATTTTATCTCTGTTTTCAAAATGCTTGTGATTACTTTCATAAGTAGGAAAAAAAATGAATTTACCAAAAGTAAAAGAGAAATGTCTCTTCATTGCTTGCATGTACATTTCCTTGAGCAGACCTTGAATAATGAAGAAATAACCTACATTTATAGATAATGATCCCAGTCTTCTGTGGTAAGCCATACTAGTGCTCTAATAACCTCTTGGTCAGGCAGTTTTCCTTTTATCTGTCATTAAATATCTTCTGCTATATTATTATAATGTTTCTTATGTCTCTGGCTAAAGTTTTAGCTTGTTATTTAGCCAATGTTTACATTGTGGTTAATCACAAAGGAAAAGTATATTCATATATTATAAATAATAATAATATGTTAGTTAAACTATTAGTTGCTTTTTTTTTTTTTTTTTTGCGGTACGTGGGCCTCTCACTGCTGTGGCCTCTCCCGTTGCGGAGCACAGGCTCTGGACGCACAGGCTCAGCGGCCATGGCTCACGGGCCCAGCTGCTCTGCGGCATGTGGGATCTTCCCGGACTGGGGCACGAACCCATGTCCCCTGCATCGGCAGGCGGACTCTCAACCACTGCACCACCAGGGAAGCCCTTAATTGCTTATTGAAAGCATTACAAATTATATAAACCTCTATCATTAAAGTATCATAATATATTGGAATAAATATAAACAGGGATAAAATAATTTGTCTTTATCTACCAGACTTCTTAGTATATGGGAGACTTCCAATAAATGATTATTAAATAAATTAAATTTTATGATTTTAAAAATTATGATCATTTCTTAAGTATATAATGATTTGAAACATCTTGATTTTTGAAAGTCTTTGGATTAAAATCTGGATCAAGGCTTTTAGATATTTATTTGAAAAATTGTCATCATCTACAATATGAGAGTTTTGCCTGGAGGGTCTAACTAACCCTTTCACCCTCTATAAAGACATGTAATTCTTTTTTTTTTTTTTTGGTCTTAGTTCCCCAACCAAGGATTCCTCAGCAGTGAAAGCGCTAAGTCCTAATTTAGACAGAGAGGAGTTCATTTTTTTCTGTTCAGACCTGTTGCAACAGAAGTCATACCCAAATCATTTGCACTTTAGAATTGGAAAATTAAGATTTTGTTAACACTATTAATGGGGGAGGGGGTGGGGTGGGGGTTTGAGGGACAGGGTGGGAAAGGGTGGTTGGGGGGACAGATGTTCCAGAATTCTAAGTCTTCTATTCATTGTCCACCGAGAAGATCTGGGCAGCTTCTGTTACTGCAGAACAGTTACGCTATCCTTGCAGCTAATCCCCTTCTGTTACTGTTTAGACAAGAGTTCTGCTCCTCTGTTTTAAGACTTACTTTTGGTCTTGTGCTCAGAAATGCTCAGATGGGTACAGCCATCACCAAGGGTGGGCTGGGAGGGCAGAGGGGAAATAAAAAATGAAGCAGGGCTTCCCTGGTGGCGCAGTGGTTGAGAGTCTGCCTGCCTATGCAGGAAACGTGGGTTCGTGCCCCGGTCCGGGAAGATCCCACATGCCGTGGAGCGGCTGCGCCCATGAGCTATGGCCGCTGAGCCCGTGCGTCCGGAGCCTGTGCTCCGCAACGGGAGAGGCCACAGCAGTGAGAGGCCCGCGTACCGCAAAAAAAAAAAAAAAGTATCCAGTGGGAATGCGGCTTGGAAGTCACGTCTCTCGGGGGCCGGGCGGCAGCTGCCCACAAATGGGCCCATTAGCCCACAAATGCCAAAAAATTCAAACCTAGTTATTTTTTATATTTAAATATTGTTTTATTTATTTTAAGAAACATTAAAAAAAATAGAACTGGCATATTTAGGCCAGACCTGTATTGTCAATAGAAACAGAGTTGAGTGCTTCTCTAGCTAGTCTAGTGGATTCAGATAGCAGAGCTGTGTGACTAAACAATCCTCCCTCAAGATGACAGAAGGTAGGCTATTTTTACATGTAGTGAGGATAGTTTTTTAAAATGGCTCTATGATTTATACAGTCTTTTTCACACTCCATGTTGACTATGCACATGGCCTAAAATAAAATAGTATTAAGAGTACAGTAGAAACACTACAGAGACAGCTCATTGACAATCAACAGCTTTGGAAGCTTTGATTATAAAAATCACAGAAATTGCCTGGAGAAAGGGGGAAAAGTTAACCCCCCTAACTAGGGTGTTCTTCAGACACTGGTACAGAATTTTGTATAGTTTCAGCAATGGCCCAAAGGAGCAGCAATTCAGACGGGATAATCAATCCCTAGTCTGGAGATCCCTGAAACATTTCTGAGGACATTGTAGGCAGTTTTAGGATTAACCAAGGAATTTCACTCAGTATAATCTGACTAGGGATCCCTTAATATCATGAACTCAGGCTGTGAAAACTCCAAGGGCAGTGTTTCCCAAAGTGTAATACCTGGGGTATTTAAGGCAGTGACATTTTCCCTGCCCACCCCTCTGTGAACATACTACCACAGTATGCTCTGGACCCATGCTGTCCAATATGGGGCCATCAGGCCCAAACAGCCATTGAATACTTGGAAGTGGCTAATCCAAATTAAAATGTGATGTGAAATACACACCCAATTTTGAAAGCATAGTAGGAAAAAAAAGAATGTAAAATGTCTGACTAATAGTTTTTTGAATGGATCACATGTCGAAAAGATATTTTGGATAAACTGGGTTAAGTAAAACGTACCCTTAATATTAATTTTGCCTGTCTCTTTTTACTTTTTTCAATGTGGTTATTAGAACATTTTTGATAACACATGTGGTCTGCATTTGTGGCACACATTATATTTTGGTTGGACGGTGCTGCTCTGGACAGACACCACTGGGAAGAGCTCCTGTCCATCCCAGCAGTCAGCTCCCACAGTGTGCTGGGAGCTACACCTGGGATCACCAGAGAAAGCTCTGCCTCAGGCGAGGAGGAGGATTTATCTGATGACCACCAGCAGGGGGCTGTGTGGTAAGCTCCGTGCTGGGTGCTGGGGCCAAGTCTGGGGCTGAAGGCGGATGAGGTAGAGGGAGGAAATAGATCTTTGCACTTTCGGTTTCCTGAAGTTTCCTTATTAAGTAGATTTATGTAAGCGGGAGGCAAAAAAAACGAGGGAGTTAACAAATATATTAGTACAGGTAAGTCTTTAGATATGTAAATATGGTAATTGAAGTTTGTTTTATACATCAAGGTGACTGTTTACTTAGGACTCTGACTAAAACCATTGATATATGTATATTAGAGTATGATTTTCTGGGTTTTATTGTGAATCGTTAACTTTTCTGTTTCATACTAAGTACAGGGTTCATTTTCTCCATTACATCAGGAGATAGGTTTTCATTTAAGGAAGGAGAGAAGCTAACTTCTCTGTCCCACACGGTTTCTTCTCTATCTACACCTGCAGCAGTCACCCTCTCTGTCTACGTTACTACTGACAATCAAAGTGCCTACAGTTGGGACCCGTGGGAGTTGTTGGTAATATGCTAAGCTGTCCTTTTGAATGTTTCTATCAACCCCTGAAGACTAGAGTTGCTTTAGTATGGAAGGACATTCAAGAAATTTCTGTTTAAATAGGATACAGGAGTGCTACTAAAGACATTTTTTTTTTCTGTTAAAGTTAAAAATGCAGGAAATTATAAAGAGCAGAAAAACAGTCTGAGAATGAAGGCAATTTCACAAACAGAAATGAGTTCATTAACTATCTTCTTCTACAGAGAAATTTATTTATTTATTCACCTACTTGGTAATTTGATGAGAGTCTCCCAGCTAGGTGCAAGGCGAAGGTATATACAGTGGGTGCTGGTTTCATGAAATCTTCCAGACAGTTAAGAAGAAATTTCACAGAGGACAATCTCTAGTACAGATCTGAAAACTTCAAAACGGAGAAACTCAAAATTAGCAAAGAGGAGAAGAAATTCATTTTTAAAGAGAGAAAGATGTTAATTTTTACCTCTTGAAAAAGACCAAGAGCGCTGCCATCAGTTCTAGTAGACTCCTTAACAGCAATGTGTCTCGAAGGCCAAATTTTCTACTGGGTTTTGATGCCACCATTGTTTAGAAGCCAAGAATTAAGTTGAACTAAAGAAGCCTAGCTTGTTTTTGGTCTTCATATTGTGTTATCAGTGTTATGAAATAACATGCAATATTAGAAAAACAAGCACAGGAAAAGGGAGTTCTTCATAACTTCTTTATTTCTTTTGTATTTAAATTATTCCTGGGGGAAAAGAGAACAGAAGAGGCAAAAATGTTTCTTCCATTTTATAAATACATGTAGTACAAAATCTCCTTAATTTGGAATTGATTTGGCTGAGCACCTCTGGGTGGGTACCGATGGAAGATGATGTGGAACATGCCTTGATCTCAGTTTCTAACACTACCAGTTGCAGCTATTAATGACTTCTTAACAATAGGGTGTAAAACATATAGTCCTTATTTTTCTAAACCAAATGTCATCAGCGTTGACCCCTCATCTATTCATCTGGCAGGAAATCAAATCTCAGTTATTATTCAATCCCCTTTTCTCCCCCACCATGGAATCATACAAGAATCACAGGCTTATACTGTCTGAGGAACTGTGGGGAGAGGCCCAAACTTAGTCCTAGGATGGTTGCTGACTTCACTTCCATTGTTTCTTCTGTAGGTGCTGATCATTGATACTCTGGTGGGCTCAAGACTGTGGTGAATGAAGTAGACCTTTGCTTAGTGCATTCCTGAATTTACCTGGAGGTAAAGAGTGCAGTACATGAATGGGGCTCTGATAGCTGCCATTCCTAGAACCAGATCCTACTTTGAGTGTGGGGGCAGGTCCTGTCTTAGCTTGGGTTCCCCCAAAAGCAGAGCTGTGATAAGCACTTCTACATAGGCAGTATAGAGTGACCGCAGAAAACAAGAGTAATATAGTGGGGAGATTGAAGCAGAGAAGGAGGAAAAGCCAATATGAGGTGTGTTTTGGAGGTCAACGCTTTGGGCAACAGGGCTTTGATTTGGCTAAAACCTTCTGAGCAGCATGCTAAGTGCCTTCCAGAATTGTCTACTCAAAGGACTGGAGATGGAAAAATTCATATGTACATCAGATATTGTCCCCCATTTGTCGAGGGTTGCTGTATTAGTTTGCCTCAACTGCCATAAAAAAATCCCAGACTGGGTGGCTTAACAAACAGAAATTTATTTTCTCAGAGTTTTGGAGGCTGGAAGTCTAAGATCAATGTGTGGGCAGGTCTGGTTTCTCCTGAGGTCCAGCTCCTTGGCTTGCACAAGGCCACCTTCTTGCTGTGTTCTCACTTGGCCTTTTCTCTGTGCACAGGTACACCTGGTGTGTCTTCCTCTTCTTATATGGACACCAGTCCTATTGGATTAGGGCCCACCCTTATGACCTCATTTAACTTTAATTACCTCCTGAAAGGCCCTAACTCCAAATAAAATCACATTGGGGATTAGGGCTTAAAACTATGAATTTGGCAAGGATCGGGATGGGTGGGGGGTTGGTACAATTCAGTCCACAACAGTTGCCCTTGGAGGAGTTAACTGGACCAGCAGAGTAGAGAACAAATTCATTAGTGCAAAGTTACTGGAAATTCAGACTTGGACGAATTCAGAGGTGAGGAAGAAAGAATACCAAGTTGGGATTTCAGATGCTTCTGCTCTCACCTTTTCCCTTCTCAAGTCAAAAACTAGACCTTATCTCTCCATCTAAAACCAACCAGGTTAATCCTTTTTAATGGAAGCACAGCCAATCTTTACTTTCCTCCTGGGTGAGGCCATATATATATATATATATATATATATATATATATATATATTTATTTTAAGAAGTTCTTTTAAAAAAATTAATTTACTTTATTTATTTATTTCTGGCTGCGTTGGGTCTTCGTTGCTGCGCGTGGGCTTTCTCTAGCTGTGGAGAGCAGGGACTACTCTTTGTTGAGGTGCACGGGCTTCTCCTTGCAGTGGCTTCTCTGTTGAGGAGCACGGGCTCTAGGTGTGCGGGCTTTAGTAGCTGTGGCACGTGGGCTCAGTCTATGTGCCTTGAGGGCTTTAGAGTGAAGGCTCAGTAGTTGTGCCGCACGGGCTTAGTTGCTCCACAGCATGTGGATCTTCCCGGACCAGGGCTCGAACCCGTGTTCCCTGCACTGGCAGGCAGATTCTTAACCACTGCGCCACCGGGGAAGTCCCAAGGCTATATTTTTAAAGACAACATGCTGGGGACTTCCCTGGTGGTCTAGTGGTAAAGACTCTGTGCTTCCACTGCAGGGGGCATGGGCTCAATTCCTCGCTGGGGAAGTTCTGCATGCTGCATGGTGTGGCCAAAAAGACAAAAAAAAAAAAAAAAAGAGAACATGCTGGTGATTTCTTTTATATCTTGAATATATCCTTTTAATATAAATTATTTAATTGGAAAGTAAAAAATGATTATTCTTCTAATCCTTCTATTTGTCTTAATTTTTTCAAAAGTAAAAAGAAGATGGTGTCAATAAATGTTAATTTTTTGATTAAAAAAAGATAAAGAAAACATGCTGGGTCTTTCTTTTTTCTTTTTTTTTTTACATCTTTATTGGAGTATAATTGCTTTACAATGGTGTGTTAGTTTCTGCTTTATAACAAAGTGAATCAGTTATACATATACATATGTTCCCATATCTCTTCCCTCTTGCATCTCCCTCCCTCCCACCCTCCCTATCCCACTCCTCTAGGTGGTCACAAAGCACGGAGCTGATCTCCCTGTGCTATGCGGCTGCTTCCCACTAGCTATCTATTTTACGTTTGGTAGTGTATATATGTCCTTGCCACTCTCTCACTTTGTCACAGCTTACTCTTCCGCCTCCCCATATCCTCAAGTCCATTCTCTAGTAGGTCTGTGCCTTTATTCCTGTCTTACCCCTAGGTTCTTCTTGACTTTTTTTTTTCTTAAATTCCATATATATGTGTTAGCATACGGTATTTGTCTTTCTCTTTCTGACTTACTTCACTCTGTATGACAGACTCTAGGTCCATCCACCTCATTACAAATAGCTCAATTTCGTTTCCCTTTATGGCTGAGTAATATTCGATTGTATATATGTGCCACATCTTCTTTATCTATTCATCTGATGATGGACACTTAGGTTGTTTCCATCTCCTGGCTATTGTAAATAGAGCTGCAATGAACATTTTGGTACATGACTCTTTTTGAATTATGGTTTTCTCAGGGTATATGCCCAGTAGTGGGATGGCTGGGTCATATGGTAGTTCTATTTGTAGTTTTTTGGTTTTTTTTTTTGTGGTACACGGGCCTCTCACTGCTGTGGCCTCTCCTGTTGTGGAGCACAGGCTCCAGACGCGCAGGCTCAGCAGCCATGGCTCATGGGCCCAGCCGCTCTGCGGCATGTGGGATCTTCCCAGACTGGGGCAAGAACCCATGTCCCCTGCATAGGTAGGCGGACTCTCAACCACTGCGCCACCAGGGAAGCCCTATTTGTAGTTTTTTAAGGAACCTCCATACTGTTCTCTATAGTGGCTGTACCAATTCACATTTCCACCAGCAGTGCAAGAGTGTTCCCTTTTCTCCACACCCTCTCCAGCATTTATTGTTTCTAGATTTTTTGATGATGGCCATTCTGACTGGTGTGAGATGATATCTCATTGTAGTTTTGATTTGCATTTCTCTAATGATTAATGATGTTGAGCATTCTTTCATGTGTTTGTTGGCAGTCTGTATATCTTCTTTGGAGAAATGTCTATTTAGGTCTTCTGCCCATTTTTGGATTGGGTTATTTGTTTTTTTTAATATTGAGCTGCATGAGCTGTTTATATATTTTGAAGATTAACCCTTTGTTGATTCATTTGCAAATATTTTCTCCCATTCTGAGGGCTGTCTTTTAGTCATGTTTGTAGTTTCCTTTGCTTTGCAAAAGCTTTTAGGTTTCATTAGGTCCCATTTGTTTATTTTTGTTTTTATTTCCATTACTCTAGGAGGTGGATCAAAAAAGATCTTGCTGTGATTTATGTCAAGGAGTGTTCTTCCTATGTTTTCCTTGAAGAGTTTTATAGTGTCCAGTCTTACATTTAGGTCTCTAATCCATTTTGAGTTTCTTTTTGTGTATAGTGTTATGGAGTGTTCTAATTTCATTCTTTTACATGTAGCTGTCCAGTTTTCCCAGCATCACTTATTGAACAGACTGTCTTTTCTCCATTTCCTCCTTTGTCATAGATTAGTTGACCATTGGTGCGTGGGTTTTTCTTTGGGCTTTCTATCCTGTTCCTTTGATCTATATTTCTGTTTTTGTGCCAGTACCATATTGTCTTCATTACTGGAGCTTTGTAGTATAGTCTAAGCCAGGGAGTCTGATTCCTCCAGCTCTGTTTTTTTCCCTCAAAACTGCTTTGGCTATTTGGGGTCTTTTGTGTCTCCATACAAATTTTAAGATTTTTTGTTCTAGTTCTGTAAAAAATGCTATTGGTAATTTGATAGGGATTGCAGTGACTCTGTAGATTGCTTTGAGTAGTATGGTCATTTTCACAATGTTGATTCTTACAATCCAAGAACATGGTATATCTCTCCATCTGTTGGTATCATCTTTAATTTCTTTCATCAGTGTCTTATAGTTTTCTGCATAGCGGTCTTTTGTCTCCTTAGGTAGGTTTATTCCTAGGTATTTTATTCTTTTTGTCGCAGTGGTAAATGAGAGTGTTTCCTTAATTTCTCTTTCAGATTGTTCATCATTAGTGTATAGGAATGCAAGAGATTTCTGTGCGTTAATTTTGTATCCTGCAACTTTACCAAAATCATTGATTAGCTCTGGTAGTTTTCTGGTGGCATTTTTAGGATTCTCTATGTACAGTACCATGTCATCTGCAAACAGTGACAGTTTCACTTCTTCTTTTCCAATTTGTATTCCTTTTATTTATTTTTCTTCTCTGATTGCTGTGGCTAGAACGTCCAAAACTATATTGAGTAATAGTGGCGAGAGTGGACATCCTTGTCTTATTCCTGATTTTAGAGGAAATGCTTCAGTTTTTCACCATTGAGAATGATGTTTGCTGTGGGTTTGTCCTATATGGCCTTTATTATGTTGAGGTAGGTTCCCTCTATGCCCACTTTCTGGAGAGTTTTTATCATAAATGGGTGTTGCATTTTGTCAAAAGCTTTTTCTGCATCTATTGAGATGATCATATGGTTTTTCTTCTTCAATTTATTAATACGGTGTATCACATTTGCGCATATTGAAGAATCCTTGCATCCCTGGGATAAATCCCACTTGATCATGGTGTATGATCCTTTTAATGTGTTGTTGGATTCTGTTTGCTAGTATTTTGTTGAGGATTTTTGCATCTATATTCATCAGTGATATTGGTCTGTAATTTTCTTTTTTTGTAGTATCTCTGTCTGGTTTTGGTATCAGGGTGATGGTGGCCTCATAAAATGAGTTTGGGAGTGTTACTTCCTCTGCTATATTTTGGAACAGTTTGAGAAGTATGGGTGTTAGCTCTTCTCTAAATGTTTGATAGAATTCACCTGTGAAGCCATCTGGTCCTGGACTTTTGTTTGTTGGAAGTGTTTTTTTTTTTTTTTTTTTTTGTGGTACACGGGCCTCTCACTGTTGTGGCTGCTCCCGTTGCGGAGCACAGGCTCTGGACGCGCAGGCTCAGTGGCCATGGCTCACGGGCCTAGCCGCTCCATGGCACATGGGATCTTCCCGGACCAGTGCATGAACCCGTGTTCCCTGCATCGGCAGGCGGACTCTCAACCACTGCACCACCAGGGAAGCCCCTGTTGGAAGATTTTTAACCACAATTTCAATTTCATTACTTGTGATTGGTCTGTTCATATTTCTATTTCTTCCTGGTTCAGTCTTGGAAGGTTATACCTTTCTAAGAATTTGTCCATTTCTTCCAGGTTGTCCACTTTATAGGTATAGAGTTGCTTGTAGTAACCTCTTAGGATGCTTTGTACTTCTGCATTGTCCATTGTAACTTCTCCTTTTTCATTTCTAATTTTATTGATTTGAGTCCTCTCCCTCTTTTTCTTGATGAGTCTGGTTAAAGGCTTATCAATTTTGTTTATCTTCTCAAAGAACCAGGTTTTAGTTTTATTGATTTTTGCTATTGTTTTCTTTGTTTGTATTTCATTTATTTCTGCTCTTATCTTTATGATTTCTTTCCTTCTACTAACTTTGGGTGTTGTTTGTTCTTCTTTCTCTACTTCCTTTAGGTGTAAGGTTAGTTTATTTGAGATTTTTCTTGTTTCTTGAGGCAGGCTTTTATTGCTATAAACTTCCCTCTTAGAACTGTTTTTGCTGCATCCTATAGGTTGTGGATCATCGTGTTTTCATTGGCATTTGTCTCTAGGTATTTTTTGATTTCCTCTTTGATTTCTTCAGTGATCTCTTGGTTATTTAGTAACGTATTGTTTAGCCTCCATGTGTTTGTGTTTTTTATGTTTTTTTTCCGCTGTAGTTGATTTCTAATCTCATAGCATTGTGGTCGGAAAAGATGCTTGATATGAGTTCAATTTACTGAGGCTTAATTCGTGACCCGAGATGTATCCTGGAGAATGTTCTGTGCACACTTGAGAAGAAAGTATACTCTGCTGTTTTTGGATGGAATGTCTTATAAATATCAATTAAATCTATCTGTTCTATTGTGTCATTTAAAGCTTGTGTTTCTTTATTAATTTTCTGTTTGGATGATCTGTCCATTGGTGTACGTGAAGTGTTAAAGTCCCTCCCCCCCCGCCCCATATTATTGTGTTACTGTTGATTTCCTCTTTCATAGCTGTTAGCAGTTGCCTTATGTATTGAGGTGCTCCTATGTTGGGTGCATATATATTTATAATTGTTATATCTTCTTCTTAGATTGATCCCTTGATCATTATGTAGTGTCCTTCCTTGTCTCTTGTAGCATTCTTTATTTTAAAGTCTATTTTATCTGATATGAGGATTGTTACTCCAGCTTTCTTTTCATTTCCATTTGCATGGAATATATTTTTCCATCCCCTCACTTTTAGTCTGTATGTGTCCCTAGGTCTGAAGTGGGTCTCTTGTAGACAGCATATAGATGGGTCTTGTTTTTGTATCCATTCAGTGAGCCTGTTTCTTTTAATTGCAGCATTTAATCCATTCATGTTTCAGGTAATTATCGATATGTATGTTCTTATGACCATTTTCTTAACTGCTATGGGTTTGTTTTTGTAGGTCCTTTTCTCCTCTTGTGTTTCCCACTTAGAGAAGTTCCTTTAGCATTTGTTATAGAGTTGGTTTGGTGGTGCTGAATTCTCTTAACTTTTGCTTGTCTGTAAGCTTTTGATTTTTCCGTCAAATCTGAATGAGTTCCTTGCTGGGTAGAGTAATCTTGGTTGTAGGTTCTTCCCTTTCATCACTTTAAATATATCATGCCACTCCTTTCTGGCTTGTAGAGTTTCTGCTGAGAAATCAGCTGTTAACCTTATGGGAGTTCCCTTGTATGTTATTTGTCATTTTTCCCTTGTTGCTTTCAATAATTTTTGTCTTTCATTTTTGTCAATTTGATTACTATATGTCTCAGCGTGATTCTCCTTGGGTTTATCCTGCCTGGGACTCTCTGCACTTCCTGGATTTGGGTGGCTATTTCCTTTCCCATGTTAGGGCCGTTTTCGACTATAATCTCTTCAAATATTTTCTTGGGTCCTTTCTCTCTCTCTTCTCCTTCTGGGACCCCTATAATGTGAATGTTGTTACATTTAATGTAGTCTCAGAGGTCTCTTAGGCTGTCTTCATTTCTTTTCATTCTTTTTTCTTTATTCTGTTCTGTGGTGGTGCATTCCACCATTGTGTCTTCCAGGTCACTTATCTGTTCTTCTGCCTCAGTTATTCTGCTATTGATTCCTTCTAGTGTATTTTTCATTTCAGTTATTGTATTGTTCATCTCTGTTTGTTTGTTCTTTAATTCTTCTAGGTCTTTGTTAAACATTTCTTGCATCTTTTCTATCTTTGCCTCCATTCTTTCCAAGGTCCTGGATCATCTTCACTATCATTATTCTGAATTCTTTTTCTGGAAGGTTGCCTATCTCCACTTCATTTAGTTGTTTTTCTGGGGTTTTATCTTGTTCCTTCATCTGGTACATAGCCCTCTGCCTTTTCATCTTGTCTATCTTTCTTTGAATGTGGTTTTTTTTCCACAAGCTGCATGATTGTAGTTCTTCTTGTTTCTGCTGTCTGCTCTCTGGTAGATGAAGCTATCTAAGAGGCTTCTGCCAGCTTCCTGATGGGAGAGACTGGTGGTAGAGAGAGCTGGGTGTTGCTCTGGTGGGCAGAGCTCAGTAAAACCTTAATCTGCTTGTCTGCTGATGGGTGGGGCTGGGTTCCCTCCCTGTTGGTTGTCTGGCCTGAGGCAACCCAACACTGGAGACTACCCGGCTCTTTGGTGGGGCTAATGGTGGACTCTGTGAGGGCTCACGCCAAAGAGTACTTCCTAGAACTTCTGTTGCCAGTGTCCTTGTCCCCACGGTGAGCCACAGCCACCCCCCACCTCTGCAGGAGACCCTCCGACACTAGCAGGTAGGTCTGGCTCAGTCTCCTATGGGGTCACTGCTCCTTCCTCTGGGTCCCGATGCACACACTACTTTGTGTGTGCCCTCCAAGAGTGGAGTCTCTGTTTCCCCCCATCCTGCTGAAGTCCTGCAATCAAATCCTGCTAGCCTTTAAAGTCTGATTCTCTAGGAATTCCTCCTCCCATTGCCAGACCCCCAGGTTTGGAAGCCTGACGTGGGGATCAGAACCTTCACTCCAGTGGGTGGACTTCTGTAGTATATGTTCTCCAGTTTGTGACTCACCCACCCAGCAGTTATGGGATTTGATTTTATTGTGATTGCTCCCCTCTTATCATCTCGTTGTGGCTTCTCCTTTGTCTTTGGATGTGGGGTATTTTTTTGGTGAGTTCCAGTGTCTTCCTGTTGATGATTGTTCAGCAGTTAGTTGTGATTCCAGTGCTCTTGCAAGAGGGAGTGAGCTCACGTCCTTCTACTCTGCCATCTTGAACCGATCTCCAATCAATGTAGTCTTAATATTTTTTTTCTCCATGAGTTTTTCATTTTGCAGGCACAAGGTAATGTTTTATGTTTTTTGTTCTTTTTGGTCATGCTGCGCAGCTTGACACACAAGGTAATGTTGTATGCCAGGGTCTAAAAAGGTTAATGTCTACGGGACCTGGTGGGTAACATCAATGGATGAAGTGAACTGGGAATAATAAAATAGACTCCACTGAAGACAGAGTAGTGGACACTTTGACAAATGTATAACAATGCCCTGACTAGAGGGGCAGCAGCTACTGATTCTCAGGCAACTGTTGCAGAGCAGGAACATTGATACAGATTTATAAAGCTGATAAGCCTGAATATGTGGAATTGACTGGTTATCAGCACCGAAGTTAAATTGTAGGCTCTGGAGCCAGGCCTCCTGAATTTGAATCATAGCGCTACCAATTAACTACGTAACCTTAGGCAAGTTACTTATCTGTTCTCTGATCCTCAGACTGTACCTGTATCATAGGGTTTTTGGGAGGATTAAAAGAATCATGTGCTTAGATTTCATATTTAGCGTTAAGTATTTAAAAATTGGGGGCTATTGTCATTATCAACTGTTGATTAAAATTTTAATTAAACTTTCAACTTTGAGATAATTATAGATTCAAATGCAAGTGGAAGAAAAAAATACAGAGAGTTCTCATATTTCCTAGTTTCCCCCAAAGGTAACATCTTGCAAAATTATAGTACAGTATCACAGCTAGGATACTGATATTGATACGGTCAAGACACACATTTACATCTCCATAAGGCTCCCTCACATTGCCCTCTTACAGCTGTACCCACTTTGTTCTGCCACCACCCCTGTATGAATACCCAGTAACCATTAATCTGTTCTCTGTTTCTATAATTTTATTTCTAGAATATTATATAAATGGAATCATAAGGTACGTAACCATTTTTATTGGCTTTTTTTTCACTTAGCATAATTTGCTGGAGATTTGTCCAGCCATTCAATCAACCATTTCATTTATTTTTTGTTGCTGAGTAGTATTCCTTAGTATGTTACACTACAGTTTGTTTAACTATTCACCTGTTGAAGGACATATGGGTTTTCCCACGTTTTGAATATTATGAAGAAAGCTACTATAAACTTTGGGGACAGGTTTTTGTGTGAACTTAAGTTTTCATTTCTCTGGCACAAATGCCTAAGTGCAATTTCTGGGTCATATGATAGTTACATGTTTAGTTTTTTTAAGAACGTGCCCAACCATTTTCCTGAGTCAATGTACCATTTTACATTCCCACCAGCAATGTAAGAGTGATCAAATTCCTCCACATTCTCACCTACATTTGATGTCGCTGTTTTATTTTAGTCATTCTGTTATCTCATTGTGATCTAAATTTGCATTTATCAAATATTTAATAATCTTGAAGATTTTTTCATGAGCTTATTTTCTATTTGTATATGCTCTTTGGTGAAATGTCTTTTTATGTCTCTTGCCCATTTTCTAATTGCATTGTTTATTTACTGTTGAGTTATGAGAGCTCTTTATATAGTCTAAATACTAGTCTCTGTTAGATATGCAGTTTGCAGATATTTACTTCCAGTCTGTAACTTGTCTTTTCATCCTCTTAACAGGGTCTTTCAGAAAGAAAAAGTTTGATTTAATTGAGATATATATTCATGTAACATAAAATTCTCCATTGTAAAGTGCATACTTCAGTGATTTTTTAAATTATATTCACTATGTTGTGTAACCATCGTTACTACCTAATTCCACAACATTTCCATCCCCTCTAAAAGAAACCCTGTACGTATTAGCAGTTAGCCCTAAATTTCCTCCCCATCTCCAACCATTGGCAACCAGTAATCTACTTTTCTATCCCTATGGATTTTCCTATGCTTGACATTTCATATAAATGAAATGAATACAACATGTAGCCTTTTGTGTCTGGCTTCTTTCACTTAGTGTAATGTTTTCAAAGTTCATCCATGTTGTAAAATGTATCAGTAATTCATTCCTTTTGACAGTATAGTATTCCATTGTATGGATATAATACATTTTGTTTATCCATTCATCAGCTAAAGGACATTTGGGTGGTTTCCACTTTATAGCTATTCAAATAATGGTGCTATGAACATTTGTTGACAAGTATTTGTTTCAGTACCTGTTCTCAGTTCTTTTGGGTATACACCTAGAAGTGGAATTGCTGGGTCATATAGTAATTCTATGTTTAACTTTTGAGGAACTGCCAAATATTTTCCACAGTGCAAAAGTTCTTGTTTTTCTTTTTAAAATATCCAGTCTTTCATTCCTGGAATAAACTTCACTTGATCATAGAGTATAATTCTTTTTATGTATTACTAAATTCTTTTTGCTAATTTTTTTTTTTTTTTTTTTTTTTTTTTTTTGCCTCATGGAATCTTAGTTCTCCAACTAGGAATGGAACCTGGGCCCCAGCAGGGAAAGCACCTAGTCCTAACCCCTGGACTGCCAGGGAATTCCCAATGAGTACTTTTTAAGGAATTGGTCTATCTCATCTGAATTGTCAAATTTTTGTGTGCCAAGTTGTTTGTAGTACTCCTTTATTACCTTTTTGATGTCTGAATGGTCTTTAATTATAGTCCCCTGTTCATTCCTGTTACTGGTAACTTGGGTTTTCTCTCTTTTTATCTTTGACAGCCTTGCTAGGTGTTTGACAATTTTATTGATCGTTTCAAAGAACCAGATCTTTCATTGATTTCTCCATTGTTTTTCTGTTATGAATTACATTGATTTCTGCTTTTATCTTTATTATTTCCTTCCTTCTGTTTGGATTTATATTGCTCTTCTTCTTTTTTCTAGGTTCTTGGCAGTGGGAGCTTAGATTTTTGATTTGAGAGTTTTCCTCTTTTCCAATGTGTACATTTACTGCTATAAAATTTTCTCTCAACACTATTTGGCTGTGTGCACAAATTTTGATATGTTGTATTTTTGTTTTTATTGCATTCAGAATATTTTTTGTATTCCCTTAAGACTTCCTCTTTGATCTATGGATTATTTACAAGTAAGTTGTTTATTTTCCAGGGGTTTGGGAGTTTTGCTGGAAATCTTTCTTACTGATTTCTGGTTTGATTTTATTGTGATCTGAGAACATACACTGTATGGTTTCAATTATTTTAAATTTGTTGTGGTTTGTTTTATGGCCTAGGGTATGATTATCTCGGTACACGCTCCATGAACAGTTGAGGGATATTTTTTAGAATTCTATTTCAGTTTATATAGGGTGTTTTTGTGTGTATCTTTTTTTTATAGCTTTTTTAAGTGGTTGCTCTAGGTTTTACATTACATCTACATAATTTCTACTGATGTCATTTTACCAGTTTCAGGGAAACATAGAAAATTTAGCTCCCTTTCCATATCTTACTCTCCCCCATTTATAATTGTCCTAAATAGTGACTTATGATGAAAATCTCTTCTTTTAAATTTTTTTTTGAGTGTAATCATATTTTTAATTTTAATTTTTCTTTTTTTCTTTTTATTAGCCTCTGCTTTAGAACAAAGTGAATCAGTCATACATATACATCTGTTCCCACATCCCTTCCCTCCTGCGTCTCCCTCCCTCCCACCCTCCCCATCCCACCCCTCCAGGCGGCCACAAAGCACCAAGCCGATCCCCCCGCGCCACGCGGCCACCCCCCACCAACCATCCACCCCACGCCCGGCAGTGTACACACGTTCAGGCCTCTCCCCCGCCCCATCACAGCCCCCCCTCTCCCCATATCCCCAAGCCCACCCACAGTAGGTCTGTGTCTCTATTCCTGTTTTACCCCTAAGTTCTTCATGACATTTTTTTTTCTTAAATTCCATATATACATGTTAGCATACGGTATTTATCTTTCTCTTTCTGACTTACTTCACTCTGTATGACAGACTCTAGGTCTATCCACCTCATTACAAATAGCTCAGTTTCGTTTCTTTTTATGGCTGAGTAATATTCCATTGTATACATGTGCCACATCTTCTTTACCCATTCATCCGCTGATGGACACTTGGGTTGTTTCCATCTCCAGGCTATTGTGAATAGAGCTGCAATGAACATTTTGGTACATGTCTCTTTTTGAATTATGGTTTTCTCAGGGTATATGCCTAGTAGTGGGATTGCTGGGTCATGTGGTAGTTCTATTTTTAGTTTTTTAAGGAACCTCCATACTGTTCTCCATAGTGGCTGTACCAATTCACATTCCCACCAGCAGTGCAAGAGTGTTCCCTTTTCTCCACACCCTCTCCAGCATTTATTGTTTCTAGATTTCTTGATGATGGCCATTCTGACTGGTGTGAGATGATATCTCATTGTAGTTTTGATTTGCATTTCTCTAATGATTAATAATGTTGAGCATTCTTTCATGTGTTTGTTGGCAGTCTGTATATCTTCTTTGGAGAAATGCCTATTTAAGTCTTCTGCCCATTTTTGGATTGGGTTGTTTGTTTTTTTGCTACTGAGCTGCATGAGCTGTTTAAAAATTTTGGAGATTAATCCTTTGTCAGTTGCTTCATTTGCAAATATTTTCTCCCATTCTGAGGGTTGTCTTTTGGTCTTGTTTATGGTTTCCTTTGCTGTGCAAAAGCTTTGAAGTTTCATTAGGTCCCATTTGTTTATCTTTGTTTTTAGTTCCATTTCTCTAGGAGGTGGGTCCAAAAGGATCTTGCTGTGATTTATGTCATAGAGTGTTCTGCCTATGTTTTCCTCTAAGAGTTTGATAGTTTCTGGCCTTACATTTAGGTCTTTAATCCATTTTGAGCTTATTTTTGTGTATGGTGTTAGGGAATGATCTAATCTCATACTTTTACATGTCCCTGTCCAGTTTTCCCAGCACCACTTATTGAAGAGGCTGTCCTTTCTCCACTGTACATTCCTGCCTCCTTTATCAAAGATAAGTTGACCATATGTGCGTGGGTTTATCTCTGGGCTTTCTATCCTGTTCCATTGATCTATCTTTCTGTTTTTGTGCCAGTACCACACTGTCTTGATTACTGTAGCTTTGTAGTATAGTCTGAAGTCAGGGAGCCTGATTCCTCCAGCTCCGTTTTTCGTTCTCAAGATTGTTTTGGCTATTCGGGGTCTTTTGTTTTTCCAAACAAATTTTGAAATTTTTTGTTCTAGTTCTGTGAAAAATGCCAGTGGTAGTTTGATAGGGATTGCATTGAATCTGTAGATTGCTTTGGGTAGTAGAGTCATTTTCACAATATTGATTCTTCCAATCCAAGAACATGGTATATCTCTCCATCTATTTGTATCATCTTTAATTTCTTTCATCAGTGTCTTATAATTTTCTGCATACAGGTCTTTTGTCTCCTTAGGTAGGTTTATTCCTAGATATTTTATTCTTTTCGTTGCAATGGTAAATGGGAGTGTTTTCTTGATTTCATTTTCAGATTTTTCATCATTAGTGTACAGGAATGCCAGAGATTTCTGTGCATTAATTTTGTATCCTGCTACTTTACCAAATTCATTGATTAGCTCTAGTAGTTTTCTGGTAGCATCTTTAGGATTCTCTATGTATAGTATCATGTCATCTGCAAACAGTGACAGCTTTACTTCTTCTTTTCCAATTTGAATTACTTTTATTTCCTTTTCTTCTCTGATTGTTGTGGCTAAAACTTCCAAAACTAGGTTGAATAAGAGTGGTGAGAGTGGGCAGCCTTGTCTTGTTCCTGATCTTAGTGGAAATGGTTTCAGTTTTTCACCATTGAGGACGATTTTGGCTGTGGGTTTGTCATATATGGCCCTTATTATGTTGAGGAAAGTTCCCTCTATGCCTACTTTCTGCAGGGTTTTTATCATAAATGGGTGTTGAATTTTGTCGAAAGCTTTCTCTGCATCTATTGAGATGATCATATGGTTTTTCTTCTTCAGTTTGTTAATATGGTGTATCACATTGATTGATTTGTGTATATTGAAGAATCCTTGCATTCCTGGAATAAACCCCACTTGATCATGGTGTATGATCCTTTTAATGTGCTGTTGGATTCTGTTTGCTAGTATTTTGTTGAGGATTTTTGCATCTATGTTCATCAGTGATATTGGCCTGTAGTTTTCTTTCTTTGTGACATCCTTGCCTGGTTTTGGTATCAAGGTGATGGTGGCCTCGTAGAATGAGTTTGGGAGTGCTCCTCCCTCTGCTATATTTTGGAAGAGTTTGAGAAGGATAGGTGTTAGCTCTTCTCTAAATGTTTGATAGAATTCGCCTGTGAAGCCATCTGGTCCTGGGCTTTTGTTTGCTGGAAGATTTTTAATCACAGTTTCAATTTCAGTGCTTGTGATTGGTCTATTCATATTTTCTATTTCTTCCTGATTCAGTCTTGGCAGGTTGTGCATTTCTAAGAATTTGTCCATTTCTTCCAGGTTGTCCATTTTATTGGCATAGAGTTTCTTGTAGTAATCTCTCATTGATCTTTTGTATTTCTGCAGTGTCAGTTGTTACTTCTCCTTTTGCATTTCTAATTCTATTGATTTGAGTCTTCTCCCTTTTTTTCTTGATGAGTCTGGCTAATGGTTTATCAATTTTGTTTATCTTCTCAAAGAACCAGCTTTTAGTTTTATTGATCTTTGCTATCGTTTCCTTCATTTCTTTTTCATTTATTTCTGATCTGATGTTTATGATTTCTTTCCTTCTGCTAACTTTGGGAGTTTTTTGTTCTTCTTTCTCTAATTGCTTTAGGTGCAGGGTCAGGTTGTTTACTCGAGATGTTTCCTGTTTCTTAAGGTGGGATTGTATTGCTATAAACTTCCCCTTTAGAACTGCTTTTGCTGCGTCCCATAGCTTTTGGGTCCTCGTGTCTCCATTGTCATTTGTTTCTAGGTATTTTTTAACTTCCTCTTTGATTTCTTCAGTGATCACTTCGTTATTGAGTAGTGTATTGTTTAGCCTCCATGTGTTTGTATTTTTTACAGATCTTTTCCTGTAATTGATGTCTAGTATCATAGCATTGTGGTCGGAAAAGATACTTGATACAATTTCAATTTTCTTAAATTTACCAAGGCTTGATTTGTGACCCAAGATATGATCTATCCTGGAGAATGTTCCATGAGCACTTGAGAAAAATGTGTATTCTGTTGTTTTTGGATGGAATGTCCTATAAATATCAATTAAGTCCATCTTGTTTAATGTATCATTTAAAGCTTGTCTTTCCTTATTTATTTTCATTTTGGATGATCTGTCCATTGGTGAAAGTGGGGTGTTAAAGTCCCCTACTATGAGTGTGTTACTGTCGATTTCTCCTTTTATGGCTGTTAGTATTTGCCTTATGTATTGAGGTGCTCCTATGTTGGGTGCATAAATATTTACAATTGTTATATCTTCTTCTTGGATCGATCCCTTGATCATTATGTAGTGTCCTTCTTTGTCTCTTCTAATAGTCTTTATTTTAAAGTCTATTTTGTCTGATATAAGAATTGCTACTCCAGCTTTCTTTTGATTTCCATTTGCATGGAATATCTTTTTCCATCCCCTTACTTTCAATCTGTATGTGTCTCTAGGTCTGAAGTGGGTCTCTTGTAGACAGCATATATATGGGTCTTGTTTTTGTATCCATTCAGCCACTCTGTGTCTTTTGGTGGGAGTATTTAGTCCATTTACATTTAAGGTAATTATTGATATGTATGTTCCTATTCCCATTTCCTTAATTGCTTTGGGTTCGTTATTGTAGGTATATTCCTTCTGTTGTGTTTCTTGCCTAGAGAAGTTCCTTTAGCATTTGTTGTAAAGCTGGTTTGGTGGTGTTGAACTCTCTCAGCTTTTGCTTGCCTGTAAAGGTTTTAATTTCTCCATCAAATCTGAATGAGATCCTTGCTGGGTAGAGTAATCTTGGTTGCAGGTTTTTCTCCTTCATCACTTTAATTATGTCCTGCCACTCCCTTCTGGCTTGTAGAGTTTCTGCTGAGAGATCAGCTGTTAACCTGATGGGGATTCCCTTGTGTGTTATTTGTTGTTTTTCCCTTGCTGCTTTTAATATGATTTCTTTGTGTTTAATTTTTGACAGTTTGATTAATATGTGTCTTGGCGTATTTCTCCTTGGATTTATTCTGTATGGTACTCTCTGTGCCTCCTGGACTTGATTAACTATTTCCTTTCCCATATTAGAGAAGTTTTCAACTATAATCTCTTCAAATATTTTCTCAGTCCCTTTCTTTTTCTCTTCTTCTTCTGGAACCCCTATAACTCGAATGTTGGTGTGTTTAATGTTGTCCCAGAGGTCTCTGAGACTGTCCTCTGTTCTTTTCATTCTTTTTTCTTTATTTTGCTCTGCATCAGTTATTTCCACTATTTTATCTTCCACCTCACTCATCCGTTCTTCTGCCTCAGTTATTCTGCTATTGATCCCATCTAGAGTATTTTTCATTTCATTTATTGTGTTTTTAATCGATGCTTGATTCATCTTTAGTTCTTCTAGGTCCTTGTTAACTGTTTCTTGCATTTTGTCTATTCTATTTCCAAGATTTTGGATCTTGGAAATAGAATCTTGGATCATCTTTACTATCATTATTCTGAATTCTTTTTCAGGTAGACTGCCTATTACCTCTTCATTTGTTAGGTCTGGTAGGTTTTTATCTTGCTCCTTCACCTGCTGTGTGTTTTTCTGTCTTCTCATTTTGCTTATGTTACTGTGTTTGGGGTCTCCTTTTTGCAGGCTGCAGATTCGTAGTTCCCGTTGTTTTTGGTGTCTGTCCCCAGTGGCTAAGGTTGTTTCAGTAGGTTGTGTAGGCTTCCTGGTGGGGGGGACTAGTGCCTGTGTTCTGGTGGTTGAGGCTCGATCTTGTCTTTCTGGTGGACAGGTCCACGTCTGGTGGTGTGTTTTGGGGTGCCTGTGGCCTTATTATGTTTTTAGGCAGCCTCTCTGTTAATGGGTGGGGTTGTGTTCCTGCCTTGCTAGTTGCTTGGCATAGGGTGACCAGCACTGTAGTTTGCTGGTCGTTGACTGAAGCTGGGTGCTGGTGTTGAGATGGAGATCTCTGGGAGATTTTCGCCGCTTGATATTATGTGGAGTTGGGAGGTCTCTTGTGGACCCGTGTCCTGAAGTTGGCTCTCCCACTTCAGAGGCACAGCACTGACTCCTGGCTGCAGCACCAAGAGCCTTTAATCTACCCGGCTCAGAATAAAAGGGAGAAAAAGTAGAAAGAAAGAATTAGTAGAAGAAAGAGAGAGAGAGAAGGAAAGGAAGAAGGAAAGAAAGGAATGAAGGAAGGAAGGAAGGAAGAAAGAAAGAAAGAAAGAAAGGAGGGAGGGAGGGAGGGAGGATAGAAAGAAAGAAAGAAAGGAGGGAGGGAGGGAGGAAGGAAAGATAAAGAAAGAGTGAAAGGAGGAAGGGAGGGAGGGAGGGAGGAAGGAAAGAAAGAAAGAAAGAAAGACAGGAGGGAGGGAGGGAGGGAGGAATGAAAGAAAGAAAGAAAGAAAAAGGGGCGGAGGGAGGGAGGAAGGGAAGGTAGGAAAAAAGGAATGAGAAAAGATAAAGTAAAATAGAATAAAGTATAAAATATAGTAGTGTTATTAAAAATAAAAAAGTAATTATAAAATGTTTTTATACTTTACTCAATCCATTTTTAAATGACTGACTTTTCCACCAGAATGTAAGTTCCACCATAACAGGGAGTTTTGTTGGGATTGTTCACCAATGTTTTCTCAGCTTCCTGCTATTGCAGTGCTGGTCACATTTTCATAACTGCCCCCATTGAGAAGAAGGTAGCTTCAAAAAGTCGTAGGGATAGATCATTCTAGGTAGAAGAAACAGTAAGTAAAAGGCACCAGGCCAGAATATACTTTCAGTCATACTAATAATACTGAATATAACATTCTATGTGACATAGCTCGTTTTATCTCAATCCTCATAAACTATAAATTTGTTAATATGTTGGACCCATCTGAAACACTATTTGGATTCTAATCCAAAATATAAACTGGCCAAACCCAGATGGTTTCACTCAGTGTTTTCTTCATCTTACCTTTTTATCTGTCTCTTCTAAGTATAATCTTGTTTTACTTCTGTGCCTTTTTTTCTGACTCTGTAATTTAATGTTTTTACTCACTGTTAAATTAACATTAAAACATTATACAAGGAAGTTAAAAAAAAACGATGCACGATTCAAACGTTATTTTCCCTGGCAGTTTTGCATGGCTAAGGCTGCAAACTCTAGAGCCATACTACTTTATATTCACATCCTGGCTGTGTGACTTTGGGTAAGTTACTTAGACCTCTGCCTCAGTTCTCTCATCTGTAAAATGAGAAGAAGTACTGCACGCAGTTTTCTATTAAAGCTATTGTACCTCATGCAGTTGTTGTGAGAATTAGGTGAATTAATCCAATGCACTTAAAACAGTCTGGCACATAGGAACCCCCTGAATAACTGTTCATAATTCTTATTTTCAACCCATCAATTTTCTTCCCACATAATTTGTATTTAGTTGCAATCATAGGATATGTAAAGCACTGTGTTCTATTTTTTTTCATTTAATGTTCATAAGTTTTCCTCCACATTTCTATTTATTAACATAGATACTATTTTTAATGACAGCCTGACATTCCATACCATTGATATATTTTGCTTAAACATTTCTCTAGCATTGGACATTTAATTATTTTATTGTTATGAGTCATGATCTTATACACATACTTTGTATATGATGCTATTTCTTTCTTTTGAATGATTTACCTACCAACAATTCCCAGGAGTATAATTTTTGATTTTGTGGCCCACATTTAAAACTCTTTCCTTCCTCTATTTAGTTCCAAGGAAGCAACTACTTTCAGTACATCATGGAAGGAGAGGAAGACATATCATACCACCACAACGAAGTAATCTTCATGTAGCAATAGACTCTCTATACAAGACTGATAAGGTCTGCATTATTAACATCATTGTTGTCATCACTCATTCATTCAACAGATAATTACTATTCACCTATGATGTGCCTGTCTATAGGTAGGAAGAAAGTTACAAAAGGGAGCCAGAGATGTACAAAAAAGAGTGGGAGAAGCTCCAAATACAAAACACCACATTATTTACAAACTTTCCATGTTGATGCTGTGTGCCTTCTTAGGCACAATGTGGAATCTATTTCCAAGTTAAAAAAAAAAAAGGCATTTTCTTTCCTCAAGGAACTAAAATTATGTCAACCTGACATTGCTCACCTAAACATACAAATTTTATAGAAACCATGTGGATATTCGGTAAGGAGGGAGTCCCTGTCTTTAAGAAGTCATAAATGCCTTTTTTCTGTATCTCAATTTTATTAAAATAAAGAGGCAGTAATAGTATTGTTTGAATCTTCTTCTTGGAGGAAGAGGGAGAAATCTTTTTGGGTCCACCATCACATTCCTTCTTTAGAAGAGGCTCAACCTAAAAGTTCGAGTTACATAAGCCTAACTTTGTATTCTGTTTTCTAGTAAAGCTATTGTCCGTTTCTCATAAGAAACAGTACATATTAAATTTTTTTTTAGCCTACCACATCCTGAGTTCAGTTTTACGCCTTTTCATCCATGTAGCTGAAGCTCTCTTACAGTCTCTCTCTCTGACACTGTCTCTAACAACACTCTGCTGAAAACCAATGCAAGTACTCTTTACTACATGCTCTGGGGATCATATACAGGCGTTAACCACCTACTTACACTGTTTGATTGGTAATATAAAGAATGCTTTCTTCAGGAAACAGTATAACGTTATGGAAACGACCTCAATTATCACCGATAAAGAGTTATGTTGATCTAGATGTTTTGTTTACAAATCAGTCTCTGGTTTTCTTGAGAACTAAGAGTGACAAAGACATTCTCGGGCTTCCCTGGTGGCGCAGTGGTTGAGAGTCCGCCTGCCGATGCAGGGGACAAGATCCCACATGCCGCGGAGCGGCTGGGCCCGTGAGCCATGGCCGCCGGGCCTGCGTGTCCGGAGCCCGTGCTCCGCAACGGGAGAGGCCACAGCAGTGAGAGGCCCGCGTACCGCAAAAAAAAAAAAAAAAAGACATTCTCTTCTTTTTGCGGTATGCGGACCTCTCACTGCTGTGGCCTCTCCCGTTGTGGAGCACGGGCTCCGGACACGCAGGCCCGGCGGCCATGGCTCACGGGCCTAGCCGCTCTGCGGCCTGTGGGATCCTCCCGGACCGGGGCATGAACCCGTGTCCCCTGCAATGACAAGTGGACTCTCAACCACTGTGCCACCAGGGAAGGCCTCTCTTCTCTTTTAATTTTAAACTTCATGAAGGGCTTACATGAGGATCTGGATTTGCTTCCATTTCAATCAACCTTTATAAACTTTGAGAGCCTCATTTCCATTAAGTCAGAAATATGAGCCTCTGCAGTTGCCTAGCTAGCCCAGGCAAAGTGAGTTGGAAACTAGTTCTTTTAATCACCACAGTGTCAGTTAAAATCTTCAGACAGTGACTTTTACGCTTTTTGGATCAGACCATTTGATGAAAATTCTAAGTCCTCTCCATTATGTATATATATGTATGTGAGCATTTTTCTTGGGAGAAAGCCAACTTTATTACCATAATTATGTAACTATAACTTTTTCTCTACACACACGTTTTGCATCCTTTCAGAAGGTTCCTGACTTCTGCTCCCTCAAAGAACACCTGCCCTGGGGGAAATTATGTTAATTAGTCAACAGGAGGCAGAAGAGACTGGGGCTGGGAGGAGGCAAGATCACAAAAGAAAATCTTTACTAGATTCTTCCTGAGACAGGCCATCATCATCACCTGGGTGAAAGAGGATTTGGAATCAGAAAGCCCTGGTTCAAACCTGTGTGCTCTTCCCATCCTCCCCCTCCCCTCCCAACCTTTTTCCTAAGGAGTAGTATGACTTTAGGCAAATCATTAATCATTAGATTTTTTTTTCCTGTAAAATGGAATCTTGTCAGACTTCTCAGGGTTATTGTATGATCAAAAGAGAGATAATATAGGAAGGCATGTTTTTAGGTCTTCAACAAGCATGAAGTAGGATGATGATTATTTCACGTGCCTTTCCCTTTGCTTCATCTTCAGACTGACTGCCTGGCCTACCATTCAGTTCCCAGGTCCACTGTCAACTCCTCCGAGAAGCGTCCAGGACAACTAGATCTGTGGCCTCCCCATCCCCATCACTCGCAACACCATCACCTACTTGATTTTAGTCAGGACACTTCTCACATGTGTAATGGCTTCATTTTTTACTTGCGTAGTGATGACTGATTGTCCTTCTCCCTGAACTAGACTAAACGCTCCTTGAGGGCAGAGCCCGGGCCTTTAACAGTTCATGGGACATGGTGGACACTCAAATTTTGTAAGTCAGGAGCGCAGTAGTTTAGAGCAGCGGTCCCCAACCTTTTTGGCACCAGGGACCGGTTTCATGAAAGAGTTTTTCGGGGGGGTGGAGGGTGGGTGTAGAGAGGTGGAGGGGTGGAGGGGTGGGGGGAACGGTTCAGGCGGCAATGCCAGTGATGGTTCAGGCGGTGGGTGAAGGGGAGCGCCATTTGAAGCTTTGCTAGCTGGTCCGCCGCTCACCTTCTGCTGTGCAGCCCGGGTCCTAACAGCCACAGGTCGGTACTAGTCTGCAGCCGGTGGTGGGGGAGTGTTGGGGACCCCTGGCTTAGAGCTCAAAATCAGGAGGCCGACTACGGGGATTTGAAGTCTAGCTTTTATATTTATTAGTTGGGTGACACTAGGCAGGTTGTTTAACTTCTCTGTGCCTCACTTTCACCCTCCATAAAAATGGGGGATTCTGATAACATATACTTCATAGAAATGTTCATACGGGTAATGTACTTGAAAGAGTGCCTGGGATACAGTAAGTTACCTAAGGGCAATTTTCTACCCTACAGTGAATGAAGAAAATGTTACTACAGGACTAAGGAGGCCACGTGACCCGTAAGTGTATCAGATACGCTCTGCTGCTTCAGGTTTGGCAGTAAAAAGACTTTACTCTTTTGGTAAAACTCGTTGCTTCGCTCCACCGCACCGCGTCACCCACCTGGTTCGCCACCATTTAGCGGAAGGGGAGGTGCGGTCCCTAATTGCGACAAGAGTCCCCGGTCACCCACAGGTGGCACTGGTCGGGTTCTCCCGGGCTGGGGGTGTTCGTGACGTCGCGGGTCAGTTCTCTGGGGCGAGGGGGGAAGGAGGAGGCCCAGCACGGCGTCCAGGAACACCAGGGACGTTCCCGCGACTTCCCCGAAACTCCAACTGGGTCGGGGGAGCCGGGAGGCCCATCCGACCCAATCGGGCCTCCAGTCTCAGAACCGCAGCAGACCCAGGCGAACCTGTAGCCGCCGGCCTCTGTGTGTGTGGGCGGAGCCATCGGGGGCCTGGCGATCTCTGGGCCGCGCGGGGCGGGACGAGAGGGGGCGGGGCCTGGACGCCTGGCTCGGGACGCCAGGCTCGGGACTCGGCGGCGCCGGCCGGTTTCAGCGTCTCCCGGACTCGGCGCAGCCGGCGCGCTCCATCCAGGTAAGGGCGCCGCGGGCCGGCGAGGCGGCCGCGGGACTGCGCCACTCCGGGAGGGGACGGGTGGGGACGAGGATGCGCGCGGCGAGAGGAGGCTTCCACAAGCCCAGAGACGGACCCTCGTGGAACCAGGAAGGATTTTCTCTCCTCCGCGCCGCCGTGAGCGAGGGCGCGCCACGCCAGGTGAGGACCAGTCCCCCTGCGCACCACGAAGGGACAGGTGCGCGTCCCGGCGTAGCCGCGCCTTCCGGCGGCCGCCGCCGCCGCCTCTCCGCCTCCCGGGCTCCGGCGCCGGCCTCTCCCGAGGAGCACCCGTCCCTTTTCCTCTTGGGTACCTGGACGCGGGCCGCCCCGCAGCAAGTTAAGCGTTGGGCTCACTTCCCAGCTGCGCCGCGGGGTTGATTCCTCCTCTCTGCTTGGGCGGCGGCGCAGTCTTGATTGAAAGTTGGCAGCATCTACAGAGACTTTCCACAGTTGCACGTGTGTGACTGTCTCGCCCCACCAGCCTCACATTTTTAATCTAGGAAATTGTGTTTGAATCTTGATAACAGGGATTCGGTGAATACATGTGTTGGGAAAACTAGGGCCTTGTCTCGGGGGTGTGCGCTTTCCCTTGGATCCTAACTTTCCTTTTGATTTTTTTGTTTTGTTTTCATGGAAGAATAACACGTTGCTGTGTATCAGGTTCGGAAACAATCTCATCTATTGCCAATCTTTGGAAACTGGAAGATTTGATTCGAAGGGTAGATCTCAATGTTAAGTTGGAAAAACAGGATGACTGGTGGCCAAGTGGGTTTGAAGCTTATCCAAAATAGTTAAGTGTTTTGAGCATATACCCTGTGTTTTTTCAGTGAGGGCCCATTTTTTCCTCTTAGGAAATTCTGAGAATTTACTTGCTTCTAGATGAGTCTCCCCTGAAGAGTTGGAGAGGAGAAAACAGCCCCAACAAACCAGTGGGTTTCCCAAATAAGTTTAGGATTTAGCAGGTTGGTTTGTGATGCTGGTAGTTCAGCTGGCGAGAATCACATGTAGTATGGAGTGTCATGATTTATATGGAGAAAAGAAAAGTGTGTATAATCTCATTATGTATTTGAAAATAGTTTTTTGGTTTAGGTACATTTTCATTGTTTAGGAAAAACTTATACATTCCCAATACTCCAATTAATCTGATCCATATATTCTCTTGTCAGCTCTAGACGCTTACTGCATTGTGTTTATGTTAATGATCTGGATTCTTCCCTGAGGTCGTGTACGTTTTGGTTTGTAGAACTGTATAGGGCAAGTGTTGGAAACACATGCGGATCAGTGCAGTGCTCTACCACACGTAGGTCCTTGAACTAGAATTTTCACACCTTTACAGATAGGAAAAAATATAGAATATTAATATAGGCTTTAGCACTGTCAACCTGTTTACCTACTTATTCTGTATCAAGATAGTCATCTTGGGACTTCCCTGGTGGTGCAGTGGTTAAGAATCCGCCTGCCAATGCAGGGGACACGGGTTCGAGCCCTGGTCTGGGAGGATCCCACATGCTGCGGAGCAACCAAACCTGTGCACCACAACTACTGAGCCTGCGCTCTAGAACCCGTGAGCCAGAACTACTGAGCCCACGCCCTGCATCTACTGAAGCCCGTGTGTCTAGAGCCCGTACACCACAACTAGAGAAGCCACCTCAATCAGAAGCCTGCGCACCGCAACAAAGAGTAGTCCCACTCGCCGCAACTAGAGAAAGCCCGCGCGCAGCAACAAAGACCCAACACAGCCAAAAATAATAAATAAATAAAAATAAATAAAAAATTAAAAAGAAAAGTCATCTTGTTTTCTCAGCAGCTGGTTACTCAAGGGCAGGGGTTGTGTTTTATCAAGTCAAAGTGAAGCTCAGAGAATGGCAACCTTTGCTCCCTAAGTTGACCCTCGACAGCATGGCTGCTGGGGTTGTGGGTAGTGTCTGGCCACTTTTTGCTTTTGGGGAAGAATTGCTGGTCTCTCTGCCTTCCTCTGTGTATGCAGAGTGCCGGCAGCCTGGGCCTTGGGCCTCCAGGCACACCTCTGTCTACAGGTTCCTCCAGGTTGACCTGGTTGGTGCCTCCCTTCCCCAGCCCAGCTCTTCCAGCTCCTTGGTTTTCACCCCATTCCACCCCTTCATGGGATTCCCCTCCTAGGGAGAATCATCTTATTGTTCAGGGCAGGGAGACTTGGTCCACAGAGTTGACAGGGCGGTTGATCCTCAGCCTGGTGCACAGATGCTCAGTTAACTATCTGTTGATGACAGTGTCACTTGCTTCAGAGCCCTTGCTGTGCTCTCCTATTATCCAGTCTACACAGGCAAAGTGGAGTAACTGAAGCTGAACCCAGATCAACCTCTGTGGAGGCTAGCTGCCTTGGTTGTATTAGGGTCATAAATTGGGCATTGGAGTCTGTTAGAAAGGAGTGAAATTGGTCCATGGTCACTGCCAGTTCTAAAATTACCCTGTCCTAGGTGATTATGCCGTGAGAATAGCTTTGTTAAAAAGAACCCCAGAGGAGAGAAGCTTAGTAGTTGGCTTCACCTCCAAACTTGCCTCCACCTGGGCTTGCCTTTGCATCTCTGCCCTAGCTCAACCTGTCCTTCCTTGGATTGGATTATAACTATTAACTTTCCCACTATATTTGACAGCTCAGAGCTCAGATGATCACAGCTACATGGTGTAGATGTAGAAAATGACATTTTCTTTTCTTTTTATATTATTATTTATTTGTTTTTGGTTGCATCAGGTCTTAGTTGTGGCATGCGGGATCTTCCTTGCGGCGTGTGGGCTTCTCTCTAGTTGTGGTGCGCAAGCTCCAGGGCGCTTGGGCTCTGTAGTTGTGACATGTGGGTTCCAGAGCACGTGGGCTCTGTAGTTTGTGGCACACGAGCTCAGTAGTTGTGGCATGTGGGCTTAGTTGTCCCGTGGCATGTGAGATCTTAGTTCCCTGACCAGGGATCAAACTCAAGTCCCCGGCATTGGAAGGCGAATTCTTTACCACTGGACCACCTGGGAAGTCCCTGACATTTTTTTGTTTGTGTGTTTAGGGAAAACAAGGATGGAATTTTCCCAAATTGTTATTAGGGAAACAAAACAAAAGCAAAAAAAAAAAAAAAAAAGGGCATAGAAGTCAATATGATTTTTGTTTTGTTCTTTTCTTCTTCTTCTTTTTTTTTTTTTAGTTTTAAACCTTTAATCCAAGTTGCATTTTTCCCTCTCCAGAAGCAAACACTTGTGATTCTTCGAGTTGGTTATTTTGGTATTTATTGCTTGTAAGTGATACTTGTAATTTTGCAGTTTGAAGCATTATCTGTTGACTTCCTGCTGTGGAAGATGATGACTTGGCTATCTTTCTTCTTCTAACCCCCAACCTAACCACAGCTTCCCTATTTTCCCATCCTTGCAATAGTTAAACAGTAATTTTGGTTAGATCAATATTCATAGCCAAGCCAAGCACAACTTTTTCTTTTTCTCAGAGTCAGTAATTGCTTTGTTTGTTCACTGGCTTAGTTTTTTATGTACTCATCATTAATTCAACCCAAAACTTTTGACCAGTTTTCTAATTCTTACCTCAGATGAGTCAGGTATTCTGTCAATTTCATTTTCCCCAAAGAAAGTGTCCCTGAGCCTCCTGGCTTGCTCTAGTCTGGACTGGTTGCCCTCTACACATGGGGCACAGATGTCACCCTGAGGACCTCCCTTTGTCATCCTGGGGGGATCCCCATCATTTCTCTCTGTATTGGATCTCCTGTTACCTGTAGTACATGCCTTTCTCTTTCTTGTAGACTCCTTTTTTTTTTTGGTACAGCCCATTCTGAAGGAATTTTCTGGTAAAGGATGCACAGGATGTCTGTTTTCCTTCCTATTTATTTTATCTATTCATATTTTGTCTATTCATTTTTCTTTTTTTAAAAAAATCATCCTTGTTTTTGTTTGTTTATTTATTTATTTATTGCTGCATCGGGTCTTAGTTGTGGCACATGGGATTTTTTGTTGCAGCACGCGGGCTTCTCTCTAGTGTGGAGCTTGGGCTTCTCTAGTTGTGATGCGTGGGCTCCAGAGCATGTAGGCTCTGTAGTTTGCAGCACGTGGGCTCTCTAGCTGTGTCTTGTGGGCTTAGTTGCCCCGTGGCATGCGGGACCTTAGTTCCCCGACCAAGGATCAAACCTGTGTCCCCTGAATTGGAAGACGGATTCTTAACCACTGGACCACCAGGGAAGTCCCTCATTTTTCAGTAAGTGCCTGAAAATATCTGTTTTTCACAACAATTGATAGTTTGTCTGAGTGTAGACTTCCAGGATGGAAAATTTGAAGGCGTTGTTCCATCACCTTCTAGCTTGTGGTGTTGCTGTTGAGAAATTCAGAATTGTTCTGATTCCTTAATTTTTGCCTGTAACCTGTCTACAGGTTACAAACCTGCTGTGTCCTTTGTGGAAGTTTGTAGAATTTTCTCTTGGCCTACACAATCTTGGAGTTTTCATGATGTGTGCTGTGGTATGGATCTCTTTTCATCCATTGTGCTGGGTTCTTTCAATCCAGAAATCTACATCTTTCAGTTTGGGAAATTTTCTTGAGTTATCTCATTGATAATTTCCTCCTCTCTATTTTGTGATGTCTCTTTCAGAAACTTATTGTTCAGATTCTAGATATTTTGGGCTGGATACTAGATATTTTCTTACCTGGAAAGAAAAGAAAAAAGTCCCCCATAGACTCAGTTTCCCCAAGTTGCTATTGTCTGTTTATTTGTTTAGGTCTCTACATTTCATGTTAGAGGCTTTCCTTGTATTTCTGATACCCTCGGTTGTCTACTCACATCTGAGTGGGGGATTAAAAAGCTTTTTGGCTGGGAACTTAACTGTTGGGTGATTTGGCTGAGTCTTTTATTTGGGGAAATTTTGATGTTAGTACCTCTTGGGCTGTTGAGGGTCCTCAGAAAAAGCTCTTCCAGTCTTTTTCCTGGGCGGTGGGAAGAGCCTGGCTGCCAGTGATCTGGGAACGAGGTAGAGAAGAAGGCTGAATGTCTCAGCATCTGCATGTTCATATAACCTCTCCACGGTATTTCCAGTAAAACACCTGAGCTGTGCCTGACATACTCCAATCCAGAGACTTTCTCTTTTTCACCCTCTCTGGGGTAGTTATATGTTCATGTAATTCCTCTCAGGGAGCCGGTAGGGAAGAAACTCCAGGTGTTTTTGCTGGGGTAGAGAAGGGGCCATCACCCAACTGCTCAGAGTGGCTGGAGGGACCTGGGAGATCCAGGTGCTTTCCAAGGAGGCTTTCCATTTTTATTTTACTTTAGATCAGCCCCTGTCCCCCCACTCCCTGAAGAGGGTCCAATTTTAGCATTTTGAGATTCCATGGTATAAATCAGGTTGTTTCTTGGCTTCCCCTCACCCCACCTAAATGTTTTTACTGTTGTCTCTTCTTTCATTCTCCCCATCCTTGTGGGTTTATCCCTTTACTGTCATTTTATTGGGCTTTCAGGAGGGAGAGAAAGTAGAGAGTTTTGTTTCATTTTGTTCATTACTACTCCTTAGTGCCTGGAGTATAGCTTTCTTAACCAACCTCTGCTGAGAGACTAGTGTGGTTCAGCCATGGCAGTTTGCTGCCATTTTCCCTGCCTTTACCCAGTGGAGCTGGGACCCCCGATTCCTTCCTATACCACTCTAAGCATCCACTACCAATTCATTACAGTGGTCTTGGGAGGCAGAACCTCTCTCCAGCCCTAGCCTGATGCTATATAGCTTGCTGGCCATAGAGCCCTGGTTCCCACTTCTCAAATTCACCTTGTCCGGGAGGACTCATTCTGTCACCTTGGCCTCTGAACGTTTTACTTTTCCGTGAAGCTCAGCTTCTGTAAGTCTAATGTTTTAGGCTGAACGGTGGGCCTGGTGTCATTGGTGGCCATGTGGCCCCAATGGAAATTATTGTTATTTCCTTCTGGAGGCGTTTATCACACAGTTGCCTTCCCAGCAGCATCCTCTCTTCCCATTTCAAAGCTCATGCCTTTCTTGGGGTGTGCACCAAGTTCCTGTTTCTGGCTGGGCTGAGCAGAGATGACTGACCTACCCTGCTCCTCGTGGGTGATCACAACTTTCCAACCCTGTTTAACCAGTTGAGTCATTCTTCAGGCTTCCTTAATGCAGTGTGCCCTTCCAGCTTTCTATCTCAGTAGCCTGACAACATCAGCATGACTTTCTGCTTGTACACAGAGGAATGGTGACAAGAGTCAGCTTCCGCTGAAGTAGGAAGAGTGTTGTTTCCACATCATCTTATCTGCCCAGAAAAAGCAAAGCTCTGTACTCTCATGATGGCAGCTATGCATTGGTAATCCAGAAAATGCCAGTGCTGGCAGTTGCTACAGTGGAGCAGATACAGTAGTTATTCTGAAGGAGGACAGAGAAGGATAGATGGTTAGAAAACACTTATTCAGCTGGACCTACTGGGTACCATTATGAACAAAAGTTTGGCCAGTGGGAATATCTGCAATGCTCATTCCTCCCTCTGTGCTTCCACAGGCATCCTTCCCTTTTCTAAACAGAACCTTTGAAGTCATTGCAACCTCTTTTCCCAAGCAGTATAGTTTTTCTCTAATGTGCTAAGTAATTCACGTAAGTGCTTTTTGTCTTCTCAGCTGAATTGTGAACTCTCCCAGGGAAGAGCACATGCCTAGTAAATACTAGATCATTGTACCAGCTGAATTTTCCAGATAGTTGTGGACAGTTGGCGGTTAAAAAAAAAAAATATATATATATATATATATATATATATATTTGGTCTTAATTATCCAAGTTGTATCCAGTAGTCTAAATTCATTTAATTCTTTTTAAAATTTTGTTTTTTATTATTATTATTATTAATTATTATTTTTTTTGCAGTACGCGGGCCTCTCACTGCTGTGGCCTCTCCTGTTGCGGAGCACAGGCTCCGGACGCGCAGGTTCAGTGGCCACGGCCCACGGGCCCAGCCGCTCCTAGGCATGCGGGATCCTCCCAGACCGGGGTACGAACTCGCATCCCCTGCATCGTCAGGAGGACCCTCAACCACTGCACCACCAGAGAAGCCCTATTATTATTATTTTTAATTAATTTATTTATTTTTGGCTGCGTTGGGTCTTTGTTGCTGCACACAGGCTTTCTCTAGTTGCGGTGAGTGGGGGCTACTCTCCGTTGTGGTGCGCGGGCTTCTCACTGCGGTGGCTTCTCTTGTTGTGGAGCACGGACTCTAGGTGTGTGGGCTCAGTAGTTGTGGCTCGCGGGCTCCAGAGCACAGTCTCAGTAGTTGTGGCGCCAGGGTTAGCTGTTCCACGGCATGCGGGATCTTCCCGGACCAGGGCTCGAACCCATGTCCCCTGCACTGGCAGGTGGATTCTTAACCACTGTGCCACCAGGGAAGCCCTAAATTCACTAAATTCTTGATTAGACTTTCACTTCTCTTTGGCTGTTTAGACTGAAGCCATAGAGTATTATTCAATTTAAGTGTTCCCAAGTGTATTGTTTTTCATATTATTTAGAAATAATCCTCATTGAAAACATCCTTGAAAAGACAACATTAATTGTACTTATTATTATTGTTATTTTTCACCCATATATTTCTTCTTAGCATAGTCTTGTGATTGTCTTAATTTTTTTTTTTTTTTTTTTTTTTTTTGCGGTATGCGGGCCTCTCACTGTTGCGGCCCCTCCCGTTGTGGAGCACAGGCTCCGGACGCACAGGCCCAGCGGCTATGGCTCACAGGCCCAGCCGTTCCACGGCATGTGTGATCCTCCCGGACCGGGGCATGAACCCGTGTCCCCTGCATTGGCAGGCGGACTCCCAACCACTGCGCCACCAGGGAAGCCCTGATTGTCTTGATTTTTATGGCAAAGAAGAGTGAGTTTGGAAGAGGGAGGGAGGTGTGTACGGATTAGTTTTCTAGTCTGCTAAGTGTTACGTTTCTAAAAGAGGAAGATGTCTTTGGATTTCAGCAATATTAGATAATATTTTTCCTTTCGTAACTACATGCCATTTATTTTTTAAGGTTGAGAGCTTTGGAAATGCTTAGCTATAGAGTATAAAAATGAAAGACTTTAAATTGTCATATACTACATGAAATGCTTATAAAGTAGAACTCCTCATCAAATATCCTACTCCCTGTACCTTTAAGTTTTTTGAAGTTCTAGCCTGATTTAACGGGGAAAACTTTTCATGTCTTCTCTTTATCCTGAAAAGAGTTCCAGCAGTGTCTTTCTGTTAGTTAGGTATTTCCTTCGAAACTGTGATGTCCTCATGTATCTCCCAGTATTAGGTTTCAACCACAACTTGTGAGAGCTCCACATGACTACCCCCAAAAATAAATCGTGGGTTTTTTTCCCTACAAAGTAGTGATTTCAAAGTTTATTTTTCTGCAAATATAATTTAAGCATGCAGTAAAGTTAGTTTTTACCATTGGGGTTATTTTTGTTTCACAGAAAGCAGTTGGCTTTCTTTTTTATTTTCCTGCTTTGAGTGCTAAAAATGCTTGATCCTTTAACCATGTAGAGAAACAGAAGTACAATTTAACTGAGTTATGAATGCTGTTATATATGTAAATTTATGAATGCTTTTTACTTTTTTTCTTTTTTAAGTATTGTCAACTTACTTGTCACATATTTAAACCAGTTATAGAAGCACTGCATTAAAGAATTCTTGTTCATAGGTTCTGGAATCATAGCTGAAGGTTTTTGGGGCTCAGAGCTGGTGATGCAACTCCCTTTCCTCCCCCAGACAAAGGATAGAACTCTGCCTGCCACTGTGATTCCCCCGCTCTCAGTGTGCTCTTTGGACACTCCCTGCCATCATAAAAAAAAAAAAAAGTTATTTTATAGAAATTTATTTATTCATTGTTAAAAAATTGAAACAATACTGAAGCTTATAAAAAAAGAGATTAAAAATGACCCCAAAACTATTCCAGAGAGACTCTTGGTGAACCCCCTCTCCATCATCTTTATTATCATTTGACTTTCTACAAATCTTTAGCACCCTTCTAGAAGATAATTAACCTAAGGAGCATTGTGTGCAACCGTTTATGTAACTCCAAATTCTATAATCTTTATATAAATATATATATATATACACATATTACACATACACACATACATATATATACACACACACACTTTATGAGGATATAATTAGCTCAGGCATAATGTTCTTTGGTAACAATATCCCAAATAGACATTTTCTTGTAAGAAAAATTGCCATTTTTAATAGCTTGGTGACAGTCTGTCATGTTAATATACAATGGTATTTTGAACCACTCCCCAGTTGTTGGACATATGTTTTTTTGTTTGTTTGTTTTTGTTTTTAAGTAAGTAGTGTTGCTATATGTTTTTCCCTTTTGGAGATTGTTTCCTTGGGAAATATTTTTCAAAATACCACTCTGGGATTAAAGGATTTCTTGTTTCTGTTAATCAGCGTCAGAAGGACACAAAATAATAATTTGAAAAAACTCACTGGCTATATAAATTTATATAAAATTTCCATTACCTCTTTTTTGACCTTTTGGATCCACAGTATCTCCTTTATGTGAAGACATAAGGTTTATTTGGAGTTACTGAGGCCATGCCATGTATCTGACCAGTTGTACGTCAGATAATAAAGCCCGAGTAACCTGACAGGTTCATTTGCAGAGGCTGTGTTCTTTTGATAAATGTCTATAGCATCATTTTATTTTGTTGGATGTGTGATAGGAAAAGTTTCCAGGGATCAGTAACAAAACGTGGAGAAATTGTTATGGTATCTGTGAAACTACATTTGCCCTTAGTACCTGGTCTAGGGTTCATGACCCTTTCTGTAAGCGGGGGAAGGCATTATATATGTTCAGTAGGGAATTCCAACTCTCCCACCCATTTCCCCATTCCTGGACTGCATGAGGAAGTAGGAGGGGCAGGGCAACCAGTACTGGAGAGAATTTTGCAATAATGTAGTAGTTCTTGATAAAGAACTAGAGCAGAGTGAAATTCCTATTTTTCACAGGTTTTTCCCCTGACATCTGTCTGACTAATGTTTAAAGCCTGGGCTAGATTTTTAAGTTAGCTATTAAGTGGTATTGTGTTCCCATGCCTTAGGTTTTCCATCTCTTAAACAAAGCATAATGACACCTAATTAACAGTCCACTTCAGAACGATTCATGGCCTAATGCCTGTAAAGGACTTTGAGGTTTTGCTAGAGTGTTTTATATACATTCATGAGTAATGAGATGGCTTGCTCTATTTAGCAAAGGGCATCTATATTATGCCCATTTTATAGATGAGAAAAGTGAGCCTCACAGAGGATAATGGCTTGTTGAGAATCAGATGGTAGATTTAATGTAATGTCTGTGGAATTTTTCTTGGACTTTGTGGAACAAGTGGAATCTAAAATAAATTCTGCACAAGTGTGTGTGTTGGGAAAGTGGATTTTACAGTTTTTAAACAGATAAAACCTTTTGGGGGGATAGGTTACTCCTTTGTAAGGAGGAATCATGTTTGACAAATTCTCTAGAGTTCTTGAAGAACTTTAAATGATTATGGAAGCTAGGGATAAACTGTGATTTTCCAAGTGTTTTTGAAAAGACTCCACACAAAGGCTATTAAATAAATTGAGTCAGTGGGAGGCTGGGAGAAATGTTTTTAAAAGTCAGGAATAGGGAGGGGACTGGAAGACAGAACAAAGGTTAAGCATAGATGGACATTTCTCAGGTTACAAACGTGAGTAAACTATTTTATTACTATTTAAAACATGTAGAAGAGGGAGTACACAGTGTAAACTCCAAGTTTACAGTCAACAGGAACCTTTTGGGACATTAAAAAGCCAAATTGCTGGTCTCAAGTTTATGCAAAATGGCAGGGAATAGGTAAAGAATGCATTTAGGTAAAATGAGTCCATCTGTACATGCAGATGGACGTTCTGGTTTTTACTCAAGAAAGAGATTCAGATATTACTATAAACTCTTAACTGAGGATATTGATTCAGTGTAGGATTTGGAACAAAAAAGCTAGTTAAATCTTAGCTGTTGTTACACACAATTCAGAAATGCCACCTTACCCATTTTCATAATCCTTCAGCATCTAAGATAGTTTCATCAATGTACCTTAAAAACATAATGCACTTAGAAAAAAGCTAACATATTAATCAAAGCATAGAGGATTGAGTAAAGTAGACTCCTGTCCAACTCTTTGGTCTAGAAAGATAAATGCTGAGGAGACATGTGGACAGGGTGTGCCCTCTTATACCATGGCAACCTGAGCTCCATGGTACAGGGAGACCATTCATTTGCACCTTCTTTATTCCCAAATAATGCCGCAGTGGCCCCCAGTAGTTAGTTGAGCACATAAGATGTGCTAGGCTCCATGCTAAACTCTTTACATTGGATTATCTCATTTAATCTTCCCAACAACCCTATAAAGTGGGCAAGATTATTTTAAGCATTTTACAGATGAGGAGCCTGAAGCCCAGGGAGATTCAGGGGAATTTCGTTAGATGGTGGAGCCAGAGTTCAGAACAATACAGTCCGACTCCAGAGTGTACTCTGATAGCTCTCCTGAGCTATCCACTGAACTACCCTCTTCCCCTCTTCTTCTGTTATTTTCCTTCCTGGTCAACAGAGTTGGACAACCTAGAAGAAAACATAAAGGTCTGCTTCAAACAAAACCAAAAGCAACCAGTTCTTCTGGGTATCATTCCATGCTTCTTAGTACTGTAGATCCTAAGGTGTCTTTAGAGCAGCACTGGTGAATAGAAATATTCTGTGAGCCAGACATATAATTTAAACGTCTCTAGTTGCCACATTAAAAAAAAGCAAAACGCAACAAGTGAAATTAATCGTAGTAGTATTTTTTGTGTAGCCCAATACTTTAAAAATATTATAATTTCACTGTGTAATCATATAAAAATTATTAATGAGATACCAGAAACAACTCAGGAGCTTGATATGCGCAATACAATATAGTACTATACAATGCAATACAATGCAATTCAATAGAATATCTTATGCAGTGCAGTGGATAAAGTAAAATGTAGTCCTACCAAACAAAGTTAATGGAAACATATTTACACCACTTCAGTTTTAAATTTTAAATTAAAATTAATTAAAATGAAATAGAATAAAAAAAAATTAGTCCTCAGTTGTACTAGCCACATATCAAATGCTTAATAGCTATTTGTGGTGAGTGACTACCATATTGAATGGAGCAGCTCCATAGCAAAAGTTATTCTCTGTCTCCAAAGGCCTGGGGACTCCCAGATTCTCCATCCCCACCCTATCCCTTGACCCCTCTCAGCCCCCATGTTATCTTCCCTGCCTACTATGTACAGTTGTGCAGGTTATACACTGCAAAACTCTGGGATATGTCATTCACATGGAAGATCTAGTAGATTTGTTTACTGTGACAGGTTTTTGGAAGATGGAAGTAAATTTTCTAAAGGAAGAGACACTTTTTCCTAGTTCATGCAAAGGCATTTTTTTTGAGGGGGGGAGGCTGTGACTGTAGTCCTTTTTTTTTTTTTTTTTTTTTTTTTGCGGTACGCGGGCCTCTCACTGTTGTGGCCTCTCCCGTTGCGGAGCACAGGCTCCGGACGCGCAGGATCAGCAGCCATGGCCTACGGGCCCAGCCGCTCCGCGGCATGTGAGATCCTTCCGGACCGGGGCACGAACCCGTGTCCCCTGCATCAGCAGGCGGACTCTCAACCACTGCGCCACCAGGGAAGCCCTGTAGTCCTTTTATACCTTCCTAGCATTCCAGCAGTTGGCCGCAGGCATCATTCTTATGTACGTTCAGCAGTTTTCCAGTGCCCACAGCCTATGGCTGAAAGTAAAGAAGCAGCTTCAGTCAACTTCTCCTCCCCACAAAATAATGTCATGAAGCCATAGTCATTTTTCATGGTAGATTACCTTGGAGCCATGTGTCTTATTTATAATTGTATCCCCAGTGCCTGGCACATAATAGGTGCTCAACACATTTATTGATATTAATTATCATCTTAGAGTTCATTCAGGGCCCCTGTATTGTATCCTGAGTTGCCCTTAATGAATCTTGACCCAGGGCTGATTTATCCAAGTGCTGACTTGGCTCTGTCTTTCACCGAGTCACAGCTCACTCTTCAAGCTCACCCTTGTTCTAAATAATAATTGTCATGATTGTTATTATTACTAATAATAGCTACCATTTATTGATCACTTTATGTCAAGCATTGTGTTTAGCAGTTTATGTGCATTATATCATTTAATCTTTCCAAACAGCTCTAGAAGGTAGGTAATATTTTATAAGGAGGAAACTGAGGCGCTGAGAAATTAAGTAATTTACCTGAGGTCACCCAGCTAGTAAGTGTCAAAGCTAAAGTTTAAAACCAGTTCTGTCTGACTTCAAAGCCCTTCTGTGCTTAAGCAACAAGACTGGGCTTCTTTTTTGGTATCTGGGGCCTGACTGACAAGTGACCACACTGTCTATAGTAGACTTATTATTTGTTTGCCCAGACTTCCTTCCTCTGGGGAACATCTCTGTCCAAAATCCATGTGGTTTGGGTGGGGTTGACACCAATGCCAGGGATGGTCATGTGACTCAGCTTTCGCCAATCTGAGAAGTGCTTTGTCCATCTGACCAAGTGATTGGTTCAGGAGTGAGCACATGACCCAGGCTTACTCAATCAGGCTCCTTTTCTGCTCCAATTTAGGAAAGGAGTCATTCTTTTCCTCTGGGAGTTTTTGGCTGCTGGAGTGATGTAGCCTAGAGCTCCTGGTGGCTATCTTTCCACTACATGGAGGAAGGTATATGAAGTAGGACAGAATGAATGAGGCTGGCATGCAGTGAGAAGTAGCACTGAGTGGTGGTGAGAGCACAGACAGCATCATTTGAACCCCAGGATTCAGATGTGTCTGAAGCTTCTGGGACTTCTTGGTTATGTGAGCTAATACATTCCTTTTGCTGCTCTTGTGTGCCTAAATCTAGTTATTTGCAATTGAAAACCCTGCCTAATAGACAGACTTTTCAGAAGATATTTTTGTCTTGCATTCCCCATTGCCATTCTCTGTCTGCCCTTTGGATGAGCTCACTATATCTTGGGCCTTGGTGCCTACTGTTGTCTGCCCCGTGCCTGGAGATCTTTGATCCCTGTAAACTCCGTACATGTTCAGCTTGCTTCTTCCCTTTCTGGTCTATGAGCCCTGTCCTAGTGAAAGAAGATACCACACCCAACCGAATCCCTCCCTGATACTCCCCGCAACCCGCTACCCCCATGGCACAGCCAACCCACAGGGATAAGGATTGTGCCATGAGTGGAACACTAGGGAAATCTGTTCTTTGCAGACATTAGAAAAATTACTCATCAGCGTACTTTTGAATGTTGATCAAAGACTGTTGAATTCTTAACTCATCTGGCCCCTGACACTGTCTGGGATCTCAGCCAGTTTAGGCTAAGGCATTGCCTCTTATCCCCAGTTTCCTTGGCTCCCAGCCTTTCTGATCAGCTGTCTTCTTATGTACTCTCAACTGCCCTGTGATTCTGAGCTTCCATCCTTCTACTGGCTTCCTTCCCAAATCTTTCCGGTGGCCCTCTGAGGGCATTGTTCCATTGTGAATCAACATTCCCACACCCCAGCCGTCTCACAGAGTGAAAACACTCCCGTTTCTGCAGCTGTCTCTGCTGTAGCCTTCTCATGGCTTCCCTTTGCTGCTTCCAGGTCTTACCAAAACCCTTTCTCCTTTAGCGTTCAAGCCATTCATGCAAATACCCTTCTGGTTTCTCCTTTTGTCACCAACCTCTTGGTCATTCTGCTTGATAGACTCACCTGGTTCATGGTCTTCTCTTCCAGCTCTTCCATCTTTGCATTCATACGTACAACTAACTTTCTGTGTCTGTGATAAGTTGTGCAGTAGCCTTGAGGTAGTTAAAAGGAGTAGCTAATTGTGGCCAGAGTGGGATATAAGGGAGACTTCATAAAAGAGATTACCTATGATCAGGACCTTAGAAAATGAGTAGGATTTCAACAGGTGCTCTTCTAGGCAGAGGGAACAACTCAAACAAAGGCATGGGAATGTGAAAACGTTTAGTTGCTTGAACTCTTGGAAATAAATGGTAGGATGGGAAGAGGGGACCCAGATGGGATTTGACATGATTATATGTACTTAAGATTAAAGAATAACCCTAAGGAGGATCTAGTGTGGAGAATGCAAGCGAAGGACCAGCCTTTATTATTTTTTATTTATAATTTTTTTTTAAATTAATTATTTTATTTTTGGCTGTGCTGGGTCTTTGTTGCTGCACGTGGGCTTTCTCTAGTTGCAGCTAGCGGGGGTTACTCTTCGTTGTGGTGCGCGGGCTTCTCATTGCGGTGGCTTCTCTTGTTGCGGAGCACAGGCTCTAGGCGTGTGGGCTCAGTAGTTGTGGCACGCAGGCTTCAGTAGTTGTGGCTCACAGCCTCTAGAACGCAGGCTCAGTAGTTGTAGCGCACAGGCTTAGTTGCTCCGTGGCATGTGGGATCTTCCCGGACCAGGGCTCAAACCTGTGTCCCCTGCATTGGCAGATGGATTCTTAACCACCGCGCCACCAGGGAAGTCCCCACCAGCCTTTATTATTATTATTATTATTTATTTATTTATTTTTGCGGTACGTGGGCCTCTCACTGTTGTGGCCTCTCCCGTTGCGGAGGACAGGCTCCGGACATGCAGGCTCAGCTGCCATGGCTCATGGGCCTAGCCGCTCCGTGGCATGTGGGATCTTCCCGGACCGGGGCACGAACCCGTGTCCCCTGCATCGGCAGGCGGACTCTCAACCACTGCGCCACCAGGGAAGCCCCAACCTTTATTATTAAAGGGAGAAGACTTTGAAGTTTTCAGGCATAGGATGATATTGTAAATTACAAGACTGAAACTCTGTCGGGTTGATTATAAAAAGGAGAAGAGGAGTAATTAAAGCAGTTGAAGGAAGTCCGTAATAAGACTGAGGATTCAGAGAGAAGGGATAGTGGAAGAAAAGGTGGGAGGATTTGCAGAGCAGACTGGTTATGAGGGTGCAGGGAGCAGGGCAGAGAAATGAGGCAGGACATCTGCTATTTAGGAGATGGGAGAGATTGAGGCCCTGCCTGGTGACAGGTGATTTGAAAGTGTAGGATGCTGGGGGAAAACAACTGCATACTAGATGTGAATCAAAGTAGTTGGCCTTTTAATTACCTTATGTATAAAGAGTAAGATGTTTATTTCATGATGGTAAAAATGACTTAAATTATGTAAGCTTGGGAATTCCCTGGTGGTCCAGTGGTTAGGATTCTGCACTTTCACTGCCAAGGGCCCAGGTTCCGTCCCTGGTTGGGGAACCAAGATCCTGCAAGCCACGTGGCATGGCTAAAAAAAAAACAAAATAAGCTAAAGATGTTTCTCAAGCTGTTCTATAGAATACTACAACTCTGGGAGATATTAATCAGGTTAATGAGGTTCAAGGGAAGTAGAATGAGTTCTATGATCAAATAAGGGTGGGAAATACTGCATTCTATATGATTCACAGAGCCTATTCACGTATTAAAGGTTTTGAGAAGTGTGCACAAGGAACCAGTTTGGCATTGTTTAACCCAGATTTTCCCAAATATATTTGTTTATTCAGCAAGCATGCAGTAAACACATACTGTGATAGTATAATTTGGCCGCTGTGCTGGCCCCTGGTCCTGCAGTAGAGAATAAAATCAGCCCCTGTCCCTGCCCTTGTGAGATTATGGTCTGGTGTAATCTAACAGGTTTCAAGGGTTCTGGAACAGCTTGGGATGCTTTGAGGTGAGGTGTTTAGATATTCTTGTTTGTGGTCTGCAATGGAGCAGAGCAGATTAGCTGCCAGCCTGTCTCTCTGCATCCCTGTCTCTGCATTACGCCAATACCTCCACTTCTTCTCAGAATGTTGACTGCACCTTCTGCTTTGGGGATGGACAGAGCTGACGACAAGGTAACTTTCAGGTCTGGGAAGTTGGTGACTTGCCTAAGGTGATCCAGCTAGTTAGTGGCAGAACCAGAGCCAGAACCCAGCTCTTCGGATTCCTGGTCCTATGCTCATTCCATTCTTGGTGAGAAGGGACAATTTGGAATGGCTAAAAACTGAAGAAAAATTAGGTAGACTAACAGGTTGAGTGATATACTATGGATTATGCCAATTTCATCAGTCATAGCAGGGCTGATTTAGATATCACCACCACCACCACCATCATTGCCATCACTAGTGTTGAGTAATTACTGTGATCCATGTATTGTGCTAAGCGCTTTATATATATTTAATTTCTACAGCAACTCTGTGAAGTAGTAATTATTACCCCATTTTATAGATGAGGAGACAAGCTCAGAGAGGTGAGTGGTGTATCCATGTTTACACAGCTAGGAAGGAACAGAGCCAGGCTTCCATTCTAGGCTGTTTTTAGAGTCTACACGCTTAACTTCATTTTATATTAGGGGAGTTTATTCTTTTCTTTGCTTCTAAAATTTCCTCTCAGAATCAGTGTGTCTTTTTTCCCTTGCCATTTCAGCTTGCCTGGCTCTTTCTCTTTGTAAAAACCTGATCTCAGGGACTTCCCTGGTGGCACAGTGGTTAAGACTCCACGCTCCCAGTGCAGGGGGCCCGGGTTCGATCCCTGGTCAGGGAGCTAGATCCCACATGCATGCCGCAACTAAGAGTTCCCATGCCACAACTAAGAAGCCTGCAGGCTGCAACAAAGCAGCCCACTGGCCACAACTAAGGAGCCCACCGGCCACAACTAAGGAGCACACATGCTGCAGCCAAGACCCGGCGCAACTAAATAAATAAAATAAATATGAAAAAAAACCCCCACTGATCTCAGAAAGGATCGGATCTTTTATTTCTTCCATGTCAGGTAGCATTCTTCAAGTATTTAGTGAGTACTTACTATGTGAAGAAACTATTTTAGGAGCTGAGGATCCAGTGGTGAATACACAGACTAGGTTCCTGCTCGTGTGGAACTCACAATCAGTGGGGAGATCACACAATTAAAAACAATCAATAAAAATGTCACATAGTGATAAGTATCATGCAGAAAATTAAAATCCCTGTTTTAACTTAACCAGAGTGACTGCTTATCTATTTTAGATTGTGTGGTCAAGGGAAGACCTTTTTGCGAAAGTGACATTTAGGCTGAAATATGAGTTATAAGAAGTTATTGGTTAGAGAGTGAGCAAGAGGGAACAGGTGGAGTGATTTTCTAGATAGAGGGAACTTGATCTGCAAAGGCTTCCCCATGCTGTGAGTTTGCTGTGTGTGAAGGACAGGAAGAAGGCTGGTGTGGTTGATGCATAGTGGGTCAGGGAGAGAGTGGTACTAGATGAGGTTGGACAAGTAGGTGATGTACTAAGTTAAGAGAGTTTTAGTCTAAGTGCAGGGAGGCCATTAGGGGGTTTAAGTAGGACTGAGGACATAAGCTGATTTATGTTTTTAAAAGTTTGTGTTGACTGATGAATGGAGAAAGGATTATAAGAAGATAAGGAAGGAAGTAGTGAGACCTAGTAGGAGGATGCTATAGTCCTGACAAAGGATGATGGTGGCTGTATCAGTTATTGCCACAGTAATGCCATGCAACAAACATCCCCATAAACTTAGTGGCACATAGGAATAAGAATTTATTTTTGCTTGAGTCAGTGGGATGGTTGGGTAGTTCTGCCGTTCTGGGCCAGGCTCAGCTGATCTTGACTGGGCTTCCCCATGTCTATGATCAGCTGTCGGTTAGGTAGGTAGTTCTGCCATATTGCCTGGTTTTCCTGATGTGTTTGGTAGGGCCAGCTGGCTGTCAGCCATCTAGGATGGCCTCGGCTGAGATGGCTGGGACAACTTTGCTCTCCTCTGTGTGTTTATGTTACATCCCTCTAGTAGGCTAGCCTGGGCTTATTCTCAGGCTGGCCCAGTCATAGTCTCATGGTGATCACAAAGAAGCAAAAAGGAAGTAGAAATGAGTAAGCAGATTTTTAATCCTTAGCTTGTGTCAAATTTGCTACTGTCCCATTGGTCAAGGCAAGTTGCAAGAGTACATCCACAGTTAGTATAGGAGGGCATTGCCAAAGAGCAGGGATACAGAGAGGTGTGAAAAGATGCAGAGAGGCGTGAAAAATCAGGGCCATTAGTGCAATCAATCTACTGCATTAATGGGAGAAAAGCGAAGTAGAGACTTGAATATTCAAGTTTAGAATATTTTGGAGGTACAGTCTGAAGACCATGCTGATGGATTAGAATGAGGTATGAGAGAGAGGAATGAATCAAAGACAACTCTTAGATTTTTGGCTGGGCAGCTGGGCAGATGGTGAGGCCATTTACTCAGATAGCAAAGACTAGGTAAAGAACAAATTTTAGAGGACTATCTAGCACTCTGTTTTAGCCATGTTATGTTTGAGATACTTGTTAGATAGTCAAATAAAGATGTCAGGTTTGCAGTTGAATATATAAATCTGAGGTTCTTGGGGACAGGGCTAAAGATGTAGATTTCAGGGTTATCAACCTATAGATGGTATTTCAAACCATCCAACTGGATGAGGCAGCCCCTGAGGAGGAGGTATAGATGGAGAAGCGAAGCAAGACCAGGATAGAGCCCTGGTGCACACCAGTGTTTAGAAGTAAAGCAGAAAAATAGAAGCCAGCAAAGGAGAGTGAGAAGGTGCAGACTCTAGGATTGGAGAAAAATCCAGGAAACTTTGGTGTCCCAGAGAACCAAGAGAATCTAAGCATTTCAAGGAGAGAATGGTCAGCTGTGTTTAACACTGTTGGGAGAGACAAGAACTGGGAAGTGACCATTGGGTCTGGCAACAAGGCTGTTCTTGGTGACTTTGACAAATGCAGTCTTAGTAGAATGATGGAGACAGAAGCCCAACTGGAGCAGTTTGAGGAAAGCACATGAATTGAGAAGCAGGGACCGCAACCCTAATCCTGTCTTTCAAGAGCTTTTGCTGTAAAGGGACTCAGAAGTGATATGGTAGCTGGAGGTCATGGCAAAGTTTATGTTTGGGAACGTAAGTGATGCTGCTGTACCAAAGGGGATGATCTAGTAGAGAAGGAACAGGTGCACCGAAGAGGGGGGAACTGTAGGCCAGAAATGTTTGAAATGGCAAGAGAGGATGGGATTGAGAATTTAGAATAAACTTAGTCAGTGTGTTACCTTCTTCAGGGGTACTTGGGTGCTGTGTTTTATTTCTCATTTTGGAATGAAGAGGTATATTTACCACTGGAACAGTTTCAGCCATCTCCAGGGTAGGGAAGAAAATGAGTTCTGTTGTGACACTGGGCAGACTGAATGCCTCTGTATTGGGCTCATTCAACTTCTGTTGTAGAGGAGAGACCTCTTTGGAACTACTCTATCTCTGTTGGTGGTGTTCAGTTTTTCTTGTAATGATAGAAAAGCTGATAAATTCAGTTTCTTAGATTTTGATATGGGTAGCAAGTTTGGCAGGTCCTGGGCAGAGCTAAGAAGGGAATGTGAATGAATGTGCCACTTCCTCATCCAGGTTCCTATACCAGTATGACTTGATGTTTTGATCAATTCAGTAGATCCTAGATCAGGCACGTGTTCTGGAATTCCAGCTGAGAGGTAGAAGTTTTGCCTTTTATGCTTTTTAAGCCACTGTTACTTCAATTTGAAAGTATAATGTAAAGCAACTACATTTAATAAATGGTAATTTTAAATGTATTTTGATTAAGTTCAAGTGTACATTTGGTGGTATTGAAGCAACTATTTTCATCAGCCTTCCTGGGATCTGTGCTTTGTGTGTGGTTGGTGAGGATGGCGGTGTGAAGAAATGCAGTACCCTGTCTTAGAGTGTCTTTACAGCCTTGGAAGATTTTTTGTTCACTTGCTTTGAATCTGCTTTGCTATTTCACTCGTTTAAATTATTGGTGTCTACTCATCCAATTCATATTGTGAATTGAGAACCACATCTGTCGCCACTCTGCCTTTTACAGCTTTCTGATTTGGTGGAAATAATACTGAAAAGGACATCTGCTAGGGTCTTAGTAATTCTTATATATAGCAGTCTGAGGACTGTTAATTCAAAGTTAGCAGAACTATCATGAAGTCAAGAAGCAAGACGTAAGTCAGATGAAGTCAGAATCCCAAAATGTAAATGTTTCTAGTGTGAAGCTATAGATCTTTGGAACTGTTGCTGTTTTTTGTTACATTAGGTCTTTCAGGAGGGTATATCTGAAAATACTTGGCCTATCAGAAAGGTGGTACCTATTAGCCTTCAAACATTTTTACAACAAATATATTGATTATTTTATCATTAATGTAATATTTACATTTCTGTCACATATTGGAGGGTAAGTCTTAAACTGAATTTCATTCAACTTTTGTTGAAAATGAACTTAAGATAGTGTTTAATACTCTTTGCCACATCTACTGCGAGAATGAAGACCATTCTCAGCAATCAGACTGTTGACATTCCATAAAATGTCATTACTTTGAAGGGATGCACAGTTATTGTGAAGGGCCCTAGAGGCACCCTGTGGAGGGACTTCAATCACATTAGTGTAGAACTCAGTCTCCTTGGAAAGAAAAAGAAGAGGCTCCAGGTTGACAAACGGTGGGGAAATAGAATGGAACTAGCGACTGTTCGCACGGCATGTAGTCATGTACAGAACGCAATCAAGGGTGTTACACTGGGCTTCTGTTACTAGATGAGGTCTGTGCTTGCTCACTTCTCCATCAGTGTTGTTATTCAGGAGAATGGTTCTCTTGTTGAAATCCAAAATTTTTGGGGTGAAAAATATATCTGCAGGGTTTGGATGAGGCCCGGCGTTGCTTGTTCAGTATCTCAAGCCCAGAAAGATGAGTTGATTATTGAAGGAAATGACATTGAACTTGTGTCAAATTCAGCTGCTTTGATTCAGCAAGCTACAACAGTTAAAAACAAGAATATCAGAAAATTTTTGGATGGTATCTATGTTTCTGAAAAAGGAACAGTTCAGCAGGCTGATGAATAAGATCTGAGTGGTCAGGCTATAGAAACAGCAAGATGCCAAATGATTTTCGGACTCGTTTGTGATATATATATATATATATATATATATATATATATATATTTTTTTTTTCTTCTGCGGTACGCGGGCCTCTCACTGCTGTGGCCCCTCCCGCTGTGGAGCACAGGCTCTAGACGCGCAGGCTCAGCGGCCATGGCTCACGGGCCCAGCTGCTCCGCGGCATGTGGGATATTCCCGGACCGGGGCACGAACCTGTGTCCCCTGCATCGGCAGGTGGACTCCCAACCACTGCGCCACCAGGGAAGCCCCTTGTTTGTGATATTTTAAAGATGCAATAAAAACTCTTTTGATTTGGGGAGGAAAAAAAAGAAGATAGTGTTTAACAGATGTAGCCCAAGGATCATTTCTATTTACCTAATTCTGTACTGTACTCCTGTTTCTTGAGTTAACAAGGAAACCTGTCTAGCTCAGCCCAGAGAGAAATGCTTTTATCAGGCTTTATTTACTAAGCTGTTATCAAGTGTTAATATAAGAAATAGCCAGGTGAGGAATGTTTTTATAATTTCTGCCCAAATTTCTGTTGAAGATGTATCATGTAATATCTTTCATTGTCCTTTATGATCCTATAAACTAGTTTGTCCTTAAAATTTAATGACAGGGAAAGTTTTTCTTTTGATCAACTGGTGTGTATCTTATGATAAAAAATTATTATCCTGTGAAGCATTATGTTATCCTTTGTTCCCTGGATTTTGAGAAGCTCCAAATTTAATGCTCTGATTATCAGTGTGTAGTAGCATTGTAGCATCTGTGCGTTCAACTTAGGGGAATTAAACTCTATGAGTTAACAAAGAAAAGAGAGAAAGAAACAACATTTGAAGCTTGGGCCACTTTTTAAAAATTTAATTATTGTTTTATTTTGGAGTATAGTTGATTTACAATGTTGTGCTAGTTTCAGGTGTACAGCAGAGTGATTCAGTTATACATATACATATATCCATTCTTTTCATATTCTTTTCCCATATAGGTTATTACAGAATATTGAGTAGAGTTCCCTGTGCTATACAGTAGGTCCTTGTTGATTATGTTTTATATATAGTAGTGTGTATATGTTAATCCCAACCTCCTAATTTATCCACCCCCCCACCTTTCCCCTTGGTAACCATAAGTTTGTTTTCAAAGTCTGTGAGTCTGTTTCTGTTTCATAGATAAGTTCATTTGTGTCATATTTTAGATTCTGCATATAAGTGATATCATATGGTATTTGTCTTTCTTTTTCTGACTTACTTCACTTAGTATGATAATCTCTATGTCCATCCATGTTGCTGCAAATGGCATTATTTTTCTTTTTTTAATGGCTGAGTACTATTCCATTGTATATATGTCTTCTGTTTTTTTAAATAAATTTATTCATTTAATTAATTAATTTATCTTTGGCTGCATTGGGTCTTTGTTGCTGCGTGTGGGCTTCCTCTAGTTGTGGCGAGCGGGGGCTACTCTTCCTTGTGGTGCGTGGTCTTCTCATTGCGGTGGCTTCTCTTGTTGCAGAGCACGGGCCCTAGGCGCGTGGGCTTCAGTAGGTTGTGACACGCGGGCTCAGAAGTTGTGGCTCACAGGCTCTAGAGCACAGGCTCAGTAGTTGCAGCGCACGGGCTCAGTTGCTCTGCGGCATGTGGGATCTTCCCAGGCCAGGGCTCGAACCCATGTCCCCTGCATTGGCAGGCAGATTCTTAATCACTGCACCACCAGGGAAGCCCCTGTACCACATCTTCTTTATTCAGTCCTCTGTTGATGGACATTTAGGTTGCTTCTGTGTCTTGGCTATTGTAAATAGTGCTGCAGTGAGCATTGGGGTGCATGTGTCTTTTCAAATTACGATTTTTCCAGATATATGCCCAGGAGTGGAATTGCTGAATCATATGGTAGCTCTATTTTTAGAGAAACAACAATTTAAAGAGTGTCCATGCTTCTATTCACCATTTTACTCTGGGAGCATATACCCCAGAGGGTGTGTGCATTGGGAGATGCAGGAACCTCCCGCTCCCTTGTCTTAGTCTGCCAAGGTTTTCCCATGAGCATCTCATAGTGCCAAGTGTGATTTTAGTGGTTAAAGATAAGCTTTTCACACAAACTGTCTCTTGAGTCCAAACCAACTATTGATTCTTTATCTGATACTAAATCAAATAACCAAAAATCTGTTTTTCCTCTCTGATGGATTGTTAGATTGTTTGCAAAAAGTCCTCCGTAATTCCTTTCCCCGTACGTACTCCACCTTGAAGAATCACCTCCAATTCTGAATCTGGGCTTGGCCATGTGACTTGCTTTGGCCAATGAGATAATAGCAAAGGTAAATCATTCAGAGACATGAAATGTGTTGTGTATTGGAGCTTGGTCTCTCTTACTGCTCTTGGAACCTTGAGAACTACATGTATAAATCCAAGTTGTCCTGTTGAAGAGACCACATGGAAGGGAAGTGAGGTGTCCTGGCTGATAGCCTGCAAGTGCTTGAAATGTGAGTGAGGCCATCCTAGACATGCAGGCCCGAATTGCCCACCCAGCAGAATCAGGAGCAATAATACATTTTTATGGTTGTTATGCTAGTAGTTATGGAGTGGGGTTTTTTGGTGGTGGTCATTCTCATCAAAAGCTAACTAATATAACTTCCAGTGCTAGTGGACATTTTTGCTGATGCTATGTTGGACTTATCCAGAGATAGTATGGCCATGTCTTCTGTGGAATGTTCAAGGCTAATTTTGATTATATTCAGTTTCTGCTGTACATGCTGATGTGAGAACCAACCTCCACATAAGCTTTGGTTCCACTCTATTTTATTCCTTCCTTTTGGTTTCTAATTTCTCCTTTTACTTTTAATTCTCATCTGTATATTGTTTACATGTTATGCCTGTATTTTCTCTTAAATTTCTTTTATTGAGAATAAATGCAGGTAACATAAAAACCACCATTTGAACCATTTTAAAGAGCACAATACTGTGGTTTTTAGTATCAGTATATTTACAATGTTGTATAACCACCACCACTATCTAATTCCAGAAGATTTATATCACTCAAAAAAGAACCCTATACTCTCTCCCCTGCCCCCCCCATTCTTCCTTCATCCCATCCAAACAGTAATCTACTTTTTTTCTCTATTGATTTGCCTATTCTGGACGTTTCATATAAATGGAATCAATACAACATGTGGCCTTTTGTGCCTGGCTTCTTTTTCTTAGTATAATGTTTTCAAAGTTCAGTCATGTTGTACTATGTATCAGTACTTCATTCTTTTTTATGGTGGAATAACATTCTGTTGTATGGATATATATCTATATATCTATATATCTATATGTATCTATCACCATTCATCAGTGTATGAGCATTTGGATCGTTTCCACTTTTTGGCTCTTATGACTAATACCACAATGAGCATTAGTATACAAGTTTTTGTGTGAATATATGTTTTCAGTTCTCTTGGGTATGTACTTAAGAGTGGAAATGCTGGGTCATAGCTTAACTCTGTGTTTAACTTTTGAGGAACTGCTGAAATGTTTTTCACAGTGACTGCACCGCTTTACACTAGTAGTATTTGAGGGTTCCAGTCTTTCCATATTCTTGTCAATCCTTATTTTCCTTTTTTTTTTCTTGATTATAACCTAGTGTGTGTGTAGTAGGATCTCATTGTGCTTTTGACTTATGTTTTTCTAATAACTAGTGATGCTGAGCATCTTTTTATATGTTTATTAGCTTTTTGTACATCTTTGGAGAAATGCCTATTTAAGTCCATTACCTGTTAACATTTTGTTGTTGTTCAGTTGTAAGTGTTCTTTATATATTCTGGATACTAGACTCTTATTGGGTATATCATTTGCAAATATTTTCTCCCATTCTGGGGCTGTCTTTCCATGTAGTGTCCTTAGACATACAGAAGTTTTTAAGTTGAAGTCCAATTTATCTATTTTTCTTTTGTTGCTTGTGCCCTTGGTGTCATGTTTAAGAAACTATTATCTAATCTAAAATTATGAAAATTTACAGCTACGTTTCCTTCTGGGAGTTTTTTGATTTGAGTTCTTGCATTAAGTCTTTGATCCATTTAGAAATCATTTTTGTTTGTGGTGTGAAGTAGGGGTCTAAATTCATTCATATCCAGTTGTCCCAGCACCATTTATTGAAAAGACTACTCTTTCCTCATGGAATGGTCTTGGCATGCTCGTCAAAAATCAGTTGACCATAGATATATGGGTTTCTTTCTGGACTCCCAATTCTATGTCGTTGATCTGTGTATCTATCTTTATGTAATATACCACACTGTTTGGATTACTATAATATTGTAGTAAGTTTTGAAATTGGGAATGTGAGTCCTCCAACCTTTTTTTTTCCCCAAGATTAACTTGGCTATTCAGCATTACTGTATGAGTTTTAGGATCAGCTTGTCCATTTGTACAAAAAAAGAAAAAAAAAGGCAGTTGGAATTTTGATAGAGTTGCGTTGAATCTGTAGAGCCATTTGGAAAGTTTGTCATTTTAGCAATATTAGGAATTTCAATCCATGAACATGGATGACTTTACCTTTATTTAGGTCTTCTTTAATTTCTTTCAACAACATTTTTTGGTTTTCAGTGCATAAGTCTCACACATCCTTGGTTAAATTTTGTTCATGTATTTTTTTAAAATTTATTGAAGTGTAGTTGATTTACAATGTTGTGTTAATTTCTGCTGTACAGCAGAGTGATTCAGTTATATATATATATTCTTTTTCATATTCTTTTCCATTACGTTTTATTACAGGATATTGGATATAGTTCCCTGTGCTATACAGTAGAACTTTGTTGTTTATCCATTCTATATGTAATAGTTTGCATCTGCTAATCCCAAACTCCCAATCCATTTCCCCCACTCCACTCCCCCTTGACAACCACAAGTCTGTTCTCTATGTCTCTGAGTCTGTTTCTGTTTCATAGATAAATTCATTTGTGTCATACTTTAGATTCCACATATAAGTGATATATGGTATTTGTCTTTCTTTTTCTGACTTACTTCACTTATATGATAATCTCTAGGTCCATCCATGTTGCCGCAAATGGCATTATTTCATTCTTTTTCTAATGGCTGAGTACTATTCCATTGTATATATGTACCGCATCTTCTTTATCCATTAATCTGTTGATGGACATTTAGGTTGTTTCCATGTCTTAGCTATGATAAATAGTGCTGCTATTGTTCATGTATTTTTATTGTAAGGTGTCTCAATTTCTCACTGGATGTACACAAGGTATAAATTATAAATCAATAAAAATAAAAATTTTAATGTAGTTTGTCAGCTATCTAATGTAGCCAGACTTTTACTATAGAAGTCTGGGAGTAAGGACACTAGATTTCTAGTCTCAAAGGTATTATTATTGTTGTTGTTATATTGGTTACATTCTCTTTGCTTTTTTTAATTTATTTATAAAGTGGTGCTTGCTACAGGACTCTTGCACATTTTAATTTCTTAGTGATTAATAGTAACACTACAAAAAATAAGTTAAAATGATAACACTAGGAGGAAACACTTAACATGACTCTTAAGTGCCACGTACTCTTCTGAGTGCTTTATGTGTACGAACTCATTTAATGAAATGAAATACTGAGTGGGGGGTGCAATTTTTTTTTGTTTTTTTAAAAATAAATTTATTTACTTATTTTTGGCTATGTTGGGTCTTTGTTGCTGTGTGCGGGCTTTCTCTAGTTGCAGCCAGCAGGGGCTACTCTTCGTTGCGGTGTGCGGGCTTCTCATTGCGGTGGCTTCTCTTGTTGCGGAGCATGGGCTCTAGGCACATAGGCTCAGTAGTTGTGACTCGCAGGCTCTAGAGCGCAGGCTCAGTAGTTGTGGTGCACAGGCTTAGTTGCTCCGCAGCATGTGGGATCTTCCCGGACCAGGGCTTGAACCCGTATCCCCTGTGTTAGCAGGCGGATTCTTCTCAACTGCTGTGCCACCAGGAAAGCCCGGGGGTGCAGTTTTAAAAGTTAAAGGACTGTGTGATTGTGTGTTTGTGTGTGTGAAACCTTACCTTCTGAATGACATTGAAAAAAAAAAACAACCCATAATTTTAGCCTAGAGTTCTTAAAAAATTGCTATGGTGAGTAGTTAGTTTTTAAAAATTAAGATACTGATAATAGTATTAATGAACAAAGAGGGAGAGGTAGTATTTGTCAACTCAGCTTTTTTGGACTCTGATATTTATATTATCAGTAGAGAGGTTTGGACCTAGTGATTTCTAATTATTGGAGTGCCAAGATCTCATTTTCTGTAATCAAATAACCTGAATATGAATAACCTGGGTACACCCCTGTCCTCTGTGTGGCATTTGAGAAGGATGTTTCAGGGGAGGGCTCTTTAAGGCATTAGAGAGAAAGCCCACTGGAGTGTAAGCTCCAAGAAGGCAGTGCCTGTGTTTTCCCTTGCACTGTTGTATCTCTGTCACAGCACTTGGTATACAGTAGATTTTAAACAAACCTTATTTGGTTGAAAAATGAATGAACAAACAAACACAAGGCTGGAAAGGAATCATTTTGGATTTCGATTTCTTTTTGATAGTGGAAATAGCATTCTCTCCTTTGAGAGTATGTGTGCGTATTTGGATGGGAATGGGGGAGAGGAAGGATTACTGAAATAGAATATATTTAAATGAATAAAAACTGTTTTTACTGTTTGTTTTTCTTCAAACTCACCTTGCATTTCATGAGGCTGAGCCCTTGCTCCACTATCTTCCTTGGGTGATAACTAACTCAGACTTTACCCAGCTCAGACATCATCTTCTCTTTCTACCTCCTACCTCTGGGCAGAGCCAGAGCTTGTATCCATCTGTGGTGTAGCACTTATCACGTGGTTAATGACATCATTAGCTTCTGTCATATATGTCCTTTCTCCTAGGCTGTGGACACCTTTCTGGATGTGTCTTATGCTTTATTCTGTGTCCCAGAACCTGATAACATATCTGGTACTTAGCAGATGCTCAGTTAACAGTTGTTGAATGTGTATCAGTTCAGAACAAAGGTATGGCAAAACCAACTGACTGTGCTTTCCTGTTTGCTGTTTTTAAGAAACTTTACATGCATTTTTCTGATTTACACCTCACGATACTCCTTTAAGGTTGGTATCATTATCCTCATTTGATAGGGAAGGAAATAGTCTCAGAGGAGTTAAGTAACTTGCATGAAGTTATACAGCTAATAAATGGCAGAGCTAAGATTTAGAGCCAGGTCAGTCAGACTCAAAAGTTCAGGTTCCTGTAGGCAAAACATTCTTGGACATAAATCGTAGAAATGTTTTCTTAGGTTGTTCTCCCAAGGCAATAGAAATAAAAGCAAAAATAAACAAATGGGACCTAATCAAGCTTATAAGCTTTTGCACAGCAAAAGAAACTGTAAACAAAATGAAAAGACAACCTATGGACTGGGAGAAAATATTTGCAAACAATATGACCAACAAGGGTTTAATTTCCAACATATACAAACAGCTTATACAATTCAGTAACAAAAACCAAACAACCCAATCAAGAAATGGGCAGAAGACCTAGACATTTCTCCAGAGAAGACATCCAAATGGCCCATAGGCACATGAAAATATGCTCAATATCACTAATTATCAGGGAAATGCAGATCAAAACTACAATGAGGTATTACCTCACACTGTTCATAATGGCCATCATTAAAAAGTCCACAAATGATAAGTGCTGGAGAGGGTGTGGAGAAAAGGGAACCCTCCTACACTGTTGGTAGGAATGTAAATTGGTGAAACCACTATGGAAAACAGCATGGAGGTTTCTTGAAAAACTAAAAATAGAGTTACCATGATGCAGCAATCCCACTCCTGGGCATGTGTCCGGAGAAAACTGTAATTCGAAAAGATACATGTGCCCCAATGTTCATAGCAGCACTATTCACAATAGCCAAGACATGGAAGCAACCTAAATGTCCATTGACAGAGGAATGGATAAAGAAGATGTGGTACATATATACAATGGAATATTACTCAGCTATAAAAAAGAATGAAATAATGTCATTTACAGCAACATGATGGACCTAGAGATTATCATACTAAGTGAAGTAAGAAAGAGAAAGACAGATACCATATGATATCACTTATATGTGGCATCTAAAATATGATACAAATGAACTTATTCATGACACAGAAACAGATGCACAGACATAGAAAACAAATTTATGTTACCAAAGGGGAAAGGGGGTGGGGGAGGGATAAATTAGGAGTTTGGGTTTAGCAGATACAAACTACTATGTATAAAATAGATAAGCAACAAGATCCTACTGTATAGTACAGGGAACTATATTCAATATCTTGTAATAACCTATAATGGAAAAGAATATGAAAAAGAATCTGTGGATGTATATGTATAACTGAATCACTTTCTTCTACACCTGAAACTAACACAACATTGTAAATCAACTATACTTCAATTAAAAAAAAAAAGTTCAGGTTCCTCTACTAAATCATGCTCCTTAGCCAGAAGTTCTAACGTAAGCAGTTGGTGAAATAAGGTAACGGAGGGTGACATAGGGAAAGGAATCTTTAGTATAATGTTTAAAGAACCATTGTTTATGTCTTTTGCAGCTCTGTCAGGGAACATATTAAAATTTTGAGAGTTAACATGTCAAAAGGTATAGGCCTGCCTTCTAGATGGTTGGATTTTCTGTGTTCAATACTGTAGTAATATAGGGAACAGATGGGTTTCTAAAATGTTGAGCTACATAGAATTTTAGGGCTAAAGACTACGTTAGAGCTTGTCAGCTTCAGTGCATTAATCTTAGAGATGACATCATAGGGTCTCAGAGTTTGTGAGTTTTGCTTTCCGTTGCATTGTCAGCTAAGGGCAGAGGAGGTTCTTCTATACCATGAGGCTCACTTTTACATGTTAACAAGAGATTTGGAATAGTGGCGGACAAAGACCTGTCACACTGAAGAGATAGCACAGGAGAGCTTGGAGGAAACACCGTCAGTTCTCAACATCAGAGATGCATAGGACTCTGGGCTGAGTAAACTCTGAGTTGCCAGCCCTGTCAGAAAAAAGAACCTCGTGCATAGGGCAGAATTAATCCTCAGGAACATTTCAGAGGAGAAAAAGATCCTGTTAGTTTTTTGTTGATTTATGGTTCAAAGACAAAGAACATGCTGATTTGAAATGCAGATGGATGTACTTTTGAAAAAGATTTTTCCTGCAGGTCTGTCCAGTGACAATAAGAGAAACTAAATATGGTGAGAGGGCTGAAGTAGATGCTTCTGTTACCTTTGAGGTTTGGTTTCTGAAGTAAATACCACTGAGGCTTAAATAAAGGGAAATCATTAAGCCATCTAATACTTATTGCATACGTATTGTGTTTCAGGCAGTGTACCAGTTGCTAGATCATGCCAAATATTATACTTTCTTTTGCTTGGTTTGTGTTAAGACAGAGTATTCAGAGGGGGAAAAATACTTGGAAATACGCCTTTGAGAAATTGCTGTGGAACAGAATGGATATTTATATGTCTGTATAACATGTATACACACACATAGATATTAACTAATTTATTCTGTGTGGCTATCTAAATATCAGTATTCTTATTTACATAAAGTTGATTTTTTACAATTTCACACAGCACTGGAAAAAATTGGACATCTATTTTATAGAATATAATTTTTCAAATGGAATTTTCAGACACACTGAAATATACAATCATCTGTTGGCAAAACATGATATTAAGATTTAATGCTTGGGGGACTTCTCTGGTGGCGCAGTGGTTAAGAATCTGCCTGCCAATGCAGGGGACATGGGTTTGAGCCCTGGTCTGGGAAGATCCCACATGCCGCGGGGCAGCTAAGCCCGTGCGCCACAACTACTGAGCCTGCGCTCTAGAGCCCGCGAGCCACAACTACTGAGTCCGCGTGCCAAAACTACTGAAGCCCGTGCGCCTAGAGCCTGTGCTCTGCAACAAGAGAAGCCACTGCAATGAGAAGCCTGCGCACCGCAGTGAAGAGTAGCCCCCGCTCTCTGCGACTAGAGAAAGCCCGCGCACAGCAACAAAGGCCCAATGCAGCCAAAAATGAATAAATTAATGAATAAATTAGAAAAAGATTTAATGCTTGGCTATCACCCCCAAAGGAGAACTGTCTAGAGTCAAAATCTTTGTATGGTTAGGGGATGCTTATGTGTGGGAAACATTTGTTTTGGAGAAGGTAGTTGAAAGTAATAGGATGATAGTGAAATGAAAGTTCTGTAAAATACTAGATTTGAATTCAAGCTGTTGACAAATTCTGGAAGTTTCATGAAACCATTTCTCAATTCTTTAACACCTAGAATGGCCTTGTTTCTTTCCAAAGATTTGTACCATGTGTATCGAATAAACGTTTTTCCCCATGCAAATGTATTTTTAATTCTATAATTGAATCCATATTGGCACATTATTCTAGTTAAAATTTATTTTAATTTCAGCCATGTACTTGGAATGCATTTCGTATGTAAAGTGAAGAATATATCTAATTAAAAGAGTTATTCTTCCGTAACTAAGGCTACTGCTTTTCTGTTTAACTTCTTTTCTACACTAACAAAATATGCAAAATTAAAACTCATAGTGGAGAGCCAGTATAAAACTTCTGAACATACAGATGGCCAACAAACACATTTGTCAACAGCTTGAATTGCAAAGATGCTCCACATCACTAATTATTAGAGAAGTGCAAATCAAAACTATAATGAGGTATCACCTCACACCTGTCAGAATGGCCATAATGAAAAAATCTACAAACAGTAAATACTGGAGAGGGTGTGGAGAAAAGGGAACCTTCATGCATTGTTGGTGGGAATGTAAATTGATGCAGCCACTGAGGAGAACGGTATGGAGAGTCCTTAAAAAACTAAAAATAGAGCTACTGTATGACCCAGCAATCCCACCACTGGGCATATACCCTGAGAAAACCATAATTCAAAAAGACACATGCACCCCAATGTTCATGCAGCACTATTTACAATAGGCAGGACATGGAAGCAACCTAAATGTCCATTAACAGAGAAATGGATAAAGATGTGGTACATATATACAGTGGAATGTTACTCAGCCATAAAAGGAATGAAATTGGGTCATTTTAGAGACATGCATGGACCTAGAGACTGCCATACAGAGTGAAGTAAGTCAGAAAGAGAAAAACGAATATCGTATATTAACACATATATGTGGAATCTGAAAAAATTGGTATAGACGATCTTATTTACAAAGCAGAAATAGAGACACGGACATAGAGAACAAACGTATGGATACCAAGGGGGAAAGGGGAGTGGGATGAATTGGGAGATTGGGATTGACATATGTACACTATTGATACTATGTATAAAATAGGTAACTAATGAGAACCTACTATATAGCACAGGGAACTCTACTCCATGCTCTGTGGTGACCTAAATAAGAAGGAAATCCAAAAAAGAGGGGATATATGTATACGTATAGCTGATTCACTTTATTGTACAGTATAAAATAACACAATATTGTAAAGCAACTATACTCCAATAAAAAAAAATTCTGAGAATGACAGAGTGAACACATGCCATTTAAAAACTTTTATTTCCTTTTTATGATTCAGATTAAAATCAAGCAACTTTTAAGAAAGAAAATTTTCATATATATTATACATGGAAGTGATTATACAGACCAGAATATTAACATCTACTTTTATTCATGTGTTGGTGTATCTCTAGCCATCTGTCAAAATTCTCTTTATATGTCATATCCACATTGAAGTGGTCCACCATACTTCGAAGAGGGGTAATTGTTACCTCTTTAGTGATTACATGTTAGTGATTTTTAGGGGCTATTAGTGTTCCAGAACACTTTGTACATATCACTTTTATAGCCCTCAACAGATTGTATTGTAGCTCTTTGTTTCTAAGTCACTTTTCCCTATGCCACTCTAGAGCAAAGATCATGCCTTGCTCATTTTTGTAACCATCTCAACGCCTCATGATAGTTCCTCATGCATCATGGCTATGCAGTAAATGCCAGAATGAATGATTATATATGAATGTCTGAAACTACTCCTGTGAACAGATTGGTTCGTGAACTGAACATGGTGAAAAGATGGATGAGTGAAGAAATGAATGAGGAAACATTTAAGGGAAGGAAGAGAGTTGATAGGGATTAGAGATGAATGAAATGAGAATGAGGTGGTCAAGAATGATGTAGTATATTAATTATATGTCCCAGTTATCTACTGTTATGTGACAAACTACCTTAAACTTACAGGCACACAACAGCAACCATTTTATCACACTTGTGGATTCTGTAGTCTAAGAATTGGACAGGGCACAGTGGGAATGTCTACTCCACAATATCTGTGCTCTTGGAAAACTTGCTACCTGGGAGCAACTTGGACAATTAAGGGCTGGAATCATCTGAGAGTTTTCTCAGTCATATATCTGTCTCCTGGGCTGGGATGATTTGAAGGCTGGGCTCAGCAGGAATTCTGCACTAGAACACCTATATGTGGCTTCTGCATTTGGCAGGAGCTTCTCTCAGTATGGTGGCTAGGTTCCAAGAAGGACTGTTCCAAGAATGAGAAGTCCAAAAGAATAAGGGAGGAGGTACTTGGCCTTTTCTGGCTTAGCCTCAGAGATTACATAGTATCCTTTCTGCTGTACTATATTAGTTGAAGGAATCAAAATCCCATTCAGATTGAAGGGGAGGAGTGTCAGTGAATTTGCATCTGTTTTAAAAAAGAGCAGCATTACATATCATAGATGGTCCAGATAATGATGATGATGGGTAGAGCAAAGAACAGGGAAGTACATTGTCAGTTTACTTCATTAGGGATAGGGTATATGAAAAAGGCCCAGTTCCATTCTTTGGCGTGTAGCTGTCCAGTTTTCCCAACACCATTTATTGAAGAGACTGTCTTTTCCCCCATTGTATATTCTTGCCTCTTTTGTTGTAGCTTAATTGACTGTATGAGCATAGGTTTATCTGGGGGCTCTCTCTTCTGTTCCACTGATTCCAGTGCCATACAATTTTGATTACCATAAGTTTGTAGTATAGTTTGAAATCAGGGAGTGTTATGCCTCCAGCTTTGTTCTTCTCTCTTAAAATTGTTTTGGCTATTTGGGGTCATTTGTGGTTCCATACAAATTTTAGGATTATTTGTTTTAGTTCTGTGAAAAATGCCATTGGTATTTTGATAGGGATTACATTGAATCTATAGATTGCTTTGGATAGTATGGACATCTAAATGGTATTGATTCTTCCAATCCATGAGCATGGTATATCTTTCCATTTATTTGTGTTGTCTTCAGTTTCTTTCCTCAATGACTTATAGTTTTCAGAGTATGGGTCTTTCATCTCATTGGTTAAATTTATTCCAGTTGTAAATGGGATTGTTTGCTTCATTTCTCTTTCTGATGGTTTGCTATTAGTGTATAGAAATGCAGCAGATTTATGTATATTATTTTTCTTATACCATATTCAAAAATAAACTCAAAATGGATTAAAGACTTGAATGTAAAACCTGAAACTGTAAAACTCCTAGAACATATAGGCAGTAATCTCTTTGACATCAGTCTTAGTAATATCTTTTTGGATATGTTGCTAGGGCAACAAAAGCAAAAATAAACAAATGGGACTACATCAAACTAAGCCTTTGCACAGCAAAAGAAACAACCAACAAAACAAAAAGACAACCCACTGAATGGGAGAAGATATTTGCAAATGATATATTTGATAAGGGGTTAATATCCAAAGAACTCCTACAACTTGATATCAAAAAACAAACAAACAGGGGCATCCTTGGTGGCGCAGTGGTTGAGAGTCTGCCTGCCGATGCAGGGGACACGGGTTCGTGCCCTGGTCCAATAAGATCCCACATGCCGTGGAGCAGCTGGGCCCGTGAGCCATGGCCACTGAGCCTGCGCATCTGGAGCCTGTGCTCCACAACGGGAGAGGCCACAACAGTGAGAGACCTGCATACAGCAAAAAAAAAACCAAAACCAAAACCAAAAAAAACCCCCCCCAAACCAAAAAAACCCCAAATAGCCTGATTAAAATATGGGCGGAGGATCTGAATAAACATTTTTCCAAAGAAGGCATAAAACAGACATAGGAAAAGATGCTTGATACCACTAATCACCAGGGAAATGCAAATCAAATTGTATACAATGAGGTATCACCTCACACCTGTTAGATTGGCTATTACCAAAAAGACAAGAAACAACAAATATTGTCAAGGATGTGGAGGAAAGGGAACCCTTGTGCCCTGTTGGTGGAAATGTAAATTGGTGCAGTATAGAAAACTATATGGAGGTTCCTCAAAAAATTAAAAATAGAACTACCATATGATCCAGCAATTCCACTTATGGATATTTATCTGAAGAGAATGAAAACACTAACTCGAAAAGATATATACCCCTCAGTGTTCATCGCAGCATTATTTACAATAACCAAGATATGCAGGCAACTTAAATGTTCATTGATAGATGAATGGATAAAGAGGGTGTGGTATATATGTGCAATGGAATACTACTTGGCCACAAAAAAGAATGAAATCTTGCCATTTGCAGCAACAGGGATGGACCTGGAGGGTATTATGAAATAAGTCAGACAGAGAAAAATAAGTGAAATAAATCAGACAGGGAAAAACAAATACTATATGATTTAAGTTATGTGTGGAATCTAAAAAACAAAACAAATAGACAAACAAAAACAAAACAGAAATAGACTCATAGATACAGAGAACAAACTGGTGGTTGCCAGAGGGGAGGTGGGTAGGAGGATGGATAAAATAGGTGAAGGAGATTAAGAGGTACAGTCTTCCAGCTATAAAGCAATAACATACAGCGTAAGGAATATAGTTAGTAATACTGTAATAACTTTGCTGACAGTAACTAGACTTTTGTGGTAATCATTTCATAATGTATAAAAATATTGAATCACTGTGTTGTACACCTGAAACTAATATAATATTGTGTGCTAATTATAATCCCATAAAAAAGGTCACTGGACATCTTCCACAGTAATTAGATCATGGCTTATATTCATACTTATTAAAAGTAAATTTATTTATTTTATTTTGTTTATTTTTGGCCACGTTGGGTCCTCGTTGCTGCGCGTGGGCTTTCTCTAGTTGTGGTGAGAGGGGGCTACTCTTCATTGCGATGCGCGGGCTTCTCATTGTGGTGTTTTCTCTTGTTGCGGAGCATGGGCTCTAGGCATGCAGGCTTCAGTACTTGTGGTGCACGGGCTCAGTAGCTGTGGCCCGCAGGCTTTAGAGCTCAGGCTCAGTAGTTGTGGCGCATGGGCTTAGTTGCTCTGCAGCATGTGGGATCTTCCTAGACCAGGGCTCGAACCCGCATCCCCTGCATTGGCAGGCGGATTCTTAACCACTGTGCCACCAGGGAAGCCCCCATGATACTTTTTGAATGTAGTTTACAATTTTTATTTGTTACAAGTGATGTATGAGAAAGTTTAGTGTTTTTATCAGTGTATTTTTATCCTTTTAGAGATCAGGTATGTAACAGCTGGCATTTCAGTTTTGGAAATATTTCATTAACTGAGCCTCACAAGCCTTAGAAGTAAGGGTAAGTAATTCTCTGGTCTAATTTGCCATCTTGTTTTAGTATGCTCTGTAGTTTCAGTTGTGATGCTTACCTTTGGTGAGCTTTCTAATGATTCTTTTATAAAAAGCCTGCAATTTGGTTATACTCACTTTACCTGACTGCCCACTTTGGTACTTTGTTAGCCTGTACAGAATTTTCTTTTTATTGTGCTTTAGGCTTGAAAAGCTAACTTCTGCTTTCATGAGATTTGAACAGGGGATAGAAAAGGAAATAGAGGGAAGAAGAGGAGTTATAACAAGGACAAATGTTGCATAGACTGTGGTTTTATTTTTGGAAAATAAAAATAACCACATAACCATAAAATAACCATAAAAATAACCCAGAAACCACATATTCCTGTTTGTTGGGGAAGAAATGGTATCACATTACCTTACCATGAAGTTCTGCTGACTCAGGGAATCATTGGGATCATTGGAAGAGCTTCCGTGATGAGCTGGGTAGTGTGGTAATAATATCCTGGAGGAAGGAGAGCCCACCTACCTTTTTCTACTTTTATTTGGCTGCCTTGGTTCTTTTTTTCCCCCTCTCTCCCTTCTCTTCCTCCTTTCATCTTTTTTTATTCTCTTTCTTACCAGTTCCAAAGGATTGGATGACAGGGACATGGAAAACCATGCTATTCCCTTAAACATATTTCAAAAGTTTTTATAATGGAAAATTTCAAACACAGACAAAAATAGAGTATAATGAACTCTTTCTGTGTGCCTCACTCAGTTTCAACAGTTATCAACTCATGAATAATTTTATTTTGTCTGTGCTCCCATATCCCCCTTACCAGGTTATAAAGCAAATCACAGACATTATCTTATCTGTAAATTTTTCATTATTTATCTCTAAAAGATAAGAACTCTTAAAAGTACAATCAGAATACCGTCATCGCACCAAAAAACTCCAGAACAACCTAACACTATTTTGTTATCATCAAAATTTTACCACAAACTTAAATATCACCAATATACAGTTAGTATTCAAGTTGCCACAGTTGTCTCACACATTTCAACTGTCTCGTAAGACTTTTAAAGTCTATTGGTTCCTCCTCAGTCTCACTGTTTTTGTTCTTGAAATTTTTGTTAAAGAAGCTTGCTCATTCTGTAAAAAAACCGAATGCAATAATGACTTGGGTTCTTTATTCCTATTTTGAAAACAATAGGAAAATAATATGTTGACACAGATGAATGTTTCATATTAAAAACAATTTAGATTAATGTAGTAAAGGAACACATTTTGGTGTTATTTTATATATGATTTCCAAATTACTTTTATGTTTTTTTCTAGTATAAGTTGCTGAAAATCACTTTACCTACTTGAGAAACTTGTTATTCATGCCTTGTTTTCACTGGTTGTTTCCTTCTGAATTAGCAAGAAGCAGAAAGAGAAATATTTGCTGTGTATCAGAAATTCCTTCATGGGAGGAGAATTAATGCCAGAATGTTGTCAAAGTGAATCCACTTACGTTTCATAGTAAGTAGTAAAAAACAAAACAAAACAAAACAAAACCAAAAAAACCAAAAAAACAAAAGAACACAAACCCTTATGATTCAGACTTTATCATAAAAAATAAAGTGAAAATGTTTATTTTATCTCATATATGGCACCATTTAGATTATAATTGTTAACTCTTAGAACAAAGACGCAATCAAATATTAGTTGTTCTCTTGAGATTATTTTTCTGATGAAAATGCATGATAGAAAGTTGTGACTGCCTTTACATTTAAATTAGTCAGCACAGATCTAAAGAGGGCCATTTTTTTTGAAAGCGTTAGAAAGCTTTATCAGTTTTTGCAAGGGTGTATCCATAAGGCAGAATAAAGATTAAGTCACTGTAACAAAGAAACCATCATATGTCATTTCTAAAATAAGATAAAAGTGTGTACCCTCTCAAAGGAGGGTACCAAGTCTAGGCTGATAGGGCAGCTCTGCTCCATGAAGTCATTCAAGGACTAGGTTCCAAGAGACTAACACACCATGTAAAGCAATTATACTCCAATAAAGATGTTAAAAAAAAAAAAAAAAAAGAACTAGGTTCCATCTTGTTCCTCCCTTGCTCTTGTCTACAGTGATGTCTTGAATGCATAAAGTTGAGTCTGCCCTGTGTACTTTCTGGCTGGTGGGAAGGTGAAAAATGCCCTAAATCCAGAGAGAGTAGCTTGTCTTTAAGTTGAAGTTGGCCCACGCATCACTTCTGCACACATCCGCTTGGCTTGACCTTAGATGGCCACATGTCACTGCCAAGAAGGCTGGGAAGTATCATCTCTAGCCCATACGTCCAGGAAGAAGGGAAGAATGGATGAGGGCAGGGGGCAAAAAGCAGTCTGCTTCAGTGTACTTTAGTAATTTAAATGTAAGTCATTCTTGACACTTGTTGTGTTATTTTATTTTATTTTTACTAGCTAACTAACTGCAAGATCCTCATTTGCCAGTGGCATTGAGTGTGATGGGAGCAATTCTCCAACATTATTCTCATTATTGACTTTTTGAAAACCCTCATCTTTTGAGTACTTGAAGTTGTTGACTGTTGCATTCCCTTATTCAGTGAGAGAAGCAAAACCTAGTAATGTGGAAGGAATATTTGATTGGGACCTATGTGGTTAATTGATCAGTGAGTAATTTTTATGACAACTTTTGCTTCTCTCTAGAATCACTTAACTATGAATCACCTATAGAGTAAATATATTTGTTGATGCTTTGAGGTATTGTAAGCATATAGGGTGGGGGTCCCCGGAGGAAGAGAACCTGGCCATTTTAGGCCTAAGCCATTTTGTGATCTAAGCCCGGCCACAATGCTTGCCCTTGCAGAAGAATAGGTCTCAGTAGTTAATGATTTTAAGGGAGCAAAAGAAGGTAAAAACAAACAGCCGTTACCAGGCCAGGGAGATAACTTAACCATAATATATCAGTTTACTATTTCAAAGGTAAGGATTAGCCTGAAGCACATTCTTGAGCTGTTTTGCAGAATGCTCACCCTCTTGAGGGCTCAACCACCAGATCAACTGGAACCTAAGGAATGATGATTTCAACCTTTGCTGACCCTTCTGACTTCAGTCACCTAGTGCCTGGACTCTGTCAACCTTTCCCCAATTCTATGCTGAATTCTCTTTGCTCCAGCCCCAATCTTGCTGTTTGGGGAGACACTGCTTTGGGAAATATCCCTGTTGTCCTCTTTACTTGCTGCAAGAAATAAATTCTTCCTTCTGCTCTTTGGTTTGGTTCTGTCTTTTGGCTCGATACCCACCAAGAGGCAAGTGCAGTTTTCGGGTAACAGTATTACACGTGGTTTCTTTTCTCCATCCATTGTTCTTTTTCTCTCTCTTTTCTCTTCCTCTTTATCAGCCAGGAGGCCCTCAACCACAGTCATAGCCAAGGACCACAGTGGGGACCTGCATTGTGAAACCCAAACTTGTCTTAAAGAGCACATGTTAAATCAATGCATGTACCTGTATTATATGGACAATAAGAAACAACTATCCTTAGTGCAGCACTGCTCAGTCTATTTCCAGGTTCACTTGTCCCCCAGTACAACACTGTAATCACCCACCATTTGGCAGTGGGCTTCATGGGGACTACATTACCAGGAAAGATGAGATAAGTCAGCTGGCCTCTGTAACTTTTTTTTTTTTTAATTTAAAAATTTTTTTTATTAGTTTCTGCTTTATAACAAAGTGAATCAGTCATACATATACATCTGTTCCCACATCCCCTCCCCATGCATCTCCCTCCCTCCCACCCTCCCCATCCCACCCCTCCAGGCGGTCACAAAGCACCGAGCTGATCTCCCTGTGCTCTGCGGCTGCTTCCCACTATCTATCTACCTTACGTTTGGTAGTGTATATATGTCCATGCCTCTCTTTCGTTTTGTCACAGCTTACCCTTCCCCCTCCCCATATCCTCAAGTCCATTCTCAAGTAGGTCTGTGTCTTTATTCCCGTTTTACCCCTAGGTTCTTCATGACATTTTTTTTTTTCTTAAATTCCATATATATGTGTTAGCATACGGTATTTGTCTTTCTCTTTCTGACTTACTTCACTCTGTATGACAGACTCTAGGTCTATCCACCTCATTACAAATAGCTCAGTTTCATTTCTTTTTATGGCTGAGTAATATTCCATTGTATATATGTGCCACATCTTCTTTATCCATTCATCCGATGATGGACACTTAGGTTGTTTCCAGCTCCGGGCTATTGTGAATAGAGCTGCAATGAACATTTTGGTACATGTCTCTTTTTGAATTATGGTTTTCTCAGGGTATATGCCTAGTAGTGGGATTGCTGGGTCACATGGTAGTTCTATTTGTAGTTTTTTTAAGGAACCTCCATACTGTTCTCCATAGTGGCTGTACCAATTCACATTCCCACCAGCAGTGCAAGAGTGTTCCCTTTTCTCCACACCCTCTCCAGCATTTATTGTTTCTAGATTTCTTGATGATGGCCATTCTGACTGGTGTGAGATGATATCTCATTGTAGTTTTGATTTGCATTTCTCTAATGATTAATGATGTTGAGCATTCTTTCATGTGTTTGTTGGCAGTCTGTATATCTTCTTTGGAGAAATGCCTATTTAAGTCTTCTGCCCATTTTTGGATTGGGTTGTTTGTTTTTTTGCTATTGAGCTGCATGAACTATTTATAAATTTTGGAGATTAACCGTTTGTCAGTTGCTTCATTTGCAAATATTTTCTCCCATTCTGAGAGTTGTCTTTGGTCTTGTTTATGGTTTCCTTTGCTGTGCAAAAGCTTTGGAGTTTCATTAGGTCCCATTTGTTTATCTTTGTTTTTATTTCCATTTCTCTAGGAGGTGGGTCCAAAAGGATCTTGCTGTGATTTATGTCATAGAGTGTTCTGCCTGTGTTTTCCTCTAAGAGTTTGATAGTTTCTGGCCTTACATTTAGGTCTTTAATCCATTTTGAACTTATTTTTGTGTATGGTGTTAGGGAATGATCTAATCTCATACTTTTACATGTCCCTGTCCAGTTTTCCCAGCACCACTTATTGAAGAGGCTGTCCTTTCTCCACTGTACATTCCTTTATCAAAGATAAGTTGACCATATGTGCGTGGGTTTATCTCTGGGCTTTCTATCCTGTTCCATTGATCTATCTTTCTGTTTTTGTGCCAGTACCACACTGTCTTGATTACTGTAGCTTTGTAGTATAGTCTGAAGTCAGGGAGCCTGATTCCTCCAGCTCCGTTTTTCGTTCTCAAGATTGCTTTGGCTATTCGGGGTCTTTTGTTTTTCCAAACAAATTTTGAAATTTTTTGTTCTAGTTCTGTGAAAAATGCCATTGGTAGTTTGATAGGGATTGCATTGGATCTGCAGATTGCTTTGGGTAGTAGAGTCATTTTCACAATATTGATTCTTCGAATCCAGGAGCATGGTATATCTCTCCATCTATTTGTATCATCTTTAATTTCTTTCATCAGTGTCTTATAATTTTCTGCATACAGGTCTTTTGTCTCCTTAGGTAGGTTTATTCCTAGATATTTTAGTCTTTTTGTTGCAATGGTAAATGGGAGTGTTTTCTTGATTTCATTTTCAGATTTTTCATCATTAGTGTACCGGAATGCCAGAGATTTCTGTGCATTAATTTTGTATCCTGCTACTTTACCAAATTCATTGATTAGCTCTAGTAGTTTTCTGGTAGCATCTTTAGGATTCTCTATGTATAGTATCATGTCATCTGCAAACAGTGACAGCTTTACTTCTTCTTTTCCAATTTGGATTCCTTTTATTTCCTTTTCTTCTCTGATTGCTGTGGCTAAAACTTCCAAAACTAGGTTGAATAAGAGTGGGGAGAGTGGGCAGCCTTGTCTTGTTCCTGATCTTAAGGGAAATGGTTTCAGTTTTTCACCATTGAGGACAATGTTGGCTGTGGGTTTGTCATATATGGCCTTTATTATGTTGAGGAAAGTTCCCTCTATGCCTACTTTCTGGAGGGTTTTTATCATAAATGGGTGTTGAATTTTGTCGAAAGCTTTCTCTGCATCTATTGAGATGATCATATGGTTTTTCTTCTTCAGTTTGTTAATATGGTGTATCACATTGATTGATTTGCGTATATTGAAGAATCCTTGCATTCCTGGAATAAACCCCACTTGATCATGGTGTATGATCCTTTTAATGTGCTGTTGGATTCTGTTTGCTAGTATTTTGTTGAGGATTTTTGCATCTATGTTCATCAGTGATATTGGCCTGTAGTTTTCTTTCTTTGTGACATCCTTGCCTGGTTTTGGTATCAAGGTGATGGTGGCCTCGTAGAATGAGTTTGGGAGTGTTCCTTCCTCTGAAATTGTTTGGAAGAGTTTGAGAAGGATGGGTGTTAGCTCTTCTCTAAATGTTTGATAGAATTCGCCTGTGAAGCCATCTGGTCCTGGGCTTTTGTTTGTTGGAAGATTTTTAATCACAGTTTCAATTTCAGTGCTTGTGATTGGTCTATTCATGTTTTCTATTTCTTCCTGATTCAGTCTTGGCAGGTTGTGCATTTCTAAGAATTTGTCCATTTCTTCCAGGTTGTCCATTTTATTGGCATAGAATTGCTTGTAGTAATCTCTCATGATCTTTTGTATTTCTGCAGTGTCAGTTGTTACTTCTCCTTTTGCATTTCTAATTCTATTGATTTGAGTCTTCTCCCTTTTTTTCTTGATGAGTCTGGCTAATGGTTTATCAATTTTTTTTATCTTCTCAAAGAACCAGCTTTTAGTTTTATTGATCTTTGCTATTGTTTCCTTCATTTCTTTTTCATTTATTTCTGATCTGAATTTTATGATTTCTTTCCTTCTGCTAGCTTTGGGGTTTTTTTGTTCTTCTTTCTCTAATTGCTTTAGGTGCAGGGTCAGGTTGTTTGCTCGAGATGTTTCCTGTTTCTTAAGGTGGGATTGTATTGCTATAAACTTCCCCCTTAGAACCGCATTTGCTGTGTCCCATAGGTTTTGGGTCCTCGTGTCTCCATTGTCATTTGTTTCTAGGTGTTTTTTAATTTCCTCTTTGATTTCTTCAGTGATCACTTCGTTATTGAGAGGTGTATTGTTTAGCCTCCATGTGTTTGTATTTTTTACAGATCTTTTCCTGTAATTGATGTCTAGTCTCATAGCATTGTGGTCGGAAAAGATACTTGATACAATTTCAATTTTCTTAAATTTACTAAGGCTTGATTTGTGACCCAAGATATGATCTATCCTGGAGAATGTTCCATGAGCACTTGAGAAAAATGTGTATTCTGTTGTTTTTGGATGGAATGTCCTATAAATATGAATTAAGTCCATCTTGTTTAATGTATCATTTAAAGCTTGTGTTTCCTTATTTATTTTCATTTTGGATGATCTGTCCATTGGTGAAAGTGGGGTGTTAAAGTCCCCTACTATGATTGTGTTACTGTCGATTTCCCCTTTTATGGCTGTTAGTATTTGCCTTATGTATTGAGGTGCTCCTATGTTGGCTGCATAAATATTTACAATTGTTATATCTTCTTGGATCGATCCCTTGATCATTATGTAGTGTCCTTCTTTGTCTCTTCTAATAGTCTTTATTTTAAAGTCTATTTTGTCTGATATAAGAATTGCTACTCCAGCTTTCTTTTGATTTCCATTTGCATGGAATATCTTTTTCCATCCCCTTACTTTCAATCTGTATGTGTCTCTAGGTCTGAAGTGGGTCTCTTGTAGACAGCATATATATGGGTCTTGTTTTTGTATCCATTCAGCCAATCTGTGTCTTTTGGTGGGAGCATTTAGTCCATTTACATTTAAGGTAATTATTGATATGTATGTTCCTATTCCCATTTCCTTAATTGCTTTGGGTTCGTTATTGTAGGTATATTCCTTCTGTTGTGTTTCTTGCCTAGAGAAGTTCCTTTAGCATTTGTAGTAAAGCTGGTTTGGTGGTGCTGAACTCTCTGAGCTTTTGCTTGTCTGTAAAGGTTTTAATTTCTCCATCAAATCTGAATGAGATCCTTGCTGGGTAGAGTAATCTTGGTTGCAGGTTTCTCTCCTTCATCACTTTAATTATGTCCTGCCACTCCCTTCTGGCTTGTAGAGTTTCTGCTGAGAGATCAGCTGTTAACCTGATGGGGATTCCCTTGTGTGTTATTTGTTTTTTTGCCCTTGCTGCTTTTAATATGATTTCTTTGTGTTTAATTTTTGACAGTTTGATTAATATGTGTCTTGGCGTATTTCTCCTTGGATTTGTTCTGTATGGTACTCTCTGTGCCTCCTGGACTTGATTAACTATTTCCTTTCCCATATTAGGGAAGTTTTCAACTATAATCTCTTCAAATATTTTCTCAGTCCCTTTCTTTTTCTCTTCTTCTTCTGGAACCCCTATAATTCGAATGTTGGTGTGTTTAATGTTGTCCCAGAGGTCTCTGAGACTGTCCTCTGTTCTTTTCATTCTTTTTTCTTTATTTTGCTCTGCATCAGTTATTTCCACTATTTTATCTTCCACCTCACTTATCCGTTCTTCTGCCTCAGTTATTCTGCTATTGATCCCATCTAGAGTATTTTTCATTTCATTTATTGTGTTTTTAATCGATGCTTGATTCATCTTTAGTTCTTCTAGGTCCTTGTTAACTGTTTCTTGCATTTTGTCTATTCTATTTCCAAGATTTTGGATGTTGGAAATAGAATCTTGGATCATCTTTACTGTCATTATTCTGAATTCTTTTTCAGGTAGACTGCCTATTACCTTTTCATTTGTTAGGTCTGGTAGGTTTTTATCTTGCTCCTTCACCTGCTGTGTGTTTTTCTGCCTTCTCATTTTGCTTATGTTACTGTGTTTGGGGTCTCTTTTTGCAGGCTGCAGATTCGTAGTTCCCATTGTTTTTGGTGTCTGTCCCCAGTGGCTAAGGTTGTTTCAGTAGGTTGTGTAGGCTTCCTGGTGGGGGGGGACTAGTGCCTGTGTTCTGGTGGTTGAGGCTCGATCTTGTCTTTCTGGTGGACAGGTCCACGTCTGGTGGTGTGTTTTGGGGTGCCTGTGGCCTTATTATGTTTTTAGGCAGCCTCTCTGTTAATGGGTGGGGTTGTGTTCCTGCCTTGCTAGTTGCTTGGCATAGGGTGACCAGCACTGTAGTTTGCTGGTCGTTGACTGAAGCTGGGTGCTGGTGTTGAGATGGAGATCTCTGGGAGATTTTCGCTGCTTGATATTATGTGGAGCTGGGAGGTCTCTTGTGGACCCGTGTCCTGAAGTTGGCTCTCCCACTTCAGAGGCACAGCACTGACTCCTGGCTGCAGCACCAAGAGCCTTTAATCTACCCGGCTCAGAATAAAAGGGAGAAAAAATAGAAAGAAAGAATTAGTAGAAGAAAGAGAGGGAGAGAGAAAGAAAGGAAGAAGGAAAGAAAGGAAGGAAGGAAGAAAGAAAGAAAGGAGGGAGGGAGGGAGGAAGGATGGAAAGAAAGAAAGAAAGGCGGGAGGGAGGGAGGAATGAAAGAAAAAGGAAGAGTGAATGGAAGAAGGGAGGGAGGGAGGAAGGAAAGAAAGAAAGAAGGAAAGAAAGACAGGGAGGGAGGGAGGGAGGAAGGAAAGAAAAAGAGTGAAAGGAAGAAGGGAGGGAGGGAAGGAGGAAGGAAAGAAAGAGAAAGAAGGAAAGGAGGGGCAGAGGGAGGGAGGGGGGAAGGGAAGATAGGAAAAAAAGAAAGAGCAGGTAAAGTAAAATAGAATAAAGTATGAAATATAGTAGCGTTATTAAAATTAAAAAGTAATTATTGAAAAAAAAACGGACCGATAGAACCCTGGGACATATGGTGGAAGCAAAGCTATACAGAGAGAATCTTACACAGAAGAATACACATACACATTCACAAAAAGAGAGCAGGGGGAAAAAATCAAAAATCTTGCTCTCCAAGTCCACCTCCTCAATTTGGGATACTTCGTTGTAAAAAGAGGAAAAGGGCGAGAAGTGTGAAATCTTGCTCTCTAGGTCCACCTCCTTAATTTGGGATAATTCGTTGTAAAAAGAGGAAAAGGGGGGAAAGTCTTAAATCTTGTCCTCAAAGTCCACTTCCTCAATTTGGGATGATTCGCTGTCCATTCATGCACTACACGGACGCAGGGCACATCAAGTGGACCGTCGAGCTTTAATCCGCTGCCTCCGAGGCTGCACAGAGAGATTTCCCTGTCTCTTCTCTGCTCTCACAGCTCCCGGGTCTCAGCCTTGGACCTGGCCCCGCCTCTGCGCGTAGGTCGCTGGAGGGCGTCCGTTCTTCGCTCAGACAGGACGGGTTTAAAGGAGCCGCTGATTCGGGGGCTCTGACTCACTCAGGCAGAGGGGAGGGAGGGGCGCGCAGTGTGGGGCGGGCCTGCGGCGGCAGAGGCCAGCGTGACGTTCCACCAGACCAAGGCGCTCCGTGCGCTTTCCCGGGAAAGCCGTCCCTGGGTTCCGGGACCCCGGCAGTGGCGGGGTGCACAGGCCCCCCCGGAAGGCGGGGTGGACAGTGACCCGCGCTCGCACACAGGCCCCGCTGCGGCGGCAGCAGCAGCAGCTCCAGCGTCCCACGCCCGTCTCCTGGGTCCGCGCCTTTAGCCGCGGCTCGCGCCCGTCTCCTGCTTTTCCCAAAGCAGCCCTCTTAATGCCCTCTCCTCGCGCACCAGGAAACAAAAGGGCAGAAAAAGCCTCTTGCCTCTTAGGCAGCTCCAGACCCTTTCCCCGGACTCCCTTCGGGCTAGCCGTGGTGCACTAACCCCTTCAGGCTCTCTTCCTGCCGCCAGCCCCAGTCCTCTCCCTGCGCTCCCCCCGACTGAAAGCCGAGCCTCAGCTCCCAGCCCCGCCCGCCCCGGCGGCCGGGCAGACAAGCCTCTCGGGCTGGTGTGTGCCTGAGGGCACCGATCCTCTGTGCTGGAATCTCTCCGCTTTGCCCTCCACACCCCTGTTGCTGTGCTCTCCTCCGCTACTCCGAAGCTTTCCCCCTCCGCCACCTGCAGTCTCTGCCCGCGAAGGGGCTTGTAGTGTGTGGAAACCTTTCCTCCTTCACGGCTCCCTCCCACTGGTGCAGGTCCCGTCCCTATCCTTTTGTCTCTGTTTATTCTTTTTTCTTTTGCCCTACCCATGTATGTGGGAAGTTTCTTGCCTTTTGGGGGGTCTGAGGTCTTCTGTCAGCGTTCAGTAGGTGTTCTGTAGGAGTTGTTCCACGTGTAGATGAATTGCTGTTGTATCTGTGGGGAGGAAGGTGATCTCCGCCTCTTACTCTTCCGCCATCTTCCTTCCCATATATGGCCTCTGTAACTTTTGCCTTTTGACCTTTTGTGTCTTCTCTTATCTAGACCTAGGTTCAATAGGTCACCAGACAAGGCTACTCAAAACTTTGTAGCCTGCTACAGTATCAGTTGGTTGAAAGAAGACACAGTCAAGACTTTAATACAGGTTATCCCTGGGTGCCTTTGTTTCATAGGCAAGGAAGACCTGAGGCCTAAAGTGTTACTTTCTTCTAGAGCTACAAAGCTGCCTGATGCTGGAATAGCTCCAATTCATGGTAAGTGGGGAGCCTAGAATGTACCCTTTATTCTGATTGAAGTCAGCCTAGCATTTTTTCTTCTTTGTTTGTGTTTCTGCTACTCAATTCCCGTTTTACAAAATAAAATTGGGGCTTAAGCTGAGAGTATACATTGCAGAAGAGATCATGGTAAGATTTGTTCCTATATAGTAGCTACCCATTTTAGGTACTTTTGAATTGAAATATAATCTACAGATACTGTTGGCAGACACACATTTGATTTATCAGGTAAATGTTAGTCTGATGTTTATTCATGCTAGATTTCTTAAAATCGCAAACAGGCACTAACTTTGTCATAAACCTATGACAAGATGTGTAATAGGCAATGTGTTCTGATGTATAAATTCCAAAATTGAGGGCTTTAACTAAAGTCTACTAATCTTAGGGCATTAACAAGTATTAGATTGAATTAGATAGTATTGCTGATTTTGTAGGTAAAATATTGCCGAACATTGGCAATTTCATATGGCTTAACGTAGTAAGGTGAGAATTTCAACAACCTTAAATCACTCTTTGTTCCCTCCTGTAAGGAGTTCATCCTTTTTCTACCCTGATAACTAGGCTGTTTGTTTCTTATTTATTATACCGCTTACCATCCTATCATTTGGTAACTCACAGTCACCTCTGCTCCCTTGATTAAAAATGTTATGAAAGGGTGTATAGAGTAGGCTGGGTAGCCTTAGTAGCCATTAAAAATATATATACATATATATATATATATATTTTTTTTTTCAGGTAGGATTTTTTATGATGAAAAAGAGTTTTTGGATCTTTTGGCTAAAATCGCTAGACCATGAAACTGAGATCCATTAGTCTGGTACTCTGATTTGCAACACTGGGCAGAGAATGTAACTTCTTAGTGGTTTGGGTTTCTCACTGGTGAAACAGTGTTCATTACCTGAAGAGTGTCTGTTACCTACTTCAGAATATTGGTGTTCAAGATAAGCAACAAGAATTTGCTGTGTAGCACAGGAAACTATATTCAATCTCTGGTAATAACCTACAGTGGAAAATAATCTGAAAAAATATACCTGAATTACTTTTCTGTGTACCTGAAACTAACACAATATTGTAAATCAACTATACTTCAATTAAAAAAAAAGAATGTTGGTGTTCAAAGACTAGAAATGTCTAGTTAGGTCTTCTGCCCATTTTTGGATTGGGTTGTTTGTTTTTTTGTTATTGAGCTGCATGATCTGCTTGTAAATTTTAGAGATTAATCCTTTGTCAGTTGCTTCATTTGCAAATATTTTCTCCCATTCTGAGGGTTGTCTTTTGGTCTTGTTTATGGTTTCCTTTGCTGTGCAAAAGCTTTTCAGTTTCATTAGGTCCCACTTGTTTATTTTTGTTTTTATTTCCATTTCTCTAGGAGGTGGGTCAAAAAGGATCTTGCTGTGATTTATGTCATAGAGTGTTCTGCCTATGTTTTCCTCTAAGAGTTTGATGGTTTCTGGCCTTCCATTTAGATCTTTAATCCATTTTGAGCTTATTTTTGTGTATGCTGTTAGAGAGTGTTCTAATCTCATACTTTTACATGTCCCTGTCCAGTTTTCCCAGCACCACTTATTGAAGAGGCTGTCTTTTCTCCACTGTATACTCTTGCCTCCTTTATCAAAGATAAGTTGACCATATGTGCGTTGGTTTATCTCTGGGCTTTCTATCCTGTTCCATTGATCTATCTTTCTGTTTTTGTGCCAGTACCACACTGTCTTGATTACTGTAGCTTTGTAGTATAGTCTGAAGTCAGGGAGCCTGATTCCTCCAGCTCCATTTTTCCTTCTCAAGATTGCTTTGGCTATTCGGGGTCTTTTGTGTCTCCATACAAATTGTGAAATTTTTTGTTCTAGTTCTGTGAAAAATGCCAGTGGTAGTTTGATAGGGATTGCATTGAATCTGTAGATTGCTTTGGGTAGTAGAGTCATTTTCACAATGTTGATTCTTCCAATCCAAGAACATGGTATATCTCTCCATCTATTTGTATCATCTTTAATTTCTTTCATCAGTGACTTATAATTTTCTGCATACAGGTCTTTTGTCTCCTTAGGTAGGTTTATTCCTAGATATTTTATTCTTTTTGTTGCATGGTAAATGGGAGTGTTTTCTTAATTTCACTTTCAGATTTTTCATCATTAGTGTATAGGAATGCCAGAGATTTCTGTGCATTAATTTTGTATCCTGCTACTTTACCAAATTCATTGATTAGCTCTAGTAGTTTTCTGGTAACACCTTTGGGATTCTCTATGTATAGTATCATGTCATCTGCAAACAGTGACAGCTTTACTTCTTCTTTTCCAATTTGGATTCCTTTTATTTTTTTCTTCTCTGATTGCTGTGGCTAAAACTTCCAAAGCTAAGTTGAATAAGAGTGGTGAGAGTGGGCAACCTTGTCTTGTTCCTGATCTTAGTGGAAATAGTTTCAGTTTTTCACCATTGAGGACGATGTTGGCTGTGGGTTTGTCATATATGGCCTTTATTATGTTGAGGAAAGTTCCCTCTATGCCTACTTTCTTAATGATGCCTTGGAAGTCATAGAGTATCTGTTGAAATCTGGAGATTAAGTCGAATTGCTTTTAGCAATCTGCCTAAATAGGAGGCTGAAAATGGCACATCATTATGCCGTTTCCTTCAGTTCCCCCTTCCCTTCCACTGGAGAGGCTGTATGTGTAGTGGGTAATAGTGCAGGCTCTGTGGTTAGACTGTGCCTGTATATTAAAATCTGGCTCTTATTCCTACCATGTGTCTAGGTAGTAGTACCTACTTTAGAAGTTTTGTTGAATTAAATGTTTTGCCACATCTAAAGTGCTTATTGCTTAGAACAGTGCCAACACATAACAAAATAGTAAAAGTTTGGTAATGATCATTTTTATTATTTTTCTGTATAAATAGTAACTCTATAGGGATACTTCCTGATTCTCCTATGGTTGCTTATGCCTCTGGTTATCATTGATCTTATCAAAAGGTCATTGGATTGATCTTTCAGGACAATGATGTTTACTATATGGGAAATCTACTCAGCCTCCTGCCCTATTTTGGTGTACTTTTCACAGGATTTGGCAAATATGTGTTTCATAGTTTGTAGCTTGGGGTTCATGGCCATCTTTTTGTTCACTGGACTATGGAATTATCTTCCTCTCTGATTTTAATGTTTTATTGCTTGCATAGAGTTTTAGGGAAGGAGAACAGAGGACATACACCTTTCCACTGCCATCTTCCAATAATTTTCTGATTCCCAGAGGCAACCACTTTTATTTTTAAAAAAACATGTTAGTATTGTCAATCTCTAAGTAACATACTTCTTGCTTTTTCAATTTTAGGTATGATGTACTGACTTCCTAGTAGTACTATGGAGGATATAGTTCTCTTTCACAACACACTTCTGGATCCACACACAAGCACATTGCCTGTACTCACTTATCCTAGTAGTAAGATTATTATTTAGTATTTACCTTATTATGATGTTCCAGATGTTATTTATAGCTGAACTCTGTAGCATACTGTGATTATTTTTCCTTTACTGCACAATTTTTTGTTTTCCCTGCAATTGATTTATTGTTTTTAGGTTTGCTAAGTTTTAACTAATTTATTATAAATCTTCTCCCAACACTTTCAGGTCCATCTTCTGGAAAAATTCCTTCCAAGAACCTTCTACCTTGGTCAGTTTGGCCTGGTTGCTGTCGGTCTGTTGCTCAGCGTCATCTTAGGATTTTCCCTCACCATCATCTGGGAATCTCCTTACCTCTTTTGTTTTGAAACCCTTGTTTCCCGGATTCCATGTTTTTTGTGGTTTACTTCTTTATTTAGATAGAGTGTGTCCTCAAATAGCTATTTGAGAAGGGTGAATAGGAGATAAAAATTTTAAAGCCTCGCATATTTGGAAAATGTCTTTATTCTCTTGTCATTGTATTGATGGTTTGGCTCAGTATAAAGTTTTAGGTTAGAAATCAATTTCCTTTGAAATTTTTCTCCATTATCTTCTAGCTTCTAATAGTGCCCTTGATAGTTGCTGTTATAAATTTTGATCCTTTCTATGAATCCTATTTTTAAGCTTGCTGAATCTTCTTACCCCCATGATTTTGAAATTTTATGAGAATTGCCTTGATTTGGTTCTATATCAATCTGGAAGTAACCTTCAGTTTGGGGAAATTTTCCTAAATTTCTTGTTTGATTGGTTTCTCATTGTTTTCTCCTTCTGGAATTCCTATTTTTCAGATGCTGAATTTTCTGGATGGGTGCAGAAAATTTTATTTTCTCTCCCAGTTTTAATATTATTGACTTTTTTATTTTTTGGGAGATTTCCTCAACTTCATATTCTAACTCTTCTGTTGAGCTTTTCATTTCTCTCTTATTTTTTTTCTCTTTTTTGGCTCTCTGTTCTTTATTTTGACTGTATCCTGACCTTATTTCATGCCTGCAGTATCTTGTCTTAACTTTGATTTTATTGTCTTTGTTTGTTTGTTTTGTTTGTTTTTTTAAGCATTGCCTTTTCTCTGAACAGTCTTTATTTCCTCCAAGTTGCTCTTTTTGTTTGTTCTTTCCCATGTTTGAATTCATATTAGAGTCATTCCTTAGTTGTCTGGTGATCCTTGACTTTCTCTCATACATGAGTGGGGCTCTAAAAAGTCAACTGGAAGCTTTGTGGGTGAAACTTCCCGACTGCAGGCTTTCCTGAGCCATTTCTTTTGGGGAGCTCTCCTGTGTCTGCATCTTGAGGTCTTTTCTCACAGTACAGACCTTATCTAACATTGTGGAGTCAGGTGCGAGAAGAGAGCTGAGTGATCTGAGAGCTGCAGAGCCCCCTTTGCAATATGGTACTCCTAGCCTCAACTGTTTCTAGCTTCTCCCAGTATAGAGACCCTCTGTTTTATAGCCTTTAGAAAATAACCTCCAGTTTTCTTCCAGGTTTGGGGAGGTTTAGTCACCTAGCTATATGGCGTGGGAGAGGGGATTTGGGGAGTCTCTTAAACAGACCCATAGGGCTTCCCTGGTGGCGCGGTGGTTGAGAAGTCCGCTTGCCGATGCGGGGGACATGAGTTCGTGCCCAGGTCCGGGAAGATCCCACATGCCGTGGAGCGGCTGGGCCCATGGGCCATGGCTGCTGAACCTGCGCGTCCGGAACCTGTGCTCCGCAATGGGAGAGACCACAACAGTGAGAGGCCCACATAATGCAAAAAAAAAAAAACAAAAAAACCCATAAACAATTCTTTTGCTTTAAGTCCTTTACTACCACTTTTAGAGATACCAGGTTCTGCTGATTCCTGAGCTACTTGGAGGTTTTGCAGCATAAATTGGTTATTTCCAGGCTTCTTTCCAGCTGAACTGACCACATGTTTATTTGTTTTCAATAAACATGTTTTCACAAAACAATACTTTGTGTCCAGAATTTTGTTGTTATCTGCTGTCCTGTTTCCTATTTCCTTGAGAGTTAATTCCTTAGTGATGACAGCAATATCAACAGCAACAAAGAACTGATTTAATGGGATTTCAGGAGGGAGCCTAGGCTAATGTGTACGTTCGACCCTCCATCTTTTTTTTTTTTTTTTTTTTTTTTTGCGGTACATGGGCCTCTCACTGTGTGGCCTCTCCCATTGCGGAGCACAGGCTCCGGACGCACAGGCTCAGCGGCCATGGCTCATGGGCCTAGCTGCTCCGTGGCATGTGGGATCTTCCCGGACCGGGGCATGAACCCGTGTCCCCTGCATCTGCAGGCGGACTCTCAACCACCGCGCCACCAGAGAAGCCCCCAAACCCTCCATCTTTAACTGGAAATCTACAAGAGATTTTCCTTCATTTATATGAACTTTAATAGTGTTCTTTGGTAAGGTTTTCCCATTGACCGACGGATTATTCAAACAACAATGAACATTTGATTGTATGGTATGGAATGCTGGAGAGGGCTTCTCACTTGGAACCAGGAGACTTCTTTTCTAGTCTTCGTTTGTGTGACCTTGAGCAAGTTACTAAATTTTCTAAATCTCAGCTTCTTAATTTGTAAGATGAGTGAGATACATTAGGTGATTGCTAAAATTCCTTTTGGTTCAGATGGTATGATTCTTTAGATGACTATTCACCTCTCATACAAATCAGGTAAGTTTTTTTTTTTCAACACATTCAATATGAAATAGTTCTCCCCTGTCCCTGTGTTGAGGCCTTTTGCTTCTAGCACTGCAGATGAGCCATGCCCCACTTATCCTTCTGGGCTTTCCAAAAGTCTGCCTTCCATTTGGTAACTATGGTATTGCCCACTGGTATGGCCATTTGCACATGGCCTGTTTTCCAGGGCGTATCTTGCTTTTCCCTTACACGCCGTTTTTGTAAGTTGTCATCTTTACTCTGCATTGAAGATACGTTGCACAAGGATGAAAAGATGATTTCCAAATAAGTGTATTTATGCATCAACAGTTTCTCAGGAACAAAAAGATAGAGTACCAAAATTTTAGTTTAAAATAAGGAGGACAGGGGCTTCCTTGGTGGCGCAGTGGTTGAGAGCCCGCCTGCCGATGCAGGGGACACGGGTTCGTGCCCCAGTCCGGGAAGATCCCACATGCCGCGGAGTTGCTAGGCCCGTGAGCCATGGCCGCTGAGCCTGTGCATCCGGAGCCTGTGCTCCACAACGGGAGAGGCCACAACAGTGAGAGGCCCGTGTACCACACAAAAAAAATAATAAAATAAAATAAAATAAAAATAAAATAAGGAGGACAACTTAGAATCAAAGGAACAAGAACTTTTTTCTCTGACTTCTCAGCTTAGGATAATGGGTCAATTGGGTCTGTTATCCAGATGCTAATCTGTTATCCATAAACACCAAGAGTGGTATAAAGAGTTAGTGTAAGAGCCCAATTTCTCTTCATTTAAAGTAGTGGCTCTCAAATCTACCTACACATTAAGTCATGATGTGCTGGACCCTGCCCCAGACCAATTCAAAATATCTGGGTATGGATTCTGGACATCTGCATTCGGAAAAAACCTTTCTCTGTGATTCTAATGTGCACTTAAGGTTGGGAACTATTCCTCTAGGAGCATAAAATCTAGGTGAGAGTTAGAATATGTACATCTGTTGCTCTAGAACAGGGAAGGCAATGATGAGCTCTATAATGGGTGATACAGAGATCATGGGTACAGGAATTGGATGGTTTTTAATTAATTGGAATCATCAGGAAAGGCTTCACTAGGGAGGTGAGTTTTGAGCTAGTAGAGCTTTCATAGGTGGAGAGAGGGAATTTTCTAGGCCAGGGAGTGAATGCTGACTATTTTGACTTGGGTGTGGAGTGTTTGGGGAGCAGTGGAAGTAAAGATTGGATGTTAGGTTGCAGCCAGATTGTGGACAATGTCCAGTGTTTTGGCTAAGGAGTTTTGACTTTATCCTGCAGGTGATGGGGAGGACTTTGGGGAGGCATTGAGGATTTCTGATGAATGAAATGGCATGACGAAAGTGGTATCTTTGAAGGTTGATCCAATGGGAATAAGGGGCATGTAGTTTGAATAAAATGTGGCAGGAGCCGGGGGTGAATGGAAGACCAGTTGGAAAGCTACTGTCATGGCCCAGATCGTAATTCTCTGAGGTAGGAAAAGAGCATTGGAATTAAAAAATAACAATAGTAAACATTTGTGTAGTTTTTTTTAACATCTTTATTGGAGTATAATTGCTTTACAATGGCATGTTAGTTTCTGCTTTATAACAAAGTGAGTCAGTTATACATATACATATGCTCCCATATCTTCCCTCTTGCATCTCCCTCCCTCCGACCCTCCCTATCCCACCCCTCTAGGTGGTCACAAACCACCTAGCTGATCTCCCTGTGCTATGTGGCTGCTTCCCACTAGCTATCTGTTTTACGTTTGGTAGTATATATATGTCCATGCCACTCTCTCACTTTGTCACAGCTTACCCTTCCCTCTCCCCATATCCTCAAGTCCATCCTCTAGTAGGTCTGTGTCTTTATTCCCGTCTTACCCCTAGGTTCTTCATGACCTTTTTTTTTTTTCTTAGATTCCATATATATGTGTTAGCGTACGGTATTTGTTTTTCTCTTTCTGACTTACTTCACTCTGTATGACAGACTCTAGGTCCATCCACCTCACTACAAATAACTCAATTTCGTTTCTTTTTATGGCTGAGTAATATTCCATTGTATATATGTGCCACATCTTCTTTATCCATTCATCTGTCGACGGACACTTAGGTTGCTTCCATGTCCTGGGTATTGTAAATAGAGCTGCAATGAACATTTTGGTACATGACACTTTTTTTTTTTTTGCGGTATGTGGGCCTCTCACTGTTGTGGCCTCTCCCGTTGCGGAGCACAGGCTCCGGACGCACAGGCTCAGCGGCCATGGCTCACGGGCCCAGCCGCTCCGCGGCATGTGGGATCTTCCCAGACCGGGGCATGAACCCGTGTCCCCTGCATCGGCAGGCGGACTCTCAACCACTGCGCCACCAGGGAAGCCCCATGACTCTTTTTGAATTATGGTTTTCTCAGGGTATATGCCCAGTAGTGGGATTGCTGGGTCATATGGTAATCCTATTTGTGGTTTTTTAAGGAACCTCCATACTGTTCCCCATAGTGGCTGTATCAACTTACATTCCCACCAACAGTGCAAGAGGGTTCCCTTTTCTCCACACCCTCTCCAGCATTTATTGTTTCTAGATTTTTTGATGATGACCATTCTGACTGGTGTGAGATGATATCTCATTGTAGTTTTGATTTGCATTTCTCTAATGATTAATGATTGTGTGGTGTGTTCTTAATAAGTTCTCTCCCACATCTCAGTAACCTTGTGGTATTTACATCCATATTTTATGAATGAAGGAAACTGATGATATTCAGAGGTTAAGCTGTTGTAAAGTAACTTTCCAGAAAATGGAGGGCCTGATTGGATGAGGAGAGTTCGGTAATAGGGAGTTGCAAGGGTGTTTCCGAGGTGTCGGGTTGGGCGTGAAGATGGTAAACTTCCTCGCTGGCAGTATCAAGTTCCCGGCTGTGCTCTTCACATGACTCCTGTTGCCTCTGTGGTTTGATACACAATGATTTCTTGTCAGGGTGTGGTGGAGGGCAGGGAAGAAAGGGCTGTTGTCCGTTCAACTTGTCTCAGGTAAGAATGTTCAGGCCTTTTCTGAGTATCTTTGGTTTTCAGAGAGTTAAATTTTGTTGGATTTTAGAAGGCTTATTAGTCTAGGCATGGATAGTCTAGATGTGGGGCTCCAAATATAGGGCTGAGAACCTTATACAGGTGAGCTCTGCCCTGAGGGGCAGCTGTGTAGGGTAGGTTAGCTGAGTAGGATTAGCTGTAACTGGGTGGGTTTCCTTCCTCTTGTGGCTGAGACAGGAGCCATAGGGAAGAGAAATGTGGAACATGGTAGTGTAGGTATCAGAGAACATCCTCGTGGCTCTGGTGACGAGGATGCTTGATCAAGATTACATCCTTATTAGAGCTGGAGATTGAATGCTATCCACCACTGTGGTAATGCATTTTGTTCACAGTCTACCGTGCCTGTGTGCTTGTCTGTTTTGTGTACCAAGATCCTGAGGCAATTTAAATATCAGCCTAAACCAGCCATGCAGGCGATGAAATGTACTTTTTCTGCTGAGGTATTTGTTTCCCTGCAATCAGATAGCAGAAGAGTGTGCCAGCAAGCTAAGGGATGGCAGGGAGGGACAAAGGAGTGAATCATCATCATGGCAAACCTTGATTAGATTTTCTTATGAAATCCAGGGACATGGAGGAACAGGATGGGGCTGGGGAAGAAGAGGAGGTTGAGCTTTCATACCCTGGACATTTTTAGTCCAGGTGCATGGAGTAACATTCCTCGGCTCTAGCTGTGGTCAGAGAGTAAAATCTGTTTTGGTAAATTTGGAATGGCAGCATTCTTGGATAATTAACATGTCGCATTTTATTTCAACTGTTTATTTTCTTACTTCAGAACCCTGGGATCTTCAATGGCAGGAGAAACAGTGATCAGAAGACCGAGATGAATTTTAACACTATTCTGGAAGAGATTCTTATTAAAAGGTCACAGCAGAAAAAGAAGACCTCACCCTTAAACTACAAAGAGAGACTTTTTGTGCTAACAGAGTCCATGTTAACCTACTATGAGGGTCGGGCAGAGGTAGGAGACAATCAAAGTTTACTTTGTTGCTTTCCATGTTGATACTATTTTATAATGCTGACATTCCGCATACTTTCCAAATCTTATGGAGTAAGCTTTAGGTTAATGAAGTTAAGGTAATGATTTATTATCATTTGGATTTGAAAGATAAAGTTAAGGATATGGATAGACATTTTTCACAAGTCTGGTAATTATGGGTTTAGTACACATGGGTATACATTTTATATCGGCCTACTGAATTAATGTGTTAGAGAAAACAAATTCCTACGTCAGTTTTAGATCCTTGTGGAATTCATTAAGTATGCTGTGTACATGGCTCTTTTCCATAAGCTATCATACTATGTATAAAAGTCTTCTTTAGCACATATAAACTGTCTATGTTCATCACTTTATATGAATATTTCTTCATTATTAAGTGAAAGTTACTTAAAACTGCTTAGTGATTTGGTGAAGTTGACTGACAACAGAACTGTTCAATTTTTTTTTTGTGATAAGCAGCTAGTGCAAAGTTCCTCTGATGGGAGCAGAGGGCAGTGGCTCTCTAAGAACCTGGTCAATGAGCAGGTGGCAGAGGGGGGCCATGTTGTCAGCCAGCTCCTGGCTTTTCATTTGTTTTAGCCTCTGGTTCTACCACTAGATGAGGTGCATGCATATATAGTGGCCTCTGACCCATCTTTTTTTCTCCTGCCATCTTGGGAGTGCCTCATCTAGTACTGCAGGCCCAGCCACATTCCTCCCTTTTAGAAATTTTCTTGGGTTCTAGGGAATTGCTGGGAGACTGTGTTGCCCTTTTTGACCACATGCCATTGTCTAGTTGGTTACAGTAGATTGTTGGTGATCTTTTTTTTTTTTCTTTTTTGCGGTACGCGGGGCTCTCACTGTTGTGGCCTCTCCCGTTGTGGAGCACAGGCTCCGGACACGCAGGCTCAGCAGCCATGGCTCACGGGCCCAGCTGCTCCACGGCATGTGGGATCTTCCCGGACCGGGCAAGAACCCGTGTCCCCTGCATGAGCAGGTGGACTCTCAACCACTGCGCCACCAGGGAAGCCCTGTTGGTGATCTTGATGTTTGATTTTATTTTATTTAATTCTGCTATTTTCCTAGAGCACCTTCCTCAGAAATGGATTTACTCATTTTTATTTTTTTTTTTGTTTTGTTTTACTCCCACTAATTTCTCCCACTGATTTCTCTGTATTTTGGTTCCCCCAATACAGACAGAATGGCATTGCTTCTCACTGGTGGTCCTCAACTCTGTTCATTTCTGCTGTGGCTTGTCACTGTGACCTTGTCATTGTGGAATTTTGCAGGTTCACGTAATTTAGGACTATAGTCCTTTATCCACCTTCCTAAATCCCCAAAATGCTGAAGACCCAAACTTCAAAAACTCTTTCAGTTGCAAAACCTGACCTTCGATGAAGCTATTTTTAGTCTTTATCTTAGTGTGATTTGTGTGTGTGTGTGTGTATGTGTGTGTGTGCAGAATTAGTAATGTGTTTAATTATGTGGGGCTGTCCAGTTCTTGCTGGGATTGTATATCATATATGTGCTATATTTATTAAATATAGCATTTATTAAATCTGAAAAATTCAGGATTCCAAAAGGGTTTCAGATAAGACTAGAAATATGAATTATTTTAAAATCTAAAATAAATTTTAAGGGGAAACATTAATAATTTTTTGCTGTATAATAATGATTTGTCATAATTTGAATACTATCATAAAAAAAGAATAGGAATGTAACAGTAAACTTGGGAAAGTGTGGTCCTTTACTAACCAAAAAAACTCTCAGAAACCTACATTACCTGCTTAGAAACATGGACCCATACAATTGAAATACATTGCAATTGTTAAGTCACTTTGAAAATAGTAAATGATAATACAAAGGTGATACAAAGTTAAAAGTGCCCTAATTGCTTTAGCTTAAGCAGAATAAAGAGAACAGTGGAAACCCTCTTATTTGAGAACCTGACCCGCTGTCTTTCCTGGCAGCAGCCTCCGCCACCATGAGAACCAGAAAGGACAGAATGAAGAGGTTGTCACAACATGTAACAGCCCAGCCTCTGACACTTAGCATTGATTTACTGTATAGCACAGGGAATTATACCCGATATCTTGTAATAACTTATAATGGAATATAATCTGCAAGAAACCTGAATCACTGTGCTGTACACCTGAAACTTATACAATATTGTAAATCAACTATACTTCAATTAAAAAAAAAAAAGAAAAAAAAAGAAGAATCCATCTCCTTTCTGGCTACTGCTGACTGGCCCAGGGAGCCTGGTCCCGTTAGCTAGTCCTGCCTGAAACCCCCTCCTCCCATGAGCTGGGCATTTTAATCCCTCCTGGATTCTTTTCTCGGGGACTGATGTTCATTGGCAAACTTATGACCTTCAGTTGGAAATATGGTTGCAGATTTGTTTGCCTCCCACAGCTAAAAAGAAATAGTTAACTATATTAAAAAGTTAGGAATTTTAAGATAAGAATCTGAATTCTTGAGGCAATAAAAGTTCTGATAGTACTAGGCTAAATTCCTTCTTGACAGCTCTCAGCCTAGCTCCTAGGTAAGCCCAGTAGCACTTCACTGTTATATTTCTTCCCTGTTTGGGTTAATCTGCCCATTTCTCTGTTTTCCTTGGATAAATGTGCTTGTTTTCATCTCCCTCGCCCTAGAAGCTGTGATCTGAAAAGGGCTGTAATATGGGTAACCCACTTTTTTTAGAACAATAAACACCTTTATTATATGAGCTAAGATAAGAGGGAAGAGGATTTATTTGCCTTTCTGGGCCTTGCTTTTCCTCAGATAGAACTCCAACTCCTTTCCCTCTAGCACATAGTGATCTGCTCAGCCACACTGGCCTGCTCTTGAAGTGATGCATGCAAGAAGCTTGTCCTGCTGGAACTGCTCCTATAGAAAACTTCTGATTTTGGCATTCTTTTTCTTTTTTTCTTCACTCATTCATTCATTCATTTATTTTTGCCTGCGTTGGGTCTTCGTTGCTGCCTGAGGGCTTTCTCTAGTTGCAGCGAGCAGGGGCTACTCTTCTTTGCAGTGCACGGGCTTCTCATTGCGGTGGCTTCTCTTGTTGCGGAGCACGGGCTGTAGGCATGCGGGCTCCAGTAGTTGTGGCATGGGGGCTCAGTAGTTGTGGCTTTTGGGCTCTAGAGTGCAGGCTCAGTAGTTGCGGCACACAGGCTTAGTTGCTCTGCGGCATGTGGGATCTTCCTGGACCAGGGCTCGAACCAGTGCCCCCTCCACTGGCAGGCGGATTCTTAACCACTGTACCACCAGGGAAGTCCTGACATTCTTTTTCCTTTCGTCATATTTCTTTCTGTTTTTTAAAAAATTTCTTTATAGCAGTGTATTTTATGTTGAAAGTTTTTTAAAAATTAATTAATTAATTAATTTTTGGCTGCTTTGGGTCTTTGTTGCTGTGCGCGGGCTTTCTCTAGTTGTGGCGAGCGGGGGCTACTCTTCGTTGTGGTGCACGGGCTTCTCATTGCAGTGTCTTCTCTTGTGGAGCATGGGCTCTAGGGCGCGCAGGCTTCAGTAGTGGTGGCACATGGGCTCAGTAGTTGTCGCTTGCGGGCTCTAGAGCGCAGGCTTAGTAGTTGTGGTGCGTGGGCTTAGTTGCTCTGTGGCATGTGGGATCTTCCCGGACCAGGGCTCAAACCCGTGTCCCCTGCATTGGCAGGTGGATTCTTAACCACTGCACCACCAGGGAAGCCCCCTTTTATCATATTTCTTCTGAATATTCTTTGATCGTTTTTTGTTTAAAATCTCTTCCTCCTCAGGAATCAGCTTGGCCTCTTCTTGCAGTCCAGGGGCAGTGCATAGTGGGACTTGTACCACTACCGGTATGGTGTGCTGTCAATGAGCATGATGCAGTTCTTCACCAGGGTCTTGGTACGGACCAGTTTGTTGTTGGATGCATTGTAGACAACATCAATGATCCTTGTCTTGCGTGTACAACACTCCGAGCCCCAGGAGAAGTTCCCCATGTCCAGCCTCAAAGCCCGGTACTTCTTGTTGCCCCTCCTTGCACATGGACTGTGTGTATGCGGCGGGGTCCAATCTTGGTGTTGGCAGCGGGGCGTTCCAGCTCATACCTCCACTTCCTGTGGTAGGGCTTTCTCTTGTCCCCGGTCTTGTGGCTCTTGTGCCAATTGTCCCGAGAGATGCCTATGTGTGGAAGCAGGGGGCAGGAGCCTCAGCCAGGGAGCCCTGGGCTGGGCCCTACCAGCCCAGTGCCCTGTGCCCAGAATCAACAGGTATTAAAAGAAAATATTTTGTTAAAAGTGTAAGACTTGTAAGACTCTAAGTGGATTAGAAAAACCATGGGGGCCATTCTGCGGTAGCCTCAGATATATTTATTTTAGTTGTTCATAGTTCTGTTTTTAAAAGAAATACTGAGTAGGCTACTGATTGATCTAGTAGCTATGATTCCTAGTTTCTCTGTAGCAATTCAGTGACAATCATCCTTTATTAAAACTCTCAGTTAATCACAGAGTCAGACATCAATCTCTTCCTGGTTCTCTGAACCCCAGCTCCTTCAATAGGATGGCAATAAGCTTTTACTGAAAATTTTCCTATTAAGTGCAGTTTATTGTACTTTTCAAAGTATGCTAAGAAATTCTGTTCTAGATGATGAGAAATTCAGTCAAGCTGTTTCTTCCAAGTCTCATGTTGTAAAACTTGTGTCTCAGTTTCTGCTGTGGGCCATTCTTTGGTTTGTCCTCCTTGCTCTTTCTCAACTAGCTTATGTTTCTGCATCTTCTAGTGAACCAATAAAAGATCTTACTGACAATTTGTATTGTTTGCTCTTCTTATAATAACACAGAACAAAGGAAACTGTGCTCTTGCTTTCTGGTCAGGGAACTAAATGACACAGGGGTTAGACCACCTGACGTTCTGCTGGAGCCTCCACATGGTTTTGAGATGGAATCCAGGGAAGAACAGGGCTGGAGTTTAATTAGAAAAAAGGCCTGTTAAATAATGGTGAGAAAACAAGGAATGGAGAGATTTTTATATGTTTAGATATTTGAATACAGAAATTTCGAGTAGCGTGTAAATCTGCAACTATTGTTAGCTAAGAAATCAGGAAATTTTTATAATTGGACTTTGGTATTACCAGTTTTGTTGGTTTCTTGTCTGTAACCCTCCTCTGTTATGAAAATTGACAATAGTTTATAAGGTTGAGGAATAGGGAGACTAGTTGTGTCAGGGATCCCCAAGGCTACCCCCAGGTTCAGTAATTCACTAGGAGAACTCAGGGGACTGAGCACTGAGTTTAACTCACTGCTATGATTTATTTAAGTGAAAGAAGAAAAAGCAAAATTAGCAAGGGAAAAGGTGCCTGGGACAGGTCTGGAGGAAACCAGGCACAAGCTCGCAAGAGTCCTTTCTCAGCAGAGCCACAAAGGGGGTATATAATTCCTCCATTACCGAATTGTGACAATTGTGAAATGTTTTCTAACTGGGAATCTCATTAGAGACTCAGTAGCCAAGGTTTTCATTGGAGGCTGGTCACATAGGCACCCTCTGTCTAAGCATGTACCAAAATTCCAGACTCCAGAAGGAAAGCAGGTGTTCAGCATAAACCAGGTTGTTTGTTCAAACAGGTTAGGCCCAGTGAGCCATTCCTATTAGTGCTGGGAATGAGAGAGCCCTCCCCTCCCAAAGTGCAAGTTCCCAGATGCCAGCCAAGGACCAACCTTGTAGGGAGCATCATAGGCCTGTCATGTTAACTCTTTCCTGCACATTAGTAGTAATTATGATACAAATTATTGAGTACCAAATACAGGCCAGGCACTGTGCTAAATAAGTACATGCGGGCCTCCCTGGTGGCGCAGTGGTTGAGAGTCCGCCTGCCGATGCAGGGGACACGGGTTCGTGCCCTGGTCTGGGAAGATCCCACATGCCGCGGAGCGGCTGGGCCCATGAGCCATGGCCGCTGGACCTGCGCATCCGGAGCCTGTGCTCAGCAACGGGAGAGGCCACAACAGTGAGAGGCCCGCGTACCGCAAAAAAAAAAAAAAAAAGTACATGCATTATTTTCTTTATTCCTCAAAACAATACTGTATGAAGTCTTATTAGTACCCTCATTTCAAAAATGAGTGATATGAGGCTCAGAAAGTTTAAAAACTTAAAACAAGGTCAAATACTAATGAATTGCAGGGCTATTTCTTCAGAGCCTGTCTTTGAAACAACCTTGATACTCTGCGGAAAATTAGGGAAAAAAATCTATTAAATCTCTATAATACAGATGAAGTTTTATTTTAAAACTTTTGAGGATATTTTTATTACTTTCAGTTATGATTTTTAAAAAAAAAATTTCTTTGTGGTAGAAGAAAATTAACGTCTGACAAAACGAGGGTTTTTGTCTGATTCTGCCACTATCTAATTGGACTTTAGAAAACAATGTTCTTCAACTGGTTTTTTTTTTTTTTTTTTTGCGGTACAAGGGCCTCTCACTGTTGTGGTCTCTCCCGTTGCGGAGCACGGGCTCCGGACGCGCAGGCTCAGCGAGCATGGCTCACGGGCCTAGCCGCTCCTGCGGCATGTGGGATCTTCCCAGACCGGGGCACAAACCCGTGTCCCCTGCATCGGCAGGTGGACTCTCAACCACTGCGCCACCAGGGAAGCCCTTCAATTGTTTTTATAGTTTAGAAATTGCTTTCATATAAATATATTGTCTCTTTACACCCTTAACTCCTTTGCCATCACTGTTTCAACCCAACACACATCCAATCTATTTCCAAGTCCTGTGAATTCTCCTTCTCTTCATTACCACCTTATTGCAGCTCCCAACTCCATTCTCTTGGTGGATTACTGCCCTAGTTGATTTTACTTTTGGATCTTCATCTTTCAACTATAAAACCATAAGAGGATCTTCATCTTTCAACTATAAAACCATAAGAGGGATTTTAAAAACTTGCAGCTTTGCATCTGCTCTAGGATCAAGTTAAAACTCCTTAGCTTGGAATACAAGGTACTTAATGCCCTTTTTCCTTGTCTTCCTCTCTCCTTCCTCCATCCCCAGCTGTCTTCTACCTGCAGTTACTCTTTCACATTGTGCCTTTGTTACTATTGTTCAATCAACTTGAAGTGATATATTCCTCTACCTGCCTACCAGGCTCTGTCTATCTATCCATATCTATTTTATCCATCAGAAATGTGTTGATTGCCCTAGTAATCACTTACTCATCTTTTCTGACTCAGCTCAATCCCCACCTTCTCTGAAGCCTTTCCTGTATCCCTCCCACCAGTGGTAGAATCCCCAGCCCCCTTCAGCCCTTTGTGCCCTGTCCATATTTTTATTGTGACATCTTGGTTGCTTGACTCTGTCTACATATCTGTGTCCCCCATTGGACTTCAAGCTCTTTGAGGGCAGGGTTCATAGCTTTTCTATCTTCGTATTTCTGAGAGTTTAGTGCAGAGTTGAGTGCTCAGTACACGTTGGATGGCTGGATGGGTCCAAAGGAGACATGGGGAGACCTCAACCCTTAGAAGCAGGCAGGGCAGATTTATCCTATGCAAACATCATGAACAACCAGAAAGGTTGTCATGCTTTTAATAAGTAGAAGGGTCAGGATTTGAGCCTTGGTATTCTGACTCTAAGTTCAGTGCTCTTCCTGTAATGCCTCCCTTATCATTTTATTCCAGTTGTACTGAAATCAAACATTCTATGTGATGAGTTGTTTGAAAATTTAACCTTTTACCCAGGTTAACGGTCGGGATAGTGGAGGTAGTTATAAGATGATGGCACGAGTCTCTTGAATATCCTGGGCAACCTCTCGTATTTCTGTAAGGCCTTCTGGGTCATATAGAGTTGTTTTCTTTACTACCCCTGGAACCTGGAGACTCTAGTGATATAGGCATAAGAGCTTATTAAGGTTCTGAAATGATCAGATATTTCTAACAGTGGTTAGTGTACTAGGGCTCTAGTTCTCAACTAAATTCTCAACTCTGTTATCCCATGAAAACTCATTTTCTCTTTGGCAGTTGAGTTTCCTTGTTTCTGAAATAAGGTCGTATCAACTTCCTGTCTTGTGTCTCAGTTTCCTCTCTGGTTTCTCTTTCCCCACTTTTGATTCATATCTGTTTTCTTATTCTACTGTCCTGGATCTGACCTTCCTCATCACTTAAAAGAGCCAAGATGCAGGTCTGAAGTCCTAGGGTCTGATTTACCTTCTTAATTTGTCAAATTATCCATTTTCATTTAATAATGTTCGCTGTTTTTTCCTCTAGGAAGCAGAAACCTATTCAAGATAGAAAAGGGGGAGAATACCATTTGTTCCATCCACACTCCTAAAATATTTTTGTAACTTTTAATTTTGCTATAGTTTCAAACTCACAGAAAAGCTGCAAGAATAGTACAAGGAGCTCTCAAGTAACCTTTACTCAGATTCACAAATTACCTATGGTTGCCCCATTTGCTCTGTCATTCTCTTGGTCTCTTCCTTGGTCTCTTTCTCTTCATATGCATGTTTTCTGAACCATTGGAAAGTAAGCTGTAGACAGTCCCCTTTTGCTGTTAAATAATTCATTGTGTATTGTCTAAAAATAAGGACATTCTCTTTTAGAACCACAGTACAATGATCAAAATCAAGACATGTAACACTGATACAGTAATATTATGTGGTCCAGAGTCCATAGTCAAATTTCATTCATCATTCCACTGATGTCTTCTTAGCTGTTTCTCAACCTCCCCTCCTTGCCCAAATCCAGGATCTAATCCCTGATCACACATTGCATTTAGTAGGTCAAGACATAAAGTTTGTAAATGTCCATGGTGCAAGGAAGAGAAATGTATGGAGGAAATACTGTCCTTTGTCGTTTGTTGTAAAATGCCAACTACATCATGAATTCTCAGTGATTGTATATCAGAGTCTGCAAACATGAAATTGGATTTAAAAATTATTAGAGTTGTTCTCCTACTCTCATTCTCATGGTCATCATTAGGGGCTGAAGATCACCTTCCTGTGAAATAGGTTATTTTAGCCTGGTCCACTGGGATGAATAGAAATCACTTATTCCTGTTTCCCTTTCTCTCTCCCCCACCTCAATTTTAACTTTTTCTTCTTCTGTGTTAAATAATTGTTAGTCATGTAAAGCATTTTTTGGAGAACAGTACAGTATGAGTAATTTCTAGTAAATGAAGAGGGAGTTTAATCAAAGGTTTGGTCCTCATGCTACTTAAAAGTAGAAATAATAAAAGGATTCTAGATCTCAAAAAATACTCTTGGATCTGGCTGTGATAGTTGTGGTTTATTCAGTTATTATTTGTATCATGATGAGAGAGACAAAGGCCATAAGAAAAATCAGCATTTCTGTTCCTAAATGGTATTACCTAGTTTATTTTATTCATAAGACTTAGCTCTCGGCTCAGCGGCGGCAAGATGGCGGCGCAACTGCAGGAGCGTGATGGTGGTTCGCAGCTGGCAGGGCCTGCGGCGGAGGCCGACCCCCTGAGCCGTTTCACGTGTCCCGTGTGCCTAGAGGTGTACGAGAAGCCGGTGCAGGTGCCCTGTGGACACGTCTTTTGCTCTGCATGCCTGCAGGAATGTCTGAAGCCGAAGAAGCCTGTCTGTGGGGTGTGTCGCAGCACTCTGGCACCTGGCCTCCGAGCCGTGGCGCTCGAGCGGCAGATTGAGAGCACAGAGACTTCTTGCCATGGCTGCCATAAAAATTTCTTCCTATCCAAGATCCGTGCGCATGTGGCTACCTGTTCCAAATACCAGAATTACATCATGGAAGGTGTGAAGGCCACCACCAAGGATGTGTCCCTTCAGCCAAGAAATGTCCCAAACCATTACACTTTTCCTTGTCCTTACTGTCCCGAGAAGAATTTTGATCAAGAAGGACTTGTAGAACACTGCAAGTTGTTCCATAGCACGGACACTAAATCTGTGGTTTGTCCGATATGTGCCTCGATGCCCTGGGGAGACCCTAACTACCGCAGCGCCAACTTCATAGAGCACATCCAGCGCCGGCACCAGTTTTCTTACGACACTTTCGTGGATTACAACGTGGATGAGGAGGACATGATGAACCAGGTGCTGCAGCGCTCCATCATCGACCAGTGAGCAGGCTCTGCTGGGGCTCGTGTTCCAGAGCTTCCATTACGTGTTCAGCGGGAAACGTGTGACTCCTCCACCTAAATGTACAATAGACCTGGAAGTGAGCCGTGGTATTAAGACAGGGTCACTTCCGACGGGGAACAGGTCCCCAGATCAGAGCCCTCCTTCCTTTGGGCTCTTCCCCTACTGTTTACCCTGCTTGTCACATGTCTGGTCTTGCTCCTCAGCCACGTCCTGCAGCTTCTGCCTCCTTTTTTGGAAGGGAACCCAGCTTCTCCACCTGTCCTTGTTTCACATTTGAGCCTCGTGTTCGATGTTGACCTCTCAGGTCCTCTGAGCCAGCCAGGACCTTTTCTGGGTCATGAATAGCACAGATGAGACAAGCGTCTCCTCTCCTTGTCCCCGGGGTGTGTGAGCTCTGGCAATAATGCATCTGATCAGTGATGGAGCTCCTTCTGTGCTGTGCAAGTTCCTGTTAGTTGGTCCTTGGCAGCACCTGCCAGAAGCTGGAGTTACCTCATGGGAAACATTTCACACGTCCTGTTGGCGTGAATGTTCTGGACTTAACATGGTCTGGTGCTGGAAGTTTTGCTTAGTGATATTTTCCTACCATTCCTGCACACCCTTAGGATTAACTGGTTCAATCTTAAATGCCTGCATGGTGCCTTTTTAGGATCAAGGTGTAACTGCATATTTTTAGTGAAAGTAAGTGTTTCTGGCTTAGGAAAGTTAAACTCCATTTATCCATAAGTGGGGAGGAGGGTCAGCTAAGTGAGGTGGGAGGGCCATAGCTTTTTGGTTCTGATTTTCAAACTAATGAAGTATTTTCCGGTGACTTGGTTATGTTTGCTTCTCTGTTGGGGAGCCTGCTTATGTTCCTGTCCTTGAAGCACAAAAAGGAGTCCTCAGATGAATAAGAAGTTTGGGGGCTCCAGTGGATGCTAGTTCTTTTATTTAGTAATTTAGATTAAACTGCGTGTTGCTTTTCTATCACGAATGGTTTCCTTATAAAACTGGCTTCAACACGTAAGTCAGCGTGTGAAGACCTGCCTTCTAAAGCGGAGGGGTTGGGGAGATCTGGTATCGCCGCCGCTGTCTCTGACAAGACACGCTGCTCAGAAGGCACAGCACACTTCCTGGGAGCAGTTGGTAAGGGAAGCTGTCCGCTGGAAACTCGCTTTGCTAATACCCCCGGAAGCCTGAGGTTCGACTGTTTCACGAATATTAATAAATACGAGGCTAAGGGCTGTCTGGTCTGTAGGAGCAGAGCTTCTGATCCACCAAAAGGCATCTGGGTTCAGGTTCATTTTTCCTCGTTAGGTCTCGTGTCTGAATATGGACATTGTTTCTGGTCAGTGGCTGAGGTTTCAGATGACAAGGGGCTCTGGGCCTGTGCACTGCGCTGTGGGCCTCGCACTACCTGCCAGCGAGAGCTGCACGTGCCCAGGGCCCAGCAAAGACGGGCCCTTTGGGGGCAAAGTAACATTTTCTAATGTGCTGTTGCTTGGGAGGGCCCCGATGTTATGGTCAGCTTCTTCACTGTAATTTCTGGAAGAAGTTCATCTCAGTCTAAGTTTAGAGGGAAATTTGACAAAACGTTCATTTGTGGGACCTGATGATGGTGGTCTCACTGGTGATACCAAGAAACTGAGTTCCTTGTATTAAGTGCACTTCATGTATTTCTAATAAGACGACTTTCCAGAAAGTGACATTTGTTATGTTCTGGCTCTTAAAAGGTGAAATATAAATAAATTTCATAATTTATCCAAAAAAAAAAAAAGACTTAGCTCTCGGCAATTTTTAGTGTTATCAAAAAGTCAAATTTCCATCAGAGTTTTATATAGCTATTTTAGGACTGAATATATTCAAAAAGCTGTGCTGTAGGCACTGAAGGCAATTATGAAAAGAACAATTTGTAGAATGTTTGAGAAATGGCAGTATAGTTGAAATAAACAGTGTTTCCTCCCTAACCCCTTTTCCCACCTGCCTATCTTGAAAGAAACTTGTCTTAATCAGAAGTGCATATCACTTGTTGAATTTAAAAAAAAAGAACTGTATCTGACATCATGATTTTCGTAAGCTGAGTTTTGTTTTTCTCTGCATCGTGAACTGCTGGGCTGGGGATTCTTAGAAATCTTTGAAGCTAGTTCTGTAATTAGTAGTTTCTATTAAGTGTTTGTTGATGAGGATAGGTATGATAGCACTTACCCTGAGGAACAGTTAAAAAAGAGACCAAATTATACGAGTAGAGGAAGCATTGGTGGTAAAAGTGCAGACTATATAGATTTTTGGTGAGGGGTGGGGTTGGGGAGGGATTGGGGAAGGTCTCCATTTGGCTATGGGTTGGAGTATGAGCAGTGTTGGGCAGAAGGAGCCCATTCATACAGTGGGAACATCATGTGCAAAGGCCCTGGGGTGGAAGAGGGCTTGGTGTGTCTGTGAAACTGTTCTGTTCTAGACCTGCATAGATTTATATGCTGATAATTACCCATTCATGGGGATGATTATTTGTTACTAATGAAGAAGTCATACAATTTTAGAGCTGGAAGGAACTTTAAAGAATAACCTTCAAGTCTTCCACTTGTGGAAACTGAAGATAAGGAAATGATTTGCTCCAGGTCACCCAGTAAGCTGGTTGCTAAGCCTGGACCAAAACTCAGATCAGCCTCTCTGATTGCACTGCCTTTGTTTTGGAAAAGATGAGTTTGGGTTGCCCAGGTAGGTGAGGGCACTTACACAGCTTAAATAATATAGTTGTTCACAGAATGGACTCCATCTAGTGACTATTCAGACCCCTTTGCTTGAAAATACTTGTCACTTTTTTGCCTTTGAAGCTTTGCTCTTGCTGTGCTTAACAGTTGTCCTTCTGTTCATCCAATTCCCATCTCAAGTCCTCTTTTTTTCTTTAAATTTGAAAAAATTTTATTTTTTTTAAAAATTGAAGTATAGATTTACAATGTTGTGTTAGTTTCTGGTGTATAGCAGAGTGATTCGGTAGTGTGTGTTTGTGTGTATATATGTATCCTTTTTCAAATTCGTTTTCATTATAGGTTATTATAAGATATTGAATATACTTCCCTGTGCTATACAGTGGGACCTTGTTGTTTATCTATTTTATGTAAAGTAGTGTGTATCTGTTAATCCCAAGCTGTTTCTGTTTTGTAAATAAGTTCATTTGTATCATTTTTTTAGATTCCATATAGAGGTGATATCATATGATGTTTGCTTTTCTCTGTCTGACTTACTCTTAAGTGAGAGACCTTGTTCACCTTCCCACCCCGCAGTTGTAAATGCCAGCCCCTTCAGAACTACTGTTAAAATTATATGTATTATTATTGTTATTGCCTCTTTAAAATCACCAACTACATAATCATCTCCTTGAAGGCAGAGGTTGTTGCCTCCTAATTTCAACATATCACACAATATCTTGTATCCATTGCCTGCTCAAAAAAGTTTTTGTTGGTAATAATTACAATAGTGATGATCAGTTAGTATTTCAAGTAAGCAAAAAGATCTTTAGAGACATTGTAATAGTTATTTCCCATGCAGTTTTGTTCTATTTTAGTTGTTGAGAAGATGGCTTATTTAAATTCAGAATCAAAACTGTGTTTTTATTTAGTATTTATTAGTATTAATCTCTCCCCCAAACTAAAATGTGGACATTATTGTAAACAGCCAGAGTATGAACTGTTAGAAGAAATCACATGGCTATTTGAGAAAGTGAAACTACATTGTGAGTTGTTTCTAAATCCATTTAGAACATGGTTTAGCCACTGGTTGATGCTGGTCAGGTACACTTAGAGAATCACCTATAGAAGGGCACTTAGAAACACCTGGGTTATTCAGTAATTCCATGACTCTCTTAAGAGAACTCCTGACGTTATTAGCCTTTGGGTTTTGTGAATATACTGTACTTCTGAGATAAATATTATCTCGTGATGGCTTGATGATTGCTATTTCAGATAATTAAAAACATTGTTATAGTCTTCTTACCAAAGCTCTTCATTTACCTTTTTTATTTTTAATCTTAGAGAACTGCCTATAATATTTGCATGATACCACATTGGTAAACACCTGAATTGAAAAATTGCACAAAATATGTGCAATATAGTTGTTAAATAAAATTAAATGAGTAAGTAAGAGACTTAAATGAAATCTCTAGTGATTTTTAATAGACTGCAAGAAAGGAGTCCCCACCCCCACCCCATCATCTTAGTTGTATGTGAAGACTTTTGGAAAAGTTCTGTCTTTATTCCAAGTAATCACACAGGTATAGCTGTTCCTTAATTTTATTTGCCACTGCAAAAAGTAACATGGATAGGTGCAATTCCCTGCTCATGAGATTGTAGCATGTGAATTTTTCTCCTTTTAGGGGAATATATATATGTAAAATATTAACATTTATTTCATCTATATATATTTCCTGGCAAAAGAGAGTCTATGCACTTATTTGTTATATGGGACTCAGCTCATTTGTTTTCATTCATTCATCATTTGTACAGAAAAGATTTAGTGAGTATGTACAGTATGGTAGGGATGGAGGAATTAAAAGATGAATGATTCTGGTTTTGTTAAACTTACAGTCTGATTAAGTTATACTTATGCCTTTCTGGATTCAAAATGGCAAACTTTCCTATACTGCATCCAGTCTGTTTTGAAGGGGACCTCTTGAGACCTGGAGTTATCCTTGTGTGCCACTGTTGTTTGCACTCACCCATGCTTTTCTGGATTACCTGGGAGTCTTAACTTTCCTGGCCCTTGGGTTTCCCTCTGTTCTTAGACTTTACATAGCATAGAGTTCGCAAAAGTACAGGGGTTTTGCACACATACTTGCAATGCTCTGTTCTCCATAGCATCTCCATAAAGTGTATCTGTAGATAACCAACACATTTGCCCACCATTTACTTCATGGGTGAAGACACTGGGGAACAAACAATCAAGTCAGGTGCCTTCTCTGAAGTGACATCCCATTTGACTAGCTGAACCAAGATGTCTTATCTTTCTGGCTAGCGTGCTGTTAAACCACACTGTGCTAGTTTAAGGAAGGGGGACTGCCTTAAACAGTGTGTTCACTGACCACCTCTATATATACATTTCCTTCCTCCTTCCATTCTTTAGCTTTATATATAAGACCTTAGAAAGGGTGTTCTTTTAGCACTTGTTGATTTGTGTTTGTTTTTTCCTCACTGCACCCCTGTGAGGTGGTGGGAATTCTATGCATTTCAGTAAATTAGAGTTGTACAGAAAAGAGACCCGCGGAAAGAACATATTACTGTGAATGCTTAGATGAAAGAAATTGAAAGGGTTAAACTGAAGTTGTAACTCTTAAAAACTTTAAAATGGGTTTGGTTAAATAGTTCATTTCATAAATACTTTAAATGATTCTTTGCAGAGAAAACTCACAGGTAACTTAATTAAAGATGAATTTATTCACATTCATAGTCTATCCCAACAAGTAGAGAACAATGTCACAGTTGAAGAGAATCCCTAAAATCTACTGCAGTAATTAGTTCAACACTTTTTAAAATAGTATAAGTAAGTTAAACACTTACTAAAATAGTAAAGTAAGCTGATTTTTAGGTTAACTCAGCTCTAACTAGGATTCATTACAGTACAATATCAAAAAAAGGGTAGAGACTTGAATTTTCTTGGAAAAACATGAGTAGCTTGATGCTGAAGATAAAATGTGTAATTCAGAACTTACTTTTTTAATATATATTTTTTAATTAATTAATTAATTTATTTATTGGCTGCATTGGGTCTCTATTGCTCCGCGCAGGCTTTCTGTAGTTGTGGCTAGTGGGAGCTACTCTTTATTGAGGTGTGCGGGCTTCTCATTGAGGTGGCTTCCCTTGTTGTGGAGCACGGGGTCTAGGCGCGTATGCTTCAGTAGTTGTGGCACAGGGGCTCAGTAGTTGTGTCTCGCGGGCTCTAGAGAGCAGGCTCAGTATTTGTGGCGCATGGCCTTAGTTGCTCCACGGCATGTGGGATCTTCCTGGACCAGGGCTCGAACCTGTGTCCCCTGCATTGGCAGGTGGATTCTTAACCACTGTGCCATCAGGGAAGCCCCAGAACTTGTTTTTAAACAGGGTCATTCTTTTATTTTCAGACGTCACACTTAATCACTTTCTAAGGATAGGTGTTATGACTAAAATATGTGTAGGAAACAAGACCAATTTCCATTGGATGAGATAATGTGTTTCTTGAGGTTCTAGAATGAGCTTACCAGCAGTTTTCTATTCCTTCTTCATTATAGGGAACTTCTGTTGTGGTCTGAGGTCCATCTCTGAGTTAATTGAATTCCTGTGAGTTAGAGAGTAGACTGTGGACTTTGGAGCCAGATCGTCTGGGTTCAAATCCTAAATTTATTACTTATTAGCTGTGTGACCTTGGTCAAATTACTTAATCTCTTTGTGCCTTATTTTCCTCATCTTTAAACTGGGGCAAATAATAGTACTTCCCTCACAGGTTTTTGTCCGGAGTAAATGGTTCCCTATATATGAAGTAGTTAGGACAGTTCCTGGCATACAGTAAGTGCCATTGTAAGTATCAATGGTTATTATTATAAGTAGCTTCCATTGTCATCCATTTTTGTCTTTTTTGTATAACGTGTTTCAGAGTTTCTGCTCTTGCATCTGGCTTTTCCCAGATATAGACATTTTTTGCAATAAGCATAACCATTTCATTCTCCTAGTAAGTCACTTATCACAGGTGATTCGTTCTTTAAATTGATCTTTGCTGCTTGTGGTCCAGTTACATTGTGGAGTTCTGGTTACTGGTGGAAATGCATACCTTGGGGTAGGGCTAGTTCTCATTCTTGGCACCTCTGAGCCTGTGTTGGTGGAACTCTCATTGGGTCTGCTCTGGATGTTTCTCTCTGGATGTTTGTCTGTGGGCATATGACAGGGTGCTGATTGTGATAAATGTGTGCTGTTCAGTTTTACATTTCGTAACATCAGAGGTGGATCTACTGGTAAGCTTTAGAGCCTTTCCATTCCGTAGCCCTTTCTAAGGCCCCTGGAAGGGCCCTAGCACGTTCACATTCATAATTTTGCACTGAAAAAAAGAGTCTTCTCCCCAAAGTGTGTAAGCCTCAGGCCACTCAAAACCTGGATCTGTCTCTGCAGAGCATGTGAGACTCTATTTGTTCTAGTATCTGATAATATCTACAAATTCTGCCAGTAAAATACCCCCAGGCATCTTCACTGTAAAACATCTAAAATATAAGCATATTTATAGTTTATGTTCTTAAAAGCTTTTTTTCTAGAACAAAGTAGTGTATCTACTTTAATCTGTCAAATTTATTTTCCTTTAATAAAAGTTTCAGCATTGTTGTTATTTTTTATTTATTAATTTAATTAATTATTTTATTTTATTTTATTTTTTGGCTGTGCTGGGTCTTCACTGTTTCACTCGAGCTTTCTCCCATTGCTGCGAGCGGGGGCTACTCTTCATTGTGGTGCACAGGCTTCTCATTTGCGGTAGCTTTTCTTGTTGCAGAGCAGGGGCTCTAGGTGCGCGGGCTTCACTAGTTGAAGCATGTGGGCTTCAGTAGTTGTGGCGCATGGGCTTAATTGCTCTGCCACGTGGGATCTTCCCAGACCAGGGATCAAACCTGTGTTCCCTGCATTGGCAGGCGGAATCCTAACCACTGCGCCACCAGGGAAGTCCTCAGTGTTGTTTTTAAAACTCCCATACTTTTCTTGTTAAATGTATTCCTGAGTATATTATGGTTGTAGTTACTCTTGTGAACAGGTGAATTTTCATTATATGTTGTAATTAGATATAGTTGATATATAATCAAGCTCTAGATTTTTATAAATCTATTTTGTAACCAACCAGTATACTATGCTGTTTCTAAGTATTATGTATTTTCTAAGTATTACAATTTTCTATTACCAACTTTGCTATAAAAGGGTTGTTTTCTATTAACTTTAACCCAAATTATGAGAAGAAAATAATTTTAAAAATATGAAGAAAAATAAAAGCATTTTAAATTCTAAATGGGAATACTCGAAAGGCCATGTGGAGGCCTGGGGGAGGGCATTCCAGCAGAGGAATCCAGGAATGTAAGACCCCAAGGGAGGCAGAAGCAGCAAAGAGGCTGAGGGGCTGAAGTGGAGTGGGATGGGGCATAGGGAGGATGTGGCTGGAGACCTGGGCAAGATCCTCCATGGATCATTTCGGACCATGGAAAAGACTTCGGATTTTTTTTTTAATTTTTATTAAAACAATTTTTAAAAAATGTGATACGAAGATTTTGGAGGGTTAGGAGTGGGGAGTGACAAAGTTTGGCTCTTACATTCATGCACGTTAAGATACTTGGGCACAGTAGAACATGAATTGGAAGTTAGAAGGTGTGAGGTTTAGTTCTGGTTCTGCTAGCCAGTGTGATCTTTTTTTTTTTAAACATCTTTATTGGAGTATAATTGCTTTACAATGGTGTGTTAGTTTCTGCTGTATAACAAAGTGAATCAGCTATACATATACATATATCCCCATATCTCCTCCCTCTTGCATCTCCCTCCCACCGTCTCTATCCCACCCCTCTAGGTGGTCACAAAGTACTGAGCTGATCTCCCTATGCTATGTGGCTGCTTCCCACTAGCTATCTATTTTACATTTAGTAGTGTATATATGTCCATGCCACTCTCTCACTTCGTCCCAGCTTACCCTTCCCCCTCCCTGTGTCCTCAAGTCCATTCTCTACGTCTGCATTTTTATTCCTGTCCTGCCCCTAGGTTCTTCTTAAACATTTTTTTTTTAGATTCCATATATATGTGTTAGCATAAGGTATTTGCTTTTCTCTTTCTGATTTACTTCACTTTGTATGACAGTCACTAGGTCCATCCATCTCACTACAAATAACTCAATTTCGTTTCTTTTTATGGCCGAGTAATATTCCATTGTATATATGTGCCACATCTTCTTTATCCATTCATCTGTCGATGAACACTTAGGTCGCTTCCATGTCCAGGCTACTGTAAATAGTGCTGCGATGAACATTGTGGTACATGACTCTTTTTGAATTATGGTTTCCTCAGGGTATATGCCCGGTACTGGTATTGCTGTCTCATATGGTAGTTCTGTTTTTAGTTTTTTAAGGAACCTCCATACTGTTGTCCATAGTGGCTATATCAATTTACTTTCCCACCAACAGTGCAGGAGGGTTCCCTTTTCTCCACACCCTCTCCAGCATTTATTGTTTGTAGATTTTTTGATGATGGCTATCTGACCGGTGTGAGGTGATACCTCATTGTGGTTTTGATTTGCATTTCTCTAATGATTAGTGATGTTGAGCATCCTTTCATGTTTGTTGGAAATCTGTATATCTTCTTTGGAGAAATGTCTAGTTAGGTCTTCTGCCCATTTTTGGATTGGGTTTCTTGTTTTTTTGATATTGAGCTACATGAGCTGCTTGTAAATTTTGGAGATTAATCCTTTGTTAGTTGCTTCATTTGCAAATATTTTCTCCCATTCTGAGGGTTGTCTTTTGGTCTTGTTTATGGTTTCCTTTGCTGTGCAAAAGCTTTTAAGTTTCATTAGGTCCCATTTGTTTATTTTTGTTTTTATTTCCATTTCTCTAGGAGGTGGGTCAAAAAGGATCTTGCTGTGATTTATGTCATAGAATGTTCTGCCTGTGTTTCCCTCTAAGAATTTTATAGTGTCTGGGCTTCCATTTAGATCTTTAAAACATTTTGAGTTTATTTTTGTGTATGGTGTTAGGGAGTGTTCTAATTTCATTCTTTTACATGTAGCTGTCCAGTTTTCCCAGCACCACTTATTGAAGAGGCTGTCTTTTCTCCATTGTATATTCTTGCCTCCTTTATGAAAAATAAGGTGACCATATGTGTGTGAGTTTATCTCTGGGCTTTCTATCCTGTTCCATTGATCTATATTTCTGTTTTTGTGCCAGTACCATACTGTCTTGATTACTGTAGCTTTGTAGTATAGCCTGAAGTCCAGGAGCCTGATTCCTCCAGCTCCATTTTTCCTTCTCAGGATTGCTTTGGCTATTCGGGGTCTTTTGTGTTTCCATACAAATTGAAATTTTTTGTTCTAGTTCTGTGAAAAATGCCATTGGTAGTTTGATAGGGATTGCATTGAATCTGTAGATTGCTTTGAGTAGTATAGTCATTTTCACAATGTTGATTCTTCCAATCCAAGAACATGGTATATCTCTCCATCTGTTGGTATCATCTTTAATTTTTTTCATCAGTGTCTTATAGTTTTCTGCATACAGGTCTTTTGTCTCCTTAGGTAGGTTTATTCCTAGGTATTTTATTGTCTTTGTTGCAGTGGTACATGGGAGTGTTTCCTTAATTTCTCTTTCAGATTTTTCATCATTAGTGTATAGCAATGTAATAGGAATGCAAGAGATTTCTGTGCATAATTTTGTATCCTGCTACTTTACCAGATTCATTGATTAGCTCTAGTAGTTTTCTGGTAGAGTCTTTAGGATTCTCTATGTATAGTATCATGTCATCTGCCAACAGTGACAGCTTTAACTTCTTCTTTTCTGATTTGGTTTCCTTTTATTTCTTCTTCTTCTCGGATTGCTGTGGCTAAAACTTCCAAAACTATGTTGAATAACAGTGGTGAGAATGGGCAACCTTGTCTTGTTCCTGATCTTAGTGGAAATAGTTTCAGTTTTTCACCATTGAGAACGACATTAGCTTTGGGTTTGTCATATATGGCCTTTGCTATGTTTAGGTAAGTTCCCTCTATGCCTACTTTCTGGAGGGTTTTTTATCATAATTGGGTGTTGAATTTTGTCAAAAGCTTTTCTACATCTATTGAGATGATCATATGGTTTTTATCCTTCAATTTGTTTATATGGTGTATCACACTGACAGATTTGCATGTATTGAAGAATCCTTGCATTCCTGGGATAAACTCCACTTGATCATGGTGTATGATCCTTTTAATGTGCTGTTGGATTCTGTTTGCTAGTTTTTGTTGAGGGTTTTTGCATCTATGTTCATCAGTGATATTGGCCTGTAGTTTTCTTTCTTTGTGACATCTTTGTCTGGTTTTGGTATCAGGGTGATGGTGGTTTCGTACAATGAGTCTGGGAGTGTCCCTCCCTCTGCTATATTTTGGAAGAGTTTGAGAAGGGTGGGTGTTAGCTCTTCTCTAAGTGTTTGATAGAATTCACGTATGAAGCCATCTGGTCCTCGCTTTTGTTTGTTGGAAGATTTTTAGTCACAATCTCAATTTCAGTGCTTGTGATTGGTCTGTTTATATTTTCTATTTCTTCCTTGTTCAGTCTCGGAAGATTGTGCTTTTCTAAGAGTTAGTCCATTTCTTCCAGGTTGTCCATTTTTTGGCATATAGTTGCTTGTAGTAATCTCATGATCCTTTGTATTTTTACAGTGTTGGTTGTTACTTCTCCTTTTACGTTTCTAATTCTATTGATTTGAGTCTTCTCCCTTTTTTTCTTGCTGAGTCTGGCTAATGTTTTATCAATTTTGTTTATCTTCTGAAACAACCAGCTTTTAGTTTTATTGATCTTTGCTATTGTTTTCTTCATTTCTTTTTCATTTATTTCTGATCTGATCTTTATGATTTCTTTCCTTCTGCTAACTTTGGGGGTCTTTTGTTCTTCTTTCTCTAATTGCTTTAGCTTGTGTTAGGTTGTTTATTCAAGATGTTTCTTGTTTCTTGAGGTAGGATTGTATTGCTATAAACTTCTCTCTTAGAACTGCTTTTGCTGCATCCCATAGGTTTTGGATTGTCGTATTTTCATTGTCATTTGTTTCTAGGTATTTTTTGATTTCCTCTTTGATTTCTTCAGGGATCTCTTGTTTATTAAGTAGTGTATTGTTTAGCCTCCGTGTATTTGTATTTCTTACAGATTTTTTCCTGTAATTGATATCTAGTCTCATAGCGTTGTGGTCAGAAAAGATACTTGATACGATTTCAATTTTCTTAAATTTACCAAGGGTTGATTTGTGACCCGATATATGATCTATGCTGGAGAATGTTTCATGAGCACTTGAGAAGGAAGTGTATTGTGTTGTTTTTGGATGGAATGTCCTATAAATATCAGTTAAGTCCATCTTGTTTAATGTATCATTTAAAGGTTGTGTTTCCTTATTTATTTTCATTTTGGATGATCTGTCCATTGGTGAAAGTGGGTGTTAAAGTCCCCTACTATGATTGTGTTACTGTTGATTTCCCCTTTTATGGCTGTTAGCTTTTGCCTTATGTATTGAAGTGCTCCTATGTTGGGTGCATAAATATTTACAATTGTTATATCTTCTTCTTGGATTAATCCCTTGGTCATTATGTAGTGTCCTTCTTTGTCTCTTGTAATAGTCTTTATTTTAAAGTCTATTTTGTCTGATATGAGAATTGCTACTCTAGCTTTCTTTTCATTTCCATTTGCATGGAATATCTTTTTCCATCCCCTCACTCTCACTCTGTATGTGTCCCTAGGTCTTAAATGGGTGTCCTGTAGACAGTATATATATGGGTTTTGTTTTTGTGCCCATTCAGCCAGTCTATGTCTTTTGGTTGGAGCATTTAGTCCATTTATATTTAAGGTAATTATTGATATGTATGTTCCTATTCCCATTTCCTTAATTGTTTTGGGTTCGTTATTGTAAGTATTTTCCTTCTGTTGTGTTTCTTGCCTAGAGAAGTTCCTTTAGCATTTGTTGTAAAGCTGGTTTGGTGGTGCTGAATTCTCTTCGCTTTTGCTTGTCTGTAAAAGTTTTAATTTCTCTGTCAAATCTGAATGAGATCCTTGCTGGGTAGAGTAATCTTGGTTGTAGGTTTTTCCCTTTCATCACCTTAAATATGTCTGGCCACTCCCTTCTGGCTTGCAGAGTTTCTGCTGAAGGATCAGCTGTTAACCTTATGGGGATTCCCTTGTATAACATACAAGGGAATTGTTGTATTTTCCCTTGCTGCTTTTAATATTTTTTCTTTGTATTTAATTTTTGATAGCTTGATTAATATGTGTCTTGACATGTCTCTCCATGGATTTATCCTGTATGGGACTCTCTGTGCTTCCTGGACTTGATTAACTATTTCCTTTCCCATATTAGGGAAGTTTTCAACTATAATCTCTTCACATATTTTCTCAATCCCTTTCTTTCTCTCTTCTTCCTCTGGGACTCCTATAATTCGAATGTTGGTGCGTTTAATGTTGTCCCAGAGGTCTCTGAGAATGTCCTCAATTCTTTTCATTCTTTTTTCTTTATTTTGCACTGTAGTAGTTATTTCCACTATTTTATCTTCTAGGTCATTTATCCGTTCTTCTGCCTCAGTTATTCCACTATTGATTCCTTCTAGAGAATTTTTAATTTTATTTATTGTGTTGTACATCATTGTTTGTTTGCTCTTTAGTTCTTCTAGGTCCTTGTTAAGTGTTTCTTGTATTTTCTCCATCCTATTTCCAAGATTTTGGATCATCTTTACTATCATTACTCTGAATTCTTTTTCAGGTAGACTGCCAATTCCTCTTCATTTGTTTGGTTTGGTGAGTTTTTACCTTGCTCTTTCATCTGCTGTGTATTTCTCTGTCTTCCCATTTCACTTAACTTACTGTGTTTGGTGTCTCCTTTTTGCAGGCCACAGGTTCGTAGTTCCCATTGTTTTGGGGGTAAGTCCCCAGTGGGTAAGGTTAGTTCAGTGGGTTGTGTAGGCTTCCTGGTGGTGAGGACTAGTGCCTGTGTTCTGGTGGATGAGGCTGGATCTTGTCTTTCTGGTGGGCAGGACCATGTCCAGTGGTAGGTTTTGGGGTGTCTGTGACCTTATTATGATTTTAGGCAGCCTCTTTGCTAACGGGTGGGTTTGTGCTCCTGTCTTTCTAGTTGTTTGGCAAAGGGTGTCCAGCACCGTATCTTGCTCGTCATTGAGTGGAGCTGGGTCTTAGCGCTGAGATGGAGATCTCTGGGAGAGCTTTCGCCATTTGATATTATGTGGAGCTGGGAGGTCTCTGGTGGACCAATGCCCTAAACTCAGCTCTCCCACCTCAGAGGCACAGTCCTGACACCCTGTCAGAGCACCAGGACTCTGTCAGCCACATGGCTCAGAAGAAAAGGGAGGAAAAAAAGAAAGAAAAAATAAAATAAAGTTATTAAAATAAAAAATAATTATTAAAAATTTTAAAAAGTAATAAAAGAAGAAAGAAAGAAGAGTGCAACCAAACCAAAAAAAAAAAATCCACCAATGATAACAAGCACTAAAAAGGATACTAAAAAAAAAAACGGACAGAGAGAACCCTAAGACAAACTGTAAAAGGGAAACTATAAAGACAAAATCACACAAAGAAGCATATACATACACACTCACAAAAAGAGAAAAGGGAAAAAAATACATGTATCGTTGCTCCCAAAGTCCACTGCCTCAATTTTGGGATGATTCGTTGTCTATTCATGCATTCCAGAGATGCAGGGTACATCAAGTTGATTGTGGAGATTTAATCCATTGCTCCTGAGGCTGCTGGGAGAGACTTCCCTTTCTTTGTTCACACAGCTCCTGGGGTTCAGCTTTGGATGTGGCCCCGTCTCTGCGTGTAGGTCACCTGAGGGCATCTTTTCCCTCCTCAGACAGGACAGGGTTAAAGGAACAGCTGATTATGGGGGCTCTGGCTCACTCAGGCCGGAAGGAGGGAGCGGTACGGATGTGGGGCAAGCCTGCGGTGGCAGAGGCCGGTGTGACGTTGCACTAGCCTGATGCGAGCCATGTGTTCTCCCAGAGAAGTTGTCCCTGGATCATGGGACCCTGGCCATGGCGGGCTTCACAGGCTCCTGGGAAGGGAGGTGTGGATAGTGACCTGTGCTTGCACACAGGCTTCTTGGTGGCTGCAGCAGGAGCCTTTGCGTTTCATGCCCGTCTCTGGTGTCTGCGCTGATCGCCGCAGCTTGCGCCCATCTCTGGAGCTTGTTTAGCCGGTGCTCTGAATCGCCTCTGCTCCCGCACCCTGAAACAGTGGTCTCTTGCCTCTTAGGCAGGTCCAGACATTTTCCCGGACTCCCTCCCGGCTGGGTGTGGTGCACTAGCCCCCTTCAGGCTGTGTTCATGCAGCCAACCCCAGTCCTCTCCCTGGGATCTGACCTCCAAAGCCCGAGCCTCAGCTCCCAGCCCGCACCAGCCCCGGTGGGTGAGCGGACAAGCCTCTCGGGCTGGTGAGTGCTGTTCAGCACCGATCCTCTGTGAGGGAATCTCTCCGCTTTGCTCTTCGCATCTCTGTTGCTGCGCTCTCCTCCATGGCTCCGAAGCTTCCCCCCTCCGCCACCCGCAGTCTCCACCAGTGAAGGGGCTTCCTAGTGTGTAGAAACTTTTCCTCCTTCACAGCTCCCTCCCAGAGGTGCAGGTCCCGTCCCTATTCTTTAGTCTCTGTTTTTTCTTTTTTCTTTTGCCCTACCCAGGTACGTGGGGAGTTTCTAGACTTTTGGCAAGTCTGAGGTCTTCTGCCAGCGTTCAGTAGGTGTTCTGTAGGAGTTGTTCCACATGTAGATGTATTTCTGATGTATTTGTGGGGGTGAAGGTGATCTCCACGTCTTACTCCTCTGCCACCTTGAAGGTCTCCCCCAGTGTGATCTTGAGGAGGTCAGTTTTCCAGTTTCTACCCTAAAATGAGGAAATTGGATTATGTGATCAATAGAATCCCTTTCACGGCTAAATATGATTCTAAAGTCTTCAAATAATTATAAACATTCAACACGTATTGGCAGTGGTTGTTGGCTGTGCGGAATAGGAGACCTCCCCCCCACTCCACCTCCCCCACCTTCTGCTCAGTCCTGAGCTTCACCTCTGTCTCTGGGCAGCCAGGTTCTTGTGTGTGTGTAGTGGTGTTACAGTGTTTTTTTCAACATGCATTTTCCTGATTACTGAAGAGGATGAGCACGTCTACCTATTTTCATTGTCTATTGGCATTTACTCTCTGTTGAGGACCCATTTAGATATTTTTCCTCCATTGTTTTTTTAAATTAAATTAAATTAAATTTTATTTTTGGCTGCATTGAGTCTTCGTTGCTGTGCACAGGCTTTCTCTAGTTGCAGCGAGCGGGGCTCCTCTTTGTTGTGGTGCATGGTCTTCTCATTGCGATGGCTTCTCTTGTTTTGGAGCACGGGCTCTAGGCGCGTGAGCTTCAATAGTTGTAGCACATGGGCTCAGTAGTTGTGGCTCATGGACTTTATAGAGCGCAGGCTCAGTGGTCGTGGCACACAGGCTTAGTTGGTCCGCGGCATGTGGGATCTTCCCAGATCAGGGCTTGAACCCGTGTCCCCTGCATTGGCAGGTGGATTCTTAACCACTGCGCCACCAGGGAAGCCCCCTCCTTTTTTAAAAATTAGGTTTTCTTCCTTTTAAAATTTATTTCTAAAAGATATAAAATATATATTCTGAATCAAGCCCATTATCTGTATATGATTTGCAAATACTTGTTTGTACTCTGTGGCTTGCCTTAACTCTCTTAATGATATCTTTTTTCTTACTGTGGTAAATACACATAAAATAAAAGTTACCATTGTAACCATTTTAAAGTGTACAATTAAGTGGCATTACATATATTAATAATGTGCAAAAACCACACTGTTTAATTCCAGAACTTTTTTTATTACTCTAAACAGAAACTGAGAATGTTCCGTGTGCTCTGGAGGAGAATGCGTATTCTGTTGCTTTTTGGATGGAATGTTTTGTATATATCTGTTAAGTACATCTTGTATAAAGTATCATTTAAGGCAGATTGTTCCTTATTGATTTTCTGTCTTGATGATCTATCCATTGATGTAAGTGGGGTGTTAAAGTCCCCTACTGTTATTGCCTTGTTCTCCTTTTAAGTTGGTTAATATTTGCTTTATATTTTTAGGTCCTCCTATGTTGGGTGCATAACTGTTTATGATTCTTCATCTCTTATACCAATCTTTATTTTAAAGTCTATTTTGTATGATACAAGTAAAGCTTCCCAAGTTTTCCTTTGGTTTCCATTTGCATGGAATACCTTTTTCAATCTGTTCACTTTCAGTCTGTCTGTATCCTTACATCTAAAGTGAGTCTCCTGTAGGCAGCATATATTGGGTTGGCCAAAAAGTTCTTTTGGGTTTTTCTGTAACATCTTACAGAAAAACCCAAAAGAACTTTTTGGCCAACCCAATAGATGGGTCTTTTTAAAAAATCCATTCAACCACTGTATGTCTTTTGATTGGTGAATTTAGTCCATTTACATTTAAAGTAATTATTGATAGGTATGTACTTATTGTCATTTTGTTAATTGTTTTCTGGTTGTTTTTTTAAGTTCCTCTGTGTTCCTTTCTTCTCTTGCTCTCTTCCTTTATGATTTTATGACTTTCTTTAGTGGTATGCCTAGATTCCTTTCTCATTATCTTCTGTGTATTTATTATAGGTTTTTGGTTTGTGGTTACCATGAGGCTTACATATAACAACTTATATCTATAACACTGTATTTTAAGTTAATAACAACTTAAGTTTAATTGTTTTCTAAAGCTGAAGGTTTTTACTCTCTACCCCCAGACTTTTTGTTTGTTGATATTACATTTTACATCTTTTTATCTTGTGTACCCCTTAACTAGTAATTGCAGTCATAGTTATTTTTACTACTTTTGTCTTTTAACCTTCATACTAACTTTATAAGTGATTAATCCACTACCTTTACTATATATTTACCTCTCCCATGAGATTTATTCTTTCGAATATTTTCTTGTTGCTCATTAGTGCCCTTTCTTTCAGCTTAAAGAAATCCCTGTAGAATTCTTATACATCTGATTTAGTGGTGGTGACTCCTTTAGCTTTTGTTTGTCTGGAAAACTCTTTATCTCTCCTTCAATTCTGAATAACTCTGTTGGGTGAAGTATTCTTGGTTGGAAGTATTTTTCTTTAAGCACTTTGGCTATATTGTGTCACTCCCTTGGGGGCTGCAAAGTTTCTACTGAAAAATCTGCTGATAGTCTTATGAGGGTTCTCTTGTACATAACAAGTTGCTTTCCTCTTGTTGCTTTTGAGATTCTTTCCTTGTCTTTAACTTTTAACATTTTAATTATAGTGTGCCTTGGTGTAGGTCTCTGAATTCATCTTATTTGGAACTCTGAACTTTCTGGATCTGGATGTCTGTTTCCTTCCCCAGGTTAGGGAAGTTTTTAGCCAGTATTTCTTCAAATATGATTTCTGCCCCTTTTTTTCTCTCTTTTCCTTCTGGGAGCCATATAATGTGAATGTTAGACTGTCTGCTGTTGTTCCATTCATCCTTAAGTTATCATCACATTTTTTCCTTTGTTTTTTTTTTGTTTTGCTGCTCTAGGTGAGTTTCACTATTTTGCCTTTGAGTTGACTAATTCTTTCTTCTGCTTCATCTAATTTGCTGTTGAATCCCTTTAGTGTAATTTTCAGTTCAGTTATTGTATTCTTTAGCTCTATGATATCTATTTGGTACTTTCATATATTTTCCATCTCTTTGTTGAAGTTCACACTGTATTCATCCATTCTTCTCATCAATTTGGTGAACATCTTTATCACTGTTACTTTGAACTCTTTATCAAGTAAATTACTTATCTCCATTTCATTAAGGTTACTTTTTCTGAGATTTTATCTTATTCGTTCATTTGCAACATATTCCTATGTTTCTTCATTTTGCTTGACTCTCTGTATGGATTTCTGTGTAGTAGCTAAAACAACTACCTCTTCCAGTCTTGAAAGAGTGGCCTCGTGTAGGAGATGAACCTTGTCATTCAACTTTGCCCCAGCTCTTGGTTGTTTCTCAAACCTTTGTGCTTGTCCAAGCAGCCTATTATATTTTCAGTAGTGCCAGTATTTGAGGATATGCTGAGACCTGTCAGTGTCCCAAAGGGGAGGATATTCAGCACTTAGATTCAGGCTAATTGGAAGCCAGACTCACAGGTAACAGGTTTTAAAACTATGCAAATATATACAGTTCTATGGGACTACAAGTGTAAGACCTGCTGGCCATCAGAGCCAGGTGAACTGAAGGTGTCCCCTGGGTTGCAGTTGCAAAAATTGGGGCTCCAGATGAGTATTTAAGCTATTTTCTGGAGGAAGCCTTTTTCTGGGATAGATCCTCTGTTAGGCCACAAAACAAGTCTTAATAAATTGAAGACGAATGAAATCATATCAAGCATCTTTTCTGATCACAATAGTGTGAACCTAGAAAACAGTTACACAAAGAAAGCTGGAAAATTCACAAATATGTGGAGATTAAACAACATGCTACTGAGCAACCAGTGGGTCAAAAAAGAAATCAAAAGAGAAATTGAAAAATATATTGAGACAAATGAAAATGGAAATGTAATATACCAAAATTTATGGAATACAAAAGCAAAAGCAAAAGCAGTTCTAAGAAGGAAGTTCAGCAATAAATGCCTACCTCAATAAGCAAAGAAAGCCTGAAATAAATAACCTTATTTTATACCTCTAGGAACTAGAAAAAGAAGAACAAATAAAGCCCAAAGTTAGTAGAAGGAAGGAAATAAAGATTTGAGCAAAAATAAATGAAATAGAGACTAAAAAGATAATAGGAAAGATTGATGCAATTAAAGCCAGATCTTTGAAATCCGCCTGCCAATGCAGGGGACATGGGTTCGAGCCCTGGCCTGGGAAGATCCCACATGCTGCAGAGCAACCAAGCCCACATGCCACAACTACTGAGGCCCGCGTGCCTAGAGCCCATGCTCCACAATAAGAGAAGCCACTGCAGTGAGAAGCCCGCGCACCGCAACTAAGAGTAGCCCCCACTTGCCGCAACCAGAGAAAGCCCCACACAGCAACGAAGACCCAATGCAGCCAAAAATTTAAAAAAAAAGTATATAAAAAAATATATGTAATCAAAATTGACAAAACCTTAGTTAGACTCATCAAGGAAAGAAGAGAGAGATCTTACAACTGATACCACAGAAATACATAGAAACATAGAGACTACTACAAACAATTACAGACCAACAAATTGGACAGCCTAGAAAAAATGGATAAATTCCTAGAAACATATACCCTACCAAGACTGAATTATGAAGAAATAGAAAACCTGAGCAGATTATTAAGAAAGAGATTGAATCACTAATCACATACCTCCCAACAAACAAAAATCGAGGACCAGATGGCTTCACTGGAAAATTCTACCAAACATTAATAGAAGAATTAATGCTAAACCTTCTCAAACTCTTCCAAAAAATAAAAGAGGAAGGAATTCTTCCAAACTAATTTTACAAGGCCAGCATTACCCCAATATCAAAACCAGACAAGGATGTCACAAGAAAAGAAAATTACAGGCCAATGTCCCTGGTAACTACAGAGGCAAAAATCCTTAGGCTGTAAGCTCATTGACATAGGTCTTGGTGATGATTTTTTAAATCTGACACCAAAAGAAAAGGCAACAGAAGCAAAAATAAACAAATGGGTCTTCATCAAACCAAAAGGCTTCTGTATAGCAGGACTTCCCTGGTGGTCCAATGGTTAAGAGTCCACCTTCCAGTGCAGGAGACGTGGGTTCCATCCCCGGTCAGGGAACTAAGGTCCCACATGCTGTGGGGCAACTAAACCCGCGTGTCACAGCTACTGAGCCCACACGCTCTAGAACCTGCATGCTCTGGAGCCTGTGCACCACAGCTAGAGAGCCCGAGTGCTGCAACTACTGAGCCAGCATGCCGCAACTAGAGGAGCCCTTGCACCACAATGAAGAACCCATGCACTGCAATGAAGAGCCCACATGCTGCAATGAAAGATCCCATGTGCCACAACTAAAACCCAGTGCAGCCAAATAAATAAATATATATATATATTAAAAAGTACCTGTTACTTAGAAAAAAACCCAAAAAGCTTCTGTATAGCAAAGGAAATCATCAACATAATGAAAAGGCAACATACTAAATGGGAGAAAATATTTGCAAATCATATATCCAATAAGGAGTTAATATCCAAAATATATAAAGAACTCATATAACTCAATAGCAAAAAAAAGAAAAATCCGGTTAAAAAATGGGCAGAAGGTCTGAATAGACATTTTTCCAAAGAAGACATACAGATGGCCAACTGGTACATGAAAAGGCATTCAGCATCACTAATCATCAGAGACATGCAAATCAAAACTGCGATGAGATATCTCACACCTGTCTGAAAGGCTCTTAAAAAAGACAAGAAATAATAAGTATTGGTGAGGGTGTGGAGAAAAGGGAACCCTTGTGCACTGTTAGTGGGAATGTAAATTGGTGCAGCAAGTATAGAAAACTATATGGAGGTTCCTCAAAAAATTAAAAATAGAGTTACCAAATGATCCAACAATTCCACTTACGGATATTTATCTGAAGAAAGTGAAAACACTAACTCGAAAAGATGACCACCCCTCAAGGTTCATTGCAGCATTATTTACAGTAGCCAAGATATAGAAGCAACCTAAATGTCCATAAATGACTGAATGGATAAAGAAATTGTGATACACACAGAGACAGACAGACAGACAGACAGACACACACACACACACACACACACACACACACACACACACACACACACACTGGAATATTACTCAGCCATAAAAAAGAAATCTTGCCATTTGCAACAACATAGATAGACCTCAAAGGCATTGCTAAGTGAAAGCCAGAGAAAGACATATAGAGTGATTTTTTAAATATGTGGAATCAAAAAATAAAAGTAAATAAAACAAGTTTATAGATATGGGGAACAGATTGGTGGTTGCTGGAGGTAGGGGTGGAGGGTGGGAGAAATGGGTGCAGAGGTATTTAAATATTTAAAAAATAATAACATAAACTGATAGGGGCAAAAAAAAGGAATTACAATAAAACTTAGGATACATAGTTTCCCTTATTTTACATAAAAAAGTAAATCCATTAAGGCATTTTTTGAAAGTACAAGTGAGCTGCTTTCCATACATTCTGAGATAACCCATTGGTTCCTAAACTGCAATTAAATTTTTTTGGTACTAAGATTCATAAACATTATACAAAAGAAGCCTAAATGAAGTTGACTTAGTATGTCAACTTGTAGCGTTCATTTCCTCTATGAGGACACTGACATACCACTAGAAATATTTTTTGTTTTGTTTTTATTTACAAGGAAGTTTAATTACATTCTTTGCTAATAGTTTCTAGTCTATGAATTTAAATTAACTACAGATAACATCCTGCACTTCTACCTCTAACTTTTGATAGTCTCTAAGACTGTCAAATATAAGAATGGGGAGTCAGTAAACCCAAGGTCTAGTGTTTATTTGGTCTGTAGAAACAGGGAGTCACATAATTACTCTGAACTTCAACGATCTTATGCGTAAAAAGGTGAGGCTGGGGTGGGGGGAGTAGCATCTGCCTTACCTATTTCATACAGTTGTGAACATCTACTTAAAAACTGGTATTGAAAACAATTTGCATCTTTAAAAAAATTAGCTATCATTATTATTATGATTCTGAATTGATTGTCATTATAAGTCATCTGAAAAGTCATAAGATATAATATATTAGGTCATATAAATCCAGATGGCACAAAATTACGTAATTAACATCTGAAAAGCTGCATATAGTTTTGGTCATTCCTCAAGACAAAAAAACTGGAAACTAGCTGGAAACTATCAAGATGGGTCATTAAAATGTTCAGCGGGAAGGACTTCCAGTGTAGACTAAACATTATAGAACCCTAAAGACTGATACAAGGAAAGCCAAGAAAGGAGAGCAATGGATCTTTAAAACAAACAAACAAACAATAGAATCCTAAAGACTGATACAAGGAAAGCCAAGAAAGGAAAGCAATGGGTCTTTGAAACAAACAAACAAATGAACAAAGGAACAACCCTTGTGCTCATTAAGCAGTCAGTCCCCATTCCCCCCTCCTCCCAGCCCCTGGCAACCACTAATTTGCTTCCTGTCTCCATGGATTTGCCTGTTCTGGATATTCCATATAAACAGAATCATACACTATGTTACCTTTTTTTTGTATATCGCCTTCATTTAGCATAATGTTTTCAAGGTTCATTCATGTTGTAGTGTGTATCACTACCTCATTCCTTTAAAATTTTTTTATTTTAATACAATTTTTAAAGGTTACTTTCCATTTACAGTTATTGCAAAATATTGGCTATATTCCCTGTGTTGTACATCCTTAAGCCTATCTTACATCCAGTAGTTTGTACCTCCCACTTCCCCACCCCATACTACCCCTCCCCGTCTTGTCACTGGTAACCACTAGTTTGTTCTCTGTATCTGTGAGTCTGATTCTTTTATGTTATATCCACTAGTTTGTTGTATTTTTTAGTTTCCACATATAAGTGATACCATACTGTCTTTATTTTTCTCTGTCTGACTTAATTTCACTTAGCATAATGCCATACAAATCTAACCATGTAGCTGCAAATGGCAAAATTTCATTCTTTTTATGTCTGAATAGTATTCCATTTTATATATAGACCACATCTTCTTTATCCATTCATCTGTTGATGGATACTTAGGTTGTTTCCATGTCTTGGCTATTGTAAATACTGCTGCTATGTGCATGTATCTTTTCGAATTAGTGTTTGAGTTGTTTTTTTTTCAGATATATACCCAGGCCTCGTTCCTTTTTAGAACTACTATAATGTTACATTATAAGGGTATACCACATTTTGTTTATTCAGTTCTCTGTTGATGGCTTTTTGGGTAGTTTCCACCTTCTGGCTATTTTGAATGGAGCTGCTGTGAATATCCAAGTACAAGTTTTTGTGTAGACATATGTTTTCATTTTTCTTGCTGGGTCATTGGGTAACTATGTTTAACGTTTTGAGGGACTGCTAGACTGTTTTCCAAAGGGGCTGTGACATTTTACATTCCTACCAGGAGTGATTGAGGGTTCCAGTTTCTCCACATCCTCCTTAAGACACTTGTTAAAATCTCTCTTGTTGATTGAAGTCCTCCTAGTTGGTGTGAAGTGGCATCTTATTGTGGTTTTGATTTGCATTTCCCTTATGGCTAATAATGTTGAGCATCTTTTCATGTAACCTATTGCTTTTTTTTTTTTTTTTTTTTTTTTGTGGTACGCGGGCCTCTCACTGTTGTGGGCTCTCCCGTTGCGGAGCACAGGCTATGGACGCGCAGGCGCAGCGGCCATGGCTCACGGGCCCAGCCGCTCCGCGGCATGTGGGATCTCCCCGGACCGGGGCACGAACCCGTGTGCCCTGCATCGGCAGGCAGACTCTCAACCACTGCACCACCAGGGAAGCCCAGCCTATTGCTTTTTAAAATGCATATATGCTTGCCTCCTTTGGTTAGGCAATAAAGCTTGTCTGGCAGGAACTTCATTTTTACTTGATTTTTTAATGAAGGGGACAGTGGTGTGATAGTAAATGTTTCGCAACTGGGGGTCAAGGGGGAAGCCCATATTTTTAGTGTTTGCTACTTTCCATGGTTTACGCACTCCTACTGTGGCAGATTTCCAGCCACCAACATGACACTGAAAGTGGAGCACAGAAATGGTGTGCACAGTAGGCTCTCATGAGCTGGCACAAGCTGACTCCAGCACATTAGTGGAGGGAGGAGTGGATGAAGTGAAACTCATTGGGGCTGCCTGGTGTGTACAGGCTGGGCCCTGCACATCCGTAGGGGTGCCATTCACATGTTAGTCTAAAGAGAAAAGCATATAATGTTCATTGAATGTCTACCACATACTTAATCTTCACAACAGCCTTCTGAGGCAGGTTTTACTATCTTACTTTCAGAGAAATCCAAGGCTTAGGGAACTTTATTAACTACCTCAGTGATTCACAGCTAATAAGTGTCATCATTGGGGTTTAAGTCAGGTCTTTCTTACTTCAAAGTTCATTTCAGTTACCAACTGTTTTGGAGAGATGGAGGGATCTCTAAGGCCACCCCCCCAGGTTTTTGTTTTTGTTTTTGTTTTTTGTGGTACACGGGCCTCTCACTGTTGTGGCCTCTCCCATTGCAGAGCACAGGCTCTGGACGCGCAGGCTCAGCGGCCATGGCTCATGGGCCCAGCCGCTCCGCGGCATGTGGGATCTTCCCAGACCGGGGCACGAACCCGAGTCCCCTGCATCGGCAGGCGGACTCTCAACCACTGTGCCACCAGGGAAGCCCCAACCCCCTAGGTTTGACTAATTGCTGGGGGGGACTCATTGGACTCAGCATATTACTGTACTCATGACTCATTTATTACAGCAAAAGGATACAAAGTAAAATCAGCAAGGGGAAAAGGCACATGAGGTGAAATCCTGAGGAAACCAGGCATGAGCTTTCAAGAGTCCTTTCTCAGCGGAGTCACTTTGAATGTGCTTAAACCTCCAGCAGTGAGTTGACAACACATGTGAAATATTGCCTACCAGGAAGCTCATTAGAGACTCATTAGGGGACTGGTTGATTAAATAGGCACCCTTTGCCTAGCATGAACCAAAATTCCGGACTCCAGAAGGAAGAGCAGGTGTTCAGCATAAATCAAATTGTCTGTACAAACAGTTTAGGCCCAGTGAGCAATTCTTATCAGTGCTGGGAATGATGGGACCTTCCCAAAGTCAGAGTTCCTAGATGCCAGCCCAGGCCAACTGCAGAACCGGCAAGTAGGCCTTTCTAAGAGTAGCAGTCTCGAGCCTGCTGTGTTAACTCTTTTCTGTATGCTAACCAAATGCAAAAATAGGAAAGAGGGCTTCCCTGGTGGCGCAGTAGTTGAGAGTCCGCCTGCCGATGCAGGGGACACGGGTACGTGCCCTGGTCCGGGATGATCCCACATGCCGTGGAGCAGCTGGGCCCGTGAGCCATGGTCGCCGAGCCTGCGCGTCCGGAGCTTGTGCTCCGCAACGGGAGAGGCCACAGCAGTGAGAGGCCCACGTACCGCAAAAAAAAAAAAAGGAAAGAAAGTTGAGAAAGGGCAGAGACCATGTCTGCTTATCAGTACATCCCCCTTCCCTTCCCAGCGCCTGCATCAAAGTTGATATGAGCTGGGTTTCTAATAATGGTGCACTGAGTTGTGCAAATCCTCAATGATACTCAGCCCGTGTGTGCGTGTGTGTGTGTGTGTGCCGTCTGTAAGGCCTCTGTGCTGGAAGGGCTCTCTGGGTTCAGCCAGAACCTCCAAATCATGATTAATTATAACTGCTTAGCCCAGACATCTCTGTGTAGCTTCACAACCCCAACTCTGACTTCTCAGTGACTATTGTGAAGGCCTTCATTTGAAGTACTGAGGTCTGCTATTTGTATCTCCAGTGGAAATATTGGTTCTTTTGTTCCAGTGCCCCAGACATCTTGCCTCAGACTCACTTTTACTTCTGTGAACTTTGACTAAAAGTGGAACAGTTTCCTCCACCTGACTTCCTCTGTGTCATGGTTACATGTTGGGGTCACACCTTCTTTTGTTCTTATGGGCACAGACTGACTGAATTGTCTGCACTGTGTCCAGTTGTTATAAGCACATTCACGGGGCGGGGGGTGGCGGGGGCTTTGCTCTAGAAGAACAGTACTGGAAGAGAGCAGACCAGGCTGACTAAAACCCGGTTCCTTTCATTCTGAGTCACCAGACAGACCAGTCAAAGAAAGAAAACAACTTACCTTTCTTTGGCCATTTCCCTCAGCTCTCAGGTGAAGTAGTTATTATCCTGCCTATGGCTTTACATCATTATTTTTCCACTAATTAATGTTATGGCTGGAAATATTCTTTTTTGGAGTTAAGAAAAGCAAGCTTTCTAACTAAAACAAGAAGCACTGATTCTGATGTTAGATGGCCAGTGTTCCAGTCCCAGGCTCTGTGACTCAGTAGCTCATATGAAGCTGGACAAGTGAACTTAAAGGCTCTGTGCCACAGTTTCCTCATCTGTGAAATGGGGACAATAATAATTACTGCCTCACAGGGTTGTTGTGGGGATCAGTTGAGAGAACGCCTCTACAACATGCACTAAATTAGTTTAATACACAATCTGCCATATAGTGAGCCTTGAAGAAAAGTTAGTAACCTTGCTCTTAGTGTTAACCCTCGGTATAGAGAAATCCTTCTTTTTTCTTTTTTCTTTTTGCGGTACGAGGACCTCTCACCGTTGTGGCCTCCCCCGTTGAGGAGCACAGGCTCCGGACGCGCAGGCTCGGTGGCCATGGCTCACGGGACCAGCCGCTCCGCGGCATGTGGGATCCTCCCGGACCGGAGCACGAACCCGCGTCCCCTGCATCGGCAGGCGGACTCTCAACCACTGCGCCACCAGGGAAGCCCCAGAAATCCTTCTTTTTGACTGCTCTTGTTGCTCTGAGTCAATTAAATTCCTGACCTTCTACCCCACACTCCTTTAAAACTTTATTTAACTGACAGCAGAAAATTTAGGATAATTGTTTGAAAGGAGTTCCAGTGTGGTGGATGAAGCCTGCCTCCCTTCAAACAAGCCATGGTGGGCTGGAGCCAGGCAGCCTGGGGTCCACCTATGACTCTGGCTGTGAGAGGAGGAACACCTACTGGGCTCTTGATTCTTGGGGTGTCGGGGGAAGGGGATGATTCCGCCTCTCCCATCTGCCCAGAATGTAGCCCCTCCAAAGTCTCTCTCCAGTCTCGGAGCTGGCTCCCACTGCACCAGACTCTCAGAACATTCTGCTTCTCCTGTTCCTTGCTCCTCTCTCCTTATCCTCCGCCTGGCCCGTCTTTGTCTGTTAGACCCTGCTTCCATGTTATTACGATGCCATATGGCAGTGATCTCCCTGCCTCTTTGATGGCCCCTCACCCTTCTGGTTCATATAATGAGTAATGGCGTTTATCTCCTGGGGTGAACTCCACGGTTTTCCTGCTTCCTTTCTGGCTACTGGTTCTTGTCTCCTTCAAGAGTCAGTGTTCCTCAAGGTTCTGTTCTCAGGCCGCTTTTCTCACTCTGCACTTGCCTTAGGAGACATCATCCATTCCAGTGGTTTTGAGTTGGCATCTATGTGCGAATGACGTCTCCACTATGTTTCCCAGCCTGGTGTCTATTCTGAGGCCTCAGAGTTTCCATAGGCATCTCAAATTCAGAATGTCTGAGAAGAAACTCAGGATGTCCCTACCATCTCTACCTCAGTAATTGTACCGTGGTCTACCCAGCTGCTTGTGCCGGATACCTGGAAGCCAGTCTGACCTTACCCCTCTCCTTCACCCTCTCTCATGTCTGGACTCTCAACAGATTTTGTTGATTCTGTCTTCTAAATATAATCTCAGTCCTGCCACTTTTTCCCATCTCTACCACCACCATGATCCAAACCACCCCTGCCTCTTCTTGGATGAATATAGTAGCCTCTGTATCAGTTAGGATGGAGTTAAGCTATATATCACACACACCCCCTAAATAATATAGTACAATAGCTTAAATAAAATAGAATTTTTTTTTTCTCTGTCAAGGTGGAAAAAAGACAAAGACTGGAGGCAGGCTGTCTTAAACTGGTATGGTAGATCCAACCCAGGGATCTTGGAGCCTGTCTTTCCCTTCTATCATCCTAGCTTATATTTTTTATTTTGGCCCAAGATTTTTGCTGGTGCTGCAGCCATCTTTTGTGAATTGCAGGTTGGAAGAAGGAAGAAAGAAAAGCAAGAAGGTACTTCTCCCACCTGAGTCGATTTCCCTTAACAGCCTTCCCTTACGTTCCATACAGACTTCTGCCTGTATTTCATTGACTAGAACTTGGCCACATGGCCATACTTTGCTGCAAAGGGAGCCAAGAAATAGTCTTTTATTCTGAATATTAATATACACAACTAAAAGTTAGGGTTCCGTTACTGCTGAGAAGTGGTTATTGTGGCTAGACAACTAGGGATCTCTGTCACATCCTAATAGGCTCCTTTTTCTACTCTTGTCCTCTCCAGTCTGTGGTCCATAATGGCCACAGTGATCTTTTAAAAGCACAAATATAATCATGTTCTTCTCCTGCTTAAAACCCTTCAGAAACTTCTCATTATCCCTAATTTAAACCTCAGAAGTCCTCAGCAGGCCTTTGGTCCAGTAGCCTGCCCATCTGCCTACATTCATCTGCAATTCCTTCTCTTCCTCACTTGTAACCTTCCAGCTCACCAGTCTTTGTGTTCCTTAAAGGCTCCTTTCCACATTAGAGCATGTACCTTAGCTATGTCCTCTTTCCAGAATCCATGCATCTCCTCCCTTGACTGGCTAGCTTCTTCAGGTTTCAGCTTGAATATCACTTGCTCAGTGCAGCCTCTCTGATCTTCCAGGTTAGATTCGTTTTCCATGTATAATATCATCTTATGCTTTTTACTTTTTATCACCAATCTCTGTTCAATAAATTATTAGTACAATTGTTTTTTCAGTCTCTGACTCTTAACTAATCACAAGGCAGGTGAAAGCATTGCTTAGCCCAGTACTTGACCTGTGGTAGATAATAAATGGTTGTTGAATGATTGAATGGGATTCAGGTTCAAGGATGGGTATGGCGAATTTATTCTGTATCATGTTAAAGAGATATAAATGAAAGACATAAAGAGAAGTGTCTTGCTACGTAGTCAGAGATACTGAATCAGGCCCAAGTGAGAAGTTGGGACTAGAGAAGTGAATTTGAAATCATCAGATCTAATCCATTTAATTCTCTTTATCCCAGAAGGAGTTAGCTTCCCAAGGGGATGTGCAGCAGGCTTTAAAGCCAGACAGATTTGCTCTGAATCCTGGATCTGTCATTTACCAGCTGTGACATTGGTCAGTTGATAAAACTCTCTGAGTCTCAGTTTCTTTATCTGTAAATGGAGAAAATACCTACCCTGCAAGGCCATTTGTATGCAGACAGAATATTTCAAACTCTTCTGTCTGTTTGGGCCAAAAAAAAAATTTAAGAAGGAAGATATACCTACTTTAAAAACAGAGGCAATGGAAAGCATTATCCTTTTTATCGTTTCCTGGTTCCTGAATGCACGTCCTCTTTTTGTTTTTTTTTGCATGTTAAGTTTTATTAAGGTTCAAATACAAAACATTCCAAAAAGAGAAAAGCCATTATACCTAAGTTCTATATTCAACTACCAGTTAAACAAGAAAAACATGTTATTCTATTATTCTGTTTCTTTTACAACCAGTATAAAGTCAGAAGAATCAAGACAGATTCTTTTTCCAACAGGAGCAGAATTAAGTCTGCTGGGTCAACAAACTATTTGCCAAACAGCTGTCTGGTCGTTAAGCGTTCTTCAATTTAGTATTCATGTTTACTAGGATTAATCTCTATGTTCTACACTGTCTTCAAGGTAACCTAAATAAAATCTCAAGAGCCAAAAGGTCCATGGAAGCATAAACCCAAGTATTTAGATTACAGAATGATTGAGGAAGACAGCAATATAAGTGCAGTGGTTTTTAAAATTTGGTCAGTACTCTGATGGTCTGCTGAATGCACATCCTTTTGCACAGTGAAAATCAAGATTGCCTTCTGGGCTTAAGAGCAGAGGGCTTTGGGAATTTTTTGTAAGCTTTTTTTTTTTTTCAATTTACCAAATACTTCCGTAGTGCTTACCATATGTCATGGTCTTACGTGCTTTGCAAGTATTAACTTTAATCCTCTGAACTTTATAAGGTAGATGCAGTTATCTTTCCCATTTTACAAATGAGGAAACTGAAGGACAGGGAGGTTGAATACCTTACCCAAGGTTGTAGAGCCAGAACGTGGCAGAGCCAGGAATCTAGCTGAGACTGTCTGATTCATATTTATATTAGTCTTTATATTCAACAGAAAAAGAATTAGCCCTCAAGAAAGCCTAAGAAACTGGTAGAAGTATTCCTTTGTAATGCTACTATTATACTTTGAAGGAAGAGAAACTTTTGGCCAAAGGTGTTCTCTGCTGTTGTGTGTAAAGGCTGTGCGTTACCAGAGATCAACTGTTTCTAATGTAAAAAGGAAGTGCGTTTATAGTCACTTGCTGATTCATTATTGGTTTCATACTGTAAGACAGCTAAAATAGCTTCAAAAGGCAAAAATAGCACAGTCACATGAAGCATCAACCGTCCTTTTTAAAAACAGAAGTATCAGACCTATGAAGTAAAGGTTAATCTCTTTTTCTGGATGAAAAAGAGTGGATGTTGGTGGATACTGGTCATTTCTAGTATATCCTCCTGTAATTTTAGGGAACTGATATTTGTCATGTCCCAGGGAAGAATCTCATTCATGCCATTTTATTTTCTAAGATACAATCAAATTTGACATCAATTCTCAGAAAATCTTCCCTAGAGTCTAGAAGGTAGTTGTGAGGGTCTTTCCTTTAACAGAACTAGTGACTTTTCCTCTATTTTCCTTAAGGACTAATTTTTTAAAAAATAATGTTAATAGCTAAGTTTATCAGGCAGTTACCATTTGTCAGCTTTGTTTTGAGAGCTTAACATGAATTGACTCTTTAATTCTTACAACAAACTTACGAAGTTGTGGCGCTATTATTCATCCCATGGTATAGCGAAAGGAACTAAAGCACAGAGAGGTTAAGTAACTTGTCTAACGAGACACAGCAAGTAAGTGGCAGAGCTGAGATTCAAACTCAGGCATTCTGGCTCCAGTCTTTGCTCTTAAGCAGTAAGCTCTTGTTAGAGTCCTGCTGGTTCTTAGTCTGAAGAGGTATAAGATATGTAAAACAAAGTAAAAATGGTTTGTCCTTTTGTTTTTGTTTTTCAAAAGCTACCCAGGTTTCTTCCTCCAAAGAAGAATAGCACACCAAGTAACAGAGCCAGGCTTAGTTTTCTGTTTTTAACCACCTGGGTCCTTGCATGCCAAAATGTAATCATTCAAGGCCATGGTTCCTCATTGCCTTGAAGATTAAGTGCAACCCCTTAGCCCTATACAGAGCCCTTCATAATCTGGTCCCTTCTCACCCTCTCAGCCTCCTTCCCTGCCTCTTCCACTTGTACTCCTCAGTACATCTGAACATACAGGTACACTGACATCCCTGGATCTGCTGTGCTCTTTTGTAACCACACACCTTTTCTTATGATGTTCTAGTTGTTGGTGATACTTTTTCTCCTTTCTTTGCTTGGAAAACTCTTGTTCATGATTCAAGGCTCAGTCAGCTCAGAGAGACACCTTCTCCGTGCAGCCTTCTCTGACTCTTCTCCTGGAAGAATTAACCTCTTCTTCCTTTGTGTCCCACTGCATTTTGTTCGGGAAAGAACTTTTCACACTGCCTTATGAATAATCATCTCTTCCCAATCAGTTGGAAATTTCTGGGAACAGGAGCAGATACTACATAAATGTTGACTGTGAGAGCTGGAGGGGTAAGGAGGTGTAGGGGAGATAATAGAAAGGTCTGGGGATATGGGGGTTAATTCCAGACATTGTTTAATATCCTGTGTATGGAATGTAAGACTTTGATTTGGGGACATAAACTATTCATTGTGACCTACTTCCTTTCATATCTAGGAATGAAAAGTTTACAAATTACAGAGTGCACAATTGTGATATCCATGAAACATGCAACAATGAAATAACTATCAATTTGGCAATTGAAATAGTGTGTGATTTAAAATAATTGAGCTTACTCTAGATTAACTGTCTGATGCTTTAATTTGGTTAAGTTAAATTTAATTATAATTCCAACATTTTCCTGGGTTGTCCACACCAAATATTGATTGAGTTCTGGCTGTGCTGGGTGCTGGTGGTGAGCGCACCAGGTGGGCGCTGTTCCCCTACCCATCTATTATGGACATCAGGTACCCAACAGGAGTTTCACAAATGATAACTGCATTTATGATATGCAGAAGTTAGAAAAAGTACAGGTTGCTTTTATTTCAGAGTGTGAGGTATGTGAGTAGGACCAAAATGTTCTAAGGGTACAAATCTATTAAATGGAACCATCTGAAATTAATAGTATTTGACCATTTGTGACAACAAAAATAGCAGTTTCTTCTGGTTTGACCTAATATTACCTTAGTGAATTCATGAGAAAAGCCAACTTTCTTTCTGAATCCACTTAAAAGCCTGTGCTTGGTAATATGGAGGTTTCAGATATACTCACTGGAGTTGCTACAGTAACTCCTACAAGTTCCTTGAAAGCCTTGCGAGGCTGGTTGCCATCTAGGTGGTGTGATGTGGTCCCTCAGAGAAAATCAAACAGGTAATGCCCCATCACAGGTGCTGGTGGGCTCACAGTGAGTATAGCCTGGCTGCTAGGCTGTGAGGATCTTTTTTTTTTTTTTTAATTTTATTTTTTTTATTAGTTTCTGCTTTATAACAAAGTGAATCAGTCATACATATACATCTGTTCCCCCATCCCTTCCCTCATGCATCTCCCTCCCTCCCACCCTCCCCATCCCACCCTCCCCATCCCACCCCTCCAGGCGGTCACAAAGCACCGAGCTGATCTCCCTGTGCTCTGCGGCTGCTTCCCACTATCTATCTACCTTACATTTGGTAGTGTATATATGTCCATGCCTCTCTTTCGTTTTGTCACAGCTTACCCTTCCCCCTCCCCATATCCTCAAGTCCATTCTCAAGTAGGTCTGTGTCTTTATTCCCGTTTTACCCCTAGGTTCTTCATGACATTTTTTTTTAAATTCCATATATATGTGTTAGCATACGGTATTTGTCTTTCTCTTTCTGACTTACTTCACTCTGTATGACAGACTCTAGGTCTATCCACCTCATTACAAATAGCTCAGTTTCGTTTCTTTTTATGGCTGAGTAATATTCCATTGTATATATGTGCCACATCTTCTTTATCCATTCATCCGATGATGGACACTTAGGTTGTTTCCAGCTCCGGGCTATTGTGAATAGAGCTGCAATGAACATTTTGGTACATGTCTCTTTTTGAATTATGGTTTTCTCAGGGTATATGCCCAGTAGTGGGATTGCTGGGTCATATGGTAGTTCTATTTTTAGTTTTTTAAGGAACCTCCATACTGTTCTCCATAGTGGCTGTACCAATTCACATTCCCACCAGCAGTGCAAGAGTGTTCCCTTTTCTCCACACCCTCTCCAGCATTTATTGTTTCTAGATTTCTTGATGATGGCCATTCTGACTGGTGTGAGATGATATCTCATTGTAGTTTTGATTTGCATTTCTCTAATGATTAATGATGTTGAGCATTCTTTCATGTGTTTGTTGGCAGTCTGTATATCTTCTTTGGAGAAATGCCTATTTAAGTCTTCTGCCCATTTTTGGATTGGGTTGTTTGTTTTTTTGCTATTGAGCTGCATGAACTGTTTATAAATTTTGTAGATTAATCCTTTGTCAGTTGCTTCATTTGCAAATATTTTCTCCCATTCTGAGGGCTCTCTTTTGGTCTTGTTTATGGTTTCCTTTGCTGTGCAAAAGCTTTGAAGTTTCATTAGGTCCCATTTGTTTATCTTTGTTTTTAGTTCCATTTCTCTAGGAGGTGGGTCCAAAAGGATCTTGCTGTGATTTATGTCATAGAGTGTTCTGCCTATGTTTTCCTCTAAGAGTTTGATAGTTTCTGGCCTTACATTTAGGTCTTTAATCCATTTTGAGCTTATTTTTGTGTATGGTGTTAGGGAATGATCTAATCTCATACTTTTACATGTCCCTGTCCAGTTTTCCCAGCACCACTTATTGAAGAGGCTGTCCTTTCTCCACTATACATTCCTGCCTCCTTTATCAAAGATAAGTTGACCATATGTGCGTGGGTTTATCTCTGGGCTTTCTGTCCTGTTCCATTGATCTATCTTTCTGTTTTTGTGCCAGTACCACACTGTCTTGATTACTGTAGCTTTGTAGTATAGTCTGAAGTCAGGGAGCCTGATTCCTCCAGCTCCGTTTTTCGTTCTCAAGATTGCTTTGGCTATTCGGGGTCTTTTGTTTTACCAAACAAATTTTGAAATTTTTTGTTCTAGTTCTGTGAAAAATGCCAGTGGTAGTTTGATAGGGATTGCATTGAATCTGTAGATTGCTTTGGGTAGTAGAGTCATTTTCACAATATTGATTCTTCCAATCCAGGAGCATGGTATATCTCTCCATCTATTTGTATCATCTTTAATTTCTTTCATCAGTGTCTTATAATTTTCTGCATACAGGTCTTTTGTCTCCTTAGGTAGGTTTATTCCTAGATATTTTAGTCTTTTTGTTGCAATGGTAAATGGGAGTGTTTTCTTGATTTCATTTTCAGATTTTTCATCATTAGTGTACAGGAATGCCAGAGATTTCTGTGCATTAATTTTGTATCCTGCTACTTTACCAAATTCATTGATTAGCTCTAGTAGTTTTCTGGTAGCATCTTTAGGATTCTCTATGTATAGTATCATGTCATCTGCAAACAGTGACAGCTTTACTTCTTCTTTTCCAATTTGGATTCCTTTTATTTCCTTTTCTTCTCTGATTGCTATGGCTAGAACTTCCAAAACTAAGTTGAATAAGAGTGGTGAGAGTGGGCAGCCTTGTCTTGTTCCTGATCTTAGTGGAAATGGTTTCAGTTTTTCACCATTGAGGACAATGTTGGCTGTGGGTTTGTCATATATGGCCTTTATTATGTTGAGGAAAGTTCCCTCTATGCCTACTTTCTGGAGGGTTTTTATCATAAATGGGTGTTGAATTTTGTCGAAAGCTTTCTCTGCATCTATTGTGATGATCATATGGTTTTTCTCCTTCAACTTGTTAATATGGTGTATCACATTGATTGATTTGCATATATTGAAGAATCCTTGCATTCCTGGAATAAACCCCACTTGATCATGGTGTATGATCCTTTTAATGTGCTGTTGGATTCTGTTTGCTAGTATTTTGTGGAGGATTTTTGCATCTATGTTTATCAGTGATACTGGCCTGTAGTTTTCTTTCTTTGTGACATCCTTGCCTGGTTTAGGTATCAAGGTGATGGTGGCCTCATAGAATGAGTTTGGGAGTGTTCCTTCCTCTGAAATTGTTTGGAAGAGTTTGAGAAGGATGGGTGTTAGTTCTTCTCTAAATGTTTGATAGAATTCGCCTGTGAAGCCATGTCCTGGGCTTTTGTTTGTTGGAAGATTTTAAATCACAGTTTCAATTTCAGTGCTTGTGATTGGTCTATTCATATTTTCTATTTCTTCCTGATTCAGTCTTGGCAGGTTGTGCATTTCTAAGAATTTGTCCATTTCTTCCAGGTTGTCCATTTTATTGGCATAGAATTGCTTGTAGTAATCTCTCATGATCTTTTGTATTTCTGCAGTGTCAGTTGTTACTTCTCCTTTTTCATTTCTAATTCTATTGATTTGAGTCTTCTCCGTTTTTTCTTGATGAGTGTGGCTAATGGTTTGTCTATTTTGTTTTTCTTCTCAAAGAACCAGCTTTTAGTTTTATTGATCTTTGCTATCGTTTCCTTCATTTCTTTTTCATTTATTTCTGATCTGATCTTTATGATTTCTTTCCTTCTGCTAACTTTGGGGGTTTTTTGTTCTTTTCTCTAATTGCTTTAGGTGCAGGGTCAGGTTGTTTGCTCGAGATGTTTCCTGTTTCTTAAGGTGGGATTGTATTGCTATAAACTTCCCCCTTAGAACTGCTTTTGCTGCATACCATAGGTTTTGGGTCGTCGTGTCTCCATTGTCATTTGTTTCTAGGTATTTTTTAATTTCCTCTTTGATTTCTTCAGTGATCACTTCGTTATTGAGTAGTGTATTGTTTAGCCTTCATGTGTTTGTATTTTTTACAGATCTTTTCCTGTAATTGATGTCTAGTCTTATAGCATTGTGGTCAGAAAAGATACTTGATACAATTTCAATTTTCTTAAATTTACCAAGGCTTGATTTGTGACCCAAGATATGATCTATCCTGGAGAATGTTCCATGAGCACTTGAGAAAAATGTGTATTCTGTTGTTTTTGGATGGAATGTCCTATAAATATCAATTAAGCCCATCTTGTTTAATGTATCATTTAAAGCTTGTGTTTCCTTATTTATTTTCATTTTGGATGATCTGTCCATTGGTGAAAGTGGGGTGTTAAAGTCCCCTATTATGAGTGTGTTACTGTCGATTTCCCCTTTTATGGCTGTTAGTATTTGCCTTATGTATTGAGGTGCTCCTATGTTGGGTGCATAAATATTTACAATTGTTATATCTTCTTCTTGGATCGATCCCTTGATCATTATGTAGTGTCCTTTGTCTCTTCTAATAGTCTTTATTTTAAAGTCTATTTTGTCTGATATAAGAATTGCTACTCCAGCTTTCTTTTGATTTCCATTTGCATGGAATATCTTTTTCCATCCCCTTACTTTCAATCTGTATGTGTCTCTAGGTCTGAAGTGGGTCTCTTGTAGACAGCATATATATGGGTCTTGTTTTTGTATCCATTCAGCCAATCTGTGTCTTTTGGTCGGAGCATTTAGTCCATTTACATTTAAGGTAATTATTGATATGTATGTTCCTATTCCCATTTCCTTAATGGCTTTGGGTTCGTTATTGTAGGTATAGTCCTTCTGTTGTGTTTCTTGCCTAGAGAAGTTCCTTTAGCATTTGTTGTAAAGCTGGTTTGGTGGTGCTGAACTCTCTGAGCTTTTGCTTGTCTGTAAAGGTTTTAATTTCTCCATCAAATCTGAATGAGATCCTTGCTGGGTAGAGTAATCTTGGTTGCAGGTTTCTCTCCTTCATCACTTTAATTATGTCCTGCCACTCCTTTCTGGCTTGTAGAGTTTCTGCTGAGAGATCAGCTGTTAACCTGATGGGGATTCCCTTGTGTGTTATTTGTTGTTTTTCCCTTGCTGCTTTTAATATGATTTCTTTGTGTTTAATTTTTGACAGTTTGATTAATAGGTGTCTTGGCGTATTTCTCCTTGGATTTATTCTGTATGGGACTCTCTGTGCCTCCTGGACTTGATTAACTATTTCCTTTCCCATATTAGGGAAGTTTTCAACTATAATCTCTTCAAATATTTTCTCAGTCCCTTTCTTTTTCTCTTCTTCTTCTGGAACCCCTATAATTCGAATGTTGGTGCGTTTAATGTTGTCCCAGAGGTCTCTGAGACTGTCCTCTGTCCTTTTCATTCTTTTTTCTTTATTTTGCTCTGAATCAGTTATTTCCACTATTTTATCTTCCACCTCACTTATCCGTTCTTCTGCCTCAGTTATTCTGCTATTGATCCCATCTAGAGTATTTTTCATTTCATTTATTGTGTTTTTAATCGATGCTTGATTCATCTTTAGTTCTTCTAGGTCCTTGTTAACTGTTTCTTGCATTTTGTCTATTCTATTTCCAAGATTTTGGATCTTGGAAATAGAATCTTGGATCAGCTTTACTATCATTATTCTGAATTCTTTTTCAGGTAGACTGCCTATTACCTCTTCATTTGTTAGGTCTGGTAGGTTTTTATCTTGCTCCTTCACCTGCTGTGTGTTTTTCTGTCTTCTCATTTTGCTTATGTTACTGTGTTTGGGGTCTCCTTTTTGCAGGCTGCAGATTCGTAGTTCCCGTTGTTTTTGGTGTCTGTCCCCAGTGGCTAAGGTTGTTTCAGTAGGTTGTGTAGGCTTCCTGGTGGGGGGGGACTAGTGCCTGTGTTCTGGTGGTTGAGGCTCGATCTTGTCTTTCTGGTGGACAGGTCCACGTCTGGTGGTGTGTTTTGGGGTGCCTGTGGCCTTATTATGTTTTTAGGCAGCCTCTCTGTTAATGGGTGGGGTTGTGTTCCTGCCTTGCTAGTTGCTTGGCATAGGGTGACCAGCACTGTAGTTTGCTTGTCGTTGAGTGAAGCTGGGTGCTGGTGTTGAGATGGAGATCTCTGGGAGATTTTCGCCTCTTGATATTATGTGGAGCTGGGAGGTCTCTTGTGGACCCGTGTCCTGAAGTTGGCTCTCCCACTTCAGAGGCACAGCACTGACTCCTGGCTGCAGCACCAAGAGCCTTTCATCTACCTGGCTCAGAATAAAAGGGAGAAAAAGTAGAAAGAAAGAATTAGTAGAAGAAAGAAAGAGAGAGAGAAAGAAAGGAAGAAGGAAAGAAAGGAAGGTAGGAAGGAAGAGAGAAAGGAGGGAGGGAGGAAGGATGGAAAGAAAGAAAGAAAGACAGGAGGGAGGGAGGGAGGGAGGAAAGAAGAAGAAAGTGAAAGGAAGAAGGGAGGGAGGGAGGGAGGAAGGAAAGAAAGACAGGAGGGAGGGAGGGATGGAGGAAGGAAAGAAAAAGAAAGAGTGAAAGGAAGAAGGGAGGGAGGGAGGAAGGAAAGAAAGAGAGAAAGAAGGAAAGGAGGGGCGGAGGGAGGGGGAAGGGAAGGTAGGAAAAAAAGAAAGAGCAGTTAAAGTAAAATAGAATAAAGTATGAAATATAGTAGCGTTATTAAAATTAAAAAGTAATTATTGAAAAAAAGAAAAACGGACCGATAGAACCCTGGGACATATGGTGGAAGCAAAGCTATACAGAGAGAATCTTACACAGAAGAATACACATACACATTCACAAAAAGAGAGCAGGGGGAAAAATCAAAAATCTTCCTCTCCAGGTCCACCTCCTCAATTTGGGATAATTCGTTGTAAAAAGAGGAAAAGGGGGGAAAGTCTTAAATCTTGTCCTCAAAGTCCACTTCCTCAATTTGGGATGATTCGCTGTCCATTCATGCACTCCACAGACGCAGGGCACATCAAGTGGACCGTGGAGCTTTAATCCGCTGCCTCCGAGGCTGCACAGAGAGATTTTCCTGTCTCTTCTCTGCTCTCACAGCTCCCGGGTCTCAGCCTTGGACCTGGCCCCGCCTCTGCGCGTAGGTCGCCGGAGGGCGTCCGTTCTTCGCTCAGACAGGACGGGTTTAAAGGAGCCGCTGATTCGGGGACTCTGGCTCACTCAGGCAGAGGGGAGGGAGGGGTGCGCAGTGTGGGGCGGGCCTGCGGCGGCAGAGGCCGGCGTGACGTTGCACCAGACCGAAGCGCTCCGTGCGCTTTCCTGGGACCCCGACAGTGGCGGGGTGCACAGGCCCCCCGGAAGGCGGGGCGGACAGTGACCCGCGCTCGCACACAGTCCCCACTGCGGCGGCAGCAGCAGCAGCCCCAGCGTCCCACGCCCGTTTCCGGGGTCCGCGCCTTTAGCCGCGGCTCGCGCCCGTCTCCGGCGCTTCCCAAAGCAGCCCTCTTAATGCCCTCTCCTCGCGCACCAGGAAACAAAAGGGAAGAAAAAGCCTCTTGCCTCTTCGGCAGCTCCAGACCCCTTTCCCGGACTCCCTCCGGGCTAGCCGTGGTGCACTAACCCCTTCAGGCTCTCTTCCTGCCGCCAGCCCCAGTCCTCTCCCTGCGCTCCCCCCGACTGAAAGCCGATACCCGAGCCTCAGCTCCCAGCCCCGCCCGCCCCGGCGGCCGGGCAGACAAGCCTCTCGGGCTGGTGTGTGCCTGAGTGCACCGATCCTCTGTGCCGGAATCTCTCTGCTTTGCCCTCCACACCCCTGTTGCTGTGCTCTCCTCCGCTACTCCGAAGCTTTGCCCCTCCGCCACCTGCAGTCTCCGCCCGCGAAGGGGCTTGTAGTGTGTGGAAACCTTTCCTCCTTCACGGCTCCCTCCCACTGGTGCAGGTCCCGTCCCTATCCTTTTGTCTCTGTTTATTCTTTTTTCTTTTGCCCTACCCATGTATGTGGGAAGTTTCTTGCCTTTTGGGGGGTCTGAGGTCTTCTGTCAGCGTTCAGTAGGTGTTGTGTAGGAGTTGTTCCACGTGTAGATGAATTTCTGATGTATCTGTGGGGAGGAAGTTGGTCTCCGCGTCTTACTCTTCCGCCATCTTCCCAGGGTCCGGCTGTGAGGATCTTGTATTTGGCATTGGGAAGCATCTCTTGGAATGGCCATATATTCTGCAACATGGATTAATTTTTACTAGATTATTTGAGGGTTAATTGTATTAGCAATGGCAAACTAAGAGGGATGGATAGTTTAATTATGGCCCCCAGCTGTGATAGTCAATGAAGAGTAGAGCAGTGCAGCCTCGAGTTCTGTATCTTCTTCATTTGCCCTTGATCAATTGGTTTAACCTCAGTGCCCCATTTACCTAACTGTAAAATGCAGATGCTAAATAACTCATTACTTGAGCAGGATCAGTAGATCTGTAATTAAATTTGGAGCACTTAGAGATTGATGGGTGCAAGGAGCTGTATAAACATGACCTCTAAGAGCACTGTGTGAACATCAGGGATTGTGTTGATTCTTTTTCTGAATCCAGTGTAACACAGTACCACAAGGATAGCTAAAGCTTTAGTAGTCATAGTTAAGCAATTTGCCCATCTGTACTTTCCACCCGTTTATAATGGACCCTTTCTATATTCTCACAAAAAAATTTTGTAAGTAGATCCAACTACTGGTTTGATCAGGATTTTAAAAAATGTGATGGGAAGAAGTATTTTTTAGACTTTTCAAACATACTCGAGAGTAGACAGAATAGTGCAGTGACCCCCATGTATCCAGCACTCAGCCAAATAACCCCCAGTCATACTCCCTCCCCCCACTTCCATTATCTTGTAGCAAATCCTTCCCACTCTCATTATCATATAGAAATCATACCATTTCTTCTACAGATGCTTCACTATCCATCTCCAAAAGACAGACTCCATCTTAAGTAGAACCTTTATACTATCATTACACCTCAAAACATGTCAACAGAACTTCCTTGTTGTCATAAAGCATACGCAGTTAGTGGAAGAAATTGTTTTAAAAATAATTTTATCTGTAGAATGTTTGCAATTAAGAGGTCGTTTTACCAAAGTTTTCCGTAAATTAATTGTAACACAAAGTGAATATCCCTATAGAAACCATAGTAAAAGCAGTGATTGGCACCCGTTAGGCCTCCAGAAACCCATGGAACTAGGCAATTTTGTATATTTCTCTTTGGATATCTTACTGTAGAGAGAATTGATGGGCAGTTCATCTTTCCTTATGAGAGACCTCAATCTAAGATACACACTTCTGTTTGTTGCTGCTGTTCTCCTGGTGATTCCTTCTCCCCACGCCCACCTGCTCACTCTCCTCCCCATCACCCCCAGCCCCTAAGCCCCAGTAGAAGCAAAAGGAAGGAACTTTTCCTAGGACGACCGATTATCTTTATAGGAAAAAAAGGAGGGATGTCGCTTTCTCAGGGGCAGCAAGCAGTCTAAGGAAGCTACTGTTATAGGCCGTTGAATATTTTAAAGGTATTTAGAAAACAAACTGCAGGATGATCCGTTTAACACTGGAGAAAACTAGAGAAATATTGTATATGGTCCAGTGGAAGCTTATTTAAAGACCAAGCTAATGCTCTGGTCTTGCAGGACCCTAGAAGAGCTCAGCTCAGTGTTAAAGAAATCACATCTACAGTTCATACTTGTCTGGAAACACCTTTGTGGTCCGCTCACATCAGATAAGCAGACAGAAAGGTTTTTCTTAGTGGAGGAACTGGTCCGGTGTGGACAGTGGAGGTCAATTTCCCAAGAGGCTATGAGCCTCCCAGCTTTTTCCCTGCCCAGAATCCCAGTCCTGCGTGTATATCACGGGTCAGCCTCCTAGTGTGAGGCTGTGGGGCAATTGCCACAGGGGTTTCGCACTCCTGGGGCTGTGATTTCTCTGGATTCATCAATCCCTTTGGTTATGATGGGGATACTGAGAGTGGGGATGAGAATTGTACCTCTACTCGTACTGCAGCTGTGGGTTCATACTGCATGCAAAAGCCACAGAGTTTGCCTCGTGTGTTGGCATTACTAATTGCCTCTGCCACCTACCACCCATCCCGGAAATGGAATTTTCTATTTTGCCCTGTTTGCTGTCTGTAATTCTCACCCACCAGAAACAAAGCTTCTCTCTCCCAAGTTCCTCTTGATAAGAGATCATGTTCGTGTGATTCTAGTTATTTCCACTTTCATAAAGATACAAAATGTCATTTAAAAAAAACCCTGAACACACGAAGTGTCTACTGGAGAGCCTCAGAATGCACGCGCGTGCGCACACACACACACACAGGCACACAGAATCCCTAGTACAGAAGCAAAGTTCTACTAGTCACCGTTAACCATTGAAACTTGAGAACTGAAACCTAGGTTAAAGGACCTTCCTTCTCTCCTTTTTCTCCGTTTCTTCTCTTTTCCTACTTAAAGAAACAGACAAACAAAAAAGGCAGAGATTTGCAGAGACATATCCAGGGATTACCATCTCTGTGGTTGAGGAGGGGTCCCTTGATAGAGTTGTGTCTCTGAGGATTGTAACGTGACAGTTACTCTATTAATTGGTATTCACACATGCAGCAGCATGCTTTGATTGAACAGAGGGGCAGAGGAAGGGCCTCTTAGGTCCTGGTGATTTGTGGCATGCCTATGCCCACTTGGGATGGCATATGTCTGAGAGAGCAGGGGCGGAAAGAAAGCTAGCCGAAATTATTCTCTGAAACAGCATAGTCACAGAAAAGTGGTGGCTGTGACTGGATATTGCGAAATCAGACCTAAAGAAGGCCTCCTGTGCACTTAGCTGAATCGCCTCCTGTTCATTCATGTCCTCATTCATTCATGCACTTATGCAAAAAGTTGTTGCCCACCTGCCACGTGCCAGGTGCTGAGGAGGAAGTGGGTGTGTCTTCATTGACCTTTCAGTTGGTGACCTTTACCATGCCTGCCTCGAAGAAGCAGATGATGAGAAAGGAAGAAAGAGGAGTGTAGGACCGGGCACCAGCTTTGGGGGAAGGTATTAAATTAATTTTATTTCTTAACCAGAAATTCATTTAGTACTAGATGAATCAGGTGAATGGATAAGTTGTTTCTAAATCAGAATAAATACTAAGGCAGAGCCTTTATTTAATTGAGAGCTGATTGATTGCCTACTTCTGGCCCATTATGAAGTTATGTTGCTTAATTTTTATACCTATTTTTTTCTTTTGTCGTGGTTTTCCTTTTTTAAGTCTATGATTTATAACACTAAATTATTAGCAAAGAATTTCTTAGTTTCCAGATGTTCCCAGATGTCAAGGTCCCTGATGGCAGCGGCCATATTTTTTTCAGCTCTATTGAGGTTATAATCAATGTACAGTCAACTGCATGTATTTAAATTGTATTATTTGAGGAGTTTTTTTTTTGTGGTTGTTTAGATTTTCTACCTAGAATTCTCCTTTATATCTCTCAGTGAGGTTTTCTATTTTTCTTCATATATGTTCTACTCATTTCTTATAAAGTTTATTCCCAGGTATTTAACAAATTTTATCAAAATTGTAGAATTTTTGTCCTTTTATAGGACATAAGAAAAAGTAACTTTTCCCTTAACCATTCCTATTTCTTACTGAAATAAGAAAAATATCCATCAAATTTCTACTGTTTATACTGTAATAGGAATTGAACCAGAGACAGGTCACGTAAGGAGACTATAAGATTTTCAGCAGTTTAGAGTATTGAATTATTCCTCCTGCTGGAACAATGAGTATTGTGCCTAGCACTAGAAATTTGGGGTATATATATATATATATATATATATATATATATATATATATATATACATACATATATATATATACACACACACACACATATATATAATTTGAATATAATTACAAAATATTTTTTATCCCAAAGTAGAAAATAATTTATAGTAAATATTTTCTGGGGGAAAAAAAACCAGATACAAATCTGCCTATGATACTTATGTGACTTTTATTATTTTATTATTTTATATTACTGAACTACTATCATTTTCACGGTGTAGCTACCTGTGCCTAAACATGTATATAAGCATCAATATGACTAATATAACATTTGAAACTCACTAAATTCATTGTGTAGTTTGTAACACAAGCAGCAAAGAAAATGCTATTTTTAGTATTTAAGGAGTTTTGATATATGTATACACTTGTGAAACTATCACTACAATAAAATAATGAACATATCCATTACCCCCCAAAATTTCCCCATGCTTTTTGTAATTCATACCTCCTCTTTCATTCCCACTATCCCTAGGTAATCATTGATCTGATTTTTGACACTATAGATTAGTTTGCATATATAAGAATTTTAGAATAAACTCATATAGCATGTACTCTTTTTAAAAAGCTAACTTCTTCCACCTAGTATATCATTTTGAAATACATTCATCTTTTGTATCAATATTGCATTTCTTTTTATTACTGTGAAGTATTTCATTGTTTGTCCAGTCACCTGTTGATGGACATTTGGGTTATTTCCAGTTTTCAATTAATACAAATAAAGCTTCTGTGAATATTCTTGTACAAGTCTTTGTGTGGTCAGATGCCTTCATTTCCCTCGGGTAAATACAGTGGCCATATTTTTTAATCTCCGCGTCTCTTGTGCTTAGCACATTTTCTGGCATATATTAGATGCTCAGAAAATATTGTCCTAAGTAGTTGCTGGACTTTTCCTGCATTTCTGTGGTAATCAATAGATAGGACCTAATTACTTTAAAAAATAGTTTCTTTCTCTCTCTCTCTCTTTTTTTAACATCTTTATTGGAGTATAATTGCTTTACAATGGTGTGTTAGTTTCTGCTGTATAACAAAGTGAATCAGCTATACATATACATATATCCCCATATCTCTTCCCTCTTGCGTCTCCCTCCCACCCTCCCTATACCACCCCTCTAGGTGGTCATGGAGCCCTGAGCTGATCTCCCTGTGCTATGCGGCTGCTTCCCACTAGCTATTTTACATTTGTTAGTACATATAAGTCCATGGCACTCTCTCACTTTGTCCCAGCTTACCCTTCCCCCTCCCTGTGTCGTCAAGTCCATTCTCTACATCTGCATCTTTATTCCTGTCCTGCCCCTAGGTTCTTCATAAACATTTTTTTCTAGATTCCATATATATATATGTTAGCATATGGTATTTGTTTTTCTCTTTCTGACTTACTTCACTCTGTATTACAGACTCTAGGTCCATCCATCTCACTACAAATAACTCAATTTCGTTTCTTCTTATGGCTGAGTAATATTCCATTGTATATATTTGCCACATCTTCTTTATCGATGCATCTGTTGATGGACACTTAGGTTGCTTCCATGTCCTGGCTATTGTAAATAGAGCTGCAAGGAACATTGTGTTACATGACTCTTAAAAAATAGCTTCTTAAAATATTGTTTTATTTCAAGAGAAAGAATGCTTCTGCTGTGATCCTAGTTCCCTAGTTTGCTCTGCAATATTTTATGCATTATAGCTTAATTGTCTACTCCTAGATTTTTTGAGTTCTTGGAGTATTTGTTGAATTCCTCTGAGGAGAGAGTGGAGAAATATTGCTATGTTACCTAAAGACACAATGTAAAAGCCAGTAAAGTATTTAAAATATCTCCATTAAATCCTCTGATCTATTTGTGGGAAAAAAGGGTTTAAGTGCTGAAAAATTTTAGAAATCTTTTATCTAAAGGCAAAAAAATTATACTAATAACATATTAGTGATTGCGACGGGCCAGATATTGTGTCGAGTGCTTTATGAACGTATCACAATTAATCCTCACAATAATCTAGGAGATAAGTTATTTTAATAACCCCATTTTACAAATGAGGAAATAGAGACTAAATGAGGTTAATTAATTTGCATTGGGCCACAGAGCTGGCATTTAAATGCAGGTCTGCCTGACAATGAAGGTGTGCTCTCAACCATTATGACACGTTGACTCTGCTGTGTTAAAATATTAAACAATACTCAGAATATTTCGGCATGTTCAGTAAGTTAAAAAAAAGTCCATGTAGGTAAGTAAAGAGAGCTTAGAGTCTAGCAATATAGTCAATTGTTGTACATATTATTCACATAAATATTTCTAAAAGTTAATTGACTTGACAAGTTTCTTTCCTAATACCTTCTGGCTTTGTATTTAAAGTCACTTTTGGGACTTCCCTGGTGGCGCAGTGGTTAGGAATCCACCTGCCAATGCAGGGGACACGGGTTCGAGCCCTGGTCCGGGAAGATCCCACATGCCGCAGAGCAACTAAGCCCATGTGCCACAACTACTGAGCCTGTGCTCTAGAGCCTGCGAGCGACAACTGCTGAGCCCATGTGCCGCAACTACTGAAGCCCACGAGCCTAGAGCCTGTGCTCCGCAACAATAAAAGCCACTACAATGAGAAGCCCGCACACCACAACGAAGAGTAGCCCCCACTCGCCGCAACTAGAGAAAGCCTGCACGCAGCAGCGAAGACCCAATGTGGCCAAAAATAAATAAATCTGTGACTCTGTTTAAAAAAAAAAAAGAAGCTAGGTAAATCAGTTTTAGACTTATTTGAAAGTACTTACGTTAGTAAGTTTTGCTTTCAACTATAAGAAAACATACCTGGTATTAGTTTTTAAAAGTTCCCTGGGTCGCAGAAGGGAGTTGGCATGAGGGTTGCCAGAAGTATAGAAAAATCATAAGAGTAAGTGATCACTCAGGGGGGAATAAAAACTTTAACTTTGAATACAGTGAAAAACTATCTCCAGAAACCTTATAATTATCTATATCAGCACAATCTTATATGAAGATTATTATGTGATTTTGAAAATGAAAGTTTTGCCTTCAGATTCCTTATAATTTATCCTGTTTTTATTCTGGATGTTATGTTAGAAACCATAATCTTCATAATTAAGCCATGCTTATGTATGTAACTACTGGCTTCTTAATGTTAAAGTACTCTTTTTATGTGTTTGTAAAATCTTTTAAAGTACTCTTTTTATGTGTTTAGTGTAAAATCACTTTGTAAAATGTAAAGCCACTATGTCAGTTATTATTATGAGCTGATTAAAAGGGAGGAAAACAATATTAGGATGCCACGTTTTTGGTTTTGCTTTCTTCTCTTTTTCACTAGAATTTCGTACTTAGCAAAGAGGGGATGTTTCATCATAGAATCACCAAGTTGGAAATGACTTTATTTTATTTATTCTACTTCTCCTGATACCAGAAAGATCTACATCAAAATTATTCCCAGGGCTTCCCTGGTGGCGCAGTGGTTGAAAGTCCGCCTGCCGATGCAGGGGACGCGGGTTCATGCCCCGGGCTGGGAAGATCCCACATGCCGCGGAGCGGCTGGGCCCGTGAGCCATGGCCGCTGAGCCTGCACGTCCGGAGCCTGTGCTCTGCAACGGGAGAGGCCACAATAGTGAGAGGCCCACGTACCACAAAAAAAAAAAAAAAAAAAATTATTCCCAGTATCCACACACACAAAAAAGTCATATCCATCTTGAGGTTTTCTTCCTTTCTCATGATTAATGTGTCCTGCTGCACTTGAGGCCCATTCTTTTAACTCTTTCTTTTAACTCTGTTCTGAGTAGAAAGGGAAAAGAACCTTCATGTATAAAATAGACCTTTGGCTCATTGGAGATTTTTGGTAGAATACATCATTTTCTTTCTTTTTTCAAGGGTTAACTAGAACTCTTTTAAGTCTCTATCATGGTTCTTTGGTACCTCTGTGCCTTGCTGGTGGTAGAAGAAAGGAAGCCAGAATCAATCTTTAATCAATGTGGCTGAGGGAAGAAATGACCATGATGGAATACAGTGAATAGTAGTAGCAAGCTTTGGTGCTGTCCGTCTGCTGAGGACTGCAAGATCTAGGAATTCTATTTTATATTTTATTGTATATAACATATCTTTTGTCTGTATTCTCTGGATGGTCCCTTGTCACTAAACATGCCATGTCAGCAGCCATCTTTGGGTTTGTATTCATGGTCTGTTTTAATTGTTGTGTCCTATGGAGAAAGAACAGAGGCTGACTGAACACTAAACAATTTAGTGGGACCAAATGGAGGCCTAATGATAGGCTGACAGCGTGTGTGCAAACAGATGTGTGTACTTCGATAGTTGTAAGAGAGGGGAGGAAGAGGCCGTCACATGGCACACAGTATTGCAAGCCTGAGGACGCCAGACGAACTGGTTTGGGGAGAGGGATTCAATTCCAGCAAACACCCTAGCCGTCACATTCAAGTAAGCTGTTAGTTTAAATCTTATTTATTGTCCAGTTTGTTTGCATTTAACTTGTGAACTCTTAACAGTCTTATAGTTGTTAAGAGTTATAAGCATGAGAAATTTCCACTGAGTTTATGTTTGTACTTAGTTAAGTGGTATCAAGTTACTAAAGTGTACGTGGCACTTAAGAATTCAGGGTTGGAACTAAGAGTTCAGGTCCTGGTTTGTTGTATGACTTTCGGCCAGTTAATTATACCCTTTAAGTCTTGATTTCTCCATCTGTAAAATGGGGTGACAAGAGTTCCCATAATTATGTGAAGATTCATTGAGTTACCATGTGAGAGGTGCACATAGTGCCTGGCTCAGAGTGAATGCTCTGTAATTGTTAGGTTTTGACATAAAATAATTTTCTTTTTCTAAAATAAGAGTCCAGAAATATTCAGGCTTGAGAGATCGGGAGTCAGGTAAAAGCTTTTGTGATTTTGAGAGATCTGGGTTCAGTTCTGGCTCAGCCTCTTAGCCAGTCTTGTTACCTCTCAGATGCTCAGTTTCCTAACAATTTCCCAGGGTTGTTGTGAAGACTAATTAATAGTAAATGCTGCCATTTAGGGAGTGACTACCCTGTGGCAGACACTGTACTGAGCACCTACATACCTTATCTTTATTCCTGCTTATAGGTTAGTGAAGTGAGGACTATTATCCTATTCCTGAAGACAGAGGAACTGAGAGAAGGCAGAGCGTGGCTGGACTCAGGATCTGCCTGCCTCCAAAGCTCATGACCCTGACCTGAGGTCCCTTTGCAATGCACAGGTGATTCATCCAGTAGATTTCTTCTGTGTCAGGCAGCTGGGAATAGCCACATTAGGAACAAAAGTTGTGATATAAGGGAAAGGGATGGATCCTTGCAATACTGGAGGGAAACTCTTACTGCGTGTAATGGGTCTCAGGATGCCTTGGGAGAGGGGTGTAGAAAGGAGGACCTGAGGCTGGGTGTTCTGTAGATACACCTGGGGCCAACCCTGGATATTTGTATACAATTATAAAAATTTAGTTTAATTTAGGATTGTTATTGATATTTTAAAAAGTATTTTAATTCTGGAAATTAAAGGAAAACTGTGTATCTTGTAAGACGTGCCCAGGGGCAGGATCTCTTTCACCTAAATCCCAGTTCTACCGTTCAGTTGATGTGTGGTTTTAAGCAAGTCATATTTCATCTCTTTGTCTAGTTTCCCCATTTAAGCTGGTTTACAAATGGGTGAAATGGCCATTACTTACCTCTTCCTAATTTGGTCTCAAATAACCATTTTGGTGTCCTTTCCTACACTTCTCCTGAACTTCAGCCACAATGAATTTCTTTCTGTTCCCTAAATCAGTGCTTTGTTGTTTTTGCTGCCTGAATTCTCTTCTCCACTTTCTCTAAAGAAAAACTCCTACTTATCCTTTAAAAACCAAAATATCAGTTCCTCCCAAAAACTTCCCCAGCTCTTCCTGGCCCAATCACTGTCTCACTCCATAGCGTACCATGAGCGTATGACTTTGTCTTTATTTGATTATGAATCACTCCCCTCTTCCCCTTCCACCTACCATATGATTGTGAATTCCTCTTGAGGGAACCCTCAACCCCCTTCCATAACGTTGAAGCTGCAGCACACAGTGCTGTGCTTGGTGTCTGATCAGTGTTTGCTGGCAGGATAGGTAAAATAATGAATGGCCAACTTAAGTGTGAACCTTTATCTGCAAACTTCATAGCAAAGTATTTGGATTAATAAGCCAAAATATTAGCATAATACAATATATTATATATCATGGAACATGTATTTAGGGGGCATAAACCAGCCCAGTATACCAGTCATCTCAAATTTTCCTGTGTGGATTGACTGGCATCTGACAGCTGCTTTTAGTCACAGGGGCAAGTGGTGAGTGGAGACAGGCATCTCAGAAGCCAACCACAGTCTGCTGCTCAAGAAAGAGAGCAGGTAGGTGATAAATGACCCCAGAGCAGTGTCTGGAAAAACTCCATGATGTCAACAGGGATTTTCTCCAGAGTTGGGGAATTAAGGGTCATTTGATTTTCTTTGTGCTGTTAGTATTTTCTAAGGTATCTATGGTGAACACGTGTGACTTATTAATAGGAGGATGGCACTCTGGCAGTTTCTTTTGCACACGAACTGGCATAGGCCCAGGAGCAGGGTAGGTGGCCCTGTCTGGCCAGACCCTTTGGCACTGTGCAGCAAGTTCTTTACAAGCTGGCCCCTGCTCACCTTTCCATCCTGCCTCATGTACCCTGTCTTTCAGCCACACTGACCTTTTTTTTCTACTTATTTATGTGGCAAACACTCATAGATATGATACTACAGGTCACTCTTCTAAGCACTTTGAAAATACTAACTCATTTAACTCTCATAACTATCTAATGGTATCTATGAAGTGGATACTATTATTATTCCTATTTTATAGATGAGGCAACCTAGGTCATTCAGGAATATGTTTTTCATCCCATGTGCTGTGCTGTTCATTCCCTCCCTATGATATTACAGGAATTTTTTTTTTTTTATGCGGTACGTGGGCCTCTTACTGTTGTGGCCTCTCCCGTTGCGGAGCACAGGCTCTGGACGTGCAGGCTCAGCAGCCATGGCTCATGGGCCCAGCCGCTCCGCTGCATGTGGGATCTTCCTGGACTGGGGCATGAACCCATGTCCCCTGCATCGGCAGGCGGACTCTCAACCACTGCACCACCAGGGAAGCCATGAATTTCTTTTCTGAAATTATCGTGTAAGTCTTGGTTCCTCTGTGTTCTCTTAGCATCATTTTTATATTCAGTACTTACTACGTTGGATGATAAAGTTCCTGTGTATGTCTCTCCCACAGGTAAACTTGGGCAAGTGACTTAATTTTTGTTTCTTCCTTCTGTAAGATGTGTCTAATAACACTTATCTCACAGAGGATCTGAGGATTAAATGGAGCAGTATTTGGACTGTATGCTCAGGAAATGAGCTTTTCCTATAGGGACTTGATATATTCCTTGACACAGTTGCTGGCACAGAACAGGTGTTGTCCTGTGGGAAACTGAGTGGAAGGGACAGAAGGAAAGCCTGGGTGACCCAAAGTCAAGGCCACTGCAAGAGAAGAGGGTGGAGCACCCCCAAATGCCTCCTAACAGCTTGAGCAGAAGACAGCTGAGCGAAGGCTGTTGGGTTTGGTCATTGGTGGTGTTTTTGAGAACAGCTTTAGCAGCTGTGACGAAAGGGGAGGCGGATTGCAAGTGGTTAAGGAGGAGTGGGTGGGAAGGAAATGAAGACTGGTGGTGTAATAATCTCTCTTTCAGCAAGGGAAGAACAGAGTTAGGGCAGTAGCAGGGCCAGAAGAAGGTTCTTGGTATGAATGGCAGAGGCCTGAAGGTGTCTATAGGCAGGAGAAGTAAAATCCTTAGAAGAGTGTGGGTGGGGAGAATGTTCCTCTCCCTATTGTGGCTGAAGCTCAGGCCATGCTCAGAATCCAAGTTGCCCCCTCAGGGACTTGGCTCCATTAATTTTGTCACCTGTTTGCAGCTCGGGCATCCAAGGTCTGGGGAGCTTTAGGATCCCAGCTTTCAGTTGGCATCCTTGGGTAATGTGTTTAACCTGTCTGAGCTGCAGTTTCATCATCTGTAAAATGAGAATTTTGTGAGCATGAAAGGAAATGACATCTGTTAAGTGCCACTACAGTGTCCTTAGCTGTTGTGTCCTTTTAACCTTCTCATAGAGGCAGGATGAAAGAGAAGAAAAAAGGGTAAATCTTAGGGTGCTTTAGACCTGCAGAAGGAAGAAGTTGGGGCTGTGCTCCTGGGACAGCTGTTCTCTTCTCCATGAAGTAGGGGAATGGGAAGGGTTTGTAGCTCTGATGAGACTGGTGGGCTCCATGGAGGCCACCAGGTTCTCTCCACTAGAGATACACAGAAGACCTGAGGACAGCAGTGAAGGCCTGGCTAAGCACAAAGAGGACAGTTAGGATTGTTTCGTGACCTTCTGCAGCCAGGCATGCATGAGTCGAAAAAGGTGTGGGTAGAACTGGGGGCTGACGGAGATGCCGGGGGTACGGGGCTTCGTGTGCTGGGGGGTGGGAGACAGGGAGAGAGACGGGGAGAGAGGGAGGGTGGGAGGATGCACTGGTGAAATGACAGCCAGACGTCACATGGGAGCTGATGGCCTGGGAGGGTTGGCAGGTCTGAAAGTCACATGGTGACGGTGAGGATGCAGAGCTGGTTACTGGGAGCAGGATAGGGACCCCAAAGATTGTGGCCAGAGGGGAGTTTCAAAGTATTAGATGAAGGAATTTTGAATGACTAGGGCCAGGGGAGGGCTGGGTCACCCAAAATAATCCAGTGTTCTTCATTTCATTTCTCTACTTTTCTTCTGTTCTTTGTCATATGACTATCTACACCCCCTCCTAAAATAACCTTAGTCTTTATACAGCTTTTTGTGTGGGATGTATTGGTTAATATAATTCAGTAAACATTTTTTATTTCTTCATTGTATTTGTAATAATTTTTAACAGATATGATATATCAAGTTATCTTTGCACATACTACTTTGTATCTTCCGGATTTTCCCCTGGGATAAGTTCTCAGATGTGAGATTACTGTGCTCAAGAGTGTGAATGATTCGGAGGAGGGGGTCTTGGTATGTCATTAGTTACTTGCTGTAGGGGGATTTGCATTGAGCAGGGAGGAAGGGCAATAGGGAAGGGAGAAAAAAGAAAATTCAAATATAGACTCTGAATGGAGGCTTTGTGTGAGCGCCCTATGTCCATCTCACATCCTCCTGAGTTCTGTGTGCTGGAGTGGAAGATGTAACTGGTGGAGTTTGCGTTTGTGATTGAGTGTTTGGTTTGGTCTCTGATGCTTTCTTTTTCGGGGGAGAGGGTGTGGCTGTCATCAAGAAGTTGAAGAAGTTACAGTGTGTGTCTGAGAGGAAGGCACAATCAAAGGGACTCTCTTTCTAAACAGATCTAGAGCTTTTGGAGGAGGGCAAGGACAGCAATTTCATCTTTGGAAATTAAAGGACTTAATTATTTTGATTACAATCCTCATAGTGTTAGTATTTTGAATAATTTTAACAATATAGGGAGACATGATTTAGATAATTATTAAGGAAATTGTAATATTTTGAATCAGTGATTTTTTAAAACAAATATTATTATTAATAAATTTTTTCCTTAACTTATGATTGGAATGGTTCTCCTTTTTTTTTTCTTTTAACAGAAAAAGCACAGAAAGGGATTTATTGATGTGTCAAAAATCAGATGTGTGGAAATAGTGAAGAATGATGATGGTGTCATTCCCTGTCAAAATAAATATCCATTTCAGGTGAGCTGGCATTTTTTTGCGACAGTGAAATTCTGGGCTTTTAGTCATGCTTACTATTTGACGTTAGTGTTTCCTGTCATTACTTTGTTGATTGATTTCTTTCAGCTTTGTTGAAGTATAATTGACACATAAGAATTGTATATATTTAAGGTGTACGATTTGATGTTTTGATATATGTAAACATTGTGAAATGATCGCTACAATCAAGCCAATTAACATATCCATCACTTCACATAGTTGCCATTTTCTTTTCTTCCCTTCTTTTTTTGGTGGTGAGAATACTTAGCTACCTTCTTAGCAAATTTCAAATATGCAGTGTTCTTAACTGTAGTCCCCATTGCTGTACTTCAGATCTCCAGAACTCATTCATCTTGCATAACTGAAACTTTGTACCCTTTGACCAACATCTCCCCATTATCCCCCTTCACCTGCCCCTGGCAACCACTTTTTTGCAGTTTCTAAGAGTTTGTTTAAAATTCTACATCTGAGGTCATGTAATATTTCTCTTTCTGTGTCTGGTTTATTTCGCTTAGCATAATGTCCTCCAGGTTTATCCATGTTGTTGCAAGTGAATGGATTTTCTTTCTTTTTTTTTTTTTTTTTTTTGCGGTACGTGGGCCTCTCACTGTTGTGGCCTCTCCCGTTGCGGAGCACAGGCTCCGGACGCGCAGGCTCAGCAGCCATGGCTCACGGGCTCAGCAGCCATGGCTCACAGGCCTAGCCACTCCACGGCATGTGGGATCTTCCCGGACTGGGGCACAAACCCATGTCCCCTGCATCGGCAGGCGGACTCTCAACCACTGCGCCACCAGGGAAGCCCTGGATTTTCTTTTTTAAAGCTGAATAATATTCCACTGTGTGTGTGTGTGTGTGTGTGTGTGTGTGTGTGTGTGTGTGTATGTATCAACTGTCTTTATTTATTCATCTGTCCGTGGACATCTCCTCATGTTTACCAACCCTGAGGCTCTCAGAACCCTCTCCTTTTTGGGTTTTCATAGAGGCTTCGTTACATGGGCATGATTGTTTACATCATCGGCCATTGATGATTGAACTCAATCTCCAGCTCCTCTCCCCTCCTCAGAGGTGGGGGGTAGTGGGACTGAAAGTTCCAACCCTCTGATCAGGGGGTTGGCTTCACCGGCAACCAGCCCCCATCCCTAGGGGCTCTCCAGTAGTCGCCTTATTAGTATAACAAAAAACACCCATATCATTCTCAGCACAGGAAATTCCAAGAGCTTTCTAGGAGCTCTGCCGGGAACCAGGGTAGAGACCAAATATATATTTCTTATTGTGAATCACAGTATCACAGGTATGAAAGTCATGGGCCAAATGAGGCAACTACAGCCCCATGTCCCTCTTAGAGCTTTATCTTTACTTCTTTATCACATCTCATTTTCTGTCTTGTAGTAAGGTATTTGATTTATTTTTGTATCTCATGTAGTCCCAGCAAAGTGCTAGTTGGATGAGTTAATCACTGAGCAGAATATAGCAGTATTTGTTCTTTGGTGTTCCCATTGCCCCAGGAATGCTATCTTTTAAGGAGTTGTCTTATTGCTGCTAGGAGAATGTTGCTCTTTAGGGTTGAGCAGGTATCTCTGCTGATGGGGAGGTTTGGTGATTCATAATAGAGTTATACAGTGCACAATGTGGGGAGAGAGGAGGCCAAAGGGCAGAGAAGAATTTTTTGTTTAAATATCTCTTGTCTTGGGGCTTCCCTGGTGGTGCAGTGGTTGAGAGTCCACCTGCCGATGCAGGGGACGCGGGTTCATGCCCCGGGCCGGGAGGATCTCACATGCCACGGAGCGGCTGGGCCCGTGAGCCATGGCCGCTGAGCCTGCGCGTCCGGAGCCTGTGCTCCACAACGGGAGAGGCTACAACAGTGAGAGGCCCGCATACCGCAAAAAAAAAAAAAAAAAAAAATTTCTCTTGTCTTGCCATAAAAATATGACTTTTATTCCACAGGATTATCTATTGAATATGGTCAGGAACAGCCAATTATTGATGAAAGAGCTATCTGTGTTCAATCCAGTGACGTGGTAAAAGGAGGTTTCTAGCCAGATTTGTTTTTTTGTTTTGTTTTTCGGGTTTTTTTTGTTTTTGGCTGCAAGCGGCTTGTGGGATCTTACAGGACCTTAGTTCCCTGACCAGGGATGCAACCCGTGCCCCGCCCCCCACCCCCCACCCCACCCCACCCTATGTGTGGAAGCACATAGTCCTAACCACTGGACCACCAGTGAAGTCCCCAGATATTTTTTTAGTTAATTGGGGTGTTTCTGCCTTGTGACTGACCATCAAGGGTAAAGTGATAGACCAAAGACAAAATTCTTGGGTTAGTTTCCCATGCTTAATTTTATTCTTAATATTAAGAATATTAAGAATAAGACTGTTTAATTGCTCACCTGGAGGTACCTCTGAAAGAGGTACTGTGGTTAAAAGTTTGGGCTCTGGAGTCAGGATCCTGGCTTTCTGGATGACCAGCCAAATGCTGATGGGCAGGTAACTTAAGGGGCACCATTTGCAGTGCATTCTATGTGAATAGTGCCTCTGGGAGTTATCTAGAATTGGGGTGTCTTGGATAGGCCTTAGTCTCCTCCTCTGTAAAATGGAAATACTAATACCTTGATGGTAGGATTAGTTGAGTTGATGTCTGTAAAGCACAAAGTATAGAGTTGGGGTGGTCAGTGCTTAATTAAGCTACCTACTGCAGTTATTTATAGTGGCAAAAGGAAGGTATAGGAGTGATGTTGAAAGAGTAGTCCATTCATCTCAAATATTATTCAGAAAAATATTCAATTGGAATAGTCCCTGTTATACCAAGTTTACTTAAGGAACTTTAGTTTATTAGATTGCAAGAAATAACAAGATTGGCAAAGCATCCTGGCCTCTGTATATATATTTTTTCTGTAAAAGCACAGTCCTTTGTAAAATGTGTATCCCACTGGATGGAGACATGAAGAAATAGATGTGTTTTTGTAAGAAGGGAATCTAGGTTCTTTGGATCGGAAGTAATTGACTTTTGATCAATCATTTCAGAATCCTTTATATCATGATGCCTGTGGTGCCAAGAGCTCTGTGCTAGGCAAGAGTGCTGTGTCTAAGCTTTTCTCACCTGTTCCATCTTTTGTCTTATTTCAGGTTGTGCATGATGCTAACACACTTTACATTTTTGCACCTAGTGCACAAAGCAGGGACCAGTGGGTGAAGAAGTTAAAAGAAGGTAAAACTCATATAATGAGATATTAATCTGTACATAATTTCAGAATATAACATTGTTGTCACTAAGACAGAGATACGGCTAGTGTATCTTGCATTTATAATCTTTTAATCTACAATAAGTGTTTCTCCAAGAACATTCTCTGTTACTGTAAGTGACACATGTTGACGTTAACTTCCTTTTTTATAATCTGGTTCCTTCTAGTGGCATATACATAGTTTTTAAGAAGAACATGCTTTCATTTAATGTGTAATACATTTGGAGGTGACTAAGCACTGGGCTCTTATGGTAACAGGATTTGGTATTTTCTAAGAAATTGCCTATGTAGTCAACATTTGATGTGGATGAATTGACTTGTATGTAAAGTATATTAATCAGTGATTTGACCTGCATAATCCTCATCGCTTTTTCTGCAGAACAAAATGGTGGTGGGCTGACTTTTGTGTTTATCCATCACGGTGTAGCAGAGGTCACTTTTGTTAACAAGGGTGCCTCACCAAAAAAAGGGGTGAAAGAGAACTCTATGGATTTTCTGAATGCTGGATTATATGTTATGAGGGTTTCCTCATAATAAACGTAGTATTTGAGAAAGAATGATCAACAGGAAACATTCTGTTATCTCTGTTTTATTTCACTCATCATTTAATGTGTCTATGAATTACAGAAATAAAGAACAACAATAATATTATGATTAAATATCATCCTAAATTTTGGGCAGACGGAAGTTATCAGTGTTGCAGACAAACTGAAAAACTAGCACCTGGATGTGAAAGATATAATCTGTTTGAGAGTAGTAAGTATTAATTTTATTCTGTAGTTATATTGTGCTCAGGATGTACATACTGTTGGTATTATTGGGAGAAAGTGACATGATTTTGATTTTGATGTTGGTTAAATATGGCCTTCACACTTTCTAGCACAGTGTAAACATAGGGTAGGTGTATTTTTGTAAGAATACTTTTATTTAGTTAGCAGTAGGGCCATCTCATGGAATCAGAAGGTCTGTTTTTGGGAGTTTTTATCACAATATGAAACCTACTAAAAATGACTGTTAAAAGTGTGAGCCTAATGTAGCACCATCAGCAGCTTTTCTCTTCTCTTTTTTTTAAGCTTTACTGAGGTATAATTAACAAAATTGTAACATTTAAATTTTACGATGAGGTGACTGGATATACTTATCTATCCATTGGAAAGGGTTCCTCCCATTGAGTTAATAAACTCATCCATCACCTTGAATGTTTACCTTTGTGCGTGTGTGTGTGTGTGTGTGTGTGTGTGTGTCTGTGAGAAAACATTTAAGTTCTACTGTCTTGGTAAACTTCAGTTATACACTACAGTGCTATCAACTATAGTCACCATGTTATACGTTAGATCTTTAGACCTTATTTATCTTTTTTTCTTGCTCTCTCTATATTTTCATTGAGTTGTAATTAACATACCTTATTCATCTTATAACTGAAAGCTTGTACCCTTTTACTATCATCTCTATTTCCTCCACCCCCCATCCCCTGGCAACCATTTTTCTACTCTCTATTTCTATGAGTTTGACTTATTTTTTTTTTAAGCTTTCCCATGTAAGTGATACCATGTGGCATTTGTCCTTCTTTGTCTGGCTTATTTCACTTAGCATAATGCCCTCCAACTTTATCCATGTTGTCACAAATGATAGGATTTCCTTCTTTTTCCAAGGCTGAATAATATTCCATTCTCTCTCTGTACATGCCACATTTTCATTATCTAGTCATCTGTTGATGAATGCTTAGGTTGTTTCTATACCTTGGCTATCGTGAATAATGCTACCGTGAACATGGGAGTGCAGATATCTCTTTAAGGTATTGATTTTGTTTCTTTTGTGTATATACCCAGAAGGGGGATTGCTGGATCATATGGTAGTTGTATTTGTAATTTTGGGGGGAACCTCTATATTATTTTCCATAGTGGCTGCATCAATTTACATTCCCACCAGCAGTGCACAAGGGTCCCCTTTTCTCTACATCCTTACCAGCATTTGTTATCATGTGTGGTTTTTATAATTGCTATCCTAATATGTATAAGGTGGTATCTTATTGTGGTTTGACTTGCATTTCCCTAATGATTAGTTATGTCGAGCACCTTTTAATGTACCTATTGGCCATTTGTATGTCTTCTTTAAAAAAAGTGTCTGTTTAGGTCCTTTGTCCACTTTTAATTGAGTTATTATTATTATTTGTTTTAACTATTGAGTTGTATGAATTCCTTGTATATTTTGGATGTTAACCCCTTCTCAGACATGTGGGTTGCAAATATTTTCTCCCCTTCTGTTGGTTGCCTTTTCATTTTGTTGACGGTTTCCTTTGCTGAGCAGAAGCTTTTTGGTTCTGATGTAGTCCCATTTGTTTACAGTGAACAAGACATGGCCCAATCCCTGTGGCATTTACAGTCTGTTCAAGAAGGCAGAAATACAAACCGGCTTTAATAGCATTTTAAAAAATCTGTTCTAAAACAGTATTACAAGCAAAATGCACCAGAGTGAGAGAGTCTGAGTGAACTTCTTGTTATGGGTTCATTTTTACTTTTCCTTAAAACTATCAATCATTGGTAGATGGCATTTTGACCTATTTTTGTCGTTGTCACTTTCAGGTATAAGAAAAGCACTACCTCGAGCACCAGCACCAGAAACAAAGAAGGTAAGCTGGTCTTTAACGTTTGGAAACATTTGCAGTTTATTAAGTATGTTTATGTTCATTTCTGTGATGCTGCTCCCTGCAAGGATCACATCGGAAATGGATAGACTATGGCTCACCTGATTTTTTTTTTTTTGGTGTCAAATAATATCAATTTAATTGTATCAGATATTATCATCTGACCTTCTGCCTGTATTTTGGCTTCGAGAATTATACAAGAGGCGTGGGACTTTAAAGGAATATTTCAGTCTTAAGACCACAGTATTATGACAAAGGAGTGACTGTGAATAGTGGAGTGTGGTAGAAAACACAGGTACTTTGGACTCAGGAGGAGCCTGATCCAGCATGAATCTGATATGAGTGACTTTGGGTGGGATACTTCAGCCATTGTTTCCTCAGTTGTAAAATGGAAGTTATATACTCTACTTCATGGGATTAGTATTAAGAATAAATGAGAATGCAGGTGAACTTATTTACAAAACAGAAACAGTCTCACAGATGTAGAAAACGAACTTATGGTTACCAGAGGGGGAGGGGGATAAATTAGGAGTTTGGGATTAGCAGATACAAACTACTATATATAAAATAGATAAACAACAAGGTCCTACTGTATAGCACAGGGAACTATGTTCAATATCCTGTGATACAGCATAATGAAAAACAATATGTAAAAGAATATATACTGAACCACTTGGCCGTACATGAGAAACTAACACATTGTAAATCAACTATACTTCAGTTAAAAAAAAATGAGAAACAGTATGCTAGCTAGGTACTAAGAGTGTGCCTTGTACACGGCAGGCACAAAGCAGTGCAGCTTCCTTTGAGTGGGAGGAGACCTGACAGAAGTAGTTCTGCTTTTCCCCACTGAAGGCCATTAAATGGTGGGTCTGCCTTTAGTCCTCCTGGTTTCTACTCTTGTTACCCTTGCCTCTCCCTGGAAAGCTAGTCCTGACACTGAGCAGAAGCCGTTTGATGTTTAAGGACAGGTTTTGCTCTTGTCCTAAATTCTGAAGCCTGTGAGAGGTCCAGTAGCATCAATATCATTGAACTCATGGTGCGGGTTCACCAGATTAACTAAGGCAGACTTTATACTGTGGGGACATGCGCGTTGCTTGGCGTTTTACTGCACACCCAGTTTCAAACAGAAGACTAAACTTTTATATGTTACCTCCTTTTCTTAGCGAAGGCCTCCCCCACCAATTCCACCTGAAGAAGAAGGTAATAGTGAAGAAATAGTTGTAGCCATGTATGATTTCCAAGCGACAGAAGCACATGATCTCAGATTAGAGAGAGGCCAGGAGTATATCATATTGGAAAAGAATGATGTTCATTGGTGGAAAGCAAGAGATAAATATGGGTAGGTATTCCCTCTCTGTGGATGATACACAGTGGGTGGCTGGGAGTGAAATACTGAGTGAGAAGAGGATAACCTGTAACTGTTATGTAATGAGGCTAGTTCAGTGGCCATAAATGAAAATATATGTTATTACTTTGCAGTAACATAGTGTATTCTTAGTAGTGACTCAATAAATATAAATGAATCAACCACTCCTTTTCAGAAATTAGAATCCATTACACCGGTCTCTTTCTCATCCATTATATGTCTAATTGGATTGTTTGATCTTGGGGGAAATTACATTTTAGGTCCCTTCCCCCCGCACCCCACCCCCAAGGTAAAGTAATCTTAGATTGGTCTAGGAGAGAGAGAATGTGTATGTGTGTGTGTGTGTGTGTGTCTGTCTGTCTTTCTGTCTATATGTATGTGCATATGCGTCTATGTCTAAAATACATACATTCAAGAAATTTAAAAACAAACATTATTTATACAAAATAATTTAGGATTTAAAGAGAATAGTCCTTTCAATCTTATTATTGGTAAATAATGGGTAAATGTGGATAAACATAGGGGATGTGTCTTAGGCTTCATTAAGAAAGCTCTGTATCCTGTGCTTACCTCTGAAATATAATCCTGTTTATATTCTGAGTTCCTGTGGATAGGAAGAGGAGGACTTTTTTGTCCTGGTTAGAGCATGTCCTCCCTCCAAGTCTGCTTTCTCACCTCCTATCCCATCCCCAGTTCCAGTTCTCTGTTCCTCAGGTCACTTCTGGAGAAGCAGTGGAAGCCTCTGGGTTGGGCAGGGTCCGTGTCTTCTGCTCACTTCTCAGCAGTGGTAGATCTCCTGAGTGCTGGTTTGCTGTGCATTATTACCTTTTTGGAAACCTTTTAATCTTTGTTTACAAGAAGGTCATCACTGCTTTTTTTTTGCCAAACACTGTAGAAGATTGATTTTTAATTTTTATTATAGACATTTTCAGATATCCAAAAAGTACATAATAGTATAATGGAGCCTCTTGTCACTTGACTTCAGAAATTACCAACATTTGGCCAGTCTTGATTTTAAAATCTTCCCAACTGTTTTTTCTCGAGTATTTAAAACTAAGTTCAAATCATCATGTCATTTCACCCCTAAGTCTAACTGCTAAAGATTTTTTTAAACAACTGCTGTGTCATTATCATACTTAATAATAAGTTAAAAAACATCATCTGTAGGCTTTCCTGTAACATTTTCAGGACTAGAAGAAGAGTACAAATAAAAGCCCAGATATCATATGTTTAAATATTTAGAAATTATAAGTCAAGCTAACAAACTGGTAAATAAGATATAACTTATCCTCCAGCTTGACACACATACCTTCAAAATGACCAGGAAGGCAATGTTTGGATTGGAGTTCCATGCCCGAATGTGATAGTGCACAGAGGGCCAGCTCCCTGGGGTGTCTCCCTTCTCTCTTCCCTTCTGCCCTGGGCTCCATCTCACATGTACCATGTGAATCTCCCAGCCGTACATCCAAACTCTGTCCACATAGTTTGCAAAAGCCACCCCCCAACTTGGTCACTCCTTGGACCTGGGCTGGAGTGGGTCCACACAATCAGCATCATTTGCTTTTCAACGGAGGAAACCCATTGGGAAGGCCCACTTAGGGCTTGGTAGTGGGCAGAGAATTCTGGGGCCCTAGTTATGCAGATGATGGTCCAGAGGAGGGCCGAGGGATCATGGACTTCAGCATCCTCTCGAAAGTGTGAGGTCAGAGCAGGGGCCCTCTGGCCCAGGTCTAAGGATAGTACCGACTCTGTAATTCTGGTTTCCCTTGATTAGCTCTAATCTGTATTTTACAGTTTAATCAAGGTTGAAACAAGGTCCACACATTGCATTTTGGCTGATAGGTCTCATGTCTTTCTTTTATTCTGTAACAATCCCTAGCCTTTTTTTTTCTCATTTTTGATTTATTGATAAAACCAGGTTATTTCCTCTATGAAATGAGCCACAATCTAGATTAAGCTGTTTGCTTCCACATGGTGTCATTTAATATGTATCTGTGTCCTGTATATCTGGTTGTTCCACTTCTGATGATGCCAGGATTACTCATTGGTTCAGGTGTCAACATTATTCCTCTATCATAAAGTTCTTTATCAATGTTTCACCTAATGATTTTGGCATCCATTGATGATTATTGCTTAGATCCATTATTTCATTAGGGATAGCAAAATGGTGATTTTTCTAATTCTGTCATTCCATCTGCATTTATTAAATCTCTAAAGAAGAACTGCCTCATGAGCCAGTTCATTTAGTTCATGCAGGAAAGGCAAGATACATTTTGGATTCTTATCTTTTACCAACTTTTCAGAATAATGAGTTGATGACCAAGCTTCCTCTGTTGATAACAATGGTAACCAATAATGTTTTGTGTTATTATAGATGCTTATATATTTGGTTTCAGTCTATTGCAGTCATTATTCTTTTTGCTTGAATTGTCCCATCGTGGGTCAGTGGTAGCTTTTTTTTTTTTTTTCGGAACTTGGACCTCTCACTGTTGTGGCCTCTCCTGTTGCGGAGTACAGGCTCCGGACGCGCAGGCTCAGCGGCCATGGCTCACGGGCCCAGCCGCTCTGTGGCATGTGGGATCTTCCCGGACCGGGGCACGAACCCGTGTCCCCTGCATCGGCAGGCGGACTCTCAACCACTGCGCCATCAGGGAAGCCCGGTAGCTATTTTTGATTTGGGACGCTTTTAGTCTTTCTCAGCTTCCCTGCTTTCTGAATAAAATAAAATAGCTCAAGTTCATCATGTATTTTTCCTGACCAAACCTGCAATTTGCCATTTCCCCAAGGAGTTCTGGCTCCTTGTAGTAAGAAGCAATATTTAGAGACAACAGTTGGGGCGCTTGGATTCTAATTGCTGCTGGATTGTTGTTGCTTCTAGGCCTTTCTCAGTGCAACAGAGCTACATATATGCACTGGTATGTGTGTGTGTGTGTGTGTGTGTGTGTGTGTGTGTGTGTGTTATGAGTTCTTACTAATAGTTCAAATTCAAATTTAAGATTACAAGGTTTTTACTCAACTTAGAAATTTTATACATGTATCTCTTTTATGCTGAAATTCTTGGCTCTAACCAAGATTTTACCTGATATGATTGCTCCTTAAACTGTAATGTGCATAGGAGATAGGAGTCATCTGGGGTAAAATCAAAGATTCCATAGGCCCACATAGGCCTTCTCAGTTCAAATCTCTTGGGGTATGACCCAGGAATTTGCTTCTTTTTTTTTTTTCGGTTGTGCACGGGGCTTGCAGGATCTCAGTTCCCTGACCAGGGATCGAACCCGCACCCAGTGCATTGGAAGCATGGAGCCTTAACCATTGGATCACCAGGGAAGTCCCGGAATTTGCCTTTTTAACAAGTGACCTGATGATACTGATGTAGATGTCAGGCATTACCCTCTGTGAAACAATGCACTACACAGACTGTTGAGGTATTGGAGTGATGGGTGTTTTTGTCCAATACTTCAACTTTTCTGAAGTAGTGGTTTCTTTAAAACATCCCAAGAAATTGTGAATTCAAAAGAAGCATCATGGAATATTAGCAAGGGCTCTGAAACTAGTCACAAGTTCAGAATTCAACTTATGGCCCTGTTGCTGGCTAGCTTTGAGACCTTGAGAAAGTCTCTCAACCTTTCTAAACCTTAGTTTCCCCACCAAAAAGTGGGTACAATAATGCCTGCCTACCTCAGAATTTTTGTAAGGATCAAATGAGGAAGTTCTTTGTAAAGCATCAAATACTATAGCTATATTTACTTATTGGGGGTCAGCTAGTCTTTCTTATAAGCTTTAGGCAGTTTTATACTTTATTCCGGAAAGGCAGTAATTTTTCTTTTAGTACTCTCTCAGTAAAATAATTTCAGTTTATCTAGAGTATTTTTCTTATTTCTAGGAGTGAAGGATATATCCCAAGTAATTACGTGACAGGAAAGAAATCAAACAACTTAGATCAATATGAGTAAGTAAAAGGTTATTTTGTGAATATGGAGAACTAGAAAATGTTTTTATTTTCCTAATTATGTAAGACATTTTGGAGATTAATGGTTATCTTTCATCATCTTTAGAAGGATGTACTAACTTAACTCAGTTGTCTAGTATGGTAAATAGACGTTGTGAGAATTAGTTTCTATAATACACTTTACCTGAAGGTACTATGTGTGAATAGAATTACAGAAGTGAATATAATTGAATTGATTTTAAACGAATCATAGCTTTAGCTGACTTTGAAATACAGCTCATTGCTCATTCATTCAAGAAATCAAAATACAGTTTCCCAGAGTGGCCTTTAAAAAAAACATTTGATTGTTTCTTTTTTCTAACTATAATAACAATATGTGATTATTGTTTTAAAATTCTTTGAAAATGAAAAATGTTAGTAAGAGAAATTATTCAGAAATCAACTAGAGTTGACCTCTGTCAACATTCATATATTTCCTTTCAATCTTTAGAATCATGCTGTATATACTGTTTTATATCCTGTTTAATTCACTTAATAGTATATTAGGAGTGTGAGTATTTCCTCATGCCATTAAATGTACTTCAAAAACATTTTAATAATTGCATTATATTTCATTCAGTCGTGAATTCTTCAAATGTTTACTGAGACCTTATTGTGTATCAGGCACTGTGTGAGGCCTTAAGGGGTACAACCAGACATATGGCACATGGATGTGCAATAATTTATAGAATCATTTCCTTATTTGTGTGGCATTATGTTGTTTAGGCATCTTTACTATGTAAAAATACTGTGATACCTCTTCCTGCTTATTGTCTTAAACTAGATCTCTAAAAATCTACATACTGAGCTAAAGGCTAGTTATGAACTTCTTAAGACTCCTAATCATGCTGTCAAATTACTTTTCAGAGAAACAATGGGCTGCTGTTTATATGCTCACTAGCAGTGCATGGCCAGGTTTTAGTGAGAGGCTCATATATGCCAAATATATATGAGCCTTTTGTGGTCATTCTGAGGTGGTGTATTCATGCTTCATTCACTTCTTTAAAAACAACACTGTCACCACCACCACCACCAACACAAAGCTGTTTCCTCTGTCCATGTTACTTCCTGTAATGTGAGTGTACCTTAAAAGTCTAGAAAAGGATTAACAGATTCAAAAGTCCTAGCACTCGGTGGTGTGACCCCTCAAAGTTGTTTTAGGAGTAGGTGAGGGTATAAAAAGCACATAACTAAAATAGTGGTTTTGTTCTTGAATAACTTTTAGGAAAATAGAGTAAATCCTTAGAATTAGGGAAGGTGCTAAAAGGTAAAAACTTGGACCTGATTTTAAAGGGATCTGACCGAGAAGTAACCGGTGATTTCAGGAGGGATGTGCTTGGAAACCAGATAATCCTTATCTAAATGGGAGAACGCCCCTTATGACTCATGGGATTACAAGTAAGGGTTTTAGGAAGTTTATGATTCATTGCCATGCAATTGTTGTGTGCCTGACTCCACCTCGGCACGACCGAGTGAACTTGCCGTGGGAGTCTCGTCAGCCAGCTGCCCAGGGATTGGGGATTCCACGTGGCGTGGTGCCAGCCCTGACTGGATGAGAAAGGAAAAACCTGTTCTCAGTGCTGACAGTCACTCCTGCTGTCTTTCCACTCCACTATTTGTGTTGGATTTTGCTAAAGCCCATCCTGTAACACGTCTTAAATGTCTCCAGGGTTAAAAAGCCTTTTGCCAGCTGCTGAATCAAGAGCCCTTCTGCTGTTTGTTTGGGGGCAGGAGCGTCCGGGCAATGACTGTCTACTGGGCTCAGCTCAGGACTGGCAGCCTGCAGCTCCCAGGGCCGTCAGTACCCTAGTTCCCACCTCCACACCCAGGTCCCGGTTGGGGGAGGACAGGACCCTCGGAAGTGCTGCAGGAAAGAAACTGGACTCGTTGTGGTGGTCAGTAAGATGTTCTTGATGGAAGCGTGCTAAAGGAAGAAGGTGACAGGAATGCAAGGACCCTTAGAACAGGAAAAGTCTAGGACAAGACTTTGCGTGGGTGATCCAGGAGGCAAGGGCCAAAGTGAGAACCGGCAAAGATTATATAGCTCGTTAGTTGGTTGGTTGGTTGGTTTCAGTTTTTTGTTAGTTTATACCTGTTGCCTCCTTTTTCTAATTTACCCAACCCACCCTCTCCAAGAAGCTTGGCCAGGATCCATCCTTTCCAGAAGGTTGTCCCCAAAGCTGCTTTCCCGTCTATTCAGACAGCACTATGAAGTCCTGTCCCTCTGGAGTGTTTGAAGTGACCAGCCAATCTGAAACCCTCATTACCATTAGGGTTTTGATATCTAAGAATGGAATGACAAGTTACTTACAAATCCTGGGCATTCTTTCTAGAAGTATATAGTTCCTTCATCAGGGGACGCTAACTAATCTCCAACAGGCATTTCTCTGCCGGGCTTGTGGGCGATGCACGCGGGGGCGTCTGGGAGGCAGCTCTCCGGCTCACCACGTGTGCATCGTTCTTCCCGACAGGATGCATTCAGCAGAGCCACTCTTGTCTTTCCCTCCTTGCCTGGTGATGGGTATCATGGAAGAGGAAGAGAAGCCACAAAGAACCGTTAGGAAATACTCACCACGAAATGACTCATCTTTTTTTTTTTTTTTTTTGTGATATGCGGGCCTCTCACTGTTGTGGCCTCTCCCGTTGCGGAGCACAGGCTCTTGGACGCGCAGGCTCAGCGGCCATGGCTCACGGGCCCAGCCGCTCTGCAGCATGTGGGATCTTCCCAGACCGGGGCACGAACCCGTGTCCCCTGCATTGGCAGGCGGACTCTCAACCACTGCGCCACCAGGGAATCCCGATGACTCATCTTTTGATTTGTTCATCACTACTTCCTCCTTTCCTTCCTTCAACATACCCTTCAGGGTCTGAGTTTATATCCTAGGGAGGAAAACATCCTCTCTGGGGAAACTGCAAATACCAAACCACTTAGAATAGGATTTGTGCTGTGGATTTTTTTTCTTTCCTTATTTCTTTTATCCCTTCCCAGGAGCTTGAATATACCAAGTGAGGAAAGGACCTTTTCCTTTCTCTGAGTATCTTATATCGAATTTCTCTTGAGAGGCGCAGTCTAGCTTTACTGATTTCTTGCATCTGAACGTGAGCCTGAGCCTCCATCGCTTACTCTCACTGTGAAGATGTGGGCTTGGATCTCCTGTGATTAATAAAGAGAATTTTTTTTTCAATCTTTCAGGTCCTGCTGGTTTATAATGCATAATGAGAGCTGCAGCTACCTTTTGTATCTTTTATGATTGTTTTTGGTATCCTGACAAATATTTCTCCTATCAGTGGGAAAGCTTTAGGGACAGAATATATTCTGTTCTCCTCATTTATTTTATTCCTCAGTTGCATTCAGAAATTGATCAGAATTTAAATTTGCAATTTTGTTGAACTTGGTCTCAGTTCCTTAAAGTAGGGTCCACAACAATGAGATCTTAATACCCACAATTCTGAGGCCTGGTTAATCACTTCAGGCTCCAAATAAAATAACAGTTTTTGGCTTGTGTTGAGGTTATAATTTGTGTTTGCCCACTCCAACTACATGAAAGAATCCAGACCAAAAATGATCTTGTATTTTTTTCTTTGTATTTTTCCCTTCCTCAGTCAGGGAAGGCCTTTGTATTCGCTTGTCTCGGGGTGTTTGCTGGGCCAAAAGCAGGTGCTGTTTCTTTTATAAAAGGCTGAGACAGTGGTGGAAACTTCACGGGTTTAGAGGGGCCAAGCTGGTTTCATAACATTGGAATCCTTGGGAAATAGGACTGGATGGAGGGTTCTCTGCCCACTAAAGTCCATCTAGAACAAACCACACAAAACAAAATAAAAACCCAAGTTTAAAGCTGACAGTCTGAGTTCATCTTCTCTGGCCAACTTGCTCATAATCCCCTGGAGAGCATTGGCTAGGGGAAGTAGGGAGAGGGGAGTACCTCTGAGGATGAGGTGGGAGATGGCAGTGTCCATCTTTCCTTAGGAAAGATTTCTCAAAGGTTAAGCAGGGGCACCGATATGCAGGGGCTTGGCACAGAGTGGTGGGAGGGCAGGTGCCACTGCTTGGCCCTGGTGGGATTCCTACAGTAGACCTTTGGAGGACTGCCAGGGGTCGGGGCTGTGCTGGAACCAGTAAGTCTGGAAGACCCAGGAGGCCTGCTCTTCTGTTTTGCTCTGTTTCTTTCAATACTTGGGATCTTCGTGAAATTTGCGGGGGAGGCTTCATGATGATTTGAGATGAAATCTACTGCCTGTTGGTGGGATGGGGGCTTGGGATTAGATTTAATTGGAATCCAAGACAATAACCTGGTGACATTTCCTGCGTATTTGAGTCAGTGGGGTAAAATTCATTCTTGCTATTATTATAATAGTTAAAAATTGGAAATGATTTTTATGTTAAATAATGAAGACTAGCTTAAATAAATGATGACGCATCCAGACCGTGATGCACAGGACTACATTGCTTTGCAAAGGTGTGTATCGTATACCGTTATATGAAAAATTCAGGTTCTGATACAGCAAGTGTAGCTTGACCTCACTTTAATACAGAAAATAAGAATGTTGGCATACATATGTGTCTTCATAAAAATATGGGTAGAAAAAGTCTGCATGTATGTGTATCCAAATGTTACTAGTGGTTGTCTATATTATTGAGATTATGAATGAGGTCTTGTTCTTATTTCTTGTTTGTTATTGATGAGTAATATTATCAATACCTTGCTAATCCTAAAAAGAAAAAAGAACAATTTTAAAAACCTGAGGCCTTAAACATATCTTTTTCTGTTCAGATGGTATTGCAGAAATATGAATAGAAACAAAGCAGAGCAACTCCTTAGAAGTGAAGTAAGTGTTTGTACTTGTCTTGTGGGTTTGGTTTCAGCACAAAATCAATTGTAGCGAATCCCTGATTAGTAATTCCACCTACCTCTGTTTCTAAAGCCCAAAAAATACTATGGCGTAAGTACAAGTTTTCATTTTTTGAAATCATTTAAAAGTGAAGACTGCTCTATTAGTTTCCTGGGGCTGCTGTAACAAAGTACCACAGACTGAGTGGCTTAAACAGCACAAGTTTGTTGTTTCATGGACCTAGAGGTTAGAAGCCTGCAGTCCAGATGTCAGTGGGCGTGGCTCCTTCTGGGGTCTGTGAGGGAGGGACCTGTCCCAAGCCCCTCTCCTTTTCTCCCCATGGTTCTTCCCTCTATGCATGCCTGGCTCTGTGTCCAAATTTCCCTTTTATAAGGACTCCAGTCATATAGGATTAGCCCCCCCCCACCATGACCTCATTTTCACTTGATTCCCCTCTGTAAATCTCCACAGAAGCTCACATTCTGAAGTACCGAGGGTTAGAACTCCAAAGTATGTTTTTTGAGGGGGAAAGAATTAAACTCATAACAATAGGTAATAGCTATACATGGGCAACATTTCTTTACTGTTTCTTACTGATTTATCATTTGCTACCTTGATATTAGTATTTACATGTGTTTTTCCTTTTTGCTTGAAGTTCTTTGTTTTAAAATAGTTTACATCAGTGTTATGTGCTATCTTTTATAAATTAAGTTTTAACACAGTATTTAGTTGCCTTTAGAAATGTGCTAAAATTCTTACACTTTACAAAGAAATAAAGTGGAAGGATGAAATCTACTATAGAGGACACTAAGTGGACTTAATGAGGAGACAACCTGAGTCTAGCTCTGACTTTTCTAGTGTTTTTTGCATCTGTAGACAGAGAGGTTGGATTAGAAGATGACCTCTGCAGTTCTCTGCATTTTTGATCTAATTATTCTATTTAGTAATTGCTCCCAGTCTTTTGTTTTTACATCTTTATTGGAGTATAATTGCTCTACAATGGTGTGTTAGTTTCCACTTTACAACAAAGTGAATCAGTTATACATATACATATGTTCTTTTTTTTACATCTTTATTGGAGTATAATTGCTTTACAATGGTGTGTCAGTTTCTGCTTTATAACAAAGTGAATCAGTTATACATATGTTCCCATATCTCTTCCCTCTTGCGTCTTCCTCCCTCCCACCCTCGCCATCCCACCCCTCCAGGTGGTCACAAAGCACTGAGCTGATCTCCCTGTGCTATGCGGCTGCTTCCCACTATCTATCTACCTTACGCTTGGTAGTGTATATATGTCCATGCCACTCTCTCACTTTGTCACAGCTTACCCTTCCCCCTCCCCATATCCTCAAGTCCATTCTCTAGTAGGTCTGCATCCTTATTCCTGTCTTACCCCTAGGTTCTTCATGACATTTCTTTCCCTTAAATTCCATATATATGTGTCAGCATACGGCATTTGTCTTTCTCTTTATGACTTACTTCACTCTGTATGACAGACTCTAGGTCCATCCACCTCACTACAAATAACTCAACCTCGTTTCTTTTTATGGCTGAGTAATATTGCATTGTATATATGTGCCACATCTTCTTTATCCATTCATCCGATGATGGACACTTAGGTTGTTTCCATCTCCGGGCTATTGTAAATAGAGCTGCGACGAACATTTTGGTACATGACTCTTTTTGAATTATGGTTTTCTCAGGGTATATGCCCAGTAGTGGGATTGCTGGGTCATATGGTAGTTCTATTTTTAGTTTTTTAAGGAACCTCCATACTGTTCTCCATAGTGGCTGTACCAATTCACATTCCCACCAGCAGTGCAAGAGTGTTCCCTTTTCTCCACACCCTCTCCAGCATTCATTGTTTCTAGATTTTTTGATGATGGCCATTCTGAGTGGTGTGAGATGATATCTCATTGTAGTTTTGATTTGCATTTCTCTAATGATTAATGATGTTGAGCATTCTTTCATGTGTTTGTTGGCAGTCTGTATATCTTCTTTGGAGAAATGTCTATTTAGGTCTTCTGCCCATTTTTGGATTGGGTTGTTTGTTCTTTTGTTATTGAGCTGCATGAGCTGCTTATAAATTTTGGAGATTAATCCTTTGTCAGTTGCTTCATTTGCAAATATTTTCTCCCATTCTGAGGGTTCCATATCCCTTCCCTCTTGCGTCTCCCTCCCTCCCACCCTCCCTATCCCACCCCTCTAGGTGGTCACAAAGCACTGAGCTGATCTCCCTGTTCTATGCAGCTGCTTCCCACCAGCTATCTATTCTACGTTTAGTAGTGTATATGTCCATGCCACTCTCTCACTTTGTCACAGCTTACCCTTCCCCCTCCCCATATCCTCAAGTCTGTTCTCTAGTAGGTCTGTGTCTTTATTCCCGTCTTACCCCTAGGTTCTTCATGACATTTTTTTTTTTTAGATTCCATATATATGTGTTAGCATACAGTATTTGTCTTTCTCTTTTTGACTTACTTCACTCTGTATGACAGACTCTAGGTCCATCCACCTCACTACAAATAACTCAATTTTGTTTCTTTTTATGGCTGAATAATATTCCATTGTATATATGCGCTACATCTTCTTTATCCATTCATCCGATGATGGACACTTAGGTTGCTTCCATGTCCTGGCTATTGTAAATAGAGCTGCAATGAACATTTTGGTACATGACTCTTTTTGAATTATGGTTTTCTCAGGGTATATGCCCAGTAGTGGGATTGCTGGGTCATATGATAGTTCTATTTGTAGTTTTTTAAGGAACCTCCATACTGTTCTCCATAGTGGCTGTACCAATTCACATTCCCACCAGCAGTGCAAGAGTGTTCCCTTTTGGCTCCCAGTCTTTTAAACCTGTGCTTTCTCATTTTATCTCCTGCTTAGTATCCACAGTGGAGGTTTAGTTGGACGCTTCTTTCTGTAGTTTATGTTACGAGAGCAATAGCAGGTGACTTTGCTTGATTCAGATGACACGTCACCTCTCCCTGCCCCTCCCCCTCTACAGGATTCTTACACACCTCCCTGGTGACCTCACAATGAGAGGCAGCTCTAGGGAAGTGGGTAGCTAGAAGGCCTGGGGTCCAAATCCTGGCTCTGCTACTTACTAGCTGTTTGAGTTGGGGCAAATGTCCAACTTTTCTGTGCCCCATTTCCTTACCTGTAAAGTAAACAGGCAAGGAGATAACAATAGTACCTACCTCATAGGACTGTTTTGAGGACTGAGTAGATCCACATATTAGAACATATTAAAACAGAATAAGTGTTCAATAAACATGTTTTATTATGAATTAACTGTTAATGATCATTGTCCCTAATTGTTCTTACCAGATTTATTTGTGGGCCTTTATTTCATTCCATTGTCTTTCCTAGGAATAAGAAGAAAATTTATTTTATTTTAATCTGTTAAACACACTTTCATTTTAAAGCAATTTCAGTGCTAGAGATTGACTGTGGCATTATTGGTGGAGAGCTATTTGAGGTTCCTCGCTTCTGTTTCTTGCTCTTAGGCTAAGAACCTGATGAGGATTTAGCTTTTGGTCATTCAGCGTGTTGCTGCCTTTTGGTTTTCTCGGCTTAAGTTCCTTGTGCCTCTGTCTCTCCTTTCATAAAAAGTGATATTTAACATCAATTTCCAGGGGAATTAAGGATTTGTTTAAAAATCTTCCTATAAAGAGCACTGAGGTATTTATAGGAAAAATGCTGTGTGGATAGAAGATGATATTGAGTCGGGGTTCAAGGCTTATAGCAAATATGAAAAATGTGTGAAATGAAATCCAGTCATTAAGAAATACATTTTTCAGTAACTGTTTCCCCACATGTCCAGGACATAAAGGAATTGCAAAATTTTGTCTGTTAGTTCTTGAAGGGCCCTGAGAGATTGTCTTGTTGAGATGTCTTGTACTAGTGTGTGTGAAGAGTTGTGATTGTGGGGAATTATGAGTGAGCTTTCTTTAACTAATCTCATGGTTCAGTAAAGTGAAGTGGAAGGTCACATGGATGGGAGACGGTCACATGGATGACTTACCTGTTGGTAAGTTGTGCTTCTCCAAAGCAGATTTTCTCGGCAGAGGATAATAATCATAAAATCATAAGATTGGGTTCTTGGATCTTCTCTGTGGCATTGGTATTTGTTATTGGACTGAAAAAAATTTCTTCTTGGATTTTAGGATAAAGAAGGTGGTTTTATGGTAAGAGATTCCAGTCAACCAGGCATGTACACAGTCTCCCTTTATACAAAGTTTGGAGGGTAAGTAATCTCTCTCTCTCTCTCTCTCTCTGCTTAAATTCAGAGTTTTTATATGAAGTTCTTATATAGTTTATATGGGTTCCTAATTTTCAAAAAATAAGCTACAATTCAGCATTAAAAAAATCTGAACTTGATTTCTAAAGTCTATACCATTTTTATATTCATATCTAGTAATTTTCCTCATTTTCCATATATATATTTGTTCTGAATGACTACCGAAACTTTAGCAACATTCCACAGATAATTACTTTGCACTTTGCTAGGTACTAAGGATACCACACTGAGCCAGGTAGACACAGACCCAGCCCTCCAGTAGCTTAGTGAGGGCTTCTTTCAGACAGGCAAACAGGCAGTGATGGTATATGTGAGTGACTGCTATGCAGGGAGGGCAACCTGTGTGTGTGTGTGTTTGTGTGTCGGGGTGGGGGTTGGTGGCACATAGCCCCGACACATCTGAGTTAGGCATTAACGTTGTCTACTGACATCCAATGTGAGACCTGACGGGTGAGGCAGGCAAAAGTTGGAGAGAGGGAAATGTGTTTCTGACACAGGAAATTGCCTGGACCTGGAAGTGAGGGAGCACTTGGTGAGCTGACAACAGTGTATTATAGCTGGATTGTAGAAGGGGAGGGACAGGGGGAAGGGAGGAGAGAGGAACCTGAGAGGTAGAAGTGGAAGACATGTCATGTCCATGTCAAGGAGTTTGAGCTTTATCTTCACAGCGGCAAGTGTTCTCTGGAAAGGATTTTCAGCAAGAGATGACTCAGGAAGATCTAAGAAACCTAAAATAGAATGTGTACATGATTTGTACGTCTAGTTTATTAACTTTTAGAGGTCTTCTGGACATTTGCAACACCAACAGCAGGGACAAAAAGCAGTATCCAGCTAATAGCTATTTTAAGACTTTTAATTGTTGGTAAATGGAGTTTTGGTAAATGTTCTCTTTCATGATCTCATGCAAGGGACCAAGTATCCGTTATCAGTGACCACTTCATAACTTCCATCTGTTAAGTTGAAAGGTGAAGCTAAGAAGAACATAGGGAAAAATAAAATTTGTGTAGAAAATAGAGGGGGCCATATGTAGGGACCCTGATAGAAAACATCTTAAGGGTGAAGTTACATTATTCCAACTTGGTTCTAACACATTCTGATTTTTGTTACAGAGAAGGTTCATCAGGTTTCAGGCATTATCATATAAAGGAAACAATGACATCTCCAAAGAAGTATTATCTGGCAGAAAAACATGCTTTTGGTTCAATTCCTGAGATTATTGAATATCATAAGCACAATGCAGCAGGTAAGTGAGCTGTTAAAACCTATTTCAAATATAAAGTAGTGATTAAAATGATTAGACATTGTGATGAATTCTTCCTTGAGCAGGTTTATGTTGTAGTTAATTGTAGAAAGTGATTGATTTAAAATTACTGCATATTAAGGAAATGATATATACAAAGAGAAATCAGAAATAATAACTCTAAAGAAGCCCCGTCTTGACCTTAAAACACAAGTTATCCTTATCGTGTGTGGCAAACGTTCACATCTGCCACATACAATACAAGGTCTACATCCTTGGTACTGACAGAGGTTCTTTGCTTGACCGAACTTTAGTCAGGCTCCTGGACCATCTCCTGGGCCCATTTGTACACTTTCTTATAAAATTCAGTTTTGGCAATAACCCTGCTAAGTCACTTTAACCAGAACCCCTTACCCTTGAGATTTGATGTCTAATCACCTTCAGTAACTGGTCGGGTTCATCGCCTTCCACCGTCCCCCCGGGTAATGTCTGGGTACCCTGGCTTATTTCAGCAAGAATCTTGTTCGATTAGTTTGGCCAGAACCACTCTAAGCCCTCCCTGCGTTGATGTTTCTTTTAATAATTTTCCATCCACTGATTCCCCACCCTTCTCCTTGGCTGTGAGTTCTCATTTGTCCAGGCTGTATTCAGAGTCGGGCCCATCTCTCTCCCCCACTTTAAAATCCCATTGCAGTGGTCCTTATACCTATCACAGTGGTCCTGAATAAAGCCTGCTGGACTATCTGTAAAAGCGTCATTGAATATTTTTTTTTTCTTTAACAGTACCAAACTAAAATCCAATGTATGTCTATGTCGCAGCTGTCACAGAAGCTGCCAGATGAGCAGCTTAGGTTTAGGCCTGTTTCAGAGGCTTCCAAAGACTAGCAGAAGAGTGTCCCAGACACGTCTTCCATCTTCCCAAATCTTTGCTACACTTAACCACCAGAGTGGGAATAAACCAAACATCAAAAACGAAACCAGAAACCACATTTGTTCCCTTGGAAGCTCCAGAGGATGAGATAGAAAGATTTCTAGCCTTTGACTTCAAAGATGTAACTGAGCAGGGGTTAGCCAAGTGTCCAGCCCAATTTATGGAAAATTAACTTTTGAAATTTTATCGAAGGCCTTTGCCAAGTCTGTTGCTATTTGTGACTCTCTTCACGTCTCTCAGATAGTGATAGGAACAGTTATTGAGATATAATTTACACACCATAAAGTTCACCCACATGATGTGTACAACTCAGTGGTCTGTAAATTAGTATATTTACAGGGTTGTGCCAACTGTCACCATAATCTGAGGTCATTTTCAGCATCCCCCATGAAGAAATCTTGAACTCATTAGCAGTCACCCCTTAACCCCTTCCACCAGTCCTGCCCTAGGCACCCACTAATCTACTTTCTATCTCTACAGATTTACTTATTCTGGACATTTCATGTAAATGGAATCATACCATATGCAGTCTGTTCTGACTGGCTTCTTTGAGCATAATATTTTTGACATTCCTCCATGTCGTAGCCTATATAAGTACTCCACTCCTTTTTATTGATGAATAATAATCCATTGTGTGGATTTTGTTTATCCATTTTATATCATTCATCAGTTGATGGACATTTGGGCTGTTTCCACATTTTGGCCATTATGAGTAATGCTGCTGTGAACATTTGTGTACAAGTTTCTGCATGAAACATGTTTCATTTCTTTTGGGTACTAACGTAGGAATGGATTTGCTGGATCATATAATAACTCTGTGTTTAACATTTGAGGAACTGATTTCATATCAATTTACCCCCTGAAGAACTTTTTCTTATCTTTTATTCTAGTCTTTTTCGGCATTCACATTCCCCTATTTCTTTCTTTTTGTTCTTGTGTGAATTTTTATGCTTCACCATTATCTCAATTCACTCATTTCAGAAACATGTATTAAGTGCCTACTGCATGCCAGGAACTATGCCCGACTGTAGGGATACTATGGTGAACTAGATGGCTATTGATCTTGTCTCTCCCAGATCTTACCATCTGGTAGGGGAGACAGAGAAGTACATAACAATATTAAATTACAATGAGATATGCTGTATTAGAAGAAATACATAGTGCTACAGGTGTTTATAGGAGAAATACCTGGGATTTCTTATTTAGTACTGTAAGCAACTTAAGTTAAAGGATTTAAGGTACCTCACTGATTCCCAGTAGTTGTGTTATTCCCAGTCATTAATATTGTAGAGCCCAATTTTTATGCTAAGATTACAAATGCTGAGTTATGTCAGGTGAATCACTTTAATTTTAGTAGACTACTGTAATTCCATTTCATAATTCAAATCTCATACTGGAAAAGAACATGAAATAATAATTGATAATAATTGTTGGAAACCTTTTAACATCCTTTAAAGTGTTTGCAAGACACCATGCTAGCATAGTGCCTGATAAACACTGTATTTTTTAAAAAAATGTTGAATGAATAAAAACGTATATTTTAAAAATATGAAATTATCGGCTCAGAGAGTAGTGAAACCAAGCAGGACCCTGTGGGGGCCTTCCTGGGTACAAAAGCTCCTCTGTGTTTCCCGTTTCTTGTTTGAAAAAAAAAAAAAAAAAAGGCTTTAGTCTCCTAAGCCTTCCACAAGCTCCAAAGAGCAGGCTCAGGCAGTTAATGATTAGAGTCACAGGACTCCTAGTTCCTCCTGAAGGGATGTAGATAACAATCTGATGCATATCTTTGAGTCGCTCTGCAGAAACTAAGACCCCCATCCAGGTGGAGGATGGTGACTACATGCTGACCACAAGCAGGTAGACCCCAGGCTGGTTGGAACCAGAAGGTTGATGATTGAGATTCCTGAAACATCACCCTGTTACCTACCGTCGGCCAATCAGAAGAAGGTCCACAAGCTGATCACTTGTCTTACTACCCTCTCCCCTAACAATGTCTTTAAAAACCCTTGTCGAAGGCAAGGACACTGGGGAGTTGGGGTCTTTTGAGTACAAGCCCCCCGTTCTCCTTGCTTGGCCCTGCAATCAACCTTTTTCTGCTCCGGACTCTGACATTTTGGTTTGTTTGGCCTCACTGTGCATCAGGCACACAGACTTGGTTTTGACAACAGTAGGATCCTCTTCCTTCCCGCCTTCCTTTATTTTTTGCTAGCATATAGCAGAGGGCTATATATACACAAAGAAGATGAGCACTAAGTGAATAAATGAATGAATTTTGTGAGTTTCTAGTTTAGCGCTTTACCATGCAGAATGATTGAGTGAATTCAACTGTAATACTCTTTTTGATTTCTAGGACTTGTCACAAGGCTGCGGTACCCAGTTAGCACAAAGGGGAAGAATGCACCAACCACTGCAGGATTCAGCTACGGTAACTCCTTTTGTAGTTGCATGGCAAATTCGTCTTGAAGAGAACCCGTTTTCACAAGACCAGTTTAGATGTGTAGAATTCCACATAGCGGAACTGGTTTTATATAAGTTTACCGTGTGAGATGTTAGATGATTACACTTATAGCTGTAGTAACCCTAGGTTTTCTGTTTTCTTCATTATTCATTATTTGGTAGAAAACTGTCCGTCAGTGAAAAATAAGCATTACCATGTTACTTCTAAAATAAATCAAAGCCTTTCTTGCTTCTCACTGGGCTTGGTTGGCTACTCACAGGAAAGTAAAGATGGAGGTAATAGAGAAGACATGCAACTTGATTGTCTTTGTGCTACTGGTGAAAGCCTTTTAAACAGGTTAAACTCTTTCCAACTTGATGGAATTGAAAAAGAAAAAAAAAACTTCAGGGGGAGGAATGGTAAAGGAGGAAGTATTTGTTTAAAAAAGAAAAAAGTACCTTTAACTTTCAAGCTCCATTATTATTAGCCTATTATGCAGCATCTTCTTGCCTTCTTCAGTTCACTTTGCTTTTATCGTGACAGCTGAGAAGGGGTCCATCCTCCCCAGAGGGAGGAAAGCCACCTTCTGTCGCTTATGGGCAGGTTGCAAGTCGGCTCTGTGTTGGTAATTGTATTACCTTGTAAGTTTTAGATTGACCTTGGTTATAGTTTCTTTGTTTCTCACTGATTCCTACTGTATTCTCCTGATTAAATTTTATCACTTTCCCCCTCTGTCTCACAGAAAAATGGGAGATTAACCCTTCAGAGCTGACCTTTATGAGGGAGTTGGGGAGTGGACTCTTTGGAGTAGTAAGGCTTGGCAAGTGGCGAGCTCAGTACAAAGTAGCCATCAAAGCTATTAGGGAAGGTGCCATGTGTGAGGAAGATTTTATAGAAGAAGCTAAAGTAATGATGTAAGTTTCTACAATTTTTTCTGGTTCCCCTTTTTGTATTAAAAAGTGGCCCCTTGCCAGCTAACATCCCTGGTGGTTTCTTTCCCTGCAGTAACTCTGTGTATGCATGACTTCCCTCTCAGGAAACTGACACACCCGAAGTTAGTACAGCTTTATGGTGTATGCACCCAGCAGAAACCCATTTACATCGTTACCGAGTTCATGGAAAGGGGATGCCTTCTGAATTTCCTCCGACAGAGACAAGGCCATTTTAGTAGAGATGTGCTGCTGAGCATGTGTCAAGATGTGTGTGAAGGGATGGAGTACCTGGAGAGAAACAGCTTCATCCACAGAGACCTGGTAATCGCAAACCACCTGCCTTCCCATCACCAGCCAAATTCCTTTGTAATCTGGGTCAACAAATGAGCAATGACGTGTTCATACCCAAGTTTTGTTCTCAACAGTATATCACCATTACTTTTAAATGTGGTAAATTTAACTTCCCCCATAGTTTTAACAGAAAGATCTTTATTAAATCTAATACATGTAGTATATAATTACATAGGTACCTGCTTATTAAATCATACATAATTACATAGGTAATATTTCCAGGTTAGTTACCATGCATTACATTTGGTCTTCATAAGAATCCCATGAGGTAGCTAATCATAACAGATTTTTTGACCACCATTGTTTTATAGATAAGAAAATTAGCATCAGAGAAGTGAAATGACATGCATATGGTGATAAATGGGAAGTTAAGGGTTGACTCATCCTTTGACTAAGTCCTAAGCTGTTTTCCATCTCACACACTAGAAGCTGAAATTATAACAGAGATCCTTTCATTAATTTTCTTCACTGGAAAGAGATGGAGTCGATGTTAACTCCAGAAAATACCAGAAAAAGTAATCTATTACTGGTTCTAAATTATTGTGCTGGAGACGCTTCTTAATTTTTCCTCTCTCTTACTGTCTCCCTCTCTTCTCCACTCTTTTTCTTTCTCTTTTTCTTCTCTGCCTGTTCTTCCCAAATGTGTGTCTGTTTTCAGTATGTTGGTAGAACCATTAGTCCCTGTTAAAGTATACAATACTCTATTATTAACTATAGTCATCATGCTATATCTTAGATCCTCAAAACTTATCTTGTAACTGAAAGTTTGTACCCTTTGACCAACATCTCCATTTCCCCTAACCCCCCAACCCCTGACAATCACCAGTATAGTCTTCCTTTCTGTGAGTTCCATTTTTTTCCCCCTTAGATCCCATATATAAGTGATAGCATTTAGTATTTGTCTTTCTCTGTCTGGCCTGTTTCACTTAACATAGTGTCCTCCAGGTTCATCCATGTTGTTGCAACTGATGAGATTTCCTTCTTTTTTTATGGTTAAATAATGTTCCATTCTGTCTATGTATATATATACACACCACATTGTCTTTATTCATTCACCCATTGATAGACGCTTGGGTTGTTTCCATGTCTTGGCTATTGTAAATAATGCTGCTATGAATATGGGAGTGCAGATGTTTCTTTTTTTTATTATTATTATTTTTTTATTTATTTTTATTTTTTGCTTTATAACAAATTTAATCAGTTATACATATACATATGTTCCCATATCCCCTCCCTTTTGCATCTCCCTCCCACCCTCCCTATCCCACCCCTCCAGGCGGTCACAAAGCACCAAGCTGATCTCCCTGTGCTATGCGGCTGCTTCCCACTAGCTATCTACCTTACGTTTGGTAGTGTATATATGTCCATGCCGCTCTTTCACTTTGTCACAGCTTACCCTTCTCCCTCCCCATATCCTCAAGTCCATTCTCTAGTAGGTCTGTGTCTTTATTCCTGTCTTACCCCTATGTTCTTCATGACATTTTTTTTTCTTAAATTCCATATATATGTGTCAGCATACAGTATTTGTCTTTCTCTTTCTGACTTACTTCACTCTGTATGACAGACTCTAGGTCCATCCACCTCATTACAAAAAGCTCAATTTCATTTCTTTTTATGGCTGAGTAATATTCCATTGTATATATGTGCCACATCTTCTTTACCCATTCATCCAATGATGGACACCTAGGTTGTTTCCATCTCGGGGCTATTGTAAATAGGGCTGCTATGAACATTTTGGTACATGTCTCTTTTTGAATTATGGTTTTCTCAGGGTATATGCCCAGTAGTGGGATTGCTGGGTCATATGGTAGTTCTATTTGTAGTTTTTTAAGGAACCTCCATACCATTCTCCATAGTGGCTGTACCAATTCACATTCCCACCAGCAGTGCAAGAGTGTTCCCTTTTCTCCACACCCTCTCCAGCATTTATTGTTTCTAGATTTTTAGATGTTTCTTTAAGGTACTGATTTTGTTTCCTTCAGCTATATACTAGGAAGTGGGACTGCTGGATCATACATATGGTAGTTCTGTTTTTAATTTCTTGAGGAACCTCCGTACTGCTTTCCATAGTGGCTATACCAATTTGCATTCCCACCAACAGTATACAAGGGTTCCTCTTTCTCCACCTTTTCTTTTTTTATTTTGTTATTTCTGAGATACACATTTTAAAGTAATAACTAGAATTATGACTTATAACATTATACCAGAACATATAAGATTTTTAGGAATTTCATGTAATGTCTGAAACATTTATATTAACACATTTCCATACAAATAACCCAAAGAAAGTTTAGTATTGTTTATTTTTTTTAATTTCTGAATTTTATTTTTTTGTACAGCAGGTTCTTATTCGTCATCAGTTTTATACACATCAGTGTATACATGTCAATCCCAATCGCCCAATTCAGCACACCCCCACCCCCACCCCACTGCGGCTTTCCCCCCTTGGTGTCCATACGTTTGTTCTCTACATCTTTGTCTCAATTTCTGCCCTGCAAACTGGTTCATCTGTACCATTTTTCTAGGTTCCACATACATGCATTAATATTTGATATTTGTTTTTCTCTTTCTGACTTACTTCACTCTGTATGACAGTCTCTGGATCCATCCACGTCTCAACAAATGACTCAATTTCATTCCTTTTCATGGCTGAGTAATATTCCATTGTATATATGTACCACAACTTCTTTATCCATTCGTCTGTCGACGGGCATTTAGGTTGCTTCCATGACCTGGCTATTGTAAATAGTGTTGCAATGAATATTGGGGTGCATGTGTCTTTTTGAATTATGGTTTTCTCTGGGTATATACCCAGTAGTGAGATTGCTGGATCATATGGTAATTCTATTTTTAGTTTTTTAAGGAACCTGCATACTGTTCTCCATAGTGACTGTATCAATTCACATTCCCACCAACAGTGCAAGAGGGATCCCTTTTCTCCACACTCTCTCCAGCATTTGTTGTTTGTAGATTTTCTGATGATGCCCATTCTAACTAGTGTGAGGTGATACCTCACTGTAGTTTTGATTTGCATTTCTCTAATAATTAGTGATGTTGAGCAGCTTTTCATGTGCTTCTTGGCCATCTGTATGTCTTCTTTGGATAAATGTCTATTTAGGTCTTCTGTCCATTTTTGGATTGGGTTGTTTGTTTCTCTAGTATTGAGCTGCATGAGCTGTTTATATATTTTGGAGATTAATCCTTTGTCCGTCGATTCATTTGCAAATATTTTCTCCCATTCTGAGGATTGTCTTTTCGTCTTGTTTATGGCTTCCTTTGCTGTGCAAAGCCTTTTAAGTTTCATTAGGTTCCATTTGTTTATTTTTGGTTTTATTTCCATTACTCTAGGAGGTGGATCAAAAAAGATCTTGCTGTGATTTATGTCAAGGAGTGTTCTTCCTATGTTTTCCTTGAAGAGTTTTATAGTGTCCAGTCTTACATTTAGGTCTCGAATCCATTTTGAGTTTATTTTTGTGTATGGTGTTAGGGAGTGTTCTAATTTCATTCTTTTACATGTAGCTGTCCAGTTTTCCCCACACCACTTATTGAAGAGACTGTCTTTACTCCATTGTATATCCTTGCCTCCTTTGTCATAGATTACTTGACCATAGGTGTGTGGGTTTATCTCTGGGCTTTCTATCCTGTTCCATTGATCTATGTTTCTGTTTTTGTGCCAGTACTATATTGTCTTGATTACTGTAGCTTTGTAGTATAGTCTGAAGCCAGGGAGTCTGATTCCTCCAGCTCCGTTTTTTTCCCTCAAGACTGCTTTGGCTATTCGGGGTCTTTTGTGTCTCCATACAAATTTTAAGATTTTTTGTTCTGGTTCCATGAAAAATGCCATTGGTAATTTGATAGGGATTGCACTGAATCTGTAGATTGCTTTGGGTAGTATAGTCATTTTCACAATATTGATTCTTCCAATCCAAGAACATGGTATATCTCTCCAACTGTTGGTATCATCTTTAATTTCTTTCATCAGTGTCTTACACTCTTCTGCATACAGGTCTTTTGTCTCCCTAGGTAGGTTTATTCCTAGGTACTTTATTCTTTTTGTTACAATGGTAAATGGGAGTGTTTCCTTAATTTCTCTTTCAGGTTTTTCATCATTAGTGTATAGGAATGCCAGAGATTTCTGTGCATTAATTTTGTATCCTGCAACTTTACCAAATTCATTGATTAGCTCTAGTAGTTTTCTGGCAGCATTTTTAGGATTCTCTGTGTATAGTATCATGTCATCTGCAAACAGTGACAGTTTTACTTCTTCTTTTCCAATTTGTATTCCTTTTATTTCTTTTTCTTCTCTGATTGCCGTGGCTAGGACTTCCAAAACTATGTTGAATACTAGAGGTGAGAGTGGACATCCTTGTCTTGTTCCTGATCTTAGAGGAAATGCTTTCAGTTTTTCACTATTGAGAATGATGTTTGCTGTGGGTTTGTCATATATGGCTTTATCATGTTGAGGTAGGTTCCCTCTATGCCCACTTTCTGGAGAGTTTTTATCATAAGTGGGTGTTGAATTTTGTCAAAAGCTTTTTCTGCATCTATTTAGATGATCATATGGTTTTTATTCTTCAGTTTGTTAATATGGTGTATCACATTGATTGATTTGCGTATATTGAAGAATCCTTGCATCCCTGGGATAAATCCCACTTGATCATGGTTTATGATCCTTTTAATGTGTAGCTGGATTCTGTTTGCTAGTATTTTGTTGAGGATTTTTGCATCTATATTCATTAGTGATATTGGTCTGTAATTTTCTTTTTTTGTAATATCTTTGTCTGGTTTTGGTATCAGGGTGATGGTGGCCTCATAGAATGAGTTTTGGGAGTGTTCCTTCCTCTGCAATTGTTTGGAAGAGTTTGAGAAGGATGGGTGTTAGCTCTTCTCTAAATGTTTGATAGAATTCACCTGTGAAGCCATCTGGTCCTGGACTTTTGTTTGTTGGAAGATTTTTAATCACAGTTTCCATTTCATTACTTGTGATTGGTCTGTTCATATTTTCTATTTCTTCCTGCTTCAGTCTTGGGAGGTTATACCTTTCTAAGAATTTGTCCATTTCTTCCAGGTTGTCCATTTTATTGGCATAGAGTTGCTTGTAGTAGTCTCTTAGGATGCTTCGTATTTCTGGGGTGTCTGTTGTAACTTCTCCTTTTTCATTTCTAATTTTATTGATTTGAGTCCTCTCCCTCTTTTTCTTGATGAGTCTGGCTAATGGTTTATCAATTTCATTTATCTTCTCAAAGAACCAGCTCTTAGTTTTATTGATCTTTGCTATTGTTTTCTTTGTTTCTATTTCATTAATTTCTGATCTGATCTTTATGATTTCTTTCCTTCTGCTAACTTTGGGTTTTGTTTGTTCTTCTTTCTCTAGTTCCTTTAGGTGTAAGGTTAGATTGTTCATTTGAGATTTTTCTTGTTTCTTGAAGTAGGCTTGTATAGCTATAAACTTCCCTCTTAGAACTGCTTTTGCTGCATCCCATAGGTTTTGGATTGTCGTGTGTTCATTGTCATTTGTCTCTAGGTATTTTTTGATTTCCTCTTTGATTTCTTCAGTGATCTCTTGGTTATTTAGTAATGTATTGTTTAGCCTCCATGTGTTTGTGCTTTTTACGTTTTTTTTCCCTGTAATTCATTTCTAATCTTATAGCATTGTGGTCAGAAAAGATGCTTGATATGATTTCAATTTTCTTAAATTTACTGAGGCTTGATTTGTGACCTAAGATGTGATCTATCCTGGAGAATGTTCTGTGCGCACTTGAGAGGAAAGTGTAATCTGCTGTTTTTGGATGGAATATCATATAAATATCAATTAAATCTATCTGGTCTATTGTGTCATTTAAAGCTTCTGTTTGCATATTTATTTTCATTCTGGGTGATCTGTGCATTGGTGTAAGTGAGGTGTTAAAGGTGTTAAAGTCCCCCACTATTATTGTGTTACTGTTAATTTCCTCTTTTATAGCTGTTAGCAGTTGCCTTATGTATTGAGATACTTCTGCATTGGGTGCATATATATTTATAATTGTTATATCTTCTTGGATTGATCCCTTGATTATTATGTAGTGTCCTTCCTTGTCTCTTGTAACATTCTTTATTTTAAAGTCTATTATATCTGATATGAGAATTGCTACTCCAGCTTTCTTTTGATTCCATTTGCATGGAATATCTTTTTCCATCCCCTCACTTTCAGTCTGTATGTGTCACTAGGTCTGAAGTGGGTCTCTTGTAGACAGCATATATATGGGTCTTGTTTTTGTATCCATTCAGCGAGCCTGTGTCTTTTGGTTGGAGCATTTAATCCATTCACGTTTAAGGTGATTATCGATATGTATATTCCTATGACCATTTTCTCAATTGTTTTGGGTTTGTTTTTGTAAGTCCTTTTCTTCTCTTGTGTTTCCCACTTAGAGAAGTTCCTTTAGCATTTGTTGTAGAGCTGGTTTGGTAGTGCTGAATTCTCTTAGCTTTTGCTTGTCTGTAAAGCTTTTGATTTCTCCATCAAATCTGAATGAGATCCTTGCCGGGTAGTGTAATCTTGGTTGTAGGTTCTTCTCTTTCATCACCTTAAGTATATCATGCCACTCCCTTCTGGCTTGTAGAGTTTCTGTTGAGAAATCAGCTGTTAACCTTATGCAAGTTCCCTTGTATATTATTTGTCATTTTTCCCTTGCTGCTTTGAATAATTTTTCTTTGTCTTTAATTTTGCCAATTTGATTGCTATGTGTCTCGGCATGTTTCTCCTTGGGTTTATCCTGTATGGGACTCTGTGCTTCCTGGACTTGGGTTCCTATTTCCTTTCCCATTTTAGGGAAGTTTTCGACTATAATATCTTCAAATATTTTCTCTGGTCATTTCTCTCTCTCTTCTCCTTCTGCAACCCCTATAATGCAAATGTTGTTGCATTTAAGGTTGTCCCAGAGGTCTCTTAGGCTGTCTTCATTTCTTTTCATTCTTTTTTCTTTATTCTGTTCTGCGGCAGTGAATTCCACCATTCTGTCTTCCAGGTCACTTATCCATTCTTCTGCCTCAGTTATTCTGCTATTGATCCGTTCTAGTGTAGCTTTCATTTCAGTTATTGTATTGTTCATCTGTGTTTGTTTGTTCTTTAATTCTTCTAGGTGTTTGTTCTTTAATTCTTCTAGGTCTTTGTTAAACATTTTTTGCATCTTCTCGATCTTTGCCTCCATTGTTTTTCTGAGGTCCTGGATCATCTTCACTATCATTATTGTGAATTGTTTTTCTGGAAGGTTGCCTATCTCCAGTTCATTTGTTTTTCTGAGGTTTTATCTTGTCCCTTCATCTGGTACATAGCCCTCTGCCTTTTCATCTAGTCTGTCTTTCTGTGAATGTGGTTTTTGTTCAACAGGCTGCAGGATTGTAGTTCTTCTTGCTTCTGCTCTCTGCCTTTTCTTTTTTGCCAGCTGTTGTCATCTCGTGTTTTTGTTGGTAGTCATTCTGACAGGTGTAAGGTGATATCTCATTGTGGTTTTGATTTGCATTTCCCTGATGATTAGTGGTGTCAAGCCCCTTTTCACGTACCTATTGGCCATTTGTGTGTCTTTTTTTTTTTTTTTTTGCCCTACCACACGGCATGTGGGATCTTAGTTCCCCAACCAGGATTGAACCCATGCCCCCTGCAGTGGAAGTGTGAGTCCTAACCACTGGACCGCCAGGGAATTCCCTGTGTGTCTTTTTTGATAAAGTGTGTATTCAGTCCTCTGCTCATTTTTCAATCGAATATTTGCTTCTTTGCTATTGAGTTGATGAGTTCCTTATATATTTTAGATATTAACCCTTTATCAGATATATGTTTTACAAATATTTTTTTTCCCATTCTGTAGTTTGCTTTTTCATTTTGTTGATTGTTTCTTTTGCTGTGAAAAAACTTTTTACTTTGGTGTAGCCCTAGTTATTTATTTTTGCTTTTGTTGCCTGTGCTTTGGTGTCAGATCCAAAAAATCATTGCCAACACCATGTCAAAGTGCTCTTCCCCTATGTTTTCTTCTAGGAGTTGTATAGTTTCAGGTTTTACATTTATGTCTTTAATCAATTTCAAGTTAATTTTTTGTATTGTGTAAGATTAGGGTCCAATTTCATTATTTTACATATGGATATTTGAATTTGCTGGCACCATTTATGGAAGAGATTATCCTTTCCCCATTGTGTGTTCTTGGTGCCCATGTTAAAGATTAGTTGACCATATATACATGGGTTTATTTCTCGATTCTCTGTTCTGTTCCATTGGTCTATGTCTCCGTTTCTGTGCCAGTACCATACGCTTTTTTTTTTTCCTGTGGTATGTGGGCCTCTCACTGTTGTGGCCTCTCCCGTTGCGGAGCACAGCCTCCAGACGTGCAGGCTCAGCGGCCATGGCTTACAGGCCCAGCTGCTCCACGGCATGTGGGATCTTCCCGGACTGGGGCACGAACCCGTGTCCCCTGCATCGGCAGGCAGACTCTCAACCACTGCGCCACCAGGGAAGCCCTACCATACAGTTTTGATTACTATATTTCTGAAATCTACTTCAAAATCAGGAAATGTGATGCCTCCAGCTTTATTCATTTTCAAGATTGTTTTGGCTATTCAAGGTCTTTTTAGTTTCATATGAAATTTAGATTGTTTTTTATATTTCTCTGAAAAATGCAGTGGAATTTTGTTAGGGTTACATTAAATGTGTAGATCGTTTTGGGTAGTATGGACATTTTAACAATATTAATTCTTCCACTCTGTGAACACAGGATATCTTGCTGTTTATTTGTGTCTTCTTTAGTTTCTTTCATCGGTGTCTTATAGTTTTCAGTGTACAGGTCTTTCACCTCCTTGGTGAAATTTATTCCTACGTATGTTAATGTTTTTGATGCTATTGCAATTCACTTGCTTTCTTAATTTCTCTCAGTTCATTGTTAGCGTATAGAAACAAAAGTGATTTTTCTATGTTTATTTTGTATCCTTCAACTTTACTGAGTTCTTTTATTACTTCTAACAGTTTTTTAGTGGAGTCTTTAGAGTTTTCTATATATAAGATCATGTCATCTGCAAACAGAGACAATCTTACTTTTCTATTCCAATTTGGATGCCTTTTATTTCTTTTTCTCACCTAGTTGCTCTGGCTAGGACTTTCAGTACTATGTTCAATAGAAGTGACAAGAGTCGGCATCCTTGTCTTGTTCCTGATCTTGGAGGAAAAACTTTTAGCTTTTCACCATTGAGTATGTTGTTAGCTGTGGGCTTGTAATATATGACTTGTATTATGTTGAGGTACATTCCTTCTATACCTAACTTGTTGAGAGTTTTTAATCATGAAATGAAAGGATTTTGAATTTTGTCAGATGCTTTTTCTGTATCTGTTGAGACGATCATGTGATTTTTATCCTTCCTTCTGTTAGTGTGGTGTATCATGTTTTTGATTTGCATATGTCAAATCATCCTTGTATCCCAGGGATAAATACCACTGGATCATGGCGTATGATCCTTTTAATGTGCTGTTGAATTCTGTTTGCTAATATTTTGTTGAGGATTTTTTCATCTGTGTTCATCATGCATATTGGCCTGTATTTTTATTTTCTTGTTGTGTCCTTATCTTGCTTTGGAGTTAAGGTAACATTGACCTTATAAAATGAGATTGGAAGTGAACCTTTTAAAATTTTTTGGAAGAGTTTGAGAACTTAGGATTGGTGTTAATTCTTCTTTAAATATTTGGTAGAATTCACCAGTGAAGTCATCCTGTCCTGGGCTTTTCTTTCACAAAACTTTTAAAGATCACATTTTATGATTGGGGCAAAGGACTTTGCAAAATAGAAGATGATGTGATATGTGTAACATTAGTTATTATTATTATGCTCAGTGATGATAAAGAACATCTCTTTGTCATATTGAAACTTGTGAATTTAGCACCTTCCTCTTTTTTGACTTTTAAAACTGATGGAAATCTGTTGTCTACGTGAGTATGACAACTTACACCTCTCTACACATACCACACCTTGGTGAAGGCAATTTTGATATGTTTGTGCCTATGATACTGACATCATTAGGGTAGGTTTTTGTCATCCCTTAAGGGAAGATTTTGATGCTTCTGTCTCCTGGGTGAAGAATCCTGGTGACTATCAAGTAAAGGCATGATAAGGTATCTTTATAGGAAGACAGAGATAATCCAGGGAATGGGTATTAACTCGTACTTTAAAAGAGACTCTTAAAACGCATTCAACAGGCAATAACCTCATGTAAATGGAATTTACCTCATCCAGAGAATAAAATTCTGAAGCATAAGGAAGAAAAATACATTCTTAGTCTATGGGTTATAGCATGTAAAAAGATTGTCATCATGTCTTCCTTCTGAGAAATACTATGTCTTTTTCCAAACTATTTTCTTGAACCTTGTAACCTTAAAGAATGGGGAAGGAAGTATAAGTAATCTAGAATTGTGTTTGTCATAAATGACAAAGCAAACTGTGTTACATATGGCTGTTCTTTTGACTCTTTGGGTTAGAGAAGACCAATCATTGAGCAAAGCCACTGGGTAAAAGATTGTTCACCCATCACTCTGATGCTTGTGTGTTATAAAGCTTGCCTAGTAAGAACCTGAATTAAGGACTTTAAGAGACGTTGTCACTATCAATAAGAAAATCAGATAGTTAAATAAGAATAGAAATGGGTGGGCAAAAAGCTGATTGACCCTCCTCTTAGTCCTCGTATAGATATGACAGTTGGCAAAGATTATGTAATAATGCCTTTTTTCACATGAGACTTTTGACCTTTCTTTCTATCCATTCTTTCATATAAATGTTGAAGATGTTTCCATAGGAGTAAAAAAAAAATTTATAAGAGACACCACCTCTGCAAATGTTGATTGGGTTACACTAAATTTAATATAAACAGAACTTAAATTTTTCTACTTTTATTGTGGAACTTTGCAACTAATATACCATTATAATGTTGTTTTCCAGGCTGCCAGAAATTGTCTAGTAAATGAGGGAGGAATTGTGAAAGTTTCTGATTTTGGAATGGCTAGGTAAGGCTGAGTATATGTGAACATTTTCTATAAATTTTGGATTAAATTAATGTAAGACTGTGGCCTTTCCCTTGAAAGTACTTGACTTTTTCTTTGCAGTTTGTGTCAGCTTCTTCCTCTGACGCCTGTTTAAGAGCTATTTTGAAATATCTTTTGTTCCTTTAACAAAACATTAGAAGTACCCATCATTTTTTTAAAGTCCCCATCATTTTTGTACAGATTGATTTTTCTGCTTCTTAGTGTTTTTTGTATAAGGTTAGAAAATAGATTATCTATATTTTGAAAGATTTCTTTGCTGAATTTGTCATTTTACTGTTAGCTTTTTCTCAGGTAAACTGTTGAGAAATTATGATTACTTAATACTTCATTATGTGGCTTTAGTTGATATTCACATTAGCTTATAGAATCTATAAGCATGGAAATAATCTGCATTGATAAAGCAAAAAGGAAACCCTATTAGATGTCCTGAGATAAAATAAATATATTAAAATAACACAGTATACATTGTGTTAATTATTGTTAGTCATTCTCTCCACTAGGTGGTAGTATAGCCCGTTAAATACACTACTTTCTTTTCTCCCTGGTGTGGATTAAATTTCTAGAATCTTTTGTCTTGATAGAAATGTGTTTGGGGTAAGTTTTTAGAATACGCAAATCTATAATGTTTTTATTCTCTTAATTTTTGTAATCTTAATAGGGTGTTAGAAAAGTCCTTTAAAAAGTATTTCATTTGTCCTTTCTTTCCCTCCTTCCTTCATCCATTCATTTATCTGTACACGCGTCCATACAAAATTAGGTGCCTGCTCTGTGCCAGGCACAACACTAGAGATTGAACCCTAGCAGAGGATGACATTATCCATGTGAGTCCCTGCCCACGTGCAGCTTAAATTCAGGAGGAGAGAGAAACATAAGACCTGAGAACCACTAAGAGGGGAGAGTACAGAGTGAGGTGACAGAGCAGGGGTCCGCAAACCTCGGCTTCTGGACCACATCTGACCCAACACTTATGTTTGTATGGCCCGTGAGCCAACCATGGTGTTCACATTGTTTAATGGTTGGGGGGGAAAAAACTTTAAAAATATTATGACATGTGAAAATTATCTGAAAGTCAAAAGCCAGTGTCCATAAATAAAGTGTTAATAGGACACAGACTCATTCACAGATGTGTTGTCTGGCTGCTTTCACTCTACAAAGGCCTGCAAAATCTAAAACACTCATTGTCTGGCCTTTTACAGAAAAAGTTTGCCGACCCCTGTGATAGCGATAACTTGGGGCTGGTGGGGCGGGTGGGTACTGAGTGATGGCGCAGGGCAGGGGTGACGGTAGCGACTTCAAATCTGGTGCCTCTCGAAGGCCTCTTTGAGACCAGGATATCTGAAAAGAGACCCAAAAGGCAGGAAGTAGTCAATTAGGTGAAAGTCTGAGGATAAAATATTCCAGGTGGCAGAACACCGAGTCCAAAAGCTTGAAATTTGGGATGAGCTTGGCCTGCTCAAGAATCCAAAGGGGGTCAGGGTGGTCAGCCTGTGGCCAGCATGAGGGCGGTTATAAAGGCAGGCCAGGCCTCCCTCCTGAGGAAACTCAGGCTGAGGGAGGTTAGAAAGCCATTACTGTCCGAAATGGGACCAGAACTGCTGGCTCTCAGGGCAGTAAGGACCCAGTGCTCTTTGTTTTCTGTGAAGATATTCTGTATCTAACAGGCCTCCAATTTCAGGTTTGATTTTCATACGTTTGGCTTTCAAAAAACCTGTGCTTTTGCATCAGCTCCTTTGAAACACTCATTCTACACTCAGTTCAGACTCCCCTGACTGACAAACGCCCATGGTGGCACTGTCACCATCTTTGTCTATACAGCGAAGGAAGTTTGTGCAATCATTTGAATATTTTCCCATGGAGCTTGCAGAAATTAACCTGGTATGTTCCTATAATACATAAACACCTTCCTCTTGTAAAGACATACTGAACACATTACAGAAAGGGCTGAAGAGCCCATATTTAGCACCCCAATGAAGATCCTCCCCAGGGGTAACCAGTGTTACCAGTTTGTGTGGGTCCTTCCAGAAGGACATAAGTATGCTCCCATAGAGAAATTACATAGTATTGTTCTGAGGGTGTGTGTATAGAGGATGAACATCATGGTACATACATATATACATCACCACGTGCGTACATCATTTTGCAGTTTGCTCTTTTTATTTGCTATAGTTTTAAGTTGTGCTCTGTGGAATCATGGGGGCAAAAGCACATGTGCTCCAAGTGCTTTGCACCACTTCCTTTAGAGCAGCTCTGCTTAGATGTTTTACATGTGGGGCCTTTGGGTAAAATTTTTGTTTAAAGAACAGAACTGCTTCTTAAAAAGAAAGTTTGCAAACTCTTTTCTTGTATGCTGCCTCCAATGCCTTATAAAAAAGAAAAACAGAAAAGTGAAAGCGCAGATAGAATGTTACAGTGCATGCATCTCAAGCACTTAGAGGAAGAGGGCAATTGCAGAGGCGTGGCTGCAGAGGCAAACAACCAGCTTCAACCGGATGCCTGTTGGACTTCAGTCAACTGTGCTTTTGATTTTAAGGGGGAAAAAAATTAAAGAACATGTACAAAATACAGACCGTAACTCAGTGTCTTACTCTAGGTATGTTCTGGATGATCAGTACACGAGTTCTTCCGGTGCTAAATTTCCCGTGAAGTGGTGTCCACCTGAGGTGTTTAATTATAGCCGCTTTAGCAGCAAATCAGATATCTGGTCATTTGGTAAGAGTCATGCTCCATTTCCCCTCAACTCTGCCCTGAAGAGGAACTGAGTGCATCATTTGGCAATCCTTCTCCTCTTCCAGGTGTCTTAATGTGGGAAATATTCACTGAAGGCAGAATGCCCTTTGAGAAAAACACCAACTATGAAGTGGTAACCATGGTTACTCGCGGCCACCGACTCCATCAGCCGAAGTTGGCGTCCAGATATGTGTACGAGGTGATGCTGAGATGTTGGCAGGAGGTATAACATTTTTCGGGTGCTTTTTTCTTCAATCTCTAAAGCATTCAGGGATCTGGGCTTGGTAGATTCAAACTGTGTGGTCTTTATAGCCTAGTGAATGAGTGCATGTTTCATATGATTTCAAACTCTTAAGTAGGAAACCAGCCTTCTCAACTCAGTCTGAATAATGGGAAGAAGATGTGAAGAAGTGGGAAACACTAATAATTAAGATAGTAAATTCAGGCTGCCGCTCCTTTCCCAAGTGGGGCTCCCGCCACAGTCACCTGAGCTGGGGGCTCTGGGGATAAGCCCAGAGAAGTAGCTGTTCTTTCAGTGGATCTCTAGTGTTGTCGAAGTATTACTCTTTTACCAGAGTTTTTTTTCTCCAAGCCTCAACTTCCTCAGGTCATTTACTCTCAGTCTTCAGAAGTTTTCCTTCGCCCCATGTTAAAATGTTACCTCATAGAAGAGATTAGACACCAAAATGACTTTTGAAAGATAACAGTAACATTAGCTCACAGGTACGATGTGCTAGGCACTGTGCTAAGTGCTTTCAATTTAGTTCTCGAAATAACCCTTCAAAGTGTGCATACTTTTACTATGATCACTCTGTGGATGAGGATATCACGTTGTTGCTTGCCTAAGGCCACTTAACTACAGAGAAGCAGAGTCCTGTCTGACTCCAAAGCCCATGCCCTGGTCACTTGCTATCATGCCTCCCAAGAGCATTGATTGGGATGGACAGAGGCCTTTTGGCCAAGAAGTGGTGCTAGGGGGCGTGTGGACAATGTGAGCAAAGGTAGGGTGGTGGTAATGAACTTGGTGTGTGTATACAAGGGTAGAGATTGTTCTGATTGAGCATAGGGCCCATGTGAGGGATTTTGTGGGCAATAAAACTGGGTAGCAAGGGCCTGGGGGAGGGGCAGGTTATAGAGGGCCCTGTGAGTTAGCAGGACTTGATTTTGTAGGCAGTTAGGATCTCTGTTAGGTTCTTTTTTTTTTTTTTTTTTTTTTTTTTGCGGTACGCGGGCCTCTCACTGTTGTGGCCTCTACCATTGCGGAGCACAGGCTCGGGACGCACAGGCTCAGTGGCCATGGCTCACGGGCCCAGCCGCTCCACGGCATGTGGGATCTTCCCGGACCGGGGCACGAACCCGCGTCTCCTGCATCGGCAGGCGAACTCTCAACCACTGCACCACCAGGGAAGCCCCCTCTGTTAGGTTCTTGAATGGGATGCCAAAGCCATGTGGCAGAAAGATTAGTGTAGAAGCAGCACACGCAGGATCGATTAGACCTGTTTGGAGATGCATGTGTGTTCCAGCCCTGAATCAAGGAGTCCCTTACTCTGGTATGCATTGCTATCTGAGTTGGAGCAGTGAAAAATCATTTTGGGGATGGATTCTGGAACCCACAGCTTCTACTTGATTTTGAATTGTAGAAACCAGAGGGAAGGCCTTCCTTTGAAGATTTGCTGCACACGATAGATGAACTAGTCGAATGTACAGAAACTTTTGGAAGATAAGTGCTGTGACCGGATGATGTGATGGCTTCCAGATTCCAAAGCACGAGGAAGAAATGGCACTTTGTGGCAAACTTTTAATTTATTTAGCACTTGGACGTGTAGATTGTTTTACTTACAAAGGGGAAACACCTAAAACATTTGCTTCTAGACCAGCCGTAGCTCTGTGACCGACTCTTCTGGATTATGGAAATGCTGCCTTAGACATGATGGTTAAAAGCACCCACTTTTATTCATTCCACAAGTACTGGAGTGCCCACTATGTGCCAGGCACTGGGCCCTGGCCCCAGGGTCTGCCCATTTTAGGGGTGCATGTGGGGTCATGTTAGCCGGTGCCGGTGGAAGGCCAGGGTAATTGGGAGGAGGAAGGGTATCCGAGCCACATTCCAGCCACCCCTCTCTTCCCTGTGACTTCTACAGAAATCTGGGCTGGGGCATTGTCTAGAATATGGGTTCTGGATGGATCCGGAACCCACCTTGGATAAGTACCCATCTTTTGTTTTGAAACATCTGTTTTCAAGACTGCCATCAGAATTACATTAAAACGTATTTGTATGCTGTACATATTGTAAATATATATAATATATAAAGTTATATATTTATAAGAAACATGAGTCGTCTTTTTTGTAATTTGATTTTTATTGGAGTATAGTTGATTTTATGAGTTGTCTTTTAATTGAAATGTTTAATTCTGTAATATATGAGCCAACCCTCTTAGGACTAGGGATTTTACCTTACAGCTGTCAATTCCTTTCCCCCTGAGGATCAAATATTCCCTACTGAAGAGAAAAATGTCTGGACCCTTCTATCACTAATGCCCCCTCCTCACTTGGGTAGCCATGTTTGAGGTGCCTGTCCAGCTTAAGCCCGCAGCAGGGGCTGTGTTTGGGCTAAGTGGACCTGCCCACGGTATCCACAGCTAATTGGAGTTGGATGGAAAATTGAGCCTAGGGGCAATCAATCAGTTTCTGTGTCTTAAGAATCTGTCCCTGGACATAAATGTGAAAGTGTGCTCTGGAGCAGAAGGAACAGATGATGTTCACCATAAAGGCTGTTTCAACTGCACGCAAGACCCAGGAGCAAGCCAGGTTCTGGCAGAATTCAGGAAGCAGCCAGGAAAAATGGAGAGCATGGCGTCTGAGCTGTCTCCCAGATGGCTTTCAGGAGGCCAGGCTGGACTTGGGTTCCTGCATCAGAGAGATTGTCTGTTATAGCTTCATAGTAGACCCTGCAATTGAGTTTATTTGAGTGGGTTTCTGACCCTTATAATTTCTGACCAGGACACCTTCTGAGTTAGAGCCTCATTTACTCATGAGCTCAGGGAAAAGAACAACAGTCTCCATCATGAAAGCAAGGCCGTGTATTGCCCCACACTGTGTTGGTTTTGTGGGCAAAGAAAGCCCAGCAAGACACAGGGCCTTTCTTCAGGAGTTCGTCTGCTCTGGGGGGCCGTGGTCTCCCCCCATGCTGTGGAGCATTGTGTGAACCCTCTTTACGTAGCGTTCACGTAAGTAGTTCTTATGTGAAGAAGCTACTTAATGCCCAGTGACGAGTTGTCTCAGTCAACAGCATCCCACAGAACATTCTTCAGGAACAGCGGATGAGGTTAAACCACAGTGTTGCCAAGGAAACAGCTCATAGGTGGGCAATGCTGGGTTCAGGAGTTTACCCCCCTGGCTTCCCAAGCAAGTAACGGGCCAGAAGTTGTGCCCATGGCCTCAGAATAGCACAAATACTATTCCCTGGCTGCCTGTTTCCTTGAGGACTCCCTGTAGACCTTGGGACATGCAAAAGGCATCTCTGTGGTTTGTGTTTGAAGCACTAAGAAGTCTTATCCATTCTCGTGGGGCGCAAAGGAACCTGTGTACAGCAGGACTCAGGATCCCAGAGGATTTATTATGGCTCTTGCTTCCAAGAATGAGCTGAGGCCTCTACATTTGATTTTTTTTAAGCTACATACTCAAGGCCCACTTCCTCTACCATCTTCAAGTCTCATTAACAAAGGAGTAGCTTCTTTTGTCACATGCCAAGTTGTTGGGACCCGGATAGCATGTCCTCTGCGTGTGACTTCTTATTTCCCTATGTTTCCACTAAGGATCTAGAGGCAAGAGCAGGCAAAGTCAAGGTGAATGACCCATCTACCCTCTTTTGTTGATTGCACTGGCTTGAATATTAGAGCAGTGGTACTAGAACCATTTAACTCACTAAGTGCTTTAATGGTTAAAAAAATTATTATACATGGCTGCGTGTATGGAAAATCAAGACCTTTTAAGGAACACAGGCTGTGGCTGGCTACTCTGAGTAGCACCTTCATATGACCGTGGAGAATCATCTTTCCATTCTGGTCCGTTCATCCCCTGAAGGCTGTCTTCTATCCTCCCTGTCCCCCTTATAATGGAAAAAAAATAAAATATTTATCCTAAGTCTTGTCACAGTCTGTTTGCCACCTTCCTTCTCATCTTCCTGTTTAACTGTACCCCCATCACAAAAATATACACACCTGTTAACTGAATTGTAGCTCATTCAAGGGGTTGGCTGTATGCGCACCGTGCCCTACTGTCATTGTCATACCTTCCCCTCCCAGCCCCATCCCATACTTCCCTTTTGACCTTGAGGAACTGTGTTTAAAGTGCTAGGTGGCTTTGAAGAGAGAGGAGAAAGTATAGCCCCTGCCCTAATAGTTACATATATTTTTGATGGGAAAACAAGATTTGGCAACATTTGGGAATATTTTCTTCAAAAATCTTTAAATATTTCACTAGAACTTAAAAAAAAGTTTTTATATAAAACCATAGCTACGGCTAAAGGAGAAGTAAAAATAGAAGAATCCACCCAGAATGTGTAAAGAGATCTTCATCTAGAAAGCAGGGAATAGGAAGGGCAACGTGAATCTGCTGTGTCTTCAGTGCAGTGGTTCCCTTTGGTTTTAGTTACTTTGGGGTTATTTTTCAGTGGGATGAAGTGAAACTCCTAAGTGCATTTTTATTGTTGATGTTGTTGTGTTTGTAGTTCTCGGCCACACCCCAGTCACCTGGGGATGGATTAGTTTTCCCTCCTGCCCCGCAAAATAAACTTTCCTTGTATGGCGCCTAAAGTGTTAGTACTGAGTAGGACAGAATGTTCTAGATGTGGTACTTCAAAACTTACAATCTGATTCTGTTTCTACCACTAACAGTGTCCCTTATCCTATCTGTGCCTCCAATTCTTTCTCTGTCCAGACAGAGCAATTTGAATTCATGCTCTTTTTTAGGTCCCTTTTACCCAAATCTTGTGACTTCTTGAAAATGGTGTTTGCTGGAGTCACCCACGCACTCGGGAATGAAGAACTAATAGCAGCTACCCTCAAAGATCTGGATGTAGATTATCAAGCTTTCTCTTATATAGGCCATCGGGTTGTCATTCACACACTTCTCTGAGGTTTTTAGAACAGGAAAATAGGTGGGGTTAACTTTGTCTGTGAGAAACATCTTGGGTGAGCTATGATTTCAGTTAAAAGATGTGTTTTTGTGACAGGAGCATCGCTGAAGACCTGAAGGCTGTTTTGTTTGCTCCCCGCACAAGTGCAGCCATGATTCTTTCCACCTGTAAGTAAGATGGCTTTGTCCTTTATCTTCAGGGCTTGTTCTGGGCATGGTACTTAGTCTTGAACGCCAGAAATTGTGAAGTGTGGAAGATAATTTCCCCAGATGTTGTGACAGGGTTTTGTTTGTTATTTAAATACCCATGGTGAGGATGTAATTTTAGAAAATGTTCAGTATTAAGATCACAAAAGAAAACAAAATAGTGTCCTTAAATCTACCTGTGTGTGTAGAAATGCAATCAGTTTGAGAAGTATTTGTATTTAGAATATTTAGTATAAAGAACTGAGAGCAAAAGTCTAGGAAACCAAGTTCCACTTCAGGATTTGCTGCAACATTAGTGGGTCACCTTTGGTAACTTCTTTAGATCAGGTCCCCATCTGTACAATGGGCACTCTCTTTTTACCTACCTCCCAACAAGATACTATAGAGAAATAATAGATTAAAATGACAGGCTCTTCATGAACTTAATTTTGGAGTTGCTTTGGAAGACTATCCAGTCCCATGTACAAGTTTTGGAAATGCTTGTTGATTTACCTCGAAGACTCAGAGAGCCTTATCATGCAAATAATTAAAAATCTGGAAGAAAAATACTGATTTTAATTCTGAATGACTATGGAAACAAGCTTCAACAAAGCTCAGTCACATTAGAATAAAGCAGTCAAGGCCACTGACAACAGTTTTTGCACTTCTGATTTTTAAGTGGCATTAGGAAAATTTTTTTGCAATTTTTAAATGTCATGTGTTTAAACCAAATCACCTCATAGGACCCAACACTTGTTGGTAGGATTCATAAAAAATAAACCAGGCTACTCCACTTGTACCTACCTGAATTATAACTTACAGTCTGGGTCCACACATAGATCAAGACGGGGTGCCCATTATCAAAAACAGGCCAAGCAGAGCAAAGCAGAGAGAGCTAAGAAGCAGTAACCCATATCCCCACTTCCCCCAACGGCAGGACAAAGGTGAGCAGTGACTTAATAAGAACCTTTTCATTAAAAGCCATGTAGGCATCTGTTCTTCATTTCTCCTGAGGTCAGAACTAGAGAAAAGGCTGTAAATGCTAGCAGGAAGGATTCAGTTATATATAAAATAAACAGTGAGGGTTGAGACAAGGATTACATTGCCCAAAGGATTGAATAAGAGACCACCTATTAGTGGGGATATTTTGAGGATCATTCTGTCTGGCCTGGAAGGGCATGGGTTTGATGAACTATCACTGTCCTTTCCAGCTTCTGATAACTTGATTCAACGGTAAGACTCACCTCTTTATTTCTTCCACAGGTTGCACTTAGATGTGGCTCCATTTTTAAATTAATTAATTTATTTAATTTATTTTTTATTTTTGGCTGCATTGGGTTTTTGTTGCTACACACGGGCTTTCTCTAGTTGCAGTGAGTGGGGGCTACTCTTCATTGCGGTGCGCGGGCTTCTCATTGCATTGGCTTCTCTTGTTGCGGAGCACGGTCTCTAGGCGTGCAGGCTTCAGTAGTTGTGGCTCACAGGCTGTAGAGCACAGGCTCAGTAGTTGTGGTGCACGGGTTTAGTTGCTCCACGGCATGTGGGATCTTCCTGGACCAGGGCTCGAACCTGTGTCCCCTGCATTGGCAGGGGGATTCTTAACCACTGTGCCACCAGGGAAGCCATGGCTCCATTTTCTTCTGGGTAAAACAATGAGTGTTTACTATTGACCAGAGAAAGCTAAGAGGTGCCCCAGGGTGTGTTACTACTAATCAAAAAAATGTTTATAGGTGTTTTTTGGGCCAGAGTCATTTGGGAAATACATTGGTTGTTTTAAGGGCTGTCATAGAAGTCTGGCCTCATAGGCTGCTGTAGGGCAGGAGGAGATCCTTGTGGAAGGTGTGATATTGATCTTACTGACTGGTGGGCAGAGCCTGGGAGTGGTACCAGGGCACTGCTCCTATGAGGGTCAGTTTGTGAAACACAATTGGTCGTTTCTGCTGACTAACCCCTGCTCTGAGGACAGACCCAGCCCAGGAGAATCATTTAGGGGACGGGGACCAGGGAGATGTGCTGGGGGTTCGAAAAGCTGACCACCTCCCTTCCCTCCATCTCATCATCACCTAATTTCTCTGTCTTTTCTTCCCAATTTATAAAGTAGAAGGAAAAATAATAATTGGGTGGTTCTTAAGTGTTGGTGTGCCTGAAGTGTGCTTTAGGATACTGTTAAAATGCAGTTTTCTGGACTCATAATTTGATCTGGGGGGTGAGGTAAGGACCTTTTGGTCACTCTGCCTTTCTTGGGTCTCTGCTTTCAAAGCCCTCTCTTATTCCTCGTTGTGTTTGAGTCCCACGCCAACCCCTTTAAGTTAGTATCTTCTGTTATTTCTTTTACAATTAATACAGAGATAATGAGGGTGGCTGCACAGGCATCTCTAAGGTGGCCCCAGTGATGTCCCCCTCCAGCTGTTCACACCCTTGCACGATCCCTCTCCTTGGGGATAAATGGAGTATGGTAACGGGGGTGGAGTGTTACTGGGAGGTTAGGTTACGGCAGACTGTGGCTTCTTAGTGCTCTTGGGCTCCCTGTCTCTTGGATAACCTGCTGCCATGCTGTGAGCATTCTCAGGCAGCCTGTGGAGAATCCGCATCACCAGGAACCATGCCACCAAGGCCAGCGACAGCCATGTGACTGAACTTGAAAGTAGATTCTCCAGCAAATCCCAACTCCCCTTTACTACAATTTCATGAGCTTCATGAACTTCTCAATTTGATTCAGAGGCGCCCAGTTAAGCAGTGCCTGGACTCCAGACCCACAGAAACTGTGAGATAGTAAACAGTTTCTGCCTCTAGGTTTGGAGCTAGTTTGTTTCCAACAATAGATAACTAATTCAGTAGCAAAAGCTAGGAGAGCCATGGACCAAAAAAAGACTTGGCCACTTTTACTGCCACTTTGCCTCAGGCTGGAGTTGGTCCCCTTTCTCAAAAATAGGTTCACTGTTAATATGGACACTAGTATATGTGTCTTTCCTTTTGTTTCTAAACCACTTCACCTCTATCCCCCTGCAACTGCCTGAAACCTGTAGCAATAATGCTAACAGCAGTCACCATCTGGAACTGCGTCTGTGAGGTTCCACACCTTCTTGTGTGTGACCGGCAGATGCCCCTTCTGTGTAGTGAAGCCCACTGGCTGGCATCTGTCCCCTTCCTGCCCTCGGGGGGCAGGGTTCTGCCCAGTGCTGGCTGCCAGCAGGTCTGGTGGCCAAGCACCTACATCCCAAGCTGGCTAGGTGTCTTGGTTTTGTTGTCTGTGAGCTGCTCATGAGCTTGGAGCTCACGGGCCACAGTCTCCTAGGAAACACTGCTCTGAGACCTGGGGATGGAGGAGATGTGGGCAAGATGCCTGCAAAGTCCGCCTCACGCCAGCTCAGGACTGGGAAAGAATAAAATTCCTGTGTGGAACAAACAAGGGCTTCCGGTGCTTTGCTGGCTGAAGCTGTGAACAGAGGAGCGATCAGTCTTCAGGGAGACTCTGCCTTTCCCTTCAGCATCTTTGCCCCTGGGACCCTATCTCCCCTGGTGCCCTGCGCCCCATGCAGCTCCTCAGCTCCGGGGTCTCTGCACCCCTTCTCCACACACAGCACCCCTCAGGCTCAGCCAGGCCAGCACCGTTCTTCTCCTCCACCCAGATTATCAGTTACTGTCCCATGAGCTAGCTGCCTGTTTTCTGTTAGGAGCCAACAAATCCCTAATGGAGTTATTCCCCTTACTTGAAGGTTTCACAGACAGTATAATGTCCAGAAACCAGTTTGGGATCTAATAATGGGTTGCTAACTTATTTTGTCAATACATTCAAAAACACTAACATCTCTGGTGACTATCATTTCTTAGAAGAATGGACATTTTAATATCAAAAGGAAACACAGTGTTCTTTCAGTAATTCTGTTGAAAAGAGTGCCCTTTTAATATCAAAGGAGGCACACAAAGCAAGGATAATTTAATGCTTCAAATATATAAAGAGCATAAATTCAGAATCAAGAATATCTTTAAAAAATTTTTTAATTTAGATTTTATTTTATATTGGAGTATAGTTGATTTATAATGTTGTGTTAGTTTCAGGTATACAGCAAAGTGATTCAGTTATACATATACATATATCAACTCTTTTTCAGATTCTTTTCCCCTGTAGGTTATTACAGAATATTGAGTAGAGTTCCCTGTGCTATACAGTAGATCCTTGTTGATGATCTATTTTATATATAGTAGTGTGTATATGTTAATCCCAAGCTCCTAATTTATCCCCCTCCCACCTTTCTCCTTTGGTAACCATAAGTTTGTATTAAGGATAACTTCTTAAATTGAATAAATGTTTCCGTGAAAAACTCAGTGTACTTCTCTCTCTCTCTCTCTTGTCCCCTGCCCTTCTCTCTCTCTCCCTCTCCCTCTCTTTCTATTTTCTTTTCTTTCTTTCCCTCATTGGTGTGGATTCTTGGTTTGGTGTCTTTTCAGAAAGTCTTTTCTGGTGCCTGCTTAGAGGCAGAAATTTAGGTTAAAAGAAAAGCTAGCTATTTGTGACACCTCCCAGATGATATGGGTTGTCCATTAACATGTATCTGGTCTTCAGAAGTCCCTTAAATAGATCTAGTGGTGGGAATTTATTACAGTCTTGAGGAGGTTTGACCTTTCTGTAAATTTCTGGGAAAAAAATAAGGCGCTTCTTGTAGTGAACTTAGAGGATCAGTTCCAATTGCCCAGAGCCATTTTTCCAAAGCCACGGGTTTTCCACACTTTTACGTTCCCCGAGCCCTTCAGCTGTGAGCGCAGCTGCCCTGGAATTCCTCGTCCTAAAACCGCAACCTGGATTGTGTGCGTTGGGCCACTAGCCTAGTCTTTGGCTCAAGGCAGTTCTTGAAACGAGCCAGTTATTCATGTTTTCAAATAAAAATCACCAGCCTTCTGCCAGTCATTCTGAGCAAACTCAGGAGGACTGAATTTCGCCTGAAGCACTGATTCATAACGAAACTCTGCCATCGTAAACGCCAGGGGATGAACGTGAGGTTACACAGATATAAAACTGAAAACATTAGAAACGGAGGGAACGCCACCAGCTTCGCTTCCCAGACGGCGGTGACCCAGCAGCCCTTCAGCTACCGTTCATCTGCGGGACTGAGAGCGGCGGGGAGCTGTTCGGCGAAGTGGTGCTTCTCCCACTCGCTCCCTTCCAGCGCCCCCTGGTGGAAACCCGTCCCCAAGGCGAGCCCTGCTGCAGCCACGCACACAAGCAGAAGGCTGTTAGGAGACCTGCACGGGTGGGAGAAGGGGGAAGCAAGCCTTCCCAGGAGAGGACGCGAACACTAAATAAAATAAGAGGTTCGACTCCCTTACCCATGAGGGACGTGCCAGTTCCTAAAGGTCACGGAGATTACGCCGGGATGTGATGCCCTTTTCCTGATTTGCTGGTACAAGATAGATAATTAAAGATATTTGCTGGGGAATAAGAAGCAGATGAAAAGAATAGCGCAGATGTAAGCCTGGGAAGGGAAGCTCTGGCTCCTTCCTGCGATAATCCTCAACCCTGAATATAACCTTCTAGAAGGCAAATAGTCATTGCCCATCGCTGGGGCATTTTAGATTGTCTCTGGCAAAGACCAGATATGCACGAGTTTCTGCCTTCATTGGGGATTTTATAAAGGTGAAAAAGGGCTTTCTCTCTGCAGGTTACTGAGAAAAACAATTCAAAGAATGGCTTCTGTAACCACAGCAGGCGTGTGGCAGTGACTCTCCATTTACCCACTCACCTGGAAGACCTGTGATGCTGTAAATAGAAAATGACCACAAATCTAATAATCATTGCTATCTGCTTTGGCATGAATCATTACTTCAGTCTGTAAATAAAGAGGCCTAGTGTCCTGAAGAGTCACGCCAAGCAAGGAACACCAGGAAGCTGTTTGGCTTTCACAACTTGTTTTTTACTCATCAATTATTTATTGGGCAGCGACTAGTTGCGAGCAACTGTGCTGGGCAGAACTGAACCATAAACAAGGCAGAGGTTGTCCTCGCTGCTCACAGCTATTCTTGGTCTTCAGGGGAGATAGAACAAAACCGTGTCATAATTAAAGCTGTGGCAGAGTAGTACCTTTGTTTGAAGGCAGCTGTCTTTGCTACTGAATGAGGACAAATAAATACTTCTGAAAAAACTTCCTCCTAAATTCCAGGCTGCAGAAGAGAGTAAAGATAACCGAGAGATTGCTGTTGGGTTTATAGTCCACTCTGTTGGTGTGTAGTCATGTATGGTAAATTCAGTGAAGGGGGGGAGCCTTTTCCTAGTCCCCAGATATCATTCCTGCTGACAAATACCAGCAATTTCTCTTTGAAAGTTCTATAATTTAAGGTATAATAATGGTTAATTTTATGGGTCAACTTGGCTGGACCATGATGCCTAGGTAGTGGGTTAAATGTTACTCTGGATGTTTCAGTGAAGATATTTTTTGTGTAAGATTAACATTTAAATCAGTGGATCTTTAGTAAAGCAGATTATCAGACATAATGTGGGTGGGCCTCATCTAATCAGTTGAAGGCCTTAATAAACCAAAGACTGACCTCCACTAAGCAAGAAAAAATTCGGCCAGCAGACTGCCTTTGGACTCAAACTGCAGCTCTTCCCTGAGTCGCCAGCCCACCCCGTCAGATTTTGGACTCACCAGCCCTCACAATTGTGTGAGCTAATTCCTTAAATCAGTTTCTCTTTCTCTCTCTCTGATCACTCTGACAAATACAGGTGTCATGCTTACAAATACGAAAATGCCTTTAAAAGAAGCACCGCCGTACATGTTTACTGTTATATCAGTTTACTATCATATCATTTTCACCTTGCCAAGACTAAGCTTCAGAGCGTCTCCGGAGAGCTGTGTTGATAGTGGAGAGAGGGCCCCTTAGAGTCCTGAGTGGGGTGAACAGGGGTAGAGAATGGGCTCAGAACACAGGAGTTGTGGGGTTGAAGGTCAGCTTTGGCTTACTTGGCCTTCTTCCCATTTTGTCTTCAGAGGGAGAACCATAGTGTGCTTCTATCTGTTTACCTTAAATCTGCTCTTTGAATACACAATACATACTTGCTGAATGAGTTCTAGGGAACTGAGTGAGGGAAAAGGTTGGACATTAAATGAGCAACTGCTCTGCTCTAGATATTTCATCTCTGCTGTCTTATGCAATCTTCTCATCCACAAGGACTGTCTCATTATTATGCTCATGGACTCAGCCAAGCTCTGTGGGCTTAAATTCAATCTCAGCTGCTTTTTAGGTATGTAGCTTTGGACAAATGACTGAACCTGTCTGTTACTCAATTTCTTCATCTGTGAAATGGGGATAATTACAGGACCTATTTCAGTGTGTAGGGAGTGAGTTAGTATAGGATAGTAAGATCTTCCTGTAGTCCCTCCTTATGGTAAATGCTTTGTTGGTAGCAGTGGGGAACTGCCTTTCCTAGAAGGTAGGTTTTATTTCTAACATTTTCCAGACGAGGCTCCTGAGTAATTGCCCCAAATCATATTGTCGCTACAAGAAAATGGAGTCGTGATTTGACTTCAGGTTACCCTGACCCTAGTGACTGCTCAACCCCATATGCTGTCCTTATACAGAAAAAAGAACATTTGAACACCAGGTTTAAACCATGTCATTTAGCATCTCGTGGATTGATGCTTGATTTTGGATAAGCTGCCGCTGCTTTTTCTCCTTCCCACCTCCTTCCTCCTCCTCCCTCTCTACCTTCTTCTTTTTTACTATATCTGGAACAAAAGGTTAGACTTATGACCTACTACAAGCTCCGGAAGCTGTCTTCTTCAACTTTACTGTTTCACTTAGTCAAAAGGACGTGGTCAACCTAGCTTTCTCTGCGGCCAGCGTCGAGCTGTGAGATTCCATGTGGTAGAACGAGTTACTGACAAATAGAGCCTAAATGTAACGTGATGGTGTAGATATTGGGGAGGTGTTATTTAACAGCTGTCTATTGAGTTATTGCTCTGTACCAGGCTCTGATGCTGGATGCTATGGACAAGACAAAAAACCATGAGACTCAGACCGTGAAATTGAAGAGTTCACAATCTAGCTCAGTGGTTCTTAACAAGGGGTGATTTTTGCCCACAGGGGACATCTGACAATTCCTGGAAACATTTTGGTCTTCACACCTGGGTGTGGGAGGTGGGTATCAGAAGAGTAAGGCGCTGTTGGTACTGACACCTACTGCATAGGGGCCAGGGATGCTGCTCAACATACTATAATACACAGGACAGCTCCCACAGCAAAGCACTCATCACTCTAAGGTGTCAATAGTGGTGAGATTGAGAAGCCCTGTGAGAGACAAAGGCTACACAAAGAAAAGTAAATAACCATTGAAGATGGTACCTAATTATGAGCCACAGAGCAAGACAGATAACAGTGCTTTGGGAGCCAAAGGAAGATTAGGTGGGAGTGGATTGCAATGGAAGCCTTTTTTAAGCCGGAAACAGAAATGTGCAAGGTGTCTGTGAGAACAGTGAACAGAAGAATAGAAGCTGTTGTAATAGGAGCTGGTGAACACTAAGCATCAGGGTGAGGCTGGCCAGATTATGGAAGGCCTCGGAAATAAGGAAAGATACAATCTTGTTGCCATATGTAATTGAGAGTCTATTTTATTTTATTAATTTAATTAAAGGAGTGAAGGAGTGGAGAGAGTAGGGAAGGCTGACAGCTGGGGGAAGAATGGTCCAGGCAGAACAAAAGCGAAGAGCCTTGGGTGAGAGCAGTCCTGGTCCAGAAGCACTGGGGGGCAGTGTGGTTGGGGTGAAATGAGCACAAGCACATTGGAGAGAAGGTGAGAGGCACCAGGAGGCCAGGTCGTGGACGGTTTAAGGACGACTGTGAGAAAATTGGCTGTAACGCACAGTGAAATGGAGAGCCATTGTGGGTTTGTGAGACAAGGAGTAGCATGATCTGACCTAGGTTTTAAATTAATTACTGTGGCCGCTGAAAAATAAGCCATAAAGGGTGGGGGGGATGGGATTAGGTGTAGAAGCAGAAAGAAGTTAGGAGGCTATTGGTATAATCCAGGTAATGGAGACTTAGACCTTGGTAGTAACAGAAGGGTGGGGAAAAGCAGTAACATTCTGTGTGTGTGTGTGTGTGTGTGTGTGTGTGTTTTAAATTGCGGTGAAATGTAATTAACATAAAATTTACCATTTTAACAATTTGTAAGTGTAGAGTCCAGGAGCGTGAAGTCCAAGCACATTATTGTATAATCATCACCATTACTCATCTCCAGAACTTTTTCGTCATCTCAAGCAGAAACTCTTGGATACATTTTTAAGGAAGAATCAGCATGCTCTCCTGATGGATTGGACTGGGGTGTGAGAGAAAGAGAGGAGTCAAAGACAACTCCAAGATCATTGGCCTGAGCAACTGGAAAAATGGAGTTGCTCTTTGCAGGATGGAGAAGAGTGGATAGACGAGTTTGGGGTGGTGTCTCCACTAGACATCCAAGTGGAGAATTTGAGAGTGCCTTTGGCTATGCAAGTCTGGAATTCATTGGAACTGGGGTAGAGGTGTACATTTGGGTGTCATCAGCAGATAGATGGCTTTTAAGACACAGGAAGGAATGAGATAATCAAGGGAGTGAATAAGGCAGAGTAAAGAAGAAATCAAAAGCTTTGGGGCAGCCTAGCATTAGACCCAGTCTAAGAAGTTAGCAGGGAGGAGAATAAAGCAGTAAAGGAGACTGAGAAGAAGGAAGACCAGAAGGACATAGTGTCAAATGCTGCTGAGAGCACAGGTAAGATGAGGCCTTAGAATTGACCATTGTTTATAGCAGTGCATAGGACACTGGTGACCCTAACAAGAGCAGTTTTGGGAAGTAGTAGGATCAAAAGCTTAACTGGGATGGGTTAAGAGAAAGTAGGAGGGAAAGAATTGGAGGCAGCAAATAAAGACTGCTAATTACTATAAATGGGGAGCAAAGCTGATGGAAGAAATAAGATCAAGGGTAGTTTGTTGTTTTGCTTTTAAGGGGTGAAGTAGCAGTATATTTATATGCTATTGGGAAGGATCCAGTAGAGAGGGGGAAAATGGTGATGTAGAAGAGGGTAGGAGTATTTAAAAATTTTTGAGTTTGAATACCTCTACGTGGGACTTTGACACAGCATTTTGCTACAGTCCATACCATACTCTTCTTGCTTCTCTCACTTGTATAACCTACCTTGGACTTCACACTTCTTGGCCTGGATGGATGCATATCTGTACGGGGCTCTAAGGCAACACTGGAGTAAATCGGTAAGAATGCAAATTAGAACCACTCCTGCCAAGGAGTAGACAGAGCCCCCAAGTGCTAATGTACCCTGTTTGGGGGGAGTGATTTTGGCAATTTGCTCATGCAGAGGCCGCAGAGGCCACCAGATGAAAACTGACAGTCAGAAGCAGTTGAGATCCAAAAGCCTAATAATACACAATGGAGTGAAGATTTGAGGAACTCTATTTTGGTCCCTGGAAATCAACTTTGTGTTTTTTGGTGCAGGCTAAGGAAGAAAGTTATTAAATCAGGGGTGAGTGATCTCACAGCAGTGGGAGCAAAAGTGAATCTTTGCCTGGGCTTGGACTGGAATCGTATCTCCAGAGTAGAAATGAGATGTTTACCCCTGGACCACCAATGTGTCTGTAGCCCAAACATTGAATAACGGCAATATCCAAACCGGAGAAAGGCAAGTAACTAATGCATGAATCTAGGTTTTGAAGGTGAAAGGAAAAGGGACCATGATTACTATGTTGGATATCTTTATTCTTATCCACCCTATTCTACCCTGGAAGGATGACCTGTGGGGATTAAATGTGGAAGCCAGCCTCCATCGTGGCTCAGTGAGCCCAGCCTCTTGGTATACATTCTTCTCCACCTTGCACTCTATCCTGGAAAAGTAATCTGTAGGGCTTGGTTCAGCATGCTTCTGAGCCCTCTGGTTTCTGGTTACACTACACCCATGGGGAGCCCTAGAAGGAAGCTGTGGTGAGGTTACCTTGAACCGGCTGTCTCCCTCTACAGCAGATCATTGCTCCTGTAAAATGGTCTCTGCTCTACTTCACTCTCTCACTTTCCTGGGCCTTTTGGATATGGGGATGGTGACAGTTTCGCTATTGCTGGACCCAGGTGTCTGCACGTTCTTTATCGTTACTTTACCCCCTTCTACACCTTTGTAATTGGTCTCTTTGTAAATAAACCCTTCTAAAAGTATTCTAATTTAAGTATGTCTTGTTTTACATTATAGGCCTGATTGATACCATAATTGGTATCATAAGTGGCTCTAAGAAACAGAGTCAAAATTGGATCTGGGATTTATTTGGTCATATAGTTAGAGGTCCAGGGATAGCCTTATTGCTGGGAGAAATAACTCAATTTTCCATTACTCCAGTCATCATTGGTGGTAGCCTGGGATGAAGGGCAAAATGTTGGCTATATGGAGCCTCTGAAAGTCCCATTGTGAGAATCACAGCACAAACCCTCAGAAATTTGGAGTAATGACTTGACCCTGTGCTGATAACTATTTTTTATCTTTTTTTTTTTTTTTGGCTGCACTGCACGACACGCGGGATCTTAGTCCCCCAACCAGGGATCAAACCTGTGCCCCCTGCAGTGGAAGTGTGGAGACTTAACCACTGGACCGCCAGGGAAGTCCCCACTATTTTTGATTTGAAAAGTAGCTCCTGGCTTCCTACTGGTGAAGACTGAATGCTCCAACCATGCCATGAAATGCTTATGCAATCCAAACTGAGTGAGCCTGTCATGAGCTGAGTGTTATCTGATTCACTGAACCAAAAAATTGGGCATGTGTAGGAGTAATCCATAATAATATGGAGATGGTATATGTGAAAGTGGGCCCCCATAGATCCAGAAGGCTCAAGAAAACTTCATGAGCAGGTGACATTCACATAATACCTGTTCTTTCTGCTTCTCCTTCAACTCACACCCAAGACCTCAAGAGGAATTTCCCATTGGGCCTGACTTACAGATAGATCTGCATCCCAAACCCACATGAGCAGGAAATGAACAGCCATCATGCTACAGCCCTATTCAGAGGTAGCCTGAAAGATGGTGTTGAAATAACATTCTCCTTGAACTTCAACAAGTACATCAGTTTATTCACTTCATTAGGGACAGTTAGTCTGAGGCATCGATCTACATTGACTCATATGCAACGGCAAAAAAGTTGGCCTGCTAGTTCAGGAATGTGGAAAGAACAAGATTGGGAGGTTGGTGAAAGATCTGAGGAGGAATGTGTTTGAAACTCTTGGAATGGGGACAAAATGAGAAGATGTAACCAAAGGTCTACAAGATGATACATTTTGTGGAGTCAGCCTTTTCTTAGTTTCATTGGTGCTGGTACAATGGTTCTCTGAATACTCTTACCATGTGTCCCGTAATTCAGAAGCATCTGGCTTAATAGGACAGAGGAATGGCCTGCTAAAGGCTCAATTGCTATGACACCCGGGAGACAACATCTTGCAAAGTTGGAGTGGTGTCCTATCGTATACAATAAATGCCTTAAGCCAACAGCAAATATGGTGTTGTTTCCCTATAGCCAGGATGTCTGAGTCTGGGAACTAAGGAGTAGAGATTGGAGTGGCCCCTATCACCACCTAATAACCCACTGGATATTGTTATTCTCTTTCCCTGTGACTTTGGGTTTGGTGAGTTTGGAGATTCTAGTGCCCGAGAGAAGAATCCTTTTGTTAGGGAACATTGGAAGTTGAGATTGCCCTCTAACCATTTTGGGATTCCTTGTATCAGCGAATTGATAGGCACAGGAAAGGGTCAGTGTAGCTGGGATGAGTATCCTGATTACCAGGAATTGGGTTCATTCTTCACAATGAGGACTATGAGGACTTTGAAACTCAGGGAATTCACTAGCTTCATTTCTTAAAATTAAAATAATAGTCCTGGTCAGTAGAAAACTGTAACAACCCCATTAAGACAATACCAACTAAGGACCCAAATCCCACAGGAATGAACATTTGGGCAATTCCATTAGATAAAGTACCTCCTTCGGCCAAACTGTCGGCAGAGGCAAGGGGGCACAAGGAATGAATGGTGACAGAAGGTATCTGTGATCAGCTTAAGACTCAGGACAGCTGAAGAGGTGGGAATTGTAGCAGCAGCTATGTCCTATGTTACTCTTCTTTTCTCCTCGTTTCCTTCTTTACCTGACTTAAGAATCCAAACGGTGGTTAATGTACTAGGTTTCAGGTGGGAATATGATCCAATTGACATCACCTGGTGATAATATGGTAGCTCTATTTCATCCCTTGTTCTGGAGGCATAGAGTGGATGCTGAGGGGTAGATTGTACCAGGTGTCTTCTGCTTGTACCCCTCTTCCATGTTCCAGGACTTTAGAGAAAATATCTAATTTAATCTTCTCAACAACCCTATAATGATAATAGGTCTTCTTGATTACCCTCTTACTATTGATATATACCTGGTATTGTTCTGCGTGCTTTATATGAATTCATTTGGTTAATCCTCATAGTAGCCTTACGTGCCTAGTATCCTATTATTCCCATTTTACAGATGAGGAAACTTAAGCACAGAACAGTTAAGTAACTTGCCCAAACCCACAAAGTTGGAGATTAACCTCTGCCCCTTAAGGCTTCTCAAAGGGGGTAGGTATGATTATCTTGTTTTCACAGATAGGAAAACAAAGAGATAGAGAAGTAAAGGGACTTATCCCAGATATAGTCAGCGCCCTCCCCCCTACCCCCCAGCTAGAATTCATCCTTAGATCTTTCTAACCTCAAAGCTAATGCTCATGTCTAATGTACTCTGCTTCCTTAACAATGCTTCATTTTCAGGGGTCAATATGAGAAAGTGCCGCTGTGAAATGCAGATTCTATGAACATAAACAGCTTTTGATAAATTCAAAACTTATGGTTTGAAAAAGGCAAATGGTCTAACTTAAATAAAGATTAAACTCGACAGTAGAAGTGTAAGCATGACCCAGATTTACTAGATAGCTAGTGCTTTCTTTAAATATTCAGTTTATGTTTGGACCTAATCCATAGAAAATTTGAGAGCCAAAAAGGTATAAATGTATTTTGATACATAATATATAAAATAAAATAAATATGTTAAATTATATAATATATTAAATATATTTATATTACTTTATGTAAATATATAAAATATATATTAAAATATTTTTGAAGAAATGCTATGGACCTAATTCAAAATCCCTGCTAACAGATTTCCTAGGAGAACATTGTTTCTGGAATCATATTCTTTTGTATACTTGTCAACTGACATTAGCCCTGATCAAGGTAAAGAGGAATACAGTGGTCATTTATCATTCACAGACTGAGGAAATGCATGAAACCAGACCCAGGAACAAGAGCCTGAGAAGGGAAACCACAGTGGCCGGGGTGCCAGTAACTTCTTTTTGTGTTAGTGACAGTTTTTCATCTTCTACTAGTGAAGAAGGGCACGGTCAAGACTTTGCATATCCTTTGCAATACTTTCTGTCACCCGTACCTTCAGGGATTTCCTCCTTTGGACTAGCACCAGCAGCCTCCTCTATCCAATATCACGAACTCACGGCTTTCTAACAGTTGAGAATGATCTGCTTTTCAGATAATACCATCCAGTCGATTTTCTGCTGTTGCTGTTCCGTGCAGAAGCGGTAAGTCTTCTTCCAAGGGCAACTTCTTGGAAATTAATTCATTCCTTTTCTTTATTGTCTGTCGAGTCTCCACATCTCTTTGTATCTGCTGTTGCCTCTGCCTGGGAAACCCTACTCCCATTTTCTTCCTGTTGAATGGCCATTCATTTAAAGCTAGCTATAGGTCAAATGTCAGGTCTGTGATGCTTCCTTGATCCTCTTGGATTTAATTGCTCCTTCCATTGTGTTCCCAGAGCACACGGCTTGGTTCTTTATTTAATACTTATTTCATGTATGCTATTTATATGTCTGTGTTTCACTCTGAAGTTTTTACCTTTTACGGGTAAGAATCCTGTCTTGCTTATTTGAGTATCTCCCCCAAACTATCAGTGTGTTTTACACTTTGGTGCCCAGCAAACGTTGTATAAGGATAAAATCCAGCGCATCATGATAATAATAAGAGCCAACATTTTCTTTTTTTTAAGTATTACTCTTTTTTTTTTTTTTTTTGAAGATGTTGGGGGTAGGAGTTTATTAAGTTATTTATTTATTTTTGCTGTGTTGGGTCTTCGTTTCTGTGCTAGGGCTTTCTCCAGTTGTGGCAAGCGGGGGCCACTCTTCATCGCGGTGCGTGGGCCTCTCACTATCGCAACCTCTCCTGTTGAGGAGCACAGGCTCCAGACGCGCAGACTCAGCAGTTGTGGCTCATGGGCTCAGCCGCTCCGTGGCATGTGGGATCCTCCCAGACCAGGGCTCGAACCCGTGTCCCCTGCATTAGCAGGCAGACTCTCAACCACTGCACCACCAGGGAAGCCCCTAAGAGCCAACATTTAATGGGAGTGTTCTATATGTCAGACTGTGCTAAGAAGTTTGCATATTTTAGCTCAAGTAACTCTCAAAACCACCCTTTTTTTTTTTTTTACAATCCCCATTATACAGATGAGGAAATTGAGGCTTAGAGAGGTTACATTGCTTACCCAAGGCCACACTATGAAAATGGTAGATCTGGGATCTAAACTCATGTTCTTATCGCTACACCATATCTACTTATAACAATAGATACCATCGAATGAGGTGATGCATGTAAAATGATAAACACTGTGCCTGACACAGAGTAAGATCTTCATTATCATGATTATAATTGTACGCCCTTAATATGCACCAGACACTGTATTGGGCACATGATATGTTTTCTCAATTTTATTTCATAACAACTCTATATGCCCTTAGCATCTCTAGTTCCCAGATTTAAAAAAATGAAGTTCTGAGAGGTAGTACCTTGTTCAAGGAAATGGAGTTTGGAAGTCTTCTAAAAAAAAAAACAATAGGAAGGAGATTTTTCTACTAGTTTGTGATAATCTAGTAGATTCATAGATAACTTGAGTACAAGTAATCATTTGTAACATGATTATTTTTCAATGTCAGACAAGTGAGGACACAAATAAGCCTTAGCAAAGATGAAGAACTTTCAGAAAAATACACGCAGCATCGCAGACCATGGTTCAGTGAATTGCCAAGTAAGAAGCAAGTGAGTATCGTTTTGGTGGGGGTGAAGGGGTTGAGGACGGTGGCATTTTTAGGGTCTGTGCCTCATGAGGTACCGTTTGCTGCCATGCCCAGAACCTAGTATCGTGGTTGGCACATAATGAGTTCTCAGTAAACATTTAGTGAATCGACATCCTAGAAGAAAGTGAAAGACAAAAACCAACCAACCAACCAACAAACAAAAACAGTTAAAATAGACTACTCTGCTATGTTTTGGCAGAACTTGAAATTGGGAAAAAATGTATTCTGGCTACTGCCATTTTGAGGCCAGGATTAATTTTCAGTTCAGTGGCGGAGAATCAGTTTTCTTGGGAAGTGTGTTAAACCCAAACACAAGCTTACAGCACACGAAAGGGAAGAGCTGTTTTTCTTTTTCCAAGAGAGAAAAATCCTCGAAGTGAAACTATTAAGGAGGAAATAAAATTTAAGAATTGTGACATGAAAAAAATTCAGTACAATGCTGGCAAGAGAATTGGTGGTCTTGAGAATTTACGAAATGATGAGTGTGTTGCTGGATCTGGAAGTTGTTCTATAGTTAGTCATTTCCTGCCTTTATCCCACCTGGGCTTCTGCTTTGGTGCAGCTGGCTGGGAGAAGTGAGGGGGCAGGCAAATATGCTCTATCTCGATTCTTTTTTAGTACAGATCACTAAAACAATAGCACAACGACTCACTCTTTAGTTTTTACAGTCCAACAGGGGCCGAGTGCAGCCATCAAAACACAAGCCGCTGCCTCCCCTCCCACCCTCTGAGTTTGCTGAAGAGAAGATCCAAGTCAAGGCACTGTATGATTTCCTGCCCAGAGAGCCCTGTGATTTAGCCTTAAAGAGAGCAGAGGAATACCTGATCTTGGAGAAGTGTAATCCTCACTGGTGGAAGGCAAGAGACCGCTTGGGGTAAGACTGATGGCTTAGTCTTTACCAAATCTCTCATCTTTCATTCTCTGAAGACTTCTGAAGCATGACATAGACTCCGTTTAGTGGCTCATTTAATCCAGGTTTATAACTCTGCCTTGTAAATGAAACAGAAGCTGTTCCCACACCTCCCCATCTGTATGAAAGAGCATTATAGCACCGTGATTTCAGGCAGACTCTCCAAACTAGGTACATGTGGCTTTATATCCTGATGCTGCCGCGTACTGTTGTGTGTCCTTGGGCAAGTCACTTACCTTCTCTGTTTCCCTCCCTCCCTCCCTCCCTCCCTCCTTCTCTCCTTTCCTTCCTTTCTCTCTTTCTCCTCAGTTATAATTGACATATAACATTATATTAGTTTTAAGTATACAACATAATGATTCAATATTTATATATATTGTGAAATACTCACTACAAGTCTAGTTAACATTCATCACCATACATAGTTACAACTTTTTTTTCTTGTGATGGGAACTTTTATGAACTTTTATTTATTCTCTTAGCAACTTTCAAACATGCAATACGGTACTATTAACTACAGTCACCATTCTATACATTATATCCCCAAGACATATTTATTCTGTAGCGGGAGTTTTATACCTTCTGATCCACTTCACCCAGTTCACCCCCACCCACCCCTGCTTCTGGCAACTGCCAATCTGTTCTTTCTATCTATGAGCTTGTTTGTTTGTTTCTTCAATTTTTCATTTTTTAAAAGATTTCACATGTAAGTGAGACCATACAGTATTTGTCTTTGTCTGACTTACTTCACTTAGCATAGTGCTCTCCAGGTCCATCTATGTTGTTGTAAATGACAAGATTTTCTTCTTTTTATGGCTGAACATTCCATTGTAGAGATATATACCACATTTTCTTTATCCACTCATCGATGCATCAGTGGATACTTAGGTTGTTTCCACATCTTGGCTATTGTAAATAGTGCTGCAATGAACATGGGGGTGCGTATATCTTTTAGTGTTTTCATTTTCTTCAGATAAATACCTAGAAGCAGAATTGCTGGATCATATGGTAGTTCTACTTTTAATGAATTTTTGTTTCTTTATTTGTAAAATGGGAATGATAGTTCCTACCATACAAGTTCTTATTCTAATTTGTGCTTTCTTTGGCAATTTGAATTTTTTTCCTGTTAAGTTCTGAGATAGAAACAGAAACAGTATCTTATTCATTTTCATATTTCTACAATGACTAGTTTTGGAAGTAAACATTGCAATAGTTTCTGAATTAAATTGGAAAGAAAAAAGACCCTGGGATGCAATAAGACTTCTTTGTGTCAGTTGCAATAGATTTCTAATGCCAGACTGGAGTCCTGGGTAGAGAAGAATTCTGAGGAGTATGTGAGCTTTCTGGGAAAGAATGCTGGCATTGATTTCTGATCCTTGTCAAGATTTGGAGATTAAAAGTGTCTAAGCATCAGAAGTACATACTTACCTCTTTATTTATATTTTCCTGATGATTTGGCTGTGTTAACCAGTTCTTGATTGAGTCTCAACATGTGATGGAGACTTTTCAGTGGGAAAAGAGGTATGATGTCCCAGTGATCACACTAAGTTAGTAGGTTCAGGGCTGTGTAATTAGCTACTGCTTCAGGTGGCCTATTGGCATGACTCAGACTTAAAGAGAAACAACAACAATTTTTAACTTCAAAGTTAATAACTGAATATAGTTTTTTTTTTAGTGTTTAAACATGATAAATAGTACCCAAACTCTGCTTTGCCACACCTCCAAACCCAGTCTCTTTCCCAAAAGGAAGCACCATTATTCATTTAGTGAGTACTTGTCCAGATCATTCTCAGTGCATTCATTGAAACATATGGTATTGTTTGCAGATATAATTTACCTAAATCTGACCATACCTTATGCATTGCTCTGCAACTTGCTTGTATTCCTCAATAACATGTCTTGGAGATCTTTTCATAATTTTAAATTTCAGATTTCATTGACGAAGGTATAGGAAAAGAGAAACCCCTCCCCTGCTGATGAGTGTATAAATTGGTACATTTCCCTTCAACAGCAATTTACTGTATCTACTGAAAGATGTACATACTCTGTGACCCAGCAGTTTCCCTGCTTGGTATCTGTCTTAGAGAAATACTTTTACTTGTACACAAGAAGGCATATTCCAGTATTTCTTTCCAGCTTTGCTATAATAGGGGCGTGGCTAAACTAGAATATCTATTCTGTGGAATACTCTGTGGCAATTAAAAAGAATTAAGTCAAAATAAACACATGGGACCTAATGAAACTTAAAAGCTTTTGCACAGCAAAGGAAACCATAAACAAGACCAAAAGACAACCCTCAGAATGGGAGAAAATATTTGCAAATGAAGCAACTGACAAAGGATTAATCTCCAAAATTTATAAGCAGCTCATGCAGCTCAATAACAAAAAAACAAACAACCCAATCCAAAAATGGGCAGAAGACCTAAATAGACATTTCTCCACAGAAGATATACAGACTGCCAACAAACACATGAAAGGATGCTCAACATCTTTACTCATTAGAGAAATGCAAATCAAAACTACAATGAGATATCATCTCACACCAGTCAGAATGGCCATCATCAAAAAATCTAGAAACAATAAATGCTGGAGAGGGTGTGGAAAAAAGGGAACACTCTTGCACTGCTGGTGGGAATGTGAATTGGTACAGCCACTATGGAGAACGGTATGGAGGTTCCTTAAAAAACTAAAAATAGAACTACCATATGACCCAGCAATCCCACTACTGGGCATATACCCTGAGAAAACCATAATTCAAAAAGAGACATGTACCAAAATGTTCATAGCAGCCCTATTTACAATAGCCCAGAGATGGAAACAACCTAAGTGTCCATCATCGGATGAATGGGTAAAGAAGATGTGGCACATATATACAATGGAATATTACTCAGCCATAAAAAGAAATGAAATTGAGCTATTTGTAATGAGGTGGATGGACCTAGAGTCTGTCATACAGAGTGAAGTAAGTCAGAAAGAGAAAGACAAATACTGTATGCTGACACATATATATGGAATTTAAGGAAAAAAATGTCATGAAGAACATAGGGGTAAGACGGGAATAAAGACACAGACCTACTTGAGGATGGACTTGAGGATATGGGGAGGGGGAAGGGTAAGCTGTGACAAAGTGAAAGAGCGGCATGGACATATATACACTACCAAACGTAAGGTAGATAGATAGTGGGAAGCAGCCGCATAGCACAGGGAGATCAGCTCGGTGCTTTGTGACCGCCTGGAGGGGTGGGATAGGGAGGGTGGGAGGGAGACGCAAAAGGGAGGGGATATGGGAACATATGTATATGTATAACTGATTAAATTTGTTATAAAGCAAAATAAAAAAAAATGCAGGATAAAAAAAAAAAAAGAAGTCAATATCTTTGTAATTGGTATGCTTTTAATCTAGTCACTGTGATGTCCCAGTGATCACGTAAGTACACCTTTTCCTCCTTGCAAAGATTTTTGTGAGAAAACATCTTAAACTATTCACATTATAAGTCAGAAACTTAGTATTTATCATGCAGAGATTTTGGTTGAAATGAAAAAACTTTTCTTTCTTCTTTCAACAATTTAATTAGTCAAATGAATTTGATTTTCCCCCGCATCCTTGAGGTTTTTAAAAGGATTTTTGCCACAATAATGCCACAAATGTGCCATGCATTTTGATTTTTGCTTTGTCTTTGTAGGAATGAAGGCTTAATTCCAAGCAACTATGTGACTGAAAACAAACCAACCAACTTAGAAATATATGAGTAAGTGTCCTCCAAAATATGTCCTACGGTTAATCTATGAAAATTATGTACATTTGGGCAGCTTATAAGTATATATACATAGCGTTTTTGGTCTGTAAGACCAAAGTAAGGAAAAGAAGGTAACATGGTTGGCAGCTTTAGACTAAGAGATCTTTGATCCTTATAATGGTTAATTCAGAAACTTCTTTTTCTTAAAATCACTTTTGTTTTGTACAGCCAATTAAAAAAAATTTTGACAGTGACAATGTGAAACCAAACACTCATCTTGTACTTATTTTAATGCATGTCCTAAATGGAAAAGTTATTATTTAAAAAATGGGGACTTCCCTGGTGGTCCAGTGGTTAAGACTCTGCACCTACACTGCAAGGGTCATGGGTTTGATTCCTGGTCAGGGTACTAAGATCCCTCATGCCGTGCAGTGTGGCCAAAACATTTAAAAAAATTTAAAATGGCATTAATTGTGCATAAATGAAATTAGACTTAATATATAGACACATTACTGTATTTGGCTCATGTTTTGAAATGTTTTAGAAATCAAAGAAGTTGAGAAGTAGGCTAATGTTGTAGTTTGGAAGAACTTTGGTATGTTACTAGAGTTCTGCTTAGAAATACATTCTTGCTACCCTTATAGATTTAGAAGACGGAAATCTTAGCAGTCATTCTGCAGATCATTCTGCCCCTCATTCTGCAGATCAGAAACTAAGGTTGAGATATTAAATTTATTTATTTTTATTTATTTTTGGCTACATTGGGTCTTCGTTGCTGCGCGCGGGCTTTCTCTAGTAGCGGCAAGCGTGGGCTACTCTTCGTTGCAGTGCACGGGCTTCTCACTGTGGTGGCTTCTCTTGTTGTGGAGCACGGGCTCTAGGCGCGCAGGCTTCAGTAGTTGTGGCTCGCGGGCTCTAGAGAGCAGGCTTACTAGCTGTGGCGCAGGGGCCCAGTTGCTCCGTAGCATGTGGGATCTTCCTGGACCAGGGCTCAGACCCATCTTGAACTGTGAAATGAACAGGAAAGGCATTTACAGTTTGGTCCACCTTGCCTAGTATTACAGGTGTACTACATTCATAGATACTTCAGTCCTCCAGTCAATTTATTTGGTCAGTCTTTTTTATCATGCACTTAGGATGTACCAGATGTTAGCTGTTCCAGGCCTTGGAAACACAATACAGAATACACAGAAGCAGTCCCTGCCTTCATGCAACTTACGGCTTCATGGGAAAATAGACATTAAACAACCCCGAATTCACAAATAAATATATCATTTTAAATTGTGGTATTATGAAGGAACAGTATGGGACACAGGGAGAGGGAAGGGGATATAATTTAAATGAGCATGTTGGGTGGGGAAGACCTTTCTGAGGAAGTGACTTGAGGCCTAAAGGGGACAGGAGGGAGTTAGGGGCTGAGGGGGGAAGGAATGCTGTGTCCACATGGGCTTCTGACATTTCGGGGGAGCCTTTATTCAGAGAAATATTTATGACTACTTTGGTTTGAAATTAATATCCAAATTATCAACATTACAGCATAAAACCCTGGTTTTCAGTAAGCCTTCAGATTTAACTTGTAAGTCTTGATATACTACTCATAAATCTAAAAAATTAAGAACAGTCACCTTAATTCATACTCAACATACGAAATGTCTTTAAACAATCCATCCTATTTATAAGCTCAGTTAATTAAATTTCTGGAAACATCTAACTTGCATTGATAAACTGAATAAATTCAGTTTTCTTTTTAAGTATTGTACTTCACATGCCTGACAGGGCAAATTTGCAACTGTAATAGCCCTTTGTAAGTCCTTACATGATCCTGGAAGTGTAATAAGTTAAACAGATATATGTGGTAAATCGAGTTCTCTTATCCATATGATGTCATTTTAAAAATTGGTTAAATTCCCTCAAACTTCAAATAACAAGTTTAAGATTAATTATAAATTTTAAATCAAAGACAAAAACCGGATATGCCAGATTCTCTTAAAATTATAGATATTTTAAATAGCAAACATTGATTATCCTGAGCTATGGAAATATGAGTCTGATTTATCTAATTGTCTCTACACTGAGTGCTTAACTTTCTCAGGGTTAGAAAGTCACTCAGAGAAGCAGATTAACATTCTCAGACCTAATAGGGTTTCTAGGGCTGAAACTCAAGACCACAATACTGTTACTTATTGATCAGAAATCAATGGCACATGGGAGGCTTACATATATATAAGATGGTTGTACTCAACCACAGTTGGACGTACTGAGTCCAATCCTGGTGAGTTTGAGCCAGGATTTTTTTTAATATGTCAGTAGAAGGCCCACCACAAGCCTGTGTATTGGGGCTTCTATTGAAATCATTCAATGTTAGTTTTTTTTTTAATTTTTAAAAAATTTATTTACTATTTATTTATTTATTTTTGGCTGCGTTGGGTCTTTGTTGCTGTGCGCGGGCTTTCTCTAGTTGCAGCAAGCGGGCGCTGCTCTTCGTTGCGGTGCACAGGCTTCTCATTGCGTTGGTTTCTCTTGTTGCGGACCATGGGCTCTAGGTGCACGGGCTTCAGCAGTTGTGGCTCACAGGCTGTAGAGCACAGGCTCAGTAGTTGTGGCACAGGGACTTAGTTGCTCCACAGCATGTGGAATCTTCCCAGACCAGGGCTCGAACCCGTGTCCCCTGCATTGGCAGGTGGATTCTTAACCACTGCACCACCAGGGAAGTCCCTCAATATTAGTTTTATAATCAGTGTTGTCTCAGTAAAGGAGTTACAGCCTTACCTATTTGAAAAAAGCAAAAGAGAACAAAAACTCTTCTAACTTTTACCAACTGATTTAAAGAGATGAAATTCTGAAATACCATGCTCCCACCTCCTCTAAATTGCATTCATCCTATCCTTTCCTGCCTTACATATATCATTATAATAATGTAGATGGAATTCTGCATTATTTTAAAGGGTCTTAAATTCATCATATACGTCTATCTGGCTCTTTTGTTACTGCTTTGAAGTCATTCTAAGCATGACTTCCACATGGATGGATTTTTAATTTATATTTAGTCAAAATTAATATATTTATTTTATTTATCACTATAATAAATAAGTACAAAGCAACAAAATTAACACCAACACAATAGCAGGTAAAAAACATTATTTAGAAAAAAATCAATTTATGTTAATCTCTCCCCTTTCGAGTATCATTATGCAGTCTTGGCTTTTTACAGCTTCAGTTATTTCAGTGAGCTATAATCATCATTCTCCTTTTAGCATCCACATTTCAGAACTTAGCCAGTGGGGGGCCCCATTAAATTGGTTCCCTGTGTCTTTAACTCTGCCTCATTTATTCTGAAAGAATTTCTTCTTTCTACAGCAAGAGGTCTCAGACTCATCTTGAAATTCCCTTCCACAATATGAATAGTCATTAAAAAGTACTGAATGATATGCACAGTTTAACATCACAGTTACTCTTGTTTCCACTAGCAGTAAGTAGTCATATAGTCATATTACTTTGATTAGAATCATCTGTAATCATCCCCTATTCTCTGTGGTTCATCTTTTTAAAAGACTGTTTTCAATTCGAGGGCATTAGTATTTAAAGAACCTGACCATTCTAATTTAGTGGCGACTTTCTACTATTGAAGGTTAGGGGAAGTCCACATGATGAGATAGGTTCCATCCTCCAAGGCAGGTATGAGTTTCAATCAGCCACCTTTGGGCTCCCCCCACTTGACTTAATGCATGGTTATATATGCACTCTTCCTTCCACTGTCCACAAAAATATTATTTCTGGTAAAATTAGATTAACTCCTTTTTAAAATCTTGTTTCGAAATGAAAGCTTTTCCATTTTTCTGTCTCTTTCCTTTGTTCTACCGTTTCCTCTCTCTTTCCTGTACCACATTTGCCTACTGATTGTGTTGTTACACCACACCATATGTTTAAATTACAGTGTTACTTAATTATGATTACTGTGTGTAGCTCTGGTATTTTAAAGTCATTTAATGATGGGTTCATGCAGAGATAACAGCAAGGTCGGAGGCGGAAAAGGGCTTGGTGAGTTTGAGCCAGGAAAGATTCCCAGTGTGTGGCCCAAGCTTAGTAAGCGAGGGGAGAAGGAGGACCACCATGAGGCCCGTGAGGGATTGGGGCAGGGTGATTTGTATATTGGTTCTGTTTACGCTATCAAACCACTGACTTTACCACAGGGTAACAAACTTAGGAGAGTCAGATAAGTTGGTGTGAGTTTTAAGTTCAGAAAGATAACATAACACATATATAAGCATGTAAACAAGATGTTCCTGAGGGGAAAGAAATGGCTAGTTTTTAGTTTGTTTAACCAAAGCTCCGTAAGGTGTTTATTGAAGATGACTTCCTAACCACATACCTTTTATGGAAATTTTCAGGAGATTAAATCATTCAAAAGTATATACTAAGTGTGTGTCAGAAAGTTGAATTGAGATGTGATAGAATAAGTGAGATCTTGGCTTGCAATCAGTAAAACTGTATTAAACTAACTGACACATTACAGTACGTTATTGTTTATCTGAATTAAAAATCACTCCGTTTTCTAAAATCAGTTCTGGAGAAGGTTTTTAAAAATGAAGGAAATGGAGCAGCTTAGGTTTGTTTGTTTGTTTTTTTCCTGGAAAGAAATGGAACATAACATTTAAAAATTATTTTTATTAATTTTACAGGTGGTACCATAGAAATATCACCAGAAATCAGGCAGAACGTCTTTTGAGACAAGAGGTAATTCAATTTATTTGTGAATAAATTTGTGAATATTTTCAAAATTTCTGAGAGAGTCACATTATAAAGACTTTACCCAACTAAAAAGTTGTATTACTTGCTGGTTTTGTTTTTTTAGTTCTAAAATATTGTTACAACTTCATCTCTACTACACATTTTCTAAGTCGTAAACTAGATATCTTTGTATCAAATCATGTTTTTCATTGATTTTCACCATAATTTCAGAAATGTCTTTCTCCTGAAATGATTTCAACTCTAACATACTAAAACTCCTTCATTCACTCTGAAGTGCATTCTGCCAGAAGGGTCTCTGTTTGAATTGCCTGTATACCTTTGCATGAGTGACAATCCAATATATAGTCTGCCCTTCTGAGCTTAGCTTAGGCTCTTGAAAAACACAGATATAGAAAAATACACAGGGCTGCACTTTCGTTCTTTGGGAACAAAAGGAAGAGTGGAGTAGCCAAAATATCAAACTCAGATCAAAACTGCTCATCTAGGTCAAAACAAAACAAAACTGTGTATAGTTTAAATTTCCAGCTGACGGTAAATATCAACTGTGGGTAAATGTACAGTCAGAACTAGAAAGTAAGTGAGAAGTATATGTGTCATTATGACCTGATGTCGGATGTTGAGGAAATCTAGAAATATGAGTGAGAAAGAATCCGTTCTGTATCTCAAAACGCAGTGCCAGTAATGGCTCAGGACACAGGGGTGGTCCAGTTAGTAGCTGGGGGATAGGCTGAGCACGAGGGACACAGACCAGCCTCAGGTGGTGGTGGGGCAGAGGCTGGAGGTCTGGCCTGGCCTCACTGGCTGCAAGGAAATGGAGCATGGCAGCAAGTGCAATATCTGCCTGGTATGGTGACATTATACATTAGTGGGTGCAGAATGGGCAAAGAAGATGTGATGACAGGCAGGCAGAAGTGGAGAAGGAAAGTCGAAAAGTAGGTCCACAGTAAGCAAGCTGGTCACAGGTAATATGGCCTGAATCTCTGGGCTGGGCAGGTTCTACGTGAGGTTCTACATCTGAGAGGAAACCAGAACAGGGCAAGTGTCTGACCTCCCTACAAAGGCTAGAATGGGGAATTTTGTAGCAAACCTTCCCATACCCACAACCCAGATATTGTAAATATCAATAGTAACATCTGGTCATAACATTCTTTAACAAAATAAGACATTACAGATACAATTAAAGCCCACCCCCTCCCTCTTCTTTCTGGTCCTCACTCACTCGGCAGAGGCAACCACAGTAGAAGGGTGTGTTCCCATTTTGTCCATGTGTTTAATTTTTATCATATGTGTGTGCATAGACAACCTATAGTGTTATTTTATGTGTTTTAACATTTGACATTAAGGGGATCATACGTGTGTTGATTTTTAAATTAAACATTATATTTTCAATTTAATTCATATGGGTACACATGGATCACATTCCTTTAACTGCTGTATAATATTTCATGATATGAGTATATAAAAATGTATCCATTTCACTATAGATAAACATCCAAATCATTTCTTATTTTTTAATATTACAAACAGTACTGCAAAGAACTTCCTTGTCTATGTCATTTTGTACACAAGGGCAAGGGGTTCTTTCAGTTACACCCCAAAATAAAACCATCTGGTCAGAGGGTATGTGCAGATTTAACATTACTAGATAGTGTGTATTCAAATCATGATTCAAAGTACTTGTACTAATTTATACTCTTACAGGGAATGAGAAAAACTGGTTCCCTACATTCTTGCCAACAGCTGGTAGTTTTACACTTCTTTTTTTCTAATTCATTGAATGAGAAATTTTATATATTTGTAAAAATGTGCATTTCCTTGGTAAACAGTTCGACTGAGTAACTTTTCATGTGTCTTTTGGCCAGTTGTGCTGTCTCTGCTGTTACATGCCTGTTAATATCCTTTGTTCATTTTTCTGTAGTGTGTTTGCATTTCTTACACTGATCAATATGTATTTTAAAAATATATTCTGAATACCAATCTTCTGGCAGTTATGTGTTACAACTATATTTTTTTTGGTTTCTGGCTTTTTATAAAACTTTAGTCTGTTTTAATATACAGAATTTTTTAAATGTTAATGTCAAATTTCTCAATATTTTCCTTTATGATCTCTGCTTTTTGTTTTATTTACTGTAAGAGAGTCCTCTCTCTCCCAAAGTAATAAAGGAATTTTGTATTTTTCTTTAAATGTTTTAAAGATGTGCTTTTCACATTTAGATCTTTAATCTGTCTGAAGAGTGTGTGTGATATTTTAAATATACACATATTTTTCCTCTGTATCTTAAAATATTTTTGTAATTTACATATTTTCTAATTTTTATTTTTAAAAATATGCCTGGTTTAAATCCTATTTAGTTATGAGGCATTTAAAATATATATTGCTGGTTTGGGTTTCCTAATATTTTATTTAGCATTTGTCCTATTAAGTTCAAAGTTAGCCTGGCTTCTAATTTTCTGTTCTCTTTGTCTGGTTTTAGTATAAAAGTTATACTAGCATCATAAAATGAGTTGGGATGTGGGGTTTTTATCTCTTTTTCCAATCTCTGGAATTGTTATATTAGATAGAAGTTATTTGTTTCTTGAAGGTTAGATATATCTTTTGTAAAATAGTCTAGCAAACTGCATTTTCAAACAGATAGATATTTGATTACAATTTAATTTCCGTTCCTGTTTGCGTTTTGGGGGGGATTTAATTTATATTTACCTAAGGAATTTCCTATTTTATATTTATTTTCAAATTTATTGCATAAATTATTTATAGAAGTATCTTATAATTTTATTAATTTCATATTTCAATAAATTTTTATACTTCAAAAATCAAAAGGAAGGACTTTGAATTTTCTTTCATCCTTGTCTCCAACCCATCAATTTCCCTCCCCATAGACAAACTACTATTATTACCTTGTTTTGTGTCCTTTCACAGATATTTACTACATATACAAGCAAGTACAATATATCAATATTTTCTTGTGTTATTTTTACGCAAACGGTAACATAATTTTTATACTTTTCTGTACATTACTTTTTTTCACTTAATAGTATATTTTAGGAATCTTTCCACATCAGTACGTAAAGTGTTCTCATTCATTTTACACCTGCATAGTATTTCTTAGCATGAATGTGTCACAATTTATTTTTTTTAATTAATTAATTAATTAATTAATTTTTGGCTGCATTGGGTCTTCGTTGCGGTGTGCGGGCTTCTCATTGCAGTGGCTTCTCTTGTTGGAGAGCACGGGCTCTAGGTGTGTGGGCTTCAACAGTTGTGGCTTTCAGACTCTAGAACCTACGCTCAGCAGTAGTGACACTCGGGCTTAGTTACTCCGCGGCATGTGGGATCTTCCCAGACCAGGGCATTGGCAGGTGGATTCTTAACCACTGCGCCATCAGGGAAGTCCCTGTCACACTTTATTTAACCTATCCTTCATCATAGAAATTTAAGTAGTATATACTTCTTTACTATTAAAACAGTCCTGCCATAGGTAACCAACACATTTGTCTTCTTTCCATTTATGTGAGAATATTTGTAGAATAAATCACCAAAGGTGGAAATTCTGGGTCAAAGAGAATGCACATTTCCAATTTTGTTAGATATCACAATGCCCTCTATAAGAGTTGTATCAATTTATATATCTGTCTTACATTTAGACATGTAAGAGAGTGCTTATTTTCCCACAACCTCTTCAGCAAGCGTTTTAATGAAACATTTGGAACTTTGCTTTCTTACATCTCATCTCAGTGTGGATTTAATTTGCTTTTCTCTTATTCTAGGAATGTTAAGCAGTTTTTTCTATATTAAAGTCTATACATTTGTATTCCTTTTCTGTAGTTGTCCATATCCTTTGCAAAATTTTCTGTGGGTTTTTTTGATGCTTCCCTCACAATTTGTAGTACTTAGGTAGCTATATTGAGGAAATTAACTCTTTGTGATACGTGGCAATACTTTCTCCAATTTTTGCTTTGTCTTTTTTTTTTTTTTGCCGTGAATAGTATTTGAATTTTTAAGACACATTTTTATAAGACTTCAGGGTTTGTGTCAGGTTAGAATTGCCTTGTCCACTCAAAGGTTATAAAAAAAAAATTCCCATGTTTCTTGACTACTTTAGTGGCTTTATTTTTTATATATACATGTTTGATCCATTTGTAATTTTTCCTGTTATCATGAGGTTTGGATCCAAGTTAATTTTTTTCTTTACCAAGTGTCCTTCTTGTCTGCATCGATTTGAGATGCCACTTTCATCATAAACACAAAAAACTATGTCTGGACTTACTACATGGTTTCATTGATCAGCCTGTCTGTTCATGTTCTGCCATTATAATGTTTTAAACACTGAAGCTTTCTCTGGTGTGGCTAGCCTCCTTTCTTCTTTTTTAGAAACATTCTGGAGATACATATTTTGTCCATATGAACTTCAGGATTACTTTGCCTCATTTAAAAAACTTTCCTGTTGGTTGCATTAAATTTACAGATTAATTTAGAGAAAACTGTTCATGCATTACAGATCAGTGGGGTTTAGGGCCCAATTTGTTCCAGGACCCATATATTAATTACTCATATAGAAAAAATTAAAATTAGATCCCTACATCAAGCAAAAACAGATCTTAGATGGATTTAAGACCTAATAAGAAAAAGCAAATACTTTTGTATTTTTCAGGAGCATTTTAAGGTTTTCTTCATTTAGCCCTTGCACATGGATTTTTAAGTTTATTTTAAGGTATTTTATCTTTTTGTTACTATTATAAATGGGCTTATCTTGTTAATTTTACTTTTGAAACCTCTTGATTTCTGTGAATTAGTTTGTAACTGATGACTTAGATGAATTCAAAAAATTTTTGTAGTATTTTTTCAGGTAATTCTCTTGGGTTTCAGGTATGTAATCTTATCAACAACAAACAGTGATTATTTCAACCCTCTTTTACAATTTTAAATCAGTGCTGCTAATTTCTGCCTCATTTAATTGCACTGGCTAGTATCTCAGAACAGAATTAAATACCAGGGCTGACAGTGGGTATTTCTTTTTTCCTGGTTTTAGTTAGAATGATTTCTACATAAAACATGATGCTGGACTTGGGACTAAAGTAAATAGAGCTATTGTGTTAAAGAAGTACACATATATTCCCATTTTATAAAAAATAAGAAAATCCTGATAATATAAGTTGAAATTGTCAAATGCTTCTTCAACATCTATGGAGTTGTTCATGAGATTTTTCTCCTCAGAGCTATTAAATGATGAATCATATTAATAAAATCCCTAATGTTAAATTACTTGTGCATTCTTGTATGTAATCCCTCTTGGTCATGGTGTATTATTCTTTTATTGTGCTACTGGATTCAGTTTGTTAACATTTAGTTAGGATTTTTTTTTTTTTTGTGGTACACAGGCCTCTTACTTGTTGTGGCCTCTCCCGTTGCAGAGCACAGGCTCCTGACGCGCAGGCTCAGTGGCCATGGCTCACGGGCCCAGCCACTCCGTGGCATGTGGCATCTTCCCAGACCGGGGCACGAACCCGTGTCCCCTGCATCGGCAGGCGGACTCTCAACCGCTGCGCCACCAGGGAAGCCCCTAGTTAGGATTTTTGCATTGATATAAGTGAAGACTGGTTAGTTGTTTTCCCTTTTGTACACAGTCTTTGCCGTGTTGTTGGTATGGATGTTAAACCACTTTGTATGATTTAGAAGTTTTTCTTCTTTCATATACTCTGGAATTATTTAATTGATCTATCATTTCTTTAAGATTTAGTAACATCACAATGTGTAACTATGGTGCTTTTTAATGTTGTAGCTCTTTTAAAACCTTATCCATGTTTCAATTCAATTGGTTCAGTAAGATTTCTAGCTTTTCTGGAATCAATTTTGATAAATTTTATGTTTTGGTAGCTAATTACCCATTTTATTCAAGTTTTCAAATGTACTTTATAGAGTCAAGAAGATTCTTTAATTTTTTTCTGGATGCTTGTGACTTATTTTTTAATAGATTACCCCCATTATTTATTTATTAGGTTAAGTAGCAGTTTATCTATTTTATTGATTTTCCCTAGACAACCAGACTTTGAATTTAATTACTTACTGTATTATATTTTTGTTTTTATAATTTATTATTTTCTGCTTTTATGTTTATTTTTTTTCTAATAATGCAATTGTTAAGGAAATTTAGTTATCTCTGAGATATACATTTTAAAGTAATAACTAGAATTATGACTTATATTGTTATACCAGAACATATAAGATTTTTAGAAATTTCATGTAATGTCTGAAACATTTATATTAACATATTTCCATACAAGTAACCCAAAGAAAGTTTAATATTAGTTGTTTGTGTTTTTTTTTTTTGTACTGCAGGTTCTTATCAGTCATCAATTTTATACACAGCAGTGTCTACATGTCAATCCCAGTTGCCCAATTCAGCACACCACCACTCCCACCCCACTGCGGTTTTCCCCCCTTGGTGTCCATACGTTTGTTCTCTACATCTGTGTCTCAACTTCTGCCTTGCAAACCGGTTCATCTGTACCATTTTTCTAGGTTCCACATACATGCGTTAATATACGATATTTGTTTTTCTCTTTCTGACTTACTTCATTCTGTATGACAGTCTCTAGATCTTTTCTTCTACTTTACTTGGGTTTATTTTATAATTCTTAACCTAACTTCTTGAGTTGGATGTGTTTATTTTGTATTCCTTTCATTTATTGATATAAATAATGAGACTGTGAATTTATTTCTGAGTATTGCCTGACCTATATAACAGAGGTCCTGATATGTAGTGTTTCCTTATTAATTTCTAGATTTTTTCATTTTTATTTGAATTTCCTTTCTTAATTGAAATATGGTTGACGTACAATATTGTATTAGTTTCAGGTGTACTGCATAGTGATTTGATGTTTGCATACATTATGAAATGATCACTGTTAAGTCACCATCTGTCCTTTACAAAGTTATTACAATATTATTGACTATTTCTTATGTTATATATTACATCCCTGTGGCTTATTTATTTTATAACTGGAGGCTTGTAATGCAGTCCCCTTCACCTATTTCATGCCCCCTCCCAACCCCCTCCCATCTGGCAACCACCCATTCGTTCTCTGTATCTATGAGTCTGTTTTTCTTTTGTTGGCTTGTTTGCTTTGTTTTTTAGATTTCACATATAGGTGATATCATATGCTATTTGTCCTTCTCTGTCTGGCTTATTTCACTTAGCATAACACCCTCTAGGTCCACCCATGTCACAAATCGCAAGATTTCATTCTTTTTTTATGGCTAAGTAATATTCCATTGTATATATATGTACCACATCTTCTTTATCCATTCATCTGTTGATGGACACTTAGGTTGCTTCCATATCTTGGCTATTGCAAATAGTGCTGCTATGAACATTGGTGTGCATATATCTTTTCACAGTGCTTTCTTTTTCTTTAGGTAAATATCCAGAAGTAGAATTGCTGAATCATATGGTAGTTCTATTTTAAATTTTTTGAGGAATCTACATACTATTTTCCATAGTGGTTGCACCAATTTATAATTCCATCAATAGTACACAAGTGTTCTCTTTTCTCCACATCCTTGCCAACACTTGATATTTGTTGTATTTTTGATGACAGCCATTCTGACAGGTGTGAGGTGATATCTCATTGTGGTTTTGATTTGCATTTCTCTAATGATTAGTGATGTTGAGCATCTTTTCATGGGTCTGTTGTATATCTTCTTTGGAAAAATGTCTATTCAGGTCCTCTGCCCATTTTTAAATAGAATTGTTTGTTTTTTGATGTTGAGTTGTATGAGTTCTTTGTGTATTTTAGACACTAACCCCTCTTCAGATATATCTTTTGTAAACATCTACTCCCATTCAGTAGGCTGCCTTTTCATTTTGTTGATAATTTCCTTCACTGTGCAGAAGCTTTTTAGTTTAATGTAGCCCTATTTGTTTATTTTTGCTTTTGTTCCCCTTGCCTGAGGAGACAAATCCAAAAAAATGTTGTTAAGACCGATGTCAAAGAGCATACTGCCTGTGTTTTCTTCCAGGACTTTTATGGTTTCAGGTCTTACATTTAAGTCTTTAATCCATTTTGAGTTTATTCTGGTATATGGTGTGAGAAAGTAGCCCAGCTTGATTCTTTTGCATGTAGCTGTCCAGTTTTCCCATTGCAATTTATTGAAAAGGCTGTCTTTTTCCCATTGTATATTCTTGTCTTTTTTTGTCGAAGATTATTTGACCATATAAGTGTGGGTTTATTTCTGGACTCTCTATTCTTTTCTATTGGTTAAAAAATTTGACCAGAAAATGAGGGTTGTTTCTTGGTAAGCATCTGGAAAGAGAAGGAGAAGATGTATTATGTTCATCTTGAGGAGTCATATCATGCTGTTTGGATTGTGCAGTTCTCAAGCAACCCACCAGCCCTTGATAAGCGTAAACTTTCACAGGTCTGCCAAGATTCTGAGATATTTTCCTCTTCATGAGTTTAAGCACACTTAATAAGGGGAAAACTTTTTTACGGTATCAAACTAAACCAAACAGTCCAAACTTTAAGCTTATTTGAAAGCAATTTTCAGCTTTAGTGGAGTTTCCCAAAGAATGTCAGTGGGGATCCAATTGATAATGTACCATCAAACTTATAATATTCTTCCCTCCTGCCATTTCTCTTTCTGCCTCTCCTGTATCCCTAGGGCAAGCAGAATGGCTGTCCTCACTCTTCTCTCCAGACTCTACCAAGTCTATTCTCTTTCCATCCATATCATGAACTCTGGTCTCTCTTCCCATTCCTCATCTTCCCAGATGTATTCCTCTCTGCCTCCTTCACCCCCACTTACCATGTTGTTTCTTTTCCTCTAAAGAACAATCCTATCAGTCTGTCTCGGAGTTCTTCTTATTCATCAGCTATTTTTATCTATTATCTTGATCAGTAGAACAAAAATAACTAAATGGTGGGGCACAAGGCTGTCAAATGCAGAATTCTTAGAAAAATCAGGAGCAAAGTTTGAAAATACTCATGCATTGCAAATTCTTGTCCCAATTATATTTTATTTTATAGTTATGACATTTAAGTCTATAAAGGGTTTAAGAGATAAGATTGTGTGTACTTGTAAAAACAGTATCATCCTTTTATAGTAAGTCAATATAGCTTTGGTTTTCTTTATTGAGATGTTTGTCTTTCTTCCTAATAAGGAATAAACTTGTGCAATAAATGAATTGTTTTGCAGTCTAAAGAAGGTGCATTTATTGTCAGAGATTCAAGACATTTGGGATCCTACACCATTTCTGTGTTTATAAGAGCTGGGAGGTAAGCAGTTGTGATTTTGGTCTCTCTAGAAATAGTAATCCCTGGGACAGTCATTGTTATGGAGACACCATCACATAGAGAATGTGAGAGCCTAACATAGAAAATTGCTGGCCTGGAACTTGGGACAACTAATTGGTTCAAATTTTATCCCCTAACAAGCTCTGTGTGTGACATTGGATAAGTTACATAAACTCTCTCATCTCCTTTTCTCAAGCATCAAATAAGGAGATTTGATTAGTTGTAGCAGACACTGCTGGTGAGATTCTCTCCTCACCTTGGTTCACCCCAGGGTTACCCTGCAGAGAGCTCTCTTGTACTCAGAAAGCTTCTTGTTTCTTTCTGCCTGAGGATGTTCTCTGGCTGTGGGTTCTTGTGGTCCCCAGGGGTGGACTGGAAGTACCTGAGGGTTGGCTTCCTAGGAGTGACCCTCCATCCATGAGGAGTGGAGGATAAGCCCTTCAGCTCCTTTGCACTTTAGTGGGAAGACTCTGAGGTATGTTCCACAGACTCTCATCGCTTCCTAGAGGGATTAAGCCCCAGCGGCCCATAGCAAACCTGCTCATCAGTACACCCGATACGGTTTTCCTCCCTTCTTTGTCTCACATATCTCACAGTGCATTTATTCATTCATTGAACTGATACTTGATTCAATAAATGCTCATAAGTGTCCATTACGAGCTGTACGTTTTTGGACACTAGACTTGTCACCTAGACAACTTTCGCTGAAGTTATGTTTGAATCTAAGACCCCAATACCATAGCTGAGGAATTTTCCTGGGATGGGGACGCACCTGTTTAATTTAATCCTATCTACTCTTCAGTGTGTAGTGTTACTAGGATATGAGTTTTAGAGGTGGCGTCCTGTTGCTTAATGATTGACTTGGTTCCAAAGTGGTCTTTTGCTTGTTTATGAACTCACATTTTACTGATTGTAGAAGTATGGAGGCTACCATCAAACATTATCAGATTAAAAGGAATGACTCAGGACAGTGGTATGTGGCTGAAAGACACCTCTTTCAATCAATCCCCGAGTTGATCTGGTATCACCAGCACAATGCAGCTGGTAAGTCAGAAACTTCAAGCTGGGAGAGTTGGGGAGCCAGGCCCCAGAGAGGCAATGCATCTTTGGTCAGACACTTAACAGGAGCAAATATCCCTGTAGAAATGTTTAAGAGTCGAAATACAACCTGTCTTCTGTGCAATTCTCCTCCTCATTGATGCGTTTTTGTTTTTCTAGTCAGGTGGCAAGAGGTAGGTTGATTTTTTTACATTTCTGTCAGGTTAGAAAAATTATAGATGACAAAGAAGCAAAAGGCCATTTAGTCATTATGCATTTGTTCTTGAAATTTACATGGAGCTAAATGTAATAAAATTTCAAATGTCCTAAAGACTCATTCTTCTTTCTCTTTGCCCCTATAAATTTGCTCTTAACTTTAGAAAGTTGCAATAGAAAATTACCCTTAAATATCTCATTCTCTGTTCTTTCTTGTATGGAAAACAGAAAATGTTTTACACAGGACACAGCCTTACACAGTTACAATTTGACTTGAATATACCAGAGGCATATTTAACCCCCTTTCCCAGCTGTAATTTGCAATAATGGCTATTTTTGCAAACTTATCATCTATGGAAAGATATAGAATTCCAGAAAGTTCCACCACGATTACAATCACAGCTCTGGTCTTCAGCCCTCATCCAACCTGTACTGGACTACTCTGAGCCCACTGGGGGAATCTCCTTACCTCAGTGTTATAGAATTTGGAACCCACTGTAACTTTCATATTCTTTTGACTTCTTTACATGCAGTACTTTTTTAAGATTTTTCTCATGAAAAGTTGTGATGCCCAAACAAATCCCTTTTGGAAAGCGGCCACTTTTCCATTACACTGGTTCTAAATATCAGGAATAAATCCAAGGAAGTTTTTATTCACTTATGGAATGAGTCCACCTGGATATTCCTGATGGTCACTGGGTGTTTGGTTAGAGAGGAAGTGGCAACATGTCTGAGTGGGGCCAGTGAGGACATATTTGTGGCTAGAGATAGAAACCCTTAGAATCAGGAGTTTTCTTCTTCACACTCTTCTTTCCCCTTTCTTCAAAGAAAAAATTTAAGAAACAGAGTGGTGGTGGTGACGTTAAAAAAAAATACCGAGGCAGATCAGGATGTGCTGACCTGAAAAGATGTTAGTGATAAGTTGCTTAGTAAAAAAAAAAAAAAAAGGTGCAAAACAGTATATTTATAGTCTTACTTTTAAAAAGTAAATATACACATTCACACATACGTGTATACATAGAAAAATCCTGTTACAGTTTAGGTAATAATTTTTAAACTAATAAGATTATAACAGACTACAAACTATTAATGTTTACCTCTGGGGAATGAGACTGGGGGTAAGGGAAACTTATTTTCTGCTTTGTGGATTGTGCTAGGGTTTTAAAAAATTATAATGTATATAAATTATTCTTATAATGTAAAAAAATACCACACAGATAACTTTTAAAATTAAAGCTAGATCAAACAATAAAAAAAAAGAAAAAATGGGTTGAGAACTTCTAACTATGGTGGCTGTGTATTAGGGAGAAAAGAAAGTAGAAAAGAGATAAGACAAAGAGAAAGAAGGATGATAAGAGGAAAGGCATGGGACTCAGAAATAGTTGATATTTACTGAAGACTTACTTTGGACCAGACCCTATTTTATGTATATTTATTTATTTAATCTTCAGAGAAATCCAGTGAGGTAGATGCTGTTGATGTCTCTATCATACAGAAGAGGAAACTGAGGCATGAGTTGTGCTCAAGGCACACCGTTAATAAGTATTTGCACTGAGATTTGAATTCACAGAAATCTTTGAAACCATTGGAGCCGTAGAACCTACTGGCTCCAGAGCCTGTGTTTAATGACTGTCATCTCCTCCAGAAAGAGGCAGCTTAGATCATTGGAGGATCCAGTTTAGATGAGGCTGTGAATTGAAACCCATGACTATCCCGTCTACTTTTTGACCTCTGATCAGTTTAGCTCATGACAATCCATCTCTTTACCAGAAGTAAGGACAAAATGCAAAGAGAGTGACAGACTTTTTTTTTTTCTATCAGAGAGACAAACCATCACTAAACCACTGGTAGTAATTCACAGAATAAAAATATTTGGCAAACAAAAACTTTGAAGTTAGAGGAAGGTGTTAGAGTCTTAAGGAAATTCCTATTATGTTCTTTATTTTGATCATGTGTTATAGAGTCCCAACTTCATGAGGGCTCTAACCCCAACTAGGTCTTCAGAGTCACTGGTAAGCATCCTTTCCTGTTTTCTGTTCAAACTTTTACCATTCTCCTCAAGACCCCCTTTCTAGTATTATCCACTGCCCATGAGTAAATTGCCTAACCATCTACTTCATTAAAAAAATTGAAGTCTAAGGGGTACAAACTATTATGTATAAAATAAGTTACAAGGATATATTGTACAACACAGAGAATATAGCCAATATTTTATAATAACTATGAATGGAGTACAATCTTTAAAAATTGTGAAACACTACACTGTACACCTGTAACTTACATAATATTGTACATCAACTATACTTCAGTTGCATGATTCTCCTGCCTGGTAGACACAGATACCTGCAATCCCACATGCCCTGAACTTCAATGAGGAAATGGAGTTCTTCATCTTATACTACTACTTTCCTTCCAAATTTACTCTTCCTGGTGTATCATCATCAGATAATCATATCATCATCTTGCCAACTACAGGGGCTGGAAACATGGAAGTCAGAATAGATACATCCATTCTCCTTGCACTTCTGACTAATTATCAAGTGCAATTAATTTCATACCCTATATGTGTCTCATGTAGGTCCCTGCCTCTCCCTGTCTACTAGTACTGCCCTAATCATTGTTCACTTAGATAATTACAGTGGCCTCTTCACTGGTCTTGTTGCCTTCAAGGTTGACTTCCCCTCATCCATCCTCTATACTGATGCCAGATGTAATGTAAATCCAAAATGTAAATCTGACTACACCAGTCCCTTACTTAGGATCTTTCAATGGCTCCCTCCCACCTGCAGGAAGATGTAATGCTCCTTTGCAAAGCATACAAGGCCTTGACCACAACCAGAATATAACCTACCTCTCATGTATAATTTCTTGCCCCTTCTACCTCTCACTCTGCGCTCAAATAGCTCTTCCTGCATCATACCTCTAAGTATCAATATCATCTCATGCCGCTACCTCTGCCTACAATGTGGACTTCTTTTGTCAGATCCATCTCAGGTATCATCTCCTGACAGAAGACTTCTTTGAATCCAACAGTGTGCGAGGTGCTCTTCCTCTGTGTCCCAGAGCACCTTGCGTATCTTCATCACAGAACTTACTCCTTTTACATTGAAATTGCCTCTCTCTGCCTGTCTTCCCTCACTGAGATGGAGCCCCTGTGTGCAGAGTCCTCATTTTCCTCATCTTTGGCCCTCTGGAATCTTTGGGATCTACTTAGAGAAGTGTCTTGCACACAATGGGCACTTAATAATGCTGCTTTCTGTTCTTATGTTGGACAAGTTTGTTCCTGTCTTCCAGCCTTTGCACATGCTGTTCCATCTGCCTGGAATGCTGTTCCTCCTGATCCTTGTAAGATGGCTACTCATCCATCAATGTCAGCATAGCTGTCATCTTGTCAGAAAGGCCTTCTGTGGGCACTCATTCTAAAGAAGCTCTATTTCATCTACTCTACTTCATCTGCTTCATCTACTCATCATCTGCTTTTTCTTGTGTGTGCATGTACTTGTTTATTTTCTCTCTTCCCACTGGAATGTAAGCTTCATGAGAGTAGGGACCATCGCTGTCTTACTCACTGCTGTCTCCCACCATCTAGAAAATGCTTGGCACAAAGCAGTCTTTCAAGAAATGTTAGTTGAAGAAATAAATAATAAATGTTTGTTGAACAAAAACTGAAATTGACTATATGGAATACTACATGTGGACCCAATCAAAAGAAGTCTCATTACTCTACCATGCTATAAAAAAATAATAATAAACTACTCTCAAGAGGAGGATGGGGAAATGGGTACACTTAGACACTGTTGGTGGTTGAATGAATTAGTACAAACTTTCTAGACACTCTTTGATCAGGAAGTCACATTTTAAGGAATTTATGCCTGAGGCAATAATTTGAGAGGTGCATACAGATATATGTTCAAAAATATACAGCATATTTTACAATAGTGAAATCTTGGAAATAATTTTAAGATCTATTTATAGTCATTGACACATGTCAATTACACTTTGAGTGTAAAAATCTTGGCGCAAAACATTTACATTTCTGTGAAACATATCAGATGTTTCAAACACGCATGAGGAAATTTTTGCGAAGATGTTCACCAAAGTGATAACAGTGTATCTCTGGATACCAAGATTTTGTAAGGGACCTTTATTTCATCTTTGTATTTTCTTGGATTCTTTAGTTTCTGTTCAATGAGCATATATTATTTTGTGAAAAGTGTTTTTCTAATGGGAAAAATAAACAAACAGACTAACTGTAGAATGCTTTTTTGCCTGACCTATTTAAGGAATAGCACTATATTCTAGTATATTTGGCTTTTTCTTTTGTACTAGTAACTAGGATTGAAATGCTGACTTTTTTTCTCCCCAGGGCTCATGTCCCGTCTCCGCCACCCAGTTGGGCTGATGGGCAGTTGTTTGCCGGCCACAGCTGGTTTTAGCTATGGTAAAGTATGCACATGTGCTCAAGTAAAAATCAAATCCAGTGAAGAACCTACCTCAAGTTCCCTCTATGTTCTTTAAATTCTCAGCTCTTTTGACGTAGAGTCTGTCTAGCTACATTTCTCCTCAAAGTTTAAATCTCCCTTCTGAGATGTTTAAATATATGCAGCTCCTAAGGGCATTTAAACTTTGGGGGAAAATGTTTCACTTTTACTTCAAATTTCTTTATACATTATTTGGAACCCTTTTGATAAATTCCAGTTCTTTTTATTTGAACGTTTGGGTTGTTGCTCTCTGGTTATGTGGGTGGCTGGGAAATGACTTCTCCCCAAGAGAACCTGCTAAAATGAGTTGCTAAAAGTGTCCTTGTCACCTTTTTCGAATAGAACTTGGACCAAGTTTGATTTGAACTATTTTCTAGTGAATGTGATAGTTGCAAATCCATGAGAATGAATAAGAGCCAAAGAATCCTGCTTTCTAATTTGGTGATACTTTATTTCCTTAAATTTATCTCATTAGGGGGAGTCAGAATATACTGAAAAAAAAAGATAACACAATTATTGTGTAACAGATAAGCAGGACTCAGGGTCACTGTGAATTGGGATGGAAAAGTGATTTCAGGGTGTTATGGGTGCCTAGATTTTTCCTCTGCCCCATAAATGCTATATGTTTAAAAAATTCTATCATTAGCCATTTATCTAAGTTAAACATGGTCGTTTTTAATTAAAAAATAAACTTTTCAATTTTTCAATATCCAGAAGAGTGCACAGTTCATAAGTCTAGAGCCTGAGTAATTTTGTCTGGTTTTGACTACCTTATATAAATGAAATTGGACACCGGGCATCCATGTCTGGCTTCTTTCTTCCATCCTTCCACATGTGAATTCACCCACCATGCTGGGTGTGGTTGGTCCACCTGCATTGTGGTAAACTGCTACGTTGCATGACTATACCGCAATGGATTTGCCCATCCTTCTTCAGATAGCCTTTTGGGTTGTAACCAATTTTTGGCTCTTCTAAATAATATTAGTATGAACATTCTTGTATGCCTTTTGATAACGTTTAACACACACATATGCCCTGACCATGATGGATATATACTTAAAAGTAGAATTGCTGGGTCGTAGAGTATGAACATACTCAGATTTAGTCAGTTTTCTAAAGAGTTTATACCAGATTATACTTTAATCAAGAGTGTATGGATGTTTCAGCTGTTCCACATCTTTGCCCTTGCCAATATTTGGTATTCTTGTGGTTTTGGTTTGGTTTGGTTTGGTTTTTGTTTTCATTTTAGCCAATCTGGTGCATGTGTAGTGGTATCTCATTTTGGTTTAAGTATGCATTTCCCTGATGACTAATTGTGTTGATCAACTTCTCATAGGTTCAGTGACCATTTGGATATTCTCTTTTGTGAGAGAATACACTATTCAAGTTTTTTTTTAACCCTTAAAGAATAGGATTATCTGCCTTTTCCTAATCGATTTATTCTTATTTTGAATAGGAATTCTTTGTTGGTTATATGTTTTAAGAAATATGTTCTCCCTGTTTGTGGCTTACCTTTTCATTTTCTTAATGGGGTGTATTTGATAAATAGGATTTTTATGAAATTTAATCTATCAGTATTCTCCTTTATAGTTATATTCTGTTGAATAAATCTATGTCAGTCCCAAGGTCATGAATATATTCTCCCATGTTATTTTAAAAACACACCTACTTTTGGGAAGGGGAGTACCTTGCAAAGCCTGGTACAAGGGGTCACTGACCATTACAATTCTTTTAAATGCATTATTTTAAAGTTCCAGCAGATGGTGGTGTTGCTATATAAAAGTGGTTACTAAAAAGTTAAGATTTAGGGCTTCCCTGGTGGCGCAGTGGTTGAGAGTCCGCCTGCCAATGCAGAGAACGTGGGTCCGTGCCCCGGTCTGGGAGGATCCCGCGTGCCGCGGAGCGGCTGGGCCCGTGGGCCATGGCCGCTGGGCCTGCGCGTCCGGAGCCTGTGCTCCGCAACGGGAGAGGCCGCAACAGTGAGAGGCCCACGTACCACAAAAAAAAAAAAAAAAAAAAAAAAGTTAAGATTTAATTCTCAGAGTTTTCCAAAGGGTTATTTTAAAAACAGTTCTTTTTTTCTTGATTTACTTCTGTAGAGTGAGAAATATTCAGTAATGCAAGCATCATTTCAAACATACACTTAGATATGGGTTAGAATCTTAATATTGAAAATATTTATCAGATGAATTGATTAGACTTTTCGCAAAGGAGAAAGGGCAGGAAAGCCCTTTAGGGGTGGGAGTGGGCAAAGGAACAATAAAAGAAACTGAGATGGGGGACCCCAAATTTTATCTAATCTCACAAGTTTACTCACCAGGCTAAAAACAGACTGGGGACATACATATTTAGGCTCCAGGTCTGGTTTCGGCAGGTTTAGTTTAAAAAGGCACAGAACTGTTTCATCCTGGGTCTCTCTGGAAAGAGAAAGCATGTTTTGATATCCATAATTCCTCTCCACGTAAGTGAGGTTTGTATTTTTATACTTGAATTCTGGAATTATACTTTTAAGTCACAATAAGAGTATTAAAAATAGTTACAGGTCCTTTCCACTCATTTATAAATTTTTTAAACCTCTCTGAAAAAGAAGAGAATAGGTTGAGAAAATTCCTAAATCTTTCCTAGCTCTAAAAATTTAACATGTTTTTCCTTATTTGTAACGTGGATATTTTACTTTTCCAGAAAAGTGGGAGATAGATCCATCTGAGTTGGCTTTTGTAAAGGAGATTGGAAGCGGCCAGTTTGGGGTGGTCTATTTAGGCCAATGGCGAGCACATGTCCAGGTAGCTATCAAGGCCATCAATGAAGGCTCCATGTCTGAAGAGGATTTCATTGAAGAGGCTAAAGTGATGATGTAAGTACATACAATACCCAGATAAGTATTGTACAACATCCTGGTGTCATGGAAAGAACACAGATTTTGGAGTCAGTCACATCTGGATTTGTGTCACAACTCTGCCCAAGCTAGTTGTGGGACCTGGGCAAATTATTTGATCTGTGTGTGACCTGGGTGAGTTATTTCACTTTTCTAAGCCTCAATTTCCTCACCTGTAAAATGGGGATAACAATACCTCACTCACTGGATCAGCGTGTGAATTGAATGAGATAATCTATGAAAGTGACAAGTAGGTGTGTTCTTTTCAGCTCAATAATAGGTGCTTAATGACTATATTTTTTTCCTTTTCCCAGAAGCAAAAATCTTGATTTTGTCTAAATAGTAATATAGGGATATACTATTTGCTTTCAGAGAATTCAAGAATCATGAAGTCTAACAGAAGTGGCTCTTTGCAGATGATTGGACGCTGCTCTTAGCTTCTGGGATTTCCCAGATTCAGCCTTTTGCCTCAGTCGAACCTGTGGCTGTGGTTTATGTCAGTAACCTGGGCTGGACCAGGATAGGCCAATAATCTGGCACAATTCAAATCAATATTCTTTAAGTACTTGTTGAACATTTACTTAGAGGAAGAGCAATGTGGTAAAGAAGGAAGACCGCAGGTGTCATTACCTAGATTCTGTTTTATTATCCAAAGCGATTTAGTTCTGTTCCAAATTTGCAGACCCCAGTTGACAAAAACAAAAGCAAATCCCCCAAAACCAGTGGTGATTAACTTGATCCATTGTTTGAAGGCAGAGCAATGTGTCTCTTGGGCCTCTCAACCCATACTCCAAGTACTATCATAATGTTCTTTCCATCCACTTAGAATAAAATGAATTCTGAGAGAAGTTAATGATAAACACAACTTTCCAGTGGTATCGGTTTCTCAAAGATGTTTTTGTGTCCCTTGGTTACCCTACTGGCCTTTGCTCCCTGATACTACCTGCATCAGACCATGTTTTTCCTACATCTAATGGACAGACAAAAATTATATTCCTGTGTGTTGGATTAAATAGGTACAATAAGAAAAGAATGAAAGGGAGACATATGATTCAGGGAAAGTTGAAGTCGTACTAGAATCCCTATCAAAAAGAAAGAATTTAAATCCCCCTCTGAGATGTTTAAATATATGCATCTAGGGATTTCCCTGGCAGTCCAGTGGTTAAGATTCCACACTCCCAATACAGGGAGCATGGGTTTGATCGCTGGTCGGGGAACTAAGATCCCGCATGCCGCATGCCGTGGCCAAAAATTAAAATAAATAAATAAATAAATATATGCATCCCATAAAGGCAATTTAAACTTTTGGGGAAAAGGTATCACTTTTACTTCAAATATAATACATTGTTAGGATCCCTTTTGATAAACTACAGTTCTTTTTATTTGAATGTTTGGGTTGTTGCTCTCTGGTTACTTGAGTGTCTGAGAAATGACTGCTCCCCAAAAGAACCTGCTAAAATGAGATGTCTAATATCTATCACAATGTGAGAAGTCTAGAAAGGCTCAAGCCTGGGCCCAGGATCTCTGAGGAAGATATTTTGAGGACAATGGAAGATGCATGGAGTGTGGAGAAGAGAAATAGTTCCTGGCAGTTTATGGAGGCAGGAATGAGGCTACAGGCTTATTTTTAAGTCACTTCAGATGGACATAATGTGTTCTTGGGTTTGAACACAGTTGATTTTTTTTCCTGACTTTTTTTTTTTTTTTTTTTTTTTTTTTTTACGGTACACGGGCCTCTCACTGTTGTGGCCTCTCCCGTTGTGGAGCACAGGCTCCGGATGCGCAGGCTCAGTGGCCATGGCTCATGGGCCCAGCCACTCCGTGGCATGTGGGATCTTCCCGGACCGGGGCACGAACCCGTGTCCCCTGCATCGGCAAGCGGACTCTCAACCACTGTGCCACCAGGGAAGCCCTTTTCCTGATTTTTTGATAGCGAGGCAGGAAAAGTCCCATTCTAATGTCCTTTTGCAAATACATTCATCTTTAAAAAGTTAAATAGCTGACATACATTGGACTCTATCTGCCAGGAATATACAGCTTGGCATATTACCTGCCTTTTTGTAAGCATACAGCTTAAGTGTCATCTCTACCAGGAGACCTCCCCTGTCTACCCTGTTTAATTGGCAGTCCCACCCTCAAATGCTTTCTGTTGTATCACCTTGTATTAGTTCCATCAAAGCATTTGTCACTACTCCCAAGCTTCACATGTATTTGTTTTGTTTCTCCCCCAGTAGAACGTAAACTCCATGATAATGGGACCTTATTTATCTCTCTTCTACAACCGGGTGAGTGCTTAAAATAATGGCTAGCACGTAGTTGGTGTTCAACAAATATTTGTGGATTATTGAATGAGTTAATGAATCCTCACCACATTTCTATGAGGTAGGTTCTATTAAGACCCCAATTTTAGAGATTGGTTCCAGATGGCAGAGTAGAAGGACATGTGCTCACTCCCTCTTGTGAGAGCCTCAGAATCACTGCTGACTGCTGAACAGTCGTCTACAGGAAGACACTGGAACTCACCAAAAAAGATACCACACATCCAAAGACAAAGGAGAAACCACAATAAGACAGTAGGAGGGCACAATCACAATAAAATCAAATCCCATAACTGCTGGGTGGGTGACTCACAAACTGGAGAACACTTATACCACAGAAGTTCACCCACTGGAGAGAAGGTTCTGAGCCCCAAGTCAGGCTTCCAACCTGGGGGTCTGGCAACGGGAGGAGGAATTCCTAGAGAATCAGATTTTGAAGGAATTTGATTGCAGGACTTTGACAGGACTGGGGGAAACAGAGACTCCACTCTTGGAGGGCACACACAAAGTAGTGTGTGCATCGGAACCCAGGGGAAGGAGCAGTGACCCCATAGGAGACTGAACCAGACCTACCTGCTAGTGTTGGAGGGTCTCCTGCAGAGGTGGGGGATGGCTGTGTCTCACCATGAGGACAAGGACACTGGCAGCAGAAGTTCTGGGAAGTACTCCTTGGCGTGAGCCTTCCCAGAGTCTGCCATTAGCCCCACAAAAGAGCTGGGTAGGCTGCAATGTTGGGTCGCCTCAGGCCAGACAACCAACAGGGAGGGAGCCCAGCCCCACCCATCAGCAGACAAGCAGATTAAAGTTTTACTGAGCGCTGCCCATCAGAGCAACACCCAGCTCTACCCACCACCAGTCCCTCCCATCAGGAAACTTGCACAAGCCTCTTAGATAGCCTCATCCACCAGAGGGCAGACAGCAGAAGCAAGAAGAACTACAATCCTGCAGCCTGTGGAACAAAAACCACATTTACAGAAAGATAGACAAGATGAAAAGGCAGAGGGCTATGCACCATATGAAGGAACAAGATAAAACCTCAGAAAAACAACTAAATGAAGTGGAGATAGGAAACCTTCTAGAAAAAGGATTCAGAATAATGATAGTGAAGATGATCCAGGACCTCGGAAAAAGAATGGAGGCAGAGATCGAGAAGATGCAAGAAATGTTTAACAAAGACCTAGAAGAATTAAAGAACTAACACCTAGAAGAATTAACAAACAAACAGAGATGAACAATACAATAACTGAAATGAAAAATACACTAAAAGGAATCAATAGCAGAATAACTGAGGCAGAAGAACGGATAAGTGACCCAGAAGACAGAATGGTGGAATTCACTGCCACAGAACAGAATAAAGAAAAAAGAATGAAAAGAAATGAAGACAGCCTAAGAGACCCCTGGGACAACATTAAATGCAACAACATTTGCATTATAGGGGTCCCAGAAGGAGAAGAGAGAGAGAAAGGACCCGAGAAAATATTTGAAGAGATTATAGTCGATAACTTTCCTAACATGGGAAAGGAAATAGCCACCCAAGTCCAGGAAGTGCAGAGAGTCCCAGGCAGGATAAACCCAAGGAGAAACATGCTGAGACACATAGTAATCAAATTGGCAAAAATTAAGAAAGCAAGAAAAATTATTGAAAGCAATGAGGGAAAAATGACAACATACAAGGGAACTCCCATAAGGCTAACAGCTGATTTCTCAGCAGAAACTCTACAAGCCAGAGGGAGTGGCATGATATACTTAAAGTGATGAAAGAGAAGAACCTACAACCAAGATTACTCTACCTGGCAAGGATCTCATTCAGATTCGACAGAGAAATCAAAAGCTTTACAGACAAACAAAAGCTAAGAGAATTCAGCACCACCAAACCAGCTCTAAAACAAATGCTAAAGGAACTTCTCTAAGTGGGAAACACAAGAGAAGAAAAGGACCTACAGAAACAAACCCAAAACAATTAAGAAAATTGTTATAGGAACATACATACTGATAATTACCTTAAACGTGAATGGATTAAATGCTCCAACCAAAAGACACAGGCTCGCTGAATGGATACAAAAACAAGACCCATCTATATGCTGTCTACAAGAGACCCACTTCAGACCTAGGGACACATACAGACTGAAAGTGAGAGGGTGGAAAAAGATATTCCATGCAAATGGAAATCAAAAGAAAGCTGGAGTGGCAATCCTTGTATTAGATAAAATAGACTTTAAAATAAAGAATGTTACAAGAGACAAGGAAGGACACTACATAATGATCAAGGGATCAATCCAAGAAGAAGATATAACAATTATAAATATATATGCACCCAACATAGGAGCACCTCAATACATAAGGCAACTGCTAACAGCTATAAAAGAGAAAATCAACAGTAACACAATAATAGTGGGGGACTTTGACACCTCACTTTCACCAATGGACACATCATCCAAACAGAAAATTAATAAGGAAACACAAGCTTTAGATGACACTATAGACCAGATAGACTTAATTGATATTTATATGACATTCCATCCAAAAACAGCAGATTACAGTTTCTTCTCAAGTGCACACGGAACATTCTCCAGGATAGATCACATCTTGGGTCACAAATCAAGCCTCAGTAAATTTAAGAAAATTGAAATCATATCAAGCATCTCTTGTGACCACAATGCTGTGAGATTAGAAATCAATTATGGGGAAAAAAATGTAAAAAACACAAAACACATGGAGGCTAAACAATTCTTTACTAAATAACCAAGAAAACACTGAAGAAATCAAAGAGGGAATAAAAAATACCTAGAGACAGGGCTTCCCTTGTGGCGCAGTGGTTGAGAGTCCACCTGCCGACGCAGGGGACACGGGTTCGTGCCCCGGTCCAGGAAGATCCCACATGCCGTGGAGCGGCTGGGCCCGTGAGCCATGGCCGCTGAGCCTGTGCGTCCGGAACCTGTGCTCCGCAAGGGGAGAGGCCACAACAGTGAGAAGTCCGCATACCGCAAAAATAAAATAAAATAAAAAATAAAAATACCCAGAGACAAATGACAACGACAACACGACGATCCAAAATGTATGGGATACAGCAAAAGCATTTCTAAGAGGGAAGTTTATAGCAATACAAGCCTATCTCAAGAAAGAAGAAAAATCTCAAACAATCTAACCTTACACCTAAAGGAACTAGAGGAAGAAGAACAAAGAAAACCCAAAGTTAGTAGAAGGAAAGAAATCATAAGGATCAGAGCAGAAATAAATAAAATAGAAACAAAGAAAACAACAGCAAAGATCAATAAAGCTAAAAGCTGGTTCTTTGAGAAGATAAACAAATTGATAAACCATTAGCCAGACTCATCAAGAAAAAGAGGGAGAGGACTCAAATCAATAAAATTAGAAATGAAAAAAGATAAGGTACAACAGACACTGCAGAAATATAAAGCATCCTAAGAGACTACTACAAGCAACTCTATGCCAATAAAATGGACAACCTGGAAGAAACAGACAAATTCTTAGAAAGGTTTAACCTTCCAAGACTGAAGCAGGAAGAAATAGAAAATATGAACAGACCAATCACAAGTAATGAAATTGAAACTGTGATTGAAAATCTTCCAAGAAACAGAAGTCCAGGACCAGATGGCTTCACAGGTGAATTCTATCAAACATTTAGAGAAGAGCTAACACCCATCCTTCTAAACTCTTCCAAAAAATTGCACAGGAAGGAATACTCCAAAACTCAATCTAAGAGGCCACCATCACCCTGATACCAAAACCAGACAAAGATACTACAAAAAAAGAAAATTACAGACCAATATCACTGATGAATATAGATGCAAAAATCCTCAACAAGATACTAGCAAACAGAATCCAGCAACACATTAAAAGGATCATAAACCATGATCAAGTGGGATTTATCCCAGGGATGCAAGGATTCTTCAGTATACGCAAATCAATCAGTGTGATACACCATATTAACAAATTGAAGAAGAAAACCATATGATCATCTCAATAGATGCAGAAAAAGCTTTTGACAAAATTCAACACTGATTTATGATAAAAAGTCTCCAGAAAGTGGGCATAGAGGGAACCTACCTCAACATAATAAAGGCCATATATGACAAACCCACAGCAAACATCATTCTTAATTGTGAAAAGCTGAAAGCATTTCCTCTAAGATCAGGAACAAGACAAGGATGTCCACTCTTGCCACTATTATTCAACATAGTTTTGGAAGTCCTAGCCATGGCAATCAGAGAAGAAAAAGAAATAAAAGGAATACAAATTGGAAAAGAAGAAGTAAAACTGTCACTGTTTGCATATGACATGATACTATACACAGAGAATCCTAAAGATGCTGCCAGAAAACTATTAGAGCTAATCAATGAATTTGGTAAAGTTGCAGGATGCAAAATTAATGCACAGAAATCTCTGGCATTCCTATACACTAATGATGAAAAATCTGAAAGAGAAATTAAGGAAACACTCCCATTTACCACTGCAATAAAAAGAAGAAAATACCTAGGAATAAACCTACCTAGGGATACAAAAGATCTGTATGCAGAAAACTATAAGACACTGGTGAAAGAAATTAAAGTTGTTACCAACAGATGGAGAGGTATACCATGTTCTTGGATTGGAAGAATCAATATTGTGAAAATGACTATACTACCCATAGCAATCTACAGAGTCAATGCAATCCCTATCAAATTACCAATGGCATTTTTTACAGAACTAGAACAAAAAATCTTAAAATTTGTACAGAGACACAAAAGACCCCGAATAGCCAAAGCAGTCTTGAGGGAAAAAAACGGAGCTGGAGGAGTCAGACTCCCTGGCTTCAGATTATACTACAAAGCTACAGTAATCAAGACAATATGGTACTGGCACAAAAACAGAAACATAGATCAATGGAACAGGATAGAAAGCCCACAGATAGACCCACGCACCTAGGGTCAACTAATCTATGACAAAGGAGGCAAGGATATACAATGGAGAAAAGACAGTCCTTTCAATAAGTGATGCTCGGAAAACTGGACAGCTCCATGTAAAAGAATGAAATTAGAACACTCCCTAACACCATACACAAAAATAAACTCAAAATGGATAGAGACCTAATTTTAGGACCGGACACTATAAAACTCTTCGAGGAAAACATAGGAAGAACACTCTTTGACATAAAGCACAGCAAGATCTTTTTTGATCCACCTCCTAGAGTAATGGAAATAAAAACAAAAATAAACAAATGCGACCTAATGAAACGTCAAAGCTTTTGCACAACAAAGGAAACTACAAGCAAGATGAAAAGACAACCCTTAAAATGGGAGAAAATATTTGCAAATGAATCAACAGACAAAGGATTAATCTCTAAAATATATAAAGAGCTCTTGAAGCTCAATATTAAAAAAACAAACAATCCAATCCAAAAATGGGCAGAAGAACTAAATAGACATTTCTCCAAAGAAGACATACAGATGGCCAAGAAGCACATGAAATACTGCTCAACATTACTAATTATTAGAGAAATGCAAATCAAAACTACATTGAGGTATCACCTCACAGGCATCATCAGAAAATCTACAAACAACAAATGCTAGAGAGGTTGTGGAGAAAAGGGAACACTCTTGCACTGTTGGTGGGAATGTGAATTGATACAGGCACTATGGAGAACAGTATGGAGGTTGCTAAAAACTAAAAATAGAATTACCATATGACCGAGCGATCCCACTACTGGGCATATACCCCGAGAAAACCATAATTCAAAAAGACACATGCACCCCAATGTTCATTGCAGCACTATTTACAATAGCCAGGTCATGGAAGCAACCTAAATGCCCTTTGACTGATGAATGGTAAAGAAGATGTGGTACATATATACAATGGAATATTACTCAGCCATAGAAAGGAATGAAATTGGGTCATTTGTAGAGATGTGGATGAATCTAGAGACTGTCAAAGAGAGTGAAGTAAGTAAGCAAGAGAAAAACAAACATTGTATATTAACACATGTATGTGGAACCTAGAAAAATGGTACAGATGACCAGTTTGCAGGGCAGAAGTAGAGACACAGATGTAGAGAACAAATGTATGGACACCAAGGGGGGAAAGTGGTGGGTGGGGGCGGGGGTGTATGATGAATTGGGAGACTGGGATTGACATATATACACTAATATGTATAAAATGGATGACTAATAAGAACCTGCTGTATAAAAAAATAAATAAATTTTAGAAAAAGAAAATAAAAGACCCCAATTTTATACATGATAAAAAGGAAATTTTGAAAACTTATGTAATTTGCCCACAGTTACTCAACAAAACATTGGTAGTGTCTAATTGTAATCAAAACTGTGAACTGTCTGGGTACAAAGTCCATAGTCTTAGCTAACATAATAATCAACAAATATTTATTGGGCAACTACTATATGCCAGATCTTATAGTAGGGGCCATAATTGTTAACCAAAATTGTTGTCATCCTGTGTAGTTTTTCCAGTGCAGTAGCAGAGTAACTTCAAATCTCTACTGTGTTCTTAATTACCATATTTTGGAATATAGCGTAAATTGGGAGCCTGTACTCATGGTGTTTCCAGAGTACCTGCTAAAAGATTATTTAGAAAAATGAAAGAAAACCAGTCTTTTTTTCAGCCCATAAATTTCTACTAAAATTAAAAATTTTATCTTTATATTTTTACCATGGTTTATACTTTTTATAATACATTCACATACGTTATCTCATTTAATATTCACTGGAAGAAAGATGGACAGGTTTTATTATCCTTATTTTACATGTGAAAAAACTGAGGCTTAGAAATTTTAAATAAGTTGCTCCTGGTCATGCATCAATAGGAGATAAAGCAACTTGAATTCAGCTCTTTTGTTTAGGAGCATGACATTTTCTTTAAATTATTATAACACTGCATTGCTTTTAAAGGATCCTTTATTTTAGTTGATCAACTACAGATTTGTGTCTCTGGATGTAGCTTATTAGTAGCAGTGCATATAGGAAAATATGTGAACTAATTACATTTATAATAGTAAAATATATAAGTAATTCTAATTTCTCTAAAAACTGAATACTATAGTTGAGAAGAAACAATAAACTTTTGAAGTATAAATGACTAAAAAGATTATTTCAGGGGGCTTCCCTGGTGGCACAGCGGTTAAGAATCTGCCTGCCAATGCAGGGGACACGGGTTTGAGCCCTGGCCGGGAAAATCCCACATGCCGCAGAGCATCTAAGCCCATGCGCCACAACTACTGAGCCTGCGCTCTAGAGCCCACAAGCCACAACTACAGAAGCTAGGGCGCCTAGAGCCCGTGCTCTGCAACAAGAGAAGCCACTGCAATGAGAAGCCCATGCACCACAACGGAGAGTAGCCCCTGCTCGCCACAACTAGAGAAAGCCTGCATGCAGCAACGAAGACCCAACACAGCCAAAAATAAATTAAAAAAAAAAAGATTATTTTAGTGTGTGTACTTTAACAGGCAGTATTTGAGGACTTGTGTGTGTGTGTGTGTGTGTCTGTGTATGTGATTACTAAATACAGAGAAGGGTTTCACGTTGGTAAATGTTTTTCAGTCTTCAACTTAATCTAAAAATTTCCTTTAAATGCCATTATTCTTTAGAATTTAATATTCTTTTTAATGCGCATCAATCACTCTTTCCTCCCTCCTGTCTGTCCAGAATTTTTTGTCTAAGCAGCTGCAGTTGGGGAGGTTGAAACTCAGGGAACAGGAACTGGGCAAGGAGCAGCAGTACTGAGGAAGCAGAAGGCTTACAAAATGGGAAAGAGAAAAGCAGAACATGGGGCATGTACTATTCTGTATGTACAGTGACTTAGGAAGTACTGCATAAACTCTCAACCCCACTTTCTCAGCACACAAAGTAGAAAGGAAACTGTTCTACTTTCTCTGTGGTTGGGTTAATTTTAATCATAGCTTGATGATGAACATTATATGGAGCTGGTAAATATCACCAGTTGATTTCAAACACTTCAGAATGCAAAAACGATTCTGGTCTGTGTTTTTTTCAACAGGAAGTTATCTCATTCAAGGCTCGTTCAGCTTTATGGAGTGTGTATACAGCAGAAGCCCCTTTATATTGTGACGGAGTTTATGGAAAATGGCTGCCTGCTTAACTATCTCAGAGAGAGGAAAGGAAAGCTTAGGAAGGAGATGCTACTGAGTGCATGTCAAGATATCTGTGAAGGAATGGAGTATCTGGAGAGAAACTGCTTTATCCACAGGGATTTAGTAAGTACGGTGCAAATTTGCTGATTATGTATATATTATACTTGTACTCAGAAGGACATGATAAGTTAGGACTTTCAATATTTTGAATAATGCATTCTTTGACTTAATTTTTTTTTTTTTTTTTTTTTTTTGGTACACGGGCCTCTCACTGCTGTGGCCTCTCCCACCGCGGAGCACAGGCTCCGGACGCGCAGGCCCAGCAGCCATGGCTCACGGGCCCAGCCGCTCCACAGCATGTGGGATCTTCCCGGACCGGGGCATGAACCCGTGTCCCCTGCATCGGCAGGTGGACTCTCCACCACTGCGCCACCAGGGAAGCCCTGTAGCTTTATTTTTAATTGCTCATTGATGCTGGAGCCAAGTAAGGTGTTACTCTAAATAAGCCTTGAAGTAATTAATCACCACACTAATCAACTAACTAAAACTAATTTACTTTTCTTTCCTCTTCCCCCTCTCTTCTTCCTTCTCTTCCTTCTATCTTTCTTTCAACAAATAATCAAATATGTATTGAGTGCCTATATATGCCACGCACTCTGCCAGGTGCTGGGTACAATGCTGAAGAACCCCAGTGGGTCTCACTCAGGGGTGAAACTGCCTCAGGTGGAGGTGGTTAGGTTCTTGCAGTATCACAGCAACACTACTGGCCTTATTGGGAAGGAGTCAAAATGCTAAACCATTCTGTTGCCTAATGCTTAGAACAGCTCTCCGAACAAACAAAGAAGATTGAAGCTTGACTTGCCCCAAAAGCAAATAGCTCTGCTTCCCTGCCTTGCTACCTCCCCTTGAAAAACATTTTCTATCTGCTCCATATTTATTCATGATATTCATACTATTCCTTCTGTGTCCTTCCATGTCTCATTTCTCAGTTTCCAAATTAAATCCAATGAGAATTTGAGAATTTCTGAGAAGTCCCTGATACTGTCATCTAGAGGTAGTCCTGAACTTCCATCAGCCATCACCAGAGTGACCATATTATTTATCATTCAGGCTGGAATATTTTGGGGAGAGAAAGGAGGCATAATTTCATTGGCCCTAGCACACCATTGCTTGCCCTACACATGACTTAGAACTGTCAGAGCATTTATTATTTACTACTTCCTATAATAGTTGTTTACACAAATATTAGACTCTAAACTCCTTGACATCAAGGCGTAGACTTCTGAGCTGCAGTTCAGCATTATGAGAATACAAGTTACCAAGCAATGGCTCTCAAACTTAGCTGTGTATTAGAATCACCTGGGAGGTTTAAAAACATCACAGTACCCAGCCCACACCCCTGACCAATGAAATCAGAATCTCTGCGGGTAGAATCTAGTCATCAGCATTTTTGGAAAATTTCCCTGGTGAGTCCACTGTGCAGTCAAGATTGAGAACCCTGCTCAAGAGCTAGTTGAAACCTTGCTTTTGTTTCTTACTAGCCATGTGACCTTGAGTAAGCTAGTTAACTAGTAAAGTGGTGTTAATTATAACACCTCCCACATATGGACTCGTTGGGAGGATTACATGAATTAATATGCGTAAGCACTTAAAACAGTGTCTGGCACATAGAAAAGCTCAGCAATGCTCGACCATTATTTTGCGTGCCTCATGGCACATTCCCCAGGGTCCAGCCCATAGTAGCCATTGAGCACATTTTTGAATGTATGGATCTGGTATCAATTCCACCTAACTCACTTTCCTGGTCTCTGCAGTTTGTCCTTCCTGATAAGGATTAGAATTCAAAATTCAGTCAGGTGACAGTTCTGGTCATTCTATTTGCTCCAGGTGGCTTCTGCAGACCCTCCTAGTCTTGGTTCCATCCTTGATTGCTTTCCTTTGAGTTCTGTTTTCTCCACCTACATGCCACTTAAAATATATTAGCCAACTATGAGTCTTTTCTCTGTCGAGGGTTTGCCTTGTGGTTTAGCTTTGAGATCATTTGCTGGCACTTGTCAACATCTTCCAAACTGGCTCCTTCTGGCTCTCCATTTCAAGTTTTTGCTTTTGTTTTTGAACTAACTGAACCACAAATTAGCTCAAAAGAGAAAAATTCTATCAAACCACTGGCCTACATGAGGCTAAATAACCAAGTCAATGATTTTCATGACTAAGCTGACTGAAAATGGATTGTTTTGGCATCAAATAGATTGTTTCTGAGTTATATAGTGCTATATTTAGTTCACTGTGGTAATTTAATAAATACGAAAATATTGTAAAGAGTTATGTTCAATGAAATGTAAGTTTTAAAATACAATTTCTTTGTTTTTATTAGCAATTATATATAATGACTATCCCAAAGAAATATAGTGACGATCTGTTATTTTTCATGCATATTGGACTTTCCTCTTTTTATTTATGAAGATAAAATTTTAAATACACACTATTTTTTATACCAAGATGCACTTATCAAGGATACTTCTTGAGAAAGATTACACATTTTAAAAAGGAAAAGTGTTAAAATTTCTTTTCATTTTTTGTCATTTCTTCGAAAAGTCATTAAAATCCATCACACGAGGGCAGATACATTAAATCATATGTAGCATCGATAGGTATCACCATGAAATAACATGGCTGTTCACACAGAGAGGTAGTGCTGGGGCCCAAAGAAACTAAGGAAAAGGAGAGTAGAAACTCTGGAAAGAGAAACTTTGTATTCACACGTGGGTTCTTTTCTTCTCCCTATAGGCCGCGAGGAATTGTTTGGTCAGTTCTACAAGTATAGTAAAAATATCGGACTTTGGAATGACAAGGTACATGATATTCTTTTTTGTTTCTTTACTCACAGGAGGGAATCTTACATTAGTCTACAGACAAATCGAAGATGTTTTTGGCTTTGTTTTTTTTTCTCTGATGTGGTTGTATGGCCTGCTGACCCACTTTGAACTTTAGGACATGCACCAGTGTTAGCTGTGAGGGAAACAGAGGCTGTGGGCTATTCTTCTGATCTTCTTTCAGGTGGTTATTAATAAAACTATATCATATCTTAAAATTCAAAAGAATTTCTCAGTCTACTTGTCATATATATAAGGTTAAGAAAAAAAGCTTTCCTTATGTATGTATATTTCTGAAATAGAGAAAGAATAAATTTATTTTCTCAGCTCTGATTTTTCTGTCATCATCATGCATTTCTCTTATCAAGTGTAGTAGCTGACTCTAAGCCTACAGCACAAGAGTGTGAATCATCTGACCTTATTTTCAGCAACTCAGTGCAGTTTACATTTTGCATCTCCTTTCCCTCAGGTTGCTAGAAATTTCATCCCAGTGATTTCAGGGTTTCTCCCTGACACTCTTCAGGGTCACAATCCAAATTCTGTGTGTCTCATGGGGCCACATACTGGAGATGGCCTGTCTGGTTCCTGTTGTTATCCATTGACACTGGCTTCCTTACAGCCACCATCCTCCTCTTTTGTCTTTGGCTGGCCATCCAGACAGGTGGCCGCTGACTCATCTTGAATTTCTGTCTGTAAGATTCCTTCACACATTGACACTGGCTTCCTTACAGCCACCATCCTCCTCTTTTGTCTTTGGCTGGCCATCCACACAGGTGGTCGCTGACTCATCTTGAATTTCTGTCAGTAAGATTCCTTCACACATTGACACTGGCTTCCTTACAGCCACCATCCTCCTCTTTTGTCTTTGGCTGGCCATCCACACAGGTGGCCGCTGACTCATCTTGAATTTCTGCCTGTAAGATTCCTTCATGTCTGACATTCGCCATGACTAGAGCTCTCCATGTGGCTAAGGCCCCATCTGCCTTGGCACACCCATAGCCATTTGTCCTCTGGAATCTTTCTGTGTTTCCCAGGGCTTGACCCGAGAAAGAGGACACAGGTTCTGTTTTGCTCTTGAAGCCCACCAACCGACTGTAGGGCAGTGAGGTCTTCTTTCGCTGCAATGTGACTAGGGCAGCCCTCATGGGGTGCAGGGTATAGGACCCTACCTCAGCCACCCCCTAGTGTCTAATACTCCTTCCCTTTCCTTTTGAATCTCTCCCACACCCCCAGCACAAGGGATATTTTTGTAGCAGATTGGATGGTGGTGGTAGTGAGATATCATTCGTATTCATGAGCCATTCTCCCAGGTATTTTGTTCATAACTCAGTCCTTCTCCTTCTCTGGAAAGTCTAGACTTTTGAAACTCAAAAGCTATTAAAAAATGGCTCTTTTCCTTTTGTTTTCTGTTATTCATTCTTTCCTCTAGTAGAATGGCCTCTGGCTCAATAAAGGACTTAAAGGTGCGGTGAGGTAAGGTATGTGGGAAACAAGTGGGTGTGTGGGGAAGCATTAATAAATATATTAATTTTATATTTAATATATATAGTATATATAGTATACTCTATATATATATATAGTATTTCAAAAATACTATATTGCATACTCAAGGAGCTACATAGCACATGTTAGCTCTCCTCTCTTTTCTCCAGATTCCCACACTTGGATGTTACTGTGTATGATTTTCAAAAAAGAGAGAGGGTTTAATTTTGTTGTTGTTGTTATTTTTTTTAAAGGAGATGATAGTTGTTCCTGATTTATTTCCATTTGAATAAAGGCATTAGAGATTTTACACACCAAATGTATTACGTTCAAATACTTTTACTTTCCCCCTTCTCTGTCCTGCAAAAATTATATGTATATAGAAAGAAAATAAGGCATCAAACTTCAAATTTATTCTTTCACATATATTTATCTTTTTAAAAAAATAACCTTGGTTGTTAGCGCATTCAGCATGCTTCTTTGCAGAATTAAGAATTTATCATAGCTAATCAGTGGGGCATGTTTTAGACTGAAGAATTGCTATGATTTTCTGAGATCCAAATACAATAAATGCAATTGAGGCTTGGTTTAAGGAGGAAACTCTATAAGGGCTACTTTCTCATTTTGATAGCAAGAAGAGAAGGTATACTGAACCTTTCTGTGGAAAATACTTTGTATTTTAGAAGTCAGAGTTAACTAAAAGGATTTGAAGTAAACTGAACTTAGAGGTAATTAACACAATGTGCTCTGAAATCTGATGGCCCTAGGTATGTTTTGGATGATGAATATATCAGTTCTTCTGGAGCCAAGTTCCCAGTCAAGTGGTCCCCTCCTGAAGTTTTCCATTTCAATAAGTATAGCAGCAAATCTGATGTCTGGTCATTTGGTGAGTGAATTCGATGTTCATTTGTTGGAGCTTGATTTAATAAAATAGAGATTGCTCTTTTTTAAAAAAAATATTTATTTTTTATTGGAGTATATTTGCTTTACCATATTGTGTTAGTTTATACTGTACAGCAAAGTGAATCAGCTATATGTATACATATATCCCCTCTTTTTTGGATTTCCTTCTCATTTAGGTCACCAGAGAGCACTGAGTAGAGTTCCCTGTGCTATAGTAGGTTCTCATAAAATAGAGATTGCTCTTTTAACTTTGATTTCTTAATATGATCTAGCTAAAGGTCTTCTTATAACTGTGTTTCTGTCTTAGGTGTTCTAAACACATCAGGCTGTCTTTGGCAACTGGTGTCATACACCTTCTTACATTAAGTTTGCCTTTTGGATCTTTTCCTTTCCCACTGAGCACTTGCTGTAAAACCATAAAAGAGTCTACTGATCTAGAAAACAAACTCAGCCAACTTTCCCACACCACAGAGACTTGCAAGAAAAACTGATCTTACGGCATCATTAAATCTTGAGTGTAATTAATAAACTTCATTGTCTGACTTTGAGCGATGCCATCTCATTTACTTTATCACCTTCCTATTTTGTGAAATTAGACATAGGCTTCCTTGGGATCTATCAATTGCTGTTTATATTGGGTAATGTTCTTCATTGAAAAAGAGATACTGTGGACCTCTGTCCCATGGAGTTTGTTCTTTGAGTTGACTTTCAAAAAATGGCAACAAATGTATAATAATCTATCTATTCTCTTTCACCTGTACCTTTCTGGGTGGCTTCTTGGCTTTGGAGAGACATCTGCACCCTCAAAGGGTGTGAATATTATTGCCCACAATAAGGTTAAGCTTGTATTGATCTCATTAGCTCTCCAATGATATGTGGTAGTCTTGGCAGGTGACATTATAAGCTCTACTGGAGAGCAGTTAAGTTGTGAGACCAGTGGATAGCAACACAAGGATCTCATCAGGTGGTTGTACAACATTTAGAACTCCTTGAGTTTTACTTGACCACTTGTCTTTCTTCCTCAGTGTACAGTGAGCTTCTTGAGCACATAGACTGGTTTCAGTCTTAAGAATCCTCTGACTCTAGCATAGGCCTGGCCTCTGATCAATACCTAATACATATTTGTAGAATAAGTGAATAATTAAATGAACTCAAATTGGGAGCCTTGAAGGAGTTTCATCAATCAATCAATGATTTTTGGACACCTACTTATAAACAGAGCCCCTGCCAGATTTTCTGGGACTCTACCCAGCAGTTTTCAGTGGGAAGATGGGAACGCATGCCATCTACTGGATGGTAAACTCTTGGCTTTAGCAGGCAGCAGGGGATCACACAATTCTGTCATTTTCTATGGAATGGCAAAGTTTCATTGATTTCAGGGTGTGGAGACATGAGCAGTACTTTGAAATGAAGATGCTGCCAGCATTTTTCTTCCAATAAGGAGGCAGTCATGACCAATGGAAAAGGAAAGGCATTGTTTTCACTTGGAATATATTCAGTTCATAGGCCTCTTCAAAAAGTAAGATGCACAGGGTCTACTTCCTAGATAGAACTGCTGTCATTCTGGATGATTGTAACTCAATGACTGCAGGAGGAAAATAATGGGTTGTAACTTGAAACAGCTGTTTCAGTTCCAAGTAACCATTTCTCTAACCTCTTATTTTCATGCATTTTATTTGCAGGAGTTTTGATGTGGGAAGTTTTTACAGAAGGAAAAATGCCTTTTGAAAATAAGTCAAATTTGCAAGTTGTGGAAGCGATTTCTAAAGGCTTCAGGCTGTACCGACCTCACCTGGCACCGATTTCCATATATGAAGTCATGTACAGCTGCTGGCATGAGGTGAGTGTCCCTTACTTTCCTGCAAAGGTTGGCAGTTCCAGCATCTGAGAGTAGATCTGTTTATCACCCACATTACTCCAGGACTTCCTCATGGCAGGAAAAGGTGTCTATTTCTCGGTAATGACCCCTGAGAGCCAGAAGTACTTCCACTACAAAATCATGAATCCATTTTGTTTTTAACAATGGCCTTTCATCTGAGGAATTCAGTGCATTTTCCAAGTCTTATCTTGCTGAAGTTGGTTCCTGCAGAAACTCTCGTTGTTACTAAAGCCTCAGTGATGAGACGTTTTACTCCTTTTAAGAACTGCTGGGTGGAAACTAAGGGTAGAATCAGGCTTGTTCAATTTCCACATTGAAAGAGAAGGATGGTGTTTTTATTTACTGCACTCTAATTTGTCATGCTTTCCAAGGCTAAAAGTAATGGGTTTCATCTCTCCTATGGCACTCAAGACTCCTGATAGAGAGATTAAACGAGAATAGGAATGAAGGCAGAAAGTGTGCCAGGAACTTCTACTCGGAAAATTATCTCCTGGGAGGCCAGTTTCTCTTTTACTTGAAATGCCAAGCTTGAAAATAAAGCCCGAGGGTTTATATTCCACCTCTGTCTTTTCTGGGCGCTGACTCAACACACCACTCCCCTTCATCAGACTCCTCTGTGATTCTGACAGTTCTGTCTTTCCAGCTGACTGTTTCAGCCCAGAAAAAAACTATAGCTGGATGAGGATTTCCTCCTGGCTGAAAAAGAAATCACTTGACTCCCAATTCACAAACACTAAAAAAATTCAATATTTCAAGAGCGACATGGTTGTTTCCATTCCAGAGAAGTATTAATTTTATAAAGATCCCCAGTGTATGAAAATACTTTGCATATGATTAACTGTTCTGCAAGGAATCTTGAAAGACATAAAAAATATTAAGTGAGCTGTTAGTAGCAAACAGATGTCTTAAGAGCATCTTTGGGGCTTCCCTGGTGGCGCAGTTGTTGAGAGTCTGCCTGCCGATGTGGGGGACACGGGTTCGTGCCCCGGTCTGGGAAGATCCCACATGCCGCGGAGCAGCTGGGCCCGTGAGCCATGGCCGCTGAGCCTGCGCATCTGGAGCCTGCTGCTCCGCAATGGGAGAGGCCACAATGGTGAGAGGCCCGCGTATCACAAAAAAAAAAAAAAGAGCATCTTTGCAATAACAATGTAAATAGCTTAGGAATATATATTGTATATTAAGCAATATACTTGTACATGCACATACAATATAATACTTTTTGAGATTTTACATATCTGTGGAGAGGAGACAGAGAAAGGAGTAAATAAGTTGCTGACAAGAGGATGAAGTAAACGAGGAGCTTATGCACCTCTAGATTCAAATGTGATTATGTTAGCAGTGATAACACTTGTTTCATAGGCTTTACTACCTGCACAACCTCAGCACCAGCAAAAAGCTCCACTATTTATTCTTGAAATCTCAAGGAGGACTCTCATGTGTGCTCACATATCCTTCTGCTCCGTCCTTTAATTTTTAAATTTTATTTTTTAAAAATGTATTTTATTGAAGTATAGTTGATTTACAATGTTGTGTTAATTTCTGCTGTACAGCAAAGTGATTCCGTTATACATATATATACATTCTTTTTCATGTTCTTTTCCATTATGGCTTATCACAGGATATTGAATATAATTCCCTGTGCTATACAGTAGGACCTTGTTGTTTATCCATTCTATATATAATAGTTTGCATCTGCCAAACTCCCACTCCATCCTCTGCCACCTGCTTCCCCCTTGGCAACCACAAGTCTGTTCTCTATGCCTGTGAGTCTGTTCCTGTTTCATAAATAAGCTCATTTGTGTCATATTTTAGATTCCACATATAAGTGATATCGTATATTTGTCTTTCTTTTTCTGACTTACTTCACTTAGTATGCTAATCTCTAGTTCCATCCATGTTGCTGCAAATGACATTATTTCATTCTTTGTTATGGCTGAGTAGTATTCCATTGTATATATATACCACATCTTCTTTATCCATTCGTCTGTCGATGGACATTTAGGTTGTTTCTTGCTCTCTCCTTTTATTGATGCCTTCTGTTTACAAGCCACAAAAGGTGGTGTCTCCCCACTAACCCTGCTGCCAGGGACCTCTGTGAGAATGTGGCTACCATGAGTAGTTCTATTTTCCATGGATTTCAAAGATGCCATGGAGCTTCCTCTTGGAGCCAAAGTCAAACCGCATCCCACTGTGAAGTAGGAAAAAGGCTCCAATCCTTGCTTTCACGGCTGGAGATTTTGTTGACTGAGCCTTAAGACAGCACAGTCTTTGCTCCAAGTCCTGCGAAGTCTGTCATGAAAACGTGCCTTTTGCTTTTTGACTAAAATCCATCTTTCTACAGGGGGTCACGTGTAGTGAATAATTGGGGCTGAGCTTGAGGGCTTGGGGCTCTAGAGGCCCCTCTCTCCCAGCTCTTCCTTTACCCTGTGTATCAAGTCATCCAAATAGACCTCTAGGGCAGTACTGTCCAATGGAACTTTCTGTGATGATGGAAATGTGCTATGTCTGTACTATCCAATATGGTAGCCACACCTGGCTATTGAAGAATTGAGAAGTGGCTAGTGTGACTGAGAACTGAATATTAAAATGTATCCTCTTTTAAGTAATTTAAATTTAAATAGCCACATGTGGCTAGTGTTTGCAGCTGTAGCTATTTTACTTCTACCCTTATATTTTCACACTTGTGCCTCGCTCAACTGCCATTCATGTCCTGCGTATCAGCCAAGATATCTTTCTCTTCCATTTGTGGTGAACCAGCCTGGATCCAGGTCCTGCCAGCAAGTTCTAGAGCTGGTGTCTGAGTGAGTCTTAAGCTGAGCTGACCACCTCTACTTCCCTTTTCCAGAAACCTAAAGGCCGCCCGACGTTTGCTGAGCTGCTGCAGGTTCTCACAGAGATTGCAGAAACCTGGTGACCTGAAGAGAACGCCAACCCAGAGGATCATGGTGCAAGATTGTCACAAAAGGAAACCCTGGGTGGAGTCACTGATGGTGAATATCTTCCTTTAGAGTCACTGACTCCTGGAAACAGTTCAAAGATCACAGGCTTTTCCAACTTTTTAAAGCTTAAGAATATTCTGACAATAATTTTTCTATGTGTGTTTGAGAGTGACTTCTAAACTCTGATTTTTCTCTAATATTCTTCATGTCCCATATGTGAAGAAGGGAAAAATGCTCCATAGTGGTCGTTATGGTGGCTGCTCTTCACAAGAAGAGCCCAGAGAGCCTCTGAGCATACCTGAAAACCTGATTCTTTACTGAGGAAAAGACTGAAGAGGAGGAACATTCTTTATTGTGGTGGCCCATGCATGGAAGATGAAAATAAATTCTGCCCGCTCCTGGAATAAAGGAGCCACCCCTGCAGAATCTCATGCTTTTGAACTGTACAGATTTTTATGAAAAACGCACCTTTACAAACCACATGAATGTGGGCATTCTGGAACTGTCTTTCATAATCTTCCCTATGTTATTTAACAAATTATTTTTGCACAGATCTGATTATTTTGGAGACAGTTTCCTGTGTTCCAGTATTGAATACTGTAATAGGAGAAAGTTCTTCTTTGAACAGGTCCTGGTGATGATTCTATTTCTAGTGAGATACATTGTCCAGGACAATTCAGAACCTGAATCTCAATTCTGAGATTTCACACTTTGTACTTGTGAACTTGGACGATTGAAGAAGCCTCATTTTGTCATAGGAAGTACCTCCAGTACCTTTTCTAGAAGAGGACTTTCTTTTTCCACAAGAACAACAGGAGGGCTTCCCTGGTGGCACAGTGGTTAAGAATCCACCTGCCAAGGGCTTCCCTGTTGGCACAGTGGTTGAGAGTCCGCCTGCCGATGCAGGGGACACGGGTTCGTGCCCCGGTCCAGGAAGATCCCACATGCCGTGGATCGGCTGGGCCCGTGGGCCATGGCCGCTGGGCCTGCGCATCTGGAGCCTGTGCTCCGCGGTGGGAGAGGCCACAGCAGTGAGAGGCCCGCATACCGCAAAAAAAAAAAAAAAAGAATCCACCTGCCAATGCAGGGGACACGGGTTCGAGCCCTGGTCCAGGAAGATCCCACATGCCGCAGAGCAACTAAGCCTGTGTGCCACAACTACTGAGCCTGCGCTCTAGAGCCTACAAGCCACAACTACTGAAGCCCACACACCTAGAGCCCGTGCTCCGCAACAAGAGAAGCTACCAAAATGAGAAGCCCGTGCACCACAACGAAGAGTAGCCGCTGCTCACTGCAACTAGAGAAAGCCCGTGCGCAGCAACAAACACCCAACGCAGTCAAAAATTAAAAATAAATAAAATTAAAAAAAATAAAAGAACAAGAGGAGGCAAAAACAAGGTATTCAAATATTACACCAAGTTCCATTATTTCTGAAGTCCAGGGTATTGGATTCAAGATGAAAGAACCAGGAATCACAATTGAATCTTAATTTTTCATGTACCATTTGTAGGAATGATTGGAAACTGATCTTTGTCATCCTGAGTGCTTTGGAAGTACATAGGGAAAAGGGTGCTGCAGAAAGGTAGAGTCGGGCCTCCCTGGTGGCGCAGTGGTTGAGAGTCTGCCTGCCGATGCAGGGGATACGGGTTCGTGCCCCAGTCCGGGAGGATCCCATATGCCGCGGAGCGGCTGGGCCCGTGAGCCATGGCCGCTGAGCCTGCGCATCCGGAGCCTGTGCTCCGCAACGGGAGAGGCCACAGCAGTGAGAGGCCCGTGTACCGCAAAAAAAAAAAAACAACAACAACAACAAAAAAAGAAAGGTGGAGTCATTACCATTAGGTTTAACAATGGGAGCCTATTATTTGTGGATTGTCCCACCCTGCATCATGGTTCTGGGGGAACGTGTTTTATGATTCTCATGAGATTCTAAGATGCTGGCTGTCAGTAGTTGTGACTTTTAAATCATATTTCCCCACTCCAGGAATGACATCTTTTTTTTTTTACATCTTTATTAGAGTATAATTGCTTTACAATGGTGTGTTAGTTTCTGCTTTATAACAAAGTGAATCAGTTATACATATACATATGTTCCCGTATCTCTTCCCTCTTGCATCTCCCTCCCTCCCACCCTCCCTATCCCACCCCCCTAGGTGGTCACAAAGGACCAAGCTGATCTCTCTGTGCTATGCGGCTGCTTCCCACTAGCTATCTATTTTACGTTTGGTAGTGTCTATATGTCCATGCCGCTCTTTCACTTTGTCACAGCTTACCCTTCCTCCTCCCCATATCCTCAAGTCCATTCTCTAGTAGGTCTGTGTCTTTATTCCCATCTTACCCCTATGTTCTTCATGACATTTTTTTTCTTAAATTCCATATATATGTGTTAGCATACAGTATTTGTCTTTCTCTTTCTGACTTATTTCACTCTGTATGACAGACTCTAGGTCCATCCACCTCATTACAAATAGCTCAATTTCGTTTCTTCTTATGGCTCAGTAATATTCCATTGTATATATGTTCCACATCTTCTTTATCCATTCATCCAATGATGGACATTTAGGTTGTTTCCATCTCCTGGCTATTGTAAATAGAGCTGCAATGAACATTTTGGTACATGACTCTTTTTGAATTATGGTTTTCTCAGGGTCTATGCCCAGTAGTGGGATTGCTCGGTCATATGGTAGTTCTATTTTTAGTTTTTTAAGGAGCCTCCATACTGTTCTCCATAGTGGCTGTACCAATTCACATTCCCACCAGCAGTGCAAGAGTGTTCCTTTTCTCCACACCCTCTCCAGCATTCATTGTTTCTAGATTTTTTGATGATGGCCATTCTGAGTGGTGTGAGATGATATCTCATTGTAATTTTGATTTGCATTTCTCTAATGATTAATGATGTTGAGCATTCTTTCATGTGTTTGTTGGCAGTCTGTATATCTTCTTTGGAGAAATGTCTATTTAGGTCTTCTGCCCATTTTTGGATTCGGTTGTTTGTTTTTTTGTTATTGAGCTGCATGAGCTGCTTGTCAGGAATGACATCTTTGACTATCAGTGGTACTCAATCAATGTGCATTGAAATAGTGAGCATCAGACACAAGAATTATCAGTCTTGATCATGCAAGTGGTGGTTTCAGAAATCTTTGAGATACTGTGCTGTTTCTGAAACTATCATCTCCCTTCTCCTAATGATTCCTACTATGGGGAGGTGAGACAGAGGGCTCCTACTACTGATACCTTAGTTCAAGTGAGATATGTGAAAGCCTAGCTCCAGAAGACATAAGACTATTTAACAGCAAAAGCCAAGGGAGGTGAGGTTAATATTATGACATAGGAAATAAAGAAGTATCAGTATATACAGGAAGATGTCTTTCTCAGGTTTTGCTAAGCTTAGAAGTCCCCACTCCCCCCTCCAAAAAAAAAACAATCCAAACCCAAACACTGAAAACATAGAGCATCTGTCATCCCTACAGATGCAATGCAGGGAGACAATACAGAGTAGACTTATGCCTGGGGATCATATGGCAGCAGCCAGCACTTCTAAGAGCATATATTGGTGTTGGCAAGCAAATTCTATTCATTTTAACAAGTCAGGAAAGTTTGAGACACCAAATTAGGAAAGGAACAACTGGATTGTCACATAGGTAACTGAGACTCCAGATAATGTGTGAATTTGGAATGTCTATGGACAGAGATTCAGCATTTTCTGTCTAGCGAAAGAAAAATATTCTTTAAGAAGTAGTCACATGACTTCTCCTGGAAAAGAACTATGTTTTGCAATTAATCTCAATATTAGTTATTGATATGCGCCCTCTGTGGGTAGCTTAACTAGTTTGGGGTGAGATAGTGCAATACTTAATTAGCTCTGCATTAGAAATGAACAGGAAGTTTAAGGGTTGGTTGTGGGTGAGAGACCTTAAAGGAGAAGACAGGAGGTCAGAGGAGAGAGGAGAAGCTCAGAAAAATGGAAGGAATTTGGAGGCCAAGAAGATGTGATCAGTGTGAATAATAGGTTGGCAAGAATAGCCAAAGGAATTTTTTTCTTTAGTAAACTTTTTATTGAAGTACAATACACTGTCCCACTATTGCATTGGTAACAGGTTTGACTGGCAATCAAACTCATAAGACACAGTAGAACTTGATCCAGCACTTAGTTTGCTTAGCTTTTTAGAAGGATTCAGGACAGGAAAGAGCATGTACAGCCCTTCAGTCTCGGTGGAAGCCAACAATTCTCCTTGTGCATAGATGCTTGGGCCCCTCCTCTCTTGCCTAGAGACTTGTATATAGTTGCTGGTGATGAGGCCATGGGGTGTGGGGTTCATCTTCATACAAAGAAGCTTCTCCCTGGGTTTATCACCTGTCATGTAGGCCTACAGTTGATGGGTCTCCCAGCCCATGTGCTGTCTCACAGATCAGAGATTTCACAGTGTGTAAAATACATGTCTGGCCTTGGTACCCAACATTCCAAATCTGTCTTAACTTGGGGATATATCTAGGGGACGGATGCTGGGAGAAGACAAACCTAAAATCCTCCCAGGAAGGTCTAGGTCTGGGAGAAAAAGAGCACAGGCCTGCTGTTAACCCTTTGCTCACATACACATAAACAAAAGTACACAAACCATATGTATATGGCTTAATTTTCACAAAGTGAATATGTCTGTGTAACTAGCACTCATATCAAGAAATGGTTACATTCTATAATTTCAGAATCCATTCTCATTTCTACTTAAGTCATTAAACTAATCATAATCAGTATCCTGATTTCTAACACCATGAATTAGTATGAGGTATTTTTGAACTTTCTATAAATGGAATCCTATGGTATGTACTCTATGCACCTGGCTTCTTTTACTTAGTACGTTTGTTTGATCCGTCCGTGTTGCATATGGTTGTATTCATTTATTCTCATTTGCATATAGTCTTCTACTGTTTATTTATATCACAAATTATTTATCTGTTTTACTCTTGATGGATATTTGGGTTGTTTCCAATTTTTGACTATTAAGATGAATGCTGCTATGAACATTGTTCTACATGTCTTTTGGTGAAAATATGTATGTATTTCTGTTAAGTATATGCCTAGGGGTGGAATTCAGAGCCAAAACATATGTTTATGTTCATTTTTTGTAAATAGTGCCAAACAAAGCCCAAATGCCTTTTTACCAGTTGGTTGCTGTTCTTTTAATAACTCACCCTATTCCCTTGCCTGTATTGTCCTCTGCTCTTTCCTTGTATCTGCCCCAAATTGTGTTCCCCTGGAAGCATCTTCCAAACACAGCAGCACTTAGAGTGCGGGTGGAGGGTTATATTCTTTTGGGGCTTCCTAAGGACTGGGTATGTGGTTTGGGCCAGGGGCCGACTTCCCAACTCCCTTTAGAAAATCTTCCTCTAGTTCAGGGCTTCTCAGTCTCCGTGCTTATTGACATTTCGGGCTGGATAATTCTTTGCTGTGGAAGGATGTGCTGTGCATTGTAGGATATTTAGCAGCATCCCTGGCCTCTAGTAACTAGATGCCAATAACACACCCCACTCCCCCTAGTGGTGACAACCAAAAATGTCTCTAGAACATTGCCAAATGTTCCCTGGGGGGTAAAGTCACCCTTGCTCAGGAACCACTGATCTAGTTACAAAAGGATCTTGACCTGAGATTAAAAGAGATCCATGAACTTGAAAGGAAAAAAAAAAATCACATCTTTGTTTTTACTAGCCTTTAACTAAAATTTAGCATTTCCTGTCATTCTAAATGTAGGCAAACAAAACAAAACAAAACCCCAAAACAACCAACCCCCTGCCCTCCCAAAACCCCAGTACCTTATATTAGCAATGTCTGTGACTTTGTCTTAATGCAAAGAACTGTTATTTTCATATCATGTGGGAGTTGTTTCAGCTTTCTTGAGAAAGAATTTGCATTCATCACTACTTCAAAGTCTCAGCTTTTAGGACTGCCACTAGATCTTGTCACTTAACTCAGTAAACAAGACATGTTACTAAGGCACACATGTTTTTAAAATATTTTGATAACTTTCTTTCAGTATAATTGGTTACCTTATTAGTTGTGTGTATTTTTATTTTATTCATTTAAAAACATTATGCCAAGAAGGGGTATAAAGGTTTCACTGGACTTCCAAAGTGATTCGTACCATTAAAAAAATTAAGAACCCCTGTTTTTTTTTTTGTTCTTTTTTAACATCTTTATTGGAGTATAATTGTTTTACAATGGTGTGTTAGTTTCTGCTTTATAACAAAGTGAATCAGTTATACATATACATATGTTCCCATATCTCTTCCCTCTTGCGTCTCCCTCCCTCCCACCCTCCCTATCCCACCCCTCTAGGTGGTCACAAAGCACCGAGCTGATATCCCTGTACTATGTGGCTGCTTCCCACTAGCTATCTATTTTACGTTTGGTAGTGTCTATATGTCCATGCCACTCTCTCACTTTGTCACAGCTTACCCTTCCTCCTCCCCATATCCTCAAGTCCATTCTCTAGTAGGTCTGTGTCTTTTTTCCCGTCTTACCCCTAGGTACTTCATGACTTTTTTGTTTTGTTTTGTTTTCTTAGATTCCATATATATGTGAAGAACTCCTGTTTTTTTTTTTTTTTTTTTTTTTGCTGTACGCGGGCCTCTCACTGCTGTGGCCTCTCCCATTGCGGAGCACAGGCTCCACACACGCAGGCTCAGCGGCCATGGCTCACGGGCCCAGCCGCTCCGCGGCATGTGGGATCCTCCCGGACCGGGGCATGAACCCGTGTCCCCTGCATCGGCAGGCGGACTCTCAACCACTGCGCCACCAGGGAAGCCCAGAACTCCTGTTTTGAACAGAGTTTCTGAATTTGGAAAGGTCTGTATGTGCTAGGCCACACCCATCATATGCTTATCATTGCCTTAAAGGAAGCCCCATGAGGATTTCATTTGGGCCAGTCCTGTAGGCTGTTTCGCCAGTGTGCACATCTGTCCTCAGAGCCATCTCCCTGCCCACTTTCCATACGTTGTCAGGGCTGCTCCTCAGTTCTGCTTTGGGTGTCCTCCTTTCACCTGCCTTTTGCCCCTGTTGGGGGACCAAGGTGTGATGAGCAGCGTCTCAACTGCTCCCATGTTTGGCAGCAGAGAGGGGCTGGATACCAACCGGCTCCTCGAACCTGCGTGGAGTCCTACTCCAGATGAGCATTTCAGCCTCTCTTCTCCCCCAGAGCTCCCACATCTGGCCAGTTGGAGAGAGAAAAAGTAGATGAATCAAATCTCTCTGTAGGCTCCATTTCACTTCCAAAACAAGAAGGAACCACTCCCCCCCCCCAAACCCAATTCAGACTAGCATTTTTGACTGTCACTGCTGTAGGGGATGCTATTGGCATCTAGTGGGCAGAGACCAGTGATGCTGCTAAACATCCTGCAATGCACAGTACATCCCTCACAGCAAAGAACTGTCCAGCCCACAATGTCAATAGTGCCAAGGTCGAATAGCGTATTATTGGACCATGTGACTGTGAAGTCCAGGGGTGCAGAAATGCACCCTGATATCATAGTTCCAGCTCCATTTCTTGGTCCTCAGGCTGCCTCCCTTTCTTCCCCTCTCCACCCCCAGATGAAAAGCGGCTGCTATAGTCACATACCTGTTGACCTGAAATAAATAGACTGCCAGATATTTCTCCAGCACAGATGGGTTTATTTGGGATCAGCAGAGAATTGCAATTCAGGTTCTGCAAGCATGATGAGCCACGTACAAGTTCCCGCATAGCAAGGGAAGGAGAACGTTTTCATAGAGGGGAAAACGAAGTTGGGAGGGCTCTAGTAAACAGAGTCTATGGCTTTTCATTGGCTGAGTCCTTGCCAGGAAAGAAGAGTCTTTCTTCTTCCTGTGGGGCTCTGCTGTCATGTCAGGGCGTAAGAGCTCCCTCTTCTGGTCTCCCAGCTCTATTTCATTGAGATTTCTGTTTATTAATTTTTTACATACTTCACCTTGACACACCATATTATCCACAGGGAGGAAACACCTTTGTCCCAGCATCTCCACCAGAGTCCTGATATTCTTATATTCTCTCTGACTGGATCAGATCTACAAGCCTCCCTGAACACCTCTCTTCAGCTTGGGCATGGAATGCTTTGATTGGCTTAGTCTTGGTCACATGTTCCCCAAAGAGCCAGAGATGGAATCCATTTACCTGCAACCACTTGGAGATAGAAACTGAGAGCTCTGGGGAGGGCAGGGGGGGCAGTGAGTAATAGACTCGGGAATGATAATCAACAAATGTCCACCATTCTTCTCTTCCCAATTACTCTCTTGCTTTCTGGCCATTTAACATGCGGTCCACCATCTTCACTAGTAATAACTTGGTGCTGTTCGGCTATGATCCCTATTTCCTTAATGCAGATTAGCTCAAACATAATTGGTAAATTGGGGGTTTGTCAGTATTAAGTACCAGTTGGGCCAGGTTCAGTTTTCTCCAGCACTTTAATATTTTGAAGTGATCTGGGGTAAACTTTCTCACAATTAAAGAGAGAGCCTTAGCAATATATGAGGATCTTAAGAAAAAGCTGAAAGTCCTATGAGGTGCCTTCCTTTAGTGACAGTAGTGGCAGGTTTGGTGACTTCCTGTATGATAAGCTGTCTGGGAAAGCTGAAAGTGCAGGTGCAGGATCGGCTTGGATTGAAGCAGTGTACTGTTTCCTCTTGTCACTTGTGCCCATGCACTCACTGACCACATCTCCTGCTACTCGCCTGTTCGCCATGCCGCCCCCCGCACATCCCAGGCACCTCCTCATCTCAGGGCCTTTGCACCTGCCATTCCCTTTACCAGGAGTGCTTCTCCTGGATATCTACATGGCTTGCTTCCTCATTTCCTCAAGGTTCTTGCTCAGATGTCACCCTCTCTGTGAGGCTTTCTTGAATCACCCTATTTAAAATGATAACCCCACCATGGACTTTCCCTGTCTCCCTTTTCTGTATAATTTTCTCTATAGCTCTTAACACTATATAAAAAAATAATACATTTATTCTTATTTATTCTGTCTATTTTCTGTCTCCCTACCCTTGAAACTGTAACATGTGTGAGTTCAGGTATTTTTGTCTGTTTTGTTCACTGCTGTATCCCCAGGTCCTCAAATAGGGCCTGACACAGAGTTAAGCTAAATAAATACTCATGGAATAACCCAATGAAATAAAAGCAACGGAATCACCCAGAGGCTTCGTCTTCCAGAGGTGGGGGACCAGTCTTGTAAGCAGCTCTCCTCTTGGGATTCTGGGCCAGTCCATTGCTTTTCCACACAATGGTGGATCATTTTTCCTTCTGGTTGTAGTGTATAACCTCAGGTGGTCATCCATTCTTCTTTTTGGTAGAAATTTTACTTTTTCCAGAACAATTTGACTTACATGTAAATTTTCTATATCTCCCCTTCCCTATTTATGTAGAGAAAAATACATTATGTTAGGGATTGATATCAGATTAAAAGAAAAAAAAGATACCTGAATAAATCTACAGAGAAATATAAATCCATATAGACACATCAATATTTAATAGAGGAAGTGGATAATCCTTATGTCTGCAGCAAGGATGGAAATTTCCTCACACTACTGCCAGATGTATAAGCAACCTGCAGATACTTTATTTTGTCTATAATTTTCCTATATTCCTCGGGTGCCCCTACTTGCTGGGAAAACTCAAGTTAGCTCAATCTTGTAACTTTAGTCCAGGGCAAAAACAAAAATATTCTCTGTGGGTGAAGTGGGTTGTCTCTCAGATTTTGCCTTTCCCTCTGTTTCTGCCAAGGTAGCATCTGGGCATAGAAGAGAGAGGGGTGGCTTTATCCGGGGGTGATATTCAAAATATTTACCAACTGATTTGGTACAGGTACAGACCAATCAGAATGGATGCTGATGCCAATAATCTGTCCAGCCCCTCCGATGCAGATGGTGACTATCCGCCCTGGCAAGGTGACCTCGAGGTGGTGACGTGAATGGGAGGGCTGCTTGGATTGGAGCAGTGTCCCCTGGCACCTCTCGTCTCAGCAACATTTCTTATCAGCCTGGTTGCTGCTTGCCCTGCTGGCATTTGCAGACCATGTTGGTGGCTGGTATAGGTTGGCCTCTCCTGAATTGGTCAGGAGAAGGTATTGGGTAAGTGAAGGTATTTCAAAGACAGTATACCTGTTCCATACGTCCTTGTAGGAGTTGGGGGTTTATCTTCCAAAAGTCAGGTATAACCCTTTATTCTTCCTGTTATGAAAGGTTGAAATACTCAATTTTCTAGGCTCTCTTGTGGCAAGCATACCCACATGAGAAAGTTCCACGTAATGAGATGCAGCCAGAAGCACCTGATGAGAGCTTCCCTTCCTGAAGGAAAAAACAAGTCTCACCAAAAGGAAAACTGTTGCTTCTTCCTGCTTGGAACATGGCTTTGAGACCTGAAGGTATAATGTCTATCTGTGACTCTGAGGAAATAAGCATGAAGATGAAGGCCCATTGATGGAGTTGCCAGATAAAATATAGGCAGCCCAGTTATATTTGAATTTCAGATAATCAACAATCTTTTTTTTTTGGCCGCCATGCAGCCCAACCAGGGATCGTACCTGTGCCCTCAGCAGTGAAAGCACCGGGTCCTAACCACTGGACTGCCAGGGAAGTCCCAACAAACAATTTTTTAGTGAAAGTGTTGTAGCCTTTTCTCCTGTTGTGGTCACCACCAGAAATGGATGAACCCCTATCCCAAATTTGATTCCAATGTTGCGACTGTTGACGTCATACACATACCAAGAGAGTAGGAAAGATTTCCGACTCACATAATGAGGGTTTCTGGGGACATCAGGAGACAGGTTCCCCAGCAGACCCAAAAATGACTTGAGAGTGCAGGGAGGGGCAGCCGCCTTGGGGTTTTGTGGTGAGGAGGGCTGGAGCTGAGGGGAAGGGGCTGAGCTTGCGTTGTTTGACCTTCTAGCTGGTACCGAAGGAGGGAGCAGCCGTTCTTACCAGCTCACTCAGGCGTGGGCAGAAGAGAAGGAGACATCGATGGGGCTTGAAAACTGTCATTCATTAGTCAAACATCAAAAATGGAGTCAGACTCTTTGTTACAGTAAGTGTGTTCCAAAGATTGTATGGACATACTTATGCTGAATTGATGTGTCGTGTGTCTGAAATTCAAATTCAGCTGGGTGGTGTTTGTTGTTGTTAAATCTGGGAGCCTTATCTATAGAGCAGAAAGATACAAAGGGCATGAGTCTCTCCTGTCGTTGTGGAACCATTGCGCCAACCCTGAACTGCCTACTTCCAGACTTCTTGTTTATGAGACAAATGAATCCCTATTTCTTTACGGCAGCATATTAGTCAGACGTTGAATTACCTGAAGCCAAACCTGTTCCTAAATGATACATCTCTACTGACTCTTCTGTTGGCAGTTATCTAGAGCTCTTCTGTTGGAAGCTACTATACGCTTCTACGCAGGTACAGATTATGTACCTCACTTCAAAGATTGTTGAAACCTGTCTAAGAAATTGAAAATAACCACAACCACAGAATGTGCATATATTATATTTCAGCACTTTAAAAAAAACAACTTTGCAATTGGGATGTGACTTGTGTAGGTGGGGTCTTAGATTAGATCTGTTGTTCTCAACCCTGGCTGCATATGAAAAATCATCTGGAGCGCTTCTAACAAATACGTTGCTGTACCCCACCCTCAAATGATCTCTGTAATTGGTCCAGGGTGTGGCACAGGCATTGGAATGTACAAAAGCCTTCTCAGGTGGAAGTAATGTGCAGTTAGGGCCAAACATCATTGCATGAGATAAAATACTTTATGTATGCATAGATGTGTTTACTCTGGGTCAAGGCTTCTTGTGAAGTTTTTTAAAAGGTTGAACTAAGGGAGAAAGATGTCTCATCGATGCCTGGTGACTAACAGCTGTTCAACAGGAAAGCATTGGATGCTTTAGCCAGCCTGCCTTAAGACACCAGCATGGGCAGGGAGTCAAAGCCAAGGAGAGCAGAGGGAATACAATGGCTTTTTACAAGGAGCCAGAAATCCAGAGGCAGGAAGTCTGCAGCTTCTCCCCACTTGATAGCACTCCTACCAGGTCTCTGGAGAAGATATTAAAGGAGCCAAGAACCTGGTAGAGGATTCTACTCTGTATATCTCGTGGGGGCGCGAGGTGGGGAGGTGGGTAGCGGCATACACTACATGCAGAATTCCGTGAAACCTCAGGAAAGAGCCAAAAGTTCAAATATTTTAGGAAGGGGGTTTGTTATTTTGTGAAATCTGCTGGTTGATTGGGGGAAATGAAAGTCAGGTGAATTGACTTCTGACTCTGAAAGTAAGCCTCGTTTTCTTGGGAACCAAATTGGACGTGTTTCTGTTCAGCTGCATGTTTTAGATCTCAGCCTTTATGTCTCATTGACGATCCTGAAGTCATGGACTTTCAGAGACACTGGACACACAAATGTGTTTGGTAGAAGTGTATAATTTTCAATCTGTTGGACTGTAAATTATCCTGATGTTGTAAAGGTACATCACGTGCTCATGTCGTGGGGACCTGCTTCATCCAGCCCCAGCTACTCCACACTGTGCAGCAAAACAAGTAATATAACGCTTGATCTTGTTTGACCAGTTCCTCCACGCTTTTTATTTTTCCTCTGGCTGCGGGCTAATCTCCCATCAGCAGGGACTTCCCCATAAGAAGTGGAACTGCTGCGTGTAACCTGAATTGCACTGAATTCCTTAGGTCTGCCTGATTCTAAACCAGTTTGGTTCTCACAGTGAAACCACATTGTGATGCCGCTGATGTTGATCCTCCTTTTTGCCCATGTGGACTCAATCCAGCAGCCTCCCTTTGCTGACTGTCTGTCTGTCTCAGTACTTGCTGAAAAGGCTGAATCACTGCCTTCCTTAAGTTTACACCCTGTGCTCCTATGATCCCTACTTTCAAAGCCTTGCCCTTTTTTCTGTGCATGCAAGATTACTCAGAAGGAATTAAGTGCAAATAAGGTAACAAGGGTAAATAAAACCCCATTCTATCCATAAGAATTTATTTTCTGTTTCTTGCAAGGCTTGCCTATTATAACTCAGCCCTACCGTTCCATGGGTTAAGAAGAGCGATCTCTTTTATTCAAATATACTTTATCTAAATCTCTTCTAGTAATATGATGAAATGTTCATAGTGAAAACAAAGGCAAAAGCTAATTGAGAGACAAGGAGACCTTCTGAGCCGGAGAGCTAGTTTGTCCATTCCTGGTCTGTGAAACAATCTTGTTTTATTGTACTTAGGCTATGGGATCTTCTTGAGTTTATTTTCTGAAAGTTTGTTAGGCACAATTAACTCAAGGAGGGGCCATATACCTTTACCCAGATCCATTCCAGGCAAGATCTAGAGACTTTATCCATAGATGCTAAACAATCAGGGCCCTGTATTTGGTTTCTGTGGTTGGTGAGTCCCTATAGAAGTCATTCACAATGCAGTTCACAAGTTTTTTTTTTTTTAATGCTTTTATTGTACCTAGTTTAAAAAAATTTTTTTATTGAAATATAGTTGATTTACAATGTTGTGTTAGTTTCAGGTGTATAGTAAAGTGATTCAGTGATTTTATATATATATACATATATATATATAAAATCTATTCCTTTTTTAGATTCTTTTCCATTATAGGTTATTATAAGATATTGAGTATAGTTCCCTGTGCTGTACAGTAGGTCCTTGTTAGTTATCTATTTTATATATAGTTGTGTATGTATGTTAATCCCAAACTCCTAATTTCTCTCTCTCCCCCCCCACTGCCGCTATCCCCTTTGGTAATTATAAGTTTCTATGTCTGAGTCTAGTTCTTTTTTGTAAATAAGTTCATTTGTATTATTATTTTTTTTTTTAGATTTCTTGTATAAGTGATATCATATGATGTCTATCTTTCTCTGACAGTATGATAATCTCTGGGTCCATCCATGTTGCTGCAAATGGCGTTATTCCATTCTTTTTTTTATGGCTGAGTAATATTCCATTGTATATATGTACCACATCTCCTTTATCCATTCATCTGCTGATGGATATTTAGGTTGCTTCCATGTCTTGGCTATTGTAAATAGTGCCACAAGCTTTGGGGCCAGATTGAGTTGCATGCTGGCAGTCAGGAGTTACTGGCTGGTTCACAGAAGGCAGGGGGTGGGAAGGGATTCTGGGAACATGGTGCTCAGAACATGGCTCTTATCTCCACTACCAACCCCCTCCATGTGCTTCCCCCCAGTCAAGTAGTTGCTGGGGCCTACATGTGGCTGGGTGCGAGTGAGGGCCATGTGGTCTTATGAGGGTCCCAGTGCAGAAAACTGGTGTGAGGCCTTGTCTCCTGAGGGCTGGACAAGCTTGAGGCTGGTAGGGCTTGGCCTGCAGAGATTCTGCTCCCTCTGTCCCCAGCCACAGGGGAAGTTCTACATATAAAAATGAAAGTGGCTTCTAACTCAAAGGCTTTCTCCCATACTAATGGCATTAATGGAGATTCAGTTTTCCCTCAGGAAGAAAGGTTTTTTTGTGATTTGTGACCGAAGTAGGAAAAGGTATCTCAGGTAGTCGGCTCTCTCAAAAAACTTTGTTTTTTGCAAGCAAAGCTTTCATTGGGAAACATATATTGTTCATTGTTATAGATAAAAGTTAAGACTCTTTGTAACCTAAGCTTACCTCTTGGAGGCTTCCTATACACCACAGCTAGTGTACTGAAATGTTTGGTATACACTAACACAGCTTGCTGGGGGAAGCTGTAGTTCATTCTAACTCTGCTGAGATGTGCTCCACCAAGGCCTCCTTAGACGTGCCTACATTCCATGGAGTGGGTAGTCTGGGAGGTTTGAGGGACTTGGATTTTGGTCCTCATTCTGATCCTAAGTAACTATGCAATTTAGGGAATTGCAAATTATTTCTGTTCATCTATAAAACAGAAGCAGATAAGAAAAAGGCCTTCTGTACCCTAGACAATTCATTTCCATAGAAACAACTGAGGGAGTTATTCTCAAACATGAATTCAAATCAGAACAGGGAAAATTGATAAAGTCATGGTGATGTGCTCAATACTGAAGTTCTAATGGGGCTAGAAGGAAATTTGCTGAGTGTTTGCAAATATAAATTTTTTTTTTTTTTTTTTTTTTTTTTTTTGGTGGTTCGCGGGCCTCTCACTGTTGTGGCCTCTCCCGTTGCGGAGCACAGGCTCCGGACGCGCAGGCTCAGCGGCCGTGGCTCACGGGCCCAGCCGCTCCGCAGCATGTGGGATCCTCCCGGACCGGGGCATGAACCCGCGTCCCCTGCATCGGCAGGCGGACTCTCAACCACTGCGCCACCAGGGAACCCCATGCAAATATAAATTTTGATGTAATGCAATGCTACCAAATATTGTTATAATGCTTTTTTCTCCTCCTCCTCCTTTTTCTTTTAAATTTCTGAACTGAGGGGAGATTTCATTACACTGACTGTTCAATAAAATTATCAAAAGATAAAATAGTGTCTCCTACCTTTTGTTCAGGAGATGGCTTTGTGGAGAGCCTTTTTCTAATACACAGATTTTAATTTCAAGGAAAATGACAAAGCATTAAACAAAGTGCAGATTTTTTTTAAACCTCAGAATTTTCTTTTTAATTTCAAGGGGTATTTTTGCCTTTACATAAACTTAACTTCAAGAAACTCAAAACTGAACTCCAGCAAGCATAATTAAACCACATTATTTGATTGCAAATGAAAAACATACAGAAACATTAATTTAAAAGTTGTAAACTTTCTAAAATGAACAGTATTTCTAAACATTTGAAAAATAGAAAATTTCATGATCATAGTTTTTTGAAACATTTGAAAATATTTCATATATATTCATATAAAGTACTTGTCCACAAAGTTTTGTTGGAATGTGAAGATTGCATTTAGTTTGGTTTTATTAGGAAAAATAAAATATTTTTGTCAGAATCATTTTGTATTGTTGTTGAGATAGTATACTAATGGAATTCATTTTCACTTGGATTATTAAAAATGAGCTAAGGTAACACAAACTGAAAAAAGAAAAAGAATATATGAAAACTGGCAACTAATTGTCCTTACCTATATAGTACTGAGACTATGAGAATTAAAATGTTGATTCAAAGAGAACTAAATTGTATTAAATGCCTCAGTATCAGGCATGATGCGGGTGCTTTCCACATATATGTATTTGATTTCGTACTCTTAAAACAAAAATGTTAATTTAATTGCATGTTGCCAAATTGAGGGTTTTATGAACATTCTGAAATCTGAACTAAAAATAAAGTCATTAACCACTGACCTAAGAATAAAATTGTAAGTTGGAAAATAAAATGAAACTATTATGTTTATAGAATTAGGAAAAGCTTTCCATTTGGCTGTGTGAGGACAGCTTTGTGATCCTTAATGACATGTACAGATATTCACATAATAAATCTTAAGGTATCTATGTGAGATAAAGTATACATATTAAAATATATACATATGAGACTACCAGTTAAGACTAACACAGTTAGTCTCAATACAGGGATCCAGCATTTTATTCCTCCTAAGACAACATCTTCCTATTTGGGAAAAAGTACTCTGGGTTTCAGATTTGCAACATTTTAGTTTTTCAATGCATATGCCCACCAGAGATTTTTAGAGTTTTTCAAATGTTTCATTGTTTCTCAACATATTTCAGCTCATTAGATCTTTCTCAGACTTTCTCCTGGGAGTATGTGTCAACACCAGTTCATTTTCCAACCCAGGGTACACATGGGTTCTTGTGTTACAAGAACCTTTAACCTGGGCACAATATACCAAGGACAAAGCTTTGTCACAGGTGACGTTGAAGAAATATCTCACGCTAAGATACAGTCGAGTGGAGGACTACGCCAACCTCAGGTTGGATGCTATTAATTTCCTCACCAAGAAGGAGAAATCAACAGAGTTTTCAACAGAAAAAGAGAAACTTAAAAGAATTTCTACAACTTTCAGACACTACTTTTTGAGAGAATACTTTTTCTACAAACTTGTGTTCATAGCTTATATATCTGATATACAATTAAGGTGAAACAGCAATCAAGACAGTAAACATATATTTGACCTGAGGTATCAACCCATGAATCTTCCACGGATTATCAATTTTCAAAAGTTTAGAATGCACTGATGGCGCAGTGGTTGAGAGTCTGCCTGCCAAAGCAGGGGACATGGGTTCGTGCCCTGGTCCGGGAAGATCCCACATGCCGCGGAGCGGCTGGGCCTGTGAGCCATGGCTGCTGCGCCTGCACGTCCGGAGCCTGTGCTCCGCAATGGGAGAGGCCACAACAGTGAGAGGCCCGCATACCGCAAAAAAAAAAAAAAAAAAAAAAGAATGCACTGAATTGCACTCAACACTAAACTATGCCGAAGAGACTATGCCAGCACTTTAGGGCTTTGCAACATCTCAAGTCATCACCGTGAAAATCAATGCAACATCTCAGGTCATCACCGTGAAAATCAATCACAGTTCAACCGAACTGGGGAAATGCTAAAGTCACTTTAATTGAATTCTGAAGAAAATAATCTACTATTATTACCCAGAATAGACTTGAGGTAGATTACAAACAAGCAAACAAAACTAATAACATTTGACATTAGACGAGAATAATCCAGTCAACCTGAAGAGTTTTTGTTTGTTTTTAATGTCATAATTTTTTGGTTAGGATTTTTTTTTGAGAGAAATAAGTTAGTCTAGAAATAAGATAGCTAATTTCTTTTCTCATTAAATCAATGAGAAAAGATTAATGGATTAATCTATCCATAAATGGTAGAGACCACCAAAAATCTTACTCCTGCCATGCACCTGGAGTGAGATAGGAAAATTTTATGTAGGCTTTAATATGAAAAGGTATTTTCCTGTAATATTCCCTGAGTTTTCTAAGACGTTAACTCGCCTTCCTATTCTCAAACTCCTCAATAAGTTACAATTTATAAGCCCTTCATTGGCATGTGTGTCTTACACATTCTAGCCCACCAAGCAGCAGATTTCCAACATGTCTATTTTTTTCTTTAACACTCTACCCTTTAGCTACCTAGTTTAGAAAGAAGGAAGTTGTAGAAGGTGGGAGGCATCAGTGATCTCGCTTCTCAGTTTTAATAATTTGAAACTATGACTCATTAGAGAATGGTGACTGATATTCTGCTTATCAGCACACAGTTGTGTTTACCTATGAATTACTGAGACACTAAGAATAGTAGCCAAAGAAATGAAGAGCCACCTGGCAGAACCAAACATATTGTGACCAGAAGAAAGATTATTCTGAGAGTTATCTAACTCTTTGACTTCTTTCATGCTTAGGGAATATTTCAAGTTTGCAGAAATGAAAAACAGCAGAAGCCTTCTGGAGGAGGATCAAAACTTTGATTTTCAAATTTGATGGCCAAAAATAAAGGCATTTTTATTTGGCCTCATGTCTAAATTATTAGTTAGAACTTTAAAAATGCCAGCTTTCCTAATAGTTGTTCCAAGAATCAGGTATTCCTTCTCCTCTCCAAGTGTCTCAGTGGTTAAAGTTCAGGGTTTCTAGGGACTTTGATCATCAGTCCTGCTAAACAAGGTAATGTCATCATCAAATCCTGGGGCTGAACATTCTACATTCTCTAGTAAGACGTATTTGTCTTCATTGCCATTCAGAGAGAGGACTTCTTTCTGAGTAGTGGATGTCAGATCACTCCAGGTAATGTCAGTGTTTTTAAAAGCATGTAGAAGGAAGATGCCACTGATAATGGTGAAGAACCCACTCAAAGTCCCAATGATATCTCCAGCATTCATGCCATACCATTCTTGGAATAAGATGGCGGAGCAAGTTACTACCATGGAAGTGAAGAACACATAATAAATGGGAGTCACAAGAGATGTATTAAAGGTGTCCAGTGCCTTGTTGAGATAGTTAATCTGTGTTGTCACTGAAAGCACGAGTACAGCCAGCAAAACAAAGACCAGGGGATGCTTATAAATAGGCTTCCATTCCAGTAGTTCCTTAATGGCAATTCCCAGGCCCTTGACAGAAGAAACTGAAAATGCTCCAATCAACGAACAGATTGAAATGTAGACCAATATATTGGTCTGTCCTTTCTTGGGAGCTACAATCAAAATCAGCACCAAGGAGATCACAGTTATGATCACAGCAAAGGAGATAAATCCTGTTAGGAGAAGAAAAGAATTAGACTTCAGAAAATGTTAATAGGATCAAATCTTTGTGAAATCTTGTTAGTCATGAGTTTAGGAGCCTAGGTGTTTTAGAAAGAGACGTGAGACTAAATAAAAAAACAGGAACAACAACAACATTTACTGCATGGCTCTCAATATTTCACAATGGACTTTCACAGACATATCATTTGAACCTCACAGACAACACTATGAGGTACAGCAGGTATTGTCTGATTGACTTTTTATTTTCAGAGGGAGAAAGATGTGAAAGTTTGGGTTGGAGTATAAGTCTTTTCCCTTTTCTATCCCCATCTCTTCCTTTCATTTTGTGGAGGGGAAGCATGGACACAAAAATAAGTTGTGTCACCTTTTCAGAAGACTTGTATTACTCGGTCAAACTGTACTGTACCTCAACCCACAACTAGGCTTCTAGGAAGCCTATTACAATATTATTACCAATTCATTTGATGAGAAGAGAAAGTGGAGCAGAATTTGAGTAAGTGTTTCTTTTGGTTGAATCACAGACCTGGGTCTCTCAATTTCATTTCCATTTCATGCAGAGAAGCTACTTCCTCTTCTTGTGGGGCATGGATAACCATCACAGTTGACCCCAATATACTTAATATGCAGCCTATTTTCCCATGAATGTTCAAGTGCTCATTTAAAAAATAGGAAGACAACAGTGCACTGTTGGAAGAAGAAAAAAAAAATCACTCTTGTTCAGTTACCTTTGGATTCCATGGCAGCTCAGATGTCGCACTGTGGTGCGCACCAGTCTGTATCCCAATCAACTGATTGGAATATGCTATGTGACACTGAAAACCCTGGTTGGCTGGCTTCCTTCCCTCCCTCCCTCCCTCCCTTCCTTTCTGTGTGTGAAGTTTGTTACATATTACTAAATTTGTATCTAGAAAAATACAAGTAATTAATCAAGTCTGCTTAATTGCTTTTATAGTTAAAAAGTTATAATAGGCATTCTATACACCTGTAATCTTCCCATGACCTTCTAAGAGGTCCCACTCAATTCATTTTGAATTTCCCCATTTTCTCCTGTAAAGCCAAACAAAATGGAAGAACTTTTACATCTTACTGGCATGACACATTTAAAACGTGTGCTCATGAAAGCTTCAAAGAAAGATATATACCTAAAGAAGGATTACTCTGCTCAGGGCCAATATTTACCTGGTACACACAAGTACAACCATATGGGTTGTCAAAATATTAAAATATTTCCTTACCGGCTGCTATTGCTCTGATACTTTCACCTATTCACTGCTCCCACTACCTTGTTGCCATGGCCTCAGGAAGTTCTAGGTTGGCACCACCATGGACACAGATTACGCCATCCTGCTGCTCAACCAGTAGGTCCACTGTGGCCCCTTCTCCTGATGCCCTGGCACTCCCACCAGGGCATTATCAGTATCCATTTGCACCCAAGACTATGGTCAATTACCAGGTGCTTTCTCAGAGTCACCCTCATGTGGCCACTGATGAGGACTGCAGCCTCAGCAAAAAGTGCTACTACCGATATCTACCATTCACTAGTAGCCAGTGTTCTAGTGCTTTCTGTATGGACTCACTTACTTCTCACAACAATCCTACAAAGAAGGTGAAAAGAAGTGGGTAGGCTTAGTCATAAGCTTTCTTCTAGAGGTTGGTAATGAATGGAGATAAAAGGAAAAGAAAAAGACAACAAACAAAACAGTTGCTTAGTTACAAAATAAAAGAGTTCATGGGCTCATGGAACACATTCATTTGGAATCATAATAAAGACCAACTCAGAAATATTAGACCCACTTTTCATTGACAGGAAAATGATTCCTGTTTCCAGTACTAAAAGAAACTAAGATATATCCAAACAGAAGTATCCAGCAGACAATGCAAGAGTTTTAGTGAAAGTTGAAATTTAACCCGAACACTATGCTTTTTAAAGTCCTCTGACAACTACACTCATTAGCCACTATGACAAAAGAAAGCATTAAAAGGGCTGCGGCAATTTGTTCAGGTGAGAGGGGAAAAAAATCTGCTTGGCTCCACTGAATCGTCACAAATAAAACACACATTTACTTTGTGTTTTGCGGGAAGACCATCTATTTCCTATTTCTCCTTCTATTTATTGTATAGTCTTCTCACATTATTTTTGTGACTTTCAAAATTATGTTTTGAGGTATGCTTAGTAATCTGTTTCTTGTGGGTTAAGTTTATCATGGTATTAAAATCCCTCAGAAGCCAAGTTCCTTACTGTTCACGTACCTTATGAGAACACTCAGAGCGCCCAGTGGGGTGACCAAGGTGGCAGGTGCAAAAGCATAAGCTGCAAAATTCGCAGCCTCGCCTGCTCCCACTGGAAAGCAAGCAGCAGTATTAATACAAAAGATAGGCTTATTTATCCTATGAGAAAAACAACTGACACATGCAAAGCAGTAGTCTTTTACCCCAAAGACACTCATATATCTAATGAAAAGGAATAATTTAACTTCTTTTAGGGAAGGTTTGGTATTAAAAGGATAAACTGCAATTACCTGGTGATACAAACTCAATTAATGCAAAAAGTGGCGACAGAGGAATATCTATTTTAAATGACCTTCAATAAACCTTTTAGTTACTTTAGAACCAGAAACATATTTGGTCACTCTGATGAAATCTACAAGAGGTAGCTTTGGAGTAAATAAGTAAGAATGATTGTTTGCTCAAGAATACCTACTGCTATGCAAATTAACAATAAAGCAGTTTGTAAAATTAGAATGCTTTCTAGAGATGTACAGTCTAGGCAGGGGATAGGCAGAGATGCCTACCACGGGCCTGTGTAGTCAGGCACCTCTGGATTGCAGATGATCTACAAGTAAGTAACAGTATCTCAGTAGCTCAAGGATATCCAAGCAGCTCTTTGAAAGTCCTAACAACATGCTCCTGGAATCCTTATCTGAGGAACTCCAGGCTTCCATAAGATAGTGTGATGCAATTAACTTCTAGAGTGAGGGAAAATCTTTCTAAGAGTTGGGCCCTTGAATTGGGGCCAAATTATTCTCATGGGTCACAACTGAATGCTTGCCCACAGAATGCAGTATTTCACGCTGTAAACTGTGCCAAGCAGACACATTGTAGAGAGAGATCCTGGAACAGATAAAAGACACCAGCACCCATTTTCTTTTTCCCTCTGGCTGCTATCCACTCCACCCCCCAAGCCCGACCCCAGCCCCAGCCAAATCTACAGGAATAATCAGCTTTAAAATATCATAAAACAAATAGAAATGTACAGAATGGTAGGAGACTGCTCTCTTAAGAGCAACAGTGGTAGTTTTCTCCAAATAGTAAGTAATGAAATAAAATTCATATTTTATGGCAAGATGAGAAAAATTTATTAATAATTTTTTTTTTGGCCCATTTGGGCCTCCTCCCTCCCCTTTAGTGTGTGTTGTGCGTCTGCATTAACCAGACCTCCTTAGGAGATAACCTTCCTTCTTAATCTCATAAGGGCCCACTACTCTCTTTGTAAGTGCAGCTCTGGATTGTGTAAACTGTCCATTAGATGGCATTTAATGCCCCCTGTCTCAAGAACTTATAACTGTGCTTTGATCTCTAACAGGCAGAGCAGTTCTGTTTCTGAGAGGCTGTTCCCGGGTTATAATCCTCAGTTCGGTGTGAATAAAATTTTCCATTTTTTTCTTAGATCGACTGATTATTTTTTTTCATCGACATGTTTTCTTGAATACTTCATTATTTATATTTTTATCATTATAGACAGCTTTCCAGGAAAATACTGATTTCATAATTAAAGTACTGTATGTTTGTCACTAGATAAAATCTCTGATGTTGAAGACTTGTGCTTTTCACTCTTTAATACTGGCAGAAACTTTGTGCATGGTGAGACTAAAATTACAAACATAGCCATATAGTATTCTCCTTCTACTTTCATTCTATTTTGTGGGTAGAGGGTGGAGAGATACGACAGACAGAGAGAGAGAGAAAAGGAGAAAGAATCATCCAAATATTTATTTGGAATCTTCCCCGCACAGTCTCTGACAACATTTACTCAAATGAAGTAAGAAAACAGATGTGAAAACACCTTAAAAGCTGAAAAAGCTATGCAAATTTAAATTATTTTTATTCACCATCCTCTAAGCAGATAGGGTATGGGATCCCCGGAGAAAAGAACCAGATATAGCTTTTTGACATAAGAGAAGCCATTTTAGGACTAAGCCTTTTTTTGATCTAAGCCTGGCCACAATGCTTGCCCTCGAACAGGTCTCAGTAATTAATGATCTTAAGGGAACAAAAGAACAAACTGTTATCAGGCAAGAGAAGTAACAACAGCAAAGATGATAAATCAGTTGTAAAGACTCCCAGTTCTGTTTCAATGGTAAAGATTAGCCTGAAGTACTTCCTTGAGCTATTTTGCAGAATTTAAGTCCCCTCAACCACCAGATCAACTTGAACCCAAGGGATGATGATGTTGACCTTTTCTTTTTTTCTTAATTGAACCATGGTGCTTCCCCAGCATATATAACACTTATTTTTTAGAAGTTGTTTTTTTAAGGTATTATAATTATTATTGAATTTTTTAAAATTTATTTTTGGCTGTGTGGGGTCGTCGTTGCCGTGTGTGGGCTTTCTCTAATTGCGGTGAGCGGGTGCTACTCTTCGTTGCAGTGCACGGGCTTCTTGGTGGCTTCTCTTGTTGCGGAGCATGGGCTCTTGGTGCGCAGGCTTCAGTAGTTGCAGCACGTGGGCTCAGTAGTTGTGGCACGCGGGCCCTAGAGCACACAGGCTTCAGTAGATGCAGCGTGTGGGCTCAGTAGTTGGCGGTGTGTGGGCTCTAGGGCACGCGGGCTTCAGTAGTTGTGGCTTGCAGGCTCTAGAGTGCAGGTTCAGTAGTTGTGGCGCATGAGCTTAGTTACTCCGTGGCATGTGGGTTCTTCCTGGACCAGGGCTCGAACCCATGTCCCCTGCATTGGCCGGCGGATTCTTAACCACTGCACCACCAGGGAGGTCCCGATGTTGACCTTTTCTGACCCTTGTGACTTCCATCAGTTAATGCTTGGATTTTGTCAACCTCTGCCCCAATTCTATGCTGAATTCTCCTCTGCTCAAGCCCCTTCATGAATATGCATGTACTTTTAGCTTAAAACTTTCCTAATTTTGCTGTTTGGGAAGACACTGCTTTGGGAAAGATCCCCAGTGTTCCCCTTACTTGCTGCAAGTAATAAATCCTTCCTTCTCCCAATCTCTGACTTGGTTGTGTCTTTTGACACCCATCAAGAGATGAACCCAGTTTTCAGGTAACAAGACTTTTAGATACCACCATTTATTAAAGAAAAGTTATCCAATTCTTTCTTGTAACAAGATCTCAAAAATACTGAAATGTCTTACTTAGTACAAGAAAATCAATGGAAGTTTTAAGGCTTTTGGCTGCAGAGATGGCTGGAAGTAGTGTGAAACTACAATTTATGAGGTCCTTTCCCTGGAAGTTTTAGGCTTGGGATTTGAGAAAGTTCAGAGGAGTTAGGAGGGAGATATAAATCTGCAAAAGTGCCTGAGGGTGACACACTGTCTTCTTACTGGACATCATATTAGCGTTTAGAAAGTGTTTTCACCTCATAAAGGGTCTCATTTAATCCTCAGGCCAAGTCTAGGCGGAAGGAGAGTGCTGGCAACCTTCATCTTCTCTCCATTTGTTCAGAGCTAAGCAGTCCAATGGGATTTTTATTTATCCATATTTTGGTCCTGGCCAGGAAAGTGTACCTACTCTATGCAGCGAGAACAGTCGCATATTGAATTAGGATCTGGGAAAATGTGGGAGGGAAGCATTTTCCTCAATTGTTATGGGGAATAAAATACAAGAGAAGGAGAAGTTTGTGATAAAATATAAGATTTCAGACAATAACTTTTTTACTTGCATTCCAAAACAGTATTGAGAATGTGGAGGTGGGAGGAAGAAAGAGTAAAACTTAACTCTAAATACATGTGATTTATTTTATATGTAAGACATTATGCCCACACAAAAATTTCTAGACTTAAGTGACATCCTTACCACTTAGATAAATTAATCAATTTGAACAATTGCACATACTTTATCATTTTACAAGCAAACACTATTCTCGGCATTAAGGACTTACTTGAGAGTAATCCTGCCCACCAGAGCCATTCCTTAAGGTAAGAATATCCACCTTGTCCTAGGAAAATGATACAAACAGAAATTAAGTTCTAAAGTGGAGGAAGAGGGTTTGAGGAATTAACTTCTACAAAACGTACCGGAGTATGGTTGGAAAACACAAGGCTTAAGGCCTAGTCATTATATCTCATCTTTAGCTTATTTACTTGGTCATTTCCAGTAAATCTTCCATTTAGAAATCTTCTAAAGCTTTCTTTATATTGCCTTTGATTTCTACACAAAGTCAGTTTTTTCATTTGCAGGAAAATTTTATTTAGTCATCAGGTTTACTACTGTCTACTGAAAAGAAATGCACAACCTGAAAGTTGAGAATTATGCTTTATTCGGTGGACTTGCTGAGGACTTAAGCCCAGGAGGCAGCCTCTCAGACAGCTCTGAGTGACTGCCCTGAATAAGTAAGGGAGGAGCCAGGATATATAGGAGTTTTTGCAAAAACAACAAACAAACAAAACAGGTAGTTGGAACATCGAAAGATTACCATTAATTAAAGAAAATGAATTTAGCACTTTTCTCTGTATGGGAAGATGCAAGAGTCTGGGCTCATTGAAATCATTCCTTTGATATGCACCTTAACTATCTAGGGCCAGTATCCTGTTTTCTCCATCCTGAATGCCCTCAGGGTGCACTGTCTGCTGGTGGCTGCAGTGGCTAATGGCTTGATGCTGGCAACACCCTTTGTTTACTGATATGGCAGGTTATATTCTTTGTCCACACTGTATTTATGCCATTCAGATGTGGACGTAGAGTATTATAAGCCCTAAATACCTTGTTTCAGCCACAGTTAAAAAATTAAAGACAGAAAACCATAAATCATAAATTAGCTTGGTACCTAAGGCAGACCTTAAAGGGATGAAGATGGTTGACATAAGAGCTTTTGAGATTTTGGGTAGTCAATGAGAGAATAGCCAGCATTAGCCAGCTGGATTCTACTTATTCTCTACCTTGGCACATGAAATTGAATTTGTCTAGTCTACTGAAAAGGACAAAAACCTTTCCTAAGATATTTAGAGAGTTATCTTCCCACTCTGTAATTTGTGAGCTTAAGTCATTGTTATGATTGTTTTAGAAATTGCAATTTTCTCACCAATTTTAATATACTTAATGTTGTGAACTTGACCTATCTGATTTTGTTATAGTTAAACTAAAAAGGATATATTAGCTGTGAGGATTATGTTGCAAAGCAGTTAACCATGTTAATTTATGATTTTCTCCTTACAAAATTTGCAAATAACCAAATTGGAAAATTAAAATATGACTTCATATGCTGTTTTTAAAAAACTTAATATCACAAATACTTTCTCAGCCCTTAATGATTGAATAGTCTAAAATCTGGTCTATTATATATTATTATGATTAATTTAACCTGTATGAGACCATATATATATATAAATATATATATGTATGTATATATATGTGTTTGTTCTATGTCTGTGAGTCTGTTTCTCTTTTGTATATATATTCATTTGTATTATTTTGTAGATTCCACATCTAAGTGATTTCATATATTTGTCTTTGTCTGACTTACTTCACTTAGTGTAATATTCTCTAGGTTCATCCATGTTGCTGTAAATGGTAAGATTTCATTTATTTATTTATTTATTTATTTTTGTGGTATGCGGGCCTCTCACTGTTGTGGCCTCTCCCGTTGTAGAGCACAGGCTCCGGACGCGCAGGCTCAGAGGCCGTGGCTCACGGGCCCAGCCGCTCTGCGGCATGTGGGATCTTCCCAGACCGGGGCACGAACCCGTGTCCCCTGCATCGGCAGGCAGACTCTCAACCACTGCGCCACCAGGGAAGCCCAGATTTCATTTATTTTTATGGCTGAGTAATATTCCATTGTATTTATATACCCCATCTTTTTAAGCCAATCATCTGTTGATGGGCACTTGGGTTGTTTTCGTGTCTTGGCTATTGTCAATAGCACTGCTTTGAACATTGGGGTGCATGTATCTTTTCAAATTAGAGTTTTCATCTTTTTTGAAAATATGCCCAGGAGTGGGATTGCTGGATCATATAGTAGCTCTGTTTTTATTTAAGGAAACTCTATACTGTTTTCCACAGTGGCTGTACCAATTTACATTCCCACCAGCAGTGGAGGAGGTTTCCCTTTTCTCCACACCCTCTCCAGCATTTATTATTTGTAGACTTTTTTTGATGATAGCCATTCTGACCAGTGTGAGATGATACCTCATTGTAGTTTTGCTTTGCATTTCTCTGATAATTAGCAATGCTGAGCATCTTTTCATGTGCATATTGGCCATCTGTATGTCTTCTTTTAAGAAATGTCTATTTAGATCTTCTGTCCATTTTTTGATTGGGTTTTTTGATATTGAGTTGTACTAGCTATTTGTATATTTTGGATATTAACCCCTCATTGGTTACATCGTTTGCAAATATTTTCTCCCATTACATAGGTTGTATTTTTAGTTTTTTGGTGGTTTCCTTTGCTGTGCAAAAGCTTTCAGTTTGATTAGGTCCTGTTTGTTTATTTTTGCTTTTATTTCTTTTGCTTTGGGAGACTGATCTAAAAATATTGCCACAATTTATGTCCAAGCATGTTTTGTCTATGTTCTCTTCTAGGAGTTTTATGGTGTCACATCTTATATTTAGCTCTTTCAACCATTTTGAGTTTATTTTTGTATATGGTGTGAGGAAATATTCTAATTTCATTGATTTATGTGTAGCTGTCCAGCTTTCCCAATGCCACTTGTTGAGGAAACTGTCCTTTCTCCATTGTATATTCTTGCTTCCTCTGTTGTAGATTAATTGACCGTAGGTGTGTGGGTTTACTTCTGGACTCTCTGTTCTGTTCCACTGATCTATATGTCTGTTTTTGTGCCAATACAACACTGTTTTGATTATAGTACTGTAGCTTCGTTCACTTCTTAAAACAAATTCCTAGAGGTAGAATTATTAGATTTTAAGATACTAACATTTTTAAGCTTTCCCAAATTGCTCTCAGGAAAGTTTGTACCCATTTATATTGCTTCCACCAATGTTTGAGAGGGCTATTTATTTCCCAAATTCCCTTACCAACATAGGGCATTATTTTTTAAAGAAAAACCAAATATTGTTAAAATAGTAGGTAAAACCCAGGAGTTCAATGTTATATAGTTGGTATATCTTTGGGTACTAGTGAAGTAACATTTACTTAGGTATGCTTATTGGCCACTTACAATTCTTATTCTGTGAGTTCCTTGTTTATGTGTTTTGCCTTTTTTCTGTTAGGTACCTATCTTTTTCTTATCAACTATAGTCACTCTTTGTATATTGTGACTTAACTACCCTTTGTCATATAGTTTGAAAATTTTCCCCACATGTCATTTCCTTTTTAGTTTCAGTTAAAGGTGTTTCCATGTAGGATTTTTTTTGGGGGGAGGGTCAATCCAGATAGTCTTTTCCTTTATATAGAATTGTGTCTTCCTTTATCTTTACGCTTAGGAAGACTTTCTTTTAGGTTGTTTTAAAAAAATTATTTCATTTTAAATTTAACTCTAAACTATGAGGAATCTATTCTACCAAATGGTATAAAGTAAAGCTCTCACATTTTTCTCCTCTAGTTTTTGCCAGTTGTCTCAGTACTTTTGATTGAATAATTAATCCTTTCTCCAGTGGATTGAAATGCCACTTTTAAAAATTGTATATTAAATTGCTGTATGTACTTATATAAGTTTTCAATTATCTTTTATTATTTTGTCTATCTTTGTTAATGCCAAACTGTTTTAATCAATGTCCCCTCAATAGTACTCTTTTATAAACTTGTTTGCACAATTCATAGCCGTTTATTTTCCCCTATGAACCTTAGAAAGATATTTAACTCTTTTAGGACATTATTCTTGATAAGAATGAATAGAAAATTCATGGTTAATGAAGGATAGCCAAGCGGAGCTACACAGCTTCTGAAATGTCACTACAAATAGTAACCTAACTCTACTGTAATCCGTTTACTGATTTGACAATACTTATTGGGTGCCAACCGTTATGCTAGGGTACATTACTGCTCTTGTGAATCTACTATCAATAAACAAGCCTGTTGACAACAAATAAACAATTAATGTACAATGACATATTATTCCAAGTACAATGAAGGAAACCCTTGGTGCAGTGATAGAGAATAGCAGGGGTAGAGGTGAGTGAAACCTCCCCAGAGAGGATGGTCGAGGAAGGCCTTTCTGCAGGGGTGATAGTTTAGCTGAAGTCTGAAGGATGAGTCAGCCAAATGACAGGCAGAAGAGAGCTGCAGACAAAAGAAAAGACCTCAAGGTGGGAGAGAACTCGGTACATTCCAGAAGCCAGAGAAAAGCACACGATAGTGAAGGAGGCTGAAGATGAAGCTGGAGAGGTAGCACAGGCCATTTTAGGCAGCAGGTGAGGTAAGAGACTGTGCGAGGATGTTTGGATTTTACTCTGAGTGCAAAGAAAAGCCACTGATGTGTTTTAATCAGGGGAGTCGCCTGATCTGACTAAATCCTGGAATCTCAGACTAAGGCTATGAAAGAAGATCTCATCCCACACCCCAAACCTCTTGCATTTTAGTCTCACCCTAAAGGAGACACAACTGGCTCAATCCTGGAAACTGCTGAGAACAGTTGCTAAGAACAGGAATAGGGGCCAAGACAGAGACAGTGAAATGTTATTCCTGTAGCACCGTGGTCTTACAGTAGGATGATTTCTGCAGTTAGAAACTTGAATTCGTTAGTTGCGTCCATTTCTTACCAGCTCTAGTAACACCCTTGTTGGCCAGTTGTAAGAGGCCCTTTTTTTTCAAGATGAAACTGGAGCCAATAAAAACACTGGAACTTATTGCCAGTACCAGGCCTACATAAAGACTGTATTTGTTCTCTGCATTTGCAGAAATGCTCCAGTTGGTTATGCTGGAATTCAGGTCCCTGTAGAGGACAGGAGAAGCCAGCAGCTCTGACACACGTGTGATCTCACACCAAGCCTGGGAGGCATTCGGACAGATCAGAGACAGCACGTAGCCTGGAAAAGGGAAAGAGGGAAATGTCAACCGACGAAAGGGAGACACACTAATCTTTGCTTTCTTTCTCCAAGAAAGAGAAACTTGAGTGGGCGGTACTGACACACTGTTTTTTTTTACTGCCCGATGGGCGGTCTCCAGCACATGGTCCACGGGCTCACAGACAGGTTCAGCTGGGCTCACACAGGTTCTTCAAAATGTCTGCAAAGTTGTTGAGTTGTTATCATGCAAACATGCGAGACTTCACATGAAAGTCTGTATTCCTCTCATAAAATGGAAGATCTAGCAGTACTCGGTTCTCTGCTCCAGCCAGCAGCAGCCTGCTGGAGCAGCATGGAGCTGTTCAGACCCAGCTTGGGCTCAGCGGTTCATCACAGCCCTACAACATCCACTTCTCTCCTTCACGCCATCAGTGTGTCTCCGGGAAAGCAGCAGCATATGTGGCGACTGAAGATGGGAAAGGGCAGAGCAACCCTGTGGGTCTAGAAATCACCATGTTACAGGAAACTGAGCTATCCCACTTGGTGAGGAACGAATTGTGCATTTCAGAAAACATGTTTAAAAGCGGGTTTAGTTTTCTGGACCACTTTCCTAAAAAGAATAATTTTGTAGGTCTACTAACTCACTTCCTCCTTAAAAAAAAACAGAATCTAATAGACAAATGAATTAAATATGAGGAGGGTTTTTTTTTCCTGAATAGGATTCAAATAAGCATGTAAATCCACTGAACCAGACCCATTATTATAAGTGCCTTTCTTTTTTTTTTTTTTTTTGAGGCTAAATACTAAAACACAGAATGAAAACATTTTACACTAAGAACTTTTAATAATCTATTCTCCACTCAAAAAGCTGCAAACAAGGTGACACCGTGACTAGGTTTTCTGAACATCTTCTCAACTTTTTTTTTCCATTTAAAAGGCATGTTTCCCTAACATGACTTACCTTAAACAAAAATGGGCAAAGAAAAATTAATCAACTACAATTTTAGAATTAAGTGAAAAAAGAAAATCAGTTTTACATCTCAAAAATCTTAAGAGGGCACATGAACAACTAAATGATGTCTTAGAAACAAAACTTTAAAAACAGGATCTATGCCTCCTGGGCAAAGCATTATGAAGTTATGTGAATTTTACCACATACACAGTTGAGAAACAACCGTAAAGTTCAGGTCTAGCAAAAGGTAAAATAATTGAATTCAATCTTTTCGTGATTATTATTTCATTTATCTCTGTAATTTGAAAATGAACCAACTTTGATCCTGTGATACAACATAAATTCTGGGACAAAACTTCTAAATATTCCAAAGAGAATTATATTACTTCAGGGATATTCTATGGTAACTGAGGAGTTGTTCAGGCTGGTTGTTTTAGTAAGAATTGCTGCAAATTGTCACATAAGCTAGCATCTAGCAATCTGTCCCAGGCACTGTTCATCTCATCCAACCTCTAAGAGTGCAAAGTAATTTTTGGTAGTAAGAATTTCGATTACATGAATTCTTGGGAAGACATCTGACTTGACTGTCCAGTAAATTCCATGGCTGCATTAGTGTCACTTACTATGTAGTTAACATAACCATTCCAAAACTTTATCTCTGGAAACAGTGTGGGTGGACCTCATTCCAATCAAACAATATTCTTTCTGAGCTGTTGACACAGCAAAATGTTTCCAGCATTTTAGGGGGTGTGGAGGCAGAAGGTGATAAGGGAGTGCCTTTTGTAAGTTCTCATTGTAAGCGGACATTAATGTTGCAAGGTTTTTTTTTTTTAACTTTTAAAAAGTTTAAAAATTTTTTAAACTTAAAATTTTTTTTAACTTAAAAATTTTTTTAATTATTTTTTTTGGCTGCGTTGGGTCTTTGTAGCTGCACACAGGCTTTCTCTAGTTGCGGCGAGCGGGGGCTACTCTTAATTGTGGTGCGCGGGCTTCTCATTGCGGTGGCTTCATTTGTTGTGGAGCACGGGCTCTAGGCGCACAGACTTCAGTAGTTGTGGTGCTCAGGCTCAGAAGTTGTGGCTCGTGGGCTCTAGAGCTCAGGCTCAGTAGTTGTGGTACATGGGCTTAGTTGCTCCACGGCATGTGGGATCTTCCTGGACCAGGGATCGAACCTGTGTCCCCTGCATTGGCAGGTGGATTCTTAACCACTGAACCCCCAGGGAAGTCCCAATGCTGCAAGTTTTATGGCAGGAAAAAGTAATAAAAATCTTGTCTAGTTACTGACCTTAGACCTTAAATTGTTTTATGTTTGGGGAGCATATTAAGGAGGGAGCCCACAGCAGGTATGACTGAAGGAGGGAGTGACTGGCGGGTTGGTGGGTGTGGAGTGGTGCTGGGCAGGAGGGGAGAGATGGGTGAAGTAGAATGTGTGGGCAGGGACTTTGGAAGGTTTCAGAGGAATTAGAGATATCTCAAAATCAGAGGTGGCTTCTTATGATTCTAGTAAGCAAAGTAATTCTCCAGAGTTTAATCCAAACCTTATTCAACACAGAAAATTTATTACATTACTCATTTTTCATTTTATGATTATTATTTTTTTTTTGGCCACATTGCCCGGGCTTGTGGGATCTTAGTTCCCTGACCAGGGATTGAACCCGAGCCCTCGTCACTGAAAGCCCGGAGTCCTAATCACTAGACCACCAGGGAATTCCCCTTTATTTTTCATTTTAATAGACACTGTCAATAGCCCTCTCAAGTGTCTGTACCAATTTACACTCCTGTCAGCAAACAGCATGATGTTGTAACTTCTTTGATGTTATTATATATTGTTCTAAATATTGAATAATTAAGATTTAGGAAATATATGTCAGTTATAAAGAAAAAAATAATTCAATACACACCAATGTATCAACCACCCAATTTAAAAAAACAACTTGGGAATTCCCTTGTGGTCCCGTGGTTAGGGCTCAGCGCTTTCACTGATGGTGGAACTAAGATTCCACAAGCCGTGTGGTTTCAACTATCTTGATTTTCTGTCTAATATTCCTTTTCTTTAAAAAAATGATTTCCCCTATAAAATTATATCTTTAAATAATAAAGTGTTTCGTTTGCCTCTTTTTGCACCTTCTAAAAATGTAATCATATAGTATGTATTTTTTGGTGACTTGCTTGTTTTTGAGATTTATCAATCTTGATGTTCTGGCTGTAAGGTTTGGTTTTTTCCCCACAGTTCTATAGAATTCTACTGCCTGACTATCTCACCATTAATTTTTCTATTTTATAGTTGGTGGACATTGGATAATTTGCAGTGTTTTTGCTTTTACAAACAGTGATGCTAATTTTCTCAATTATGTTAAACCAAATGAAATTGATGATATTTGACAATTTTTGACCCTACATAAATAGCAGTTTCATATGATTCAACTTAATATGTATCTTCTATGTACAGGTGTGAATGTTTCCTTACAGACACACACAACTTAAAAATTTTAAAACAAAGTTAAATTTTCTATAGGATTATATGCCTTTTCCCACCTTTAGCTCCATTGCAAATTATCTATAATCTTGGGCAAGTTGAGTCATCACTCTTGGTTTCAGTTTCTTCATCTCTAAAATGAAGGAGTTGGACTTGATGATTCTAAAGACCCCTTCCTTAATTTTGTGGTTTCATCATAAGCTATCTTGGTTCCCAGAGTAATTTACTTATAATCCTGGTAGCTCATAAATACTGCTGATGGACCAGCTCTAAATTCATAGGCACTTGTAGCTGGAAGACATTTTAAAGAAACTGATGCCAAGATATTAAGTGACTTGCCAAAGTCATGTAACTGCCCAAACAAGGCCAGGTAATGCAATTCCCAGGCTACTATTCTTTCTATTTCAGAAAAGTAAAAACATAAAGTACAAATAAAGTCAGTTAAAATTTATTATTGTTTATACAAAGATGAAATGCTTTAATTTTTTTCAAGTCCTGTTTGACTATAGAGAATAATAATATATATTGTCCAATTATTACATGGAATAGGGTATCTTGGTTTCTGAGAAATCAGTGACTGCATAAAACTACATTTTTAATCATTGCAAGATTATTTCCAATTTGAGAAAATCATTGTCTCACCATCCATTCTACTGGGTTAGTTTGGATTATTATTCAGCAATTAGTCACTTCCTTAACCCTCCCGACGAGGGCAGAGTATCTTCCCTTGATGTCAACTGGGAGTGAATTGGTGGCCAATGGGACATCAGCAGAGGTGATATAAGGAGAGGGTTCAAATGTACTTAACGTGGTTGGGTCTACCACCTTGTATTATGGTTGGCTTTACTCTCTTGCACCTCTGTACTTTTCAGGAATAGAGCTTCCCTGAGCAGCTGCTGCCCCTTCAGCTTGATCCCAGAATGAAAACATATGGAGCAGACCTAAGCTCATCCCACATAAAGGAGCCAAACCCAGGTGGGTATGTAGCCTGATGCAGAGACACCCAGGTGTACCCGGTCTAGATTAGTCAACCATCAGTTGGCCTACAGACACATAAGCAAGAATATATGATTGTTGCTTTCAGCCTTTGGGTTTTGTGTTGTGTGTTATACAGCAATAGGTGACTGATACACCTGCCTATTTATATTAGCAAAGGAAAGAGTGAATGACATCTCTCATGTCTCCTACAATTTGTTCTCCAAATATCAGCCAGTGTGAATCAGTTACATCACTCCCCTGCTTAATTTCCCATGATTTTTCATGGCAGTTATAACAGTCTAAATTCCTAATCCCAGACTTTAAAAAAGCTTTACATGCTCTAAAGCTTGCTCACCTCTGACATTACATTGCATTACTCTTTCTCTCTTTCTCATTCTCTGAAAAAACACTGGTCATCTTTTCATTCTTTGATTCAATATATATTTATTGAGTATCTATTATCTGTCAGGCATTTTCTAGAAGCTGGGGTTACAACAGTGAGTAAAATCAAATTCCTGCTCTATTACATTCATTCTAATGGGGGGAAATAAACAAGTGAACTAATAACTACAGAATATGTTGAGTGCCATGGAAAGCAGTAAAAGCAGCATAAAGGAGTTTTTTTTTTTTTTTTTTTTTTTTTAAACAGCATTGAATGGAAAAACCTCTCTGCTAAGGGTAAATGCAAACACAGACTTGGGAATTTGCTTGAGGGGGTGGGAGGAACTGCACCAGCCAGGCTGGCTGGTGAGAGAAGGGAGATGGTATGAGATGAGGTCAGAGTAGCAGGGGACAAGCTCAGGTGAAATGAGCTTTTAGATAAGTAGGTCCAATCTTGTCATTTCTCCTTGCAAAATTCTGTAATGGCTTCCCTTTTCATTCAGAAAAAATCCCAAATCCCCACCACAGTCTACAAGGGCCTACAGAATCCTGGCCTCCAGCGTTCTCTGTAACCTCATTCCCTAATTTTTTCCCCTCTTCCTTTCATAGGCTAAATTCCTTCTCACCTTAAAGCTTTTAAGTAGCCTTTACTTGTTAGGTAGTGCTAGTAGTGGCTGGCATGCCTAACTCCTTCTCTTCACTGAGCTCTCACTTCCTTAGAAAGGCCTTCTCTGCCTTTCCAATCTAAAGGAATTTCTCACTTTCCATCATACAATTTAATACTGCCAACCAAACAGACTTCCTCTTACAGCTTAATTATGGCTTTGTAACAACATCGTATATCCATATATCGATTTTATTTATTCATCCAACAAATCAGTTGTTGAACACCTACCATGCAAGGCACCATGTTAGGTATACATTCATGCAACACTTAACAAATTCTTATTGAGCACTTCCTGTGTGTCAGGGTCTTGTTCTAAGAACTGGTGAGACAGTGATCAACAAGACAGGTAAGCAGGTCTCTGTTCTCATGGAAACTGACAATTTTAGTGAGAAAACGAACAGAAAAACAGGAATAAGGGGAGTAGAATAGGAATGAGAAATAATTTAGAGCAAATTTGGAGCAGATAAGAATGAGAAATAAGTTTGAGTAAATTTGGAAATCAAGCAGATATATCTACATATGAACTCTGATAGGGCTGGGCAGGAAGCACATTATTTCAAGTAACCCAAATAAATTTGAGCAGATACTGTTGATTTTTCTAAAAGTTAAAAATTTGTATCTCTAAACAAGATTGTCCCACTATCAGTGTGTTTGGAGGTCAAATACTCTATGAGGACTGTTGACCATCAGATTTCCTACATAAACTGCTGCAAGTAATAACATATTGCTTTCTGAACAACCTTTAGTGAAGAATTTTTAATACCTTAAAGCACTTGAATTTCAGCACTTAGGAAATCTACAGAAGGCTGAAAAAACAACTTCTGCTTTAAATCTTCTTGTAAAAATCTGGAGAAAATCTTTTTTAGTGTAACATAAAAGAAGCTATATTTTACATAGAAAATGCAGCTTGTCCTGCTGATAAAAGTTAATGTTCATTTGGTGGAATTTTGAGAAATGTTTATAATATGGATTTTTTTTTTAAAGAGTAAAATCTCAGAATCATTAATGTATACCACTGCATCCAAGAGGCCAGAGAATGGGGATGGACACCTACAGAAAAAAACAAAGGCTCAAATAATTTTGTGCTTGGTTGGATTGCTAATTATGAAAACCAATTATCTGGGCCTCTAGACCCAGACTGTCTAGGACCAGATTGTCTTGCAAATCCCTCTATTCTAGAACTTAGGCCAATGTCTGGCACATGGGACTCTTGTCATTTGAATAAATGAACAGATGAAAAATGGAGCCTTTACTCCATGTCGGGCTCTGAAGTGTGTGCTTCATGTGTAATCCCATCTGCATCTATTCCTCAAACTCTAAACTGTAGGAATTATTCCCAATTTACAGCTGAAGAAAGACTTAAGGAGGCTGTCATAGCTGATAAGAGTGTCTGGTGCCAAAGCCTAATCTCTTCCCACTACTGATAAGAAGGATTCTGATTTCCCTCAAGTCTTTCCCAATAGCATCCCACCTAATTAATTACCACAGTTAATTAACCCCAGGTATTAAGCATGGAGCTTGAATATTTCTTGTTGGAACTTAATGCATGAGCAAAGCAGGAAAATCATCCCTAAATTCAAACAAGCGGATGTAATTCACACATCCTCCTTACTTACAGATCCTTGGGTAAACAAGGGTGGACGTGTTAGTAACAGTCTGACTTACTAGTTTAGGAATTCTTTTTTTTTTTTTTGCGGTACGCGGGCCTCTCACTGCTGTGGCCTCTCCCATTGCGGAGCACAGGCTCCGGACGCGCAGGCTCAGCGGCCATGGCTCACGGGCCCAGCCGCTCCGCGGCATGTGGGATCTTCCCAGACCAGGGCACGAACCCGTGTCCCCTGCATCGGCAGGCGGACTCTCAACCACTGCGCCACCAGGGAAGCCCTAGGAATTCTTTAGACAAAGAATGACTGACTGTCTAGGAAATAATTCTAGATCCAGCTGCCTTAGTAACCGCTTCCAAAACCTCAACTTCTGAATAGTTTGTGAATTGTTCAGGCATTTTTCTCTTTCTTTGTGTCCCTTCTTTCTCTTGGTGGCACAGTTTTGACTGGTTCACTGCCTTTTCCCACCTTAAAACAACAACAACTCTCTGCATCAAGGAATAAGCTGGGAGAGCCAAGAGAAGAGAAAACCGGGGAAGTTGCCAATTTTGGAAAGATAGTTCTTGCCACGCCTCTCTCTGCCCGCTCCCTCTTTACATCCTTACCGGGTAAAATAGAAATCTGCTTTTCTCTGGACTCTGTAAAAATTGAAAGCTGTCATTTCATATGATACACACTGCCCACCCGCGCCCACTCTCCGCCGCCTCAGCCGTGCCCCTACTTTTACCCGGACTCACGCGCGCCTTTGGTATTGAGACTGTAGAAAGCCTGCGAGTGTTGTAAACACCTGGCACAGGGCAAGGGGTGGCGCCCTAAGAGTTTACAGGACGCAGGTGGCGGCTTAAACCGCAGACTAGAAAGCAGTGAGAAACCTACAAATGAGTGCACCCAGTTCCCGGTCTCTTCCTCTGTCCTGCTCTCGCCTTAAGCAGCCAAGAAGTGACTTCACAGCGAGTCAGACGCGAGGCTACTGGGGTTGGAGGCGTTTTCATCAAAAAGGAAGAGGAGAGAGGTGGGCAGCCCAGGTTTGTCCAGAGCCCTCCCCCGGGGGGTGGTCCAGGGCTCCTGACCCTGCACCGTGTTTGACCCTCGCCAAGCCAGCGCTGGACGCAAGACTGGACTCCCGTCCGGTCCGCGGGCATGCCCTCTGCCCACTGGGTGACGTCGACCACGGACTCTGGAAGTGAGTCCGAGTCAGTAGAAGCGTCTTTTTCAGATGAGACTTGAGAGTCTTCCTACAGCACCCTGATTACCCAGTCACGACACTCAGCTCTCCGTAATTTACATGGATCTGTCTTCCGGACTAGGGTGGGAGCCACGTATGTCTTGTTCGACTCAGGCATCCCCACAGAGTCTGGCATATTGTAGGCACCGATAAATACTTGTTAACCGGCTGACTGGCGGAATGACTGAATGAATAAATGCATGAATGAGCGCGTGAAGAGTCGGCGTATCCCTTTCTGGTCTCCACAAGTACCCGGGACCGCCCGCCGTTCTCATCGCCACCTGAACGCCAGATCCTCCGGCTCTGGGCAGACACTCACTCACCTTCTCGGCAGGGCTCTCCGGGTGGCAGCCTCACCTGTCCCCCCATGGCCCCCGACGAGGCTTCCCGGGCACAGAAGGTCGCTCCTCACCCACCTGTGCTTGTCCTCCGCATGGATCAGCGTTGGGGCGGAGCTGCGGGGTCTCGGACTGGTGCGCGCTGACTCCGGCCCCGGGCAGCCTCAGCCAATGGGGACGGCGGGGTGGGGCCTCCGCGCAAGCCCCACCTCCGAGGTCCGAGGCTTCGGTGCTCTTTCTCGCCGCGCTGGCTGCAGCTGCGGTCCAGGGGTAGTGGTGTGGCTGGTGGGAGCGCCGACCGCCACGCGGGACCACTGCGGGAGCCAAGTGGTACAGAAGCACAGACACACTTTACAGGGTAAAGGCGTCTCTCGGAGCGTGGAGGCCACCGAGCCAACTCCTTGGGAATTTAGCGGCGTAAAAGTCTGTGCTGAGGCCGCCTTCTGGCTTCTCCGGGTCGGTCTCCTGCCTTTGGATTCTGAGCGCCCTGCTTTGTGTGTTTGCGGCTTTGTAGGGAAGTTGTAGCCACTGGGATTCTGCTCTGATTACCAAGCCCATTCTCAGGGCTTGACAATAGACTTTGCCGTTTTGTGCTAGTATCAGCTTCTCCTGCGGTCCCTCGGTTCCAAACTCCCGCCTTCCATACACCCCTTTCCTAAGTCATATAGTTGTTGCAATAAACCCTAAAGGAAAGGCAATGCTGAAACTGAAACGACTAATTCCTACCAAATAATAGCTAATGTTTATGATATTCTTGCTTTACCGTGCATATGTAGGCACTTTATATGTATTAACTCATTATATCTCACAACATAGTCTATTAACCCCTAGTTTACAGATGAAAGATCAAAGGAAAAGCGTGAGATTAAATAATTTAACCAACTATTCAGTGGAAGACTTGGTAGCCGGTTATTATGCAACACGGTATAATTCCTGCTAAAACCCTCACCACAGGAATGGGGTGCCTCTCTGCTCTGGGCTTCAGCACTGAAGGAAATACTCTTGTCTGCTTATCTTGCCTTTGCTCTAGATAATCATGAGCAGTGCTATGAACTTTGTTACCTAGGAGTTTCATAGCAGAGGCCTCAATCTTGCTTTTCTTGTTCTTAGGCTGAGTGAAGAGTTAAGATCAGTGAACAAAACAATACAAGGCACACACTTTCACAGGTGATTGGCTTGGTGGAGAAGGAATAGCATGGGAAGGGGAATAGGTGAAAGTTGGAAGGGAGGGAGATTTATGCCCAATTGGGATAACAAACCTTAAAGCTTAGATTTCTGTTTAAACCTTTGGTTTAGACATCAGACTTGAAAATTTTACCTTCATCAAAGATTGATGATGGGGCTTCCCTGGTGGCGCAGTAGTTGAGAGTCCGCCTGCCGATGCAGGGGACGCGGGTTTGTGCCCCGGTCCGGGAGGGTCCCGCATGCCGCGGGGCGGCTGGGCCCATGAGCCATGGCCGCTGAGCCTGCGCGTCCGGAGCCTGTGCTCCGCAACAGGAGAGGCCACAGCAGTGAGAGGCCCGCGTACCGCAAAAAAAAAAAAGATTGGTGATGATTGTAGACAGTGATCCAAAGTATTTATTTATTACTTATTTATTTAACTGGCACATATATAACATTTATATGGGCAAACATTATTCTAAACACTTTATAAATATTTGCTTTTAAAATTATCGTACTGATAGATATTATCGTTAATCCCCACTTTACAGATGAGGAAAGGGAGGCACATAGGGATTCAGTAACTTGCCTATGGACACATTGCTAGTAAGTTGTGGAGCTGGGATGTTAACTAAGGCTTCAGAGTCTGTGCTCTTAACCCATTTGCTAATTGGATATTTAAAAAAAAACTAAAAATGTACCTTTGAGGTTTTTTTTTTTAATAAAAATCGAATTCTAGTTTCTTATTAAGGTCTGTCTTAGGTAGGAGGAACTTTTGTGTAGTTCTTTTTTAGTTCTGCAAATAAAAACACTCAGAAAAAGTATTTAAGCCTATTTAAGATCATTGTCCTCCCATTTTAAATGTTGCCTTGAAAACTTTATAATGTATTTTCTTTCACTGCCTATTCCTAGATGACTTTGGGTGTTCAAATTTTGATGTGTTGTTATTATCATTTAGTTAAAAATATTTTAAAATTTTCCTTGTGATTTTTTTCTTCAGTGCATGGGTTATTTAGGAATGTGTTACTTGATTTCCAAATATTTGGTGATTTTCCAGATATCCTTCTGTTATTGATTTATAATTTAATTCTGGTTTTCACACAGAATATATTCTGTATAATAACAGTCCTTTGAAATTTATTGTGATTTGGTTCATGGCCCAGCATATTATCTATCTTGGTGAATGTTCCAAGTGAAATTGAAAAGAATGTGTATTCTGTAGTTGTTGGGTATAATGTTTTATAAATGTCAATTAGGTTAAACTGGTAGCTCAAAATCCAGTTTATTACCATTTTTAAATTTGTTCCATCAGTTGCTGAGAAAGAAGTATTAAGATCACCTGTAATTTGATTTTGACTATAAATTTAGTGCTGTCAGTTTTTGCTTCATGAATTTTTGGAGCTTTGTCATTAGGTGCATATACAAGTAGGATTATTGTGTCTTCTTAATGAATTTACATTTTTATCATTATTAAATGTCCCTGTTTATTTTTTAGTAATACTTTTTGATTTGAATTTACTTTGATATTAATTTAGCTAAAACCAACTGTTTTATTATTAGAATTTATGTTATACCTTTTTCTGCCCCTTTACTTTTAACTTATCTTTGTATTTAAAACTTATTTCTTTTAAATGAAATATAGTTACATTTTAGTTTTCTAACCAACCTGACAATCTTTGCTCTTAATTAGCCTTTATGGTCTGATTACATATTTTGTAATTATTGATGTGGTTGGATTAAAGACTCAAAAAGTTCCTTTAACATTTCTTATAGTATAGATTTGCTTGCAGTAGTTTCTCTCCATTTTTGTTTGTCTGGGAAAAAAAAGTCTTTATTTTGTCTTTGTTTTTGAAAGCTCTTTTTCCTTAGTACAGAAGTATAAGTTGATAGTATTTCTTTTCTTACAGCACTTCAAAGATATTGTTCCATTGTATTCTATCTTACATTGTTTCTATTAGAAGGCTGTGACTATTCATTTGTTTTTTTTTGTCCCCACTGTATGTAATGTACCTATTTTTCCCCTCTGGCTGTTAAAAATATTTTTTTTACCACTTATTTTCAGTAATTGGGCTTTTATTTGACTTGGTGTGATTTTCTTTGTATTTATTCTGTGTGGGTTCTTTGAGATTCTTGAATATGTAGGTTTATACTTTTCATCAAATTTGGAAAACTGTTGGCCATTAGTTCTTCAAATGTTTGTTTTTACCACCTTCCTTCTAGGGCACCAGTTATGTTGAGCCATTTAATATAGTCTCTGATGTTTTATCTCTTGCTTCAGTTTGGTCAGCTTTTATTGCTATGTCTTCAAGTTTACTGAGCCTATCTTCTGTATTCTTTATTCCACTGAATAGACATCTGATGAATTTTTCATTTCAGATAGTCTAATTTTAACTTCTGAAAGTTCCCTTTGTTATTTTTCATGTCTTTCATATTTGTTTATTCATTATGTACATTTTATTTTAAATTCCTGAGCATATTTATGATACATATTTTAAGGTCCTTGTTTGCTAATTCCATCGTCTCTGTCATTTCTAGATCTGCAACTACTGAATGACTTTTCTCCTGCTTATAAATCACATTTTTCTGTTTCTTTCTGTGTCTAGTAATTTCTGACTGAGTGCCAAACATTATGAAGTTACATTGTGAAGTTTTTGGATTTTTATTGCCTCCCTAAAAGAGAGAAAGGGAGATGAGTTACTTGGAGATTAGCTGGATCCTTTACAAGTTTGTTTGAAGATTTGTTATGGTAGGTGAAAATATCCTTTACACTAGATCTAGTTTAGCGCTACTACTAAAGTGTGGCTTTCCTGTGTACTCTATTAATGCTTGGGTGTTCAGTGAGATCTCTCCATGCTGACAGGTAGAAACTTGACTATATCCATGGTCTGTGTGAACTCTGGGAATTATTTAACATTTAGTTCCCTGGTAGTTTTTCACTGCCCAGGCTGTGGGGTTCCAGCCTAGGCATGTGCAGTATTCCACCAAAGACTTGAAAAGACCCCTCCGCAGACTTTTGGAGCTCTTTCTCTACACAGCTTCCTCCTCTCTAGTACTCTGCTCTGCAAATTCTAGCTACTTTGGTCTCCAAGATCATGTTTCTGACTCCTCAACTGAGCAAGACTGTAGGGCTCTGCTTGGTTTCTTACGCCACAGTTCATACATTGCCTCTGAGCAGGGTTCAACTCATTTTTTCACCCTCTCTCAAGTATCACACTCCTGTGCTGCCTGTTGCCCAATATTTTGAAGACAGTTGTTTCATATATTTTGCTCATTTTGGAGTCAAGCTACTTTTTCATGAGCAAAAGCTAAGTCCACAGTTCAGGTGATTTGTGGGAGCCTAATGCAATGTTTGAACATGATATTTAAAACTCATGATTTATTTCTGAACCTAAGCATCATTTTGTGAGTTGTATTGACAAACAAACAGTACAAAGTTTCTCCACATAGAAATTAATAAAAAAATCTATGATGACTTAAGAAGTGTTATCTAACTTGGCACTACTGTCAATAGAGCACAACCCCCTCTCTGTGATAGATTCCTACCCTACTCTGAATCCTTCTGAGCCCGTCTGTATTTAATTATGTTGCTTAACTAGAAATTTGATACTCTAACAGTGAATTATTAATTAATTAATAATGAACTCCAGGAACTATCTCTCAGTAAATAATATCTTAATAGTTATCATAGTTGAGGTCCTGATTTGTGCTAGACCTCCGGGAAGAGTTTTATGTAGATTATCTCTATTTCCATAAACTGATAAAAAGGATCCCTACCATTATACCCATGAAAAAAAACAGAGGCCCAAGACCTCAGTACTGTTGCTAATTGGCAGAGCCAGGGTGCAAGTCTACATTAGCTTAACTCCAAAGTCTATTAACTTTTCAATATTCCAAGCAGCTGTTAACGTCAGGTGCTAAGATTCCATTACTCAGCTTCTTCTAGACATATAAGAGAATTAATCAAAATTCAGTCAGTTTTTAAGGTCAGTTAAATTCAGACATAATAATACATATTTATTTTAAATTGCATAATAATTTATGAAGAGTCTTGTAATTTCAGTTACAATAGCAAGATGATAACTTGGTATGTGCAATTCTTAGGGGTAGGACTGTGGCTATGTAGGTTCTAAAATTCTATTTTATTTATTCATTCAGTGGGTCTGGTTTTACAGATTGGATGCTTATAATCTGTAATTAGTGTGTTTTCTCGCTGTAAACAAATTTACCTGAGAAGCTAAATTATAATTAAAGAGTTAGTTTGCTCATTAGCAGAAATCTAGCCATACATTGAGCACCTCATTTGTGGAAGACAGTTTACTCTCTCTCTCTCTCTCTCTCTCTCTCTCTCTCTCTATATATATATATATATATATACATATATATATATATGTATATATGTATATATATATGTATATATTTGTGTGTTTCAAAGCTTTTGTTTATTTTTTATTGAAGTATACTTGATTTACAATGTTGCTCCAATCTCTGCTATATAGCAAAGTGACTCAGTTATACGCATATAGACATTCTTGTTTTTAATATTCTCTTCCATTATGGTTTATCACAGGATATTGAATATAGTTCCCTGCACTATAGAGTAGGACCTTGTTTTTAGATAGATCTTTTAACTAAGAAATAGAGTTTTTTGTTCTTTTTTTTTTCATTTTTGAAAATTGAAGTATAATTGATTTACAATGTTTCAGGCGTACAGCAAAGCGATTGTTTTATATATATATGTGTATATATCTTCTTTTTCAGATGCTTTTCCATTATAGGTTATTATAATATATTGAATATAATTCCTTGTGTTATACAGTAGGTTCTTGTTGTTTAGCTCTTTTGTACATAGTAGTGTGTGTCTGTTAATCCTAAATTCCTAGTTAATCCCTCCCCCGCTTCCCCTCTAGTAACCAGAAGTTTATTTTCTATTTCTGTTTTGTAAATAAATTCATTTGTATCACGTTTTCAAATCCCACACGTAAGTGATATCACATGATAAGAAATAGAGGAGTTTTATAACTTGCCATATAGGTAACACAGCTAGCAAGTGGAAGAGCTGGAATTTGAACCAAAGTGTGTCTAACATCCTAAGCTGATATTCCTGACTGTTAAGCTAGACTGCCTCTCATAGTGAGTGATCTTATGGACACTCCCGACCCCCCTGCCTGGCATGTAACACTACACATTATTTTTTTCTTAACTGAATAAGAACAATAGCGTTTTCTCAATCTTGCACATTTTACATATTTTGGACTCTGAGTTTACTAAATAAAGAAAAGTTAACAGGTACTTAATAAATGTATATTAAATTAGTATATTGATACATATTAGCTATTTGGGGGAGGCAAATTGATGGAAATCATGGATCATCTCAGAAAAGAACACATTTTCCTGTATATACCAAATCATGTTACAGTATCATGGGGTCCTGGACCCCCAAATTCTGCCAATGGAATTTGTTTGAGAACCTTTGCATTCAAAGGGCAGTGGAAGGCAGTTCTACTGTTTATCTCTTTATCAATATTGCTGCTTTCAGAACTATACAGCCTCCACTTCCTCTTGCTGGAATCCCGATTAATAAAGTAAGTACAGGTACAAGAAAATACATAAGTTTTTCATCCATCCATTTCAGTGTTACTGAGGCACTGACATGCACTAATGCCTTATTTTCCAAACAGAACCCCCCATGTCCCTCTATCCCCATCATGTTCTTCTTGGTGTCCTTCCTATCTCATTAAATTGCAACCTCTTCTTTAGTTGCTTAGGTCTAAAAACATCTAAAGTCAACCTTGACTTCACTCACAGCCCACATCCAATCAATCGGCAAATCTTATTGCCTCTATCTTAAAAATATATCCCCTTCTAATCACCTCCACTTCTGCCATCCTGGTCTGCACCCCTGCCATCTCTCTCTGAATTGCTCTGATAGCCTCCTAACTGTTCTCCACGTGATCTGTCCTCTAAGACCTTAACTCCTACCCCTCCTACCCTTGCTTCCTCTAACTTAGCCACCTGGCCTCCTTGATGTTCTTTAAATACTGGAAGCACAGTCCTGTCTTTGGGCTTGGCACATGTTTTCTTACCAGGCAGGATCTTCCCCCCAGGACTGGGCATGACCAGCTCTGTGCCTACCTTGAGGTCTCTGCTAGATGAGATCTTCCCTGAATACCCCATCTAAAACAGTCCTGCCCCATCCCCACACCATTCTCTATCACCCTGCCTTGCTTTATCATATTGCTACTCACCGTCTGGCTTCTTCTGTGTTTACTGCTTTGTTTATTGTCTTTCCTACCCCAGTAGAATGTATACTTCACGAGGGCAGGAACTTAGTTACATCTACGATTGACTTCTCAGTGCTTAGATAGGAGCCTGGCAGTGAATATCTGTTGAATGAATGACTATGCATGGCATTGAGCTAGACACTGGAGATACAGTCATGAACAACACAGACACAGTCCCTGCCCTCATGGAGTTTACAGTTCTTATAGGGGAGACAGACATTAAACAATGACTTACATGAGATTTAATTATTATGGTTATAAGTGCTGAGGAGACATCATTGACCACTCTGACTGCAGGTCTTGGTGTGCTGGAAGACGGACTATCAAATATTTAATAATTTAGGACCAAGAGCCAGAATCCTTGAATCACACAATTTTTGAAATGAAAATACAAAAGAATCAATATCATGCAAATGAGCCATCTATAGTTAGAGGCAGGTTAAATAGGATTATAAAGATTTAGAGGGAGCTGACAAAGCAAGGCCGGGAACCAGACTAAAAGTAGCCTACTAACCAGATAATCCAGTGTGGCTATGTTCTTTCTATCAGTCAAGGTTACTGCAGGTCCCAGGAAAAGAAATCCATTGATAGATAGACTGGGTCAAGCTAATCATACTTGGAAGGGGAAAACAAAACAAAATTAAACATACTCTTACCCTCTTAAACTTGGGTAAATCAGAAAAATATCCTAGTATGTGTATTGTATATATAAAACAACATTTCTACTTACCTTCAATTTCAGCAAAGAGATAATTTTCCCCCGAAAGTTTTCTCACCCAGCTCCTTTCCTCCCCAAATCTTAGGGCTCCTTGTATGTGCTTCCTCAACTCTTAATCACGCTGTGTTGTAAGCTTCTCTTCCTTTGCCTGTCTCCCTCCTGTGTATAATTTTTAAGGAAAGGGCTTGCATGTGCTCACAGACCTTAGAACAGCACCCAGCACAGTGTGGTGCTTGGGAATTATATGTTGACTGAGTTCTATGCCTTTCTGAAGGATTATTATTTCACATTGTTAAGTACTCTACACAGAAAACACAGACTTACGTTAAAAAAAAAAAAAAACAGAAATGAATTATCTCACTTGGTCACTCTGCTAGAATTATATAATAAATTATTTAGAAACAAGGTATAAATAATGGCTCTGTATCTTTACCTGTTAGTTATTTAATAGCCACATGTACCTGGCTATCAAAAGTTCCGTTGCAACATGTTGAATACAGGTAAGGCCTAAGCAATATGCTGAAAAGCTCCAGTTTAGAGGAAAGTGAAAGGATGAGAGAGCACGTTATTGTGTCCTCTTGTATCATATGCTGTAATTTTGCTCCATTTTGCCTCACAAAAACCTACTGAGGGAGGTTTTATATTTCCATTTTACAGATAAGGAAATTGAGGCTAAGGAAGGTTAAATCATTTTTCCAAGACTACACAACTAATAAGTGTCATCCCGACAATCAAAAATATTCAGTTCATCCTTAATTACAGTTTTGGAATGGGAAAAGTGCATGAAGGAAGTGTGAGAGCTAGTAAGAGAAGGTGCATTCGAGATAAAACAAATGAGTCATTCCAAAGAGGTGAAGAATTTCCTGAGTGTTTGTGTTGTGTGTGATTCATTGGGGGAAGAACTATTTTATAATGGCCAGTTCTATGAAGTTTTATGAGGTCATCAGGAGTTAAGTTGGCAGGAGGAAGAAAGGTTATTAGAATTATTGCTTCAACTCTTTTATTTAATTCATTGAATCATTTAAGAGAGTTTCAAATAACAAGCAATCCATGATGAAATGAATATCCCATGGCTGTATGTGGGAGCAAGTTCCTAATCTTGTCATCTTGTTTTATCTTTAGGTATATTTGTTTTAGTTACATCTTTCGTGTATGTAGAAAAAGATTGCTCTAAATAACGCTAGTATACTTCCTAACCATAAAATGTATTTTCTTTCTTTCTTTCTTTTTTTTTTTGGCTGCACCACGTGGCTTGTGGGATCTTAGTTCCCCAACTAGGGATCGCACTTGGGCCCTCGTCAGTGAAAGCACAGAGTCTTCACCACTGGACCACCAGGGAATTTCCAAAAAATTGTATTTTCAACTTTTAAAAGAAAACATGCAAATTTATGACAGTAAACTAATTATTGTAAAATAAAGCTTAACTGCTATTTGTCTTTTAAAAATTATGGTAATAGTCACTTATCAAGTGTTTACCATGCTTTAGGAAGTGTAATAAATTCTTCATATTACTATATCTCATTTTAATCCTCAGAACAGATCTGCAAGATATTATCATGTCCATTCCATGGCGACTGAAAGTGAGGCCCAGGAGGTTCACTACTATGCTCCAAGTCCCAGAGCTAGTGAACGATGGGGCTGAGGTTCAAACCTGGCCTGTGACTCCAAAACCTCCTCATATAAACCTAGCATGGTGTCACAGAAACCACGCCACCGAAAGGTAGGTGGCCATAGTTGGTGTAAGAGAGGCAGAGGTAAAGTGAACAATGAGTTTAAGAACAAAAGAGTTGGGCTTCCCTGGTGACGCAGTGGTTGAGAGTCCGCCTGCCGATGTAGGGGACATGTGTTCGTGCCCCGGTCCGGGAAGATCCCACATGCCATGGAGCGGCTGGGCCTCTGAGCCTTGGCCGCTGAGCCTGCGCGTCCGGAGCCTGTGCTCCGCAACGGGAGAGGCCACAACAGTGAGAGGCCCGCGTACCGCAGAAAAAATAAAAATAAAAAAAAAGAAAAGGGTCTTTCACTTTAGACAACAAGTATAATATTCTGAAAACCCTTACTTCCAGGAAGTAATATCTAAGTATATTAAGGAGGTCCGCAGAGGGTGTGAGTACTTTCATGAATGATAGATGCCAATTAGGTGATTAAGGAGCGTTTAAAATATTTCAAGGAGAAAAGTTCTTACATGTGAAGGACATAATATGAAAGGTAATAATAAAAACTATCAGTTTTGAGCATTTATGTGCAAGTAATGTGCTAAAGGGTTTACAGGTGTGACCAACTTATAGATGAGAAATTGAATCAGTTGGTGAGAAACAACGGTGTTTCTCATGTATAGTGCTCTTTGCTGTTGCTGTTAGAGACATGTTGCTAAAATGGGTGACTTGACCTGATTTTTCATGTTCTTAGCTTCCAGATCACTAAGGCAGTGTGGTGCTCTGGGGTTAGATAGGCCTTGGTTTAGGGTTGCCTGATAAAAAACCAGAACACCCAGTTAGATTTGAATTTCAAACGAACGTCAAGTAATTTTTTAGTATAAGCTTGTCTTGTGCAATATTTGGGACGCACTTATATTGTATTTTTATTTGCTAAATCTGGCAACTCTATCTGGGTGTGGATCACAGCTAACTGACGCTATACTAGCCATTGTGACCTTCAGTAAATGACTTCATCTCCCACCCTTCACTTCCTCCTCTATAAAATGAAATAGATACTGTATCACAGTTTAGGGATTTAAATCATTTATTTAGCATTGAGAAAAATTCCTTCCTGCCTTGAGAATTTCTCTTTGTCTGTCTATTCATCACTTATTTTCCTTTACACCTGTGATTTTAACATTTATCACCATTTTGTGCTTTTTGAAATATTTACAAGTAATTTCACAGAGATGGGTTTAAGGTCCAGCAATATTACTCAGAGCAAGTGGCTTATTTACCTAAGCAGATTATGTAACTCTGCTTAAAGAGGAGCATAATATAATGAGACTGACACAATAACATTTTAGCATCAAGGTAAATTGTGACACAAGTGGCCACATTGGTTAGTTTGGAGGAAGTTTACAATGAGTTGATTTATCAAAAACACACACACTAGCAGCTTAAAGGGTTGTGTTTAACTACAACATTGCAAAAAACTAAGTCAAAATAGTGTATTTGGTAAAATATTGATTGATGAGTGAAAAATGGAAAGAAGTCAACAAATTACAAGTGAATTACACTTATTTAACTTTATACACCTGAGAAAACCCCTTTTATCCCTAACTCTCACACATATTAATAAGCTTGGGCTGTAGCCAAGGATAATGATTTGCTGTTATTTTCATCTGTATATAAATCCGCAAATCCAATACTGACTCATGAAAATCCTCCTTTGTCACTGCCACAGAACTGTTTCTTTCCTTGGGAATGATTAAGAAAACTAGCCATTTGTACATCTTTAAAGAAAGGAAAAAGATCAGCATATTTATTATTGAAAAAAATTAGGACCTCGATTTTGACAATGTTCGGATTTATACTATATCCCTGTTTGTTTAGGATACACCACTGACTTGCATTTCTAGAAGATACAGATATATTGCTTAAGCAACCAAAGGTAAGAACTCAGTGGCAATTACAATTGTATTTTCACATATGTTTATACCTCTGTTTTGATTTATTAAAGCATCAGCATTTGCTGTGTTTTTCATGTTACATGCTTTCTAGTTACAACTGATGGTTGTATTTTTATCGATTTCTCTGTATTTTTGACAGATAAATGAATATTCTACTAAACACAGTTTTAGTTAAAGATGCTATTTTAGTTAAAAATAACCATAAATAAGGCCTGGAAATATGGTTCTGCTAATCTGAATATCACAATATAGTAAATACTACCTTTCTGAAAGTTTCAAGTTCATTTTTAAAAAACTGAAGTATAGTTGATTTACAATGTTTACATACATTACTCACTCATGTCTTTGTTAGATGAAGCAGGCAGACAAAAGAGAATGGGGGTGGTGGTAAAGCATCAGGGTGTTAACTGTCAATAAAAGACCTAATAGTTGTTGACTGCACTTTATAGCCCATAGAGAATGCACCCTCTTTACTCTACTCTTGGAGGATTTATAAATATTGATCACAAAAATAATCTCAATAATGCAAAAAAGTATACAGGCTATGTTCCCTGGTCACAGTCAAATAAAGTTAGAAATTAATAAGTAAAGTTTAAATTAAGGACCCGACCCCTTAGAAATAAAAAAAAAATGGTGGGGGGAGAAATATCAAATAACTCTTTAGCTGAAAATAATAGCAAAACAGCTATTGCAAATCTTTCTCTTTTTCATGGAGCTAATTTTTTTTTTTTTTTTTTTTTTTTTTTTTGCGGTACGCGGGCCTCTCACTGTTGTGGACTCTCCCGCTGCGGAGCACAAGCTCCGGACGCGCAGGCCCAGCGGCCATGGCTCACGGGCCCAGCCGCTCCGCGGCATGTGGGATCTTCCCGGACCGGGGCACGAACCTGCGTCCCCTGCATCAGCAGGCAGACTCTCAACCACTGCGCCACCAGGGAAGCCCATGGAGCTAATTTTTTAAGCTATGAAGTTTAATAGTGCTGAAAACTTAAAAGTTTGGATGAAATAGATTATTTTCTGCATAAACAGATGTCTAAGTTTAAATTAAAAATTAAATCGATTAAAAATTATGGACATTTTAAAAGGGGGTCCAAAAACTACCTCCAAAAAGCCACTGTACCTTAAATATTGTTTACTCGTTAATTTATTCAACAAAGATTTTATTTAGTACCTACTCTGTGCCGGTGATTGTCTTGGACAGAAAATTTGCTTTGTTTCCTACCGTGTCCCCATCAATAGGTCAAAGGGATAAATCTACATAATGCCAGAGGCTTTCACCTAAGGTAAGAGTGTGTGGGAATTAGGCTGTCATATTTTAAGTTTTGGTTATGGCGCTAATAAACAGCTGATACGTTCCTACATTCCCTTAAAGGAAAAACAGCAGGTACCTTCCCATCAGCAGACAACCACCGTGCCAAGATCTTGAACTATGGTAATATAGATACTCTATAGTGTGGAACAAGTGTTTATAATTACACCTAATAGTTCTCAAATGTTACAAATGTTCTGAAGTACGAATCAACTTAGCTTTAACGATTCATTTAGCTTTAGCTGATGAAAGGTAACTGGTGAAGTTTAACATATATTCTTGATAAAATAGCAAATTAGTAATAAAAGAAAACTTCCTTAACACAATAAAGAAAATTTATCTGAAATCAGTGGGCAAAATAGGAGAAATTCTAGAGACTGAAACAAGCGAAGGATATAATATCTATTATTTAACAGCGTTCTGTAACTTCTACTCAATACAATGAAATAAGAAAAAGAAACAAGATATACAATCTGAAGAGATAAAATTATCATTACCTGTGGATATATTATTGTTTACCTAGAAAACGCAAATGGATCAATTTAAAACTATTAAAACTAAAGTTCAATAAGGTGATAGGCTACAAAATAAATATATAAATTAATAGCTGTCCTATAAATTAATAGCAACTAGTTAGACAATATAATAAAAAAGATCTTATTTATAAATACAAAATTTAAATACATCGAATACATTTGACTAGAAATGTACATAGCTTATTTAATGAAAATTATAAAGACTTACAAAGTCTACTTACAAAGTAGACTTTAAAAGCCATCAGTAAATGAGGAGACGTCACTTGTCAGATGATTAAATATTTTAATATACTAAGTATGTTGATTCTCCCCAAATTAATCCATAAATCTAATGAAATCTCTTTTTAAAGCACACTGTTTTCTTGGGAACTTGATAAAATTATTCTAAAGGCAATTGGGACTAATAAATGTACATATTGTACTGTTGTAGCAATAGTAATTTAAATGTGATCATTAAAATCATGATGGAGTATAGATGTTTATTTTTTGAGAGTAGTGTTTGTGCAATAAAATAAATAAGTAAAGCAAAACATTTTTGGATGTTTCTTATGAGCCAGGCATTATGTAAGGTGCTGGAAACATAAAAATCAGAGCTCACTGGTACCTGCTCTCAAGTCTGGTGGGAAAGACACTGATAATTGGATCATGATAAAATAGTGGGTCGGTGCACTCATGATAAGTGCTCCATATTATGTGAGTGCTGAGGGGAAGCCACAAGCACCCAGGCATCCTAGTCCCAGCCATTAGAAATATTTGCTTTTTTCTTCATCCCTTACCTTCCTCACATGCTGTTTCTTCTGCTAAGAATGCTCATTTCCTCTACTACCTTAGCAAAGGTAGTACTCATCCTTCAAAACCCAGTTACATATTCCCTGCTTTGGAAAGCTTTTCATGAATCTCCCAACTCCACAGAGTTGGCCTTTGTACACATAATATTGTCATATTGAATTTTTATTACTTACAGTGTTCTCTTGTTAACTTCTTTAGGGCTGGAATCCTGTCTTAGCATTCCATCCTTCCTCTTTTCTTTCTCGCCTTCACACTGCAGCAAGCTACATGACACATAGCACATGCTCAACAAGTATTGAGAAGCAAAAATATTAATTTTTTTTAATGCAGAATACAATTTATTCTACTTTTTACTTCAAAGTCACAGAAATGACATCCATATAATTATAACAGCTACTCTACATTTTCAAGTTCTCAATCCAAACACATAGATTAGGACAGGTCACTTTATTGCTGGCAGCATTCATGGAAGGGCCAGTTTCCTCATCAAAAGACAAAATAGGGCTTCCCTGGTGGCGCAGTGGTTGAGTCCGCCTGCCGATTCAGGGGACGCGGGTTCGTGCCCTGGTCCGGGAAGATTCCACATGCCGCGGAGCGGCTGTGCCCGTGAGCCATGGCCGGGCTGCTGAGCCTGCGCGTCCGGAGCCTGTGCTCTGCAACGGGAGAGGCCACAGCAGTGAGAGGCCCGCCTACCGCAAAAAAAAAAAAGACAAAATAAATTTGATTGGGAGCCAGGCAGTGCTTTACTCACACATCAGCAGAATTATGGAAGTAAAGGAGCAGTCCTTTTTTTTTTCCTTTTTAGAGTAGCAAAGGAATAATATAAGATAGCCTGACTTGTGAGCAGCCCCACATGAGGGTGCATAAAAATATTAATTAAGTAAGGATTGGATTATGTTATCTTCAAATTGTTTCAAGTAAAAATATCAGCACTTTTAATGTGTTCTTTTGGGCATAAGATATAGATATGTAAGAAAAGCAGGAAAAAAATTATCCTTTCAAATACTCATTGTGACTGACAAAATTTCTGTGTTATTAGAGTCCAGGGGACTTCCAAGTGCTGGGTTCTAAGTATTTGTTTGTCTTTTTATATGTTTACTCACCTTTACTGTTTCCATCAAAAGTTTGTATTTGCTTTGTCCCAGGGGATACAAAGAGAAAAAGAAAGTTCTCTGCCCTTAGGAAGCTTAGAGAAAAATTGGGAAAGTGGGACATTCATATGCAAACATAGATGTATGTACAAGGAAGTAAATGCTTATGGCTAATGGAATGATTTCGTATATGGTCAGTACATATAATGGATGGAAAATCACAATAGATTTTGTGGAAGATGGAACCCTAAGTTAGACTTTCCCAAAAGACTTCTTATCAGCATGCATTTCCTGAGAAATTCCATTATGGAACAAATATTTGAGTGAGGTACCCTAACATAAAAGGCAAGGAAACCTTCAGGTAATCAGAATTTATTAATTTTTATGGTCAATTTTTAGAATTCAGAATACTTCTGATTCAATGGGGAAAGTGGGAAGGATAATACATTAAGGCTTCCACCCATTGTGGAAAGTCTTCATTCTTACCCTTGATTAGTATAATGTATTGATTCTAGAGAAAACTTTCTTTGATGATGTAGGGTCTTGCAATGCCCCAGGGTTATAATATATATGATTTTATTGTTATAATCAATACTTTAAATTTATTTGAAAAATTTTCCTAGTTCTGGTCACTAGGAATGGAGTAGCAGTTTTTGCTCTTATGATGCTTACTTTTTCTGGCATTTAAATCACTCTGTTCTATCACCGTGTTTTCTTGTAAAATATTTTGACTAACGAAAGCAGTCTGGAACATATATTTGGTTATTCGATGGTTTTGTTAATCGCCTTTTGATTAACTGAGATTTTGCTTAATGATGGCTGCTTTGTAAATTTTCTGTAGATTGTAAAGGTGATGATAATGGCTATGATAATAATGACCTCCTTAGTGAAATTGTTCTTTCTGAGAAAGTGTGTTTTCTCTGTAAGTTGATAACAATTGGCTTAACAGCCCGGACCCATCCTTGTGTTTGCTATGGGCACACATAGCAACAGTATTGTGTCAGTTCTATTTTAGTCTTCATGAGAATTACAGTTTGCTTATGATCGTCTAACGATAATAATTAAATAGTTGCTTTGACAGATTTGACTTCTCAAAGTGATAGTTCAAGGAGGGAGCGGTTAAAGAAAGATTATTTTAAGCATGTTAGCTCTCTTTGTCTCCATAAGAAAGTTGACGGTTGTCTCTCTCTCTCTGAGCTTGGAGGTTATATAACAACATCATCAACTTGCATTTGTATAAATCTTCACAGCCTTCAATATTGCTTTGTGAATATTTTTCATTAGCTCCCCACAGAGAATCATTATAGTAGGCAGGGCAGGTATTAGCATCTCCACCTTACAGAAGAGGAAACTGAAGCTCAGAAAGATCTCTGTCAAGGTCTCGCTGGCAATTTGGTGAAGAGCTGGGGCCAGAACCTAAGTGTCTGCCAAACAGGGGATGGTTGTTTTCAGGCACTGGCCGCCTCTCTGTTGCAGAGCCAGCAAAGCCTGTTCTGGATGGTTACACAGCTCTGGGAGCATTGTTAAATAGTAAGAAATAACCTTAGCTCTGCAGTTGGATACTGAGATTGGGCAAGGACTGGAAAACTTTATTTTAAAGCAAAAATGCAGACATTACTTATTTTTGCTACTAAACAAAATCCCATTTAAAATACTACCTTTTTTTCTCATTGAAAAAGAAATGAGGAGAAAATACAGAAGAATACAAAGAAGAATGCAAAAATGATGATTCCCATCACTAAAAACTTAATGTTTAACATTAAAGTGTTTATCCTTTCCATGCACATATGCACAATTTTTAATAAAACAATATGATGCTATAAATAGTGCTTAACAATCTGCTTTTTCTGCTTAACAGTATATTACAAAGATTTCTAGAAGTTGTCAAATAATGTTCTTTTGAAGAAAAATAACAAAATTTATCCTTTTATTATAAAATTAATTTGTGTTCATTGTATAAAATTCAAACAATACAGAGATCTAGCCTCCAGAGGTAACTATTATTTACAGTTTACTGCATATTGTTCTGCACTTTTTTATGAGGCCTGAATTTTACTGGTTGCTTCGGCAGATTAGAGTACCTTCTTTAAAAAAGCTTTGTACTAATGGAGAAGAGAGCATCATTTATCTTAAAAAAGTGCATATTTACCTATTAGTGTCAATATAACAAATAATGTATAAGTACCAAGTATATCATTTATCCAATCTTTTGGGACATTCACAAAGAATTCTACTCCAGAAAGCACCAATACACAGGAATCCTCATACATGTCGAATCATCTCTGGCTATCTTCAAATAATTAAGTGGTGTGGGTGCTCTGAGCTGTGTAATACACAACTGTCTTTGTTTAAAGATGAAGCTTTAAAGTCTGTGAACTCTGCCAGCCTTGCCAACTGAATTCCTCAGTTCAGTTATCCATTTTATCCAGAAGTAGTTCACTGCTTGGGTGACATAATACAGTCCATTATGAATCACAAAATAGTTGTGATGATAATTAAATGAGAATATAGAAGTTAGATTGCTTTGTACGCCATACACTGGTAAACAAATATTTGTTGCTAAATGATTTAAGGGATTTACATGCTAGTAAAGTACATGAATGGCATTAGTAGATTGCAGAATCTTATGCTTAATTCAGAAAGGTAAAATTAAATTGCAATTAATAGAGGACCAGGGGTACATATTCCCTTAGGGGTAATAATAATGCCTGACACATAGCAAGCATTAAATATGTGTTGAATGGATGAAAGAAATCAACTGAAAAACAAAATGGACCAAGAATATGCACTTCTTTTTTAAAATTAATTAATTAATTAATTTATTTTTGGCCTTGTTGGGTCTTCATTGCTGCACGTGGGCTTTCTCTAGTTGCGGTGAGCAGGGGCTACTCTTCATTGCGGTGCGCAGGCTTCTCATTGTCGTGGCTTCTCTTGTTGCCGAGCATGGGCTATAGGTGCGCAGGCTTTAGTATTTGTGGCACGTGGGCTCAGTAGTTGTGGCTCGCGGGCTCTAGAGCTCAAGCTCAGTAGTTGTGGCGCACGGGCTTAGTTGCTCTGCAGCATGTGGGATCTTCCCCGGCCAGGCATTGAACCCATGTTCCCTGCATTGGCAGGTGGATTCTAAACCACTGCGCCACCAGGGAAGCCTGAGAATATAAACTTCTAATTCACAAAGAAGAAATCCAAATAACTAATAAACACGTGAGAGTTTGTCCAACTTCATTAGTAAATGCAAATCAAAAGCCATAGTGCAAAGAAATTTGTCTCATCAAACTGGGGAAAAAACCCTAAAATCTGACAATATTAAGGGTCGGTGAAGGTGTGGGGGAAATAATATACCTGTATAGAGCTCACAGAATGTAAAATGATACACAACCTTGGGCAGCAATTTGGCTGGCTCTCATAAACTGAAACTAGAATTAGCAATTCCACTTCTGGATGTAGACATAAGGACCACTCTGTACAAGTGTCTAAGGAGACATGCAAAGGAGTTTTATTGCAGCACTGCTCCTAATAGCAAAAAAAACTGGAAAGAACCAATCTTTCATTAATAGAAAGAGGAAGGACGAATAGAAAAAAGGAATAAAATATGATACATATATTTTACAATGTTAACAAACAATATTATAAAATGAAATGGCTCTATGTATATTAGCATAGATCATTTTCAAAACATAATTTTGAGTGAAAAAGCAAGTTGCAGAATTATACACAGGGGAAGATACTGCTTTACACACTTAAACAGCATGTCCCAAGCTATGCACTGGTTATGGATGCTTATGTAAGTATGTAAAAGGGTGGAATGGGCTGGAAGGATACACATCAAACTTACAGTAGTGGTTGCTTCTGGGTAGAGGGTAGAGGGAAGACAAGGTTAGAACTGGGAAGGGGCAGCTTGATAAAAGGGCTTTAACTTTAGGTATAAAGTTTTATTGTTTTTCACATGCCATCAAAGGTGGGGAAGCAAATTTGACAAAAGGCAAAAGTTAACATAAATTCCTGGTGGTAGAAGTATGGATAATATAATTTTTGTACTGTTTTGCATTTTGAAATGGGGGTCGCTATGCATATCCACTAAGTCATTAATTTACATCATACGATATTCAGAAAATACAGTATATTTTCTATGCTTATTGCCCAGTCTCATCCATGTTTTTCCTTCTTCAGAGGCAGGAAATCACTGTTACCACTTTCTTGTTGCATCTTTTTCTCTCTCTGCACACACAAACACACATGAATATATGTATATATATCTTTTTTTCCTATGTATGGTAATATACTGTATCTTTAAGAACTTTTAATACCTGTTCATCTAGAAGTATGTTGTTATTTTTAATGACTATATAGTATTTCATCCTGTCTTTTTGGAGGAAGAAAGTGAGAGGGAGGGAGGAAGGGAGATCAGGCCTCCGCTGCAGAAGAAAGGGTAATAATTCAGTAGACAATGGTGAAATCTTGAAGGTTCTAGAATAAGAATATGATAGTATATGCTCCTTAAGAAAATTAATTTGGGAGTACTTTGCAGGATGAATTGGAGGGTGGGTGAGGCTAGGGATGAATAAATCAGGTAACAGACTTAGTCAAAGATAAGAGGTAACAAGCACCTAACAAACCTTAGTGATAATTAAATGAAAAAGTGGGAGTGTAGGCGGAGCAATTGCAAAATAGGGTATGTTAAAACTCGACAGAGTGACTGGGTGGGAAGGAAAGAGTTAAAGATAATGAACTCCAAATTTTCAGTGAATTAAGTACATGAAAGAACAATGATTCTACAACCAGAAATAGCCAAGTCAGGAAGAAGAGCTGGCTTGACAGGGAAAGAAGTGAAAGTCCATTTTCGGACACACTGGGCACAGGGCTCTGAAGTGGCTGCTTCAGAAAGTAAATGAAAGGAGCTTGGCTAATAGGAGGTATTCAAAATGTTTGCAGTGAATTAATGAATGAAATACAGTATAGGAGCCAAGGAAGGTGGTCAGGGCTGCTTATGTGAAATTGGGAGATACCTGCATCAAAGTGAAGGTAGAACTTCATGGAAGAAAATGGGTGAAAGTACGATCCTGTTTGTTTCTCAGCAGTGCAGGATGTTGAATGTGGGACTGTGCATATTACTAATTTCTGTGTAATATGTGGTCCTTCTACTATAAATGGAAGGACACAGCAGAAGAAATTGCCAGGGCAGAGTGCTGGGGCAGTCTAGAACTTATTACTGATTGGTGAAAAAGTGAGATCCATATCCACGCCACCTTTCTAGTGCTGCAGGATCATCAGATTCAAGTGTCCTTACAGTCCTGACTTGCTGCACCAGGGTTTTCTGGGTTGGGAGAAAGTGATAAACAGAGGAAGTGGGGAAGGAGACTTTAAAAAAGAGGTTGGAGTAGTAGCAAAGCAGAGATGATTTGGATTCATTTCCTCATCATTTCCACCCCTGCTCCCTCTGACCTGCATTAATTCATTTACTCATTCATTCTTTCCACAAACATAATTGTGTACTTGGTAGGTTCAACGCACTGTTCTTAAAGCTAAGGATATATAGGAATGAAACACAAAACAAAAAGTAGCCCTTCTCTTAAAGTGGTCAGTCTAGTGAAATTACAGGAAAATCCTTTCTGGTATTTTTCCTAAGGCTAATAGTGGATTCAGAATTTCTACACAGTAAGGGCTTAGGGCAGCCATCTGGTGGGCACTAGGAACTTATTTTAAAGCTATATTTATTTACCAAATCAACTGTTTTTTTTTTTGTTTTTTTTTTAAGTTTATTGTTTGGGGGTGGCTTGGGCTCCTCAAGGATGTCACTGGAAGTTAAAACCCCCAAGGCCACCCTTTTGCTTAAGTCAATGTTTTAAGACATGCTTTTTGAGTTTATATCACTGCATTGTAAATAACTGACTGAATCCAAAAAGCACACTTCTGTGGAGAAGCCCACACTGATAGGAATGAAGCAGGGACAAACACATGTCACTTGGGGCCATTGGTGACTGAGTTCCTATATCACGCCTTTTCTGAGCAGTGCAGGAAAGAGCTTGAGCTTTGCAACCTGTTTGTGCATACCAGCGTGGTCACATGACCCTGGGCAAATCCTTTACCCTCTCCGAGCTTCATATCTTCCCCTGTGAAATGGAGAAGATAAAGCCATGCTTCAGATTCTTATGTGAATTAAATATCCTAACCTGATGTAATGCCTGACCTGTAGCAGGCTCTCCATAGACATTTCTTACCTTTGTCTCTTTGTTTCTGTGGTCTCAAAGTGAGTAACAGAGGCTAAAAGAGGTGGACTGATGCAGAAAATGGGCAACACATAGAAGTTCTTTCTCACTTGCCTGTTCTCATCCTGCCTAAATCTGTCATACCCAGGTGGGAAGGACTCACGAACACTTACCAGAGGCGTTCTCCCTGAAGCAATCAGAAATATTTCACTTCAAGTCTGAAGAACTGTTTAGAATTTGGACAGATTCGGATGATGCACAGACTAGGCACACCTGATCCACTTAGAAAGAAGCTGACATTTTCCGACCTCTCAACTGCCTCTTCTAAATCCTTCACTACACCCTTTCCTTTTTCCACTCTCTTCCCACTGGAGCTGGTCTTGGGCATCTGCTGACCTGTCAATTGCTGTTCCACATTCATCAAATAATATGGCACCTACCGTTCAGATGTCCCTTTCCTACTGAGTCTCGCTGTCATTCTGGGCAGCCTCCACAGCTATGAAATATGATGCATCCGAGACATCTGAGTCCCTAGCTTCACAAGTTCTTTTCTTCCCTTTGCTTCAGCCTCTCCACCGTGGTCACCTGAGTCCTGACTCCAAGGTGCTTCACCTCCACAATTGTAACCTCTAGTACAGCATCTTATTTCCTGAACACAGCTTCCTCTGTTTCCAGCTCTTACTCTCTTTCTCACTAAACCTGCTCTTCAACCTTATTGAGATATTTGTCCCCTTGATCTTCAACTTCCTAAGAAATCCTTCCTTCCTATCATCTTGTCCCTCCTTCAGCTTAAGGTCTGTGGTTTTTTATTTAGATGAGTCTCTCCTTACCTCCTCTGCCCCCTTGTCCCTCCACCCCAACTGCTGACCCCAATCTCAGATCATTCCAGGTATCTGCCTTTTGGGCTTTTTCCTACCTGAACTACTAGGCATGGTGAGAGATCACAGCACCGTGTGCACTGTTGCATCAGTTGGGACCCAGGGATACCTGTAATCCTTCCACAGATTCCTACCCCAGCTCTTTTCTGTTGCCTCACCCAATTGGAAAACTGGACATGGCCCCACTTGGAATCCTCCAGGGACTCCTCATCCTTGTTAAGGTAACAGAGCATCCAATGCAGGTAGTGAATCAACCCCTGCCTTCCTCTCCACCTCTTTTCTTGTCATTTACTCACAGAACCACATTCTCCATGACTTGATCTGCTGTGGTTTCCTGAAGGCACCCTGCTCTCTCACATGTTCGTTTTTCTGTATTTGCTACTGCTTCTGCCTAGAATATCGCTCCACGTTGTGGTATGCTGGACAGGTACCTGCTCTTTGTCCAAGATCTCTCTAGCCTTACCTTTTCAGGAAGCTTTATCTCAAGCTCACTGCAGAGGATTTAGTACATCTCCCCTTGGGTCCCACAGCACCCCTGGCCTGCCATCTCTGTGTGCTGGATAGCAGCTGTTTGACCCTCCAGATCCCTTTTCACCCTGTATTGGCTTAAAACGACAGAGATTTGTTGTCTCCGTTCTAGAAGCCAGAAGTATCACATCAAGAAACTGGTGAGGCCATGCTCCCTCTGAAGGCACGAGGGAAGAATCTGTTCCACATCTCTCTTCTAGCTTCTGGTAGCTACAGGTATTCCTTGGTTTGTGGATGTATCACTCGAGTCCTGCATCTCCACATAGTGTTTTCTTTGTGTATCCCCACAGTCTTCCCTCTGTGTCCAAATTTCCCTTTTTTCAGCTATCAAATTTTTCTCATAACACTATTAAAATAATAATTTTAATATTTCACAAATTTTGAAACAAAGAAAAAATAATCTTTGAAATTGAAGAGGTGACTGACAGTTATTAACACTTATTTAATTTTCTTTTATGGGTCCCAAACCTTTTATTCAGTGTGGTACTCTTGTCTTGTTCCCCAATACTAGTTGTGAGCTCTTTAGGGCCATAATCATGTTTGGGCTTCTTTCTGACAGCATCTGGCAGAGAACTTTCTACATAGTATTTATTTCTTGAATTGGACATAGACATTCATTTCTTGGAATGTATATGTTTCATTTAAATTTCATTTTCTAATTATTCATTGCTAACATACAGAAATAAAATAAACTTTTTTACATTGACTTTTTGTCATGTGACCTTGCTAAGTTCACTTATTTGTTCTAATATTTTTCTATAGATTTTTTAGTGTTGTTTACATATACTATCATTTCATCTGAAAACATAGTTTCACTTTTTTCCAATATAGACCCTCATTCTTTCTTTCTTCCTTTCCTTCTTCCCTTCTTCCTTCCTTCCTTCCTTCCCCTCCCCCTCCCCTCCCCCTCCTCCTCCCCCACCCCCTCCTCCTCCCCCACCCCCCTCCTCCTCCTCCCCCACCCCTCCTCCTCCTCCTCCTCCTGCCTTGAAGCCTTTCTTGACCATTATTTTGTCTTCCCCACTACTGTATTCAGAAATACAGATATGACTGGGGTCGTGCACCAAGGGCCAATAGCATACATAGAGTAATGTTTCTTTAAGTGTGATACAGGAACTGAAATAGAATTACTTAACGGTGTTTGATAAAATTGTAGATTCCTGGCGCCCATGTCATTCCTCATTCATACTCTGAGAGCAGGGCCCTGGAATCTGCATTTTAAACAAGCTTCACAGGTATCATTCATACTAAATTTAGAAAACCTCTGCCTCATAATTAATTATGTTTGTATGTGTGGGTTTGTGTGTGTGTGGGTGCACAGCATGTCTTTCTGCTATTTGATATGAAAAAGATAAAAACTAAGGTTAAAAAGCTCACTTGAATTCATTCAACAAATAAGTGGTAGAGGCAGGTTTTGAACCCAAGTCAGAGCCTGACTGCTTCCTGAGCATTCATAGTTTATGTTCCAAGTTAATTTTGCCTGAATTGTTCATAAGATTTTCCCAATCATTTGCTTTGCTTTAGCTTTGTGAAGTTTTTTTACAGCCTCACATAAGGGAGAAAGTTTTATGATCCATTTAAAAATGAAATCTGAAACTTACTTTCTAAAAGCAGTTGTTTCCTTTTGATTTGCAAATTTTTATTCAAAATTCATGTTTGAAAACCAGCAAAGCAATGAATTCTCTAAAAAAAGAATTTTTTGGTTCTTTTCAGATGTCTTGTTAACAATCCTGTGAGACCAAAAGAGTTGAAAAGTATATGAAAAGAATCAACAATTACTATTAAAAATCCTTTCTTGGGCTTCCCTGGTGGCGCAGTGGTTAAGAGTCCGCCTGCCGATGCAGGGGACACGGGTTCGTGCCCCGGTCCGGGAAGATCCCATGTGCCGTGGAGCGGCTGGGCCCGTGAGCCATGGCTGCTGAGCCTGCGCGTCCGGAGACTGTGCTCCGCAATGGGAGAGGCCACAGCAGTGAGAGGCCCGCGTACCGCAAAAAAAAAAAAAAAAAAAAAAAAAAAATCCTTTCTCGAACTACAAATTTTACCTTTAATACATGAAAAAATTTTAATGCAAAAATTAAAAATAAAATATTAGCAGCTAGGATTCAATATATATGGAAAGAACTTACCATAATCAAGAAGAGTTTATTCCAAAGCTATTAAAATAATTTATTAAAGTAGCTCATCATGTTAATAGGGAAAATTAAAAGAAAAAAAGGATTATTTCTATAAAAGGAAGAGAGCCTTAATAAAAATCAACGTTTATTCCAATTTCTAATTTTTAAAAATTGGTAAAATATGAATAAATGGAGATTTCTCTAACATGAATCAAACATCTCTCTTAAGCTAACAGTCAGCAATATGCTTAAGAGTGAAACTTTAAAACATTCTCATAAAGCCAAGAACCATACTAGGTATCTCTTAAGACAGTTGTCCAGTTGTTAAGACTCTGTGCTTCCACTGCAGCGGGCACGGTTTTGATCCCTGGTTAGGGAACTAGGATCCTGCATGCTGCGTGGGCAAAAAAAAAAAAAAAAGATTGTTACTTGTTCTGTTCTGGAATTTTTAGTCAAGGTAACTAGACATCAAAGCTAAATACCTCATGAAAAAGAGGAAAGAATAATTTGTGTAAGTACTATGATTACATTACTGAAAACAGAAATTATTTAACAGAAAAACTATTAGAAATAATTTTTGTAAAGCTCAGTTAAGTTGGCTGGTTTCAAGATAAATAAATAAATAAAATATTTTTATGATATAGCAAAAGCAATGAGTTAAAATATATCAAGGGAAAACTATCTTAACTATCTTAATAGAAACAAAAATACAAAACATCTAGAAATTAATAAAAATGTAGGATTGATATGTAGAAACTTTTTCAAAAACATAGAGGAAAATAATTTCCCAACTTATTTTATAATTTTAATGCAAACTCCATCAAAATCTTTACGGTTGGCAAGGCAAATTTAGAATGATGACATTTCAAACTAGTCAGGAAAAGATGGACTATTGGTTATTGATTTAGTGCTATTTATACTATTGACTAGTCATTTAGAAAACATAAAGTTGAATCCCTACCTCACACCTTATACCAAAATAAATTTGATAGATTAAAATCTAAATGTGAAAAAGGAAACCATAAAAGCAGTGGAGAAAATGTGTTGATAAATAATTATACGGTCTGGTGTGGAATTTTGAGTATCTTTATTTTTCTATTTATATTTTCTGTTTACTTTCTTCCTAGAGTGAATATGTATTAAAAAGTGATTGTGTGATATAAAAAAAAGTTTTTTCCTATGTAGAGCACTTAGGCCAACAAGAAATTATGGGACAAAGGAAGTGATTCTTTTTTTCTTCAGGTCCAAGCAAAGCCCAGGTTTGGTTCATTCTGACATATTGGATAATATTAGTTGTCCTTGTTTAATCTTTTTTACTCACGTAGTTTTTTCTATGTTGTGATGGATGAAATAATCATATATTCTCCTTTTCCTAATCATAAGGCACGGGGTCTCCCAGAAGGAGTAGTGATTGATGACAATAGGAAGCCAGCATGCTATAAATATAACCAGAATATCCATGCTGTTGCTGAAAAGGAGTCAGTGAAACAATTCTCTTCTTAAGGTGGTTGTTTCTTTAAAACTTACTTTAATTACATTTTAAAATATGTGCACACTTTTATTAACAGACATTACAAAAATTCTGTTTACTATTTATTGACTACTGGCTGCTAGTTGTTTTCATTAGTTGTATGAATACTAGGGTGAAATAAAGAGCATTATTTATGGCTATCCTCACTGGAAGATGTAATGTTTTAAAGAATGAAGTGTGCTTTTTACATTTTCCCACATCAAACGATTTTTTTCTTTTTCTTTTTTTGGTTTTTGCTTTTCTATTTTATTCATAACAAAGGCAAGTTTCCCTCCAAAACCCAGAGATCGGTGGTAGAAAAATAACAAAGGAAAAATCCCCAATCCGTATAATAAAAACCTGGGAGTGCAGGTTAGGGGGTGTGTGTTGTGGAGGAGGGGAGGGATGGATGGATAACCAGCCACAGAGGATTAGGTGGAGGTTTGGTACCTGCTGAAGTTGTCCAGCACCCGTCATCCTCTCAGCATGTTGGCCTTCTTTGGGTCTTCATCAGCAGGACCATAGCAAGTGACATTCAGTACAAGAGCTGGTGTTCTTGGAGCCTGTGAACAGATACTGGGTTTTTGTTTTGTCGACTGGAAAAAACACACAACTTAAAAGTTGAGAATTATATTTTCTTAGGGGACATTACTGAGGACTATAGTCCGGGAAGGCAACCTCTCAGATAACTCTGAGGGACTGATCCAAAGAGGTAAGGGAGGAACAAGAATATATAGGAGTTTTTGCTGGGGGAAAAAAAAAAATCATGTAGTCGAACATCAAAAGATTACTGCTAATCACAAAAAAACAGACTTCTCAAGTTAATGATTTTAGTGCTTTACTATGTATGGGAAGAGTCAAGAGTCTGGACTCATTGAAATTATTCCTTTGATATGCATCTTAACTATCAAGGGCCAGTGTCCTGTTTTCTCCATCCTGAATTCCCCCAAGGGCACACCTACCCTGGCGTCTGCAGTGGCTGATGGCTGAATAGCGGGCAACATTCATCTGTTGTTTACTGGAATGGCAGACAACATTCTTTGTTTACTGAAACAGCAGCATTTTAAAAAATCCACAGTGTCCTTTTGTTTTTCTGCTGGCACATAGCACTTTATTTGTGGGGAGGCTTGGTCTGGGAGAGGGGAGGCTGGGATGGACACCTAGCACCCATCTAGGCCCATTTTCCTGGACATCAGGTGTTATCTCCATGCAAGTTTGGAGGAAACACCCTTAGAGATAAAATCCCCAGGGGGCAGCGTTGTGACTGCCAAGCAGCAGGGGTTGGAGGAGCATCCTGGGCACAGCTGGGCCCTTGGGATGACAGGGCTTCAACGTTGGGCTCCACGTCCATGGTTAGAAAGCAGTGGCTGTACCTGTGCACACAGGCACATTGTTGGGGCCCCCCAGGAGCTTCTCCAAGTTCCAGGCCACGTCACTGCAGCACGCTGAAGACCAGATGAAGTACTTGGGGCTGGTCATGAGTGCAGGGACGTTGTCATTGGACGCTGGCAGGGCCTCAGGAAAGAAGGCAAGAGCGAGTGTGCCCACGTGTCATTCATGTTGCCTGAAGCTGGGCTGGAACCTGCTGCCAGGACAGATTTGGAGTTCAGGATCACTTTGTTCTTGGCGTTTTCCTGATGTCTGAAGTGGTTGCCCGGGAAGCTGAGCACTATGTGTATCAGAATAATTTAGGGGGACTTGTTGAAATGTGGATCAGTTGTATCTTTATTCACTCCAAAATTTGAATACCACTTGAGACCCTTTTATTTTTTCTGAATGCCTGTAGAAATTCACAGTTGATTACACCCATTTTGGTATTTTATTTTACTGCTTTTCATTGTTACTTAATTGTTGGATGTGCCTGTGAGGTCCCTATAGTTTTGTTCTACACATTTTGTTCCATACATTGCCTAAATATTTCAAAGCTGGAGTAAATCCAAATTAAAAAAAAAAAAGAGTTCTACACCTCTGAATTTAAAAAAAATTTTTAAATACACAAAACCCTTGAATTTAAAAAAATACACAAAATCCCTGACTAGTGATTATTAAGTGCTTGGATCATGACTGTATTCTATTAAAAAATAATTCCTACATGTAACTGGAAATAAGATTGTTATTTCAGCCTTAGAAGAATGATAGAGTGAAACTTTTGATTATGTATGTAAATATATAAAAAGTCTTCCTACTAACAAGACTTTTTTTCTCCCCAGCTATTAAGCTAACCATGAAGAAAATTATCATCAATACACGGCGCTCTTTTGTACACATTCCCAATGTGATTGTACCAGATATTGAAAAGGAAATAAGAAGGATGGAAAATGGAGCATGCAGGTAAATGCATGCTTTTTTCTATGGTTTTTTTTTTTTTTTCCTGGCTGTGTCGGGTCTTCGTTGCTGCGCGCAGGCTCTCTCTAGGTGCAGCGAGTGGGGGCTACTCTTCGTTGTGGCGTGAGGGCTTTTTCATTGTGGTGGCTTCTCTTTGTGTGGAGCACAGACTCTAGGTGCGTGGGCTTCAGTAGTTGTGGCACACAGGCTCAGTAGTTGTGGTGCACGGGCTTAGTTGCTCCGTGGCATGTGGGATCTTCCTGGACCAGGGATTGAACCTGTGTCCCCTTCATTGGCAGGTGGATTCTTAACCAGTGCACCACCAGGGAAGTCCCTATTTTTTTTTTTTTTTTTGGCGGTACGCGGGCCTCTCACCGTTGTGGCCTCTCCCGTTGCGGAGCACAGACTCCGGATGCGCAGACTCAGCGGCCATGGCTCATGGGCCCAGCCACTCCGCGGCATATGGGATCTTCCCGGACCGGGGCACAAACCCGTGTCCCCTGCATCGGCAGGTGGACTCTCAACCGCTGCGCCACCAGGGAAGCCCCCCTATGTATTTTTAATACTAGCCAAAGTTCTTCAATTTAACTAAGCTTAATTTCAGTTTAACTTTTAATTTGAAACCTTGAACTTTGTACTTTATTTAATTTAGTGAATTTATTCTTTAGGACAGCCTTACTTATCTAACAAATGAACATAGATATTATTGTGGTGATTCTTTAGATGCACCTTTGCCAAATATTTCGTTAGTCACTGGCAAGACCTTTCCTCATGGGACATTTCACATCTAAAGGGATAACATTACCATAGAGAAATGTGAAAAAAAATACAAAGTGTGAAATGCTAACGTGTTTTAAAAGTATAATTTAAAGTGGTTACCCTATAAATGAATAGAATTTGTATAAATGTGGATGAATTTACTTTTAGTGGAAGGAAATGTTATTACATGTTCAGAAAACTGTATAACATGACCTGAAGTACAGATATCATACTTTTGATTTGATAAATATTAGCTAATCAATGCATCAAACAATATAAATATGGAAGACCTAGAAAGTATTTTCTTAATTACACGTATTTTACTGGATTGTGCATATACTCTATCTAATTCTGTGTATTCTGAACAGTTGTCATCTCACTCTTATTAAAAACTGTTGTCTGTGTTCGTTTGAGAGAGAAAGAGACGAGAAATGAGACATGTTCCCCCACAATGGTTTAAAGCACTGATCTAATTAATCTCTGCCTCCTATTGAACCATAGCTCCTTTTCTGATGATGATGACAGTGCCTCTATATTTGAAGAATCAGAGAGTGAAAACACTCATGCAAGGGATTCCTTTAGAAGTAGTCAACATGGAAGGGGACAGCCATCACAGAGGTAAGCAGTATGATCTATCCCTCCACATCAGTTTTTAAACTATTATTTAGATGAAAGAAAGGTGTTCTACTCTTCCACTCAGTGGGCTTGGCCAACACTCCTGCTACCCAGCTACTCTGCAGGATCTCGGGAGTAAATTGCTACTTCTGTTCCTTACCCTCTTCTTCTCTTGGGAAACTGCCACTGCCTGATGATAATTTGTGTCCATGGGGTTCCAAGCCATGAACACTCTTGCTGATCATTTTCCCTGAGACCCGTGTCTGTCCCTTAGGAAACCTCATGCCTGAGTCCTCTCTGATTTCTTCCTTCTTTCTGATCCTTCTTCCAAGCAATTACGTGTGAGAGGGTTTAGCTGTCACTCTCTAAAATGGTCTCTCCCATTCAATCCTACTTTCAGGGAAGCAGAGCGCTAGGGTGAGTAACGAGATGAGAAAAGCTAAAAAATCCTTAGGGAAAAAAGTACTTGTGGAAACTTCAAACGTGTGACCCTGAGAGTGTGGAAAGAGTGTGGTATTGGTGTGGATCAGGGGTTCCCATCCTGTCAAACCTATTTACTTCTACTTTGTTTTTTTCCCTCTTTTTTCCCCCTCCTGTTTCTTTTCTCACTGACCACCTTCAGCTTTCATACTGTTTGCATTTGTCTTGTCTTCCCTTCCTATCTTCCCGGACAATCTAAGTCTTAATTGCTTTCTGGGAGTTAGTAGCATCCAAACTGGCTTACTCAGGGTGTGGAGGATGGTATTGTGATGCATTGTGAGCACCGATTAATAAACATTTATTAATTACTTTGGTTCATGGCCCTGATATTCAGCAACTCATGCTTCGTGGAGACTCTATATTTTCAAAAATTATCTAGGCACGAGTTAGTAATGGGTAGAACCTGAAAAGAATTTGTTCTTTAAGACTTTTTATTTACTCTGGACATTACACACATGGTGACTATTATGATTTCACTGTGCTTTTTCATTTCCCAGGGAGCAGTACTTGCCTGGAGCCATTGCACTTTTCAATGTTAACAACAGCAGCAATAAAGAACAGTAAGTACATTGACAATAGTAAACCAAACCTTTGTTTTTAAAGAAAGACAGTAAAAAGGTAGAAATACATCTGAATGTGTTATACTGCAGATAAGGGCAAACTCTATCTAATCCAATGGCAAAGTTTTTCCATTATTTTGTCATTTGGTTATTTCCTCCTGAAAAATGTAGCTACTCATGTTACAAGTAATATGTATGTACGTATGTATGTATTTGAATACGTGTAGAAAAACCATGTTTATAGCATATATGAAATTGCCCCGCCATGTGGTTAGGGTTAGGGTGGCTGACAAAATAAATAAAACATCATTAATCCTTCCCATTCTGAGCCAATGTGTCTTAGGTCAAGTTTCCCAGGAGACAGTCTCTGAGAAGGAGCTTTGTATACAGAGGTTTATTGGGAGTGCTCTCAGAAATGATACCTAGAAGGGAGTTAGGGGAGTAGGATTGGGTAGAAGGAGAAGTTGAACTTCAGAGAATAGAGTTGATGTGCCATGTGATGCTATGGGGAGCTCTGGAGAAGGGATGGCCCTTCAGAGCTGTTCCATAGTTAGGCAATAGGACTGGGCTTTGTACCCATGCGCAGTCATTGTATGAGGACTGCCTCTAGGAAGGGGTGCATAATTTTGAGCACGGTGGCTTCCTTCAGCCAAGGCCAGCCAAGGGAGAGGGAAACTATGAGCTGGCAGCAACCCAAACTGGATAGTGGCACTGGTCAAAGCCCTGAGGCAAAAAAGCAAATTAGTATCCATAATATATATTGATTCAAGTCAAGATTATTTGATGCCCTTTCCATGGTGTAATTAACTTGCCATCAAGTGACTGATTGCTTTCCTCAAGTAATGGAGCTCTTTTAGAGTCATAGCATTAGTCTTTGTAACTGGAAGACTGGACATTCAGCAATAGCAGCAGTTAAATTGCCTGGGTGAACGGGACCTCATGTGTTGGGCCCATGTATAGTCTCCATCTCTTCCACCATGGTTGCTCCATTCATATCCACATTGTGCCAGCATTGAGGATGCCAGTGACAGAGGTTGGCTTTGTCAGCAGGCTGATTTATTCTGTCTACTTGGTTGTTCTTTTCTTTTCCATGGCACCTACTATTTGATGGGCATTAATATGGGATACAAAGGTTTTAAAACCTTGTGCTCATGCCCATAAAGTCCATTTAGTCTGCCTATTCTCCAGAATTATTTTTCCCGATCTTGCAATATTTTTTCATCAGGTCCCTGACCAACCACCCAATGCATTGTGACTGCCCATGAATCACTGTATATTCTTTTTTTTAAAAAAAAATAATAAATTTATTTATTTATTTATGGCTGCCGTTGGGTCTTCGTTGCTGCGTGCAGGCTTTCTCTAGTTGCAGCGAGTGGGGGCTACTCTTTGTTGCAGTGCACGGTCTTCTCATTGTGGTGGCTTCTCTTGTGGCAGAGCACGGGCTCTAGGCACGCGGGCTTCAGTAGTTGTGGCTTGCAGGCTCTAGAGCGCAGGCTCAGTAGCTGTGGCGCATGGGCTTAGTTGCTCCGTGGCATGTGGGATCTTCCCAGACCAGGGCTCGAACCCGTGTCCCCTGAATGGGCAGGTGGATTCTTAACCACTGTGCCACCAGGGAAGTCTGCCTTGTATATTGTTAATTTAGGCCATTGCTTTTTCCCCACAAAGTAGATGATTGTGCATTGCTTAAAGCTGTGCCATTGGTAAGATTAACCTCAGTATCTTTTAAGGCCACCTCTAGGTAAGGCTGTATTGTAGACAACAGCTCATTTTGGCTTGCATCCAGATGCTAAGCTGACTCACCCACAGATCATGCTCCATCAGTTGTTCCTATAAGCCCAGTATATGGCCATGGGTCTGGGGGGAGGAATAGCTTTGATGCAGCAGTGGTAGATGACATGGGGCGAGGGTGCCGAGCCACCTGCTCAGTCCCAAGTACATCGCTTTATCATGTGACAGGTTGCAATACAACCTTATGACTTGTTAGTTCTGGCAGGATCCAGCTCATGGTCAGCAGTCATTTTCTGTCCCATGGTTAGATAATCCTCTTTCAGGACCCAATTAACATGATGTCATTGATATGGATATAGTGGACCAATGTGATACTCTGAGGAATGTCCACGTGGTCCAGGTCCCTCTAGATTATGTCATGACAGTGGGAGGGGGAGTTAACATAGCCCTGGAAAATAGTGTAAATACATACTGTTTTCCATCCCATGTGAATATGAACTGTTTCTGACCCTCTTCCCCGATAGTGGTTAAAAATAACACATTCACCACGATTGACCCGGAACCTTAGGAATATGGTATTGATTGGGTGAGTGTATTGTTTTTCACATCTGCCACAGTGACTACATTTGGAGCTATTATTTGGTTGATTTTGCATTAGTCTGCTGCCATCCACCAGGATCCATTTGGTTTTAATAAGGGCCAGACATTGAATTAAATGAGGGTGTGATGGAGAAGCACCACCCCTGCATGCATTAGGTCTTTAAGGATTGCATTTCCTTTCCTGTCCAGGTTGCAATATTGCTTTTTGCCAGCAGGTAGGAGGCAGCTTTAGGGCTTCCACTTGGTCCTCCCCACTATGTTAGCTCTTATTCCACAAGCCAAGGAACTAGTGGAGATGAGGAGATGATTGTCATTCTGCCAATGACTAAATAAATGCATTCCATGTTTACATAGAGGAACTGGACAAATGACCACAAGGGGGCATCCTTAGACCCAGTGGAGGCCCCACAAATTACTACCAAACCACCATATGTCCCTCACTTTAATGGGGGTGGGGCATGATGATGCTTTAGTCCCTGGGTCTCAATGTCAACTTGGGTCCTGTGTGAAAATGGCCTTTAATGTATCTAGGTATTCTTTTTTACCCCCAGTGTACAGTTACTTAAGTAAATGATCATTGGTTTTCTTTGGAGGAAAGACTGGGGAAATCATTACTGAATATACTTGTCATGGTGTTGCAGAGTCCTTCTTCATGGGGACTGGGCTTCTCCTCTGACTGGTGGTTTCATTTCTGAGAGCTACCTCAGGTTTAGAAACTATTCAAGGGGTTGTGACTTTTTATTGGGGTAAGTTGCCATTAACCTCCTGAGCATCCATTTCCAATTTGTTTTTTATTATAAATGTAAAACAGTACCCTAACAAGTCAACAAGGTGCCCATCTATCTAGGAATACAGTATTCTGTTAATCTCTTCCATAGCGCTCTGTGGGTTAAGACCCTGGCTACTATGCTCACCTTACTGATAATTAAAATTATCAGACCTGTTTCTCTTCTGATGGGTAAGCACTGCCACTGGTCTCTGTGATTTCTAGATCCTGTCATCCCTATTGCTCTCAGGGAAGTCTAGTTCTGTACCCAGTTCAGCATCTCTCACTATCAGCCCTGGTCTACAGAGGACAGCACCAATGAGCTTCTCAGTAATGTTGGTGCCCCTCTCACCAGCACATTCCCTGTCATTTTTGTATCCTCTGAGCCCTCTTAGGGAACATAATCAGTTGGTGGGCTATTTTTCTTACTTAGTATATCCATTTTAGCCTACCACTTCTCTGAATCTTTCTGATACCTTCCTCCACCATGTGCCATGGCATTTTATAATTTATATTTCACTTACTGTGAGCTGTCACCTTTTCTGAGCTTCTAAGAGCCATCCAAGAAGTGTGCCAGCACCATCTCCCAGGGTCTATGTTAGGGTGTTAAATCTTGTATCATAGGAATGTACTCCCATAGCAATAAACTCCCCCTTATCTAACTTTATGTTCTGTTTCTGTTTGTACATGACAACCTTAGGTGCCAAGCCCCATCTCCTTGTCAATTTTATCTCCTATTTCTCCTTAGTAGCAGCTTTCTACTTCTGCTGGGCCATTCCTATACAGACTAAGTTCATTTGTATATTTGCACCTGAAAATTTTCCTCCCTTTAACATCCTTTCTCTTCTTCTTCTTCTTTTTTTTTTTTTTTTGCGGTACGCGGGCCTCTCACTGTTGTGGCCTCTCCCGTTGCGGAGCACAGGCTCCGGACGCGTAGGCTCAACGGCCATGGCTCACGGGCCCAGCCACTCCGTGGCATGTGGGATCTTCCCAGACCGGGGCACGAACCTGTGTCGCCTGCATCGGCAGGTGGACTCTTAACCACTGCGCCACCAGGGAAGCCCCCTTTCTCTTCTTCTTAACCTCTCCAACTCTTACCCATACTCTGAGGCCTAGGTTTAGACCTACTTCCCTTTAAAAGCCTTCCCTGACTATCACAGTGGTAACGAGATGCCTGATCATTCATGTCTGAATAATACATTTTCCCAAGATATCTGAGCCAACAATGACAGCCTACTATGTCCTTAGCTCTGTCTGACTCAAGAATCCATTCTTCTGCTGATAGAGAAAGCCAAATGCAGAAGGAGCCCGCTAATCCCATATTCTCCACTCAAGAAGAAATTGTATAAAGAAGAAGGTGATCTCAAATCTGGTGAATGATTCTAATTAGGATTCTACTCTGTTACCACAGAGCTTTTTGTCTGCTCATAAAACATTGCTTCAGGGGCTTCCCTGGTGGCGCAGTGGTTGAGAGTCCGCCTGCCGATGCAGGGGACGCGGGTTCGTGCCCCGGTCTGGGAGGATCCCACATGCCGCGGAGCGGCTGGGCCCGTGAGCCGTGGCTGCTGAGCCTGTGCTCCGGAGCCTGTGCTCCGCAAGGGGAGAGGCCACAACAGTGAGAGGCCCGTGTACCGCAAAAAAAAAAAAAAAAAAAACATTGCTTCAGCCAGGATTACCCCTCTAAAGAAAATTGATGGCATTTTCTTGAAATTCTCAAAACTCTTATTCAAGTATAAATACAAGTGACATCAAGAAGCCTAAATTTTAAGTACCCATTTTTTGGATATACATTGAGACTTTGAAAGTACACTCTTGGGGGCTCTTGTTTCTTAAATTTCCCTCCCTGGGTTTATGCCTTTATCCACCTCCATTTTCTCCAATTTTCCACATGCACTAATTCCCAGGAATTTTATTTGTTTATTGTCTGGGTGCATGTCTATTTCTTGTTGAACCCACCATTAGGAGATCAGATTTATGGTCTCTGAATATGGGGGCAGGTCTTTGAACACGGGGGCAGGTCTTTGAACACAAAGCCCAGAATTCTTGCCCAGTGCAGAGGAAGGTAAACAAGAATGGAGTCAGAATGTAATTTGATTATGTGATATATTGTTTTTTTTCTATAGAAAACCAAAAGAAAAAAAGAAAAAGAAAAAAGAAAAGAAGAGGTAAGTAAGACTTTGGCATGAATCACCCCACATTTTTCTATCCATAACATTTTTGTATTTTGCCAACTACATCTCTCATTTCTTCAGCAAGCCAGATGATAAAAATGAAAATAAAAAGGACCCAGAAAAGGAAAAGAAGAAAGAAAAGGACAAAGACAAGAAAAAGAAAGAGGAGAAAAGCAAAGACAAGAAAGAAGAGTAAGTATTTTTACTGGCATTGAAATTAGGAATAAATTTGTGATGGGTTTAGGATGCAGGGATAATTTCCCACAAGTTTATAGTAAAGAGGCCCAGTGTAAAGACTAAATAAATTGCTATCAAATGTGAATTTAATTTTTTTCAAATTTCCTTAAAATTAACAACGGTAGCCTTAGTTTTCTAATCAAGAATTTTCAGCGTCATGGTTAATTTCCTTCCTTAAACACTGGTGAAGATAAACTTACCACTGGGACAGATTTAGGATCCAAAGAAAATTGTGTTTCTAGGATCTTACCATCAATATTTTTAGTCGAAATAAAAATGTAATAATTTCATTAACATTTTTGAGTCATAAATACTGTATGGCAAATAATCCAAAGTAAAGTAGTCTCATTGCAAAAGCCATGCCTAATTTTGAGAGCAGTATAAATGCTGTCAAAACATCAGCTATTTGAAAGAAACTTTTTAAAACATTTGAGAGTTAGAATTTCACAAGGATAAGGCTGAGTGATATTTTCAGAACTATCTTTTTGCTTTTTATTAAAGAAAATATTGTCTTCTAAACTTACTCAAAGAAAACTCTTTACCAGATGATGGTTTACTTATTTGTGCCTGTTAGAAATGTGTTGATGTTGTATAAAAGAAAAAATCCTTAAAAATATAAATTTGATACCAGAAAGTTTAAAAAAAAATGTCCATTTGATCATATAGTTCCTTCCTTCCTTCTTTCTTTTGCCCTCTATTGCCTCTCAATTCTTCATACACACTTAAGAACAAGCACTTTATATTAGATTGTGTTATATTCTTCTCTCCATACAGATGAGAAAGAAGCCATGAGTTCCCCCTCACAGTGTGGTCCCCAATTGTTTTGTTACCTGGTAGGGGGAGTGGTAAAATCATCATTGTCCCACCAACCATTGCCTACCAAAGGGGTCTGTGGAATATCCAGAGTTCGGCATGATCTATGCCATTGTTCTCTCTCAGTAGCTGGAGTGATAGAAGTGTCTGCAGCATCACAGTAAAACAAGGTTTTTAATAAAAGTCTAAAGTATGGTTTAATGTAAGACTAGTAATTTAACTATCTATCCACCCCTCCCTAACCAGTTTCTTATGACTAATGCACTTATGCCAAGCTAGTCTTCCCACTGTGGAGTGAGCTTCTTCAGCTTATTTCTAATTCATCAATTGTGGGCGATGGGCATAACCATATTTGGTATTTGAAATAAAAATATTCTTGTTTCTTGGTAACCTTCCCCTTTATTTCCAATTGCTGCTAGGGAGAAGAAGGAAGTCATGGTTATTGATCCCTCAGGAAGCACGTATTACAACTGGCTGTTTTGCATCACCTTACCTGTCATGTACAACTGGACCATGATTATTGCAAGGTGTCTATATATTTTTGTGGATCTCAAACCACTTCTAGTTTCCAAGTTAACTGACTTAACAGTTTGGCCTAGAGCTCTTTAGGACATACCTCCTTTCTCCACCACAGGTTGTGAAGAGAGGTTGCATCATTCTCAATGTGTTTTCCTAAGAGCAAGAGTAGCTGCTTTGGTTCCCAATATCCTTGGAAATCCAGTATGGGGATGGGGGTGGGGTGGGGATAGTTTTAAACTTTTGATTGCTCAATCATTTAATTAGAACTTTGGGAGAAACTTTTTATTTTCTTTGGCCTGCAAGAAAAAAATTTTGCCAAGACTGGAAAAAGATCAAGGATCTAGGTTTTATAGAGCAAGATGTGTTTCTCAAGGGATATCTATGGTTCCTTGTCTTTTAGACAGTAAACATCTCAGCCATCCAGGACCATGCATGATTTCCCAAGGCATTTTGGGTACAAATAGTCAACATGAACCTGGCTATCAATGTGTATCACCCAAAAATACTTTGACGTTAGCTTGAAGCCATTTATTCTCATTTGATGTTTTCACAAAGCTGACTAGCATAATGGAAAGAATGTTGAAATTCAGAAGTGTGAGAAAACTAAATCCAACCCTCAGATTTGGGAATAGATTTGGGAAAGCCATAGTTGATTAAATGGACTCCAAGGACCCCTCCTCGCCTTAGTGTGTTATACTTCTCATCGTGATAAAAATTATACAAAGAGGACTTTTACTTAAATTGGTCCCATTTCATTTTATTTATACAAGGTTTTCTTTTACAGAGCATGTTTTGATGAACTTCAGTCTGATTACCTAGAATATTGGCTCATTCTTGATTATTTATCAGATACAGTCTATCTTCTCGATATGTTTGTACAAACAAGGACAGGTAAATATGTTGTTTTGGATATTTTGTAATTTCATGCTTTTATCTCTATGTATAACTTGAAATTTCTTTCTTTTTTTTTTTTTTTTTTTTTTTTGCTGTACGCGGGCCTCTCACTGTTGTGGCCTCTCCCGTTGCGGAGCACAGGCTCCGGACGCACAGGCTCAGAGGCCATGGCTCACGGGCCTAGCCGCTCCGCAACATGTGGGATCCTCCCGGACCGGGGCACGAACCCGTGTCCCCTGCATCGGCAGGCAGACTCTCAACCACTGTGCCACCAGGGAAGCCCAACTTGAAATTTCTTAATTCAAGTATTCTTCAAAAAAAAAAGACTCACAAAAATTTGTTTTAGAGGAAAAAGCACTCTTGAAAGTAAGAGTACCATATACCCACCCACAGGCTTAGGCCACTCCAGCTGATTCAGAAGGATGTTACTAGGCAACCTTCTGGATGTGGATTGATGGCTTTCCTCCATTTTTCTGTTCACTGGGTTTATACCAGGAGAGAGGAATAGAGAAAACAGAAATATTCTGCCAGTTCTGTGGGGAAAGGGTAATTGCTACCTAACAGAGATACCTTGAAGAGGCATGGGGGAAAATGTCATTGTACTCAGCAGAGCTGTACTAGAAATTTTATAAGAAACAGGATGTACATCCTTAATTCAACTTTGTGGTCCATGATGAGGCATTATTGACCAATAATCTGGGCAGGATCTGATAGCTTCCGACTTAAGTATTCTTGTTAAGTAGGTATAAGCTCATTTTTCTATACTACCACATGCAAAGGTAACCTGTGTATGCAGAGTATTGCTTTTAAGAATCATTATGTAAAATAAAGACATTCTCTAATATCAGTGCACTGGAGCAATGCTTCAGTTCAGTTCTATGCACAGCTCTGGTAACCAGGAAGAGAAACAAATTTTTCCCTAGTGAAATATATCCTGGTATTGAAATTCTGGGTTTAACACACAAGGTGCATGGTAGCAGCTTAAGAGAAAGGAAAATCCCAGATGTCTAAGGAAGCCTGGGAGGGGCAAGAAAGAGATATGAAAGTGAAGCCTCAAAGGACATATGCTTCACATTGAAGGGGCAAGGCAAGAATATGCACAATAGTCAAGCAGCAAGGAGGTACCCAAGCTTCAAGGGTGGGGCTGGGATTCTGACAAAAGAGTGGCATGAGGAATTAAGCACAGTGCTAGAAAAAGAAAACTTTCCAAGAACCCTGTTCATAAAAGGCATAGCTTTACTTGGACAAGATGCTGACTCTAGAGAGGTCTGTATATATACCTTGTATATATACATTGCATATAATCTCTCACTTCTGTACTTACAAAGCTTTACTTTTTATTTCTGCAAAAGAACATTTTCCACAGCCATATGTTGATCAGTACTCATATCTTATTACATTGCTAAAAGCATATTTATTGGAATGAACTCTTGTTTTGAACTCAATGAAGTTTGTTGAGAGTTACTTTAGAAAAATTTACAGTGGCATAAAAAGGAAAAAACATTACTTTTTTTTTTTTCTATTTTAGGTTACCTAGAACAAGGACTACTGGTGAAGGAAGAGCTTAAACTCATAGAGAAATATAAATCAAACTTTCAATTTAAACTTGATGTTGTATCAGTGATACCAACTGATCTGCTGTATTTTAATCTGGGCTGGAGCTATCCAGAAATTAGACTGAACAGACTGCTAAGGATCTCTCGAATGTTTGAGTTCTTCCAGAGAACAGAAACAAGGACAAACTACCCAAACATCTTCAGGATTTCTAACCTTGTTATGTATATTGTCATCATCATCCATTGGAATGCGTGTGTGTACTTCTCTATTTCCAAAGCTGTTGGATTTGGAAATGATACGTGGGTCTATCCTGATGTTAACGATCCTGAATTTGGCCGTTTGGCTAGAAAATATGTATACAGCCTTTACTGGTCTACACTGACTTTGACCACCATTGGTGAAACACCACCTCCTGTGAGGGATTCTGAGTATATCTTTGTGGTGGCTGATTTCCTAATTGGAGTGTTAATTTTTGCCACCATTGTTGGTAACATAGGTTCTATGATTTCCAACATGAATGCAGCCAGAGCAGAATTTCAAGCAAGAATTGATGCAATCAAGCAATACATGCATTTTCGAAATGTAAGCAAAGATATGGAAAAGAGAGTTATTAAATGGTTTGACTATCTGTGGACCAACAAAAAAACAGTGGATGAGAGAGAAGTCTTGAAGTATCTACCTGATAAACTAAGAGCAGAGATTGCCATCAATGTTCACTTAGACACGTTAAAAAAGGTGCGCATTTTTGCCGACTGTGAAGCTGGTCTGTTGGTGGAGTTGGTCTTGAAATTACAACCCCAAGTCTACAGTCCTGGAGATTACATTTGCAAGAAAGGGGATATTGGACGAGAGATGTACATCATCAAGGAAGGCAAACTCGCCGTGGTGGCAGATGATGGAATCACTCAGTTTGTAGTATTGAGTGATGGCAGCTACTTTGGTGAGATCAGCATCCTTAACATTAAAGGCAGCAAAGCTGGCAATCGAAGAACGGCCAACATTAAAAGTATTGGCTACTCAGATCTGTTCTGTCTCTCAAAAGATGACCTCATGGAAGCTCTAACTGAGTACCCAGATGCCAAATGTATGCTAGAAGAGAAAGGGAAGCAAATCTTGATGAAAGATGGTCTACTGGACTTAAACATTGCAAATGCTGGAAGTGATCCTAAAGATCTTGAAGAGAAGGTCACTCGAATGGAGGGGTCAGTAGACCTCCTGCAAACAAAGTTTGCTCGGATCCTGGCTGAGTATGAGTCAATGCAGCAGAAACTGAAGCAAAGGCTAACCAAGGTTGAGCAATTTCTGAAACCACTTATTGACACAGAATTTTCAGCTATTGAAGGATCTGGAGCTGAAAGTGGGCCCACAGACTCTACACAGGACTGAAAAGCTGGTTATTCATAAGGACATGCCTCAAGATCCTTTTGGTGATGTGATGATGGCACCTGTAAGTTGAAAGAAGAGAATGATTCAGCTGGGAATTTTTCCATAAGGAAAATGTGCTTTGGTGCAGGGCACCAAAGGCCGTACACTCACTTGTGCGGTACTGTGGCTAAAGAATCATCACACTTAGAATTTTTCACAATGGATAACGTGCAAAGATATAAACCAATTAACTTATCAATATTTATATCTTCTGATTTTTTCACATGTGCTTCTTTTATGTAACACTCTTTATAAAAGTGAACAAGTATCCCTCACTTTCAGGCAATTTATATTGTTAAGGAGCAACTGGGAATTACCGTGTACATCATGTTCAGGATACCATTTAAAAAGAATTAGAATGGAATAAAGTAAAATAAAACCTAAAGCTGTAGTGGATATTATTTATTTGATAATTTAGTAGAGAGTTTAGGATATTTTAGAGCTTCTGGGGCATTTTAGGGACCTTAATCATTTTATTCTAGGGCTTGGGAAGAATGGTTGAGAAAAACTTCTTACTGATAAAAGCATGACAAACCATATATATATATATATATATATATATATATATATATATATATATGAAATTGAAAATCATAAGATGTTATAGGAATCTTTTATAATAAAATTTTTTTAATTATCTAATTATTAAGACCTGACAGCAGTGGCTACTATCTTCTTTCTCTTGACTGACCAGCAATAAGAAAAAAAGATAAAGGTAATACTCTTGCTGGGTGATGAACAAAGGAAATTGTTGTTAGAAAAGGAGACCTGAAAGTTCTATGGTCCAGCATGGGCATCATGGGAGCTTCTTAGAAATTCAGAATCTCAGGCCCTACCCCAGACCTGCTGTATCAGAATCTGAATTTTAACAAACCCCTAGGTAATTCATACATTAAAGCTTGAGAAGCACTTAGCTAGAGAACCAGGAAGGAGTTAATGGGAGGATGGTTCTAGAAAAGAAAAGGGAACTATATGACAAGTGTGTGCTCATGGAAGACATTGCTAATCAATTATACAACTCTACTGCTAAACCCAGATGTGGCTCAATAAATTCTCAAAACAGATCACTGGAATTGATATCAGATTTCTATATGTGCCTGTAATAATATGACTTAACGTGGCTTCTTGTTAATTTGACATTTCAGATATCTATGTGGACCTCAATCGGTGCATGCCAATGGTAGAATTTATCCTACTCTACCAATAGAATATTTATTGAATTATACATTGTCTTTGCAGCCTTACGTTTCCCTTCTACATTTTATCTGTCTCTTTTGTATCGGCAGGCAAGTACTTCTTCACTACAGAGGAAGTGGCTAGTCCTGGAGTGGGTGGATCGTAAGTAATATATAATATGGTTTCTGCCTGAAACAAGTGCTCCTTTTCCTCTCTTTTCTTTCTTATTCTTATTCCTTCTCCTCCAACTGCATTTTATTCTTTTCTTTGTGTTCTTTCTTGCCTGTTATAAAAACCTCTAGACATTGTAAAAAGCCTTGCTGGCTCCTCATAGCAGGCGGATTCAGTAAGATAGGAGTGAGTGAGGGTTACACACCTGGCTCACGGCTGGCTCCCAAAGTAGAAGCGGCCCCAGTCACAGCATCCAGGTGGGGGGGATTTTGAATCTGACCTGGGCTAGAGACATATCCAAGAGTTCTGATTTGATGACCTCTGATCCAAAGCTCTGTGAACTTATATCAGATAGGTAGCAGATTCTTGGTTCAAAGGCTTGAGCTAAGGAGGGTTTAGCCAATTCCTTTTTCATGACTCTTCCAGGTAGAGGCTCTGATAGGTGGTGGTGAAGGCTCCAGTTTTAGACACCTGGAGTACAAAGCAGAGGTTCACAACTGGGCTTTGGCTTCATGAGGGGATTAAAAAAAAAAAAAAGACAGGGAACATGCGGCTTTGGTGAGACTGATGGTAAGTGTGCTGACCTGGGTACAGGTAGATGTCAAAGCAGGAGCTCACCTTTTAGCAATCCAGGGACCATCTGTTTTCCAAGCTGATCCCACACTCCAGTTGGCTGTCTGGAGCTAGCATCTTAACATATTAAGACTAAGACAAGCTTGACATAAGGACAAGTGAGGGCTGGCTGAAGTTTAAAGATCTTTAGTAACTGTATCTGAGAGGAAATGAGAGAGAGAATTCTGGGACTTGTAGGTGGCACATCAGAGGGAGAGCAGAAACCCCATGACCTAGTCTTGCCAGTATGTCTGATAAGTACTGTATCTCCCTCCCAACTCTGTTATCAAAATAAGGTAATATTCTCATAGGAAGAGATCACTTCAAAGTTTTGCACATATTTAAAAAAGAAACCAAAATTTCTAACTTGACATATGGTGTAAATAAGCTTCTTACCATTAGGAGGCAATGTTGGCCTATAATTATAACCTTCAGAACCTGAAGCTGTATATTTTTTTCCCCATGGAAATTATAGGTGGTAAAATCAGAGCTCTTTGGTAATAGTAGGCAATTCTTTTCTAACGTGGATATTTCCAGAAGATTTTAATATAGGATATATACTAGTCTAAAATGAAAACATGATCAAATAAAGTATAAAATGCAAATTTAATGGGTAAAATAACAAGATAAATGGAAGCTTTTCAGTATTATTTTCAGGAAGTTCATCTAGGCACTAATAATAATTCCATTACAAGAAGCTTTTACCAATGTATAAGATATATATTAGAGGTAAGCAAAAAGGGAAAAAAAGGAGCAAGCAGCATTTATATTGAACTTCAGTTTATATTTTTATTTTTTAAAAAGTCCATTGCTTTAAGGGCTTCCCTGGTGGCGCAGTGGTTGAGAATCTGCCTGCCAATGCAGGGGACACGGGTTCGAGCCCTGGTCTGGGAAGATCCCACATGCCACGGAGCAACTGGGCCCGTGAGCCACAATTACTGAGCCTGCGCGTCTGGAGCCTGTGCTCCGCAACAAGAGAGGCCGCGACAGTGAGAGGCCCGTGCACCGCGATGATGAGTGGCCCCCGCTTGCCACAGCTAGAGATAGCCCTTGCACAGAAACGAAGACCCAACACAGCCATAAATAAATAAAAAAAAAAAAAAAAAAAAAAAAAAAAAAAAAAAGTCCATTGCTTTAAAATGTTTGAGAACTACAGATCTGCTTTAAAAGTGTTGGAAGTATGCCTGGCTTGGACGCTGTCAGTTTAGGAGATATTCTTTCTATGACTACTGAAATTGTATTATTGGATATCCTAGTTTATAGACTGTTCAGAATATAAAGTACCAAACGAGGCTTATAGACTCAGAAGAAATTGTTTGCTATTTGCTGGACTAGTTTATCTCTAGATGAAGGGAGAAAGTGGGAGATTCAAGGAAAGGGAATCAGAGAACGTAGAAAATGTACAAAGACTCTATAGGGATCACCTAGTTCACCCCTCCTCATTTTACAAATACAGAAATGATCAGGGAACATTAAAATTGATGAGGATGTAGTAATAGGAATTTTGAGTGAGAGTGGGAATTTTTACCATATGTTGGAAAGGAATATGCTAATATCTGCTAGAGCCCAAAGTTGGATTAACCTAAAACCCAGCAATTTCATTCTTCGGTATGTATAGTCACTACAAAATTGGCCACATTCTTCAACAGTGAGACATGTTGAAGAATGTTTATAATAGTAAAAAATTGTAAACAACTTAAATGTTCATCAAATGGAGACTAGACATATAAATTGGAATATATGCATATAATAGAATTATAAAAAATGTTTGAATAGTAACAAAATAACACATAGTTTAGTCTGTGCCAGGCTCTGTCCCCAGTACTTTACAGATATCAATTCATTTAATCCTCATGACAACCTATAAGGTAGGTCCATTATGTTTCCTGTTTAACAGATGAGGAAATGGAGGCAGAGAGTTTAATTAGCCTGAGGCGCACAGGAAGGAAGTGGCACAACTACTATTTGAATCCAGGCAGTGAGGCTCCAGGGTGCCTGCTCTTAACACTTTCATTTGTGCAGACTCTTGTATGTACACATAATATCATCTATACAAAACTTACAAACATACAGCACAATACTAAGTAGTGCTTATGGATCTGTACCTATGACGTAACAGTTTAATAACAAGCATGGGAATGAGAGTAGAAATCAGAAAAGTGGTTACTTCTGTGTTGGATGGATTGAATGGGATGGGAGTGAGAGTGAGAAATTCATAGGACTTCATCTGTCTATGCTGTTTTATATCTTTCAAAATAATCTGAAGGAGATAAATCCAAATGTTAAGATTTGACAAATCTATGTACAAATATGTATATATATTCTCTCTATAATTTTTGTTATATTTGAACTATTTCACATGAAGAAAAAAAGAGGAGTTAAGTATAAATTCACACAGCTAGTTTAGTGGCAAAGCCTGGACTTTTGACCCTTGATTCAGTGTTTACTTCACTATGAGGTTGTACTTGATTGCTTTCTACACAGACCAAGTTAAGTGCTTTATGGGGCTCTACTTGGCGATAACATGCTTGTTATCTGTATGTTTCCACTTTGGGTCAGAGTGCATATTAAATAACTTTGAGACAATACTTTCTAGAATTACATTTCATGTCTGGCTCTTGGTTTCCTGATGAGTTAGAGGTGAAAGAATGCATTTTTCACAAATGCATTCCTTTGAGATTCTGAAAAGAGCAATTTACCACAAAATTACTCACCAGCCTGACAATGTTGGCCCTTAAAAAGAATTGATGTTGGATTTCTTATCAGATTGCCAATTTCTCCTCTTTTCACTCAGGTGCCTTTTTGTTTCATCTGGGCTGAGCTTCAGCCATTTGGACTTGGTCCAAGAAGCTACTTGAGTTAGTTCTTCAGAGAGCAGGGAGCCTGCTTCCTGGGTTTGTCACAAAGACCCATGATGCTGAGAAGCACAGGTATTGTGGTGGCACCAAAGTCCATGGTGTTCTCTGATATCCCCCAGTGGCCTCATTGCTCACTCTTGGCAGAAAGAGTGACAGATGAACCACCCAAGGCACTCGAAGGATCAACATTTGTCTACCATTATCAGGGGGGCTCCAGGATAAGAATGTAATTTTTTTCCACTCATTTTTGAGTGTAAGAGGTCACTCTCCCTAGTTCCTTAGTTTGCTAAAAATACTGATAATTAATAGATATGCATTACGGGTATTTCCATTACTCCATTCAGATATAATTTCAAAATGCCCTAAGAGCACAAAATATATAAAATTAGCAAAGAAGCATACTACAGTAAAGTAACATGAAATTTACCTTGATTATATTCCTTTTATTTTCATGTCTAAAACAATTGGGCATTTGAAATTCATTGGTTAAAAAGTGACAAGACTCTTCAGTGGTAGAAAAATGAGAGTTGTTTTCTAATGAACTGAGATAATGGATGTCTTTTTTTTTAAAGAAATTCTTTATTTAGATTTTAGTGCTAAATCTTTTCATATAAACCTCTTGATTTAACACCACTGACCTAGTCTCGTTTCTATTTTTTACCTTGAGATAGGTAGCCTGCTCTGCTGGCCTGAACACCAAACCAGAAAGCCAGTGCTTTTTTGCAGCTCAGAGAGTGTGGCCAAAAATAAATCTCACACACACACACACACACACACACACACACACACACAGAAATACATAATATAGATTAACCATATTTCAAACACTTATTTGCAATCAAATATAGTATGCCATGGATACTGGCAATGCGGATTGAGAATTTGCTCCCTGAGCCCAATTAAAATCACTGTTTTCAAATTATTTGAGCCTCTCAAACAGGAAGCCATAACTGAATAATCTATTTGAGCTGTAAATAGATTTGTGAACAAAAGGAAATCAGTAAATATCACTTATTTAAACTATAAAAAAGTTATAACAATGATTAGCATTATTACCTTTTGAGTTGTATGTGAGACTTGGAACAGATATCATACAATAAATGGTGAGGATAAATAGATTCTCTGGGTATTAACTCTGATGGGACTGGTCACATTTAATATGTTTAATTAAACAAAATCTTAAAACCAGGGCTTCCCTGGTGGTGCAGTGGTTAAGAGTCCGCCTGCCAATGCAGGGGACACGGGTTCGTGCCCCGGTCCAGGAGGATCCCACGTGCCGCAGAGCGGCTGGGCCCATGAGCCATGGCCACTGAGCCTGCGCGTCTGGAGCCTGTGCTCCGCAGCGGGAGAGGCCACAGCAGTGAGAGGCCTGCGTACCGAAAAAAAAAGAAAAAAAAAAGAAAAAAATCTTAAAACCAGTGGATGAGCTTCAGTAGGGTTAAGTTCTACTGGAGTACACTTGGGGTAAAATAATTAAAATTATAATTTAAAAATGATTGGCTCTAAGCAATCAAATGCAATAAAGGCTTACATAAGGACTTTTGCAGCTAGTAATGTTCCCAGTGGGGAATTATAAAAAGATCATAAAAGACTGGATTTAATTAGGAAGTTTTAAGAAGAAACATATTCTTGCCTTTGTAGAAAATCATGGGGCATCTGAACTTAGAAAATGGTATGCACTTCTGTTTAGTGAACTGAATATATCTTATCAGAGGTGGATGGAGTCTAGAGAGTGACCAAAGGGGAGTTAGAGTTGCCACATGTGAATGAATGGTCCAGAGGTGGGGGGAACAGAGCATGGGACTCCAGTCCAGAAAGACAAAGGCTGAGAGAAATATGCTTAAATGAACAAACAAAGAAATCTAGATGATTATTAAGAGAATGGAAAGACTTCCCATTAACTAATTCACCATGTTGTCTGATACCACCCCCCGCTTCCCCTTTGGTAACCATAAGCTTGTTTTCTATGTCTGTGAGTCTTCTGTTTCACAAATAAGTTCATTTGTATCGTATTTTGATTCCACATATAAGTGATATGGTAGTTTTCTTTGTCTTCCAGATTTACTTCACTTAGTATGATAATCTTAGGCCCAGCCATGTTGCTACAAATGGCATTATTTCCTTATGACTGAGTAGTATTCCATTGTATATATATACCACAGCTTCTTTATCCATTCATCTGGTGATGACATTTAGGTTGCTTCTTAGCTATTGTAAATAGTGCTGCTAAGAACATCGGGGTGCATGTATCTTTTCAAATTAGAATTTTCTCTGGATATATGCCCAGGAGTGGGATTGCTAGTTCACATGGTAACTCTATTTTTAGTTTTTTAATGAACCTCTATACTGTTTTCCATAGTGGCTGCACCAGTTTACAATCAACATTGTAGAGGGTTCCCTTTTCTCCACACCCTCTCCAGCATTTATTATTTGTAGACTTTTTGATGACAGCCATTGTGACTAGTATGAGGTGATACCTCATTGTAGTTTTGTAGTTTGATTTCCATTTCTCTAATAATAGCGATGTGGAGCATCGTTTCATGTGCCTACTGGCCATCAGTATGTCTTCTTTGGAGAAGAAATATCTATTAAGGCCTTCTGCCCATTTTTTTATTGGCTTGCTTGTTTTTTTTGTTATTGAGTTACATGAGCTGTTTGTATATTTTGGAAATTAAGCCCTTGTTGGTCGCTTCATTTGCAGATATTTTCTCTGGTCCATAGGTTGTCTTTTCATTTTGCTTATGCTTTCCTTTGCTGTGCAAAAGCTTATAAGTTTGATTAGGTCCCACTTGTTTATTTTTGCTTTCTTTCTATTGCCTTGAGAGACTGACCTAAGAAAACATTGCTACCATTTATGTCAGAGAATGTTTTGCTTATGTTTTCTTCTAGGAGTTTTATGGTGTCATGGCTTATATTTAACTCTTTAAGCCTGCAATCGCTCAAATCTTAAAAGGACACCATTTGACTCTTGACCCTCTCTCTGCTTCTGCTAACACCTCATTTTTCTGCTGTCCTTTACTGTAAAACTCTTTTGTAGAATTTCCTTGCAGAGGTCCTCTCTTACTGTTCTTTCTTGAATCTGATCCAATTCAATTTTGCTACTATAACTCCACTGAGACCTCTTGTCAAGGTCACCAACGACCCCTACATCGCCAACTCTAATGATCAGTTCTCAGTCCAAGACTTAGTAGACCTCTTGGTAGCATTTGGTAGGGATGATCACTCCCTTTCTTAAAAGACTTCAGTTGCCTTTCAGGACACTTGGCTTTCAGTCACTTTTCTGACTGAACTTCCATCTCTTTTTGTTCCCCTCCTCAATGAATCTTTAAATGCTGAGGTGTCCCATGAAATTCACACCCTAAGTGAGCTCATATATCCGCTGGCACTTTATAACATCTGTATGCTGAAGACTCCCAAATATATATCTCCAGCCTCTCCTCTAAACTCCAGACTTGCATATCCAACTAGCGACTTGATATCTCTTTGGCAACTGTGATATAATAAGAAATATATATTTTGGTATTTGTCCCTGGCTGCTGGGATGAACTCCTAAAACCCTTGTAGTTTCCTAAGTGATATGAGCTTTAGGAGCATCTTTTGTTATATTTGGTTTCTGTCACAGACTCCTGAAACAGCTCTGGAGTGAAAAAATTGAAAGGAGTATCTTTTGCTATTCAACCATGCCTGGGTTCATGTTAATGAGGTGACTTTTGGAAAGTTCCTAAGGGTGAGGGGCTGGTTTCCAGGGGAATCAACTGTGAGATTAGAGAGTTGGAACTTTCAGCCCTACCCCCTGACTTTCTGGGAAGGGCTGGAGTTGAATTAATCACTAATTCCAATGATTTAATCAACGGGTCTATGTAATGAAGCCTCAACAAAAAAAACCCTAACCCAAGGGGTTCAGAGAGCTTCCAGGTTAGTGAACACATTGAGGTACTGGGAGGGTGGTGCTCCCAGAGAAGGCATGGAAGCTCTGTGCCTCTTCCCACGTACCTTGTCCTATATATCTCTTCCACTAGGCTGTTCCTGAACTGTATCATTTATAATAAATCAGTAATAGTAAGTAAACTGTGTCCCTGGATTCTGTAAGCCATTCTGGCAAATTATTGAACATGAGGAGGGGGTCATGGGGACCTGTGGTTTATAGCTGGTTGGTCAGAAGTACAAGTGACAACAACAGGACTTGTGACTGCCATGTGAAGTGAGGAGGGCAGTCTTGTGGGACTGAGCACTTAACCTGTGGGGTCTGCACTCTCCAGGCAGCTAGTGTCAGAACTGGGTTAAGTGTAGGACACTCAGTTGATATCCACAGAGAATTGAATAATTATTTTGTGTGGAAAAACCCACACATCTGGTGTCAGAAGTGTTGTTGTACATAGAGAGAAACAGGAGAGTTGACTTCTAGTGAAGACTTGATGTGTGCTAAGCAGAATTCATGATTTGTTTCTCAAATCTGTTCCTTCCCTAATATTCCCTATTTCAGAAAAGGGCACTGCCATTGACTCTGTTCCTCAGGTGAAAAACTTCCGAGTCGTCTTTTCTTGACTCTGAATTTCACACCTGCTATCTAATTTGCCAGTGAATGTTGTCAGCTCAACCTTCAAAATATATCCTGCATCTGGCTATAAGTCACCACATCCAATGCTCATTCAAACCACCATCTTTCACCTGGACTACGACACACCATGTTAACTGATCTCTAATGCCACTGTTGCTCCCCTTTCCCCAGTAGTCCATTTCCACAGAGCTACCACTCTGATTTTTTTTTTTTTTTTTGCAGTATGCAGGCCTCTCACCGCTGTGGCCTCTCCCATTGCGGAGCACAGGCTCTGGATGCGCAGGCTCAGCGGCCATGGCTCACGGGCCCAGCCGCTCCGCGGCATGTGGGATCTTACCGGACTGGGGCACGAACCCATGTCCCCTGCATCGGCAGGTGGATTCTCAACCACTGCGCCACCAGGGAAGCCCAACCACTCTGATCTTTTAAAAGCAACGTCAGATCATGTCACTTCCTTGCCTCAGCTTGCTTACAATTGAATCCCAAATCCTCAACATAGCCCTATATTAAATGACCCCTGATTACCTCTCTGATTTGGTTTCCTACTGCTCCTCTGCCTGCTCAATCTCATTCAGTTGGCCTCCTTGCTTGTCCTTAAACATGCTCCCTTTTCTGGGTCCTTGTAGTTTCCTTTTCCTCTTCCTGGGAAGCTCACCAGTATCCAATGGATGTTGGACCTTCACTCAGGTCTCTGCTCAAATGTCACCTTGTTTACCCAATCTAACTTGAAACCCTCTTCACCTTATCTCCCTGCACAGATCACTATTTGATATTATATCTTAATTTGTTTACTTGTTTGTCATCTGTCTCCTCCACTCAAATATAAGTTCCATGTAATTTATTTCATTTATTGCTCTATTTCCAGTATGTAGAAAATGTCTGGGGCATAAAAGGGACTTTATACGTGTCTGTTGAGTGAAGTAGTAAGTGCATTTTCCAACCAATCCTGAGGAGATAAAACTCAGAGTTCAAATTAAGGTAATTGAAAGATGATGATTAATGTGATAATTTGCACATCTGAGTTTGTAAACTGAGAGTCATATCAACTACGGTTTAATTCTATGCAACCATTCTCTCACAAGGCCCTTCCCAGCTCAAATTTTCCTATTATTTCTACATTAGTTTTCCTGAAAAATCTTCCTTTTATACTGTCATCTTCCTTCTCTTGAACCTTATAGTGGCTACTTAGTGTCAACATTGAAACCAAAATTTTTTACTTCTGTTTTCAAGGTGCTCTCCAACCCTATTTGTCACCTTTGCCTGGGGATTCAATAGAATTTTCTCCTTTCTGGTTCAAACATATGCCATGTTTATTTTCACTTCTAAACCTTGACTCTTGCCGTCCCTACCACGTGGAGTGCTTCTTTCCATCCCATCCACATCTTACCCTGCCCTTAATAGTTTTCTCAGTTCTCAGCATCTCAATGAGCCTTTTCATTCCTATCCTGGTTCTTTATTTATAGTGAAACCTTCCCATCTCTGAGTACAAATATGCAATGCCTGACAGTATTGGAAAACTGCCAGACTCAATTATTGATTGATGGATAGATTATTTAGCTGAATATTTGAAAATAGTTTACATGAAATATGAATAAATGTTTGGTTGATTTTTGTCTCTGAAGGTTTTCCTAGGAAAAGTAAGTGATAGCCCAGATTAAAAAATTATTATTTTATTTTCATGAAATTGACATTATACAATACTATTTTTATCACTCAATTCTGAATATTAATAAGTAAAGCAAAAAAGAATCAGCCCTCTAAAGTTATTTGCATTTAACCTGGCTAGAAAAATCAACCCTATTATTTAATTTTTCTAATTCTCTTCTGCCCCACATATGGCAGAACATCTTTCTTATTTTAGCTGGTATATTTTGCACTTTATGTTGTCTCCTTTATTTCCTTCTTAACACTTTTTCCCTTTATTTCCTTCTTAACATTTTTTTCTTTTTCTTTTTCTTTGCTGTCAGTTTGATTGGGTCATATCTAGTATGTCAAGTAAAACTGATATAAAATGTATACAGTGCTTGTATCAGTCTGGGTCCAATCAAGAATAGGAACCGCACAGTGGGTTAAGTTTAATATAAAGAATTATCAAGTCCTGATAAAAGAATGACTAGAAGAAAACTGTGTATGGTATTCTAGGGCTAAGGGAGAATACCCAAAGAAGGACAAACTTAGAAGGATCCCCCTCCCCAAGGCTGGTTCAGATACTATTGGAGAAGGTGTAATTCAGCCCACTGGATAGCAGAGAAGCTTGCTGGTTTGTCCTGGCCACAGCCGTTCTGCAGTCTCCTCTGGAGTGCAGGTGATCAGGAACCAGTGGGGTGAGCTTGCAGAGGGAATGGGAGCCAAGGCACAGGTGTGCTGTGTCTGGGTCTGCAGTGGGAGGGTGGCAGGTATTGGGAGGGGGGTGTCAGCTGCAAAGTGAGCAGTGACTCAGGGTACCAGTGTGAGCAGAAGAGCTTGGGGTCAGTTTCCATGTTGAGCGGGCTGCTCGGAAGTTTATCTACAGGCCAGGCAAAGGCTGCAAGGTTGCTGACTCCACTGTAAAGCAGGAGGAAATAACAGGAGATCGTTTTCCCTCCTCCAATGCCTCTCCAGTGCCCTCTGCTGAGAAAACTTAACATTGTGCTCTCTGTGGAGATGTTTAAAGGAGTTCTGTCCTCTGTCACAGAGCATATATTGAAGGGTGAATTGGAACTGAGGGGCAATATATTGATAACTGGCACCATGTTTACCTAAGTATAGATGTATCTGTCAAAGGTAAATGTTTTTAGGGAGCCGTGTATGGGTACACTGGCAAAAGAATCCGTATCAGGAAGACATGTCAGACTCTACGTCCATCTGCATTTCTATAAATGACCCAATTTTGTTCCTTTTTATGGCTGAGTAATATTCCATTGTATATATGTACCACATCTTCTTTATCCATTCATCTATCTTTGGACATTTAGGTTGTTTCCATAAATAGTGCTACAGTGAATATTGGGGTACTTGTGTCCTTTTGAATTATGGTTTTCTCTGGGTATATGCCCAGTAGTGGGATTGCTGGCTCATATGGTAGTTCTACTTTTAGTTTTTTAAGGAACCTCCATACTGTTCTCCATAGTGGCTTATCAATTTACATTCCCACCAACAGTGCAAGAGGGTTCCCTTTTCTCCACACCCTCTCCAGCATTTATTGTTTGTAGATTTTCTGATGATGGCCATTCTGACCAGTGTGAGGTGTAAGGCAGGAATAGAGACGTAGATGTAGAGAATGGACATGTGGACACAGCTGGGGGGAAGGGGAGGGTGGGGCGAATTGGGAGATCCGGTTTGACATAAATACACTACCATGTGTAAAATAGATAGCTAGTGGGAACCTGCTGTATAACACAGGGAGCTCAGCTTGGTGCTCTGTGATGACCTAGATGGGCAGGCGGAAGGGGAGAAGGGAGGTCCAAGAGGGAGGGGATATAGGTATACATATAGCTGATTCACTTCATTGTACAACAGAAACTAACACAACATTGTAAAGCAGTTTTACTCCAATGATAAAAAAAAGGAAGACATGTCAGTAATGGACGAATAAATACAATTAAACCACAGTTTTTTAAATCACTGGACAATAAAGGTATTCAGATGTCTTATTATTTCTATGTTTTATTTCATAATTCTTTTAAAAAATTGATGTGGGGTTTCCCTGGTGGCACAGTGGTTGAGAGTCCACCTGCTGATGCAGGGGACACGGGTTCGTGACCTGGTCCGGGAAGATCCCACGTGCCGCGGAGCGGCTGGGCCCATGAGCCATGGCTGCTGAGCCTGCGCGTCCGGAGCCTGTGCTCCGCAATGGGAGAGGCCACAATGGTGAGAGGCCAGCGTACCGCAAAAAAAAAAAAAAAAAAAAAAAAAAAAAAATTGATGTTTATCATTCATACAGTAAATTGCACAAATCATAAATGTATAATTTTTTGAGTTTTTACATGTGTACACATAAGTGAAACTACTACCTAGATCAAGATAGAATTTTTCCACCACTCAGGAGGATAACTTATTGCTCTTCCCAGTTAAAATCCTCCCACCCCTACCAGAAGTAGGCACTAATCTGGCTTCTGTTACTTGTTCAGGAACTTCATGAAATTAGATTCACAAGTAGGTATAATAAGTCCTCTACATATGAACAAGTTCCATCTTGAAAGCACGTTCAAAGTCCAATTTATTCGTAAGGCCAGCAAAGTTAGCCTAGGTACTCAACTAACACAGTCCGCTATACAGTACTGTACTGTAATAGGTTTATAATACTTTTCACACAAATAATACATAAAAAAATACAAAAAATAAAACATTTTAAATCTTACAGTACAGTACCTTGAAAAGTACAGTAGTGCAGTACAACAGCTGGTGTACAGGGGGTGGCATCGAGTGAACAGGCAAGAAGAGTTACTGACTGGAGGAGGGAGAGGAGGTGGGAGATGGTAGAGCTGAAGGATGGTCAGCAATAGGAGATGGGGAGGGCAAGCTGCCATTTCACTCATGCCTGACGTTGATGGCACAGGTTCTGGTCCCTCGCTGGATTCATTCTATCTACCCTCTTGAAAAAATGATCCAGTGATGTCTGGGTAGTAGCTCTTTTTTTCTTTTCATAGATGACACGGGATTGCATTCTGAAGGGTTGCTGCAACCTTCATGTGCCTTTCTATGTTCTTGTCCTGTGCCTCAAAAACTAAGTGCCTCCTCAAATAAAGAAAATCCCTTTGCCATTTCCTGCGTTGTGAATCTCTTTGGTTCTTCAGTTACTTCTTCTTCTTGTCTCTCTTCGTCCTTTCTCTGGGCCTGCAATTCCTGGTGCTTCTTAGCAGTACAAGCTACATCATCACTGCTTCTACTCTTGCTTCTGGACATTCTGGGCTTGAAATAAAGATACTGTACTACTGTACTCTATACAGTACTGTATAGTAAAGTACACAAAAGCACAACCACTTGTAAACAATGCACACATGTGACAATGTACACCAGACATGTGAACTAACTTATGTGATCGGACATGCGAACAGACGTTTGCATCTTTGAAAGCTCGCAACTTGAAGGTTCGTAAGTAGGAGACCTACTGTACTCTTTTGCGTCTGGCCTCTTTTGTTCAACATGATATCTTTGAGATTCACCCATCTTGCTACACGTATCAGTATTTTTTTGGGGGGGGGCATAGCATTCCATTATATGCATATACCACAATTTATTTTTAAATTCTCCTGTTGATAGACATGAGGGTTATTCGTAGTTTTTGGCTATTATGACTAAAGCTGCTATAAACATGAATTTTTGTGGAGCTATGCACTCATGTCTTTCAGTATATATTCAGAAGTGGAACTGCTTCATCACATGCTTTAGTAGTAAGTCCTGTTTAGCTTTAATAGATACTGCTGAACATTTTTCGAAAGTGTTTGAACCAATTTCCACTCCCACCAGTAAGTATGAGAGTTCCAGTTGCCAACAGTTGGCCAGTCTTTTGTTTTTAGCTATTCTTGAGGGTAGTATTTTTAAGAATTAAGATTAATTAGAACTATACAATTATATTTCTCAATGTTTATAATCTTAATTTATATTTATCAGCTTCATATATTTCTCATGTTCCCTTTTGATAAACAGAAAGAACTCTTGTTTTCCTCAAATGTTATCTGAAATTTCAAAGTGAAAATTACAGCAATGGTAGCTTTTGAAATGTATTCTCAATTTACATATGCTTCCACATTATGATATACATCAGCTCTCCACTACTAAACTTTACTCTAATAAATGTTTGCTCATTCAGAGAGCACTTAACATTCTTTTTGATGCCACAGTAATTATTATGATTATCAATTATCATTGTGTAATATGGCAGGGGAAAAACTGATTATGTGAGTCTTTTTGCCTGATTAGGTCCTCTAAAAGTAACTGGAATTTCTAGGTAAACATTAAATACCTTCTCACAGTAATAATATAGTATGGCGTTTTTAAGAGCATAGTGCAAGATTCACACAGCTCAGTTGCAATCCTGGCTCTGCTAGGATACTGAATAAGAAAGTTTTCTGCGTCTCTGTTTCCTAATTTAAAAAATGGAATCGGTAGGGCTTCCCTGGTGGTGCAGTGGTTGAGAGTCTGCCCGCCGATGCAGGGGATGCGGGTTCGTGCCCTGGTCCGGGAGGACCCCACATGCCGCGGAGTGGCTGGGCCCGTGAGCCATGGCCGCTGGGCCTGCGCGTCCGGAGCCTGTGCTCCGCAACGGGAGAGGCCACAACAGAGGCCCGCGTACCGCAAAAAAAAAAAAAAAAAAAAGGAATCAGTAATAATACCTGGCTATAACAAGGTCAAGTTACTTAACCTGTCTGTGCTTCAGTGTTCTCAGCTGTAAAATGGGGATAACAGGATTATTGTGAGTACCACATTGTTAATATACATATATACGTAAAACGCTTTGAATAGTGCCTGGAACTTAATAAATGCTATATAAATATTAGGTACTTATTATTAATGTAGAGGAATTAATTAGGTTGAAGGGTTGTAAAGGACCGTGTAGTCCCAAACAGCAATCAGTGTATTTCTCAATCCCAGATAGAGCCCCGAATTTTTGAAAGTTCTCCCACTCCCTCCTCTCCCTTTCTCTTTATTTCTTATCGGAAACAGCGAAGTCAGAAGAATCAGGACCAGACCTGGCTCTCGACTACTTTCCTTAATAAAGGCTACTTTAGAGAGCTGTCGTGACGGTAAAAATCAGCCTGCTTCAGGAAAAGTATATTGTTAACTATAAAGGACTATGATAATAATGCCGTTAGATTTATCCTCTACATTGCTTTTGCAATTCAGAAGGGCACTTTCTCCACTCCAGCCACTTTTCCGCAACACTCCCTCAGCTTTCCGTCCCTCTTCCCCGACCCCGAAGCGTCTTCTTTATAAGTGCCTCTTCCCTTCTGTGAGAAAAATTTCCTGCCACCGGAAAGCCCGAAGGCGAGGCTAAAGATGGCGGGCAGTCAATTATGACCCCTGAGATAGCCTCCCGATACCGAGCTGGGTTTAGGGTAGTCGCACGGAAAAAGCGGCACCCTCGGGGTTTTGAACACCTCCGCCCCACCTCGCGCCCTCTCTGTGCGCCCACCCCGTCCGAGCCCCAATGCACGCCGGGAATTGTAGTTTCCGAAGGGCCCGCGCATGCGTTCCGAGGCCTTGCCCACACACAGTCACCGTCCCGGATGAGGAAGCGGCTAGTGATGCCACGCGTTCTGCGAGCGGTTAGTCGGGGCTTCTGGGAGCTGTAGTCGTTGAAAGCGGGCGCCGTCAGTAAGGGGACGTAGCTTTCTTTCCTCCGGGTTCGCTACTGCAGTTGGTTCCCGGCGGCAGCCGCCGGGTCAGTCTGCACTTCTCCCGTTACGGCGCTCCCCCTGAGTCCGAGGAGGCGCTTCCTTCCTCCCCGGTTCTCCTTCTTCGGCGCTGGATGCTCCTTGACTCGCGGTCCATTTCTCTGCCTAGTCCTCTCCCTCTTCGATCCATCTCCAAAGCCCGGGCTCAGCGGGGACTCGCCCTCTGGGAGAGACAGGGCCGCGACCTTTTCAAACCCGGTCCCCACCCCGCGGAGACCGTCCTCATTCCGCCTCTCACACCGGCTTCCCCCGCTGTCCTTTTTCCCCGCCTTGGTACCACCGCGCTCACGCTCCTTCCACTCTTTTTTTTTTTTTCCTCTGCAGGGATGGAAGCTTCCTGGCGCCAGGTGGCCAGTGGCCGAGGCCGAGCCCGAGGACGGGCCACTGCGGCCCCCTCCTCAGGAAATGGAGTCCATCTTCGCGGCGCCGGAGGTGGGCGAGAGAAGGGGTCGGTGGGCGCTGCTGGCCTTGGCCCCATTCCCGGTGGAGCTGCAACCTCTGCGGCTGCAGGTAGCTCAGCCCGGCGCAGCCCCGCGGGATCTGAAGCGCCGCAGACTTCCGTGGCCAGTGGTGAGAATGGCTCCCGTCCTCGGGCTCACCTGGATGCCTACCTACTAAGGCACTTGCTAGTCAGAACTGCCTTCGCATCCGTTTCTTTCCTTCTCCTTCGGGAGTTTATTATCGGCCTCACTTCTCAAACCTTTCAGGCAGCTAGTCATTCTAGGCCGATTCCCATCACACCTCTTTCATCCTCACTTTAATTGATATTAATCAGTGTTACTTCTACGTCCAGTGTTCTTCCCTTCACTCTTTTTTGCCTACTGAATCCCCCCGCCCCGGTTGCAGACAGTGGCCTGGGGGGCTGATTTAGCCTATAGTTTGGTTTGGTTAATACAATGCATTAAATCTGAATTGGTTGCCGGCAGTTTTTTGGTTTTTCTTTTTAAAATCTCATAAAAATCTGGTTAACAGCTTTTCTTGTAAGATAAGGTATTGTGGCTTTGGTACTTTTGTGCGTGGCAACAGTCGGCTGGGCTGAGGCGCAGAAATCTTATTTAGATTGGGTTTAGGCTTTCCACTTGACGTTGTGTTTCCTACTTCTGGGGCCAGTTGTCATTTTCCATTTTTATTTGATTGCCTTAGTTTAGTAACTTTAATTATCTATGTCCTGTAAACACTTGAGCTTGTGGTACTTTTTTTTAACTGCGGTTCCTAGTTACAAATTTCATGTCCTTTCTGGGATGTATCTGGTGTGACCTTCTCCAGCTTTCAATATCCTTCATCCAAGGCAGTGTTTTAGTGGAGCCTGGGAGCACACACGCAATTCTAAGTTGTCCATACTAATGAAAGAATTCAGGGGGCTAAGAGAATAATCCCTAAGATCATTTTATTGTTGTATTTGGAATGTATTTTTTAAAATATATTTTTTGCGGGGAGGAGCAAATTGAGCTTCTGAATGTCTCCTAAGCTAATTTTATAGATAAGTGGTATTCTCTTGGTTACTGAGTTTATGATAGTGGTGGTGGTGAGGTGTGTGAGAGGGAAAACTGAACAGTTTTGGTAAGCTTTCTTGGATTTTGTGGGTAGTAGAAAAGCAAGCATCCTTTAACTGGATAATTGAGATTTGTCCATAAGAAATAATATATGGTAAGGTTGCTTTGTCAGCTTTCTTTGAGATGATCTTATGTAGGTCCATTGATCAGGTTATGAATGTTTTTATTAATTATATCTGTCTAATTCAGCCTTTTAAAAAATGTCTTTTAAGTGCTCATTTCTCATAATGACATTTATCATCTTATTGTATATAACATTTTGAGTCATATATCTTATAGCAATTACTTTTCTCCTAGTACTCAAAGATTCCTCTGTGGGCACTGTACATTTTCCTCCAGTTTTACTTGAAACACTGAGTAGTCCCCAGCCAAGCTGGCTGCAGTAAGAGAAGGAAAACATTTCATGAGGAAAATAAAAGATAAACCATCATTAAGTACAAATACGCCACCTAAAATAAGAAAGTTTGTATTAGTAGTGGCTCATCGGTTTCAAGTGTGAAGTGGCACTAATATGGGCACTAATGAATTACGATCAGTTCAGTATGTTCAGTATGTTCAGTTCCGTATGTTGTGGCTCCTTTCTTGAACTATGGTTGCTGTCCAGAAGAGTTTATTAACACTTAAAGCTTGAAGAGAATTTTCATGGTCCTTGCTCTTGAGGAGTTTGAAATTTCATTGGGAAAGTGCTGTGAGGTAATCTAATTCTTTTTGTGTTATTATTTAAGCAAGTAACAAGAAGTACAGACAGTGCTAAACAGAATAGCAGAAGAACTAATCCAAAGCTTACTTAACATTTCTTTTTGGCATGAAGTTGTTGTAAGAAGCATGTTTTCCATGTTAGCAATATTTTGTGTGGGATTAATGTTGAATAAATATGTTTTGTGACCACATTTTAATAAAGACACAGAGTCCTTGAGCTTTCTAAGAAGCAGATTGTAAACATAGTGGGTAGACAGTGAATATTGTTTGTGCAAGGTCTTTGGTGGGCAAAGACAGGCTGGGTTATAGTGTGCAAGAGGGTGGTTTGAGAAAGCGCCTGCGTCTGCTGATTCTGATGTGCTCCCAGTGGGTATGTTTCCCATGTTTTAAAAATCACTGTGTACCATTCAATTTTTAAACATCTCACTTTAATTTTGTTAATATCCTGTTTTGAGGTTGATCACCAGTTTTTTGATACTTTATCATTGCTTTATAATTTAAAAAATTGATTTGTTAGTCATTCTAGAACAATTAGTTGGCATTTAGCAGAATATTGAACAAAAGTGAAAGTTTATATTGTGGTATTCTCTTTACTCATGTGACAAGAAATTTGAAAATACTCTTTTCATGGATGATAGTGAAATAGAATGCACCAAAGGTGACTTTTAAATCTGTATTTTAATAACGTATTGGTATATCATGGCTTGCTTTTTGAGAGATTGTTTTGAAGAAATGAAACTCATTTTTTTTTCTTTTAAGCAGAGCTAATGTCTCAAAAGAAATTTGAGGAAATCAAGAAGGCTAATCAAGCTGCAGCCAAAAAACTTGTTGAAGAACACCTTAACTCTTCATCTGAAGAAGAAGGAGATGAGGAATTTGAAGGAAAAAGAGGAAAAATAGTTGCTAATACGTTTGTAACTTACACTACTCAGACAGGTACTGTATGATCTTTTCAATTTTGACATTTTTACATCAATGAAAATACATTCCTGACTTTTTCTGACACCTTTACTCTATGTGGAATAGGTTTTGCATCTTAAGAATGAGCATTTTTTTGTTGTAGAGTTGAATTTTTGTACCTTTTACTATTTGAGTTATACGTTGTATAATGCTAATCTTTCTATAAAGCAAATAGGATGGCAATGTCTCTTACAGCCTTAGAAGTTCTCTTTTGTGTTTAATTGCATTTCATTAGAATGCTGGGAGGGGGATGCCAAAGGTCCCTGTGCAATGAGTGGGGTCAAGTTGTTCCTAACGATGATTTGATTGCACTTGAGGACTTTGAATACTCCTTTAAATCTATTCTTCATTATTCTCTTTGTCATCATGTTAAATGTATCTTGAAGTCAATTTCATTTCTTGACTTAATTCCTTTATTTTATATCTTACAACTTCTGATTTTTATATGTAAAAAAAAATCTAAGTCTCCTCAGGTCTGAAGTGTTTAATCACATTATATGTTGTATATATCTGGGTTACTCTCAAAGCCACATTTGTTTGTGAGAGAGACGGCCAAAGTGATGTTGCTGTGAAGATTTGGGACTAAGTGTAGAAGTAGATTATTTTAAATGTAAGTCTCTTACACTTTCCACATTTTATGCTTACAGTCATTATTAGAAACATTCTTGCATGCATTATCCGTATTAGTTGCCTGAGTATATTGATGGCATCATGAGCATAGGTACACATCATCAAAAAGGTTTCCAAGGAATTTACCATATCTGCCAAGGAATTAAGGTTAGGAAGCCTGACTAAGAAGTCTGGTTGAGCCAGGTAAAAATTGATAAAGAGGAACCTTAAGGTTAGGAGGTTTCTTGCTTTTAGAGAACTTCATAGAAAGTAACCTCAAGGATCCTGCTTCAAGAAGACCTCACTGAAACCACTCTAGATACAGATTTTATTTTTAAATAGGAAATTCAGTGATATAACTCAGTATTTCTGCCTAGTGTTTAGAAAACTTTTATCATTTGTAAGTTTTATTAATTTTTTTAAAAAATTATTTATTTATTGGCTGTGTTGGGTCTTCGCTGCTGCGTGCGGGCTTTCTCTGGTTGCAGCGAGCGGGGGCTACTCTTTGTTGCGGTGCGCGGGCTTCTCATTGCAGTGGCTTCTCTTTCAGAGCATGGGCTCTAGGCGCGAGGGCTTCAGTAGTTGTGGCACGCGGACTTCAGTAGTTGTGGCTTGCGGGCTGTAGAGCGCAGGCTCAGTAGTTGTGGCGCACGGGCTTAGTTGCTCTGTGGCATGTGGGATCTTCCTGGACCAGGGCTCGAACCCGTGTCCCCTGCATTGGCAGGCAGATTCTTAACCACTGCACCACTAGGGAAGTCCCACTTTTATTAGTTTTTAACGTGGCTTTCATCTTAAAGTGTTAAGGCAATTTTTCTTATACTGTATTATGTCAAATCCATAAATATTTTGATGTTCGTTCCTTTGTGTTCTGTACTTTGCCTCTACCAAAGTAAGGAAATCTGATCGCTTAACTATAAAACGATAAATGCCAGGGTCATGAGATGGTTCCCATCTCACATTAGTGAATTGAACACCAAAACTTTACCAGAGAAGTCCATCCTTCTGTCTGAGCACAGCCTTTATACTTTTGCGATCTCTCAGATTGCAAACTTGAATGGTCAGCTTCCTGATGGGTATCGCTATCTTGCTGGCCTATGGAAACACAAACATATGTTGAAAGATAACTTATTTCTTCTCTTGTTCTCCTTATCTCTATTAATACTACAATTTTCCCAGTCACCTACCTAAGCCAGAAATCTGGGAGCAGGGTTGGCATATACATGAATGAGTGTGTTTTATTTGCTACTGCTCCTCCCCTCTGCCCGTCAGACAGCTCATCTAACACAGCACTCTTTCCTTCTGAACATCGACTTTTCAAAGCAACACAATCTAATTGTCACCAAGTCCTGCTGAGTTTTACTTCCTAAATTTCTTAAATTCATCCCACCACTCCCCACGTGCTATCATCACCTTAATTCAGGCCCCTACAGCTGTTTAATATATGGATTAAATCCACATAATAACTCTGAGCTAGATATTACTATCGTTACTATTTTAAAGATGAGAAAACTGGGACAGACACATTAACTTGCTCGAGGTCAGTTTTTGCTTTATCTGCTGTTAACTGCCTCTTAACTTCAGGCACTTCATGTTTCCAGTCTTGGCCTCCCTCACACTTATTTTTCTTCAGTTTCCAGAGTGATCTTCCTATGCATGACTTCAAATGCCATGCTATCTGTCGTGACATCTTGGGCAGTATACTTTATTGTTGCAGCCAAATTTTAACACATTTTTCAAAGAAATCTTACATAAATTTTATGAGTATAAGATTAGACTTTATTTTATTAAGGCCTGTTCATCTTGTTTTCATATTCTATTTTACATGTTAGCTGTTAAATTAGATGAAATTTTAAAATGTTATACATTTGTTAGAGCCAGCTGTGTCAGAAAGCAAAATAAGTACACAGAATATGATTATTAAGTCTGCCTTTAAGAATCTCTTCAAACTTAGGTATTTGTTTAAAATAAAGCAACTGTCTTAATAATTTTATAATATTTTATAGTTGAGGAGTAATTTTATGTATATTTTGTATAATACCATAAATTATACTTGCATTTATATTATGGTAGAGCAAGTTTTTGTGAGTGTTGTGTTTACTCGGATGATCTTAGAAAGTAAAGAATTATCTAAGTGTCCTATTTAATTTTTCTTTTTGGTAACTTAAATTTTGGTTTGTACCATTTTATTGCCATGGTAAGTTCTGTACTTATAATAGTTTATGTTATTAGTGTACTTTTCTTGGAGACTCAGTTAACCTCTATTGAACAATCCTTATTGTACTAAAGGCCTGTAGGTTTATTTCTCTTCCACTAAAGTGACTCAGATTATTGTCCTTTTGTTGTGTGTGCTTTTGGGTAGCTTTTCTGCCTTTCACCGTGCTGTTATTTCTTGGACCTTCCTGTATTAAACCCTTGCTGTGGCATAGCATAGTCATCAAGAGGGCTCACTTTGGAGTCATACTGAAGTTACGTAAGTGTTCTGTGCCTCAGTTTTCTCATCTGTAAAATGAAAGTAAAAATAGCTTATTTAATCTTACTGAAATATGAATAGTACAGTGCCTAGCAAGTAAATGCTTAATAATTACTTAAAGGAAATACAGTCTAGTAATTTTTTTCTAAGAAGTCATGCTTCCTTTTTTAGCAGAAATAGCATAATTTAATGAAACAAAGTTATTATACTGTATTGATCTCAAGATCTTTTCATTCAACAGATTTTTACTAAGAATTTTCTATGTGTCAGACACACACACACATAGACTTTTACACACTTACACATTCATACGCATATGCTTATATTTAGGCTCAATGGCTTTGCTGAGCTTTGACTTTGCAGTTCCTTTCACTTTGCTTTTTGATATGCTTTCCCTTGTTACTTGACATCTTGCTGCTGTTGCCTGTGACTCTGCCCCCACCAGATTTGTTAAGGACTGTAACAGCAAGTATACTCTGAGAGAAGGTCAAGGTAACTGTTTTTGAATCAAGTACATAAGATGTAATGCATGGACTTTGTGACCTCTTGGAAGTTCACTGGTTGCTTTTTTCTTAAACTTCTCATTTTTTCAGCTATATTTTGAGCAATTGATATTACTAGACAGTTCTCACATAATGTGGTGCTGTTAGTGAGTTTGTGTTATTTTCAGATGTTGCTTAACCTGAAGTTTTCAATTTTTAAATTTCAAGATGGAGATGTTCGTGAGTTAGAGCGAACAAAACAGTATGTAAATGAAGCTTTTCAAGCAGGGGCTATGACATGCTTAATTTGTATTGCTTCAGTGAAGAGAAACCAAGCAGTAAGTTTTTCTCCTTATTTAAATTAATGTTATCTCCCCCAAATATCTTATTTTGCATTTATAATTTGTAACCATTTATTATTCTTTTTGCTTACTTTTGTTTAAGAATACTTCATTTGAGATTCTCTTTATGAATTGATACTCAATTTTTGGGAATCTTTAATTAAAAGAAAAATAGCTCTAAATGAGCAATCAGTATTTTTAGCACTATTAAAATAAAAGAAGCAAATATTTTCAGTTTCAATGCATATGTCAATTTGATAAAGCATTTTTAGTATCGGTACTTTAGAGATTCCCATAAATACTGAAATATTAAGTAAACTATATTTCATTACTTTCAGCAGGTTTAAAAAAACATAGATATGCTCCCTGCCTTCAAGGAAGTAAAACCTAGCACTGACAATTGCAGTTTATTAGTGAGCTTCTCTTGTGTTGAAGGCACTGTGGAAAGTGGCTAGGGTTAATGGGGAGAGATGGATTCAGAGATAACTCATGTACGTAGAGACGCTATGGCCTAATGGTGAAGTTATGTATATATACATTTAAAGGGCATTAATAAAGCAATTAAGGGGATGTGATGACTGAATAGGATAGACTTACCATTTAGGCCTCAGCTTAATCCACTGCTATTTTAGCAGCATTGCCTAGAGAAAGAAAGACAGGTCAGATGTGAAATGGATTGGCCGTGTAGAGTGAATCAGAAATTTAAAATATATTGGGTAGGATAGCGTAGCAGACGCAGGTGCCTTTGGTGCCCTGAGTCACATCTGGTTGCCTTACTCTGATTTCAGCTGCAGTGGAGGAATAGTCTCTCTGCATCCGGATGCAGTTTCACTGTAAACACTTGCTATGTGTGTGAATTTTTCTTTTCCAACCTCAGTGCTTTCTCCTTGGGAACTGACTCAGCCAGGAAATGGGTGTAGTGCAGAGCAGAGTTAATGTCCGTTGGGGCAGCATTCCACCATAGGGAGCTGGGGGATGAGTGCCCTAGTCTCCTGTTTGTTAGTGGTTGGGGATGGGGGTGTCCTAGGCATGTTTTACGTGGTTTTTCAGAGCATCCCTAGCAGGACTGAACTTTGGCCCTTAGCGATAGTCAGCTGAACAATATACAGTTTATTGGCATTTCCTCTTCCCTATCTTGGCCTTTTACTTCTGCATCCCAGTTCTTTTCTTAGGCACTGCTTTGCGGGGAACTCAAACTAAAAAGTTGGCTGTTTTTCAGTGCTCCTGCCGGCTTATGCAATATATTCCATGTCTGATTTTATTGAACAGCTGCAAAATGTTATGATGAAAAGTGAACTGATTTTTGTCAGTTATAGCAAAGTATTGGCTGGTTAAAAAAATTAATTACTGTTATTCTTTAAGCTGTTAAATTTTGTATATGTGTGTTTGTTGTGTGCGTGTGTGTGTGTATATATATACACACACTGAAGTTTTTTGCTCACCTAATTTTTAGAATTTAGCATTAAGTGCTAGACTAATAGGTTTTATATAACTATAGGGCAACATAGAGATTGTATGTACATATTTGTGTTTAAGGATTTTTTTGTGGTGTTATTTATAATTGGAAAAACTGAAATTTCCAACAACCTGAACTTGGTTAAATTATGGTAAACAAATCAACATGATATCTACTGTACAGCTATAAATATCATATTGTATGAACCTACTTGATAAGGGTAAATGCTTATACTGTGTTAAAAGAAAAGGCTATATAAGGTTATATATCAGTACAGTAGGACCTCATTTTTTAAAAGTATGAAATATATACAAAAAAATTGGAGACTGCAGAACGTTAGCAGTAGTTGTTTCTAGCTGAATGAATCAGCATGATTAATACTATTTTTCTTTAAAGTGTTCTGCATGTACATTAGTTTTTATAAAGAACATTTCTTCTGTTATGCCGGAAGGAAAGTTTTTTTCTTTAATCCTTATGTAGCTCTTGAAATAGTTTAGTGTGGTGCTTATTTTAAAGTATTGTGGAATTATCAAAGTAAAATCATTGCATGCTTGTTAATTTCTGATACCTTTGTCTTAGGTTTGGAGTTGTTCAGGATGTTTCTGTATATTTCACATGCCCTGTATCCAGAAGTGGGCTAAAGACAGCCAGTTTCTGGTATCTTCTCCTTTGATGGATGATGATTTTGGAAAGAGAGATTATCCCTGGCCTTGGTAACTTTTTCTAATTTAGTTGGAATGTTTAGTTGTAAAATAAATGAAAATTGTAGCTCCTCAGTTGCTTTATTGGCAGTTTCAGTATCCATGCTTGGCCTTCAATTAGTCATTTGGTTTGTGAAGATATGAGACCAGCTAATGGCTCCCCCCGCCACCCCAGTTTATATAACTACTAGTTCCTTTTGCTAACTAATAAAATAATTCAGACTCTGTTTTTCCCCTGCAAAACAACTCCTTAGTAATCCTTTTTAAAGAACTTTCATTTCTTTAGAACTAGAATCCATCAAAATTCTGGTACTTCTCTCAGGAGCTCCTTTTAGTATGTATTGGTATCACATTGTACAAGACTGTCCTCTAACATTTTGATCAATGGCTTCCAATTTTATCCTCAAAATCTCTCAAAACTGCAGGTGTATATTATCCAATCTTATTAAATTTTCTATATTTATTATGTTAGTTTGGCTTCTAGGACTAAAACTGCTTTATTTTAATCTTAATAGGTAAAAATCTGCTTTAGCAGAGAATGTGAAACTATTTCAACTTTTCTTTGACTTAGGTACATTTGAAATATATAGATTTTGTATTAGATGTTGAGAAATATGAAATTCTTTGTTTATTTTCAAACATTTTTCCCCGTAATTCTAGATTTTGTCATGTATCTTGCTGCTGTATTACCTACCTATAACCGATTTCTCTCTTCTTCTTGCTATTGCTAATATATTTTGCTTATTTGTAGACCACCCAACCAAACTTTTAAAACATTGAACTTTATAAAATTGGAATGAATATCTCAAGAATAAAGTTCAGGTTGTTAGTAGAAAGCTAATGTTGCTTTCTTTTGTAGCTGTATTTTAGATATGTGTTGTTTAATATGGTAGCAACTATCCACACATGGTTATTTAAATTCTTAAAAATTATGAAATAGAAAATTGTTTCTTCCTCAGTTGTACACATTAGCCACATTTCAAGTGCTCACTAGCCATGTGTGGCTAATGGCCACTGTGTTAGACATGACAGGTATAGAACACTTCCATCATCTCAGGAAATTATTGGACAGAGCTCTTCTAGATAGTTGAAATTGATTTTAGTAAAATCATGTTTCTTACTAATATAAAGATGGAGCAGAGGTTACATTAACATAAAACTGATTGTGTATACTCTATTATTAAGTATATTTCTGCCTCATGTCACTTTTATAAATGAAATTAACTTCAGTAATTTCATTCTTTGTAGTCCAAAATGTAGGTTTGAGTACAAACGATCTGACACACCTAGTAGGTACTATTGCTATTGTGGCAAAGTGGAAGATCCACCTTTAGATCCATGGCTTGTGCCTCATTCATGCGGCCAAGTATGTGAGAGAGATTTTAAACCTCCTTGTGGCCATAAGTGTTTACTCCTCTGCCATCCAGGTGAGTTATATATTATATTTCTAATTGTGGGTGGTTATTTCTTCTGTTGAAGTAAAAAAAATTGTGAGAGTTGAACTCAGAACTTAAGTTTACATAAGAAAATATTGGAAGGGATTGCCTTTTGAAGTATCGGTATGGAAAGCTTTAGAAATTACTGATAGGTGTAGGAACTGAAAATTTTTACTTTTGACTTCTGATTTTTGTTTTTTTTCCCTTTCATTGGATTCTAGGTCCATGCCCTCCTTGTCCTAAGATGGTCACAACTACTTGTTATTGTAAGAAAGCAAAACCTATCCCTCGTCGGTGCAGTGCTAAGGAATGGTCCTGTCACCTGCCATGTGGACGGAAATTGCTTTGTGGACAACATAAATGTGAAAATCCTTGTCATGCAGGTAAAAGGTCATACTGTTAGGTGTTCTGGCCTTAAGCAGAAGTCAAAGCAGTCTCTGTTGCTTTTATAATGTTCCATGCTAATTTATCATTTTGATTTTAGGAAGTTGCCCACCCTGTCCAAGAGTTAGTAGGCAAAAGTGTGTCTGTGGCAAACAAGTAGCTGAAAGAAGCTGTGCAAGTCCACTGTGGCACTGTGATCAAGTAAGTGTATATGCATTTTGAGGAGTGGGTGTTAAAGTATACAGAAGCATAAACAATTAGAAATGCTAATTAGGTTCAGTTGGATAAAAGGAGAGGAAGAATAGCAACTCAGATGAATTATATTCATGTCTTAGGAAGCTTTTTCAATTTAATATCATTTTAATTACCAGGGGAAATTTTTTTTCAAATTACCAGCTATTTGTTGAATTTTGGATTTAGTACATATGTACTCTTTCCTCTTTTCCCTCTTCTTGAGTTAATCCAATGGAAGTAGTATTGATTCTGTAGATTGTCTTAGAATTGGCATGGTTTTAGTACCATTTGGAAATCTTTGTTGGATGACCATGTGAAACTGCATGTTCTTTTTCCTTTATTACATTTAAAAAATATACTCCCTGGCACATAAGAAATGTGTATGTATATGCTTATGCATATATACATATGATACCTATGTAAGATATAAAGCATAATAATTTGAGGAATCTAAACAAGTTGCTTATTTGTGACTGAGAAATGATTATGTCATGTACAAAGTCTTTTGTTAACTTTTAAGTCGTTAGTGCTTATTGCATTTTATTTTAGGTATGTGGGAAAACACTGCCATGTGGTAATCATACGTGTGAGCAAGTTTGCCATGTAGGTGCTTGTGGAGAATGTCCTCGATCTGGGAAAAGGTTCTGTCCCTGTCAGAAGTCAAGTAAGACTTTTTAAAAAAACTTTAGAGTACTTTCCTAATTAAATTAGATTTCTCTGGGAGCTCATAATGTAGTTTCAATAATAATACAAATTTGATATTAAGTTTCTGTACATTTAGATGAGAGGACAATATAGCATTGTGGATTAAGAACTCAGATTTTGGGCCCAAGCTTCCTGAGCCTCTGAAATGGGGGGCTTGTCAATCTCAGACCAACCACTTTTCAGTCCATCAAAGCACATTGAAGGTGTACCTTTGGTTTCCATCTGTACCCCCTCCCAACTCCCCAGTTCTTTCAACCAGTGAGGAAAAGTCATTTGGGGAAGTAAATGTCAATAAACTCCTCTGCATGCTGATAAACAAACAAACAAACAGACAAAAAAACCCAGAAAAAAACTGTGAAGTAGAGTGAAAATAATAGGCTGTTTTTCGAGATTCATTATCTTCGATTATCCAAGGGTCACCATTCTGAATAGCGTGTGGACACATGTAAATCTGTTTAAGTAAGATTATGATGAATGTAAGTGTTCCAAGATGTGTTCCTTTTAGTTCCTCTCCCCTTCTCCCTTTCATTTTTTCCGTCCATGAATAAATCTCTGCTAAAATTTGAAAAAAAGAAAAAAATGACTAGGCGTATGTGGGTTCAAATCCCACCTTCATGAACTGCAGTTTTCTCAAGTTAAATGGGGACAATAATAGTACCTTCTTTATAAGATAATTGTGAGAATTAAATGATAAAATGCACGTAAAGTATTTAGTATAGTGGCCAGCACATAAAGGAAACCTAATAATGATAAGCTATTGTTATTGTTGGGTATTAGATTATAGGTGAATTTAGTTTGGGCTACTTTGAGATAAAGGCATAGAAGGGTTATAGTTAGAGTTCACTTTCTTGACTCAGCACCAATACCAGCACACATATTTATAAGATTATTGCAAACACTTGTTATGTTTATGTTAAAGGTCAGTTTCATAGTTTTTAAGTCTAGATCTTTTTTTTTTCCTCCATCCTATGAGGTTGTTTAGAGCAAATTTTTTTAATTGTTCTATATATTGTAGAATTCTTCATAGTGGTTTACATGGGCTTACTCATTTCTTTAGAAAAGTATTTCTGAAGTAGTTAGCTCATAAAAATATGCTTCTTGAGAATGGTAACTTGTCATGTATTGAATTCTTTTTAAAAAGCATAAACTTTACAAATACAGGTTATTTTCTTTAAAGTTAACTTTCCAATAAATATGTAGATGCAAAAGTTCATAGTCTGAAAGACCTGTCATTCTCTAGGAATCCAAAAGTACATGGCACGTTATTTTATAATAATGTATGTTATTTTTAATATTGATTTTTTTGGTCTGCTTCTAGAGTTTTCTTTGCCTTGTACAGAAGATGTACCAACTTGTGGAGACAGTTGTGACAAAGTACTTGAATGTGGAATCCACAGATGTTCACAGCGTTGTCACCGAGGTCCTTGTGAAACATGTAGACAAGTTAGTCATGTCCTGTAATGATTACTTTTAACAGCTATCCGTCATAATATGTCAAGTGGGATTGTTTTGTAATTGTTTTCATAAACATCTGTGTCATGATCTAATATTTATGATGAAGCAGGACAGTATGCCAGCAATTAAATCTGAAATTACCTTTTTTTTAATTTTGCTTGGTAAAAGTTTGAATGTTGTCTTTTTTTTTTTTTTTTTTTTTTGTGGTACACGGGCCTCTCACTGCTGTGGCCTCTCCCATTGCGGAGCACAGGCTCTGGACGCGCAGGCTCAGCGGCCATGGCTCACGGGCCTAGCCGCTCCACGGCATGTGGGATCTTCCCGGACCGGGGCACGAACCTGTGTCCCCTGCATTGGCAGGCGGACTCTCAACCCCTGCACCACCAGGGAAGCCCTGAATGTTGTCATTTTTATAGACTAGTGTGGGGTTGTTTATTCTCAGAAGATATTCAAAGCAATGGTGAATTAGGCCTAGGGATGATAGGGGAAAAATGCCTAGATGTCATTCTGGTTTTGACGTACTACTAGATAATCCAGTTTTCTTGTTTTACTGAAACTAGATGTGTAGATGTTATTGTGTAACTAGATATAAGGGATTTTTAACATGTGATGTTGTTTTACTATTTAATATCAAATTTTTACTAAATTTAATAATGGAAATTCTGTGAAATCTTTTTGGAACAAACAAATGTCTTAGGAAATTCTTTATTTTTTTAAAAGTCTTTCATACGAAACACTCTTAAACTTTTCTCTTTTATTTTTTAGTAATTATAGAGATTGCAGTGTGAAAAAAATCATGTCAACGAAAGTCAATTTTAATAGCATTTATTTGATTCTTCTAGGAAGTGGAGAAGCATTGTCGTTGTGGAAAGCATACAAAACGAATGCCGTGTCATAAACCGTATCTTTGTGAAACTAAGTGTGTTAAGATGCGGGACTGTCAGAAGCATCAGTGTAGGAGAAAGGTAATAAGCTTGGAAAACTGATTTTAAAATTCTCTTGGATTTTTCGTCTTTGGGCCCATGATAAGTGCCATCTTGACTTGTTCCTCAAATACTTAGGCATATTCTTTGCTTTCCATATGAAATACTAAATAAATATTCTACATTATTTTTTGTATTAGTGGGAAATCTTACCAAGGTTTTTAAATAACAAGGGTCTCTTTTTGTCCTATGCATAATTCCTTCTACTTGGTTCTTGGCTGTTTCTGTTCCCTGACTTTATTTATTATTTTTTTTTTTTAAAATTATTTATTTATTTATTTATCGGCTGCATTGGGTCTTCGTTGCTGTGCACGGGATCTCCCTAGTTGTGGCGACCGGGGGGCTACTCTTTGTCACAGTGTGCGGGCTTCTCATTGCAGTGGCTTCTCATTGTTGCAGAGCACAGGCTCTAGGCACACGGGCTGCAGTAGTTGTGGCACGCGGGCTCAGTAGTTGTGGCTCGCGGGCTCTAGAGCGCAGGCTCAGTAGTTGTGGCACACGGGCTTAGTTGCTCTGCGGCATGTGGGATCTTCCCAGACCAGGGCTTGAACCCATGTCGCCTGCACTGGCAGGTGGATTCTTAACCACTGCACCACCAGGGAAGTCCCTGTTCTCTGACTTTAAAACATCATAGCAGTGTTAGTGGTAGTTTGTTTGGCATGGTAGAGGCTTAACTTCTGCTGTTCAGATCTTATTTATAGAATCTTGGTTCAGTATAAGGTCAAATGGAAAATTTTATTGAGTCTGTAGATTTGAAGTTTTTTTGAGTCCCTTTTATTATTATGAATTATCCCTCTATTTCTAGTAAGATACCTTGTTCTTAAATCTATTAAATATAGTGATTTCAACTTTGTTTTGCTTAGTGTTCATACAGTCTGTATTTTCCGTTCTTTTACTTTCAACTTATTCAAATCTTTATATTTGAAGTGGATTTCTTATAGACAGCAATTAGATAATTGTTTTATTTAGATAATTATTTTGTTTTAAATCTTTATCGTTTAATTTGGGTGTAGATCATTTACATTTATTGTGACCTTTAATAAAATGGTTAGATTTAGGTCTGTCATTTTGCTATTTATTTTCTATTTTTTCATCTGTTCTTTGTTTCTTTTCCCTCTTTTGTGTCTTCTGTTTGAGTGTTGTCTTTCAATAATTCCATTTTACCTCCTTTATTTGATTCTTACACATTTTATACCCATGTATTTTATAAACCTCGAATATGTTGTTTTTATTTTTGCTTTAAACAGGTATCTTTTAAAGAGTGTGAAAAAGTAAATAGTCTTTTATATTTATCATCAAACTCATGATTTTTGGTCCTTTTCATCCTTTTATATAGATTCAGGTTTCTATCTGATTTCATTTTCTTTTGTCTGAAGGAATTCCTTTAACATTTCTTGTAGTGCTCATCATGAATTCTTGCAACTTTTGTAAACTGTCTTTAGCCTTTGTTTGTGAAAAATATTTTTAGTGTAAAATTTTACTTTGACAATTTTTTTCCCATTCTTTAGACATGTTGCTCCACTATCTCTGTTATCTTTGTTCCTCTGCATGTAATGTATCTTTTTTCTTTGGCTATTTTTAAAGATTTTTCTCTTTATCATTAGTTTTCAGTAATTTATTTGTGATGTTCCTTTATATAGCTTTCTTCATGTTTCTTTAGTACAATTTTTTTTTTTTTTTTTTTTTTTTTTGGCAGTACGCGGGCTTCTCACTGCTGTGGCCTCTCCCGTTGCGGAGCACAGGCTCCGGACGCGCAGGCTCAGCGGCCATGGCGCACGGACCCAGCCGTTCCGCGGCATGTGGGATCTTCCCAGACCGGGGCACGAACCCGTGTCCCCTGCATCGGCAGGCGGACTCTCAACCACTGCGCCACCAGGGAAGCCCAGTACAATTTTTCTTGAGCTTCTTGTATGTCTTTATAGTTTTCATCATATTTGTGAAATTTTCAATTTTTATTTCTTCAAATATTTCCCCCACCCATTGCCTTCTGAGACTCCAGTGACAGGTATGTCATGCTGCTTGAAGTCCCATAGGTCACTGATGCTCCATTTATTATTTAATCCTTTTAATTTTCATATTTAATGTTAGCTTATATTGTTTGTCTTCAAGTTCTCTAATTTTCTTCTGAATTGTCTAATCCCATTGTTTATCCCATCCTATGTTTCTTCATCTCAGACAGTATTTTTTCATCTCTGAGGCTTGGAGTTGTGACTTTTTCTATATCTTCCATGTCTGTCCTTTTCATGCTCATGCTCTCTTCTGTCTTCTTGAATATAAGTGAATAGGTTATACTTCAAATGCCTATTTTAATGTCCTTGTCTACTAATTCTGTCATCTGTCATTTCTGAGTCTATTTTTGTTGATTGAGTTTTCTTTTCCCTTTGGGTTATTCTTTACTGCTAGGTGACTTTTGACTGGTTTCCAGACATTATAAACTTTATGCTTTGTGCTACCACTTCTCCACAAATTCTAACCACACTTGCCTCTCTGAATTATGAATTTTGTCTCCTCAACTTGGTGAGACCACTAGACTCTGCTTGTGATCTTTCTCCTTGTGTCCAGGTCTAAGCTTGTGCTATCATAGGACTCACCTTGCTTGTTTCTGTTCTCATAGGGGTTTCTGTCCTGTGCTGCCTAGTTGTCTAATGTCTAAAAACTGCTGTTTCAAATATTTTGTCTGATTTTCTAGTTGTTTAAGGCAGGAGAGTAAATCTGGTCATTATTACTCATCATGGTGAGAAACAAACATCTAAAGGCTTATTCACGTTGTGGACCACATAACCTTCTTTTTTTCCCACTGCCACTGGGAAAGTGATAGGCACATAGTATTACTTGGTAAATATTTGCTTAATTGAATGAACTATTTTAACTTTTAATTGCTTTTCAATAATGTGTATTTTATTTTGAGCTATTTTTATATACTGAAACTTTTTCTGAAGTAGGTTACAAACCCAAGTTTCTTTAAGACAATTGTAGTGTGTATTTCCTTTCCAAAGTTTGTCAAGGAGTTAGAATGGCAAGATGTAACTTTAAGTAGTTGCCTCGTGTTCATGAATGAAAATTGGGACAGGACATAGACAGCTATATTTCTCACAGATTGGAAATCAGGGAGTAACAAAACAGCACTAGAAGCAGTTAGCCTATCTCTCCTTCTTTCCTTTAGTTAGTCTCTGATTCTTTGGTTTGAAAATAACTGCCAAACTAATCTATATATTGAATGGGTTTTATTGTAATTAAATTTTAAAAATAGCCAGACTATTTGCCTGAATTGACTGTAGGCTTTGACCAGATCCATTCCTGTGGTTAATGTTGTCAATTTCTGTGTAGATAAGTAGAAGAGGAACTATCTTATGGAACTATTTTAAGTCATAGAATAATTAACTAAAGGGCAAGAAAATTTAGCTTGATTTCACTAAATTAGGTCATTGTCTATTTAAACTTACAAGTTCTTAGTACAGCGTATTCTACACAAGAATGTTGATATTCTTGAATACTTTTATTCTTATAGTGAAAAGAACTATCTTTTGATTTCCCTAAGTTCTGTGAATAACTAGTAATGACATTCATATTACGTACGGTTTTCAAATTACCTGTTCTTTATGTATTGCTTTCCCTTCAGTGTTGCCCTGGAAACTGTCCACCTTGTGATCAAAACTGTGGACGGACTTTAGGATGTAGAAACCATAAGTGTCCATCTGTCTGCCATAGAGGTAAAATTTAACAAAAGCTGTAATTTTATGTTTATATTTACATAGTGCTTTCTCGTTGATAGAGAGCTTTCACATTTATTATCTTACTCTTAGCAATTTTGAGAAGTTAGAGCAGTTGCCACTATCTTTATTTTATGGATGAGGAAATTTAAGCTGAAGAGGATTTACTTAGGGAAATATCTAGTAAGGCATTATAGCCAAGGTTTGAACCCACGCCTTTTGAATATAAACTTCTGTTCTTTCTATAATACCATGTTGTTTCCGTACTTCTACCCAACCTTCCCCACATAGTTTTTAAGTTAATTAATAGGTTTTTCAGTACTATTTTGAATTTTAGACATTGATATGAAATTAAGTCTAGTAAAGGATTGGATATATTCTGTCCAATGGTTCTCAAAATTTTTGGTCTCAAGGACCTTTTACACTCTTTTTGGACCCAAAGACCTTTAGTTAATGTGGATTTTATCTATTGATATTTATTGTATTTGAAATTAAATTAAAATATAATATTTATTATTTTATTGAAAAATAGTACCATAGTACCCATTACATCTTAATACAGTAACTTTTTTGTGAAAAATAGCTACTTTCTAAAAAAATTTTAGTGAGAAGAATGATACTGTTTTACATTTTTGCAAATGTCTTTAATGTCTAGCTTAATAGAAGATAGCTGGATTCACATATCTGCTTCTGCATTCAACCTGTTGTGATAATCCCTTGTCATATAGCCTCTGGAAAATTCTAATCTATGTATATAAGTTCTTGCAGACCATCTGAAAGGGTCTCAGGGGTGCCTAAGTTAGAGATTGAAAACTGAGTTAACTTTACTCATTTGGAGTATGTTGGTATGAAATGGAATCTACTGAAAGATAGTATAAGGTAGTGGAAAGAGCATGGGTTTAAATTAAGAGGTCCTGAGTCAAAGGTGAACTTAGTATTGGGTTGGCCAAAAAGTTTGTTTGAGTGTTTCCATATCTATGGAAAAACCTGAATGAATTTGGCCAACCCAATAACAGCTTTGTGACCTGGGACAAACTACTGTACTGTTTTTTGTTGTCTTCCTTTGGGATTAGGTGGATACTAGATATCTCCCTTAATGTCTTAATCCTTTCAGGAATCCTGGAAGGTATTAGTGTTGTTTTGTATAAGGAGGAAGCAGGCAAAGAGACTGTTGGCCCAAGGTCATAGAACTAGTTGCAGGGTCAGGATGTGAACCCAAACTTTAATAATATTTCCACTATACCATATTGCCTCCCCATTAGGAAAAATGGCAGATATATTACCCCATAGGCATTTCCCTACGGATGTTCTCTGATTTGTCAGTGTCTTTATTTTTATTTATTTATTTTTTTAACATCTTTATTGGAGTATAATTGCTTTACAATGGTGTGTTAGTTTCTGCTGGATAACAAAATGAATCAGCCATACATATACATATATTCCCATTTCTCGTCCCTCTTGCATCTCCCTCCCACCCTCCCTATCCCACCCCTCTAGGTGGACACAAAGCACCGAGCTGATCTCCCTGTGCCATGCGGCTGCTTCCCACTAGCTGTCTATTTTACATTTGGTAGTGTATATATGTCCATGCCACTCTCTCACTTTGTCTGAGCTTCCCCTTCCCCGTGTCCTCAAGTCCATTCTCTATGTCTGCGTCTTTATTCCTGTCCTGCCCCTAGGTTCTTCAGAACCATTTTTTTTTAGATTCCATATATATGTATTAGCATACAGTATTTGTTTTTCTCTTTCTGACTTACTTCACTCTGTATGACAGTCTCTAAGTCCATCCACCTCACTGCAAATAGCTCAACTTTGTTTCTTTTTATGGCTGAGTAATATTCCATATTATATGTGTGCCACATCTTCTTTATCCATTCGTCTGTCGATGGACACTTAGGTTGCTTCCATGTCCTGGCTCTTGTAAATAGTGCTGCAATGAACATTGTGGTACATGACTCTTTGAATTATGGTTTTCTCAGGGTATATGCCCAGTAGTGGGATTGCTGGGTCGTATTGTAGTTCTATTTTTAGTTTTTAAGGAACCTACATACTGTTCTCCATAGTGGCTGTATCAGTTTACCTTCCCACCTACAGTTCCCACCCAAGAGGGTTCCCTTTTCTCCACACCCTCTCCAGCATTTATTGTTTGTAGGTTTTTTGATGATGGCCGTTCTGACCGGTGTGAGGTGATACCTTATTCTAGTTTTGATTTGCATTTCTCTAATGATTAGTGATGTTGAGCATCCTTTCATGTGTTTGTTGGCAATCTGTATATCTTCTTTGGAGAAATGTCTATTTATGCCATATGTGCCGGACCCACAGCCAGCATCGTTCTCAGTGGTGAAAAATTGAAACCATTTCCATTAAGATCAGGAACAAGACAGGGTTGCCTACTCTCACCACTATTATTCAACATACTTTTGGAAGTTTTAGCCACAGCAATCAGAGAAGAAAAAGAAATAAAATGAATCCAAATGGGAAAAGAAGAAGTAAAACTGACTGTTTGCAGATGACATGATACTATACATAGAGAATCCTAAAGATGCTACCAGAAAACTATCAGAGCTAATCAATGAATTTGGTAAAGTAGCAGGATACAAAATTAATGCACAGAAATCTCTTGCATTCCTATACACTAATGATTAAAAATCTGAAAGAGAATTAAGGAAACACTCCCATTTACTGTTGCAAGAAAAAAGAATAAAATACCTAGGAATAAACCTACCTAAGGAGACAAAAGACCTGTGTGCAGAAAACTGTAAGACACTGATGAAAGAAATTAATGATACAAACGGAGAGATATACCATGTTCTTGGATTGGAAGAATCAACATTGTGAAAATGACTATACTACCCAAAGCAGTCTACAGATTCAGTGCAATCCCTATCAAACTACCAATGACATTTTTCACAGAAGTAGAACAAAAAAATTTCACAATTTGTATGGAAACACACAAGACCCCAAATAGCCAAAGCAATCTTGAGAACGAAAAACGGAGCTGGAGGAATCAGGCTCCCTGACTTCAGACTATACTACAAAGCTACAGTAATCAAGACAGTATGGTACTGGAACAAAAATAGAAATATAGATTAATGGAACAGGATAGAAAGCCCAGAGATAAACCCATGCACATATGGTCACCTTATTTTTGATCAAGGAAGCAAGAATATACAATGGAGAAAAGACAGCCTCTTCAATAAGTGGTGCTGGGAAAATTGGACAGCTACATGTAAAAGAATGAAATTAGAACACTCCCTAACACCATACACAAAAATTAACTCAAAATGGATTAAAGACTTAAATATAAGGCCAGACACTATAAAACTCTTAGAGGAAAACATGGGCAGAACACTCTATGACATAAATCACAGCAAGATCCTTTTTGACCCACCTCCTAGAGAAATAGAAATAAACCCAAAGTAAACAGGACCTAATGAAACTTAAAAGCTTTTGCACAGCAAAGGAAACCATAAGATGAAAAGACAGACCTCAGAATGGGAGAAAATACTTGCAAACGAAGCAACTGACAAAGGATTAATCTCCAAAATATACAAGCAGCTCATGCAGCTCAATATCAAAGAAACAAACAACCCAATCCAAAAATGTCAGTGTCTTTATTTTTTTTATTTTTATTTTTTTTAGCGGTACGTGGGCCTCTCACCCCCGTGGCCTCCCGTTGTGGAGCACAGGCTTCGGACGCGCAGGCTCAGTGGCCATGGCTCATGGGCCCAGCTGCTCCGTGGCATGTGGGATCTTCCCCGACCGGGGCATGAACCCGTGTTCCCTACATCGGCAGGTGGACTCTCAACCACTGCGCCACCAGGGAAGCCCAGGTGTCTTTAAATTGTAAAGTTTAGAACTTGTTTTTTGGTTCTCATGTAAAAGGATTTTATTTCCTTTTGTAGTCATATTATATCACTGACCCATTAAATTTGAATTTCATTAACATTCTAAAGTTAGTCATTAATTCATTCAATAAGTATTTTTGAGTGTCTACTGAGTACCAGGCACTGGAATTACGAGTGAACAATTTTGACAAAGTACCTGCTTTTATGGAGCTTATATTTTTATTCTCCCTCAATTAGAACACAAGTAAATAATCACATTAATATAGAATATCAGATAGTGACAAGTATAGAAAGAAAATTGGAGTAAAATTAAAATTGTGATAGTTGGGATGGTATATACTGTTTTATATAGTGTGGTCAGAGTAGGACTCTGAAAGAATGATATGTGTGGGGAATCCTGAGAGAAGTAGGGATCAAGCCCTGGGGAAATGGGGATGGGGTAGTTTGATTACAGAGGCCTTGAGACAGGATCATTTGAAGGAGGACTGAAGTGGTTGCTCAGGGGGACACATGTTAGGAAATGAGGTCAGAGAGGTGGTGGGATAAATGATTGCTGGGGAATGGAGAATATGTATAGGGCCTTGGAGGCCACTGTTAAAACATAGCCTTCACTTTAAGTTGAAAACCTGACTAGTTGTATGACCATTAAAGAAACTGGATCAGTAGTTTAGAATTTTCTCACCAAGAAAACGCCAGGCCTAGTTGATTTTTACACATGATTTTTAACAAATGAACATTTAAAGTATGTATAAGTTTAATCTCTTTGTGAACTGTTTGATAGTGTATGTAAAAAAGGAATGTGTTCCAGCTCATTATATCATCTTTCAAGGAAAGTAAGGGAAAATTACAGGCCAGTCTAACTCATGAACATGTTTGTAAAATATTAAAGTTTTTGCCGCTCAAATCCAGCTATCTGGTACTACAGTATTAGCTATCCAAAACCTTAATCTATCATAACCAAGTTGGGTTTATTGCAGTAATGTATGGTTGGTTTGAGATTAGTAAATCTAATAACATGTTTCCATCACATTAACAGATTAAAGGAGAAATGAGATCATTTTAGTAAATGTCTGAAAAACAGCTGATAAAATTCAGCATCCATATATGATGAAAACTTAACTAGAAATGGAAGAGAGCATCGTTAACCTGATATAGAGTATCTGCAAAAAGGGCAGAGCACACATCATACTTAGTGGAGAAATGTTGAAAGTATATCCCCCTCTTGTATTATTTTGAAGCAAATCCCATAAATACTTCAATATGCATCTCTGAAAGATGGAGTCTTAACCTGAAAATAGTTAATCTGTTTCTTAATATCAGCAAATATCTGGTGTTCACATATCTTTTTGTCTCATAAATGCCTTCATTTTTTACTTCAGTTTGTATGACTCAGAAACTTTAATAAGATTGACATTGTAGTTGGTTGATGTCTCTAAAGTCTATGAATCTGTAATTTCCCTCTTTTTCTATAATTTTGCATCTTTTTATATATTTTCCTTTGTCACTTGTTTAAGAAACTAGGTTGCTTTATTTAGTTTCACAGAGTCTGGATTTTGCAGATTGCATCTCCGTGGTATTATTTGACATTTTCCTCTGTATTTTCTATAAACTGTTAGTGGGACTAGAGGTTTGATCAGATCCAGGTTCAATTATTATTAATTTTTTTTTGGCAGAATGTTTATTTTTTTAAAAAAGAAACTTATTAGCCCCTAAAAAAAATTTACCTTAATGGAAAGTGTATGAAGATACCGTTGTGCAACTCTTACCATTTGTTTAATGCTCAGTTACATAAGATACATAGAATCATTATTTTATGTCATTTTCCATTATTCTAGATATCTTCATAATCAAAGTTGTACTGTAACTAATAGGGAGAGGGTGCTATCTGCATGTTTGCACTGTGAATATACGAAAGCTTGACTTATAGTTCTTTAGAACTTAGGCCTTCTATCATTATGGTTCTAGAATTACTGGACTTTTGACCCACTAGTCACTGTATTTATACTCTGTATGCTCCTTTTTCATTTAAAAAATAATATCACTGAAGTTACTTGAATCTATCTGTCATGTTGTACAGGGGTCTGTAATGAGTTCATTAGGAAAACTGTTCAGGGAAATTATCCCTTATTGTTCTCAAGATTTAATTTTAAAAAAGGAAAAGTGATGCTGTAGTTTAGGGCAGCAAAAAGGTTATGTTTGATAAGTTTCTCTTTGATTGCTGAAGGTGAATGAAAATTATCATTGTTAAGTATGGAAATTAATATAATGTGCTGAGTAAGAACTGACATAAATATCACTATTAATTTTTTAAAAAAATGTGACATCAAATTTTCTTTTGGAAAGACCAAAATAAAGTTTGATCATGTGAGTCAGGATAACTTGGCTTGCATTACCATCAAGATAATACTTTACTGGATTATACTTATCAAAACACTGAAGTATAAATTTGGTAATTTGTATAATACACGTGTGCTTTTTCCCTGTGGTGCTTTTTACTTTATTTCTTTTTCTGCGATCATTATTTGAATCAAAATTCTTAACCTCTTTTTGTTTTAGGGAACTGTTTTGAACTAATAGAGGCTTTAACCAGACTATTTTTCATCATTAATCTGTTTTATCAGGCTAATTGCTATTCAGTATTTTGCTTGGTCCTGACACCTAGGCAGCAATTTCTTGAGATACTTACTTCCTAGTTGAAGACTCTTTATTCCTTTCATTTTTTTTTTTTTTTGCGGTACACGGGCCTCTCACTAATGTGGCCTTTCTGGTTGCGGAGCACAGGCTCCGGACGTGCAGGCTCAGCGGCCATGGCTCACGGGCCCAGCTGCTCCGCAGCATGTGGGATCTCCCTGGACCGGCGCATGAACCCATGTCCCCTGCATCGGCAGGCAGACTCTCAACCACTGCGCCACCAGGGAAACCCTTCCTTTCTTATTATTTCATTTCTAATGGGGTAGCCTATTTGGAAAACTAGAGTGGGAAGAAAGCCCTTAGGATGATGTCAAAGCCTTGGAGAGAACTTTATAGCCTGTTTAAAAAGATTTCTTTTCAATTGGTCTTTGTGTATTTCTACCCATAACAAAAGAAGGTAAAAAGCTGAAACCCTAAAAATGTTTCCTTTTGAAATGTTTAGAAGAGAAGTATTTGGAATTATAGCCTAAAATGAGATTTTAGAGTCTTTCGCAAAGCATGAGTAATGGAAAATTGACTGTACTTGTTAATAACCTTATGAGAGAAGTCACTCTTATTGGAGAATTTATCTAAAAATAATGTACTTGAGTAGATGTATGTAAACTAAGCCAAAAAGATGATTGCTAAATTAGATTTTCCAAAGACTTAGCTCCATTTTGCTGGTGTAGTTTTGAATGAGTAATGTGTTAAATTTGTTATTTAGAACAGAACTTTTAGCAAATTTTAAAGAAAATTCTAAAACTTTTTATTGAAGTACCGGTGTAGACATAGAAAAGTATACAAATTGCAGGTGTACAGCTTGATGACTTTTTATAAACTGAACGTAACCATATAACCAGAACTCAGATTATTAAACAGATCATTACCAGTATTTCCCAAACTTTTTGTGTCCTTTGTAATCATCATCCTGATTTTGAACAGCATAGATTAGTTTTTCCTGTTTATTTTATATAAATGGAATCATATACTGTATATTCATGGTGTCTGATTTCTTTTGCTCAATGTTATATGTATGAGGTTCATTCATTTATTCTCATCCTAGAGTATCCCATTGTGTAAATATACTAAAACTTATTGATTCTACTATTGATGGGAATTTGGCTAGTTAAGGAAATTTCTGTTTAAGTTTCAGACCTTTTTTTCAGGTAGCTGTTATCCCTGCCCAGAAACTGTAGATGTGAAGTGCAATTGTGGTAATACAAAGGTGACAGTACCCTGTGGCCGAGAACGTACCACAAGACCCCCCAAGTGCAAAGAGCAGTGCAGGTTAGTACAAAGCTCTGTACAGACTTATATCTGGTGTCTTACAGATTTAAAGTCATACCGATTTTGCATTTTGTTAGTATTTTCAATTTTGCTTTAATGTTCTAAAATATTAATATTCACAGTATGCTCATTCTGTGTGGAATTAGAAGGTATATAAATAGATAATTGCACTTTAGATATAATTGTTCAATGATCAAAAGTAATTTTAAAAATTGTACTTTATGATTTAGTCGACCACCAGCTTGCCATCATACAAGTCAAGAAAAACATCGCTGTCACTTTGGCTCTTGTCCTCCATGTCATCAACCTTGCCGAAAGGTTTTGGAGAAATGTGGTCACTTGTGTCCTGCTCCATGTCATGATCAAGCATTAATAAAGCAAACTGGCAGGGTAAGGGAACAGTACTATTAAGACATAATGCATTGCTGTGGGTCATATTTTATTAATTTTACTTAGTCATTTCAACAAGCAATGATTAAGTACTTATTGGGTATTAAACACTGTGATAGGAGCTGGGGTATAAGGTAAATAATACTTGGTTTTTGTCTTAAGAAATTCACAATATAGAAAAGGAGAGAAACCAATAAACAAATATTTGCAAGTACAGTGTGATAGTCATGTTATAATCATCATACAGATGAGTTTGTCAGTCTTCCTTCATATACTGTAGTTTAGGGTTATAAATATCTCCTGGTTTCCTCAAAGATTCATTCACATATTCAGTGAATATTTATTGAATTCTTACTATGTGTTAAGCATTCTTCTAGGTGCTGGGGAGACAACAGTGAACAAAATAATGGAGATTAAATTCTGTTGGTGGAATTTGGATTTTACAATTCTGTGTTTTATTCTTTTGGCTTATGAGAAGTGAAGGAGTCTATACTGCCTTTGTTCTGTCATTTAAAAACTGGAATCTGGCTCAATTTTTAATATAAACGTGTTAGAGGGGAACAATCTGATAGAATTTAAGGATGGAATAAAATATTTCAATAAGCACAATTTGTTGAGTACTTGAAAAAATTTCAACTGGCTTGAGCAGAGGATTTGTGTAACTGTTTTCTTAGATCCTGAAATCGACCATATGATTTAACCCCTCTGACTTAAAAATTGTTATTTATTTTACTTGTAGCACCAGCCTTCAGGCCCTTGGGAACAGCCATCCGAACCAGCATTTATTCAGACTGCATTGCCTTGTCCTCCATGTCAAGTGCCTATTCCTATGTAAGTATTAGAATTTTAGCTTTTAAAAAAAATCTTTTGACATAGTTCAAAGTGTATCTTGAGAAACTTCTCCCCTTTTTCCTTCTTCAGTTCATCATTATTTCAGGCCTAGCCTATAAAGTAGTCTGTTTCATTCTTTTCCAAATATAGTTTGTATACTGCTTAAAACGCTCCTCTAGATATCTTTTTTGAGTCATTTTCTCCAGCTAGAGTTTGATGGGTCAGTATAGCTACGCCTACTCTCTTTTGGTTACTGTTTGCATGGATAAATGGACAAATTCTTAGAAACACACAGACTACTGAAACTGAATCAAGAAGAAGTAGAAAATCTGAATATACCTAGTAAAAAGACTGAATTAGTAACCAAAAACTTACCACAAAGAAAACCTCAGGACCAGTGACTTCACTGGTGAATTCTACCAAACATTTAAAGAATTAACACCAATGCTTCACTAAGCAGGGATATTTCCTGTCTCATTCAGTGAGGCTACTATTTCCCTGATAATAAACCAGAAAAAACATCACAGGAAAACTGCAGACCAATATCCCTTTTGAATATAGATGCAAAAATTCTTAACCAGATACTAGCAGACTGAATCCAGCAACATGTAAAAAGATTTATACATCATGACCAAGTGGGGTATATCCCAGAAATATGAAGTTGAATCAGCATCAATCATTCATTCATCAGTCATTGATTCAAATCAATCACTGTTAATACTTTATCAATAGAATAAAGGACAGTTGATAGATGCAGAAGAATATTTGACAAAATCTGACATGCTTTCTTGAACACTCAACAATCTTGGGATAAAAGAGAACTTCCTCAACCTGATGAAGAGCATCTATGAAAACCCACAGTTAACATCACACTTAATGGTGAAAGTTTAAAGCTATCCCCCTTAAGATCAGGAACAAGACGAGGATGTCTATTCTTCCACTTCTATTCAATACTATATTAGAGGTGCTAACTAGAGCAATTAGACTAGAAAATGAAGAAGTAAAACTATTTGTATTTTCAGATGACATGATCATGTATATAGAAAATCCTAAGGAATCTTCACAAGTTATTAGAGATATTAAATAAGTTCAGTAAGTTTATAGGAAACATGATGAATATACAAAAGTCAATTTTTTATTTTTTTTAATTTATTTTTATTTTTTGCAATACGCGGGCCTCTCACTGTTGTGGCCTCTCCCGTTGCGGAGCACAGGCTCCGGACGCGCAGGCTCAGCGGCCATGGCTCACGGGCCCAGCCGCTCCGTGGCATGTGGGGTCTTCCCGGACCCGGGCATGAACCCATGTCCCCTGCATCGGCAGGCAGACTCCCAACCACTGCGCCACCAGGGAAGCCGCAGTCAATTTTATTTCTATACGCTAACAGTGTACAATCTGAAAATTGAACTAAGGAAACAGTTCCATAAGAAGAACAAACGTTTTGTTTATTTAACAAATTTAATAAAAGAAATCCAAGATTTGTACACTGAGAACTATAAAACATTGTTGTAAGAAATTAAAGAAGACCAAAGACTATAGTACTGGCATTCAGATAGACGTAAAGATCAAGGGAATAGAACTGACAGTCCAGAAATAAATCCATACACTTATGGTCAATTTATTTTTGACAAGAGTGTCAGAATAATTAAATGGGGGAAAGAATGCTTTTCTCAACAAATGGTATTGGGACAACTGGATATTCACATGGAAAAAAATGAACTCAGACCCCTACCTCACAACATACATAAATAGTAACTCAAAATTGATCAGAGGCCTAAAAGTAAGAACTAAAACTATTAAACTCTTAGGAGAAAACATAGGTGTAAATCTTTGTGTCCTTGGATTAGGCATTGGTTATTAGATATGACACCTAAAGCATAAGCAACAAGAGAAAAGATAAATAAATAGGACTTTATGAAAATTAAGCCAGAGGACATTATCAAGAAATTGTGCTTTAAGGACACTATCAAAAAATTGAAAAGATAACCCACAGAATGGTAGAAAATGTTTGTAAATCATATATCTTGTATATTATCCAGAATATCTAAAGAATTCTTAGACTGAGAGACCAAAAGACAATCCAATTTAAAAATGGTCAAAGACTTAGAATAGATATTTCTCCAGAGAAGATCTACAAATGGCTAGTAAACACATGAAAAGATGCTCAATATCATTAATTAGAAAAATGTAAATCAAAACCACCAAGAGATACCATTTTACATCCACTAGGAAGGCTAAAATAAAAAAGACACATGATGTGTTGGTGAAGATATGGAGAAGTTGGAACCATTATACATTGCTGTTGGGAATGTAAAGTGGTGTAGCTACTTTGGAAAACAGTTTGGTAGTTTCTCAGGAGACTAAACATAGAGTTACTGTATGACCCAGCAATTTTACTCTTAGGACTATGCCCAAGAGAACTGAAAATATAGATTCATAAAAACTTGTACATGAATGTCCATAGCAACATTATTATTAATAGCCCAAAAAGTGAAAACAATTTTTTATCAACTGATGAATGGATAAACAAAATGTGGTATATCCATACAATGGAATATTACTCAGCTATAAAAATCCATGAATTACCGACACGTTTACATATTACGTGGATGAACCTTGAAAACAGTATTCTAAATGAAAGAAGCCAGACACAAAAGGCCACATGCTGTTTGATTCCATTTATATGAACTGTCCAGAGTAGGCAAATCCACAGAGACAGAAGGTAGAGTAGTGGTTGCAGGGGCTGGGGATAGGAGACTATGGAGAGTGACTTCTAGTAGTTTCAGGGTTTCTCTTTGGGTTATGAAAATATTCTAGAATTAAGTAGTGGTGATGGTTACACAACCTCGTGAATATACTAAACTCCTCTGAATTGTACTCTTTAATAAAAAGTATACATTTTATGGTATGTGAATTTCATCTCAGTTTTAAAAAGGAGAAAGACATATATGAAGATCCTTCTAATTCTGATAGGATTTTTCAGTGACATGTCTAACAAAATTATTATTGTAAAGGATATATTAAAAAATATTACTTGTCACATGAACTATCCAGTTAATATGATTTCTTATTAGAGTACAGTGTTCCTGTTTTCTTGACCTCTTGTTTTAAAAATAACATTATGTTTAATAATAATTTGGCCATGTGATAAAAGAATTCTGAACATGTGCATATAACACATATAATATGTGCTGTATCATTTAGGGTGCCTTTTGTTTCAAGTAACAAAAACCCTAAATAAAAAGCGACATTGTTATGCCTTGCACAGTTAGACTGGAGGTAGAATTGCTGCTTCATGGTTGGTTAATCTGGTTGATTCAGTGATTTATCGTCAAGGGCCCGGATTCTGTCTTTACATTTTATCCTCAGTGTGTCCTCTTCGCTCTCAGGCTACTTGCCCTTCTGGTAAACTTCCCATCCAGTTAGTGAAGTTTCCAAAGGGAGAAATGGACACTGTTTAAGCCTTCAATCATCATTTTCTTCTTTATTTAAAGACTGAGGAAACCTTTCCCAGAAGCCCCATAGTAAAACTCTTTTCACATTTCACTGGCCAGAATAGGATCACAAGACAATTGCTAAACCAGTCCCTTGAAAGGGAAATGAAATATTTGTTTTGTTTCTTTAAATAGACGTTTTTTTTTAGGTGATTTTTTAGGTTTGCAGGAAAATTTCACAGAAAATACAAAGAGTTCCCATATGGTCCTGCCACACACACGCAGTTTCCCTTAATATCTTACATTAGTGTGGAATTGTACTCTTTAAAAGTATAAACTTTATGGTATGTGAATTTTATCTCAGTTTAAAAACCAAAAACATATGTATAAAGATCCTTCTAACTCTGATATAATGATTTTTCAATGGCATGTATAACAAAATTATTATTATGAAGTATATGTTGAAAAATATTATTTGTCACATGAACTGTCCAGGTAATATAATTTCTTAGAGTAGAATTTTTTACAGTTGAGGAACTGATATTGTTACATTATTATTAACTAAATTCTATAGTTTACCTTGGTAAAGTTTTACTTTTTCGGTTGTATGGTCCATGAGTTTTGATAAATGCATAATCTCACGTATCCACCATTACAGTACCATACAGAATAGTTTCACTGCCCTAAGAACGTCCTGTTCATCCCTCACCTCCCCAGCCCTCAAGCCTCTAGAAACTGTTGGTCTTTTTACTCTCTCTATAGTTCTGCCTTTTTCAAAATGTCCTATAGTTGGAATCCCACAGCATATAGCCTTTTTAGCATATTGCCCTTGATAATATGCATTTAGGTTTCCTCCATGTCTTTTTATAGCTTGATAGCTCATTTCTTTTTATTGTTGAGTAGTATTCTATTGTATGTATATACCACAGTTTGTTTATTCATTCACCTATTGAAGGACATTTTGGTTGTTTCCAAGTTTTAGCAATTATGAAGAAAGCTGCTGTGAACGTTCATGTTCACAGAACATATGTCCATGTTATTGTGTGGACATATATTTTCAATTCATTTGGGTAAATATTTAGGAGTGCTATTGCTGGATCATATGGTAAGCCTATGTTTCCCTATATAAGACACTGCCAGACTAACACGGTGGCTGTACCATTTTGCATTCTCACCAGCAATGAATGAGAGTTCCTGTTTCTCTACATCTTTGCCAGCAGCAAATGCTCTTGTCAGTGTTTTGGATTTTAGCCATTCTAATAGGTGTGCAGTGCTTTCTCGTTTTGATTGGCAGTTCTTTAATGGCATATGATGTTGAGCATCTTTTCATATGCTTATTTGCCATTTGTATATCCTCTTTGGTGAGGTGTCTGTTCTCTGCTCAAATCTTGCCCATTATTTAATTGGCTGTTTAATTTCTTATTATTGAGTTTTTAAGAGTTCTTTTATATTTTGGTTACATATTTTGGATCTTTACCAGATATGTGTTTTCCAGATATTTTCTCCCAGTCTGTGGCTTGTGTTTTCATTTAACCTGTTTTTATTAAAGTGTTTTTGGTTTAATGAAATCCAACGTAACCATTTTTATTTCATGGATTGTGTTGTATTTAAAAAGTCATCACCAAACTCGAGGTCACCTAGATTTTCTCCTGTGTTTTATAGTCTTGCATTTCACATTTAGGTCTGTGATCCATTTTGAATTAACTGCTGTGAAATGTATAAAGTCTGTTTGTGTTTTTTTCCATGTGGATGTTCCTTTGTTCCAGCACCAACCGTTTGTTGAAAAGACTACCCTTTCTCCGTTTGATCGCCTTTCTCCTTTGTCAGAGATCAATTGGCTATGTGTGTGTGGGTCTATTTCTGGGCCCTCTGTTTTGTTCCATTGATCTATTTGTCTGTTCTTTCACCAGTACTGTACTGTCTTGATCACTGTAGCTTTATAGTAAGGCTTGAAGTTGGGTAGTGTCAATCCTCTGCCTTTGTTCTTCAGTACTGTGCTGGCTATCCTGGGTTTTTTGTCTTTCTATATAGACCTTAGAATCAGTTTGTTGATATCCACAAAATAACTTGCTGGGATTTTGATTGGAATTATGTTCAATCTAGATGAAGTTGGGAAGACGTGACATTTTAACAGCATTGCACCTTTCTATAGATGAACATGAAATATCTCTCCATGTATTTAGATCTTCTTTGATTTCTTTCATCAGTGTTTTGTAGTTTTCTTCATATAAATCTTGTATTTATTTTGTTAGATTTATATCTAAGTATTTCATTTTTGTGTGTGCTAGTATAAACGGTGGTGTGTTTTTAATTTCAAATTCCAGTCATTCATTCCTGGTATGTAGGAAAACAATTGGCTTTTGTATATTAACTTTGTATCCTGCAACCTATTTGCTTATTTTTTATTCTTAACAAAAAAACTAGTAGAGTTAGCATCTTTGCTTTAAAAATATTCTTTTTGAAGACTGTATAATGTTTCATTTCATTTTATTTTTTTCTTGCAGGGAATGTCTTGGGAAGCATGAGGTGAGTTACAGGCACAAACCTTAAGTAAAGCTTGTAATCTATGTACCTCTTCTATATGATGGTTGTTAGAAATAACAAAGTCAATGTATTGTCTTTTTAGTGCTCTAAAGAGTACAAGAGTTTGTCTACTAATTTTTAAAATACACAGTGCTTTTATTTGAGAATTAGCCTATGTATATGCATTCACTGCAGAATCATTACATTGAGTTTCCCTTTTAGGAATAGAATGTTTTGCTTCTTGGCATTCATTCTTTGGATTTTTTTGGATAGGTTACTTTGATTTTGATAATAACAATTATTAATGAAAATGTATTAGATGAAACTTGTTCTCAAATGATAACAGAGTCATTTTTGAAACATGCTTCCAATAGGTTGTGTGTGTGTGTCTGTGTTGCTCATTTTCCTTTTTTTCTTAAATTTTAAGGTGAGCCCACTACCATGCCACACTGTAGGACCCTACTCTTGTAGGAGAGTTTGTGGACGAACCTTAGATTGTCAGAATCATACATGTATGAAAGAGTGCCACAAAGTAACTGAAATTGATTCCTGCACTGACAAAAACAAGGTAATGTCCTTGGGTTGAATGTATACATGCTTACAGTATGCTTGAAACATTTTTTTCAATAATTTTGCCATAAATATTTTCCATTTTGCTATAACTTCTCTTTCCTTTTTCTTGCCCTCATCCCTTCTCCTTTCTTGCCTTTCCTCAAACAACCAACTTTAACAGCTTGGTGTATATCTCTCTGTATCTTTGTGCTAGTTCATAATAATATGCCTTTTAATTTGGTACTGTTTACATGCTATACCTGGGTTAATACATAGGGTTTGATTTTATGGTAAAAGTACAGAAATTGTGTCTCTTTTTAGATAGTAAGTAGCAGTATCACCTCTACTGCTATCCACTTATATCTCTAAGTTTAGACTGGAGCATTTGCTCTCAGCTGTTTTTTATACCTAATACATGGGGTAGATGTTCACAATTTTAGTAAATTCTCAATCTTTTGTTGGAAGTAAATACCATCACAGATATGGGATATGTATAAGTTATGTGAAATTTACTAAAAGCATTTTACAAGCATATGAGAAATCAACCATTCAAAGATGTCTAAAAATTGCCATTTCACAAGGAAAAACAAATGTAGCTAATCAAATTTTAATTAATATTAAATTTTCTTTTTAAAATAATGTTTTTTCCTAGGTTTCCATTCTATAGGGAATCATAATAATATTAGCAAGTGTGCTTAATGAGGAATAAGCCAAAGATTTTAAGCTTAATTTTATTATTAAGTAACATTACATTTACAAGTGTTTAAATTATTACTATGAATTGTGTTATTGAAAATTTCACTTGCGTTATTATTTTGGTCTTTGATTTGGTAATTGTAATGCATGACAACATAAATGTCTATAGTATCATTCTTCCTCATGTGCAGATATATATGTAAATCGTATTGCTTATAATTTCTTCACTGAGTCATGCCTTGATCCTCAATAAAAATGTTCTCATGATAAAATGAAAAAGATATTGGAATTATAAAATCAAACTAACATAATGATTCAAAACCACTTTAACTAGTTAGAGAATAGCTGCTGTATGGCTTTCCTCCATTAGACTTCCAGAATATCAGATGAATCAGAAAAAACTCATTTTAAGAAGTGATATGACATGTTTGGGGAATTACCTTGGATTACCTCAACATGGCTTCCTAGGCAGTCAGTGCCTGTGGTAAAATATGGGTTATAAGTTATGTGCAATTCTTCTCAATTTAGCTACAAATCCACCCTATCTCCCACTCAGGGAAGGCTACTGCAATGTAAGTGAGTGGAAATTATATTATTTTGGGGGATAACTTTGCAATCATTCTAATTTATGTATTAAAGGTTAAATAATTCAGAAACTTTAAAAATTAATTCCTTACTGTAACATCTCAATTGAGACCCACTGGAGAAAGGCTCCTAATAGGTCTCTCTTGACCCAAATGCCTTTGGAATTTTTAATGCAGTTTCTACCTTGAGGTATAGCACAGAGCCTTTAACACAGCAGGTATTCAATAAATGTTTATTGAATTAACTGAAATCAAAGCTCTTTTGCTTCTTACCTCTGCTCTAGTCTCTCTCCTTCCCTTGCCTTACCCTCAGATCTCAGTTCAGTCAATGCTATTCTTATGTGGGATGGCTCTGATTGATACCATTAGCAGCAAATACAACCCTAATTCATTGGCTGTAGTGAGTGGGAATGTGGTTAACTGGGGAAAGGTGTGAAGGTGATGGCAATCGCAATGGTGTATATTTCACAAGCAAACATGGGCTGAAATATTTTTTGACTGATTGAAAGAAGAATGAGGATATTTTCTCTTTGAGGAAAGTCAGTCATCAAAAACAAATAAAAAAGAAAACATGTATATGTACATAGTAACACATACATAGATATACACATGCATTTCTTCTATATTATGTATGTTACAGACCCTTGCCACTGAGAGTGTTGTCTGCAGACCAGTGGCATTGGCATCACCTGGAATCTTGTTAAAAATGCAAAATCTCAGGCCCCGCCTCAGCATTTTAACAAGATTCCCAAGTGATTTTTTAAAATTAAGGAAACACCCCCATTTACCATTGCAACAAAAAGAATAAAATATCTAGGAATAAACCTACCTAAAGAGACAAAAGACCTGTATGCAGAAAATTATAAGACACTGATGAAAGAAATTAAAGATGATACAAATAGATGGAGAGATGTACCATGTTCTTGGATTGGAAGAATCAACATTGTGAAAATGACTCTACTACCCAAAGCAATCTACAGATTCAGTGCAATCCCTATCAAACTACCACTGGCATTTTTCACAGAATTAGAGCAAAAAATTTCACAATTTGTATGGAAACACAAAAGACCCCGAATAGCCAAAGCAATCTTGAGAACGAAAAATGGAGCTGGAGGAATCAGGCTCCCTGACTTCAGACTATACTACAAAGCTACAGTAATCAAGACAGTATGGTACTGGCACAAAAACAGAAAGATAGATCAATGGAACAGGATAGAAAGCCCAGAGATAAACCCATGCACATATGGTCACCTTATCTTTGATAAAGGAGGCAGGAATGTACAGTGGAGAAAGGACAGTCTCTTCAATAAGTGGTGCTGGGAAAACTGGATAGGGACATGTAAAAGTATGAGATTAGATCACTCCCTAACACCATACACAAAAATAAGCTCAAAATGGATTAAAGACCTAAATGTAAGGCCAGACACTATCAAACTCTTAGAGGAAAACATAGGCAGAACACTCTATGACATAAATCACAGCAAGGTCCTTTTAGACCCACCTCCTAGAGAAATGGAAATAAAGACAAAAATAAACACATGGGACCTAATGAAACTCCAAAGCTTTTGCACAGCAAAGGAAACCATAAACAAGACCAAAAGACCACCCTCAGAATGGGAGAAAATATTTGCAAATGAAGCAACTGACAAAAGGATTAATCTCCAAAATTTATAAGCAGCTCATGCAGCTCAATAACAAAAGAACAAACAGCCCAATCCAAAAATGGGCAGAAGACCTAAATAGACATTTCTCCACAGAAGATATACAGACTGCCAACAAACACATGAAAGGATGCTCAACATCTTTACTCATTAGAGAAATGCAAATCAAAACTACAATGAGATATCATCTCACACCAGTCAGAATGGCCATCATCAAAAAATCTAGAAACAATAAATGCTGGAGAGGGTGTGGAAAAAAGGGAACACTCTTGCACTGCTGGTGGGAATGTGAATTGGTACAGCCACTATGGAGAACAGTATGCAGGTTCCTTAAAAAACTACAAATAGAACTACCATATGACCCAGCAATCCCACTACTGGGCATATACCCTGAGAAAACCATAATTCAAAAAGAGTCATGTACCAAAATGTTCATAGCAGCCCTATTTACAATAGCCCAGAGATGGAAACAACCTAAGTGTCCATCATCGGATGAATGGGTAAAGAAGATGTGGCACATATATACAATGGAATATTACTCAGCCATAAAAAGAAATGAAACTGAGCTATTTGTAATGAGGTGGATGGACCTAGAGTCTGTCATACAGAGTGAAGTAAGTCAGAAAGAGAAAGACAAACACTGTATGCTGACACATATATATGGAATTTAAGAAAAAAAAATGTCATGAAGAACATAGGGGTAAGACAGGAATAAAGACACAGACCTACTAGAGAATGGACTTGAGGATATGGGGAGGGGGAAGGGTAAGCTGTGACAAAGTGAAAGAGTGGCATGGACATATATACACTACCAAACGTAAGGTAGATAGCTAGTGGGAAGCAGCCGCATAGCACAGGGAGATCAGCTCGGTGCTTTGTGACCGCCTGGAGGGGTGGGATAGGGAGGGTGGGAGGGAGACGCAAAAGGGAGGGGATATGGGAACATATGTATATGTATAACTGATTAAATTTGTTATAAAGCAAAAAAAAAAAAAAAGCCAAAAAAAAAATTGGTTATGAAAGAGAGATAATTAATTTTCTTTTTTATATTAATTAATTTAATTTTGGCTACACTGGGTCTTCGTTGCTGCGCGCAGGCTTTCTCTAGTTGTGGCGAGCGGGGGCTACTCTTCGCTGTGGTGTGCAGGCTTCTCATTGTGGTGGCTTCTCTTGTTGTGGAGCATAGGCTCTAGAGCACAGGTTCAGTAGTTGTGGTGCATGGGTTTAGTTGCTCTGCGGCATGTGGGATCTTCCCGGACCAGGGCTTGAACCTGCGTCCCCTGCATTGGCAGGCGGATTCTTAACTAGTGCGCCACCAGGGAAGCCTGTGTGTTGCTTTTTTAGTTAGGTGATGATCATGCTTCTTGGGTGGAAAATGTTTTTACTCTGTTTTTTTTTTCTGCCAGTGACTAAGAAGTAATTTACATTTTAATAGGGATGCTTCATGTAATCACAAGTCCATTTTAAAGGTGAGGCAGTTTGATCAAATGAGGTTTGTAGACATAAAAATCTTTGTGAATAATGGACCTATTGATGATCTTACTATTACTCATTTTGAATATTTTTAAAAGAGTGAAAGCATGGCACCATTTTATTAACTGTATTTCTAAGAGCTACAGAAGTACTTTCTTTTAATGGGATATATAAATTTAATAACTTTAACATATATAGAAATGTTAGACTTCTGTATTTAGATGGCTTTTTCCTTCGTACTTATCAGGCTGGCCCAGAATGCCTTCAATGTGAAGAAGGGTGCTCTAAATCACGGCCGCCAGGTTGTCCTCATCCGTGTGTTTTGCCATGTCACCCTGGAGAGTGTCCTCCCTGTGTTCAGATGCTTAGAGTAAAATGTCACTGCAAGATCACAAGTCTTTATGTGGAATGTAGGTAAGTGGACTGAAGAAATATTCTTGTTTTACTGAAATGATTTTAACTGGTATATTTTCATAATTCACAACCCTTTATAGAATACTTTAAGGAATATTTTTCAGTGTGGTCCTTAGGGGCTGGAGACCTAGATTTTCCAGTAGAGATCTGGAAGAAAGAAATGTAGACTATTTCATCTTCTAGATACTTTACCTTGATTTCAACCAGGACAGTTCTGCTTTTTTCCACTTGGGGATTCTGTATAAGATTTTGTTAGAAAAAAATTTGCTTTAAAAAAAAACAGGAGAAGCACTCCTATAGCAGATTGTTCAAATAACAGTGTCAGAGTTTTGTTGGATCAAATGTTGACTTGCACATAGTTACTTAGGCACAATTTTTAAATCATAGATTTAAAAGGTAGCTTTTGTTTATTACAAATGTTGCTGTTGTGGCATTTATCATACTAGGATATGACCTCTATATTTTCCTTACTTAAAAATGAAATTTTTTGCTTGTGGATTATATAGAGGGAGAAAAAAATTACATTTTTTTCTGTTTAATCATGATCAAATGTAATTAACCTAACTTGTTCAGCTCCATTTCACTTAAGTCTATAAAGTGGGTTTTTTGTAAGTATATTTTACTCAGATTAAATTTTTTTTATATATAAATTTTAAAAATTTCTTTATTTTTGGCTGCATTGGGTCTTCGTTGCTGTGCATGGGCTTTCTCTAGTTGTGGCGAGTGGGGGCTGCTCTTCATTGCCGTGCATGGGCTTCTCATTGCAGTGGCTTCTCTTGTTGCAGAGCACAGTCTCTAGGAGCACGGGCTTCAGTAGTTGTGGCTCGCGGGCTCTAGAGCGAAGGCTCAGTAGTTGTGGTGCACAGGCTTAGTTGCTCCACGGCATGTGGGATCTTCCCGGACCAGGGCTCGAACCCGCGTCCCCTGCACTGGCAGGCAGATTCTTAACCACTGTGCCACCAGGGAAGTCCTCAGATTAAATTTGAGAATATGAGTTTATGTCTGATTTTTTGAGCATAAATACTTGCAGAAAAATGCCTGTTAATATTATCTTAAATTTGTTTTTGTCTCTTATACTCTGGACTCATGCTTTAAATTGGAAAGTCAAATTTTATTCTTTTTTTTAAATTTTAGTCCTTAATTTTTTTTCTTTTATGGATTTTGCTTTTTTTAAAAAAATTAATTTATTTATTTTTGGCTGTGTTGGGTCTTCGTTTCTGTGAGAGTGCTTTCTCTAGTTGCGGCGAGCGGGGGCCACTCTTCATCGCGGTGTGCGGGCCTCTCACTGTCGCGGCCTCTCTTGTTGCGGAGCACAGGCTCCAGACGCGCAGGCTCAGTAGTTGGGGCTCACGGGCCCAGTTGCTCCGCGGCATGTGAGATCTTCCTAGACCAGGGCTTGAACCTGTGTCCCCTGTATTGGCAGGCAGATTCTCAACCACTGTGCCACCAGGGAAGCCCAAATTTTATTCTTTTTAAATATTAAAATTATTTTGTTGAAATTTTAAAAAATTATAATTTTTAGTTTTATAAGTTTTGTAGGGAGAGTTAAGAGGACAATTTTGCTTTATTAATGGGTGATGACTGATGAGAAGAGGTAGTTTTGTTTTGTTTTGTTTTGTTTTGTTTGGCCGTGCCCCTCAGCATGAGGGATCTTAGTTCCCTGACCAGGAATTGAACCCGTATCCCCTGCAGTGGAAGCACGGGAGTCTTAACCTCTTAACCATTGGTACACGAGGGAAGTCCCAAGATGTTGTTTTCTTTGGTCTTTCAGGGTCCTAAATTTCCCTCTCTTTTTTCTTTTTCCCTTTGTCATGTCATCTCCAAAGGGTACATTCCCTTTTTACTGTCTTGTTCCGCAGAGTGTTGCCTTTCCAATATTGGCTCCTTGATTCTTGCGCAGTTTTTAAAGTCTCTTCTCTTTAGTTGGTGCTCTGATCCACCAAGACTTTTTCAGTATTTTTACATTTATGGTGGACTTTGTCTTTCTGGTGTGATGTTAGCTTGGTGCCCCTCTTCTCTTTTCTGCTCAGTTTTTCCAGAACTGTACCAAGCTCTCTGAAAAGACTTGCTATATGGGAGCATGAGAAATAGCTCTGCTAGGAATTGGTGTTTATTTTTCTACTTACAGGTAATTTGAAGTTTGTAGAAATTTCTGTCTTCTGGCTTTGCTGAGGTCATGGGATTTGAGTGATTTTGTTTGTTATTAATGAACTGAATGATTTTGGGGGGAAATGTGTGGATATATTTGGATTGAGGTGGTTTCCATTACCATAGCTATCCAGAGTTGCTTCTTCTGTTTCTTCAATGCACGTTTAAAGTATATGTTTTTATATAGAATTCTTCAGTCTCAGTATTTGTTCTGATAATTTCATTTACTTTCAGTTCAGTGAATAATTTCATAAGTCATCTTTTCCTTTTGGTCCTTTTCTGCTTCATGTAATTTCTTCTGTAGAAATTAGATATAAAAGATGCAGGCCTTGAAAAGCTTGTTCCTAATGATAGAGTAACAGGAACAAAGTGATATTAGCTCTTAAGAGGTGAGCACCTTACCTGTAAGAATGAAAATATACAACTTTAATAGAGCCAGAGTAAAAACTTTGTTATTATTACGTGCAACTTTGCCGGGAAAATTGCATGTGGTATCTTAGAGTACATTTATAGCTTATTTGATACAAATACTTAATAGTTTTGACATTAGTGAGGTTAAACTTATGGTATATTTTGGCAGTTATGTCTAGTGAAGGGAACAGGAAAAGAAAGAATAGAGGAAAGGAGAAGGAAGGTAATGGAGAAGAGTAAAGTGAGACACAGGTGATGGGGATTTTTAGATTGTCACTGTTTACTGACTCATGCAGTGTCTACTGTTGAGCTGCCTGTTAGGAAGTAGTTTCATTCATTGGTGTTTGTGACTTTTTCTGAATTACGCACTGAAAACAGATATAAAAGCACAGATCTAAAATGATCTTAATCAGTTTCTAACATTAATAGATAGCTTAATCCAAAATCAACTGAAAAAAGTTATTCTAATAAGCTTATTGCACTTCCCACTGAATAACCTAAACTCCTCAATTTGAAGTAACATTTTTTCCCCTGTTCTTTAGAAGTGAATCTGAGTGAGCATTTTCTCTCGGTCAATTTTTTTTTTGATAAATTTATTTATTTATTTATTTATTTATTTATTTATGGCTGAGTTGGGTCTTTGTTGCTGCATGCGGGCTTTCTCTAGTTATGGCGAGTGGGGGCTACTCTTCGTTGCGGTGCACAGGCTTCTCTTGATGCGGAGCACAGGCTCTAGGCGTGGGGGCTTCAGTAGTTGTGGCACGTGGGCTCACTAGTTGTGGCTCGCAGGCTCTAGAGCGCAGGCTCAGTAGTTGTGGCGCACAGGCTTAGTTGCTCTGCGGCATGTGGGATCTTCCCGGACCAGGGCTCAAACCCGTGTCCCCTGCATTGGCAGGCAGATTCTTAACCACTGCGCCACCAGGGAAGCCCTCAGTCAATTTTTAAGTAACATATTGAACCATTAGTTTTAAATCTTTTATGTAGAAGCTTTACGAAGAATTATAATTATGAATAATGATTGATGTACAGGGAGAGATAACTAGCAGGAACTGTTAAAGAAAGGCCAGGCGTAGATGATATTTTGTGTGTGTTTTGTACTTCCTTTTTGCAGCAGATGCCATTTTTGGCATTTGACTTGATGGTGGAAGATACAGGGCTAGAAGGTTGAATTATCAAAACAGTTAAGTAGGGGCTTCTCTGGTGGCACAGTGGTTGAGAGTCCGCCTGCCGATGCAGGGGATGCGGGTTCGTGCCCCGGTCAGGGAAGATCCCACATGCCGCCGAGCGGATGGGCCCGTGAGCCATGGCCGCTGAGCCTGCGCGTCCGGAGCCTGTGCTCTGCAATGGGAGAGGCCACAACAGTGAGAGGCCCGCGTACCGCAAAAGAAAAAAAAAACAAAACAGTTAAGTAATTTGAGGATGTTACAGATGAGATACAATTAAAATATTTCTTTAAAAAATGAAGTAAATAAGATAATTTTATGGATATGTTTGAAATTGAGTTATTTTTTAGAAAAACCATACTATAAAACGGACTTTTGTTTGAATGTCATCAAAACTTCCTCTCATCTTTTTAGAAAAATAACCACAGCTGATGTAAATGAAAAGAACCTCCTTAGTTGTTGCAAAAATCAGTGTCCTAAAGAGGTAAGATTTAATAGAAACTTTTACATTGTATTTCTTAGGCATTGTTTCTCTTTTATTGTTTGGTCAACCTATTCCAGGTCTTTTCTGGGCCCCTAGAAATGTGGGTACAGAAAGGGAAATGTGATTGATGTCTGTAGAAACGTATGGTTAGGGTAGAAGCACATCTCTATATGAAATTTGGGGATATTAGGACCAGGAATGACTGAAGATTTTTTTAAGCAGTTTTAAAGATAGCTTATGTACTTTATACAATAAATATTAACCTAATGTTTACCCACCTTAAAATATAAGTAGATCAAGAACCGTGTGTCTCATGGGCAATTGGACAGTAAATCCACAGTAGAAAAAACAGATCGTGTGTGTGTGTGTGTGTGTGTGTGTGTATATAAACTTTAAAGCTCATTATTATCTTGAATTAATTAATATAAAGCATTCATATATAAAGTTTTGCTTTTAGAGATTCTTGTGCTTGTATATGTGTTGTATTTAAACTAATTTATCGAAAGTGGTTCAGAAAAATTGTTCAGAGTAAAAACTCACTGGTTGGTGATTTATCCCAGCAATGATTTGAGAAACTAAAGTAGTCTATCTCTCCTTGGCCAATTTAACAGTTAGGCTGTTCCTTTTTTGCTGTTGTCGGGTGTAGTGAAGTGACGGCTATTTGATTTGGGTGGACATTTATAAAGGAATTCTTTTGACTTATAGATGTACTAATAGCACCTCTTTTATTTTAATTCTTTGTCTTTATATACTTATCTAAGTGTTTCTCATTCTGTTTAGAATCGGAAGAGATGACAACAAAGTCTTAAATACAGTTTTGTCTCTTTGATTAAATAAAAAGAGAAATCAATTCATGATATGCCTTTTTGTTTACAGTATTTCCTTTTAACTAAAACTTTGGACACTTTTTATGGAATACTGTTTAACAACTTGGAAATTGAACCTGCAAATTTTTAAAGTTATGTAAGATTACAAAAAGGTAGACATTTCAAGCAATAAATGATTATTTTAATAATCCTGTCTTTGTTATATGAGTGAAACTAGAGGCATGGGATATTTCAAGTTTAATTTTCTGAATTCTTCAAATTCTAAGTTTTCCCTTGTTAAAATAAATTTTCTTCTGTCCAGATTAAAATTCCAGGCAATAAGTAGTTGAGAATGTTTTATTTTTAATCTGACACAGTATGAGGTTGCAGTTAGAAATAAAATTGAATTCAGGGATTGCTAATTTACAATTTAGCATTGCCTTGGCTATGATTCGTTTGTGATCCTGTTACGCCATTTGGTGGGACTGGAGATGAGTGGGCACTATTTATTTAAAAAATTTTTTCTCATGCTCATCATTTTTGGGATCTAGGCCATTCTGGAGCCCCTGGTATTGCTAGTGTCTCCTTGAGTTTTCTTGAAAAATGTATTCTTAGGTTGGGAACAATCCAAATGGCTGTTATGGTTTAGAACAGTCTAGGGGTGGACAGGTGAGTATTACTGTGGTTAATAGAACTCATTCTAGTTTATGTTCTCTTGACATTGATAAGACTGCAGCAGTGGTTTTCAAACTCTAGTGTGCATCAGAATCACTTCAAGCGCTTGTTAAAATAGCTTAATGGGCCCCACCCCAGAGTTTCTGATTTTGTGGGCCTGGAGTGGAGGCCCAGGAATTTGCATTTCTAATATGCTCTTATATAAGGGTGATACTATTGGTCTGGCACCACACTTTGAGAACCAGTATGCTATGGTATCAAGTCATACACTGGATCAACCAAGAACTATGTCTTTTTGAATCTGCCATAGATATCTTAGACTCGGAGTTACGGTATGGGATTATGACAAATTCTGATCCATTGATAAATTCCTGTTTGCTTTCTCCTCCCCTTTCCATACTGTAGATTTCTTGTGGGCAGGAACTATGTCATGTTTGTCTTTATATCCAGTCTCTGGTTCCCTGGTTGTACATATTAGGTAGTTGGTAAATGTATATTGAGTGTGAGTGTAAGTGTGAACTGTGGGAATGGCATAGGTATGTCCTTCCAGCTCCACTACTTCTTTGATATACACTCTATGTGTCTATTGGACTGTTCAATTAGGTTTGAATTAAACTAAAAGGAAATATAAAGATATTAAGAACTGCACCTTTATTTAAATTGTGCCCCACATATACAATTCTACTTTTAAAAATTATTTCTGAATTTGGTTTTATCATTCCTATGCAAGCTTTTCTATTTTTTACTTGGGCAAATTGTTTAATGTCTCTGTATCTCAGATTGTTCATGTGTAAAATGGGGGCAATAGTAATACTCAGTTTAGAGTGCTGAATATTAAGTGAGTTAATAACATGTAAAGGTCTTAGTGTATGGTAAGTGCTATAGATGTGCTGGCTATGGTGATTATGGAATGGGTATTTATCCACAAATAATATTGATTTTCAAGCTTTCCTTAATTATTTTTAAAGAGAGCTTTTAAAATTTTTAAATTATTGGGATTAAAATGAAACATTTTGAACTAGACCGTGTTGCTTATTGGTAAGCCATTTGGTATGACTTAACCAGAGTGCTAGCAGAATGATATTAAGGGCTGAGTAGAGTAGAAGAAAACCATCTCACTATGAGTGGAAGGGGTAGGATATCTCATCTTTAAATGAATATCAAGGTTGAATGTTTTAGAAAAACCTCTGTTTTTTGCTGTGAAATCTATAATGAAGATACAGTCGCTATATATTATACATTCTAATCAACTTTCTTTGGGACTACTTTTCTGCTCTTTCAAAATATAACCTGGCTTTTGAGATAATACATACTTGCACATCTAACAGGGAAATGGTCATGTGATTTGATTTTTTTAATAATGAAATTATTACATACTCAACAGTACATAACACATATATGTACAGTTTAACAAATGGTTAAAAAGTGAACACCATGTAACTCCACCTAGGTCAAAAAATTTAGCGTTGCTGCATCTCAGAAGTCTACCAAAGTTCCTTTCTTAGTGTAGTTCCCACCCTCTATTCTATGTTACCACCATTTGCCTTTTATAATAATTATTTACTTGCTTTAATTTATAATTTTTACTGTAAATTAAAGTTTTTACTATGTGTATATCTGGAGGCAATATTGATTGTTTGCCTAATTTTATATTTAAAGTTCAAAAGTATGAACTTCTGTGACTTGCTTTGTTTGCTCTACATTGTGCTTGTCATTTTTATTACGTGTGGCTGTAGTCCATTTACTCCATAGTGAATATACTGTAGTTTATTTATTTTACTGTAGGTAGATAGGTAGAGTTGTTATACTGCTATGAATGTTCTTGTTTGTACGTTCTGGTATTATGTGTATAGATTTCTCTTTGTAGTGCAGTTGGTTGGTCATAGGGAATGTGTAATTTCAACTTAAAGTCATACTGATTTCCAAAATAATTATATGTAACCAGTAAATTTTCCAGTTTACCATCAGGATTTTCTAGCTCCTTTTGTTTCATATCCTTAGCAATAGTTGGTATTGTCAAAATTTTAAAATTTTTGCCAATCTTATGGCATCTCATGATTTTAGTTTACATTTCCATGATTACTCATGAGTTTGAATACCTTTTCAGGACTAAGGGCATTACTTTGCCTGTGGGACATATATTGGACATGAGCACAGTACACTTCTATATGAGTTTCAGTTCTCCTTGCAATCTACAGAATAAGTTTGGCTAACTTATTGCAAAAACAAGATCTATTTGGAGGATATTGGGGGACAGTTCACAGATTCTGAAGGAAATGCTGTACAGCCAAATTTTGGGAAGGGCAGTATCTAGGCAGTCCCAAGGGGCTTGGCAGCAAGAGCTCAGGGGTCTCTGTAGCGAGATGACTGTGTTCAAGCCAGCACCTCTCCCTTTCAAGTTTTCACGTGGTCAGTAGAGAGAATCTGGCCCACCTGGGGTCCAGGGGCTCCCTTAACACAGGCAGCAACAAGCAGGGAACAGGGATGGGTAGCTTAGCTGTGGCCATGGCTCCTGGGGGAATTGTGGTGAATCTGGCAGCCATCCCAATTTATGTCTTCAGCTTCTACCAGCATTGGACATGGAAGGCAAGGAGATTCATGGAATAATTGTCAAATGGGATGACAGGATCAAGTGAAGGATTTAGAGAAAAGAGATACATTTTGAAGGCAGAAGACCCAGGCAGAGAAAAGAGATACTTTCAAGATGTTGGTGAAATTGTGAAGAGTGAGCATGAGGTCTTTTAGGAGGAAGAAAGATAGAACATCTAGACTGATGGTTCTTAACCTTTCATAAGTCCCAGCACATTGAAGAGATAGAACACTGATCAGTAAGAGACCACACTGTAGCCACGATTCTATTTAATTTCAGAAAGATTTTCACTTACTGATTCTGATATGCTTCCCTATTCACTTTCCACTTCAGAATCACTGATTGGAAGTTAAAGTAGTTTGTTAGTTTTAGAGAAGATGACTGATGTAATCACCTCCCAGATTAAGGAAGGAACAAGAGGTAGTAGAGACATATTTTGAGGGGGAAAAAGGATAGATGGTGAGCTAATGCCAAATGTTTGTCTTGTTTATGAAGTCAAGCTAGAGGCACTGGCAGGAATGAAGGTGAGAGTGAAGTGAAGGATACTTGAAGCAGCCACTCTGAGGCAGGTATTTGATAGTGAATAAATACTGAGCATGTTAAGCAGTATTGAGAGCCTAGTATTAGATGCAGAGAAAAGCAAAACTGAAGTGGCCCAGGAATGCTCATTCTAGCAGCACCGCACTATGCTAGGATTAGTGAAAATGCAGTGTGAGTGATCCAAATTTAGTTTTGGTATGAATGTCTCAGCTAAAAATTAAAGAAAAAGAAACCTAGTTGCATACTAGAGAGAGACTAAAGATGATGGGAAAGGATTCTGAATTTCTTAAAGTAGGTGGTAGAGTCAGTAGTTTGAAGGATCAATCTGGTGAATCATAAAGATTAGAATTCAGGATTCAGATGTTAATTGAGGTGTCCACTATTTTTAAATATCTTTGTTAATGAATATGAGAGACACAAAGAAATATAAGGCCATTGCCCTTAACTAACTTACAATAATAACCTTTATTATGATAGCTAAATATATTAAGCACATTTAATCCTCACAACAGCTTTATAAAGTTCCATTACTTTTCCCAGTTTTACATGTGAAGCACAGAAAAGTCAGGTGGCTTACCCAGGGACCCTTACCTAGTCAACAGAGAGTCTGGGATTCAGTTCCAGGCAGTCTGATTTTGGAATTTAACCACTAACCAATGGGTATCTTTTATTTACACTCTGGTTAGAGAGACAGAAATATATGAAGTGCTTAAAATTTTTTTTTTAAGTTCAAGATAATACAAGCAATGTCACAACAGTTTAGAAATAGATTTCTTGTGTTATTACTGTTATTGTTCAAATGTAGGCAAACTCATATCATGCTTTTATGATGATTTAAGCTGTGTGTCGAATTTTGCATAAGATTTGAATAGAAAGAAGGAGAGAACCCTTTCATCTGAAAGCTTGACTGGGATCAGAGGATATAGTAAATTATTAAAGTCAAGGAGCACATAGACATCCTGGCAGTTACTGAATTGGTTTGGCTATCTGTTTAGTATGTTTTAATACATAGTTGCAAGCCTTTTAGAATAAATGGCTAAGTAGTTGTTTCACAATACAGTGGCTTAAGGACAGGGAAATTTTCTTTCTTTCTCACATAACAGTACAAGGGAAGGTGGATGTGTCACAGTGCTCCATGTATAGATCCAGGGACCCAAGTTAGCAGGGCAGCTCTGCTCTCTTTGAGTCATGGGCCCCACTGTTGCTCTAGATATCCTCATTTCCAGCACACTGGGAGGGAAGAACATGGATGTGTGCTCTTGAGAAGCTTTAAGGCACAAAAGCACTTATGCTTACATTCCATTGGCCAGAACTTAGTCACATGGCTCTAACTAGCCTCAAGAGTGATGTAAGATGTACTGTTAGAGTGGAACCAGGGAGAATATTGAGCATTTCTGGGAATTAAGGTAATTTATATCCAAAAGAAAAATGTTGAAAAATCAGCCAGTTATCCAGGATTTATTGACCCTATTGTAATGGACTTTTTCTTAAAATAGTTGCTGGGGAAAGGGGAGGTAGAGTATGACTAAAATATAAATATATAATTGTTTTATTTTGGTTTTATTTTAGCTTCCTTGTGGTCATAGATGCAAAGAAATGTGCCATCCTGGTGAATGTCCCTTTAATTGCAACCAAAAGGTGAAACTTAGATGTCCTTGTAAAAGAATTAAAAAGGTTAATATTTTAAGTTATTGAAAATTCTTTTCTGTGTACATTTTTGTTGGTTTTGTTGTTTTGTAGGGGGGTTTTTTGGCAGGGAGGGGGAGTCTGTATTTTGGTAGTTCTTTGACTTTATTTTTTTTGACTTAATTTTAAGGTCTTATTTCTTAGAATCTTTTTATTATTGGCATATCTATTTCTGCAAATGCTTATTTTAAAAATCAGCTTTGGGGCTTCCCTGGTGGCACAGTGGTTGAGAGTCCGCCTGCCGATGCAGGGGACACGGGTTCACGCCCCGGTCCGGGAGGATCCCACATGCCACAGAGCGGCTGGGCCTGTGAGCCATGGCCGCTGAGCCTGCGTGTCCGGAGCCTGTGCTCTGCAATGGGAGAGGCCACAACAGTGAGAGGCCCGCGTACCACACACACACAAAAAAAATGAGCTTTGTTTGGCGATTTAGTTTTCTGCAATTTAATAGTAAAAGAGGATTATTTTATATTGGAACTGAGTTCAGTGCCCTTTTTTGGATAGAATCAGTGTTTTCTAGATTTGAGGTCTTTGCACAAGATGCACAATGTGAATAATAAAGTAAGTTTCATGATTTAAGAAGTGATCTGAAATTAACCTTTGTTGCTCTTATTTATGATTTTTTTTTTTGTGGTACGCGGGCCTCTCACTGTTGTGGCCCCTCCCGTTGCGGAGCACAGGCTCCGGACGCGCAGGCCCAGCGGCCATGGCCCACGGGCCCAGCCGCCCCGCGGCACGTGGGATACTCCCGGACCGGGGCACGAACCCGTGTCCCCTGCATCGGCAGGCGGACTCTCAACCACTGCGCCACCAGGGAAGCCTTTTATGACATTTTTTTACCATCAGTATTATGTTGTGAACATGTTGCCTTAAAAAGACCTCACACACAAGTAGCCTTATAAAATTATACAATAACATTCAAATTTGGAGAGAGTTAATTTTAAGATAAAATACTGGTAATGAAGGAGTAAAAGGGCAAAAGCTAATGATTGGAAAGCTCAGTGGAAGCAAACTACATACCATTTAGCAAAACTTAGGATTGAAGAATCTCACTGAATGCTTAAAGGTCAGTTCTTTTCCTTGACTTTCCTGTTGACACTGTTGACTCCTTTGAAGATTTCTTCTTTCTTGACTTCTGATTTTCCCTTTCTCAGTTAGAGTTGTAACGCCTTTTTTGCCTTCATATTCTTACGGTTGTTCCCTAAAGCTACTCTCCTTTCTCTTTCAATTCACTCATTTATTCATCCATTCAGCAAATATTTATTGAAAATGTTTTGCTTTTATTGAGGACCTTTGCTTTTCGTTTACTTTTATAGCTCCTACTATATAATTTCCTGGATTCAGGTAACTTCTGAATTTAAATTTATAGACCTGAGCTTTTCTGGAGTTGGATCCTTAAGTGTTAGATATTTAAATGGACCACCTTTATATGAAAATCAGTACTCAGTCAAATCACTTTTAGTCTGAAATGTCTCTCAAGTTTTCTCTGAAATCTCATCTTACTGTCTGAGTGCAGTTTGCCATCCCTTAGAACTCTGACAGCAGATTATTCTTGGACTTTGAAAACAGCTTCATAACAGATTTCCTTGCCTCTAATTGTAATACTTCCAATCTAAGTTCGTCATGGTACTTCATCACTTGGGAAAAAATATGCACTTTATAAGGAAGGTGTACATATATAGAGACTTCGCATAAAGGGGGATCTGTGATATTACCTTTGCCTGCTTGTCCAGTCTCATCCCCTGGCAGTCATCTCTGTGAATCCATTATTTAAGTGCCCTAACACATCTGCTATTTCCCCTTTAATCTGTGGCCATATATTTGTTTTTTTCCTTTACTGTTCTGCTTACTAGAATCCTGTTAATACTCAGGGCAAACATTTCTTTGTTTAGGAAGGTTTTCCTTCCTCTTCCTCCTTTGGGAAGACTTAGGTGCTCCTTCCTCTTGGCTTTCTTTGTACTTTGTGCTGGGTTCATGACTAAGAGCTTTGTGATTCCAGGGACATGTGTAACCTTGTTTCCTCATCTGTAAAATAGTTTATACATAGGCTTATTGAAAGGAATGAAAGAGATAATGCTTATATAGCATTTAGTACAATGAATGCTATATTTAATAGATAGTAGCAGCTATTATTATTATTAGTTTAGCATTTACCATATTAATTTTTTCCTTGTTGTATCCCCCGTCCCTAATACAGTGCTTTTCATGTAACAGGTACTCTATAAGTACCTTTTGAATGAGAAAATATATGATGATCCTTCTTCCAGGCTGATAGACTTCATGTCCACAAACATGCAGTATTTATTTTTGTCTCTAATGTTTGTTCATGTTATTTTTCCTTTGCCTGGACTGTCCTTGGATGACAAGGCTGTGTTTATCACCAACCTCAGACAAAATTCTGTGCTACAAAGTGCTTCATTAAAGTATATGTACTTTGCTCAGGATTTGATGATCTCATTTCCTAATTCTGGTAGATTTGAACTAAAAAACTAGTGTCTGAGGGTGTGGTGGGAAAGGAGCAACTGGTACAAATAGGTACACTTAAAGCAAAAGTGACATCTGGCAGCAAAAAATATGGAACGAATAAAAGGCAGATAAAAGATCTACAAAAGCAAAGTCTAGGACTATTTAAAATAAGGACCACTTATTTTATTACAGAATAGTACACAAATTGATCATAGTATTGATGTCACCTCATCAATAAAAGAGTAGATTCATTTTTTATTATTCCATTAAGGAGGCAGTGAAGTACAGATATAAGCTTTAGAATGATTTTCATCTAAACATTTTTTAAAAAGATAAAATGGTTGAGAGAAAAATTTTTAGCTCTCCAGAAAACTCTAGAACTACACTGAGTTGGTAGCCACCAGCCGCATATGGCTATTTAAATTAGAATTTTAATGAATCAGCATTAAATAATATATGACATTCAGTTCCTCGATTTCAGCAGCCATGCTTTGAGTGCTCAGGCACCACGTGTGGTAAGTCCTACCCTTGTGAGTAGTGCACGTTTAGAACATTTCCATCATTTCAGAAAGCTGTGTTGGATGGCACTACTCTAGTACTCTAGTACCTCCCTGGAAGCTTTAGAAGAATAACAAGAAAAGATAAAAATGAAGAATAAAAATGAAATTGAAGCTACGTTGGTAGTGGTGTTTAGTAAATGATTATTAAATGGATGGTTTTAATTTTATGGTATTCACTTTTTTTGCAGCTAAGAGTAGAGAATAATCACTGTTTGAACTAAGACATTTAATGCATGCAACCATATCATTATTAAGTATTAACACGTCTTAAATACTATGCATAATCTTAAGCTGCTAGAGAAATTTTGCTTTTTTATGGCATACAGTTACAACTTTGAGGGAAAATCTTTTAAAATCAAATTTTTAAAAACTTTATTTGTAGGAATTGCAGTGCAACAAAGTACGTGAAAATCAGATTTCCATAGAATGTGACATAACATGCAAGGAAATGAAGCGGAAAGCATCTGAGGTAATGTCAGGTTAAATGTCATTTTTAATGTGTTAGCAACCTTTCCCTACTTATTTTGTGCATTAATTTATGTGCTTATTATGAACAACTCGAAATCTCATCCTTTTTTGGTTTTGTGATAAAAACCTAGTTTGTTGGCCTATTTTGAACCCTCAGGTGTGCTTTTTATGGTCTGGTGTGTACTAGATTTTTCCATCCTCTGTACCAGTTAGTGTATGTGCTCTGGAACATAGTTATTCATCTTAATGTTAGTGTAAGCCTCCTGAAAATTATGTTAAAATAATAGAAAAATAAGGTTTTGGAATTCTTTGCTGTTTGGGTTACTTCTAGCATCACTGTTTCTGTCCATCAACCCAATCAAGGAGTAGGCTCTTGGTTTTGTTTGAAACTAAGGATTCCCTTCCAGAGAGGGCATTTTAGGAAAATGGTCAATTTCAACTCTAGGCAAAGAGTGGTATTCAATAATTTATTATAGAGTCTTAGTATGGTAACTTAAGAGAAAAAGTCCAGTTTTAAAAGTATTTACAGTGTTGTAACTCTTTGAATTGTGATCTAATATCTCTTATAGTTGTTAAGCTGAAATGTTTATATAAGGTATAAGAACCTACCTCCCCTTACTCCCTATCTGTTAGATAGTACCTTGGTAACACTTCTCGGTATATAACATTTACGTTTCTTTAAATAATTTTCAATTTAAAGCTCCCAGAAGTTGTTATGGGTTAGTGGAGCCTGGGAGGAAAGATGTTAAAATTCTATATAAAATTTGACGATTACAATGTTAATTTACTTTTAAATGTCTATAAACAGATCAAAGAAGCAGAAGCCAAAGCTGCTCTTGAAGAGGAAAAACGAAGACAACAGGTAACTAAACAAAAAATACCCAAACTTCTGTCTCTTTGCATCATTGTTAGTTTTTATGCAAATACAAGATATGTGGAAACATACAAATTAGGATCTGGTGAGCTCAGTTCTGGACTGAAAATACAGTTCCTGTAAAACAAAAATTAGCTATTCACTTACTTCAGTCCAGGTATACTGAACCTCTGAAGAAGCATGGGACCTTGTGTGTTCACAGATACTTGGTGTATTCCCAATTTACTTCCTTGCCAGTTTCGTCCATTCTCAAGAGATAACTCCTCTTTTGGTTGAGGGGTGAGGGTCAGGGCATGGCAGCATCCATTTTAAGTCATCCTCTGCAGTGCATGTCTTCGCTCATCTAAAATTATTTGAGTTCTGTTTTACTGAGTTGTAGGTTATCTGTGACAAATAAGTGCTGTTTACTAACCAATACATTTGTTTTAATAATATATCCCCTTACTTACCCATTAGATTCTTTTTTTTTTTTTTTTAATGCGGTATGCGGGCCTCTCACTGTTGCGGCCTCTCCCGTTGCGGAGCACAGGCTCCGGACGCGCAGGCTCAGCGGCCATGGCTCACGGGCCCAGCTGCTCCGCGGATTGTGGGATCTTCCCAGACCGGGGCACGAATCCATGTCCCCTGCATTGGCAGGCAGACTCTCGACCACTGTGCCACCAGGGAAGCCCCCCATTAGTTTCTTGAATGCAGGATTTTTATCTGTTCTTTGTTATTACCTAGATAACAAGTACATTCCTGATATCCCGTTTGCTCAAATACTGTATTTATTGATCATACACTCCAAAGAGTGTCTTAACTTTGTAATAGTGACATGTAATTTTTTGTCAGTTTGCATTTTGAGATGCTTTATACTTATCAAGCAGTGCATATTGTATGCAAACTGTCGCCTTTATGAATGAAGAAATTGAAATTTGCATGACTTGAGAGAGGGCATTAAAAACAACTCATGTAGCAAGGGTGGGATAAAATGACCTCTGGTGGGGCTTCCCTGGTGGCGCAGTGGTTGGGAGTCCGCCTGCTGATGCGGGGGACGTGGGTTCGTGCCCCGGTCCGGGAGGATCCCACATGCCACGGAGTGGCTGGGCCCGTGGGCCATGGCCGCTGGGCCTGCGCGTCCGGAGCCTGTGCTCCGCAACAGGAGAGGCCGCAGCAGTGAGAGGCCCGCGTACCGCAAAAAAAAGAAAAATGACCTCTGGTGTTCTATGGTTCTATAAAGTTGGTTTGCCTAATACCAAAAAATAAGTTATCAGAGCTGATACAGTAAAATATGGATCGACTAAAACCCTGGGATATTAAATTATTAAGAATAGTTTAGGGTGTCCCTTCCTCCCCTTTTCATAAACAGTTGTGGGTAGAAATCTTAAACATATTCTCTATTTACTCACCTTTTAAACAGTGTATAGAAAATAATTTAAACCATGCTTGATGACTGTGAGTCATCATTAAAGCATTAGTTATTTTACTGTGTCAGTAGTTCTCAAGTTTGACTGCTTTTAATATATTTTGACCTTTTGCTGTATATCAACAACTACTTGAGAATATTCTGACATTTTGGTTCTTTGAAGAATGCCACTTTGTATTAATTATATGTTAGGTCTTCTTCCGTGTGGTTTATGAGCAAAATCATGGATATGTTAACTGAAATTTCTGTTTCCTTTTAAATACACATTTACAGAAGCTTGCATGAATATTTCATATATATTTTAGTTAATAAGTATCCAGTTTTAGTTAATAACAATGACTGTAGTGTATCGTGTTATATTATCATGTATTAAAGTTTAATAAGTAAGTTCTTAACAGTAGACTGAAAATCTATACTTTATAATGAGTGTCATCTAGTTATTCTTTTCTAGAATGAGTTTTTTATATAATTCTACTTTCTAAAAGAGTCATTTTGATTTAAAGCATGAAGCATTTTTCCCCTGAAGAATTTTTACTCTGTGTTTTGGAATGTATTTGACAGAGAGGAATCAATTTCCGGCAGCTTTTTTCTCTTCACTCACTTGAATTTCTTCCATACAAGCCAGTAATGTTTATTACCAGCATTGTATAAAACTAGAATTATAGGTATCTTTATTCTAATGGGTCATCTGTTAATACTTACTAGAAGCTCTATATTATAGAGCCCCATTAATTATAGGTTAATGGTGTTGATGTATAAAACTAATGTCTATATTTTAAATCAGATGTTTCTGTATTTAGTATCAAAGGCAGGCCTTCAATCTGAAATAATCTCTTTCACTACTGCCTAGCTCCCTTTCTGCTTACCTAAGTTCTGAATTTGTTGAATACAATCAGTATTGGAGAGATGTTTTTTTAAAAAATCAAATCAATATGTTTATTATATACCATTACTATTAAAACATTTCCCAAATTTATTTTTATCTAAGTGGAAAATTTTAAATCAATGTGTGTATTGAATTTAATAAAAATGATACTGTTTTGATTTAGGCTGAACTGGAGGCTTTTGAAAACAGACTGAAGGGTCGTCGGAAGAAGAACAGGAAGAGAGATGAAGTGGCAGTTGAGCTAACGCTGTGGCAAAAATATAAATATTATCTCTTTCCAGTGTGTGCAGTTGTGGTTTTAGTGTTTGCATGGTACATAGCCCATGGTGTGGATTAAAAAATGTTTGATCTTTTAATATACCTCAGATTAGATTTCGATAAGTTGTTAAATTTGGAATATTAGAAAGTGAATGTTGTAGAACATGATATATATTCACATTCATCTCTCTGTTCTCTTCCAGCGGTTGTTAGAAGGACAGAATGTTAAGCTTCATCTTAATTAGCATACTAGAAGTGGCAATAGTAAAAGCATGACTGAAATTGTAAAATATTTCATAAGGCATAGCCAGTGGCAGGGTAACATGTTAGTTGTTCATTGTGCTTCCTTGTATTAACATAACTGTTTCATTTACTATTTAGAGCCATCTGTTTTTTTTGGCAAAATTAAGATGAAACTGAGCCGTATGTGTAGTAAGAGGAATATTTCACAATGTTTTGGTTACTTATTAAAAGGTACTTTTCCTGATCTTGTAACTTTGTACTTTTTAAAAAATATATATCCTCTAAAAGACCTCATAAATTATAACATGAAGCTATATAATTAGACTTCAGAAATTGGTTTATTAGTGAGGAAGTTTTATCAGTTATTGAAGTAAAATTTTAGGTAGTATGTCACTCAGAGGAAAATATAATTGTTTTCAAAAAATGCCAGGCTAGATTCCTCACATGTGGCTATGTCTTGTATAAGAAACTTTTAACTGAAGTTGACATGTTTTGTAAAACTTGTATGTGTTTTTTCAAAGTAATAATAAAAAGTAATAATAAAAGAAAAACTAATATTTATGAGCAATATATGCTGAGCACAGGCTTAGGAGCTTTATGTACTTTATTCTCATTTCTTCTTACCGCAATCGTATAAGTAGATTTTTTTCAGCTGGAAATAGTAAGTTCTTATGAAAACAAGCTGATAGAGAAATATCAGTAAGCCAAATCTGTTTGAATTGTAAGTCATTTTAAATGGTTTTGCTATTTAATTTTTGTATAATTAATGTTTTCATTAAAATTTTTCATACCAAATTTTTAATCTAGAATATTTACTATTTAAAATATTCAGGAACCTATAATTTTATCAAGGTATAAAACTCTAATGCTTGATGTAAAACATAGTAATTGATAGGTACTAAAAAGTGGTAGAAGTGGTAAAAGTACAAAGAAGGATTTTAAAATGTTGCTTTCTTTAACTCAATTTCTTTAATGTTATGTTCCTTAATCAAGTGTTAGCTGGTATCTAAAGTGGAAGGGCAGTCATTCCTCTCTTTATGGTATTTTTGTTTTAATTTTAGAATTCTTTTTTACCTTTCCCAATGTTAGAGTTACTGGGTTGGTGTTTCAGAAGTTCTAAACTAGAGCTGTTACACTCAAGTCATTACCTTACTGTACTCTAAAATGAATGTTAGGTGTCCATGTGGTAAGCTCTTTTCATGTATTTCAAAATCTTGGCCTAATAAACAAACCTGAAGCCTAGTTCATGCCTCTTTGTTGGGCTTGTGTTCTTGCTAAGTTTTCTTTCTGATTTGTGCGGAAGAATCTAGTGAGCGGAAGAGGGAGACTGAGTGAATGATAAATGAAGCAGTTTGCTGCTTTTTATTTGCTTGACTAGTAGCTCAGAGCTTAGTTAATTAACCCAAAGTTGCCCAACTGTTCATTCATTTATTCAATCAACATATGCCTTTACTGCGTGCCAGGAACCTTCTAGGTACTGGAGATAATGGTGATCCTTTCAGGGACCTGCTAAGGAGTGGAAGAGAGGGGGCAGGAAATAGATACACAATAAAATGGACGTGATTTCGTGTATGATAAGTGGTGTTAAAAAATGAGAGAAATGTTACAGAAAGTGATGAAGGAGGGGGGTGAAAAGGCACTGGCTAGTTTATATTGGGAAAGTCCCTCTGAGATGGGGATATTTGAAGATCTGAGGGAAGAGTCTGTGAGGGAGAGAAATCAGCGAGTACAAAGTCACTAAGTTGGGAGATGCTTGGCAGAGCTGAGGAACAGACAGAAGGGCTGGTGTGGCTGGAGCTGAGTGAGTGACGGGGAGAGAGCACCCAGGGCCAGTTCACAGTGTGCTTGATAGACCATGCTGTGGAATTGGGGTTTATTTCTAGTTGCAGTGGGCAGCACTGGAAGGTTTTATGTGGGCAAGAGTTGTTGGTCATTGTTCTTTTAAGATAACTGTCTTCTGGCTGCTGTGTGGAGAGAAGACTCTAAGGAATCAAGGGTAAAAGCAGGGAGGGAGATGAGCGGGAGGCAGCCCAGGGTGGAGGTGCTGGTGGTGCTTCGACTCAGTGATTCGGGCCTGCAGTTCCCTCGGTTCCCCACTGCCCTGAAGGAGTGGCCTGAGGACGCTGCGGAAACTGCTGCACAATGAGTGGAGTGGGGAGGAAATAAATAATTTCTTTAAGGTCAAAATGAAATGAAATTTTGTTTAAATACTTAACGTTAATTTGTTCTGAGGGAAATAAAGCGGTACATGTTGACCTTTTTGCTTCAATCTAAGGCAATTAGAGAAGGAATGGAAGAGTTACCAAATAGCCACTCACAATGACATAGACAAAAATGTGAATGTGATGGCCTTATTTTCCTATTTACTGTGTCATTATAAAAGTTTATTAGCTTACTGTTTGAAATTTGCGGAATATATATATTGAAATCTTTTAGTATTTTTCAGTTTAAACACTTTTAGGGATTGACCAACACCTAAGTGCTTGTATTTCAATTAATTTCACTATTCAAGTCTAAATTAAAATCAAATAATTTCAAATAAATTGGTGTAATCTTTGCTGAAATTGCCAAAGGAACTTTACTGAAGCAAAACATTGAAATGTTTGCTTTTTGCAAAGAAGTCTGATGCTTGAACTTCACGGCTATGAATGTTAAAATTTTTAAAAAGAGATAAGTATTTGTGTTAGTGTTTATAGATGACCTATAAAAAATTTGGGCTCTTTGTGTTATTTCAGATGACCCAGGGGACTCCTCCGGCGGCTAGGTTTGTCCATCCCTCGGTACTGGGAAGTGAGATAGAAGTCTGAGCTCTAGAGCTAGAGCTGATGTAAGGTAGCTGTATCTCTTTGGTCTGTGGAAGCTGCCTCTTTATTCAGTGACAGTGATGAGACCACTGTCTAAGCCTTAGACCTTAGGGTCTACCTCTGAGGTTAGCAAGCTTCATAGAAGGAGGGAAAAGCAGAGTACTGGTTACTACGTCCTAGAAGAGATGAGAATTTGGCAGGAGTGGAGCTGGGAACCCCTCTGCTTTCCAGAAACTCTTAAGTGTGTCCATTCTGGGAAACCCTTTTAACGTGTTTCAGGATCTTGGTCTGTTGAGCAAGTTTAGGTCTGTTGTTTGCTGATCTGCTGTTCTTGCTAAGTTTTATTTGCAGTTAATTCAAGGGCATGTATTTTAGTGGTGCTGTGAAGAATTACCCATATACAGCCTAAAATTCCACAATCCAGATTTATTCGAGTTAAAACGCCTCTAGGGAGACATTCCCTAATACCCTCATCTGGTGTTCTCTATCTTCATACAATATTTTTTCCTCATAGCGCTACATAGGACCTAACGCTGTATTCTATATTTGTTTATTATCTGTCTCCTTCACTAGAAGGAAAGCTCCATGAGGGCAGGGGTGCAGTTTTGTTTACTGCTGTAACTCCAGAGTGGGGAACCATGCTGAGCCACATAGCAGATGCTGGTATTAGTTTCCTTGGGCTGCTGTGACAAATTATCACAAAGAAAGTGGCTTGAAGCAACAGAAATTTATTCTGTCACAGTTCAGGAGGCCAGATGTCCAAAATCATAGTGTCAGCAGGGTTGGTTCCTTCTGGAGACTCAGAGAAGGAAACCGTTCCATGCCTCTCTCTTAGCTTCTGGTTTTGGGCGTCAATCCTTGGCGTTTCTTGGTTCGTAGATACGTCACTCCCGTGTTGCCTCCATTTCCACTTGGCCGCCTTCTCCGTGTCTGTGTGTGTCCTTTTCTGTCTCTTAGGAGAACACCCTCCATAGTTAAGGTCCACCCTACTCCAGTATAATCTCATTTTGCCTAATTACACCGGCAAAGACCCTCTTTCCAAATAAGGAAAGTTACATATTTAGTTTCGGTTGGACATTAATTTTGGGGAGGGACACAATTCAACCCACTGCAGTGCTCAATAAATATTTGATGGATGAATGAGTGAAGTCACAGTGTCATTCTAGGCCATAAGCTTTTGGGGCATTTTCCATTACTGTCTTAATAATTGTACTACAGGAGGTAGGGGTTAAGAGGTCAGTCTAGTTCCAGATTGCTTGGGCTCCAATTCTGGTTCTACCCTTTTCTAGTTGTGAGATCTTGGGCAATTATTTAACTTTTGTAAGATGTACTTTCCTCCTCATCTGTAAAATAGAAAGAAGGAGAAATAATAGTGTTCAGTAAGTGTTAGCTATTATTATGTGTCTACAACTATTTTAAAGCACTTTTTATATTTACTTAACCCCCATGACAGCCTATGCAACGGGGCTATTATTATTCTCATTTTACATCAAAGGAAACTAGGTTTGTTTCAAGAATTAAAAACAAAAAATATACATGTCACTTTGTGAAGTGCCTGGCACATAGCACTTAGAAATTCTTAGCTATATTAATACAGATAAATGTGACTTAACATCATAACTTCTCTTACAAATTGATTCACAGGTCAGAAAAACAAATTGTAAACTGAGGCACCTTAGTTTTTGCTCACGTGGTCATTGTCATTGAGGGGGTATTATCCCTAGGAAGACTAGGCTGGATGTGGGCAGTCAAATGGCAGCCCTGGAGGTTGGGGGGAACTAGCACTAGGTGTGTGAGGGTGCTAGAAATAAAATTCCTTTGAAACTTTTTATGGGCTGGCTCTTATTACTTCTCCCAGTGACTAGTATATTAGAGTAAGAGATTGATGACCCAGAAATATTATATACAGCAAACAATGTCTGCACGGCCTACTTTTATCATATACAGAATGTTTCAGTGTGCTGGAATATATTACTTCAGATATGGGCACGTTGTCTTCCCTTCTTAGTTTAAGTAAACTCTCCTTCCCTGCAATAGGTAATTGTCCAATTTGCCTGTTTCTTGCTCTGTTCTTTAATATATATATTTTTTATTTTAAAGACTTCGCATCTTTAGATCTCAGCTAAAAATATCACATTCTGACTCCCTGAAATATAGTCCTATATTACTTGTAAGTATTTTTCCATAGTTTACATATTTGTGTTTGTTTAATGTATTTATTTATCTTTAAATTATTTATTTATTTAGTCTGCACCGGGTCTTTGTTGTGGCATGCGGACTTCTTTTTTTTTTTTTTTTTTTTTTTTTTTTTTTGTGGTACGCGGGCCTCTCACTGTTGTGGCCTCTCCCGTTGCGGAGCGCAGGCTCCGGACGCGCAGGCTCAGCAGCCATGGCTCACGGGCCCAGCCGCTCCGCGGCATATGGGATCCTCCCAGACCGGGGCACGAACCCGTATCCCCTGCATCGGCAGGCGGACTCTCAACCACTGCGCCACCAGGGAGGCCCCGGACTTCTTAGTTACGGCATGCATGTGGGATCTAGTTCCCTGACTAGGGATTGAACCCCGGTCCCCTGCATTGGGAGTGAGGAGTCTTACCCACTGGACCACCAGGGAAGTCCCAGTTTAATGTATTCATTATGCCAGGAAGTTCTGTGAGGGCAGGAACTCAATTTTGTTCATCTGGCAGCTAATAAATCCTAGATGAGTGTTAAGCCGTGGGATAGCATATCTATTTTAGCCATGCTTTCCTCTTATCCTGGGATGCTGGCTGCTTCTCTAAGATATCTCTTTCTTTTTCTCAAATTGCCATTATTTGTAGTACTAAGCACTAAAATTGGTCTGTACATGAAATGTGACTAAAGTTTAATCTGTAAAATCACCCTTTCCAGAAGTATACTCACTACCTTTAAGTTAATTTTCCCATAAATCTCATTAAGGTTTATGTTTTTTCTTTTAAACCATCTAATTAGTTAGATATATGTTTGAAATACTGGACAATAGAAATTTCAAAAGGCCATAAATGTTTCTTTTTGTAAAATGAAATGTAAGAAACTAGATGATGGTTGTCACTTTAAGTTGAAAAGCAAATGTGGCAAATTTTTTAAAAAGGAATAATTCAAATAGGTCATTGAAGATTACTGTGAGCCCTTTGCATATTCAAATTAGTTCACACATGTTATGAGATTTCTAGCATTTGTTATGATTCCTTACATTATAGAAGTCTGTTACAAAGAATATAAAAATAGCTGTTTGCCCTCATGCAAAGGCTACCTCAAATATTTACTCTGATGCCATTGGTGCCTAGAACTGGTTGGGTTTTCTTGCTAAAAGGAAGTTTAAAGAATGCTGTTTTACCAGTGCAATCAGCTTTAGCTCTCTGAAGAACAGTACTGTATAGTAGTGAAAGAGAAGACTTATTTACCCTAGCTATCTCAAATTCACTGATTTAGCTGCTTAAATTTCACAGTTCCTTTAACACCTCCACTAGAGGGCAGAAAGTGGAAGAGAAAGGAGGTGAATAGCAATTCATACTTGGCTTCAGAATGCCTGTAGAAACCTTGAGGATTGAATCCAACCCTTGTTTTACAGACTGAGTTAACTGGCCCAGAAAGACTAGGGGATTTGCTCAAGGTAGAGTTGGCAGACAAATCGCCTAGACTCTTGATTTTCAGACTGGTGTCCCTGTGGTGATGACAATGACATGTGATGAGGCAGTATCTTAGAAGAACACAGTCCTGAAATTACATCTCTGCAGAATCCCAGCTCAGCACTTGCTAGCTGTGTAAACTTAAAACTTAGGCTGGTTACTTCAACTCCCTATTTCAACTATTGTACTATGCACTTGCAATATTTTCTTTCTCACTTCACTTCAGAAACAAAGTACCGATTTCCCCCCCAATTTTACAAGTTCTACCCCCCTCCCCCAGCTATAATATTCAAGGAACAAGTGCCTGATACATATTTTGTTGACTATGCATAGCCTCTGCCAGAATAATGGAGATGGATTTATTCAATAACCTCGAGTGATTTTTAAAAATTTTCCTTAGATCTTGACTAAAGTTGGATTAAAAAATATATATTTCTAAGAGAAACTCAAGTGTAGTCATTTTCTGCCAAACATACGGCAACTTGGGCTTCAAATGGTAGTCTCTACCATTGTAAATACCTGCAGTGCCTCCTTGACGCTGCCTGAGGTATAGGGGCTGCTGGTGAGTGACAGAAAGGCACAGAGTTGTTGGCCTCTAGGATTCAGCCTGTGATTGCTCTCCGCTGGAAATCGCTGCTAGGTTTATGGAAGCAGGCTCAGGTTCACTCCCGGGTCCCTGCAGCCTCAGCAAAGTCTCAGGCACTCTTGCAAAGCAGTTTCTTCCCTAAACAGAGAAGCTAGTTTCCATTTGCCTAAAGCAAATAATGCTCTCCCTAGAAACGTAGATCTTTGTTGAGATAACAATCTTGCCCTTTAATTGCCAGTGCCTGCAGTTATTCTGATTTTTACTTGGCTACGCCCTGGCCAAAAGAGAATGGTCTAGGATGTGATGAGATTTGGGAGAGCCGAGAAGTTACTCCTTTGCTCCCAATTACTCGGTCTCCCACAGCCCAAACGCTCAGGCCTTGTCCTCTTCGTGCTGCCGTCGCGGGGCGTAAGTTTGGGGGTGTGCATGGGTGGGGGGACCCGCAGTCCTCTTGGCTTCCCCTCTGCCCCTGAAGAATAACTTCTTTGAACGCAAAGAGGTGGGGTTGTAGAGGATCTGTCATTAAGGGTTCTTATGGGTGGGACCCAGAGACGGGAGTGAAGGGAGGTGGGATCTGTCGAGCAGACAAAATGTGGAGCCCCTGTCCCTTGAAGTTCAACTTGTCTCTTCCTGAGCGAGAGGCAAGGCATCCGTAGTGCCTCTCCCAGGGCCACGCAGAGGAGAGAAAAGCGACCAGGATAAGAGCGGACGGAGGAAAAAGCGAGACATGTTTTCCACGAAACAGTCCCCCGCCCGCGCTCCGGAAGAGCGCTACCGCCCGGCCGGGGCCCCGGAGCAGGTAAGATCCACGAACCGCGCTCTGCCGCCGAACAGGTCGCATGACCTCTCGGTCCGGATGAATTCAGAGTCAATCCCTCCCGTCCCGCCCCCTCCTCCCCTCGGTGCCACCTTCTTGCCCTGCCGTCGGTGAGCTTCGGCTGTCCCAGCGCCACGCTAAGCGCCCTGTAACCATTCCTCGGGCGCACGGCCCTCCATCCCGGTCGCCCAGCGGCCGGGACCCTCCCAGGGTCATGGGTAGGGTTTCCTTTAACGCTCGGGTCGGGTCGGTCCGGAGACCACGCTCTCCTTGCCAGAGGCGCTAACGCGTCCCCTGCAGGGGCGCCCTCCACGCATCAAGTGGACTCGGCGGCGCCCGGGCGCCTGAGGAGGCTGCTGAGGGAGCCGTCGGAACCAGCCCCTCGGGGGTCCGCGGCTTCTTTTCTGCGCCGACGCCCGGCATCTGGAAGGACCGCGCAGCCTCGCTTGCCCCAGACGTAAGCCTCCCTTCCCGGCCGCGCACGCCTGGGTCTTCATCCCTCTTAGAGCCCGGACTCGCGCCCGGTTCCCCTGCAACCAGCGGTGCCGGTTATCCTTGTACCATCTGAGCGCGGCCCCTTGCAGGGTGCTGGGAACTCCTGCGTACCCTGCGCGCAAACTTCGTCTGCGGCGAGTACCCGCCCCGGGCACACCGGCCACCGGCCGCCATGGGGGGGGGGGGGGGAGGGGCGGGGCTGGGGTAGGGGCTGCGGGTTCGAGCTACTCCGGGTTTGGAGGGCTCCGATCCTGTCCTGGGAAGGGACAACGTTGCCCCTGGTTCGAGAGAGGAAAGGTAGGGAAGAGCATCACGGCAGGTCCTCACTGGCCTGAGCCCCCAGGAACCGGGTCTCTTTTGGGCGCTGCCTTCCTTCTTCGGTGTCAGGAGGGTCCCGGAATCCATTCGCTGCGGCGTGGTCCCAGCTGCGCGGAGCCGGGGACCAGGGACCGCTCTCGGGGTAGGGACGCAGGGCTGCGCTTGTGGGAGGAAGGTGGTGTTGGGTCGGATCCTGCCGGGATTCTTCCCCAGCTCTCGTGGCGAGCTCGCCACTCCGGGTGCCACCCGCTCGGGGCCGGTGGATGGCGGTGTAGGCGCTTTTTGCACTGCTTGTCATTCCCGGACCGAGCCCTGCGCGCTCAGAGCTGCGAGCTCATCAGGGAAGCGGCCCGGCTGGGCGTTCCCAGGGAAGCTGTCCCGGCAATTCGTAAAGTAGAGCTTTCCTTCCGCGGGAGACTTCTGAGAACAATGCACTACAAAGACGAGCTCACTCTTGAATAAGACCGCGACGACTTCTCTGTGTCTATCTGTAGTTTGTAGTCTCCCCTCGTCCCCCACCCCCTTGGTAAAGTATTCAATAATTTACTGATGGAATCAAAACTCTGCAAAGGAATGCCGACTGCTACCAGAAAGGGAGCGAAGTCAGGACTTAGTGGTGATCATTCTCCAAAGACACACGTTTTAGCTGAAGGTGTTGAAATTAAAGATGTCGCAACACATTAATTTTGGAAATAACCGTTATAAAATCAGTTTCTGTCAACAGCACAACGTTCACCAGCTTGTTTGTATTATTTGGTGTCAGTAGTTTCGTGTGGAAATTAAGCTAGAAATCAGTCCCTCGAACCAGGTTCCTGGGGCTTGAGAGGTTAGACTAGCTGTCTGCAGAGACATGTGTGATTGCTGGGCTGAGCAGTCAGGCTTTCCATAGACTTCTTCCCAGGACATCGAGAGTCACACTGGGATGAACTATTTTCAGAGTTAGTTGGGTATGGGATCACATAAATCTCAAAACCTGGAAATGCTGTAAAGCTTTATTTTGGGGGAAAGGACTCTTCCCAGACCGTTCCTTGCAGGATAGGCGTATAGTACAGTGATGAAAGACTCAGCTAAACCTTCTAGGAGGTTAAAGAGACAAATAAGAATTGCTTTATTAATCTCATCATGTATATTTCTAGGCATAGTGAAACTTTTTTAAAAAGATGCAAAATTAGTCCCATTAGAAACCTTCTTCACAACGCTGCAGAAATCTTACTAATAAGAGCACAGCGGGCATCAGTACCTCCACCACCAACCAGGTGTGATTGTGGTCTTAGGGTTTCTGAGTTTGTCTATGGCTGGGGGGAATGGGAGCTCCCTGAGGACCAGGAAAGCTGGGTTATAGAATTTTTGCTGAATGTGTCCAAGGAAGAAGGGTTTATTTAACGTGCCACTTTGGCCTTAATAAGTTAGTCAGCAAGCATGCATTCACGCATCCTGTTCTTGCCTGATTAAGTGGAGAATGGGGCTGGTTGTCTAGAGGATACTGATTTGTACAGAATACTTGATCCACACTAAGAACTCAAGTAACTCTCAGACTTAACCTGTTCTGCAGAATCTACTCAGACACATATGTGTACACACACACATGCAGACACACACACTTTTGTGTTTCAGACTGTTCAGAGAGGGTGGATTGAATGGAAGACATCACAAGAGTGAAAGGTGCTGTAAATGGAGTGCCTTGGTGGCTAGAGTATGTATTTTGGTGTCAAAGCCAAATTCAAATCTCTGGCTCTAGCCGTTAAAAGCTGCAAGGCTCTGGGCAAGTCAAAAAATCTTGCTGAACCTTGATTTCCTCTTCCAGCCGACGGGGATAATACCGCTGAATATCTATAAGGGCCTGGTGAGCATTAAGGAAATAAATATGTCCTAGAAAAACTCTACATAATAGTTATACATTCTGTGAAGGCTCCCTTACCTGTTTTTATTTGTGGAGCTGGTCCCATCTCACATTTATGAGTCTCTCAGGTTTGTCTCCACAGCCAGCCTTCTGTGATTCTACAGCTGTTCTCTCCAATAGAGTAGCTACTGGCCACATGTGGTTATTTAATTAATGCGGTTACTTAAATTAATCAAAATTAAATTAAAAATTCAGTTTTTCAGTCTCACTAGCCACATTTCAAGTGCTCAGTAATCACATGTGACCAGTGGTTACTGTATTAGACAGTGTGGACAGAACATCTCCTTCACCGAGGAATGTTCTCTTAACTCTAGAGCTTTCTTTTGCTTGAGTGATAATTTAATGAGACTCTTGGATGATAAAAGTTTTCCTGTCCAGCACTCCCTTTGCTTCTTTTTCTCTTAAGAGTGGTTTTGCATAGCTGAATCACTGCCAGGGCATTGTTGAATGGTAAATGACTATTTATGATTTACATAATTTATATAATCACATAATAAATTTTATATTTAACATTTATTATAAATCATCCAACAAGTGTGTGTATTAGTCACAAAATCCTTAGAAATTCTACCCTTAGACTTGATTTTTGCTAGTGAATTGTTCTTTTCCCTTCACAGTGAGCTTTATGGCTGATGGTTTTCCTGGTTTTAGAGCAGAAACTCTGATATAATAGAGTGAGGCTCTTCTCTCCCCTACGTACCTTTACGTGTTGTACCATTTTCCCCAAGAATGACAGTACAGATCTACTTTGACTTACAACGGGGTTATGTCCCAATAACCCTTCATAAGTTGAAAATATCCTCATAAGTTGAAATGCATTTAATATACTTAACCTACCAAACATCACAGCTTAGCCTAGCCTACTTTAAATATGCTCAGGAAACTTACATTAGCCTACAGTTAGGCAAAACCATCTAACACAAAGCCTGTTTTATAATAAAGTGTTGAATATCTCAGGTAATTTACTGAATCAGTAAATTTCAGTAATTTACTGAAAGTGAAAAACGGAATGGTCATCTGGGTACAGGACTGTTGTAAGTGTATCAGTTGTTCGCCATCATGATCGAGTGCCTGACTGGGAGCTGCAGCTCGCTATCCCTCCCAGCATCACAAGAGAGTAGCTTACCACATACCACTAGCCCAGGGAGACATCAAAATCCAAAATTTAAAGCACGGTTTCTACTGAATGCGTATCGCTTTCACACCATCATAAAGCAGAAAAACCGTACGTCAAGGACTGTCTGTACTAGAATCTTAGGTTCAATGTTTGGATCAGAATCCTCTGAGAATGGTTAATTTATTCAAATTTAAAACTAATACTCCACCTCATGCCATAGGACCCCTTACTGAACTTATCACCATTTGACAGACTATGTATTTTACTGCTTTATTTTGATTATTTTCTGTCTCCTCCTACTCTGAGATATAAGCTTCATGGGGGCAGAGGTTTTTCTTTGCTTTTGTTCATTGCTAGAAGAGTACCTGGGACAGAATTCGTGCAAATTAACTATTTGTGAATGAATGACTATACAGAAATGTATTTGAAAGTAGCTAAAATAGAGAGATGCTGTATTAGTTTCCTAGGGCTGCTGTAACAAGTTACCACAAACCTGGTGACTTAAAAACACTGAAAATTTATTTGCTAACAGTTCTGGAGGCTACAAGTCCAAAATCAAGATGTCTGCAGGGCTATGTCCCTTGAAGGCTCTAGGAAAGGATCCTTCCTCCCCTCTTCCTAGCCTCTGGTGATTGCTGGCACTCTTCGGCATTTGGCTTGTAGCTGCATCCCTCTAATCTCTGCCTCTATAGTCACATGGCCTTCTTCCCTGTGTCTCTGTGTTCTCCCCTTTTATTATAAGGGCACCAGTCTTGTTGGATTAAGGCTCACCCTAATCCAGTATGATGTCACCATAACTAATTCCAAAGGCAAAGACCTTATTTCCAAGTAAGGTCCCATTCTGTGGTTCTGGTGGACATGAATTTTTGAGGGACACTGTTCAAGCCAGTACAGATGCATAGATAGGTAATCCTTTCCCTGCCTTGAGTTTATTCTGTTTCTGGGACTTTGCTAAATCTGCTTTAGAGCATAGTCTATAATACTTATTATTCTTATAGGCAGACAATCACCATGCAGGTTGGGAGATTATATGTGCTTTCCATGTGGGTGTGTAGTACATGGGTTGGTTCACTTTTGCATTACTGAGTCAGCTGCCCTTTCCTGAGCCTGTCACTGTCCCCAGCCCTGTCTCCGGTCTCTCCTTCTTTCTCTTTGCTCAGAAAGAGCCCCTCCTGTCTTGGAGCACCAGTGTGTCTGTCTGCCGCATCCCTGAGGGTTCTGCAGCGGTGTTTGCTTGGCTCTGAGCCCTGCTGAAGGATGCCCGTAAATTATGTTTTCCTCTCAGCCTGCTGGCAGTTGCCCCCATCAGCTCACCTTACAACAGCTGTTTGAATATTCTCCTGCCGTACATTTCTCTGTGTCCAAACCATCAGAGCTGGTGGTGACAAGTGTAGTGTCAATGCTTGATAGGGCTAGCTGGGGATCCAGGTTGGTCCTGTAGGTGATCCATCTGGCCATTCAGTATCAGTGCTGAAACCTGCACGCATGTCAAGAGAACATCTGTGGAGAAGGGCCAGTCAGCCAACAGGCCGGCTTAGGAGTAGGTCAGAAAATACAGTGGAGGGTTGTGAAGATCATTTTGGCGCCACGAGTTTGAGCTTAGCCCAGGTCCCCTTTGAGCTTTTGGACTGAACATCTAAAGAGTACCTTTTGTTTCCAATATTTGGGAGAGTTGTAAAAAAACAGTCCTTGTGCAGTTATGAATGTAAACGATGTCAGTCTCTCCAAAGCCAAGAAGGGCATTCTGCTAAAGTGTCACAGCAGCATCTTAAAGGTTGATAGCACCAGGAAATTTTAATCTTGGGCTCCATGAACCCCATGAGTACTGAACAATCTCTATGAACAGTTCAATGTGAATTTTTCTGGCTAGGGCAACATAACACCCCTAGAGGTTAAGAGCTACGTGCTAGAACAAAATAACATCAACTTACAAGAATTCAACTACGTAGCCTGGACAAAAAGAGGAGTAGATTTATCCATTTATTCAACACACATTTATGTGCCAGGCACAGTACCGGGCACTTGGGATTCACAAATGAACAAAATAGAGATTTATGCGCATGTGAAGCTTAGCTTCTAATTAAGCAGTCAACACTAAATCAGGAGCGTAGGGAAGGGAGAAGTCTTTAAGTAGCATGAGTCACTTTGCCTGTTGTTCTGCTCAGTGCCCTGGAGTGAGAGCAGGGGATAAAAGGAGGGGATCTGCTGTTAACTTCAGGACTCTGGTGCCTTTTACATGTATCCAGCTTGCAGTCTTACGTGTGGTCCTGTGTTTAAAGATCTGTGCCTTTTTGTCCTCTAACCTCAAGCCAATTAATTAATCTGGTACTCAACTGTGGAGCCTGTTCCATCTCTGGAAAAACTGACTGTGTGGGATTGATTGACAGAAGTTATATTGGTCTCCAATGTGGCATTTTCCTAAGGATTTTCAAGGATTATTTTGACTGTACATGACTTTCAGCTTTGAGTGCCTATTTCAGAGTCTCAGCCTGCAAGCAAGGTGCCTCTTCTCTGCAGCGTGGTTTGGAAATAGAAGCTGTGTGATTTTACTTAATACTTGTCTGTGATCCTTTAAAGTAATTTTGTCCAAGTTGAAAACAATCAGAAAAGGGAGCTCTAGTCTTTATCTTATACTAAGTTGCTGGGAGACTTTACAGAAAGAAGTCAGTTAACTTGTTTGATCCTGGTTTCCTCATGCGTAAAATGAGGTTGTCAGACTAGACACTCTCCAAGGGCCTTTCTAGATCTAAAGACTGAGATTTTCATGTTGCAGAGAAAATGAGCAGCACATTGTACCCTTTTCCTTTTTACTTCCCTCCTCCCTTTCCGACAGTTGAGAAGTGCTGCTGGGTAAGGGGCATCCTAGCTGACCTTGACATCTGCTTCCCTCTTTGTGGGTCTTTGCCAGTTCTCCTCACAGCAACCTCTGCCAAAGTGCGACATGGCCTGTTCCACTCCAAGGAAGACTGAGCAGAGGAAATCTGCTTGCCAGAGGCCAGGTTTGTCTGGGGATATCTTCTCTGACTCTAAGTCAGATCTGAGCCTTTCACCTAGGCATGCAGCTTGTGGGTGGTGGAAGGGGTGGGGAGAGACAGTCATTTGTGTTGGGGGCCTTCCAACAGATGGTCCACATCAAGCTGGGGGCCAGGCACGCCTCTATGTTGGCTGTGGGTTTGTCATAAATAGCTTTTGCTATCTTGAGGTATGTTCCCTTTATGCCCACTTTGGTAAGAGTTTTTATCATGAACGGCTGTTGAATTTTGTCACATGCTTTTTCTGTGTCTATTGAGATGATCCTGTGGTTTTTGTCTTTTCTTTTGTTGATGAGGTGTATCACATTGATTCATGTATGTTGAACCATCCTTGTGACCCTGCGATGAATCCAACTTGATTGTGGTGTATGGTCTTTTTTATGTGTTGTTGGATTCACTTTGCTAATATTTTGTTGAGAATTTTTGCATCTATATTCATCAAAGATACTGGCCTGTAATTTTCTCTTTTGGTGGTGTCTTTGTCTGGTTTTAGTGTCAGGTATGCCTCTAGCTGAGGAGTTCGACACAGGATAAAGTCCTCTTCCTTAAATAGCTAGGTAGGACACACACCCCTCTGCATTCGCAGTTAATAAATAAACAATCACAAAAATGTGTTCAGATTGGCAAAGGAACAAAATTTTCAGGTGAAGAGGGAGAATTCTGGGATCTCTGAAATTTAGGAAGATTAGATATAAAATAACTCGGGAAGTAGAGTGAGCTTGATTAAATCATTAAACCCAAGCCAAGATAAGCTCAAGGCAGCCCTGGGCACTGTGGCACACAAACGTGGCTTGGGTTCTTATCCATCACTTATTAGATGGGTGCCACTCCAGCAGGTAAATTTCCCTTAGGCTCAGTTTCTTTCTCTGAAGAATGGGAACAATATTCCTCTCACAGGATTGTCATTGAGGATTCAGCAAAATTATGCTTTAAGAAAGTGCTTTGTAAGAACACGAGCTGCTAGATTATTATTATTTTTTTTTGGTTACTGTTATCTAGTGGAGAATTTAGTTGTGTATGTCCCTATATAACATCCCTCTTGATTTGAAATCTCAATTCTGTGCAGTCAGTTGCTCTCCCTAGAGAAGGTTGAAAGAAGACATATTGCTTTCAATGTCTAGGCTCCCTTATAACTATGAGTAAGACACAAATAAAACTATTGAAATTTAACATCAACCTGCTTCCTTTTTTTTTTTTTTTTTTTTTTTTGTGGTACGTGGGCCTCTCACTGCTGTGGCCTCTCCCGTTGCAGAGCACAGGCTCCGGACGCGCAGGCTCAGCGGCCACGGCTCACAGGCCCAGCCGCTCTGTGGCATGTGGGATCTTCCCGGACCGGGGCACGAACCTGTGTCCCTTGCATCGGCAGGCGGCCTCTCAACCACTGCACCACCAGGGAAGCCCACCCTGCTTCCTTTGTGATCTATAGCAGCGCTGTCCAATAGAAATGTAATGTCGGCCACATGGGTAATTTAAAATTGTCTATGTTTGAAAAAGCAAAAAGAACAGATTAATTTAATTTTAATAATATGTCTTATTTAACACACTCTATCCAAGATTTTGCAATTCTAACATGGAATCAATATAAAACTTATGAATGAAATACATTACCTTATTTTTTTCATACTAAGTCTTCAAATTTCAATACTCTTACAGCACATCTCAATTCAGATGAGTCACATTTCAGGTGCTTCATAATCACATGTGGCCAGTGTCTCTACCGTATTAGATAGTACAGGGCCATAGGGAGTGTGGTAAGTTGGATAATGGACCTGCAAATATATCCATATCCTAATCCTCAGGACCTGTGAATGGCACCTTATAAGGCAAAAGGGGTTTTGCAGCTGTGATTAGATTGTGTGCTAAGATTTTGAGATGGGGAGATTGTCCTGGATTATCTGGGAGGAACTGATGGGACCACAGTGTCCTTATTAGAGAGAGGCAGGAGGGTCAGTCAGAGGAGAAGGCAATGAGAGGATGGATGTAGAGACTAGAGAGATGTGCTTTGAAGATGCAGGAAGGGCCAGCAGCCAAGGAATACAGAAAGGCAGCCACTAACAGCTGAAAAAGGCAAGGAAACCGATCCTCTCCTCAAAGAGATCAGAAGGAGCCAAACTTGATGACACCTTGACTTTAGGTGGAACTGATTTCAGACTTCTGACCTCCAGAAATGTAAGAGAAATTAATTTGTGTTGTTGGAAGTCACGGGTCGCATTTGTTACAGCAGCCATAGGAAGCTAATTCCTTAGGAATACTCTAATGTTATTTCCCAGACTCTTTTGTGGAGACGTTCCCCTGGCTACATCATCTTAGACAATTTCAGTTGGCTTCCCTGCAGCCTGCCCGGTGTACCCATTTCTAGGGTTGCTGTGTGGGACTGCCATCCTCCCCGAGCCCTGGGGGCTATTTCTTACTCTGACTCAGTTGCAACCTTTGATAACATAACTCAGCTGGGAGAGAAAGTGTAAGGTACACAGGAGAAAAACAAAGGTTTACCAAGAATTATTGGCTCTCTTTACTATCTGCTCAATGTTGTCAATCTAAAAATGTGCTGAAAATAATGTCTATTAACTTAAAACGATGTACTGCCATGTGGGTTTGATAGGGATAAAGTTTTGTTCTTGTACCTTTATCTAGGGATGTTTGTGACCCTGTGATTAGGCCAGTAATCCTCCAGGTTTAGCATGCCTGAGAATCACCTGCAGGGCCTAATGCAACACAGATGGCTGGGTCCCACTGCCAGAGTTTCTAATTTAGTAGATGGGGCCCCAAATTTGCATTTCTAAGAAGTTTCAGGTGATGCCAATGTAGCAGGCAGGCAGGCGGGCAGGTGAGCTGATAGGTATTGGGAGAGCCCCTGCGAATACGTGGCGTGAAGGCGGGACTTCCGGGCCTTGCCTGCAACGGGAGGGTGTAGCCGCATTGCTGAAAAGACCCCCGCCGGCTTTCCCCACCCCTCCAGAGCACACACAGAATCTTCTTCCAAGGTAAGCTCAACACTCGTTGCTAAGAAAATGCAGTCGCCCCAGTCCCCTTGCTTAGCTCTGTTTTGTGTCTCCCACCCTGCGGTCTAAAGTAGATGGTACTCCCGAGATCCCCAAGTCTCGGCTAAAAATACCTCCTTTGCCACAGGCCAGCTGACTTCTCAGATTTCCCAGCTGAAGAGAATCCCCCCCGCCCCCGGACCTGGGGTTGCCCCTGTGGAAAGTCTATAAGCAGAAAATACCAAGTTAAAAAAAGCTCTGGGGGCTTCCCTGGTGGTGCAGTGATTGAGAGTCCGCCTGCCGATGCAGGGGACATGGGTTCGTGCCCCGGTCCGGGAGGATCCCACATGCCGTGGAGCGGCTGGGCCCGTGAGCCATGGCCGCTGAGCCTGCGCGTCCGGGGCCTGTGCTCCGCGGCGGGAGAGGCCACAACAGTGAGAGGCCCGCGTACCGCAAAAGAAAAAAAAAAAAAGCTCTGGGAGGCCCCTGAAAGCTCTCACACCCAGCTGCCTACTTGGGGTGGCCAATTCTGGCCACGGGGGCAGAGGTGGGAGAATCACGCCGGGAGTGGTGGTGTTTGTCCAGTTTCATTGTGTAGAAGAGTTCTCCCAAACTTTAGAGACCAGCTCCCTCGCTTCCCTTGGTCCTTATGGTTTTTTAATGTAAATTCTAGACTTGGTAACTATAGTCCTAAACCTGGCCTATCATGATTTTTATTCTGCCTTTTTCTGAATAACATTACAGCTGAGCTCCCCAACCTTCCCGAAATTAAAGCAGAGATGAGCCTTTCTGAAGGTGTCCTTGGTGACATCTTGGAAGGAGCGGACTTGTGTATGCGCCCAGTTCCGAGGTCTGGGTTCCTGGGGACAACTCCAGCTTGCCTAATAACTCCCTGCCCATGGCACAAACAGCTTTTTTTGTTTGATTTGTTTTCTTTTTCTTTTTCAATTGAAGTATAGTTGATTTACAATGTTGTATTAGTTTCAGGTGTACAGCAAAGTGATTCAGTTATACATACATACATATATATTTTTTCAGATTCTTTTCCCTTATAGGTTATTACAAAATATTGAGTATAGTTCCCTGTACTATACAGTAGGTCCTTGTTGGTTATCTGTTTTATATATAGTAGTGTGTATATGTTAATCCCAAACTCCGAGTTTATCCCTCCCCCTGCTTTCCTCTTGGGTAACCATAAGTTTGTTTTCTGTGTCTGTGGGTCTATTTCTGTTTTGTAAATAGTTCATTTGTATCATATTTTAGATTCCACATATGAGTGATATGGTATCTGCCTTTCTCTTTCTGACTTAACTTCGCTTAGTATGATAATCTCTAGGTCCACCCATGTTGCTGCAAATGGCATTATTTCATTCTTTTTATGGCTGAGTAATATTCCATTGTATATATATACCATATATTCTTTATCCATGCATCTTTCAGTGGGCATTTAGGCTGCTTCCGTGTCTTGGCTATTGTGAATAGTGCTGCAATGACATTGAACACCAACAGTTTTGTTTGTATTGTTTTAACTTTACCTCTGTCAGCTGAATGTCAACGAGAGGAACAAAAATGCTCTCTGGATAAGAAATATATACTCCTAACTGGCAGTATTCTCCAATCATTTTGTGTCAGAAATTCCTAAAAGCTGACGACTCTCTCCCCTGCTTCCTTAAAGAAAGCTTTCCCAACAGGTGAGACATATCTTCTTTCCAGAAAAATTATTTACTCTCCCTATGGGAAGTAAACAAAAACCCATAGGATAACTCTTTTAATTTTTTAAAATAATTAAAACAAACTTTTAATTTATTATTTTTTTAATTTGTAAAAGTGTTTTTTTTTTCTTTTAAAATGTTTGTTGTTTCTCCACTCACATTTCTCCAAGACCCAGGGAAAATATAACAAATTATCTTGGCCTTTTCCCCTTAATAGGCCTTGTTTCCCCAAGACAAAGGGAAAATGCAACAAATTATCCAACTTGGCCTTTTCTGGATGCTCTGCTGTGAGGCGGGGAAATAGGTCAACTCTGATGGGAAGTAATGAGTGCAGAGCTTCTGCGATGGTTTGGCTGCCTTAGCATAAAACATTAAACAGACACAACACACATCCTCACAAGCTACTGACTTAAAAGTAGCTGAGGGCTTCCCTGGTGGCGCAGTGGTTGAGGGTCTGCCTGCCGATGCAGGGAACACGGGTTCGTGCCCCGGTTCGGGAAGATCCCACATGCCGTGGAGCAGCTGGGCCCGTGAGCAGTGGTTGCTGAGCCTGCGCGTCCGGAGCCTGTGCTGCGCAATGGGAGAGGCAAATTTTAAAAAGTAGCTGAGAAGGCTGCAAGAGCTAGATCTTGTCATTTTATTCCTCTTTTATATGTGTTAAAAGTGAGAAAAGAGTGAAAAAAGAATAACATTGATTGCTTTCTATAGACCTCAAACCTTTGTGTGGATTCTCCTTTTCTTCCCCCTTTGCTGAGCAACTGAGCCCGGAATCTGGTCGGGGAGCAGAGCAAGGTGCCTCCGAGGTGCCCTGAAGGGTAGTTCAGTGGCTTAGAACCCAAATGTTGAGGACAGCATCGCCGTGGAGGGGTGGCCTGTGGGACGTATAGCAGCCCAGGTCGGATGAGGAGGGTGGGAGGGAGTTCGGCTTAAGGTGGAGGGTCAGAGCTGAACAGGATGAGGAAGGCGTGGACGCGGGGCAGCCAGCGTGGAATGTTGGAGCTCTGGGCAGGGTGAGCGTGGCACCTCCGCAGGTGATGTGGTCGGGATAGTGGGAGAGTCCTTACAGACTGGGAGACTGATCAAATAAGCTGAGAACAAGCCAGGTTTTCTGTTGTTGGAAAAAGGAGTTAAAATGTAGAAAGGCAGAAAACTAGATTTATAACCCTAATGGGATTGGAATTAGAGATACGGGTATAAATGTATATGTTTCAACATAAAGCTAGATGTAGAAATAAATATAGATGTGAGCGTCTATATGTATGTATATGGACACGTGAGGGCACACACTGTATAAATACATTTTCCCCTCCAGCTCTGTCTGCTGAGAGAGGCTAGGAACAGCCAGCCGCAAGCTAAGAGCCATGAGCACGCCCTGTGAGTTCCAAGGGGCCTCCAGATCTTGGTTTCAGGTACCATTTTCTGCAAAAAGAAACCAGGCTCCTTGGAGAAATGTCTAATTCCAAGGGCGAGACAAGGAAAGTACAAGATGAGTCCAAAACATCTTGTTCCAGAAAGCAAAAAGGTGCTCAAAGAAAGATGTGGGCAAATTCAAAGGACACAGAAGCCAGCTTGAACTGGCTCCCACTGGCCAAATGGAGGGCAATTTGAGCATCAAAAATGGGCCCGTGAGCCATGGCCGCTGAGCCTACGCGTCCGGAGCCTGTGCTCCGCAGCGGGAGAGGCCACAACAGTGAGAGGCCCGCGTACCACAAAAAAATAAAAATAAAAAAAAGATAAAAATAATGATAGTACACGTAATAAAGTATTGAATAAAATAGGAAACCAAGAGCCCAGGCATATGTCAATAAAAGATAAACTGAAAGTTTGAAGGGCTGGGGTATTTATATTATTTCAATATTCCACTACAAAATACTTATTGATTACATGGGAGGTGTGGCAGACACCATGTTTATCATGTGATTGATGGGATTATCATCAGTAAAGGGACAAATTGATAGGATGCAATGAGAAGAGTGTAGTATCACTTTTGTGATATTTCTGCTAAAGATGTAATTTAATCCTAAACTACTACTAAGGAACATTCTACACAATAACTGGCATGTAATTTACAAAAGTGTCAAAGTCATGGAAGTGGAAGAAGACTGAAGGAGACAAAAGAGACATGAAAATGAGGTGTAATACGTGGTTCTAAGTTAGACCTTTTTGGTTTAAGGGGTATTATTGGGACTTGGCAAGACTGGAATGGGTTCTGAGAATCAGATGGTAGCAATGTATCAATGGAATTTCCTCTGGTTATGTAGGAGAATGCCCTTGCTTGTAGGAGTAACATATCCTAGAGGGATAGGGCAACCAGTTAGCAACTTAGTGTCAAATGGTTCAGAAAAAAAGCTCTTTGTATTTACTGTGCTTCCAACTTTTCTGTAAATATGTGGTTGCTTCAAATTTTTAGAAAAGGGAAAAAAAGTAAATGTTGATAATTTCAGGAGATCTTTTTTAAGTTTGTATCTACACTAACAAAGTTTATTTGTAATAGCCGATCTTTTGGCAACCTTTTTTTTTTGAAAGCAGTAAACAATTAGTATACTGTTAATACACAATTTATTCTTATACTTTCAAAAGGAGAATTCTCTAATTTCTACAATTGAAAACAGGATTATTTATAATCATGGAATTCACAGCTGTGATTCTTCATTGCATTTTCTTTGGAAAGGATAAAAGGCAATACATCAAGATTACACACTTTATTAAACATTTATTGACATCTTTTCATTAGTTTAGCCTTTTTAAATTTCAAACCAGAGGTTTGCCTTTTCGTAGGCAAATTAGATATATCCATAATATTGTACATATTTTAAAACACTTATCATTTATATGTTTGCTTTTGTTTCAAAGTGCAGACAACTTTAGCACTGGAAAGAAAGTCAAGAGAATTGACAGATGTTATTCTTTGTGAAATACTGCATTGTGATTTTTAAAATGCTTTATTAGTTGGGAATACTAACTGTGGAAAGATGTCAGAACAAAATTAAAAAATATGATGGATGGACCAATGAGATCTGTACTCTCAAAAGCCTTTTTTTCATCATCTTCTTGCAATTTTAGGAAATGTTAAGTAATTCTTAATCTTTGGGACTCTCGTCATGAATATGAAACTTCTAGCACAGTTTATAATGTATGTATTAACATATTAAAAACATTGGGAACCATCAGTGGAAAGAAGCTGGGAAGGTCAATTATTATGGCTGAAATCATAATTCTAGTAATTCAGTTTTGAGTGCCTATATGTAAACATTCATTAACATCTCTTGTCATTGAAATATTTTCAATATTAGACTGCTCCCTTGTAGTTAAGTTGAACATGTTGAGTTTTTTTTTCCTGAAGTATAATTGATGTACAATATTATATAGGTTACAAGTGTACCATATAGTGATTCACGATTTTAAAGTTTATACTCCACTTATAGTTATTACAATATTTGCTATGTTCCCTGTGTTGTACAATATATCCTTGTAGCTTGTTTTATACATAATAGTTTGTACCTCTTAATTCCCTACGCCTATACTGCCCCTTCTCTCTTCCCTCTCCCCACTGGTAACCACTAATTTGTGCTCCATATCTGTAAGTTTGCTTCTTTTTTGTTATATTCACTAGTTTGTTGTACTTTTTAGATTCCACATATAAGTGATAACATACAGCGTTTGTCTTTCTCTCTGACTCATTTCACTTAGCATAATACCCTCCAGTTCCATCCATGTTGTTGCAAATGGCATTATTTCATTCTGTTTTATGGCTGAGTAGTATTCCACTGTATGTATGTACCACATCATCTTTATCTATTCATCTATTGATGGGCACTCAGGTTACTTCCATATCTTGGCATTTGTAAATACTGCTGCTGTGAACATTGGGGTGCATGTACCTTTTCAAATTAGTGTTTTCATTTCTTTCAGATGTATACCCAGGAGTGGAATTGCTGGGTCATATGGTAGTTCCAGTTTTAGTTTTTGGAGAAACCTTCATACTGTTCTCCACAGTGGCTACACCAGTTTACATTCCCATCAATAGTTGTAGGAGGGTCCTCTTTTCTCCACATCCTTGCCAACATTTGTTACTTTTTTTTTTTTTTTTTTTTTTTTTTGCGGTACGCGGGCCTCTCACTGCTGTGGCCTCTCCCGTTGTGGAGCACAGGCCCCAGACGTGCAGGCTCAGCAGCCACGGCTCACGGGCCCAGCCGCTCCGTGGCATGTGGGATCTTCCCGGACGGGGACACGAACCTGTGTCCCCTGCATCGGCAGGCAGACTCTCAACCACTGTGCCACCAGGGAAGCCCAACATTTGTTACTTTTGATGATAGCCATTCTGACAGGCGTGAGATGATATCTCATTGTGGTTTTGATTTGCATTTCCCTGATGATCAGCGATGTGGAGCATCTTTTCATGTGCCTCTTGGCCATCTGCATGTCCTCTTTGGAAATTTGTCTATTCAGGTCTTCTGCTCATTTTTTAATCGGGTTGTTTGTTTTTTTGAGGTTGAGCTATATGAGCTGTTTATATATTTTGGATAGTAACCCCTTATCAGTCATGTCATTTGCAAAAAACATGTTAAGTTTTAACAAAAAAAGGCAGAAGTGGGTTCTGGATGTTCATTTATTGTATTACCCCCAATTCTTTACCTGGTGCTTACTCTATATAGCACTCATCGCAATTGGAACTGAGTGAACATTTGTATAGCTATTTACTCGGTTTCTTCTCTGGTAAAGTGTGTGTTTCATGAGGATGGGAACTATTTACTTGCCCATTTCTCTACCTTCACCTCTTAGCACAACTTGGCAGATCACTTTCTCATGTGTTGTTAATTTTTTTTATTGTGAGCTCATTTAGGGAGTGGGGAAGGGTTATATGGATATGAAGAGTGGTTTTGGTTTGCTTCTGACAGGCACCTAGTGGAATCACCAGTCTGGGATTTATTTTTATATTAGTTTCACAGCTTGAGAATTCTACACCTTGACTATAGTATAAATTTGGTGCCCAGGCATGCTCATGAGACAGGCTTGGAATTTTTTATTTTTCATAAGAGCTTTTAATTTTTTTCATTTTACAGATACATTTCTTAGTCCTTTCCTTGGGCTATTTAAGAGGAACATTTTCTAATCCCCCTGTCACTGAGAATGTGATCCTCTGAGCACCCTGGCTTGATTCAGGGCTCTCAGCTCCAACTCTCAGCCTAGAAGCTTTTCTCAGGTTCCTTCCTTGGCATCGAAACCCAAGACCCATGCTAATTGGGCCTATTTTGGGGTCCAGTAACCCATTCCTCCCCTCACCCCCAATTGCTAGGACTCTCAGTGTCAATTTTCACACTTCCTGCTCTGGATTTCAGTTTCCCTGCCTTTTCTTGCCCCTAAAGATTTCTCTCTCTCTTGTGAATGCAGCTATATAGTTAAATTGACCTAAACAATAGTTGAAGAAACCACAGGTGGTTAGATTTGGAAAAGAGAACATGTCAGGGGGGGAGGGAAGTGACACTTGCTAGGAGTCCACACTCCTGGCTCTACTTTTGTACTTTGTAGATACCCAGAAAGCATCCTAAGAGAGAGAGACTACCCTTCCTGGCCTTGGGGTGGTAATGGCAGTTGGAATCTCCTGGACTGTGTATAAAATTATGGGGAGGTATTCTATATTTAATAGGACTCTATTGGTTATAAGTTATAGAAAACTTAGAACTGGCTAAACCAAAGGGGGCGGGGTTATCTTAGGTTTTCTTCCTGTCTCACAGATGCTAAGGGCAGGAAAGCAGGCCAGAATGATGAATCAGAGGCTGGTGGGATCTGATGAAAGAGAACATGCTCAACTGTGGGTATTCAGTGTCCACAGATAACATACAATGTGCTTCTGGATCAGGACCTTGTGAAACCCTTCACTGGGTAAGGTTGATGGAATCATTTCTCCTCTCCTCCCATCTTTCACATTTTTTGGGGACTCTGATTCCCTCCTCGTCCCTCCCTCGCTAGGAATGGTTGTTTCCTCATACTAGAGTCTATGTTACTAATTATAAAGATATTTTCTTTCCTAGGCTGTTTTTGTCTCTGTTTGTTCCTTCCTCCTCTAGGGACACCTTGCTGAGTTTGAAAGACTTCAACCCGTTTCTGAGTTTGGTTATTTTCCATTTGGATTTCATGTAGGTCCAGTACTCCTTGCTGAGCTTGCTTTTAGTTCCTCTTTGCATTCTGGCCATCACTTTTTTTTCTAACTGACTCATCTAATCTTCCTCTGCAAGGGCTCCCATAGCCAGAAATATGAAATCAGTGGATCCTGGGTCTACCAAAACTTTCTATGTTCAAATCACCTGTCTACCCTTATCCTCCTGAGTTGGTTAATTTCTATCTAAAAGGTGATCTTCTATCAAGTCTTCATCTAACCTAGGCCTGGATTCAATCTGTTATGGACTGCCCAGCTCCCTTTTAACATAGTTCATCTTTTCCAGATCTTACCCTGTCCAATATATCTAGATTTTCAATAGCTGCTTAACATAGCTGTCCAGTCTTGAAGGCATGGTTCCCTAATTATTCTTGTAATGAACTGTCTATCTATCTGCAGCTTTAAGAAGCTTTCAGTAATTTCTCTGATCCTTACCCCCTTGGGGGCAGTCAATTCATTTATTCTTTGAGAGCTTGCCCTTCCTCCTCTGTTTGGTTTCTTTGGGTTCCCCCCTTACATTATCATCTAGTAACTGCCAAGAACATCTCCCCTTTCTAATAGTCTAAAAGTATTAGATCTGAGTGTGACTCTTTGCCTCTCTGTATCTGTCTAGACCTTCAGAGTCACATTTTCTCCTTACTATCTGCTCAGCCTGTCAGCTCAAAGCTCAGCCTTTCTCTTAAGGAACTCTGTCTCTTTCTTCAGATTCATCAATTTGTTGGTCTGAAGATAAGACTGATGTGTTTTTCAAACCATTCCACATTGCCTTTGACTTCCTCAGTTAAACCACTTCTGTAAAGACAGAACGTTCAATTGCAGAGGCCTTTTGAATTGCTTTTTTAGCTTTGCATTTGCAGAAGTTTTGTTGAGTTGTGTTCTTACTTTACCCCAAGAAGATGGAGTACACAAAGGTAAAGGCTTGCATTCTTCTTTGTTTTGTAGCAAAACAAACCACCTTTCTCTGACCGAATCCATGAATTAGGTCTCTAAAATCTAGAACCAGCATCAGAGGTTATTTAATTAACAAATTTAGAGGGAATTGGGACCATGTGATGGAGGACCACCAACACCTGTGAACAAGCCCCATGCATCTGAGATGTTGGTACCTCCACTTGCTGATTTCTTTCCGTCGGCCTGAGTGCAACTTATAACAACATAATAGGGCATGGAATTTGGGGCAGCCTTTCTTCAATACCTTTTCTAAGACGGCACAAATAATCAAAGCTAGTTCACATCTACTCCTGGAGAGCTCATGGATCTCAGCTGTTTTGTAGTTTCCGGGCAGCACATTTTGTTCTGCTCACCTACAGGAACTACAAAAGTTTGGTACCTCAGCCTTACCTGAATCACTGGGCCAAGCAACACATGTGTAGTTTGGGGCAGAGGCCACAGAGATTGCCCAAAGTCAAAAATCTACATGGGCCACACTTGGTACAGGTCCACAAAAGCTTAAAGCCCCATGTCCTGCCTGCCCAGGAAATAATCACTCCATGTATATATTTTTCTCCCCAAATACCACTCCTTACTCTTCCTCAAGATTCCTGGTTCAATGTAGTAGGTGTTAGGTTTTGAAAGACCTAATAAATTATGCCTCTTTGATGTTGATTGATTGATATTGATGTTAAAACTCTGGGTTCTTTTACGTGCCAGGTAGGGTGATAGTCATAATTAAAAGACATAGTTTTTTAAAAAATTTATTTTATTGAAGTATAGTTGATTTACAATGTGTTAATTTCTGCTGTTCAGCAAAGTGATTTAGTTATACACATATATACATTCTTTCTTTCCCATTATGGTTTATCCCAGGATATTGAATGTAGTTCCCTGTGCTACACAGTAAGACCTTGTTGTTTATCTATTCTATATGTAATAGTTTGTCAAACTCCCACCCATCCATCCCCCACCCCCTCCCCCTTGGCAACCACAAGTCTGTTCTCTATTTGTGTGGGTCTGTTTCATTGATAAGTTCATTTGTGCCATATTTTAGGTTCCACATATAAGTGATATCATATCATATTTGTCTTTCTCTTTTTGACTTACTTCACTTAGTATGATAATATCTAGGTCCATCCATGTTGCTACAAATGGCATTATTTCATTCTTTTTTATGGCTGAGTAGTTTTCCATTATATATATGTACCACATCTTCTTTATCCATTCATCTGACATTTAGGTTGTTTCCATGTCTTGGCTATTGTGAATAGTGCTGCTATGAACATAGGGGTGCATGTATCTTTTTGATTTATAGTTTTTAAAAGACATAATGTTTGATCTCAAAAAAATGTACCACCTTTTTGTGAAGAAAAGGCATACACTCTCAGTCTTCACTTAAAGACCGAATGTAATTTCATACCTATAGAACATAGGAATAGTTTGCTGACTTAGGAATGTGTCTTGCATCCAGAGCTTAGAGATGACGGTGCAGTCTGTGTTCAACAGATGCTTGCTGAATGGCCCCGGTGCTTCTCAGCAAGAAAAGGTCCTACCCTCAGGGACATGTGGAAATAACAGAGGACCTATTGTTGGTCAGAGTGCGTGGGCATGGGGATAGTTGCTGCTGGCCTTAGGTGTAGCAGAGGTCCTGCAGTATGTGAGAGGGTCCTATCAGTGAAAAACTGTCCTGCTCCAAATGTCAGTGACGTTGCTTCCCCTTGGCCTCCCTCCACCTTCAACCAACATACACGTGCTTTGAGACCCATGGGAATGAATGCACAAGAAATACTATTGTTTTATCTTGGTGCAAAAGTCAAAATTTGTGTTTCTTTTGGAATGTAACAATGTGGATTGAGCATGCCCTGGTTCCCTCTGCCCCGTGGTTGACTTGTAGTCCTTTCTGCATACTTGTGTTACTGTCCTGTCACAGGGTCTTGAAGTTACCCATGAGGTTGTATATGGTGGAAGTAAGCTGTTAACTCCCAGTGGGCAAGGACTGTCTTTCTCATCTTTCTATCCCTATAGCCCAGCTGTGCACAGAATAGGTGCTCAGTAAGCATGAGTGGAATAATCCAGATTACTGAGATTCCTAACATGCAACATAGACATGTTTTGTAATGGAAACCTCAACACAGACTGTCCCTGTATTTTCCAACTAGAATATTCATTAAATACAGCAAAACGTGTGATGAATGATAAGTTTGGAATCTATCCTTTTGATCCAGATGTTTGGAAAGAAATTGCTGCTCCATCTAACACATAAAATCCTTACTTGTACTTTTTTTTTTTTTTTTTTTTTTTACTGCAGGATTCCTTTCAGCAGGTAGGTTCAGTAGGTTAACTGTTTTCAACATCTGTTTATGTTTTACTTTGCATTGAAATGCCTGAAATGAATTGTTGTAGAGCATAAAATCCATTTTGTCTTGTATGCATTCCCTGATTGTTTTCAGCTGTAGAAAGTCAGTATTTCAGTTCTTTACTCTGCCAATCTGTTTCAATTTTTAAAAGTCACAACATTTCCATCATTACTGGATCAGTGAGTCAATTAGGTCTCTGATGTGCACAAATTCAACAGCTCTCTTAGTGCTACATGAAAAATAGGTTTAGCTTCCTTTGGAAATCTGTGAGCCTCCTCTGGATTATGCTGCAGCTTCCTTAGAAACGAGGTGACTTATAATCAGGATGTGAAATTCAAAACATTTTAATGAGTAAATGTTAAATATTTAATTTCCTGGGGCATGGAGAACCCAACCCTTCTTTTTTCCCCCTGTAGTCTCCATTGTTTCCCAAAAAACATACTGAAAAAAAGGACCTTTAAGACTCTCCAATATATGCAGAAAGAGTTCTGTTATTGTATCTGTCTTGGAAGGAATCTTTTATTGCTTCAAGGTTTGTGTCTGCTGTAAAATGATAACATTGACATATTTGAGATTGGGGGCAAAGTCATCTCAGAAAAGGACATAGGGTCTTATTTATCTACCTTGTCTAGGTGGGGAGTTGCCTGCTGTTTCTTTCCAAGATCATCTTCAGTAACTGTCACAGGAATGTGACCCTCCCACCTGGCTCTGAAGAAAATGGGGTTTACCTTAAAAGGTTCTCCTGTTGCCTTTAAAGACGTCGCCTCATTTGAACAAAGATTGTAACTTTCCTCCAGGGAGACTGAATTGAGCAAATTCTACGCTGTGTGTTCAAGAGAGATAGAGACTCTTACAACTTTCTGAAGTTGAAAGAAGCATTGTTATGATCATATTTTTCTTCCTTTTGCTTGGCCAATTTCATTTTATCATTGGAATATTTGTGGTTGGAGCAAGGCATTTATTTTTTATCCCTTATTTTCAGATATGAAGATACGGTCAGGACCGGGTGATAACTTTATAAGGTCCCCTGGATTTTCAGTAGTGCAGACAATATTGTAGAAACTGCTTCTGAAACATTCCAGTCTTTTCTCTCATGTTTCAGACTTTGACTAAACAGTACTACCCTCAAAACAAAGGCTGGATTGATATGCTGCCTGGATATTGGACTATTATTACCAGGTCTTCTTGACAGGAAAAATATTTTGTCGGTATTTAGTCTCCATATTGAACAACAATTCTGGGATATGCGAATAAGAATCTTGAGGGAGGACTGTCTGATGCTGTTGTTATTACATTAATTTTCAAAGGAGAAACTGTGGGCAGGATTGGCTTGCAGAGACATGTGTTCTGCTGTGAATTGAGTAGTTTCATTTTGAAAGAGTGCATGAGTTATTTGAACTTTGTATGCTTCAATTAAGTGCCAGAAAATGGGATGAAAAGATGTACTGAAAACCAGATGCTTGTTCTTCATGCCTCTTGGGACATTAAAAACAAACATCATAACAAAAGGCATTTGGGATTGACATAATTTACTGATGGATGATTTTGGAGGCATTTTGCTTCTTGGTAGAGTGGGAGCTAGTATGAGCGAGAACTGACAGATGCCTGGTTTGAGAAGTAGCTAAATCACTGATCTCTTACTCAATAAATCTACTCTCAATCCATGTAAGGAATGGTTTCACAGTTTATTGAGAACAGAGAGGAAAGCATCTAACAGTGGCAGATTTTTCCCTTCTTAAATAAGGGGGTAACATTAGCTCGTTTTTCCTCAGTGGACAGAGTGGAGGTGGGTTGGAGAAGCTCCATCTCTAATACTGAAACAACAATTCAGATCACATTTTGGACTGATGGTTGTGTGTTGTGTGCAGGACAATGTTCCAAGCTGATTACCTATGAGCCAGTAGAGTCTTAGTGTCTGCCTTTCTTCTGGAATTTACGGATATTAATACATGACAGTGTAACATCTCCGCAGAGCTTAGAGGGAGCTTCGGTGTCCTGTTCAGGCCACACCAGCTGGAGTGACCTTGTCCTCAAGGCAGGCTGTTGCATTGTGGAAACAGCAAAGTGCGAGGACATTTGCAGTTCACTGCCTTCCTGCCTAAAGAACTAGGGTGCTTAGTGAGCCTCAAGCCAATACATAATGTTGATTTTGGGTGGATCTTTCTTAATTGTTTTTAACACTGTAAGCAAATCTTTTGTGGTACGACAGATGGTCACTGAATTTTGCCATCATTTTGCATACAATCCCATCCATTAAAATATGCACTCTCATTAAGAATATTTTGGTATTTTGACTTGATCATATCATAAACTTCAAAGCAATGAATAGAATTTTACTAAATCCACCAGACTGACACATGGATTTGGACAACCTTTGGGTAGTAGTAATATTTGTGCACCTGAGGGTCACAGACTTAAGTGTTACCTAACCATCCTGTATTACCCAAGTCTACATAATTTCATAATTGTATTTAAGAATATAATCATTTTGGTATTTCAGAAAATTGATAGTATAGCGTCACATTATAAAGGTAGAATTACCCTTCACATTTTGAAATACTCTGTTGATCAGAACCAGTTTATATACTACTTAAAGTCTGCCTGATCTTTGGTTGTAATTTAAACCTATCCTATTTGAAATAAAAATATCAATATATCTCTTATGGCTGATGCTGTACCTTAAAAGTAGTAAGCTGATGTTAATCTCTTTGTAGATGGTATCATTAGGTGAATATTATAACTTACAGAGCTCCTGTAGGCCAAAATGGCATATGTTTACCAAAACTTTGGAATGGTCAAGGAATAGGAGGTTTTTTTTGTTGTTATTAATTAGATTTTTGATATTATTAAATAAAAACTTGGACCTCCTTTCTATTTCAATCTTTACTATTGAAAATGACTTTTCTTACACTGTCTTACAGTGTACTAAGCAAATCTCTGAAAACTGATGATTAGGGCCAATACTTGCATGTCATTCTCAGGGCAAAATATTCTAAGCTATAGAAGTTGTTGAAGAGTCCACATTTTCTGGAATTCCATTTCATTCTCTGGCAATATTTTATAAATTCTTGATAATTTGCTTTTCTTATCATTTTCCATGTCTCTGAAAGATAGAGTAGAAAACTTCTGTAATTAAAGATTGCAGGTAATTAAGGTTTTATTAGATAATTAGGTGAAGTTTTTAAAGATAATGTTGAAAAGTGAGCTCTAGAAAGAAATTAATAAAAACCACAGAGAGGCCATTTCTAAGACATAGCTCCCATTGTCGAGCTACAGTGAGTTGTCATCCTCCATTAGGCCATGTCTGACTTGGAAAGAGGATCAAAAGCTCCACAATGACTACGCTATGAGATCTGGTCCTTCATAGGTTTGGAGTCATCCGGGGTCAGCCCTGCATGGTTCAGTGGGGGAAAGCTTAGTCTATCTTTGTAGACAGAGCTGGAGAATAGATGGTGTGTTCCAGGAAGCTCTGAAAGCTATGGTCTAGAATTCAAGCCAAATTAAAAACCATGGGCTCTCTAGTCACCTGCTGAGTTTCAGAAAAGGGAATCACTTTAGATTCTGCCTTTTTTCTTCATTAACTTGAATTATTTTAATTAAATTCCTCACAAAGAGCCTCAAATTCCTCTTCTGTAAATGGGTATGGTAATAGCAACAACTTAGTAGAGCTGTTGTGAGCATTTCCATATATAATGCATGTAGAGGAGTGCCTGGCTCATGGGAAATGCTCAACGGGTGTTTGGCCATATTGTTATTGTTACTATTATTATTATGACTGTAATAATTATTCACACATGGAGAAGCATTCAATTCCATGTATTTCTAAGACTCTTGACGATGGGAGGGCAGATTAGAAGAGTTTATTTATTATTTTAATATTTTTCTGGAGTGCCTACTACAAGCCAGGCCCTTTTAAAATACTGGGGTTACAATGAGAAGCAAAACCCAATATGGTCCCTGACCTCATGGAGCCTACAGCCTAGCAGGAATAACCAACATAATCTAATGATCATACAAATACATGTAAATCATAACTGGGATAAAGAGCTGAGAGACCGAACTAGTCATGGGTCATGAATTGATGTTTAAGGGTGAATCCTGAGTGACTCCGGCAGGTGGGGGCTGGGCAGAGGGCATTCCAGGCAGAGAGTGATTATGGGGTACTGGGAAGAGCCAGGTGGCCGGTGTGGAGAGAGGAGGGTGGGCATGAGTGTTGTGCAATGAGCCTGGTATAGATGGGGCACACCTAGAGGGTCTCCAGATCCTGCTACTCAAAGTACGGTCCTCACACCACCAGCATCAGCATCAGCTGGGAGCTGGTAAGGAATGCAGAATCTCAAGCCCCATCCCACACCTATTGGATCAGATTCTCCCCACATGATTCACGTGCACATTGAAATTTGAGAAGCATTGTCTTCAATACCGCGTTAGGGAAGTTGATCTTTGTCTCTCAAGTCTCTGGAAGGTTTTAAGCAGGGAGGTGACACATCCCAATGAGCATCTTGAAAAGATCACTTGGGCTACAGTGTGAAAGGGGACAAGTGAGGATATGGGGAAACCAGTTAGGAGATTGTTGAAGTAGGTGGAGAATGTGGGGTCTCTAAGGGGACTGGGATGCGATTGCCTGTGTTTCCACCAACTTTACTTTGTATTGTTTGCTTCCTATTAATCCCTGTTTGAAAACATTTTGGCTATCACACTAGTGATTTGTACTTGCAAATTGCTCATTTGTAATTTATGAAGTTGTAAATTTTTATTCTGAACTTATCCTGATTGACAACATATAAAAGGCACCGAGGGCTTCCCTGGTGGCGCAGTGGTTGAGAGTCCGCCTGCCGATGCAGGGGACACGGGTTCGTGCCCCGGTCCGGGAGGATCCCACATGCCGCGGAGCGGCTGGGCCCGTGAGCCATGGCCGCTGAGCCTGCGCGTCCGGAGCCCGTACTCCGCAACGGGAGAGGCCCCAGCAGTGAGAGGCCCGCGTACCGCAAAAAAAAAAAAAAAAAAAGGCACCGAGCTTCTTATTAACAGGAGATCATCCACTGTGGCTGCAGTGAGTAAACAAACTTGATGGTTACATTACTGAGCATGAAAAGCCTAGATGTATGTATGGTGTTTAAAGAGAAATTTTAATAGTTTTTTCCCTCCCTTCCATCAAAAGTAAGTATATCAAAAACCTAAAACTTTTCTTGGGAAATTTTACTGGCCTTTAGTTGTGAGTCATTTATTTAATTGAGACAATATACATCTATTCTGATCCTACTATATACCAGGAACTAAAATAAAAAGGGATAAAAATAATGGTCTGGGCTATTTGTTGAATGAATTAAACATGGATCTTTACCTCCTGAGATTATAGTTTAGTAATTTTAGTGTGCACATAATGACCGTGATCCAAAGTAGAGAGTGATAAATGCCATAGTCCAGTTAAAATGCTTCAGCTGCAAGTGATAGAATATTCAGATTGAAAGTGATATAACAAGAAATAATTTATTCTTTTCCCCTATAGATGTAGCCTGAAAGTAAGCAGTTTAGGACTGATAGGGCAACTTCACAAATCCATCAGGGATCCTGGTTCATTCTTTCTTGCTACTCAGCCATCCTCTGCCTACAGCTTTCATCTCTGGGTCCAAGATAGTTGCTTGATCATCAGCTATTATATCTATATTCCAGCCATCAGGAAAGAGGAGGGACAATACTCCAGTCTCGGAGAATATTTCCTGGAAGTCATATTTACCATTTACAAGTTCATCCCATGGTCAAGAATGTGGTCACATGGCCTCACACAGCTCCAAAAGAGACTGGGAAATGCTGTCTTAATTCTAAGTGCTGTCTTTATTCTAAAATTTAGGGTTCTGTTTCTAAGATCAAAGGAAAGAATAGGTGCTGGGAGTCTGCCTCAGAGAGATTACTTCTGTCTGGGTAGTCAAGGAAGGCTTCCTGAATGAGATGAAATATGAGTTACTTCTTTAAGGATTTGGATTTAAGCAGATGGATGTGGAAGAAATAGATAGTCTAGAACCATGATTTCCAAACTCTGTGCTGAAGTACCCCAAGGCACTGCAGTGACTCACAGAGGCTGCTGGTTATTTTCAAATTTTGAGGGAAATCTAGTGATACTTGACATCTGTTGGTTACCGAATGAAATACTAGCTTGAGGTAGTTCACAGTTTCAACATTAGATTGTGCTATATTCCTTTTGATGTCATCCTATCTTCATAAAGCTGGGTTCTTGGTGGTTGCTGTGTAGAAAGTCTTACCAGGCAAAAATCCACGTGGAACAGGCAATGAGTGGTGGTGGTTTCTAGTCTGATTCTGAGGTTTGAGGTGTTGTGCAGTGCCCAACAGATGCACATGCCCCATTAGTGTAAGCAATTGTGGTTATTTAAGAATGACATGAAAATATTGGATTGGCCAAAAAGTTTGTTCTGGTTTTTCCTTAAGATGTTATGGAAAAACCAGAATGAACTTTTTGACCAACCCAATATTTAAAAATTTTAACTTATGTGTAGTATTTTTTCAAATGGCTACTAAGTTTTAGGATATAAGTACTTATAAAATTGTTGGACCAGGCTAATAAATAAATGGAACTGTTAGGCATTTCTTTTGGCCTAGGACCACTGAAAAAATTACCTAGACACTGATGGTGCTGTGAACCCAGAATGTCTGGGGATCTCTGATTTATGGCGTTAATATAGTTTCATGGTCTTAACATAGGTGGTGTTGAAAAAATTTTTCTGTAATAAAATTCATGACAATTTTCTTTCTGAGACACAACATTTTCTAACTGACTTCAAAGTTCATAATAAGAAATTTGAGCATGGAGTTGTACTAATAAATAGTTCCAGTAAAAACTGATGTTATTAATTTTTAGTATATTTTCCCCGAAAGGAAATATTTTTACTATTTTACCAAATACATTTTCTCCTCCAAGTATTTTTAGAAAATTCAAGAATAGACTCTGTAGGGCATGTGTCATTAAAAAAAAAAGGAGTTATTTACATAATTAAGTACTGAGAAATTTTTGTTTAGGTGATTGAATTCATTTATTTATTCACAGATATTAATCCATTCCTGATGGTGTTCTAGGTGCTGGCCATACACTGATGAGAAAAGGGTAATATTTGCACACATATAGAGAGATACAACTGAATTAGTATTACTTATGCTATGATTATGTTTTTACAGAAGCAGGAATAAATTTGTACTTTCTAGCTCTATAATCTTATGAGTGTTTGTTGGTTCTTATAGTTTATAATGCATGTTGCAGTCCTGTTTCAGTTTGAATATCCCTGAAACTCATGCTTTCCTTTCTTCTTCTAATGTAATATATTAAAAGTCTGGATAATTTTTTTAAGTTTGAAGATTAATTTTATCTTTGAACCTTTTGTGGAGTAACCATGTATTGGGTTAACAGCAATAATTAGGCAGTTTTATCTGTCAGTTTGCCACCTGTACAATTATATCAGGCTTCACTAAGGGCCCTAGTAAGAGATAACGTGATAAATTCTTAAGAGAATTTATAATTTGATTTGGTTATCATATTACATTTGTAGAATTTAAAATATCCATGCATGCAGGTATACAATGATACTCTCTATCAGGTGTTGGCAAACTTTTTCTGGAAAGGGCCAGATAGTAAATATTTTAGGCCTTGTGGGCCACATGGCTCTGTTGCAATTACTCAGTGCTGTTGCTGTAGCAGGAAAGCAGCTATAACAATATCTACATGAATGAACAGGGCTGTCTGCCAATAAAACTTTAGGGATAAAAACAGGCAGTGGCTGGGTTTGGTTCATGGGCTGTAGTTTGCTGACCCCCGCTCTCTATATTTAAAATGCAAAATTTATCATGCAGGCAGGTCCACCTGATTGATTGGAAAATAGTTCTTACGTAACCCAGCAATCAGAGTGAGAGCAATGTGTATAGTTCCCAGTCACTTACCCCACTCGGAATGCGGAGGGCTGTGGAGGGCTGCAAAGCTGTTGTCCCTAAGAAGATACTTGGTTCCTTCTGGGCTGAACATCTGCTTTGTCCTAACCTGTTGTTAGCAGCTCTTTTCATCTCTAATATCCCCAGTCAGATATTTCTGGTTCATTGGTTCTTTGGTGAGTCCTGGCCCCGGCCTTGGGAGGGAATCTTTCATCTGAGGGATCCATGGGCAGGTATCTCCTTGTTCACAAGCAGTTTCTGCCATTTGCAGCTGTGGAAGTATTCCCAAGAATGTACCAAGTGTTAATGAAGTAAAAAGCTGCAAGAAGGTAGGACAGGATGAAGACAAATGTACCTGAAATATTAGCTATGGTCTTCTTGACCTTTGAAATCCTCATAAAATGGACTTGAAACCCACTATACCCCTGTGGGTGTCCAAAGCCCTCCCCAAGTCTCTGCCAATCCTCTGGGTACATGGTTCTCATAATCAGCTCTGGTTCCAGGCTCTGAATCTCCTGAGTGAGTTCAGTTTGGGGATCATTTTTCATGTTTCCTTTTTCTGTAATTCCATGATACACAGCCTCTTTCTCACTCTGGCTATAGTGTGGAGAACAAATTAGGGAGTGCAAGAATAGTTGGAGGTAAACCAGACAGGGGGAGGCATTTGCAGGATTCCAGGTGAGATGTGATGGCCGTTGTTAGTCGGATGGAGAAACTATGAGGCTGGAGAGTTTTGCTTTGCAGAGGGTTGTATCTAGGTGTCCAAACAGTGCCTGACACACAATGGGTGCTCAGTTATCTCTTCCTGAGATAGGGAACCATGGGAGATTACTAGATGTGGGGATGGAGATTATTTATTTGGCCAGACGTGGGGTTTGAGGTACTTTTGCAGCATCCACTGGGGAGATGTCAAATGGCCAGTTGGATACAAAGGTCTGGAGTGCAGAGGAAAACTCTATGCTTGCTATTTAAAGATGTAAGTCAATTGATGCTATTTGTGTGGGTGGCATTGCCTGGAGAAAGCGGCTGGGAGAAAAAAGTTTATAGAAAGAGAAGGAGTGACCAGTGAGGGAGCAGAAAGAGGTCAAAGGAAGAAAGTGCTTGAAAAAGATGGGAGTGGCTAACTGAGAATTTGATCTGTCAAATGATACTGAGATGTCTTTACAAGGATGACTGAAAAATATCATTTCAGTAGAGCAACATGGAGGTCAATGATGACCGTGCCAAAGGCCCTTTTGGTGCAGTGACAGAAGTGGATGCCAAACTGTAGTGGTCACAAGAGTAGGCGGTAATTGAGGAAACTTGGACAATAAATATTCAGAACTGTGGGATCATTTTGGATGAGAAAGAAGGAGAGAGATAGGACTGTGCCTGAAGTGGGATATAGGCTTGAGACGGGATTAAAAAATAACCAGGAGAGACCTTAACATAGTAAAAAGCTGATGGCAGTGATATAGGACATAGAGGGAGGGGAAGAGATGGGGAGAGGGGACAAGAGAGGGGGAGGGGGGAAAGAGAGGTAAATCGAGATCGGATATATGATTCAGTGGAGAATTAAGATGGCAATTTCTGAGAAGAGAGGAGGAGATGAAGTCTGTAGCAAATGTGGAAGGATTAGTCTTGAATAGGAAGAGTCTTAAATAGCATCTCTACAGGAGAGAAGGGTCTATAAATGAGCAGGTGTGTGTGCTGAAATTTAGGTAGGTGAGGCAATTCCCGTTTGATGGTTTTTATTCTCTCTGTAGGGTGGGAATAGGGGTGGATCCTCTTCTGAAAGTGAGGGCAGAAGAGTGGGAAAAGATAGTTTGAGGAGAATAGAAAAGACTTTAAATTAGCAATCAAGTAGTCCTGTTGCGTGACTTTTTACAGCCACATTCAACTGTCAAAGTGTAGATAGAAGATTGTTGGATTCATCTCATGTTGGCTTTTACAAGATAGGTGAGAAGAAAATCCAGAGGGGTAAGGGGGTTCAGGGCATTAGCAAGAGTATCATTGAAAGAATGGTCCAAAGATTTTAAAGAAGATATATAGGGAAATGAAGAGAGAGTTGTTAGAGTGGGAGAAGATAGAGGGATCAATGGACAGTAGGTCCTGAAAGACTCAGAGAATGGCTGTCATGACGAATGGATAAAGAAGATGTGATACACACACACACACACACACACACAATGGACTATTACTCAGCCATAAAAAAGAATGAAATAATGCCATTTGCAGCAACATGGATGGACCTAGAGATTATCATGCTAAGTGAAGTAAGCCAGACAAAGACAAATAGCATATGATATTGCTCATATGTGGAATCTAAAAAAATGATACAAATGAACTTATTTACGAAACAGAAATAGACTCACAGACATAGAAAACAAACGTATGATTACTAAAAGGGAAGGGGGAGAGGGATAAATTAGGAGTTTGGGATTACACACTACTGTGTACACACTACTATATATAAAATAGATAACCAACAAGGAGCTACTGTATAGCACTGGGAACTCTACTCAATACTCTATAATAACCTATAATGCAAAAGAATCTGAAAAAGAATGTATATATATGTGTGTGTGTGTATAACTGAGTCACTGCTGTACATCTGAACCTAATACAACATTGTAAACCAACTATATATTTAAAAATGAGAGAGAGAATGGCTGTTGTGAAAAAAACTTGAATCACTAAGCCAGGAGGCAAGCATAATAAAGGACGTAAAAGAGACAGATGAGAAGGTCTCCCAATGGAACCAATGACTCAAGGAGGTGTCTCAGTCAGGGAGATTGTATCCATATATGTTACATAAGCCAACACGACACCTTTAAAAATAAATGTAGTTCTTAAGACACAAGAAATGTTTTCACCAACAGGATTAATAAAACATGAGAACTACATATTTGAAATATGTGCAGGTCAACAAGATGCATTGCTCCCTGCCTGCACCATGGAATGCTTGTGCCTGTGCTTAGCTTATGGTTTCAAGTATGTGGAGGGTAGATTCTGGAAGAGGGTACCTTCTGGAGAGAGGGTTGTTGAGTCCACTGAAATGAAGCTTAGGAATTGTCCTAGCAGTTTATCTCATCTGACATTATTCACCCAACAGTAAAGTCTGAGAGTTGCATTATATTCAGAGAAACCTCAAAGGGCCTCTGAATAATGCAGCATTTATAGCAATAGTCTTAAGTGGCCATGAGTGCAAGAGAAAAGTTACGCACTTGAGGAAAGTGCTGAGATTTCTTCTAAGTATTTCTTAGTTCTGAATTTCTTGTATTTCTTCCTCTTCTCCCCTTCATAAAAGGAATCGATTTCCTAGTTATTGGAGAAAGCGTTTGCACTAATCATGAATATGGTTTCTGGAGGTCAAATACTTGTTGATATACTTATATAAGATATTAAAATGAGCCTCTAGCACTTTCCCTACTGATTCTTCACTTATGAATGGTAAATGAGATGTATTTGGACACAGGATTCCACATAACACTGAGGCCATTGTGCATTTGCCACCCAAGAAGATTATCACTATAATGCTCCTGTGACCACCCACCTTAACCAAGAAAGCCTTTCCATTGTTGTGGAAGCCAAAGAAAGTTCATAACTCTTTACCTCTCTGGATGTATTTTACCACTCTTTTAAGCTGTAACAGGGCTTTTCAGGGATACTTTTCTCAGAATCATGGCTAGTTCAAGTGCTGGTTCTCTACAATGTCTTAACTGATCCTCCAGCAGGAAATCGTATTCCTATCTTTTGAATTCCTATAAATCTCATGGTGCTTATCATTTGCTACCTCGAAATGTAGTCATTTACGTACATATCTTATCTCTCCTACAAGACTGTGAGCTTTGGAGGGACAGTTGGTCTTAGATCGTTATTATATCCATCACTATGCTTATTATAATTAGTAGGTGTTCAATAACTACTTGTTGAGTAAATGAAGTAAATAAGTCAGTTCTACTACTGTTTCTGTTGAGCTGTAGTTCCACACTGGCTTTTTTAATTTTATTTAAAAAATTTTTTTTAGGGCTGTGTTTGATCTTGAAAGACCTCTTGGTTCCTAAACTATATCTGGGGCTCTGTTGGACGCCACACAGGTTCTGTGTGGTTTGTCCTGGGTCGCCATTAGACCTGTCGTTTGGTCTATGGCCCTTACTTCCTTATCTATGTGTGGCCTTAAATTTATTTATTTTATTTACTTTTGGCTGCATTGGGTCTTCGTTGCTGCACGCAGGCTTTCTCGAGTTGTGGCGAGCAGGGCCTACTCTTCATTGCGGCACACGGGCTTCAGTAGTTGTGACACTCGGGCTCAGTAGTTGTGGCTCACTGGCTTAGTTGCTCCATGGCACGTGGGATCTTCCCAGGCCAGGGCTCGAACCTGTGTCTCCTGCATTGGCAGGAGGATTCTTAACCACTGCCCCACCAGGGAAGACCCACACTGGCTGTTTACAGGTAAATGTTATATCCAAGCCTCAAAGGGTACCACCCACCCAATGCTGGTGTTATGATCAATGTACTATAGCAGATCTTATATTATATTGTGTCAATGTGTTAGATCACATTGGGTGAAATCTGAAACTGACCCTCATATACGGAAGGCAAGGAGAGACTGAAGAAAGAGGCAGATCACTCCAGATTGGTAGATGGCAGTTTTAATAAGCAGGGGAACTTACATGCAAGGTTTGTCTTGGACAGCTGCAAGACAAGAACTTTATCTTGTTGAACCATCTCCGTTGCATCTCATCATTCTCTTACAAATGGATGGGCTGCAGGGGCAGTGTGGACAATGGAGGGCATCCTATCAGTGGCCAACAGAACAGGCTTTTTCACTGTTCAACTTGCCACTAAATACATGGTCAGTAATATTCAATCTTGCTGAATTATTAATGGTTAAAAACTTATTTTATCTAGATTCATGCAGATTTGGGTTAGGACTAAGGCTCCTCACCCCCTCTTCTGTCCTTAGAATGTACGTTATGCCCACTGTTCCCACAGCCAAAGCCATTTTCAAGGACACAGCCTTGAGAGAGCAATGCGCTGTTGAGACCATCTGGATGGTACACATGACTGCATCCTGTTATGTCTTCTATATAAACTCTTAAGATTCTGGCAGGCATGGAGATCTAATGAAGTCTGGATAATGCGCTGTCCACAACTACTCACCAGTATTTTATCACTGTATTAAGCACTCTTTGCTTAGAGTTCTAGGTCAAGGTGAGTTCTTGCCATGGTAAGAACAGCCCTTTGGAATAATACCAAATTAGCAGATACATTAAAAAAAAATCAAGATGGAATATCATTATAAGTTCATATACTCCTGAAAAACATTTCAGAAATAGATGATTTGGTCTTCCCTGAATGTGATTTGTAGTTATTTGTTCATTCATTAGTGTGATTTGGTGACTAACCTCATTTCATGCCCTAAAATACACGGAGGAAAATCTCTTAGGAATGCTGCTTCTCTAAATGGATAGCTGTACTCTAAAATGTCATACCATGTACTGAGTTGCTTTGTAATATTAAAACCATGTTTCATTTTCCTCTCCTACTTTAGGTCTTGGGAGCTGATGATGATACCATGGGTGATGGTTGCTCTCAGAAGCTGGCGACTGTGAATATTCTTCGTTTCCTATTGCTGGTCCTGATTCCATGTATCTGTGCTCTCCTTGTCCTGCTGGTGATCCTGCTCTCCTTTGTTGGTAAGTGATGCCATTATTAAAGATAAATGAAGTTAAAATTAAAATTAACATGATTTATAAGAGCTGTTTCTACTGCTCTGGGTGGTGGTTTACCATTGGAGGATCTTTCCCAGCCGGGAGAAATCTGATTGTATTTGCATTTTCAAAAGACAAAAGACCTGGATACACTATAGGGGACTGGAGGCATAAAGAAATGAAGGCAGGGAGACAATTTGGCGACTGGCGATTGTCTAAGTAAAAGATGATAAGGGCTTAGATTAAAGCATTTGGTGCACTAAAATCAACGGAAATCAAGACAGATTGGATTTTGGCATGAGGGAGAAAGAGAAGTCAAGGTTGACTCTCCGATTTCTAGCTTGGGCAACCAGGTTGATTTTGGTGCCACCTGTTAACGTAGGAAATAAAGGCGGAGGAGAGGGATGCAGGTAGAGGGAGGGCAGGCTGGAAGTTCAGTTAGGACATGTTAAGTTGGAGATACTTGTGGAACAACTAAATACAGTGGAATCATAGTTTAAGTGCATTTATGGTGAGCAAATTCAGCAGTGCAAGCTGGGCCAAGAAATGGAGGACTGTAAGAGTCCAACACCTTACCTTCCTAAGGGAATTGCCAGGGAAATTGTGAGTCTGTGTGATTTCTGGCTTCTGTGCTGACTTTAGAATTTAACTCCCATCCCACTGTTACTAGTCTGAAGCTGGAACTATCCAGAAGGGAAGCTGAGAAGGGAGCCTGAGTGCAGTTATGAATGTGGGAGTCTCAGTGGAAGCAGCGGGAGTAGATGAACTGTGAGGAGAAAGGGCACTGATTAAAAGCTGGGGGCATAGCCCTGGAGGACGCTGGTGTTTAGGGGAGACAAGGAAAGAAGAAGCATCAAGAGATACAGGAAGTGTTGTTGGAGAAGAAGGAAAGGAGCCGGGAAATGCTGGGTTTCACAGAAGCCAAAGGCAGAGAGATGGTGAGAGGTCACAGGATGACAAGTAAGAAGAGGACAGAAAATGCCTCGGCCCAGGAAGTCTGCAGGTTTTCTACTGGGGTTTTAATCGCCCTGCCCCACGTGGTGCCAGCTCTGGCCTGCTCTCGGGCTAAAGGCAGGACAAAACCCTGAAACTCACCTCTGCCCCGTCTTCTTCCAGGACTCCCCTCCCCTCCAGACTTGGCCTGCTTTTGTTTCCTTTCCAGTACCATCGGATCGTTGCTTTTTTGTGTTTTGTCCGGAGTTTATAGTTGTTATGTCTGGGAGGGTCTGTCTGGTAGAAGCTTCCTCAGTTATACCCCTGTCATTTTTTTTTTTTCTTTTTTTTTTTTTTTTCGGTATGCGGGCCTCTCACTGTTGTGGCCTCTCCCGTTGTGGAGCACAGGCTCAGTGGCCATGGCTCACGGGCCCAGCTGCTCCGCGGCATGTGGGATCTTCCTGGACCGGGGCACGAACCTGTGTCCCCTGCATCGGCAGGCGGACTCTCAACCACTGCGCCACCAGGGAAGCCCATACCCCTGTCATTTTTAACAGTCTTATTCTCAGAACACTGTGTGGAATGGCTCACACACTGTGAAGAATATTTCCTTTCAATCTCAGGGTGGAATGCTAATATAAGTTTGAAACCCATTTTTAAGTGCTTCAGAGCTTAGAGGCCTCTGAGCAGAGGCAGGGTGCTATTAAAACAGTGCTTTAATTGGGTTTGTTTGTTTATATATTAAATGTAAACATTTTAATCACTTTATTGAAATTTAATTTACACACTATACAATTCACCCATTTAAAATGTGTAATTCAATAATTTTTAATATATTCACAGGTAAGTTCAACCATCACCACAGTCAATTTTGGAACATTTTCATTACCTCAAGAAGAAACTCTATTCCCTTCTAGCTATCTGTCACCCTCCCATCTTTCTGTCTCCCCTGTGCCCCAGGCCTAAGCAACCACTAATGTACTTTGTGTCTCTATAGATTCCCCTATTCTGGACATTTCATATGACCATATGTGGTTTTTGTGACTGGCTTCTTTCACTCCACATAATATTTTCAAGGTTCATCCATGTTTTAGTATCTGTCAGTACTTCATTCCTTATGGTGAAATAATACTCCATTTATGGATTTACCACATTAAAAAAATCCATTTATCAGTTGATGGACATTTTAGTTGTTTCCATCTTTTGGCTATTATGAATAATGTTGCTCTGAACCTTCATGTTCAAGTTTTTGTGCGGACATATGTTTTCATTTATCTTGGGCTTATACCTAGGGGTAGATTTTCTTTTATCACTTATATGAGATTAGGAAGTGAACCAATTTGTAACCATTTCTTAGTGCTATTTTGGTTCATATGTAGGTAACCTTTAGAAAGTGGGTGTTTTCCAAACACTGTCTTCAAAAGCATTCTTTTCATAGGTTCTGCAGCAGATGATTTGATATAGATATATTAAGTAATATCTGCCCAAATAAACATTTCCTGTTTTATAACTGAGATGTTTGTTGTTTTGATGAGCAATAAAATCACTTTATACCTTTGTTTAAAAAACCTCGTTAGATTCTGCTTGCTTTTAAGAATGTTCTGTTTGGTTTGTGTTTATAATCCGTGCTCTTTCAAAGTTTTGTAGTTATTTCTGGGTCTGTAAGGGTTGCTAAGGGATGCTGGAATGCCACTTGCGTACAAATAACAGGAGCTCTAGCTTCAAAAGGCAAAGAGATAATAGTGAGAGGTTTATTGATTAGGAAAAGATAATAAAACCTTATGCTAATAAATGCAGATGCACTACGCGTTTCTAATTTTGTCTCTTTGGGCTTCTGGCATGTGTAAAGTCAAGATGGCAGAGATTTCTGAAGATAAGAGAGTTGGACTTTCTGAATAATTATTTCAGCAGCAGGCTGTAGAAAAGAGCAATAGCAAATCGTTTCTCTCCTCAACCCCTTAAACTGAAGCTGGAGCTACAAAGGTTGCGTTTAGTTTAATTTAGTTTAGTTTGGACTCTAAAATGAAGATTCAGGTTTTTGAAGGAAATTGAAAGGAAAAATGAAGAGTAAGAAAGGTACAATATTATACCTGGGTTTTTATTTCTTCAGTTATAGTCTAATACTGAAGGGCCATGTGACCTAGAAGAAAGAATTTATAACTCAACGCTAGGCGGTCTGGGTTTAGCATCTTACTCTTCCATTTACTAGATGTGTGACGTTTGGTTACATGCTTTACCTTCTCTGTGAGATGCGGAATATAATTCTTATTCATTTCACAGAATTGTTATGGAAGTAAAATGAAATAATATCTGGGAAAGTGTTTTTATTTATTTTTAATTTTTTTTAGTTTAAAAAAAATTTTATTTTATATTGCAGTATAGTTGGTTAATAATGTGTTAGTTTCAGGTGTATAGCAAAGTAATTCAGTTATACATTCTATTCTTTTTCAAATTCTTTTTCCATTTAAGTTAATATGAGTATTGAGCAGAATTCCCTGTGCTATACAGTAGAACCTTGTTGGTTATCTTGGTTTTTTTTGTTTTTTTTTTTTGGCTATGCTGCGTGGCACGTGGGATCTTAGTTTCCCGACCAGGGATCGAACCTGCACTCTCTGCAGTGGAAACGCGAAGTCTTATCCACTGGACCACCAGGGAAGTCCTGTTGGTTATCCATTTTAACTATAGCAGTGTGTCCCAAACTCCCAATCTATCCCTTCCCCCCAGTAACCATAAGTTTGTTCTCTAAGTCTGTGAGTCTGTTTCTGCTTTGTAAATAAGTTTGTTTGTATCATTTTTTTTAGATTCTGCATATAACGACATCATATTGTGAAAGTGTTTTAATAGGTGACAACATTCATTATGAGAGTAAAAAATTGGTTTTTACTTTTGAATATTATTACTAATATTAGATAACTTGTTAATAAATAGTTCTCTTACACTCAAAAATTAACCAAAAGTGTCCTTATCTCATTTTAACTCTATCTGTAAGAATTAAAATCTGTGTACTATGACCCATCATCATAGTAATCCCATAATTTATAACCCCATAACCCTACAACCAAGCCATTGCCATAGTATAGTTCAATTGCTAATAAAGTAGCTAGGAAGAAGTAAAGTTGACCTACTGTTGGATTTGCAGTGTGATGCCAAACCAAAGGTTAGGCTCAGGCCTGAGAGCCACTTTCAGAGACTCATTCCTCTCTTATAAGAGCTAAACTAGCAGTTTAGTTCTTCCATCACATGTTGTGCTTCCATCATAGGACTACAAGAGTCAGCTAGTACTACGGAATACTTGGTCAGAGCTTGGACTGATACCTGCCTTAAATTATTTATAAATAATATAGAAACATTATATATGCAACACTTAAAGTAAAATTATGTTGACATGTTGAGCAACATTGAACAGACATAAAATTGTAGATATAATTTGATACTGTTTATTCCTTTATTGAATGCCTGTTAAATTCGAGGCAGTATCCTATGGGACTTGGGCACAGCCCTGAATCATCTTATCCTCATGCGCTTCCTAGTTCAGTGAAGGAGAGACACATAAAAATGACCACACAATTGATTAGTTACCACAGAGGTAACTCGTATGCAGGAAGAGAGTTTCTTTGAGACAAGGTCTGACAGGGTCTGAACGTGGTCTGAGAAGCCTTCCCTGAGGGGGTGGCACTATAACCATGATCTTCACCATGAGGATTTTGGAGGGGGGGAGTGGCGTGATTGATCTGGTTGGGGCTGTTAAAAGGTGTTTTTGACACCTGTCTGGAGAAGGGTGAAGTGGGTAGAGAATGTGGCAGGAGAAAAAATAGAAAGTTATTTCAAGCATCTTATAAATGTGGTGCTTTGGAGTATGGTCTGCACTGATTTTTTTTTTTTTTTTTTTTAAGCAGAGGTCTTTTTCGAAGCCCATATGATTTAAATTTGTTTATTTATTTATTTTTGGCTGTATTGGGTCTTCGTTTCTGTGCGAGGGCTTTCTCTAGTTGCAGTGAGCAGGGGCCAGTCTTCATCGCGGTGTGCGGGCCTCTCACTATCGCGGCCTCTCTTGTTGCGGAGCACAGGCTCCAGACGTCTGCACTGATTTTTGCAAACTATTATTCATCTCAATTTGATTTCATCAAAGGTATGGTCCCCCCACATCTCGTTAGAATGTTCTTAACTTTTTTTTCCCCAGCTGTTGAAGACTTGGTTTCAAAGGCTTGTCCACTCATCCACATCTAAAATAAATTTTGTTTTAGCCATAAGCTTAAGAATGGCCTAAGGTTACCATCCTAGTTTTCTTAATTCTATGTAAAGTCTATGTGGGACCTATTAATTTTTTATTTTTGTCATGCATTGAAGAAGAAAGAAATTATAGTGGTGGGGAGTATAGGAAATATGGTAAAATAGTTTGTTTTTCTTGAACTCAAGAGAAATATTCCTCTATAAAAGTGACTTTCCTCTTCAAAAATGCTAGATGAGCTGGAGATCATTGAACTTAAATATAGTTTTTCTCTTACCAAATTTCTTAGCAGCTTGTGGCTTTTACAAGAATTTGGAATGATAAGAATCTTAACTTCCTAACTTATAGTGTTGTGTTTTGAATATCATTTTAAAATGGAAAACCTCCCAGATCCTGATTTCTTTACACCAAAACCTTAAGATTTTCCATGCTCTTTTATGACCTGACTCCACGTTCCTTATTTAATTCTCCAAATTCCTTTTATAATGCTGGTCTTCTGAGCAGATGCAAAAACATAGAGTTCTCAAACCTGAAAATATTTTTTTGTTAATTCCTTAGGCCTGAGGTTATGCATTATGTCTAAAGTTTTGGAAAGGGCAGTCTAAAGCCTTGTATTCAAAGTGTCGTCCGTGGATGCAGCATCAGCATCACTTGGGAATTTGTGTGAAATGCAGAATCTGGAATCTTGGGCCCCACTCCAGACCTGCCAAAATTGCCTTCTAATGAGATCCCCAGGTGATTTCTATGCTTCATCCAGTCCTTAACCCACTGCAATCTGACCTTTTCCTCTTCCTCTTCTTTTCCTACTACTAAATCTGTTCTGAGGCCCCCAATGTCCTTTTTTTGAATGTGCAGAATTTGGAACTGATGTGTGTTTGAACAAGAGTTTGAAATGGAGAGCCTGTGCTTTCTCTCTGTGTTTGTTTACATCTGTTCACAATGAGAGTGCTCATTTTTGGTGCCAACAATGCTTTCTTGCATTCAGATGTGACGCCCAGATATGATCTTGCTCAGTCTTGACTACTCCCTTCTTCTCGAAATGCTCTTCTGCTTTGCCTGGATATTATCATATCTCATTTTCCTTCTATTTCTGGCGGCTCTTTCTCTGTCTCCTTAAGCTCATCTTGCTCTACCTATCCAGTAAATTTTGGGGCGTCTGTCCTAAGCTCTCTTCTCACTTTGCACCCATACGTCTCTAGACAATATCATCTTCTCCCATGACTTCCTTCATCATTCATGCATTCAACAAGTATTTATTGAGACCTTCACTGGTGCCAAGCATTCTGCTGGATGCTTGAGATGCAGGCATGCATAATATACCTTCCTACCTTCGAGAAGGCAGACAAGAAAACAGACAATTTCACTTGAGTGTGTATGTGGTATATGCAGAGTGTGTTCTGGGAACACAAAGAAGATGCACATTTGTGGGGAAGTCTGGCAAGGCCTTCTGGAGGAAGTGTTTAGATTGCCCCGGATTTAGACATTTTTCCCCTTGAATGTTTCATAGCATTTTATACTCAATGTATTTATAATAATTATAGTAACAAAAGGAAGCTTCTACAACTTTTATTTTTCATTCTCTATTATCTATTGTATCAGTCAGGGCAGGCTATGCTATGCTGTGTAACACAAATAATTCTAGTATATTAGTGGCTTAACAACAACGAAGGTCAGTTTCTCACTTGCAACACGTGCTCTGCAAGATGGCAGGGGGGCTATGCTCATTCAGGTCATTAAAGGACTAAATTGATGGACCAGCCATCATCTTGAACCTTTGTGGTTATTGTGCCAGAAAGAAAGAAAGAGAGCCCTGGAGTAACTTCTATACTTTTTTTTATACTTTTAAAAAAGTATATAATGCAGCATCACTAATTATAATCACAATGCCGTACATTAGATCCCCAGAACTTACTCATCTTATAAGTGGAAGTTCGTACCCTTTGACCGATATCAAGAGACAGAATGAGGCCAAAGAATGTAACCCCAGCATGTGCCCTAGTAGAATGGGAGAGAATTGAAAGTATTTGATGAATAACACTAACGCAACCACCCCATCTTGGTAAATATCTTCATTTACCCAGTAATTCAAACCGGAAACCTTGAAGGGACCTCTGACTCTTTCCATTATGTTCTTACAATTTTGCCTCTGAAAGCTCTCTCCCAAATGTTCCCTTTGTCCTCACTGCTTTTGCCTTGACTCAGTCCTTCTTTTCTCACTTGGACTCTTGCAATAGCCTTCTAACTGTCTGCTAGACTTAGCCCCTTTCAAGCATCACCCTGTTGCCAGAGTGATAATTATAACGTTCTACCCCATTTAAGACTCTGCAAAATTTCTCTATCACAACAAGATCAATTCCAAACCTATGACAGGAATACCCTTCCCAGTCTGGCTTCTACTTCCTTTCAAGCCTTTTCTCTTTCCAGTCCCCTGTGTGCCAGCCATGTTTAATTACCTGCTAGTCAGCTTTTGCATATTTTCCCCTTTGCTCTATCTAGAAAGTTCTCCATTCCCTATTACTACAACTCCCTCTTCCCCACAAATGCTTGGCTCAAACCTAGAAAATCCCTAATCATCTTTTAAGATTCACATGGAGGATCTTCTTCCCTAAGAAACCTTTCCTGACTTTCTCAAACGGAAAGACAACTTCTTCTCTAATTGTTGTCACCGGATTGTCCTATGCATATCATTCTCAAAGCATTTGTATCATGGTCTGTAGTTTTAGGCTACATGCCTGTCTCCCCCAACTAATCTATAAACATCTCAATGATAAGAAACTCTTAGCAAATTTTGTAACTTACTTTCAGCAGAGAGTAAATACATAGTTCCTGGCACATAGAAAATGAAAAGTAAATGTGTTACCACATGGCTAGAGATATAAAGATAAGGAACTAATTTCAAACTCATATCATAGGAAAATAAATTTTTTTAACATGCAGATGATGGTTGATTTTTTTTAACTTGTATACCTTGTCCAAAATGAGAAGGGTGTGTGGGTGTGTGTGTATGGGTATGTGTCATGTCCCAACTCAATTCTTGGGTAAAGTTAAGTAACTCTTGTAAGCTTTGGTTTCCTTTCCTCTTAAACTTCATAAAGAAGAGTTAATTATAGCATCTGTTTCATGGGATTGTTGGAAGGCTAACTCAATAAATGCCCATAGTGAGGATACTTAGTAAGGTGCCTGTGTTAGTTTCCTATTGCTGCTGTAACAACTTGGTAGCTTAAAATAACACAAATATAGTACCTTAGAGTTATGGAGGTCAGAAGTCCAAAACTGGTCTCACTGGGCTAAAATTAAGGTGTCGGTAGTACTGTATTCTTTCTGGAGGCTCTAGGGGCCAATCTGTTTTCTGCCATTTCCAGCTTCTAGAGGCTTCCTGCATTCCTTGGCTTGTGGCCCCTTGCCATCTTCAAAATGAGCAATGGCCCATTGAGTCTTTCTCACACTGCATAGCTCTGACACACACTCTCTCCCATCCCTCTTCTGCTTACAAGGATTCCATGACTACCGTGGGCTCACCTGAATAATCCAGGATAATTTTCCCATCTCAGATTCCCTGACTTACATCTGCAACATCCCTTTTGTCATGTAAGGTATGTAAAGTAACCTATTCACAGGTTCTGGGACTCGGGATGTGGACATCTCTTGGGGGAGCATTATTTTGTCTGCCACAGTGCTCAATCCACTCATTGTAAATGATCAGTAATACTTGACTATCATTGTTGGAAATGCAGACTGTTTCTTAAACATTGTTAAATAGAGCTGTGTTATAGCTGAAACACTTTTGAGCCATACAGCCTTGATGTAATGTGGCCTTCTATTAATAACTTAGCATGAAAGAGTCATAGTTATTTTACTCCAAAAGTGGGTTAAGTGATTCACTTTTGAAAATTACCTTAGCCATTTTATTATGCTGGGATGCACTTAGAGTAAAAGGAAATTGGCATTTATTTAAAAGTACCTTAGGACTTCCCTGGTGGCGCAGTGGTTAAGAATCCGCCTGCCAATGCAGAGGATATGGGTTCGAGCCCTGATCCGGGAAGATCCCGCATGCTGCGGAACAGATAAGCCTGTGTACCACAACTACTGAGCCTGCGCTCTAGAGCCCGTGTGCCGCAGCTATTGAAGGCCGCGCCCCTAGAGCCCGTGCTCTGCAACACAAGAAGCCCCTGCAGTGAGAAGCCCACGCGTTGAAACAAAGAGTAGCCCCCCCTCACCGCAACTAGAGAAAGCCCATACGCAGCAATGAAGACCCAGTGCAGCCAAAAATAAAAATATAAAAGTACCTTAGTAGCCCTAAGGAAGACAATTTTACTTTCATTACTATTACTGTGTAGTAATGACTAACAGTTATTGAGAACTTACTGTATGCCAGGAACTGTTCCAAGTGTTTATGTATGTATTGACTAATTTGATCCTAATGGCCAGCCCAATAAGGGGAGGTACTTTGATTTTCCTTATTTTATGGCAGTTGAGAGTTTGTCCAAAGTTTCAGGGCTAGTAAGTAGTGATGGGATTTAAACCCAGGTGGTCAGGCTGTAGAATCTGTACTTTTAACCACAGCACTTAAAATAGAAATGTGGAAAAGGATGGGGCAACACTGAAAGAATGAACACTCTACTTTGGGCTGATAACTCTCAGCATTTTTGTAGCTCATCGTGATGTAGCTTGACAGTATTTAGTCTTACTGAATTCTATTTTCTGTGCTTTTAAAAAATGCGTAATAGAGGACCAACTGTGAGTTGAGAGTTGGTTAGTTTCCAGAGATGCTTGAAAACAAATGGTCTAGTCAGTTTAGGCTTTTAAAGACAGGTCCATTAGGCTTGTTGTCTTTGTCTTTCTCTCGAAAATATAGTTCAGGGACATTAGCTGCACCAACTACCGTATATCATGTGTTATCTTTCTATTCTGCCAACTTGCTTTGATATGGAGAGTTTAAGAGCAAGGAAACTGCTTTTTTTTTTTTTTTAAGGAAGTTGTTTTCCAAGGCAGTGTTTCCTGAAAAAGTTGGTGTTTAAAGAATATTTTAGAGTAAACAGATATTATTAGCACTTTCACCACTATGGTTAGGTGAAAAAGTTAAAGGAAAGATTATTAATAAGGCTAGTCATTACAAACAAAATGTTAAGAACAACTGTTGAAATATTTCATACGATAAGGAACTCCCTTTAAGTGAATTACACAGGGATATAACTGAGGAGTTGGCATTTGCTCAAAGTGTGTTGACAGGGCTGGATGCTGACTTATAGGGTCAGTGTGATAAGTAAATTGACTTTATGGGTCTTATACATTCATTATAGCCATGTTAGTGGAAATAACGCGTTATGTGCAAAATCTCTATGCCAAAATTAGCAAAGAAGAGAGCAAATAATAAGTGAAAAATAAAATTATATCTAATTAGTAAATTTTTCTGTATGAATAAAATACACATTATATAGCGAACAAATCTATCGCATACATTTATTTTGATCTAGGATGAATTCTAAATCATTTTGAAAATCATAAACAATTAAATGAAGTCTTTCATTTCACCTACTGCATTTAATATTTATTCATAATCACACAGTTTGGGGAGTGTGTTACCTGCACCACATGGTCATGATTTAGCTTTTACACTCCACCGTTTTACTTAGAATCCTGTTGACCTTAGTTAGCTAGAAAACAGCTGCTTTTCTATTTTGATTTGTAGTTAACGTTTTCCAAGTGTCAAGCACATGTAGAGAAATTTTTTCTGTAGACTGATATTAAACATTTTATTTATATATATATATTTTTTAATGGTCCATGGGCTGTTCGGAAAAGTGAGAGCCAAGTAGAGCATTCACTGTAAATGCTTTTAGGAAAAAAAAATCTCCCTTGGGTATTTCTATAATGGATCAATATCACATTCATTTATTTTAGTGGCATACTCAACCAGAGTGCTATATTCTGGAAACACTCTGTTGTCTATTTTGACTGAGTTAAAAATACATGATCTCTTTCAAAGTTTTCAGATTTTCTGCCTAAAGCTAAAGCTAGGGGATTCCCAATAATCGTAGGTTGGACTCTTTATTTTGTCCATGAATAAATACCTTGAGAAAGTGACCAGTTGATAATCTTAGTTTAATGCCTATTTCTTATAATCAAATTTATAGCTTCTGGTCGAAGATGAAGATAATATAGTTTCTTCTTTTAGTTTTGCTGGAATTGGAGTTTTACTTTTTTGGGGAGGGGTTTCTACGAGTCTTGGGAAATATTTGAGCCCTATTATTTTTATTATCTGTTGTGTGTAGTTCACTGAAATTTAGTGCCAAATGTGGAGAAACAGAAGGCCACAGGTAAGCTGGCACTGTTGTCCTTTGTGGCAGGTAGAAAGATAGGGAGAGCTTGTGTCCTGGGTACTGAGGAGCCTAAAATGATGTGTGAAATTGAGACACTGAGAAAGCAGGAAGGAAACACTGTAAGATTTGCCACATTTTATTTGTGGTGAGTCCCAGGTGAGGTAGAATTGCCCTAAATTCTTTGGGCACTAGGAAACCTGGATGGGAGACTCAATTTCTAAACCTTTAGCTCTTGAGAAGCAATAGCCACCTCACAGGGTTATGTGATCTACGACAGAAGAGAAACTACTGGTTGTCTCGAGAAGTGGGTGTTCTTGCTGGCCATCATTTTCTCTTTGCGTTTGTCTGGGGAAGCAGCTCTAGAGTTTCCCTAATACATTTTTTAAAATAAATATTTCTAGACAATTCTCTGGCAGTCCAGTGGTTAGGACTGTGCACCCTTACTGCAGGGGGCACGGGTTTGATCCCTGGTTGGGGAACTAAGATCCTGCAAGCCATGCAGTGCAGCCAAAAATAATAAATAAAAATAAAATAAGGGGCTTCCCTGGTGGTGCAGTGGTTGAGAATCCGCCTGCCAATGCAGGGGACACGGGTTCGAGCCCTGGTCCGGAAAGATCCCACATGCCACGGAGCAGCTGGGCCCGTGAGCCACAAGTACTGAGCCTGTGCTCTAGAGCCCGCAAGCCACAACTACTGAGCCTGCGCGTCTGGAGCCTGTGCTCCGCAACAAGAGAGGCCACGATAGTGAGAGGCCCACGCACCGCGATGAAGAGTGGCCCCCGCTTGCCGCAATTAGAGAAAGCCCTCGCACAGAAACGAAGACCCAACGCAGCCAAAAATAAATAAATAAATAAATATTTTTAAAAAAGTAAAATTAAATTAAAATAAAATAAAGTAAAATAAATACTTCTAGTAATGTTTTAAAATATCTTTTTTTGGTCTTTCAGGAACATTAAAAAAAGCCTATTTTAAATCAAACGGGAGTGAACCTTTGGTCACTGATGGTGAAGCCCATGTGTATGATGTTATTCTTCCAAGTACAACTCATAACGAGAGCACCGGGACATCTACTGCCAATCCCACCCAACACATTCCAGCCTGGACTATGGATGCTTCTCTCCCAGGGGACCAAAATCAGAGGAGCACAAGTAAGTCTGAAGGTGGTAAATAGCTGTGCCCTTTAATGTCTGTGGAACCCACAGGTAGATTTTTAAGTGTGGCAACTGATGCTCTTAATCACAATCACTTACTGGTCACACAGGAAAAGCTCTGCTTCCTTATCTAGCAAGCATAGCCAAGTGCCTTGTTCCTAAACATGAAATGCCCTCAGCTCAGCCATCCAGATAGGGACTGGAGTAAGAAATAAAAAGGTACCAATGCCATTCAGTGTTTCTGAGACATAAAAATTTGTGCTGCTTGCCCCAGTATGACAGTGTTGATTTTACGGTGGTTCCGTTTTTTAAGTTTTAAGATACTTATTTTGAGATGGTTAAATTAATAAGTAAACTAAGTTACTTATTTTGTTATTGGTGCCTTGTGGCAGGTATCCTAATTCCATGGTTTTTCGAGGTAATTTCACTCTAAGCATCTTTGCCTTAGACATCTTTGCTGTAAGCATTTCTGCCTCATAATTAATTGGTTGTAAGGCAGTTTTACCGTGAAAGATAAAAAATGAAAAATGAAAGAGGGACATTTAAAAAGACATAATGGGGCTTCCCTGGTGGCGCAGTGGTTAAGAGTCTGCCTGCCGATGCAGGGGACATGGGTTCGTGCCCCGGTCTGGGAAGATCCCACATGCCGCGGAACGGCTGGGCCCGTGAGCCATGGCCACCGAGCCTGCGCGTCCAGAGCCTGTGCTCCACAACGGGAGAGTCCGCAACAGTGAGAGGCCCACATACCCCCCCCCCCCAAAAAAAAAGACATTGCTAAATACAAAATTTTAAGATATGTTTAAAATGTGTGTAGATTCATGGTGACACTGCACAAATAACTGATTTTATTTTGTGAGTTGTACCTTTGTCTTCCAAGTCTTCTGTTTATAGTATTTTTTTATACACTTTTTTTTGGCTTGTTGATTTGTCTCCTCGTTCAGCATTGCGCTTTTTCTTTTTTGCTAAAATTTGTTCCTTTGTTAAGAGAGGTATTAGTTTCCAAATACTAGGATGCATATTTGTAACTGAGTTCTGTATTGCGCTGTGAAAGCCTTCTCCACTGGTGTTTGTTCCTCGCATACTGCCGCATGTCCGTTGATAGACTTTCCAAACTTCTATGGGAAATGTAGGTTCAACTCTGTGCCTCTGAGGCCCTCAGCCTCTTTCTCCTCCAGTGCAGTGTTTCAAGATAAGAAACCAACACAAAGCAGATAGTCTTCTGTCATCTCAATAAAGCCATCAATAATGTCTCTAACTGGAAAAAATGATAACACATTTCAACCCGTTGAAACCAAACTGTCAACCACGTAGTTTACCTTTCATTGCAAAATTGCCTTACAGTCAATTAGTTATGTGGTGAAAATGTTTGCAGTGAGATGCTTACAGTGAGAAGTGAGAAGACCAGGCATGCAGTTCTATAATCGAATGCCAAGGGATTTGACAGGAGCTATATCCCTTCATTTGCTTTCGAGGTGTCTATGTGTTCTTTCTCATTTCCTGGTTTTATTGGCTATGCAATTTATTTTACTTGTTGGTGACTGACAGATAATCGCACCTTGAGGAAAATGGCATGGCCAAAACTTCTATTTGAGGACAAATGGAGGTATTTGTCAGTTATTCCAGAAAAAGAGCTTGCAGAGAGAGAGAGAAGACAGAAAGTGTGGAGATGGGTCCAATTAGATGGCAACAGATGATATGCTCCAGAATGTGACTCGGTCCCTCAATACACCTCCAATTTTTTTAGTAAAGTTACTAACCTTTCAGAATGCTAGTGGGAGTGGATTAGTGTGGAAAGTTACCTAGTCAGTGCTGATAAATCATAATCAGAGCACAGTCACTGTTAAGAGCTTTCTCTGCAGTTGTCTTGAGTCTTACTTTCTACTTCCTAAAACAAGGTTATGTGACTGAAAATTACACAAAACCCATTCATCCCTGATCACTTTCTTGTTTGTTGCTCCCTCCTTCCTGAAAACCTCCAAAGGGAAATCACATTTTAGGTCTAGGACAGAATATTTATTTTCATTCTGAGCCAGGAAGGGAAGGATTAAGCTGACTCTTAAGCTATCATAGTATGTTTGCCAGTATCTGAAGAAATGCAGGATTATTCTCTCTCTCTAGCCCCAAAGAGTCAGAATGTTTGGCTTCCGTTGTTTCATGGAGCACCAATAGATATTAACTGTTTCTTATGCTTAAGAGTTCACCAGTGATTTATACAGATTCATATTCATTACCTGACGGTAATACTACAAACCCAAATTATGCTAAGTAAAATTTGTTTCCCTCATGAGTTTAATTTTGAAGTTTTTAATATTTCGGTCATGTCTTAAGCACTTCATTCTTCTTTTTTTTTTAACATCTTTATTGGAGTATAATTGCTTTACATTGGGGTGTTAGTTTCTGCTTTATTACAAGCACTTCATTATTCTTAGGGCAGTGTTTTTCAACAAAAGGGCAGAAGTAATTTAAGCAAAAACTCAGTCCAGTTAATGTGGTTGCAATTACAGCAATTGTTATTTTCTTTTACAAGGTGGATTTGTCTCTATTTTGAAAGTTCTGTCATTTGTTAAGATTCAAATAGAGGTGACAAACACATACCCTGAAGAGTAAAGAAACATATGGTCCTTGTTGCTCAGTTTGGAAGTTTGATGGGAGTCTGTTTGACTCATTTTCTCTTCCTATGGGTGGAACATTGCCTGAGAATATGAACGTAATTTGACATGTAAAGGAAACCCAGATGACATTAGAATGATTAAATGTAGAAAGGTCAAAACCTTTGAAAATGTGTCATTCTGTCTTGTAATGTACTTGACAGCTAGCCTTGAGCTTTACTGTCTCGCCACATAGACCCTCAATAGACTGTCTGTAATAACTAAAATTATTTATTGTAAGGAATTTGATAGTTTTTCATACATTTCAGTAATACTGCTAGTCTGTGAGTAGAGAGCTTTTGATAGTTTTCAGGGCAAGTTTGAATATTTTCTTTGTGGTCCTTATTATTATTTTTTTAAATTTTATTGAAGTATAGTTGATTTACAATGTAGTGTTAATTTCTTCTGTACAGCAAAGTGATTCAGTTATACATATATATATATATTCTTTTTCATATTCTTTTCCATTATGGTTTATCACAGGATATTCAATATAGTTCCCTGTGCTACACAGTAAGACCTTGTTGTTTATCTCTCTGTGGCCCTTATAATTAGCTGACAAGGTATGCAGGACAGGTATACACACCATTTTTCAAGGTATGAAATTGAGACTTAGGGAAATTAAGTTGATGTATCCAGTGTCACTTATTTACTAATTGGTAGCCATGGAATTGGGATTCAGGTCTTGGGACTCCTAGACCAGCGTTCTTTCAAGTATTTCATGCTTCCTTATTTAATTTCATTGCTTTTTTTTTTTTTTTTTTTTTTTTTTTTGCGGTAGGCGGGCCTCTCACTGTTGTGGCCTCTCCCCCTGCGGAGCACAGGCTCCGGACGCGCAGACTCAGTGGCCATGGCTCACGGGCCCAGCCGCTCCGCAGCATGTGGGATCCTCCCAGACCGGGGCACGAACCCGTGTCTCCTGCATTGGCAGGCGGACTCTCAACCACTGTGCCACCAGGGAAGCCCTTCATTGCTTTTTTTTCAGTAGCAGCAGCATTTCTGAGCAAATTTTAAGCTCCAGGAGAGTAATGTATTTTGTTTACTGCTTTATAGACAGTGTTCAACAAAATATTTGTTGAATGAATAAATAAATGAACTACAGTCATTTCAAAAATTTAATATCTGACCTCTTTTTATTGGTGATGCCAAATCACGCTTCTCACTTGATATTTATTTAACCAATTTTACTTAAAGTATAATTTAATGCCTTGTTTCTCTACTAACACCTAGCAGAGAATTTACTTTTATTCCTTTTTTAAAAAAATTATAATTCTCTAATTAAAGTGTCATTCTAAATTTCTGGCATATGTAAAAGCTTTTTGAGTCCACTCTAGTCCAAAAATACAGTGGCGAGACATTCTGTCCTTCTCAATATCCTGGGGAGAAAACCAAGGGGAGAACTCCTGGAAAAAAGTACCAGGAAATAGCCTTTCCTTAAGACATTTCCTTTTGGGGGTCATCAATATCATGCCAAAGCATAGAATACTGCAGTTTGTAAAGTTTTAGCCAGATGCCTCCTAGGTTACACTGTGTGGCAGAGCTTTGTAAATGTGAAATAGGCTTTATGTGACATCTGTTACATCTGGAGTTTCATTAGTTACATTTTTTGTTGTTGTTTTTTTTTTGCGGTATGCGGGCCTCACTGTTGTGGCCTCTCCCGTTGTGGAGCACAGGCTCCGGACACGCAGGCTCAGTGGCCATGGCTCACGGTCCCAGCCGCTCTGCGGCATGTGGGATCTTCCTGGACCGGGGCACGAACCCATGTCCCCTGCATCGGCAGGCAGACTCTCACCCACTGCGCGACCAGGGAAGCCGTCATTAGTTACATTTTGAAAACCAGTTGTAATATGGAAAGGAAAAAGGCCCATAGTTAGCTTTCATGCTGTATTTCAGCAAGGGATTTTCCTAGGTTGCATTCTGTGTTTAGATTTTTATTTTCATCTTTTCTTCTTATATATTTTATAAATATTTAAGCATAAATTGAATTTTAAGGAGAGGGAAAAACTCTTTGACCAACCAAGAGCTTTTGGGTTAAAAATAATATGGCACTAAATAAAATAGCCTAGAAACTCTAATCAGGAATTAAAGTGATGTGAGAGTGGGCTAATGTGCTGAAAGCGTAAAGTGTTTTGTTCTCTCACTGTGCTCTTTGATGACCAGCTCCTAAATCTTCTATATCAGATGAAAACACATCATACCTCTCATTCACTTACAGAAAGCTTTTTGAGGTATAATCCACATACCATTAAATTTGACCTCTAATACATATAATTCAATATTTTTAAAATGTATTCACAGAGTTGTGCAACTATCACCACTATCTAATATTAGAACATTTTCATCACTGCAAAAAGAAATGCTGTATCCATTGTTCCTCATTTCCCCTCTCCCTCAGCCTGTGTCCAAAACTAATCTACTTTCAGCCTCTATAGATTTGCCCATTCTGAACATTTCATATAAAATATTCATATGAACATTTTCATATAAAAAGCCACAATAAATGTGTGGCTTTTGTGACTGGCTTTTCATATTTTTCTTGGATATAGGCACAGCCCTGGCCTTCTAGTATCCCAGGGAATATGTCAGAGCTTTTCAAAGGCCTCTTCAGACATCTCATTCCCTAGTTTTTCCTTTTAAGTGTTTTGGTCAGCCTCTTATTTACAACAGGTATCCTTGCCTCAGGTAACTGTGATGTTAAACAATTGCCACAGATTGTTTTCAACACGTACCCTGGGGATAGAACTTTTTGCAAAGAGAAAGCTCTGAGTCAGATCAAGTAAAGACAAGTACTGAGAATGGATCCTTTCTGGGGAGCTTCTAGACAAGTTGAATGGTGATAATTCTCTGGGGATGGCTTTTTGGGGAGCTTCAGACCCATTCTTCCCCCTAGGTTGCTGGTTTTTATAGATGCCATGGCTGCAAGCTCATTGGTTTTCAAGGCTCCTGTAGAACTGAGGAGAGGGTGATGGGAATATGGCAAGTTAAAATGTTACAAAGTGGGACTTCCCTGGTGGCACAGTGGTTAAGAATCTGCCTGCCAGTGCAGGGGACACGGGTTCTATCCCTGGTCCAGGAAGATCCCACATGCTGTGGAGCAGCTAAGCCCCATGCGCCACAACTACTGAGCCTTCGCTCTAGAGCCCATGAGCCACAGCTGCTGAGCCCGCGTGCCACAGCTACTGAAGCCCGCATGCCTAGGGTCTGTGCTCTGCAACAAGAGAAGCCACAGCAATGAGAAGCCCGTGCACTGCAACGAAGAGTAGCCCCCGCTCACCACAACTAGAGAAAGCCCGCGCACAGCAACGAAGACCCAACGTAGCCAAAAAAACAAAAACAAAAACAAAAACAAAAAACGTTACAAAGCTCATAGTTCTCACTGTGATTCAGCCATTTTTCTTGAACAAATGTTCCTCTGCTGCAAGCCTTTGGTTAAATTCCAAAGTTCTGAAAAATCTGATTTTGATTTTTTTTTCCCAGTGTTTTTACTGTTTCTATGGAGGAGCAGATTTTTGGAGGGTCTTACTGTGCCATTTTGGAAGTATTTCCTACCCTTCAATCAGTTTTACCTTCCTTATCTACTCTACTGCTTCTTTTTCATTTCCTCCAACATTGGGAATTGGTTTTTCTTCTTTCTGTAATGAATAAATATGATCATATTATATATATTATTTTAAAACGGAAGACTTTACCCCCTTTTTTTGCATAAATCACTTCAATTCTTCTTCCTTTTGCATCATATTACCTTATTTCTGACCACAGTTAACCCATCTTAACGACCTGGTGTGTATGATTTTATAGTTTTCTCCATGCTCATAAATCATATATAAACATATATACACAAACTTTTATACAGAATGACATACACATAGAGGTGTTTTTGTCATTTTTGTTTTTCAAAAAATGAGATCACATTCATCGCGTACAGTTTTCTACATAATGTTTTTCTCACTCGAGAATACTTCATGTAAATATCTCTAAGACAATGATTTAGCTCTAATTCATTATTACAGTGATTGAATGGCATTCCATACTCTCATTATACCATAATTTATTTCAACCATTCTTCTAACAATTCTTCACCTTATATTTAATTTTTTTCCTCAATGAACTATACAGTCTCTGAAGATAAAATGACTTGGATTGACAGTGAAACTGTCTAAATAGCAGTGATTTATTAGCACTGATAACTCTGTACCAAAATGCCCTGAACACATACTCCGGATTTGCTGCATGTAGAAAGCTTGTACACCAATCAGAAACCTTAAGCTTATTCTTTCTTCCTAGTTTTCTGCTTTTAACACAGTATTTCTTTTAGTTTGTAAGTGAGTTCTGCAAGAATACGAAGCTAAGAGGATCAGAGCAAGGCCTGAAGTTTTACTTGGGTTACTATTCATCAGGAAACTATCCAAGGATGGAATATGGGGAGAGGGGCTCTAATTAGACATCTGAAATCAGATAAAGTCCCTTTTCCTTTTTCCCTGACATTTTCTAATCCTGTCTGGAGTGGAATCCTGGATGTCTTAATTATATCCTTCTTAAGTCAGTTATGCTGTTCTCAGATTCATGTACCCACCTCTCTACATCACTGACTGCAGATTATTTTGCGGTTTGGAGGGGGAATCTGTGCTTATATGTGTGAATGACATCATTCCTATGTTGTTTTTTGGACAGTATTTCTTCATCTGGGGGCTGAGGGACCTCAGATTTTTTCTGGGGGACCCAAGAATTCTCTATAAGAACTTCTTAAATGTATGCTTTCATTTCAATGATAATAAAAAATAATGTACAACTACTCTTTTTTTTTTACAACTTTATTGGAGTATAATTGCTTCACAATGGTGTGTTAGTTTCTGCTTTATAACAAAGTGAATCAGTTATACATATACATCTGTTCCCATAACCCTTCGCTCTTGCGTCTCCCTCCCTCCCACCCCTCCAGGCAGTCACAAAGCACCGAGCTGATCTCCCTGTGCTATGCGGCTGCTTCCCACTAGCTATCTATTTTACGTTTGGTAGTGTATATATGTCCATGCCTCTCTCTCGCTTTGTCACAGCTTACCCTTCCCCCTCCCCATATCCTCAAGTCCATTCTAAAGTAGGTCTGTGTCTTTATTCCTGTTTTACCCCTAAGTTCTTCATGACATTTTTTTTTCTTAAATTCCATATATATGTGTTAGCATACGGTATTTGTCTTTCTCTTTCTGACTTACTTCACTCTGTATGACAGACTCTAGGTCTATCCACCTCATTACAAATAGCTCAATTTTGTTCCTTCTTATGGCTGAATAATATTCCATTGTATATATGTGCCACATCTTCTTTATCCATTCATCTGATGATGGACACTTAGGTTGTTTCCATCTCCGGGCTATTGTAAATAGAGCTGCAATGAACATTTTGGCACATGACTCTTTTTGAATTATGGTTTTCTCAGGGTATACGCCCAGTATTGGGATTGCTGGGTCATATGGTAGTTCTATTTGTAGTTTTTTTAAGGAACCTGCATACTGTTCTCCATAGTGGCTGTACCAATTCACATTCCCACCAGCAGTGCAAGAGTGTTCCCTTTTCTCCACACCCTCTCCAGCATTTATTGTTTATAGATTTTTTGATAATGGCCATTCTGACTGGTGTGAGATGATATCTCATTGTAGTTTTGATTTGCATTTCTCTAATGATTAATGATGTTGAGCATTCTTTCATGTGTTTGTTGGCAGTCTGTATATCTTCTTTGGAGAAATGTCTATTTAGGTCTTCTGCCCATTTTTGGATTGGGTTTTTTTTTGTTATTGAGCTGCATGAGCTGCTTATAAATTTTGGAGATTAATCCTTTGTCAGTTGCTTCATTTGCAAATATTTTCTCCCATTCTGGGGGTTGTCTTTTGGTCTTGTTTATGGTTTCCTTTGCTGTGCAAAAGCTTTGAAGTTTCATTAGGTCCCATTTGTTTATTTTTGTTTTTATTTCCATTTCTCTAGGAGGTGGGTCAAAAAGGACCTTGCTGTGATTTATGTCATAGAGTGTTCTGCCTATGTTTTCCTCTAAGAGTTTGATAGTTTCTGGCCTTACATTTAGGTCTTTAATCCATTTTGAGCTTGTTTTTGTGTATGGTGTTAGGGAGTGATCTAATCTCATACTTTTACATGTCCCTATCCAGTTTTCCCAGCACCATTTATTAAAGAGGCTGTCCTTTCTCCACTGTACATTCCTGCCTCCTTTATCAAAGATAAGCTGACCATATGTGCGTGGGTTTATCTCTGGGCTTTCTATCCTGTTCCATTGATCTATCTTTCTGTTTTTGTGCCAGTACCATACTGTCTTGATTACTGTAGCTTTGTAGTATAGTCTGAAGTCAGGGAGTCTGATTCCTCTAGCTCCGTTTTTCATTCTCAAGATTGCTTTGGCTATTCTGGGTCTTTTGTGTTTCCATACAAATTTTGAAGTTTTTTGTTCTAGTTCTGTGAAAAATGCCAGTGGTAGTTTGATAGGGATTGCATTGAATCTGTAGATTGCTTTGAGTAGTAGAGTCATTTTCACAATATTGATTCTTCCAATCCAGGAGCATGGTATATCTCTCCATCTATTTGTATCATCTTTAATTTCTTTCATCAGTGACTTATAATTTTCTGCATACAGGTCTTTTGTCTCCTTAGGTAGGTTTATTCCTAGATATTTTATTCTTTTTGTTGCAGTGGTAAATGGGAGTGTTTTCTTGATTTCACTTTCAAATTTTTCATCATTAGTGTATAGGAATGCCAGAGATTTCTGTTCATTAATTTTGTATCCTGCTACTTTACCAAATTCATTAATTAGCTCTAGTAGTTTTCTGGTAGCATCTTTAGGATTCTCTATGTATAGTATCATGTCATCTGCAAACAGTGACAGCTTTACTTCTTCTTTTCTGATTTGGATTCCTTTTATTTCCTTTTCTTCTCTGATTGCTGTGGCTAAAACTTCCAAATCTATGTTGAATAAGAGTGGTGTACACCTACTCTTGATAACCTGGATAACCATCTTATAACAAGTACTGAGATAAAATTTTGGTGCCTGTATTTGTGTTTCTATTTATGATAAAGTTGCTGCTAAGCTGTATTTCTTAGACATTTGCTAGCCATCAAGAAAGGAACAGAGGCAGATTTGATAGTCTTCTCAATTGCAGAACTAAAGTATGTACTGGCATGTTGTACAAAGGCCACCTTTGTGGCAGTTAAAATAGAGAAAAACAGACTTACTCAGCGGGGATACATGGTAGCATAAGCTTCCTAAATACAGGAGAACTTGTGCTTCAGGAGTTAACACCATATTCATGGTGTCTTAGCAGAACACTGTTAATATTAATTCATTAATGTAATTAATTTAAATCTCATTAGATTCGTAGTTTCATTTATGTTTAATTTATACATATTGATTTCATTGTGTGTTAGACCTATAGGTATAAAGGGGTTTATGTTTAATTTTATGTATACCTGCATAATTTCTTCCTGTGAAAAAGCCTGTATGATTGATTCTTCAACTTGTGGAATACTGCTTTAGGGTAACTGAGTTCTAGCTGTTTGTGTCACATCCTCAGGAAAAACAGTGATGCTCTATAGCAGAGCTTCTTAGCTTTTTTGTGCCAAGTACTGCTTTGACAAACTGGTAAAGCTTATAGGTGCCTTCTCAGAATAATGTTTTGGTGTTAAAACAAATTACACAGAATCAAAAAGAAAGGCAATTTTATTAAAATCTAGTTATCAAAATATTGGAAATATAAATTCATGACATAGTAATACATGTATTTATTTATTAACATTAAATAATGATATCAGCCTAGGTCAATACCTGTAATTTTATAATATGGATGAGCATACATAATATTTTGAAATGTCTGTAATAACTCTGTTGATATGAAAATAGCTATGATTTCTAAATAGTTTTTCTGATTGTTGCCTACATTGATAAGCATTTAAGTATGCATTGATAAGCATTTAAGTATGCTAAATTTCAATTGGAGGTTAATGGAAGTAGAGATGCTATTTTTCTCCCATCCAATTTCTTCATAGACAGCAATTTTCTTTTAATTGAAGTATAGTTGATTTACAGTATTGTGTTAGTTTCAGTTATACAGCAAAGTGATTTGGTTATATATATATATATGCATATATATATTATTTTTAAATTCTTTTCCACTATAATTTATTATAAGATATTGAATATAGTTCCTTGTGCTATACAGTAAATTCTTGTTGTTTATCTATTTTATATATGGTAGTGTGCCTCTGTTAATCCTATACTCCCAATTTATCCCCCCCACCTCTTCTCCTTTAGTAACCATAAGCTTCTTTTCTATGTCTGTGAGTCTGTTTCTGTGTTGTAAATAAGTTCATTTGTACTATTTTTTAGATTCCACATATAAGTGATATCATATACTGTTGTCTTTCTCCGACTTCACTTAGTATGATAATCTCTAGGTCCATCCATGTTGCTGCAAATGACATTATTTCATTCTTTTTCATGTCTGAGTAATATTCCATTGTATGTATATGTATATACATATATACTTAGAGATATGTATATATACACACATATATATATATATATATACACCACATCTTCTTTATTCACTCTTCTGTAAATGGACACTTAGGTTGCTTCCATATCTTGGCTATTGTAAATAATGCTGCTATGAACGTTGGGGTGCATATATCTTTTTGAATTAGAGCGTTCATCTTTTTTGGATATATGCCCAGGAGTGGGATTGACAGCAAAAATTTTATGTATAAGCCCATTGAGGTCTTTGGATTATAATTAAGGACACATGCTTTAGAGGAAATGGGTGGGTTTTTTTTCCTTTTGTTTTCTTTTTGGTAACTGGGAGAGTCTGAGGACTGCCTAAACTACTTCATTAGGAATTTGCTACTCCAAAATTTACTGTAGTCATGACCCTGGACACCATCCCTTATGTGCTCTGCTGGCCACCAGTGTTAGACTCCAAGGTTCAAGTATAATTGGTTGCCCTCTCTATAGGCTAAATCATATTCTTTCGGCTTAAAGAACAGTTATGAGATTTAGACGTGGGCTCTGGCTAATATCAATATCTAAGCAAGAACAAGTGAAGCATTTAAATAATTGTTGCCTGCTTATCTGGTTGGCATGGTAGCATTCTAATAAAGATCTGCATAATTCTTGGGAGAGGGAGAAAGGAAATTTTAATGTAGGTATGGAGTCCCTCTTTCTCTTTTTTTCTGCCCACTCTCCTTTTCTTCTTCCTTGTTGCATCTGTAGATGACTCTGTTCCTGGGATGTATTGGGTTCCTCCCAGAGAGAGTGAACTCAATCATTTGCAGAGCTAGGCTTTTGAAAGGGATAATGGAGCAGTACCTGGTTTGCTCTCCTTTAGCTTCAGTCCCATTCCTCCCATTGCAAAGATTTTTGGGCAAGACTTCCAGACCCCTTCTCCAAAATGAATCCCGCAGTACACCACAGGTGACATCTGCCCCCAAAGGTAATGTGCCTATAATACATTATTATAGCAAACAGGGGTCAGAGTTAAATTGTCACATCAAAAAGGTTTTTGGCTCAAACTTTTCTTCTCCAGATTCATTATCACAGGTTCCTCTTGAGGAAGAACAGCCCCATACACTTGATCCATATACAGAGAAAAAAAAAAAACAGTAGCAGATAACAGCATTACAGAAACAGTCCTGATCAAATTCAAGGACAAAAATGATCTTTTTTAAAAAATTTTATTTTATTTTTATTTTTGGCTGCGTTGGGTCTTTGTTGCTGTGCGCAGGCTTTTCTCTAGTTGTGGTGAGCAGGGGCCACTCTTCGTTGCGGTGCACAGGCTCCTCATTTGGTGGCTTCTCTTGTGGAGCACGGGCTCTAGGCACGCGGGCTTCAGTAGTTGTGGCTCATGGGCCCTAGAGCACAGGCTCAGTAGTTGTGGCGCATGGGCTTAGTTGCTCCGCAGCATGTGGGATCTTCCCGGACCAGGGCTCGAACCCTGTCCCCTGCATTGGCAGGCAGATTCTTAACCACTGCACCACCAGGGAAGCTCCTAAAATGATCTTTTAAAAGCCAGATTCTCACATAAAGTTTTTTAAAAATGTGTAATTTACTTTAGTCTGTGGTTCTGAAAGAAAACCAGCACTGTATATATTCTTTTGCCTGAATCTTTCAATTTTCTATCGCAGGCTTTTGGTCTTTGTACAATTTTGTGCTGAGAGCAAGAAACCCATCAGCGGGAATCTGTGTGCTGTTACTTGTGTCTTTGGAGAATGTGCCTTTTCACTTACTTGTAGTTGGAACGAGTATGGTAATGACTTTTCCAAGCCAAAAGCTTTGCAACAGTTCGCATTTGATGCAAACTATTCCTTGTCTCTTAGTGTTAACGTATTTTATTCTTCTTTTTTGCTGCCCTGCATCATTAACCTAATACTTACATGTGGTGTTTGGATTGATTAGACTCACAGTACTTGCTTATGATTATATTAATTGGTGTAAACTCACTCTGGCATCTATGTACCCTTCCAAGTTTTGTGAGACATCTCAATTTCTGAGAGGTTAGGTTAATATTCTAAGAAGCACCATTCGCTCCTAAGCAGCTACTTATTGGGTGCCAAGCTCTGGAGTTTGGCTCTGTAGACTATAATGGTGGGTCAGTTAGAAGTCCTGTCCTCAAGTAGTCAATTGTCTAGTAACTGCCTTGAGACATGAATGTATTATTTATAACTTGAGAAATTCTGTAAGAGAGGTTCAGAGCCCGAAGGAAACATGATTCATTTCAATTCTCAATTCTGTAAAAGACAAGATTGCTAATTCATACTATTTCTAGTCTATAATAAATACATCATTTTTGTAAACATCATCAAGTTTTATTTACAGTTATAAAAGTTTTATTTTAAAGGTCTGTCTTAGAGTTTCCATTTTTAATCAGATTATACTGTTTAATTCTTAGATTTAAAAACTTATTCATAATATAATTGCCTTAGATAAGTTGAGCAGAGCCTTTTGTTTTCAATTTTATGGGAAGGCCCACCATGCTTTTATAGGTACTAATGAGAATCTTATCACCTCAGGAAGTGGGAGTTCTGGAATTCTACAATTCCCTCCTTGAAATTACTTTCCAATTCTTCCATTGTTTATTAAGTAATCAAAGGCAGAGTTTGGTTCTGCTGTGGTTATATGTTTACAGATGTGCACTGGACAAAGGCCTTTAGGATATACATTTCAGGAGACTGATTTATGATGATCTGATGGCTATTAAGCCACAGTAACTATGTTACCATATTATGTGTCCTTGAAAGTCAACAAAAAAATAGAAAAAATAATATGGGAGGGTTGCCATGGGAGAGAAATGAAGACCTTAAATCAAGAGTCTTTGCTTATTCTAGAGTTTGGGGGTTGGCCAAGTGGTCATTTTCCAGCCAGTCACGAGAGGCAGTAAGGCAGGTAATATGTGGGGACACATCTAGCACCATCAGTGTTCAAGTAGGGCCCCGTCACCCCTTCCTTCTTTCCTATTTCTCCCTTTTGGAATGGGAATGTCTCTCCTATGCCTGTCCCCCGTTTTGTTTTAGAATCACATTTGTCTTGTTTCACAGGTTCACAGCTGAAGGGGAATTTTGCCTCAGGATGAACCATACCTTGAGTCTCAGCCATATACGGTTTAGATGACATTTAGATGAGACTTTGGACTTTAGACTTTGATGCTGAAATGATTTAAGACTTTTTTTTTTTTTTTTTTTTGCGGTATGCGGGCCTCTCACTGTTGTGGCCTCTCCCACTGTGGAGCACAGGTTCTGGACGCGCAGGCTCAGCGGCCATGGCTCACGGGCCCAGCTGCTCCGCGGCATGTGGGATCTTCCCGGACTGGGGCACGAACCCGTGTCCCCTGCATCGGCAGGCGGACTCTCAACCACTGCGCCACCAGGGAAGCCCGATTTAAGACTTTCTGAGCTGTTGGGATGGAATGAATATATTTTACATGTGAGAAGAACAATGAATTTGGGGGGCCAGGGTTAGAATATTATCAATTGAATGTTCGTATCCCTCCAATATTCATATGTTGAAGCCCTGGCCCTTAATGTACTGTTGTCCATTTTTATGTCTTCTCTGGAAAAATGTTTATTCAAGTCCTCTGCCTATTTTAAAATTGCATTATTTAGGGTTTTTTGCTGCTGAGTTGTGTGAGTTCCTTATATATTTTGACTATTAACCCCTTATCAGATACATGATTTGCAGATATGTTCTCCTATTCCATAAGTTGTCTTTTCAAGCTTTTTAGTTTGATATAGTTCCACTTGTTTGTTTAGCTGTTGTTGCCTGTACTTTTGGCATCTTATTCAAAAAATCTTTGCCGAGATCAGTGTCAAGGAGCTTTTTTCCTATGTTTTCTTCTAGGGGTTTTATGGTTTCAAGTCTTATATTTAAATCTTTAATCAATTTCAAGCTTCCATTAAGTAGACTTATTATTATATTGGGGTTGTTACTTTGAAGCTCTTGTTTGCATATTATAGGAGAAAGCAAATAAGTGTTTATATTCATCTTTTCAGGAACCAACATTTTCAACATAAGAGAAAAAAGGTACAATTATAAAAACAAATAAATTAAAACCCTATAATCTTAATTTTGAATTGGTAATATCGGTATAAACTCAGTATTTTTTCCTCCTTTAAAAATACATACCAGTTTGTCTCTGTTCACCAAAAGAGCCTGGAAGAAGTGACAACCCATGAGCAGGGAACACATTTGATGCCCAGTTCTTGAAGAATTCTATTAAACTTATTAACTTAAGCAGTTTATATCTTGATGTCTATCATTCTGAGGTCATAATGAAATATGGTTGCCCTTTTCATATGCAGACTCAGTTATTCCTTCATTTCAGGAAAAAAGATTTATAACATCTTTCAAGATTTTTCTCTTCCACTTTTGGGTTCTTGGATTCAGAGGAACATTTTTTTGTTAACTTGCTGTCTTCCTTATACATATATCTTCTTAACTGTGCTCATAATGATTATCCTAAGTTTCTTTAATTTTTATTATTTCTAAATATTTTTAGTGTTAATATTTTTAGTGTTATAGCCTCATTTTCTTTTATTCCAATGTTTTTTTCTTTTGTCTTTGAGTTCTTGTTTGGTTAAACTCATTTTCTTGTTGCTTTCTTATAATATATAAAAATTTTAAAGGTTTGTGTTTTTTGTTTCTGGGTTATGATTTCTTTCCTATGGGTTGTGTTTTTTTTAAACATCTTTATTGGAGTATCATTGCTGTAAAATGATGTGTTAGTTTCTGCTTTATAATAAAGTGAATCAGCTATACATATATCCCCATATCTCCTCCCTCTTGCGTCTCCCTCCCACCCTCCCTATCCCACACCCCTCTAGGTGATCACAAAGCACTGAGCTGATCTCCCTGTGCTATGCAGCTGCTTCTCACTAGCTATCTATTTTACATTTGGTAGTATTTATAAGTCCGTGCCACTCTTTCCTATGGGTTTTTAATCAGTCTTTTGTTCTTCTTCCCCCTCTTCCTCTTAATCCATCATATGTTGGGAAAATGTACAACCATTAAAAATGATGTTGTGGAGGAATACATACTGATATGTAGAAATATTCAAGACCTATTAGTGAGTGAATAAGCAGGCTACTAAATAATATGTACATTGAATATGTACAGTGCATTGTAATGTTAAATATATTCATGTTATGTTAAGTATATATGATATATAGTATGAAAGAAAAAAAGACTAGTGAAATAAGTCAAATTTATTGTGTGCCAAGTACTGTACATGAATATGAGGTGTACATGAACACCTCATTAAGTAGATACTGTTAATACCCCCATGGTACAGTAAAGAAATTAATGTTGAGAGAGTTTAAATATCATCTGTAAAGGCAGTGAGTAAGGAAGCTGGAAGTTGTGTTTAGGTCGTTTGACTTCAGTAATGATATATATCCAAATGTTTACAGCGGTTATTTCTGAGTAATAGTACTATAGGTAACTTTTTATATTCTTCTTTGCACTACTCTGTATTTCCCACATCTTTCACCTTTCACAAGCACCTATGGCCTTGTAATAATATAAATAGCTATTAAAGATTCTAAACAATACTATGTACAGACTGAATAATGATATCACCATTATAATTGTTTTAAAATAAATTTCCACTTCTGCTTACCTCATTTCACAACTAAATTACATAAGCAGTTTTGCATATCTTATAATAATATAAAATCTTAATTAAGATTTACATAGGATATGTAGGCAACGAATATATAGTTTAAAATTCTGAAATCAGAATAATTCAATAATGTAATTTAACTTAAATGATATCATTTTCTCTCTTATTTCCTTTGTGCATCCAAGATGTAGGGTTTCTTTCTTTCTTTCTTTTTTCAAATTTCAAAATTTGGAGGATACTCTTATTTTTCTCTGTGTTTTTGAGGAAGTGAGGCAGTAAGCCCTAGGTTTCTGGTTTCTATAAGAATAAATAGATACTGTAGCCAGTGGTACTCAACATCCAAAATTTTGAGGCAATTTAACGAAGTGTTTAAACAAAGAAGGCTCTTACACTCTTTTCAAATATTATGAAAGATTTCAAGTATACATAATATAATAATCACCATAATCTCTTGCATCCTGCTCCTTCCTTCTGGGTTAAATTCTCTCCTTAATTAAATATACTCCTTGGAAGTTCTTTCAGTGGAGGCTATTCCAGTTTTTATTTGTCTAAAATTATCCTTATTTCACCCTCAATACTGTTGTTTAACTAGATACAGAATTCTAGACTGACAATTTTTTTTCACTCATCAACTTAAAGAATTTATTTCACATTTTTCTGGACTCTTATGATGCTATCAGAAACTTTAATGCAAATTTAATTTTTGTTTCCTTGTAGACAACTTGGATTTCATCTTTGGATGCTTTAAAAATTATTATTTTTTGCCTTTCTGGTTTCACTGTAAGGGATATATTGTAGATTTCTTTCTTTTTTTTAATTGAAGTATAGTTAATTTCTAACGTGTTAGTTTCAGGTGTACAGCAGAGTGATTCAGTTCTCTCTCTCTCTCTCTCTCTCTCTATATATATATATGTATATATATATACACATATGATGTTTACTCTTTTTCACATTCTTTTCCATCATAGGTTATTATAAGATATTAAATATCATTCCCTGTGCTATACAGTAGTCCTTGTTGTTTATCTGTTTTATATATAGTAGTGTGTATATGTTAATCTCAAACTCTTAATTTATCTCTTTCCCTCCCACCCCTGCTATCCCCTTTTGTAGCCATAAGTTTTCTATGTCTGTGAGTCTATTTCTGTTTTGTAAATAAGTTCATTTATATCAATTTTTAAAGATTCTACATAGAAGTGATATATGATGTTTGGATTTCTCTGTCTGACTTACTTCACTTAATATGATAATCTCTAGGTCCATCTATGTTGCTGCAAATGGCATTATTTCATCCTTTTCAGTGGCTGAGTAATACTCCATTGTATATATGTGGGCCACATCTTCTTTTACCATTCATCTTTTGATAGACACTTAGGTTGTGTCCATGTCTTGGCTATTGTAAATGGTGCTGCTATGAACATTGGGGTGCATGTACCTTTTTGAATTAGAGTTTTTTCTGGATATATGCCCAGGAGTGGGATTGCTGGATCATACGGCAACTCTATTTTTAGTTTTTTAAGGAACATCCATACTGTTCTCCATAGTGGCTATATCAGTTTACATTCCCACGAACAGTATAGGAGGGTTCCCTTTTCTCCACACTCTCTCCAGCATTTATTATTGTAGATATCTTTTTATACATCTTGTTTAGAAGGTGCGCTTCTTGAATCTGAGGATTCAGGTCTTTCTTCAGTTTGGGAGAGTTCTCAGCTATTAATCCTATGACTATATCCTCACTCCTGATTTTCTATTCTCTCTTTCTGGATCTCTAATTACTCTTATGTTGAACATTCTCATCCATCCTCTATAAATCTGTGTGCTGAATTCTGGTGTATTTTCTCAGATTTATTTTTTAATTCTCTAGTTCTCTCTTCAGCAGTATCTAATATTCTATTTTAATCTATTCACTGAGTTTTAAATTATAATGTTCAGCTTTGTGCAGTGGCAGTATCATAGCCAATGAGGTTTATCTAAGGCATGATTATTGCTAATTAAATTATAATGTTCATACATATTTTTCATTTCTAGAGGTTCTATTTGGTTTCTTTTTGAATCTTCTAGTTCTTTATTTATAGTGTGTCATTTTTTTCAAATGGTTTTAATTACTACCTTTTTGTCTTTAGTTGTTTTATTCGTACTTATTTTATAGCCTCTGTCAGACTGTTCAATAGTCTGAAGTTCTCAGACTTCAATTATTGCTGCTGGTTGTGACTAATGATTATTATTATTCCTTCCCCTAGTGAATTGTTTTCTGTTTATTTTATAACTTTAGATTATAAACTTTTTTGGATTCAGGGCATGTCACTTAGGACATGTGTTTGTGTTTGGTTTGACCAGTCACCCCAAGGTGTCACTGTCCCAGGGCCAATTTTTATGTTAATTTTTGGCTTGGGGGATTCTTGGATCATATGTGTTGTTGTAAATTCAAACCCATGGGAGGACCAGAGCTGTAGTGAGAAGTGCCCAAAGAAAGATTTTTGTCAAATCAGAGTCTAGGCAGAGTCAGACAAACTCCCTCATCATATGGCTGAGCTAGTTGAGTTCCTACTTTTTGTGTGTGTGTGGGGGGTGGGGGGCTCGGTTCCTATTTGTACTTCCTGTGGATTCAAAGCCTCATCTCTTTGTTGAGACTGATGACTTCCTCCAAGACAGGGCCATTACAATATCTGCTCATGAAATGTTCACCCATGTGCTCTTCATTCCTATTATGTCATCTCACATACTCACTGCTCTTGTTTTCAGTTCACTGTTGCATTTCTGCAATCTTGAGATTTCCTTTTCTTTATGGAGAGTTCAGCTGTTTACGTAAAAACATTTGTTTTATTTTACCAAAAATTTCTGGAGGTTTATAATGGGTGGGCTTTCAGATTACTTAGTTAACAATATTTCAGTATCTTTTCTTTAAAAAAATCATTTTACACAGAAATTTTTAATCACACACAAAAGTAGAGAGACTAGTACAGTGAATGCACATGTGCCCTCTTTCACCTTATCAACATATTATCAATTTTCTCAGGATCTTTTATAAGGTATTTTTTTTCTAGTGCCATTTGTAGTAGAGTTTAAACTTGCTCCCATAATTTAGAGTTGGGCTGCTCTCTGTAATGTTTGCACAAAGGAATTTTGATATTAACTAGTTTGTAATTAAAATACTGTACTTTATGGTTTTAGGAAAATCACCTAGAGAAAGCAAAGTCTTTATAGGCCAATATGTTAAACGCTATATTAAATATTTAATTCATTATTATTAAAATTCATAATAAAAAATTTCTCAATTATAGGAAAAAATTATAGTGTCTCCAGAAACAGAATTGATTCAACATTGCCCCCTTGTGTCAGGTATTTCTTGCCTTCCATTTCACCCTTCAGATCTCCACCTCTCTAGGTTCACATTATATCTGCCCCATTTGAATCTGGGGCAGCCTTACTCATTTTGACTCTGCTTCTTTGCTGTTCCAACTCTGTACATTTATTTCCGTGTTTAAACTTCCCATGTTTCTCTTTTTTGGCTTAATTATCCCAGAGCCCTCTATTCCAGTTATTTTCATTTCCATCCTAACATGAAAAAGGCAGGGAGTGGAGATGTTTCAGAATTTACATTTTTCAAGGCCAGGTTTCACACCCAGTCCTATTTTTTTTTTTATCATCTGACAAATGTATAGATATTATCTACTATAGTTGGTAACACTTAGGAAGAAACTAGTCCAAAATTTCTTGTTAATATCTTCTTGATAAAGAAAATCTTTAATGCCCAACAAGTGTCTTCAGCTTTAATCTGACCAAATTCCCCTAATCGATCCATAATGAAGATATAATGTAGTCATTAATGTTTTTTTTGAGAAACTCTTTATGTATCAAGGACTCAAAATGACCGACTTGTGATGGATTAGCCTTGCTCTGTACACTATAATTTAGAAGCAGGTATAAGGCAGCAAATATTTCAGCACAATAGTTGGAACACTGGCACTAGACCATGATTTCCATCCTTGCTAACCTTGGGAGAGAAGCGGCTACTTAGAAGGGCAGGGCATGGGCCCCTCACCAGTCGCGAGTGTGGGCAGTTTCCCTGGAGAAATGTGTGACTCTGCAAGTTGGAGTTGAAACGCAGTGTGCAGACACATCTGGTTTCCCAGGAAGAGGCACTGCTTTTATGCAATGCTTGAATGTGTGGACAAAGCCAGGGTTGCTTGTGTGTTTGGTTATCTCTGCCTCTGACATGTTCAAGTCATATACAAAAACAGAAGTCCTCAGACTGAATCAGAGGCCCCAACGCTCGTAAACTGATCACCTTTAGTTCTTACCAAAAGTTATAGAGAGATCCTGGGCCTGCTGCTCAAATGTCCCTATGTGGAGAGCTGTAGAGGTTCCTGGAGGGAGGACTCTTCTCTGATGATCAGCCGGCTTCCTAAACATGCTGACCTGTGCCATTGCACAGAGCCCTGAGCATAGACGGACTCCATACTCTGTTTAATGTTATGCTGTCACCTTGTTGAAATTATTAGCAATAATATAAATATAAATATTATGAATGATATAAATTAATAAAATAATATAAAAATAATTTTTGACCAAGGGACCCCACATTTTCATTTTATCCTGGGTATGCTCAAATTATGCAGCCTGTTCTACTCCTGGGTTTTTACTGTGATGGGGCCAACTTCATTCTCCTATCTGCCCTTGAACTAAGCACAGTGCCAGGCAATGCCATGAGCTGATTGTCTTTGGCCAGTCAGGACCCACACCTGGAGCTGGGGGTAGGGAAAGGCCTCCCAAACTTTATGGCTGCTATTTAGTTAAGGATGGGAAGGTAATGCTGAGGATATAACTAATAAGAACCATTCCACTCCTCCCTCCCTTTTTTTTGTTGAGTGGTTGCTCATGTTTTGCTTTCTAATATTACATTGCCTTGTCTTAAGATAAAAGGTATATTTATTAAAAAGAAATAGTATGTCACATGCATTCCAAAAAATAGTACTAGAACTTTATTTCAAACATTTCCTTTTGAGGGAATTCCCTGGCAGTCCAGTGATTAGGACTCTGTGCTTCCACTGCAGGGGGCACGGGTTCTATCCCTGGTTGGAGAACTAAGATCCCGCATGCCATGGGTGTGGCCAAAAAAAAATTTCCTTTTGAGTATGTAGAACACACCCTCCTTTACGATCTTATTCCCTGTAAAATCTTCCTTGGTAAATTCAGAGAATAAAAAGGTAAATATCAGCTCAACTTGAGGCTGACTTGTTACAGATTTTAAATTTAGTGTATTCTGGGTTAAAAAGGGTTATCTGAGTGAGCATTTTATAAATCTATTAAGAATCACAGTACCTAGCTGGTTTAATACAGACCTTAGTATGCAGGTTTGCCCTGTCATTTATTCTTCTGTTACTTAAGTTTTGACTGTTACTAAACCTGAAATGAGATTCCCAATAAAACTACACAGGGTGGGAAATCCACTGATATCTCATTACGTTTTTGAACAGCGAAGTTTAAAACTACCCACAAGTGAGGTAATGATTTTTACAATAAACTCTGACATCAATGAACATGATGTGTCACTAAGTAATTTCTTATACTCTCATCATTATAGAATTTATTTGTACAGTTCTTGGTATTAAAAAACAAATAATTTTCATATGTATTAAAGTACAATTTGGCTAAATAAATAAAATGTGGTCTAATTTCAAGTTCTTATTTGTAATTTCACAGCACCAAGCCAAGTGCCTTTATTTAATAGAGACTTAAATATTTTCTCAATGAATAACTAATGTTTTTAAACAATGAGTGTTTTTTAAAATAATACCCAGCACTATTTTATTTTACAAGTAAGCCAAACCAATTGATGAAACCTTGAATTTTGATCCTATATATATAGGAAGAGGGCAGAATGAAAGCTTAAAGTCTCTGTCTCAGTTTTCCTACTTACATAACATAGATACAAATCTCCCTCCCGTCTAGTTCACAGTTTCTGTGAATCACAAATGAGATAATAATAATAGCAAACACTTTTATAATTTATCATATGTGCTAATGATAAGCATTTGTAAATACCATTTAATCCTGACACTAACCCCATAACACAGATATTTTTATCTTCATTTCACAGATGAGGAAACTGATAAACAGAGAATTTCAGTAACTTGTCAAAGGCCACATAAATAGAGACAAATAAAGGAGAATTTGAATCAGACTGTGGAACCATCATACTGAGTATGGGAAAGGTGTTTTACAAACTTGAAAGCACCATATAAATTTGAATTATTTTTATTATTCAACCATTCATAATCCTAAGATAGATAATTATATGGGGACACAATCTAGTTCTTTTAAAATTAATGAAAAATGACTGGTAGAGATGTGACAGCTGAAATGTTACATCTTACTTAGTTCTATGGAATATGAATAATCAATTTACAATAAAATATAGGCCTCTCACTGTGTCAAAGCATTGAATTTGTTGAATGAATGAGTTCCATCAAGTTATGAGCATTTAGCTACCGTTTAAGCAACTTAGAATCAGGTAGTATGGATGTGTGTATGAATGACAGGAGAGAATGATACACACACACACACACACACACACACACACACACACACACATCGACTGTGAAAGCTTGAAGATTGGCAAAAGACTTCACCAAGAGGCTTGAGGGTGCATTAAAAATGTTAGGTCTGGAATAAATGTAATTGTGTAGAGAACATTAAACCATAAACCTCATGCTTCTCCTGGCAAGAGTAGCTAGTTCTTACTTAAGTCTGATAATTTACACAGCGTTATCCTTGGTACTCACTTTTTTGTGTGAGTGTAAATTAGGAAGACATTGGCTTACCTATGCCTTGATTATGTCTAGAAAGACTTTTTACAAATGTTACAGATGACTCATTAAGAAAGTGTGCCTTACTTTTGTCTCTTTGATTTTCTCTTATGAGAAACAAAATAGTTAATATGTTCAGAGTCACAGATGTTTAGAGTTAGTTAAAAAGCCAGGATCTTCATAGAGAGGTCCTGTCTGTAACTTTCTGTTCCTTCTTATCCTATTGTAACCCCCTTGCGGATCTCCCAAGGTACACGATATCCTTTTAAATTGGTTTGTCCCAGAAATCCTTCTCGTAAAATGTTACTTTTCATGTGAGTTATCTAGACTAGAGAATGACCTTCATTGTTTCACTCTGCTGATGTAGTCCTGACCTGGGTGGACTTCATAATGCAGCCAGGAATAGACACTAAGCATTCCCAATCCAATTCGTCCCTCAGTGAGGACGGGTAACCTGTTTTTAACAGCAGATTCAGTGTTTTCTTTGAGAAGGTTTAGTGCTTACTAATCATGGAGAAGCAGCTCTATTGCTTGAATCCAAAGAGATTCATCTAAATATTTTACAAAGAATGAAGTAAGTGTACAATGTTTAAAATTAATGGTATCTTGACAGAATGATACAGTAGACAGGAACAGATTATGGGATCAGCATGACTTGATTTTAATTTCAACTCTACAACTTAACATCTATGTAACATTGAATACTTTCTCACCCTCACTGAATCTGTCTCAATATCTGTAAAATGTGAATAAAAACAGCTTTTTCATAGGCTTGTAGGAAGGTTAGATAAAATGCTGTATATAAAATACTTAGCAAACATTCAGCCTAGAAAATACTCAAGGATTTTTTTCATCTATTTCCTTAGCTTTAAATTGTTTTATTTTACTATAAAACAATAAGTGGAAGTGAAATTTAAGATGTATTTTTTATTAAGAGAGAACTTGAATAGATACTAAGGGTTTATTTAAGCTTTTACTGCAAAGTAAGCTTATCTCATCCTATCCTCTCTCTGAATTGTATATTTTTTCTTGCTGGAGACACCAGTGCTGTTGATATATCAGTTGAACATCAGCAGTATGGGGGCTTTGTCGTAAGCTCTTTATCTCTGTTGACAAATTTGATCCTCACAACCTCTCATTCACATCATCATTGCTACTTTACAGATTAGGAGGTTTTAAGACATTAAGTAGTTTCCCCAAGGTCACACAGCCTTCTGGGTGGGACCGAGGCTCAAGGTAGATTTTGGCTTCTGTTTCTCAGTCTTGGAGTAGCTGGCTTTTACTTAACTCTGATAGTTTACAGTGTTTGAACCTAATCTTGGCAGCTATAGCCATCATTTTTACCCACACTTTCCTGAGAGCTCTTTGCAGCTCTGGCATAAAGGTACTCATCTATTCATCTTTCTCCAGCCTTTACAGCTTGTAAGCACAACTTCCTTTTTTTCTCTACTATGGTGAGGTCTCATGCTAGAAGAACTGAGTATGCCTAAGGATAATGGGACATTTGCCTTTTACAGGATCGAAGGGTAATTCCTGCTCTTTTACTTTCAACTACTGCACTACAGTCCAGAGTGGAGTCCAAGATAGGGATCAATCTGGTGGAGGGAACAGTATGGGATGGTTCCCTATGCCATGGTAAGTTCTAGGGAAGAGATTGTTAAAAACATTTGTAGCAATATTAGCCATCAACATTAGTGCCCTAGGGTCTCATATATACTGGCTTTTTTCATGTCTACTTCCATCTTGTTCAATAAGAAATCTTGTAGTGAAGACATTGTTCCATTTAATCTCATTCATTCAGTGAATAACTATTGGGTGTATACTCTTTGGTATCCAGTGGTTTCTAGTCACAAGACAAAGTGTCTACTTGGATGTGGAAGGATACTGAGAATAAACACATAAATAAACAAGATCTTAACAGGTAGTCCTATTGTTATAATGAAAACAAATTAGGATAATGTTATAGTGAGGCCCAGGAGCACTTTGAATGGGATGCTTATGGGAACTTTTGCTGTCCCCCGAGAAGGCTGGTTCTCTGAAGCAGGCCTTTGCTGTGGCTTCTTACCCCTGCAGGGCAATTGAGCTGCTATGATTAATCTAGTGGAGGGAAGGCATTTGCTTCCCTTTGATGTTTTTATTTGATGGCTGTGAATCTGTAGTTAATATGAAATGATGACAACTTAAATATTATAATAGGAACAATGAAGACAGGATGCAACAAGCAAAATGCTTGAGCATGAATATGAATTATTGGAAATCAAAAGACTGGCATCTGAATTGTATAATACATATTTGTGCTGCTTGAATATTTAATTCTGGTACATTTCTTAAAGAAGGAGTTCACTTTCAAAACTAACAGTCCTTTGTCCTGTCCTAGTAAGAATATATTTATTGTGCTATTAGTCTCTCCTTAAAGAGGCACATCTGCTTCTTTGTTTCTTGCTGAGCATTAGGACTATGGCTATGTATATCAGTGCCAGACAATATTTATTTGTGTTTGTTTTTTGTCTCCCCTGACTAGACTGTAAGCTCCATAAGGGCAGGGACTTTGTTTTGCATCATGTCATTTGCTCTGCACCTAGAGCAGTGCCTGACACAGAGTAGGAGGTCAATAAGTATTTGTTGAATGAGTAGTAAAAAAGACCCCACCTGCCTCCATGGATCTCATGGGGCCCCACTGAGGGTGGTAGAAGTTCAGGGGAGGGGCTTCCCTGGTGGCACAGTGGTTAAGAATCAGCTGCCAATGCAGGAGACACGGGTTCGAGCCCTGGTCCAGGAAGATCCCACATGCCGCGGAGCAACTAAGCCCGTGAGCCACAACTACTGAGCCTGCACTCTAGAGCCCGCGAACCGCAACTACTGAGCCCATGTGCCACAACTACTGAGCCTGCGCTCTAGAGCCCGTGAACTACAACTAGTGAGCCCGTGTGCCACAACTACTGAAGCCTGCGTGCCTAGAGCCCATGCTCCTCAATGAAGCCACGGCAATGAGAAGCCCGTGCACTGCAACGAAGAGTAGCCCCCGCTCACTGCAACTAGAGAAAGCCCACGCACAGCAGTGAAGACCCAACGCAGCCAAAATAAATAAATAAATACATTTAAAAATAAATAAGTAAAAATAAAATGAGCAGTACTGTGTCAAAATAACTTTAACAACAAAAAAAGAAAAATTCAGGGGAGACGGTGTCTTCAACTATAATGTTTGGATTATGGGCACAGCTGTTGATGGAAAGAGACTTGGATTTGGGTTAGGATGACTTGAGTTGAATTTCAGCTTTGACATTATTAGCTGTGTGAATCTTTAACATAAAATTTTTTTTATTGAAGTATAGTTGATTTACAGTGTTGTGTTACTTTCAGATGTACAACAAAGTGATTCAGTTATATATGTGTGTGTGTATTTTATATATATATTTTTTCAGATTCTTTTCCATTACAGATTATTACAAGATATTGAATATAGTTCCATGTGCCATACAGTAGGTCCTTATTGTTTATCTGTTTTATGTATAATAGTGTATATATGTTAATCCCAAATTCCTAATTTGTCCCTCCCCACCTTTTCCTCTTTGGTAACCATAAGTCTTTTTTTTCTGTGTCTGTGAGTCTATTTCTGTTCTGTAAATAAGTTCATTTGTATCAATTTTTTTTAGATTCCACATGTAAGTGATATCATATATTTATTTTCCTCTGTCTTGCTTACTTCACTTATCATGATAATCTCTATGTCCATCCATGTTGCTGCAAATGGCATTATTTCATTCTTTTTTATGGCTGAGTAATTTTCCATTGTATATATACTACATCTTCTTTATCCATGCCTCTGTTGATGGATATTTAGGTTTAGCTCTGTGAATCTTGTGGGAAATTACTTAACCTTGTTTCCTCAGCTGTGAAACAGAGTAACTTGTGAGGAGGGCAAATGAGCCAAAGTATGTGAAAGGGCCAAGAACAATGCCAGGAGTGTTACAGTTTTTCAGTAAATATTGAGGACAGAAATATTCAGATAAAAGTGGGAGATATAACCATAAAAGGCTGGGATTTAAATTGTAGAGGTGGGAATAAAAGATATCATGTGGGAAAACAGCAACAAAATTTGACAGACTGGATGGCAGAAATGAAAAGGAAGACGTGTGAAAAGGGCCAACCCTGCCATGACTTTCTTCCCAAACCACTGAAAAGGGCTGTGTACAGAGAACTCTCCTTTACAACCCCATCAAATTCTCAGGATGTGGAAGTAAGACAAATGTAGAAGCCTTCACAAGGAAATCCTGTGAAGCAAATTCATGAGTTAAAATAAGTCAGTTTAGCTAAGTTAGGGCAAACCAACCATACTCTGTTAAAATATTGCCTCCTGTTACAGTGGAATCTTTACCAGTAGTCCTTCAATTAAGTGTGAAATCATACATAGGAAGTCAGAAAGGTTACCAAGTTTTCCTATTAAGTTATTAGACAAAAGATAGCAAAGTACTGTAGAAAGTTGATATTTTATTATTTTTAATTTAAGAAGACTTTTCCTGTCTAATAACACTATTATCTGTTATAATCATTATGGTTTAGATACTATTTTGCTTTTATTTAAAAATGATTTTTATTTGATTTTAATGGATTTTTAAAAGAACCCATTGTTGAAATAAATTCTGTGTAAGTCAGAAGTTTCTTAAGTTAATTTTACATTAAAAAAAAGCATATAATAAACTAATTTCTAACTCCACATTACCTAATTCAAGAAGTAGACAACACAGAATTTATCATAATTTCCAAATGAACATAAGGAAAGCTCTTAAAACAGACCCATCTTTCCTTCCTAATTACTGCATCTAGAAGTATTAGCAATGTGATATGAGTAGAGAAAGCCCCAGTTTGATCTAGAAACTACTGAGTCAGATTAAGAAAACAAAACAAAAAATCAATAACTCATCTTCTCAAATGCAAGCAGCATTTTATTTTTCATATTTAATTTTTTTTTCTGAAATTGGGGCCTATCTTGTAATCAGTGCATACTCTGAAAATTTGTTATTAAATCGTGCCTTATTAGTAGTGCTGTTTTAGAATTTAGGAGCTAATTAGAATAAATATTTCTGCTTCACCAGAAATCCATTGAATCAGGAAGCAGTTTTGCTCTTCAGATCTGTTTCTAACTTCTCCTCCCCAAGTTCCCCAATTTAAAGTAACTATTATTTAAAAGACACATTATGATGTCTATAGGAACGCTATGGTTAATTACATCTATTGTATTTTTTATACATTCTTATATAGCAACCCTGACTTCTAATTTCTATTAGACTCAGTAGTAAATTCTCAGGGAAGAAAAACAAACATTCCACCCTTTTTTTTACCCTATGAAAACCAAATTAGAGGGAGCAGCAACAATAAATGAGTCCATTTCCAAAAGTGCCCTTCCCTTTCCCCTCAGAGAAATGACTCTGCCTGGTTCCCAGCATGTAGCTGACTTATGAAAACTCATTTGCCCCTGGTGAGAATGTGCACAAATACAAAACTAGAGTTACATGTTTCAAAGACAATGGAACATTCTGGGAAAAAAGAATATTTGACACACAGATTGAGACAGTAGGAATGATAGGAAATTTACACAGTTACTTGAATATAAAAGGCCTGAGATCAAGAGTCTTAAAGAGTAATTCCCTTTTATATTTGTTGGCTGTTAGCAAATTCTCAGCTAAGTTTGTTGAACATTTCTGCCCAGATTCAAGTTTTTTGGTCATTCTGTGTTACATGCAATTATGATTCTGTCTTTGTAGTAATTTTTCCCTACCACTCGTTAAGTACCCTGTTTTTTTTTTAACATCTTTATTGGAGTATAATTGCTTTACAATGTTGTTAGTTTCTGCTGTATAACAAAGTGAATCATCTATATGTATACATATGTCCCTATATCCCCTCCCTCTTGTGTCTCCCTCCCACGCTCCCTATCCCACCCCTCTAGGTGGACACAAAGCACCGACCTGATCTCCCTGCGCTATGTGGCTGCTTCCCACTAGCTATCTATTTTACATTTGGTAGTGTATATATGTCAATGCTTCCCTCTCAGTTTTTAACCCTTCTGCCAGTCCAGACCTTAGATATCTTTCAACCAGCAAATCAAGTTCTTCCTCTTCATTAAATCTTCTCTGATCGTTCACTCTACATTGAATTCTTGCTCTTTTGAATTCCTTTGGCATTTGTCCTGCTGTTGACAGCTGCGGTATAGTGGGAAGAATGTTGTCCTAAGAGGTGGAGGACACATGTATCAGTCCCGCTTCTATTACTGACTGAGTGTCCGTCTGCAAATCACTTTTTAAAAAAATTAATTAATTAATTTATCTTTGGCTGCACAGGCTTTCTCTAGTGGCTGCGAGCGGGGGCTACTCTTCACTGTGGTGCGCGAGCTTATTGTGGTGGCTTCTCTTGTTGCAGAGCCCGGGCTCTAGGCACACGGGCTTCAGTAGTTGCAGCGCATGGGCTCAATAGTTGTGGCTCTTGGGCTCTAGAGCACAGGCTCAGTAGTTGTGGTGCACGGGCTTAGTTGCTGTGTGGCATGTGAGATCTTCCTGGACCAGGGATTGAACCTGTGTCCCCTGCATTGGCAGGTGGATTCTTAACCACTGCGCCACCAGGGAAGTCCCTGCAAATCACTTTTTGTCTGTCTCCCTGGCTAACTATTTGTCTACCCATCCCGTCCATCCATCCATCCATCATCTTTCCATCTACCTACATACCTATGAGAGCCTTAGTTTCTTCATTTATAATGAGAGATTATAATTCTAATAAGAGTGGTTTGGAAAACTTTAGAAAACCATTTTATAAATATAAGACATTATTATTTTTGTCCATACCAATTATTTTGAGCCATATTTTAAGGTTTCAGACTATTATTTTATCATTTTCTCTTTTCCCAAGGGAATTTGCTATTAGGAAATCTCTTTTGTGCAACTCACACTGCCATGAACATAGTATAGCCAACCAAAATATTATTTTCCTCATTATCATGTATTTTTCAAATGCTCTCTCGGTGTTATGTTTCCTTTGCCTCGGTGGGGTAAATGAGTCTTTTGGTCATCTCGCCAAATATGGTTTATAATCAAGTGTATAAACCCCAAAGCTGATGACCCCTAAAGAAAATAATGCAATGTAAAATGAATGATAATGTGATCAGAATACATGGTATATTATCTATTAATTTAAATACAGACTATGTGATATATCATTATATGCTTTTTAGCCTCTTCCTTTCATGGGCCATTAGGAATTAACTTCTTTAAGAACTGTTTTTAACATCATAACCCCCTTTGCATTAGCTTAAGGTGACTCCAAATGGAAATTTCTCAGAAAGCATAGGTTTGAAGATCTGGAATTTCCACGTAATAGCTGTGCACTCCTGGGCAGATGTCTTAGGGTTTCTGATATTGAATTTCCTCATGTGTAATATAGATATGATATCACTTTACTGGGTTGTGAAAATGAGGTAATTCTGAACTAGGAGATCTGAGTACCTGTTGTGGTGCCTGGCACAAGCTTGATTTGTAATAAATGTTTTCTTGATACTGAATTCTTCATGAATGATTTCATATTTTTGATGGAGAAAAATTTACCCTTAGCTCCTCTAAGCAAGCTTTTCTGCTTATAGCACAATACATACAATTGTGTCATTTTGAAGTCCACTCTCTATACCTTCTTCCAGCCTCTAATGCTCCCCAAACTGAAATGCATTTTAACTTCCCTCCTAAAAGATTTGAGTGTCATACTTGTGAAACTTGCCCAAAACTCCCCACCTCAGCCCTCATGCAAAGCTGAATTCATGTTTATGTCTATCTGTGTTCTATATACAGATTTTAATCTGGATTTTTCTTCTTCTATGATTCTTTTATTTCCCATTTTGTATTATGAGTTTGATGAGGTCCAAAAAAATGTGCCCCTAAGTTTTTGGCCAACCATGCAAATTTATGGCATGAAGGAGAAGGAAAGGCCATGGAGGTGGTAATGCTCAGGAGAGCCAGCTTGGAAGAAAATGAGGTCAGAGTCTCTGACCCTAAACATGGGCAGGATTGGAAATCCTTGAATAATCATGTATTTTTAAAAACAGGATCATGGTATACAAATTGTTTTGTGATTTGCAATTTTTATTTATTATAAGCCTCATTCGTGATTAATAGTCTTCTAAAGCATCTTTCATGTAGCTGAGCATTCTGTTGTTTGTTCCATAATATTTTAAACTAGTTCCCTTTGTTGAATGTTTAGGTGATTGCTATCTCTTAAAAAGTATAAACTGTGCAAGAGATGAAGATCCCTGTAGATAAATCCATGTGCACAACCATGATTAATTCCTTATAAATTTTTAGAAATATTACAGTGTCAAAGGCTATGCATGTTTACAATATTTTTTTGATACATATTGCCCTGCCCAGCTGTGATCCAGAATAGTGATTGCCCATTGGCTAGGTGTGAGAGTGTATTTTTCCACACATTTTCCCAGCACACAAATGCTATCCCTTTGTGAGTATTGGCAGCTTGATTTCATGACCACACACACACACACACACACACACACACACACACTTTTTTCTTGCTTTCTTTTTAAAAAATTTATTTGTATACAATTTTTAAAGGTTACACTCCATTTATAGTTACTATAAAATATTGGTTATATTCCCCATATTATACAATACAGATGTGGTGTATATATATATATACACCACATCTTTATTCATTCATCTGTTGATGGACACTTAGGTTGCTTCCATATCTTGGCAATTATAAATAATGCTGCTATGTATGTATGTGCCTTACTGTATATCTATAATCATTCTTACAGAATATATTTTATTGTATGAACACATTAGTCTATCATATCAAATGAGTTTATAAACATATAATTCTGATGTGTCTTTTCCTAAACATAATTGTCTTGCCTTCTCAGGTGCCTGCATGAACATCACTCACAGCCAGTGTCAGATGCTGCCCTACCACACCACGCTGACACCTCTCCTCTCTATTGTCAAAAACGTGGAAATGGAGAAGTTCCTCAAGTTCTTCATGTACCTCCATCGACTTGGTTGCTATCAACATATCATGCTTTTTGGCTGCAGCCTTGCCTTTCCCGAGTGCATCGGTGATGGTGATGACAGGTATTTTGGAATGAAAAGCATTCAGTGATAAGTGTCAGTAGTAGCCGAAGTGTCTGAGAAGAACAAAATCATCCCAAGCTACCCCATTTTGTTTTGGTTGTTGTTAAAGGGAAAAAAAAATCCCACACCAGTTGTAATCCTTTTGAAGTAGACATTTTTGGGAAATCTGGGATAATTTTATTTATGGGAAGAAATTATTCAGGTTATTAGATAGAGGCCATCAGCTAGGGTAGTCAGTAGCTGTTTCGGTGAGGGTCTGGTAGAAGACAGCACACTCCAAGGGCGATGGAAAAGAGTTTATTGAAGAGACGATTTATGGCGGTTTGGGCAAGGTTAAGAGAACAAGTAAGGATGAGAGGCACCAGGGTCTCATGATAATGCGATGCAGTTCCAATATTCAAGACTTGAAAGAGACAAAGAGCAGGCATATCTGGAAAAAGCTGTAGTTGTGGGCAGGGGTTCTCCCGACAAGCCAAGTTCTGTGACTCGAGACAGAGGGGCACAGCCACTGCCAGCCCTTCAGTCCTGCAGGGAGAGAGAAGAAGGAATAGATGCCCTGACCTCACTCTCCTCCTGCCCTCTCTTCTGCCACGGCCTCCTACCGACTGAACTCACCCACAACAATTGGGCAAGGGTGAGCAATTGATGTGAGTGCAATAGATGAGATCCAAAATCTCATCCCAATATCATCAGTTCAGAGGTCCCAAATCTCATCTAAATCAGGTACGGGTGAGATGCTGGGTGATTCTTACGGCCCACACTGGAACCCAGAGCAGGGTGAGGAGGGTGAAGGGTAGATGCAGAGTGACAAACAGAGACTGTCCAGCACAATATCGAATAGGATTAGAAAGAATTTTCTTTTCTGGGAGGGTGAGGGAGAGCATGTGAGTCGGTGTACTTGTGTATGTGTCTTGTAAGCTCATTTCTTTTTTTTTTAAATCGAGGTATAATGGACATGTAACATTATATTAGTCTCAGGTGTACAACCTAAAACAATAGGTCTAGTTAACATCCATCACCACGCAGTTACAAATTTTTTTTCTTGTGATGAGAACTTTTGAGATCTGCTCTCTTAACTTTCAAATATACAATATGATATTATTAACCATAGTCACCATGCTGTACATTACATCTCCATGACTTATTTATTTTATAACTAGAAGTTTGTACCTTTGAACGCATTCCCACCTTTTTGAAATAATACAATTTCAGTATTATATTATATTGAAATAATGTAACTTCGATATTATATTATATTGAAGTAATAATTTTCAGTGAGAGTAAATCAATAAAAGTATGTTATGGAATGTCTGAATTAATAAGTATACAGTTTTTTAAATTTCAAAGCACTGTTAAGTACATAATCATATATAACATCAATTATTTCCTGAATTAACATGTTAGAAAGTTTTCAGAGTAGTAATGAGAAAATGAATTGCATTTTAAAGTGCAGATAGGTTCCATGTTATTTGTACTAATTTAATGTACAAAGAAAGTTTTGAATAGACAAACGTTTTTATTATTATTATTTTTAACATCTTTATTGGAGTGTAATTGCTTTACAATGGTGTGTTGGTTTCTGCTTTATAACAAAGTGAATCAGTTATACATATACATATGTCCCCATATCTCTTCCCTCTTGCATCTCCCTCCCTCCCAGTCTCCCTATCCCACCCCTCTAGGTGGTCACAAGGCATCAAGCTGATCTCCCTGTGCTATGCGGCTGCTTCCCACTAGCTATCTATTTTACATTTGGTAGTGTATATATGTCCATGCCACTCTCTCACTTTGTCCCAGCTTACCCTTCCTCCTCCCCGTGTCCTCAAGTCCATTCTCTAGTAGGTCTGCATCTTTATTCCCATCTTGCCCCTAGGTTCTTCATGACCACTTTTTTTTTTTTTTTTTAGATTCCATATATATGTGTTAGCATACAGTATTTGTTTTTCTCTTTCTGACTTACTTCACTGTCATCTCACACTGGTCAGAATGGCCATCATCAAAAAATCTACAAACAATAAATGCTGGAGAGGGTGTGGAGAAAAGGGAACCCTCTTGCACTGTTGGTGGGAATGTAAATTGATACAACCACTATGGAGAACAGTATGGAGGTTCCTTAAAAAACTAAAAATAGAACCACCATATGACCCAGCAATCCCACTACTGGGCATATACCCTGAGAAAACCATAATTCAAAAAGGGTCATGTACCACAATGTTTATTGCAGCACTATTTAAAATAGCCAGGACATAGAAGCAACTTAGGTGTCCATCGCCAGATTAATGGATAAATAAGATGTGACACATATATACAATGGAATATTACTCAGCCATAAAAAGGAACAAAACTGAGTTATTTACAGTGAGGTGGATGGACCTAGAGAAGGTTTTTATTATTTTAACTGGAAACAACCTACATTGCCGTAAAATAAAAACTGAGTAGAAAAGAAACAATAGATTCTGAATTGTATAAGTAAGTATAGAAGCACTGTTAACAGACACCACATTCAGGAAAATGTTTCCCCTGAAAGAATCATTTGCAGAGGGTACTTTCAGGGTAAAGAGAGAAACTCTGTTAGATCTTTCCCAAGAGTCAACCTATGGCATGGTAGTAGAGAGGCCCTTTATGTTCCTAGAACAGTGGCATTATAACGTGGTGATTGTCTTAAATTTCTAGGGCGGCCATAACAAATTACTACAAGCTGGGTGGCTTAAACAGAAATTTATTCTCTCACAGTTCTAGAAGCTAGAAGTCCAAAGTCTGGTGGGGACTGTGCCAGGGGTCCCGGGGAGAGGCTCACTTCCTTTCTTTGCCAGTTTCCTTCCAGTGGTTTCAATCACTCTTGACTTGTGGCCACATCACTCCAGTCTCTGCCTCTGTCTTCACATGGCCTTCTTGTCTGTGTGTGTCTGCTCTTGTGAGGACACTTGTCACTGGATTTAGGGCCCATCCAGATAACCCAAGATGATCTCATCATCACAAGGTCTTTAACTTAATTACAGCCACAAAGACCATTTTTCCAAATAAGGTCACATTCACAGGTTCCCGAGGTTAGGACATGGACCTGTCTTTTGGGGGTCGCCATTCAATACACAGGCTCTGGAGCTGCGTGTCTCAGCCCACTCATCTGTAAAATGGAGATAATCGTTGTGCTTTACAAAGTTCACGTGAGGATTAAATGACAGTGCAGGGTTTTTATGAAGAGCTCAGTAAATGTCAGCAATAGCTATCAGTGGATTGGAAAGGAGGGGCAGTACTAATGACATTGAGAGCACAGAGTATTTCTAACATATGCTAAATATTGAAGGATTCTGGGAAAAATGTAGGATACTATATGGATTAAAAGAAAATTAGGTAGAATACTTAAGGCTGCTGGAGCTGGATTCCATTTCTCCCTAATTTCAAACAATTTCACTTACATCTCTTTGCTTTAATTTCTCTATGGACTCAGGAATATGTATATATACTTATATAAATTTATATACTTATATAAAAGAGTTTCTCTCTTTACCATGAAAGTTCTCTCTTTATCATGAAATTTATATATACTTATATAAATTTCATATAAGACAATGAAAGAGAGTGCATTCAGCCTCCAGGGGACTCTTAACTCATTTTGATCATCCTTTTTCTGATAATTCAGTCTCTACTCTCAGCTAAATCAGTGGTAAAATTCTAGTTAAGCTGCCCAGAGTCTTCAGGGTACTTTTAGGTAAAATTTGTTTTTCTCCTGACCTGGTTCATCCTGAGAAATGCTCTCATAGGAGAGTTTTCCATTTTCTGTTATAGTGGGTAATAATTTATAGTCAATTTTCAGGTATCCTTCAGGGACTTGTCCTACATTTTATTACATTCATTATTATATTTAATTTTATGATTGTACTTTCAGACCAGTGCTTCCTGCTTTCATTTAGCATGTGCATGAGACCTGCAAGCTAAATTTAATAAGTAAAATAAGTTCAGAAATGTAAAATGTATTATAGAAAATAATTCTTATATTTTTATATATCAAACATTTTTTCTTATATTTCACTATTTTGGATCATTTGTTCTACTCATTTTCTCTACTACTCTACTATTCAAATAATAGAGAATTGCTTATATTCCATCCTAGAGAAAATAGGTACTTAATAACATTTAGACTTTAATTTAAAAAGATATAGTGGGATGTATAAGTAGTATGGTTTTTAACCTGTCCCTTTGAGACCTCAACTGTACTCAACTATATTATATAACAGTGAACTTTAACAGTTTAATTAAACAGTTTCATTAATTGTTTCATTTATTAAAAAATAAGTGTGTGTATCATGGACTATAATACAGGATAATTAAAGGATATCTTGTAATACAGGATAATCCATAACTATATTGATTCAATGAAATATATCTCAAAATATAGAGATTTGACTGATAAACAATTTAGGTAGCCCTAAAAATATGTGGGTTAGAAGGAATAGCTTAAAAATATCAGCATGTAGGTAGAGAGAGATGAACAATTCCTAGGCCAGGAGAATAACAGATGTTTCTGGATGACTTTTTGATACACTTAAAATCTCTGTGTTTGGAAGAGGAAGCAAACATTGCAGCCACATGCTTTTGACATGTAACTATCACCCTTTCCCTCTGGGTTGAAATAATAGGTCTATGAATTTATCAAAGCTGAAGCAGGGTTAACTGGCCTGAGAGGTCCTGCCTTGGCTTTGCTTCTGGAAGACACCCAGGAGATCTTGTGATCATCACCCTACTCACATCTTTAAGACTTTGCAGAGAAACTTTGCTCATGAAATACGTCGTTAACATTTAAAAATGGATGTGTTTTCTATTGGTTTTTTTCCTCTGGAGTGTTGATTTGCCCCTAGGTGCTTAGCAGATATTCTTAACATCTGTAGACATGAAATAAAAAATTCTTATCTAGTGTTTGCTTTGGCAGCATGTATACTAAATTGGAACAATACAGTGAAGATTAGCATGGTCCCAGTGCAAGGATGACATGCAGATTTGTGAAGTGTTCCATATTTTTTGATTTTTGACTAAGATAACTCATATTAAAGCATTTAGCACAATACCTGGGTCATCAAGTCCTGATCAAAGTTTAGCTAATGCATCTATTTTGGGGTCAATATTTCTCATGCCAGACCTAATTGAACTTGTCCAAAAAAAAGATGAGATATGTCAGGTTCTGCTATCCACATTTTAGTCAAGAAAATAGATAAATTATCTGAAAAAAATTCTTTATCTAGCTAAATGACTAGAGATTAAAGATTGTATCTCAAACCTGGGATCTACCAGACAGTTTTCTTTCATGTACTCAATCCCTATAGGATTGTGGAAGAGGTTGAGTGAGGTTCTTCAAATGAACTTCTTCAAAAGCACTATACTTTTCTGCAAATAAATATGTTCACTGGAGACTAGAGAAATTACTCTGGTAAATGCAGAGAATGCACTTGAAAGTTTGGGGGGGCAGATGAAACCTGATTCAAACCACAGCTCTGCCAATTGCCAATTATAAGACCTTGGGCACTTCAGTTGGCCTTCCTCACCTTCAGTTTCCTCATCTGTTTCATGAAAGTGATAATACCCACTTCATAGGGTTTGTTTGTGTGTATTAAACAGAATGATTTATACAGTGCTCATATATGCTCTGCACTCTCTAGCACACAGTAACTTCTCCATAAGTAGTATTGTTATAAACAATAAGTAAATTATTATTAAATATAAATAGTACTATTATTGATATGGTAGTCAAAGCTGGTGTGTGAGTTTCTGGGAGGGTATAAACTTTATCACCTCTTCCAGAGATGCAAGGTTTGCGTATTTTTCTCATTCTTTTCATCTTCTAATCCATTTTCCACTTAGCTGTCAACATTATGATTTAAAAACACAGTTAGCACTGCTGTACGTTATTACATGAAAGTTGTTAAAGAGAGTAGATCCTAAGAATTCTCATCACAAGGAAATATATTTTTTTCTATTTCTTTAATTTTGTATCTGTATGAGATGATGGATATTTGCTAAACCTATTGTGGTCATCATTAGCTGTACATCCTAAACTTACACAGTGCTGTATGTCAGTTGTGTCTAAATAAAACTGAAAGGGAAAAAAAATAAAAGCACATGTTAGGTGATGTCATTCCCCTGCCTCTACCCATTCAAGGGCTTTCTCTTAGACTTAGATTATAAGCTGAACTTTTTGCCATGGCTTTTGAAGCCTTCCTTGCTTCTCTGGTGTCATCAACCCTGCCACAGCTGCACTGACCTTTCTCAAAAATGCCCACCTTTCCCCAGCTTCCTTTTCACATGCTGCTCCCTTTGCCAGGATGGATCTATCCCCTTGATCTATGCCCTCTGTTCAAAAGACATCTCTGTGGAGAAATCTTCTCTGATCACCCTCAGTAGTTCTGTTATCTTTCACTGCAGCAAGGCTGTGTCCCTTTTTGCTTGTCTGTATGTTGTCTGTCTTACTTTATAAGCACCACAATGGCAGAGAACTTACTGACTTTGCACTCTGTTGTATACCCATTGTTCAGAGCAGTGCCCAGCACATAGTAGGTGCTCAATAAATATTTGTTGGAATAAATGGATCAATAAATAAACTCTTCCATTAGGGAGCTCCCCTAAATGTCTAGGTAAATGGGAGTTCAAAATCCATTGATTATGGTTGTGCATTGCTTTGTATAATTGATATGTTCCTGAAAACTCATGCATAAATCAAATTCTTATGTGTGTTAAATAATTACAATTTTAAATTGAGTTGGATGGTATTCCCAGAGATGATTTAACTTCCTTCTGAGTGAGCATCAGTTGGCAGAACAACCAGCTAAAGTACATTAACTTGTTCTTGTTTATCTCTGTCAAAATCCTGTATCTAATAGATGAGGAAACACTAGGTTGTTCTTGAGGATTGGCTTGGTGATTCAGTGCTTTCTTTTTAATACTGACTCATATGCATCAGTTAAGAAGACTTTAGGTCTACTCTAGTTGAAAATCTTAGATGTAAGGTTCATGTACAGAGCAGAAACAAAACAGTGATAAACGTGTTTAAAGAAAAATGACCACGATAGTGGTTCAGAATCTGTTCATGTGAAGAATAGTTGGGGGACCTGGAGATGTGAGGCCCTGAGGGTGCACAATGGCTACCCTCCAATCTCCTGGGCCACGACTGGAAGAGGGAGCACACTTTTTCTCTATGCTTCCACAGGGCAAAGGTGGAACCAGGAACTGAAAGTCATAGAAAAGTAAATTCTACCTTAACTAAAATGAGAACTTTATGGATACTAAAGTTGTATATATATGGAAATGTTGTCTCAGGAAATGGTGAGTTGTTATCACTAGAGATATTTAAACTGACTGGTGAGAACTTAGTGGAGAAACTGTGAAAAGGAGTCCAGCATCTTATGGTCAATTAGTTTCCCATAGATGAAGGGGCAGGTTCACTCATGGCCCATGGCCCTGATTAAAGGAGCTCTAAAAACTTATGAAAAAAGAAGAAAATTAAATCTACCATAACTTTTCTCAGGGACACTTTTATATTTGCTTTGGGAATAATAGAGAATCCAGTTGGGGGCCTTGGGGAGGGTTGTGTTGACGCTCCCATGGATCCAGTAGCAGCAAGTAGTCACCTAACTGCCTTCAGAAACGATGGGCCCAGTTATCTGCAGGACTTCTGTTTTGCCCAGTGGGGCTTGCAAATTGGGACCCTGCCAGCCAAAGCCCTCTTTTTCTCTGTTGCAATTGTCAGGTTCTCACCTAAATAAATGTTAAACAAATATTTACAGTGTGTCACCTTGGGGAAATGTCAGATTATCTTCTGGGAACACCTGTGTGCCTTGGGTGGCTTGGTCTTGCTCAGAGTTGAAAGGTTCATGGTAGAAAATAGAATTTTTGACTCTAGTTATTAAGATCAGCTTGCTTTTCAGCCTGAATTCTGTGTTTTGCTCCTAAAATCAAGATTGGGATTCTGCTACGTTGCTATCTTCTATTCACCTTGTGTTCACCTTTTAAGCTTTTGGTTTTGCTAAAATCCTGTTAGGTAAATAAAAGTTCTAGGCATACTTTTGTTTCAGCCACTAGAGAGGAAGAAAAAAAATGTTGACAGAAACAAGAGGTATTTAAAATTCCTTTTTCTGGAGGCACAATTTGTTCATTTCTTATCAAGGTCCTAGGCTTCCTTTTTAGAAGAAGCAGAGTTCCCTAGAAAAATAACCCCATACTCTAGTTACCATTATTTAAAGTTAGAGTAAAATTTGCCTGTCATTTCAAATATACAGATGATACGGTTTTCCTGTTCTAACTCCATCCTATTACTAAAGATGGCCAGATTACTGAGATGGCCTCTAGGTGAACAATCAAGCTGGCATCAAAGTTGATACAGAAATGGTTTTTTCAAAAATATTTGCTATACCAGAATTACAAAACCTCTTCCCCACCATCCAGTTTATTTTCAATATTTCTACTACTGCACACCTTTATATTACTATACCACTTTTGAGTTGAATTTTGCTGATAATCTTTTAGTAAAAAGTATCAAATTTTTCTGCTTATAAAATTTACTGTATTTTTTTAACATCTTTATTGGAGTATAATTGCTTTACAGTGGTGTGCTAGTTTCTGCTTTATAACAAAGTGAATCAGCTATACATATATCCCCATATCTCCTTGCGTCTCCCTCCCACCCTCCCTATCCCACCCCTCTAGGTGGTCACAGAGCACCGAGCTGATCTCCCTGTGCTATGTGGCTGCTTCCCACTAGCTATCTATTTTACATTTGGTAGTGTGTGTATGTCCATGCTACTCTCTCACTACGTCCCAGCTTCCCCTTCCCCTTCCCCATGTCCTTAAGTCCATTCTCTACGTCTGCATCTTTATTCTTGTCCTGGCCCTAGGTTCTTCAGAACCTTTTTCTTTTTTTTTTTTAGATTCCATATATATGTGTTAGCATACGGTATTTGTTTTTCTCTTTCTGATTTACTTCACTCTGTATGACAGACTCTAGGTCCATCCACCTCACTACAAATAACTCAGTTTTGTTTCTTTTTATGGCTGAGTAATATTCCATTGTATGTATGTGCCACATCTTCTTTATCCAGTCATCTGTCGATGGACACTTAGGTTGCTTCCATGTCCTGGCTATTGTAATTGGAGCTGCAAAGAACATTGTGGTACATGACTCTTTGAATTATGGTTTTCTCAGGGTATATGCCCAGTAGTGGGATTGCTGGGTCATATGGTAGTTCTATTTTTAGTTTTTTAAGGAATCTCTATACTGTTCTCCATAGAGGCTGTATCAATTTACATTCCCACCAACAGTGCAAGAGGGTTCCCTTTTCTCCACACCCTCTCCAGCATTTATTGTTTGTAGATTTTTTGATGATGGCTATTCTGACTGGTGTGAGGTGATACCTCATTGTAGTTTTGATTTGCATTTCTCTGATGATTAGTGATGTTGATCATCCTTTCATTGGTTTGTTGGCAATCTGTATATCTTCTTTGGAGAAATGTCTATTTAGGTCTTCTTCCCATTTTTGGATTGGGTTGTTTGTTGTTTTGATATTGAGCTGCATGAGCTGCTTGTAAATTTTGGAGATTAATCCTTTGTCAGTTGCTTCATTTGAAATATTTTCTCCCATTCAGTGGGTTGTCTTTTCATCTTTTTATGGTTTCCTTTGCTGTGCAAAAGCTTTTAAGTTTCATCAGGTCCCACTTGTTTATTTTTGTTTTTATTTCCATTTTGCTAGGAGGTCAGTCAAAAAGGATCTTTCTCTGATTTATGTCATGGAATATTCTGCCTATGTTTTCCTCTAAGAGTTTTATAGTGTCTGGCCTTACATTTAGGTCTTTAATCCATTTTGAGTTTATATTTGTGTGTGGTGTTAGGAAGTGTTTTAATTTCATTCTTTTACATGTAGCTGTGCAGTTTTCCCAGCACCACTTATTGACGAGGCTGTCTTTTCTCCATTGTATATTATTGCCTCCTTTATCAAAAATACGGTGACCATAGGCACTTGGGTTTATCCCTGGGCTTTCTATCCTGTTCCATTGATGTATATTTCTTTTTTTGTGCCAGTACCATACTGTCTTGATTACTGTAGCTTTGTAGTATAGTCTGAATTCAGGGAGCCTGATTCCTCAAGCTCCATTTTTCTTTCTCAAGATTGCTTTGATGATGGCCATTCTGACTGGTGTGAGATGATATCTCATTGTAGTTTTGATTTGCATTTCTGTAATGATTAATGATGTTGAGCATTCTTTCATGTGTTTGTTGGCAATCTGTATATCTTCTTTGGAGAAATGTCTGTTTAGGTTTCTGCCCATTTTTGGATTGGGTTGTTTGTTGTTTTGATATTGAGCTGCATGAGCTGCTTGTAAATTTTGGAGATTAATCCTTTGTCAGTTGCTTCATTTGCAAATATTTTCTCCTATTCTGAGGGTTGTCTTTTGGTCTTGTTTATGGTTTCCTTTGCTGTGCAAAAGCTTTGAAGTTTCATTAGGTCCCATATGTTTATTTTTGTTTTTATTTCCATTTCTCTAGGAGGTGGGTCAAAAAGGATCTTGCTGTCATCAAAAAATCTAGAAACAATAAATGCTGGAGAGGGTGTGGAGAAAAGGGAACACTCTTGCACTGTTGGTGGGAATGTAAATTGATACAGCCACTATGAAGAACAGTATGGAGGTTTCTTAAAAAACTATAAATAGAACTACCATACGACCCAGCAATCCCACTACTGGGCATATACCCTGAGAAAACCATAATTCAAAAAGAGTCATGTACCAGGCTTCCCTGGTGGTGCAGTGGTTGAGAGTCCGCCTGCCGATGCAGGGGACACGGGTTCGTGCCCCGGTCTGGGAAGATCCCACATGCCACGGAGCGGCTGGGCCTGTGAGCCATGGCCGCTGGGCCTGCACGTCCAGAGCCTGTGCTCCACAACGGGAGAGGCCACAACAGTGAGAGGCCCGTGTACTGCAAAAAAAAAAAAAAAAAAAGAGTCATGTACCAAAATGTTAATTGCAGCTCTATTTACAATAGCCAGGACATGGAAGCAACCTAAGTGTCCATCAGCAGATGAATGGATAAAGATGTGGCACATATATGCAATGGAATATTACTCAGCTATAAAAGAAACAAAATTGAGTTATTTGTAGTGAGGTGGATGGACCTAGAGTCTGTCATACAGAGTGAAGTAAGTCAGAAAAAGAAAAACAAATACCGTATGCTAACACGTATATATGGAATCTACAAAAAAAAAAAAAAAAAGAAAGGTCATGAAGAACCTGGGGCAAGGCGGGAATAAAGACACAGACCTACTACAGAATGGACTTCAGGATATGGGGAGGGGGAAGGGTAAGCTGGGACAAAGTGAGAGAGTGGCATGGACATAGATACACTACCAATGTAAAATAGATAGCTAGTGGGAAGCAGCTGCATAGCACATGGAGATCAGCTCGGTGGTTTGTGACCACCTAGTGGGGTGGGATAGGGAGGGTGAGAGGGAGGGAGATGCAAGAGGGAAGAGATATGGGAACATATGTATATGTATAACTGATTCACTTTATTATAAAGCAGAAACTAAGACACCATTGTAAAGCAATTTTACTCCAATAAAGATGTTAAAAAAAAAAAAGGATTGCTTTGGCTATTGGGGTCTTTTGTGTTTCCAAACAAATTGTGAAATTTTTTTGTTCTAGTTCTGTGAAAAATTCCAGTGGTAGTTTAATAGGGATTGCAGTGAATCTGTAGATTGCTTTGGGTAGTAGTCATTTTCACAGTGTTGATTCTTTCAATCCAAAAACATGGTATATCTCTCCATCTGTTTGTATCGTATTTAATTTCTTTCATCAGTGTCTTATAGTTTTCTGCATTCAGGTTTTTTGTCTCCTTAGGTAGGTTTATTCCTAGGTATTTTATTCTTTTTGTTGCAATGGTAAATGGGGGTGTTTCCTTAATTTCTCTTTCAGATTTTTCATCATTAGTGTATAGGAATGCAAGATATTTCTGTGCATTAATTTTGTATCCTGTACTTTACCAAATTCATTGATTAGCTCTAGTAGTTTTCTGGTAGCATCTTTAGGATTCTCTATGTATAGTATCGTGTCATCTGCAAACAGTGACAACTTTACTTCTTCTTTTCTGGTTTAGATTCCTTTTATTTCTTTCTCTTCTCTGATTGCTGTGGCTAGAACTTCCAAAACTATGTTGAATAGTAGTGGTGAGAGTGGGCAACCTTGTCTTGTTCCTGATCGTAGTGGAAATGGTTTCAGTTTTCCACCATTGAGAATGACGTTGGCTGTGGGTTTGTCATATATGGCCTTTATTATGTTGAGGTAGGTTCCCTCTATGCCTACTTTCTGGAGGGTTTTTATCATAAATGGGTGTTGAATTTTGTCAAAAGCTTTTTCTGCATCTATTGTGATGATCATATGTTTTTTCTCCTTCGTTTTGTTGATATGGTGTATCACATTGATTGATTTGTGTATATTGAAGAATCCTTGCCTTCCTGGGATAAACCCCACTTGATCATGGTGTATGATCCTTTTAATGTGCTTTGGATTCTGTTTGCTAGTATTTTGTTGAGGATTTTTGCATGTGTTCATCATTGATATTGGCCTGTAGTTTTCAGAAAGCTTACTGTATTTTTAAAGACATTATTTTATAAGATAGCATGTGCCACTCTCCTATGGAAATGCAACCCTGAAATAATCTTAAAAGCCAACTGAAAAATATGACTTGATTTAAAACAATTTTTTGAAGAATTTGTAAATTATATAAAATCAGCATAAGCTTATTTTATTATTTTTTTCTAAATGAAGAATTATTACATACTGCTAATTTATTTATTAAAGATTTTGTCTGTGTCCCCAGAACTCTAATTGTGTCACATTTGAGAATAATGGAAACATTACAGAATTAATACTTTTTCATATCTATATTTTTTAAGAATTTATATAGATCAGTAGTCAAAGCAAAAAGAGACTTTGTTGCTAATACCAACTAAATATTCGGAAAGTCATCTGCCACTTACTTCCCTGATTTTATCTGCCAACTTGTAAACAGCAGTCTTTTGGGCTACACCTGTGCTGACTACCTGGCTGTTTAGGTGGTCAATTGTATCACAGTTCCCTTTTCAATCTCAGGCAACATAGGTGATCTAGTCTGCTTTTTGGCATTATACAGACATAAAATGATAAGTAAGATTTCATTTATGTGCCAGAATGGCTCAAAGTGTGGGTAATACACAGTCAGATAACTCACATTACTTTTATTTTACAAAGACGTAAAGCTGGAGAATCAGGCCACAGGAGCTCAAATTTCCTGAAAACGCCTTGTCAAATCACTGACAGTGTCCCAAGCGCACATATTTCATCAAGCTCAGTGGAGTTGTTTGTTTACTTTTCTCCTCAATAATTCATGGGTATTAGGTGGATGTGACTAGAATTTATATTTAATGCTAGTAATTCAGTGCATTCAAAGATCCGTATTTAAGGCATCATTTCATGATGTGCAAAAAATCAAAACAGCTGCAAAAAATAATTGAACAATTGAAAATTCTTCTGTGATTGTTAATCCTCTATTCCATGAGCCCTGGTAAGTATGCCAAGTATTAATGAGAATGAGGATCTTGCTGGGTAGAAGGGTATGGAATTTTATATTCTCTTTCAGGGGCGGTTGTGTGGTTTTACATTATTCACACTCATCTTTTTATTATTATTATTATTTTTTATTTTTTTTACATCTTTATTGGAGTATAATTGCTTTACAATGGTGTGTTAGTTTCTGCTTTATAACAAAGTGAATCAGTTATACATATACATATATCCCCATATCTCTTCCCTCTTGAGTCTCCCTCCCTCCCACCCTCCCTATCCCACCCCTCTAGGTGGTCACAAGGCATCAAGCTGATCTCCCTGTGCTATGCGGCTGCTTCCCACTAGCTATTGTACGTTTGGTAGTCACATTCATCTTAATTCAAGCTGTGTTTATTTGTTGTTATTTCCTCAAGTTTCTCTATTTTAAGGGTGACATCTTACTATTGACATATAAGCGAGACACTTAATCTGTAGGGTTTTTATCCGTAGCAGTTTTACCGAGATTTTGCCTTTACGTGGGAATTATTTCAAGATTCAACAGTGTAGAATTTGCTGACCTGATAGGGAGGGGATCATGTGAGCAGGGATGGAGCGAGCTATTGTACAAACCGTTAAGTTGAGAATTAAGTAGTGACAGTTCTGCTCCCAACTTTGCTTCTGACAGCTTTGTTCCAAGCAGGCCACCAAATTATCCTCTGCATGTGATTCTTTTATTTCTCAAACAAATATTTATGGAGTGCCTACTGTATACACTAAAGATAGGACAGCAAACAAAATAGACAAGAATCCTTTACTTCATGAACCATATATTATTTTGGAGGGAGATAGGCAATAAGCAAACAGATTAAAACTTTTTTTAATCATAATAATAGTGTATCAGACAGTGATAAGTACAATGGAAAAATTCCAAAAAGAATTGAAGAGCTTTGGGAGAGTATGGGTATGGTGGCAAGGGATGCAATTTTAAGCAAAATGTTGTTCAGGAAAATCTCACTGAGAAGGTTACATTTGATCCATGAACATATGGGAATCCAGGAAGTGAGAGAGACCCGGACATACTGACTGTCCTGTGATATCTGCTGGAAGTGAGAAAGAGGGCATGATGGAATCAGTCCTGCAAGCAGATACTGTTGGCAAGGATGTGAGTGTTGGGGGGTAGACATATGGTGAGGTGGAGAGTCTTGCTAGGCATGTGTACAGCTTGGGAGCTCCCTTTCAGCTTCTGACATCAGTTTATTCAACAAAGGTGTTAGGAAAGTTATCAATTTATTCCTTTAGCAAATATTTATTGGCACCTACAATGTACCAGGTGCATTGTCTGATGCTAGGGATGCTTCAATGAATAAAACACAGTTCTGCCTTCAAGGGACTCAGCATAATAGGGCACAAGACATGAAAACAATTACACTGCTGTCCAAAGTGATCAGTTTAAAAGGTATGGGGGGAAACGCAGAGAAGGAGGGACTCTTTGCATTTGGCAATATTAGGAAGGCTGTTCCCAGTGAAGAAGTAACAGCTGAATTTGATTTTGGAGGATACATAGAAGTTTGCCATGTGGGCAAGGTGGAGAAAGCAGGCAGCCTAAATCTGTCGTATATTAGGGGAACTACAACCAGTTTAATTTTATGAGAACATAAAATGGGGAGAGAATAAATGAATTTGAGGGACTTTGGGGAAGTAAAATTAACAGTACTTAGTAATTAATTGCATATGAATGGTGAGGCTGAGGGTGAAACAAAGGTTTTTAGGCTTGCGGACTTGGGTAGATGGTATTACCACCAAGAAGGAGGGCTGGTGGTAGTGGGAGATAGGGGGTTAATATTGACATAATGTCTTCATCTGGTCCAAGAAGTGCATGACCGTAATTTTCCTTCCAGTGGAGGTAAAAACAGCTTCCCTTCTAGAGGAGATGACGTGATTTATACTTTCATCCAGTGGTATGCTGGTAAACTGGCTCCCTGAAAAACAAAACAAATGATTTGTAGCATTTGCTGATTTCTGCGGTGTAAACACTCCTACCAGATTTCAAGCTAATAATAGTTGAACAGTCTCCTCCCACAGCACTGCGTTTTGTCCCCTGACAAGTATTTGTTGAGCTCCCGTTGGTGTGAGGCATGCAGTCATGTGCTGGCTCTTTCTCCTTTACTTCTCCTTATCCACTTCCCACCCTCCTCCAGCCCACTCTTCCCCACAGGTTGGTTTCAACAGTGGCTACTTTCTAGCTTCCTGTGGGGCTCAGCCAATGGGAGCCACCAACAGGACATCAGAGTGTGGGAAGAGAGGCAGGCTGGGTCATGATCCCCTAGTTTCTTCTTTACCAGGTTACACAGTTTGGAGTTGCCTGAATCCCACTGTGGGAGGCTCTGGCTCCTATCAGGCAGCCTTCTGCATACAGCTCTTTCTGAGTCCCAAGAACTGCTCCTTCCCTTGTCCGTTGAATCTGGGAGGCTAACGGCAACCTGTCCCCACATGCTGCACTACCCCTGTTTATTTTTTCTAAACCTTGCCAGTACCTTCATAAGTGACCTTTTCATTAAATACTCTGCAGTAATCCTACTTCAGTGAGTCATTTCTTTCCTGCTGGAACCATGGCTATTACAAATGAAGATGACGAAAAACTCTGGTTTTGAAAGAGTTTCAGACCAGTGACTAAAAAATAACTTGACTTCTCCCATGATTTCTCTTCTGGTGTGAGACAATGACTCATATAAGTGTTCACTAGCACAGTTTTCTATCCCCATGTCTAATGAAGCTGGGAACCAAGGTAATCTCTTCCCTACTCCTTTCGTACCCCAACTAAGCCATACCTCTTGTGAGGTCTCTTGAGGCCACCAGAGAGTGCAGACATAGGAGGCTGATGCCGTTGGCCCATCACAGAGAAAACAAGTCATCTGTTGTTTTTTGTGTTTGCCAGCAGTGGTGACGAATTCGTGCTCCTGTATGATTTGTGGATTTATGCTCCTGTGTTATCTGTGACGTCTGTTTGTGAGAAGAGGTCAGCTAGGTGAGACATTCTGGAGCACTGGGCTGGCGTCGTAGCATCTGGCTATGAGATCTTTTTAAGTTTCAATTTCCTTGCATGTAAAAGGAGGAAACAGTAGTACATTATCTTGCAAGACCCTTCCATTGTTAACATTCTCTTCACAACTAAGGTCTGCAGCTCTGGGTGTTCCCAGTGACTATGACTTTGTGAGCACTGTTCACTGAACAGCTTGGCCTAACAAAGACAAATTTACGACTTTCTTTTAAAAAAAAAGATTATGTAAGTCTCATCAATAAATAATACATCTAACTCAGTAACATGCCTCTTACCAAGTGATATATCAAAGAAAAGTGTATTAGTTACCTATTGCTACGTAACAAATTTCCACAGATGTGGCAGCTTAAAACAGCACCCAACTATTATCTCAGTTTCTGTGGATCTGGAACCTGGGAGTGTCTTATCTGGGTCCTCTGTTTCAGGGTCTGTCATATGGGTGCATTCATGGTGCTGGCCAGGTCTCGGGTCTTATCTGAAGGCTTGCCTAGGAAAGGATCCACTTCCAGGCTCATGTGATTGTTGGAAGAATTTCAGTTCCTTAGGGGTGGAGGGCCTCAGTTCCTAGCTGGCTGTTGGCCAGAGGCCAGGCTCAAGTCCTTGCCATGTAGACCTACCCAGCATTGGCATCTTGCTTCATGAGAACTGGTAAGGGAGAGCATCTGCTAGTGAGAGAGGAGTCACAGTCTTATGTACCCTAATGATGGAAGTGACATCCCATTACCTTCTGTTGGTTGTAAGCAAGTCACTAGGCCAGCTCACACTCAAGGGGAGGAGGTTACACAGGGCATGAATAGCAGGAGGTGGGGTCATTGGGGGCCATCTTAAAGCCTGCCTGTCACAAAAATTCTTCCCCCTCCCCACCCCATGGAAGAAGGGTTTTAAATCCTGAGCTTCTCTGATATACTTAAAGGTTAGTTTGTCAGAAATAAAAAGTGACAACTAAATGCAGTGTAGGATCCTAAATGGAGATCTTGGTGATGTTTGAATAGGGTCCTTACTTTAGTACCAGTGTTAATTTCCTGGTTCTGATAATTACACTGTAGTTATGTAAGATGTTTGCTTTAGGGGAGCCTGGATAAAGGCTATATGGAAACTTTCTGTATTGTTTTTAATAACTTTTCTGTAAGTCTCTAAAAGTAGTTTAAAGTAAAAAGTTAGATAAATTTAGCTACAGGGATATATTGCACAACATGGGAAATATAGCAAATATTTTATAATAACTATAAATGGAGTATAACCTTTAAAATTGTGAATCACTATATTGTACACCTGTAACTTACATAAAATTATACATCAACTGTACTTCAATAAAAAAAGTTAGAAAAAAGTGATTTAGAAAACAAAAATCCATTAGCTATTATATAAGCCTACTGTGTGGCTGTAGCTTATTCAATAATTTTAACTTTATGTCTTTATCAGAACTGTTTTGCTGATAAAAATGTATACATTTGTGGGGGAGGGGAATGGGGAGATGTTGGTCAAAGGGTACAATAAAGAAAAAATCTAATTTTTTGTAAATAAATATAGAAATTTTAGTAGATAAATTTGCTTAAAATTGTATACGTAAAAATGTAAAATAGATAGCTAGTGGGAAGCAGCCGCATAGCACAGGGAGATCAGCTTGGTGCTCTGTGACCACCTAGAGGGTTGGGATAGGGAGGGTGGGAGGGAGGGAGAAGCAAGAGGGAGGAGATATGGGGATGTATGTATACCTATAGCTGATTCACTTTGTTATACAGCAGAAACTAACACACCATTATAAAGCAATTATACTCCAATAAAGATGTGAAAAAAATAACCTTAAAATAAACATCTTTGTCTACAAAAAAAAATTATATAGGTAAAATCTACAATTTTTTTGTAGATAAATAATTTGAGTAGCCTTCCTAGTGAAAATCCCCTAGAAACCTCACTATTACTGTATAATAGAATTCTTGATATTTGTTTGTATTTGTTTCAACACATACTTACAGAAGTGAGGAAAGCATTTTCTGCTTAAGCTTGAGTTGAAATGTTGTAGGGACTTTTGCACAACCCCAAATGCACTTCACACATCACTTAAAGTAACCATCTTTCCTAAAATAGTACCCTGGTAGCCCAGTCTGGCCCCTCCACTGTGCTGAGCACTGTTTTCAGATGTCAGTCTGCTTGTTGCTTGGATATCAGCACTTATATTTCAAAATAGTGTGGTCTGTCTCACGGCACTGTTCCATGTGATGAAAAGCAAAATGCTTCAGTCCTTCGTAGGCGCTTGAATTTCATGCAAAGCAAGAACAAATGGCTCTTCATCCTGCTCAGTGTTTGAAAGAGCTGCTGGTTATTAATACTGTATCAGTATTTCACATGTCCTCGTCTAGCAGTTTAAAGCCTATGGGTCTCGGTTGGTTACACCTCTTTAAGAGAGCTATTTGGAAACACTCTAGACATTTTTCTTAGGCCCTATTTTTAGAATGGAAAGCCTAATAGTATTTTAATGTCTCTCTATATTCCCAGAACAAGTCTCGAGAAAAAAAATGTTACCTTTTGAAATTTAGCAAAGCTGGTGGGATTATCTCCACTCCTCTGAGAAGCATTGTGTTAAGGAATGAATTTTGATTTACAGAATGTTAGTGGTAAAAGGACCATGAAAGATCAGCTCTTTCAAACCCCTCACTTTTCAAATGAGGAAGCTGAGTCTTGGTGTGAGTGAACTGTTGGCGCAAGATCAGACAGTGAGAAGTGGCCAGTGTGAAAAGTTTAGGGGGACAGCTTATGCTTTATGGCAGAAAATAACTCTGATAAGAGTCAATGACAAGAAGTCAGCTTCTGAATTAAAGACTCAGCTTTAGAACATGAAAACAGTCTGCTGGGCCCCTGCATGAACCTTCATTGCTCTTACCATAGAAGATTCTGAGAGATGTGGAGTGATCAAAGAATATGTGTGTTCAGAGTGAGGAATGATCCAGGAATCACTTGGGAGAGTTGGGCCTCAAGTGTTCCTCAGCCTCACTGTGACTCCCCCATCCGACAGTGTTGGATGAATTTTTCCCTCTGTAAATGGCCCCTGGAATTCCAACAATGAGAGATTCCTTTGCTCCAGCAAGCAATCTTCTAATGATGACAAAAACCTCTGGGAGGGTTAAGTGTCCATCTATTATTATGTATTACGTACTGTGTTATCTTCCTCTCTTTTCTTTGAAAGTCTCATTGTGATCAGCTCACTTGGGGAACGTAGTTTTGATTGTAGGAAGGGAAGAAAATGTTGAGGAGAAAGTAATGCTCTTGTGGAGGTGGCTGTCCAGGTGGGGTGCTGGAGTGGGGTTGGACAGGGTGCTGTCAGTACACAGGTCAGGGACTAGGTGGCAAGGAAGAATGCTGAAGCCAAGCCTAGCTTATTTTGTAGCTTTCTTGTGGGCTGTCTCACACCTGGAAAAGAAAGAGAAATGCCTTCACCCTTTCCTAGTGTTCCTTAGCTCCTTAGGCAAATACCGACTCATTGAAGGTTAACTAGGAGTTTGTAGAGTGAAGGGAGAACCCAACCACTGTGTGTATGGTTGGTCCACGGGAAAGTACATATCAAGTTTTGAACTAACCTTGAGCTATGCTTTTGGAGCATACATTCCTAAAGTAAGGACTCACATGTAATAGAGTAGTTAATAGTCCTTGAATCAGTCTGCCTGGGTTCAAGTGCTGGCTGTGATACTCACTACCTCAGTGATCATGGACAAGTCTCTTATATTTCCTGTGCTTCAGTTTCCTTTTGTGTGTATTAGGGATGATATTAATGGTATCTATGGTACAGTACAGTACTATGGTGCTGTAGTGAGAAATAAATGAGTTAATGTATGTGTAGTAGAACTTAGAGCCTAGTGAAGTATAAGTATTTGCATAGGAATTCTGTGTTCTCCACATTCCTCAACCATGATCCCCAGTTTCATTTGAGAAAATATAGTCTCTAACATCTTTGGAATAAGATCTAGGAAAGGAAATCTTTAAAAAAAATGTTATTTAAGCGATACTTTCTGTCCTATGAATATCTAATATATTTCCTGAATGGCAGTCAGGTGTCCTCTTTTTTTTTATTTTTTTTAAAGAAGATGTTGGGGGTAGGAGTTTATTAATTAATTAATTTATTTTGGCTGTGTTGGGTCTTCGTTTCTGTGTTAGGGCTTTCTCTAGTTGTGGCAAGCGGGGGCCACTCTTCATCGTGGTGCGCGGGCCTCTCACTATCGCGGCCTCTCTTGTTGCGGAGCACAGGCTCCCGACGCGCAGGCTCGGTAGTTGTGGCTCACGGGCCTAGTTGCTCCGCGGCATGTGGGATCCTCCCAGACCAGGGCTCGAACCCGTGTCCCCTGCATCGGCAGGCAGATTCTCAACCACTGCACCACCAGGGAAGCCCCCACGTGTCCTCTTTACACTGAAACACTTGCCTGGACTAATTCATATCTTATGTTCTAAAGAGAATTCTTTCAAATGCAGAACATCTTTCCACATCTTCGCTAACAAATTCAGCTACATGTTAATGTAGTCATGTGACTATCAGGATTCTAAAAGATACCCAGTTTTAAGGCAAGTTTCTGAGAAGGTCAAAAGTGTTTGTATCTGAATGTAACTGTTGAGTACCCCTTTCTTACATTTTTATATATAACAAGATCTCACTCTCAAGATTCTTTCACAGACTCAATCACTTCTATTTTAACTCAGTGACTGGCGCATTCCATTATGTTTCTGTGATCTATAGAAATTTGAATGGAGAATTATAATTATGCTTTAAAGTTCTTAAAGCCTAATTATTAGATCGTTATATGAGAATAGATGATATGCAACAGTAGATAAAGTGTGGATTGAAAGTTAAAACATCTGGATTCTCTTCCCGCTTCTTCCATTAGGAAGCTATGTGTGTCTCAGAATCTCCCTGAACTTACCTTAAGTGGAGGATTTGAATGAGGTGTTGTTTAAGGTTTCTTACAGATCTGATACTGTATGATTCTGCAATAGCTTATTGACCCTACATTTGTGAAGTGTGTGCTTTGCTTTGACTGACATGTATATTTTCTTTCCCAGTTTTCTTAAAATCGTTTGAGATGCCTTTGCTAGATGACCAGCCAGGGTGAGAGATGCAGTCTCTAGCTGCAAAGTAGAAAAAGCCACCAGGGTCTGCAAGAGAACAAGTCCATGGCCTTGACATTGCAGCATCCCTGTCCCCAGACACAGAGCCGCGGATCCAGGAGTGTTTGATTGAATGTCAGATGAATAAAGACAAACTCCAGGGCATCATTACTTTACTGCTAATGGACAGTTGTTTGTGTTTTTCTATTTTGCAGAAGATAACATAGAAATGAAAAGATAAATAACTGTACAAGTTTTCAGAGTTGCCATTTGTTTGTATAATATTTTCTTTTCCAGGGAGGCAGTGGAGGCTAAGGAACAGCTTTATCTCTGGCTGCCTCTCAGAGGTACTTTGAATTTCTCAAAGGGATGATAAAGAAATGAGATTAACCTATTTTGTGACCTACTTCTGCCTTTCCATTTTGGGGGCATTCATTTCCATGTTAACTTACTCCTTTTGATAGTAAATTAGAGCTCTGTTTTGGTTGACAGGTTTACTTTAGCACAAGAAATCTCAAAAAAAAAAAATCATTTGGGATAAATGCTTCCACAAGAGACAGTTAGATCATGTGTTATGGAACTGGCTTATTACCTCTAGAATCATGACAGTAGGGTGGCTGAAATCCTTGTTATAGTGTTGAAGGCAGAAGTTCAAGTTGTTGACTGTAGTAAATATAAATTAAGATAATATTGCAGCACTGGTGGCCAACTTTTCTTTAGCTTAATTATTATTTTGAGAAATAGTCTGTAAAAACATTAATTTTCACCTTTCTCTTTTCTTCTAGTCATGGACTCCTGCCCTGTAGGTCCTTCTGCGAGTCTGCAAAAGAGGGCTGTGAATCAGTCCTGGGGATGGTGAATGCCTCCTGGCCCGATTTCCTCAAATGCTTCCAGTTTAGAAACCAAAGTGAAAACAACAGTGTCAGCAGGATTTGCTTCTCACCACAGCAGGAGAAAGAAAAGCAATGTAGGTGTCTGCATTTTGTTGCATTTTAAAAAGTTTTTTATTGAAGTATACCGTCCATGAAAGGAAGTATACAAATAATGTGTACAGTACAACAAATTTTAACAAAGTGACCAGACCCATTTAACCAGCACCCAGATCAAGAAATAGAATATTAACAGCATCCCAGAAACACAAGCCCCCTCCCAGTGACCTGGTCCTCCCAAAAGAGACCTCTATGCAGACTTCTATCAGCTTAGGTAATTCTGCCAATTCTGAACTTGATATCAATGGAATCGTACAGTATGCATGCCTTTTGTGTTGAACTTCATTTGCTCAACATTATGTTTGAGAGATTCACTGTATTTTCGTCTTCTTGTGGTTCATTCATTCTCATTTTTATGGTATTCTAATATATTTTCCATCACAGTATATTTTTCTGTTCTACTGTTGATAGACATTTGAGTTGTTTCCAGCTACTGTGAATGGTGATGCTGTGACTATTCTTGTACATGTCTTTGATGGAACATGGTTATGTATTTGTTCAGCAAAAAAGTTTTTTAAAGTGGTTGTTTCAATTTATACCTCTCCCAGCTGTGGGTGAAAGTTGCAGTTGCTTCAGATCCTCCCCAGCACTTGGTATTGCCAGTCTTTTTCATTTTAGCGATTCTGATGATAGTATTGAGGTATCTCTTTGTGGTTTTAAGTTGAACTTTCCTAATGAATTGGATTGAATTTTCAAAATGTTTTGGTTACTTAAATATCCTTTTTTGTGAAGCGCCTGTCAAAATATTTTGCCCATTTTTGATTGGGTAGTCTGTCTTTTTATTCTCGATTTGTGGTTCTTTAGGCATTCTGGATATAAGTCATCTGTTGGATATATGTACTGTCTGTGTGGCTTGCCTTTCCTTTCTTTTGTTATGTCTATTATGGAATAGAAGTTTTAATTTTAATGGGTCTACATTATCCAGTTTTTCTGATCCTCAGTTTTCTAGACTCTCCTGGTACATTATGTAAGAACCTCTTTCTAAATTATGAGGAAGGCCCTTTGGCTTTCACACATGAGTTACAGTTGCCTGGAGCTTTGAGTTATTTTTTTCTAGGAAACTGAGCTTGGCTGAAAGCCATCCAATTCATTGTCCTTATAGTTACTTCTCAAACACTTGGTAAATTACCCCATTCAGTGCCTTCCTTTCCATAGGTGGACTATTCCAATTCACCTCTGTTAAGGGTTTTAGCAATTGGACCACCCCCTTATACCAGGGAATGTCTATCTCTACCTTCCATCAATGATGGCAACTTTGCTGCCATCCCAGCAGTGAGTAATCCAGATCAATAACCCCATCATATCACCTGCTTTCTTGGACCACTTCTGCAGCTGTCACAAGCAGGGTCTTCCAGAAGCAGCCACTGAGATGGGGTTTGTTGTACAGGGTATTTATTAAGTATCAGCACTTGTAAAGGAGGGAGAGAAAGCAGGATTGGGTAGAGGTAGAAGTTGAAATGTTATCCAGGTACACTGAAGCTTGGCTAAATCCATGGGGATCTCTGGGACACATATGGCCTGAGGGAGTTGTTCCATGTTGGGTCCAGACAGCCAGGTCTTTATATCCCCACAATCAGCCACTGGTTGTGGTCCTTCCTGGGAAGGGTGTGCCCTTGGGTGAGGCAGCTCTCTGCAGTTGAGGCTAAACTTGAAGGATCTAAAGGCTGTTGGCTGACATCAGGGGGCGACAGGGCAGGCACGTAGAGTGGGAACAGACCACCTTGATCCAGTCAGAGACTGAGCTGATTTTGCTTGTTGTTTATAAGGCAGTGTTGGTAAGGCTCCATCTCCCTCTGGTTTGTTTCCATTCTGAGGGTGCACTTCTCCAGTGAGCCTTATGAGAAACCAAGGTGTTTACTGCATTCTGCTCTTCCTTGGCAGTCCCTAGTTGTAATGTTTTTCTTCTAAGAATAAGATTGCTGGATTTCCACTTGGCTTTGCAGAGGTTTTCTGCCTCTTTAGCTTCTTGATCTTTTTTTTTTTTTAAGGAATTTTGCCCTTTAAAAAAATATTTATTTATTTATTTATTTATGGCTGTGTTTGCTCCTCATCTCTGTGCGAGGGCTTTCTCTAGTTGCGGCAAGTGGGGGCCACTCTTCATCGCGGTGCGCGGGCCTCTCACTATCGCGGCCTCTCTTGTTGCGGAGCACAGGCTCCAGACGCGCAGGCTCAGTAATTGTGGCTTACGGGGCCAGCTGCTCAGCGGCATGTGGGATCCTCCCAGACCATGGCTCGAACCCGTGTCCCCTGCATTGGCAGGCAGATTCTCAACCACTGTGCCACCAGGGAAGCCCAGCTTCTTGCTCTTTACCACACATGCCTTGAGGGAAAGTCCTTCCATGTGATAGGCCCACTTCTCTGTGTCTCCTTTCCCACTATGTCCTTGGCACATTAATACCCTGCTCCTCTGGCAGCACCAAAACTCTTATTTTTGTCTCTCCACCCCCATGGGATTGCCAAAAGCTCTACTGGCTTCTCTCCCTCTTTGCAGTGGCCCTGTGTCCAGGTTCTCAGTTTCTAGCACCATGCCAAGAATTGGCAAGATCCAAGGGGAAAAAGCATCCATAGAATGTGGACTGTTTGTTCTACAGTTGTCTTCTCCCTGGGATCTCAGCCACTTACTTCCTGATGGTCTCATCAGCTATCAGAGGCCTTTGAACAGATGTTTCTTGTGCTTTATCTGGCTTTTCTAGTTTTACTTGATGGGGCGGGTTGCACTGACTTATCACAGGTTACTACATCCTAGCCAAAAGTAGAAGTTTGTTTAATTTCTTTTTCACACACTGTTTAGTGGAGGTCTGCTGCTAAATTACGATTCCCTCCAAAAGACTGTATATAGCACTAAGCCACCAGAAGAATGAGTGAGTGCATCTGAAAGAGAAGCCCCTTGATTCTTTTCTTTTTCAGCTACGTTTGCCCCTGTTTTGATAAGAACACTTTATTAGTGCTCATTTGGAAAATGTTGCCTGTTGATACAGGATTTAAGAATCCACTGAGAAAATTTGAAAATAAAAAACATCATCAGTATTCCTTAACACGATGGTCCAAAAGTATCAGTTCTTAAAGATCAAAGTAACATCAGTATTCTTTAACAGCTCCAGGTGAAATGCCACCTCACATAGGTTCCCCAAATATCAGAAGATAGTACAAATCTTCTGATCTTGGAAAAGATTGATGACTTTGGAACAGATCTTGGAAGATTGATGAAACATTTATATTAAAAGAACTTATGTTTTAAGAGAACAGAAATTTCCTAAGTACACTCATCTGAGATTCTCTATTTGTCAGTCTTTTTTTAATAATTCTTGATTGTACTATTTTTTCACATGTAGAATTAATTCTCTGAAAATGGGTCTGATAATTGGTGTTTGATGCAATATTTTCCTAGAATTTGAAATAATTTTTATGTCTCATGCTTGATGGATAAACAGGATGCTAACCATCATAGATGTATTCATAGGTCATGTGCTAGGGAGAAAGCTACTGTTAGCTGTGATCTTTGTGTAAGCATAAGAATATAGTTTCTAGAGACTTCCCTGGTAGCCCAGTGGTTAACACTCTGTGCTTCCACTGCAGGGGGCACGGGTTTGATCCCTGGTCAGGGAACTAAGATCCTACATGCCACACAGCACAGCCAAAAAGAATATATATATATATATATATATATATATATATATTTATAATATCATCTTAATCATATAAGGGTTTATGCTGTAGGGCCTGTTATGAATATAACTAATGAAGTCCTTTTCTCCTTTTTTCATTTATTCAGTAAATATTCATTGAGTACCTACTCAGTTCTCAGCATTATTCCAAGTAATCTGAAAAAATTAATTACAGTGACCATAATATTGGTTTACATCCATCTAGTGCGGTGGTTCTCAACCAGAGATGATTTTGCAGCCTCCACCTGGAAACATTTGGCAATGTCTATAAACATTTTGGTTGTCACAACTCTGGGGACAGAAAGAGTTGCTACTGGCATTTAGCAGGTAGAGACCCACCATGCTGTTAAACATCCTGCAATGCACAAGGCAGCTTCCCACAGCAAAAATCTATGTGGTCCCAAATGTCAATAGTGCTGCTTTTGAGAAACCCTGGTTTGGGCTTGATGCTTTGCAAGGTACTTTCTAGTAGTAGTAATAATAATAATAATAGTAATAGCTATCATGCTTCCTACCTGTAAGGAGTGTTAAACCTAATCTGGTATACCTGTATGTGAGAAACAATGTAAAAAAGAACATTAGTGACTCCATGTAAACATGCTGTCAGACAGAAACTATAGAGAAACACGTTAAATGTCAATGGAGCAGAAGTGGAGTCAATCACATAACGGAGTTCTGGATGTGTAAAAGAGGAAGGGTCCCACTTGGCACAGAGGAAGCGAAGAGGTGTTCTGGGATAGGCATTCAGCACTGTGAACCTGTGTTGGGTGACAGGTGCCAACTTAGCCCGTGAAACAAATGATGATTAAAAGTTGACTCCCATCTTAGTCTTCTCCTTCCAGCTTGTCAAACCATTTTCCCCAAGAAAACAGTAACCCCCTTTTACATTATGGACCCCATTCTCCTTTCCAAAGTGCTTTCACAGCTGTTAGCTCACTTTGCTTCCAGAGTAAATCTCTGAGGTATTATCATCTTCATTTTATAAATTAGGAAACTGAGGTTCAGGAAGATAATTCCAAAGTTGTTTTAAATCAGCCCCCCTGGCTCTGTCTTCATCCTGGGACCATCCTGGGATTCAGTTATTAATCCTTGAATGCTACCCTCTGTTACAGCCCCCTTCTCACAAGAGTTTTCAAAATGTCTTTTCAGACTGAGTCAAGCCAAAACTCACAACTTGTAACAGCTGCTTTTCCCAGTGCACAGCTCTGTAAATTCAATTCATCTTCTCATAGTATCTTTTAAATCAGTCATAACTCCAAAGATATTTTGTTTTCATACAGAAGGATACCCAGTTGTCTTATCCTTTCTATCTTATATTGATGCCAGCTCCTGTAAAGTAAATAATGTGCTAATGTGATAGTGCTGTGGGAACTATTCTTCAGAGGTTTTTAAAATAAACATTTGTGTAGGTTTCCATAGTTGAGTTGTGAGAACTCAGAGGGCTAAAAGTCAAGGTCCATCAGTCATTCTGAGCTTTCTGACTAATCCTTTACCTTGTCTGAAATCGTATATGGAAAGTAGTTATGAAATAGTTTTTCTGTGGGTCTAAAGAGATCTTTGCTGCCATGAAAGAAACTTCAGCTATTCACATTCTTTCATTTTCCTCTTCCTTTTCCTAGTATCTTATTTGCTTTCCTAGCTTTGGTTGCTGAGAGCAACCACTTCAGTGCATTAGCAGCAAAATTGTAGTCTCAAGATCTTGGTAAAATATATACTCTGAATTTCTCCTACTGAATTGTGAATTCACTCGGGAAAATTATTCAATACTCTTTCTTTGAGGTACTTAGTATCGATATTTTGCCAGAGATAGATGATTATAGATAGCATGGTGCAGTTACTAAAAACTAGCCATGCACTTTTCATTCCAATGAACAGTCAAATATAATGAGGTTTTCCTAGAACTTCCAATTTCCCAACATGTATAATTTTAAATTATTTAAAATTTAAATTATAAAAACATTTTCTTTCTTCCATATGTAGATGCTTCTTTTAAGGGCACCAAACTTAGATCTGAAGACTTGTTTTTCAAGCCCTGGCTATTTTATTTAATAACTGTGTGGTCTTCAGCAAGTTTCTTAAACCCTTTTTGCTTCTCTTTCCTCAGTTTTACAATAGGAATAATAATACCTGGGGGCAGGGGTAGAACAGTTTTATGGGGTAAATGAGGTAAAGTATTTGAAAGAATTTTGGAAGCCATAATGCATTATGCAAATGTAAGTGCTTCCATCCAACAGACATTTAGAAGCATGTTCTATGGACCACCTAGTTGACCAGGAACTGGAAAGGGAAGATGGCATGCATATGTTTAAAGTGCTCATAGGTCAGTGGAGAGATAGACAGATAAGCACAGAGGCAGAGCCTGAGACAAGGATTTGAGCACAAATCTTATATTTGGGAAAGGCATGGAAGAGTGGAGGAGTGGGATGGTGGTTCAGGGAAAGGATGGTGGCCACTAAAGGTAAAGTGAATCCAGCTACCATCGTGGGTAACTGGAGCTTAATTTCACAGGCAAATCTGGGAAATAGTGCATAACATATGACTCAGAACTACCCCACTGGAGGGGTGAGGTAGCTGGGGGATGCCCTTCCTTCCTTTAGCCTTTGAAACTGATAGGATCTACTATAGCCCATAAGTACTATGTTCTACAGGAGCAGAGACATGGGATTGTGCAGGAGGAAATACAAAACTTGGCTGCGCCCTGCAGTGGAAGGCTTTCATCCTTGGTGATTTCTCCTTCATCTATAGCACGCTCTTTTCTTTTGGTTTCTAAAACACTGCTCTGTTTTGGTCAACTTTCTACCACTCTGACCACACTCTAGTCTATCCTTTTCTTCTACTGACCCCTTAAATATTGGTATTCCACAGGATTCTAGTCTCAACCCTCTTTCTTCAACATACTATACATTTTCTCTGGGAAACCTCATACTTGATTGTGGCCATGTAAGTACTGACGACTCTTTTTTTTTTTTTTTTTTTAGTACTGATGACTCTTAAATCTGTATTTCATCCCCAATTTTATTGCACTTCCCTGAGCTTCCGACTCATATTCCGAAGTCCTTGCTCCAAACTCTCAAGCAAAGCTACTATTTTCCAGGTCTCCAGGGATTGTCATGAATGTTGCTGAATTCCATGGGAAGTTCTCAGTTTTCCCCTGACTGTACATCCTGCAGCATTTGCCACATTTAATCACTCCCTCCTCCCAAGATAAACTCTCTAGGCTTCCAGGTAGGTCTTCCTTCTACTTTGGCCACTTATTTTCAGCCTCGTTTGATGTTTCCTCCTCGTATCTCTCTAAAAGGTGATGTGCCCCAGGGCTCAGTCCTTGGATCACTCCTCTTTTTGGTGACCTAATTTAGGCTCATGACTTGAGATACCACCAGGCACTGACATCTACCAACCTGCGTCTCAAGCCTGCACAGCCTCTGAACTCTGGACTTGCATACACACGTATGCTTGTGGTACCCACACACACGCACACACACCACCTTCTAGTTATTTCCACTTGAGTGTCTACAAGGTGTGTCAAGCATAACAGGTACTACCCCGGTATTGCCCCACACCTGCTCCTCTCCCAGCCCTCCCCACCTTAGTAAATAACAACTTCATTCTTCTGGTTGCTCCAGCCAAAGACCTTGGGTTGTCCTTTACTCTTCTTTTTCTCTCCCATACCATATCTGATCTGTCAGAAACCTTACCGTCTCTACTGTCAAAGCATACGCATAATCCAGCCAGTGCTCACCACCTCCACAGCCACTACCCGGCTCAAGTCACCTCAACTCCTGCCTGGATTATCCTTCCAGCTCCTTATTAGCAACCTTGCTGCATCCCTCTGCCCCGGCAGGCTATTCTCCATAGAGAAGCAAAAGGGATCTTTTAAATGTTCACATCTCTCCTCTCCAAGTTTTTCCATCTCCCTCAGTATAAAAGCCATCATCCTTACAACCTTCAGGGCCCTCAATCAGTATCATTGCATCACACGACTCCAGGGGAGGATCAGTCACACAGAATTCAAGGTAAACAACCTCCTGGAGTTGTACAACTGCCCTACATTATCTGGCCCCCATCACCTCTCTGACTTCTCTCTGATAACTTGCCTTTTAGCTCTTAAGGCTCCTGCTACTCTGCCTGCTTTGCTCTTCCCCCGGAGATCCCCTCTCAGTTCTTTTAAGCACCTGTCTGTTGGGCTGTAACATAGGGCATGTTAGGGACAGTGGCCAAAGATGAGGGAAGGAAGAGAAACTATGTGAGTAATGGTTATCATTATTGTTGTGGTTATTTGGGCAGTGATAGAGCTGAAGACTTGGAAGAATTCTTAATAAACTGCATGATCAACTTGTCTGGTACTTGAATTTCATTTGGCTGTGAATTGACACTTGAAGGTTTTAAAAATCATTTAATGTCCCTAATAACTTCTTTCCATCTGTGAACTGTGAGAAATGCTCATCTTGTGGATTTCCAATGTTTTTCTGTGAGAGCCACAGCCTTGTTTTCACTTCGCTCTGCCACATGCCTAGCATAAAGAAGCAGTGCCAAATAAAACAGATTTCTTGTTGAGCCTAAATACTACCTGTTCTCTTTGGGCTCAGTAGTTTCTTGTTTATAGATCATTTGAGATTAGGTTTCTATTTTCTGCCAGATACTGCTTTGGTTGCGGTGGCACAGTGGTTCCTAAAACTGAAATATAGAGGTGTCCTTTCCTCACCTGCATTCATTCATTCTTTCTCTCTTTTCAAGTTAGCTGCATGGCTTAGAGGTTGAGAACTCAGAAACCCAACATCACAGGTTGATCCCTGTGCATCTTACAGAATATTATTTCGTTCAGTGGCTGGAGACCAAGGGCATTCACGTTTTGTTCAGTATTGTGCCTTGCAATCAGAAATTCACATTGGTGGTCTTACTGATTACAATAAAATGCAGGAATTTTTAGCAACAAAGCAAAAGTCTGATTTTTTCAATTTTTGTAACTATAAACTCATAGCTCTAGGCCTATTTTGGTCAATAAGCAGTCTGACCACTCCAACAAGAATGCCAATAAGTCACATCCTGAACAATTCAAAACATCATCTATTTTAATTCTATATTCAACTTTATATCCCCATGGTGGTCAATTTAATCATAGCAGATACATCTTTGTAGAACCAGGTAGTTGGTTTTTTGTTTGTTTGTTTTTTTAAGAAAACTGCCTTTATTGTATTAGTAGTTGGAAAAATTAACTGGTACAAAAAAAGAGTTTAGTCAGCTGGAGAGGAGAGGGAAACCGAGGGCGACCCAAGGGAACCGGTGAGTCCTCTGGGAGGGAACCTGGATACAGTAAGAAAGAGCACTGTGAACTAGAGCCAGACCCTGCCGTCCAGGTGAGATAGGTTATGCCACCTTCTGAAGTGTCTAAGTTCCTCAGGCATAAAATGAACCTCCTATTTACTTAGCCCAGCTCTGAGCAAGGGTGTACTGGAATAAGTGGGGCCGAAAAAGGGTGACATGACCATTTTTTATCAGAGAAACTGACAAAACAGGAATTTAAAAAATGAATTTTCCATCTGACTTAATTTTCAAATGCGCTTTCTTTTTAAAAAAACAAAAAACAATACACTTTCTGTGGGGATGACAAATATCAGTATTTGGAAATCCAATTGTGCAAACCATACCACATCTAGTCTGGTGTAGATATATTTATTTTTGGTAACATACATTAAGCGGCACTAAATACACTGGTTGGGTTTTTTTTCACATAATAAAAATATTACCTTAGTTCTGCTTCATATTTGTCTCCAAAAATTCCCAAGATTGGATATTACCTATGTCCTTTTGGTGGACATAACTCCTTAAGCTTAATTAGTTCTCCTTGAAATTGAGCTACAGTGATGTGGCAATTTCCTGGTAATTCAGATATCCTAGAGTTTGAACTCTACACTCTGGGCCACCCACTGAAACTAATGCGTGATTCAGAATTATCTCATCAAAGTCTGAATCTCTTCTGAAATTGTGACTACATTGTGCCAAATAGCATCACGATCTTCATAACTTAAATTCCATTGAGCTCAGCAATTGGGAAGTAATTGCGATCTCCATTTTCATCTGCTCAATCCATATGTTTATTTTGTGTCTGAAACCCTGTGCACATTTAAACAAAATGAGCAAAATTCTTATTGAGGAAGCGGTGTAACATAGTATTTAGAGGTATGGTCTTCCAAATATTTTTGCTTGTGTAACCCTAAAAGCACTTTGAAAAGTTATATACCCCTCTCACAATGTTATCAATAAGTTAATATCTTTTAAAATTTAAATAATGAATGTAAATAGTTGACAAAGAACACGAGCTAAAGAATATTATAACAATCGACATTTTATTTTATTTTTTAACATCTTTATTGGCATATAGTTGCTTTACAATGTTGTGTTAGTTTCTGCTGTTGTACAACAGAGTGAATCAGCTATATGTATACATATATCCCCATATACCCTCCCTCTTGCATCTCCCTCCCACCCTCTCTATCCCACCCCTCTAGGTGGTCACAAAGCACTGAGCTGATCTCCCTATGTGATGCAGCTGCTTCCCACTAGCTATCTGTTTCACATTTGGTAGTGTATATATGTCAATGCCACTCTCTCACTTCGTCCCAGCTTACCCTTCCCCCTCCCCATGTCCTCAAGTCCATTCTCTATGTCTGCGTCTTTATTCCTGTCCTGCCCCTAGGTTCATCAGACCATTTTTTTTTTAGATTCCATATATATGTGTTAGAATACGGTATTTGTTTTTCTCTTTCTGATTTACTTCACTCTGTATGACAGACTCTAGGTCCATCCTGCTCACTAAAAATAACTCAATTTCGTTCCTTTTTATGGCTGAGTAATATTCCATTGTATATACGTGCCACATCTTCTTTATCCATTAATCTGGCGATGGACAGTTAAGTTACTTCTATGTCCTGGCTATTTTAAATAGTGCTGCAATGAACATTGGGATACATGAATCTTTTTGAATTATGGTTTTCTCAGGGTATATGCCCAATAGTGGGATTGCTGGGTCATATGGTAGTTCTATTTTTAGTTTTTTAAGGAACTTACATTCTGTTCTCCATAGTGGCTGTATCAATTTACATTCCCACCAACAGTGCAAGAGGGTTTCCTTTTCTTCACACCCTCTCCAGCATTTATTGTTTGTAGATTTTTTTGATGATGGCCATTCTGACTGGCATGAGGTGATACCTCATTGTAGTTTTGATTTTCATTTCTCTAATGATTAATGATGTTGAGTACCCTTTCATGTGTTTGTTGGCACTCTTATATCTTCTTTGGAGAAATGTCTATTTAGGTCTTCTTCCCATTTTTGGATTGGGTTGTTGTTTTGATATTGAGCTGCATGAGCTGCTTGTATATTTTGGAGATTAATCCTTTGTCAGTTGTTTCATTTGCAAATATTTTCTCCCATTCTGTGGGTTGTCCTCTTGTCTTGTTTATGGTTTCCTTTGCTGTGCAAAAGGCTTTAACTTTCATTAGGTCCCATGTGTTTATTTTTGTTTTTATTTCCATTTCTCTAGGAGGTGGATCAAAAAGGATCATACTGTGATTTATGTTATAGAGTGTTCTGCCTATGTTTTCCTCTAAGAGTTTTATAGTGTCTGGCTTTACATTTAGGTCTTTAATCCATTTTGAGTTTATTTTTGTGTATGGTATTAGGAAGTGTTCTAATTTCATTCTTTCACATGTAGCTGTCCAGTTTTCCCAGCACCACTTATTGAAGAGGCTGTCTTTTCTCCATTGTATATTATTGCCTCCTTTATAAAAAATAAGGTGACCATATGTGCGTGGGTTTATCCCTGGCCTTTCTATCCTGTTCCATTGATATATCTTTCTGTTTTTGTGCCAGTACCATATTGTCTTGATTACTGTAGCTTTGTAGTATAGTCTGAATTCAGGGAGTCTGATTCCTCCAGCTACGTTTTTCTTTCTCAAGATTGCTTTGGCTATTTGGGGTCTTTTGTGTTTCCATACAAATCGTGAAATTTTTTGTTCTATTTGTGTGAAAAATGCCAATGATAGTTTGATAGAGATTTCATTGAAGCTGTGGATTGCTTTGGGTAGTAGTCAGTTTCACAGTGTTGATTCTTTCAATCCAAGAACACGGTATATCTCTCCATCTGTTTGTATCATCTTTAATTTCTTTCATCAGTGTCTTATAGTTTTCTGCATACAGGTCTTTTGTCACCTTAGGTAGGTTTATTCCTAGTTATTTTATTCTTTTTCTTGCAGTGGTAAATGGGAGTGTTTCCTTAATTTCTCTCTCAGATTTTTCACCATTAGTATATAGGAATGCAAGAGATTTCTGTGCATTAATTTTGTATCCTGCTACTTTACCAGATTCATTGTTAGCTCCAGTAGTTTTCTAGTAGCATCTTTAGGATTCTCTATGTATATATCATGTCATCTGCAAAGAGTGACAGCTTTACTTCTTCTCTTATGATTTCAATTCCTTTTATTTCTTTCTCTTCACTGATTGCTGTGGGTAGAACTTCCAAAACTATGTTGAATAATAGTTGTGAGAGTGGGCAGCCTTATCTTGTTCCTGATCTTAGTGGAAATGGTTTCAGTTTTTCACCATTGAGAACCAGGTTGGCTGTGGGTTTGTCATATATGGCCTTTATTATGTTGAGGTAAGTTCCCTCTATGCCTACTTCCTGGAGAGTTTTTATCATAAATGAGTGTTGCATTTTGTCGAAAGCTTTTTCTGCATCTATTGAGATGATCATATGGTTTTTCTCCTTCAATTTGTTAATATGGTGTATCACATTGATTGATTTGCATGTATTGAAGAATCCTTGCATTCCTGGGATAAACCCCACTTGATCATGGTGTATGATCCTTTTAATGTGCTGTTGGATTCTGTTTGCTAGAATTTTGTTGAGGATTTTTGCATCTACATTTATCAGTGATATTGGCTTGTAGTTTTCTTTCTTTGTGACATCTTTTTTTGGTTTTGGTATCAGGGTGATGGTGGCTTCGTAGAATGAGTTTGGGAGTGTTCCTCCCTCTGCTATATTTTGGAAGAGTTTGAGAAGGATAGGTGTTTGCTCTTCTCTATATGTTTGGTAGAATTCACCTGTGAAGCCATCTGGTACTGGGCTTTTGTTTTTTGGAAGACTTTTAATCACAATTTCAATTTCATTACTGTGATTGGTCTGTTCATATTTTCTGTTTCTTCCTGGTTCAGTCTTGGAAGGTTGTGCTTTTCTAAGAATTTGTCCATTTCTTCCAGGTTGTCCATTTCATTGGCATATAGTTGCTTGCACTAATCCCTCATGATTCTTTGTATTTCTCCAGTGTCAGTTGTTACTTCTTTTTCATTTTTAATGCTGGTGATTTGAGTCTTCTCCCTTTTTTTCTTGATGACTCTGGCTAGTGATTTATCATTTTGTTTATCTTCTCAAAGAACCAACTTTTAGTCTTATTGATCTTTGCTGTCATTTCCTACATTTCTTTTTCATTTAGTTCTGATGTGATCTTTATGATTTCTTTCCTTCTGCTAATTTTGGGGTTTTTTTTTACTTTCTCTAATTGCTTTAGGTGTAAGTTTAGGTTGTTTATTTGAGATGTTTCTTGTTTCCTGAGGGAGGATTGTATTGCCATGAACTTCCCTGTTAAAACTGCTTTTGCTGCATCCCATAGGTTTTGGGTCATCGTGTTTTAATTTTTATTTGTTTCTAGATGTTTTTTGATTTCCTCTTTGATTTCTTCAGTGATCTCTTGGTTATTTAGTAGAGTATTGTTTAGCCTCCATGTGTTTGTATTTTTTACAGTTTTTTTCCCTGTAATTGATACCTAGTCTCATAGCATTGTGGTCAGAAAAGATACTAGATACGATTTCAGTTTTCTTAAATTTACCAAGGCTTGATTTGTAACCCAAGATATCATGTATGGTGGAGAATGTTCCATGAGCACTTGAGAAGAAAGTGTATTCTGTTGTTTTTGAATGGAATGTCCTATAAATATCAATTAAGTCCATCTGTTTAATGTGTCATTTAAAGCTTGTGTTTCCTTGTTCATTTTCATTTTGGATGATCTGTCCATTGGTGAAAGTGGGGTGTTAAAGTCCCCTACTATTATTGTGTTACTGTTGATTTCCCCTTTTATGGCTGTTAGAATTTGCCTTATGTATTGAAGTGCTCCTATGTTGGGTGCATAAATATTTACAACTCTTATATCTTCTTGGATTGATCCCTTGATCATATGTAGTGTCCTTCTTTGTCTCTTGTAATAGTCTTTATTTTAAAGTCTATTTTGTCTGTTATGAGAATTGCTACTCCAGCTTTCTTTTGATTTCCATTTGTGTGGAATATCTTTTTCCATCCCCTCACTTTCAGTCTGTATGTGTCCCTAGGTATGAAGTGGGTCTCTGGTAGACAGCATATATACGGGTCTTGTTTTTGTATCCATTCAGCCAGTCTATGTCTTTTGGTTGGAGCATTTAATTCATTTACATTTAAGGTAATTATCGATATGTACGTTCCTATTACCATTTTCTCAATTGTTTTGGGTTTGTTATTGTAGGTTTTTTCCTTCTCTTGTGTTTCCTGCCTAGAGAAGTTCCTTTAGCATTTGTTGTATAGCTGGTTTGGTGGTGCTGAATTCTTTTAGCTTTTGCGCGTCTGTAAAGGTTTTAATTTCTCTGTCAAATCTGAATGAGATCTTTCCTGCGCGAGTAATCTTGGTTGTAGGTTTTTCCCTTTCATTACTTTAAATATGTCCTGCCACTCCCTTCTGGTTTGCAGAGTTTCTGCTGAAAGTTCAGCTCTTAACCTTATGGGGATTCCCTTGTATGTTATTTGTTGCTTTTCCCTTGCTGCTTTTGTATGTAATTTTTGATAGTTTGATTAATATGCATCTTGGCATGTTTCTCCTTGGATTTATCCTGTATGGGACTCTCTGTGCTTCCTGGACTTGATTGACTATTTCCTTTCCCATATTAGGGAAGTTTTCAATTATAATCTCTTCAGATATTTTCTCAGACCCTTTCTTTTTATCTTCTTCTTCTGGCATCCCTATAATTCGAATGTTGGTGCATTTAACGTTGTTCCAGAGGTCTCTGAGACTATCCTCAGTTCTTTTCATTCTTTTCATTCTTTTTCTGTATTCTGCTCTGCGGTAGTTATTTCCAATATTTTATCTTCCAGGTCACTTATCCGTTCTTCTGCCTCAGTTATTCTGCTATTGATTCCTTCTAGAGAATTTTTCATTTCATTTATTGTGTTGTTCATCATTGTTTGTTTGCTCTTTAGTTCTTCTAGGTCCTTGTTAAATGTTTCTTGTATTTTCTCCATTCTATTTCCAAGATTTTGGATCATCTTTACTATCATTACTCTGAATTCTTTTTCGGGTAGACTGCCTATTTCCTCTTCATTTGTTTGGTCTGGTGGGTTTTTACCTTGCTCTTTCTTCTGCTGTGTATTTTTCTGTCTTCTCATTTTGCTTAACTTACTGTGTTTGGGGTCTCCTTTTCACATGCTGCAGGTTCGTAGTTCCTGTTGTTTTTGGTGTCTACCCCCAGTGGGTAAGGTTGGTTCAGTGGGTTGTGTCGGCTTCCTAGTGGAAGGGACTGGTGCCTGTGTTCTGATGGATGAGGCTGGATCTTGTCTTTTTGGTGGGCAGGACTGTGTCCGGCAGTGTGTTTTGGGGTGTCTGTGCCCTTATTATGATTTTGGGCAGCCTCTCTGCTAATGGTGGAGTTGTGATCCTGTCTTCCTTGTTGTTTGGCATAGGATGTCCAGCACTGTAGCTTGCTGGTAATTTAGTTGATCTGGGTCTTAGTGTTGAGGTGGAGATCTCTGGGACAGCTTTTGCCATTTGATATTACATGGGGCTGGGAGGTCTCTGGTGGTCCAATAATCTGAACTCAGCTCTCCTACCTAAGAGGCTCAGGTCTACACCCAGCTGGAGCACCAAGACCCTATCAGCCACACAGCTCAGGAGCAAAGGGAGAAAAAAGAAAGAAAGAAAGAAAAAATAAAATAAAATAAAGTTATTAAAATAAAAAAATTATTAAAAATAAAAAAGTAATAAAAAATTTAAAAAAGAAAGGAAGTAGAGAGCAACCAAACCAATAAACAAATCCACCAATGATAACAAATGCTAAAGACTATAGTAAAAACAAACAAACAAACAAAAAAACCGGATAGACAGAACCCTAGGACAAATGGTAAAAGCAAAGCTATACAGGCAAAATCACACAAAGAAGCATACACATACACACTCACAAAAAGAGAAAAAGGAAAAGTATATATATATATATATAAAAGAAAAGGAAGAGAGCAACCAAATCAGTAAACAAATCTACGAATTATAATAAGCTCTAAATACTAAACTAAGATAAACATAAAACCAGAGAGAAATTAGATGCAGAAAGCAAACCCCAAGTCTACAGTTGCTCCCAAAGTCCACTGCCTCAATTTTGGGATGATTAATTGTCTATTCAGGTATTCCATTCAAGTTGATTGTGGAGATTTAATCTGCTGTTCCTGAGGCTGCTGGGAGAAATATCCCTTTATTTCTTTGTTCACACAGCTCCTGGGGTTCAGCTTTGGATTTGGTCCTGCCTCTGCATGTAGGTCACCTGAGGGCCTTTGTTCCCCACCCAGACAGGAGGGGGTTAAAGGAGCAGCTGATTGGGGGGCTCTGGCACACTTAGGCCGTGAGGAGGGAGGGTACGGAATGCGGGGCGAGCGTGCGGTGGCAGAGGCCGGTGTGACGTTGCAACAGCCTGAGGCGTGCCATATGTTCTCCTGGGGACGTTGTCCCTGGATCACGGGACCCTGGCAGTGGTGGGCTGCACAGGCTCCTTGGAGGGGAGGTGTGGATAGTGACCTGTGCTTGCACACAGGCTTTTTGGTGGCTGCAGTAGCAGCCATAGCATTTCATGCCCATCTCTGGTGTCCACGCTGATAGCCGTGGCTCGCGCCCATCTCTGGAGCTCGTTTAGGTGGTGCTCTGAATCCCCTCTCCTCGTGCACCCTGAAACAATGGTCTCTTGCCTCTTAGGCAGCTTCAGACTTTTTCCCGGACTCCCTCCCAGCTAGCTGTGGTGCACTAGCCCCCTTCAGGCTGTGTTCATGCATCCAACCCCAGTCCTCTCCCTGGGATCTGACTTCTGAGTCCTGAGCCTCAGCTCCCTGCCCCCGCCCGTCCCGCCGGGTGAGCAGACAAGCCTCTCGGGCTGGTGAGTGCTGGTCGGCAGGGATCCTCCGTGCGGGAATCTCTCCACTTTGCCCTCCGCACCCCTGTTGCTGTGCTCTCCTCTGTGGCTCCGCAGCTTCCCCCCTCCGCCACCCACAGTCTCCGCCCGCGAAGGGGCTTCCTAGTGTGTGGAAACCTTTCCTCCTTCACAGCTCCCTCCCAGAGGTGTAGGTCCCGTCCCTATTCTTTTGTCTCTGTTTTTTCTTTTTTCTTTTGCCCTACCCAGGTACGTGGGGAGTTTATAGGCTTTTGGGAAGTCTGAGGTCTTCTGCCAGCGTTCAGTAGGTGTTCTGTAGGAGTTGTTCCACATGTGGATGTATTTCTGATGTATTTGTGAGGAGGGAGGTGATCTCTATGTCTTAGTCCTCTGCCGTCTTGAAGTTCCCCCTCTTTTTTTCCCCTCTCTTCTTTGTGCTTCCTCTAGTTTCACTTGCTGACAGGATGCTGCTCACAGAGGCCTTGCACCTGGCTGGCCCTTCAAACCAGAGTTCCTCCAGCAAAATGGGTACTCCGGACACCTCAGCTCCATGGCCTAGCCAATTGACATTTTAAAATGAAGCTGTTACGTTACTCTTTTAAATGTGTCCAGTGGAATTTAAATACCATAGTGACTTGGCATCACAACCATTCAAAATTTACAAGCCCTTGTTTTAACACTGGACAAATATTACATAGTTCTTTTTCCCTGAACTTTTATTTCTCTTTCCTTTCTCTCACAGAAATTCATTCTGGTGTGTTCTCTTTTTAATGCTTATAATGATTTTTTATCACCCTAGAACAAAACAGTATAAAAATGGAAATTACTACTTATAAAAAACTTCCCTCACTCATGAGACTGAATGTTAGCATTTTTCATTAATTTACTATAGTTATGACTTAAGTCTATTATGTGTTTTATACATAATTACTAAACTTAAATGTGCCATTTGTTGGAAATTCATCTCTTGATGTGTTAATGGGATGATTTCTTTTACAACTGGTTTGTGTAGAATGGAACAGGGTCTGGCATCAGTTCAATTCTTTTTTTTTTTTTTTGTCTTCTAGATTGTAGTGCCTTGAAAACTTATTCACATAATCAAGTACATGGGAATAAAAGGAGTTTGCCATAATAATGGCCTACAATTATTTGAACAACTTTCCAGTTTAATGTCAAAAGTCGTATAGTAATAATCTATCATTAAAATTATTTTTAATGATTAGATGACAACTTGATTAGATTCTCCTTCCATTTTTGAAAGCACAGAGTTGGAAAGCACCTTACTTGCACATGAACTTATCATCCAGTCATTAGAGTCTTCATGGTCTAAATTTTTGAGAATTTTACCAAATTTATCAAATGTCTATTTATTACTCTTTCACTTAGAGTTACTTTGTTTACCCCTGTATACTGAGAAAGAATTGGGAAACTGAAATATTGTTAATTTCAATTAATTTTTGCTAATACAGTAATTTTGATGAAAAGCTTTTCATGCTATCATATGTTTTACATATATGCATCAAAGCTTTGAAGCTGTTAATTTGGTTCATTCAGTTTATATAGAATTTACCTAATTGGTAAAGTCAATCTTTAATGTCAAACTAATTGGCCAAATTAGAGTGACTTTCTGACATAAATAAGCTGATTTTATTTTTTAGTTTATATTAGTGTGTTAATATATGTTCCTGTGATAAGAATCTTACTTTTTTTTTTTTTTACTTCTTAATTTATACACTTTTTTCTTGTGTACAGTTCTGTGAGTTTTAACACATGCATAGATTCATGTAACCACCAACACAATCAGGATACAGAATAGTTCTATTAGCCAAAATATGTACTCGTGTTGTCCTTTGTGGTCAAACCCACATTTCCACCCCAAACCCCTGGAAACCAGTGATCTCCAGACCTTCAGTCATGCTTTTCCAGGATGTCATATAAATAGAATCATGTTATCTTTTCAGACTAGCTTCTTTTACTTATTGTGATACTTTTAAGACTCAGTCATGTTGTTACATGTATCCACTGTTAGTAGTATTTTTTTTACTATTACTATTTAATTTCAATGTATGATTATTCATTCACTTATTGAAGGACATTCATTTTTAACCCATGCTTGGACCCCAAGCTCAAGCAAGTTTTTCCCAAACCTCACCCTGCCTGGACCCCAGGATCCAGCGCCCCTGGGTTGTCCCTGTTGTCTTAGCTGCTTCCATTCAAAGGTTCCCACCCCGGGCCTAAAGGACATTTTTTGTTTCCAATTTTTTGGTAATTATGAAAATTATTGCCAAACGTTTGCCTAAAGTTTTTGTAAGCAGATTCCTCCAGGAAAAATACCTAGATTGGTAAGTGTTTTATTTTATAAGAATTTCCAAACTGCTTTCCAGAGTGGCTGTATTATTTTGCTTTCTCATCAGCAATGTATGTGAATTCCAGTTGCTCTACAATCTCACCAGTGCTTGGTATTGTCAGGTTGATTTTTATTGTTATTTTGTGTTAGCCATTCTAATATGTATGTAGAGTTATCTCACTGTGGTTTTAATTTGTATTTCTTTACTGACTAGTGAATGCATACCTTTTAATATACTTATTTTCCATTGGTATGTCTTCTTCAGTGAAGTGTCCATTCATATCCTATGCTCATTTTTTTCTTGGGTTGTATTTCTTATTATTGAGTTTTGAGAGTTCTTTATATATTATGGGTGCAAGCCTTTTATTGACTATGTGATTTGGAAATATTTTCTCCCAGCCTATACCTGTCTTTTCATTCGCTTCATGTTGTCTTTCACTGAGCAAACATTTTTATTTCAATGAAGTCTAATTTATCAATCTTTTTTGTATGTTACATGCTTTTGTATAATATAAGAACTCTTTGCCTTACTTATGTGAACGAGATTTTCTGCTATAGTTTCTCCTGAAACTTTTATACTTTTCATTTTATTATGAACTATGGTGGGTTAAATTTTTGCATAAAGTATGAAGTACAGGTCAAGTGGTGTTTTCTTTTTGCAAATCGATATCCAATTTTTCTAGGAGTATTTATTGAAAAGAGTATCCTTTCCCCCATTAAATTGCTTTTGGACTTTGTCAAGTTAATTGACCATATTCATGTGGGTCTTTTTCTGGACTCTTTATTCTGTTCTATTCATCTGTGTCTATTCTTTACCTAAAACCATGCTGTCTTGACTATTATAGTTTTATAATAAGTCTTAACGTCTTCGTGGTGTGAATTTTTCAACTGTGTTCTTGCTCAAGATTTATTTTTCAGTTCTAGTGCTTTGTCTTTCTATATAAATTGAAGAATCAGCTTGTCAAAAAAAATCCTGCAGTGATTTGATTGGAATTGTATTAAAGCTATAGATCAATTTAGGAAGATGTCAATTTGATAGCTTAATCATATTGAATCTTTCAAACCATGAACTTGCTTTATCTCTCCATTTATTAGGTCTTCCTTGATTCTCTTTTAAACATTTTCATTATATAGAACTTGCACATATTTTGTTGGATACTTTTAGAGCTATCGTAAAAGGTATTGTTTTTAGAATATTGGTTTCCTATTGTTCATTGCTTGTTATGGTAGACAGAATTATAAGATAGTCTCCAATACCATGTGTACTCACTACACTTGTATAGTCTCCCTACCTTTGAATGTGGGTATGAACTGTGAATATGATGGGATAGTCACTTCTATGATTAGGTTATATGTCACAGTTGACTTTAAGAAAGGTAGAGTATCCATGGTAGAGCTGACATAATCAGGTGGGCCCTTAAACTCTATTCTTGGTTACCTGAGAGTTTTTATCGTGAAAGACGTTGAATTTTATCAAATGCCTTTTCTGAGTTTATTATTTTGATCATGTGGTTTTTCTTTAGTTTGTTAACAAGGTGATTACATTATTATTTTTTGGATGTTGAAATACCCTTGCTTCCCAGGATAAACCCCGCTTCGTTTATTATTTTGTGCCTAGGTATTATTTCCCTTGAGTTTATTCTATTTGGGCCTTCTGAGCTTCTGAAGCCTAAATTTACATCTTTCACTAGATTTAGGAAGCTTTAGTAATTTATTTTTCAGTTTTCTTTTCTGTACAAATGTTTCTCTTTTGCTTCTTGGATTTTAATGACGTCAGTGTTAGATCTTTTTATAGTACCCAACAGGTCCCTGAATTTATGTTCATTGTTTTTTTCAATCTTTCTTCTCTCTCATTCAGGTTGGATAATTTCTGTTAATCTGTATTCAAGTTCACTGACTCTTCCACTGTCATCTCCATTCTGCCATTCCGTGGCTCTTAAAAAAACTTATTGTATTTTTTAGTTCTAAAATTTCTACTGTAGCTGCTATTTCTTTACTGAGAACTTCTGTCCTTCTACTCTTTTCAAACCAGTTGACCATTACTTCATGGAGCATGTGTATAATAGCTGCTTTAAAGGCTTTGTTAAGTAATTCCGACATCTGCATCATCTCAGGGTTGGTGTTTATATTTTCACCTGAGGGTACAGAGAATGTCCTGCTTTTTAGTTTGTCAACTAATTTGGGATTACAAACTCGGCATTTTGAATATACAGTATTATGAGATTCTGGGCTCTGTTAAAATTCTCTGGAGAGTGTTGATTTTTGTTTGTGTTTTTTTGTTTCATAGTCAGTTGACCCATTTGGATTTAGGTAATAATTCCCATTATACCTTCTGTGGGCTTCTGTTCCAACATCAGTTTAGTTTTCAAAGATTTTGTAGTACTTTTTTTTTTTTTTTTTTTTTTTTTTTTTGCGGTATGTGGGCCTCTCACTGTTGTGGCCTCTCCCATTGTGGAGTACAGGCTCCGGACGCGCAGGCTCAACGGCCATGGCGCACGGGCCCAGCTGCTCCACAGCATGTGGGATCTTCCCGGACTGGGGCACGAACCCGTGTCCCCTGCATTGGCAGGCGGACTCTCAACCACTGCGCCACCAGGGAAGCCCTGTAGTACCGTTTTGATCCTTCCCACGTGTGTGCCTCCCATGGACCAGTCTGGTACCTGGGCCATGGCCTACATTGTAGTTTGCTTCTCAAAGCCTTTGGAATTATATTTCAATTCATTTTCATGGATGCATTCCTGGGGAATATGCTCAGGACTTCATACACAGCTCCATCAGATCTTTTCCTCAAACTTCCTTCTCTTTGTGATCTCCCTGAAGCTCCCTGGCTCCCAGGGACCCTTCCTCCTGGTGCTTCATCCAAAAAGCTGTAGTTCCAGTATCCTTGTACTGTCACAACCACCTCTGGGGCAAATAGGCAACCTAGGCTCCTGCTGCCCTCCCTGTTGCAGGCGTACAGCTTTAGGACTGGTGCTCCCGGTGAAAGTAAGGTTCTTGTCTCGTCACAGAAAGAATTCAGAAACGAGACAGGAAGATCAATTTATTTAAGCAAGAATACGCTCTCAGAGGGAGAGAGGGCAGACAGGTGAGTAGCTACACTGGGTTTCTTTGGCAAGCTGGTTATGAAGGACACACAAATGAAGGGGCAGAATATTCATTGGGGAAAGAGGGGTTTGGGGTCGTATTCCTTGATTTTGATTCCAGCTCCACCTTCCCAAGGGGAGGAGGGATTTTTGTCCTTATTTAGCTTTTATTGGAAGTTTCATGGCATTGGTGCATGATGGGTACTTCTTATCTGCAAGGCTAATTTTATTGTAATGAGAGCATAATGAGCAACAGGTTACATTCGGATGCAGGAGACTCCTTTGCCCCACCTTTCTTTGTCTGCCTCCAGGACACTTCTCATCCCAAAATATGTCATTTTCTGACAGTCTGGAGGTTCCTGCTTTTCTGTGTCCTCCCATGGATCCCCGCTGTTTACAATATGCATGGTTTCCTGCCACCTGGCCTGTGCCCGCCTTTCTCTGCTCATATCTAGCTACCTGCCTGCTGTAACACTGGGAACTCCCTCCAGAGGAGGGTCAAGAGAGAAGACACCTCCGGAGATTTCCGCCCCTCTCTTTGTTTGGCAGGGCCTCTTCCTCCCATTTCTCTGACCAGTGAGAGAGTTTCTCTTGGTCATGCCTGCTGCACAGTTTCATAATTTTGCTGCCCTGGTTCTGTGTTGTGAAATATGGGTGAAAAAAGAAAAACACTAGAAAACTCATTGCCTTATTAGTCTTTTTTATTAATTGAAGTATAATTGACATATAGCATTATATTAGTTTCAAGTATACAATGTAATGATTCAATATTTGTATTAGTCTATTTTAAGTCTTGATTTCCCTTCTCAATCTGCCTGCTATTCCTTTGTTTTTAGATACCATAGATAGTTGCTTTATGTGTTTTGTTCACAATTCTCAGTTATAATCAGAGGGGGAGATGAGGTGGAATATTCTTATTCCATCTTAACTGGAGCTAGAAGCTTAGAATCTCACTTTTTACTTTTAATTTTAAGATACATATTTAGGTAGGCAGACAGACACAAAATTCAGTGCCTTGACACAAGTTTGATGCCTGAAGGAAATGAGCGCCCTTGCCTTCATTGTTTCTCCTCTTTGCTCTTTTAACTTTGCCCTTCAAGGGGTTTCCCTTAGGAACAATATATTCTCTGACTTTTGGGGGATGAGGATGCAAGATAGCTAAACGGAAGATATTTTGAATTATCTGTCTGTTTGGAACTCCAGATGTTTCACACTTTAGAATTATATACCAGAGCGAGTTTGGAATGGATAAGAGACATGGTTTTTGTTTTTGTTTTTGTTTTTCCCATCAGTTGAAAAAAAGGACATCATGAAAGGGGAGGTAGGAAAAGGAAAACTGATGACTTCACCCTTGCATGTGGCCTCAAGTAAGGTTAACTATGGAAAAGAGGGAAATTAGGATATGGAAATTGATTCCCTTAAAGCTCTCCCTGTATGTACCCTTGGAAAGTTTTTGCTTACCCTTGGGAAGAACATCCCACCCTAAGAAGGTGGCTATTGTAGAATCATACAGACCTGGCTATTATCCTGGTTCTACTTCATTAGTGATAATCTAATGTTGAAAACGGACCCATATATCATAAAAATGAATCACAAGTGACAGAAATGCATATGCATGTATTCAAGTGATTACATTAGTATATGTGATAAGTGTCAAGTGCAGAAAAGTGCTGAGTAATTGTGAAGATGGAATAGTTAGAGGCTGGTGGGGCTAGTCTTTGGAAATGGTATTTCAATAGAGATTTGTAGAAGGGAAATCAATTACTTTTTTTTTTTTTTTTTTTTTTTTGCGGTACGTGGGCCTCTCACTGTTGTGGCCTCTCCCGTTGCGGAGCACAGGCTCTGGATGCGCAGGCTCAGCGGCCATGGCTCACGGGCCCAGCCGCTCCACGGCATATGGGATCCTCCCAGACCGGGGCACGAACCCGTGTCCCCTGCATCAGCAGGCGGACTCTCAACCACCGCGCCACCAGGGAGGCCCGAAATCAATTACTTTTAAGTTAAGCTTCTCTTGGGTGAATATGGTTAAGACAGTGACAGAATTAAACAAGAAAAAAAAATCCCAGAAGGTATGGTGGTCAGACTTGCCAATCCAAATAATAGAGTCTTAATAATAGTGTTTAATAAGAATAGTTATAACAATAATGATATATAACACTTGCTGAGCATTTATTATATACAAAGTACTGTGCTAAGCATTTTAGAGACGTTTTCTTCTTTATCCCCCACAGCAGCACTGTGAAGGTTATGGTTATTCTTCCTGTTAACAGCCTGCATGTTTGTGCCCCCCTCCCCCTGCCCCAATTCAAATCTTGAAAGTAACTCCCAATGGAATGCTGTTAGGAGGTGGGGACTTTGGGAGGTAATGAGGTTTAGGTGAGGTTGTGAGGGTGGATCCCGCGATGGGATTAGCATCTTTTTTTTTTGTTTTAAAGAAAAGGAAAAAAGAAACAAATATTATTTATTAGTGTTTAGAGAAACGTAGCAAACCCTAAAGAGAAGCAAGAGTGTCCTTTTAAGAAAAGACCCCAGAGCTTGCTCTCTCTGTGCACATACACCAAGGAAGGCCATGTGAGGACATAACTAGGAAGAGGGACATCAACAAGAACCTGACCCTGCTGGCACCCTGATCTTGGGCTTCCAGAACCATGAGAAATAAATATTTGTTGCTTAAGCAACCCAGTCTGCGGGATTGCTGTGGCAGTGTGAACTGGCCGAGACACTACCCATTTTGTAGATGAGGGAGCTGATGCTTAGAGAGGTTAAATAACTCACTCAGGATTATAGAGGCAGGACTCTGCAAAGCTGTGATTTGAACCTGTTTGAATGTAGGCCTGTTAAGAGTTCAAGGACCTAGGACGGCCCTGTTATAAAACATAGCGCACCCATTTTAAGAGGAGAAAAGAGCATTTCTACGTGCATTTAACTTAATAGCACTCAAAATGAGCACAAAATGGTGGTGCTGTGTGCAAAGACTACTTATTTAAAAATCGTTCCTTGAAGGCACTTAGTTAGAGTAGATTAAAGATTAGACCTATAGCATTAGGCCCACAAAAGAAGGAAAAGGTTTATTTTATTTAAAAAGTGCATATTGTGTAGGGACATTTCTGTGTATATGTACATGTATATGTATAAAGCGCACAATTGCATATATAAAGCAAATACTGTTCCTTAACCTTATAATTTGTGATTAGATATGCAGTGGTTACCTGCACAGGCCCCATCAGCTTCTCTCTCTTCTCTTCTTCATGGCAATGTTCCTATTTTTTTTTTTCATGATTGGCATTTCAGATAAATCTCAACACAGGACAAAAAGTGGCTATTTAGTTTAGAACTGCTGATATTGACCTGGTAAGGAGGAGTTTAGAGTTTTGCTCTCAGTCTCCTTGGACAAGATGTCAGGAATGTATAGCTTAATTTAGGCAAAGACTCTGTACTGAAAATAAGTCTGCCTGCCGGCAGTCTTCTAATTAAAAAAAACATATAGTGTTCAGATCTGCCTGGTATAGATAAAAATAAATGAGCCTCAAAATATTTTTATTTCATGAAGTCTTTTATTCCGCCAGTCAAATACAGGGGCAGACATGAAGGTATGGGCCTTTATTTCTATTATTTATAGCACATTTTTGCTATTTTTTATGAAGCAAAGCCTTGCAAGTTGAATTGACTGGGGATTTGATATGAAGTAAGATGCAAGGCCACATACTTTTTAGCAAGAAAACAACACCTGTACTTTAGGACCCTAGTTCACTAAAATCAACTCAATACAAAGGACAGAAAGTTCTAGATGAAATGTAAGGCTGATCGCTCAAAAATCTTGAGAGTCCTTCACAAGTTGCTTCTGTCCACTAACTAGCATATAGAAGGTCTGAAAGAGTTAATGTTTTCTGGAATTGCTTCATACATCCAGCCAGTGGTCCCACAGGACCTGACTTTTTACTCCATACAATATTGTGAAATATTATTCTTTGGGGTTGCTAAGCTGTTTGCAATTTTCCCGATTTGTATTTCAGAAGACTCCCTGCTAAGTATAACTTTTGAAAAGAGGATTTTTACGGATTTTTATAAAATGAAATCTGGAAAGCTTCTTGCTTAACTGTGAAACTCAACAGCCGGGAGATTAACATTTGAACGTTGTAACAAAACAAATACTATTTGGTTATTCTGATAGAAAACCAATTGTCTTATATGATTTAATAGCTTCATTTAGAAGAACAAATTACTAGAGAAATTTAAGAAAAGGGGAATTATTTTTATGTTCATCTTGTTTTCTGGGACCTCAGCTTGAAGACATGCATTCATGCCTGCTTTCAGCAGTTATGGAGCTGCAATTATGCGCCATTCATGCATCAGCAAAGGGGCATGGAGTGCCTAGTATGTGCTGGGATTGTTTCTGATGCTGGGGAGGATTGTTTCTGGTGCTGAGGATTCAGGAGTTGAACACGACTGACAAAATCCCTGTTCTGAAGGACTCACACAATAGAGATTTGGTGACCCGCCGGGGAGAGGAGAAGGCAGGAGGAATGATAACAAGCAAGTGTTTGGTTGGGAAGAGGTGGTGTTTGTACCACTTGTCAAAGTAGAGGCTACAAGGAAGAGACTAGTTTGGGAGAAAGAACCATTTGGACTTGTGAATTCCCTTGTTATGTCATTCATTGGGTGTAGGTACCAGGAGAGAGGGTTTGAGCTGGGGGAACAAGAGCTTGGGAGTTACTAGTGTATATGTTGGGCTGAAATCAAAGAAGGTGAATGAGCTTATGGAGGATGAACACAAAGTACAAGGGAAGGACACAAAAGGAAAGGGGACAAACTTCAGGACATTTAAAGGGCAAATTGCAAAAGCAGTTTTGATGACATCTGCCCTCCTCTGAGACCCACAAGAGTTGTGAGAAATGGCTCGACTCACCTTTTATTTTATTTTATTTTATTTTTGACATCTGTCACCTTTTAACTATAATACAGGCTAAGGAATGCTAAATCTTCTACTTTAGTTCTTCTCTTTCCTTTCTCTTGTCTTTTCCCTGGTTGATTAGGAAGCAGGTTGGTGCCCTACTAGCTTCAAGAGAATTGGAATGGAGTCCCACTGGGACTCTGGAAAATTCTTTATAAAAAACATGATTCATTGTATTCTATAGCAAGATAGAAAATGTGTGTAAATAAACATTGGTTTAAAAATTAGATTTTATTGGCTTATGGCTCAGGTTACAGTGACAACTGTCATCTGTTAAAAACAAGAGTCTTACAGTAATAATAATAACAATAACAACAACAGCAATCATAATAGTAGCTAACTTATTGCATGCCTGCTGGGTGCCAGTTACTGTGTTAAGTGCTTTATATCACTGTCTCATTTAATTTTCTACACAACGTACTGGGTATATACTATTATCTTACAGACAAGGACACTGAAGCTCATCATTTCAGGATATTTCCTGACAAAATAACCTTGACACTGAGTATGTTTTTGAATGAGAGAATGAATGAAGGTGATTTTAGCAATGAAGAAAATAACTTAAGGGCACAGAATTAATCCAGGCTTTTGCATTGCAACTGGGAGTCTCATTAGGATTAGTATTATGAACAACAAAACATGCAAGCTGACAGCGACGTTTATTGCAGAAAAGGGAATGGACTTTCAGAAGCTAAGTCTAACGAGCTAGTGATTCGTGTCACTAATATTTTGTGTCCATTTTGGCATTTGGTGCCAAGTCAGATGCCCTAAGGCCGTTCTGCCTGGCTGAACTCTGGTCTGTTTTTATTCCTACTTGGAATACTGTGCTCATTTGCAGCCAGGTTCCCTCTCCCCTGTCCTGTGTCTGTGTCTGTTCCTCCTTCTCAGCTTGTTGCCGGTTTATCACTCTCATAGTGTGATATGGGGCTGTCTGTGCCTTTGTTCTTCTCCTATCTAGAACTAAGCCTTCCCAGTTTCTTCCGGTCCTGGCATGGTCCCCCAAAAGATATGAACTGAAATTCCTACAACCAGCAGTCATAAAATGTAATAGAACGTCTCTTTTTTCCTGTATTTAAATGTGATGCAAATACTTTGTTTTTTATTCTGTCATGCCTCATATAGGTCTAATAGATTGAACCTGAATGACTAAAATACTCGAGAAATTTGTAATTGGGGTCCTGGTCCCAATCTCTTTTGTACAGAGTACATGGCATCAGATTTCAGAATAAAAACAAGGAAACAAAAGCAGCTGGTCATCTAACAAGTTTAATTTTTAGGTTTCATCTGGAGGGAAGAAATAGGTTGTGGAAAGCGATCTGAGCCTGCTTGGAAGTGTGAGAGAGCATGGATGAAGATTGGGGGCCAGTGAATGAAAGGACAGAATGAAGGATTTCTTGGCTGGAAGAATACAGACTGGTTAGAGAGGAAATGAAAGCTGGGAAAACTGAAGGGGGCCTTTGAAGTCCAGAACGAGGAGTCTGCCCTTGATAAGGAGAACAATAGTGAGGCCACTGGCGGGGTGGGGTGACCTGGTCAAAGCTGTGGGTGAGAAAAAACATTTTTTACCAGCTGGTAAAATTGAATATGTATCGGTTTTGCATGCCTGAGTCGTCTATTAGAGCCATTGTTGTTGCTGTGAAAAACCTTGAAGGACGTTACAATGGAAAATAAATGAGAAAGATCCCTGGTTCTGGGATTTCTGTGTTTCGACACAAAATGTTACTTCTCCTTTAAGCAACTAAACATAACTTTTCTTCTGGGGCGGGCATCTTTTTGGTCTTGCCAATTTATTTTTTTTGAAAATTTGCTTTAGTTGTGGTGTTGGTAGTATTTATTTCTACAGGAGTTTTGTTTATTACATCAGTTACAGCTAATAGATATTTCTCTGCTGTGCATTGTAGAGAATATATTCTCTCTTTTTTCCAACACATTATTCTTTCAGTTATTTTATCTTTAACAAGTGTGAAAGTGGCCTATTTTCATTTACTTTTTAGTAATATTTGTAAAGCATCAACATTTTTGTGTGATAATTGAAGCCGTCTTTTTTTTTAAACTGATGCACAGAAATAAGATACTGAAGCTTTTCTCATAGCTATATTTAGCTATAAATTATTACTGCATTGCAAGTGAACATATGAGTAGAAAAAGGACTATACATATACATTCATATATACATACAATACATATATATGAAAAACACTATTCTCTGTGATTTAACATTGCTTTGGATTGTGATCCTTTATATATGTTAAACATTTTCCTTGCTATATAAAGAAAAAGGTATAGGAAGTGACACTCTACTACGATACTCAGGCAACGGCTCTAACTGTGTTTCTGACAGAGAGCAAAGGTGTTTAAATACTTTTTGGCAAGCATCATCCTGTTGACTCGGATCCTTTTGAGTTGCAGAAGTTGGATACCTAAAACTTTCATAGTTACAAGTCAATCTCTTGTTTATTGGTATAGCTTCGTTTTATGCCTTTCTTCTTCCAAAATCATGCAGTGAAACCAAAGTCTAGGTGTGCGAAAGCCCAAGGACAAATGAAATATTGGAGGATCACAGTTGTTTGCACTAAGCACTGAGTACTGTGAATGAGTCATTGTGTAAACTGAACAGATGTTGGGAGCAAGTTGGCACGATGTAATGAACCTCATTCTCACCGTATATCATTGGGTTACCCTTTGGTGCCTCCAAGGGGAGATGTGCTTTTTTTTTTTTTTTTTTTTTGCGGTACGCGGGCCTCTCACTGTTGTGGCCCCTCCCGTTGCAGAGCACAGGCTCCGGACGCGCAGGCTCAGCGGCCATGGCCCACGGGCCCAGCCGCTCCTCGGCATGTGGGATCTTCCCGGACTGGGGCACGAACCCGCGTCCCCTGCATCGGCAGGCGGACTCTCAACCACTGCGCCACCAGGGAAGCCTGAGATGTGCTTTTTAAACAACCAGTTTACTAGTAGGGAGCCACATAATCATTAGGGAAAATACGGTACTACATTTAGTTCAATTGAGTATGTCAAGTGACAATTTGAATAACTCCCTTAAAATTCAGATGCTGAAAAGTCTTCTACTTCTTTCCTTTCTCTTCAGGGAGGATACCTTAAGCCAAACTAATGTGGAGTTCAGACTACTCTCAAAGGCTCCCTAGAGGAAGCTTGAAAAATATTCCTTTGCAAACCTATTCCAATCTGTCATACTTCTTAGGAACAGGAAATTTGTCCCTGCCTTATATTGCAGCACTTTTTGCATTAGCCCTTAATGCAGAAGAAAAGGTGTTTGGCCACCTTCTTCCATGAGATCTCTCTCTACGTGTCTAAAGAATATTATGAAGGGCTTCCCTGGTGGCGCAGTGGTTGAGAGTCCGCCTGCCGATGCAGGGGACACGGGTTCGTGCCCCGGTCTGGGAGGATCCCACATGCCGCAGAGCGGCTAGGCCCGTGAGCCATGGCTGCTGGGCCTGCATGTCCAGAGCCTGTGCTCCGCAACGGGAGAGGCCACAGCAGTGAGAAGCCCACGTAATGCAAAAAAAAAAAAAAAAAAAAAAAAAAGAATATTATGAAAATTGTGATCATGGAACCAGGATTACCAGGTGGTCCTGACACAAGGCCAGATACACTTTAGGTGTGTTCTTGTTTCTGGTAGATTATTCCTCTTTCCACAATCATACTCTTTGATTCTGGTATTAAGGATGTTCCCTTGGTGAGATGGTGATGTGTTTTCAGTTTGTGGCAATCAGTAGATTTTGATGGCAATATTTATTTATTTCTGCAGGTTAGAGTACTTTGCTTTTTCTCCTAGTGTTTTAGTTATTCTAACGGAAATAAATTATATTATTTAATGTTTACTGTTTTAGTTCTCTTCACAGATCTTATTTAGCCAAGATCATTTAAAATTCCCATTCTTTGAGAGTCCTCCTGTTTTCTTAGAGTTTCTTTCTTGCATTATCCCAATTACTACTAAAGAATATAATGATCTTAAGGCCAGAATTGATCCTTATCAGACATCATCTTAAAACATTAGTCATGGGGACTTCCCTGGTGGTCCAGTGGTTAAGACTCCAAGCTTCCACCGCTGGGGTTACAGGTTTGATCCCTGGTCAGAGAACTAAGATCCTGCATGCCGTGTGGCATAGCCAAAAAATAAAATAAAATGAAATATTAGTCACAATAGAAACATATGTGTGTGTATATATACATATGCACACACATACATGTATAAAATCAATCTTCTGAGTTCTCTTTTTGTCATCCAGTTTTTTACTGTATTGACTATAGATTTGTTGATTTGAAATTATACCCATCATTTTCCTTTATCTAAAGGGTCTGTCAACTTGTTCCAGGTCAGGATCAGCAAACTGCAGCCCGTGAGCCAGATACAGCCTGCAGCCTATTTTGTAAATAAAGTTTTATTGAAACACATCCATGCCCTTTCATTTGTATATTATCTGTGACAGCTTTTGCTCTACAATGGCATAGTTAAACAATTGCAACAGAGACTGTATGCATTGCAAAGCCTAAACAATTTACTATCTGGCCCTTTATAGAAAACGTTTGCCAACTTCTGTTCTAGATTAATTCATATTTGCTTTAGAGCCTTGGATTAGACATTAGAAAACCTGGGTTCCAGTCCTGCCCTTTACATTCTAATTAGCTCTATGACCCTGGCCAAGTCAAGTTTCCTCATCTTTACGATGGAGAGGCAGGACTGTAGGTTTGCCAGTCTCTTCCAGCTTTAAAATTCCAGAAACTTAATTAACTCTGTTTTACCTAAAATAATTTAAAGTTGATTCTTTTCTTACAGATTGAATTTTGGCTTTCTCATAATCCCTGTTGAGCATATTAGACACACATCCAAATTTCCATACATGTTCAATGATTTTTAAAATAACAATCTAGCTTGCCTATATGAGCTCTATATGTGCCAGGTATGGAGGCAGGCACTTTATCTTTTTTAGTCTTCAGAATACCTCTCCATGGTGGGTATGAGTGTTCATGCTGCTGATTAGAGGCAGAGCTGGGACTGGAACCCAGTTCTAATGGTAGAGCTCCATGCTCTTTCTACTGCAGCAATATTATCTCTTTTCCTGTGCTGCCTCTATTTTACTTCAGTTATTTGAATATATGGTAGCACCTTACTTATCCAGAGGTTGCCACGTAAATTAATCAGAACACAACCAATGATTAAAAAGTAAAAATACAAAAAAGATGAACAATGACATAGCTGTTCACTCTGCCATTAAAAATATTTCCCAAGGTCCTCTTTCGTAGCATGTTCATTTTTGCTTTGAAAACAAATCTAAAAACTGGCTTTTGTTTGTTTGTTTCCCAGATCTATAATTAATGGCAAACAAATTGGAAATGGAGGTGGATAGAACTACTGGTGCAGGTATCTCTACACCAGTAGAGATGGTGACCACTGAGCCTGTATATAATGGGGAAGGAGGATACATTCCAAGGGGCAAGAGCCTAAAGCAGGCAGCACTCTTGGGCAGCTTAGCAGAGAGACAAATACTTCCCCCTCCCCCGCCCTGAGGAACTTTACTCTGGCACTGAGAAATTTTTGCTGCTCATTGTAAAGACCTTGGGGCAACAAAGAAATGTTAAAAATTAGCACTCTCCATTTAAGAAGGTGGAGAACAAGGGTTCTATTTCACTGAGCTTTAATAAAATTATGAAAGATGTTAGGAATCTTAAAGAGATATGCTTTACCTATTTGAATTTTTCTCTATGTGGAATATTTCCTTCCTTAAAAATGCTGAACAAATGAAATACTGCCCAGTCCAGATTAAGCAATCTTTCTGTAGGTATTCACCTATTTTGCCTCCTTTTTCTGGTCTTTGTTATTGTCTTATTCATTGTTCACTCTCTGAAACAGTGTTCTAGAGATAAGTAATTAAAAGTCTACCTTGGCAGTTTCATGTATTACCAGTTTTTCTCCACACCTAATTAAGACTCAGGATTTTCCATTATCTCTTTCTACTCCCTATAGCTTTCAAGGTTTTATTGTTTTCCTTTTATTTAAAAAAAGTTTTTTTCAAAGTACAAGCCCATTTTCTTCTTGAGTTTTAAAAAGCCAGCTTGCCCTGATCCATTGTGTATTATCGATTGTAAAGTTAATCTTGCAGAAGGTAAACTTACTTATTCTACTTCCTGGCTCTTGTAGGGTTGAGAGGGGTGGATTTGGTGGCTTTCATGTTTCTCTCTTGAACTCACTTCTTGGTTTCGTCTTTCTTTTTTTTAATTTAAATTTAAATTTTTTTACATTGAAATATAGCTGATTTACAATGTTACATTAGTTTCAGGTGTACAGCAAAGTGGTTCAGTTATATATTTTATATATATATATATATTTTTTTTCTTTTTCAGATTCTTTTCCCTTATAGGTTATTATAAAATATTGAGTGTAGTTCCCTGTGCTATACAGTAGGTCCTTGTTGGCTATCTGTTTTATATACAGTCGTGTGTATACGTTAACCCCAAACTCCTAATTTATCCCTCCTCCCCTTTCCCCTTTGGTAATCATGTTTGTTTTCTATGTCTGTGGGTCTATTTCTGTTTTGTATGTAAGTTCATTTGTATCATTTTTTTGGATTCCACATAGAAGTGATGTCATGATATTTGCCTTTCTCTGAGTTACTTCACTTAGTATGATCATCTGTAAGTCCATCCCTGTTGCTGTAAATGGCATTATTTCATTCTTTTTTATGGCTGAGTAATATTCCAAAAATTATGGAAGACTTCACGAATTTGCATGTCAGCCTTGTGCAGGGGCCATGCTAATCTTCTCTGTATCATTCCAATTATAGTATATGTGCTGCCGAAGCAAGCATTTGGTTTCTTCTTTCTGATGCACAGACATTTCCTTCTATGTTGATTCTCTAACCCATCACTTCTAATGGTCTATTTTGGGGAATGTTTTAACAGCTCACACATTTTTTGAGGTAATATTTTATACAGTTTATTTCTGGCAAAACCTACTAGAACTACTTTTGGAATCTAAGAGAGTTAGGAATGTTTTAACTAATTTATCCCTCATGCCTCTGTGGGGGGATGTCAGAGGAGAGACGGTTGTTGCCCACTGATGCCACGGGCCTGAGGCATTATACGTCCTTAAAGTACTTCCTTCTTTGTTTGGCTGCCTATATTATGATGTCACTTTAATAGTGTCAGTGATAACAAAGAAATTAAATGTATCAAAAGCTCGCTTGGTGTCAGATACTATGCCTAATGGTTTGCATGTATTATGTCAAATCTTTACTACAATTCTGTAAGGTAGGTGCAGAATTACAGGCATCCTTCAGTGAATGACTGGGCTGTATTTCAAAGATATATTTGCAAATTAGTTATTTCAGACATAACAGATATTTTCTCATTGAAGCAGTGTTGTGAGTACATCTCTAGGCTGTTACTAACACCTATTAGATTCATAGTTGATATGTGTAAATCAATGTCTCTGTCCAAAGGTACATCCAGTCCTCAGTGGGGTGTGGTGGACCCAGCTTCTTCCTCGGGTCCTAACTTTCATACCATTGTATTCTCAGATCTTCCTTATGGACAGATGAACAATGGGAATGAAACCTCTCCAGATTCAAACTATTCATATTAGTTACAGAATAATTAACCTGCTGTAATAGAAGAGATCCTGAAATACAGTGGCTTAAAGAAAATAACATTTAATTTCTCTGTTAAGTGATAGATCCAAGATGAATTTTCCAGTTTGCCAAGTCAGGCTTGCCCTATGAAGTCATCTAAAGATATGGGTTCCATCCATTTTTTGCTTCACCAATCCCTAGACAAGGTTCCTTGTCTAAGTGATTGAAGCTGGCTGAGCCCTGTATCTGTGCTCCAGCTTGTGGGAGGGCAAACAGAGGAAGTACATGGCAGCAAGTCCCTTTTAAAGCAGGCAAAGTAGAAGAAGACTCTGCTTATATTCTATTGTGGAGAACTTAGTGATATGGGACTGGGAAATGTAGTCTTCAGCCCGGCAATCTTGGGTCCACCTTAAACTCCATTACTATGAAAGAGATGGAGAGCACATTAGGATGGACAGCCAGCAGTCCCTGCCGTATCACAGTGGTGGTTCCCATGTCTAGACAGTGACTCCAACAGGATGGAATTTGGTGGGCATGGCAGAAGAGATGTGGGCAGAGGAAGAATATAGTGACCTAGTGGGATGCTGGAACCCCTGCTCCTGTAACTTCTCAGAAGGACTTGTCACAGGTTTTCATCCTCATCTCACCCTCCCTGCCTTTCTGTTTGCTTTGAAAGGCAGAGGCAGGGCTGATTTGCTGGGCTGGCGATCTGTGCCGTGGCCCAGGGCCCTGTGCTTAGAAGGCTTCCAGGCTTGGTTTAATGCTTTCCTGTCACCATCTTGAAATTAACAGCTTTATCTTTATACTTGTGTAAGTGAGGTTTGATGGGACAATGGAGCGTGCACGTGAGCGGTGGGGATGTGTTAGTGGGTAGGGTGTGCACACTCGGGTACCTACCAAATGGCATGATGGTCAGGCGGTGTGGGTGCTGAGCGATTGGCCTGGTGGCCCAAAGCATGTGCCTGAGGACTATCTGGGAATCCACAGGGCCCCGAGGTGGCCGGGCCAGGACCTGGGCCCAGATTGATGGCCGTGATGGTGCCACAACAGCAGAAGCAACAACAGAAGCAGGTTTTGAGGGTGGCAGTGGTGGGCTTGGCCCTGGGGAAAAAGAGGGGCTCCACATGGGGACATGTGGGAGGCCAGCTTGGTCATTTGTCCCTGGGGCCTGTCCCTGTGGCATCTGCACAAATATTAACTCTCCACCTGAACCATGAGACAGACAGTGCTTGGGCAACAGACTTTGTTAGTAAATTATTACACAATAAAAGCACATGCATGAATATTGCAATAAAGCATTTATCAAGGAGTTATTAGAATTCTTCAAAGATTTTAGAATCCTTGGGAAACATTTCAAAACAAATATCCACAGGTTTGGAAATAGAAATTACAGTTAACCATTATCAATGGAAAAAAAACACTATTTTTATGTGCACCACTTATTAATGAGGTGCAGTATCTTTGGGTGCAACACTTATTAATGAGGAAGATAACATAAAATGAAAATTTTCCTTAAAATTGATGATACAGCTATAGAATATATAAACAGACATTTTGAATTGTACACAAATTTTGAAGCCACATTTGAGTTCTGGTGTGATCTCCACGATTTATAGGAAATATCAGAAGAAACATTAAAATGCCATTGTATAAATTTATATTTAAAATTAAATTCAGACTTAGAACTAATTCATATGAAGAGTTAAACCTTTTCATTAATTTCTCCATGACAATCATCAGCTCTAGATATACTAAAATTTGTATTTTGAAATAATTTATCAGAAATATATCCCAGTGTTGTCACAGCCTATAAAATAGCCTTAAAGCAACAAGAAAAGTTGCATCAGAAAAAAGATCCTTGTCAACATTAAAAGTTAACAAAAATTGTTTGCAATCTTGCCTTTCTGTCAAGCTACTGACACCATCTTCCATTATATAGATTGAAAATACTGTTGCTAAAAGTATTTTTTTATTGAAGTATAATTGATTTTGATGCATTAGTAAATGAATTTGCAGAATAGTGAACCAGAAAAATCACATTAATAATGTAGTTTTTCTTAAATTATGACACAAAGTATTATTTTTTATTCAGTTTATGTTTATGTTCCTCATATATCACTATGACTACTATTATGTTTTATAAGTGATAAAATAAGGGAAAATATGCTTATATTTTAGTATTTTTTTATTGAAGTATAGTTGATTTACAATGTATTAATTTCTGCTGTATAGCAAAGTGACTCAGTTATACACATATATATACATATTCTTTTTCATATTCTTTTCCATTATGTTTTTTTTTTAATTGGGGCAAAGTTGACAAACCATAAATACACACGTTTTAAATCATATTTTAGGGGCTTCCCTGGTGGCACAGTGGTTGAGAGTCTGCCTGCGATGCAGGGGACAGGGGTTCATGCCCCAGTCCGGGAAGTTCCCACATGCCGCGGAGCGGCTGAGCCCGTGAGCCATGGCTGCTAAGCCTGCGCGGCCGGAGCCTGTGCTCCGCAACGGGAAAGGCCACAACAGTGAGAGGCCCGTGTACCGCAAAAAAAAAAAAAAAAAAAAAAAAAAAAATCATATTTTAAAATACGTGTATATATACATGTTTAAATCATACAATTTAATACAGTTGACATAGGTATACATACACGTGAGAAATCATTACCACAGTCAAGACAGTATGTGTGTCCATTACCCCAGAAGTTCTCTTTTTTTTTTTTGAATTCTTGAATTTTATTTATTTTTTACACAGCAGGTCCTTATTAGTCATCAGCTTTATACACATCAGTGTATACATGTCAATCCCAATCTCCCAATTTATCCCATCACCACCAACCCCCCCACCCGCCATGGCTTTCCCCCCTTGGTGTCCATATGTTTGTTCTCTACGTCTGTGTCTCAGTTTCTGCCCTGCAAACCGGTTCATCTGTACCATTTTCCTAGGTTCCACATATATGCGTTAATATACGATATTTGTTTATCTCTTTCTGACTTACTTCACTCTATATGACAGTCTCTAGATCCATCCACGTATCAACAGATGACCCAATTTCGTTCCTATTTATGGCTGAGTAATATTCCATTGTATATATTTACCACATCTCCTTTATCCATTTGTCTATCGATGGGCATTTATGTTGCTTCCATGACCTGGCTACTGTAAATAGTGCTGAACATCGGGGTGCATGTGTCTTTTTGAATTATGTTTTTTTCAGGGTATATGCCCAGTAGTGGGATTGCTGGATCATATGGTAGTTCTATTTTTAGTTTTTTAAGGAACCTCCATACTGTTCTCCATAGTGGCTGTATCAGTTTACTTTCCCACCAACAGTGCAACAGGGTTCCCTTTTCTGCACACCCTCTCCAGCATTTGATGTTTGTAGATTTTCTGATGATGCCCATTCTAACTGGTGTGAGGTGATACCTCATTGTAGTTTTGATTTGTATTTCTCTAATAACTAGTGATGTTGAGCAGCTTTTCATGTGCTTCTTCACCATCTGTATGTCTTCTTTGGAGAAATGCCTATTTAGATCTTCTGTCCATTTTTGGATTGGGTTGTTTGTTTTTTTGATATTGAGCTGCATAAGCTGTTTATATATTTTGGAGATTAATCCTTTGTCCATTGATTCATTTGCAAATATTTTCTCCCATTCTGAGGGTTGCCTTTTCATCTCGTTTATGGTTTCCTTTGCTGTGCAAAAGCTTTGAACTTTCATTAGGTTCCATTTGTTTATTTTTGTTTTTAACTCCATTACTCTAAGAGGTGGATCAAAAAAGATATTGCTGTATTTATGTCAGAGTGTTCTTCCTATGTTTTCCTCTAAGAGTTTTATAGTGTCCGGTCTTACACTTAGATCTCTAATCTATTTTGAGTTTATTTTTTACGGTACACAGGCCTTTCACTGTTGTGGCCTCTCCCGTTGCGGAGCACAGGCTCCAGACACGCAGGCTCAGCGGCCATGGCTCACAGGCCCAGCCACTCCACGGCATGTGGGATTCTCCTGGACCGGGGCATGGACCCACGTCCCCTGCATTGGCAGATGGACTCTCAACCACTGCGCCACCAGGGAAGCCCTTGAGTTTATTTTTGTGTATGGTGTTAAGGAGTGTTCTAATTTCATTATTTTACATGTAGCTGTCCAGTTTTCCAGCACCACTTATTGAAGAGACTGTCTTTTCTCCATTGTATATCCTTGCCTCCTTTGTCATAGATTAGTTGACCATAGGTGCGTGGGTTTATCTTTGGGCTTTCTATCCTGTTCCATTGATCTATATTTCTGTTTTTGTGCCAGTACCATATTGTCTTGATTACTGTAGCTTTGTAGTATCGTCTGAAGTCAGGGAGTCTGATACCTCCAGCTCCGTTTTTTTTTTTTTTTTTTTTTTTTGCGGTACGCGGGCCTCTCACTGTTGTGGCCTCTCCCGTTGCAGAGCACAGGCTCCGGACGCGCAGGCTCAGCGGCCATGGCTCACGGGCCCAGCCGCTCCGCGGCATGTGGGATCCTCCCGGACGGGGGCACGAACCCGTGTCCCCTGCATCGGCAGGCGGACTCTCAACCACTGCGCCACCAGGGAAGCCCCAGCTCCGTTTTTTTACCTCAAGACTGCTTTGGCTATTCGGGGTGTTTTGTGTCTCCATATGAACATTAAGATTTTTTGTTCTAGTTCCGTAAAAATTGCCATTGGTAATTTGATAGGGATTGCATTGAATCTGTAGATTGCTTTGGGTAGTAGAGTCATTTTCACAATATTGATTCTTCCAATCCAAGAACATGGTATATCTCTCCATTTGTATCATCTTTAATTTCTTTCATTAGTGTCTTATAGTTTTCTGCATACAGGTCTTTTGTCTCCCTTGGTAGGTTTATTCCTAGGTATTTTATTCTTTTTGTTGCAGTGGTAAATGGGAGTGTTTCCTTAATTTCTCTTTCAGATTTTTCATCATTAGTGTATAGGAATGCAAGAGAGTTCTGTGCATTAATTTTGTATCCTACAACTTCAAATTCATTGATTAGCTCTAGTAGTTTTCTGGTGGCATCTTTAGGATTCTCTATGTATAGTATCATGTCATCTGCAAACAGTGACAGTTTTACTTCTTCTTTTCCAACTTGTATTCCTTTTATTTCTTCTCTGATTGCTGTGGCTAGGACTTCCAAAACTATGTTGAATAATAGTGGTGAGAGTGGACATCCTTGTCTTTTTCCTGATCTTAGAGGAAATGCTTTCAGTTTTTCACCATTGAGAATGATGTTTGCTGTGGGTTTGTCATATATGGCCTTTATTATATTGAGGTAGGTTCCCATGATGCCCACTTTCTGGAGAGATTTTATCATAAATGGTGTTGATTTTTGTCAAAAGCTTTTTCTGCATCTATTGAGATGATCATATGGTTTTTATTCTTCAATTTGTTAAAATGGTGTATCACATTGATTGATTTGCATGTATTGAAGAATCCTTGCATCCCTGGGATAAATCCCACTTGATCATGGTGTATGATCCTTTTAATGTGTTGCTGTATTCTGTTTGCTAGTATTTTGTTGAGGATTTTTGCATCTATATTTATCAGTGATATTGGTCTGTAATTTTCTTTGTTTGTAGTATCATTCTCTGGTTTTGGTATCAGGGTGATGGTGGCCTCATAGAATGAGTTTGGGAGTGTTCCTTCATGTGCAATTTTTTGGAAGAGTTTGAGAAGGATGGGTGTTAGCTCTTCTCTAAATGTTTGATAGAATTCACCTGTGAAGCCATCTGGGTCTGGACTTTTGTTTGTTGGAAGATTTTTAATCATAGTTTCAATTTCATTACTTGTGATTGGTCTGTTCATATTTTCTATTTCTTCCTGGTTCAGTCTTGGAAGGTTATACCTTTCTAAGAATTTGTCCATTTCTTCCAGGTTGTCCATTTTATTGCCATAGAGTTGCTTATAGTCGTCTCTTAGAATGCTTTGTGTTTCTGCGTTGTCTGTTGTAACTTCTCCTCTTTCATTTCTTATTTTATTGATTTGAGTCTTCTCCCTTTTTTTCTTGATGAGTCTGGCTAATGGTTTATCAATTTTGTTTATCTTCTCAATGAACCAGCTTTTAGTTTTATTGATCTTTGCTATTGTTTTCTTTGTTTCTATTTCATTTATTTCTGCTCTGATCTTTATGATTTCTTTCCTTCTGCTAACTTTGGGTTTTGTTTTTTCTTCTTTCGTTAGATTGTGTATTTGAGATTTTTCTTGTTTCTCGATGTAGGCTTGTATAGCTATAAACTTCCCTCTTAGAACGGCTTTAGCTGCATCCCATAGGTTTTGGATCATTGTGTTTTCATTGTCATTTATCTCTAGGTATTTTTTGATTTCCTCTTTGATTTCTTCAGTGATCTCTTTGTTATTTAGTAATGTATTGTTTAGCCTCCATGTGTTTGTGTTTTTTACATTTTTTTCTCTGTTATTGATTTCTAATCTCATAGCGTTGTGGTCAGAAAAGATGCTTGATGTGATTTCAATTTTCTTAAGTTTACTGAGGCTTGATTTGTGACCCAAGATGTAATCTATCCTGGAAAATGTTCCATGCACACTTGAGAAGAAAGTGTAATCTGCTATTTTTGGATGGAATGTCCTATAAATATCAGTTAAACCTGTATTGTCTATTGTGTCATTTAAAGCTTCTGTTTCCTTATTTATTTTCATTTTGGATGATCCGTCCATTAGTGTAAGTGAGGTGTTAAAGTGCCCCACTGTTATTGTGTTACTGTCGATTTCCTCTTTTATAGCTGTTAGCCGTTGCCTTATGTATTGAGGTGCTCCTATGTTGGGTGCATATATATTTTTAATTGTTATATCTTCTTCTTGGATTGATCCCTTGATCATTATGTAGTGTCCTTCCTTGTCTCTTGTAACATTCTTTATTTTAAAGTCTATTTTATCTGATATGAGTATAGCTACTCCAGCTTTCTTATGATTTCCATTTGCATGGAGTATCTTTTTCCATCCCCTCACTTTCAGTCTGTATGTGTCCCTAGGTCTGAAGTGGGTCTCTTGTAGACAGCATATATATGGGTCTTGTTTTTGTATCCATTCAGCAAGTCTATGTCTCTTGGTTGGAGCATTTAATCCATTCATGTTTAAGGTAATTATCGATATGTGTGATCCTATTGATATCCTATGATCATTTTCTTAATTGTTTTGGGTTTGTTTTTGTAGGTCCTTTTCTTCTCTGTGTTTCTCTCTTAGAGAAGTTCCTTTTGCATTTGTTGTAGACCTGGTTTGGTGGTGCTGAATTCTCTTAGCTTTTGCTTGTCTGTAAAGCTTTTGATTTCTCCATCGAATCTGAATGAGATCCTTTCCGGGTAGAGTAATCCTGGTTGTAGGTCCTTCCCTTTCATCACTTTGAAGTATATCATGCCACTCCCTCTGGCTTGTAGAGTTTCTGCTGAGAAATCAGCTGTTCACCTTATGGGAGTACCTTTGTATGTTATTTGTCATTTTTCCCTTGCTGCTTTCAATAATTTTTCTCTGTCTTTAATTTTTGCCAATTTGATTACTATGTGTCTTGACATGTTTCTCCTTGGGTTTATCCTGTATGGGACTCTCTGTGCTTCCTGGACTTGGGTGGCTATTTCCTTTCCCATGTTAGGGAAGTTTTCGACTATAATCTCTTCAAATATTTTCTCGGGTCCTTTCTCTGTCTCTTCTCTTTCTGGGACCCCTATAATGCGAATGTTGTTCCATTTAATGTTGTCCCAGAGGTCTCTTAGGCTGTCTTCATTTCTTTTCATTCTTTTTTCTTTATTCTGCTCTGCAGCAGTGATTTCCACCGTTCTGTCTTCCAGGTCACTTATCCATTCTTCTGCCTCAGTTATTCTGCTCTTGGTCCCTTCTAGTGTATTTTTCATTTCAGGTATTGTGTTGTTCATTTCTATTTGTTTGTGCTTTAATTCTTCTAGGTCTTTGTTAAACATTTCTTGCATCTTCTTGATCTTTGCCTCCATTCTTTTTCTGAGGTCCTGGATCATCTTCACTATCATTATTCTGAATTCTTTTTCTGGAAGGTTTCCTATCTCCACTTCATTTAATTGTTCTTCTGAGGTTTTATCTTGTTCCTTCATCTGGTACATAGCCCTCTGCCTTTTCTTCTTGTCTGTCTTTCTGTGAATGTGGTTTTTGTTCCACAGGCTTCAGGATTGTAGTTCTTCTTGCTTCTGCTGTCTGCCCTCTGGTGGATGAGGCTATCTAAGAGGCTTGTGCAAGCTTCCTGATGGGAGGGACTGTATATTAGTATTTTTAAAGCACTTTTTTTTCCCTGCAAGGCGCTCCACGTCTTCATTTTCCACTGAGCCTTGCAAATTATGTAGGTGGTCCTGGCTGGGGGACTCGTCTGTCTGCTCAGCTTTCTGCAGCTACCTCTTGGCTGCCTTTTCTATGCCTGCTACAGAATAGCGTGAAGTCCCATAGCTTCTTTGCCCTCACACATGTAGCTCTTTTGAGTTTTTAAAAGGGATTTGGTTACTAATGATGAATGAGAAAGAGAGGGAAGTCAAGGCCGGGCTTCTCATCAGGGCTCTGTCTTCTTCGGTTTCTTCGCTCAGCTCTTGCCTCTTGGGAAAGTCAGAAGCACATGTTGTTGATATCTGCAAAAGCACAGATGGTTCTTGGTTGCAACAAGGCCCAATATCAGATTCATCTACCTTTTAGAGTATCATTCCTGAGTCTTTTGAACACTCTTATTACAGGAGTTGAATCGAACAGCAATTTTCCCCTAGTGATCTTACATGGCCCAAGATCCCTGCCACCCTGGGCTCCTCCTGCAATAGAATTGACTGAATCAACCTGGAACCAAGAATAATGACTAGAGAGAGATGCCAGATCATGACATCTCTGACACAGCGAATGGGAAGAGGAGGGCAATCGTCTGTTGGGAGAGAGGGCACACTTTCCTGAGCCAGTCATTTGCAGGTGGCTGTATGTAAGAGGCATAGAAAAAATTTGTAAAATATCCAGGCATCTGTGGTTGCCAGAATAATGGCCCCCCAAAGAAGTCCCTGTCCTAATCCCTGGAACCTGTGAATATATTAATTTGCGTGGCATTGGGGAATTACAGTTGAAGATGGAAATAGGGCTGCTACTCATCTGATCTGAAAATAGGGAGATTCTCCTGGATTATCTGAATGGCCCAATGTAATCACAAGAGTCCTTAACAGTGGAAGAGGGACGCAGAAGAGGAGAGTCAGAGAAAGAGATGTGACACCCATGCAGGATTAGAGAGATGCTACGTTGATGGCTTTCAACATGAAGGAGGTGGGGCATGAGCCAAGGGAGGGGAGGCCCAGCCGCTAAAAGCTGGAAAAGGCAAGGAAACAGATTCTCCCCCAGAGCCTCCATAAGGAACACACACTTGTGAGCATCTTGATTCTAGCCCAGAGAGAACCATGTCAGACTTCTGACCTGCAAACTTGTGAGAGAATAAACTTCTGTTTGTTTTTTTTTTTGCAGTACACGGGCCTCTCACTGCTGTGGCCTCTCCCACTGCGGAGCACAGGCTCCGGACGCGCAGGCTCAGCGGCCATGGCTCACGGGCCCAGCCGCTCCGCGGCATGTGGGATCCTCCCGGACCAGGGCACGAACCCGTGTCCCCTGCATCCGCAGGCGGACTCCCAACCACTGCGCCGCCAGGGAAGCCCCTAAACTTCTGTTTTAAGCCACCCAGTCTGGGACAATTTTTTACAATAGCAATAGGAAACTAACACAGGACCCTTGAGTGTTTTATATTAAATGCATGGGCTCTGGAATCTCACTGCTCAGGTTTTATTAAGTAGCTCTGCTACTTATTAGCCAAGTTATGTGGAAAGGTTATCAACTTTTCCAAACCTTGGTCTCATCCTCTGATACATGAGGTATCACCTCATGGCTGTGTTCTTAGGTATAAATGAAGGTAAAGCCTTTAAGACATTGCCTGATAAATAGAAAGCGGTAGATAAGTATTAGCTTAAAGTCGTGGATATCCGATCCTGGCTGGAGTTTTTAGCAAGAGAGGACATCGCTCCTCTCTGATTCCCATGGAGTTCACTGTCACCCCTTCTGTGGCCCCTGCTGCTCCTATGTTGACCCTCTGTCCTCTGGGGCCTTTTTTACCCAGGTGTGTCTTTACTGGGGTCCCACTCTTTAGATTCTACCTTTTCATAATTTTTTATACTAATTTTTCAATATTTTTTTAAAAGATAAATAAAAAAGATAAATATATACATAAAGTGCTGTCTCCAGAGGTATTAATCACTGGTAATGACTTGTCTCTTTTCGTCTCTGTAAGGCCTTATGATTTTGATTACTGCCATGTCCAGCACTGTCTACAGACAGCCTCCAGAATTCTTGGTTGGTTGAGTAAATGAGGAATCCCCAGGAACTGCCTTTTAATTGAGGACTTTTGGCTTAAATTAAATGAGTAATATCCAAACTGAGGGATTTCATCTGGGAAATATTTTAGGCCGCGAGCTCTCCCAGGAGCCCTTCGAATCAAGCCAAATTTCACAAAGTATTTGGCCTCCTTTTCTGTCTACTTGTAAACGGCTCTGGAAGGGTTGTCACAAAGTTTTCTTAGGAGGATAGTTTCAGAGAAAAACTGGCAGTTTTCTTCAAACCTCTTAGAGCAGAGAAGTTTGGAGCTTATGATGCTAACATTTCAGAAGACCTTTTCTACAGCGGGGGAGAGTTTCATTTCAATGTGGGCACCATGGTGAGACTTTCCAACAGGCATTTGTAATGAGATTATCTTGTAATAAGATCACTTGCTGAAAAATCATTTCCATTCCACAAAAATCACATTAGGTACAAATAACAATTCTAAAAATGTATATAAAGCCACTTGAAATAAAACTAACAACTGGATTTCTGAAATTATTGGTTGCTATGAGAATGGAAAACGTCAATTCTGAAATAAATGCACCAAGTACCATGAGTGTTCCATAATGCATTTGTCTATGAGAATTCATATTTGCGTGTCTGTATTTGAAGTGCAAAATGATTTTTTAATGTGATTTTATTTTAACATAATTAGTGAAAAATGCATAAAATACAATTGTTTTCAAATACTGTCACACATCTGGACACTAGTCACAGTTACAGCATGGGCTCTGTGCTTTGCTTCATGATGTGGTCTCCCTCTGGTGGTCGGTGTTGAGAAAGGGACTGGGGGCTTCCCTGGTGGCGCAGTGGTTGAGAGTCCGCCTGCCGATGCAGGGAACACGGGTTCGTGCCCCGGTCTGGGAAGATCCCACATGCCGCGGAGCGGCTGGGACCGTGAGCCATGGCCGCTGAGCCTGCGCGTCCGGAGCCTGTGCTCCGCAACGGGAGAGTCCACAACAGTGAGAGGCCCGCGTACCGCAAAAAAAAAAAAAAAAAAAAAGAAAGGGACTGGCTTGAAATTTCTTCCCTTTGGCATTTCGCTGAAACTTAAACCTGGAAAGCATCTCAAGAGTTCTTTTATTCTATTCCATTAAATACAGATCAGGCTGTGTATTTCATATTTTGGTCATTTCAGCAATATAAGAAGCTTTCTTACTTTAACAAAAATCAGTCAGTCAGTCAATCTGTAGCCTTTCCCCTATGGCCATGGCAGAATCAGTTTTGACTATTAGGAAACCTGACTTGATTTACCTATCTCTGTGGCCTATTTTTGCTGTGTCTTGGCCAGAATATGTGTCTTAATTTTGTCCATGATATTTTCCATCTGCTCTAGAAAGGTTCTGGGTTGAATGCAAAGTTTATTTAGCCCATGCTCTATGTCCATCATATATCCTGTGGCTGTAGCAGGAAACAAAACAGACAAAATCTCTGCCCTCCTATAGTTTCTTTTCTACGACACATATAGATACGGTTTATAAAGACATAAACCATAAAGACTGATACAGTTGACCTCACGTATATGTAAAATTTTCTATAGCTGCAGAGACTATTAACTTAAAAGACAAATAAGTGATGGCCTGGAGAAAAATAATTGAAACAAGTGGAGTTTCAATAAATCAACAAGGAAGAAAACCAATAGAAAAATGTGCCAAAGATATGAGTAGGCATCAATTGGGAAAGACTTTTTATTTCTCTGTAGTAATAATTGGCAGAAGTGCGATTTCATGATTTCAAATTTACCCAGTTACAGACGCAAGCAAAGGATGCCCTTTAGAAAAGAGAAGCCTCCCAGCTGGAATTCCCTGTGAATTTCCACAACCTGTCAGGTGGTGAGTGTCTCAAGTTGAGTTCTCTCCTGTGGCACTGCACAGGGTCTGTGTGCTGAGTATGGCTGCCATCTTGTGCTCCTGCTTGGAAACTGCATGTTACTTATCCTTTTGGCAAATGGAAGAAAATGGACCTTTACCCAGGGGCATCACCCCCATGCTGAGCTCAGTCCCCTGACCCATGCACCACTGGGTGACCCTCATGTTATAAAGTTTCCCAGGATTAACTTAAGCACAGAAGGTTGATCAGTAGAGTATTTTTAGATGAGACTACATCACAGCTCAAATTGCAGTATTGAGAGTTTATAGTGGCAGGCACATGGTTTTATCTGCAGCAATGTCTTTCCTCCTTTCAGGGGTAAAGTAAACCTTTCCCTACTTGACTCAGGGCTGACCTTGTTGCCAGATTACTTGCCATTCATTTCTAGTTCCTGTATGTCTCTCCTGAAATTCCGGCCTCTCTTAACCTATCTTCTCCTCCTGCGTTGGCTCCTTTTGCCCCCCGATTGGATCACATATCTTGTATACAGGGGACATTATTCCTGTTTACAGGTACGAAGGAACATGTGAATCCTGTGAAGATTTTGGAGAAAAATTTAGTATTTTTTTCCCCCTCCCTCTGAGCCCTTGGGTACTGTGTACCCAGTCTTCTAGTCTTGGTAAGTTGGCAGCTATGACTCTGGAATGCAAGTTAATTAAATTGCGCTTATATTTAGTTTTAGGCAAGGCTGATTTTTCCATGTCAGGTTTAGTCTGTGTGGCTTTGTTATATATAATACTGGTAACCAGGGATACTAGGAGAGATTTTATGTAGCTGTGTTGTGGAGGGCACGCAGAGTAGAAAAGTGGAGGAAGCATGGGAGAGAGAATTCAGGGACCTCTCTGTTCTACCAGCATGCAAATCATTTAACAGGACACAAACGATTCAACAGTAAAAGTCAACTTGCCTGGAGCAACTGACTTCGTTTTTTGTCTATGAGCCAAAGAAACGTTAGGAATTCTTTCCCTAGACGTTGTTATATTGATTCCCATGTGTGTTGATCTCGTCAGACTATGTTCTTTTCCAGTTGTCTTGGTTGTTATGAAGAATCCAGTTGCCCTCACTTCCAGGTCTAAGTGGGCAGTGCTATATCTACAAGGTTGGAGAATAGGACACTCTAGTTATTTGCAGGATAATGCTTTAAGCAAAAGACATTTTAAAGCACTTTGTGATGGCCATCTTTCAGAAGTGAATTATACACTTACCAGTCTTAGTAAACACAACATAGTGGGCTTTATGTGATTTGGTGCCAGGTGCTTTACATCCATTACTGATTAATATATACTCAAAGACAATTCCAAAGCAGGTGGAATTCAGATAAGGAAACTGAAGCCCCGAAAGGTTAAATAACTTGCTCAAAGTGGCACAGATACCTTAAGTTAAATCCAAGTCTGTACTTTTTCTACAAAATGACTTTTATTTTGTTATCTCAGGGTCATCATTGTGAATAATTGCTTTTCTTGTCTGTAGACCCAGTCAATATCAGTATGGATATTAGGATGAGTGTTTATGAATTAATTTTCTTGCCATTTTCTTTTAATCATAATAGCATTTAGAATTGAAGTCACTTGATTATTTGGGGGTGGTTTAAGCTTGAAGGGTTAGGTAGCTGGAAGTATCTAGGTTTTCCCGACTCTGCCTTGACTCAAGCAATGGCACGTGTGCTGTCTCCATGGCCTACTGCATGGGGGCAAGTGAATGGGGTTTGTTGTCATCAGTTAAGATGATGGAAAGTAGAGGGGGTCTTGGGCAGAGCTCCAACCTGGGGCTTCAGAATCTTGGCGTCCAGCTGCTGGCAATCTGATCTGGAAGATAGGTGAGATCCTACAGTATCCTGAAGATCAGTGAATTTTTAGGAATGGTAATGCATTGGAATATTCTTTTACAGTAATTAACAATAGAGAGTAAGTGGGAAAGTGATGTAGTACAGTCTTCATGGAATTGGAAGTGAATTTTTAGACATTAGGGTAGAACTGTAATCTTGTTACCAACCAGGGTTCTTGGCCTTCCTTAATCAATAGAAATTGATAAGAGGCCAGACAAGAAATGCAGGCAAGTCTTTACTGGGGCTCCTGTAACAGGTTCCCTTGCTCGCTCCCTGAAGTGGGGATAGGGGCAGATCAGTGGGTGACCAGAGGGGGAGGCTTAGGTGGTCTGCCCACCCCTTTGGTGGTGCTCTGTGCAGGGATCATGAGCAGTACCCTGCTTTTGCTCTCAACACCCTGTTTTTGCTCCCAGCTCTTCAGAAGTGGCAGTTGGGTTTGTGGTCTTTTTCTATCCTGTGGTCCATAATTTGCCCCAGTTGCACATGCATGCGGCTATTTTTAGTCCCTTATAGTTTCTTTGTAATTTGTTGCTGGAGGAGACATTTGTCCAGGTGCCAGCACTGCACCAAAGGGTCCCAGGACCCAGCCTGTCTCAGTCTGTTCTTGAAAGGTATTTTTTCAAAGTTCTTTTCACAGTAAATTCTAAATACATATGTTTACTGTATTTTTGGGTCTCAGGCTACACAGTATTGCGAAGTCATAGACAATTAGTTCTAGCTTTTAGATTATCAATACATAAAATAGACAAAAATAAAAGAAACTGTAATTAAAAATAAATCTGGTTTGAGTTGAAAATGAAATTCATGAACTGTTAACTTGTATAATGACATCAGTCCAATTTGTGTAGCCCAACAAATAAGAAAAATACCATGGAATCACTCTTCAAAACGGATTATTTTTCTTTGTTCATCTTTCTTCTAAGTCTTTCCATAGATGTCTTGACTGTGTTATACATTTAATAAAGATCTAAAAAAAGTTAACATGTATAACTTTTTAGATACTACCATATGCATGCAAGAGACTGTTATTTTCTTTCCAAATCATATATATCACTTTATTTCTCATACGTTTGTATGCATGCATTAACTGTTTTATAGAAAACATTCAACAGCTGTCTGAAATCTGCCAAGGGTTGTGTGTATAATATACCATCATTATCATTTTATGATTCATAATGAATAATCACAAAATATCATTTGAGACAGCCTCATGTTTGGAGAAAATCTCAGAAGTATTTTAAGTACCACTAAGTGAGAATTACTTTGTTTATAAAATAAAGGTTTTATTTCCTAAAGCAAGTTCAGAAAGTAGCACTCCTCCCTCCCCCACAAAAAACAACCCCTGAATTTAGAAATCTCTGCCTGCCTGATAATAATCCCTGACAAGAGGGTCAACTATAAACATGTAGTTTCTTTTTTTTTTTTAAGAATTGGCTTCTTTTTTTAAAAAATTTATTTGTTTTATTTATTTATTTTTGGCTGCGTTGGGTCTCCGTTGCTACGTGTGGGCTTTCTCTAGTTGTAGAGATGGGCTACTCTTCATTGCGGTAGCAGGCTTCCCATTGTGGTGGCTTCTCTTGTTACAGAGCACGGGCTCCAGGCATGTGGGCTTCAGTAGTTGTGGCTCGCAGGCTCTAGAGCGCAGGCTCAGTAGTTGTGGCGCACGGGCTTATTTGCTCCGCAGCATGTGGGATCTTCCCGGACCAGGGCTTGAACCCATGTCCCCTGCATTGGCAGGCGGATTCTTTTCTTTTTTCTTTTTTTACATCTTTATTGCAGTATAATTGCTTTACAATTGTGTGTTAGTTTCTGCTTTATAACAAAGTGAATCAGTTATACATATACATATGTTCCCATATCTCTTCCCTCTTGCATCTCCCTCCCTCCCACCCTACCTATCCCACCCCTCTAGGTGGTCACAAAGCGCCGAGTTGATCTCCCTGTGCTATGCGGCTGCTTCCCACTAGCTACCTATTTTACGTTTGGTAGTGTATATATGTCCATGCCACTCTCTCACTTTGTCCCAGCTTACCCTTCCCCCTCCCCATATCCTCAAGTCCATTCTCTAGTAGGTCTGTGTCTTTATTCCTGTCTTACCCCTAGGTTCTTCATGACATTTTTTTCCCCTGGATTCCGTATATATGTGTTAGCATATGGTATTTGTCTTTCTCTTTCTGACTTACTTCACTCTGTATGACAGACTCTAGGTCCATCCACCTCATTACAAATAACTCAATTTTGTTTCTTTTTATGGCTGAGTAATAGTCCATTGTATATATGTGCTACATCTTCTTTATCCATTCATCCGATGATGGACACTTAAGTTGTTTCCATCACCTGGCTATTGTAAATAGAGCTGTGATGAACATTGTGGTACATGTCTCTTTCTCAATTATGGTTTTCTCAGGGTATATACCCAGTAGTGGGATTGCTGGGTCATATGGTAGTTCTATTTGTAGTTTTTTAAGGAACCTCCATACTGTTCTCCATAGTGGCTGTACCAATTCACATTCCCACCAGCAGTGCAAGAGTGTTCCCTTTTCTCCACACCCTCTCCAGCATTTATTATTTCTAGATTTTTTGATGATGGCCATTCTGACCGGTGTGAGATGATATCTCATTGTGGTTTTGATTTGCATTTCTCTAATGATTAATGATGTTGAGCATTCTTTCATATGTTTGTTGGCAATCTGTATATCTTCTTTGGAGAAATGTCTATTTAGGTCTTCTGCCCATTTCGATTGGGTTGTTTGTTTTTTGTTATTGAGCTGCATGAGCTGCTTGTAAATTTTGGAGATTAATCCTTTGTCAGTTGCTTCATTTGTAAATATTTTCTCCCATTCTGAGGGTTGTCTTTTGGTCTTGTTTATGGTTTCCTTTGCTGTGCAAAAGCTTTGAAGTTTCATTAGGTCCCATTTGTTTATTTTTGTTTTTATTTCCATTTCTCTAGGAGGTGGGTCCAAAAGGATCTTGCTGTGATTTATGTCATAGAGTGTTCTGCCTATGTTTTCCTCTAAGAGTTTGATAGTTTCTGGCCTTACATTTAGGTCTTTAATCCATTTTGAGCTTATTTTTGTGTATGGTGTTAGGGAGTGTTCTAATCTCATACTTTTACACGTACCTGTCCAGTTTTCCCAGAACCACTTATTGTAGAGGCTGTCCTTTCTCCAGTGTACATTGGCAGGTGGATTCTTAACCACTGTGCCACCGGGGAAGTCCTAAATATGTAGTTTCTAACTTGCTTATATTCTTTAGCAACTTGAAGTTACGTTATTGCACTTACTTGCAGGAAATGATAAATGACAGAGTCCTGGTGTATATCTTACCTACCAATGATTTTTGACAAAATTGGTTCAGAATCCTATTTAAGTCTTTTAGACACTAAAACTTGAGGTAGTAAACTAGTATATTCTTTTAATTAGACAATCCCTATTTGGAAGTTGTTTTTCTTATTTTTAAAAATTTCCTTCTCTCTCTCTCTCTCTCTCTCTCTCTCGGCTATTGAATGAATAAAGATTCCTTTTTAAAAAGTTTCTTTAGACTTCTGCTTGGCGGTCTATTTCTGCCAGTCCCTGATCATAAAGCTTGACTTCCTGCTTTTTACTCTGCTCTTTCTTTACTTTCTCCCCTGGCTAATTAGATTTTAAATCTACTGGGCAAGTTTTATCTAACTCTATTTTATACTGTGATTTTACCTGAGATGTTGAATGATGACATGAACTGCTTTCTAAACTCTATTTCCATTCCTCTCCTATCAGAGTGCCACCAGTGACAAATCTATTCTCGTTTCCTGCTAATGATTTTTAGATAATTTTACAATGATTGATTTTTCTATAGAATGATAGATCTTCCTTCATGCTGTCAGACAGGCGATAAGTATACTTAGCTCTTATTTTCAGAAATTTAAGCTGAAGGCCAGCTGGCAATGTTTCCATTGAATCAAAGCATGGCTTTATTTCAGAGCGGAAAAAAATGAGTCAAGGAGTACCTTAGTCTTAAGGATATTTAATTGGGGAAGTTGTTTTGAACTTGCTTTGAACATTGGTTTGACAGAGATCGTTCCTCACTAAGAAAAACATATTATATAATAGGCACTGAGGGACTTGGAACTAAAGAGTTGGACTGTAGTGAGGGGACCGGTTTTACCTTGTCTTCACAGCAAGACGGTCACCCCAGATCATAAAAGAGGAAATCATGTGGCACTTCTATTTTTAGAATATCTAAATTAAGAGCTCTTTAAGTGCATTTATGCAACAGGGATTACTGACCTCCTACCATATACTACCTTGGTAAAAAATGTTGAAAGTTGCTAATAGAGTCATTTGCATTCTCTGCAATGAATGAAGAATCTGTGTAATAGAGCAATTTATTAAGGAAACATAAAGGATGTGTGGTGTCATCTGTGCATTCTCAGAAAAGGGGGACCAGCCTTGAGGAGAAAATGACTGAGCAGAGATTATGTGATCACCCAGAGTGGGGTGGCATGGGGGAGGGATAGAGGTGGACACAGAGGATGGAGGAGACATCTCCCAAGGCTTGGAAGGGGACTGGGCTTTGGCATGTCCCTTACGTAGCAGGGACTGGTTAGTACTTGCTTGGGGGAAGAGGCAGGGTCTCAGAGAGGCATGGCTGTGTGGGGCAGCCGGGAAAGCTGATGTTGGGGACCATGGCCCTGTCATGACCCTGCTGTGGCACAGACGTGATGGAGCGTTCTGTCTACCATAAACCCCAAGAGCTTAGAACCGTGAGTCCCTCACCCCACCCATTCTCTGAAGAATTGAAAGCTAAGCGCCTTCCGCAGTTCTTCCCTTGGATCCTTGTACCTCCCTAAGGAGGGAGAGGCCCCCTCCCCCCCAAACATGCCTGAAGAATATTTCTTTTCACCTTTTTGAGTGGGGATTAATTGAATTAATTTGATTAAGTGAATTAACTTGATTTAGAAAAATAAGGTGATGTGGCATTTCTTACCTCATAGTATTAGACCCACGTCCACTGCGTTTTCACACAGCGCTGTCCTCAGTTCATTGTGGCTCCAGGTCTCACCTCTCATGCTTATTTCTCTTGTTTCAGACCTTTCATAAACTCCTCTGTGCTATGCCCGCCCCTCTTAGGAAGTTACTCCTCTGGCGTCCCATTCTTTCAAGTCTAAATATAATGAAAATCTAAACATTCTATAATTAAATTCAGAGCTAAGTATTCATTGCCAAGAAAATGAATTAAAAGCTCTGTCAGACTTGAACTGAACACTTAAAATCTTAAGGGTGAAGGGGTTTTCAAACTTGTTTTTGGTAGCAGAGACCCATTTTCAAAGGAAATTGTACACGCACTCAAATGTATAAAGCAGGCGATGGTAGAGCTCTCTGGTTGAAGTGGATTAGGGGACTCAAGACACCCCCTTAACCCATGATGTGGCCCCAAAGTCCCTTTCCTTGGTATCCTAGAGTTCATCTAAAAACCACCATTTTACCCCCAAGGAATGGGTAACGTGGGTGTAGGTGTTGGGAAAAGTGTTAGACACATCATCACAGGTCAGTGGGGAAGATTATTTTAGGTAGAAGGGTCTTTGATACTCATTGTCCTAACATATGAGCAGATGCCACTGAGAAGCCAGACTTGTCTGGGGGTTTGAGTGAGTATCCTGCTATAACAGAGAGCGATTATCATATTTCACCTGCAGTTTATTCCTCTGGCAATTCAAATAATAAAATTGTAAGGTATTTATTGCCTTTGAACATGTAGGACCAAGAAATAGGAGTGATCCTGTGGTCCTGCTGGGCACCTTCTATTCTCAGTCTTCATTTATTCATTTAACAAATATTTAATTCCACGCCAGACTCAGGACAGGACACAACAGGGAGAAAATCTGATAAAGTTCCTTCTCTTAAGGAGCATATGTTCTAGAAGGGAGAGGGTATAAGCAAACAAATACTTATCTCCTGCTAATATAAATGATGTGAGTCGTAAAGTAACGGGTTTGTTTGTTCATGTTCTGATGGTACTGTTAGGAGGGACTAGCATGGGTGCCCCTCGCCTCCCATGTTTAACAGATGAAGAAGAGAATGAGAAGGATTTCTCACCTTAGAAGACAGATAACTTCTGAGGAAGTCACACTGTAGTGATGGGATTAAAGGGACAGGCAGATATAAGACAGGCTTCATTTTTAGATTATAGCTATATTCCTCACATCGATGATCCTCCATCCCCGAGCTCCTGTATCTTCAAAAGTGGTCATCATTTATTTGATCTGAGCCAACCTATAGGCAGAACTTAATACCACTCCATGCTCTCTCCAAAGAACGTACTCACACAAAGCATTAAAAACTGCATTTCTTTTTGCCCCACTTCCCTTGTAATCTACTGGCCCATTTATCTATTCTCTTCTGCAGCAAAGGATTTGTCCTTCCGTTCTGAGCTACTTCCTCTCTTATCCTCTGTTAAACATACTCCATCAGACTTTTGTCCTCACTGCTCCATTGAAACTGCTCTTATCCGCATCCCCATTTCTCAGTTTCATCTTACCTGACTTAGCAATAGCTTCTGGCACAGCCGATCACTTCCTCCTCTTTCATACACTTTCCTTTCCTTAGCTTCCAGGATAACATACTCACCTGCTGGGTTTCCTTCTACCACCGGGGCCACTCCTCAGCCTCTTTGCTGGCTTCTCCTCTTCCCTGTAGCTGTTACACATGGGGTTTAATAGTTCAGCCCTTATCCATCTTCTCTGCACCATCTCACTGAGTCTTACTCTTCACTAGCCATTCCCCTCATGATCTCATCCAGGCACACCGGCTTTAAATCGATTTGCTGATGACGCATACATTTATATTTGTAGCCCTGTCCTCTTTCCTGGACTTTGAACTTATGTACCCAGTTGTCTCCTCAGCATTTCCAGCTGGGTGTCTCTTGTGTATGTCAGACCCAGCGTGTCCAAATGATAACTCCTGATTTTTTCCCCTTGGTCTTTCTCTTCCAGTAGCCTTCCTCATCTCAGCAGATGGCAGTTCTTGTCATCTGGCTGGAAACTTGAAGCCATCATTGGCTCTCGCCTTCCACAACTTTCATCTAATGGGCCAGGAAACCCTCCTGCCCCTACCCTCAAAATACATCCAGTATCCAATTGTGTCTCAGCCCCTCCACTGCTACCACCTCCAAGCCGGCATCATCTCTTCCTGGATTGCTCCAGTAGGCTCCTAACTGTTATTCCCTACTGTGTCCCTTGCCTCTCTGGAGTATTTTCAACACAACAGGGAGAGATCCTTGAAAACATAAGTCAGATCATGCTACTCTTTACTCAAACCTTGTAATGACTTTTTTTTTTTTTTTTTTGGTCTAAGCTACAAAGGCCTTACACAGCCCTCTGTGGTTGGGCCCTCTCTTCGTCTCTGCCTCATCCCTTAGCTTCTCCTCCTTTTACTCTCTCTGCTTTAGCCACATGGGTCTCCTTGGTGTTCCTGATACCTGCCAGCCATGTTCCTGCCTGAGGGTCTTTGCTTCTGGGCTGAAATCTTCCCCTGAGATTTGGTTAACTCCCTCCATCTTTGAAGTTGTTGTTCAAATGTCAACGTTCAATGAGACCTGCCCTGGCGCCCTAATTAATCTGGGGACCTGTACTACCCCATCCCCACATCTCCTGTCTCTCTTAGTCTGTTGTACTCTTTTTTGTCTTTATAGCACTTATTACCTTCCGACCTAATATATAATAATTTTCTTCTTATTATATCCACTGATATTGTTTGTCTCCATAGGCTATAATGTCTACAAAGCAAGGGATCTATTCTGTATTCAAGCTCTTAGAAGAGTGCCAAATTGATTAAATAAATGAGTGAGAATATTAGAAAGCAACATAATCTTTGCTGATTCCCTATGGTAGATGGAGGAAGTGATTATACCCCCATCAACAACTTGAAATGTCCCTTTAGATACTTCTGTTTTCCAAAGAGTCTTCCCTATACAGCCCCTCAGGGAGACTCAACCAAGTTTTTAATTTCTCTCTCTCCCAAGACAATGCTCAACAGCACAGTTTCCTCTCTCTCTCCAGGGGGATCTCATTCTTTTCATACAGAGCTTTTTGATATCCATCCATACCTACTCCAGACATCTTAATGTGCTACAAAAGGAAGGGCCATCAAGTACATATGACTTCGAAGACAGAGTAAAGACCAAGTTTAATTATTGACCGTCCACTTGGATTTCCTTTCTCCTCTCTCACCTCTTATCTTTCACCCCAATCGCCTTATCAACCTATTATGGAGAGATACAACACTCTTCCCAAGAAGTATTCTTGCATCAGCTGCTATAAGATTACACTCATGCTTTTTCATATGGTCAAATAACTTTGTAAAAGGTAAGAGCAATAGTGGTTTATAGTAACTTAATTTCGAGCAGCATGTGGAATGAAGGGCTGACAAGGTCTCAGTATGGGTGCAGGGGACAAAGCTGTGTGCCAGCTCGGCTTTCTCTTCAGAGATAGAGTTGAACTTGAGCTTTAGACTTTAAACAAGGACTCAAAGTCACGGTGAATGTCAGGATACTATGCAGTCAGAGATGGGTGAGTAATTTCTGAAAAAGACTCTAAAAGTTAACAAGCAGAGTAATGAGAGCATTTGCCAATATAAATGCTGCCCATAATACACAGACAGAGAGAACTGATAGGGCTGGAAGCAGTTGCAGAAAATCTAAAGTTTGTTTCAGGCTATGGATGTTATTTCAGCAGACTGTTTTCGGAAACAAGACTGAAAAGAGCTGATCATCCGCGGGGGTGTATACTCTTCAGAATCCATGGAATTCAGAAGTCCAGGTGATTCATAATTGTCCTCATCATTTGGACATGTAAACCAGTATCTTAGGCAATAAGTCTTTGTATACTGCTGTCATTGTGTTAATATTAATTAATTGTCACATGTATAAATGTAAGTAACTTTGGTGGTAAAGCATCTTTAGTTAGTAAAAGTATCTTTATCAGATGATGATCGATAGAATACATGCTACGTGAAGGTGGGGAAATAGTTTTGTTTTCTTTACTGCTGTATCTGTAATTACTGCTACAGTAATGCCCAGCACATCATAGTTAGTAAATATTTATTCAATCAATGAAAGAATCTTGTAAAGTCATTGCCATTGATTTAAAGTCCAATATATACCTCTTAGAGTTATAGATGATGTTAGTGGAAATGGTGTCAAGACTGTATAGCATGACTTCACCTCAGGGAATCTCCCTTCGTCATCTTAAGGGCTCAGTCTAAAGGCTATTGGAAGATGATTGTTATAAGACAGTGAATTATGGTTGAAAAATCTCTCCAAAAACTTAAGAGCTCTCTCAATGTGTTCTCCAAAAACTGAGAGCTCACAAACATGTTATCTCATCTGGTCCAGTTCACCTGAGGACAGACGTTTATCCTTTGTTTAGAGAGAAAAATAAAGGCAAGTTTGAACTTTTACCTGAACCTGGTACCCTTGAACTCAGCGCCCATCAACTGGCTGTGTACTAGAAATGGGGAGTGGGTATGGTGTGGAGGATTAGGCCCGGAGCCCAGACCTCACGATTCTGGGGTGGTTTTCACCTTTTCCTAACTCCATGGCTTTGGGTAGATGCTGTCTTAACCACATGATACTCTAGTTCCTCTATTTGTAAACTATCACTTACCCCAAGGAAGTTGTGATAGAATTCTTACCTGTGTACTTTATGGGACTCTTTGGAAATTGTAAATGAGATATGTCTGAAATACTTTGCTAGTTGAACAGTTTTTCACAAATAAAAGTGGAGATTCTGAGTACAGGTTAGGAAGAAATCAAACAAAGAGAATGTACAAAGCTATCCTGATTGTACAAAAATAGTATTGATTAATGAAACTATGAATGTCCAAAGAACTTGCACAAAAAGAATAAGAAGAAAGAAACAATTTTCAATGTCCTAAAACCATGGGCAGCCACATCTCCAACTGAGAAACCACACAAAAGAAGTCCGTTTCTGATGAATCAGCAAAGACACAGGATATCGATAATGAAAACAATGCAAGCAATGCCATATTTTAAATTTGATCCAGGTTTGATATAACCATGCACAAGAATGGCTTTATTGGAGTAAAATATATAGGTTCTTAAAGATGAAACCTAGATGTTAGGAGCTATTTAATGTTGAGCTTTCAGCTACATTTCCCAAGGACTCATCAGAGCCATAATGTAGGGAATGCAATAATTCTTCTGAGGCATTGCAGCTGCTGAAATGCAGACAGATGGAATTTCTGCACTCTCTACTATAATGCAGAAACAGTCTCACAATAGGATAAACATTTATTCCTTGAAAATTCTCCCTTTACCCTAGAGAGAAGTTATTGTATAGACTGACCGGTAAAATCTTTAATGTTTTGGTTTTTCATTTTATATCTGGTTTCCTGTATATCCTTTAGGAGTCTCTGTCTGTAGCTATAGGAGTACAGTCCTGCACTGAATCCCATACTGTACAAAAGTTGAAATCCATAGATGCCATTTGTATTGACCCAGAAATCATGGGATATAATGGAAAACCAGACTTTCATTGTTGATATTGTGAAGATTACACACGAATTAACATCAGAAGAAACATACCAAACTGACTAGTACTTAATGTTCAGCAAATCGAAACTGATTCCTTGATAGCATTGGAAAATAATCCATCAATTGCATTTTTTCTTTTGCCTCATGGCAATATATTGTGCTCCATTGAGATGGAGGTGACTTTTTCCCATTAATTAAGAACCTCCTGAGTGCCAGCTACTCTGCTGGGGAACACAGGACATATGAGTGGCATGGACCTTACTGCCTGGAATGTTCAGTCTGAACTTTTCTGCATTTCAGCTTCTGAGTTAAATGTTCCATATTTCCTGGTTCCCTTTAGTTAGACAACAAGGTTCATCTCATCAAGGAACGTGGTTCAGGGGGGTGGTGACAGTGACCAGGCAGGAGACCACAAGGCTGATCCCACTAACTTTTGTGGCAGGGAGACAGAGAGTTACAGAAACAAGTTTGGGGAGGGTTATATTTATTTACCGTTACTCTGAATTGGGAACTCATGAAAAAAGTTAGTTTTTTTTTTTTCTGATTATAAAAGTAAGACATGATCACTGTAAGAACATTTGTAAAATACAATGAATAAAATAAAAATTACTTTCAATCCTAATACCAGGGATAATCATAGTAACCTTAGATATACTTCTTTCTAGGCCAGATTGTATTATGCTTTTTCAGAACCAAATGCTGTTTTTAAATTTTTTTATTTTTTAAACTTAAAAGAATATTTATTTATTTATTTATTTATTTTTGGTTGCACTGGGTCTTTGTTGCTGTGCATGGGCTTTCTCTAGTTGCGTTGAGCGGGGACTACTCTTTGTTGAGGTGCGCAGGCTTCTCATTGCTGTGGCTTCTCTTGTTGTGGAGCTCAGGCTCTAGGCGCATGCGCTTCAGTAGTTGTGGCATGGGGCTCAGTAGTTGTGGCTCATGGGCTCTAGAGCGCAGGCTCAGTAGTTGTGCACAGGCTTAGTTGCTCTGCGGCATGTGGGATCTTCCCGGACCAGGGTTCGAACCCACGTCCCCTGCATTGGCAGGCGGATTCTTAACCATTTCTCCACCAGGGAAGTCCCCCAAATGGTGTTTTTACACTTAAATTATCTTGAACTTTGGCCCAGGACATTACTTTTTACAGTATAATTTTCAATGGCTGTAACAGTATTCCTTATTATGGAGCTATCAAAATTTATTTAACCAGTCTCCTCTATTATTGCATAGTTGTTACTTCATAGTTTCCTTGTGATAAACCATGATGGTATGAATATCCTTAAATATTAAATTTTGCACTTATTCATAATCATTTCCTTTGTATGAAGACCAGAAATAAGATTTCTGGGTCAAAGGTTTACACATTTAAAAAGCATTTGATGCATATTACCACATATTGAAGTGTATTTTAAAACCCATTTTGTTGAATTGACATCCTTTCATTAATGGTTTCCCTTAGAAAAATCTTTCTAGCTTCTTCTCTTACATTCTGTGTCTAATGTAATTTTGAAACAGTTGAATATTTGTTGAATTTTGAGACAAAAAAGAACACCGTAATACTTAAAGCAAAGAATACTAAAATGCAACCGTGTTAAGGAAAAGAATGAAAATATTATTAGCTAATGTTGTTTCACATTCCTTATGCCAAAATAGACCCTGACATTTTTAACTGGCAGTTTTATTAAGACAAGTAAATAAATATATTTCAAATACAAGGCATGGGGTCTCTAAGCCTGTGTTCAAGCATGTATCAACTATTTGTAACTGTAGCTTTCTCTGCAGGACATTGAGTAGCGCTGTAGAAGGAGAGGGTGGTTTTTTTTTTTAATGTTTGTTCAATAAATAATATTTCACTTTGAAATAATTTTCTGTTATTAAGAAAAATACTCCCATCTGGTGTTTTTTTCCCCACATAAGTTGTGCACTTGATGAGGCTGCTCTCTTGTGCTGTGAAAGCCCACTGGTGAATTTCCTTTTGGTTTTCTCAGGCAAACACTCTTTGTAGTCTTTCCAGGTAATTTTACAATTAATGTTCTAGAAGGCCAGAGAAAAATTGGTGATAATGAAACTGAGGGAATTGGGAAGCACATCTGTTGAATAGCAAGGAAAGGTTTTCTTTCTGTCCTTTATTTTTCCTAATTTTAAAAGGGGGAAAAAACACACCTCTTATTTATTTTGACATTGTTTTTCTGCCCTTTTTTTCAGTGCTCTGCGGAGGGGGCGAGAGCTTTCTGTGTGCCAGTGGCATCTGTGTCCCCAGGAAACTGCTGTGTAACGGCTACAACGACTGTGGCGACTGGAGTGACGAGGCTCATTGCAGTATGTGACAGGCTGTGTGGGGTTTGTCTGGGAGGACAGGGATTCCATTCAGGGGCCTGGAAACCAGCGCCATTCCATTGTCCAGGACTGACAACCACCCGGCACTTGGGTGGACTTCTTTTAGTTTGCTTTTCTTAAGTGAGCAAATGTGTTTATCTTCCCTCACTCCCGTGTGACAGCTGCATGTTTGCACACCTTCCAAAGGCCTGATTTCATTAGGAACTCGACAGCTAGATGTGCTTTGGAACACATCAGGGACTGAAGTGTTTTTGCTTAAAGTATCTTAAAATTGGGAAAAGGCTTTCTGTTTATTTTGTTTGGGTGAGGGTTTTTGTTTTTGTTTTTAAAGCTTTGAGTATAAAGGTCAACTTTTTTAAAAAAAGGATATTTTTAATAGGAAAAGTTTTTACCCTCATGATTTTTAACAGTTGTGACACAGAAGATGCAAAATCTTTTATTCATTTATGCTTCCTCTAAATCTGGAGAGAGTGATCGCAAGAACGGTTTTGAATCCATGGATCGGTAGATTCAGCCTTAAACATCCTCAGTTTACTTACCATTGATTTGATCAGTCATTTTGACTAAAACGGTGGTTTATCCAATATTGTATTTGTCTGCTTGGGCTGCTTTACAAAATACCACAGGCTGGGTGCCTTAAACAGCAGAAATGTATTTTCTCACAGTTTGGAGGCTGGAAAGTCCAAGATGAAGGTCCAACAGGGTCAGTTTCTGGTGAGAATTCTGTTCCTGGCTTGCAGGCAGCTGCCATCTGCCTGTGTGTTCACATAACCTCTTTGGAGAGGCGAAGGGAGAGGGGAGGAGAGAGAGCTCTGCTGTCTCTTCCTCTTCTTACAAGGGTATGAGCCCTATTCAGTTAGGGCCCCACTCTTATGACCTTTATCACCTCCTCACAGGTCCTGTCTCCAAATACAGTCATGTTGGGGTTTAGGGCTTCAACATACAAATTTTGGGCAGACACAGACATTCAGTCCATATCAGGTTTATATTCAGTTCTCAAATTGATTTGCAATTATGCAACAGATAAAAAGGAAAAATTAGCCTCAAGAATACATTGCAGGATCTGCATCCAAAACAAGACCATATGCAATGGTGTTCAAATTGCTTTCTAATGGTTCTATGACCAGCAATAGTTACTGTGGGAAAAGCTGTGTTTTATTCCCTGTAGCAGTTACCAAGACTTTATAAGGGCTCATCTCAGTTGCTTACCTGAGTTGAAAGATTCCTCTGGTGTGTTTGCCAGGAGGACCAACTCTTCATCCATATGAAGGGTTAGGATGCTTATTTACCAAAGCTTTTGAAAGACAGTATATTATGGTAATATTTAGGGTCAGTGTTTCCCAAACTGGTGTCCCATAGTACCTGAGTCTTGAAAAATGCTTGGGAAAAAAATAAGTTTGAGAAATGCTGTCTATCAGATCTACTTCTTAGAGAGCTACAATACATATTCATTCATTAAAGGTTCGGATAAATCCCACAGTTTAAAAAAAACACATTAATTTTATCTTGACTTGGTATTTCCTGAAAATTATTTGTTTATATATACCCTCACCTTTAATTAATTAATTTATTTATTCATGCATTTATTTATTTTGCATAATATCTAGCATCCTGTAGAATTTCAGTTAAGCCACCATATTTTTTGGAAATGTTTTCACTAAGATATTTGTATTTATAATTTGGAATTCTCTCTTCAGAAAAACCTATGGCATGTGATTGTACATGAAAAACATTTTTTTAGGATGTTTATTTACGTTAGGGAGTATTGCTGTGGACTTGGGAACAAATATTGTGTAGAGCACCTACAGTAGGGATTTTAAGTGGTTCAGTAGAATTATATACAGTAATGGGAGTTACAGTGGAATCTCTTGTTTATCTCCCAATTATGGCCTATGTTATGTCATATTCAAATTCTGCATGTGCCTCTACCCCCAGTGCTGGGCTAACACTGGCTTCATCATTATGTTCCTCCACTACATTGAGCATTGCACTTTAAACAGTAAGAGATTTCTGCTGCATTTGTTGAAACTGAATTTGAAGGAGTAGATTTTCCTAGTCAGTGACTGAACAAAGAAGGCAGTATTATTATTATGCAAGGTATTCAGCAGTATCCTAGGAGTGCAAGTTTATTAAGACATGGGCCTTCCTCATAACCACACTTCAAAAACCATTTGGCTTAGTTTGTTGAGGAAATAAATCCCTTCAGAATACTTGTCTATGAAAATGCTTAGTTGGACATTGAGAGCTTTGCATGCGATTGTCCTGACCTTACAAGGACATCTGCCTCTGAGCTTTAACATTCAGTGCTTGCGGCATTTCAGCATGCATGTTTATAGAAGGTGCCACCCTCCTGTTGTCACCACCCTGCAGTGAAGGAATAGTGTTAAGTCTGAATTAGGGCGTGGATACAAATCAGAGCTGGAATGCAACCCACAGATACTCCTGCGGGGAGAAGGAAATTTTGCTGGGCTTCCCAGCGGGAGCGCAAGGATTTGCCATGTTCTGAGGGTCCTGGCGGGTACAGGAGGAGGATTGCCTTCCAAGGGAGGAAGGGAAGGGATTTGCTATTTGTGAGTTCCCTAATCAACTGTACTAGAAGCATTTACCTACGTGATTTGATTGAATTTTCAGCAAACAAAGTATTATTCCTTTTTGTTCAGATGCAGAGCCGAGGCTCACGGCCATGAATGAATTTGCCAGTGGCTCAGAGTGCTAGATTTGAACCCACTCCTGAATGGGTCCAAATCTAACTGTTTTCTCTAAACTATGCTGCCTTTGACTTGCCCATGTCCTTAAAAGTGCGAATTTGGTGAATGATTGTACTCCCATCATTCATAAGACAGGAAAATGTTTAGTTTGGTTGCTCTATTATGCTGAGGGAGATAATTGTCTTTTACAGGGGCTCTCCAGGTATCTGGGCCTGCTTACCCTCCCCTGGCAACTCATTTTGACATGTTTATCAGTCTCTTCCTAATCAGTAAAGATTTCTTTACTGGACCGATTTCTAACCACCTAGAGCAATTTTAGTGGTATAGTGAAAAGATTTTTGAAGATTAAGGGTTTTCTTTGTTTTTTGTTTTTTAAATTTCTAGCTCTGTGGCTTGAGGCAGGCTACTTCTCCAGGTTTTCCTTGTCATCAAGGCTGGCATCTCCAGGAAGCCCCACCTGTGGGGATTCTAATTCCATTGGTCTGGAGGGGGTGCCCAGGCAGCAGTACCTTTGTAAAACTCCCCCAGTGATTCTCATGTGCAGCCAGGTTTGAAACCACTGCCCTAGAGGGTGTCTGGTGTCTCTTTTGCTGCTAACATTCTATGATCTTTTGATTTTATAACCAGCTCTAGGACAGTGTCTGGTACAGAGCAGGTGCTTAGCAAATGAATGAGAAAGCCTCCAGGAAAATGGTTGTCACAGGGAAAATAGCTGCCACAAAGTCCCCGTACTTTGTGCCACATAAACCTCTGTCAAATACTTTTGGAAGGCATTTGCTCTGAATTTGGGGTAACATTGGTTGATTTATTTTTGAGGACTGTGGTGAACTAATTATACTGAGTTAACTAATTATCCTAGTTAGTATAATTAGTTATACTAATTATCACACAGTATAGTGATTAATATTATAAGGTCTTGAGTCAGGCTGCCTGTCTTCCTATTTCTTCTTTATCATTTCCTGCCTCTGGACGAAGAAAGTTACTCAGTCTCTCTGGGCCTCAGTGTCCTCATCAGTAATATGGAGACAATAAGTAATAGTAACTACCTCTAGAATTGTTGGGCAGAATAATGAATCACTGGATGTCAAGCACAGAGACCAGTGTCTGGCATGTAGTAACTCTCAAAGGGCATTAGGATTTATGGTTGTGATTGTGGCTGTGATCTTATTCTCCATGCCCTCCCTCCGCCCAACACTGCTTCCACCCCTGCCCTGCCAAAGGTCACGTGATACATTGTAGAGGAGACAAATACTACAATATGCACAACGGTTTTAAAAGCAGCACCACATGAAGCTATGTAGAAAGGAGGCCACCCAAACAGCACAAAATAAAAACTGATATTCCAGATAATGTTTCCGAGTCATCAAAAATGACTGTACCGGGCTTCCCTGGTGGCGCAGTGGTTGGGAGTCTGCCTGCCGATGCGGGGGACGGGTTCGTGCCCCGGTCCGGGAAGATCCCACATGCCGTGGAGCGGCTGGGCCCGTGAGCCATGGCCACTGAGCCTGCGTGTCCGGAGCCTGTGCTCCGCAATGGGAGAGGCCACAGCAGTGAGAGGCCTGCGTACCGCAAAAAAAAAAACAACAAAAAAAAACGAGGGCATTTTGGGATGGAAACTGAGCATCCATACTTGAATCCTGAGTTGAGGCAGCATGATTATGTTTATAGACTCATAGAGACTGAGCCAATTGAATGAGGCTCGTGATAAAAGGCTTTCCTTTCTTTAGCTCTGCCCTTTCATTTAATGACAATTTTGAGGGGTAAACGTTAATCATTGTGATGCCAGACTGAAATAGATATTAACAAGCAAGAACTTCAGAAGTCACATTTTGTATCAAGCTCTCTTTCAGAAAAAAAGATCTGTATCTAGAAAAACACCTACCTTAGGTTACGCAAAATTATGCTTGTTTTGAGCGAGAAAATCACAGCAAGCAGCTTTTGCAGGTTTTGATCATTGGCCCCAAATTACACTGACGACATCTCTTTTCAGTTCAAATAAACATTTATTCCAATAAAAGGAGCCACTGTGATCTTTGCTATTTGCTCTGTATTTCTGGGTGTGCAGTGCCTTTGGTTAAGGTTTTGTGTGTTTACTAATTACACAGACCTTAGGGAGGCAACAAGTTGTTTTCCAGATGCAGCTAGTTTTGTATCTAACCTCTGAAAATGTCATCTAACCAAGAAAGTCATAACAGTGGAAAGTTGCATCTGCACCTGTGTGAATAATGAGGAATTAAAAAAAATGTTTGAATCATCTTCACTTATGAAATAAGTTAATGTGACAGCGTTAATTTACAAAATATGTCCAATGAGGTGCTTTAGTATGAATTACTGGGGATCCCAGAATAGGCCACACAGAGGGGCCACTTTGGAAATTTTTAGTGTGTTCTCAGGTTAATCAGATTCTGAAAGGAATATTTGATTTCCCAGTCCTATCATCAAAAAAATGAAGTGTACTGCTTAAAAAAATTAATTCGTATGGTTTAAAATCTGCCACCCCTCCACCCTGTCTCCTCCTTCAGGTAATGTAAGTACTTCTGCACTGATGGTCAAGGTGAGGACCCTGGTACTGCTGATTCTAGCATGCCGATTGAAAACTTCTCACAAGAGATGAAAATACAGATCAGAAAGATCTTTTAAAACTTCCCGAGGAAATGTATATATCTTGATGCACAAATTCCCCAACGCTGCTCAGTGGGCAGGAGAACCAAAATCATAACCTTTCTTGACTCAGCCTGTGTGTGTGTGTGTGTGTGTGTGTGTGTGTGTGTGTGTGTGTGTGTGTGTGTGTGTGTGTGTGTGTGTGTGTGTGTGTGTGTGTGTGTGTGGCAGCAGTGGGGTGCAGGGTGGGAAGTTAGTGCCCTCTGCTGCTGAATGGGAGGAAATAGTACGGTCAAGGTGAAAACTGGGATCTCTTTTCAGTCCTTATATTTTCCCTTATGATGGTTGTCCCAGGGGAAATGAAAAATTAAAAGTACGTACAAAGTTCTGTATGTGTATAAGTGTGAGCATATGTGTATGCACATGTGTATTTGTGTATGTACACATACACACACCCTCTTAATGATGGCGCTGAACAGATGATCTCTAAGGCCCATTCCATTTCGAAAATGATGTGATTCTAAGAGTATTTAAGTAACTTTGTTTTAGAAGAATGCTCTTTGAAAGAGAAGTTGATGAATCATGTCAGTAACAAGTATAATATTTTGATGTGGCTAACAGTTTCACTGATCAATGCCCAAGACTTTTTAAAATAAATTTATTTATTTCTTTATTTATTTTTGGCTGTGTTGGGTCTTCATTGCTGCTCACGGGCTTTCTCTGGTTGCAGCGAGCGGGGGCTACTCTTTGTTGCAGTGAGCGGGCTTCTCATTGTGGTGGCTTCTGTTGTTGTGGAGCACGGGCTCTAGGCAGGTGGGCTTCAGTAGTTGTGGCACGTGGGCTGAGTAGTTGGGGCTTGCGAGCTCTAGAGCGCAGGCTCAGTAGTTGTGGCACACAGGCTTAGTTTCTCCGTGACATGTGGATCTTCCCAGACCAGGGATCGTACCCGTGTCCCCTGCTTTGGCAGGCGGATTTTTAACCACTGAGCCACCAGGGAAGTCCCTTTGCCCAAGACTTCTGATAATAAATTGTTATAGAGTTTGGGATGTTTATAGTAAAGAGGCACCCATCACCAGTTGTATGAGATGCAGGCGTCTGCTTGAGGAGGAACAATTAGCTGTAATTCAGGAGACTGGACTGTTGACCATTAGATTCTTGGTCTTTATCAGCCAAGCAGACTGATCCTCACATGTGCCTCCATTTCTCACCTCTTTCCTTTGTTCTTGCTATTCCCTCTATTTGAAACCTGCTGAAGTTTTCATTCCATCCACTCTACTAAAATCCTGCTCATCTTCCGTGATCCCGCTCCAGCCTTACGAATCTATTTTTGAACTTCATTCACTTTAAATAAGGGAAAAAATAATACATTTAAGAAATCTAGTTTCTATTACATGCAGGCTTTACATGTATTTTACACATTTTTACAGCTTTATTGAGGTGTAATTTACATACTATAAAATTAACCCATTGATTTTTAGTAAATTTATAGAATTGTGCAACCATCACCACAATCTACTTCTAGAACTTTTTCATCTCTCCCCACACTTTCCTTCTACCTATTTGCAGTCAGTCCCCACTCCCACATCTCCAGCCATAGATAACCACTGCTCTGACATCTGTCTCTGTAAGTTTGCCTTTTCCAGGAACTTCATAAATGGGTTGCATAATACGTAGTCTTTGTATCTGGTTTCTTTCACTTAGCATAAAGTTTCTGAGCTTCATCTATGCTGTCATGTGTATCAGTAGTTTGATACTTTTGATTAGTGAGTAGTATCCCATTGTATGATTATACTACATTTTGCTTATCCACTTACCAGTCTTTGAGCATTTAGATTGTTTCCAGTCTTTGGCTATTATGGATAATGCTGCTGTAAACATTCACATACAAGTCTTTGTGTGGATATATGTTTCACTTCTCTTGGGTAGCTTTCTAAGTGTGGAATTCATGAATCACATGATAAGGTTAGAGTTAAGTTTATAAGAAGCAGCCAAACTGCTTTCCAAAGTGGCATTATTATTTTACATCCCCACCAACTATATATGAGAGTTTCAGTTTCTTAAAATCCTTGCCAATACTTGGCATTATCTGTCTTATCTATTATAACTGTTTTAGGGGATATATAATAGTATCTTATTGTGGTTTTACTTGCATTTCCTTAATGATTATATTGAGCACCTTTTCATGTGCTTATCAGCCATTCATATGTCTTTATGAAGACTTTCTATTCAAGATTTTTGCCTCTTTGTAATTGGATTGTTTGTCTTATTATTGAGTGTAAGAGGTCTATATATATTCTGGATCTAAGTCCTTTATCAGATACATGCTTTGAAAATATTTTTTTCCAGTATGTGGCTTGTCTCTTCATTTTTAAATAGTATTTTTGGAAGCACAAATATGTTTAATTTTAATGGATAACCATTTATTATTTTTTTCCTTTAGGCTTGTGTTTTGTTGTTATATCGAAGAATTCTTGCCCTCCCCAAGGTCACGAAGATTTTTTTCCTATGTTTTTTCCTAGAAGCTTCATAATTTTAGCTCTTACATTGAAGCCTGTAATCCATTTTGAGATACTTTTTGTGTATGGTTTGAGGTAAAGGTCAGAGTTCATTTTTGCGTATTTGAAATCCAATTGTCCCAACACCATTTGTTGAAGAGTATTCTTTTCCCATTTAATTGTCTTGGAAACTTACACACATTAATTTATTATTTATACCTTCCCCTAAACTCTATTAAGTAATTGCTCTTATCCTAACTTGAAAAATAAGTTTACAGACTTATAAATTTTAACTAATACACTCAAATTCCCACAGCTAATAGATGATAGAACCATGATAGGAGTTCTGTTTTACCCAAGAACAAGACCTATCTTCTTATTAAAATTTCCTTGCATGATGTTTATTCCAACATTAAACTATAAGCTTCCTGAGGTTATATATCACTTATTCTTATCTTGGCACCATAATCTAGGACAGTACTGTTTATTTGAGGGTCATGCTGTGAAACATTCAGTTGACTTAAGTGATGTGAAAGTAAGTAATGACTGTAATCTAAATGACTTTTTCTCTTTGTTACGTTTATGCTTACCATTGACAAAACTAGACTTTCATTTTAAAGGAAACATTTTTAAGAAATAACTACTCACCCTCTATTAAGTATTCATTCTATATGAACATGAACTTCATTAGGAACCATGGTGAGTTGAGAATGTCTGTTCTCATATTTGACTGTAAAGGAGCTTTCAGGTGTTATAAAGCGGAACTCAGATAAATACTGTCAGGAAGTGATAAAAGCATTGTCTTGGGAGCCAGAGGGTCCTAGTCGTGGTTCTTCAGTAACTTGTTATGTGACCTTGAGCAAATCATTAGATCTCTCTGCACCACAGTCTCCTCACCTGTAAAAGAATAGATGTGGACCAAGTTACCATTATGATTTCCCTCCCATGATATGCTTTTGTTATATAAACTGCTACTGTAACATCCTGTTTTGCTCTAATGAGCCATCAGTGGCTTCTCTTATTTTCAGATTGCAGCGAGAATCTGTTTCACTGTCACACGGGCAAGTGCCTTAATTATAGCCTGGTATGTGATGGATATGATGACTGTGGGGATCTGAGTGATGAGCAAAACTGTGGTAAGTAGCATTATTTCCCTGAAGGTTTTCATTTAAAATTGCAGAAATGTATAATCAAGAACTTGTAGCTCATTGTTTGTTAATGTGATTAGTGGGTGAAATTACAAAATGATTGGTTTCTTAATTTTCAGAAAGAGGAAGTTTTTAAATTTATTAGTCTCAGTCATGTCTCATGTGTAAATGTAAGATTTCTTACAAAAAGTCATACTAAGGAAATGCTAAAGATGTGGAGTAGAAATGGGAGTTAACTTTTTTTTCTCTTTGAAAATGTTTGGTTTCTTCTCTGGTTAGAACCGGTGGCTCGTGTTTAGATTTTGAGCTTATGAGCAAAACTTTGCAGACAGATATATTTTCTGTTCCTGATCCCCTTATTATGTATAACCAAAGACCCCTCCTTTATTTGATTGTCACACGCTACAGGGGCAACTTCTGCAGTGAGGATATCGAAGGTTAGAAGGGTGCATTTGTTTTATGTACAGAAGCTGATCTTAACTTTTAAAGAAGGAACCTACCTACTAGTTGCACGTTTGTAACTATAAACAGTATCTTCCCAATTCCTCACCCTCCCCGCCCCTGGTAACCAGCAGTCTACACTCTGTTTGAACAAAATCAGATTTTTTAGATTCCACATGTTAGGGATATCACACAGTATTTGTCTTTCTTTTTCTGGCTTATCTTATTTAGCATAAACTTATACAACACTATATGTCAATTATATCTCAATTAAAAAAACAAGAATGACCCTACCTTTAAAAGAGCCGAGTTCAATTCTGAATGCCCTCTCGTGAATTAAGACCAGCAAAATCTTCTTGCTTATTTACCTTTCTGAATTTGTGATTAGCTCTTGAATTTTTTTTTAGGTAGCATATTATTGAGTGACAGAAGAACTTTCTAATAGGAACAGAAGGGCAAGGTGAGATGAGGCAGGACACTGGGCAAATGATGTGAAATGATATTCAGCATTAAAGAATATCAAAAGAAATGCTGGGGGAGAATCAGGAGTGGATTAGGGGAATGCCTCGGAGTGGTGAATGTCCCAAATGGCCCCATGCTGGGAAACTCAGTAGTTTCTAGAAGCACCTGTGTAGCTGCCTCTCACTGCATCCATAAGAATGTTGGAAAATGTATGTATGTGCAAAACATCCCACGGGTCACTAGATAGATATGGATTATCTTCTGGGATTGAGTAGTCTTGGGACACAAAGAATGAGACGCCATTGTACTTGTATACATCATAAAATTTATAGTTTGGGGCTTTAGATATTATCTACTCCAACTCCTCCTTTTACCAATAAGATAACTGGAGAAAAGAGAGTAAAAATGAGGGAGGGGGGAATTGAGTGTAGCTTGGTAGTTCAGTAGGTCAGTGGAGAGGACCAGTGTATAGTTGGCATGTGAAAGACAGTGGTCTTACCAACTCAACCTAGTCCTCTGAAGGTAGTAGGATATCATGAGGTTTGTGCTCTTAGGATGACTTTGTTTCTATCTAATGGTAATAATCACGATGTCCTCTTAGACCATTCTCTGTCCCGGTTGCCCATCTTTAGCAGGCTGAGCATGTGCTGGCTCTTCTGGTTCCCACCCATGCATCCCAGCCATTGTGTCTTTCTTCTTTTCTCTGCACCATGTCTTCCATCTTCTTCACTTAATTGCTCCCCTGTATCCTTCAAGACCCATGGCCCCTCCACAGGTCTGTTAAAGACAGTGGTGCTGTTAATGGAAATCCATGATAGTTCCTCATTATGGAATCTGTTATTCATGAATCTACATACATCTTTTTTTGTTTGTGCTATACGCGGGCCTCTCACTGTTGTGGCCTCTCCCCTTGCGGAGCACAGGCTCCGGACGCGCAGGCTTAGCGGCCACGGCTCACAGGCCCAGCTGCTCCGCGGCATGTGGGATCTTCCCGGACCAGGGCACGAACCTGTGTCCCCTGCATTGGCAGGTGGACCCTCAACCACTGCGCCACCAGGGAAGCCCCTACATACATCTTTTAAAGGGTTGTTTATATTAAGGTTATTCCATGTCTCATATCAAAGAATCCTATAGGTTCTGCCCTCTGTGAGAAGAAACATCACTTAGTTCTCCTTTTTCCCCAGGAATATATAGTTTGGGACAGAGGTTAAATCCAAGATAAAAACAATCATAAAAAAAACAAATATTTTGCATTTCTTACCCAGCAGTTCTTTCAAGTATGAGTTATATATTTAGACAGTTCAATAGAAAACCTAAGTTTAGCATCAGGCAAGATGACAGGAGGAGATACCTGCCTCCGCAGTTTACCACAGAGAGGTAAGTTGCAATTCTTAGAAACATGACAGAGTTGTCACGAATCATCACATCAGCTATCTACATTGTGAAACCCAAATCACAGTTCTGTTTATTTGAGCCAAATCACAAAATTTTCATAAGGAAAGAAAACAATGACTAAACACAACAAAACCCAGAACAAACTATGGGTCCTAGAAAAGCTGGGCGCTTGTTTATTCATCTGAAAAACAGTCAGGTCTTACCCCGTAGTGATGGTGGCCGGGGGCCCACATGGTTGGCCGGGAGGTGCCAGACCCAGAGTAGAAAGGTTATTGATGGTATTGGAATAATTGGAACAGACTCTCCTCTACTGGAACTTGTTCTACTGGAACAAGCCATACAGTTCTAAGTGTTTGTCATGCTGGGTCTCTCCATCCTCCTGAGTTTTTGTTTTCTCCAGATTGCAACCCCACAGAGAAACATCGCTGTGGAGATGGACGCTGCATTGCCATAGAGTGGGTGTGTGATGGTGACCATGACTGTGGGGATAAGTCTGATGAGGTCAATTGCTGTGAGTGCCCTGAGGGCTTTCATTTTGCTTATTTTTCTACTTCTGCCTGTTTAGTCAAATACACTCAAGGTTCATTATCTAAACAGATTCTTACACTTTGGTCCTAGCCTATACAGATAATAATTGAGTGGTGTGATGACGATAACAACATAGTGTAACTGACTTCTGCCTCTCTCTCTCCAAAACTCCAAGCCTGATTTGGCTGCTCTGGTCAAGCGGGTGGCAGTTTTCTTTCTCATTGTCCACAAATATCCTTTCTGGGTCTGCGAGCCTGTCAAAGGGATGTTCTTCCCAGAGACTGGGGCACTTTTCTTCGCAAACAATACATGAGCAGTTAAGTGGGAGCCTCCAGAGGCGCTCTCAGGTACCATGTGTGGGAGAACTGGGGGAGAACTGGCAGACATAAGAGAGCCTTCAGTGTTCATAGAGTTACACAGAGTGTGCAATAATATTGTAACTTTAGAGCCTGTCTTATTTCTGGGTGAGTATATCTGGAGAAAACTCTAACTCAAAAAGACACATGCACCCCAGTGTTCATTGCAGCACTGTTTACAATAGCCAGGACATGGCAGCAACCTTAATGTCCCTCGACAGATGAATGGATAAAGAAGATGTGGCACATATATACAACGGAATATTGCTCAGCCATAAAAAAAATAAAATAATGTCATTTGCAGCAACATGGATGGACCTAGAGATGATCATACTAAGCGAAGTAAGCTAGACAGAGAAAGGCAAATATCATATATCACTTATATGTGGAATCTAAAAAAATGATACAAATGAACTAATTTACAAAACAGAAACAGACTCAAAGACACAGAAAACAAACTTATGGTTACCAAAGGGGAAAAGGGGGTGGGCGAGGGATAAATTAGGAGGTTGGGATTAACATATACACACGGCTACATATAAAATAGATAACCAACAAGGTCCTACTGTTATAGCACAGGGAACTATACTCAATATTTTGTACTAATCTATAAGGGAAAAGAATCTGAAAAGGAATAGGTACATATATATATATTTATATAACTGAATCACTGTGCTGTACACCTGAAACTAACATGATATTGTAAATCAACTATCCTTCAATTAAAAAAAAAAGTCTTCAGGTAGCTATTACACTACCTGCCTAATAAAATCAAATATGGCTGATCACATTTTATTCCCTAGAAACTACAGTATACTCAGTAGGGGATAATAAAATGATTGAATAGAAGCAGCTATTTGTTAAAAGAGAGTAATATTGATCTGAAAGAGTTAATATGGTGCATTTTATGCATGTTCAAACTAATTAAACTCTTTATTCCATCTTTTGCTGTCTAAAAATAAAAGCAGGAACAGCTGATATATATGAGATTGACTATTTAATTTGCCTATAATTTGAGGCAAAATTAGAAATGTGGGTTGCATGGTTTTTATTTTGACATAAGAAAAATCACATAAATTAATTAGGAAATGCAATGCCCAGCTTTCTTCTTTCCTGAACTTGTTTGAATGGGAATAGTACCTGAGTCCTTGCTTAGTGGACATAGTGGAACAGAGTGGACTGTATTTTGATGGATCTTGGAAAAGCAAGGACTTGGTGCTCATGTATGTATTTATGTATGTGTGTATGTAGACCATAAGCTGGTGAAGGCTGAGGTCATATGATACATGGGTTTCTAACGCTCTAAAAGACAATAGGGATAAAATTAAGACAACCTTCAGAAATTGGAAGGTTAATGGCTACAAGAATCCCTTTTAAATGTCAGACGTCATAAGCAAGTTTTGAAATAAAGTGTTTATTGTGGGGTAGGTACTATGCAAGTCTTTCACATATACCACTTCATTAGTGCATTAGGTCAGGTTGGTGCAGAGTGAAATGTTGGAGCTTGAGTTAGAAAAGCTTGCCTTCACATTCTGACCCTACCTTTTAACAGCCTTGAGACTTTGAGGCAAACACTAAACTCTCTAAGCTTCAGTTTCCTTCTTCTAAACAAGGTCGATAATATCCATTTGCAAATTTGTTATGAGGATTTGAGATTAGACACCTAATACTCCTAGCACAGTTATTGCCATATAGTACGCCTTTAATAAGTTGTAGCTTTGATATTAGTAGTATAACTACTACCATCATTAATACTGTTTTTCACCATGCAATGATCAAGAAAAAATTTTTAGTGAGTGCTATTTAATAAGGGAAGAGAAATTCCTGAAAGGAAACTTTCCAGTCCAAAAATACTTGGAATGAACAAAATGAATGATATATTCATTCATTTATGCAGAACATTCAGAAATCTAGAACACTTCATTCTTGGTGATGCCAGATAAATGGGAATCATTGATGTGATCTGTAGACTGAAAGAAGTAGAGATAATTAAAATGCATGTTATTTTGGCATTTCCTAGCATGTCACAGCCAGGGTCTGGTGGAATGCAGAAGTGGCCAGTGTATCCCCAGCACTTTCCAGTGTGATGGAGATGAGGACTGTAAGGATGGAAGTGATGAGGAGAGTTGCGCCAATGGTAAGTGTGTGCTCCAGCCCCGGAAACAGTCCTTACCAGCGGGCCTTTCCTTGGGAGCAAAGCAAAAAGTTGGAAGTTACCTACAGCTTAAAGGATCCCCATATAAATAATGCCAGATTGCCTAATGCACTGGTCCTCACAGCTCTGGTCAGCCAGAAACCCTTGCTTATGGTAAATGTAACTCTCATGCAACTTACACTGAAAAATCATCCCTAAGGGTGAAGAGTAGAGGTTAAACGCTTAAACAGCATGGGCAGATTCAGTTAGATGTTTTATGGGGAAACACCACGATAAAGAGAAAAGTGTAGCATATAGTATTCAATTCAATTAGATTTCAATTAGAAATAACTGGCTTCTGAAATTAAATGTAACGGCTTCCTAAAATAACCATGTGCAGAGAAGCAGTTTAATGCCTCACATCTTAACTGGAGTATAATTGCTTTACAATGGTGTGTTAGTTTCTGCTTTATAACAAAGTGAATCAGCTATACATATACATATATCCCCATATGCCCTCCCTCTTGCGTCTCCCTCCCTCCCACCCTCCCTATCCCACCCCTCTAGGTGATCACAAAGCACCAAGCTGATCTCCCCATGCTATGTGGCTGCTTCCCACTAGCTATCTATTTTACATTTGATAGTGTATATATGTCCATTCCATTCTCTCACTTCGTCCCAGCTTACCCTTCCCCCTCCCCATGTCCTCAAGTCCTTTCTCTACATCTGCGTCTTTATTCCTGTCCTGACCCTAGGTTCTTCAGAACTATTTTTTTTTTTTAGATTCCATATATATGTGTTAACATACGGTATTTGTTTTTCTCTGACTTACTTCACTCTGTATGACAGTCTCTAGGTCCATCCACCTCACTACAAATAACTCAATTTCATTCCCTTTTATGGCTGAGTAATATTCCATTGTGTATATGTGCCACATCTTCTTTATCCATTCATCTGTCAATGGACACTTAGGTTGCTTCTATGTCCTGCCTATTGTACATAGAGCTGCAGTGAACATTGTGGTACATGACTCTTTTTGAATTATGGTTTTCTCAGGGTATACGCCCAGTAGTGGGATTTCTGGGTCATATGGTAGTTCTATTTTTCGTTTTTTAAGGAACCTCCATACTGTTCTCCATAGTGGCTGTATCAACTTACAGTGCCACCAACAGTGCAAGAGGGTTCACTTTTCTCCACACCCTCTCTAGCATTTATTGCTTGTAGATTTTTTAATGATGGCCGTTCTTACTGGTGTGAGGTGATACCTCATTATAGTTTTGATTTGCATTTCTCTAATGATTAGTGATGCTGAGCATCCTTTCATGTGTTTGTTGGCAATCTGTATACCTTCCTTGGAGAAATGTCTATTTAGGTCCTCTGCCCATTTTTGGATTCGGTTGTTTGTTTTTTTGATATTGAGCTGCATGAGCTGCTTGTAAATTTTGGAGATTAATCCTTTGTCAGTTGCTTCATTTGCAAATATTTTCTCCCATTCTGAGGGTTGTCTTTCGTCTTGTTTATGTTTTCCTTCCAAGCAATATACTTAAATACACTTTAAAAGGAGTCTGATATTATCTGTGAAAACCCCAAAGAAAAAGTAAATCAAATAAGTTGGTTTTTTAAGTGTGTCTATTTCTGCCAGAAAAGAAAGCTCTACACTGATTGTTTTAAGTCCCAGTTTGTGTAGAAGCATCTCTCAGTATAGGGTTGGTAATATCCTTTGACTTAAAAATCACTACATTTGCTTATAAGTGACCTTACCTCTTACCAACGTAGCCTAGTTGTTAAGAATGTGGATGTTGCCACCCAGCTGCCTGGGTTTGAACCCCAGCTCTGCCACCTACTACATGGTTGACTTTAGACCAGTAACTTAACCCTGTTACATTTCAGTTTCTGTGTCTGTAATCTCAGAATAATGATAACTACTTCATAGAGATGGCACGTGGTGAGCACTCAATAAATGTAAGTTATTATCACATGGCTGCTATGTGAAAGCAAGTCTTAGGCTGTATATATTCCAAATCAGCTAATGAGATTGGTCACCAATAACTAAATTAACTTTTTCATAGTGAATATTGATCATTGGGATGGCTTTAATGAAAACGCATTTCAGACCTAAAGGGAGAGCCTTTTAATCACAGATTTAGTCCATAAAAAGCTAGATAACGAGTGCTTCATTTTACCAGTTTTAAAATTCAGAAGGAAATCCCTTTCTAGCCATGAGTTATTGTGTGCATGTCAGCCAAGCAACTCCCTTTTGATCAAATAGTTCTTTCTCTCTACATAATTCAAAGCTGTTTGAAATAATTTTGGATTTTTTTTTACTAGCAGTGGCAGGATTTGAAAATACTTCCTTGCATGTGTGAGATGTTAGAAAGTCACATGATAAAATGGATCACAAAGTAAAATGGTAGCATCTTTATCCACTCTAACGAATTCAATATAATAAAAGTATATTGTGGTGCTGGGAATTTAGTAGCAAGCAAAACTGCTGATGGGGCTAGCAGGCTCCTGGGGGAGATAAGCCAATACAAATAATTGTGCTGGTCCTTGTCTAACTGGGGAGTGACCTAGGCCAGGAGGGAAATTCAAGGTGCTAGGATGCCACGTATTGGATGCATGTCCTGGGAAAGGGCCTCTGGGAAGCTTCCCTGAGATGGAGCTGTAGGAGCCACAATCTGAAGAATGAATGGAATTAACAAAGGAGAGTGGGACTGGAGAAAGAATTTTAGACACAGGGAACCGCTTGGCCAAAGGCACCGAGGTGGCAGGAAGGAGCAAGGTAGTTTATAGTAGTGGGAGAAGGCCACTGCGTTCGGCGAGCTGAGAGTGAAGGGGAGCGAGTTACAAGCATCAGCCGTGATCGAAGGCTGGTTCTGCTCAGCCAGGCTGGGAGGGGGTCTGGGACTGCTTCTGCCAGGACTTGGGGCCCTATTCAAGATTTAGGCCATGACAACCCTCAGCCTCACTCTCAACCTTCCTGTTCAGTCTCCCTTAACCTCCAGTGACTCCAGCCTGTGTACTTTTTACTCCAGGCCTTTGCATATCCTGCTGTCTGCTTGGGAAACCCATCCTTCCCCCTTATCCCAACTTACCCCATGTGCCTGAAAAACTCCTTTGAGAAGCTTTACTCTTACCGTCGTAGTTTGCTTTTACTGCTTTTTACATGTACCTTCAGTGGAGCAATGATCACATGGCATCGTAAGATTCCATTCATGATGACATCCATAACTAGGGTAGAAATTATCAGGGTTTTCTGTCTTTTAATGCTCAGTGCCTAGCTGGTCACATAAGTGGTCACATAGTGGGCACTTAATATCGGCTGAAGTAATGAATGCATGCTGTCTTAATAAAATTTCTTCAAGAGACTAAATTCATGGAACTTATCCTGGCTTACCTTGCAAAAAAAAGTTTGACCTGCTAACGTTAAAAAAAAAAAAAAAGGAGTGATATCTATTTTATGCAAGGCTGTGATATATAGTGTTTTTCATTAATGGTACTGAAAGGGAGAAAGAGTCCAGAATAATAAATATTATATTTAGAATTATAGATAAGATTATAGATAAGTCTTAGAAGTCTTAGAATTATAGATAAGAAAGTCCACTATAATAAATATTGTCTTAGAATTACAGCTAAGAATGATTGTATGTATACGCATACTGTTATTTATATTTAAAACTGCCTTGCAAGATTTTCTAGGTTCCACATGACGCGTCTGAGTAATTGACTATAATGGGGGCGAGCTAGAAAGAGAACAGGCAGTAATTTATTACCTTATCCATTTAATCTACAAATGACCAGGAAATCAATGGGAAAAGCAGTTTCCTCTCCACATACCTTAAGGAAAAGCCATTAGGTTGATGTTACTGTTGTCATCCATTTGGAAACAAGAAACCCAATTCTCAGATCATTGCAGCTAGGCCAGTGCTACTTTCCAAGGACACAGAAAATATGGATAACAGCTGCTTAAGACTTATGCCATGATAAAGTATCCTTATTGTATTGATGTTGATGCCTTATTTATTATTAAGGAAAGCATTTTCCTTAGAGGAAAGACTAGAGTTGGGATCAAATGAGTCTTAAAAATATTGGCCTTTCCCTCAAATCACTTGAATTTTATTTTGTCATCAACTCCATGCACCCATGTAAATATAAGATGCTCTCTTTTCCATTAAAAGCAGCAACAGATGATTTTTGAAGGATGGGTTGCCTCTTAGTTCTTTATTCCTACAGAATCTCAACATGTGTTCAAAATTTTTGGAGAAGTTGGAAGGAAATTAAAGTTGTGTCCTTCCTCGGTTCTGGATCCTTCAGATCCTAGTGCATGGAATTTATAGTTGCTGATGAAAGTAAATGTGCTTTTACCCCGTCTGTAGGTCAGACTCCGTGTCAAGAAGGAGATCAAAGATGCCTCTACAGTTCCTGCCTTGATTCATGTGGTGGTAGCTCTCTTTGTGATCCCAGCAACAGTCTGAATAACTGTAGTAAGTACAGTTGCTGCTGACAATTGCAATCACCACGTCAGGCTATGCATTCAGTTTTATCCTTTTGCATTGACATTAAAATGCTGAAGTGTGGAATCCCTCCAAAATATGCATATATATATTTCTCTCTTTTTTTAAAGGTTGCGTGTGGTAGCAGAAAAGAAGCAAAATGGTCTTAATTAACTTAAATCATAAACAAATGTGTCATCATAAATGGGCTATAAATCCATTGCTTAATGTCATTCCGTGACTTTCCACTCAGCATCAGCTCCTATATATTATTTTCTTGGCTCCATCTGCAGGCAAATGCTATCTTTCTTCCTTTTTAAAGCCCAGCTTCAAAAATGGAAACTTTATCCAAGAAGTAAATATGAAGTTCATCTAAGTAGCCACATAAAACTTTGGCGGTCTGTTCTTGTAATAAAATGTATTCTCACCCTTCCAGGAACTTTGCTGACCTATAATGACCTCGCTACAAATGGTGTAGACAGGTGGCTGTATCCAGACTGGCTTTAGGAGGAGGAATGATTAGGGGAAGATTGAACGGGCAGGGGTGGCAGAAAGACTCTCTCGGGAAATTTTAAATGAATTGGAAAGCCCCCAAAGACTGATTTCTAGTAATGGCTTGCTTACTTCTGGGCTCTGCTTTCACACTCCAGTCCCTTCTTTCACTTTTTAGAATTAATTTTTGGCTTCCCTGTCAGCTTGGGCTTGAGACTTAGAAGCAGGTCTGTCAGCTTTCAGTTGACAAGAAGGTATGACTTCTTAGCACAGATCCCAGCAGTGAAGGCCCCTGGAGGCCGGGAGGTTGAAAGGCTGAAGGGTTTGGGTCCCTGGATTTGCTGAAGTTTTCAGATCCTAATTCTACTCTGCGACCTTGCTGGGTCAATGTAGAGCTTATGGGTGGCGGGTAGCCTGTACCCCTTAGGGGATATCAAGGGGTGAAAACAGTGGGCTGGATAGGAGTGTGAGGGCAACAGCCAATTAATAACCAGACTAACAAGATTTTTTGTTTAATTTCACAAGCACTTAATAACTGTTTGGCCGAAAGCACAATACCCAGCCCTCCTCCATTTCCCATAGGAGAGAACAGTGCAGATAGATATTAGTCTGACCACTAAGACGCACTACCATTTTATTCACTCTAAAATGATTAAATATATGTCTATGTATGTGTATATATGTATATACATATGATTTGACTTTGCTCATCTCCCAGTCTGCCCTGGAACTCTTTCAGAATCATTTTATTTACTTCACCTTCAACTTGGGCTGTAGAATTTTGGACAGTGACAGTATTGTCTCAGACACGTGTATTTTAGTAAAGTTTTGGAGGTTGTCTGACATGTAATGGCACTTACTGTTAGATTAAAAAAAGGTGAGGGCTTCCCTGGTGGTGCAGTGGTTGAGAGTCCGCCTGCCGATGCAGAGAACGCGGGTTCGTGCCCCGGTCCGGGAAGATCCCACGTGCCGCGGGGCGGCTGGGTCCGTGGGCCATGGCCGCTGAGCCTGCGCGTCCCGAGCCTGTGCTCCGCAACGGGAGAGGCCACAACAGTGAGAGGCCCACGTACCACAAAAAAAAAAAAAGGTGAGAGAGCAGTGTTAGCCTGTGTCAAATTTAGGCAGGGAGTAACCAAGTATATGTTCTGCTATTTTCTCTATACTTGAAATATTTCAAGATTAAAAATAAAAATATGTTACCACCTGTCCAAAAAAAAAAAAAAAAAGAACTTGTAGGAAGGGCACTAGATGACTCAGCTGGTATGTATGTTGACTTAAAAAAAATGCACAACGTGAGAGTTGCGAGTTAAGTTTTATTGGGTAAAATGAGGACTGAAGGCCGGGAGACAGCATTTCAGATAACTCTGAAAAAACAGGTAGTCAGGGGCTTCCCTGGTGGCGCAGTGGTTGAGAGTCCGCCTGCCGATGCAGGGGATGTGGGTTCGTGCCCCGGTCTGGGAAGATCCCACATGCCGCGGAGAGGCTGGGCCCGTGAGCCATGGCCACTGGGCCTGCGCGTCCGGAGCCTGTGCTCCGCAACGGGAGAGGCCACAACAGTGAGAGGCCCGCGTAACGCAAAAAACAAAAAAAAACAAAAAAAAAAAACAAAAAAAACCCCAAAAAAAGGTAGTCAGGAATGTCAAAAGATTATTGTAAATGAAAGAAAACCAGATATCTCAAGTTAAGGAATTTAGCGCTTTTCTATGCATAGGAAGATGCAAGAATCTGGGCTCATTGAAATCATTCCTTTGATATGCACCTCAGCTCTCGGGGCCAGTATCCAGTGTTTTCACATCCTGAGTTTCCTCAGGGCTCACCGCAGGGAGTGGCTGCAGTCTGATGGCTGCTAGATGGCAGGTATTCTTTTCAGCCCTGAGTTTCCTCAGGGCTCACCAGCTCAAGTTGGAGGGCTGCAATCATTGGTGACTGTGACATCCTTTGTTTATGGATATGGCAGGAAATATTCCATTTATCATGTATATTCAACCAGTATTTCTAGTGTGTCTGTGATGTCCCAGGCACTGGGATGGGCACTGGGCAATTTGATGGCAATGAAGGGAGACATGATTCCAGCCTTCCTGGAGCTAACTTTTCAACAGTGGGATCATATGGCCACCTTCCCATTCATATATACAATTTTGATTTTCTTTTTATGTTCTTCAAATACACTCAAACCGTTTCCCTAGCATCTCACTGTCTCATCAGCTTCCTCTTTCATCACAGATGTTCTTGCCACGTTCTCTCCATATATATTCAGCAAACATTTGAACACACCCTCTTCCGAGTATTAGGCATTGGGCTTGTTCTTGGTCTCCATTCCTTCTGTGTTATTAAAAATAAGTGTTGGAGAAAAAAGTACATGAGTAAACATTTAGAACTAAAGGTTGATGGAGTACTGTGGGAAACTTGGGGGGGTCCCTGAGGCATGACAGTCATACCCGGCTTCATACAGCCATGGCAATCATGGGCACAGGGAGAGACCCATGCCCAGGAGCTGCTGTCTCTGCTAGGCACATAAGCAGTGTATATGCCTAACTTCCAGCTGAGAGTAAAAATGTTATTCCTTATTTTTCAAAGAGCTTCAGGATGGTGTGTGTCTACTTGGTTCTCTGTAAATATGGACAAGTATCATCTCCTCTCAGAAAACTCTTCATGCACTTGAAAATGTGATTAATTGTTTAAAGATCTTTGACACTGTCAGAGACTACTGTTATTTGGATTCTGGAGCACGACTGAGCAGCCCTGTCTTTCTCTGGCTCCCTGCCAGTGGGGAATATGAGTTTGGAGAATGTGGACATTCTTTCCGGTGGAGTCAGCCTCTCACTGGAGTTGCTGGGAGGCTAGTCCTTAAAGATAATGGTTTTTGCCACCCCATAAAATATTATAATAACGTTCCAATGGTCCCTGAAGATATACTGGGTGGGACCCCGGCATCAGTATTTTAAAAATTCCCCAGGTGACCCCAGTGTGCAGCAAAAGTTGAGAATTATTGCTTTGTGGCCTGACAAGGCTGCTGGGATTAGTGACATCCTGAAATTGGGTGTGAAAAACAGTCTTCATGGTTTTCATATTTTTCAGTGGATAAGATCCATGGTTTATCTCAGATTAGCAGAAGTGTCTACAATTTAAAAAAGCCTAAAGAACACATCTCAGATGATATTGTGTATGAAGAGGCTTAAAAGTATCACAGTATCACCACATCCACTCCAGCCCAGAATCTTTAACATGTTTGCACCCTGCTGGGAGGCAAAATATGGACATGTCCTTGCCTTGGGGGGTAGGATCAGGAATGTTATTTCCCATCAGTCTGGTGTAGAGGGACTAATCCATCACCTGTACCTTGTAGAGTGCAATCCAGACATCTGGGGGAACCTGGGGGAGAGAGCAGCTCCTGGGCATGTGTCTCTCCCCACCTCCCTGAGCCCATGATCGCCATGGCTGTATGAAGTCCAGTATGACTGTCATGCCTCAGGGACCCTCCCAAGTTCCCCATAGTGTTCCATCAACCTTTAGTTCTACATGTTTATTTGTGTATATTTTTCTTCCAACACTTTTTTTTTCTTTCTTTTTTTGCGGTACGCGGGCCTCTCACTGTTGTGGCCTCTCCCATTGCAGAGCACAGGCTCCGGACGCGCAGGCCCAGCGGCCATGGCTCACGGGCCCAGCCGCTCCGCAACATGTGGGATCTTCCCGGGCCGGGGCACGAACCTGTGTTCCCTGCATCGGCAGGCGGACTCTCAACCACTCCGCCACCAGGGAAGCCCCCAACACTTATTTTTAATAACAGAGAAGGAATGGGGACGAGTGACTAGCCCAGTGCCTGACACTCAGAAAGAGGGGGTGTTCAAATGTTTGCTGAATATATATGGAGGGAACCTGGCAAGAACACCTGTGATGAAAGAGGAAGCTGATGAGACGGTGAGATGCTAAGGAAACTGTCTGGGTGTATTTGAAGAACAGAAAAGGAAAACCAAAGTCGTATATATGAGTGGGAAGATGGCAGTATGATTCCCCCTCACTGAAAAGTTATATCCAGGAAGAAATGAACAGCTTTGTTCTTCAAATAATTTCCCAGTGGTCTGTCAATTTCCTGCCCTCTCCTTGCAATCTCTAGGTAGACGAACAGATAGTATAGGGGTGTGGTCAACAAGCCATATGCTGTAATGATTAAGGACTTCAGTTCTCAGTATCAAATAGTAGATGAGAGGAACAACCTCTTTCTAAAAGCATTCCCAGCTAGTAAGTGGAAGATAAATGATTGAATTCGAATATTACCATTTGGAAACCAGGTGAATTAACAGGGCAAGGCACTGAGCATGGACATACAGCTGTAGACATCACAAAAAGAAATCAGACGGATGTGTCTTCTGATAAAAGAACCTAGAGTCTTGCCAAAAGGATGAAGCCTAATCAGCCCCCTGGCTTCAGCTGCCAGTGTTCAGGAGACAAGGGGGACAGGGGAAGATGTTTAACCTCCCCAGGAGTGTATAATCAGCAAAATCCAAACTCTGGCACACTCTACAGGTCAAGTCCCCAGATTCTTCAATAGTTAAACATTAAAGAAAAATAAAGAGATGGAGGGGAGGGGGAACATAGATAATATAAGAGACTTAAATCTGGTTTTCAAAAATGGTAGCCAAACTGTAGTATGTAGGATGTGGTGCACACTTATGTAATAAAGCTATGAAGAAGAGCAAGGAAGTGATGACTCTGAAACTCAGCATTTACTTTGTGGGGGAAGGAGAAGGTCGACGTAAGACGGGATATGGAAGGGTACGTGGGATGTCTGGCAGAGTTCAATTGCTTGACCTGGGTAGTAGTTATAAGGGTGTTCACCTTATGTTAGCTCTTCAAATTCTAAAAAATAAATAATAATAAAGAGAGCTTTAAAGTTTTGACACAAAGATGAATCTCAGATATATATGCCAATGGATGTTGGAAATGACATTTTCTCATGTAAACGACCATCAATCTAATACATGATTTCCATTGGCTTCAGGTATTGCATCATGATAAAGATGTAACATCGTTTAGTTAACAGTCCTTCCTTTAGGTTGAATTGATCAGATATTGTTTCAGACTTTGAAAGGTGGGCTATCATTGAGACTCCATCAGGATCTTTTTTTCTACAGATATTTATTAAACCTCATCTATCCTCAGGACGCCATGTCAGGCACTGCCTCAAGCTCACACTGAATTATACAGCCCTGCAACAGCTAAACGTCCCCACATGTTTGTGACGTGATCGCCCTCTAGTGGCTAATGTCAATCAGGCTTGTCAGTGAGTCTACTGCTTAAGATATAAAAGTTTATTGATACCATAAGTCGTAGAATTTGAGGTTGCCAGATACTTGAAAGTTTCTCTTGCTTAGCACTTTGTGAAGAATGCCTTTATGAAGGAAACAAAACAACCTCACCGCATTCAGTAAAGATCTCAGAATAATACATGATCATAACTTAATCCTTTCATCTCCCTTGACTCTGAGACACTTAAAACCTATATCTTATCCTAAATCAAAATCGATACATCCCACATATCAAAAGAGAGAAAAGTTATGCATGTGATATGCCTATTAGTCATCTCAAGGAAACAAACTGATAAAAAGTTAGAACTTGATAGGGTAGTTGAGGAAGAGAGAGAAAGAAAAGACATCTACAGGGAAAAAAAGACTGCATCAAAATATGTGTGAATGATCCCATTTTTGTAAAATTTTAAGTATATTAAAGAAATTAAGAAAAATATAGAGTGTGAGCTGCCTCTACTGATTTGTAAGATGGTTGTGACAGGTAATCAAGCAACAAAAGCAAGCTGAAGAGGAAACCCATCTTTTGGCATTGAGGGAAGTTAAGAGAGAGGGAGGTGGGGAGATGAAGAGCTTTTCCTGTAGGTGTCTTTGTATTGTTTTCATTGTTATAAGGAATATGAATTTTTTGTGTATAATCTGAACTCAGAACATTTCAGTGTTTCTCCTTTTTCACAAATCAAAGAAGTGGTAAGCTGAACCAACCCCATACCTCCTCTGTCTCTTTTTCTTCTCTCCACCCTGTAGGCATCCTCAGGATTATGCCAGCTTTAGTGTTACTTCTTCCTCAATAAACTGAGAGTCTTACATACTTGGTCCGTGAGATTTTTCAGTCTGGCCATTTTCAGGCTCCTTATCAGCATAATCTCTGCAAAGCCCTCAGACTCTTTAAATTAAGAAATAGTCCCAGAGCTGTTTTAATATTTCCCTGCAGTCCTTATTGCTAATCTGTTTGCCTGCATACCATTTCCTAGTCAAATAATTAAATTTAATTTGAATAATTACTCTTAATAAGGCATGAAATCTCTGGTGGACCTGACCTGATTCTGCCAAGACACTCCCTTGATTTCCCCTCTCCTCTGGGAATGAAGCACATCCACCGCAGACAGAGAGGGGACAGAGAGCCTTTCCACCGCATTCCCCCACACCTGCCCAAACCCCGCTTATCCTGGGAAGGCTTCCCAAGCTGCTCCTATCCACTCTGTCTCTCCGGGCTCTAGCATTTTGTTCAGTCCCACTAGCCTAGCTTGTTCATGTTATACCACAGCTACCTGCATGTGTCTTTCTTCCTCTGGAGACTTAGAGTGCTTCAATGGCAGGGACTCTATTTTTCATTATTTTCATTATTTTTACATTTTACATTTTTAAAGGATAGTTTCTGATGCCTCCCCCCCTCCTTTCCTTCCTTAATTCTCACACTATGATTGGTGCAGACTTTGAGATCAAGAAATAAGTTCTCCAGGGAACTATATTCAATATCTTGTAATAAACTATAATGGAAAAGAATCTGAAAAGAATTAATTTTATATATATATATGTGTGTGTGTTTATGAATCGCTTTGCTGTACACCAAAAACTAACACAACATTGTAAATCAACTATACTTCAATTAAAAAAAAGAAATGAGGTCTCATTTCACAAAACTCTCAAATTGTATGGGGAAGGCAAGTAAGTAAAGAATAGAGCAGAGGGCAATGAGTGCGTGGCATGCACACCTTGGAGATGCTCTGGAGCTCAGCGGAGACTCCTACGAGGAGTGGAAGGGGAAGAGTGGTTGGCCAGAAAGCCTTCCTGGAAGAGGGGTTTGTGCTGAGTGCTGCAGAACAAGGAGAAATTAGCTTAGTGGGGAGGATGGGGAAGGATGATTCCAATCAGCAGTTGCCCTATGTACCTGGCAGCTAGAACCATGATTGCATTTGAGGGGTGATTACAAGTGTGTGAAGGAAAGAAGGGGATAAAAGCTAACAGGACCCACAAAGGACGCATGCAATTCTTAAAATGTCTGGTGTCGCCGAGGAAATATTGCTGGTGAGATAGTCATGGGTCATGAGGCTGGAAAGTTAGGCTGTGATTTGGAGTGTGAAATAGCCTTGGATGCCAAGCTAAAGGGTTAGGGGTTATCTCATTGGCAATGGATATCTAATGGATCTCAGCCTCCTCTTGACCTGAAGTTGTATAGCCTTATACACTGATCAACAATAAAACGTATAGAAAAAAGTCATCTAATTGCCTATTTAGCCAAATTCATTGATTTTTTTAAATGGCTATGAAGGTGGTGGGGAATACACTAGTTTAGAAGTAATGGATAAATCAGAAGACAAATTAAAGTGAGTAAAAGGAATCAGATAAGTGGAGCCGAGGGAAAAAAAATGAGAAAGACTTTCTGAAACATGCATTCTGGACAGTGTGCTAGCAGCTCCATATACAGAAATGAATCTTGGTTTGTCAAGACACTTCATTAACCACACTATTTACCTCTTGATGGCAATCTCATATACTACTTACATCTAGTCTTAGCTACTTCCAAGAAAGAGGGTAAGATAGACTTTAATTTTGTAAGTTTTTAAGAAATTGTTTTACATGTGAAATTTAAAAATATATGTATCTGTATGTGTGTTTTTTTGTTAGGTCAGTGTGAACCAATTACGTTGGAACTCTGCATGAATTTGCCCTACAACCATACAAATTATCCAAATTACCTCGGCCACAGGACTCAAAAGGAAGCATCCATCAGCTGGGAGTCTTCTCTTTTCCCTGCACTTGTTCAAACCAACTGTTACAAATACCTCATGTTCTTTGCTTGCACCATCTTGGTACCGAAGTGTGACAAGAATACAAGCCAGCGTATCCCCCCTTGCAGGTAATACAGTGGGGTCTCCCCCAGGCATCCTCATTTTCCCTCAAGGAGAACCAAGGGAATGAAGACATAGTTTGAGTTTAGACAAAGTACATACTTTGCCAACAAGTCCTGCATTTAACAAATTACCTATTTAAAAGTAAAGAAGTAGGAATTCTAAAATGAATATCTGAGTAAGAATTCATCAGTGAAATACCAAACAAGAGAGATATGAGCTGCCTTTGATAATAATTCATGGACTTTAATCAAATAAAATCACAAGTGTTTCATTTTGTTGGATCAGGAAGCAGCTTTTAAAATGTGTCAGCAGTAGGGGTGTGTCTGCCTGTTTCTCTGGCAATGTTGATGTATTTTAAATGCTGCCTTCTGATAACATCAAAAGTTAGGAGACATTACACAAAGAGTGGGCTGAAGGAGTCATCACACCAAACTCACAGGATGGACGGGGGATGGACATTGCTGTTTTTCTGCCTGGTTAGATGAAATACAGGACGGTTTTTCAAGAGTGTGGCTTGAACTTAGGATATGAGTGATGCCCTACGGGTTAAGATTATTACTCTGGTATCCACCTCCTGATTCAAATCCTGGCTCTTCTGTAGCTGCTTGTAGCCTGAGACAGGTTCCTCAGTCTCTCCCAGCCTCAGTTTCTTTACCTGTAAGATCAGGATAATGGTGGTGGTTGGGTTGGGTTGTTGTGAGATTAGATGAATGTACATAAATGTAAAGTGCTGTGCATTGATTGTAAGCCCAGAATAAACAAAGCTCTGATGTTAGGACAGGAGGACAACTAACTGCTTTGTGGCAGTTTGGTCCCTCTTCTATGCTGTGTGTTCAGGGTTATAGTCAGAGAATGTGCATGTACAGGGTGGCTGTCACAGAGGTGAGGGCTGCTTTTCTCAGGGCTGTTTTCCATCAAGGGGTGAATACACAGATGTGCCTGCCTAAATGTGAGTGGTAACTATGGAAACCATATGTTGGGATCAGAAGTCACTCAGAGCTTTAAGAAAAAGCAAGAATATCAATACAGTGGACAGATGGGAAAACAGTAAATTATATGCCAAATATCAAATGGATGACAAGATAGGGCCATCTATAGAGTTGGGACAGGAAGCAATAAAGTTTAAAAATGATTTGGGGGAACTAAACAAATTATACAAATAGAGTATAATTTAATGTTGGCTGTGCAAACATAATTCTGAACATTTCTATTAAATGCCTTTTAAAGTATCACTAATAAAACATCTGCCAGTTTTATGTTAACAAGTTACTTATAAATCTTATTCTACTTTTCCTAAGCAAGGTCGATGATAGTGAATAATTACTTTCAGTAGTACTTAACAAATTCTTGTATTTGACTTTCTTTTCATATGTGTATAAGAATTTCCCTATTGCAGTGTTCTCTGGAACACATTTATATCCACATATGATTGATAATTTTAGGACTTAGGTTTCATATTAAAATGCCTAAGATAATACTGATCCTGAAATACTATTCAATAACCATTTTTGAATAAATGTTTAGAATAAACATTTTGAATCAAGTGTTGAACTTCTAGACACTTTAGTTTTGTTTCTTAGGTTTACACATACATGTACATCTTTCATTTTCAGTGGCTATCAAAGTGAGTTTTACATTCTGATATTTGTAAGAAAAAATTTTGGATTATGACAAGAATAATATACTGATATGCTCATGGGGTAACACATAAGTCCTTTTGCCAAGCTTGGTTATTGATCTTAAAATTCAGTTTTTAAGCTATGAGTTGGAAAAAAAAACTAACATTCTTGAGCACTTAACATGTGCTGAATACTTTAGGGTAGTTCTCATCCTCAAAATAACCTTTTAGGACTGCTGTCTCTATGGCTGAGCACCACACAGATTATTATAACAGGTGTGCCATGGAGTTGTAGTCCCACATATTGTATTTCCATTTTATAGGAAAAAAAAAGTGGTAGAGTCAGGCACTACCTGACTTCCATCTAAATTAGGTATCATTTGGTTAATTTAAAATATCAGCAGCAATTGAGTTATATACATTTTTATATTAATCTGCAACAAAACTATTCAGTCCAACAGAGAGTTACTAAACCCTGTTGAGCTTCCCATTTTCGCAAACCTAATATGGGAATGCCATGGCTTTGTCTTTGCCCCAAATTCCTAGGCTAAACCAGCATCAAGTTATGCTCTATCTTAACTTAAATCTAGACAGACTTAAATCTAGACAGAGCCTTTTCTGAAATGTCTCCATTCAATTGCTAACCATTCCTTACCTGTTAAAATTACCTTAGTGGTTTAAAGTTTGAAACTTTTAAGAAATGAGAATGTATTTAAAGGGAAATAAAAAATTTGCCTAGGAACTTATTTTCATTATGTCTACTTTAAAAAAAAGTTCGTAACTAATTTCTTGGTAATATATTGAGGCAAACTGTTTTTTTCTTTCCCCGTAGGAAGTAAAGCCATCTTCTCTGAGACATGCTGATACCTCAATTTTAAAATATTCTGGTACAAATGAGATAATACACATAAAAGCACCTAGTACAATGCTTAGTGTGTCTTTTCTTTAACAAAGACCAACAAACTTCATTTTTACCAACTTGAGCTCAACATAGATGGGTTTGGTGTAAGCTGAAGTAATAATGCCTTAGGTAAGCCAGGTTGGCACAGGAAATGGCTCACATCACAGGGCACCACAGGGGGCTGAGGCTGAGGGTGTTGTATAGATTCCATGACCTTTGGTGGCAGACTGTCCAAGTGATTTTGGGGGCTTCCCTGATTAAAACAAAAAACACTGGAGTGTGTCTGCCTGAAAGACAAGAGAAAATGAGAAAGGCAAACTGGAGGAGGGAATCCGTGTTCTGGGAACATCTCTATTTCTATTTCTGCAATGGAGTTTCTTTTGGTGAAAGTATGTTTCTGGAATGTATCCCCCTAGTAGCGATATTACTCAATTTGGTTTCCCAAATATCTGTTATGTATATGTGCATTCATATATATACATTGGTGTGCACACACACTGCATACACACACCACATATACACGCCAACCCATAGCCATACAGAATTAAAACCCTACATAGAGGCCTAACATCAGGTGTAGCTGTTTCTGCTTGTAATATTTTGTCTTTCTCGCTTTTTAGAGCTCTGTGTGAGCATTCCAAAGAACGCTGTGAGTCTGTTCTTGGGATTGTGGGCCTACAGTGGCCAGAAGACACAGATTGCAATCAATTTCCAGAGGAAAATTCAGACAGTCAAACCTGTCTAATGCCTGATGACGATGTGGAAGGTTAATTTTTAAATTAATTACAATGGGGTACCTAACATGGATGAATATATCAGCTACTTTTAGAAGTTTCTCTGTTGTTATTGTTTGTATTTAGTTACCAGTAGAAAGGCTGCATAGGTGGTGAATCTATAAACTTGATTACATTGAAGAATTTGATATCCATCTGTTAGACATTGTCTTCATTTAAAAAATAAATTGCAGAGATGACTTTAATTCTCTCGGTATTTATTTTAAACACGCTTAACTCACAGAGTCCATTATATATGGATGCTGCTTTTATACTAGGGGCCCTGTAGGTAATGGTGAAGATCAAGCCTTGGTTCCTTCAAGTGCAAAGCATTCAGAGACCTTGGCAATGTAGGATAATCAAGTAGAGAAATGGAATCAAGGACCTGCCCACTAGGTGGAAAGATTAGGATGGGAAACAATATGACACATTAAAGGAAAGCCAGCTGGGTAGTTGGGAACATTGACTTCATAGGACATTTCAGCCTCCAGCAATTGTTAGGCTGTCCATTCGGAAAGAGAGTTAATTGCTGGAAAGCATAAAGACACAAAACAGCTGATCTGAAGAGGTGATGTCAAGGATGAAGGAAAAAGATGCTGATAGGCAGACAGAAGAAAGCCAAGTAAACTTTGACCATTTCAGCTTTGTGAAGGACCATCCTTATGTTCAGTGATAACTTCTCCACAACATCCCACATGTAAATGGATAAATTAGCTGATGGTTCTGGGTTTTCTGTCTGTTGACAGTAATATGGCCCACTGCTTTTAACAGAATGCTCACCTAGTCACTTCAAGTGCAGCTCAGGACGGTGTGTTCTGGCTTCCAGAAGATGTGATGGCCAGGCTGACTGTGATGATGATAGTGATGAAGAAAACTGTGGTATGTATGTGAGATGGCACTTTTCTTGAATGTACACTAATAACTGGTTAGGATAAGGGATTGTGTTAAAATATGTCCATTGTTTACTGATGGTTGTAAGTAGTGACCAGGATTGAATGCTAAGGCATTTACTTCTTAAATTATCAAATGGCAAAACATGAATTATACGTGTTTTTCCTGTTAATTCCATTGATTTTCCCTAAATTACACTTCTGTTTATAACCTTGATGACATATGTGCAAACTCTTAGTAAAAGAAGAAGCTCTTCACAAATGTAAGAGATTATTTTTATTGAGAGATTCTAAAGCAGTGTCATCTGTTTTAAGGTCAGAATAATAGTGTCCTTGCCTATAATTCCCATATTCTTAAATAGGCATCTAGATACACAAAGACAGAGTGCAGGCTCTAAAATTCAAATTTAATTGGGATTTATCTTCATGCCCTCTCTGATTTTTGTCTCTGTCAGCAAAGGATAAAACTCTTCCTGACATTTCTGCCTTTGAACTCCAAAATCACCAATAGAAAGGCCAGAAATGCCAATGGCAATTTAAGTGGCGCTAATTCCCATTTTATTTCCCTGCAAACCTTTGTACTTGTAACCTCAAAATGTGTCAGGTAATAGAAAACAGACAGTGCTCTTTACTAAGCAACATTTTAGAGTAAAGTAAAATGATTGAAGGGCTACCCAAAGAATAATTTGGTTATGATTATTATCTTGTTCTGCTTAAAAAACCTGACGCTTTTTCCCATTGAAAGCACATGAGGCAATGCATCTTTTGAAATCATTTTATTCTTTTGGCCTTTGAGGGATGAAATATTGCCTTGCTTCCCAAAATGAGTTTTCCATAGTAGACATTGCCCTTCTGGTCCAGATAAAATGTCACAAGCAATCAACTGAAATCCTATCAGCTACTATAAATATGGATAAGTGCATCTTCTAGAAAATTAGAACTGTCAGAATGATGGTAATTTTGTTAGGGAGGAACATACAGTGTTTTGAGAAGCTACTGTTGTTTGTTTGTGGTCTGTATGTAAAGAAATAAATCAAAACTCATTGAATATCCCTTATATAAATGATTTATTAAGAATCTATTGGGGGCTTCCCTGGTGGCGCAGTGGTTGAGAGTCCGCCTGCCGATGCAGGGGACACGGGTTCGTGCCCCGGGTGGGAAGATCCCACATGCCGCGGAGCGGCTGGGCCCGTGAGCCATGGCTGCTGAGCCTGTGCGTCCGGAGCCTGTGCTCCGCAACGGGAGAGGCCACAACAGTGAGAGGCCCACGTATCGCAAAAAAAAAAAAAAAATCTATTGGATTTTTTCACTACACTATGGCTTTGATGGGTTATGGTATTCTGAGATGCAAATTAAAATAGATTACTTTAGATTGTCCAAAGAGGTTACATGATACTTCCTTGGGTGGCTAGGCTGAAATTTGCAGTGGGGGAATTTGAGAAATGTAAAAGCTTAGTCTCAAAGAGTCTTATGAAGATTAAATGGTCTGAGTTCTAGAGTATATTCTGTAAAAAAGAAATTTAAAGCACTATAGGGTACAAATGATCCTAAAATGTCAGGTTTCTAGTTAAGTAATGAGTTTTTGTCAGTACTTTAATCTCACAATGAAAGGCTCATGAGAACTATCGAGTAAATTGTCTAATCTCTATAAAACACTCAAAAGACTGACGATGTTATTGAGAGTTCTGGTTAAGGAAAGTTAAAAGTCAGTAATAAATTAATACATTTGGAACATTAATTGCCCCAACAGTATTAATCTATGAGAGAACTCTCATTAAGTTTTCCAAAGCAACTGGGCCACGTGCACGCGTTTGAATGGGCATGTCCCATGCTCTGGGAGAACACAGCAGTTAAAATCAAATGAAGAAGTCACGCAGTAGAGGAAGGCCCAACAGAAGACTACTGGGAAATCCTCGGATTCCCATTTTGCCTATTTGCTCAGTTTGTCCCTCTGTTTCCATGGGTGTGGATAGGCATACCATCTGGTCATGCAAACACCAGCTCCAGCAAAGCTGGGTTTCACTCCAAGCTTCCTGTCTTTCTGATTTATTCCATCCATTGTGGAGTGGAATGCACTTAAATGCTTGGGCTTTACTGAGTAATGTAACTATTAACTATTCACTTTCACACATCTGCAGCTCCTCCAAAATTTTAACAACAGTATTGGGTTTTCCCCTCAAAACAGTACTTCTTTAATTTAGTTATAAAATAATTGATGTGTTGGAAATTCACGCTGTTTCTCTGACACTTCTGCAGCAGGAAAACATGGAGGTCAAAGCACACCATTTGTAAATACACTTTTAAAATACATGCGTTAAACATTTAGCAGTAAGTAGTGTTTGTTTGTTTGTTTGTTTTTGGCAGTTCTATAACCTTATTGGACAATCAACAGTTAGTTCTCATCCACATTAACTGTCTGCAGATTTTTGAAAGTGGCGAGAGGTGGATAGGTAACCAACGTATAGAGCTTGTTTGGTGAATCTTCATCTTCATTACGTTTTCTGGGCAACTGCACATGGATATGGTATGGGACATTCCTTATTCCATTGGCCCAGACAGATTTGTTGAGCCTGGTGTCAATGCATACATCTGGAAATCTCATCTCCTTCATGGCAAATATCCGGATTTCTTTGAGTGCCCTAGGGGTGCGCTTCTTGAAACCCACTGCATGGATGCACTTGTGAATGTTGACAGTGTTTTCTCTGGTCACCACCTCACTGATGGCGGACCAGCCCTTCTTCTTCTTGCTTCCCTTCTTTGCGGGAGCCATCCTGCTGGGCTGGGAGTAATGTTGTTCTGAAGTGTCTCCTGCTCTTGTGGTAAATTTTTGTGGTTGAAGTTGTACTGATTGTATAATTGTTAGGGTAAACAACAGTCGGAAGTATTGTCATTATTAGAAATGTTTTCAGCAAGTGTTTGGAAGAATTATGTAAACATGAACATATCATTCCAGAATTGCTTCATGGGAAAGAAGTCTAAAAGATAGGAGTGATTTACAGAGTCAGTACTACGTCAGTACAGAAGCACTTCCTTGTCTTAAAGTGATAGTTTGTCATTAATTGAACATCTACTGTGTAGATGAAGCTGGCTGTAGATCTAGCAACTGGATGAAAGAAGCTTATTTTCAATCTAACATTTACCAAGCATTGATATCTAAGCAATGGAGAAAAAGGTGCAGATCTGGGCAGAGAAATGAACAAGAGGGCATAAAGGAAAGGTGAGCTAAAGAAAATAACAATGAGATTATATTTCTGAGCTTTGCCTTCATGCTATAGATATGAGTTTGTGAGACTGAAGTTAGCTTTTGCTAGGCCTATGTCCACAATTGGATGAGCTATACCAGCAGGAACAAGGTGGTACCTGGTCTGTGATGGGAGCAGCGAGTCTTCTCAATGGGTCAGTTAAATGAGAATATAGCTCAAACAGTTTTTTTTTATATCTACTGGAGAAATAAAACCCTTCATTACATGAATATAACATCACAATTACTAATTGATCACTCTTCTACATAAAAGGGTATACAACATACAGAGAAAGATAGACAACAATACAAATTCGAGTGTCATTAAGGACCTTTCTGTTTATCTTCAAATAATTAAAAACCATTTCATCATCTATCTTCGATCTCCTCTTGGGTGATAGATAAAATGCAGTAAAATCTTTCTTTATAACCTGAACCTCTTCTTGGAGTCAAAACCCCTTTAGGCTGTGTTTAAAGCCTCTGGCTCTGATATTTATAGGTTTTACAGCTTGATTTTAACAGTTTTCCAAAAGACTTTTTTTCCCTGTTTGGACTCCTTAATAGTATTTGTGTATTTCTCATAGAGAAGGACTTTACTGTGTGTGTGTGTTTTTTTTTTAAATACTCCAGAGAGCCAGTCTCCATGCCTTCATGTCTCTTTGTCCCTTTGCTTGTGGAAGAGAATGATTTCCTGCTCTGTGACTAGAAGACAGAGTGAGGGTCATTGTGTTCATCTCATGTCGCATACCCACAAATGTGCTTTCAGAAGGAGTTTTCGGATTGATCTCTGATCACATTTAATCCTTCATGCTAAGGAAGAGACATTCTCCTTCCCTTTAGATATTTTGCTACTTGGCTAACTCTTTGCTATCTCATTTGGTGTCTTGGGCAGGCAGCCTGGAATGGTAGAGTGGTCTCTGTAGACCTAGACTTGGATTTAAATCCAGACTCAGCACTTAGAGGCTGTGTGACTTTTGGCCATTCACTTAACTTCTTTGGGCCTCAGTTTTCTCACCTGTAACATTTAGAGAAGAGCACTTTATCCCGCACAGCTTGGAATGCTTATAACATGCCTTACTCAGTCCTCAGAGCCCACCTGCCATAGTGCTAAGAAATCCAGGAGGCAAGTCCCCTTACAGGTCACCTCAGGAATCTCCCTTGAGGGAAGGAGTCCTGTCTAGCTTGGCATTATCTCTGACAGACCAAGGTCTTATTTATGGCAGAGGAGGGCAGACTGGCATGTCACGTCCAAAGCACAGGCTGGGCAGAGTCCCTGATTCACACAGTGAACATGGGAATCCGGGTGGAACCTTGTCCTTGAGGTAGTGCTTGTTTTGGTGGTGGATGTCCCCATCTCCAGGATTACGGTCACTGAGGGTGGCTCCCACCCTGCAATTTAAAGCCCTTTCAAAGTCTTCATCCTGCCTCTTCACAGGGTACTGAGACAGCACGTCTTGAAGCGGATGATGTGAAGATGGCACCCCGAAAAGGGGTGTGACTAAGGAATTGGGAGGTCCCCTGGGGCTTTCTGGTCAAAGATGGGAGCTCTGTGACTTGTGCTGGTGTTGTTGCCCCTGACGGTTAGGCCCAGAGTTCAGAGAGGGAGGCAGCTCCTTTGTTCGGGCTGCTACCACGGATGCTGCAGCTGTTCTTTGAGATCTGGGCTCCATGGCGCAGGGTCACAGGCTCTGGAGGGGCCGTCACACCTGCCAGGCCTGAACCTCACTTCTCAGCTCCCTTGATTTGCTCTGAGGTCGCATCCACAGCCACTGGGGCAGCTGCTGGCCGAAGACGAGCAGCTCTACCCTGACAACACTTTATTTGATGTAGCTCAAGTTAGCAGCCCTGATGAGTGGACCCACTTACTCTGTACTGGCATCACTGAAAGCTTCTTAGAGTTCAAGAAGCATCTGCTTTGAGGTGCTTTGCCTTCTTCACCTATCATGACAACTGTTTTGATAGAGAAAATAGGTGCCCCGGTTCAGGTGGGATCTGCCTCTGACAGGGAAGCCTGCTTCGCAGAGATTTTGTGAAACTGAGAGAGAAAGTGAAGAACCCAGCAGAACGCCTAGCGCACTTAGGGTTGACACACCATTCTGCTTTGCCCAGTACTGAGGGGGGTTTCTTGGAAGCAGGGACGTTTAGTGCTCAAACCTGCAAAGTCCCAGGCAAACTGGGATGAGTTGGTCACTTTAGCAATACACGGTGGCCTCTGTGAGTGGGCGTAGCCATTACGTCTGTACGGGGGGAGGTGGCAGTTATTCTGACATCAACAATTATTTGGTTTCATAACCTACAGCTGCATTAAATATCCCATCCTATCCATACCTAGTTTTAATTTTTAATGGAGTCATAGCCTTTTCCTTTTAAAGCATACACTTAAAGCATAATTACACCAAAAATGTCACTTTAAAGAGAGAATGATTTTTTCACAAAATCATAATGGTATCTTCCATGTGACTCATGTCTTGACCTTTTCATCCTACTTCATTTATGTTCATCATAACTCCACCAAGGAGGCATTAGGCCACGCAAACTTTTATTAGAAAAGAGAAGATACAGAAGGGAAATTACTGCCTGTAGAGTACTCATTTTTTCTTTATAGCAACCCTTTGTAGCAGGCGTTATTATTACTGTTTTAGAGATATGGAAACTGAGGTCCAGAGAAATTAAGTAACTTATCCAAGGTCATACAGCTAATGAGATTAGAGCTAAGGTTCAAATCCAGATGTCTGACTCTAAGCTTTGTTTCCTTTGCTCTTACCCCTAATGCATACTGAGGACAGCAACTAAAGGCTTGCACCTGCTTCCCTACTGGATCTTTATAAGGCTGGAGCAATCTATTTATTTTCTCTAAATCTCAGTTTCTTTACTTAGAAAATGGTGATTGTAATTCTGGCATTGTGGTATTACTGTAAGAATTAAAACTAATATCTAGAAGGTGGATTTATAGTGGATAATAAATGTTATCTTTTATTATGACCATCTGTGAGCATACAGGTCTTATGTCCCAGTAGGTCGACTTTTGTGATCTTTATCATTTCATTCCAAGTGTCCACATTCTTCTCTGTACTCTTAGGAATGTACCTCGTGAACAGTCAGAAAGACTCATGCTGTTTTCTCTCATCATCTACTAGCAAGTGATGTGGTTTGTGATGAGTCTCCTTGCCAGAACATGCCAGATGATGTCTGTATTCTTGGTTAGCTGAAAACTCCAGATTATATTCCTATGAGTTCCTAGAATGGATGTCCCTGGGCCTAAAACCATTCTAGATGGTCAGCTAGTGAAGGACTCTCACTATTTATTTCCTACAGTTTTGCAGTCACATACTCTACTGCTGTCCTATATTTTTGAATGGTGAAACACTTAAAATCTAATTTTATCCCATAGTAAAAATTTCTCTTCTGGGGACTTATTTTGATAACTTTTCAATGAGATTTTTTTGTAAAGCAGATTATTTTCTCATAAGGGACTCCAAGAAACCTGAGTCAATCATCTATGAAATTTCTCTGAATGATTTGTACCAGATCAGATGAGAAATAGCATCTCTAAAGAAACCCCTTATTTCATCACTGCTTGGCACTTCATTCACCTTACACTAAATTACCTTTCCCTGGGAATGAGAGACTTTTCGTTCCTTACATGAAATGAAGTTCCATTTAAGATTCACGTGTATCGAGGTCCTGCTGAGGGCTAGCTGCTGTTCCAGGCAGGGGGGTCCAGGATGCTCAAAGATGAATACGTGTGGTCTCTTCCTTCTCACCCCTCACAGCCTGCTGAGGGTCATGGATCCAACTGGTGGTGAGGATCCAGCATGGTGAGGGTCTAGAACACATCAGACCCTTGGCATGTTTTAGTGGACGTATAAATGCGCTGCCTGTGAAGCAGATGACATTAAGTTCATTTTAAGAGCTTGTTATTTTATAGACAAATTACAGTTCAAGCTTATAGTCCTGGTCTTAGGCAAATTATGTTATTTTCTCATGTTAACTGATAAAGTTTCTAACCTGAGATTTCTGGCTACTTTACTGAAGTAATGGCTCTTGAGCTAGTTTTGCAGATATTTGGCATATAGGCGGAGCCTCTTTTGCTAAACACACAGATGGCCTCGCCATTAGTTGATTGAAATTACATTTTAAGATAATATGCATTTAGATCGCTAGGTTTTGGCATACTTGCTTAAAAGCGTTAACTCATCATTTTATAGATGAGTCTTATGTGTTGGCAAATAGGCTTAAAAAGCAAAAGGAACAGCTAAAGATGAACGTTAAAGTACAGTTGCTTTTTCATTTTTTTTTTTTCGATTTCCCATATGTCACTTTTGATCTTCTCCTGGGAGAGCTGTACTATTTATAATGCAGTTTGGAGATTACCAAGCATTTCTTCTTTCAAAATCACATTTTCCATGGTATACAGGAGTCAAAACTCATTAAGAAAAAAGAAATCATACCTTTATATTGTAATTTTTTTACATTGCTTGATCAAAGCCATTGTTATTTTCACCTTCACATCTATTGCAAATAACCTTTCCTTCTGTCTTCAGGATGTATAGAGAGAGATCTTTGGGAATGTCCATCTAACAAACAATGTTTGAAGCACACAGTCATCTGTGATGGGTTCCCAGACTGCCCTGATAACATGGATGAAAAAAATTGCTGTAAGTCCTTACTGTGAATTTGTGAATGTGATGTTTTATTTTAAACACTAATTACCTCTCATTTTGAATGTAAGTGAGAAATTTGGAAATATGTATCAAAAGCTTTTTGTATTTTCAGACCTTTTGATTAAAACTCCACTTGTAAAAATATATGCCAAGAATACAATCAAATGTGTAAAATATATGCATAATGATATTAGTCTAGCATGATTTATAACATGGAAAAAATTAAACCACCCCAAATATCCAAAAATAGGGGGAACATAAAATACAACCATAAAATGAAATAATATGCAAACATTAAAAATTAAATTAGAAGGATAATTTCTCGTAGGTTCATTACATATCATTAGATGAATAAAACAAAACATAAAGAATTATGTGTACTATTGTGCTGAGTTTTGAAAATACATATAACCACATAGAAAAAGATCAGAAGGGCATAATAAAAAGTTTACAATTGTAATCCCTGAATGGTGGAATTATTAAGTTTTTGTGCTTTTCTGTCTTTTCTACATATTCTGAATGAATGGCCAGTAGTTTTAGAATCAGAAAAAAAACCTCCTAAGATGCGTTACCTACTAGTAACAGAAAGCCCAACTCAAACAGACTTAAACAATGAAGACATTTTATTCTTTTATTACCCTATGTATTGCATATGCCTTATATTATCATATAAAAAATCAAGTGTAGGGCCAGATGCAGGAGTTCAGCACCTCTTCCAGGATTCTTTAGATTTGCTTGACCTCTGGCTGGCTCCTACCAGAGTCCAAAGATGGCTGCCTCCTACCAGAGTCCAAAGATGGCTGCCAAGAGCACCTGGGGTGCCATGCTTCCCTGGTCATAGCCACTAGGAAGGAGAGAGAACCTCACCTTCATCTCTGGAACATAACTTAGGGCTTCACTCAGATTGGCCAACTTTGAGCTGGGTCCCAGCTAGCAGTCAGCTATCTTTGTGTGGATTCCAAAAAACACCACCTAAACAGCTGAATTGAAAAAAAGAAGCATCTTTAGGGAGAACCAATTAGAAAAAGATGTTGTTTCCTTCAGGCTAGGACACATGGCCTGGACAGCAGGGTTTGGGCAGGAACTACCTTGGAAATCACAACCTACAAAACCATAGGCCAAGACCCTGATCTCAGGTCCCATCTTTACTCCTAGACTAATAACTATACTCAGAGAAAAAAAATTGTAGTCAGAAAAATGCCATGTCTTGCTTAAATGAATCACAATCTTGCCATGGATCAGGGGCTTGTGTGCAGACCTGAATAAATTCATGTTCCCTTAAAAAAGGAGGACATGGTGGGTGGGGAAGGGGGGTGGGATGAATTAGGAGGTTGGGATTGACGTAGATACACTACCATGTGTAAAATAGATAGCTAGCAGGAACCCACTGTAGAGCACAGGGAGATCAGCTTGGTGCCCTGTGGTGACCTGGATGGAGGTGGGCATGGGAGGGAGGTCCAAGAGGAAGGGGATGTATGTATACATATAGCTGATTCGCTCCATTGTACAGCAGAAACTAACACAATATTGTAAAGCAACTATACCCCAATAAAAAATACATTTTTTTAAAGGGAGGAAGAAAAGCAATAGATGCTAGGTAGGCAATCAAGGAGTTTTGCCATAGTTTTTAAAAACCCAAGAGAGAATTAGTGTGTGACTCTGAGAGTCATTTAATACTAGAGATTAAAAAAAATAAAATTACCCATAAATGTGGACAGAGCTGGTTTTCATCCTAGGGTGACTTCAGTCCGCTCATGCCCAGTACTCTGCTCTCACCACATCAGATTCTAGCCCTGTGTTCTAATCTTTGGTATTTCTGCTGCTCTGGGTACCACGTCTTCAGTCCTGTAGTTAGAACTAGAGAATCTCATCACTTGGAGACAGTAGTTCTGTTTAAATGCTTGCTGTTTGTATGGATGGACCTCTCAGAAATGAGATTTTATGAGTTCTGCTCTTCGGTCTTGACACCTGTTTGGAGACCTCGGTGACCACATTTTGTCTTCCTTAGATGCTCCTGCTGGCAAACCATGATGTGCCTGTTAGTGATAATCACATTCATTCCTAAAATATATGTCTCCTTACTTCTTGTTCCCTTGCCAGCATTTTGCCAAGATGATGAGCTAGAATGTGCAAACCACGAGTGTGTGTCACGTGACCGGTGGTGTGATGGCGAAGCCGACTGCATAGACAGTTCCGACGAATGGGACTGTGGTGAGCTGCTTGTTTCTGCCATCTGCTCTATGCTCTGATGCCTGGCAGCCATTTAAGCTAAATGAATCCTAACTGGTTTCACAGATCTTACTAAGTTCATGTGTTCTGGTTTACTATTATAAAAGCTGCCAGTGGTGATTTGTACATGTTATTTCCAACTCACAGAACACTTCCCCACAAGTTACTTCTCTGTTTGAAATGTCTATCTTATATGTAAAAACATTTGGGTTCAAATTGTTTTGACGATATAACTTTTCATTTGAATATAATTTTAAAAAAACTATTATCACCCATAATAAATTATCGATAGTCAGTCATTCTTGTATCATTGACACCTCCTGGAAGAGGATACTCAAGTGGTCTTCCATCTTCCCTGTACTCTCGCTCCACATCCAGATGAGACTTCTATCTACTCCCTTACATGGACAGGACTTAAAGGCATCTCTCACCAGTATCCCAATGTTGCAGTTTACCATCTTGAGTTTGGTTCATTCTATCGTCCCACACTCATCCCTCTTTCCATTCCCTTGGCTCTTATTTCAGTCCTTTGCATCATCTGGCCAAATCACGGTTATGATGTATATTGTCATTAATTGTGCAGTGTTTCCACAAACAATCTATGGTGTATGAAGTACAGAGGATGCTCTTTGATAAAAGAGGAATTAGTGCATATGCCAAATTAATCAGAAATTAACACATCCCTCTCACACACTTGCATTCTCACAGGCTTTCTTGAAACAATTTGAATGAAGTTACAACTAGCTCCTTCTAATTATGCAAGTCCTTGGGTAAGCTCATGGGAATGGGACCTGCCTGTGGCTGTCTTGTAACTCATAATGAAAAGTTAAGAACTGCCTTCTCTTTCATCAGAGTCTCTAGTTCTTGGAGGGCAGAGAACACATCCAATTCATTTTTCCATCCCCCGCCACACGGCAATCAGTGATTGGCACAGGGTAAGAACTCACCAAATGGTTCTTAGCTAAAAGAAATAAAAATGAATGTCTGCAAGTAAAGCAAAAGTATGTTATCATTTGGTGTCATGAGAAGAAATGTTTTAAATTAGGGTTTCCCCCCCTTTTTTCCCCTCAGTGACCCTCTCTGCACATGTGAACTCCTCGTCATTCCTGACCGCTCACAGATCTGCCATGGAACACCACGTGTGTGCGGATGGCTGGCAGGAGACGCTGAGTCAGCTGGCCTGCAAGCAGATGGGTTTAGGGTAAGGTCAGTAGTTTGTAGCCCTGATGAATTTCTCAGAGGGCTTCACGGAACTTGGCAATAATATCTTCCTTATGAATGCAGAGTGAGTTAATGCTCTCAAACCTAGCCCTCCAAAGCATGGGACATGGATCAGGTGAAAGGACTGTATTTGATTACAGGCACCTGCTCTCAAGAGTGCGGGTTTCTGAAAACCTACTTTGATAAAGCCTCTAAAAGTAAATGAAGTCATTGTATTTTAAGGACTTCTGAAATGAAATGCTTTTATTACTTAAAAAAGCATTAAGATGGTTTCCTCTGAGGAAACTGGATGGGAAAATCTTGCGATTTCTGCCCCCCCAAGAGGTTATTGAAAATTCCTTTTTAAGTAACATAAATCTTTTTAATAAGTTGAGAAATAGAACTTGAAGTTGCTGGTATTTCAATTTACCCTGTGTAATGTAGGAAATGTAAATTACGAAAGAGTTCACCATTTTTGCTTCTTAGAATGAAAAGCCACTCACTCTGGCTTTGATACAAACACACTGAAATCAATACATTTAAAGTTGGATTCTTGGTGCAGGGTTTTCTTTTCTAGTTCTATTGGGGTCGGAAAACAATAATTGAAAGGTCTTAGAATATATATGTGAGTGCGTGTGTGTTTATATATATAAACACACACATATATTTTTTTCTTTCACCAATGATGGATGTGAGATTTGGGGGAAATATAGAAATGATAGAAATAAAAGATAAAGGATTTATAAAATTCTAGAATAAAAAATTGAGTAAATGTCACTTCCCAGGATTCCACTAAACAAACTTGAAATAATTTTACATTAATGAGCCATCCGATTATGGGATAGCAACTGGCAGCCCATTTTTGTTATCCCAGTTTGAAGAATTATGTAAATACCAGCATCTTTAGCCCATTTTTCCCATGTAAAGTCCCACATCTTTGGAAAATTGAGTAACTGATGATATAATAAGAGAGTTTTAAACTTTGCCAGAGTGGGAAAATTATATTTGCCAAGATCGATTAAGTTATACTTTATTTTCACCACTTCCTTATTGTGTTTAAATGAAAGGGGATATGACTGTGATCAGACATAGATTAAAAGCTTTTTGAAGGAGCTTTGCTTTCCTCTCACCAGACACAAGGTTATTTCTTTTTCTTGTCTTTTTTTGCATCTCACTCTATTTCTTTTTATTTATTATATATTTTTTAACATCTTTATTGGACTATAATTGCTTTACAATGGTGTGTTAGTTTCTGCTGTATAACAAAGTGAATCAGCTATACATATACATATATCCCCATATCCCCTCCCTCTTGCGTCTCCCTCCCACCCTCCCTATCCCACCCCTCTAGGTGGTCACAAAGCACTGAGCTGATCTCCCTGTGCTATGCGGCTGCTTCCCACTAGCTATCTATTTTACATTTGGTAGTATATATATGTCCATGCCACTCTCTCACTTCGTCCCAGCTTACCCTTCCCCCTCCCCGTGTCCCCCTCCTCAAGTCCATTCTCTACGTCTGCATCTTTATTCCTGTCCTGCCCCTAGGTTCATCAGAACCATTTTTTTTTGTAGATTCCATATATATATGTTGGTATATGGTATTTGTTTTTCTCTTTCTGACTTACTTCACTCTGTATGACAGACTCTAGGTCCATCCACCTCACTACAAATAACTCAATTTCATTTCTTTTTATGGCTGAATAATATTCCATTGTATATATGTGCCATATCTTCTTTATCCATTCATCTGTCGATGGACACTTAGGTTGCTTCCATGTCCTGGCTATTGTAAATAGTGCTGCAGTGAACACTGTGGTACATGACCCTTTTTGAATTATGGTTTTCTCAGGGTATATGCCCAGTAGTGGGATTGCTGGGTCCTATGGTAGTTCTACTTTTAGTTTTTTCAGGAACCTCCGTACTGTTCTCCATAGTGGCTGTACCAATTTACATTCCCAATAAGGTTATTTCTTAATAAGAAAACTTGATTATGTAATGACAGATAACTCCACTGAGAGTTCTGAAGGAGCGTCGGAACTACAAAGATTTTATAACCAGAAAATTCTTTTGACAAAAGCCACCTTGTTCTGTTGCAAATGGAATGAATTATGTTTAAAATATCTACTTTATATTTCTTCTAATTTTTTGAATATTGGACTTAAATTTTTTATTGTGGTAAAATGCATGACATAAAACTCACCATTTTAACCATTTTAAAGTGTACAATTCAGTGGCATTTAGTATATTCATAATGTTGTGCAACCATCACCATTATCTGACTTAGTTCACTAAGCATAATGTTTTCATGCATCCATGTATCAGTACTTTATTTCTGCTTATGGCTGAATAATATTCCATTGTGTGGATACACCATATTTTTAAATCTATTCATCCATTAATGAATTCCTCCATTTTAGTGGTCTCTACCTTTGGCTACTGTGTGCATATTGGATTTTTAAAAAAATCTCTTTGCTCCATTTCTTTAACATAGTGGGAAAATGTCATTGCAATATCTTGGGTATTTAAAATCTAAGATAGACGTTTAGATTTTTTAAAGATAACTTTATTTCATAGGAGGGCTAGGAAAATTTGAGAGAGCAGTATGGTTGGAAAACCATAACTGTTATTTGACTGAGTTAATGGGTAAGAAGTGATTCACCTTCGAAGTAAATGAGTACAAAAGGTAACCTTAGTGTTTTTGTACTTTTGGATTGCCTGCAAGTTTACTCTTCAGTTTATGTGGGTGGCTCATGAATTGACAGAGATCTGGAGAACCAGGCTGGGGCAGGAACACAGAAAATGGGCAAGACGAGGCCAAATTCCTGCTGTGGCAATGGGATGCTTAGGACCTGCTGTCACCACTGTCCCTGGAGACCAGTTGCTGTGCTGCAGACTCACAGTTCTGCCTCTGGTGCCTCAAATTAACTCTAAGTAACCCTGCACCTTTGAGTCATTTCTTCCACATTCAAAGTCCCTAATAGGAGTGTCTCTTTGGCCATGGCTAGACATTGACCTACACTCCAGCTGCCAGAGGGAGGGGAGAGGGATGAGTTGTCCTCTTTTAGCTTCTGGAGTGGAGTGTCCACTCCATGGGCCTGCCTTGATACTGTCAAACATACTCTGCGTCCAAAACTTGAAGTTTAAAAAACAACCCCAACTAATTCTATTCAGTATCTTCCTCCTCGTTTTTTGAGCATCAGCTTGTGGGTCTTGTACAGGAGTAGGCACTGTGTGGAGGGTGCACAGGTGAATAACATCATCAAAGAGCTTATAACGTGGTGGGGAAGACATATTATCTTGATACTATAATATAAATTCATTAAATCATTCATTCATTCAGTAAACATTTAAGAGAAAAGCACTGTCGTATAGTATCCAAAACGAACATACCTTAACTCCAAATAGATCACTCAGCTACTTCAGGGGGTATATTTTGTAGCTAGTTTGTTTAAAATGCAGATCTACACCAAATTACGTGTTTTGCAGGGATTCTACCGAGATGCTTTCATGATAGAAGCAGTTGATTAAAAACACCTGCACTTAGAGTTTTTTAGACCTAAATCATGCTTTCCATGTCTAACAGCAGAAATGCTAGGCTCTCAACTAAGTGCTTGTCCAAATGAGAGGATTCAGAGTTCTTTTCTGAATCTGAAAACATTTACGCCCATCTGCAGGTATCTCTAGAGTTCACCCCAGCTGGAAACATGATGATGATTTGATTAGACAAGGGTATAAATCAAGCCCCTAAATTCTCATGACGGTATATTGACTTTGCTACCTGCGTGTCCAGTATCAGAAACATATGGGCATTTATTTAATCAACAGTACAAATCAGAATTTAGGCTGCCCTCTAATACTTGCCAAATGCTCAGTTGAGACATCTGGTATTTGAGGAAGTTGGTCTAAGGGAATGTGATTCTCTGTGTCTCTTGGCCTCATAAGCTTATCTCTATAAAAGTTAGATCATCTGGAAATAGGCTGTACTATTTTGGCAAAAATTCCTTTGTAGAGTTAGTTGCAATTTTATTTTATGCCCTAATCTTTTAGAGTTTGTCAACAGAAGAAACATCCTTCCAAAGAATGTTTCTGTGTCTTAGGCAAAACCACAAAGACAGTTATCTATTATATTACCTAATAGTCCCTGATATAAGGATTTACATTGTAATTTTTCCTAACATGTACTCCCAGGACAAAGTTTCTAACTTCACATTTCATTTGTCATGTAAGAACTATTTAATCCAGGATGGTTTCCTTATTGATTGATTGACTTCCATGATGCTTGGAGACAGATTCAGTCCTCTGTAGTAGTCAGTCTAGCCCAGGTTGCTGGTCCTTTACATATAAACCATGGAAAGGAAGTTCAAAACCTTGTAGTTGTTTTTTTAAAAATTAAGATATAATTCAGATACCATAAAATTCACTGTTTAAAAGTGTACAGGGCTTCCCTGGTGGCGCAGTGGTTGAGAGTCCACCTGCCGATGCAGGGGACACGGGTTTGTGCCCCGGTCCGGGAAGATCCCACATGCCACGGAGCGGCTGGGCCCATGAGCCATGGCCGCTGAGCCTGTGCGTCCGGAGCCTGTGCTCCTCAATGGGAGAGGCCACAGCAGTGAGAGGACCGCGTACCGCCAAAAAAAAAAAAAAAAAGTGTACAATTCAGTTGTTTTTAGTATGGTCACAAAATAGTTGTAATCATCATCACTGTCTAATTCCAGAACATTTTCATCACTCAAAAAAGAAACCCCATGCTCATTAGCAGTCACTCTCCATTCCTCCTTCCCTTCAGCCCTTAAAATATACTAATTTACTTCCTGTCTCTATAGATTTGCCTATTGTGCACGTTTCACATATAGAATCATGCAAAATATTTTTTGTCTGACTTCTTTCACTTAGTAAAATGCTTTTAAGGTTCATCCATGTTGTACTATGTATCAGTAGGCCATTCCTGTTTAAGACTGAATAATATTCTATTGTGTAGATAGAGCCACATTTTGATTATCCATTCATCATTTGATGGCCATTTTGGTTGTTTCCACTTTTTAGCTCTTATTAATAATGCTGCTATGAACATTCATGTACAAGTTTTTGTGTGAACATATGTTTTCATTTCTCTTGGGTGTATACTTAAGACTAGAATTACTGGGTCAAGTGGTAACTCTATGTTTAACTTTTTGAATGACTGCCAAACTGTTTTCCAAAGAGGCCACACCACTTTATACTCTACCAGCAATGCATGAGAGTTCCAATTTCTCCATCTCCTCACCAACACTTGTTCTTGTTCATATTTTTGATGGTCTGCATTCAATGTATTCAGAAATGATATTGTTCATTTTTTGATCTGGGTGACCAAGAGAGGGAATATATAGAGAGAAGATAAGAAGATCAAGGACTGAGCCCTAACATTAGGGGATCAGAGAAGAGAAGCAGCAAGCCAAAGGAGATGAAAAAGAACAACTAATGCAGTAGGAGTATGTGGTATCCTGAAAGACAATTGAAGAAAGCATATAAAGGAAGAAGTGAGGGTCAGTTCTATCAAATGCTGCTGAGAAGTAAAATGAGGACTGAAAATGACTATTGGTTTCAGCAATGTGCATGTCATTGATGTGAGCAGTTTCAGTAGAGTGAGGGGGCAAATACCTAAGAGATAGTAGGAAGAGAGAAAAGACAGTAAGTGTAGAACTCTTTGGGGAAATTTTGCCAAAAAGAGAAGCAAAGAAGGATGAGCAGTGACTGGTGAAGGAAATAGGGTTAGGAGATTTTTGGTCCCTCCGTTTCCCTAAAAGCTCTCACTATCCCATGACTGAATTTCTAATAGAGCCCTACCTGCTGTAATACAGACATCATGTTCAATTGCTATAGACTGAGTGTTCATGTCCCCCCCAAATTCATATGTGAAATCCTAACCCCCAGTGTGAAGGTATTAAGCAGCAGGGCCTTTAAGAGGTGATTGGGACGTGAGAATGGAGCCCTCAAGAATGGGATTAGTAACTTATACAAGAGACTGCACAGAGTTTCCTCTCACCTTTCATCATGTGATGACATAGCAAGAAGATGGCTGTCTGTGACTGAGGAAATGGGCCTTCACCAGACACCAAATCTACTATTACCTTGACCTTGGACTTCCAGCCTCTGGAACTATGGGAAATAAATCCCTGTTGTTTATAAGCCACCCAGTCTATGGTAATTTGTTATAGAGGCCTGAATGGACTAAGGCAGAAATAAATCATTTTCTGTCAAAGGTCTTTTTTCATTTGACATTTTTTTTTAACCAAATACGTTTCCCAACTGGCAGGCCTGCTGTAAACTAGCTCATCTTTCTTCAACTTCATATCCTTGTACGTGCTCCTCCTCTCTTTCTGTACTGTCTGGTCTTTTATCTGTGCTCTGTGGATACACATTCCTTCCTGCTTCTGCCTCTGTGTCCATAGGTGCATTGTTTTTACATTCCCTATCCAAATTCTTCAGGGCCTCACTCAAGGCTCATGACTTCTGTGAAGACTTTCTCATCTCCTTGACCTCTTGGCCCTGAATTTCCTGTGGTACTTAAAAATCAGTACTACACGATATCCCTCTTAATTCTACAATGCTGTATATCATTTGTGTGTGTGTGTATATATACATATATATATATATTATTTTTCTTTTTTTTTTTTGGCGGTACACGGGCCTCTCACTGTTGTGGCCTCTCCTGTTGCGGAGCACAGGCTCCGGACGCGCAGGCTCAGTGGCCATGGTTCATGGGCCCAGCCGCTCCGCAGCATGTGGGATCTTCCCGGACCGGGGCACGAACCCGCGTCCCCTGCATCAGCAGGCGGACTCTCAACCACTGTGCCACCAGGGAAGCCCTGTTTTTCACTTTTTGAAAAGTCGTGTAGTAATAAGTACCTGCTTGTCGTATTCTAAGTAGACGTCAGCTGAAGCAAATCCACGAAGTGTTGTTTTCTTTCACATGCAACTTCCTAGCTTCTCTGGCAGACATGTGGTTTGGGCATGGGAAATTAATTTCTTAACACATTCCCAAGAAGCTGCTAGTTAAATGAGTGCCTGGATGAGAAGAAAATCATGAAGTCCAATGTGTGAGTGTAGTATTCTCTGGAACATGCTGTTCTGAGGTAAGGAAGGAGAAGAATTTTCCTGAAAAAGTGCTACATCCTAAAGGGAGAGGGAATATTTTTTAAGGTCTACCATGAGACCACTAGGTATGAGGCTTTCATAAGCAAGAGCAAGGTGAGTCTACCAGTTGTCCTAAAAGCATTTCCACATGATCACTATCAGCAAGCTCTGCCAAGAATTCGGATTATTTGTTAGCAAACTGAATCTCAAACTGTGTCAGTTGGGTTAATGAATAATTTATGAAAGTAAATGGAAACTTCTCAGTGGTGTAGGGAAATTCACCGTTATTAACTGGAATAAAACTATGCTAGATCCTGGATTAAGCACATTTTTTTTTACTCTCTTACATTCCATTTTGTGATAAAAATGTTCACCATTAAAAAATAGATTCACATCAGGATTTATAAAACCAAAGATGGTTTCCATGAGTTCTCCAGAATTGTCAAAACACACCTTTCCACCAAAAATATCAGGGCTAATTGTGAGCAAGAAGGTCTTGGAATGGGGAAGAATCAATCTCTGTAAAGTCTTTGGGGGCATCAGATTCTCTAGTCATCATAGTGCATTGCCATTGGCAGGAATATGAATGGGTCCTAGGTAAGTAAGAACATGATTTACAACTTGAGAATCCCCCAGAAATTAACCAGAAAGACCTGTGTTATTTCTGTTAGAAGTACTTATATGGCAGCATCCCCCTTTTTGAACTACACCAGAGACTCCTGGTGATGACTTAACTTCTTCATGTTTTCTTTGAAACCTACTGCAATTTGGCTTGCTTTTTACCCCCAAGACAGGACTGATAGTAATGATATTATCTAAATGCCAACTCCACTGGTCTTTTCATTTTATTTTTACAGTTTGGAATCAAAATCCAATTTCTTACTCTGGCCTACAAAGCATAATCTGGCCCCTGCCTCACTCTCTGACCCCATCTCCTAGCACTCTCCACTTGTCCACTAAATGTTAGACACATTGACCTTATTACTGAGATTCCAGTGCTGTAAACTCATTCCCATCTCCGGAGCTTTGGCTCCACAGTTCTTTTTGTTTGGAAGGCTGATCTCTAGACCTTAACAGGATCACCTCCATCTCATCATTCGTGTCTCTAAGCTTGTATATCAACTATTTACAAAGGTCTTTCTTGACAACCCTAGTTGGAGCAGCTTTCACACTCACCAAGGTACTCTCTATTTTCTTACTCTGTCTTCTTCAAAGCATTTATTGGTATCAGAAATTATTTTTTCACATGTTTGTAATTTGTTCCTTTCACTAAAACTCCTTTAGGGAGGGACTCCATCTGATATAACACCAGTGTGCTGTCTCCATTTCCGTTCCAGCTTATTAACCTTATTAATCATCAGTTTTAACCCTTGTCCATCTGACTGTGTCATTTGTTTAAATTCTGCCAGGGTGATATTCCTTTGGCAATGAGTAAACTGAGTTCACTGAACACTCACTGATAACCCATTGTGTCATTCATGAACATAAGTCTAATATCTACCCAATCTTGTACTCTTCCTACATCTTCCAAAAGCTAACAAAAGAACATGTAGATCTTGACTCTGAGGCATAATAATCTTTTGAACTAAAAAATTTCAAGTAAAGTCACTTGTAGCAGACATTTATTGTGTTGCTTCTCTGCCTCCCTCCTTTTCCTTTGGGACCTGCATCCCTTCATTTTGGGACTTGCTTCACTTCCCATTCTATCCTTGGGATCCAAAAGGGGGCTGCCGTCTTTGTACATGACCCACTTTTCTTGGCCTCAGTGATTGGTAGAGGGGTAGGTAATACCTCACCCAAGCTGGACTAATCAAAGGACCTCACTCCTGGGCTACAGTGGCTGGTTTTGTGATACTTAAAGTTTTTCAATAAGATTTGTTTTAAGTGGACTGGGGAGAGAAGACGTCTTTCCTTTTCGGTCACAAAGATGAAGGATTTGAGTTTAGAGCTGCAGACAGCCTGTCCCCTGGCTTGTGGAAAAGTTACTTGGAGGTCATTAAAGCCACCCTCCCACCTCGTCCTCCTCCCTCCAACTGAAGAAGTGGAGATGAGAGATGGAGAGTCATGAAGGTGCTTGGACCCCAGGCACCAGCCATCCTGAAGACCATCCACATCCCTTTAATGATTGATTACATTTCTACTTTTTGATATTCAGATATTCAGGCACTATTTTAGGTACTAAAATGCTGATTTTTGTTGTTGTTGGTGGTGTAATACTGTTAACTGAATATTTTTTAAAGCCCTGAAGTTTGAATTATTTTATTTTGTAATGTACCCAGAGAGTCATATTCTGCCTTAAAAGTTTGAATTGAATAAAAGTGCACTTTCTCTATGCCTATAATATCAAGATGAGGAAGAAAAGAGCAATTGATGAAGCAAAGCTTCTATTAGAAAAATAAATTCTACCTTGGTTCCAAGACTTTCTGAACTGGTGGAATAAAAAATGGCATATTGTAATTGAAACTGGTAATCTTTAGTTTTACAATGATGAACTAAAAGAAGGTAAAGGCAAACAGGAAACATTTTTTAAACAACTAAATAAGTTTCTTTCAAGACAATGTTGTCTCTGTCTCTTAAAAATTAAAAAAAACATGTCCCCAAAGTTTTCCTCCAAGTTATCAAAAAAGAAATGGGATCTTTTTTTGAAGATAAAATAGCCAGAAGGAAATACTTGGACTACTGTAGATTCTGAAAGAGGTATATACTTATTGCTCAAAAACATACTTACAACCTAACACCATTTATTGAGTTTGTTTTACAATATAAGATTGAAATCTTGTAAATGATCAAATGACATTTTAATTTTATGATTGATTAATTTTTTTTATATCTTTAATGAAATGTTTATTTTAAATAGTGCTTTATTAGTTTTATTTTCTAATTTATATGAGAATGAGAATATATATTTAATAGCTATAGTTTTCAATTAATTGTATGTTAGAAATGGATTATGTCATTGATTTTTTTTATGAAATATGAATAGTCTATAATTTAATTTTATAATCTATAACTTCTCTTTTCTTTGAGATAGTTTTTGTCTCTTGTACCTGTAAATCATGGCCTAGTACAGTTATTATACTCTACCTTTGAGGTAGATAAATGAATAAAATTATATATTTTCAGTTAAGATTACAATAAAAATATTTTTAAATACTTATTTTACTGGAAAAATAAACTCAGACTTTATGCTCTTCTTTGAAACATTTCTATTGACGGGAGTTTTGCTGTATAAAGTGTAAGGTGAGCTATCTACCAGACAAACGATTCTATGGTCATGTTCACTTGTGTTTGTTTGCAACCTATGATGCCTTTCTGTCAATATCTCTAGGTCTTCCTTCTACCTGGCAAAATAATTTAACTAGCTTTTAATATTAACATGTCTAAACTATAGGAACCAAACAGAGACAATAACATGGCAGGGTTTAAGATAAGATTTTTGAAATCAGATACAAAAATGTTTAACAGAAAGGTTCCAAGTTCTGAGGAGGATATTTAGAATTGCAAATAATGTATCCACTACACAAGGCATTTGTATTTCAAGACTAACCATCAGTACTGAGGTTGAGGACTCATGACTTTCCCAAGCAATAGATGCCATAGAATAGACCTGGTCCTTCCACTGGAATGTGTGGCATGTCTAGGTAAGTCCTGCACTACTGTCTTGCTGACAAAAGTAAAGAAGCCCTTTGCTTTGTGGGATTTGTGCTGACTTTCATTTTTTAGGTAAGCAGCCCCTACGTAATTATAATACAAGCATGAAACGCCTCGTTACTCAACACCAAGTGACCTGAGAATGAGATAAGAATAAGCTAAGTTGTCTAGAGATCTGATTGTTCACCTAAGCCTTAAAATATAGACTTCCTTTCAAAAATATCAGGGTGTTTCAGAATTCTAGATATGTTCTATTTTCTCATTTCAGTGGGTATGGGGGAATTATACATTTTTTATATGTGACTTAACGGCCACACATTTCAAGAAGCACATTTGAGCGAAATTCTCTTGCTTCTTTGTGCAGTACTGCTTTTAGACCCAGAGCAGAGGGGCCTTGCCCTGGACCCCAGAACTCAACCAGTGGTGACTTTGCCCTGAGGGGACTTTAGGAAATGTCTGTAGACCTTTTTGATTGTCAGTCAAGGAGTGGTGTGGTGATACTAGTATTTTGTGTGTGGAAGCCAGGGGTGATACTGAACATCCTACAGTGCCCAGGACAGCCCCGCATAGCAAATAATTATCTGGCATAAAATGTCAGTAGTGCCAAAGGTGAGAAACCCTGATTTCGAGGGACCACTCTGGTCTTTCTTCTTAGCTGTGCCTCACCTCATGGGGCAAAGAGTCTGCCCACCAGAGGTATGCCCACCTGGGGCCCGGTGAACTGTTTTCAAAGTGTGGTCCCATACCACAGCATCTGTATCACCTGGCATCTTGTTAGATAGGCAAATTGGGGGCCCCAGCTCAGACTTATCAAACCTGGAAATCTGGGTATGGGGCCAACAATCTTTGTTGTAACTGGTGCTCCAGTTGATTCTAATGAATGCTAAAGTTTGAAAACCACTGTTCCAAGGAGTCCAAGAATTCTATATTTGAACCTAAAAGATATGTTGATCAAGATGGTAAGATAGAATATGTTTTCTTTAACAGCTTGTTAACTTGATTTGTAATATCTAAATATGTAGACATATAGTATATGGGCCTCCATTTATACTCTCACTCTGGGCCCCTCAAATGTTTGGGATGGGTCTATGTCTTAGTTTTCTCGCACTGTCAAAAGAGGGCATTGGAGTAGATTGTTGCTTAAATTTCCTTCTCTGTATATGATTTCATAGCTGCTCTAGAAGCATTTGGGTCTGACTGCATTCCCTGCTCAGACTCCCTTAGGATACAGTGACTTTGATACTTCATCACTAGCAAGATGCTTTTTTGCTCTTTTGCTCTCTACCCAACAGGATTTGTCTTTTGATATAATATGGAAAAAGATAAGTCAAATGCATCACCAACTGTTAAACAAAATTTGAGCAGTTAAGTTCCAGATATGTTTTAATAGCATGACTTACATTATATATGTAGTTATAAAAATTAAAAAGTATAGACAAACCTACCCTTGATAAGTTTGTAAACTGACATTACTCTTTGAAGGGGAAATTCATAAAAAATTTACATTTTGATTCAATAATTTTATTTCTAGGAATTTATTCTCAATTCACATGTGTGCATGTAAGCAAAGGTGAATGGTTAAGAGTATTAACTGCTGCTTTTTTGTTATAGCCAGAAATTGGAAACAGCCTCAGTAGTGGATTGGTAAAGTAAATGTACATCCATATAATGGAACACTTTGCAGCTATGGAAAGAACATGGTGTGTGCCCTTAATAGAGGAGGGCTGCATAATGTTCATAGTGTTAGAAGTGGTACTCTGATGTCAGACCAAAGGAACTCACTACCAGAGCTGTGTGACCTTGGGAAAATTACTTATTCTCACGTTGCCTCAATTTTTTCATCTCCAAAATGGGGAATAATAATAAAGCATACTTCACAAAGTTGTTGAGAGGATTAAATAATATGAAACAAATTACTAATCTTTTAGTGCTTGCCCTACAGAAAATAGTTATTAGTTAATAATATATAATTGTTATTATTATTATCTAGCTATTATTATGCAAAAACTTCCAAGATAAATCATTAAATGAAAACATCCTCAACACCACACAGAACAATGTGTATAGACTAAAAGAAGAGGGGTGTATGTACAAGGACTACAGAAAAAGCTTGGCAAGAATACTCAAATGCTATTTACAGTGATGGTTTTTATACATCTTGGATGGGAAGGATATTTTTTCATTGTATAATGTTTGGGTTTTTTCCATGTATAAGTATTACTTTCATGATTTTAAAAATTATTTAAAGAAAAAAATAAAAGTTGAAATCACACAGATGCTCAGATTCTGTATAATGGCAGAAGCCGACATATGGATTCGCTGATATTTTTTTAATGGGCCATAAGATGACATTTCTAGGGCTGAAAGATTTATTTTTGTGCATGAGAAGCATGCTAGTGTTTAAGAATTTCATGGGAAACTAACTTTTATAATGATATTCCTTTCTTGTTGATGATGAATTTCTTAGATTTTCCGCTTGGTGTAACTGAGAGATTCAGGCTAAATTGCCTTTCTTGTTGGAGGTTAATTAATGAAATGCAAAAACATCCCTTGAGGTGACTGAAGGGACCTTGCGAGTTGAAAGACTGAAGCGTCCTTTGCAATGATTTTCCTATCTAGCATCAGTGCAAATCCTGTGCTGACTTGTCCCCATGCAAGTCCCTCTTGCCCTGTGAATATCTGCCTAAAGAATGATTTCATTAAATAACAAACTTGAAGCTGATCTTCCTTTGGCTTTTTGCGAGTAAGATGCCTGGATTTAGGAGGCCACAGATTGTTCTATTGCAGAAAGGAATTCTCAGGATGCAGGTATCAAGAGAAACACCATGAGTGGTGTGTGTGGCCTCTGATTTTTGTATTTTCCATCCCACTGTGCCTCTGCATACAGCACTTCTGGGATTACTGAAAAGCCAGAGCCTCATTTTGGTGAAGGAAAGAATTCTCATTTTGCAGTAGGTTTTGTGACATCTTCAAATATAAAACAGTTCATTCAAGTTTCTAAATAAATTAAAGCTTGTGCAATGCTTCTTAAAGCATGGGCAGGGTTTATGCCATTTGTTCTTAAATCAAATGATTAGAATTCATCCATGATTAAGGACTCTGTTTTGTTTTTAATCTTTGGTTCTTATTCTATCCTCAAGTCTTCTCTTTAGAGGGTTTTATTCTTTTTAAAATAACTGGATTTGGGGAGGTTTTTGTTTCTTTTATTTTCTATTCTGTAATGACAGTAGTTTTAAAATAATCGATAACCCGGGGAAGTGATCATTTTTCTTTCAATGCCACTGAATCTAACTTTTCTTCCCTTCCTGTGCCCCCCCTTTTTACAAAAAATTGGCATTCCATTATCAAAAAAAGAAAGTCACTAAGCTCACAGGCTTGATGCTGCTACAACTTCAAGATTTCCAGGTTCATTTGAATCCTCAGCACTGCTTGCCATTCTTTTAAAGTTATCTTTGATGTGTTTCTCCAAATACTTCCACCAGGGAACAATTTCATATACATGTCACTTTCCTCACCATCATGCACCCCTGCCACCACCCCCCATCTTCATTCGAGGAGCCCCTCGTACTTGAAAAGAAAAGACTATCGGATTGTCTGATTTGAATTCTCTTGCTGAATTCTCTTGAATTCTCTCCCCATCTCCAAATCCAACTAAGTACCTGCTTCCTTCTCTCCTACTTCCAGATTCAGAAGGAGCCCTCGTTCCTCCTATCTAAAATGAATTCCTCTACCTCTTCTACCCTTCATAGCATCAGGTGATAAAAATCCAAAAGATTTTCTTCAAATATGGATTGCCTAAGTGAACCAATTATTTCATGAGGAATAGGATATTTTACACAAAAACGCAAACACTTTTGAAACCTAAGGTTTTAAATCTTGGGTACATCTTGGGTACAAGCATATTTATTTGATGATTGGATGAGGCATTGACAGGAAAGTACTGGTGGAGTTTGAGTGAAAATATGGGTAAACAGCAAAATGATGTTGTCTAACTCCTGTCTCTACTTTCTAGAGACATTCCTAATTTTTAGTGCATAAAGATTCTGCAGTATGTTGAAAAAATTCCACTTACAATTTTATACTGTCTGAACAGACTCTAAATGGCCATTGATTCTCTTTACTTATTATTGATTTTAAGGTATTGCTTTATTGCAGGAATACATTGGGCAAGAAAAGTGAAGGAAAAAATACTCCAGGCAGATAAATTTTATTTTACTTTTGATCCCTGCCTAAAGTTGCTCTTGTTTTTTAGGTATTGGAACTTTTACATCGTATATGTTAGAATTGCAACACCTCACAAAGTTCAAATACATGTCAGCAGAGAGAATGACTAAAATAGCTGTAACAGTGTGGATCTTAATTGCTTCAGGATACTTTTAGTAACTTCCCCTCTTGCTGATCACATTCCATGCCAAACTTCTTCGAATACTAATCCCCCTCTTTAAATATTGGCTGATAATTTAATGCTTCTTTTTATAAGAGAGTAAGTGCTAAATAATGATATTGCCTGGTCAAAGATCATTGTACTTTGAATATTTATCTGGTATTTGCCCTTCTATCAGAGAACCATCTGTGACCAAACTGATACAGGAACAGGAGCAAGACCAGCAGTGGCTGACATTGCACTCCGACTGGGAAAGCCTTAATGGGACCACTTTGCATGAACTACTGGTAAAAGGGTAAGACACCCATCACTAGAGCTGTGTAGAGTGGATCATGGAGCAAACATCTATCATCAGGACCCTTCTTCTGTTTCTAATTTAAGATAATCCACATTTGTCACATCAAAAAGGAGCTTCCATAGAATAGCTATGGGCCTTTATATTTCAACATCATTTGGCTTTTTTTCTTCTTTGTAGACATAGATCTTTTTCTCTTGGCTAATTACATTTTTCTTTAATGATGATTGCAGAAACTACCATGCTTAAGGAGGAGGAACTTGGGTTCTAATCTTGGAGTTTTTTTCACATCCTATTAAAAATAAATTCTTAATATCTACACTTTCTACAGATGTTACGTGGGACTAGTTAACAGAAGAAATTGAAATAATGGCACCTGATAAAACTTGGAGAGCCTGAGGAAAAAACAGACACAAAATAAAATTATAATCAAGTAACCTTGAAAATATACTTCTGAAAAATTTCCCCTAAAAAATCATGGCAACATTGCCTCCTTCATCTTGGGTAGGGATGCAGGAGAAAGGTAAACTGAGGGAATTAACACTCATTTAGTGCTTGTTACATTATAGGGACATAGCTATAGAGTATTTAAATAACTTGCTCATCTCCCTCCCTCCCACCCTCCCCATCCCACCCCTCCAGGCAGTCAGGGAGATGCATGAGGGAAGGGATGTGGGAACAGATGTATATGTATGACTGATTCACTTTGTTATAAAGCAGAAACTAAAAAAATAAAATAAAAAATAAATAAATAAATAACTTGCTCAAAATTCACAGCTCACAGATGATAAGTGATAGTCTCTGAACTCAAACCAGGTTTATCTGACTCCAAAGCTTTTAATAAATGTTAGAGAAATCAGTACATAAGAATTCTAAAGAATAATACTAAAGGTGGGCCATTTCTCTTTGTAATGTCTTGACATTTTCCCCATAGATCAAACTTGCAACCAAATTTCTGAATAGTTGTCAACTGAAGCACTTCCTCCAATGACCTGAGTCTTTCAACAGTGATTTGTTTCCCCAAACTGGGACTGCCAGAAAATCCCTTTCAGTTCAGATAGATAGGTAGGTAGATAGATAGATAGATAGATAGATAGATAAACTCATTCTAAGTTGGGAGTTGGTGGACCTGTCCTAGTCCTGCCTTGCTAACTAGATATGTGATCCTATAAACCGCGATTTCCTTTAAAATAAGAGTTGAGATACATAGTCTTTGGTCTTTTCCTGTTCCTAAAAGCTATGACTTTAAGATCTAACAAATAACAACTAATTATTTGTATCTCTTCTATGCCGGGTTCATTGTTAAGCTCTGCGGGGATGTAGAAGTGGATGAGGGGGCCAAGGACCGTGGTCTCAGGAAACATACATTGTAGAGGTGGACAGAGAGACTCTAAGCTAGTAATAAACAAAATGAATTTCAGATATTTGGAAGTGTTACAAACAAACTAAGGATAACGAAATAGAGAGTGAGGAGGAGATATGACTTCAGGTTGTGAGAAGGCAAAACGCAAATGTGCCTTTTCTGTATTATATAATTTATTGTATACACATATCCCCATGCAAATTTAGCAAGAAATGGAAAATACAGTAGATCTTCAAAAAGGAATGTGGAAATGACATAGTTAAGGTTGTTTTTCTTTCTTCTGACATATCTAGGGTTCTAAGCATGTCATAGTATTTTTGACAGTCCCAACATGTTTTTTTTTCTTTTAAATTTGCATTGTGAATAAATGCTTGGAAGAGAACTTTGTGGTTAAAACTTAGTGTACCCTAAGCTGAATTCTTTTGTGCAGCCACATCGATAGATGCTTAAACCATGTTCTTGCCTTCAAAGCTAAACTCTAATTTTTAGAAAGTTCTTCCTTTCCTGAATGCACTTTTTCTATAAGTTCTCCCTACTGATTCTGATCCTGCCATCTAGAGTTACATGGGATGAATTTAATCCCCTTCCTCCTGTCAGCTAATCATAGATACACAGTTTAACACTGAAAGCCCCAGCAACATAGAAAACAAATATATGGTTACCAAAGGGGAAAGGGACGGAGGGAGGGACAAATTAGGAGTATGGGATTAACAGATAACAGACTAGTATACATAAAACAGATAAGCAATAAAGATTTACTGTATAGTATGGGAAATTATATTCAATATCTTATAATAACCTATAATGGAATATAGTCAGAAAAAAAGTGAATCACTATGGTGTATACCTGAAACTAACACAATATTATAAATCAACTATACTTCAACTTAAAAAAAAGATAATAAAAAAAGTCTCAAGATTCTTTTCTAGTCTAAATATTCAATTCCTTTCTCTGTTCTCTAACTTTCTGAAGTAATATTTTATTTCTCTCAAGCTATTTCTCAGCATCATTTGGACATACATGTCCTCTTCATAAGCATAAAAGTCTGACATGCTTCCTCCTCACCATACATTCTGAGAAGCAGACTAATGCCTTTCCTTTTCCTCTCCCTACTTTGAAAATCATTGAGTCAGTATTATGGGTGGTGCCACCAGCCAAGATGATGTGGGAAACTTTGCTAACAATAGTTTCTCTTCCCACAAATGTGAAAGTGTATAATGATGATATTAAATACACTTAAAACAAGTACATCCTTCATATACCTCCACCTCCAAGGTGATATCTGACCACAGCCCTGCCTTGAGAATTCCTGACTTAAGTATAAGCTATTTCTTGCCTTTCACTGGTAAAGTGTTTGAAGTGAACAATAAATATGTAACTGAATATTATGCCCTTTTATGTTTCCAAATCTAGGCAGTCCTGTCACAGCAGAAGTAAGATTTCTCTTCTATGTACTAAACAAGGTGAGCGAATTAGTGGTGTAACAATGGGATATGAACTTAATTTAACTGGATTGGCTCAAGGGAAAAAATGATCACTTGTACATGACAGCAAAGATGCAAGCATCGAGCTGGTTTTGGTAGTGAGTCACATACTGTTTCCTGCTCCTTGGTAGACTGTGGGCGCCGCCCTGCTGCCCGAATGAACAAGAGGATCCTTGGGGGTCGGACGAGCCGCCCAGGAAGGTGGCCCTGGCAGTGTTCCCTGCAGAGTGAACCCAGTGGTCACATTTGTGGCTGTGTCCTCATTGCCAAGAAGTGGGTTCTGACAGTTGCCCACTGCTTCGAGGGGTAAGCTGCACCTTTTCTTTTGCTTTGCCTGATCATTTTGTCACTTGGGTATTTTTTTTTTTAACATCTTTATTGGAGTATAATTGCTTTACAATGGTGTGTTAGTTTCTGCTTTATAACAAAGTGAATCAGCTATACATATACATATATCCCCATATCCCCTCCCTCTTGCATCTCCCTCCCTCCCACCCTCCCTATCCCACCCCTCTAGGTGGCCACAAAGCACTGAGCTGATCTCCCTGTGCTATGCGGCTGCTTCCCACTAGCTATCTATTTTACGTTTGGTAGTGTATATATGTCCATGCCACTCTCTCACTTTGTCCCAGCTTACCCTTCCCCCTCCCGATATCCTCAAGTCCATTCTCTAGTAGGTCTGTGTCTTTATTCCCGTCTTGCCCCTAGGTTCTTCATGACTTCTTTTTTTTTTCTTAGATTCCATATATATGTGTTGGCACATGGTATTTGTTTTTCTCTTTCTGACTTACTTCACTCTGTATGACAGACTGTAGGTCCATCCACCTCACTACAAATAACTCAATTTCGTTTCTTTTTATGGCTGAGTAATATTCCATTGTATATATGTGCCACATCTTCTTTATCTATTCATCCGATGATGGACACTTAGGTTGCTTCCATCTCCTGGCTATTGTAAATACAGCTGCAGTGAACATTTTGGTACATGACTGTTTTTGAATTATGGTTTTCTCAGGGTATGTGCCCATATGGCATTCTGTAATTCAGTGCAAAATCCACAGTTGATCTCCTTTCCAGGTCCTCATCTGCTTAGATTTTTCTACCCTTGGTGTTATCATCCTATATAGGTGCTGCTCATTTATTGGCAACAGATGTATATTGCTTATGATTTGTGTCCTAAGGAGGGAGGAAGAGGAAGAAGTTTAGAAGATTGACTCTCTAGCCAGCTTTAGTCTCTTTTCTAGCCCTCTTAAATACATCAAATGCATATGAATTTAAACAGAGCAGACTTACGTAGATACTACAGTGAGGTTAGGATGCTTGAGGAATTGGTGAGGAGTTTGGGAAGTAGAGTGAAAAGTATAATATGTGGGGCTTCCCTGGTGGCGCAGTGGTTGAGAGTCCGCCTGCCGATGCAGGGGACACGGGTTCGTGCCCCGGTCTGGGAAGATCCCACATGCCCGGCGGAGCAGCTGGGCCTGTGAGCCATGGCCGCTGAGCCTGCACGTCCAGAGCCTGTGCTCCGCAACGGGAGAGACCACAACAGTGAGAGGCCTGCGTGCTGCAAAAAAAAAAAAAAAAAAAAAAAAAAAAAAAAAAAAATATATATATATATATATATATATATATATATATATATATATATATATATATATATATTATGTGTGTTAGTCAGGGCTGTCCAGAGAAACAGACCAATGAGAGAGAGAGAGAAAGAGTTTTCCGGGAATTGGCAAACATTCCTGGAGGCTTGGTGAGTCTAAAGTCTGATGGGGTGGCAGGCAGGCTGGAGACTCAGGGAAGAGCTGCAGTTCAAGTCCAAAGGCAGCATGCTGGCAGAACTCCTTCTTGCTCTGGGGAAATCAGTCTTTGCTCTATGAAAGTCTCCAACTTATTGGGTAAGGCCCACCCACATTATGGAGGGTAACCTGCTTTACTAATAGTCCACCATTTTGAATGCTAATCTCTTCCAAAAAAACACCTTCACAGAAACATCCAGAAAAATGTTTGGCCAAATATTGGAGCACCACAGTCCAGCCACTTGTCACATAAAATTAATCATTGCAAAATACCTAAAGAGAGCAGAAAAATAAGACCAAGGGGAAACCTACCCCAAGTTGACAAACATCACTGCAGAAGGTCCTTGTCTATTTCAACTGTTGTTGTATATTTTAGGAGCAAAAAAAAAAAAAAAAGACTCCTAACCAAACAATAACAAAATAACAACAACAAACAACAACCATTTTTTATGCCCAGGAAGATTCTGGAGATTAGACAACTAGACAGGAAATAGCTTGTGGTTTGTCTCTGCTCAGCAATGTCTGGGGACTCTGCCGGAAGGTACTAAGGTTCTAGGGGCTGGCACCACCTGAAGTCTGGCAGTGGATGCTGCCTGTTGGCAGGGGCATTTGTTTCTCTCCAAATGAGACTCACAGCATCCTCCAAAGTGAGAGTCCCAAAAAGGGAGCCAGGAGGAAGCCTTTTTTGATCCAGCCTCCAGAGACACACAACATTACTTACACTATGGAGTTGGTCAGAGCTGTCACAGCCCCACCCAGATTCAAAGGGAAGAAACATAGAACTCTTCTCTCAGCGAGAGGAGTGGCAAAGTATTTGAAGACATGTTTGAAAAACCACCATACCACCCATTTTCTTCTTTTTATTTTTAATAATTTTACTTTATTTAAAAGTAATAATAAATAATAGCAAAAATTTAACACAAATAACTCACAGTTCTATCACCTCATTAAATTGATTATTTTCATTTTACCAGGTTAATTTGTAGAAAAAATGCAATTTCATTTTTTTGCCTATTTGTCTATTATTATTTTTTCTCAGCTTTGCCACTTACTGTGTCAATTTATGAACTTCTTTGGGCCAAGTTTCCTCATCTATGAAATGAGGGAAATAACAGTCCTTAACTCACAGGGTTGGTGCAGGCATCAAGTGAGATAGCCTATGTAAAACCTTAAGAACCATGCCTGATACCAATCAGTAAGACATCAATAAAGGTAAATTTTTCTTTTTAAAATATTATTACTAAAAACATGCATTCAGGGACTTCCCTGGTGGTGCAGTGGTTAAGAATCCGCCTGCCAATTCAGGGGACACTGGTTGGAGCCCTGGTCTGGGAAGATCCCACATGCCGCGGAGCAACTAAGTCCATGCGCCACTACTGAGCCTGCACTCTAGAGCCCGCGAGCCACAGCTACTGAGCCCACGAGCCACAACTACTGAAGCCTGTGTGCCTAGAGCCCATGCTCCACAATAAGAGAAGCCACCGCAATGAGAAGCCCACGCACTACAATGGAGAGTAGCCCCCACTCACTGCAACTAGAGAAAGCCTGCGCACAGCAACGAAGACCCAACGCAGCCAAAAATAAATAAAACAACAACAAAAAAACGCATGCATTCTGACTTTTCCCTTAGCATTATGGCATGAATATTTTTTCATTTTGCTAGCTCAATTTTTATCTCCTTCCATACTCTCTCTCCTTTGCTTTCTCATCATCCTCAAGATCACCCCTAGTGATTGTTCCTCCACATCTGTAAACACATATTTTTCACAGGGTGTCATTTATTTTTACAATTTGAAATCACATGCTACACTTTTGTTTGTAAGTTTCTTTTCTCATGTAGCAGTATATAATGGACATCCCCTCCAAATCAATTGATGGAGCTCTAGCTCATTCTTTTTCAAAGCTAAATGATATTCCATCATAGAGATTCACCATACTTTTTTTTATTGACATTGATAGACATTCACGTTAGTTGATGGACATTCACGTTAGTTCCAGTTTGCTATCACTTTAACAACACTGCAATACATCTTCTTATGCAAAGCTATTCACCTATTGGTACTCTTGTTTCTACAGAATAGAGTCCCAGAACGTATATTCATCTCCATATGGGGGTTAAAGAAATGAATATATGTTTCCTTTCTTGGAATGCTAACCTAGTGAGACAGACATTTAAACAAGTAATTAGAATATGAGAAGTGATTATAAAATGGAAATGTGTATATCTAGCTATTTGATTTCTCTTTTTGGGGAAATATAATGTAAAAAAATCAAACCAGAACCTCCTCTTGAGAACTTTTAATGTGTAAGAACGACCCCAGATGATTGGAAGAGTCTGTGTAGTATGTCAGGAAATACATTGCAATGTTATTGCTTTGGAAGGGGCCAGATGTTTCCAGATGTCTTTTCCAGTTCTGATTTATAACTCCATGATAAGCAGAAGATTGTACTAGCAAGAGTACATTTATCAAAAGACAATTACCTAAATGAATCCAACAGCTCTTTAAGGGAATAACACTTTATATGCTAATTCATCCAGTTCATGCACCGCTTTTGTCATTTCCATATGTGGTATCCAAGTTTTGTCTTTCACTAACAGATCTGTGAAGTTAAGGAGAAACCTTGCAATAGAGAAGAAATGTGTTTATAATTAAGGAAATGGATATTCTATCAAAGGCCCTGGTAAAATTTCATGGAACATTAGACTTCACAGAACTGTCAAGTGGGGCCTGGCCTATCCATAAGAAGTTAGAAATTGCCCAACTTCAAACAAGTCTTTTCTTGAATGTGTGCTAATAACTTTGGTTCTATTTTACAATCTTTCCAGTGGCCCTGAAAACTTTTGAGAACCTCTAATTGTAAGCCTTACTCTCTGTAGGATCCATCAATTGCTGCAATTAATGGGATTTACTTCATATCCTGATTCCATACTTTGGCAAGGGCCAGTGTGACCCATCTGTAGTTCTTTTCAAGCCTGTCTCTTTTAATTATATTCGTGGAAAAAAAGGACATGTCTTGCTCCTGCATGGAAAGGTATTTAAAAATCCCAAAGGAAAATTAAAAACATGAGGTACTAAGTTGATCAGATGAAGTCCCAGATGCCATGGTAACAATTCAATTTCCACAGCTCTAAGGAAGAAAGACCTTGAGTTTCAGGGGTAATTTTACAAGCAATTTCCCTGCCTTCTTCCACCTCCAGGAGACTTAAGGATGAACTTCCTAGGTTGGCACACAACTAGTAATTATCAGAAGTGTCTGATTCCTCTCCAGGAAATCTGCATGAAAAACTATCCTTTTACTATATGATCACAACCCTTAACCCTGCCAGGTCACCCATGTCTTGATTTCTACCACACCAGCTCTTCACTCCAACAAGACTTGTGTTTGCTTGTCTGCGCACCTCCTCCTATTGTCTCAGTCCATCTGTCTCCTCCTCATCTTGTTTCTTTCTCCAGGTAACCTAGGGCACTGGGATCATCACTTCAGTGCTCTCACCAGGACCTTCAACTTCTTTGCCCCTAGATCTTTCTGCCATACACACCACGCAGACCTCCAACTAAGAGTCAATATGAAGAGCATGTTTTCAATCCTATATTCATGCTCTTCCGAACTGAGGAGAACATTACCCAAGGATGCAGATTAGTATCATGCCTGACTTTCAGCATCCATTGGACCCTTAATATTACTCAATAACCTTTTCACCTATTTCTAGACAGCTCCCTTTCTCATTCTCCACAGAAAAAAGCCATTGACTTACCCACCTGTACTGATCTAACAGTCTTTTAATACAGTCAGGAAAAGAAGTGAGAGGTTTGGTCTGACGTTTTATTACTGAGCCCATGTCGTGTTCTCATGGTTACTTCTTTATCTTCTAGGTGCATATAAACCATGCCATTCATTTGCAATTTTTTCTTTCCATTCTGTCTACTTGAGAGATTTGATCCATTCCCATCAAGTACTAATGTCCACTAAAATAGGAATTCTCCATTTTGGATCCATACCTCCCCTGGGGTGCTGTTTTCCAGCATCACCGGTGAGTGAGCAATTGTGGTGACCCTGACCTGACTCCATGCTCCCCACTGCCCTGCCCCCTAAGGAGGCATTCTCTGCATCCTCACTGCTCCAGTGGAAAAATGTCTGGGTCTAGGATGTAGCCAGCAGTTGGCCTAAAAGTTAGGCCAATTCCCGTAGTTTTGGAGGCTCACAGAAACTGGGAGTTCTTCCCCTTCTAATCTTTGTAGTTACTTACTTGTTTCTTCTTGTCCTGCAACTATCCACGTACTCTGCACCTACACCTGAACAGCTGGTCATTGCTGGCGAATATCACACACCAGACTGCTAACTGAGCTCATGTCAAATGTATGATCTTGAATCTCAAATGAGCATCTAACAATATGGCACCCATCCAGTGTATGTTCACAGTAAAGCCACTTTTCCATCCTCAACTATTTGACATCTTCTCCTCTCTCCCCAAATCTCCTTCACCCTTCTCTGGTCTCACCTCATTCTTTATGTAGAAAATAGACATCATTATATGTTTTGCCTTGTCTCACCCTTAATTCCAACAAGTTACCTGTATCTGTGGCCACGTTCCCTCCTTTCACTTGAGTTATGGTGAGGGATGTGTCCTTGTTCCTTTTTAAGGGCAATCATATTTCCATTTATCTTTCAAAGACTTTATTTTAGATGCATTTATTTTTTTAACATCTTTATTGGAGTATAATTGCTTTACAATGGTGTGTTAGTTTCTGCTTTATAACAAAGTGAATCAGTTATACATATGTTCCCATATCTCTTCCCTCTTGCATCTGCCTCCCTCTCACCCTCCCTATCCCACCCCTCTAGGTGGTCACAAAGCACTGAGCTGATCTCCCTGTGCTATGTAGCTGCTTCCCACTAGCTATCTATTTTACATTTGGTAGTGTCTATATGTCCATGCCACTCTCTCACTTTGTCACAGCTTACCCTTCCCCCTCCCGATATCCTCAAGTCCATTCTCTAGTAGGTCTGTGTCTTTATTCTGTCAAAGACTTTACTTTAAAATCATCATTTCTATTTTTCATCAATTTCTCTCTTTTTGCTGGATCATTCCCTTCATCAAACATGCCTTAGTGTCACGGACTTAAACCCCCTTCTCTTGACTTCACATCCCTCTTCAACTCTTGCCCCATTTTGGCTAGTACTCACAGTAAAACTCCTAAAAGAGTTTCCTACAGTCACTGTCTCCACTTTTACACTTCCTGTATTTCCCTCAGGTCACTCCAGTTGGGTTGTCATCAAGGCCACTACAGAAATGACACTTACCAAAGTCTTCAGTGACTTCCATCTTGCCAAATCCAGTGGTGGATTTTCAGTTTCTAACTCACTGGAACCCTCCCTAGTATTTGATTACTACATCCTTAAAATACTTTCTTCACTTTTCTTTTAAAATAACAAAAAAAATTCTTATGTCACTGACCTACCCTTCTCTTTCTTTTTTTGCAGCTTCCCCTCTTTTAGGCCCCTAAATGTTTTAGTTCTCCAGGTGTGTTGTGGACTGCACAGTTGTGTCCCCCTAATTTCCACATGTTGAAAATCTCACCCCTAATAAGGTGCTATTAGGAGGTGGGGCCCTTGGGAGGTGATTAGGTCATGAGGGTGAAACCCATGTTGGGCTGAGTGTCCTTATGAGAAGAGAAAGAAAGCTAGCCCTCTCTCCCTCTGCCATGTAAAGATACAACAATAAGACCACCATCTGTAAACGAGGAAGGGGATCTTCACCAGACCCTGACCATGCTAGTTCCCTAATCTTTGACTTCGAGCCTCAACAACTATGAGAAATAACTGTTGTTTAAGCCACCCAGTCTATGGTAGTTTGTTATAGCAGCCCATGATCAGATAAGGACCTAATTCTTGGCTTTCTTATCTGTATACAATCATCTAATCACATGGTTTCAAATACTTGTTTATATTTGAACAAATATGAATACCAAATATTGATATGAATATCAAATATTTATTCATAACTTCCAAATTTATATCTCTAGCACAGCCCAGATTTTCTCCCAACCCACCAACCTCAAACATATTTAAATGCTTAGATGAAGTGTCCATTTGAATGTATAATAAACATTCTACTTTACATGGCCAGAACAAAACTTGAGTCCTTATCTCTCCCACTTAGCAAATAATTGTATGCTTCACAAATTTTCCGCATCTCAGTAAGAGGCATCATTATCCATTGGTTTGCTAATGCACCAAACCTGGGAGTCATCCTTAATTCCTCCCACTTTTACTCTAGCAGTAAGTTCTGTAGGATCTTCTTTCAAAATATAGCTTGAACCCAACTGCCTCTCATCATCTTTATGCTATAATCCTAATCCAGACCACCATCATATCAGGTCTGGATTATTGTATTAGCTTCCTAGGGCAGCCATAAAAAGGTACCACAAATTGGGTGGCTTCAACAAGCCAAGAAGTTTATTGACAGAAGTTTATTGTCTTACAGTTCTGGAGGCTAGAAGTCTAAGATCAAGGTATTGGGATGGTTGGTTCCTTCTGAGGGCTGTGAGAGAGAATGCCTCTCGCTTGGATTCTGGTGTTTTGCTGGCAATCTTTGGCATTCTTGGCCTATAGAAGCCTAATTCTGATCTTTGTCTTCATCTTCACCCTTTGTGTGCATGCCTGTCTCCAAGTTTCCCTTTTCATGAGGATACCCAGTCATATTGGATTAGGGCTCACCATACTGGCCTCATTTTAAGTTGTTGACCTCTGTAAAGACCTTATCTCCAAATAAGATCTTGTTCTGATATATTGGGGATTAGGATTTCAATATATGAATTTTACAGGGGGACACAATCAACCCATAACAACTTTTAAAACAGTTTCCTATCTGTTTTTTTTTAGACTACTCTCTTGTTCACTTACTGTCTATTCTACACACAGACAGTGATCTTTCTAAAATGTAAATCATACCACGTCACCACCTGTTTTAAAGCTGTACAACAGCTTCTCATTGTAACAATAAGATTTCTTATCATAGCCTTTAAATATCTAGTCCTACCTCTTTGCATCTCCCCCTATTCTCTCATCACTCATTGGGCTCCAAACATGTAGCCTTTCTGTCCCTGAAATCCCCCAATCTCATTCCTGCCTTAGGACCTTTCTACTTGCTGCTTCTGCAGTTTGGAACCCTCCTATGGAGTCACAAAATTGCCTCCTTCCCCTCATTCAAGTCTCAATTTAAGTGTCACTTTGTCAAAGACCTGCCCTAACCATCCTAGCTAAAATGACCCCCCCATCAGTCATCTCTCTTTCACATTATCCTATTTTTTCCCCTCCTAATTACCAGAGATAATCTTATTTGTTTATGTATATATTTGGCTAGCCCAGTAGGATGAAAGCTCTATGAGGGCATGAACCCTGTCTGTCTTCCTTGCCTCTGTATTTTCAATTCTTTCAGCAAGGAATATAGCAACCAATCAAATATTTGTTAACTAACTAACCAGCCCCTTCTCGGTGTTAGTGATGACATCTGTAGTTCTTTTAGTAGTTAGGACTATAATTTCTCTGGAACTAGAAATGTTAACTCCTCTGCAGAAGGTCAGTGATCTTTTACTGACCCCTCCCGTATCTTAGACCAGACATCAACTCAACATTTCAATGTATTAAGCACTTATAAGTTTTATCACATGGAAGATGTGTCTTTTGGATGTTGCCTGGAGACCATTCTCCTTGAATGGAGATATTAGAAGTAAAGGAAAGTTCAAATAGTTCAACTTTGTCTTAGTTGACTACTATATTAAATTATTTGCCCCAGATAGAAATCCTCGTCTTGTTCTTCTCACACATAATTTTGCTGAGAAGCCATTTTTATTTTTCCTGCTTTTTTTCTATTGACTGATTGATTGATTGAAGTATAGGGATTTCCCTGGTGGTCCAGTGGTTACCAGGGGCCCGGGTTCGATCCCTGGTCAGGGAACTAAGATCCTGCAAGCCACACAGCATGGCCACACACACACACAAAATTATTGAAGTACAGTTGATTTACAGTGTTGTGTTAGTTTCAGGTATACAGCAAAATGATTTGGTTATATATATAGATATAGGTTTTCAGATTCTTTTCCATTATAGGTTATTACAAAATAATGAGTTTAGTTCCCTGTGCTATACAGTAGGTCCTTGTTGGTTATCTTTGTATATATAGTAGTGTGTATACGTTAACCCCAAACTCCTAATTTATTCCTTCCCCCCTTTCCCCTTTTGTAACCATAAGTTTGTTTTTTATGTCTGTGAGTCTATTTCTGTTTTGTATATAAGTTCATTTGTATCATTTTTTTAAGATTCCATATATAAGTGATATCATATATTTGTCTTTCTCTGTCTGACTTTACCTAGTATGATAATCTCTTGGTCCATCCATGTTGCTGCAAATGGCATTATTTCATTCTTTTTATGGCTGAGTAATATTCCATTGTGTGTGTGTATATATATATACCACATCTTCTTTATCCATTCATCTGTCAATGGACATTTAGGTTGCTTCCATGTCTTGGCTATTGTAAATAGTGCTGCAATGAACATTGGGGTGCATGTATCTTTTCAAATTATGGTTTTCTCTGGATATATGTCCAGGAGTGAGACTACAGAATCATATGGTAGCTCTATTTTTAGTTTCTTAAGGAACCTCCATATTGCTCTCCATAGTGGCTGTACCAATTTACATCCCCACCAACAGTGTAGGAGGGGTCTGTGACTAAGACTTTTTGACAATTGCTACAGTTTCTTGCCACTGTTCTGTGATAAATTTTACAGTTTGAAAGCTCTGAGATTCTTATGTTGTAACATTTACTTTTTGGATGATTCTTCATTTTCTTACTGCAGTCATTTGTGATGGTAAGTCAGAATTTGGAACTCAAACTCTCCCATCTCTGTTTAGCTGTACTTGTTTTAAGAGTGTCTGGACACATTGTCGTATCTTTTTGCCAAAACATTCTTAAATCTGATTCTCTAAGCTCTAGGATGTGTATCTGACTTTCCCCTTCTCTAGCTTTTTTGGACCCTGGGATAATAGAATTGCTCAGTTTCTGTAATTTCATTACTGGCGGCTAGTTCCCCATCATATCTGGGGGGATACATTCAGGAAAGAGAAGGTATCTTCCTTCTATCTGCCATCCTATCACTCACCAGTCAGTCTCCACTCATCCTGCATGCTTTCCCCTCTGTGGCCAGTACCTGATTCTTGTGTTGATACCTGTGGACCCTTCTCTTTGTTTCAGAGAAGTTTAGTGTAAAGGTTGTGGTGTAGGGGTTTAAAGGACTAGCTTTCTGGCCTGCTACCATCACTTAGTATCTCTGTGATTTTAGATGAGTCACTCATCTGCTCTGAGTCACTGCTTTCTCTTCTCTAAAATGGAATAAGCATTCCTATTTGTACCTCATAATTGGTGAGAAGGTGATTGAATTGATATGTAGAAATACTTGGAAACTATAGAGATTTTATACTAAAAGAAGAATCCAGCTCTGATCTCTTTTGCTTGTTAGATACATTTAAAAACTTTAGCCAGCAGTTCAAACTGTGTATACTTTACATAAAATCCAGAACTTTGGCTTCCCTGAAACAATCAGAAGGTCAGTTAACACTGGATATTCTAATATGACAGACATCAGCAGGAGCTGAGAGGCAGATGGCCCTCAAGATGGGCAAGTCTTGTGGTCTGACACCCACTACTTACTGACTTCTACTCAGCCCGTTTATGCATTTACGTTGTGGTCATCCCATTCTAGAATCTAGTCACTGCATGTGTTAGAGAGAATTCTTTAAACATACCAAGGGCAGATGCAATATTAAAAGTAAGAGGTTCCTAAGATTTGTAGAACAGAAATGATGCTTTTGTGTGATATTTCTTTACTTAGTGCAGATATGGTAAATTTCAAATTACTTCCAAGTCACCAGATAGCTGTGCCATTTCTGGAGTAAGTCTTATAAACTAGTGATTTCTATCACAGGGGCTAATTATAAATATTAATTTTATTTTCTGAAAAAAGATAAATAGTAAATATAAGTTATTCGAAGTAAAATCAGAAAGGGTGAAAAAAGGGAAATTTTTGTGCTCTTAAGAAAAGATAAAGATAGAAGAAAATCTCTAAACCTGGCCAGCTGAATTAAGTGAAAATGTGGCAAGTTTATGTCTAAACTAGAGCTGAGTGTGGCAAATTACAAACTGAAACTGGTTATTGTGTCCAGAGACATTGTGCCTTCAATTCTATATAAACTTACCTGGATGTCATAATGCATCTGAGGTGTATAAGTAGCTGTGTTTTCTCTCTAGAGTGATAATTGAAGAATTAGAAGTTGAAATCATATTATCTCAACATTATCTATAATGTATATTCATCATTAAAACAGGAGCATAAACATGAAGCAAATTAAATAAGAATTTCTGGTAATGAAATAGTATGTAGAGCAAGAATGAAAGGAGAAAAAGGTCTCTTAACATCTTCCTCAGCCACTTTTATTGTTACTGGTGGATTTTCACCTGGCTTCACCTTGTCTGCTTCCTTACTCTCAGAGCATGGGATCTTGGCACAATCTTCTTTAAGGATGCACCAGTTCTCCTTGCTGTTGCTTTGAAGTCTGACGGCACTGAGAAAAAAATCCCCTTGATGCTGAAGATTTTCAGCAGCTCTACTTGGCTTTTTATCTTTGTAGTCCCATTTACTCTTCACTAAAATGGCCATATGAACATAGCTTGTTCCTATGTGTTCCTCTACTGGGTACTTTTTACTGAAACTAGATTCATGTGGCGTTCATGTAGCCTTAAGTCTTCTTTCCTCTTTTTGCTTCCACCCAGGTGGGGGTGACTTATTCTTTCTAGAACATGCTTAATATACCAATATACCATTTATACACATCTCCCTCACTTCATGTTCCCCTTTTGAACAACAGGTTATTGTTTTTCCTGGGTTTTGCCAGACTTGGGAAAAAACATTTAATGAGACTTTATTTTCCCCCTTATACTCATAACAAAAAAGAAAATAGAACAGTTTCCTTACCGAATATAAAAAAGTATGTGAATTTCCTGTATTTTTTTTTTTTTTTTGCTTTTGGTGGATATTAATGCCATAAGGACAGTAGCTTGTGTCACAACAGGCTACTGAATACCAGTTAATAACATTTAGCAGTTTTATTGATACTTATGTTTTACTGTTAGAATTAGATTAACCCAAATATAGTAATTAAGTCTGAAAAGTTTATACTATTTCATTTTGTTACCAATAATTTGCAGTGTTCAACTGTATACTGTTTGTCATACTGCTTGTGATTTAAGCAGATAGATGAGTATTTTTCCTGAAACCAAAATTTAGTAGCTCTGATTGGAGGCAAGAAGTTATTAAATAGGTAGACACATTTGAAATCAATAATTGTTTGATTTCAAATATCTTAAACAATAGAATCTCAAGTGAGTATTGAATTTCTCAGATGGTTATGCACTTACTCCTCTAGACTGAAAAATGGAACAGGGAGAGGGGAGCAAGGAGGGAAAGAAGGAAGGAAGGAAAGGAGGGAGGGAGAGAAGGAAGGAAGGAAGGGAGGGAAAGAAGGAAGGGAGGGAGGGAGGAAGCGAGGGAGGGAGGAAGGAAGGAAGAAAGAAAGAAAGAGAAAGAAAGGCATGTTCTTTGAGTGATGGCTTTATTTAATGAAAAATAGTCTTCTGTAACCTTATCCTGTAATGTTCATGAGATAGCACTTCCCGAATTTTATTATAATTGTTTCTTTAAGTGTTCATCTTCACTCAATTCTAAAGTTTGTATAGGCAGGGATCATGTCTTTCTTGCTTATTATTGAAATCCCCAGCTCTATATCTATATCTGTATATCTATAGATATATTTCTATATAGATATATTTCTCTTTATATAGATGTTATATATATATATTTTTTACAATAGTGACATCAATTTTTTTTATTGAGGTATATTTGATGTACAGTATTATATAAGTTTCAAGTGTACAACATAGTGATTCACAATTTTTAAAGGTTATACTCCATTGATAGTTATTATAAAATATTGACTATACAACAAGAACCTACTGTATAGTACAGGGTATTATATTCACTATCTTGTAATAACCTATAATGGAAAAGAAATCTGAAAAAGAATATATATATAATATATATATGAATCACTTTGCTGTATATTTGAATCATTGTAAATCAACTATACTTCAATAAAAAAATTGACTGTATCCCCATGTTGTACAAATATCTTTGTAGCTTATTTATTTTATACAGTTTGTGTCTCTTAACCCTCCTCCTGTTTTGCCCCTCCCCCCCTTCCCTCTCCCCTCTGGTAACCACTAGTTTGTTTTCTGTATCTGAGTCTGTTTCTTTTCTGTTATATTCACTAGTTTATCTTTTATATTCCACACATACATGATATCATATAGTATTTGTCTTTCTCTGTCTGACTTATTTCACTTAGCATAATATCCTCCAAGTCCATCCATGTGGCTGCGAGTGACAACATCTCATTCTTTTTTATGGCTGAGTAGTATTCCATCACATATATATATACACCATATTTTCTTTATCCATTCATCTGCTGATGGACACTTAGGTTGCTTCCATATGACATCAATTTTGATAGACCTAAAATTATTTTTTTTACAATGGAAAAAGGATAGAATGTGTGGACTGTATAGAGGACTCTTTTAGTAGAATCTAGTCTAAGAACCCAACAATGCTAAAAACATGTTGAATGTTGACCTTGCATACTTTTTCCTAACCCTCCTAAAATCTCAGTGTTTTGAATTTTTTCTATGCATGAGAAAATGGTGAAGAACAACCTGCCAAGGAAAAAAAGAGGGTGGGTGGGTTTTTGTCAGAGACTCCCTAGGGAGCTCTTAAAAATACTAATTCCCAGACCCCAGCCCAACTTTCAGTTGATATGGGATGATGCTCAGAAAATCAGTATTTGAAAGCTCCTCAGATGATTTCGTATTCAGCCTGGGTTGAAAAACAACTGGTCTAGCTGGTCAAATCAGCTTATGTTAGTTGGGCAAGCTTGCAAATGAGGACAGTGATGGCATGGCTGACATATCACCACAGTATAAGGGAATATCTGCAATAAAAGCTCCACATTCCAATACTGTGGTCAACTAAATGCCCACACCTTTGGTCCTGGCCCACTATGGAGGAAGAGAAACTGAGAATGGAGGAGGAGGTGGAGGCAATGATGATGAATAGACCTTGCTTAGGTGGTTGGAGTTGGCCACTAATAAATGTCTTGAAACATCATCTGTTGAACTATCATTAAACAAGTACATGTTAAGAACCCAATGTATGCTAGGTACTAGGTCCTGGGAATACCAGCCAAGTCCTTGCCTTCACAGAACTTACAGTCTGGGGGCCAGACACAGAACAGACAAAGAAGTATATCATCATTGGTATCAATGAGTGCTGTGAGACAAAAATTAAAGCTGGGTCAAGAGTAGAGAGTGATGGGGTAAAGGCTAGACTGGGCAGTCACGGAGGACAGCTTTGAGGTGGTGATGTTTGAGCTGGGACCTGGGTAAAGAGAGGGAATAAATGTGGGAGCCACGTGAGAGCTGAGAGAACAGAAAGGGAAGGGTCCTGAGTTGTGGGTATCCTTGGCATGTCCAAAAATAGAAAGTCTCTGGGGTTCGAATGGAGCAGGTCATGTGGGGCCTCGAAGGCCATGGATAGGAGTCTACAGTTTGTTTTGGGTGTGATTCAAAGTCCTTGGAGAATTATGAGCAGAAAATGAATTTGATCTAATTTTATTTTTAAAAAGATCACTCTGCGACTGGGAGGAGAATGGGTTATAGGGGCGAAGAGTAGAAGAAGGGCCATCATTTGGGAGATGAGAGTAGCTTAGATTAGGATTGTAGTGGTGGCAGAGGGAGAAACAACAAGATTCAGGATATATTTGAAAGCAGAGTAGTGAAGACTTGCTGATGCAATCAATGTTGCGTATGAGAGATGACTCAACTGCATAACTGGTGGCTATAAATATTAAATAACTGTACAATGAATTCTGAATGCTTACAACATTGCCACATACACAGTTAGAACTCATAAATCTTAGCCAGTATCAAACATCCAAGCAAATATGTGAGTGGATAATTGGATGTACAAGTCTGCAGCTCAAGGGAGAGGATGGAGCTGGAGATATATGTTTGGGAGGTACAAGGCTATGGGTGCCATTTAAAGCCATTGGACTAGGTGAAATCTTCTAGGGGGTGAGTGTAGAACGAGAAGACTGAAGGCAGCGGCCTGGGGCACTTCAATATAGACACTGAGAGCAGAGGAGGAGGATCCAGCAGAGAAGACAGAGAGGAAGGGGCCCCAGAGATGGGAGGAAATTCTGGAGCTTGGAGAGTCCTGGAAGTCAAGTGGAAAAGTGTTTTAAGGTGGAATTGTCTAGACTATTGCTGACAAGTTTTCAAAAACAATGAAGTGTAAGACTGCCCATTAGAAGTTGTGGGTGGCCTTTTAAAGCCCCTAGCTTGAAATTTTCAGAAGCCTTCCCTGAAAACTTGACATTTCTGAAGCTCTGGCTCCTTCTTGGAGGGATCTCTTAGCCTCAGCTTTTCATTCTCTTTCATTTTTTTCTCTTGTCTCTTTTCTCTTCACATCTTTTCGTCATCTTTCCCACTCAATGAAGCAAGTATTAACTATGCTGCCTGCCTTTCAAAGTGAACAAGTGTTATTTTCCAGAATAGCACCATTCAGGAAACATGGGCTTTGCTTTCCACAAGAGTGCAGTATTTGCAAATTGCTCAGGGGTTATATAAATGCTTCTTATATGAATACATGGGAGATGGGCATGGAAAGAGCCATTATTTACATAAATAAATATTTTTTAAAAAAATGTAAATTTTAAAAGATAAATCTGCATTTAAGATGCCAATGGCTCTTGAATTATTATTTTAGGAGAGAGAATGCTGCCGTTTGGAAAGTGGTGTTTGGCATCAATAATCTAGACCACCCATCAACGTTCATGCAGATGCGCCTTGTAAAAACCATCATCCTGCATCCTCGCTACAGTCGAGCAGTGGTGGACTATGACATCAGCATAGTGGAGCTAAGCGAAGACATCAATGAAACGAGCTACGTCCGGCCTGTCTGCTTACCCAGCCCGGAGCAGTCGTTAGAACCTGATACTTACTGCTATATCACAGGCTGGGGACACATGGGCAACAAAAGTAAGTCAGGATCCTCAGGAGCACTTGCCTTTCAACTTGTAACTGGAAAACAATGGGGTACTTCCTGGCCTTTGGCAATCATTTCCCATTTTCACTTATGAACGTAGAGCCACAAATACTTAGCATTATGTGTCACTCTCCCTTCCATGCAAATCATAGATGTCAATACTTCACCATGCACTTAAACCTGCCAAGCCCAGATACAACCTCAGAAATCCTTCTCCACATCTCAGTCTTTCTCCAGGGAGCTGCTACTGATGTTTTAGAGCTGCCACGCAAGATGAGACCTGTCAGTCATCCTCCTTTGCATTGTTTCTATTGGTGATTTGCACTCACTTCAGGCAAAGTCACTCGGAGCCTCTGTCTAGCAGTTAGGTAGTTCCGCTTCTGCAGTCAAGCTGGATGGTCCTATTTCCAACTCTTTGTTATGATTTGGTCCTATCAACATCGGTAACACAACCTGTAAGTCTTTCTAGAAGGAAAACTGGTTAGCTATTTGCCTATTCAAATTAATTTAAATAGTTTGGGTTCTTAGATGATTTCAAAAAATAAAACATATAGAAATTTAAAAATTTGTACTGCTGACTCTCAGCCACCCATAAAGGACTCTCTCATTTTGCTTGACTTATTAAAAGTTTAGAATAAGAATTTAATCGATGAGATATTTTATTTAATGGTAGGCACTGACCATGCCAACTATATCAGGTATAGTACTGCAGCTCTCAGGGATGATGATATATATCTGTGTCCTGTTATCCGTCTTAGCAACTGCCAATTTAAAGGACAATTGTTTTTCTCGAAATTTAGTGAAGTTTTGAGCTAAGTTGTGTTTCTTTTCTATACGATCAACTGAGAATAAAAAGAAAAAAGTAAATAGACAGTAGTAAGTCAATGACTTCTGAAAAGCTAACATGTAAGAAATATGAAGGCAGTGTCAGACATATGATGTCACCATGCCTGCTAATCTTGGTTTTTAAAAGCTATAATTAGTTTTGTGATATATGAGAGCAGAATCTATATTGCCTCTACTTCTATTGTTCCCAATATCCACATTAAACTCAGAGTAATCATGTGACATGTGGCACACACCACGTATGTAATGTAGTAGGAAGAGCAAGGGTATGAGTTCATTGAAAAGATCTGATTGACACTGACTACACCACTTTCCAGCTTACTATAAAATGGAAAAAATAATAGCAACTGTCTAACTCACAGGATTATTGTAAAGATTTAAGAAAATAGGCCCAGAGAATGCTGAGTGCAGGAGCCTGGCCCACTGTGGGTACCCAGTAAACATTAGCGATGGTTCTTTTTACCATTCTTTCGACAACTTGGGGAACTTCCACTGTCTGCATTGCATTGATTTTTCCAAACGTATTGGAAAACGTATTCTTTCTTCCATTAAGGTACCCTGTACATGTACACTGCTTCACCATCACTATCTAAAAGGAGAACAGTGTGTATGTTTTGTAGAATGGCTGAACAATGAGAGATTCTTGCTGCTGGCTTTGAGAAATACATTGTTATTCTGTGAGAACTTTGGAGCAAGATGAAATTCACATGTTCTCTCTGCTGACACTAAGGGATGGCTTTTCCCTTTCAACATCTCTCTGATGCATCCCTTAGGATTAAAGGTTCTGACCTCAAATGATGGCTACTGTAGCACATGATGAGACACATTGTTCAAACCAAGGATAGGGCAACCCTTTCTCTGTTAGTCTGAACAGGCAGTCTGAACTTTAGCAGAGCAGGGCTCACATGTTGAGCTGTCACAGAGCTGGCAGCCTCCCACCTGGAGCAGAGCTCTGGCTTGATTATTTTCCTTTTCATGGCAGTAGCTATTGTTTATGTTGCTACACATAATAAGAGAGGGAAAGCATGAGCCAGGTTACTTAACCAGTCAGTGCCTCAATTTTCTCATTAACAAAATGAAGGGGTTTGATTAAATGATTGCTATCAGCACTTATAATTGGAAAATTCTGATGCCAAATGAGCTTCGTTTTTGAAATGACATTTTAAGAGCATGGTTTTCTTGATATAAAAATGTTATCATTTCATATTTGGCTAGCCTCATTTTTGAGTCATTTTACCCTCATATATTTTATTTCTTCTTCTTTTTAAAAAATCCAGTGCCTTTTAAGCTGCAAGAGGGAGAAGTCCGCATTATTTCTCTGGAGCAGTGTCAGTCCTACTTTGACACGAAGACCATCACCACCCGGATGATCTGTGCCGGCTATGAGTCTGGCACAGTTGACTCGTGCATGGTAAGTTGCTTTCTGGTTACCAAGGAGATTCAGTTCAGCAGTAGGTTCAATGGGTCCATATAAGTCCATTAGTATTCATGTGGCCCTTTGGGAACATTTTTTGAAAATAATTTATTACCAAATGTTTAATTATTCACAGGGTGTTTTCCTTTATTCAGGACCCAGGCAATGCCCTGAGTAACCTCCATGCCCCCCACTCAGGTTGCCTTCTGCTTTCTCACCTCCTGCATGGGGTCAGCACCCTGGGCCAGCAACAGGAGGAGAAGCAGTTGTTCTGGTCCATCTCCTTGGACCATTTTAGTGGCCAGGACAAGCAAGTTTCTGAGAGCAGCTAGTGGTAACCAGAGCTCCAACCAGGTTGCCTCAGGAAGCAGGGGACAGACACCAAGGGCATATTCAACCATTGGGGTGATGGCACTGAAACACATACAACACCCCAATCTCCAGGGTGTGTGACAGACCCACCTCCGTCTCAGGAGTTGGTCACACTGGCATTGTCTGGAGCTGCACGTGATTGCCAGCATGTCTTCGAATATCACTGAACACGACCTTTAGACTCAGGATTTCTGGTCACAACAGTTCATAAGAGTATGCTGACTTAGCAATGCAGGGAAGCATTTCTTTTTGAATTTTATGTATTTTTTTATACAGCAGGTTCTTATTAGTCATCCATTTTATACACATCAGTGTTCATCCCACCACCACTCCTCCCCGCCCCCCACCCCCGCAGGGAAGCATTTTTACTTAATAAACACTCATTGCATATTATACTGGACTGGCTCCCAGGGGAGGATGAAAAAGGGAGAGCACTTAAAGAAGCTTGTAACAGAGTGGGGAAGGCAGTTATTGCACTACAGTGCTATGAAAGATCTTTGTTATTTCACTGCTTTGGAGTAGATCAAATTGCCCCCAAGTTTTAGAATTGAAGAATAGATGCAACAGTGCTATTGCCCCTGACCCAACATAATAAAGTGACATTTTTCATTGTCCATTTCAGAATAGAAATGGCCTGGTGGTGATTTAGACAGTTGTCATGGCAAAGAGGGAGGCAGGCTCCCTTGAAGATTCAGTGAGTCGCCTTCCCTTCTGTCCTCTGGCCCCAAGTCATCCAGCTGAGGTGGGCAGTGATAGAGGAACCCCTGCCTTCCATTCAAGAGGCCTAGGTTTGATAGACCAAAGCCAAAAAAAAAAAAAAAAAAGTGACTAGGAGGCAGCATGGTGTCAGGGCTAGGACACATGATTTGCAACCTGAAAGGTCTGGGTTGGCTCCCATCTCTGGCAGTGAGAACAATGTGACCTGAAGAACTTATTTAACCTCTCTAGAATATTTTCTCCCAAGTAAGATGGGGCTGATTCTGTCTGATTTGCAGCGTATCTTTAGGATTAACTGGGTTAATGTCCCAATATTTTAACATATCTGTATATGACGTCTGGCACATGCCCTCAATGAATATCAACAATGTGAATGTTAACATCTACCAGTTAGTGCTTACTGTGTTCCAGGATCTCTTCTAAATACTTTCTGATAACTCACTTAATTCTCACAGTCATCTCTTGTGGCAGTATCTGTGTTTTTCCTATTTTACAGATCAAGAAAACAAGGGACCAGAGTTAAGTAATTTACCCCATATCACCCAGCATTAAGGTGGTAGAATGAAGATATGAATGTAGGCAGCCTGGCTTCAGAATTCAAGTGCTTGGTCACTTCACTATCCTAGAAGCAATGATTAATGTGAATACATTTCTCCCTGTTGCCAACATGATCTGGACGTGTACCAAAAACTAGTTCCTCTTCATCTCTTGGTAACTGCTAAAGGGAGGGGATAGAAGGTGATTCTTTAAAAGAGAAATGAAGGTCCAACACAGCCACAGGCATAGGCATGTTCATATCGTAATGTCTAATAGGAAACAGGTCCTGCCAACTTCTTTAGTGGTGGGAATTCCGCACTGTGGATATCTTAAATGCATACCAGATGCTAACACAACCCCAGGTAGAAAACAAAACACAAAACAAACAAAAGCTACTTTTTACCAAGTCTGGAGCAAGATTATGCACCAGAACCTCTCATTACCTTCCTTAATTGCATCAACAGGTCACCTTGGAAGCCATGGGTCCTTTGTTAAGGTCTAGAAATCATGGAACTCAGTATTGAAACCAAACATAAACTTTGGCCTAAAGCCCAATATTATGAAGAAGAAAAGAGGACCAGAAACCAGACAAACTGTACCTTTAGCTGTGTCCCCCTTTTGTTTTGAATTGATGCTTCTTCACCTCTTGTTTTCCAACTAACAAATGTCCACCTGCCTCATTAAGCCTAGCTCAAAACCCACTCTTATGGGGACCCTATGTTCCCCTCCAGCTGGAAGTAATCACTTGTTCCTTTGAAGACTCCTTTATTTATAGCCCTTAGATTTTGCTTTCATGTAAAGTTTTTCTCATTACTCAAGTGGAGTTTTGGCCCCTTGGGGACAAAAGTAGCTCTTTACTTGTGTAGACTGTAGCACAGAATCTTGCAAAAATTAGATGCTAAATAATTATGTGGCTAAGTTTCTGATCTGCAAGTGCAGAGATGCTGACCTGTAAATATCCCATTTTAATCACTCTCTGGCATAATAAGTAGCTCAACCTAAATAAGTCAGTATCTTAGTATTTCTTTTATATAAGAGGAGATGAAAAAATTGTGGAATATGTCTAATAAAATTGTTTCCAGTAAATTTTGCTTAAAAATCAATTAGGCTTTCAGACAGAACAGCTTAGCCTCTTGCAAAATCTATGCTTATTAGTTAGGTTTACAGCATTGGTAAGTTATGAATGCAATGTTCACCACTTGTAGGAAGTGGCATGATATATTCAAGGTCCTGAAAGGGAAAAACCTTCAACCTAGGATACTCTACCCAGCAAGATTATCATTTAGAATAGAATGAGAGATAAAGAATTTCTCAGACAAGAAAAAACTAAAAGAATAGAGCAACACTAAACCTACCCTAAAAGAAATATTGAAGGGTCTTCTCTAAATATTGAAGAAGAGGGTCTTCTTCTTTCTCTAGAAAAGAAGCAAGAATCTATTGGAAATGAAAATCACAATAGGAGAAGCAAATACGTAAAAGGATTGAAGATCACTTAAATAGGCCAGTACATAGATTAAAAAGCAAAAAAAAAATTTTTTTTGTAAAAGCAGTTATAAGTACAATGAACAGCAAAAGAATAAGTATGAAGATGTAAAATAGAACATCAAAAATCACAAAATATGGGAGAGTGGAGTATAAAAATCTTTTAGAATGTGTTTGAATTTGTATGACTAGCAGTTTAAAGATATAATAATGGGTCAACATACTTGAAATCCATAGTAATCAGAAATCAAAACACACAATAGGTCCACAAAAACCAGAAAGAAAGGAACTCAAGCATACTACAAAAGAAAATAATCAAACCACAAAAGGAAAAACAAAAAGAAGAAATGAACAAGGAAGAACTATAAAAACAACTGGAAAACAAGGTTTAAAATGGCAATAAGTACATACCTATCAATAATTATTTAATTTTTATTTTATATTGGTGTATAGTTGATTTACCATGTTGTATTAGTTTCAGGTATACAGCAGTGGTTCAGTTATACATATTCATATATCCATTCTTTTTCAGATTATTTTCCCGTATAGGTTATTATAGAATATTGAGTCAAGTTCCCTGTGCTATACAGTAGGTAGGTCCTTGTTGATGATCTGTTTTATATATATACTAATGTATATGCTAATCCCAACTTCATAATTTATCTACTCCCCACCCCCCCGACCTTTCCTCTTTGGTAACCATAAGTTTGTTTTCTAAGTCTATGGGTCTATTTCTGTTTTGTAAATAAGTTCATTTGTATCATCTTTTTAGGTTCCAAATATAGGTGATATCATATGATATTTGTCTTTCTCTTACTTCAGTTAGTATGATAATCTCCTAGTCCATCCATGTTGCTGCAAATGACATTATTTCATTCTTTTTAATGGCTGAGTAATATTCCACTATATATATATGTAGCACATCTCCTTTATCCATTCCTCTGCTGATGGGCATTTAGGTTGCTTCCATGTCTTGGCTATTGTAAATAGTGCAGCAATGAACATTGGGGTGCATGTATCTTTTCAAATTATGGTTTTCTCTGGACATTTGCCCAGAAATGGGATTGCTGGATCATAGGGTAGCTCTATTTTCAGTTTTTCAAGGAACCTCCATACTGTTCTCCATAGTGGTTGTACCAATTTATCTTCCCACCAACAGTGTAAGAGGGTTCCCTTTCCTCCACACCCTCTCCAGCATTTATTGCTTACGGACTTTTTGATGATGGCCATTCTGGCCAGTGTGTAGTGATACCTCATTGTAGTTTTGATTGGCATTTCTCTAATAATTAGTAATAATGAGCATCTTTTCACCTGCTTTTTGGCCATCTCTATGTATTCTTTGGAGAAATGTCTATTTAGATCTTCTGCCCATTTTTTTGATTGGGGTGTTTGTTTTTCTGATATTGAGCCACATGAGCTGTTTGTATATTTTGGAGATTAATCCTTGTTGGTCGCATCATTTGCAAATATTTTTACCCATTCTGTAGGTTGTCTTTTTGTTTGGTTGATGGTTTCCTTTGCTGTGCAAAAGCTTTTAAGTTTAATTAGGTCTCATTTGTTTATTTTTGTTTTTATATTCATTACTCTAGGAGGTAGATCCAAAAACATATTGCTGTGATTTATGTCAGAGAGTATTCTGCCTATGTTTTCCTGTAAGAGTTTTATAGTATCTGGTCTTACATTTAGATCTTTAATCCATTTTGAGTTTTTGTGTGTGGTGTTAGAGAATATTCTAATTTCATTCTTTTACATGTAGCAGTCCAGTCTTCTCAGCACCACTTATTGAAGAGGCTGTCTTTTCTCCATTGTATACTCTTGCTTCCTTTGTCATATATTAATTGAGCATAGGTGTGTGGGTTTATTTCTGGGCTTTCTATACTGTTCCATTGATTTATAAGTCTTTCGTTGTGCCAGTACCATACTGTTTTAATTACTGTAGCTTTATAGTATATTCTAAAGTGAGGGAGCCTAATTCCTCCAGCTCTGTTTTTCTTTCTCAAGATTGCTTTGGCTATATGGGGCCTTTTATGTTTCCGTACAAATTTTAAGATTTTTTTGTTCTAATTCTGTGAAAAATGCCATTGGTAATTTGATAGGGATTGCACTGAATCTATAGATTGCCTTGGGTAGTCTAGTCATTTTGACAGCATTGATTCTTCCAAGCCAAGAACATGGTGTATCTTTCCATCTGTTTGTGTCATCTTCGATTTCTTTCATCATCGTCTTATAATTTTCTCAATAGAGGTCTTTGGTCTCCTTAGGTAAGTTTATTCTTTTTGATGCAATGGGAAATGGGATTTTTCCATAATTTCTCTTTTTGATCTTTTGTTGATAATGCATAGAAGTTCAACAGATTTCTGTGTATTAATTTTGTATCCTGAAACTTTACCAAATTCATTGATGAGCTCTAGTAGTTTTCTGGTAGCATCTTTAGAATTTTCTATGTATAGTTATTATGGCATCTGCAAACAGTGATGGTTTTACTTTTTCTTTTCCAATTTGGATTCCTTTTATTTCTTTTTCTTCTCTGATTGCCATTGCTAGGACTTCCAAAACTATGTTGAATAAACATGGCAAGAGTAGGTATCCTTGTCTTGTTCCTGATCTTAGAGGACATACTTTCAACATCTCACTGATGAGTACAATGTTAGCTGTGGGCTTGTCATATATGGCCTTTATTATGTTGAGTTATGGTCCCTCTCTGCCCACTTTCTGGAGAGCTTTTTTTTTTTTTTATCATAAATGGGTGTTGAATTTTGTCAAAAGATTTTTCTGCACATACTGAGATGATCATATGGTTTTTATTCTTCAATTTGTTATTGTGGTGTATCACACGGATTGATTTGTGGATATTGAGAAATCCTTGCATTCCTGGGATAATTCCCACTTGATCACAGTGTATGATCCTTTTAATGTATTGTTGGATTTGGTCTGCTGGTATTCTGGTTGAGTATTTTTGGGTCTATGTTCAGTGATATTGGCCTGTAATTTCCTTTTATTTATTTATTTTTTGTGGTATCTTTGTCTGGTTTTGGTGTCAGGGTGATGGTGGCCTCATAGAATGAATTTGGGAGTGTTCTTTCCTCTGCAGTTTTTTGGAATAGTTTCAGAAGTATAGGTGTTAACTCTTCTCTAAACGTTTGATAGAATTTGCCTGTGAAGCCATCTGGTCCTGGGCTTTTGTTTGTTGGGAGTTTTTTCATCACAGTTTCAATATCAGTACTTGTGATTGGTCTATTCATATTTTCTATTTCTTCCTGGTTCAGTCTTGGAGGATTGTACCTTTCTAAGAATTTTTCCATTTCTTCTAGGCTGTCCATTTTATTGACATATAGTTGCTTGTAGTAGTCTCTTAGGATGCTTTGTATTTCTGTGGTGTCTGTTGTAACTTCTTTTTCATTTCTAATTTTGATTTAAGCCCCTTACCTTTTTTTTCTTGATGAGTCTAGCTAAATATTTATCAATTTTATCTTTTCGAAGAACCAGCTTTTAGTTTCATTGATCTTTTCCGTTGTTTTCTTCATCTCTATTTCATTTATTTCTGGTCTAATGATTTCTTTCCTTTTACTAACTTTAGGTTGTGTTTGTTTTCTCTTTCTCTAGTTGCTTTAGGTGTAAGGTTAGGTTGCTTATTTGAAAATTTTCTTGTTTCCTGAGGTAAGATTGTATTGCTATAAACTTCCCTATTAGAACTGCTTTTGCTGCATCCCAAAGGTTTTGGATCATTGTGTTTTCATTTTCATTTGTCTCTAGGTATTTTTTGATTTCCTCTTTGATTCCTTCGGTGGTCCATTGGTTGTTTAGTAACATATTGTTTAGCCTCCACGTGTTTGTGTTTTTTACAGTTTTTTTTTCTTGTAGTTGATATCTAATCTCAGAGTGTTGTGGTAAAAAATGATGCTTGATATAATTTCAATTTTCTTAAATTTACCTAGGTTTGCTTTGTGGCCCAGCACGTGATCTATCCTGGAGAATGTTCCATGTGCACTTGAGAAGAAAGTGTATTCAGCTGCTTTCAGATGGAATGCTCTCTAAATATCAATTAAGTCCACCTGGTCTAATGTGTCATTTAAGGTCTGTGTTTCCTTATGGATTTTCTGTCTGGAGGATCTGTCCATTGATGTAAGTGGGGTGTTAAAGTTCCCACTATTATTGTGTACTGTTGATTTCTCCTTTTACAGCTGTTAGCAGTTGCCTTATGTATTGAGGTGCTCCTATGTTGGGTGCATATATAATTGTTATATCTTCTTCTTGGATTGATCCCTTGATCATTCTGTAGTGTCCTTTTCTGTCTCTTCTAACAGTCTTTAAATTTTATTTTGTCTGATATGAGACTATTGCTACTCCAGCTTTGACTTCCATTTGCATGGAATAGCTTTTTCCATCCCCTCACTTTCATTCTGTATCTATCCCTAGATCTGAAGTGGGTCTCTTGTCAACAGCATATATTCAGGTCTCATTTTTGTATACATTCAGCCAGTCTGTGTCTTTTGGTTGGAGCATTTAATCCATTTACATTTAAGGTAATTATCAATATATGTATTCTTACTGCCATTTTAATTGTTTATGATTTGTTTCTGTAGGTCTTTTTTTCCTTCCCTCCCTCTTTTGTTCTCTTGTGATTTGATGACTATCTTTAGAGTTGTATTTGGATTGCTTTTTCTTTTTTTGTGTGTGTATCTATTGTAGATTTTTGGTTTGTGGTTACCATGAGGTTTTTAAAAAAACTTTTAATTTTATATTGGAGTATAGTTGATTTACAATGTTAGTTTCAGGTGTAGGGCAAAGTGATTCAGTCATACATATATCTAATCTTTTTCAAATTATTTTCCCATTTAGGTCATTACAGAATATTGAGTAGAGTTCCTTGTGCTATACAGTAGGTTCTCATTAGTTATCTATTTTAAATATAGTAGTGTGTATGTCAATCCCAAACTTCCAATTTATCCCTCCCCCCCAACATTTCCCCTTTAGTAACCAAAAGTTTCTTTTCTTAGTTTGTGAGTCTATTTCTGTTTTGTAAATAAGTTCATTTGTATCATTTTTCTATGATTCCGCACATAAATGATGTCATATGATATTTGTCTTTCTCTGACTTCACTTAGTATGATAATCTCAGTGTCCATCCATGTTGCTGCCAATGGCATTATTTCATTCTTTTTAATGGCTGAGTAATATTCTATTGTATAGATATACCACATCTACTTTATGCATTCATCTGTTGATGGACATGTAGGTTGCTTCATGTCTTGACTATTGTAAACATTGCTGCAATGAACATTGTGCTGAATGTATCCTTTTGAATCAACCATGAGATTTTGATCTAGCAGTCTACATGTATAAAAGATTGATTTAAGTTGGTTTCTTAATTTCATATGCATTTCTAATATCCTACATTTGTATTCTCTTCTCATGATTACTGGTTTTGATATCATACCTGCAGGGAGATGATTTCCTACCTTTACTGTATGTTTGCCTTTCCTGGTGAGCTTTCCCATTCATAATTTTCTTGTTTCTAATTGTGGCCTTTTCTTTTCTGCCTAGAGAAGTTCCTTTAGCAGTTTGTTGGCATTTTGTTGTAAAGCTGGTTTGGTGGTGCTGAATTCTCTTAGCTGTTGCTTGTCTGTAAAGGTTTTGATTACTCCATCGAATCTGAACAAGAGCCTTCCTGGGTAGAGTATTCTTGGTTGTTGGTTTTTCCCTGTCATTACTTGAAATATATCATGCCAATCCCTTCTGGCCTGCAGTTTCTGCTGAAAAATCAGCTGATAACTATATGAAGATTTCCTTGTATGTTACTTGTTGCTTTTAATATTTTCTTTGTCTTTAGTTTTTGAAAATTTGATTGATTGATATGTGTCTTGGCATGTTCCTCCTTGGGTTTATCCTGTGTGGGCCTCTCTGTGCTTCCTGGACTTCAGTCCATGTTTCCGTTCCCATGTTAGGGAAGTTTTCGGCTATTATCTCTTCAAATATTTTCTCAGGCCCTTTCTCTCTCTCTTCTGGGACCCCTATGATGCAAAAGTTGGTGCATTTAATGTTGTCTCAGAGGTCTCTTAGACTGTCCTCATTTCATTTTTTTTTTTTCTTTATTCTGTTCTGGAGCAATGATTTCCACCAATCTGTCTTCCAGCTCATTTATTTGTTCTTCTGCTTCATTTATTCTATTGATTCCTTCTAGTGTATTTTTCATTTCAATTTTTGTGTTGTTCATCTGTTTGTTTGTTCTTTAAATCTCCGTTAATCATTTCTTGTATCTTCTCGGGCTGTGCCTCCATTATTTTTCCAAGATCTTGGATCACCTTTACTATCATTTCTCCGAATACTTTTTCAGGCAGATTGCCTATCTCCACTTCACTTACTTGTTCTTCTGGGGTTTTATTATCTTGTTCCTTGGTCTGGAACATATTTCTCTGCCATCTTGTCTAACTTTCTGTGTTTGTGGCCTTCATTTCTCAGGCTGCAGGTTTGTAGTTCCTCTTGCTTCTGGTGTCTGCCCCCTGGTGCGTGAGGTTGGTCCAGGGGCTTGTGCAGGCTTTCTGGTGGGAGGGCCTGGTGCCTGCACACTGGTGGATGGAGCTAGTTCTTGTCCCTCTGGTGGGCAGGGCTGTTTCAAGAGGTATGTTTAGAGGCAGCTGTGCATTCAGGATGACTTTAGGCAGCCTGTAAGTGGGGCTGTGTTGGTTGTTTGGCCTGAGGCATCCCAACACTGGACCTTGCAGGCTGTTGAGGGGGGCAGGTTTCAGTGCCAAAATGTTGACCTCCAGGAGAGCTCATGCCAATGAGTACTCCCTGGGGCCTCTGCCCCCAGTGAGCCACAGCTGACCCCCACTTCCCCAGGAGACCCTCCAAGATACACAGGTAGGTCTGGCCCAGGCTCTTATGGAGTCACTTCTTTGCCCTGGATCCCAGTGCACATGAAATCTTGTGTGTGCCCTCCAAGAGTGGAGTCTCTTTTTACCCCAGTCCTGTGGAGCTCCTGCACTTTGAAGGCCTTCTCATGCACTGCTGGCCTTCAAAGCCAAGTGCTCTGGGCTCTCCTCCTCCTGATGCCAGATCCCCAGGCTGGGGAGCCTGACGTGGGGCTCAGAACTCTCACTCCTGTGGGAGAACCTCTGTGATATAATTATTTTCCAGTTTTTGGGTCACCCACCCAGTGCGTATGGGATTTGATTTTATTGCAAATGTTCTCCTCCTACCATCTTGTTGTGGCTTCTTCTTTGGATGTAGAATATCTTCTTTGCTAGGTTCCAGTCTTTTCTGTCGATGGTTGTTCAGTGGTTGTGATTTTGGTGTTTTTGTGAGAGGAGGTGAGCTCAATTTCTTCTACTCCACCATCTTGTCTCCTCCCGTGTCAATTATTACCTTAAATGTCAATGGAGTAAATGATCCAATCAAAAGACAGAGTGAAAGATTGAATAAAAAACATGAACCTACAATATGCTGCCTAAAAATGTCTCACTTTAGGATGAAAGACAAACACAGACCGAAAGTGAGGGGATGGAAAAAATATTTCATGAAAATGGAAACAATAAGAAAGCCAGGGTAGAAATACTCATATCAGACAAAATAGACTTTAAAACAAAGGCCATAAAGAAAGACAAAGAAGTGTATCATATGATAAAGGGATCAATACTAAAAGAGGCTATTATACTGATTAACATATATGCACCCAATATAGGAGCACCTAAATATGTAAAAGAAATACTAATAGACATAAAGGGAGAAAGTGACTGGAATACAATAATAGTAGGAGATTTTAACACCCCAGTGACATCAATGGACAGATCATCCAGACAGAAAATCAGTAAGGCAACAGAGGTCCTAAATGACACAACAGACCAGTTGTACTTGTTTTCAAGCACACATGGAACATTCTCCAGGATAGACCACATACTAGGTCATGAAACAAGCCTCAACAAATTTAGAAATCATTTCAAGCATTTTTCCTGACCACAATGGTATGAAACTACCAGAGAAAGAAAAACAGGAAAAGAGTGAATACATGGAGACTAAACAACATGCCACTAAAAAAACCAATGGATCAATGATGAAATCAAATAAGCAATCGGAAAATGAGAACAAAACCTTACAAAATCTATGGGATGCAGCAAAAACAGTTCTAATAGGGAAGTTCATAGCAATAAGGCCTTCCTCAAGAGATAAGAAAAATCTCAAACAACCTAACCTACTAGCTAAATGAATTAGAAAAATAAGAACAAAAAAACCCTCACAGCAGAAGGAAGGAAATAATAAAGATTACAGAGGAAATAAATTAGAGATTAAGAAAACAATAGAAAAGATCAATAAAATCAAAACCAGGTTTTTTTAAAAGATAAAACTCAACAAACTTCTAGCCAGGCCCACCAAGAAGAAAACAGAGGATCCAAATAAACAAAATAAGAAATGAAAGAGGAGGAATAACAATTAATACCACAGAAATACAAAAAAAAAAATAAGACAATACTATGAAAAGTTATATGCCAACTAATTGCACAATCTAAAAGAAATGGACAAGTTTCTAGACACAGCCCACCAAAATGGAATCAAGAAGAAATAGATAATTTAAACAGATTGAGCACTGTAAGTGAAATAGAATCTGTAAAAGAAAACAAAACTCCCTGAAAACAAAAGTCCAGGACCTGATGGCTTCACTGGGGAATTCTACCAAACATACAAAGAAAAACTTATACCTATCCTTCTCAAACTCTATATAGAGAATCCTAAAGTCTCCACACAAAAATTATTAGAACTAATAAATGAATTCAGCAATGTAGCAGAATACAAGATTAATATACAGAAATCTGTTGCATTTCTTTACACTATGAAATATCAGAAAGAAAATTTAAAAATCCTTTTTAAAATCACATAAAAAATACCCAGGAATAAACTTAACTAATGAGGTAAAAGACCTTTATACTAAAAACTGTAAAACATTGTAAAGGCAACTGAAGGTGATTCAAGGAAATGGAAAGATATCCCATGCTCTTGGATTGGAAGAATTAGTATTATTAAACTGGCCATACTACCCAAAGCAATCTACAGATTTAATGCAATCCCTGTCAAAATACCATGACATTTTTTTCACATAACTAGAACAAGTAAACCTAAAATTTATGTGGAACCACAAAAGACCCAGAATTGCCAAAGCAGTCCTGAGGAAAAAGAAAAAAGCTTGGAGGCATAACCCTTCCAGACTTCAGACTATACTACAAAGTTACAGTAATCAAAATAGCTTGGTATTGGCACAAAGACAGACCTATGGATCAATGGAACAGGATAGAGAGGCCAGAAATAAACCCAAACACTTATGGTCAATTAATCTATGACAAAGGAGGCAAGAATACAATGCAGAAAAGACAATCTCTTCAAAAAGTGGTGTTGGGAAAGCTGGACAGCTACATGTAAATCATACCTTATAGAAAAATAAATTCAAAGTGGTTTAAAGGACTAAATGTTAAGACATACCATAAAACTCGTAGAAGATTACATAGACAAAACATTCTCTGCTATACATTGTAGCAAGATTTTCTTAGATCAGTCTCCCAAGGCAAAAGAAATAAAAGCAAAAATAAACAAATGGGAGCAAATCAAACTTAAAGCTTTTCCACCTCAAAGGAAACCATCAACAAAACAAAAAAACAACCTACAGAATGGGAGGAAATAATTGCAAATGATGTGACTGACAAGGGGTTAATATCCAAAATATACAAACAGCTCATACAATTCAATATTGAAAAAACAAACAACCCAGTGGGCAGAAAACCTAAATAGACATTTCTCCAAAAACGACATACAGATGGTCAACAGGCACATGAGAACGTGCTTAACACTGCTAATTATTAGGGAAATACAAATCAAAACCATAATGATGTATCACCTCACACTGGTCAGACTGGCTATCATCAAAAAGTCTGCAAATAATAAATGCTGGAGAGGGTGTGGAGAAAAGGGAACCCTTCTACACTGTTGGTGGGAATGTAAATTGGTGTAGCCAGTATAGAAAACAGTACAGAGGTTCCTTAAGAAACTAAAAATAGAGTTACCATATGATCCAGCAATCCCTCTCCTGGGCATATATCTGGAAAAGATGAAAACTCTAATTCGAAAAGATATATGCACCCCATTGTTCATAGCAGCACTATTTACAATAACTAAGACATGGAAACAACCCCAGTGCCCACCAACACCTGATTGGCTTAAGAAAATGTGGTACAATGGAATATTACTCAGCCAAAAAAAGAAATAATTCCATTTGCAGCAACATGGATGGACCTAGAGAATAGTATACTTAGTGAGGTCCAAGAAAAACAAATACTATATCACTTACATGTGAAATCTAAAAAATAATACAAATGGATCTACATATAAATAGAAACAGACTCACAGACATAGAAAACATACTTATAGTTAACAAAGGGGAAAGGGAGGGGGGAAAGGATAAATTAGGAGTATGGCACTAACAAACTACTATACATAAAGTAGATAAGCAACAAGGATTTACTGTATAGTGCAGGGAACTATATTCAATATCTTGTATTACCTATAATGGAAAATAACCTGAAGAAATATGTAACTGAATCACTTTGCTGTACACCTGAAACTAACATAATATTCTAAGTCAACTAAACGTCAGTTAAAAAAACAGATCACCACTTCTACAGAAGCATACAGCACAATCATAAAGTCAATTTTGTTTTAATAGCAGTTGTATTCAGTAGCATTTCTAAGAAACAAGATAACCTAGTAGTTATAAAGTTGGAGTCATGTGCCAGACTGCCTGGGTTTAACTCCTAGCTCTGCTAATGAACAAGTTATAAAACTGCTTCAGTTTTATCATCTCCAAAATAGATATAACAGTTATAATTATTATATATTTAAATAATTATATAAGTAATAACATGTAAATAATAATAATAATTATTATTAACCTGTAGGGATTTCATGAGGATTAAATGAACTAATACAGGGAAAATGTTTAGAAGAGCATCAATAAACATGATTTCTACTATTCCCTGACATTACAAAGTGGGAGGACCATAGATGTACTTCCAAGTGTGAAACTCTTGCAGGGCAACGAGTATTTGTAAATTTCTGCCATGAGTCCACATACTTACTTATTTTCTAGGGTATCAATCCTTCTCTTTTGAGGCCATGCAGGATACATCTCTCATTCTCATCTTTTCAGATATAGCAAACATTAGCATTTTTAAAGCCATAGCGTTTTTCTGTTAATTATATGTGGACAAAAAAACTGAGCAAAACTCGCCTGCAACACCTAAACTTAAATATCAAGAATGAAAACCACTACTATGCATGTGAAATAAAATGTAGGTTATAAATAAATAATGTTTTACTATAATTAATTCTTATGTGGTATTTTGTTTAAGCATGCTAATTTTTTTCTATTAAATACAGTAAATGGTCTTAGTGCATTCATTCACATAGCAAGAATCTTGAAAGTAATGAATTATTTTATTTTTCTAGCACTTTTTTTGTGGAAAAACTATCCTTGAGTGTTCCATTTTGGGTATATTCTACATTTATAAAATGGATCAAAATTAAAGAATGAAATCAATTATGAGACTCAGTTCTGATATGCTAAATTAAAAAAAAAGTTTGATATATTTTCATTAAGTGCAGGAAATGACAAAAAGTCCTCTGATTTCATGGAAAAAAAGAATATAGTCCTTTCCCAAGTCATTTCTATTCTTTTAAAGATCAAGATTTAAAATGTTCATTTGAAAGTTCTGTTTATGTAGTGGAAAGCTCTCAGGTTGACAATGAGAGCTTTGCTGAAATTTTTCAGGATATTGGTTAAACTGGGTTTGGCTTTATTTTACCCTCAGGATAGCATGGATGCCGTGAGGTCTCTGACATACCAGTGACTAACATCCACTGCTCTTCATTACAGGGTGACAGTGGTGGGCCTCTGGTTTGTGAGCGGCCTGGAGGACAGTGGACATTATTTGGCTTAACTTCATGGGGCTCTGTCTGCTTTTCCAAAGTCCTGGGACCTGGAGTTTATAGCAACGTGACATACTTTGTCAAATGGATTGAAAGACAAATATACATCCACAACTTTTTCCTAAACTAATTCCAAAGATGATCAGAGACTTTTACCAGCGACACTCAGAGCAAATAGCCTTCTTGATAGTGGAGGACTTCCTGCAGAGAGCTGTGTGGAAGCACTTTCATGGACAGTAATGCTCCGCAGTGCACTGCAAATGTTCATGTTTGTCTTGGTCTAATTTTATGCAGCTTTTTTTTTTTTAATTCTATTTTTCTCTTACATCAAGTTGAATGAAAATCTTTTAAAAACCAAAGCAAAACAGAGTTTGTTCTTTTGCCAGGCAGGCCTAACCTTAACTGTAACATGAAATGATCAACTCTGGAAAGAGAAGAGTGAGGGGACTAGGGTAACAGGTTAGAGAAAGTTCCCTTTTGTCCAGTCACAAAAAGGACATTGAGATCCAGGCTGACTAATCTTTGCCAGCTTTTGTTTCTCAAGCACAAGAGCATAATGGCAAATTACAATATTAACATTAGAGACTTGCTTTTGATTTATTAGAAGCCAAGATAATTTACATGCTTAAGTTATTTACTATTATTCTTCTAAAGTTTGCATAATTCTGAGAACTTATGAAAGAGCATCCATTTAGGTAGCTGAAATAGCAAATCACATTGAGCACAAAGCTCTTTTGACATCAATATTAGCACCTGACATGCTTGGACTGCCCATTCTGAATTTAAATCAAGATTGTGATTTTATAGAAGAGTCTCCAAAGAACCTTCCTACAGCTGGGGTTTGTTCACTGTGTATCACTTAGCCAATTGAGATTTCAACAACTAGGAAAATACGTGTGGGAAATATTTCATTCTGCCTATGTGACAATGAAGTTGAGATTAAACTTTGCTATAGAAGGATTTGCTTTAGAGTAGAGAGATGCAATCTTTTTAAAAGAAAATTGCACCCCATCCCTAATTAAGTATTTTCCAGTTTTCTTGTGTTTGTCCATACCAATAAAGTCACAGAAATGTATCTGAAAGCACAGTAAAAACTTTGCACGGAGAAAAACATTTTGTAATTGTCCTTGAACGATGTTTAATATCTGGTGTTGCCATTTCTTCCTATTGATAATTAAAACAAAAATTGAAAGATGCTTTTAAGCACTAGGCCACTTTACACACATCAATTTTGAAACAATTAGTGGTTACAGTATTTTTTCCCTGCAAAAAAAGCTTCAAAACAAACCTTCACAGGCACCTACTTACATTAGTCAGGCATCCATTTTGCAACATCCAAATGCTTTTGAACAAGTAGGATTCCCTCCACCAGCAACCTGGGCTGCCTCAGCATTCCCCAGAGACTACCTGCAATTTTATACGTGTCTTTTTTTTGTACTCTTTTCTATATGTGTGGGTAGGTGACATTCAAAAAGTTGTCTTGACACTTTCCACATTATTCATCTCTTGTTCTGTAGTTTATATAAACCTATTGAGAATGTAAAATCCGGCAGCCGAATTGTGGTCACAACTGTATGAAAGTTTAAGAACATATGTCAGTTTTGTTATACTTATAGGGACATAATGTAACAACATATGCTCAACTTGTGTTCAGTGAAATATACATATTGTACTTACTTTAAGTAACCCTTAATACAAATAAAATGGTATAATCTTTTCTTTTTATGGATATAAAACATGGAGCAAGCCCCAGAAAACGGTGCCTCCCACTATTATAGTTGGCACCCAGTTTCCCACCAATCAAAATTTTCTTGTCTTATATCTCACTCCCCCAGGAACATGCTCTTTTATTTTAGATGGAAGATGGCTCTTTGATTAGTCTGAAATGAGAGGCTGCTAGCAGTCTCCAATAACCCGTTGAGGGTCTAAGGAAAACTTCAGCCCTGATAAGAAGGCAAGGATCTTTCATGTCTAGAGCACATTTTGGGAATCTGATCCAATTCTTTTATAAATCTTTTTGGGTAAAATTGTATCACACATGTATACTGTTAATTTTTTTTTTTTTTTTTTGGCTACTAGGAGCAGATTTGGGCTCCCCCAAATTTGGTGAAATACACTGAATACCAAAATGCAACAGACCACATCAGCTTGGGTAACTTTGTGTAAAAGAGTTATTGTAGATAAGACCCTTTAAAGACTTCATACAGATCCCAAATCTCTTTTGCCTGAGGGCCAGAAGTGTTTCAGAATCCAGAATTTTAAAAAATTTAAAAAGCATAATATTACAACGTTTAGCACCCAGTATAAAATCTAATATTTTCGTAGCAAAATATATGAATAATTACGTTAAATAAATAAATAGCCTTACATCTGTTTAAGACATTGAATTTGTGCCTAATTTATGAAAACTTTTTCAGTTTTCAGAGTTCTTGAGATTGTGGATAAGAGATTGTAGACCCATAACATGAAGACTCAAGACTTTCCTCTACTCATGTGTACAGATACTTTACATCCTGGAGATTGACCTTTTCTCTTAGTCTTTTGGACTCAGTCTTTTTATCCTTAGATTCTAATCTTTTATTTGAAAGTGAATATATCTCTAAATTTTTATTTATTGGAAGATGATGATCTCAAGGAATGAATGCCAGCTGCTATGAGGATCACTTACTTTTCCATGTAAGAAAAGGTCAAAACAATATTCTGGTAAAAGGTGTGCTTTGGGATTTTCCTTCTAAGCTCTGGTACCAATTACTGTTGGATTTGGTGAGTATCTATAGGAGCAATGACAGCTTTTTGTATATGTTATTTATTAAACAGTTTATTTAAAAAAAATCATAAGAAAGAAGAAAGCTACCTCCATTAGCCATATGGGATTTTGAATATTCTAGAAATCAGTCTGTATAAAAGACCACTTGCAATAACATCAGAAGGCTACAAAAAATGTCAGACCAGGACAGTACATAGCAGGTAGAAGATTAAGTCCTGAGCATAATACTTGAATAGTCATTAAGAAGAGCTTCATATAGACATGGAACATTAGCATGGAAATTTCATGAAGGAAATTCTGGGTGGCTGACAATTTTCAGATGGACAGATACAGACTTTTAAAAGAACTCAACAAGAATATACAATCTTAAAATAATACCTGGCAGTTTTGGTAGAAACTAGTTTCTTTGTTCCAACTAAAACCAGCATACATGATTTGCAACAGCAATTAACTTTATATAGACATTCTTGTCCTAAAATGTATTAAAAAACAAATCTAAGAACCTCATGGAATCCTCCTGAGAACCACCTGTATTAGTGTCAGTTCCATAATATCTCATTTTTAGAGGTTGCAACAGCAGAAAAGTTGTAGGGTATTGTAAAGACTATAAACCCTCAAATGATCTCCCTAAGACTGTTCTGAAATTGATTGTCTCATTTTGATTAGGCTATTGTCAGTTTTAGAATATGGGAAATTGACAAAGGGCCCCTAGACTCAGCTGATTTTGTATTCCTTACCTATGCCTCTGTTTCCCAATTGAAAACATCTGCACAGAGGTATACCTCATAAAAAGTCTTCTGTTGACAGGAAGCAGAGAGAAGAACACATCTTCATGGAACCCTGGCATCCCTGCTGCCCCTCACCAGTGAAGCATTCCACCTCAGGAGAACACTGAAATGAGCAGACAGTAAAATAAATATATGTCTCAAATGAATTCCCTTGAAAATATTTGCATTTCTAGAACAATTAAAATGCTTTTACAAAATCCAAAAAGTTTCCTAAAAGCATTTGATTCTGAATTAAATATTTCACTTCTCTAAACTCTGTTCAGGTCAAACTCTAACCTCCTTTACAAATGTCTACAAACATATAGTAAAGGTCATCACATTGGCTTTTCCAAGCCCAGTAAAATGTTCTGGTCCCTTAAGGAAAAATCCAAGTCATGCTGGTTTGGTAGAGGAACCTCTTCAAAGGCCCTCTTCCAAACTTGAAGGACTACTTGCAACTCCAAGGAGGGTATTCTGCTCTTTTAATCCTTTGAGGGTCCAGCCATCCCTGAGGCCTTATTTTCAGAGTAGTCTGAGTCTAAAGCAGTTTCACATACAGATAAATTTTCTTGCTCAGCAGCACAAGAAGTTGCCGACATCACTGCAAAGACAGCAGAAGGGTCAGAAATGGGTACTCTCTCTGACTTAACAGCTGAGTGGTCAGAATACTTAGATGTCAACTGATCCATCTTTCCAGCCCCTTTCCACTTCTTGAGAGCTTCAGTCCTCTCCTCTGCAGGCAGTCTGTCAAAGTGTTTTGCCCTCAGAATTGGAGATGGAAACAGGGATCCCTGAAGAACTCTGTATATAAACCTAGGTTACAAAAAGCATCACAGAATTACATTCACCTCAAATGCATTATGGGACACCAAAAATACCAATTAGAAAAAGTAGAAGGGTCTGATGACCCTTCTTGAGGTAAAGGGGGAGAATCAGTGAATTATAAAATGGAAATAATAACTATTAAATTAATATTTGTAAAGCACTGAGAAAATAGTGAGTTCCTGATTGTCAAATAAATAAAAAATAAAACCTGTAAAAGTAGAGATACCAATAGTGCTACAGCCTTAATGTTAAGTTAAATGAGATAATACATATAAAGCAGGCCAAGCATTGGCACAGAGTAAGTGAGTATTTTTTTAAATGCTAGCTATTAGTTTCCTATGGCTATTGCAGCAAATTACCACAAACTTGTCCCTTTCAGTCCAAGCTGATAGTATTTATGCTGCTATAGCATTCACAAAAACCTTGTGAGTCTCCAATGTATGTCATGGGTATTTACACCATTAGATAAGAGGGTCCTCCACAGAGCTTTCCTGTATATCCCATCTCCTTCCTTGGTGACTGCTGAGATGGCTGAGAGGATCCATGAGTCACACACCTAATCTCTTCAGCACTAGCAAAGGCTGTCCAGCCACACTCTGGGCCTTCTCTCCAGAGCATACTCCCAACAGCCAATCTCCTAATTTCAGCAAATTTGAAAACCGGATAGGCTGATAATTTTCTAAACCTAGTTGCTTTGGGCTTAATAGTACTTCCCTCAGTCTCTTTTCTCTCACATTTTTCTATAAGCAGCAAGAAGAAACCAGACCAAACCTTCAAAAAGTTGCTTAGAAAACTCCTCAGCTAAACATCCAAGTTCATCACTTACAAATTCTGCTTTCCACATAACAGTAGAACACAATTCAGCTAAGTTTTTTGCCACTATATTGCAAAGATCCCCTTTCCTCCAATTTCCAATAACACGTTTCTCCTTTCCTTCTGAGACCTCACCAGCAGTGCCTTTAATGTTCATATTTCTAGCAACATTCTATTTATGACCATTTACGTGTTTTCCAAGATGATATGGTCCTCTCTGCCCATGCTTCCTCCTTGCTTCTGAATTTTCACCAGCAGACACTGTAATGTCCATACTTCTATTGACAGTCTGTTTAAGGGAGTCTAGCATGTTTCTATTATGTGCCTCAAAATTCTTCCAGGATCTGCCCATTATCTAATTTCAAAGTCTATTTCACATTTTTAGGTATTTGTTACAGCAGCACCCACCTTTCTGATACCAAAGTCTGTATTAGTTTCCTATAGCTGCTGTAACAAATTACCATAAATGTGCTGGCTTAGAATAACAAAACCTTATTCTCTCACAGTTCTGAAGGCCAAGAATTCTGAAATCAGTTTCACTGAAACAAAATCAAGGTGTTGGAAAGGCCATGCTCCCTCTGGAGGCTCTAGAGGAGAACTCATTCCTTGCTCCTTCTGGCTTCTGGTGGCTGCAGGCATTCCTTGGCTTGTGACCAAGAGATCTCTGCTACCATGGTCAAAGTGCTTTCTCCTTTTCTGTCAGTGTCAAATCTCGCCCTGCCTCTCTCTGATAAAGACACCTGTGAGGGCATTTAGGGCCCAGCCAGATAATCTCCCCATCTCAAGATCCTTAATCACATCTGCAAATTCCTTTTTTCGCTAAATAAATAAAACATTCACCAGGTTCCAGGGATTAGGATACAGATGTATTTTAGGGGGTCAGTTTTTTCAGCTCACCACGACAGTATTAGATAAAATTGTACCATGAATGCTCTTGAAGAAAAATTTCAGGCTATAACTTAAAAGTAATTGTTTCTTCATAAATTCTAAAAGTTCATCTTGTCAGTTTTTAATCTGAAAGCTGGTAATAACAGTGAACACTACAGAACCATCTCAGTTTACCAGTGATATTAAGTATACAATAACCACCACAGAATGACTCAGGTGAGTTTTTCTTATGCATTTCTAGAACGGATGTCTTTCAGCAACAAAGGGTTTGTGCCCATTGTGCCTTATGATTGTGTTACAGACTGGGGTTGGCAAACTTTTGTTCAATGGACCAGACAGTAATATCTCAGGCTTTGTGAGCCAAATAGTCTCTGTTGGAACTGTTCAACTCTGCTGTTGTAGTGCAAAAGCAGCCATAGACAATATTTAAATTAATGAGTACGTCTGTGTTCCAATAAAACCTTACAAAAACAGGCAGTGGGTCAGATTTGGCCTGTGAGCCAATTTGTCAACCCTGTTAGAGAATAATATTGAATCACCATTTGACGTTCATATCATGTTTAAAAAGGTAGAACAGCTATTTGCTATAGTGTTTTCAGCTAAACAGATAGATTTTATAAAACTATAAAGGGGAAGAGCTCTAAAGAGTTCAAGATTTCTATAGATTAGAAACCCACGCATACTTCTTAGCCATTTCCATCCCATACGATATAAGAAATCAAGTTAAACTAAAATGGGAAAGTAACTGAAGTCAGAGAAGGGAGGTAAGTTTTCAGTGTTTATAGATCGTAGCAGAGATACGTGTCCCTCAGTACCCATTCGTTTTAGAAGCCCCCAGATTTTAGCCACTCAGAGTCTACATACCCAGGTTCTAGTTAACGGGATATAAGCAATGATGTGTACCACATCTGGGTCATGACAATACAAAAAAGAATAAAAAAGAAGAAAGATGGAAAGCTGCATGCCTTCCATCTTCTCTTTCTTCCTCCTGCAGGCAGAGATGCAGGGATGCAGGGACCCAGAACCTGGATGTGCTGGTGGTGAGTCATCTTTAGTCACGCAGATGAGGGCAATGCCCTTGGGAGACGACAGAAGAAATAGAGGAAAGGAAAGGATCTAGGTCCTCGAATACCTTTGTGAAGCAAAGCTGCCCTATCCCTGTGGACTATCAACCAGACTAGAATTTTCCTTGAGAGAGAAATAAATTTTTTCATTTGCTTAAGCCACTTCTGTTCCCTGGCAAAAGAGTTAAAACCAATATTTTAACTAGTACACAGACTGACTTTTCCACTACTAAACAGGATGGTCTACTATCTATTCTTAGCAGTCGCTTGACGAATTCTAAGCCTATGACTTCACTTACTCTCTTGATGATAAAATAAACACCATACCTGGGCAGAAGAGCAACACAGGTTGTGAGAACACAAACTAAGTAGAACACTGGATCCAGCATGTGCTCCTGCATAATCCAATAGGGGTTGGATGGTGGGTTGCAAGTTACACACATGGCTCCAAAAACCAAGGCAAAGAAAAAATAAGACAAGATGCTCCCAACGATGACCAGCATGTGGATCCAAGTCTGCAAGATAAGAAAAGCAGAGGAGATGAACACGCTCTGATAATTTTGCAGCCTGGCAAAATCTGCTCTGTTGAAGAGACATCACATTCCAAGCAGCGGGTGAATGGTGTAACAAACCTTAGTGAACAAAACACAAAATATTGAAGCGAGAAGCAAGAGCACCTTTTGTGAATAGCTCATATCAGTGTTTAAGTTCTATAAAACTATGTCAAATACCAAAAAGTAACTCTGGTGCCTAGTTTACTTTGTATTATCCATGCACCATGAGGTGTTAGGATTTTCTCCTTATTTTTCCATATAGTCACTTACTGATCTATTTCTTCTTTAAGATAATAGCTTAATCCAGTGAACCTCAAACTTTATCCATTTAAGTAGATGGTAGACATTACTGTTGCTCACCAATATTCCCATTCTCTTCCTCTAATAAGCATTTGGGAGGATTGCATTTCCCCACCCCCTTGAAATTAAGCATGGCCACACGTCTTGCTTTGACTGATGAAACGTGAATGGAAGGGATGTGCAAAACTTTCTGGTTAGAAGCATGGAAGACCTGGTGTGCAATTTTCCATACTGTCTCCTTTCCTTCCATGTTTGACCAAGAAGTTCTTCTTGGGGATAATTCCAGGTGGTACAGCTACGTGACACAGCTTGGATCACTGAGCCACCCCTCAGAGGATAATTTCTCTAGAGCTGTCTGGAACCTTAGTAACTTTACATGAGCAAGAAATAAATCTCTGTCTATAACCTATCCACCTTCATATCTACATAGAGCTTGCATTATTTTTTAAAAAATATTTTTCTGTAAACTGGCTCACTATCTAATTAAGTAAATTTATTTAGAAAGAAAAGCAGATCACTACCTTAAATGTAATATCAGCATTACCTCTCATAACATTGATGAGTCTGGGGTCTGATCTGTCTTTGTTACAAAGGGAAATTAGCAAGAGTTATTGCGAGAAAAAGTAACAGCCCCAAACAGAATTCTTCTCTGACATAATCTGAAGTATTGGAGAATCACCTTCATGTTATGCAGTAGTCAGTGTTATTTAGTGCAGTGTACAGTCCCACCTAAAACCACTGTGTATACCATGGTGGTATATATTACTCTTTTGGGGGAAGACTGCTTTTATTAATCATTTTCACTTTCTAGGGCTATAATTCTCAAAGAAGACCCAATATTCTCCATTTTCCTCTTAACCTTGCAAAGTATTTCTCCAGGGTAGATAGCTTCACAAGAGTCACAAAGACTGCTCATATTTTATAAAGATAAACAAAATGCTCAGAAAATGTTGGCCCAATTTTTTTTTTCTCAAATGTTGTTTCCCACTGAGCCCTGAATTTTTTTTCCTTTAAGAAGTGCTTTTGGCAAGTGAGATGTGACTTGATGGAGTTGACCCGTTTAAATAAATGGATGCAGTGAAAGTCAAGGGACACATTCTCAGAATGACTGACTCTTACTGACAACAGACCTTCAGAGGCCATGAGCTTTAGCCTTCCCTGGTGTGAGAAACAATTCTCTCTCTCTTTTTTTTTTTTGTGGTACGCGGGCCTCTCACTGTTGTGGCCTCTCCCGTTGCGGAGCACAGGCTCCGGATGTGCAGGCTCAGCGGCCATGGCTCACGGGCCCAGCCGCTCTGTGGCACGTGGGATCTTCCCAGACCAGGGCACGAACCCATGTCCCCTGCATCGGCAGGTGGACTCTCAACCACTGCGCCACCAGGGAAGCCTGAGAAACAATTCTTTAATGATGCATCCTTTATAGAGTAGTCACTGTTCTCGGCACCTAGCTTTCACTCCCCTTCTCTTAGTGAAGACACCCAGCACTATGCACAGTCTTGGTAAAATATTCCTCCTCTCGCCAAAGCCTATGGCTGGAGCTAAGGAAACAGAATTCTATCACCAGGGACTGAACCTGGAGCACAATGAATGAGGCAAGAGCAGAGAGAAAATGACTGGGGCCAATTCAGACCAGAGTACCAGCCTGGTAAGCCTGTCCATTAGTTTCTGTTCCCTGGATCTCTGGAGCCACTCTGGATCCTCAGGATGTTTATTTGTTTGTTTTACCATGATTTTCAATATATTTTGAATAACTTTTCCATTTGCTCAGGTTAGTCAAAATAGATTGCTGCTGCTCATAACCACTGAACCCAAACTGCTGCTTGACATGTTAGAGCCTTTGGAACACTAATCAATGTCAGAACTTAAGACACTTCCTTAGGCAGGAGCAAAAGTACCTACATAATTGCTTAAAAATGAAATTCGATATTCAAACAATCCCAAATATTTTAGTTCTAGAAATCTCTTTACTCTTCCCATCTAGTATTTGCAGATATTAACCTTTTACAACACTTTAGGCTTGTAAGGTTTGGTTATAGGAGGTTATAAGCAAAGCTGGTGATGTCAAAAATATTCAGCCCTGGGCTTCCCTGGTGGCGCAGTGGTTGAGAGTCCGCCTGCTGATGCAGGGGACCTGGGTTTGTGCCCCGGTCCGGGAAGATCCCACGTGCCGCGGAGCGGCTGGGCCTGTGAGCCATGGCCACTGAGCCTGCGCATCCGGAGCCTGTGCTCCGCAACGGGAGAGGCCACAACAGTGAGAGGCCCATGTACCACAAAAAAAAAGAAAAAAAAAATTCAGCCCTACTTAAGATATTATAAATAATCTCAATATATAACTTTGTATAACATTTAAAACTATAACCTCATTCAGCTATTTCCTGTTTGAAATGCATCACCAACATGTTACATATACCCCAAACACTGGTTAGTCATTTAATCACTCATTTATTCATTCAAATATTTTTTGAGCACAAACTGTGTGCCAGTCTTGTCCTAGATACTGGTATACAGTGGTGAACAAAATAAACATGAACCCTGTCCTCAAAGAGATTACAGTCTAATGTAGAAGAGAAACACGAATAGTATGATCACATAATTAAATGAAGAATTATAAGTCATTATTAGGACTATGAATAAAAACAAGAGGATGGTGTGAAAAAATGGATGGTTAGGGAAGGGCTCTTGGGAGAAGCAGCACTTTTCCTGAAACCTAAAATAACATTTGAATTGGGTAAAGTACAGGGATCCGAAAGTGGACTAGGAATGCTCCCATCAGAAGATATGGTCTATGCTAAGGCATTTTACTTGCCAGACATGGGTGGGATATTCTTCACTTGCAGAAAAAGGTTTAAAGTAAAGCTCTCTTTATCTGAATCCTTCATATTAGCTTTGCTATAGAGATACCCTGCAATCATTTTGATGAAAAGACTTAACTTTATCATTAAGCTGGCAACTAAGTTCAAAAAGACCTAGTTGTAAATGAAATGAATGGTAAAAATTCTGGAGGGAGGAAAAATTTTTTTTTTGTATTATGAGAAAAGCATCAAGTCATCACTTACAAAAGTCAGTATTACCAGGATTATGGCATTACACCTGTTTTCCTTTTAGTTGAAAGGCAATAGCTTGGTCTTGAAGGATGCTGTCCATAGAAGTATAATTGTTTCTCCAGCCTGACTCACCTCCACTAACCATCCACACCGTGGATTCCACCAAGGGGACCAGGCAGGTGTTCTCCACTCTCCCTGGCTGCACATCAACCTCAGCATAACGGCACTCAATGATCCACAAGAGTGGTCGTGGATCACCCTTCTTCCTTGGAGTCATTACTCTTCTTATGACCACTTGGTCTTGTAGGCATGAAGACAATTCCCCCAGTGAATTTCAGGCTACTTCAGAAGCAGGAAAACTACTCACCAAACTCTTGCTTTCAATTACCAGATGGAGCAGAATGATGAACAGAGCAGCTGTGTTCAGGGGGTTTCCAAATGTAAAGATGTCAATGTCTGAGCCCTGGTAGGTCTACAAAGAGAGAACAAAAGTTGGTGATCTTGGAGAGTTGTGTACCCTCAGTGGCACAGTATCATCAGTTTCATCACTCTATTCCACGACCCAAGGAGGACTGAGTCCCTTTCTTCAGTGTTCCTGATAACTGATCATTTAGGATAAACTTGAACATTTTTAGAAAAAGAGACTGACTCTCCCAGACAGGCCATATAAATTTTGAACTTTCTGGTTGGAATTCCTCTTTATTCTGAATCATAATTCATTTTCCTTGATCCTTTTACTTATACTTCCAACTCTTTGAGGTATAGAGAAAGATCAAATATGTTCCACTTAACAGAGCTGAAAATCTTTGAAGCAGGTACTATGGCTAACCTGAGTTTATACCTCGGTTAAGTAAATATCCACCCCACTCATAGGCATATGTCTTCAAAGTCCTTAAAGGATTCCACAAATGACACAATTTTCTGATCTTTTACAATTCTAGTCATTCTCTTCTAAATACACTTCAGATTGCCTTATCTATATACCTCTTGAAATGCAGTATACCTAGAATATTCTAGCTGGGTAAATTCAAGTAATTTTATTTGAATAAAGAATGAAAATTTTTAACTTAGAGACTATTACCTTTTCCCTTTTTATTACTGAACTTTTGTTAACCATCCATGATCATATTAGTGTTTTCTTCCAGGGAGGTGGGTGTGTGAATGGGCAACTATATCATGCTGCTTTGTGCTTGGTGTTGGCCTAAATTTTTAAATTCATTTACACATTCTCTGCTTAGTCACATTTCTTCCATTCTTTACCTGTATAACAATTTTTTTTCTTTTAGTTTTGGGGAGCCTACTTAAATTTAATACTCTGAATGTCATCCTGGTAGAATTAGCCCAGCACTCACTAATAACAGCTTTCATATTCTGACTTTGCCTCTCTGATTCTGACTCATTTAATTATAAGCCAGGCTTTCAACTTTAAAGTCATTGATGAAAACTATCAAGCAGTACAGGGCTAAAAAAGAGACCCAAGAGGACTCAGCTAAGCACTTCTCTCCAAATTTAACCCATTACCTAACATATTTGGGAGGAGTGTTATAATTTAGTCAGTAAATAATCAACTTGATTATATGAGCAAACTACCCTAATATATCCATTCTATATGCTGATACTGGTGACAGAGTACAAAGAAGTACCATTGATTAACAACAAACCCTTTGAGTGAACAAGGACTTACATAGTAAGGCACAAAGAAGCAGACCAGGCTTTGATAAAAGGCATCCAACAAGGTGATCCAGAAGTTGAGTGGTAAGTATGCCTGAAAATGAAACAGATATTGGGGAGGGAGGAAGATTAGTAACAGTCAAGCAAGATCAAGGGACAACACAAGCCAGTACTTGTTTTTGCTTCTCTGAGAGAAAACTCTATTCCTTCATTCTCTCATTCACAAAACAGGTGGAATTTGTAAGTAGTAGTGGAAGAATGAGGGATGATAATTGAATGAGATGAGTTCACGGGGGGGAAAAAAGAGCCCTGAAGGAACTCTTCTTCAACTCGTATTACTTTTATCATTGGATCAATCTTAAATCTACCTCAAATAAGGATAGTAGTACTAATTTTCCATTTCCCATTGATCAGAAAACACTGTTTCAAAAACTTCTCCAATCCATCCACCTTTATTTCCATTACTCCCTTCATTCCAATTCACCATCAACTCTCTATGAATAATGGGAGAGCCATCTAACTGGCCTCTTTGCTTCCTCTCTTAGCCCTAATCCAATCTTCCCACAGCAGCCAGATGGTTTTAAAAAATGTAAATCAGGTCATGCCATCTCCCTAATTAATCAAACTGACCCCCCTCCTACTCCTCCAATGACTTCCACTGCATTTCCCATACAATCTAAGTTCCTTCCCACGGTCTAGGAGGTCCTGCATGGTCTGCCCATGGAAGCCCCTGCTCTCCAGGGCCACCCACCTGTTCTTACTGTCATTCACCATCCTCCCAACACACAGACTTCACCCTATTTCTCAAATATGCCAATCCCTTCTTTCCTCAGGGCTTCACCTGAGCTGTCATCTCTGCCAGAAATTCTTCCTGGACCTCCCACACAACCAGTTCCTCACTATTCATATCCCAGCTCAAATATCACTTCCTCATAGAGGCACAGACCCCAGACCAGTCTAAAAGTCATGCCCACGGAATCATTTACTACCATGGCATCCTTAGAAGTCTCTCATCACCATCGGAAATAATCTTATTTGTTTACCTAATGATTTTATGTTTCTCTCATCAGAATGCAAGCTTCATAAAGTGGGACCTGGGCTCTCTTATTCAAGTGATTAAAACAGTGCCTGGTACACAGCAGGTACTCAAATATTTGTTGGATTAATAAACTATTCTTATATAACTTTTCATGTGCTAAACTGCTTCCTACCGAAAGCTTGTAGAAACAGAGAAAGATCAAGTAGAGATACCAGTCAAGTGACTGAAAACAGGTTTTCAAACAAAAGATAATTCTGATCAAATAGTAATGTGTGTGCAAAAGGATTCTGAGGCTCCATTCAGACCCAGCAGGAAGGATGGAGTGCTACAGTGTATTAGTGATGTCTGCCATGAACAAAAATGACAACACATGTATCATATCCCTGAGCTAGTCTTCCCTTTTCTTAACATGTTTATAGTCTTATTTCCTTTCAAATGCAAAAAGAAACTGAAATTTTCTTGAAAATGTGTAATTGTCTCCTAAAGCTTTATAAATATACAACATCTCCATATAAATTCTTCTGTCCTTCAAGAGATTACACTTAGAAGTTCTACATCTTTTTTTTTCTTTTTTATCTCTTTGTCCTCTGTAAAATCAAAGCAATGAAGATTCATCTTTTCCAGTCTACTTTTCCCTGTAGCTGCTTTTACAATTTTGTCATGGGAAATGATGGAATCTTCTACCTGCCTTTCTTCATCCAAGTGTCCATAAACTCTAAGCAGAAGCACAAATGGTGGAAGAAAATGTGGCAGAGTCAAAGGGGCAACCAAAATGTCACTGGACAAGAGAGAACAATTTCAGGATAAGTTAAAATATAGCTTCATGCTTCTGGGGGAACAGAGGTTGCTCAAAAAACCTAGAGCCAAAAGGTTAACAAGCACACTTTCTCCACAGTAATGTGAGCAAGGGGAATTAGGGGTAGAGAAGGGTCATGGATAAATGAAGGGCTGAAGGGAGTAACTCATGGGATCTCCTGGAAATTGAGAGGGAAAAATCTGGACATGAAGTCAAAGCCAGGAAAGAAGGCTGTGTGGGTGATGAGAGATGGGTAATAGACGATTGCTTCTTGGAAGGGATGCTTCTGGCTGCAGCCTTCCAGACTCATCTCCTTTCAAGGAGAGAGATGCTATAACCCTGGAAAGTATATTTCATGACACCAAAGACAGGAAATGGCCCAAGCATAAAATAGAATTTGTTTGGAGGCCAAGTTCAAAGGAAGGACAACTCTTCCGGAAGGTAAAGTCAATGAAATTAATTACCTTTTATCAATAGCCACATGCTGGGACTCTGCCTGCTTTACCATGTACTATAAAACTGGCCAGCTCAATAGAACAATGTGTGCAAAGGCTTGACAGCAAGCAGTGTTCAACAACAGGAAACAATGACCTCAACTCTTCCAAGGGTAAAGACCAATTACAATCTCCAGGCTGAACAAATGGGCTTTGAAAACACCAAGCTGTAAAAACGTTAAAGGTCTGCTTTTACCCCTCTTTCCCCAATGGACTTGGAATTTAACTTAGACGTAGGGTACAGGACAATCTTCATTAATATCAACCACATATTCCTGCACCCTGGCCTTGAACTTTAAGTCAGATCGGACTTTTTTAGGAAAACCTCATATGGTTCTTTGATCTGAATGGGTTGGATGATATTAAAGGATTGTAAGGATTTCTCGCTCCCTGGGAGTTGACTTCTCCTCCATGTTGGCTGCTCCGTGAGCCTAAGGACATTAAATTACCCTCCAGTCTCAAAAGGCAGTTCAACCCATAATAAAATTGGATTGATGAAAATAAATGCATCATTTTAAATTCAGGATTTCCTCGAACTTTTGGTTAAGTCTGGAGTTGGGGGTGGGGTAAAAATAACAATATTGAGAGCGTAATCTTACTTAATCCTCACAGCATCTCCATAGAGTAAAGAAACCGGAGTACAGGCAAGTTAAATAACTTACCAAGGTCACATACCACTGAACCAGAATTTATGAGATTTTTTTTTTTTTTTTTTTTTGCGGTACGCGGGCCTCTCACTGTTGTGGCCTCTCCCGTTGCGGAGCACAGGCTCCGGACGCACAGGCCCAGCAGCCATGGCTCACAGAGCCAGACGCTCCACGGCGTGTGGGATCTTCCCGGACTGGGACATGAACCCGTGTCCCCTGCATCGGCAGGCGGACTCTCAACCACTGCGCCACCAGGGAAGCCCATGAACCAGAATTTAAACTCAGGCTAAACATCACCCATCATTTCTAACATGTGCTGCTCTGGGTCAGCGTTTTCAGGACAGTGAGGCCAGTAAAGTCCGACCCATGGATTTCTCATGATGGGTCTCATTTTCGTCTCTCCAGTCCTTTTACAGGATACCCTCCTTCCCAATCCTGTCCATAGGGCTCAGCTCTGTCCTCAGGAATGATCTATGGCCCAGGCCTGGTCAATGAGAAAATGATCTTTCTAGCCACAATGATAAGCACAGGGAAAGGCATGGGACTCAAGATGGGCCAAGGAGTTGTAACCAGCATATTGACAGTTGCTTTAAGAGTAATGCTGTTTGGCCACCATTACTCCTGGATTTTGCAGCTATGAGAGCCAATATATTTCCCTTTTTCATTAAGCCAATTTGAGCTGGTTTTCTGTCACTTGCAACTAAAAGAGTCCTGACTAACAGAGTCCTTTTCTCAAGGCTAGAATATCTGACCAGATTGACCCCTCAGCTTTGTCCGCTTATACGTGTCTACAGGTTGCTGGTCCACCTCAGTCTCTGTGATCCTGACAATGTCCTTAGGAGAGCACTTTGGATTTCTGGCCATTAAACAGCGAAGGGGTGGGGGTGGGGGGGCACCCAAGGACCAAAGATAGCATCAGTGTTCTTTCTGCAGCACAGCAGGGGATCGGGAACCGGAGTTTACCTGTACCACCCATGAGCTTGGTGACACAGGCAGATTACTTAAAGTACCTCCCTGTGCCTGCCTTTCCTCATCTAGTGTGGATAACGATAGCATCTACCCTGCAGGATCATTTTGAGAAGTAGATTTATGTAAGTTAGGGACTTATAACAGTGCCTGGCATGTAAGAGGCATTACATAAATGTTCATAAGACCATCTCAATGCCGGTTATTAATTTTGTAAAAGACAAATTAGAAAAAAAACCTTTTGAGATAGCTAGCCCAATTAATCGGCAACTACAATACTATAGATAAGAGGAAATGAAACATAAGGGACATATCAGAGGTGGATGGACAGGACTGAGAGATCAGTCAAGGGGAGGTGGGACACGCGTTCAGGGAGAGGGAGCCGTTAAGTTCACACCACTATTTTGCACGACAGTAGAACCTGAAGAATTTAAGTTTGGCTTTAGAACCAGACTAAAAAGGGTTCCCATCCTAGCTCTGCCATTTTTTAGCTGTGAGGTTTTTGGAAAAATTATTCAGCCCCCCTGAAGTTCAGATTCTTTCTCTTAGAATGGGAACAATACCAAGTCCTCTCTCAGTGTTTTGTGAAGATAAATGGGACTGGGGATATTTAGTAGTGTGCACAAAAGGCAGCACCGTGGGGTCTAGTAAATATTAGATATTATTAGTTGTAAGGTCTGAGGACTGCATTTCTGCTTATAAATACCTAAGATCTTTCACAGTTTTATTTGTGTTCATCTCAGAAGCGACTGACTTAATAGCTGCTGTGTTAGTAGAGATCTTTGGAAACAGATGATTCAAATAGTTTTCAATACCCAACAACATTGGAGCTGAGCGGCTTTGACAGCAGCTAAGTATTGGTCTGTGCGTTTGTGCCATACACCCACCTCTGACTTCTGGCCGTTCCTGTAAAGCTCAGGCAGGCGCATGAGGGTCTCTGCAGACACATCTTTCTCCAGGACACCGTAAATGACAGGAGGGGCGGATGTGAAAAGGAGGTTGAAGAAGATCAAGACCCAGTAGTCAGTCATGGATGTTCCTGAAAACCCACAAAAGAACTGGTACCAGAAAAGGAGGTTCACATAGGCCTAGGGACACAAAGAGGAACATTCACGTCTTAGAGTCAGCAATGCATGCTAGGACCGCACACGCCACACGCTGCTGTCCTGAGCCATGTGATCTCAGCCCCTCCTTTCCTCACTTACAGAATGGAAGACGACAACTTACCTTGCAGCTTTTTTTGGTAAATGTTTAACTAAATTAAAACACACACACACACACACACACACACACCATTTACTATGTGGTGCTGGCACTGTTCTGAGAGCTTTAAAAAGAATACATTTAATTTTCGTCACAACGTGGGAATTACTGTTGTTCCCATTTTACAGATGAGGAAAGTAAGGCACGGAGAGGCTAAGGAACTTGCCCAAAGTTACCTGGCTAACACGTAGCAGAGTCAGTATTCAAATGCAGATGTTCTAGCTCCAGATGAAGAGAATCTAGCCCTATGCCTGGTATGTAGCAGCCATACAACAAGTGTTCATTCTCTTGCTTTCTGGGTTCACAGTTATTTTTTCCTGGTGAAATGGGATGGTGTCAGTTGAGTGGCCAACCATCCCAGTTTGCTTAGGACTGAGGAATTTCCCAGGCCATGGTACTCTTACTATAAAATCTAGGACAGTCCCAGGAAAACCAGGACAGGTGGTCATGCTAGAGGCCAGGCACATACATAGCTTCTTATTTTGTCTCACACAGAGTAAGTCCATGATAGAAAAAGCTCTGTGCGCTGAAGCAAGACAGGCCACAGGCAAGGTCACTGGGCTTAGAATTAGGGGGTCTTGTTTCAAGTCCTAGGGAAACTTCCTACTGACTCTATGACTTTAGGTCATTTTAATAACCTCTATGAATTTTGGTTTCTACGTCTGCAAAATGAGAATTATACTACGTCAGGTCTTAGTATCAAGATCCAGTTAGCAACTGCTCATGACCTGTAAAACGCCTTTTTATCAATTTTAATTAATTGATTAAGATATTATTTTTGGCACCATAGATACACTGAAACACCTCAGGATGGGGGCCACAATCCTTAGAATAGAGTTTCTTAGTCTAGGGTCCATAGATATGCATTATGCCTCACTCCTGAAAATGTACAGGTTTTAGGTATATGCGGTTTGGGGCACTATTCTGGGGCATGAATCCATAGTCCTCATCACTATCTCAAAAATTGCCCAAGATGCAAGAACCGTAGTCTCAGAAAGCTAAGCTATTCGAATGGCTTCTGATACTGGCCCTGTTCTCCACAGTTTACAAACCATTTGTTGTTTGGCTAGGCAAGAAAGAGGCAGAAACAAGTCGGGAGGATTTCAGTGTGAACGGCCATCAAGGTTTACGGAGCAGAACGACCCCAGGGTCCTTGCTCCCTGGTGATGTACTCCCTACTAATAAACACCCCCTCTCTCCAAGGGCATGTGGCATCTCTTTCTTTTTCCATGAGACAAAATTTTAAATACTTAACAACAGTCGGACATTTGTTTTATCATGATGTCCTAGTCTCTTTCTAATATTAGTTAGAAATATGGAGTTAAAAGGAAGGGGGAGAGGATGCAGTGGACTGCATCATAATAGAAGAGAAGGTAGACAAATGCAAAGGTATTTTAAAAACCCGGAAGACGGGCTCCGCTCTAAAAATCATTGACCACTAAGTCCTGGAATTTTAAGTTACAAATCACAGCTTTCCCCAGAATCACACTGACAGAGATATTATACATTTCAAATATTTTCATACAGTATCAAGGCGTTCTTAAACTTTGACTGAATGTGCTAATTCCAATTAGGAAAGTACTGAAAGCTTCCTGAAAAGTTCATCGTGCTATAGGGAAAAAAATGCTCCCGCTGATTTATCGACACACAGACAGACACACATGCACACACTGATCTCAATTACATATTTGGGATATCCTAAAAATGACCCATTAAAGTCATCTTTTTCCTAAAGATGGCATTTCAACAGAGTGATGTAAATTTCTGTTTACTACTCACTTGCTACATACGCACTTTAAAGACCAAGAATAAATGTGGTCTGAAAATCATGACATATTTACATAATCACCCCACCTAGAAGGGATTTAGGTGAAGCAATCTAAGGTCCACATGGGTTTATGAAAGAGAAAACTGAAATTTAAATGGTTTGCTGAAGATTAGAAGCCTGGAATCCTACTACTCAAATTCTGCCCTTCTATGAATTACACAGTCAAAATTAAGTTCCCTGACCATCAAATAGCTACCAAGCACAAACACATTTTACAGGCTTGCCAAAGAATTCGTCATCTGGGAGTGCTAGCCAGCTACAGCCTAAGGCACTATACTGGGTTTTCATCTGTATCTGTGTCTTCAATATACCACATGGGACATCCGTCTGGGGACAGCATATATATATATATATATATATATATATATATATATTTTTTTTTTTATATCTCCTGTAAAATGGAAGCAAACCTTTTCATTCTCTACTGACAGAAAGCATTAAACGTTTCATAATTCTGCTTGTCACAACCTTTTAATGGAAGGTCAAAAAACTGGATTCTAAACGAATCAGGCAGGGCTTAATTGAATTTAAATGCATAGGGAATAGAAAATGCTAGCAGATGGACAAGCCTAGCAATCTGCTGTCAGCAGCTGAAACACAGCACATTCCCAGATTATTCCTGGTAAGACAGCAGAAGTGCTCCTGGCTGCTTCCCAGACATCAACAAGCAAAGTGAGCTTAGCATCGGGCCCTTCCTCTTCACCCCTTACACAAGCTGGAGTGGAAGGGAGAAGGGAAGGGAGCGAATTTTCTGGAGCTACATACCACGTTCTTGTAGAAAAAATAGAGAATCATGTTGGAAAGTCGGGTATAACACCAGTGCCCGTGGACAAGGAGTAGCTTGCTGAGATGTTTAAACTGAGAAATGGCAAAGTCACTGGCCATCACAGCCTGCAGAGGCAACGGGGAGAGAACGTCACCCTGAGCAATGCAACATGTTAGAACAGACACAGCACGGCAGCCTAACTGCCAGCAGGCTCAGACTGGTCAAATACGTGGTTTTAAACCTAAGACCGGAAAAAAAAAAAACCCCCAAAACATTCAAACAAACGAAAACCCATGAATACAGAGCCTTAACGGGTTACCTGGAGTTACCACTCAGTTTTCCAATGTGGTCCAATGAAACAAAACTTCTCTCTGGTCACCATTCATGATGTAATTTCAGCAAGTGTACTTTCCCTAGAGAGCAGCTCCCTTACCAAGAATTCTGTGCGTTACAGTGTGCATTTGCTTCTCTTCCATGAGGAGAATATTAAAAGTATATAGTCATGACTTCATGTGACTTTGTATAATGTAGCAGGCAAAGGAGGTATTTGAATTTCTCATCTTTTATAGAGATGTCGTAATTTATCATTCTCGGGAAACCCTAAGCCTCACACCCCACTTTCCTTTGACAGCACTTGCTCCATACATGACAAGCAGTCTTTTGGACAAGCTTCTATCTGAATTTTGTGCCTAAAACACTATTCAACACACATGCGTGTACACGAAAATAGGACAATCCCACTTCCCTCATTCTCTCCTATCTTCTCTCCCCACTCCTTCTCTCTTTAGGATTTTTAGATATTTCATTCAAATCCTTAGTAGCTCTCATCAGTGTCAAAAGTCATACAGCTATTGCAGTGCTAAAAATATATATCCTTATGACTTAGGTAAGTTATATATTTTTAAACTGAACAAGTGAGCCACAGAGCTAAAATTACCCAGGGAAATTACCATAATACTCACCCAGTAAATAATCAGTGGACGAATGGCTAAATGTCCTGTCACCCTCTCCTGAGCTAGCTGCAGATAGCCTCACTCTACCACAGAGATTTGACCATGGAGAATGCTGCCTTTGGATGGGCAGGTCAAGTTCGTGGTGTTTGGGTGCACAACATCCACTCACCTGCATGCCTTCTTGACCTGAGATCCCAATCCCAACGTCTGCCACTTGTATCATGCTAACATCATTGGCACCGTCACCTTCGTGAAACAGAAGAAAAGGTGAGAAACATATGAGGAGCAAAGAAAAACTGCCAACTGTGCAAATCAACAGTGGCCACTCAAACAAACAAATCCTTCAAAGTTTATCCCATGTCTCCAAGTTGCCTGGAAGCTAGCTAAGCACAAATGCAATGTGGCATCCCACTGCCATCAGGAAGAATTCCATACTCAACACTACCCCTACCTGGACTGACCTCCCCTTTCTCTATGTCACTCACTCTACTTTCAATTTTCCAGATAGACCCTACTCCTTCCAGCCCTACACATGCTGTCTCTCTATTCTTATAACACTGTTCTCATCATCCCTGCCCCACCTTGCTGGATTTCAAGGGCTCTTGTGCTCAGCTTAGATAATCACTTCCTCTGGGAAATTCTTCTCATGTTCCCTTTAGATCCAATGCCCCTTCCTTAGGCTCCAAGCACCACCCTACGAATCTCTATCATATCTATCATGGTATTAAGCTTGCTATAGATTTCTTTGTCTTCCCAACACATTGGAAGCTTCTTTAGAGGAGGTATTACATTCCGGCTGGTAATGAACAGCTGTTGTTCCCAAATGCCCAGCAACCTTGTTTTCTGGTAATAGTATCCTGATTTTCCTTGGGAACTCTGGGCCCATGAGTCTCTGAGCCCAAACCACCAGATTTGGGATGGGCAACTGACTCAGGCCTGGACAATTACCACTGCCTGCTCCCTGGCCTCACTGGTTGGTTCAGAGATGGGCACATGATTCAGCTTAATTGACAGAATTGACATGTCCAGGGCTCTAGCCTCAGGAACAGATGGATCCAGGGGCTTGAACAATTCACTCATTTATATGCTCATTCAATAAGATAATTGAACAAAATTTCACCCTAATCCTGATACTTTATTCCAGCAACTTGAGAAGAGGTGCTATCTTTTCTCTCAGGTTGCTAATAGGATAAGATCTAAAGGTGGGAATTTTTTTTTTTTTTTTGAGGTACGCGGGCCTCTCACTGTTGTGGCCTCTCCCGTTGCGGAGCACAGGCTCCGGACGCGCAGGCTCAGCAGCCATGGCTCACGGGCCCAGCCGCTCCACGGTGTGTGGGATCTTCCCGGACCAGGGCACGAACCCATGTCCCCTGTATCGGCAGGCGGACTCTCAACCACTGTGCCACCAGGGAAGCCCTAAAGGTGGGAATTTTTAGTAGTTGTACCAGCACCCTGCGGGGAGATGCTACCTGAGACTGAAAATAATCCAGGTGGAAACAGAGACTATAAGAGATGGCTGAGTCCTCATCTTGCTAATGTCTGAACTTTGGAGTGTCTCAGAGCTTAATCTCACCCTGTTTCTCTTTTCCACTTACACTCATTTTTTGGGTAATCTCATTGATAATACTATCGGGGCTTTAAATATCACCACTAGACTTACAATTCCCCAATTTATGTCTCTAGCCGATTCCTCATTGCTAAATTCCAGACTTTATCTCCAGCTGCCTACTTGACATCACTGTTTAGACATCTAATGGATTTCTCAAACTTAACATGTATAAAACCCAACTCCTGCTTCCCCGACTCCATCTCAGTAAATGGCAGCTCTGTCCCTTCTGTTCTCAAGAGACAAAACCTTGACATCCCCCTTGACCTCTTCTATAACATATCCAATCTGTCAGCAGATATCAGCAGCTCTTTCTTCAAACCATGTCCATTATCTTACCACATCCCACCACCTCCTCTGCTCCTACCTGCGCTCGAGCCACAATCATCTTTTCCCTGAATTATTTCAATAGCCACTCAACTGGTCTCCTTCCTTATGTCCTTACAACCCCGTGGTTACTCTCAACACAGCAGCCAATGTGATCCTTTTCAATTTAAGGCAGCTCATGTCCCTCCCTCTGCTCAAGTCCTCCTGTGGCTTCCTATCTCTTCAGATAAAAGCCAAAATTCCTAATGGCCTCCAAGACTCTACAGGACCTGGTCACCTGACACCTCTCTGTCCTTCACTAACCTGCAGAAGACTCTTCCCTGTGCTCAACCTGCTTTGGGTTTGAACACACCAAGCATGGTCCATTGTCTTCTCTGCCAGGAATGTTCCCCCCCACCCAGATCTCCTATGGCTCCCTTATCATTTCCTTCAAATCTCTGCTTATACACAACTTTATCAGTAAGACTGTCTCTGAAAAATCTATTTAAAATAGAAGTCCCTTCCCCCTCCCCCAATGCTCTGCATCACCTGACTTTGCTTTATTTTTTTCAATAGCGTTTGTCACTATCTGATATCTTGTATCTTTATACCTTTTTTTTTCACTTTTTACTGCATTATACTCCTCCTATACGTAAGCTCCTTAAGGAAAGGTACTTTGTCAGTTTTGTATACTCTTGTATCTCCATTGCCTAGAAAAATGCCTGGTACGTAGAAGGCACTCAATAAATAGTGGTTGAATGAATAAATAAATGAATTGTTCATATTCTTGAATTTAACTTTCTCGAAGGCAGAACTCATGGATTTTTCAGGTCTCCGATTCAGTACATTACCCTCCTTAACCCAGATGATTTGGGGATCTGACATGTACCACAGAGTCCTATTATATTGTTTTCCATGTCACATCTCTACCACCTGGTTCATAAGAGGAGGCCAAATAGGTGATGGAGGGGAAAGGGGAGGGAGTGAGGGGATGGAGGAGAAAGAAGGGAGGAAAGGGGAGGGAAAGTGGGGGAGGAAAAGGACAGACTGAGAGAAGGGCAAACGTGTACAGAAGAAAGGACAGACAGAAGGATCAGCCTCTGGTGTGACATGAAAGTGAGAAGCGCAGGGCTGGGTTCCACTCCTGCTCACCGATGGCCAAAGTCATCACCCGGAGATGGCTTCGAACCAGTTTTACCACTTCGCTCTTCTGCAGGGGCGTGGCTCGGCAGCAGACCACAGCGTGGCAGTGAGCAGCCAGCTCCAGGAACTGCCTTTGCAGACTCTCCTGCAGGGCAAACTCCAGGGTCCTCCCGTTGATAATGAGTCCAGCTCTCAGCCCTGAGTCTGGGGGTGTGGGAGGCTGGTGTAAAGCCTCACTTGATGCTTGCTCTGGAGAAGCTGGATTTTTCTTCTGAAGTTCTTTCAAGATTGTGTCCATCAGCATCTCACAGGAATTCTTGAAACAAGAGGCAAAGACAGTTAGCCTTGGGGCTCCCCTGCTGGCCACATCCAGCTATATTTATCATTGCTATTCTTTAACATTTGCTGCATCAAGTCAACCCCAGGGAGTGAATAATCGGTTACTTTCCAAGACCTCACAGCTCTTCCACAGAAACTTCTGTGTGTATATGGGGACAGGATAAAAGGATGGGGTGCATCTCACTTCCAACGGTACAACTAAGAAATAGTTTTAGAATTTCTTTCTCTATTTGTGCAATTTACCTTCTCAAACCATGAATCTCAAGAGCCCTTTGGTCTCATTCTCTCATTTACTACCTGCTTGACTTTAAGCAAATTAATATAACCTCTGAGTCTCAACTTTCTCATGAGAAAAATTCAAACATCTACATTATAATTCGTTGTGAGGAACAAGTGAAATAATATTGGGTTAGCCAAAAAGTTTGTTCGGGTTTTCCGTACGATGTCTTGGAAAAACCCAAATGAACTTTTGAGCCAACCCAATACATGCACAGCTCCTAGTGTAAAGCATGACACAGCAGAATTTAAAACAGTAATAATTATTTTTCCCTTCTTTGATTCAACACATTCACTCACTTACTATTTATTGAGAAGCTACTGTGTATTTGAAAAAATTCTAGGTGCTGGGGATACATCAATGAACGAGAAATCCCCACCCTCACCGAGTTAACATTCTGGTCGATGTTCTTAGTGGCCTCATCCCATTTGGTGTGCATACAGCCCTCCACTCTCCTCATCCCACGCTTGTTAGGAAGCTCTTTGAAGACAGACAGCACTTTTAATTTACTTTTGAAATCTCCCTAATACCTAAAAGAGGGCCATGTTAAGCACCCAATAAATATTCATTAGATGAATTCTACTCAAGAACATGAACAATAAACTTTTACAGAAATTATTGTGTCAAATGACCACTAAGGACAGAGCCAAACAAAATCCTGGAACAGTGCATTTAAGTTTATACACTAAGCCTGAAATAGTTTATTCACGAAAGAGCCCCTCACTCAGAGGCCATTTACTCTTATTTCAAATGCTATTTTATCAAGCATTTCTCAACCCAAAGCAAAATAAGATGGGAAGTAGGTATGAATATGTAGGCACACAGACACAGCAAATACTTAACAATCACATAAACTATAAACAAGAGACTCAATTTCAAAATGGAGCTACCTGGCAACCTTTACCACGAGAATAAATCTGATCCCATACACCTCAAAAGTCCCCATGGAAAAGTATACAAAGATGAATCAAAGATGCTCAGCATAGGCTCAGTATAGAATAGTAAAAAAATATTTTTAAAAACCTTTCAAACTTTGGTTAAATTAAAATGGTATATTTAGAAGGTAACATACCCTGCAGTCACTGAAAATCAAGACTTCTATTAACATGACATGATGGTTAAGATATTTGTTAAGTGAAAAAAATATAGCCACAATACTACACAACAGTATAAATACAGTCTGTATAGCATCCATATGCTCATACTGCAGAGTGCAGTCTGACTGGATGCCCTTCAAGATATGAATGTCAATTATCTGGTTTTACGACTGTAGATTGATTCCAGATATTTTTATTCTCTTATTTGAGTACAGAAGTGTTTAGTTGTATAAATTAACTATATTTTCATTATAGAAAAAATATACATACACACATATAGTCAGTCTTCATTATTTGCAGATTCCATATTTGCAAATTCACCTACTTGCTAAAATTTACCTGTAATCCTACGATAAAGGTGCTTTCTTGGTCATGTGTGGACACGCACAGAGTGACCGAAGATTTGAGTCATGCAACACACACCTTTCCTGTGCTCAGCTGAAGCTGAGCAAGGTGATGATGCTCCGACTTAGGTCAGCTCCCACACTGTAAACAAGTGCCCTTTACACTCTCTGTCTGGTGACACATTTTTTGCATTTTTGTGCTTTTTGATGGTGATATCACTGTTTAAAATGGCCCTAACTGTAGCCCTTTAATGCTGTCTAGTGTTCCTATGTACAGGAAGGCTGTGATGTGCCTTATGTCTTATGTAGAAAACATGTGTTAGACAAACTTCGTTCAAGCCTGAGTTATATGCTGTTGGTCATGAGTTCAATGTTAGTGAATCAACTATATATGTATAAAATTATATATATATAATATATAAAATTATATATATGATTATATATAATATATATAAAATTATATGATTATATGTAATATATATGTAATTATATATATGATTATAGATATATACAAAATTATATATGTAATATATATGATTATATCCATAACATATATGATTATATATATATATATATAAAATAAGGTGTCTTTAAAAAGAAACATACATGAAACAAAGTTATGTATTGATTGGTTGATGAAAGTGTTCTGACCAGAGGCTCACGGGAACCTAATCCTTTATTTCCCATAGGGGCAATGGTTCAGTTTTTACTACTTCGGTATTTCAGCAACTTTATAGAACTTAACTCTATGAATAATGCATTTATACAGATAAATAGATATAGGTTATGTAATATGTTAACATAATACCAAAAGCATGCTTGACAAGTAATCAGCTGTCGGTGCTTAGGCAATTCACAACCTTTTGGAGTCTCAGGCTATAAGATGGGGATAATTTTATCTGCTCTACTAGTTATAATGGTCAAATGAGATCATGTATGAAAAAGGCTTTTATAGATACTAAGAAACATGAACATAAAGACTTACTATCTCGGAAGAAAATTTTAAATGAAATGAAAATAAAATTAAAAAATTAAATGATGAATCCTGAAAGGCAGTAAATAATCCAGGATATGAGTCTATTAAAACAAAAAAAAATCGAAATTTATGAGAACAGAAATTATGTAAGGTTTGTAAGTGGCTACATTTACCATAACCTAATTTGCAAATTTAGGAACCAAAGTTGATGGAAACCTGTAGAGTTGAGGTACTACACTATAGATATGATTGGACAATCCATCGGTTGCCAGGTGGCCCACTTAAAATGTCACAGGAGCAATGTCCTTCGTTAAATGACAAATTGGGCTCATGACCTTCAATTCCACTTTTAACTCTTAGCATATGAGGGGTGGAGAGTGGGAAAAAGAGAAAATAATACAGTGACTGAGCCCCTACTATTTGCTTGGGATTTTATATGCATCGACTTGAGTCATTATAAAACTCAATTAAATTATGTTCACTCACTCTGTTCTGTTTAGTTATCTGAAAAATTGAGGTGAAATACCTACTGATAGCAAAAAAAATCTTTTGTATTTAGAACAGTCCACAGTGGATACTCTATAAAGACTTGAGTTGGTAGTTTTAAATACCTTTAACCATAAATTGTATATTTATAAATAAATTTCATAATACTAATGATTTTACTGCTCACAAAAATGGCATAGTCAAAATTGAACACAAATGATTTATTACTTTTACTTTTAAAAGTTCATTGAATCCTTTTCATCTGCCAGGCACCACATTAAACAGTTTATATTTTCCCATTTAATGCCCACAACATCCCTATGAAATAGACATTACTCTCACATTACAGGTAAGAAAATGACTCAGGAGGGTAACTCGCCAAGGTCACATACCTGGTCACTGGCAGGCTGAGCATTTGAATTCAGGTCTTACCAGACTTAGGGCACTTCCATTTTAGTGACTAAAATGACCAAGCATTTTCTTGTGCTCACTCCCCAGCTGAAACTGGGATCTGGCTGGTGGCTATGCCTCTGGGTCCCTGGGCCACTGTCAACTGCCAAGGAGAACTCACTCTGTGTTGAATAAGGAAAATTCTCTTTCCTCAAAATGTACCATCTAGTTGGGTATTGACTGAGTCCTGACCATAAAAACATGGCTAACCAAACGTGGCAGCCTGTGACCAAGACCCAAGATGTGATCCAGGTGAGAAGCTCCAGAGGATTTCTGAGGCAGGTTGCTATGACAGAATGGATGTGACTGATGAAGTCTGACAACTGAGGAAGGAAGGAGGAAGTTTTTCCAAGCAAATTAAACAGTATGCACAAATCTTAGTATCACTATACTAGGAATCTTCTGAAAAAAATAAATGCCTGTTTAATTGATTAGAACATTTGTATTAGAGATTAGTGGCAGGGGTGGAGGGAAGAAGGGGTATTAGAAAAATAGGCTGAATCCAAATCTCTTAAATTCCTTCTCCTCAAAAAAAAGGAGAAAAAAAAATCCAAAAACCCTTTTTTCCTGCCCTTAAACAGTTCTTCCAACTTTTGATATTCTCAGGTGCACTAGCTAAGATTAACCACTAGAGGGCAGGGTTATCCTCTGAGCCTAATTTTAGAATTACCAGGAAAATACTTATTCACCTGACTCCAACCGAAATCATTACTTCTCCTCAGCTTGACAGGGGGGTAGATTTCTGTCCCAGAGCTTGACATATTTTGTCATCACGGTCTAAATCTTGTCAAATCAGTGATAAGTCAATATGGGGTGGTGCGGGGGGAAGGCAAATAAAAAGGAAATTTTCTTTCAAGGTCTTTATTCAGCAATGATTCCTTTGAATCGTTATATTTTCCAAGCCTTTAGAAGAACTAAACAAGCTAGGTTGGGCTTCCCTGGTGGCGCAGTGGTTGAGAGTCTGCCTGCTGATGCAGGGGACGTGGGTTCGTGCCCTGGTCCGGGAAGATCCCACATGCCACAGAGCGGCTAGGCCCGTGAGCCATGGCTGCTGAGCTTGCGCGTCTGGAGCCTGTGCTCCACAGCGGGAGAGGCCACAACAGTGAGATGCCTGCGTACCGCAAAAAAAACAAACAAACAAAAAAAACAAGCTAGGTTGTTGGATGGAAGCACTAGTTATCAAGGAGTTAATGGTTACTGGTTTTTCTTTCTCCTTATAGCCATCACATCACAAGTATTCCATTGGCTTTGAAAACACAAAAAGACTGGCTTGATCTCAGTAAACATACTTTACTTTCAGTGTTGAGGATGAAAAGCTTGTCATCTGGCTCCAGGAGTTTGCACGCATAAGCAATATTGACAGCCGTCTCCTGTTTGTCTCCTGTCAGCATCCAGATCTTGATTCCGGCTTTGTGAAGGGCTTCTATAGACTCGGGGACCCCCTCCTGCAGACGGTCTTCAATGCCAGTAGCACCTAAAAAAATAACCAAAATGCAACAGGGCTTGTAAGAAACCAAAGCCAGCTGAAGCTCATCTAAACTATAATTGAACCCTATCTGTTAGCTGACCCAATCCTGAACTACACAAAAGGTTCCAGTAGCTTCAAGGGGTCCAAATGAAGCGTGAAGACTCAGACCAAAATCATATACAAAGTAATATTTTGGGAAGAAAGCCTTAGCAATCAATGAGTTTATCAAATTTACCTGCTCTCCTTTTGGCTAGCTTGCTTCTCTGTAAATTGAGGGGGTTTCATTCAATTACTTATATATCCTTACTCTTCAACTTTACAATTCCATGATACTCTTAGGGTAAGAGTAGGCTTTTAAAGACTGTTCTGGTCAGTAACACGTATTATCTATTTTTAATGCTCTTTCATATTATAAGTCCATAATTCCCTTTTCTGTAACAACTGAGGCTAGATATGTTTTAGAATTCAGAAGTTTTGCAGATTTTTAAAAGGTAAGAGGATATATGTATCATATTTTACAATATCTGGTAATCAAGCATATTAGTATTTTTTTAGCAAAACTTACAAATTACAACATTCACACTAATTAGGATAATAAAGACTTTAAATTGTCTTATCAAATCAGGCCTGATTTTGCTGCTAAATGAGTTTTGGCACTAAACTCACAAAGCAGTTTTGAGTTTGGAACTGCAGATGAGGAAATGTGAATCTGTACCACTCACACTGACAGAGGAATGACTTAGGAGGAAGATCATTACTCTATTGGCTAGAGACCAAGTTAGATCATTGTTTTTCTCTGAAGCAGAGGAACAGAGCTCAGAGACTGGTGTTTTGGTGTGTTAGTACCCTAAAGCAGTGTTTCTCAACCTTGGCTGCCTCTTAGAACTACTTGGGGAGCTTTGAAAAATTCAAATGGCCACACCACACATCAGACCAATTGAAACAGAATCCCTGGGCAGGCATCGGTATTTTTTAAAGTGCTCCAGGTGATTTTAAGATGCAGTTCCATCTGAGACAAGAGGTGTCAGGTGTGCAACTTTTAGCTGAAACCAGGAAGTAAGAGAAGAGAGACAAATTTCAGTAGCCCAGTTGCAGGCACAGAATAAAGAATATGGGCCCTGGAGGGAGGTAGATCTGAGCTTCTCCCCAGCTCTGCCAGTCACTAGCATGTGACTTTGAGCAAGTCATTAAACTGCTCTGTGCTCCAAGTTTCTTCTAAATAAAATAGAGATTTGTTGTACAGATTCAAAAAGACAACACACATTAAATACCTTATCCAATGCCTGGCAAGAAACTTTAGCTTTCCTCTCTTGAACCAGGGTATTTAATTGGCTTTGTATTCTATGTTAAGCACTGAATTTTTAAATGATCTTAAGGATGACCACCCTGCCACAAATGAAGTCTAAGTTCACTGCAGTGGAAAATGGACTGGAAAGGATTGGAAGCAGAGCAGAAGTCAAACTGGACAGGGTGGGCAGAACCTCATGTATCTATTAGATCAAAGTGAAAAAAAGCCACTGGTGAATAACTAATTTACAGACATCAAGTGTTTTTGAAAATTCCCCCTTCAGACAATACCTACCAAGTAAAGTTAGTTTGTTCTCCAACCTCATGGCAGATTCAAGTAGTAATTCTTCCCTGTTGTCAATGCTGGTTTCAGCTAAAAAATGATTTCTCAGCCACTCTGCATATTCAGTGTCACTCATGACCTATGAGGGGGAAAAAAAGCTATGAGGCAGGCCATGTGATGAGCCTATGGTATTTCTTTCTCTGGGTTCACTCAGGCCAGGTCCGAATCCTCACACTACCCAGTCACAAACTTCCCGAGCTCTGTGATCAGACTAGTGTAACACTGAGGATGGACAGACCAGCTCAGAATCTCTGGGAAATTCTAGGCACCATATAAGATGAAAGTAGGTTAATCTATTTAATTAAACCAGGGAGTATGCAGTTGGGAGAAAGGAGCCACTTGAAAGCTAAATTCAGGGTTATTCTAATGGTGCAGTTGAAAAAGTGGTGCCCAGTACTCAATTTCAGGTATTATATAGCTAGCAGCACCTTTGATTTCTTTTGATGGTTGGTTTATAGGGTGAGTTATCTGTAAAGGTTAAAAGAAAGAGGAGGCCAAATGGGTGAAGCAAGAAAGTTCTCTTCCAAACAAAAAATTAAGTGGTATTCCTGGAGAGGGGACCAATGATACATTTTCCTTTGTCTTCAGATTGCTATAGAGGGAGAAATCTACTTTCAGTTCTTATAAAGCAACATGCAGTAGAGGGGGTGAGGCAATTTCTCTATCTACTCATTCTTGCCCACAAGGTAATTTGATTTGGGAGAATCTGACATCTATTGGGCTACATTTTTATCAGGGCAGGATCATTCCACTGAAAAGGCAGAAGGTCTGTTTCGATCTTGAATTCTTCATTCTTCTTACAACTGTGTATGAGGCAGGCTTTTGATTCTCCATGCAGCTGGTTGACTAAGTGCCTCAGAGTCTACACCAGATCCCATTTTCCCTAAGGCAGTTCCCAAGAACTAGAATTTGGGGAAGAAATGAGAGATGCCTACGTTGGTCTCAGGTCCTAGCTATAGTCTCCAATTCAGTTCTCCCAGGAGCTCTATTGTTTGGGAACTACTGGACAGCCATTAAAGCATTGATACTGGGCTTCCCTGGTGGCACAGTGGTTGAGAGTCCGCCGGCTAATGCAGGGGACACGGGTTCAAGCCCTGGTCCAGGAGGATCCCACATGCCGCGGAGCAGCTAAGCCCGTGAGCCACAGCTGCTGAGCCTGCACTCTGGAGCCCATGAGCCACAACTGCTGGGCCTGCGCGTCTGGAGCCTGTGCTCCGCAACAAGAGAGGCCATGATGGTGAGAGGCCCACGCACTGCGATGAAGAGTGGTCCCCGCTCGCCGCAGCTGGAGAAAGCCCTCGCACAGAAACGAAGACCCAACACAGCAAAAATAAATATAAAATAAATAAATTTTAAAAAAAAGCATTGATACTTTGATCTACATGTATCTCTCAATCTTCTCTACCAGCCAGAGCCCAGAATGAAGGAGAGAAAATTGATACTCTGGCTTCTAACACAGCAAAAATTAACTGTGGAGATCAGAGCCAGGGAGGGAAAAGACAACAGAATGGGTGGGAGGTAGTTATGGAGAAGAGGGAGAGAGTTGGCAAGAATAGCCTCCTTGGTTCTTCTCCAATATTTCCCCTATGTGGGCTGATCTAATGTTCTGTTTCTTTTCCTTCAATGTTCATCATAGCTCTGTTATATCTTGACAACAGACTCCCTTCCCTCCCCCATAAGCACATCCTTCTCTTGCACTAGCCCTACTAGACTCTCCTTCTCCACCCTAAGTAGACTTCCGCACCTTCTCCTGCCACTGCTCTATTCTGAAACAATGAGTTAGCTGAGTTTGTGCTGAAGGAAGAAACACTATCTAGGTGTGCAGCTGGGGATGCGGTTGTGGCCATGACTGTAGGGATGGGGCTAGGGATGTCTTGGCTTATCAATGAGGGAGGGTAATATAAGGGTGTAAGGCCTTGCATATAGCCTCATTACAGCTGAGCAGCTTGACTTGGTCAGTACCTAAGCTGTACCCCACTGGCCAAGTGGCACAAAAAACTTGACCAATTCACTCTTAAAAGGCTTCATATCTCTGCTTCTCCCCTGCCCCCAGGGGTGGTTCTGGTAGTAACACCCCTCAAATCACTTCTTGGAGCTCTGTCTTCTTTCTTATTACTTACATTTTTATCTAGAAAGGATACACTATGTCCCAGGATTATTCTCAATAGAGAATGATAAAAACTGAGATAATATTTAGGAAATTTACCTGGATTTACAGATAAAGACTTATGAGCCCATCAGGAAAAAATATCAAGAACTTATAAGTGGAAAATTAAGGCCAGTCTCCAGCCTCATTCTTTTCAAAGCACATTTAATACTGTAAGATAGAGGAATGATATTTACAAGGTACTCAGAGAAAGAGAGTAGGATCTAGGGATTTTTATTCCCAGCCATACTGCAGTTTCTATACAAAAGCACTCAGATATATTGAAACATGGGAGAACTCAGACAATATAACTTTCAGGCATCTTTCTGGCAAAATACTTTGAGAACAAACTACAACCAACCAATATATAAGGAATAAAGAAGCGATATGAAAATAGAGCCCAGTGGCCCAAAAACTTTTCCCGATGCTTGGATCGGGGTTTGATATGCGCTCGTTTTCATTAAATGATAGTGGAGCTAGGAAGGAAGGAAGCCAGCCGACGGGCACACGGAGCAGCCTTACCCTCTTTGCTACACACAGAGTGCGCAGGCCTCGCTTGGTGTAGGCATCCAGGTGCTGCTGGGTTTTCTCCCTTAACATCGTCTGTTGTTTTTCCAGACCTGGTCCATCTAAAATAATTAACAAAACACACGTGTTCCCACCAGTTTGCCCAATGACAGACATATTTTTTAAAACAATGGTAACTTAACCCACAACAAACAAAAGGCCTTGTAGTTCTGAATCCCAAATGTGCATTTATAAAAGGGACCCCTCAGAATAAATCTTTCCCTTGTCTCTTTTTCCCTGGGGAGAGAAAAGTACCAAGAACTTAATACAAACACCATTCCCACACCATCAATAATGACTGTCACGATGATTATAAGGATGCTGGCTGTCATTTACTGAGCATTTACCATTTTCTAGGCTCTGGTCAGAGGCACGGCATATATTGCATAGAGTATATCTTTAAACCTCTCAGGAACCTATAAAGGAGGTACCATAATCCCCACCTATTGAAGGCAAAGGACAGTTAGGTAACTTTATCAAGACATAGCTACTGTCAGAATCCAGATTTGAACCCTGTCTATGTAACCCCCAAAATTAGGTGCTTTCTCACCAGATCCTAGGCAGCTTCCCCTACACTTCACCAAGGGTGACAGGTCCCTACAGATCTGCTTGTTTGCCTTTATAAATCCATTGAGAGTGGCCCTTCAATCTCCAAGCCCTTCCTATCACTTCCCTCTCAGTCCTGTATGAACCCACCTGGGGAAGCCACTGAGAGCAACTCCATGATCACAGAATCAGCGCCCTTTGTATACACCACAACTTGATTGGAAATGGGGTGCCGGACCACAACGGACATTCTTTTTCTTACTGAGTCGAAGGGCAGGATGTGTAGGAGTTGAAAGGTTAATGGTCCCAAAGCAGCAAAGTCCACCATGACCTGCTCTGGGGTCCGGGACTGCAGAGTGCACTGGTAAGCCCGGGCAGCATATACTAAGGCCGCTTCATCCGGGCTCTCAGCCTCATAACACAGGCTGGAGGCCAAGGGCTGTCCAGGGAGGGATTCCACCTTGCCGTTTGTGACATCCACATTGCTGTCTTCCTTCTCAGTTTCTATGGGACAAGCTGAGTTACCGGAGCCCTGGGGACTCTTGCTTGTCTGGGAGATCTCTTCCTCTACAGGTGAAGCTGGTTTCATTCGACTAAAGAGAGACAGTCTGCTCACAAAGGCATTTGGGACCCCAGAGGATGGCTCTTTCCCACTGGCAAGAGATGGTGAACTTGATCTTCGGACAGACAGTCTCTGGAAGAGGCTTTTAATCTCTTCCAAAGACTTAATGGGCATTGCATGCAGAGAAGAGAGTCCAATCTAGGAAAGATAATATGGGAAGGTCTCAATAATACAGTCAAAGGCAGTTGAGGTCAAACCGGGGGCAAAAAGGAGATATGAAGAGTTACCACTCCCTCACATAGCAGCCTGCTTCATACTTACAACTGCTGCAGGAAACGTTAATAAAAATAAAAATAGCCATGATGAAAAAGATGCACTAATGTTGATGGCATTGTGAATTTCAAAACCACTTAGGAAGAAAACTGATAGCAAAAGACATAAAATGCTACATTGCTAGCAGTGGGCATACGTATAGCAAATTTCCCTAATGAAATAACTTAAACTATAAAAAATTAATAATCTTTATTATATGCATCCTAGCAATAACAATTTAAAAATTATAAGTATTTAATAATAGCAAATTAGAAACATCTTAAAATGTTTTATAACATTTAAAGGTCAAGTTTATAAAGATTACAGGGCAATATTGAAAAAGCTAAAAAAATAGTATAAAAAACAGTATAAAAACAAAAGTATCATAATACACATTTAAAACACTGGAAAAAGGTAAATCGAAAGATTAACAAAATGTCTTTTTTTTCTTTTATTTTCCAGGTTCTAAAAAAGGTTGTTAATATGACCTTTTAAGCAAAGTAGGCCAATAAACAAAGTAGCTCACAGAAGAATTATCAGCATCATAATAGGAATTCAAATTTCTATTTTTATAGAACTTTTTCTTGTTCATAGCCTGATTTGTTCTAGATCTTAACTCTTATCAGTGATTAAATTTAGAGTTTAATAACTAATTGGGATGACCAATTAATTGAATGCTAAAATTTTCTCATTTACAAATGCCCAAGGCATTAAAAAAACTTTCTCCTAATAAGTATTAATTTTATGATAGTTTGAGGGATTCATGCTGGTCAATTTTCAAACTTACTGGCAACTCAAAAATGAAAAATGAAACTCAACCACCGATGACGTTTCTGTACTCCACATGAATTCTGATTAACTCTTTATTCATTGTCTTTCTGTCACTACCTTAAAATATCATGAGGCTTAGGCTCTTATATGCCTACAGAGATTTTCTTTCAGGCTACAGAATATTATATTCTTTGGGGATAAGGCAACTATATTTCTTAAACAGAAAACACCAAAAGTTGTCTATAGTGGAAACAGATGTATATGAAAAAGTGTTACATGGGGAGAAAAACAGAACATCCAGTGAGTTATTCTCTAACTATGTAAGTTTTCAAAGAGCAAATTTCTAGTTGAAATCTTATAAAAATAGTTTCTGATCAAATGCAAGCTTAATGGGAAGTAAATCATTTTTATGTTAAAATTGACCACCTCTGAAGTTGCCAAGAGAAAATGATCTAACGGAAAATTAAAATTTAATTGGGTTGTGCTGCAAATTGAATTTTAAATAGATGTATGCAAAAGGGGAGATAGTTATATTCAAGGAAGATAGCACAGCAAGCGGTAAATCACCAGTCTCTAAAACAAGTTTTTCTTTTTAATTGAAAATGAATTTTCCATGGATTCTAAGCTACAAAGAGACTTTAAAAATCCAGCTTGTGTGGGAACTGCAGAACCTTGGTATATTATAGATGTTGGATTTTAGAGCGATTGAGTTTACATTACCCAACTGGTACATGAAAAGGGACATTATCATTAAACATGATAATGAATTTAATACCTTATATTTTGCTTGATGTAGTGCCTATGTTGGAGGTTTTAGAAGCTTCACAGAAAGCTTCAAATTTGGTAAGCAAACTAAAGCAAAATGAACACAGCCACATTTTCCAAGAACTGCTCTCATCAGCTATCCTCCTAGAGGCAAAATAGTATAGTAGCTCTGAGCCACACTTCCTGGGTTCAATCCTATCTCTCCCACAAACTGGTCCTGTGACCCTGGGCAAGTTACTTAAGCTCACCTGTAAAATGGGGAACAGTAGAGTAACAGCACCTAACTCATGGGGCTGTTGGGAGGATTAAACATATTAGTACCAGTAAATTACTTAGAACATCATAAGTTCAGAGTACAGATTAAGTAATGTATAAATATTACCTGCTACTATTGTTAATTACGATCCACATAATAAGATGACATAACAAGTACATTTAAACCCAAAATTCTCTTCTGGAAGGTGACCCTTGTTTGCATTAGAGACTTACCTTTTGCCGTGGTTGGTTAGGAGCAGAAACCACTACTGTATTGCAAATTGCCAAAGCAATAAAGAAGTCGATGATGTACAGGGTCTCCAGTGGTAGATCTGGGATAGTCTCATCCAGTGGGGTAAAAAGCTGAGGTGTAATCTGACTAAACTTGTCCAAAAGCCTGGTGTCTGGTACCACATCTGTTTCCTGAAGATCCAAAAAGACAAAGTGTTGTTACAATAAGTACCTAAAAATATGAGTTTTAAATCTACGTGAGCTTTTCTAACCAGAATCTGTGAAGCATGAGACAGTAAACTTTATTCTTCTAAAAAAGATTCAATGGACATGGTGTCATGGGAGGTGAGAACAGGGAAATAAAAGAGAAAAAAATTAAATGGAAAATTCAGAATGCATAATATGAATGGAGACTACCTTGACTATTAACTCAAAGTAAGCAAGAGAGGAACAATGCCTTTCACCAAAAACTAGCTGAGTTTTCTTATTTTGAAATACACAGGGCAGAACTATATTTTATTGTGTCTAGGATTCTACTTTGGGCATATATTCATCCCACAGCAACTGATGAATATGAATTCTTTTAAAAGTGAGGGCGTTATTCATACTGTGTTATTTTAACAAAATATTTTACAGCTCAAATCACTACTATTGTTAAAAACCAACCCTCCAAAATAAAATTACTATAAACACTCTAACAGAGTTCATCAGTAGTTCCTGGTAATATGCTACAAGACACTAATATCCAAAGGTCCCTCTAAGAGATTTCTGATCATCAAATATTTTTGGCAACTATGCCCTATGCCCCTCTCTTTTGTACAATTCCTTTTACAAATTGGCTTTAAGAAGTTTGCTTACTGGGAAAAATACTTCATTTTGTTAAACACGGTACTTCTCATTCTTATTTAGAAGTACTAGTTTTAATGAAAGAATGTTGTACTAGAAGTCTGTAGTATGTAGTCAACTGCTTTACAAATTTTTCAGATGAATCAAAAAAGGGGCCATCTCCTCTGAATCAAGTTTTCACAAAAGTGCCACTGTATTCTAGAGGAGTCCTGACTGCAGGAAAGTCAGGAGAGGTGATGGAGAGAACAGAGTAAAATATGGAGATGTGTGATATTAGATTCAAAGTGACTGTGGCTTGCATTTTATGCTTAGGAGTTTGGTGAGATTTAGCACAGCCTCAATAAGAAAAGAGCACAGGCTGGGAATCACATGGGTTTGGGTTCAGGTCCTAGACCCACCGCATACCCTCTAGGGGCCTAAGGCTGCTTACTTAACCCTCTGAGCTTCATTTTCTCTCTTCTGAATAATGGTAAAAAGTACACCTACCTCACAGGGTGGTTGTATAAAGTAAATGAGAGAATGAGTGACATGAGACCAGCACAACAGAAACCCAAATAATTTAATGTTTCTTTTCCTTCTCGAATGATACACTTACCTTCAGGCAGGTTACCAGGCTAACAATGGGTTTCAAAGGTCCCAGTTTTCTGCTGTCACAAGGCATTCTTAAATTTCTATCTAAAAGCAGCATCTCTTGCTCCATGATATTCTACTTAGCAAAATTTGAACCCTGGTGCAGTTTGATGGAGTTCGCAAGCAAAATTTGAACCCTGCTGCAGTTTGATGGAGTTCGTAAGCACTTGTAATCTGATGGCCGTTCATTAACGAATTGGCCACATTTCCTCCCGAGTCTCACACGTAGTAACACTGAGCAAGTGCCTGTGCTGGGCCCTCAGTGACTCAGAGAACCATCCTTTCCTTGAGGACCCCCTTGCCAAAGTCAGCAGAAGAGAGTGGCAACATCTGAGACTTCTTTCTCCCTTGATACTCAGGAACCTTGTTGCATAGGATTAATGAAGGTCTATGATGATACTGTCATCTAGTGAGTGTGACAGATGCCATGGGTTGGAGCAATATTTCCAGAGGCATCCTTCTCAGAATGTTTATGTGAATTAAGCAAAACCCCAAAGAGTTCCATACTGAAATAAGTTTAAGAAATGTTTAAACAGTGCTTTATTGTAGCACTTCTCAGAGCGTTTAATGGGTACCGGGAATCTCCAAGAAGAGGTTAGTATGTGCAGGTCTCCCTAATTGTATTTTTTAGGGACATTTGTTCCTTGGAACATGATTAGGATTGAGTTAGGGACCTTAGAAGCAAATAGTGATTTCATTGTGCCAATGACCTCCGCATTGACTAATAATTGGCTTCAGAACGTAAGGACTCTACTGCATTCTGAAGTTACTCTAAGGCTAATGAAGATTTGTAACTTCTGTCTTTGTGACAAAGACATAAATCAATCTAATATGTCATTTGGGGAATTTAAGAACCTGTGCTGTGATCATGAGAATAAAAGAGATCTTGGAGCTGACCAAAGCTGGGGCTCTGGTCAGCAAAACTGTGTTTATAAAAAGTACTGTCAAAATAAATGTAAGAAACTCTGGACCATACAAGACCCTAGAAGCATCATAAAATAATATAAAGAAAAGCCCAGAAGAAGATTTAAGGAAAGATACATGTCAAAATGAAACTGCAGGAACAGAATGTTCTTCCACCTTAGTTGCTGTCTCTAAAATAAGTTAATCCCTAGTGACTAAGATATTTAGTTGCTGGATTGAGGAGAAAGTATAGTGTTATCACATGCAATTCTTATCTGTAAGATTATATCACAGGTGTTTTTACCTAAGATCCAAATCTTCCTCATGGAGACCTTATATTACAAAATTGACTTTTGCTCTTTTTTTCCTATGATGGACAGATCCTGCCTTCTCTGAACTCTGATTACTCCAAGAACCAGGCCCAAACCATCCAGCTTTAAATGATTCCATGCATATGTGCTCTCCCCACAGGGTGTGTAAATTCCTCTAAAGGAAGGACCATATCTTATAGATTTTTGTACATTTTTTTAAATTGAAGAATAGTTTATTTACAATGTTTCAGATGTATAGCAAAGTGATTCAGTTGTATCTATATTTATTCTTTTTCAAATTCTTTTCCATTATAGGTTATTATAAGATATTGAATATAGTTTCCTGTGCTATACAGTAAATCCTTGTTGCTTATATATTTTATGTATAGTAGTTTGTATCTGTTAATCCCATACTCCTAATTTAACCCTTCCCCCTTTCTTCTTCCATAACCATAAGCTTGTTTTCTGTCTGTGAGTCTATTTTTGTTTCGTAAATAAATTCATTTGTATCGTTTTTTTAGATTCCACATATAAGTGATATCATATGATATTTGTCTTTCTCTGACTTACTTCACTTAGTATGATAATCTCTACGTCCATCCACATTGCTGCAAATGGCATTATTTCATTCTTTTTTATGACTGAACATTTCTTGTAGATTTTTGGATTCCTAACTCAGTAACTGGTACATGGATAAGCCATAAAATGTTATTGCTGTACATTACTATCAGACACTTGCTGGGTTTATATTCCATAAAGAAGGGGGTGGAGAAACAGATTGAAAAGATGTTACTCCTTAGAAAGCAAATACATAAACCCCTCCCACTTGACCTCAAATAGACATTTTTTTAATGCAGAGAAAATGTGTACTCCTAATTAGGGAATACAGAACACAATGTGGACAGCTTCCCATAATTGAACTAAGCCTTATCTATTTCATGGTTGGGAGTCCAACATCTTTGTCCTCATTTTAGATAACATCTGGCTATTTGAAATTTTAGATTTACCCCCATGATTCATATTATGCTTTCCTACCAGGTTGTAGATTTCACATTCACCTTTCTTTCCTCCTCTCTCCCTCCCTTCCTCCCTCTCCTTTCTTTCTTTTTCCACCCTATATAAATCCAAATTAAACAAGCAAATGTTGGCCAAGACTTCTCTTTGCCATCTCATAGTGTCTGCCAAAGCTTTTGGGTAGCCTTACTATATATTGAATGTTAAGTTTATTTTAAAATTGAGAGTGATTAGGACCCATTTTAATTATTTATGCAAAATCTAAAATGTCCACGGTTTAATAATGGACAAAGCTACTCCACGTGGGAGATCAAGTTGACCAAGCTCTAATACTGTGCTCTACTCCTCCCTTAGCTCCACCTATACCTGGGGGTTTTATTTCATTTCCCACTGCCACCCTCACTCCAGTCTTAGGGACTCACCACTCCATCTGGACAAGTATGGCTTAAATATAGACACAAATGCCTTCTCCTTCAGATTCCTAAATACCACAGACCTGAAGAAAAAAGACAAAGGCCAATAACTGCATATGGACAGCTCCTCCTCCACACGATGCTCTCCCCAGTTCTGTGGTTCTGAGCCTTTGCACATGCTACACACTGTCTGCCCCAAGTGCTTTTCTTTCCTTTTCTACTGTGTAACCCCCTACTCATTAGTCTAATCATAAATTAATTTTATCTCTTTTTTGCAGCCTTTCTTGATCCCTTCTCACCCCTGTAGAGTTGATCATTCCCTTCTTTGTGCCCTCATTATACTCTGAATTAACTACCATTACTGCATCTTTAATACAGGATTATCTTTATTTACTTATATGTCTGCTTCCTCTACCTAGAACAAAGCTGAAGGTTGGGGGCATGTTTTATTCATTTATATCCCTGGTCTAGTATTATGCCATTGTCTTCCATTAGTCCATTAATTAATTCACTCCTTTTATAAACATTTATTGTTGAGCTATGGTGTCAGGCGCTCCTCAAGGAAAGAAGGGTGCACAGAAGAGATGGGATCCCGGGTATGTGGAACTCACATTCTAGGTAGGGGAGGCACTAACCTCTAAACATATAAGTAAATTGCTTCTAGATTGAGACAAGAGTGGGAGAGATGGAATGTACTTTGGATTGCGTGGTAGGTAAGATTTACTGAGGAGGTGACATCTGAGCTGAGACCTCAGTGAAAAAAAAGGAAACAGCCATATCAAGATCTAAGAGGATAACACTCCAGGTAGAATGAATAGCATGCTTGCTGAATGAAAACTTCTAGAGGATTAAAGAAGCATAAAAACACTGACTTAGAAAGTTAAGGTTTCTATTTCTAAAATAGGTCACATGAACCCAGGACTCACGGTCCTCAATGACATTCTAACTCCCAAAGCCGGCGCACCTTGGCCAGCACCCTGCCCTCAGATCCTCGCTCTCTGACTCTCACCTTGCCTCCCCCATGAAGGGCACCATCTTCCAACCTTCCACTTCTGGACATCACAGCTCTCAAGTGTGCTCTCAAGCTGGTGTTCTCAACCTGGGCTCCATGGATGGACTTTTAGAATCATATGCACAATTTTTACTGATGCTAATTTTTCAGGTCAAAGGATCTATAGCTTTCTCAAAATAATCGTTAGTCTCCAAGGATAGAATTGGCTTGTCTAGAGTAAGAGTGAGAGATGGTCTCATAATTCAAGGAAGACCTCTTTATCCTATAGGTAAGGGTGTAGTATTCAAAACACAAAACAGAACAGCAATCCCAGAGTGTCTATATAATCAGCATGACACATGGCATTGGAGTACAGGGCAAGTGAAAACATGAACTGAATGGGAAGACTGAGCTGGTTGAGCAGTTTCATATAACCACCTTCACGATACCTTATTGAGAGTGGACATGCAAGGCACTGACCTTAGATGCTGGGGATTCAAGATGATTAAGTCCTTTCTCTCAAGGAGCAAGGTCTATGTCAGAGGCAGAAATAAGGCCAATGTCATGAGGACTAAGGGACTGATGGGCAGGAGGGACTGTGTAAACAGAACTTAGAAGCTGAGAAAAGACAGTCTGAGAAATCTTCAGGAGAAATGATATTTAAAGAAGGAAGTATTGCTTTGGTGGGGCTAATCACAGACTCTGGGAGGGCTCACGCCAAGGAGTACTTCCCAGAACTTCTGCTTCCAGTGTCCTTGTCCCCACAGTGAGCCACAGCCACCTCCCGCCTCTGCAGGAGACCCTCCAACACTAGCAGGGTCATGTGGATAAAAACACCTATTATAGACGGCGGCAGGAGTTGAGGGCACGGCCAGCGGGAGGCACGCCGCGGAGTCCCAGGCAGTCCGCCGAAAGATAAAATAGAGCCCTGCAGAGATGAAGGGAACTGCCTGAGGACCCACACCTGGTGGAACAACTCCTACAGAACACCTACTGTACGCTGGCAGAAGATCTCAGACCTCCCAAAAGGCAAGAAACTCCCCACGTACCAGGGTAGGGCAAAGCGGAGAGATTCCTGCACAGAGGATCGGTGCCAACCGGCACTCACCAGCCCGAGAGGCTTGTCTGCTCACCCGCCGGGGCGGGCGGCGCTGGAAGCTGAGGCTCGGGTTTCAGTCGGAGCGCAGGGAGAGGACTGGGGTTGGCGGCGTGAACACAGCCTGAAGGGGCTAATGCGCCACAGCTAGCCGGGAGGGAGTCCGGGAAAAAGTTTGGAGACTTTTTCTTCCCTCTTGGCTTCCTGGTGTGCGAGGAGAGGGGATTAAGAGCGATGCTTGGAGGAGCTCCAGAGACGGGAGCGAGCCGCGGCTGAAAGCGCGGACCCCAGAGACGGGCGTGGGACGCTGGGGCTGCTGCCGCCGCCGCGAGGCCAGTGTGCGAGCGCAGGTCACTGTCCACGCCCCCCTTCCAGGGAGCCTGTGCAGCCCGTCACTGCCGGGGTCCCGGGAACCAGGGACGGCTTCCCTGGGAGAACGCACGGCGCGCCTCGGGCTGGTGCAACGTCACGCAGGCCTCTGCCACTGCAGGCTCCACCCGCACTCCGTGCTCCTCCCTGCCCCACGGCCTGAGTGAGCCAGAGTCCCCGAAGCGGCTGCTCCTTTAACCCTGTCCTGTCTGAGCCAAGAACAGATGCCCTCCGGCGACCTACACGGAGAGGTAGGGCCAAATCCAAAGCTGAGACCCGGGAGCTGTGAGAACAAAGAAGAGAAAGGGAAATCTCTCCCAGCAGCCTCAGAAGCAGTGGATTAAAGCTCCACAATCAACTTGATGTACCCTGCATCTGTGGAATACATGAATAGACAACAAATCATCCCAAATTGAGGAGCCAGGAGTCAGTGCTGTGCCTCTGAGGTGGGAGAGCCAACTTCAGGACACTGGTCCACAAGAGACCTCCCAGCTCCACATAATATCAAACGGCGAAAATGTTCCATCTCAACACCAGCACCCAGCTTCACTCAACGACCAGCAAGCTACAGTGCTGGATACCCTATGCCAAACAACCAGCAAGACAGGAACACAACGCCACACATTAGCAGAGAGGCTGCCTAAAATCATAGAAAGTCCACAGACACCCCAAAATACACCACCAGATGTGGACCTGCCCACCAGAAAGACAATATCCAGCCTCATCCACCAGAACACAGGCACTAGTCCCCTCCACCAGGAAGCCTACACAACGCACTGAACCAACCTTAGCCACTGGGGACAGACACCAAAAACAACAGGAACTACGAACCTGCAGCCTGCAAAAAGGAGACCCCAAACACAGTAACATAAGCAAAATAAGAAGACAGAAAAACACACAGCAGGAGAAGGAGCAAGATAAAAACCCACCAGACGTAACAAATGAAGAGGTAATAGGCAGTCTACCTGAAAAAGAATTCAGAATAATGATAGTAAAGATGATCCAAGATTCTATTTCCAAGATCCAAAATCTTGGAAATAGAATAGACAAAATGCAAGAAACAGTTAACAAGGACCTAGAAGAACTAAAGATGAATCAAGCATCGATTAAAAACACAATAAATGAAATGAAAAATACTCTAGATGGGATCAATAGCAGAATAACTGAGGCAGAAAAACGGATAAGTGAGGTGGAAGATAAACTAGTGGAAATAACTGATGCAGAGCAAAATAAAGAAAAAAGAATGAAAAGAACAGAGGACAGTCTCAGAGACTTCTGGGACAACATTAAACGCACCAACATTCGAATTATAGGAGTTCCAGAAGAAGAAGAGAAAAAGAAAGGGACTGAGAAAATATTTGAAGAGATTATAGTTGAAAACTTCCCTAATATGGGAAAGGAAATAGTTAAGTCCAGGAGGCACAGAGAGGCCCATACAGAATAAATCCAAGGAGAAATATGCCAAGACACATATTAATCAAACTGTCAAAAATTAAACACAAAGAAATCATATTAAAAGCAGCAAGGGAAAAACAACAAATAACACACAAGGGAATCCCCATCCGGTTAACAGCTGATCTCTCAGCAGAAACTCTACAAGCCAGAAGGGAGTGGCAGGACATAATTAAAGTGATGAAGGAGAAAAACCTGCAACCAAGATTACTCTACCCAGCAAGGATCTCATTCAGATTTGATGGAGAAATTAAAACCTTTACAGACAAGCAAAAGCTGAGAGAGTTCAGCACCACCAAACCAGCTTTACAACAAATGCTAAAGGAACTTCTCTAGGCAAGAAACACAACAGAAGGAAAAGACCTACAATAAGGAACCCAAAACAATTAAGGAAATGGGAATAGGAACATACATATCAATAATTACCTTAAATGTAAATGGACTAAATGCTCCCACCAAAAGACACAGAGTGGCTGAATGGATACAAAAACAAGACCCATATATATGCTGTCTACAAGAGACCCACTTCAGACCTAGAGACACATACAGATTGAAAGTAAGGGGATGGAAAAAGATATTCCATGCAAATGGAAATCAAAAGAAAGCTGGAGTAGCAATTCTTATATCAGACAAAATAGACTTTAAAATAAAGACTATTAGAAGAGACAAAGAAGGACACTACATAATGATCAAGGGATCGATCCAAGAAGAAGATATAACAATTGTAAATATTTATGCACCCAACATAGGAGCACCTCAATACATAAGGCAAATACTAACAGCCATAAAAGGGGAAATCGACAGTAACACACTCATAGTAGGGGACTTTAACACCCCACTTTCACCAATGGACAGATCATCCAAAATGAAAATAAATAAGGAAACACAAGCTTTAAATGATACATTAAACAAGATGGGCTTAATTGATATTTATAGGACATTCCATCCAAAAACAACAGAATACACATTTTTCTCAAGTGCTCATGGAACATTCTCCAGGATAGATCATATCTTGGGTCACAAATCAAGCCTTGGTAAATTTAAGAAAATTGAAATTGTATCAAGTATCTTTTCTGACCACAATGCTATAAGACTAGACATCAATTACAGGAAAAGATCTGTAAAAAATACAAACACATGAAGGCTAAACAATACACTACTCAATAACGAAGTGATCACTGAAGGAATCAAAGAGGAAATTAAAAAATACCTAGAAACAAATGACAATGGAGACACGACGACCCAAAACCTATGGTACGCAGCAAAAGCAGTTCTAAGGGGGAAGTTTATAGCAATACAATCCCACCTTAAGAAACAAGAAACATCTCGAGTAAACAACCTGACCCTGCACCTAAAGCAATTAGAGAAAGAAGAACAAAAAACCCCCAAAGTTAGCAGAAGGAAAGAAATCATAAAGATCAGATCAGAAATTATTGAAAAAGAAATGAAGGAAACGATAGCAAAGATCAATAAAACTAAAAGCTGGTTCTTTGAGAAGATAAACAAAATTGATAAACCATTAGCCACACTCATCAAGAAAAAAAGGGAGAAGACTCAAATCAATAGAATTAGAAATGAAAAAGGAGAAGTAACAACTGACACTGCAGAAATACAAAAGATCATGAGAGATTACTACAAGCAACTCTAGGCCAATAAAATGGACAACCTGGAAGAAATGGACAAATTCTTAGAAATGCACAACCTGCCAAGACTGAATCAGGAAGAAATAGAAAATATGAATAGACCAATCACAAGCACTGAAATTGAAACTGTGATTAAAAATCTTCCAACAAACAAAAGCCCAGGACCAGATGGCTTCACAGGCGAATTCTATCAAGCATTTAGAGAAGAGCTAACACCTATCCTTCTCAAACTCTTCCAAAATATAGCAGAGGGAGGAGCACTCCCAAACTCATTCTACGAGGCCACCATCACCTTGATACCAAAACCAGGCAAGGATGTCACAAAGAAAGAAAACTACAGGCCAATATCACTGATGAACATAGATGCAAAAATCCTCAACAAAATACTAGCAAACAGAATCCAACAGCACATTAAAAGGATCATACACCATGATCAAGTGGGGTTTATTCCAGGAATGCAAGGATTCTTCAATATACGCAAATCAATCAATGTGATACACCATATTAACAAACTGAAGAAGAAAAACCATATGATCATCTCAATAGATGCAGAGAAAGCTTTCAACAAAATTCAACACCCATTTATGATAAAAACCCTGCAGAAAGTAGGCATAGAGGGAACTTTCCTCAACATGATAAAGGCCATATATGACAAACCCACAGCCAACATCGTCCTTAATGGTGAAAAACTGAAACCATTTCCACTAAGATCAGGAACAAGACAAGGCTGCCCACTCTCACCACTCTTATTCAACTTAGTTTTGGAAATTTTAGCCACAGCAATCAGAGAAGAAAAGGAAATGAAAGGAATCCAAATTGGAAAAGAAGAAGAAAAGCTGTCACTGTTTGCAGATGACATGATACTATACATAGAGAATCCTAAAGATGCTACCAGAAAACTACTAGAGCTAATCAATGAATTTGGTAAAGTAGCAGGATACAAAATTAATGCACAGAAATCTCTGGCATTCCTGTACACTAATGATGAAAAATCTGAAAGTGACATCAAGAAAACACTCCCATTTATCACTGCAACAAAAAGAATAAAATATCTAGGAATAAACCTACCTGAGGAGACAAAAGACCTGTATGCAGAAAATTATAAGTCACTGATGAAAGAAATTAAAGATGATACAAATAGATGGAGAGATATACCATGCTCTTGGATTGGAAGAATCAATATTGTGAAAATGACTCTACTACCGAAAGCAATCTACAGATTCAATGCAATCCCTATCAAACTACCACTGGCATTTTTCACAGAACTAGAACAAAAAATTTCAAAATTTGTTTGGAAAAACAAAAGACCCCGAATAGCCAAAGCAATCTTGAGAACGAAAAACGGAGCTGGAGGAATCAGGCTCCCTGACTTCAGACTATACTACAAAGCTACAGTAATCAAGACAGTGTGGTACTGGCACAAAAACAGAAAGATAGATCAATGGAACAGGATACAAAGCCTAGAGATAAACCCACGCACATATGGTCAACTTATCTTTGATAAAGGAGGCAGGAATGTACAGTGGAGAAAGGACAGCCTCTTCAATAAGTGGTGCTGGGAAAACTGGACAGGGACATGTAAAAGTATGAGATTAGATCATTCCCTAACACCATACACAAAAATAAGCTCAAAATGGATTAAAGACCTAAATGTAAGGCCAGAAACTATCAAACTCTTAGAGGAAAACATAGGCAGAACACTCTATGACATAAATCACAGCAAGATCCTTTTGGACCCACCTCCTAGAGAAATGGAAATAAAAACAAAGATAAACAAATGGGACCTAATGAAACTTCAAAGCTTTTGCACAGCAAAGGAAACCATAAACAAGACCAAAAGACAACCCCCAGAATGGGAGAAAATATTTGCAAATGAAGCAACTGACAAAGGATTAATCTCCAAAATTTATAAGCAGCTCATGCAGCTCAATAGCAAAAAAACAAACAACCCAATCCAAAAATGGGCAGAAGACTTAAATAGGCATTTCTCCAAAGAAGATATCCAGACTGCCAACAAACACATGAAAGAATGCTCAACATCATTAATCAGTAGAGAAATGCAAATCAAAACTACAATGAGATATCATCTCACACCAGTCAGAATGGCCATCTTCAAGAAATCTAGAAACAATAAATGTTGGAGAGGGTGTGGAGAAAAGGGAACACTCTTGCACTGCTGGTGGGAATGTGAATTGGTACAGCCACTATGGAGAACAGTATGGAGGTTCCTTAAAAAACTAAAAATAGAACTACCATATGACACAGCAATCCCACTACTAGGCATATACCCTGAGAAAACCGTAATTCAAAAAGAGACATGTACCAAAATGTTCATTGCAGCTCTAGTCACAATAGCCCGGAGATGGAAACAACCTAAGTGTCCATCATTGGATGAATGGATAAAGAAGATGTGGCACATATATACAATGGAATATTACTCAGCCATAAAAAGAAATGAAATTGAGCTATTTGTAATGAGGTGGATGGACCTAGAGTCTGTCATACAGAGTGAAGTAAGTCAGAAAGAGAAAGACAAATAATGTATGCTAACACATATATATGGAATTTAAGAAAAAAAAATGTCATGAAGAACCTAGGGGTAAAACAGGAATAAAGACACAGACCTACTTGAGAATGGACTTGAAGATATGGGGAGGGGGAAGGGTAAGCTGTGACAAAGCGAAAGAGAGGCATGGACATATATACACTACCAAACGTAAGGTAGATAGATAGTGGGAAGCAGCCGCATAGCACAGGGAGATCAGCTCGGTGCTTTGTGACCGCCTGAGGGTTGGGATAGGGAGGGTGGGATAGGGAGGGTGGGAGGGAGGGAGATTGAAGAGGGAAGGGATGTGGGAACAGATGTATATGTATGACTGATTCACTTTGTTATAAAGCAGAAACTAATAAAAATTAAAAAATAAAAAAATAAAAAAAATTAAAAAAAAAGAAGGAAGTATTTCATTAGATCTGGTAGACAGAGGTAGGCAGTGATGGGAGAATAAGTTTTAGATGGGAAATGGTACAAAAACCATAATGACTTTAACCTAGGAAACAATCCTTTGTTCCAGGAAGAGAGTGAGGCTGGATCAGGAAACCGAGAGGGAGACCATGGCACAGTCCCACCTGGTTGCTAATACCCTTGACTTCCAACCAAACATGAGTCACTATGTGGTTAACTTCAGGTGGGTGGGAAATAAAAGATCAGCAGAGGAATGGGCAAAAGTGATAAAATAGAAGAAAATAGATACCTATTTCTGATACAGCCTGAAAATGAGTGAAGAGAAGAGGTGGCGTGCATTCATCCCTCCCCACTTTTTTCAGAAGTTGGAGAAAAATTAAGTCCAGATGTTTGGAATAGCTTGACATATGGCAATGATAGAATATAACAGGTATGATATCCTTAGAGCCACAGAAATGCACAGGATGAATTGCAGTGAAATGATCTTCCTAGTTGCTGAAATTGTACATTTGGTGGAACTTTGAAAAGAGCCAGATTCCCCTCAAGGTCTTTCCAGGACAAATGAGATCCCTGGGGTCTATTCAGATCATATCTCTGCTATGAAATTCTATATAAATTCAATGGAGAAACACAAAGTTTCCCCAAAGCTGTTTCTTTCTTGTTATGTAACTTATCTCAGAGGTCACCAACTGCTTACCAGTCTCATGGCTGGGGAATCCTCATCTTGGTTAACACAAGAGTTAATGAAATGTGGAGGGCAGAGAAGGCAGTTGAAATTTTATAGAATTTTAAGTACAGCAAAACGTTTGATTTCTAATTCTTTCACACGAGTATTTTTCCTCTTTCCCATCTTCCATGTGGTCTTTCTTCTATGTTTCCCCCTCAGGACTCAAGAACACACCCTGTTGAGCTCTGATATAGAAATATTAGAAAATGACCTTCTCAGGACTAGGAATGGGGAAGAGGGCACAGATTTGGTGGATCTGGGGGAAGACTGCAAAGAGATAAAAAAGGCCTTGGAAGATACCAAAAGGCTTTTGAATTTCCCTATCAGTTAGACATACTTACCTGTCTATAGATACCTCTGTGGTAGTTTTGCTGGTTCTGAAAGTGAGCCATGATCCTTAAACCAAGGCTACTTTCTCCAGGCTATCAACCCTGACCAGAAACATTATGTTTTTTTCTGAAATGATATACTATCTCTCAACACTGAATTATCTCCAAAATTAGGACATTGTGAGTGTGTGGCAGTCACACTGAGCTGCACTTATGAAGTCTCCTCTCAGGTAGAAAAGACAACAGCGTTTGGCTCTAATATAATTACGAGGACGTTCTTTCATTATCAACCGTGGACAGACAAGATTCACGTCATGCATTCACACTTACAATGGGGCTACTGAAAGCAGCCTGTCTGGAATGAGGCACTTCACTGGCTCCTTTTCCACTTCCTAGAGCAAAACAGCTCCCAGTAAGATGATCTGAGGATATACTTCCTAAAGGTCCATTGCGAACCATCCTGCAGCTGGGGGCCCTTGGTTTCGCCATACTGCTGAGGGAGCCACTGGGAGTGTCAGCAGAATCTTCATCTTCAGAGGCAGTTTCCTGATAGGACTCTAGTCTCTTGGCTGAGGGATAAAAATCACACTGGGTCATTCCCTGAGAGGAAACTCTTGCAGGTTGAGTATGTCAGGCATTTAGTTAAACAGCTATTTCACACCATCTCCTCCCATTTTAAACCTGGCCTCCAAACTCCTCCAATACTGAGTGAATGGACTTACATCATTGAGAAAAGTAGAAGCAATCAGAGAGGAACTCCCTTCTCTCCCCATTGTCAAATCTACCAACCTATCTGCATCTGTACCCAAACTCTCTGCCCTCCCTCATATTACTATGGATGAAGTTTCAAACACCAAACCCTTCACTGTGATCTGCATGCCCTTCTCAAGCACTTCTCTCTTAACAACTCTCCCCTCTTTGACTTTCACAGTCTCTCAACTAGTCTCATGGCTTTCTGTATCTCTCCACGGACACTGCTCTTGTCAAGGCTGTCAATGAGCTAGCTCCATGTTACCAAACCCAGTGACTGCATCTATTCATATCTTTTTTGAATTCTTAGCAATATCCAATGTCCTCTCCTTTCAAATGTCTCTTTCAGTTTCTCTGATACCACGTGTACTGTTTTTCCTCCTGCTTCAGTGCTGCTACTTCTAAGTTTCTCCTGCTGTCTCCTCTTCTCCTCAGTCCTCAGATACTGGATGGCTGCAGGAGCTCCTTCCTTCACTACCTACGTACTCTTTCTTGGTGATGTCATCTGGTCCCCCCCCACCTTTGAAATATCATCTCTGTGCACAAGACCCCCAAACCTATTCCTTCAACTCTAACCTCTAATTGGAATTTAGACTCAGACATCCATCTTTCTACTTGACATTTCCAGTTGGATGTCCACGAGGTTCTTCCAGCAGATATCTGCATGATTCACCCCCTTACAACTTCAAGGAGACTTGGAGGTATCCCTTTGTCAATGAAGCCTTCCCAGATCTAACCACACTGTTTGTTACATATCCTACCCCAGCACTTACCACCATCAACACATCATATACCTTATTTTTAATTTTTTGAATCATCCACTAGAATATAAACCCCAAAAGGGCAGGGAATTTTGTCTTTTGTCAATCTGATATTCCTAAAGCCCAGAGAAGGGGTTGATAGATACTCAATAAATACTTGTTGAATAAATAAACAATGGACATCTTAAATTTGGTATGGTAAATGTAGACTGCTCCCTCTCTTCCTCCAAATCACCACCCCCCCAATTACTCTTTCTCTGGTCTTTCTCATCTTTGTAAATGGTACCTAAATATCTACCTAGCTATTAACACCAGAAATTGAAGATTCTCCTTGATTTGTTTTTTGTTCCCTACGCCGCCCCCACCCCCACATTCAGAGCATCACCAATAGCTATTATTCATCCAAAATATATCCCAAATATCTAAACTTCTCTTCACGTCCATTACCTTAATCCAAGCCACCATCATTAAAACAGTAGCTAGAGTGATCTTCTAAAACATAAAGCAGATCAGACCACTCCCTGCACAAAACTTTCCAGTGGCTCCACAGTTCATTTAGAATAAAATCTGAACTTCGTATCCTGGTGTACGTAACTCAAAATGATCCGGCCTAGGCTGACCTAACTTTCTTGCCACTCCTTCTTCTGCACTAAATCCAGCCTCACTGGCTTTTCTTTCTTTACTTTGAATATTGCCAAGCTCATTTCAGTCTGAGGACCCCTATACTAGCTGCTCCTTCTGACTGGAAGCCTTTTACCACTGAATTCAAAGATCATATCTTTCAGATCTAGGCTCTGATATCCCCCTTAGAGAAGCCTTGCTCAACCATCCAATTCAAAGTAGCCTTCTGCTCATTCTATATTATATCACCCCATTATAATTTTCTGCATAGCACTTTTCACTAATATTTTTTATTTAAAAATTAATTTGTGATGATTTTCTCCGATAGAAGTTCTATGAGAGGAGGGGCCTTGTCTGTCTTGTTATATGTGCTTGTTTGCATTACTAGTTGCCTGTATTCAGGCTAAGTCTAGCTACTGAATAAAGTACAGCTTTTGGCAAATTAATTTATAAAATAAAGAATATTTGCATATCCTATTATTTTAATAGTTTTTGTCTATACTTTTTAAGGACAAGGAAAGGCTAAGAGGCAACATGGTGATTCTGGGTTCTAGAACTAACTCTTCCAAAGACTAAGTGACTTTTCAGCAAATCACTTGCTCTTTCTAGGCCTCTGTTTTCTTATTAGAAGAATGAATAATCTGGACTCAGTGACTTCAAGATCCTTTCCAGTTCTGTAAGTTTCATTATATTCTCTGCCTAAAAAATACAGACTATTTCCCTGTAGGACATTTCAGCTTCAAAAACAGATACACTTATTGTGTCCCAGACATTCTGAAGTTCTCCATTCTTACCTGTGCCTTTGCTCAGGATGTCCATTCTCTTCCTTTCTACTTACATCAATATTGCACATCTTTAAAGGCTTGGTTCAAATGCCAGTTCCTCACTGAAGACCTCTGTAACTGTACTGGCTCTCATCCATACCACTCATTGGTACCACTGTATAATTTCCATGTACTACTGAATGCTACTATGTGCCAGGCATTTGTCTCATTTAATCACTATAACAACCCTCTGAGGTAGATATTATTAATACCTTCATTTCAGAAATAAAGAAATCAAAACTAAGTAATTTTCCCCATCTCACAAAAGTGATACAGATCAGTCTTATAACCAGTTATATTAAAATCTACAGCCAGCACTATGAGTCTTCATGCTATATTGTTTCTAAATGTAGCCAAAAAAGTTAATATGTATTATTCCTTATTATTTCACATGGTCAATATCCCCTGCTCGATTTCAATAAGTACATGTTTTGTAGTTTAAATAATGAGTAATGAGTAAATGAATGAGTAATGAATAATGAGTAAAAGTATGAATAGACATATGAATAACATCTTTAGCATCAAGGGAAAGTTGCAGGGTAGGGAGTTAACATTTATTGAGTATCTCCTTTTCATCAAGAACCTTGCTAGGTCCTTTATTTCTTTTTAACTTTTTATTCTTATTATTTTTTCCCTTCCTTTTTCACACTTCCTCTAGCTTACTTTGATAATCCTTGGCCACCTGGCCAGGACCACTGCCTTTGACTGTGTGGGCTGTGCTAGGTTCTTTATATAAACAACTATATATATAACTGTATCTATATATATTTTGTTTTTATCTTTAAAATAATGCTTTTGTACATACTAGAAACTATCACTGTTCCACTTGGCAGCTGAGAAAAGTAAAACAGTAAACAGTTTGGGTGGGTAGAGTTAGAATTTGGGTTTTCAGGACTCCAGAGTCAGTACAAGTATCCATTGTGTTATATGTCCTTAGCAGTTACTTGTATACAAGAGCTCAGTGATTCTCAGCAAGGGGTGAATGTGTACCCCAGCGAACATTTGGCAATGCTTGTACACAATTCGGTTGTTACATCTGGGGGAGAAGTGCTACTGGCATGCAGAGGGCAAAGGCCGAGGATGCTTCTAAACATCTTAAACAGCTCCCCATAAGAAAGAGTCATCCAGCCCAAAATGTCAATAGTGCTATGCTGATCAATCCTTGAGTAGCTAAAGAAATTTACCGATGATGTGATAGCATTTTAAGAATAAATAATTAGAATGCTACACAACATATATAAACATGAAGGCTATATGTTAGGAATTTCCCATAGCCATCATTAGGGAACCAGTCATCGTGTAACTGTAATTAGTATAAGGCCAGATGGCTGAGCTGTTACTATAGGACAAACTTGCTCAATAAGTAGAACTGCAAGAGAGAAATAAAAAAAGACCTGGAGTAACACAATCTTTAATAATTTTGTGGAAAGCTATGAGAAATAAATAGATCAGTAAAGTTACAATGTGATTCAGAAAACATAGCTACTAAGACCCATACTTTTAGACTCTGAAAATTTTTTTAAAAATTGGGTATGAGAAGGTTTATTATTATACTGATAAACAAAATCTATCCAAATGATCAAGACTTTTATTATGTCTCGTAAAGTAGATTCTAGTTAGTTCCATGAATGCCTCAAAGTGGCAAAAGAATTCTTGCTTTCCAGCTCGTAAGAGAAAATATACAAAGTCTGTAATCTTTCCTTTGTCTCAAGGTAGGTACTACATTAGGTACTACGTTGACCACTTTATTTCTCTCTTATTTAATCTTTCTCTTCTCTTCCAATTCCCCTCTTCAAATATCCAGTAACCTGCTCACAGCCTATACTTTACATTTATTTGATATCTGGAAGAAGTGAGCATGAAACTATGGAACAAAACATTTACCACACGTTTCAATGTGCTCTCCAAAGGACCAAACACAAGGGTGAACAGCACAGAACACTCAGATAAACTTCTTTCAACTATATCATCCACATATCCTCAATCAAACATTTTGCTATGAACTAATCCCCCAAACATTTCCAGCATTCCAACTTTCACCTGCTTGTAAACAGCACACTCAGCTGAGTTTCTTTCAACTGTATCATCCACATATCCTTGATACAAAACCTTTTATTCTAAACTAATTCCCCACATTTCCAGCACTCCAGGAATTTGTCTAGTATCTCCAAGCCCCAAACCTTGATCAGTGCAAATCCACCTCCAAAACTGACTGCCTGAAAATCAAAACAATATGGAAAGAGAACACTGACCTTAATCGTACAGCACTTAAAAAGGTATTATGTTTCTGTCTGTCTCCCACATTGGACCATGAGTTCCTCAACAAACAAGCCTATTTCTTATTTTGACAACAATAATTATGACAATACTAGCAGCTAATACTTACAAAGAATTTATTCTGTGCCATGCTCTAAGTGCCTTTTCATGATTTATCTTCTCTTATCTCTTAACCACCCCATGAAGTAGATCTATTACTGATCCTTTTTATTGTGGCCCAGAGAAATTATATAAATTGCCCAGGGTCACACACCTTGCAGGCAGTAAAGATGGGAATCAGACTCAGGAGGCTTGATCCCCAAATCCTTGTTCTTGGAAACTACTAAATGATGCCACCATGTACATCAGATTCACAAACTGCATCATAAAAGCACTGTGTAGACACACCCAAATTGAGGGACATTCTACAAAATCCCTAAATAATGCCCCTCAGAACTCTTAAGGTTATCCAAAAACAGGAATGGCTAAGAAACTGTCAAATCTAGAGGCACCGAAATGATGACTAAGTGTTACGTGATTTCCTGGATGGGATCCTGGGACAGAAAAAGACCTTTGGTAAAAACTAAGGAAATCCCAATAAAATATGGATTTCGGTTAATAATGAAGTATCAATATGGGTTCATTACTTATGACAAACGTATCTTAAGACTAATTTAAGATGTTAAGACAAGGGAAACTGGGCAAGGGAGCATATTGGATCTTTCAATACTATCTTTATAACTTTCTGTAAACCTAAAACCATTCTAAACTAAAAAGTTTATTATTAAAAAACTCTCAGTAATCTTTTAAAGGAATTTAAAAATTGTTTAACATACATATAAATCACGTGGGGATACTGTTAAATGAAGATTTTAATTGAAGCTTTAAAGAGGGGCTTGAGACTCTGCATTTCTAATACACACCTGGGTGTTGATGATGCTTAGTCCATGGACCAAATTTATAAGTTACAAGGTTGTAAAACAAGAAATGGTGTCATCAGATGTGTTTAGTTCAACTGCAGAAGGGTAAGGGGTTATTTCCCAGCAGCAACATTTTAAATGGAAATATCTCCTGGTCAATTCTTTTGCCAAAAAATCCTGAAAGCTTAACTAAGTTTCATTTCAGTGAAAATAATGTCTCAGGGTTAAGTTCTGGGGAAAACTAGCCCCTATCATTACTAACTCCAGCATTTAGAGACAGAGAGAGAGAGACAGAGAGAGAGCACGTGCTTGTGTGTTTGTGTACATATACTTGTTTTAAAACCATTACTGACAAGAGACCAGGAGCTCTGGATGTATCTGTGGTAGAGAAGTGTTCAGAGGCAAAGTCAGCATCTCATAGAGGTGGTGTATGTAACACTCCATGGCTCACAAACAGGTATCTCATCAATTACAGTTCAGTCCAGATGGCATTTAATTCTCAGTCACTCAGTATCTTTCCTGCACGAGGGGCCACAGAGAGAAGTACTCACTGGGCAGGAACGTGTATATTCAGGGACAGGGGTGGGAGAGGGCTGGTATTAGCACTCTTAGATGCTACAAATACAAAATTTAAAACCCAACAAATATAAAAAATAATGCAGTGCTTCCCGCCATATATTTTGTGAAACATTACTTCTGTAAGACACTTCTCAAAAACAGGGATCTATAATCAGATAATCTTGGAAAATACTAATCTCACAAATGGACAGAGGGGTTTACCTACAGTGATGTTCACTGCAGCATTGTTTGCCACAGCAGATGACTGCTGACAATCTAAACTGATGGTTGGTTAGTTACATAAATTTTGGCAATCATTACAGTGCAATATGGCATAACCATTAGAAAAATAGGGAGAGAATAGAAAGGTGATCATGATGAAGTCTTAAGAAAAATGGTTATAAAAGTCAAAGCACACTGTGAGGTTATTTTGTTTAAAAAACATATATATTAATGTTTACAGGAAAAAGACTCAAAAGAAATGCACTAAAATGCTAATAGAGGTCCAATCAGTTCGGTGGGAGTTTTTTTTTTTTTTAATTGAGGTATAGTTGTTTCACAACGTTGTGTTGGTTTCTACTGTACAGCGAAGTGGAGTTCCCTCTGCTATACAGCAGGTTCTTATTAGTTATCTATTTTATACATATTAGTGTATACATGTCAATCCCAATCTCCCAATTCATCCCACCCCCACCCCCACCCCCCGCTTTCCCTCCTTGGTGTCCACACATTTGTTCTCTTCATCTGTGTCTCTATTTCTGCCTTGCAAACTGGTTCATCTGTACCATTTTTCTAGATTCCACATATATGTGTTAATAAACGATACTTTTCTCTTTCTGATTTACTTCACTCTGTATGACAGTCTCTAGGTCCATCCACGTCTCTACAAATGACCCAATTTCGTTCCTTTTTATGGCTGAGTAATATTCCATTGCATATATATACCACATCTTCTTTATCCATTCATCTGTCAATGGACATTTAGGTTGCATCCATGTCCTGGCTACTGTAAATAGTGCTGCAATGAACACTGGGGTATATGATTCTTTTTGAATTATGGTTTTCTATGGCTATATGCCCAGTAGTGGGAATGCTGGATCATATGGTAATTCTATTTTTAGTTTTTTAAGGAACCTCCATACTGTTCTCCATAGTGGCTGTATCAGTCTACATTCCCACCAACAGTGCAAGAGGGTTCCCTTTTCTCCACACCCTCTCCAGCATTTATTGTTTGTAGATTTTCTGATGATGCCCGTTCTAACCAGTGTGAGGTGATACCTCACTGTAGTTTTGATATGCATATCTCTAATAATTACTGATGTTGAGCAACTTTTCATGCACCTCTTGGCCATCTGTATGTCTTCTTCGGAGAAATGTCTATTTAGGCCTTCTGCCCATTTTTTGATTGGGTTGTTTTTTTGATATTGAGCTGCATGAGCTGTTTACATATTTCAGAGATTAATTCTTTGTCCATTGGTTCATTTGCAAATATTTTCTCCCATTCTAAGGGTTGTCTTTTCATCTTGTCTACAGTTTCCTTTGCTGTGCAAAAGCTTTTCAGTTTCACTAGGTCCCATTTGGTTTTTTTTGTTTTCATTTCCATTTCCCTAGGAGGTGGATGAAAAAAGATCTGGCTGTGATTTATGTCACAGTGGGTTCTTCCTATGTTCTCCTCTAAGAGTTTTATAGGGTCTGCTCTTACATTTAGGTCTTAAATCCATTTTGAGTTTACTTTTGTGTATGGTGCTACGGAGTGTTCTAATTTCATTCTTTTACATGTAGCTGTCCAGTTTACCCAGCATCACTTATTGAAGAGACTGTCTTTTCTCCATTGTATATCCTTGCCTCCTTTGTCATAGATTAGTTGACCTTAGCGTGTGGGTTTATCTCTGGGCTTTCAATCCTGTTCCATTGATCTATATTTCTGTTTTCGTGCCGGTACCATACCATCTTGATTACTGTAGCTTTGTAGTACAGTCTGAAGTCAGGGAGTCTGATTCCTCCAGCTCCATTTTCCCTCAAGATTGCTTTGGCTACTCAGGGTCTTTTGTGTCTCCAAACAAATTTTAAGATTTTTTGTTCTACTTCTGTAAAAAATGACATTGGTAATTTGATAGGGATTGTATTGAATCTGTAGATTGCTTTGGGTAGTATAGTCACTTTCACAGTGTTGGTTATTCCAATCCAAGAACATGGTATATCTCTCCATCTGTTTGTATCATCTTTAATTTCTTTCAACAGTGTCTTATAGTTTTCTGAGTATAGGTCTTTTACCTCCTTAAGTAGGTTTATTCTTAGGTATTTTATTCTTTTTGTTGCATTGGTGAATGGGATTACTTACTTAATTTCTCTTTCTGATCTTTCATTGTTAGTGTACAGGAATGCAAGAGATGTCTGTGCATTAATTTTATATCCTGCAACTTTACCAAATTCCTTGATTAGCTCTAGTAGTTTTCTGGTGGCATCTTTAGGATTCTCTATGTATAGCATCATGTCATCTGCAAACAGTGACAGTTTTACACTTCTTCTTTTCCAATTTGTATTCCTTTTATTTCTTTTTCTTCTCTGATTGCCGATGCTAGGACTTCCAAAACTGGACATCCTTGTCTTGTTCCTGATCTTAGAGGAAATGCTTTCAGTTTTTCACCATTGAGAATGATGTTTGCTGTGGGTTTGTCGTATATGGCCTTTATTATGTTGAGGCACGTTCCCTCTATGCCCACTTTCTGGAGAGTTTTTATCATAAATAGGTGTTGAATTTTGTCAAAAGTTTTTTCTGCATCTATTGAGATGATCATATGGTTTTTATTCTTCAATTTGTTAAGATGGTGTATCACACTGATTGGTTTGAGGATATTGAAGAATCCTTGCATTCCTGGGATAAATTCCACTTGATCATGGTATATGATCCTTTTAATATGTTGTTGGATTCCGTTTGCTAGTATTTTTTTTGGATAAATTTACTTGTTCATTTTTGGCTGCACTGGGTCTTTGCTGCTGTGCATGGGCTTTCTCTAGTTGTGGTGCACAGGCTTCTCATTGCGGTGGCTTCTCTTGTTGCAGAGCATGGGCTCTGGGCACACAGGTGTCCGTAGTTGTGGCGCAGGGCTCAGTAGTTGTGGCTCGCAGGCTCTAGAGTGCAGGCTCAGTAGTTGTGGCACACAGGCCTAGTTGCTCCACGGCATATGGGATCCTCCCAGACCAGGGCTCAAACCTGTGTCCCCTGCATTGGCAGGCGTATTCTTAACCATTGCGTCACCAGGGAAGCCCCTGTTGGAAGATTTTTAATCACAGTTTCAATTTCATTACTTGTGATTGGTCTGTTCATATTTTCTGTTTCTTCCTGGTTCAGTCTTGGAAGGTTACACCTTTCTAAGAATTTTTCCATTTCTTCCAGGTTGTCCATTTTATTGCATAGAGTTGCTTGTAGTAGTCTCTTATGAGGCTTTGTATTTCTGTGGTGTCCGTTTTCACCTCTCCTTTTTCATTTCTAATTTTATTGATTTGAGTCCTCTCCCTCTTTTTCTTGATGAGTCTGGCTAAAGGTTTATCAACTTTGTTTATCTTCTTGAAGAACCAGCTCTTAGTTTTATTGATGTTTACTATTGTTTTCTTTGTTTCTATTTCATTTATTTCTGCTCTTATCTTTATGATTTCTTTCCTTCTACTAACTTTGGGTTTTGTTTGTTCTTTTTTCTCTAGTTCCTTTAGGTGTAAGGTTAGATTGTTTAATTAAGATTTTTCTTGTTTCTTGAGGTAGGATTGTATTGCTATAAACTTCCGTGTTAGAACTGCTTTTGCTGCATCCCATAGGTTTTGGATCATTGTGTTTTCATTGTCATTTGTCTCTAGGTATTTTTTGATTTCCTCTTTGATTTCATCAGTGATGTCTTGGTTATTTAGTCGCATGTTGTTTAGCCTCCATGTGTTTGTATTTTTTACGATTTTTCCTGTAATTTATTTCTAATCTCATAGAATTGTGGTCAGAAAAGATGCTTGAAATGATTTCAATTTTCTTAAATTTACTGAAGCTTGATGTGTGACCCAAGATGTGATCTATCCTGGAGAATGTTCCATGTGCACTTGGAAAGAAATTGTAATCTGCTGTTTTTGGATGGAATTTCCTATAAATATCAATTAAATATATCTGGTCTATTGTGTCATTTAAAGCTTGTGTTCCCTTATATATTTTCTGTCAGTATGATCTGTCCATTGGTGTAAGTGAGGTGTTAAAGTCCCCCACTATTATTGTGTTACTGTTGATTTCCTCTTTTATAGCTCTTAGCAGTTGTCTTATGTATTCAGGTGCTCCTATGTTGGGTGCATATATATTTATAATTGTTATATCTTCTTCTTAGACTGATCCCTTGATCACTATGTAGTGTCCTTCCTTGTCTCTTGTAACATTCTTTATTTTAAAGTCTGTTTTATCTGATATGAGTATTGCTACTCTAGTTTTCCTTTGATTTCCATTTGCATGGAATATCTTTTTCCATCCCCTCACTTTCAGTCTGTATGTGTCCCTAGGTCTGAAGTGGGTCTCTTGTAGACAGCATATATATGGGTCTTGTTTTTGTATCCATTCAGCCAGCCTGTGTCTTTTGGTTGGATCATTTAATCCATCCACATTTAAGGTAATTATTGATATGTATGTTCCTATTACCATTTTCTTAATTTTTGGGGTTTGCTTTTGTACGTCCTTTTCTTCTCTTGTGTTTCCCACTTAGAGAAGTTCTTTTAGCATTTGTTGTAGAGCTGGTTTGGTGGCGTTGAATTCTCTTAGCTTTGCTTGTTTGTAAAGCTTTTGATTTCTCTGTCAAATCTGAATGAGATCCTTGCTGGATCTAGCCAGCAAGGGTAGTATTGTTGTAGGTTCTTTCCTTTCATCACTTTAAATATATCGTTCCACTTCCTTCTGGCTTGCAGGGTTTCTGCTGAGAAATCAGCAGTTAAGCTTATGGGAATTCCCTTGTATGTTATTTGTCATTTTTCCCTTGCTGCTTTTTAATAATTTTTGTCTTTAATTTTTGTCAATTTGATTACTATGTGTCTCAGCATGTTTCTCCTTTTGTTTATCCTGCCTGGGACTCTCTGCGCTTCCTGGACTTGGGTGGCTATTTCCTTTCCCATGTTAGGGAAGTTTTTGACTATATTCTCTTCAAATATTTTCTCTGGTCCTTTCTCTCTCTCTTCTCCTTCTGGGACCCCTATAATGCAAATGTTGGTGCATTTAATATTGTCCCAGAGGTCTCTTAGGCTGTCTTCATTTCTTTTCATTCTTTTTTCTTCTGTTCCACGGCAGAGATTTCCACCATTCTGTCCTCCAGGTCACTTATCTGTTCTTCTGCCTCAGTTATTCTGCTACTGATTCCTTCTAGTGTATTTTTCATTTCAGTCATTGCGTTGTTCATCTCTTGATCATTTGTTCTTTAATTCTCCTAGGTCTTTCTTAAACATTTCTTACATCTTCTCGATCTTTGCCTCCATTCTTTTTTCAAGGTCATGGATCATCTTCACTATCATTATTCTGAACTCTTTTTCTGGAAGGGTGCCTATCTCCACTTCATTTAGTTGTTTTTCTGGGGTTTTATCTTGTTCCTTCATCTGGGACGTAGTCCTCTGCCTTTTCATTTTGTCCATCTTTCTGTGAATGTGGTTTTCGTTCCACAGGCTACTGGACTGTAGTTCTTCTTGCTTCTGCTCTGGTGGGAGTTACTGATGGCTTTAAAATTTTCGTTTTTTGGCTTATCTGAAATTTTCTAAAATATTGCTTTTGTAATAAAAATGCAATAAAAAAGATGAAACAATGCAGAATATCATATCCAGTATGATTAGCTGTTTTTCACATTATATAGTGATTATATGATAAATACTCAATGTTTTATCCTTCATACACACAAGTAACAACAAAAGCTGGCTTAAAATATATTTACCTAAGAGAAAATATAGTATATTTTTAAAATTTTGGGCAGGGTGGATGTCTAAGTTGAACACTACTGGCAGAAATCATAATATCTGTAGTCTTAATAATAGACATAATAATTGATAAGACTGATTTAATAAAAATATAAAACTTCTCACAAGAAGTGACACCCTAAGCAAAGTTAAGAGGCTGTGGTAGACAGAATTCTAAGATGGCCCCCAAGATTCCTGCCCCACCCCTGTGTACACACCCTGCAGGATGGCATCTCACTTCTATGATTAAATTATGTTACCTGACAAAGGTTGGAGGATTTGGCAGATATAATCAAGTGTCTAGCCAGTTGAATCTGAGTTAATATAAAAGAAGCCTATCCTAGGTAAGTTGACCTCATCAGGTAACAAGAGGTGCCACAACTTCCTGAAGTCAGACAGACTCAAAGCTAGAGATTTGGCTGGTGGCCTTGAAGAAGTGAACTGCCATGCTGTGGAGAGGCCACAGGGCAAAGGAACGGTAGGCCACTTCTATGAGCTAAGAATGGCTCTAAGCTGACAGCCAGCAAGGAAGCAGGGGCCTTAGTCCTACAACCTCAAGACACTGACAACTCTAAAACCAGGAAACCAAGATAAGGACCCTGAATCACAGATAAGATCATAGCTCCAGCCAAAACCTATATTTCAGCCAGGTGAGAGACTCAGAGAGGACGTAGCTACCTGCACCCAGACTCCTGACCCACAGAAGCTGTGAGACAGTATGTTTGTGTTATTTGAAGCCATCAAATTTGTAGTAATTTGTTATCAAATTTGTAGTAATTTGTTATGTGGCAATAGAAAACTAATACAGTGATAAATGATGAACCAAGAAAGTATTAATATTTGCCACCTACAGAAGAAAAGGATAATATCAAGGTTGATACTCAAATTATTTAACAACTGGTTCAATACAAGTGCACAAATGAAAATGGACATGGGCCACAGACAACCTAGACTGGGGCATACAAGCTGAACATTAGCCCTGCCTTAATAGATCAAACCCTCCTACAGATTACTAAGAAAAACTCATTTATTAAATAGGAAGACACGATCACTCTACCAAGGATATTCAAATGGCCAGAAACATATAAAAAGTTAAACAGTTAAACATCTCATTACTAATCAAAAAAAATTAAGACAATGAAGTGCTAACTATGACCACAAAACTCACGAATTAAAAAGAATAACTTCATCCCATTATGGCTGGGTGTGAAAAATAGGTGTTATTTTTCTGGGTTGTGAGAACATAAATTAGCACAATATTTTAGAGATAAATTTTGTAGGATCTATAAAAATTTTATATGTGCAAACCTCTGGATCCAGTTGCTAGACATGTATCTTATAAAAATAATTGCACAAATATGTATGTAGAGAAATGCATATTGCATGATGAATTTTATTTTGTATATCATAATTTTTAATTTTGTCTATTTCTTGCCTTAAACACTAAGCTACATGAGATCAGGGACTCATGCCACATATTAGGAGCTCACAAAATATCTGTTGAATGAATAAGGAATGTTAATTGCAAGTACTGTTATAAAAGCAAACTAAGCTTGACCACATATAATGCAATACCATGCACTTAATGTTAAGTCATGAACTGACTTGGAAAAAGGTCCATGAGATAATGAGGAATAAAAAAAGCAAACTGCAAAACGTTATTACAACATATTATAACTTATAAAAGGGGAAATGTGCAAATATATATTTTCACATATACAGGAATATGCATAAAGAAATGGATGGTTATATATTCATCAAATTATTAATGGTGGTTAACTTCTAGGTTAATTTGTTTTGGACACTTCTCATAATTACTTTCATAGGAGTACACTTACTTTTATAAATAACAAAATTAATGAAGATCAATTCTTTAAAGGAAACTTGCAATTTATATATTTACTTCCTTAGAAGTTCAGTTCATCTTATTTCTTCTTAAACTAGGTATTCTCAGCCAACGACCAGTGAATACCTATGGGCTGAATGATGGGGTCTGGGGAAACTGTCGTCCTTTTGGAATTATTTTCAAAATATTTTTCAGGGAGATGGTCCATAGAGTTTCATTAGATTCTCAAAAATATCTATAATGCAATATCATTGTCACCAAATCCAACCCCCAACCTTCTACGACTACTGGTAATTTACTTTCCTTTTAGAGAAACCATGGCAAAAAAAAAAAGGAAAGAAAAGAAACCATGGAAGTAGACTCTTTGACTTTGACCCACTAACTCCTGACCTACTAACTTCTGACCTAACTTTTAAAGGGACAACAATGAAACAATGCACATTTAGAAGAGTTAAGTACTCAATGATTAAACACAGCACTTCTGTACCAGAATTACCAAATCATTAAGTGGGTGCAAAAACAACCAATCTTAAGGCTGGTTTTCATAGAAACCCAACACTCACCATTTTCTTCATGGCAGTAATCAAAGCCTGCCACACTACATCTTCGAAAAACCATCTTATTCTCAGTCAGGGTTCCTGTTTTATCAGAAAAGAGGTACTGAATCTGTCCAAGATCCTCTGTGATGTTCAGGGCTCGGCACTGAACAGTAGAATCCATTTTCTCATTGTAGAAATCCACATCGCTTTGAATAAAATATATTTGTCCAAGCTTCACAATTTCAATGGAAACATAGAGAGAAATGGGAATCAAAACCTAAGAAGAGCAAAACAATTTAAAAGATGTTAAAGGTGGAAAAGAAGGGATGAAAAACCACATAGAGTTGGATAAGTAGCAAAGATCTTAATATTCTATGATGAGTACAATAGAAATTACCTGTAACAAAATGATCATGGTCCAAAACATATAGAATCCTCCCAACACTGGTGATATGACATGTCCATCAGGCTCAGGGATATTAAAAAAGGGTATGTTTTCATATCTGCTCAACCAGATTCCATGACCTTTCAAAAAAATGCACAGTCATCAAAAGGATGCTACGTATATATTATGCAAATATAGAACTTTATTCCTAAAGAAAGAGAGCTAAGAGTATTGGTTTTGGTTGAACACCAACTGTTTAAGAAACAAATTTAAATTCAAACGCTACACATTTTCCTGTCTCTGTCTCTCTCACTCCTTACATCTCTTCCCAGGTCGCTTTAGTACTTTGGCCATGTGTAACTGGATATAATCAATATTAATGCTTTTCACGTTAGAGAATGAGAGAGATGAAGATGTGAAGAAAGCAATTATTGGCAAATAAAACCTCCCTTACAAAAGTCAAACTTACACTCATAAACTTCATTTTGAAAATAAAATACTTTTAAATGAATATCTTGCTGAAAAGATGTCAGCAAATAATCAGATTCTACCTACCCAATGCACCAGTTAAACACATTATAACCAACAGTAGGACACAGCAGAGGACATCTGTATTTGCTCTTCTTTCTAAGTTGCTGCGTTTATACCTTGGTCCGCTGTTGTTCAGCATTGCTTTGGTTTCATGGCCTACATGGGTAACACAGTATGTGAGAAAATGTGCAAATTAAAGCCAGGTAGCAAATATCATATTTTTATATCTCGCTGGCAGACAATTTAATGAAAAGTAGTTATGCAATATACTTTGTTAATTTAGCTTCTTTTTGTGATCTCTTTAGAAAAACAGGGACCAATGATAAAGGTTATCAAGACAAAATTTCCTTTCTGCTCCTAGAGATTACATTTTGAGTAAATGGAAAATGTTAACTTGCAGAAAAGCACAGAGGAGATGATGGTGAAAAGTCAGAAGTATAACCAACCTGCATAAACTACAATGCCCATGACAGCCTCTGTGTTTCTAATGGTGCATCCTCTAAGTAATAAATTCTCTTTACTGAGACCCACACGTTCTTTGTTGGAATGTTCTCTATAAGAAAGACAGCATATAAGTTTATTTTTAAATAGCAAAAATGGGCATGTAAAAATAAAAATGATTTTTGAATATTCTTGTTTACAGTATGAAGTTAGGCAGTTCACAGGAAAAGATTCAAATCTCTGATGCATTTGCTTTTTTATTTCAGTTACCCCCTTTGGCTGGGGAAAAAAGACACAGCAGGTTTCTAACACTGCTTTCTACCATTCATTGTCAACTTCTAGTATGGATGCTACAAAAATTAGAAAATATTCCAAATAAGGAAACTATTTCCTCTAGCAGAAACTGTATTTGGGGGTAACTTAATAGCTGATGAGGGAAAAGTTATTGATGGAATTAGAAAATTACCATTTTTGAGCCTGGTGAAATCAAGGATTACTCTTAGGCAATAATAGCCAGTGGCTAAAATCATTAGGAGGAAGGCTGGTGGGGAACTTTATAATGAAAGGATAAGGCTGACAACACCAATCTTAACATAACTACCAATGGGACAAGGGGACATCACAGGCCTCCAGCCTCCAGAAGTTCAAGGACAGAAATTGCTCATCTCCCTCGGAACCTAATCAAGCCTCTAAGAGGGCAAATCAAACTGGAGTCTGTGGCATCAGGGGACCTGTGAAGCCTTTGAAACTGTATGCAATATTCCCCTGTGTGTGTCTATATACATTTGTCATTTTCTAGGGAGAGAATTTCTTTCATCAGATTCTGAAAGTGCCTCTGGACAGTTTTCAGGAAATAAGGCCAGAGAAACATGTTAACCACCAATGCAAGGATGCAGTCAGCCAAAGCTACCAAATCTGCAGTGGTAAGCTCTATGGGCAAAATGACCTGGTCTATTCAACAAATGAGTAGAATGAGGAGCGGGGAGCAAAAGGAGTGGTAGAGGGACTCCACCCTCAGGAAGGACGCAATCAGCTCAATCCAGAATGTGGTAAATTCTACAAGCTAAATGACCCCATTTCTTGGGAGGGGAAATTTAGAGATATATCAACCAAATGCAATGTGTAGACCTTTGTTTTGATCCTGGTTAGAATATATGGACTCTAAAATTTTTTTTGAGATAATTGAAGAAATTTGAACAAAGACTAGGTGTTAGATGCTGTCAAGAAATTGTTCTGAATTTAGTTAAATGTGATAATGATGCTACGGGTTTTTTTTTTTTAAGTTTTTTTCTGCTGTATATTCATAGTGAAGTATTGACATTTTGAAATGGTGTGATGTAGGTGCAGGGAAGGAAGTGGGAGGATATTTGAAACAAAGTTGGCAAAATTATGAAATAGTTAAAACTAGGTGAGGGCTCATGGGTGTTCACTACACTTTTCTTCCTAATTTTGCATGTTTGAAATCTTCTGTAAAACAGTTTTAAAATTATCTGGGCTTCCCTGGTGGTGCAGTGGTTGAGAGTCCGCCTGCTGATGCAGGGAACACGGGCTCATGCCCCGGTTTGGGAAGATCCCACATGCCGCGGAGCGGCTAGGCCCGTGAGCCATGGCCGCTGAGCCTGAGCGTCCGGAGCCTGTGCTCTGCAACGGGAGAGGCCACAACAGTGAGAGGTCTGCGTACCGCAAAAAAAAAAAAAATTATCAAAGTAATTACTTGATGAAATTACTATATTGGCAAAAATACAGAGCAAACTCTTTGGAAAATTTTTAAAAATAAGCAAAATGCAATGTATTTCACATATTTTGTGAAAATGAATTCTTAATTTCAGCATTAAAACTAGTTTGTTTTTAAAGCAATATACTTCAGTCTAAAAGTTGTTTCTTCTTTATTATGTATGGGAAGATTGTCATTGTACCTGCTACCCACGCTATCTGGATTACAAGGAAAAGAAAAGAAAAGCTCTTCAAAAAAGGTTTCCTACCATAAAGGAGGAAAATAGATTTGCCATTTCACTCCTCTAATTTGTAAAACACTCTAAGAGGTGTGTGTTTACATTCCTTCATTTATATGGGTTTATGTACAAAGAGCAAAACATAGGGTCATGGTCAGAACTAGCAGTGTCCTTGGGTTTAACCTAATTCTGTTTTCTGGATTTACAGATGAGGAAATTAAATCCCAACATTCACATTTCTATGTAGCATTCCCAGGCATGCATCCCAGTCTTGATTTGGTTCCTCATAAATATAGCATGTTATCCCTAGAACCTTTACAGAACAGATATAATATACAAAAGCACCAGTCCCAAAGTTCCTTAGTGTATTAAGATTTTTTCCCCTGGGATCCTTATTTTTCACCATTACATCACTCTAGGTTACCATCATTACATCAAAGCCCAACTTCTTTTATTTATTTATTTTTTTTGCGGTACGCGGGCCTCTCACTGTTGTGGCCTCTCCCGTTGCGGAGCACAGGCTCCGGACGCACAGGCTCAGCAGCCATGGCTCATGGGCCCTGCCACTCCGTGGCATGTGCGATCCTCCCGGACCGGGGCACGAACCCATGTCCCCTGCATCGGCAGGCAGACTCCCAACCACTGAGCCACCAGGGAAGCCCCCAACTTCTATCTTGATTGCACCTGCTCCAAACTCTAAACATGTCCTGCACTTGATGGGTGTGTATTTGGCACTTACAGCGTGGGACTTTCAGATTCCATGTGAGATACTGACTGTCCATATAGAGCTCTCATCCATTCAAGAGCCTATGTAATATCTACCATGCGCCCAGCACACCCACCCGGATGCTGAGGATAGAAAAACAAACTTACACAGTCTTGGCTCCTGTGGTCTAACAGGAAGTGATTGATATAGAAATATGTAAGTAATAAAAATATTATAGTTGTTATTATGGAAATCTGATATTCAGCATACAATGTGGGCACAAATAGGGAAGAAGTCAGTGCTACCTGAGAGTAAGAAGACCAGAGAAGCCATCATTCATACAGAGAGTGAGCTTGAGCATCTACATTTTTGTTGATTTTAGGAAATAGGCTACATAGCAGGAAAAGGATAAGGAGCTAGTTTAGCAGATAAAAACAATTTCACAAAAAATTACTGTATCCTCCTGGGCTGACTCTACTAAATATACAGGCTCTGAGTCAGATTCTATGCAGAGTTCTATATTCCAAACCACTCAGTGATAGACTAAAGTTCCTATTCTTTGCTGTCTAGAAATGTGCCAGAAGCAAGACTGACCTTGTCAGGGGAGTCAGCATTCCCAGTAAGAGGCTGTACAAACCTCAGCACCTGAGGTCCAGGTCAAAAAATGTCAGCCCTTAAATCTGACATTTACAAGAGGAATTTCTGTAAATAGTCAGCAGCTGGAGAAAATAATACTAGAAAATGACTCATCCTAAGAGATGGCTTATGAGCACGTTTCTGATGACAGGAACATCTGCTAACGTCTCTTTATCATCTCGCCTCTTTATGATCTATTATATTGCTCACCTATCCTCCAAACACACTTAAACCACTTATGACTCCACAAATGCACTGTGGTCTCAGGCCCCTACACCATTACCTGTGTTGCTCCCTTAACCTGGAATGTCAGCCTTTCTTTGCATTTAGTTGCCTGCCTGGTATCTTCTTATTCTTGATGATTTAATCCTAGCATTACCTCTTTACCTTGACCAAGCCTATTCCCTTTTCCCATTGCATAGTTTCCTGTGCCTGCCCAAACACCTGTCTGTATCAGGTGCTACTTAAAGATGCTACCACGATGCTCTAAACTTCCTTCCATGATAACTCTAATATTTTAAACAATTTGACTGAGGAATAACTAATAAGAATCATAATACATATACTGTACATATTTAAAGTGTAAAACTTGATGTTTTGACGTTTCCCCTGCGAAACCATCACTACAATCAGGAAAATGAACATATCCATTAATCTCCAAAGTTTCCTTATGTCTTTCTCAAACTTTCCTTCCTAACTCCCCCCTCCCAGGCACCCACTAATCTGCTTTCTATCACTATAAATTAGCTTTCTTTTTTGAGAGACTATATAAATCAAATCATATAGTATATATTCTTTTTTGTCTGGCTTCTTTCACTCAACATTATTTTGAGATTCATCCATGTTGTTCCATGTACCACTAGTGAATTCTTTTTGCTGCAGAGTAGTATTCATTGTATGGATATACCATTTGTTTACCTATTTACCTGTTGGTAGATATTTGGGTTGTTTCTAATTGGGGCTATTACCAATAAAGCTGCGTTGAATGTTTGTGTACAGGTTAGTATATGGATAAATGTTTTCTCTTGGGTATATGGATATATGTTGGATAAATGTTTATATGGATAAATGTTTTCTCTTGGGTAACTTCTTAGGAGTGGAAAAACCAGATCACATGGTAGGTGTGAATTTAACTTTTTAGGAAATTTCCAAACTATTTGCTAGAGTGGCTGTAGCCATTTCCACTCCTACCAGCAGTACATGAGAGCTCCAATTTCTCTACATCCTTGTGAAAAGTTGGTACAGTCAGTTCTTTTAATTTAGCAGTTGTAGCTATGTGGTTTTAATTTGCATCTTTTCACACAGATATTTGTCGTCCATGTATCTTCTTTGGTGGAGTGTCTGTTCAATTTTTTTGATCATTTAAAAAACGTATTGTTTGTTTACTTATTGAGTTTTTTTTTTTTTTTTTCGTTACGCAGGCCTCTCACTGTTGTGGCCTCTCCCCTTGCGGAGCACAGGCTCCGGACACACAGGCTCAGTGGCCATGGCTCACGGTCCCAGCCACTCCACGGCATGTGGGATCTTCCCGGACCGGGGCACGAACCCGTGTCCCCTGCATTGGCAGGCGGACTCTCAACCACTGCGCCACCAGGGAAGCCCTACTTATTGAGTTTTGAGATGTCTTTCTCTATTCTGAATACAAGTCCTATATGAGAAACATGCATTGCAAATATTTTCTTCCAGTCTGTGACTTATGTTTTCATTTGCTTAGCAGTCTCATTTGAAGATATGTTTTCATTTGCTTAGCAGTGTCATTTGAAAAGAATAAGTTTCTAATTTTGATGAAGTTCTTTTATTTAATTATTTTTGTCCTTTTATGGATTGTGCTTTTGGTGTTATATCTAAGAAATCTTTGGCTAACACAAGATACCAACGATTTCCCCTATGTTTTCTTCTAGGAGTTTTATAATTTCAGGTTTACATTTAAGTAAGTACAGGATCCTTTTTTAGTTAATCTTTTTAAGTGGCGAGAGGTCTAAGTTGAAGTGTTTTTTTAAAGTATAGATGTATAATTGTTGCAGCATCATTTGTTGAAACAACTAACCTTTCTCCACTAAACTGCCTTTGCATCTTTGTCAAAATCCAGTTGCCCATTAATGCCTGGATCAATTTCTGGACTCTAACCTCTTCCACTGACTTATTGGTCTATATGCCAAAAACAAAATCTGGTGGTATTAGCCCTCCAAATCTGTTCTTTTTCAAAGTTGTTTTAGTTAAGTGATTCTTTCTACCTCCACATAAATTTTTAGGATAAACTTGTCAATTTCTAAAAAAAAATAATAAAAATAAAAATAAAAAATAAAACCTTGCTGGGAGTTCAATTGGGATTACGCTGAATCTACAGATCAATTTGCGAAAAAAATTGATGTCCTAACAATATTGAGTTTTTCAACGCATGAACAACATATGTCTCTCCATTTAGTTACGTCTTTAGTTTATCCCAACAGTGTTCAATGGTTTTCAGTATGCAGGTCTTTCATATCTTTTGTCAGATTTATTCTTAAGTATTTCAATTTTTCTGATGCTATTATAAATTGATTTTTAAAGTTTCTGTATCTGATTGTTCATTGCTAGTGTATAGAAATACAATTAATTTTTGTATATTGATCTTGTTTCCTACAACATTGCTAAACTCAGTTATTAACTCTAGTAGCTTTTTTTGTAGATTTCATCAGGTTTTCTACAAAGATCATCACACCATCTATGAATAAAAGACAATTTTACTTCTTTATTACTTGATGCTTTTATTTCATTTTCTTTACATTAGCTAGGCTCTCCAGTACAATCTTGAATAAAAGTGGTGAGAGACAATATCTATGTCTTGTTCCTGATCTTAGAGGGAAAAATGCTTACTTAGTCTTTCACTATTAAGTCTGATCCTAGCTGTATGGTTTGTATAGATGCCTTTCATCAGGTTGAGAAAGTTCCCTTCTATTTCCAGTTTGCAAAAACGGAAGTTAGATTTTGTCAAATGCTTTTTCTATATCCATGAGATGGTCACCTGTTTTTTCTTTTTCACTTGTTAATTATCGTTTGTTAATATGGTGAATTACATTATTTGATCTTCTAATATTAAGCCAATCTTGCATTTCTGGTATAAGACCTACTGAGTCATTATATATTAACCTTTTTATATAATGTTGGGTTTAATTTGCTATAATTTGTGTAAATTGTTTTGCATCTATGTTCATGAGGGATATTAATCTTCCCTTAAATGTCTTTGTATTCTTTTGGTATCAGGGTAATTCTGGTCTCAGAAAATGATTTAGGAACTTCTTCTTCTTTGCCATTTCCTCACAAGATCACCATTATGAAGTAGGTCTAACTAACTCCTCTTAAAAATTAGGAAGGATAAAAAAAGTAACTTGGCTCAAAAAATAAAGCACTTAAGTGGCACAAGCCAGCCTGAATCAGATAAGACCCTAAATTCTAGATGCCCTTGGAAAGGGATGTAGATGCCACAGGAAGCCTCCAGAATGAACACTGTTGTGGATTCTCATACCTTTTCTTAGATGTGTTTCAAAATCATTGGCTAACTTTTACCAACTGAATTGTCCACCTACTCTAATTCTAATAGGATAGAAGGACACCATCATCCTATCATGTCACTTAAGCTGCCATGTCTGTCCAAACACTTCCTTCCAAATAACTAACATGTTTTGGGCTTAACATGGAGCTCATGTTAAGTCATTCACATACCACTGAAAGAGAGTCTAGGATTATTTTAAGAACAAGGTTTTGTTGTTTTAAAAATATACATAGGTAAATATCAAATAATTAAAATAAGCCAAATTTATAGGTGGCTTAACTTACAGCCTTTAGTGATTTAACTTGGTATAAGTACACAAAAGTTTTTTTGAGTTAAGCATAATTGCAACATACAACCCCACTCACACCCACAAAGGTAAGTCATGTATCACTCACAGGAAGCCTCGGAATCTGTTGAGGTCATTGTTTGGACTTTCACATTCTATCCTACTGGAGAATTTCTCAGGATCAACTTCAGAGTCCTAAAATATATATATATATATATATTTTAAAATCACCAAACAAAAATTCAAGGTTAAATCTTGAGATTTAATTGTTTATCCTTTCACCAATTGTTAAGATAAAACGAAGGCATGCTTGTCACAAAATTTGTCACAAGTTGCCCAAATGAAGGAAAGTATAGACATAATTATAAATGAATAAATGAGATCAGAATGGTCCCAGAGCATTAATAAATATCTTCAGGTGATGGGAATGTCTGAATAGTATACTGGAATCCATGCAGGACTCCCTGCAGGAGAGAGCTTTTCCTCCTACAGTGCACACTCTTTTATCTGGAAGACACTGAAAAGCTGAAAATACGTTTGTTGTTGTTCTTTAACCATATACGTAGCTTCTGAGATTACGTGTGTATTTATATATACATATATACAAACATATATGTATACATATGAGTACTCTGAGCACGTATGCATTTGATCTCAGCAAATTTTATTTAAAAAATTAAAATATGCTAAATATCAATATGTCACAAAATTCTCTAATAGATCAAATATCATCATTTCCATTTTAAGATAAAGAAACTGAGGCATAAAGTGGTTAAGTAACACAGTAATTAAACAGCAGATCTGGGATTCATTCAAACTCGTGTTAATATAACTTCAAAGGTCTTGTTTCCCTCACCACAGCATGGTGAAGGGTCAGAGCTCTGTGACATGAAAAGTTACAAATTTCTTAAAAGGCCTTGGTATATAAGTAATTACAGATTTTAGGAACAATGACCGACTGGTATGTCCAACTTCAATCAGACATAACATATAAAAAATCTAAGTTTAAGAAAACTAAGTTAGAAGTTGATTGTTTCTATTGCAAAAGAATTTTCCAAATTGCAAAATGTGTTGGGTTTCTTAAATTCAATTCCCAGAAATATATGATTGTCAGACTGAAATGTCTGAACTCCGAAGTCATTAAATCCTATAATCTATAAAATATATCATACCTCTACTGATATCTGGAGCTGCATTAAGCTCTCTAGAATTCCATTTTGTAAAGGTAAAAATGAGTTTAAAAAGTCTCTTTATCTGTACATGTGAAAATGAGCTCAGTCATCTTCTGAAAAGAAAATGTTTATGTCACCAATGGAGAACACATTATTTACCTGCTCTGCGTATCCCCGAACCACCTGCCTCTGTTTTAAATTGCTCTCTCCATCAAGACCGGAAGTCTCAATGTGACAGATTCCATCTGGATCAGTGGAAAAGAGTAAAACCATATCTGCAGGAATGACCTCGTTACAGGAAAGGCGAATAAAGTCCCCAACAGTAACATCTTTCCAGCATCTGTCGACATATTTTTTCTCTTTCCTAAAATAGAAAAAAAAGTTTAAAAAGAATCTCAAGCTAAAAACACACAATAGTCTTTTTTAATTTTAGTATATAATTTAAAGTGTTAGGGTGAATTTTAATCTGTTAAATGCTAAAAGGGGAAGCCAGAGAATTGGTAAAACTTAAATTCCTCAACTTGCTTCACCTGAAAATTCAGTTACTAAGCTGCCAAAACATCAATTCTCTTTTCCTGTGAGATTTTGAACCACTACACTATTTGAGTAGTTCTTGAATAAAATTAAAATTAACATTGGATGGGTTTATTCATATATGAAGCAATTCCTGCGTGCTATCCTGTGGTCAGGTATCAAGGATCTATAAGTGCCCAAGACACATTATCTGCTCTCAAGAGAGCTTCCTATCTGGCAGATAGGATGGAGAAATTAAAGAAAACCCAAAAGAAATGAAATAAATACCCAGACACAACACTTTAAAAATCATTATACCACCAGATTAACACCCCTAATTATCATTTAATTGAAATACTGGTTAAAGTAGTTCTGTGTTGGCTGCAGTTGATCCCTAGAAAGGAGAATGCCAAATTTTAACTCTTTTCAAAAGTGTAGTTTTCCCAATCTATATATTCAATTCTTTTTAAAGGAAAGGCACATGAACTGAGGTTGACTTGCCATAAATGCCCTGATTTATGTTAAAGTTTTTGCCAAACTTCTCATGCCTTTTCATACCAATGGCATGAATTAAGCCCCACAAAGCATTGTCCTTAGAGAAGAATTAGGACGTTTGTATCATAGACTATTATATAACTAGTTAAGCAGCATTTCACACACAATACTGCCAACAAATGTTAGGAAGGTCTGTCTCATCCCCCTATCACCTCCCAAATATCTGCAAAGAACTAGTATTTGTCATAAAAATGCACTTATTTTATAAGTAAAGATTTATTTTCTATTACATTTTTTGGAGCTCAATATTCAAATTCATTGTCGAAGAAGCCTGGGAGATAGTTATATTCTAAGCTATATGACTTATATATTAAAAATGAATGCTTCATATTAAATAGAAATGCTACCTTAAGCCAATACTTTATAACTTCTGCTATACAGAATTACATTGGTTATTTCAAAAAATACTTAGCTCAGAGGGCTACCTACAAACATTTTCAGGACATATTCTCCAAAAATATCTTATGTACCAGGTTGAATCCAAATAAAAGAATTCCTTATTTACCTAAAGAGTTTGTTAGTTTATCAAGAAAGGTAAACCAATGGTTTGTTTTAACAATTTTTTTCTAGTATACCCCAGTTTACTCTTCCATGGCATGGAAGTAACAGAGAGAAGACCAAAAAGGTAGGCAGGAGTCATATATATATATATATATATATATATATATATATATTTTTAACATCTTTATTGGAGTATAATTGCTTTACAATGGTGTGTTAGTTTCTGCTTTATAACAAAGTGAATCAGTTATACATATACATATATCCCCATATCTCCTCCCTCTTGCATCTCCCTCCCTCCCACCCTCCCTATCCCACCCCTCTAGGTGGTCACAAAGCACCGAGCTGATCTCCCTGTGCTATGCAGCTGCTTCCCACTAGCTATCTATTTTATATTTGGTAGTGTATATATGTCCATGCCGCTCTCTTACTTCGTCCCAGCTTACCCTTCCCCCTCCCCGTGTCCTCAAGTCTATTCTCTGCGTCTTCATTCCTGTCCTGCCCCTAGGTTCTTCATAACATTTTTTTTTTTTTAGATTCCATATATATGTGTTAGCATACGGTATGTTTTTCTCTTTCTGAGTTACTTCACTCTTTATGACAGACTCTAGGTCCATCCACCTCACTACAAATAACTCAATTTCGTTTCTTTTTATGGCTGAGTAATAGTCCATTGTATATATGTGCCACATCTTCTTTATCCATTCATTTGTCGATGGACACTTAGGTTGCTTCCATGTCCTGGCTATTGTAAATAGAGCCACAATGAACATTGTGGTACATGACTCTTTTTGAATTATGGTTTTCTCAGTGTATATGCCCAGTAGTGGGATTGCTGTGTTGTATGGTAGTTCTATTTTTAGTTTTATAAGGAACCCAGGAGTCATATTTTGAAGGTTCAGTCTCACTGCCATTCCTAGGAGTAGGGATTTCATTCCATAGAAAATGGATATTCACTGAAGGTTCACAGAAGGACATATTCTATTTCTACCTGCTAACTCCTGCTACAGGGTAACGGATGAATTGTTGCGTGGCAGGCTGGTTAGAAATAGGAATCGCAAGGAACCAATGGAAAGTTATTGAAATAATTCAGGGGAGGGATAAAGATGGTTAGAATTAAGGCAGCAAAAAGGATGGATGAAAGGAGATTAAATCAAGACATATTTGGGTACTAGAGACAAGTATTGTGACTTATTACATGCAAAGTTATCAAGGGTGACACTACGGTATCTAACTTGTATGGTGAGTGGTGCCTTTCAGCATGTCCCAGATTTTAGAAGCAACTGATTGCATCATGGTGAAGATAGTAAATTTGGTTTGCAAAGTTTTTATTTGAAGTGAGATATAAAATTGAAGAGGTCCAGCATTTTGATGGTTTTGATCGGAAGTTCATGAGTAGAAATATAAACTTGCAAGTCCTAGGTACATAAAGTACCTAGGTAACGACCCAAGAGGAAATGTCAGAGAAATCAAAAAAGAAGGAAATTTCAAAAATTTCAAAAAGGGAGCCATCATAGTAACAAAAGCCACAAAGGGGTCATGCCTGTGATATGTGGTTATTAGAATGTCTGCTATCAAGTTGATAGCATGATACTGTTGATGAGGAGAGTGAAGAAGAAAGTGAGACCTCCAGTGAATTAAGGCATAATTGGAAGTTGAAGAAGTAGAATATTTCATGAAGTTTAGCCCTGAAAGGAATAAAGGGTGAAAGCAGCCACTGCAAGGGAAGGTAAGGCAAAGGACAGTAAGGATGAAAGAACTGGGCATGCACATAGCATGCAGGGAAGAAGCCCATGGAGAAGGCAAGGTAGAAGAGAGGACAGAGTTGGAGGGTGCTGTTTGAGGCTATGGAGAAGTAACAAGGAATGGAATTAAGAATGCAGATGAAAGAATTACTATTACAAGGCAGGGAGTCACCTTTTCAGGTAAAGTCAGAAGGAAGTAGGTGAAGATGTAGACGATGTAAGAAAGAACTGAAGTACCTAATTCATGCTTAATGACCTCTACTTTTTCTATGAAGAAAGCTATAAGAAAATTTGCTGAGAATGTGTGAAAGTAGGGAGAGAAGACAGATTTGATATTAGGCTTAAGGATTTTATTTTTCTTTCAAACACAAGAAATAGAATTCCTCTAAGGGACAAGTTTATTTACTCTACATTGGAACAAAATTCAAATGAGGTCAATTTTACAATTAAATTAACTTCATTTTTCCCCATTTGGAGTCCATACTAGGATTTTTTTAAAGTAGCTAATTTTCCCAATAGGTAGCTAGTTCAATTAAACACATACTGCTCTTAATTTATGTGAGTTACCATGTCAGGTGCTAAGAATACAAAAGTGATTAAGATATGGTGATCTCCCTATGGAAGTTATGGTCAAAATTTGAAAAAGTGACACAAACAGTAATTTTATAAGAGAGGTATGCACAGGTTATTATGGGAGCAAACAGTTGGGACATTTAGCTCTGGAGGAGGTGAGCCTTGCAGGAAGATCTAGAGTGAGTCAGGTGAAGAAAGGTGGGACAGTGTATCAGTCAGAGTGAGAGTGGAGGCACAATGCCATAGGGCATGGGAGAGCATGATGCTTGGAACTACAAGCTAAGTGACAAAGGCTCATTGCCAATTTTAACTAGCTTTGAGAATTTTTAATTGTGGTAGACTCAACATGAGGTTCTATTTCCTTCTCGGATATAGAATTAAAAGTAGTAAAAGAACTTTCTCCTTCTCCCACAGCCTAAATGTACAGCTAGAATTTCTTGTATCTACTTGGTTATTTGTGCTTCTGTAATTACTCTCACTGGTCAGGATATAGCACTTATAATCCATTCTTCAGGCAAACTTCTAGACCCATTTTGCTTCTTTAGGAATTCAATGTCACACAGCTTTTATGTCAATACACGGTCACTGGGGAAAGTTGGGAAGAATACACTGGACTATTAATAGTGATTCCACTGGGGTGGAGGTTGGAAGGAGAGAGGTGGAAAGACAGAAAACGTGGACTTCTACCTTCTACTTTAACAAATTGAAAGAGAGAAAGAGTGGGATTATGAATGGGTTTTTCTTTTTGATGTTCTTTAGTATTTTTCCAATAAAACACTAAAAACAGTTTATAAATTGCAAATACTGAATAATCGCTGGACACAAGATCAGCTAAGATTTACTGGATGCTTTATATTCATCAATTCATTTAATTTTTATAACAGTGTTATGTGGGTGGTACGATGAATGCACTATGCCCCACTCCCCCACCTCTTAGAAATGAGAAAAACTGACTTTGACAGGTTAAGTCACTAGCTCCAGGTCACACAGTTCCTAGTATTCCTGGGATTTGAAACAAAGCAGGTAGCTCCAGAGTCCATCTCTCAAATACTAGACTTTACTCCCAGCTATAGTAACTTACCAATGACCACCAAACAAAACATGGTTTAATTGTGTATTAGAAAGTGAATTTCAAGAACCACTGCTTTGGAAAATGTCACGAGTCAATAAGGTTAATATCTTAGGCCACTGATATTTAGTCTCATTTCAAGAATCATGAAATTCTATGAATTTATGAGATAATTCTAAAATATTAACATTAGCTAGTATTTTTAAACTCCTAACACCAACAATGTGGTGATTTTTAAAGATCAGAAAACAGTATAAGTTCCTGGAGGGCAGGCATTTTATCTGTTTTTTGTTTAAACCTCTAAATCTCTCAGTGCCTACAACACAGTAGGCACTTAAATTTGCTGGATGATTAATAGTTTTATTTTCAGCACACTTCTATTATCCTTGAAGCAAACCTTAAAACCTTGCAAATGGCTGCCATTTTAAAGGCAGGTTTTGGATAATAGTTCAACCTTAAGTCAGGTTTTGGATAATAGTTCATTTTAATGTAATTGCAGTATAATAGGATTTAAATGTTTAATTTCTATTCTAGTGTTTGTTATTTCCCTATGATACTTTCCCAAAGAAAATTAAGCACCTTGTGAAAGACCACATATTATTACGAATAAGAACCAAATTATCTGCATAGAAATGGTAATATGCTTCTTCCAGAAGCTTGCAAGATTTAATAGCTGCATACTTTCAACTTAATTTTACTGAGAAATAATCTGTCCTCTAAAGTAATTTCTTTGTATTTAATAAGAATTTAAGTTAGTACATTAACTTAAATCAGCAAGACATGGTCTTAGAGCCCACGTTTATTTCTTTATATCCTTATAATTTGTTCCAAGAACAAGGGAGGAGGGGTCAGAATGTAAGCATTATTTCTTCTACACCAAACAAAAGCAAATTACATAGAATATAATAAAAAGACATAAAGAGCTATCCAATTCTATTATGAAATGCAATCATAAAGTGATATCTTGGACTAGACCTTAAACAATTGAAAAGAATATTGCATCTCATCTTTAAGCTTATATGCAAATCACCTAAAACAGATCCAAACTATGTCTAAAGGGACCCCTGAGAAAAAAAATTATACTAGGTTTCCCATTAGGAAATTTTAGTATTTATAAAATCATACAATGTTTTAACAAGTTCTCAAATATTAATTAAATGACTTGATCATGTGACAAACTCTAGCTTATAGTCATTATTAACTTATAATAATCATAATAGCTAACCTTTACTTAGCACTTGAAAGGGTTAGATACTATGTTTACTGTTTTATACTATTTTATTCATAATGAAGGGAACTGGAGTTTAGCTAGTTTACATAATTTGCCCAAGGCTACACAGCTACTAAGTGAAGGAATCAGGATTAGAACTTTTTAGAATAAGCTAAAAAAGCAAACAAACACACAGTAACAACTCTAAACTAGCACTAAAAGTCAGCAATTATTTATGTACAAGAATTTGTATTTAAAAATACATATAAGTATTCTTTCCATTTGCTAAATTTGGCATTAGCTGAGCAATCTTAAAATTGGTCAAAATATGGATTTTGTTCATCATATAATCACTGTAAAATCCTATTTCCTACAGCTATTTTTTGAAGGCAGAGACTACATGAACATTTCACCTCTCTATCCCTGGCACATAATAAGAATTTAAATGTCATCAAATGATTCAACAGCTCTGTTTCAGTAAAGTGCTCTATGACTTTAAAATAAAAACCATGAACTATTTTTTAATTTTTTCTATACATCAATTTTTCTGGTTCCCTTTAGATTAGACATGAGTATAAGAAAAAAAAAAGAGAACCAATTTTTCCTTATTTAAGTACAGTTCACATCATCTTACAAAAGAGAAAAAAGTTATTTTGTTTCCTATAATAGGTCTTTAAAATCAATTTGGAGAAAGCCACTGAAGAATTCTAATAATGAACAAAATTCAGAATCCTACAGGTTTTGGCTTAAATATCACTTCTTCAGAGAAGTCTTCCCTAATCATTGGCTCATGTAACACTGAAGACAAATTTCCACTATCAGGACAAGGCTTTGAGTTATTGTCCTCCCAAAATAACAACAAAAAAATTATGTCATCTGGTTGAACTCTTGGTCAGTCAAGTGAACTTAAATTTGTTCAGAATATACTTCTGTTTATTATAAAACTAAACTTTTAAACTTAGATACCATTTATTCTGACTTGGAAACTAGAATAGAACAGAATCTCTAGTCTGACAAATTTAGAATTAGTGTCTTATGAAAGTTGAGTCTATATCAGAGCACTGAAATCAACCCAAGAAATATGCCAAATGCTCTGAGATCTCAGAATAGTGACAGCATCTGTCCAATGGAGCCTCTGAAGTCTTTCCAAAGGCTGAAACAGGTGCCTACCTCTGGGCTCAAAGCTCAGTCTTTTAGCTCTTCACATTTTCTCCCTTGAGGATTTACGTCAAACTCCTAACTCGTAAAGGGACTGATGACTTTGAAATTTCTCTCTGTAGCTTTTCCTTCCTTCGAGAACTTCTGTAATATGTGTGCCCTATTTGCCCACTGGGCATTTCCACTTAGATGCCTGTCTTACTATCATTTACAGTTCACTCTACCTGAGATGAATTTAATGCTCCTTGTTTCTATCAGTGGTACTTATTTTTTTTTTTTTTTTTTGCGGTATGTGGGCCTCTCACTGTTGTGGCCTCTCCCATTGCAGAGCACAGGCTCCGGATGCACAGGCTCAGCGGCCATGGCTCACGGGCCCAGCCGCTCCGCGGCATGTGGGATCTTCCCGGACTGGGGCACGAACCCGTGTCCCCCTGCATCGGCAGGCAGACTCTCAACCACTGCACCACCAGGGAAGCCCTATCAGTGGTACTTTTATCCTCCAAAGCAGAAAAAAAAAAAAAAATCACAAAAGTTCACCAAATTCCATTGGGTTCTTCTTCATAGTATCTCTTCTATGAATCCCCTCCTGTACTTAGCATCTACTCCCAATAGTACCCTGGATTGATTAGTAGAGGCAGATCTATATAGAAGCCATTCCCATGACCTGAGAGGACCAATCCTCCTAAAGCACAACGTTTACCATGTTACTTCTTAACTCAAAAGATGCATTCTGTACCCCTAAAGGAAAATATCTGTGATGGTTAATTTTATGAGTCAATTTCACTGGGCCACAGGATGCCCAGGTATTTGGTTCAACATTATTTCTAGGTGTGTCTGTGAGTGTTTCTGGAAGAGATTAGCATTTGAATTGGTGAACTGAGTAAAGCAGATGGCCCTCCCCAGTGTGGGTGGGCATCATCCAATCCGTTGAGGGCCTGAATAGAACAAAAAGGTGAAGGAAGGTTGAATTCACTCTCTGCCTGACTGACTGAGCTGGGACACTGATCCGCCCTTGACACTCCTGATTCTCAGGCCTTCAGTCTCGGACTGGAATCTACACCGTCGCTCTCTGGCCTTCAAACTACACTGCTGGCTTTCCTGGGACTCCAGATTGCAGATGGAAGATAGTGGGATTCTTAGCCTCCACAATCCCATGAGCCAATTCCTTAAAATAAATCTTATTCTTATTGATTCTGTTTCTCTGGAGAACTCTTTCACTCAGTGTCTAAGCAGTATCCTGGTCATGGAGTGTCTCCAACAGTAGGCTTCAAATTCCCTCTCTAACTTTTTATTTCTGATTACTGCCCCTTTACTTGGTTACTCCCCTCAGGCCAAGTTACCACACTCACTATCCTCAGAATAATCCATAAGCTTTCCAAACTCTGAAATGAAAACAAGTAACACCAAACCCTTACTTGTAAAGCAGTTAACATATTCAGAATTTCACAAATCTATTCCTAATGATGACTTTAAGAAGTAGATACATTTCTCATGAAAGGGAACTCCAGAGAATTAACATTATAAACTTTGTAATTTATTTTAATAAAAGCCACCCAAATAAGGACTTAAATATATTCCTTCTTGAAAAGGGAATCCTCCTACACTGTGGGTGGGAATGTAAATTGGTGCAGCCACTATGGAAAACAGTATGGAGGTTCCTTAAAAAACTAAAGATAGAGCTACCATATGATCCAGCAATCCTACTCCTGGGTGTATATCCAGAGAAAAAACATAATTTGAAAAGATACATGCATCCCGATGTTCATAGCAGCACTATTTACAATAGTCAAGACATGGAAGCAACCTTAAGTGTCCAGCGACAGATGAATGGATAAAGAAGGTAAAGTATACACATATATATATACACACACACACACACAGGAATACTATTCAGTCATAAAAAAAGAATGAAATAGGGCTTCCCTGGTGGCGCAGTGGTTGAGAGTCCGCCTGCCGATGCAGGGGACGCAGGTTCGTGCCCCGGTCAGAAGGATCCCACATGCCGCGGAGCAGCTGGGCCCGTGAGCTATGGCCACTGAGCCTGCGCATCCGGAGCCTGTGCTCCAAAACGGGAGAGGCCACAGCAGAGAGAGGCCCACGTACCGCAAAAGAAAAAAAAAAAAAAAAAAAAAGAATGAAATAATGCCATTTACAGCAACATGGATGCAACTAGAAATCATACTAAGCGAAGTAAGTCAGAAAGAGACAAATACTATATGATATCACTTATATGTGGAATCTAAAATATGACACAAATGAACTTATCTATGAAACAAACAGACTCACAGACATAGAGAACAAACTTGTGGTTGCCAAGGGGGAGGGCAGTGGGGGAGGATGGATTGGGAGTTTGAGATAAGCAGATGCAAACTATTATATATAGAATGGATAGACAATAAGGTCCTACTGTATAGCACATGGAACTATATTCAGTATCCTGTAATAAATCATCATAGAAAAGAATATAAAAAAGAATGTATATACATATAACTGAATCACTTTGCTGTACAGCAGAAATTAACAACATTGTAAATCAACTATACTTCAGTAAAATAAATTTTAAAATATATTCCTCCTCTTTGATCTAGTAATTCCATTTCTAATTATAATGCTGAAATAATCATAGATCTTCAACACTTTTGTATAAGAATACTCACTGAAACATACATTCTCAGAATTATATAAATATGGGAAATGTTAAATTACCTTAGAGTCATATTATAGACAATGCAGCTATTAAAAGTACTTTCTTGAAGGTTAAAGACATCGGAAATATTTATGGTGTAATATTAGGCTAAAAGAATTAGAATAAAATATATGTAGCACAATCCCAATTTTGTAAACCATCCCCCATGGGTTTACCCCTACAACAATATGCACATGACTTGAAGGAATACATCCCAGTGTGATAAATGTCTCCGGACACTAGCATTGTAGCATTCATAAATGTAGTCATTAATAAACAGCAGGGTTCAAAACTCACCTTAATGGACTTTATTCTTGGCTTTCTATTTCATAAATACTGAAAATACAAGTCTCCAACAGAGCAAATGTGCTTGTGAAAAGACCTCCTATTACGAATGCCCTCTGTTGTTGCCACAGCAGGAAGAGTTTTATAGGCTGCTGGCTTTGTGCACAAAAAAGAACACACTTCTCCATTTCTCACAGTTCCTTTCCTCCACAGGAAGCTCATCTTCTCTTTTTTCATTTCCCATGTTGTTTTTCCATATTCATTCATGTTTTTCATATCCCATCCTCTCTTAATCCCAAATTGTAACATCTAGGATTAAAAACTAACTGCTTGCTTTCCTTCTTATGGTTTGAAGTTTAATCCTTTCAGTTCCACTTATGCCTAAATTATAGAAGCTCTTGCTTTATCAATTCCCAGGGTGACAATGGCTTACACATTATTGTTTTCCTATGATGCCTGAATTTAATTCCCTGTAGGACTTGAATAAATATTAGTTGAAAACACACCCCCCCCCAAAGTGTCCTAGTCACACCTAAGGGGGAAAAAGTAACATTCTGCATGTTTCTAAATGATGCCTGTGTATTCCCCAGCACAGCTCCTGTTACACTTACCTACTGTAAACTTTAGTTACTAAGTTGTTGATCTGTTTGTCAAGTTTGTATTTTCGGTAATCTTCCAAGCCATCTTTAATTGCAATAATTGTAAGGACAACCACCAGAGGCAGCATTGTAATTTCCTTTTGGAAGGCTTCTACCAAAGGCACCCAATTCAAGACAACTAGAAACAGGAAATATAAATTGGCGACTCTGCAACCCAAACACACACAAGGAGGTGTTAACATATCATGTAAAAGCCTGCAGCAAAAGAGGCAAAAGACCTGACGGTGTTTCCCTACAAGTTTCTATCAGCTGATTTTGGATGCTACAAAACAGAGAGAACTAGCAAAATCTAACAAATTTGAATGAACAATTTATTACCCCCCCAGACATCTGGCTTGAGCATACTTTAATAAATGTGAGATATTATTTATTACATATATTATAGTAAATATTGCAATGTGACAGTCTTGAATTGTATAACACATAAATATAAAGCACAGTAGGAAGTACTATTTTCTTTTCAAAAGTTCAAAAAACTTAAGAGGAAATTCAGAGTTAATGTGTTGTAAAAACAAAAAACAAAACAACAAAAACCAACTCTCTAACTTTCAGAAGTTAATTTGATTGTCCAAACATAAGATTCAAACAAGGCTCAAAATACTGGGTCGGCCAAAAAGTTCCATAACAACTTATGGAAAAACCCCAACAAACTTTTTTGGCCAGCCCAATAATTAGAAAAGCCCGAGGGTTTGCTTTTCGCTAAGATCAATGTTTCCATTTCTGCTTTTATGCTACTCAGAACCAATTTTTTAAGGAACTTCCTCTATTCCTCTATTTTACATATTCAAATATTTCCCCACCGGACCTTAAGGCAAATTCAGGCAGCCTCTTTCCTTACAAGAAACGAACAAAATCTCAGTCTTGCATGGTTCCTTGAATTTTTATCACATACTTTTCCCATAACCAAACTTCTCAAAATAATCTACACATACCCCTCCTTCCTCACCTCTAATTCCTTTTACCCTGAAATTTTTTTCTTAGCCCTTTTTGCTATTTCTGTGGCTTCAGTGATTTCCATGTGAACTGCATCCAAATCTATAGGGCTAGGCCCTGAACTCTGTTCAAGTTCCAGGTTCTAATTCCATCAAGGGCACTAGATTGCAAGCTCCCATAGACAGAAACACCCACAGCAGTTAAAGCCATTAATTCAATAAATTCACATCTGTACTTTAACCATATCCACTGTTCCATGAATGTATATGGAATGTATATAAAATGAAAAATGAGAATGAATGTATGTGGAATGAATAATAGATGCTGAGAATCTCTATACTGATATTAGCATCTCAAACTCATCATTTACAAAAACAAAATAATCTTCTAGCCGAGCTTCTTTTTACTCCTGTCATTCTTTTTTCTGTTAAACCTCCTGGTCCTCACATCTCAACTTGTTCACATCATGTTTTGACTCCTTTCGCTTAATTCCCTACATCTAATCCATAGTATCTGTAATAGATTATCCTCCTTTGTATCCCCCCATTGTTCTAAGTTCAGGTCTCCATTACAACTCTCTGGGATATATGCAGTATTTTCCTAAATGTTTTCTCCTGCCTTCAATTTGCCTCTAATTGCATTAGTCACAGAGGACTACTTCCCAGGCCTCCAGCAAATCTTCTATGTTACTGCCATTCTGCTTTTACTCATATTCCTTCCTCCATCTGAAATGTGCTTTGCAGACACCTCTGCCCTGAACATCTTAACCTTCATAATTAAGTTCATATGCCACTTTTCCCTTCTATTGCTCTGGCTAGTAGTATTATTTCTCTTTTTGAGGTTTCCATCCTAGTTGGTAGCACCTTATAACACTCATCACATCCACTATGCCTTTTCATTGTATAAACATCTTGTTTCCCTTGCTAAAATATAAAACTCTGTAAGGAAAGAAGCACCATTTAGCCTTGCATTCCCTTCAATACCTAACCTGATCAGAGGGCTTCCATAAATACATATAACTCTGATTTATGTCTTTGTTTCACCTGACCTTAGAGCTTACATCTGCATTTGCTTCAGAGCTCTATTTTCTCCCATTATCAAGAAGAAAAAGCTAGAATTAAAATACACCATGGTTTAATGGAAAAAACACCAAAGCAAGAGTGAGAAGACTGAAGGCTATAGTCCCTCGTCTGCTTTTGGCATCACAGTGGCTAAACCACTGTGCCAAACTTAGTTTCCTAATCTGTAATATGAAGGTAACAATATCGTCTCTTGTCACGAGAAAGCATCTTATTAATTATAAAGTGTTATGTGAATGTAAGAGGTCATCATTCCACAACAGACTACCAGAATTGTCAAAGATAATGTCACAAGCCTTAGGCTTAGGTAACAACATTATGAAAATGAAAAATCTTATATATCAATTAGAAGGACCAAGAACATTCTAAGATTTTTTTCCCCAAAAATAAAAGTACCTGTGAAATTGTTCAAATAAATTTCTTGGCACAAAATTCAAAAGCGTGTACTTCGTTGTCCGTATTCTGTTATTCACGTAGGTTCCAGAAAACTTTTCATACTCGTCCTTGAAGGGCTGGAGGTGGGGAACAACAACCCGGTGCTTTCCTGCCAGTCTGGGGGTCTGGGAGGACTTGCCCCTGCAGGCAAGCAAAGAGGAATAGCTGTATGGCCTCTCATGATCGTCCCTGTTTTCACCGCCAGTCAGCCGCTGCCAGTGATATCTGGCCCATTGAAGGGGCTCAGTCATGTCCAAATGCGGTGAGATCCAGGTTGTGTAGGTAATCTGGCAAAACAAAGAAAAACCCACTAAAATACTTCTCATAAGCTTCTGGAAAGTCTTAAAGAATAGTAATAATAGTAAAATTAAATTTTTTTCTATACTAAATAAACAAATGACTCAATGGCTCAAGGTATTAATGTGGGAATAAAACGAGTCACTGGAACTCTGTTTTAACCAGATCTTTATGAAATAGAGCATACACCTTCTGCCTCATGGGCTGATCACCTGATCACCTAAGCAACAAGAGACAGCCCCTAAAAGGCTACTCTACAACTTGAGGCAAATAATTTGGGCTTACTACATACATGTCTCTTAACTTATCTAATCATCAGTTTTCTCATCCATGAAATGGGACTGTCACACATGTCAGGAAATTGTTGTGAGGATTAAGGGAATAACATGTAAATCATCTAGCATAAAGCTGGATATAGAGTAAGCAGTCAGTAAAACCCATTCTGTGCAGATAACAAAAATGGCCACAAATGCTTTCCATCCCTGTATGCACATCCTTTCACCCATCAAGTGGTGAAGTCTTTCTCTACCCATTGCAGCTACGCTTGCCCACGTGCCTTGCTTTGGCTAATGAAACTCTAGTAAACCTGATACAAGCAGAGGCTTGAAAAGTGCTTGCTCACGGGACTTCCTTGACTCCATTTTTCCCACTACCACATGCCCGAGCCTAGGCCAGTCTCCTGGATGATGAGTACTCCTGACCCACTTAGCAACTATTGCTCCTGTCAACATATGGATGAGGCCACTGACTGCCAGCTGACTGCCAACATGTGAGTGTGCTCAGAGGACACAATCTAGCACCGAGATGAGCTGTCCCAACTGAGTACAACCCCAACTGCCAACCCACCAAACTGTGAGTCAGTAGAAGTTACACCACCATGTTTTGGGGGTGGAGTGATAGAAAACAAACCTAACTCCTATCTAATCTCTTCCTTATTTTCCTCATTTTCAAGGGCTTCTTATTTTCCAAGAAATTCAGCCCTGACTAGAACGTATGCCCATTAATTTAAAAAAGGAAAAAAAAAGCTAACATTTATTAAGAGCACACTCTATTCCAAGCACTTTGCAAAGCGTTTTACATGTCTTATCATATCTAGTATTTACATCAATCTTATGACACAGTCGTTATTTCCATTTTACGAAAGAGGAAACAGGCTTAGAGAAGTTTAGTGACATGCTGAAATTCATGTGATTAGTAAGCAGGTAAGGTTGACTCAAATCAAACCTTTCCAACACAGCAGTCTGCTTTTAACTGTTAATGTGCTTCATTTAACTTTGTAACCAGAGTAGCAGGCACTTAGTAGATGCCCAAAGTTCATCCAGCAGGCTACGAGCATATCAGCAAGTGTGTGGAGGGCAAGGTCTGGAGGCCTTGTTTTCTATCCTTGCTTTATCAATGTCATTGCATTTACTTGATCGTTTTAGGTTGGAGTGCACCTCTGGAGATTTTTAGTAAATCTGTGGGTGCGTCCTGATAATATGAATTGGTAACACAACTCCCCAGATGAATCTGATTCAGGTGGTCCATGACCGCATTTGCAGAAAAACTAGGTTATGTGCTAGAAACTACACTGGCTAGGGACACAGAGATGATTAAGACCTGGATCCTCATCTCTAGGATCTCAGGGTCTAGGTGAGGCAATAGGTACGTAAATATATAAATGCAATCCCAAGTGCAAAATAGTGTTCAAGGCACTGAAATAGTCTGGGCAAATTATCTAAGCTTGCTTCCTTCCTAAGCTTCATTTTAAGTTTATAACATGTCTATTGATTATTTTCTCTAAAGTGTTATACAAATCAGAAATTAATAGTTTCCCCCTAAGGACGTTAAAACTGTATCCAGCGTTCATGGATCTGAAATCATAAATCATTACCTAGCAGCACTGAAAGATTTGGTCCTATTCTAGTAATTCTAGTGAATCACTATTTTTAATAATCCATTCTAGCTAATACACTTGTTTACTCTATATTGGTCTTTAAGCAATCCCAGGGATTACAGTTATGTAGCATCACTTTATCACTGTATTTACAGAAAATAAGTTGAATCACAAATAATCTCACAAGAACTCATCATATCTTTAAAATTTATATGATCTAAAGCAAACAAACAACAGGCAGAAAGTCACTTTTAATGGGAAGAATACACTGGCCTCCAAAGTGTGTATTTGTGCCTGGATATTGGATCCACAATACATAGCGTCTACTGTTAGCGAGAGAAAATACCCATAAAGTTGGTTTTATCAGTTTTATACTAGTAATGGAAACAATACAAAAAAAGTTCTACCCCATCAGTTTGCTGCCCTTTGGAGTCTGCTCTCTCAATTTTCTGTCCAGAGAGCTAAATCAATGTAAACTGGTCAAAATAATCCTATCTTTTCAATATAATGTTTTAAAAATCTGTCTCTGAAGTAATTTGAAAAGCCTAGTTTTCACTTCGGTATAGTTGACCCTTGAACAATGTAGGGATTAGGAGTGCCCACCTTCCTCAAAGTAGAAAATCTACCCATAACGTGTACTTGGCCATCCATTTCCACAGTTCCTAGGCATCCTCAGATTCAACCAACTAGGATTTGGTAGTATTGTAATATTTACTACTGAAAAATATCCAAGTATAAGTGGATCCCTGAAATTCAAACCTGCATTGTTCAAGGGTCAACTGCATATAAAAATAGCTTCTTAACCTATAACTAGTAATGAGAGCTTGGAGTTATTAAAGTAGTTCATAACATATCCAGAAATCTCCCCAGAATAAGGATGTAAGATAGTGCTTTATCAATGAATCAATAGATAATGTAAAATACTTAACATAAGCACTAAGGGCTTTTCATGCATTTCATCCCATCAGGTGACCATTATGACAAACCTCATAGTTTTCAGAAGGTTGAAATTAGTACAATTTTATATTATTTCTGGAAACTTTAAAAGAGAAGTTTTCATTTGCAATTAAATTCTTATTAAGACAGAGGAGTGTGTATCCCTCTAGGGTCCACAGTCTCACACAACAATCTAGATTCTACTTAGATTTTTAAATTTTGGAATACAATTTCTTCAGAATTCAAACTTAGAAATAATTAAACAAATACAGCATGTAGGGGGTGTTAACCTCAGGTAATTCATGGTGTATCTCAAGAACTTCACCTTTCCCCATTCACTCAGTTTCAAAGAGGCAATTCTACAAATAGAAAACATTTCACTGCCAAAGTATCCCTAGGTCCACCTTCCTCTGTGCCTTTTCACTGCCCTTAGACTTGCATTAGGTGCTCTATTCACTCACATATTGTCCTCCCCCTTCTTCCTTTTCATTCTCAAGGAATTTCAGTAAAGATAGAATTGGGGCTGGCTCACTGCCCTCTCTTCAGCATCCTCTCTCGGTCATGGAGTCTCTGTCCCACTCTCCAAGGCCATGTGGCTTATCATTTTGTAGTGTCCCTCCCTCCCTTCAGCACTGCCACTCTTGCCTGAAAACTAATTATTGGATCAAAGGACTGATATATATATAAGATAAAACAGCGGTCCCCAACCTTTTTGGCACCAGGGACCAGTTTCATGGAAGACAGTTTTTCCACAGACAGGGGAGGGGGGGACAGTTCAGGCAGTAGCGTGAGCCATGGGGAGCGGCAGATGAAGCTTTCGCTTGCCCGTCCGCTCACCACTCACCTCTGGCCCGGGGGTGGAGAGGGGGGTTGGGGACCCCTGAGATAGAGAAGTTGTTAATGTTTTCAAGGGATTGAACAAAAAGGACCAAGTGTGGAGGTAGTTAATATGTGGTAAAAATTCTTTCAAATTTCCAGCTTAGAATTTATACCATCTTAGATCGAGGAGGAACAACCAAGGATCTATCAATATTTAGTCACTCTAGCGCAGTGCTTACAAAATTTGTTAACTGCCAGGCCAGTAAGAAATACATTCTATGATGCAACCTGGAACACAGACACACACATACACACATACAGCTAAAACAAAGTCGTACAGAACAATTCTTGCCCTTCCTACTTGCCATGCATGCATCTTCTATTCTACTCTATTCTCTTTCTCAGTCTCTCTCATTTTAATACTGGTCAAGCTGCACTGAATTGGTTTCAAGGTTCCCTAATATGTTGCTCTACACACTTTGGAGAGACACTGATTGCATGTGGATCCACATGGGTTGAAAGCATACATCGAAGTGGACAGAGACATTTTTAGCTCCTCTGATAGTAGAGCAGTTGGACTAGAAGGCTCAGGGGAGGGCAACACTTTTCCCAGTAGCAAGAAGCCAGAAGTAGCCTTTTCATCCTTCCCCATCTACCCCAGCAAAGTTAAAAGTATACTGATACTTAGAGAAGGCTTCATTATTAATATTTCACATAAATATTCAGAAAAAATTCTTTAAGATATGAAAGGAAAGTGAATCACAGTAAATCATACCTCATCAAGAATCAGAAAGAATCATGACATTTTAAAGCTTAGACTTTAGAGGTTATTTAATCTACAAGTCACATACCAGTGGCCCTTAAGCAAAATTCTACCCAATGATATATATATTTTGTATCACAGTGTTGCCAAACACATTGTTTTGCATTTTTTGAATATAGGACCAACATTTTAAAATGGAGATAAATTTATATAACATATTGATAATTAGTTTCTCTTAAAAAGAAAAAAATACAGAATATTGGGCACATATTTTCACATGGTAACAAATGTTGAAGCTTTTTCATCACAGCCCCTGACCCTAACCCTGCATTTTCTGGTTCACCTATTTTAACTGAGTGAATGAGCACTCTGATCACCACTTTTTGACAAATCAAATTCCTCCTGCTCTATAGACCCAGGTTTGAATATCGGTTGCATCACTTAATAACTCTGTGGCCTATGTAACTGACCTCCTAGCTTCAGCTTGCTAGTGAATAAAATGAGATGCTGTTAAGAGTCATGGGGCACACTGCAGACGAACAATGTTCATTCTTTTTCCCACTCTTCTCCTTGGCTGTTTCTCAGCATAAATAAGTCAAGGTTGGAAACCCTGTAAATTGAGCTGAAGTCCGAACTTTCAACACATTGCTTGCAAATTAAAGTTGTCCAAGTCTAAGTAAATGTTCTATTTATCTGTTGATACTTGAGAAGTAAGCAGCATTCAGTAGGATACAAATAGAAACCCAAACAATCACAAAAGACAGCAAGACAGAAACTGACCTTCAGACCACCTGATCTCATCCTCAACTGTTTGCTCTAAAATTCATTCTATGTTTGTGAACAAACTGTATTCCACTTGTGCGGTGTTTTCCAAGCTCCCCCGACTGACAGGAGTGCCCTGAGGGCCCTGTTAATCACAGTCCCCTAGGCACTTCCCCTGGAGATTCTGATTCAGAGGCTATAGAATGGGGCCCATGAATGTGGAATTAAATAAGTACCCAGGTGACTTATCAAAGAGGTTGCAAAGTATAACCTATACCCTGCAGCTGTGCAAATGCTGCCCTCTCTTTCTAGCAGGCTTATCAGTCATATACCCACTCACCACACCAGCCTCTCTTCACCCTCTAGACTGTTTTAGCTTTAACTTAGAGTAGGGGAGATGGAGAAGGATCCACACAGGAGGTACAATAGGGCATTTCCCTTCTCTGCTACCATAACAGTCCTGAGCACGGCTCAGTCACTGCTCCTGCTACAGTGGGCTGCAGGTAGCTTCATTCTTCTAAGTCAGGGAACACAGCTAAGTCCTGTCCAGACTCCACAGAGTCTAATGCTTGGCCAAAGTGAGGATGATCAACAAATGACCATCGATCATTGAATTTTATAGAAAAGTAATAGTATGGGAAATGGAAACAAGAACACCCTGTTTCCTCTTTCACGGCTCAGCCTGGCTTTTCTTCCACAAAAGGAAAAGATGAAAGTTGGAGGCAACAGAAGCAGTCAATTTCAGCTTGTGACTGCATCATTCTACCTTTATTAATAGACGGAATCTACTCCTCCAGGCCTGAAAGGCTTTTTCAGGAAATCATTCTTTCCTTCTAGATTTGTAAGACCAATAAGCAAGCGTATATTAGTGATTAAGAGCATAGACTCAGGAGCCAGACACGGACATCAATTCCTGGCAGCTCCACTTGCCACCTAACCTTGATCAAAGGACTGTTGTGAGGATTAAGTGAGTTAATATATGTAAAGCCCTTAGAGCAGGGTGTGAACCACAGTAAGTGCTAAGTAAAGATTAACAACTGTGGTGATAATCTGAGAAATGTTCTCCCAACTACAGTATTTATTCAGAAGTATTAACTGAGAATTGGTATGCATAGTATTGATAGTAACGCCTATACCCAGTTACTCATTTATGTTTAATTTCTTCAAGGGTATGTAACTCACACTCAACCACATGGTCACACGCAGCTTTAGCAACTTTGCTCTTCATTGAACTGGAGAATCTGCCATGCAACCAACTAGCTGAGCAGAACAAGACGCTCTCAAGTGTTCCCAGGGGTAAACAGAGCAACGTTGTGGACAAAAGCTCCAAGGAGCAACTTATTGTGAAGGATTTTTAGGATCTTTCAAGAACATCACTCGTAATTCTAAGATTTAACTCACTCCAGGAAGAGCCGACTTGTCATGGTTTTCTGCTAATAAACCAGATGGTTCCATGCTTTATTTGACCTGATACTCTGCCACTGATTGGAACCCTGCCTTGAGAATTAACACAAAATTTTTAAAATATGCCAAGAACTAAGTGCTTAAAGGTCAATTATCACTTGGAACAAGAAAGAATGTTTTAGACCTGGATATACTACTCCTGAATGAGCTTTGGTCCTTAAAGGTAGGGAGAAGACTGAGTATTTCCTTCAAAAAAACAACAACAAAAAAAAAACTATAGTTTACACAGGTTTTATTAGTCTCCATTCCTAACTTCGTTTTTAGTTTGACAGCAAACTACTATGTGAAAATTTGGATTACAACAAACTTGCTGCTGGTTAGTGATGGAAAAATACCATTAAAGATTAACTACATGAAAAGAACTGCATGTTCCTAGGCTCAGCATGGCTACTTGAAGCCTAATATTACCCAGAAATGCAGTGTCCAAAGCCACCTGAATCTAGACACCTTGCTTTAAGTGACATTAACATTTTATCTGGAATTTAGAAGTTAATTAATATGACCACAGATCCTAAAGATCAAGATTCTTAATATGTGTTAACACTAGGAGAGACGGATTGGATATGAGATTAACACAAACCAAAAGCTACATACACCCAATTGCCACTTATAAATATTATTGGAAAAGCTCAATAAAATTTAGCAAACGAAATACAACTCAAAAGAACGGCTGCTGGTGGTCTGGAAGGGTTGACAGCATCCTCAACTGACAGACAGCAAGAAAAAAGAGACCTAGGTCCTACAACCACAAGGAATTGAATTCTGCCAGCAACCTGGATAAAGTTGGAAGCGGATTCTTCCCCAGAGTTTTCAGAGGAGAACTCAGTCTGGATGATATCTTAATCTCAGCCTTTGAGAACCTGAGCAAAAAACCTAATCTCACTGTACCTGGATTTCTGACCTACAGAATTATATACTATACACTAAGCTGGAGTTGTTTTAAGCCACTAAATTTCTAATTATTTATAGAAAATTAACGCAGAGGGTCCAAAAATAGATCCTTGTATAAATAGGAAGGTAATATATGGCATAAGTGGAATTTCAACTCTGGGTAAATGGTAATTTGTTTAATAGCTCTAGAATAAATGGTCATCCATCTTGAAAACAAGAAAGCTAAATTCGTACTTTATACATTAAAAATAGAGCTTTTGGGGCTTCCCTGGTGGTGCAGTGGTTGAGAGTCCGCCTGTCGATGCAGGGGACACGGGTTCGTGCCCCAGTCCGGGAAGATCCCACATGCCGCAGAGAGGCTGGGCCCGTGAGCCATGGCCACTGAGCCTGCGCGTCCAGAGCCTGTGCTCTGCAACGGGAGAGGCCAGAACAGTGAGAGGCCTGCATACCGCAAAAAAAAAAAAAAAATTACAGTAAATTTACCAGAAGAAGATTTAGAATAATATTTTATTACTGTTAGCTGGGAAAACCTTTCCTAAGCAAGAGAGAAGTTAGTAAAGACAAATAATTTAGCCATTCATTTATCTATCATTTATCATATATAGTAAAAGTCATAAATAAAATCAAGTGACAAGTGCAGCTCATAATGACTGGCAAACTCTTAATATTCCTAGTATCCAAATTAGTTATACAAATTTATAAGAAAAAAATGAAATACCCAATAAAATTGGGCAAGGAATATGAATAAGCAATTCTCAGAAGAGGAAATCCAAAGGGCCAATAAATATGAAGAGACAGCCTAGTAGTCACCAGAGGTTTGCAAATTGAAGCTATCATGGAGATACTGCTTTTATCCATACAATCGATAAATATTAAAACGATTAATTATAGCCAGTGCTGGTGAGGATAGGGAGACTCAAACCCCCTGGCAATGGGAGTGTAAATTGCTGCAATCTTCCTCCTCCTATCACCCCACACCCCAAAATTGACAGTATCTCTCAAAACTTTAAATACATATAACAATTGACAAAGTAATTCCACTTTGGGGAGTCTTACCTATAAGTATATGTACAGAATGTATGTTGTAGTTGGGGTTTTTTGGCACTAAAGATAACCTGGAAATATCATGAAAGTCAACTGGAAAACAGCTGACTAAATCATAACATACCCACATTATAGGATATTATGCATATATTAAAAATAACATTTCTCTAACCATTGACCTGGACTGATGACTATTATGTATTGAAGCAAAAAAGAAAATGACAGAGAAATGTAAATGTAACAATCCAAAATTTGTAAAAACAAACGAGGAACAAACCAAAATGACCGATCTGGGTTCAAAGAATGGTGAGAAGAACTTGGACACAGTTTAAACTTCACTTTGGTTTACTACCTAATCAGTAAACAGGATTTGCAAACATCTGGGATACACACGAGTGGGTGTAGCTCCTATCACCTGCCTAGTTCCTCATGAAGCTATGACTATTTAGTAGTTTTGTCCACTGTGGGAAATGAGGAGCCCGCCGGGTCACAAGATCCTGGAACACAAGCCCACTGCCTTTTCAAATTCTTAGGCTGTAAGAGGGTCACATTATTACAGAAGGGTCTACTGATTAGCAACCAAGGACTATCTTCTTTCACCACAGATTCATAGGTCTAGGTTCCATTTCTTACTGCATTGTTGAATCTACAGTTGGCCTGGCCTTGGCTTACTTCACTTGATAACACAAACTGCCTGGATGTGTGTATGTTTATATACATTTGCAAGGACATGAATAAAAGTATAGAATAATTCACATGAGGCTGTAAAAATTGGTTATTTCAAGGAGGGAATAAATAGAAAGAGACTGTTAACTTTTCTTTCTTTTCTTTGTTACATTGAAAATGTACTGATTTATAATTTTTTTAAATTAAAGTGTTTGAAGGAAGAAGTTGTAACTAATTGCTATGAAACAGTCTAATGCTGCCGTTAGCATTAGGTCTGCATGATGCTACATGATCCAATATTTCTTTCACTCGGAGAAGTTGATAAAAACATAAAGTTCTGAAATCTACAAGTTATCAATTTTAATCATAAAATCAATTAAGTTCAAAAGTAAATATAAACCAAGAATTGCTTAGAGAATAAATGCTAACACTTCTATAATGATTATTACTGCTTACGAAATACATTTCACATGTTTAAATTTCACAACTTGGTGTGGAGTTTCATTTCCATTTTTCAGAGGAAAAAACAAAAGGTCAGGGAAGGCTTTAGAACTCAAGGCACACAATTTTTTACTCCAAAGGCATGCCTTTCCAACTATACAGTCCTATTTATATATAAAATTAAAAATAATGAAATATAATCATTTTAAGCTAAATTATTTCTAACTAGGGTCTTTATTATTTTTTCTAGATATTAAAAACAAGTCATTCCAGTGAGAGGCCCGTGCACCGCGATGAAGAGTGGCCCCCGCTCGCCGCAACTAGAGAAAGCCCTCGCACAGAAACGAAGACCCAACACAGCCAAAAATAAATTTAAAAAAAAAATTAAAAAATAAAAAATAATAAAAAAATAAAAACAAGTCATTCAATAAGAGTATACATAAAATAACATACCATACTATGTTCCTTCTTGTACACAAATGTACTTGAAAGCAGACAGTTCTCAAAAACCCTGTTTCCCTTAATGAATGTTTAATGAAGCTTGTAGCAGGGCAGATTACCAAAGGTAAATATAGGATAATGAATTCCCATGGGCCCAGTTAGTACTTTAAAATTTCCGAGGTCATCACCAGCCAACAAACAACTTGGAATATATACATGATCTCACTCATCTTACAAAGAAAAACATTCTTGTGCATGGTCATTTCAAGATGCTCTGCTTGTGGCTATCAAACTCCAGCATGCATCAGAATATCCTAAGCCACACCCTTGTGTGTCTGATTCAGCAGGTCTGGGGTGGGGCTCAAGAATCATGTTTAACAAGTTTCCAGGTAGTGCCGGTGTGCTGGTCCTGGGACCCACTTGGAGAACAACTGCTTTATGTTAAATAACCTTATTTCAAAATATATAGTTGTAATTAAGAGTGACCAGTTTATGGGCCTCCCTGGTGGCGCAGTGGTTGAGAGTCCGCCTGCCGATGCAGGGGATACGGGTTCGTGCCCCGGTCTGGGAGGATCCCATATGCCGCGGAGCGGCTGGGCCCGTGAGCCATGGCTGCTGAGCCTGCGCATCCGGAGCCTGTGCTCCGCAACGGGAGAGGCCACAACAGTGAGAGGCCCGCATACCACAAAAAAAAAAAAAAAAAAAAAAAAAAAAAAAAAAAAAAAAAAGAGTGACCAGTTTATTAGATATCACTCCTGGTTTGAGGAAGCCCATCACCTTTCAGACTAAGGTTATGTACCAATGACTTGACAGCTGATACAAGCAGACCCTCTCGTCTGAGGCTAGAATTAACTAAAATAATGAAGGTCTAGTTTACACAAAAAATCCCCAGAGGTTGGTGACAGGCCTTCAGGGTTGATTCTTTCTGCAGATTTAATACAGTTACAATGTTTCAACCAACATTTCCAAAAACTTGGCAAGGTAGAACAATGGGTCCAGGTCTTGACAGACTATCCTCTCAACCAAGATGAGAAAACGCTAACACAATATCAAAGTTCTCATATGCTCCAAACCTTGGAAGAAAGAGAAGTTACCTATCAGGGTCAATAAAAAATAGAGAAATTTTATAGCTATAGGTTTCTGAGAATAATACCGGAACTGTTTTGCAGTAGACTCAAAATATGAGAGTCTCCTTGACCTGTATGTCACAGGTAACCCTCCCCCTGAGCCCTGACAAAACTTGGGCTGGTTCCAAACTGAGTCATCTCTGACTTGTCCAACTCTCTCTATAAGTGGCTTATTACCTCAAGGAGACCAATTCCTTATGTGACGGGTAATAATGATGGCAGCAAGATCATCTGATGTCTTTGTTGGTTTCTCTGTTGCATCATGTGTCAGGGTAACATGTTGGCTCCCTTAGTAATGACTGCCCTGCCATCTACAAAAGGAGAATGTTTTTCTTCACCCCACGTAATCTTTGAAAAAGAAGATAAATATGAACCATTGTAGATGTGTCTAATATAGGCTTTGGTGATTACAAGGGTCAATTTATTTAGTGGAAAAAGTGTGGCTCTTGAATAACAAAGTTATATAATCCTCAGGGTTATTCATTAGGTGGAAGGAATCAGATTTGCCAAATAAAGTCATCTTGGAGTTCTGCATGCTATTTAATATTTCCTGTTAATTGAACTTCTTGAACTAACTCTCCAGTAGAAGTACATACTCTAGGGCTTCCCTGGTGGCGCAGTGGTTGAGAGTCCGCCTGCCGATGCAGGGGACACGGGTTCGTGCCCCGGTCCGGGAAGATCCCACATGCCGTGGAGCGGCTGGGCCCGTGAGCCATGGCCGCTGAGCCTGCGCGTCTGGAGCCTGTGCTCCGCAACGGGAGAGGCCACAACAGTGAGAGGCCCGCGTACCACAAAATAAATAAATAAATAAATAAATAAAATGCAATTGCTATTAAAAAAAAAAAAAGAAGTACATACTCTATATTTTAGAAGTAAACAAAAGGACAGGCTAGGGTAATACATCATCAAAAACATGGAACTAAAGTAACTACTTTTAATAATTGGTTATTATTATCATGAAAGGAAGTGCTATACAGGTATATAAGAAGCTAAGTCATAGTGTCTTTCACTTTGACCACTAAGAAATCTTTGTGACAGTTTTGTCATTTTTAGGATGCTAAAGAGGAAAAAGTCAACTCTACTCAAGCACATAACCCTTTTTAGAAAAGAGTGCTTAAACCAAGCTCACTCAGTCCCAATTCATTCAACAACCATGACCTGAAAAATAGACACTATGGCTGATAGTGGGGAGACAGAAACAAAAGATACTGTTCTACATCAGAGAAGCATCCTCTAACTCAGACTGAGAGAAAGAACCCTCTACAGCAAGGAGTAACATGCTTATATCAAAATAAAAATTTCAAATACAACATGTATATTTTGAAAGAAGGCAGAAGTATAAAATATAACTGGGACATATAGATGCATTGTTTTATTCTGGAAAAAGTTGCCCATTCTTAGTGTTCCCAAACTTATATTAAATATAAAGAGTTTCTTCAATTCTCTCCTGTGAGAATAAAGCCTACACATACACACACACAAAATCTCCAACTAGACACTGAAAGATTTACCTCTCTTCTTCAATATACCTCAGCTTTCTTGAAGGGACCACACATCTAAATCAGTTACCTTTCACTGATGCATTGGCTCCAAATTGAATTAAGCTAGCAAAAAGACAGAAAATGTTGCAATTATATGTGTGTATCTCTGTTATTGGGAACTAAAAAAAAATCTCACCCATACTCATAATGAGTTCCCACTCTGCCTTGGTCTATTCTTCTTTTTTAAATTTAATTTTATTTATTTTTTTATACAGCAGGTTCTTATTGTCTTAGTCTATTCTTAACGCTGAAAAAATCAAACATATATTAAAATGTTAATGATACTAATCATTAATACTATGTTTTGACATTGGTAATCCTAGATGCTCCTAAAATAATGTTATTGAAATGACAGAATAGCATGTTTTTGAGATTCAGTTATTCAACTCTAATAAAAGATTATTAACTCAATAAACCTAAGATCATAACAACATCTACCATTTATACATGCCAAGTTCTGTGCTCAGGACAAATATACATTAACTTTAATTCTTACAACAAAGTACATATTATTATCCCCACTTACATATGAAGAAATTGAGGCTCAGAGTGAGAAATTCACCCACGTGACACAGCTTGGTAAGTGGTTACCCAAGTCTAATCCAAATATCTCAGATGGAGTGAGAGCCTTTGCGGTCATTAGAAGGCTCTGATACCAGGCAGAAACACTTGAGCAATAGGTTGGCAGGAGGCATACAGCATCTGGCAACCTACCAAAGGATGTGAGGGTTGGGAGAAAGGATAGGAATAATATAAGGAAAAAAGAACTTAAGTCATTTAGAAGAAAAAAATACTAAGCTTACTTCATTTGAAAAAACAGGGACTTACCTGGTGGCACGGTGGCTAAGAATTTGCCTTCTAATGCAGGGGACATGGGTTCAATCCCTGGTCAGGGAACTATATCCCACATACATGCCTCAACTAAGAGTTCACATACCACAACTAAGGAGTCCACCAGCTGCAACTAAGAGTTCACATGTCACAACTAAGGAGCCCATCAGCTGCAACTAAGGAAACCACGAGCTGCAACTAAGGAGCAGGTGGGCTGCAACTAAGGAGCCTGTGAGCCATAACTAAGGAGCCTGTGAGCCACAACTAAGGGGCCGGCCTGCCACAGCAAAGACCCAGTGCAACCAATACATAAATAAATTTTTTTTAAATGTGTACACTTTAACTTTAAAAAGAAAACTAAAGCTAACAAACTCAAATATTTGTGTTTAAGTTTAAAAAATTAATTAGATGTATTTAATAGAAAGCTCTTCCATATATTTGAAATATGATTCGTTATATGAAAATAACATTTATTTAAAATAAATGATTCATTTTTAACCTGACTTCAAAATTCTCTGACCCCACAGGGACCTCTAAGCAACTGACCACCCACCCTCTTCTCACTGCCTTTTATTCTTGCATGGCCGCACTTCCTTGCTTACACAGTCTGAATTCTGTGGTCAACAGTGCTATCACTTCCTTGTACATTCTCTCAGCCTCTTAGCTCCTCTTTCACTTCTTTCTTGGCAAAACCCTTACCCTAGTTATATTCAAATTGGTTAGATCTAAATCTCTACACACACTGTTCCAATATCTGCAAGTTGAAAGTGTCTGAGAGAAATATACAAGGTCCCTGATTAGTGTCAATTTTTGTTGTTGTTGTTATGTTTTGCCCTCATAATGGCAGCAACATTCTCAGAAAAATGCTAAGGAACTGGCAATAAGTAAGAACATATGCAAAGATATGGTGACAAAGAAGTTTCCAGCATGTTTAGTGTCACTTTAAATTCTTGACCACGAACCACAAGTTGGCCAGACATGCTGACTGCAATCATACCGCGTTTCTAGTCTTCACTTTCCCACTTTTACAGCCAACTGTTTTAGACTTTCTCCTCTCTCCTCTAATTTTCCATAGCTCTCTCAACTTTCCTCCTGCTGATGACATGTCTCTATTTTACTGAGAAAATTAAAGCCATCAGAAGAGAATTTCTACAGATTCCCCCCACATAACCACCTTCCAGCACAGAGCTCTTTCCTAAAAATTCCAGATGTGTACCTTTGACAGCCAACTAGGCAGCTCATCTCCATTTGGGTTCATCTCCAAATGGTAACATGTGCAAAACGGAGCTCCTGATACTCCCCCACCAAAACCTGCTTCCTCCACAGATCAGCCCTGTCAGTTGCTGCAGCTCCATCCTTCTAGATCCTCAGCCCAAAGACCTTTGAGCCATCCTGGATCCTGTTCCTCACAACCCACATACAGTCAGTCAGCAAATTCTGTTGGCTCTCCCTTTAAAATATATCTGGATCCTCACTGCTTGGCATCACCTCCACCACTATCGCCCTAGTCTGACCCTACTACCTGTCCTATTAACACTTCATTTAGACCCCAACAATTTAAAACTTTTTCCACAGTTTAAAACTCTCTAAAGGCTCCCATGTGAATTATAATAACAGCCATCAGTGCCACACATACCTGACTCCCCGTGTCCTCTCCAACCAATTCCTCCTCTCCTCCTTTATTCCACCCCCTACACAGCCTTGTCTCAGCAATCCCTATTCTCCTTCCCTTTCTTATTTTTCATAGAATTTTAAGTCACTTTCTAACAATCTATAACTAGTTTTGCATTTTAGCTCTTGTTGTCTCCCCACCCCCATCAGAGTGGGAGTTTCTATCTCCTTTGTCCACTGACGTAATCTAGGCTTAGAACAGTATCAGACACAGAGCAGACTTCCAATACATATTCGTGGAATAGACATATGAATAAATGAATAAAATAACACCTCTCTTATATGCAGTAACGACCAGAATACCCTAACAACCACCAACTCTAGAAGTGATATAAGCTTAGTTATCTCACAATATCTTAAGTTATTTCATGATGTTACAGCTTTTATTATACATGCTAAACTATAGTTTATATTAAGATCTACAGCATGTAACCCTAAAATGGCTGCTAACAAGACTGCAAAAAAGACATAAAAAAGGAAATAAAACAAGTAGAATCTATCTTTTAAAATAGATGAGGTATTTGAATTTCATTGTTCTAAGAAGTTCTTCTGAATAACCTATTTTTTCAGAAGGTTTAAAGTTTATCCCTTAAGTATCAAAACAATTTCATCATGACAGAAATCATTATAAATGTGTTCTCAATTTTCCTACATTTTATACAGCACTTTAAAGAAATTTTCTTCTGAGAATTCAGCACCAATACTCAAAGCACCAATTATTGCAAAGTACTGTATAAAGTGATGCCTTCAGGGTCTTCAGAGGCATATCCATAGGTTTTCACCCAGCAGTTGAAGACCTCCATGTTTTGAATGCTCCCATATGATTTCATAGGTTTGTATCTCCCTTGGCTGCCCAAATTATCTGCCTTTATCAAGATTGAACTTATACTTCCAACTACCTTAGAACAAAAAAATAAATTGAATTAACAACCTCAATGGTCTTCAGGGAGCAGAATATAGAAACTTAGAAGGCTTATTTAGTGAAACCTACTCTCACTGTTCAGAGATAGCTTCTCCTTATATTTGTTTAATAAATAGGTACCAAAAAGCTATCATGTGTCAGCCAAGTACTGTTCCAGGCACTGCACACAAAATGATGAAATGTTCTGTGTAAACTCCGTGGTTCTTGTCCTCAAAGAGCACACAGTCCAGGAGAGGGATCAGGCATGAAGTTCATGAGATTCCCTCATTACGTGAGATACTTCAGAGATTAATCCCCATGAGACAAATTTTGACATGTTTATGGCCAGGACACTATTTATGGCAGCAAACACTCAGAGCATTAAAACATTAACCAATAGGTAAGTTCTGAAATGGAGCTAGACCAGATAAGTGCTCATTTTGAAAACTAGAGCCAAAGTACCTTTTTAAACTGGCAGAACACAAATTTCCTAGTGTGCTATCTCATATTCATTTATATGAAAGAGGGCAACCTTTAGCTCTATGTGATAAGCTGTGTATTTGTGTGTGTGTGTGTGTGTGTGTGTGTGTGTAAAACATGATAAACACACTGTATTGTAATCTAAAGATATGCTTTACAAGATTATTCAAAAGAAAGGGGAATGAGCTATGCTTATTTGTTTCATATCTGCTCTATACGACCATCTGGTTCACTGCTTTAACCAGTAACTGGACAATGCCCAACACATGGCAAGTACTCAATGAATATTTTGAAATAAATTAACTAGTGTCCAGTCATGTTCATGGTGGTATACTATGCATCCAGGGAATGAGTATTCTTCAAATAAGAAAAATCTCAAGAGGATAAAGGTCAAGCGATCAAAAAAGTATGCAAAAAGTATTGCTGAATGATGGAATGGGGTTCTTTGCTGGGATTCTACTTGGTTAATTCCATCCTGATCTTTGAAATCCAAGGTGACCTAAAGCCACTGACCTTTACCAGAGATGACAATTACATTTGTCCTCAGACTGTTGATGACTTAAGTTGTGTTAAATCAGTGATCCTTGACTGGCTGCAATTCCTGCCTACCTTCAGGGACATTTGATAGTACCTAGACACTTTTTTGGTTGTCACAACTGAGGGGGTGAGGGCTAATGGAAAGAGGCCATGGATGCTATTATAACACACAGGACAGCCCCCCAAAGCAAATAATACTCTGGCCCCAAATGCCAATAATGCCATTGCTGAAAATGCTGGTCTACAGCAAGCCACCACACTGCTTCAAGGGAGAGGTAACTAGCAGAGTGCAGTACTAGCAGTATACAGTACTTCAGTCAGTCATGAGCTCAAATACTGATTCTAACCGTTCAGCCCCAGTGAGACTTTGTATAATCCTCAGTTTCCCCATCAGGAAAATAAGACCTTCTCTTTAGGTTTGTTGTAAGGAGTTAATATATGAAAGGTAAATGACACATAATAGACCAACATTATGAGTGCACTTACTAACTGTTTGATGCCAACATCTCAGCCAGGTAGCAAAAGTATTTTAAAGATAAGGTTAGTCAGCCCTGAACCAAGATGGTGGAGTAGAAGGATGTGCTCTCACTACCTCTTGTGAGAACACCAGAATCACAACTAGCTGCTGGACAATCATAGACGAGAAGACACTGGAACTCACCAAAAAAGATACCCCACATAAAAAGCCAAAGGAGAAGCCACAATGAGACAGTAGGAGGGGCGCAATCACAGTAACATCAAATCCCATAACTGCTGGGTGGGTGACTCACAGGCTGGAAAACACTTATACCATAGAAGTCCACCCACTGGAGTGAAGGTTCTGAGCCCCACGTCAGGCTTCCCAATCTGGGCGTCGGCAACGGGAGGAGGAATTCCTAGAGAATCAGACTTTGAAGGCTAGTGGGATTTGATTGCAGGACTGGGGGAAACAGAGACTCCACTCTTAGAGGGCACACACAAAGTAGTGTGCGCATCAGGACCCAGGGGAAGGGGCAGTGAACCCAGGGGAGATAGAACCAGACCTACCTGCTAGTGTTGGAGGGTCTCCTGCAGAGGCGGGGGTGGCTGTGGCTCACCGTGGGGAAAAGGACACTGGCAGCAGAAGTTCTGCGAAGTACTCCTTGGCGCGAGCCCCCCCAGAGTCTGTCATTAGCCCCACCGAAGAGCCCAGGTAGTCTCCAGTGTTGCTTTGCCTCAGGCCAAACAACCAACAGGGAGGGACCCCAGCCCCACCCATCAGCAGTCAAGTGGATTAAAGTTTTACTGAACTCTGCCACCAGAGCAACAGTCAGCCCTACCCACCACCAGTCCAGCCTATCAAGCCTCTTAGATAGCCTCATCCACCAGAGGGCAGACAGCAGAAGCAAGAAGAACTACAATCCTGAAGCCTGTGGGAAAAAACCCACATTCACAGAAAGACAGACAAGATGGAAAGGCAGAGGGCTATGTACCAGATGAAGGAACAAGATAAAACCTCAGAAAAACAACTAAATGAAGCGGAGATAGGCAACCATCCAGAAAAAGAATTCAGAATAATGATAGTGAAGATGATCCAGGACCTCGGAATGGAGGCAAAGATCAAGAAGATGCAAGATATGTTTAACAAAGACCTAGAAGAATTAAAGAACAAACAAACAGAGGTGAACAATACAATAACTGAAACGAAAACTACACTAGAAGGAATCAATAGCAGAATAACTGAGGCAGAAGAATGGATAAGTGACCTGGAAGACAGAATGGTGGAATTCACTGCTGCAGAACAGAATAAAGAAAAATGGATGAAAAGAAATGAAGACAGCATAAGAGACCTCTGGGATAACGTTAAACGCAACAACATTCGCATGGCAGGGGTCCCAGAAGGAGAAGAGAGAGAGAAAGGACCAGAGAAAATATTTGAAGAGAATATAGTCGAAAACTTCCCTAACATGGGAAAGGAAATAGCCACCTAAGTCCAGGAAGAGCATACAGTCCCATACAGGATAAACCCAAGGAGAAACTTGCCCAGACAGATACTAATCAAATTAGCAAAAATTAAACACACAAAAAAATTATTGAAAGTAGCAAGGGAAAAACAACAAATAACATACAAGGGAACTCCCATAAGGTTAACAGCTGATTTCTCAGCAGAAACGGTAAAAGCCAGAAGGGAGTGGCATGATATACTTAAAGTGATGAAAGGGAAGAACCTACAACCAAGATTACTCTATCCAGCAAGGATCTCATTCAGATTCGATGGAAAAATCAAAAGCTTTACAGACAAGCAAAAGCTAAGAGAATTCAGCACCACCAAAACAGCTCTACAAAAAATGCTAAAGGAACTTCTCTAAGTGGGAAACACAAGAGAAGAAAAGGACCTACAAAAACAAACCCAAAACAATTAATAGTCATAGGAACATACATATCAATAATTACCTTAAATGTGAATGGATTAAATGCTCCAACCAAAGACACAGGCTTGCTGAATGGATAAAAAACAAGACCCATATATATGCTGTCTACAAGAGACCCACTTCAGACCTAGGGACACATACAGACTGAAAGTGAGGGGATGGAAAAAGATATTCCATGCAAATGGAAATCAAAAGAAAGCTGGAGTAACAATACTAATATCAAAAAACCTCAAGTAAACAATCTAAACTTACACCTAAAGGAACTAGAGTAAGAAGAACAAACAAAACCCAAAGTTAGCAGAAGGAAAGAAATCAGAAAGATCAGAGCAGAAGTAAATGAAATAGAAACAAAGAAAACAATAGCAAAGATCAATAAAACTAAAAGCTGGTTCTTTGGGAAGATAAACAAAATTGATAACCCATTAGCCAGACTCATCAAGAAAAAGAGGGAGAGGACTCAAATCAATAAAATTAGAAATGAAAAAGGAGAAGTTGCAACAGACACTGCAGAAATACAAAGCATCCTAAGAGACTACTAGAAGCAACTCTATGCCAATAAAATGGACAACCTGGAAGAAATGGACAAATTCTTAGAAAGGTATAACATTCCAAGACTGAACCAGGAAGAAACAGAAAATATGAACAGACCAATCACAAGTAATGAAATTGAAACTGTGATTAAAAATCTTCCAACAAACAAAAGTCCAGGACCAGATGGCTTCACAGGTGAATTCTATCAAACATTTAGAGAAGAGCTAACACCCATCCTTCTCAAACTCTTCCAAAAAATTGCACATGAAGGAACACTCCCAAACTCATTCTATGAGGCCACCATCACCCTGATACCAAAACCAAACAAAGATACTACAAAAAAGAAAATCACAGACCAATATCACTGATGAATATAGATGCAAAAATCTTCAACAAAATAAGAGCAAACAGAATACAACAACACATTAAAAGGATCATACACCAAGATCAAGTGGGATTTATCCCAGGGATGCAAGGATTCTTCAATATATGCAAATCAATCAGTGTGATACACCATTTTAACAAACTGAAGAAGAAAAACCATATGATCATCTCAATAGATGCAGAAAAAGCTTTTGACAAAATTCAACACCCATTTATGATAAAAACTCTCCAGAAAGTGGGCCTAGAGGGAACCTACCTCAACATAATAAAGGCCATATAAGACAAACCCACAGCAAACATCATTCTCAATGGTGAAAAACTGAAAGCATTTCCTCTAAGATCAGGAACAAGACAAGGATGTCCACTCTCACCTCTATTATTCAACATACTTTTGGAAGTCCTAGCCACGGCAATCAGAGAAGAAAAAGAAATACAAATTGGAAAAGAAGAATTAACTGTCACTGTTTGCAGATGACATGATACTATACATAGAGAATCCTAAAGATGCCACCAGAAAACTACTAGAGCTAATCAATGAATCTGGTAAAGTTGCAGGATACAAAACTAATGCACAGATATCTCTTGCATTCCTATACACTAATGATGAAAAATCTGAAAGAGAAATTCAGGAAACACTCCCATTTACCATTGCAACAAAAAGAATAAAATACCTAGGAATAAACCTAACTAGGGAGACGAAAGACCTGTATGCAGAAAACTATAAGACATTGATGAAAGAAATTAAAGATGATATGAACAAATGGAGAGATATACCATGTTCTTGGACTGGAAGAACCAACATTGTGAAAATGACTATACTACCCAAAGCAATCTACAGATTCAATGCAATCCCTATCAAATTACCAATAGCATTTTTTACAGAACTAGAACAAAAAATCTTAAAATTTGTATGGAGACACAAAAGACCCCGAATAGCCAAAGCAGTCTTGAGGGAAAAAAACAGCTGGAGGAATCAGACTCCCTGACTTCAAACTATACTACAAAGCTACAGTAATCAAGACAATATGGTACTGGCACAAAAACAGAAACACAGATCAATGGAACAGGATAGAAAGCCCCCAGATAAACCCACACACCTATGGTCAACTAATCTATGACAAAGGAGGCAAGGATATACAATGAAGAAAAGACAGTCTCTTCAATAAGTGGTGCTGGGAAAACTGGACAGCTACATGTAGAAGAATGAAATTAGAACAATCCCTAACACCATACACAAAAATAAACTCAAAGTGGATTAGAGACCTAAATGTAAGACCAGACACTATAAAACTCTTAGAGGAAAACATAGGAAGAATACTCTTTGACATAAATCACAGCAAGATCTTTTTTGATCCACTTCCTAGAGTAATGGAAATAAAAACAAAAATAAACAAATGGGACCTAATGAAACTTAAAAGGTTTTGTACAGCAAAGGAAACCATAAACAAGACAAAAAGACAACCCTCAGAATGGGAGAAAATACTTGCAAATGAATCAACAAAGGATTAATCTCCAAAATTTACAAGCAGCTCATGCAGCTCAATATTAAAAAAACAAACAACCCAATCCAAAAATGGACAGAAGACCTAAATAGACCTTTCTCCAAAGAAGACATACAGATGGCCAAGAAGTACATGAAAAGCTGCTCACCATCACTAATTATTAGAGAAATGCAAATCAAAACTACACTGAGGTATCACCTCACACCAGTTAGAATGGGCATCATCAGAAAATCTACAAAGAACAAATGCTAGACAGGGTGTGGAGGAAAGGGAACCCTTTTGCACTGTTGGTGGGAATGTAAATTGATACAGCCACCATGGAGAACAGGATGGAGGTTCCTTAAAAAACAAAAATAGAATTACCATATGATCCAGCAATCCCACTACTGGGCATATACCCAGAGAAAACCATAATTCAAAAAGACACATGCTCCCCAATGTTCATTGCAGCATTATTTACAATAGCCAGGTCTTGGAAGCAACTTAAATGCCCATCAACAGACGAATGGATAAAGAAGATGTGGTACATATATACAATGGAATATTACTCAGCCATAAAAAGGAACAAAATTGGGTCATTTGTTGAGACGTGGATGGATCTAGAGACTGTCATACAGAGTAAATTAAGTCAGAAAGAGAAAAACAACTATCGTATATTAACACATATATGTGGAACCTAGAAAAGTGATACAGATGAACTGGTTTGTAGGGCAGAAATTGAGACACAGATGTAGAGAACAAACGTATGGACACCAAGGCAGGTAAGTGGCGGGGGGGTGGTGGTGGGATGAACTGGGAGATTGGGATTGACATGTATAGACTGATGTGTATAAAATTGATGACTAATAAGAACCTGCTGTCTAAAAATATAAAACAAAATTCAAACAAACAGACAAAAAGATAAGGTTAGTAACTTAAATAGGACATTCAGAATTTTAAAGCTGGAAAAAAACTCTTAAGTATCCAACTAAATATTTTATAAACAAGAAAACTGAGATTCAGGACATTGACTTACCCAGTATTACACATCAAATCAGTGGCAGCTCATTAAAAATAAACCAGCTTATTCTCTCCACTACCATTTTATTACTTACATACATATATAGGCTTTCATTAATTTCTAAATTATGTCATGATTTATGAATTTGTCATAATTAGTTAAATCAATTTGAATACAAGATTTTATGCCTGCTAAGATTTTATATTGTAGTATCCTTAGACATTAAAATAACCAAGATTTATTCAGATTTATATCTATCTGAAAAGTTTCTCAGCTAATTTTTAGGATCTGCCCTATTGTTTCAGTTTCATCCAAGAAGAGCCATAATCACTCACAATGGCCTACTCTTTACAGTGATACTTTATAAAAGCAGTACAAGAAATTACTCATTTCAGGGGTTTAAATATTTACAAGAAGAGCATACTTGAGAAAAGAGCATGAACAGAAACTGACAAACTGCAAATAAATAGAAAAAAATATATTTTCAACTTCACTAGTAACCAATCTAAGAAAAGCAGTTAGTAATTTTTTCCTTGAGTGTAGCAAGGAGTTTCTTTATTCACGGTGTTCAATGAAGCCAAGTTTTCATATAGTGCTGGGGAAGTCTAACCTGCTTTTAATTTTCTGGAGCCAAAAGGTATTAAGTCTTAAAAATGTTCATTCTTTTTGGCCCTGAGTAGAAAGTTGATCAACTCAGCACTGGAAAGCACACTAACCCAAATGTCCAGATAAAGATAAATTGTTAAATCGTGGTATACCTAAATGGAAATATACTACAGCTATTAAAATAATGTTTAAATAAATTTGATAAGCAAGAAAATTTTTAAAGTTTATAAGGTATTTTGTTTTTTGGGGTTTTTTTTTTTTTTTTGGCCATCCCCTGTAGCTTGCAGGATCCCAGTTCCCTGACCAGGGACTGAACCTGGGCCCCTGGCAGTGAGATTGCAGAGTGAAAACCACTGGACTACTGGGGAATTCCCTATAAGGTTTTAAACCATGATTTAGACCTGTATATAAGTATGATCTCAAACAGAATATATGTGTGTGTGTGTGTGTATCTATTTATATATATAAATTTGGAATTAAATATTTTTTAAAACTCTAACACTGGTTATTTTGAGGCAATATATGAGCAGATGATTTTAAAGTATCATTTGTAACTGTCTCTTTTATTTTTTTTACCATGAACAATTAGAAGACAGATCTTTATTTAATCAAAAACTATTCCAAAACTCTAATCACACAAAACCTATCCAACTTCATTCAATCATGAAGCCTATGCTTATGGTGGAGAAAAGCATAGACAGAAGTTAATGTATTGCTTGTAAATGTAGCGAAAAGGTGCAATACTTTAAGTTTTTGTTTTAAGAACAGCCTTAAAAAGTGCAAAACAAGCATGCTGCCTCAACACTGAAAAAGAGCATTCACATCCAAGTCCACAAGCAGCATGTGTATGTACTACTAATAATTTTCCATATTATATCAGAGAAAACAAGAAAAACATAATTGCATATATAAACTTCATTGTAAAGGCAATGTATATATGTGTCCTTGACAAAAAGTTCTGAATGTAATTAAAAATGTTGCAAAGCCAACTAAAGCATTCGGGTCTCTTCTGGACAAAAGACAATTACTAAAAATATCTAACAGATATGGCTGGTTACGTTTTTAAGAGAGAGCTTACTTATATGGCTACATGGTTTTAGGAGATTTTCTTCTTAATGAAATTTAGGTTTGAAACAGAATTTAAATGATATTCTGCAAAAGAAAGTTCAGATAATTGTTACAGTAAAATATTTTATACTTATGTAGACGATATATGTTTCTAGATATCAAAGTAATCTCAAAACCTCAAAAACAAGTCTGTTATGCTTCTCACATATCACCTTCATTGCTCTTTATTTTAGAAATTAAAGTCAGTGGGGGAAAAACACAGTTGTAGATCAGGTTTTAATTCCTACTTAAGAAACTATTTCAAGATTCTTTCTGCTGATTCCTAATATTTTCATGACATGACCAATCTACAATATTATGAAGTGACCATGTTCAACATCACATGGGCCTGATAGAGTAAAGAAAGCTGACAAACAAAATTTCCAGCAATAAATGAGAGAATCTGACCTGACTAAATCTAAAGTGCATTAAAAGAATATAGCCTATGTTGAATACAGATGCAGTATGGAAACACTTTTATGCTGGGACCCTATATAGAATTAACTGATAACAATTTTAATGCTCACAGTAGGAATCAATATTATTCCCCACCTCTACAAAGACACTCAGGGAAAACTTGATTTCCTAGACACAAACTCTCTGAGAGTCATAAGGATTCACATCTGCTTCTTTTAACCATCCTCCAAAAATATACCCAAGATCAAAGGATGGGAAAAAAGATTCCCCCTTTCTCCCCTTATGAAAAAAGTTTTTTTTTTTTTTTTTTTTTTTTGCGGTACACGGGCCTCTCACTGTTGTGGCCTCTCCCGCTGCAGAGCATAGGCTCCAGACGCGCAGGCTCAGCGCCATGGCTCATGGGCCCAGTCGCTCCAAGGCATGTGGGATCTTCCTGGATCAGGGCACGAACCCATGTCCCCTGCATCGGGAGGTGGACTCTCAACCACTGCGCCACCAGGGAAGCCAAATGTTCATTTTATTTATGTTTTGGGAAGGGAATTTGTTGCCAGGAAGTAAATAATAACATAAAACCAGTCAACACAAATATTTAAGTACTGATATTAAACACTGTCTTTTTGGACTGTTTTGTAAGTTTTGTGTCTTAAATTAATGGTTATTGAAGCCATTTCAGTGGTATCACAGAGTTATTTGAAATGGCATACAGAAAAGTCAATGGAATCATCTTTCCTACAGGCCTTTTAAAGTAGACCAGCCAGGTTTTCCCTGGTGGCGCAGTGGTTAAGAATCCACCTGCTTGGGCTTCCCTGGTGGCACAGTGGTTGAGAGTCCGCCTGCCGACGCAGGGGACACGGGTTCGTGCCCCGGTCTGGGAAGATCCCACATGCCGTGGAGCGGCTGGGCCCGTGAGCCATGGCCGCTGAGCCTGCGCGTCTGGACCCTGTGCCCCGCAACGGGAGAGGCCACAACAGTGAGAGGCCCACGTACCGCAAAAAAAAAAAAAAGAATCCACCTGCCAATGCAGCGGACACGGGTTCGAGCCCTGGTTCAGGAAGATCCCACATGCCACAGGCAACTAAGCCCATGTGCCACAACTACTGAGCCTGCGCTCAAGAGCCTGTGAGCCACAACTACTGAGTCCACGTGCCTAGGGGCCATGCCCTGCAACAAGAGAAGCCACCACGATGAGAAGCCCGCGCACCGCAACAAAGAGTAGCCCCTGCTCACCACAACTAGAGAAAAGCCCGCGTGCAGCAACAAAGACCCACTGCAGCCAAAAATAAAATAAATTAAAAAAAAAAACATTCACTAAAAAAAGTAAAATAAAGTAGACCAGCCAAAGAAATTTTGAGAAAAAAGAACAAAGCTGGAGGCATCATGATCCTTGACTTCAGACTATACTACAAAGCAGCAGCAATCAAAAGAGTATGGACTGGCCCCAAAACAGACACATAGATCAGTGCAATAGAATAGAGCGCCCAGAAATAACCCCACACACATATGGTCAATTAATCTGTGACAAAGGAGGCAAGAATATACAACGTAGAAAAGACAATCCCTTCAATAAGTGGTGCTGGGATAACTGGACAGCTACACGTAAAAGAATGAAATTAGAACATTTTCACACACCATATATAAAATAAACTCAAAATGGATCAAAGTCCTAAATGATATTTATTTGGATCTGTCTCCTAAGGCAAAGGAAACAAAAGCAAAAATAAACAAATGGGACCTAACTAAACTTAAAAGCTTTTGCACAGTAAAGGAAACCATCAACAAAATGAGAAGACAACACACTGAATGGGAGAAAATATTTACAAATGATATGACCAATAAGCAGTCAATATCTAAAATATATAAACAGCTCATACAGCTCAATATAAAGAAAAAAACCAATCCAATCAAAAATGGGCAGAAGGCTTGAACAGACATTTTCCTGAAGAAGACGAGATTGCTAACAGGCATGTGAAAAGATACTCAACATCACTAATCAGAGAAATGCAAATTAAAACCACAATAAGGTATCACCTCACACCTGTTAGGATGGCTATCACCAAAAAGTCTACAAATAACAAATGTTGGTGAGGATGTGGAGAAAAAGCAACCCTAGTACACTGTTGGTGGGAATGTAAATTCATGCAGCCACTATGGAAAACAGTATGGAGGTTCCTCAAAAAACCACCATATGATCCAGCAATTCCACTCCTGGGTATACATCTAAAGAAAATGAAAACACTAATTCAAAAAGATACATGCACCCCAATGTTCATAGCAGCATTATTTATAATAGCCAAAATATGGAAGCAACCTAAGTGTCCATCAACAGATGAACTGATAAAGATGTGGTATATATATAAAAACACACACACACAAAAAAAAACACACAATGGAATATTACTCAGCCATAAAAAATAATGAAATTCTGTTATTTGCAACAACATGGATGGACCTACAGGGTACTAAGCTATTAGGTCAGGCAGAGGAAGACAAATTCTGTATGTTATCACTTATATGTGGAATCCAAGAAATAAAAAAGGAATGAATATAACAAAATAGAAACAGACTCACAGATATAGAGAACAAATTAGTGGTTACCAGTGGGGAGAGGGAAGGGAAAGGGGCAAGATAGAGGCAGGGGATTAAGAAGTACAAATTACTATATATAAAATAAATAAGCTACAAGGATATACTGTACAGCACAGAGAATATAGCCAATATATTATAACAACTTTAAATGGAGTATAATCTATAAAAATATTGAATCACTATGTTGTACATCTGAAACTAATACAATATTTTATTTTTTATTTATTTTTTGCAGTACGCGGGGCTCTCACTGTTGTGGCCTCTCCTGTTGCGAGCACAGGCTCCGGATGCGCAGGCTCAGCGGCCATGGCTCACAGGCCCAGCTGCTCAGCGGCATGTGGGATCTTCCTGGACCGGGGCACGAACCCGTGTCCCCCTGCATCGGCAGGCGGACTCTCAACCGCTGCGCCACCAGGGAAGCCCTAATACAATATTTTAAATCAATTGTATTTCAATTAAAAACTAAAATAACAAAAGAATAAGACAGAAGGAAAACAAAGAAAGAAAACAGACCAGGCACTTGCCTGCCAAACAGTGAATATGGCCTGCTCTTCTAGGATCTTAAGCCTAAGCCTGTGTCCTCAGACTACCACAGGTCAGAGTCACCTGGAGAGCTTGTGAAAACACAGATTCCACCCACTACACACACGCTCTCATTCCAATTTGATTCAATCAGTCTGCAGTGGGGCCTGTGAATTTGCAGTTCTAATAAATTGGAGTGATGCTGATGCTCCTGGGGACCAGACTTTGAAAACCATTGACCTAGGCAATTCAAATTTGCTCTGAAGATACTTATTTTTTTGTACCTTTTAAAAAATTTATTTTTTACTGTAGTTGATTTACAATATTGTGTTAGTTTCAGGTGTACAGCAAAGTGATTTAATCATATATACATATACACATCCATTTTTAAAATTCTTCTCTATTATAGGTTATTACAAGATATTGCATATCGTTCCCTGTGCTAGTCAGTAAATTCTTGTTTATCTATTTTATATTAGTAGTGTGTACCTGTTAATCTCATACTCCTAATTTATCCCTCCCCCCACTCCTTCCCCTTTGGTAACTATAAGTTTGTTTTCTATGTCTGTGAGTCTGTTTTGATGGGACTTATTTTCAATTTCAAAGTATATTTTCTCCATGAAAAAGTGTATTTTTTCCATTACTATTAAATATCATTTTAATGCAATTATTCATTTATATCCCAATGATGCCTATATTATTGTTTTAAAATAACAGTGAAACTACTTTTTTATACACAAAAAATAGGACAATTATTTTCTGGATTAGTCACCACAGAAATTTGTAAAAAGCAAAAGAAAATAAAATGCTTAAAAGACTAAGGGATAAAAAAAGAAAAAAGAAATTGGGAAGTGGAGTTATTTCTAGCTAAAATGGAAAGAATTTAGGCACTGAAAGATGGTATATACTCATAAAACTAAATAGCCTACATCAAATGTTTTCCAAAGGCCTCTTGCAGATCATTAACCTGAGGTGAAATATAAACCAAATAAACAAAAAGGCTAAAATCTTTAAGTATGTGGCATTACTGGATAGATGATGAAGACAGGCATTATTTTAGTTGAACTATTAAATAATATTTCTGTATAATGAATGAGAGGTTTAATTAATTTCTAAAAACTATTTAAAGATTCAATTCTGGAAGCATTTGGGTCACTTAAAATATGATATAAATATTCCATAGAAAAGTATTATTTCACTGTGGATAAAAATTACTTCAGCACATTACCTAAAGTAACAAAAGCATAGATTATATATGTCAATTACTTAAATTGTCTCAACATATATACACTTAACCCTTGAACAACATGGGTTTGAACTGTGTAAGTCAACTTATACGCTGATCTCTTTATCAATAAATACAGTACTACACCATCCATGGTTGGCTGAATCATGGAACCGAGGATATGAGAGCCAACTATGGGACCTGAGCATCTGTGGATTTTGGTATCCATGGTGGGTTCTGGAACCAACCCCCCACAGATAAGGAGGGACGACTGTATTTAAATTGTCACCAAGGCTTCCAAGTATTACTAAGTATAGTATACAAACAGCAACAAGAGACAGATGAAAGCTACAAATGATATTAAAAAGAAGTGGATAGTGTTCGCTGGAATTATAAATTGGATTCATGATAAGTGGTCAGTTCCAATAATTACTAGATGCTCTCCACCCTCCAAAACATATCCATTTTGAATTAGAAGTGATATTATAATCAGTTGTTTTCAAAACAACAAATGCATCTGCAGTCAGTAGAAAGAACACAAGCTCTAAAATGTTCAAATGATACTGATGCTCAGTCAGATTCACAGTCAGCCACCTACCACAAGCTCTTTGCCTTTCTGAGCCTCAGTTTCCACATCTGTAAAGTGGAAATAAGGTCACATAACTCACAAAGTTTTGTAAGGAGGTTTATTAAATCAAAGTATCAGCACTGTGCCTAGCACATTGGAAGTGCTCAACAACTTCATTCTTTCAACTAATGCTTGTTGAGCTCCTACTATATGCCATGCATTGTAACAGATAACAGAGATAACTCAAGGAACAAAATGGAAAAAAATCTTTGTCTTCTAAAGGAGCTTACCTTCTCGTGTTCATTTCCTTTACTTTGTCTTAGGCACAGTGCTGTTTCTTTGAGAATGAATAAACATGCCCAGAACAGGTCAAAATACTCAATTCACAGAAAAAGATAACACTAGGGTAATTGTGTAGCACATACATTTAGGGAAATAGAATATCCTATGAGAATGCATGATGTGAGGTTGGAAGACAGAAAGGGAGAAGAGAGTAGGCTTCCCAAAAGAGAATTTTAAGTGAGTCTTGGGAAATATTGAGAAACTGACAGAAGAGATTTGTAGATTTTAGAAAAGGAAATATTATGAATAAAGGCAAGGAGGCTAGAAACCCCTATAACCCAGTGTTAGGTAACACTGAGTAGTTCAACATGGCTGGAGATTCAATTACGAATTAAGAAAGGATGGGAAATTAAGAAGGAAATCTAGTCATAATAAGTCTTTACCTACTAAGATGAAGAATTTATATTTAGATTAAAGGAAATGGGAAGTCAAAGATATTTGAGAAGGTGTGACATGATGTGGACATTTAAAGGATTTCTTTGCAAGAGGCATAAAAGACAGATTGGAATGGGGGAGAAAAGGCAGGGAGACTAGACTGAAAAAACTGAGTAATGTGCTTCAGAGCACAGTTTACCAGTAAGCTAACAAGGGGTGGAATTAGAGATTTCCAAAGGTATCTCTGAGTGCACCTTGATGACACAGCAACACCAAAAGCTGGAGAGGGCAACACTGCAACAACCTGGCATGAGCCACACTCTCATTTTCCCCACTTGGCTCTATCCCTCCTGTACTGGTTCCACTCCTATCCTCTGCTTGTTACCAATACTGCATTCTTAATACAACCTACCTTATCCACACATGCCTATCATCACCCCACCCATCCTGACTATGACCCAAATCAAGCAGGCAAAAAATGTGACAAATTGGGCAGCAAGGACCACCAGACCCCATCTTTTGCCCTAGCCTGGCTCAAAATGAAATGTGATAATTTGGGAGAGGAAAGTCAGTTTAGGACTCACAGTAAGAATTACTTTTCAAAATTCCCTTGCCTTATCAAAAGCATTCCTTTTTTCTCTCAGTGCTTGGTTTAGGAATCTTAAAAGTATAATAATGCTTCAGATTTAGGTATCAGGAATCTGATGGATGGTAGAGGAGGAAGATCCTAAGCTCACCTCCTCCCACAAATACACCAAAAGAACAACTCTCTCTGGGAATGACCTGAAGACTAGCAGAACAGCTCTTCTATAATTAAGGCTACTAAACAAACAAATGAACAAACCACACACACATTGAGACAGAGATGAGGGCAGAGATGTGGTCTACTCAGGACCCACACCTCTGGTGGGCAACCCACAAGCAAAAGGGAATATTACAAACTCAGAGGTCCTCCCTAAGGAGTGAGGGGTTCAAGCCCCACATTGGGCACCCCAACCTTTGGCACCAGCACCAGGAAGACAAGTCCCCTTAACTGGTTTCGAAAACCAGCAAGGCTTATGACCAGGAGAGCTGGAGGGCTGTAGGAAACTAAGACTCTGCTCTTAAAGGGCACGTGCACACACTTACTCAATCTGGGCACCAGCCCAGAGGCAGTAGATTGAAAAATGTCTGGTGCTCTAGCCAGCCTGCCAAGACCACCCCAGCATGCCCACCCCACCCCCCAGCTCACACCAGACTCCAGCCACTGCCCCCACCAACCCCAAGGCAGCAGCCCCCAGCTGCCTTGGGAGAAGCTCCAGCCTGCACTGGGCTCAGGCTCCAGCCCCAGCCCCAAAGCAGTGGCACGCAGTGTGCCCCAGAGAAGCATCAGCTCATAGCTGCTTCAGCTACAGCCCTTCCACCAAAGCCACCAGGTACACACAATTTGCACAGGGACACTCTTCCACAAAGACACAGCTTCAAAACAAGGAGAGGTAACTGTTTTGCCTAATTCATAGAGACAAACACAAAGTCAAACAAAATGAGAAGACAGAGGATATATTCCAAGCCAAAGAACAAGACACATCATCCAGACAGAAAAATCAATAAGGAAACACTGGCCTTAAACAACATATTAGACCAGATAAGCTTAATATATGCAGAACATTCCATTCAAACACAGAAGGATACACATTCCTTTCAAGTGCACATAGAACATTCTCCAGGATAGATCACATGCTAGACCATAAAACAAGTCTCAATAAATTTAAGAAAACTGAAATCATATCAAGCAGCTTTTCTGACCACAAAGGTATGTTAGAAATCAATTATAGGGAAAAAATGGAAAAGATACAAACATTTGGAAATTAAACAACATGCTACTAAGAAAACCAATGGGTCAATGAAGAAATCAAAGAGGAAATTTAAAAATACCTTGGATGAATGAAAACAGAAAACACTAATTCACAAAGATACATGCACCTCAATGGTCACTGAAGCATTATTTACAATAGCCAAGATATGAAAGCAACCTAAGTGTTCCTCAATAGATGAATAAAAAAAATGTGGTATATATGCACAATGGAAGATTACTCAGCCATAAAAAAAAATAATGAAATCTTGTCATTTGTGACAACAGGGATGGTCCTAGAGGGTATTATGCTTGTAAACTAAGTCAGATAGAAAAAGACAAATACTGTATATTTTCACTTATATGTGAAATCTAATAAATCAATGAACAAATATAACAAAGCAGAAACAGACTCACAGATATAGAGAACAAACTAATGGTTGCCAGAGGGGAGGGGAGGGGGAATGGATGAAACAGGTGAAGAGGATTAAGAGGTGCAAACTACCAGTTATAAATGTCACAGGGATACAATGTAGAGCACAGGGAATACAGTCAATGATATTGTAATAATTTCGTATGGTGCATAATGTATAAAAATATTGAATCACTATTTTGTACACCTGAAACTAATATGGTATTGTAAGTCAACTATACTTCAATAAATTTTTTCTTAAAATGATTCAGGCATTTTTCTAACCTGGCAGTTAGACATGCTAATTTGTTGGCTGAAGGACATCGCAGATTAGTAGAGAGAATCTCTGTCATGAAAACATCTGAGAATACCTGTCTATGAAAGACTTTAGTGAAGAAGAAAGGATAATTAAGATTTTTACTAGAACCTTCTGTATATTATAGTCTGTAAGGGGAATGAGAATGCTTAAACATAGTGCTAAGGAATTATGAGTACTATAAACTGAAGAAAGACTTCACAATGTTTTTGGATAATTTAAAACTAATTTTCACCTTATAACCAAGATACTAAGATTTTTTTATTATTTATCCTACATAAAGAGTTGAAATTTTGTAAGTTCGTTTTGTAATGGAAATGCAGCTGTACTCATCTTCTTCATTCAGAATGGCCATAGATGGAATAAGTAGATTTTAGCAAAACAAATTAAGGAGTATTTAATTAAGGCTTATCAGCACGAGACCCTTGCAGATGTGATCAACAGGAAATGAAAAGGAATAAAGCTCAAATCAGTCAAACACTGGTTGTTATTTCAGAAAACAGCTGGGGGCGGAAGAGTGAATGTGACTAGAATAAGTTTTATCTTTTGATTTCCCTTATAATCCAAATATTCTCACCAGCAAATATAATTCAGAAACAATGAAACCTGACATGGAATTACACACAATGAGACTGTGGAGGCTTTGAGTAAAAGAGGGGAAAGATAATATTGTCTATGTGCTCTTCATTCTATGACAAATTGCTTCATTAGGATAGCAACGTTTTTCCCTGATAACTAAAATATATTCACTGTAGAAACTAAAGATTAATACTATGAAAAAAACCAGAAATCATCTATAATCCCACTACCCAATAACTACTATTAACATTTGGTTTATTCTCCACAAATAGTTTCTATGCATAGACTGGATTTTCTTCAAAAGTAGGATATTATTTTGTAACTTACTTTCATTTTTTTCATGAACATTTTTCCATATCATTAGTCTTCCCAACAACCTCACACATTTTGATTTGCTTTCCATGTTTGTTAATTGTGATGTGTGAAAATAGAGTAACTTATTGCTATACTGGGTATTCTCTGATTAGGAGGTTAGTATACCTCTCCCCTAAACCTTAGAAAAGTCTTTCTTTTTCTTTGTGAATTGCCCATTTATGTCTATTTTTCTTTGGAGATCATTTTTATAGAGGTGTTCATCTAGCTCTCATTGCTTTTTATAATATCTTTTATAGGGCATACTGGCATTTATAGTATAGAGCTTACAGTTTGTCTTTTAATTTTGGTTATGGTATTTCTTGGCAATATTTTTCAAAATGGCATTTTTGTGATTATAAAAATAGTTGCTGTAGAGTATTTGAGAATATCAAGAAAAATAAAAAGCTACAACTCTACCACCTTAAAATCTACTTTTTTCTATGTCCTATATCAGTGGATTTACCCATTAATACAAACAGGAACTTGTATGCAAATGGAAAGCGACACAGTCTTGTTCAGTGTTTGTTAATTTAGAACAATGCCTGATATACAGTAAGAGCTTACTGAGTAAATAATATACCTATTTATTTCAAAGTTGCATTTTACACATTCAAGATAACAGTATTAAATCTTGCTCTTTTCACTTAATACATTACAAGGACCTTTCTAAATCATGAAATTTTTTCAAAACTATTTAGGAAACTGAATTTTATCAAAGCAGATATATAATACCTTAATTTGTCTAAATATTTTTCTATTGGGGGCTTTATTTTGTTTCTAAGTTTTCCATATTACAGATAACACTAATGAACATATTTATAAATCTTCATATGGAATTCAGATGATTTCTGTAGGATATATTTCTAGACCTAGGATTATTGAGTCAAACTCTACAAACATTTGCAGGTTTTAATACATATTCCCATAGTACTACCTCTAATAGTTGGATGAATGCACCCTTCATTGAGCAGCATAAAAGAAGATTCCATTAAGGCCACACTCATTTATGAAACTAGTCCCACTATAACTTCGTACTCTAACAGTGATACTAGTTTTGTGAAAAGTATTGTTTCTATAACTAAGATGGTTTTTGAAATGAAATAAATCCATCCACAGTAGTAATGTCCATCTAAATTATCTGAGGCAAGCTCAAACAGATGAGTTTATTTGGGAATAGCAGAGGAATTGAAATTCACGACGCGTGAACTATAGCAAGCAACAGGTGAGTCCATTGAGGGTTCGGAATAGGCTGTGTTCATGGGCGGGGCATGTAAAGAGGGGAGAGTTCCATAAGAGTCTGTCAAAGTCAAAACAAATTGAGACCTGCTTTGAAAATTCCCTGAGCCGACAAAACCAGTCTAGTCATACAAGCAAAACTCAATTCAGCTCATTTTTTGCAACCAACCCGACCTGGATCATTTCTTCATTTCTTGCTCTGGAAACCATAAGAAAAAACTTTCCAAGACTGATATGAGGCAACCTCTGATTAACGTCCTAACATTTAAGAAATTTCCAATTTATCAATTTCTGTAAATCAGGCATTTATGGGAAATCAGTCTCTCAGTCTTTAAGTTTTGTTTTCCTAAAGGCACATGCAGGAGACTTTCCATTCTATCCATTTTAGATTGAAATTCTTTCACAATAGGAAGGGGAAATGTTTTAAGAGAATACACTCATAACAAGCCTCTTCCAGGTGATAAGGAAATCTGCTCAGCTGCTAATGCTTTGGGTTTTGAGAATCCCCAAATGATCTTGTTCGTAGCATTTTCTTTGCTCTTCCCTCATTAAAAAGACTACTTTCAACTAGATCAGACAATAAGACCTGTAATGAAGGCTTGAATATGTGGACATTTTTACCTCTTAATTTTTAAAGTTAATTCTAAGTACATTCGTCTAACAGGTGAGTCATCTCTGTTCTATTACAAATTATAATCAAATTCTGAGCATTTCCTCCATTTTACTGATATCAAAATAAATGATATCCTATTCAAATTCTATTTAGTCACTAAGCAATTATATTGAATAAGTATTCAGTTCTTGGTATGCAAAGGTCAAACAGTCCTGGCATCCTGTTTTAGACTGCTTAGATTCTCCATCTTTTTCATACAATTTAACACGTGTTAAATTGGCAGTTACACTGTTACTTTTTAAAACTCTCTAAAACTTTTTGAACGTTGGAGAGTTGTTTTTCAACATATATGGTATGATCTCCTTTTGATAAAAACAAACTATCTCAATGTAGGTATGCATTTGTAAAGGGAATAGAAGAGTCCAGAAAGAGCAGACATTACCTTTTGGGGTAGATTGGAGTGAGGGCTTGCACCTGGGCACTGAATGAGTTTACTGTTACAATGACCATGTATTACATATTGGCTCTAAACAAGTCACCAAATATCTTTTTATGATGGTACTCTTCACAGAAATGTGACCTAGCCTAATTTTAAAATAATTATCTCCTCTGGAGTCACTTTTCTGATACAGTAACATTGGCGGATAAGGAGCCCCCTATCCTTGTGGGTCGTCTTTCAACGTTGCTCTTAGACTATGGAATTGTTTTTCTCCTTGGAAAGAACTAACGTGAAAAGAAGCAAGAAGAATCTTTGGTCTTATTTAGATAACATTCTAAACACCCGAGTTAACATACCCCTATGATTAAGAGTAGTTTAAATACATCATTTCTGAAGGCACAGGAAGCCCGACCCTCCAGAATGGAGGTTTCACTAACCAGCCAGATGTCTCTCTGCTGTATATAGTAAAGTATAATTACTTATTTTATAATGTAAGATAAAGGGTGCCCTAAACAACAATTAAGTTCTGCAAAGTTAGTGTTTGCGGGGAAGAACGCGGGCTTTTTGGTAGCGCTCCTGTAAAAACTATTTCTGACCAAGTTCCAACACAAACACCTTTTTCTTCCTAAGGAATCAACCCGTGGTTTATTTACTGGGTTAAAATTTCAGCCCCCATTCTTTTCATTACCTTTGAGACAGAGCCAAAATTGCTTTAAACTGTTCGATTTCACAATGAGATGACAAAGGGTGTGTGTGCATAATTTATCTTTTCACAAAACCCAGCATTCAGGATAGATAAAATAATCCCTCTCCTGAAATCAAGAAACTGAAAATGGTGTTAAGATTCTCTCTCTTTTTTTTAAGTTCAACAAAAGCCCTAAACTCCAGTTTTGAGGCACTTCATCCAACCTGAACACAATTACTGGGGGAGGGAGAGGAGAGAGAGAGAGAGAGAGTAAAGAAACAGAGAGGAAAAGAGCGTGGGTTGTGAAACGGAAGGCAGGGAAACTGTCCAAGAGGCTCGCTGGTTCACCCTTACCAATTCCTCTCTGGGCACACATCACAGCATGATGATCACAAGTCCCAAGATGCAAGAGAAGAACCAAGCACAAATCCGGAGAGTGGAGGCGGGTTACGCTTCTATGCCAGCCATTTGACTCTGAAGAAAAAAAAAAAAAAAAAAAATCACTTCTCAGACAACTCCCAAGCTCTGCTGCCGGAGCCGGAGCCCCGCCTGGGCAGAGCTGGCAAGCCCTCCTCACTCCATTCCTTCCCGCGTTCCTTCTGCCCCTGCTCGCCTTTCCGCCGGGATGCAGAGCGGCCGGAGCTCCACAGAAAGGCCAATCGCTCGCCGCCCCACCTCTCGTGACGTCAGGGGTAGGGGGCGGGGCTGGCCGCCCGGGGGCTTCCCAGCTACAGCTGATGGACAGAGATTCCTGTCTGCCTATGGCAGTAGTCTCATTAGACCAGAACCTGACTGCTCTTGGGGTTTGGTTCGTGCTTGTGTCGCTGAAATTCTGTTTAACAGTTCACGCATTTACCTAGACTTGAAACGCTTGGCAGTTATTTTTTGGAGGGTAAAGGGGTCAAATCTAAACTTAATATTGTTGTTGTATAACTAGAAAAGAAGTTGAGAAAAAGACCACAATTCTGATTTGGCTTTTTTTTCTCACTCCTTGACCTTCTATTCCCTCCCTCACCCGGTGTAATGTGGCTTTGTCCTGCCATGGTCTGCTAGGTTAAAACTCACAGCTTTTAAAAAAATATATTACTCCTAAGTAAATTCCAACAACCCATCTGGTCTCTCAAAACTTCCGACCGACTAAGTGCTGTGAGAAAGGGAAGGGCATGCAGAGAAGGCAGAACCAACAGTGGCAATAATTTGGACCAAATAGTAATAATCACTGGCTGCCAATTGTTCTCTCCCACAAAGATAAAGGAGGGGCAAATCTCTCCACAACTCTATTTTGTATCTCTATCTTCCGTTTTCTCAAATGTTTCTTAAATATGTGGCAGAAGTGAAGAAAACTAAATGACCTTACGAATGTTTCACGAATAACAAAGAGCCCATCAGGACGGACTGATGGAGCTGGGAGACTTGCAAACTCTCCCAGGCCAGGCTGGAGAGGCCAAACAAGTTCCTGCAGCCACTGAGTAGATGCCGCTCCCAAACAAGGAGAAACAAGTCCTGGGTGTGACTTCCTGCAACAGCTAATTCAGGAAAGCTCCTTTTTCAGGCAAGGGCAAATCTCTATAGAGTTTAGTCAATTCTGGGAATAAACCTGGCCTGACAGAGCAGACTGTCATTTACGTGGTCTCTGAAACTCCTGGCACTGGTAGCCCTTTTTGCAGTCATGTGACTCTCCCTTACATGATATAAAAGATGAAGCAGGGCTTCCCTGGTGGCACAGTGGTTGAGAGTCCGCCTGCCGATGCAGGGGACGCGGGTTCGTGCCCCGGTCCGGAAAGATCCCACATACCACGGAGCAGCTAGGCCCGTGAGCCATGGCCGCTGAGCCTGCGCGTCCGGAGCCTGTGCTCCGCAACGGGAGAGGCCACAACAGTGAGAGCCTCGTGTACCGCAAAAAAAAAAAAGAAGCAATTTTCCCATCTGATAGCCAACCTTCTTGAGGAGACAAAATTTAAGATGGGCCTTCCATGGTTTCCCAAATCAGCACTGATGCTGAAATAATCTCAGTGGAGGGCTTTCTTGGGAGTATGCATTCCGGGACAATTCAGGCAGGGAGCTGGTATTTGCAGCTTATTTGGATTGCTTAAATCAAGGGTTCTAACAAGCCACACATCAGAGTCAAATGAGGAGCTTGATGCCAAGGCCCCACCTAAGCCAATTAAACCTGAATCTCTGGGGATGGATTTCTGGCAATCTCTCTCTTTTTTGGGGTGGGGTGGTGGGTTGTTTGTTTAAAAGCTCTCCAAGTGATTCTAATCTGCAGCAAGGGTTTGAGAATTACTGGCTAAGATTTCACTTGTCTTAGAGGAAAATCTACATTATATTCAAGTTTTAAAAATGCAGTAGCAGAATAATGTAAAACACTTTGTAATACAACTTATGCCTTATATATTTATATATTTGTACATTTAATATAAATGTAAAAATATGATGGTAAGATACACATCAAAATTGTTTACTCAGAGGGAAAGGATGGAAGAGTGAGGGGAACAGAAGAGTGAGGGGACATTACTACCTTTCCATTTGTTTCTGTATCATTTGACTGAACAAAAGAAGCATGTGTCCCATTTATGATTTAAATATATCTAATCAAGTTTTAAAAATTAATACTTATAAGTGAAATAGGTGAGGGAATTTAAGAGGTACAAACTTCCAGTTACAAAATAAATGAGTCACAGGGATGAAGTGTACAGCGTGGGGAATATAGTCAATAATAATGTAATATCTTTGTATGGTGATGAAGGTGGTCAAAAGGTGCAACCTTCTGCAATAACAAGATGACTAAATTCTAGGGATGTAATGAACAACATGACTAATATAAGTAAAACTGCTGTATGTTATATACATGAAAGTTGTTAAGAGCTAATCCTACCAGTTCTCATCACAAGGAAAAAAATTTTTTTTCTTTTATTTTTCATCTATATGAAATGATGGATGTTCACTAAATTTATTGTGGTGATCATTTCATGATGTGTGTAAGTTAAATCATTATGCTGTACACCTTAAACTTATACAGTGCTGTATGTCACTTGTATCTCAATAAAATTGGAAGAAAAAATTAATACTTATGAATATCTTTGCAAATAACCACTATTAAAGTGAGCTTCAGTTTGTTTTTGCAAATGTTTCTCTAGCATTTAACATTTCTCATAGGATTGTTTCCATTCTGTTTTAAAAAAATCCATAAAATCTTTGATTTAATACATTGGCTACCAAAATGTAAGTATTAATCCATACACCATTGCCAAACTTAAAATATTTATTTTTTTATAATTTCAGAAATATTTTCTAATTTTATGTGCCTATCTCATGAAGTTTTAGGAAAAAACTTAATATTCAAAGTATATAGTAGAGATGTAAGGAAATTTCATCTTTTCTAGTTGGAAAATTTATAATTAGTAGTATCTCAATATCAACAACTTCATAATTAATTGGCAGCAGGAAACGTGGCATAGTAGTCAAGTGCCTAGATTTAACCTGGCTTTAAATCTTAGCTCTGCAAATTTTAGATGTATATTCTTGGGTACCATCTCTAAGCCCCACAGGTAAAATGACTCCAATGATGTCTACCTCAGTGCTGTTAAGATTACATCAAGTCATATAGCTGAAGTGCTTATCACTGTGTAAAGCAAATAATAGGAACTTAGTAAGTGATAGTTATCAATTCACTGGCTTCTTCTTTCCCCTCTGTTAAACATACTCAAAGATTAGCATGGCAGCAGTGAACTAAGACTTTATCAGAAAACATTGTTTGTTTTAGAAAACAGAAATCATGATTCTTCCTGTGCTATGATACTTCTTATCCAGATAGATGTGAAAGAGAAATATATTCATTCTTTCAGGCCACTACTTTAAAATGTAACACATAAAACTATGTGTTTTTTGTTCACCTCCAAATATTTTACATGTAACAGTGTTCCTAAAGTGACACACAAGCTGATTTTTCATGATTCATAATCAACCACTTCTTTGTCTCTGTGTTACTTATTAACAAAGTATGACTCAAGCACAGATAAGGATATTTTCCAGGATTGGCTTTCTAACTTTTGGAACAAAAAAAAAAAAAAAAAAAAAAAATTGAGAGTTCAGTGCCTCAAGCAATAATGGCTTATGCCTTGTAGATGAGCCCTGATTCTGGTAACATCATCATCAGATATTTTTTCTTTCCTTAATATTTACTGAGCACTAGTAAAACATTTCTGTTAGGCAATGTTCTAAGGTGTTTACATCTATTACCTCATTAATCTTCATATCAGCCCTATGAGTTCAGCATTTATTTAGATATAAGAATCTGAGATACAGAGAGATAAAGTGACTTGCCCAAGACAGTAAAGCTAGTAAGTGAAAGACTGGAGAACCCATATTCTACTGTGGACTATTCAGTATAGCTTTCAATGAATTAGGAAGGTGCATATTAAATGATTTGGGGGGTGGGGGAAGGTAAAACCATGCTATGGCTATAACTGCCTTGTTGAGAGTAGAAATTCTATATTTTTTAGAAACAAGAATATACACATCATTATTACCAATTGTAAACTTAAGCCTTAATTTTATATGTGTGTATTTCTTAAAAAGAGGAATTACATTTGTGCATTTTCTTAAAAAGTGGAATTACATTTCCTTCGCTTTACATCAGCTGAATCACTTTCTTCCATATGAGAACAGGTTGGGTTTTAATCTTATCAAAAACCCCTGAAATGCAGTGATTGCACAGAATATCAAAAAGGGAATCTCCATAAGGGTAGACATTCAAGCTGGTCCCAGCATTCTAGATATGTCCATTAACTCCTTCTGGATCCTGTTTGTAATGTGATGAAAAGTGCCTAATAGAACAGTAGCAGAATTCCTCACATGGATTGATGGCCCTTTAGTTTAAGAAATATAATTCATCAGTCCCTTACTTAGGCAAAGGTAGTCTCCAGAGCTTTTGTCTGAATTTAGATGTTGTTGAGATAAAGAAGTATACATTTCTCTAGATATGATGTCTTTCCCCTACTGGCCAGAAAAAGCAGGAGTTTGAGGACTTTGGAAAGATGAGAGGATGGGCGATAACTCTACCTAGAGAGAAGATGGGATCTGGCCTCTAAGGAATGACATACAACCTTGGGCCAGATGTGCAAGAAGGCCAATGACAAATTCCCTGAGCAGCTATGGCCAAGGGACTTGAAGAAAGTGATGTCTAATATCTACTTTTAAACTATTTCCTTTAGCTGTGGTGCTATATCCCTTACAAATTGGAGCTCCCCAGACAACAGGCTATGGTTGTACTGCAAGATAATCTCTCAGCCCTTGGGCAGCTGCATGAGACCTGAGGGGTCTAGAAACTCATCATGGAACAGGAACCCATGGAGCTGATGAAGGAGGTCTGTGTTCCAGGTTCCCAAAGAACAAGCGACCAGCTTGAGGGAATGTTCAGTGGAGCTGGTGAGGAGGGGAAGCAAACATAGCTCTGGCCCTGTTCCCAGTTCTCTCTTTTCATATATCTTGGATACCTCTCTCCATTTTCAGCTGTAGGGGCCCATTGCACCTTATGACGTATGTTCTGCAAATTAGAGCTTGACATGCAAAATTGAATTGGATACAAAATCCATTTGCATTATCACAAAGAATTTCAATATTACATTACCCAGTAAAATACAAGGTTGAGCCTTATGGAGCTGCCAATATTCAACCAGTTTTGACATCCAAAAATAGCAATTTCATACAGTTAAACTAATTAAAGGGTTATTAGAGTCTTGAAATATAATTTCAACTCTTGCAAATTCTGATATGGTTGTAAAAATTGTTTCTCATTGATGGTAATTAGCAATAATTTGAAGAAATCATTATTTATACAAAATTATATGTAGCCATTTCAAACAGAAAACCTTTCATAAAAATGCTCATAGAGAGATACCAGACATAACAGGCCACATACTGAATGATTCTATTTCTATGAAATGCCCAGAATAGGTAAATCCACAGAGGCAGAAAGTAGAATAACAATTGCCAGGGGCTGGGAAGAGAGAAGAACGGGTGATGACTGCTAGTGGCTACAAGGGTTCTAACTGGGGTGAGAAAAATGTTCTGAAATTAGATAGTGATGATGGTTGTACAGCACTACTAAAAGCACTTAAAGGGGATGTTTATTTTAAACAGGTGAATTTCATGGTACCTGAATTATATCCAAACTAAAAACAATTATAAGAGAAAAAATGTTCAAAGCAAGAGATACTCAATACAATTTTTTAATATTTTAAGGAAATTTTATATAAAGTCAAAGTTTTTGACATCTTCCTCAATACTTGGAATTTTAAAATTTATTATGATTCTGTTATACTTTAAAAAGGCAATAAAATTTTATACCAAGCCCTATGTGGATCAAATTAGTTTACCTCATTAGGCTGTATAAGTATTTTTTGGGGGGGATGGATTTTTTTATTGAGATTCCACTAAATCTTTAGATCACCTGGGGGAGAATTGGCATTTCCTTTTTTTTTTGAGTGGATAGTATCTCATTTTTTTAATAAGCTTTTAAAAAATTAAGGTATAACATGTTACAGAAAAGTGTGCAGATCCTAAGTGTACAGCTCCATGAGTTTTCCAAGTAAACACACTCATACAACTAGTAACCAGTCAAGCAACAGAATATTAACACCATTTCAGAAATCTCTCTTGTTCCTCCCACTTCACTGCCCTCACCCTCACACAAGTGTCCGCTCTCACACAGGAGTCCACTCACACGTGTCCACTTGTCTCCCACAAGTCACTTTTTTTAAAAAACATAGGCTGTATAAGTATTATCATTTTTTGTGAATGCAACACATGAAAAGTGATAAAAATCTCTGTGCTGTATTATCCTCTAATCTTTAAAAAAATCTGTTATGTTCACTGGCCTCTTCTTCTGGGGAACTGAAGAGCAATGTCTATGCATGAGGGGAAGTGGCCAAAGATGGCAAGCATGAGGCAATGTCATCAGCTGGGACTACAAATGCCAGGGGAGCACAAATACAGGGCAAGAGGTGATCAACTCCCCTTTCTCTAGGAATCTTGTAAACAAGAGGAAGTTGTAGCTGTTTTGTTTGAACTTTAAGGGATACAGGGGCCTTAGAAATCAGGAAGAATTTGAAACACTTGGATTACAAGTCAATTTTACGATCACTAGAAAAAGTTGGAGCAAAGTGAAGTCTTCAGTTTCAACCCCTATCTCTCTACTTATTCAGTCACTTATTCATTTAACAGGTATTAATGGAGCACCCAATATGTGGCAGGCACCATCCCAAGTACAAGAAGACACAGGTAAACAAAACAAAAAGCCCTGCCCTCATTGGATAGATGTAAAATATTTAATACATTAGATGGTAGTAACTGCTATGGAGAAAACAGCAAGATAACTTTCAATTTGGAAGAGGAGGAGTCTTTCCAAGAAAGTGACATTGAGCAAAGACCTAAAGGAGGTAAGAGAGAAAGCCATAAGTGTGTCTGAGGAAAGAGCATATCAGGCAAATAGAATATTCAGTGCAAAGGCGGGGGTACCCCTGGAAAATTGGAGGGACAGCACAACACCACTGTGACTAGGGTACCAGGATTCGGGGAATAGTGTGGTAGCAGTTGGAAGTCATAGAAGGTGACATCAGAGATAGAAAATCTTGGAAGGCTTGGCAGTCTTCTGTGAGGACTTTGGATGATACCCTGAATAGACTGGAAAGATATGGGTTTTGAGTGGAGAACTGATGCAGCCTGACTAATGTTTCAACAGGATCACTCTAGCTTTACCATTGACAATGAACTATAGGGAGTAATGGTTAATGCTGGGAGACCAGTCAAGAGGTGATTTTAAGAATCAAGGGGAGGGCTTCCCTGGTGGCGCAGTGGTTGAGAGTCCACCTGCCAATGCAGGGGACACGGGTTCGTGCCCCGGTCCGGGAAGATCCCACATGCTGTGGAGCAGCAGGGCCCATGAGCCACAACTACTGAGCCTTCACGTCCGGAGCCTGTGCTCCACTGCTCCACAACGGGAGAGACCACAACAGTGAGAGGCTCGCGTACCGCAAAAAAAAAAAAAAAAAAAAGAAGAATCAAGGGAGAAATGATTTGGGCCTAGAGCAGGATGGTCACTGGGAAGGTAGTGGTCAGCTTCTGGATGCACACTGAAGGTAGTGCCAACAGGCTTGCTCATAAATTGTGTGCGAGTTATAAGAAAAAGAGAGGAGTCAAGGATAACCCCAAGGTTTCTGCTTGAGCAACTGGAAGAGTGAACTTGGTTAATCATTCTTGTTATTGCTCATCTCCAGAATGATTTGTTGTTGCCATTACTTAGATCTGACCCTAATAGGGAAGGGAAATAATATGTGTGGGTCAGGATGGTGAGCTTTTCATATCTGCTTCAGTAACTGAGCATTTGGAATCAATAGTTAAGAAGTATGAGATTCCTTTAAAGATAAATCTACCAAGATACTATCAGCCTTTTATAATATTGCTGCTGAAAGCCTATTAGACAGCTATACATTTTTCCTTTGCTTTCTATCTCTCATTTATATACTTCAGTAAGTTTAGTACATTTTCAAATACTTCATTTTTCCATTGAGTTTCTCTACTGAATCTTGCCAATATCAAAATAAAAAAGAATTTCAAAGGTCAAAGTGAAGTTCACAGAATTTCACCCTTTACTCCTTAGTTTCCATCATCCAGTCGATACTGGAGGTGGAAAGGTCCAAGTTCTGGAGCTCTGAAAATCATCCTCTGTAGCCACAGACTCATATATCCTTTTGTGTGCTCCCTCATTAACGCTTTGAGAACCTCTCTTGCTTCCCAGCCTGGATACTCTTATCAGGTAGTTCAATGACACTTCAAAGCACAGGTATGTGTGGGGATAAGATGTTGTAGATTTGAGATGTCTTGAGATTTTTAAAAATTTAGATGCTCAAAAATGGAACAGAGGGCCAGATACATTGACTTATGTTTATATGCCTCAATACCAGGGGAAAAAAAAGGAAATGAGGTACAGCAAGGTAATCCCACTTTCAGCAGGAGAAAAATGACCAAATTCAGCCATACCCCTTGCTTTCCTGACAAGACTGCCGCTTTGTGAAGTTAACATGGATTTCCTGTTCTTCTAACTCAAGCTCTTGTACTTACCTTTGGGAGAAGTACACTTTGCAAATGGAAAAATGGACATCAATTCCATGTTGGAGACCTCCTGGAAGAGGTCTTCTTTTACACTGCCAGGGGCTAATCACAATCCAGGGGGATGTCTAAACCTCATAATTCTTGTCTGATTATTTCTAATTTAGAATATCTCCCTCTCTGGGAGCCATAGGTGTTCTAGCACCTACTATCACTCTTTTCCAGCTAGCAAAAAGTATGCAGGTGCTTCGTGTATTTATTCAACAAATACTGACAGCCTACTATGTGGGTGACTAGGTGCTAGGGACCCAAGAGTGAATAAAGTCTTTGACCTTACGGACTTTGTAGTCTCATCAAGGAGAAGAGCAATAGTCAGCCAATCATAAGGCATTATGAAGACTGCTATGATGGGAAAAAATCAGGTGCTGTGGGAGTAACCTAGATACGGACAGACAAGACTTCTTGGAGCAAGAGATCTAAACTGAAAGCCGAAGGGTACAGAGAAGTCAGCCAGATGAAAGGAGGAATAAAAGTGTTTCAGATGGAGGAAAGGGCTGTCATACTTGGGATTTATATGTCATATTCATATCACCAGCATGGAGATTTTCATGGGCATTGGAGGCTTTGGTCTGACTAGGTTGGCCATCTCCATGATGGTTTCACAGTTTTGGCTCCAAATCTCAAGGACCTCCTACATGATCACTGTCAGCTCCAGGTTCCACTACCCCTTTTCCTGCCACAAGTCCACCGTGTCAGTTCTCAACCCTGGGGAGACTCTACCGGCTGCTTTCCCCCTGTATATTTCTGGGTTGTGTTGCCGGAGAATGTTATGAAAATAAGCTAAATGGTTCCTCTGAAAACTTTAGTTACTTCAATGGAATCCACAAGCTGGATGAATGATTTTGCTGTTTATCTTTAAATAATTCCTCATCACATTCTGAGCCAAGCCCTTCTCTTCTAACAAACATTTACTGAGCACCCACCAAGTGCCAGGCACCAGTCTAAACCCAGCCTCACCACCTTCACTCACAACAGGAGATTATGCAATGTACTGAGATGGATCCAAGCCACCTTGATGTGTGAATGTCACTGATTCCTAGATTTCTATGTAAAGTGCCCTCCTTTTTTTAGAGGAAGGAGTTCTGTTTCTCTCTGAAATCGATTATCTCTGACTGCCAGCTCTTGGCCAGGTTTATGTTATCAATTATTACCTCTCTTTCAATCACTACTTTCTCTTCACTGGATTATTCCCCTCAGCCCACAGATATTTAAGTTAGAGATGAATATATGTTCTCTATACTAAGAGGAAGGAGGAGGAGGAGGAGGAAAAAGAAAAAAAAAAGAAAGGAGGGAGAGAAGGAAAGAAGTTTATGAAAAGAAAGAAGAAAAAAAGAGAAATCCTTCTCTTGATCTTGCTATCTCTTCAGATCAAACTATGATTTTCTCTCTCTCCTTACATTATATGTTCATCACTGGAACATGTCTTAAAGACTTGCTAACTCCTTAAGTCCCTGTGGTCTGGTTTCTTTTTTTCTCCCCTGAAACTTATCAAAGTTCACAATTCCAATTGTCAAATTCAGTGTCTTTCTCACATTCTCCATTGTCACAACTAACTTTGATAACCATTCCACATTATGTGGAACTCCTCCCTTGAGGAGTTTCTGGCTCTTTTCTTTAAAAAAAGGTTTGGGGGCTTCCCTGGTGGCACAGTGGTTGAGAGTCCACCTGCCGATCCAGGGGACGCGGGTTCGTGCCCTGGTCAGGGAAGATCCCACATGCCGCGGAGCGGCTGGGCCCGTGAGCCATGGTCGCTGAGCCTGCGCGTCTGGAGCTCCGCAACGGGAGAGGCCACAGCAGTGAGAGGCCCACGTACCGCAAAAAAGGTTTTTTTTTTTTTTTTTTTTTTTTAATTAAAAAGAAAAAAATTTAAAGACTCTCATCTGGTTCATTTAGCTTTTTTCTTTACCTTAGATGTCAGTGATCTTTCTAAGGACTACCCTGGTAATCTCATTCATTTTCATGGGTTTAGTTTTGGTATCTAGGCTGAGGACCTTCCAGACTTCTTTTGCCCTCTACTGAGCTTTACATGTGCATTTCCAGTTGTCAGCCAACCATTTCCTCCTGATAGCAATGTCATCTTGGTACCTCCAATACTGTGTCCCCTTCTTTCTACCCCTGCTGCTTTTATTTTTCCTTCCCATTTCCCTATCAGGCTTTGAGGTGTCCACAGCTGGGGTTCAGTCATGCTGAGGTAGCTCTGGCAAACTAGTGGGGCAGCACACCAGAAGCTGATTAGAACGAGACCCAGGAACCTCTTGGGACTTAATCATTCTAAAAGAAAATTCCAGGCCCATTTGATTGGCCCAGCAAAAAACAATCCTTGTAAGGGCTGGATGATTCTAAGTAGAGCATGATGTTTTTCATTTAGAATCATCTTCTACCTTCTCCCTTTAAATACCACCACAGAACCTTAATACCAATTTGTAAAGTGCTAATAGAATAAAAGTGTTTATAATGGAGATATGACTCAGGTGTTATGGGAGTGTAAAAGATAGGGAAATAGCAAAAGTTTTATATAAGATGTCATTGGAATGGGTCTTATGAGTAGGAATGCCCTCATGGAAAAATAAAGGTCTCTGGCAAAATACAAAACCACAAATAAGAGGAAAAACACAAAGACTTTGGTGTATATGGCACATTTGAGACATTTTTTTTTTTAGTTTTTACATCACCAGTGCATAGCAGAGAAGGAGAGAAAGAGAATTAGGACTCCACTGAGAAGGTTTCAAGATAAAGGAGTGTTGTGGTCAGACCTGTGCTGTAATAAACTGATCTAAAAGTGATGGGTAGGACAGAAGCCGCAGTGTGAGAGAGATGAAATGAAGGCCTGAAACAAGGAAGTGGCAGTGGTGTGGAAAGGAAATGATGCATTCAAGAGTCTCTGCATGGTCATATCTTCCCTGTCATAAGAAAAATGAGTAGGAGCAGAGCCCCAGCTGACAATTGAGATTGTGTGGCCTGCAGGAATGATATTGCTCTGAGTAATGGGGTCAGAGGGTCTTGGGAAAACCCCCAACGTGGGCAGGCTGACTAGCAGAATCCTAGCTGATTTTCCGTCTGACAGATAATGTATGACTTAAATGGTGATAAAAAGTGACATTATCATCAGGAGAAAAACATGGTTCTCAAGGATACATGCACCCCAGTGTTCGTCACAGAGCTGTTTACAATAGCCAAGACATGGAAGCAACCTAAATGTCCATCAACAGATGAATGGATAAAGAAGATGTAGTACATATACATACAATGAAATATTACTCAACCATTAAAACGAATGAAATAATGCCATTTGCAGAAACATGGATGGATGTGGAGATTATCATACTAAGTGAAGTAATCCAGACAGAGAAAGACAAATATCATATATCATCACTCATATGCAGAATCTAAAAGAAAATGATACAAATGAACTTATTTTACAAAGCAGAAACAGACTCACAGACTTAGAGAATGAACTTATGGTTTGTTTCGGCGGGGGAAGTGTGGAGGAAGGGATAGATTGGGAGTTTGGGATTGACACACGTACATTGCTATATTTAAAATAAATAACCAACAAGGACCTATGGTATACCACAGGGTACTCTGCTCAATACTCTGTAATAACCTAAATGGGAAAAGAATTTGAAAAGAATAGATGCTTGCATATGTATAACTGAATCACTTTGTACACCTGAAACACAAGATTGTTAATCAATGATACTCCAATATAAAATAAAAATGAAAAAAATAAAAAGCTTAAACAAACAAAAAGTGATTATCATTACTTAGGTCCTTCATTAAGCCTAGTGCAAGTTTCCACACTGAATGAGTGTATTTCCTACCATCTATTGAATGAAATACCAAATCTCTTCCTTGAGTGATTTTGCTCATCAAGTATCTCCATTACCAAAAAATCACAAGAGAAAGTCAATAGTATGGGGGTTGGGTGAGGCACACAGTGGACTTCAAATGTACTGAGGATGTTCTATTGTTTCTTAAACTCAGTGGTGGTATATTAGTCAGGATTCTTCGGAGAAACAGAACCAATACAATATATATAAGTAAATAAGAAAGAAAGAGAGAGACTGAAAGATTTTTAAGGAGTTGGCTTACATGATTTTGGGGTCTGGTAAATCCAAAATCTACAAAGTAGGTCGGCAGGCTGGAGACGCAGGGAAGAGTGGAGGGTGCAGCTTGAGTCCAAAGGCAGTCTGCCTCCGGAACTCTCTCACTCCTGAGGGAGGCCAGTCTTTTTCTATTAAGGCTTTCAACTGATTGAATGAGGCCCACCCACACTATGGGGGTTAATTTGCTTTACTCAAAATCAGCTGATTTAAAGTTAATCTCATCTAAAAAATAACCTTGGCAGAAACACCTAGAATAACGTTTGACCAAATATCTAGATACTGTGGCCTGGCCATGTTGACACATAAAATTAACCATCACAGGTCGGTACGAGGGTCTTCCTTTTATTATGGCTTTTAAACTGTAAATATACATTACAAATGAAAACAAAGTCAATGTCTTCCTTTGTCTTGGACGCTGAGGTTACAATTTGGAATACAAGATCCCAAGATTGGCCAAGACAGTTGTGAAAGCCCCTGTGAGCAAAAAATAAGAAAATAGACTTTAAAGAAAAAGATATGCAAAACAAGGGCCTTGTGGAATGCAAGGGGACCAAATATTTAAACTATCAAAACAGAAGGGCAAGGTATCCTGGTTCACATTTTATCTCCAATTGATTCCAAAGGTTGTTAATAAGCTCCCAATTGGAAGTTCAGGGCATCCGCTGAAGTATTAGTTGAAACCTGAAGGGAAGAATCTAAAAAGTATCCTAACAATTGCCTTCCTGGATCAGACAGGCAGAATTCAGAGGCAGAAAAGAAGGCTGGCTAGACCCCCAAGGGGCTCGCATCCTTGCTGTGCCTGAGACTGCTTCTGTTGGCACATGCTGGCATTGATGACTCCTCTGAAAATGGTTATTGCTTAAGTCCACCCAGGGTATAATGTTTAATGTTTAGACTAATTTGGACCATCTGTCATTGAGGAGACACATTTACTGAACCCACAGTGAGTGCAGAGCAAGACAAATATTTCTCTATCAAAATGATGTTTCTTAAAAATGGTGTGTTTATTGAATTTCCATAAGTCCAATTTTATTTCAAATGCCCTAGAGAAGTTCATTACTAAAGGAGCCTGGTAATGAATCCTATTACAATATCAGATTTTTTAATGTTTCTTTTCTTAAAAGAAGGCACTAATGATGTGCAGTGTGCTCTTCAGGCCCGCTAGGTTCTGAGCGATCCTTCACATGGTCCCTCCATAGGTTACTGTATTACTGTTTACATAAAATCCATTTGCTGTCATTGGCATAGGGCTTTTGTAAGAATTCTTTAAAATATTGTGTGAGTGTACGTTCCATTAAACCAGCTTTTATAAATGCTAAGACTGAGTTCTGTTACCCTTTTATATACTCTCAATTTACATTGTTTAATCTATGCTAGAATCTCTTTGGATTTTAGAAAAATCTTTCTTTGCATAAAAATAGATTAGAAGAAAATGAATTTAACAAAAATGAATTTGTGAAAGTGTCTGTTTTATCCATAAATTTTTAAAACTTACTGTCTAGAGCATACACTACAATTACTTATCATTCTCCTCACATTCCAGCAAGTCAAGTGGATAACTCTGCTTTACCGTCAAAGAAAGTCAAGACGTGATTAGCCTTACTGAATTGTGTTCTAATGATGTTGATGTTATAGTTAGTCTGTTTGGGGCTGGACCACTGGTGATTTGAACTTTTGAGGGCCTCCGTTTTTTCTTCTGTAAGAGGAAGATGAATTAGACGCCTTCTAATGTTAGTTTGGCTTCAACACTAATTATCTGACCAAGTTCTTGTTTCCTCTTGCTCTGCTCTATAATTTAGCCACAGTGTTAAGAGAAGGGCTACCTTATAAAAACTATCTGCTTCACTCTGGACCTGAATATTCCTCATAATACTCTACTAGAAATTTCTTTATTCCTGGCATCAAATTTTGATTTAAAAATTTACTAATTTTTGGATATAGACTGACATTGCCTTCTATTATCTGCCTTTTTGGTTTGTATAATTCCTTGCAACCAGATTGCTGTGTTCATCCATTTCTGCCTGTGGATATTCAATCCATCTTCCAAATTCTACTTATTCCTTTACCAGAATGTCTCTGGTCAGCTAGATGGTGCATTTCCCTTCTTCTGAACTCCTGGCTTAGATCTATCATGTAATCTTTGCTTTCATTTTGTTTTCTTTTTGTAAATTTAAGTGATCTAGAAAAGTATAAAGATTATAAAACAAATTTACACTATCCTACTTTTCAGAAAGAATTACAGCTACCATTTTGGATTATGTGCTTTCAATCTCATTTCTTTTTATAGCTATCACTAAAGTCCCCTTACCTTAAACATTACTCCAAGCCTAATTTCCAGAACCTACATGTATATGTTGTGTAACCTTCCAGATCCTTAAACAGATATATATGTAATATATGCTACTTTTTTTTTGTATTTTAACTAGTATTCATGACAGTTATGTGGTATGTCAGCAAGTTCCACATCTTTTTTTAACTGAGCGTATTTTTAAAATCTAGATCTATTCTCACTGATGTAGTAAATAAGTTCCTTTCTTTTAAGTGCATACAGCTTTCTGTTATATGACTGTACGTTATTTAATTTATAATTCCTCTATTGATGAAATGCTACAATATGGAACCCTCATTGTGATAATTGGTTCATTAAATAAATTAAAAAAAATCTCCCCTAGGGCCTCCCTGGTGGCGCAGTGGTTGAGAGTCCGCCTGCCGATGCAGGGGATACGGGTTCGTGCCCCGGTCCGGGAGGATTTAAAAAATAAAAAAAAAAAAAAAAAAAAAAAAAAAAAAAAAAAAAAAATCTCCCCTACTGCATTGTAATTCCTTGAGTTTCAAAAATATGTTAAAAATAATCTAATTTTCCCAGGAAGAAACACAAAAATACAGTGTTTTTCTTAGTTAACTAAATTTAGTTTTAACTAAAATGAGAAAATACCTTTAAGTGCCAATGAAAAGAATAGTAAATTGGCAGAAAAAAAATATACACCTGAAGACATAGAACTGAGTTTGGGGAATGCTGAGTTAAGCTGACTAAAGGTTAAAAACTGACACACTCAGGCAGAAAAGAGTGTGTATCTGTAATGGGAGCCATGAGGAAGGAGAAGCAGGGGGATAGAAGGTGGAAAAAAATCAGAACCTACAAAAAACAAAAACAAAGCTCCAGTGATTTGGGGATAAAACCAAAAGTAGTCTCCCCAACAAGTTGCAACACACACTGTTGGAACTAGTGCAGGGCAAACTTCCCTATGGCTTCCTCTTATTGTTAAACCAAGCTTGGAAATAATGTAATAAGAGAGTATGGGGCTTCCATGGGGGCGCAGTGGTTGAGAGCCCGCCTGCCGATGCAGGGGACGTGGGTTCGTGCCCCAGTCCGGGAAGATCCCACATGCCGTGGAGCAGCTGGGCCCGTGAGCCATGGCCACTGGGCCTGCGCATCCGGAGCCTGTGCTCCACAATGGGAGAGGCCACAACAGTGAGAGGTCCGCGTACCGCAAAAAAAAAAAAAAAAAAAAGAGAGTATGGGGACTGACACTACATTTGAGTGGACCTCACCCAGTAAACCAATTAACCAGCTAGAATGACCTTTTCAGGCTAGTTGGTGATTGCAGCTATGGGTATTTTCCTGCATAGCTGAAAGGTAGGTGGAATGTAAACCTGAGAGTCCCTTCAGGAAGAAGAAGGTGATGAAGGAAGAATTTCCTTTTTCATCTGCTGGATATCAACCACGCTATGGAGGGGAAAACTGCAAAACATTTTGTTTCCAAAAATTCCCTAACTCCTTTTCTAGCTTTTCTTTTTGGTTCTCCCAATTATCCAATACCCTCATGCTAAACTTTGCTGCTGAAAACTCTTTGTTGAGGCATTTCATGGGCAATCTTTCTGGGCTTACTTCTCACTCTTCATGTTTCAAAATGATCTGTCTTTTGACCAAGACTGCCTTAAAGTTTCCCAGCTTGGCTAAATTTTAGAGACGCTTCCTCCTGACTAAACCCCTGAATTCCACTTTCAGAGAACATTTTCTTTATAAAACTTGTAATTATAATTACTTTCTCTCCCCTTTGAGATGTCAATCTTCAAAAAAAGGTCTCTGCCAGTTTTACAGTTTAAGAATATCTTTCTCAAGAGCTTTAGAGCCATCTCTCTGAGATGTAACATCAAAAGAGACTGCACCCCTATCCCTCAGCCTCTGTGGAAGGGTAGGAGCCTAATTTTGGTGGGTGCCTTGTTCCAAGTTGTAAAACTGCCTCTTGTCACAAAGATACGAGAAAGTTTACTGCTCCTTTGAGTAAAGCAAGTTAGCAAATACGGATGTCGTGTGTTCTCACTCACATATTACTACTTAAAAATCCTCCTGCCCTTTGTTTCAGTGAGGGTGAGTTCTGTTCTCTCTCTCATTCTTACTATGAGAGCCTTGAATAAAGTCTTGCTTGCCTGTTTGACACTGTTCAGTGCAGTTTTTGCTTTGACATTTTCAATTTTCTACCCAAGTTAAGTCTCCTATTTCATAATGGTTCTTCAAGTGAGATGTCAGGAAGAGAGTAATCAGACTTCAGTAATTTATACTATATGAATCCCAGCGTTCTTTCTTGGGCGTGCTAGGGGCTTATATATATTTTAAACAGATATCTATTAATCCACCTGTGTTTCTTAGCTCTCTTTAGGTAAAGTAACAGCAAATTTAAATATTTCAGGCAATGAGGCAGAGCTATTTTGGTCAAGGAGGTAATTTTGGACTATCCTTTAAGGCTTTAACCTCATGGCTCTCTACTTCAGCTACACATTAGGAGAATCACATGGGGAGGTTAAAAAAAAAAATACTGCTGAGGGAACCGAGCAGTTCCCTGGCTAGAGATTCAGACTTAATCGGTCTGGGTGAGATCTGGTCGTAGGGATTTCTCCACAGTTGATTCTAATTTGTAGTCAAGGTTCACTTGAATCACTGTCTAAGCTTTTCATAGTTTTTTAATCACCTCTTCTATTTCTGAATTCAACAAACACTTATGGGGAGTCTGCTTCATGCCAGACACTGTCTAGAATATGAAAATGAATGTGTCATGCCTCTGCTTTTCAAGGAGCTCTCAGAACAATGGGAGAAGCAGCCTGTAAACAAACAGCTGCAATGCAATGCAATAAAGACTCTAATAGAAGTTCGTTAAAAGAGTTATGGAAACACAGGTGAGGCAGCAATTAAAATTCTCTGGGGAAGGTGTCTGAATTCACTAGGTCTACTAAATATGCATGGAGAGAGCTGAGGGTGGATGGAGAGAAGATTCTAGGCAAAGTAAACAATAGAATAAAACCAGAGGGATCAAAAAACCCCACCAGTACCTTATTTTACCTACTAAGAGATTCGGATGCTATTGGTCTGGGGGGTGATCTCTGGCTATTATTTTCTTTTGGAAGCCTGCACATGATTATCTACAAACAGGCACAAAGAGACATTTTGGGGGGGGCATGGTAATGTTCTCACACTAAAATGTGGTGATGATTGAAGAACTGGATAAATTTAGTAAACCCCACCAAACTGTACTTTAAATGGCAGGGTTTTATGGTATGTAAATGACAAAGCTATTTAAAAAACAAAAGTATAGCATATTTAAAGTGAAAAATCAATCACTCAAACATTCTCTGGGGTGACTCTAATGAGCTATCTTGATTAAGAACCACTGCCTAAAATCCTAACAGCTCACAGATGTGGAGGCTTTCAGTACAGTGATTAAAAGAGGTGGCAACCCAGAAGAGGGAGGTCTTGCAGACACAGAACAGTCATCAGAAAGACTAACAGAGCACTTGATATGCCATTCAAAGACTGCAAACCCCTGAGGACAGAGTGTGGACTACAATGCATTACTCTAAATTCCAAAATTGCAGTTCACTCAAGTATTTAACTTTAACAGAAGAATTTCGAGCTTTTAGTACACTGTATTCTTTACTGCTACACTGGAATAAGTCTTTATGTGAAGTTATGTGAAGTCTTTATCATCCTTTTTAAATCAAAATGTCTGTTTCAAAGATCACTGTAATGGAGAACTCAGATGGCTTTAGCTACAAGGTTTTTTTTTGATAAAGAAAATATGTTATAAGGAAGTGTTAAAAGCATTTCTTAATTATCTATAATGGTCGAAAAGAAAGACAAAGGCCTTCCATTTATTAAGTTCATTCACCAGAATGAAAAGACATTTATCCAGTTGACTTATAAGAAACGTTGCCTAGGGACTTCCCTGGTGGCTAGTGGTAAAGACTCTGAGCTCCCTATACAGGGAGGCCAGGTTTGATCCTTGGTCAGGGATCTAGATCTGACTTGCATGCCACAACTAAGAGTTCTCATGCCACAACTAAAACCCAGCACAACCAAATAAATATATAAACAAATAAAAATAAATTGTTAAAAAAAGATATTTCCTAGGCAGCCAAATCTGAGTTTATACAGACAAAATAAAACTCGGTATCTTCCAGGTCTTTACAAATTAACTATCCATAACTTGTTTCAATTTAACAGAACCAATGCCAATGTAACATTTCAACATTTCCTGTATGGTTATAGGATAGTAATTAAACTCATTTAAACTTGAAGACTCTTTGCTCTCAGCAATTTATGAAAAGGAATAATTTTACATAGATTGCAAAGCAAATCACTAAGCATCTATATTGCAACGTCTCTAATTAAGGTGAACAAATTAGTCAACTTCAAGTTGTAGGTTAACCTGAAAAGCAGGTTTGAACTGAGAAACAGATGTGGAAAACTACAGACAATTTCTTTTCTTAACGGATGCCTTCAACTCTGAATAATGAGTTAATAGCTTTTCTGGATTTCTCAAACATTTGTCAGAAATTGTAATTACTGAAGCTAACGTCACTTCGTGGGTGAAAATAGGGAGCCCAGAATTTAGGGACAAAAGAAAGTTATCGTTTGAAAACTTACTAGTAAGACTTGACCCACAAAGATGGGGGATAGAAATTCCCGGAGTAACCCTCAAGAACAGAATATTTCCTAAATCTTGGTCAAGAGTGTATAAGAAGCAATTATAAGGGTATGGCATTTAACGAAAAGGAGACTCAAAGAAACAGCTTTTTCTTCAAGAGAGAATACACTAAGGAGAAGCAATTCCTATTGTGTAATATTCTGGTAAGAGAGTTCAGTTAGGGTGAGTCAATATCTTCAGTGAAATGACAAAATAGAGTCTGGGGACATAAAAAACTGAAGACTGGACCTTTTCTTGTAATAATTCTAAATTAGTATAGCCCAGAGTTTTACCTAAGCAGCCAGTTTCACCCTCTTGATTTCTCTCAGATATAACTTCTAGAATCACAGATTTTAATCTAACCTGATTGAGGCAATAACACAAAAAGGGGTTGATTGAATTATTAACCTCTCAGCCCGTCCTCTTAATATGAACCTGAATCAATACTAATTTGAGGCAGGTACAAGATGTTAGCCGGAGCCTGGTTTAATATTTTACTTTAACAATAAGCTATCAAGCATGATTGTTCCACATGAAAATGTGAAAGAGAATGATTGTTAACAGTGTTGATATACCTCGTATTAGAAATTCTCAGTTGTCTTTTGAACAGTATGATTGTGGCAGACATAAACTGTGTGTTTACCAAACTGTTTCTTTTCCTTCTTGGGCACACAGCTAAACTGTATTTTCCAGATTCCCTTACAGTTAGTTGCTACCATCAAACTGGGTTCTGGCTGATGGAAACAGGTAGAAATGATGTTCCCCATTTCTAGATTTGGCACATAAAAATCTCTTTTATGATCTTTCATATGCTCTTTCCCCAGTGACTGAACAGACAGAACTCTGAGGTCTTGGAGAATAAAAGAGCCACCTAACCACCTATACTTGCATTAAACTGACATACATATAATGAAAAAATAAATACATATTATGTTAAGCTACTAAAATTTTGGTGTTGTTTTGTTAGTCAACCTACTCTGACCAATGCAGAAATTGGTATGAGTGGGAGGTACTGTAACATAACCTAAAATATGTAGTTGATTTAGTGTATGGCAGCAGGCCAGAAAGCTGGGATTCATGTTATGCACTGCCTTTGACAATTTGGAAGGCAGAATCTGCGCCAGCTGAGGCTGTAGTTCTAGGCAATGGGATTGGAAGACAGATTATTATCAGCATATATCAGTTGTTATTGCTTGCATTTAGCAAGATGTTGAAAGAAGGGGATGAGTTCAGGTAAGATTTGGCTAATTTTCAAGCCAAAATTAAAGGGACTAGATGGAATCATAATCTAGCATTTTAAATAAAATCATTTAAAACTAAAACTTTGAATAGTAAATTTAGAAAAACTAAAAGGGAATCAAAGTCACCTGTAATCCCCGAAATGAAAGATAACCATAACTCTAAGTGTACAGAGAAAGTTTAATAAAACTCTGAACAAAGTTGCCAACTGCTTTGAGAGTTTCGCGAATATGCCTTCCATGTAATACCATAAGGGTGTGTAACCAACGTTTCAATATCGCAACGGGCAGAAAGTATTTTCCTCACTTCTAGGGAAAACGAGGCCTCCACCTCTGCGCAAGCGCACAAGGGCTCCAGCGGCTCCAGGCCCGCCCCGCCCACCCCGACCAGCTGGGTAGAGTCACGTGAGCGAGCCGCGGCCTCAAAGGAGAAGCCAGGAGTGGTCATGTGACCCAGCCCCGGTACGCGCAGGGATGGAGCCGGAAGAAGAGGTTCCCCTGTGGCGGCTGCAGAAGCTTCCTGCCGAGCTGGGCCTGCAGGTAAGGAGGGCGCCGGGGCGGCTGCGCGGGGCCGGGCTCCAGGACGGCCTGGCGTGCGGGGCAGTTCCCACCTGGACGCCTTTGCGGGGCTCGCGCCCGTTTCCCAGAGGAAGGAGGAGGAAGCGGTGTGATTTCGGGTGGCCCGCCCCCTGCGTCCCCTGGAGAGTTGAGGAGGCCGAGGCTTGGGTCGCCACCTCTGCGACCCGGCCTCCAGCGGCCTCTCAGGGCGTTTTGCACGCAGACGCCCGCCGGGCCGCGCCCGAGGCAGCCTGTACCCTGGTGGACCTTGTTATCTAACAAGGAAACCAAACTGAGTTACCCAGTAGGGAGTTTGTGGGAGAGATAGCAACCCAGATTTGAAGGGGCAAGGGAAGGTTTTCCAGAGCAGCTGCCTAGATTTTTAGCTTGGGTCCTGAAAGAGGAGTAGGAAACAGATTGGGCAGAGGGGAGAGAGAGAGTTTCAGGCCAGAGGAATAGCAGGTACAAAGGTAGAAGAAGTAAAGCCAGCCCCAGGGAAATTTCAGGACCTGCTCTAGTTTTAGAGGCTGGAGTTCAGAGTGGGAAGCAGAGCAGGGAGACTAAGTCTAGACAGGTGAGCAGGAGTCTCTGTGTACCATGCTCCTGTGTTAAGCCTTAATACCAAAGGCGCTGGCAGTTTAAAGTATTGTTTTTGGCAGCAGCAGATTTTTAGTTTGAAAGGTGAGAGAAATGTGGAGACGGTAAGTACATATAACGAAATTTTGACTGTGACCTGTGTGAAAGGAAGAAATCCCAGTGGTTGCTGTAAGAGAAAAATCTGACTGAGAAGTGTTTTTTCTCCCTTGAACTTTCAAGTTAAAAAACCCTTAGTGCCCCAGGTCTCATGACCCTAAGGAAATTTGCCAACAGCTAAAAAAAAAAAAAAAGGCAGTATATATGCAAAATTGAATTTCAGCATGAGCTCTAGGAACTGTGGTCCTTTGCCCTCTGACTTCAGAATGCTAACACTTTGTATTGTAATTAATATGTTAACATGTTTACTCCCACTTTTTCTGTCCCCCAGCAAGTGAGGCCTGATTAAGTCTTCCTTGAATACAACTGCTTAACTGGTCCTCTTGCCACTGGTCTCTTTCATTCGGAACTCCTTCAGGGTAGATACTTTGTTTATATCCCCAGTTCTTGAGAGTTATGTCTGGCCCAAGGTGATTTCTTAATTAGTGTTTGCTGAAGCAAGGAATCAATTAATGTTTACTAAGCTCTGCTTTATCATTGGGCCTGACATCTGGATCCCAGGCTTTGGTGGCCTGGCTTTCAGTGTCCATGATATGTAGCTTTTATAAGTCCCAAATCTCCGCCTTCCTTCCTTCTCTGTTCCATTTACAATGGGGATAGTGTGGGGAGATAGAGGGGAATAAACTTACTTATCCTACCAGGATCAAGAAAAACCATCTTAACTCTTTTCTCTGATTTTACAAATGAGGAAACTAAAATGTCAGTAGAGGGTTTGGGTAACTTACCCAAAGTTGTCAAACTATTGTAATAACTGGGCAGAGGGGAGAGAGAGAGTTTCAGGCCAGGGAATAGCAGGTACAAAGGTAGAAGAAGAAAGCCAGCCCCAGGGAAATTTCAGGACCTGCTCTAGTTTTAGAGGCTGGAGTTCAGAGTGGGAAGCAGAGCAGGGAGACTAAGTCTAGACAGGTGAGCAGGAGTAATAAGTGGCAAAGTGGAAACAGATGCTCAGATCTGTTGACTTTGACTCTTGTATTAGCTTCCTGCTCCTGTCTTCATTCTACCTGCGTACTACAAAGATAAGGCCCATAACCTTTACTGCCAGGTATGTAGATGACTCCTGAATCTCTGGATCCAAAAATCTCTTCCCTGAGTGTCAGGCTGCTGCTTAGATACACCCACAGGTATCTCAAATTCAGTATATCCTTGGCTGAGCTCCTCGTCTTTCTCCCTGACTTACTCCTTCTGTAGCTATAGCCTCATTTTTGGTTTGTGACACCGCCACTTTCCGAGTCATTCAACCTGAAATTCTGAGTATCATCCTTGGTCCTCCTTTTCACATCTTCTTTACCTCCTTGCTGCCTCCCATTTGAGTGTCCTCAACAGTAACACCCCCTCCCTCCCAATCTCTTGCTGGTAAATGGAAGATGGGAGCCTTTGGACTCACCTCTTTCCCTTTTCCCTCCTTATATCTCCCGACCTGTTGGCAGATTTATAGAACCATAATGCAGATATGTGAATAGGTTGCTTCCCTACAGAAGACACATTAAAGTTTCGGCTCTTTTGCACTGTTTACAAGGCCCTTTGTGATTTGGCCTCCACTACCTCTCCAGCTTTGTATGCTGTCATCTCCCAAATTGCACCATGTGGTTTTACACTTTTATCTGCATATGCAGCTGCTTGTGACTAGAAATGCCCTTCTGCTGTTTGGCCAACTACTCATCCTTTTAAGACATACTTTCCCCTCCTTCCTCTGTGCTGTTTTGTACCTTCTGTAAACTTGTACTATAACTCCTATCATCCTAAGTTACATTTATTTACTGATATATTAGTTTTCTCTAATGGACTGAGGCTCTGATATGTAGGACCTTATCTTATTTATCCTCCGTTTCCTCATTTGTAAAATGGGGATAATAGCAAGGCTCACTTCACAGGGTTACAGTGAAGACCAGCACAGTGTTTGGTACATAATTGGGGCTTTATAAATGGTAGCTGTTATAGTTATTTTTCTTTGTATTTACATTAACTTGTTTAATAACTGGAATGAAGTGCTCATTACATATTTGTGAATTAATTAAAAAAATATATTCCAAAAGGATAGCACTCTTATTTTTCAGTTTGAGTTCTGAGTTTTGTTTTAGCATGGGGGACAGTTTGGGATAAGGTGAAATATAGGTAGAGAATTTTGAATGAATTTCAAGTTGAAAATGTTGGTTAATTTATGATAAATAAAATTTCTGTTCACATAGTGCTTTAGCCATTATTTGGAGGTAGGGTCACCAGTTGCTCATCTCTGTTCCAATATGTGAGGTGTCATAGAGGAGTTACTGCTTAAAATGGACTGGAATATGATCCAGGAGAAAAGAGTTGGAAGCCTTGCTGCTTAAATGCATTTCCAAGTTGTTTGGGTTCAAGTACGCTTCTTACAAGACACAGATATCCCTTGAGAAGGAAAACCATATTTATCATTTGCCTAGAATAGTGCTGGTATAGTAGGTACTCAGTTAATATATGTTAAAGTCATGGAACATAGTACCAGTAGTAGGAGTAGTAGTAATAGTGATGATGATAATAATAAGATGACGAAAGATAACAATGGCAAGCAGTATTTAATGCCAGGAGTGTGCCAAGTGATCTGCATGTATTCTTCAATCCATACAACAACATTATAGGGATAGATGATATCCTCATTTTACACATGAGGAAACAGGCACAGAATGTTTAAATAACTTGGCAAAACTAGTATGTAGTGGAAATAGGATACAGACTAGCCAGTTTTGTTCCAAAATCCAGTCTTAATTACTATGTTTAGTTATATATGTGTTAGGGTTTCCATTGCTGGCATTAAGGTAGGGTAGAGAGAAAGGAATGTAAAAAAGGAAGAAAGACACCGAGGGCTTTTTTTGGACCAAAAGAAATAAGTGTGGTGGTTGTGGAAAACGGAGAGAAGAGGTGTGTAGATCTACAGTTAAAAAGACTTTGATCTAAGAGTCATACCTTGTTTTTTGGTTATTGGTATAAATCCGATGTCTAAGGAATCCCAAGGAGAAACTTTTACACTCACCATCTTCCTTTCAGGAACGTTGGAGAAACAACAGTGTATCTATAAAATTATTTTAGCTTCTGAAGGTGGACAATTACAGAAAGTCTGTTTTTTTGTGTGTGAGTGAAGCTCTTTTTTTTTTTTTTTTTTTTTGCCGTACACGGGCCTCTCACTGTTGTGGCCTCTCCCGTTGCGGAGCACAGGCTTCGGACGCGCAGGCTCAGCGGCCATGGCTCACTGGCCCAGCCGCTCCGCGGCATGTGAGATCTTCCCGGACCGGGGCACGAACCCGTGTCCCCTGCATCGTTAGGCGGACTCTCAACCACTGCGCCACCAGGGAAGCCCTCTAACTTTTAATTAATAAAATAATGTTAAGGATAGCTGCTTTTCAACCTCAACTGCTCCTGAAGGTAACATGAACTTCTCGCAACACCATTTATGTGCTATAAGGAAGATAAATCTGTTTTATAATTTTACTTATAATTACATTTATTTCTCTTTTTTCTTCTCTCTAGCTTCTTCACAAAATAATTGATGGCATTTGTGGCCGAACTTATCCTCTCTACCAGGATTATCACAGTGTTTGGGATTCAATAGAATGGATGCATGTTCTAGAAGACATTACCAACTTTTTCAAAGCTGTAGTTGGTAAAAATTTATCTGATGAAGAGGTAACTTCATTCCAAATTTATATACCTTATGATAAATAATAAATTTGTGTTCACATTTTTTTTTTATTAAGCTGGTCTTCAGGGCACTATATAAAACAAGGGCCATCATTATTAAGTGTATAATAGATAACAATAAAAACCTCATAATTGTAAGTGGAAAATCTGTGGAAGTTCTGGATTTTTGTAGTTTTGTTTTTGGTTGTTTGTATATTTTAAAATTGTGAAACATTTAAGTCATATAGAAGAAAATTGAAAGTTATATTACTGACACCTATATTCCCATTACCACAATTAAACAGTTGTTAAAATTTTATTTTATGTATTTCAGGTTTGTGTGTGTTTTAGAAACAAGGCATTACAGATACACATAAATATCACCCTCCCCCTAGAGATTACCACTTGTGAAGTTGTGTGCGTGTTTTGTGTTCTATATTGTGTGAATATTTGCATCTTTAAGCAATATATACAATTATTTGAGCTGTTTAAATGTGTAACTTGTAGATGGTAATGTTTGTATCCATTTGTAATTTTTCTGCAACATTGCATTTTAGATTTACCAATGTTCATAAATGTAGATCTGGTTTATGTATTTTAACCCCTTGTAGTATTTGATGATAGGAATTAGTAGGACTTATTTTTCTATCCCCCTACTGATGAACAGTTGGGTCATTGCCTCTTTCATTATTATGAATAGTGCTGCTACAAACATTTTGTATGTGTCTTTTTGCACACACATGGGCCAGCTTTTCTAGGATACACATCTTGAAGTGAAATTTCAGGGTCATGGGGTATCCTTCCATTGAATTGCTTTTGTACCTTTGTCAAAAGTCATTTGGGCATGTTTGTGTAGGTTGCCCACTTGGAAAAAAAAATGTAGTTATGTATGTTTGTCATTTTGGTTTCGATGATATTCTGAATATGAGTTCTTGGATGTATGTATTTTAAATATCTTTTATGTTACCTGCCTTTTCAGTCTCTTAATAGTATCTTTTGGTGAATAGAAGTTCTGAATTTTAATCAAGTCCAATTTATCCGTACTTCTTTTGATGGTTAGTGATATTAATGCTGTGTTTAAGAAATATTTGTGCCAGAGCCATGAAGATGTTTTTGTATGCTTTCTTGTAGAAGCTTGATTGTTTTAGCTTTTACATTTATGTCAGTGATGCATTTTGAATTAATATTTGTGTATGGAGTAGAGGTCAGATTAAAATGTTTCCATATGATATCCACTTGATCTAGTACCATTTATTGAAATGACCATCCTTGCCCCATAGAATTGCTGTGCAGCCTTTCTCGGAAATCAGGTGACCATATATGTATGGTTCTCTATCTGGACTCTTTCTACTCCATTAGTCTGTTTGTCTATGTTTGCCCATACTGCAATGTCTTAATTATTGTAGAATTAAAGCTGTATTACATTAAGTTTTGATATCTGGTAGTAGAAGAGCTTCAACCTTGTGTTTCTTCAAGATTGCTTTGGTTACTCTAGATCCTTTGTATTTTCAGGTGCATTTTAAAATCAGCTTGTCAGTTTTAACCAAAAAACCTGCTGGAATTTTGATGGGGAGTATTAGCTTGGGCTGTCACAACAAAATACCTTGGAGTGAGTAGCTTAAATAACAGGAATTAATTTCTTGCAGTTCTAGAGTCTAGGGAGTCCAGAATCAAGGTACGGCTGATCCTGGCCCCTGGTGAGGGCTTTTTTCCTTGCTGCAGATGATTGCATTCTCACTGTGTCCTCACATGGCTGTGGGGGTAGGGGTGGAGACAGAGAGCAAACTCTCTGGTGCTTCTTATAAGGGCACTAATCCTATCATGAGGGTCCCACCTTTATGACCTCATCTAAACCTGATTACCTCTCAAAGGCCCCATTTCTCGACATCACCTTGAAGGTCAGAGTTTTAACATGAATTTTTAGGGGACATTAAGTGCATAGCATGGGATTGCACTGAATCTCTAGACTGTTTTGGAGAGAAGTGACATCTTAACAGTACTGAGCCTTCTGATCTATGAATATGGTATAATCTTCCACTTATTTAGATTAACTTCAGTTTTGCTCTAGTATTTTGTAGTTTTCAGCGTAGAGGTCTTGCAAATATTTTGTTGGATTTATTTCTAAGTAACTGATGTTTCTGATGTTCTTTAATTTTGCTCTCCAATTGCGTATTGCTAGTATGTGGAAACTGTTGATTTTTATATACTTTGTCCCACAGTCTTTCTAAATTTATTTACTATATATAATGGTTTATAAATTTTTTTGGATTTTTTTGTATGCAGTCATACCTTTTATTTCTTTTTTTTCCCTCTATTGCACTGGCTAATACCTTCAGGACAGTTTTGGGGGGAAAAAAAAAGCAGTGCCTTGTTCCTGACCTTACAGAGAATGTATGTGTTCACTGTTTCACAATTTAGTGTGTTATCTGTATGATTTTATGGGTATCTGTGATTAGATTAAAGAAGCTTCCTACAATTCTTACTTTGCTGAGAATTTTTATCATTAATAGGTATTGAATTTTATCAAATGCTTTTTTCCTGAATTTATTTATTATTTTCACCTTAATTTTGTTAATGTGATGCCTTGCATTGATTTTTGAATGTTAAACTAACCTTACATTGCCAAAATAAACTCAACTTGGTCATGATGTATTATCTTTTTTTAATGTATCTTTTGGTTTGATTTGCCAATATTTTGTTTAGGATTTTTTCATCTATATTTGAGTGATATTGGCCCATTTTTTTTTCCTATAATGTTTTTGTCAGAATATAAAGTTTTATTCTGGTCTCATGGAATGAATTAGGAAGTTGTTTTTTTTTTTTCTTTTTCTCTGAAAGTGTTTATGCAAGATTTATTTCTTTTGTCACTTAGTACTGTGTTACCATGTTGCTTAATTTTCAGATGTTTGGAATTTTTTTTTCAGTTATGATTTAATTACACAGTGGCTCAAAAATATAAATAGTATGGTTCCAATCCTTTGAAATCTATTGTGATTTGCGACATGGCTCAGCATATGGTTCATTTTCGGGGATGTCCCATATACATTTGAAGATAATATGTATTCTGCAATCCTAGGGTGTAGTGTTCTATGTGGAGTTAGGTTAAGCAGAAAATGTTTTTCAATGCTATATTTTTACTGATTTTTTTGTCTCTTTCTATCAGTTACTGAGAGGTTTGTTAACATCTCTAATTATGAAAGTTGATTTACCCATTTCTCTTTTTCTGCCAAGTTTTGGTGCTTTGTATATTTTGAAGCGGTGTTATTAGGTGCACACACATTTATGATTGTTATGTATTTCTGTTGAACAACCCTTTTGCTATCCTCTGTTTCTTAAAGTCTATGTTTTCTGATACATTAATATAGGTATACCAGCTTTAGTGGTTTCCAAGTGTATTCACTCTTACTCTGCTTCATTGGTCAGCCCTTTTTACTTTCTGTTTTGCAAAAATTTGTTAAGACTTCATTTATTGGTTATGCATCCTCATCTTATTGTTTCATGGTTATAGAAGTTTTTTTTTTCATTTATTGATACTACTATTTTAAAGGATATGTGAAAGGAGAGTGTGACTGTTGTTTACATTTTAAACAGAAAGGCCCTAAAGATGCTCAGCATCACTAATTATTAGAGAAATGCAAATCAAAACTACCATGAGGTATCACCTCACACCGGTCAGAATGGCCATCATCAAAAAATCTACAAACAATAAATGGTGGAGAGGGTGTGGAGAAAAGGGAACCCTCATACACTGTTGGTAGGAATGTAAATTGATACAGCTGCTATGGAAAACAGTATGGAGGTTCCTTAAACAAACTAAAACTAGAACTACCATATGACCAAACAATCCCACTACTGGGCATATACCCAGAGAAAACCATAATTCAAAAAAACACATGCACCCCAGTGTTCATAGCAGAACTATTTATAATAGCCAGGACATGGAAGCAACCTAAATGTCCATCAAAAGAGGAATGGATAAAGAAGATGTGGTACATGTATACAGTGGAATATTACTCAGCCATAAAAAGGAGTGAAATTAGGTCATCTGTAGAGACGTGGATGAACCTAGAGAGTGTCATACAGAGTGAAGTAAGTCAGAAAGAGAAAAGCGAATATCGTATAATAACGCATATACATGGAATCTAGAAAAGTGGTATAGGTGGTCTTATTTGCAAAGCAGAAATAATGACAGAGACGTAGAGAACAAATGTATGGATACCAAGGGGGAAAGGGGTGGTGTGGGAGGAATTAGGAGACTGGGATTGACACATATACATTATCAATACTATGTATAAAATAGATGATGGGAACATACCGTATAGCACAGGGAATTCTGCCTAATGCACTGTGGTAACCTAAATGTGAGGGAAGTCCAGAAGGGAGGGGCTATCTCTATGTGTATGGCTGATTCATTTTGTTGTGCAGTGGAGGCTAGCACCACATTGTAAAGCAGCCATACTCCAATAAGAATTAATTTAAAAGAATAAACAGGCCCTTTCACTTATTTTCTAACCATCTATTTTTATTTTCATAGATATCTCAGCAGTTGGATCAGCTGAATTCATCTCATCAAGAAGCTATCATGAAATGCTTAAAAAGTAGGAAAGATGAAATCAAGCAGGCTCTGTTGGAAGAAATAGTTGATATTTCCTCTTCACAGCTACAGGATTTTGATTGGCAGTTAAAGGTGAGAATATATTTATGAGTATTTATGCTTTTTATTTCATTTTTTGAGTAGATTTATTTTTTGTAATATTATATATCTAAAATTTCTGTATTTTTGAGAATACATTTTCCTAAAAATGTATCAAAGATAATTAAAATTACATCTTTTGTGTTAACTTGGGCATCAGTAAGTGCACTGCAGATATCTAAACCATGTATAATAAATTACAAGTATAATAAATTTAATTAAGGGCTTCCCTGGTGGCGCAGTGGTTGAGAGTCCGCCTGCCGATGCAGGGGACATGGGTTCGTGCCCCGGTCTGGGAAGATCCCACATGCCGCGGAGCGGCTAGGCCCGTGAGCCGTGGCCGCTGAGCCTGTGCGTCCGGAGCCTGTGCTCCACAACAGGAGAGGCCACAACAGTGAGAGGCCCGCATACAGCAAAGAAAAGGGAAATAAATAAATAAATAAATAAATTTAATTAAGTAAAGCTTTAAGTCATTAAAGGACTAAAAGTCATGTAGATGAGGGAATAGATATGTGCTCTGTGGCTCTGGCGAATAGGACAAAGGCTAAAGTATATGATTTGTAATAAGGCAGGTTTCAATTCAACCTAAGAAATAATAATTTAACCACTGTGAGTATCTGAAAATTATTTTAACCTCTTTTTGAGTTAGCACACTCCTTCTCATAGCTGGTACTCAAGCATAGGCTGAGAAACAACTTGTTGGAAATATTGAGGAAAATTATTGATGAGGCAGACAACCTGAAGGTGATGCTTTCTCAGATACTATGGGTCCTGTATTTTGGAGAGAGAATGGAGGAACTACGTGAAGGTTTGTTTGGTCCTGTAGTGTGTGTACCACAAGGGAGATCCTTTGAGGTTGGTTGTCAGGGAGGGAGTCCTTTACTATTGCCCAAGTAAACTTTTGCAAGTGGTAGCACTCCAAAATTCAGTTATTGTGGGGTTACTGGCTCAAATTCCAGGAAAACTGAGTTTCTCTTTGCCATCTGCTGGTGAAGCTATGATGCTTGTTTCAGAAAGCTTTAGTATCGTAAACAGTTGGTTGGTTCTTCCATTTCCTCTAGATGGAAACTAGAAGAGGTAAAAGTGTCAAGTGTTTTTGTTGAGTGGCTCTGATCAAAGATGGTATCTTGATAACATTTTTCAATAATTTAATAGAGAGTTAGCTGCTCATTATTTAAGCATCTTAATTTCTGAGACTTACAGTGTTTTTAGTTTTATCTTTGTACACGGACTTTCATCCTCTTGTTATCATTACACTTCTTTAAAATTCTCTGTTTCTTGATGCATTGGACCCATTCAGTACTTCCCAGCCATAACGCTGCTCTAGATTTCTACTCCTACCATAAAATCCTAACTGGTTGTCTTTTTTCCCTAAACTACTTTCTCTCTTTTCTTTTTCTATTCTTCAGATATATGCTGCTTTGGCATGGGTTTAATTTCTTTTATTCCTTTCACGTTTCCCTGTACTTCATAGCAAACAGGAGTACTCTTTTTTCTTTAACGTGTTGTTTGTAAGCTCTGATGCGTATTTAATATATTCCTTTTTAATACTACTTACTAATTAGTACTTTTCTCATTTTAAACAGCTTGCACTTTCTAGTGACAAGATTGCTACACTACAAATGCCACTTTTAAACCTTCATCTAGATGTGAAAGAAAATGGTGAAGTCAAGCCGTATTCTGTTGAAATGAGTAAAGAAGAGCTGCAGAATCTAATAAGTTCCTTGGAAGCAGCTAATAAGGTATGTGTTTTAATTTTTCTGTATGGTTCAAAATATTTAATTTCTGATTGATACCATTAGAGCAATGTAAGAAAAACTAATCATTTATGTTTAATATTTCTTTTGTTCCTGATATTTTATGTCAAGCACAGAAGATACTTTGATATGTTCTTCTCTAGTTTTAGATATTACATTAATTATAAATTTAATTTACATTAATAGAACATAATTTATCAAGTAGTTATTTTTTTAAAGAATAATAGCTAGATTCGTTTTGCTCCAGTGCTCATTAATGGTAAAAAAATTTTTTTTTAACTTGGAGTTGTGAAATTAGTTGATTCTGAAGACATTTAATGATTAAAAATAGTTAATGATCTTGAAGAAAAGATTGTCTTATTTAACTGGACAAATGGTAGAAAATCGCTTTAAGTACCAGAGACAAAATATGGTTTGTAGTTATTATGACAAAAATCAGCTTGAGACAAAATAGAGCTAATGAAGGACCAAAAGCTTTACATTTACAAAGGAACGGCTAAGTAACAGTAACAATTCCGAGTGTTTAACTACTGTGAAAAATAATATTTAGACAGGAGAAACTGCTGCTGTGAGGAAGACATAAAAATAATTCCCTACATTGCGTATGTTCCTTTCCTTGTTGCTGAGCGTCGTCTCTAGTGATCGTGTCTCAAGGATTAAAGTCAGTTATTCTTACCAACCTCTCTTGCCACTAACCCATCTTCTTGGCTCAATCTTTTTGAAACTCTGGTATACTTCGTCTTCCCTCCATACTCTGCAGTCACTCGGCCATCGTGGTGCCTTGATGACTGGTCCACATGCCCAGTAACAAACTGGTAGCCTGGCTTGCCTTTGGATGAGGCTACAAGTCTGGAGGGGTGTGTGGCAGGGCCTGGTGTAAATGTTAGATGAGTCTGAAGCATGGATCCTGGCAGACCTGTGCCTTCTGTGCATTGTACTTGTCAGTTCTCCAGCCCCTTCTTCAGAGATTTCAAAGCATCTCATTCAACAGATACTGGCATCATTCTGGGATAACCTGATTCCCGCCCTTCCCTCCCTTTGTGTTTTAAGGTGGTCCTGCAGTTGAAATAACTGGAAATGATGAATACCAATATTATCGGATTCCACTGCTACAACTGATACAGCAGAGTGAATACCATGTGTTAGAAAACCTGCGATATACTCTTATGGCCTGCTGAGAAAGCAGCAGTGTTGAGATTACATAGACAACAATTTATCAACTTACCTAAAGAACAGGAAATTATATGGTTGACAAGAAATGCATAAAAACATGAAAGATGAAAAGGCTATAATAGCAGTTTATATTTTCATAATGACTGTTTTGCTTCATTTATTAAATATTTGAGAAACCTTTATAGATGCACAGTTTTATTGAAAGCTAAAAGGCTGTAAAGTAATGTAAACTTACAAGCACAAATATACTTGAATATTGCTTAAAGAACTATGTGAATAGCAAGGATGTTTATTATGGATATATATGGTTAATTTGTGATATTTTAAAAAAATAACTTTTAAAGAATGTATAAGCTACATCTGTAACTCAGGAGATTCCATGTTTTTCTCGTATTTCAAAGGAAAGTTTATAAAATGTAAAATTTCTTAGAGAAGTGCTCCAGACATGAAAAAACACTAAATCTGTGTGAACGATTTTGAGTTTTGAATTCTAGAAACTAAAATCTCATATTAGAACATAGATAAAAATGAAAATAACACTGTAACTTCTGTATTTCTGTGTCTGATCAGGAGAGTATGCTCTGATAAGAATACATGTCATGTATAGAGTATACATTACTATCAAAATGTCAGCTAAGACTGTATGTAGACCACATTTGTTGTAAACTCTTAATTTGTTACAAACGCTTAATGGAGTTTTGGATGTTAACAACTTCATTGGAAAACAGACCATTTTTAATTTCAGTTACCTTTAAAAACAAGCATTTTGAGCAAATAAAAAATATTTTATTTTTATATATTGCTTTATTTCAGATGAATTTCTACATAACTCAATAACACATCATTGGTACCTGATTTTTGCAAGATTTATAACTCATTAGAGCATCAGATTATTATTCAAGGTGTCCAGAGCATTCCCTCTTATTCTCATCATACAGATGAGGGTAGGCTTAGTGAGATTAATAAAAGTGAGTGCAGTCTAGATGGTGCTACCCAAAACGTGTCTGTAGGCTAATGCCACTCTATGAACTGTTTGTTACAGCTTGGTGATTAGATGTGGAGCTTGTGCCAGAATGTTCATCAATATACTTCTTTCTTCACGAGAAAGTTTGGCCAGGAAAAAAAAAAAAATCAGCTGAACTAACCAGCATGCTTCGGGAGGTAGTAGTTTTACCTTCTTGTGCAAATTCCTTATGTCGTTGTGGACCAGTAACAGTTTGTAGGTGAGCACTTACTGATAAAGGGTCCTTCAGAATTTCAACCCTCCACAAAGTCCTTCCTTTGAGAAGGGAAAAACCTTACTCTACTTAGTCCTTCTCTCACTACATTATTACTACAGTACCATATGTAAAAGCTTTATTGAAATCTGACCGATATAAACTGTACATATTTAAAGTGGGCAGTCTGATCAGTTTTGATGTCTGCACACCCATGAAAGCGTCACCTCAAGGTGGTGAACAACCAGTCACTCCTGAAAGTGTCATCCTACTCCTTTGTAATCCTTACTTGTGCACCCTTTCCCCCCAGACAACCACTGATCTGCGTCCTGCCATTATAGATGAGTTCCCATTTTCCAGAGTTTAATATAAATGGAATCATACAGTATGTTCTTTTTTTGTGTGATCTGGCTTCTTTCAGTATTATTTTAAGTTCATCTATGATACTGCATATATCAGTGGTTCATTCCTTTTTATTGTTGAGAAGTATTCTGTTGTAGAATTCCACCATCATTTGTTTATCTGTTCACCTGTTAATGGATGTTTTGGTTGTTAACAGTTTTTGGCTGTTACAATACACAGAATGCTATGAACATTCTTGTATGTGTCTTTGTATGGACATATGCTTTCTTTTGGAAGTAAATACTTAGGAGTGAAATGGCTGGATCATGTGGTAGGTGTATGTTTATCTTTTCAAGAAACTGCCAAACTGTATTCCAAAGTGATTTTTTTTTTTTTCGATACGCGGGCCTCTCATTGTTGTGGCCTCTCCCATTGCGGAGCACAGGCTCCAGACGCGCAGGCTCAGCGGCCATGGCTCACGGTCCCAGCCACCCCGCGGCATGTGGGATCCTCCCGGACTGGGGCACGAACCCATGTCCCCTGCATCAGTAGGCGGACTCCCAACCACTGCACCACCAGGGAAGCCCCAAAGTGATTTTTACTTTTTACATTCCATACCGCAGTCTATGAGAGTTCCACCTCCACCGCCTTGCTAACACTTGGTATGGTCAGTCTTTCTAATTTCAGCTGTTCTTAGGTGTGTTGTAGTATCTCATTGTTGTTTTAATAATATTCATTTCCCTAGTGATGTTGAGTATCTTTTCATGTGCTTATTTGCTGTCTGTATATCTTCTTTGGGGAAGTGTCCAGATCAGTTTCCCATTTTTAAATTGGATTGTTTTCTTACTTCCGAGTTTTGGGAATTCTTTATATAGCCTGGATACAAGTCTTTATCACATATATGCCTTGAAAGTATTTAAATATTCTCTCCTAATCTGTGGCTTATCTTTTTTTTTCTTTTTCTTTTTTTTGTAAATAGTTTACTTTTTTAAAACAGTTTTGGATATACAGAAAAATCAAGCAGATAGTACAAAGAGGTCTCATATACCCCACATCCAGTTTCCACTGTTATTAACATATTAGTATGGTCCATTTGTTATAATTGATGAACTAATATCAATATATTATTATTAACTAAATTCCATAGTTTATTTAGATTTCCTAAGTTTTTACCTAATGTCCTTTTTCTCTTCCAGGATTCCATTTCATATTTGTCATGTCTCCTTAGGCTTCTCTTGCTGTGATAATTTCCCATACTTGTTTTTGATGACCTTGATAGTTTGAGGAATATGGGTGAGATATTTTGTAGGATGCCCCTCTATTGGAATTTAATAATTTTCTCCTGTGTACACTGGGCTTGTGGGTTTTGGGCAGGAAGATCACAGAGGTAAAGTGCCATTTACATCACATCATTTCAAGGGTACAGACTCTTAACAGTATTTATGACTTGACATTGACCTTGATCACCTGGCGGAGGTAGTGTTTGTCAAGTTTCTTCACTGTAAAGTTATTCTTTATTTCTCCTTCTTCCATACTGTCCTCTTTGGAAGGAAGCCACTATGTACAACCCAGACTTAAGGAATTAGGCTCCCCCTCCTTGAGGTCCGAATATTTACATAAATCCTTTGGAAGTCTTCCACATAGATTTGTCTCTTCTATTTATTAATTTAATCATTTATGTAATATGGACTCATGGATATTTATTTTATACTTTGGGTTATAATCCAATATTACTTATTTTATTACTTAAATTGTTTCAGCTTTGGCCATTTGGAGCTCTTCACTTGGCTCCTTTGTCCTTTCGGCATACCCCTGAGGTGGATTTTATTTATTTATTTTATATTATCTCCTTAACTTTCTGGCAATACAAGATGCTCCACGCTCATCTTGTCAGTTTCCTTCCCAGTCCTAGAATCAACCATTTCTCCAAGAAGCCCTGGTTCAGTTTTTTGAAGATGGTATTAGAAACCAAGCTGGGTATGCTCATTGTTGTTTTTTTGGGCCCTCTTCAGCTGACCGAACCAGGAAATCCATGCATGTAAACTAACCTGTGTATATACACATATCTATAAATACTTTATATAATCATCTGTATATTAAGCTGCACGAGAGTTCCTCCTGATGTCTCCAACTCTGCTTCATTATACAGGGATCCTTCTAGCCTGCTACCCTCCCTTATCTGTGAATTCACATTCCAACAGTGAGAAACCTGAATCCCCCCATTCACCGTTCATTCCAGAATATATATATAGCAGTCAAGATTGTTAATCTGTACCCCTGTGTGGGAGGGGGAAATTTTCTTCTTTTTTTCCCCAGGAAGGATTTATTCCTTTTGCCTTTAGTCTCACAGACTCCACTCATTTCCAAGTTACTTGGGTCAGTACCTCTTCTCCCCACTCCCTTCATGAGGTTGTTTTATACGTTCGTAATACAGTGAGATTTTTTGCCGTAATCTATCTTCCTTGCTGGGATCCCCCAACTTCTTAAGTTTAAATTTGCATACATTAAGGTGTATTATTTTTGTTGAACAGTTCTGAGTTTTGACAAATGCCTAATGTCATATTGTTGGGGGAGGTCATCGAGAGGATGTCACCAGCTGTTAACCCGTGAGCTGGACCCTGGCAACAGGAGGCTCCTTGCCCCCTCCCCTGTCCTTGGAATGTGCATTCCACTTGTTTTTTCCACTCCCACAAGCTGCCCCAAGGATCCTGCCCAGAGGTGATAATGTGGTATTGAGACTCTCTGGACTCTATATATGACTGAATCCAGTTAAGGCTTCTATGTAAACTTTTAAGACTTGGGTGGGTTGAGGTAGAGATCTACTTGTCTTGGTGGCCGCCCAAGGCAAGTCTTGGAAGTTGCCTTGCTTGTTAAAACCACTAACCTACTAATCTGGAGTGGTTCACCTCTCACAGGGCAAGAGATCCTTGCCCTGCATGGGTGGGGGCTGGTTTCCGATTACACTTGGGAAACTCCCGGGGTTGTGAACTAACACATGTACGGACTCCACAGAATAGTTCAACACCCTAAAAATCCCCTATGCTTTACTTAATCATCCCTCTCCATCTTCCTCAGAACCCCAGACAACTAGTGATTTTTCTTAATGTCATTATAGTTTTGCCTTTTCCGGAATGTCATGTAATTGGGATCATGTAGTGTGTAGTCTTTTCAGACTGGCTTCTTTCACTTATCAGTATGCTTTTCTTCCAGGTCTTTTTGCCTTAATAACTCTTTTCTGTTTTCTCTCTGAGTAGTATTTCATTGTATAGGTGTACCACCGTTTATATTCACTTGTTGAAGGAAATTGGTTCTTTTCATTTTGGGGGCAATTATGAATAAAGCTGTTGTAACCATGCACAGGCAAGCTTTTATGTGGACATAAGTTTTGAAACTAACTGAATAATACCTAGGAATGTGATTGTTTCGCACAACTGTATTTTTTTTAAAATAAATTTGTTTATTTATTTTTGGCTGTGTTGGGTGTTCGTTGCTTCACGTGGACTTTCTCTGGTTGTGGAGAGTGGGGGCTACTCTTTGTTGTGGTGTGCGGACTTCTCACTGCGGAGGCTTCTCTTGCTGCAGAGCACAGGCTCTAGGTGCATGGGCTCCAGTAGTTGTGGCTCACAGGCTAGAGCACAGGCTCAGTAGTTGTGGTGCATGGGCTTAGCTGCTCCGCGGCATGTGGGATCTTCCCAGACCAGGGCTCGAACCTGTGTCCCCTGCATTGGCAGGTGGATTCTCAACCACTGCGCCACCAGGAAAGCCCCAGTTCTGCACAACTATGTTTAATGTTGTAAGAAACTGTCAAACTTTTTCTAAGTGGCTATACCACTTTGCATTTCTTTCTTTTTTTTAAATTGTGGCAAAAAACATAACATGAAATCTACTCTCTTAAATGTTTGTCTGCAGTACAGTATTGTTAACAATGTATATACATTGTTGTGCAGCATTGAAACTCTATCCATGAACAGCAACTCCCTATTTCCCCCTCCTCCAGTCCCTGGCAATCCCCATTCTGCTTTCTGCTTCAAGAATTTGACTACTTTCGATACTTCATAAGTGGAATCACGCAGCCTTTGTCCTTCTATAGCTACCATATTCCATATGCTTACCATAATTCCTCAGGATTTCCTTCTTTTTTTTTTAAAGGCTAAATAATATTCCATTACATGTATATATTACATTTTTTTTAAATCCATTAATCTGTCAATGGACATTTAAGTTGTTTTCACCTCTTGGTTATTGTGACTAATGCTTCAGTGAGCACAGGAGTGCAAATATCTCTTTGAGAGCCTGTTTCCAATTATTTATGATAAATGCCTTGAAGTGGGATTGCTGAATCACATGGTAGTTCTATTTTTAATTTTTTGAGAAATCTCCATACTGTTTTCCATAGGCATGACATCATTTTACATTCCCACCAAAAGTGCACAAGGGTTCCAATTTCTCCATATTCTTGGCTGGTACTAGTGACAACACAGATACACAAACACCTACCTTATGCTAGCTTCTTCTTATTTATAATCCCTATAGCAAATCCTAAAAATGCTATATATATATTTGTTACTTTCTAATTTAAATAAAACTGGATGGCCATTTCTTTCTCCCATTGTATAACATAGTCTTCTGGAAAGAGTAGCCAAGTGTAGGGTGTCTAAACCCCTGGTAGCTCTGTAGACCAAGGCCCTGATGATAAAGTGCAGATTCCCAGTTATATTGCTGGATGAATGTTAAAGCCATCTCTAGGCCAGAATTTAGACTCTTATTGAAAAGCTATTCTACTAATCACCAATTAACGGATAAATGAGCTTCACACCTTTTGTCTGTTCATTATTTTATTGTCAACATATTATTTGTGAAGGGAGAGAATGAGTTCAGAGTTTGGAAGTCTTCAAATTAGGAAAGACTGACAAATAGGCCAACTCTACTATTCATATTTACAGTGGAGATTTTTAAAAGAAATATGACATAATGCACCTCACAAATGGATGCTATTAAAGTCCGTTTTAGGCATCATTTTTGAATACAAGGAAACGTCATTTCTTCTTTTTTTATTCCCTAATATATAAACACTCCATATGTTCAAATGTTTGTAAGGCATGTTATCTTAAAGAATATATAAAAAAAAAAATCAAAGTGGTACAGAAATAAGCTCCTGGAAGAGTGCTGGCATTTTTCTCCCAATTGTTGGATAATACTGCAAAGAATTTCTTCCAAATAAAGGGATTTTGTTTTGTATTAAATTTTATAATAAAAGCTCCCAAATGAAAGATTCAGAATTCTAAACATTTTTAAGGATTATAAAAAGATATGCCTGAAATCTTGCATGTTTTTAAACATAGTACAAAGTAAGCTTTTTATATGTAGGTATTTTTAATAAAAAAAGTTTTATTTGTGTTTTAGGAATAAACAGGCTAACATAAATTGTACATATTTACAGCAATAAACTTCATTTCAGAAGCTGCACAACGGCTTTTGTAAGTACAGCTGATGGTTTTTGACACCAGCCTTCAAATGTGTTTTCTTTCTTTCATTTGCTGCAACATTTAAAATCTTGTAGTACCAAAGCAAACAGCAACTTATTTTATAGCAAAGCCACACTATTAACAAAATAATGAGTAAACTACAGTCCCGTGAGTGCTAAGGTATGAGGCTGTGAGTCCTGAAATTGAGAGCACAAGCATTTCTTGTGTCCATACCTGATTGCATGTAAGTTGATTTTGCATTTTACAAGAATACATGATTACTCAATGAATGATGAGTAGAAAAAAGGCCATGAAGGGTAAAAGGGTCAGTAATCAGAAGACACTGAACAGCTTCTTAGTCACTGATTCACTGCTAAACGGAAAATCTATTTCTTCTTTCATGTGTATAAATCACAGTCTCCAGGCTTCATGGATTTTGTCCACAGATCATTTTTGAGATAGCAAAGGCCTAACGTCAAATACTTTAAGCATGTAAAAAGGAATTAATGAAACGGTTAGGATATTTAATCAAATTCCTAACAGAAAGGGTACAAGTCAAGCATACTGTATGAAATTTTGATTTCAAATGTAAAAAGCAACTACAGAAAAGCACAAGTTTCATTAGAACAGCAGTTTCGATCAGAAAATACAGTATATACTGATACAAAATAGAAAGTTGGATTACAAAAGTAAGGAGTCTACCTTTTCTTTCTTGTCATTGGTTAAACCTGTCTCATTTCATTAAAATTTCTGTAGGTTTCTGGAAATACTCATTCTTGCCCTTGAGCTTTTTTTTTTTTTTTTTTTTTTTTTTTTTTGCTGTACGCGGGCCTCTCACTGTTGTGGCCTCTCCCGTTGCGGAGCACAGGCTCCGGACGCGCAGGCTCAGCGGCCATGGCTCACAGGCCCAGCCGCTCCGCGGCATGTGGGATCCTCCCGGACCGGGGCACAAACCCGTGTCCCCTGCATTGGCAGGCGGACTCTCAACCACTGCGCCACCAGGGAGGCCCTGCCCTTGAGCTTTTTAGTGGTCTGGTAGGTATACAAAAGTATTATCTGCTTATGTAAGAAAGCAAATGCTTATGTCAAAAGAGCAAAAGAACATTAATATATTGTAATTTATGTACCTCTGTAATTAAAGGAGTTCTGCCTGCTGAAAAATAAAGAGGAGAAAAGGGGTTATTTTATTTACAAGAGCTGTGTAATACCATTCAGGATATGAATTAGCTAGTTCACATTTAGTAGGAGGGTAGTAGACAATTCAGCAAAATGATTAGTGGAGATTAAAAAATACAAGGAACAAAACACTTAACATCTCCTAACATATTTGGTGAATTTAGCATAACGGATTTTGAGAGGCAATAGAAGGTATGAATTTCTTTCTGTATACGTGTAGCACCTGCTTTTGAAAGATCCAGTTATGTAGTACAGGGTGCTGTGTGAAATAAAATAGCAGGAGACTGGTTTGGAAAGTTCAGCTAATTTTTGGATTCAATCAGGTTTTAGGTGAGGTGGTAGCCAAAGAGGTGTTCCATTGCTGGCAGGATAGTAATTTTCCCAATCTTTAGCCTAATGAGTCCTGCTTTCCCAAACCTCCCGAATCACCGTATAAAGATCTTTGCCTCAAGTTGAGTCTCCTTGGGTAAAGACAGAAGAGTGAAATAATTATTCAGAGATGATGGACAGCCAAGAGAATTTTTCAAGCAAGCCACCCTAACCCAGATGAGTTTCTCTCAAAGACAGTTTTATTTGTACTTATGCAGTATTAAAGTTTCCTCTTTACACTTCCATTAACCTTTTAAATGACACGACATTATTTCACATTAGCCATTAGGTTCCCATCACAATGGCACAAAATGCTGCCTAGCGTTCAAAAATAAAAAACTTATTTAAAGATGTCAAAAAAGATGTTTGGCCCTTGTAAACATTTATATCATTTGGAATTTCCAAAACCCTCATGCAACCTTGACTTTGTAATAATGCCACATGGTAGTTTTTAACAAGAGGGTTATTGGCCCTCTCTAAAATAAGGAGTTGAGCAACACAGTCAATGAATATATGCATATCTAATCAGGAGTATTCCATACTTAGAAGAGCAGTGGATGTTCTGAATATGAAATATCACTTGTGTATATGATTCTGTTTTCCACAACACTGCAGTGAGTTAGAATAATCAAGGGGCTTCCCCCAAGATGTCTCAGTGGCATTGTTGCAAGATAGAAAATAGTTCAAGCTTTATCCAGTGAGTATTTCAAAAAGATGTAGGAAACAGATGAACATGAAATTGATTCGCTTAAAAAAAGAAAAAGATACACTGCAATTCAATGTATTTGGGGAAATATCAAGTAGAAAAGTATGTTATCTAGTAAAACTGGGGTGGCTGGTTGCCATTCTGAGGTAAGGCTTGCAAATGATATCTTTTATGCAAATAAGTAAATAATATATATAACAGGAGAACAGGGAAGTTAGCAGCTGAAAGGAGAGGGGCAGAAAAGGTATTTCTCTGTACATCCATTTTATGCAGTCTTGAGGGACAGTTGGTGAATGTCAAGAACTGCCCATCCCCCTTAGATAGTTCTAAACCTTCTATTTACTTCTTGGCAGAAATGAAATTTGGTGTGCCATACTCTCTGGGAGGATTCTCTTAGAATTCACATCGGAGTGTTCCAATTATGCAGTGTAGTCCCAGCTTTAAGAGTAAATGCCCAGTAGAATCTAGATCCAAAGGCTTTTAACAAGGCAAACTTGGGTAAACGAGGGAAAAATGAAACTTTAAATAAAACAGTTCCTTCTTCCATAGAGGAAAAGCAGTAGCAATTAGCATGGAAAGTCCAAGTCTGCTAGACTAGCAGACTCTAGAATGGTGGTGTTAGGATTCAGTTTGTGTAGTCATAAACAATGGAAAAAACCTCAGTGACCACTTGGCACAGACCCGAACCTGGGTTCAGTTGTAACTCTAGCTGCATTTAAAAAAATCCACTTAGAGTTTGCAGACATAAGCTCTATGGGACTAAAAGAACTTGGGGGAGGGTAGCAGGGACACCTGCCTCACAAGGTATTATCTATAATTCTGAAAGTAATGTCCATTATGGACATTCTCTATTGCTACATTCAGCAACATAGGTTATTCAATCAGCATGTACAGATTCTCTACAATGGACAGAATAATAGATGCTTTGGGCAATGCAAAAGAATTAGAAAATGGGGCATTTACCCTTAAAGACCTTATGCTTTATTTAGGGAGGCAGAGCATCTATTTGCAAAACTACTGGAAAATACACAAATGAAGTAACTATCTTTGGACAAAATGGCCACAAGAATTGAGGGTGAAGGGGAGAGGGAGAGTGAACAGAATGAGGGAAGTTTGCTCATGATGGCTTTTTGGCTGATGTTGGCCGGATTCATACTCCACTAGGGAGGAGTTAGGAGGAGGCTGAGCTGGAGATAAAATGTAAAAATTCAAGCACAGCAACGAGAACATTTTGGGATGATAGGTGGCCGCTGCAGTGGAAGGGTAGGGAAAGCGTAAGGATTAGCTTGCTTGAAGCTGAGTGAGGGGAACAATGAGAAATGAAGGGAGCATGAGTGATGGAGAAGACTGAGGTCAGTCATGAATAAAAGATTCATAGGGAGCCAAGATATCTTCTCCAAGGTGTTAATATTAACTTGCTAATATTTCCCATATCCTTCAGGTATGGGAATCATGAGACCTCATAATTAGCGTGACTATATAACTCGTTATCTAAATGGACAATTTTGAGAGTGAAATTATCTATTGATAATTACACACTGGCACTATCTCAGGAAAACTGGGGCACACTTCAGGCTATTTAGATGTTGTACAAGCTACTCCTTCTACACTTTCCCTCAAGAGAGTACTGAAAGACTTGTGTGTGGAGGATGGAGGAAGGATGGAGAAGGATTACAGAAAAGAGCAAGAGTGTTTACTGGGCACAGTATCGACATATTGGGAGAGGAAATCACTCCCTTTTCTCCTACTCTCCACTCATCTTTGAACTACCCACAACCTGGATCATCAGGTTAAAAAGATTAAATCCAGGCAGTGTAGTAGAGTGGAAAAAGCTTTGCCTTTGGAGCCAAGAAAAACAGATTGAATACTAACTCCATCACTAACTAGTTATCAGATCTTGGGTAAAGCATTTAACCTATTTGAGCCTCTATTTCTAGATATTGGTATTGTCATCTTAACTTCACAGCATTGTAGTGAAGGTCAAACCAGGAAATAATGTGTGGGAAAGTGTTTTTTGATGCGTTAGACCAATGTGTAACAGTCATCGTTGGATATCTACCCAAAAGCCATTCTTCCCTCTTTTTTTTTTTTTGTGGTACGAGGGCCTCTCACTGTTGTGGCCTCTCCTGTTGCAGAGCACAGGCTCCGGACGTGCAGGCTCAGCAGCCATGGCTCACGGGCCCAGCCGCTTCGCAGCGTGTGGGATCCTCCCAGACTGGGGCACGAACCCGTGTCCCCTGCATCGGCAGGCAGACTCTCAACCACTGTGCCACCAGGGAAGCCCCCTTCTCTCTTTTTGTTAACATATTCCCCACACCACCTCCTTTTTTCCCAGACACTGGGCAGCTTGGGGTTAATGTTGTAAGCCAATCATGATAATTCCATTCCTCTTATCAGAGGCTGGTTCAGGAATGGATGTGTTATCCAACCCTGGCCAATGGGACAACAGAGAAGACTGTTGAGGGAGTTTTTTGGGAAAGATGTCCTTGCTCTTAAAAAGAAATCCAAGGCAGGGCTTTCCCTTATTTCTTCCACTTGATATAAGTGCATAAGTGTAGCCACTTTGCAACCATAATGGCTGCTGATAACATACAGAGTTAAGAACTGGTTAGGGAAGGGGCCTGAGTCCCGAATGACATCATTGTGCTATTGAAATAATTAACCCAGTAACTACGCTACTTCTGTTATATGAGATAACATTTTGATTGTTAAAGTTACTTTTAGTTGTATCTTTTGTTACTTGCACTTAAATGAATCCTAATTGATATACATATTAGTAAGTACTAATCTCAACTTGGTGAAAATTTGAAGACTTAGGAATGCTTCCTCTGTTTTGAAAAAGATGAAATTAAATATGAAACCATCTCTAGGAAAAAAGTGTGGGAAACCAGAAATAGAAAACTATTAGCTCACTACTTTAAGAGGAGTGATGAATACATCTGTACATAGGAAGGTTTTGTGGGGTGTGTGAGGTCGAGGGGCAGAATATTAGGATAACTCTACAAAAAAGAGACCATCTCATCCATAGACTGGCCTATGGTGGAAGGGAGGAATTTCCAGGCACTCTCTTAACAGTTTTGAATGGTCAGGGGTTCTCAGGAGAATCATGAAAGTTTAGAGATGGAAGGTATCTTTTAAAAAAGGAAAAAAAAACGTTATGAACATCTGTGTGCAGGAATCTCATTAGGGATCTTGCTCAGACACTAGGATGCATCTTTAAAAATGTGAATAGCTCAAAATGCTGATTGCAATTTAATAAGTAAACTTTCAGTTTTGCCATAGCTCTGCCTAAAACATTTGACAGATTTAATGATTTAAGTGGGGGATAGGAGGAGGTAGGAGAAGCGGGGGCAGAGAGAGTGGATAAAGACCTGGAATCTTTTCCAATAGGTGGGTGGCTGCCTCTTGCCTGAGAGCTCAAGCATACCTGCTATTCCCCTTACAGGACACAGGACAGTGATGGCGTCTAGGATGGGAAGGAATATGGAAAGGCACTGCAATAACATTTCTGCTCAGATGCTGCTTAGAAGTTGGCTTTTCCACTCAGGAGGGGCATTCCATGGCAATTCCTGACTGAGTTAGAGAGAATGGTCTAAGGGATCAACACCTTTCAGATATCTGAAAATAGAGACCACGATGATTATGTTATCTGAGACTCTCCAGTGCTTTTAGAGGGAAATATTGTAGTGTAGACCATTAATAAAATCATAAAATATTTTTTTGCCACTTGCCTGAGAATTTAACTCTATGTTCTCTATATATTTTTAGAGGACTGTGAACAAGTTTTGAATTCAGTTCACTTTACACCAGATGGCTTACTCCCAAAGACATGCAACAAGGAATATAACTAAATTTGTGGGGCTGTGTTAACAGAGGCCATGGGACTCCTGTATCTTGCTGGTAATCTCCTACACAAATGAACCTCTCTAAAATTCCCTTTGAAATTTAGTACTGGAAGGGAACTTGGAGGTCATCTGGTGGAATGTCCATCGTCACACAACTAGGCTGTGATAGTGACAGCATAAAGCCCAGGTCACACAATCCTAATTCCAAGGTGTCTGCTGTTCACTATAATTTCCTTCTCCCCACCACACAGCTCATTTATAGTTAACTTTTTAAGGCTAAGCTGCACATTGCTTGGTATATGTTTAGAGAACTTTCTGTTCTCTAAATATAGAAATGTTGTCTGGAGGAAAAAGATGTTCCACATATTTTATAGGGGCAATTTAGACAGTTTGCCTTATGAGCTGTCCAGTTACTAACTATATTTAATGTCTGCTAGAAGGTTGAGGAGGAGTAGGTAGGGTAATGCATAGAAGTGGAAATCTGTAATAGGAATCAGATACAGAAAGGATGAAGTAGGTCAAGTTCCTAGAGGACAGTCTGTAACTAATGGTGTGCTGTGTAAATGATTAGCCATTCTGGGAGGAATAATAATAGATTTTTAAATGATATACAATTAAGACTGAAGAAGTGCACAAACGAGTTTGATGAAAAAGAATTGATACAGTGTGAATTCACCACATTACAACTATAATGTAAGGAGATGGTCTTATCATCAAACTTTAGTGTAGATAATGTAATTTTCTTAGGTTTGAGCTTACGATTTTTATTTCCATTTCATTTTGAAGTAGACTGGGAGGGAGAAGGTTTAGGTAAACATGTGTATTCTGTATATAAGGGACAGAAAAGCAGAAAAGAAAAATAACCCAAGGCAGTTCAGAAGAGGCTACTGTGATTATACAGTAGCTACCTCTAAAGTTCTGTTAAAGGCAATAGGAGTAGGAATTTGGGGAAATTATTAAAATTCACCATTTTTCTGCATTCAATTGAAGATATGCAGTATAAATCCAAAGAAGCTTAAGCTTTCTGCTATTCATGGGCAAGACAGCTTATGAGGTTTGGAAATGAGAAAGGAAAGATAAATGAATTGATTTCATTGGGTTAAGGCATGAGTCAGGATGATGTATGGTGCCAGGAAGGAATGAACACAAAAGAGGTAATCTGTTTTATGTTGCCAAACTTGCAAAATGCATAAACATATCATATTTGAATAGTTTTCACCTATAAAAAATTATATTGGAAAATGTTCCCCCTTCCCTGTTTTTCTTCAAAAGGAAAACCCAGGGAGAAGTAGGAGCCAGACAGCAATACTGATTGCTCTGATTTATCCTTTGGTTTCTAACTGGGGCTGTTTTAAGTTAGTGAATCTGTGACCCTGTGTACTTAAGGCAAATGCAGAATGTTATTTGGCCTCTCTTTTATGAAACAATTTTTATTGATTTATTTTTCTATTGTCTTCAGGAGAGAAAATGTAGGTATGAGAATGGTTTTCTTGGCCAACTGGTTCAGAAAGATACCTCCTTTTTCCCACGCCGAATTCCTACTGAAGCCTTGGTGATGAGTGCTGATTGCTCCAGGGTGGACAAAGTATCTAGGGGCCAATCAGGAATGGTTGCCAGTCCCTTGATGTACCCAGGACTTTTAGAAATAGGAAAAACGAAACAAAACAAACAACTGTTAGATCTCTTCAGTTCGAATAAGGAAATTCTTGGTTTGGAGAAATAAAAACAAACTCAAAACTATGCTTATCCTTCCAGGAACTTAGTATTTTCTGGTTTGCAGTTCTTCTATTGAAAAGGATTTCCTTTCAAATGTTTGTGAAATTGCAGCCTCTAACAGTGGAGTTTTCTGTCAGCTTAGTTGATTTCAGTTATCTGGAAAAAGCAGGATTTAAGCAAAAGCACAATGTATTCTGGACCTAGAAACTGACTTGATTAGTTCCAACAGGGCTTTTTTCTTATTCAATTGATTGTGGACCCTACTTGGCACATTTTGGAGCCAAAATGTCTTACAGTGATGGCTCCCTGCACTCTCCTGGCACTTAAAATGCTGGCAATAAAAGCCTTGCCTTGCTAAGTTCTTACCTGAAAGAAAGACATTGATCACTCTCAAATGTTGCTAAGAAACCAATCTACTTCCCTACTTGCTTGGAATTTCTGAATTTCTGTGGATACCATCACCCTCTCTGGGACTGCCAGTCTGCATGGAAACACATCTTATGGCATAATATCCCACCATTCTGAAAACTTTTTCAAGAATACCAGGACTTGGGAGAAATATATTTGAGAACATTTAATTGCCAGATTCTCTTTTAAGTTTAACTAGCACATACCAAACATATCCCAGGCCCCCAGTTGAAAAATACTTGTCTTAATACCCAGTCCATTTATACCAATACTTCTTTTTACCTTTCAAAAACAGTGACATGGTCACCTCTGGATCTTTCAGGCATGAATCAGCCAGTTGGTGTTATCAATGTCATTGGCTATCTCCTCCTTTTCTCCTTCCCATCATTTGCGCATCTGATCAACCATCCATCCATTTCTATTCTTATTAGAAGTTCTGGGAAAACTTGTGGAAGGAAAGAAGGTACAAGCTAAAGCTATTGGTGCAAATGAAGCTTTGGATTCCCTGTGGATTTTGATCATGTCTTCTATTCTTGACCCCCTCAACAGCATGGATAATTTGGTATCTGAATATATGAGTAGCCACAAGTGACTGATAAAAACGCATCAAACTTTTCATGGCACAGTTCCAGGAGCAGCTCGTTAAGATTCCTGTCTCTGCTGGTGTGCTGTTCCTGAGCCCCACGGGTGTGCAGACTTCTTGGTAGCTCCAGTCCCTTTCAGTGGGGTTGAGGCATGAGGCAGTGATCACAGACACCTGGCAGAATTACACAACTGTACACACACAATGTCAGAGAAAGAGCAAGAGCTAAAAAGATTCTGGTTTGGGCCCAAATCACTAGTCATTTCACTTCATGAATAAAAGCGAGTGCCTTGTAAGCTTACATTATTTACAATGCTCATACTTTTCAAACATCCACCCAAAAGCTGAGGACCACCACGCCACAGGGAACAGTTCCATGAACTATGTACAGAATTTACAAGGAAGTTTACATAATATTCTACATTCCATTAACAACTTGACCTCTGTGTTGACTGTTTGCTTTCAAGCAACAGATATTTTTGTTTGTTTTTCTGTCCTCCTCATCCCAGTAACTGCTGATGAACCAACATGAACAAATGCTTGCACATTCCTTTACCCTCCCTCCTGGGATAAATATTTGATGATATTTGTTTAGGGGAAAAAAAAAAAAAACAACTGCGGCACATCACCCTTTGTAAAATACTATTAAAAATTGTCCATATAAGAAATCTTGGAGATCTTTTCCTTCTAACATTATAAATAGATCTTTTGTTTGTTTCACTTGGCAAATTTTGATTGAGCTCTTTCTGAAATGAATATTTATAAAGCAGTCATTGATTTTAGAAAGATGGGATTTGGTCAACATTTCTGTGTATTGTACATAATGCTTTTTAAGGAAAGCCTATCCTTGGATCCATAAACCAAACTTTATTCTCTGCACCACATTTTCTCTTTGCATTTTCAAGATCCTTCATTGACTGTAACGGACAATAAAGATGGTATATGTGAAAACACTTTACTCAGCAGAACTACCAACGAGTCTGCTGTTTCTATTTGGCAATGGAGAGGATGGGGGCAAAAATCCTGGATAATTTAAGCCAAAAATATGTCTCTACCTGGGTCTTGGCCTCACAAAGCTGGTGAGTGTAATGCACATGTCACCCCTGATATTTTAAGTCAAGAAACATGACTGGTTGGAATGAGTGTGAAGTCATCATTGTCAATAAATGATGGGATTTCTGCTGGGTCTATACAGGTTAAGTCTAAGACTCGGTTTATTTCACAGTACATGAACTTGAACATGGGGTCCCCTGGATATGACTGTGGCATAAGAGAGTGCGTCCGTGCAGTTTTCAGCCTCTGCTGCCACTTTGTTAATACAGGAGATTATGGCTATTTTCATGGCTAAAAGAAAACAACCCCAAAATGGTTAAACAGTAACCTCTCTAAAATGTAGCGATCTGAATCTTTCAGGAATAGGGACCAGTTTGAGGGCACTTAAAAATGTCTAGCAATTTTTATGTTTTATGTCATCAATTTGGGCAAGACAAGGTAGAGAGGCAGAGAAGGAGGGATTTTTTTCTGTGTACTGTTCAGCCTGGAAAGAGATTGGGGAGGATTTGGCTAGGAGGTGTCCAGAAGAAGGAAGTGAGGCCAGAGGTTATTCATTAGAAATATGGCAGCTTTTCCATTTTTCTGGCTGCCATTGCCTCTAAAACCAGAGCTATGTAACACAGTTTGTGTAGTGCTAGCTGTGACTGTCTACATCCAGGAGGGCCTACAGTGACACCATTTCGTGCCTGATGGTAGATTCAGGCTTACTAGTTTTACATTTTACAAAGGCTAAAAGATAAGAATTCCAAATGTTCTTTTTCTCTCAGAGATGCTTTACACCTAAAACTACAAGCATCAAATTCTTTAGACTTTTAAGGCAAGATAATAATAAAAAAACTATACTCAATCTTCTCCAAGAAGAATGATCTAAACAGGTTTTAAAGAGAAATTGTTTTGTTATGGAACACAGATCAACAGATACTTTGTTTCTGATTTAACATTTCATCCTTAAAAACTTTTAAAAGAGTTTTGACTTCAGAATGATTAATTCTTGTTAGGTATCAGCCAAAAGCCCCACTTCCTGTGTTCAATATAAATGGCTACACAGTGGTTCCTGGGTAGTCACTGGGAATATTGACCTTACAATCACTGGTATGGCCATGTTCTAGTCTATTTGGGCATTTCACGATGGAAAAACATCTCACCATGGAAAAGCATCTCACCCTGCCAAAGAACTAACTAAACAGAGTTTTGAAATGGACTGCTTCATCCCCAGAGGCTGGAGATTTTCTTGACCAGGGAACTGTGATTATACAACTGAAAACTTAAATGAAATTTGGTTCCCATGCCCGATTCATTTCTCATAAAACCACTGAGATAATTTTTCCAGTTAAAGCAGGGTTTTTATATTCTTACTAACATACATTAGCTATAGCATAACCATGTATTTATTTGGGGGTTCTCTTTTCCTCTTGCTTTCTAAAAGAACACCTCATAACTCTCCTTGGGTTTATCTGTAGAAATTCAGCGTCCTCTTTTCAATTAAGTTTATAATCTCTAGCAGCTGATGCTATTGTAAACATGGGCCCTCATCACAGTCTTAGGGAGAAAACCAGATCGTCAAACAGAGGCAATCATCCCTATTATTACCTCAACTCTTACATCACATCCATAGATGAGGTCCCAAATCGCCTTCATGACTGTTTGGCCAACTTTGGGTTTCACTCAGTCTTGAAAATGAACACATAGAATTCTTATATGCTCAGGCTGAACACATACACAAAAATAACGAGGTTTAGTGACATAAAATGAGATGAATCTCAACTCTAGTTGGTTGGATATGGTTAGAATTGTGTGCTGGGCTCTTGAGGGATGCTCCTTCTATGATAAGCAAAGTAATCCATGAGCAGAGATAAGGCAGAAGCAGTAACAACTGTAGACAAGGGTTGTACTTTCGGAGCTGTTGTAAGTGTTTGAAGGCTCAGTGATGTTGTTATTCTGTGGTTTTGCTGTTTTGAAGGTTTTCTTTAAAGTAGAAATCTGGCGTTGAAGGAGCATGATACCAAAATGGGTATATGTGCATTTCCTGAAGCATTCATTTCACATGTTGGAATGCAGAGCTCAGAGAGCAGAGGCATAACATGCTAGCTGAGGAACTAGCACTGTGCAGCTACCTTGTCACCATTAGATACTGCTCTCTGGAAGGCTAAGAAATATATACTATTTGATTAAAGATATGGCAGTTCAGGTAACTGCCCAGGCACCCTTTTCGCAGCACATAAATCTCGCCTTCCTCATGGAAAGGGCAATATTTTTCTCAAGCAAATTTCTTACCACCCTCTTCTTCAAAGCCCACCTGCCCCCCCCACCCCCTTCTCTCAATCTCTCTAAAGGAGGAACGAGGGCAATGTGATGCCATGGCTTCATGACACAGTGTCAAGTGATTCCAGGCTAAGGAAGTAAGTTCAGGGCTGCTCATTTGAAAGAGCTTAAAGATGGTCACTGCCCCCCAAACTCCTTATACTTAACAAGAAAAGAAAAATGTTCCCAGTGGCTACCAGGTTGGGTTCTAATGTTAATTTTAAATCTGCCTGGAAGTCTGAGAAAGAAGCATTTTTCAGAATATCCAGCTTAAAGGTGAGGTGAAGATGGCAGATTGGGTTTGCACAACCTGGGGCAGCGCTTGCCAGTCTCTCCCTCTTCCTCCGTGGAGCTGGGACCCCCTCCTACAGTGGACCTGGGGCAGCTTGAGGGCGGAGGGGAGTCTTCCTTCCTCTTCTAGGCTCCTTTTTGTTCTCCCTTCTTCCTGGAAATCTGTAACTTATCAATGGCTTTGTTTTGTCTTCTGAGATCCTGGAAATTGTGTTGTTTTTTGGCAGCATGAGATTGTTACAGTTGACCAGGAAGCCATGCACATAGAGAGCTGGGTCCTCTTTTCATTTTCGCTTAAAAAATAATCAGTCAAATCCAGGGCGGCTAGAACTGCTAAAGATCTGCCTATCTAATTTCTCTCATTGTGTGTATTTGTAAACATGGCAATTAACAGAGCTCTGAAAGAGCCAATAACCTGGACCACAGTAGACTGGAAAAAAAATAGTTTTTTTTTTGTTTTTGACGTAAACATGGTGCAGTAATAAAATTGATATGCAAGACCTAAAACCAATTGGATGACTGAATCTCTTACCTCAAAAAGCACAGCAGTACCGCTGCTGGGGACCTGTGGGATTAAAAACTAAGAGAAGAGGAAAGTAGTCGTTTAGGAACCATGGGGACCGAACTTAGTGTACATAGTAAAGCCAATAAACGACGTTAAAAAGAGAAAAGGTGATGGGGAAGAACATTCGGGACCACTTGTCTATGGAATTCACGTCAGTCAAGTCGGGGATTTTGACTTTGAGCTGCGAGGCGCGCCTGCGGAGGCGCCCCTTGCTGTGGGCGCCGTGCCGGTCCAGCGCGCGCCCGTATGCCTCGCGGCTGCTCAGCGGCTTGCGGTACTGGATGCTGGCGCTGTCGTACGAGTACATGGTGGCCTTGGGGTCGCTCCCGCCCGTGAGCACTTCCGAGCCGCTCGTCTCGTTCCTGATCTCCAGGGTGCTGAGGAGAATGTTGCCGTGGGAGTCCACCTGACGGAGAAAAGACGGGCTCAGGCACAGCTGCCCGGACGTTCACTTGTTTTGGTTAACCTGTAACTGTTGATACTGTGTGGCGCTCAATACACACCGTCTTGCTAGACATCTGGCTCTGTGCGCCTCCTGGACATCTATCTGTCTATCTATCATCTATCTATCTACCATCTATGTATAGAATCCATCATCTATCAATCCGTCTAATCTACTGTTTATCTATGATCTAATCTATCATCTAATTTACCATCCATCTACCATTTATCTAATCTAATCCATCCATCCATCTATTCATCCATCCATCATTTATCTCCACTCACAAAACAGTATGTGTGTGTGTAGAATATATATTATTAAATATATAATTTTATATATTATATATAAAATATGTAATTTTTGTTTTTAAAACTACCATTTATCGAAGCCATATAAATACATTACATATATACATATATTTTGTAACAAAAATGCCATAGGTATTTGAAAAAATAGCATATATATGTTAATATACATGGCATTTTTTCTTGTTACAAAGTGATATATGGAAACATTCAAAACTATAAACAATCAGGAAACAAAAAATAAAAAGCAAAAATTAATAATTTCACCTTCAGTGTCGATTATTTTTAATATCTTGCTAAACTTCCAGTCTTTTTTAAATTCATATATACTTAAAAACACGGGCTTACCTAGTATATTTTGCTTTGCAATCTGCTTTTGTCAGTTAATAGTATAGCCTGGTCATCTTTCCACATTAATAAATATTCCTCTGTGACAGCGTGTGTTCATAGATTATATGGATAAACCATAATTGAATCAATCTATTTTTAGATGTTAAGGCTTGCTTTACTGTTATACTATTAAATAAACAGGCCTGCAAAGAAAACCTTTTAGCTAAGTCTTTGTGCATATCCATAGTTATTTCCTCTGGCTAAATTGCCAGAAGTGTGATGGATGCATGGGTTGAAAGGACATGCCTGGCTATACTTTGACTTTTGTGTCTCCACTGTTGTTCACTGTTGCTTCCTACCATTCCAGTGATACCTAGCCCAGGTTTCCTGGTTTTTCTCTATGCTATACCCAGATAAACACTTTTGGAACTATAGGAATCGTGAGTACCTTTGGCCTATGATGTGGCTTTAACTTCAAGCTGATCTCATTTGCAAGCTGATTTACCTGGAGGGGACATGGTTCATTCATACAAATGAATTTGAAGTACTTCCAAGGACAATACAGGCAGCTGTGTTTAAATTTAGAGTTATTAGCACAGTGCCCGACTTACAGTCCCTGCTTTTAAATGCTTTCTAATGACATTGATCTCAGTAAACCCTTGTTGAAAGCCCTAGGTTTGGGTAGGCAAGCAAAGAACCTGGTGACAAAGAAGGAGCTAGAGAAAAGCTTGGAAAGAGGCAAAGACAAATGAGAGAAAGAAAAGTACAAAGGGTGAGATGTGATGGTGGTACACATCGCAGATGAGATAACTAAGATTTATTGTGTCCATCATCTGCCTAGCATTATGGTAGATGCTTCACATATATTACTTGTTTAATACAACAAACCACCTCCAGTTTATGCCCCAGTAAGTGCCAGACCTGAGATTACAACCCATGTCTTGTCTGATTCAATGCCCATGTGCTTTTTACTAAGAATGAGCCACTTCACAGTCCTCGGCCATCATCACATCCTGCAGCGAATTTAGTGATGCAGTTGATAGCTTTATGCTTCAGGTTGGTTGGAGAAAGAAATGGTGACTGAATCTGGCCTCTGTCTCTCCATTCTCACCTATCGTCATTTCCCTCTGTGAAGCATTTTGCTGTAGTCTAACTAGGCTACCCACTGTGCCCTCATTTGGGACATCTATTGGTTTCTTTATTCAAGGAGTTATTATTAATTTTTGTTACTGTTGTTAGTAACTACTCTTTATCGAATCCTACTGTGTAATTTATGTTATTTTTCAGACACTATGAAATCTATAATATTATCCTAGTTCAGCAGATGGGGAAACCGAGGCTCAGACAGGTTAAGTAAATTGCCTAAGATTTAACAGATAATAAGTACCCAATTTGGAATTCAAACTTAGGATACTCTTTGTCTCAAGTATCATTTTTTTCCTCTTTGCACGTTAATCAATACGTTTTCTTCAAGGCTCAATTTAAAATTTTACTTCCTCTGTGTACCTGTGTACCTTCCCTGATCATAGTGACCTCAAGAATTTTCTATCTCTCCAAACCTTTATTGACTGTTACTATGAGCCAGCTACAGGGCTAGTTGTCAAGGATGTGTGTGTGTGTATATATATATATATATATATATGTATAATATAGTGTGAATCTATGGTTAAAAAAGTCATGCATATGGAAGTTTATGTTACTAAAGAGGACAGTAGGGTTGAAGTGACAAGGAGCAAAGTCCTGGATTCATTAGAGATGGGACAAGTAAGTTAGAAGATTAGGTGATGCATGTGATTTGCTAGGTACTGTGGAACAGGCAGGAGAATCCTCGAACATGGATTTTGTCCTTGAGATAACAGTCTCCTTAGAGATACAAGAATATGACATAATATTGAAAGTGACAAGACTTTTAACCAAATGCTAAATGATACAGTATAGACCATGATTGGGGTGCATAAAAGTGAGAAATCATTGCGATTCATGGAAGGCTTCATGAGGAGGTGGGGCTTGTACTGAATCTTAAAGGATGGGTAGAGGATAGAACACAGGACTGGGAGTTGAAATCTGCGTTCTCATCCTGGTTTTGTTATTAACTCAGTTTCATCATCCATAAATGAAAGGTTTTCACTAAGTAATCTCAAGGGCTTGTTTCTAATTTTTGACAGATTTTGCTTATGGAGAATATTCCAGGAGAAGAAAATACTTTTAAAACGGAATCACTTGATCTGTACTGTATGCATCATTAAGCTACATTATGATGAAATCCCTCTTAAGTAAACAAGTTGCTAGAATTTAGAATTAGCCAATGAAGCATAGAGATGCTCCTCATTAAGCAGAAGTCATGACAAACAAGGTACATTTTATTAAGATAGTTTGGTTAGGGCTTCCCTGGTGGTGCAGTGGTTGAGAGTCTGCCTGCCGATGCAGGGGACACGGGTTCGTGCCCCGGTCCGGGAAGATCCCACATGCCGCGGAGCGGCTGGGCCCGTGAGCCATGGCCGCTGAGCCTGCGCGTCCAGAGCCTGTGCTCCGCAACGGGAGAGGCCACAACAGTGAGAGGCCTGCGTACCGCAAAAAAAAAAAAAGATATTTTGGTTAACCTTGGTGCAGGCTCAGAGGTACTTATAAACTGCATGAGGTTTATTAGTTTGTGCAAATCCCTCTAAATATTCTGTCATCAACCAGAAATCATAGCTTTAAGTGGTTTGACATATAAAATAATGAATCCCTTTCTGCAGCTACCCATGAAAGCCGATTTCATTACTGTATAGTTAAATTAACACTACCGTGTTCTTTATTTGGAAAAATAAGTAATGTTTTACAACTGTTATTGCCCATCTCCATTCTCTCTCCTACATAGTCTAGGCCCTTTCCTAAAAGCTGGTGTTACAGGGTGTGTGTGTGTGTGCATGTGTGTGTGATTTTGTGTGTGTGATAGTGTGCACAAGCATTTCTTCAGAGGTACGAAATTTCGTCCTCCACCCTCCAAGATTTTGCTGCCTGGTGAGGTGGGTGTGTAGTAACCACATCACTGCTGACACCAGCAAGTTTCTGGTTGGCTTCTCCTTAACCCCTGCCCTTAGGAGAAGAGTAGCTTTCCCTTTGCCTCAACCATATAAGGACACCCAGGGGATCCTGATATCCACAGTCAGCACAGCTTTCCCAAAATAATATCCGCGGGGAAAGTGGCCAGTGTGTCTTCGCGTCTTCAGAAGCAGCAAGGAGCCATGCTGGGCATTGCTTCAGCACCTGCAGTGGTGACGCTGCCTCACTGAACAAGGAAATATTGACATCTGAGTCGGGCATGATCCAGACATCAAAGATTTTCAAATCTTGAAACAGAAGGAAGTGAGGCAAATGAAAATGTTGACACACTGGATTTCTAGGGCAGACACAGCCTAACAGATTTCCTAAAGCATTGCTGATTTTGGAATAACTGTTCAGTGAGATAATCATTCCCCATCCCTCATGCTGCCGAAGAGGAAGAGACCTGCCACTCCAGTCCCTGGGAGACAAGCTCCAGCAGGAACACTTCAAGCTCTTTCACTGCTCGCCACTGACCTATCTTATGGGCACATTTGGAAGGAGGCAGGCATATGTGGCTCTGAGCCTCCTGGACTCTTCTTTCCCTCTGATCTGCCACCAGAGAAGGTGCAATCCATTTAGGGCCGTGCATGTTGAACCCACTGCCTTGGTGGGTAAAGCCTGCGGTTGTTCAGAGTTCTGGTGATTGGGGAGGTAAGTGTGTCTAATATTGGGGGATAATGACTTAATTATATGACCACATAATCCTCAAACCAACACCACGGATTCTCTTTAAGTTTAGAGCATCACTCAACCTAAATTTAGAGAAAAATGAATATTATTATTATTATTATTATTTTTTTTTTTTTTGAGGTACACGGGCCTCTCACTGTTGCAGCCTCTCCCGTTGTGGAGCACAAGCTCCGGACGTGCAGGCTCAGTGGCCATGGCTCATGGGCCCAGCCGCTCCGCAGCATGTGAGATCTTCCCGGACCGGGGCACGAACCTGTGTCCCCTGCATCAGCAGGCGGACTCTCAACCACTGCGCCACCAGGGAAGCCCTGAATATAATTATTATTAAGGCTTCAGGAGGGCCAATAAATAATGCTTTCTCTTCCCCTTCAGATAGATGATCAACATGCAAGATGTCTAATAAAGGGGAGCAGAGAAAGTGGCTTTAGATCTGGAGCCCCAAGGGCTTGCTAATCTTTCATCCTCACCCCACTTCCTATTAGACAGTTATATTCATGGGTTACAAGAGGTAATTTTAGGTGTAGCATGGATAAGTGTTAAAATGTTAACAGTTCATTCATTCCCTCACTCATTTATTTAGTGAGTGTTTATTGAGTGCCTACTCTGTGTCAAGCACTGTCCCCGACACTGATGAAGGAATCAGCCTCTCCACAAGCAATAGGAGTCATGTCCCACGTTTTAGAATTTCAGGGATCTCAGTTAATAAAGCTCCTTAATCTTCTACAGTCTCCTGTACAAACCCTGTGACTGCTCCCATCTCCTACTGGTTCTAAATGTTTTACTGGACAAATACTGTGACCTCTTTCAAACTCAGGTTGTTAGTTCCCTTTCTAACAGACTTTTTGAAATGCTTTCACTTGTGACCATGGGATCTACCTTCTCACTGCCTGCTGAGTCTTTCTCTCATCTTCCTCCTGAAGGTCCCTCCTGAAGATCCTCCTGACCACAGGCAAATCTTGGACAGGCTCACATATGAGGGCGCACCTGGGATTTCACTGCATAAAGACCTGAGATGGGGAGAGACAGCTTCTGGCTGGTGAACCCTCTTTCTTTCCTGCAGTACAGTGGTTCTCAATTACAATATCTTGCTTTCAACTTCTGAGAACGCAACAGTCTTGGGAAGATAACAGTGAACAAAAGAGATACAGTTCTTGAGTTGGAGCTTATACATTCTTATAGAGGAAACAGGCAATACCCTCTTTCCCCATAAAGTTTGTTTTTAAAAATTGAGTAGCATTATGAAGAAAATGAAACAGTGGTATATATTGCTTTTCATGTATTTAGAAAAAATCTAACCAGCACACTAACTTGGTTATTTTGTATGATTTTCTTAATATTACACTCATCCTATGTCATTATAATGAGTGAAAAATTTAAAGTAATTCACATTTCCTTTTTTTTTTTTTTTTAAATCCTGGACTTTACTACAGGACAGCCTATACATGGATGTTTAAAGGCATCTCAGTCTTCAAATGGCCAGAGCAGAACTTTTGATCCTCTCTCTTCTTATCCAACTGGTTCCTTCCCAAAATGTCCCACTAGAGTGTCATTCCAGGAGGGCAGGGACTTTGTCTTATCCACTACTTCCCAAGACCTGAGAAAAGTGCTTGGCACTTATAGGAGCAGTCAGTAAATATCTACTGAATGAATGAATGATAGTACAGGGGGTAAAAAGGCATGATGGTTAATTTTATGTGTCAACTTGGCTAGTCTATGGTGCCCAGTTATTTGGTCAAGCGCTAGCCTAGATGTCGCTGTGAAGGTATTTTGTAGATGTGATTGACATTTTCAATCAGCTACTGTAAGTAGAGGAGATTCAGCCTGATGATCTGCATGGCCTCATCCTAACCCTTAAAAGTCTTAAGAGCAAACACTGCAGTTTCTCAGAAAAGAAACTCTGTCTCAGGCCTGAAACAGAAATCCCGCCTGAGTTTTCAGCACACTCTACAGATTTTGGACTTGCTTTCTTTACAACTGCATGAGACAGTTCCTTAAAATAAATATCTTCTTGCGTGTATGTTGGTTCTGTTTCTGTTGGTTCCACTGGAGAACCCTGACTGATACAAGGGGATGGCAAAAATCAGGAGGGTGACTAAAGCCCAGGAAACACTGACATTCTGGCTGTATTTCTTCCCTCTATAGAAACCCCAGGCGAATGTGTACGTTTGTTTTCTAGTTTGGGCTTCACTTTTCTCCCACCCGTCCCATCTCATTCACCCTCCCCTTCTCTCTGCCTCCAAAATATCCAAAGAATGCCTTAGGCTGTGAAAAATGTCACTCACTGAACTGAACTCTTCTGGATATTTTCAATAGGGAAATATACCAGAACTGATTTCAGTGTAATTGGAATAAAATATAATCTTGTTTTCAGTGGCAGTTTTAAAACCCTGTTAAGAAATACCTCTGGGCTCAATCTACTTTGCAAACAGAGAGTGATTTCCTTACTGTTAACCAATTCAGTTAGATCCCCATTTACTGAGTGCTTCTGAAGTACAGAGCAGGAAGCCAAGTGAAGTGATGCTGGCCATGGAACGGGCTGCCCTCCAGAAACCTACAGTCGAATGAATGAAGCTGTCCAGTGTGCTCAGCTGCCTTCACCTGCAGAGCACAGAGAGCCGCACAGCCACAACCTCCATCTGCCCATCCCGCTCCTGTAACGAACCGCATTTGTGATGTCGCTGTCAGTCTTTAGCTCTCAATGACTCACGCACATACGGCCAGCTTATCTTTGATAAAGGAGGCAAGAATATACAATGGAGAAAAGACAGCCTCTTCAATAAGTGGTGCTGGGAAAACTGGACAGCTACATGTAAAAGAATGAAATTAGAACACTCCCTAACATCATACACAACAATAAACTCAAAATGGGTTAAAGACCTAAATGTAAGGCCAGACACTATAGAACTCTTAGAGGAAAACATAGGCAGAACACTCTATGACATAAATCACAGCAAGATCTTTTTTGACCCACCTCCTAGAGAAATGGAAACAAAAACAAAAATAAACTAATGGGGCCTAATGAAACTTCAAAGCTTTTGCACAGCAAAGGAAACCATAAACAAGACGAAAAGGCAACCCTCAGAATGGGAGAAAATATTTTCAAGTGAAGCAACTGACAAAGGATTAATCTCCAAAATATACAAGCAGCTCATGCAGCTCAATAACAAAAAACAAACAACCCAATCCAAAAATGGGCAGAAGACCTAAATAGACCTTTCTCCAAAGAAGATATACAGATTGCCAACAAACACATGAAAGGATGCTCAACATCCCTAATCATTAGAGAAATGCAAATCAAAACTACAATGAGGTATCACCTCACACCAGTTAGAAAGGGCATCATCAGAAAATCTACAAATAACAAACGCTGGAGAGGGTGTGGAGAAAAGGGAATCCACTTGCACTGTTGGTGGGCATGTAAATTGATACTGCCACTATGGAGAACAGTATGGAGTTTCCTTAAAAAACTAAAAGTAGAACTACCATACGACCCAGCATTCCCACTACTGGGCATATACCCTGAGAAAACCATAATTCAAAAAGAGTCATGTACCACAATGTTCATTGCAGCTCTATTTACAATAGCCAAGACATGGAAGCAACCTAAGTGTCCATCGACAGATGAATGGATAAAGAAGATGTGGCACATATATACAATGGAATATTACTCAGCCATAAAAAGAAATGAAACTGAGTTATTTGTAGTGAGGTGGAGGCTGGTGACTGTCATACAGAGTGAATTAAGTCAGAAAGAGAAAAACAAGTACCGTATGCCAACACATATATATGGAATATAAAAAAAAATTGTTCTGAAGAACCTAGGGGCAGGACAGGAATAAAGATGCAGACATAGAGAATGGACTTGAGGACACGGGGAGGGGGAAGGGTAAGCTGTGACAAAGTGAGAGAATGGCATTGACATACATACACTACCAAATGTAAAATAGGTAGCTAGTGGGAAGCAGCCGCATAGAACAGGGAGACAGCTTGGTGCTTTGTGACCACTTAGAGGGGTGGGATAGGGAGGGTGGGAGGGAGATGCAAGAGGGAGGAGATATGGGGATATATGTATACGCATAGCTGATTCACTTTGTTATAAAGCAGAAACTAACACAACATTGTAAAACAATTATATTCCAATAAAGATGTTAAAAAAAAAAGAGATGACAAGATATGCTCTCTGATGACATTGTTTTAACATCTGGGTATAGTCTCATGTGAAATTACAATCGTTGCTGGAACTTTTAGTTGTGTGGGCCAAAAAATCTCCCCCACCCCTCTTTTTTTTTAAGCTAGTTAGATTTTATTAAGCCAGTAAGTTAGATTTCTCTCTCATTCACAAAAGAATCCTATCTGTTTGAGTATAGAGGAAATTGGAAACTAGATGCCAGAAAGAAGATGAGAGAGAGAGAGAGAGAGATTTTGAGATTCCTGGAAAGGAAAATTAGACTCTTAGGTTGCTGAAGGCCCTGAAGATTAGCTAAATTAAGCCACAACTAGAGAACAAAACATGGACCAAGCCAGATTTGGGCAGGGGTTTGAGGGCTAAAGAAGTTCATGAACTGTTAACACAGGCGGTCATTAGAAATCAGAGGCCCTGCCTGGATTTCTCCAGAATCCAAGATACTAAGTCAGAGTGGTTAAAGTTTCATTAAAGGCTGATGGCAAGACAGTGATGTGGGGTGGAGCCCAGGCTCAAAGGCTAATATGCATACCAAGCTGGTCCAAGCTAGACTTGAGAGAGCTGTTTACATTTATGAAGACTGTTTTCACACGCATTTTGTATCCTGGAATTAATCACAATGCAGAGTTTATTTACATTTAGAAAGTTGTCTGAAGGTATAGAGGATTCACCATAGAGAATAGGAATGGGAGGAAAAGAAGCCAGATTACAGTATCAACATCTGGTTCTGAAGGGAAAAATTCTTTCTTGACTTTTGGGGTTCCAACTGCCCATCGGGTATGACTCTTCAGCAGGTTTCACCAGTGTCCCCCATGACTTAGAATGATGTTTAGTCAGTCTCTGGTCACAGATCACCCATGCAACCATTCTATCTTAGGTGGATCTATTTGCAAATGGGCAGGCAGTGTGGCCAGCAGATACAACTCTATTTGTTCCAGCTTAGTACAAAAATGGCCCCGAAGTAGCTTACTTACAGCTTAGTTGTACTGAGTAATCTATCTTTCAAAACTCTAAATACCATCTCTAGCTTCAAATGATACCTGAGGGTTTTATGAATCTATTGTCTTTATCGTGTTGGAGGTTGAAATGCTCCTAAAGTCTGGATTGAGCACCTGTACTCATATAAAAAGATGCTTCAGTGCAGTGGTGGAAATATAAATCAAGACAAAGCAAGCACTTCTGAAGCTTCAGTATAGATACCCTTGACAATACCACCCAGCCAAGGCTATCAGAGTAATGTGTGACAAATGATCAATGCCACTCTATGCACGAGGGTACCAAGGCTGATATTAGGGATCCCTCAAATAAAAATTGTCTGGGACCAACCAGAACATATATGTCATTTGAATTCAACTGTTTATAAACATCTAAAAGGAAAGGGGAGGATCATCTAACCATTTATAGTAAAGAAAAAATATAATATTTTCTATTTCTTAAATTTAACCAGGGGGTAACATTTTTAAATACCACTTAGGTTACATCATTAGCTTCACTGCTGGAGATGATGCACTGAACAGATGAAGTGATACACTTGCTTTGTTATTGACATATTGTCTGCCTGAGCCCCTAGTTTTAGAATAGGATAAGGAAGTCAGGAACTGGAAAACCTAAGCAGCTACAGGCATGATTATAATTTCCTTGAGGTAGTACTGGTCTATTATTATTCCATCTAAATATGAAGAAGTTTATAAAAACTGATCCATAACATATTTTGGAGACTGTATTTATCTGATGCTATATCACTGTGATTCAGAAAGAATAGCAGAGGTTGATAGAAAGTATGCTTGAAAAAATGTCAAAAATCAAAGTGATAGAAACAGTAAGTAAGTTTGGAGCAGAAGCTAAAATGGACTATAGATAGTCTCCTTTTCTTACTTATCATGAATACATAAGAATTTTATAAAACATTGTGATGTAACACTCAATACCTTGTGGGGTATCTAAGAACTCATCTTGAATGAAAAAGACCTCTCTAGCAGTCATTCATTCAAAGAGTTCCTATTTGGTATTTTCTCAGTTCTAGCCACCAAGGAAAGAACAATAAACATAATAGACAAGGACCCTGGTGCCTATCTTTGGGAATCTTGGAGATTAGCAGAGAGATAGAGGTTACAAAAATAATTACACAAATAAAATAATTACACATATACTCTATATTGTGGTAAGTCCTAAGGTGGAAAAGCACAGGATGTCATGAGAACAAATCACAAGGGTACAAACTATAAACCAACAGCAGACATGTCAGCAGACATGTCAGTTAAGGCATTCCTGAGGTAGTAGCAATTATGGTAAGAACTGGAGCAATGGAAAGATTGAGAGAAGGCCAATATTACCTTCAATCATACTAATTTTTTCTTCTGTGGTATGAAATCTGATTCTAATCCATCTAATAAAATTTTCAATTCTATGATTTCCACTGGCTCTTGTTTATAGTCTCAAATCCTAGTCTGATACTTCCCATCTCTTCATATATTATGTTAATCTTTTCCTATGGACTTTATTTTAAGCTTTTAATTTTGAAATTATTGTAGATTCCTAGAAAGTTGCAAAGATAGCACAGAGAGAGCCCAGGTACCCTTCACGCAGTTTCTCCCATTGATTATATCTTACTTAACTGTTGTACAATATCAAAACCAGGAAACTGATATTGATATAGTGTGTATAGTTCTATGTAATTTTACTACATGTTAGAGGCCCATAACCACCACTGCAATCAAGACACAAAATTATTCTACCACTGCAAAGATTTCCCTCAGGCTACCACTTTATGATCAGTCACACCCATCTCCCTCTCCCCACCGCTGTCACTAAGTCCTGGCAACCACTAATATGTTCTTCATCTCTATCATTTTGTTATTCCAGGAGTATTATATAAATGTAATCATACAGTATATAATCTTTAAGATTGGCTTTTTTCACTTGGCTTAATGCCCTTGAAATCCATACAAGTTGTTGCCTGTATCAATGGTTCATTACTTTTTATTGGGCTAGTACCCCACAGTGTGAATGTACAGTAGTTTGTTTAACCATTCACTATTTTAGGATATTTTGGCTAATTCCTATGACCTTCCAAAGATGTTAATTATAGTTATTATTATTAATTATAGCCCTTATCTTTTAACCCAACCTCTAAGATTTTTGCAGGTCTGTTTTTTTTTGGCTAAATTTCTTTCTCTTGACTATGGGCATTTTTTCCTATTTCTTCTCATGTACAGGAATTTTTTATTATTATACTAGACATGTTGATGATGCACTGTAAAGACTGGATTTTGTTATCTTCCCTGATGATTGCTGGGTTTTGTTTTCGAAGGCAGTTAAATTACTACTAGATCCCCTAGAATGTGTAGACTTGGTTTTATGAGTTGTTAGAGTGAGTCTATTTTAGTTTTTCCCTTAACTCAAGGGGAATCTCTTACTCTTGTGACTTAGTCTTTACTCCTAAGGGTTTTAGTGGAAAGCCTAATGTATTTACCAACCAGTCCTAAATGCTGGATTCAAACTCCAAACCTTGACTTCCATATGGCGGGTAACAGCTGAAATCTCTGTTCATTCCTTTTTTTTTTTTTTTTTTTTTCACCTTTTCGGCTGTTGTTGTTGTTGTTTTTGTTTTTCCTTCTGGATTTCTTGGCATTTTACCTGTACATGTGTAGTTCAGGGATCAACCAACGATTCATGGGATTTTGAATTTTTCCTGTGGTTTCACTTCTTCCTAAAATTTCCAGAAACTCTGGAAGTATCAAACTCCATGCTCTGATTTATCAGATCAATAAAACTGCAGTTTTTTGGCAGACGTTTCACTGTCCCACGTGTCCCCAGACTGGCACCTGGCCTCAGGGGAAAAGCTGTATAAACACTGATTTCACACAGTGGAGTTCCCTTCATTGGAGAGTTGATTCTTTCCTAGTTTTTGCTTGTTTTCAGTTTCTCTTCCATGTCTTCAAGCAGATTTTTAAAACTTTTGCTCAGGGTTTATAATTTTTAATCTCTAGGAGCGTTAGTTTGATATAAACTACTCTGCTATGTCTTCATGTGATCTGTTTTTGAATTTTGGCATAAAGTTGTCTATTTATGTTTCTGTGAAAAGCATCTCTGGCATTCTTAGTCTAGCTTTCCATGGATAAAAATACATCTTTATTTTCTTTATGTGTTTCATCTTCTGACAATTCAGGGATTTTTCTATGCTTTCTCTTGGAATTCAAATAAAATAAAGTCAATTCACCTGGAATAAAAGTTTCCTGATATGAGATCCAATGAAACATTACTTTGTTTAAGCCCAGTGTTGTTCAAACCACCTGCTTATAAAATAAAGATCAGCTAGATGGGAACATCCTACTTATCTATTAGCTAGTCACTAAGGCCTCTTTAGAGCAGTATATATTATGCATCTAGATATGATATGGAATAGGAGGCTTTCCTCCAGCCTTTATTTGTCCCTTAGCACCTTAGAACAGTTCTCTGATATCCTAGGGTGAAATCAAGGCAAATGCCCAGAGTTTGGTTAAAGTTTGTTTTATAATCTCTTATTTTATCTGAATAATTCAATTTCAGTTTGCCTGACCTTTCCATTTAGTTACTGACTCTGGACAACGTTGCTTTTCTAGCCAATTGAAAAGCCCTGTTTTCTTCATTTTACCTCTCCAAATTCTACCTATCATTGAGTGTCTATCCAGTACATATTTTCTGAATTTTCCTACCAGTGAACCTACACCACTTTATCTATCTATGTAGGGCTTTTGTCATGATATATCAGTGCACATTCCAAGCTCTACAGAGGACCAGCTAGTAGGTTTAGAAGCACTTGAGATGAGAATGGGAGTAGAAAAGAGGTGGTCTTGAAAACTACTGCTAAAGTACTTTTTTTAAATACTTTTTTTGCTAAAGTACATTTATTTATTTTTGGCTGCGTTGGGTCTTCATTGCTGCGCGCGGGTTTTCTCTAGTTGCGGTGAGCTGGGGCTACTCTTCCGATGCAGTGTGCGGGCTTATCACTGTGGTGGCTTTTCTTGTGGAGCACAGGCTCTAGGCATGCAGGCTTCAGTAGTTGTGGCTTGTGAGCTCAGTAGTTGTAGCTCACGGGCTCTAGCCACGCGGGCTTCAGCAGTTGTGGCACATGGGCTTAGTTGCTCCGTGGCATGTGGGATCTTCCCAGACCAGGGCTCGAACCGGTGTCCCCTGTATTGGCAGGCGGATTCTTAACTACCGTGCCATCAGGGAAGCCATTTCTTTAAAAAATTTATTTTTACTGCTAAAGTACTTTTAAAGCTGGTATGGCTACGATCAGATAATAGGAAGCTTCAACCTTTCTTCAAGATAAATGCTGTCCTGTCTTATTTTATAATCCATTCATAATTTTCTTTTCAGCCAGCTCAGAAGATTCTCAAGGGCAAGTATCATGCCTACTCCTTTTCCCATGGCATTGAGCATAGTGTTTTATAAAGAGTATAAATTTATTTGAGTGTGTTGCTTTGAATTTTGCCCATTTGGCTGAATCTGTATGTTTTCCTCATTTGTAATTTTCTAATTACCTGACAGTGTTTGTCAAATTTTGATATCCTACTAAAGAGCATGAAGAAACACCTTGAAGATTCATTATTTGACTTCTGCCTGATTCTCCAGCCACAACTCAAATTATTCTCTTTCTCCCTCACTTCCTATGTTCTTGCTGCATTGGTCTTCTCTCAGTACTTTAACACATCACACAATTCTTTGCCTAGAATGGACATGGCATGGTTGCTGCTTCCATCACTTAGGTGTCAGATCAAATGGTAATTCCTCAAAGAGGTCTTCCTGATCACCTGATCAAAGTTCCCTGTTCCCTTGAACCTGACCCCAAACATTCTCTTGGCCATTACTCTGTTTTACTTTCTTTGTAGCACTTCCTATTACCTGAAATTATGCCCTCGATACTTGCTTGTTTGTTTACTGCCTGTCTTCCCACATTAGCATCTAAACTCCATGAGAGCAAGGAACTTCGTCTCATTCAGAGCAGTACTCCCAAATGCTCAGAATCGTGAATGAATATTTGAGTCGTCACCCTGTGTGCCATCTTGAAAACAATTTGTTGTGGATCCAGTATTTCAATGCACATAATTGTCAAATGATTTCAGTGAAAAATGCCACAGAAGTAGAGACTATAGGGATTTTTAAAAAGATAAACAAAACATTATTTTAATGCACAGTTAGAACACAGGTCATAAGATCTGCCAGTGAAAAGCAAAGGAAAAATACTGACAATGTCTTGTATATGATAATAGCTAATACTTATTGAGTTCTTACTATGTACTAGGTATCGTTCCAAATAATAGACTTTAAAAGAAGTAACAAAACTCATTTAGTCCTTATGATAACTGAGAGATAGGTATACTATAGTAATCTCCATTTTATGGTTGATGACACTGAGAGCAGAGGTTAGATAAGGAGTTACATAGGTTGATTTGCCTGAAGTTCTAAAGCCAGTAAGTGGCAGACCTGGGAATTAAATCCAAGCAGTTTGATTCCATTCTGTGGTTGTAACCACCGTGCTATAGTGCCTCATTGCCACTTAGGAGTAAGAGTTTGTTCACTTTAGTTCTCTCATTTATTTATTAAGTAGATCTGGAATTATTCTTTTGTGTATAGTTTCACAACTATATAATTTAAAATAAAGAATAATGGACTTAGGGTTGAGGTGCAGGCCCAGGTATGTTATTAATCTATGTAAACCTCAACCTAACATCTTCAATTGTCAATTTTCAAATATGTGAAATGAAGGGTGGTTGGAGCCTTAGTAAAGATAAACTAATATTTCATTTTTTTTTCTGTTATGAGAGCTCTGGGCACCATGCTGCTGCTGAATTTCAGAAGAAGATGGTTAAGAATATTTAATATATTACCTGGACTTTATTCATCTCCAGTTTGTTCTTCTCATTAGCGCTCTGGTCTTGTTTGCCAGCTCCTTTTTTCTGAGGGCCTTTTCCAAAGAAGATGTAATTTACAAAGGCATATTCCAGCAAAGCCAGGAACACAAATACAAAGCAACCCATCAGGTAAATATCAATTGCTTTGACATAAGGGATCTTTGGCAGGGTCTCCCTGAGGTGAGTGCTGATGGTTGTCATTGTCAGCACTGTGGTGATTCCTATGAAACAGAAAGACACAGCTTAGCTGAACGCACTTGGTAAGTTCCCTTTTTAAGATTGAGAGGACAGATGCCGATCTCTTGTTGGTGCTCCAGAATGATGGCAGTAATGCAATAAACCACAGGGCAAAAAGGGCAGACAATTTGAAAGACAAAGCTGCAGGCTCCCTACGTAGTCCGTAAGTAAATCATAAAATGGGATGCTCTGTGAGTGTTGGGTTGAAAACTGTTTTTTTTTTTTTTGCGGTACGCAGGCCTCTCACTGTTGTGGCCTCTCCCGTTGCGGAGCACAGGCTCCGGACGCGCAGGCTCGGCGGCCATGGCTCACGGGCCCAGCCGCTCCGCAGCGTGTGGGATCTTCCTGGACCGGGGCACGAACCCGCGTCCCCTGCGTCGGCAGGCAGACTCTCAACCACTGCGCCACCAGGGAAGCCCGAAAACTGTTTTTTTTAAAAAATAATGCACAAAGGAAAAAGAAAAGTAGATGGAAATATTAAAATCTCATTGATATGCCCACTGCTTACTGTCAAATGTCCCTCATTCTGCTACATGACACCTCCTTCTTTCCTTCCTTCTCTCAGCGTCTCTGTCATGTCCCTCCTAAATCTGTCCTTGTAATACTAATCACCATAGCAGTCACTACCGAACTGAAAGTTGGTGACCAGTTTGAGGAGACCTATTTCATTGCATGCAACTGTAATACACCCAGGTCACAGGGTCAGTATGGTCTTTTAGAATTATAATGCATCATTCATAGTGAGTCAACATGAAAAGAAGAAACAAATAAGAAAGTTTATGACTTGCATCAAGTATCTGATATATGTATTTTAAAATTAACATAACCTTATTGCTTTTTTTTTTTCTTTTTCAAATATTACCTCTAGTTCCTTGATTCCAGAGACTAGAATGAATTAGTGCCGCGGAGTCAGGAAAAGACTTCCTAAAAATTCAACTTGTTAAAGAAATTTTAGAGTGTAGTCTTTTTAAAAGGAAGATTCTGCTTTGCCTACTTTGTTAAATATGGCATTCTTAACAATATAATGTTTGTGTGTCTGTATAATATTTTGTGTTGATTATGGTGATGAAATGATAATTGGGAAAAATAGGAAGTGATACTTATATCTAATAGTAAACTCTGCTGTAATACTAATATTACACATTTGTATAGTGTTTTTACAGTTTTAAACACTTACAGCTATGAATTATATGGCTGTCATAACAGCCTGCTGAGTGTGATAAGGCAGGTATATAATTCCCAGTTTATAGCTGAGTAACAGAAACTCTGAGATTAGTTATTTTGCCTTAGATCACCCAGCTAGGGGCAAAAAGCAAGGAGGTATGAAGCAAAGGCATTTAAAATAAAAGCAGAGAGATGAAAAAGTAAAACATGAAACTTGACGGAGGTCCTTAAAAATAAAGATAGGAAATGTGAAATGGATATTAAAGACAAAGGAGAACTGGCAAAGGGAATGGAAGTTAGAAAATGAAAAGGGAAGAAAATAGTTTAGCACTCATTTGCCAGCCAGATTATTCTATTTAGATTCCCTGATTTGACTACTAAACTTGAGGAGAACAGATAAAGTAGGAAGTCAGAACTACCATACAAAAGGTTAAAATAGTTTAGATCAGTGATAAATTTAAATGTCTGGACTGATATTAAATGCCATCATGAGTGGTCCTATTTATTTCTTTGAATAAAATTTAAAATTTCCCCTAACATAATTCTACCTAATGTTCTGTACAGAAGCAATAATTCATTAAAGTCTACTAATTCCACTTCTGCTTCTACTCCTTGGCTTAAATTTTTTAAGCAAGAAGGGCTAGTAAGTAAATGTCTTTTTCACTTAGATAAGGTTTAAAATACCTTAGGTTTTACATTTCAAAGAACAGGTTTATTCAGCATCTGTATATGCTGACACCTCTAATCAAAATATTATTAACTTTGAGGATAGATGTGTAAAGAGAACCACAATTCATGACCTTGATAGTTCATATTCCCTACTGTAGACACTGTCCGATGTTTTTTCTTTAACCATAGCGTATACACTTATTCAAATAATATGTGCAGATACATGTGTATGATATGATAAATTATTTGTCTACTTTCCTTAGTCTTGTAATGTTCAAAGGTTGATAAGGGGCTGCCTGCACTTGACTTTGTGAGCCTTATATACTCAACCAATAGAGATGAGCTGTAGAGTTGACAATTAGTCTAGGGGTGAAAGGGTATGCTGATCATCTAATCCAGTTCCGTAGTCTCAGAAGAGAAGAACTATATATGTTAGCTTAGTAATAAATGATGTTCTTTTGCGTGTGTGTGTGTGTGTGTGTGTGTGTGTGTATAAATAAGCCCCAGAAAGTGATAACTGAAATGGCTCTAGGGTCAAATATGAGGTAGACCCACACATACCCAGATACATCAGACAGACCTTACATATTCTAACTTTCCAAGGAATCCTTTAAAATCTCAAATATAGCCTTTTAGCTTACAGCAATTACTCAACCATGGCAAGATTAGTTCTGAATTCTGTTTCCCTGGAAAGGAAACCATTTTTTATTCTGTCCTGATCACAGATCATTAATATAGCTGATGAATTGTCTGTGCCTTATTCAGATAGAAGGAGCTCTATTTAAGGGAGACAGAGCGATACAATTTAACTATAGTTAATATTTGAAAGATAATATTGACATGGCTTGTTAATGGTCACAAGGTTTAGCTTTCTCCAAATCCATTTGAGAATAATGCAATAATATTCTCCACTGTAAAGAGAAGGAACCAAAGAAGAAACCACAAAGTTAGTAAAATATTAGTGTAATGAGAATTTTAAAGTATTCTCTAAGAAGCACTTGTATAGTGTTGAATGTACTCCAAGATTTGTGTTTTATTTTGGTAAAATGATAAAAAGATATTACGTTGTAAAACATTCACCCTGTAAGTGCTTACACATAGATGTTTTATTATCCAGCATTCTTACGGGAATCTCATTCTCTGGCTCTCTGTGAGAGACACCCTGGCCTGTAATTCTTATCATTGGTTGTTGTTTGACGTTAAATCCCACCAGCTCTCTGTAGTGCTGGGAATGCATTACCTAGTGCGACTCTGGCTGCAGAGGCATCATAGTTGATCCAAAACGACACCCAGGACAGAATTGTAATCAGTGTGGAAGGCATGTAGGTTTGCAAAATGAAGTAACCAATGTTTCTCTTCAGACGAAAACTTAGTGACAGTCGTGGATATGCCCCTGAGTGAAAAAGAAAAGAAAAGAAAAGAAAATCAGATGGTCATTTGGTGGCAGCCATCTCCTTTCTCATCATCGCTAGTTCACTTTGGGGGAAACATCCTCACCTGTTGTGAACTCCACCTTCTTGGACACCATCTTATAGTCAACAATTGAAAACTGAGGAAGCTCAATTTTATTCACTCCTGTTACTGCTCCTTCTCCTCCATTCCAGTAAAACTCAATGTCATCCGTGGTGTAGCCATCTGAAACCAAGAAACAGCAGAGTTAAATAGAATTCAGTTGGCCTAGAAATTCCTTATGAAGACAGCTGGGGATTTGGAGAGAAATTTCCCAGCAATTGATGATAAGATGATCTTGCTTTAAATTGGGATAACATAAGAGGTTTTCATGTTGAGTGCTGTTTCTGACAGGCTGGTTGTGGCTGCCTTGAAAAGGTGGATATACTTGGCTTTACTGAACATAACCTCTGTGATCATTCAGTGATATCTGATATCACTGCTGCATATTTATTCTCATTGTGTCCACTAATGGGCACTCTTCGGTTAGATTGAGGGATGCCTGAATTCTAGGTGCCTGGGCATAGATTTTGACTATGTGTTACTTAACAACAACAAGTATAATAATTGAGCACATATTTGTTAAAAGGGGAACAGAAAGGATAAAGGGATGGAGTATAATAAAAGATCAAATTAGTACGGACCCATTAAATGATCAAGACATTCAAAGAAGAGTATACATTTTTCAAAGAAAATTAGGTAAGCTTCTCTTTATAGCCTTTGATTATAGCTAATATATAGGTGAAAAGTTTAGTAAATATGTGAATTTTTGATCATATTTTTATATCTTAATACTTATGGTAGTGAGGTTTAAGTAATTTAAAGCGAATGTGTAGAGGATTGTAGACTGTGGTAGAAGGATCTATCTTGAAATCTATTCCCCCTTCCAGTTCTGCTCCCAATTGCCATGGGTCTGCTTGGGTTATGGTCATATATCAGAGTAGCTTGCATAAAAAATGTATTAATATATTAAAAAATCTAAAAATCATTTAAAACATACAGAAGGCTTTATATTTGTATCTTTCTATCTGCTAGAGACAAAAAAAGATCTTTCTAAGGTTATTTTCTATTTTTATTGACCTCAAATAAAAAAGCATCAAATCCTTTTCCATTAGAATTACTAGGGCTTATGTTTCAAAAGTAACCATATAATGTAGTAGATATTTTGCCTACTAACTTTTGATTAAACCAGAAACATTTTCTCAAGAGATAAAGAGTAATATATTTGAAATTTAGAAGTTGAATGCCAAGTGCCAAAGAATCACCATCAACATATCACTGAAAGAATGTAAGAAAATTTAAGGTCTTTTTCCTTTTTATTTTGAGGGGAAATAAAATTATCTTCACTTTATTGTTTTAAACACTTCTAGCTTCTCTTCAAAAAGCTCTTTTTTGAATTCTTATCCCTGAACTCATTGCACTCACAACTGTGTTGTATTTGTTACTTTTGCCACTCTATACAGGTTATTATTTACTATAATATGTTTCAATTTGTTTTATTTTATTTCTCTTAAAACCATCTTCTTCTAGTTCAAGAACTTGCCCTTTCTTCAAAGGGTAATCTTTCATATTCAGTAACCTATTTTACAATGACCCAAGTAGACCATAGAAATGGAAGATATTTAATTTTAGATATAATCTTCGGTGTCCGAGAGGCTGTGAGACCCTTGATACCCAGTGGACTTAGATCAATCTACATGGAACTAATTGGCATGTTGGGGATTTCCACCAAATTTAGGTATGGCTCTGTAAGACTGTGATTCTTAACATCTCTTTGAGAATTTAATAAACCTTCTGAACTCAAGAGAATGAGAAGACAAGCCACAGATTGGGTGAAAATATATACAAAAGACACATCTGATAAAGGACTGTTATCCAAAATATACAAGGAGATCTTAAACCCTGACAGTAAGAAAACAAAAAACCTGATTAAAAATGGGCCAAAGACCTTAACAGACATCTCACCAAAGGAGATATACAGATCGCAAATAAGCACATGAAAAGATGCTCCACATGACATGCTGTTAGTGAAACACAAATTAAAACAATAATGTGATGCTACTGTACACCTATGAGAATCGTCAAAATATGGAACACTGACATCACCAAATGCTGGAGAGGATGTGGAGCAGCAAGAACTCTCATTCATTGCCGGTGGAAATGCAAAATGGAACAGCCACTTTGGAAGAGATTTTGGTAGTTTCTTACAAAACTAAACACACTCTAATCATATGACCTAGCAATCTTGCTCCTTGGTTTTTAGCCAAAGTAACTGAAAACTTGTGTCTACACAAAAACCTGTACACAGATGTTTACAGTAGCTTTATTCATAATTGCCAAAACTTGGGAGCAACCAAGATGTCCTTTGGTCCTTTGATACTGTCGTACACATAGGAACTGGTATATTTCTCAGTGTTAAAAGGAAATGAGCTATCAAGCCACGAAAAAACATGGAAGAAACTTAAATGCATATTATTAAGTGAAAGAAGTCAATCTGAGAAGGCCACATACTGCATGATTCCAACTATGTGACATTCTGGAAAAGGCAAAACTATGGAGACGGTAAGATCAGTGGTTGCCAGGGGTTGGCGGTGGGGAGGGATGAATGTACAGAACACAGATATTTAGAGAGCAATGAAAATACTCCGTATGTTACTATATTGGGAGACAAATGTCATTATGCATTTTTCTAAACCCATAGAATGGACAACACTAAGAGTGAACCCGAAAGCAAATTATGGACTCTGGGTGATAATGATGTGTCCACATCATTTCATCAATTGTAACAAATGCACCACTTTGGTAGAGGATGTTGATAACAGGGGAGGCTATGCATGTGTGGTGGCAGGGAGTATATGGGAAATCTCTGTACCTTCCCCTCAATTTTGCTGTGAACAGAAAACTGCAAAAAATACTCTTAAAAAAACTTCTGAAAAAACTCTACAGAAACACATACATATAATACATATGTATAGATAGATAAATAAATACAATTTGACGGTAATTTCAGAGAATCATGGCTTCCCCTGGAGCCCATTTAAGTGTTCTAGAATAAGAACCTCCTCTCTGAGGGGAAATGGCTAGTGGCAACACGACAGCTTAAACTCAACCCTGATGCCCTTCCTTCCACTTCCGATTCAACTATGAACTTCTAAGCCCAGCACGAAGCGGGATCTGGGGAATGTGAGGTCTCAGTTCTGTCTGGATCTAGTAGACAATGATGTCATGGGATGTTTTTCCCCTCAGGGACAGGAGAGAACTGGGGGACTACTGGCATGGGGTACTTGGATGGGGTTAGAACAGTGAGATTAAGGAAGAAAGCTGGGTGCAGGGATTTGGGGGGGCTATTACATGAAGGCAGCTGCCCCTTGTGTGACTATTTGGAGGAATTGCTGTTTTCACAGTCCTTTAATAAGATGTAGGAGAGTTTAAAAAGTGGGGAGAGAGAGGAAGAGAGAGAGAAACTACCTCCTGGTGCATCAGTAGGGGAATGACAGCTTGCCTGGAGCCCCCCATGGTTTTCATCTAGCTAGAACACTGTTTCCATTTATGGTGCTCTGGCAGCTGGGTCCAAATCCCAAGGGATATGCAAGAGAAACACAACGATATTTATAAGAAAATCCAATCATCCTACAGAAGGAAAACAAGCATAACATCCAGAATAGATGGCTCCTCTTGAGAAGAACTGGTGGAGGAAGCAGATGATAGGTTGAACGTTTCATTTCCCATCTTTATTCAAAATTTGGGAACATATAAGGATATCTGATTAGAGCACAAAAACTTCCTTACTTCCTTGTACTAAAACCCATAGTTTTTAATTAAAAAAGAGTGTTAGATAAATTGAAAAGAAGATGGCCACTGATGAGGCCAGGTTAGTGGATTGGAAGACAGTTTGAACAAAATTATAGAGATTTGGAAAGCATAAGCGCTTTGAAGGACTCATCTAAGAAAGCTAACATATGAATAGTGGGCATTCTTGACAGAAGAAGAGGAGCCATAATACACAAAAAGAAAATACAAATTTCCCTGAATTTAATAAACTTTTTGCATATTGAAGGGCTCATTATATTATGTAACCATGATATCATTCCTGAACTCCAAGGGTAAAAGAATAATTTTACAATCTTCCAGACACAAAGTACAAGGTATTTTCACAGGAAAAACTCTCAGATTTCTGAAAGGAAAGGATTATAGAATAACAATTCAGAACATCTAGAGTAAAGGAAAAAGGACAGCAACTCAGAGACTCAAGAGTCCCATTCCCCACCAAAATACCACTTCTTTCCAGAGAAGAATTCCAGAGAAGAATATATCACTCAGGGACCTGTTTGAGGAAATTATTCCTACAGAAGACTCTGATGAAACAAATGAATCAGGATGGATAACTAAGATATTATCAGGGAAAGCTCATTGGAAACAGGTGGGTTGTAAAGAATTATAAGACTACCTTGCTCAAATCAATGCAAACAAATTTGAAAACTTGAATAAAATGGATAATTTTCTCGTAAGAAAAGCATTTGCTAAAGCCCAAATCAGGAGAGACAGAAGATCAAAATAGCTTGATGTTACCCCCTACAAACAAATAAACACCAGACTCAAACATTTAAGACTGATAATTCTATTTCTACTTAAACAGTTCCAAAGTATAGGGGAAAAATGAAAACTTCCAAATTGTTTTCATAAACTAAGGAGAACATATTAACAGAACAAGATCCAGCAGTACATTAAATAACAATGCATAACAAGTAGGGTTTATTCTAGGAGTGCAAATGATTCAATATTAGAAAATCTAGTAATATACTTCATTATATTAACAGATCTAAGGAGAAAAAAGCATATGATTATATACACAGGTGCTAAAAAGGCATTTGACAAAATTTAATAGCCAGTCTGTTTTTTAACAAAACAAACATCACTCAATAAATATGCATAGATGGATATTTCTGTAACATGGTAAGACATATCTATCTCATGCTCAAAGCCAGAATCACACTTATTGTGGAAATGCTAGAATATTCCCATGAAAGTTAAGAACAAAATAAGAGTGTCCACTACCATTGCTATTATTTTTAACACTGTTCTGGAAATACTAGCCATTAGGTAAAAGAAAGAAAATTGAACTATAAAGTTGGAAAACTGCTGGTTAAACTATTAAGATTTGCTAATTATACCACTGTATATTCAGTAAACCCCAAAGAATTAACTGAGACTTTTACAAACAATAGAATTAGTATGATTATGGGGTACAAAATTACTACACAGAAATGGGTAGCTTTCATATATAAAAACAAAAATTTATAATGGAAGAAAAGACCCTTTTTAAAATAGAGACAAGAAATATCTAGTAATAAACTTAGAAACAGGCAAAACTTATATGAAGCAACATTTGAAACACTTTTGAAAAGCACAAAAGAAGCCTTGAACAAATAAAAAGACATACCATGTTTTGAATAGGAAGACTCAACATCATTAAGTTCGTTTACAACTTAATGTGATTGCCTAGTAACACCAATGAGCTTTTCGTTTTGGGAACTAGACAAAGTGATTCTAAAGTTAAAATAAACAGATTGGAAAATCAAAGACGGCTCTAAAAAATAAGACTCCTGGCTTTGTGCTACTAACCTTAACTTGACAACCAGGCACTAACCTATGTGTGTGTCTTACTCATTCAATGAGTAGGTATTTATTGAGCGCTGACTATGTGCCAGGGGGTGGAAAGTTACCGCGGCTACAGTGGTGAATAAAACTGACGTGGCTCCTGCCCTCTTGGAGCTTGCGTATTTCACGTAAAATGTTACATATTTCACCATAAAATTCCTTTCTAAATCCTTCTGTATGCATTGGCTTTCTTTAGCATGTGTCTTAATCTTCAGGAAAGCTTTGCAACAAGGTAGTGGATAAGATTTAGGTAGCCTTATTAAATGAAGTTAAGTGATGTCAAAGGTGATAGTTGAGGCACTCCTTTTGTTGGTGCAGCTCATACAGTATAGATGGCTCTGGAACCAGGAATCCTGGTTTTAGCTTTCTGTGGTCCTGGAGTCAACACATGGCAGGAGCTACCTGACTACCAGCTTCCCGACTGTGGTGAAGCCATCAGTCCCCTTGGAGGGCCGGTCTGCACTGTGATACTGGGAGTCATTTCTAGTTGCCCAGCCTAGAGCCTACTAATTCCGTCTTTAATTTTGTAAGCACCACTTCCTTCTATTGAAAGTCTTTCTGCTTAAGCTAGCCAAATGGACTTCTGTTATATGCAGCAGAATCTGGATTGATACATTCTCTTTCTCTTCTGGGGAAGAATTATTTGCTCCAGATTTGGAATTACCAGAGCTTTCCAGGAAAACCTCTGTTGGCTTGTGCTCGTCATTCATTTGCTGTTTCTGTGCCTCTCCTGCTTTCTATACTCTGCTCTGTACCCCTGGGGCTGGGCTCCCTGTCTCTCTGGCTTCCTGTTAGATGCTGCCCCTAGGAAGAATAGGCTGAAGATTAGAAGGTAGAAGGGGGAGGCGAGGCTCTTGATTCTGTCTCTGGCAGTGTGGCAGTGTTGCTGGTGATTGCTGCCAGGGCAGTGGGGTGATTCCAGACTCACACGGCCCCTCTTCTGGAAACTCTGCAAACAACCAGAACAGCATTTCTAATAGGATCCAACAAATTCAGGCTCATGGGCACTTGTTTCTGACTTTTCCTCCTTTAACACCCTTTTTTCCTTCTCTCTTTTGCTTTTCCAGCTCGTCCAACCTTTGTAACCAATTCTCTCTATTAAATTCCTTATTTGAAAAAACTTGAGTGGTTTCTGCTTTCCAATGAGCTCCTGTCAGTCACATAGTGTATCTTATCATGCAAATATTTCACCTGTTTACATAGCTTTGTGTTTGTCTCTGCCTTTTGTCTCCTTCATCTCTCATTATATTATACACTTTTTGAAAGCAAAGACCTTTTTTTATTCTTTAAAAAATTTCCTGATGCCTAGTACAGATTCTGTCCACAGTCATGTATCCAATACATATTTATGAATAAATGACTTTGTGAATGTTGCTTGCTGCTTAGGGGTCTATGTTTACTGACTCAGATAGGTAGCCTGATATATAACTTACTTGGTAGCATTCTTGAGCCAGATTTATTCCTTGCTTAAAATGCTTCTGCTCACAAAGGCCTTTCAGGTGGGTCTGGGCACCAAGGAAATGGAAAAAGCTGCTTATTAATTTTAGGCTTACTGAGTAACTAGGTGATAAATTACAACCTCAGTCTGATCTTCAAATTGTAGGACTCTAGGGGAGAACTATGTAAACAATATCTAGAGTTGAAGGACCAGAGATGGTTTGCCGTTTGGGATTGAGAGGGGAGAAGGCGGTGGGTGAGCCCAAACCTCTCACTCACTGTCTTCTGCTTTTGCGGGGCAGCAGAAACCTTCAATACTATGCACATAAACAGAGCTGGAGTATGGCTATCAATCAATGTGAATCTTAATAGGATTCAACGATTTATACAGTCAGTGGTCTGGGTCTGTATTCCCAAGCTCACTGGCACTTTGTTCAACTAAAACCCTTTAGGCTTAGTGTTCAAGGTACTGAGATAATTACAGATGATTTTGGGGAAAAAAGAATGCTCACTCCATTTCAGGTGGAAGTGTGAGTTCTCATGGGAGCAATAATGGCAGCTGGATCCAAAGGAGAGAGCCTAGAAATAAACTATTATTCAAAGATTACACAAGAACATTTTGCCACAGAGAGCAAACATCAATTTTCTCACACCCAACCGACCTATTTACCAAAGGTTTCCTTTATGAACCACTGACTTCATACAGTGTCTCAAAGCCCGAACCCTTGGATACCAAGGATATTGTTTTGTAGCAACAATAACTACACAGAAGCTCTCAAAATTTCCTCTCAGCCCCTGGGGACTTCTTAGTGGGGCAGAAAGTACACATAAAATTAAGTTGATGTCATTGGTTAAAGATGCATGGAGCTAGTACATATATACAAGCATCTGGATGTTAGTGTTTCTCTTTGCTATTTGAAACACTCTATTTTTGATGCATTTTTCTAACCTGGAAATAAAAATTACTCCCTGTTGTGCTTAATAGAGCTGGGAGGTTGGTCTAAAATTGTACGGAAATGTGTTTTAGAGAACGGAGAGATTTAAGCTTCTAATCCACAAGTGGACATGAGTAAATGTATTTCCCTTTGTGGAATGGCCATGGCCTCATCTCAAGTTTCACAGTGTGGGGCTTGATTGGCTTAAGCCAATTGTTAAAACACCATCCCCTTTGCTATGGTGACTGGCTAAGGGTTAGGCAATCACCCAGGTCTAAAACAATCAGGTCATAGCAGGTTCCCTGCCCAAATTAATTGCTTGGAAATAGGCATGTGACCCAAGTTGGTCCAGTCCTAGAGAAATCTAGGACTTGTGTTCAAAAGTTGGAGGAGAGAAGATTTCCCTCTCTCTTTTAGCTGTTGGTAAACAGGAAATGCTGAGTGGAGAGTGGCCAGTCCAGCTATAAGAGCCAGTATCTTTCCTTCCTGTTTACATCAGTCATTACTAGCACCTAACTGAAGTCACACTCATGATCAACATTAGGCTGACCTACTGAAATAAATTTAGTAGGCTTCCATTCTCCACTTCCTCCTGCTCCTTCCATGTGGGGGCAGAAATGTTAGGAATTTATCAATATCTCTCCAGGAGCTGTGTAGATCCTTCCTGTTTCAAGGTTATTAGATATTTGTAATGGTGCATCTCAGAAGCAGATAAGAAAGCCAGTTGGGTCTAATCCTTCCTGTGGCTCCAAATCTGCTATAACATTTATTCTAAAGGCTACTTGGGATTCCTTTCTCACCCATCTCTGTATCTCCTTGGTATCCTAAGAAGCAGTAAACCAACCATGGAAGCCAGATTTTTAAAGCATTCTCACAAGTATTAAGAAACTGTAGGTATGACAGCAGAAACTAACACAACATTGTAAAGCAACTATACTCCAATTACAAAAAAACTAAACCAAAAAAAAAAAAAGAAAGAAACTGTAGGTACAAATCGGTGCAACAAACCACTTAATAACTGACTCCTACCTGATGACCCACCATTTGAGTGGTCATCCTGTCCCTAGGGTAGGCCCTCTTGCTATTTTCTTAGTCAACTCAATAGTTAATTACATTTCTGGGTAATCATTAGAAAATAGGTCCTTATAATAAGTAAAAATTCACCGTCTTGGAGAGCATTCACTATCTGATCCTTGTCTACCCCTTGTGCTAATAGAAAATAAACACCGTACCTTTTCTACGTGACAGTACTTCCCATTTCTGAGGACACCTCTCACGATCCCTTTCAGTGATTCCTTCTTCAGGCTTTGGTCTTTCGCAGGATGTACTCAACCTATGAAGCTTTTCTCCTCTCAGTAGTTTCCAGTTTGCTGATATGCCCTTTGAAGCATGGAAGCCCCAGGCTGAGAGGTGGCCATGTCTACCTCGGCTCTTCTCCCTTCTTTGAGTTATCTGGAAAATTTTCCTATTGTGTAGACTCACCCCCAAGATTAATCCTGCCCTGGTTTAACCTGGCCAAACATAGGAGGCCATGGCACCTCCTATGTTTGGCCAATATGTAAATTTCCAGAGTGACTTTCCAAGAGTCCTGCTCTTTCATATCTGACTGCTTAATACCACATAGTCCATTAATCCTTGTCTATGCTAGATCATCCCCATTTAAAGACTTTTAGATCCCAGGTACTATTGTTTTTGGAGACACCTTCCCACATTATATTAAATACATTAAAATGCATCCACATCCCATGTTAAACCTAATTTACATGTCACTGTAAAAGCACTGGATTGCAGCTGACTTGTTAACATAATGTTATATTTGTTTTAATATTGTAGTTTTCCTTATGCATTTTGGAGCCAATAATTTAAGACCCTTGATAAACTCATAGTATGTAGACGTCTTGCTTATAATGCTTGTTGGCAAAATGGCTTTGCTGGAGCCCAGATACCAACTGGGCTCTAGTGCACTGCTTAAGATCTCTTTCCATGAATTCTTTATTTGGAATATATTCAGCTCCTCTTAAATTTATGACTGATGGGAATTCTGCTGTCATCGTCAGATCTTCTGACCCTGATTGTGGCTTGTCCTGATTTCTAAATTGGCTACCACCTGGAATTTCTCACGATGAAATTGTCTTCCAGGTTGTACTGCATGCAGTAGCTACCCCCTTGGGTTGTTCAGGTGCCCTCTCTGAGGCTGAGCCTCTGTCTGACCCTGTCTGGCCTCCTCTACCATTTTTCTGGCCCCACGCTGATGAGGTTCTTATATGCTTTCCACCATGCCTGTCCAACTCATGATATTCTTGGTGTAGCTAGCTAGTGAAGAGCAAGACTTTTCTTATTCTAGTCACTGGTCTTCTATTAAAGCAGCACAAGTTCAAATTAGCTTTTTGACAGTTACATTACTTTTCTTCCTTGGACTCAAACATAGGATATAATATAGTCCCCATTAAATTTTATCTAATTCAACTTGACTTGCTGTTGAGGTTTTTCTTGATCTTTATTTGCTCACCCTCTTGGTTTCATGTTCTCTTCAGGTTTGATAAACATGCCTTTTATTCCCTTGACTGAGACAAATGTGGGATGGCAGAGACAAAGATAGAGCCCTGTTACAATCTCTTGGCAATACTCCTCCAGGTTGATAATAAAAGTCTCTAATCAGTGCTTTGCTGGGTGGCACCATCATTTATTCATTATTTTAAAATTAATTAATTTATTTTATTTTTGGCTGTGTTGTGTCTTCGTTGCTGCGTGCAGGCTTTCTCTAGTTGTGGTGGGTGGGGGCTACTCTTTGTTGTGGTGCACGGGCTTAGTTGCTCCGCGGCACGTGGGATCTTCCCAGACCAGGGCTCGAACCCATGTCCCCTGCATTGGCAGGTGGTTTCTTAACCACTGTGCCACCAGGGAAGCCCCCCATCATTTATTCATTTAATATTTGCCTAATAGTTTTAGCTTTGAGTCTGTATCTCTGTATTTATCACATTTTCCTGATTCAGTGATTTTACAATCCTATCAAATAAGGAAGTGAGGTCTATTTTGACTTGTGTTTGGAGAAATCGAGCTGCTTCCATAGATTAGTGAGCCCTCTTCTTTGGGATCCAGGACTAGAATATTTCCCAGACTGAATCAAGTCTCATCAGCCTGAGTGTCTTTGAATTTATCTTTCTTGCCTTCTGGAACGTGGAATGGTGTATTCCATTCTGTCAATACTAATAATCATTAGGTATACTGATGATGTATAGGCTTATGATAATCACCTTCCCTTCACAATGCCCAGCTTCCTTTAATATGTGCTAATTGAGCTATATGGCATTAATTTGTGTGGGTGCATATGTTTTAGGCTAATTATTGGTTAAAAATTAGAATCAGGGTTGCTGTATGCCCCAAATCAGTGGTGAAGTAAAAGATAATCACACCTGGAAATGCTAAAATCTTACTATTAAGTGTTTGTTATATGTTTTTTATTAATAAAAGTTTCTCAAAACAAACAGCTACTAGCTATCTACATTTTTTTGGTCTTAATGGTCAAAGGAGAGAATATTTTATGTCTCAGAAAAAATCCTTATCCATCTCTTTCTAATTTGTATTAATTGCGAAGTAGATTTTTCTGGGAAATCTATGGTCAAATTTTCTTTTATAGTCTTGAAACCCTTTTACGTTATCTATACATTTAATGAACATCCCAATTTTTTGGACCCTCCCTACTTAAGAAAAATAATTGGGGCGAAAGCTGGAAATAAATTGTGATGTTAATGCTTGTTCCTAAGTTATGCCAAATCTGGGCACAACTTTCTCAAAAGATAAATTTTACAGTATGGCAACAATGTCAACAACAAAAACCATGTACTTCTTACAAAGTTCTGTGAGAAATCTCTGTTCCAAAACTGAGACAGTCTTTTGCTTAATATTACTGTATGGAACAGAGAAGGCCTTGCCTGTTCAACTCAGCCCAAATGAGGTCTTGGAGTTACTGGGATTGGATGTCATCTCTACCCATAATTTTTGCTCTGATAAAAAGGAATATCAGAACCCCTCTCCACTTTGAAACAGTTGTTCGGTTGGGGGGAAAATCCATTATACCTGTTTTCTCCAAGCATTGGAATGACCATATTGGCTTGAACATATGAAAAATGAATTAACTGCATAAGCAGAGAATCTAAACCAGTGTGTTAATATAGGTGTGATTTAAGATTGTTTAACAGTCCTATTTAAGATTGGATATTGTTTAAGAATGCTTGATCTATTAGACATCCTTAAAGGTGTGCATCCTTGTTTTATTAAGAAGAATAAAAAAACAAAATCAGGCCTAGTCTAGAGAAGGGAGTCACCTCTGATTATGACAAGCACCTAATATGCCACTTGTGCCTTTATCTTCTAAAGTGTGAGTGACCTTCAAGGAAAAATAAGACCAGGAACAAGTAAAGTACAAACGAAGGTGATTGTCCAGCTAATTCAAATGCAATATTATGTGAACCTTTCTGTTCTGGCAATGTTATTGTTGGTCTGAAACTCTAGATTAAACAGCTTAGATGATAACCCCACTTACCTAATTTAATTTTTATGACCACATTGCATCATAAATATGGAAAATTATTCAGAATGTATTCATGGTATTTTTATTTTGAAGAGTTATGTGCATCCTGCTTGCTTGTGAATCCACCCCTGAGTGGTTACCGAGTTTTGCTTTGTTTTAATTCTTCTTTTCTTTTTTTTAGAGGGTCACTTTTCACTGAGAAATTCTGATGATAAGAAATGGTGATTTGTCAATAAAATACATTTTTGGAGAACTCGTTAAAAACTTAAAAAAACCCAACTCAACCAAACCAGTTATGGTAAAATATTTACAGTATGAGGTTAAGAGAAAACAAACATAAGAAAAATGTATGTGTATGTGTATATATCACAAAGGATATGTATGAAAATAGTTAATAGTGGTTATCTCTGGATGTTAGGATCATGGGTTTTTCTTTATTTTAAAAGTTTTATGTGGTGAACTTGTAATGCTTTTAAAAATAAACCCCCAGTAAATTATTCTTATGTTCTAGAAAACGCCTAAATATTGTATGAACTTCAAATCTGTGAAGATTATTTGAATGACCTGTAGAGGGCACTCAAGACCTTCCAGATTCATAGAGACAGACAGGATACTGTCTGAAAATTTTATTCCTTTCAGTTGCAGGAGTTTTACATTTTTCCTATTTTAGCTTTGGATCACTGATTCTCACAAGGTTCTATTTTAAAATTCATTTATGTTAAATAACACTAGTACAATTCTGATTAATATACCTAGTCACAAATTCATATTTTTAGCTAGAAATATCTGTTTATATTTAAATACATGTAACTCTAATTGTTACTAAAATGATTAAAACAAATGACCTATTTTGGTATATTTAATGCTTAAGTTGTAATCTTTTCACTAACATCTTCAAAAGGACAGTCTATGCTAGTTTAGCTATGCATATGAATTAACAAATATCTATGTGCAGCAAATGGACCTATTCTTCACATCCATATTATTATTATGCAGCTGGTAGCAATAAAATGCATTAAATTAAAAATTAGCCTTCTATCAGGTCAGAGTTTATTTTTAATTTTTATTTTATTAACTAAGTTGCCTAGTTCCTGATTTCTTTTAGCTATAATCTATGTATTTTAGTCTCATATACCTTATCAATCACATTCAGATGCCATTAATTGAGACCCACTCTATTCAGTTTCTAAACCTGATGCCTTCCCCATTTGTGGATGCAAAGTATGTAGTCCCTGCCCTGGGTTTTCACAAATGTGTTGCACACAACTTATGATAATAATACAGTACCAAGCTATAGTATCTAAAAAAGGTGGATTTTATTTTCCAACAAGATAGCTTTTCTCTGGCAATTCTCAGCCATCTTCAAATATTACATGTTCTTTTGGATTCCCTTTAGGATCAGGTTGGATAGCCTTAGCAACTAGGATGCCATGTGCTTTTGTGGCTCACAAACTATTACATGTTCTTGTATAATTTCTTGGCTTTTGAAATCATGTGAATAGAATGTTGAAGAGCTGACAGTTCACAGTTGTTTGTATCTACAGCTTATCTGCACTCATTCCCAGGTGCTAGATTGGTGTCACAGAGGTTACTGTGGTAGGCTTTTGGGACACATTAATATCTGTGTTTTAAAAAATTGCATTGTGTCTGGGCATGAGGGAAAAAAAAAACCCTATCCGATTATTACTGGTTTTGCTGGAATTGATTTTTCACTCCGTGTAACTTGGCAGTTACACTGATGAAACATGTGGCTTGCTGCCATTTTATTTATGTTGAGGGCTTTATTTCTGATGCCCATGAAATAGGAAGAAAGGCAAATATAAATTTATCTTTCAAGCTGCCTGGTGTAGAAGTTTGGGAGCAGAAGTTAGGACAGGGCATTGTTGTAATGTTATTGCCTGATCTCAGGCCAGGGAAGAGAAACAGTGAGTATCATTTTCACTTTTCAGAGGGGTAAATAAAAGTACAGATTTCCATGATCTGATTGGGAAAGCCAATGCTTCCAAGTTTCTATCTGTGGAAATGGGGCCAATAATCTGCAGTACCTGACTCACAGGGAAGATAAAAAAAAAGGTTGTTTTTGCAATGTTAACAGCTACAGAGTGCTTCTTAGAACAGGGGTTCCCAACCCTGGGGCCATGGACTGCTACCAGTCTGGGACCTGGTAGGAACCGGGCCGCACAGCAGGAGGTGAGCGGCGGGCAAGCGAGCGCAGCTTCATCTGCCGCTCCCCATCGCTGGCATTACCGCCTGAGCCATCCCCCTCCATCCCCCAACCCCGGTCCGTGGAAAAATTGTCTTCCACGAAACTGGTCCCGGGTGCTGAAAAGGTTGGGGACTGCTGTTAGAAGCAATCATCATCAAAATACTTAGAAGCATTACACAAGCATCACCTGTTACTTCAGGATGAGTCTATAACATTGTTCTCAACTGAGGGTGATTCCCCCTGCCCAGGGGACATTTGGCAACATCTGAAGGCATTTTTGGTTATCACAACTTGGGGGATGGATGCTACTAGATCTAGTGAATAGAGGCCAGGGATGATGCTAAATGTCCTACAATAACCAGCCCAGTGCTCCACATGAATTATCCAGCCGAACCTGCCAATAATGTTGATGTTGAGAAACTCTGGTCCTTAGCTAGATGGTACTGTGGTTGGTAGAATGGGTCATATTAAGATTATTTGTATTGGCGATGTGACAAGTGGTTTGCAGTGTTACCCAGATCTCATTCTAAGCAGATAGATCTTTTGGGAAAGAAAGATATAGAATTGTTCTGTCCTCAGATAGCAAATAGAATTTCTTTACTTTTAATCCAAGGACCTCATGACCACCCCTGGCCAAGACAGTACGATCGTGGTTACACACTACTGGGGACTGGGTAGAGGGAAAAGAGACCCTTGGGGAACCTGACTAACAAGCATGGCAAATTCTTGGCTCTTTGGTTTAAAATAAACTAGCCTGAAAGTCAGAAGGATGTCTACATATGCGAACTTTCTGAAGAATTCTTTTCACCCTGAACTCCCGCAACTACACACACTAAAGACACTTCAAGGAAAAGAAGAGGGGGAAAGAGAAGAAGAGAGGAAAGAAGAGTCAGATGTGAATTGGGGAAGCCCTGGCTGCCTCTGCCCCTTCAAGCTGGGTTCTAGGGTTGGGGTATGATGCTAGACAGCCTCTTGAAAGTTCTGGATAGGAGTGGAGCCTGCACCTTATGCCAAATGCAATCAAGCATTGTAGGAAGAAGGTTTTTCATTCCACTATTTAGGAGAACAGTATGCTCTGTTAAAGCTGCAGAATGCTAGAGACAACTCCATCTGTTGTTCCTTGTGGGTTCTTAATAGTGAGGGAGGATTTCAGAGGGTTGCTGGTGGCAGATGTACACTGGCAGAGAACCTGTGGTGCAGTAAGACATCTCAGGGTTACTTCATTGGAAGGATACAGCATGGACTGTTCCCACCAGGGCTCTAAGATTCAGTTAAGTCTTGGGCACATTGCTAGCACTATAAGAGCTCGGTGGGACCTGGGTCAGCACCCACAGAATGTCCAGTTGTCATTGGAGTGAGACCTGATTTCACCTGTGCTGTGACCCAGACAGGACCAGTTATCTCTGAAGTCAGAGGCTGGCCCAGGAACCAACAGATTGAACATGAAAGTAGAACAACCCCTCCCTGACCCCCTGAGGTGATGTATCCATAAGCATCTCCAGAGCTTAGACTCATCCCCAGGGGGAGGAGTGGCACAAAAGGGAGACAGTGCAAATAGACCAAGGCACATCCCCTCTGCTCCCCTGGCATTTGCTCTGGTGCCCTCCGACCTCACCGTCAATGTTGGGGGGAAGAGCAGGAAGAAAAAAACAGTGTCACTGGTGTCACTGCAGCTACACTGGAAGTGTCTGAGGAAGTGCTGAATTTGAGAGAGGATGTGGAAATTACTAGATTGAGCCACACACTTTAAAATTAAATGGACACACTTTGGTTTGTAGACTGAAATTTTTACCTATTTTAGCTGTATCTATGGGAAAAAAAGTACAGAGATTACAAAGTCTAGTGTCTCGCTCCCACTCTCCATACAATATCTAAAGGCCATATTAGAACTTGAGCAAAAAGATGTACAGTTAGATTCTCATAAAACAACATAGCTGGGGCTTTAAGAGTAGATTAGATTATATCAGTTTACATTCCCACCAACAGGGTAGGACGGTTCCCTTTTCTAAACTGGTACAGCCACTATGGAAAACAGTATGGAGGTTCCTTAAAAAACTAAAAATAGAACTACCATACGACCCAGAAATCCCACTACTGGGCATATACCCTGAGAAAACCATAATTCAAAAAGAGTCATGTACCAAAACGTTCATTGCAGCTCTATTTACAATAGCCAGGACATGGAAGCAACCTAAGTGTCCATCAGCAGAGGAATGGATAAAGAAGATGTGGTACATATATACAATGGAATATTACTCAGCCATAAAAAAACCAAAATAATGCCATTTGCAGAAACATGGATGGACCTAAAGATTGTCATACTGAGTGAAGTAAGTCAGACAGAGAAAGACAAATATCATATGATATTGCTTATATGTGGAATCTAAAAAAAGGTACAAATGAACTTATCTACAGAATAGAAATAGAGTGACAGATGTAGAAAATAAACTTATGGTTACCAGGGGGTAAGGGGGGGAGGGATAAATTAGAAGATTGGGGTTGACTTATAATAAGGACCTACTGTATAGCACAGGGATCTCTACTCCATACTCTGTAATGGCCTATATGAGAAAAGAATCTAAAAAAGAGTGGCTTTATGTATATGTATAACAGAATCACTTTGCTGTACACCTGAAACTAACACAACATTGTGAATCAACTATATCCCAATACAAATTTTAAAAAAGAGTAGATTGGGTTACATTTTCTCCCCAAAGAATCTCCATTAGATGAGTGCTCAATTTCCAGAAGTTCATGTTACTAAAACATGGATTTTAAAATAAAATTGTACTAGAAGAATCCTTTATCATAGTCTTTTTATGCTACATTTTCAGATTTTTCAGTCGTATTTTGGTTTAATCCATATGCTGCTGACCAAAGGACCATGAAACTGAAAATAATGGTGCCCACTGATCTAGATTGCTTTGAAACAGCCACTCTGGTTATTAATTTTCATTCAAAAGGAAGATTTTGGCTAGGTTACTTTTCTAGAGCTTAGAGCAGGCAATGCTCCTGAGAATTCTTTGAGAAATTCCATATAAATATTAATCCGTAAAACCCCACTGCTTGGCTATCTCCCTCTTCCTTGTTGAAGATGACCTTTTACTAAAAAAAGTATTAGCAGGCAACTGTTTTTTGATACCTGGTTAGATGTTCCATGCAGCAGACCTTTTAATTCTGAGGCAAGCAATACACATTATCACAAGAAATTTCAGAGATGTTATTATATTAAGAATATGTAGGGCAAGTTAGAAAATCTTTTTCAGAATAAAACCTGGAAATAAATACTAGTGATTAAATAAACACCCTATATCAAAAGAATCCATGTCCTCTTGTGATCATATTATTGCTGCCATTGATTTAGTGCCTTTTATGGGTCAGGTCTAGAGCTAGACATTTTACATACATGACCACTCCACTCAATCCTTACAAGAGCCGTTTAAGAAGGAATTATGAGCTCCATTATAATCATTAGGACACTGAGGTTTAGACGGTCACAAACCTTGTTAGGGCAGCATTTCTAAAATCTTTCTTCCTCACCACACTGCCTAATTTCATACTTGTTAATTTATACAATTTGTTCATACTTTTTTTTTTTTTTTTTTTTTTTTTTTTTTTGCGGTACGCGGGCCTCTCACTGCTGTGGCCTCTCCCGTTGTGGAGCACAGGCTCCGGACGCGCAGGCTCAGCAGCCATGGCGCACGGGCCCAGCCACTCCGCGGCATGTGGGATCTTCCCGGACCAGGGCATGAACCCGTGTCCCGGTCATCGACAGGTGGACTCTCAACCACTGCGCCACCAGAGAAGCCCTGTTCATACTTTTTCTTTCATACTGTAGAAAGAATCAGTTATACCCTACTAGGTTGAACCTTATGAAAGTGCTGATATTTGACCTTTTTTGGACCCAGAACAGGAATTTCATATGCTTAATCTTAATATAGTATAGTATGCACTGGCTCAGCTTAGTTAAAATTGTGGGAGTCTCTGGACTGGTTTTGATCCATTACCCTATTCATATCTCAGATTGTACTGCTAATCTGTAATCTTGAATAGAATGAAGGATTTGAAAAGTTATGCATAAGTCATTTTGAATCCATTACCCTATTCCTATCTCAGATTGTACTGCTAATCTGTAATCTTGAATAGAATGAAGGATTTGAAAAGTTATGCATAAGTCATTTTGAATCCATCACCCCAGAAGGAAAAGATGTCAGAGCAGTTCTGGTGTGATGGAGAGAAACAGACATGGAATCCAAAACCCGGATTCTGGTCTCAGCTCTGCCACTTACCGCCTATGACCTTTGCCGAGGTGCAGCCACGCTGAATCTCAGCTACTTTCTCTGTGAAATGAGGCTAATCATAGCTATCTCACAGAGCTGTGAGGAATGAATAATTTAATTAAAAAGAAAAGTTTTTATTGCATGCCTACTACACCCAGGCATTGTGATAAGCTTTTGGTGTAAACAGATCAATAAAATTTTTACCCTGCCTTTATCCCAAATGAGTTCATCGTTTTAAGAGAGCTAGGAGAAATAAATATGATATGATGTTAAAAGCACTAAAATAAACGAATGTACAAAATGTTACAGAAACAGGGAGGAGGGAATGTAACACTCATCCACTAGAGCATCTCAAGTGTGTGGAAAGCTCATGTGTCTTGTTCATACTCTAATAAGACTTTACTAAATATTAGTTGAATAAATGAATGATTCATGGGGTTTGAGGAAGAAGATTGGAAATAAAATTTCACTTTCTTTGCCTCTTTCATTTCCTCACTACCCTCTCACTGCTCAAATCATGTCAGCCTAGCTGGTATCTCCCTCCTCCTTTCATGAACTTCTTTCTGCAATAGCTTCTTTTTTGTCTTTTGGCAATTCAACAAAGAAGAAAAATATATTACTGGTATGATTTTAAACTGGCAAGACTAGGAAATATTTCAAATGCACAGCAAAAAAAACAAAAGAATGAAAAGGCAACCTACGGGATGGGAGAAAATATTTGCAAACCACATATCTGGATAAGGGGTTAATATCCAAGATATACAAGGAATTCATACAACTCAATAGCAAAAAGCCAAACAACCCAATTAAAAAATGGGCAACAGACCTAAATACACATTTTCTCAAAGAAGACATAGAAATGGCTAATAGGTACATGAAAAAGTGTTCAACATCATTAATCATCAGGGATTCGCAAATCAAAACCACAAGGACATATTGCCTCATACCTGTTAGAATGGCTGTTATCAAAAAGATAAAAGATAAGTTTTGGTGAGGATGTGGAAAAAAAAAAGAACTCTTGTGCACTGTTTGTGGGAATGTAAATTGGTACAGATTTTATGGAAAATATTATGGAGTTTCTTCAAAAAATTAAAAAAAGAAAATACCTTATGATCCAGCAATTTCACTTTCAGGTATTATCCAAAGCAAATGAAGTCAGTATCTCAAAGAGATATCTGCACTCCCATGTTCATTGCATATCTATCTATCTATCTATCATCTATCTATCTATCTATCTATCTAGCTAGCTAGCTAGCTAGCTAGCTATCTACCTACACACACATATGTACACACACACACACACACACACACACACGAATATTGTTCAGCCTTATAAAAGAAGGAAATACTGCCATTTGTGACCACACAGATGAACCTGGGGGACATTATGTTAAATGAAATAATGACACAGAAAGACAAGTATCACTTAATCTCACTTACATGCAGAATCAATGGCTTCTTAACTTCCAAATCAACCAGGCCCTTTTTACCCTCTATCTTACCTGATCTCTTAGGTGTATTTGTTGTTGCCGATTACTTTCTCTCAGAACCTCACCTTCTGTCATTTTTTTGAAATGACATTTCTGGGTTCTCTTCTTGCCTGTCTCTGACACAGTTTCCCTTCCTCTTCTTGGGGTTTTCTCTCAAATCAAAAACAATGATGTTCCTTAGGGAGCATCCTACAGTTCTTGGATAATATTTCCACTCTTGGTTTTAACTATTGATGATGATTCCAATCTTATTTCCAGGATATAATTCTCCTTTGAGATTTAGACTTCAAATTTCCAACAATCTGCCTGTCATCCTCAGATGAAAATTCCTCACATAAAACTCAAAATGTTCATCATCTCATCTCCCAAACATTTTTCCCCTTTTCTGGTACACTCACACTCCCAGTTCATGGCACTATCATTCATCTAGTCACTCGTAGGAGCCATCCTTGATTCGTTCTTTTCCCTCACTTACTGTGAATTATACTACCAATATTTGGTTCTCCTCCTATTCCTGGAAACATGGAAAATCACATTTCCCAGACCCACTGCAATTAGTCAGGGCCAAGTGACTAATTCCAGTCAGGGGGTTGTAACAACCTCAAAAAAATGACAGGTATTACTTCAGGCCAAAGACAATGTCTGAATGTTCTTTCCTTTTCTGTAATGACCCAAGACACACTCTCTCTGAGATGGTGTTGCTACAAGATTATAGACTCTCCATCGGTTGGGTCCCTGAGTAATTCTGTGAAGCAGAATCCCTCCTCCACGTCAATTTATGGTAGACACTTAGTGTAAACAGGATAGAAACATTTGCTGTATTAAGTCATTGAGATTTTGGTGTGTGTTTCTGACTGCAGCATGACCTTGCTTTCCCACTGATACATTTACCTCATCTGATACATTAAAAACTTCTTTCAAATTTGCCCTTTTCCTGTCTCTATTATCTTACTTCTATTCATGGTTGCTTTCTTGGATTGCTTCCACAGTCTTCTAGCTGGGTTCACTCAATAGTCACATTTTTATCTTTTCAGATTCATCTTCTGCACGTCTACCAGCATGTTTAATTTAAAATACAAATATGACAATGTCACTCCGAGCTTGAGTCTTTTAATGATCCCTCATTACCTATAACAGTAATTTAAAAACTTTGTTCCCTGGAACAGGTAATTGGTGTTCTGGAAAAAATATTTCTAAAAGACTAATGTCCCTGGGTTCAAGAAGATTGTGTGGTAATGCACATAATCTTAGAGGTTTACAAATGCACTGCAGTAGCATATCAAAATATCTTGAGGTAAAGACATTAGTATAATTTGTTTTAAATAATCCTTTCCCCAAATTTTTGGACCCCTAGTCGTTTTAGAAGAATACCTTCTAGCATCAGAATATCTGAATATTATCTAAGCTCTTCCCCTGGCCCCAAGGCTCTATATGATGACCTTCTGTCTGTCCCTTGAGCTTCTTTTCCTACCACCTTCTGCTGCACCATGTATGCTTCAGCAACATTAAATGTGTACAGATCTTGCAAACACTGTCCATGGAAGAAATTTGCATTTGGTAGTGCTATTTACTTCAACTGGAATGTTACGGCCCCATGCCAGTCACTCATATACCTTATGGTTAGTCTCTCAGACTGAGTTCAGAGGATGTTTGCTGCAAGAGGCTGTCATGTAAAACCTTAAATTAAGGCTCAGTATTATGCGCTGCCTTGACATCTCATGAAATCAGGGGGGGCTTTGACCTGCTCCTGTGGATAAGATCCCCTAGACAAATAACCCTCCTCATCATGGGTACCAGGCACAGGCCCTGCATTTCCTTGGGTAATGGGTTTTGGTTCCCCACCCACCTGTGGAGTTGTTCAAACAATCCAGTCATATCCACCCCACGCTGCGGAAACCCATCTCTCCCTCTTAATACTACAAAGTCTGTCTCCCACAGCCCCTGATGCTTCACTCTGTCCTGAGTACAGCCCTCATGTGGTCTTGCATGGTATATGGTGTCCTCCCCTATGTGACTGATAAACTGCTGTTGATGTCTTCGGTCCACTGTCAGGTGTCACATGTTCAGCTACCCCCAATACCGTAGGGCAGGAATCCCTCTCTTGCCAACAGAAAGAATAGGAGGCAATTAAAAGAGAGATATTCCTATACATCTTGTTTCACAGCTACCCTAGTTCAGTCTGTCCCCATAAGCACTTTGAATGTATCTTTCTTTACACTTGCCACATTTCACTGTAATTATGTCTTTATGTGTCGGTCTCCATATTAGATTGTGAACTCCTTGATGTCAGACACCAAACCTTACTTACCCAGTGTCTTGCACATTGTTGCCACAATGCTGCTTGTGAATCTGGTGAAAATAGTAACTAGTGCATCTTTTGAGCACTTTTACAAGTCACAGCCCAAGGCGCCACAAGGTTGGTATTGTCCTTAATTCTAGAGATGAGGAACTTGAACCTTAATTGAGCAATCTGCCTTAAGACCACACGACATGTTAAGAGGCAGAGCTGGATCTTGACCCAGGTATAGCCCTTAAGACTGTCATCTTTGTATGTAGACAGATGTAATACTCAGTCACGGAGTCTGTGATGTGCCAAATGGCTTGGTGATGTGAGAATGAAACTCATGCAAGTGAGACTTTCCCTTTGTCCCCAAGTTGGTGAATAGATTCTGAAACTGCAGCAAAAGAGGCACAAAGTACCTTACATTCTGAAGATAATCACAAACAGGTGGAACTACATGTCCCTTCTTGGGTATCCTGGGAGGCAGCAGACATTGTAATTTTTTTTTTTTTTTTTTTTTGGTGGTACGTGGGCCTCTCACTGCTGTGGCCTCTCCCGTTGTGGAGCACAGACTCCGGATGTGCAGGCCCAGCAGCCATGGCTCACGGGCCCAGCCGCTCCGTGGCATGTGGGATCTTCCCGGACTGGGGCATGAACCTATGTGCCCTGCATCGGCAGGCAGACTCTCAACCACTGCGCCACCAGGGAAGCCCAGACATTGTAATTTTAATCACCATTCCCACACCACCCAAATAAAAAGGAGAGAAGGAAGAACAGAGAAAAGAGGGCATGAAGAGAAAGGAAGTAAAGGAGGAAAGGAAAGATTGAGAACATTGTCAGAGTGTGAGTTGTCAGCTAGTAGAGAACGTTAAGCCTTTCTCTTCACTTCTTTAAGGGGAGAAAAGGGAAAACCATTCAAAGATTGGGAATCCCTGCAAGACAGGGACACCCTGCACTTCATTTCCCTGTAGTGATTTTTTCCTTAGGTGCAGACTCCCTAATATGCCCCTGTGCCTGCAGGGAAAAGGCTATGAGGTTGCTACCCTGGTAGAAAGAAAGAGGGTCAGCAGAGGAGGAGCCTGCCTTCCACTATTTGGCAATGTTAGGTTTCCAGTGGCTCAAGTGGTCCATCTTTGAGGGCTGCCTGCAGGGCAAGTGGACCCAGCAGAGAGAAGTTTGGTGATTCCCAGGGTCAGGGTGTGTGTGTGTGTGTGTTTGCATGTATGAGTGTGTATGGGGGGAAGGTTGGGGAAGGTGGTAGTTGGTGGTGATAACTGTTTATCTGCGTATCAGGGAACTGTGTAATGCAGAACCCCTACACCTCCCCAGAGCTCACTCATGTACCCAAAGACAGAGGCAGTCCTTGGATGCCTGCCATACAGAGGGCATGTCTGGTCAGATAGGGTTAGCTGGAGAAGCACTGATGTCTGGCACAGGACTACAATCACTGAGCCATTAAGCAACAATTATTTTCTTCCTTTATGTACCTTCCTCCCCCCAGTATGTAGTCCCAGAGAGGAAGGCAGGGTCACAGTGCAGACCTCATCCCTTTCCTTCCTGCAATTCCTTGAGCTACAGGGTGCAAAAGGGGGATGGGTGGGAAGAGACTGGAATTTTAAACAGGACTGAGTTTTTTGGTAAATAAATGAAAGTGGTCAAAAAGTTATGAATCTGGCTTGAGATGCTACGAAAGAGAGCTTCATCAGCACATAGGGGGCCAGGACTGGGGGAAAAATAGAACTTCTCTGTTGTATCCAACAAGTTCTGACTGTTCAACTAACCAGTCACCTAAGCAGACTGTTAAAGTGATACCCTGGATTGCTTTACAAGGTGAATTTAATGGAATCGGTGGAATGTGGAAGAAAGTTTTGTCTGTTCCTTAGGGGAATGACTCAGAACTCGTTCCTGTCCACTGATTATGACCCACTTATAAGCAGCTTGACAGTGTCCTTGGGAAGTCAAGGCCCAGAATTTACTGGTAACTACTTGCTTCTACTGCAAGTGGGACCAAGACAAGCTGGAGACAAGCCGCTGAGCACTGCTGTCTGTTTCTAATATCCTAGATGTTTACCCACCTTGGAGCACAGAACACACCTGCCCATCACCAGGTGTGCCCAGAGACCTCCCAGAAACCCAGAAGTCACAAATATTGTGAAGTTTCTTTCATCATTAGCCTTAATTTTAGCCAATTTAACCTTTACTTTATCATTATTCCAAGCATCACCTGAAGCCCCTGGTGATGTATCCTTAAATTAAAGGTGAATTACTGGCATGCCGAAAGATTTGCTTACCAGATTTGAAACAACTGTTGTTGTGTAGCTTGAGGACAAACATAAAATTATATGTCTTTTTTATGATACAGGAAATCAGGTTTGGGTCAGTTACTTAGGAAACTGAAGAGAAACATTGCTATGATATGTCTATATTTAAATTTGATTTTTTGCTGTTTCTTTACTGTGGGCTGTAAAATACAGTAAAAAAGGAAAACAAAGACTGCAAAGATAAACTCACAAAATAACCACCTCTTTTTGCCTGTTTTATGGTCAGTCATTATTCTTAAAGTTTTGAAAAATAAGCATTTTTTTCCTATTACCATTTTATAGAATGCTGATACCTTCACTTGTGAGTGTTACTATATTTTCGTAAGACTAATCATCACACATGCTTAAGAGGGTGCAAGGTTAAGCCACAAGAAGTTCTGGGTAGGGAAGGTATATTAAAACTAGAAGGGGATTTGGAAATTAACTCTCTCACTTTGCCAAGTAGAAGCTAAAGCCCAGAGGAATTAAGACTTGGCCAAGCTCACACGATTAAGTTGAGGAATGGTAAATTTGAAATTAGAAAAAAGAATTAGATGAGGATATGGATAGATTTGCCTGTCAGCTTGGCCAAACTGCTGCTGGTTTAATTCCAGGGAATGTAAACTTAGCTGAGGAAATTAACCTCTTTCGTAGAAAAGAGGATGTGTGTGTGTAAATAGAAAAGAAAGAGAAGTGAAGAGGTAATTATTGCAACTGGGGACTTGACACTGCAAGAATAATTTGATGTCTTAAATGAGTCTAACTCTTCATCTTACCAAAAGGGAAAACTGAAACTCAGAAGGACTGTGATTTGCTCATGACCACATGGCTGGTTAGTAGCAGAACAAGATCAAGAACCTGGTCCCCAGACCTCTGCTCTACTCCTCAACCTAACTGTCTATTATTCCTTCTTTGTTAGCATTGAGGACAAATTTTAACATTCCTTAAAAGATTTTTTTTTTTTTTTTTTTGCGGTATGCGGGCCTCTCACTGTTGCGGCCTCTCCCGTTGCGGAGCACAGGCTCCGGACGCGCAGGCTCAGCGACCATGGCTCACAGGCCCAGCCGCTCCGCGGCATGTGGGATCTTCCCGGATCGGGGCACGAACCCGTGTCCCCTGCATCGGCAGGCGGACTCTCAACCACTGCGCCACCAGGGAAGCCCCCTTAAAAGATTTTAATGAAAATTTTATTTCACTAAAAAAGACCAACTTAAACAATGTTTGTTGTTATAGACTACTGAGATTATTAGCTTTTATAAGAACCTAGACTAACGGTCTGAAGCAATGTATGGTGAGAAAAGCAGGCCATAGTGTGGATAAAAAGCACACTGCTGACTACAAGAATCTACGGTGCCGGGAGGATGGGCCTGCGTCTCTGTAAGATTTGAGGGAAGAATCAGAATTGTCCTAGAGCACGGTTTCTCAGTATTGATGCCATTACATTTTGTGTTTGATATGTCTCTGTCATAGGGGTCTCTCCTGTATATGGTAGGATGTGTAGCAGCATCCCCGGCCAGTAGTACCTCCCCTCTCCTGTTATGACAGCCACAAATGTCTCCAGACGTTGTCACATGTCCCTGTAGGGGGAGGCAAAAGTGCCCTGGTTGAAGAACAACAGGCTTGGAGTATTAGGCCTGAGCCCATGGGGGCTGGGGAGTAGATAATACCAATTAGGTCAGGGCTAGGAGACTGGAGAAAGGGAGCGTGGCAGCCCGTGACACTTTCCATTACAGGATATTTATATATTAACTCATTTTTAGGCAGTATATACCCTATAAGCTGCGATCGTGATGCTAATCATGGGATACATTTGTAGGTGTTGACAAACAAGGGCTTCAGGTTTCTGGGTGGTAGTAGTTGGATGATACTGGGCTTGGAGCCTCTACTCCAAGAGCACAAGCTACTTTCCTGATGCCCATACCTAACCATGGCTGACAGCCTGGGGTACTAAGGTCCTAGTTAAGAAGACAACTTTACCTGGGGTAGCAGAGACGGTGCAAAGGAAATTGGTCAACCTCCGCTTCCTTTTCTCCTACTTCCTGTGACCTAGAATGGGGGTGTGATCAGCCAGCCCTGACCACGTGGATAAGGGCAATTGCTTACGGGATGGCACAGCCAAAAAAAATATATATATATATATAAAAAAGAAAGGACTCTGGGTCTCTGGGCATCCTTTTGGAGCAGAGTCACTTACTTGCCCTGGACCACCCACCTACCTCTGGACTGTTATGCATGTGAGAAACAAGTGTCTTGTTGGAGCCGGTAAATTGTGGGGTTTAATTGTGCCAGTAACCTATTCCATGTCCTACCTAATATACATGGCAACATGACAAGATGAACACCAAGGATATTAAGGTTGAATCTGCATGGGAACTACAGAGAGCTGCCCAATGGCACAGCAAAGGGATTCTTTGGAAAGAAGAGCCCATGAAAAGGAAAGCGTAAGATTGACTTGATTAGACTTTTCCTGCATTCGTTGACTCTCTTCAGGTAGAAGGTCAATTATTCACTCTCCGTTTTGGAATAGTTTAGGGTCTCTATGAGCAGATAAGAGAAGTACAGTGAAGTTATCCCTCTTCTGTCAGGTTGACAGGTCTGCCTCCTTAGAGCTGCTTTTTGTACATAGAGGGAAGCTTTGCCTTTAGCTATAAATTATTTATTGAGTTTCCATTTTCTGTCAGTTCCTGGGGTGGTGTGTGATGTGGGGTGGTGTGCAGATGTGGGCTGCAAAGAGGGATCAGATGTGGTAGCTCCCGAAAGGTACTTAGTATCTAATCAGGGAAGCCTGACCTGTATTGAGAGATACATACTATAACATGGTATATGACAAACTGACTGGTCAACAGTACCGTTTCTAGAGAACAGTGCTTGACATGAGTTTTGAATGGCAGGTAATAATAATGGTAATGCCTACTAATTATTGAGTGCATGACATGTGCCAGTAGTTCTTGGAGAAGCAGACAGGAGGATAAAACACATTTTAGGTGAGGGAATAAAGAGGCTTGGAAGGAAGTCAGAATGTACATGGTGGGTATATCCAGGTTTTGCTGAAAGAAGACTTTATGTAGTAGTGGGTTTGGGAAACATTAAACAACCTTGGTAACACAGATGATAATTCCCTTACAATGCCACAACCTAATGTCACAAAATCTCAGAAAACATTAGTTTAAAAAGCAATAGAATTTAAAACTTGATAGCACATGAAATCAGCTAGGTAAACTGTGAAGCCTAAGACACAGTACTATTTCTCCATGGCAGTATAAACCTTCCAACTTTTCATTATGATAGAAACTAAAGGCAAAGAAAACTTATGAATACTATCTCATGGAGGAGTCCACCCCTGCTAAGTAATATCATTCTTCTGTTATTGAAGAAAACAAGGAGAAAATGTTTTTGGGAAGTAGGGGTGATGTTCAGGATCTTTCCTGTCCCCACCTTATTCTATTCTCTTAATGCTAGGACACTCTGTAGTGATGGATGAAGCTGAAGATTTGTTTGGAGCCAGACTGTGGATCTTAAATGCTTGAATTTATCCCATGGACAATGAGAGACAATTGAGGCTTTTAAAATCAGTGGGTAGCATAATGAGAATGTCTTTATAGAGAAATTAATCTGGTTGCAGTGCTTAGAATAAATGGGTGGAGGACAAAACTGGGGGAAGAAATGCTAGTTAAGTTTTTTTGTGTGTGTGTAATAATTCATTCTGATGTAATTTGAGGGCCCTTAGGGAACATTCTGCTTACCTGGGTGAGAGAAAATTCAGCTTCTGGCAGAGATTAGTTCTACAGATTCATCTGCATGCACACTGAAGAGATCTGGGTCCCGGGAAAACAGCTCCATATACAGGTGTGTTTGGATGGAGGAGGAAGTCAGAAACATTCTAGATGATGCAATGGCTTTGATGAGCCCTGGAGGTATGTCAAAATGGGGAGACCTATGGGAAGCCTACAGGTAGTAAGAGAGCACTGAAGTTAGGGCGGCAAATGCCAAAGTTAAATTTGCCTATGCCATACTTTTACCTACTATGTCAATCTGCGTCCCAGCCAGGAAACAGATGGCACACTCAATGTTGGGGAGTTAATAAAAGGGCTATTTACAACCTTGAGGACAAGGTTAGGAGAAACCAACCAGGGATGATTAAGCTTCCCAGGGCTAGCAACTGTCAGGGAGCCAGTTACCAACCACTCCTAAAACGGAAGGGTCAAGAGGAGGGAGCAGGGCTTCCCTGGTGGCGCAGTGGTTGAGAGTCCGCCTGCCAATGCAGGGGACGCGGGTTCGTGCCCCGGTCCAGGAAGATCCCACATGCCGCGGAGTGGCTGGGCCCGTGAACCATGGCCGCTGAGCCTGCGCGTCTGGAGCCTGTGCTCTGCAACGGGAGACTGGAGAGGCCAAACAGTGAGAGGCCCGCGTACCGAAAAAAAAAAAAAAAAAAAAAAAAAAAAAAAAAAGAGAAGGGAGCAGATTGTCTGTGCCCAGAATCCAGAGGGAGTAGCTGCAGGGGAAGGCCATCAGGCAGGAGGCGTGGGCTTGCTAGGGGTATGGAGTCAATCCATGGGAGTGAGGGCACCACAGGAGTAAACATCCCAATCTCAGTCTCCTCTCATTCTCCAGGTATCTTGCCCACGTCTCCCATTGGTATAATCAACCAGAAGGCTGCGGGTAAGCAAACCCATGGACACAGCCCATAAAAGTCAACCTCCCAGAGCACAGAGCAGAGTGGAGAAGGGTAGAGAGAGATAGTGCGATGGGAAGTGTTGGGGGTAAAGCAAAAGGGAAGCCACCTAACATAAATCTTTGTGGTGCAGCTAATCGCCAAAACCAGGATGAGAAGGAAGGATCCTTGTGCAAACTACCTCTCCAATGGGCCTTCTTTGAAAATGAAAGTTATCCCAGAAAAGGTAGAATTAAAGTAACTTAAACTAAGTGGTAATTATCTAATGAATGAATGATAGATTAAAAGGTTGGAGGATATTGAAAGGATAAACAAACAGGTGAAAAAACCAAAATAGACTCTATCTTCTGCAAATTTACACAGGGCTAGACATACTTCAGCTGTCTGTGCAGATGGGAAGGCTGAGCTGAGGATTAAAGAAAAATAATAACTTGTTTTCAGATGAGAACTGGAGAGATGGAAGGAGGGACAGGAACCAAGGATAGATTTTCAGTGTGTGGTTTATAGGAGTTTACCTCTTTCCCTCCTTTGGCCCATTGCTTTTGTTTCCTTATTACATCAAGAACACAGGCTCAGGTATAAATCAGCATCTCAATATTATTTTAGAGTTTCTTGTTGCCATGGTGTATGTTGATTACTTAATTTCCCCCATTTCTATTTTAGTTTGTTTTGCTTAATTCTTTATGACTCTTGTTTTTCCCTTGTCTTCACTTCCTATCTCAAAATTTTTTTTCTATTCTATTTTAAGAAGAAAACTTTTAAACAGTCTTTAAAAGACTGTTTTATGCTCAACTTCTAAGTATTGCTTTTAACTTGGATTTGCTTGTCTTAGCTTTGAATTTTCAACCCTCTGACTTTCATGTTTCTAGCTTGTTATTTCATTGGTTCTAGCCCTTTTATGTTTTTTATTTATGCCAGTTTTATTTTTAATCTTTTATCCTTCTTAATTTCACATTTTGATTTATTTTTTTAATCTCACTGGTTTTAGTTTTTCTTTTCTTCTAGTCTTTATTGAACTCTATATAGTTTAGGCTAATTTTTTCTTTAGTATATTGTCTTTTAATTTTATTCTTAGACTTAATTTCATGCTTTGATTTGCCCCTTAAATGTCTTCTCTGCCGGGACTTCCCTGGTGGCGCAGTTGTTAAGAATCCGCCTGCCAATGCAGGGCACACAGGTTTGAGCCCTGGTCTGGGAAGATCCCACATGCCTCGGAGCAACTAAGCTTGTGCGCCACAATTACTGAGCCTGCGCTCTAGAGCCCGTGAGCCACAACTACTGAATCCTGGGTGCCTAGAGCCCGTGCTCCACAACAAGAGAAGCCACTGCAATGAGAAGCCCGCGCACTGCAACGAAGAGTAGCCCCCACTCGCCGCAACTAGAGAAAGCACGTGCGCAGGAACGAAGACCCAACGCAGCCAAAAATAAATAAGTAAATAAAAAGTTTCTTCTATGCCTTCATCATTTTACTATAATGTCCTTAGTCCTTTTCCTCCTCCACCTCCTGCTCATCTTCTTCTTCATACTTTATTTTGTAATTTGCTTTTGTCATCACAATAAGGCAAGAAGCTTGGCAGCATGAAGAAACCCATATAATAAATTGAACAGTTTGGGCGTCTTCTTCCCCCCACCTGCCCTGTAGTCACTTTTCTACTCTCCCTTAATGACTTCTCAGTTCATTAACGATAATCTGCTCCAAATTTTCACTCCAGAATTCTCAAAAAAATCCACAGCAATACAGCCTGTTCTGGTCCCTTCTCTGGTGGCTATGGTCCTGTCAGTCATTTTGGCCTGCTATCACAGAACACCATAGACTGGGTATTTTATAAACAACAGAAATCTATTTCCCACATTTCTGGTGGTGTTAGCAGAATTGGTGTCTGGTGAAGGCCTGCTTCCTAGTTCATACATGGCCATCTTCTTGTTGTGTCTTCACATGGTGGAAGGGGCAGGGGAGCATGCTGGGGTCTCTTTTATAAGGACATGGATCTCATTCATTAAGGATTGGTCCTCATGACCTAATCATCTCTCAAAGGCCCCACCTCCAAATACCATCACACCGGGGATTGGGTTTAAATATAAGAATTTTGGGGGACACAAATATCCAGTCCATTGCAGATCACAAGGGTAAAGCTTTTGTTATGTTCCTTTCTTCCCACATGCAATTTGGACTGTGTGATTTTAGACTATTTTTATCTCCAGTGATTAGATAAGAGTATCATTGGCGATAAGATTAGTCTCTTTCCTCCCTTGATCTCAGAACTGTTACTAAGGTCCTCAGCTCATAAGACAGAATTTTCTTCTGTCTTGATTTGGTGTTTTGGAAGTTAGGCATGATTGACCCCAATATCTACCTGCCCCTGTCAAGGTGAGCACTGTTTCTCTTTTACAGTCTTCTGTTTGTTTATTCTTTACAGCCTACAGTGTTTTTTTTGTTTGTTTGTTTTTTTTGCGGTACGCGGGCCTCTCACTGCTGTGACCTCTCCAGTTGCGGAGCACAGGCTCTGGACACGCAGGCTCAGTGGCCATGGCTCACGGGCCCAGCCGCTCCGCGGCATGTGGGATCTTCCCGGACCAGGGCACGAACCCGTGTCCCCTGCATCGGCAGGGGGACTCTCAACCACTGTGCCACCAGGGAAGCCCCTACAGTGGTATTAATCACCTATGGTGCCCTAAGTGCCATGACTGCCAGGTGGTCTGATGGAGCCTAACTTGGAATCATTAGGAAAGGAGCAGCATTACTTCTCTGTGAGCTGTTTTTCTCAAGATGGGCTTATTAACCTAAATAGAAAATTATCCTCTAGTTCATCCTTACCAAACTTTACTTTGAAATGTAGAGAACCTGTTGTTCATTCTATTTCTATTCTATACTGGTAATTTGGGTACCAGAATCACAGATTATACTATAATAAGCCCCTTTCTGCTTACTGATATCCTAAAAATGACCTGGGAAAGTGGTCAGATCTCCTTTTTAACTCTGGGATACCTGTTTCAGCATCCTGTGATCCGAGTGAAATTAGAAAACAGGGAAGAATAAGATGAACTGATTTTTAGGCCTGGGATCTGTCCTTCCTGCCCGCATTAGCAACACACACAAAGCTCAGCTAATCTCTAATTATATGCCATGGTATATGGGGGTCCATGGTGTGTGATATATGACATGGTGGTACAGAATATAGGTTCTGGAGGAAGGCTGGGTTTGAATCCCAATTCTCACGCTCATTAGATTGTACTACTATGAACAAGTTACTTTAACTCTTTCTGCCTCATTTTCTTTATCTCTAAAATAGGAATAAGTTAAGATGTAAAGTGCTTACCACTTTACCTGGCACATTATAATTTTTCAATAAATACAAACTCTTAATATTATTTATGACTCAGTTCAGGAGCCTCCATTTCCATGAAATATTCCATGAGTGACCCCCATGGACAAACACACACACACACACACCCAAGGCTTACACACATATGCTTTTCTTTCAGTCTGGTGCTTCATATACCCCTTCTACATAGCACTTTGTGCATCTCTCTATATAGCATTTTACAAGGTACTAGTGACATGTTTACATGTATTCTTTTTTATGTGTATTCTTTTTCTGTTATTAGATAAACATCTTGAGGTCAGGAATTTTGTCTTTTTTACCTTTATATTCTCAACATTGAACACAAGAGCTGGTACACACAGTGTGTGTTTAATAAATATTTAATAACAATTGATGATGAATGGTTGATGCCTGAGAACTTTTAAATAACCACGTCTTAGGTGCCTTAAGGGAATGTTTCTTCTTTTTACTTCCTAAGCAACAGATGGACAAAACCTAAACTTTTATATGAACCCTGTTCTGTCTTCTGAGAACAGGATAAGGCTTCTCTGTAGTCGAAATCAAGGCCAGGTTAATGGATCTCTATATGAAAGAAAAAGAATCTCCAAGGACCCTATACAAATTTATGATCATTTAAACTACTCCTTTCTTTGAAAATGTTCAAATATTACAAATCTGTGCTTGATCAGTAGTTTAGAAATGTGGACAGATTTTGAGATACTGTCACTAGAGATTTGACTTCGATGTCTGAGGTCATTCCCTTTATTCCATTATCTCTCACTTGCTGCCACTCTAATCCCCCTCTCTGCTTCACAGCAGAATTTCTAGAGTTGTCTACAGTTCCTGCATTGCTTTACTTTCCATTCACCCTACTCTGGTCTGGCCTCTGGTCCCATCACCCCCTAACAGTTTATGTTAATACAGCCATGACTCTTACTCTCATTTTGCTATATTCAATTTTTCAGTCCTCATTTTACTTGACTTCTCAGCAGCATTTGACCCTGTTGTCTTTGCTTTCCTTCTTCAATTCTACTCCCTTAGCTTCCCTGACACCATTTCTGTTGGTCATGTTCCTACTTATTTGGAACCTCTGTCTTATAATTCTTTGTAGGCTTATCTTCTCTGAAGGCTGGGTCCTGGGCTTTCCTCTCTTCTCACTTATTTTATATTCTGTCCCTGGATGAAGTATCCAGGCCAGTGGTATTTTACAATTTTCTTTGCCTTGATAACCTCCAAATGTATACATACAGCCTAGACCTCTCCTTTACTAAGGTTCGGACCCATAGTCTTACTGTGAACTTGACAACTTCAGTGGATAACTAAAGCCGCCTCAAGTTCAATATCTTCAACATGATCTCTTGATCTCCTCATCTAAACCTGTCATACACAGAGTTGCACTAGTCAGAAATTTGAGAGTCCTCTTTGACATTTTCTTCCTTATCTCCAATATCTAATTTGCCATCATTCAAAAAAATTTTAACACAGGAATATCTCTTGAACCAGTTCAGTTTTTTCCATCTTTACTGATACCTCTGCTTTTATCATTTTTGGCTGATGCTACTGCAATATTTTTTAAACTGGTCTAGTTGCTTCTACTCTAGACCTCTCCAAACTGTTTTCCAGGGTGGCAGCCAGACGACCGATTTCAAAGTGCACATCTGTTCACATCATCCCTCTGCCTAAATTCTCTCAGTGGTTGCCCATTTCTCTCAGGACAGCATAGCCCCCAAAGCCCTGAGTAGAACGTTTCACTGCTTCTCCAACCTCTTCACCTTCAGGCTGCCCTCACTCTGCCTCTGGTCACTCTGGCTTCAACTTCAGCTCCTCAAACACCCAAGTTTCTTCTTGCCACAAATCCTTTGCATGTGCTGTTGTTTAGGCTAGAATCTGCAAAATTTTTTATGCCTGTCCCTTTGCCTAGGTTACTATGAGTCCATGAGATATTTTCATAGGCATGTTTTCATTAAGTCCCCAGAAGAAATTTCTTTCTCTATTAAGACCTCCTCCCCACAAAATCGTTGGCATTCTCTTGACCTCCTTGTTTTATTTTGTTTTATTTTAATCTTATAGACACAATGAACCATATAATGTACCATGTTTACTTCTTGCCACTAGTTTCTTGAATGTCTGCCCTGTATTGTGGTTACTGGCCTGGGTTCTGGAACCAAATTAACTAAGTTTGAATTCTGGCTCCTGTAGTCATTAGCTGTTTGATTTTTGTCAAGGTACTTAACATTTCTATGATTTTATTTTCTCATTTATAAAATAGAAATAATAATACTTATTCTCAAAGGGTTGTTGTGAGAAGTAAATGAATTAACAGGCACAAAGTATTTAAAATAGTGTCTGGTGCATAACAAGCACTTAGTAAAAATTGGTGGTTTTATTATTTCCTATCTCAGCACAGCTTGAATTGCCAGGGTGCTTCATGGGAAGGTGACTTTTGGGTCTTAATTGTATGGGTTCTTGACCCAAAGCTCCATTTTACTTTGCATGTAATAACACATATAGTATTTGATAAATAGTTTTGATTATTCAACTTCAGGTTCTAAGGAAATATATTAGACTCCCCATTGTAATGATGGATATTTTATATTAAAATAGGAGAGATGCTATTTGTAGGACTAACTGTAAAGGCATTATGATTTGCTCCATAGAACTGTATAATCAAATCAATAGGAGAAAGTATCTTTGAAGTAAGGTTTTATCTGCACTCCCACTTCAACAGAAACATGGCTGCACACCGTAATTAGAACCAGGATTAGAGACACGTTGTATTATCAATACAGGCAGTGCCTTCATACTTCTTATATGAAATTAGCTCTTTCTTTCCTTACATATTTTAGGAGATTGAGTTTCATTGTTATTTTCTAACACCAAATAAATAGGAAAAAAAATCAACTCTGAATTGCAGTATTCCTGCAATCAATCGTTTGAAAAACACATGGGCTAAGAATCAGGTTATTTCTTAGGTTTTAAATCCCCCCAAGATGATCTTTTTACTTCACTCTTTGTATTCAGAAAAAATGATCTTCCTTATCTCTCATCACAGATGTCTCCTTAGCTACAGACTCCACCAGCAGAATAACAAGAGGATTTTCAAGATGATTTTGCGTCTGTTCATTTTTTTTTAAAGCTTTCCTGCAGAGAATCGAAACAGCCAATGCCTCTGTTGTACATTGTGTGACTAGATTTGAACAAATTAGGTGATTCCCTCCCACCCCACCACCCATGTCGGTCAATGTAACAGGCTCCCAGAGTGAAACAAAATAGAAATTCATTTTTACTTCATGTCTGATACAGAAGGTACACAGGCAGAAACACAGATCACTATTTTATTTAAAAAAGAGATCACCATCTGCTTTGTGTAGGGAGGAATATTCGGGCCCCATCTAATTGTGACAAGTATTTTTAGTTTAGGATCTTCTGACAACAAATTACCTTCAGTTTTTCTTTAAAGGGAATATATAGGTTTGGCTATTAAGAGAAAAGCAGAATGGGAATGGAAGCATGTTTTAGCCTGAAATTTTTAATAAGGTAACATTGGACTTAAGAGCTTAGCCCTACAGAAAATGGTGTTAAAAACAAAGTAAACAGTAAGGGATTGAAAAATCTTTGGGTAATCCCCACAATTCCCTTAAAGATTTAACTCAGTTAGCTTCACTATTTATGACTGTATTTAATAATGGTTCCTTGATTTTACAGAATGATTTCAGAGCAATTTCTTCACTTTGGGTCATGTTTTTTCAACTCATATAGTGCTCTCTAAGATCACTAGGCACGCTGGGAAGCTGATTTAACTTTTAGGCCAATCAAGGACCATTTAGATGAAATGAACTAATGAGGGTACAAGTACTTTAGAAAGTACAAAGAGTTCTACAAATGCAAGATGGTTTGACTGCTATTAAATAACTGATGGAAGAGTTATGGTGGCTTTTCCAAACACTGACCTTCACTTGCAACCACTGAATAACAAATCTCCAGTTGAAAAAAATGACAAATGTTCCCACCACAATGTTCACTGCTAAGAGGTGTATTTCAGACCTCACAATGCTGTCTGGCCCCCTCGAGGTTTGAAACCTTTGCAAGAGCTGTGAGATTATAGCCAAAATTCATCAGCACTTGAAGGAAAAGAATATTTTCAGTAGCTGCTTCACTGTGCCATGGTGTGGTTTATTTCAGTTGATTCTCCTGATGGGTTTAAGTACTGGGAAACTGTAGGGCAACCAGTTCTTGTACTTCTCGTGGGAAGCACAACCTAAAATTTCCTTGTAGCTAGCTATCATCATTTCTAAGCTATTTAATTAAGATATAGGAGACTTTGGTTACTGAAAATATTATATTATGGTTACCATTTTAATGTGGCTATGGGCAGGACTGGTCTTTTAAAAACTGACAGAGCCCCCAGATGCACTATATATATATAACCCAAACTCAGAAAATCCCTGAGACTACACATACATTTAGAACACTTTCCAAAATGTTGTGTTGAAATTATACTACTACTCTTATGGGCTAAATTATGTCCCTTCCAAAATTCATATGCTGCAGCCCTAACCCTGAGTATCTCAGAATGTGACTGTACTTGGAGATAGGGTCTTTACAGAGATAGCTAAGTTAAAATGAAGTCATTAGTGTGGATCCTAATCCAATATGACTGATCGCCTTGTAAGAAGAGGGGATTTGGATGTAGACACCTGCAGAGGGATTTCTGCTCCAGACCACTTCTGGACTTGAGCTGCAACATTAATCCTCCCCTAGATCTCTGGCCTGCTGGCCTGTCCTGCAGATTTCAAATTTGCTAGCCCTCATAATTTCATAAGCCAATTCCTCTCTCTTTCTATATATGTACACACACCCAATTCATTTTGTTTCTCTGGAAAACACTAATACAACTGCCTATGGATGTTTACATTTAAAAAACAAATTGAGTGCAAACTACTCCTAAAGTATACATTCAAGTTTAGTGGCTGAGTGAATAGGTTTTGGAGTCACACTGGTGAGTTCAAAATCTTGGCTCTGCCACTTTCTAGCAAGATGTCTTTGAGCAAGCCACTTAATATCTTAGTTTCTTCATCTGTAATAGAGGAATTATTGGGTTTCAGTGAGAATTTAAGGATTAATATGTTTTCAAAGCACTTAGCAGAATTAACTCATAAGCTCTCAAGATATGCTAGTTATTAGCATTATTGTTATTATTTATACTTTTTTTCAGTCAGGATTCTTAGTTTTAGGCAGTAGGAACTAAGTTTAAATACAAAGGAATTTATTAAAATATGTTGGGGAGCTCACAGATTTCCTGAGAGTGTCAGGGAACCAGGCTCTGAGGTGATAAAGCCAGGAACCACTGCTGTAGAACTGATTCTATGAGGCCCCACTGCTTCTGCCCTGGACATTGCTCCTACCATCAAAAGCACTGAGCCTGGATACCAGAACCACTCCAGCAGCTGTGTTATGGGGCTACTCTTGCCATGATGGATTCTCTGTGCTCCTTTCTTCTTTACATCACTAAATTTTGATTTGATGTTTGCAGTAAGTATGAGTGAGTGAATGATGGAACCTACATCTGTCCCATGCCCGGATGAAAGGAATGCTGGGAAAGTGAGTATCAGCTATTTTCAGTTTTGATAGTGAGAGACAGGCTCTGCTTTATAGATGGGGGTGTGGCAGAGGTATGGAAGACATAGGAGTGCTGGGTATTCAAAAAGTGACCATTGTTCACCACATATATGAATGGATGTTACAATCAGCTGACCACTAGTCACAGAAACTCTTCTTTTTTTTTTAAACAATTCTTTTCTAATCCTCTCTCTGTTTCCTTCTCTAACCACTGCTGCCTATGATAACTCCTAAACTCTTACTCCTAAACTTCTTACCCTCTTTGTATGTATTGACTTGGTTTAGGAAATTTGGTGTGATAAGTGTGACATGAGGTGTCTAACACTATTTTATTCCCTATGAAGAGATTTCATTATGATTGCTAGGGAAAAACACCTCATTACAAGAGATAAAGGTATTGAGAAACATGAACTTTGGAGTCAGAAGGAACAGGGTTTGTATCCTGCTTTTCTGCTTAGCACTATAGTGATCACTGGCATGTTTTTTTTTTTTAATGGGTCTCCATTTCTCCATTTGTAAAACAGGAATAACGGTACATTGCTGATCCTGAAGGATATTTGTGAGAATCAGACATAATGTACATTGTGTAGAGTAGAACTGGGCAAAAACAGGACCTATTGTAACAATTTTCAGCCTTCAGGGGCATCAAAAAGACCAATGAAACAATATTTTTAATCTGATTTTATCAGATTTTTACCCACAAGACAACAACAAATAAATGTCAATTATTTTGAGTGGTTTCTTTTTTTCTGGGTGGCATTATTATTGAACATTACATGATGGAAACTTTCCGGATAAAAATACCAGTTAAAAAATAAAACTAGATCAACATCTTCCATGGCATTTTTATTAAGGTTTATGACCCATTCTCCCCTGCCAAATCAAACCAGCACCTTCATGACACAAAGGTCATCTTACCTATGACAGATACTTTCCAAGTACTAAACACAGCATTTTCTCACTTCTCCCTTTGTCTTAAGTATAAATGCAGCTAGAGAGGGTGAAACAGGAGGGAAGTGGGTAGGCAACAACCTTTAAGAGAATGATATAGCCATAGGACATGACAAAGACTGATTAGAACCAACTGGGTCCAAGATGGCGGAAGATTCGACTTCCAGTAGACCTCAAGCCTCCTTATATGCTCATTGTGATACATTAACATGCTAAATGACACACCCACCAGCGTCAGGACAGTTCTGAGGCCAACCATAAAAGGTCAAAAACTGGGCAGTGGCCCAATTCCTGGAAATCCCTGCCCCTTCCCCAAAATCCTCTCACTCATTAGCCTATGAAATTACCCAACCCATAAAAACTAACCACGCCACATTTCAAGGCTCTCTCACCTTCTGAGATAGCCCACACTCTGTCTGTGGAGTGCATTTCTCTCTAAATAAATCCACTTCTTACCTATCACTTCCTCTCTGAATTCTTCCGTGACGAGGCAAGAACCTTAAATCCACCAAGAACAAGGGCATGGTAGACTAGATTGAGTGGGTGTAGTCAGTCAAGAAATATTTGCTTAAAATTTGCTCCTTAGAAGAGCATTTGGAGACCAAATTTGGAGGAGTAGTGGATCTTCCTATAATAGCAAACTGACTTTCCTAAATACATGCACTTCATAGTTTTCTTGAAAAAAATTTTTTTTTACATCCTGAGAATGAATGTGAACAAGACATATCTATTTGCTCCTTCCTTTACTGAAAGAGTTATTTAATGAGTATTTGTCAATTTCTGCTATGAGCTAGGTACTTTGCTTGGCACCTGCTAAAGAGGAGGAATAGAGGCAGGATCTCTTTATTCATGGAGTTTTTAGACCAGTTGGGAAGACAAATGACAATACTGTGATTTATAAGATACACATATTTGATCATTCAAATGACCAAAATATATTTCACATATATTTTTTGTCTTTGTCTGTGGTTCCTGGCTCACAGCTCCCCAAACCCTTGGAATTTCCTTAGTGATTAGAGCCATGGGAGCATTTTTATTATAATAATTAGCCCTTGTCCTTAGTTCTTGAAACCATAAAAGTGAAATGGGGGTCTTATTATTTACAGAAAGATGCTTCTCACCACAACTAGGTTTACGTTAATGAACTGAATTTTGGAAAGCACCTAAGGATGGAGGCTGGTTGCCAGTGGAGCCAATCATGAGATTAGAGGGTTGGAACTTTCAGTCCCACCCCTCCACCTCAGGGGAGAAGACTGGAGGTGGAAGTTGAATCAATCACTAATGCCAATGATTTAATCAATCATGCTTATGTAATTAAGCCTCCATAAAAACCCAAAAGGACTGGGTTCAGAGGGCTTCTGGGTTGGTAAACATGTGGAGATTCAGGGAGACTGGATGGAGACAGTATGGAAGTTCAGGGTCCTTTCCCCATACCTTGCCCTATGCATCTCTTCCATCTGACTGTTCCTGAGCTATATCCTTTTATAATAGACTGGTTATCTATCATTAGTATGGCAAATGTTTCTTGGAGTCCTGTGAGCCCTCTAGCAAATTAATTGAACTCAAGGGTGGGGGATCATTGGAACCTCTGACCCATAGTCACTCAGTCAGAAGCACAGGTGATAATCGACTTTCAACTGGAATCTGGGGAGGGGGTGGGGGGACAGTCTTGTAGGACTGAGCCCTTCACCTGTGGGATCTGTTGCTATCTCCAGGGAAATAGTGTCAGAATTGAGTTGAGTTGTAGCACATCCAGCTGGTGTTGGAGAATTGCTTGGCTCTGTACTAGTTGCTTTACACGCAATTCATCTTCACAAAAAACCTATGAGATGCACATTATTTTATAGACGGGGAAACATAGGTTTAGAAGGGTTAGGTAACTTGCCAAAGGTGACATAACTAGAAAGTGGAATAGCTGTGGGTTCTGTCAGATTGCAGGGCACAAATTCAACCACTGCTCTATAGCCTCAAAAGAGAAGTCCATCCTTTGACTCATACAGTTGATGAACCAAATGACTATATCAATTGAAGTGTACAGCAGGAGAACTACTGCTCCCTCAGGGTCCTTGATGTATCTGCACTGACAGTGCTAACAGTGTCTATAAATTAGGAAAACAGTAATCAGGCTTACCAAGTTGAAATTCAGAGACAGAAATGGTTCTGTAATAGTTATAGCCATGGATAGGGAGGCAAAAGCCATAGAAAGAAATTCATCGCCTTGCTGAATGACCCCAGGAAGTCTTTAGACCATACTGTTTCTCTGTTTTTTTGGTCTCTGAAAAAAGGAAACAATTTTATGCCCAACCTTCTAATTCTTTCCAAGATTATTTTCATTCATGGAAACTGAGCCTCTTCATTCTGAAAACGTATGACCAAAGTCTGGAAAAGTACTGTAGAAGTATACAAGAGGAGAGTGAACTTATTTACAGACATCTAGACAATCAAGGAAGGGTTCCTTCCATTTGAAGATGATACTGCTATGCTACTAAGTGGTGAACAAAAGAAACTGTGGGAGCTAGAAAGCAGAGGGACAAGTGGAAAATGTCCCTAGCACATGCAAGTAAACAGAACCTAAGCTGGCAGTGGGGGAAAGTTATGAAGCACCCAATTTTCATTATACAGCCTCAAAAAATCTCAGCAGTTGAGAGCACCTGGTACCTTAAAAATTCGGGGTTATGTGTCCAGCAATAGGGAATTTCTTAACCGTAGTATATCCCCACAGTGGAACATGATGCAGCAGTAAAAAAAAAAAAAAACAAAAAATGGGGAAGAGCGCTATGATAAGATATGGAAAGATGTCCAAGATACACTGTTAAGTGAAAAAGCAAGGTGTAGAATGATGTATATGAAATGCCACTTTGGGAAAAGTAAAATATATATTTGTAGTTGCTTGTATTTGCATAAAGAGATCCAGAAGGATAAATCAGAAAATAATAAAAATGGTGAAGGAAAAGGGTGAATTTGGAAGGAGTGGGGGGCAGTGAGACTTCCCAATATTTATGTTTTAATTTTGTTTTTATTTTTTAACTATGTAAATGCATTACTGTTAAAACAATTTAAAAATAAAGTGGTATACAACACATTTCCAATAAAGGACTGGTATCCAAAATATATAACGAACTCTTAAAACTCAACACTAAGAAAACAAACAGCCCAATTAAAAAATGGGCAAAAGATCTGCAAAGACCTCACCAAATGAGAAACACAGATGGCAAATATGTATCTGAAAAGATGCTCAACATCATATGTCATTAGGAAATTGCAAATTAAAACAGCAGTGAGATACCACTATATACCTATTGAAATGGCTAAAATTCAAACACTGACAACACCAAATGTTGGCAAGGATATGGAGCAAAGGAACTCTCATTCATTGCTAGTGGGTATGCAAAATGGTACTGCCACTTTGGAAGACAGTCTGGCACTTTCTTTTTTTTTCTTTTTTTTTTTTTTTTTGCGGTACGTGGGCCTCCCACCGCCATGGCCTCTCCTGTTGTGGAGCACAGGCTCCGGACGCGCAGGCTCAGCGGCCATGGCTCACAGGCCCAGCTGCTCCGCGGCATGTGGGATCTTCCCAGACCGGGGCACGAACCCGTGTGTCCCCTGCATCGGCAGGTGGACTCTCAACCACTGTGCCACCATGGAAGCCCTGTTTGGCACTTTCTTACAAAACTAAACATACCCATATACTATCCAGGAATTGCTCTCCTTGGTATTTACCAAAATAGGTTAAAAACTTATGTCCACACAAAAACCTGCACATGAATATTTATAGCAGCTTTATTCATGATTGCCAAAACATGGAAGAAACCAAGATGTCCTTCAGTAAGTAAATGGACCAGCTGTGGTATATCCATAAATAGAATACTACTCAGTGCTAAAAAGAGATGAGCTATCGAGCCAATATTTCTGAGTGAAAGAAGTCTATTTGAAAAGGCTACATGCTATATTGCTATAGGCTTAATGTTTGTGTGCCTGCAAAATTCATATGTTAAAATCCTAATGCACAATGTGATGGTATTAGGAGGTGGAGTCCTTGGGAGGTGATTAGGCCATGAGAGCAGAGCTCTCATGAATGGCATTAGTCCCCCTACAGAAGAGGCTCTAGAGAGCTCCCTTGCCCCTTCCACCATGTGAAGACACAGAGAGAAGACGGCCACCTGTGAATGAGGAAGCAGGCCCTCACTAGATACCAAATCAGCTGGCCTCATGATCTTGGACTTCCCAGCCTCCAGAACTGTGAGAAATAAACTTCTGTTGTTTATAAGCCACTCAGTCTATGGTATTTTGTTAGAGCAACTGCAAAGTACTAAGACATTTACGATTCCAACTATATGATATTCTCGGTGTCTTCAGATTGAAAGTCCAATCTGATACTTAACGTGATCAAAAAGGCTCACAATAAGGCTCATCATTATGAAATTTAGAATCTTGAGAAGCAGAGAGCATATCCTAAAATGATGCAAAGGAAAAAACTATCCATATATAAAGATTCAAGAATCAGAATAACATTGGCCTTTTCAGTAGCAATATCAGAAGCTAGAAGACACTGAAATATTGCCTTAGAAAACCCAAGGGAAATTGATTTCTTACATAGGAGTCTATATACATAAAAATTCAATCAATTTTCCTGGAGTGAATAAAGGCATTGTCAGACATGCAAGGTCTCAAAACGTTTATCTTCCCTCAGCTACTCTTAGGAAGCTAGGGGGGAAGACTCCACCAGGATGTAAATTAAGGAAGAAAATGATGTGGAATTCAGAAAACAGAGGCTCCCATACAAAAGATAGACAAGAAATCCCTAGGATGATGGGAAAGGAGATCTTAAGGTGAGAGTAGTGCAGGCAGACCTGGAGAGCAACCAGTTAAGATGGGAGCAAGAGAACACAGAGTTCTTGGAGAGACATCCCTAGGAAAATTAATTGGATATATCACCTGTGTGTTCAAGAAGAGACGTACACCTAGAACAAAGAGTTTGTAGATGACTGAGTAATGGTAAAGAGGCTAAGTTGTACAGGAAAGTGAATTTAGTCATAGTATACTAAATAGCCTACCTGTGAATAATGTTCACAGAATTGTAATAATATGAGCATTGAACGTCAGAATAAACAAAAATTGTAATATAACCTGGGATTATATGACAAATATTAAACTTTTACCAGATGGGCCACAAACCAAAATACACTGGACACTGTCTAAAGCTGTGTCGGGTATTACTCCCTTCCTTGTTGGATTGTGATAGGAAAATATCTGAGAGTTCTAGGGGTGGTGCTGGGCTCGAGAGCTTCAAGGCAATAGCTATTTTCCAACCTAAAGGGAAGTATCTCAACATTTTAATACTAATGGATATTGATTGATCAGTAGGCACCAATATTAGGGAGATGAACAGGAAAGAAGTGTGTATGTGTATGTGTGTTGGTGAGGGGATATGGGCATGTGTGAAAAAGGTACAAGGTATTAAAGCGAAAAACAAGAATCAACAGTGTAGTGTTATTATTTAGACATGTGAAGGTACACATTAAAACAAACTGAAAGAGTTGAAATCAGTGACTGCTGATTAATGGGAATGGAGGGAGATGGGGGTGCAGAGACAAACAGGAGACTGCTGTTTTTATAATAGACCTTGGAAAACTATTGCATTCTTAAACCATGTACCTGTATTACTGATAAAAATAAAAATAGAAAATGAATGCCTACTATGTACCAGGCTCAATGATATTTCAAGTATTGCCATTCTCATTTTACTATAAGGAAGAAAAAATAACATACCAATTCATCTCTCAAGGTGGTAAATGGAATATTCTTTTACATATTAGAAGACAAATCAAGGCATTTATATCAAGAAGGCTTACAAAAGCATTCACTTAAATTAATTAAAGATTGATCTTGATTCACCTTAAAAATAAGTTAACAATGATTACGTTATGTACTTGTGAGGGAAACATCAAAGGAATCACTTAACATGAAATGTGTCTTGACCTCACTGTCATAGAAAATACTTAAGTGAGAGGAACTTTGATGAAATTATTACATTTTTATATTTTTAGTAGTTTTGGCTTAATTAAAAAACATTGAAGGGAAACTGGATAGAGAAGTATGCCAGGAAAGATCTCTGAACTTTCTATACTTTCTCCTTATTAAACCCTTACTACTGTGACAAAATAAACAAAATATCCAAAATAAGCAATTCCAAACATGCAAACCAAAAAATGTTCGTGTAAATATATCAGTTAGGCAATAGGCAAATTAGAATGTACCTATATACTCAGAATCTAGAAGAAAACAATAAAGAAGATGATATCAATATGTATGGTGAAGTTAAAAGGAACAAAATCAACAATTTGTCTTGGCTTTTGGTTTGGTTGGATTGGATATTGTTTTGTTGGGGAAATATAATAGACACTCTTGGCCTAAAATGGAAGGATTAGACGAAGATTAGATGGGGGGGACAACTTTATTTGACTAGCTTTGGAAATAATCTTGTGATTATCTGGTTCATGATTTTCCTATCTGACACTGTAAGTCTGTAGGGCAGAGACCTATAGATGTGATTTTATTTTTTAACCATCATGGCACCTAATATCATAGCAACAGAGTAAAGTACTTTATCTATTGATTAAATGAATGATTTCGGAGCACACCATAGCACTGAGTTTTCCACAGAACTGTGAAATTTACAAAATCAGCATAATCTCTAACTGCTATACATTCCCTAAAATAAGGAAATAAGATTTTATCTCATTCCATTTCACTCTATTCATTCACTCCACACATCATTATTGAAGGAATTCTCTGTGAAAACCTCTTAGTTGGGCATCTTCTCCTGAAAGCTAGTGCAGGAGAAACCATCACTTTCTTTGCTCAAATCATATAGAAGTCAACTATCTACACTGATGAGGATCATCAAATGTTTTAATTCACAAGCTATGAGATGACCATAAACTCAGGGTTGATTTGTTATCATCATGTCATTAGCGCTCATAGCACTCTGAATATACTGAAAAACGTGATTATTTTTCTGGATGGCATGCATGCTAGTTCAACAGCTTACAATACAGTCATAATTTATTCTGATTTCAGGTGGCAACTATTCTGGCATATTATTATTGTGATGTCAAGAAGGCATTAACATTTATTGAGTACTTATATGTGGTAGACATTTTCTTACAGAAACCTCATGAGGTTAAGTACTGTTGCCCATATTTCACAGAAGAAGCAAATGAGACACAGGGTGGTATAACGACAACCTGCCCAGGTAGCAAATCTGGGCTCAAACCCAGCGATGTTTGATTCTTACACCATGCCTTTTCCACTATGGTATAGAGGAGTTGGCCAGTAGGGCTTGTTATCTTTGCAATACATTAAGGCCAGATATATTAAAATTGTATGCATAAATTTAAGTTACTTGAGGAAATGTATATTGAAAATCCCATCTTTAATAGATTTAGATATATATTAATTAATGAATGCCTTAAAACCTCATTATATATATCTATAGTCTAAGCCCAAGAGGAAAATACTTTGAATGAAAAAATAAGAACTGATGTAAAGTAATAAATTAAATATATTTTTTCAAGCATGAAGTTAGTTGAGACCAATAAAGCATATTGCAGTCATCCTGCAAAAGAATTTCTTATATTCTGAGAAGTACAGGTTATTATATTCTATCCTTAGCATTTTCATGGATACAAAGTCAGAAAGTATTTCTAAAGTTGATAAACAACTCACAGAAGCAAAGATCAGTACATATGAGAGGACTATAAGGTGTGTATATTTATGTAAATAGATTCTGACATATTTCATAATCTTGTTGAAAGAAATATATCACAAAGACTGAACTGCCTATGGTCTGAGAGTTAATATCAGAACTGGAATTAGAAATCCATGCTCTTTGCTTTATTCCAATTTGAACTTGACTAGAAGTTTGTACAATGTTGCTGATGAGACAAAGCCATATATATATATATATATATATATATATATATATATATATTTTTTTTTTTTCAGGTTAGAGCTTATTGAACCAGGGTTTACTTTACTTCGTTTCTTTGGCTTCTGGAACTCTGCACTTCATGGTTTTCTTCCTATTTCTCTGGCTGTTCCTTCTTTGTCTCTTTTCCATTCTTATCTTATTCTACCTAATCATCAAATATTGGAGTTCCTCAGGCCTCCTAACTCTTCATTCCTTACTCTGCATCATCTCCTCAGGGAAATTCACCTATGCCTATAGCTATAATTATCAAAATATTCAGATGATTCACAAATTTATGTTTTCAGGGTAGACCTCTCTCCGTGCTTCAGACCTATAGCATACATCAAGAAATCAAAAATTAAACTTGTGATCTCTTCCTTGCCCCCTACTCAGAATCCAAAGCATTCCTATTCTTCCCATTTTGGGTGAATGACATCCTCATTCATCTACTAATCCAAGCAAAAATTCTTGGTAATCGTAGGGGCCATTTTTTGTTTCTCTATCTCTCTCATTCATATTGAATTCTTCACTAAGTCCCATTTGTTTTTCCTTCTAACTCTCCCTTGCATCCATCTACTCCTTTCCATTTCCATCCAGATTCAAGCTAGCATCTTTCTTTCCCTGGTACATTCTGATAGTCTTCAAAATGGTTAATCTTCTTTCTCTACCTGCATCTGTTCTCAATACCACAGTGAGAGTGATTTTTCAAACACAAATCTGATCATGTTAATCCGCCTTCCCCCAGCTCAAAAATCCTCCAGTGATCCACTCTTCCTAGGATAAATACAAAGCTCTTTTTTTTTTTTTTTAAGACAAAACTCTTATAAGGTCCTTCAAGGTAAGTCCTCTGCCTATATTTCCAGCTTCAACTCACACCATGGTCCTTTTTCTCTTGCTGCTACAACTGCATTAGATTTATTTCTGTCCACCATGTTTGCCAGGATCCCTCCTGCCACAGGGTCTTGAATTTGATATTCTCTCTGCCTGCACTATATTTTTTCTCCTGTTTGCCTCATTAACTCCTTACTCAGCCTTTAGATCTATAAACAGTACATATATTCTCAAGGAAACTCTCCTGACCACCATAAGTCCAATCCCCCTCATTTACCCTTTAATAGTATAAAGTACCACTACTGCAGAGCGATGTATTGGTGTAAGTCTTTGCTAAATGTCTATCTTCCTCCCCTACCTGGACACTCCATTAGGGAGGGTAGGGACCCTCTCTCCTTTTGCTCACCACTGTCATCTAGCACAGTGCCGGGTACCATCCAGGTGCAATGAATACTTGCTGAATGCATTACTGAAATAATTAACTAGTTAACCAAACATTTCTGATTATTTGATACCAATTCTAGAAACTATGTATGTTTTTCAGGGAAGATATTCAATTGTTCAGAGAAGGGAGGAAGTCACATATTTTGGTAAGATCAGATGTACATTTTAATAATGCAGATAAATACTTCACCAGGCACTAAAAGACAACAGACAGATGGAGGGTTACACTTATGAGAATGCTGAGTGTCAATAACAGGTTGGAGACACCCTACTGACACTTAAGAAAATTTCAACAATTTTTCAGTCCAACTATGAAAATTGGCAGTTGTGCTCATGTTCACTGCTGAACTCAAAGAGGTGGCGGGCTGAAACAGATCAGTAAGTTTGATTTTAACCTGGTTATATAAGACTCTCTGTATGTGATTTTTCCCCCTCCAAATTATTAACAATTATCCTTTAATATTCTCTGGGTCCTTAGGATGTTTTCATTATAAAAGCAGAAACCCAACTTCTAGTTCTCTAACCATATAATACCACAGTGGACCTGACTGAATATGGTAAAATGTTTAGGTTTCTTTTATACCCAGGCTCATTTCTTTTCTCACATTTTACAGCTAATTGTTGACCTGCCCCAGAGCAGACAGCAGGGGCAATGTTCAGGATCATGATGTTGTGAACTGGATGGCCTGATTCTCCATTAACCAGCTGCAGAACTCTGGACAGCTCACATTTGGTATCACCCTTCAGGATCTCACATCCAGAATTAGAGGGTTGGGTTAATGATTCTGCAGGTCCTTAGTTAAACTTCAAATTCCCTGATTCTTCACCAAGGAATTGCTTTTTTTTTTTTTTTAATTGGGCTTTACACTGCCTAACAAAGTGCTTTAGTAATATAATCTAAAGTAATGGCCCCTACAAGGCTTAGAATCTATATTACGTAGAGGTTAAAAACACTAGCTTTTAAAAAAAATTTTTTAATATATATTTTTTTATACGGCAGCACCTCACAACATGTGGGATCTTAGTCCCCTGACCAGAGATCGAACCTGCACTCCCTGCAGTGCAAGCGCAGAGTTTTAACCAATGGACCGCCATCAGAACGCTAGCTTTTGAGTCAGAAAGACCTAGGTTCAAAACTCTGGCATTAATGAGCTGTGTAACTTTAAGCAAGTTACTTAAAGCTTATGAATCTCTGTTACTACATCTAGAAGCTAGTGATACTTCTTTCTTCATGGAGAGGTTGTGAGGATAATATGAAATACGTAATACATGTGAAACACAATACCTGGTACAGAGTTAGCCTACAATGAAGGATTAACGTAACTACAACTTTCATTTAGAAGAGATAGTGCTTATGGCTCCCTCTGACCCTATGCTTGCTCTCTAGTAAGACAGACATCATTTTCTGGTATGTACGAGATGCGTCAGGCTGCAAATTTCTGAGCCTCATTTTGGAACCAGAGTCCATCAGTCATTCTCAGCCATTCTCTGAATCAGAGCAGCTGACAGAATCTTCAGTGAGGTCATTATTTTTAGCTTTGGAACCGTTAGAAAGTCTGCAGGGGATTTTCACGGCATTCAACAAATTAGCAAAGGTCATGAAAACAAACCCACTTACTGAATTCATGGGCCTAAAATCCTGTCAAACCAGTGCTGTCATATCAAAGTAAAGAACTTTCTACTCGCAGTATTGCTATAAAAAAATCAATCTGAATTATGTTTAGATTTGCTCCATTGTTGCTGCATTTTAAAGTCACAAATTTTGATGGCAAACCAACTCATCTCCTATTTGTAACCCCCTCACCACGTGATCGTGTGATTCTTTCAATCTAAAATTTCCTCACTTTTCTTCTCTGTCCATCCCCGTTCAAGTCCCATCTCTTTTCAGAGGTCACTCCTAAATTCTCTGACCTGTGGTCTCAGGCCTGCTTTGCTCTTGACCCAGAACAGGCCATATATATATATTTTTTAAGTTAGGTGGGTGTGGTTTTGACCTTATTTGGCCCTGTACAAAGGCATTAAACGTGACAATTAAGCCCTTTCGTTTTCACAAATGCCCTTAATGACACTCAACTCTGCTTGGTTGATTAACTAGCTTGTGGAGCATCCATCACCCAGCATGACAGACTAAACACACCATTGGCTCTTGACAAACAGTATATATACCATGAGCTCCTTGCTTTCCATATCACCATAAATAATATTTTGGAAGAAATACTTTGGGGTCAGGTAATTGATCCATTCTCTACATGCTTTGAATGATGCCTTTGAATCAAGCCAGACTACAAGACTGCTGGATCCTTCAGCAGCATCATTTTGGATTTAATAGAATTGCTTCACTGAATTGTACTTTGGTGTTATGCCAACAGAGCACACCGGTGGATTGTGTAAGGAAGAACTGGATAAAACTCCGAGCCCTCTTTCTGAATACCTACTAGAGAAATACTACAGAATAGTAAATTAGGTTTGGTTTTATGGACAATTTGACTCTTATAAGTTGATTGTGTTTACTTGCTTTGGCCATTAGAAAACTTAGTGAAAAATCTGGGGTCCATTTCTCTCAACTGTATGGTCCACCCTAATAACAGGTTTTGCTTTATTATTTTTCCACCCATAGTTTCCCTTTGTCTTGGTCACCACAACTGCTTACTCTAATCCTTTTACACTGAAAGTATTTTTTGTGAAGTGCCTCACATCTTTTGTAGAATAGGTAGAGATTAAAAATAAATTCTTGATCTATTCCCCTAGGAAATTACAGCAATTACAGCTTACAGACCATTATTTTTCAATTATTTCCTGCTTTGTATTTTTCTTTCATTGCTTTATGTCTCCATAACTTGGTTTTAATCCAGAGAATATTCTTAAAATTTTCCTATACTCCCCACACACTGGCAGCATAGCATGTGCTCACTGAATCTTTAAATCTGACTTTTGTGCACAGGTCTGCATCTAGGTAACTAGCTGTGTGATTTTGACCTCAATGTCACTGAGACTTGAGAATTTCATTCTCCTCATCTGTATCTGACAGAAGTGGCCTAAATAATCTTCAGTGTCCTCTTCTAGTTCTAAGATTCTGTCACAATTGCCTGAGCTCCCTAAAAGGATTTTTGTCAGACACAGATATTTTAAGACAGATCTGACTTAATAAACTACTCACAGATATGGATATGACCAAGTGACCTATGTATTGCAGAAAATGTCCATTAAAAAGAAGGACTGTGTCTAAGGGAGATTTGCTCATTTTTTCATTAACAAAGAAGAGGACACTTCCAGACACTTTGGTTCAGAATTTAAGCTGGAAGAATGATTACAAGTGGGCAATAAAAATGATTTAGAAGGCCTAGACCCTTTTAATTCTGTAGCTTCACATCTAGCAAGTGCTGATTCCAGTTCTTTTAGTACAAAAGAGGCAGTGGGATGCTGTAAAAGGACCCTAAATTGAGATCTAGTTTCAAGTCCAGCATTGGTCTTTAATAAAACAATGGATTGCCCCTCTCTGTGTGCTCAATTTTTCATTAATGAAAAGAGAAAAATTATCTGCCCATACCTACAAGATGATTTGTGAGGGTCAAACAAGACAATGCTAGAGAATACCTTACAGTAAGTACAAAGTGCTATACACATTTGCATATGTGAGCATGGCCATGAATCAAGAAATGACCTCTGATGACTCAGTGGGTATTTTGGATTGTTTTTATGACTGAATTGGGTGGTTTTGGAAAGTTGGTTGTTAAGATGGCTGAGCCAGTCTCAGAACCTTGATGTTACCCAAATTTGTGAATGACTCAACAACATATAAATCCTCCCCCAAACGCAACTTCAAAGGAGTTGAGGACAAAGTCCTATCAAGATGTAAGCATGGTCTGGGTCCACGTCTGTTTTGTTCACTGCACATAAAATGATAGAATCAAATATTTGTCGATTACATGGTGGGGAAGCTGGATGAATGATGAGGTACCCTCCCTGGCTGTGTGGCTTGCTCCTTTCCTATATCAGTTAGGGGATAGGATTCCAGGTTGTGTTTCAGAAAACTTATAAATAGTGAGACATGGAAATCTGAGATCACTTTGACATGCTTGTGTCTGTTTGTTTATTGTCAACTTGGCATCACCACCCCAAGTATCATTGAAGAGAAGCTGGAAACAATTTTCCCAGAGGTTTCCTTCCGCAGGATAGAGTTTGCCAAAGAGAGGCTTTGGTATCAGATTTGGAAGATGGAGGAGGAGAGGCCATTACTTTTTGGGGACAATTGCTGCCAGATGCATGGGAAGATGAGATTCAGTGACTTGCTGGGGAGCCCTTGAGTACCTCTACCTTGCTATAGAGACAGAGATAATTGGTCAGAGCTTCCCAGAGATCCTGAGTATTGCAGCACCTTCACTGCTTGGGTACTTCAGGCTGAAGTTGCTGAGGTTGATTTCTTTCACCTCAGCTCATCAGCTTTTCCAGTCTTCCTGTAGGCTCTTAGTTTCCTATATTAAAACCTTCTATATCTTGAATATATTGAGTGGTTCTTCTGTTTTCTTGATAGAAACTTGACTAGAAACAGAATCTCAAATGTTAAATTTGGGAATGTTAAGCTTTAGCTCAATGCATTTATATACACAGAGTTATAACTAGCACCTTGGGGAAAAACCATTAAGATTTTTTTTAAAAAGCCATCTAGGTATTATTTAGTAAACTTGCTTTTCAACATTCAGGAATACCTTTGAGACCTAAGAAAGTCAATGAAGTTTTCCAAAGGGTCTTATTTTGTTCTCTTAGAAGAACTTGGCTCAACAGGCACAATTTCCTCTAGTGGAAAGAACAGAATTTAAACTCATATGGCCCATAATTTAGTCGGGGCTCAGCCACATTTTAACCCTGTCTATTTGGCAAATTCGTTTAACTTCTCTTGGGCTTGGGGACTGCATCAGCATGATGGGAGCCATGACAACTATCTTACTTTTCTTGAGAACCCTTGAGAATGGCATTCATGCATCTGTACAAATGTTACTTTAGGAATGTAGTCTTTGGGGGACTCAAATGAAAATGTATGAAAGCATTGTGTGTGTATACATATATATGTATATATATATGTGTGTATATATATGTATATATATGTATATATATATGCTATTATTCTCTAGACTCACATTCATATTTAGTCAAATGCAAATAATAATGGAGATTGATAAAGGTTCAATAAAAGCAACTTCCAGAGAAGTGAAGAATTTCTACTATGCCTGAGTGTAAATATTATGGTGATTATATGCACATCCACCTCCGGGAGACTTAGCCCAGTGTGGCTGTCAACATACAGGGCAGTGACTGAGAGAGGACATCATACTGTGGGGCTGAGTCTCCATGGGACAATGGAGGAAACCTTTATTGCTCCAGTATAGGATAGTTCTCAGACCACACAGAATGGAGGTGTGAACTGTTCTCCACTTAGAAGGTCACTGTTGCAGTCTCATCTTATCTTGAGCATTGGGAAGGGGAAGGGGCACATCAAATAAGCTTCCCAAAATCACTGAGATAACTTCTAATTGTACTTACTCACTGGTAGTGACGTTACGCTGAAGTTATTGAATGATCATGGTTAGGGTTTCACATATGTGATTTATTTAAAGCAGACCCTGTTTTTTCATTGCACTGAGGCCAGACAGGACAATGGACTGAGCAAGGGGAAGACTGGAGCCCACAGTTTGGGGCTGAGTGTCTTAGTGGAACTGAACAGATCTTTCAATACCTATGAACTGCAGACACACTCTGGCTTATCTCTCCTTGTGTTAACATGATTGGATTTGCATAACTTCCTGACCCCAAACTGTGTGCATATGTGTCTGCCTCTACTCACACACCTCTCCATCCCTCTACCCCATCTCTCTTTTCTTCAACACACTTGTCACAGCATATCATACTCCTGCATTATATTTTATACCAGCGACTTTGTTTTGATTTTTTTCTATCTGTCTATAATAGATTGTAAGGTACATCTGGACAGAGATTTTGTTCTGCCTGGAATAGTCCATGATAAATGATAAGGATTATAGAAAGTGTGTGGGTGAATAAACATTTGAATTATTAACCAAGTTTTTTTTTTTTACTTGACATTCTACTTGATTCCCCAAACTCTTAGGTAGAAACTGTTAAACCAACAAAGGGACATTTTTGGAAAATTTACAAATGGTTGGACATCCCCCCTTTCCTCTCTTAAGGAAATGGAGACTACCTATAGTTATGTAGGGGCCACAGTTTTTCAAATGCAGCAAATAATGGAGATTTCCTTCCTGAGAATTAGGGAGAGGAATTGTGGGCCAAATTCTTGTCACGTCACTTCCTTGTCTATAAAGCAGGCTGAGCAATCATCTGCATGGTGCTTCATAGGTCACACAAAAGGATGTTGAAAAGTGGTCTGTTTAGCAATGAGATGCACAGAAATATGCTGAAACCAGTAGCTGTATTTAAGCTGCCAATGTTAGGGAGAGAGATGTGCCCACAGAGTGTTTTTAAGTGATCCTAACTTAACGTAAAAGGAATTGAGTCACTGGCCTGTGAACCTGACAAAAAAGTGCATTGGAATTTGATGCTAATTTAAAATAGCAACAATATGTTGTTGGTGAACGATCTAGTTTCTAATAATTTAAAACTCTTGAGAATGGCATTCATGCATCTGTACAAATGCTGTTTTAGGAATGTAGCCTTGGGTGACCATGATATAGTCATCTTGCCATCCTAGAAGTACTGACAGTTTCAGGAATGGTGTATGCACAATAAACACTTGCATATGATGGAAGAATCAGAAACCTCTGGGAACCTAGAAAGAGGCAAATAGAGCCAACAAGAGACAAGTGGTTGCTCCTGGCACTCTGTCATCAGTCAGCTCAAGAGGCGAGGAGAAGAGGGCTTTGATTTGTTAGTGATGTACAAAATCAGCTTTTAAGGTGAAAGCCAAGAGATAGGAGAAAATGGTTAGAAACGAAGAGGGGACAGTGATGAGAACACTGACAACAACAGTGGCAACAATCAGAGCGATGTGTGACAAAACGAAAGAAAGGAGTACTTACAACTAATACAAAAGTTGAAGCAGTTCAAAATTCTCTGACAGCAAATAGCTGATTGCCCTGCTATGACCACCATTTATTGAGTAGTTAAAATGTGCTAAGCACTGTACCAGGCACTTTACAGGTAAGGCCACTTTCTCTTCTCTTATCCTCCTTTACGTCTACTGCATTTAGATTTTCACTCCCAGCACTCCATGTTACCAAATCCAATTATCAGTTCTCAGTTCTTAGTTAACTTGTTTTACCATATGTATTTGACCCAGATGATCACCTCTTTTTTTCTAGAATATTTTTTTACTTTGGTTCCAGAATACTCTTCTCTCTTAGGCTTCCTCCTACCCCATTGATCACCCCTCTCAGTCTCCTTTGCTGATTTGTCTCTGCCACTTACTAGATGTGAACATGGACAAATTAGGTGATGCCACTGTGACTGAGTTTCCTCACTGGTAAAATGGGAACAATAATGGTACCTATGACAGAGTCATGGTTTAATTTAAATGAATTATTACATGTAGTGCACTTGCAGATAGTAATTGCCATACTTGAGTTTTCTATCATCTTCCTAAACTCTAAGTATTGGTTTGGCCAAGGCTTAGCACTTGGACGTCTTCTCTAGCTACACTAATTACCTTGGTGATATCATCTAGATGCATGGGTTTAAGTACATATAGAAGCTCATGAATTGTGTATTTACATTTCCAGATAGGGCCTCTACCCTGAACTTCAGACTTTCAATTGTAAACTTGAATCTCCACTTAGATGTCTAATAGAAAATACAAATTGAGTATGTCTAAAAAATTTCTGGGCTCTACCTGATGCTGTCCTCAATTTGGTTGATGGCAAGTCTATTCTTCCATTTTTCAGAGGTTTGATTCAGAGAAGATCAATTTACTTATAAGGTAGATCTTTACTGGCTAAGAAAGAACTTTCCACTAAACGATGCTTCTCATGTGCTGGTGTCCTGTGTCATCTTTGTCATGTTTAAACCTTCTGTATGCATTCATACCTCCAGGTGTACTCAACATACTGCTCACCTTGACCAAGGTGATACTGCTCACCTTGACCAAGGTGAGCTTGGTTTGACCCAGGTGGACTGCTTTTTTCATGATTTACATTTTGGCAAGTGAATGTAATATCTGAGACATCCTGTCTCAGCATGCTTTCACTTTCACTTTTGCTATTTATATTCTAGCACTTCTAGTCATATTATTATTCATAGTAATATTTATAATATTCAATTATTGTTATTCAATAATTATTATTGTTCATCCCCAGATGGAACAAAATATGGAATTTTAAATACTGCTTATGCATGAAATTCTTTTCAAAGTAAAATTTTAAGAAGAATAACTACGACCTGGTATCACAATAGCAGGATACTTCTTAAACTTCATACAACCTAGGAAGAAAATTTAGTTTTATTATAACTCTACATACTGGTTAGGAAACTGTGAAAATTTAGCAAACTCAGGCTTGTCCCTTTGATTATGCTACTAGATTAAAGGTTTGAAGTAAATAATCAGTAAATGCAAAAATAATAATCATTTTGCATTTCTTGGGGGAGACACTTCCTAATACTTCCCATTTACAGTCAGATGACAATTATGTAAAATATCTTCCCTCTAAAGAACAAGGTACTGTTTTGGCATGTATAGCATGTACAAATTCAAAGAAGAAGAGATAAAATAATGGCAGAAACAGCGAGAATAGGGTATTACATGTAAAAAAACCCGTGTAACTCAGTAACTGGACATTGCATGAATGCAGGTGACTTGAGAAACTGTCACCATGGCAGTAAGGATGGAAGAAGGTGATGAAAAGGTGACACTGAGGACCTGGACAATGGCTGAGATGTTGAAATGAATGATTCATGAAGAGCTGTTACTGATCCCTAATGAAGAGACTATGTTACTTAAAATGAAAACTCTGCCAGGAAAATGTCTTTTTTTGTTGTTGTTATAGAAATATGCCTAATTGACCAGAGATGGACATTTCTTTTATTGACACATTAATTATGTAGAAAGGGGCCTTCACCACTCCACCAAGGAAGACTCTTAAAAAAGTAGGTCTTAAATTAAGGTCACCATGAGGATCAGAGTACAAGTCCTTATACCTCCCTCTGCTTCAGATGAAGCTAGAGCTTCATCACATCATGAAAAATGATCACAATTATGATGCTGAACCATCAGAAAAGAATAAATGATTATTAGAGTTCTCTATTGAGAAAGATTTGCATCAAAATAGTTAAAGTCTAGCAAACTTGAGTTCTTCAGAATGACTCATTAAATCCCAGATCTCTAGATAGTGAAGGTATAACTCTATGATCCTTCCACTAAAAGCTCTAGTTTGGAGACATGAAAATCAAATGTATGGATACCAAGGGGGAAAGGGGTGGTGGTGGGATGAATTGGGAGATTGGGATTGACAGATATACATTATTGTTACTATGTATAAAATAGATAACTAATGAGAACCTACTGTATAGACCAGGGAACTCTACTCAATGCTCTGTGGTGACCTAAATGGGAAGGAAATCCAAAAAAGAGGGGATATATATATACGTGTAACTGATTCACTTTGCTGTACAGTAGAAACTAACACAACATTGTAAAGCAACTATACTCCAATAAAAATTAAAAAAAAGAAAATCAAATAGAATATTATTTATTATTTTTTCCTTCTTTAAAATTAAATCCTTTCTAAGTACAAAATATTCAACCAAATATTATTTTTAGTGTGGGCTTAAGAGTACTAATGACCTACTACAGCTGGGAGTCTTCCATATATTAAAGAGTAAGCCAGGAATGTTACACGCCCAGGGTGCCTAACAGTATGTAAGCTGTTCAGATTTCAGTGTTTGGGAATTATTCAGGTCATCTGAAAATGACTTTTCTGCCTCAGTTAATTTAAAACTCAAAACTCTTTTGAATCAAGTGCTGAGCAACCACTGTGACAACGGCTAATTATTTAAATCTCAGTAGGAAGCAAACAGGCTGGGAAAGCAGATTGAGGAGGAGCACAGGTGAGACAGGGTTTTTTGTTTTTCTTTTTTTAACTTACTCCAGATTCTTACTAATCAAAGTGTGGTCCCTAGGCTAATAGCACCAGCATCACCTGGGTATATGTTAGAAATGCAGACCCTCAGGCCCCAGCCCAAGCTCATTAAACCAGAATGCATCTTAACAAGATCCCTGTAAGCACATGAATGTTTGACAAGCACCTCAGGGAACATATCAGACAAGTGATGGGTTCCCACTCTGACAGTTTTTAAGGTAAGAGCAGGTGACCCTTTGGCTCCACTCAGTGAAATTTCTCTGAATTGTAAGTCTATGTAATCTAAGTCCTGGGAATACAATCTATTTGGAATCAATGCAGTCAGCTTGTGGGAGTTCTGCAACAAATCTGCTCTTTTCACACAATCAAATGAGGACAGTCAGTGCCTATGAGACAGGGTGTGGAAGATGAAGATGTACACAGAAATTATTGTTTCATTTTTTATGGTTGAAAGAAATGGACCTTGCTCAATTTCGGTTTGATAAAACTATTCCTGTAAAAAATACTGTATGATATCACTTACATGTGGAATCTAAAAAATTACAACAAACTAGTGAATAAGACAGAAAAGAAGCAGACTCACAGATACAGAGAACAAACTAGTGGTGACCAGTGGGGAGAGGGAAGGGGGAGGGGCAACATAGGGGTGGGGGGGAAAAAGGGTTATTATGCGATTACATGAAGTCATGTATGTGAAACTTTTGAAAACTGTAAAGCACTATAGAATTTAAAGAATCTTTCATTCAATTAAAAAAATAAAGTAAAATAAAAAATAGAAACAAACAAAAAACTATTCCTGTAAAGCCTGTTGCTATGTATTCATTCAGGAGTAAATTGTTAACTAAATTTTTTTTAACATTATAATGTTACAAAAACAGCTGATGCCCATGCCTCTCTTTCCCAAGTAGATAACTCCATTTACCACAGCATAATAATACAAATTAAAGTTTCACTGAGTGCATTCATACCAATATATGGTATATATATATCAGGGCTTTTAAAATAGAGTAGCATCTTGTAACAACATGACTCATTACATGGATTTGAAAATCTGATTGAAGCACTTAATTCCAATAAAAGGCAGGGTCCCTTGGTCTACTTATTTATGTCAAGACATGCACCTTTAAAGAAGAAAAAAAATGGAGCCTTCTGCCAGAGGGGATAAAGGGCAGAATAGTTTAAATTTTTTTCCTTTGATCATTTCAGTGATTTTTTTTTCTTTGAAAGAAATTGTGCTATTTTCTGTTCTTTGCTGTACTTTCTTCTTTCATTTCTATGTTTCCATTCTGTTTCCCATTTAGAGAGCTGGGTCTATTAGAAGGGATGGTGAAAAATTGAAAAGCAAAAATTTAAAGCATGACAGCCTTAGAGCAGTGGCAGTCATACATGGCTACATATTAAAATCACCTGGAGAGCTTAAAAAAGTGCTTGCCAAAGGGCTCATCTTCTACAAATTCTGATGTTATTGGTCTGGGGTGGGGTCATGATATCAATATTTTTAAAAAATCTCCCTTTTAAAATCTTTGATCTTAAAGATAAGAAAAAAGCAGTTTAAATGGAAATTGACACTGAAATGAAAACTAAATTATCTGTATTAATTATATGGATCCTATATGGGTGTGGTTCACAGAACAAACCAAGTCAAGACCTCTCAGGAATATGTCCATTGTCAAGGTTATAGGTGTTCATGAACCACAATTATGAGTAATGGATGGACTTTGAAACTACAGCGCCATTGCAATCAGTTAAGCCTAACACTGTACTAAAACGATTTAGGGATGCATATCTCTAGCCATTTAGAAGAAGGTTTTCTGACCATTGTATGATCTGTTGCAATTGTAGAAGTGACCTGGTAAAATAAAAGTTTTCTAAGTTATATCAACGTTCAGTTTTGTTGGCAAGAATGTCAGAAAATAAATGCCCATGTAGGAGCCGAATTGAGACTGATTCAGTAGAGAGAAGGACCAATTAAAACCTGCTTTGTTTTCAGGTGTCTGCTTTGCATTCAGATAGAGCATACCCCCAAACCACCCAACTCCCACACAATGGGGAAGCTAGAAAGGAGTTTTCTGAGGACAGTATGAAGGGGGAGTAAATCATTCAAGTCAGATTGCTTGAGTTCAAATCCCTTTTGGACCACTACAGTTTTGTGACCTGGGCAAGTAACTGCCTTGGTGCTTTGATTTCCTTCTCTGTAAAATGGAGTAAAACAGTAGGGTTCTGGTGAATGTTCAATAGGAAATTTTTGTTAAGTGCCTGGCCCATAATATATAGTCAATAAATATTAGCAGTCGGGCTTCCCTGGTGGCACAGTGGTTGAGAGTCCACCTGCAGATGCAGGGGACACGGGTCCGTGCCCCGGTCCGGGAAGATCCCACATGCCGTGGAGCGGCTGGGCCCGTGAGCCATGGCTGCTGAGCCTGCGCGTCCGGAGACTGTGCTCCTCAATGGGAGAGACCACAGCAGTGAGAGGCCCGCGTACCGCAAAACAAACAAACAAAACAAAAAACAAAACAAAACAAAACAACAACAAAAACAAACAAATAAATAAATATTAGCAGTCGTTATTATCAAGTTAGGATCCTAAATGAAACAAAGCCCTCAGTTTAACAAGGGTGTCCAGTTCTAGAACATCAAAGTTCCATTCAAAATTGTGTCTTTAAGTGTTTGGTTAATACCTAAAACCTTTAGACAAAACAATACCCTTTATTTTCACTTCCTCTTAGGAAGCTAGTAGCAAAATGGTCATCCATTAGAGCATCAAGAAGAGAAGAAATTTCCAGAAATCTAAATCTGTAAATCAGAGATCTCCTCATCCATCTACATAGCCACTTATCCATACATGGAAAATAAACTTAAACTGTCGATAGGGTAGAAGTGAACAGCTAAATGGCTAACTTTATAGACAAGTTGATTATGAAACTAATTTTAATAAATGGAACTCCATTCCCACACTGGCTTTTATTTTCTAACTTTAAAAGATCAGAGACTTTTCAGAAAGACTGCTTTCCCACAGTTTCAAAAAAGCAGCCTGGAAAAAGCAATAAATTAATTCAGAAAAGATTCCTGTCTTCCCTACATCCACCCCTCTGCTCAACAAAAAAGCTATGGGCACTAAAATTCATTAACAATTCTATGAACATAAATGTGAAATATTCATTTTCATTAAGTAGTCTACTGAATATGGCAGAATCAAATTTATCTAAGGAGATATCCAATGCTGCTAATTTCCTTGACAATGGAGATACAAGGGAAGCCATGAATCATTCATGAAGTTCAATTTACTTCTGTTATTTTTGGTGTTTAGTATCCATGAATAGAAAGTGTGCAGCATGTTGTAGATGCTATTTTTAAGTTATTTCAGATCAGAATTGATGATTTGGAAGGCAGCAATAAAGTAAGAATGATTCAAAGGCTTTGCTTATAATTGTCCTACATTTCATATTTTTCTTGTGAGTATTTATGTTCATGTATTCATAACTTTTTTTTAATGTTCTAATATCCTTTATAAATCAGGATTACTTTATAACCAATATCTTAGGCAAGCACATAAAGTAATTTACTGGTAATGTAACTAAATTGAACAAACTCCCAGAGTGCTAGATTTTGGGGCTGAAAGAGATCTTTAAGGTTATATAATTAACAGCCCTCTCAATGAGGAATGTTTTCTACATTAAAACTGGTAGGTGGCCATTTCCAATTAATTGAAGTGTCTCTGTTGGTGGGGAAGTCTTTCTTAAGGGGGGGCTTTCTTCATGAATGGGCCCTTCTGCTCATTGGATAGTATTTTTTTCAATTCTACATCTACCTTCCCACTACTTCTGCCACCTGTCTGCTCGGTTGCTGCTGTATCACCAGCACTTACTTATTTGCACACAGAGTGGCTTGTGGTCACCACTTAAAAAATGCTATTTGAATTGAATGGGTTCAAATCTAGCACTCTGGGTGTTATGCTTAATTTTATGTGTCAACTTGACTGGGCCACACGGCGCCCAGATATTTGGTCAAACATTATTCTGTGTATTCCTATGAGGGTGTTTTTGGATGAGCTTAGCGTTTAAATTGCTACACTGAGTAGACAGCCCTCCCTAATGTGGGTGTGCCTCATCCAATCACTTGAAGGCCTGAATTAGAACAAAATGACTGACCCTCTACAGAGTAAGAGAGATTTCCTCCGGCCTACCTTTGCACTGGGACAATCAGTCTTTTCCTGCTTTCAGACTCAATTGTTAAGTATGGGCTCCTCCTGGGTCTCAAGGCTGCTAGCCTTCAGACTGGAACTATACAATGAGCTCTCTAGTTTGCTGACTCACCCTGCAGATTTTGGGACTTATCCGCTTCCATCACTGCATGAGCCAATTCCTTATAATAAATCTTGTTCTCTCTATCTGTATACATCCCATTGGTTCTGTTTCTCTGGAGAATCCTGATTAATACTCTGGGAAACACCAAACATAAGATTTCTCTTCTCTGATAGCATTTAAACATTCAGAAATGGCTATTATGCCTCCCTAAAATTTTCTTCCCAAATATCTTGGTCTCCTCCTCTGAAGGAAATTATCTTAATATGGCATTAAGAACTGGGAACAATTCTCCACGTGTGACTTTACAAGAGCAGGCTTTTGTAGAACTGTTCCTGCCTCATGTCTGGACACTATACTTAATGTTATTTCCAGGTGTTAATGTAACATATTATATAATGAAAACTTAGGATTTCAACTCTGTAAACCTCATGTTTTCTCAGGGAATTTTCCACAGTTAAGTTAGGTCATTTTATTAGACAAGTTTTTCTTATCACTTGCTATTTTTGTGGACAAGGAAAAAAATTATTTTGGAAATAAACATGACTATGGCTTGACATTCTGTGTAGATGTTGCTACTACCAAGACGTTGAAATCAATACAATGACAATATTCTGAGACTAAGAGATGGATTGAATAGATGCTTCATTAAACTGAATACATTAAGACAATGCCCAGGTTAAAAGTTTCCAAGCCATTTTGTAAAATAAGAAACAAGTATAAAAACAACCAGGTATCACTAAATGTTACCTTTTTTTGATAAATTGGTTGTGGTTCAGGTGGGAGGGATGTAGACAGTTCATGACTAAAGTGAAGCAAAAAGACCATAGTGGTGGTTTATCACATTTACAAGCCTTTGAAAGTTCCTAAAATAATTAAAATGTTAGGCTTTCCCCTATCTGGCTCTTGGCTGAACATTACAATCTTAAATTTTTGAGATGGTCTTAAAGCATGAATATAAAATTGTATAAATGAAAGAATATTTTACTGCAAGTCAAAAAATACCTTCCTTAAATCTTATCTGAAAAAAATTAAGAGTAGACTTATCTTTCCAAATTCAAAAGACTCAAAAATTTGGAGCCAAGAAATTTAGCATACACTCACTTCACAGATATTTATTGTCAGGTACTAGGCTGGGTTTTAATTATTGTGTTGTGAACAAAACAATGATCCTTTCCTTCGTGGAGTTTCTAATCCAGAGAGGGAAGAAACAATAAACACAGAAGCAAACAAACAGTACTAAGTGCTATATGGGAAAGTAACAGAATTTTGAAAGAGAATACTGGGTGTTCACTAATTAAGGCTGGATTCTCAGGAAAGCCTTTTGTTGGAGGTGGCATCTTAAATGAGAACTGAAAGATGAGTAAAAGCCAAAAGAACCATCATGGGGAAAAGCATTTTAACCAGAAAGAACAAGATGGTGAAGATAATGAGATAAAAGAAAGATCGGTCTGCAAGAAACAACCTGTGGTGCTGGAATTCAGTGCAGTAAGCAAGGGAAAGATGGTTTCAGATGAGAATGGAGATATTGAGGAAGTCACTCAGAAGCTTGTAAGTCAAATTAGGAAGTGTGGAGAATTTTCCTGGTGCAATGAGAAGTCTTTGAGTATTTTAAAGCACAGAATAATATGATCCAATTGACATCTTGCAAAGACGACTCTGGCTACTGGGTAGAAAATAAGTTGGAGGGAGTCAAGGGAAAAAATAAGAGGACCAATAGCAAGACTGCTACAATGATTCAGGCAAGAATTCATGGTGGTTTGGAGAAGATTGGTGGCAGTGGGCTGGAGAGAAGTGAAAGGCTTTGCTAAATATCTGGCAAGTAGAATGGATGGTACTTGACAATAGATTGGATGGGAGGAGGGTGAGGGAGAGGAAGAATCCTAGGATTCTGGCTGGATAGTGAGATTAAGGAAGCTGGAAAGGAAACACACTTGTGAGGGAAAATTGATAATAAGTTTTGAGAAAATTAAGTTTAAGATGCTTTTGAAGCATCAAAATAGATATGCCAAGAAAAGTGTGATGTACATCAATCTGGAGCTTAAAAGAGATCTGAGCTGGAGCTATACATTTGGAGATCATTGGAATAAAGATGTTATGTAAAGAGAGATCCTTTGTGACCTTTCTGAGAACAGTGTCAGTGGACTTGGGAGATGGGTAGGCAGGGTCCAGATTACAGTGGGTTGAGGGGAAGTTGAGGCCACAGACAACAGATATATACCATTATCTCAAGTAGTTTTGAGAAAAAGGAAGTAGAGAGATTAGGAAAATCTGAAGGGGAGGTGGGAGGGTAGAGTAGAGGTGTTTTGTGATGAGGGGAGTTTTCAGCTTGTTTTTAGGCTGTGAAAAAAGAGGTAGCAGAGAGGGTGAGACTGAGGATCTGAAATATCAGGGGTGTAGGTGTGTGTGAATTTGAGAAAATCAATTACCAGAGGAGGAAGAAGGGGGTCAAGGTCAGCTTATAAAAGGAAGAGGAGCACCCCTTCCTCTTAAATACAGGGGGCCAACTTAGAATGGTGAGGATGTAAGGGCATTTAGAAGAAGATGGGTGAGACTGCTGAGAGATTTCAGAACTGAAATGGATTCTATTTTTTTGTGGGGGTGGGGGAGGTACTGAGAGGTGGCACTATCTGCTGACAGTGAGGGTAAGATTAGGGTTGAGATTTTCTTCAATAGTTCCTGCAGAAAATATATAGGAAGAGGCATTAGACTCCTCCATGATTGTTGTCCCAAAGCCTTTCTATATGTCCATGAGGCTTGTGGCTATCAAACCTTTATGTGATAGCTTTATTGATTTCAAATTCCAAATCCTCTTAATACTAAATTCCTTGACTGATTTTTTTCCATGTACCATTAGCTCATTTTATAGCATCCTAGGGCTATGAAGCTATTAATGTGCTCCAGGTTCAAGGAAATTTTCAATTTAACAAGGCTTTATGGCCTTCTTAATTTTACTAGATTAGATGACGTTAAAGAAAGGCAAAACATCTTTAATATTTCTCAAAGGACCTGACCAAGGAAAACATTTCCCCATCCTTGGGATTGTAATGGAAGAGAATACAAACTAGTAAATTTTGTAAGGTAGGTAAAGTTTCTACCGTGTTGGTTACAAAAGTATGTTTGGTTCAATCTTATATTGGTGAAATGTCTACTTTATCATTCCTTTTCCCCAACTGACACTAGAACCACTCATTTGTAATCACTTTAAAGCTCAGTTATTGTCTTCATAAAATGGCAATTCAGGGAGATCTGTTTCAGCAAATAATGTAACACATGTTTTTTCTTGAAGAGTTAAAAAATAGATGGATAACAGATTCAGTATTTATTAACACTTAGCAGCATATCGATTATGTACTTAGGCAGGAATAAGCAAAGCTCATTTGGACTCCATATAATTGCCATATGTTACTTTGTCATTTGAAGTTATTACCCTTAAGATTTAAGATCTCTTTACATTGGTTTATCTATTGTTAAGAAGGGATACATCTTAAGGAAAGTATTAGAGCTAAGCAATGTTGTCATTTGAGGCTTAAAATTTTTTTTTTTTGGTAACGTCAATGGAATCAGGACTACTTGGTTTCCTGCATCCACAGACTACCCTTTATCCACAGTTGCAATCATTTGACCCTTGCCCTAAGAGCTAAATTCTGCTTCAGCTTCTGGGATCGACTCTAACCTTTATCGGGGATAATTTTAGGAAATATAGACCAGTCTTTGGTAGATTCAGCATCCTCAATCTAGCTGGGAGTTGTTCTGATTGGTGTTATACTTCTAATCACTGACGTTCTGCTTCCTTGCTCAGCAGTTGATTACAGGATTCTATTATAGAGAATATATTACCTGGGCTTGGATCCTCACTTTACCACTATCCTTGCCTTGTTGCCCTGGGTAAGTTATTTTACTTCTCTGAGCCTCAGATACATTCTCTCTCAAATGTTGTTAGAAAGACTTCTGTTACAGAGGTGTTATATTAATGCCTAGCTTTTGTCTGGCAAATAGAAGCCAGTTCCCTGTTTTTTCCCTTTCCCCCAAGTTCCTGTCTTCATACACTCCTCATTACACAAATTCTTGCAGGCCTGAGTTTCTGCTTTGCTTTAGGTAAACATCTTTAGGGACTAGAGTTCAGTGATCTACTGTTGGATCACTTTATGATGGTCACTGTCTGCCTACAGTCCTATATATTAACTGATCTTAGGGTCCCAGTTACCATGCCTCATCCATCTGCCCAGATAACTGATTGCATCTTACTGAATTGCCTCAATGATTATCATATGCCTGGGTCACTACTTATTGCCTGACACCATATCTTATGATGACTTTGGACTCTCTGATTGTTTTGTCACCCCTCATCCCTGCTCCGCAAAAGTTATGTTTAATTCTGCCTCATTTATAGTTTTGGTCATTGTATGATATGATAAATGGACCTAAAAGTCATCTATTTTCTAATATGAATAAAGAAAATTGCCTTTTTAAAGAAAAATGTAAACCTATAATAATAGGAAGACTATGCATTATAAAATAAAATATGCATTTTGGGAGAAAATGTTGATAATTTTAGCACTTGTAATTTATGCACAGAATCAATTCAAGTACTCATCAAAATTCATTCTTCAAGTGAATGATGTAAACATAAGATCTTGGAATTTTGACAGACTGTCATATCCTTCTGGCATAAGCAAAGGTAAAAAATCAGAATCAGTGGAAGACAGGTCAAGGGTAAAAGGTAACTTATATGAATAAGCATCCTTCTCTTTCCATGTCAGTTTCAAAGGCTAATGATTTACTTGCTTAGATGAAGTTCTGTCTTATTTATAAAATATTATTAACCAGTAATAAATGACTGGGTTTATATTTCATTCCTATAGTTTGAATTTGGTTGTCACTGGCATTTAAACCAAAAGTCACCATTAATACTTTCATATATTAATAACTTTCAGCCAACCTATTTATATAATACATTTTAAAATTAGAATATTACTTAAAGAATAGCTCATGAATATTATGAATTCCAGGTTCTAGTGGTACTAGATTAATGTCTAGGTCTGAATCTATATATCTACATAAGCATCTTTATCTATTTCTATGTCTGTATTCAGTAAAACTAGAAAATGAATGTAATTACTTAATAATCAGACAATGGGGAATACATTTATTGTTTAATAATATTAGAGGATCACCTGGAGTTTCCTCATTTTTCTTTACCATTTTGATGTTTAGATCTGGAAAGCATTTTAAATGATCTAAGTAAGTATCTGTCTATTCTCACATTACATTAAGTGGTATTGCAATGCTCTTAATTACCTATTGCATTTTCTGTGCCCCTGAAAACCAGGAAATAGCCTTGGCCTGGTATTCACAATAAATGGGATCAAATGTCTGCATATTGATGGCTGAGAAACAATGAAACCAAGATAATCAATCAGATTAAAACTTAGTGACTAAAATATTCTAATTGTTAAGAAAGCAATCAATGAAAAAACAGCTCAAGAGGACAAAGCTAAACCACAAGCCTCATGAATACCATTTATCATCTTGTTCTTCCCATGAAGAAAAACAATTGCACACAAGACTTTACCATAGCGTTTTTCTAAAAGACAACAATTTACAGTCCTTCAGGCGGACATACTATAGAGCCAAAAACAATCTCACAAAGTCTTTTCACATTGAAATATTTTTGCTCTCTTATTAACGCAGCTTGGGTATTGGAAGGTCTTAGGAGAAATTTGATTCTGAGAAGGAGAAGGCATGAGTTTATAAATTGTCCAGCTAAAATAAGTGGACTTTCCTTAATGGTTCAAAAAGATAATTGCATTGAAATGAACCTTAAGCCTCCAATACAGAGGAAAGTGCTACTGTGAACCCTTTGAAAAGTTGGCAGGGTATTGTAGCTAAAAATATCCCGGTATCAATTACTCAGTACAAGGTGGAATTTAATTGGGTCAAGCAAACATCTCTCTTTTTTGTTCCCCTGTCCAAGTAACTCACAACTTTCAATCTCCAGGGTGCAGTTTTGTTCATCCAGAGGGTATCTTCGTAGATCCATCATACATGCAGCTGTGGTTGTGATCCTGTCAGGGTGAGAGAGAGAAAAGACAACATCATAATGACGACGACTTTCATTTCCAGGCTTCCCAGCCCTGAATCATGCCTACCAGTTGGCATCAAAATTTTGTGATTAAAATTTTTGAAAGCAGGTAGATTGAATTTGAGTCTTTCTTTGCTGCTCACTAGTGGTGTGAGGTTGAGCTAGTTAATTTATCTCCAGGAGTTTCAGTCCCCTTATCAATCAAAACACTGACTGCATAGGATGGCTGTGAGGATTAAAAGAGATAATATATGCAAAGCCCTGAGCCCAGTGCTTCATACTTAGTAAGTGTCCCACAAATAATAGCTATTATTATAGCTATTATTATCCCAGGCCCTTCCTTTATTTACTAGCCTCCTAGCAATGTCTTTGCCGGTATCTGCAGCAAGTCTGGCTTTATGAGGAGGAGAACATCTATGTTATGTGTCAAAGCCCACCTTCCTCTCCTGCTACAACCTAATGATAAAACAACAAAAGCAACAACAACAACAAAATTCATCCTTCATGGCTTTTGATGCCTCACACTCCCCACTATTAGGGAGTTTTGTCAGATTGACCTCTGAGACCCTGGTCTACCTATATTCAGTAGATAGCATATAACCAGTAAAGAAATATTATCCTAGGATCAGTGTTTACACCATATTTACCAACTCCAGTTTAGCTTATGTATCTATGCAAACCCAAGGATCCTGACTCTATATATCCTACCTGGGTTTCCACTATCCCTCTGTTTTCTCGTGCCTGGACTGGTTTTCTGGACTGTGGTGTCTGAGAGTAACTTAAATTCATATGGCTCGTCCACTCATACAAACATTTGATATCACGCTGGAATTGACAAAATACTTTTCTTAAAAAAACTATTTACACGGTCCCTTTTCACAAAGTAATGTATAATCACAATTCAAAAAATTCAAAATTCAAATTTAATAATAAGCTTCCTTTCTACCTTAAGCCCCAGGAGCTACAACATTGGAAAATTTCCATACATACTCTGAATGCAAACAGAAGCCCAGCTATATCTTCTTATGGGTGAACTTCTTAAGAAGACTACCGCATACCCTGTTCTGAACCTAGCTTGTTTTCATTGACAGTGCATCTTGGATTTGGTTCTATATTAGTAAATAATAAGCTATTTGTAAAAAAAAATTTACTACAGAGTATTGAGTTGTATGGAAATGCCATAATTTATTTTCCTAATCACCGTGTAGGGGGCATTTATGTCATTTCATATCTTTTACTTTTACAAATAAAGATGCTCTGAATATACTGGTACACTCTACAATATCTGACTACGTTGACTGGCTATTTCTAGAAAGGGAATTGTTGATAGAAAAAAGGTATATGCATTTAAAATTTTGCCACATTGCTGTTCATAGAGGTTGAGCCAGTTTACATCCTCATCAACAGTGTATGTAAATTTGACAAAATTCTTTTCATACCTTTGTTTTTTGAGGCTGTCAAGGAAAGTTATTGTTTTGGTCATTTGTGTTAACCTGACAGGCACCTTCTTCCTAAAAACATTACTAAGAATAACCCTAGACCTTCCCAATTTCTCTATGGCTTTCTTTATGAAAGATAAAAGTGAAGATTCTCTTTGAACCCTTTCTTAGACAGGATGCTGGTCAATTAATCAGATTGATTTGAGCATTAGGCAAGAGCAAAAGGAATTTTAAAGTTTAATTAAAATTTTTTTTAAATGTTTTACAAAAACTTTGAAGACTGGCTGTATTCCAGAATTTAGGACATAAAAGGATTATAATTCCACCACATTCTTTTTATGGTCTGCAAAGTGTTTCAAACACACTCAATAAAACAACACAATAAATATTTTAAAATGCTTAAAAAATCATCTCTCTACTATATTCTTTGTTTAATAGCTGCTTATGAATAAAAAATTGTGAAGATGTGAATATTCTCTAGGAATTACTGAAGTGTGGCCATCCTTATGATCTTATGAAGTAGCCAATTCTTTTCAACCAGGGATAATTTTTACCAACAGGGGACATTTGACAATATCTGGAGACAGTTTTGATCGTCAGGCTGGGGGTGGAGGGTGGATACTGGGCATCTAGTGGGTGGAGGCCAGGGATGCTGCTAAACATCCTACAGTGCCTGGGACAGCACCCAACAATTAAGAATTATCTGTTCCAAAATGTCAGTAGTGCTATGATTGAAAAACACTGCTAAAATGGTGCTTTCAAACATTTTTCCTCTGAGGAAAACTGTAATAAAATGAAATCTTATAGAGAACCTCAACATATAAAATACAAATGAAATAAGTGAAAGACATATGTTGTTAATATAGACTTGCCATATAAGTTCAAATGTTGACATCCATTTTAATGAGCACACACATTTGAAAGCAGGAATTATGATGAGAATTATGGTCTTAAATCTCCCTCAGCACCAATTATTTTTGTGTTATATGTTATTTGTATGGCATTGAGAAAATCCTAACAAACATGGAAACACTTGCTTCTAAAATCTTATATGACCAGGCATGGGCTACCCTGAATTAGGGGGGAATATTACCAGTCTGCTTTGTAACTGATGCTATTATCAATGGCACCTTTGCAGATGGTTCAGATACATTAATAGGTGGTTGGTCTCTAGTAGGTACTTAGCAGTGGATTAAAAGGAAGCTTTACTTGGTGTTCCATGCTCCGCATAAGCTAACCTGGCAGCACAAGTTAATATTATCATGGTCTTGAATGCATTAAAATGTGGCGTAGGCTCTAGGTCCTTCTACCTCGTCAGAAAGAGAAAAACAAATACTGTATGCTAACACATATATATGGAATCTTAAAAAAAAAAAAAGGTTCTGAAGAACCTAGGGTCAGGACAGGAATAAATATGTAGACATAGAGAATGGACTTGAGGACACGGGGAGGGGGAAGGGTAAGCTGGGATGAAGTGAAAGAGTGGCATGAACACATATACACTACCAAATGTAAAATAGATAGCTAGTGGGAAGCAGCCACATAACACAGGGAGATCAGCTCGGTGCTTTGTGACCACCTAGAGGGGTGGGATAGGGAGGGTGGGAGGAGACGTAAGAGGGAGCAGATATGGGGATATACGTATGCATATAGCTGATTCACTTCGTTATAAAGCAGAAACTAACACACCATTGTAAAGCAATTATACTCCAATAAAGATGTTAAAAAAAAATGTGGCGGGCTTCCCTGGTGGCGCAGTGGTTGAGAGTCCGCCTGCCGATGCAGGGGACGCAGGTTCGTGCCCCGGCCTGGGAGGATCCCACATGCCACAGAGTGGCTGGGCCCGTGAGCCATGGCCGCTGAGCCTGCGCATCCGGAGCCTGTGCTCCGCAGTGGGAGAGGCCACAACAGTGAGAGGCCCGAGTACCGCAAAAAAAAAAAAAAAAAAAAAAAAAAAAAAAAAAAAAATGTGGCATAGGACACATTACAGTGTACATGCTTATAGTTTAAAAATAAATATAATATTTAAAAATAAAATTGAAATAAGATATGTGTGGAATTGTTAAAGAGCTTTTGGGATACTTGATAACATCATTTGAGCTCCACTGGTCAGCTTTCCTCATTTAATTGACATCATTTTTAGACACATGTCATCTGGTTAGTTAACCACATCATATGAAAAGCAGGACATGCTGAATCACTGATTCACACAGTATAAGGCTCTGGAGTTTTTACAATGCAATTTGAAAAGTCAACAAAACATTGTAAAATGAATAACGTGTCTCAGGTATTTGGGTACTACAGTTGTGAGTGGTAAAAAAAACAGCTTTTGGAAAGCATAACTGAATTGACTATTGCTATCTATCATGATTGATCTATTCGGCAATCAATAAATATGAGAAATTTAATTTATATCACCTTGGGAAACTACACATCACACCAGAAGCTTGCCCATGACCTGATGATTTTTCAACAATGATCGCCTGTGTGAGTTCACTTCTCCTGCCCCAAATCCCATTAAGATGCCAAAGAGAGTTGAGTCATCACAACACAGAAAGAGGGGAAACTTGGGACTTGAGCTGCAGGAAGTGCCTGACTTTCTCTGTAGAGCACTGACATTAGTGAAACAACTTCCTTCTTGGGATCTATCTTTTCCAAATTTTGAATCCTCAAGAGGATTTCATTGGCTCAACTTGGATTAGGTGCTAACACTCCCCAAATTATTTATTAAGGGCTGGAAGGAAAGCTACACACATACAAATATGGTCACCAGGGACCTGAAAGGGTCTCTTATCTAAGAAAAGAGGGATCATTGAGACTCACTCAGACAGGGACCCCTCTACAAGTAGGTACTTATAAATTCATGATGTGGCCCATAGAAATTTATGCAACAGAATGTCAGTCTCTGCTAATTTAAGAGTTTGGCATTTCTAGATTTTGTAATATGTATGAGTGAGTTGAGTATCTTGAGCTCTTTGTGAGAAAAATTACTCAGCAAGAATTCCCAGGTGCATCAAGAAAAAGAGAGATGTCCCTGGGCAGAGTGCTGTCCAGCTCTTGTCTTCTGGGTGTGAAGCAACAATGAACATCTCGAAGAATGACTGCTTTCTGTATTCCATTTGTTTGCCTTGCCTAATGCAATTGCTCAGCAGTGGTTAGTCACCTCTACAGCTAATTAACACATCTTCATGGAAATGTTCTCACATCATGGCTAAAGCAGCCTGATATTCAAAAACTTCTATGGAGTCAAAGGTGCCAAAGATCACAAAACTGGATAGGTTGAGGGCTTCGAGACTGAAGCATTTTTTTGAATTTTGTTTTTAACTGTTTACACTCCAGTCATTCATTCTGTGTGTGAAAATATGATTATTGGCTGAGAGCAAATGAAAGTATAATAGAGTAGAACCAGCAAAAGGCAAAAGTATTAACTGACTGTTTTTCTGAACTCAGACTTCCCAGAGGTACGGATTCATGACAGTGTAACAGTCATGTCTTCTTTCAAAGACATTTAGAATACCTTACATTATCATCCAATTTATTGACATTTTGAAGGTTAGGTCAGAACACTGTAATAGGCTGTTAGTTAGAAACTATGGTCCCATGATACTTTGGAATAAACAGAAATCATGTCGCTGTAGTATTTTTGTATTAAGGTGTATGCTGCATGGTCACTGACCCTGAGTCACTGTAATCACAACTCATGTGTATTTGATGTCTAAGGGTAGCATGACTCTCATTGCTGATAAGACACATCCAGGAAGTCCTGGCCCTTAAGTAGCTTAAAACCTAGCTACAAACACAAACACACACACACATACACACACACGCACGCACGCACACATATATACATATGGAGTGTGCATTTTGCAAATAAGAATGGGGACTTAAATGAATGAATTATGTAGGTATGGTTGAGATTTTCCTATAATCTTCAATATTATAGGGATGAGTTCTAATTTTTAATGTGATCTCTGTAGAGCATAGCTGTACAATTTAATAGAATCTATATAAAAAGAATATGAGAAAGGAGAGAGGAAAAAAGCCTGAAAATGCTATATCCTAATCACACTCCTAAGATTGGTGAGATTGATAGTGAGTAGCAGTATAAGATTGACATCAGTATCACTTTAAGTTTGTTTGAAGAATGTCCCATGGCTTCCTTTGGCCTCTAGGCTGTACCCTTAATCCATGTTAGAGACATCATCCAAAGAAACCAATGAAAGATGAAGGATGGGTTAGCCTAAGTCATGACCAATGAGTATATAGATTTTTTTCCTTAGCTAACACTTACTGAGTGGTGAAAAGAATATGTATTATCTTCACAGTTGGCACCAAATTTTATTTTAGGTAAGCTACTATGTTTAGGAAAATACCTTAGTATTAGAAGGTGAAATCTTGAGAGCATGAGACATAAATGATAAAGAGACAAAAGGAGATAAAATGCTGTGAGATTTAAGAGGAATTAGGTATGGGGAAGAAAAATGATGGAGTAGCAAAACATTTTGAAGGATGGTATTCAATTTTAAGATTTTTACATTGCTCTTATAATATATTTTTCTTTATTTACCTAAACCATGTTCTCTCCCCAGCAGTCCCACCCCAGTAAATGCTTATGCAAATGTTTTATTTTTATTCTTGTAAAGTGGCTGAATTCCATATCGTGACAGCATTCATGGAACAGTAGTCTATAAATTAAACCAATTCAGCAAAACCTGAACTTCAAAGCCAGAGACGGCCAAACCATGAAGCCCTTTGGGAAGCCTCAGCAACCCTGGGGAAGGTGTTGGACTCCCACAAATAATGGGTTGTGTGTTTAAGCTACTCTTACCTAGATCTTAAGGGGCAGAATGATCTTAGCTAATATTATGTTAGAATCCTATATGACGGGCACAGTGCTAAGCACCATATTTACTGTACTGGTTACCTATTGCTCTTGTAACAAGTTACCACAAATTTAGTGGCTTAAAGCAACACATTTATTCTCTTACTGTCCTGGAGGTCTGAAGTTCTAAAATCAAGGTTTCAATAGGGCTGTGTTCCTTTTGGAGGCTCTACGGGAGAATCTATTTCCTTGCCTTTTCCAGCTTCTAGAGGCTGCTTTGCATTCCTTGGCTCATGCCCCCTTCCTCTATCTTTCTCCATCATTCCAATGTCTGCTTCTGTCCTCACATCTCCTCACCCTCTGACCCTCCTGCCTTCCTTGTATAAGAAGCCTTGTGATTACACTGGGCCCACCCCAGATAATCCAGGATAATCTCATTTCAAAATCCTTACATTAATCTCATCTGCACAGTCCCTGTTGACACCTAAGGAAACATATTTACAGATCCTGAGAATTAAGACGTGGACATCTTTAGAGGGCCATTAGTCTGACTACCATACATGTATTATTTAATTTATTATTTACAAAAGCTTTATTATGTTGATGCCATTTTTATGCCCATTTCAAAGATAAGGAAACTGACATCTGATGAGGCTAGAAAAAGTTTCCAAGTTTATATAGTCTGTAAATGAGGTTCAAATTCAGATATGCTAGACTCAGGAGCTAAGGTTTATTATCTTTCCAGTTATTATATTCAGGCCAGATAAATCTAAGCAGAGAACAACTGGTTCAGTAAAATTTCTCCCACAAGCAGTAAAACAGATTTAACAACTAAGAGTTGCCCTTACTATAAGTTTTTGGTGTTCATTTAGTTATCAATAATTTAGGACATCCTTTAGCAACTCAATAATGAGTATAAACATGATAGGGGCTTCCCTGGTGGCGCAGTGGTTGGGAGTCTGCCTGCCGATGTGGGGGGCGCAGGTTCGTGCCCCGGTCCAGGAGGATCCCGTGTGCTGCGGAGCGGCTGGGCCCATGGGTCGTGGTCGCTGGGCCTGCGCGTCCAGAGCCTGTGCTCCGCAACGGGAGAGGCCACAGCAGTGAGAGCCCCGCGTACCGCAAAAAAACCAAAGAAACATGATAGAGGACTTATTAGGAATCAGGTAATACTATAAGCATGGAGGTTACAACAGCTAAAAAAATCCAACTGCACCTTCCTGCTGTCATAATTTTTGTTTTGTTTTGTTGTTTGTTTTTTAGTACTGTCAGGTAGCAGAAGATAGAAGATAGAGCCATTGTCTACTGGTTTAAAGAAATAACCAGGGAGGATATGCTTATCTCTCATTTGGGACTACTAGCTTTGCCATTTTTCTAGAAACACAAATATCTCACATTAGAGAAATGTTTTACATTATCAAGAAAACATGACAATCACTCAGGAGGGAGAGAGTTCAATCTTACACTTATTTGATTGGTGTGTCTGGTTGGTTTTTGGATGCCTTAACTTAAGTTTGTTGTATTCCATGAACAGAGGTATTCTGCAGGTGGATACAGGGTAGAACAGGCAAGAAGAAGAGGGTTATTATATGCACATACAAGTTACAGTGTTTGGTACATAATAGTCTCTCAATTAACTATAGCTATTATTATTTTTAAACTATATGCTTCTAAATACATATATACATGTAAGATTACTAATACAAGTGCATTGTAAGATTAATGCAGGGTCATAGTAAAACACCTGAGAAATACAGAAAATTACAGATAGAATAAATGATCCATAATCTCATCACCACAATCTGATTATTAACTTCCTTTCTTCTAAGTATATTGTTTAATAAAGTTGAAATTACATTGTATTTAACCATTTCATTTGCTGCTTTTTGCTTGATCATTCCTCTGTTGGGTGACATCAGAAGGTATTCTTTGGTGATGCTTTAACAAAAATCTACACTGAATAAATAGCATTCTTTTTGCTCCTCTTATATTTTTATTTTTTGATTCTACTTTCTTTTCTCCTGCTGTTTTGTACTCTTTGGGCTGAATGTTAATGACACTCTTCTCAGTGCAATCCCAAGCCGTCATTTTCAGGTAATTAGCTACATACCAAATGTTGTGTAAATGGGCTCATTTTTATTCATTTCTGTTGGACGAGAGTGATTCATGAACCACTTTGTGAATATGAAAAGCTGTTCATAAATCAGAGCAGCCTGGGGAAGGGGAACAACAACCGCAAAAAGTACTCACAGGGCAATAGTAATTAATAGACCCTTGTCAAGGACCCAGTGCTAATCTCAGTTATGTTTATGTCTCACTGAGTTCAAAATGGACTATTTTCCCCAATATCACTATATTCATATACCTGTGGAGTATAAGAACATGTGTTAAATTTCTACCATGCTTAATGTTTCCTAGGAACAGTTAGCTGAGATATGTGTTAGGTGGCAGAAAATCCAAGGCCACCCCTTCTAAATCAGAGCATCTTTATTACCATTATCTTGATCATCAGCAATTTCTGTAGTAGACAAACTGAGGAATTAAAATAATAATAATAAGCCCGTAAACAAGCAAAATGGACTTAGAAATGATAGTAAAAGTCAAATTCAAAGAAAATGTTTACTTCTGATGGAATGCCATGACTTGGTAAGTGCAGGATAGTTAAATAAGAACTCAGAATTAGGAGACAAAGCAAAGATATGGATCTTCTTTCACAGCTATTCATTTTGTTTTTGGCTTAGTTGCAAAACTGCTCTGTTGCGTTGCCACATGGTGAGTTCTCTCAGAATAAAGAGGTGACACATTTACTGAGGGGTAATCAGAGTAATCTTGAAATGGTATTCCTGAAGGAGTGAAATAAGATTCTAGAGTGATAGAGCATTAAAATACTGCATTGTCTTAGGAAAATGGCTTTATGTAGGGAAACAAAACAAAGCAAAAAAAAAAAAAAAAAACCCCAAACAAATACAAGTAAGGCAGTAGTATAAACTGTGCAAAATTTCCAGCTCCCCATGAGAATAAAAGCAGGGCTTGGGACATCATCCTTTTCCTTTTTAAACAAATAACACATTAAAAAATATTCTGAAATTAGTGGGGAAATATTACTTCTAATATGACTACTAACAGCGTTGTGGTATATTTATTTTCAACCCCCCTCTCCAGTGGCTGTGGGATTTTTTGCATGCTTGTAACCATGTTTAGGGTTTTCTCTTCTTCCCTTTGAATCTTAATATATAATAATCAGGATTGTAAATCTTTCAGTGTGAAACAATATACTTTATCCTGGACATTTAAGTGGTTTTCAATTTTATTAGTTTAAATGAAAGCTAATAAACACTTACATGAATATATAGATTTTTCATGTTTTGGATTATTTTTTTATAACACCTTTATTGGAGTATGATTGCTTTACAATGTTGTGTTAGCTTCTACTGTATAACAAAGTGGATCAGCTATATGCATACATATATCCCCATATCCCCTACCTCTTGAGTCTCCCTCCCACCCTCCCTATCCCACCCCTTTTGGTGGTCACGCAGCCCGCAGCTGATTTCCCTGTGCTATGCGGCTGCTTCCTACTAGCTATGTATTTTACATTTGGTAGTGTATATATGTCAATGTTACTCTCTCACTCTGTCCCAGCTTACCACTCCTCCTCCCTGTGTCCTCAAGTCCATTCTCCATGTCTGCGTCTTTATTCCTGCCCTGCCCCTAGGTTTTCAGAACCATTTTTTTTTGTTTTTTTTAGATTCCATATATATGTGATAGCATACAGTATTGGTTTTTCTCTTTCTGACTTACTTCACTCTGTATGACAGACTCTAGGTCCTTCCACTTCACTATAAATAACTCAATTTCTTCTCTTTTTATGGCTGAGTAATATTCCATTGTATATATGTGCCACATCTTCTTTATCTATTCATCTGTCGATGGACACTTAGGTTGCTTCCATGTCTTGGCTATTGTAAATAGTGCTGTAATGAACACTCTGGTACATGACTCTTTATGAATTATGGTTTTCTCAGGGTATATGCCCAGTGGTGGGATTGCTGGGTCATATGGTAGTTCTATTTTAGTTTTTTAAGGAACCTCCATACTGTTCTCCATAGTGACAGTATCAATTTACATTCCCACCAACAATGTAGGAGGGTTCCCTTTTCTCCACACTCTCTCCAGCATTTATTCTTTGTAGATGCTTTGATGATGGCCATTCTGACCGGTGTGAGGTGATACCTCATTGTAGTTTTGATTTGCATTTCTCTAATGATTAGTGATGTTGAGCATCCTTTCCTGTGTTTGTTGGGAATCTGTATATGTTCTTTGGAGAAATGTCTATTTAGGTCTTCTGCCCATTTTTGGATAGGGTTTTTTGTTTTTTTGATATTGAGCTGCATGAGCTGCTTGTATATTTTGGAGATTAATCCTTTTTCAGTTGCTTCATTTGCAAATATTTTCTCCCGCTCTGAGGGTTGTCTTTTCTTCTTGTATATGGTTTCTTTTGCTGTGCAAAAGCTTTTATGTTTCATTAAGTCCATTTTTGTTTATTTTTGTTTTTATTTCCATTTCTCTAGGAGGTGGGTCAAAAAGGATCTTGCTGTGATTTATATCATAGAGTGTTCTGCCTATGTTTTCCTCTAGGAGTTTTATAGTGTCTGGTCTTACATTTAGGTCTTTAATCCATTTTGAGTTTATTTTTGTGTGTTAGGGAGTGTTCTAATTTCATTCTTTTACATGTAGCTGTCCAGTTTTCCCAGCTCCACTTACAGAAGAGGCTGTCTTTTCTCCATTGTATATTCTTGCCTCCTTTATCAAAGATAATGTGACCATATGTCTGTGGGTTTATCTCTGGGCTTTCTATCCTGTTCCATTGATCTATATTTCTGTTTTTGTGCCAGTATCATACTGTCTTGATTACTATTGCTTTGTAGTATAGTCTGTAGTCAGGGAGCCTGATTCTTCCAGCTCCATTTTTCTTTCTCAAGATTGCTTTGGCTATTTGGTGTCTTTTGTGTTTCCATACAAATTGTGAAGCTTTTTGATCTAGTTCTGTGAAAAATGCCATTGGTAGTTTGATAAGGATTGCATTGAATCTGTAGACTGCATTGGGTACTATAGTCATTTTCACAATTCTGGTTCTTTCAGTCCAAGAACATTGTATATCTCTCCATCTATTTGTATCATCTTTAATATCTTTCATCGGTGTCTTACAGTTTCCTGCATACAGGTCTTTTGTCTCCTTAGGTAGATTTATTCCTAGGTATTTTATTCTTTTTGTTGCAATGGTAAATAGGAGTGTTTCCTCAATTTCTCTTTCAGATTTTTCATCATTCGTGTATAGGAATGCAAGAGATTTCTGTGAATTAATTTTGTATCCTGCTACTCTACCAAATTCACTGATTAGCTCTAATAGTTTTCTGGTAGTATGTTTAGGATTCTCTATGTATAGTATCATGTCATCTGCAAACAATGACAGCTTTACTTCTTCTTTTCTGATTTGTATTCCTTTTATTTCTTTTTCTTCTCTGATTGTTTAGCTAAAACTTCCAAAACTATGTTGAATAATAGTGGTGAGAGTGGACAACCTTGTCTTGTTCCTGATCTTAGTGGAAATGGTTTCAGTTTTTCACCACTGAGAACGATGTTGGCTGTGTGTTTGTCATATATGGCCTTTATTATGTTGAGGTAAGTTCTCTCTTTGCCTAGTTTCTGGAGGGTTTTAACATAAATGGTGTTGAATTTTGTAAAAAGCTTCTTCTGCATCTATTGAGATGATCATATGGTTTTTATCCTTCAATATGTTAATATGGTATATTACATTAATTGATTTGTGTATATTTAAGAATCCTTGCATCCCTGGGATAAACCCCACTTGATCATGGTGTATGATCCTTTGAATGTGCTGTTGGATTCTGTTTGCTTGTATTTTATTGAGGATTTTTGCATCTATGTACATCAGTGATATTGGTCTGTAGTTTTCTTTTGTTTTTGTCACATCTTTGTTTGGTTTTGGTATCAGGGTGATGGTGACCTTATAGAATGAGTTTGGGAGTGTTCCTCCCTCTGCTTTACTTTGGAAGAGTTTGAGAAGGATAGATGTTAGCTCTTCTCCAAATGTTTTACAGAATTCGCCTGTGAAGCCATCTGGTCCTGGGCTTTGGTTTGTTGGAAGATTTTTTTTTTTTTTTTTTTTTTTTTTTTGCGGTACGCAGGCCTCTCACTGCTGTAGCCTCTCCCGTTGCAGAGCACAGGTTCTGGACTTGCAGGCTCAGCGGCCATGGCTCATGGGCCTAGCCGCTCCGTGGCATGTGGGATCTTCCCGGACTGGCGCATGAACCCGTGTCCCTGCATCGGCAGGCAGACTCTCAACCACTGCGCCACTAGGGAAGCCCTGTTGGAAGATTTTTAATCAAAGTTTCAATTTCAGTGCTTGTGATTGGTCTGTTGATATTTCCTATTTCTTTCTGGTTCAGTCTCAGAAGGTTGTGCTTTTCTGGGAATTTGTCCATTTCTTCCAGGTTGTTCATTTTATTGGCATATAATTGCTTGTAGTAATCTCTCATGATCCTTTGTATTTCTGCAGTGTCCGTTGTTACTTCTCCTTTTTCATTTCTAATTCTGTTGATTTGAGTCTTCTCCCTTTTTTTCTTGATGAGTCTGGCTAATGGTTTATCAATTTGTTTTTCATCTCAAAGAACCAGCTTTTAGTTTTATTGATCTTTGCTATTGTTTCCTTCATTTCTTTTTCATTTATTTCTGCTCTGATCTTTATGATTTCTTTCCTTCTGCTAACTTTGCGTTTTTTTTTTTTTTGTTGTTGTTGTTGTTCTTTCTCTAATTGCTGTAGCTGTAAAGTTGGGTTGTTTATTTGAGATTTTTCTTGTTTCATGAAGTAAGATTGTGTTGATATAAACTTCCCTCTTAGAATTGCTTTTGCTGCATCCCATAGGTTTTGGGTCATCGTGTTTTCATTCTCATTTGTTTCTAGATATTTCTTGATTTCCTCTTTGATTTCTTTACTGATTTCTTGGTTATTTAGTAGTGTATTGTTTAGCCTCCATGTATTTGTATTTTTTACAGTTTTTTTCCTGTAATTGATATCTAGTCTCATAACGTTGTGGTCGGAAAAGTTACTTGATATGATTTCAATTTTCTTAAATTTACTAAGGCTTGATTTGTGACCCAAGATATGGTCTATCCTGGAGAATGTTCTATGAACACTTGAGAAGAAAGTGTATTCCGTTGTTTTGGGATGGAATGTCCAACAAATATCAATTAAGTCTATCTTGTCTAATGTGTCATTTAAAGCTTGTGTTTCCTTATTTATTTTCATTGTGGATGATCTGTCCATTGGTGAAAGTGGGGTGTTGAAGTCCCCTACTAGTGTTGTGTTACTGTCGATTTCCCCTTTTATGGCTGTTAGCATTTGCCTTATGTATTGAGGTGCTCCTATGTTGGGTGCATAAATATTTACCATTGTTATATCTTCTTCTTGGATTGATTCCTTGATTATTATGTAGTGTCCTTCTTTGTCTCTTGTTTTAGTCTTTATTTTTAAGTCTATTTTGTTTGATATGAGAATTGCTACTCCAGCTTTCTTTTGATTTCCATTTGCATGGAATATCTTTTTCTATCCCCTCACTTTCAGTCTGTATGTGTCCCTACATCTGAAGAGGGTCTCTTGTAGACAGCATTTATTCGGGTCTTTTTTTTGTATCCATTCAGCCAGTCTATGTGTCTTGGTTGGAGCATTTAGTCCATTTACATTTAAGGTAATTTTTTTTTTTTTTGCAGTACGTGGGCCTCTCACTGTTGTGGTCTCTCCTGTTGTGGAGCACAGGCTCTGGATGTGCAGGATCAGTGGCCATGGCTCACAGGCCCAGCCACTCTGCAGCATGTGGGATCTTCCCGGACTGGGGCACGAACTCTTGTACCCTGCATCGGCAGGCGGACTCTCAACCATTGTGCCACCAGGGAAGCCCAAGGTAATTTTTGATATGTATGTTTCTTTATCATTTTCTTAATTGTAAGGGCTGTTTGTGTGTTTCTGATATCAACCCCTTGCCCGTTGCATTCTATGCAAATATTTTCTCCCATTCTGAAGGTTGATTTTTTGTTTTGTTGATGGTTTTCTTTGTTGTGCAATGGCTTTTAAGTTTGATCATGTCCCATTTGTTTATTTTTGCTTTTATTTCTTTTGTCTTGGGAGACTGGTGTAAGAAAATCTTGCTACTATTTATGTCAGAGAATATTTTTCCTATGTTTTCTTCTAGGAGTTTTTCAGTGTCATGTCTTATACTTAGGTCTTTAAAGTATTTTTCATTTATTTTTGTACATGGTGTGAGGTAATGTTCTAATTTCACTGATTTTCATGTAGCTGTCTAGCTTTCCCAGCATTACTTGTGGAAGAGACTGTCTTTTCTCCATTGTATATTCTTGCATCCTTTATTGTAGATTAATTGAGCATAGGTGTCTGGGTTTATTTCTGGGCTCTCTATTCTGTTCCATTGATCTATACGTCTGTTTTTGTACCAACACCACACTGTTTTGATTACTGTAGCTTTTTAGTATTGTCTGAAGTCTGGGAAGGTTCAGACTTTGTAGTAAAGTCTGAAGTCCAGCTTTGTTCTTTTTTTTTTACAGGATTACTTTGACTATTCTGGACCTTTTGTGGTTCTATCTATACTTTAGGATTGTTTGTTTTAGATCTGTGAAAAATGTCATGGGTATTTTGATAGGGATTGCATTAAATCTGTAGATTGCTTTGGTTAGTGTGGCCATTTTAACAATATTAATTCTTCCAATCCAAGAGCATAGGATATCTTTCCATTTCTTCAAATTGTCTTCAATTTCTTTTACCAGTGTTTTATAGTTTTCTGTGTATAGGTCTTTCACCTCCTTGGTTAAGCTTACTCCTAGGTTTTTTTTTTGGATGTGATTTTAAACTGGATTGTTTTTTACTTTCTCTGTCTGATATCTCATTACTTATGTAAAGAAACACAACAGATTTCTGTATATTAATCTTATATCCTGCTACCTAGCTGAATTCATTTGTTAGTTCTAATAGTTTTTAGTGTGGAGATTTTAGTGTTCTCTATATAGAGTATTAAAAGTCATACAAGTTTTTATGGCATCTTACACTATATATGGCCAAAATACTTTCTTAAGGAATTGTACCAAATTATAATGCTAGAGAGTATCAATTTCCTTACACTGCAGCTCAAATGGATATTATACTGTTTTTGTTAATATATGAGAAATGGTACTTTTAATTTGTTATTTTATTTTTTAATTACTGGCACAGTAAAATATTTTTAATATATTTATTTATAAGTTGTATTCAATACCATTCCTTCTTTAAAAACTGAAATCACAAGTGGTGAATAAATTTATGATTAAAAGAAGACCAATAATAGAATTTTCTCAAATATCAAGCAGGAATTGTGTTCCAGTATAGATTAACTTTGTTGCTATCTATTTTAGTTAATTAGATAAATAAATATATGTTAAATTTAATATCTTTGTTGACATGTATTTTGATGGTTTTACTGTTAAAATTTTTTGAGAGAAAGTATAAATTATAGAAATAAATACCTAAAATAAAGCTATGTTGCTTTTTTGAATTCATAATGAACACCATCAAAATTAAGCTAACTGAGAGGTATATTCTAAAAGGCAAAAATGGGAAACGGATTTTATATGTTTCCAGGTTAATTATGAAACATTCCAGATATTGCAATAATAACAAAATATGACTTCTGTTCCTGTGTTTTTGTAAGCATAAATTTCCAAAATGGATTTGCAATATAAAATTAGATTTTTTTCTATTCATTTTTTTAATAAACATAATGTTAAATAGGTAAAATCTGGAGGGTTTAGTATGATCCAGCCATTCTGGTCCTAGATGGCTACTCACTTGTATATAAGGAGACATAAGCAGAGATATTCATCAAGCTCTCCTTATAATAGCAGAAACAGGTAAATACTCCAACAGTCCAGCCAAGTAAAACGGATACACAACTCTGGTGTACAATGGGCTACTTAGCAGTTAAAATGAACAAACTAGTTCTACATGTATCAGCATTGGCTTACCTCACATAGTGTTGTGTGAAAAACAAACAAACAGCAGAAAGGATGGCTACAGAAAGCTACATTTATTTAAAATTTTATATGACAGAATTTCAGGCTTAAGAAATTACACGTGTGTGCATGTGTAGTAAAATATAAAATTAGACACTGAGATGACACACAGCAATTTGGCATAGTAGTTGCATCTGGGCAGGGAGAGGTAGGGGAAGAAGATAGGGTGGGATGGAGATGGAGGTGTAGTCATCTTTGAAAATTCTCCCTCTCTTCCTGCCATCTTTCCTTCCCTCTCTGCTTCCCATCCTTCCTCTCCTCCTCCCTCCCTCTCTCCCTTCCTTCCCTCCCCTCCCTCTCCTCCTTCCCTCGCCCATATTTCTGTCATTCTTTCTTTAAAGAAAGGTGAAGAAAATAAGGCAATGTATTAATGTATTTTTAATCTCTCCATGATTTTGATTTTGTCACATGAACAGATAAATCCTCAAATAACTCACTTACACTTTTATTTTAAATACATTTGTTTTGAACTGGGTGGAGCCGCTTCCTGTCCTCTATCCCAGAATTACTATATACAAAAAAAGAAAGGAACACAAAAATTATCTCTCCCTCACACTGTCTCTATACCTAACTTTCATTTAATAGGGGGCAGTAATTATAATCTTCTGAAAAGAGTCCCTTCAGTCAAGAAGTCTATCAACTTAGATGAATCATGGTGTTTGAAACTGATGTATATTTCCTTACATTTCTCATCACAATTTGCAACTATAAATTTATTTGTTTGATAACTTGTTCTTGTATGCTTCTTGTATAGATGGTAAGTACTACAAGAGAACTAACCTCGCAATGAGTCATTTACCATTGTCCCAGTGTCTGGAATAGAATTGATGTGTAAATTAATGGCATTAATATGTAACTTAAGGAAATAGTGAAATCATTACTTCCCTAAAGAGGACAGAAAAAGAATAGTGTACTGTCTTTATTAAAAAACTATGCCAGTGTTATTTAGAATATAGATTTAGGATAAAGATCCATTTCCCCACTTAATTCACTTTCTTACTAAAAATTATCTTGAGTGCATTTGCTAAAAAACAGCCACAGGCTATTGTCAGTTGGGAAATTTCTAGGCTCGTGAAGCTGCTTGAAACATGCTTAAATTAAGGCAGGTGTAAGCATATTATATAATTCTGTGAATTGCCTACTTTTTTAGAGTAGTCCTTCCTTTTTAAGCACAGAAAGCTTTAGTCACTAGATATTCATAGTAAATAAATGTACAGTTCTTGGTATTAGGGAGGACCTTCAAGATGGTGGAGGAGTAAGATGTGGAGATCACCCTCCTCTTTACAAATACATCAGAAATACATCTACATGTGGAACAACTCCTACAGAACACCTACTGAACGCTGGCAGAAGACCTTGGACTTCCCAAAAGGCTAGAAACTCCCCACATATCTGGGTAGAGCAAAAGAAAAAGAAAAAACAGAGACAAAAGAGTAGGAATGGACCTGCACCTCTGGGAGGGAGCTGTGAAGGAGGAAAAGTTTCCACACACTAGGCAGCCCCTTCACTGGCGGGGATGGTGGGTGGACAGGGGGGAAGCTTCGGAGCCAAGGAGGAGAGCACAGCAACAGGGGGGCGGAGGGCAAAGTGGAGAGATTCCCGCACAGAGGATCGGTGCCAACTGGCACTCACCAGCCCGAGAGGCTTGTCTGCTCACCCACCAGGGCAGGTGGGGGCTGGGGGCTGAGGCTCGGGATTCAGAAGTCAGATCCCAGGGAGAGGACTGGGGTTGGATGCATGAACACAGCCTGAAGGGGGGCTAGTGCACCACAGCTAGCCAGGAGGGAGTCCAGGAGAAAGTCTGGAACTGATGAAGAGACAAGTAACCACTGTTTTTGGGTGCATGAGGAGAGGGGATTCAGAGCACCGCCTAAACGAGCTCCAGAGATGGGAGTGAGCTGTGGCTGTCAGCATGGACACCAGAGATGGGCATGAAACTCTAAGGCTGCTACTGCAGCCACCAAGAAGCCTGTGTGCAAGCACAGGTCACTATCCACAGTTCCCCTCCCGGGAGCCTGTGCAGCCCACCACTGCCAAGGTCCCTTGATCCAGAACAACTTCCTGGGGAGAACACATGGCATGTCTCAGGCTGTTGCAATGTTATGCTGGCCTCTGCCGCCACAGGCTCGCCCCACATTCCAATTATAACTACGGTACATCTCCCTCCCCCCAGCCTGAGTGAGCCAGAGCCTCTGAATCAGCTGTTCCTTTAACCTCCTCCTGTCTGGGTGAAGAACAGATGCCAGAGGCGGGACCAAATCCAAAGCTGAACCCCAAGAGCTGTGCAAAGAAGAGAAAGGGAAATTTCTCCCAGCAGCCTCAGGAGCAGCAGATTAAATCTCCACAATCAACCTGATGTACCCTGCGTCTGTGGAATACCTGAATAGACAACAAATCATCTGAAAACTAAGGCGGTGGACTTTGGGCACAACTGTAGATTTGGGGTCTGCTTTCTGTGTCTAATTTGTTTCTAGTTTTATGTTTATCATAGTTTAGTATTTAGAGCTTATTATCATTGGTAAATTTGTTTATTGGTTTGGTTGGCCTCTTCCTTTTATATATAAATAAATAAATAAATATATATATATATTTTTTTTCCTTCTTCTGTCTCTCTGTGTATGTGAATGCTTCTTTGTGTGATTTTGTCTGTATAGGTTTGCTTTTACCATTTGTCCTAGGGATCTTTCTGTCCATTTTTTAAAGTATAGTTTTTAGTGCTTGTTATCATGGTGGATTTCTTTATTGGTTTGGTTGCTCTCTTCTTTATTTTTTTAATTTTATATAATATTTTTAAATTGTTTATTTTAATAACTTTATTTATTTTATTTATTTTTTTTCTTTCTTTTTTTTTTTTCTCCCATTCTTCTGAGCCATGTGGCTGACAGTGTCTTGGTGCTCTGGCCAGGTGTCAGGCATGAACCCCTGAGGTGGGAGAGCTGAGTTCAGGACATTGGTCCAACAGAGACCTCCTGGCCCCTCGTAATATAAATCAGCGAGAGATCTCCCAGAGATCTCCGTCTCAATGCTAAGACCCAGCCCCACTCAACGACCAGCAAGCTCCAGTGCTGGACACCTCATGCTAAACAACTAGCAAGACAGGAACACAACCCCACCCATTAGCAGAGAGGCTGCCTAAAATCATAATAAGTTCACAGACACCCCAAAACACACCACCGGACGTGGTCCCCACCAGAAAGACAAGATCCAGCCTCATCCATCAGAACACCGGCACCAGTCCCCTGCACCAGGAAGCTTACATAACCCACTGAACCAATCTTACCCACTGGGGGCAGACACAAAAACCACGGGAACTACAAATCTGCAACCAGTGAAAAAGGAAATCCCAAACACAGTAAGTTAAGCAAAATGAGAAGACAGAGAAATACACAGCAGATGAAGGAGAAAGGTAAAAACCCACCAGACCAAACAACTGAAGAGGAAATAGGCAGTCTACTTGAAAAAGAATTCAGAGTAATGATATTAAAGATGATCCAAAATCTTGGAAATAGAATGGAGAAAATATAAGAAACATTTAACAAGGACCCAGAAGAACTAAAGAGCAAAGAAACAATGATGAACAACACAATAAATGAAATTAAAAATACTCTACAAGGAATCAACAGTAAAATAACTGTGGTAGAAGAACAGATAAGTGACCTGGAAGATAAAATAGTGGAAATAACTACCGCAGAGCAGAATAAAGAAAAAAGAATGAAAAGAATTGAAGAGAGTCTAAAAAAAGAATGAGAAGAATTGAGGAGAGTCTCAGAGACCTTGGGGACAACATTAAACACACCAACATTCGAATTATAGGGGTCCCAGAAGAAGAAGAGAAAAAGAAAGGGACTGAGAAAATATTGGAAGAGATGATAGTTGAAAACTTCCCTAATATGGGAAAGGAAATAATCAAGTCCAGGAAGCTCAGAGAGTCCCAAACAGGATAAATGCAAGGAGAAACAGGCCAAGACACATATTAATCAAACTACAAAAAAATTAAACACAAAGAAAAAATATTAAAAGCAGCAAGGGAAAAGCAACAAATAAAATACAATGGAATCCCCATAAAGTTAACAGCTGATCTTTCAGCAGAAACTGTGCAAGCCAGAAGGGAATGGCAGGACATATTTCAAGTGATGAAAGGGAAAAAACCTTCAACCAATATTACTCTATCCAGCAAGGATCTCATTCAGATTTGATGGAAAAATTAAAAGCTTTACAGACAAGCAAAAGCTAAGAGAATCCAGCACCACCAAACCAGCTTTACAACAAATGCTAAAGAAACTTCTTAGGCAGGAAACACACGAGAAGGAAAAGACCTATAAAAACAAACCCAAAACAATTAAGAAAATGGTAATAGGAACATACATATCAATAATTACCTTAAATGTAAATGGATTAAATGCTCCAACCAAAAGACATAGACTGGCTGAATGAATATAAAAACAAGACCTGCATATATGCTGTCTACAGGAGACCCAATCTAGACCTACGGACACATACAGACTGAAAGTGAGGGGATGTAAAAAGATATTCCATGCAACTGGAAATCAAAAGAGAGTTGGAGTAGCCATTCTCACGCCAGACAAAAGAGACTTTACAATAAAGACCATTACAAGAGACAAAGAAGGACACTACATAATGATCTAGGGATCAATCCAAGAAGATACAACAATGGTAAATGGTTATGCACCCAACATAGGAGCACCTCAATACATAAGGCAAATGCTAACAGCCATAAAAGGGGAAATCAACAGTAACACAGTAATAGTAGGGGACTTTAACACCCCACTTTCACCAATGGACAGATCATCCAAAATGAAAATAAATAAGAAACACAAGCTTTAAATGACACATTAGACAAGATGGACATAATTGATATTTTTAGGACATTCCATCCAAAAACAACGGAATACACTTCCTTCTCAAGTGCTCATGGAACATTCTCCAGGATATATCATATCTTGGGTCACAAATCAAGCCTTGGTAAATTTAATAAAACTGAAATCGTATCTAGTATATTTTCCAACCACAACCCTATGAATAGACGAGGTATCAATTACAGGAAAAAAACTGTAAAAAATACAAACACATGGAGGCTAAACAATATGCTACTAAATAACCAAGAGATCACTGAAGAAATCAAAGAGGAAATCAAAAAATACCTAGAAACAAACGAAAACAAAACACGACAACCCAAAACCTACGGGATGAAGCAAAAGAAGTTCTAAGAGGGAAGTTTATAGCAATACAAGCCTACCTCAAGAAACAAGAAAAATGTCAAATAAACAACTTAACCTTACACATAAAGGCATTAGAGAAACAAGAACAAAAAAAGCCCCAAAGTTAGTAGAAGGAAAGAAATCTTAAAGATCAGATCAGAAATAAATGAAAAAGAAATGAAGGAAACGATAGCAAAGATCAATAAAACTAAAAGCTGGTTCTTTGAGAAGATAAACAAAATTGATAAACCATTAGCCAGAGTCATCAAAAAGAAAAAGGGTGAAGACTCGAATCAACAGAATTAGATATGAAAGAGGAGAAGTAACAACGGACACTGCAGAAATTCAAAAGATCATGAGATTACTACAAGCAACTATATGCCACTAAAATGGACAACCAGGAAGATATGGACAAATTCTTACAAAAGCACAACGTTCCAAGACAGAACCTTTCTTCAGGAAGAAATAGAAAATATCAACAGACCAATCACAAGCAGTGAAATTGAAACTGTGATTAAAAATCTTCCAACAGGGGCCTCCCTGGTGGTGCAGTGGTTGAGAGTCCGCCTGCCGATGCAGGGGATACGGGTTTGTGCCCCGGTCTGGGAGGGTCCCGTATGCCGCGGAGTGGCTGGACCCATGGGCCATGGCTGCTGGGCCTGCGCGTCCGGAGCCTGTGCTCCGTGGCGGGAGAGGCCACAGCGGTGAGAGGCCCGCGTACCACAAAAAAAAAAAAAAAAAAAAAAATCTTCCAACAAAGAAAAGTCCAGGACCAGATGGCTTCACAGGTGAATTCTATCGAACATTTAGAGAAGAGCTAACACCCATTCTTCTCCAACTCTTCCAAAAAATTGCACATGAAGGAACACTCCCAAACTCATTCTATGAGGCCACCATCACTCTGATACCAAAATCAGACAAAGATGTCACAAAAACAGAAAATTACAGGCCAGTATCACTGATGAACATAGATGCAAATATCCTCAACAAAATACTAGCAAACAGAATACAACAGCACATTAAAAGGATCAAGTGGGGTTTATCACAGGGATGCAAGTATTCTTCAATATATGCAAATCAATCAATGTGATAAACCATATTAACAAATTGAAGGAGAAAAACCATATGATCATCTCAATAGATACAGAAAAACTTCTGACAAATTCACCACCCATTTATGATAAAACCCTCCAGAAGGTAGGTATAGAGGGAACTTACCTCAATATAATAAAGGCCATATATGACAAACCCAAAGGCAGCATCATTTTCAAAGGTAAAAAACTGAAACCATTTCCACTAAGATCAGGAACAAAACAAGGTTGCCCACTCTCACCACTATTATTCAACATAGTTTTTGAAGATTTAGCCACAGCAATCAGAGAAGAAAAAGAAATAAAAGAATCCAAATTGGAAAAGAAGTAAAGCTTTCACTGTTTGGAGATGACATGATGCTATACATAGAGAATCCTAAAGATGCTATCAGAAAACTACTAGAACCCATCAATGAATTTGGTAAAGTAGCAGGATACAAAATAAATGCATAGAAATCTCTTGCATTCCTAATCAAAACTACAATGAGATATCATCTCACACCAGTCAGAATGGCCATCATCAAGAAATCTAGAAACAATAAATGCTGGAGAGGGTGTGGAGAAAAGGGAACACTCTTGCACTGCTGGTGGGAATGTGAATTGGTACAGCCACTATGGAGAACAGTATGGAGGTTCCTTAAAAAACTAAAAATAGAACTACCATATGACCCAGCAATCCCACTACTAGGCATATACCCTGAGAAAACCATAATTCAATAAGAGACATGTACCAAAATGTTCATTGCAGCTCTATACACAATAGCCCGGAAATGGAAACAACCTAAGTGTCCATCATCGGATGAATGGATAAAGAAGATGTGGCACATATATAAAATGGAATATTACTCAGCCATAAAAAGAAACGAAACTGAGCTATTTGTAATGAGGTGGATAGACCTAGAGTCTGTCATACAGAGTGAAGTAAGTCAGAAAGAGAAAGACAAATACTGTATGCTAACACATATATATGGAATTTAAGAAAAAAAAAAGGTCATGAAGAACCTAGGGGTAAAACAGGAATAAAGACACAGACCTACTTGAGAATGGACTTGAGGATATGGAGAGGGGCAAGGGTAAGCTGTGACAAAGCGAAAGAGAGGCATGGACATATATACAGTACCAAACGTAAGGTAGATAGATAGTGGGAAGCAGCCGCATAGCACAGGGAGATCAGCTCGGTGCTTCATGACCGCCTGGAGGGGTGGGATAGGGAGGGTGGGAGGGAGGGAGACGCAAGAGGGAAGGGATGTGGGAACAGATGTATATGTATGACTGATTCACTTTGTTATAAAGCAGAAACTAATAAAAGATAAATAAATAAATAAATAAATAAATAAATAAAAAGAAATCTCTTGCATTCCTACACACTAATGATGAAATACTTGAAAGAGAAATTAAGAAAACACTCTCATTTACCACTGCAACAAAAAGAATAAAATACCTAGGAATAAACCTACCTAAGGAGACAAAAGACCTGTATGCAGAAAACTATAAGACACCGATGAAAGAAATTAAAGATGATACAAACAGACAGAGAGATATACCATCATCCTGGCTTGGAAGAAAAAACAATGTGAAAATGACTCTACTACGCAAAGCAATCTACAGACTCAATGCAAACCCTATCAAACTACCAATGGCATTTTTCTCAGAACTAGATCAAAAATTTTCACAATTTGTATGGAAATACAAAAGTTCCCAAATAACCAAAGCAATCTTGAGAAAGAAAAATGGAGCTGGAGGAATCAGGCTCCCTGTCTACAGACTATACTACAAAGCAACAGTAATCAAGACAGTATGATACTGGCACAAAAACAGAAATATAGATCAATGGAACAGGGTAGAAAACCCAGAGATAAACCCATGAACATATGGTCACGTTATCTTTGATAAAAGAGGCAAGAATATACAATGGAGAAAAGACAGCCTCTTTAATAAGTGGTGTTGGGAAAACTGGACAGCTGCATGTAAAAGAATGAAATTAGAACACTCCCTAGCACCAGACACAAAAATAAACTCAAAATGGATTAAAGACCTAAATGTAAGGCCAGACACTATAGAACTCTTAGAGGAAAACATAGGCAGTACACTCTATGATATAAATCAGAGCAAGATCCCTTTTGACCCACTTCCTAGAGAAATGGAAATAAAAACAAAAATAAACAAATGGGACCTAATGAAACTTAAAAGCTTTTGCACAGCAAAGGAAACCATATACAAGATGAAAAGACAACCCTCAGAGTGGGAGAAAATATTTGCAAATTAAGCAACTGACAAAGGATTTATCTCCAAAATATACAAGCAGTTCATGCAGTTCAACATCAAAAAGCAAACAACCCAATCCAAAAATGTGCAGGAGACCTAAATAGACATTTGTCCAAAGAAGATATACAGATTACCAACAAAGACATCAAAGGATGCTCAACATCACTAATCATTAGAGAAATGCAAATCAAAACTACAATGAGGTATCACCTCACACCAGTCAGAATGGCCATCATCAAAAAGACTACAAACAATAAATGCTGGAGAGGGTGTGGAGAAAAGTGAACCCTCTTGCACTGTTGCTGGGCATGTAAATTGATATTGCCACTATGGAGAACAGTATGGAGGTTCCTTAAAATACTAAAAATAGAAATACCATATGATGCAGCAATCCCACTATTGGGCATATACCCTGAGAAAAACCATAATTCATAAAGAGTCATGTACCACAATGTTCATTGCAGCTCTGTTTACAATAGCCAGGACATGGAAACAACCTAAGTGTCTACCAACAGATGAATGGATAAAGAAGATGTGGCACATATATACAATGGAATATTACTGAGCCATAAAAAGAAATTAAATTGAGTTTTTTTTTTTTGCGGTACGCGGGCCTCTCACCGCTGTGGCCTCTCCCGCTGCGGAGCACAGGCTCCGGACGCACAGGCTCAGTGGCCACAGCCCACGGGCCCAGCCGCTCCGCGGCATGTGGGATCTTCCCGAACCGGGGCACGAACCCGTGTCCTCTGAATCGGCAGGCGGACGCTCAACCACTGCGCCACCAGGGAAGCCCTAAATTGAGTTATTTGTAGTGAGTTGGATGGACCTAGAGACTGTCATACAGAGTGAAGTAAGTCAGAAAGAGAAAAACAAATATTGTATGCTAACACATATATAGGGAATCTAAAAAAAAAGTTGTTCTGAAGAAGCTAGGGGCAGGACAGGAATAAAGACGCAGAGGTAGAGAATGGACTTGAGGACATGGGGAAGGGGAAGGGTAAGCTGGGACGAAGTGAGAGAGTGGCATGGATATATATACGCTACCAAATATAAAATAGATAGCTAGTGGGAAGTAGCCACATAGCACAGGGAGATCAGCTTGGCACTTTGTGACCACCTAGAGGGGTGGGATAGGGAGGGTGGGAGGGAGACGCAAGAGGGAGGAGATATGGGGATATATGTATATATATAGCTGATTCACTTTGTTATGCAGCAGAAACTAACACACCATTTTAAAGCAATTATACTCCAATAAAGATGTTAAAAATATATATACATTTCTTCCCATCTTTCCTTTTCTATCACCACCCCACAAACTAAAAATTAACAAAACAACCCCTCCCCTCAAATATACTTTATTCACGAAGCATACATGAGCACATGTATGGGTTGCTGAAGTCAAAATATAGTCTCCTAATCAGGGGAAATGATATATAGACATTTGCCTATGTTACATTAAACATAAAGTGATTCCTCTCACCCTTACCGTTGAGAATAATGACATTCGTTTTGACCATTTTCAGGTGTATGGAAAACCCGAATGTTCCAATTAACTCTGGTAATTAATTACTCTGAATAAAAACTGTTTTAGTACCTTGACCATTTAAATGAATAAACAAATGGTACAGTCCTAGTATCCCAATACTGCATAAATTATAAGTGCAGTTTAGTAGAGACATTTATCCTACTGAGTAAATTCAAAATACTGTACCCAATAAATCTTATTCTTAAATTCTGATTATTTATTAAGAAAATATTGTGCACTAAACATATAGAACTTAATTTTGAATATTTCATATATCTAATAATATGACTTTAAATAACATGATGCCTCATAGTAAACAATTTTTGAATTCTGTATTTTTAAAAATATTTGAATGCAGTTTATTGGTTTAATATTTCTGAATTTTGTACTAATTAATCATCACTAATATAACAGTAAGTGGTACATTTGAAAACATTCACAACTTTTAATATCACATGTAAATAGAAGAAAGTATAAATAACAACTCCCTATTAAGAATCATTTTTTAAATTTCACTTTCAAGTTTTCCACAAATTGTTATATTTAATAGAGAAGTTTACATGCTAATTTAATTGTGCAAATAGAAATATGAGAGTGGAAAGAACAGCACTAGGTACGTTGCTCATGTCTCCTCAAATCTTCACATTATCCCTCTATGTTGGGAATTGTTTTGGGTTTAGGAAAAAAATCTGTTCCATTGGAGAGGCAGATGCATTATGACCATAGTTTTGTGTTCCTAAGTTTACTCTTGACCTGTAGCAAAAGTGTATATCTGAATTTATAAGCATTCTGTGTGTATTTGTATCTGTACTTCAGAAAGGACTTTACCTCTCCTTTTGTAGGGAAAACTGAAAGATTTTGAAATGAACCAGAAAGATTACTGGATGTCTTTTCTAGAAGTCAGGGTCATCTCACCTTTCATTGTCTAAGAGCTATTTTGCAATTTTGTGCATTGTAGAAAAATGATAGTAATGCAAACAATTCTTATCCATAGAGTTGCAATGGCAGTTGATATTGCCCTGTGGATACTGGCCAATTTTGCCAGTTTGCATCTATTCATGATGTAGTTTCAGTATACTATGCCTTTTCAGTATATCTACTCCTTGGATTTTCCTTGTAACTGTTTATAACATCTAACTAGTTCTCTCATTAATTAATGGGTTATTGAAATCTTTGACACGTTTGTTTTATATTTTTACATGTTTTTATCTTTTAAAAATGATCGCCCTTTAACAGTTTTGGGGGTAATCTATCAAGATGACCAATGGATTTACCTAACTGAGACAGATAAAATATATTGCCAAAAAAGTGTACCTTACAGGCCACTTAAGCTCAGGCATATCTTTTCTTGGTTCCCAGGGATGAAATATGTATTTATTGTTTCATTTTAAGGTGAAACCCAAGAATATACCTTTGCTGACTCTTTTCTCTTTTTTTCCTCCTCATCTACTGATTTTTCTCTTTTGTTTTTGTTTCTAGTTTGCTTATGGCCAGTAAGTTATTCCCCATTGGTGATAGCAATGACTGAGGATTTGGTTTCATGGTCTGACCATTTAATGATTTCTGTGAATAGGTTAATGGATAATAGAGTTAGAGTTCTATACTTTGCTGGATGAGAGACAAGAGAGAGTCTGGTTTGTTAGTCTTTTTTGTTTGTTTTATCTATTTGTCCATTTTCAGCTCAAGTCAGTTAAGAGTCTTGTGCCCAGTGGAATGGAAAGCAGCTGTTTGATATCTGGAACATGAGTTTTTGTGTTTCTATATTTACTCTCAACCTGTGGCAAAAGTGTAGATCTGAATTTATAAACACTCTAAGTGTCTTTGTATCTATAATTCAGAAAGACCTTTATCTTTCACTGCATGAGAATACTAATAAATTAGATTATAAAGTCCTAATGTAATAATGCTTTATTCTAATTGATTTATTTAGATAAATAAGTGCTAATAAAAATCAAATGCTCCTAAATTCCCAGAAAATAAGGAAAACTGTACTTCAAATATTTTAAATGTTCTAGACTTAAATAAAATATTTTCTTATAAAAGTTAACTCAGAAACACTTTAAGGATACAAGTTTAGCTAATTAAGATAAATCTTTGGTAAATGGACCTAGTGTAATAATTTTGGTTTAATATAAAACAGCCATGTCTTTTCTACTTTATCAATATTAAGTATAATATAAGCATACAGTTTATTCTGATCAAATATGCTGACATTAATACTACATATTTCTTAAATATGATTATGAAAAATGTCAATTTGTGTTCAAATAAATAGAATCACTATTCTTACAAACTTCATTTCAACAGTAATTATGTTTTGTAATATGTCAGCTTGGAGATAATTTTCATGGTATCTAGCTTAAAGCCTTGGGTTGATATTAAATTGAGCTAATTAATGGATAATCACTGGGTACCTAGATAATTTCTAAGTAAATACTCAAACATTGATTACTAAGCATAATTTTAAATTTATATACCTTTGCTTCTTATTTTTTTGTGGGATGGAGTGCTTATAGCTTTGGGGATGTTAATGAATGTGTTTATTTTTGCCACTTTAAAAAGATGTTAAGAGGATGTATATGTCTGTAAAAAGTTGTGTTTTATGTGTTCATGAGCTCTGGTAGTCTGCTGAAGTCCTTTTGAATGACAGACAGCTGTCAATCTTCCACTCCCTACTTTTCTTTGTGAAGTACGATTTCAGTTCCTTGGTTAAAAGCTATAATTTATAGGACTTGCTGAGACTATTCTAGGAGTAATAGTGACAAAGAAATACATGTGTATATGTGTGTCTTTATTATTCAAGAAAAAAGTAGTTTTGTCCTAAAGCCATGGTACTCAAATTTTTTGGTCTCCTGATCCACTTACACTCTTAAATATCATCAGTATTTACCACAGTTGAAATTTAAACAGAAAAATTTTAATATGTATTTATTGATTCATTTTGAGAGAGCAGTGATGAATGCATTACATATGAATATCTTAGTGTTATTATGAGACCCCATGATAAAGAAGCACTGTACTAAAGTGAAGTCTATGTACGTTCCAGAATGTGAAAGAGCATGATAAAGGACAAACTCAGAAAGTGAATTTTATTTGCTTTGATTTATAATACCTGAGTCTGAAAATAAGCTATGAAGTGTATTACAATTTTAGCAGAGTTTGATTGATCTTTATGGGTTTGCTTACTTGACTTACTGATTTAATGCCTTTTATACAATGTAAAAGAGTCTATATCTATATCATCTATATCTATATCTAATCTTTTACATGCAAAACTATCTTGTTTTCCCAGAGGTTCTCTGAAAACATCACAAAGTTATTTTGTAAGAATTGCATGTGAAGAGTTGTCACATAAGAGGATATGCTCATCCTGTCCCCAATTAAATTTGTAGAGGTAAAATGTTATTAATAGAAATATTTCAGGAAGTGTAAGCTTTATGGAAAGTCCCTGGAAATTTGTCAGAGCCCTTGCTTTCCATTATATGTATTAACCTCGGAGAAATGTTACTCAAAACTCTTACCAAATAGCTCTCTCTAGTTTTCCTATTTTTATCAGAGTCCTTATGATGCTTTGCCTGAAGATATTAAGCAATAAAAGTATAGTATTTTCAGTCATAATTTCAGGTATTATTCACAGTGTTTACTTTTCCACAATCTTCTTTCATTAATTTTAGTAGAGCATCTTCTAGACAGTAAGGTCTCATTCTGATCCCACACGTGCTATGGATATGTACTTCTAGACAAAATTTCCAAGTAGAGACGACAATCTTTCAGCCTTTCCCACTGTGTTTGGAGGCCATGTACCTCACTGCTAGATCTTCCTAATCTCAGCACAACTGAGTCCTATTCCCTGAAGGCTCCCAATATTCATTGCCATCTCATTTCTATTTCGGGGTAATGCAAAGCTATGACATAGTTTAAATCGGGGATCTATAAAAATCTCAGGACAAAAAATGGTTGAAGCACTGGTGGGGTCAGGGTTTCAGGTAGTTTGTCTCTTGTTATGATTTAACTCAGCAACCTAGTTTATGGAGAGAGGCAGTAAGGCCAGCAAACTGTCACATAGCACAGCCAGGTTTCCATCACTCACTCAGTATTCTTCTATAATTTTGACAGTTGAATCTACTAATTGGTAAACTAAGCTCCTAAAAATAAGTCATACACTATTTTGGGAGTAGCCAGTTTACAATAGAGAGCACAGATAAAAGAGCAATAGAAAAGGAATTCCATGTGGTTTAACTAATTTTGACTAATTTTTGTTAAAATTAGTTAAAATTTAACTAATTTTCCCATACTGCAGGCTGAAGGTTGAGAAAAGAATGCATAGGTTGCTCATATCATTTGGTCTGTTACAACCCACAAGAAACCTCCCCCATCCTCAACAATAGTAGCAGCAAAGTCTTTGATTTGTGATTTCCACCATTTCAGATTTGACTTATAAGTGTGATGCAATGAGATTGCTACATGCCAGTTGGATCTTATTTCAGAGATAATGCACTATTTTTTTTTTTTGAGTGAGCTCATTTAAAGCAATGGTCTGAAGATGGAAAACTGGCAGAAATATAGGCTTGTGAAAATGTAGCATTTCTCTAGTTTTCACTCAGACAGAATGGGAAATTGAAAGGGTCTCTGTGGACCGATGGTCTCTGTTTCACATCATCACAGATGATAATGGATCCTCATGGAAGAGCCAAAGAATTCCTCTGTTGCTGATGTACTTGTCTCCTTGGCTCAGAAGATAAAAACTCAGCCAGAACAAAAAACCTCTGGTACTGATTTCTTCACTCACTCACTCACTCACTCACTCATATTTATCAATCCTTTCTATGCCAGTCACTGTGCTGGTGAAAGTATGTGAAACAAATACATATAAAATATATATAAAGTATATATAATGTCAGAAATATAAGATATCTATGTAATCTTTGTGGTTGAGAATGTGAGTTCTAGGTAGATTGCCTGTGTTTACAGTCAGGCTCCTTTAGCTATTGACATTAGTCAAATTACAAGTTACCAGACTTCTCTGTGACTCAGTTTCCTTCTTCCTAAGATGGCTTAATATTAGAATTAGATAAAATAATACCTGTAAAGTATTTAAAAAATTTCCTTGAAGGGCAAGGGCTCAATAAATACTTGCTATTGTTATTATGATTAAATTACTTACCACAAGGAGCTTCCAAATCACTAAACATTTCAGTCATGGAGCTAATACATTCCAGGAGCTGCTAGACCCTAGGAAAACATCACTAAGATGGAAGTCCTAGCTTCAAGGTACAAATAATACCATGGGTTGTACAGACATATCACACAAGTGCTATGTGATTGGTATTATAGTAGACATGTGTATAGGGAATGTATTAGCCATCTCTTGCTGCATAACAAATTACCTCAAAACTTAGTTGCTTAAAACAACAAACATTTGCTATCTCACAGATTTTGTGGCTAGAAATCTGGGCTTGATGTAATTTGGCGTCTCTGTCTCTAGGCCTTTCACAAGTTTCAATCAAGGTGTTGGCTGGGACAAAGGCTCAACTGAGTAGGGACCCACTCCTAAGCTCACTCAAATTGTTGTTAGTAGGATTCAGTTCCTCACATGCTGCTGGACTAAGGGCCTCAGTTCCTTGCTGGCTGTTGACTGGAGCTCTCCCTTAGTTCTTTGTCGCAAAGGCATTTCCACAGGGCAACTCTCAACTGGTTTCCCTTAGAGCAAGTGAGAAATAGCGAAAAAGCACCAGCTAGACAGAAGCAAATCTTTTTGAAACCTAATATTAGAAGTAACATCATATCACTTTTGCTATGTTCTATAACTTTGAAGTGAGTCATTAGGTACAGCCACATTCAAGGGAAGGGAATTACACATGGTGTGAATTACTAGGAGGTGGGGCTCACTGAGATCCATTTTAGAAGCTGCCTACCACAGGGCACAGTGTTGAAACAAAAAGCGGAGTTGCAAAGACTTTAAATGTAGGACCAGTATGATCTGGGTTTTAAAGCATACGTGGTTATTCACAGAAAGGTGTAGGGGAACAGCATTCTAGGTATGGAGAACAAAACATACACAAAAGCATATGAAAGGATGAGATGTGATCAAGTGTCATGTGAGAAATTATCTTGATACTTCCAAGCACACTAATACGCAAACCTCCCAGAGGTCATGGAACAGCTAAATTAAAATACTCGACCTACAAGACATATTAAGTCAATTTAAAATAGAAGTGAAAAACAAGGAGAAAGAAATGGGGCAACATACACTTCGGATAGGATGAAAGTAGGTGTAAGAATTTCACTATCTGAGCTATGGGACATATAATGTTCACATATCCTCTTTCTCTTTGCCACCTCAGACTTCCCCAATGATGGTTTGGTTATGAAGAGCAGAGCTGAGGTTCAAGCAAAGTAGTCCTCAGAAGGTACAGTGGGTCAATGAGATGGAGGGAGAGATATGGAACATATACATCTCCATGGTTATGTCTAAGCACAGCTGTGTCTTGTAAATTAGTTCACAGAACAGCCATATGGGTTTTACTTGTGTTTCTTGGGTAGAGCACATGTGGGGCTAGAAAAAGTGTTTTTGGGTGTTACTAATGGGTGACAAATTTGGGGGCATTGTAGTTTTCAATTGATGATCAAGACTTTAGTCTTTCTATCCATTTCTATCCGTAAATAACATTCTTGTTTGTGTTCTATAATGTTTTTCTATTTATTTTTTCTGTGGCATGTCACACATGTTATCGATTTATTGTCTACATTGAGTGCATCTTATGAATTCTATGTTTCACAAGCTACTTGCTTATTCATTATCTATACTTAATTATCCTATGAATTTTACCTATACCTCATAAACTTCGTGCTTAACTTACTATTTATGCTCAATACTTCTTATGACTTTCATCTATCCTGTTTGTTTTCTTATCCTTACAGTACAATTGATTACAGTATATGCAAATTGATCAGGGGACTCGAAAAATTCTGGTTCAGGTAGAGCACAGGGGGCTTGCTAAAGAAAGGCAGGTGATAAACATAGGGCTTTGAATGGAAACATGGACTTTATTTTGCAGGCAATGGAGAGTTGCCAAAGGGTGGAAGGAAGAATATAGCTTTATTAGAAATATCACATATACATATGTAAATAAATGAAGTGAAAGTTAATATATGATAAATTCCCAATGAGTAGCTCAAATAAGATGATGGATGCCTTTCAAGATAGACAAAATGATGTCTCCCGGTGTCATTTGTGTAGGCTTCAGGGAAGATGTAATATGTTAGAAAAATGGTTCTCCAAAGAAATTAAACTATTTTTAACTATGTACCAGGTGTATTATGATGTTTTATGTCTCATTTAATCCTTACAACCAGCCTAAGAGGTAGGTGTTATTTCAGACATAAAGGATGAAAAAGATCTAGTGAACTGGCTGAGGTCAAACAGTTAGGAAATGCAAGAGTAAGAATTTGGACTTAGGCAGTCTGATGCTAGAGTCCAGCCCTTAACCCCTTGTACAAAACAACTTTCCACTGTTGGTGCTGGCAGTGGAAGTGAAGACAAAGCAAGGAGGTCTAAGAAAGTAATGGTTGGTAGCTGGCTGGTAAATGCTTTGGATAAACTGAAAGACAAAAGTAGAATTAACAAGATGCTTATAAATAAGTTGTGAAATAATCTTTCATATGCTGTATATGGAAATGTAATCATTGATATTAAAAGCCATCTTAGTGAGTTCTCAGGCAGTAAAAAAATCTGTGTAAACAAGAACTAAAACTTCAGTTACACTCTTGTCAGGAAGCTATGCATAGTAAACATGAGACTCTTATGGGAATGTGATCTGGAGAAAAACAAGCTTTTGTCTTTCCAGGAACTAGGGACCATTTATCTCTCATTTAAGTCAAGGGTCTTTGTTGGTAGTGAGCGCAGCACACCAGTCAACTACAACCCTTATGCAGTGCAAATTCTCAAGTTCTACTGTACATCATTTATTTCCATAATCTCAATTAAAAAAAAAAACTAGGCCACTTTTATTTCAGAACCTAGAATGAAATCTTCTCTGTAGCTACTCTCACATTGTGTCAGAATTTACAAGTCATTTTTAGAAATAGGCAGACCTACTTGCACACTCTGATAGTTGAGACCCTTATTTTGTGGGATGCTGACCTCCAAACTCTGTTGTCCATTCTAAAATGTTACCATTCCCATGTGCCACAACTACCGAGCCTGTGCTCTAGAGCCCTCGAGCGATAACTACTGAGCCCCCAGGCCACAACTACTGAAGCCTGTGTGCCTAGAGCTCGTGCTCTGCAACAAGAGAAGCCACCGCAATGAGAAGCCTGTGCACCACAGTGAAGAGTAGGCCCTGCTCAACACTAGAGAAAGCCTGTGAGCAGCAACAAAGACCCAACACAGCCAAAAATAAAAAATAAGTAAAAAAAATTTTTTTTCTTTTCGATTAGGCCTTTGCCCCTTTTTTTCCTTTCTGTACGTTGATGTAGTTGAAGAGTTCAGGTCAACTTTCTTATAGAATGTCTCACAATCTGGATTAATTTTATTGTTTTGCAAGATTAGGTTTAGGTTTAACACTCTTAGTATGAAAACTACTTAAGGGATATGTACCCCCCATTGCTTCAACTCAAAAGTCACTTAGTATAAATTTATATTATTATTTTTAATGCTAAGTGAGACCACTTGGTTAAGGTACTGTCCACATCTCTCTTTATCCAGATCATATGACTTATCGTTTGAACCACTTTTTCATCTAGGCTCAACTTCTCTGAATCCTAGAGCAGACATTGCTTGTTGGTACACACTAAACCTGTTGCCAGCCTCTCCCTGACTATCTGGGGGACTCCAATTCCTCTAAGAGAGTCAGTTAGATATAGCAAGGCTGGGCTTCTAGGAAAGGTTTTGCCCTCCTAATAAAAGGCACTGATAACATTGGCATCAACCCTCCTTCACTCTTTTCCTATTGGATCAAATGCAAATGTGGTCAAAAAGCAGAAAGAATTACAGAAAGACTAGTTTTATTACCCTCATTGATTTGTTGAACCAATGTCCACAGCCATCTACCTTTAGACTTTATTGTGTGAGAAAAACAGACTCACTTTTGTTTAAACCTAGTTCAATTTTCTATTTCTTGCAAGAAGAATCCATCCTAACTGACTGAATCCATCATGGTGAAGAACACTAATCTTGGAATGAGCAACTTGACTATCCATCTGTACACTGTGACCAAATACTTAAAGACAGTGTGGCACAGTTGTTCAGTACAGTTCCACCACACATGTGTCGTCAACCTCAGTCAGACCATGAATTCAATTCTACATTCCTTTCAATTATGTTGGGTGAATTCTCTATCTTATTGAACTCAAGCAGCTATTCCAAATCATCTTTATTCTTCTTAAGTTCCCTGGATTATAGCCACCACATTTGGGACATTGCCTGGCAGGTAACCTCAACAAGAATAGGGATCCTCTTCCCTTCATCTACAGTGCTTGCAATATGTCCATCCTTGGCCTTCTGTTTGAGGTAAAACCCTCAATTGTTTCCACAATTCGATCCCCTGTCACCAATACCTGGACTTTAATCAGTCAATTATTTATCCTGTCTTTCACACCTCTGCATGCCCTTTTATGAAATAGTTCCTTCATTATAGCTTATAAACATGTTCCAAGCTCTGCAATACAAAGAGACACACAAATAAAAAAAACCCTGCAAATAATAACAAAACGATTCTCTTGGCCATACCTCCTGTTCTAGCTACTGCCTTCCCTCTTTCCTTCCTTTCTTGGAAGACTGTCTTCTCACTTGGAAGAAGTAGCTTCTCTTACCACACAACTCAATCACTGCAGTTAGCCTTCTGCATTCAGAGGTCACTGTCTGTCTTACTGCCAAATCCTATGGCCAATATTCAGCTCTTACCTTATGACTCTTTCTGAAGGACCAGACTTGGTTGATGACTCACTGCTTCATAAAACTCTCAGTTCTCTTGGTTTACATTCTACTGCTTTTTCTGGTTTTCCTCCCATTTTTCTGACTTTCCAGTTTCATCTTTTTTCAATGGACTTCCTCTGTTTTGTTTATTCCTCAAATGATGACATTTCCCTCAGTGTGCTCTTTGGCCCACTGCTCTTCCTGTATACATCTGTTCTCTAAGTAATGGTAGATTTGATTTAGTGCTTGCTCTCCCCTGCTCTGCATTTGGCAATTCTTCCTGATTAATGGCCTTATTTACCAACGGTGGCCTCAATCCCACCACTAAATACTTGGGTGTGGATCTACAGAAGTAATGTCTCAGCAGAAGTAACATATTTCAGTATAATTCTTCCCCATCTCCTGTTCATTTTCCCACACTGGCTGCTGAAAGTATCTGGTTTCCCAGATTCCCCTGTAATCTTCAACCTGTCTACTCACCGTAGCGCTCTAGGACATTCCATTACAGACTTCTCTGATGCTCCAGACTTCCCATCTGGAATCTAACTTCCACATCTTCTCTCCAAAATGAGTAAGGTTTTATTCCTTTAATAAATCCCTTACTCCCAAATACTTATAATAGCCTTTTTTTGTACTCTGTTTGACATCATCACCTAACTGGACATTTATGTGAGAGAGAAATAAACTTTGTCATTATTTAAGGAAGTGGGTTTTTGAGTTTCTTTGATACATGAATCTAATCTGTATCTTATTTATTTATTTATTTAAAAATTTTTGGCTGTGTTGGGTCTGCGTTTCTGTGAGAGGGCTTTCTCTAGTTGCGGCGAGCGGGGGCCACTCTTCATCTTGGTGTAATCTGTATCTTTATTTATCAGAGATAATGATGATTATTATTTGGGACATATTGATTTGAGATGCCTACTGACACTGAAGTGGAGATTTTAAATAAACAGGTGAATCATCAAATTTGGGCCTGAGGGAGAGGTGAGGGTTAGAGAGAGAAACTTGGAAAAGATGAGCATATCGATGATATTTCAAGCCATGGAACTGGTTGTAGATTGAGAACAACGTTTAGCACTGAAGGGGGATCCTACATTCACAGCTTTGGCAGAGGACAAATGGTCAGTCAGGAGACTGAGAAGAAGTGGTCAGCCAGTTAGAAGGATATAATTAAAGGTTAGAGGGTGTGACATCCTTGGAGCAAGAGAATATGATGGTTTAAGAGAAAGGGTTTGAGTAAATGCTCCTGACAGGTCCAGTAAGGTGAAGACTGATAACTTTCCACTGACTTTAACAAGATGAAGTTTCACTGATCACCTTAATAAATGGGTTGTGAGGTGAGTAGAATATCCTGAAGAAGTGGAGGCAACTCTTTCAGTGGCTTTTGCTATAAGGTATGGGGTGCTAGCTGGACTATGCAGGGGATCAAAAAATATGTTACAGCATGCCTGTGTTTTGTAAGGAATAGTCCAGTAGAAAAAGGCAAAGTTTGTGATGTGGGAAAGAAAGGGGGAATTGTAGAATCAAAGTCCTTGAGTGGCCAGAGAGGATGGGAGCCAGTGTGTAGGTAAAGCCCTCGGCCTTAGATGACTGAAGCATATACACTTCATCCATCATAGCTGTAGTGTGTCAGTGTATGTGGGGATATTTTCAGAAGCTTGGTAAATTTGCTAGTGGAAAAATGTGGTAGTTCTCTTCTGACTGTTTCCTTTTATTAGTGAAATATAGGCAAGAACAATTGCTGTAAGTGGGGTGGGTATTGAAGACTTGAGGAGAGAAGAAAAGATGTGAAATAGTTGTTTCAGAGCATTGAAGAGTCATTTTAGAAAATGTAGTAGGATTGCTGGACAGTGCTGAGGGCTTCTTAGAGTTTGGTTATACATTTATAATTTGATCAATTATCACTGTTAGGTTTTTCCCTTAATCATGTTTCTCCATTCATACAGGCATAGGGTAATTTTGTTTGGTCAGGGTTGGAGATTTTCTAGGCAAATATTATGGGACAGGAATAAGGGAGTTGAGTATATATGTAAGTGAATAATCATAGTGATGAATAATGGATTCTAAGCTCAAGAAGGAGGATATTGAACTCGGTGGGAGGAGGGTTGATGGATTTGAAGGTCAATGGGATTGATATATTATTGAAGGGTTTTTGTTGGAAAGCTGGGAGAAATTAGAGAGATATAAGTTTACCGATTCTGCGAGCTAGCAAAGAGAAAAGTATTAGAAGTTTGATGCCATTCAGAAACATTCTCAGGTAGTGGCAACACAAAGTCCTATAAGCTGATTGTTGCTGTAGACACCAGTGTTTCCCAAACTATGGTTACACGCACACAGTATTCACAACTTTTGTCATATAATTACAATAAAAATAACAGTGATAATCAATTTGTATTCAGTATTTGCTATATGCAGATTCTAAGCATTAAATAATTTAATCCTCACAATAATGTTATGAGGTAGATACTATTATTATGTCCATTTTACAGATAAATACAAGTAAAATCACTGAGGCATAGAGAGCTTAAGTAACTTATTAAAGTCACTTTGTCCCAAAGTGTCTGGTTTGAAGTGTCTGTCCTAACCAGTATATATACGGCCTCTTAATATTTGTACCACTGTGCTGTGATTTTCTCGTTATTTTCTTTTAATAAACTCATTATATTAATACATTAAAAAAATTCACACCATTACAATGAATAAAAATGATTTACTGTAAATAATAAAAGATAAGTGTAAGATGATCATAATAAAAATAAAATATTATCCAATTCCAACTACTCAATGCTATATACCAAAGGCTCAGAGGGAGTGGCTTGCTTTCTTTGTATTACAAAGAAGATCAGCAATTGTTGGAGGGAGACAAAAGCCTTGTGCCAGCTAGGAAAAATTACAAAAGACTGAAATGGGCCAAAATGATAAACTTTCTATGCTACCTCAGCCTTTCATTGTTGTTTGAGTTACTTTACAACTCAGTAAGTTGTAGAAAATGATGATAATGATAATGATTCTTATCCATAGAAACACAAATTGATTGTGTCAGGTGAATTGAAATTGATTATTGCCTTGTGAATAGACCCGTTTTGCTTCTCTTTGTAATTTCATTTCAGTATTCCTTATTTGTCTATAGATGTGGAGTCCTTTGAACCTTCCTTTGATCTGGCTGCAACATCTGACTGGTTCCCTAATTACTCAGTGTAACTCTTTCACATGTGTTCATTTTATATTGGTAGAAGAGTCATAATTTTACTTTTACAAAACCTATCCTTCAACACACCAGATTTTTCTCCCTTTTGTAATCAGAAAGATGGATAAGTTTTGCAAAGGGAATAATTTCCTTACTGAGTGGTTCAATACTATTTAATATTGTCATTTAATGTTCCTTAGAATTCACTCTCTAGGCAAAAGTCATCCAGTGTACCACTGCCACTAACAAACATCTCACACTTTGACAACACTGAACTGGATTACTATTTCTCAGGCTTGGCTGAAAGTTTCACAGTTGCCTGTGGAAGTTAAAAGTTGCAGCTACAACAACCAATTATATGTTTTTGTGATCTTCAAGAGCATATATAGTTGAAAGATGAAAGACAAGCAAACATTAGCTGAAAGGTATATATGTGCTGGGATGCATGAGGGGCTTACAAGCTGCTGGAAGAGGAACTTACCCAGGTTGGGGGTGTGTGGTAGAGGCTTCTTGGAGGAGGATAAAGGTAGGACAAAGAACACTGAGTCAGGCACTGATGGACATGTTATAACATAAAGTAAGAGTGCACTGTGCAAGCATCTAGAACCACAGAAGAATGTGTGCTTTTACAGACTCACAGGCATAGAGAACAGACTTGTGTTTGCTAAGGGAGAAGGGGGGTGGGGGAGGGATGGATTGGGAGTTTGGGATTAGCAGATGCAAACTACTGTATATAGAACTGATGAACAACATGGTCCTACCGTATAGCACAGGGAACTATATTCAATATCCTGTGATAAACCACGACGGAAAAGAATATGAAAAAGAAGTATATATATGTATATCCGAATCACTTTGCTGTACAGCAGAAATTAACACATTGTAAATCAACTATACTTCAATAAAATAAATTTTTTAAAGTGCAAGAAAAAGCAAGAGCAGAAATGAGAATCCAACTGAATGTTATTAAGATGGACATTAAAGAGATTTGCAGGGGACTTCCCTAGTGGCGCAGGGGTTAAGAACCTGCCTGCCAATGCAGGGGACACGGTTTTGATCCCTGGTCCGGGAAGGTCTCACATGTCGCAGAGCAACTAAGCCCGTGAGCCACCACTACTGAGCCTGTGCTCTAGAGCTCACGAGCCACAACTACTGAAGCCCGCGCGCCTACAGCCCATGCTCCTCAATAAGAGAAGCCACCACAATGAGAAGCCTGTGCACTGCAAGGAAGAGTAGCCCCTGCTTGACGCAACCAGAGAAAGCCTGCATGCAGCAACAAAGGCCCAACGCGACCAGAAAAAAATTAATAAATAAATACTAAAAAAAAAAAAGGACTAGTGTTTTTTTTTAAAAAAAAGATTTGCAAATGGAAAAAAAATGAATGTGTGCTGTTAGAGAACAGGAGCAGTACAGCATGATTAGAAAATGAATTTTGATGTAGCAATTAGAGATGCGGTTGGGAAGTGGGTCAAAGGGCTTTAGCAGCCAGTGGCTTTCAAACTTTTTTTTGAATTCGCTCTCCAACAAGAAATGCAAATAGATACATGTATACATATAACTGAATCACTTTTCTGTACACCTGAAACTAATACAACGTTGTTAATCAACTATACTCCAATATAAAATAAAAATATAAAAAAAGAAATGTACCATACTAATCAATATATTAATATTAGAAACTGTGGGGAGAGGGAGTATTTGGGAAAGAAACACTCTGTACTCAACTTTCTGCAAATCTAAAACTGTTTTAAATATTAAAGTTTATTAATAAAATAAATTTTAACTAATCTGATTGGTTAAAAAAGTAAATGTATTTTACCTTTCAACTTAATACAACACACGAAAAATATTTAAGAAAAGTTTCATGAAGCAGCATTTACTTATAATGCACTTTGCTCTATTCTGTCCTATTCTATTTCATTCATTTGTAAAAATGCCTGTCATCACCCACTAAATTTGTTTTACACATTAATGAGTGGCTGCACTTTGTCCATCATTGGGTTTTGTCTGTTTATTTACTAAAGTAAGGAACTTGGACTTTATCTTGAAATGTTTAAGCATGGAAGTGACCTGATATTCAAATGCTCAGTATTTGTTTGTTGACTGACTGAATGATTGAATCCATCCATCCATCAGTCCATCCATCTATTCATCTATCCTTCCAAACATCCCAGAGAAAGAGGGCGGATTAAGAACTTTTCTTTGAGCAGATCACATTTCAATTTGGTTCCCCAAGTGATTCAGAAGGGAAGATGCAAATAAGAATAATGAAAATGAGCAATATAGTAGCCAGTGCTCTGGCTGCAGGAACACCCAGTACAGCTTGTGCTTGCTGACCCCCAGAGGCCGTCTTTAATGAGCAGCGAGACAGTTCATCTGAGTCACGAATTGTCACCATAGCTTCTGTTTCCTTAGAAACAGGGCAACTGGTGAAGCTCTTGGCTCTAAAAACCACGGTAAAATATCCAGTAGCCAGATGGTCTGGCAATTGAAATTGTCACACCTTTGTGAGCATTTATCATGAATTGGCATCACATGAGAAAAGAAAATCTTTCAAGTGCAAATTGAGCAGGGGTCTGTTGGTAATTGGCTTTGAGGTGCAGGCGAAAGGCAGAAACTTGGGGACTGAAGCTCCACCTAGTCCAGCAATTCCCAGCTGACTTCTGTTGTCATTGTTCCTGCTGCGTTCTCACTCATCGAGTCCAGCACTGTGAAATAAATGCTGTTTCCATACTCACTGTGTCTAGGAACAAATGAAATTTTGAGCACTTTCAAATCCTTCTTAAAGAAAATGAATTTCTTATATATCTTCTGCAAATGGAAAATGCTAATCACCACTGGCCAGGAGAGATACGAAGTATTTTATATTCCCTGGCATATATTTCAGAGATTTCTGTGCTTTGTCAATGCCCCTTCTACTGGCAAAATACTTACTAGACAATTATTTCTGAGGAGGCCATGTTATGACACTCAAGCAGTAGTAATGATAATTTGTAGTTATTAAGTGCCTACTATGTGCCAGACACTGTACTAAATACTTAACCTTATGAAAGCCAGTATAAGTTACATACTAGTATTATTCTCATTTTACAGATGAAGAAACTGAGATTTAGAGTTATTTAATCTGGTTAAGGTTACAGCCAGTAATTTGAGTGCAGGTAGCATACAGCCTATGCTCTGAGCCACTATACAGCTTTACCACGTCTTCCCAAAAATAAGTGGTAAGATGTAGAAGCTTTAGAGTAGGGCTTTGTAAACTTTGTGTGTCACGGACCCCTTTTACTGTCAAGTTAAATCTATGGATGTCTTCTCAGAAAAGGTATAGATGCAAAAAAGCAAAGAAAGGATTACAAAGGCAAACAATATAATTAACACAATTTAAGAAGTATAGTAGTATATATGCTTCTTTGGTAATGTCTTAAATAAGATCAGACTGTGGGTCAAATATCTAGCATAATTTTGAAGCCGTAAAGTCATTTACCCTAATTTTCTTTCTTTAAAAAGCAGAAAAATTTTACTGAGTTTTCACACTTAAAAATAATACATTTTTTGTTGTAAAAATCAAGCAATACAAAAATCTCAAAACTGGGAATTTTATCTATAAGCTCACCTTTCAGAGAAAACTATTAACACTCTGTTCTATATCCTTCCAGGATTTTTTAAACAAAATACTTCTAAAATATACTTATGCATAGTACTTTGCAAACTGCCTTTTTCACTTAATATATCATGACATTTACCCAATTTTTCAATGATATATTGAATTACCTGCAATAATTGTAATTAGATAGAAAATCTGGTGTATTAGTGCTTTCTTCTGGTTAAAAGTCACAAGTACTGATAATTCTATTAAGGTCTGTGGCTTACATTTATCATGGAAAGAAATGTTAAATTTCTAATAGAGGTTAGTGAAAATAAAAATGCAAATCTTTCCCAGCCAAGTTCAAGGACCCCTAGAGTTCTATCCATGGGCTTTTTTGGGGATCCATGCATACCAGATTAAGAGCCCTGGTTCTCCACCTGGGGCCATTTTGTCCCCTCACCACAGTGCATGGGACCTTTGGTAATGTCTGGAGACATATTTGATTGTCATTTCAGGGACAGTATACCTCTGACTTCTAATGAGTAGAACCAAGTATGCTGTTAAATATTCTATGATGTGCAGGATATCCCCACAGAACAGAGGGTATCCAGCTGCAAGCATCAGTAGTGCAAATGTTAAGAAATCCTGATTTAGAGCATGAAGATTTGGCTTTGAGTCCAAAATACTGAGACTCATAAACTGAGTGATCTTGAAAAATATTTCTCTTCTGAATCTTGGTTTCTTGATCTGTAAAATGAGGGTGTTAAGATTTATATCCCAGGACTTTTGTGAGTTTAAATAAAATAGTGTGAAGGTGTGTAATAAAGTAATGTATCACTCACGTTGTTTTCAAACTATGTTCTTTTGAGTCTTTGGATCACACAGGGTCATTTCAGGGGATATTTCTGAGGACTTATGGGGAGGCTACAAGGCCAGAATTTCAGGCATCTAACCTCCACTTTAACCAGAGAATTTCTGCTTTTTATTTATTTTATATATTACGTTTTTGTGAAAGATTATTATTGAAAAAGAAAAACCCTTTGCTTTCAATGTAATGCTAGACATAATTATTAAATATATCATGATAACCAAATATAAGAAAGGATTATTTATTTAGCATTTACTCCCTTGGACATACATACTAATGCAGGGGTTATGTTAGCCAGCATTACTTTTGGTCAAAGTTTGAACACAGCAACTTGAGAAGAAAAATACACACTCAATTTGCTTCCATGTGTCATATTTTGGTGATATTTTCTTTACACAAGCATTGAAAACACATCTGATAAAAGTAGCAAGACATCGGCTTCCCTGGTGGTGCAGTGGTTGAGAGTCCGCCTGCCAATGCAGGGGACACAGGTTCGTGCCCCGGTCCGGGAAGATCCCACATGCCACGGAGCAGCTGGGCCCGTGCGCCACGGCTGCTGAGCCTGTGCGTCCGGAGCCTGTGCTCGCAACGGGAGAGGCCACAACAGTGAGAAGCCCGCATACCGCAAAAAAAAAAAAAAAAAAAAAAAAAGTAGCAAGACATTCATATTTCAAAACCACCTTTCCCCTACTGCTGACACAGAACAGAACTTTCTCTTTCTCCATTTCATGCATATGGCAATCAGTTTGCTTTCCTTTGAACTAGATAATTGTAAGAATCACAGAGTACCCAAAGCCTGTCCATGTATATTTATATTCACTAACACAGTTACACAAGGGATCCGTAGAAATACTACTGGTTCTGTTAGTTTAAATTAAATTCCTTAATCAATCCCCTGAGAAGTGTTATCCAGGAGGTAACTGCCGAATGTGCATGAATCTTTTATGTGCTTCATTCTGTAACAGTTTGGGGAGGTCTGCAAATGTGAATTTTGCACAACGAAAATGGGTTGCTGACATTAGACAAGGCATCCAGTGGTTTCCAAATCTTGGAAACCTAATAACACAGGCTCTACATAGCGGAGCTCAGGTGCCATGAAGTTTCCTGACTTAACCTCCCTGCATTCACCTCCTTTAAAAGTAGCAGAAGCTAACATCTGCTGATTGCTTCCTTATGCCAAGACTTGATCATTATTTAGTTCCCAGAATAGCTTTGTGAAGTCAGAACTATCACCATCACCCACTTTATCAACTGAGGAAACCATCGCTCAGAGAGGTTGAGTAATTTACCCAAGGTTACTTAGTTTTTAAGTAGCTGAAGGAGGATTGGAACCCAGATCTTTTTGATTTCAGAGTACATGGTCTTAGCCACTACTAGAGACTGCCTCTCCTAATATAACCCTTCACCTCTTCCCTGCCCCAGCAGTATGGTGACTATTCAAGCACTGAATTTGCAGTTGGACTAGGGGTGGGATTGGTTACAAGGGGCTAGACCACTCTGGAATGCTTGCTTCTCTGTTGCTCTCTTACCAAGGGTAACTTGCTATAGATGTAAAGAGGAAATAAAAGTCAATTGTACACTTTGTCTTTTTTTCTGTATGTGCTTCAATGTACTCTGAAGTCCTTCCTCACTCCTTTGCCCAGGTAGCTGGATGTGAACCACTTATGGCCTAAAAGGAAGTTGTCAAAATAGATCCAGAGAATAAAATTGTCAAAATTTCAGCTCTTGGACTTTTCAAAGGCTTTATGTCAAGTATGACATGATAACCTACCTAATCTAGTTTTTGACCTCCTTCCCTAGACTGAAAAAGCAATCTTCTTTAGCTGAATGGGGGTGGTCATTTGGACAGCAGGTAGGTCCAAAAGGAAGGATCCCTAAGTGCCACATAGTAGGTCGAGTTGGCCAGCAGCACTGATGATGAGACACCATGGCCTTGTGAGTGGACATGGACAAAGTCCAGGCTTTCAGTTTTCCTTCTGTTCTCCCACTGGTGAGAATTCTGCAGTGAGAACAGCCAGTGTACTGTCTTAAATTTCCTGTAGAAGCGATGCCTGCCTATGTGCCTAAGACTTTGCTTGAGCCTCCATTTGGCTTCCTTGGATGTGTAATAATCTTCTCCACATGCTGGAATTGAGCACTGGGGTCATGTGACACTTCTAGGGGTGATGAGGGTGTATGGAGAAAAGAACTCCTTATCTAGGCAACGTGCAGTGATTGGAACCAGTCTGCTATATCTAATAGTTCATAGACAGCCATAGAAAATAATCCCTTCCTTGCATAGATAATTTTATATTCCCTTTAAATAGTCAATAACTGTTCTCTAATAATTGTAAGATCCCAGAGGGAGTGTAATAATAATGAGCTCCAAGACTATGGATGATCTTATACTGACTGAGGTAATTTACATACTAATTGTAAAAGCAAATAACATTAACTGAATTCTTAACTGTGTGCCTGGCATTAGGTTTAACATTTGACATATATTATTGCTTATAATCTGCATAAAATCCTTATGAGATGATATTTTACAGATGGAGAAACTGAGGCTACGTGAAGTCAAGTAAATTTGGCAGAGGTCAGAAAACTGGCAAGAGGTTGAATTTGGATTTGAGTCAGCTACTCTTGGTTGAACAAGAAGGAGAACAATAATGAAGAAGAGGGCCACATAGGAAAGGGGGATGATGGGAGCGTCCATCCATTTTTCCTGAAGGAAGAAATATATTTATGTATGTATGTAAATGTTTTTATGTATATAAGTGTGTATATGTATATGCATGTGTAGAAAGAATCTATTTTCAATATACGTGTGTATGTACACCCACAAACCTATATACACATATATGTATACACATATACGTATATATATATATGGGGAGAGAGAGGAAATCTACCTTTAACGTTTGCTCATCTACGGTCTTCTTTCAAAGAGATTTACTCTTCTGTGGGAGGTAACATCAATCTCAATAATAATATATTAATAATTAGCAGATATCCTGAGTCTGGAGGGGATGACTTGACTGCATTCTTTTATATAATGATCTTTTAATTATCTGACTCTTTCTCAAAGCTGTAAGTTTCCATCAGGCAGGCAGTGACTATAACTTGTTTACTCTTTTATTCCAGAGCCTAGCACAGCACCTGACTAGCCCAGGGTCAACCAACCAGCCAGCTAGAGGGATTCAGACTCAGGCAGTCTGACACTAGAGCCAAACTCTTAACCAGGGCTTTGCCCTGTCTCTCACAGAACAATCCTCTTCCAAATGCACTGCATTGTGATTTTAGGGCAGGGCTGCATCTTTGGTGTGGGTATAAATCAGATTCTCCTTATATTCTGCTCATAAGTTTGGTAAGAAATAAACTACCCAGAGAAAAGTTGCCTGACTCCAAGCTTAAGAACAAAGCCTAGTATCCATAGCCCCTCACATCATCGTGCCAATTTCTTATTTAGCTTGTGCTTCGAAACATTAATAAATGTAGCAGATTAGGATGTCTTAGATGACTAGGAGCTGCCTGGGAGGATATTATTCGGCAGAGCCTCTGTATAACATGATAGATGGAAATGTTCAAGAATACTGCACATAGAAAGTGGGCATAGAGGGAACTTTCCTCAACATAACAAAGGCCATATATGACAAACCCACAGCCAACATCATCCTCAATCGTGAAATACTGAAACCATTTCCACTAAGATCAGGAACAAGACAAGGTTACCCACTCTCACCACTCTTATTCAACATAGTTTTGGAAGTTTTAGCCACAGCAATCAGAGAAGAAAAGGAAATAAAAGGAATCCAAATCGGAAATGAAGAAGTAAAGCTGTCACTGTTTGCAGATGACATGATACTATACATACAGAATCCTAAAGATGCTACCAGAAAACTACTAGAGCTAATCAATGAATTTGGTAAAGTAGCAGGATACAAAATTAATGTACAGAAATCTCTGGCATTCCTATACACTAATGATGAAAAATCTGAAAATGAAATCAAGAAAACACTCCCATTTACCACTGCAACAAAAAGAATAAAATATCTAGGAATAAACCTACCTAAGGAGACAAAAGACCTGTATGCAGAAAATTATAAGACACTGATGAAAGAAATTAAAGATGATACAAATAGATGGAGAGATATACCATGTTTTTGGATTGGAAGAATCAACATTGTGAAAATGACTCTACTACCCAAAGCAATCTACAGATTCAATGCAATCCCTATCAAACTACCACTGGCATTTTTCACAGAACTAGAACAAAAAATTTCACAATTTGTATGGAAACACAAAAGACCCCGAATAGCCAAAGCAATCTTGAGAACGAGAAATGGAGCTGGAGGAATCAGGCTCCCTGACTTCAGACTATACTACAAAGCTACAGTAATCAAGACAGTATGGTACTGGCACAAAAACAGAAATATAGATCAATGGAACAGGATAGAAAGCCCAGAGATAAACCCATGCACATATGGTCACCTTAACTTTGATAAAGGAGGCAGGAATGTACAGTGGAGAAAGGACAGCCTCTTCAATAAGTGGTGCTGGGAAAACTGGACAGGGACATGTAAAAGTATGAGATTAGAACACTTGCTAACACCATACACAAAAATAAGCTCAAAATGGATTAAAGACCTAAATGTAAGGCCAGAAACTATCAAACTCTTAGAGGAAAACATACACAGAACACTCTATGACATAAATCACAGCAAGATCCTTTTTGACCCACCTCCTAGAGAAATGGAAATAAAAAAAAAATAAACAAATGGGACCTAACGAAACTTCAAAGCTTTTGCACAGCAAAGGAAACCATAATGAAGACCAAAAGACCACCCTCAGAATGGGAGAAAATATTTGCAAATGAAGCAACTGACAAAGGATTAATCTCCAAAATTTACAAGCAGCTCATGCAGCTCAATAACAAAAAAACAAACAACCCAATCCAGAAATGGGCAGAAGACCTAAATAGACATTTCTCCAAAGAAGATATACAGTTTGCCAACAAACACATGAAAGAATGCTCAACATCATTAATCATTAGAGAAATGCAAATCAAAACTAAAATGAGATATCATCTCACCCCAGTCAGAATGGCCATCATCAAAAAATCTACAAACAATAAATGCTGGAAAGGGTGTGGAGAAAAGGGAACACTCTTGTACTGCTGGTGGGAATGTGAATTGGTACAGCCACTATGGAGAACAGTATGGAGGTTCTTTAAGAAACTACAAATAGAACTACCATATGACCCAGCAATCCCACTACTGGGCATATACCCTGAGAAAACCATAATTCAAAAAGAGTCACCAAAATGTTCATTGCAGCTCTATTTACAATAGCCAAGGCATGGAAGCAACCTAAATGTCCATCATCGGATGAATGGATAAAGAAGATGTGGCACATATATACAATGGAATATTATTCAGCCATGTAACTCAGCCACAAATAACTCATGGCTGAGTTACAAATAACTCAGCCATGAGTTATTTGTAGTGAGGTGGATGGCCCTAGAGTCTGTCATACAGAGTGAAGTAAGTCAGAAAGAGAAAGACAGATACTGTATGCTAACACATATATATGGAATCTAAGAAAAAAAAATGTCATGAAGAACCTAGGGGTAAGACGGGAATAAAGACACAGACCTACTAGAGAATGGATTTGAGGATATGGGGAGGGGGAAGGGTAAGCTGTGACAAAGTGAGAGAGTGGCATGGACATATATACACTACCAAAGGCAAAACAGATAGCTAGTGGGAAGCAGCCGCAAAGCACAGGGAGATCAGCTAGGTGCTTTGTGACCGCCTGGAGGGGTGGGATAAGGAGGGTGGGAGGGAGGGAGATGCAAGAGGGAAGAGATATGGGAAGATATGTGTATGTATAACTGATTCACTTTGTTATAAAGCAGAAACTAACACACCATTGTAAAGCAATTATACTCCAATAAATATGTAAAAAAAATAAGTAAATAAAAAATAAAAACTGAAACTATACAAGTAAAAAAAAAAGAAAGAATACTGCACATAAATAATTGATGCATGTATGAAAAAGATTCTTAAGGCTTTTTAAAGACAATGCACCATAAGAGTTTTTTGTTTTCATATTTTTGTTTTTTTCTAGGATGCTGAGGTAGGTAATATAAATTATGGATACTCAGCTTGTGGATAATTAAGTATTGAATAAGCTACAGTTCACTGCAGTGATGATTCACATCATCTAGTTTGTGGATAATCGATTGTGGTGCTCTTGTCCCTGTTTTTGGCTCTGTTTACTGCCTATAAGCAGTCTCATAAAATTAGACTGAGGCAAAGTCAGAAAGTAGAAATAAAATGTGTACAGAGAAATTCAATACAGCACTATTTATAAAAGTGCTAATAGTCCAATAATAGATTAATAGTTAAATAAGTTTTGGCATATCTGGATAAAGGAATATTATTATAGTAGAATAGCATTTATAATGAATACTTTTTATGATTAAATGCTTAAAATATGACAGACAATGGACTATCTTGAATATTAGACATCTGGAATGAATCGAATACCCTTCCTCCTCTACAGGACAAAATTATTTTCAGTAATAATCATGAAATGTAACAAACAGTAACAGTGGCCAGAAAAGAAATATGAATAGGCCAAGGTCACAGAGCGGAGCACTGACTGCTAAAGAATCATGTTGCCTAAGGAATATGCCCAGAAGAGGAGGAAGAGGAAAGAACTAAAGTCTGGAAGGACTCTTTCTCAGGAATGGTTGACTTTTGAGGATGTGGCCATCGAATTCACTCAGGAGGAGTGGGAATGCCTGGACCCTGCTCAGAGGACATTGTACAGGGACGTGATGGTGGAGACCTACAGGAACTTGCTTTCCGTGGTTTCCACAGCACTCCTTCACCCATCCTTCCACCTTCCACATCACTCACACTGTAGAAATGATTCCTCTGTTGAACTGTTGGACAACATTCTCAGGACAGGACCTAGTTCACCATCTGCTACCGTGATGACTCAGAAATCATTTCCTGGAGGGATGGCTGAATATCCTTAGTACTTACACAGCTGACTTCTTTTTGCATCTCCTTTGAGGTTTTTTTTCTAAACTCCTGATATTAGTTGTATTATTATGTAATGTGTCCTCCCTGGGTGGGTGCTCATGCCTAAGAATAAGTTGTTTCAGTCTGTAGTCCAGCTGGAAATCCTGTTTCCCTCACTACTTTGTGTGCCAGTTGGGTTAATATACAAACCTGTGTGTCTCTTGCCCCAATTTGAAAAATCATGTTAATTTACCTCAAGAGTTTTAAAACAAGTTCATGCTGTTAGATTGCTTAGAATATTGTATGTTTTGTTGTAAATACTCAAAAGTTAGTTTTTTAGAAAAAGATATGCTAGTATTCTGTCATGTTTTTCATGATATGCCTTTGTCTGCATTATATCTTTTTTTTTTTTTTTTTTTTTGTTTGTTTTGTTTTTTTGCGGTATGCGGGCCTCCCACTGTTGTGGCCCCTCCCGCTGCGGAGCACAGGCTCCGGACGCGCAGGCTCAGCGGCCGTGGCTCACGGGTCCAGCCGCTCCGCGGCATATGGGATCCTCCCAGACCGGGGCACGAACCCGTATCCCCTGCATCGGCAGGCGGACTCTCAACCACTGCGCCACCAGGGAGGCCCTGCATTATATCTTATTGGCTTTTCCTTTGCAACTGTTTCTCAACAACATTGTGTCTGATCCCAGTTAATGAATATAGAATGAATGCTCACTGTTTATTCCATATATTTTGGAACCATTTAACTAGATAATAAGGGTACTGCATAGGTAGGGGTTGCCCTACTTGTTGGCTGTCGGAAAAATGGAGAATATTTTACATATTAATTTATAAGCATAATTTACAGATGACAGTCTTTCAGCATGTATTATGCAATACAGCTGTCATGTACTACTAAAAAAAATATGAATAGTAAAATTCTTCTTATCTTGAACTCTTCATGTGATTACATACCAATATAGAAAATAGACCAAAATAGAATTTAAAAAGTGAATATTATAGTACAAAAAAATAAAAGTAATCAATTAATATTTTTAAAGTATTTCTTTGGAAGGAAGTGGGCAAAAGCACATGGAAAAATACTTCCAGAAGACTGAATTCCCTGTTTCAGAGGATGATTTGCACATAGAATGACAGAACTGAAGTAACTCAAGTTCTATTACTTTATCTTTACAACCACTGTGCCACAACTGTTTAGTTCAAATCTATTATCTAAATGCAGGGGTGTACAGGTCATAAGACTTGAATACATGAACTACCCTCAAAGTGAGCTCAAATGATTCTGAACCCTATGAAACTTACTTCTGAGAGGAGAGGAACACAGTAGCTAATCCTCTGTCATGGACTACACAAGGAGTCCTTTGAATTAATTCCCATGTAGATCACAAAGTTAAAGTGTAAGAACTAAAATGTGCTAATTTGAAGCTTAAATATATATATATTATATAAATAAAGCCCATCAGTGTCTGCACTAATTCTTTAGAAATTAGACCAACAAAACATATTTTTGGAGAAGTATTTTATTCCTGATATTTAGAATTGCTGGAGCATTGTGATAATATAAAGCAGGCTAAATTTTAGTTGGTTTTATTTATTAATTACTACTTTTAATTTCTCTACAATGCCCTTCCCACCCCCTTATTGGCTGCACATGGGGTGAACTACTTCTACAGTTCTACTCCTGAAATTCCATTGATGACAAATCTCAGGAGGAAAAAAGGATATAAAATTGTGTATAAGATATACTGGTAAAGGGCCTTTGAGATTCCCTTCTGCACAAGGAAAGCTGAAAGGGTCCATGAGATGTCTGGAGTTTCTGCCATTTGTGATATCTGAAACAAAATATGTGACCTGGGCAAGGATGGAGTAAGCCAGGTAAAGAGATGCTCCATATTGGATAATGGCCAATGGACAAATCAGAGCTTCTTTCTAGAGAAATATGAATGCCAATGCTCAGATAAGATAGGTTAATTACATCTGAATATTCATGAAGCTATTATTTTGGTTCTTTATGGAGTCAGTCTTAGAGGCACTGCCACCCGAGTGATTATCTACTATGTGTCTTTTTGTTTTTGTTTTTGCTTATTATATACCCTCCATTATCTCTGTGGGCCAAACTTAAAGACTGGTTCAGTTAAAAAAATGAACAAACAAAATAGAGATATGATATAAACACTAAAAGAGAATATATAAAATATTTAACAATGGTTAGGCTCTCTGGGTTATAAGATAATGGATATTTTATTTTTCCTTAGCTTTTTTCTATATTTCCTGTATTATCTATCATGAGCATGTGTTGCTGGCTTTTAAGGAAATTTTTTTTTATTAGAGATAACTATATTTTCTATTTTCATCTTGATTTGCTTTAAAAGGAGAGAAGGAACCACCTTTATATCTATAATTCCTTGCACAGAAGTAAGTTCACTTTCCTCTGGAAAAACTGAGTGCATAATAGAAGACTACAACCTGCTGAGGTTAAACACAGTTTATCCTGGGCTAGTTATCTGAATTTTTATTCCTATGCTGTAGGGTAAACAGACCATTTGAAGTTTTTCCAGGTTAGTAAGAGACCAAGATAATTGTAAGGTAGTTACCTTGGACTAGAAAGGTGAGGTGGGTTAGTGATTTTAACAATCTCTTGCCTATACAGCAAGGTTATTTTTGAAGACAAGAGTACCAAATGTTCCAAGTTCCCACAGTTGTCATGGAAACCTTTTTAGCTAGCTGAATAGGTTAGCAGTATTTTATGTTCCCCACTTTGTCAAATACAAGAAGACATGATCCCAGCTTTGCATTACTAATCAGAAAACTTCTGTTTTCAAGTCTTCTAGCCCTTGATTAGTCACATTTTCTTAATGTTTTGTTTTTTCCTTTTCCACAACATAAAGCAACAGGCAGTTTCTCTTTCAAAAATCATTCCCACTTTAGAAGCAGAGCCAAAATTGTGACTGGGATGACCTTGTTGTGCTTGGGAGTAATACTGCCAGCAGCTCTGAAAGGCTCCTGCAGGTTAATTTAGGCTCCTGCTGAAACTCTTCTGATTTGTACTGACTTTCAATGGTTTCCTGGAGGTAAACTCACTTGCTAATAGGCAGGAATTATTCCTCATTTTAGGAGCAACAGTCTGCCCACACCAGCTTATAAAGCACAGGTAAGCTTTAGGAAACAGGCACCCTAAGGCTAAAACCAAAACAGCCAGGTCACATGGGTAAATTCAGATCCAGCAAATCTGACTTTTTCCTCTTATACATCTGCAACAACCCTTCACATTGCTTTGGAAGGTAGAAGTCGTCTAAGAATACAGAGGAAAATTGTAAAACTAACAACGGCATTGCAGAAATAGACTGACCACTTTGAGTAACTAGTTAAAACTGGAATTCGTTGGGCTTCTTTAAGTGTCACCAGACACAGAAAGCCTTGTTTGTGTATGGGGGAGGCAGCTGACAAGGGTACCGGTACCTTACAGCACCTGGCTTGTTAAGTAGTGTATAAGTAACAACTAAGTATAAAGTAATAATCAAGAATGTGGGATTTCCAGCTATGTGAATTTGGGGAGTTCATCGTGTCTCTTGGTTTCTTTATTAGTACAATGGAAATTACCAATAACACCTATCCCATAGGGCTGTAGTGAGGATTAATAAGTTAATACATGTATACCGTTTATCAGCCCTGACCACAATACATGCTAAATAAATATGTTTGGCAAGATAAAGGCATGGGGGAAAGACAGGAGTAATGGGAAACAAAGAAGAATAAAAAGAGACAATAGAAAACAAAGAGGGGAAAATGACCATGGAAGAACGAGGTGCGTCTGGCTATAAGGTAGCATCATCACCAGTTACCTCAACTATTGGATGTTGCCCAAATTTTCACCCCAGCCCTAGACCTCACTGGACCCTACCTCTCATTGGATGCAACTAAATGAGACAAGTTGACAAAATTTGTTGGACTGACACAGTGGTTTTCATTATCTAATCATGACCCATTATTTCATTATCTGCTTTTTGTTCTTAAATATTTGAACGTCTGTTCTGCACTCAAGCAATGATGCTTGCCAAAGAAACCTCAAGTTAATAAAGAAGTGCATAACGAAAACCACTCTTTCAGTGGGGCCAAAGAGGTTGGGAATTAGGAGGTTTCAACTTTGCCATAGCAGAGTTATCTTTTTTCCAGGAAGTTAAATAGTGAAGGAAAATACATTTGTACATTCTTGAAAACTAAAAGTAATAAACTGACTGATGCAAATGGATAAAAAAGAAAGCAACTTCAATGTCACTGAGTAAACCTCGAAGACTGCATAAGACCAGACCAAATTCAATTATTTTGGAAACCATCAAAACAAATTGTAGCACAGATCACAATTCTAATATAAAACTAAAAAGTGGATGCCAAATGAGAAGCTAGGCATGAAAATAAAATAGCTTGTGTTCATGTTTTTTATGAAACATAAGTTTTCCTTTACTCATAAAATGATTTTTTATACACACATTTTGATAATTTTTGAAGACTTTTGTGTAATAATAAATCATAATCTGTGTATTGTAAATTGTATTCACTAATCAATCACGTTATGCCAATACATGTTATGAAAATTTGCCTGGTAGGAAAGATGCCCTACTCCTGGCAGTTGATAATAATGATTATATTGTGTTTTAATATTATAGTATACACTGTTCTGCATTTATTCTCTTACTTTTTTCATGTGGCTCTTCTCAATCAAACTACACACTCCAAAAATCTACTTATTCCGCATTGAACACAGAATATCAGGTAATAAATATGGTACAAATGAATGAATGGCTAAGTAATAGGCATTATGATTTGAAGACCTTAGTGAATAATAAAATAAAATGATATTCTCACTTCTTAGAAATGAGTTAATTCTTATTTAAATCAAATTTCATTTTTATCAATGTAATACATACACATAGTGAAAAAAAAATTAAAAGATTTTAAGGAAATAAAGCAGCTCCTGCCCACTCTTTTCCATCCTTTAAACTAGCTCTCTAGAGAAATAACTGAACCATTTTAGCTTTTTCTTCTGGTACTAACTTTAATATTCTAAATATTATGCTTCTACCACTGTCTTTCCACAGGCCATTCTCTGACACCAACTTAATGTCTCACAATTCAGTTGAATCTGGAGTTAGTACAGACCTCACAGGTTGAGGGGCTCAGTCCCATAAGACTGCCCCCACTTGCTCCCACTTTCAGATGTCAACTGCAAGTCCTGGATGTCCCCAAGCCCCCCACACTTCTTCCTGTTTGGCTACAAATTTGGAAGTTTCCATAACCCTCCATCAGGTCTGAAAATTTGCTAGCACAACTTACAGAATTACTGGAAGTGCTGTACTTACAATTACAGTTTTATTATAAAGAATACAAATCAAGAGCAGCTGAATGGAAGAGATGAATGGGGTAAAGTCTTGTGCAGGGAGAAGGGAGGACCCAGAGCCTCCACACCCTCTCCTAGTAGAGTCTGGGTGTGCCACCCTCCCAGCACACTGATGTGGTCACCAAACCAGAAACTCCCTGAGCCTCATCGTCCAGAGTTTTACCAAGGTTTCCTTATGAAGCATGATTGGTTAATGTCACTGGCTGCATGACTGAACTGAATTTCTGGAGGTTGTGAGATGGGAGTAAAAATTCCAATGCCCTAGTCACTTGGTTGTTTTTTCTGCCAACCAGCCCCCATCTGGAAGCAATTTAGGAACCCAACCTCATTAGCATAAACTCAGGTATGAGTGAAAAAGGCTTTATATGAATAACAAAATACACTCCTATCACTCAGGAAATTCCAAGGATTTTTTGAAGCTCTGTGACAGGAGCTAATGAAAAACACCAAATAATATTTATATATACATATTTATTTATTTATTTATTTATTTATTTATTTATATTACATGGTATAATATATATAAGTTTATATATTTTTACTACTATTTAATTTTCTATTGCCTTCCTTTTATCATAGTTGACTATATAGCTTTTTTATACCCACCTCAATTATTTTTTATCTGTCTACATAATTTATATATATATGTATATATACTCATATATACATCAGTTTAAATTAGAGGTTAGTGTTTGTATATTATTATTATGCTTCTAAAAGTATTGTTCACTGTGAACCAATGAACAACGTACCATAATTGTATTTCTTTTCTTGTACAAGCTGCGTTCCTCTTTGATTTACTAATTGCCTTATTTTAAAAATTCTTCTGTTTTTATATTTTTTCAAATTCCATTAGTTTGTCACATGAATATTTATACTATTTTAAAATACTCAACCAGCACCCCCCACTCCATGCCCACATCCCAGTCATCCCCTCCCACAACTCTTTTTGTTCAGTGTAGGCTGGTTGCTTTCCAGGTTTGGCACAAACCAGTCATTTTCAGACTTCTCACACTTCATTTAGTCTTTCCTGTTAGGTTCTATAATCTCACTTATATTGCACGTGTTTCTTTGAAATTATTATCATTATTACTGTTATTAGTATTGCTATTATTAATACTTTGTTTTATTATTTTAGTTATTTCATTCTGCTATAGCAAGAGCTATAGCAACAGTCTAAAAATGTATACAGATGAAGGTAAATTTTTCTAGGTCTTGAATATCAGAAAATTTTGTTTTTCTACTTTTATATCTGATAGATGATTTATTATACTTAGAAGGTGAAATCATTTCCCCTCAGAATTTTTAAGGTACATCTCCACTAGTAACTCTAGATTCTAGCTCTGCCTATGAGAAGTCAGATGCCACTTTGATCCTTATTCTTTGCATGTGAATTAAACTTCCTTCGCGGGAGCTTTCAGGAATTCCATCTCCAAGAGGCTGTAATTTCATTCTGGCAGACTTTGGAGTGGGTCTTTTTTATTTACTGATCTGGGAATTTGGGGGATTCTTTCAACCTGAAAACTATTTTTTTCCGATCTTTGAAACTTTCCTGAATTAATTTGATAATTTCCTTCCTACTACTTTTTTTGTCATTCTCTATGGAACAATTGTTTTGATGGTTGGCCTCTTAACACTTGAATTTCTGTTTTTATCTCTCTCATCCTTTTTTTTTTTTTTGCTTTTTATTCCACTTTCTCTGAGGCTTTCTTGGATGTTCTCTCTACTCTTTTACTGATATTTTTTCCCAAGAGCTATACAATTTTTACATTAGCTATCTTTCTGTTCTTTAAAAAATAGCATCCCATTTGTGTCTTATGAATACAATCTTTTTTTTTTTTTTTTTTTTTTTTTTGTGGTACACGGGCTTCTCACTGCTGTGGCCTCTCCCGTTGCGGAGCGCAGGCTCAGTGGCCATGGCTTACGGGCCCAGCTGCTCCGCGGCATGTGGGATCCTCCTGGACCGGGGCATGAACCCACATCTCCTGCATCGGCAGGCGGACTCTCAAATACCTTTCTTTTTGTAATTATTTTCTGTCCCTTGTACTGTCTGTTTTCTTCTAATTTCCATATCTCTCTTCTGTCTCTGATGTAAAAGGATTTCTTCATATTGATGTTACTCTTACTCTTTGCTGTTTGTTCATTTTAAGAGTGAGGCATTGAAAAGAGGGGCATGGCTTCTCAGCTAATGGTCTGCATTTGAGACTTGCCTTTTGGCAAGTGTTGCTAACTATAAGTTTCCCCTGAATTTTTTCAGAGACAAATCTTTAAGCAGTATATATACTCTGAGATGTCGTGGTCTATGAGCAGAAGTGTGAGAATGGAGCTGGGAGTTCCAGCGTGAAACTATGGAGACTTTTATTTGATTCCCTGCTTTCTGTTTAGTACCTCGTTGTGGCATCACATGGGGATCATGAGTCTAAATTCTCTCGTTCATTTTCTTGAGAGAATAAAACTTTCTGGCCTTTGAAATTTGGGGATGGATATTTGCTTGGCTGCAAATTTTGCAGGAAGAAATCTGTGTCTAACTCTTCTTTATGAAGCTTTTCCACCTACTCTGCTCTCTTTAGCCCTAAGCTTTACCTGACATTTCATGGAACACTGTGCACCATTCTCAAGTAAATTTTGGGTTCTGAGGGATGTATCTTCTGCTTCATCATTATGCCTTTGTATAGACACATAGAATTTAGTTTTCTCTTCTCAGCTAAGCCAGTAAGCTGTGCTTCATCAACTTCCTACCTACAAAATATTTGTCCATATTCTTTTCTTCCTTCCTGCTGTTGTCTCCTCTCCAGATTTTTGTTTGTTTGTTTTGTCATTGCAGATTTTTACTGTTTTATTTCTCCTCTTTCATTTTGGTAATATTAAAAGAGTGGGCAGAAATAAACTCCCATGTTTATTTCTCCATATTTTACCAGAATTCAAAAAAAAATCCACAGTTTTGAAATGATTTAGTGGTTTGATATTTAGGATGCCTTCAGAGTGAAGTCCTGAGTCAAACATGCATTGACTGGTCTCTGCCCTTTCCAAGAAAATAAATCACCTGCCCTTCATGCTGACCTTTTTACTTGTTCTCATACCAGAGAAGGTGACCACCTAATGGGTCATTTTAAGAGTTCAAGGAAATCTCCCTTGTCTTCATTAAATCTCTTTATCCATGCTTCACATCAGATTTAATTTTGCCTTAAAAATTTGATTCTTATTAATCATTTAAGCTCCTTCCCATTATTTATAATTTGAAATAAATGTCAACCTTTCTGTAAGGTTTGGTAGGAGATGGGGTTCAGAATATTAAGGAAGTGAGCCACAAACAGTGGCGTGAATATCACCAGAAGGGGAGTGATGGTGGCTTCAGCAATGGCTGGGGAGGTTTGCAGTACTTAAACCCAATATTCCTCTGGCACCTTTCAGTCCTGAGTTTAAATCCAGCCCCAGCCACTTGTGATGTGACCTTGAACACATTATTTAACCTTCCATAGCCTCAATATATATTGTGTTAATAATACCTACTTTGTAGGATGTTGAGTAGACTGAATGAAAGAATAAATGAAAAAAAATTAGGATGTTGAAAAGATTGAATAAGATAATAAATGACAAAAAACCCAAAATTTGGAACAGTGCCTTGCTCATAAAACAGTATGTAAACATTAGCTGTTTCTAATATACAAACATACCTTACAAGTATTGCAGAAAAAATTACTTGTTACTTTTGAGACCAGGTTTGGTTTGTTCACTATTCTTACCATTTTTGTGGGTTTTTTCCCCCTTATTTGCTGTGTTTATGTTTATAAACATGGTGGATCATCCAAACTGTTAACCTTAGAATTTCGGGTTAACTGTACATCCATCACTCTAGCCTAGGAAAACCTCCTGCCCAGTGTGAGGGTCAGACTTATCTGTGGCTGAAAGTAAATAAAGGCATGCTGGGATTGTTAAATGTGGCTGTCTCAAAGGTGGATATCTGTTGCTTCATGAGCAGTTTGGCTGTGGGGACTGAACTGATCACATCAATGGCAGCAGTGAAAGTCCTGTTCAAGGCTGCAGTCCACTTAAGTAGTCAGCTGCATATAGGCATGACCTGGAATAGATTCACTTGATTAGAGCTAAGGGAGCAGGCAGAAAGTTAAGTAGGGTATGGGAACTAAGGCATTTTATTAACTGTTTCTGTGTAATTTGTTAGAATAGAAATTTACTAAAGTGATAATAACCCTGGGCTTAGAGGCAAGAGATCTAGATGTTACAGTGCATTGGTGTATCACTCATTTCCAATTTAATAAGACACTTTCTGAGAAAAGAAATTGAACTGTTTATGACTATATATATAGTGATTATCACGGTGGTTTTGTAGGAAATTGAATTTTTTTGTGCACAAAAAATATGCTAAATATTGTAATTCATTAGGGAATCAAGTTTTGATCAGTATATTGTCATTCTTTTGAATTTTTGAACTTCTTTTGTATTGTGTATATATTTGTTGTCACTTAGCAATTTTCCTAGAAATATTAGATGATTTACATCTAGTAACTTTCATTTGTTCTCATTTTCTCAAGTCCTTACTATTTTCTCAATGGTGGTCACAATTGTCATTTTTCAATATCTAGCATTTAATTTAATAGTGACATCCTCACAGCTTTTGATTTCTGGGTTAAAGAACTAATATATTTAAATGTAAAATGGTAGGCACATAATCTAAACTTATCTATGGTTAGGACAGGATTATATCGTTAAGAAAACTATCACAAGCCTGTGGAACTGTTATCTTGACTATGACTGCACTCACTCTTCTCTGAACTCTGATTAACAATTCTAATCCATTCTGGAAAGTTGAACATCCATCTGTTTTCTGATGATTTCATGTATATTAACTTTCGTTACATATAACTGTATATATCACTGTATATGACACTCCATAATCGGGAATATGATACTGCACAGTGCAAGAAAATGAGTTCTTTTAACTGAACAGGACATGAACGTGAGAGAATAAAAGAATATATTCTAAAGTGCTGCTTTTCCTCCTCTAACTGTACTTTCACCCGTTAAAAACTCGTCACCTACATCATGTACAGGTTGTTAGTTTAGACAGCCTTTTCAGAAACCTTGCAGGAGCTTTGACTCCATCCTGCCTCACTTTGTTCACCACGCTATTTTAATTGCTTGTCTTGCTGATGGAAGGGGCAGGCACCGGAGTGTGGTGTGAGATGAGAAAAGCAAGGGCTGACACTTAATATCTTTGTAATGGCAGTACTTTAGATCCTATTTTTAAACAAACTGTTGCTCTCATATAAAGGTGTTGAGGACTGACTGGAGAGTCTTCTTTTCTTTCCCAATTAGGATGAAGTGGTCAAGAAGTCAAAGAATGATTTTTCACCAGTCTCTTTTCAGGTGCTTAGATTTTCTTGATTTGCAGAAATCTATTTAACTAGATGACCCTTCTTTGCCCTTCTCTGCACTCAGCTCCAAAATAGGGGAGAGAAGACACTTCTTACCAATCCTTCTCTCCCCTCGTCCTTGTCCCCCACAGAGCCCTCTAGAAGACTGGTGCCTAGAGTCAGACTGTGGGATTTCTAATTCCTGCCTCCCTTACTGTTTAGTTATGTTCTCTGAGCAATTATATCAGGCAGGGTTCCAGTGGGAAAGGGACAGCACACTCAAAGCTCAAAGTAGAATAATTTCATGAGAATTTCATAAAGGGACTAATTTTAAAAGTGTAAGCATCTTGTAAGGAAACTATGAGGGATACTGTAGTACCCCAGTCCTAGTAACAGAAGAGCTGTTACTATCCCTGAGCCCGAAGGGAAGACGGGAAGAATTGATTTCTGGAACCAGGAAGGAGAAAGCTGTGTAAACAGGGCCACATACAGAGGATCTGTGACATTTTATTGAGGAATGTAGCCAGTGTGAGACAACATTAAAGGAGGAAATAAAACTTGACCTCACTTTGTTCTCTACCTCTTAGTCTCCTGCTGGGTTCTCCCATTGGCTACATCCAAATGAAAGCTTGTCCACACAGGTCAGCTTCCTGGGGCAGAAAGCAGGTAGAAAAAAATGGAAAGTAGATTTGGAGGGGCAAATGGGAGATTATCTGAAACAGCAAATGATTTGATCTGTAAACCACAGTCTCTTCTTCTGTAAAGTGGGGCTAACTATAGTACCTACAGCATAGATGTAGTGAGAATTAAATAAAATACTAAGAGTAGAGTATATGGTACAGTTCCTAGTGCAAAGCAAGCACTGAATGCTCATAAACTATCATACTTATTCTTTGGGAATTTTTTACCAAATGGATAAAGGTTGCCAAAGTGGTCAGTAGTTGATTGGAACCTACTAAGTTCTTTCAAACCTGTTCTATTTTATTATGGATTCAAATATGTGAAATAATTCAAAATAATTTTTAACATATAGTTAGAAAAATTGTAGCTAATATGGTTTATTATAGATTGAGTCTATAATTTATAGATTTATAGATTATAAATCCTTGAAGCATTGTGAATTCTTGAAGAATGTCTTCAAACTATGCTTCTTCCATCCTTTTACTTCATACATCTTCAGGTTCTATTTCATCTTCATGCTTACTCTGACTTAACTCAAGCCTCTGTCATCTCTCCATTGGATTATTACACTCACTTCTCAACTGCCCACCTGGACTTCCAGCTTCCCACTCCCCAATCCATTCCTACAGTACTAATTCTTTTAAACTGGGCCTCCGACTAAACTTACATCCATCTCAGTAAATGTCCAAGTTGTTTGATGATCTGGGTTCTTTCTTTCTCTTCTGGCCCATCTCTGGCTATGTCCTCATTGCACTACTTCATCAGTAACAAACCACAGTCCCAGCAGTCCCCCAATGTATCATCCTATTCCAGTGGTTCTCAAAGTGTTGCCCCAGCCCAGCAGCATTAAAATCAACTACAGAGTGTTAGAATGGAAAATTCTTGGACTCTATCTGAAGGCTATTAAACCAGAAACTCTGGAGAAGAGGCCCAGCAAGCTGTGTTTTTACAAGCCATTCAGGTGATTCTGGTGCACACTCAGGTTCGAGAGCTCCTCTCATGCCTCTTACTCTTGGGTCGTGCTACTAATCTCTTCCCGGAATGTATATTCTGCTTCCTTCATGTCCAAGACTTATTTCAGGCATCAAAGAATCCAGGATTGATATGCTGATTGGTTGGTAACAGATTAATATTAGTTTCCTTGAATCAAAATAATTATTTGTTCAGATAATGTCCGTGTTTGAAAAGAATGAACCTAATTCTTATGGTAACTTTTTAAGAAAATAGTTTTGTACAAATATTTATTCAGAAGGGTTGATACGTTCGTTAGGAGAACAGAAGGAGTTTTTATGTATTCAGGTTTCTTCTGAAAACATGCCAGACAGTGATGAATAAGTACTCTTTATCTTACTAATAACAGTTAATGGTTTGAACTCTATTTAATTGGCCTCATTTTATAGATGAAGAAACTGAAGCTCAAAGGGGTTATGTAACTTGTTCACAATTACAAATCTAACAAGCAGCAGAGCCAGGACTGGAACTCAGGTGTGTTTGACCTCAAAGATCAGATATTTAAACATCATATTATCTTTGAAATACAGAGAAAGCAATTGCCTCTATTTTTCTCTCAAGGCTTTCCTTTTTTAATTCAAGCAAAGTAGAGAGAGAAAGGAGAACGTTATTCTCTTGCAGACAATGGAGGATAGTTCCAGTTGGTCACTACGAAAATGGCAGACTTGTTATGATGTGATCTAGTGTCAGGTCTCTTTCACAGTGTCATGACAAACTAGTTCTTTCAAATGATTACATAAAACATTTGCTACAAAATATATTTAAAATAATAGGTTTTGGGTTTCTTTTTTTTTTTTTGCGGTACGTGGGCCTCTCACTGTTTGTGGCCTCTCCCGTTGTGGAGCATAGGCTCCGGACACGCAGGCTCAGCGGCCATGGCTCACGGGCCCAGCCACTCCGCGGCATGTGGGATCCACCCGGACCGGGGCACGAACCCGTGTCCCCTGCAACGGCAGGCGGACTCTCAACCACTGCGCCACCAGGGAAGCCCAAAATAATAAGTCTTATTTTTGACTTATCCTTGCATACATTGAGAAGGATTCAGGGTTATCTATAAAATAATATCTCTCCCAGGTTCTTGCATTTCAATATGTGTTTGCAAAGGGAAGAGAGAGAGGTTGGCAATACAGGTATTGTGCAAAAATTACAGCTAATTTGTGGGCATGGGAACATCATCCATCACTATGGATGTGGAAAATCCATCATCCATTGTTCCAGCAAGAGAAAAATGTCAGATATGACTTTATAGAACGGGTGAGTATATAATAGGGTGGAGGTAGGTGGTATTAGGGTTACAGAGAAAGCTTCTCCCAATTTTACTTTTTACTAAAGGCAGGGAGATTCTCTGATAGTAGATTCTCTGGTGTAGAAATGGCATGCCTCAACCTTCTTAATCATGGGCCCTAGACAAAACTAGAAGAGAAAATGATCTATCACATTTACAAAATGACCACTTTAGAGTTTCAATACTTTCCTCTTTCTAAGAAAAGATGCCCCCTATTGTCAGTGCAATAGCCTATATTTTTATTTGTGAGCATTGTTAGCTCATTTACTACTCAAATCTCAATAAAGTCAGAGATATTATTCGTTTTATGGATCACATTAATGAGAAGTACCAGTATATTCAATAAAGTATACGGTTACCACTTCATTAGCTCTTTTGCTAAAGAAATTTCATTAAGACATTCTTTTGGGAAAACATGACTATTATAGCCTTTTCCTTATGTACTGGAAAACTGTGTCCTGAAAAAGTAAGCTTCAAAAATTCCTTTATTAATTTTCCTGTATGCACTTCACATAGATTACCTTAATGATTTCGTTTTACATGTTTTATCTAATCATCTTAATTTCATCCTTGCAAGAGTAATGGGACCAATCAAATTAAATTGTTTCTATAATAAAGTAGTGTGGGTAGTGTTCAAGACATTGTCCCTTAAGGCATTTGAATATACTTGATCATTAGAGGGGAACAATTTGTAAATAAAACTAAGGAAATCGAATTAGAGGACAAGAGACATTGCATCCCCCAAAAGACAATGATAATGGTGAAGATGGGCAGTTTAATTATCATTATTACTTTACAGAGATATTTTTAATAATTAAAAAAACATGTTTTCAAAGTCACCTTCTTGGTTTGCCATTCCAGAGTTTCTTCAACTGACAGTCAAGTTCCTTCATACATAAAATTCATTTCTTTATGCTTTAATTAGAGCTCATGTATTATGAATGGGGTTCTCTGTGGACAAAAACAACTAATAAACTTCCCTTCCATTTTAAATTCCTCATATGCATAAGGATAAAAATCACACCATCTCTCAGCCTTCTTTCTTTATCTTCATCACTGTATCGTAAGTTTGTTTAAGAGTCCAGAACCTGGAGCTATACAACCTAGCTTCAAATCATGGCTCCCCACTTCCCAGGAGTATGACTGGAGGCAAGTTATTTAACCTCTTTGTGCATCACTTTGCTCATATGTAAAGTGGGGATAATTATCGTTTCTATTTCCTGAGGTTACTGTGAGGATTAAACAGTCAATGTATATTGACTATACTGTCTGGTACATACTAAGTGTTATAAAAGGGTTTGCTATTATTATCATTTTTATTATGACATTGTCTTTGACTTTCTGCAAGTAATTTCTAAAAATCTCCCATTTTTTATTTTCAATAAAAATAGTACGTGGACACGGTAAGGAATCTGAACAATAAAGAAATGTGTACAATTAAAAGCGAAGGCAACTACTGGTAATAGTTTCTCAGATATTCTTCCAGAGTGTTTCTATGTTACCTTTTTCTTCCTTTCTTCCTTCCTTCCTTCCTTCCTTCCTCATGAAAACACCATAGCATGCACAACGCTTCTCATTCTCCCACATGTAAAAATATGGTGATTACAACTAACACTGTACCTTGGTAAGGTGGTCTAACTATAGAAATTTTGTACCATCACTTTTTAGACTTTGTCAGTTGCTTTCCATGTAGTACACTGCAGCTTTCTATCTGGTCTCACAAGGCAGTGCCATATTGAAACAGCAGGATCCTATAGTCTTTTTCCCCAGTGTCCTCCGCCTGCCTTCTGTCTGTAGGAAAACTTTAGTCCAAGAATAAGTTTAATCAGAGAAGTGAGAAAAGGAAAGGAAAACAGTCAAATAAGACCAAATAATAATAGTTTAGTCATTAAGCAAAGTCAAGGACCTTTACTTCTCAAGGGCTATAGATAATATTCTGAGCCGTATCCTGTGAGCTGTCCTGTAGACACTGAAACACCCACCAGGTGGAAGAAGTTAACTACATGATGACCAGACGGTAGCCATGACATAAGCTACCACAAATTTGAGAACTGGCCTGAAAGAAATGGGAACAAACCGACCCTGGAACTGAAGAATAGTACTCAAAACAATGAAGATGACCCTGATCAGACAACTTCATGACCAAGTTCAAGATGAATGTCAGAGCTGACTGGGCTGTTTCTACATGTAGCCCCCTTCTTCCACCTATATGCCCCCTGAAACTCCCCTTTAAAATCTCTTGCCCACTGATTGTCAGCGGGGAGTCAACCTTTGGACATGGGTCCACCCTCTACCCCAGTTGCCAGCCACTGAAATAAGCAAATTTCCTTTCCACCAACCTTACCTCTCGAGTATTGGCTTTTGAGCGGCAAATAGTCAGAACCCACTTTCGGTAACAATATTGTTGCCTCTGTGTCTGTGGATTGTCATCTGGTGAAGCTAGCCCTCAACTCCCCTGGTTTCCTAGAGACTGGTGAATCTTGCTCCCTCCTCCTCTCTAATTCCTTATTAACATTCAGATTCCCTAAAAAGTTTTCCAGGGAACAGGAAAACTGTCAATTCCTTATATGATTGTTGTACATGATGAATAATTGAACACTAGCATCTCCTACTCTTTCTCTGAGTAACTGAGAGGTTAGGATTCATAAAGCAAAAGTGATAGACTATCTGAAAAATTTTAATATTGGCCACTTGATACATTTTTATTACTAGTTATATCAGAAAATAATGCATTTTACATTTCAGAATACTGGATGCAGGAAATAAATTTTTTAATGAATCTAACCTATGAAAGTTCTTACAGAAAATACTAAATTTAAAACAATGACTGAGACATGTAATTTCTATCCCTTTGCATAATCAAAGGAAACAATCTGTCTTCTAAATATTAGCATGTATCTTCATAATTCAACTGTCACGGGCTGAAAGGGAGAGTTGGAGGTAAAGTTCAGAAGCCCTTGGGCATCACTGTGTGGATGAGGATAAAACCGTTCTGGAGGAGAGTTTTGCTCCAGCTTGTAGGAGAAGGTAAGCCAGTGTTTGTCAATATGCCAATAAAGGGACAAAGCAAAGACTGTTGGTGGAAGTTCTTCTACAAGAGTGATGTAAGCCTGCAGTATACAGAGGGTCAAGGTGAAATCATACCTATAGTTTGCCAGTCTGCTAACTTCACAGTCAGGTGGGGACTTTTGTAGTTTTCTCACACAGAACTGCGGGCAAGGCCACATAACCCAACATTCCTGTCATTAGCCAGTGCTAAGCGCACAATGATCACTTAAATCGGCTAATACGCTCTAAAGGGAAGGAGGAGTGAAAACACCAATCTTATTCTACAATATTTTAGCACTTTTCCTCTAAGCCCAAATTACTTTTGGAAAAAAATGTCATTTTCACCATGAAAGCTCTGTTGTTGCCACCCACCACAAGAAATCACTGTATACAGATTTTCAGTTCCTTTTACTGGAAAGATAATCGGTAAAACCATAAATGATGCTGTAGAGCTAAAACACAAGAAGAAAAGTAACAGCTTTCTGAACTGCAAAAGTCTGAAACTGATTTGAAGGGATACCTTCAAAGGCTGATTCATTATATACCAAAAAAAAAAAAGCTAGATTCTGGGCTTCCCTGGTGGCGCAGTGGTTGAGAGTCCGCCTGCCAATGCAGGGGACACGGGTTTGTGCCCCAGTCCAGGAAGATCCCACATGCCGCGGAGCGGCTGGGCCCGTGAGCCATGGTCGCTGGGCCTGCGTGTCCGGAGCCTGTGCTCCGCAACGGGAGAGGCCACAACAGTGAGAGACCCAAGTACCGCAAAAAAACAAACAAAAAAACCTAGATTCTATATATCTGGGTTTTCTGTGGCTCTTTCTAGTCATATAGACCATTTTAATGAATATGTATACTTCGTGGTTCTTTTATGTAGGAACTGGAGGCTGGAAGAGGGGGGAACAGGAATGGGATCAGGGAGAAGGAATAGAAAGGAAGGACAATAAGTCACAATAATAGTGACAGCTAATATTAATTGAACATTATAATATAATATGAATATCCTAAGTGCCAGATGCTGTGCTATGCCCTTGAAAGGCCTGACACCATCTAATCTCCACCAGTCCTATGAAGTTGGTATTATTGTTATACACGTGTGAGAAGAGAAGGCACCAAAATTTAAACTACTCTCCTGCCTTTCCGTATATTCTGAAGTTGTGAAAGGAGAGGTAACTTTATATTCTAGTACTTGGTGGTTCTAGATTCAGTTCATTTCACTACAGGAATATCTTTAGGCATGAAAGAGGAGAGGAGGGTGGGGCTCCATCACCTTTTCCTTCCCATCTAACTTTAATCTGCTGTAGACATTCAGGGAGACTGCTCCTTCTCTAGAGGTAGCCTTAGATCAATACAATGTTTATACCTGCCACTCTTGAAAAACTGAATTTCCCATTTATTAAATATGCATGCACAGTGTATAGATACAGTTTATTTGAAAGCACAGCTTCCATCGCTGAGAGAAATATCCTGATAGTTACTTTGGCAAAAATAGAGGCTTTGAGAGGTGTTTTGAGATCAGTCAAATTTTTGATATTTCAGCCCACTTTTTTTTTTTGCAGTACACGGGCCTCTCACTGTTGTGACCTCTCCCGTTGCGGAGCACAGGCTCCGGACGCGCAGGCTCAGCGGCCATGGCTCACGAACCCAGCCGCTCCACGGCATGTGGGATCCTCCCGCACCGGGGCACGAACCCGTGTCCCCTGCATCGGCAGGCCGACTCTCAACCACTGTGCCACCAGTGAAGCCCATTAGCCCACTTTTTAATACTTTTACCTTTTATGCTCTTGCTCCCTCTTGCTCTGATAAAAATAGCTTAGAAAATTTTGAGATCTGGAAATGATCTCCTAGTAACTGTCTGCAAAAGTGGGAATCATAGTCCCAAATAATAAATAATCACAAACATGCTATTCAGACAGAGCTGCAGAGTCGGATGATGGCAGCTCCTAACAAGGCGAAAAACTGAATAAATTGCCTCTTGATCTCTCCACTGAGAATAAATTCATGTAAATCCGAGGAAGCTGAGCTGCTGCTGCCACTAATCCACCATATGTAGTGACTAATTTTATTAAGTGAAATACAAGAAAAGGAAAGATCCTTGCAGTAGCAATGTGCACACAGATGACTGTCTTGGCCTAAGTGCTGAGCCCTGTGGCAGTACAGAGTGAGCAAGGTCAATTAGGCTGGCTCATCAGGCAGTGCCAGGGCAGAGAGTGAGGACTGGTGCTGAGCTGCTGCTGGAAGGCTCGAGAGCACAGGACTGCATCCACTCTGTGCGCATCGCTGGGAACGTGTAAAACAACCATTGCCCTCGACTTTGAGGTAATCTTGCTCCAGAGAAGATGGATTGACTACACTTGGAAAAATTCACTTTTCTCAAACTGAAATACTTAGAAGTCATTACCACTGAAAATTCAATGCTTATAATTTCAGGTGAATCAGTACGCTAAGTTCTTTTTCTATTAGGAGTTGCAAATTCAAAGCCTTTCTGGATCAAGCAATATAAGTAAACAATATTAAAAAATAAAGCTGTAGAAGTGATGGGGCCCATTGTTAACTGGAAAGGCCAACTGCTAATTTATTTTTCCCCTAAGGCCATACGCCAGTATCTACTAAGGTGAAACATAAAGGCCTTGCCCTCATCTCAGCCATTCTATTCTTAATCATATCCTAAGTAAATATCCAAGAAATATGACTGTATGTTCACCATAAGACACTTAAAAGCAGATTTATTTATAATTACCAAAACCTGGAATTAACCCAAAGATATCCACTTTTTTTTGAATTTTATTTTACATTTTTATATAGCAGGTTCTTATTAGTTATCCATTTTATACATATTAGTATATATATGTCAATCCCAATCTCCCAAAGGATGTCCACTTTGGCACAGAAAAATGGATAGAAAGTGTGGATAATGGATAATTAAAATGTGGTCTATTCATACTATGGAATATTACACAGCCATGAAAAAGAATGAACTACTGCTACATTCAATAATATGAACAACTCTCACAGATATTCTGATTTGAAAGAAAATAGATGCAAAGGGTTAATGAGTACATGATTCCGTTTATGTAAAGTTCATGAACAAGCAAAACCAATGGATGGTGCCAGAAGTTAAAATAGCAGTTACTTCTTTGGATGGAGTATTGTTTGGGAAGGGTTACAAAGCATGCTCTACGGTGCTGAAAATATTTACTATCTTGATCTGAGTGTAGATATATGGATGTACACGTCTGTAAAACTGCTTCAAGCTGAACATTTGATATTGGCTTTACTGTATGTATACATATTACTGTATGTATGTCATACTTCAATTAAAACATTAAAAAATACTTTATGACAGAACAAAACAAAATGATACAAATAAAATAAAGGCTGTCCCAGACAAATAAAATAGTCTGAGCTACAAATTTGGTTGCTGACCATGAACTTATATCCCTAACTAATGTTTCTAAATCTCTTCCCACCATAGTTGAAGACTAAATGTCCCGTCTTTTAGTTATTGTTTCCCCTTTTGGGGAAAGAATTAGGACAGCAAAAAACTGGTATTTATTTAATATTTATATTGAGTCTTTTATTCTTTTTTTTTGCATGTTGTTTAATCTCCACATATATGTGAATTTTCCAGTTTTCTTCTTGTACTTGATTTTTGCTTTCATACCAATGTGGTTGAAAAAGATGCTTAATATGATTTCAATCTCATTAAATTTATTAAGACTTGTTTTGTGGCCTCACATACCCTGGAGAATGTTCCATGTGCACTTGAGAAGAATGTGTGTTCTGTTGCTTTTGGATGAAATGTTCTCTCTCTATATATGTTAAGTCCATCTGGTCTAACAAGCCTTTGTTCAATATAACTTTATGTAAACATTCCTTAGCATTGCCATAGTTCATACACTTGTTATTTCATACTATAGCATTTTATTAATATACTCTTTACTTGATTATCCCACTATTCTTCAGAACTTAGAATGTTTTCAATTTTTCATTCAAAATAAACAGATCCCCTTGGTTTTCCATTCTCAGCTTATCTCTTTAGGTATATTCTCTGAAGTAGAGTTATTCAAAGGCCATAAGTGGATTCTCAGTCTGTTTTAATGCCATATTACTTCTGAAGGGCTGGCTCTATTCATGTTGTCATAGGCAATTGATAAGCTACTGTTTTGTATTTCTCATTCATGCACTATTTTTCATCATATATTAAATAGAATTTGTTTACCATATATATTAATCTCAGTTTTCTCTATACTTCGAATCGTGAATGGTTGTCAATTAACTATGTTTATCTGTTATGTTTTCTGCACCCTGCTATTTTCATTTCATGGCATTTTGCCTTACAAAAAGTTTTCTTTATATGTACAGGCATATATATTTTGCCTCTAATAACCTTCATTTCTTTTTTGTTTGTTTTGTTTTTTTTAATGACAATTACCTTTTATATATATGTTTAAATTCATTTATTTATTATTATTTATTTTGGGCTGTGTTGGGTCTTCACTGCTATGCACGGGCTTTCTCTAGTTGCGGCAAGTGGGGACTACTCTTTGTTGTGGTGTGTGGGCTTCACATTGTGGTGGCTTCTCTTGTTGTGGAGCATGGGCTCTAGGCACACGGGCTTCAGTAGTTGTGGCCCACAGGCTCTAGAGTGCAGGCTCAGTAGTTGTGGTGCACAGGCTTAGTTGCTCTGCGGCATGTGGGATCTTCCTGGACCAGGGCTTGAACCCGTATCCCCTGCATTGGAAGACAGGTTCTTTACCACTGTGCCACCAGGGAAGTCCAACCTTCATTTCTTAAATGGACTGAGTTTCTCTTCCTTCTGTTATCATTTAAGTATGCTATTGTATTTCCTTCTATAGTTTAGAAAATAAATTACAAGGTTTTTGATTCAGTTGTTATTTATTGTAATGTAAAATGTGAAATATGAGTCCAAATTAATTACTCTCCATATGAATATTCAATTATATAAAAAAACTACAAAGTAATATTACCCATTGCTGTGTTAATTTTGCTGAAATGCTCATAAAAGAATAAATGTATTTAGTGACCACTTAGAGGGGTGGGATAGGGAGGGTGGGAGGGAGACGCAAGAGGGAGGGGATATAGGGATATATGTATACATATAGCTGATTCACAATGTTATACAACAGAAATTAACACAACACTGTAAAGCAATTATACTCCAATAAAGATGTTAAAAAAAGAATAAGTGTATTTAAAATCTTGATTCTTATTCCATTGAACATTTCCTCCTAATTTTTAAAATCTAACAACATGTGGAGTTCTATTACAATATTAAAACATTTTATAAAATTAAGAAGCAATTTATCATCAATCATCTGTGGGTGACTTTGGATGTCTATCTATCTATCTATCCTCTACCCTCTATTTATCATCTATTTTCTTTGTTCTTCTTGCCACCTGCCTATGCATTCATATATTAATATTTTGAAGGTAAAAGTAAGGGTATTTGCCTTAATATGTCTTAGGCTATCCTATGGAACCTGGAATTGATATTTTATTGCATTTATCCATCAATTTAAAGTAGTATAACTTAATTACATTGTCTTCCAAATTAAGACTTGTATTTTCCATTTTCTTCAGTCACAGTGAACTGTTCTTTGCTCTCTGTTTCCAAAGACCTTACTCATAGTTCTCATTTGCAGGTTCTCAATGACTGCTGCTTAAGGATGGACCGAAAATAGAGAATGTAGTAACATCAAAATTTATGACCAAATATAGATATGTTCATGGAGTGAAAGAAGAATTTCAACTGTGCATGTGGCAATATCAAAACACATTCTCAGATCTAAGATGTTAATGTGGTAAAGGGAGAATTTTTCTTCCTTTTCAAATGCTCTGAATTAGGTAACATAAGTGTAAGCCAGCAATTTTACCATCAACAAAGTCTTAAAAAACAGAAAAAGCAAAGAAAAATTTTGTAAAAGTAGAAAATGGACTTCTTTCAAAAACGAAGCCAAGTAATTAAGTAGAACATTTCTTTTTGAACTTGGAGAAGCAAAGCGAACCTCAAGTGATGGAGTTTCTGCCATATTTTAGAATGAAGAAACATTGCATTATGCTTTGGCACCTTAAGTTTTATTATGTTCTTATGAACAACTGCATAGTTAGCCTTCACTGCTAAAACCAGTGAAGAAGATGTTCTATGGTTAAAATGGTCTTATTATTTATTAGGTCACACTTCAAGTAGTATTTTGTAGCAACCATAGGTTTCAAAAAGTAGATATTTCTGGGAAAAAAAAGAAGACAATGGAATTTATTCTTCAAGAGTGCATTAGTAATGTTAAATGCAATTTCTTGACTGGCCATTAAATACTCTTATCTGAGGTTTATAAAGTATAAATGTCTAATAAACTCACTATCTGCACTATTTGATACCATATTATTTTTTTAAATTGAAGTACAGCTGGTTTACAACATTGAGTCAGTCTCTGGTACACAGCAAAGTGATTTGATATATATATATATATATATACACATATACATATATATATTCTTTTTCAGATTCTTTCCCATTATAGGCTGTTAAAAGATATTGAATACAGTTCCCTGTGCTATACAGTAGGATCTTGTTGTTTATTTTATTTATAGTAGAGTGTATATGTTAATCCCAAACTTCCCCCCACCCTACTTTTTCCCTTTGGTAACCATAAGTTTGTTTTCTACATCTAAGAGTCTGTTTCTGTTTTGTAAATAAGTTCATTACTCTCATTGTTTAGATTCCACATATAAGTGATATCATGTGATATTTGTCTTTGTCTGACTTATTTCACTAAGTATAATATTCTCTAGGTCCATCCATAATGCTGCAAATGGCATTATTCATTCTTTTTTATGTCTCAGTAATATTCCATTGCATATATATATACATATATATATACACCACATCTTCTTTATCCATTTATCTGTCAATGGACACTTAGATCACTTCCATGTCTTAGCTATTGTAAATAGTGCTACTAAGAACACTGGGGTACATGTATCTTTTCGAATTATGGTTTTCTCCAGATATATGCCAAGAGTGGGATTGCTGGATCATATGGTAACTCTATTTTTAGTTTTAAAGAAACCTCCATACTGTTCTCCATAGTGGCTGTATCAATTTACATTCCCACCAACAGTGGAGGAGGGTTCCCTTTTCTCCACACCCTCTCCAGCATTTATTATTTATAGACTTTTTGAGGATAGCCATTCTGACTGGTGAGGTGATACCTCATTATGGTTTTGATTTGCGTTTCTCTAATAATTAATGATGTTGAGCACCTTTTCACATGCCTGTTGGCCATCTGTGTGTCCTCTTTGGAGAAATGTCTATTTAGGTCTTCTGCCCATTTTTTTGATTGTTTTTTATTTTTTTAATTGAGCTGTATGAGCTGTTTGCATATTTTGGAAATTAAGCCCTTGTTGTTTGCATCATATGCAAATATTTTCTCCCATTCCGTAGGTTGTCCTTTCATTTTGTTTATGGTTTCCTTTGCTGTGCAAAAGCTTGTAAGTTTGATTAGGTCACATTTGAAAACACAGTATTTTTAAAACACCACAAAAAGTAATTAGCATGTAATTTCTAAAAGGTACTGCATATCAGATTTCACTTTTTAGATTTGTCAAGAATCTTGTACATAGACATAGATAAATTAAAACTATCTAGTGGTGTGAGTTGACATAAATGAAGAAATTACTGTACAATTTGGTAAGTTGGCACTTACATATATATAAGAGCTAAAAAGCTCTGAGAACTTAGAACAGGAGCAACTGACCATTCCTTGAATAATAAGAAAATGCTCTATTGATAAGTTACATGCATCAGGAAAGAGACTTTGTTTAAAAAAGTAAAATCCTGAAAAAGTTTGGATATGAGTGGGGAGTTAAAGAAGTTCAGTCTCAGTTGTACTAAGTGTTTCACAGAGTGGCAAAAAAAATGATGCTAGAAAGGCGTTGGGCCAGACTGCAAATCCCCTCACATGTGAAAGTGCAGAAGTTAGAATTTTATTCCAAATTACTGAAGGTTCTACGGGTTCAGTGATGTTTCTGAGTGAGAGAGTGATGCCATTAGCTTCATTTTGTAGGGCAGTGACTGGCAGCAGTGTGGAGAATTGTCAAGAGTAGAGAGAGACAATGAGAAGAAGATGGTATAAAAACATAAAAATGGAGATGATAATCTGAGTTATGGCAGAGGAAGTGGGGATGGAGACAAGAAAGGTAATTTGAGAAGCATTTTTGAGGTAGAATATGAAGAATTTGATCACCCATGGAATATGCTATGAGGAGTGGAATTTATCTGATGTTTATCTAAAAGATAGGATAGATGTGGGTACTAATATCAGAAGTGTATTTTGCTGGAGATGGAGCAGCCTTGCAGGAGAAGCTTAAGAATTCCATCTTGGAACTTACAATGTGCATCAAGTGCTAAATCTGAAACGCCTGCAGGGAGTCCAGATGGGGATATGTGTATTACATTTGGGGTTCAGATGATAGATCAGAATTTTAGCAAAAAGGTGATTTTAAAGTCACAAAAGTAAGTGATCATGGAGGGCTCAGATAAGAGGGTTGGTATAGAAACCTGGAAAAGATTAACAGTTGATGGCACAAAAACAGAAATATAGATCAATGGAACAGGATAGAAAGCCCAGATACAAACCCACGCACATATGGTCACCTTATTTTTGATAAAGGAGGCAAGAATATACAATGGAGAAAAGACAGCCTCTTCAATAAGTGGTGCTGGGGAAACTGGACAGCTACATGTAAAAGAATGAAATTAGAACACTCCCTAACACCATACACAAAAATAAGCTCAAAATGGATTAAAGACCTAAATGTAAGGCCAGAGACTATAAAACTCTTTAGAGGAAAACATAGGCAGAACAATCTATGACATAAATCACAGACAGATCCTTTTTGACCCACCTCCTAGAGACATGGAAATAAAAACAAAAATAAACAAATGGGACCTAATGAAACTTCAAAGCTTTTGCACAGCAAAGGAAACCATAAACAAGACCAAAAGACAACCCTCAGCATAGCAGAAAATATTTGCAAATGAAGAAACTGACAAAGGATTTATCTCCAAAGTTTACAAGCAGCTCATGCAGCTCAATATCAAAAAAAATAAACAACCCAATCCAAAAATGGGAAGAAGACCTAAATAGACATTTCTCCAAGGAAGACATACAGATTGCCAACAAACACATGAAAGGATGCTCAGCATCACTAATCATTAGAGAAATGCAAATCAAAACTACAATGAGGTATCACCTCACACCAGTGAGAACGGCCATCATCAAAAAACCTACAAACAATAAATGCTGGAGAGGGTGCGAAGAAAAGGGAACCCTCCTGCACTGTTGGTGGGAATGTGAATTGATACAGCCACTATGGAGAACAGTATGGAGGTTCCTTAAAAAACTAAAAAATAGGACTACCATATGCCCTGAGAAAATCATAATTCAAAAAGAGTCATGCACCACAAGGTTCATTGCAGCACTATTTACAATAGCCAGGACATGGAAGCAACCTAAGTGTCCATTGACAGATGAATGGATAAAGAAGATGTGGCCCACTGGAATATTATTCAGCCATAAAAAGTAACTAAATTGAGTTATTTGTAGTGAGGTGGATGGACATAGAGACTGTCATACAGAGTGAGGTAAGTCAGAAAGAGAAAAATAAATACTGTATGCTAACACATATATATGGAATCTAAAAAAAGGTTCTGAAAAACCTAGGGTCAGGACAGGAATAAATATGTAGAAGTAGAGAATGGACTTGAGGACACGGGGCCGGGGAAGGGTAAGCTGGGATGAAGTGAAAGAGTGGCATGGACATATATATACTACCAAATGTAAAATAGATAGCTAGTGGGAAGCAGCCACATAGCACAGGGAGATCAGCTTGGTGCCTTGTGACCACCTAGAGGGGTGGGATAGGGAGGGTGGGAGGGACATGCGTGAGGGAGGGGATATGGGGATATAGGTATACCTATAGCTGAATCACTTTGTTATACAGCAGAAACTAACACACGATTGTAAAGCAATTATACTCCAGTAAAGATGTTAAAAAAAAAGATACTTGGAAACTTGCATACAATATTTTAAAAATACAGTGTGCTGTAATTATGACCATCCTCAATTTGTTGCCATGGAAAACCTTTACTGAAACTCCAACAGAGTTGAACATAGATACAATGCTGAAAACTAGTAAGAAATTCTAGTTTTATCATGCCTGTGTCTGGAAATAAAGTCTGACAATAGGCTCTATAGTAAACATAAGTGTCTGCTATTATGTTTCAGGCATGTAGCAAACATGGTTCATGTACTCAAAGAGCTCACAATATTTCTCTGGTCAATATGAAAGGCTAATCCAGTCCCTCAAATCATTGGATTTGTCAGTCTCCAGGGCTTATACTTCCCAGGTAACTCTTGCTTTGTCACTTTGTGTTGTTCCGTAGTAAGAAGCACCATATAATAGACTAATTTCCACTGCCTTCCAGTAAATTTTGATTTCTTTCTAAGTACATTTACAGCAGTAAGGAAGTGACTTATCATTATAAAATCAGAACATTTCCAGCTCTTAGTGATTGCGTCATAGATTTCTAGACCATTGGTGACTATTAACATGGCTATAATTATTTTTTTCAGCCTCCTTATTTTACAGATGAAAGAAGTGAGGCCCAAAGAAATCAAATGACTAACACAGAGCATTGCTGTGATTTGAGTTAAGCATATGATATTTCCATTTGCTGACAACCATGATTCTCTTGAAACAGCTAATTTATTTTAAACGTCTCTTATGGAAAAAAAATCAATTTTACTAAACATCATGCACTGTTGTTTTAACATAAAAGGCCTTAGTTATTAATAAATTGATAGGAATCTTCCAGGAGCTTCTAAAGCCTCACCAATGCCAAGGTGGCTCTAGGATGGAAGAAAGGATTGGGATTCAAGACATTTTGCTTCTGGTTCAGCATTCTGTAGCTTATCCTTAGCTCTAGAGATTCTGTTTTTTACCTGTAGACTGAACTGGTAGGTGCAGAAGACTTTAAGCCGTTTAACCTTATAAATCCAGCCCCGCTAAGAGGCCCAGTCTGACAAAACCCTCAAAATGAGGGTCCATTATACGGAATTGGGCAGCCCTTTGGCTGCCTTCTATTGGATATTCAGAAGTTTTTCCTAAGACAATAAAGGGCAGATTCCAAATAATGGCCCCCATTTGAGGTCTTTTAGAATGTCCTCCCCTCCCACAGTAACACAAATGGGCTCCACTGGAAGTTCATTCTTCAGCATACAATTGGTGAATACTCACAGTGATCCACGTGTTGTTTTAGACACTGGTATTTCTAACCAACAGAATGGAGACCTGTCCTCTCATTGTTATGGGATGACAGAGACTCAAGAGATAAAACACTCCGTAAGTTCAATGCTAAGCATTGGTATTCATGGTTTCTTTGATTCGACCCATGAAACTGTGTCCCTGCTCAGCTAGCTTCCTTCAAATGATATCTCTCTGCTCAGGTCAGAACTAAATCTGTGTCATCATAGTCACTGAGCTTTTAGCCTCTCCAAGGGGGGCCACTGAGTATCCTCTCTCCCTGCTACTATATCTCTCCAAATCCCCCTGTCACTGAGGTTCTTGAGGTCCTTCTTATCTCTGCGTATAGATTTGGGTGGTTGTTTGCTGGAGAAGGTCATTGAGAGGACATGACTGCTGGACCCAGGCATTCAGAGGCTCCACACCCCCTCTCCATCCTTGAAATGTATGTTCTTCTCACCATTCCCATAGTAGGAGCCACTTCAAGGATGCAGCCTTGAGAGAGCAAGGTATTGCTGAGACCATCTGGACTGAATAGATGACTGAACCCAGTTAAGGCCTCTATATATACTTTTAAGATTCTGGTGGGCAGGTGCAGAGATCTATTCATCTTGTGGCCACCCAAGACAAGCTTTGTAAGTAAGTTCCCTTGCTTATTAACACTGCCACTTACCAATCTGGAGTGGTCTGCCTCTTTCTTTTTTTGGTCTCTCCTTGCCTTCCATGTATGGGGGTCAGTTTCAGATATCAACCAGGAAATTTCTGATTTTGTGAACCAACATCGTTTTATCACTTTCCAGAGGTATCCATAGCATTGGGCTACTGGCCATGGTTTATGGAAAGATACAGTGGGCACCCCCTCCAGCAGCATTGCCACTGCCCACTTCAAGACTCAACTTCCTTCTTTCCTGTCATCCAATCCTTCCCCACACCACATACTCATGTAATTCATTGGTAGCAACCTCTTTCTTTTAGTTCGCCTCAAGGTTTTGGGGAAATGAAAAGTAGTTGTTCAATGAAATATTTGGGTTTTCTATTTTTTATAGCAATTAATAATATATTTCCTAAAGAATTCAGTCTTTATTATAGTGACAATAATTTCTTTTGTCAAAAGTTACCTTCAGAAGGTAGCACAACCTAAGCAAGTATCACTTGTAAAGACAGTGTATTAGTTTCCAATCACTGTTGTCACCAATTACCACACATTTGGTGACTTAAACCAACAGAAATGTATTCTCTTACATTTCTGGAAGCCAGAATCCCGAAATCAAGTGTTGGCAGGACCACACTCCCTCCTGAGGCTCTAGTGGGGAATCCCTTCCCTGTCTTTTCTAGTTTCTGGTGGCTCCTGAAGTGAAGCATTCCTTAACCTGTGGCCCCATCACTCCAATATTTGCCTCTCTCTTCACATTGCCTTCTCCTTTGTGTGTGTCTGTCTCAAAACTCCCTCTGTCTCTCTCTTATAAGGATACATGTGATAGCATTTCAGGCCCACCTAGATAATCCAGGATAAGAAACTTCTCTCTAGATCCTTACTTTAGTTACACTGTTTGCAAAATAAGATGATTTTCACTCTTTTGCCATATAAGGGAATATTCATAAGTTGGGGAATTAGGAAGTGACGTATCTTTGAGGGGGCATTACTTGCAGCCTACCATAGACATTATGGTTACCAAAAGTCCATTTTTGCTTGGACATAGTCTTTTTCTTGCTATCAATCAATACAGAATTATTTGACACTTGGGTCACACCAACCAATCAGTAAATTGTACATACCTAGTACACGTGGTACAGTCAGTGCCACATAAATATTACTTCTTTCTCTATGCCCTTTCCTTGTCATGCATTAGACCTTTCCTATTAAATAAACTATTACAATGATGAATGGGCTTTCAGCAAGAGTTTCATTCATTCATTCAATTTCTTTTGGCAAACGTGTTGAACATCATACATATGTCAGGTTTGAGTCAAGCACTTCAAAAAATTTAGTTCACTTAATTTTCTCAAAAGTTATTTGAACTGGAGTTCAGCATAGTGATTAAGATCTAGAGTTTTGAAGTCAGACAGACTGGGTTTAAATCCTGGCTCCACCCTTTAGTAGCCATGGGAAAATTATTTCACCTCTCCAAGTGTCTTTTTCTTCATCTGTAAAGTGGACATATGAATATCCACTTCACCAGCACAGTGCATGGCTGTGCTATATAAATGGTGACTGCTGTTATTATATTCATTTGGGGAAGAAATTGGGCTCATTTGAGGGGTTAAATAATTTGCTCAATCTTACACAGATGAGTCTGCCTTAAAGCCTGCATGCACTGTCCACTGTTCACTGCATCATGCTAGCAGAATCTAATTATAACTCAACCTCACTGATAGAATGTTTCTGTGGGTTGCAGTCCAAGGACAGAAAGAACCTATATTACATAATATTATATAATGTCACAGAGTTATGTAAATATCTCTGGTGAAGGATAATTCCCTTAAAAAAATACTATCAGACACTTGTCCCTGAATTAAGCACATATTAACCTCAATTCTCTCCTTATGTGTAATGTATTAGAGTTTTTAAAGTCTCTTTCTGCTCTTCTTCATCTCCTTCATGCTTCCTCCCCTCTCTCACCCACCACACTATGGGCACATACACCTATGCTGGTAATAAGAAAGTTCTAGGTGTATCTCCACTTGGACTAGGCTTGTAAGACCCACTACACCCAAACTGTTGATACCTAAGGCACAATGTAATAGAGTTAAAAAGTGTGTTTGATATTTTCCATTTGCTCCTCCGGACCCAGTCTCCACCCTTTATCTGCTCCCTTCCATGCCCGAGGATGCTAGCCTGTATGAACTGTTCAGAGGGCTCCCATGCACCTTTGGGTTCTTTTTGCATCTCGTTAATGAGTGGCAGCAGCAAGAGGTTGGAGGAGGGCAGTGAAGCCAGGGTATCTATTACTCCAGCTCTCTCCTTGTGGACTCCCCCAGTTGGCGGTGTCAGGTGGCCCTCTTATAAAGCCACTTTCTCCCTCACCTCATCCTTCAAGTTTAAGGGTCCTCACTATTGCTAGTCCCAGGCGCTGCTCTATCTACATGCTGGTTTCCTTAACTCTGCCTCACCTTTGAGGAGTCCCTCAATTAAATTCTATGAATAACTGACTTTGAATGTGCCTTCTGTTTCCTATCCTGGCAGACACAGGAAGTTTGAATATTATTTAGGGGTTGGCTGCTCCAGAGGGTGGGGCAGGGGCCTTGGATTTTCAAATGACTTCTAGACCTGGAGAAAGATCCTCCAATCCCCAGTGTTCCCTGGCTTGAGATACAGCATAATAAAGCCATGGATATGACAGAGAAACATGTTAGCTCAGCCCTAAGCCTGAATCTGAAAAAGGTTCTTGGGCTTGATGTGGGAGGAGAAATAATGTAAAAAGATTTATCATAGTGAAAACACTGTGGTGGGAGTAGATAAAATTATTCTGTTAGGTTTTATTTTTTCATTAAATACCTGGTCCTGGTACCCTCCCTAAGAGCCTGGATCAAGTGTGCTGTTTTCCTTTTTCTTTTTTTTCAGGTATGAGAGTGGAATGCTTAGGAGTAAAGAAGCTTGTGTGAATCCCCCTAGTTTGATTTCAGCTCTACCATTTACTGGTTGCATAACCCAAGACAAATTATTTAGCCTCACTAAAACAATAGTTGTTATCTCACATTGGCCATTAAGAATAAGAGCATGAATCCATGTTGTAGTGGACAAGTGTGCATCACACAGATCTTCCTTTAAGACCAAAGGACTCATCTACAGGTCCCTCTCCAGGAATCGATCTTCAGTCAAATGAACTGGGTGGCCCAAATTTCTGCCCCTTCACCAGGGGCATCTAATGACTGCTCAACACCGTGGGGAGACACAAGGTCAACTCTGAAAGCTCGTATAACTCCGATCATCCTGTGGAATTAGCCGAGGCCCCCCTTGCCACTGCCCTACAGATCAACTTGCCCCTCTGCCCAGTCCTATTTTATAATATCATGTTAACCAGTGACAAGTAGTGAGTACTTTGAAGACTTTGGTAAGACACATACCCTCCAAAGGGTGAGTGACAGACTTACAGGTATCCGGGGAGCTACCACATCAGTGAAGTTTTAAGGGTCTATTAGTCTAGAATGCAAGGACATCCCCTCCAATGTAAAAGGGATTATTGCATCTCACATTTTTCACCACTGAGAAAGAAGGAAAATACTTGGTAGTCTTTTCTGCATTGTGGTGGCATATTCCACGCACGTGGGACCCAGGGCCCTTTTTCTTCTCTCCAATCTCTCCCTTCTGGAATGGGAATGTCTCTCCTATGCCTGTCCCATCGTTGTATTTTAGAAGCAGATAACTTGTCTAGTTTCGCGGGTTCACAGCTGGAGAATTTTGCCTCAAGAAGAATCCTGAGTCTCTCCCATACTTGATTTAGATACTATTTAGATGAGATTTTGGACTTAGTGTTGCTGGAATGGGTTAAGACTTTTGGGCTGTTGGGATAAAAGTGAATTTATTTTTCATGTGAGAAGGACATGAATTTGGGAGGTCCACAGGGTAGAGTGCTATGGGCTGAATTGTGTTACATCCAAATTCATATGTTGTGGCCCTAAACTCCCAGTACCTCAGAATATGACTGTTTTTGGAGGTAGGGTGTGTAAATAGGTAATTATTTTACAATGAGGCTGTTAGGGTGACCCTAATCCAATCTGACTGGTATCCTCATAAGAAGAAGAGATTAGAATACACACACAGAGAGATATACGTGCACAGGGGGACAACCGAATAAAGATGTAGTAAGAGGGCGGCCACCTGCAAACCAAGGAGAAAGGCATCAGGAGAAACCAAACCTGCCAACACCTTGACCTTGGACTGCCAACCTCCAGAACTGTGGGAAAATAAATTGTTGTTTAAACCACCCAGTCTGTGATATTTTGTTATGGCAATCACAGCAAACTAAGACACCCTCTCTCTTCCAATTTGGTCACTATGGGGATACAAAAGCCCAATCCCATTGGTTTGACTGAGGACAAATCTAAGCTCAGAGCCATCTCAGTCCCAGGGCTCCATGAGCTGAACTAATTACTCTGTTGCAACTGAATTTGTAGTCATATTCTGGGTAAGAAGTCAAATTTATACATTTCCAGGGCTACTCCCATTACCCAGGGATGGACAACAGTGCAGGGATTATATCCATTCATTCAGCACCTGCTTTTAAGCCTGGTACCAGGTAGTGTGGATACAGTGGGGAGTAAAAGAAGAAACATTTCTACTCACAAGAGTTTACATTTCAAGAGTGGGGAAATAGACAAAAAAAATAAATGAAATATATTATATTGTCAGATTGAAATAAATACCATGGAGAAAAATTATTTAGTGAATATGCAATGCTGGATGGTGAGGATTATAGTATATTTGGTACCAGGCTTAATTGCAGGTGTTGAATGAATGGACATAATCCCTGCACTGTTGTCCATCCTGGGTAGTGAAACCGGCCCTGGAAATACATGAGATTGAATTCTCTCCCAGTCCACTGGGATGGGGGTTTGAAGTTAGATTTATCCTGATTCAAAGAAAATAAAATACTTGATAATATTTAATAATTAATATTTGTGGTCATATATTCAGACCCACTGCATAAGCATTGACTTGAAGAAACTTCTGTGGAAGGGTGAAACATATAAGGTTTGCATGAACTATTAATTTGTGCTGAAAGAGTTCACTGTGATTAACAGCGATAATGAGAATTTAAAAAGGCAATGATAACCATACAAATGGAATCAGATTCTATTTTCTAGCATCCCAAAGAGAGCTACTTTTACCTTCACTTCACATAACCTGTGTTTTATGAAGATTACTTAACCTTCTAGAATTAGCACAGAATTATTAATTCTGTGCCTAAGACACCTAGAATTGCTGCAATTAACTTATCGTCCTACCCAATTCTTTAATTTTTCTCAAAAGAGAAAAGAGATACCTGTGAATTTGAACCTTGCTAAGGAAAACGGGGAGCACATCTCTTCCATTCTGAGTTAAATCACCCAGAACTAATCCCATCCCACACTTAAATTAAAACATGGAAAACAACTATCAGTACTTCTTAAATTGTTATGGGGACACATATTTGCCTGAAAATTTGATATGAACACTATGCATGAAATCTTTACTCTCCCAAATTTGCATCTTCACACAGTTCAGTCTCCAGTTCCAGGGGCCATGGACTCCTGGAGCCTCTTGAGCTGGGGTTGAGAACCTCTGCTCCAAAGTAATACAAACATGCCAATGATATTTTTAAAAACAAAATGAATGGAAAGATCAAGGAGATGATTTTATTGAGGTTATGATAACATAGAGAACTTTCACTAATGAGAAATGTCTCAAAGAAAAGGAAGGGCAGGCTGGGGTTTTATATAGGGTCAAAGATACTCCTTGACCAAACTTGAATTAGGTTCCTCTGAGCTCTCTTCTCAAGTAGACCCTTGACCTTTGCCTTCTGTGTCTGTTATTGTTGAGTCTAGCTTTAGCAAGAATCCTGCTAAGTCAGCTAAGTGGAATACCCCAACCTTGATATCAGAGCACCATTGATATCTGATCAAGTCCCTCATCCCCACCTTTGATGTATAAGTCATTGCTTTGCTTTTAGCAAGAATCCTGTTAGGTCAGTTTTTGACATGAGTCCCCCTACCCTTGATGTTTCCTCTTAGCAATTTTACATTTGCTGATCCCCTCACTCTACTCCTTGGCTACAAATCTCCATTTCTCCTTGTTGGAGTTGGAGTTGAGCACAATCTCTCTCCCCTATCGCAACAGAGTTGACTCCTATTGCGATAGTTTCGACTAAAGTATTATTTTAATAGGTGCAAGAATTTTTTTTCTTTAACAATAGGCAGATAAACAAGGAATCATCTGGAGTCTTTTGGGAATCATGAGAAAGAGTGGACAGTGAGTTTTATTTGAGTCACATGGGGAAGGGCTCTTTGTGATTGACCATTTCCTGGAGCAAAATATGGTGAAGGGAGTTTGGAAAGCAAAATGGTGAGGGGGAGATTTCTCAATGACTGTTCTTTTCTGGGAGCACAGGGCTCAGGTCCAGTTCAATATTTTCAATTTATGAAGTCTTTAAATTGTTGCTATGAGAATTCAACTTTCAATACTACCAAGTTTTATAGATTTAGACAATCGATGAAGAAATTATGTGGAGATTAATAAAAGTCTTATATATTCTCCTCAAAACTAGGTGATAGTGACTACAGAGGACAGATTTATAAGAAATTTGTTATGGATTAGGACATCACTTCTTGCTTTAGTGGAAAGGAAACTCCTGTCGTAGACAGACCTCTCAGCTCTTTATTGTCTATGTTTTTTCACCCTTCTCCATTCTCTGTAAGAGTTGACTTCCGAACGTCATAGACCAAACATACAGAATATTAAAAGAAAAAGGAATTTATAATCACATGGGCTAGAACCCCAGCCTCCTAGACCATGGGCACTTTCTTATAAAGAATCCTGAAGTTCCAAAGTCTACAAGTCTGTGCTTGAATGTTCCAAAAGTCATGTCCTCCTTAATTCCCTTCATAGCTCTTCCTTTACACAAAATAAGTAGAAAAACACATCAATCTTTAGTATGATTTGTAGTTGTCAGGCTTAGTATAAAAGAATTAAAAAAGTCAAAATAAAGAAAAATATTATAAACAGTTTATAAGCAAGATATTAAATAACAGTTCATTAGTATGGTCAGATATATACGTACATATTTTATTTCACAATGTCTCTCATCTACCTACCTTCCAAATTCAATTTTTGGAAAGGTAGTAGTAGGTTTTTCTTCCTCCTAACTTTATTGTGTATGCATGCACATGCATCTATAACAAATGAAAAATACTAGTGTAGGCACTGCTGGAAATCCTATAGTAAAATAAGACATTTTTAGTTTTCATAATTTATTATCTAACTGGGATAGGAGTTAAGGAAATTAAAAACAAAACTCTTACAGTTCAGAGAGTTTTGGCTTACTGTTGCAGAGAGAAACAGAGAAAGAAGAGAGAGAGAGGAGGAAGAAGAAGAAGAAGAAGGGGGAAGGGGAGGGGGAGGAGGAAGGAAGAGAGGGTGGGTGCAGTCTGCTGCAGAAATGCTCCCAGTGGGGATAACAGAAGAATAAGCAATTGCCTTGGGGACATTGCTCTTCCTTGCCAACTATGGGAAACGTGGGCAATCACAATGCTTAAGATGAGTGTGGATGGCAAGATGTCATTTGATTTTATTGAGGATCTAGAAAGAATGTATTCTAATATGCAATGTATGAGAGGAATAACTTATTTAAGATTATATGGAGTATTTGCAAATAAGCTTCAGATTTCTTTGAAGTACGCAATTTTACAAAATCTTCTTAAAACTATAGAACTGGGGTTTCCCTGGTGGCGCAGTGGTTGAGAGTTCGCCTGCCGATACAGGGGACGCGGGTTCGTGCCCCGGTCTGGGAGGATCCCACATGCCGCAGAGCAGCTGGGCCTGTGAGCCATGGCTGCTGAGCCTGCGTGTCCGGAGCCTGTGCTCCACAACGGGAGAGGCCACAACAGTGAGAGGCCTGCGTACCGCCAAAAAATAAAAATTAAAAAAAAAAACCCCAAAACAAAAAACTATAGACCTGAGGAATATGGAGGCTGTATAAGTTATCTATTACTTTGTAACAAATTACTACAATAGTTAATGGCTTAAAACAACAACCATTTTATTTGCTCACAATCTGTGACTCAGCAATTTAAGATGGTCTGAGCTGGGCAGCTTTCTTATTGAGTGTCCTGGAGTGACTGACGTGCTGCAGTCATCTTGTGGCTTGACTGGCTAGGTGGTCAAAGATGGCCTCATGCACAGGTCTGGTGGTGGATGCTGGCTGTCTACTCATCCTTTCCTCTCTAGCACAATAGTCCTGGTTTCTTCACATGGTGGCAGCATTTTAAGAGTTCAAGCCCTAATGACTAGCACTTTTCAAGCTTCTGATTGCTTCATATTTACTAACGTCCTGTTGACCAAAGCAAGTCACATGGCCAAAGCTGGAGTCAGTGTGAAAGGGGGTAACACAAGGATGGGGATACAGGCAAGCAGGACTTAATGTGGGACCATTACTGTAACAACACACCACAGAGGCACATCTAGTCAAACCTCATTATTCACAGATTTTGTATTTGTGAACTTGCCTACTTGCAAAAATTTATTTGTAACCCCCAGATCAAAACTCACAGTGCTTTTGTGGTCATTTGTGGACTTGTGCACAGCAGAGAAAGATTTGAGTTGCCCAACATGCATGTTCCCAGCTAAGGTTGAATAAGATGATGAGCTGCCTTCTTGTTTCAGCTCATACTGTAAACAAGTGTCTTTTTGTAATATATTTAGTGTCATATTTTTCATTTTTTTGTGTTTCACTGGTGATGTTGCTATTTAAAATGGCCCTCAAGTGTAGAGCTGAAGTGCTATAAGAAGGCTGTGATGTGTTTTATAGAAAAAATAGGTACGCTAGATAAACTTCATGCAGGCATGGTTACACTGCTGTTGGATGTGAGTTCAGTGTTAATGAGCCAACAATATACATTCAATGTGGTGTCTTTAATCATCAATGCACATTAAATAAGGTTACTATTGATTGGTTGACAAAAATGTTGTAACTAGAGATTCACAGGAGCCTAACTCTGTATTACTTCTAGGATCAGTGACTCAGTATTTCCTAACTCGGTGTTTGTAGAACTTTATAGAGTGTAACTACCATGAGCAATGAGAATTTACTGTATATCAGTTCCTATCTACTGTAGTTTAGTGGGCCTATATTATTTCTAGGAAAAGTTAAAGAAAATCATAAGCCACTCTTGATAAATTAAGCAATAATGGAAAGGATCAAGTGACAAGCCCAAGGTGAACTGAATTAGTTCAATTCCAAATCAGTTTGATAAATATTTATCAGGCATTTACATAAATTGGGCAAGGTAATGTCATGAGTAGGTGCTAGGGCTGGGGATAAAAATTTGAACACTTGGTTTCATCCTAAAGAAGCTCAGAATCTAGTAAAGGAAGTGAGGCAGTGGGAAATGTGATTTGGGCTCGAAAAGAGTGTTCACAAAGTATTAAGAAAGCCCAGAGATGAGAAATGAATTTCGCTGGTAAAATTAGAGCAGGATTCATGGAAGACATGATAGTGAAATATGGATGGTATTTTGATAGACAAAGATGAGAGGAAATGAGATTTCTTTTTTAAAGAAAGGAACATCATGAACAAAAGATATGTTGGAGAGGGGATAGGAAGTTTGGAGCACTTGGAAGGGGAGACTGTATCATGAAGTTCTAGTGCAGTGGTTGCATCAGAGGTGGTAACAGCTACAATTTATCTAATGTTTAATACTACTTTTTAAGCATGTCATATGCATTATTTCATTTTAACCTCACAACAAAATGATGAAGTATAGTATTGGTATCATTTGAGAGGTGAAGGAACTGAGGCAAAGACAGAGTAAGTAACTTGCCTAAAGTCACAGCACCCTTCCCTCACATAGTCCTTTCCTATTTCTCTAATAAGCCTAAACTCACTCTTGACATTCTTGCCAAGGGTATTTGCACTTGCTAATCCCTCTCCTGGAATGCTCTTCCTCCAGCTCTTAACCCAAGTGTCAGCAGCTTAGACAGGACTTCCCTGAACAGCCTATCAAATCTTGAAACTAATTATAATGACACGTATTTATACATTATATAATTGTATTTGTCTGTTCAGTCATTTATTTATTCATTTACTTGTCTGTCTGCTTTATCCACAATTGTATCCCCTGTACCCAAACAGTAGTAGACCCTCTTGTCACATAGTAGACCCTTCTTGACAAGTATTTATTGAAAGAATATGCAAGTTCTGTGAGAGCAGGAACCTTGTATTCTTGCTCACTTGTGTATTTCCAGCTCCCCAAATAATTTCTGGAACATTATAAGAAGCTTAATCAACACTTATGACAACAATGAAGTAGTAGAGCCAAGATTGAAACCAAGTCTCCCTAACTTTAAAGTAAAGCATATAACCACTAGTCTGTTGTGGTTACAGATGCATGAGGTCAGAAAAGATGAGTTGGATCTAGATCGCGAGGGGTTTTCAATTCCATATTTAATAACTTCAACTGTAATACTTAGACAACTGATGATTTCTGAGGAGAGAAGTACTCTAATCAGAGCTATGCTCTGATCAAAAGTTCTCTTTGGCAGTAGTTGGATTAGATGTAATAGGAGAGAAGAATCCACAAGAGGATCAGGGAAAAGAGCTAACAGCATATTATCATAAGAGCCAGATAAAGAGATAAAAGGGGCATTAGAACCCCAAAGAAGGGGTGAGAATTCCACAGACATTGGAGAGTATTCATACAGAATTTGTGGATGAGAGGTAGAAGAGTAAAGGAATAAGAGATAAACATGAGGTTCTGGGCTTATCTGAATAGCAGGCTCATGATGGCATTTACTGAAATTGGGAAGACAGGGTTTGAGGAGGGATTCAGGATCTGGGGTGGGCATGCTTATTTTTGCTGCTTGTAGAACCTCTAAGGAGAGAGAATTATTAGGAAGTAGGAAATTCAGGAGAAGTTATGCTGGGGGCATAGATTTGGGAAACATCTGTTGAGAGGCAGTTAATGAGACCATGATTATAGATGATCTGTCAAATTGGAGCAATTGCAGAAGAGGATAAAGAGTATATGTATGAAGAATGCCTTCACTAACAGAAGGAAGGAGGAGAATGTGAAATAGAGGCATCAAAGTAGTGTCAAGTTATGATACTGTCCCAAGGAAAGGGTGCTTGGATGAGTTGGAGGTCTTTGAAAACCATAAAGAAGCGGGCTTAAGAATACTGGAATGAGAGGTCAGATTGCAAGAAGTTGAGGAATATTTGGTGTCTCCAAAATAAGATGGGATGGTAACTCAATGGAGGAAGCTTTTTTAGCAGAGGAGCTCCTTCAGAGGCATTGCTTGAAGATATGTTTTGTGATCTGGGGACAGAGGAGGATGAATAACATAATGGTCAGATTTGGGAAGTGGAAATTTGGCATGACAGAAATTGAAGATTATAAAGAATTCTATGTTTCTGATGAGAGCAGTTCTGACATGACTGATCATGAAATCTAGGCTTGGGTAGGAAGATAAGTAGTTCTTGATGGATGTTATAGTCTGAAAGAATTGAAAGAGATCCAGATCAAAGGCACACTGGAGATGAGGAGTAGATTCAGTAAGATCAAGAAACAAAGAAATAAAAACTATAGCCTGAGGGTTGACTCAGAGAGGAGACTTTCTCAGGTTTTGATTTTGGAAGTAGAGTAATTCCAGGTATGTTGATGTGCATATAAAATAAGATAGAGATGACAGACACTAGATTGAAGAGCTTGAGGAACAGGGTTTAGGGAGGTTACAGCATAAATGTTGAAGTTATCAAAGGACCAACATTAAAGAACAACTGAGAGGGAATTGAAGGGAGGACCACAAGCTAAAAATGAACAACACTGAGTCCAAAAGATTTGACAATGGCCCAATTGTAATGAATGAGTTCAGGCATGATTGCTTACAAGGTTTACAAGTCAGTTAATAGAAGCAGGTGAGAGGAATAAAAATAATAACAAAATAACTTCTTTCCGTGCTTCATATTTACATCCATGGAACATATAGCTCAGGCTGGGTACTTCTGTACCTAACTAGGTACTAGGCTAGGTAATTCTGTACCTAGCTTCTGCAGGGAGTGTCAGATCTCACATTTGATATAGTGGAACTCTGGAAAGCTATGACTGTTTTCTATTAGCTTAGCCAGATCCTTATAAAATTATGTTCAGTGAATTGAACTTTAATATTATATCATCAGATTTTAACAGTCACCACAATTACACAATGTACCATAAAATATTTTAAAGTATATTTTTTATCAATATTTACATGTTCAATTTCATCTGATACTGGTAAGAATCCCACAAATACTACTCTTCTTTTTTTTATAATTTTTTTAAAAAATTTATTGGAGTATAGTTGATTTACAATGTTGTGTTAGTTTCAGGTGTACAGCAAAGTGATTCAGTTATACATATATTCATTCTTTTTTCAGATTCTTTTCTCATATAGGCTCTCACAGAATATTGAGTAGAGTTCCCTGCTCTTTTTTTTCCCCTGCTCTTCTTTGTTTTTTTCCCTGCTCTTCTTTTTAAAATGAGGAAATGAAGCAGAATAAGAGGTTGTTAAAAACTTTCCAGAGATCACTCAGCTCATTAATCACAAATAGCACCAAGTTTTAAACCACTTCTATTGACCATAGACTCCACTTTCTTTCTACATTAACTTTTAGAATAAAAGAGTGCACAGTGATAGAAGTTTCTCTGTGCCGAGACATGTCACGTCTATAGGGAGAATAAAAGCCACTCTTTTCTATCAGAGTAAGAGAAGCAGATGTGAAAGCAAGTAATCCAAGGACGGAAATGAGGAAATAGAGAAACACGCAAAAAGTTCCTGTGATTTGATTATAGAAGCAATGCCTGCACTTTAGCATTCAGACATGGAATTTGTGGTGTCCATGGGTTGCTTCTAAGTCATGTTTCTGGGTAAATTCTAGAGAGTGGCATGAGCTGGTAGAAGATGTCTACGAATAGTATCTCCTTCTTTCCTTTGGGAGTTATCTCCCAGGGGAGGTCTTTAATTAGAAACTCAGGCCTCAGTGGGGTATGGGGTTCTGAGATAAATACTCCTTCTTGCCAGTTTTGGGTATAAAATAATATAAATTATTATAATTTATATAATTATTATAATTATATATCAGATATGAGGAAATATAGAGAGTAAAATAACAATCCTGTATTCATTCATTCTCCATATGAGATATGTAGTACTACAAACAGTTGAAAATCCCTGTGTACCTGTTTTCTATCACACTGCTATTCTTCAGGAACTGGTGTTTATCACTTTCTATAATGTCTTCATTTTTTAAGTTATACATTCATAAACTATATAAAATAATTTTAAAATTTATATGAATTGCTCTATATTATACATATGCTTTACAATGATTTTTAATAATATTTATACATATTGACATCTGTAAACCTAGCTTGTTTATTTTATCTGCAGTGTAGTGGTTTTTTGTACGATTATATCACATTTTGTTTTTCCATTCTCTTGTTGATGGATATTTAGGTTGTTTTCAGCTTTTTTCACTATTAAAAAACAGTGCTGTGATAAGCATTTCTTTGCACTTGTTTTTAAACATGTGTGAGAATATAAACTTAGAGCTAGGTTTCCTGGGTTGAAGAGTGCATAAATTCAGCTTATTAGATATGAATTAGTTATTTGTCAAAGTGGTGGTCCCACATGTATATGCCCTTCAGTAATGCCTGAGAGTTCCTATTGCCAACATACTATTGTCAGACTTTTAAAACATTTTATCAATCAAATGGGTGTAAAATGTTAACTCTTCAAATACCAGTAGAGTTGATTCTCTTATTACATGTGCATTTGCCATTGGAATTCTCTAATTCTCATTAGAAATCTATGAGTGATTTTTGACTCTTGGCCTAGATATGGCTCTGTTCAGAGGTATTATTATAATGAATTATTTGTATGAATGAAAATGGCAGCAGGTTACACATTACACATTACAAAGAACACTGCTATTGAATGAGGCTCAAGGTGGTTCCTCTGATGGTCAACATTATCACCAAGGTTAATTCTAGGGAAAAATGCTTAAGGAGATCTGTGATTACTTTCCCATCACTTGTTTTCTACAATCACCAGGATTTTTTTTCTTAAGGGAGTATAAAACAATAGTATGTCACTTTATGATTGGTCTCAGACACAGGCCAAAGACACCTTTTCCTCTCTGCTAGAGCAACACTAAAATATTAAATACAGTAAAATTAAATTACCAATATGAGATAATATAATGAACTCTGAATGAGTTGAAGGGTGAAAAACAATTGAATCACTCTGAAAAGACTTCTTTTGAACTGTAAAAAAGAGAAAATTTCTCATGAAATCTGGCAGAGTTTTTCAACTTTCTTCTCAAGGCATGATATTTATTCATGGTTTGCTTTTCCTATTTATTTCCAGTTTTTAACTTGGAGAGCCTATTTTTCTTTATGACTAATATATTCCATTCTCATTTGTTAATAGCAGACAGGCTCATTAGCCATTCATTGAAGGTAAAAGATTTCAAAGAATGTGATATCAGCCACTTGAAATAATTTATGCAGTTGCAAAGTTCCTGTGTGAATAATTTTAGAGGAACTGTGTCATCCAATATGAATGAAGAATTTGACTGAGCTGGCTTTTGAAGAGGTAGTATTCATTCCTACATCAAGATCATTCTAGGTTGTTTGAGCATCTACCCAGTGTGAACAAAACATCTAAGGTGGGCTTATTCCCTATAAATAAGTTACTGTATTGACCTAAATGAATTTCAGTAATTAAGTTGATCAGTTTATTGAAATCTATGGGGAATAAAAATCAAAATTAATGGTTCTTTTAATGATACAATTAATTCATTCTTATCCTCATTTATAAAAATAGAGAAACTCACTATCTTATGGTACATCAAAGTATATTAGCTTTTTACTGATTCAGGGTATACCTTATTTATTTATCCGTCTTTTCATTTTCTCCCTCATCTACCTAGCTTTGTCTTTTGGTTGCTGCACAGTAAATAAATTAATTTACAATAATGTTTCCTGAACATTTTAAACATACAATTGAGTTATCTACAGGCAACTTTTAGAATTAATATGAGAGCTTAATGAGGTTGCTGGATACAGAACCAACTTATACAAATCAACAGCAATACTGATACATAACTAATCATAAAATATAGTAGATGAAAAAGTTATTCATTTTCATTAGAAACATATACTAAAAGCATCTAAACATGTATGAGTCTTTTCTTACAAAACATGTAAGAAAATCTTACATGTTTTACAAAATCTTACAAAATATGTATGGGTTTTTTAAAGAAACAAAGTTGGAAGAAATGATGGTAATTATAAGTTAAACATAATAGGTCAAGTATCTTATAACACAGAATCAATTACATCAACAAGAAGATGGAGGAAATTTACACATAATGTAGACAGTTCCATGCATAGATGAAGAACATTATTCTTGATAATTCAGAACTGAACTATACTTATATGAGCCAAAGGTAATTTTAGTACTATATTTAGCAGCTACAGTTGATACAGAGCAGTTGTCTACATAAGTTTATTTTAGAGTTCCAGCTTACTTTTAGAATTAGGTCTGGCTGAGAATGACAGGAAGCATAAAATAACAGTGGCTTAAAAATCACAGGTACTTAGTTCTCTCTTCCTTAAATGCAATTTGCAATCTTGCATTCCTAGAATGATACGGCAACTCCACAATTATCAAGAAACCATGTTATTTCTATCTTGTTATTCTTCTATCTTGAACATGTGGGACTTTCACCTCCTAGTTTAAGATGGCTGCTCGAGCTCCAACCATTATGTTGGTATTCCATCCAGCAGAAATGGGAAGGGTAAATAAGTGCGTAGTCATTTCTTTTAGGGATTGCTACAGAAGGCACACCATGATTTTTTAGTTATATACCATTGAGCAGTACATGTTCTATGACCATACTTTGCTATAAGGGAAGCTAAGAAGTGTAGTCGTTACTTAGCACAGTCATATGCCTAACTAAAACAGCCTCCTATTCCTGGAGAGGAAGTAAAGAACAGATATTTGGGGACTTCTACAACTCTCAAAAGCAATACTGATTAGCCTTCTACTATTACAGAGAAGTCTGTTGACTGATGGCTTAAGAAACAAAAATGAGGGTTGGAGAAGACACTGTTGTTGATGTGGATGGCCTTTAGGTTGAGATCAATTTTGGGAAAAGAGTTTTTAAATTTAATAATAAAAATATTAGTTAATACAATATCTGATACTTGAACACTTTTCTAGCTATATTTTGCATAAAAGAGGCTGTTAATATCTGTTCTTTCAAAACACAATTGAAATTCTCATTTCCCATGATACAGGGTAGCCTTCTAAATCCGAGTTTCTCCAGACATTTTCCAAAAAAAAAAAAAAATACAGGTTCCCAAGGAGAAAACAGAAAATTATTCAGACCCTATGCCTATGATCTGACCAAGAGACAGAGAAAACTACAATTTACACATAAGTAGGGAAATATTTCCAGAGCAGTGGAGCCAGCTACAGAGCCCACGCTGGAACTGAGAGCCATGTGGAAGCTGCAAGGAAGAGAGAAGAGGGCAACGGGGTCTAAGGGTGACAGAATGCAAATACTATTAACTCTAGACAAGAGGGGTCCCACCATAAGGTGGAATTATTGAGGACAGGGCCAAGACTTGAGAGCTCAGAGCACTACAGGGAAGGAGATTGAAAGTAGACACAAGACCAGAGGCTGGAGTCTCATTACGACACTATATCTGCAGAGGGGGAACAACCTTAAAGGCTTGGTGATGAAGACAAAAAAGGGGGGGAAAAACAGTGAAAATAAAGAGTCTTACCAAAATATAAAAGAATCACAAAGTAAGAAAATATACGAACACTTTCTATAAAGAACAAAAGAAAGCACTCTTTTTTTTTTTGCGGTACGCGGGCTTCTCACTGTTGTGGCCTCTCCCGTTGCAGAGCACAGGCTCCGGACACACAGGCTCAGCGGCCATGGCTCACGGGCCCAGCCGCTCCGCGTCATATGGGATCTTCCCGGACCGGGCACGAACCTGCGTTCCCTGCATTGGCAGGCGGACTCTCAACCACTATGCCACCAGGGAAGCCCTAAGAAATCACTCTTGATTTTAGAAGCTGTACTTCCCAAGACTTACAGAAGAAAGCTCTCTTCAGCTAAGAAATTTAGTAAGCCACCCACACTACTATTGTTCTGAGCCAGAAAAATATAAGACATATCACAATGTACAGAAGATGGCAATCAAAACTAATATAAGAAGAGAATAGAAATGAGAATCATACAATGTCAGCTGATAAACAGTCCCCCCAAAACCTACCATGAAGCAGAGGAAAACAGTAAGAAAATTCCCCCACCTGAGTTAAGTATTGTTTAACATTTCCAGATGTCAATATAGAGCTTGAATGAGAAATCAGGTATTTAGAACAGAAATCAACAAGGAGAGAGAAAAAGAGAAAGGAGAGAAAAATGGGGAAGGAAAAAAGAGTAAGAGGGAGTAAGCCAGAGAGAGAGAGAGAGAGAGACAGGGAGCACAAATGTGAAAATATGTTAAATATTGATGAGTTTGCTTGTACTCAACTTTGAACTTTTGTTATAGAAGTGAAATTTTAAGTTAAGGTACGCACATAGACATAAAGCATTTTATTTCTAGTATGTGCCAGCCCCTGCTGGGGCTACAGAGGGTATCTGGCATCCTAGAACTCAGAAACCAATGGGGAGATAAACATACATGCATTAATCAATTAAGCAGACAAAGAAAATTATCTTTACTGACTGTAGGAAAATGCCAGGTCCTAAAAATGTATAAAGTGTATGGGGATGGGTATCTAATTTATACTGGGAAGTTAGGCACAGCTTCCCTGAAGAAGTGCTATTCGAGATGAGACCTGAGAGGTGAGTAGGGTTTAAGCATAAAATAATGAAGGGAGAAGAATTCCAGGCAAAAGGGATAGCACTGTTGCATACTTTGCCTCAGGAAAAATGTTGAAGAAGATTTTATGAGTGTAATCAGTTTTTCCTCCGATACATACATTTGTGGCTCCTGCCACCTGGAGATTGAGTTAGGAGGGGAGTGTGAAGGATGTTGGGGCAGGTTGGGGGTAGAATTTCCATTTTATTTTTTATACTTTACTGTTAGGCATTTAAAGTAATGAGCACATATATCTTTTGTAAGAATAATTAAAAATTACAAATAGTTTCACAAAAGCAAGCTTGCTGGAGGTCCTCTGTTTGCCCCATGGACCTCCCTTCATTCTTCTCTACCTGGCTGTGCATCGGAGAGTCCAACATACATAAATGTTATTAGTGGGTTCTCACTGCCTTCCGGCTACTGGTTGGGTTTGGCCAGTGGGAGACTCAGGTAGGAGGTCAGAGGCAGGAGAGCATGAGGACACAGTATTTATTCTTCCAGGTCCTCCTTGGAGGGTCTGCATGTCAGCTGTGTCTCTCTGAAGAAGAGAGACATTTTACATCAGGTGCCCTCTCTATGCAGCTCTCTCTGAGCCCTGATCACCTTCCCCTCCCTTGCATCTCAGGTTGAAAATGTTTTACATGCTCCATACTGTTGGGTTCCACTCGCTTGGAATAGATCATCAAGCTAGAGTGAATAGATAAAGGTGTCATAGACTCATATTCGGCCCAGATCCAAATCACAAGGATAGGTTCTGATTAAAACTCTCGGGACAAACCTGAAAAGACAAATTAATCTGATGATGTGGGAAAGAAATAATGTCCAAGCACAGAAAACATCAGCTGGTTAACTAATGCTTTAAAGCTAAGAACCTCTTGAGTGACAAAAAGGCTCAGTGTTCTGCCACTGGGGATGGTTTGCTTATGTCTCTGAGTTTCTCACATGCTGTCTCTTTATCCAGAATGCCCCTGTTTTCTTCTCTGCTCCTAATTCCTACTTGTCACCTCCTCCTGGAAGCCAACCATGATCCATAGGCTGAGTTAGGTATCTACTTTCAACGTTCCATTAGCCCCCTGTGATTATCTCCACTTTGCTAATCAAATATTGGAAATGTCTGTTAATCTATCTGTCTCTCACCACTAAACTGTGAGTTCTTGCAGGATAAAACTATGTCTTTTATCTCCATGTCCTTAGCACCTAGCATGGTGTCTGGTTCATAGTAAAGTCTCAGTAAATATTTTACAAATTCATTGTGAGTGAATGAGTGAATAATAAGCAACATCTAAAGTTAAATCTACATCATTATTGTATAAATCACTATTTATACAATAAACATCACTCTTCCTGGTATTAAATTTTATCCATTCAGGAGTTGACATTAACAGCTTATAATAGTACCCACTAGTCTTATTCGAGACTTTAGAACAAAAATAATACAGGGGAAATGCCACGATGTAAAAATAGCTACCTTAAATGGAACAGCCAAACATCAGAATCAAACAAATGCTCATATGAAATTGAAAATCTGTAGATCCTTGAGAGACTCCCCTTCCGCTGTCTAAATTTAATGTGGATAATTTGTCATTCTATAAATACATTCCATTTTTTGTTCATTCATATGTTTTATAGCCTCTGTGTATATTTCAGCTCTTGGTTTTAGTGAGTGTTCAAGCTATAAGGTTAAATAACTTACATAGATTTTCTATTGGAATAGAGTAGGCCAAAAATCTGGCACACATATTTAATATACAATATTTCTCAGACAAGAGTGACAGGATCCTACCGTTAATAAGCATTCTATTGGGAATTCTGCATTCCTCCCTTCTTGATTTATATTTTATGGCACATCAATTGAGTAATAGTTTAAATGAGTAAGGTAAACAGAGACCATTTTGGGTCTGAAAAAAGTAGTTAGACTTTGATCCATTTCTGTTATGCCATCAGCAGGAAATTATGCTTATTTTGAAAGACAATGCTTTGCTCTTGTTTAAAAAGACTGCAAATTTTGAACTGTAAATTTATATACACAGCCAGTAAGGAAGGTATATTGTAGCTACAGAGGCTGCAAGGGGTATCAGGAAAGCAAATATATACATCTCCACACATGTGACTGATGACTGGCCCACGAAATATCTTACTAGTCACAGTACTGAACACTTTTTTCACTGAAATGCCTTTTTTTTAATCAGTGAAGAATTTATTTTATTTACTGGGCTCTTTCAATGCCATTCATTTACCGGGTCATTTCTAATTCATTGATGCATTTAGCTAACACTTTTTTGTGCATCTATTGCAGGCCCATTACTTTGAAGGGAGGAGATAAAGAGCACATAGCCCCTGCCATTGTGAAGTTCACAGTTTACTAGGGGAGACTGACAAATATGCCAAAAATTGTGCAATGTGGTGACTACTCTGAGGGTATTGTGGATGTTATATGGTATAAAAATAATCTAACAAGGGGAGTGTCAGGAGGTGTGGAATGGATTACTGAACAACTTGGGATATAGAAGCAAATTTGAGTCCAAACTTGTGAAATGTGAGGTTAGATTTAACAGCTCTGGACTTTTTCTTTCTTTAGTGAAAAGAAAACAGTTGAAGCTCTCAGGTTATAAAGTATCCAGGGATATTTCAGCTAAGGGGGAAATGGAAAGGTCTAAAAATAATCTAATAGCGAATGTTGTCAAGGTTCTGATGTGGTGGTCATCCCTGTCTGTGGTCTGAAGTGATGTCTGAATTACTGAAGGGACAGGCAGGCAAACTTGAGCAATGTTATCCTTGTCTTCAGCACAGTTACATCCGAGGAGACAGGAGGCGTCAATATCGAGTCAGTTCTTCAACTCTCAATAACTTATAATATTGATGGTACCAAGAGCATAGCAAAGTAGTTGGTCTTAAGCCTTAGGGTCATGATTGCCTTTCCAGAATGGATCTATCTCTAGGGTAGAAATGAAAATGCCACAAGAATATACAGCATGCCCAGAAAAGAGCTGGAGGCAAACCTGAGCAATTTATGGGATTACGGCAGCGTCAGCTCTCCCTCAAGTACCGCATCGACCGCATCGAGCTCTCCGTGTGAACCATAAACCCTCGCACCTCGCTCACCCTTTAGTGGCTCACATTCACCTGAGCCTCAGAAAATATACTTTTTGTTTTTTTAGGCAGTTTCATTGAGATACAATATACATACCGTATAATTCATTCAAGTGTACCATTCAATAAGTGTTTAGCATAAATACCGTATGCTAACACATATATATGGCATCTAAAAAAAAAAAGGTTCTGAAGACCTAGGGGCAGGACAGCAATAAAGACGCAGACATAGAGAATGGACGTGAGGACACGGGGAGGGGGAAGGGTAAGCTGGGATGAAGTGAGAGAGTGGCATGGACATATATACACTACCAAATGTAAAATAGATAGCTAGTGGGAAGCAGCCGCATAGCACAGGGGGATTAGCTTGGTGCTTTGTGACTACCTAGAGGGGTGGGATAGGGAGTGTGGGAGGGAGACGCAAGAGGGAGGGGATATGGGGATGTATGTATATGGACAGCTGATTCACTTTGTTATACAGCAGCAACTAACACAGGATTGTTAAGCAATTATACTCCAATAAAGATGTTAAAAAAATTATGGTAACATAGTACATAACAAAATTTGCCATTTGAGGCATTTTTAAGTGTATACTTCAGTGACATTAATTACATTCACAATGTTGTACAACCATCACCACTATCTATTTCCAAAATTTTAAAATAATCCCAAACAGAAACTCTGTACCCATTCAGCATTAACTCTGCATTTCCCACTCTTTTCAGCCCCTGGTGACCTCTACTACTTTCTGTCTCTATGAATTTGTCTAATCTAGAAGTTTCATATAATTGGAAATATACATTTGTCCTTCTTTACCTGGGTTATTCTACTTAGCATAATGTTTTCAAGGCTCATAATATTGTAAAATGCATCAGAACTTCATTCCTTTTTATGGCTGAATAATATTCCATGGTTTGTATATACCATATTTTGTTTATCTGTTAATGGACATTTGGGTTGTTTTTACCTTTTGGACTTTGTGAATAATATTGCATGAATGTTGGCGTACAAAACAGAACAATACATTTTTATAGTCATTATTCATTTACCCTAAGTAAATCCATACACTTAATAGGTTAAGACTTAAGTAATTCTCCCAAGGTCATTGAAGAAGTCATAGTCAGGAAAAGTATTTAAAGACTGTATCCCCACTGCACTCTATTTTCTATTGCACTCTATTTTCTAAGACTGACCTCTCTAGGTTAGATATATAAGTACAATTTACCTGGGTACATTTGGGGCTAAAATGAGTTGGAGTTCCATGTGTTACAGAGGTGTGACATATAGTGGAAAGCTGCATAAATGTAGTTGAATATCTGGCCAAGTAGGTGAGGAGAAGCCCCTTCTAAATCAGTGTGTATAATAGGCTGCTGTGAATGCTTTCATAATGTAAAAATACTGCACATTCGAAATCACTGGATCAAAACATCAGCATAATACTTTCAATACCTGCAATATCCAAATTTTATAAAACAAAGGCTGACTGCTAGCTAACTTTTAGTCAGTTGTATATAGAGCCTAAAAGGGATTAAGAGTATGAGAATTGTGAAAGCTACATCCAATTCTGATTCACTTGCTTTTCTCTCAGGCATAAGATGCAGAACATTATGGCAGAAGTACATGGCAGGGGCTAGCTTTGGGAGGATCACTATCTTTGCATAGTTTTCTATTCCCCTTACCTAATCAGAGTTCACATACTAATAAGTAAACAAAATCAGAAGTTGACATTTTAAAGAAAAGAGAAACAGAGAAAAGCACAAGTTAAATGTAATGCCACATTAACATCAAGTTAACGCATTGCCTAGATAGATAAATGAGCTAAACTTATGTGGGGTTTGTGCAAATTGTGTCATGATGCTACAAGTTTGGGCACGTCCTGTCAAAGACATTGGTATACTCCAGTGAATTCTAATTAACTCTATAAAAATCTTGTTCCCTCCTTCCCTATCAAGAAGGAGTTAGGTTTGAGTTCATCTCAAAGTACCATAGATTGCTGGGAAGATGGAAAATCAACTCACAGAAGATGTTGTCATGGTGGCTGAATGCCTTTCAGGCTTCTGAAAGGATTTTAAATTCAGAATGCTTTTTTTCTGGAGTAATCTGGGAAATACATATGCAGAAGTTATAATTCAATAAAATGAAATCTATTCTCTAAATTTACTAAAATGCAGACTATTTGGCCCGGTGTTAAAGTGTTTGTGTGTTTGGTTGTGAGTTAGACTGCGTGGGTTGTATATTTGCTCTTTACTAGCTCTGTGACTTTGGATAGGTTACCTCCATCCTTCAGGTTCCTCAGTCAAATGAGAAAAATAATAAAACCTAGATCTTTGGTGTTGTGAAGGTTAAGTCACATGCTTTATACATAGTAAGCAGTAAAAACAATGTCAGCTACTTTGTTTTTCAGTAGTAATATTCATTACACTTAAAAATAAAGATTAAATAAATGTATTTTAGATATTTTATTGGCCATTGTCTTTAGATATGGTTGCAAAAGTTGAACAGGACTAGATATATCTTTGAAAGAGGTGTGAGATCATTGTGTATTTAAAAAGCTCAAATGCCATCCAGCTCCCATGTAGAGAAATCCATTTCTGCCCTTGGCACCCTTTACTAGAATTATTTATAGACTGTGATAGGATTTAGAGCCTCCATGAATTTTAAAACAAGAAATGAACACAAACCTAGAACCAAGCATTTTTACCTTAACTCTTTCACCCCTGCCAGGTTAACTAATCCTTCTTTCTTAACTATGTTTTTCCATCAGAGTGTCTGAATAAAAAAGACTGAATAAGCCCCATCCTGGCAAAGGGAAAGCCTATAGGACAATTCATGATTTTGAGACATTGAGTGTTGTTGTTTTTTATCCTGTGATCTTAATGCTCACATGTGAAGTCTTCTATTAAGAAAATCCCCATGGTTCTTTTCTGGTTAAGCCTACAAGATTTTAGCTAGCTCTGGGAATATACTCTGTGCTAATTTTTTTAAGCATTCACAAATGAATTGAGCAAAACCCTGGAGAATGGTAAAGACACCTCTGACTAAAATCACTTTCCCCCAAATATCTTATGTTTAGCAAACTTCCCTTAAACAACTCCTTCAAAAGGGTTTGGCTTAACACTACACAGAAGTTATTTTCTTCTCTAACATTACTCTTCCTTGACTCAAAATTGCAGAAGGTCAAAAAGAAAAGAGGGGTTGGGTTATAAAGAACAAAGTAAACTGTTAGCCTCTGTTCTAGATGGTAACTGGGATGGGAAAAACTTCAAGAGTCTGTAATACCAAAATTTAAGAGCGTGACCTCCAGAATCATCCCCACAAGGCATTTTGTAGAATTTCAGAAGATATTTCAGAAGATACAGAAACCCTGGACCTAAATGCTTTTTTTTTTAAACATCTTTATCGGAGTATAATTGCTTTACAATGTTGTATTAGTTGCTGCTGTATAACAAAGTGAATCAGCTATACGTATACATATATCCCCGTATCCCCTCCCTCTTGCTTCTCCCTCCCACCCTCCCTATCCCACCTCTCTAGGTGGTCACAAAGCACTGAGCTGATCTCCCTGTACTATGTGGCTGCTTCCCGCTAGCTATCTATTTTACATTTGGTAGTGTATATATGTCAATGCCACTCTCTCACTTCGTCCCAGCTTACCCTTCCCCCTGCCCGTGTCCTCAAGTCCATTGTCTACGTCTGCGTCTTTATTCCTGTCCTGCCCCTACGTTCTTCAGAACCTTTTTTCTTTTTTTTAGAGGCCATATATATGTGTTAGCATACAGTATTTGTTTTTCTCTTTCTGACTTACTTAACTCTGTATGACAGTCTCTAGGTCCATCCACCTCACTACAAATAACTCAATTTCGTTTCTGTTTATGGCTGAGTAATATTCCATTTTATATATGTGCCACATCTTCTTTGGATTACTTTTTAAAATCTGAAGTGAAATAAAGATATGTTCAAGTGTTTGCTTTGGACAAAATTGTTAAAGTTAAGGAAAAATTGAATACTTAGACATCAAAGGTGTCTCATAATTCTTACAAGCCAATATATTTTATGAAAATGACATAAACCAAATCTAGACATGTGACTTAATCATATTTAGTTTCTTGGAGCTGTATGTATCTCAGAAAATGGGAAAATAATAGACAACTTTTATCTTCTCTGCCACATTTTTTCTCTATCTTGTTATAATCTTGGTACCTTCTTTCTATAAAAAGTATTCTCACAAATGAATCTGCTATCAATCAGTGTAAATTTGCATGAACTTCCTCAGGAGTATTTGGAGGTTAAGCCTTGGAATTAAAAGTCGAGTCTATACCTACAGGGATTTCATACACCAGCAACCTAATAAGACTGCCTTTGTGTGCCTGAGTGTGTGTACACATGCGTATCTGTGTGCATGTAAAATGGTGAATAGAGGAAATGCAGAGAAGCTGTCCTTGAAACCCACAGGGTACCCATTTACCTTACCTATGTGTGAGGTTGTTGATTTATCAACAGATTAAAGCCCAAGATGAGGGAAGGGTTTGATTAGCTGTTTGATTAGATGAACAATTTTCTTGATGGATACACTTGGGGACTTCTTATGGGAGGAGAGTGAGACGAATTAGCCTCTCAGATCCCTTTTAATCAGGGTAAAATTACGGAAACAGGGACTTGCCTGGTGGCACAGTGATTAAGAATCTGCCTGCCAATGCAGGGGACACGGGTTTGAGCTCTGGTCCAGGAAGATTCCACATGGCGCGGAGCAACTAAGCCCATGTGCCACAACTACTGAGCCTGTGCTCTAGAGCCCCCGAGCCATAACTACTGAGCCCACGTGCCACAACTACTGAAGCCCACGTGCCTAGAGCCCATGCTCTGCAACAAGAGAAGCCACCGCAATGAGAAGCCTGCACCTCTCAATGAAGAGTAACCCCCACTCGCCACAACTAGAGAAAGCCCGCGTGCAGCAACGAAGATACAACGCAGCCAAAAAACAAAAAACAAAACTACCCGAACAATAATTTTAAATATTTGATCTGTGGTTTAAGGTCCAAGCATAACTGTAACTTAGTAGCCCTGGAAATGCTAAAACATTTGCCCAATCTGTACCGATCTTGAAAATCAGACAGAGAAATCACAGTGTGCAGCCAGTTGTGAGCAGAGACACCAGATCACGTGTGCCAAGTGTGTAACCACAGGTCCAGGCCTGACCTGTTACAACACTAACTATGTAAGCATCCAGTTTGGATAATTTAATCATCTCATAAAGACCACAGTGATTTACCACTTAAATTCAGATGCACCTGCTTCCTTTGAACCTGAAGGCCACACTCAGTTTTCTCTTTCTCAGCATCTTCCACAGCCCACAGTTTCAAGAGGAGAGTGCAAAGTACAGAGAAATCATTGAGCTGGCTTTAACCCAGCTCTTTTATTTTTTATTCTTCAGACCTGTCTGAGGTCCTCTGAGGTCTTTGCTTTCATTTTCTCAACTCTAGAAGGAGCAAATGGAAAAGAGAGCAGCATGGAGTTGTTCCAAGAGCAGTGCTGTGAGCATACATTTGTCCTGCTTGGGAGTGAGGTTTCGCCTCCAACCTACGCTCTGAGGGGGCAGCTGTGATGTCTCCATGGGATGAGAGAAAAATCAGTATGCATGGCAATCTGGTATTGTGCCCATAGGACCACGGAGGGAAGATATGCTGCGTGCCATCCGTGTGTCACAAATGAGGATTGCCACCAGCACCAGGGCACCTCTGTGTTAACACAATCACTGAAAGGAAGGAATAATGGTGGTAACAGCAGAAACAGGCATTCCCATTTCTTCACCTCTCTCTCTTTTTGCTTGCTTCAAAAATTCCTCCTTATCCTTCTGCCGCCACCCCATCATCATTGCATATGTCTCAGTATTCAGCAAAGAAGTGGAGAACTCAGTTACTGACTGAAATAATAAAAATGATAGACCGGGCTTCCCTGGTGGCGCAGTGGTTGAGAGTCTGCCTGCCGATGCAGAGGACATGGGTTCGTGCCCTGGTCCGGGAAGATCCCACATGCCGTGGAGCAGCTGGGCCCGTGAGCCATGGCCGCTGAGCCTGTGCGTCCGGAGCCTGTGCTCTGCAACGGGAGAGGCCACAACAGTGACAGGCCCGCGTACCGCAAAAAAAAAAAAATAATAATAATAGACCTGCTCATATTTAGGTAGAGGCAGTAAGTGGCATTTGACCAGCAGATGTGAAACATCACAATGTGTTTACATGTTGAACAACTCCTTACAAAGTGGAAGCACACAAAGTTCTTCCTGTAGTGAGAGGGCAGGACAGGAGGCAGATTTTTATTTTTTTTATTTTTTAAATTTAATTAATTCATTAATTTTTGGCTGCATTGCGTCTTCATTGCTGAGCGCAGGCTTTCTCTAGTTGCCACGGGCGGGGGTTACTCTTTGTTGAGGTGCATGGGCTTCTCATTGCGGTGGCTTCTCTTGTTGCAGAGCACGGGCTCTAGGGGCGCAGGCTTCAGTAGTTGTGGTATGTGGGCTCAGTAGTTATGGCTGGCGGGCTCTAGAGCGCAGGCTCAGTAGCTGTGGCACACGGGCTCAGTTGCTCCGCGGCATGTGGGATCTTCCCAGACCACAGCTCAAACCCATGTCCCCTGCATTGGCAGGCGGATTCTTAACCACTGTGCCACCAGGGAAGTCCCACAAGAGGTAGATTTTTAGAGTCATTGAATGACTTGGGGAAGGGAGGCAGAGAAAATAACTTATCAAATAGTAAGAAGTGCTTGGGATTGTTTATTTTCTTAAATGACATAGTGTGCCAAGGAGTATCTATGGAAGACATACTTAAAAGCCTAGAGGACCAGGCTTTTTCTCCAGGAAAGTCTGCTTAGAGGGCATCTACAGGGAGCTGGAAGCAGCAGAGGCTTCATTTCTTTTCTGTTCCAAGCTTTGTAAAGTTTTTTTGCAGATGGAATTTCTCCTTAAACTGTAACACCTTATTAAAAATGTTTGTATTGGCTCTTTGGTAAATTCCACTCAAAAATACAAGATAATAGGCTGTATGAGATTGTCTCCTTTATTATTCAATATTTTTTTAGCATTCCAAAATTTTGGATAATTTCATTTTCATAAGATTTAACATATTTAAAAGACATTGTATGGTTTAAAGCAGGTGATTTCAGACATATTTTAAGAAGAACGATTAGCCATCAAATTTATTCAAGGTAAGGGAAACATTTATTCAATTAAATATCAGTGATTTATACTTGTTGAAATGTAGTATGTCTAATTATAGACATGATTTTAAATTATACAACTGGCTAATGGCTACGCTAGCTAGCTAAACATTATTAACCAGCCTGGCTGCTCAAAATGCAAGTAACAGGGAGAAATTAAGTCTGTGCATTATATTATGCAAATTATTTATGTTAAATTAATGTACTAGAGATGACTTTCTGAAGATGTTGTTAACATTAGATAAATTTAGCTAACGTTTTCACTGTAGGTATATCATATACACTTTTATTAAAGTAGCACATATTCCTTGAATAAATATTTATTTCCTGGCATTGTGCAAAGCTCTGGGCATCCAATTGTTTGGAAAGAGGTTTTGAATTCAGGGGTGACACTTCTATTATTAATGGTATTCATCCAGCAGTCATTCCCACAACATAAGGTATACATATATAAAACTCTGTTTTGGTTTTTGGCTGTAATAATTTTAAATGAATTGTGTCAAAAGCAAGCCATTTTGCTCTATAGTGTTGAATGCCTTTACTAAAAACAAACAAATAAAACAAAAAACTATACCATTATGGATAAACCCTTTCTAAGTAAGACTCAAATTCCACCTTCTTTAAATACCCATTGCATGATCTATCCAATGTTATGGTCAGCTCATGGACCTCTTCTCCAATAATCTTGTCATTTGCCCCCATCCCAGCTACTCACTGCCAGAGTCACACTCTTGACTGTCATGATCAATAACTACATTTCAAATGCAAACATAACTCTCCTCAGGTGCCTCCTCCTACATTTCGATTTGGTCTTTCTAGTGCTTCACTTCCAACAATTCTTTGACCTCACCAGGACAACAATACACCGATCCTATCACATTTTCAGTATGTTTTATCCCCCGCATGTCTTCATTTCCCTCTGTGCTCAGCTTAATTTTTAAGGTCAGTCATTATAATCACTCTTTTACATACATCTCAAATTCTCTTACCAATCTCTCCCTTTGTTGAATTACATTGGCTAAAGTATAGCCTTGGGTAATTCTTTTTTTTTTTTTTTTTTTTTTTTTGGTACGCGGGCCTCTCACTGCCGCGGCCTCTGCCGTCGTGGAGCACAGGCTCTGGACGCGCAGGCTCAGCGGCCACGGCTCACGGGCCCAGCTGCTCCGCGACACGTGGGATCCTCCCAGACTGGGGCACAAACCCGCGTCCCCTGCATCGGCAAGCAGACTCCCAACCACTGCGCCACCAGGGAAGCCCCTGGGTAATTCTTTTTATCTGCTAACTCCATGTATCCATCTGTGCGGCAAAAAAATGGATAGAGAAAAACAACAATCAAGTTGATCAATCTCCTTTAAATTCATGAAACAATGGGCCTAATTATGCTACCTGACCAATCCTTTTTTTTTTTTTGCCGTACGCGGACCTCTCACTGTTGTGGTCTCTCCCGTTGCAGAGCACAGGCTCCAGACGCGCAGGCTCAGCGACCATGGCTCACGGGCCCAGCTGCTCCGCGGCATGTGGGATCTTCCCGGACCAGGGCACGAACCCGTATCCCCTGCACTGGCAGGCGGACTCTCAACCACTGCACCACCAGGGAAGCCCCGGGAAGCCCCCTCCTTTCTTTATCTAGTCTAGGTACTTTCCATTTTTTTTCTGGATGATTCTTTCCTTCTTCTGGCTCATTCTCCCAACATTGAACATTTCCCTCCAGTTCTTACTCTCAGCTGATGCCATACCTACCTATTCACCTAGAAACTAGAAGGCATCAGAAGAGAACTTGCACACACTCTCAGACCACAAACTCCTTCCCACCTGCTTCTGTTCCATGGACTTTATCTTATCTCCTAACTGCAGATGATCTGTATGTGTCAGCTACCTAAGACTTGTAGAGTGGATCCCAGTCTTCCTCACCTAAAACAAAGATACTACTGCCTTCTTTCTCCTGCATCATCTGCTTTTCCTTTAGTACTGGGTTATTGCCATTTGCAAATAATCATGCTTCTAGCTACTATCAATTTACCTTTCTCTGTGTTTCTCCTGAGCACTTACTCCTATGTGTTATACAAAATATTTTTACTTTATTATCTAGTTAGATACATAACCCTTCCAATAAAATGTAAGTGACACAAAGGCAGGGATTTTTATATCTTTGAATGCTGCTTTATCCTCAGCATGTATAAAACAGTGCCTAGGACATAATACGCACTAAGTAAACTTGCTGAATGATTAAATTAAAAGGATGATTCAAATAGGGCTTTCTACGAGGCAGGCACATGGTAAATTATTTGCATAATTTTCTCAGTTAATCCACACATTGATGTTATAAAGTAGAGATTCAAATCCCCATTTTCCAAATGAGCAAACTTAGGCCACCAAAAGGAAAAAAGTGTGGCTAAGCTGGAATTGACAGTCAGCACAATCTTACTCCAAATCTCACAGTCTTAACTACTATACTTCAGATAATGTCCAACATTCCTCATGGCTATTGACATCACCACGTTTCATTAAACAAAAGTTAAAACAAATGTACCACCGTCTCATGATGAGTGTGTTATTCTTTGCCTGTCACTCTCATTTCTCTTGTGCATTCAGAAATGTGGAAAACAAGGTTCTAGGGTTCTTTCTCCCACTGCTGGTTTCTACCTATATTAGTTTTCTATTGCTCCTGTAACAAATTACAAAAAAATTGGTGGCTTAAAACAATACAAGTTTATTATCTTATAGTTCTGGAGGTCTGAAGTCTGAAATTGGGTCTTAAAGGCTAAAATCAAGGTGTTGTTGGGATTATGTTCCTTCTCAAGGTCCTAGAGGACAATGTGTTTCCTTGTCTTTTCAAGCTTCTAGCTGCCACCCACATCCCTTCGTTAATAACCAGCTTCTACCTTCAAAGCAACAATGGCTAATTGAGACTTTCTCATGCTTTATCACTCTGATTCTGACCTTCCTGCCTCCCTCTTATAAGGACCCACTGAATAATCCAGAATAATCTCCCACTTCAAGATTTCCTTAACTTAACTACATTTACAATTTCCTTTTGCATACAAAGTAACATATTCATAGGTTCTGGGAATTAGAACATGGACATCTTTGAGGCGGAGCATCATTCTGTCTACCATAGTCTGCTCTCTTGTCCACAAAGATTCACGTTCATTACAGATGTAAAATACATGATCCCATCTCAAGGTCTCCAAAAGTCTCAACCCATTTCAGCATCACCTCAAGTCCAAAATTTCATCTGGGTCTCATCAGCTCAAAAGTTCATCATCTAATCATCTAAATCATCAAAATTACTTATGTGTGAGTTCTGGGTATGATCCATCTTTGGTAAAAAAATTCTATCTGTGAACGCGTGAAACTACAAAACAAGTTATCTGCTCCCAAAATGCAATGGTGGGACATGCATAGGAAAACAGTAATAGGTATTGTCATTCAAAAAGAGAGAAAATGGAAAGAAACAAGGAGTCACTGGCTCTAAGGAATTTAGAAAAACAACCAGGCAAGTTCCATTAGGTTTTAAAGCCTGGGAATAATCCTCAGTGGCTCCAGGCTCCACAATCTGAACCCAAGACCAGTCCCAGAAATATCCTTCTTTTATCATGTATGGTAGCATGTGGTTGCAGCTGAGTATCAGCTTCTTTCTCGCCTTAGAATTTTGGGAGCCTTTCATTTTGTCCTCTCTCTGCTCCTTTTAGTCCAAGCTGGTATAGTTTCTGCTCATATAAAATTCTTGAGAGTCTTATGGATCTCTTATGGAAATTTACTCCCTTAGAGAAGAGGCTCCAGTAGCCTGAACTAATTGATCAGGAATGATATTAGTTTATGGAGTACTTCCTTGGGCCTGCTCCTGCCAGGCAATATTTCTGATCCAAAGATAACATCGCCCTATGCCCTCTCATGATATTCTGATTTATCTGAATGGGAGGATGGAAAGGGGAATAAAAGCAGAGTTGAGGTGTGCTGTGATTAAAGTTTATTTATGGTGACATTTTATACTGGGAAATATATGCTTTACAAAATTTAGGCTTGAAGGTATAGACAGGCACATTGAGTGACATACCCAGAATGGAAAAAATATCACAAGTTCTTTTACAAATAAAATCATTCATAAGATTACAGGAGGCTTTTGTACTCAATGATACCATGCAAATGAACAAAATAGTAAAATATTAATTTTTCTCAACAAACATGTTGAATACATATTATGGGCTGGGCATTAGGCTAGGGCTTAGGAATAATAAGGTAAACAGGACTTGGTCTTTTACTTCAAAAAGCCTTATATTTCAGTGGAGGAATCATAGCTTTTATATTCAGACATATTGTAATATGACTTGGAAAGCACTATGATAGAGTTATGAGCCCAGAGCCTGTAATATGGCAGCAGCACTATTGACTCAGCCTGGGGAAATGGACAATTTAGCATTACTTGCCTTCATCGGATTCAGTTGTGAATATTAAGGAAAATCAACAGTTCTAATGAGCCACTCCATTAGGTCGACAAAAATGGGCCTGAAGATGAGGCATATATATTATGCCACATTGCCATTAATGAATTGGGGGCAGATTGGAAGGGATCAGAGCCTGGAAAATGCATTTAATAAAATGGAGTAATCCAGGAAGAATAAAAGCCAATGAACAAATCCACACAAATGATACAAAACCAACTATAGATTAAGAATACATACAAAAGTTGTAGGTTTCGCAGCAAAACAAAATTATAAAGAATACTACACATAGTTTTTCCACATATGATAATGCTAGATGCCTCAGAGAACTTTAGCACTTCTCAATGATATCAGACTACCCCCAGAGGACACCCAGCTCTTTCTGCAGGTTATTACAAGAGCCCAGGCCAAGAGGTCATAAGCTTTGTTCAAAAAGTTCTAATTTTCTGTCCCAAATAAGTTACTTAAATCTCACTGTGCCTCAGTTTCTTATCTGCAACTCAACAAGTACACACTGAAAGTTTATGTGTGAAGCACACATAAGGGCTATAAATAAGAAGGAATTGTGATTACTGCCCTCAAGGAATTCCAGTGAGAGTTAAAACAAAGAAACAAAGAAATGCTCTACAATGAGCTTTATGTAAAAGCTATGTACAAATTACAGAAATAATACTGAGAACATATTTATTTTGACTATACCATAATCTGATAGATGAAAAGTACTTAAATTTTTATTTTAAAAAATACCATTCTGATAAAAAATGTTTAATACTAATACCTAGATTTTAACTCATTTGGGCATATATTTTCCTAGAACTCTAACAGCATGTCTGAACCTTGTTCTAGTCCCTACACACACACCTTTTCTCCCCAAGACACCTCTATTCTCTGGTAAACTAGAACACCAAGGGGTCTTTGGGAAATGTCTGGGTCTATTCTGGGAGAGAAAGGAGATCTTTTCCACTATTTTTTTGTGGCCATTTTGCTTCCTTGTTTGCATATACATAGAGCCCTCAATCCTCTACCTGGTCTGCCCCTGTGGCAGTGTGCAGGATTCTAGGTTGGATCTAACCAGAACTGGATCTCCCTGGTGCTTCTGCTTTGGGCATGATGATCAGTGTATGAACCCTGTGAAGACCCAGTCTCAAGTACTTGGGCCTAGATGGACTCTGAACACTTCTGAAAGTCCTTGAAAATGAACTGTTAGTGAAGCTGATCTTACAACCCAGTCTGTGAGAATTCACTTAAATTCCACGTATGAGTTGTTCAGTCTGACAAATAATCTACTTTCTACCTAAGAATTATCTTTTAGGGAATATTTGATAGTTTATCATCTCACTTGTTTAAAACCATAGCCCTTGGTTTCCAAGGTTACATCCCAGTTTGGGGTGGGGTGGGGTATCTCTTAAGATACATTGGTAAATAGACAGCTGTTAATGGATTTGATTTTGTTCTAAAAGTTTTAAAATGTTCACTACTATTACACGTTTTGAGCTTTCCACACAACTAGGAATGTCTATCAAGGTCTGCTTTTAGTTTCCTTATTCACTCTATACTACAGAAACAGTATTGCCTTTTGGCCCAGAGAAGGGATGGCCACAGACTTTGACATTAGACAGACAGTGTTTACTATTGAATCATTGGTGACCATAGGCAAATTACGTAAATTGTTTGTCTTAATTTCTCAACAATAAAAGTTTTTTAAAAATCATGTTTCTTCACCTATTGCTGAGAGAATTAGATGAAATAATTTGGTAGGTTCTTTGACAGTGCCTTGAAACTACTAAGTGCTTAATGTTAACACTGTTGGTATGTATGTATATATGAATAAATGCATACATATATACATATATGAAATCACTGTACTGCATTCAGAGGCTTGAGTCCTAGTGAATATATGAAAATATTGGGATCCAAAATTTTAATCTTTACCAAGGTTTAGACAGTTTTAATTTTTTTTTGAATTTTATTTATTATTTATACAGCAGGTTCTTATTAGTCATTCATTTTATACACATCAGTGTATACATGTCAATCCCAATCTCCCAATACATCACACCACCACCACCACCCACCGCTGCTTTCCCCGCTTGGTATCCATACGTTTGTTCTCTCCATCTGTGTCTCTATCTCTGCCCTGCAAACCAGTTCATCCGTTCCATTTTTCTAGATTCCACATACATGCGTTAATATATGATATTTGTTTTTCTCTTTCACACTTACTTCACTCTGTATGACAGTCTCTAGATTCATCCACCTCTCTAAAAATGACCCAATTTCGTTCCTTTTTATGGCTGAGTAATATTCCATTCTATATATACCACATCTTCTTTCCATTCATCTGTCGATGGGCATTTAGGTTGCTTCCATGACCTGGCTATTGTAAATAGCGCAGCAATGAACAATGGGGTGCACGTGTCTTTTTGAATTATGGTTTTCTCTGGGTATATGCCCAGTAGTGAGATTCCAGGGTCATATGGTAATTCTATTTTTAGTTTTCTAAGGAACCTCCATACTGTTCTCCACAGTGGCTGTATCAATTTACATTCCCACCAACAGTGCAAGAGGGCTCCCATTTCTCATTACCCTCTCCAGCATTTCTTGTTTGTAGATTTTCTGAAGATGCCCATTCTAAACTGGTATGAGGTGATACCTCATTGTAGTTTTGATTTGCATTTCTCAAATAATTAGTGATGTTGAGCAGCTTTTCATGTGCTTCTTGGCCATCTGTATGTCCTCTTTGGAAAAACGTCTATTTAGGTCTTCTGCCCATTTTTCGATTGGGTTGCTTGTTTTATTAATATTGAGCTGCATGAGCTGTTTATATATTTTGGAGATTAATCCTTTGTCCGTTGATTCATTTGCAAATACTTTTTCCCATTCTGAGGGTTGTCTTTTCGTCTTGTTTGTAGTTTCCTTTGCTTTGCAAAAGATTTGAAGATTCATTAGGTCCCACTTGTTTATTTTTCCATCACTCTAGGAGGTGGATCAAAAGAATTCTTGCTGTGATTTATGTCAAAGAATGTTCTTCCTATGTTTTCCTCTAAGAGTTTTATAGTGTCTGGTCTTACATTTAGGTCTCTAATCCATTTTGAGTTTATTTTTGTGCATTGTGTTAGGGAGTGTTCTAATTTCATTCTTTTACATCTAGCTGTCCAGTTTTCACAGCACTACTTATTGAAGAGACTATCTTTTCTCCATTGTATAACCTTGCCTCATTTGTCATAGATTAATTGACCCTACGTGCATGGGTTTACTTCTGGGCTTTCTAATCTGTTCCACTGATCTATATTTCTGTTTTTGTGCCAGTACCCTATTGTCTTGATTACTGTAGCTTTGTAGTATAGTCTGAAGTCAGGGAGTCTAATTCCTCCAGTTCCATTTTTTTCCCTCAAGACTGCTTTGGCTATTAAGGGTCTTTTGTGTCTCCATACAAATTTTAAGATTTTTTGTTCTAGCTCCATAAAAAATGCCATTGGTAATTTGATAGGGATTGCATTGAATCTGTAGATTTATTTGGGTAGTATAGTCATTTACACAATATTGATACTTCCAATCCAAGAACATGGTATATCTCTCCATCTGTTGGTATCATCTTTAATTTCTTTAAACAGTGCTTATATTTTTCTGCATACAGGTCTTTTGTCTCCCTTGGTAGGTTTATCGCTAGGCATTTTATTCTTTTTGTTGCAATGGTAAATGGGAGTGTTTCCTTAATTTCTCTTTCAGATTGTTCATCATTAGAGTATAGGAATGCAAGAGATTTCTGTGCATTAATTTTGTATCTTGCAACATTACCAAATTCATTGATTAGCTCTGGTAGTTACCTGGTGGCATCTTTAGGATTCTCTATGTATAGTATCATGTCATCTGCAAACAGTGACAGTTTTACTTCTTCTTTTCCAATTTGTATTACTTTTATTTCTTTTTCTTCTCTGATTGCTATGGCTAGGACTTCCAAAACTATGTTGAATAATAGTGGTGAGAGTGGACATCCTTGTCTTGTTCCTGATCTTAGAGGAAATACTTTCAGTTTTTCACCATTGAGAATGATGTTTGCTGTGGGTTTGTCATATATGGCCTTTATTATGTTGAGATAGGTTCCCTCTATGCCCACTTTCTGGAGAGTTTTATCATAAATGGGTATTGAATTTTGTCAAAAGCTTTTTCTGCATCTATTGAGATGATCATATGGTTTTTATTCTTCAATTTGTTAATATGATGTATCACATTGGTTGATTTGCATATATTGAAAAATCCTTGCATCCCTGGGATAACTCCCACTTGATCATGGTGTATGATCCTTTTAATGTGCTGTTGTATTCTGTTTGCTAGTATTTTGTTGAGGATTTTTGCATCTATATTCATCAGTGATATTGGTCTGTAATTTTCTTTTTTTGTAGTATCTTTGTCTGGTTTTAGTATCAGGGTGATGGTGGCCTCATAAAATGAGTTTGGGAGTGTTCCTTCCTCTGCAAATTTTTGGAAGAGTTTGAGAAGGATGGGTGTTAGCTCTTCTCTAAATGTTTGATAGAATTCACCTGTGAAGCCATCTGGTCCTGGACTTTTGTTTGTTGGAAGATTTTTAGTCACACTTTCAGTTTCATTACTTGTGATTGATCTGTTCATATTTTCTATTTCTTCCTTATTCAGTCTTAGAATGTTATACCTTTCTAAGAATTTGTCCATTTCTTCCAGGTGGTCCATTTTATTGGCATAGAGTTTCTTTTAGGAGTCTCTTAGGATGCTGTGTATTTCTGAGGTGTCTGTTGTAACTTCTCCTTTTTCATTTCTAATTTTATTGATTTGAGACCTCTCCCTCTTTTTCTTGGTGAGTCTGGCTAATGGTTTATCAATTTTGTTTATCTTCTCAAAGAACCACCTTTTAGTTTTATTGGTCTTTGCTATTGTTTTTTTTGTTTGTTTGTTTCTATTTCATCTATTTCTGCTCTGATCTTTAAGATTTCTTTCCTTCTGGTAACTTTTGGTTTTGTTTGTTCTTCTTTCTCTAGTTCCTTTAGGTGTAAGGCCAAATTGTTTACTTGAGATTTTTCTTGTTTCTTGAGCTAGGCTTGTATAGCTATAAACTTCCCTCTTAGAACTCCTTTTGCTGCATCCCATAGGTTTTGGATCGTCGTGTTTTCATTGTCATTTGTCTCTGGGTATTTTTTGATTTCCTCTCTGATTCCTTCAGTGATCTCTTGGTTATTTAGTAATGTATTGTTTAGCCTCCCTGTGTTTGTGTTTCTTACGTTTTTTTCCCTGTAATTCATTTCTAATCCCATAGCATTGTGGTCAGAAAAGATGCTTGATATGATTTCAATTTTCTTAAATTTACTGAGGCTTGATCTGTGACACAATATGTGATCTGCCCTGGAGAATATTCCATGCACATTTGAGAAGAAAGTGTAATCTGCTATTTTGGATGGAATGTCCTGTAAATATCAATTAAATCTGTCTGGTCTACTGTGTCATTTAAAGCTTGTGTTTCCTTATTAATTTTCTGTCTGGATGATCTGTCCATTGGTGTAAGAGAGGTGTTAAGGTCCCCCACTATTATCGTGTATCTGTTGATTTCCTCTTTTATAGCTGTTAAGTTGCCTTATGTATTGAGGTGCTCCTATGTTGGGTGCATATATATTTATAATTGTCATTCCTTCTTCTTGGATTGATCCCTTGATCATTATGTAGTGTCCTTCCTTGTCTCTTGTAACATTATTTATTTTAAAGTATATTTTATCTGATATGAGTATTGTTACTCCAGCTTTGTTTTGATTTCCATTTGCATGGAATATCTTTTTCCATCCCCTCACTTTCAGTCTGAATGTGTCCCTAGGTCTGAAGTGCATCTCTTGTAGATAGCATATATATGGGTCTGTTTTTGTATCCATTCAGCAAGCCTGTGTCTTTTGGTTGGAGCATTTAATCCATTCACGTTTAAGGTAATTATCGATATGTATGTTCCTATGACCATTTTCTTAATTGTTTTGGGTTTGTTTTTTTTAGGTCCTTTTCTTCTCTTGTATTTCTCACTTAGAGAAGTTCCTTTAGCATTTGTTGTAGGGCTGGTTTGGTGGTGCCAAATTCTCTTAGCTTTTGTTTGTCTGTAAAGCTTTTGATTTCTCCATCAAATCTGAATGAGACCCTTGCCTGGTAGAGTAATCTTGGTTGTAGGTTCTTCCCTTTCATCACTTTATGTATATCATGCCACTCCCTTCTGGCTTTTAGAGTTTCTCCTGAGAAATCAGCTGTTAACCTTATGGGAGTTCCCTTTTATGTTATTTGTCATTTTTCCCTTGCTGCTTTCAATAATTTTTGTCCTTAATTTTTGCCAATTTGATGACTATGTGTCTCAGTGTATTCCTCCTTGGGTTTATCCTGTATGGGGCTCTCTGCGCTTCCTGGACTTGGTGGCTATTTCCTTTCCCATGTTAGGGAAGTTTTTGACTATAATCTCTTCAAATATTTTCTCTGATCCTTTCACTCTTCTCCTTCTGGGACCCCTATAATGCGAATGTTGTTGCGTTTAATGTTGTCCCAGAGGTCTCTTAGGCTGTCGTCATGTCTTTTCATTCCTCTCTTTATTCTGTTCTGCAGCCATGAATTCCACCATTCTGTCTTTCAGGTCACTTATCCATTCTTCTGACTCAGTTATTCTGCTATTGATTCCTTCTAGTGTATTTTTCATTTCAGTTATTGTGTTGTTCATCTCTGTTCATTTGTTCTTTAATTATTCTAGGTGTTTGTTAAACATTTGTTGCATCTTCTCGATCTTTGCCTCCATTCTTTTCTGAGGTCCTGGATCATCTCCATTATCATTATTCTGAATTTTTTTCCCAGAAGGTTGCCTATCTCCACTTCATTTAGTTGTTTTCTGGGGTTTTATCTTGTTTCTTCATCTTTTACATAGCCCTCTGCCTTTTCATCTTGTCTATCTTTCTGTGAATGTGGTTTTTGTTTCACAGGCTGCAGGACTGTAGTTCTTCTTGCTTCTGCTGTCTGCTCTGTGACAGTTTTAATTTTGAGCATGAGGTGATGGGAATATTTAAAATCTAGGAGTCATAATTTGGGATATTAATTTATATAGGTTTGGCACAATTACCATCCCCTTCACCTACTTTTGCCCACCTAATATTCACAGTGAAACTGTGAATGAAACTTCCACTAAGGCCTCTCATTTTTATTGGACCTTTTCCAACACCCTAGAAGAAGTCTAGCAATTACGTATAAAATTGTACAACTTTGGGGCTCCTAAAGCCTAGCTATGCCTCTGCCCTGGTCTCAAGCTGCATCTTCTTAGTCTGTGATGGTTGCTGTTTAAAGATCTCTATATCCTTTAGATGCTAAGTGTACCACATCTTAAAGAATCACAGGTCAAGTTCTCACTTCCACCATGTCTTCTCTCTTTGAGTATATTTATTGAGTCCTAGAGAGACTCTTGGAAAGGCCCCCATTCAACAGATCTTCAAAAAACATCTTATTAAATGTTTAAGAATATACTTCTATTTGGTAAATTTTGTACATTGATGTGCTGGTTTGAATAACACCCACCTTATGACTCATCATGGGAAAAAATAGTATTTGCCATAGGAACTTAGAATTCTCAGTGTATTATTAAAATAAAGCAAGCCAAAGGAAAATCAGAAGTTTAACACAGCATTTCCAGAATGAGGAGAAGAGCTGCAGTAAGCACAAATGATAACTTTATCTATTTTCACTTATTTTTAATAACAGAAATGGCAGATGGGAAAGGAGAAACAAGAAGACTGGCAGAAACAACTGCTTATTCTAAATAGAGTTTAGCCAACGAAAAATGTAAACTTGTTAAACAGAATACGTATATCATTGTGTGGTCCTTAGGCTGGCTAACGAAACACATCCCAAATTTGGAATACATGGCTCAGGCTGTTTTCTCATTCCAGGCAAGGAGACCATCTGACAAAATGACGTCAATTCTATTCTGCACTGTTGATCTTATGTCCTTGTTTAATCAGTTTGACATGAATTTTACAAGAAATAAAAGCAGTATATTAATGAGCTTGAGACGATGGTGCCAGATTCAAAGCACAAGTCATTTTATAGTTAATGAAACTGGTGAAAATTTAAAGAGAAGTCTAGTGTAGTTTAATGCTGTCATTTTCAAAATAATCATCTGTTGTATCTCACTCTTGGATATTGGGTCTGCAATAATGCATTTTGCATGGAATTTAGTTGATAAAAAGGAGCTGCTGACCTTCTCTTGGTCATAAAACTGGCACATAGATATCAATCACATTTTGCATAATCTTTCCTTATTGTTGTTAAAGGATGAAAATCCCAACTCTCCAATGAAGAATCGTGGAATGGGGCAATAATTTAATTTAGATCCACTACACACACACACACACAAACATATATCTATCTGCAGTATCCCCTTTGCACAAAATCATTATATTGATAAAGTAGATTTAGACTAAATGCTTTCAATGTAGACTGTTATTTAATTGTGGAAAACACTTCGTTTGATTTTAAACAGGCAAGGAAGATTTTACTCAAGACTTTTGCCATGGAGGAAAGAGGCTGAGCATAACTTCATTGAAAGAAAAGGTGGGGCAGTTTTTAAGCCCTAAGGTTAATTAGTGGAAAAGTACTAGAGGAATTTTTGGGGAGGTTGTTCAATGTTCTTTAGCCATCTGTGTTTCCTAATTGGCACTTATGCACGTTATGCTCTTACCCTCTCATAGAGGCTGGGAGATAGGGCCTTTGTCTTTCTTGATGATTACATTTCAAAGGGATGGCTCCCAGGTCCTTGAGAAAGACCTTCCTGGGGAGACATTTAGATAACACCTTCAATAAAAGGCCATGTATGTAGAATCTGTTACTTGCTAAACTCTTTACATATATGCTTTCTTTTAATTCTCCCTCCAAACTCTAAGAGGTACTTGATATGAACCCATTTTACAAATGAGGAAATTGAGCCTTTTAGAGATTGTCAGTGCTCATAGATTGTATTGAACCTGACTCTAAGTCCTAATTTCTTCATTTGTAAGATGGGATAATATCACATATCTCATAGAGCTTTGAGGAGAATTAAAAACTCATGTTTATTTATGCCATGCTGGTTCCATGTGGATTGCAAACTTCGTCCACTCATAGTTAGTCATGTGGGCTCTGAAGCCTGAGAACCTCGTTTTGAATTTCTAGCTTCTTCACTTCTTAGCCATGTAAACTAGAAGTTATTTAACTGTTTTTAACCCCATTTTTCTTATCTGTAAAACGGGAATAAAATTAGTACTCACAGCATATGATTGCTATAAAAATTAAATGAGTTAATACATGTAACTCAGAAGAGTACCTTAGAACTTCAGTCCATAAAATTTAGCTATAGTTAATACTGATATGGTCTTTTGACTATTGAATCCATTACTAATTTTATAGTTCTCAATTTTGATTTTTAATGAATTTTACAATAATGTAAATACATTGCAGAATCTACTTTGTTTGGGGGACCACATGCATAGAATATAATCTTGGAGAGTCTAATCTTTTATTTCAAGGTGTCTATCATTTATATGGAGGAAGAAACATAACATATTTAATTATAAATGAGTAATAATTCAAAACTGCTATGTATTTTTTAAAATGATGTTATCTTAAGATGGAATCTGTTCTGCTTTATTTTGTAAGTGTTCAAACTTATTTTAATCCGGAAGGCACTTCAAATATTTTTGGAAATAGTTAGTATGAACATCTTAATTAACATATAATAAATAAAAATATATAATGTCTAGTAACTACATTACAGAGTAGAATGCATTTTGAAATATTCTTTTAATTTTTTTCTACTCTGTTCAGATTTGATTGGGACTGAATTGCTTTTTCCTTTTTTTCACAAAGAAATATATTCACTGTGCTTTGAAGTCAGGTGATTCCCCTTGAAAAATGCTTGCTGTAGCTTTCAAAAGCTCATGTAGAGGGATAATCATCAGTACAAATGCTACACTCCTCAGTTAGTGCAGACAGATTTTGGTTTTCACACCATTTGCCATCAGGCTGTCAGTGAAGTAGGTATTAAAGACACAGAGATCCAGTGTCTCTCTTTTAAGAACCCCTCTCAAACATACATTTACCTCTTATTCTGATTCTGATGTGGTAGTACGTGAGGCTTAAAAGAAAGATCCAAGAACAACAACGAAAAGAGAATGCAAATTATAGCTTGGTAATAGTATAGGTTCATTGAATGACTAGCTTATATGCTTAAAGATCTTTAAATGACTATGTATCAGAATTTGTGATTTTTCAGTTTGTGAATCAGCATTCTATCTATGTGATTGGTGGTCTTCTTGCATTATGGGTTTGGGTTTTCATTTAAATTACTGGAATTCACTTTTGCTATTAATTTGATGGTTTAACTCTTTTGTCTGTTGCATTTTTAACTTAGCTCATGCAGGCGACCGTTTCTCTTTTCTTCACTGAAACATTCAAATATATAAGATCCTAAAATAAGCCTCCAACTCACCTGCTTCCAGGCTCTTTCCTAATAAGGTTTTTTTCCTGTCATGGCCAGTCTTCAAAGAGTAGACTTAATTTCCTTCAAAGTATTCTTTAACTTCCACCACCTGACTTAAAACATTCTTTATCTAAGGGCATTAATAATTTACTAATTATCAAATCATTGACATTTTCTTAGTCTCCTCCTGCTCAGATTTAATTTATGCATTTAACAAGTATTTATGATGTATGGCCCTGTACCACGAGGCATGCGTTCACTAATCACTGACAGTGATTGATATTGGTGAATAAGGAAGAAGTGAGCTCCTACATTTATGGAGGTTATGGGGTAGCTTGGGGGGTGAAATAAAAATGGGAGATCTATTTTAGGTAAGATGGTCATTTCTTAGGGGGTGACATTTGAGCTGAAAACTGAAAGATGAAACTCACTGTGTGATGTGAGGAAAGAATACCCCAAAAATGGAACAGATAAAAGGACACTGAGGTATGAAAGAGGCAGGCATTTTGGAGTAACTGCAAGAAGAAAACTGGAGGGGGGGTGCATTTGCCTTCCTTGTCCTTGTTAAATCTTGTAAACATCAGTTTAGTGACATAGCTCTCTGCTGGTTCTCTGACCCTCTGATCATCTTTTCTATTGGAGTTTTTTTAAAATGAAATATAGTTGATTTACAACATTATATGAGCTTCAGGTGTACAGCATAGTGATTCAGTATTTTTATAGATTATATTCCTTTTATATTATTACAAAATAATGGCTATAAACCCTTGTGCTGTGCAATATATCCTTTTTGCTTATCTGTTCTAAACATAGTAGTTTGTATCTCTTAATTCCATATCCCTATCTTACCCTTCCCCTCTTCCTTCTCCACACTGGTATCCACTAGTTTGTTTTCTTTTTTTTTTATACAGCAGGTTCTTATTAGTCATCAATTTTATACACATCAGTGTATACATGTCAATCCCAATCTCCCAATTCATACCACCACCACCACCACCACCCCGCCACTTTCCCCGCTTTGTGTCCATATGTTTGTTCTCTACATCTGTGTCTCTATTTCTGCCCTGCAAACCGGTTCATCTGTACCATTTTTCTAGGTTCCACATATGCGTTAATATACGATATTTGTTTTTCTCTTTCTGACTTACTTCACTCTGTATGACAGTCTCTAGATACATCCACGTCTCAACAAATGACCCAATTTCGTTCCTTTTTATGGCTGAGTAATATCCCATTGCATATATGTACCACATCTTCTTTATCCATTCGTCTGTCGATGGGCATGTAGGTTGCTTCCATGACCTGGCTATTGTAAATAGTGCTGCAATGAACATTGGGGTGCATATGTCTTTTTGAATTATGGTTGTCTTTGGGTATATGCCCAGTAGTGGGATTCTGGGGTCATATGGTAATTCTATTTTTAGTTTTTTTTGTTTTTTTTTTTTTTGCGGTACGCGGGCCTCTCACTGTTGTGGCCTCTCCCGTTGCGGAGCACAGGCTCCGGACATGCAGGCCCAGCGGCCATGGCTCATGGGCCCAGCCGCTCCGCGGCATGTGGGATCCTCCCAGACCAGGGCACGAACCCGTGTCCCCTGCATCGGCAGGCGGACTCTCAACCATTGCGCCACCAGGGAAGCCCTATTTTTAGTTTTTAAAGGAACCTCCATACTGTTCTCCATAGTGGCTGTATCAATTTACATTCCCACCAACAGTGCAAGAGGTTCCCTTTCCTCCACACCCTCTCCAGCATTTGTCGTTTGTAGATTTTCTGATGATGCCCATTGTAACTGGTGTGAGGTGATACCTCATTGTAGTTTTGATTTACTTTTCTCAATTAATTAGTGATGTTGAGCAGTTTTCACTGTGCTTCTTGGCCATCTGTATGTCTTCTTTGGAGAAATGTCTATTTAGGTCTTCTGCCCATTTTTGGATTTGGTTGCTTGTTTTTTTAATATTGAGCTGCATGAGCTGTTTCTATATTTTGGAGATTAATCCTTTGTCTATTGATTCATTTGCAAATATTTTCTCCCATTCTGAGGGTTGTCTTTTCGTCTTGTTTATGGTTTCCTTTGCTATGCAAAAGCTTTGAAGTTTCATCAGGTCCCATTTGTTTATTTTTGTTTTTATTTCCATTACTCTAGGAGGTGGATCCAAAAAGATCTTGCTGTGATTTATGTCAAAGTGTGTTCTGCCTATGTTTTCCTCTAAGAGTTTTATAGTGTCCGGTCTTACATTTAGGTCTCTAATCCATTTTGAGTTTATTTTTGTGTATGGTGTTAGGGAGTGTTCTAATTTCATTATTTTACATGTAGCTGTCCAGTTTTCCCAGCACCACTTATTGAAAAGACTGTCTTGTCTCCATTGTATATGTTCGCCTTCTTTGTCATAGATTAGTTGACCATAGGTGCGTGGGTTTATCTTTGGGCCTTCTATCTTGTTCCATTGATCTATGTTTATGTTTTTGTGCCAGTACCATATTGTCTTGATTACTGTAGCATTTTTAAAATAAAGTTATTTATTTTTGTTTATTTTTGGCTGCATTCGGTCTTCATTGATGCACACGGGCTCTCTCTAGTTGGGGCAAACAGGGGCTACTCTTCATTGCAGTGCACAGGCTTCTCATTGTGGTGGCTTCTCATTGTAGAGCACGGGCTCTAGGCCCGTGGGTTTCAGCAGTTGTGGCTCACGGGCTCCAGAGCGCAGGCTCAGTAGTGTGGCACAGGGGACCAGTTGCTCCGTGGCATGTGGGATCCTCCCAGATCAGGGCTTGAACCCATGTTCCCTGCATTGGCAGTCGGACTGTTAATGACTGCGTCACCAGGGAAGCCCTACTGTAGCTTTATAGTTTAGTCTGAAGTCAGGGAGTCTGGTTCCTCCAGCTCTGTTTTTTTCCCTCAAGACTGCTTTGGCTATTCAGGGTCTTTTGTGTCTCCATACAAATTTTAAGATTTTTTATTCTAGTTCCGTAAAAAATGCCATTGGTAATTTGATAGGGATTGCACTGAATCTGTAGATTTATTTGCGTAGTACAGTCATTTTCACAATATTGATTCTTCCAATCCAAGAACATGGTATATCTCTCCATCCGTTGGTATCATCTTTAAGTTCTTTCATCAGTGTCTTATAGTTTTCTGCATACAGGTCTTTCGTCTCCCTTGGTAGGTTTATCCCTAGGTATTTTATTCTTTTTTTTTGCAATGGTAAATGGGAGTGTTTCCTTAATTTCTCATTCAGATTGTTCATCATTAGTGTATAGGAATGCAAGAGATTTCTGTGCATTAATTTTGTATCCTGCAACTTTACCAAATTCATTGATTAGCTCTAGTAGTTATCTGGATTTAGGATTCTCTATGCATAGTATCATGTCATCTGCAAACGGTGACTGTATTACTTCTTCTTTTTCAATCTGTATTCCTTTTCTTTTTCTTCTCTGATTGCTGTGGCTAGGAGTTCCAAAACTATGTTGAATAATAGTGGTGAGAGTGGACATCCTTGTCTTGTTCCTGATCTTAGAGGAAATGCTTTCAGTTTTTCACCATTGAGAATGATGTTTGCTGTGGGTTTGTTGTATATGGCCTTTATTATGTTGAGGTAGTTTCCCTCTATGCCCACTTTCTGGAGAGTTTTTATCCTAAATGGGTGTTGAATTTTGTCAAAAGCTTTTTCTGCATCTATTAAGATGATCATATGGTTTTTATTCTTCAATTTGTTAATATGGTGTATCATATTTGCATATATTGAAGAATCCTTGCATCCCTGGGATAAATCCCACTTGATCATGGTGTATGATCCTTTTAATGTGCTGTTGTATTCTGTTTGCTAGTATTTTGTTGAGGATTTTTGCATCTATATTCATCAGAGATATTGGTCTGTAATTTTCTTTTTTTGTAGTATCTTTGTCTGGTTTTGGTATTAGGGTGATGGTGGCCTCATAGAATGAGTTTGGGAGTGTTCCTTCCTCTGCAATGTTGTGGAAGAGTTTGAGAAGGATGGGTGTTAGCTCTTCTCTAAATGTTTGATAGAATTCACCTGTGAAGCCATCTGGTCCTGGACTTTTGCTTGTTGGAAGATTTTTAACCATAGTTTCAATTTCATTACTTATGATTTGTCTGTTCATATTTTCTGTTTCTTCCTGGTTCAGTCTTGGAAGGTTATACATTTCTAAGAATTTGTCCATTTCTTCCAGGTTGTCCATTTTACTGGCGTACAGTTGCTTGTAGTAGTCTCATAGCATGCTTTGTATTTCTGTGGTGTCTGTGGAACTTCCCCATTTTCATTTCTAATTTTATTGATTTGAGACCTCTCCCTCTTATTCTTGGTGAGTCTGGCTAATGGTTTATCAATTTTGTTTATCTTCTCAAAGAACCAGCTTTTAGTTTTACTGATCTTTGCTATTGTTTTCTTTGTTTCTATTTCAATTATTTCTGCTGTGATCTTTATGATTTCTTTCCTTCTACTAACTTTGGGTTTTGTTTGTTCTTCTTTCTCTAGTTCCTTTAGATGTAAGATTAGATTGTTTATTTGAGATTTTTCTTGTTTCTTGAGGTAGGCTTGTATAGGTATAAACTTCCTCTTAGAACTGCTTTTGCTGCATCCCATAGGTTTTGGATTGTCGTGTTTTCATTGTCCTTTGTCTCTAGGTATTTTTTGATTTCCTCTTTGATTTCTTCAGTGATCTCTTGGTTATTTAGTAACGTAGTGTTTAGCCTCCATGTGTTTGTGTTTTTTATGTTATTTCCCTGTAATTCATTTCCAATCTCATAGCGTTGTGGTCAGAAAAGATGCTTGATATGATTTCAATTTTCTTAAATTTACTGAGGCTTGATTTGTGACCCATGATGTGATCTATCCTGGGAAATGTTCCGTGAGCACTTGAGAAGAAAGTTTAATCTGCTGTTTTTGGATGGAATGTCCTAAAAATATCAATTAAATTTATCTGGTCTATTGTGTCATTTAAGGCTCTGTTTCCTTATTTATTTTCATTTTGGATGATCTGTTCATTGGTATAAGTGAGGTGTGAAAGTCCCCCACTATTATTGTGTTACTGTCGATTTCCTCTTTTACAGCTGTTAGCAGTTGCCTTATGTATTGAGGTGCTCCTATGTTGGGTGCATATTTATTTATAATTGTTATATCGTCTTCTTGGATTGATCCCCTGATCATTATATAGTATCCTTCCTTGTCTCTGCTAACATTATTTATTTTAAGGTCTATTTTATCTGATATGGGTATTGCTACCCCAGCTTTGTTTTGATTACCATTTGCATGGAATATATTTTCCATCCCTTCACTTTCAGTCTGAATGTGTCCCTAGGTCTGAAGTGGGTCTCTTGTAGACAGCATATATATGGGTCTTGTTTTTGTATCCATTCAGCAAGCCTGTGTCTTTTGGTTGGAGCATTTAATCCATTTATGTTTAAAGTAATTATCGATATGTATGTTCCTATGACCATTTTCTTAATTGTTTTGTGTTTGTTTTTGTAGGTCCTTTTCTTCTCTTGTGTTTCTCACCTAAAGAAGTTCCTTTAGCAGTTGTTGTAGGGCTGGTTAGGTTGTTCCAAATTCTCTTAGTTTTTGTTTGTCTGTAAAGCTTTTGATTTCTCCATCGAATCTGAATGAGACCCTTGCCAGGTAGAGTAATCTTGGTTGTAGGTTCTTCCCTTTCATCACTTTAAGTATATCATGCCACTCCCTTCTGGCTTTTAGAGTTTCTCCTGAGAAATCAGCTGTTAACCTTATGGGAGTTCCCTTGTATGCTATTTGTCATTTTTCCCTTGCTGCTTTCAATAATTTTTCTTTGTCTTTAATTTTTGCCAATTTGATGACTATGTGTCTCCGTGTGTTTCTCCTTGGGTTTATCTTGTATGGGACTCTCTGCATTTCCTGGACTTGGGTGGCTATTTCCTTTCCCATGTTAGGGAAGTTTTCGACTATAATCTCTTCAAATATTTTCTCTGGTCCTTTCACTCTCTCTTCTCCTTCTGGGACCCCTATAATGCAAATGTTTTTGCATTTAATGTTGCCCCAGAGGTCTCTTAGGCTGTCTTCATTTCTTTTTATTCTTTTTTTCTTTATTCTCTTCTGCAGCAGTGAATTCCACCATTCTGTCTTCCAGTCGCTTATCCGTTCTTCTGCCTCAGTTATTCTGCTATTGATTGCTTCTAGTGTAGTTTTCATTTGAGTTATTGTATTGTTCATCTCTGTTTGTTTGTTCTTTAATTCTTCTAGGTCTTTGTTAAACATTTCTTGCATCTTCTCGATCTTTGCCTCCAGTCTTTTTCCAAAGTCCTGGATCATCTTCACTATAACTATTCTGAATTCTTTTTCTGGAAGTTTGCCTATCTCCATTTCATTTAGTTATTTTTCTAGGGTTTTATTTTGTTCCCTCATCTGGTACATAGCCCTCTGCCTTTTCATCTTGTCTATCTTTCTGTGAATGTCGTTTTTGTTCCACATGCTGAAGGACTGTATTTCCTGTTTCTGCTGTCTGCCCTCTGCAGAAGTTGGTTTTTTTAAAGAAGATAGATAAGAGTCTCATTTCCTCAGCAATACTCTAGTGGGAACACTGAGACCATGGGGATGCTTATCCATGGCATTGACTGGACAGAATGGATAATCACTTGATAGACTTGGTTCTAGAGAGGGTCCACCACTGGCTGCCAGTTCGGTTTCTGCAGGGCCCCGACTGGTCCAGCTATTCTCCACTAGTTTGTTTTCTATATCTGTGAGTCTGTTTTTTTTTTTATATATATACATGTCACTGTTTTATTTTTTAGATTCCACATATAAGTGATTACAGAGTGTTTTTCTCTGTTTGACTAATTTCACTAAAAATAGTGCTCTCTAGGTCCATCCATGTTGTTGCAAATGGCAGAATTTCCAGAATTTCATCCTTTTTTATTGTTGAGTAATATTCCATTATATATATATTTATATATGTATATGTATATACATATATACGTGTGTGTATATATATATATATAGAAAATCTTTATCCATTCATCTGTTGATGGACACTTAGATTGCCTCCATTTCTTGTCTATTGTAAATAATGTTGCTATGAACACTGGCATGCATGTATCTTTTGGAATTCATGTTTTCATCTTCTTTGGCTATATAACCAGCAGTGAAATTGCTTGTCTGGTCACCTTTGTTTTAATTCTCCAACTTGTCTTGTATGTGGACACTATTTTCCAGAAGAGGGGAAGAATATGATGTGGATCATATTTTGCTGAGAGTTTAATGCTTTAAAAAGCCTAAATTTTATTTTAAAAATCTGAAAAGTCAGGGAATAAAATGTACAATGTCAGGCCAAGGAAATATTTCATGTATAAACTAGACCTGGGTCCAGAACCTGCAGAGCTAACAATCAAACATCTGTTACAGTCATTGGCACAGATTCAATTGTATATGCTTAAGTCCCATGTAGTGGTTTAGAACCATAGTGGCTTAGTATCTATACTCAAGATACAGTCCCTGGAATCTCAGGTCTCACCTTAGACACATAGCACTACTGAGTCAAAATATGTATTTTCACAAGATCCTGAGGTGATTCAAATGCACAAAAACCAAACTCATAGAAACAGAGAACAGATTGGTGGCTGCCAGTGGCAGGGGTTGCAGGGTGGGGCGGAGAGTGGTCAAAAGGGACAAACTTCCAGTTATAAAATAAATAAGCCCCAAGGATATTATGTATGGCATTGTTACTGTAGTTAATGATACTATATTGTATACTTGATGGACCTAGAGTCTGTCATACAGAGTGAAGGAAGTCAGAAAGAGAAAAACAAATACCGTATGCTAACACATATATATGGAATCTAAAAAAAAATCAAAAACAAAACTGTTCTGAAGAACCTAGGGTCAGGACAGGAATAAAGACACAGATGTAGAGAATGGACTTGAGGACAAGGGGAGGGGGAAGGGTAAGCTGGGACGAAGAGAGAGAATGACATGGACATATATACACTACCAAATGTAGAATAGATAGCTAGTGGGAAGCAGCCGCATAGCACAGGGAGATCAGCTCGGTGCTTTGTGACCGCCTAGAGGGGTGGGATAGGGAGGGTGGGAGGGAGAGGCAAGAGGGAGGGGATATGGGGATGTATGTATGCGCACAGCTGATTCACTTTGTTATACAGCACCATTGTAAAGCAATTATACTCCAATAAAGATGTCAAAAAAAAGTTCTCATCATAAAAAAGCAAATTGCAACAATGTGAGATTGTGCATGTTAACTTAAGTAATTGTGGTAATCATTTTACAATATATACAAATATCACACCATTAGGTATACCTTAAACTAATACAATGTTTTACGTCAATTATGTCTCAATAAAACTGAGAAAAGAGGAAAGTTTGAGAACCAGGGAGACCGGGAGTCAGGCTGGCTGGGGTTTAAATGTTAGTCCCACTTCTTATTACCTAGGTGGCCTTGTCACCTTAACCTTTCTAAATTTTAGATTCATATCCTTTCTCTTTTGTTTTAAAGTTCGGGATTTTAAAGCCTTTGAAAATGGTTGTGATGGCTTTCAAAAGCACATACAGGGGAATATATGCAGGTGTTGACAATGATCAAGTCTGTTGGAAAGATTAAAAAAGATAACACGTATAAATCTATTAACACATGCTGTATGTTGGTTTACAGTATGTGCACAATACACAGTAGTTAAACTTCTCATTTGCTAAATAAATTAAAATTAACTATCAATTTAACTAATTTAGATAGAGTTGAATAGGGTTAACAGAGAATGGATGGGTACTTATTGCCTCAGCTGTTGAGTAAGCTGCTGGAAGATGTACCATACAACACATACAATTATTTTCTTAACTAAATTTTCCCAACGATGGTGCCAGCTGCCTCTTTAGAGAAATTTTGTCAGGTATCTTCACACTATTCTATTCCTTGAACCTAGTAAAGGTAGAAGACTAAGGGAATTAGATGAAATAGGAAATCAAAGTTGCTTCTACTTGAACCATTTGTTCTGGCTTTATCCTATGTTGGAGCGAGAGCAGACTAAGGTGGCTTGGAGTGCTTTTTTGCATTTTCCAATGCAGTTGTCCTGGGTCATGAGTGCCAGCACAGCCCCTTCTTACCTAAAATGGGCCATTTGACACCCGTGAAAGGCTTATGGGTGTCTCCTTCTTTGCATTAGAATGTATTGTACAATAGAGCCTGAAAGCTCACTGCATTAAAAAAAAACCAACTAAACTGATTCAACTAAAAATTATTTATTGAGCACTTATAGTTCCTGTCTGCCAGGTTCTGGGGAAAGAAAGATGAATAAGACCAGGTACTCTACCATTAGGAACTCATAATCTAGTGTGTAACATGAGACAGAACTTTTGAGTCTGTGGATAAAAAAGTCTAGCTTCTAACAAAACTCCTGTTTCAAAATGCAAATTGGCTACTAAAACTACAACACAGCCTCACCCTTCTTATACTGCATCCTCCATGTTGCTCCCAGAAAGGGCCTTTTTCAAAAACAATTCTGAAACAGTCAGACTATTTCCTCAACTTGAATTGCTCATCACTACCATAACACTATGTATAAAGACCCCACTTCTCCTCACAGGCTTGATTCCTACACTTAACCCACTCAATGTATTCTCCATCCACTCCAAGACGTTCCAAGTACTTCCACTGCCCTGAGAGCTGTTTCCTGCCCCTGACCTCTTCTCTTTTTGGTAAACTTTTCAGCATCCTTCAAAATTGAGTTCAAATATCGCTTTCTTAAAAAGTCTCTTTGGGCTTCCCTGGTGGCACAGTGGTTAAGAATCCGCCTGCCAATGCAGGGGACACGGGTTCGAGCCCTGGTCTGGGAAGATCCCACATGCTGCAGAGCAACTAAGACCATGCTCCACAACTACTGAGCCTGTGCTCTAGAGCCTGCGAGCCACAACTACTGAGCCCTTATGCCACAACTACTGAAGCCTGTGCACCTAGAGCCCGTACTCCGCAACAAGAGAAGCCACTGCAATAAGAAGCCCGCGCACTGCAACAAAGAGTAGCCCCCTCTTGTCCAACTAGAGAAAGCCCGGGTGCAGCAACAAAGACCCAACGCAGCTGAAAAAAAAAAAATCTCTTTGCTCTTCTTCATTTTCCTTGGAAGACTTAGGCTCCCGTTTGTTTGTGGTCCTATTCCATTTTGTATATTTCCATTCCCAGGATACTTTGTACAATGTTCTGCAATTATCTCTCCCAGATTTTCTCTCCATCTAAAATATATGTAGCACTCAATTTTGTATATCTAGCAACTGGTAATGCTGCTGGCACACAGCTGGTGCTCCATAAGAGTTTGTTAAATGGATAACCAGAGATTAACTACATAGGGTATTTGCTTGATATAGTTTGACACTTATTGTAACCCCCAAACACAAAGCAGGTTGAATTTATATAAGTGAGGAAGTTACTGACCTCAGCACAAAGGAAGTCTGAATATTTTATTTGGGTATGATCAGTGATTGTTAAACATGTTAACTGATGAAATGTTATTATTTGATAAAGTCTACCTTGGCTCAATAATATACTTTTATACCTTTCAAAGACTCTTTTGGACCAGTCTTCAATGTCACACATCATAGCAGGGGAAACAGAGGGAATGGTTTCCTGATTTTTCTTCTAAAGTATATTGAATTTCTGACAAACAGCGAACTCAAAGAGTAGCAATATTTTTTGATATATAAGAATTTTCAGAAGGAACTATTGATCATAGTCCAAAAAGCACAGCATCATTTAACTTGGCACCCAAAATATAATTTTCCCTTTTGAAGGTCAATTAGATTTCAGGTGAAAAATAAACCAGAAACACACCTGGTGAACAAAATGGGTTATGAATCTAAAAAAAAAATACCATCTTGCATTTTTAAAAACCTCTAACATGATGAAAAAGTAATGAAATCAGCCTCATTGAGTGGTTTATGAACTAGTTTTAAACTAGGTTTGAAGACAAACACATGTCAGTGTCTTTTTTTTAAATGTGGTTAACTTGGCTGGGAAGATGCTCATTTAGATTTATATTTTGTGTCAGTTATTTATTCAGTTTGTTTATCTAGCTCATATTTCATCCAACAAATACTACACAAGTGCACACCATGTACCAACCATGATCTAGTCACTGGGACTACAGCAGTAAACAAAGTTGGTGTACTCAGGGAACTGATCATCTGGTGTATGGAGACAGGGATCAGAGTACAAAACAAGGATGTGATTTGAAAAATGGTTGTAATTGCAAATCAAGGCAAGGGGAGAGAGAGTGATTAGAGGACCTCTGTGATCAGATGGCACTAGGGGGTCTGGGTGAACGAGCCAGCTTTGTGGACTTCCGGAGGAAGAGTCTTCTAGGCAGAAGGAATATTAAGAACCAGGGAGCTAGTTAGGAGTCAGCTTGAGGTATAGCAGCAAGAAGGTCTTTGTGACTGGAGTAAAGTGCTTGAAGGGAAGGAGTAGGAAATGAGGAACCGCGGGGGTCTGATTATGCGGTGTCTTATTTTGGATTCTTTTCTGAGTGAAGGGGGAAGTCATTGGAGGGTTTTTAGTAGAGAAGTGACATGACCTGACTTCTGTTCCAAGCATCACCATGGCTGCTGTGCGCCTAATAGATGGTGGAGGAGGGGCTAAAAATGTCCAGGAGGAGTCCCCACTAGGGAGGGTCCACGAAATGCCATGCTAAACTGTGCACACACCTGTATGTGTGACAACACATGGATCTTTATTTTCATGGAGGGCAAAGGTTATTTGTAATGCCAGCTTCTCAGAAGTATCTGTGGCCCTAAAGCACTGCGGCTGTAAAGGAACGGTGGCAGCCACGTTCATTGAGAAATGATGGTGGTTCCAACTAGAGAGGGAGCAACAATGTAGGTGACAACATGTAGTTGGATTTATTCAGGATATACTTAATTTATAGTCATCCTTAATGTGTATAGGCAGTGGGTCCTACTAAAAGAAGCATTTATTTCCCAGTTGGATTTAGTTAGTTTAATTTCTTAATAATTTGGAGTGACTTGAAGTGAAAGTTGGACTTGGGTCCACCTTTGCCACTGGCAACGTGCATGACCTTAACATCTATCGACATAAACTTGCTTATCTATAAACCAGATTGCTATGAGGATCATAAGTAACCTGGGGGTAAGTGTGCTTTGTAGGTTAGAGATGTTGTTTAGTACAGAGGCTGAATGCAGTGCTGAAAGCACTGGAATCACACAGTTCCTCCTTCTTTGTAGTAGTGCCTCCAATATTTACTATGTGTGCAAACTTTTGAAAGTTATTTAAAGACCCTCTGGGCTTTATTTCCTCTTTTTTTTTTTTTTTGCGGTACGCGGGCCTCTCACTGTTGTGGCCTCACCCGTTGCGGAGCACAGGCTCTGGGTGCGCAGGCTCAGCGTCCATGGCCCCCGGGCCCAGCCGCTCCGCGACATGTGGTATCTTTCCAGACCAGGGCATGAACCCGTGTCCCCTGCATCGGCAGGTGGACTCTCATCCACTGCGCCACCAGGGAAGCCCTTCCTCATTTTTTTAAATTATAGTTGATTTACAAGGTTGTGTTAATTTCTGCTGTACAGCAAAGTGATTCCGTTATACACATAAATACATTCTTATTTTAATATCCTTTTCCATTATGGTTTATCATAGGATACTGAATATAGTTCTCTGTGCTATACAGTAGGACCGTGTTGTTTATCCATTCTATATATAATAGCTTACATCCGCTAACCCCAACTTCCCACTCCATCCTTCCCCTAACCCCCTCCCCCTTGGCAACCACAAGTCTGTTCTCTATGCCCGAAAGTCTGTTTCTGTTTCATAGATAGGTTCTATTTCTTCATTTAAAATAAGGATATTAATTTATCTCAGAGGGACTCTGTGAGAATGCAATAAGATAATCCTATTTTTTTATAGTGTCTGGCATATAGCAAGCATTCAATAAAGTCTAGTATTTTATTCAATTGTTAGCTACTATGATTTCATAGTTTGGATAAAGCATCTCTAAGAGCTAATCAACAACAATGCCAAAAGTGTCTCTCTAATAAGGGGACTTGCTATAAGTAACATAATGGAATTATTATTGTCTTATTTAGTTGAAGATGTTATTGCTTAGTAGGATGTTACATTTAAATTATTTTTCCATGATAGATAATTTCTGAGCTCCATGGTTATTGTCTGTGCACAACTGTCACTTTGGGATAGGTGTGGTCTCTTAAATACTCAGAAGAGTAACTTGGTTAGAAATATGCATAATTTCAAGAGACCTCCAAAATGCCTAGACCATTTCCATTGATGCTTTTTGTTGCTAGACATGAGACCGCCTGAATTGTTAGGAATGCTTTTCAACTACATTTGAGACCACCCAAAAGTTTTCAGATGAATTTCCTCCATAAAAGAACCTTTCTAATTTTAGCCAAATTAAAAATTACAAAGAGGGACCTTTCTGTGATTTGGGGTCCATGTTCTGCTGGTGTGCTCCGGATACATTTACTGACTTTCTGACAGACCACTGAACCATCATTTAAGCACAGTGATTACAAGGGAGAACTCAGGGCTTACTCCCCAGGTTTACTTGAGTGATGTATGTTTTGAAACACTCTACCCACCAATTAGTTCCTTGACTTTGTAAAACTGAAGGCACAGTCAGGAAACCTTGGTCAAAAATTCTATTGTTGGAATAGAATTTAATGCTGTTTTGACATTTTGAGAGATGTGCTCAGTGTTGGTGCAATATTAGGGATTCATGAGGTGTTTGAGAAGACATTCAATTAAGCACTTTGGGGACCTTCTGGAAAAAGCTATATATAAGCCAGTCATGACCAGTTGACGCTTTCCCTTGGTTAAGTATAGCATAGCCACACATGGTGCTCTTCCCTGAGACATCTGAGCAGAAGGACCATGTTTCAAAGAGATCAGCAAGCTGCTGCTGTCAGCTCTCAGGGATTCTGCCCCAGCACTGAAGAGCTGGGATTTGCAGGCCTATTTTTGATCACTGTTTTCATCCCTTGAATTTTTTAAAAAGGGGCTTGAAAACTACCATTTATTGAACTCTTACTAGCTGCCAGATGCTTTACATACAATGATACATAATATAAAATCTTGTGAGTTGGTGTTATTAGCATCCTCAGATGAGGAAACTGAAATGCTGGGAGAATGAATACAGGTCTCCCCTGCTTTTTCAAAGTTCATTTTATGCCACTTCACTTTTATGAAAGACCTATCTCAGTTCCCATTTTTGCTAACTGAAAGAAATCTGAAGAGGATTTTCGCTTTTACAAAAAAAGGCAAAGAAACAAAAATAGCATTCAGCGAAGGTTCTGCAGCAGCCTATAAAGCCAGCCACATCTGAGTAGAGGCAGAGGTACCATCAAGCCCCTTGCCTGAGAACTACACTCAGCATCTCAGCATCAGGCCACCATCACTTTGACCTCTGTCTGTGAGCATCTGTGCTTTATCTCGATTGACTTTGTGCATCTGTTAGCAAGACGTGTCCTAAGGTAATTGCTTCCTAGCTTACGAGAGATTTCATAGGAACACTCTACTTTCAGAGAGCAGGGAAACCTGTACTCTGAAGTTTTGCAGGTAATAAGAAGAATTAGAACTTGAACACAGTTTTGTGTGATTCTATCACAGTGTTTAATAATACAACACACCATTTTTACACCAAAGAGAGTGAGCAGTGAATGATTCCATTTATATATCCATATATTATCAGGAAGTTTTAATGTTGACCTTTAGATTTGAGGCTGAAATTTAATTCATTACTTTATATGGCTGATTTCACATAAGCTGTGACCTTTTATTCCATGGTGGAATGGTGGTACAAACATTTTCTAAGAAGCAGTAGTCTTAGTTTATTCTAGGACATTATTTAGGAAGGAACAGGATTAAGAGGAGTAAGGTCACCTTTTTCCTACAAGAACTGGAGGAGCCCTGCAATGATCTTACCCCCTGTGAATAATCTTGTGAGGAAGTGTGCCCAGTGGAAAAGTGGAAGGATTTTGTTAACTTTTATATTCTAAGGACTGGTCATTATTATAAAAGCACAGAGATGAGCATTAAGAAAATGACTCCTTGGCAAATGAAAATAAAAAGAAAATTGTGAACATGAGCAGAACATTCTTTTAGACACCATGTAAATACGCCAAAGTAAAAATAAATCTAATGCCTATTTTAGAGGAATAAAATCAGGTATGTTAGGCCTGCTGCCTTGTAACCCAAGCCATGGCTCAGGAAGAAACAAAAAGTGAAACACATAATCACAGTACAACGAAGTAATCATTTTGTAGTAACAAGATGGATCTCCAAGTCCTAACCTGCTCTCCAACTATGCTGCTTAAGACATGTAATATTAAAAAACCCTGCATGTCTGGGATTCTCTGGTCTCATGATTCCCTCCTGTATGAAGGACCACCGAGGCCACCCAACTTTAGGTATATCATCATAAAGGCTGAGGGAGGCACCTGGGAGCCATGGTCACTCATGCCATCCTGTTTCCTTAAGGTTTGCTGATCGAGGAGCAAAACCAGGTCAAAGTAACCTCAGCTGAGTACAGTTTATCATTCTGTCTGACACTTGAACTTGGATTGGCTTCTTTTGTCTGATCTAGTTCACGGGAGTACAACCAAAGTTGTTAAAAGTATTTCAATTAAACTGGGGAAAAGACTGAGCTGAGCAGGGCTTGACATTGCTTCCATGCAGTGCTAAAAGCTGTTCTACCATTACTGTGTGTGACTCACAGTGAGGTGGAAGTAAGGTTAGGTGGAATACCAAAGTTCTTATTGTTTTGGGGGAAAATCCAATTTTTCCTCTCTCCATCCAACCATTCATTCATCCATGTAGCCATTCATTCATTCATTTATTGATTAAAAACAAGATTACATATTTAAATATACCAATTCTTAAGGAGATAGAGAAATGTATAGTGTCTTTGCTCTCAATAATCTGGATAATACAGTTGGAAATGTAACACATACTCACAAGACTGATGAAAGAAAAGTCATTGATTGTGTTAGTTATGAGATGACTAATGACTAAAAGGATTGCTGTTTTGGTAGAGTGGTGGAGTTATAGAAAAAAGTGGATGATAAAGAGTGGTTTCCTCCAATGCTGTTCTGGTGTCTAGGAATAGAAACAAAAGAGTAAATTATAGAATAACCAAGGGTGGCCACTAGCCTTCTGGAGAGGGTGGAAAATTTTTAAATGTAGTGGAGAATTATGGCATCCTGACTGAATATGAGTGTAACGTAGGTGAATTTGGAAGGGGTCAAGAACTGGAGTAACTATTAAGGTAGTGGAGAATTATGGCATCCTGACTGAATATGAGTGTAATGTAGGTGAATTGGAAAGGGGTCAAGAACTGGAGTAACTATTAAGGCAGAACTTCCAGTTGAGGGCTTGTGAAAAACTGTGTGAAGAGACTAAAGTTACAAAGCATGTAGACCAATCGTAAACTTTCTGGAATGTTTCTGATATGAATTGAGGTGGAGGTCAATGAACTGAGAAGTTAAGTGGTCCATAGTATTATCTGTTTGGATGTAGAATCCATTGGATTGAAGGCAGAATAGAATGAAAAATCATAACTGTGAGTTATGTGAGTTGTTTTGGAAGGTATCTATACCTTCATGGGGATATAGGGCAACACTAGTAAGGGTTGAAAAAAGGTGGTGTAGACAGATCTAGAAAGAGAGGAGCCATTTAACTGTTTAGAAGCAGCAACTGGGAAAAAGGAAAATATCTACATGGCCCTCCACTTCCAAAGTTTAGTAGAATGAGGAAAGGTTGGGGTTCCATGGAAGAAATGAATGGATACATCATGCTTTTAGAGGAGTAGCAGATCATGGGTCCAGAAGACAGAGGGAAAGGTGATTACTTTCTGTGTCAAATAATGTTCCCTGTGCATAAAAGAAGCAAAATTTCATTCTTTTTAAACATCAACAGAAGTCTATAACATGGTTGTTAACATTTGGTAAACATGAGATTCTATGGCATCATTTGCTCATCAATTAAAATCATTAGAAAATATTTATGATTCTTTATTTGAAAATCTGAATGCCATGATTTATCTTCTGTAGAGTGAATCCATGACTCTCTGCTTCTCATGCTTTTCTGTAACATACCATCCTGAAGTTTAAATGGCATTGCATTAATAGCATTCAGGAGCATACCTGATTATCACCCCCACAAAAAAAATTGCCCCAGAAATTCTCACAGTTTTCTAAGAAATGTCTCCAATGTTCCCATTGACAAGTCCTTTTAGCCTCCAACACAAGGTCACTCACTTGTGGGTGGAAAATTATCAGTGGCCTTAACCATAGGATCTAAGAAACTATGGGGGATCAAACTATGCCTTCAGTGATACCAAGATTTATGTCTGGGTTGAGTTTTTGTTCTGGTTGGGGCCACCATCCTAGACCACATTTTACTGTAGAGACAAGGGAAGGGCTGGAACCCTGGCCATCCTGTCAGGCTCAGAACCCTGAACTAAGTAGCTGTACGCAAGATATGGTTATAGTCACTCTCCTGTATAAGTTTGGGGCTGAAGCTTCCACAGGAATCCCCTTCTGTGAGGTCATTAAAACCCAGGATGCTTGCCGTAGCACTCTCCCATGGAAGATGAGCTAATAAGCAAAATTTACCAAAAACACAGAGGTAATAAGTACTATGAGTAAATAGTATAAATAGCTTACACTTGAGGAAATAGTAACCATAACCTTAATAATGACCACAATAGCAGCTAGTTATGAGCACTAATTATGTACCAAGCATAATTAGTGTGTATATCTATCTCTCTCTATATATATACCTCATTATTGTCCTAACAACCTTATGAGATAGATACTATTACTATTACTTTCACTCTCTTATGGGTGAGGAAACTGAAAGACAGAGATCTTAAGTAACTACTCAAGAGGAGAAAAGTTCTAATCTATGGAACCATAATTAGAAGTCAGCATCCAAGTCCAGTATTCATATTTTAGCCACTGTGTTCTATTGTAAACTGAAAGGCCTTCAGTTTACATATAATTAGTATACATATTATGACATATATTATTATCCTAAATAGATAAAAGAGTAAGAGAACAAATAAAATAATAAAAATTATTTAGGTTCTTATAGAATAGAATCATTAGAAAATATGGACATTAAAAATACAGTTTTTGAAATAAAAGTTCCAAATAATGAGCCAAATGGAGCATTGAACACAACTGAGGTCTGAATTGTTAAACTGAAAAATTAAGTTGAGGAAATGCCCCAGAATTCAGTATAAAAAATAAAAGTATAGAAATAATAAAAATATTAAGAGAAACATAAATAGAATAGATCCAGAAGCTCCATCATAAGCCTGATAAGAGCTATAGAAGGAGAGAATAAGGAGAGTGGTGGTAAACTAATATTTTGAGATATGATAACTGAAAACTTACTAGAATTAATAAAATATGTCTTCAACTTGAATAAAATATCTTAGAATGCTGAATATGCTTAAAAAGAAAAAAAATAACCACCAAAAACCCTCACACCAAGGCACATTATAGTCAAAGCAAGTGTAGAATCGATGACAGAGAGAAAATTCTAAAGCATCATAGAAATAATGAGTTTTTCTTTTTTTTAAAAAATTAGTAGTAATACAATTCAGAAGACAGTGAAAATGAACTTCCAAAGTTCCAAGTAAAATTATCTTTAAAAGTAGAATTTTACACTCAAAGTCTAATTCAAGAACCCAGATGAAATAAAGACATTTTCTGATGTATAAACCAGACTCTTGCTGCTTATATTCCAGCAAGAAGGAAAGTAAAATGAAAATAAGTTGGGGGTTGAAAGAAGCAAGTGTGAACAACAAAAATTAGTAACACCTGTTGGTAAATACCAGTGAGTACTGATTCTTAAAATACCATACTCATAATAAGTTTATGTGCTCAAAAATAAGCTGTAATCAAAATTCCTGACAGTAAATATTGGAAAAAATACGGAGGACAGTTAAAGCAGAGGAATTTGTCATATTTGTGAAAGGACCAGAGATGGAGATTATTTTTCAACTTTTCTAGAAAAAGATAAATTTAAATATGGTATTCAAGCGTCATTTGTATAATTTAAAAATATAAATGTGTGTGTACGTCCATCTAAAAGGATATCATTTCTCTCAACCTTTTAAAATTCCTCATAAGATTAAAAAAAAGCAAAAGTAAAACAATAACAAAAATAAAATAACACACCAGTGATTAGTTATTAGGTCTGAAACTAGGCCAAACTTAGCATCTCATATATAGTCTATATAAAATTTAGAGACATTCATTATCACTTTACCCTGACATGGACAGATTCTTGTTCTGGCTAATAAAATTATAACTTTGAAAAAAAAATGCAAATCCTGGGTTAGAGAATATATCAATAAATAAATTCACTAGATGATTTATAATTATGCTTTGACCATTAGATACCTAGGAAATATCTATCATTTATTGACTTAGAAATATCCTATACCTTGGAAAAGTTAAATAGTTCCTTTAATTATTTGATTGGATTTTGATTGTTTCATTTGCTTGGGTGATTTACTTTTTGTAAGTTTTGTTTTCCATTGTCCCCATTACTGCTGAGACTGGAAGAGAAGAGATTCTAAGCACATAGGGAACCTGTATTATGAACATTGTTGACAAGTCATTCTGGATCAGATGATCAAATAAATGAATTTTGTTTAATTCTAGATTATTTGGGGGTCTTGGATTGAGATGTCACAAGTTTAAAAGTGAAAAAAATCATGTCTATTTTTATCCAAGGTTTATATACAAATTAGAGTCCAATGATAACAAAAATATGTATGGTCCTAGATCAGGGCAGTTGCCATGCCAGTATCTCATTCACAGATATTTACAAAGTGAACATGAGAAAACTCTGCTATTTCCATAAGGTTTCCTAAAATCAGAAAAACTTTGGATTGCCAGAGTATTGAGAGCTTGACACACAGCATATGCTGCCTTTTTTGAACACTCTATACTTAGTTTTAGATGACTTAATTCAGGATTATGAACTAAAGGAATAAGCTGAAGAAACAGCACCACACAAATGTATGACTAGAATCATTTGGAGTGACTGATCACAGACAAATTCTACAAGCTGGCTAATGTCCTTCAATGAAACGTACATTGCTCAGATTAATAAATAATGTGCAAGGTCTCAACATCCCCTGATGAAAATACTAGTCAATAGTTTAATAATTAAACTAGAAAGAGAGCAGATGATATGGACACAATAAATAATTTGTCTATAGTTTTTCAGACAGATACTAGCTCATAGCCAGGTAACGATACTTCCACAGACAATGGGTTGAACCTCCAATACAATGCCAGGTACTGTTCTGGTAAAGTTCATGGGCATTGTAGAAAAGTGTCCTTGGATAAGTTATCTAACCTCTTTGCACTCTAGTTTCCTCATTTGTTGTAAGAGGAAGTATAATATCGCCTCCTGGAACTGTTGCAAGTCTTAATGAAATTATAATTGTGCTTTGAAATTAATATCACTTGATAAATAGTAGCTGTTACGATTGCAATAGTTATTAGTTCCCATCCAAAATTATACACGCTACTCAATAAGATATTTAGAAAGAAATCATAAAGCTCAAGTGAAGAGAAATCTCAGAAAGATAAACACGTTTAACTGTAAACTTACAAATGCTAAGCTGATTCAAAGAGAATTTAAAAAGTAGCAAAATAACTATTTGGAGGTTTGCCTTCTCTAGAATAGAAAGAGTATGAAAGGCATTATGAATCAAATGACTACTTTTTAGAGGGTATTTGATATTATTTTTGTCTTGTGATGTGAATACCTTATGACATTCTTATTATTTTTTAACACTTATTTTATCAGAAATATTTTTCTCCATTTAAACATATAACATCTTAATGTTTTGCTTCAATTTTTTTTTTTTTTTCGGTACGTGGGCCTCTCACTGTTGTGGCCTCTCCCGCTGCGGAGCACAGTCTCAGGACACGCAGGCTCAGCAGCCATGGCTCACGGGCCCAGCTGCTCCGCGGCACGTGGGATCTTCCCGAACCGGGGCACGAACCAGTGTCCCCTGCATCGGCAGGCGGACTCTCAACCATTGCGCCACCAGGGAAGCCCCCTGTTTCAATTTTTAACATGACTCTTACTACATCCAAAAAACCAGTATTTCCAGCCAAGTAAGTCAATGAGAAAATAGAGTATGCACAGTACAAATTTACTTTGGAACAGATTTTGCTAAGACTATATCTCTTCCACTAGGTGAGCAGCTCTGTGACTACAAAAGTACTTGTACAAAAGTACGTTCCCTGTATCAGGGAGTCTCTTTCTTTGCATAAGAAGTTTTAGGCATTAAAAAGGACTGTGACTTAACACCTGTGCTACTGTGCTATTGTTTTGTGCGTCTGTGAAAGGGGACACTTTTAAAATGTATGTTAGCCATTCTTTGTCAGCACCTGAACTCTCAAGAAAAAAATAAAATAAAATAAAAGCCCCTGCCCTCTACCGCATGGGTTGGAATAGAGTGTCTGTTCAGAGCATCAGTGCTGTGAGTGCCAGTCTTAGGATTTTGGTTCATTTTCTACATGGGGAAGAGATGATTTAACCATGAAGAGTATGTCTCCTATACTGGTGGGTGATGGATGAAGAGGGACCCTAGAAACAAGATGCCTCACTCTTTTTTCCCAAATGGTGGCAGCTTTCTCTTCTTTTTGTTTAATGATCTGGAAACATTTTGTTACAATAGACTTAGTACAGTACCTTGTATGCAGTGATTTCTCAACAGTATCTGGAGAGTGAAGTATTAAATAAACGCATAGGCCAATTGATTAGCTAATGGATAAACCATATCTCTTATTGCCACTGAATAATCTTAGGATGGAAATAATAAACTAGCTAATAGTAATGACAGTACTTATTTGTTGAATTTTTACTAATGTTCTAGGCTCTATACTAAGTGTTTCAAGTGCATTTTCACCTTTAATTCTCTGCAGAACCCTATGAAGTTGCTACTATTTTTAACTTCCACATTTCAAAGGAGAAAGCTGAGATTCATAAAGTTTAAGAATACTGCCAAAGACTGATCATCTAGCTTGTGGCAAGGCCAGGTTAAACCTTGCTGTGTCTTACTGCTAAGTGTTTGATTGTAACCAATGCCTAATGCTGCCCTCCCAGCTCTTGAAAGCAGGCATAGAGCAATAAGCAGGGCATGGTCACCTCCGAGGCTCAGATAACTTAATTAGACTCACCTCTGACTGTTTGCCATACTTGTTGACTTAGCCAGGTATTATAATTCCAGAAGAAATCACATTGCTCGTACTGTTACCTGTGATTTTGTTCCTAAAGCCCTGGTAGAACAATAAGGAGCTTCAATTCTGTTTCTACAACATTTGGAGTGGAAGGAAAATACAGGATATACAACAGGGAGGGAACACAGTTTGTTATGTTCCAGATGCTCATCAGTGGCTCTGGCTTATAGGGGAGGATTAAGCTCATCTTAAATTAGAAACTTTAACCTTATCTTAATGGATGGATCCCAAAGTCCTAGCAGGTGCACCATGATTCAGAGACTAGGCTTGTTTGATCTCAATGACAATTCTTGATTCCCTTAATAGAGTTAGGGAAAGGGAAGACAACCAGGGAATAGAGTCTGTGCACAGACTGGTGAGCACATAGGTAGCTCTTCCAAAATTCATTCTTTTAGCTACTGAAAGTCAGAAGGGAAAGATTTCTGCAAAATAATTTCAGACCCTAGGGTATTCCGCAGATGGCCTTGTTAGCACTACACCTACTTGACTGAACATTAGTTGTCTATTTTCTTTAGAGCACACCATATAGGCTAATTATTTTGCTGTTGTGTCCTTTTGATTCTTCTCAGACACTTAAAACAAGTAAAACATCCATTTAAGAAAAGGTAAATGACTTAAGAGTGTGGCCCATCATTCTCACAGTTATGAAGTAGTAACATTTTAAATTTCTTGACAATAAAGATGGAGATAAAAACAGAACATGAAAGTGGAACCTGGAACAAAGCAACTTATTATACTACATTTTCTCTATATTAAACCATAAATGCTACTTTCAACCATAGTCCCTAATTTTCTTAAGCTTCTTAGCAGAAACCAAATCTCTTGGCATCTCATTTGGCATGTGTGTTTCTAGATAAAAGACACAAAGGAGGCTGATCTTCAAAGACTCTTTATCTTTTTCTAAAAATGGCATCCTTCATTGCCCTTTTTATATGGGGTGAATAAAACTGACACTATATTTTCGGCACATACGGTTTCCTTGGTACAGAATTATCCTGTGACACAAAAGACGAAAGTACATAATACTTGAAAATAATGAGCAATAACAGACTTTCTGGCATGAAGTTAATGGCCTCATTCTTCTGTGGCTCTACTAATCCAATGACCCAAAAAACTCAGAGCATAGAAAAGAATGAAATGCCTCTGTTGTCCAGTTTGAACAAACCCAGCTTCTAAAGGGCTAGGAGCAGATAGCATCAAAGGTAATCCAAATGATTCTTTAAGGACCATGAAAGAGACTTCCATTTAACCTTGAAAACAGCAGCACCTCCCAAGGAAGTGGGACAACACTTTAAAGAGATAGGCTCTTAACCCACAGAGCAGTCCCTAAGGATAGAAATAGCTACCATTTATTGAGTGCTCACTATATGACAGGCCCTTTGCTATGCACTTTAAATGCATTTCTCATTTCATTATATCAGCAATCATGCCCCATTGGACTATTATGATCCTGTTAAAGAAACTGTGGCATAGACAAGTTAATTGACATGTCCAAGGTCATATACCTGACATATTGGAGAATTACATGATTATATCCAAGGACTGCCTGCCTTCAATATCCATGCTTTTAATCTCTACGAATAATGTTTCCCTTAGCTCTATAGTAATGTGGAGCTATAATGAACCTAATAATCCACTTAATCAACCTCACACTCAGGGCTGGAATCCCATTTGTAGCATCTTTGACGTGTATTTGTACTCATCCAACCTCTGTCTAAACATTTTTAGTAATGGAGAGGCTGGTGTGAGAGAAGAGCAAGAGAAAAACAAAACAAAACAAGCAAATAAATAAAAAACACTGTTCATCTCACTTCACACACATTCATTCATACAAAAATCTGAAAGATGTACCACTACAGACATTTTATAAATGAGGAAGTTGAGAGGTTCAGAGAGGTTGGGTAACCGGTCCTAAGGCATGCAATCAGTAAATGGTGGCATTGTTCTTCTGATTCTAAAGCTCAAGTTCTTTTTTCCACCAGCCTACTTATTTTTGGAGAGATACTAGTAACAAGGCATTAATTCCATTTTTGAATGTAAAATAAATGTTTATGGTGAACCTTTTTCACATTAGGTTCACAAAAGTAGGCAAATGGAGCTGATATGTTCCTTGAAAGTTTCGCATGTTGGCCCTTGATCTTCTGTTGGAAGCAACACAGTGTAAGTCTAAGCTTTCTTTGAAATAGCAGATTTTCAAATACTTCAGGTGAGTTATCATATTTCTCCCCTATCTAGGCTTGTTTTCAGCCTAGGTAAAATGATATCCCTCCCTAGTTCCTTCTACATTTTCCTCCTGTTTTCTTCAGATATTATTTAAAACCATAGTTTCTGTGGTCTTACATTTTAAAACACAAGCAACTATATTGGCATCTCATCTGTGGTTTTAAAGATAAAAAGATCTAAGAGTGATAATCTTCAGAGTGTTATTTAGAAGCTCATTATCTGCATAAGGACAGAGTTCCAAGGCCTTTGCCATCCTAGTTGTGTTTCTCTGGATTGTTAATATTGTTCTCAAAGTGAGTTATCCGGGACTGAGAAAAATAGTCTAGATGAGACCTCACCTTGTGCAGAACCCTGTTTTTCTGTTAGAATAGTAGCTAAGCATTTAGGCCGTGAGGTTAGATTGCTTGGCTTCAAATTTTGTCTCAGTTACTTTCCAGCTCTACAATCTTAAGTAAGTTATTTAACTTGTTGGTGCTTCAGTTTCTCCATTTTAAAAGGGAGAAAATGGGACCACCTATCTTAAGGACTTATTGTGGTAATTATATGCTACCACCACATGGATCTATCTATTGAGTTTGTACCCACAGACTCTGCCTTCTCTCCTATTACAATGAATGAACTGTTCATGTTCCCATCTAAAGCGAAGCTTCCAATTTTACAGTAGATGCTCTACCTTCTTGCCTATTTAAGGACATTGCCTGAGTATGTCTTTACTCTCTGTCCTGAATTATCAAATTTCCCTTCTCAAATGTATCTTTCTCAACAGCACACTGATATGTCCATTGTTTACAGTTCCACTCTTCCCTTTCTCTCCTGAATCTATCCCAATTAGACTGCTTCCTCTACCATTGCTCCCAGTTTGGTCATGACAGTCACCAATAACCCTCAGGTTACTCAACTGATTAGCAACACTTGACACAATTGATTACTCTCACCTTCTTAAAACACTCTTCATTCAGCTTCAAGGAAACCACACTTTCCCAGCTTCCTTCCTACTTTCACAGGCTGCTTCTTTTTAGTTTTCTTTTCTATTTTTCCTTTTCTTCCTTGCTCTAACTCTTGGGGGACTTCTCCTTTTTCCTGACAGTGGGTCTTATCTCTGTTCCCTCTATGCTCATTCCCTTGGTGGTACCATCGAGACACATGACTCTAAAGGCCATCTATATACTAATGACTCTGAATCCAGATCTTCCTCCTGGATCTCAAGTTTTGCATCTAACTGCCAAGCAACCTCTTCACTTGCATGTCTACAGGCATTTCAAATATAACATCCTGCAAACAGAGCTTAGCTTCTCCCCAGAAGTACTTTGTCTACAGTTCCTCCAACTCTGTTATTTCAGTTCCTCAGGTCAAAAACCACAGAATCATCACTGACTATTTTTTTCATAACCTAGATCCAAACCATGAGTAAATCTATCAGTTCACTGATTTCTACTCCTATGAGTAACTAAATGACTCTGTATGATTTGCTAATTGTCTTTTCTTTAACAATTCCTAAATCATGTTCACTTTAACCATTCCAGATGGAATATAAGTCTTCTTACCTGACTGGATAGAAGTCAGATAGAAGTTGAATAGTTCTTCTATTTTACTCTGGTCTGTTAATATTACATCATCTGAGCTAAACAATGGGTATGATAAATACAAGTAAGTTTGGATTCTTGAATTGATCCCATTAATGAGATACAATATTATTTTACTTGTGTGCTTCCTTAGCTAAAAGCTTTTTACAACTCTCACTTGGAATATACATTTATAGCTATTTAATGAAATAGAGGAAAAATTAGTTATGTGTGTGTTACATCCAGTTTTGACCAACAATATTATTCACAAGTTTATTTCCCACTCTTATTTATTTCCAATAATCACCTTCAAGGAAATGATTTGCCACTACTTTGAATGTAGCCAAGGGTTCAAATTAAACTCCTAAAGAGAAGTTGTGAAAATACTTTGAAGGCCATAGTCTTGATGGACCAAACATATAGTTTTCTAAAGGAACTACCCTGAAGAGAAAACACTCATGCACACACTTACAGACTGGTAAAAGAGAAGAAATATCACCCATAATACTGTACACATTCCTCATATCTCAACATACTTTACACTCAGTCTTAGGAGGAAGCCCTCTATACATGAGCTACAGCAGAATCTTAAGCTTTAGAATTAACCTTTTTCATGTAAGGCTTTCATTTTCATACTGTTTCTAAATATTTTCATATAAGGGGTAAGCTTTTTCCTTAAAATTTAGCAAACTTGACTATACAAAAACCATACTCAGGGAGGTATGAGTAGAATTGAGGTTTAAAAGTAAATAAGTAAAATGGTAAGTGTACCATTTGCTTAGTGTATGCTAACTGTAGTATGTACTGTGCAGAAATATAAGAAATAGACTCTATTTTCAAAAAGATTATACAGTTTGCAGGGAAATGAGATTAACACACGTGAGACAATAGCTAATTGCAGAAGACATTTCAAACTTGCTCTTCTGAAAGAGGTTCCAAGTTCTATATAATTATGGAGAAGGAGACCTATGAGGGCTAAAGTAGTTAGAGAAGATTTTAAGAAAGAGTTGACCTCTCAATCGTGTCTTGGACTATGAGCAATACACAGTTAAAAAGAAAGGGGAAGACTTTTCAGTGCTGAGTTTAAAAGAAGGGGAACATCTGACCAGAGGCTAGGAAATAAGAGTCAGTCTAGTAATTAGGGAAAGTGAAAGGAAACCCACACTTGTGGTATAAAGCTTCATGGTTGGGCAAAATCTTAAATGAGGTTTTGTGGCAAGGGTAATCTAATTGTGAAGTGTGATGAATGTCTGGAGAGAAGCTTGGTGTGGTGGGTAATTGGGACTCAGTAGGGTCCTGGGCAGGAAAGTGCTGTCATAAAAAGGTGCTTTATTAAAAAAAAAAAAAAAACCTGCTAGTGGGCGCAGGATAAAACTGAAAAAGAAGAGAATAGAAGACAGACACCAGGTAAAAAATTCCCAAGTAAATAATACATGAGTGAGGTCTTTGTGAACATTCTCTTGGCCTAAGGCATTTCTGAGCAAATGCAATAAATATAATCTAAAAAATAACTTTCATAATTTTGAGTTTTATGGATTTTTTAATCTACAAGTGACTCATAGATATAATGTCACAGTTGGAGACATTTAACTAATAATTCTAATTTTGATCTCAGAGATTTCTATTTTGGAGCCACTAAGCTTTGCTTTTCACATCTCAAATATTTTCACAAAATGCCGAAAAGCTGGTAAGCCCTGGGATCTATGCCTGTCCTGCCTGAGGATAAAATATTCTTAAACCTGAAGAGATGAAGTTCCTCTTTCCCAGGATTGTCCAGTTTTTAACTGAGAGGGTAGAAATGTTCATAACACCTTAATTGGCACTTATTAATCTTCAGGATTCCACTTTAGTTACGGAAGTGTAATTATCTAGATTTTCAAAGCAATCTGTTGTTTGGATTCTAGACCAATACATTTCTCCATCTTCAGTAATCCTTTGATGCTTAAGAAGACCAAAGAACTCTGCTTTGCACAATTTTATCCAAGTGGGAAAAAAAAAGAGTAAGAATGTGAGCATTTAATAAAAAATAACAATCTTATTTACATTATTTGCTGTTATTATTATTGAAGTGTCTACCACCACTTTGCAAATAGAAGACAATGGAGCAGGTAGCTCTATTAGTGCCACCTCTTTGTGGTTTCATTACAAGTTGGCTTTACCTTGATAGCTCCATCCCTGTCTTTATTAAATGAGGAGAAAAGGCTGAGGAAAGATAACACTAAAATTTTGCTAGAAGATAAAGAAAAGCAAATACTAATCTGTTGGACAAAGAGCTGCTCCATGAATATAACCTAGCATACTCTTCTTGCGGAAACAGTATTCACTGTTTCCAAGGAGGGAAGGAATAGTGGGTTGTGTAGGAAAACATTTTTTTCCCTCCAAAATGTCTTTTTTGGGTTGAGACACTCATAAGGATGAGGCTTTGTATTTCTGCATTGTCTGTTGTAACTTCTCCTTTTTCATTTCTAATTTTATTGATTTGAGCCCTCTCCCTCTTTTTTTTTTTTTTTTTTTTTGCGGTACATGGGCCTGTCACTGCTGTGGCCTCTCCCATTGTGGAGCACAGGCTCCGGACGCGCAGGCTCAGTGGCCATGGCTCACGGGCCTAGCCGCTCCGCGGCATGTGGGATCTTCCCAGACCGGGGCACGAACCCGTGTCCCCTGCATTGGCAGGCGGACTCTCAACCACTGAGCCACCAGAGAAGCCCTCCCTCTTTTTCTTGATGAGTCTGGCTAAAAGTTTATCAATTTTGTTTATCTTCTCAAAGAAGCAGCTTTTAGTTTTATTGATCTTTGCTAGTGTTTTCTTTGTTTCTATTTTATTTATTTCTGCTCTGATCTTTATGATTTCTTTCCTTCTACTAAATCTGGGTTTTGTTTGTTCTTCTTTCTCTAGTTCCTTCACGTGTAAGGTTAGATTGTTTATTTGAGATATTTCTTGTTTTTTGAGGTAGGATTGTATTGCTGTAAACTTCCCTCTTAGAACTGTTTTTGCTGCATCCCATAGGTTTTGGATCATCGTGTTTTCGTTGTCATTTGTCTCTAGGTATTTTTAGATTTCCCCTTTGATTTCTTCAGTGATCTCCTCATTATTTAGTAATGTATTGTTTAGCCTCCATGTGTTTGTGTTTTTTATGGCTTTTTCCCTGTAATTGATTTCTAATCTCATAGCATTGTGGTCAGAAAAGTTGTTTGATATGATTTCAATTTTCTTAAATTTACTGAGGTTTGATCTGTGACCCAAGATGTGATCTATCCTGGAGAATGTTCTGTGTGCACTTGAGAAGAAAGTTTAATCTGCTGTTTGTGGGTGAAATGTCCTATAAATATCAATTAAATTTGTCTGGTCTATTGTGTCATTTAAAGCTTGTGTTTCCTTGTTAATTTTCTGTCTGGATGATCTGTCCATTGGTGTAAGTGAGGTGTTAAAGTTCCCCACTCTTATTGTGTTACTGTCGATTTCCTCTTTTATAGCTGTTAGCAGTTGCCTTATGTATTGAGGGGCTCCTATGTTGGGTGCATATATATTTATACTTGTTATACCTTCTTCTTGGATTGATCCCTTGATCATTATGTGGTATCCTTCCTACTCTCTTGTAACATTCTTTATTTTAAGGTCTATTTTATCTGATGAACATCGCTACTCCAGTTTTCTTTTGATTTCAATTTGCATGGAATATCTTTTTCCATTCCCTCACTTTCAGTCTGTATTTGTCCCTAGGTCTGAAGTGGGTCTCTTGTGGACAACATATAGATGGGTCTTATTTTTGTATCCATTCAGCAAGCCTGTGACTTTTGGTTGGAGCATTTAATCCATTCACATTTAAGGTAATCATCAATATGTATATTTCTATTACCATTTTCTTAATTGTTATGGGCTTGTTTTTGTAGGTCCTTTTCTTCTCTTGTGTTTCCCACTTAGAGAAGTTCCTTTAGCATTTGTTGTAGAGCTGGTTTGGTGTGCTGAATTCTCTTAGCTTCTGCTTGTCTGTAAAGCTTTTGATTTCTCCATCGAATCTGAATGAGATCGTTGCTGGGTGGAGTAATCTTGGTTGTAGGTTCTTCCCTTTCATCACTTTAAGTATGTCATGCACTCCCTTCTGGCTTTTAGAGTTCCTCCTGAGAAATCAGCTGTTAACTTTACGGGAGTTCACTTTTATGTTATTTGTCATTTTTCCCTTGCTGCTTTCAACAATTTTTCTTTGTCTTTAATTTTTGCCAGTTTGATTACTATGTGTCTCGGTATGTTTCTCCTCGGGTTTATCCTGTATGAGACTCTCTGCACTTCCTGGACTTGGGTGGCTATTTCCTGTCCCACGTTAGGGAAGTTTTCGACTATAATCTCTTCAAATATTTTCTCTGGTCCTTCCTCTCTCTCTTCTCCTTCTGGGACCCCATAATGTGAATGTTGTTACATTTAATGTTGTCCCAGAGGTCTCTTTGGCTTTCTTCATTTCTTTTTATTCTTTTTGCTTTATTCTGTTCCTCAGCCGTGAATTCCACCTTTCTGACTTCCAGGTCACTTATCTGTTCTTCTGACTCAGTTATTCTGCTATTGATTCCTTCTAGTGTATTTTTCATTTCAGTTATTGTATTGTTCATTTCTGTTTGTTTGTTCTTTAACTCTTTTAGGCGTTTGTTCTTTAATTCTTAGGTCTTTGTTAAACATTTCTTGAATCTTCTCGATCTTTCCCTCCATTCTTTTTCCTAGGTCCTGGATCATCTTCAGTATCATTATTCTGAACTCTTTTTCTGGAAGGTTGCCTATCTCCACTTCATTTAGTTGTTTTTCTGGGGTTTTATCTTGTTCCTTCATCTGGTACATAGTCCTCTGCCTTTTCATTTTGTCTGTCTTTCTGTGAATATGGTTTTTGTTCCACCGACTGCAGGATTGTAGTTCTTCTTGCTTCTGCTGTCTGGTCTACTTATTTAACTTTAATAATACTCCATAAGATGGGTAATATTGTTACCTCATTTCTATAAATGAGGAAAAATCATTGTAGATGGAACATGGATAAGCATTTTTAAATTATAATAAAATTCTTAGCTGAGATGTATTTTAATGCCTATTAAAAAATAGTTGTCGGAGCCGGAGGAAGATGGCGGAAGAGTAAGACGCGGAGATCACCTTCCTCCCCACAGATACATCAGAAATTCATCTACACGTGGAACAACTCCAACAGAACACCTACTGAACGCTGACAGAAGACCTCAGACCCCCCAAAAGGCAAGAAACTCCCCACATACCTGGGTAGGTCAAAAGAAAAAAAGAATAAACAGAGACAATAGGATATGGACGGGACCTGCACCAGTGGGAGGGAGCCGTGAAGGAGGGAAGGTTTCTACACACTACAAGCCCCTTCGCGGGTGGAGACTGCAGGTGGCGGAGGGGGAAAGCTTCGGAGTAGCGGAGGAGAGCACAGCAACAGGGGTGCGGAGGGCAAAGCAGAGAGATTTTGGCACAGAGGATCGGTGCCCTCAGGCACACACCAGCCCGAGAGGCTTGTCTGCTCGCCGCCGGGGCGGGCGGGGCTGGGAGCTGAGGCTCGGGTATCGGCTTTCAGTCGGAGCGCAGGGAGAGGACTGGGGCTGGCGGCAGGAAGAGAGCCTGAAGGGGTTAGTGCTAGCCCGGAGGGAGTCCGAGGAAAGGGTCTGGAGCTACCGGAGAGGCAAGAGACTTTTTTCCCTTTTGTTGCCTGGTGCGTGAGGAGAGGGCATTCCCCTCCCTCCCCTCTGCCTGAGTGAGCCAGAGCCCCCGAATCAGCGGCTCCTTTAAACCCGTCCTGCCTGAGCGAAGAACGGACGCCCTCCGGCGACCTATGCGGAGAGGCGGGGCCAGGTCCAAGGCTGAGACCCGGGAGTTGTGAGAGCAGAGAAGAGACAGGGAAATCTCTCTGGGCAGCATCGGAGGCAGTGGATTAAAGCTCCACGGTCCATTTGATGTGCCCTGCGTCTGTGGAGTGTATGAATGGACAGCGAATCATCCCAAATTGAGGAAGTGGACTTTGAGGACAAGATTTAAGACTTTCCCCCCTTTTTACAACGAATTATCCCAAATTAAGGAGATGGACTTAGCAAGATTTCAGACTTCTCGCCCTTTTCCTCTTTTTACAACGAATTATCCCAAATCGAGGAGGTGGACTTGAAGAGCAAGATTTTTGATTTTTCCCCCTGCTCTCTTTTTGTGAATGTGTATGTGTAATCTTCTGTGTAAGATTCTCTCTGTATAGCTTTGCTTCCACCATATGTCCCAGGGTTCTATCGGTCCGTGTTTTTTTTTTCAATAATTACTTTTTAATTTTAATAACGCTACTATATTTCATACTTTATTCTATTTTACTTTACCTGCTCTTTCTTTTTTTCCTACCTTCCCTTCCTCCCTCCCTCCCTCCGCTCCTCCTTTCCTTCTTTCTTTTTCTTTGCTCCCTCCCTCCCTCCCACCCTTCTTCTTTCCACTTTCTTTTTCTTTCCTTCCTCCCTCCCTCCCTCCTGTCTTTCTTTCTTTCCTTCCTCCCTCCCTCCCTCCCTTCTTCCATTCACTCTTCCTTTTGCTTTCATTCCTCCCTCCCTCCCTCCTTTCTTTCCTTCTGTCTTTCCATCCTTCCTCCCACCCCCCTCCTTTCTTTCTTTCGTCCTTCCTTCCTTCCTTTCTTCCCTTCTTCCTTTCTTTCCCTCTCTCTTTCTTTCTTCTACTAATTCTTTCTTTCTACTTTTTCTCCCTGTTATTCTGAGCCGGGTGGATGAAAGGCTCTTGGTGCTGCAGCCAGGAGTCAGTGCTGTGCCTCTGAAGTGGGAGAGCCAACCTCAGGACACGGGTCCACAAGAGACGTCCCAGCTCCACATAATATCAAGCAGCGAAAATCTCCCAGGGATCTCCATCTCAACACCAGCACCCAGCTTCAGTCAACGACCAGCAAGCTACAGTGCTGGTCACCCTATGCAAAGCAACTAGCAAGGCAGGAACACAACCCCACCCATTAGCAGAGAGGCTACCTAAAAACATAATAAGGCTACAGGCACCCCAAAACACACCACCAGACGTGGACCTGTCCACCAGAAAGACAAGATCGAGCCTCAACCACCAGAACACAGGCATTAGTCCCCCCCACCAGGAAGCCTACACAACCTACTGAAACAACCTTAGCCACGGGGGACAGATACCAAAAACAATGGGAACTACGAATCTGCAGCCTGCAAAAAGGAGACCCCAAACACAGTAACATAAGCAAAATGAGAAAGCAGAAAAACACACAGCAGGTGAAGGAGCAAAATAAAAACCTACCAGACCTAACAAATGAAGAGGTAATAGGCAGTCTACCTGAAAAAGAATTCAGAATAATGATAGTAAAGATGATCCAAAATCTTGGAAATAGGATAGACAAAATGCAAGAAACAGTTAACAAGGACCTAGAAGAACTAAAGATGAATCAAGCATCGATTAAAAACACAATAAATGAAATGAAAAATACTCTAGATGGGATCAATAGCAGAATAACTGAGGCAGAAGAACGGATAAGTGAGGTGGAAGATAAAATAGTGGAAATAACTGATGCAGAGCAAAATAAAGAAAAAAGAATGAAAAGAATAGAGGACAGTCTCAGAGACCTCTGGGACAACATTAAACGCACCAACATTCGAATTATAGGGGTTCCAGAAGAAGAAGAGAAAAAGAAAGGGACTGAGAAAATATTTGAAGAGATTATAGTTGAAAACTTCCCTAATATGGGAAAGGAAATAGTTAATCAAGTCCAGGAGGCACAGAGAGTCCCATACAGAATAAATCCAAGGAGAAATACGCCAAGACACATATTAATCAAACTGTCAAAAATTAAACACAAAGAAATCATATTAAAAGCAGCAAGGGAAAAACAACAAATAACACACAAGGGAATCCCCATCAGGATAACAGCTGATCTCTCAGCAGAAACTCTACAAGCCAGAAGGGAGTGGCAGGACATAATTAAAGTGATGAAGGAGAGAAACCTGCAACCAAGATTACTCTACCCAGCAAGGATCTCATTCAGATTTGATGGAGAAATTAAAACGTTTACAGACAAGCAAAAGCTGAGAGAGTTCAGCACCACCAAACCAGCTTTACAACAAATGCTAAAGGAACTTCTCTAGGCAAGAAACACAACAGAAGGAAAAGACCTACAATAACGAACCCAAAGCAATTAAGGAAATGGGAATAGAAATATACATATCAATAATTACCTTAAATGTAAATGGACTAAATGCTCCCACCAAAAGACACAGAGTGGCTGAATGGATACAAAAACAAGACCCATATATATGCTGTCTACAAGAGACCCACTTCAGACCTAGAGACACATACAGATTGAAAGTAAGGGGATGGAAAAAGATATTCCATGCAAATGGAAACCAAAAGAAAGCTGGAGTAGCAATTCTTATATCAGACAAAATAGACTTTAAAATAAAGACTATTAGAAGAGACCAAGAAGGACACTACATAACGATAAAGGGATCGATCCAAGAAGAAGATATAACAATTGTAAATATTTATGCACCCAACATAGGAGCACCTCAATACATAAGGCAAATACTAACAGCCATAAAAGGGGAAATTGACAGTAACACAATCATAGTAGGGGACTTTAACACCCCACTTTCACCAATGGACAGATCATCCAAAATGAAAATAAATAAGGAAACACAAGCTTTAAATGATACATTAAACAAGATGGACTTAGTTGATATTTATAGGACATTCCATCCAAAAACAACAGAATACACATTTTTCTCAAGTGCTCATGGAACATTCTCCAGGATAGATCATATCTTGGGTCACAAATCAAGCCTTGGTAAATTTAAGAAAATTGAAATTATATCAAGTATCTTTTCCGACCACAATGCTATGAGACTAGACATCAATTACAGGAAAAGATCTGTAAAAAATACAAACACATGGAGGCTAAACAATAAACTACTCAATAACGAAGTGATCACTGGAGAAATCAAAGAGGAAATTAAAAAATACCTAGAAACAAATGACAATGGAGACACGACGACCCAAAACCTATGGGACGCAGCAAAAGCAGTTCTAAGGGGGAAGTTTATAGCAATACAATCCCACCTTAAGAAACAGGAAACATTTCGAGTAAACAACCTTACCCTGCACCTAAAGCAATTAGAGAAAGAAGAACAAAAAACCCCCAAAGTTAGCAGAAGGAAAGAAATCATAAAGATCAGATCAGAAATAAATGAAAAAGAAATGAAGGAAACAATAGCAAAGATCAACCAAACTAAAAGCTGGTTCTTTGAGAAGATAAACAAAATTGACAAACCATTAGCCAGACTCATCAAGAAAAGAAGGGAGAAGACTCAAATCAACAGAATTAGAAATGAAAAAGGAGAAGTAACAACTGACACTGCAGAAATACAAAAGATCATGAGAGATTACTACAAGCAACTCTATGCCAATAAAATGGACAACCTGGAAGAAATGGACAAATTCTTAGAAATGCACAACCTACCAAGACTGACACAGGAAGAAATAGAAAATATGAATAGACCAATCACAAGCACTGAAATTGAAACTGTGATTAAAAATCTTCCATCAAACAAAAGCCCAGGACCAGATGGCTTCACAGGCGAATTCTATCAAACATTTAGAGAAGAGCTAACACCCATCCTTCTCAAACTCTTCCAAACAATATCAGAGGACGGAACACTCCCAAACTCATTCTATGAGGCCACCATCACCTTGATACCAAAACCAGGCAAGGATGTCACAAAGAAAGAAAACTACAGGCCAATATCACTGATGAACATAGATGCAAAAATCCTTTACAAAATACTAGCAAACAGAATCCAACAGCACATTAAAAGGATCATACACCATGATCAAGTGGGGTTTATTCCAGGAATGCAAGGATTCTTCAATATACACAAATCAATCAATGTGATACACCATATTAACAAGTTGAAGGAGAAAAACCATATGATCATCTCAATAGATGCAGAGAAAGTTTTCGACAAAATTCAACACCCATTTATGATAAAAACCCTGCAGAAAGTAGGCATAGAGGGAACTTTCCTCAACATAATAAAGGCCATATATGACAAACCCACAGCCAACATTGTCCTCAATGGTGAAAAACTGAAACCATTTCCACTAAGATCAGGAACAAGACAAGGCTGCCCACTCTCACCACTCTTATTCAACCTAGTTTTGGAAGTTTTAGCCACAGCAATCAGAGAAGAAAAGGAAATAAAAGGAATCCAAATTGGAAAAGAAGAAGTAAAGCTGTCACTGTTTGCAGATGACATGATACTATACATAGAGAATCCTAAAGATGCTACCAGAAAACTACTAGAGCTAATCAATGAATTTGGTAAAGTAGCAGGATACAAAATTAATGCACAGAAATCTCTGGCATTCCTGTACACTAATGATGAAAAATCTGAAAATGAAATCAAGAAAACACTCCCATTTACCATTGCAACAAAAAGAATAAAATATCTAGGAATAAACCTACCTAAGGAGACAAAAGACCTTTATGCAGAAAATTATAAGACACTGATGAAAGAAATTAAAGAGGATACAAATAGATGGAGAGATATACCATGCTCCTGGATTGGAAGAATCAATATTGTGAAAATGACTCTACTACCCAAAGCAATATACAGATTCAATGCAATCCGTATCAAACTACCACTGGCATTTTTCACAGAACTAGAACAAAAAATTTCAAAATTTGTTTGGAAAAACAAAAGACCCCGAATAGCCAAAGCAATCTTAAGAACGAAAAATGGAGCTGGAGAAATCAGGCTCCCTGACTTCAGACTATACTACAAAGCTACAGTAATTAAGACAGTGTGGTACTGGCATAAAAACAGAAAGATAGATCAGTGGATCAGAATAGAAAGCCCAGAGATAAACCCATGCACATATGGCCAACTTATCTTTGATAAAGGAGGCAGGAATGTACAGTGGAGAAAGGACAGCCTCTTCAATAAGTGGTGCTGGGAAAACTGGACAGGGACATGTAAAAGTATGAGATTAGATCATTCCCTAACACCATACACAAAAATAAGCTCAAAATGGATTAAAGACCTAAATGTAAGGCCAGAAACTATCAAACTCTTAGAGGAAAACATAGGTAGAACACTCTATGACATAAATCACAGCAAGATCCTTTTGGACCCACCTCCTAGAGAAATGGAACTAAAAACAAAGATAAACAAATGGGACCTAATGAAACTTCAAAGCTTTTGCACAGCAAAGGAAACCATAAACAAGACCAAAAGACAACCCTCAGAATGGGAGAAAATATTTGCAAATGAAGCAATTGACAAAGGATTGATCTCCAAAATTTATAAACAGCTCATGCAGCTCAATAGCAAAAAAACAAACAACCCAATCCAAAAATGGGCAGAAGACTTAAATAGGCATTTCTCCAAAGAAGATATACAGACTGCCAACAAACACATGAAAGAATGCTCAACATCATTAATCATTAGAGAAATGCAAATCAAAACTACAATGAGATATCACCTCACACCAGTCAGAATGGCCATCATCAAGAAATCTACAAACAATAAATGCTGGAGAGGGTGTGGAGAAAAGGGAACACTCTTGCACTGCTGGTGGGAATGTGAATTGGTACAGCCACTATGGAGAACAGTATGGAGGTTCCTTAAAAAACTACAAATAGAACTACCATATGACCCAGCAATCCCACTACTAGGCATATACCCTGAGAAGACCATAATTCAAAAAGAGACATGTACCAAAATGTTCATTGCAGCTCTATTCACAATAGCCCGGAGCTGGAAACAACCTAAGTGTCCATCATCGGATGAATGGATAAAGAAGACGTGGCACATATATACAATGGAATATTACTCAGCCATAAAAAGGAACGAAACTGAGCTATTTGTAATGAGGTGGATAGACCTAGAGTCTGTCATACAGAGTGAAGTAAGTCAGAAAGAGAAAGACAAATACCGTATGCTAACACATATATATGGAATTAAAAAAAAAAAAAGTCATAAAGAACCTAGGGGTAAAACGGGAATAAAGACACAGACCTACTTGAGAACGGACTGGAGGATATGGGGAGGGTGAAGGGTAAGCTGTGACAAAGTGAGAGAGAGGCATGGACATATATACACTACCAAACGTAAGGTGGATAGATAGTGGGAAGCAGCCGCAGAGCACAGGGAGATCAGCTCGGTGCTTTGTGACCGCCTGGAGGGGTGGGATAGGGAGGGTGGGAGGGAGGGAGACGCAATAGGGAAGGGATGTGGGAACAGATGTGTATGTATGACTGATTCACTTTGTTATAAAGCAGAAACTAAAAAAAAAAATAAATAAATAAATAAATAAAAAATAGTTGTCTACATACAGAGGTAATAAAAGTTTCTTTTAAGGGCCTCCCTGGTAGCACAGTGGTTAAGAATCCACCTGCCAATGCAGGGGACACGGGTTCAAAGCCAGGTCTGGGAAGATCCCACATGCCATGGAGCAACTAAGCCCATGTGCCACAACTACTGAGCCCAGCTGTCACAACTACTGAAGCCCATGCACCTAGAGCCTGTGCTTCATAACAAGAGAGGCCACCTCAGTGAGAAGCCAGTGCACCACAACCAAGGGTAGCCCCCATTCGCCACAACTAGAGAAAGCTGGCGTGCAGCAACAAAGACCCAATGCAGCCAAAAATAAATAAAAATAAATAATAATAAAATAAAATAAAAAACTGAATACTAAATAAGAAAAATTTAAAAATAAAAAATATATGTATATACATATATGTATATACACATGCATACGTACCTAAGTAAAAAGTGAGTCAATGTTTTTAGATGATTTGTAGTTGTGGCAGAAATCATGGAAGTGGTACTAAAATACTGTAGTTGGAAATGATGGTTTAATGGAATAAATTGAGGTCGTAGAGAAGATTACTTTAAACATTTTGCAAATAAGTGGTGTTGTTTGTAATATTATAACTAGGATCTAAAATTCATAATATATTTCTAGGATATTTGGTTTTGTTTTCCTTTTTTTGTCTCCCTTTCCTTCCTCCCTCCCTCCCTTCCTACCTTTCTTCCTTTCTTTCCTCCTCTTTTCTTCATTCTTTCTTTCATGCACTCTATCATCTTTCCTTCTTTCCTGAGTGTTCACATTATATATTATTCCACAAGAGATTCAATCAAGTTAAGAATTTGAGGAGATGCAGTTCTTTTGTAGCTAATTTATGATCACTGTTTTTACTTAATCTTCTACATTAATTTAATTATGGAGGTTTAATCATAATGACCCATCCACAGGTCACATGACCACACAAAAGCTACCATAACTGCATAGTTATTTAAATTTTTCATTTAGTATTTGAATTAGTCACAATACTGTAATTATGAAAAAGGAGACCCTAACAAAAATAAATGAATCATGAAGTTTTTCATATATATACAGATGAATAAAGAACATCAAAAATAAAAACTTTGAGAGGTAAAATAGCCGCCTGTTCACTGGAGAACATTTTAAATATCTCTCTCTGTACTCCACTGATGAAACTGTAAAATATAAGTGTGAGGGGAATAACAATACTGTGCTCTTTGGCGGGAATTATAAAAAGAGTCCCCAGGCATTCTGTCTAATAAAGTGAGCTACATATTCTTTATGCATGCCCTGCTTTTTCTCTCTTCCATTTGAAGTAACAAGTTTCTCTTAACAGGATGCATTTATCAATATCCGCCAGTCCTCCTCTGCAAACATGGCATCTGCCCATATATTTATTCTCTGCAATCGACTCAACAACATTTTTTGCCCAGCCTATCTCACAGTAAGCCCTGTGTGATCTGCCCAGAACTCTTGAATGTAATCATAACTGCCTCTACACAAAAAGTCTGTAAGAAAGAGAAGTCTTTTTTTCAGGATGTACAATCAATGTAGAAAGCTAATATGAAACATTGAGGAGCCCCAAACTGCTTTAAAAATCAATAATGGTGGGGTTTTGTTGGATCCGTACTATGAAGATAATTGCCTCTACTTTTCACTTGGCTTTATCATGAAGAACAAGGCAATAATCCTCCAAGGAATAGTGGGAAACTCTGTTTTTCTTTTATATTCAATAAATGTAACCATTGATTTTATTCTCATGCACAACCCATGGTCAAGCAGTGTTAAGAACATCAAAAAAATCAATTCAGAGTGGAGCTAGGTAAGCAAATACAGTAAGGGGGTTCTCAAAATCCCCATCAGGCCACAAGTTTCTGGTAAACATTTGATTCACTTCTGAAACCTGAAGCTTAGAAGCTTCTCTTTGGGATTTGGAGTCACTGGTATGTGTTAGAGAACCTGACAAAGTTGGGCACATTTCATAAAGCACAAACACTTGGCAGAGCTATTCCCATTTATGCTGTGTGCCCTCTCTAATTATTTTCATTTTTACAATGGTAAGCAACAAAAGCATCTTACTTGGACAGCTGTCTTCCTAGAAATGATCTGCAGGGAAAAAATGGCTTAACACAGGACAGTAACAATAATGTTGGTATTTTTATTTAAAAACTATTATGTATACTATTAGATATATACATACATACACACATATATACATATATACTACATATGACAGGACAAAGTGAATAAATAGTCACGTTAATACATGAAGAATCAATGTTTTCAATGAAGAGGAAAGAAACAAAGTATAAAATCAAAGAAATTGAATAAAAGCCCTGCAATTCTAAATTTGATTTAGAAATATTAATATGAACTCATGATGTATTTTATCCTCCTCTGGGACAGAGAATTTACTAGTTGATGTGCCAGAAGGCAAGGATGCTATCAGCGACTATTGAGGTCATGTTGAAAGAACTCAGGCGTGAATTTAAAGGCTCTGCCACTGGCCAAAGATAAGACAAACAAGATCAAAAATAATAATAGCTGCAGTGGACTGAAACAGACATACCTTTTATAACCTGTGACTTCATAATGATAAGCACACAAAAAATAACAAAATGGCAAACCTCAGTGGTCATATTTGGGGGGTTCTAGAGAAACAACTTGTTGTTCTGAAAACTGCTAAATAAAAGGAAACAATCAAGCATTTATCCTGCCTTCACTGTCCTAACTTGACCTCCAGATTACATTTGGTGAGGGAAAATTCTTTAGAGAATAATCTAGTTAATAAATAAGGAAAGAGTCATAGAATATTGTCATTATGTAAACTCTAAATAAGTTTAGGCAAAGATTATCAGTGGCTGCTAAAACTGTTACTATTGGGGCTGAATTGTGTCCCCCTAAATTCCTATGTCAAAATCCTAACCTTTAGTACCTCATAATGTGACCTTATTTGAGATAGGGTCTGTACGGAGATAATCAAATTAATGTGAGATCATTAGGGTAAACCCTAATCCAACATGACTGGTGGCTTTATGAAAAAGGGACACACAGATACACCTGGAAGGAAGGTGACACAGGGAGAAATCGGTCATCTATATGCCAAGGAGAGGGGCCTGGAACAGATCCTTTCTCCACAGCCCTTGATAGGAACCAAACTTGCTGACTCCAAAACTGTGAGACAATAAATTTCTGTTAAGTCACCGATTTTGTTACAGCAGCCCTAGTAAAAAAATACTGTTACATAAAAATTAATGGAATTATTATAATGGATAGGTCAGGTTGTCAATGCCTAAATCAGCACATCGATGTTCACATCACAAAAACAGAGACAGGCAGGCATTTTGGGTCTCTAGATAAAAGTACATAACACAACTGGTTTATGAAGCACACTCGCCAAAGCACAACAAAATAATTCAAATCTGTTCAAGTCTCAAATATGGGGCATAAGAGAACACATTTACAACAAATGGATGTAATCACAAAAAATAGCATGGTTTCCTAAGAAAAAAAATTTCTAGGGGAAAAATAAAGGAACAGGAAACATTTAGAGTAAAAGAAATTTTAGATACATTCACCAGCCAAATGCAATGTGTGTACCTGTTTGGACCTGCTTTTAAAAAGTTAATAATAAATTATGAGACAGGAAAAATTACTTTAGCTCTCCTAGTGTTGGTATCTGTCAAATTAGCATAATAACAGTACAAAGTTCATAGTGTTGTGGTAATGATTAAATATGACAATATAGGTAGATCACTTAGCATAGTGCTTGGTGTATAGTATAATTTCAATTATTTATATACTTGGGTATTAGTTGAATTCCTGATACAATTGCTATCAATATTAGTTAGAATGATGTGATAGGTACATCTTACTCTGTATGTGCTTACGGTGTGTGTACACAATCCCACATACACACTCTGCAACACACCTATGGAGTCCCAATGTGAGCCAGTACTGAGTTGGAAGCCTTTTCCTTACACTACCCATTCCATTCCCCCTTCTCATGTAGCCCTGTGAAACCAACTGGCCCTGGCCTCACCTTTGGTAAGAGATGCAGGAAAATAACATTGTGAAAGTTTGAAAGAAAAGCCAAGGCAAGGGTTAGGAGAGGAAGGCAAAAGGAAGAACAGTTAAAGGAGGTTAAATACGCCACTAAATGTCTTCACAGAATTAGGTTGTTCCATGCCTGACATTTTTAAGGAAAGATAAACACAGTCTTTCAGCACCCACAGGACTAAGCCTCAGAGACAATCAGTGTTTTCAGTCAGCTGGATCATGTTTGGACAAGAGGCAGAACACATCTGGTCATTAATAGTGATAATGGATCTCTGGTTAAAAGCCATCATTCAGATATACGAAATTTTGCAGCTGACAACTATCATGAGTCAGGTGACTGCATCTTACAAATTTTCATTTCAATTTTTCAAACATTTATTTGTTTTGAGAAAGGGGATACAAAGGTGAAAGAAATACAGTTCATATTTTCAACAAATATACAATCTTGTTTGCATCACAGGAAAATAACTCCAAGACACAGAAAGATAAAACATCTTAAGAGAGTTACAAGTCTCATGGGCCTTTAGGAGATTAAAATGAAGTAAGGTATCAAATGAGTACGAGTTTTTATCTGGTTGGGAATATTGTAAAAGTCCTCATGGAGAAAGTGGGATTTTTTTTAAGAGTTTATTATTAATTAATTTATTTATTTTTGCTGCGTTGGGTCTTCGTTTCTGTGCGAGGACTTTCTCTACTTGTGGCAAGTGGGGGCCACTCTAAATCGCGGTGCACAGGCCTCTCACTATCGTGGCCTCTCTTGTTGCTGAGCACAGGCTCCAGACGCGCAGGCTCAGTAGTTGTGGCTCACGGGCCTAGTTGCTCCGCGGCATGTGGGATCTTCCCAGACCAGGGCTCAAACCCGTGTCCCCTGCATTAGCAGGCAGATTCTCAACCACTGCGCCACCAGGGAAGCCTGAGAAAGTGGGATTTGAGAGAGGCTTTTAAGAAAAGAAGAGAGATGGGAGAAAGCGGTGAAGTGGGGAAACTGTCAGGGGATAGAGAAGGGAGGGAGTTTTAGCAGGGCTGGAGGGTTGCCAGATGAAATACAGGATGCCCAGTTAAATGTCAATTTCAGATAACAACTAATAGTTTTTTAGCATAAATATGATCTTGGCAAATTTGGGACATATTTGAATTTGAAATGCCCTAGATTTGTTTAGAGAAATAAGTAAATGGTTTTATAAAAGTTTAAGCTTCATGGAGGAAGGAAATGTTTGAAAGACATTTTGGTCATATGCAGAGGGTCTCAGATTCCATACAGGAGAGGGAAAACTTAATTTTATGGGGACTGTAGAGACATTGTTAGGTTTTGTGTGTGTGTGTGTGTGTGTGTGTGTGTGTGTGATTGATATGATGCACTATAGGAAGAATACTATGACAGTGATGAGAACAAGTAAAATTAAGATAGGAAGCTGGCCAGGAAGTGACTAATAGTGATGATGTTAATTGAGGTGATGGAAGTGGCTTGGGAATGGAGATGGTTGAGATAGAGTGGAGTAGAAGCAACAGATTGCATCTTGGGACAAAAGAGATATAGAGTCAAAGATGCCTACAAGTTTATGCTTACTGACTGGGAGGACGATGACTTTTGTTAGAAGCTGTGTAAGGAGGAAGAGCTGGTTTTAGGAAAAACAGATGATATGAAATAGGGGTTATGTCAAGAATAACTGGCAGGGCAAGCATCCACATATAGATGCTCAGTAAGTGATTACAAATATTTTTCTGAGCTCAGTGATTTCGTATTCTAGATATTTGATCTGTTAAATTCAATGAGTTGTTCAAAATTCAAGGAACCCCTGTAGTTCACAATTAGAGGCAAAAGAAGAAACAGTGATAGAAGAGCAAAAAGACAGAAGAACAAGAATAATGAAAAACTTGTGCTGAATCTTGGAAATCCTGCAGTCAAGGTCATCATCACTCTTAAATCATTCAGAGAGGGATTTCCCTGGTGGTGCAGTGGTTAAGAATATGCCTGCCATGCAATAGTTAGGAGTCCGCCTGCCAATGCAGGGGACTTGGGTTTGATCCCTGGTCTGGAAAGATCCCACATGCCGTGGAGCAACTAAGCCCATGCGCCACAAATACTGAGCCTGCGCTCTAGAGCCCGCGAGCCACAACTACTGAGCCCGTGAGCCACAACTACTGAAGCCCATGTGCCTAGAGCCCGTGCTACACAACAAGAGAAGCCACCGCAATGAGAAGCCTGTGCACCGCAATGAAGAGTAGCTCCTGCTCGCCACAACTAGAGAAAGCCCGTGTGCAACAATGAAGACCCAACTCAGCCAAAAATAAAATTAATTAATTAATATAAAAAAATCGTTTGGAGAAGTCAAGACTATAAACAGAACCAGCAATGGCTCTGGTAAATTTTGACAGAGCTGTTTTAGGAAAGGAGCATGGCTGGGAGCCATGTTTTTGGAGCCTAAGGAGTAAATGGGTGGTAAGGAAGTAGAGGAAACCAAAGCTATTTGAGGACTGGTGCTTGAAGAGAAAATCAAAGAGAAGGAGCCAGCAGAGGAAAGACTGAAGATTTAATTAAAAAGAGGAGCAAATTCTGAAGGGCGTCCAGCAATAAGATAAATGTGTATATGGCGAGATTAGCCTTAAAAAGAAGAGAATATCTTCCTTAGAGTTAAATGGAAGGAAGGGAGGAAAGACAGAAGAATTTTAAGGATTTGAACTGTGACATTGAGGGAGTTGATATTTAGTCTCCACTTTTGAGTAAGAAAGGAAGTGACATTATATGCCTTGAGAGGAGCGGGGTGGAGGGCTCGTGGACCATGGATGTAAGTCCCATCTCCTGCCACATCTTACAGCACATCTCAGACATCCATCCTTTATTTAGATCCCTGGCAAAGTGGAATAGGAAGTAATCATGATTGCAGGGTTATTCCTTGGTGTGACACATTTTGTCACAGCAAGGGAAATCTGAGAGTAAGAAGCTCAACGGAATGTAGTTTCTTCTATGTACTGAATGCCTGTTGCACAGTAGCCTGGCTCTGTAGCCAGACCCCCATCAGACACCACTCTGTCATTTTAGAGTGTTTACACAACCGTGTGCCATCTCTGGGGTATAAAATATGATTTGACATAGTTCACAAAAATAGCAAACAGCTAACTCTATTCTTGTGCCTTTATATAAACTAGATTATAGCATCTCATATTGAGTTTGAATATAGCAAAATCTGATTCAATTTATTGATATGATCTTATGATTATGGAGTTCCTAGATAAAGAGGCTTTCAGGTGCATTCAGAAAATCCCATTGACCCCATAATTGCTATAAACAACCCATTAATGCATGGTATCATTTCATGATGACTGTATCTGGACTTATGGATGAGGCAGGAAGTTTCATTCTCCTGATGATCCCTTGTCTACAATAAGTACAGCCATAAATATGTCAACACCTATTTTATACTATAAGGATTTTCTAGTGCCTGTGTTTAGGAAGTGATATATGGTGGTTATCCCTGAAAAGACAATTACAAAGAGAAAAGTACAGATTGTCCTTTCTAAGCCTAGAAGATGTTATATCAGAGGAATGAAAATGAACAAGCCATAATATAGGATCATAGAAGCACTGACATTTAGATTTGACAGAGAATTTAGGGATGATTTTGTCTAATTCCTTTCTCTTTAAGGCTCAGTAATCTAAAGTCAAGAGAGAGGAAATAGCTCACTGTAGGGCACAAACTAGTCAGGCCACATGTCTCTTTGACTCAAAGTCCCAGGTGCTTCCACTCTGCCACAATGACAAGTCTCTACCAGGCTTCTGGAGAATTATTCCCAGGGCCAGAATAGTGGGTGTATTGTACATACTGGCACTCAGTGAATGTTTTCTTAATTGGACAGCTGTATCTCTGTTCTGGTCACTGACACACCTGGGAGTTAGAGAACCACCCTCAGCACACAGCTTTTCCAGTACCTAGTAAGGCAATATCAGGCACAACAACTTTACAAAAATATAACTTAGAATTTACATGTATTAACACATTCATTATTTCACTAGAACTTCCTTAGTCCATTATTGCACATGATAAAACTAAGGGTCAGTAAATTTATATAACTTATTTAAGGTCAAGCAATCAGAAAATGGTACAGAGTTTGAGCCCAACTTTGGTCCTCTGACTCCAGTTATCATACCAGTTGTTATACCTCATAGTTTCTCCAGGATATTTATAACCTCTAGGGAAAAGAAAACCAAATCTGTGAGGGAAGAGATAGAGAGGAATATGGGAAGGAGGGGAGAGATATCAGACTGGTGTGAGGCTCTTATGAAAAAAGCCAATGCCAGAAACAGATCAGAGTCCAATAATAGATGAAGCATTTGTGTTTTTCTTGGAGAGATCTGTTGGCGGGATCCTAGCTACAAAGGCCTGGGTTGGCTCCAAAAAGGAGAAAGCAATGCTATGCAACTTGGAAGAAGGTACTGACTTTAAATGCATCTGAAAGACAGTGGGGTGAGAAAAGCACAGGTATGGGAATCAGGAAACCTGGATTTTAGTCCTAATTCTATCATTTGTTGTGCCCTTAGATCAGGCCCCTCCCCCTTTTATGCCTCAGTTTTCTCATTTTAAAATGAGGTGTATTCAAATTCATCATTCTCAGGTATTTTTCTTCCTTTGCATCGTTGCCATTGGTAGAGACTGCCAATAATTTAGAAAATGCCTGACGTGAGACTCTATAAACTGAGAATGCAACCCACATTCTTGCTTGCAAAAAATCGAGTTGTCTTTTTTTTTTAACAAAACAATTTTTTATACACTTTGAGTAATCACATACAGTGAATATACATGTAGTCGATCAGCCTGCTAAGTTGGGTCACAGAATTATTCTCTTAGAAAACTTTAGAAGGATAATTCATCACTTTATACCTTAGTTATATGTGATAGAAGCTACATAGGTAATAGAAAAATTACAACTGATTTCCATTGTATGAACCATCACTAATGACCACCACTGCTCTTGGATGAGTAGATTTCATCTGTAGTAATATCAATACACTCAAGGGACTTGTTAGTTTATTTCACCATTTTTCTGAGAAGATTTTAGGTCAGAGATTTTTAACTAGAGTTGACAGCTCCTGGGTTACTGAAAGAGTGGGAAAATTCCAAAGATCATTTTGCCAGCATCAACTGAAGCTATTTTACTGTGCAAATGAAGACCAAAGCTATCAACTAAATAACCAACCATTAGGATAAATCACCTTCCTCCCCAAAAATACATCAAAAATACATCTACATGTGGAACAACTCCTACAGAACACCTACTGAATGCTGGAAGAAGACCTCAGACTTCCCAAAAGGCAAGAAACTCCCCACGTACCGGGGTAGGGCAAAAGAAAAAAGGAAAAACAGAGACAAAAGAATAGGGATGGGACCTGCACCTCTGGGAGGGAGGTTTGAAGGAGGAAAGGTTTCCACACACTAGGAAGCCCCTTCACTGGTGGAGATGGGGGGTGGCCGGGGGGGGAAGCTTCAGAGCCACAGAGGAGAGCACAGCAACAGGGGTGCAGAGGGCAAAGCACAGAGATTCCCGCACAGAGGATCAGTGCCGACCAGCACTCACCAGCCTGAGAGGTTTGTCTGCTCACCACCAGGGCGGATAGGGGATGGGAGCTGAGGCTCAGGATTCAGAAATCAGATCCCAGGGAGAGGACTGGGGTTGGATGCGTGAACACAGCCTGAAGGGGGCTAGTGCGCCACAGCTAGTCGGGAGGGAGTCCAGAAAAAAGTCTGAAGCTGCCTAAGAGGCAAGAGACCATTGTTTCGGGGTGTACGAGGAGAGGGGATTCAGAGCACCACCTAAACGAGCTCCAGAGATGGGCGCAAGCCACAGCTATCAGCGCGGGCACCAGAGACGGACATGAAATGCTAAGGCTGCTACTGCAGCCACCAAGAAGCCTGTGTGCAAGCACAGGTCACTATCCACACCTCCTCTCCTGGGAGCCTGTGCAGCCTGCCACTGCCAGGGTCCTGTGATCCAGGGACAACGTCCCTGGGAGAACACATGGCATGCCTCAGGCTGTTTCAACATCACACTGGCCTCTACCCTGCAGGCTTGCCCTGCATTCCGCACCCATCCATTCCTCCCGGACTGAGTGAACCAGAGCCCCCTAATCAGCCACTCCTTTAACCCCCTCCTGGCTGGGCAAAGAATAGATGCCAGAGGGTGAACTACATGCAGAGGCAGGGCCAAATCCAAAGTTGGACCCCAGGAGCTGTGCGAACAAAGAAGAGAAGGGGAAATTTCTCCGTGCAGCCTCAGGAGCAGCAGATTAAATCTCCACAATCAACTTGATGTACCCTGCATCTGTGGAATACCTGAATAGACAATGAATCATTCCAAAATTGAGGCTGTGGACTTTAGGAGCAACTGTAGACTTGGGGTTTGCTGTATGTAACTGACCAGTTTCTGATTTTCATGTTTATCTTAGTTCAGTTTTTAGTGCTTCTTATCATTGGTGGATTTGTTTATTGGTTTCGTTGCTTACTTCTATTTTTTATTACTTAAAAAAATTTTTTATTTTAATAATTTTTTAAAACTTTTTATTCTAATGACGTTATTTTATTTTTCTTTCTTTCTTTTTTTTTCTCCCTTTTCTTCTGAGCCGTGTGGTTGACAGGGTCTTGGTGCTCCAGCTGGCTGTCAGGCCTGAGCCTCTGGGGTGGGAGAGCCGAGTTCAGGACGTTGGACCACCAGAGACCTCCTGGCCCCACATAATATCAATTGGCAAGAGACTTCCCAGAGATCTCTGTCTCAACGCTAAGACCCAGCTCCACTCAACAACCAGCAAGCTCCAGTGCTGGACACCCCAGGCCAAACAATTAGCAAGACAGGAACACAACCCCACCCTTTAGCAGAGAGGCTGCCTAAAATCATAATAAGTTCACAGATACCCCAAAACACACCACCGGATACGGTCCTTCCCACCAGAAAGACAAGATCCAGCCACACCCACCAGACCACAGGCACCAGTCCCCTCCACCAGAAAGCCTACACAGCCCACTGAACAAACCTTACCCCCTGGGGGCAAACACCATAAACAACGGGAACTATGAACCTGCAGGGTGTGAAAAAGGAGACCACAAACACAGTAAGTTAAGCAAAATGAGAAGACAGAAAAACACACAGCAGATGAAGGAGCAAAGTTAAAACCCACCAGACCAAACAAATGAAGAGGAAATAGGCAGTCTGCCTGAAAAAGAATTCAGAGTAATGAGAGTAAAGATGATCCAAAATCTTGGAAATAGAATGGAGAAAATAGAAGGAACTTTTAATAAGGACCTAGAATAACTAAAGAGCAAACAAACAATGATGAACAACACAATAAATGAAATTTAAAATTCTCTAGAAGGAATAAATAGCAGAATACCTGAGGCAGAAGAACGGATAAGTGACCTAGAAGATATAATAGTGGAAATGACTACCACAGAGCAGAATAAAGAAAAAAAGAATGAAAAGAATTGAGGACAGTCTCAGAGACCTCTGGGACAACATTAAACACACCAACATTCAAATTATAGGGCTTCCAGAAGAAGAAGAGAAAAAGAAAGGGTCTGAGAAAATATTTGAAGAGATGTTAGTCAAAAACATCCTTAACACGGGAAAGGAAATAGTCGATCAAGTCCAGGAAGAACAGAGAGTTCCAAACAGGGTAAACCCAAAGAGAAACACACCAAGACACATATTAATAAAACTATCAAAAATTAAACACAAAGAAAACATATTAAAAGCAGCAAGGGAAAAGCAACAAATAACATACAAGGGAATCCCCATAAGGTTAACAGCTGATTTTTCAGCAGAAACTCTGCAAGCCAGAAGGGAGTGGCAGGACGTCTTTAAAATGATGAAAGGGAAAAACCTACAACCAAGATTACTCTACCCAGCAAGGATCTCATTCAGATTTGAGAGAGAAATTAAAAGCTTTACAGACAAGCAAAAGGTAAGAGAATTCAGCACCACCAAACCAGCGTTACAACAAATGCTAAAGAAACTTCTCTAGGCAGGAAACACAAGAGAGGGAAAAAACCTACAAAAGCAAACCCAAAACAATTAAGAAAATGGTAATAGGAACATACATATTGATAATTACCTTAAATGTAAATGGATTAAATGCTCCAACCAAAAGACATAGACTGGCTGAATGAATATAAAAACAAGACCTGTATATATACTGTCTAAAAGAGACCCACTTAAGACCTAGGGACACATCCAGACTGAAAGTGAGGGGAGGGAAAGAGATATTGCATGCAATTAGAAATCAAAAGAAAGCTGGAGTAGCAGTTCTCATATCAGATAAAATAGACTTTAAAATAAAGACTATTACAAGAGACAATGTAGGACACTAAAAAATGATCAAGGGATCAATCCAAGAAGAAGATATAACAACTGTAAATATTTATGCACCCAACATAGCAGCACCTCAATACATAAGGCAAATGCTAACAACCATAAAGGGGAAATTGACAGTAACACAATAATAGTAGGGGACTTTAACACCCCAATTTCACCAATGGACAGATCAACCAAAATGAAAATAAATAAGGAAACACAAGCTTTAAATGACACATTAAACAAGATGGACTTCATTCATATTTATAGGACATTCCACCCCAAAACAACAGAATACACTTTCTTCTCAAGTGCTCATGGAACATACTCCAGCAGGATAGACCATATCTTGGATCACAAATCAAGCCTTTGTAAATTTAAGAAAATTGTAATCATATCAAGTATCTTTTTCAAAATGCAACGTTATGAGGCTAGATATCAATTATGGGAAAAAAAACTGAAAAAAATACAAAAACATGGAGGCCAAACAATACACTACTAAATAACTAAGAGATCACTGAAGAAATCAAAGAGGAAATCAAAAAATACCTAGAAGTTTATAGCAATACAATCCTACCTCAAGAAACAAGAAACATCTCAAATAAACAACCTATCCTTACGCCTAAAGCAAATAGACAAAGAAGAACAAAAAACCCTAAAGTTAGCAGGAAAGAAATCATAAAGATCAGATCAGAAATAAGTGAAAAAAAAATGAAGGAAACAATAGTAAAGCTCAATAAAACTAAAAGCTGGTTCTTAGAGAAGATAAACAAAATTAATAAACCGTTAGCCAGGCTCATCAAAAAAAAAACAAAAAAAAAAAAACGGCAGAAGACTCAAATAAACAGAATTAGAAATGAAAAAGGAGAAGTAACAAGTGACACTGCAGAAATACAAAGGATCATGAGAAGTGACTACCAGCAACTATATGTCAATAAAATGGACAACCTGGAAGAAATGGACAAATTCTTAGAAAAGCACAACCTTCCGAGACTGAACCAGGAAGAAATAGAAAATATAAACAGACCAATCACAAGCACTGAAATTGAGACTGTGATTAAAAATTTTCCAAGAAACGAAAGCCCGGGACCAGATGGCTTCACAGGCAAATTCTAACAAACATTTAGAGAAGAGCTGACACCTATCATTCTCAAATTCTTCCAAAATATAGCAGAGGGAGGAACACTCCCAAACTCTTTCTATGAGGCCACCACCACCTTGACACCAAAACCAGACAAAGATGTCACAAAAAAAGAAAACTACAGGCCAATATCACTGATGAACATAGATGCAAAAAATCCTCAACAGAATACTAGCAAACAGAATCCAACAGCACATTAAAAGGATTCACCATCATCAAGCGGTGTTTATCCCAGGATTGCAAGGATTCTTCAATATACACAAATCAATCAATGTGATACACCATATTAACAAACTGAAGGATAAAAAACATATGATAATCTCAATAGACGCAGAAAAGGCTTGAGACAAAATTCAACACCCATTTATGAAAAAAACCCTCCAGAAAGTAGGCATAGTGGGAACTTATATAAACATAATAAAGGCCATATAAGACAAACCCACGGCCAACATCATTCTCAATGATGAGATTGAGTTGATGAAAAACTGAAACCATTTCCGCTAAGATCAGGAACAAGACAAGGTTTCCCACTCTCGTAACTATTATTCAACATAGTTTTGGAAGTTTTAGCCACAGCAATCAGAGAAGAAAAAGAAATAAAAGGAATCCAAATCGGAAAAGAAGCAGTAAACTGTCACTGTTTGCAGATGACATGATGCTATGCATAGAGAATCCTATAGATGCTACCAGAAAACTACAAGAGCTAATCAATGAATTTGGTAAAGTAGCAGGATACAAAATTAATGCACAGAAATCTCTTGCATTCCTATACACTAATAACGAAAAATCTGAAAGAGAAATTAAGGAAACACTCCCATTTACCATTGCAATGAAAAGAATAAAATACCTAGGAATAAACCTACCTAAGAGGACAAAAGGTCTGTATGCAGAAAAGTATAAGACACTGATGAAAGAATTTAAAGATGATACAAACAGATGGAGAGACATACCATGTTCTTGGATTGGAAGAATCAACATTGTGAAAATGACTATACTACCCAAAGTAATCTACAGATTCAATGAAATCCCTATCAAACTACCAAGGGCATTTTTCACAGAAGTAGAATAAAAAATTTCACAATTTGTATGGAAACACAAAAGACCCCAAATAACACAAGCAATCTTGAGAAAGAAAAATGGAGCTGGATGAATCACACTCCATGACTTCAGACTATACTACAAAACTACAGTAATCAAGACAGTATGGTACTGGCACAAAAACAGAAATATAGACCAATGGAAAAGGAAAGAAAGCTCAGAGATAAACCCACACACATATGGCCACCTTATCTTTGATAAAGGAGGCAAGAATATACAATGGAGAAAAGATAGCCTCTTCAATAAGTGGTGCTGGAAAAACTGGACAGCTACTTGTAAAAGAATGAAATTAAAACACTCCCTAACACCATACACAAAAATAAACTCAAAATGGATTAAAGACCTAAATGTAAGTTCAGACACTATAAAACTCTTAAAGGAAAACATAGGCAGAACACTCTATGACATAAATCACAGCAAATCCTTTTTGACACACCTCCTAGAGAAATGGAAATAAAAACAAAAATAAATAAATGGGACCTAATGAAACTTAAAAGCTTTGGCACAACAAAGGAAACCATAAACAAGATGAAAAGGCAGCCCTCAGAATGGGAGAAAATATTTGCAAACAAAGCAAGTGACAATGGATTAATCTCCAAAATATACAAGCAGCAAATGCAGCTCAATATCAAAAAAACAAACAACCCAATCCAAAAATGGGCAGAAGACCTAAATAAACATTTCTCCAAAGAAGATATATAGATTGCCAACAAACACATGAAAGGATGCTCAACATCACTAAGCAGTAGAGAAATGCAAATCAAAACTACAATGAGGTTATCACCTCACACCAGTCAGAATGGCCATCATCAAAGCATTTACAAAGAATAAATGCTGGAGAGGGTGTGGAGAAAAGGGAACCCTCTTGCACTATTGGTGGGAATGTAAATTGATACAGCCACTGTGGAGAACAGTATGGGGGTTCCTTAAAAACTAAAAATAGAGTTACCATACGACCCAGCAATGCCACTAATGGGTATATATCTTGAGAAAACCATAATTCTAAAAGAGTCATGTACCACAATGTTCACTGCAGTTCTATTTACAATAGCCAGGACATGGAAGCAACCTAAGTGTCAGTTGACAGATGAATCGATAAAGAAGATGTGGCACATATATACAATGGAATATTACTCAGCCATAAAAAGAAACAAAGTTGAGTTATTTGTAGTGAGGTGGATGGACCTTGAGTGTGTCATACAGAGTGAAGTAAGTCAGAAAGAAAAACAAATACTGTATGCTAACACATATATATGGAATCTACAAAAAAAAAAAAGGTTCTGAAGAACCTAGGGGCAGGACAGGAATAATGACGCAGACGTAGAGAATGGACTTGAACACATGGGGAGGGGGAAGGGTAAGCTGGGACGAAGTGAGAGAGTGGCGTGTACATACATACACTACTAAATGTAGAATAGATAGCTAGTGGGAAGCTTCTGCCTAGCACAGGGAGATCAGCTCGGTGCTTTGTGACCATCTAGAGGGTGGGATAGGATGGGTGGGAGGGAGACGCAGGAGGGAGGGGATATGGGGCTATACGTATGCATATAGCTGATTCATTTTGTTATATCCAGATAACTAATGCAACAACGTTAAGCAATTATACTCCATTAAAGATGTTTAAAAAAAAGTTTTATCACAGATACATTCTTTTCACTTGCATTTTGTTTTCGGATATTGGACACACATTAATTCTAGACTGTTGGCCCTTAACTACAGTTTTAGCTTGGCATTGATGCCCTATAAAAGGATTTTAGGGCGCTTATGAATACTCTAAAATAATAGGAAAATTTCATCAGCTTCTCAAAGGGATCACAAAGATTAACAAAGGTTAAAGAACCTCCACTCTACGCATTCTACAATAACATGTTACAATTCAAATTATTTCTTTGGTAAAACTGGTAGCTGATTTGAACTGTAGCCTAAAAGTTTTAATCAACCCTTAACTACCTGAGGGTTAGTAACAGACCTCTATAAGTGTATAGTACCTATTTTACACTTGATTCTTTAAAAAAATAAATGAAACAAAACACATTGTGGTGCAAAACATTGTTGACAGAAATTAAAGGTAACATAAACAAATAAAGATATATTCATGGTTAGAAAACCTGATAATTTTAAATTGTCAATTCTCCCCAAACTGATCTATAGATTCAATACACTCAATTATAAGCCCAGCAGACTTTTTTGGGTAGAAATCAACAAGTTTACCCTAAAAGTTATAGGGAAATGCAAAGAACCTAGAATTTCCAAAGCAATTTTAAACAGTCAGTATAAAGTTGAAGGACTTACATTATGTGACTTCATAACTTAACAAATAGCTATGGTAATTAAATAGTGTGATACTGTCTAAGGACGGACCAAAAGAACAGTGGAACAAAATAAATCCTAGAAATAGACCCCCAATTATTCAGTCAAAGGTACCAACACTATCTGAAGGGAAAAGCAAAGTCTTTTCAATAAATGGTACTAGAATAACTGTATAGTCATATGGAAAAAATGAACCTCAATCCCTACCTCATAAGAAACACAAAAATTAATTTAATGTGGATCACATACATGAAAATAAAAATGAAAACATAAGAGATTTAAGGGAATAAAATCACTTTGCACTTCTAAAAGTCACCACAAAATATTTTCCTATTTCTTCAAAATGTTTCTCAATTCCATTTCATAATTAAGTAGCTATACAGAATACCTAGAACACATTGTAATTGAGTCTGGGTGGACTGAAAATAATCAAACAATTGGCTAAAAAAATTTATGTAACTTCTAGAATAAGCTGGATGTGAAATCTGTCTAACAAAAACACATATTCTTATTACTATGTTTATTATTTGAGGATCATGGCAAAAAAAATTCACTTTCCTTTGATGGACAAAGTTGTCTAGATTTAGCTCGAATTATTCTAAATAGATTTTCTGAACTTTAATATAATTTTATTATAAAGATTAAAGAGTCTATATATTCACTTACTTGCCTTTCTCCCCCTCTATCCATTTCCAAGAGTAAAAATTAAACAACATGAACAACAACAGTAAAACATGCAACATAAAGCTGTTTACCGGAGTCCGTAGAGAACTGTTCCATCAGGATGCAGTCGGATCATTCGATTTTTCACTGTAACCCCATGCACAAATGATTTCTTGTCATTCAGAAAGTAGGTGTCTGGTACCCAGAGTTGGTCAGCTACCCTGTTGTCTAGCGTGAGGTTTAGTGGGATTCCAGAATAAGAAAGCCTTTTGTCTTTCCAAGACTGCTGGAAATACATGGTGAGTGTATAATCCTGCAAAAAAAAGGAAACCGAACAAAGAATTTTACCATCATCACCACCACCACCATCATCATCATCATCATCATCATCATGATCATCATCACTATCATCATCTAAAAGCCTTTTTGGTAAAATGTGATAGTATGTGCTACTGAGGATGCCTAGAGACTCACCATTCTGTGATCACAAAGCACCAAGCTGATCTCCCTGTGCTAGGTTGACTCACCAACCTCCCCTACAAGGTTACATTTGAATATATTGAAATTTGCACCTCCAAGTATAGGGCAACCGATAGGTTAGAAGTACTAGTGCAATAATTGAATGCATGCAGAAGCATTTGCACCAATATACAGTAAATCCATTTAACTGAATTTTAAGGTTTGATGTTAAGGTAATGATATCATGGGGAAGGCTGTAAAGGGAAGTTGTACCTATAGATTCATGTTCACAAAAATCTACCTCTGGATATTGTATTTATAGTACTGCTTGATTCAGGAATTGGTTTGAGTTCAGAGATGGGTTTGTACTCGAGTTTGTTTCTCCATCTCCTGTAAAAGGTTACATTAAGGACATACCTTTGCACTTTTCTTTCTGCCCAGGTTTCCCCTGGCAGTGAGAGACAGGAAGATTTGGGCTCAATAAATGTGTCAAGCTCACAGGAGAGGAATGGTGAAGATTATCTTAGAGCTTTCATTGTATGTTTTTAAAGAACTCTATTAATACAAAGTGTAATTGTCCATTAAAAGAATAAGAGGTAGCAGTAAAATCATAAAGACTTAAGATGTGGTCCCAATATCATAAAAACAGAAGGTTCACTTTTTCTTTTAAAGGATATTTATCTGTCAACAGCTTTAGCTGGATGCTTTAGCAACAATTAAGAAAACACGTCATAACTCCTGCACAACTCTGTGTACTGCCATTGTTATATATACCACTGTTTGGGAAGCATTGGCTCCGATCATGACTTACATCTGGGCAAACTGCACTTCATCTAGATACCTATATGGATATTTATGCATTTCTGAAATATCTTAAATGATAAGACAATATTTGTTCTCGATAATGAGTTCCAATGTCCTTTAACCACTATATTCAAGAATGCTTACACTATTTACTCAGAAATAATCTTGCAATAATTCAAAGCCATTCTTTCTTGTTCATTGGCAAGGACATTTGCTCTTTGCTACTAATCATACAATATCCTTTATATAGGTCTGAAACCTCCTTCCACCTTACCTTCATTTAACAGAAAAAGAGAACCCACAGGGTTATACACAATTCTCTTCTCAATTGCTAACATCTGCATTTGAATCCTCATCAAGCTCTTAACATCAATACCTTTTTGGAGGACAATGAATTGAACAGATTCTGGGCCTTAGATTCTAAAACACCTCCATTCCAAAATCTACCAGATGTAGAGCTATGTAACCATGAGCAACTAACTTAACCCCTTATATGTCAGATGTCTCATTTCTAAAATAAAAATAATAGCATTTTACTAGCTTATTGAAAGCATTACTTGGGAGAATTATGGTGCAAGTAGTTTAGAAACTAACACGCTAAACAAATATATTATCTTCAAAAATTGTTGCTATTTAAAGATTAATATCATACTTCCAAATTATTTGGAGTGTACGTATTCGTTTTCACAAGCATTTCCACTTTTAAAGAGATGTTTATAAAAGAACCTGTAGGAAGAAGGACCCTGGTAATCATTAAAGAAAGCAATTGTCTGTCTTGTAAGTCTTGTTGTTGGGGTCTTGTTTGTAATTCAGACAATGTAAGAAAATGAATGACTAGCTCAGCACAATCAGCAATGGGTTACAGGTTCCACTACTCACGCTGAATACACATTAGCCTCCAGCTCTCGTGAGCGCTACAGAGGATTTCCTCACAATGAGACCATGAGGCAAAATCCTTACTCCACATTCTCCTCAACAAAGAAAGTTTTAATGTGTGATGAGGAAAAACTTATTATTAAATACAAATGAGAGTCTTGGAGGAAGATGGCGGAAGAGTAAGAGGAGGAGATAACCTTCCTCCACACAGATACATCAGAAATACATCTACACGTGGAACAACTCCTACAGAACACCTACTGAACGCTGACAGAAGACCTCAGACCTCCCAAAAGGCAAGAAACTCCCCACGTACCCGGGTAGGGCAAAAGAAAAAAGAAAACACAGAGACAAAAGAATAGGGACGGGACCTGCACCAGTGGGAGGGAGCCGTGAAGGAGGAAAGGTTTCCACACACTAGAAGCCCCTTCGCGGTAGGAGACTGCGGGTGGCGGAGGTGGGGAGCTTCGGAGCCACGGAGGAGAGCGCAGGGTGCAGAGAGCAAAGCAGAGAGATTTCCGCACAGAGAATCGGTGCCGACCAGCACTCACCAGCCCGAGAGGCTTGTCTGCTCACCCGCCGGGGCGGGCGGGGGCTGGGAGCTGAGGCTCCGGCTTCGGTCGGAGCGCAGGGAGAGGACTGGCTGCGTGAACACAGCCTGAAGGGGTTAGTGCACCACGGTTAGCCGGGAGGGAGTCCGGGAAAAAGTCTGGACCTGCCGAAGAGGCAAGAGACTTTTTCTTCCCTCTTTGTTTCCTGGTACGCGAGGAGAGGGAATTAAGAGCGCTGCTTAAAGGAGCTCCAGAGACGGGCGCGAGCCACGGGTAATAGCACGGACCCCAGAGACGAGCATGAGACACTTAGGCTGCTGCTGCCGCCACCAAGAAGCCTGTGTGTGAGTACAGGTCACTCTCCACACCTCCCATCCTGGGAGCCTGTGCAGCCCGCCACTGCCAGGGTCCCGGGATCCAGGGACAACTTACCCAGAAGAGCACACGGCGCGCCTCAGGCTGGTGCAACGTCATGCCGGCCTCTGCTGCGCAGGCTCGCTCCGCACTCCGTGCCCCTCCCTCCCCCCGGCCTGAGTAAGCCAGAGCCCCTGAATCAGCGGCTCCTTTAAGCCCGTCCTGTCTGAGCGAAGAACAGACGCCTTCTGGCGACCTACACGCAGAGGCGGGGCCAAATCCAAAGCTGAACCCCGGGAGCTGTGCGAACAAAGAAGAGAAAGGGAAATCACTCCCAGCAGCCTCAGGAGCAGTGGATTAAAGCTCCACAATCAACTTGATGTACTGTGCATCTGTGGAATACCTGAATAGACAACAAATCATCCCAAATTGAGGAGGTGGACTTTGAGAGCAAGATTTATTATTTTTTTCCCCTTTTCCTCTTTTTGTGAGTGTGTATGATTCTGTGTGAGATTTTGTCTGTATAGCTTTGCTTTCACCATTTGTCCTAGCGTTGTATCCATCCTTTTTTTTTTTTTTTACTTTTTAAAAACATTTTTTATAATTATTTTTATGTTAATAACTTTATTTTACCTTACTTTATTTTCTTTTCTTTTATCCTCTTTCTTTCTTTCTACTTTTTCTCCCTTTTATTCTGAGCCATGTGGATGAAAGGCTCTTCGTGCTGCATCCAGGAGTCAGTGCTGTGTCTCTGAGGTGAGAGAGCCAATTTCAGGACACTGATTCACAAGGGACCTCCCAGCTCCACATAATATCAAATGGTGAAAATCTCCCAGAGATCTCCATCTCAACACCAACACCCAGCTTCACTCAATGACCAGCTAGCTACAGTGCTGGACACCCTATGCCAAACAACTAGCAAGACAGGAACACAACCCCATCCATTAGCAGAGAAGCTGCCTAAAATCATAATAAGCCCACAGACACCCCAAAACACACCACCAGACGTGGACCTGCCCACCAGAAAGACAAGATCCAGCCTCATCCACCAGAGCACAGACACTAGTCCCCTCCACCAGGAAGCCTACACAACCCACTGAACCAACTTTAGCCACTGGGGACAGAAACCAAAAACAACAGGAACTATAATCCTGCAGCCTGCAAAAAGGAGACCCCAAACACAGTAAGATAAGCAAAATGAGAAGAGAGAAAACCACACAGCAGGTGAAGGAGCAAGATAAAAACCCACTAGAACGAACAAATGAAGAGGAAATAGGCAGTCTACCTGAAAAAGAATTCAGAATAATGATAGTAAAGATGATCCAAAATCTTGGAAATAGAATAGACAAAATGAAAGAAACATTTAACAAGGACCTAGAAGAACTAAAGATGAAACAAGCAACGATGAACAACACAATAAATAAAATTAAAAATACTCTAGAAGGGATCAATAGCAGAATAACTGAGGCAGAAGAATGGATAAGTGACCTGGAAGATAAAGTTGTGGAAATAACTACTGCAGAGCAGAATAAAGAAAAAAGAATGAAAAGAACTGAGGACAGTTTCAGAGACCTCTGGGACAACATTAAACGCACCAACATTCGAATTATAGGGGTTCCAGAAGAAGAAGAGAAAAAGAAAGGGACTGAGAAAATATTTGAAGAGATTATAGTTGAAAACTTCCCTAATATGGGAAAGGAAATAGTTAATCAAGTCCAGGAAGCACAGAGAGTCCCATACAGGATAAATCAAAGGAGAAACATGCCAAGACACATATTAATCAAACTGTCAAAAATTAAATACAAAGAAAATATATTAAAAGCAACAAGGGAAAAACAACAAATAACACACAAGGGAATCCCCATAAGCTTAACAGCTGATCTTTTCAGCAGAAACTCTGCAAGCCAGAAGGGACTGGCAGGATATATTTAAAGTGATGAAGGAGAAAAACCTGCAACCAAGATTACTCTGCCCAGCAAGGATCTCATTCAGATTTGATGGAGAAATTAAAACCTTTACAGACAATCAAAAGCTGAGAGAGTTCAGCACCACCAAACCAGCTTTACAACAAGTGCTAAAGGATCTTCTTTAGGCAAGAAACACAAGAGAAGGAAAAGACCTATAATAACAAACCTAAAACAATTAAGAAAATGGGAATATGAATGTACATATCGATAATTACCTTAAATGTAAATGGATTAAATGCTCCCACCAAAAGACACAGACTGGCTGAATGGATACAAAAACAAGACCCATATATATGCTGTCTACAAGAGACCCACTTCAGACCTAGAGACACATAGAGACTGAAAGTGATGGGATGGAAAAAGATATTCCATGCAAATGGAAACCAAAAGAAAGCTGGAGTAGCAATTCTCATATCAGACAAAACAGACTTTAAAATAAATACTATTAGAAGAGACAAAGAAGGACACTACATAATGATCAAGGGATTGATCCAAGAAGAAGATATAACAACTGTAAATATTTATGCACCCAACATAGGAGCACCTCAGTATATAAGGCAAATACTAACAGCCATAAAAGGGGAAATCAACAGTAACACATTCATTGTAGGGGACTTTAACACCCCACTTTCACCAATGGACAGATCATCCAAAATGAAAATAAATAAGGAAACACAAGCTTTAAATGATACATTGAACAAGATGGACTTAATTGATATTTATAGGACATTCCATCCAAAAACAACAGAATACACATTTTTCTGAATTGTTCATGGAACATTCTCCAGGATAGATCATATCTTGGGTCACAAATGAAGCCTTGGTAAATTTAAGAAAATTGAAGTTGTATCAAGTATCTTTTCTGACCACAACGCTATGAAACTAGATATCAATTACAGGAAAAGATCTATAAAATATACAAACACAAGGAGGCTAAACAATACACTACTTAATAATGAAGTGATCACAGAAGAAATCAAAGAGGAAATTAAAAAATACCTAGAAACAAATGACAATGGAGACACGACGACCCAAAACCTATGGGATGCAGCAAAAGCAGTTCTAAGAGGGAAGTTTATAGCTATACAATCCTACCTTAAGAAACAGGAAACATCTCGAATAAAAAACCTAACCTTGCACCTAAAGCAATTAGAGGAAGAAGAAAAAAAAAAACCCCAAAGTTAGAAGAAGGAAAGAAATCATAAAGATCAGATCAGAAATTAATGAAAAAGAAATGAAGGAAATGATAGCAAAGATCAATAAACATAAAAGCTGGTTCTTTGAGAAGATAAATAAAATTGATAAACCATTAGCCAGACTCATCAAGAAAAAAAGGGAGAAGACTCAAATCAATAGAATTAGAAATGAAAAAAGAGAAGTAACAACTGACACTGCAGAAATACAAAGGATCATGAGAGATTACTACAAGCAACTCTAGGCCAATAAAATGGACAACCTGAAAGAAATGGACAAATTCTTAGAAATGCACAACCTGCCAAGACTGAATCAGGAAGAAATAGAAAATATGAACAGACCAATCACAAGCACTGAAATTGAAACTGTGATTAAAAATCTTCCAACAAACAAAAGCCCAGGACCAGATGGCTTCACAGGCGAATTCTATCAAGCATTTAGAGAAGAGCTAACACCTATCCTTCTAAAACTCTGCCAAAATATAGCAGAGGGAGGAACACTCCCAAACTCATTCTATGAGGCCACCATCACCCTGATACCAAAACCAGAGAAGGATGTCACAAAGAAAGAAAACTACAGGCCAATATCACTGATGAACATAGATGCAAAAATCCTCAACAAAATACTAGCAAACAGAATCCAACAGCACATTAAAAGGATCATACACCATGATCAAGTGGGGTTTATTCCAGGAATGCAAGGATTCTTCAATATATGCAAATCAATCAATGTGATATACCATATTAACATATTGAAGGAGAAAAACCATATGATCATCTCAATAGATGCAGAGAAAGCTTTCGAAAACATTCAACACCGATTTATGATAAAAACCCACCAGAAAGTAGGCATAGAGGGAACTTTCCTCAACATAATAAAGGCCATATATGAAAAACCCACAGCCAACATCATCCTCAATGGTGAAAACCTGAAACCATTTCCACTTAGATAGAAACAAGACAAGGTTGCCCACTCTCACCATTCTTATTCAACATAGTTTTGGAAGTTTTAGCCACAGCAATCAGAGAAGAAAAGGAAATAAAAGGAATCCAAAATCGGAAAAGAAGTAAAGCTGTCACTGTTTGCCAGTGACATGATACTATACATAGAGAATACTAAAGATGCTACCAGAAAACTACTAGAGCTGAATTTGGTAAAGTAGCAGGATACAAAATTAATGAAGAGATATCTCTTGCATTCCTAGACACTAATGATGAAAAATCTGAAAGTGAAATCAAAAAAACACTCCCATTTACCACTGCAACAAAAAGAATAAGATATCTAGGAATAAACCTACCTAAGGAGACAAAAGACCTGTATGCAGAAAATTATGACACTGATGAAAGAAAATAAAGATTATAACATAGATGGAGAGATATACCATGTTCTTGGATTGGAAGAATCAACATTGTGAAAATGACTCTACTACCCAAAGCAATCTACAGATTCAATGCAATCCCTATTAAACTACCACTGGCATTTTTCACAGAACTAGAACAAAAAAATTTCACAATTTGTACGGACACACCAAAGACCCCGAATAGCCAAAACAATCTTGAGAATGAGAAACGGAGGTGGAGACTGACTTCAGACTATACTACAAAGCTACAGTAATCAACACAGTATGGTACTGGCACAAAAACAGAAATATAGATCAATGGAACAGGATAAACAGAGATAAACCCCCGCATATATGGTCACCTTATCTTTGATAAAGGAGGCAGGAATGTACAGTGGAGAAAGGACAGCCTCTTCAATAAGTGGTGCTGGGAGAACTGGACAGGTACATGTAAAAGTGTGAGACTAGATCACTCCCTAACACCATACACAAAAATAAGCTCAAAATGGATTAAAGACCTAAATGTAAGGCCAGAAACTATCAAACTCTTAGAGGAAAACATAGGAAGAACACTCTTTGACATAAATCACAGCAAGATCCTTTTGGACCCACCTCCTAGAGAAATGGAAATAAAAACAAAAATAAACAAATGGGACCTAATGAAACTTCAAAGCTTTTGCATAGCAAAGGAAACCATAAACAAGACCAAAGGACACCCCTCAGAATGGGAGAAAATATTTGCAAATGAAGCAACTGACAAAGGATTAATCTCCAAAATTTACAAGCAGCTCATGCAGCTCAATATCAGAAAAATAAACAACCCAATCCAAAAATGGGCGGAAGACCTAAATAGACATTTCTCCAAAGGAGATATACAGATTGCCAACAAACACATAAAGGAATGCTCAACATCATTAATCATTAGAGAAATACAAATCAAAACTACAATGAGATATCATCTCACACCACTCAGAATGGCCACCATCAAAACATCTAGAAACAATAAATGCTGGAGAGGGTGTGGAGAAAAGGGAACCCTCTTGCACTGCTGGTGGGAATGTGAGTTGGTACAGCCACTATGGAGAACAGTATGCAGGTTCCTTAAAAAACTACAAATAGAACTACCATATGACCCAGCAATCCCACTACTGGGCATATACCCTGAGTTAACCGTAATTCAAAAAGAGTCATGTACCAAAATGTTCATTGCAGCTCTATTTACAATAGCCAGGAGATGGAAACAACCTAAGTGTCCATCATCGGATGAATGGATAAAGAAGATGTGGCACATATATACAATGTAATATTACTCAGCCATAAAAAGAAACGAAATTGAGCTATTTGTGATGAGGTGGATGGATCTAGCGTCTGTCATACAGAGTGAAGTAAGTCAGAAAGAGAAAGACAAATACCGTATGCTAACACATATATATGGAATTTAAGAAAAAAAATGTCAAGAAGAACCTAGGTGTAAGACAGGAATAAAGACACAGACCTACTAGAGAATGGACTTGAGGATATCAGGAGGGGGAAGGGTAAGCTGTGACAAAGTGAGAGAATGGCATGGACATAGATACCCTACCAAACGTAAAATAGATAGCTAGTGGGAAGCAGCCGCATAGCACAGGGAGATGTGCTCAGTTCTTTGTGACCACCTAGAGGGGCGGGATAGGGACGGTGGGAGGGAGGGAAACGCAAGAGGGAAGAGATATGGGAACATATGTGTATGTATAACTGATTCACTTTGTTATAAAGCAGAAACTAACACACCATTGTAAAGCAATTATACTCCAATAAAGAAATAAAAAATACAAATGATTATAATGACAAATAATACTCTAATAGCTAATGTTATGATTAAAATATGTTTGTGGTAAGTAAATAATGGAGAGTGGGAGGAGAAAATAATGTAAACACGAGTGATCTCTGCATAGATTAAGTAAGTGTGTGTGTGTGTGTAGAATTTTTCCCCTTTCTTTTGTGGAAACCATTTTGTTTCTTGTAAAGAGAGAACTATACACAAATAGTGAGATCTTTGCTCTATATAGCTCACTCTATTTTCAGTAAATATTGACTAAACATCACACCGTATTTCTCAGTTAAAGCAGTAACTTACCCTGTTTGCAATAAGAAGTCATGCAGTGGAAATTTATGGATGCTAGTATTTTACATTGGGAAGTGGGTGATGTGGAATAAGTATCTTTCAGGACTTTTCTTCTTATTCTTTGCTATCTTAATCTGGGACCTGATTCTATGATAAATGGTAATATGGACCCATGAGTTTGATAACCTTAAAAAAAACTTTTTGAAGCTAATGATAATTGTGACAATAATGATGCAAAATGTGGAAAGACCTAAAACAGAGCAATATATCCTTACTATGTATATTTTACCACATGCATGACAAGAATATCCTTCTAGAAAGTGCTCTGTGCTCTGTGGTTTTCACAACCTTGTGAGATAGGCAAATTCTCCCTGAGAGAATTTATGATCTATATCTCTGGGAAACTACTTACTGAAGTTTAAATAAATTATTTTTTCTATCTGCACCTTAAATATTAATAGTCACATCTGCATATGATAAAGCCTACGGTATCGTTTTGGTGTATTCTATTCTTAGATGGAAAAGCAAGGCTTAAAGTTACTGTATTTTGCTCTCTGTTACAACAGATTTTCTATTAATCCTTCATTAGTCTAAAGTACAAGCACTCCAGGGAGGATGGAAAGTTTTTGGAAAGAAATAAAAGGTATTAATACTTTGGTCAAGAATGCTGAAATCATTTTTCTTCAAGGTGTGTTTTAAGTGTTCAACCAGCTTTCTCAAGTGTGCAGTCTACTCCTTGAGAGAAAGTGTGACATATTTAGAAACTATGGGCCACAGGGGACTCGACACTGAGGCAAATTAATGGGATTAACTGGTATGAGATTTCTAATGAAATTCGTCAGGCTAACTCAGGCATGAGAGAATTTGATTCATTGAGGAAAAGCAGGTTAGACGATACCAAATTAGTAGGGCACAATTAAACTCCAAAAACCGTACTTTTTAAATCTAAAAATGTTTAAAAAAATAAAAATATTTCTAATAAATCAAAGCAATTCTTTGGAGAATAAAGGAAACATTATTTTTATTTATTTATTTACTTATTTTTATTGAAGTACAGTTGATATACAATATTATATTAGTTTCAGGTGTACAACATAGTGATTCAAAATTTTTATAGATTATACTCCATTTAAAGTTATTATAAAATATTGGCTATATTCCCTATGTTGTACAGTATATCCTTGTAGCTTATTTATTTTATACATAGTAGTTTGTACCTCTTAATCCCCTACCCCTAACTTTCCCCTCCCCCTTTCTCCCTCCCAGCTTGTAACCACTAGTTTATTCTTTATATCTGTGAGTCTGTTTCTGTTTTTTTATATTCATTCATTTGTTTTACTTTTTAGATTACACATATAAGTGATAGCATATACTTAGCATTCCAAGATATGGAATCAACTTAAACGTCCATCAACAGATGAATGGATAAAGATGTGGTGTGTGTGTGTGTATATATATATATATATATATATATATATATATATATATACACACAATGGAATATTACTCAGCCATAAAAAGAAGAATTTTGCCATTTGTAACATGGATGGAACTGGAGGGTACTATGCTTAGTGACATAAGTCAGATAGAGAAAGGTAACATTCTTTTCAGATCAGTAGTTTTAAAATCTGGGTGATTTTGTCTCCCAGAGGACATTTAGCAATGTCTGGAGACTGTTTTGGTTGTTACAACTGGTAGTACCATGTGTGCAACTAACATCACAGAGAAGAACAAACCTGACTCCACATTGGATCTATTTTTTAGTTTTAACCTTTGTGCTCTGTTGCCTGTCTTAGCATGCTAGCTCTGCACCTTTGTAAAAGAATGTTTCCTATAGCCTGGAATATACATAATAGCCCTTTCTTCATGTTCTGCCTCCCAGGCTTGACCTTTAAAGATTTAACACTTTTCCGTTCATATAGAGGTAAAAAGTTGGATTGTAACTCGGGTAAGATGATTCTCTGGGATACTAGTCTGCCATCTTCTCAGTTTTCTGTCTTTCTGAATGAAGTAGCTACTCCTTGCCCCAACACCTCGTCTCTCAATTTATTGGCCTGTCGTGTGGTGAGCAGTAAGTGCTTGGACTTGGTAACACTAGCATCTGTGGGTAAAGGCCAGGGATGCTCCCCAACCTAATATTCTGAACAGTGCATCCCTTACAACAAAGAATTATCTGGCTCCAAATGTCAGTAATGTCAAGGTTATGAAACCCTGCCTTAAATGAAAATATCTTCCTTTTTTGTATCAGTCAAATATTTCAAAATCCTTTATCATCAACAACATGTCTACTTGAACTTTTATATATCCCTCAAAACTTTGTGTAAGGGATGCCAGCATTAGATAGTTTACAATTTGCCACTTCAACATAAGAAATCATTTGATAGAAATCCATTAATTATCTAGCATCAGAGGAGGGAGAAAGTTATATGGTTTAGGCAATACACTGAGGTATGCATTTTATCAGAATGAGCTCTAAGGAGACTTCATAGTGGGCTCGAAAAGTGAAGTCTCTTATTAGCTGCCTCCATAGTCAGTACACATCTCAAACTAACTTGATAGTGAAGAAACAAAATATTGCTTTAACATCTAGTAACATTGCATCTGCTCAGAAGGATCATATGAGCAATCCCTCCTTTTCAAACTGTTCCCAAGAAAAGGGAGAACTTTCATATATATATATATATATATATATATATATATATATATATATATATATATATATATATATATATATATGAAAGAACCAAGGCCCTTGCCCACATTTGCATTTTATCTTTCACTGATTTGATTGTACATTATACATCATAAGGAGTCCCAAGCACAAATCCCTGTTCCTTATAAAACATTTATGCCAGTTCATTGAACTCTGAGATCAACTCTTTCCAAAGCTAAGGCTGCTTTCCCCAAAGGCTGATATAGTAGAGCTGTGCATCACTTCTACAGAACCTTCTGTGATGGAAACTGCCATGCCTACAGTCCCTGCTGATTGAGCATGACCATGTTCTATATCACACGATTCTGCCCTCCTCACACCTTGGGAATGAAGAGTAGATGTCTAAGTTAAGACCAGCTGGTCCATAGGCAGGTGATAAAACTGTGCCTGGCTCAAAAAGATGAGATGGACCAAACAAAGTCCTCTCCCTGAAATTTTCTATTGGATAAAGGATCTGATACAGGAGCTGTGGGACCAAGTGCAAAGGTCATGACATAGAACTAGTGCTCCACTGCTATTATGAATTTATAAGAGAGGAGAGACTATGAATAAAAAGAGGAAGCCAGCTTGCAAAAGAAGAAACAAATGGAGAAAGATGCAGAAAATAGCCATAGGAGGAACAGCATCATTAGAGAATGAGTGACCAAGTTCATAAAGACTTTCTGCTTCCTATTTCTAGTTCTCCTGGGGTCTGGACATGTTTAATACTTCAACCTCTTATGAACCCTCTTTGTATTATTACAACAAACTTCACTTTACTTGTGCTAATTTGATTCCATCTTTATTTCCTTCAACCAAAAAAACCCCATAATAATTATGCTGATTGATGTCCATACCAGAATCTCATTAAGCAATAATTATACATATTAAAAAACGCAGAAAACCTCAATCATCTGGCCCATCTCCCTAATTTCAAGAAAGGGAGGTATTATGAAAATCTGAGACTTAGAGATGTTAAACGACTGGAAAAAAGTGGAGGGAGATATATTTGATCTTGTTTATTAACCAAGAGAGCAAGGAGAGAGAAAGAAAACATATTTACTTCTATGGAGAAAATTCCCTGTCAAACACAATGACAATTATCAAGAAAAGTAACCTGGAAACTAATGTATATGCTGGCAACAGGTAGTATTTCTTATAAGGATAGGAAAACAAAACAAACAAATCTCACACAACTTGCATCTCATGAAAACAAACTTTAGTGAAAAATTGCCTGATGAATACACCAATTTAGGTTGTAATTAAAATGAACCACACCACATCTGTTTCTAATGCAACCTCTTGTTTAAATGAATGCTTTGTGTATCAGTGTCACCATTAAGCATATTCTGCAGCAGAAATGCATCACTGTATCTCCAGATTTTCTGTTAATTTTTCATCTTTTATCTATCATCTAGTATCATGCTATTAATATATATTTGTTGTGCTTTCTCCTTAGCCATGTTTTATCAGAATATCTTTAAAATACATGCATTCTCATTTTGCCAAAGCCCATGTTCTTATTTTTATTGATTATTTTTCACTAACCATAGCCTGCACTATGCCTCAGAGAACATAATCTTCTTTTACATTTGTCTCATCCTAAATAGCCCCATTTGGTTTATCCATCTGTGTAGTCAGACTTTTTGTCAGTCTGTGTTGTGTTCTGAACTATTCTGGAATGAATCAATCTTGTGGATGAACAAAAACATTGAGAGTTATGGGCTTATACCAATGAGAGTCATCTATGGAAATCACATGGGCTCATATGACACTGACATGACAACTGGAGTACAAATTTGTGTTCTGATGCAATGAACTGCAGGAGACTCTCAATATATAAAACTGAGACTATACAATATAAAAATTTCAGCATTTGTGATCTGATATCTACTTTAGAAGCTGTAAAGATTCATTTTCTTTAAAAATAGGAAAATGCTTTTTCCTATACAATGAATCCAATTTCTTGAAAAGGATATGATAAAACTTGTGTTTCATACAGTGACAGTTTAAATGTCTTATATTCTAAAACCTAAATAATCAGAAGTGCAAATAATTAAAGTTGTTTCCATGGTAAGATATATTGAAATGTTGGGCCTGAAGCAGGGAAAATTTTCTAGAAACTTCTAAGTCAAAAGATCTTAGGTTATTAGAATGACTAATTCATTCTGTCAACATTTCATGATTGTTGACTAGATTGAAAAAATTGTATTATGCCAGAGGCTGAGGAGAGAACGTTGAGTAATACATCTTCCCTGCCTGCCTCCTAGGAGCCCCTAGGCTAGGAGGAGAGACTGAGCACTGTTCATTTCCAAGCTGTTCCCCTGGCCTCCATAGGCTTCTCAGTCCTTCCATTACCTTTGTAACCAGCTCCCTGTGTGAAATTTCCCCCACCTCAAATACTCAGAGAACTCAGAGTGATTCCACTTTCCTTCATTGGTGGCTGCCTACTGCAAGAGACAAGATTATTGAGTAGGAGGTTAGCAGCTTAACAAGCTCTGGCATTCACCTAGAGTATAGAGAAGTCAGAGTTAACACAGCACTAAAGGGGAGGTGGAGGAGAGAAAATAGAAATAGTTAAGGCAGAATTTGGGGTGACCTTTTGATCTGGGAGGATAGAGAGAAGGGGTCATCAAGGATGACTACAGGGTTTCTGACCCAAGTGAGTAGATGGATAACAATAGTAAGAATTGAAGGTTTGGGACTGAAAATGACTCATTTATTTCGGGCTACTTTGAGTTGTGGGTGTCAGTGGCACTTGCATGTAGAGGTGCCAAGCAAGTAGTTATGGGCCAGAATGTAGGAAGGCAGGGCTTATGGAGAAACAAAGCTAAGTGAGTCATGAGGGATAGATGCAGCCGTGGGAATGGAGTTGCTCACCATGGAGACAGTAGACGGTGAGAAGAGGATAGCACCCCTGGGGAAATTTGATTCTGGGATTAGTCACTCTTTTGAGTTCTCAGAACTCTCCTCTTCTACTTTGATTGTAGTACTTATTTTGTAATTATTTCTCAGTCCCACTAGACTTGGAACTTCCCAAGGGCAAACGTTTATATTTTTAGGCCCTAGCTTAGTGCACCAGTGATAGCAAGTGCTCAAATATGTTAACTGAATGTGAAATAAGTAGTTCTGTGTGTTTGGGGCAGCTGATATCAGCACTAAGTATGTTAGTGCCAACTCATCTTAAACTTTGAAATATTGGTTATCCTTAGGTAACATACATGGGGACTCTCAGTTAGCTAAAATAATTAATAATCCAGAATTTCCATTCTCTAACAACTCAAGATTAATGAGTTCATAATTCCCAAGAATATAGAAAATTGATAAATTTCTGGGAGATGATAAAAGCATATGGCGTTTAACAAAAACTTACTCGTTAGGAATGAATTAATTGTGACTTTCTACAAAGTATTAATAGACATATTTTGAATTATATCAAATGAAATTTCATTGATAGTTCTAGTAATAACTTGTCATTTTGGAAGTATTAGCCTATTTATACTAAAGCTTTAAAAATAGATCTCTATGCAGAGAAACTTTCAAGCTCATTTACAAGTTAGTCAATATTCAAAAATTTCAATAAAATATTAGATTGATGATTAATTTATCAGGAGAATGATTCATAAACTACTGACATTTAAAACCACATTATTAATTATCTATGACACACTAAGGTTTTTTCAAAGTTCCTTAGTTCCAGAGGTTCATAGAAAATTAGTTTCCGTTTTCCCCAATATCTAAGTAAGAAAAGAAATAAAATCAATTTCATGGAGGATCTAATGCAGAATGTGACGGTTTTGGCTGACTATCCTGAGTTGGACTATGAATGACCAGAATGAAAACCAACATGTGGTATGCATGGCAACTTGAAAAATCCAAGCTATAGACTGAGCTAAACTGGGAAAGGATATGAGAATCAGAATTAAACCAAGATTCTATCAAAACACAAACTACTTAGAAGAGATGAAAAAAAAAATCTGTGATCATTTTCTAGTGCAGGAAGGCAGTTTTCTCTCGTGATTTGTGATCCTGTAATGTGTACAGAGCTTAAAAGTGAGCAGTCAATAGCAAAAATTCTAGGTCTGGTATTGTATTCTTGGAGGAGAACGAGATCTTAGGAACTCTTAACTAAAATTAATAGGGTGGAATAAGAGGGATTGTTAAGGGCTACAGGAATATCTCTCTCCAGAATCAAGCACTTTCTGACATCTCTTAGACCTTTAACTTGCCTTCCCAGGAAGGTATCCTTAGGACACTTTCAAAACGTTTATTTTCAAACTTCCTAACGGGAAGATGGATTTCCTTCAAATTATCATCCTAAAGAGACAGTAGGTAGTGATCTCTGGGGAGTCCCTGGGGAACTCTCAAAATAGAATAGGCAGCAAATTATAATGCCCAAATAGCAAATTTATTACATTCACTCTCTTGTTCCATCCTCTCTTTTCTGTACCAATGGTCTTGTGTTTTTTGTTTGTTTTAATTTTCCATTCAGAGATAATAATCATCAAAATTTGGTATCTAATTTTTTTCTATCTACTTTAAAAGAAATGAGATCATTCTATATACACTACTTTTTATCATAAGCATTGTTACTTTTTTCCACAGCTATTTATTTGTTTGTTTGCTTGCCTATTTATTTATTGTTCAGCAATCTCTCTTCCTGCGTTGTACTTTCTTTCACTAGTTAGAAACTTGGTGAGCAACCTTTTATATGTTTGATTATGCTTATGCAATTATCTAGGAACATATATACATATAGATAGAACTTTTGTCATTGTTTTTTAAAAATAGCATCATATCATATTCACTTCTGTGAATCTTTCTTTTTTAACATTTATTGTGTTTACACAACAGACTGAAAATCTTTGGACAGCATCTTCTGTGACTTCCATATTTTGAACTTTAGAAGTTCAGGAAGGAGTTTTCAGTAACGGTTCTATATAAATAATGAATGGAAAAAGATATCAAGGGAAAATTCTCCCGAGATTTAGATTTCTTATTTGTGCAGCAATCGTAGAAAATGGCATACTTCAAATCAGATAAAACTCGTTACTTTTTGAGAAAGGAAGATTTTGGAACCAGGAGACACTTTTTTTTCTTTCACATTAAAAACACATTACATGGCAGCTAATTAAATAGCTTAAAACAATGGCTACAATAATAAAATATTTAATTTTCATGAAGAATAATACATCAGACAAGATGTGATTTTAGGGCCAATCTCCTTTTAGCAAACCTTCTTTCCTTCCTAACATTTTAGTCTCTTTTTAAATAGGGTGTTTGTTCATTTAGGGTCTACTTTCTCAACCTCAGCACTATGAACATTTTGGATTGAATACATATTTGATGTAGGAAGCTGCATCTGTGTATTCTGGGATGTTTAGCAGCACCGCTGGCCTTTATTCACTAGATTCCAGTAGCAGCCCCTCAGTCATGGCAATTAGTGATGGCTGCAGACATTGCCACATGTGCCCGGGATAGGGGGGAGGGGAGCGAAATTCTCCCTGGTTAATAACCACTGATTTAAAGCCACCATAGTCTGTACCTGCCCCTTCTCATGGGAGCAGAGATTTTCCTTTTGTCTTCTTTCCCAATTACCTTGTCCCTATTCCTTGGGTCCCAATTATACTTTGACACGTTTCTCTACCTTTATGGGGAGTGCAAAAAAAAAAAAATCTATTTATAGGAATTACACAATAGCTTTTCTTCCTCCTGCTACCTCAGCCCCACAGTTGGACATAGAGCTTGTGCAGGTGAGGAACAGAGACTAGATTTCCACATCATTCACCTGATGGACAAGGTGTGTCTGTGCAGTGCACTAACTGTATAAATCTCCCTGGTGCTCTGTTTATAATATTATAACATGGCATTTGTGAATGGATTGTGGAGACCTCAGACATTAATGTCTCCATAGTGACAACACAGTAATGGGTGGTTGTGTTCCCAGGCCAGTCTTCAAAAGTCAATTTACCCATAAATTAGTCAAGATCTCTGAATGGTAATTTCTTAAATTCTGGGACCTGGTAATTGGAATCCATGCAGTACAGTTTTAAATGAGGAGGTAAAACAGAAAGCAAGCTGGCTTTCCTTCCCCTGGTCCAGTTTGATAAAAACTATTTTAAATCAAAATGGCTTACCTTTGATATCTATGCCATTAATTCAACTCCCTAAAACCTATATTTATGGAAGTTCCCTGAAATCATTCCATCCTTACTGAATCTTTCTTTTCTTAATAACTCAGAAATTCCTCCAAATCAATGGGTAGAGATACAACTCATTCCATTTAATGGCTACACAGTATCCTGTAACATGGAAATTAGTCATTATTTTGTTAATGGTCATTGAAGTTGTTTCAGGTTCTTTTTTTTCCTTTTTTTTTTATTGGGGTATAGTTGCTTTACAATGTTGTGTTAGTTTCTGCTGTACAGTGAAGTGAATCGGCTATATGTATATATATATCCCTTCTTTTTTGGATTTCCTTCCCATTTAGGTCACCACAGAGTGGTGAGTAGAGTTCCCTGTGCTGTACAGTAGGTTCTTATTAGTTATCTATTTTATACATATTAGTGTATAGATGTCAATCCCAATCTCCCAATTCATCCAACCCCCTCTTTCTCCCCTTGGTGTCCATACATTTGTTCTCTACATCTATGTCTCTCTTTCTGCCTTGCAAACAGTATGGAGTTTCCTTAAAAAACTAAAAATGGAATTACCATATGACCCAGCAATCCCACTACTGGACATATAACCTGAGAAAACCATTATTCAAAAAGACACATGCACCCCAATGTTCACTGCAACACTATTTACAGTAGCCAGGTCATAGAAGCAACCTAAATGTCCACTGACAGATGAATGAATAAAGAAGATGTGGTACATATATACAGTGGAATATTACTCAGGTCCTTTTACAACTTAAAATAATGCTGCAATAAATCTCTCCTCTCTCTGTAGATCGGTAGATAGATGATGATAGATAGATAGATAGATAGATAGATAGAAATACCACAAGTACTGGTGTTTTATTGCATCTTTTGTCTTATATGATGCCATGTTCTGGAGCTTAAAATAATAACTTGCTAAAGTAAGTAAAAATAAAACCACAGGCTGCTCCTTTGGTACAATCATTTTCTAAATATTGAACTAAATTCAAACTTATAGAAAGCATCAACTAAGGCCTTAAAGTCAGGTTTACAGAATCAAAGAGCCACATAAATATCCATATTGGCCACCTCCAGTGGCTTAAACTCATTGAGCGTCTGTTCAAACTTCTGTTAACCTTTGACCAGATCTGGCACATATTGCTGCACAGAAGGACTTGGCAAACTTACACCACGCAGTGACCAAAAACCCCCCCCCCAAAACCCAAAAAATCACTTTGAGAATTCCTTTGGCAGTGTAGAAAAAATGGTTTGTGAATTTTAAAGCTAGTAATTCTGGTAAACTTAATTTTCCTCTGATATAGCTTCACAGCCATCCTTGGATCTATACCAAACATGCATATCTTAGTAGATTTGCATTAAGGATATAGACTAGACCCAAAGGAATAAAGCCTCCAGGCTAACACTATGCTAAAACAAACTGAGCGATCAACTAAGTCTTTGGCTAAAACAGAATTGGGAGAGTTGGAATCTAGTTAAAGATTCAGTGTTCATTTGTCCTGAGATCTTAGAGCAAATTTGTCAGCTAGCCTGATAATCTCCTTACCTGTGTGTTGGGAAGCAAAAATGTCAAGAAGATTGTTGAAATGATGAAATGATTGAAATAATGTATATAATAGTCTTAAAAAACTGTAAAACTATAATTGAATAAATAAGGAACATCAAGTAGCTTCAAGCATGTTACAGAACAACGCAATGCCTAACATATATTTTCATTCTCTTTGAATTGTTAATTTTTTCTCCACTAAATACTGAACAATAAGAGCTGTCTACTACTAAATGTGTTTAGGTATATGACTGGTAATTTACTGGGTGCTTTCTACATGTTACATTGTTTAAACCTCATTAACAACCCTATGAAGTTGAAATTAATATTCCCTTTTTATAGAAGAGACTCCGCTAGAAAAAGTTAAAGCTGCAATTTGAACCCAAGTCTGTCTGACTTTAAATTCCTAGTTCTTTCCTCTGTACCGCATAACAAGCAATAGCTTAAACATGTATCACAAGCACAAAAGATTTTCCTCCTAGGACAAGACTTTTATCTCTTGCCTAAGGCTGACTTCTGCCTTGCTTTTTTATGGATGCCAATTAATCATTAACATTCAGTTCTAATGTAGACTTTTCAGCCCTCTCTGATGTTTTATCCATGAACTCCCCGTTCATCAGCTGGTGACGGTAATGAAGCTGCCATGCTCTTATCTGTGTGCTGTTGACAACCCCATGGAATGCTAAATACAGTCAATTGTTCATCACTGCCCTGATGATTCTTCAGATGTTAGCTGAGGGAAAGACAACATTTTTGTTCCATAATAATCTTTGAGGAGTACAGGAAATAGATTAATTTTCTTTTAGTGGTGCCGTTCACATTCAAAAGCCTGCCAAAGTATTTTACCACTTTCAAATAAAAGCCTCCTTAGTCATGAGTTATAGTAGCAGCTATATTTCCCTTGTTAAAAATTATTTCTAAGTGACAGTAAGATGAAAGGCAAACATGGTAAGTACCTACAGGTTAAGGATCTTTTAATTAAGATTGTGTGTGTATGACAACATTCTGGTAGAAGCTGGGGAGCATAAACTGGTTTACGGTAGGGGTACTGTGGTTTACTTCTATGCCTCAAGCACTAAGATAATGGGATGCTGAATGAAAGAACCATCCATGGCCCAAAATAGTATCGTGCCCACTCACACTTAGATCTGGTCCTCCATCTCCACCTCTATTCTCAGTGAATGGTACAGTCATCTACCTTGTGGATCAAATCAGAAACTAGGAGTCTTGACTCTTCTCTCTGCCTCACTTTCCACATTAAATAAGTCAATAAAACCTGGCCTTTCTATTTCATAATATATATATATATATATATATATATATATATATATATATATATATATATATATATACATATATATATATATATATCTTTATTCTGTTTACAGTTGCTATGCTCTAGTTTGGCCTTTATCATTTCTCACCTGATTTATTGCAATAGGCTCCGGACTAGTCATCTGCATTTATGCTTGCTCTTCTCTAATTCATTTGTTGTATGGCAGGTAAAGTGATATTTCAATCTTTTAAAATTGCAATTATAAGCATGTTGCCTCCAAGATTAAACTTTAATGGCTCCTCGATGTTATGAGGATAAAAATACAAATACCCTAAGGGCAAATGATGTGCTTCCTCTATTCGTCTCTCTCCAGCCACACTTCTGACTTGCTTCCTCTTTGACTCCATCATCCAATTCTTCAAACACATGCTGTTTTCTCTTGCTATGAAGACTTCTGGGCCTGGAACACTCATTCTTTCTCTCTTGCCTCTTTGCCTGGTTATCCCCAACTGATGTAGGCCTCAGACTGGAGGCCCCTCTCATCTGTTCCCATAGGCCCTTCTCATCGTAACTTGCATCATTCCACAGGAAATTGGTTCATGCCCTTCTGTTTCCTCCACTAGACTGTGACCCCTATGAGAGTGTATCTATCTGGTGATCCTTCAGTGCTGAGTACAGGGCCTGCAGGTTAGTGGGGGCCCAACAAATATTTGTTGAATGAATCAATACATTCAACAAATGAGTGAGGAAGAATCCTGAAGCAGGTAGTTAAGTCACAAACAATTAAATTTTGTAATAGAAATGAAACATACTATGAGTCTGAATGGGGATAGAAAAAGTAGGGGACGAGTAGAGATAAAACACTGAAGGGAAAGAGAATGCATTTAAACTGCTGCTGTGGATATGGGAGATGAAGCCAAAAATGCAAGAAAAGTATCAGAATTTAGGGAAAAATTGATGTATTTGGGTTGGATATTACTTTGAAGTGCTTGAAGTGGAGATTTAAATATATTAGTTGACATAAAGGTGTAGAAAGATATCAAGGGTACAGATTAATAAGTCCTCACCAGCACTGTGGCTATGAGATTAAATGAGGTCATCAAAGTGAATTTAGAGACTGAGGCAAGACAAGGGCCTAGCTTCATGCATATCAGTCTTTCTTCTTCTGCTGGCTGAGAGCCAAAATGCTCTTTCAGTGTTTGAATTCAAGGCAATTGATCCCTTATCACTCAAGGGTGGGGATGGGATATTAGTGATGATGAATACTCTCAGTATGAAAATCTATAGACAAACCCCCAAACCCATAGTAATGAACTTTCAATCTTTTGCTGAGAAAACTGTTTTCTCATGTAATGTACAAGATGTAAATGACTAGTAATACTCACTTTTTAAACTATATTATTTTATTAATTTTTAGTGTGCCTTATCCATCCCCAGGGGACATATGTGTTTCAAAGTTAGGGTTCAGCAACAAAAATGACCCAGAAAAAAGAAATTGCTTTGAATAATTTACTATCCAATCAATCAAATTTCTAATTAAACTGTGGTGTCACATTCCAAAACATTCATTTTAAGGATATTTAAAGGATATTAGTCATATTCTAAGCTTTATATAATTTTTTTTAATTAATACATTACCTTAAAAAAATTCACATGGGAAACTTGGTTTGCTAATGAGAATGAATCTGAGGATTTGGAGAAGTGGGTTTTAGACCTAAGGATAATCTTTGGCAAATCAAATTCCCAGACAAGGAGCTCTTACATCCAGTAAAATGAGTAGGTTGGCTAGATCAACTATTCTCGCACTCAATGTACATAATTACCATCATGACCGCTTGGACTACTGAGTTTGATTCTGAGGAGTACAGTCCTGAAATCTACATTTTTTGATGGATTCTTCCAAGGAGATTATTATGTTATTAGTTTTCCGGTCTTAATTTGAGAAACAGTGACCTGGGTATTCCCTCAGGGTTCTTCAGAATCCTAAATGAGCTATGTCTATTTTTTCATTAGTCCTATGAAATCTGTTCCTGTCTCCATTTAGATCATTTTCTATTTGGTCAATTTCCATTTCTACTCTCTTTGCACTGCAGCAAAAGGAATGTAAACCTGGAAAATTCTCTTAGTGTTTCCTATAAAAACATGTTCATGAATACTAAAAGAGGAAAGGGGGAGATCAAGAGAAAGAGAGTTCTATTATCTTTAATTTCTGGTACTGGGTGTTTTCCTATCCCTCCAACTTACTTATTTCTGGTTTTGCACATTTGTTTCTAAAGATGTAACTCTGAAGCATACTGGAAATTGGATCCCCAGCTCAGATGTGAGTGGAAATCAAGGATCAGCAAGTAGTGCGGCCTCTAAAGTGATATCTGCAAGCACAATGCAGAATTTTATTTCTGAAGAGCATTGTGAGTTCCCTTCAATTTTCCACACCTCCTCTGGAGCCATTTCCCCATCGCAAACATGGGAGAGACTGAAGGACAAGAGAGATCTTGTCTAGAAATGCCATAGAAAGACTTAGGCGGGGGGGGGGGGGAAGCCTATGCTGATATATTTTCTCATCTGCATGGAGCAATGTGTATTTTGGTACAGTGTTAAAAATCCTCAAGCAATTTCTCTCATGTCACAAGTTTAAGGCGTTATCTATGAATGAGTCAGCCTGGGAGTTGCCATGGTAACAAATCTCATCCCTTTAGAGTCAGTCCCTCTGATGTTGCCACTGAAATACTTTAGTTTCAGGAGGACCTAAAGTTCCCATTACATTTCAATATTCATTATGTTATACATGCAAGATTACCTGACTAGAAGTCACTTTTAGAGATCTATAAATAGACATGCTACATCAAAATTGTTTCTTCTGCAAGGTGAAAGAAAAGTCCACAAAAATCCTTCCTGTGCTCACAGCACATCTCTTTCTCTCTCCCTCTCTTTTTCCATCCCCTTTCTTGGGTATAAGTGTGTGCATATATGTGTGTAATCAATGGCCTGCATATTTGAAATATTTGAAGAGGACACTATGGACAGCAGTCATAAGCCCCAATTTTCAGGGCAGTGGTTGAAAATACTAGTGGGTTGACACACTGCAACTGTACAAGAAGGCAAATGATGCTGTAGTTTAGTGTGGCGTCACCATGGGCAGCATTTGTGAGGTTTCCTGATTCGTATTCCAGGGAAGATCTGCTTGGCAGAAGAAAATTGCTTACAGTTGCCATACCTCCAAAAAACAGAAGTCCAGACTCTTCCTTGTCAAGCAAGGTTCTCAGTAATCTGTCTCAACCTACTTTTCCAATATTGTTTGCCCCTTGACTACCTGCCCACTCAAGCGTACCCTCCTGCTGACACAAAAGGCTATTTCCTTAACATTCTAGTATATCTCTGTCTTTAGTTGTATTTTTTTTCCTCTTCTTAAAATTCAAAATCCTACTTACCTCCAAGGCCCAAGTTGGTACCAGTTTCTACAAAGAATTTCCCAGTCCCCACTCCAAGCCAAATTAATCTTCCCCTCTGCTCTTTGTTACTTTGTTCATTTCTCTGCTAAAGTATTTACCCATTCTACTCAGTATGGTCATTATTTGGCTTTTTCACCTGTATCCCCACTCTATGCTTTCAAATTTGTGGCCCATGTCTCATTCATCTTTGTATGCCCACAGTATCTAGCACATAGACACCAGTAGATGTTTACTAGACTTAACTATATTAATATGAACTGAATAAATAATGAATAAATAATGCTCACTCCATAATGTACAGCCAACTGAGGAGCTTTGGCATTCTGGTTGTTCATGACATGATAGACCAGGCATAATGCACACAGTCTGGTCTCTAATACAGTGTATGAGTACTCCACTTCTGAGTTACGCATCATGTGCTGTCAGCTGTGATAGTTTCTCTAAAATCCACTGCTGAGCTGCACTTTTAGAAACTGTAGTCTCACATAGTATCATAATTAGAGTATAGGATTTGGAGTCAAATTGATCTGAATTCAATTCCAGCTTTGTCTTTTACTAACTCTGTTACCAATTCACTTAACCTTTCTGAGGTCCAGTTTCCTCACCATTAGTTTGGAATTAATCAAGATACTAAAATGAAAAGCTTAGGATAGCACTTAATATACAGTTATGTATTCAACAAATATTCAACAAATAGTAACTACTGCAAGTGTAACTTAGAGATACCCCAAGAGGTTGCTTTATTTCAGTTGTTTCCACGATACCACTGGGCTTCCCTTTGTGATTGTTATATACTGCATGTAATATAGTCCTCTGAGGGTGTGCCATGTCCACAGCCATTATTTTTTGTATGTATTTGACCATACTCTTATCACACGACTTCTCCAGCCTTGCCACAACTCTCCGATGGAAAGAAAGAAATTAAAGAGACTGGGTGGTGGGCTATGAATTGTCCTTGAATATTCATTCTGCATATTATGTATGCTCTGTACTGGATAAAGACTCTTGAGTTTGAAGGTAGGGACACAGGTAGTAGTATGGAGCAGAAACAAAGACACACAGAGACATGCAGAAAAAAGAAAAAAAAAAAAGACTAGCAAGAATTGCTGGTGAAAGGGGAAACAGAAGTGCTTACAGATAAGGTAAAGAAAACAAGCTGCTGAGTCCCTTGAATGGTGTTGCTGGGGATCTCTGGAACTAATTGTGGATCCTGAGCTGGGTCCTATTTTCCAGCGAAGCTCAACTATGTGGGTACTAAGACTGTTATAAATTCTTATAGATGCCTCCACATATTATCAACTCTAATAACAGGAATCCAACTCTTCTCTTTACAGCCTGAAAGTGCCTAGCTTAGGATCTCAATAGTTTTGATTTGGACATGTCTACTGTTTGAAACTTATCCCAAGGCAATCACTTATTCATCTATGAACTATTTTTTGAATAGTTACTATGTGCCAGACATCCCGCTAAGCACTAGAACCCCAGGGGAGTCACTCCCTTCCTCCTCTATGCTATTCTTATGCCTTAGTATTAAACTTAATATACTAAATGGTACTTATCTATTTACATGTCTGTACACTTCCTAGACTCTGCCTTCCAGGAAGGCAGTGTTCATGTCTTTTTTTTTTTGTACCGTGTCATGCATGATGTTAATTAATAATACATTAATAATCTTGAATGATGAATAATTCATTCATTAATAATCTTGGATATTTGCTTTGATGAATAAACTGATCAAACAATGCTAAGAGTGATTACTTGGTGACACTGATATGAGTTTTTGAAGACAGTATATAATATAGAGATTCAACCTTATCTTATTTCTAGCTATGAAGTTGTGAACATGCACACTTCCCCCACCACCCAAGTTTTTATGTTAATTGATTTGGCATATAAATAAGGAATTTTGAAGTTCTATGTGTCCTAGAGTTCTCTTATTATGTCCCTTTATCAAAGTTTTTAATCAATTAATTTTGTTCTAAGTAAAGTCTGTCTCATGAGATTCTTGGCATCATCAAAATAAGGAATTGAGGCAAGCATCTCAGGTATTTCACAGAAACTATTTTTTTGATACAGTGCCATTGAAGACACATGATGTACTTATGATCTGTTTAGCTTTTCCCACTCAGCAACAACAAGGAACAATGGCCCATCCCCATCGCTTGTAATTCCCCCTCCAGATATTAAAAAATGAATGTTGATTTCAAGCTCTTAAGGACAGAAGCCTAGTTGTAATTTCTAAAGGACTTCTGTTGTACATCATTGTAAGACTATATTATTTGACAAATTTGATTATAAGATTCAACAGTGAGAGGATTTCTGAGAAAATTTTGACAAGAGAAATATCCAATAAAATACTGTAAAAGTTACAACTGGTATTCAGAAGAAAGCCTTGAGCTAGGTAAGTACTTTTGGTCACGGTGCTTACAAAGTGAGAAGAAATTGAAACATTTTTTGAGCATTTACAATGGACCAGATACTTAGCTATTCACTTTTTATACGTTATCTCACGTAGTAGTCTTAGCAACTAATAAAAGCAGATATAATGTTAATAAAAACTGAGGTTCAGAGACATTTAAAAGGCTAGTTGTAAATGTCTGATCTGGGTTTTGAATCCAGGTATGCCTGACTCCAATGTGGTACATTTTCTACTACACCATGCCTCCTATAGTGGGCTGAATGGTGGCCTCCCAAAAGATATGTCCATTTCCTAACTCCCAGAACCTGAGAATGTAATCTTATTTGGAAAAGGGGACATTGCAGATATAATTAAGTTAAAGATCTTGAGATGAGATCATTCTGGATCATTCACGTGGGCCTTAAAGCCACTCACGAGTGTCCTTGTAAGAGACATGCATGGGAGAGACACAAGGGAGAAGAGGAAAAGGTGATGTGAGGATGAAAACCAAGCTTGAAGTGATGCAGCCACAAGCCAAGGAATGCCTGAAGCCACTAGAAGTTGGAAGAGAGAAAAAAGAATTCTCCCCCAGAATTTTCAGAGGGAGCACAGCTCTGCTGACATCTTGATTTCAAGCTTCTGGCCATTAGAACTCTGAGAGAAAAAATGTTCTGTTGTTTGAAACCACCTGGCTTGTGGTCATTTATTATGGCAGGTGTAGGAAACTAACACACCTTCTAAATCTGTTCTTTTGAATTTTGTATATTTTTTGGATATTTACTAACATAAGTAGTCAGTCAGTCTTATCAGTAATATTTTAGTACTTAGAATTTTAGGTTCTAGAATTTTAGCTCCTATGTGGAATATAGAATTTATCATGTCCCTCCCTTCAGTGTGGTCATGGAGAAAAGATGAATACACATAAAACAATTAATGAACAGTATTTATTTATATACTAAGGGATATTTATTCAGTGAATATTATGCAGCAAAGATAAGTTTTAGGTGTTAAACATGCAACAATGAATAAGATAGAAAACTTTTCCATTCTCAATGAGGTTCCAGGGAGAAACAATGGCTAGTTCTGGATTCTAAGACAGGAACAAGCTTTGTGGGCTAGAGGAACAAAAGGAGACCTACCTTGTATTAAGTTTTTCAATGGATGTGAGCTGACATTATTATTGTTATTGTTATTATTCTTTACCCAACTAGCACCCAAGCAATATATTTAGAATTTGCTGACCAAAAAACAATGTTAGTTTTTAAAAAATATATAAATGCAAACACGAAGATACAGGGTCAGTCTGACCCAGCAATGAACGAGGCAATTGCTTTTGGGGTCCAATATAGCAAGCATCTCCAAAATGTTTTCTCCATCTATGTGTCACGCACATGCATACATGTGTACATCTGCCCTATACGTAGTATTCTAGGGAAAAAATCACACTAAAAATGAATGTACTGTATTACATTGTTTTGTCCCTATGGTTTACTCTAAAATCTTTACCTAAAATGGTTTACCTAAAAACAGACTTCTTGCTATTGTAGACTAAGATTTAGCTCACATATATGTTCCTTTCCTCACAATATAATTGTGAAATTATTTTTAGTAATCTTTGAAATTGAAATGTTTTCTTATATTTCGGTTACTTATTTTCTACACTGTCTCTTGACTCCACTTTGTAAAATAAGGATATTTACATAGTGTGTCTATCTCCATGGCTCCTCCAAGCCACCTCCCAATCTCTGTCAGCTGTAGTTTTGCTCTACCTAGACAGGGTTGATTTGATAATATTTACATTACATTCAATAGGCATAGTTAAATCTCTTGTACTTTGTCTATGGATTTAGCCTAAAAATTAAAAATTGAGAAACAGTATATTTTTTCTCATGACTATGAGAAAAAGCAGAGCCAAGTAGTATGGTTATGTTTCCCTACCTCATGTTCAAATATCTGATCTCCAGAGCTCAGAAGAATACCCAACAATTCTCCTTTCCAGCACAGCACCAGTAAGTCAAAATTGTGCCAAATTTCACTTTAGCATTATACTTTTTTGTGTGGTCTTTATCCCCAGATTACCTTTCTGTGTGGGGCCAGAGGGTGCGTGTTTGAAAGATGGGACAAGAAAACCATATTCCTAATGTCTCATAGCTTCTGACTCATTGGTGGCTTGGAATCCATTCCTTTTTCTAAAGAACACTGGCTTTTAGCTTAATTGTTCTTAGAGTTTTTAGTCTTCTTTCTTTTTAATTATATTCTGTGTTTTTAACCTAATTTTAATTCTTTCTAAGTTTCAATAATATTTTCTTTTCTCTAACTCCATCCCTCTTTTTCACCTCTTTTCTGGAGTCTTCTATCAGCTTGATCCTATGTGGTTGGTTCCACTTTAGATTACTACAGAGATGTCTTTATAAGATTTCCCTTCACTGCTTTTACTAATCCATGGATCCCAAATACTTCTTTCCTTGTTAAAATTTACTTTGTCAATTTTCTGATGAACATTCTCAAGTGATTTTCTAAGTAAAGGGTTTCTTTGCATGAGATAGATCAATTTTAAGCATTGAAAATCTTGAAATGTCTTTATTCTCTTAATTTACTGACAGTATTTCTGGCCATCCAATTTTAGATTTCAAACTATTTTCTCTCAAGACTGAACTCAATTATCTATGTATGCTAGCATCTTGTGTTGCTGAAAAGAAATTTATGATTTTTTATGATTCTCATTCTCTAGTGGTGACCTTTTTTAATGTTGTTTTGTTTTGTTTTTTCACTTCACTGGGGGCTTTTAAGATTTTTTTCTTTATTCTTAGTGTTTTGCAGTTTCACAGTGATGTTCCACATGCTACTTTTAACACACAATACTTTTGTCATTTATTCTCATTTATATATACTAAAGATCTTGAATTTAAAGATCCATGCTTTTCTTCATTTCTAGAATGTTATTTAGTTTTTTAAATTAAGAATCTCATTTCTTTCATTTTCTTTTTCTGGAATCTCTAATAGTTGAAACTTGAATCTCCAGGGCTAATGTTCTTTATCTTTTATTCTCTTTTTTTTTAAACTATATTTTGGGGAATTCCCTTGATTTTATTTTTTCCTTGTTTTGGCTTTCTTTATAAATTTCAGCTGGTATATTTTTAATTACCAAGGGCTTTTTATTGTTTTTGTTCCTTGTTCATAGCATCTTGTCCTAGTTCTAAGGATGTAATATCTTCTCAAACCTCTCTAAGGGTGTGAATTAGATTTTGTTAAAATTTTTTATTATTATTTTCTTTGTTTCTCTTTGTTTACTCTAGAGAGTAAGCTGTTTCTGTTTATTCTACTTGATCATTGTTATTTCACATGATTTCTTCAATTATACGGCAAATTTTAACTGACTATTGTGTTTAAGAATGAAGTAAATAAACTGACTGGAAGTTTGTGGACTTGGGTAAATTGATGGGAAGGTGGGCATTATGTTGGGAAACCCTCATACACACAAAGCACAAACATCAACACTACAGTAGTGGCTACAATGTGTTTTTGACCATTTATTCATTCTTTAGAGAACTCCCTTTCTTCACACAACTAAATTGGGAATAAATATCTGGCTACTAGATACTCTAAATATTGTAGTGGGAAAGTATGAAGTTGGGGTGAAGATCACAACAGAAGTTTATATTCACAGTTCAATCATTCATTCATTTAATCAAACCCCAAACTCTTATTAATGGTCTACAAATTGGTTAACCAAACAGACAAATTGCTCTTATGAAAGTGATTTTTTTTTTGTAAAAGAGGCATTGAACAAGTAAGAACATAAAAATATAATATACTAGGTACTGTGAAGAAAATTAAAGCAGAGTAGAGGAGATACAGAGTGATGGGTTTGAGGGAAAGGCAAGAGATAGTTGTTGTTTAGATAAAGTGGTTAAGGAATATCTCTTTGATAGAATGGTATTTGAATAGGGACTTGAGAGAAATGAGGTAGAAAGGCATGGAGATATTAAAGGAAGCATGTTGTAAACAGAGAGATTAGGAATGCAAAGCAAGATGGGATTTTTCCTGAAGGAATTAAAGATACTTCTCATTCTTGCCTTGGAGTCTCTCTGTGGTTCTGCAGGCATGCTGACTTCCTACTCAGTGGCAGGGTCCTCAGAAAATATTCTAGGTGGTGGCTATTTCCATCTAGCTTCATCAGCTACCCTTATTTATGTACTTTCTTTCATTCCAGAACTTTGTTGAGATTTTTAGTTCATTAATGACTCCATTCTCTGTTCATTGCCATGAAATTTTAGTTTATAAAAACTTTTTAATGAACTCTTTAGGAATAGATTGGGCTCAGATAGCCATACTGAACTAAATTAAAAACCAAAAAAACCTCTCTTAAAATGGTCTCTTATCCCCTTTTTAAAGCTATTTCAAAACAAACCAAAAAAAAAAGCTAACATTTTCATGAGGTTCTAAACCAGCCTAAGGGCATTGGAGGATTTTAATAGTAGTGCTAAGATGAGGATATGTGTCATTATGCTATCTCTCACATCAGTGGGGAAATATCAAGAGAGAAAGTTAGTATATAATGTATGAACATTGATTCATATTGTCAAAAAGGACATAAAACAAAACTGTTTTAAAAAAGCAAGAAATTAAAATTGAATGGTACTTTCCCAATGAAATGAACTCAATGCCATGTTTTATGAATTGATTTTTACCCTTACTCAATAACACCATAGTTAAAGATCCAATAAATATAAGATTTAATGAATCAAAGCAAATAAAATAAACCTAAGTTCCAAACATATGAGAACTCATTAAACTTCTATTTCTGAGGCAGTAGTCCAGAGGCTGGTTGTCAAATTAAACTGGAAATTTTTAAAAAAGGAAAAGAAAAACATTATATCTAAGTGTGGAATTCTGATTCTATAAGCTATAAAAAATTGTTTTGCTCTGCCAGAGAAATCAGTAATGGTTTTCAGGTACTGTACTTGTCAGCTATAAGACAACCAGTGTCCTGAAATCCCTCATGATAGTCAACCTTATCTGAAAGTTCAGTAGTTTACACAGGTTCCTGGAGATTTGGTAGCATAATGGAAATATAAACTGGGCCATCAAACCCCAGGTATTTGTTTTTTCATTGTTTCATAACACCACATGGCTCATTTGAAAATAATAAATAGTTTCTACATCCATACTCTGGCAAATTTACCTACTTTCTCTCTAGCATTGCAGAGACAGGAAATGATGAAATCTAAAGTAATGTATACATTACGTAAAACTGACTTGCACTCAAAAATAACAAGACTCTCCAGAAGGAATACTAGACTCAAACAATCAGAAAACAGTCTCTGTTTGTTTTTTTTTTAGCATCTTTATTGGGGTATAATTGCTTTACAATGTGGTGTTAGTTTCTGCTGTATAACCAAGTGAGTCAGCTGTACGTATACACGTATCCCCATATCCCCTCCCTCTTGCGTCTCCCTATCTCACCCCTCTAGGTGGTCACAAAGCACCAAGCTGATCTCCCTGTGTTATGTGGCTGTTTCCCACTAACTATCTATTTCACATTTGGTAGTGTATATATGTCAATGCTACTCTCTTACTTCATCCCAGCTTACCCTTCCCCCTCCCGTGTCCTCAAGTCCATTCTCTACATCTGTGTCTTTATTCCTGCCCTGCCCCTAGATTCTTCAGAACCATTTTTTTTTTTTAGATTCCATATATATGTGTTAGCATGTGGTATTTCTTTTTCTCTTTCTGACTTACTTCACTCTGTATGACAGAATCTAGGTGCATCCACCTCAATACAAATAACTCAGTTTCATTTCTTCTCATGGCTGAGTAATATTCCATTGTATATATGTACCACATCTTCTTTATGCATTCATCTGTCAATGGACACTTATCTTGCTTTCACGTCCTGGCTATTGTAAATAGTGCTGCAATGAAAATTGTGGTACATGACTCTTTTTGAATTATGGTTCAGAAAACAGTCTCTTTAGTTCTCTTCCAGGGCCAAGAACAACAGAGTTTTTGTGTGAATGTGAGCACACAGAGGCTTTTAACCATGAGAGTGGAGGTGGTTTTGCAAAATCATAGACAGACCTTCAGCTTTGATTTTAAGTCACTTGTTAGTCTGATCACTGGTCAATCTTCAGTAGGCTTGTTTCCTGTAATTTCTCCTAAAGGACATTAAAAACTTGATTTGAAACTAGCTTTCTTGAATATGACACTAATTTCTTCAGTCAAGAAATATTTATTGAGCCCCAACTATGTACTGTCGACTGAAAAAAATGCACAACCTAAAAGTTGAGAATTATGCCTTATTCGGCAGACAAAACTGAGGACTTCAGCTTGGGACATAGCCTCTCAGATGTATCGCTCTGAGGGCCTGCTCTGAAGAGGTAAGGGAGGAGTCAGGATATATAGAAATTTTTGCAACAAAGACCAGGTAGTTGGAACATCAAAAGATTATTGTTAATTAAAGAAAACCAGATATCTCAAGTTAAGGAATTTAGCGCTTTTCTATGTATGGGAAGATACAAGAGTCTGGGCTCACTGAAATCATCCCTTTGATATGCACCTCAGCTATCTGGGGCCAGTATCCTGGGCTTTCTCACCCTGAGTCCCCGCAGGGTGCACAGTGGTGAGGTGAGGTGGGGTGGCGTGGTGACTGCAGCAGTTGAATGCAGGATGGCAGGCATCCTGTTTCTATCCTGAGTGCCCTCAGGGCTCACCGTCCAGGCAGCTGTACTGTGATGGCTGATAGCTGCAACATTCTTTGTTTACTGAAAAGACCAGGCAACATTTTTTTCATTGACAGTACCAAGCACAGTGCTGAGAGCTGGGGATACAGTAATGAGTAAAACACAAAAGAATCCCTGTCCTTTTGGCCCTTAGGGCATATGGAGTCCCTGCCCTCATTTCATTTATGACCTACTTCAGGAGACAAGCACTAATTAATAATTACACAGCTAAATATGTAAATTCAATGGTAACTAGTGTCATAAAAGAGAAGGTGTATGTCTCTATAAAAACATGTAATAGGAGGATTTGACCATTCCTGGTTGGGGATGTCGGTGAGTAGTGAGGAAGATTTCATAAAGAAGGCATGTTTGACAGGAGCCAGAGTAAATAAAAGTAAGGCAGAAGTAGGCTTTGGCCTGAAAAGACAAGTTGTGCAAAGGCCATGGTGCAGTCGGGAGCATTATATTTTCCAGGAACTGAAAGAAAAGCCATGGTAGCTAGAACCAGACATCATAGGGAAAGGAGCATGCAATGACTTGAGGCTGCAGAGATGAGCAGAGGCCAGCCCACGTGGAGCTGGTTAAGGTTTGTGGTCTTTATCCTGAGGGCATTGCTTCTTTTAAGCAGTGAAGTGATGTGATCCAATTTGCATTTTGGAAAGAAAACCCGTGGCTTGGTGTAGGGGAGAGACTGGGGGGGAACAAGAGGTGTTAAGAGATTATGCAGGAAACAATCATCCAGGAAAGCGATGTGAAATTTTTAGCAGGCTTTTCAATATACTTCTCAAAAATCAGATGCTTAAAAATGAGACAATGATTTATACACTTGGAAAGTAAACCTAGACTACATATATCGATCTATCTATCCACCTATTTCTACATTTATCTTCCTGTTTTAATTATTTTTTTCTTCTGAGCTGACATCTCTTCCATTCCTGGAAGGTTGATTATCTCTTCTTGCCTGGAGTCTTTGAACACTTGGTGTATCCTTTTCCAGGGAAATCTTTTCCTTCTAATCACCCTTTGGCCTTAGTTAAGTATCTTTTTCTCCAGGAGGCCTTAAATTGACTCTCAGAATCCAAGATAGCTACATTTGTGATGACTCCCATTGCACCAAATAGGTTGTGGTACTTAATTATTTGTAACTGTTCATCTAATTCTAGTTTCTCTCTTTCAGCTCTAAGTGCCTTGAAGGCAGGAACTATGTCTATTGTATCACTATTTTATATTATGAACTTATAGCACCTGGCACATCATAGAAAGTGAAAAAGTATTTACCAGTTAAATAAATGCAATACAATATACTTACTTGACAAGACTAAATCTGCATTTATCTTTGAAATATCTGGAGTTTTTTTAGGGTGACAGTGCATATTAGTATTTGGTTTATGTTTTTTGGTGAGAGGGGCATCTAATTTACTTCAGTTTTGCATGTGCTTTGCTAGTGATTGTCCATCATGCTTCTTTTATGGTGAATACTCCAGAGAGCAGACTGGCATGTACCTGCAGTTAATTGAAGAGGATATTTAATTTCTGTACCTTTGGGTAGGAGAGGAGAGAGAAAGTTAGGTGGATAGGTGGGAAGGAATGAAATATTTGGAAATAAATGATGTTGGAAGTTCACTGCCTATGGAATGATTCTGACATTGTGTACCTGTGATCTGCCTTTTGGCAAAAATATCCTCATGGAAAATCCAAGCACTACCAATAGCACTGCTTAAACCTCAAGGTTTATGAGACATATTAGCTCACCTGGAGATATTCCATTTTTAATTGTCACACACTAGGGCTGTTGTTATGCTGTGGTTACTTTGCAGAAACCGATGATTGTGCCAAGAGTTGAAATTTAGCTACAGACCCCAAGTCAGCCCCTATTGGAGTGAGGCAGATTTCATCCATATGAATATGACTTTCCTCTTAAAAATATGAGAAACCAGTCCTTTTTTTTTTGGCTATAAAATCCATCACATCAATAATGAATAAATATTTATGAGATGAGAGAAACATACTATGATGTTTTAGTCTATTAAAGCATATTCTATGCCTGGGGAAATTCATGACCAGCATCAGGAAATCATTAATTCTGTGGCTGGTCTAAGAAGGGTTGCCCCAATCTCTTTTCCCAAATGCTAGGAAAAATTTACAGCAGCATTATTTTGGTGCATTAGAAGTCTTGGTTAATTAAGTATATTTATATTGCTGATGCTATTTTATTTTTCTGTAATACCTTTAGCTTCTATCACAATAAGTAGGTTGCCAGTAGGCTACTATTATTCACCAATATACAGTTTTGTACTTGAGCAATTTACCTAATCAAGTGAATATAATCAAACCAGCACTGGTGTGACACAGACCGAAAGCAGTAGAAGAGACGGCCAGTGGCCGGCAAGATCAACAGAGAAAGAAAAGTCAGGAGCCCCACATAGTGATATAAAGAACTAATTTGTGGCACTGCTCCCCTTCCCAGGAAATAAAGGTTTTGTCCCTCCCCCATCAGGTATGTCTGAACATTCCAGAAGGGGGAAAGCACTAAAATATGATAACTCTCTGAAATATGACAAAACAAGAAACCTATTCATGAAATCAGCTCCATGATATGTTTTCTATTCACTAGATTAGACTTGCCTATTCTAGAATTTCATATAAATGGAATTATACAATACCCAGTTTTTGCATCGTTTCTTCTGCCTAGCATGTTTTTGAGACAAATTAATGACTCTTCTTTTACTAATGATATTGATAATGTGTGTCTTATATTTTGTTTTGATTAATTTAGGTAGATTAGTCTAGGTTTTTCTGATTCATTGATTTTCTCTTTATTATTTCCTTTCTTATACTTTATTTGGTTTAATTTTCTCTTCTCTTCTTAGCTTCTTAAGATGGAATCTTAGACCATTGAGATCTTTCTTCTTTTTCAGTACAAGCATTTAAAGCTTTAAATTTCCCTCTCAGCTCTACTTTAGCTAATTCAATATTTTTGAGTTGTGGAATTTTCTTTTTCATTTAGTCTAAAATATAACTACTTTGGATTTCTTACTTTTAGAGTTTAAAGGTTGCATCTTTTTTCCATTACTCCACTTTAACCTATCTGCATCTTTATACCTAAAATAGATTTCTCATAGAGATTTTTCTGAAACTCTCCACCTTTTCATTGGTGTGCTTATATAAGGTTTATATTTAATATAATTAATGATATGGTTAAGCTAAAAATCTATCTTATTGCTATTTGTTTTCTCTTCTTTGTTTTTTATTCTTTTCCTGCCTTCTTTTAGAGTAATTAAATTTTCAGTATTCTATTTTATTTATTCCATTATTGGGTTACTAACTATTCATCTTCATTTAACTTTTTTAGTGGTTGCTCTAAAGATGCTCTATAGTATAATATGCATCTTTAATTGGTCACAGCGGGAGGCAATATTTTAAATCTTATTTTACAGATGAAATGACTAGAGGCACAGAAAGCTTTATATGCTTGCTCAAGATCATACAGCTTGTAAGAGGCAAGGAAAATGTTGAAAGAGAAATACGAAGTTTAGCGTAGATGGGGTTACTTATGTGCAGCACAACATAAAAGCAAAAGGATAGTGAAAAAACATGTATGAACAACAGTAGAAGAAAGAAAATACATAGCAAAATACTTTCATGGCTAATGAATTCATTTGTGAAGAAAAAGCTAATGTCTTAGAAACTGTGGTACCAGTGAAGAAAAGAAGAAATAATTTCTTTAAACATTTTTCTGTTTATTCCGCAGGCACTGTTGGCCATAGAAACTAGTTGATGCCAATTTAATTTGTATATCCAAATGTTCTAATACTAAATGATCTCATATATATCTTCATATATATTTGTGTTATAGTCCTTTTCAGTCCTTCTCTTTAGTCCAATTTTAGCCCTTTATAAAGGATGATCAATATGAGCATATTGATATCATCTTTACATGCTTGACCTAAATAAAATTCTTCACTCTACTATTCTCATAATTAATATTATAAATTTTTAATCCATACAAGATACTATAATTAGGAAATGAGACTTAATATAAGAAGGCATTCCTGTTTTTTTTCCTAGTCAAACTGTATCTGATTTTGGCTTATTTTTATAATTCTTAAAAATATCATGGAAAGGGACAGCTGTATTCTGAACGTGGAAGCAGAGCCTAACCACCTACATAGAAAACATTTTTAGCACCTCATCTAGCTTATGCAGAAATGGAGGCTCACTGTAGAAAAAATAGCTGAGAAGAAATATGTATTTTGTTTAGATCCCTTATTCCCTCCTTTCTGCTGGTTCAGCTTCACTGCTGATCTTCCTGTAATATTTGCCAGTGTGTTCTTCTTCCTCTGACTCAACCTGTGCACAGCCATTAGTTTAATCAAAGCTTTTCACCTATTTGCTCAGAAATTTCCGGGAGCTTATCCGCTAAATAAATAACAAGCTTCCTAGCATAACATTAAAAAGCTCCACAGTCTGATACTTAATTTCCTTTCCAGACTTCCCTCTCAATATTCTATTACATCAGCATCATAGTCAATGTGAATCCAGTGATTTTTGCCATTTTAAAATGTATATTTTGTTTTCCTGCAAGTCCAGATTTAACATGCCATTCTCTCTGTTTATAAAGCTCTTCTAATGCCAACAACCAATTTTAGAATCCTACCCATTCTTCAAGACCATGCAGTCTCTTCAACAAAGTCTTTTACAAATGGTCCCTCAGGTATTTTATCTCTTCTATTAATTAGTTTAAAGAACTGATAGACCTAGCTGAAGCCCTTATGACCTCAGGTTGTATAGTTAGGTTGTATAGCTTTTCATTCTCCTATTGATTTATTTATGCATATATATATTTTTTAATCTTGCTTTTCAGGTTTTAAATTCTTTGAAAAAAAGGAATTGAGTTTATTTCATCTTTAGCCCAGAATAATGTCTCTTATACAGTGGTTGTAAATAAATTTTATTTTAAAAAGTGAATTTAAAAATACTGGATTTAGGGCTTCACTGGTGGTGCAGTGGTTGAGAGTCCGCCTGCCGATGCAGAGGACACGGGTTCGTGCCCCGGTCCGGGAAGATCCCACATGCCGCGGAGTGGCTGGGCCCGTGAGCCATGGCTGCTGAGCCTGCACGTCCGGAGCCTGTGCTCTGCAACGGGAGAGGCCACAACAGTGAGAGGCCCGCGTACCACAAAAAATAATAATAATAAAATAAAATAATACTGGATTTACTGAATAAACAGTCCCAAGGGATGTTTATGATGTCCAAACGTTGCAGGATTTGAAGAAGTCAGGAGAATTCTGGGTAATCGATCTATCAGCTCTCAGACCATTGTAGAATAACAGCCCCCTTCTTTGGTATGTTGATATGGACAGTATGGCAGCTATTTAGCTACTGTTTCTCACTTCCCACCCCAACTTTCTGTACTCAGACTGGGACTCCATTAAACACTTTTCATGATTCCCAGCTCATTCATCTCTGGCTCTGCCAGGGGAGGGAGCTAGAAAGAGGTTGCCAGGCTAGAGGAGAGAGAAGGAATGTGCTTTTTCCTGTGAGCTCCCTGTCCACTGTGGATCCTGTGAGCCTCACGTCAACAAGACTTCTTCACCCCAGCAGTGACAGTTTTGTCCTGTGACAGCAGCTCTTGCAGTTTTTCCAGCACTTGCTGAACCTGCCCCATTATGCTGTCCCTCAGAGACACCAACCCCATGGAGCCCCTCCTCCGAGTGTCTGAGTTTTAATAATTCCAACATCTTCCCTTACTTCACCAACCATGGGGGTAGTAGCTGCCTTCTGAAATTATTACATTCATGATATCTTAGAATTCTCTTTTTACTCTTTCAGTTGCTTAGTGTATCAAATGCAAAAGGAAGACTTTTACTGCAGAAAAACGAAGAACCAAGCAGTCTGAAAGTTATTTCACTCAGAATGAATTCAGCAAATTGAGATTCAACATTGTCAACTAAAAATTTAAACTCTTCTCGGCAGAAGACTGTTTCCTTGACCACTGACGATTCTCTTTTCAAGCATAAATCCAGTTATTTGATTTTGGAGGTACAGCTCTGGGCAATATGATCGTGACAGGATGATCACACATTAAATGCTGACAGGGCTTCCCCAGAAGATCTGCTTTAGGTTGTTTGTGGAGTCCAAGAGCCCAAACAGTAGTCAGGAATGGAATTAAAGATAACAGACATCATGGAAATGGATTACAAAACCAGAGAATAGAAATGCCTATTTTTTTCAATTCACAAGAAGATCATGCTTAACAAATTTAGATTAATTAACTGTTAAAAATTAAATCTTTAAGAAATTAAATGTTTTGAAATATATTCAAATCAAATGACATTGATTATACATATTAGGTGTTTATTTAGCATAATTATTTATTTTATAAGTCCCTGCTATAAGGAAACCACTGCAAAATTCCAAACAAATGTTTTCTTTCCCTTACATAAAATAATTTAAATATGATCATACTTGAGGAAAATTGGTTTGTATATACATCTTTGGAGATGAAATCCATTTCTACATGCAAGATATATTTTCATATGGGGACAAATATCTAAGTACATCTTGTTTAATGGCATTTATATGTCTTGAGTTATTTTTATTCTAACTTCATGGATTTACATGCAGGTGTCCAGCTTTCCAAACACCACTTGCTGAAGAGACTCTCTTTTTTCCATTGTATATTCTTGCCTCCTTTGTTGAAGATTAATTGACCATAGGTGTGTGGGTTTATTTCTGGGCTCTCTATTCTATTCCCTTGATCCATATGTCTTTTTTGTGCCAGTACCACACTGTTTTGATTACTGTAGCATTGTAGTATTGTCTAAAGTCTGGGAGGATTATGCCTCCAGCTTTGTTATTTTTCCCCAGGTTTGCTTTGTTAATTCTGGGTCTTCTGTGGTTCCATATAAATTTTAGGATTATTTGTTCTAGTTCTGTGAAAAATGTCATGGGTAATTTGATAAGGATCACATTAAATCTGTAGATTGCTTTGGGTAGTCTGGACATTTTAACACTATTAATTCTTCCAGTCCAAGAGCATGGTATATCTTTCCATTTCTTTGAATCATCTTCAATTTTCTTTATCAACGTTTTACAGTTCTCACTGTATAAGTGTTTCACCTCCTTGGTCAGGTTTATTCCTAAGTTGTTTTTTTTTTAATGTGACTTTAAAAGGGTTGTTTTTTTTTTTACTTTCTCTTTCTGATATTTTGTTGTTAGTGTAAAGAAATGCAACATATTGCTGTATGCTAATCTTGTATTCTGCTGCCTTGCTGAATTCATTTATCAGTTCTATTTGGTTGACCAAAAAGTTTGCTCGGGTTTTTCCATAAGCTGTTATGGAAAAACCCAAATGAACTTTTTGGCTAACCCAATAATAGTTTGTTTTTTTAAAAATAAATTTATTTACTTATTTATTTTTAGTTGGGTCTTCGTTGCTGCGCGTGGGCTTTCTCTAGTTGCGGTGAGCGGGGGGCTACTCTTCTTTGCAGTGCACGGGCTCCTCATTGGGGTGGCTTCTCTTGTTGCAGAGCACAGGCTCTAGGCCTGTGGGCTTCAGTAGTTGTGGCTCACAGGCTCTAGAGCGCAGGCTCAGGAGTTGTGGAGCACGGGCTTAGTTGCTCCGTGGCGTGTTGGATCCTCCCGACGAGGGCTCAAACCCGTGTCCCCTGCATATCTTAACCACTGTGCCACCAGGGAAGCACCCCAATAATATTTTTTGTGTGGAGTATTTAGATTTTTCTATATAGAGAACAATATCATCTGCATATAATGACAATTTTATCTCTTCCCTTCCAATCTGGATACTTTTTATTTTTTTAATTAATTTTTAGTTATGAACTAATTTTTAAGAATTTTTTAAATTTATTTTTAATTGAAGTATAGTTGACATACAACATCATATATTATGAACTATTTTTATTTTATTTATTTTTAATTTTTTAATTTTTTTTGTGGTACATGGGCCTCTCACTGCTGTGGCCTCTCCCGTTGTAGGCTCCGGACATGCAGGCTCAGTGGCCATGGCTCACGGGCCCAGCCACTCCGCGGCACGTGGGATCTTCCCGGACCAGGGCACTAACCCGTGTCCCTTGCATCGGCAGGCGGACTCTCAACCACTGCACCACCAGGGAAGCCCATGAACTATTTTTAAAGTTACAGAAAATTAGAGTGGATAAGGCACTCTGAGGACTGATCCAGTTTTATTAAATCTTAAGAGTTTGATATATTTGATTTTGAATATTTAGAGTAAATAATTACCAATTTAGTTGAAGAACCTTGCATGTCCCAGAATCCATTCCCAAATGTCATTGCCAAAGCAACTGTAAGGTGATTTTCAAATTTTTCTTTAACATGTATGCTCTTATACTATTACTTTATGTATTCTAAAAGTATATATAATTCTTTTGCAACTTTTCAAACATTATATAAGCTATGTCATACATTATATATCATTCTGCAACATATTTTTGCTCAAAATTTAATTCCTGAGATTTATATATGTTGATATAAGGTAGCTCTATCTCATACATTCTAACTGACTTCAAGTGTTTCATTATGAGTATGCCACATTTTGTTAACCATTCTTCTATAAGGAGCATTACAGTTGTTTCCAAAATTTTCTTAAAGAAACAATGCTGCCATGAATGTTCTACCATATGTCTCCTTGTGCTTCTGAGTTCAAGTTCTCTTGGGTACATAGTTGGAAGTGGGATCCCTTGGGTGGAATGTTATACACATTTTCAACTGTACTAGATATTGTCAGTACAAGGCTTGTACCATTGAACACTACTTCCTGCAGGTGTGAGCGCTACTGTTTCTCCAGGTTCTCATCAATATTGGTTGACTCCTTAATTTGTACCTACATGATGGATATCTAATGATGTCTCATTGTTTTCCTTTGCATGCCCTTGATTACTAGTTACACTGAACCTCTTTTTAGGTGCTTATTTTGGCAACAAGGGTTTTCTTTTCTGCAAATTACCTTTTTAAATATGTTACCTAATTTTCTACTGAGTAGTTTTATATATTATACAGTAATGCTATGTGCTTGTACACACTTTGAAAATCTTCCCTCAGCTTGAATTTTGCTTTAACTTTATTCTTGGTGTCTTAGGTTGAAGTTAAAGGTTTAACTCTGGGGACTTCCCCAGTGGCATAGTGGTTAAGAATCCACCTGCCAATGCAGGGGACACGAGCTCGAGCCCTGGTCTGGGAAGATCCTACATGCCATGGAGCAACTAAGCCCATATGCCCCAACTACTGAGCCAGCGCTCTAGAGCCCATGAGCCACAACTACTGAGCCCATGCACCTAGAGCCTGTGCTCCACAACAAGAGAAGCCACTGTGGTGAGAAGCCGGTGCACTGAAACAAAGAGTAGCCCCTGCTTGCCACAACTAGAGAAAGCCCAAGTGCAGCAATAAAGACCCAATGCAGCCAAAAATAAATGAATAAAATAAATAAATTTATTTAAAACAAAAGGTTTAACTTTGATGTGGTTAAATGTAGTAAACCTTTTATTTTATGGGGATTTTTTTTTGTATTTTGTTTTAAAAACTATTTTCTCTTCCTGAAGTCATATATATTTGCCTCTATTTTCTTCAAAATTTGAATGTTTTGCTTTGAGTTTTATGTATATGAAACTTATTTAGGGTATAGATTGAATAAAAATAGAATTTTATACTATCTCATATTTATAATCATTTTCTAGCACCTTTTATTAAATAGTCAATCTTTTCTCCTCTGATTTGTAAAGATATCTTTATTATACACCAAACGTCCATGTGTGTATAGGTAGATGTGTTTATATATAAAAATATTTTAGTTCCTTTGTTTGCTTCTTCCCATATCAGTATATACTGTCTTAATTCAGTAAATTATAAGTTTTAAAATCTGGTAGTTTTAAATCTGGTAGTTTTAAAATATGCCTGTACAGCTCGCAAGTGTTACTAAAAAACATGAAGCCTTACTTTCTATCAAACACTTATCCAGTCATTTCATCTCCAATCAGTTCCATGTCTATTTTAATTAACCCTCTCTCTTTCTTATCTTTCAGTGTATATGACAACTGCCCAAATTGCAAGTTGTGGTTGGTAATAGCTGAGGCAGGTGTTTGGCTTAGAAATGCATCATCCAGCTGGCATTTTTCTGTTTAGTTAGTCAGTTGTTGGCACGAGTTTCTGATCTTATTTTTGGAGGTACTTGGAGATATAAATGTGTGTGTGCTTTCACTTAAATGTTAGGGTGTGTGAGTGTTTGAGTGTGGGTGTGTGCACATGAGTATGTGTGTGTGTTTATGCACATGCATTCTGAGGCTACTACTTCAATAATAACATCATATTTATTCTTAAAAAGGGTTGAGAGAGTATTTCATTGGAGTCACAAATACATAACTAAGAGTCATGTATGGAATTCTGAATATTGCTTTTATTTCAGATGATTTATTTTTTATTACATCTGAGAGAACAGTATAGTAACTGGCAGATCAACAGAACATTTGACAGGGTTTTAATTCATTTTGAAAAACAGTAACATAATTTTTATAAACATCAAATACCCATAAAAGGGGAAATTGACAGTAACACAATCATAGTAGGCAACTTTAACAACCCACTTTCACCAATGGACAGATCATCCAAAATGAAAATAAATAAGGAAACACAAGCTTTAAATGATACATTAAACAGGATGGACTTAATTGATATTTTTAGGACATTCCATGCAAAAACAACAGAATACACTTTCTTCTCAAGTGCTCATGGAACATTCTCCAGGATAGATCATATCTTGGGTCACAAATCAAGCCTTGGTAAATTAAGAAAATTGAAATCACATCAAGTATCTGATCTGACCACAATGCTATGAGACTAGATATCAAATACAGGGAAAAAATATGTAAAAAGTACAAACACATGGAGGCTAAAGAATACACTACTTAAAAACCAAGAGATAACTGAAGAAATCAAAGAAGAAATTAAAAAAAACCTAGAAACAAATGACAATCAAAACACGATGACCCAAAACTTATGGGATGCAGCAAAAGCGGTTCTAAGAGGGAAGTTTATAGCAATACAATCCTACCTCAAGAAACAAGAAACATCTCAAATAAACAACCTAACCTAATACCAAAAGCAATTTGACAAAGAAGAACAAAAAACCCCAAAGTTAGCAGAAGGAAAGAAACCTAAAGATCAGATCAGAAATAAATGAAAAAGAAATGAAGGAAACAATAGCAAAGATCAATAAAACTAAAAGCTGGTTCTTTGAGAAGATAAACAAAATTGATAAACCATTAGCCAGACTCATCAAGAAAAAAGGAAGAAGACTCAAATCAATAGAATTAGAAATGAAAAAGGAGAAGTAACAACTGACAGTGCAGAAATACAAAGGATCATGAGAGACTACAAGCAATTAAATGCCAAAAAAGGACAACCTGGAAGAAATGGACACATTCTTAGAAAAGCACAACCTTCCAAGACTGAACCAGGAAGAAACAGAAAATATGAATAGACCAATCACAAGCACTGAAATTGAGACTGTGATTAAAAACCTTCCAACAAACAAAAGCCCGAGACCAGATGGCTTCACAGGTGAATTCTATCAAACATTTAGAGAAGAGCTAACAGCTATCCTTCTCAAACTCTTCCAAAATAAAGCAGAGGGAGGAACACTCTCAAACTCATTCTATGAGGCAACCATCACCCTGATACCAAAACCAAACAAAGATGTCACAAAGAAAGAAAACTACAGGCCAATACACTGATGAACATAGATGCAAAAATCCTCAACAGAATACTAGCAAACAGAATCCAACAGCACATTAAAAGGATCATACACCATGATCAAGTGGGGTTTATCCTGGGAATGCCAGGATTCTTCATTATACGCCAATCAATAAATGTAATACACCATATTAACAAATTGCAGGATAAAAATCATGTGATCATCTCAATAGATGAAGAAAAAGCTTTCAATGAAATTCAACACCCACTTATGATAAAAACCCTCCAGAAAGTAGGCATAGAGGGAACTTACATCAACATAATAAAGGCCATATATGACAAACCCACAGCCAACGTCGGACTCAATGGTGAAAAACTGAAACCATTTCCTCTAAGATCAGGAACAAGACAAGGTTGCCCACTCTCACCACTATTATTCAACATAGTTTTGGAAGTTTCAGCCACAGCAATCAGAGAAGAAAAAGAAATAAAAGGAATCCAAATCAGAAAAGAAGTAAAACTGTCACTGTTTGCAGATGACATGATACTATACACAGAGAATCCTAAAGACACTGCCAGGAAACTACTAGAGCTAATCAATGAATTTGGTAAAGTAGAAGGATACAAAATTAATGCACAGAAATCTCTTGCATTGTTATACTCTAATGATGAACAATCTGAAAGAGAAATTAAGGAAACACTCCCATTTACCATTGCAACAAAAAGAATAAAATACCTAGGAATAAACTTACCCAAGGAGACAAAAGACCTGTATACAGAAAATTATAAGACACTGATGAAAGAAATTAAAGATGATACAAACAGATGGAGAGATATACCATGTTCTTGGATTGGAAGAATCAACATTGTGAAAATGACTCTACTACCCAAAGTAATCTACAGATTCAATGCAATCCCTATCAAACTAGCACTGGCATTTTTCACAGAACTACAACAAAAAACTTCACAATTTGTATGGAAACACAAAAGACACTGAATAGCCAAAGCAATCTTGAGAAAGAAAAGCGGAGCTGGAGGAATCAGGCTCCCTGACTTTGGGCTATACTACAAAGCTACAGTAATCAACACAGTATGGTACTGGCAAAAAAAACAGAAATATAGATCAATGGAAAAGGATAGAAATTCCAGAGATAAACCCATGCACATATGGTCACCTTATCTTTGATAAAGGAGGGAAGAATATACAATGGAGGAAAGACAGCCTCTTCAATAGTGGTGCTGGGAAAACTGGACAGGTACATGTAAAAGAATGAAATTAGAACACTCTCTAACACCATACACAAAAATAAACTCAAAATGGATTAAAGACCTCAATATATGGCCAGACACTATCAAACTCTTAGAGGAAAACATAGGCAGAACACTCTATGACATAAATCACAGCAAGATCCTTTTTGACCCACCTCTTAGAGAAATAGAAATAAAAACAAAAATAAATAAATGGGACCTAATGAAACTTAAAAGCTTTCACACAGCAAAGGAAAACATTAACAAGACAAAAAAACAACCTTTAGAATGGGAGAAAATATTTGCAAATGAAGCAACTGACAAAGGATTAATCTCCAAATTTACAAGCAGCTCATGGAGCTCAATATCAAAAAAACAAAAAACCCAATCCAAAAATGGGCAGAAGACCTAAATAAACATTTCTATAAAGAGGATATGCAGCTTGCCAACAAACACATGAAAGAATGCTCAACATCACTAGTCATTAGAGAAATGCAAATCAAAACTACAATGAGGTATCACCTCACACCAGTCAGAATGGCCATCATCAAAAAAATCTACCAACAGTAAATGCTGGAGAGGGTGTGGAGAAAAGGGAACCCTCTTGCACTGTTCGTGGGAATGAAAATTGAAACAGCCACTATGGAGAACAGTATGGAGGTTCCTTAAAAAACTAAATATAGAACTACCATACAACCCAGGAACCCCACTGCTGGGCATATATCCTGAGAAAAAAATACTTCAAACACTCATGTATCACAGTGTTCACTGTAGCTCTATATACAATAGCGAGGACATGGAAGCAACCTAAGTGGCCATCGGCAGATGAATGCATAAAGAAGATGTGGCACATATATACAATGGAATATTACTGAGCCATAAAGAGAAACGAAATCGAGTTATTTGTAGTGAGGTGGATGGATCTAGAGTCTATCATACAGAGTGAAGTAATTCAGAAAGGGAAAAACAAATAGCATACGCTAACACATATATATGGAATCTAAAAAAAAAAATTGTTCTGAAGAACCTAGGGACAGGACAGGAATAAAGACGCAGACATAGAGAATGAACTTGAGGACATGGGGAGGGGGCAGGGTTAGCTGGGACGAAGAGAGAGAGTGGCATGGACTTATATATACTACCAAGTGTAAAATATATAGTTAGTGGGAAGCAGCCCCATAGTACAGGGAGATCAGCTCAGTGCTTTGTGACCACCTAGAGGGGTGGGATAGGGAAGGTGGCAGGGAGACGCAGAGGGAGGAGATATGGGGATATATGTATATGTATAGCTGATTCACTTTGTTATAAAGCAGAAACTAACACACCATTGTAAAGCAGTTATACTCCAATAAAGATGTTAAAAAAATATATGCCTTCAGAAGACTATGTGGTAGATAACCTTATAATAGTTAACATTCACTTATTGTCTCCTGCATGCTAGAAATTTTCTGAAGTTTCTTAATCTAAAATATTCCTAATCCTATACATATCTTCCCCTTATCATACAAATGATGAATCTGGAATTTATGTAGTCTACATAAGTTTCTCCCAATATATTTCATAATTAAACCTTCTTATATAAAAAGGTATTTCATAATCCAAGAGTATTTCATAACCAACCCTAATTATTTAAGGAGAATTTTTAGGTGGTTCTTTAACAGGAATGATTCTTGGAGCCTAACACCAAAAAGTAGCCCTATAGCTACTATTAGTATAGTGGTAGTGCTATTAAGTGGTAGAACCAGAGATATCTCAAAACTGTTGTCATTTCTTGAGCTCTAAGACAATCCTAAATAGACTACTGGGTGGGAGTTTGAGAGTTGAAATGTGCAGATGATAAAAACATATTGATATTTGAAAGGGTTTCACAGAGGAGAATGCATCTGAACTGAATCTTGACAAATGGCTCATCCAGTGGAAAACAGCATCCCTGCCAGCGGTCAGAAAGGCTGAAGAAGACACCAAGGGCAGAAAGGCTTACTCATGCAAAGACCTGGAGACCTGATGGGGCATATCAAATGGGGACTCTAAGTACTTTTGTATGGCTGAACCCCATCTCTAATGTACATACTTTGATTCCCATGGACTTTAATAACAACTCAGCCATTTTTCTAAAAAACTCAGAGAACTTGCTTCTCTCATAACATAAAAATATAAAAAATTTTATTGATCCTCCATTATACAAAAAGTGATATTTTCTGAGCTTTCTAACAGCTTACATTTAATTCTACATGCCCAGAGAAAAGCTCCAAACCATCAGCATCATAACAGTAAGAAATATAGGACCAATAAGCCATAATATCTAATCAGAAATCCAAGGAAAAATTAGTAAATGTATAGCTTTTAGTCTCCCAGCTTTAACAACCAAACTAATTTACCAGTACATGTTCCAAAATACTTAGCAGTGGCAATTCTGCTGACTTAGAACAGATAAGTAGAGAGAGTGAATGAAGACAAGTCAGAGCATTAACCATTAGGGTACAGTGATATTCTCTGCGTGTCCAAAGACATAATTTGAAATGGTTTTTATACATCTTTGCTGCCAGGTTGAGCACTGACAGATGTCTGTGGCAACTCTTTTGTAAGTGAATGATATTCCATATTGAGGGCTATCTGCAGGGAGCCAATTCAAATAATTGAGATGAATGTCTTGGGTTAGGAATGAACTTCTAAATACTTCACCAGCAGAACAGAAAAATAATACTTAGGAAAACAAAACAAACCTTTGTCTTTATGGAGACCATAAATACTGCCTTAAGTAACTAGCTGTAGAATATATCAACATTGGCAATTTATTTTGTTAGAAAATGCTCAAATAAAACTAACAGTTAAAAATCACAGGCTATTTGCAAAAACATTTTCAAAGGTTGAAGTTTGCTTTTCCTCAAATTAGCAAGACAAACCACCAATGCTGTGAATGGCTTATAGTGGTTAAATGTAGAAAATATTTTGAAGTTATCCTTGGCAAAATGACATATACCAACTATCATGGTCATTCACAGTAAGAATAAAATCAGGTAAACAAAACAGGAAGCTAGAAAATACAATACAAATAAAGGCATAGTACCATGTGGTTTGTTTCAGCATTAATGTGAAATTGGATCAAATTTTTATGGAGATGAGAAATGATATCCCTATCTCAAATAATCAGAGAAATTTCCATTTGTTGTAACTTTGTTTTATGACATCCTGTTACCACAGTACTTTTGTTTGATTAAAAAATCTTGATATGTCAGAAAAAGTCTTTTCCAGTTTACTATTAATGCATTATAAAAAGGATCATTTTTTCTTTTCAACATTAAAAAAGCATTATATGAAAATAATTTTCAGTTCATCTTTTTAACTGGGATGTTTCCTAGAATTTAATGCCAAAAGTGAAAATCAAGTGTACTAATCAAGATTTAAAGATGATGTAAGTTAAACATCTTTTTTTAAAAAAAACAGTATTTTTATGTTTTAATCCACTTTTCCAACTCATTTTTGTCAAGGTCTTATTTATATGAAGTCTTACCCTCCTCTCCCTCAAAAGAAGAAGGGCAGGGGATTAAAAGTCCTTAAAGCATCCAACAATGTGACAAATAAAATAAGTGAAAAAAAGTCTGGAATATATAATTCGGCTAATACCCCAAATTTTTAGAAGATCAAAGGTTGAATGTTACTTAGATTTGTGAAGCCAAGGAAATGGAATAATCAAAGATTCAGAGTAAAGAAAACTCACATAAAAGAGTCAGTAGTTTGAGAGATAAGATGAAAGTTTCCATTGTAGGTATATCAGCTATTAGTGTAAATGTTTGCAATTAGAAATTTTTCCCTCAAACTGATGAGATCCATGAAAGCTGGAGATAGTAAGCTTAGAGCCATCATCAGAAAGGAGTGACTGAGATCATTAGACCAGTTGGGATTTCTGAGAATTAATTACATAATGGAAAAAGAATGTCTGAGAGCTGAAGACATAATTGGATCCCCTCTTATTTAGAGGGCTTAAGAGAAGAAGATGCAAGAAGTCAGGCAAGGAATAGAAAAGCGCTAGGAGAGAGAAAAGGAACATCAGGAGACAGCAATGGCATCAAACATGAAGCTGGAGAGAGTTTCAATCATGGCCATGTGACCTGTGCAGTCACACAGGGCCTAGCACTTACAAGGTTGCCATGTTTGGTTTAACACTCTGTTTTCATGGTCTCTTGTCAAGAATTTTCAGACTATGGGCCCTGAATTTTCACTTTACACTGGGCCTTGCAAATTATGTAGCTGGTCTGGTTTCAGAAATCAAAGCTGCTTCCCAGGCAGCACGGAGAGTGACTAATAAATGTCTCCCAGGATTCTCATGAAAATACCTATGATTACATGAAAACAGACAAAGAGCTGGCAATAATGCCATAAAATAATAGAGAAGAAAAGCCACATGCCAAAAATATGGGCAGAAATTCAATTATCTGCCTCTTTGATGAAGATGAATAGAAAAGTACATTCTTGGACAACAAAAGTAACATTGTATGCCCAGAATCACACTCAGGCAGATGGCCACAGAAAATATAGGTGGAGATAGACATGAACATTTTGATTCACTGACACTTTTAGTACCTAACCTTGGTATGAAGAGACTGACAAGACCAGAGAGCAACAGACCTTCTTTCCTTAAATATTTAGAAACTATATTTAAAATGATCCAATGCCAAGGCCCCACACCTTCTGAGCCAAATACTTTTTCCCAACCACTGCAGGTACTCCAGAAGTACTCTGAGAATGACCTGTGCAGGAAGTGGAGGGTGGCAAGAGAGATGTGGATGTGTCTCTTGGTATACCCTGGATTGCTTAACAGCCTGAGGAAACCATCACAGATAGGGGTAAAGACTGTAGGTGGTAGGGAACACTGCATGCTGCTGGGGAGATGGGGTAGAGCATTTCAGAATAAAGGAACTGCAAACTGCATGTGCATCTCTAACTCAGGTAGACAACCCTAACCATTGGAGTAGAAGAGACTGAGGGCTGTCAGGCATAACAAATTGCCACAAGGCTGTGGACCTTATTCTCTGGGCTAGAGAGTAGAGGAGGGTGGACCCTACTGACCACAGGAGGTCTAAGGACACTTTATGTATCCTGTCTGTTATTGAAAAACAAAACTGTAGGGATCTCTCTCCTCTATGGCTGAATAAATTAAGTAATCAAAAATAATACTTGGAATTATTAGAGAAATGCAAATCAAAACTACAATGAGGTATTACCTCACACCAGTTAGAATGGACATCATCAGAACATCTACAAACAACAGACGCTGGAGAGGGTGTGTAGAAAAGAGAACCCTCTTGTACTGTTGGTGGGAATGTAAATTGATACAGCCACTATGGAGAACAGTATGGAGGTTCCTTAAAAAACTAAAAATAGAATTACCATATGACCCAGCAATACCACTACTGGGCATATATCCAGAGAAAACCATAATTCAAAAAGACATGCACCCCAATGTTCATTGCAGCACTATTTACAATAGCCAGGTCATGGAAGCAACCTAAATGCTCATCAACAGACGAACGGATAAAGAAGATGTTGTACATATATACAATGGAATATTACTCAGCCATTAAAAGGAACGAAATTGGGTCATTTGTTGAGGCGTGGATGGATGTAGAGACTGTCATACAGAGTAAAGTAAGTCAGAAAGAGAAAAACAAATATCATATATTAACACATATATGTGGAATCTAGAAAAATGGTACAGATGAACCGGTTTGCAGGGCAGAAATTGAGACACAGATGTAGAGAACAAATGTGTGGACACCAAGCAGGGAAAGCGGTGGGGGTGGCGGTGGGGGTGGGATGAATTGGGCGAGTGGGATTGACATGTATACACTGATGTGTATAAAATGGATGACTAATAAGAACCTGCTGTCTAAAAAAATAAATAAAATAAAATTCAAAAAAAGAAAAAGGTACTTGGGAAATTTGGACTTATTTAGTCAAAAAAGAACTTTAATTTCCAGGTTGTGCTTTGCTAAATTGACAAGGTTTTTCTTTTATTAATCTGAAATTTGGCACAACTAGTGTAATGATATTAGTTAAGGACTTGGGCATTGAATGTTGAGAGAAAAAAAATGTTACCCTTTCATGAATATTTTCTCCTCTCATGTCTCTAAAATTTACCAATCCTTTAAAGTTGGCTTAATTTCCACCTCTTTTCTGAAGTTCATTTTGACTAATTCTGTTGACTTATTTCCCCCTTTGAATTCTCATTGGCTATATTGCCATATATCATTTACCATGTGGTTATGTTTTATCATATGGATTGGGCTATTCCTTATAATTTTATGTTTCCTTTCCTTGCAGTGACATTCACCTTCTTCAGGAAAGGGGTTCTCTCTTCTGTATACACTGCTCACCCAGCCCTCCAGCTCCATCTAAGCTTAATTTAGAGGTAGACATCTGAAAACGTATTGTAGTTGAAGAGGGGACAGAAAGGGCTAAGTCTAGGAAAGGGAGTAAGAGATAAAAGAAAGCTGGATACAGAGATAGGATTTTTTTACCTTGGATAATTTTATAATTATATGTGTTTATAGATTCAGAGGCAACATGTGATTAACTTTCTTAATAAGAATGTAGCTACATTTTGCGAGTAAGAATATAAGCTCCATACGGACAGGATTTTAAAAATTTCACTGCTGCCTCCCCAGTACCTAATACAGTGTCTGGCATAGGGCAGGTACTCAATATTCATTGATTAAGTTGAATTCATTGGTTGAATGGTTAAATGGATGGATGAATCATGGATATTGGGTACATAATACAGAAAAGGAAAGGAACTGACAGGTGCTGTTACAGTCTATGCATTATTTCCTTTTCATCCTCAGGCTTATGAGTATTTTTCAAACAAATGAGGCTCCAAAAATTTAAATAACTGGACCTAGATCACATAAAGTATTATAGGGAGGACCTTACAAACCAAACAAGACCTGCCTGACCCCCTCCAAAGGTCATGTATTTTCTGCTATGTAGTAACAAGATAGTAGAATACTACTTTTTATTCACTGCAGAAAGCTAGAGAAAATAGGATATCCAATATTCCAAATGATTTTTCAAATTAGCTGTAAGTAAAACACCCTCTGGGATTATTTGATTGCATCAGACTTCTAATAAGGATGTGTCTTTGACAGACAATGGAATGGCAGCCTAGGCACCAATTTCAAGTTTACAGTTCTGCTGCCCCTTCCTTAAGTGAGATTCAGAAAGATTAATCCTAATTTGAAATCAACTCTGATATCTTAAAAGCATGAGTCTGTGTCTCTCTGAAATTTACATTTCTGTTTTGTTCCTCACAACTGACTTTTTAGGTGGACACATCTCACTTTGGACTGTTTCCCCCCAGAAGCTTAGTAATACCAAATTATTTGGGAGAAGTAGTGAAAAGTGCTCTTTAACTGCCAGTTATACCCTCACATTTTAAGTCATAGACTATAAGGTGACATAGTAAACTGAAACTAATTTTTACCTAGAAATTCTTCTAGTTTAGTATTCCAAGCTACAATCTTTTGAGGGACAACTGAAAATAAATATATCACTTTTTTCAAATCACAGTGAGAGATATACGTAACTAGATCCAATTTATATTTTTTATAGGAATAAAAGATTCTTGCTTCATGTTATAATACCTTTTATTGTAAACCTGATTTGCATTTGTAATCTGAATTCATTTGCCTCAGAGTTGAAACTCACCCAGCTTCTTCAGAGAAATATAGGTTAAAAAGTCCCTGACATATGGTGAGAGCTCAGCAAATATTTGGTGACGAAACTGAAACTCATACACTTTCATACTTTGGCAATTTATTCTCTAAATAAGGAATTAATATTTTTTTCTTCTTTTAGATTCCACTAATAGAACTGACGATATTTAATAAACCATCACTCTACCAGTATCGAAGCAGGTATTTCCCAAACTTGTCTTTCATTAGTATTTAAAAATATTTTAATTGAATGAAAATCAAATCTAATCTTATTTACAATGAATAAAAATATTTCTCACTTATAAAACAGATTCCCTTCAATGCCTTTTGGAACAAAATATCACTATGGTTTCTTGCAACTGACTATAATAAACTTGTTTAATTAACACAGTGTTTTAAAAAAATTTTTGATTAAACAAAGATGACAAATATATATCAAAAATAGTATTATTTGAAATACGTACACTTAGGCCCTTTGCATCTTTTTTGTTGTATAATAATTCGATTAACAAAAGAAAAGATAGCATTGTCTATGTTCAGGAAAATAAAGTTACCACTACATAATGGGAAAAGCCTTTATTTAGAGATAAGCATACGTAAGATTAGCAGTGTCTATTGAGATTTATACATAGTTAAAAATTTATTTAAGAGATACACTGAAGAGAAATATAGTGAAGGTGGAAGAGTGGGTGATTATCTGGGTAAATATTTTATACTATTAGATTTGGCTCAATATCTTTAAAAAGTGATTCCTAGCAACTTGCTGTGTTCCCAGAAGTAGTCCATAAGCATTAGTCTCAACCCACTGACTGACCTCTTAGGTTACCATCTATTCCTGAACTAATTCATTTCATTTTTATACCTTAACTATCAGCCTTTTTCTTGACACTTAGTATCACGCAGTTAGTCCTTAACCTCTGCTTTCTGGCTTCCTTCTTCCACTACAATGCTAACCCTTTCATTTTATTGCTTCTGGCCACTCCATTTCAGCTCACAGGGCCTTACACATTGACACTAGTTTGAAAGCTAGTGTGCCACTAATAATAAGGATCTACAAATGCACAGCCAAAGCCCTGGTTTTATTCTTGGTTTTGAAAGAAATAAAATTCTCAAAAAATCAGACACGAACTACTGCAGGTTTCAAATCCCATCTTTCGTCTCCTGTATGCAGACAACTCCCAAAGTTAGAGTTAACTCTCTAAATCTACCACTCTCATGAGTTTCAGGACCCCAAGAAAGATGCCTGATAGATATTTCCCCTTATATATCCTTTTAGCCTCTAAAATTAAAAATATTTGAAATCTTATATATCACATTTTCCCTATCTTCCACCCCAAGCCTTATGCATGCCCTCACCTGTAAGTCCCTATTTTTTTATTCTTATTTTTTTAATGAAGTAGAGTTGATGTACAATACTATATAAGTTATAGGTGTACAATATAGTAATTCACAATTTTAAAGGTTATACTCCATTTGTAGTTATTATAAAATATTGGCTATATTTCCCATATATACAGTATATCCTTGTAGCTTATTTTATACATAATAATTTGTATCTCTTACTCCCCTACCCCTACATTGCCCCTCCCTCCTTCACTCTCCACACTGGTAACCACTAGTTTGTTCTCTATTGCTGCAAGTCTGCTTCCTTTTTGTTATATTCACTAGTGTTGTATTTTTTAGATTCCCAATATAAGTGATATCATACAGTATTTGTCTTTCTCCATCTGACTTATTTCATGTAGCATAATACCCTCTAAGTTCATCCATCTTGCTGAAAATAGCAAAATTTCATTCTTTTTATGGCTGAGTAGTATTCCATTGTATATATATACCACATCTTCTTTATCCATTCATCTGTTGATAGACACTTAGGTTGCTTCCCTATCTTGGCAATTGTAAATAATACTGCTATGAACATTGGGGTGCATGTATCTTTTCAAATTAGTGTTTTGGGGGTTTTTTTTGGATATATATCCAGAAGTGGAATTGCTGGATTATATGGTAGTTCTATTTTTAGTTTTTTGATAAATGTAAGTCCCTATTTTTACTGAGACATCATTATTTTTCCAAAGCAACCTGCAATCAAACCTTTGGGTCATCTAGCATTTCCCTTTCTCTCCAATTCTACATGAAATTTAGGTGTTTGTAAGTTTCAGATAAAGTCATATAAAACTATGTGTATATGGATGGCAAGGCATAGTTTTTTTGTTTGCCTTTTTTAAAATCAGATTCTAACTGAATGTTAATGTTAAAAGGAACTTTAATGTTCACCTAAGTTACCTTCCTCCATATTATTTGTCCTGTCCTTTCCTTTCCCATTGACTCACTCACAAGCCAATAATTTTTATTACAAATAACCTTCTATCTGGTCACCCAGCCTGTAGTCTTTCCTCACTGTAGGCCATCCTTCAACCCACATTCACATTAATCCAAAAATAAATCTGATTATATCACCACTTTGCTAAAAAAAACCCACCACATTTTAGAGTGCGTTAATGTTGACAAAGAACTTGCACATATTATATCATTGGAATCCTCACAGCAATCTTAATACTCAAAGTAGCTCAAAGTCATAAACAGTTTCTTCACTCCTGACACATCAGGAAGCAAACACTTTTTAAAAAGTCCATCAGGCTTTACTCCAGCAGCTGAGTTAATCTCTCCAGGCAATAGAGAAGGTAGATCATCTGAACTCTCTGAGAAATGATGTTTATTTTTCCCATGATCCACTTTACCATCCTGGCTATTAGGAATGTATCCATTTTGTCAGGAATTAATTTGTCCAAAAAAAAAGACTGTTAAGGTAACACTATAATGAAATTTGCCATTGTTTCACTACTTCCTATAATAAAAATGAATACTTACTAAAGAGGGTCCTCATACAAGCCAAAAGCAATAATCACAATGATTATAACAGGTAACTAAACTAAAATGATTAATGTGACAGTATGGCTGAAGAGCAATTGCTTATTTGTTAAAATTTTATTAAATGGAAAATTCTCTTAGCTTTTTCTTTGTGATTAATAGTTATTACTGTGGATGAACCTCTGAAATTCATAGCCAGAAATTTATGATTTTTCATTAAAGAAGTAAGGAAATGTCGAAAAATCCATAACCTACTATTTACATCAGTGTGATTCTTGTAATATGTGTATTTACCTGATGACTTTAGAATTATTTTAGCATAAAACCATGAGGCATCTACTCGAGAAGTTTATTCAAAGTTTCTTCTCTATTGATCCTTTCCCGTTTTTTTCACGGATATACTTATTATTCAAAAAGTAGAGAATAAGCCTGGATATTAATTCAGATGACTACTGAGATCTAAGCTAAAAGTGTTCTTTAAAATTCAATGGTCTCCTCAACCTTTTTGCAGAATTAATTTTCAAGTGTCTGTGAGATTCATCTGAGGGGATTCTGATTGTCAGAGGTAGCAAGGCAAGTTCAGAGAAGATGAATAGCATGTCATGAATATAAAATTATAAAACCGTGCATCTGAAGTGGATTCAAAGTGGATTCATTTAAATTGGAAAAAAGAGGAGATTTGGGTTATTGCAAGCACGATTGCTGCTTTTTCAGATCATGGAAAATAAGAACAAAAACAAAACATTACCCATCAAAAATATCTTAACATTTAACAGCTTTAATTCATTTTTTCTAGGTTCCTCTGTCATTTTCAAAGGTAAAACAATACCATCTAAAAGCTACTCTCTTATGAAATTTGGTGTCTTTCCAGTTTTTTAAAAATTCTAAGTTTTAAGAAAAATCTGTGGATATTTGGAATCACTGATAGAAAGCTATTTTTGTTTTTTCTCCAGATTGATTTGCCTCCTATTCTACAAACATTAGCTGATTCTTACAGATCACTATGTGCCAAACATTGTTCTAAGGGCTTTATTTATGTTAACTCATTTATTTCCTACAACAACCCTAAAAGGTTATTATAGGAATTAAACTAATATTATTGGCTTATTTCACAGATGAGTGCAGAGAGGTTAAGTAACTTTCCTAATGTCACACAACTAGAAAGTACTGCACTCAAGGTGTCATTATTACTATGCTGAAAACAATGATACCCAGTGAAAATATTATTCCTTATTAATTTTCCCAATTCTAATGACTGCAATCAATATTTTGATAATCTCAGTGGGACAAACTAGAATTTGTCCAGAGGTAGGTAATCAATTTGGTGAGTAGTTGAGAGAGGCATCAAGTAGAGGCTAGATATTAACCCATGAGAATTAGTGTAGAAAGGGTCCTACAGGCTCTATCCAATTCTAAGAATCTAGGATTCCAAGCACATCACTAAATTTTGATGATGATCAGCTGCATAAAGAAGTCATCATAAGAAAAAGAAATAGGGAATATTCTGTATTTCCACTGAGCTGATGTCCTTGGGCCAAATTTTGTGGAGTACATTCAATGGCTGCCTTGAAAATCTTACAATTCTTCCAATACTCTTTAGTTGGTAACAATAGTTAGAATTATTTTCCTGCCCCAAAGAAGGATTTTTCACAATAATATTCCAGTGGGAAGTCTTCTGTGTACTAAAAAGCAACAAATCACCATTGTGTGATAGAGGATAGAAGACAGCAATAAGTAGGATGACCACTAACCAGAAGTTTGCTTGGCTTATTTCTCTAGATGTATTACATGTTATAGTTGCAAAGGTGATTATGTACAATTCTTTCAATCTTTCTCTTACACCCCAACAAATTATATTTTTAAACACTTTCATTATTATTCCAATTTAATCACTATGATTCATTTGGTCTTAGCCATTGACTAGTTTCTATATAGAAATATAAAATATGATTTGAATTCCATTGGAAATAACTTAACTATTCTAAACTTTCTTGTGTTGAATAAAAACAACATTGTAGGGGCTTCCCTGGTGGCACAGTGGTTAAGAATCCGCTTGCCAATGCAGGGGACATGGGTTCAAGCCCTGGTCCAGGAAGATCCCACATGCCGTAGAGCAACTACTGAGCCTGCGCTCTAGAGCTCGTGAACCACAATTAGTGAGCCTGCGTGCTACAACTACTGAAGCCCACGTGCCTAGAACCCATGCTCCACAACAAGAGAAGCCACTGCAGTGACAAGCCTGTGCACCACAATGAAGAGTAACCCCTGCTCGATGCAGCTAGAGAAAGCTTGTGAGCAGCAACGAAGACCCAGTACAGCCAAAAATAAATAAATAAAAATTTAAAAATTTATAAAAACAATATTGTAGAAAGATAATTCCTGATATAGTTGAATAGAATAACATAATAAAATAATCTAATAAAATTATTTCTCAGTCTAAGTATTAAACTCACTCCACAACAATTTTAACACAAAGCAATATGAGTTCAATAAAATAATCTGGGTTGCAATAGGGTTGCATTACAGTTTTTCAAGATATCTATAGAAAGCTACCACTTTGGAAAAGATTTCCACCAAAAGACTATAAAATATCTTTTTAATATTTCTGGAGGCCATAAGTTTGTTTTTCACATTTGGCACTGAGAAATAAGTAATAATAATGACTCTAGAATATCAAGTACAGAAAAGACTGTTTCGCTCCTTGCTTTCTACTGATTCATAGCTAGTATATAAACTACTTACTTTAAACTCAATGTCTTGAACTTCTTCATTGGATTTCCCACAGATGCAAGTTATCCTCTCACTCCTCACCTCCATCTACTCCACACACCAGCCTCCAGGCTCATCTGCCTTCCTCCAGATCTCAAAGAACATACAACAACTCACCCAGGTGTCCACAGGGGAAATTAGAAGTCATCCTCTAATTATTTCAATAATCTCTTGACCCTCCTTGATGCCAGTCTTAGCCTTCTTCAATCCAGTCTTAGGAGTATAGTTAACACACAAATTTGATTAACCTACTCTGATGTTTTAAGTTTCTTGTCCCCTGTGTACTGACCCCTGCTTTTTCCTCCACACTCATCTCTTAGCACTTTCTGGCCCTTTATGTTTCTGCTACATTATACGATTTGAAGTTCTCAGAGCGTGCCATTTTGTCACTCATCTCTGCCATTCTGTTGTTCCCCTCCTTCAAATGGATAACCTCAACCTGTCTTTAGGATTCAACTTGGACCTCACTTCTCTGGAATCTTCCCCTGACTCCTTAATCCTAGGTCAGCTGAGATAACTTCACTCTTCATAGCTACTCCTATATGGTTCTCTATACTCTTCCATTTTATTGTAATTCACACTGCATTCTCATTTACCTATTTACTTGTTCGTCTCCACAAAAATCTCTTAAACTTCTCGAGGGTGACTGGAAGATCATGTTCATTCTTAGATCTACCTCTCTTGGAAGAGTGTCCTCGAGGGTAGATACCATGTGGTTAGCTGCTACCAAAGGTTTGTTGTTGAATAACGTTAAAAAAAGCAAAATATTATACCTTGATTTAAAATCCCAACTTCCCTCCCTATTTGCTTCCCTTAGCTGCCAACCCTATTTGTAAATGCAGATCAGCAAGACTTGTGAAACTGTGCAGTTCTTTCATCATGTACCTTCATAGCCAAGTCCTGATGACAACTTGCCAAGTATTGGTTGACTCCTGAGCATTTTGTTTTTCTCAATTTCTGGAGTAAAAACTAGCTTCTCTGCTAATTAAGACGGCAGACTGGAGTTTATCTGCAGTTCCTACAAAGAACAGCACCCTCCCTCTTCCTATCTAGAAATACACTTCATAGATGGAGGTGCTTTTGTAAAAATGCCTTCCTAACTTCAAAGAAAAAATGGGCACCCATCTGCCATTTCACTCTCTTTCTGAAATAAGCATTCCACATCTAAGGACCAAGTTTTCAAAACCAGAATATAAAACACTCTATACTTGTACATTTTCTCATCATTTGATTGGTTGCTTTGGCTCTTAAAATAGAAATGTGCTTTCATCTTTCTGTGATGTTTACTGCCATGACATCTGCATGGTTTTTCACACACAGCACTCTGCTGCTAAACATCATGGGATGTGGGTCAGCAGAGATGCTCTCAGGCAAAAGTGATTTTTTTTTCTCTTTAGTTCTACTGTTAAAAGAAGCTGTTCGTTGCAGTGGTAGTGAGGAATTTAGCCCAAAGAAAGAAGGTTAAAATAAAGATACTATGCATCTTAATAAAACGCAGCTTACAGAAATTGTATATTGTACATATTCCATCAGACTGGAACAAAGTAATGGTAATTTCCACTTAGAGTTCTTTTTCTAATAGTCCTCTTCCACAAGACAAAGCTGCTTTTAACTCTGCATTTCTATTCCTCTTATTCTGAGGCTACTGCATGACACATTCCTCTCCTGCAATCCTAGCTTTTGATTCTATGGCAATAATCTGGTTTCATGCACGATTCATGCATTCATACATGAATTCAACAAATATTTACAGGGCGTTAATCATGTACTGTGCATTGAGACATATGCTAGGGCATGGAGTTGAGCTCAAAAACACGTGAGTGCAGACAGTCCCTGCCCTGAGGGAGCCCACTCTAGCGAAGCTGGACACCACGTAAAACTTTCCTTATATGGAAGACTAAATCCAACCTTTTTCGCACAGCATAAGAAATTGTTCACAATTTCACTGCAACCTTACTTCCAAGCCTCACATATATCCATCCCCCATATGTATCTATGTTACAGACAGTGTCCTATGTTCAGATCCCCTTCATATGCATATGCTTCTACACCTTCCTGACTTCACGCAAACTTACCTCTCTTTCAGAAATACTTGCAAGTCCTCTCTACTATATTTTAATACCTACTTCTTAATGTCAACTCTTTTAAGGTTTCTTCTTTGATTCTGATCTTTGGGTAGAGTTGGTTTCTCATGGTTGAGTATTCCCATAGCTAAGAGTAGATGCTTTCTACTTTTTACTTTTATTGTAATATACATATATATTACATATGTATTGTTTTTTATATATATATATTTGGTTCTCTCACTTACCCTTTACTACACTATACTTTAAGTACTCTAATATATATATATGTAGTGTAATATATATATATATATGTATATATATATATACATATATATATATTTTAATGGGTTCTCTCCCTTACCTTCCCATCCCTGCTTTCCACAACCGGTGGTGGCAAAAGTACAGTGCAGAACTGACTAAAATGTTATTTAAATCAATGAAATGCTGTGGGAGCACAGAAATGAATAATTGATTCTAGATGAGGAATCAGGAAAGACTTCCAAGAGGAAGGGACCTTTTCACTTAAAATTGCACCAAAATTTAAAAGTAAGTGCAAAATTATTTGTATACAAAGATAATCAAAAGACTCATAATACTAATGAAGGCCAGGAAAATGACATTGTATTGACACTATATTGCTCCTTTTCCTCAAGAACCAGCTTTTCTTTGCTGACCTTTTTTTCTGCTTTAACCCTGTATCTTAAAGAGCCAAACAGCCTCCTGAAATAAAGACACATTTGAAATCTGTATCAGTGGTTTTAGTCTCTTAGATATAATTTTATAAATTAATAATAGACAAACATGATCCTGCATGAGTTATTATCCTTAAAATATTATTAAATAAATATTCCTTAACAAAATTTCCTCCAGAAATAATTTTATACTTATTTGATTTTTGTTGCACTTTAATTAGAAATAGGTCCCCATTCTCTGAAAATGTAAAACAAAATAGCATTCTCTTGAATTGTCTCTTAAGTCTTTGAAACTCTGAGCATATAATTTTAATATAAAAAATAACTAAGTCTACATAATCTGATTGCTTTATTATATTTCTCTTCTGATAATCTCTAAATGTGGTTTCCAGAGTAAAATAGAATATAAATATTCTTAAATCAAACCATGTAGGCAAATTTACAACTAAATGCCTCTTTTGTAATCACTAAATAAGGTATTTAACTAAGAATGTTGTTTACAGAAAAGTGTTTGGTTGACTTCTTTTTTTTTTTTTTTTTTTTTTTTTTTTTTTTGCGGGACGCGAGCCTCTCACTGTTGTGGCCTCTCCCCGTGGGCCCAGTGGCCATGGCTCACGGGCCCAGCCGCTCCGCGGCATATGGGGTCTTCCCGGACCGGGGCACAAACCCCTGTCCCCTGCATCGGCAGGCGGACTCTCAACCACTGCGCCACCAGGGAAGCCCGAGTCAGTCAATTTTTAACCCACAGATGTGTCTATAGTGTTGTGAGATTAACATGATATAATGAATATTAATGCTCATTTTGGAAACTAGTCCTATTGGATGCTATGAAATATAACGCATCTTCAGCCTTATGTTATAAATCAGTCTCAATACATTACCCTATTAGGACTGTCATTTGGAAAAACTTAAACAAAACAATAAAATAACATTTGGTAGAAACCCTAATTAGGGAAAGAAATAGTTCCAAATGGCAGATAGCAGAAGGGTTTGGAGTTATTCCTCTGTGAAAATGACAACATTCACTTATAAAGTTTTATGATAAAATGCCAACCCAGTAATGAGCTTTTTGAATGAGGTACAGTAAATCAATAGCCCCCCAAAGTAAATGATACCTATATTGATTTGGGGTGAGACAGGGTGACAACTCCAGGTAAGCCTTGGCAAATCTTAATGAAGCTGAAATGGAAATAAAGGTAGAAGGAAGAAAAAATTTGACTGAAAAACACTTTTGTGTGTGTATGTGCTGACAAACTACATTCCAGATTACCATGCTAATTTTTAGTAATAGAGAAATGAATGACAGCAGTTTTGTCCAATGCACTTTAAGAAGAGGCTGTGGAAAGACAGGCCATGTGCCACTAAGTGTTGAATATATCCCAATTTGACAAGACCAAATGAGTGCTACAGTGTGTCAAGTTTCATAATCACAGATACTAGTGCATTGCTAAGTTTTTGAGAAATAAGCTGGAAGTGCTGAGAGATCTTGGATTAGAGAAAGACTAATCATAAATCTAAGTAACACAAGATTAACTATAAAATTCCTGGTTTGTGCAGAAATTCATATGTTGTTTTAAAAATCTTTTACCTGGGTTCCATTGAATATAAATGTCATTATGAGATCAAGAAGAGAATAAACATCTAAGGTTATTCCCTCTTTTAATTCTAATATCATTTTTATTCATTTATTCAATAACTATGTATTAAGCACCAATTACATGCCAGACAACATTCTAGGTACAGGAGAATCAGCAATGAATAAAACAGAAAAACTCCATGTACTAATGAGCCTTACATTCTAATGGAAAGAGAAAGATAATGAACAACAGAAATAAGTAAAATATATGTAAAATGTTTTTGTATATTTTATGTAAAAGTGACATGACAAAAAATAAAGCAAAAAAAATGAAATTGGGTGGAAGTGGGAGGTTTCAATTCCAATTTATTTGTGGTCATGGAATAATCTCTTAATGGGAGTCACTGGAACAAAGACCCATATAAGGTATACAGGTGAGTCCCCAGCTAACAAAGTAAAGAGATTTTTAGTCACAGGGACACCAAACCCCAAGTCCTGAAGCAGAAGCCTGCCAGGTGAGTTCTAGGAAGAGCAAGGTAGTCAGTGTGGCTGGAGAAGGGGAAGTGAGAGGGAAAAGAGTAGGGGGTAAAGTCACAGGAAATGATGGGACAGATGGCATGGGGCCTTGAAGGCCATGATGAGGAGTTTCGTTTTCACTCTGTTTGAGATTGGAAGCCACTGAGGATTCTGAGCAGAAATGAGACATGATCTGTTTTTTTTTTTTTTTTTTTTTTTTTAAATAGGGTCACTCTGGATGCTATTTTGAGAAGAGAATGTAAGCAATCAAGGGCAGAAGAAGGGAGACCCAACCTTATTAGTCACATTGGTTTTCTCTTGCTGCTGTAATGAATGACAAGAAACTTAGGAGCTTAAAACAGTACAATTTTGTTATCTTACAGTTCTGTAGGTTAGAAGTCTGCACACGTTTCTCTGGGCTAAACTCAAGGTGTCAGGAGGGCTGGTTCCTTTCTGGAAGCTCTAGGGCAGAATCCATTTCCTGGCTTTTTCCAGTTTCAAGTGGCTGCCCATATTCCTTGGCTCGTGACCTTTCCTCCACATTCAAAACCTGCAAAGCTGCATCTCTCTTAATGTTCTTTCAGTGGAACGGCTCACTCTGACTCTGATCATTCTTCTTTCTTACCACATGCTGGAAATGTTCTCCATTTTTAAGGACCCAGTGATTAGATTGCATTTACTTGGGTAATTCAGGATAATGTCCCCATCTCAAGACCCTTAACTTAATCTTATCTGCAAAGTCCCTTTTGCCATCTAAGGTACCATATTCACAGGTTCTAAGGACTAGAACATGAGCATCTTTAGAAAATAGGATGGAGAGACATGATTCTGCCTACAACACACATTTACCACAATCTACTTTTTACTTATATTATTCTTATTTGTGCATGTACCTTGTTCCCTTTACAAAACCACTTATTCTCTGCAGGGTTTGACTTGGTGGGTCTATTTCACCTCGGTAGCCATGTCTCGTTTCCAGTGCCTAGTCCCTTCTCGACTGGCCTGTCTCACTGCCTACTTAGCTTGCTGTTTCCATTCTAATCAGCGAAAGATAAGGCAAAATAGAGTAATAATAGAATCCCAAAGACTTCTAGGATCTAAAATCAACATAGGGTATAGGAGGCTGTATTTACTCTCCATGCATAGGAATTTTTATATTCACACTGGCATGGTCATAGAAAAGGGATCCCTGAAGATATGTGAAAGTATGCGAGACCACCATCAGTGTGAAGGCAGGACAAACTATATGACATATGGAGTTGTATTTCCAGCTCTAGGACTCCATGATAAAAGTCCCTTAAATGACTAAAAATGGGCTCACTAAAAGCAAAGTGAAATATTTGTCATTAGTCTAGTCTAAGCATTTTATATTTTCAAAGATTTTTCATTGTTTCTCAAACATGTGGTTAGTCTATCAGATGTTTCCCCCCCATGATAAAGTTTAATATAAAGTAATGATTCTCATTTAAATTCCAGGTAAGGATGATCCATGGCTTATGGAATCTGATGCATGTGACTGATCTTTGGAATGAAAGTCCTCATCAAGTTATCAAAGATAATAGTCACTTCCATTGAAGAATAAGCACAGTTTGCAAAGAATACATTAATATCCACATCTGTGATATTTCAAGAGAGAGTAACTCAGCAGTGACAGCTAGTGAAAGTGACTGAAAAATGTGAAGATTAAAAGATTGGTATGAATCAAGAATCAGTTTATGAATTTCATGAGTCATAAGTGTTCACAGTGTTTCTGCCAGGCCTCACCAGCCTGCAGATACAACTGGTATGGGGTTCAGAGTTGTCATTGTGTTCCAACAGCTCTTGCTCCTCATTTGCACATATATGACACCTCCTCCTTATAAACTTCTCAAACATGCACTTGAACCAGGCTTCTCAGCTGTAGTCTTTATTTGCTAAGCAGAGTACCTTTCCTCTTTTCTTGTCCTGGACCTCTTTTCTGGGAATGCAGAATCGTTCATGTGTTGTCTCATGAACATAGACTGCTGTCACCCTTGCCAGGTACGGCCACTGGGGGCTTGTGGTACTTCTGTTGGTCTGTCATGTTTGCTGGCACCTGCCTAACCCCACCATCGCTTCTGGGACATTCAAGTTGCCAGAGTTGTTTAGAGTTCTATCAAAATGAGAAAGTGCATTTATTTCTCCTTTCTATGTAAACTCTGTTAAATATTATTTTGAAGGGGTTCCAAAGCATTGTGCCCCATGTCTTACTACGTTTAGTGAATGAGTGACTTTTAAGTTTGCATTTAGCAGTCCCATTCTTTACCAAACCCTCAGACAAATACTGTGCTGTATCAGGGATTTTTTTTCTAAGCTAGGTTTTTCTGCCTGACATTTTTTTCCCCTTGCATCTTCTCAAATTCTCATTCAAGTTGGCCCCTAGCAGGTGTGGTTTACCAGTTCAACAGACACACTCCAGACTTTCAATCCTAATAGGAGATATAGCTTAAGCTGAAGCTTGGACCCTCTACACATGTAAAAGACTTAGATTAATTAAACAGTGAAGTCTGAACAATTATGTGATAAAACATTTTTTTATTTCTACTTTTTCAAAACTGTGTTTAAAAAATGTTTTTTCCTAGCATGTTTTTTTCAACTACTGCCCAAAGAGCTGCTCTGGTTGAAAGAAGATAAGTCTCTATAAAACCAGTTGTTTAAGATAATGGTAAGACCTGTGGTGGGGCATTGATCTCCATCATTATTTGAAATAACAGAGCAGTGACTACAGTCAAACTGTGAATAAAGTCAGAAACTAGTTGTGCCAACTGATATCTATAACATGACCTCAGATTCACATATTCCTTCCTTTAGTTATTTGTTCATTCAGCAAATGTTTAATAAATTCTGAAGACATTCCAGGCCCTTCTGAATCTCTGCAGATTAATGGTGAGCAAAAGCAAATGTAATCACACAAATTAAGGTGTAATTACAGTGGCCAATGCTATAAAGAAAGGGGCTATGAGGGACCATGGGGAGAACAGACCCACAGTGTGGCCAGAGGAAATCTCTCTGAGGAAGAAATAATTGAACAGAGATAGGTTGGATGAGTGGGATTTAATCAGGGGAAAAAGGGAAAGGAAACATAGCTCAGACAGAGACCCCAGTGTGTAGGAAGGCCCAGACCAAGACTCTGAAAGGAGGCTACATAGATGGAGGGCAGAAAGGGACCAGGGAGGGGCATCGTGTTCAGTGAAGCTAGTGGAGAAGCCGGGGAAGAACATGAAAAGAACATGAAAAGACTTGGAAGAATTTAGTCTTTATCCTAAATGCAGCTGAAAGTCAGAGGAAAAATTTATGTCTAGTAGGTAGGATGTGTGGAGGGCAGGAAAAATCTGCAGGACTTGGTAATGAACTGGAAATTGGGAGGAGAGAGAAGACCATGGTGACTCCTAGCCTTGAGGAACAGAATGAATGGACGGTTGTGGCACTCATTGGGCCAAGAGGCTGATTGGAGGGGAGAGTCACGAGAAAGGTTTCTTTTTTTTTTTAATTTTTATTTTCTATTGGAATATAGTTGATTTACAGTGTTGTGTTAGTTTCAGGTGTACAGCAAAGTGATTCAGTTACACACATATATATATCCATTCTTTTTCAGATTCTTTTCCCATATAGGTTATTACAGAGTATTGAGTAGAGCTCCCTGTGCTATACAGTAGGTCCTTGTTGGTGATCTATTTTATATACAGTAGTGTATATATGTTAATCCCAAACTCGTAATTTATCCCTCCGCCTGCCTTTCCCCTTTGGTAACCGTAAGTTTGTTTTCAACGTCTGTGAGGCTGTTTCTGTTTTGTAAGCTCAGAATGTTACCACTTTAATACAGGGAGGAAGACTGTCATGTAAAGAAATAACTTGACCCTCTTATCTTGATATTTATCTCTCCCTTCTGAACCTAACACAGGTTCTGATATTCATGGAGAGTTTAACAATGAACTATTACAAGGTTTCTCAAGCTTAGCACTGCAGACTTTTCAAGCAGGACAATTCTTTGTTGTGGGAGCTGTCCTGCAAAATGCAGGATGTTTACAGCATCCCTGGTCCCTACCCACTAGATGCCAGTAGCAAGCAGCCTTCTCCTTAGACGTCACAACCAAAAATATTTCCAGACACTGCCCAGGGTCCCCTGGGGGACAAAATTGCCCTGTGGGATAAAAGAACTGATCATATTAAAATATGATTAGTGCTATTATTGAGCTGTACGCAGTGGGACCAGACTATAAGAAAGCTATACTCCTTGAGGATATAGGATACACTGCCTAGAAAAGTCTCATAGAAGAGGTGATACTTGGGATGGCCCATGATGAAAGAGTAGAAAAGAACTACGTAGAAAAAAGCCATTCCTGGCAGGCACACGTGTACGCCTCATGCTGCAAGCCATGTGCAGGCTTGACTGCTCACCCCTATGCTACACTGGTCCATACTTTCTTGTCCATGCACTCCTATCTTTTTGAGGTCTCTGGGTAAAGTTTGCTTATATCCACACCTTTATTGTATTAGGTTCTCTAATCTTTAGTAGTTAGAGAGACAGAACTTCTTTTTATTTCCCTGAAGGCTTGAGATCAATAGAAAGGGTCAGCATAAGCCAGGGTTCCTGTCCTTAATTCTTGAGGGAGAGAAAAGATAATCAGGGTGAGACCACACCAACTCTGAAATATTCCAATATGCTATGGCTAATACCTCAATAATTTGCCCAATGTTGTGTCTGTCAGGTCAGCTGCCAGGAAAATATCCATCAGTTTGATTTTCACCCAACTTCTTCACTTTACCTTGTCTTCCTACCATCAGATTCCACTTCTACACAATTCTTGGATTTGAATGTTTCAGATGACTAAGAGGAAACACTGTAAAATGGCTTTATATGACAAATTTTATGCAATTTTGTAATCTAAAATAGATGGGAGTCTATTGTGGGAAAAGGCGGTTACAATTGATTGTATTAGACATTTTCTATTTCATGAAATTAATAGCATGTCATTGAAACTTCTTTGTTAACAGCTTACTTTCAATTTCCCACCCCTTAGATGGGTCATGTATGGCATTAATAACTTTCCCGATCATAGCAGTAATTGTTTTTACATTCAACTAAAAAGTCTGATAACATTAGCAGTTTCCTGATTAAAAAACATACTGAAGGAAGAATAGTCACAAATGTGATAGAACTGAAATGACATTAGGCAGAAATTATTCTCTAGAATTATCAAAGGAAGACATGTGGTTTCTGCCCTAAATCTGCTACTTGCAAATAATTTGATAACAATTGGGATATTTGTACTACCTACTTCCATATAGTTTCTGTTATCCTCCCAGATTTTAATAGTATAAAATGTAACCATAGTATATAGAGTAATAATTCTTTTTTATCCATCAGACAAAACTGACCATATATCTCATTACTGACTATCTGATTATGTGATTATAAGTAATATTAGAATCCTTAAACAATTATTTTCTCCTTTATTTATAAAACATTATATGTTTCAGACCTTCTATTTAAAGCCTCTTGATGCTATATGTTTTAACATATATATATTTGATTTTCATATATTCTCCACTCAAACTCTGTGAAAGAGTAGGAATTAGTATTCTCAATTTCCTAATGAGAAAATAGTCTCAAATGGTTACACATAACCCGCTTCAGACTGGCACTTTGAGGTGAACTGGATTAGAACACAGCTCTTTGGTTCCCAAAGTCAAGGCTTTCCCCCATAAGCTCATGTAGGATTGAGAAAAGGCAGATTATGGGGACTTGCTGAGGCAGAAAGGGAGAATAATGAGCTGCACTTTTAGGAATAAAATCTAAGGACACAGTCCACTGAATCACATTAGAACTTCAGAAGTACAAAAATGGCCGGAGAACAGAGATCCCCAAAGGGAAAAACATCTAAGTTGTTTTTTTGTTTGTTTGTTTTTGCGGGCCTCTCCCGTTGCAGAGCACAGGCTCCAGACACGCAGGCTCAGCGGCCATGGCTCACGGGCCTAGGCACTCCAGGGCATGTGGGATCTTCCCGGACTGGGGCATGAACCCGTGTCCCCTGCATCGGCAGGCGGACTCTCAACCACTGCGCCACCAGGGAAGCCCAAAACATCTAACTTTTTAAAGATCTTTCCTTTACCTCTTTCCCCAGTCCAATGTTTGTGCTTGTGATTAATAGTGAAACACATGAAAATTTCTTTGTGCTTCAAAAAGAAAAGCTGGAGTATTAAAGACAAATATAAGATTAAAGACTTAAATGTAAGACATGACACCATAAAACTCCTAGAAGAGAACATAGGCAAAGTATTCTCTGACATAAGTCATAGCAATAGTTTTTTTAGGTCAGTCTCCCAAGGCAAAAGAAATCAAAGCAGAAATAAACAAAGGGACCTAATCAAATTTATAAGCTTTTTCAAAACAAAGGAAACCATAAACAAAACAAGAAGACAACCGTACGGACTGGGAGAAAATATTTGCAAACAATGCCACAGCCAAGGGATTAATTTCCAAAATATACAAACAGCTCATACAGCTCAATATCAAAAAAGCAACCCAACCAAAAATAGGGCAGAAGACCTAAACAGACATGTCTCCAAAGAAGACATGCAGATTGGCCAGTAGGCACATGAAAAGATGATCAACAGCTGCTCATTATCAGAGAAACGTGAATCAAAACTACAATGAGGTATCACCTCACAGCAGTCAGATTGGCCATCATCAAAAAGTCTACAAATAATAAATGCTGGAGAGGGTGTGGAGAAAAGGGAACCCTCTCACATTGTTGGCAGGAGTGGAAATTGGTGTGGCCACTGTGGAAAACATATGATCCAGCAATACCAATTCTAGGTATTCATCTAATTTGAAAAGATGCATGCACCTCAATGTTCATAAAAGCACTCTTTACAATAGCTAAGACATGGAAGCAAACTAAAAGTCCATCAACAGATGAATGGATAAAGAAAATGTGGTACACACACACACACACACACACACAATGGAATATTAGTCAGCCATTAAAAAGAATGAAATAATGTCATTTTCAGCAACATGGATGGACCTGGAAATTATCATACTAAGTGAAGAAAATTAGACAGAGAAAGGCAAATATTATATGATATCACTTATATGTGGAATCTAAAAAATAGTACAAATAAATTTATTTACAAGACAGAAACAGACTACAAACATAGAAAACAAACTTATGGTTACCAAAGGGGAAGGAAGGGAGGGATAAATTAGGAGTATGAGATTAACATATATACACTACTATATATAAATATATAAACAATAAGGACCTACTGTGTAGCACAGGGAACTATATTCAATATCTTGTAATAACGTATAATGGAAAATAATCTGAAAAATATATATAATAGTATATATATATAAAAGTATATATACATATAAAAAACTGAAACTAACAATATGGCTGTATACCTGAAACTAACAATATTGTAAATCAGCTATTTAATCAGTCTCTATTTCTGCTTTGCAAGTAAGATCATCTATACCATTTTTCTAGATTCCACATACATACAATGTAATATTACTCAGCCATTAAAAGGAACAAAATTGGGTCATCTGTAGAGATGTGGATGAACCTAGAGAGTGTCATACAGAGTGAATTAACTCAGAAAGAGAAAAACAAATATTATATATTAACGCATATATGTGGAATCCAAAAATCTTATTTTTACAGAGACAAGCCCTGCAAACATTGGCTACACCTAGGAAATATTACAATTAATAGATCTCGTTTTGAAGTCATGCAGGCTGATGGAATGATGCTCAGCAGCTTAGTCTTTGGATGGGCAGTAGCAGCTGGTGGTTCAGTGGTTAGTGCATCATTTGTTAAATATTTAATACAATAAGAATTCCATGCTTATGGGTCCTTGTAACGTCAGCTGGACTTCTCAATGACACAGCTGCAAACTAAAGAAACCAGCTCTTCTTCAGGGTTCCAGGCTGGAGCCCACATGGTTCTTCCATAGGTGCTTCCTGCTTCTCCAGCCTCATTCCTACCACTTTTCTTCCTCTTCCTAAGCCTGGCCATGCAAACATGCCAGGCTCTTCCACTAGGATTCATCACTGGCTTTTCTCCCAGCCTAGTACTCCTGGTCTTTACATTTCTAGGTGCTTCTCCTTCTCCAGGTCTCGGTTTAGAGTCACTTCCTTAGAGAGGTCTCCCTCGTCGCCCCATTTAAAGTCATTTTTCTTTGACCCAGATGTTCCTATCTCAGCCTCTTATATGCAGTATCGCATTTGTTTATTGTTTGTCCCCTTCCATGAGGGCAGTAATTATGCTCCCTTAGTGTTCAATAAACATCTGCTGAAGGAATTCTAATGTCTCACATTTTTCTGAAAGTAGGAAAAGCAGTCAACTTTCTATTTTTCAAGTGCATTCATGGAGTGGATACCTTATACAATTTCATGTTCCTTGCCCTCCATCACTCCCTCTAACCACCATAGTAAATAAGAATTAAAATAATTCCCAGATTAACTTTTCCATGTACTATCATGATATATAGAAATTACCATTTTAATATACGTATAATTAAGAAGGAACTATTTCTCCCAGGCCCTAAGTAGGTTCCTAGGCTGCAAAAGCAACGCTAGCTTCTTTGTATCCAAAGTTTGCTACCTCCTATTGAATGGTATGCTAAATGCTTTACACACATTTTCTTTCTCAGTTCCTCAAATAATCCTACATTAAGTTTTATTATCTTAATTTTTCAAATGAGGAAAACAAACCTTAAAACATGATGCTAATTTGAGAGAGTGCTTGTTTATTAAGATCTGTCTGACTGCAAGCTCTTTTCACCTTACTATGCTGTTTCCCCAAGGTACTTTCAAAAAGTTTATTCAAAGGAAAGTTTTATAATATTATGGGATCATGTAGGATTAATAATCACAGGGCTTTAAACTAGATATCCTAGGATTTGACCTTCCTGTCTGGGAAACCCTGAAAATCAGGTATTAAGGCTAACATATTTTATTATGTCATATGTCTGGCGTTCTAGCTGAGCCTAAATTGAACTTCAGATACATCCTAACATGTCTCATGGGTTGATGGGGTCAAAAGGTTATCATCTTTCCCCAATGTCTCTTTGCTTGTAGGGAACTATACCTGCTTATTCCCAGTAGAGAAACTTGCTTGTGGGAAGGGGAAGTCCTTGTGTGCTTGCTTGAATAGAGAGAAAAATGGTCAATAGGAACAATAGCTTGGTTTCATTACTGTGATGATTAATTTTGTGTGTTGAGCTGACTGGTCTCATGGATGCCTGTAGAGCTAGTAAAACAATATATCTTGATGTGTCTGTCAAGGTGCTTCTGGAAGAGATTAGCATTTGATTCAGTAGACTGAGTAAAGAGATTCGTTCATTCAAATGTGGGCAGGCATTATCCAATCCACTGAGGGCCCCAAGAGAACATAAAGGCAAAGGAAGGGTGAATTCTCTCTCTTCTTGAGCTGAGCTGTCCGTCTCCTACCCCTGGACATCTGAGCTCCTGGATCTTGGGCTTTGCAGCTGTGGGACTCACACAAGCAGCTACCCTGGTGTGCAGGCTTTCAAAGTAGGACTGAATTACACCACCAGCTTTCTTGGGTCTCCAGTTTGCAGACAGCAGATCGTGGGACTTCTTGGCCTCCATAGCTGTGCAAGCCAATTCCTATAATAAATCTCCACTAACTTATATCTATGTACATCCTCTTTCTTCTGTTTCTCTGGAGTTCTGTGACTAATACAATGACCCTATGCCATCCTCATGGATTAAGTAAAAACCCTTTGGAGAAAATTAATTCAGACAAAGTTTGAAGGCACTTCGAAAATCAATAAAGTGTTTTATGAGATATGAAAACAACATTTCCCCACATCCACGTGGGATCAAGCTTGGTCCCAGCACCCTAAGGACAAAAGGAAACCTAGGAACATTTCAGTGCTTTGAATATGGCAGTCATGGAGGCATCAGAAACAGGACTGAGGCTGTTCCAGTACCCTCCCAGGCACTGAAGACTGTAGGGCCCAGAGCAGGCTGCCCAAAATGTGCCTCAATGGCTATTGATTACTTTGAATTAGTTACTTAAGAAAGAGTCAATGCAAGAGGGACACTCTGACCCTCTTCCCTGGCTCCTTAAAGCAGGAAATAAATCTGTCACATGAGAGGGCATTCCCTGCATCTGGAGGCAGGAAGACACTCTTATCACCACAGACAGGGAATTTGGGGCTGAATTTGTTACTTATTAAATTTACTACCCTAAGCCCAAATTCTGTATAGATTCTTCACTAATGAACCACCCTGAACCCAGGCTTCTTTGTCCTATCAAGTCCTCACAAATTTATTGTTTCTTTGAAAAATATAAGAGCTGCCCGCTTTGTTCACTTCTTAGGTCCCATTTCTATGAGACCGCCATGCACAAGTATCAAAATTTGTTTTTTAAATCTGTCATGTGTCAATTCTATCATTAGTCCAGCCACAAGAACTGGAGAGAAGTAGAGGGGAAATTTTTCCCTTCCTGACAAGACCACTAAGAGCACTGTCTTGGAAGAAATGAGAACCTATTTGAGTGATGACATTAGACACCTTTGTGGACCGCAAGCCATCCTACAGCACAGATGTGGGTAATGAGCCAGTGAATTAAGTGTAGTATAATCTGACAAGTACAGGAGCATTTGTATTCACTCCATAGACCCGCGCTGTGATTTTTTGCCCTAGTTTTCAGCTTGGTTTAGCAGGTCCATTATTGATACTTCAATGACTTTTGACTTCTTCATTGATGAAGTTCTGAGTTCTGATTAGCTGAGTGATCGCAATTTCCCTTTATAAACTAATAATTTTCAACAATACTATCCTTTATCTAGCATTTGCCTTTTTTGTGTGTGTAAAAAATCTTCTAATACAAAAGAATGTATTAAAGATTTGGTTTTCTTTTTAAAATATGTGTTGTTTTATAAAATATATCTTAAGAACTATGTAACCAATGACTTTCCTGAAGGAAACTGAAAAGATTTTTGGTAAGGAAAATTCCATTTACAATACAAAAGAACCATTAACCAATTCCCATAGACCACAAATTTATCTTTAAACAATTAAATGTTTGACTAAGAATCCTCAACATCGGAAAAGTGGAAGTGATTATCTTTAAAAATGTCACTGTACTATTCTCTGAATACTTTGAGTTCAGCTAATTATAAGAACTCTTCTTCATTTAACATAGTTTAAATGTTAATAATTTTAATTATTTAAATCAAAGCTGTTAAGACCATGGGGATAAAAGAGTTCTTTCCAAATTGTCTTTATGGAAACAGTACATTGGCATGGCAGATTGTTACAGTAAATCACTCCTCTCTGTCACATCCTTTGGCAATGTGACATGCTACTCCTGCCATCAAGAGCTGGAGTCTATTTCTTCACCTTCTTGTATCTGGGATAGTCTTGTGACTTGCTTTGACCAATAGAATGTGGCAAAAGCAATGCTTCGAACTCTCCCGGGACTTAAGAGACCTTGCAACATCTGTTCTAGCCCTCTTGGATCCTTGTGTTACCAGACTGTGGAGGTGTCAGGCCAGCTGGAGGTGACAGGTAGAGCAAGCCCGAATTGCATATGTGAATAAAACCATCTCCATCATATAAAGCCTTCAACTGAGTCATCAGATGAATGCAGCCACAGGAGTGACTCCAGATTAGACCAGCAAGAGACTTGCCCAACCCAGAAAATCATGAGGAAAAAAACTATTGTTTTAAGACACAAGATTTTGGACTGATTTGTTATACAGCAACAATAACTAAAATAATTCAAAATAATCTTTCCTTCCCTTGAAATATAAAATCTCCTGAGAAGTGAAATTTTTTTTTCGTTTTTGCAAATAGCCTGCTGTTCTAAATTTGTTATTTACACTAGTTCGATATACTGTTTCAATCTCTGTCAAGTGATAATATGGTAAGTCATAAGCAATCTGTGAACTGATGAACACAGAAAATTAAGTGTTGCATTAATACAAAGTGAATGTTGTTTACTTGTGAATCATTTTCACTTGTTTTAGAAGCAAAAAAAAAAAGTGTTTTAAAGATTAAAATATAGACGACATAGCCACAAAAAATCTAATATAGAATATTACCATAGATTCTTTTTTTTTTTTTTTTTTTTTTTTTTTGCGGTACGCGGGCCTCTCACTGTTGTGGCCTCTCCCACTGCAGAGCACAGGCTCCGGACACGCAGGCTCAGCAGCCATGGCTCACGGGCCCAGCCGCTCCGCGGTACGTCTGATCTTCCCGGACCGGGGCACGAACCCACGTGCCCTGCATCGGCAGGCAGACTCTTAACCACTGCGCCACCAAGGAAGCCCCTACCATAGATTCTTTTCATTAAACTTCCAATATCAAGAAGGGGAAAATATTATATAATTGGTTGACACACATTTATTGTTTTAATCATTTATTTTTTAATCACTGTCAATGAATAAAAATATCAGATCTAGATGGAATTTTAGTGATTATATAAAAGAGACAAGTTCAACTTCTTCATTTTAGCAGTGAGGAAACTGAGGGAAAGTGAGTTAGGCATCTTACCCCAAATCATGTAATAAGTTACTGATAGCCATCTTAAGTGAAGAGAAACAGAGACTCACAGGTTTATAACTTGCCCACTGTCCCACAGCTAGTAAGTGGCAATTCTCGCTGAAATTGTTTTTGTTGATGTAGAACCCAAGAGCACAGGCCAGTTTAACAGTGAAATGGAGGGTCAATATTCCTGCTTCATCTTGAAGGGGACTTTTCCTGGCTCTGCCAGGGAACACTCTGGCTGCCTGAGCTATGTTATTTATGACTCATTCTAAATCCCTTAGCACCAGAAACAGAGTTAAGCCTGAGGGATGAGAAGCTCAGAATCAGGCAGTGTGAGAAGCCCCAAACTAATCATAGGTACCATTACAAAATTCTATTTTGTGCCAAGTGCTATGCTAAATCTTTCTATGAATTGTATAAACTGACTCTAGGGAAAGATTATTGATGTCAGAGCTGCTTATTCAGTGCATCCAAACACACACACACACACACACACACACACACACACACACACACACACATACAGAGAGAGAGAGGGAGAGATCCTGCATCAGAGATGCTTTGGTATCTTGCATTTACCTTTATTGGGTGTTGACCTTGAAATGAGAGATGGGTAAGCCTAGTTTGAAGGCATATGTGAGTATAGATAGAAATCAGGTTTAGCTAGTTCAGTGGTGCTAGGTTATACTGATTACCAGTTAAAATCTAGAAGACAAAAAAAACCCAGCTTCCCTGTGTTTGCCTTACAAAGCCAAACCACATATTGGCAGAAGCATTCCCACAGAAGACTGAAATAGAAATGGCATGACATTTGAGTACAACACATTCTATTTATTTAAGCTGTAATTGATGTTTGTCCTTGAGACTTTTAATTTAATTTGTCCACCATGAAAGAAACCATAGCTACTTTACATTCATATTGATGACTTACTCTAAGAATTCCTTTTGATTAAAAAATGATCAGTTTTAATTTAAAGGAATCAAACTGTATTCCTTTTCTAATGTTTTTCTCTTTTACTGCTGAGATTTTTTCCTATGAGTCAATACAATGTTACAGCCCATACCCAGGACTTGGGAGACAGAGTGAGCTGTCTGAGGGCCTAAAGCAGGTGGGTGATTGTAACAGACTCTCTAGTGAGGTATATCTTTGATCAGAAAATGAGACTAGGTGAGCAGAGGCTTGGGGAAATCCAGAACAATTATTGAGTGGTGAGTAGTAAAAGTGAGTCAGGGAGGTATCTTTAACAGGTCCTAGGTTCCCAGGGCGGGAACCAAAATTCCAAAGGACAAGTAAGCCAGGTCTTAATAAACTCTGGTGCAGGGCAAGGAGATGAAGAGTTTTAGAGTGGGGTGAGGTAGCTAGCAATGTGATGGAGCAGTACTGACCGACACTGGAGTGCCTGACCAAACACAGCAAAGATCTGAGAGAGGCCGGCCGGCCCTGTTTTCACCACTGATCAGTTTGCCTGGAGGAGCCTCTAACCCCAGGACTTAAATGTGAAGCTTTTGATGCACATTTGCTACTCTATTCTGATAATCAATGGGAAAGTTGGGTGGCATACATAATCATCAGCTTTAGAAGAGCATACATTTCACAAAATAAGATATTAAGAAAAGCTGCCGGTTACTACAAATTAAAAGGAACTCAAGTTTTGCCTCCCTTGTAGTAATATATAATACATATGTGTGCATTCATGTGTGTAACTAACAATAGTCTCAAGAATGTAAAGTCTAAAACATTCAATGGGAAGCATGAGTCGGTGTCTCTCACCAACTGAAATGACCTGCTTTGTAGAGTGGAGGACATTATCAAGGCCTGCGTTTCAAGTCATCATTAAATCACTGAGAATTCATCTATTACAAGACTAATGGTCTCCGAAATTCATCTAGTGCTGTATTTATTCAGGTGTGCTTGCCAAAGGCTTGTTGGAAGTAGGGTAATCTATCCTTTTTTCTTTTCCTTTGTAAAAGCGTACTATCAATCAGGACATTTCTGTAGCACTCTAGCAGGAGAGATCAGGGTAGCCTATTATTCATGAATATCTGATAATTTCACATACCCTATTGCATCTAATCTCTCATTACAGGCAGTATTAAAGTGAATTCCCTGATTTCCCCATAAGCTTGGCCATCTATTGAATTGGTGATGTCAATAGAAGTTCAGAATGACCTATTTATAAAGACAGAACATTGTGATGAACAAGATCGTTCCTTTAGAAATGAGAATCTAGACATTCTCAGATATTTACGAAATGAGGTGCTAACTATTCTGCATGTATCAATGAAATACACTGCACAGTATTTTAGGGAAGAGAGACCTTAGAAATAATATATCTCAACACCCGTATTTGAAATTAAGAAACTAAGACTCACAGACATCAGTGATGTGCCAAGGTATGGGGCAGAGCACAGACTCCTAACCCATTACACTTCCTGCTGTGCTGCTTTCCCTTCAAATGAGGGACATGTCCTACATACGTGAGGCAAGATAATTTTAAGTCATGTAAGAAATAGCAGAGAATGACACAGTGAACAAATTACTCTCTTTTTAAATATCTTGCTATACTTCTGGTTTACATCTGGTAGAAAGCCTAGGTATAAAACTAGTGTAATTTTTGATGCTGTGTTATAGCTACTAGTCTCTGATTTTAACAAAGAGAGTAGGTCAGAGACATAGCAGGCAGCAGCATCTAGCTAGAATTTAATGGCATTATTTTTGAATTTGTCTTCTATTTCTCAAAGTATTTATTTTCCATTTACAGCAGTGATAGAAAATTTCATTTTAAAAATAAATTAATTTTGGTAACAAAATAGAGTTGATATAAAATATTATGTAAATAATAACTCAAGTGATCCTCAGCTTTTGCAAAAATCATGAAAGTGACATCAGATGACTAGAGTTGCATGAAACCATATATGTCAATATCATTTTATACCACTAACTCTAAATTTATAAATTCTTATTTATATTTGTAGAACTTCATGTATTATCTAAAGTTATTTGCATCTACTTAATAATTTTGTAAACTAAGCAAGCATTACTCTCTCTATTTTACAGTGGAAGAGAAATAAAACAACTTATATATGATTACAAAACAAACAAATGAGAGAGCCCCAAGAAAAGTTAAATTCATTTTCTCCTGTGGTTATTCTGCCTGGTACACAGCCCACTCTTGTAGCCAGAAGGAATCTTGTCCCACAAGTCAATGAAAATGGAAAGATTGCTATACAAAACAGCCAGTAGGTATTGAATGGATTTTTGTGGGTTCTAATGTCTAATACTAGGAAAACCATTGTAGTACTTCCTGTCTAAAACATTCAATTCATTAAAATTGGATAAATTGAGATTCATCAACCATTGAGTAAGAGGGAGATGAAGGAAGAGATATACTTTTTAAAGTATAACATTATGATTCTTTTCTTTTTTACCCTGACATCATGGACAGGTTTATTTGGGTTTGTTTATTTGCTTGTTGGCTTCCAGAAGGTGAATATACCCCACACAGGAGAAGTTTGATGTTGACAAACTTCTGGTGGCAGCAAGACAGCATCAGCACAACTTCCCGGATAATAAGAGTTGCTTTAACACTATGATTGTTGAACACAAAATCATGCACCTTATTGGAATGTTTATAGAACTGCACAGAGAAAATATATTGCATAAAACTACATAGAAACAAATACAGTAAAAACTGTGTGAATTGGACTAATCACCTGCCTTGTGTCAAGTTTTCTCAAGCTACTTTATTAATCATTATCTCATTGAAGGTTATCTTAATTCTGTAAATGAAGGAAATGAATTTAAATGCCAGGCCTAACGCCTATTGAATAGTGCGTCAATATCCGCATAAACGTGCCTCCAATGCTATATCCCCATTATGATCTGAGGAAAGAAAACTCTGATTTTTTGGCTATGGCTGATCTATTAAATACTTTGGGTTTTAGTTCTGGACAGATTTTCAAAGGTATCAAAGGCTGCATTATGTCATCTTAAGCTGGGATGATTTTTAATTCCCAATATTTCATTCCTCAGGATCACCATTCATTGCAAAACATAATCTTAAGGATTAGACTTCAGTCCTCTTCTCTTTCATCCCGGCTTTTGGATACTGTTTAAACTATAACAATACATCCACCTGATGTGCTGATCTTGCATATTGAGTGGGTTTCACACTATCATTAAGTATAGCTAGGGCAGTTTGATGCGTAAAGACAGACATCTAGGCAAATCCCCTTTGTGCGTAACCACAAAGCTGTAAATGGGAGTGTGATTGGAGAGGTGCCATCCAGCTCCTCTTGTAGCCTAAACATCTCCCCCACCAGACTGGTAGAGTGTTCACAAGACCTTTAAGGTCATTGTTTTGATTAAGAAATTTGTCTCTCGGGCTTCCCTGGTGGTGCAGTGGTTGAGAGTCTGCCTGCCGATGCAGGGGACACGGGTTCGTGCCCGGTCTGGGAAGATCCCACGTGCCACAGAGCGGCTGGGCCTGTGAGCCATGGCCGCTGAGCCTGCGCGTCCGGAGCCTGTGCTCCGCAACGGGAGAGACCACAGCAGTGAGAGGCCCGCGTAATGCAAAAAAAAAAAAAAAAAAAAATTTGTCTCTTGAAGGTTTTATTAAAAAGAACAAGAGTTACCTAGGAGAGATTACACGGCAGTCCATGCTAATGTGTTCATTTGTCATAATACACTACATTTCTATGACACTTAATACTTCACAGACTTCTCTCTCTCATCTTCTGAACTCCTAACATTTCAAAACTGACAGAATACTATTATTAGTTCCATTTCACACATGAGGAGAAGGACATGTCTGCCATTTGCCATGTATGTAGCACTAATTACTGACAAGACAGGGCCCTAGATCTTTATTGAGTGGACATGTCTCTTTCTGTGCAGAGAGTAGGATCCTGAAGAAATAGGACTCTGGACACTTAGGATGGAAAAGATGAACTGGAGGATTAAAATGTTCAGAGATTATGGGCCAGAGGGAGTGACTGATAATAAGTCATTGCCAAAGAAAAGCTGGATATAGGATGACAAGGAGGAGGGGCCTGGAGGTGAAATTATAGTATTCTAGGGTGTTAGAGCTGAAAGATATTCTCAGACTCGCTGATCTCACAAACTAATTTTACAGACGATCAAAGTGAGGGCTGTAAAAAAAGACTAAGAAGCAAACCAGATGACACACAGGAAGGAAAGAACCAAGCTGAAATAAAAGTCAGGCCTCCCAGCTTCATATACCATGCTTTTTCACGTACCTTACAACTTTGTTTAAGAATGGTATTTTAGAAAAGATTTAAATTAGGTTATGATCTTTTTCAATGTAAATAGTGAAAAGTTAGCGTGTGGAAGTGGCAACTGGTAGGAAAGGGTAAGAATGTGAGGCAAGAGAAAAATGTGAAAGAGAAAAAAAAATGGTAATGAGCCACCTATACCTGCAAGTAGTCCTGTGTCCCTTAAATTTTTCCAGTGACTGATAATACAGCAATATCTCTAATCATTAATAAAAACATGAGCTAATGAGACTTTGAAAAAACTGACCTGCAGGTCTTCGATAAGCTAATTTTTAGCAAACGGCAAAAGTGGAGCAAAGTATCTCATGTGGTTTCCATAAACATTTATTTTGAAGGGTGTGCTATTCTGTAAGCAAACTCTTCCATGAGAGTTTGTGTTTTTCTCAGCATGACTGAGAGAATGTGAAGTATTTTTAGTGAGTGTTTTGACAGTATATACTCAGCAATTTCTAAATAATAGAAAACTTGCTGATTGTACATTCTACTCAAAATATGTTTGCCTCAAAGGAACATAATACAGATGACATGGAATAAGAAAAATGGTTATTCTATAGATATTTCATGTTCCACTTTAGTTCACTATTTTTGTTCCCTGCTCCAGGTAGATGGTAAGGAGGTCACCCTTGTCATGTGGACTGCTTAATGCATATTGTGTATAAAAGTTCTTAGAACAGTTTGTGGCCTAAAGTCTTTAAAGGCCCAGTCTATTCAAAAAACAAATCTAGCTCCCAAAAAGCTAGAGTAAGTGAGTAAGTGAGTAACAATTAACCTTCTCCAGAAACTCAGTTCTTTAAATCGGGATCAAGTGATGCCCATGGTAAGATGTACCAACTTTTGGGACTTGAGTACATTTCAATTTCTGAGAGAATTCCATTGTACTTCCAGGTTTATGCAACAAGCTTTGCGTTGTGCAAGGTTTGATTGGGGAGAGAGTAGAAAGGAGGTGATACTTAGGGACTGGCTATGGAAGTTAGGGAGAAAAAGAACAGGCTCAGTTGGCTTGGCAGATGGTATGTCACACTGAGATGATTTTATAGCCTAACTTAGGACCTGAGAGGTAGTTAACTCATGATTTGGTCTCAAGCCTGGGATCCCAGCACTGGGCCAAGTAGAAAGGAAAGTTGTCTTTGGTCTGCTTCCAAAGCGGAGCCTAAAACGGGGCTTCTTGGAAAAACCATTTTTAAGAGAAAGCACTCAGAAGAGAAGCAAGAGAAGCAGGGATAGGATAAGAGAAATAACTAAGCAAGTATGTCATCTCTGGTGGAGAAAAGCCTTAGTCTGTCCCACACCATGGAACACAAATTGCACCAGGGAGTTGGTCCCACCTTGAGGCCAGGAAGCTGCATCTTTAAAAATCATTGACTGTTGGATGCTGGGACGGTGGTGGGTAACCTCCCAGTTAAGAATCCTATTGGACCAAGGGCAATTCCCCAGAGAAGGGAGCTGCTGGGAGGCTTTGCAGCAACATCCGTGGCTGCTTGGGAATGAATCCATGAGCCCCCTGAAAAGGGGTCTAGGCTGGACACCAACAGCCCAGACTCAGACTGGTAAACCAATCCAGTTGTAGGAATGACTCACAAATGGAGCAGCCTGGACTCCATATTAAGAGAACATATGCAACTCCTGTTTGATCTAAGCTGGTTTGTACTCAAGAGACATCTAGTTGGTCTAGTTAAGAGACAAAGCAGTGGGAATTTCCAGGCAAGTGGGTCATTGGGTCAAGAGCTTCATGGGAGCAAGACTTCTACCAATGGCTGAAGGAACAAGACAGACACCAGCCTTTGAGTAGGAAAGGGAGGACCAGGCCCAGATAGGAGGTCAGGGCTCTACATTGCTGGAATCAGTCATAGGAGACAATCAGTCCCACCTGGGAAACTGGAATGCAAACCAAGAAACAAGACAAGATGACATTTCACCAGGGAAACAGAGTGGAGATTAGGGAAAGTTTATGGTTTGGTGAACACTCAAGAATATGGAGTTAGTTCCTCCATCCACACAAAGATTACAGAAGTAAAACTCATTCTAGACCCTACTGGCTGGTAGATATTCATCTACAACTATAGAACCGTTTCTGGATTGACCCAGGCAGGCTCCATGGGGTATAGGTTGCCAGGTTTTAGTGACTCCTGCATTTTTGGAAAAGGGAGATGACAAACTCTTGGAAATCCCAATTCCGATATTATTAATTATCCACTGCCAGCAGATGCCTTCATAGATGTGCTGTATTTCCCCTCCATTTTTCTTATGCTGTTTTCACATATTTTCTAATATTTTATAGGACCCTATATTGATGTGGCAAGTAGGGATTTCTGTGAAGAACAAACATATTTTAAAAGATAAACTCCCTTGTTACTGAAATAGGCATAAAAATATACCACCTAAAAGAATTCTCTATATATCACAAACATCCTGGCCGGAGGATGGGGTGCAAGTTTAATTCCTTCTTTGACTATTTTGGAGAGATTTAACACTTGATTCACTTACTTCATTCACCAGTTGTGACAGACAGAAAGACCAAGCATAGACTGCCTATTCACCTCTGGCATTCACAGGAACAACTCTACTTGGACTGCAGGCTTTATTTCTAATTGCACCACTAAATTAATGACTATCATAGCATCATGTATATGTCTCCAATTTCTGTGTATTTCAGAATTAAGTTTAAATTCTCATAACATTTGCAAAATCTAATTCAGCTGGTACCTGTGGAATCAGGTGTTTCTTCGGTTGGGTCAGCAACTGAATGGAAAAAAAAAAATCACAGGATGCTTCTGATTAGCTGCCACAAGAACATTCCCAGTAGCTTTCCCTGCGCTCTGATTTCAACCGTTTCATTCTATGCACTGGTGGCTCCTCGGTGAAACAGAAATGACTTAGCCTCATATTGGCAGCAAAAATCCTCATGGAGGCCATTTTTAATTCTGGAAGAAACTTGCTCTAAAAACAGCTCTTTCTTACCAGACCTTGGCAAGAGAGGAAGGAAATTCCTCCATTTCAGTAACATAGCTATTTTAAGTGATTTGCCCTTAACTGCTGAGATAATCCTGAGATTTTGCTAGTGCCACATCTGCCATTTAGTTACTTTTGGTATGGTGAACAGAAAAGTGGTTTAAAATTCAATTAACAATTGCATCCTCTTTGGTAACTGTAATTCTTCCAGCTTTAGCTCCTTTCCGTCTTTATATGACAACTATATATCCGTGTCTCTATAAGACTCAAGTATCAACTCTTCTGAAGTTTTCCTTGTGTTAGTTACTCCTGCCTCTGAACCCTTTTTGCATGTTGTGTATGCCCTGGTAATAATAGTAATAGTGACAATAGTTAACATCTATTGAGCACTTCTTATGCACCAAGCACCATACTAAGGACTTTATAGCCATGATATGGCTTAATCTTCAAAAGAATTCTATGAGAAATGCAATATTAGTAGCCTTATTTTACAGAAAACGCCCTGCTTCCCACATCTCTGCCCTGGCAGTTCCTACCTCCTTATTTGGTATCTTAGAGCAAGTATCTTACAAAGTTTAATGTGAGGAAATCCAACATCAGCCTTGCATGCTACAAGGAGGATTTATTTTTCAGGAGCTAAAAAATACCTTAAGCTCTTTAATTTGTGCCACTTTCAGACACAAGCTTCAAAGATATATTTAGGCACATTGTATATGTTCTTTAATTTGGTTATTTTTTATACAGGCATTTTAAAAAATATACTATTGTTTAGCCTATTTGCTTGTAATGATGCATTTCTATATGAAATGCATTCATTGTCCAATTTTTGCAGAAAAACTATTGTTAAAGTGCCACTAAAAATCTTTGACTAGAACAATGTTGTTTATAAAATTATATCTGAAGAAAATTTTATTTAAATTACACATATTCTATGTAATTTAGAAACAATCCAATGATAGCTTGAAATTAATGATAATCCCAAAATAAAAGAGGTCAGAGATACCTATTAATTTTCAAAGCAAATAAGGGTAAGAGAAGCAGTCTAGGTGGTTAAAACAGCTGTTGCCATTAAGAGTCTGTATTTAATTCAATTCTGGATACTCTTTGAGATTAACTGTATTTATCTGTGCTTTAACAGCCGTTCTGATAAGTCACAGTGTATAGGTTTATAATAAGGACTGTCTAAATTAAAAAGACAAAAATGTTGTAAGTGTGCTAAACAACAGAAATGTTTAGTAAATACTCAATAATGGTGTCATGTCAGCATTTAAAATCACATTAACAATGCCAGATAAATTGTTACATTAACTTAAAGTACTGCCAAATTGGCTGTATAATTTCTGAATGTTATTTAATTAAATTGGTGACAACACATAAATAACACAGATTTCAAGAAACCTATCACAAGAGAAAACAGAAACCAACTTACTACATCCATCTGTATTTTTTATGTGATACAGTATATAGCCAAGTGCTGTAGAAATACCATTCTTAGAAACCAGGAATAGATGAGTAGGTTAAAAGTTACAGCATTACCTGATCATTATGCAAACTTACATTGTCAGCTAGACATTAGAGAGATATTATTAAATATGATATGACATCGTAAAGGTTGCATTTAGCTAAATATTATAGGAATAAAATAGCATATTCCTTTATGATGCTGCTTATATAGGATAAACTCTGCTGGGAACCATAGTAGCAAACTAACATTTCCTTTTTCTCTGGTAGCTATGGCCTTCGGTAGCTTGAAGCATTGCTACTAAAACATGTTTAGCTTGAATGTGTAACCTGCTGTGAGTTATAAAATATTAAACTCTTAACTTTTTCCCTTCGACTGTGATACCAAAGGAAACCCTCAACAACGTATTTTCCAGAATTGTAATCCATGCGTAACCTCTATGATAAATGTCATCAGTTGCTTAAAATGGTAAACCCAGAGGCAGACACCACCTTTAAGAACTGCAATGTAATAATAATCTTCTTGATTGAATAAATATACTTGAGAGTCAAAGTTTGCTTGAGAGGGCACAACTTAAAAAAGAAATCTCAAGCTTTTTCAAAGCAGGAAAGTATGCTCTGTTTCTACCCAGTCAAGATGACTTTGTGCATTGTATCACTTCAACTTGTTTTCTTTTTTTACTGATGACTAAGACATTATGACTTCACTTCCTGAATGAATTGTAGAGCAGTTTAAGATAATTTACAATTACATGGTGGTCGTCAAGATATTCTAACCTGAGCTTCATCATCCCCATCCCCCTCATCACCCAATTAAAATAGAACAGGAATTTTATGCTTTGCTGAAAAATAGGTTATATATGTATTATGTTTCTACTAGTTGGCTTGAGAGTTAAGAATTTAAAAATGGAAAAGAGTTCATTCAATACATATCTATTGAATGCCTTCCATATGCTTGGCACTGTTCTAGGCACTGGGAATACAGCAAAGAACCAAATAGATACAAATTCCTGCCCTCTTGGAACTAACATTGTCTATTGAGGAGAGATGGGAAAAGAAAACAGATAAATGAGAAAATATATAATCTTTCAGGTGATGGTAAGTTCTACTGATAAAGTAAAAATGAGATAATGAGGATAAAAGAGCTGGGTAGGGACGGAGAATGCTGGTTGGGGAGCATGTGCTGTTTTATACGGGGCACTCAGGGAAAGCCTCACTGAGAAAATTATATTTGAGCAGAAACCTGAAGGAAAGGAGAGAGAAAATTATTCAGGAATCTGGGTACACACATTCCTGACAGAGAAAACTAGTACAAAGGCCTTGTGAAGGGAGTGCATGGAATGTCTGAGGAACAGGAAGGGAGCAGGTATGACTGGGGCCACAGGAGTACAGGGGAGAGTGGGAAAAGGTGAGATCAGAAAAGTAGCTAAGGCCAGAATGATTCTGTTGGCTAAGTTAAAGTTTGGAATTTTATTTTGAGTGAAAAGGGAAACCATTGAAATGTGGAAAGAAAAGAGGAACATGACCTGACTTGGGGTTTAAGAGGATCTCTCTGGCTGCTTTGTTGAGTATTATGGATTGTGGAGGTTTGGCACAGAAGCAGAGAAATTAGTCCAAAAGTTTTGCCATAATCCAGGACTCACAATAACAGTGGGTGTGAGAAGTGTTCAGGCTCTGAATATAGCAGGAAGGCAGAGCATTTAGGACTTGCTGAATGATCTGATATGGGGTATGGAAGAAAGGATGATCCCATGCAATGGATGATCTGAGCAATTAGAAGAATGGCATCGTTTCTTTCTGAGATAAAACATATATATATATATATATATATGGGAGTAAAAGTCTAGGTCACAGTGGGGGTTGGGAATCTGGATTTATTTTTGGACATGTTAAATTTGAGATGCACACAGACTTCTAAATGGAGATATCAAGTGGTAGTTGGGTCAAAAGTCTGGAATTCATGCTTGAGATCTCTGATTTTGAGAGTCCTTAGAGTGAAGTTGTTATTTAAAGCCATTAGACTAGGTGAAGTCACTCAAGGAGTAGGTTGAAGGAGCAAAGATCTGAAAAATGGCCCCTGAGATAATCCAAAGTTTAAAAGTTGGGAGATAATGAATAACAGCAAAGGGAACTGGGAAGGAGTGGTTGACAAGGTAGGGAGAAACCTAGGTTAATTGGTATCCTGGAAGGCAAATGGACAAAATATTTCAAGAAGAAAGGAAAATGCAATATTCTTGCTAAGATGACTGGGAATTGACCATTAGGTACAGAAACATGGAAGTTTTATTAATCCAGATATGAATTGCCTTGGTGGAGTTAGTAATTTCAATGGGTTCAAAAGGAAATGTGTGGAGAGAAATTGAACGTACTGGGTATAGACAATATATTTAAGAATTTTTGTTGTAAAGAGAGAGAGAGGTGGGATCGTATTAAAGATAAAATTTAACATGGAAAATAGGAAAAGGGAAGTTTTTTTTTTTTCCTTAATGGGGAAATGGAAGATTCTAAAGAGGTGGCAATGTGAAGGATTATGATGGGCAGGCTTGGAAAGAAAACGTTTCTAGTCGGGAGAGCATATTTAAAGCACAGAAGTATTTTAGGAATAGCACCGACAGACGTGGCTGGAGAATGTGGTTCCTGGGGGTGTAAACTGGAGTGAAGAAAAAAATACAACCAGAAAAGTAGGTGAGGGTCAAGTCATAGAAACGATTGCATATTGGCTGAGGAAGTTAAAATTTAATTGATGTAAAAATAATCTGCAGAGGTTTTTCAACAGGTATGTGTTTTTAATGGTAACTCTGGAAGACTGTTTGGACTGGAGTGTACATTGGGGGATTGAATAGAATGGGTGAAATAATTAGAAAATAATTTCGTTTTTGAAGAGGAGGAACGGAGGCCTCATTTAGGAGGTAGAAATAGGACAGATCTGAGAAATATTTTGAAAATAGATAATCAGGGATTAAGGGGAGAAGGAGTTGGATGACAACACCAAGGTTTCTGGAGGGTTTAGGAAGACTGATAATGCTTTTACCAAGAGGAATATATGGGTTTGGGAAGGGTGGAGCTCTATTTCATGCCAGGTTTCCTGGTTCAAAGCTGATCTAAATTAATCCTACATAGGGAGATTCTATGCATAAAAATAGGGATGGGAGGAAAGGAGGCAAAACTTAGAGAACAGATTAGATTGGAACAAAAATCCAGAGTGATAAAAAGGCAAACTTGGAGAAATCCTCGTTTTTTGTAGAAAGCCGGGGCTCAGCATCTCTTCCCGTTGTTAATTGTTTCACCTTCCCAAATTCAGGGCTTCTTTGTTCTGGGAACCTGAGCAATGGCTCTCAGAGCCTTGACAGCTGATCCATACATCTTAGAGCTGATTTATTAAATTGGGTAACTCAAAATAGAAGGCACTTTGTTGAGATACAAGTCTCAACCACTTAACACACTTACCCTAACACAGAGTAGAGATACACGACTAACAAATAATTGGGAACATATTGTGTCTCCCTTTCCCCCCAAAAACCTTTTTTAAGATAACTAAATGTTATTTAATGAATAACTTTTTCAATGTCGACTTTTACTAAGGTTAACCTGGTGTTTCAAAGCTTAAATAATTCTGAGATCCCAGATTAATCAATGGTTTCATTCTTTTACATATTTCAGATGGGGCCATCCTCTCCTCGCTCATTTCTAGCCTAGAGATAACAAAGCAGAAGAAGCATCAGTTTGCAGGAGTTATTCAGTGTCTGGCTAAGCAGAAGTCTGGCAAACTTTGATTGCACCCAACACTTTTGAGTTCTCATATCAAGAGGAATTTAAAACAAGGGAATCTCAAGACACTGCCATTCACCACACATTGAGATTCTATTCTGAAATACCCAAAGGGTTTATTTTTCTCTTGTCTTAAAATTCTTAAACAATACTTCCTTTATCTTCCTTCATGCTTTTATGATGTCAGTTTGTGAATGGAATTATCACTGTGAGTGACGAGCTGCCCAGTTATCCTGGGAGAGCTGAGAAATTGCATCGCTTCAACAAGGAGGCACTTTTCCAACTTTTGCTAAAGGGAAAAAAAAATCACATGTCTGCATGAAATAGTGCCCATTTGAGTGCAAGGGGAAAAAAACCCTTCATTATGCAAGAGATGAAACATTGTTTTTATTAAGAAGGGTTGTTATTGGTTTGAGGCAGCACTGCACACTGGTGTGTGGGTTTTAATGTGCCATTTTTCTTTCTAACATCTACTGCCATTTAAAATGTCACCAGTTTTTCCCGGTGGTGAGGTAAAACCATGGGAACGGCATTCAAACCCCTTCACAGAGTACAGGCCAATTTTAACAAATTCATAATTAAAACCCAGCCAAGTCTCTTCTTACACTGCCAAAGTCCTTCCTGTGTATTTCCCAATTAAATATCCTTTCTGGGAGGAAGCAAGTTTCTGGAGATGCCAAAACTGAGTCACTAATGTCTTTATAGCAATGAGACCTTTCTGTTCTCATACCATTTTCAAATACCCTAATCCCATTGGCCTTCACAAACATTTTGAAAGATAAAGCCCCCATTATTTCATTCAGTAGATATTTACTGAACACCTACTACATACCAAACACTGTTCTAGACTCTGGGGATACATCTGTGAGCAAAAAAAAAAATATCTTTGCAGTTACGGTGCTGCCATTCTAGCAGGGGAAGCAAACTATAAGTGAATAAATAAGTAGATGCATACTCTAATAGTAGGTTGATAAATGCTATGAAGAAAAATAAGGAAGAGGAAGAGAAGAGGGAGTGACAAGGCTTGCTGTTTTAGTTAGAAGACACAGAAAGGCTTCCTTGAACTAGGAACATTTAAATGGAGAACTAAATGAGGGCATAACATTACAGGAAAGGAAAAAGCAAATGCAGAGGCCAGAGGCAGACCCACCTTCAAGTTAATGAGCTGAAGCTTTAAGACCCCTCATTTGATCAGATTCTGCCAAGGCCCTGGGAAGCACCCTAGCCTAGTGTTCCACAGGGTCATATATTCCTTATGAGATTTGCACAGTATGGAATGTTGACCACAATGGTTATGTTCACTGTCTCTTTTGATTCCTACCCCTCCTTCCACCATTCTTCCCTCCTTTCCATCAGGTAGTGTTGGAGTAGCTAGTAGCATTGTTGGGATCATGAGGAGACTAATTTAATTTGGTTTTAGTGAGTTCATGTGGTTTGCAGTCACTTTTGATTTAAGCTATTGCTAGCTTCCCACTGTAGGAATCCAAGTATACGTCTACATCCATTGTACTGAGGTGTAGCAGCCAGTTACTTAACAAAAACACTGTTAGGATGTTTGTCAGATTATCCAAATTTGTAAATTGCAGTGATTTATTTTGCATTCTAAATATTCATTTTTATATCTAGTTGTTGTATTCTCTTACCTAAAAAGTATCCCCCAAACTGTATGTGTCAGGCTCACAGAAACTGTTAGACCCTGAATGGGAAGTATGCTTGTCATGTTCAACACCTACATGGATTCAGGTCAACAGGGCTTGAGAAAAGTGAGTATTGGGGAAATAGATGAGAGACGAGACAGGTTGCCAGGGAAATTCCTTTTAGGGTCTTAGAAACTAGTATAAAATCTCTGGGTTTTGGTTTAAGTAAGAGAGGGACCCATTAGAGGGTTTTAAATAGGGAAGTGATATTGTTTACATTCCACATGTAAGTGATATTGTACAGTATTTGTCTTTCTCTGTCTGACTTATTTCACTTAGCATAATGCCCACGAAGTGCATCCATGTTGCTGTAAAAGGCAAAATTTCCTTCTTTTTTATAATAAAACAAAAAAGAAGCAGACACAGATATAGAGAACAAGTGAGTGGTTACCAGTGGGGAGAGGGAAGGGGGAGGTGCAATATAGGGGTAGGGGAAAAAAAGGGTTATCATGGAATTATATGAAATCATGTTGTGTGAAATTTTTGAAATTTGTAAAGCACTATAGGATTAAAAGAATTTTTCATTCAATTACAAAAAATGTTTCCAAAAAAATAGAGAAGGGATATAATATGAGTGGTATTTTGGAAAGAGCCCTTGGATTCCACATAGAGAATGGATTTGAGGATGGCAAATGGGCAGCTGGGAGACCAGTTAGGAGGCTTTGCAATGATTCAGGAAGGAGATGATTTGACTTGGATGTGGGTGGTAGTCATGAATGTGGTGGGAGTGGTCAAATTTCAGATATATATGAGGGTATACCTGACAGAATTTGTTGATGGGTGGGATGTGAAGTATGAGAGAGTCATAGATGACTCCAAGATTTTTGGCCTAGCTCACTGAGCCAGTAGTGGTGCCATATTGTTGAAATCAAAAACACTGAGGCAAGAACAGGTTTGGAGTAAACTCAAGATTTTGTGTGTATAAAAATTGAAATGTTCTCCATACATCCAATTGGAGATATTGGTTTCATAAATTTCAGTCATCAGTGTACTACTGTTGGTATTTGAAGACATGGGCTGGATAAGACTACCAGTAGGTGAGGAAACCAAGACAGAAAGAGTTGAAGAGATATAGTCAAAGACTCATTGTTTACTATGAGAGCACCAAGTCTCTTGACTTCAGAGTGTTCTTTTCATACACAATTTCTATGAGAATTAAAAAGATAATAAGGAAATCTCCTTAATGTTATGGAAAGAGTTAGAAAATTCTGCTTTAGAGGAAGAAAAGTAAAATATTATAATCTTCCTAGGATATACTTAAATATTTAAATCAAGTCATGTCACATAACTAATTTAAAATAAATTGCCTCATCTGTTTCAATGAGTTTTTGCAAACTGGCATTTAAAATATACATACCATCAAAGAACATTCTAGGTAGGCCAAATTTCCAAAGAAAGTCATAGTATTTTTCTTGTGGAAACAGGTTTCCAATGTGCCAGCAAAAACACCAAGCAATAAATTAATCTCTGGTTTGTCAAAAAAAGACATTGCTTCAAGCTTGACCTGAAGGAGTCACTGGAAATCTGATGGGAATAGCTCAGAATTGGAAATAATCTTTTGAGAAAATGACCCTGCCTGGTTTTTGCTCTGTTCTTAGTGGAATTTGGTATAAATGGCTTACAAGTGCCCGTTAATGTGATGCAGTTCAAATGCTATCAGCTGTGTCACATCAGATTGGAGTGGACTTGCCAGGACTTCGAGACCCAATAAGGTGCAAACGGCATCAATGAAAAAACCTCATAATTCTAAATAATGCAGTAAGGTCTCCAAGGAGAAGATAAATATGACTCTGATCTACCCTGGCAGCATCATATCTGTCACTATTACAGAACGCAGAATTCAACGTGGGAATGAAAAATAAGAATAGCTATTACCATTTGAGAGTTGAGAGGGGATACACTGAAATCAGTTTCATGTGACAAATTCTGCTGAGGAAAAACAGCACACATTACAAAATGAATCAAAAGAAAGTATTCGCAACATAGCCACAGAGTGATGAGCATTTGGGGGAGAAACCATAGGTTGATAAATTCGATTCTAAAAAGACTACCTCCCCAGAGGAATTACTCTGAAGATGAGACATTTTCCTGCACTGAGTTAAATGCTTTCTATGTAGCTCCTGCATGAGAAAAGAAAAGGCATTTTGGATTTGGCCTTGCTCAAGACATGACTCATTTCTTTTAGCTCAATTTATTCCTCAAAACTCTGTTTGAGCAACTGCAGATAATCCACCCGGCTAGTAGCAGAAAAGCAAGTTATTTTCTTGGTAGGATCTACTAAGAAAGCCCAACTGCTTCCAAATTCCAGCCTGTTCCCTTTTCCCTCACCGTTTGAGTCTAGCAAGCAAAACGTAACAATTTTAGTCAACTCTTTATCTTGCCTACATGACTCCTCAAACCTTTGACTGAATTATTTTCATAGAAGAGACCAATAATCCAACAACAAAGCTCTATACACATACCTCACTTGTGTTAGTTTCCTTAGAGTGAATGGTATAGGGAAAAATAAGGAAAAGTCATTTTTTTTCAGAATCAAATTTTACCCTGGGAAAGTTGACAATTCAATTACAGATATACAGATTTCCAACCCAAAGGGAAATTCAAATCACATGTCAAAGCCTTTTGAAAAATAGGCACATAAGAAGCATTATTATATTACTAGCAAAATGTTTTTTAATAAAAGGATTTGATAGCCATTTTTTAGTAATCCTGTGTTTCATAATGTTGGGATAGAAGATTAAATATGTTTATTGTAGGTTCACCATGGGACATTAATTCTTCAATTGAAACCATAAAATCCTGGAATTGGATATTTACTTTTAACAGTGAAATGCTTAAGATGAATAATAGTATGATTTATCCAACCAACTATGAATAATGTAATGAAGAACAAATCGGGAAACAGTGAGGGCCAACGCTGTACGTTCATTTTAAAGTGCCATCTTTCTTGTGCAGCTTACATGACTCATTATTCTAAGGCATTTCCATATTGGAAATTAATTGAGGCTGCTGAATCCACTAACACCAGCCTGGCGCTCTGGCCCCTGTAGAGATGAGTTTCAAGGTGGGAAATTCTGAGGGGTCACAATCATGCCACTGGCTTCAGGAGAGACATAAAAGTTAAAAGAAGAAATGCTTTCTACCAAACTGCAAACTCACTTTATAATTCTTTACTTGTATTTACTATAAATGAAAATGACATATGGAAGTTAATTCCACTGGGAGAAAAACACACAATCCTCACCAATGTAAATGCAGAAAAGTTCAAAGGGTTGACTTCATTCTGTAGTTATAAGGCAAATCCCTGGAAGCTGAGATATTTCTGTGGGTGTTTTTCCTTTCACTCATGGATGACAAAACAACAGTTTACTTGCTCTGAGATTCAGCATGTGATGATGACATTACACAGAGTCCGGTGGGCCTGTATTTATATACAGCTCCCTTACTTTCTGTGTAATGTTGTATTTGGTTTACAGATTGTCACCTATGTAGAATATATGTTTACCATTGGAGGTCATATTTCTTTCTTTTTTTTTTTAACATCTTTATTGAGGTATAATTGCTTTACCTTGTTGTGTTAGTTGCTGCTGTATAACAAAGTGAATCAGCTATACGTATACATCTATCCCCATATCCCCTCCCTCTTGCATCTCCCTCCCACCCTCCCTATCCCACCCCTCTAGGTGGTCACAGAGCTCTGAGCTGATCTCCCTGTACTATGTGGCTGCTTCCCACTAGCTATCTATTTTACATTAGGTAGTGTATATATGTCCATGCCACTCTCTCACTTCATCCCAGCTTACCCTTCCCCCTCCCCGTGTCCTCAAGTCCATTCTTTGTATCTGCATCTTTATTCCTGTTCTGTCCCTAGGTTCTTCAGAAGCAATTTTTTTTTTTTTTTTAGATTCCATATATATGTGTTAGCATATGGGATTTGTTTATCTCTTTCTGACTCACTTCACTCTGTATCACAGACTCTAGGTCCATCCACCTCACTACAAATAACTCAATTTTGTTTCCTTTTATGGCTGAGTAATATTCCATTGCATATATGTGCCACATCTTCTTTATGCATTCATCTGTCGATGGACATTTAGGTTCCTTCCATGTCCTGGCTATTGTAAATAGAGCTGCAGTGAACACCGTGGTACATGACTCTTTTTGAATTATGATTTTCCCAGGGTATATGCCCAGTAGTGGGATTGCTGGGTCGTATGGTAGTTCTATTTTTAGTTTTTTTAAGGAACCTCCATACTGTTCTCCATAGTGGCTATATCAATTTACTTTCCCACCAACAGTGCAAGAGGGTTCCCTTTTCTCCACACCCTCTCCAGCATTTATTGTTTGAAGATTGTTCGATGATGGCCATTCTGACCGGTGTGAGGTTATACCTCATTGTAGTTTTGATTTGCATTTCTCTAATGAATAGTGATATTGAGCATCCTTTCATGTGTTTGTTGACTATTCTGGCAAATAGAAATACATGAATTGTACAGAATGGACTTTGTGAACCATTTCTTAAGAGGCTGACCCCAGAGAGTTGTCTTTTAAGTGTATTTATTTGAAGATAGCAGAAGATAGTAGAAAAAATATATGTGAGGAATCAATAATGAGTCCATACTATGGTGCTTGCCCGGTGCCATTAACAGAAATTGAGAATACTGGAAATGCTAATTTGGAAAAAAAAAAGGTTATAAGTCCATTTGTGGAATAGTGCATTTGAGAAGTGGTCATTTTTAAAATTGGAAACGACTAGCAGGCAACTGAATAAAGGACTAAATATGTGAAGGATGGGTCAAGGCCATGGCTACATATTTGTAAGTCACCAGCACACAAGTTATATTTAAAGTTATAAAATTGGATGTGATCTCTAAGATGGATATTTTAGAGGGAAGACTTGGCCTTCCACAACTCATCTTTGGCTATCAGAGACAGAACACTGGGCTCAGTGTATTATAGATTTTATTTAGTATCACATTTCTTATACTTTTTCTTAGGTTTTTATGTTGCACTGAGAAAATATCTTTAGAACTATACACAAGTCTCTACTAGTAAATAACATTTAGATTAGGCAACTACACTAATAGAAGTAACACCTAGGAACTTGGCATACAAAGCAGAAGATTCAAAAGACTTAGTCTTACCACAGGATGTGATATCCCACAAAGCAAACTCAGGGGTGAGCAGTATGCTTTCTCACCCCAATCAGCCACAGGTAAATAAAACTGGACTGTGAAAGGACTAGGAAGTGATTCCTATTTGGAATAGTCCTAAACCTTCTATAGTGTAGAGAACTTTTTCTAAGACCAAATTAGCTCATAGCACTCTTCCTCAGTTTTGCTTAGCATAAATATTAAAGTGGTATTTGGGCCAACTGAACTGACACTTTTCTCCAAGATAAATTAAACTCAGCTTCAAAACTGAATATTGCAATCTTCTCATTGAATACAAGTTAATTAATTAATCAATTAATAAGATGGATCTCAGCGTTGGTCTTTAGAAGGCACCACCATTTTATTTATTTTCTAACTAGAAAATGTGCCATTTATTACTATGCTTTGTTTCCTGCTTTAAATACAGTTTTCTGTTTCAAAAAATTATCCAAGTTCCTTAGTGAATAAAAATGTATATTCACTGGGGTAGATTAAAAATGACAATTACAGATTCTTCATAAAATAGAAGAGATTTCAAAGATAATCTAATAAAGCTGTTTTCAAGCCATTGGAATGAAAGCTTAGAAGAAATTGCAATATAAAATAAGTATGGAACTGCCCTAGTGAAGCAGCATCCACCATTAGCTTCCTTGGCCATGCATGGCCCTCAGGGCATATCCGTGAAAATCCAAGGGACATAGTTTGAACACTCCTAGGTAATCTAACCTTCTACTGGATATGTGAATCATCTCCCAGCGTGGATGCATGAATATCCAACATTTTGAAAGTCCCTCTAGTGGCGTATCTCACAAGGTCTACCTTGTCAAAGGCTTTCTACATTTCAAGTTACTTCTACCGGTGGTTCCTTGTCTACAAGGCATCTGTTTATTTTTTAAAAGATCTGTTTATGTCTGAGAGAATTCAGGTTGTTTAGTCAGGTGTGATTTCCACTGGTAGAAACCATATAGACTTTTTCTCAACTGATTATTTGCTTATTTCTTCAATGGCCTGCCTCTGTGTACAGGTCAGTGATTAATAAGAGCTTCCTGAGTGATGATGGACTCTTCTGCACAGAAATGAACATTTTGTTCTCTAAATAGAAACTCTAGCTCCTATCAGCATCTCATGTCTCATGAATCCTTGGCCTTCTTTAACCTCACAGGCTATGTAAAACTATGTCCTAAATGAGTTACCTGCCTACAGATCTGTGCAGCTTTTTCAGGTGGTAGTTTTTACTATAGCCTATTTTCATGGAACATCTGTGCTGTGCATTGTGTGGGGTCCAGACTCCTGTCTCTTGCTCAGATTTTTTCCCTTGATCATTATTTTATCACTTTCACACCATAGCTAGTCATTCCCATCAGGAACCTAATACTTCTGTCCTTGATATTCTGTATATGATCTCCAGCAGTTGACACACTTGTGCAAAAAAGCCGTGCATAGCAGTCATAGTGATTGTACTTGCTTGGTGAGACCATTGCCAAATTGCTGACCTTATTTGCACAAAGGGTACACACTCCTCTCAGGAGTGGTCTCAAACTCACAGCTCATCATAAGAGATGAGGAGAAAATGTGGATTGATTCTGGAAAGTGCATTATGATGTAGTTCACCAGGGTGGGTGTGTGAGATGGTGACGGATTACCTAACTAAGGTTACTGTATATTGGACTTCAGTTGTACTGGATGTGCACTGTATATGCTACTTTCTCAGAAAAAAAATTCCAGTTGTGTTAATATGCAAAATATGCACATCTTTAGTCTAAGCATTAAATGTGCTAGAATCGTCCTATCCAGGCTCTTTCCTCATGGTTTCAAATTCATGCGAGATGTTCATATTTAATCCTCTGTTTTGCATCTAACCTCAACACTCTGGAGAAATAATTTTAAATGATAATAATCATCATCTTAAAAATAATGCAATGGACCGCATGGTATTAAAAGAGCTCACAAATGTCTGCTTTTTAATAGAAAAATCTATGGGCCAGAATCATTAAGGAATCATATCTTTTCTTTCCAGATTGAACACTCATTAGAGACACACTGAGAGAGATCTAGGTTTCTCAGTTCATTTTGTCTCTCTCTTATTGTGACTGGCGATGTAAAAGTAGAACAAACGACTATATTTGCAACCACGCCTTATGGTCTTATAAACCATTTCTCAGTCTCTATATATCTCTCCCTTTTTCTCCTTTCTCTAGTTCATTTCAGCCAGTTCCGAGTTGGTAAAGACCCCATCAGGATACCAGTTCAAATCCTTTTCTTTCCTTTCAGTCCTTCTATGAATTATTTTAAGCAGCAACGTTCCCTCTTATAAGTTTATACCCAGGCTTGAGTCATCTGGGCACTGATCCCAACTAATTTGTCCATTTTGAATATGTGTTCCTCTGGGTTTCTTTCTCACCATGTTTGACTTGGATGACCATAGTGAAGGGAAAGGGATTGGTTGGCATGTCTATCTTCATATGTCACCAGAGACTCCACCCTTCTTCATCCAGTACCCTGACATGTTAGGGTCTCAGGAGTCCTTGCACAAACCCAGATGTGAAAAGTTGGGAAATACAGTATCTATTAGTACAACCGAACTCAAGTGAAGAAAAAACACTGATTTTGAAGAAATGTTTTCTAAGCTGAGTTAGACAGGGTGACTTCCCCAAAGAACATAATGAAAATAGTGGATTTTAAATTTTCTTCACCAAAGAAAAAGGAGGCAGATTTTAAGACCTCAGAGAGAATGGTTCTTCTTATGTTTCTATGGCTTTGTTTACAATCAATTTAAGCTCTGTTTTTCAGTAATGGTAGGAAGTAGTTGAATAGAAGGGGTGCCACCATTGTTTCCCAGACTGGGTCATATATAGAATAAGAATTGGGATCTAGATGTATCCACAGAGCATAATCAATGCCATCCGCCTGGAAGATACTTAATACGTTTTCATCCATGATTTGAATTCCTTGGCCTAGGATTCACCAGCATTAGAAATTTCGCTATTAAAAACCCATTCTTGGACTTCAGCCCTTGCATGTGTCAGAGCCAAATGCCCTTAAGCAGACTCAGAGAATAAGCCTTCTCAGTGGATTCAATATGGTTATAAATGAGTTTCATATCCAATCTTGAAGGCAGGCTTTTATTTTTTTTCTTTAATAGAGGGCTAGGTATAAAATTATGAAAACTCTGAGTGTCCACAGAAGGATGAGAAGGGCAAAGCTTAGATAAGAGAAAGTAGGAATAAAAAGAGAATTTTGCTCAAGGGTCTCTTGATCTCTAGCTGCTAATTTTTCTGACTTGTGACGAACGGTATCTGTTTGGGTGCTAACAATGATTCCAGCTCTGCCACCTTGAGAATCTCACCTTCCACCCCACATCTCTGCCTCTGTGGGGTGTGTGTGTTGGGGGGGCTGCTATTTAACTTAAGATCAGCAAAAAAAATAAGTTATTCCATTTTGGGCATGTAATTAGCATTCCAAACAATATTTAGACAAAGCGCATGCCTATGTAAATGGTGTCTGCTTGGTTATCACTTGAGCGCCTTCTACACCAAACAGGTCATTAAAAGCCCACTACTGAACTCCTTCAATCTCAACTCAATAGATAACTGCATTACTGGAGAACATTTAATTCCAACCCATAATTAAGTTTGGCAGCCTGAAATTATTTGAGGTTAACCTTTCTTCCCTGAACATTTTGAAATTCTTCCAAAATGTCTCTGTTCCAGATTCTATGCTACATATTCATCTATATTACCTTTCTTCCCACAAACAAATCACTTTGTTAAGCAGGCACAGGAAGTATCAATGTCTCATTTCCCCTGGTTGATGGGTGGGAATGTTGGTTTGGAAGATGCACGTTTATGAAATGTAGAAACCAAACATATATGAGCTCATCTTACTTACCCCACCCTTCACTTCAGAAATGAGGAATCTAGACCCTGTAACAATTCAGGGTCTACAATTATGAATAAAGTATATTTCTTCTATTGTAGTTACTGATTAAAAAAACTTAAATCACCTTTTTATTACTATATACAACATGTGATATAAATTTTAGAAATTTCATCCATAAACTGTTAATGATACAAATGAAACTCCTCCTGAACTGCTTTTTAGACCTCAAACCTACCAGGCAGGCATTATCTATTGATTCTCATCAAGTCCTTCAGTCCAACACCCACTGTTATTCAAGAAGGTAAAGCAAACAACATTATGCCTAATCATTACATGAAAAAAGAAGTGCATCTGAGAGAGTTCAACTGATTTTCTCAAGATCACGTGGTAAGGCACAGGACAGCAAGAAACAGAAGCCAGTCTCCAGACTCTGGTCAACTGCTCTTTCCTCTGAAGTACCCAGACTCTTACATTCACACCTATGTTCCGCAGGTCTCCCCTGCTTTATCTTTTGAGTTTTCAAGATGTAGGACTGCCTGTAACTGTTACAGTGTATCATAACCAGTTCACCCAAGAGACATTTATATGCATGTATGACAGGACAAAAAATTGGGACATGAAAGGTCAATTTTATTTTCTCCAAAATATGGAGGAAAGAATTTTTTATTATTTCAGTATCCTATTACCATAGGCCATGGGCTTGTTTTTCCATTAATCTTAGATGACTCTGCTAAAAGGATTATTAAGGGATAGAAAAAATATGTGAAATGTGATACTGGTACTCAGAATGTTTGGAGTTTAGGTAAGAGAGAAGACCAACACACATGAAACAATCAGTGAATAGCATGAGACTAAAATCTATAGAACCTCTGAGGGAAATTCACTTCAGGGAAGCCTTTTTGGTTGTGTTCTGACTCTAGGGCTGTGAGAGAGATGCTGTGAGGCTCAGCCTAGATCTCACACCCCTTTCGGGACTGAAACACTCATTCCTCCAGCTGCCAGGGGTGGTGGCTGATGTCTCTCAGCTGAGCCTCTCTCCAGCAACACCCCAGCTGGATGGAGACTGTCCCCACTCATGGTCAGTCACACCTCTTTCTCAGGGACAGCCCATATCGTATGGCTGGTTAATGTTGGAGTGAGTGGATGGGTTGGGGTATGAAGACCCAGACAACATACCTCAATTCTAGATCATTCTGAAGGGTCATTCTAGCTCCCAAGTTCTCCTTGGGTTAGTTATGCATTTGTAGCATCCACATCGTAATTCAACTTCACCAAGGTTTCGCCTCTCCCCTTGATTAGTGAATGCTGCTGCCCTCACTCCCCAACAGGAGTTGTTCCTGACAGCATTCTCTAATACATCCCTTTAAACAGACATTTCTATCTTCTTGTTTCAAAAGAACCCAACCTGCACCAGGGTCACATCCCACTCTTCCCTTTTTTCTCATTCCATATTCAAATTTCTTCTCTGATTTCCACTGGAGTTAACTGCACCCACTAAACTCACCCTGGTCCCAAATTTCTCTCTCCCTCTCCTCTTCTGCCTTCTCTGGACATCTCAATTTAGTCCACATATGGAAGTGTTCTGTCTAGCTTTCTCATTTACCTCCCTGGATTTATCTTAACATTATGAATCTTCCTGTCAACATGCCTATCCCCTAATGGATGACCCAAAATGTTTTATCCTAAACACTGCAAAATAGAGTCTGTCTTGCTAGGGGCCTCAATGTTCAGGAACAAAGGTGGCACAGGGCAGCTGTTTTCTGTTTCCACCAGGATAGCTGGTTTCAATCACATGGTATTTAAGTTCACTGAATGTTTTGGAAGCTAATCCACAAAGGATAGATACGTTGACAGGAAGATTCATAATGCTACAATAAAGTCAGGGAGGAAAATGAAAGAACTGAGCAGAAAGTTAGAAAGCATGGTATACACAGAAGCATCATTACACAGAGCATTATACACAGAGCCAGAAAGAGGCCAGGAACAGGATATGTGTCTTTGATGAATTCAAAGCATTGGTTCAGAATTTTTAGGCTTCACCACCTCTGGTACTTAAAAGGCCACAGTACAAACTGGGTCTTAAGGCACACTGTGGCAAAGGAAGCTCTGTGCTTCTGAGACTGTATGCAAAACAGTTTTAAATTGGTGGTCCATATGGTTTTAATTAATTGCACATATGCTACAGGGTTTGAATTGCTAGATGGCCCCTCTCCCCACCCCTTCAGCCCCATATCTGAATAGGCACATCCATATCCACCCATGAGTCTGCAGCCTCTGTGGGAGTTCAGGTAGGAAATCGGGGAGGAAACAATGATCATGCCTTACTACCACACTCTTGTCTTTCTGTGCCCTCAGTTCAAGTCTTCCCATATTCCTTCCCCATAGTGGCATGGCCTCCATATTGTTTCTGTGAAAAGAAGGGGACTCAGGTTTATTCAGCACACACTAGATACTAGGTTTTCTGCTTCCTATATGGTGGTTTTAATGACATTTTGTATATAGCTAGATGTCAGCTGGCATCCTTTGAGACTGAAATAAATTAACCCAAGCCCTTTATCCTTGTACTATTAAAAGTCCAATGTTTTCACTGGGATTTTTGTTCACGTCCAGATACATTTTCACAGTCACCTCTGACTCAGATTTCCAGTTTCCTCTGAACTCTTATTATCATTCTGGTCTTAAGCATATGACTGTTTTCTTCCCTGTACTTCATGCTGACCCAGATGTGGAACTCAGCACCGCATAACCCGCCAACAAAGTATTTCTATGAATAATAGACTTTTTAGAAAAAGTGGAGAAACAATGACATTTTCTATCACAATAATAAAAAATAACATAATATTGAATAATAAAATCTCTGTTTTTGAGTCCCTCAGTCACTCAAACACTGGGAATTATTGGCTGAGAACTTCAATATTTTGTCTAGTTTTTCTACATTTTTGGTTCCAATATTCCTCTTCATCTTGATCCTCCATTTTCTGTTCTGTCCTCAACTCTTCTTGTATTATTTATTACTCAGAGAATTTTAGCTCCATTCCCCTTCTTAAATCTAGACATATATTATTTCCTAAAAGTCATTAACATTTCCCCTAAACAAAGAGCCAGTTATTCTGGGTCTCACCATTCAGCACCACAGAGTAACTGGTAGAGCCTTTGAAATCCCAGTCTTCTCTTTTTTCCCCTACTCCCCGCCATTCTCAGCAAGTGGAAAGGGCAGCCCAAAGACTTATTTCCTACCAACATAAACTATGCCTCCCTGCTTGAGAAAGAAGAAGAAGTCTTGGTGAGTGTGAATGGCTTTTCTTTTTCTTACCACAGCATCAGAGATGAAGATATTAACAGAGAGAGCATTCAAAAAGACAGAGTCAGAATCCAGGGTGGGCCAAGTAACGACCCATCCCTTTTCCACCATGCTGCTTTTCCAGAACAGATGGTGGCCAGAGGAGCCTCTATTAACTATTAAATTAAGGAAACATAGGGGAAAAGAGGGTAGAAGGGAAGAAAAGATAGAAGCAGAAAGAGGAATTATTAATGATATTGAAATTGAGTTTGTCATGGAAGTGTTTATTTCTTTCCTGTATTGTGAGAAGCAAAGAATGTGAAGAGTCAGGAAATAGAACGGCACATTGTTGTTAATTTGTTCCTGAAAGTAAATGAGGCAATTTGGGGGAAAATGGTCTTTCTCGGGCTTCCCTGGGGTGCAGTGGTTAAGAATAGGCCTGCCAATGCGGGGGACACAGGTTCGAGCCCTGGTCCGGGAAGATCCCACATGCCACGGAGCAACTAAGCCCGTGCGCCACAACTACTAAGCCTGTGCTCTAGAGCCCATGAGCCACAACTACTGAAGCCTGTGCGCCTAGACCTTGTGCTCCGCAACAAGAGAAGCCACCACAATGAGAAGCCCGCACATCGCAACGAAGAGTAGCCCCCGCTCGCCCCAACTAGAGAAAGCCCGCGCGCAGCAACGAAGACCCAATGCAGCCAAAAATAAATAATCAATTGATTAAAAAAGAATAGTCTTTCTCCCAGTGCTGAATGTCTACCTATAGCAAGGCATTTCCAAAGCAACTGTCCAACAATGATGATAAGCACGTATCTCTAGACTCTTCTTGAATTTAAATTTCATCAAAATTATTCCTTGCTTCCCTGAACTGTTTGCATTGGCCTTTACTTTTCCCTTTGTATCTGGAACTTCCAAAACAAATAAACAAACAAACAAACAACTTCTTGGGAATTTCTAATCAGCCTCTCTTAAAAATACATATATTTACTGGCTGACATGAATCTCTCTTTTCTACTAACTCTCCAGTAAAATCAGAAGTTAAAGGTTACAAAATAATGTACTGGTCTGGTAATTTTGATTATGAAAGACATTCTGAAATTGTATATTTTCAGACCTCAGTAAAACCCCCAACACATGATGCCTGAAACGGTAACTTTTCCTAAAGCCCACTTTTCGCTGCACCCATCCCCCTACATCAAGAACTTAGTATTATCCTTGAACTAAAAAGGGGAAAAGGGGGGGAGGGACAAATTAGGAGTTTGGGATTAATATATACACACGATTATATATAAAATACATAACCAACAAGGACCTACTGTATAGCACGGGGAATTATACTCAATATCTTGTAATAAACTTAAAGAATCTGAAAAAAATAGATATATATGTATGTGTAACTGAATCACTTTGCTGTGCCCCTGAAACTAACACAACATTGTAAGTCAACTATACTTCAATTTAAAAAACAAAATAATTAAATTAAAAAAAAGAAGATAGAAAATATTTACCATGTTAAGCACTTTTAAAAAAAAAGTAATTAAGTTCTGGCTTGACCTGACCTGTGTGTGCCTGAACCTGTGTGGGACCCAATCTTCAGTGACAGCACAGGCACAATTAACTGTGTCCTTGCTAAACTCCCCACTTAGACATAAGAGCACAGGTTATTCTTTAGCTGTGAGGGATGAACAAATACAGCAAGATCTATATTGGTGATAAGAGTACTATGCCTTATATAGCACACACACACACAAAAAGTAAACCTGAAAGCCTGTAGTGGCTTTAGCAGAATTTAAACAGCCTAACTTTGCATTTTTGAAATACAGAAAAACAGTTTATTTCAAGCAAGTTGTTTCTCCCTAAACTACGTTCCATGAATGTCTTCTACTTTATAAATACACTGTCCTTTGGCAGTAAATCCTTTGCTTTCTATTTCTGTAGAAGCAAGCCAAGTGATTGTTATATTGCCATCATTTCAACCAAGCCAGAAGGAACAGAGATTTAAAATTTTTCTAATATGTGTCGTTAATTTTTTAAATAAAAATATTTAAAATGCATATTTCTCCAGGAGACAGAAAAATGAAAAATCTTTCCTGTAAGCTATGCGGTAATAATAACTTGCTATTTTAACATCAAGATGCCAGCTGCATTTCATAATGTAATTTCCCAGTTCTGAAAGGACAGTGATGAAATGATCTGACCTTTACATATTCCTGTTTGATTTCTCTCTCAGTGTTCAGTCAGAAAAATAAGAAGACCTAAATATAACTGAGCCTTTTCTGTCTTTTCTACCCAGAAATGGGTTCTCTAATTAGCTTCCCTACTCTCCCCACCAAGAAACAATTGACATGCTTCCCCTTCTGTGGTTGATCCCTGCCCCCATTGGAGAATGGTGAAGTGGAGGGCAATTCTTTCTTTCCACTGGCAGGAAATCTTGTAAATTGAAAAATAACAGATTTTAGATTTTCTGAGTCTTCTTCTTGGACTCAAACAAACAAATCACCCCTGCAAGAAAACCTGACAGGAAAAATGCTGTGTTGCCTGTTTTATGGACAATGACAAGAATGGCAATAGAGAGAGAAACAAGAACCTGGGCTCCCACCAACCAACCCTGTCCTTTGGTGAGAGTCATTTTTTTTAAGTCTTCCATCATGAGAAGATTAAGAGGTAAGGTTTTGTCCAGGGAAGTAATCCTGCTGAACTGGAGCAAGAATACCTACTAGCCAGCATGCTTATGCTCATTTTGAGGCCTGAAATTCAAAACTTGATTCTTTTAGGTGGAATTCTGCCTGATCCTTCACTTAGAGAGTAAAATATCTGTTTATTAACAGCATAATTCATAATTCAGCATTTCAGAGTGAACTCTGAAATGGAAAGAAATGACTGTTGGATAAAATGATAAGAGGAGTGTGATATTGTGATTTATAATAAGAAATCTATGTTTCGTCTTCTGCTCCCTACCCACCTCAGCTTTTGGTAAACAGCTTGTAAAATTCCTCCAAATTTCTAAGGGCTGAGAGCAAGAAAGGTGTGTTTTGTTATGTTAATGAGGTGACGTTTGGAAAGCGCCAGAAGAGGGAGGCTAATTCAGAACAGCCAACTGAGTGATTAGAGGATTGCAACTACTAGTCCCGTCCCCTGACCTCCAGGGATAGACAGGGGCTGGAGATTGAGTTCAATCTACAATGACCAATGATTTAATCAATCATGCCTATGTAATGAAGCTTCCATAAAGACCCAAAAGGACAGGGGATCAAAGCTTCCCAGTTGGTGAACACTTGGAAATTGAGGAGAGGAGTGGACCTGGAGAGGGTGTGGAAACTGTGCCCTTTCCCCAGACCTTGCCCCAGGCATCTCTCCCATCTGGCTGTTCCTGAGTTATGTCATTTTATAATAAATGATGCTCCCATAAGTAAAATGTTTCTCTGAGTTCTGTGAGCTGCTCTAGCAAAAAATAATCAAACCCAACATGGAGATTGTGGGAACCTCTGATTTATAGCCAGTTGGTCATAAGTACAGGTAACAATCTGTTCCTGCAACTGGCATCTGAAGTGGGGGAGGGGACAGTCTTGTAGGACTGAACACTTAACCTGTGGTATCCGATACTATCCCTGGGTAGATAGTGCCAGAACTGAGTTGTGCTGTAGGACACCCAGCTGGTGTCCAGAAAATTGCTTGTTGTATGCAGGGGGCCTCTCAGTGCCCCCCTCCCCGACACACACCCACACACAATGGAATTGGATCCCAGGACCCAAAAGAGGGTGTTAGATGTCTGGCTCTTAAGTCAAATAGGCTTGAGCTTTAAACAACTCTATCACAAATCAGCTTTCCTGGTCTCTGTTCTTTATCTGTGAAATAGGGATACTAAATATTCCTAGCTCAGGTGGCTCTTGTAAAAACTGATGTCAAGTATTTATTGTGCCACCCAATACATGGTACATTTCATTATATTTTAATAATGATTACTATTCTTGACATTAAGGGTTGTCTTTTTTCCTGTACTGAGTACAGAAGTATATACAGACTTGAATTGAATGCATTATATTTATTAATTTATTTATTTATTTATTTATTTATTTATTTATTTATTTTTGGCTGCATTGGGTCTTCGCTGCTACGTACAGGCTTTCTCTAGTTGTGGTGAGCAGGGGCTACTCCTTGTTGCGGTGCATGGGCTTCTCACTGCGGTGGCTTCTCTTGTCGCAGAACACGGGCTCTAGGTATGCAGACTTCAGTAGTTGGGGCACGGGGGGCTCAGTTGCTCTGTGGCATGTGGGATCTTCCCAGACCAGGGCTTGAACCTGTGTCCCCTGCATTGGCAGGCGGATTCTTAACCACCACACCACAAGGGAAGTCACTGAATGCATTATATTTAAATTCAATTCAACATGATTTTACTCAACCTGCCCTGTGCAAAAGGCACTTTTCAGGCACAGTCTTCAGGAAGCTCTTGAACACCCTTGGCATTTGAGGACTTAATGTCTTCTGAATCTCCTCTTCATTAACCACCATGAAGGTTAGTGACATGGCAACTTTTTCTGAGATATAAGTTTGAGTACTGTGCATTGTAAGGTCAGTAAGTTATTTGCTCCAGAAAGAGCCACTGAATTAATGACAGCCCAGTCAAGTGCCCTGTCACTGCCTCTAAGTGTGTGGTTGTAGTCTTCTTCTTGAATTATACATACTCTAAAGGTGATCAACATGTGAGGATTTTTGACGATCTTACAATAGATTGTTTGTAAACATCAAGTAAAAATCTTAGAAGTTCAAATTCCTCAACTGTGAAGGGTCTTAGAGAAGTGTTCTTTCTCTTGTCACCCTCTTGCTTTTGGATAGAAGAGCCATATAAGCCAACTAGGACAGATATAATTATCTTTTTTTATTCCGAAGCTTTCTAACGATGGACACTTCCCAGATACTCTTCGTAGCTACTTCCAGCATCTTCTCACTCATTACAGTCAAGATGTTCTTCCTTATGTCCAATCTAAACTTTGCTTCTTTCCTCAAGTTAGTTCTCTCAGAAGGGGCATAAAATCCATTCTCTCTTCCTATTTTTGATAAGTACCTAACACAGTGATTTAAGTAACATCTTGCATGCAAATAGGTCCAAGGTGATTTAAATAGGTGAATGGATCAAACATTTTTATAATCCTGAAGATATAAATCAAGCTACTCCTTAATCTTTACAAAGTTTAACTCTGGCCTAAATAATATTAATTGCTAATGCATTTCACCCTAGGACCTATTTTGCTAAGTATTAATAATGCTTCCTAATCTTTGAAACATATGTTTAAATGTTACCAGAAATAATGTTGTTTTATGATCTAACTGATTTATGGCCTAACTACCACACATAGACGCTAAAGCCAATCTACCTGGGTGCAAATCTCAGCTCATCACTTATTAGTTGTGTAACTTTGGGCAAGTTTCTTAACTTTTCTATGCCTCAGTTTCCTTAGCTGTAAAATAGAGATAACAATGATGCATACTTCATATGGCTGCATTATGAATTAAGTGGGTTAATTGTACCTGCTTTGTAAAAGTACACAATAAGTATTATTATTATTACTACGACTCCAAGATGATTTTCTAGGCCTTACGACTCATATCTGATTAGTCAGTAATCTTATCTCTACAAACTTCTTCTTTTTTTTTTTTTTTTTGCGGTACGAAGCCCTCTCACTGTTGTGGCCTCTCCCGTTGCGGAGCACAGGCCCGGACCTGCAGGCTCAGCGGCCATGGCTCACGGGCCTAGCCGCTCCGTGGCATGTGGGATCTTCCCGGACCGGGGCATGAACCCATGTCCCCTACATCGGCAGGTGGACTCTCAACCACTGCGCCACCAGGGAAGCCCTCTACAAACTTCTTAGTCCTATTTTCTCTGTCTGGCATATCCATCACCTTCCTACCTAGATTACTCTCCTCTTGAACATCTCAGCTTGGTTGTACTTTCTCTGTCATGTTATGAGTTGAGATCTCATTTTTAGGGCCCTTTTTTTAGTGTTACTGTGGTCAATTATGACCTCATGAAAATAGTTACCTTTTAATAACTTACCTTCTCATGAGAGTCTTGGCTGTTCCTTGAAGGAATAAAGTAAATCCTACAATAGTTAATAATGCTTCCCAATTCCTAACAAGTCCCTTTGCTCTTATAAAACTATTGGTAAGTAAAGGTGAGCTGATAGGTGATGTTTTTATTTGTTTGATTATCTCAAACTTTAATATAAAAATTCTTATTAGGTTATCTCATCCACTCTACCTAATTCCATTGTTGATATTCATATAAAGCGCTCATAACAGTGCCTGGTACACAGTATGTGCTCAATAAAGAATAAGAAGAAGAAAGAGGAGAAGAAGAAGGAGGAGGAGGGAAAGAAGATAAAGAAGAAGGAGCAGGTTATAAATAACTTATATTTTCCCCAATCAGACAACACATTATCTCATTAAGCCTTCAATGACCTAAGAAGAAAATATAATTTATTCCCATTTTAAAGAAGAAGAAATTCAGGCTTTAAATGGCATAGGATAATCATAAATCCTGACTTTCCCAGGACAGTGTTGGTTTACATTTCTTGACCCTGGTAATATTAATAGTGTTCCCTTTCATTCTCAAAAGTTCATGTTTGGACAGTAAATTATATGATTACTCTAAAGTTAACTAATGCCAAGGTAACAGGGCCTGTAAGTGGAGGGGTTATAATCAAAACTAGAAGTCAACTCCAGAGCACTAATCCCTTGGCTAAGCCCATGGAAAACCACGTATCACATGTCTTTCACATACCAGGGAGTAGCACAAAATGTGAAATTTAGAGAGGTATGGGGGACCATACACAGATTGAAACTTTAAAGTTTGAGAGGTCTCAGAGTGACACCCAAGAGAAAATAATGAGGAGGAAGGATGTGGGAAACTCTTTCCATTTTTTTCTATCAGATGTCACAGAAGAGTTTCACAATTAGAAGTAGTACTGTGAATTTCAACTGTCTGATGAAAATCCCAGTATTGAACAAAAATATTATCATATTTGATTATGCAAGATGTGAATTCATGTTATTCCTGATGTCCTGGCATTAAAAAGGGAGAAATTCATTACAAGTCTAGGAGATAATAGTAAAATAATAAAAAAATAGCAGCATTTAACACTCATATAGTAACTTACAGTTTATACATCACATGTACAGACTGTATATTTGGCTACGATTTATCTCTTTTGATCCTCATTGCTCCCTGAAATAAGTAGAGCAGAAATTATTACTTCCATTTTACATGGAACTAAGAATCAAAGGCCTTAAGTAAGTCACGAGATTCATACTTGAGAGTATAAATTAGGATACAACATCATCCTGACATTTTAAAGTGATTTAAAATTATTCAAATATAACTCGACAGAAGAAGATTCAAGGGGAATGTACTTAAGGAGAAAACCAAAATTATATACACCAGATGGGGAGTATCTGGACTTAAAAAATTGCCAGTGTGCTTCCCACTAGACACTGATTTTATTTTATTTTTTATTTTTTTAAATTAATTTTTATTGGAGTATAGTTGCTTTACAATGTTGTGTTAGTTTCTACCGTACAGCAAAATGAATCAACTATGCATATACCTATATCCCCTCTTTTTTGGAATTCCTTCCCATTTAGGTCACCACAATGCATTAAGTAGAATTCCCTGTGCTATACAGTATGTTCTCATTAGTTATCTATTTCATACATAGTATCAATAGTGTATATGTGTCAATCCCAATCTCCCAATTCCTCCCACCCCACCCCCTTTCCCCCTTGGTATCCATACATTTGTTCTCTACCAGACACTGATTTTAACTATAAGATTCATCAGGTTATTCAAACTACAAGATGTTATTGCCACCTGGCCCAGTCAGCATGGACACTATGCCTCCAGAGAATGGAGGTGAATTTGCTGATTTCACATTTTGGTCTACAAAATATTGAGTATTGCTGTCAGATCAAGCAAAATGCTTTTCGAGTGCAAAGGATCAGTGTGGACAGCACAAATGCTGTCTCAGCACATCTCAGCCATTGTTTCGAGCTGTTTCATATTGGCTCCTGAAATCAGGAAGTTGCTGATTCTGGGGAAAGTATGAAATAAATCCTCTTTCCTACCTTTCCTCCTTTCCTTTTCTAGTCTTTGTCTCTCTCTCTCTCTTTTTTTTAACTACACAAGATGTATTTATTATTTATTTATTTGTTTCCTTTTTGAGTCTCTGTCTCTTAAGCAAACCTGTTCTCTCATTCAACCATTCATTCACACACTGGTATAAATACAAGAAATAAAGACTAGCATTATTAGTGCCTCTCTCAGGTGTTATTTGCATTTCAGCAGGAATCAAAGCAGAAGATATCAAAATCTGATGATTGCGGGACTTCCCTGGCGGTGTAGTGGTTAAGAAACCACCTGCCAATGCAGGGGAAACTGGTTCGGTCTCTGGTCCGGGAAGATCCCACATGCCGCGGATCAACTAAGCCCGTGCGCCACAACTACGGAGCCTGAGCCCAAGACCCCTCGAGCTGCAACTATTGAGTCCACATGCTGAAACTACTGAAGCCCACACACCTAGAGCCCGTGCTCCACAAGAGAAGCCACCATACCGCAACGGAGAGTAGCGCCCGCTCGCCGCAACTAGAGAAAGCCCGCGCGCAGCAACGAAGACCCAACACAGCCAAAAAAAAAAAAAATCTGATGATGGCATTTCAAGCAGGTAGCTTCTGAAATCACCTTCTGTAGGTGCTCCCTGCCTACAATACTGAAAGGGTCCCACATTTCCACTCAAACCTCCACTCAGTGAGGCTGAATAGTATTGAAAAAGAATAATGACATTTGCTTTGTTTGAGTTTGGGCTCACATATCTCTGCCCATTTTTGCAGAACCAAAAGTGCAAATTCTTTAAAATGTGTGAAAGCTGAATGGTAACTAGGCAAAAACATAATTTACTAAGGTATGTTTATGTCCGATGACCGTGATTTTGAACACAGTAGGGCATATTTCATCTGTAATCTGCCATATGTCATCCTGAAAGTCATTCCCTTCCACAATTGCAGAAAACCAGGTTATAAAATCCCCTTCACACTTCATGACAACACAGCTTGTGGGGGTGTCTCCCAAAATGGGGTTGACATAGATGTAGGAGATAGGCACCAATAACCCACCAAAAACTGGATATGACTTTTCAGTTATATGAGTACCTTCCACTCCAAATTTTTCATCCTGTCCTCGTCCTCCCATTTCCAACTTCAAAACTTCTAAAAATCAGTTCCCGCCACATTTAGCCAAAAGTTTGCAACTGACTAACACTAACCTTCATACTGAATCTTCTTCGTCTCTTCTCACCAGCCTCAACTCCGCAGTCGGTTTGAACCGGGATTTTTGCACTCTAGGTTGTTCCTTCGGGATGTGCTGAATTGTGTGTGTGTGTGTGTGTGTGTATTTGTATGTTGGGAGTGGGGGCAAACAGAGAGGTGGTGATGTCAGTGGAAAGAATCTCCTATCTCCGTTTAATGTGGTAGTTGATTTAACACATTTACTGGTTATGACAAATTACTGTGTGGGTGTGGAAGTTTCAGACAAAAGTTGATGTTTCAAAGCAAACATCCATATTTAGGTAAGGATACAGTTACAGCAGAAATGACTAGATAGATAGATAGATGTAGATAGATATAATAGATATTATATACATATATAGTAAATATATATATTTCTGGATTAGATATATTATTTACTTTATATTTTCAATTTGATTAACTTCCTTGGTTGTCTTTTAAAATCTAACTTACCTCATTCAAAATCACTCCAAATGGCTGAGGCCTTTTCATATGCTTCCCTTTATGTTTGATTTTCCTTCTTTTTAAATGCTATTCACTTTGTAGTCATCACTCCAGGTATTCTTCAGTAATTTCTTAAATGTTTCCAGAAATATTGAAAGTCCAGGTACCAGCATACAGATGACATTTTGAAAAATGAAAATAATTCACTAATTTTTAAAGATGATGAAAGTTATGCGTATATACATATATATGTATATACATATATATGTATATATGTACGTTGATATTTGTCATGAAATGATTTTGTGTCTGTAAAACTGGCTGTGCCATGTGATAAAGTTGTTTCTATGGAAACGGCTCATGATTCATGATCAACATAAAAGAAAATTACATATGAAGGCATAAGGCAGACCTGACAGAGAAACTATTAATTTCTGAATTAGAAAATTTAAATGCCATTATTACTAACACTTTTTATGGCTAGAAAAATTCTTTTATAATCCTAATAAATGTTATTAAGTCCCTATAATATGCTAGGAGTTACATAGAGAGCATAAAGAATATAATCCTAAACTTCCTGTAGCTTACATAGCGCTGGTGGTGAGGGGGTGGAAGGCAAGGTTAATAAAAACCTTATACGAACTGAAAGAAGATCATTATGTTATATTGGGTCTTTTGTCTTTTCAGAGTCTTGATTTGTTTATATGCCCTACACATTCTTCCTCCAGCAGATTCCTTTTCCATGTGGCTACAGCAAAGCTCTATAGAAGAAAGATGACTTCCTGTGGGTGTTGAAGTAGATCTAGATGCATCTGGGTGGGAAAGACATTGCAGGTGGGAGGAGGGAGAAATGATGGCCTCTGACATGAGAAAATGTTCTAGGCACAGGTAGGATTTCAAATAAATGTCATTGACCTGTCTCTATGGAAACCACAAAGAAGATTCCCTTGACTAGAGAATTGTATATCATTGTCTTGAAAATAATAGATCAGAAGAAAAAAACCTCCCTGTGAGTCACAGAGGGTTAGAGTAGGCAGGGACCCTGAGCTTTCAACAAATCTATTCCCCCGCCTTCAGGAAGGATCCCAAATAAACCTTCTCATTCAAACAGGAGTCACTCCTAGCAACTTCCCTGATTAATCCATTCAGCAACCAGAAAGAGACATCTGGCCTCTAACTTTCCTACTGCATCCAGAGGACCTTAACCCATACTCTTTTTCTGCTGTGGTAGGGACTGCTAACAGCTACCTTCTGTTTGAACCTTCTTTTGTTTGAATCTATTTCTCTAGCTGCTTCTCTGCTTTCTTTCCCTAAACTTGATGACACACTCTATGAATATGCCTTTGCTAAAATAGGTATCCACTTTCCAGGAGACCATCTGTGGGGATAGGGCTCTGTTGAAATCTTGTTTAAAATCATCCCCACCAAGCCATTCAAATGTTTCAGCTCTTCTGCAAAGCTCCTGGGGGTCACTTTTGAATTTCCTGGCAGCTAAGCTTCATTTCTGTTGGTCCCACTTGTGCTGTCTATTATACCCCATCTCATTTCATTGCCAAATACACCTTCTACAAGAACTCACACTGCTTTCATGTGATTTCCCATGGAAACACAGTGTTCCAGAAGGACTCCGAATCATTTTAGGGATGTGATGGAGAAGAGAGCAGATGCTGTGTAAGTGGGTTCCACACACATCTTTTTTCCCCATCTATATGGTTTTATAAAAGCAACTGAAACAGTGTACAAAAGTCACTTCTCTGGGTGAATTTGAAAAGTAGGTTCCCAATCTTATCAGGGTCTAGGTCCTCCTAGATAAAGAACAATGTTGCTACAGATTAAAGTTGACTGCACTTCATTCTCTGTCTTTGGTCAGCAACCTTTCTCCATATCTCTAACTGGTTCATTTCAGCCACCACATTTATGCACCCAGGATTTCTCCCTGTAGAACTTGCTTTATATGTGAACAGAACTAGAAGGGTCACCAAGAAATTAGTCTTTTTCAGGATAGGTCCAACCTCCAATATTCTACCGCAGTGTTCCCACAAGTGCCCTGCAACAACATGCTCTGACTTTTTTTTTTTTAATTCTGAAAACATATCTACTTCAACGGTGAACATTGTGGTTGGTGCTTCTTTTCCTGTTTCCTTCCCTGGGCAGATGGTGCCATATGTGCCCATCACTCAATATGGAACCCATAGGGCAACCTAGGCTCACTACCTCTCTAACTTCCAACATCTAACCAGTCATGAAATCCCTCTGATTTGCCTCTGTTTGAATTTCTCGTTTTTCCCCTCTTCTTTTCTATTCTTAAGGCCACTGTTCTCCTTGAGGCATTTATCATCTCTCATCTGGACTCCGAATTACCCTCTAATACTTCTTAACTAGGAATGTTGGCCCCAGTTTTAGCCTTCTCTACTTCATCCTCCACGCAGCTATCAGAATGATCTATCTGAAATGCAAAACGTAGCACCTGTTAAAACCTGTAGCAGGTTTCCTTTATTTCAGGATTAGGATTCATTTCCTTAGCATACACATTCCAGCATCATTTCTTCTTTCTGTCTCTCTGTCTCTGTCTGTGTGTGTGTGTCTTTTTAAAGTGAAAATTTTAAATGTTTAAGATTTTTAAAAAAATCAAACAATTCAAAAGGGCATATTAAGAACAGTAAGTATCCCTCCAAGTCATTCTCCTAGTCCTGGTGCCACTTCCAAGACACAACCACTGTTACTCATTTCTTGTATATTCTTCCAGAAGTGGTCAGCACTATACAAAAAAAAAATGTATGTTTCTAGAGAGGCTTCTTTTTAGACAAGTGAGAACATTCAATAACTCTGTCCTGCATCTTGCTGTTAGCATCCTGTCTTATTTCTTGACAATCTTCCCTGTGCCCTTTAAGTTCTCACAATAGTGAATGACTTATAATTCCCAGAACACTCCATACTGTTTTCAGGCATACCTGCCAATGCTAATGCCCTTCCTTTTGCTTGGAAGTTTCTTCTTCTCATTTGCAGCCTACACATGGGGCTCACTACTATTCCTTTTTAGGAATTAACCTTTCACCATGCCTTAGAAACTGCTCCGCTATGCTCCCATAGGATGCTGGGCATACATGCCTCTATCATAGCCACTACCACATTGTTTTAAATAACCTGGTTTCTGCATTCTCCTCTATGCTGTAAAAATTTGGGCTGGCCAAAAAGTTCGTTCGGGTTCCCCCATATCTTACACAAAAACCCGAACGAACTTTTTGGCCAACCCAATATCTGAAGGTATGAAACATGTCTTAGTCATTTTTCCATCCCTAGCACCCAGTTCAGGACACGATAAAAGACTAAGTGTTCAGTAAGTACATGTTGAACCAAAACATCCCATGATCAAGGTAACTATGGATGTTTCAAAAATCTTTCAAAATGGAAAATAAAATCTTTACTTCAAGAATAGAGATATTAAGTTTTTCTTTTTTTTTTTTTTTGCGGTACGCGGGCCTATCACCTCTGTGACCTCTCCCGTTGCGGAGCACAGGCTCCGGACGCGCAGGCCCAGCGGCCATGGCTCACGGGCCCAGCCGCTCCGCGGCATGTGGGATCCTCCCGGACCGGGACACGAACCCGTGTCCCCTGAATCATCAGGCGGACTCTCAACCACTGCGCCACCAGGGAAGCCCTTAAATATTTTTTTAAGAAAGACAATAAACCCCACAAGGACAGACACCCTATCTGCTTTATTCACTAGAGTGGTTGAATGCTCCTGGGAAAATGCCTTTAATCTTAAATATATAATACGATGACAGTTTTATTGGGGCTGTAAGAGGGAAAACACATTAGGCACTTAATGGAGGTGTAGAAGAAAAAGACTATTAGTGGAAAAACAATGAGGGCTATGAGGATTCTAAGAAGGGGATACTGGGCTCACTAAAGAAAACCCATTTATCTTTCATTCTTCTTATGACCAGCCTTTTTTAATTAAGTTATCACCACTAATAGGAATTAATTTTAAACCGTTTCTTGAGCATTTCTGTCAAGGGCTAAGTAATAGATTGTTACGTGCTACTGACTGTAACTTCCTTCAACAATCATCAGTCAAGAGACTTCATGAAATGCATGATCTTCTGAAAACAGAAGTATTCTAAAATGCAGAAACTCAATCCTGGTATTACAAAATATAGGATTCACTCTGCTTAAAAAGCTCATGGGGAAACTGTATTAACATTTAATCAACAGCAGGCATATACCATTCATCTTCCTACTGTCCTCAAGTGTGATAATGTCATTTGAGTTACTGAAACTCAAATCATTTGGAAATATTTAATACCAGTTCTTTTCTTTTGTAATATTTTACCTTCCCTAATAAGGCAAGATTTGATTCATGTGTGTTTTGAGGGTGCTATCAAGACTTTGGGGGCCTGCCATGACAAAAAGCACCAAACATTTACAGAATTGAAACTAAGTGATGGTCAGAGGAGATGAGCACTGTGGCTTCACCCCTTGCTCCCAGACCACCTGATGGAAAGATTTTAGGTGGATTGGGCAAATCTTTGGGATACCCAGATCTTGGAAAACAAAGGTTTCCTTCTGTTTCACATTAAGGGTTGAAATATTATTAGTTTGGCAATAGTTGAGCAATGTTCCCTGTTTGAATACAATGGACAGTACCAGATGGAAACACTTCAGATATGGTCCTAGCTCCAACGCTTAATACGATATAAACCAGGCATCATTCAAGTCTCATTTTAAAGACCATGGATTCAACATTTCTTGTTGCTGTCTTTGAGAATGTGTTTAGGAAAAAATGGATGATAATGCTATGACCAATTAAAATGGTAATCCAAGGGGCCCCAGATTGCACACAATCATTACTGCAATGTTCCCAGGAGATTACCAGAGTTTGCACTCAGTTGGAATTTAATAAATGCTTGTTGACTGACACATCTAAAAGGAGAACAAAATGGAATAAGATGGAATCTAACAGGAGAATATGATGAAGAGGAAGAATCTTGATTTTAACAGAGTCTAAAATCTTTAATAGCCTAAATTTATATGGTAGATATTTGAACTGGAAAGAGGTTTAGCAATTGCGTCAATTACCTTCATTTTACAGAGGAGAACCCTGAGGCCTGGAGAAGTCAAGTGACTCACTTAAGGTCTCAAAGCTAAATGCCAGGAATATTTTTTTACTTGCCTCATAGATAGGATCCAGACTCTTGCAGGCAGCCTGCCTGGATTCAAATCCTTCTTCTGCCCTTTACTAGATCTATAACTTCTGAGCAAGTTATTTAACCTCTCTCAACATGTTTCTCCCTCTCTCCACCTCAGTTTCTCCATCTGTAATGGGGGATGATAATTCTATAGCCTTAAATGAGCTACTAATATAAAGCATTTGATAGCCATACCTTATACGTAGAATGTATTCAATAAATGCTACTGTTTTCATTGTACTACACATTGTTATACCTAGTCTGGTCACGTAATCCTAAGAACACAGTCTTTCAAATGTGACTGCAAACTTTAAAAAACCTGGATAGGCTTGCTTTGATGTGGCTTAGAGTATAAAAAGATCTTTCTGTTATCTCCAAACAGAAAGGCAAAGGGAAGTTTTTCCTCTCTTAGCTTCTCCTGATGGTACAATATTGTAACCCAGCACCTAAAAGTGAGACCTTGTTGATTACTCATATAAGAGAAAAACGTATTTATATCTTTAACTGCTGATATCTGTTCATGCCTTTAAATGGTACTGACCTATTTGCTCTATTTGCAAAGGAATTCTGTTATAACCTCAGAGAATTTACTGACAGCAGCAAGAGTATGTTTAGGCTCTTTTACAAAGCTATTGCAAGCTCCTAGTGGGGTGAAACCCAGTTTGCAATGTTCTTTATTCTGAAGAAGAAAAGTCTTTGTAAAGCAGCGGGATAGTGTTGTCCAAATTACTGGGCTTGGCAACATTTTCATAGCCATCATTAAAGGCTGGTGGACTCATAAGTATTGACACAGTTAGGAGGACTGCTTATTAGTTTAAGTCAAGCCCTATCAGTCTTATCATCAACTGTTACACTCAATTTTCCCTTCTGAGCACAGCTACCTGTTTAACTACCTGGAAGTTAACTTGAAACTTAATTTGAAACCTTGGAAAAATATCATCCTTAGAGAAATTTGAGAGAAAAAAAGGTTCATTTCTTAATAATGCTAGCTAGCCCTTAGAATAATGTACTACAATCTTGCTTCTCAAAGTGCTGTCCATATAGCAGCAATCGGCATCACCTGGGAGTTGTTAAAAATGTAGGCTATCAGACCCCATCCTAGACCTCAGAATAAAAAACTGCATTTTAACATTTTGAGATCCCAGAGTGATTCAGATACACATTAAAGAATGGGAAACACTGGCTTAGAGAAAGTGGTGACAGGTGGTTATTGTTTGGTGTCATCAAGAGAATGGTAATTAGACATAACTGAAGCATATACCAGAAACCTCTGGAATCAAATATTCAAATAACAGTGGGATTTAACAATAGTGGACATTTCGTAAATAAAATTTCATTTTCTCTTGGGTATTATTTAGAAAATTGGCTCATTTTAGTTTTTATTTTTTGGGGGGTGGGTGTTTTTATTGTTAATTTTAATGCCTATAAGAGCATTCACTATGGCATCCATGTATGCATAAAGGAAGGAAACAATGAATACACAGTAGCTATCCATTCCTGGGAACAGCTTGGGTTGAGACCTACTTTGAGTTAGGACTCAATAGATTTCAAGTTTTCGGGAGGTGGCCACTCAGACCATCACGTCTTTAGATCAGAGACAGAGAGCTCTGTGGCTGGAACTCCTCCTTGATGAGCAGGAGCTGCCTCTTTAATAAGACAGAACGGCTAGTCATTGGAATCTGAAATACAAGGGTTCAACCTTTTGTTTGCAGGTAGTTAATATCTTGTTCCCCCAATCTACTACTCTGAGAGAAGACTTACTTACTATTATCTGTGTTTTATTGGGGGCTACTGTCTCCTTTTGTTCCAACTGCCTCTTATTCCTCTTCAGTCATCCGTGTGTGTGTGTGTGTGTGTGTGTGTGTGTGTGTGTGTGTGTAGGTATACAGCTTGGCAGAAATTATTAAGAGAGAAGGTTTGAGGAATTTAATTTAAAATATATGGAAATCACAGTAGTTTTTTTAAGATGATAGAAGATAATAGTATGTAGTCACTATCATAGGCACAATACATCCCATGATGCCAAAAGAAAAATCCTTCCTAATTTAATGAACAATATTATTGCCTGAAAAGAAAACTCTTGCTCTCAAGTATGGTTTTTTTCCCTGCGTCAGAATTATTCTTCAGCAGTTTTCCATTCACTGCTCAAAACCAACAATTATTGATTATAGAGATTCTATAAAATCTCTCTCTCTCTCTTTCAAATTTGGGAAAAATATTTTAAATCCTGAAGGGCGTGAATCAGAAAATACTTTTGATGTGACATTAGTCTTTAATAAAATAGACAATGTTAGAAACCAATCTGGAATTATATTTCTCTTAGCATAGCATAGGAAAAGAACAAAAATTAACAGAGTCTAGTTTTCAAACCCATTAATGTAATGTACAATTATGCGGTTTTCCCAGCTGTGGAAATGGGTGGATAATAATGGTAATGAATAAAAATATAAAAATGAGCATTGTTTTAGCAATGGATTTTAATTTTAATTTTCTTTAAAACTATTTTTATTATATTTGATGTCCATTTTTATTTGTTTAATTTTGTTGAAAATTTCCTATTAAATAATCTCAGAAGTTACTGCCTATCAGGGTTCTGAAACATGCTTAATATAAAAGCAATAAGTCTTATTTCCCATTGACATTTCAACTTTACTTTATGATCTAAAAATCAAAGCATACCATAGACAGTGCTCTTAACCAGGGCTAACTATCCAGATTTTGCTTATATAGAACTCTCAATCCTAAAATTCCTCTGTTTCCAATTTTTTTGGAGTTATTTCCAATCTATGTATTCCCATGCTTTGTTATAGATAATAGAAGAAAAAATAAACCTTGGGTCTTGTTGGTAGATTTCATTAAAAAGAGAAGCAAGGAAGAATAAGTAAATCAAGGTTTATTATTTTCCTAGGTTCAGTGGTTTCTATTTTCCCATGATGTCTCTAACACTATTGTGGAAAGGTAATGGGTAATTTAGTAGAATATATTTTTTAAAGGTTTATCTGTTGGGTGAATATTTAAAAAAATCAAGTACATATACACACGGTACGGTGAGTAAATAGATTATATTATTCCATCATTAAGAGCTATTTCCAGTGGTACAGCAATTAAATTAATTATTTTTTTTCTGAGCTTCTGTATGAATTCAGTTGAACAACTGATTATACAGAGCTTTTTTGTTATGGTGGTTGTTTTAGTTAAACAGCAACTTCCCTATTCAATTCAGTTTTGGTTTTGCCTTTGGTTTTAAACTGAAAAGTTGTTTGTAAATATAGTCAACAGAATTATACATTTTAAAAGTTCTGAAAAGCATAGTACTCTAAAAGCAGACCACTGGCAAAGGCACTGTTTGCCTTCTGAGTCTTCTGAATCTTCTCCTATTTTATAAATTATCTGTGTGGGTACTTACAAGGTGCCAAAATAAATGACTGAAAAGGAAATTATTATCATCATTTATCTACATGATACAAACAACTTAAACTAATTCATTGCCTAATTTATCCAGTCGCAATGGCATGGATTGGGTATGATTTGTATATGTGCCCATGTTATTACATTCCCCAGTGTTTGTCAATAGTTCATCTTGGGTGCTTTGTGGTAGTGACATGTATGTGACAGAATATTATAAATGAGTCTATTAAAAACCTCTTCCAAGTCCGAGAATATTCATTGTGCATTGATATTTCAAAATTGTTTTTCTAATACAACCATCAGAGATATTAATTTAAAATAATATTTAAAATAAGCTAGTTAAAGCAGGGGAAAGTACAACTTTAAAATACAGCAATTTAATAGTCACACTTTTTATTCTAATCCTACTCAATATATTTTAAATATACGTATTTCTTCCCTGACATACCTTTAAAAAAAAGAAAGAAAAGTTCTTAAGCCTTAGTGTGTTAAAATAAAATGACTCACTAATAATGAAATGAAATAACAATTCAATAGCCTTTACAAATATAGAGTGATAAAACCCCCAAAGGCTTTAGTCTTTAAATTATTCAGGCTGTCTAAATTTCTGCTGCCACAATATTTTTTTTCGCAAGTGGAATAAAAATGGCATTTTGCTCAGGTAGATCTAGCTGTTCCCTGGGTGGTTGGTTCTAGAAAAGCAACAGGCTTTCCCCCCTGCCTTACAAGAAGCAACAGTTGGAAACTCTAACTAGAAAACTTCTACCCCACAGTGGTTGGAAAGCGCCAATAGAGAAAGTGACAGCTATGATTTCAATCCATTTTGCAACAGCTTCAGAAAGGCAGGAGGAAAAATGAAATAAAAGAATGTTAACTCTTGGCAATAAAAAGATTGCGCTATGCTCCCTATGTTACTATCGCCCTCTCCTCCCCCCTCTCTTTTCTACAGTCTCTTTGATCATCAGGCTTTTTCGGCATGCTTGGGTTTATAAGGCAAAGCAAAGCAATAACTCCAACCATTCGGTTTGAACTTAAACTCGCAAGATGCAGCCAGACAAATTCATCAACCCTCACGTGGGAACAATACAAGCCTCTCCCCAGAATCTGGCTTGAGCACTTTGACACCGTTGTCTCAGCCTGTTGCTCCTGCCACTCGGTGTGCTAGAGCCTGGAAAGAGGGAGGGAACACTATGAACCCTCATCTATGTGCTTGGGTGCTTTGTGGCGGGCCGTGGGTGGGTCCGGCTCACCCGCTGCCGGGACCGTGCCTGCGGAGTAGGCGGCCGCGGACCACCGTGCGGGGACCCTCTCGTGCAGGCCGCCCGGTCGCCGGCAGGTGGTGCCCTACGCCTCTCAACACCGCAGGAAACCCAGCGAAAGTACCGCTGACTCCGCCCCACCGGCTCAGCCGGCGCCACAGTCACCTTCCTTCCCCAAATAGTGCGGAGCACGTTTCCTCCGGAACACCGCAGTAGCCCGTGTGTGTGTCGAAAATACAAACCAGGGCCAGCAGGGTGTGTGTGCCAGAGTGGGGAGCGCGCGCGGAGCGGGATCCATGGACCGGGGCGAGGTGACCGCCAACGAAACGCAGAGGGCACGGGGACCGGTCCGTTTCGCATCTGCGTAAGCCCGGCTGCCGGGCCAGTAGCGAGGCCACTCACCATGTTCACTTCGGAGACCATGTCTATGCTGGCGACATCGATCCTCATCCCGACGTCCACGGGGGGCCCTACCGGGGAGGTGGGACACATTATGGGCATAATCTCAGAGTGGCCACAGGCTGGGGAGGGTCGGGGGGCTTCCCTGCGCTTACTACATTCTGAATGGGCTCCGCTACCCCCAGCCCTCCACCCCCTTGCCGGGGACAGCCTGGGAAAACAGGTGTGGGCACACGAGTGATGCAGTGACTATGCAGAGGGTGTGTCGGGCCAGGGGAAGGTCGGCTCTGCCTGGGGTTCATCCACCTGCGACTGGGGCTCCGGCGTGGTGTGTGTGTGTGTGTGTGTGTGTGTGTGTGTGTGTGTGTGGCCAGAGCTTAGGGCGTAAGGCACGCTTACCAAAATGACATGTTTCTTCTTCTTCTTTTTTTTTTTTTTTTTTTTTGACATTTGTCTTTGACAAGAAAGGAGAACTAGATATGGGTTACAGGTTGAAAAAAAAAAGATGAAACATTACCTCCAAAGTCCGGCCGCAAGCGAATGTCATAACCTTTGAGCAACCTATCCACCGTCTCTTTCACGTATGACATGTTGCTGGGCTCATTGGCGCTGAAGGGAAGAAGTAGGGACCGGATTCAGAATGAGCACAAACTGCGAGCAGACATAAAAATAGATAGGCACACCTACCCCCCAAATAACGAGCTACATGATCCAGCAAGCATGTAAAAAGAAAAACACCAAGAAAAAAAACATTCAACAACAGCAGCTCACCTGTGTGCACAACAGACCATGGCAATCATCACAGGGAAAGAGAGAAGCCCCAGACTATCTCGATTTTGTACTGTCCACATTACTAACTCTGATTAAAGAATTGTCTTTTCTGCGAAGATTCAAGGAATGCAACTTAGTCGGCGGCAGGGCAGTAATTCCCGAATGGACCTGCGCATGCGCAGAGGGTGCTCACTACCAAAAGACACCTTGTGCCTTGCAAACAATATTCCTAGTGGAACAGGCAACAGATTTCAATCCCTTTAAAGTTCCTGTTTGTGGTGCTCCGCGTTCTCCGTGTAGTAAAAGATACCCTGCTGTTTCCTTGATCGTGCTTGTGTATACGGATCTTTCTTTGTGCACTGGAGGTTTCTATGTTCATTTCCTTTCTGCCTTCAACCTAATTTTTTAACTCAGTTTCCAGGGATATGGCTTAGGCTGCCTGTGATTGGCATATTTCGTTGACAGTCACGGTGGTCTTAGAACCGGTTATCTCTGTTTGCCTCTGTGTGTGTGTGTGTGTGTGTGTGTGTGTGTGAGAGAGAGAGAGAGAGAGAGAGAGAGAGAGAGAGAGAGAGAGAGAGAGATGGGGGTGAGGGGCGAAGTGAGTGGAGAGGGAGAGCCACAGAAGAAGGAACTAACTCAGGATGTATTTGAGGAGTCCAGGAATCAGGTCCGCTTGAGAGGAGTCTTAGCACGTCTGGCTTACTGCCGTCCTTCTCTATGGGAGGAGGAGGAAGAGGAGAAGGTCGACTTTTGCGCTCGCTCCCCCGCTCTCCCACTTTTCTTCCCTCCGTCTTTCTTGTCTCACCAAGCGAGAGAGGTGGGGTAAGCAAGCCAGAGGCAGCATCTCGGGCAGGCAATCCTTTTTCTAGAGCCATTCGCCTCAAGTCTCACTTTTCTTCTAGGCTCTAGTAAGGAAAACCTCTTTTTTAATTGCCAGCGTGTTAGCATGTATTAATAACCCAAAACAGGACCGTGAAACACCCAGAGGGTCTAGCCTCTGTTTGCTATTAGATTGGGGTTCTGTAGGAGAAAGAGTTGTTTGAATTAAATTAAATTCAGTCAATGCAATTCGATAGAAGCCATTGAGCACATGTGAGGCGGGAGGCCCTTTGCCAGGGGTTTGTTCATCTGTTTAATAGTATATATTAAACTTTTTCTATGTTCTGGGTATTTTGGGACTCAGAGATGACTTAAAAAGGGTTCCCAACCTAGAGAAATTCACAGACTGATAGGGGAGATGGACATAAATATAAGTAAATTCAATATTTCTCTATATAGTTTATATAGTGGCAGGAGGGTTGTTACTTCTACCAGAGAGAGGCAGATACGGTTTCTGGAGGAGAAAGCTTTTTGCCAAAGCAGGGAGGGAGGGGGACTCCAGAAGGAGGGAACAGCATGTGCCAAATGACTTGAAAGAGACTGACAAACTCTGAGACTTCAAAGCCTATGGTCTGCTTAGATAGCTGAACCCTGAAATACTTGAGCAGAATATAAAAGGAGGGAGGTAGCAATGGAGGGTGGTGAGTGCGCAAAGGGAAGCTGAGGCCAGACTACAAGGAAAGTTACATACTCCACTATGCAAATTTAAGCTTCTGGGAATCACTGACAGTTTTAAGTAGAGTCAGGGTCAGATTTAGGTTTTAAAATGCTCTGATAGAATAATCATGATAAAAAGGATTAACATTCATCAACTGTGGACTATTTGCTGGTTGTCATGCACATTACATAGATGATCTCATTTAAACGTTATAGCAATCCAAATGTGGTAGATATTATTATGATTATTTATTATTCTTATTCTTATTTTATAGATGATGATACTGAGAACAAATCAAGGTAATGTAATTCATTTAATTCCAAACAACTAATAAATGGTGGAATCAACATTTCAACCCAGAATCTATCAACCTATCTGCTCTATGCTATTAAGCATAGACCCCAAGAGGAGGAACCAGAGAGAACGAAAAGAACAAGGAAGAAGAAGGGATATCACAATACCCTAAGCAAAAGGAACTAAAGTCAGACAATGTTTAGCATAGAGAGGAGGTGATAGACTAGTGCAAGATTTCAGAAATGTAATGGAGACATAAAATAGTTGGAAAGATCAGGACTTGGAGACTTTTGAAAGGTGCCTAAAGAATTGTACATATGTTTACATATGTGTAGACCTTGACATTCTACATATACATTAATTTCATTTTCTCATTTGAGCCCCATGACAACCTTAAACACTATGGCCATTTCTTCTGGGACCGATGTTAATCATGTTTCTTAATTTTTTTTTTATGTTTTCTAGGTGGTCATAAACCCCAATAATTCTTTTTTAATAACTACCAGGATTTTATTTAGCAGTGTTTGCCAAAGGGTCAAGATTTTATTCTAGAATTAAGGAAGACTATTGGTGACTTTGCATGCTTGAATTCTAATGTTTAGCATGCCCCAGTTGAGAGCAGTTTCACTGAATTTGGCATTTAAATTATGCCTTCCACTTATATAGAAGGATACTACAGGAAGTCATAAAATACTCATGATCACATCTGTTATTGGGATACTATTGAGGATGGAGCCCCCTGTACCACTCAGTATCATATGTGTGAAGACTAAAGCACTCTGAAAAGTGTTTCGTTTCCTGAATCCTAAAATTCACTCACTTCCCTATTTGCTTTAGTCACTGGGGATCTTAGAATTATTGGTACAATTCAGCTTTAATCATTATGTAAGATCTTAATGACCTGCATATTGATATATTATATTTCTCCCTGATGCCTTAGAATTCTAAATTTAATTTTCCTTTGTCACTAATTGAAAAACAGATATGTTGCACAAATATATATAATGTGTAAGCTGTCTTGAATAATTTTTGGGACTAAATGGGAAAAAATAAATTCAAAATAATACCGAGAAATAACTAAAAAATTTTTTTAAATTTTAAACATCACAGATCCAGAAATAGTGCAGGATTTGTTATGGCTTGAAAAAGCCAACACTTATTTCCTCTGTGAAGTTGCTTGTTTTATCCCCAAACCAATCCTCTTAAATAAGACCTTCCCCCCTTCAAGAATCAATTCAATTTCCCTTTTTTTTCCTTTTGTGAAAGCGGCTATGAGGGCCATTGGTCATCCTATTATCCTCTCCTGCTAACTCTTACTGAAACAAAAAATTATCATCCAGCTAGGATGGAAGTGTCTCAAGATCAAGAAACATTACACATGTTATGAATATTCTTAGAGAATATGCTTACTGATAAGAATTTAGAGTAAACAGCTTGGAATTGCAACTTTGAATTGGGATCAAAATTGAAAATGCTGGTTTTGCTTTCAAGTTAGTCTTGCTTGTTTATTTATTCTCGTAAATACTGAGTCCAGACAAATTATGTACAGGCTAAAGCTGGTTTTGATAAGCTATATCAGAAATACTGTGTAGCTTTAATGTAGATGGCACACTTTAAGGGGAGGATTAATAGAGATTTTGTTTAAAGCGATATAATAAACATTTTAATTTATTGTTTAAGAATATAACTAAAGTTTACCTTCATTCAGTCTTGCTTCAATCAAATTTATTGAGCATCTATTTTGTGCTCAACAAGTATGAGACTCTGCAGTCATAATTAATCCATTATTATCTGTCCTCCAGTTGGCTTAAAATCTTATGTAAATGGATATATCAGGCTGGATATATGTGGAATGAAGGTGATAGTAATTGTTTGGAAGTACTACAAAGCAGCTTCCTTCCTATGAGTGAGGATGAAATAAATGCCCACCCTAGCTATCCTCCATTCCCCAGCAATTGACTTCAGTATACAAAAATTAAGTATGTAATAAAATTAATGTTTCAAATTAGTGGATAAATGACAGTTTTTCCAATAAATATTAGCAAACTTATATCTTTGGAAAATAATAAATATAAGAACTTTCTAACACGTTTGCTAAACTAAGTTTCAGCTGAGTTAAAGACTTAAATGTAAAAAATTAAACCATAAAAATAATAAATAGGTACATATAATATAATCATTTAGCCTTTAATAAATGTTTATTGAACATCTTTTCTCTTGGATGTATGCTTACAAAAGGAGAAGAATTAAGAGAAAATGTTGATAGAGGTGAATATATAATTTTAAATTTATTTTTAAAACATATATTTGAAAAGTAAAGTAATTAATCATAATATTTAAGAGGTACTTCCATTAAAATAGGAATAAGTAACACTATAATAGAGGTATGATATTGCAATGAGACAATAAACTTTAAAAAATAAATAGAAAAGGAAGAAATTAAACTTTCCTTATTTCCACATGGTGAGTTTGTCTAGAGAGAAAATCTGATAAAGTCTCCAAATGTATAAGAATATAGTAAGAGAGTTAAACTAACCTTCTGACATCAAAATCAAAATACACGTTAGTAGTATTTTCATACACAGCAGTTACCAAAAAAAAAAAAAAAACCATAATAGGAAAACTTATTCTATTACAGTAATAAAAGAATTTCTAATGTATCTAGGAATAACTGAAAAAAGTGTAAGAGCTTTATAGAGAATCTGTATAACATTATTGAAGGACATAAAATAAGACTTAGACAAAGCGAGAGTGGCATGGACATATATACACTACCAAACGTAAAATAGATAGCTAGTGGGAAGCAGCCACATAGCACAGGGAGATCAGCTCGGTGCTTTGTGACCACCTAGAGGGGTGGGATAGGGAGGGTGGGAGGGAGGGAGACACAAGAGGGAAGAGATATGGGAACATATGTATATGTATAAGTGATTCACTTGTTATAAAGCAGAAACTAACACACCATTGTAAAGCAATTATACTCCAATAAAGATGTAAAAAAAAAACTAGTCAAAGATATAAAATCACACAAGTACAATTTGTATAATGAAAAATGTGCTTGAGTAGTAACAAGTAGTAGGAATGTAATCTTACAGGAAAATAGGTCCTTCACTCTGGTTTGCTTATCAGTAAAAGCCACATCCCGTACAATGTTGAAGCCAGGGACCATTTTTCGCTTTAGAAAAAATGCCAGGATTTTAAGAATCTTTAGTTTTCAGTTTTCTGAAGTGCACAGCAACCAGATTCCATTGTTCTGTTCAAAAATCTTAAGTGTTTTAAAATTTCTCAAATGACACCTAACATGCAAAATGGTATCATTATTGCTGCAATCGTTTTAATATTTGAATAAATACAAGCATCTCCTAGAAGATGCCGGGGAAGAATAATCCTCTATTCTACCTTTCAGTGCTATTTCCTGAAATAGAGAATCCCATTTTTGTATCCCTGAAGCCTGCCATGTATTTGACAGCATCCCCTAGAATGGAATTATTTCACATTTGGGAAATAGGATGAAGGCAAATGAAAGAACTAGATAATTTTTGCACAGTGAATAGGCCAAGAGATGGCTTAGTAAGAGTATTCAAGGGTATAAATGTTTAGTCTAAGAAAGATGATGACAAACTTAACCTCATTCCACTCAGGACAGGGTAGGAGAAAAAAAGAACTTAAAATCACAATAGAAAAATGTGTTGTACATGCATGAATATTTACATGCACATATATACACATAAATACATTCGGAGCCTTCCTAAAGCCCTTGTGTATTCTATATTTTTCCTCTGTGCATCTTGAAGTTTAATAACTTAGTTGGGATTTATGATAGAAATAACCTATGCAGAAGTCCAGAAGTGAATTTATCAAACTCTAGGACAACCATATTATGCAGTTCTAACAATATATACTAATTGCAGGTCCCGTGACAAATAACCCAAATGGTGGCCATACACAAGAAGATAATAGAAAATTTTGGCTATGGAATTAAAGTCGGTATCACTTTTTAAAAGAAAAAATTTTTTGACTTTAATATACATACAGTATTTCTGTCATAACTACAACCCAAATTATTAACCTTTAAAAAGCTATATCAGGACTTTATGAAGCACCTGTATAGATGTATGATACATTCTAATATAAAGGTCGAATATAAAAGTAAATAAAAGTTTGCCAACTTCTTAGGAAAAAAAAGACTTAGATAAGTGAAAAATGTGTGGCTGGGAAGATTCAATAAGATAAAGCCATCCAAAAAAAAAAAAAAAAAGACAAGAAAATCTGCAAGAAAAAAAGAGGGAGTATATGGGGGCACTTGTCTTTGAGATATCAAGACTTACTGAGCTATTGAAATGGAAAGAGTTTGTGTTTCGTTTGGGATTCATGTAGAGATAGTAAAAAAGGAAATAGCACAACCAAATAAAGAGCATAAAAATATTCCTCTATTTTAGGAAAACTGGGAAAGAATGAGATATTCAATAAATGCTATGGAGACAATTTATTGTCTATAAAAGGGAAAAAAGTAGATTTTTACCTAATTTCATGCATGAAAACATATTACAGGTGGATACATAATTCAAACATAAACAAAAACTTCAAAACTTTAGAAAACCTGTATAGGAAATATATTTATGATTTTGGTGTAGAGAAAGATTTAAAGATAAACGAAAGTATAAACTATGAAGGGAAAAGTTAATAGCGATAACCACATAAAAATGTCACCTTTAAATCAAAGACCCTATTAATATAGTGAAAAGTCAAGTCACACACTGAAAGAAGGTGTTTTCAGCAAATTTAACTGCCTAAAAATTAGTATGAAGAATTTATCAAAAAGGAAAAATCTCCCACAAGTAAATAAAAGAGAAAGAAAATAAAGACAAATAGCCACTCTAAATGAGGAATTGCAAATTAAAACAATGATATGCCATTTCAAAAGTATCAGATATGAACAATTTAAGAATGTCAAATATTTGGTTAAAGATGGTCATATACTTTCAGGAGGCACACAAATGGAACTGAATACTTTGTAAAGCAATTTGTGCATATCTGATAAAGTCAAAGATGCACATGCCATTTGACCCAGAATTTCTACTACTAGGAATACACCATAAAGATATGCTCGTGCAGTCTAAGAATGCTGATCACAGCGTTGCTTTTAATAGTGTAAAACTGGCAACGACCTAAATATTTATTTATCTGTTGGGAATAAATGCATAAGCTATAGTTACATAATGGAATGCAACACTCAAAATATATAAATATCTATATGCTTTTACACAGATAAATCTCAATATAAAACATTAAGCAAAAACAAAACAATAAAAAGAGCTAGGTATGGAATGAAATGAGTGTGATAACATTGAGTAAAGTTTAAACTATTTAAGTGCAAAAATCAGCATATATATTATTTTATGTGTATAGATACAGATTTGAGATAGGTAGATAATAGATAGAAAAATAGACAGAGATCTATTGTAAAAATAGACAACAATGATAGGAAGGGTACTAGGTTTTAGGATATAAAACATACTTCAACTGAATCTCTAATACTTTAACCAAGAAAAAAACAGGATATGTTTTGATTAATGGGTGTTATTATTCTACTCTCTCTACATTTCTAGATATTTGAAATATTTTATAAAAGCTAATTAAAACTAATAAGTGACAAACTGGGAAGATATAGTTACAATTTATATTTTAAAAAATATTGATACACATCAATAAGAGAAATAAATAAACCTAATAAGTAAATGGGCAAATGATTGTAACAGGCATCTCACAAAAGAAAGTTTCCAAAAATTATATTAAAATATTTTCAACCTCAGTAGTAATCAAATTAATACAATATTTTAAAAAACATGAAGTACCATTTTAATTCACTAGTTTGTTATTTTTAAAGGATTTAACCCCAAGCATCATGAATGCTGTAGAGAAATATAATTTCATACACTTTGGAGGCAGGATAAATTACCACAATCTATCTTAAGGATAGTTTGTAATACTAACAGCCATACAATATGCAATTTTCTGAATCTGTGGAATTTGTATTCTGTTTAATTGATCAGGGTTTCTGATTTAACCTAATGTTTTATATATATATATATATATATATATAGTATCTTATATGAATGATATATGATATATGTATCATATTTATTATATATAAACTTAGTTACATGTATCACATTCAATTATAATATATATAATAATTACTTAATATATGTATACATTGTGAAATGCTTACCACAACCAAGTTAACATATCCATCACCTCACATAGTTACCTTTGTGTGTATGTGTGTAAATTCCGCTAAATGAGGAATTGCAAATTAAAACAATGATATGCCATTTCAAACGTATCAGATATGAACAATTTAAGAATGTCAACTATTGGTTAGAGATGCTCATATACTTTCAGGAGGCATATAAATGGATCTGAATACTTTGTAAAGCACTAAAGATCATTTAAGAACACTTAAGATCTACTCTCTTAGCAGATTTCAAATATACAATACAATAATTATTAACAATAATCACCATGATATACATTAGATTCCCAGATCTTGCTCATCTTACAACTGGTGAAAGGGTACAAACTTTCATTCACGATATATATATATATTTTTTATATATATATAATGATGGCTTATAAAGCCAGCTGTGCTTTTTTTTTTTTTTTTTTAATATTTATTTATTTATTTATTTATTGGCTGTGTTGGGTCTTCATTTCTGTGCGAGGGCTTTCTCCAGTTGCGGTGAGCAGGGCCCACTCTTCATCGCGGTGCGCGGGCCTCTCACTGTTGCGGCCTCTCCCGTTGCGGAGCACAGGCTCCAGACGCGCAGGCTCAGTAGTTGTGGCTCACGGGCTTAGCCGCTCCGCGGCATGTGGGATTTTCCCAGACCAGGGCTCGAACCCGTGTCCCCTGCATTGGCAGGCAGATTCTTAACCACTGCGCCACCAGGGAAGCCCCCCACGATATATTTTTATTACAATCACTATTAGTAAGGTTTGAATTTTGGTAAGGTAGCCACACTATTTTTGAAATACATATCCTTTGTTATGCTTTCACACTTTATTTTGTAGATTAAGTACTGTATTAATTTATTAAGATTATAAAATCTGTGTAACTGTTATTATAGTAACTCTACTAATTAACTTTAGTATTTTTATCTGTGCTAATGGAAATAGTTTCATTTCATTTTTTTGCATATGAATTTATTCTCTAAAAGTTTATTATTTTCTTATAAAAAGGTCTTCTGTTTCAGGCTATATTAATAGCCAGTTATTTAACAGACCTTTAGCTGATAATATGAAAAATGTCTTTTTTTTTACTTTGTATTTTTCACCCTTCTTATTCATACATCATAATGTGGACTTTTGAGATTAAAATTGATATCATGTATACAGCCAGGTACATTTTTATCTGTTTTTCATTTTACTTTTAATCATCGTGCTATAACAATTTTAAAATTATTTTATCATAAATAAATTCATATTTTATTCTTTGCTTATATTTATACTTCTTTTTAATTTCTTCTCAAATTACTATTTGCAATATTTCTACTATTTCCAATATTTCTTCTATTTCCAGTATTTGGAGTGACTACAAGGGTATGCTCTTCTTGTTTTAAACAGAATTCTACCCAAATAAATATTAGATTTCTTGTTTAAAAATATACAATCTTACTAATAAAGTTGTTCCAAGTTATTGTTTTTATTAAAATACTAATTTTATATGTTTTAGCAAGAATAGTTAACATTCTTATAGGCTTATTACTTACCAATCCTATTTTAAACACTTGACATTTTTAGTGTTTATAATACCTTATAAGGTAGTGATACTATAATTAGTTCTGTTTTAAAGATGAAGTCACTGAGACACAGAAAGTTCATTAATATATCCAAGATCAAACAATGAAATGTTAGAGACAGAATTCAAATTTATGTAGTCTAATGACAATCTATACTCTTTACCAGTACACTATTAATTATAAAAAATTACCACTATAAAATACTTTTTAAACCTCTATTGATATAATTACATGATTTTTGCAAATTCTCATATGTAATTAAGTGCATTTAGGGTTTATCCTATGATATGAGTGATTTACATTTTTAGAACAAGCCAGAATTAAAGATATTTTTTTCTTTAAGCACAACAGACCTATGCTCCCCAAGTGGAATGTTGTAAAGAGTCACTCTGAAAACTGGAAGTGCTTGGCATGTTGTGACATCTGGCTGACCAATGTGGACCTGTGGGTAGAAGAAAATTAAAGAGAATGACTATTCAGGTTGCTACCAAGCAGATACTGCTTTAGACAGTCATTTAAAATGTTGCCATTCATAACTCTGTTAATATGTAGAGATTCTGTTGTTATTTTTTTAGTAGGAACTATTTATACTTTTCATCTTACTTATTTCATAGACTAAATTTTTAGTACCTGGAATTAACTGAAGGAAAAAGCCAGACTATTACCCAGGTGAACAGTTTTCTATCTAAACATATAGCCTTAAGGCTCATTCATTTACTCAAAAATATTTTTAGAATTATAAAACAAGGGCTTCCCTGGTGGCGCAGTGGTTAAGAATCTGCCTGCCAATGAAGGGGACATGGGTTCGATTCCTGGTCCAGGAAGATCCCACGTGCTCACAGAGCAACTAAGCCCGTGTGCCACAACTACTGAACCTGAGCTCTAGAGCCTGCGAACTACAACTACTGAGCCCATACGCCACAGCCACTGAAGCCCCCGTGCCTACAGCCGGTGATCCGCAACAAGAGAAGCCACCACAATGAGAAGCTCGCGCACCGCAATGAAGAGCAACCCGTGCTCGCTGCAACTAGAGAAAGCCTGTGTGCAGCAACGAAGACCCAACGTAGACAAAAATAAATAAATTAAAAGAAATTATAAAACAATAAAAGATAAAAACTAACAAGGTAAACACATGTGAATTACTGTAAATGAGAAAAGAGCATTCCATACTACCCTGTAGTGTTAGAGAATTGAAACTTTCTGCTAGACCTTGAATTCACTGAGTTAAGCGCTTGGGAGAAGTTGGGGCGGGTGGAAAACACAAGCAAAGGCTTCAGGTTACACAATTTATGGCAATAAAGGAACTGGTGGTATTTCGGGGAGAAATGAACATTGTGGTGAGAAGAGTGGAGTGACGGGAGGAAGAATGAAGGGAGGAAGGGGAGGAAGAACAGGAATGAGACCAGAAAAAGAAAGGAGATATGGTTGGGAAATAAAACTGTATTTTTCTGCCCCATATTAAATACACTCACCATTACTAAATGGAGATCAAAACATTACTAATATATTTTTATTTTGTTGTTATCAAAATTCTTCCAATTATTTTAAGAGGAATTTGAAGGAAAATTGGGAAAACCTAGACGTTTGGGCTGATCTTAGAATGATACAGTGACAGTGTAATTTGTTAATTAAAGAATTAATCATTTTCTGAGTGAAGAAGCCAAATTTACAAAACCACTCTCCCTCTTGGAGATAAAATCTAAATCATTCAACATTTTAAGCAACAAAATGTTTGCTTCAGTCAAAAGTCACTTCTACTCTCTGCTAAAGCTGAATAAATATGGGGTGGAATATCTGGAAGTTGCAGGGCTCCTTCACTTCCTGTAATCAGAAATGTATTAACCATAGACATGGAATGTTTCTAATGTGGGTTTAAGAAATGAAATACTATTTAATATGGACCCTCACATATAGCTGTGGATAGATAATCAAAGGTCAGCCAATCTTTAAGGAAAATCAACATCATGAAGAAAAAGGAATAAATTCCACAAGCAGAAAACTAAATCCCAATGGAAAGTAAGACTACTTTAAAGCAAATATAATAGCTTGAAAAAGGTTTAAGTATAGACAGAATACCCAATAAAATGAATAATCTGTTAGGCAAAAACAAAGGTCCACAATAACAACAAAAATAAAAAACTGGGGCTCTAGGCATTTGAAATGTAATTGCAAATTTTTTTTCTTTTTTAACATCTTTATTGGAGTATACTTGCGTTACAATAGTGTGTTAGTTTCTGCTTTATAACAAAGTGAATCAGCTATATGTATACATATATCCCCATATCTCCTCCCTTTTTCTTCTCCCTCCCACCCTCCCTATCCCCCCCCTCTAGGTGGTCACAACGCACCAAGCTGATCTCCCTGTGCTATGCGCTGCTTCCCACTAGCTATCTATTTTTTTTTTTTTTTGCTTTATAACAAATTTAATCAGTTATACATATACATATGTTCCCATATCCCCTCCCTTTTGCGTCTCCCTCCCACCCTCCCTATCCCACCCCTCCAGGCGGTCACAAAGCACCGAGCTGATCTCCCTGTGCTATGCGGCTGCTTCCCACTAGCTATCTACCTTACGTTTCGTAGTGTATATATGTCCATGCCGCTCTTTCACTTTGTCACAGCTTACCCTTCCCCCTCCCCATATCCTCAAGTCCATTCTCTAGTAGGTCTGTGTCTTTATTCCTGTCTTACCCCTATGTTCTTCATGACATTTTTTTTTTCTTAAATTCCATATATATGTGTCAGCATACAGTATTTGTCTTTCTCTTTCTGAATTACTTCACTCTGTATGACAGACTCTAGGTCCATCCACCTCATTACAAATAGCTCAATTTCATGCCTTTTTATGGATGAGTAATATTCCATTGTATATATGTGCCACATCTTCTTTACCCATTCATCCGATGATGGACACTTAGGTTGTTTCCATCTCTGGGCTATTGTGAACAGAGCTGCAATGAACATTTTGGTACATGTCTCTTTTTGAATTATGGTTTTCTCAGGGTATATGCCCAGTAGTGGGATTTCTGGGTCATATGGTAGTTCTATTTTTAGTTTTTTAAGGAACCTCCATACCGTTCTCCATAGTGGCTGTACCAATTCACATTCCCACCAGCAGTGCAAGAGTGTTCCCATTTTTCCACACCCTCTCCAGCATTTATTGTTTCTAGATTTCTTGATGATGGCCATTCTGACTGGTGTGAGATGATATCTCATTGTAGTTTTGATTTGCATTTCTCTAATGAGTAGAGATGTTGAGCATCCTTTCATGTGTTTGTTGGCAGTCTGTATATCTTCTGTGCAGAAATGTCTATTTAGGTCTTCTGCCCATTTTTGGATTGGGCTGTTTGTTTTTTTGTTATTGAGCTGAATGAGCTGCTTATAAATTTTGGAGATTAATCCTTTGTCAGTTGCTTCATTTGCAAATATTTTCTCCCATTCTGAGGGTTGTCTTTTGGTCTTGTTTATGGTTTCCTTTGCTGTGCAAAAGCTTTGAAGTTTCATTAGGTCCCATGTGTTTATTTTTGTCTTTATTTCCATTTCTCTAGGAGGTGGGTCAAAAAGGATCTTGCTGTGATTTATGTCATAGAGTGTTCTACCTATGTTTTCCTCTAAGAGTTTGATAGTGTCTGGCCTTACATTTAGGTCTTTAATCCATTTTGAGCTTATTTTTGTGTATGGTGTTAGGGAGTGATCTAATCTCATACTTTTACATGTCCCTATCCAGTTTTCCCAGCACCACTTATTGAAGAGACTGTCCTTTCTCCACTGTACATTCCTGCCTCCTTTATCAAAGATAAGGTGACCATATGTCCGTGGGTTTATCTCTGGGCTTTCTATCCTGTTCCATTGATCTATCTTTCTGTTTTTGTGCCAGTACCATACTGTCTTGATTACTGTAGCTTTGTAGTATAGTCTGAAGTCAGGGAGCCTGATTCCTCCAGCTCCATTTTTCGTTCTCAAGATTGCTTTGGCTATTCGGGGTCTTTTGTGTTTCCATACAAATTGTGAAATTTTTTGCTCTACTTCTGTGAAAAATGCCAGTGGTAGTTTGATAGGGATTGCATTGAATCTGTAGATTGCTTTGGGTAGTAGAGTCATTTTCACAATGTTGATTCTTCCAATCCAAGAACATGGTACATCTCTCCATCTATTTGTATCATCTTTAATTTCTTTCATCAGTGTCTTATAATTTTCTGCATACAGGTCTTTTGTCTCCTTAGGTAGGTTTATTCCTAGATATTTTATTCTTTTTGTTGCAATGGTAAATGGGAGTGTTTCCTTGATTTCACTTTCAGATTTTTCATCATTAGTATATAGGAATGCCAGAGATTTCTGTGCATTAATTTTGTATCCTGCAACTTTACCAGATTCATTGATTAGCTCTAGTAGTTTTCTGGTAGCATCTTTAGGATTCTCTATGTATAGTATCATGTCATCTGCAAACAGTGACAGCTTTACTTCTTCTTTTCCGATTTGGATTCCTTTTATTTCCTTTTCTTCTCTGACTGCTGTGGCTAAAACTTCCAAAACTATGTTGAATAAGAGTGGTGAGAGTGGGCAACCTTGTCTTGTTCCTGATCTTAGTGGAAATGGTTTCAGTTTTTCACCATTGAGGACGATGCTGGCTGTGGGTTTGTCATATATGGCCTTTATTATGTTGAGGAAAGTTCCCTCTATGCCTACTTTCTGCAGGGTTTTTATCATAAATGGGTGTTGAATTTTGTCGAAAGCTTTCTCTGCATCTATTGAGATGATCATATGGTTTTTCTCCTTCAATTTTCTAATATTGTGTATCACGTTGATTGATTTGCATATATTGAAGAATCCTTGCATTCCTGGAATAAACCCCACTTGATCATGGTGTATGATCCTTTTAATGTGCTGTTGGATTCTGTTTGCTAGTATTTTCTTGAGGATTTTTGCATCTATGTTCATCAGTGATATTGGCCTGTAGTTTTCTTTCTTTGTGACATCCTTGTCTGGTTTTGGTTTCAAGGTGATGGTGGCCTCGTAGAATGAGTTTAGGAGTGTTCCTCCCTCTGCTATATTTTGGAAGAGTTTGAGAAGGATAGGTGTTAGCTCTTCTCTAAATGCTTGATAGAATTCGCCTGTGAAGCCATCTGGTCCTGGGCTTTTGTTTGTTGGAAGATTTTTTATCACAGTTTCAATTTCATTACTTGTGATTGGTCTGTTCATATTTTCTATTTCTTCCTGATTCAGTCTTGGCAGGTTGTGCATTTCTAAGAATTTGTCCATTTCTTCCAGGTTGTCCATTTTATTGGCATAGAGTTGCTTATAGTAATCTCTCATAATCTTTTGTATTTCTGCAGTGTCAGTTGTTACTTCTCCTTTTTCATTTCTAATTCTATTGATTTGAGTCTTCTCCCTTTTTTTCTTGATGAGTCTGGCTAATGGTTTATCAATTTTGTTTATCTTCTCAAAGAACCAGCTTTTAGTTTTATTGATCTTTGCTATTGTTTCCTTCCTTTCTTTTTCATTTATTTCTGATCTGATTTTTATGATTTCTTTCCTTCTGCTAACTTTGGGATGTTTTTGTTCTTCTTTCTCTAATTGCTTTAGGTGCAAGGTTAGGTTGTTTATTCGAGATGTTTCCTGTTTCTTAAGGTGGGATTGTATTGCTATAAACTTCCCTCTTAGAACTGCTTTTGCTGCATCCCATAGGTTTTGGGTCGTCGTGTCTCCATTGTCATTTGTTTCTAGGTATTTTTTAATTTCCTCTTTGATTTCTTCTGTGATCACTTCGTTATTAAGTAGTGTATTATTTAGCCTCCATGTGTTTGTATTTTTTACAGCTCTTTTCCTGTTATTGATATCTAGTCTCATAGCATTGTGGTCAGAAAAGATACTTGATACAATTTCAATTTTCTTAAATTTACCAAGGCTTGATTTGTGACCCAAGATATGATCTATCCTGGAGAATGTTCCATGAGCACTTGAGAAAAATGTGTATTCTGTTGTTTTTGGATGGAATGTCCTATAAATATCAATTAAGTCCATCTTGTTTAATGTATCATTTAAAGCTTGTGTTTCCTTATTTATTTTCATTTTGGATGATCTGTCCATTGGTGAAAGTGGGGTGTTAAAGTCCCCTATTATGATTGTGTTACCATCAATTTCTCCTTTTATGGCTGTTAGTATTTGCCTTATGTATTGAGGTGCTCCTATGTTGGGTGCATAAATATTTACAATTGTTATATCTTCTTCTTGGATCGACCCCTTGATCATTATGTAGTGTCCTTCTTTGTCTCTTCTAGTAGTCTTTATTTTAAAGTCTATTTTGTCTGATATGAGAATTGCTACTCCAGCTTTCTTTTGGTTTCCATTTGCATGGAATATCTTTTTCCATCCCCTTACTTTCAGTCTGTATGTGTCTCTAGGTCTGAAGTGGGTCTCTTGTAGACAGTATATATATGGGTCTTGTTTTTGTATCCATTCAGCCACTCTGTGTCTTTTGGTGGGAGCATTTAGTCCATTTACATTTAAGGTAATTATTGATATGTATGTTCCTATTCCCATTTCCTTAATTGTTTTGGGTTCCTTATTGTAGGTCTTTTCCTTCTGTTGTGTTTCTTGCCTAGAGAAGTTCCTTTAGCATTTGTTGTAAAGCTGGTTTGGTGGTGCTGAACTCTCTCAGCTTTTGCTTGTCTGTAAACGTTTTAATTTCTCCATCAAATCTGAATGAGATCCTTGCTGGGTAGAGTAGTCTTGGTTGCAGGTTTTTCTCCTTCATCACTTTAATTATGTCCTGCCACTCCCTTCTGGCTTGTAGAGTTTCTGCTGAGAGATCAGCTGTTATCCTGATGGGGATTCCCTTGTGTGTTACTTGTTGTTTTTGCCTTGCTGCTTTTAATATGATTTCTTTGTGTTTAATTTTTGACAGTTTGATTAATATGTGTCTTGGCATATTTCTCCTTGGATTTATTCTGTATGGGACTCTCTGTGCCTCCTGGACTTGATTAACTATTTCCTTTCCCATATTAGGGAAGTTTTCAACTATAATCTCTTCAAATATTTTCTCAGTCCCTTTGTTTTTCTCTTCTTCTGGAACCCCTATAATTCGAATGTTGGTGCGTTTAATGTTGTCCCAGAGGTCTCTGAGACTGTCCTCTGTTCTTTTCATTCTTTTTTCTTTATTTTGCTCTGCAGCAGTTATTTCCATTATTTTATCTTCCATCTCACTTATCCGTTCTTCTGCCTCAGTTATTCTGCTATTGATCCCATCTAGAGTATTTTTTATTTCATTTATTGTGTTTTTCATCGATGCTTGATTCATCTTTAGTTCTTCTAGGTCCTTGTTAACTGTTTCTTGCATTTTGTCTATTCTATTTCCAAGATTTTGGATCTGGGAAATAGAATCTTGGATCATCTTTACTATCATTATTCTGAATTCTTTTTCAGGTAGACTGCCTATTACCTCTTCATTTGTTACGTCTGGTGGGTTTTTATCTTGCTCCTTCTCCTGCTGTGTGTTTTTCTGTCTTCTCATTTTGCTTATGTTACTGTGTTTGGGGTCTCCTTTTTGCAGTCTGCAGTTTCGTAGTTCCCGTTGTTTTTGGTGTCTGTCCCCAGTGGCTAAGGTTGGTTTAGTGGGTTGTGTAGGCTTCCTGGTGGAGGGGACTAGTGCCTGTGTTCTGGTGGATGAGGCTGGATCTTGTCTTTCTGGTGGGCAGGTCCACGTCTGGTGGTGTGTTTTGGGGTGTCTGCGGACTTTTTATGATTTTAGGCCACCTCTCTGCTAATGGGTGGCGTTGTGTTCCTGTCTTGCTAGTTGTTTGGCATAGGGTGTCCAGCACTGTAGCTTGCTGGTCGTTGAGTGAAGCTGGGTGCTGGTGTTGAGGTGGAGATCTCTGGAAGATTTTCGCCGTTTGATATTATGTGGAGCTGGGAGGTCTCTTGTGGACCAGTGTCCTGAGGTTGGCTCTCCCACCTCAGAGGCACAGCACTGACTCCTGGCTCCTCAATTTGGGATGATTTGTTGTCTATTCATGTATTCCACAGATGCAGGGTACATCAAGTCGATTATGGAGCTTTAATCCGCTGCTTCTGAGGGTGCTGGGAGAGGTTTCCCTTTCTCTTCTTTGTTCTCACAGCTCCTGGGTCTCAGCTTTGGATTTGGCCCCGCCTCTGCGTGTAGGTCGCCGGAGGGCGTCTGTTCTTCGCTCAGACAGGACAGGGTTAAAGGAGCAGCCTCTTCGGGGACTCTGGCTCACTCAGGCCGGGCGGGAGGGAGGGGCACGGAGTGCGGGGCGAACCTGCAGCGGCAGAGGTCGGCGTGACGTTGCACCAGCCCGAGGCGCACCGTGCGTTCTCCCAGGGAAGCCGCCCCTGGATCCCGGGACCCCGGCAGTGGCGGGCTGAACAGGCTCCCGGAAGGGCGGTGTGGACAGTGACTTGCGCTCGCACACAGGCTTCTTGGCGGCGGCAGCAGCAGCCCCAGCGTCCCACGCCCGTCACTGGGCTCCGCGGTTTCAGCCGCGACTCGCGCCCGTCTGTGGAGCCTCTTTAAGCAGCGCTCTTAATCCCCTCTCCTCGCGCACCAGGAAACCAAGAGGGAAGAAAAAGTCTCTTGCCTCTTCGGCAGCTCCAGAGTTTTCCCGGACTCCCTTCCGGCTAGCTGTGGCACATTAGCCCCCTTCAGGCTGAGTTCTCGCCGCCAGCCCCAGTCCTCTCCCTGCGCTCTGACCGAAGCCCGAGCCTCAGCTTCCAGCGCCGCCCGCCCCTGCGGGCGAGCAGACAAGCCTCTCGGGCTGGTGAGTGCCGCTCGGCACCGATCCTCTGTGCGGGAATCTCTCCGCTTTGCCCTACCCAGGTATGTGGGGAGTTTCTTGCCTTTTGGGAGGTCTGGGGTCTTCTGCCAGCGTTCAGTAGGTGTTCTGTAGGAGTTGTTCCACGTGTAGCTGTATTTCTGGTGTATCCGTGGGGAGGAAGGTGATCTCCGCGTCTTACTCTTCCGCCATCTTACCCGGAAGTCTTCTAATTGCAAATTTTAAAAGAAAATTTGATAGACGAATGACACAACTGAAGATTTTATTAGTGAGTCAGATAATAGAATCAAGTAATTATCAAGATTGCATTGCAAAAAGACAAAGAGTCACTGAAAAGAGATTCACAAGTTACATAAGGAAAGAATAGAGGAAAAGGAGAACAACAAATAGTAAAAGAAATAACAATGTCCCAGAAGTGACAAAAGTTACTAGTTTTATAATTGAACAAGCTCATTAAATGTTAAACAGCATTAATCAGTCATATTCTGGTATATTTTCAGAGCATCTTGGATAAATTCAAGATTGTCTTGAGAAAAACCATATTATTTTCATGGAAAAGAAAATAATTTGTCATTCTTATCAGCATTTTTAGTACCAGAAATTCTTTATTTAACAAGAGAAAAACAAAGTTTATTAACCTGTACATCTGAAATTATTATCAACAAATTTAGTACCAGAAATCAATGAAACAATGTTTTTAAAATTCTGAGTGAAAATGATTTTCAAGTGCTAATTCTGTACTCCTACAAACTAGCATTCAGTTGTGTTGACAATATAAAGCCATTTTTAGACATAAAAGGACTGAGAAAAGTTTGCCCCCTACAAATCCTTTTGGCAAGCATTACTTAAGGAATACTACAGCAAAACAAACCATCAATACAAAAAAGAGGAAATTAAGTCAAAATTAAGTGATATGCAAAGAAATCAATAAACTAAGTTATTCCTTAATTTTTCAGTTAAATGCAGTGAAATTGAAAGCAATTGTTAAGCAATTATTCTGAAGCTATAGGCAAAAAGTATAGAAATTAAACATTTATGAGTTAGAGGAGGTGCCATGATGTTGACTGGTTGTGATGGAATAAGAAGGAGCAGATATTTTGAATAAACCATACTTCTTTTAAAAATTATGAATTAAAACAAACTACAATTTATTTAATGCTTACTACGTGTCTGTCACTGCTGTAAGTCTTTTATTAAGTCATTTATACCTAACATCTTTAAACTCTGGCAAAATTGTCTTCATTTTTCAGATTTTTTAAAAGGAAGAACAGATGCGAAAAGCAACTTGCTGTTGGTCACACAGCTTAGGTATGACAGAGCCAGGGTTCAAGGTCACAAAGTCAAAATCTAAAGCCAGTATTATCAACTACTATGCTACAGTGCTTCTGATGGAGAAAAGGTGGAGCATAGACAGTGAAATATCCAAAAGTTGGTGAACAGATAATGAAGAATTCCCCCAGAAGACAAGCAGTAACTAAGGTAGTAGTTGAGTAATAATGAGGGTAGGACACCTGACATAAGACCACATATGACTGAAGATCTACACACCTGCAGAGAAGCTAAAAATATAACCATACTGTAGGCTGCCATGAATGCCTTCCACTTCCAAGTTCATCATGATATCTACTATTACTAGTGGTTTCAGCATTTCCTGTGTGCCCACATGACCCCATATTGTGGCTGGGATTTCTGTGTTCATCACTATGATATCCATTCTTACAATAAAGCCACTCAATTAAAGCTCTATGAGGAAAAGAAGATTTTCCTTTAATTCACCAATGCATATCCTTTATCTAGAATTTTGTCTGACACAAAATATATGTACAATAAATATTTGTTGAATGAATGGATAAATAAATTCAACAATATTTATCGAATGTCTAATATGATCCAAGTACTATTCTAAATACTGAGTATACAGCTCTGAACAAAACAGATAAAAATACACCCTTGCCATAATGGAGTTCATATTCTGGTGAGGGAAATGGACCATAAGCAAATATGTAAAGTATACTGTATATTTAGACAGTTACAGGAGAAAAAAATTGTAAACCAGGGAATGAAAACCTGAGAAGGGATGTGTTTGCTGAAATGTTAGAAATGGTCGGCAGGCAGACCACATTGAAAAGATGACATTTGAGTAAAGAGCTACAGATAGAGACAGAGTGAGCCATGTAGATCTAGTGAGGACAGCCATTTCCAACTGAGAACAGAAAGTGTAAAGATCCTGAAGTGGAAGCGTGTCTGGTGTGCTTCAGGAGGCCAGTGTTGCTAGAGCACAGTGAGAGGCAGGAAAAGCAACCAGAGATGAGTTCGTTACAGGATATATTCTGAGTAAGATGGAAAGCCTGTGGAAGAATATGATGTGGAGAATAACACAGTCTGACTTGCTTTTTAACAAAATCACTCTAGCTACTCTGGAATGCAGACTTCTGGAGAGTAGGGGGGAGGAAGTTATGCCACTAATCCAGGTGAAAAAATTATGATGGGGTGGTGGTGATGAGAAGTGGTTATATTCTAGATACATTTTGAAGCTAGAGTTAACAGAACTTGCTGACCGGATATGGTGTGTGAGGGAAAGAGAGGAATTAAGGATGACTCCAAAGTCTCTGAGCTGAGCGGATAGAAGAGTTGTCATTGTCCGAGACAGGGACTATGTTGAGGGACAGTTTGGGAATGGGGGCTTGTGTCCTAAGTCAGTTTGGGACAGGCTAACTTTCATCTATTTGGATGACTTCATGTCAAGGAAGAAGTCTTGGCTGGATGTATAAAGTTGAAAGCCATCAACATGTAGACAATATTTGTTATGGACTTAATTGTGTGCTCCCCCAACATTTTTATGTTGTGGCCCTACCCTCAATGGGACTGTATTTGGAGATAGGCCCAGTACTTTAAAGAGTAAATTAACATTAAATGAGTTTATAAAAGTGGGGCCCTGACCTAATAGGACTGGTGTCCTTATAAGAAGAGGAAGAGACACCAGGAGTTCACACACAAAGGCCAGGTGAGGACACAGCAAGGAGTCAGCCGTCTGCAAGCCAAGGAGAGAGGCTTCAGGAGAAACTGAACTTGCAAACACCTTGATCTGGAACTTCCAGGTCCATAACCATGAAAAAATAAATTTCTGTTGTTTAAGTCACCCAGTCTGTGATATTTTGTTATGGCAATCTTAGCAAACTAAGATGACATTTAATGCCGTGGATTGCATAATTTCACCAACATTGTGAGTATAGTAGAAAAGGAAGAAATTCAAGGTCCCCTGGGGCTTTTCAATCTTTTGAGTTTGAGGTAGATGTAAAGGAACTAGAAAAAGAGACTAAGAAGAAACAGCAGGTAGGAAGAAAACCAGGAGAATTTGGTGTCCTGAGAGCCAAGGTAGGAAAGTATGTCAAGGAAAAAGAAATGATTAACAGTATCAGTTACTGCTAACCAACAGGAGGCCATAACCAATCTTTCATTAGTCAGATGAGAAATGCATTTTTTCCTCAAAATTAGTGAATTTTGAGGTCTGTTTCAAATTATTTTGATTCTATCTAATTAATATTTTAAAGCTAAACCAATATCAGAATGGAAAGCCTTAAATTTTTCTTTTCAGAGAAAATAAATTTTTCTTTTTAAAAGTTAGTGATGTAGGGCTTCCCTGGTGGCACAGTGGTTGGGAGTCCGCCTGCCGATGCAGGGGACATGGGTTCGTGCCCCGGTCCAAGAAGATCCCACGTGCTGCGGAGTGGCTGGGCCCGTTGAGCCATGGCCGCTGAGCCTGCGTGTCCAGAGCCTGTGCTACTCAGCGGGAGAGGCCACATGGTGAGAGGCCCGCGTACCGCAAAAAAAAAAAAAAAAAAAAAAAAAAAAGTTAGTGATGTATATAAATTTTATAAATTGACAGTAAAGAGCCAAAAGATGAAAATTCATATTCTAAAATTGTAAATATCCAGTATTAGCACATTATTTTGTTGTGGCATTTGTTTTATTGCTAAAAACTAGAAACAATAAAAATTCAATAATTGGGCTTACCTGGTGGCGCAGTGGTTGAGAGTCCGCCTGCCGATGCAGGGGACACGGGTTTGTGCCCCGGTCCGGGGAGATCCCACGTGCCGTGGAGCGGCTGAGCCCGTGAGCAATGGCTGCTGAGCCTGTGCGTCCGGAGCCTGTGCTCCGCAACGGGAGAGGCCACACGGTGAGAGGCCTGCATACCGCAAAAAAAAAAAAAAAAAAAAAAAAAAAAAAATCAATAATTGATTACATGAAAAGTGGTTCTTTGTTAAAGAGGAAAAGGCAACTTATATTTATAACAGGACAAATAAAAGTATGGGTAAAAAATAAGGAAAGTGGTAAGAGATTCCATTTTGAAAAAGTCAATAATTAAAATCTGAACTTAACAACAAATTAATTATTTCAGTTCTGAGAGAGAATAAGTAGTTATTCCAACCTTATTTTAACCTCTCTTTAGCAATCTATGATGAATACACACAGGGCCCTAAAGCAGTGTTAATATAGCAGTGTGCAAAAGTTTGATTTAGAGTTTAGTCAGGTGCTGTGCATGAAATAATCACAAAAGTATTAAGTCATCAAGAAGTTAAGTATCTTGCCAGTATTCCAGAGTTAATAGCCAAACAGAAGTCAGTGTGTATGTGTGTGCACGTGTGTGTGTCTGTGTAAGGAATACATTATTAGATTTTAAAGTTTTTTATTTTTATTTTTGCTATTTATAGCTACTGTTTCCTATTTTATTTATTCATATTCCTTTTTGCTTCCAGTTGTTTCTTATTTATTTCTTTGTATTTAGCCCTTAGGTGGTTTCCTACAGTGGTTTTCAAAGTACAATTCTCCTAAAAGGCTATCTCATATTTCCTCAATATTTCCCTGAAGTAATACTGTATGCAGTATTCACTTAAGCAAATGTTCATTTTTTTATTTTCCCAAGAGTCTGAGTAAATGCATGAATAATGCAACCATAAGCAAAGCATCATACTTATGAAAGTATTATGGAAGGTGTGAATAATATTAAATAGTTGCCAGAGTCATGAAACTTTTCTCTGACAGTTATGTCATATTTAAAGCATGATGTCAAATACTCCTTTAGACTCATTGGATGCTAACACCAGCAGGGAATTTAACAATCCGACCCAAAACTCTGTTTTTAAGGTGAGAAATAGTGAGATATATAGCAACTATATGATATGCAGAAGGCATCTAGTAACTTACAGACCTAGAATTCCATTCCAGGTCATTTAACTCCAATCATCACTCTTTCCAAACATCTCATTATCCTTTCTTCAGTTAAAAAATTGTACTAATTCTGGTGCTACTCAACCATCTTTTAAAACAGTCTATGCTATTTATTAAGAATTAAATTTTCTAATAATAGCAAGTTGGACATTTTAGCACCTAGTTTAAAAACTGATTCTACTCTCATATTGACCAAGGAACATCATTTTGTTCATTAAATTGTCTGCATAATAGAAATTTTGTCACCTAGGGGATGGTAAAGAACATTTCTGGATTTGATTTTCCTTTTTTTCAGAAAATTGTTAAGCAATTTTGTAATTCACTATGTGTCACTATGTCATTTTAGCGATCAATTCAAATGATCATGGTTTTCCAAAAATTGCTATTAAGTCATTATTAAAAGAGCTTGAACATTTGTAATGATGTGGAAAAAATAATAGAAATAATAGGCTTGACTTTTCACTCAATACCCAATAATATGAATTTTTATAGGGCAAAATATGAAGCATTTTAAAAGAATCTTGGCTTTTTCAACCTGGTTCATATTTTATGGAAGGCAACATGTTATATTTGGGGACATAGGGAATCACGACCTTATCTTTTGCCTATATTATTTATATTGTTTTTCCTTCATTGAACTCCTCCTCCATTACCATGTACTTGATATTTAATTAATGATGAACAGTTCCCATTTTCTGTATGAACAGCAGCATGACTTTTAGATGCTGGATTTTATCACTGCAGTGCTTTTCTGCCCATCTCATCCTGGAGAATATCAAGATGTAATTCTTCCTAGTACTCCTCCAGCTGCTGTAGTATTTGGTTAAAACCTCTATTTGAATATTTTTGCCATAGTTCTATAGTTAGCGGATACATTTTTTCCCTGCTAGATTGTGTCCTCTAGGAAAAATATTGTGATAGTATATAGCAAGAAATCCTGGTATTGGGCTTCCCTGGTGGCGCAGTGGTTGAGAGTCCGCCTGCCGATGCAGGGAACACGGGTTCGTGCCCCGGTCCGGGAAGATCCCATGTGCCGCAGAGTGGCTGGGCCCGTGAGCCATGGCCACTGAGCCTGCGCATCCGGAGCCTGTGCTCCTCAATGGGAGAGGCCACAACAGTGAGAGGCCCGCGTACTGCAAAAAACAACAAAAAAAAACAAACAAAAAAGAAAGGGCCATAAGAATGAATAGAAAAATCTTAATGAATTGTCTTGTTAATCAGAGAGAATAAACATATTTCAAAACTAACTGATGCCTATTCCTGGCTTGTATAGTACACTGATAAACAGCAGACAAATCTCCACAAATTAAAGCAGACAATTAATGGCAACACTTTCTAACTACTGCTCTGAAACCGTTTGTTGTTTTTCGCAACTCAGGAGTGACCGTGACATGTCCCAAGCAATACAATGTCAAGAAGAATGTTATGGGTTACTTTTTGGCCAAGATGATTAAATATCTAGTGTGCTTTCCTTTCTTTTCCTCTTCCTCCCGCTTCAAAGAAGCTAGAAAAACAGAAGTCTAAGATAGAGAAGCCACAGGATGGAAAAGGCTCAGATCCCTGAGTCAGCACCTGGAGGAAATCTACTCAGAATTTAAATGAGTAAACAACATTGGACCTTACATGAGGGAGAAGTAAACTTTTAGCTTATTATGTTGTGTATTGTTTGTTATAGAAGCTAGGGTTAATTACCATGACAATGTATAAAAATGAGTAATCTCAAAAACATAATGTTAGTATAAAAAGAAAATTGCATACTATATATAAAAATATTAAAAGCATGATAAATAATGTTATTTTGTATACATATGCAATAGTAGTACACAAGTATGCATGGAAAGAGAACTATATTTAAAGATGGAAGAACAGCTGTAGTGGAGTACTCAGGAAGTTTCAATTGTTTCTGTAATGTTTTGATTTTATTAAACAAGTTCTGAATCAATTTTGCCAAAATGTTAGAATTTAATAGAGCTGAGTGTGAAGCGGTGGATGTTTGTTATATGATTTTTTGATGATTTTTTTCCTGTATTTTGAAATATCCAAAAATCAACTTTTAATGATTGGGAGAAGTTCAGAGAGAAGTCTATAAATCATGAAGAGTTGGGGAGAAAATTTGTACATATTCATCAAGCATATAAAATTAGATTTAAGCACAAATCATAAAACTTGAAGAAAAGGATGTCTTTTCTCTTAATGGAGAAATGTATTTTACTTAGAAAGTATAAACATATGAGCTTTCCCAGAGTTGGAACAGTTTAAAAATACAAAGTGAAGCAGGGATTAGTCAAATTCAGAAATCCCAGCACAAGTTGGAACACACTCACCACAGAGAAGAGGTATGCATGCCCAAAACAGATCTCCCTGGGAACAGTCTGGCCCTGGTGTCTGGGACATCTCTGCTTTCTAGTCAAGCATGATCATTTGGCCTCATCTAGGACCTACTCTCACCATTCCTGCACCTAGTTTTTAGTCCCAGGCAAGCTGCACACAATGCAGATCTCCTTGGCTCAGCCCCACATCCGTCTTGCTGCCAGTTTTCTTAGTATTTGCTGCCCAGGCAGTTCACAGCTGGGCTGAGTGCCTATTGCAGCCCCCTCAGTCCAGGGCAGGACCACAGTTGCAGGCTTGGTATGTGTCTGCACAATCAAGCAGGAAAAGAGGACCTTGATCACATCTCTGGGTTTATTCCTGCAGCAGCAATGGATAAAATTGTGTTGGTTCACAAACTAGTCCCCTTACAAGGAGGGCAAGGAGAGGCTCAAGAAAAAGGCAGAGTGCTCCAGATTGGTAGGTGGCAGTGCTAATAAGCAAGGGAACTTACATGCAAGGCTTGTCTTGGATGCTGCAAGATGAGTAGATCTCTGCACATGACCCCCAGAATCTTAAACTTTATACAGAGGTCTTAACAGGGTTCAGTCAGGTATTCCATCCAAATGGTCTCAATAACCCCTTACTCTCTCAAGCCTATGTCACTGAAACAGCTCCCAGTGTGGGCAGAATGTACATTTCAAGGACAGGGAAGGGGGGAGAAGCCGGGGTCAACTGGTGGTCCTGTCCTCTCCATTACCTCCTCTAACAAACTGGAAAGTCTTTGAAGTTTGCCCAAGCCTCCTGCATCTTCTTTTGGAAGCTTTCCCCACTCTTTTACATTTCCTTTCATTTTTTAGGTGCCTCAGCCACCTTTGAACTCCATTCACCACTGACACTGCAAATTGTCTAAAGCCCTCATTTTCACTTGGACTAAAACTTATTCACACCAATGTGTTAACTCCTTAATGTTTTAACACTTTTAAGCTTTTGACCTCTAGCTGTAGAAAGACTTTCTCTCCATCAGTGGCAATGAGTTAAAAAAAGTGTCAGTTTCAAAAATTGAATACGTTAGTTATTAATATAAAAATTGAATATGTTAGTTATTAATTAGCTAACACTTTGTTAGTGCTCACTATGTTCCAGGCACTCTTTGAAATGTTTTAGCATGTATTAACACATTTAATCCTTGTTAGCAATTCTATAAAATGGCACTATCGTTATCCTTATTTTGCAAATGATGAGTACAGAAGCCCAGAGTAGTGAAGCAACATTCCCAAGGTCAAACAGTTAAGCAATGGGGGAGCCAGGAGTAGAAAAGATCAGATAATAATATTCCAGCTTTGGGGAAGAAGAAACAGGAACTTTGCTACATAAAAATATAACATGGTGATGCATGCTAATTTCACCACAATAAATGGTGTGAGGGAAATAAGCCAATATTTCAATTGATTAGTTAACTTATACTAACAAAATAATTTCTTCATTGCTTATCATATTTCCTTCGTTAGTATGCAAAACAATGATTGCTGTGTAATCATTAAAGGAACACTGGAGTAGGAGACAGGGAATTGATCTAGATAATTTTAAAAGTTCTTTCTGCTCTAATAGTCTGTGAAAGGGTCTTGTTAGGTTTTTGTCTATATTTTATTATAGTTTGTTGCACTGATAACATAACCAGCTGATCACATCTTACGCATTTAAAAAAAAGAAAGCCTTTGTCCCTAATGTCTACTGTTCAGTGTCTTAGTTTTGAGCCCTATTATTCAGCTGATTGTGAGCTGACTCATGAGTGTAGATACCTGTTGAACAGTCATTCCACTTCAGACAGAGACTCCAGTGCTGATTCAGCTCTGGAAATGATAGTGTGTATTCAGATGAGAGGCATCTGGGGTCCAGAGGAAAGGGCTAAGAATAGCCCACTTGGTAGCAGTGAGGTGGCAAAGCTTAGAAGACACTGGGAAGTGGAAATAGGATTGGGACAGAACTGGAAAGAAAAACCCAGATAGCAGGAGGAGGACATGAACATCAGGAAGTGTAAACAACAAATTGGTCTCAGTGAAGACTAATAACAAGCATCGTAGTGAAACCTAACATCAAGAGTGTGTTCGGGGCTTCCCTGGTGGCGCAGTGGTTGAGAGTCCGCCTGCCGATGCAGGGAACACGGGTTCGTGCCCCGGTCCGGGAGGATCCCACGTGCCACGGAGCGGCTGGGCCCGTGAGCCACGGCCACTGAGCCTGCGCGTCCGGAGCCTGTGCTACACAATGGGAGAGGCCACAACAGTGAGAGGCCCACGTACCGCAAAAAAAAAAAAAGAGGGTGTTCACACAAATGATCAGGTCACATCCTTGTGAGGCTGAAAGACAAGCAGCATTAAATGTCCAAGTTGACATGCTGAGAGTTGTACCAGGGAAATCTATAAATAGGGGAGCTCCAGCCCAGGAATCTGGAGATTATGCATGGGGGGATTCTACTCCCTGGACAAGGAGAATAAGAACAGGACTCAGGTTCAAGTCTAAGCTACTAGTGAGAGATTGAGGCTCAGAGAATAAGGCAGAACTTGGGAGTAAGTTCAGAATCATATAAACTGCATGGTAAGTTGAAGCCTGGTCCCAGAGTGTTCTGATGGAGCTCCTTACATGAATCTTGCCTCAGATATTCTTTCAAAGGAGAGATTTTCAACCTCATCAGTACTTTCAGACCTAAGCACTCCTTTTTCTTCTAGTTCCTCATGTGAGAGCCCAGCAAGAGTTGATTTTTGTTGCAGCCATTATGTCAGAGGAAGGAATGTGAACCTGATGCTTGCAAGGTTTATGGAAGAGAAATGCCGGTGCATTTCCTGCTACATGGCCTTGCTACTTATGGAAGGGAGGTTGAGACAGAGTGTACCACTCAATGAGAAAGCTTCCTTGAGTATGCACCAAAGCTCAGACTAAGAATTTGGAACCAAACAGCCACATTTATCCAGAGGTAAGCAGAAGCCTAGTTAAAGTGTAAGCAGAGGCCTAGTTAAAGTGTCAGCAGTAGCAGCCAAATAATTCTTGTTTTATCTGCAAGGGCTTGGGCAGCCCATCCAAATGTCTTGTTTTGAGAGCTACTCGGCAAATTATTTTTTAAAAAAGCTTTTAAAGGACACACATCTATTTTATTAAAAATATACTGAATTTGGGTGAAACCTACAGTATCTTAGCAACTTTGGTTTTACTTTCTTTCTGGTCCATCCTGGAGACCACCCATCCTCTCTTATATCAACCTGTCTCTGTCAATACATGATGTTTTTAATTCACTTGTTCTTATCCAGTGGACCAACCCTGAAACCCTCTAACTTAAATCACCTCAACCAATTAACTTCCATTTCTACAATCAAATTACAGAGCACAATTAGTGACAATCCATAATTATGTGGATTGGTATGCTTACTGGCATATGACCTCTGACATAATCTGGACCCTCAGGGCCACCTATTTTATATGCCTCTTGTTAATCTTAGTAGGCGGTGTTGATTAATAGTGCTGAGTACATTAGCTTTAGGTGTTATTCCTTAAAATTATATAAATAAACCATAGAGTAAGTATATTATATTAATGGTATTTTTTAAAGTCCAGCTGTAAGGAAAAATATTTTATTTTTTCCCAAATGATAGTCCATATCAGAAATTTTAAAGTTTCCATTCTTTTTGTTCTAACATAAGCTTTCTACTCGTCTCTTTGTACAATCTCATCTACTCACATGGCTTTATTTACCACTTAAAATCTCCAACGTATATTTTAGGTTCAGAACACTGTTCTGAACTTAAGTGACGATTGGATCCCCTTGGATGTCTTGTAGCTGTTATCTCCAGTTTCCTGCCCCCCCACTTCCTGTGTTCTGTATTAAGCAGCACACCCCAGCATTAACCAAGACAAGAATCTGGGAGTCATTTCTTGTCACCAACAAATGCTAACAGTGCCTATCCTGCCACCTAATATTTCTCTAATCTTTCCACTTATTTCCAACCTCAATTCCCATGCCACTGTTCTAGTTCAGAAATCGAGCCTCATCTATAATATTGCAAGCACCCCCTAATTGGCCTCCTTGCCTCTAGAGCTTCCTCACTCCACACCATTCTTCACCCAGGCTAACTCTCCTCACCTCCCATCACCATAGTCACAACCAGAATGACCTTTTCATAATGCAAATTTGATTATATCAATCCCGAGATAAATATCCTTTAATGCTTTCCCAATGCTGTTAGGATATGAACACCTTAGGACAGCTTAAGTCTTCCCATGACCTGGATCCTGCCCATCTCTCTGGCTTCTTGTTCCATCTCCCTCAATTTTTCTCCTTTCTCTAGAAGGAGTTTCTTGTTATCTATTTGTTATTAACTTCTAGCGTAACTTCACAACGGTCAAAGAGTACAGTTGGTATGATTTCAGTCCCTTGACATTTGTTTTGATTTGCTTTAAACCCCAGCATGTGGTCACTTGGGTCAATGTCCCATGTCATTTGAAAAGAATACATGCTTTGCAGTTGTTAGGTGGAGCAGTCCTCTATGTTTATAAGGTCCAGTTTGTTAACTGTGCTGTTAAAATCATCTATATGTTTACTACGTATGTTGTCTGTTTGTTCCATTATTTTTCAAGAGAAGTGTGTTAAAAACTCCCACTATATTTGGATCTTAGTTTTGTCAATCCTATAGTGTTTTTTAAGGCTATAAATTGAAGTGCAAACAAATTCAGAATTATTATATCATTCTGGTGTATATATGTCTTTTTCAATATGAAGCATCCACATTTTTCTCTAATCATGATCCTTGGAGATTGCTTCCTTTATCTGATACTATGACATGTGAAAACATGGGGGTATACTTTACCTAAAAATTATTTCTGTTCTTTAAAAAAATTTTTTTTAAATTTATTTATTTTAGGGCTTCCCTGGTGGCGCAGTGGTTGAGAGTCCGCCTGCCAATGCAGGGGATACGGGTTCGTGCCCCGGTCCGGGAAGATCCCACATGCCGCGGAGAAGCTGGGCCCGTGAGCCATGGCCGCTGAGCCTGCGCGTCCGGAGCCTGTGCTCTGCAATGGGAGAGACCACAACAGTGAGAGGCCCACGTACCACAAAAAAAAAAAAAAAAAAAAAAAAATTTATTTATTTTATTTATTTATTTTTGGCTGTGTTGGGTCTTCATTGCTGCGCACAGGCCTTCTCTAGCTGTGGCGAGCAGGAGCTACTCTTCATTGCAGTGCACGGGCTTCTCATTGCACTGTCTCCTCTTGTTGCAGAGCGCAGGCTATAGGCATGCGCGCTTCAGTAGTTGTGGCGTGTGGGCTCAGTAGTTGTGGCACACGGGCTTAGTTGCTCCATGGCATGTGGGATCTTCCTGGACCAGGGCTCAAACCCATGTCCCCTGCACTGGCAGGCAGATTCTTAACCACTGCGCCACCAAGGAAGCCCTGTGTTCTTACTTTTAGTTAGTCTTTTTAAAGTGACATACACTTAAGCTTTATTTTTGCTATTCAGTCTGACAACCTTTGTCTTTTAATTGCAATATTTACTTTTAAATTTAATGTAAATATTGGAATATTGGGTTTAAATCCATCATCTTACTACCTTTTCTATTTGTCCTACTTATTCTATGTTTCTGCTTGGATTCACATATTGCAAAATTTTGTGTTACAAGCAAAGTCAAATATGTTGAAAACAGCATGTTAGTTATAGAACCTTATGCCAAACACAGATATAATACTTTTCAATGCTTAGCCTTTACAATGCCTTATTTTAGAAGCAGTTTGCCTACAGGACACATTCTTTATCATAATTAAAGTCATTGTAATCAAAACCAGGTGAAGCAATTTGATTTTGGAGTGATTTTGTATTCACAATATAAGACAAAGTGTAGAGGTGGTAGATGTACCAGACCCATAAAAGTACAGAGTTCTATCTTTATGATTATTACAAGGTAATTTTTATATATTTTTCATTTTTTACTGCAAACTTTGTGGGGTTATACACTCTGGAATAATGAAATAAATTATACTATGTTAAATATCTTTTCCAAGAGCCAGACTCTTTCAGTATAATATAATGAGGGGGCTGTTTGTGAGGGTTAGCAAGCCTTATGAAATTTCTGTAAGCCAATCCTAGCCTAAAATCAAAATGTATTTTCATTATTTGATATGGAAGGGAATAGCAATAACACACCATTTATTATAATTTTTTTGTAAACAACTCAGTTGAAAGGATTCCATTTCAAAGAAAAATAGTTTAATTATAGCAAGCAAGGAGAAAACAAAAAGAAATCATTGCTTCTTCATTAGATGACTTGAAAAAATATATCAAAATTTCCCCAAATCAGATACTTAAAAGTTTCAGATAAATTTTTTTAAAAAGAGCAAGAAGAAAGGAAAGAAGATAATCTTTATACTCTTAGAAAGGGCTAAAATGCTGAGAGTTGGCTGTAAATAAGTTGAGTAGAGGGCAAATTAAATGAAGACATTGCTTAACTGAGCTCCATATGCTGCAGCTCGCCTACCTTAAGATTTAGGTAAGGAGATTTGATAGGCATCTCAGAGTCATTGGTTCCTAATTTTAGAGAATTTGCAGAGGGAGAAGCAATGTTCTCTGTGACAGAAAAAAAGAGGCATTTTTAGTCCTTGTATCTTCAGAAAGCCTTTTAAAAAGCTGACTATAAGTTAAGATAGATCACTGATAGTCTCTATTTTATGAATACTAAGTGTTTGCACTGCTTCACTACTTTCACTTGAATTCCTATTTCTTTTAGTATCAAAGGGTTCCTTTCCAGAGACTGTGCTCAAATCATATTTGCTATGTTTTCAGCATTCACCGATTCAAAATTTTACTGGATGGTTATTCTTCACCAAGAACCACTTTTATTTTTTTTCTTTTAATCACTTGGGGAGAGTTTCTGGCTATGGGACATTAACCTCTGGAACCAAGAAGCCAGGTGGTGTTTGGCCTCAGCCCAGGACTGCCCTTGGCTTAGACTAGCCAATTGACTGGCTCTACCTGCTTCCTGGCCTCTCAGCATCCACTATTTATATTTATGCCTTAGCAGAAATTACAAATAACTACATACCAGACTCCGTGGGAAATGCAAAATTATGGAAACTATAAATGTTAAGCCTGAAAATGCCAAAAACTTTTTTTCCCTAGAAGTATAATTTCTAAAGCTGAAAAAAACTGGGTGATATGGCATCAAATACATATTCACAGAAGAAAACTAGTTCTGGATTTTAACCAGCATATCTTATTAAAAACAAATTCTAGGGCTTCCCTGGTGGCGCAGTGGTTGAGAGTCCGCCTGCCGATGCAGGGGACACGGGTTCGTGCCCCGGTCCGGGAAGATCCCACATGCCGCGGAGCGGCTGGGCCCGTGAGCCATGGCCGCTGAGCCTGCGCGTCCTGAGCCTGTGCTCTGCAACGGGAGAGGCCACAACAGTGAGAGGCCAAAAAAAAAAAAAAAAAAAAGAAAAAACACATTCCAAGAGACTGTCATCTGTTTTTTATAGTGGTATTACATGGTTTTGATTAAAAAACAAGGTATGCTTGGATCATCTCAAAAACCTCCTACTCAGCCCTAAAGTATATACCCCTTAATAGTCAAAGATGCCAGAAATTATGAGCTCACTGTGCTCATAATCTTGACATGCATACCTTACTATTTTCTTAGGGTAAATTCCCAGAACTGTTGGCACAAAATCAAGCACTTTAAAAAATTTAAATATACAGTTGACCCTTGAACAACGGGATTGGGTGGAGAGGTTTAGGGGCATGGACTCCCCCCATGCAGTGGAAAATTTATTTATCACTTTATAGTCAGCCCTCCTATATGGTAGTTCCATAACTGCAGGTTCAACCAATGGTGGATCTTGTAGTACTACAGAACGTATTTACTGAAAAAAACCTCTGCACATAAGTGGATCTGTGCAGTTCACACTATGTTGTTCAAGGTTCAACTGAATTATCATATTGTCCTATAACATAATTAATGATTTCCTAAATTGCCTATAAATATGTTTAGTCTAGGTCATGGGCCAAGTCCAGAATTCAGATCCCTAAAGGGGCATTTAATTTTTAAAGTCCAGTTCTCTAGAACTAAGAATTCTCCTAACAGAAGTAAGGGATTAAACCAGTAGAATAAGAAACTCACTGATGAGTGTCAGATGATAGGGGTTCAAATACTTATTCTAGTAGTTATTAGTTGTGGAAACTTGGGAAAGTCAAATATTCTCTCTGAGCCTCAGTCTCATACTTAAAATTTTGTGGCACAACTAGGTGATTTTCTGGTTCTAGTTTGGCTTTGTGATTCTGTGATGGAAGTGGGGAATTTAAAATGTCAACGTGGGCATTTAGTCTCCAAAATCTCCCTCTGTCCTTGTTGAAACTGTCTGGTAAGCCTGAAATGTGAGAGGTTTCCTTTGGTTTAAATTTCCTAAAGAACAATGAACTTCCTGGACTCATTCCTTACATAAATACATATTAAATGCTTAGAACTTGGGTCTTACAATGATAAGTAGGGTACCATCCCCTCTCTTGAGAAACTCAAGTAGTCATGAATAAGAACCATTACGCAAATGATTAGCAAATGAGCAACAGTCTGTAGGGATGGATAAATGAATCTTCAGCTAGGATGGCACAGGTAGACTTCTCAAGTGAGGTGCCATTTAAGCTAAATTTTTAAAGATATATAAGTATTTACCAGGCAGATAAAATGGAAAAGGGTATTTCTTTGGCAAATGGCATGTGAAGATACATGGATAACCAAAATATTTAGTAAATCTGGAAAAATAATTCCATCTAATTTATCACTAAAAGAAAAAAAATTGCATTGTCTTTTTCTGTTGTAAAACAAATATGTGATTTGGAGATCTTATGCTACTCATAAATCATATTTGTCAAATGTTCAACTTTTGTCCATTGTAGATTGTTTCCAATAAATAACTTTTTATGGTATGTTTTTTGTTGTAAGGAAAGTTTCAAATCCTTCTTTGGCCTTTATCCTCATGGATTTTTAATACTTACCAATAATACTGAGGTTCTCTCTATTCTTAAGTACTATATTCAGTTCCTCTAACTTTCTTTTAAAACTATGGTTAATGCCACTCCATGCAGTAGCCACCAGATGGTAATGAAGAGCAGTGTAGCTTCGTAGTCTTCTGAGGACCACCAAATATATTACCACTGTGTCATGTTACGTGTTCCTGTGCTTGTTTGGAAAATTTAGTTCCAAATGCTGTGTTGGTTTGATGGTCAGCCAGTATACACCTGTGATACTTTGATTATTTACTTTGTGTGAACCTGATTTATGTGTTAGCTTCCGTATTGAGGATTAAAAAAAATACTGAAAAAGACATACAACTACCTGACATTATGTTTTTCTTCAAAAGTTTTTGTTATTTAAACAACTTGAAAGGGCAAAATATTTGTGTCTATAATGATTAGTAAAAATAAATACATCTTTAGGCTAATTTAATTTTTCTTCTGGTTAGGAATATATTTGAAGTAGGAGTCTCTTCATATCACAAGAAAAAAATGATAAAAATAATGCGAATACATACACTAAAATTGCATAAAATACACAATGTATTCCACACCTTTACTATCTGGGCTTATTTAATTGCCAAATATTTTCACTACATATTGTTTTTCTTAAAGTTTGCAAAGCAAATAGTGATATTTCTTCAAAGGCTTAAGCCCTTTTCTCCTTAAAGAAAGTGTTTTATTTGAATAATTGTACTGTACATATCTTTTTTTGCTATATATTCTCCGAAATTTCTATAATGAACATATATTATTTGGCTGATTAAAAAATCAAAAAGACAAACGCAACATTATAAATCAACTATACTCCAATAAAAATTTTTTAAAAATCAAAAAGACAAAATTAAAATATAGTGATTCACTTAGAACCTTAATTATGGCTCATGTATGTTTAACATTTATACATGCTCACATATCATAAGTGAGTCCTTACCTGTGTCACAAAAAGCTGCCCATCCTAAGAACAACAATGGCAATAAGTTATTACAAGATAACATTCAGGATTCTATAATAGTTTCATACCACTTATTTGGGGAAGGATTTAATGGCATTTGAAAGGTAAGAAAATAATTATTTGTTGAATGGACACAGCATTAAATTTTTCTCATACCCAAAAGATTCAATAAACATTTAGTCTTATATCCCCATACCATTTGTGTCAGATTAGGGCTCTGCAGATAAACAGAACCAATAGGGATTGAGAGAGAGAGAGAGAGAGAGAGAGAGAGAGAGAGAGAGAGAGAGAGAGGGAGAAAGAGATTTTAAGAAATTGGCTCACACAATAATGGAGGCTGGCAAATTCAAAATCTATAGAATAGGTTGGCAAGCTGGCAACCCAGGGAAGAGTTACAAGTTAAATCTGAAGGTCTGCTGGTAGAATTCCCTCTTCCTCTGGGTAGGTCAGTCTTTTTCCTTAAGGCCTTCAACTGATTGGATGAGGCCCACTCACATTAGGGAAAGTAATCTTTACTTAAACACTTCTGACTTAAATGTTAACTTCATCTAAAAAGTACTTTAACAGAAACATATAGAATAATTTTTGACCACATATCTAGGTACCATAGCCAAGCCAAGTTAGCACATAAAATTAACATTCACACCACTCGTATAAAATGCTATTCAATTTTTCTATGAAATATTTCAGGCACAGAGAAAAGTATATGTGATAACTAGTCTTCAAAGATAGCCACCCAATGAACCATGCCTCCCATGTGTATCCTCTTTTTACGGATGTGGTTTGGTCCTATAACTTGATTTGACCAATAGAATGCAATAGTGGTGACACTCTAACTTCCAAGGCTTGTTCTTAAGAAGTTTTGCAGCTAAGTCTGACTATCCTGAGACCATCCTGTTGTGAGGAAATCCAAGCTAACTAAGAAAGGAGGCAAAAGACAGAGATCGAGAGAGATCTAGACAACCCTCCAACTGTTCAGATATCCTAGCTGTTGTGTCAGTCACGTGAAGCATTAAGCTATCTTCATAGACAGCTTGGTCAAACCTTCAGAGGATCACAGCCCCAGTTGCCATCTAACTGCAACAGGGTGAGGCACCTCCATGGAGAACCACCAGATGAGGCTGGTCAAACCATGAACACTGAGAGATCATCATAAATTGTTGTTTCAAGCCAACGAGTTTTGTAATGGTTTATTATAGAGCAATAGATGGTCAGAACAATACCAAAAAGTAATATAATGAAGACTCAAGTCCTTACAACCAGATTTATCAATATTTAACGTTTTGCTGAATTTGCCTCATTAGATAAATAATTGAAGTAGCCAATGTTCCTGTTCCTATTCTATTCCTTTCTTCAGATAGCCATTATCTCTAATTTGGTGTTTATTTTTTTCATGCAGGTTTATCACTACATGTATACCCATAAATAATGTAAAACATTATTTTTCATGTTTTAAATTTTGTATAAATGATAATTTATTGAAGGTATTATTCTGCCACTTGTTTATTTTGCTTACATTATATTCTTGGCATATATCTATATTGATATATACCTGATTTCCTTAATTTTAATTGCTTTATAGTACTTCATTTACACCACAGTATAATGTATCCATTTCCCTGTTAAAGGATCTGTGGCTATTTCCCCACTATTACAAACAATATACTATTGTGTAGGTCCCTTGTTGTGAATATGTATGAGAGCTTCTATGGGCTATAAAACAGGCATGGGATGGCCTCATCATAGGTTATGATCATGTTCAACTTATGTGTACGTATTGCTAAACAACTTTCCAAATTGGTTGTAATCCCATATTACTCTTGAAACAAGACAACGCAGACAGAGAAAGACAGATACTGTATGATCTCACTTATATGTAGAATATAAAAATTGAACACATAGAAACAGAGTAGATTAGTGGTTGTCAGGGGCTGGGGGTGAGGGAAATGGGGAGGTGTTGATCAAAGGGATTTCAAACTTTCCATTAAAAGAAGAATAATTTTTAAGGATCTAAAGTATAGCATGAAGACTATAATTAACAGTACCATATTGTACACATGAAATTTGCTGAGAGTAGTTCTTAAATGCTCTCACCACACACACACACACACACACACACACACACAAGGTAACTCTGTGAGGTGATGGATGTGTTAACTAACATTATTGTGGTAATCATTTTATGATATACACATATATCAAAATAAAACAACGAAAATAAATTTTATCAAATGGTTCTTCAAGGAAATGGAATAAAATCTTGACCCTTCCATTTTCTGATCATGTAACCACGAGAAAATTATTTAACATTTTTAAGTCTCAGTTTCCTTATCTATAAAATGAGCGAAATAATACCTAACTGTAAACATATTTTTCTGAAGATTAACTATTAATACAGGATAATTACTATTATTATAATAAAGATTATTATTATCATCATTATTACTATTGACATAAAAAAATCACATATGTCTTTGTGGCTTAATGAATTTAAAAAATCATTACATGCACATTACTTTCATTTTGTTTACTATATATAGTTGAAGGCAGATCACTGCTGTTATGTGCTAATTTGTGTTCCCGCCAAATTCATACATTGAAGTCTTAGTCCCAATGCCTCAGAATGTGACTCTACTTGGAAATAGACATTTTAAAAAGGTAATTCAGTTAAAATGAGGTCTTTAGGGTGGATCTTGTAAGGTCTGGTGTCCTTACGAGAAGAGGAAATTTGGACTCAGATGCACACGCATACAGAGAAAAGCCCATGTGATACAGTGAGAAGACGACCACCAATAAGCTGCAGAGAGAGGCCTCAGAAGAAACAACCAAGCTGACATCTAGATCTCAGACTTCTAGCCTCCAGAATTGAAAGTTAACTTCTGTTAATTTAGCTAAAAACAAAAAGAAAAAATAATCAAGACAATATACTTATCATATGATAGGCACTTGGCAGCAAGTGTAACGATATGTTTAATTTTGAGCCCTATTGGTTATGCATAAATTGCCCTTGCTAATCATTACTATTAGATGATGAAAAAAAAACTATCACTCAGTATTTTTTTTCAGAAACTTTGAAAATACACACATGTACATGAATGCAATCAAGGGAATCTTCTTTCTAATACTTAGTACTTTGTATAAAGTTTATAGAATATTCACACACAAAAAACAATCTTGGCTCTTTGGAGTCTGGTATAAAATAGTACCTCTGTAATTACTCTGAGAACTCGCTCCAGAATTCAAGGTCTAACAAATAAAAGAATGCTTCGTGAATCGTTAGTTATTTGCAAATAAGCCTAAAAGTATTTATTAAATTCATTACTTGGATTCCAAGCCCTTAAAATGTATTCTTTCTACTTATTATAAACTATTGGACTTTCAAATGACACAAAAGTTGATATTGGAGAGCTAGCATTTCCTATTATAGTTTAAATTAATGTGGGATCTTGGAGACTCTTAAGTGTGGATATACCTTCTTCAATGTCCAACTTGGTCATGGACAATCACAAAAATATTCAATTAATAATTAAAAATATTTACTATAATAGCTGACTTTCCAATTTCATGTATAGAAATTATTCGGATAAGATACACATATTGCTTAAATGTTATTTTCTTTCAAGCAATCACATTGGAACAACTAAATCTGCATTAACTATATGGCCAAGAAAAATAAACACTTATTCTGAAAGTAGTAATCAATTATGAAATATTTATTCAAATAGATTCTGTTAAGGTACCCCAGCTTATGTCATTTTTAATGTAGTAACCATTAAAACAATAGACACAGTATTGGGATGTCTTAATAATAGAGATAAAAATCTACAACTAGACAATAATAACAGATTAGCAAACAGGTAAATTTTCGTAGAAGTGTTGTTTTAATACAAATGAGGAAAGGCATGATTAGAGAGCATCAAATCAATTCTTCTCACCTATCCTAAATATATAGGACAGAGAAATGCATTAATGCAAAGATAATCAATACCTTCTATAGTCTCAGAATTGAACTATTTCAACTAGATGTATATCCACAAGCCTTCAGAATTTAAAGCAGTAATTCACATTATTACCCTCTTCCAATAGTTAAAATTGGTTTAATCTTTTACCAAAAATAATTATAGAAAGAGAAACAGGTTGAACTCTTACAAATTATTCATTTTATTACCACCCCAAATTTTTGTGTACCAATGTAGTTGCCATTTAATAAATTGATAAAAATCAGGCTGAGTACTTTCAAAGGAGACTCAAGATCTACATAATAGTCTATAGAAACTGGCAATGGATAACTTTATCAAATGGGATAGAGATGTTTGTCACATATTAGTTACAAATGTTTGTTTGCTTGTTTGGTTGACTGTTCTATCATATATGTCATCTTTTACATTAAAACATTAGTCCATACTATGGGTGTTCATAGCCTTTGAGAATCTGATAACAGTTTTGAAGAGTTACACAGAAAAAATGCACATGCTTACATGAATACAAAGTTTTGTATTAATTTTCAGGACATTTCATGGGCATTGTGGATAAAGTGTCCATCCTAAGACTTTAGCAGTAACGTGACCTGTATTACTTGCATCCCACCATATCAAATGTAGACCTTTATGATACATTTATAATATGTTGCTGACTTAACATAATAATGTTTGGGGGTAGTGCACTTGAATATAGCAATCAAAGACTTATGTCAACTTTAAAGAAGGAAGTTATAGGTACAATTTTAATACCTTCATACTTCTACACAGCTATATACAGGAAAAGTTCACTCACAATCTAGGCCATAATGGATAGGAGTTTATATGGAAAATAATAGAATATTTAATGATATTTGTAGGTGAAAGTAAATTGTAATTTTTTTGAATACTGGATTTATTTTAAAACTCATAGAGATAAGACATATATATATGCATATATATATATTTTTTAAAGATTTTAGACAGTAAAACATAACATATAACTTTAATAATACAAAGGTAACATAAATGAAAGGCTATGTTACAAAATAAAATGAGATATAAATGTCTCTACTGTTATCGTCAGCTGATCTTAAGTACTATACACCAGTAAAGAAAAATATAATTGAGGCTTCCCTGGTGGCGCAGTGGTTGAGAGTCCGCCTGCCGATGCAGGGGACACGGGTTCGTGCCCTGGTCCGGGAAGATCCCCCATGCCACGGAGCAGCTGGGCCCATGAGCCATGGCCTCTGAGCCTGTGCATCCGGAGCCTGTGCTCCGCAACGGGAGAGGCCACAACAGTGAGAGGCCCGCGTACCGCAAAAAAAAAAAAAAAAAAAAAAAAAAATATATATATATATATATAATTGGAAGTAGCTATATAAAAGGAGCAACCTTCTTTTTATCCCTTTGAAGGTTTTAGTTTCACATACTTAAAATTGGAATTTTAAAGATAATTTGTCTTTAACTATGTGGAACTTTTTTCCTAAGGCCACTGTTTTCTATTCTTTATATATATATATATATATATATATATATGTGGAATTGTAAGGAAAAGTAGAAAATACTGAATTAGGTTTTAGAAAGTATAGGAAAGCACTAAGATTGGAGAAATAATATAGTATGATATAATAATACTATAATGTATTAGCAGCTTTTATGTGGGTAATCTGAGGAGACAAATGCTTTCATGGCATATTTGGGGAATACACTAATATTTCCATTTTTTCTCCAAGAGAGTGAGCTTGAATTTCATCCAAATTAATTAAGATGGATCTGGAAACAAGCAATTCATTAATTCATTTAATTGTTCATTCAATAAATATTTATTGTGCTTGTACTAGGTGCCATGCACTGTAATAAGAGAAAAAATAAACTCAGATAAACAAAAATCACCCAGCCCAGACCCTCAAGGAGATTACAGTCTTTAAGAGAAGAATGATACAGATAGAATCAGGATGAAGTATAATAAATGCCATGAAGGAAGCAATATACAATATCATGAGAGTACCAACCTCTCGCTATTATGCACTTTTGGCAATCAGAAAAGGCTTCGTCTTTGCAAGAAAAACTTTAACCAGGAGATTGAAACAAACAAACAAAAATAAACAAACAAAACCCCCATACTCCCTTGGTTTGATTGTTTCCATATCAAATCAGTCCACCAGTCATCAAACTTCGAACAAACCGTCAAAGTCCTAAACAGAACATAATTATTGGTAGTGACTGGTTCCAGGGACCTAACTTTACAGAAATTACTTAGGTCATTGATCCATCATATAAACATTTCCATATGCATCACTATTAAGGTGAGAGACACCTTTTCCCCTTGGAACCAATAATTAACATTTTTGAAAGTTGTATTGGAAGTGCTTATCTCTGTTCAATAGAACACTAAAGTTATGGTGCTTAGTGTTCCTTTGCAAGTCATTAGTGAACTGTGAGGCTTCCCTTCTATTTTAATCTCTCTCTCTCTCTCTCTCTCTCTCTCTCTCTCTCACACACACACACACACACACACACACACTTTCTTTTTTCCTGCTCTCTCCTCTCCCTCTCCCCAGCCATCCTTTTCCCCTCCCTGAAGCATTCTGGAAGTCGAGTCAGCTCTGTTGTGAAAGAAAAAGAGCGTCAACTGTCTCAAGAAGTGAAAGTGATTTTGACCAGATGTCCCTCTTCTCTACCTCTTTTCTGCCCTCCAGAAAAGGGATGGAGCAACAAAGCAGAGGGCCTGTGCGTGCCAGGCGGCTACGGATATCATAAAGGAATTTGGTATCTTTGCAGCAACAGCTTGGCAAAGGAGTTGACTACAGAATGAGGCTCAAGTCCACTTCCTAACAGTTTGGCGAGAGTCCGCCCAGTGAGTTGCAACCCCTTTTACCAGGAAGAATCTTCTTTCCTTCGGCGCCCCCCAACACCTGAAGGGGAGAGTCCCAGAGGTTGTTTCCGTCCAGATTTGATCCCCTCTCCCTATCCTGGTCTCCCATTCCCCAGGCCCAGCAAGCCCTGCCATGTCGCCCTTTCTCCACCTCCAGCCTTGAAAATGGGTACAAACAGGTCCTCAAACAACCTAAAGAGAGAGGAGCCTCAGGGGCTTAATCCACATCCCAGCGGGAGGGAGAAGTGGAGGCTAGGCTTTGCTGTGGGCGGGGACACCTGTGGTGGGGCGTGGCGAGCGCGAGGAGGGGCGGAAGCCCCTTGTTCTAATCCCCGGGGTTAAAGGTCGGAAAGAACTTGGCTCAGACCTTCCGTGCCTGCGCCCCACGGTTAACCCCAGCAGGTTCGGGGTGCGGGCACGAAATGGTGTGAAGGAGATACACAGCTCTCCATACACTGGAGAGCTCGGCAAGGAAAGGAGGGGGCGAGGCAAGGCAGGAACCGCCTCCCCGGCCCGCGTGCACACACGCGCCCACCGCGGCTGGGGCTGGCTGAGCGCAGGCGAGTGTGAGCGCGGGCGAGTGTGAGCGCGAGTGTGCGCACAACCGCGGAGAGCCTCTGCCCTCGCCTCGCACCCTGCTCAGGGCATCTGGAGAGCCTGGAAACCTGAACAGGCTTAAAGTATGGCATGTTGCAAAGATGGTTTCTGCCAAGAAGGTACCCGCGATCGCGACGTCCTTCGGGGCCAGTTTCGCCCTCCTGCACTTCCTGTGCCTGGCGGCTTGGTGAGTTCCCCGAGGTACTGGGGGCCAGGGGAAGATGGAGAAGGGGCCAGCTCTGGGTCCCCTCTGGCCGCCAGCCACCCCCCCACCAAGGGCGAATTTGACCCTCTGGTCTCCGCTGTAAGGTCAGCGGCCCGGAGCCGGGCTTTGCTCTGACCACGTAGACGCCGAGAGCAGAAGGGGCGCGGGGTGCAAGAAGAGTGTGGATATTGGGGTCCGTGTGCGCGGGGTGCGCCTTTCCTGACCATTTCTCTCTCTCCCCCATCCCTCCGCCCTGCCTCCTTTAGTTTGGGGCAAGAGACTCTTTTCCTAGAAGATAAATCTGTTTCCACCTGTTTGCTGATCAATTCTTAAAATAACCCCATCCGCCCCTGTTTTTTTTTTGTGTGTGTGTGTGTGTGCGTTTGCAGTTTAAACGAATCCCCAGGACAGAACCAAAAGGAGGAGAAATTATGCCCGGAAAATTTTACCCGCATCCTGGACAGTTTACTCGATGGTTATGACAACAGGCTGCGTCCTGGATTTGGGGGTATGAACGATTTCAAACGCGCAAGTGTGTCCTGTGTGTCTCTCTCTGCGTCTGCCTGTCTGTCTGTGGAAATATCATTAGGTATGCGTCGCGTGCAAAAATGAAAAATCTCTCAATCTCTCTCAATCTCTCTCAATCTCTCCCTCCCTCCCTCCCTCCCTCTATCCCTTTCCCTCTCCCTCTGTCTCTTTTCTCTCTCTCTCTCCCCTCTTTTGATGAGACCTCTGACCAGAAACCCGCCCCCACCCGTACTTTTCCATCTCCCTGCCCCCTCAGAAGATTGGCCTCTCCCGACCACCAATTACCTTCCGGGACCTGGCTGCCGGGTGGGCGAGGTTGAAGGGGAAGTGTCCGTAATGGGAACTCGAGGCTCAGCTGCCCTGCTGCGCTGCGCCCCGAGAATGGACGGCCCCCTAACCTGGCCACTGCTCAGAGCAGGTTGAACTTGACACAGCTGATCCAAAATCCCCTGTCCTCCCACGCGGAATCAGTTCCTCTACCAAAACCTCGACCCTGTTCTGCCTAGGACAGGAATCAGGGGCACAAGCTGCCTGCTCTCCTAGAGAACCCCATCCTTTCCTATTCTTTTCTACCTTGGGATGAAAGTTTACTTTATTTGGAGAGGTGGCATTTACTACCCTCCTAAGACTTTGGAATCGGGTATTTCTGCTTTATTTCTTCCTTCAGTAAATGTGTATAAAGGGTCTAATAGAGGCACATCCATTAACAGCACTGTTGTTCTTTTCCATATTCATAGCCCCTTTGCTTATGTAATGAGAATCTATGTGGCAAGCATTGTGCTAGGCACCAGGTTCAAAGAAATCTCAAGATATTATTCTTAACCTGAAACACCCCCTCAGTCGAGTTCAGAGAGAGAACATGCGTCTTCACCCAAAGTGTTGGCCCATGGCTTCTGACCACCAAGTTCCTGTTCTTCCCAGTACTCTGAGCTAGTTACCCTCTTGGGAAATGAGTTGAATAAGACATAGGCTCTATCTTAAAGGATATAGATACATTACTGTTTAACCCTCACAGCAACCCCAAGAGAAAGCTATTACTGTTCCTATTTTACAGATGAAGAAATTGAGGCTTGGAAAGATAAGCGACTGGTCCAAGTTCACAGTTAATAAGTGGTGCGGGCAGGATGTGAACCCAGATCAGGTTGTGTATTTAAAAGACAAACCCATGAAGACTAGGATGCTATCAGATACTCTGTGAAGAGTATCATAATATTAGAAGCACTGAAGCATTTCATTTAAGCTTCCTATGGAGGGTGCTTAAGAGATAAGAAGATGGGGAGTGTAGAAGGTAAAAGGGAGCAGCATGTTCCTGGGAAAGAGGACAGAATTAGACATTATTTCAAAGTTGTTTGGTCCCAGCCTATAAAGAATTGTTGGAAATAAAAGAGAAGTGGATAGATTAGAGCTGGATGAGTCTTTAGAGTCTGTCTTGTCTTGTTCTCCTCATTTAACAAAGGAGAACACTGAAGATTCAAAAGAGAAAGTGATTTATACAGGAAACATAGCATATTAGTGATAAACTGGAATCCGGTCTTGGAATCAGGAGGCACTTTTTTTCTGGATTTTATTGAGAAGGTTACAGAGAGCCATTGAAGGTTTTAATTCAGTTTTTGCATGTTGACAGTGATAAAGATGGATGAGAAGGATGAAAGATTCTCTTGGTTCTTTTCACGTTGCCTCTCCAGGGGTAGGATGCTCAGCACCGCATTTGGCTTCATGCAAATCTGAAAAGAGGCTTCCTTACAGAAGTGAATCATTTGTCAATGCACGGTCTTTCATAAGTGACTGGGAAATTATCACTTTAGATTAAAAATAATTTTGTAGATAAGGTTTCAGATGATGTGATGCCATTTAAGGCTATATTATATCAATAAAAGACGATTTATCTGCCCATAAAGTTTTTAAGCTTGACATTTCAAGTAAAGAAAAAAATGATGGAAGTATGAAATCACATGTAGTTTAAATATTCATTAGTGAATTGATGTCCCTGAACCTAAATTAAAGTGAAAAGTTATCATTGAAATCATATGGTTTTATTATTTAATGTTGAAAATTAAAATCATATCTATGCAGTTGGTTATCATGCAAGTTATAATTCAAAAAGAAGAAGGGATCCATTGGAGTTGCATCTTTTTTACCAACTTCCCTCTCCCATGATAATATATAGACAATAAAATGAATGAAATCAACCTATATAAGACATTGCTGGATTTTGGTTAGCTGCAGTACTGCTAAAATGTTTCAAGGGCAATATCAGTCATCTTATTTGTCTCTGCCAAGTGATCTTCATTGCCCACCTGGAGATCCTTTTATAGCTTTATGGGAAGGGGTTGAATTCACATTACTTTAAGTGTTAGCAGTTGATTAATTATTAATAACTTACCATGTAGCACAATTTTTGGGGTTGTTGCTCATAAATATTTGTGGTAAATGTAATTCATTTTTTAGAAGTGGGTCATTCTCTGTAAATACGTAGTATTCCAAATGTGACAGAGGAATAGTAATTCTTACCTGCAGAAAATGTGTAATCTGTTTACAAGATGTTATAAATGAGCATCACTGAAAATAATAAGAAAAATCATTGCTAGCAGAGACTCTTGGATGCCACAGGTATGATCCCTTCTTTGACATTTTATACTTTGTGGAAAGTTTGGCATTTTATAAATGAAATGAAAACAATTCAGATTTTGACCAGTGTGCTAAATACAGATTTACTCCCTGGTTCCTTTAATCCTACTCCTGCTCTCTGTAGAGCATTTACTTTATATCTGTTTATACAACTTAGCAGTGTTCCATACAAAATAAAGCTAAAAGCAAAGATCTGAATTGAAATTGGAAGGTTTGTGATTGCTCAGTAGGCCAGGCAAGGGTTGAAATAGATTTGGAAATGAAATTATATATTTTTAACTCGGCAGCACAGATTGCAATGGGGAAGTAAAAGGAACTGAAATGGTTCTTGCTTTTCATCCCTCCAAGATCTCCTTTCCCTTGTCTCCCACATTCTCCATTAGAGAAGGAAAGGGGAAAGGTGAGAAGGGAAGGAAGGAGGCAGAGTGGGAGAAGCTAGATTGTGACATCTGAGGGTAGAGTTCTTCCAGCCTTTGACACATCAGTCTGCTACTATCCAGAAGTAGCTTGCACCTGCTTAGAAGCAGCACACAGTAAACCATTCCACAAAGGAGCTGGAAAATCATCCCCTTGGCTCGTATCCACTTTCAACACTATTACACACCATCTTAAAAATGCATAGCTAAGGTACTAACCACCAGGAAATAGTTTAGGAAGCCAGCCCGTACCCACTTCCATTTATTGAAGGATTATACAACCTTTTGTGCATGTCAGTCTTTTGAGGCAAATGATCTGGAATAATAAATGCTTCCAGATACATATAAACAGAGATGATTGCCTTAGATCATCTTCTACAATCTCTCTGAAACGGCAGTGGAGCACCAGGGTCAGTTTTGCAAGGTTGTTCACCAGCACAGTAGGACTTCAGATGAGTAGGGTTTTCTACAATTTTGAAAACATTTTCACATACAGTGTCTAATAAGATTATCACAACAAGGCAAAAAGATAAGCAGGGCAGGCATCATCCTTCTGTCAGGGAGGAGGCTGAGAAAAGTTGTAATGAATTACCCAATAACCCTGTAATTGACAAGTAATTGACAAGCAATTGACAAGGCGGGAACTCACTTCTCACTCTTTAAACCCTTAGGCAGCTGGTCTTCTGCTACAACCACTTGTAAGACTTTTTTGCATCCTTCTGTTGAACAAGAGTCAAATTTTCATTAACAGACCTTCTTGTTACTAAGTAGTCATTAAAATAAGCAAAACTACATTTCCCCCAGAGGAGTGAAATGAGAACTTTTATTTTAAAGCTCTAATAACATTTTAAAATGGAAAAGCAAACATTGGGGGAGTGTATACACTTAGGTAAATTTGGAAGAATTTTCCCACAGAAATAAAAACTTCTTTGCAGTGTTTTCAAATGATCTATATCTCAACCTAAAAATTAAACTGATGTGCCATGTGCTAGCTTTATTAATTGAACATAGACAGAGAATATATTTTTGTAAAGTATATAGATGAAATGAACACTTGAAATGCCCAGGGCAACAGAAAAATAAAGCTTCATTCTCTTCTGACTTGTCACGTTCATTCATTCATTCATTCATTTGTTGAACTAATAGATAGTGAGAGACTGTTATGTGCCAAGAGCAATGTTAAGTTGTGAAGATATAATTCTGAATCAGATACAGGCTAAGCAGTGTAGAGAGATAAAAATAACAAGGACACAAATAATAAAGTAAATAAAGACAATGCTATGGAACAATCCAATAGTATGCTAGAATAAATCGGGTGAGAGATCTATTTCAGATACAGTGGACAAGGAAGTCTTTTAAGCTAAGACCTAAAGGTGACAGACATGGAAAGAGTAAGCAAAAGTTGTTCTCAGGCAGCAAAAAAAGCAAGTGCCAAGATCCTAAGGTAGATAATAAATGAGTGAGATTTAGACAGTGAAGGGTGTCCCGTGTGCCTGGAATCGAAAAGCAAGAGGAAGAATCTCATGGGACTAGCTTGGAGTTGTTAGCAGAGACCAGATCATACCAAACCTTTGGTAAAGGAGTTTCCTTTTATGAACCTGGACATCACTGGAGATTTTTAGGTGGAGGGAATGACATGGTATGACTTAGATTGTAACATGATCCCTCTGGCTGCTACATAAGAAAAAGAAAGACTTAGATATAAAGTTGGAACAATATTAGAAGCAAGAAGACCGAAAAAACTTTTTATTCCTTGGTTCTCTCCATTAAGTTAATGGTAGCTTGGAATAAGATGGTAGATGTAGCAAAGATGAATATAAACGGATAAAAGTGAGATATATTTTGAAGGTATAATTCAGCAAAGAATTGGTGATGGATTCCATATAGGTGGTAAAGGAAAGGGAGAAATCAAAAAGGACTCGTGGATTTTTTTAAGAAAATGGACAGAGAATAGTGTTATTTAAATTGGAGAGGATTGGAGGAGGAACAGTAATGGGAGGGAGGGTGAAATCAAGACATCCCTGGATATGTTAATCTTAGGATACATGTGTGGCATCCTAGTGATTGTACTTGTCTGGATATCAGAGGAGAGTTTTGTCTGGGGTCATCAGTATGTAATGCTGTGAGAATATATGTCTAGAGAAGAGTATAGGAAGAGCAGAGAAAAGAGCCCACAGCCAAGCCTCAAGGAACATTGACAACTGAAATAAGGGCAGAAAACGTAGAATTGTCAAAGGAGAATGAGAAGGAGTAGGCTGTGATATAGGTGGGCACTAGGACAGTGTGAGTTACAGTCAAGAGAATGGAATATCTTAGGAAGGAGGTATGAGACACCTCTCAAGTTCTTCCAAGATATTAAGTAGATAAGAACTGGCCACACGGAGATATTTCATTTTATTCACTTTCATCAAAAATTCATTGATCATATAATATACGCCAGGCACTGTTCTAGGATGGCACTGGGGATACACTGGTGAACAAAGGACACTGTTTTCTGCCCTCCTGAGCTGATACTCTAGTGAAAGAGACAGAAAAGGAGCAACAGAAATAAGCCAAATATAGAGTATGTCAGATGTTGATAACTCCTATCAAGTAATACAAAGCAGGGGAGGAGGCTGCAATTTTAACTAGAGTAGTTAGGAGGGAGAGACTTGAATGAAGTGATATTTGTTTTTTTTTAATTAATTAATTAATTTATTTTTGGCTGCTTTGGGTTTTCGTTGGGGCGTGCAGGGTTTCTCTAGTTGCAGCGAGCAGGGGCTACTCTTCGTTGTGGTGCGTGGGCTTCTCATTGCAGTGGCTTCTCTTGTTGTGGAGCACAGGCTCTAGGTGCGTGGGCTTCAGTAGTTGTGGCACGCGGGCTTAGTGGTTGTGGCTTGTGGGCTCTAGAGTGCAGGCTCAGCAGTTGTGGCGCACGGGCTTAGTTGCTCCGCGGCACGTGGGATCTTCCTGGACCAGGGCTCGAACCCGTATCCCCTTCATTGGCAGGCGGCTTCTTAACCAGGGAAGTCCCTGAAGTGATATTTGAACTATGATTCAAAGTAGGTAAGAGCATAAGCTGCATTTGGGTGGGGTCTTCTGGTTAGAAGTAACTGCGTGCAGACATGGTAAGCATGGAATTGTCACTGCAGTGAAGGTAACAGGGCTGAGGAGTAGGAAGGGGTCAGTGTGATATAAGGATGAGGTAGTATAAAGCTTTGCAGGCTGGTGAGAACTTTGCTTTTACTCTGAATCATATCAGAAGTAAATGGAGGGGTTGCATTAGGGGCGAGACCTGAACTGGTTAATTTTTAAAGGCTCACCTTGGTTGCTGGATTGGGAACAGTGAGTCAGGGTCAAGGGCAACTGCAGAAAGGTTTTTAGGATCAACCAGGCAAGAGATGATGGACATTTTGACCAAGTTGGTGGCAGAGAAGTTTGTAAAATTGTAAGAAATGGTTGGCTTCTGGCTATTTTTCAAAGTTCTAGTCTACTGGTGACAGCTAGAATATGGGATGTGAGAAAAAGGGAGGTGTCAGGTGTCACTCCAGAGTTTGGGACTTGAACCTCTAGAAAAATGGAGCTGCCAAGACTGTGGCAGAAGCAGCTTAGGGATGTGGCTGAACAATTGTATGTGAATATGTTACGTTTGAGATGCTCATTAGATGTAAAGTGAAGATAGGCTTGGAATTCAGGGATACTGGGTATGTCAATAATGTATGGTATTTAAAGCCATAAAACTAAAGAGATCACCAAGGAATTAATGGTGATAGGGAAAAGGTACAAATATTGAGCTCCGAAGTCCCAAGTGTTAAGAGGTGGGGAAAGAGGTGGAGGAATCTCTGTCCCAAGAAGACTGAAAAGTAGTGACCTTTGAGGTAGGAGGAAAACCTCAAAGAGAATGTACAGATGTTAAATAAAGAAAGAAAACAGTATTTCAGTGTGGAGCAGGATTGGTCGATTATGTCTAATGCTCCTGGCAGACAAAGAAAGATAAGAACATAAAATGGACCACTAGATTTAGCAATATCTACATTTTCAGTGAGTTTGACAAGGGCAGCTTTGGTGGCATGATGAAGGTGAAAGTCTGATTGCGTGGGTTCCAGAAAGAATGGGAGGAGTTTCTTTCTGGGCATTTGTACAGAGGAGCAGAGAAATGGGCTGGTAAATGGAAGGAGAAAGTAGCATCAAGAGAGCTTTTTTAAAAATAAGAGAAATAAGATTTTTTAAAAAGTTTGTGGGAAAAGTGCTGTAGATAGGGAAAAACTGGTGATATTGACAAAAGGAATTTTAGTGGATCCTGAGCATGAAAACTAGATTATAATAGATGATGGAGTGAATAGAAAGGGGAGAATTCCAGGCACTAGGCATAGGTATTTTCTTCCCCCAGAAGTTTAAATACGAAAGAAAAGAGAAAGAGGGAAGGTTGCCTTTTTTAAAGCTGTTTGTGTACCACTGGAAAGAGACAAGTAGAGAATAATATTAGAGTGGAGGGAAGGGATAACTGAAAGAAAGATGCCTGTGTGACAAGAAGAGACTGTAGAATCCAGAACACAAATTTACTTTCTTATGCTCTTAGTTTTTAAGAAAAAAGATGTACTGGTGCTAATATATATTTACAGGTTCTTTAGGGCAAGAATATGCAAAATGCATTTGTTGTTTCCTAAAATAAGCACTAAAAATCTAGATATAGATTAACCTAGATATAGGTTATCAGTAACTTAGTGGACATTTAGATGATATTTCACTGGGATGTTAGCTTTCTTTTAGATGAAAAATACATCAACTTGCATTTCGTATATCATTAAACAAATAGCTGCTTTATTATCCAGGCCTTTTTTATGTATTTATTTTAAAAAAGCTTCTGCTGCACAGAACTGGATTCTGAATTAATAATCCATGGTTCATGACACACTCCCATGATTGGTCCCCATATCTGTGGACCTTCTTTTTATCTATCCATCTATTCATTCATTTACTATAATAAAATAGAATACACTTAAATAATTAAACCTTGACAACTTACTCTGCTATATGGTCTCCCTCATCCTATTTGCCTGTCTTCCCCACTCAAAGTAACCACCATTCTGAGTCCTTTTTAAATTATTGCATAGCATGGGACTTCCCTGGCAGTCCAGTGGTTAAGACTTCGCTGTCCAATGCAGGGGGTGCGGGTTCGATCCCTGGTTGGGGAGCTAAGATCCCACATGCCTCGTGGCCAAAAAACCAAAACATAAAACAGAAGCAATATTGTAACAAATTCAATGAAGACTTTAAAAATGGTCCACATCAAAAAAAAATCTTTAAAAAAATAAATTATTGCATAGCTTTATTTGAATATCATTTAGCTTAACTTTACTCTTTAATAAATTGAAATTTTAAAAATTTAATTGTTTTGAACATGCTATTTACAATCTTTTGATGCTTTTTTCACTTAATTGTGTATTCCTAAGACTCATTCTTATTGTTGTATATTGCTATAGATCATTCATTTTGGCTGCTGCGTGATACACTCATTGCACAAGAACAAGCTGATTCATCTGCTCTGTTGGCAATAGGCATTTTGCTTGTTTCCAGGATTGTGTTGCTGTGAATATTCTGGCCCAAATTTCCTGCTGTAAATGTGCAAGAGTTTCTTTTGCATATATATCCAAGAATGGATTTTTCTGGATCTTAGTGTAAGTGGGAGTTCAACTTGATGAGATAATGCCAAACTGTTTTCTGTGGTAGTTTTACAAATTCAGACTCTCATTTACAGTGAATATGAGATTCAGGATCCACAAACCCTTCAACACTTTGGAAAAAGAATATATATGTGTGTATATATACATATATATATATGTGTGTGTATATATATATATACACACACATATATATGTATATATAAATATATATATACTTGAAATGGTATTTTAACGTGAAATGATTTGCATTTTTCTGATTTCTAATGTGGTTGAACATCTTTTCAAATCTTTATTGCCTACAAGAATTTTCCTTCTGTGAATTGCATTTTCATCTTTTACTCACATTTTATTGTTGTTTTTAGTACTTTATTTATTCATTTATTTGATGCCTTTAATATTTAAAAAGTAGAGCTTGATTGATAGGATCATACCATAAAGGAAGCACTAATCTTTAAGGTCATCTAAATAAAGCTCTATAGTTATTTGCTTTCTCAACAATATCAGTAGACATCTGTTCCTTGTTTAATATGCAGGAATGCTAGTTTTTCTATATTTTGTAAGTGACAAAGAGAATTAGAGCCTTATTTAAATATTTCACTAAGATTCCTTGCTGTTGTTGTTCCTCTTAAGTACTTTAAGTCTCTTGATTTGGGAAGACACATTAATAGTGTTTTGTAAGATGTAGCTGGATGCATGGATGTAGGTGGCTGAAAACCCAGAAATCTTTCCTCAAGCGCATGACTGGGGAGGCAATGTGGAGAACAGGGAATGAGTCGTTTCAGCATCTGCAGAACTGCTTAAGTCTCTTTCCTGGGTGTGATAGCAAATTGGATCCTATTACTGGAGAAGAAATTAAAAAGTGATATTTTTGTCCAGGTCTCTACAGCTGAAGTAAACAGTGGGGAATTTTGTGAAATGTTAATTGCCTTCCCACTTTCCAAGCAAATAATAAAGTTATTAGATTCATTAATAAGATGGGAGTATTCCTCTGAATTTGATCCTGGTGGTGTTGGCTCCTTCTTTCAAAGACTGTAGAAGATCACTTTGCCTTAGGAACTGTCCACTATATTTGGGGGATTAAAAACTATTTCCCTATTAGCAAAGTAGTAAGATTTTAAAATAAAAGACGTCTTTTATGTTACACAAATGCATAGAGAATTATGAGAAGTCCTTCCAAGCTGAAAATTATCTGGTTTCTATGTAATTATGCTCTTAGGAGGGTTGATTTGAACATCCTAAACAGCAGTGTTAGAGGAAGCGTCTCTAAGAATTACTCTTAATTGCATAGCGACCGTGATTCATTGAAAACTGATTTATTGGAAACCTATTGCATGTAAGGCCCGGGATTTGTTCAGGGAGAGGATATAAATATAAATAAAACACGAATTCTACTTTAATCAGGAAATATTTTTAGCTTAACTGATGTAACAAATGAATCCCAGTACTTTTTCCTTTGGGGAGATTTTAAAATCACTGCTGGAATGATATTAGGAACACAATCAAATACATAGTTTTCACTACCTGGTATGTGTAAAGCACTGTGCTCATTTGGGATTTCCAAGAGGATTAAGATTGGTCTTTGCTGTTAAGGAGAGAAAGACTCAAGCAGGCTATAATAAGAATAAGAGCAATGCATAGGAAGAGCTGCAGTAGTAACGTAGTTCAGAAACTACTCATGAAACAAAATGGGAGAGGTAGGTATGGCATGTTATGTACTAGATAGAAAATTATATGTAAATAATTAATGGTTGATTTATTATTTAATGATATAATTAGCATAGTAAATCTAGAACATACTTTGTAGATCAATCCAGGGGGTTATAATTCTGGCTCTGGAATATAATATTTAACCTCTGTGAGCTCAGTTTCCATGTCCATAAAATTCTCATGAAATATCATCCCTGGAGGGTGTTGTGAGGATTGAATGAAATAACATATAGGAAGAGCCTAGTATCCTGCTTGGCACATAGTAGGCCTTAAATAAATAGTAACAGTATCTTTGCTTATTGTTCTTTGGGAAGAACCCCATTTCTTGAGAGCAGTTCCACACATACATGCCCCTTGATCTGTCCACTCTCCATCCCAACTGCCACATCCTTAGTCCACGACACCGTCATCTCTCACCTGGCCTAGTACAGCAGCCTCTTAGAAAAGCCTTCTTCTACTCTTGCCTCCCTATAATTTGCTGTCCATACAACTGCCAGAGTGATTCAGATCATATATTTAGATCATATATTTTCCTTACGTCAAACCTTTGATGGTCTCCCAATGATTACGGGACACAAATCAGACTTCTTACCACAGCCTATAAACAGAGGTAGAGCTGGACTGCATATCAGAGGGAGAACACTTGCGGAAAGAACACAGGACAGATGATTAACCTCTGTGTTCATTTGCTTCAGCTGCCGTAACAAAGCACCACGGACTGGGTGGCTTAAATAAAAGCAAGTTTATTTTTTCACAATTCCGGAGGCTAGAAGTCCAAGATCAAGATGTCAGCAGGATTGGTTTCTTCTAAGCTCTCTCTTCTTGGCTTGTAGATGGCCATCTTCCCTCTGTGTCTTCACATGGTTTTTCTTCTGTATGTTTCTGTGTCCTAATCTCCTCTTCTTATAAGGGCACCAGTCTTATTACATTAGGGCCCATCCTAGTGACCTCATTTTAAGTTTATTCCCCTTGTAAGGACCCTATCTCAAAATATAATCTCATTCTGATGCACTAGGTGCTACTTCAACATATGAGTTTAGGAGGAACATAATTCAGCCCATAACAACCTCTTTCATGAAGATTTATACAAGTTTAAAACAGTGACAATAACATATTATAAATATGTTGCTTAAAACATACCACTTTCAGAATATGGCCAGAAAAGTAGGTGCTCTGTCCGAGCCTTTCCCCTTGAAGTTCTCCTCACCTGAAATGCATTCTCTCAGCTCTTCCAAAGGCTCGTGATCATCATCCAGATATCAGTTTAAAAGTCACTGCTTTGAAGATTGGCTAAATAATCTAGAGTGGCTTTCCCAGACTCTCACTCTGTTACTGGCCTCTTTTGTTTCTCTTATGAATGACAGCATTCTTCCATTTAATTCATTTCCTTATTATTTATACTTTCACTCCCCCAGTAGCATGTTAACTCCCTGAGGCAGGGAGCTTGCGAGTCTGGTTTACCATTGTATCACCAGGGCCTAGCATGGAACCTGGCATACAGCAGGTGGTCACTCAATAAATGTTGACTGAATGGGTATCCGAATGACATTTCTCTACCAATTATACGTTTTTAGGATCTCATTCAATCTCAAAGACCTTTGTGATCTTAAAGCAAATACTGAATAATGTCACAAATACCAAGCAGTTTTCAAGAATCATTGAAAAAGTAGTATGTTATGTAAGAATTTGAAAACATTCATTATTATCATGGAATCATTATAACCTTAAGAATTAGCATAAACCCACACACCTTAAAATAAATGTATAAGGAAAAATATGATTGGCCTAAATCCTCCCTCTCCTACCCTTCCCCCACTTCAATAGAACACCTATGGTATTGATATTTTACAGGACATGGTTTGGTAAATAAATACTGTTCTAGAAAACAGATAAATGCTTTCTGTGAACTAAAGTGAACAGCATCACCTAGGAACTTGTTAGAAATGCAAATTGTCAGGCCCCACCTTAGACCTAATCTAACAGCAAGCCTGGGGTGGAGCCCAGCAATCTGTACTTTAGCAAACCTACCAGGTGATTCTGATCCAGTTAAATCTTGAGAACCAGTGTCCTAAATTGATCTTCAAAGTAACTGGATTTCTCAAGATTCTCATCAAACAGTCCTGTTGTCAGGACCTACTCAACCTTATTTGTTCTGAGTAACTTATCTCTCCTTGTCCTGACTTGCACTGAAGTAGAGTTTTTAACACTTTAGCAGTTGTCCTTAAGAAACAAGCAGAGTGATTTTTTCCACTTTTGAATCTTTTTGAATGAAATCTCCATCTACTAGGGTTCAACACACATTACTTGCTTCCTGGATTACTGATCTATTCCTGAAACACTTTGGCTTTACTATCATATTTTTGTTGTTGTTGTTTTCATTTTCTCATTCAAATAAAAATTCAATTAACTTCTCATATTTATTCTCTCTGTTTTCCAAAGGTGTTATTTTTAAAAAATGAAAACCCATGGCAGATCAGCCTGATCTCTACTTTTTCTCTTACTATACTTCCAAAGGATATATTTTTCTTAGGATACTTATTCAAAAAAATAATTTTCTTTCTCTTTCAAACTATTTTTCTTTCTGTGGCTCAATCTTCACCATATAGAGGGAGAGATATTCTCATTTGTTTTATGAGGGTAACTTTAGGCCTAGGGCATTAAGCTATCCCAATTGTTCTTTGTCTTTTTTGGCTTTAAGTCCAATTGCCCAACCATTATTCAAGGGAAATAGTCCATCTTGATAGCAGATGTTATTCTTTCCAGTATGGAATAGGTCACCCCTGGACACACAGTGTTATAAACCATCATTTAAGAAATGATGTTCAAGATCACAACAATTTAAAATTTTTATTAGTAATTAAAATTGATATGTATAATAACAATTGCTATCATTATTGAGCACATTATGTTCTGGAGACTGGGACAAGTGATTTACGTGTATTATTTCAGTTAATAGTCATTAAAACCTTTACCTCTGATGATATGTGACTTGACCAAGATCATACAATTAGAAGGTGTTAGAGCCAAAATTGAACTCCAGAATTTCTGATTTTAAGCATCGTGCTAAACCCAGATTGCAGCAACTTTCCTTTGTCTAAAATCTGTGTCAGCCCATTGTCATGATGCTCCCACGTTTCTCTTCTGCCAGACACACCCATATACTTTTTCCTGAACCAGGTTTATTTAGACTTAGGAAAGAACCTCAGTAGTGGCCATTATTGGAAGAAAAGAGAAACTAATACCTGTTAAGTACTTTCATGAGAGACTAACTGTGTTCAGGGTCTCATAGGAGCAATTTCATTTGATCTCCGTCAACAGTCTTGCCTGATAGTTATGGTTGCTGCTGTTGAGGAGTTAAGTAACTTGCCCAAAATCACACAGCAAGTAGGTGGTAGAGCATAAATAGGTCTAACTTTTAGGAGAGCTTGACTTTGGTCCTAATTACCAGTGGATGGTTTACCTATTGTTAGAGGTGACATGACTCATTTTTGTGTTTAAGTTTTTACCAATATCCTTAACTTGCCAAAGATGCATTCCTTACAGCCATTATGGTTTTTCTCCTCCTCACTCTTGTGGTTAAGTTCCCTCTTTTTAACAGCTCACTTCTTTACTAAAGACCAATCAGATGATGGACTAAAAAAAGTCACAAAGGCTAAAAGCTTTTGTTCCCTGCACTGACTGTTGTAACAGTGCCCAGGGGTGATGTATCTTTGAAGAAATAAGGTTCCTGGTAAGTAATTGGGTGTTCTTTTTGACTGTAAGTAAACATTGCTTTCTGGTTTTGTTGTTCTTTTGTCTTCATTTTTTGTAGAGCTTCATTGTCTCACTGAAAATTTAAGATGCTTGTAAAAACGATATGTAACCTGTCTTTACTTTTTAATTATCAAACCCACCTTGCCTATAAGATTGGTAATTATTTTTTCACACTTATTTACTTCATACTTACTAGGTCCTGTTACAGAAGTGAAAACTGACATATATGTCACTAGCTTTGGACCTGTTTCTGATGTTGAAATGGTAGGTATTTGGGAAATTAAATGTACTTTTTGAGGTTTGAAAAAAAATGCAGAAAAGAAGGCAATTAGCATTTATTTTGTAATCGATCACACAGAGCTAGAAAGTCAAAGAACAGCCTAAAAAGTTTACAAAAGTAAGATGTTGAACTTGCATTTCAGCTCTAACATTTGAGTATTTTTTGGTTTGGAATCATTCTCAACAAAGAAAAGAACGTTCTATTACTAGTCCCCATAGTACAACATGTATGTAGTATTTTTTTCCCTTAGAAAATTATTGAAGAGGAGAAAATTAGAGAGTGTTTTGGTATGAAACTATATTGTAGTCCTAACTGCATTTAGAATTCCTTGTTGGCCCAATTGCTCACTACCCCTCCCCCCCACTTCCATCTCTCAGGCATAAAAAGCTTAGAATATCAAGCACTGGTCAAGATAAATTTGTCCATTCAGTTCTGTTCTCTAATATTAAAGGTTTTCAGTTTCCAGGTCAAAAAGACTACTTTACTTTTTTCCTTGACTCTAGGCAAATGTTAATAAATTCTGTGGTCATAAAATTTATCTTACATATTTTACTTTGCCTTAAAGAGATCCCTACAATTTTATGATTAATTATGCAGTGATATTTGTTACACATTAATTTTGCCACTTGATTTAAAACAAAGTACAACCGTAATTACCTGGTACTGGTGGTTTTATTAAATTATAGTAATTATTCTTGAATGATTAATATGTATGATTATTTATCTAACAAATGTAGAAGATTAAGGTATAAAGATGGACATAACATGCTTTAATTGCTGACACTCTTTTTTGCTCCATTGATTTTTAAAAAAAATTTTGCTCCTATTTGTTTTTATTTGGGGTAGTCTTTTTGGAGTGGGAAAGAGGCTAGAATTTAATACATTTTTCTGCATATTTATGTGTAGTCATCTGTGATTGAATATGTCACAACCTAATTTCCCTAGGAATACACAATGGATGTGTTCTTCAGACAGACATGGATTGACAAAAGACTAAAATATGATGGCCCCATTGAAATTCTGAGATTGAACAATATGATGGTAACAAAAGTATGGACTCCTGATACTTTCTTCAGGAATGGAAAGAAATCTGTCTCACATAATATGACAGCTCCAAATAAGCTTTTTAGAATTATGAGAAATGGCACTATTTTATACACAATGAGGTAGTCATTTTTCTTTTTTGCTTTTTATCTTTTTAACTCTCTTTTTTCCTTTCTTCCCTTCCTTCCTTCCTTTCTTTTTTTCCTTCCTTCCTGCTTCCTCATTGAGGGATCTTTAAATTACTTTTAAAGAAAGTGTTGATTTTGTTTAATTGCCTTTTTCCATCATAGACTCACCATAAGTGCAGAGTGTCCCATGAGATTGGTGGATTTCCCCATGGATGGTCATGCATGCCCTTTGAAATTTGGGAGTTGTAAGTTACAATAAAAATGTTGTTAGAATTTATGATTATCTCACACAAGCTGATATTTTTATATGTGCATGATTTTCCATAGTCCAACATTTAAATCACTGTCCCTGACAACAACTGTCCAAGGTTTGACTTACAGGAGACTGTTTATTATCTAATATATTTAAATAAAGAAGTAAAAACAACCCCTTTTCCCCAAAAAAGCAAAAACATATTTCTACTTACCTAGCCTACCTAGATAGCCTAGGTAGATTGACTCATAATTAATAAGTTGGTGATCCGTGGTGAAATTTAGGGGCCTCTGAACTCCATGTGATGGTGGTGTAACATAGAAAGTATAAATGATCTTTTTGTTCTTGTAATTTAATAGTTTCTGTTACAAGCAGAATCCTTTATGGCAGACTTGAAAAAAGCAGAAGAAGGTTCGGGGCTTCCTGACATGACATAGGTTAGAATAGCATAAGCAGCACTGTTAGTATAAAAGCGGCCGAAGCATGACCAAAACAGAGTAGGAGGTGTGGTCTGATATGTAGACAGAGCAAGACAGTATAGTGCCTTATAGACCACATTAAGGAGTTTGGATATTATTCTAAGTGCTTTAGAACACCTTTGGAAGGATTTACTAAGGGGTGTGGCACCCTTTGATTGACATTTCACAATTTCATTTCAGCTTTTCTACCTAGGAAGGATTGTAGAGATGCTAGAGAGAAGCAGAGAAGAGTTGGAGGCTGTATGTGTTAATATTGATACAAAGATGGTGGTGGCTTAGACTAGGATGGAACCAGAGGAGATGTGAGACAGATGGATTGGGGATATTTTGTGGACGTGAAGGCAAGAGGATAAAATGAATGGGTAGGACAGAATATGGAATTTCTTTCCCCCTAGCTGCCTTCTCAGAGATTGCAGCAAAATGTGATCGTCTCTCCTAACGTCTCCCTCAAATATTTGACTCAATCAGAATCTACCAAAAATAGACGCTGACTTTTACTATTGCTTCACATACTTAGTCTCACTGATTGTGAAACTGTTGCCTGCTGTTATCATTGCTCATTGCTTAACTTAATGAGACTCGGCAGTCACCATTCTTTTTATAACCCCCAGTAATCACAATATTCTGTTGGCCTAACTTGAATCTAGAGAGGGTCCTTTGCTCCCTGACCAGTGATTTAATGAGAGAAGATAAAAACAGAAAAAATACGTGGACAGAAAGGTCGATCTTACTGGGGCCAGAATTTAAAACTATTTGTGCTATAATTTAAATTTCACCCAAGATAGCTCTAATCTAGGGAAAGTCCTTTCCCACACCCACACCCACCCCCGCCCCCAGATCTCATGGAACACTCTTCAGAGTGACTTGAACATAGTTGGTCCTCCATCAGGGTTTGTATAAAATAAGGAAATTATTCCTTGGAAGCTGATGATTTGGGGTTGAGAACTGAAAAGAGAGGCCCATCATACTTATCAAATAAAGATACTTAATTACTTTGGAAGGTGAAAAATAACATTTAACTATGTTTACAATTCATAGGCATGAGAAAAAACAGGGGGAAAAATGGTTATAAGATAACCAAGAGTAGGATACCTGATTTAAAATATCATGCAGGATCATAGCATTCTGGGACTTTAACTGTATGATTAAGCATAAATATACTTCAGAAGATAAACCTTGACACACAATTGTATAGTGCTAAATGACAACACAAACCTTATAGTTTGTTTTGCAAAGTCGCTTATAAAGATAGTCTCCCTAGGTATCAATTCCTTTTGTAGAATTAAGCACTTTCACTGAGGACCTACTGTGCTCTAGGCCTTTTAGGAAGGTTTGCAGAGGGTAGCATACAATTCATCTTTGTTCTTCTGAACTCATTTGTGTGTGAGCCAAGCTATCTGTTCTGGGTAGACTGGTAAGCAAGCAGCTGGTCTCCATTTGTACTGAACACCAAATAATAGAAAATGGGCTTGAATTGCCGCTGGGAGGGATTTGTTGAAGATAGAAGGGAAAATGTTCTGACTGTGAGAGTTTAAAGGTAGTGGAACTGGCTGTGTAAGTACATTCCCTGGAGAGCTTTATAAACAGCATAGCCAGTTGTTACCACAGAGTCGTTCCCAAAAAGCATGGGTATTGCCCAGAGGCAGAGTCTGGAATAGGTGACCCCTGGAGAGCTCTCCCAACAGTAGGATTTGCTCTTTTTGTTTTTGTTGTTGTATTATTATAGGCAGCATCTGGTACATTTCTAATTGGCAGAGCTGCATTAGGATGGAAGAAGTCGATATTGGTCAAATACTGGCAGTGAGTTAGAAAGGAAGGGAATAGCAGTTGGACAGTACTTTTGGGGGGTTTATTATTAATGCTTTTCAACTGTTTATCCTATTAGTATGGAAACATACCAAGTGCAGTGATGCATACATAGCATTTTAGTTGCCTTAGTTGTAGTCTCCCCTCCAAACCTTTGGCATAAAAATAAGAAATATGCCCAGTTGCAAGGCTGTTTATTTAATCTCTACAGTCTTCTCAATCTTAAACATGTTTGAATAAATCATAATGATTCTTGTTTTCATTTATTACATCTTTCCTGAACATGTGTAATATTCTTAATCATTGACCATCAATGCTGATGGAAAAGGAGCTCTGGATCTAACCACATTCTATGCTCTCATCCAGATGCCTATCCGAAGAGTGAGATGATTTATACGTGGACAAAAGGTCCTGAGAAATCAGTAGAAGTTCCAAAGGAGTCTTCCAGCTTAGTTCAGTATGACTTGATTGGGCAAACTGTATCAAGTGAAACTATCAAATCCATCACGGGTGAGATGTTTAACAATTTGAGTCAATATGCTACCTGGCATTAGCAATGGAGTTTTGTCCTAGCTTCTTCATTGAAATATCTCGTGTTTTCAGGGGACAACTAAAAGTTTCCAGAAATGGAGTTGATGCATAAATCACAGTTCAGACTTTCTTTATTTATATTTAAATCTTGTTTTAGTTTAAAATAAATTCTGAGTTGGTGACATGTGAGAAGTGACCTGGTTTTCTTATTCAGAAACAAAAGCCAATAATCAAATATATCAAAACTGTTTTAAACAGAATTCGGAGGCAGGAAATCTGACCATTGATTTTTTTTTTTTTTTTTTTTTTTTTTGCTCTACGCGGGCCTCTCACTGTTGTGGCCTCTCCCGTTGCAGAGCACAGGCTCTGGATGCGCAGGCTCAGTGGCCATGGCTCACGGGCCCAGCCGCTCCGCGGCATGTGGGATCTTCCCGGACTGGGGCACGAACCCGTGTCCCCTGCATCAGCAGGCGGACTCTCAATCATTGCGCCACCAGGGAAGCCCTGACCATTGATTTTTGAGCACTGGATTTCCCTGTTTTTTGGTGCTTTCCCCAAATCTTTTTTTTTTAAATCTTGCCCAATTTTTGTGGTGCTACGCTACCCTCTTTTCAAAAGTAAAAGCAAAATATAAAGCTTAATTATAAAATATATTAAGGGTATATATTAAAGCTGTCACATGAGTAGATGGATGATTATTATTGATGATTCTTGGTCTGTACTTGCTTTGGGGATATGAATGGTAAGAAACATAGGATTTAGTTTTTGTCATATTCAATGGGGAAAAACAGCTAATTCTTGCTTGTTCTAAAACTATTCCTTACATACACATATCACCATGAAAAAATATTTTTTTTGAAGACATTTCTTTTCCAGCCTGTAAGTGGGATTAAAAATACATTTTGGGAGGATTTGAGGCTTCTGAATCTTGGGCTTCACAGTCTGAGAATAAAGCTACTGCTTCCTAAGTAACTTTCTGAATATGCTACTTTCAGATGTAACATTAAAAATATTATCAAGAGCTACCAGAAATCTTATGGTATATTTACTTATTAGCTTTTTTAGGTTTTTGTCTAAATGCCAATAAAACATGCCTGAACTCAGGGATGTTATGTATGGCTCTATGTTATATGTGTTTCTTTGTATTTTTCTTCACATATACCACATTTAGAAATAAAGCTCTTTCCTAAAACTAAGACAGTAAGATAACCTTTCCCTAAGCATATATGTATATATAATGTATACCTTTGTATTCCAATTCTTTCTAAAATTAAGCTTTATATTTTCATGTGTGTGTGTATTTTCATTTTTTTCTAGTGATTTTCCATAAAAGTTAGGTCTAACTTCTGCTCTAGAAAATGCTGAAAATGAAGGCTAATCGCTTTAAAATAGAAAGCACTGCAAGAATTTTTACAAAGCTATAGCCCAGCTTATTAAATTGCTTAATTACTACATGCAACAGAAATGTTTTTCTGTGTAATGACGTGCAGTATCATTCCCCCCCAGTTGGGAACTACATATATTCAGTGCTTGTGTTGTTATTCAATCCAATACTTTCTTTGCCTAGAATACTGTTTGTTAGTCTGAAATATGATTATAAAGCCATTGAATAATTGCCCACAGAACCTATAACGTATTTTCCTCATGTTTCATTCGCAGGTGAATATATCGTTATGACGGTTTACTTTCACCTCAGACGGAAGATGGGTTATTTTATGATTCAGACGTACATTCCATGTATTATGACAGTAATTCTTTCTCAAGTTTCATTCTGGATAAATAAGGAATCAGTTCCAGCTAGGACTGTATTCGGTAATTATAATAATTTCTTGGGTATTTTTGTCCACCTTACATTTTGATCATGGGAATAACCTTTAGATATCATCTCTAACAAAATATTAAACAGTAATATATCTGGCTGTGCTAAGTAAAGAATCACATAAGGTTTCATTTTTATCAGCCAATACAAAGTAATAAAGCTTGAGAGGATATGGACAGTCCATCCCTTCCTTTGGGGCTCCACCAGATTTCCTTTATTGAGAACTGGCAGGTGAAGACCAAGTGTGAATCTGAATATAATTTCACTTTGGGTGATGTTCTTGGGTTCCTAGCTTAATGCTGTGTAGTTGAATTAAAAATCATATCTGTGTGTTGAAATGAAATGCATTGGGAGCTTAAAATAAAACAAAAGTCGTGGATGAATGAATATGAAAACGTTAGAATAATTTGCCTTTTAATGAAGAGGAACAAAAGGCAAATGGTTTAAATGCATGGAATTGGAAGTATTATATGTTTAATTTATTAGCTTATTGTTATATTCTACCTACATCTTTTTTTTCAGAATACTACACATTTTATTCTTTTTGTTTTTACAGTGGCTTCCTATATATCATATTCTTAACCATATGAAGTCCAGAACACCTGAGTTTTAAATTTTTATAGCTGAAAATAAGCCTTTTGCATATCAGCCTTTCTTTTAAATATTAAAATTAGTTATAATGATATTTATTTAATTCAACATATCTCTCTATTCTTTTTCTATTGATTGTGAGTGGCAAAAGCATTCAGTTAAGGGATGAAAATGATCAGAATTGCTCTGGAATGGAGGTATAGTCCTCACAAGAGATGCCAATTTCCCTTTGCTTTTTCTACTTGGTAGAAAGCCAAATAGAAGCCATGGTATAATATCCCTCATCACACAATAGCTGAAGGGATGTTGGTGAGAAGGAACTGGAGAGAATGGGAACTTCTCATCCCACCCCTGATCCATTTAGAGAACTTCTGATATAAGGGCATCTTAGTGTTCTCAGTGGACCTGAATGTGGGGTGTTTGCCATGGACGCCCTCCCCCACCCCTTTAGGTTCACTCAAGAAGGTTTTGGAATCCTACCAGGGATACTCTTAGAGGAGGGTCAGTGCTGGGGGTAGGGTGTGACCTCACGAAGGCAGTGAACAGGTGTTATGGCACTATCTACTTCGTAGAGTTGTGAGGGTTCATTGCAAGTGTTGAGTAAATTTTAGCTATTAAAAATAGGTGTGAAAATGAAAGAAAAAAAAACACATCTAAGCTTTGGACTCCAATAGGTCAGGTTTTAAAACCCACATCTGCCACAATTTTCTCTCACAAAATTGTGATAACACATCTCTCCTTCATAGACTAGTAAAGATTTAGAATTATGTGCGGTACTCATTACAGGGTATATGGAGCACTTAACACATATTCGTTACTCTTTACCATATGCTCTATTGCATAGGGGAGATTTATTTTGTTATGACCTGGTTTCCTTGATTATTAACTGTTTTTAAAAGAAAATATGCATTATTATCTAATGCCAGACACTTTGCTAAATTCTTTTTTTTAATGAAATACAGTTTATTTGCAGTGTTGTGTTAGTTTCAGGTGTACAGCAAAGTGACTCAGTCATATATATATATATATATATATATATATATATACACACATATATGTATATTCTTTTTCATATTATTTTCCCTCCGAGGTTATTACAAAATACTGAGTATTGTTCCCTGTGCTATAAGTAGGTCCTTGTTATTTATTTTATATGTAGTAGCGTGTATATATTAATCCCAAACTCCTAATTTATTCCTCTCCCCACTTTCCTCTTTGGTAACCATAAGTTTCTTTTCTATATCTGTGAGTCTGTTTCTATTTTGTAAATAGGTTCATTTGTGTCATTGCTTACATTCCACATGTAAGTGATATCCAATGATATTTTTCTTTCCCCGTCTGGCTTACTTCACTTAGTATGATAATCTCTAGGTCCATCCATGTTGCCGACAAGGGATTAATCTGCTAAATGCTTGATGTCCATTCTCTCATTGAGTGCAGTGAGCACTCAGTTAACCTTGGGTCTACACATCATGTCCAGAGGCAGCCTGACTGGGCAGGAGGTATCTGCTGAGGCTGAGAACCAGATCAAAGTCCCTTAGCTTTTCCTCGTACAAAAAATATTAATATTTCGGGAACTATCATCTTTGAAAATAAAAATAAAATTACTTTTACACATATACCATCTTTTTTCTATGTTCCTAAATAATTTCTAGAACAGATAATATTGACCCAGTAATGATGCCTTTGATTAAGAGGTAGTCATGTCAAAAGTGCAGACTCTGGAGCGAGACAAAAGTTGTAACCCCAAAGTCTACCACTTATTAGCTGTGAACCTTCAGTGAGTTATTTCTGCCTGTTTCCTCACGTGTTACAACAGGATACATTGTTGCTACTACATAGGGTTGCTAGGAGGATTCAATTAGTTAATTTGTTTTTGTTTTTTTTGTTTATTTTGGGATTTTTGCTTTTTTAAAAAATTTTTATTTATTTTTGGCTGTGTTGGGTCTTTGTTGCTGCGCACGGGCTTTCTCTAGTTGTTGTGAGCTGGGACTACTCTTCATTGCGGTGCTCAGGCTTCTCAATGTGTTGGCTTCTCTTGTTGCGGAGCACGAGCTCTAGGCACCCGGGCTTCAGTAGTTGTGGCGCATGGGCTCAGTAGTTGTGGCGTGTGGGCTCTAATGCATGCGAACCCAGTAGCTGTGGCTCGTGGGCTTTAGAGCACAGGCTCAGTAGTTGTGGCACACGGGCTTAGTTGCTCTGCAGCATGTGGGATCTTCCCGGACCAGGGATTGAACCCGTGTCCCCTGCATTGGCAGGCAGATTCTTAACCACTGTGCCACCAGGGAAGCCCCCAATGAGTTAATTTGGATAAAGCCCTTGGAACAATGCCTACCACACAGTAAATACTATTTTTAGTGTCATTGATTACTATGACAGCTCACGCTGCCATCTCCCTCATTTGAGAATCACTACTTGATACTATAATGTGAATATTCTCCATATTTTCTAGTTATTGTGATTGGCTGATAAGCTTTGAATGCTTTCTTTGTTGATTATAAACTCATAGCCACTGTTTTGTCCAATTTGTCCCCAAATAATAGAAATTTCCAGTGGTATGGGGAGAGATAGCATTGATTATATATTATATTGGCCACCCAACATTTCCTATCCAGATAAGATACTGTAAGGAAATTAAGTAGTATGTGGTAAGGATACCGGTAACACTAATAATAATGATGATAAGATTTGCCATGTACTGATAGGGGTCATCTTATTTAATCTTCACGATAACTCAGCAAGGTAGGCATTATTAATTTCATATGGCTAAGGATATAGACTCAAAGAGATTAAGAAACTTGTATAAAGTCATATATTTAAACAATAGACCCAAGACAATTTCTGCCTAACTTTGAGAACTCTCCCATTTCTACCCTGCCTTTCTTTCTTTACAGGGGGTCTGGGGACATGGGGGCTTATGGAGAATTCCAGAGCTGCTGAGTGAAATTGTATGGCTGTGTGCTGAGGATACTTTGTGGGTAGCTTTTTCCATTGGTTTCTTTCTGATTGTGCTCATGTACCAAGATATTGGTTTTGATTGACCAGGGAAATTATGCCCAATAATTAAGTCTTCTAAGACCTAAGATGTGTCAGAATGGTAATTATTAAATTGTTTATTGATGCTTTCGATGGTATTTTCTTAAGGAATTTAAGTTTTAAGTATTTGCGGGCACGTAAGCACTCTCATTTGAGATTCAGGTAAAAAAAAAATTCTGGTCTAGTATTTATCTTTCCAAATTCTCATTTTCCTCTTCACTCAAGGAGAGAATTTTCTGGATCAGGGTTGTCTTTCAAGATCATGCAAAAACAAAACTAAAAAAAATCAGTGTAAATATGAAAAGTAGAGTGTGCTAAATTCCCTGGCAAGGGCTTCTATCTCTAAAGTTGTATGCCTCTAAGTTTTCTAATTATTCCAGTATAGTAAAACATGAAATCTGAGTAAATGCCAGCTGGCATATGTACATCATTACTAGTTCATTTTCTAGGAGTGGCTAGCCAAAAATTCACTCTTGTGTACAGTCTTAGCCTACTCGTACATGTCCTCTTCCAGCTTCTGGGCCAACCAATATGGTGCATATTCAGCACTCTAAAAACAGGAATTGGCGTCAATACTTGAACGTGTCAAAAAAATTCCATGGTTATTAAAGTGCTTTCAGGGTAGATGTGGTAACGGATGTACTATCTTCCTCGATGCAGAGGAAGCATGGCTTCTTATCTGAAAAGTTGGCATCTGTTTGCTATTGTGTTGGTGTTTATTTAACCAAATGTTCCACCTAAAAACAGGTGTAATAAGCCCATTCCTGTTGTGCTAGTGCTTTCTTAAATTTGAACTCCAGGCAGATAAACTTTTTAATGTCTAAAGGGATGGCAACTTCAAACACTCAGCCAATTGTTTTTGCCAGTTACTTTCCTAATTTTGCCAACAGTCATAAAATAGGAGCCATAATATCTGAAGGGTCTTTCTACAAACTTTAGAATCAAGTTTACCCTAGACAATGAAAGAGAGATGGAAAGCGGCCATATATCCAATGTTTTTGCGTAGATGTCCATACATTATTTAACGTATTCATAAACCTGGTGATCCACCCTCCTTAACATTCAGAAAGTAATTTTTGGATTCATGGCTCAATAATTGAATTAATACTCTGCTTACTTGGCATTAATAATGGAATTTCTTCTCATACTGCAGGAGAAGAGGAAGACCACTACCTCTGGTCCTCAGGAGAAATTGTTCTATTACCAAAAAAATGTTCAAAGCAACATGGAGAATCTTAAGTTGCTTACATTTGAGTTTCAGTTTCCTTTTTGATTATCACAGTATGGTCTCTGTGAAATTTTCTGATTTCTGAGCAGTATTCTTATTTACACTGCACTGTTCATTTTTTATTTTCAAGTGCTTTCAGCACAATTTCTATGCTTAATAGAATAGAGGAAACATGCTTAATAAAGTTGTAAAACATTTTTGAATTCTTAATAGGCCATTAAACTTAAGTTGTTATGAATAAGAAGAAAAACTTTGATATATCTTTAAATTTTGTAGCTAAAATTTTTCAGAATTAATTTAGGGTTTATTCACATATCTCACAATGAGCATGGGAATGGTGCCATTTTCCTGAGATTTAAAATAGAGACCTAAAAGTCCTGAGGTCTCTTTTCGAAACAAAGTCTACTAAATTCACAAGATTGCATTTTCATAGGCATTTAAGTATTTATATATTTGACTGAAAAACAACACATTCTAAAATCTGTTTTTGACTAATAAAATGCTAAAAATAGCATGAATAATTTTTAAAAGAAAATACAACCAAATTCTCAACTTTCTTCCTTTGTATAGTTTATGGAATGTTTCTGAAAGATCCATAGCTCAGAAGCTACACAGTTGCTCTAATTTTTCATGTTCTAAACATTGACAATTCAGAAGGGACTAGAAAGAAAATGGATTGGTGAAGAGCTGAAAAATGTATTTTTATTTACAGTGCATTTATCATGTGCTTGGCACTACGTGAAATAAGGTAAATCCTGAAGCAGTGTTAGACATTCTGCCCTTAAGAAGTCTATGCTCAATCAAGTAGTGGAAACAAAGCTCACACAAATGGAACAATTAGGGAACAATACAAGGCAGAACATAATTAAGTGCTGAGTTGAGAAGACAGAATTATTTCTCCCTACATCAAAATATTATTATTCTTGGGGCTTCCCTGGTGGCGCAGTGGTTGAGAGTCCACCTGCCGATGCAGGGGACACGGGTTCGTGCCCCGGTCTGGGAGGATCCCACATGCCGCAGAGCGGCTGGGCCCCTGAGCCATGCTTGCTGAGCCTGCGTGTCCGGAGCCTGTGCTCCGCAGCGGGAGAGGCCACAGCAGTGAGAGGCCCGTGTATCGCAAATAAATAAATAAATAAATAAATATTATTCTTTTATTATTGCATGGGACTCTGTTTTTTCAGTTTAACATGTGTTATTTGGCTTTCAGCTATGGATTGGCATGGACTGGATATAGTTTATGCCTTCATCATTGTTATTGTCATCATCACCATCCCCAAACACCTGGGTGTGTCAATTCAAGAGATTTCCTAGGCATTACATAGAATGAGTTTAAATGGATATGGTAAATTTCCAAGCTTAACTACGTAACATAGATTAGATACACAGAGAGACAAAGATTCAGAAAGGGACAGTTGTGCAAATATTAGCATCCTTACGTAATGCGTTTCTCTATAGTTTCAGTGGCAAGTGGAATTCTTCCATTGAGAATGGGGACTGACTTTTTTCCCAGGCTGAGGAGAAGGCTTTTCTGGAGATGATATGCTTCAGAAGCCTATTGATGCATGAGAAGTACCTCTATTCTTGTTGCCAATATTTTCCTGCCAACCATAAACTGATGGGCAGTAGATGTCCAATATTTTTAAAGCCAAATTATTCTAGAAGTCTATTTCTCAGGAGTATACCTATGTTGTTTTATATAAATTAAGCTATTTTACAACTAGTAAATTTATTATTTTAATTCAATAAGTAATATTCAGGTAAAGACTATAAATACATATAACTTGTGCTTTTTCTGATAGAGATTCTCAACAGCAGTGGGCCATGCCTACCCCAGGAATTCTGATGCTTCAATTTTCATTGCTACCATCTTCCCACTCCTGGTTGAGAGTCAGTGCTTCAATGAGTCACACTTCCTGTTAGGTGTGTGTTGAGTTTCTCAGGTACATTGGCCCAGGTGCTAACATCAACCCAATATATGTTAGGTGCCTTACATATTTTTTTTTTTTTTTTTTTTTTTGCTGTACGTGGGCCTCTCACTGTTGTGGCCTCTCCCGTTGCGGAGCACAGGCTCCAGACGCACAGGCTCAGCGGCCATGGCTCACGGGCCCAGCCTCTCTGCGGCATGTGGGATCTTCCTGGACCGGGGCACGAACCAGTGTCCCCTGCATCGGCAGGCGGACTCTCAACCACTGCGCCACCAGGGAAGCCCCCTTACATACTTTTAATCTTCGTTATAAACCCAATAAGTGGGTATCAAATGAAACCAGTGAGTTTTCCTAACTTAATCCAACTCACACTGAGCCAGTGATTAGAAGAGCCAGGATTTGAACCATCTCTGTCTCTCACTCCAAAGCCTGTGCTAATTTCACTGAACCACTATGACTGGAATCTTACATCAAAGATGGTTTGGTTTGAGTTATTGTAAACTTTGTTACCCTCACCCCACCAAATTTCCAGGTCTTTTTGTTTGTTTTTTTGCATTGAAGTAACCATAAAGTATTTTGTCTCTTTGCTCTTTTGCTTTGAAGGAATAACCACAGTCCTCACCATGACCACACTGAGCATCAGTGCACGGCATTCTTTGCCCAAAGTGTCCTATGCAACTGCCATGGATTGGTTCATAGCTGTCTGCTTTGCTTTTGTGTTTTCGGCCCTTATTGAGTTTGCTGCTGTCAACTACTTTACCAATGTTCAAATGGAAAAAGCCAAAAGGAAGACATCAAAAGCCCCCCAGGAAATTCCAGCTGCTCCAGTGCTGAGAGAAAAGCATCCTGAAGCACCTCTGCAGGTATTTGACTTAATATCCTTTAATTTAAGATTTCAGCATCTTGGTCAAGTTTGCATTGCTGAGGAAAAGCTAAGAAGTTGAAGATCCCAATGACAATTTGTAAGTCATTTAAAAATCCAGAAAAATATTAAAGGCTAATCATGCATTTAAACTTTAAAACTGTGATTAGTGGCTTAAAAGTTAAACAGCTCTGGATGAGCTTGAGGTACACAGCTAGTTGTTTGAAAGTTCTTTTCAGGATTAAAAAATTTTTATAGAGAGGGGCAAAATCTTATGTGTGCACTTAAAAGAAACCTGTGGATACCCTTAAGTGGGTTGGAAAGGCATCTCAGTAGATTTCACTGAACAAAGTAAAGCAGCAGTTCTTAACATAGCTCCACATGAGAACGATCCCATGGGGCTGTGCCCTTGTATGGTGGGGCCTTGTGACAGGGGTGGGATTCAGTTCAGAGACCAGGCAGGCAGGGAAATCCTGCCATAGAAGATGACAGTAGAACAGTTAGGTTAGGGATTTAACCTGGCAAGGATTAACTGTTAAGGCTCCTACAGTTTATAGCTCTCCTCCCACAGGGCTCTGGACACTGGTTCTCTAAGAATGGCACGTGAGCAGATAGGAAAATTATTGTCCCTCCATTAAGTAAGTTTGGATAGCTTACATTTTCCTCTAAAGGAATCAGTTTCAACAAGGTTTTCAAAATTATTAGAATGAATTTTGTATACTATTTTCAGTCAAAAAAACCCCCTGATTATCCACAGTTTTATTCCCTTTCCAATTCCCCATAGGTAATTTTATGCCCTTTCTGCCTTTTACTGTTGTTTCATTTGCTTTGCTTTGTTGTGTTGAGGCCTTGGTAGAAGAATTCTATTTACTCTCCCTTTAAAAAACCTATCTTGTATTTACTTGTTTACTTTACTTTTTTTTCTAATTACTGACAAGATTTATTTTAATTTCATCTTTCTGCAGGTTAATGTTGTTATTCTTTTTTAGCTTTTGAGTTTAGTTCTTATCAATTTATTTTCACTGTTATTTAATAATAAAGTTTCCTTTATTGCAATGAGATTTACTTTGCATATAGTGTTAACCAATTCATAACTTTTGATATGTTATATTATTGTAATTATTTGCTAAGTATTCTGCAGTTATGCTGCTATTTTTCTCTACAAGCTCAGAATTATTTGGAAGATAATGTGAAAGTTTCCAAATGGGATTTTGTTTATTTGTCTCCATTGTATTTTTCGTTGTATTACTTTATGTTCAGAAACGTTACTTGTACAGATTTGAATATTGTTGATATTTTCATTGTGTCCTGAGTTATGCTAAAAGCTTATAAATGTTTGATGGCAATTTAAAGGAGTTGACTGTTAGTTATTAAATTAATTTTACCTAAAACATTATTATTTCACCCTCTTAATAAGTCACTTCTTGATCTTTCAAATACCAAGAAAGTTATGAAAAATTCTCCCACAAATATTATGAGATTGTGTTACTGCATTTTGCATTTTAACTATTTTTGTTTTATGTGTTTTGATGCTTCGATATTCAACATGTAAAGATTTATAACAACTCTATTTTCATATCACTCTATTAATTTAATAATAAAATAACCTTTTTGGGGAGGTTCCATATAATGCCCCTTGAATTCTATTTGATCTGATTTTATTTTTTTTTATTCTTTCTTAATATTAACTTTTGTAGTATATTTTTATTGCTAAATTTTCCTATTTTTTCTTTTCTCATGTACTTTGGAAGCTATATATCATATTATTATATAACCAGTGGTTATCTTTAAGCTTTAAAATGACATATTGTAACTTATGATTTTCTAATATTGTTGAAATTATAACATATACTGACTCTTCCATGTAGCTGTTAACTCTCCCCAACCCCAGGATTGCTCAAGTCTAAAGATTCTGCATTTGGAAATATTTTATATATAAAATTTTTTTCTGTTTATAATGAGTTGATGTAGTTCCCTTTTCATTTCTGCAAGGTGATGAGGCTCCTTGCACTAGTGTTATAATAGTATAAATACTTGAAAGTACCCCTTAATCAGCGAAAAACCATTCTGCAGAATTTCCAAAGGTGAGACGAGAACTAATAGTTCCTCGAAACATATCTCTTGACTACTACAGCATCACTGGTGAGTGGTAGGTTGAGTACATCCAGTTGGCTAAGTCCACTCTTGGCAGCATGGGCCACGTGCTGGGTGCAAATGGCATAATCAACATTAAGAAGATGAAAGTTGTTTGTGATGGGCATAGAGTCATAGTATTTAAGGGTTGAGAAGGAGTTTATAATAAATCTCATCAAAATATTCATCATATGTTTCATGTCCTCTACGGCGTGTAACCATATATGTATCATAACTTAGATTGCTACAGCAGCTTCCTGAAGAATATCTATGTTCTAAGGACAGTGATTAATGGGTTGGCCCACGCATCCTCCAGAGTACATATTGCTGCCAGAGCACAGCTGGCTTTGGAGTGTCAGTTGTCATTGAATAGTTCAACTTTGAAGGTTGAGAACACATTAAAATTGAGGAAGGGAGAGAGAAAGAGAGAAAAATATATATATAGATAAATAGGGAGAAGGAAATCAAGATGGGGAAAAAGTGTGTTAAGAGCAAAATTTTAAAACATGTTACTGGAAGGAAATATTCTAATAATCTTATGAAGTTTGGAGTTTCAGTAGAGATTCTAATCAAACAGCTGAAATTTGCTTATTCTAATATGTGTTCCAACTTGTATGGCTATTTGCTAACTTGAATGATGCTGCTTTGTTTAAACTGTGTTTAAACTCCTCATTTGAAATTGGCTTCAGTCTGTACAATACTTGATAATTCAATAGTCCTTTGGGTTAGCTCACTAGTGGTTTGATTCATTGTCACCATATGTGACCTATGGACTGTTAATGGCCTGGCAGAGGTTTATGGTGACCATTTTTATTTCTTGGGAACTGGAAAGCTTATGGTTTATGGAATATTCATGAAGCAAGGAGAAAAGGCCAACTGGAAGACTCTAAGAGCAGCTATGGGCAGCTTGAGTATGTCTTTAGGCATCTCAGGAGGCAAAGCAGCTGTTTTGCTTTTGCTCAACATCACCATAATTCTGCCTTTGACTCTGTCCTTCCAATATTGAAGTTGAGCTCTATTCTCGTGGTTCTATCCTTCCATACCCTTACTACTTCTTAGAGTACCTACTTGCTCACTGACTCAGGTGATTTGGATTAATAGGATGATTTGGAAAATAAATAACTATAAAATAAAATGTGGAGATTTCTTAATAAAATCATACTTAAAACTTACTTGAAAATATATTCTGTAGCCCTTGTTCAGTCAGAAAGTATACATTAATGTATGCATGTTGTACATTGTGAAAAAATCCAATGATATAATGACTAAAATTACTTGGACTTCTAAATTGTGTCAGGTACTATGTGATATGCTTTACATGTGCTACTTAATTTCAAGCTCACAATAACTATTTTATAGATGGAGAAACTGAGTCTTTTTTAAATATCTTTATTGGAGTATAATTGCTTTACAATGGTGTGTTAGTTTCTGCTTTATAACAAAGTGAATCAGCTATACATATACATATATCTCCATATCTCCTCCCTCTTGCGTCTCCTTCCCACCCTCCCTATCCCACCCCTCTAAGTCTTGAAGTTGTTAAGTGATGTAATCAAGATAATGCAACTAGAAATGGTAGACCAAATAGAATAGAGAAGAGCAGTGAAGCACGTTTAATGAAGAAGCTAATTAGTTTGCGTTTAGACACGTGGAAATTTCGAGTGGGACATTTTCTTCTATCCCATGATAATAATGACTTACTTTTTTCGAACTACAAGTGCGTATTTCTCCACTCTGCACTTTTCCTTTCCCATCTACCTAATTTCTTTGTCTATTTCCATTTTACTGTAACTATTCTTCATGGACTTCTCAATATTAAAGCGTTCATAGATTCTTACAAGGGTATTTGTAAAATCAAAGAGCTATTTGCTCTGTTTAGGGTGTTTAAGAAAAATATGATACAAAAAAGAATATATAAATAATTCAAGATACACCTTGGATTCAATAATTCAGTTGTACTCATGAGAATCTCCTTCTTTACTATCCATTCTTCAAAGTCAAACTCTAGCCCTATTTCCCAGATGAGGATCATTTTGATAGAACTTGAGGATGCCAAGGATATGGTGTCAAGTATCCACATCTACAAAATAATAATAGAATCTGCCAGAAAGACTGATAATGAAGATTAAATTACATCCTGCATGTAAAGTACATGGTACAGTGCTTAGTACCCAGCAAATAATAGCTGTGATTATTTTTTTTAAGTACAGTTGATTTACTATATTATATTAGTTTCATTTGTACAAACATAGTGATTGAATATTTTTATAGATTATACTCCATTTAAAGTTATTATAATATAATGGCTATATTCCCTGTTTTGTACAATATATCCTTGTAGCTTACTTATTTTATACATAGTAATTTGTATCTCTTAATCCCCTACCCTCATCTTGCCCCTCCCTGCTTCCCTCTCCCTACTGGTAACCACTAGTTTGTTCTCTATACCTGTGAGTTTGTTTCTATTTTGTTCTATTCATTCGTTTTTAAAAAAATATTTATTTTATTTATTTATTTTCCTTACTTTTTTTTGGCTGCATTGGGTCTTAGTTGTGGCACATGGGATCTTTGTTGAGACATGCAGGATCTTTTCATTAAGGCGCACGGTCTGCTCGGGTTTCTCTCTAGTTGTGGTGCACAGGCTCCAGGGCGTGTGGGTTCTGTAGTTTGTGGCATGCCGGCTCTCTTGTTGAGGCATGTGAGCTCAATATTTTTGGCGCACACGGGCTTAGGTGCCCCGTAGCATGTGGGATCTTAGTTCCCCGACCAGTGATCGAATCTACGTCCCCTGCATTGGAAGGTGGATTCTTTACCACTGGACCACCAGGGAAGTCCCTCATTCATTTGTTTTATATTTTAGATTCCACATATAAGTGATAACGTAAAGTTTTGTCTTTCTCTGTATGACTTATTTCACTAAGCATAATACCCTCCAGATCCATCCATGTTGCTGCAAATGGCAACATTCTTTCTGTGGGTAAGTAGTATTTCATTGTATATGTATACCACATCTTTTTAATCCATTCATCCTAGGTTGCTTCCATGTCGTGGCAACTGTAAATAGAGCTGCTATGAATGTTGGGGTGCGTGTATCTTTTCAAATTAGTGTTTTTGTTTTCTTTGGAAATATACTCAGGAGCAGAATTGCTGGATCATATGGTAACTCTGTTTTTAGTTTTTTGAGGAACCTCCATACTGGCTGCACCAATTTATGTTCCCACCAACAGTGTACAGGGCTCCCTTTTCTTTTCTTTTTTTTTTTTGCGGTACGCAGGCCTCTCACTGCTGCGGCTTCTCCTGTTGCGGAGAACAGGCTCCAGACGCACAGGCTCAGCGGCCATGGCTCACGGGCCCAGCCGCTCCGCGGCATGTGGGATCCTCCCGGATCGGGGCACGAACCTGTGTCCCCTGCATCGGCAGGCGGACTCTCAACCACTGTGCCACCAGGGAGGCCCAGGGCTCCCTTTTCTCCACACCCTCTTCAGCATTTGTTATTTGTGGTCTTTTTGATGATAGCCATCTGACAAGTGTTAGGTGATGTCTCATTGTGGTTTTGATTTGCATTTCCCTGATGATTACTGTAGCTGTGATTATTATTATCCTTTATTTCCTTAAGCATCTTCAACGTTTAAAGTCTGCATCACATAATTTATCACTTATAATATCCTGAAGTATTTTGCATAAATTGTTTCATATGTGATTGCTCTATTTACCTACCTAGATGGTGAGCTTCTTAATAAAACTGGTTATGGCTTCATTCTGTCTTCCCATACAGCCCATAGCACAGTGTTTAATAGTCACAGTTGTTTATTATAATGAGCCAACTATAGGAATCGAACAATAGGAAATGTGGAGCCTCTAAAAACCAATATATTTATCAACAATTTCCAAAAGCATTTGTATTTTATGTAAAATTCTTCTGTAAATGTGAACATTAGGTGGATGTTAAGTAGTGAGCTAGAGCTGGGTCACTGTGAGGATTGAGAACAGCAGCTACTCATTCTGAGACACTTGTCAGCAGTTGGACTTTGCTAGTGGACAGCAACAGGGAACTGAGGACGATGCTTTAAAAAACAAAAAAAAGCAAAACAAAAAGCCTCTGCAAATCTACAAGTGCAGCTATGCATTATGAGAAAAGCATAGTTTGTTGTCCTTGGGTCATTTTAGTCACCTCACTTACACAGGTATCAGTGCCTTTGACACCAGTGTTAAATACAGTGATATCCCAGTAAATGGTAATACACAAGCTTCATTCCATTCTAACAGGCTCTACAAACTAGGTCAGTTTCAGATTTTCATTTCAATCATTCTCAAAACTCCTCTTAGAAATGCTGTGCTTTAAATAGTTTAAGCTAACATGCAAAAAACTTTCATTTTTCCATTTATCCTTATTTCTCTCATTTCTTAACTTAGTTTAAAATCTCTTTCCTTGGCAGTTTGAACAAGGAAATGATGAAGTATTGTCAGTTCACTTGACATTTCGGTATGTTGGTGACAGAAGTTTAATGACGTTCTTTGAATCATATAAATTGTACCTCCCGGAAGCCATACCTTTTTCAGTACAGAATGTTCTGTAGTTAGTAATGCTCTTTAGGCAATGAGTAATTGTTTAATTGCACAATTATTAAACTGGTGATTTAAGTGTCAAGAATATCAGAATTATGTTTCATTTCCAACCATATTTTTCATATGGTAGTTTTGTTATGTGTCACCTGCTGATTCGTGAGACATCGTAATTTTGCTAAGGCAAGAGAGCAAATCTCAGGTGGTAATTTAACAAGTGTTTACTGAGCAACTACTATGTACTAGTCACCATGCAAGGCACTTGGATTCAAAGAAGACAAAACCTGGGCACTTAGTCTAGTGAAGGAGACAGGTTATTAATCTTGCAAGTGACTATATGTAGTATATAGAAGTATGGCCTGAATCCTGGTTTTAGAATACTTCAGTATACTGCTTATAGCAGTATAATCTTACTCTCAAATATTCACTTCTACCCTAGACCTATGTGCTGAAATAAAGATCTACATATCCAATTACATACTGGGAACCTATTTTATTTATGGCTGCTTTTATGGAATACCTATCAAGTGACAGTAGGCTGGGAATACTCTGAGGGTAGTGGGGAAGTTGACATTCAACAATTAACTTCAAATAGTTAAATAATGATAAATGTGAAAAATGCTATGAAGGAGAGGTAGAGAGGGTCATGATAAATTATATCAGAGAGTTAATTTGAGACTTCAAATTAGCCTTTGAAATGCAAAAAGTGACAAGGTAAGGGATGTCATTCAAAATGACAAAGGGAGGAGAAACGATCAATTTTAGTAGCTTATTGAAGCAATATTGTGAATATCTTGGTAACTGTTGGTAATAACATCACACGGGAAGAAAAATGCCAACATTAGCATCATAATTGAATGGCTATTTTCTCCTCCAGAAGGGGAAATGCCATAATTTCAATGCTGCATCAGGAAGGCTTGATATATTGCTAGTGTTCAAGGAAGTAGTAAGGCATCTTGTAAACCTAGTATAACACAGTTTAGGAGTGTGTGTGTGTGTGTGTGTGTGTGTGTGTGATATAGATACAGATTAATAGTAAACTTGTCCATTTATTTTCATATATTCTGTGTTTACAAATATCATGACAAAGGAAGAAGCTGTGAAGCGTATTTACATAGTACATAGATTGGGGGAGGTAGCTTGTCACCATCATTGTCATCATCAACATTGTTATTTATTTATTGTCTTCTATGTGCCATATATATATATATATATGGTGCTAGTTGCTTTACATGTGTTATCTCTAATCTCCACAATACACCCTGAGATGAGTTGTTGTGTTGTTATACACATAGTTTTATGGTTGAGGACACTGAGCCTTGGTGAAGCGTTTTGGACACTTTCAGATACACCGTGCTGTCTCTCACCTAGAGAAAACAGGCAGGCATCGAGGGATTTTTGTCTCTACTCTCAGTTTTCCAGTGTAGTTTTGATCACACAACCCAATATTTGAGTTTGAATTTCTCTGTTAGATGACAAAGTTAAGCAAGATTATATCCAAATTCTCTTCTAATTTAAAAACCTGTTACTACAAACTCATCCACTATCTATAACTAATGCCATCTTGCTTTATACTCTTTAACATATGCTTACTTTCATAAGAATGGATTCTAGTGAGGATGGTTCTTTTTGGGGTCACTGAGACAGGTCAAATTAAATATTCAGATTATTTTATGCTCACTTACACAGCAAAAATCCATACTGTTCCAACAGCAATAAGAGCATCAACTGATCCTGTGTTTAGTATGCACCAGAGAGTATTTTAAATATTTTACATATATTCACTTATATAATTGGCATAGCAATCCTGTCCCATTTTCATCCTGTTTTATAGATGACTAATTGAGGCACAGAGCGGCCTAAGTGATTTGTCCAATCACACACCTCCTAAGTAACTGAACCAAGATTTAAACCCAGATGGTCTGGCTCCAAAGTCTAGGTTTACAGCCCCTAGAAATTGCCACCCCTCCATTGTAACCTCATCCCACACTGCTGACCCTCTGCTGTGCCTACCCTCACACACTCACTCCCCAGCCCATTCCTCATTTTTCTGAAGGTTGTCTTAATGTTCACATTGTTGAAAGTGTAAGCCGTACTATAAAACTCTACCCCATTCATAAACAAGCCCTATCCCTTAGCTGGTGGTTCAGGTTACACAGAAGCCAAAATCTCAGAAAATTAGCCACACTCTCCAAATTTCTAGTTTTGCATAAAATATATATGGATTTTCTCAAGGCTAAAAATCACCAATTGATTGAGGTCATTTTGACTGTAGACCAATCCATAGTTTTCCCAATTTTTTGACATTTTAAACATCTAAAAATGTTAAAAAGAATTTCTTTTATTTTTGTCTTGAAATAACTGATCTGACGTGCATTAATATATTCAATCAACAATATTTATTTACAACATATGTACCAAAGAATTCTGTTGTCAAGGTGGTGAGAAAAATTTTAAAGAATTTCAAAAGATAGTTTTTGCCCTAAATGAATTTATACTGTGTCAGGTGACAGTATATTGATGTAAATAATCAAGAGGAATAGGTATTCTGTAGGGACCAAGAGATGTAAAAAATGTGCTGAACTTTGGGAGGGGCTGGTAGGAGAACTCAGTCTGGCAGTGAGGTGTATTTTATTGATGGTCAGCAGACAAAGGAGAGTAGCAAGGAGATAAGCCAACTCATTACTATAAATATCATTAGTTTGGTTTGTGATTTTTATGGGCTAGCTTGAGGATCACTCTAGAATTGCTATACAATTAATAAACTTTTACCGCATTGTTGGAATTTTTATTACTTCTCCATTTACTCTGTTCCTTCTCCAGCACACCTGGCACAAATTTGCTAAGAATCTAGCAGTTGCTCAAGAAACACCTACTGATTGGTTTCATTCCTCCTATAACTGAGATAGATGCTCAGTCGTCAGGGATAGCAATATATGAAGGAACTGTACGTTTCCCAGGTGAAATTTTTGTTATTAAAATTTTTTCTTAATGGTGTTTCGAATTATTATTAATTTGGTGATCTTTTTCTGTGTTAGTAATGTGAGTGGGCCAGCACTTCTTTTTAGAGGGGAAAAAAATTCAGTCAGCTTCAAAAATATACAGACATTTGAAACAAATTCCCTCAATGTTTAGCTATATTTTCCAGCAAGTTGTCTTCCCTAAGCTACTGAGTAAGATTATTCATTCCTTCTGGTTTATTTGGCTAAGCTGCCAATTTCCCTTTTGCTATTTTGAGGGGCTAATTTTCCCACAACATAATATACATTGCTAAATCTCCAGCTTTTCTCTCAGCCTCAGATAATTTAGAAGTTTCAAGATGCATCAGTTCGGGTATTACTTATTTCATTTCATTTGAATAAATCAGAGGATATTATGCATAAAAATGTCTTTGGCAGAAGGAGATTATTATGTATTTTGATCAATTTAAGGAGAGGGCATTTTCTACTCAGATTGTGTGGCATGGTGTGCTTTTCTTAATATTTTCTAGTATCTCACCTTCCAGGGGATTCTTACCCTGCCTAACTTTGAATAATACATCATATTCTTTCACAATGTCTCTTTTGCTGCTTTTATTTGTGAGCCTGAATTTTCACGTTCTTCTTGCTTAGCTATCCTGTAGGATTCTATTCTTTCTCCTTCATTAGCTCTTTCTTGAACTTTGACTTTAATTTTTAAAATTTACTGTTTCAGGCTTCCCTGGTGGCACAGTGGATGAGAGTCCACCTGCTGATGCAGGTGACACAGGTTCATGCCCCGGTCCAGGAAGATCCCACATGCCGCGGAGCGGCTGGGCCCGTGAGCCATGGCTGCTGGCCTGCGCGTCTGGAGCCTGTGCTCTGCAACGGGAGAGGCCACAACAGTGAGAGGCCCGTGTACTGCAAAAACAAAAAAACACAAATAAGATCTACTGTCTTCACATAGACAACTAGCGTGGGCGTTTCTTTAGCCTCTCCCAGCGTCATGACTCCCTAATGATGTAGTCCAGTGAATTTAGCTTCTCTCTCAAACTCTCTCTCTTTTGGGAGTAGTTTGGCTAAAGCAGACTTTTTTACTTACTTTTACTTACTTTTTGTTTGGCTAATTGAAAACAGTTGTAGGTTCCATAGTTAGACAAAAGTCTGTCTTTAGGGAATTCAAAGAGGACAATGGGGGTGTGAAGATGAGGTTGGGGGTTAGATTCCCTGTGAATGCTTTCTATTTTTTGCTTCCCTAAAAAGTTTTTACTAAGTCCAATCAGTTTAATGTAGATATCGAGGGGTCACTTGAGAGTAAAAAATTGTACCATGAAAATTTTAGATAACGGGAGGGAGGTAGGGAATGAGAAGGACACCCACCATTTAGCACATCTGCACTTTTTCTTTGGCCAGGTTGTTGGCACTTGAGGGTTAACATTTCCAACACTTCTTGGCAAAAGGTGGTGAGATCTCTGTACCCAAAGAGCAGAAAGTCAACTCTTCATATACAAAATGAGTGTATTATTGTCTCCAGCTTATCCAACTATGAACACTTGTGTATATCTGGGATTATTGGTCTGTTGAACAGATTTTTATTTTAAAAGAAAACAATTTGAAGAATACAAACTATAAGACCAATGCTTAACACAGACCCTGGCACCCAATAAATGCTCCTCCAATATTTGTTGACTGAGTCAATGAATAAAAGAATGAATGCAATGTGGTCTCTGTAAAATATTACTACTACTAATAATGACCGGAAAGAGAAGTCCTAGATGACAACAATAACAGAGAAAACTCCCATAAACCCATTCCAGCACTGTGTTTTTATTTTTGAGGCCCACATGGAGCTTTGGGATTACTGAAGGAAATCTAGATAACTCTTTTATTAACCTGAACCTACCTGCTTTCTTTGGAACTCTTCCCTAGGAAGGAGCTGCTTATCCCTGCCTTTTCATTGTGCCTTTTTTTTTTTTTTTTTTTTTTTTTGTGGTATGCGGGCCTCTCACTGTTGTGGCCTCTCCTGTAGCGGAGCACAGGCTCCAGACGTGCAGGCTCAGCGGCCATGGCTCACGGGCCCAGCTGCTCCGCGGCATGTGGGATCTTCCCGGACCGGGGCACGAACCCATGTCCCCTGCATCGGCAGGCGGACTCTCAACCACTGCGCCACCAGGGAAGTCCATCATTGTCTGTGCCTTTGACCCTTAGTTTTGTTGTTTGGGTTATCTCTGTGTCTTAATATAGATGAGCTACTAGATGGGAGATGAGAGTCATGCTCAACTCTGCTGTTGAGGCTATATCTAGAAAACAAGTAAATGTTCTCTGGTTGCATGTGGAAAAAGGATCTAATTGATAGTCTTCTGAGAACTGGTTTGAATGGAGAAGCTCTGGGAAGGGCATCCTGCTTGGAAGGTGAAAAAAAAGAAGCCTCTGTGGAGCTTGAAAGGTGCTTCCCTGGAAAGTGAGCAAGAGCTGGATAACCATTTAGTAACTTGCTAGTTAGAGTCTCAGAGCAGATCCTTAACTGAAGAAATGTTGACAGCAGCCATGAGTGGACAGCTGGGCACTTGATCTTCCCCTGCTACCCCTTCCATGAAGCAATGAGCCTGTGATTTGTTTTGAGAAAAGCCAGGTTTTATTTGGTTGAACCATGTAAAAACACCATTTTTGCTGGTTAAAAACAATTTTTAGAAAGTCAAAACTGGTCTTTTGAAGTGAAGATGAGGCCAAGATCTGACTTTTAATTTCCTTTATCAGCTGCCTCTTTTTGACAGCAAAACAGGTAATTAGTAAGAAATTGTGCTAGTGATTATAGTGATTAGCATTTTAAAATTTATTAGTTAGTTTATTTGTTTTCAAGGCAAAGATTGATTTTGGAGCTGAGAATGTCAAAACTTTGGAGCTGTACTCCTGGTGCCTGATGGGGGCACATCCTCTGTAGGCATCTTAATGCTCTCAGTAAGATTGTTTTGTTGGTTTGTTTATTTAATTTTGTCTTGAAGCCAGAGGAGCTTCAACAGGCACTTTCCCCTGTGCTGAGCTCATTCTTGCTGCTTCTGCAAGCAAGAAACCCACTTTGCTAAAGCCTTAGCTGATCCTGAAAAATGTTAACATGCTTTCTGCTTAATGTTTGCCAACGGGCTGATCTAAAAATGGCACCAAGGAGGTTACCTATTATCCACAGAACAAGAATACATTTCAGGACAGAAATAGATTATGGTCAGTGGAGACTTGATCTGCTGACAGAAAGTTATATTAGTATCCCTAAGCAATTCATAAAAATAAGAGATTGTACATGGTGAATCCTGTTTTTTTTTAAATTAAAAAAAACCTCTCTCCTTTAGTAGCTTTCAATATTTAAGCTCTTTTTCTCTTATTTTTCCACAGTGTTTATTTGTTGAATTGCATTCATCTTTCAAAACTCCATAAATCACTCATTTTTGCACATTTGCAATGGGTTTGTACCATAGCCAAATTTATTTTATCAAACTCATTACTGCATATACTTTAAAGACATGTATCGAAGCATCAAATGAGGTAGAATTTGGGATGATTTAAAAATAATTTTTTAAATGGAACATGCAGTTATTTTCTATGTGATCTTCAAGTTCATAGCAAATTGGAAATTTTTGTTACTTTTTTCAATTAATGTATGATGGATAGGTTGATGCTCTCTTTGCCTGTAACTACGCAAGTTTCTGCCTGTTGACCTACCAGTAAACATTTGTTCTGGACAAAATATCCTGGCTTGACCAATGGAGTGTATGGTTACCCTAATGATGGAGCAGAAGTCTTCCTCTAGCACTGAAAATTTGCTAAAGTATTTCAGTTAAATGTTTTCCAGATAACAATCTGAATGTATATGACTGTAATATTCATGCTAAAATGGAGTCAAAGGTTAAAATTAAAATCCATAGGGAATTTCAGAATCTCATGAGGCAATCTGAGATAATTATTTGCTACAATTAACTTCCTGGTTACTATCCAGTCATTCTGTAGCCATTAAGTGGAACTAGCCACTCACAGTATTAGAAATTAGAGCATCTAAGTTACGTAAAATCTTAGTGTCTAACTTCCAAGACTCATAAAATTGAAGAAAACAGAGAAGTAAAAAGGATCTCAAATCTTCATTGTTTGTGCAAAGTAGGGGCGAATTGTTCTATAATGTAAAACAGTTAGATACTGTTGCTTTATTCTCAGAGATTTTATTATTGGAGTGTCTTCCTCATTTTGGAAAAAAAAAGATACAGAAAGATGTAAAATTTGGGGCAGAAATATGTAGGGTGAAATCAGAAGTATAAAAGTTAGAAGAGAAACACTGAATAAGATATCTCTTCTGTGTTACTTGCTGGGCTCTGCTTTGTGTATTACCTAAGCACTTCAATTTTTAGGGTTTTTTTCTGTGAAGCATTAATCGAGGAAATCCTAAAGTTTCAGCATATATGTTGGCCTGAATGAGAATACATGCTGGATTTGTACTGGGAAGAGAGGGTACAAATCCAATTGTCACATTCTGGATAGAACACTGCTGTTATTTGGGATTCTGGGATTCTGCCGGATAGACCTGATTTTGCACTGAGTAGTATAACCTGACTCGTTATAGAGCTGTTCATCTCAGCAATAACTACATTAAATATGAACATTGTGTATGTTTATTCCAGGCCAATCTGCCAGCACAGTAGAGCTAGCACAATCATACACTCTAAGCAAGGCAAGCAATGAGACAGAATTTGTTGTTGTTTTTTCACTAGCTCGCCATAGTGTGCTTCCCCAGTTTGAATGCTTTCTGCCATCTGATTATTGTGTTTACTCGGTGGTGTTCTTTCTTCATGTCATTAATATCCTATTTTCTGGCTGAGGTTCTCTTTATTTATGATAATAGTTTGATAGGTTTCCAAAGGATAAACAAGTGTGATTATTTTAATGGTTCAAGTACAATTTGGAAATTGAGTGGCGGTCTTATGGCTGTTTCAGATCAGCCAGATGTGTTCATGGCCTAGGCCCCAGCTAGGTTCACTACTAGAACAATTTTAAAGGGTGCTGAGGTGATAAAGACATTAGCCAGAAGCCTCCTGATATATTGATGGTAGATGATAGGTTAAGATAACAAGAACATATGTCCAAGTGGACTATGTTACCCCTTGTGACAATTCATTCGGTGCTACCATTTCCACATATGCACTCCCCATGCTGAGCAGATATACCTGTAATTCAGGTCTGAAAATCCAAGTTATCCAGGTACCAAAAAGAACCAAAAAGCTAAATTAGGTAAAAGCACTTTTTGGTATACTGTGTAGTGCCAACCTATATGAATATGCCACAATATATTTAGTTTTAGTGCAAAGCTAGTTTTTATGACACCCGAATGCTTCGAAAGCTGACAATGCATGAGTAAAAAGGGACTCTCTGTTAAGGATAAAAATTTAATCAGAAACTCATTCCAAAGTTTAATTTCAGTGCTCAGTTTTGGTTTTTTTTTTATCAGTAATTCAGCAAGCTGACATTAAAAGTTGCTCCAGTCCTCTTTTTAGACTGATCATTTTAACTGTTCCCTCCCTAATTACTCCACCAAGCAGAGAGAAAGAGCCTGTGAAGCCTGGCTCCCAGGCTTTTTAAGAAATTAATGAATATTGCAAAAATTGTGTGGTGCCAGAAATCATTTTTCAAGACGGCTGCAATGAGAACCACCCCCACCTCCCCGCCACAGGCTATCCATCCCACATGCATTTCTTACAATGTATGGCGGACTTTTTGTTCCCTCACCCTTGAACCTGGGTGGACCTATGACCACAGTAGAAGTAGTGCTTTATGACTGTGAGGCTGGCGACTCAGGACTGCTTTCTTGGATCCAGTCACCATGCTGTAAGGAAGCCCAGGCCACATACAGAGACCACAGGTAAGGTATTCTGACTGACAGTCCCAGCATCAATGGCCAGGCATGTGAGGGAGGTGACTCCAGTACCAGCTGCTTTGACTGAAACCACATGAGAGACACTGAATGAATGAGAACTGCCTAGCTGAGTCCAGCCAACCTCCAAACCCACGAAAGATGGTGTTAAAATGATTGCCATTGTTTAAGGCCATGATCATTTGGGGTAATTTGTTATGCATCACTAGATGGCTGGAAAACACATCTTTTAAGTCAGACATACTCAAGTCAAATACTGACTCTTCCTGCTGCTAATGAGATGATGTCAGCCAAGATCTCAAATTTCTCTAATTCTCTTTGTTCGTCTTACAGATGTTTAATCTGGTATACTGCAGGTGCTCAATCAACATGAGTTTCCCCAATCTCCTCCCTCCCTCCCTCTCTCCTTCCTTCCTTCCTTCCATCTTTTCCTTTTTTGCTTGCTTACTCCTTTCCTCCCCTTCCTTCCCATGTAAATTCAATGGAGTGCAGCTGCTTTTGTGGTAGGCCATTTTAAACTGGAATGTGTTAGTACCAGGTGTGGATTTAATTGGACCTTTACTTAGAATGCAAGCAGACAGAATTCAGGAGGCATTTTTTTTTTTTTTTTTTTTGGTGAAAACTGCTGAATCACTTGTTCCAAAATCACCATAAAATATGCTCAGACCTTCCACAAACAGTGTGTGTGGTGTGATCAAGTGCCTTGGGAGAGTGGGGTAAATACATTTTTAAAAAAGGAAATGTTTCCATCAGTTCACAGCGAACATTATCTGAATTCAGTTCAGGCGAAGAATATCTTAAAAAGCTAGATAAAGGAAATGAAGGCATGAGCAACATGTTATTTGTAGGAATGACATACATTATCTCCTTGGCAACTGCAGGGTGGCATGCAATTTGGCAATCTATGTTGTGTCATCTTGGATGCATGGAAGTCACTGTTTCCTATGGAAACAAAGGAAAGAACAACATGAGAAAAAGAGTTCTGATTTTAGTATGCTGAGAAAGTATTTTAAAACCAAGAGGCCAGCAGCCTTTCACAGAAGAACCAGAACTCAAAATGGCATTAAATTTTCATTTATTAATTCCACAGTGCTTTGGAATATGGATGAGATCCAAATTTGCTTTGGCCCTGCTGAGCTTTTTATTCATGCTTTATGGTCAAATGATGACTCCAGACATTTGTGTGGAACTTTCAATGCCCCGGGGTGTAGTAGGTCTTTCAGAAACATTAGGACATCAGCTTATGCACGTTCATTTGTTTACTCATTCAACAAATATTTGTCGAGTGTCTAATTTGTGCCAGGCATTGTGCTGGGTATTGAGGCTACATAGACCCTTTGCTTTATGTCTTATCACCATCTTGTCATATCCATGGGATATTGTAGTAGTTCTTTATCTGAAGTGAATCAATAATTTAGAAAACATTCATTTAGCCCCGGCCTGGAGAGCCTATTATATTGGAGCCAAGGGATAGCAGAAATGAACCACATGGCTGCACAATATTTGATGGGGCACAGAACAGTTCTCATCATGGCTTTTCTTTGGTCAATGATTTTGGTGAATTTTCCTAGGTACAGTCAGCTTGTTTTCATGGCCAGCTTCCAAGTGAATGGCTCCAAAATATTTATGATAGCGACTCATGCTCAATATAATTTCATTTGGTAGGTAATTTGATGAAAATGAATGTCTTAAATGAAGGAAATTCAGACTGCAATATAGCTGGCTAGAGTCTAAAATTTTCCACCTTGATGAAATTCAAAGAAATATCAACATTATAGGATGCTACAAAGGCAGCCCACATGGTTGCAGTGGGACCGCTTGATCACAGTAGGAGAATGAAACGGCTGGTGAGGTGAGATTAAAGCGTGACCTCGGTGTTGCCAGTGTTACCAATGGGCTCCTGGGAATTCTTGCACAGTAGTGCTGGAGATAAGGACTTGAGATTCACTGTGGAATGGAAGCCTGGATTCAAGAGTCAGTTCTTTCCAAGGATGATCTTGCCTTTCATTAATCTGTTTAGTGTCTCCAATGCATGGCCTTTCCTGTTTATTCTGCATCCACTCCCAACCTCATCACAGCAGAAGCTGAGGCATTTATCCACGTTTCTGAGACCTATAAAAGAATGACTGTGAAATAGACAGTTAATGTCCACCAAAGAGCCTCACAAAAAAAGCCTTCTAGACTGACTATTCTAAATAGTGATTTCAGGTGTTCTAGCTCTGAGGAGTCAAAGCCATATGGCTGATTTTATAATTTCAGTATTAAAATTAATGACCAGATTTCACTTCCTGGATTTTTCCTCCCTAGGGTCTTATTTTACTATGTCCTCTCTAAGAGCAATATTTTAGCTTAGAATTTTCTTGGGTTTGTGGATATATTCATGGAAGATTTAAATAGCATTGCAGCTGTACAGAAAAGCTGTTCTAGTGTGTGCTTTGAAAATCAGCTTTTCAATAACTGATAGCTTTAGAACTGTGATTGAGAGGAAAAATCCAGTCCTTGTTAAACAAGCTATTTCAGCCACTGGCTCCGTGTTTCAAGCAGTTTGAAGGAAGAGTGGCTTACAACCTCATCACTTTGCTCCCAGAGAGGCAGGTTGGTGCCCATGGCCCTCGTGCATTTCCTGTGTGGCAGCAGAGGGCACGAAGAAGGTGGGCCTAGATCCAGGAGGTGACTCTCTTTTGCTCCATAACGATCACTCAGCCATACTTTTAAACAGGCAAATGCATGAAATGGGAGAGGAAAGACATTTAATTCTGGTTATCAGTTAATATTCCAGGATTGACTCATTAAACAGTCCATTAACTACTGTAGTGGCCCAGGGAGTATAATCTGGATAGAATAAATGACTGTCATCTGGTTTTCAAGTGGATTTAAATGGGCTGCTTTTGGCTATATAGCTTTGCCAACTACTTACCTCTAGGGACACATTGTGTGAGACTCATTTTTGCTGTTTTGAGTGTATAGGAGTGAATGATTTTGTTGTTGATTTATTTCAATAGAGTTTACTCATCACTTATTTAAATATTATTTAGTCATTGGACTAATTTTGATTGAATGCTTCTTAGTTTGTGGTACTGTGCTGGTCTGTGGGGAGAGGAAATTGGTAAGTCAGTGTTGCAGCCCTAAAGAAACTCACAGTTGGGAGGGGCACTCACGCAGCGTGCTGGATGCTAGGCTAGGAAGAAGCATAGGATACTGTGTGAAGATGTCACAGTCCAGATTAGCATCTCTGTGGTGGGAGATTCTGATGAGGGTGGAGGGGCTGTCAGGTTAAACTTCTCAGAGGAAGCGATGGCTAAGTCCTATCTCAGAAAACACAAAAGGGAGGCAAAGGTGATAGAGGAAAGGGAGTGAGAAGAGGGTGTGACAAGCCCCTGAAGCAAGACAATACAGCTCATCCTTGTAGAACTAAATGAAGACATCCTGGCTAGAACCCAGGTGTTTTAATTGGGTTTCCCCCAAAGCAGACTTTGTTGCAAGGATTTGTGTGCAAGCAATTTATATTTGAACTGATCCCCAGATCACTGTGAGGAAAGTGAGATGGCAAGGAAGACAATCCAATAAAGTGTTCTAATGAGCAGATTTACCACTGTGTGCTCATCGCGCCAGAGGCTCTCCCAGAATTCGTGTGGAACCCACCTCAGAATTGTCCCGTTGGGTGGCAGAGAAGTTGAGGTACTTATTTATCAACTCTTATCTCTTGTTGATTAGGTTTATTCAGGAGATGTTAACTTTCTTCTACTTCTGGTCAAACCCTCCCTCCCATTCCAGTCAAGCTCCTGTAGACAGAGCTCCCCTTAGGGGAGAAAAAGCTGGTAAGACACAGCCTGTCTGGAGTGATGTCTGGGTAAACCAAATGAATACAGACCAGGCACTCATAGCATATGCTACACTAGGGCACCCAGAGTGGTTAAGAGGAGGGTTTGGGAGTAAAGGGGAGATGTAGCTGGACTGGAAGGCAGGATCCAAGTCATGTAGAATGTTACGTCATGTAGGTGTGTGTGTGTTTAGAAAAACAATAGCATACCAACTGAAAGACTTTAAACAAGGAAGTGGCATTATGGATGTTACATTGTGTAAATATTATTTTACACATAATAGAAGAGAGAGTAGAGAGAGGGAATGTTCATAAGGATATGAGGTCTGAGAACTTTAATAGCCTCTGAGTAGCTAAGTGAGAAATGTTGAGTGCCTTTCCATGGCTTTGAAGAAAAATAGGAAGATTGGAAAAATACTGAGGAAGCTGGATGGAAAAGAATAAGGCAGAAGGAGGTAAGAATCATTGAAGTTTTGTGGCTTGCAAAGCTAACTGGAGCATGTGCTAGTCTCTAAGATCTAGCATGTTTGTTTGGATAAATGTATTGGGTTCATTGGATATGAATAAATTTGTACATAGATTTGACTTTGCTCAAAAGGGCTCCTTAAGAATTTGGGGCTTTCCCTCCACCTTTTTTTTTAATTAATCAATTTATTTATTTATTTTTGGCTGCGTTGGGTCTTTGTTGCTGCACGTGGGCTTTCTCTAGCTGTGGCGAGCAGGGGCTACTCTGCCTTGCGGTGCACAGGCTTCTCATTGCGGTGTCTTCTCTTGTTGTGGAGCATGGGCTCTAGGCGCACAGGGTTAAGTAGTGGTGACTCACGGGCTTAGTTGCTCTGCAGCATGTGGGATCATCCCGGACCAGGGATCAAACCCGTGTCCCCTGCAATGGCAGGTGGATTCTTAACCACTGTGCTACCAGGGAAGCCTTCCCCTACTTTTGTATCACCAGAGCCAAGAACAGTGCCTGACATACAAATTGTCACTCAATAAATATTTGTTGACTAATCAAATGAATGAATGGATGAATGAATGAATGAAAAGTTTGTTATGCCCCTAGTACATGTCCTGCTGGAGATATGGGTCTTCAGGTTGGAGAAAAATTTGGGAAGTAGACATTGATTTTATGATATTGATATAAATATGGTAATCTAAGCCACTGGACAGGTTTATTTATTTACCTGAAGACTGAAAAAACTGAGATGTCTGAGAGTTGAACCCTGTGGAAAGGTGACAATTTAGAATTGGGTAGAGGAAGAGCATTCCACACTGGAGACAGAGAAGGGTAAGGGGAACATACCTAGATTATGGAATTTATAGGACCAATTTAAAGAAGGAAGAAGTGATAAGCAGTGTTAGATGCTGCCAAGACAGTATGTAAGATGCAGATTTTAAAAAGTGTCTACTGGATTAATCCACAGAGTTCCAAGGGAAAGATGGGAAGGGAAATAAAATAACAATGGGTTGAAGAGTAAATGACAGGTGAAGAAGTGGCAACATTAAGTGTAGACAATTTTTCCCTATACTGGCAGTGATAGAAAGAGTGGTAGCTGGAAGGGGTCAAAGGTTAAGGAGTTTTGGGACTTGATATTTTCATTTCCTTCTTTGTAATATGAGAAAAATTTTGGTATGTTATATGTTGAGAAAGTGCAAATATTTTTTAAATTGCTAATATGATTAAGTAGAACAATAACCACAGGATTGTTGATTTTATGCTCTCTTCAAATATCCATCAGCCTAGAAGGAAATCTCTTAAATGGGAATCCTCAATTATCTCTTCCTACAGTTGGCAGATTTGGGCAAGTTGGGTTTTAGCTAGTTCTTAGCATTGCTGCAAGGAGTGGAGCTAATTATTTTCACCTAGGAATAGAAAGCAAGATGAATTTTGAAGAGAGCACAAAATGTAAGGTTCCCACACATTCCCAACATTTTCTGAGGTGGATAGTTACAATATTAATTTAACACTTAGTTCTGTTGAAAAAATACAATGAATACCTGAGTATAGAAATAATGGAAACTTCTATTATAATATTTTATTTCACAGTGACTATCTACATTTTTGTCTTAGACTATGGATAACAATATCAAAATAATATTTAACAAGTATTGATCACTTACTGTGCTTCAGGTAGGGTGTTAAGCACTTTATGAATACTAATTCATCAATAACTCAGTAGTTATCATTATTATCCTCATTTTACCCAGGAGAAATACATAGCACAGAGAGGCTAAATAATTTCCCCAAGACCACACAGCTAGGATTTAGCAGAGGCCAAAGCTTGAACCTACCTGATTTTAGAACCTATGGTTCTGACATTGGTTTTTAACTATCAGTATACTGCCAATAAGGATGAAAATGAAGATAGATATTTGGTAGCTTTTGGTTTTAGGATTCATTTTATTGGTGTCTATAGAGAGCACATTTCTCTTCCTGCCTACCAGATACTTGTGTCTTAGCTGCTTGGCTGAAGTGGTTACATTGGTGTTATACATTAATGTGCTGATGAGCCATTTGCCATAAATTGCAGCTCAGCTACTGGTTTAATTCCTGCTAAATTTGCAATCTGCCTTTACTGAAGTGCAAAATTTCCTTTCTTGTCCTAAAGTGGTAGAACATGCAAAAGAGTCTAATACCTTATTTTCTAGCTCAAGTAAAATTATCTAGGCTCAGAGAGAATTTTAAAATTTTCACTTTGGCGGAACAGCTGTTTCAGCATGAGAGCCTTATTAAATGTCGAATGGTTTTGCTAATGCCTCGTTGGAAACTACAGCTGACAGCATGGCACTTACTCCTCAGGACAAGTCAAATTATTTTCTGGAAAAAATCAAAATGGCTTCAGCTGTTTAGGGGGTTGTCTGTTTGACAACTGGTGTGGTAGAATATCAATTTCTTCTGCTGACTTAATATGTTGTTTTACTATGGATGGAGATTTGTAATGAATTGTGTTAACAGGATAATTCAACATATGCTTTATGACCAATTGACTGTGCTTCCACTTGTAAAGACTAGGGAAAGGGATTGATTTTTAAAATATAAGAGCATACACAATAGGTGCTTAATGAGTACTTTTCTGCTACATACACATGTGTACACACATTAACTTTATACATAATTTGGCACATGCATTGCTGAACTTCATTAACTTTAATTATTTGTAGATACTTACATGTTTGAAGAATCATTTTCAAGTCAGAAACTAGAGCTAGTGCTTATGTTTAAATCTTCCCTGGGTTACAATTAAAGTTGAAATTGCAGTTTCCTATGCATGGTGGGGGAGTGTTTTAGTTTTTCCATATATTTGAGTAGTAATTTTGTAAACATCTTTTGCAAATTCTATATTCAAACTTAAGGGGAAGTCTGCGGAAGGACGTTGAGGCACAGCTTCCCTCTTGTAGAAAAACTTCATAAAAATGTGTTTATCATATAGAAGATGCATATTTTGAGTGGTGATGCTGGTTCATTTTTCAAACAACCTGAAGAGAAGTTTTCTTCAATTAAAAAAGAAACTTGGCACAGCTAGATTACATTTTTGGTTAAGATAAAATTTTCTGTAAAATAAATCATCTAAATGTGGACCTATTTATAAATATTTATTTAGGCCTGAATGTAGAAGTTATATGGGATACAAAGTTATATCCATAAGCACATTATGACAACTAAGCACCAAAGAAGTTGAACGAATATCAAGAAAAACAGGAGCAAGAACAGTTCATAAAAACTATACAATTTTTACAGATACTGGAAAGGAAGGATTAATCAGAGGAAGATTTTTCATGGGATAATGTGGATCAAACAGTAGTACAGTATTTACCTTATAATAGAAACTAAATAAATGTAACTAAAATCCAAATCTGAAAAACCAAGCTGTTCATAAATGTCACTTAATCTGGTTTGGGTTGTGTGGACATTTTTCAGGTAAATTCTTTTTTGCTTTCTTTTAATCCCATTAGTGTAGCTTTTTAATATAGCAAATTAACATATTTGCTGTCATAAGGAGCTTCCTGAAGTGGCTAAAATTGTTAGTTTGGGATGCAAATCATGACTCGAACCCATTTTAACTGTCTGACCTTAGGAGAAGTACCCAACTTTCTTAGGCTTCAGTATCCTCATTGGGAAAATGAGAATATTAATACTATTTCCTGGGTGGTTGTAGATGGTGTGTGAGGTTATTTGTGAAAACCATGTAGTGTAGTGCTTGGTCCCTAGTAAGTGCTCAATACATTGTAGAGATGTTGATAAAGATTCAAGATTTCTGTCTGGCAAGTACTAATATCAGATGTTAATTATTTAGAGTAGCCCCTGAATGGGAAGCATTGCCTTAACAGTCTATTTCAAAAAAAATGTAAAAGAAAAGGGAGATTTTAGAACATCCTCAAGGTATCTCAAATTTTAATTGACAAGGAAAGTTATTGGTCTTCTTTATCCTTGTACCACTGAGGAAAAGCTTTGAAAATTGTTCCCCTACCACCAGGCACTTTGTTCCCTTTCCCCACAGTCCCTCTTCCCCCTTACTTATCCCTGAATTTCATCTTATGTGTCACTTTCACAAAGAGGCTCTCCCAGCAATCAGGCTATGCCATGTACTCCCTAATTTAAAAAAAGTTTCCTTGATAGCATTTATCGCTTGTTATAACTTTTTAATAATTCCTGGCAGAAGTTGCAAGGCCTATACTTTTTCACCTCTGTATTCCCAGTTTCAACAAAGTAATTTGAAAAATTGGACACTCAATACATATTGTTGAATGAATGAATGAATTGGGTAAATCATTACCTTTAATAAGTCCTTCATTGCTTTTGAGCTTAAACATGGATCTTCTATTACTCACTTCCAGCAAGAGATGAAGCATAGGACTTGAGCCTTTTTTCCTAAAAATAAATCTATTAAAGCTATCATGAATGTTTAGATTCAGTAGGTAAACATTATCTAATATTTCAAAGAAATTCAACCCCCTTTAGGTAAGATTTGTAGCTCATCAAAGACTTCCTTACACAGCACAGCTATGATTTTACAAAATGACTTGGATGATAATTCTTGAGCTTTGGAATTTTCCCCCCAAGCAGAAATATAATGAAGATCTGGTCTTGATAAATTATTCCTTTTTAGACATTGCCCCTGTTGCCTTTGCTGATGCAGATAAAATTATGACTCAGACTACTTGCTATGCCAGCCTCCTATAGGGTTGGCAGGGATCTGAATTTTTCTGGATGGCTATTTATTATAGCACAGTTTCATTATAATAAAGTCATATCAAGTCTATATTAAGAAAAAAAAACATTGTCCAAATGTTTTCTAAGTTCAACTATAATTTTCTGAATATTTTAAGGCTGAAACAAATCATTTCCATAGGATGATTGCTTTAAAAAATGAATTTATTTGGACACCCAAGTTAGGAATTCAAAAACGTAGCAAGATTTCTTTTGCAATATTTTATCAGATATCTACTTATATTACCCCTACTTTTAAGGATTTAAAAAGTATTCTTAATATAAAATGTGAACAGAAGTTATAAATTGTTATTAATGACATTTTTCCAATATTTAAACAAACGCATGCTCTGAAATCCACAACACATGTACACACACTGTGACATAAAAGTCATAATCGGCAAGGGAGGCAAAAATATTTAGGGAAAAAATACTGGGTAGTTAAAGAAGGATCTGGAGCTAAGTCCAAATTAGAAGTTTAAATGAAAATCCCAGTTAACTGAAGTCCTCTGATTTGGGTGAAGAAAAGCTGAAAGGAACTCAAGAGGTATCCTGGGAGAACTCATATGCAGGCAACTTAGACAGTTTAGAAAGATGATGTAGATGCCCCCTGGTGGATATATGGAAGTGTTTTCATTCACCAAGGACAAGTAAAAATATTACAAAGAAATCAATGCTTAATTCCTGTCACAAGCATCTCAATTTCTCTACGTGTCTAGTATCTTAACTCTACCTAGGATTTGGGGTTATCAGAAAAGGATACTGGAGAAGAGAGAACAGACTAGAAACAAAGAAAATATCTGAGAAGAGAAAGCTGCAAGTTTGTTTAGGTTTTATTTTTTTCCTGAGAGGGTTAACATTCACTATTTAAAAATCTTAAGATAGTTGTGTCTTAAGTTTAAATTTATTAAAGTTAGATGATTGTCTTAGTCTCCTCAGGCTGCCATAGTCAAATTACATAGATTGGATGGCTTAAATAACAGAAATATATTTTCTCTTGGTTCTAAGGGCTAGAAAATCCAAGATCAGGGTTCTGGCAGGTTTGGTTTCTGGTGAGAGCTCTCCTTCTGGCTTGCAGACTGCTGCCTTCTTGCTGTGTCCTCATATGACACAGAGAAAGAACTCTCTGGTGTCTCTTCCTCTTTTATAAGGACACTAGTTCTATCTAATCAGGGCTCCGTTCTTATGACCTCATTTGATCACACTTCCTTAAAGATTTTATCTCCAATATAGTACCCCCCCTCAAAAGGGGACACAATTCAGTCCATAACAATGATTAAAACCTCTTAATGCATTTTGGGCGCTTCGCTGATGGTGTTGGTGTGCGCGTTTCCCGCCTGAGCGCAACTAGTGGCGAGTCGCAGGCACCTCCAGGGGAACTTCTGTTTCATGTCGACCATCCCACTTTATTCTGCTAATCTGCTAATGCAGTAAATTGGAAGACAACCATTGCCAGGATAACCTGTAATGGACAAGGAGCCACAGAAAAGAAAACATTTCTTTTAATTTTTAAACTTGGTTTGAAAGAGCAGCATGTTTTGGAAATTTGATCTTCACTCATCATCCCACATAGACACACTTCTAGAAAGAGAAGATGTAACACTGAAGGAGTTGATGGATGAGGAAGATGTTTTACAGGAATGTAAAGCTCAGAACCGCAAACTTATAGAGTTCCTGTTAAAAGCAGAATGCCTCGAAGATTTAGTCTCATTCATTATTGAAGAACCGCCACAAGACATGGATGAAAAGATCAGATACAAGTATCCAAATATATCTTGTGAGTTGCTCACTTCTGATGTCTCCCAAATGAATGATAGACTGGGAGAGGATGAATCCTTGCTAATGAAATTGTATAGCTTCCTCCTAAACGATTCCCCCTTGAACCCACTACTTGCCAGTTTCTTCAGCAAGGTGCTAAGTATTCTTATCAGCAGAAAACCAGAACAGATTGTGGATTTCCTAAAGAAGAAACGTGACTTTGTGGACCTTATTATGAAGCACATAGGAACATCGGCCATCATGGACTTGTTGCTCAGGCTCCTGACATGCATTGAGCCCCCACAGCCCAGGCAGGACATGCTGAATTGGTTAAATGAGGAGAAAATTATCCAGAGGCTTGTGGAAATAGTTCATCCATCGCAAGAAGAAGATCGGCATTCAAATGCATCACAGTCACTTTGTGAAATTGTTCGCCTGAGCAGAGACCAGATGTTACAAATTCGGAACAGTACAGAACCAGACCCCCTGCTTGCCACTCTAGAAAAGCAAGAAATTATAGAGCAGCTCCTATCAAATATTTTCCACAAGGAGAAGAATGAATCGGCCATAGTCAGCGCAGTCCAGATATTGTTGGCTTTACTTGAGACACGGCGACCAACATTTGAAGGCCATATAGAGATCTGCCCACCAGGCATGAGTCATTCAGCTTGTTCGGTCAACAAGAGCGTTCTAGAAGCCATCCGAGGAAGACTTGGATCTTTTCATGAACTCCTGCTTGAGCCACCCAAGAAAAGTGTGATGAAGACTACGTGGGGCGTGCTGGACCCTCCCGTGGGCAACACCCGGTTGAATGTGATTAGGTTGATATCCAGCCTCCTCCAAACAAATACCAGCAGTATCAACGGGGACCTTATGGAGCTGAATATCATTGGGGTCATATTGGACATGTTCTTCAAATACACATGGAATAACTTTTTACACACACAAGTGGAAATCTGTATTGCACTGATTCTTGCAAGTCCTTTTGAAAACACAGAAAATAGCACAATTACTGATCAAGACTCCACTGGTGACAATTTGTTATTGAAACATCTCTTTCAAAAATGTCAATTGATAGGACGAATACTTGACGCCTGGGAAATGAACGAGAAGAAACAAGCCGAAGGAGGAAGACGGCATGGCTACATGGGACACCTGACAAGGATAGCCAACTGCATCGTGCACAGCACTGATAAGGGCCCCAACAGTGCCTTAGTACAGCAGCTCATCAAAGATCTTCCAGACGAAGTCAGGGAGCGATGGGAGACGTTCTGCACAAGCTCCTTAGGAGAAGCTAACAAGAGGAACACGGTAGATCTAGCCTTTTCTGATTATCAGATGCAACAAATGACGTCCAATTTTATTGACCAGTTTGGCTTCAACGATGAGAAGTTTGCAGATCAAGATGACATTGGCAATGTTTCTTTTGATCAGGTATCAGACATCAACTTTACTCTCAATACAAATGAAAGTGGAAATATTGCCTTGTTTGAAGCATGCTGTAAGGAAAGAATACAGCAGTTTGATGATGGTGGCTCTGATGAGGAAGATATCTGGGAGGAAAAACACATTGCATTTACACCAGAATCCCAAAGACGATCAAGCTCGGGGAGTGCAGACAGTGAGGAAAGTACAGACTCTGAAGAAGAAGATGGAGCAAAACAAGACTTGTTTGAATCCAGTAGTGCCAACACAGAGGATAAAATGGAGGTAGACCTGAATGAACCGCCCAGCTCGTCAGCCAGCTTTGATGTCCCCATGGAGACAGCGCACGGGGCTCCCTTAGACTCTGTGGGCTCTGACGTCTGGAGCGCAGAGGAGCCGGTGCCGACTAAGGAGACAGGCTGGGCTTCGTTTTCCGAGTTCGCGTCTTCCTTGAGTACAAAAGACTCTTTAAGGAGCAGTTCTCCAGTGGAAATGGAGACCAGCACGGAGCCAGTGGGCCCGCTGGCGCCCAGTGTGGCTGCGCTGGCAGTGCAGCCGGAAGCGCCAGGCAGCGTGGCCATGGAAGCCAGCTCTGACGGAGAGGAGGATGCAGAAAGTACAGACAAGGTAACTGAGACAGTGATGAATGGCGGCGTGAAGGAAACTCTGAGCCTCACTGTGGATGCCAAGACAGAAACCGCGGTCTTCAAAAGTGAGGAAGGAAAACTGTCTACCTCTCAAGATGCTGCTTGTAAAGATGTGGAGGAGAGCCTGGAGACGGCAGAGGGGAAGTCTGCAGCCCCCCGGCCCCGCAGCAGCAGCCCAGAGCAGCGGACTGAGCAGCAGAGCATGCCGGGCGATGCGGCGGTTAACGGCCCCGTATGATGAGCGTGCTCCGCTGCCGCCGCCGCTGCTGCTGCTGACCGGGGACCGCAGGCGCCACCGTGCGGGGTCCGGGGCTGCGTCGGGAGCCCGTCGAGCCACCGCTGCTGCACTCACTCTGCAAGGGATCAGGACCAGCAACCTTTATATTCTAGAGTCTAAGACGTTGTACAGAGAAACCCAGAAGTGTACAAATATTGCACACTGACAAATACCAAGAATTTTTGCATATGTTTATATTGTATTGTTCTAAATAACGGGTAGCCTGTGAAATAAGATCTTGCCACCCATGTAATAATAGAAGTAATACTATAGTTAAAATGGCTGTAAGAATAGTTTTATAAAAGTGAATACACAGATCTATTGTATTTGAAACATAACTATTTGACAATTATTAGCGTGACCAAAGTATTAGGCAGTTTTCATACATTTTTCACCTTGTACAAAGTTCTGAATTCATTTTTCTTCCAGGTCGGCGAGGAGTTATAGGATTGAGATGCCCTTTAAGTGTTATTTTGGTTGTTCTAACTTACAAAAGTGATTTTGAATAAGAAATACTTGGTGTTCCTTTTATAACCAGTTTTTGATTGGTAACTGTTTTCTGTATTGTTTAAAGCGGATCAAAAAATGTAAGTCTATTGGTAGAGATTAAGTATTTATTGCTACAACTTAGTTGATAAATTGATGTTATTGTAAAGCCATATGTTCTGTTAAAGTCTTGTTTGCTTGAACTGATTATCCCTACAGGTGAAACACTAGAATATTTGGAGTGTAAAAAAAAAAAAAAAAAAAAAAAAAACCTCTTAATGTTTTTTTAACCTTCTTTGACATTTGTTGCCTTGTACTATCCCCAGTCTGGTGTCCTTCATTGTCCCATTTCCTACTTCCAGTTTAAATGTGGAAGAAAGTCCTTTTGGCTACTGTAATTGAACAAAGATATAAAGTAAAAAGAGTGCCAGACCAATAATGCCAGACCAATATATCCACAGATACAATTCTTTTTAACATTCCATTACATTTAGAAAGTGGGCCAGCCAAACTGAGTTGCTGAAGTTCTAATTGTGAACCAGTGTTCTGTGTATGTCTTTTCATAACATCTTGAGGTGTGAATATCATCCTGTAGGGTTGGATTACAACAGTTCCTCCGGTCTTTGCTGTTTCCCTGATTACCAGTTTCTAGACTTTACTGATAGGTGGAAAGTTCCGGAAAGAGATCAGTGATGTGTTACGTTAATACAATGAGATGCCTTTTTTAGACAACCCACATATTTTCTGGACATTGAAATACTTGTGGCTGTAGGTTATTTCCTACATGTAGCTTTGACATATGGTTGTGGCAGCTGGGTAGTTAAAAGCATGTGAGCTGGGTGCCGGGTGCAGAAGAACCGCTCAGTAAAAATTAACCATTGTTGTTGCTGTTGCTTTTATCCTAGATGAGCTTTTTATGTTTGTCTTACACCATCAGTTATCGGATTTACTCTAGTGTTAATCCTTATCTTTACAATGTCTAAAATGTATTTTAATTTTGTTAATTGAATTTTATATTTCCTTGTGTTTATTCTTATTTTAGCCAGCAACATTCATTTCATGGCTGACTTCACCACAGACTGTCCTTTGCTTCAGTGGTCCTCCACCTTTCTGATTATTCAAAACGGTGGCCTTATTTTTATAGAAATATAGAAAAAATATTCTAAAATCTTGTCTATGATGATTTGTTCATGAGTGACATACTTTTTTATTTTGGAGGAAGGATCTTGTTATCTGCCTTCTGGATTATTTCTATATAATGTTCTTTTGATGCCTATTATGTACTAAGCACCTTACAGGCGTTTTCTTATTTATTCCTTATGAGGAGCTACTGTTATTCTCCTGTTTTAACAAGGACTTTGAGGTTTCAAGAGGTCAACCAACGTGTCAGATATCCCACAGCTAGTAAATGGCAAATTCAGTATTCGAGTCCAAGTCTGTCTGATTTGACGGTCCACAATCCTAACTATTTAGCCAGTGTTTCCCAACTTCTGATTCCTGATGACTGGCAATAGCATAACTAATAATTAAGACTTGCTCCAAAAAGGCCCTGAGACTGATCCCAGGTTATTCTTATAAACACTTGGTGTGACTGTAATGCCACTTATTGAGCGAGAGAAGATTCATCCAGCTCAGTGTTTGCATTTGAAGAAAGTAAGTGGAGTGTGCTTTGCCCTCTACCCTCTCCAGTGTTATGTTCTTAGCGTTGGTGAACATAGCTCCTGGAGCATTTCCAGGTAGCATTCTGGTCAAGTCCAAGTCTGCTTGATCAAGCTGAGAACTTCTGCTCTGACTGGTGAAGTCTCCAACAAAAAAATTTCCTCTCCTAGAGCCATGTATTTATACAAAACCTTGGCAAATAAAAAGAAGCCCTAGGAATCACTATGAAGCAAAACTAACTACAGAATCGCATATCAAGAAACCCTACTATTTTAAACTTTCAACTTCTAAATATGTAAAGACAAAATGAATGCATTCTGTAAGACATTGTTCTCTGGTAATTCCAAATTGAAGACATATATTTCTTATCCAAGTGCCAGATATTGAAAGTAATATTTCTATAGCTTATGGAAATCCAAATGTTGAATTAAATGCTAACATTGGGAGGAAATGAAATACAGTAAATGGAGAACTCGGCATTTTCATTTCTACATTTTGTTGTTCAGTGTGTAACAATTGATGAAATATTTAGCATGTTTATTTGTAGGGGATGTTTTTCATTTCTATGTGGTAGCGTCTTTTAAAAACACTACTGATGGTCCTCTGTAAATCATTACCTTGGGGTTTAGTTCCAGCTGCTGTACAATAGTTGTTTATTTCCTTATTAAATAAGATGTGTGGCTAACCCCTGAAGCCCTGTCAGAACAGCCTTGAATAAATGTCTTTGCATTATTGATTTTTTTTGGTATGTAAATCATTGATATTCTAGAATATAAACCTGTTCATTTCTAGCCTTGTTTGTTTTTAATTTAGAAGGGTGAAATTACATTTTATTAAACTTCATTAGCTTCTCAAGCAAGCAATATGAATGTAGCTTGCATTCTGCAAACCTCGTTGTAGTCACATTATCTCATTGCTGCTAGAGTAATTAGTTGAGTTGAATTTTCTTTTTGCAGTTGATAAGACTTCTTTAGAAATCGTGTCAGATCACAGTCATGATTGACGAATTACTTGGATTTGCTCCTGTTTGCCTGTTGCTGCTTTAATTTGTTGTTAATGTTTGAATCTACAACCTCGCATCTCTATCCCACCAGTTTCCCTTGCATCTGACTATTGTGACTAATGACAAAATGATTTCAAACTTAATCATCTTTTAAAATTCAAATTAAGCTTAGGTGCTTTTCTTGTTTGGAACCAGTGTGTGTGCTGAATACTGATGGAGCCACTGTACACTCTCTGTGAAACATAACATCACTCTGACTGTCGCATTTGTTGTTCCAAAACTTGAAGGCTGTGTGAATATTATTCTCAGTGAGTCCCGTGCCAGGTAGCTCAGCAGATTTTTCAATCCTTTCATGGTTTGTCATCATGGAAAATGCCAACTACTTTTTACATAGTAGACCTTGAGACATCAGTGTAAAATAACTTGAGTATCATTTGGCTGCCTGGCAGAGAACAAAGATTTAAGTCTCAAATCAGTCTAATTCTCTTTTCCATATATAGGTTATGATATTTCGAGTGTTGAGACTTCTTAGGCATTCTTAGTCAGCCTTGGGATTGAGTCAGTATAACTTATATAATTTAGGTACTACCTGCAATATTCTAGAAATATGCCCATAAACAAAGAAATAGTAATCTGCTGAAGGTCAGATAGAAAGTTTCTGACACTTTCTCTTTAATTTGAAAAAAGAACCTTGACTCTGTACTATATCCATTTCAGTGAAATTTATTAAAAAATGAAGTAGGTGCCTGCTGTGTGCATTAGCCTGTAATGATTAATAAGATAGTTTTACACTCTAGAAGTTCACTAATACTTTAAAACTGGGAATAAAAAGATTTGACCTTTGTTTTCAGATGTTAATCCTAGTGGCACACTTCATACTGCTCCCTCCATTTTCATAAAGTCTGGTGCTTCATTGATTCTTTTTTCTGGCCACCTTGGACTGACCCTCTCTCTTTGACTTGGGATCACTGTTTTCTCCAGACATATTCTTCAAGTCTCTGCTTACATTTGTTTGATACTTATAACTTGCATAGCAATGGATGTTGTCAGAATATAATTTTCAAACCATCAAAAACATGAGTCATGCAAATATGGAATGAACCTGTATCAAAGTTTTATCTAACTCATTAATTAAGGTGTAATTAAATTGTAAAACTGGTTCAAAATCTTTTTTTGAGAAAAACCTATAAGTAGCCATTAAATTTTTTTCAAAAAAGGATACTAGAATGAGATTACTAGATTAGATACAGAAGTAGTTAATATCCTTCAGGGCATCAAAACCATAACCTTTGGGGCTCTTTTCTACTGGACAGGAATCTATAAGTTAATATGCAACTTCACAGTGTTTGGGGTCAAATCCAATATTAAACAGCAAACTCAAACTCAAGTATCTTCCCCTAGAGACTTAATAATCCTTGGGTGGACTTTTTAAACAGTACTTCATACTGACATTGCAGGGACATGCTGTACTCCTTTCTCATTTCCAAGTCTTGAATAATTTTTTAACATTATACTTGACTATACAAATACTTGACTGACTCAAATATATAGGTGTAGTTTATCAAGTTCCTTAATGCCTCATCCACATTTGTGCTTCCAAAGGCTGTGCGACATGGCAGAGCACTCAGTAGGTCACTCCCTCTATGACTTTCATCTACCATAACACTTCTGCTGTTATTCTCCTCTACCGTAAAATGAGAAACTGGAATAAGTTGATCACTAGAATCTCTCCTAGCTTTAAAGTATGGTTATTCTTTAAGAATGGAATTATAAAGGGCAAAATATCTTGGTCCTTTAAAATAACGTGGAATAGACAATAGGGTCCCCTAATGGTCTTTGATGAATTCTGGGCAGACTAGCTCTCTAATTATCCTAGACTGTCTGAGAAACTTCCCCTGACAAGAGGTGTGGCAATAGCTCCTGTTAGGCCCTTGATTTAATTGGTCTATATACGTTGTCTGGTGCCACAATAATGCTGCATAACAAACAACTACAAAGCCTCGGTGGCATAGAAAAAAACATTTATTTTTGTTTTCAAGTCTGAGTCAGCTGGGAAGTTCTGTTGATCTTGATTAGGCTTGGCTCAGCAGTTCATCATTTCTGAGCTGGGACAAACACAGGTGTCTAGTGGTCAGCTATCGGGTGATTAGGATAGCCTCACTAGGATGACTGGCTCTGCTCCAAAGGATCTCTCCAGCAGGCTAGCCCAAGCTTGTTCTTGTGGTGTTGGTGGCAGTGTTTTGAGAAAGAGTGGAAGCAAGCAAGGAGTCATAAAGCTAAGACTCAGAAATAACTCACCCCCACTTCCACCACATCCAGTTGGCCAAAGAAAGTCATAGTAAGTCTGTGGGGAAATAGAGTCCATTTCTTGATGGGAGGAGAAGGGGAAATTCATTTTACAAGGGGCATTAATATGGAGAGGGAGGACAAATTGGTGCCATGTTTGTATTCAATCAGCCATATTAGAACATAATTTACAGTTGGGATTTCAGGATGTTCCCAAAGGATTCTGATCTGGAGGGAAGGAAGACAGGGTCCTATAAGTGTTCTTGTGCTTCCTTCTGGGGTGCAGTTAAGTCACTTAGAGTTAGTTTCATCTGTTAAGGTCTTACTTTTAAAATTCATTAGGCAGGATTAGAGCAGTCTTAGGGGGTAATTATTCCATATTACTGAGGCAAGGCCCTTCTGAGGACTTTACCAAACGCTACATGAATGTTGAGATTTTCCATTATGTCTGGTGGGAAAATGCACTATTCCTGGCTTGGTATGTGCTAGGTACCATTTCTTCTAATCCTTTCAGGTGGTTCTTTTTGCCTTGGGTAGTTACACTTAAAAATGGATCTATGCTTAGCAAAATTCTCAGTGGGGACTCTTCAGACTTTTTGGACTTTTCTTTTTGGCATCAGCTTCTCTGGTACCTTTTCCTGTGAACTCTAGCCACCTTGGTTTCCTCACCTTCTCAGCTTCATCTCCTCAGTTTAGGTAATCTGTCAGATTGTTCCTGGATTCTCCTTTCCCGGTCTACAGCATGCAAACTCAAGTTTTTTTCTTCTCTCTCAATGATTGTGTCCTATGTTGTCTAATGTCCAATATCTTCAAAAACAGTTGTTTTACAAATGTTTTTAGTTTTTTTGTTATTTCGTTCAGGAGAGTAAATTCAGTCCCTGTTACTCCATTTTGGCCAGAAGTAGAAATCTCCAATTCTTAGAATTCAGTCTGAGGGAAAATATGAGTTTCTAAAGATTATGGGCAACCCAACTTTTGGTAGAAGAGGGCAATATGCAAATATCAGACTATATTTGAAAATATATATTTCTCTCCTGCTTATCCAGTTTGTCCTTTATTACTCCCTTCCCTTCTCTTCTTGGTATATTTAGCATTTTGCCACAGTTTGACCCATCATTCTGTTTTACTTTTTGTATATTTTTGATTGTGTCATGTGTGGGTGTGCATTTTATCTTCCTAGTGATATTGTAAACTCTTTAAATGTTGTGGATACACCTTATCCTTCTTTATATTTTTCACCATGTGTATAACATTTTAGAATTAATTCTAATTAATTGATTATCCCTTTCTGTAAAGAGGGACTCAAAATCTGAGGATTAATTAGGTGGTGTTTACCATGTGCTTTGTAGAGGAAAAGTACAGGGTAAATAATTGTACCTTTAACTTTTAGGTTGATGTCAATTTTGGTTTCACTTGTTTCCACCTAAATTGGCTGCCATATGTTAGACTACAATTTCTCATGAGTTCAGCTGCAAACTGTTTAGATGAATACTTCAGGCTGACATGAAGAATACATTCTAAACCTCTCAGAACCTGCTTTGGCTCTGCATGTTGTGAGGCTTTTTCTTCTTTCTCTACTCAGGGAACTTGAAGCCATAATTCACAAGTATATAAGATATGGATTGAACACTTTCAACCTGCTTGATAAGTGTAGTATTGAAAAAAGATTCTACTTGTAGAATAAACACTTCTCTGTAAGGGAGCTTACAGTTAATTGTATGTAATATTATCCATAAAATTCCTTCAGACTGGCTCCTTTTACTCACTCACTTGTGAGCTGTTCTTCCTCTCTCTCTCTTCTACTTCTCCATCTCCTCACCCACCATTTATTTCATAAAATGGTGGGGGAAGAGGGTAGAAAAAGTAATTACAATATACCCTTAATATTACTTAGAATAAACACAATTAAGGCGGAAATGTGGTTGCAAAAAATCGTAGTATCTTCTAAAGACAGACATGATTATTTTGGGAATCATTTGAGCAATTACTTTCCTTCATTAGTATGGACAGTCTATAGTTGGCTATATGGTTATTTATCATGCCTGTCAAAATATAAGAATTAATTTTAATACTGACCATCTGTATTCAAATGCAGTCTTGTTCTACAGATAAAATAATTTTATGGAAAATAGTGAATTCCATTTTGATTTAAACACTCTTTATTGGTAAAGTTTGAACTGAGATATTTATGCAATGATATGGTGATGCTGTTTATATGTATAATACAACATTTTATTTAAAAATGATTTTCCTTTTTTTCGGCTGTGCCACGCGGCATGTGGGATCTTAGTTCCTGACCAGGGATTGAACCCACGCCCCCTGCATTGGAAGCGTGGGGTCTTAACCACTGGACTGCCAGGGAAGTCCCCAAAATGATTTTCCTTTGTATTTGCATTACTAATTGTGGTGAAAAACTAAAATGCATGAGGATTTCTAGACTTTATATAATAATGTCTATGCAAGATTATGAAAATAATTCCCAGGGATTTGGAAATTAAAGCTTTTGGAGCTTCTGTCTTTTTTTAAGGAATGTTATACACATGTAGATGGTTATTATTGTTTTTATTCTGTGCCCAAAGTAGATATAGTTCTTCCTGTTTATAAAGCAAACATGTACAAAACTCACTGAAATGTATACAGCATGTCAGAGAATATTATTTACAATAAAACTCAACAAAGAAGTTGTACAGCTATCATCATGAATTCTTAAAGTCAAATCAAGTATAACTCTAGCTTATAGTCCTAAAAGCCTAACCTTTCTATAGATTTAAATTCTAATACTTTATAAGAATGGATAACATTTTGAAATAACAGATGTTTGATTCAGAGTTTCACATATATATATATGTCCTTTTTTAGTTAGGTATTTTTAAGCTTTTACATCAAGTTGAGTGACTATAGTATATTAATAAAGGTTTATTTTATGAAAACAGCTAATTTTTAATTATTTGACCCATTTAAATTTTGTATAACTCTACATAGAATTACATAGCCAATATAATTTTTAATATACCTTTTCAGAACTCAAATGCCAATCTGAACATGAGAAAAAGAGCCAATGCCTTGGTTCACTCTGAATCTGATGTTGGCAACAGAACTGAGGTGGGAAACCATTCGAGCAAGTCTTCCACGGTTGTTCAAGGATCTTCTGAAGCCACACCACAGTCTTACTTAGCTTCCAGTCCAAACCCATTCAGCCATGCAAATGCAACTGAAACTATATCCGCTGCAAGAGCAATTCCACCTGCTTCTCCTTCTCCACCTAGGAGAACTGGGTATGTGCCCCGACAAGTTCCAGTTGGATCTGCTTCTACCCAGCGTGTGTTTGGATCAAGACTGGAGCGAATTAAGACCACAGTTAATAGCATAGGGGCTTCTGGGAAGTTGTCAGCCTCTACTGCTCCCTCGGCTCCACCACCTTCTGGATCTGGCACAAGTAAAATAGACAAATATGCCCGCATTCTCTTTCCAGTAACATTTGGGGCTTTTAATATGGTCTATTGGGTTGTTTACTTATCTAAGGACACTATGGAGAAATCAGAAAGTCTAATGTAATTTTGTTGCTATAATAATTTCCTAAAAGATGATGAACTTCATGCAGAATGTCTTTTTAAATGTTTTTAAAGATAAACAGTTGTTCTTCACTAAAATAAAAATTCCATGTAAGTTTTCCATTTAAAAAATTCAAGCCAGTCATTGGGAGAGTTAATTAATTCCTCAGTGAAGGGAAAGTGAGCCATCTTTCATTTCAGAAAGATGATTTAAATAGAATCAATTCAACATTCAAATTAGACAGGATACAGACCATCCTGGAAAGTTGGGACAAGAAAAATAGGGCTATTAGAGATCCATGGTGCATATTTATGCGTTGAAATTTGAAAACAGACTATGACATTTTCTAATACACACTATGAATATCAACCAGCCACCCTAAATTTCCCAGTGGCACTGCCCTTAATCAGAATTATCGGATATGATATGCGGTGACCTTTGGAGATCCTCTTAGTATCTTCAAGAAAAGGACTTTCCCTGTTAAATGAAACATTTTTAAAAGGAAAATGGAACACAACAAATACTGACCAATAGAGTGAAACCTCTGCTGCAACAAAGACAGAGACCAGGGAAAATGTGTTCCCTGCCATATGTTGGCTAAACAGGACTTAACAGTTGACTTGGAAATTTGTGCTTTGAGCCAAAGTTTAACTTATTGTATGAATTCCTTTTGATAATAGTTCATTCAGTTATGTATTCTTTCAACATATAGTTATTCAGAGCCTACCACGTTCCAGGCACTATGCTAGGCACTGTCTCTCTAAATAAGCTTATTCACCTTTACCTGCAATGTTACTCAAATAGTAGAACAGTCAATGCATGCTAATGAACCATCAACTAGCAGCAGACACTGCATTCTTTAATGGAGGAAATTTATTTAGAGTCTGATGACATATTCAAAATATTTGTTTCTCCTATATTGATGGCGGATAACAAGTGTATTGTTCATATAGCCACTTTTGAGATTAGTACACATTAGCACAACTTCAGCAATTGACTTCAGAGTATAATGAAAATGTGGTACAGATTGTTCTCTAAGTGAAAAGCACTGTATACCTCAAAGTAGAAATCTGGGCACTGTAAGACCTTATAGATTACCTGTCTCAAATTTGATCAGAATCACAGAATATAATTTGATCAGAATCACAGAATCATCAGAATTAGGAATCCAGTACAAGGCTTTTCAGATGCTTTTCCCAACATAGATCTATATCAACTGGTGAAATGCTAAGCTTCTAGGGAGTTTTTGTGTCCATAGTTCTGTATTTCTGGGTAGTTCTGTGTTTATTTTGGAGGGGGGGGGTAGTTTTTGTATAATTTCATAATGAAGGTGAGTATTTTAAAATGAAAAGAACAGCAAAGGACTGGAGTAAAGAAAAAAAATTATAGCCACGGCATAGAATACTGCTGACTCTGTTATGCAATTTATCAGGATTTTCATGAGCTGATTTTTCTTTTTCATTAGGTAGGCTTAACAACTTAATTGAATTTCTTGCAGCAGTCCTAGGCCACTAAATCTGGGTCTAGTTTTTTATTGTGTTACTTCCAAGATTTTTCTTCTGTACTTCTCTCTTCCTGATCTGGGGTATGTGAATGAATGTGTTCTGGATGTTTGGGGAACATTTTGATAGAAATGGCCACCTTGCAAACAGGATCTCTTATTTTTTAGAAAAGAAATGATACTAATTAATCGGCATTAGTTTTTTAGTTGTTGCATTGCCTTGAACTGGTTGTATATGAGACCTGTAAAATGTGCAAACGCCAAATATTAATTGTGGGTCATATCTGAGAATTCCTTCTTGGCTATGTCTCTAGGTATTTCTTAGAATCATCAATAATTTTAAGGCTGAAGAATACTTTAGAAATCATCCAATCCAAACCCCTCATTTACAAATTGATGCCAGTAATATGAAGCCCAGTAAAATTGGTATATATGTATATATTTAATAAAGAGTACTTATACAAAAAAGCTCATAATAAATTATTTCATGAATGTGAGTAGATTTCAAGCCTTGAGGACAATGTTTGAAATTGTGGTTGGAAGCTATGATTGGTCTTTATTCAAAAAAAAATGACCTTATTTATTTGGTAAGGAATATATTCCTTGCTGGTCTGTTAGCCTATTCTTAAGAAATAGTTCATTGGCTTCCTTTTTTTAAAAGAAATTCTTCTCCTATAAATTTTTACAGATTTTTAAAGGGATAAAAATAAATGATTTTAGATTTGTAGATCAGTGATACAGGTGGATTCACAGTTTTTTCCTTACCGTTGTATTAGAAAAAGGTTTTAAAATAAATCAGGTGGCCAAACAAGGAGAAAGGACAAAACTTAACCAGGGATTCTTAATTGTTAATTGGAAGAATAAATTGAACAGTATGTTTAATCTTTCGTATGAAAAGAAATTATTTCAATTGCACACAGCGTTAGTAATAAAAACACATAGTTTGCTTTCCTTAACTCAATTCCATCAAATGAATTCAAAACTAAATTTTTTATTTTGGGCACCATTTCTATCTTTTCAATAACTCAGAGCTGCATTAAATGGAACACTTTTGTGAAGAACCAGTCACTTTTCACTATGATAAAACGTCACAAGAGTCATTATTAGAGCCTAAATCCTGGCAATTTGTGAAGAAGAATGGCTGAGAATGATACCTTTGTATGTCTCTTTTTTTTTTTTTTTTTTTTTTTTTGCTGTATGCGGGCCTCTCACTGTTGTGGCCTCTCCCGTTGCGGAGCACAGGCTCCGGACGCGCAGGCTCAGCGGCCATGGCTCACGGGCCCAGCCGCTCCGCGGCATGTGGGATCTTCCCGGACCGGGGCACGAACCCGTGCCCCCTGCATCGGCAGGCGGACTCTCAACCACTGTGCCACCAGGGAAGCCCATGTATGTTTCTATCTTTTAAAGATGAAATTCAGAATTGTTTTCTTTAGAACCAGGATCTATATTCTAGCTTTCAACTCCAAGTTGGCCACTAACTGCTGCATAATAACTTCTAGTTTCCTCCAGGCATGACTAGGGATGATAATATATTTACATGATTAATCCACAGTTGAAAATGACTTGCATTTGTGTATATACAGAGCATTTGAATAATGTGTACTTTAAATTGGACCTCACAAATCTTGAATTCAAGTCGGCAGAGAGTAGAGTCACCCTTTTTCACAGATGGACATGAATCATAGAGAAGTTAGTGACAAGGATAAAAGTACTGAGCTGGAATGAACTTCAAAAGGTCATTTAAAAAAAATCAAAATTTATGCAAAAATTGATGAGGAGCAAAATACCCAAATTTTAAATAAATATGGGACCAGTATTAATAATTTTTCCTTTTGCATCAGGCTCTAATATTACTTGGCATGGCATTGGTATAGATGGTGGAAAAAAAGGATGCATGTAATTTTATGACTGTTGATGTGGAGAAAAAAGAGTGATGGCAGGGAAGGCGCCACAGAGATATTAACTGAATTTTGTAGGATGACTGGGAGTTCTTGCCCCTCTGCCTACTCCCACAAGCAACAAAAGCACATTTGTACCGCCATCTGAAGCTTGAAAAGAGATATAGATTTGGAACTTCAATGGGAACTCTTACTACAAATAGTTCAAGGTATTGGGAGGGAAGGTGAACGTGGGAAGTGAGAGTTGCTGATGTTGGAAAGACCTGCTGGGGTGGATTAGAGAGAGTTTTGTGTAAATTACCTAAGAGATTAGACGTGATCCTGGATTAGTGGCAATTTATTGAAAACCTTGCAGGATAATAAGATGAAAATGAACATGCTATGCTTCTGTTTTAGAGAAATCATTTGATTGCTGTATGAGCTATGGAATGGAGGGCCATGAATCTAGAGGTAGTACAAAAATTGAGATATCTCATTTTTCTTTTCTCTCTCAATTAATCTTTGCCTTCTAATTCTTCTTTTAATCCCAGTGACTTCATTGTCATTTGTAAAAATGCTATGAGATTGTTAAAAATAAAGATAGGTATTACAGAAAATTAAAAACAGTCTCAAAATTCCACCATGGAGAAATTGTTAATATTTCATGAGTATCATGCCAGATACTTTTGTATAGATGTTTGTTTTGAAAAGCAGACTGATTGATTAAAAGACAGAATTTTGTAAATTTAGGAGCCAAATATGCCATATATGAATGCTGTTAAATAATTTTAAAGCATTAAATTTACTTTTGTCTAAACTGAAGATAAAAATATAAGGGTAAAACTTAAGAAATTTTTGAAATTTTTATAGTGTTTAATCAAAGCAGAAGATTTGATGGACACCATGTCTTTTTATCCCAAATTTCAGTCTTTATTTCAGGAATTATTTTTTTCCTATTATGTGTCTAAATGATTTTTTTCAGAATGTTCTTTTGTTTCCATATCTCCTTATAGTATTCTCTACAATCACTTTTATGTTTTTAAACTTGTTGTCAACTTTTGTCAGCCATAACCCAAGTGAGTTTTCAGTTGTGTTTACTCTGTTTTGTAACCTCTAAAATAATTTTCATCTTCATAATGGTTTTCTTCTTTTCCCTTGCTTTCTTGGTCTGTGCCACTTCATTTTTTCATTTCTTTCTGCTTGTTTTTATAATCTCTTCATTCAAATATCTCTTCTTTGAGCTTCTCACTCTCTTAATGAGATCATGTCTATAATTTATTTGAGACTACAGAGAACTATTTATAAAAATTTTTCCTCTGTTTCCTGAAAAAATTTTCTTCCCTGGTATGAACTTCATCTGCTTTTCCATTGTGTTTTTGTTCTTTGCCTATGTTCCAGGCTGGTTTCTTTCTATTAATCACTGAATGAAGCCAGCTATTTACTGAACTATAGTGTGGGAAGTGATGGGAGAATGAATCAGATCAGCCCACGGCAGCTATTTAAATTTCAGGTTTCAAGCCCACCTCCCCAAATCTGTTTTATCTTCTGCCCAGGGACCATATTATTTCTCTGTTGTTGACATCTGGGTGGTCTATTTGGCTCACAGTGTAGAACTCTCGGTTTTACTTTCTCTGCGTTGTTAGTGCTTTAATGGTTATTGCCACTTCTTCCAACTTTCCCACTGTAATGCCAGTAATCCATATCATCCAGCAGGCTGTTTCACAGCTATCAAGTAGAGTCCACTGGCAATTTTTTCTTTACCCCCATATTCTACCATTTGGAAATAAATAACTGGAAACCTATGTTTTTCTCTTGCCTTTTCATACTCCATGTCATGGTGGCTTCAGTCTTTGGAGGACATCTCAGGACCCTAACACTCAGTAAGATCTATATCCTATCAGGATATGTGTGCCAGTCAATATTCTTTCTCCTGTTAGTGCAAATGTCTCTTCATTTGAAAGCTATTTATTATAGTTTATGGTCAATTACTTGTAATTACAGATATGGTTTTCATTTTTCTTCCCAATTTTTCATTATTATGCTATTTTTTAGAGGGATTTCATAGCAGAGGAGTGAATTATAAATGCTTTTATTTCACCCTTCTAAATTGAATTCATCTATAATTTTTATTTCCATTAGATCAAGGTTGACCAGATTATCTTTTGCTGATGTCTTTTACTAACAACCAGAGCTATATGGTTTTTCCCTTCTGCTTATCAGGTGTCATTGGAATCAGGTATTAAAACTGAATTAAATCTGTGATGATACAGTTGATAGAAAGGACTTCCCTTTGGGGAAGGAAAAGAAACTATAATAACAGAAAATAAATATCTAATATTATTTCAGTTAACCATTGGCTGACATATTCTTTCTCAGCCATTTGTATCTGTGAATGGTAGTCTGCATTCCATCTTTGCAGATGTTTGCTGATATAATGGAGCATGTTTGATGTCATTTTACTATTATGTATACTGTTTCCTAGTTCAAACATCCAGTAAATCAGGGCTTTCATTTTTCAAGATACATACAAATTATTGTTGGTTGATGAGGTAAGGCTTTATGATTTTACCAAGTTTCACTGTAAATTGAATCAAAGTCCAAAGTTTTCATGCAAAGCCACGCTCTATGTTACAAGACATTGAATGGCCATAGTAAATAAGAAGTTAAATTTTCCTCTGGTTTATCCTTAATGATGAAAACTTAACAATTTTCTGCTAAAAATGTTGAAAACTGAAGAAGAAATATAGTATTCTGTTTGGATTTTCAAGTGGAATATTTCACAAACCAAGGAATAAAAGCTTATCTGCTTGACCTCTGAATAATTTTAAGTTGTTTGCTTCATTGTACAATTGAAAATATTACTTATCATGAAAGTAAAGCACAATAATAATACATATTTTATTATATCATAAAACCTAATTTTGTCATCCTTTGAGCTTCATTATTCTTGCTCAGTCAGAAAGCAGATAATAAAGTATGATATTTAAACAGTTCAAGATTTGGTAAGAGATACAGGTGTTTTGATTTCATGGGAATACAGTTTTCTTACAAATTACACATTTCTGGAGCTTATAGCAATCACGTTTGCCCCCCTGAAATTGATGATTTTATTCTATGTAAGAGTATTATAAATGATAATGAGGTAAATTATAGTGAGGAGCACATAGTCATTATGATTTTGTTTTGGCAGATTTATTTTGAAAATAGGGATATTATCAAATGTTGGTTTAGTATTTTTAAATAATTCATCAGAAAGTGATTTTTTTAAATTCTATCTCTTTAAGCAAACTTCCCTTGCTTCTCAAAGTTAAACTTATTACTGGTGGTAATGAACTTCCTTTGCTTCTTAGAAACAAAATTTATACCTGAGCATAGCATGGGAAATAATCCAGGTTTCAACTTCTGCTGGAGAAGGAGTATTTAAGGTAATAAGGATTAAAATTTCCATAAAATTTGATCACAGATACTTATATTTTAAGGTACATATACTGGAGCTAAACTCTGGAATCACTAAAATACAAACATTGTATCTACCTAATGCAATTTTTCTATTTCAATTCAAAACAATAAACATAAATATCTCTGGAATATTTGGGGAGCTTAAGAACTTTTTTTCTGCATATAAATATCCTTCCTTTAAATTGGTCGCAGTATTGTTTCTGACATAATATTTCACGTTTGAAGCTCTGTTTTTACTTACCTTAAATTCCCTGCATGACAAATACCATCATCTAGGTTGTAGTTTTGCAAAATTCTCATGGTTGGGAAATTTCTTTGTGGGTGACGTGGATGAAGAAAGTTTCTAAGGCCCATGAGATCTAATGTGACACAATAAAAGCCTTTATGTGGTTTTGATTAACTAAAAGGGTATCAACTGTGTGTATTTTATATATATATATATATATATACACATACATATATATATACATACATATATATATGCATATATATATACACATACATATATATACACATAAATATATGTACACATACATATATATATACATATATATGTACACATATATATATATACACATACATATATATATACATATATATGTATGTGTATATATACAAAATTTCTTTTCTGATGAGTCAAAATGAATAAAGTATAGCTATCTATGCCTTAATCCTTACTTGTGAAACCAAAGTTCTGAGAAACCAAAGAATGCTAACTTATAAAAATATGTGAGCTTATGTTTTAAAATATCTAGCTCAGAATATTAGTGTAATTATTTTGATGAGATGAAGCACTTTGAACATTTCTGATGGTCTTTAATGAAAATTTTGTTTTTGTTTTTTTAATATTTTATAATGTACCATGAAACATTTTAATGTAACCTTTCTTGTTCTAAAACAATGGTTTTCTGAAGAAAAATTCAGCTTTTTTATTTATATCTTTAAAAAAGAGAACATACCTGAGAGAAAAAAAAGTTGACCACAGATTTTCCGCAACATACACACACATGTTTGTGTATGATGCGCACCAATAAATTACATAGTGTAAGTAGTTTCCTTTTTTGTTGTTCACTTTTACGATATATTAATTAAGTCCCCTTCATACTTAATTGTATTTGTTCAGTTAAACATGATTCTTGTTATGGACTGAATGTTAGTGTCCCTCCAACATGCATATGTTGAAACCCCACCCCACCATGTGATGGTATTAGGACATGGGGCTTTGAGGAGATAATTAGGATTAGATGAGGTCATAAGGGTGGAGCCCTCAAGAATGTGATTAGTACCCTTATAAGAGTCAGGAGAGCTTGCTTCTTCTCTCTGCTCTCTGCTACATGAAGATACAATAAAAAGCTGGCAGTCTGCAACCTGAAAGAACCCAACCATGCTGGCACCCTGATCATGCACTTCCAGCCTACAAACTGTGAGAAATACATTTCTGTCCTTTAAGGCACCCAGTCTATGGTATTCTGTTATGGCAGCCTGAACTGACTAAGGTAATTCCCTACTCTATTTTTTTTTAATTATTTTATTTTATTATTTATACAGAAGGTTCTTATCAGTCATCTATTTTATACATATTAGTGTATATATGTCAATCCCAATCTCCCAATTCATCCCACCACCACCACCACCCCTGCCACTTTCCCCCCCGTGGTGTCCATATGTTTGTTTTCTACCTCTGTGTCTCTATTTCTGCCCTGCAAACCGGTTCATCTGTACCATTTTTCTAGGTTCCACATAGATGTGTTAATATATGATATTTGTTTTTCTCTTTCTGACTTACTTCACTCTGTATGACAGTCTCTAGGTCCATCCATGTCTCACAAATGACCCAATTTCGTTCCTTTTTATGGCTGAGTAATATTCTATTGTATATATGTGGCACATCTTCTTTATCCATTTATCTGTCGATGGACATTTAGGTTGCATCCATGACCTGGCTGTTGTAAATAGTGCTGCAATGAACATTGGGGTGCATGTGTCTTTTTGAATTATGGTTTTCTCTGGGTATATGCCCAGTAGTGTGATTGCTGGGTCATATGGTAATTCTATTTTTAGTTTTTTAAGGAACCTCCGTACTATTCTCCATAGTGGCTGTAACAATTTACATTCCCACCAACAGTGCAAGAAGGTTCCGTTTTCTCCACAACCTCTGTAGCATTTGTTGGTTGTAGATTTTCTGATGATGCCCATTCTAACTGGTGTGAGGTGATACCTCATTGTAGTTTTGATTTGCATTTCTCTAATGATTAGTGATGCTGAGCAGCTTTCTATGTGCTACTTGGCCATCTTTATGTCTTCTTTGGTGAAATGTCTGTTTAGGTCTTCTGCCCATTTTTGGATTAGATTGTTTGTTTTTTAAATATTGAGCTGCATGGCCTGTTTATATAATTTGGAGATTAATCCTTTGTCCATTGATTCATTTGCAAATATTTTCTACCATTCTGAGGTCTGTCTTTTCATCTTGTTTGTAGTTTCCTTTGCTTTGCAAAACCTTTTAAGTTTCATGAGGTCCTATTTGTTTAGTTTAGTTTTTATTTCCATTGCTCTAGGAAGTGAATCAAAAAAGATCTTGCTGTGATTTATGTCAAAGAGTGTTCTTCCTATGTTTTCCCCTAAGAGTTTTATAGTGTCCGGTCTTACATTTAGGTCTCTAATCGATTTTGAGTTTATTTTTGTGTATGGTGTTAGGGAGTGTTCTAATTTCATTCTTTTACATGTAGCTGTCCAGTTTTCCCAGCACCACTTATTGAAGAGACTGTCTTTTCTCCATTGTATATCCTTCCCTCCTTTGTCATAGATTAGTTGACCCTAGGTGCGTGGGTTTATCTCTGGGCTTTCTATCCTGTTCCATTTATCTATATTTCTGTTTTTGTGCCAGTACCATATTGTCGATGACAGCAGGTTTGTAGTATAGTCTGAAGTCAGGGAGTCTGATTCTTCCAGCTCCATTCTTTCCCCTCAAGACTGCTTTGGCTATTCGGGGTCTTTTGTATCTCCATACAAATGTTAAGATTTTTTTTTCTAGTTCTGTAAAAAAATGCCACTGGTAATTTCACAGGGATTACACTGAATCTGTAGATTGCTTTGGGTAGTATAGTCATTTTCACAGTATTGATTCTTCCAATCCAAGAACATGGTATATCTCTCCATCTGTTTGTGTCATCTCTGGTTTCTTTCATCAGTGTCTTATAGTTTTCTGAGTACAGGTATTTTACCTCCTTAGGTAGGTATATTCCTAGGTATTTTATTCTTTTTGTTGCAATGGTGAATGGGATTTTTCCCTTAATTTCTCCTTCTGGTCTTTCTTTGTTATTGTATAGGAATGCAAGAGATTTCTGTGCATTAATTTGGTATCCTGCAACTTCACCAAATTCATTGATTAGCTCTAGTAGCTTTCTCGTGGCATCTTTAGGATTCTCTATGTATAATATCATGTCATCTGCAAACAGCGACAGTTTTACTTATTCTTTTCCAATTTGTATTCCTTTTATTTCTTTTTCTTCTTTGATTGCTGTGGCTAGGACTTCCAAAACTATGTTGAATAATAGTGGTGAGAGTAGACATCCTTGTCTTGTTCCTGATCTTAGAGGAAATGCTTTCAGTTTTTCACCAGTGAGAATGATGTTTCCTGTGGGTGTGTCGTATATAGGCTTTACTATGTTGATGTCCGTTCCCTCTATGCTCACTTTCTGGAGAGTTTTTATCATAAATAGGTGTTGAATTTTGTGAAAAGCTTTTTCTGCATCTATTGAGATGATCATATAGTTTTTATTCTTCAGTTTGTTAATATGGTGTATCACATTGATTGATTTGCATATATTGAAGAATCCTTGCAGTGCTGAGATAAATCCCACTTGATCATAGTCTATGATGCTTTTAATGTGTTGTTGCATTCTGTTTGCTAGTATTTTTGTAATTTTCTTTTTTTGTAGTATCTTTGTCTGGTTTTCTTATCAGGGTGATGGTGGCCTCATAGAATGAGTTTGGGAGTGTTCCTTCCTCTGCAATTTTTTGGAAGAATTTGAGAAAGATGGGTGTGAGCTCTTCTCTAAATGTTTGATAGAAGTCACCTGTGAAGCCATCTGGTGCTGGACTTTTGTTTGTTGGAAGATTTTTAATCACAGTTTCAATTTCATTGCTTGTGAGTGGTCTGTTCATATTTTCTGTTTCTTCCTGGTTCAGTCTTGGAACGTTATACCTTTCTAAAAATTTGTCCATTTCTTCCAGGTTGTCCATTTTATTGGCATAGAGTTGCTTCTAGTAGTCTCTTAGGATGCTTTGTATTTCTGCAGTGTGTAGTGATTTGTGCTTTTTTTTTTAATTTCTGAAAGTCTCACTGATCACCAGATCCTATTTCCAACTGAACTGAATACTAGTTAGAAAGTACCTGCCTTTTATTGTCAGTATTGATAATAGAGAGGTGTAGCTAATGTAGAAGAAAGTTGAAGTGAACATCAAACAAAGCTATTGTCAAACACAAGCATGAATAGAGAGGTAAGAAAAATAAGTTAATGGAACATATAGAGGTATTATGACTTTTCAAATTGGATGACATCAATTATTTAAATTATCCTAGTTTCATTTGTTTTAAACTTCTATGAATAATTTCTACATAGCTCATATTTAAACATTAATTTTCTTTCTAATTTGTAGCAGAAGCTCAATGCTGGCCACTTGGTTATGGTTCAGTAATTGTGAACTTGCTTAGAATGTTACCTAATCTATATTATCATCCTCTGTGCATTTTAAAAATTAATCACTCCCCTGAGGTAAATTATATGAAATTCTTGCTATTATATTCTAGTACATTTTCTTGATGTCAAATATGCATCTGTCATGTGAATTCTTAAATGTTATCCCTCTCATTTTATTCATTTAATTCTTAAATGTTATCCCTCTCATTTTATTCTGGAGGATATAAATAATATCATTCATTTAACATTGTTTGGATTGTGTTCTCATTTAAAAACTCTTCAGTAACATTCATCAACCTGGTATTCTAGACAAACGAATTCAGGAATCTGTATCATTACCATTAAGATAAATGCTAATCAGTAGTACCTTTTATTAAGTAAGACCCATATGTCTGCTTGTAGAATATTATTGTCAAGATGTGCCATGTGCATTTATCAGTTGAAAACTAAACAGATTGATACATGTGTACTCTTAACAGAAGGAGATATCTCAGTTGGCATTTATTCCAGCACTCTGATACATTTCCATTTCTTCCTTCAGTCTCCTGCATTTTGCCTCCTCACTCACTAGTGTCAACTTATGGTGCCAAAACTCCTTCCCTCATAGTTTATGGTGTTCCTACCAGTGTCATGGAGAGAAAGTAATGAAAAATCCTGTCTTCTCCCGAATGCAAAATGGAAAGGGTAAAGTCATCATTCTATTTTTGTGTATTTTCAAGTGCATAATTTTCTAACCAATCCATCATATAATATATAATACTCCCCCATAAATGAGAACAATACATTCTGACTCATAAGTAAGGCTCAGTCTAATGTTTCTTTTAGCATAAAAGCAAATGTGAGGGGAAAAGCTATTGCTTTTTATTTAGGAAAAGGAAGCATTGTGAATAGAATAATACCTTCTGGCCACTCTAAGAATAAACCATAGAATTGAAAATGCCCTGTAGAGACTGTGCTAACTGAATTATTCGAATACATCCTTCAAAGAGCAGATCTAAAATGCTGGCATGCCTCATAAAGGTTGAGTGATATGTAATCCATTTTTCATTACACAATTACTCCTTGCATTTCTGCTCAAGTGGTGGCCTTATTTAAGCTCCTTGATCTCGCATCTCCAGCCCTACCCATTCTACATACTGATGTCAGAATATTTCGGTTCATTTTACACTTACCTTTAAGTCTCTGTTGGTTGGCTCTCCATCACCTTTGGAATAAAATATTAATCCTGACCATTACATTCAGGGCCCAACACAATCCAGCTCTGATGTCACCTTCATCCCCTCCTTTCACCTCTAGCATCTAGCAACCCAGGACAACATGAAATTCTCTGAACATATGCATGACTGTACATTGGTGTCTTTTCAACCTATATTCTTTGCCGTGATTGCCTTTCTTCTACTCTTGTTTTGTTGATGAACTCCTATAAATCACAGCACTAATATCCCTACTCACTGAGTGCATTTCTGATTCTCATTAGTAGAATTAACCCATGGCATTTCCCCATGTTTCCTACATCTATTTTTGTAGTAACTTTCAAATGAAATTATAAACTTTTTTTTTTTTCTTTTTTGCGGTACGCGGGTCTCTCACTGTTGTGGCCTCTCCCATTGCGGGGCACAGGCTCCGGATGCGCAGGCTCAGTGGCCATGGCTCACAGGCCTAGCCGCTCCACGGCATGTGGAATCTTCCCGGACTGGGGCACGAACCCATGTCCCTGCATCGGCAGGCGGACTCTCAACCACTCTGTCACCAGGGAAGCCCGATAACATTTGTTTTTTATCTGTGAAGTGACTATATTTGGATAATCATTGAAGGGACTGTGCTCCCTGATCACAAGTTCAGTTTTATCTTGTAAGTTTAACAAGATTAAATTAATTTGCCCATTGCCTTATAACAAACTGAGGATCATAGCATAGTGCTTGGCTGTTTATAGGTTTAGTTTATTTTATAATTTGAATTTAGTTGACTGCTGAAGAGGACAGTATGCCAACAATAGCTTTCACTTTATTTATACATTTTGATAAAATAATACATAATTATTTAAAAGAAGTAGGATAAACAAATTCCTTCATACAATTCCAATTTAAGATTGTGTACTATGATTAAAACACCCATTTTTTAAAGTGGAAAGGTCCCCGCCGCAGTTTTATTGAGATATAATTGACATACAGCACTGTTTAAGGTGCACAGCATAATGATGACTTACATACATCATGAAATCATTATCACAATAATTTTAGTGAACATCCATCATCTCATATAGATATAAAACTGAAAAAATAGAAAAAAAGTATTTTTCCTTATGATGAAAACTCTTAGGATTTACTCTGTTAACAACTTTCATCAATAACATACAGCAGTATTAATTATATTTATTATGTTCTACATTACATCCCCAGTACTTATTCTCCTTATTTATCTTATACCTAGTTTGCACCTTTTGACTGCTTTCATCCAATTCTCCCTCCACCTCGCTCCCCACTCCTGATAACCACAAATTTGCTCTCTTTTTCTATGAGTTTGTTTGTTTTGAAGTATAATTGACCTATAATGTATGTTAGTTGCTGTTATACAACATAGTGATTTGATATTTCTATACATTTCAAAATGGTCACCGTGATAAGTCCGGTTATGTCACCATACAAAGATATTACAAAGTTATTGACTATATTTCCCATACTGTACATTTCATACCCATGACTCATTTTGCAGCTGGAAAGTTTGTACCTTTTAATGTTCCTCACTTATTTCTTTTCTCCCCCCATGTCTCTCCCCTCTGACAACCACCTATTCTCTGTATCTATAACTCTTTCTGTTTTGTTATGTTTGTTTGTTTTGTCATTCAGAATCCACATATAAATGAAATCATATAGTATTTGTCTTTCTCTGTCTGACTTATTTCACTTAGCATAATACCTTCTAGGTCCATCCATGTTGTCCCCAATGGCAAGATTTTATCCTTTTTTATGATTTATGGCTCAGTAATATTCTATTGTGTATGTGTGTGTGTGTGTGTGTGTGTGTGTGTGTATGTGTATATATCTTCTTAATCCATTTGTTTATTGATGGGCATTTAGGTTGCTTCTAAATCCATTTGTTTATTGATGGGCATGTAGATTGCTTCCATGTCTTGGCTATTGTAAATAGTGCCGCAGTGAATGTAGGAGTGTATATATCTTTTCTAATTATTATTTTCATGTCTTTGGATAAATACCCAGGAGTGGAATTGTTGGATCATATGGTCATTCTGTTTTTATTTTTTTTAGGAATCTCCATACTGTTTTCCATAGCGGCTGTACCAATTTACATTCCATCTAACAGTGCAGGAATGTTCCCTTTATTCCACATCTTAGCCAACACTTATTATCTGTTGTCTTTCTGATAATAGTCATTCTGACAGGTGTGAGGTGGTATCTCAGTGTGGTTTTGATTTGCATGTCCCTGATGATTAGTGATGTTGAGCATCTTTTCATGTGCCTGTTGGCCATCTGTATGTCTTGTTTGGAAAAATGTCTATTCAAATCCTTTGCCCAGTTTTTAATTCAGTTGTTTTTTTGATGTTAAGTTGTATGAGTTCTTTGTATATTTTGGAGATTAACCGTTTATTGGATATAGTATTTGCAGATATTTTCTCCCATTCAGTAGGTGGCCTTTTTCTTTTGTTGGTGGTTTCTTTCACTGTGCTAAAACTTTTTAATTTGATGTAGTCCCACTTGCTTCTTTTTGTTTTTGTTTCCCTTGCCTGAGGAGACAAATCCAAAAAACTATTACTAAGATTGATGTCAAAGAGCTTACTGCCTATGTTTTCTTCTAGAAGTTTTATGGCTTCAGGTCTTACAGTTAAGTCTTTAATCCAGTTTAAATTTATTTTTGTGCATGATGTGAGAGAGTAGTCCAGTTTGGACAGCTACATGCAAAAGAATCAAAACAACCATTTTAAAATGCTCTTAATTAAAGGTATTATCCTGATTCTATAATTCTGACATTTAGTTGGTAGCAATTGGACAGAGACTCAGACCTGTGTATTTCAAAGTTGTTGTCAGGTTGTATATTTTTACTAAATAATAAATATAGCTTTACTGTTCTTGACTGTCTTTTCCCCACTTGCCACTTGGTAAGAGCATATTTATAGAAAACAAAAAGGATCAGCTTCACACTCATATCACGGTTGAAAACTTTTTATATCTCCTGAGAACTTTTGTTTGCCATTTAAGTGTTCATTTGTGATTCTTTGACAATAATCATTCTTTGAGTTAAAGTCATGCCTTACTCAGACAATACAAATTGTTTTGCAATAAAATGTCTAATAAGTAACTATAGGTTAGAATCGGTTCCACTGGTTTTAGAAGTAGAACATTGACATTACATTGTCATTCTATGAAAACCTTACTTTAGTTCATTGCTCATAGCGTGCACCAAACTCCTTCCTATAGTGAGAATAGGAAGAGAAAAATGGTATCAAGGATATAAGAGAGTGAGAAAAATTAGAAACAGTGGTAAGAAGTATTTTGAAAGAAGTTCCACAATAGTTTTTAAAGTTGGCCAGGAGTAGAGTGAAAAGAAATACTTTACAAAGAAGGGATGCCATTCTACCACTTTTGGATCAGTTTTCAAATCTTATGTAATTAAAAGTTAACCTTGTGCCACAACAATAAGTTGGAGAAGACAGAATGAGAAGAGTCTTTTTCAATTAATGTAATGTGATACATATTCAAGCTTGCTGCTGTTCTTATTTCTGAATTGTTTGTGCAGAAACATAGGTGTTTAGTGGTGTGGACACAATCAGGTGTTTAGTGCTGTGGATACCATTTTTGTTGCTGATCTAGTGTTGGTTGGTTTTGTGGATATAAATGCAAAAATAAATCAGTCATTTCTTCTACCTAATGGCAAGAAATGACTTTCTTAGAATACAAATTGATCTTTATATTATTATGTAAGAATAATTGAAAGATAGAAAAGAAACTGTGGAAATAAAAACAGAGTAAGGGAAGAAATACTCTGAGGATATGAGGTACATAAAAGCAAAATTAGCACTTTTAATTTAAAAAGTGATCTGTTGTATTCCTTGTGTCAACATGCCTTCATCTTTGGGAATTCTAACATGCCCCTGGCTATGAACGCTTCAAGAACAGACTACATGTGATCTCGTATTTTATTTTACTTTCAGTGTTTCAGTATTACTCTTAAGACTACATGATGTACATATGGATGAGAGCTTATATAGCAGTGATTCTTATTCACTTGTTTTTCTCATTTGAGGGAAGAAGAAGCATGTCTGATACTATATAAGTAATGGAATCATATGTATATGATATAGATATATTTTTGTATTAATAGTAATGCTTTTACTTTTAACTTTAATCTTTATAGTGTCTTCATAGTTTATATACATCTTGCCATCTGATATGTTGAAGCTGAAAGTATTTTCCATGAGTTCAGTGCATGATGGCATAAATTATTAGGCAGGCACACACACACATACACAAATGCACAATACTGTAAATGAGAGACTACAAACTGAGATATGTAAGGTGACAATATACTACCTAGAGGTAGGTTAACATAGTGCTGGTCTAGGGGCTCTAGTTTCATATATCACTTAATAGTGTGTGACGTTAGGCATATTATTTAATCTCACTGTTGCTTAGTTTTCTCATCAGTCAAACAAGGATAATTACCTCAAGAGTGATTTTGATGTTTAAATGAGTTGATTCATATGAATATGTTTTGAAAAGTACCTGGCTCATAGTTAAATGCTCAATAAATGATGGGTTTTATTCCCAGTTATCAATTGAGACTTAACAAACTTCCCCAACACATTTGGTGTCTTAAAACCATAATTTGTTATTTTTCTTTGTTGTTCTCTTGGCTCAACTGAGTGGTTCTCACTTGTAGTCTCTCATGGAGTTGCAGTCAAATGGCAGGTGAGGATGGAGTCATAGGAACTTTTTTTTACTCACAGGCCTGATGCATGGACTGAGAGGCCTACAGTCGTGGCAATTTGAGGATTTCTCTCTTTATGTGGCTACCTTGTGCCTTCCCATGGAATGGCAGTCTCATAAGTCACATTTCACATACAGGGAAGCTAGCTTTCCCCAGAGAAAGCATTCAGTGATAGGAAGTGGAAGCAACAAGTCTATTAATGTCCATCCTACAAACTGGCACAAATATGGCACTTGTGCCATATTCTATAGGTCAAAAGAGAGTCCCCTCAGATTCAACAAGAGGGGACTCAGACCTTACCTCTCAATGGGAGGAGTGTCAAACAATTGCAGGCAACTTTAGTCTGTCACACATATTAACATTATTCAGTGGCCTATTTAATGAATACTGATGTTTCATTACTTCTTGGAAGTTGATAACCTCTGTGGAATTTAGATACATTTGCCCTAGATTCACCACACTGAGATATTTTTAAAAACACAGTATTTGGGCTTCCCTGGTGGCGCAGTGGTTGAGAGTCCGCCTGCCGATGCAGGGGACGCGGGTTTGTGCCCCGGTCCGGGAAGATCCCACATGCTGTGGAGTGGCTAGGCCCGTGAGCCATGGCCACTGAGCCTGCGTGTCTGGAGCCTGTGCTCCGCAACGGGAGAGGCCACAACAGTGAGAGACCCGTGTACAGCAAAAAACAAACAAACAAAAAACCCCCAAAAAACCCCCACAGTATTTGGATAATTATATTTATAATCAGTACAGAATTTCGGCCTATGAAAAAATAATCCCAGCCTTATTCCCCTTTGACCTGTGTGATTTGGTGTGCTGTTGTGTGCACTGCCATTACCTAATAGCCAAAAATCAATCCAGAGGACAGGACATAGAGGAAGAAACATTTGTCCTTCAATAAAATCCATAGAGGATACATGTCTCTACACTTATAGCACATGGAATAAGATTGTGAAGAGAATCATACATGTTTCTCTCAGCAGGGTGTAAAAATTAGAGGTCATTCAGGTTCCAGGGAAAAGAATTACCAGGGCAGAGTGGCTTCTTCCTAAACCTTAGCTAAAAATGGCAGTACAATTAAGGAAAGGGACTCCAAGCTTTGGGACTGTGACGTGGAGATACAGCCTTCTACTGCTATTAAACAATTCCCCTCAACCATCCCTTTATTTAGCTAATTGACTCCAGACCTTAGTGAGCAGGCAGTTGAGCCAGTTAAGTGGCAATTTGAAACAAGGAAATTTTTAAATTAGTTTTTGAAGTGCAGTATCACAAATTTAGACAAGCATTTCATATGATCTAGATAAATGGAGATGTCAGTTCTGTCAGATAACCTGCAAAATATTAGTTATAAAGAAAATAAAAACACAAACTTGCCAGGAAGCATAGAGTCTCTCAAGAAATTATGTGTGGATGGTCAAGCTGTAAGGCTGTGTAGCTTGGTATCATCGACTAAACACATCTTACAAGTGCTAATATAGTTAGATAATTATTTTAAACTTGAATCATTTCTTGACCAAGGCATTATTTTATGACATTTTCTCCTGAATTCCATTGTTTGTTTCCCTTTTTATCCTATTGAAATCATACAATTGCAGTATGATGGTTGTAGAATCACAGCACAGCAATTAAAAATCAATTTCCAAGTAAATTAATTTATTCACTTGGATTTCTTAAACACCTTGAAGTGTATGCATATATAGAAATGAACACTTCTTAAAATTCCCTTTTATGTCCCATCCATTTCCCCATATTCCACAGTTATTCCCTTATCCCTGCCTCCAAAACTCTTCCATAAATGCCTCCCCAAGACCTATATCATGCACTTCTCATCTGTTTTACCCTTACTGTTTTTCATCTAGCTCTCTAGTTGAATTCTTCCTCATATTCCATTATGAAGAAAAGAACCAATGTGGCAATTGACAAGATTTTCCTTAGAGATTTCCAATCACTCCTTCTCCCCAACATGGATTTCTGAGTGGGATCTAAACTGAGAAGTGGGGAGGGGCATTGGTATTCAGAGATAGAGGAGAGAGAGTTATGGGAAAAGAAGAGAGGCAAGCATAGTGTGCCACTTCTCACTTCTGAGATTCAGCTCTATGACTGAACAAAACAAAATCTGTATAGTTAGAAATAACTATCAAGGGAGGGAAGTAAACAAAATATATGTAGTTTGTTTAGAGAAGATCTTCTCAAATGGGACTCACTTCCACTCCTTATCTGGAGAGTTCTGAAGGTGACAGGCTCACAGAAGCATGCCACACCAAAGAATGTATATCCTATTTCTTGGCATCTTGTCAAATATAGTATTTATCCCAGATTTTTAATTTTTGATGAAAAATAGTATTTACATTTGCATTAAAATATGTCAGGGTGGATTTGTTAGCTCTTGACCTTATTCTTTTGGTTTCTGCCATGATCTCATTTAGAAACGTGTGAAACATGTATAATAAACATTCTGATGTTAACACATGGTCAAACCTCAAAGACAACCCAACAGCAGACTGCCTCTGGTTCTGATCTTTCCAGACCCAACATAACCAGGATCTTTCTCTTAAGAACATTATGGAAGACATTCACTAATAAAGCATTCTGGTCTGGGACACTAGCAGCTCAGGATAGCTAGGAAAGCTTGGTCATGGTGAGCAAACTATCTGATGCTCTTCTGCTTACCGTGCAGTTGGGATACCATCCAGCTGTGGCCTGGTTCATGCACAGGCCTTTGAGAGGCAAGGGGCCTCCCTAAGATACCAAAAGGTGGGCTCAGTGGAACACTACAGATAAGGGTACCCAAAACATGCCTGCGCAGCTGAGGCTAACTTATACTACTCTTGAGCTCAGACATAGTAGGCTGAATTTTCTTACAGTTGTTCTGTCATTTACTATATACTATAAATACATAAGTATTTTATTGTTCAGTAAAACTTAAATTTGGCAATAAGCCTTTTCATGAGCAATGAGATTGAAAAAAAGGAAAGTTCATGTTTAATGAGATTTTAGATACTAAATATCTGTTTTTAAGTGAGTTGATAAATAATAAGTACACAAAATATGTGACTCTTTATCATCCACCATGAGAACATTAGTGACATCACTATGAAAACCGGAAGACATAGACTTGCTGTAGAATCATCAGCATCTACTTCAAAGGTTAGTAGTTATTTTAAGAAGAGTGTACTGGAAGATAAGAAATTAACACATACATGGCTGCAGTGGGTACATCTACATATAACATTGTGAAATAGACATTTTCCTTTAGAGTAAATGACTATTCATCTAGTTAGTTTTTCTTATTTTTAATCCCCAATTTTCTAGTGCATGTAGTTTGAGACATTGGCTGGTAAATAAGGCCAGTTTTATATTGTTGCTATCAGATGCTTCAAGAAGAAAATAAGTTAAATAACTTCCCATGCTTTTTTTTTTTTTTCCCTTTCAGCTCATGGAATCACATTACAACTTGAAAATTCATTCCTCAAAAGTAAAATGTCTGCTATTTTTGTGAATGTTATTTTGTATTAAGTTAAAAGGATTATATTTAAAATAAAGTTACTTGCAGTAATATGAATTTAAATTGGGCAGGGCATAAGGTCATAGTAAAAAATAAAAATTCTTGTTGAGAAATGTATGCAATGACTACATTTGCAAAATTGCCTGTGGTGTGTACATAATTCATAAATGCATCCAAACTGCAATTGACTTATAAACTGTAATTGTCAAACTTCACAAATATTGTTATAATGCATACAGACATACCTCGTTTTATTGTGTTTCACGTCATTGGGTTTTGTAGAAGTTTGTGGCAAATTGGAGGTTTGTGGCAACTCTCTTTGGGGCAAGTCTAGTAGAGCCATTTTTCCAAGAGCATCTGATCACTTCATGTCTCTGTGTCACATTTTGGTAATTCTTGGAATATTTCAAAGTTTTCATTTTATTTTACTTGTTATGGTGATCTGGGATTAGTGATCTTTGATGTTACTTCTGTGACTTGCTGAAGGCTCAGATGATGGTTGGCATTTTTTAGCAATAAAATATTTTTACATTAAGGTATATACATTGTTTTTTAAAAATATAATGCTATCGTACTTTTAACAGTCTACAGTATAGTGTAAACATAACTTTTATATGCACTGGGAAACCAAAAATGTTGTGCAACTTGATTTATTTCGATATTTGCTTTATTGCGGTGGTCTGGAACTGAACCCACAATATCTCCAAGGTATGCCTGTATATAGTTGGCCATAAGTATCTGCGGGTTCCACATCCACAGATTCAACTAAACACAGACTGAAAATATTTGAAAAAAAAATTCCAGAAAGTTCCAAAAAGCAAAACTTAAATTTGCAGTGCACGGGCAACTATTTAAATAGCATTTACATTGTTTTAGATATCATAAGTAATCTAGAGATGACTTAAAGTATATGGGAGAACGTGCGTAGGTTAGGCTATATGCATATACGATGGCATTTTATATAAGGAACTAGAGCATCCATGAATTTTGGTATTCTTTGGAGGTGGAGGGTTCCTTGGAACCAATTCCCCATTGATACCAAGGTACTACTGTATATAACAATTTGATGAACCAAACTACAAAACTCTTTGTTTTAAAGCCAGAATTGAGTACCAAAAAAAGAAAAAAAAAAGGACTCAAACATAATAGCATATGTTTTTTCTCTTTGGTTGCTCCTAAATAGGATTTTATGAATATTTAATTCTTTACAAATACATTTTGTAAATAAATTTCAGTGGTCTACAGAGCTACTCAATTTTTTATAAACAAAATTTTGTTGCATTGTTTTAAAATCATTTAGAAGTTTTAATTAAACAATTAAAAATTGTGCTAATAAAATTCAGGTTTTGAAGATTTTGTAGACTGCAGTTATTGAAAAAAAGTTTGTGACACAAGGAAGACATTTAAATTTATCTCTACAAAATCAAGGAATAACCTAAACAAGTTCAAGTGGGTTGTAAATTTTGTATAATATTGTTGCAGGAAGGGGAACCCCTTCCAGGACCTGAGAGTGGGCTCTTATCTAACACTCAGAAATGAATTGTTCGAGGAGACACACATGTTGACAAAGCAAGAGACTTTATTGGGAAAGGGTACCCGGTCGGAGAGCAGGACGGTAAGAGAACCATCTTCCGGCTTCTCTTACCATAAGGAGGAGGAGGACGACGGCTCTGTCACGTGGCTCGCAGTCTCAGGTTTTATGGTGATGGTATTAGTTTCCGGTTATCTCTGGTCAATCTTTCTGACTCAGGGTACTTCCTGGTGGCACGCGCATTGCTCCGTCAAGATAGATTCCAGCGAGAAGGATTCTGGGAGGTTGGTAGGACATATGGACTGGCATCTCCTCTCTCCTTTTGACCTTTCCCGAATTCTTCTGGTTGGTGGTAGCTTGTTAGTTCTGCATTCCTTACCGGGACCTCATGTCGTGATTACTATGGTGCCTGGCCAGGGCTTGGCAGTTTCAGTGAGTGGTTCCCCTGACAATTTAAGATTTAAATTTGAAATTCTCTAATTGTTCCTTGGGATATATATATATATTTTTCCCCCCTTGCGATATTTTAACCCATGTGAAGAATCTTTTGATGGAGCTCCTATTATAACAGGATAAATTCACGTTCTTAGAGAAATAAAATGAACTTTAAAAGACTTTCCAATTTGCAGCATCTAAATTTGGCAAAACCTTCAAAAGGATCATAAATAATGGAAAACTTATTTTATGAAGCTTGTGTCCTACGAATGTTTGCTGAAGATTGTTACTTTGAGTAGAGGCAGAAAGACAGCACTTGGGAAAATATTTGGACTGAAAAATTTACATATGTTTTTTTTGCGGTACGCAGGCCTCTCACCGCCGCGGCCTCTCCCATTGTGGAGCACAGGCTCCAGACGCGCAGGCCCAGCGGCCATGGCTCACGGGCCCAGCCGTTTCGCGGCACGTGGCATCCTCCCGGACCGGGGCACGAACCCGCATCCCCTGCATCGGCAGGCAGACCCTCAACCACTACGCCACCAGGGAAGCCCAAAATTTACATATTTTAAGAAAAAATAGGAATGAGATTTTGTTTAGCATAATTTCTCTGCGTTTTTCTTAAAGTATTATCATCCACAGTGAAGAGGAAAGATGTCAAAATTTCCTATATATCAACCATAAAATACATATTTGAGAAGACTGTAGGCAATTTAAAAAATTTAAAAACAATAACACCGTACTAAAAATGTATTCTTCAGAAAAATATTAGTGACTCACTATTACAGGCGATAAAGGCTGAAACACTAATTAAAATACATTAATATGTGTGAAGAATTATAATTCTGTTATTTTTAATGTTCATATTATAATGAAGACATTTTCAAGTTTTGCTTATGGGCTTCCCTGGTGGCGCAGTGGTGGAGAGTCCGCCTGCCGATGCAGGGGACACGAGTTCGTGCCCTGGTCCACGAAGATGCCACATGCCGGGGAGCGACTGGGCCTGTGAGCCATGGTCGCTGAGCCTGCGCGTCCGGAGCCTGTGCTCCACAACGGGAAAAGCCACAGCAGTGAGAGGCTCGCGTACCGCAAAAAAAAAAAAAAAAAAAAAAAAGTTTTGCTTAAATATAGCTGATTTAATTTTTAGAAATAATTTTATTTTACAAAATGAATTTTGAATTGCCCTCTGTATAAATCCATCAATATAAAATCTCAAAAGTTTATAATTTTTATTAATTTTATTGCCCCCTTTCACTTTCAAGGGTCATCGTTTGGAAAACATTATATGGTTGCCATAATTAACAACCTGGCATGTTTAGGAGAAGTCAGATACACTACAAGACTTGTAGTCACTCTCTGGTTACAGGCAAAGTTCCCTTGCGGCCTTTGTATGTAACAGAAGGAAAGAAATAGTGAGTTTGCCAAAAGATTGCTGTGATATGGAAGGAAAAGATTCCCACCGGCGAGACTATGCATTATGTAGAGGAACGGGAACACCTGTGCCAATGCTGTTTCCTTCACTATGGAGGGACATATATGAGAACAACACGCCTAAAGCTTCTCCGTCTTTTTACTTCTTCCCGTGGAGCTGGCAATCAGCTATCTGATTGGTCAGTTTTGAAAGAGGAAGTCTGCGTGTGTGACCCACCCCTTCCTTTCCTCCTAGGGAGGAGCGGTCTCTAGAAAGCGCCCACTTTACTCCGCCCCCCGGCCGGCAGTGAAGTTGACAGGTGCGGAATTTGCCTGTGCGCCATCTTGCCGTTGGCTTCCGTCTGTGCCGTAGTTGGTAAGTCTGTCTAATTCTGGAGTTTAGTATCAGCAAACCTGCCATTATAAGCCAGAGTCTTAAACATCTTTGCTAGCATTTATAAGGAAGTAGTTTGGTTTTCCTGCTACGTTATTTCTTTTCTTTTTTTTTTTTCATTTCTCTCTGGGTAAAAGAGAGACGTTACCCGCACGACCCTCCTCACCCCAACATCTAGGATATAAAGTGGGGATAGAGAGAAAACGAAAAAAGAGGACTTCCGTGCTGTAGAGTGTTTACGGAGTAAAACTTTGGGCATGCTTATGGCATGGCTGGAGTGGGAGGTGTTAAACTTGGACAGTTTTGGACTAGGCGCTGACCACATATTTTCAGCTGTAGTGGGTTGTTGCAGTTTGTGGCGATTTTGTTTACAAGAGAGTGGCCGGTTTTATATAAGCAAACCGATTTCTGTAGAGGCAAGTCTGCAGGCTCTGGGCTGTAAGCAAAGGCAGGCAAGCTTTGATAGGCTCAGCAAGCAAAATCTGACCGGTACAGCTGAGATATCTTTATTAAATGCATCCGAGCCAAATAGTTGCTGCTGCTTGACCATAAATTCTGCATACCTGATTTTTTCTAAGAAGCCTTGTCTGAGACAAGGGTTTAATTATAGAGAGGCTTTTTATGTAGTGGCCTTTTTTAGGTCTCAAAGTGTTTCTACTGTATCCAGCGGCATCTGCAGGACGTGTTTAGTGCCAGGCTTAGGTTGGTGACAGAGAAAGTCTGCTGAAATTCTGATTATCTTTTATATATATATATATTTTAAGATTATTTATTATTTATTTATTTAGGCCACGTCGGGTCTTGGTTGAGGGAGGCATGCGGGATCTTTCGCTGCGGTGCGCGGCCTCTTCGTGCACGGGCTTCTCTCTGGTTGTGGAGTGTGGATTTTCTCTTTCTCCAGTCGTGGCGTGCTGGCTCCAGGGTGCGTGGGCTCTGTAGTTGTGGCTCTGGGGCTTAGCTGCCCTGTGGCATGTGGAATCTTAATTCCCTGACCAGGGATCAAACCCAAGTCCCCTGCATTGGAAGGTGGATTCTTTACCACTGGACCACCGGGGAAGTCCCCCTTTTATATATATATGTATATATATATATATGTGTGTGTGTATATATATATATTTTTTAATAAATTTATTTATTTATTTTTGGCTGCATTGGGTCTTTGTTGCTGCGTGCGGCTTTCTCTAGTTGCGGTGAGCGGGGGCTACTCTTCATTGCGGTGCACAGACTTCTCATTGCAGTGACTTCTCTTGTTGCAGAGCTTGGGCTGTAGGCGTGTGGGCTTCAGTAGTTGTGGCACGCGGGCTCAGTAGTTGTGGTCCACAGGCTCTAGAGCGCAGGCTCAGTAGTTGTGGCGCACGGGCTTAGTTGCTCCATGGCATGTGGTATCTTCCTGGACCAGGGCTCGAACCCATGTCCCCTGCATTGGCAGGTGGATTCTTAACCACTGCACCACCAGGGGGGCCCCCGGGGCCCCCCCCTTTTATATTATTTTGAGTCTCCTTCAGAGTCAAGAGAGGGAACGTTGGAGGAATCATGTGACTTGTTGGTAAGTTTTAAAGTTGCTCCTACCTCTTGATCTCAGGTGGCTCTAAATTTGGTAATTTCATACAATCTGACCATGACTTTTCACTGCTGAGATTCAAACTGTGACTCTACCCATAGGAGGTTGATGGACATCAAAATTAAAAAAAAAATGGGGATCCTTACTCTAAAGAGCATATAATTTCTTCTTAAATTCAGAATGAGAAACAACTAAATAAAATTATTGCAAAAACAGTGGCTAAGAAAGCAAGTCAAAAAGGCTTGCTCTTGGGGTGCTCTAGGTCTAATAATGGATTTTGCTTAGGAGTTTGCATTGTTAGAGTAATTTAAAATTTGTGCTTCAAGTTAATATAGGACAATGGAAAAGTGGAAACAAAAAGGACAATAGAGTGGAGGAAAGAAAAACTTTTTAAAGAATAAAACCTGAGAAATTAGGGAGTGAATTGACAAAGGTGACATAGGAAATGACACTTTGAAGTTCCAGTAGACATCTATAAGAGAGAAGTGAAGATTCAAGAGGATATAAATGCTGTACAACAGAGTATTGGAAAAGGGAGAGGTGTTTAGTTGTTACTAGATTGAAATAGGGTCCCCAGGTCCCAAATTAATCAAAAAGAGAAAGAGGCAAGATCTCAAATGGTATGACTCCTTCAAAGAGAGTCAAGGAACAGGAAACCATTGAGAGGTCACAGATAAGAAATGATGTAAAATGCATTAGAACAGAATCCTAAACAGTGAGAAAACTAGGAAGATATGTAGAATACACCAAGTATCATTAGGTGATTTTCAGGTAATATAGTTTTTGTAGGTTTGCAGGGAGGTATAGTTTGTGCCTCAAAGGAACATGCCCAAGAATTAGGACTCAAGACAAGGCTCAGCAAGATAAGGCATACTGAAAGGAGCAAGGCAAAAACATGAGTTAAGTTTAAGCTTGAATGGGCTTGATATCAGTCTGTTGGGAGAAAAGTTTTTTTTGTGGAATTATCCATCTCAGGGAAGTGGAGGAAAAGAGATTTGTTTAAACAGTAGATACTTTCAGTAAACTCCGAATTTAGTGATTTCATCATTGATGGTAGAAATGATTCTGGAATTTAAGAAACAGAGGAAGAATTTAGGAAAAAACTGATGTCTAGAAAAGATAAAAAGGAAGGCGAGTATTCATTTCCAGCCAACAGCAATAATCCTTTATATTTTGGAGGGGAGATCAAATTAATAAGCAGGGTAAGCCGTTAGAAACTCAACTTCCTAAACAGATTAAATGGTTAAAAAATTAAAACTTTCTGAAAGGTGTAGGAGGAGAGAAGAAAATAAAAACTAGAGGCATATTTCATTGCTGCAGAAAAATATGTAGCAGAAAGAAATGCTATTCAAGGTCTGAACAATTCAGTGATGAAAGACACTGCCTACAGGAGCATATGGAAGGGGTATTAGTTCTCCGTGGGCCCGTAGGGTCTCGGCTTCAGAAGCATCAATTGGAGCTTCAATTCAAGAATCTGTTGAGAGTGATTTTCTAGCCGAAACAAATGGGATAAGAAAGAAGCCCTCCCTGAGAGGCAGGTTTCACCAGCTTAGCAATTCTATAACAAGAGGCAGTGGAAAGAGTCACTGTGGTGTAGGATTGAAAATATCTGCTTCCTGGAGATAGTAGGGCTTGTTTAGAATCTCCACTTCCAGCAGTACCAGAGAGCCAGTAACTGGGAGTTAAAGGAGGGAACAGAAATGAAGAGGTTTTTAAAATACGTCGCAGAGGGAAAAATTGTACTTCAAATAAAATCTGGTGATCTTGAGTGCAAATTTTTAAACTTTTCTGGAAGGCAGGAATGTTTCAAATGTCATTCTTTCAGAGAGGCAATGGTATGCTAAGTGCATTTTGCTCCCTCCCACTTCTCCCTTTTTGCTCTTACTTCTGTTCTATCCCCTGTAAGTTTTACTTATTTAAACATTTCTATAATACTTAGTAAATGCCCAATACAGTCCTATGTCCTTTGCAGATGTTAACTCATTTATTTTATGTATCAATCCTGTGCAGTAAGAATTCCTATAATCCTATTTTATAGATAGGTTCAAAGAGTTTAATTAATTTGTAAAGGGGACAGACCCAGGCAGTTTGGCTTGAGTCAGGCTAGTTAGGTAAACTCTTTAGTAGGTCCTATATTATGTATGCCTCCTGTGTCATTTTTAAAATGCAAATGCATGAAAATATGAATATATTCTTAATTTTTCCTTTTCTCTACAAAGGAAATCAAATTTTATACACTGTTCTGTACCTTGTTTTTTTCTCTTAATTGTGAATTCTGGAAATATTTCCATATCGATATGTACAGAGCTTCTCATTCTTTTTCATTGTATAAAATACTAATATAGCTGTAATATTAATATTTTGTTATGTGAATGTATCATAGTTTATTTAAATATTCCCCTGTGGATGGACACTTGGGTGATTTCCACTCTTTTACAATTAAAAATAGTAGTGTGGTAATAAATAAGCTTATATACTTGTCATTTTTGGCAGGTATATCTATAGTATAAATTCTGAGAACTTGAATTGTTGGATCAAAAGACAAATGCATATGTAGCATTGTTTATATATTGCCAAATTCCATAAGTCTTTTACCATTTTGCATTCTGCTTACAATATGCTTCATCATAGCCTCATTAACAGAGTGTTATGAAATGTTGAGATTTTTGCCAATCCTATAGGTGAAATGTGTTACTTCAATGTTGTTTTAATTTGTATTTATTATTTAATAATAAGATACGAATGAGTTAAATATCTTTCCATTTGTTTAAGAGTCACTTGAATTTCTTTTTCTGTGAACTGGCTGTCGTTTGCCCTTTTTCTAGGGAACTTCTAGTGTTTTATTTCTGTTTGAAATCTAGCTTCTCTTTTTATATGAGAGAGATGGACCTTTTGCCTCTGATGTGAGTTTCAAATGTTTTTTCCCATGTCAGTCATTTGTCTTTTGACCCTGCTTATTTTTTTAATATAGTAAAATATATCAGTATTTTCTTTTATGGGTTTAGAGTCACATTTAGAAATGTATTTCTCCAAGTTTATAAAGGAATTTGTCTGCTTTAGTACTTTCGTGGTTGCATTTTTTTTCCTTTATACGTTTAAATCTGATTCTTTTTGAGTTTATCAGTGGTCATGGAGTATGATATAGATTCAACTTTATTTTCTTCCAGATGACTATCCTTTGGGCTCTTTAAAATGTGGCTAGTAAAAACCTGTCTTTGACATGATACAATTTATGAATCCCTGAAGGAACTATACCCATTTCAGATACTGGGAATACCTCTGACTGAGAGGAAGCAGAAAAAGAAATTCATTAACATGAGTTTTGGACTTTCTCCTAGCAGTCTGATTTTAACATTTTCAAGCTGCAGCTCACAAAGGCATCAGAATTTGACCATAGACGTTAATTCCTTTGAACCTTAAAGTTTTTTGTATTTGAACTTTCAAGGTGATCTAATGTTTGGACTTTAATTTCTCCTTGGGAATTTAATAATTTAAAGAGGTTACTGTCAAATTTGGGATATGTCTATAATGTCAGAATTTTATTCTTAGAATTTAAGCCATTTGATATAATTGATATAATTGCAGGACCTCTGATAGAAAGGGTGAAAATTTGGAATAAGAGATAGAATTGGGAATAAATTTTCAGCTCTAGATTTAGAATGACTACAGATTTAATTTAGTTAATGTGGTTTTTGACTTGTTTTGGAGTATCCTGGGCTCGAAAATCTAAACTGCCAACAGTGGTTCTAGAAGGATACCCAGAATCATAGTTGGGGTGGGTGACTCAGTGATGGGAGCAAGAATGTCTTGATAGGCTGCTGATTCCTTTCTCTGGGGGAAGCCACTCCCCTGGCTGAGCTGAAGCTTAATGATAAAGCTCAGTGGTTTAAGAGAACAGAATGCTAGAGAATATTGGTGTATGGGAGGGATTGTAGAATGCTTCCTCCCTACCTCTGATGTTTCCTTTATGTGTAAGATCCATTGTTGTAACATGTCTGGCCTTTCAACCTAACTTCTTCCTAAGTAGTTCAGGGAGTTATTTGATTGTTGAATTGAGAAGAAGAAACTGGGAGCCCCTTTATCTCTGCTTGTTCTTGGGATTGAACTGTCCTCAGGAAGCTGCTCTGCTCTTCCATTTTACAAGGGTGGGTGAAGGACTGTCTCCATACCGTATTACTGAGACTAAAAGGGAAACAGCATAATTTTGGATTCAGTGCTAGAAAACATGTTAATGGATAAACCGCACTCTCCACCATCTGCTTTAATCAGACACAAAGGTAATATTTGGATCTCCCAATAAGCCAACTAATTTGTATTTCTTAATTCTTCAAAAATTGAGTAGGAGTGCCAATTATTGACCTTCCTCACCTCCAACTCCATCAAGGTGGGATAAGGACATGATAAGGACAATGGGGTGACTGAACTGAAATTTCAGATGCTATATTGTGTCTCATAACTGAGGTGGGAATCAAGTCAGCAAGGACATCACCATTCAGTACACTCAGTACATGCTCAGTAACAATCTATGTTTAATAGCTGTGTGGAGGGAATATATGCAAGTTATATCTCCACAAGATATCTCCAGAAAAATGAGCAAGGATCATATGCATACCACCCTTGATGCCTTAATTTTACATATACCTTTTCTGACACCAAAGTTTGAAATTACAGGAAAGTCTAAATTTAAAAACCAAAATTGAAGTTTTGTGTTAGGCTAAGTTTTTAGAAGCAGAAATAATGAGACTTAGAAATAAAGTAAGCTATACGTCATACACCTGAGTGTTTAGAACTGCCAAGACTGTAAAGTCACATCATGTTGAGCTTTGGGTTTTTAATATTCATCTTTATTAATTTTATTCTGAATGAGCCCTTGGATACTTTGTATCAGTGACAGATTTTTATTAATAATAAAAGCACCATCCCCACCTCTGCCCTTTGCCTTATACTTCTGGTGACAAAATGAGAGCCAAGTCAGTTGTTCCACTCAAATAGCCAAACTGTCTGTAGGCAAAGAACATGTTTTTTCTCTGCTTATTAAGTGGTAAAGAGGTAGCTGTCTTCCTCCCCTCCTGAAAGAGTCTCCTTGGAAACATGATGGGCCTGATTCGTAATTATAATACTTCTGTATGTAAATAAAGTCTCCCCAGAAGCCAGATAACCTTGTGTATCTCAGACTGAGAGATGTCTCTAAGTCTTGGGTCTCATTCCTCCTTGAAATGTAAATACCTAGGAATACTCCCCTCAGTGCTTTCACCCAGTACTTACAGACCTATGCTAGAATGTAACCCTTTGGCTTTGGAGGAGATAAATTTTATTATACTTCTGGATCAGAGCAATTTAGTACCATCATTAGGGAAACAAATGGCTACAGATTTAATCCTATGATATATGAAAATGATTCTAGGAGAAATGAAAGAAAGGATTCCCTAACTTTATAATGAATTCATTTTCATTTGGCAGAAGGATTGGACTTTTTATAGGAAATCTTTTATTTCCCACACATCCCTTACATGATTTTTCTGTCACTTCTGCTGGATAAAGATGTTAATACTACACTTGGGGCATAGCAAATAATTCACAAATGATAGCTATTATAATAATTATTATGCTTATTATTTTAAGATCTCAAAAATGCCTATATCCATGTTACAGAAAGAATCATTAAAATTTAAATTACTTTTTAAAAAATTTTATTTTATTTATTTTTTTATACAGCAGGTTCTTATTAGTTATCCATTTCATACATATTAGTATATATATGTCAGTCCCAATCTCCCAGTTCATCACACCACCACCACCACCCTCCCCACCACTTTCCCCCCTTGGTGTCCATACATTTGTTCTCTACATCTGTGTCTCAGTTTCTGCCCTGCAAACTGGTTCATCTGTACCATTTTTCTAGGTTCCACATATATGTGTTAATATGCGATATTTGTTTTTCCCTTTCTGACTTACTTTACTCCGTATGACAGTCTCTAGATTCATCCACATCTCTACAAATGACCCAATTTCCTTCCTTTTTATGGCTGAGGAATATTCCATTGTGTATATGGAATCCATTCGTCTGCGGATGGGCATTTAGGTTGCTTATCCATTCGTCTGTGGATGGGCATTTAGGTTGCTTCCATGACCTGGCTATTGTAAACAGTGCTGCAATGAACATTGGGGTGCATATGTCTTTTTGAATTACGGTTTTCTCTAGGTATATGCCCAGTAGTGCGATTGCTGGGTCATATGGTAATTCTATTTTTAGTTTTTTAAGGAACCTCCATACTGTTCTCCATAGTAGCTATATCAATTTACATTCCCACCAACAGTGCAAGAGGGTTCCCTTTTCTCCACACCCTCTGCAGCATTTGTTGTTTGTAGATTTTCTGATGATGCCCATTCTAACTGGTGTGAGGTGATAACCTCACTGTAGTTTTGATTTGCATTTCTCTAATAATTAGTGACGTTGAGCAGCTTTTTATGTGCTTCTTGGCCATCTCTGTGTCTTCTTTGGAGAAATGTTTATTTAGGTCTTCTGCCCATTTTTGGATTGGGTTATTTATTTTTTTAATATTGAGCTGCATGAGTTGTTTATATATTTTGGAGATTAATCCTTTGTCCATTGATTCGTTGGCAAATATTTTCTCCCATTTGGAGGGTTGTCTTTTCGCCTTGTTTGTAGTTTCCTTTGCTTTGCAAAAGCTTTTAAGTTTCATTAGGTCCCATTTGTTTAGTTTTGTTTTTATTTCCATTACTCTAGGAGGTGGATCAAAAAAGATGTTGCTGTGATTTGTGTCAAAGAGTGTTCTTCCTATATTTTCCTCTAAGAGTTTTATAGTGTCCAGTCTTACATTTAGGTCTCTAATCGATTTTGAGTTTATTTTTGTGTATGGTGTTAGGGAGTGTTCTAATTTCATTCTTTTACATGTAGCTGTCCAGTTTTCCCAGCACCACGTAGTGAAGAGACTGTCCTTTCTCCATTGTATATCCTTGCCTCCTCTGTCATAGATTAGTTGACCATAGGTGCATGGGTTTATCTCTGGGCTTTCTATCCTGTTCCATTTATCTATATTTCTGTTTTTGTGCCAGTACCATATTGTCTGATTACTGTAGCTTCGTAGTATAGTCTGAAGTCAGGGAGTCTGATTCCTCCAGCTCCGTTTTTTTTCCCTCAAGACTGCTTTGGCTATTCGGGGTCTTTTGTATCTCCATACAGATTTTAAGATTTTTTGTGCTAGTTCTGTAAAAAATGCCATTGCTAATTTGGTAGGGATTGCATTGAATCTGTAGATTGCTTTGCATAGTATAGTCGTTTTCATAATATTGATTCTTGCAATCCCAGAATGTGGTTTATCTCTCCATCTGTTTGTGTCATCTTGATTTCTTTCATCAGTGTGTTATAGTTTTCTGCATACAGGTCTTTTGTCTCCCTAGGTATTTTATTCTTTTTGTTTCATTGGTAAAATGGGAGTGTTTCCTTAATTTATCTTTCAGATTTTTCATCATTAGTGTATAGGAATGCAAGAGATTTCTGTGCATTAATTTTGTATCCTGCAACTTTACCAAATTCATTGATTAGCTCTAGTAGCTTTCTCGTGGCATCTTTAGGGTTCTCTATGTATAGTATCATGTCATCTGCAAACAGTGACAGTTTTACTTCTTTTCCAATTTGTATTCCTTTTATTTCTTTTTCTTCTCTGTTTGCCATGGCTAGGACTTCCAAAAGTATGTTGAATAATAGTGGTGAGAATGGACATCCTTGTCTTGTTCCTGATCTTAGAGGAAATGCTTTCAGTTTTTCACCATTGAGAATGATGTTTGCTGTGGGTTTGTCATATATGGCCTTTATTATGTTACGGTAGATTCCCTCTATGCCCACTTTCTGGAGACTTTTTATCATAAATGGGTGTTGAATTTTGTCAAAAGCTTTTTCTGCATCTATTGAGATGATCATATGGTTTTTCTTCTTCAATTTGTTAATATGGTGTATCACATTGATTGATTTGCATATACTGAAGAAACCGTGCAGCCCTGGGATAAATCCCACTTGATCATAGTGTATGATTCTTTTAATGTGTTGTTGCATTCTGTTTACTAGTAGTTTGTTGAGGATTTTTGCATCTATATTCATCAGTGATATTGGTCTGTAATTTTCTTTTTTTGTAGTATCTGTGTCTGGTTTTGATATCAGTGTAATGGTGGCCTCATAGAATGAGTTTGAGAGTGTTCCTTCCTCTGCAATTTTTTGGAAGAGTTTGAGGAGGATGGGTGTAAGCTCTTCCTAAATGTTTGATAGAATTTACCTGTGAAACCATCTGGTCCTGGACTTTTGTTTGTTGGAAGATTTTTAATCACAGTTTCAATTTCATTGCTTGTGATTTGTCTGTTCATATTTTTTATTTCTTCCTGGTTCAGTCTTGGAAGGTTGTGCCTTTCTAAGGATTTGTCCATTTCTTCCAGGTTGTCCATTTTATTGGGATAGAGTTGCTTGTAGTAGTCTCTTAGGATGCTTTGTATTTCTGCAGTGTCTGTTGTAACTTCTCCTTTTTCATTTCTAATTTTATTGATTTGAGTCCTCTCCCTCTTTTTCTTGATGAGTCTGGCAAATGGCTTATCAATTTTGTTTATCTTCCCAAAGAACCAGCTTTTAGTTTTATTGATCTTTACTATAGTTTTCTTTGTTTCTATTTCATTTATTTCTGCTCTGATCTTTATGATTTCTTTCCTTCTGCTAACTTTGGGTTTTGTTTGTTCTTCTTCTCTAGTTCCTTTAGGTGTAGGGTTAGATTGTTTGAGATTTTTCTTGTTTCTTGAGGTAGGCTTGTATTGCTATAAACTTTCCTCTTAGAACTGCTTTTGCTGCATCCTGTAGGTTTTGGACCGTCGTGTTTTCATTGTAATTTGTCTCTAGGTATTTTTTGATTTCCTCTTTGATTTCTTCAGTGATCTCTTAGTTATTTAGTAACATATTGTTTCTCCTCCATGTCTTTGTGTTTTTTATATTTTTTTCCCTGGAATTTATTTCTAATCTTATAGTGTTGTGGTCGGAAAAGATGTTTGATATGATTTCAGTTTTCTTAAATTTACTGAGGCTTGATTTGTGACCCAAGATGTGATCTATCCTGGAGAATGTTCTGTGCCCACTTCAGAAGAAAATGTAATCTGCTGTTGTTGGATGGAATGTCCTATAAATATCAATTAAATCTACCTGGTCTATTGTGTCATTTAAAGCTTGTGTTTCCTTATTAATTTTCCGTTTAGATGATCTTTCCATTGGTGTAAGTGAGGTGTTAACGTCCCCCACTATTGTGTTACTGTCAATTTCCTCATTTTTTTTTTTTTTTTTTTTTGTGGAACGCAGGCCTCTCACTGCTGTGGCCTCTCCTGTTGCGGAGCAGAGGCTCCGGATGCGCAGGCTCAGAGGCCATGGCTCACGGGCCCAGCCGCCCCGCGGCATGCGGGATCCTCCCAAACCGGGACATGATCCCGTGTCCCCTGCATTGGCAGGCGGACTCCCAGCCACTGCGGCATCAGGGAAGCCCTCAATTTCCTCTTTTATAGCTGTTAGCAGTTCCCTTATGTTTTGTGGTGCTCCTATGTTGGGTGCATATATATTTATAATTGTTATATCTTCTTCTTGGATTGATCCCTTGATCACTGTGTAGTGTCCTTCCTTGTCTCTTGTAACATTCTTTATTTTAAAGTTTATTTTATCTGATATGAGTATTGCTACTCCAGCTTTCTTTTGATTTCCATTTGCATGGGATATCTTTTTCCATCCCCTCACTTTCAGTCTGAATGTGTCCCTAGGTCTGAAGTGGGTCTCTTGTAGATAGCATATACATGTGTCTTGTTTTTGTATCAATTCAACAAGCCTGTGTCTTTTGCTTGGAGCATTTAATCCATTCACGTTTAAGCTAATTATCAATATGTATGTTCCTATGACCATTTTCTTAATTGTTTTGGGTTTGTATTTGTAGGTCCTTTTCTTCTCTGTGTTTCCCACTTAGAGAAGTTCCTTTAGCATTTGTTGTAGAGCTGGTTTGGTGGTGCTGAATTCTCTTAGCTTTTGCTTGTCTGTAAACCTTTTCATTTCTCCATCGAATCTGAATGAGATCCCTGCCGGGTAGAATAATCTTGGTTGTAAGTTGTTCCCTTTCATCACTTTAAGTATGTCATGCCACTCCCTTCTGGCTTGCAGAGTTTCTGCTGAGAAATCACCTGTTAACCTTATGGGAGTTGCCTTGTATGTTGTTTGTCGTTTTTTCCCTTGCTGCTTTCAATAATTTTTCTTTGTCTTTAATTTTTGTTAATTTGATTACTATGTGTCTCAGCATGTTTCTTCTTGGGTTTATCCTGTGTGGGACTCTCTTGCTTCCTGGACTTGGGTGGCTATTTCCTTTCCCATGTTAGGGAAGTTTTCAACTATAATCTCTTCAAATATTTTCTCTGGTCCTTTCTCCCTCTCTTCTCCTTCTGGGACCCCTATAATGTGAATGTTAGTGTGTTTAATGTTGTCCTAGAGGTCTCTTAGGCTGTCTTCATTTCTTTTCATTCTTTTCTTTATTCTGTTCTGCAGCAGTGAATTCCACCATTCTGTCTTCCAGGTCACTTATCCGTTCTTCTGCCTCAGTTATTCTGCTATTGATTCCTTCTAGTGTATTTTTCAATTCAGCTATTGTATTGTTCATCTCTGTGTTCTTTAATTCTTCTAGGTCTTTTTAAAACATTTCTTGCATCTTCTCTACCTTTGCCTCCATTCTTTTTCTGAGGTCCTGGATCATCTTCACTCTCATTATTCTGAATTCTTTTTCAGGAAGATTGTCTATCTCCACTTCATTTAGTTGTTTTTCTAGGGTTTTACCTTGTTCCTTCATCTGGTACATAGCCCTCTGCCTTTTCAACTTGTCTTTCTGTGAATGTGGGTTTTATTCCACAGGCTGAAGGATTGTAGTTCTTCTTGCTTCTGCTGTCTGCCCTCTGGTGGATGAAGCTCTCTAAGAGGCTTGTGCAAGTTTCCTGATCATAAATTACTTTTAAATTCATTTATTTCACTTTTAAAATGAATTTGTGGTTGAAATTTAGGTGGGATGTCTATCTTGAGTGTTGAAATTTTTGGAGAGGTATCTGCGTTTTTCTCATGGAAGACCGCTGTTTGGTTCACAACTACTTTTTCTCCCTCCCTGGTGAAAGAGTACCTCCCACCCCCACAAACATACATATCTGTACAGATGTCATGTATACACACATACACACATGTGCATGTCTTCAAGTGCACTTAGGTTTCTCTCTCTCTACAGCTTTGTCACACTGGATTTTATGCCTTCTAAGGTATTGAGACTTATTCCCTACTATTTGCTAAACCCAATAGTTGCGAGATGATCTCTCATTCACTTGCCTTTCTTAACTCATCTTTTAGGTTCTAGTTATAAGGATTCAAATTCATTTTATTTCCTGTGTAATATGGTGACAATTTTTTGAAATAGACAGGGTACAATAATATCTAGCTAGAAAGACAAAGCTACTTCTGGTGAAGTAGAAAATAGGGTATTGTAAAGCTATAGTAGTTGAAAAAGGAGAAGGATTGGGACTTCCCTGGTCCTCCAGTGGTTAAGGATCCACGTTCCAATGCAGGGGACTTGGGTTTGATCCCTGGTGAGGGAACTAAGATCCCACATGCTGTGAGGCAACTAAGCCCACGCACCACAACTAGAGAGAAGCCCACATGCTGCAACAAAAGATCCTGTGTGCTGCACCTAAGACCCAATCCAGGCAAAAATAAGTAAGTAAATATATTTTTTAAAGCCTAACACAAATTATTCTTAAAAAAACGTAAAAAGGAGAAGGACCAATATAGGTTGGAGGATTGATAATATTTATTGGAGGAGATGGTACAGGATTTGGACCTTGCTTTTTATAAGAAGTAAGGAAAGCGGACAGCATATCAGGTATGGAAAATAATATGAACTAAAGCCATTTCTTGAACACACAGTAAATTTTTTCTCTAAGAATAGTGAAATACAGCGATAAACAAGAAGTGATGAACAGCCCCCTTTTTTTTCATGATTTTGCAGTATAGTAATTTTACAGTACACTGTGATTCATTGATTACTTCTATGTTTAGGGAACAGGAGGAGATATGCTGTCAGCAATGAACCTGTCAGGTTAGACCAAAAAATTTAAGATAGCTGGTATACATAATGTAGGATCAACAAAAATTTTAAACCAGAAAGTGAAAGAATGAGCAGCAGTACTTTAGGAAATTTGGTCATTGATAAATTGAATGGAGAGAGTCTTGAGTCAGGAAGACCAATTAGGGAAATAGTTGAATAATCTAAACAATAAATGATGAGAACATCTAACTTAATTTTGACTTTTTGAACAGAGAATTCCAAAGAAGAGTCAACAGTTCTTTTAGACTTAATTTATGAATGCAAGGGAAGAGGTAATTCAGAGGTTCAAGACTTGGAAAAAAGTATATAAGTTTGGAAGAGAAAGAGGCAAATTCTTCTTTATGCACATGTGGATGTTGGTCAGTGGCTATATACAGGAGAAAAATCTCTATGTAAATAATGAACATATGTTACTGGAATTCTAGGCAAGAGATGAAGGTTTGGAATTCACCAGCCTAAAGGTGGTAGCAGTCATGAGAGTGAGTAAGCCTTCTAAATTATAAGGCTAAAGAGTATATTTTAGAGGAATAGCTCACAGAAGGTTAGGAGAAGAAAGAGTGAGGTGAAGGTCAGAGAACATAGCCAGTATAGTTAGGGAAGCTGAAAAAAATTGTGATGTCAAGCTAATGTGTCATATGCTGCTCTTAGCCTATTGATAACTAACTTGGCTGGACCGGCCTTTGTGGTTCTTATTCAGATTGCAAGATGTCCTCAGCAATAACTCAGAAAACTTTGAAAAAAAAAAAGCTTTATTACTTACTGGTCTTGGAAATTACATGGCACACCTGGGGCCATGCAGTGAGGGTGCAGTATGAGAGAGGGAGCCAGGGGGTGGGCGGGAGAGCTTGCTCAAGGGCATGGATTTGGGGTTCTGCTTTTACTGGGGTTGAGGGTGGGGGCCTAGGGTTTTGCAGGCTCACTCCTTACTAGTGAATTTAAATATAAAAGGAGGAATTTAGCAGGAAGAGAAAAACCAGTGGGCCCAAATGGGCAATTATCCAAATCAACCAAGATCTTCAAAACAAAGGAGACTGGGTGAGGCCTTCGTTTTTATCTAGCTATGTGACTGACAATGTGTTTGAGATAGCCATCTTTGAAGGGGATGCCCTTTAAGTGGATGCCAGGGCAATCAAAGCTTAAGTCAGGCACTTGCATTACACAAAGTAGAAAACTCAATTGTCAGGGCTTACACTACAAGTGGTGAGCTATATCAAATTTTCTTGTGAAGTAAAAGAAAATGAGATCTGAGAAATTCTAATTGATCTTCAAGTTTAAAGTATTACCCAAGGTGGGGTGGATGTGAAATGAGGAGGCCTGAACTCTTATATCCATATAAATTTGCACATTAAAGCACCATCACCCATTATTGTAGAATGATTTGTCAGATAAATTGTGAATGAGCTATTTAGTTTGAGCAGTGTAGAGGGATTGGGGGTAGCAGTATGGGTGGTGATAGGAGGGCAGTGCTGAGTTGGCAGCCATAGGGGTTATCCTGAGGGGTGCTTGAGAAAACAGAATACTTGTGTAGGGGAGGAAAAATAATTTCCTTTACCCTTCTAGGTTCTTGGCTGAGACACCCTCTATAATAAAAGAGAGATTAACAGGAGAAAAACAAATTTAGTTTAATTTTGTACATACATGGGCTCTAAAGATATGAGACCCAAAGAAGTGACCAAAGCTGGCAGCTTTTATACCTTTCAGGCAAAGAAAATGGACTGAAATAAAAACACACAATGTAAAAGTTGTGAGTTAAGTTTTATTCAGGGACCTTATTGAGGACTATAGCCTGGAAGACAGCCTCTCAGGTAACTGTGAAGAACAGCTCTGAAGAGGTAAGGGAGGGGCCAGGATATATATGAACTTTTTTGCTGGGAAAAACATGTAGTCAAGCATAAAATAGATTACTGCTAATTACAAGGAATAGACATCTCAAGTTAATGATTTTAGTGCTTTTCTATGTATGGGATAATGTGAAAATATGGGATCATTGAAATTTTTCCTTAGGTGTGTGTCTTAACTCTCTAGGGACCAGCATATCCAAAGCACAGAATGCTTCCTGTTTTTCTCCATCCTGAATTTCTCTGAGTGCACTGTCATTGGGCACTGCAGTGGCAATGGCTTGATCCTTGTAGAACTGGAATGGCAGGCAATATTTTTTCTGTTCAGTGCCCCCTGTTGGTCATAAATCTGACCAAGGTTTGGGAGGCATTTCATGACTAATTTGTCCCATGGCCCTAATAACTTACTCCTAGGTTAGGGGAGGATCTTGGTGATAGGCCATTTATGTGCTATATCTGGATTAGGTCCTGTTAATAAACTAAAATTCTCTGGACCATCTGTCTTACTGGTCTATTATGATCCATGAATTGCTTTTCCCTTGTTGCTTCTTCCCATATCTAGTGTTGCATAATTATAATTAATTTTATGTAGAGCTAAATAAGTGATCAGTTGCCTCAAGACATTTAGCCATCATTAATTTTGTTGAAGGTCTGGTTACACAATGGGTAATGCAAGAGACAACAATCTAATAAAATAGACAAGATATAAGTAATATAGCTAGTAACACATTAATAAGGTTGTAGTACAGCAGAGTGAGACACAAAGCACAAACAGTTTAAAAACAACAAGGAGTGAACAAGTTAAAACAATGATTAGTATAACTAGTTGCAGTCTGGATCACAGTAAGCCATCAGGTCCTGAGGGGAGCCAGCTGGAGAAGCCAAATTCTGAAGGGCTCACATAGAGAGAAAAAGATAAATGTTTCATCTTCATTTATAAAGGTATACTTCATTAACTTGCTGTAGGTCATAGCATAAAAAGAAGGGTTTTCTGGAAAACAAAGATTAAAAGCCCATAATATTTCAGACAAAAAGTCATAAAATTATAAATCATATTTATCAGTTCAATTTAATTAATTTTTGTTTCACTGGATGAAGCCATAAGGTTTTCCATTAGAGTTTTGAAATTTCTTACCTAGTTCAGCGGTATGATCTAAAAATCACCAGAAATCTGTATTTGTCAAAAATCCTTTATATGAATTTTCTTGAAGATCTTCATTTTTATCAAAGCATCTGAGTAAAATAATAACTGTCTATAAATGATGAAAGACTTAAAATGGCATGGTTAAAGATCTGATTACAGTGCAGTTGAAAAAGAAATTTGGTTAATTCTGTGACATACAGCATTTTAAGATAACTACAATTATGACTGATAACATTATACCAGCACATACCAGATTTTTAGGAATTCCATGTAATTTCTAGAATATCTATATTAATGGCATTTACCCATGCAATATAACCTAAGAAGGTTTATTACTACTTATTTGACATTTCCCAGGTAACTGAACAAACATACTAAATAGACCTAATTAATTTAATATCTCTCTTTGGAATGTATCAGGGGCCCTCTGAAGCATCCCAAAGTTAGCTAGATGTCAAAAGAACATTTAGAATTTGATTTGAGGAAGTTTGTCAAAGATAGCAAAAGGCTTAAAAACACTTGGTAAACTAGGATCATAGGTCATTTGAAACAGTACTTATTCACTCACCCAAAGGGACAATAAAAGATTTGAAAGGCAAATACAGAAAGTTACAGTGAATTAAAAGGTACAGAAACTTTACACTGTTATCAAAATCAGATCAGTATTCCAAGAAAACTTTGTTCTCTTAACACAGAGAGGGAAACAAATTCTAGCTTTGTACCAGCTTATTTTTACTATTAAAACTTATTTACTCAAATTCTATTCTAATCTTAGCCAATCAAGACCATGCACAAAACTCTTTTTTCAGGGTTCTTTTCCCACAAACCATCTATAACTTTCTTACTTACATTCAGATTTTGTCCTACATTTTCCCTTTCTTTTTCTCTCTCCAGGACAAAATCACTTTCTTTTCCCTTAACGACACGCATTTCCATTCCTTATATCTTTTTTCCTTTCATACACAGATGTTTTTATTACTACTTTTAGTATTTTAATTACATATATTAGAATTCTTAGTTTTTAAAAACCTTAATTTCTAGTGAAAACTAAGAAGTAAACAATTATGAACTGTTTTTTACAGTAGCATTCTGTAGATTGGCAAACAAATATTGTTTATGATTTCTAAAATGTACTTTTAAGGAAAAATTTTCAGTGTGGCACCAAACATTTTTGTCAATAATCCTAAATATCTTTAGTTTTTCTCCAAACAGAAACCTATGTTCAGTAATTAATGTTTCGGTATATTATTGGGTTGGCCAAAAAGTTTGCTTGGGTTTTTCTGTTAGATGTTATGGAAAAACCTGAAAGAACTTTTTGGCCAACCCTATATTTTATTTTGGAATGATCTAGATATTTAATAAATTTCCATCATTTAACTTAACTTAGCAAAACTCTATTTACCAAAAATCTGAAGAAACTATTTTTTAGTAGGCATAGCCTAAAACATAATTATTCTTAACAAGTTCACCTAAAACTTCTTACCCCATTTATATCTATTTAATTCAGTTGTTCTCAGCAATTATGTTTAGATTATGAGACTGTATACCAAGTCAGCCATCATGCCAAGCTTTTTTTTTTGCTGATAAATTTTATAACAGAGATAATATGACCTTATTTGACTTTTAGTGAACATAGTTACAATAAAAGTAAGACATGTCTGTATTAACTAAACCAACAAACTTAAACTTTAATACCACGTATTAATTTAATATTGAATATTTCTCAGATCACATGAACTTGAAATTCATTTGGGTTAGTTTCTATTACATTTAGAAGTATTTAATTTATAAGCACTTACTCTTAAGTTAATTAAATAGAGCTCTTTTATAAATTAATTTTGATTTTGATAATGCTATCCAGAGATAGAGAAATATCAAATTTATAACATACACACAGACATATAAACAGACATAACCAGCGATCTCATAGCTTCATTTCAAACTTAAACATGAATCAGGGATTACAATATAAACTTACTAGTTTATAAATAACAGTTGGAATAAGTTAAATTTATTTGCTTGGATGACTAAGGCTTTTTACTATTTGTGGGAAAGACTTTTAAGATTTTTATTTGTCCTTGATAAATCCTTAAGTAAGCTGTGAATTAGATTTTGAGCAAGGAAGCCTTTCCAGTAGTTTGTACTTTTAAAAAGGCCTCTTTTTCTCTTTTTTTTTTTTCCCCCTTTGGTTTACCTGATTGAGTTAACTAGTCTCAGTCTCAGGTCATTGTGGGCTGTATTTACATTTCTGATTTGTAGAGATTTGCAAGACAAACACAGTTGCTTTTAATTCCCCAAAGAACTGGTCTGCTGCCTAAATGATAGCAAAAAATTGATTTGCCCAGCTACATTTTCTTTAATTTGCTTTTTTATATCAGTGAGAATATTTCCAACTAAACTGGAAATCAAGAGTTCTATGTTCTAGAACTTTAGGGTTCATTTTATCAGGCCTTCAAAAGTTTGCACAAGGCATTCAACAAAGGCCCTCTTTCTGAGTGCACAAATTAAACCCAGAGCAATTCACCTCAGAGGCAAAAAACATCAACAACAAAAACCCCTCTATTATTGCCTTTATTAGCCCCTGAATATTAGTCCCCAGTTTTTACTTCATATTGTATGGGTTCAGGTAACCCTACTGGTTTCTTTCAGTATATTTAATTAATATTTCCAGAGGGGCAGGTTTATATGCCCTGTCTTATAATACCAGGCAGGGGAGCATTCCCCAGTGAGACTTAATAATCTGTCCCACAATATTATAACTAGGTAAAAGAGATTTAACCATCTTATATAAAGCCCGTTCAAATGCACTGATTTTTATAAAATTTCACCTAATTCTCTCAACTCTTATACCTTAATTTTAGCCTCCATTAGGACCCCACCAACAAGTATTATTCCTACAAGGAGTCCCAGAAACTTTCCCTTTTATCCCCTGGCCATTTAACCTAATTTTGTATAAAAGGCATTGGGGTCCTCAGTGAAGGGTCGAGCCAAGGGACCCAGACCCTTTTGTCAATCTTTTTTTTTTGCGGTACGTGGGCCTTTCACCGCTGTGGCCTCTTCCTTTGCGGAGCACAGGCTCCGGATGCTCAGGCTCAGCAGCCATGGCTCACGGGCCATGGCTCACGGGCCCAGCCGCTCCGCAGCATGTGGGATCTTCCCGGACCGGGGCACGAACCCGTGTCCCCTGCATCGGCAGGCGGCCTCTCAACCACTGCGCCACCAGGGAAGCCCCGGCTTAGTGTTTTTTAACTGAGCAAATCCCAGTACCTTTCAGCTGGGCCCCCCACCTCCAGTATCTTTCAATTGGATAAATCTTCCTTAATGTCTCTCAACTGAGGAGTCAGGTATCTTTTTATTCATCACCAAAAAAAAAACCTTGGGATCATCAGCCCATAGCAGGAGATCTAAGACCTAGGAGATATTTGCCCAGTCATCTAGACTCACTGAGGAGGTGGACTGGCACAAGTGACCTTTGCTGGTACCAAGGCTACAGATCCTGGTGGAATTCAGACAAAGGAGAGAATTCTGTTCTGGGTCCCTTCACAGTCACCAAAACTGTTGACTGAAAAACATACAACATAAAAGTTGTGAATTAAGTTTTATTCAGGGACCTTACTGAAGACTGTAGCCCGGAAGACAGCTTCATAGATAGCTCTGAGGAGCTGCCCCGAAGAGTAAGGGAGGAGCCAGGATCCACATGAACTTTTTTGCTGGGAAAAACATGTAGTCAAGCATAAAAAGATTACTGCTAATCATCTCAAGTTAATGATTTTAGTGCTTTTATATATATGGGAAGATGCAAGAATATGGGGTCATTGAAATTTTTCCTTAGATATGCATCTTGAGTATCTAGGGGCCAACATATCCAAAGCACAGGATGCTTCCTGCTTTTCTCCCTCCTGAATTTCCCTCAGGGTGTACTGTCGGTGAGCACCTGCGATGGCTAATGGCTTGATCTTCCTAGAACTGGAAAGGCAGGCAACATTTTTTTCTTTACAAAACAGATTTGTGAAGAATTGGCAAGGTGAAGAAGTCTGAGCTTAGGGTAGTAAATTAGTGAGGAAGAAACAAGTTTTGCTTATGTGGCCTTCTTGGCTCTGAATTCCCTATCTCTAGTGATAAGAATGTCTATCTCCTGGTTCAGGGAGGATACCTTTCTTATGGAAAATTTATTTCCTGCTTTTCGGGGGACAGAGGGTCAGAGTGTCCTTGAACCAGCTATTTTTTAAGTAACTTTAATTCCATATAATCAGTATGCCAGAGGGGCATATTTTGGGGTGGCCTGCCCTGCACTCTATCACTTGAGAGTGGTTGGTAATGGGCTGGTTCCTAAATTAGTGTCTTCTAGTACTACTGGGGGTAAATAACTATTTTGTTTCTTAACAGAAGTCTAAGTGATATTTCTCTGCCTTAGGATTTTCCTGTTATAGAGAGAAAGAATCCCAACTGAGCTGATGTTGAATTGTTATCTTTTTTACATGGATAAAAATGAGAAGAAATATGAAGATATATCACCTCCTCTTCTGTTTAAAGACCCAAAACAAGAGTGGTGGTAGGGGAAGGCAGGGGAGAAAGGAGATGGAAACTTAATTTTTACAAAAAAGCTAGCAGTTCATGACAGAACTCACAGCTTGAGAGGCCTGTATTTCCAGACAGTTGCCCCTGTCTTGACTCTGTTTGTTTCTGGTTATGTTGTCTGTGTCCCTGGGGTGAGGCTAAGGACAAAGGACAATTGGGAAGCCAGCCATGGCCCACAAAATAAGCCTTCAATTGTCATTTTAATATGTCTACCATTTCACCTTAATTTAATTTCCCTACCTCCAAGAATATATCTTGTTTTGTAAGTTCACAGGCTGACACATCATCCAGAGAGACTATTTATTTTTCCTATCTTCTTCACACAAATGCTGAGATTATTCTTGCAACAGTAATCAAGATCTTCTGTCTCTGGGTTGCAAAGAAAACGCATTCAACTGTACTTGAAGGAGAAAATTGAAATTCGGCAACAGATGATAAAGCACATTCTCCTTCTCTTTCAATTCTGTCTGCTCATATCAGCTGAACTGCATTAATAAAAGCAAAAGGGGACTGTTGCTTGCTATTGGCAAAATATACAATATTCAATTGCCCAAAACTCTGTATTAGGTGTGTTGCGGTTTACTCCTATTATGGAACCTTGTGCTTTTAGTCCTTTTTTTTTTTTTTTTTTTTGTCAGTGCTAGCATGGTGCAAAATGAACTACGAAAGTACTCCCTAGAGGAAGGTGTTTCCCACTAGCTTTAATAGCAGAGCTACTGTGAATTTTCTAGAAATATGATCAAATCTCAAGTATTTGAGATTGTCTTGCCTATCTGCTTGCTGTAACCTTTTTACATTACTGGTGTAATTATTTTAGGAAACAACTCTGTAGATTTATTAGCATGCTTAATGCTAGCTTTAATTATTTATTGCATTTATTGGGTATGCAAGTCATGAAATTGCCACTGGGTACGTTTACAAATAACACAACCACCACAATAATAAAAGGCATCCAAAAATAAAAGTAGGTTGGTACCTCTGACAGAAAGATTTCCATAAATAAAGGGCGTACTGCAGATTTTTCTTTTTCCGCCATCAGACAATCTCATGGGCATGCCAATTGTGAAACCATAGTCAAATTTACAGAAATGCATGGGTAAGGACAAAATAAAAGTTCATACTCATATACACTCAAAATAATTCTTTTTAGCCAGCCCTGTAACAGGAGGCCAGTGGCTCAAGTATAGGCAAAAATTTGAAGTAGGAATAGTTTAACTTCAGGTGCCTTTAGACTCGTCTTTGTGTGCCTAGCAATATCTCCTTCTCAATTGGTATTGAGATCCTCTTCCTCATCCTGGCCTTAAATATTGAAGCATCCCGGGACTCTGTGCCTGGACCTCTTCTCTTCTTTAGACACTTTCACTCCCTAGGTAATCTTTTAATTACCATCCTGACACTGAAGGCTCCCCAGGTTCCATCTCTGACCTGAATCATTCAGACCCATATCCAACTGTCTACTTAAACCTAACATATCTGAACTTGAATTCTTGATTTTTCTCCACTAAGTCTGTTTCTCTCAGCGTGTTCCCCTTCAAGTAAATGATAACATTTGGTTGCTCAGGTCAAAAAATTTGGCATCACCCTTGACATCACTCTTCATTTCATATCCCATATCAGCAAAACTGTTGGTTTTACACTTTTGAAATTTATTGAGTCTGACTACCTCTCTCCATTTCTGTTGTCACCACTTTCATTCAAGCCACCGTCATGTGGAACCTAGAAGTTTACTTTATCCTTCTACCCCTTGTGTCTACTCTTGCCTCCATTTAGCTATACTTCATACATAGCCAGAAAGATCCATTTAAAATGTAAATATGCTATTACCTTCTGAGTAAAACCCTCAAATGCATTCCTGTCACACTCAGTGAAATAAAAAATCCTTATTCTGACCCAAAGGCCTTACATTATCTGCCTCCAGACTCACTAGTTTCTATCTGTAGTCGCTCTTCTCCAGCTGCTCTGCTACTCCTCCATGCTGGAAGGATTTTACCTCAGAGTCTTTGCACTTGCTGTTCCCCCTGTCCAGAATGATCTTCATCCAAATGTCCACGTGGTTTGCTCTTTTATTTCTTTCAGTCTTTGTCAGCTTGTCAGAAAAAATGTCACTGCCTGTCCTGCTCAAAGTAGCACCCTTACCCTGCTTTATTTTTCTTTACATCTTTATTTATTGTCTACATCTCCCAGTAGAATGTAAGATCTATGTGGAAAGAAATGTGGCCTGATTTGTCTTTTATATGCCCAAAGTCTCAAATGTCCTGGCATAGTATAGGCATTGAGTAAATATTTAGGGAATGAATGAATAAGGTGTCATTAATGTTCTAGGGGCTCCATTTGCTTTAGAGCAGTATCCTTTCTGTTCCATAGTCAAATCCATTATATTAATAGTTCCCAGCCAGTTGCCTCACCTGGCTTTTAGCAGCTAATCTGTACTAGAACAGAAGCCAAATCCTTGTGATTATGAAAACATGACATGTACTGAGGAAGGCCTAGACTTAGGCTACATTTCTACTCAGACACACCAGAGTAACATAAAGCTTCAGGCCTCATTACAGATTCTATTTAATTGGGGCTTAAGTCTGCTATCTTACAACCTTCAGCTAGAGCCATTGTTTCTGGAGTTTGGCTCAGTTGGCTGTGCTGGTTAGAGATTTCAAGGCTTAGGTGAATTTCTTTAAAAAATGCTGCTGGTATTTATTCCTTTGTGTAAATCATTTTTTTCCCCTTGTAGTAAAAGTAACACAGACTAGATTAATGAGGAAACACTGGAAAAACAACAACTGTAGAAAAAATTCCACTCCTCAGAAACAACCATTCTTAATTTTTTTTAATAGATCTTTATTGGAGTATAATTGCTTCACAATACTGTATTAGTTTCTGTTGTACAACAAAGTGAATCAGTCATATGCATACATATATCCCCATATCCCCTCCCTCTAGAGCCTCCATCCCACCCTCCCTATGTCATTGCAAAGCACTGAGCTGATCTCCCACTAGCTGCTTCCACTAGCTAGCAATTTTACATTTGGTAGTGTATATATGTTGATGCTGCTCTCACTTCGTCCCAGATTACAATTCCCTCCCCATGTCCTCAAGTCCATTCTCTACGTCTACGTCTGTATTCCTGCCCTGCCACTAGGTTCATCAGTACCATTTTTAAAAAAATTTTTTAGATTCCACATATATGTGTTAGCATATGGTATTTGTTTTTCTTTTTCTGACTTCACTGTGTATGACAGACTCTAGGTCCATCCACCTCAATACAAATAACTCAATTTCGTTTCTTTCTATGGCTGAGTAATAGTCCATTGTATATATGTGCCACATCTTCTTTATCCATTCATCTGTTGATGGACATTTAGGTTGCTTCCATGTCCTGGCTATTGTAAATAGTGCTGTAATGAACATTGTGGTACATGTTTGTTTTTGAATTATGGATTTCTCAGGGTATATGCCCAATAGTGGGATTGCTGGGTCGTATGGTAGTTCTATTTTTAGTTTTTTAAAGACCTTCCATGCTGTTCTCCATAGTGGTTGCATCAATTTACATTCCCACCAACAGTGCAGGAGGGTTCCTTTTTCACCACACCCTTTTCAGCATTTATTGTTTCTAGATTTTTTTTTTTTTTTTTTTGCGATACACGGGCCTCTCACTGCTGTGGCCCCTCCCGTTGTGGAGCACAGGCTCTGGACACGCAGGCTCAGCGGCCATGGCCCACAGGCCCAGCAGCTCCGTGGCACATGGGACCCTCCCAGACCAGGGCATGCACCCGTGTCCCCTGCATCGGCAGGCCGACTCCCAACCACTGCGCCACCAGGGAAGCCCTAGATTTTTTGATAATGGACATTCTGACTGGTGTGAGGTGAAACCTCATTGTGGTTTTGATTTGCATTTATCTAATGGTTACTTATACTGAGCATCTTTTCATGTGCCTCTTGGCCATCTGTATGTTTTCTTTGGTGAAATATCTATTTAAGTCTTCCACCCATTTTTTAATTGAATTATTTGTTTTTTTGATATTGAGCTCCATGAGCTGTTTGTACATTTTGGAGATTAATCCTTTGTCTGTTGTTTCATTTGCAAATATTTCCTCCCATTCTGAGGGTTGTCTTTTCGTCTTATTTATGGTTTTCTTTGCTGTGCAAAAGTTTTGAAGTTTCATTAGGTCCCATTTGTTTAATTTTGTTTTTATTTCCACTACTCTAGGAGGTGGGTCAAAAAAGATCTTGCTGTGGTTTATGTCAGAGTGTTTTTCCTATGTTTTCCTCTAAGAGTTTTATAGTATCTGGTCTTATATTTAATCCATTTAGAGTTTATTTTTATGTATGGTGTTAGGTAGTGTTCTAATTTCATTCTCTTACATGTAGCTGTCCAGTTTTACCAGCACCACTTATTGAAGAGTTCTTCTTTTCTCCATTGTATGTTCTTGCCTCCTTTGTCATAAAGTAGGTGACCATATGTGTGTGGGTTTATCTCTGGGCTTTCTCTCCTGTTCCATTGATCTATATTTCTGTTTTTGTGCCAGTACCATACTGCCTTGATTACTGGAGCTTTGTAGTATAGTTTGAAGTCGGGGAGCCTGACTCCTCCTGCTCCGTTTTTCTTTCTCAAGATTGCTTTGGCTATTCGGGGTCTTTTGTGTTTCCATACGAATTGTAAAATTCTTTGTTCTAAATCTGTGAAAAATGCCATTGGTAGTTTGATACGGACTGCATTGAATCTGTAAATTGTTTTGGGTAGTATAGTCATTTTCACAATATTGATTCTTCCAATCCAAACACAAGGTATATTTCTGCCTCTGTTTTATGTCATCTTTGATTTCTTTCATCAGTGTTTTATAGTTTTCTGAGTAGAAGTCTTTCGCCTCCTTAGGTAGGTTTATTCCTAGGTATTTTATTCTTTTTGATGGTAAATGGGATTGTTTCCTTAATTTCTCTTTCTGATTTTTCTTTGTTAGTGTGTAGGAATTCCAGAAATTTCTGTGCATTAATTTTGTATCCTGCAACCTTACCAAATTCATTGATTAGTTCTAGTAGTTTTCTGGTGGCATCTTTAGGTTTTTCTATGGATAGTATCATGTCATCTGTAAACAGTGACAGTTTTACTTCTTCTTTTCCAATTTGTATTCCTTTTATTTCTTTTTCTTCTCTGATTGCCATGGCTAGGACTTTGAAAACTAGGTGGAATAATAGTGGTGAGAGTGGACATCCTTGTCCTGTTCCTGATCTTAGTGGAAATGCTTTCATTTTTTCACCATTGAGTATGATGTTTGCTGTGGGTTTGTCATATATGGCCTTTATTATATTGAGGCAGGTTCCCTCTATGCCCATTTTCTGGAGAGTTTTTATCATAAATCAGTGTTGAATTTTGTCAAAAGCTTTTTCTGCATCTATTGAGATGATCATATAGTTTTTATTACTTAATTTGTTAATATGGTGTATCACATTGATTGATTTGCATATATTGAAGAGTCCTTGCATCCCTGGGATAAATCCCACTTGATCGTGGTGTATGATCCTTTTAATATGTAGTTGGATTCTGTTTGCTAGCATTTTGTTCAGAATTTTTGCATCTGTGTTCATCAGTGATATTTGTCTATAATTTTCTTTTTTGTTATATCTTTTTCTGGTTTTGGTATCAGGGTGATGGTGGCTTCATAGAATGAATTTGGGAGTGTTCCTCCCTCTGCAATTTTTTGGAAGAGTTCGAGAAGGATCAGTGTTAGCTCTTCTCTAAATGTTTGATAGAATTTGCTTGTGAATCCATCTGGTCCTGGACTTTGGTTTGTTGGAAGATCTTAAATTACAGTTTCAGTTTCATTACTTGTGATAGGTCTGTTTATATTTTCTAATTCTTCCTGGTTCAGTCTTGGAAAATTGTAACTTTTCAAGAATTTGTCCATTTCTTCATGGTTGTCCATTTTATTGGCATATAGTTGTTTGTAGTGTTCTCTTATAATCCTATTTCTGTGGTGTCAGTTGTGATTTCTCCTTTATAGTTTCTAATTTTATTGATTTGCATCCTCTCACTTTTTTTCTTGATGAGTCTGGCTAAGGGTTTATCAATTTTGTTTATCTTCTCAAAGAACCAGGTTTTAGTTTTATTGATGTTTGCTATTGTTTTCTTCATTTCTATTTCATTTATTTCTGCTCTGATCTTTATGATTTCTTTCCTTCTACTGACTTTGGTTTTCTTTGTTCTTCTTTCTCTAGTTGATTTATGTGTAGGGTTAGATTGTTTGAGATTTTTCTTGTTTCTTGAGGTGAGATTGAATTGCTATAAACTTCCCTCTTAAAACTTCTTTTGCTGTTTTGGGTCATGGTGTTTTCATTGTCATTTGTTTCTATGTATTTTTTAAATTTCTTCTTTGATTTCTTCAGTGATTTCTTGGTTATTTAGTAGTGCACTGTTTAGCCTCCATGTATTTGTGGTTTTTACAGTTTTTTTTCCCTGTAATTGGTTTCCAATCTCATAGCGTTGGGGTCAGAAAAGATGCTTCATACGATTTCATTTTTCTTAAATTTTCTGAGGCTTGATTTGTGACCCAAGATGTGATGTATCCTGGGGAATGTTGCATGTGCACTTGAGAAGAAAGTGTATTCTGCCAGTTTTGGGTGAAATGTTCTATAAATATCAATTAAATCTACCTGGTCTCTTGTGTCATTTAAAGCTTGTGGTTCCTTTTTTATTTTCTGTTTAGATGATCTGTCTGTTGGTGTAAGTGGGGTGTTAAAGTCCCCTAGTATTATTTTTCTTTCTTTATTTTTTAAAAATTTCCCTGCCTGGAGGGGTGGGATAGGGAGGGTGGGAGGGAGACGCAAAAGGGAGGGGATATGGGAACATATGTATATGTATAACTGATTAAATTTGTTATAAAGCAGAAAAAAAAAAAAAGACCCCCTTTTGGCATCAGAATAAATTTTGCAACAGCCTTCTTTAAAAAAAAAAAAAATGGATACGAGAGTTTCAGTTTGCTAAGATAAAAATGTTCTGGAGACGGATAGAGTTGAGGGTTGCATGACAATGTAAACATACTTAATATAACTGAACTGTACACTTAAAATTGTTAAAATGGTAAAATTTTATGTTATATACATATGAACACAATAAAAACAAATAAATTTTTAAATATAAAAGGTTTTTACTGGGATATACTAACTTGAAGGGCTTAGTTAAAAATGTTAAGATTTGAGAGGAATGTGAAATGTGGGTATTCAGTCAGTTACCATCATTTGAGATATTTAACCTTAAATTTCATAGAATAGTTACCTGCAAGTGCAAAGAGACTCTTAATATTTGTATTTTCAAGTTCATCATTAAAGTATTTTATTCAAGAGGAAAAAAAAAAGTTAAGAGCAAATGTTTCCTACTAGTAGATAAATTTAAATTAATAAATTGCTGACATCCTTTTGAAAAAATGCCTAGTAACATGAAATTTTATTTTACTCTTTACTTCCACATCTTTGTTTTTTGATGTGTTCTCCTGAATACAATATTTCTTTATCAATATATATAGTAATCATGCTAAACACTGTTATTTTCTCTTACTATATTATACATATGGTTATGTTTAAATATATTTCATGGATAAATTTCAGGATATATAGAGAAAGAGAAATAAGTCTTCAGGGCTTCTCTACTCCCATTTCTTGCTTTCTCACTATACATATATGTGTATATATATATATATATACACACACACACACACACACACACACACACACATATAGAGAGAGAGTTTACATTGATTTATAATTAAAAAAATAAAAAACAACTTTTCTTTCATTCTTCATTTTTGGCTTCTTAATATAAAGTTTATTAGTTGAGAATAAAATAAAATAGAGTAAAAGTTTGCAATCATTCCTGAATAAGGCACATTGTACTCCAATTTATGTTTAGACATTGATTCGAATCGAAAATTTAAAGGTCTAAATGTTGGAAGTCTTCAAAACAGTTTTAAACTTGCAGGTTTTTTATTAGAAGTCAAGATGAGTGACTGATAATTTACACATCTGATCAATAAACCTAACGTTCTTTTTATAATCACTGTCATTTAATATTACTAAGCATATAAAAATCACTAATCTCTGAATTCCCTTTTACATTACAGTGAAGTGTTGGCATTATCAAGTCTTAAATTAGATTGCATAACACAACTGACCTTAATATAGTAATAAGAACCTTTAGTAGTAGAACAAGGTGAAACTAAAATTTCATAGAAATGACTCTGCCTCTTCAAGAAACCCCTTGTTATTTAAAAATGTATTATTTTTAGCAAACTGTAATTGTATTATTTTAAAAATCTTATTTAGAGTTAAATGATTGAACACTGTCAAATCTATGCTGTGTTACAGGACTTAAATGGAGCTATAAACTTGAAAAAAAAATTTTCCCTAGTATTACTGTGTTACTGTCGATTTCCCCTTTTATGGCTGTTAGCATGTGCCTTATATATTGAGGTGCTTCTATGTTGGGTGCATAAACATTTAAAATTGTTATAACTTCTTCTTGGATTGATTCCTTGATCATTTATGTAGTGTCCTTCCTTACCTCTTGTAACAGTCTTTATTTTCAAGTCTATTTTGTCTGGTATGAGTATTGCTACTCCAGATTTCTTTTGATTTCAATTTGAATGGAATATCTTTTTCCATCCGTTCACTTTCAGTTTGTATGTGTCCTTAGGTCTGAAGTGGGTCTCTTGTAGACAGCATATATATAGGTCTTGTTTTTGTATCCATTCAGCCAGTCTGTGTCTTTTGGTTGGGGCATTTAATCCATTTACATTCAAGGTTATTATTGATATGTTTGTTCCTATTTCCATTTTCTTAATTGTTTTGAGTTTGTTTTTGTGGGTCTTTTTCTTCTCTTCTCTTTCCCACCTAGAGAAGTTCCTTTAGCATTTGTTGTAAAGCTGGTTTGGTGGTGCTGAATTCTCTTAGCTTTTGCTTGTCTGTAAAGGTTTTAATTTCTCTGTCGAATCTGAATGAGATCCATGCTGGGTAGAGTAATCTCAGTTATAGGTTTTTCTCTTTTATCAGTTTAAGTATATCCTGCCACTCCCTTCTGGCCTGCAGAGTTTCTGCTGAAAAATCAGCAGATAATCTTATGGGGTTTCCTTTGTATGTTATTTCTTGTTTTTCCCTTGCTGCTTTTAATATTTTTTCTTTGAAGTTAATTTTTGTTAGTTTGATTAATATGTGTCTTGGTGTGTTTCTCCTAGGGTTTATCCTGTATGGGATTCTCTGTGCTTCCTGGACTTGGGTGACTATTTCCTTTCCCATGTTAGGGAAGTTTTCCACTATAATCTCTTCAAATATTTTCTGAGACCCTTTCTTTTTCTCTTCTTCTTCTGGGATCCCTATAATTCGGATGTTGGTGCATTTAGTGTTGTCCCAGGTCTGTGAGATTGTCTTCAATTCTTTTCATTCTTTTCATTTTTTCTTTAATCTGCTCCTTGGCACTTATTTCCACCATTTTGTCTTCCAGCTCACTTAGTCATTCTTCTGCCTCAGTTATTCTGTTATTGATTCCTTCTCTTGTATTTTTCGTTTCAGTTATTGTGTTTGGTTGTTCTTTAGTTCTTCTAGTACTTTATTAAACATTTCTTCTATTTTCTTTATCCATGCCTCCATTCTATTTCTGAGATTCTGGATCCTCTTTATTATCATTACTCTGAATTCTTTTTTGGGTAGATTGCCTATTTCCTATTCGTTTATTTGGTCTTGTAGGTTTTTACCTTGCTCCTTCATCTGTGACATATTTTTTTGCCATCTCATTTTTTCCTTTTTTTTAATGAGTGGGATTGTGTTCCTGTCTTACTGGTTGTTTGGCCTGAGGCTTCCAACACTGCAATTTGTAGGCTGTTGGGTAGAGCTGGGTCATGGTGCTTAGATGAGGACCTCTGGGAGACCTCACTCTAATGAATATTCCCAGGGGGTCTGAGGTTCTCTGTTAGTCCAGTGGTTTGGACTTGGAGCTCCCACCAAAGGAGCTTCGGCCCAACCCCTGCCTTGTGAACCAAGATCCCACAAGCTGAGCAGGGTGGAGAAAAAAAAAAAAGAGAGAGAGAGAGAGAACAATAATGAAGTAAATAAAATTAGACTAGTTAACTAACAGCTATGTTAGAAAAAATATAAAAATAAAAATATAGATGAAACAACAACTGGAAGATAAAACAGAACCACAATAGTAAAAAGGAGGAAGAGGGAAAAGAAAAAGTGGAAAAGGCATTGGCTGTGGAGGGCAGGGCCTAATCAGGGTTGAGGTTTGGGCAGTGGGCGGGGCCTATGCTTAGGAAAAGGGCTGGAAAAGGTGGAGGGGTGAGGGGTTGGGGCTTAGGCTCAACAGAACAGAAGGGGCCCAGGCTTGCCCCTGCCTCTGGTCTCAGACGGCAGTAGACTCCACCTGGGAGACCAGCAGGCTTCCTGGGCTTGAGTGGGTGGGACAAACGCCCTCCACTTCTCTCCTGCTCCTCCAGTCCTGGAGGACTCCTCCCGCTTGCCTCTCCTGATCTCCTGGGCCTCCCTCATATGCCCCCAGGACCCACATGGCCTGGCGGGGGGCTTTGGAGGGCAGGGGACCAGCCTGGGAGCTCAGCAGGCTCCCCATGCCCGAGTGGGTGGGGCAAATGCCCTCCACTCCTTTCCCACTCCCCCTGCCTGCCTCTCCTCTTCTATTCTGGCCTCCCTTCTACACCCCCAGGATCACCCCAGCCTGGAGGGGAACCATGAGGGCATAGGACCCAACCCGAGAGCGGGGCAGACTTCCCTGGCCGATTGGACAGGGGAAATGCTGGGCCCACTTCGCCCCTGATCTGAGCCCCCGAGGGCTCCTCCAGGTGTGGGAACCCCTCTCCCCTCTCAGCCACTGCTCAGGGGCACTGGTCCTGTCTGGCCTCCACTTCTTCTCCGCCCTCAGTCCCCCCACATCCTACTCGTTTGCTTGGGGCTTCTTCCCATCTCCTTGGGCGTCAGGGTCCCCCACAAGCGTCTGACAGGCACCCTAGTTGCGGCAACCATTGTTAATTTTGATGCATTTCTTATTAGTTTCATTTTAGTGTGTTTGTGTTTGTGTGTGTGTGTGTGTATGTTTGTGTGTGCGCACATGTGCATGTTTACACAGTTGGAGTAAGCCAACAATATTTATTGAGCACTATTTTTATTCAGAGCCCTTTGTTCCTGTCCTAATAATCTTATTAAAAAAATGAGGGGCTTTGATTTTCTGTCCTCATTGTGAACTACTCCTCAGGAGGCATTCCTTTCACATGAAATTAGACTTCCCTCTTTCCATGTTACCATTACCCTGTGCTGAATGTATGTTTGTCCTTTTTTGTTATATCTGTCTAGGCTCTCTCCCTCTCTGAGAGATAATACAGTGGAAGCCTGCTCAGACATGTTGGAACAGTATTGGAAAACAGAATTCAGTCAGTGAAAACAAGAGAGTAAAGTATGTGAGAGTGTTCCTGACTTGAAGAAGAGTCAAGTAGTGTTATGATGTCAGGCTTGGTGGTTATGGGGAAGAGTTGCATGCTAAGACTGTTTTGTGACGGAAGCTAAATCCAGGGAGCAGATGGCAGGTCTAAGGCCAGACCTAACAAAGAAGATGTTAAGTCGTAGCCAGAGAGAATGCAGGTAATAAACATAGTTGATGATGGAAACTTGAGGACTTATTATAAGGGTGGCTGAACTAGTTCTACCAAATGGAACTAGTTCTACCATATATTAATTAATTAATATATGATCATTATAGGAACACTAGAAAGTGCAGATAAGTGGCCGTCCACTTACTTTAAAATATCTTTTGGTGCTTGCTTTGTGGTATTAGTTGTATCTAGGGTGGAGATTAGGGGAAGAGAGAGAATTGGGAATTGGAGGAAGTATATACAAGAGACGAATAGGGAAGTACATCATTGCAATATAATCATTCAAGAAGAAATATAGTGATCTGTCATCTTTATAAATATAGTAACCTGTCCATCACTGCTACTTGACTTGTTATGTATTACTTTGGTGATTTGAATTAAATCTATTATTTTTAGAAAACACTTAAATTCATAAATTGGCATTAACAAGCTAGAAATAGACCAGGATTTAAATGTGGCTTATTTCCTATTATCCTAAAAGAATTAATCGAAGTCTTGGTGGAATGCAGTGTCTAATACCTGAGGGCACCCCTCTGAGACACCGAAGTGTTTGCCTCAAAGGAAAGCAATGAGCTCTTGTGGCCCCTTCTAAGGGATACCACTTTGCTTCTCCCATTGTGCTCCTAATGCACAGTACCCAGCATGTGAGTTATTGCTTATCAGGAAAGCTCTGATTGTCACTGTGAAATGTTGTTCTCCAGATGTTTAAGTCATTAAGAGTGGTGTCAGCACAGCAAGCAGGCCTTCCGTTTTGGAACATTGATGCCTTCCGCAAGGGTTGGCAGACTACTGGTTCTGGCCTGAATAATAGTTCCAAACAGGAGTGAGGCATGTCCAGGAGGTGGCAAAGAATCCCTGGACCAGGCTAAGTTTTTATTCTTCAATCTGCCTCTAGAGTGCAGAGGGTAACTCTGCTCCTGTGAGGTAATTAGGGAGGAATCAGGTAGTAAGACTGCTTGCCTGCTTGGTATGAATTGTCAAACAAGACTCATTTGTGACTCAGTTGTCTTATATCTGTATGAGATATTTACTTTGTAAAGTAGTTTTACATACATAATTAGATGAAACCTCTGAGTCCTGGGTGGCAGGCAGTGTATAGATGAAGGACATAAGACAATCTTTTCTTTTTTTAGCACCTATTACTTTTTTTTTCCCCCTAATACTCTTGGGCTTGGAGGACATAGTATCTTCCTATGGAAAATGCACATGAAAATCTATGCCCTAAAATGCTTCTCAGCAAAAAATGAACACAATGAAACATGAAGAGTCTAGAAAGAAGAAATGAGATTCACTCCTTCCCTCCCTCCCTTCCTCTCTCCTTTCCTTCCTTCCTTTCAGTTTGATATATATTAAACCCTCCTAGACTGAGGTACACTTAATGATTCCTGCCTCTTACTGAATTGTAATGCTAATTTTTTTTTTTTTTGTCACACATCAGTTTATTGAGGAAATTGTGATGTTAGAGGTTAATTCTATTCACTTGATTACTTTTCATGATGTCAAACAAAACTCCAAAGGCCACAAGCCATGAAGTTACACAATTACTTTCCCATATTTTGTTCAGGAAACACAAACATCAAACACAAAGAAATGTTCAAGTGAATCTGAAAATTGTCCCCTTCCTACTTTTTTTCAAAAGGTGGTAATTAAGGGTTAGGAAGTACAGTGGAATGGAGGAAGGATGAAAATGGGACATGTAGAAGGCAAATATTTTTGCTCGATTTAATTTTCAATGTTTCAAATCTTTCCAATTTTTTTTAACATGTTTTGCACCAAAAAAGGAATCAATACTTTTCATTCCACTCTTGTCAACTTTAGCCAAAGCCTTCTGAGCTGCAGTCATTTTGCTGTTTTTCTTTACAGTCATCAAATCTTTAGTGTTAAATTTAGTGTAATCTTCTTTTGCTTCTACGGGCTCATCTGCTAACTTTACTTTCTTTGATGGAGGGTTTGGCACTGAAGCTGGAGGTTCTGGAAGCTTTAAATATTTAGATAAGTCATCACTTAATTCTTTAGGGATGTAATCAGATATCAGACCATGGGCATAACGAATATAATCCTCTTCCTTGTCACTGGAAACCGGGTCACCAGAGAAAAATGCAGTAGACTGTACCCGGGCATCGACATTTACATTATTGGTTTTTAATGCTGCCATAGTCTGATTAACCTTTTTTTCCAGCCATTTTAATGTCTTCTCTTTGCTGTACTTGTAATATTTCTTCTTGTCTATTTCTTTCTCCTCTGTCACATCTCGAAGTAACTTCTCAAGTTCAGGAAGTTTCAGCAACAAGATGCAATTCGGAAACATGTCATCCATCACAACTTGATCCAGGGGCTGAAACTTTCCCTCTCTATCAGCCTTTATAAGGTAGTGGAAGTAGCAGAAACAGAGGGTCCATGGGTGTGGCAAGGTGAAGAAGAACTCCTGATTGAACTGATTCATTTATAAACCAAGAATGGTTTTTTTCCTTGAAAACTTTTATTTCAAGCAGCTGCAGTAGACACATATTGAACAAGTAAATGGCTCCTTCCCCTGAACATGGGTTAACCAGTTTTACAAACATAAAACCACTTTTCATCTTCTTTGAAGCATCTTTTAAGTACTCTGGGACTAGGAACACATGCTGCCGGGTGTGAGGCCCTTCTCCGCAGCCCACGCATTCCGCCATGCTGCCCATTTGGTCCCGGCGGCCGCAGGCCTCTGCTAATTGTTTTTTAAAAAGCCAGTTATATTTTCATGTTGCCGAGAAAATTTCTGCCTAGAGTATAAAACACCTGCTTGTGATATTGTTTTCCATACCAGTTAACAGTTCTGTCCAGTAGGTGGACTCCTTCATGTACAGATAGGGTTTTTCTTTTCCTTTAATCAATTAAATTTGTGAAGAGGCATTTCCTCATATTGAACTTTTGTTTTCACCAATTTATTTTCTGAAAGACTGAAAATAGATTCTGGTATACTGCCTATTCCTGTTTGAGAAATAACTTCATCTTTAGTTACTTTTTCTTTTGTTTTATTTCTTTTTTGTTTATATCTTGACATTTTAAATTTATAAATCAGAGTCCCTTTGCAGTGACTAAATTTACCATCTGCGTTGGATTCTTTTAAAATAAACTACATTTCTGTGCTTATATTCATCACAATATACAAATGTGTGAGTAATTATGATTAATATATATTGATACCAAGGACTAATAATTATATTTGTTGTGAGAATAAATCTGTTTATAGTCTCCATAGTTGTTTTCTTCACATTGTTCTGGAGTAAATGTTTTTTTATAATGCTTTTTTCAACAGGAAATCTGGCACATGAGTCATTTTTAAGCCAGTCCCTGAAATTTATACTAGTTACTACCCCTAGGGTCAGATGTCTTCGGCAGTTTCTCTGTGGCCAGTGGGACAAGTGCAGATTCTCATTCTGGGTTATGAGTCTGTCTTTGTCCCTAAATCCTTACCTTTCACCCCTGTTCTTTGAAAATCTTATCATACCATGTACTTACAGACACTGAGATGTTGTATGCATGATGAAAATTCCAGTAGTTGATTCAATACTTTTATTCCAACATGAAAAAGAAATCTCTTGACCTGGAAACCCAATTTAGGAAAAGCTTCATTTAGGTAACCTTTGTGTGCTATTTCTCTGTGACTGAGCCAATGATGATAGCATGTGACCCGAAACCAAATTTCTCTCACAATTCATTGCATTTTCTTATATTACAGGTTCTACCTCCAGTGAAAGATTAAAATGTCAAAGATAAGTAGGAAAAAAAGGCAACCTCTTCCCTGTATAATCAAGGCCAATTTTGCTGTTTTTATTCTAGATTGTAAATTTGTTAAAAGAAAGAGTTGTATCTTATTCATCTTCATATTTATCCTAGTATCTGATATCAAACATGGAAGCATAACTGAACAGAATGTGTTCTATTACTTCAAAAATTGAAATAACTTGGATTAGAACCTTCTATTAAGCAGAATAATTAAGGATGTCATTACAGAACAAAGTTTTAAAAAAAAAAACCCACACACAGATATTTAAGATAGGCAGATATAGTTTTGAATCATGCCGCCTTTTATTAGCTGTCTGATCCTGCTCAAGTTATTGAACCTCTTGGAGCTTCAGGTTTCTCAATTTCTAAAATGGGAATAACAGTACTTAGAAATAATCAAGGATAAGATATTATATAATTTATCCAATAATATGTTATGAAAAATGAAGACTCAAACCCAGCTCTTCTGCTTTCTGTATAACATTGAAAGTGTATTTCTATGCTTTGAGTACTTATAAAGGACAGGGATTAGAAAGCTCTCCATACTAGTTATGATAATCCTGTTCTAGGATGATATAGGAAGAAGAAAAAAAATAATAGTGGAAACTCCATTCTGAAAGCAGACTTAAATTTTGAGACCTTTCTATGGCCTGAACTTTAGTGTCACCTCCAAATTCATATGTCCTAATGCCCAGTGTGAAGGTATTTGGAGGTGGCGCCCTTAGTGGGGAGGGGGGGAGGTGCTTAGGTCATGAGAGTGGAACCTTCATGAATGAGATTAGTGCTTTTATAGAAGTGACCCCACAGAGCTCCCTAGCCCCTTCCACCATGTGATGATACAATAAGAAGTCTGTGACAGGAAGAGAACCCTCACCCAACTATGCTGGCACCCTGATCTTGGGCTTCTGGCCTCCAGAAATGTGAAAAGTAAATGTTTATTGTTTATAAACCAGCCAGTTTATGGTGTTCTGTTGTAGCAGCCCATATGGGCTAAGACAGACCCTGACAAGAACTTTAAACTGATATTCAGGCAATGTAATTAAATGTTTAACATTTTATAAGTTGGTAGATAAGAATTAGTTTTAGAGAAAATTTTAGTGCAAAAAAATGTGGAAAGATAAGGAATTCCAAAAGTACCAAATCAGAGAGATTATTTTCTAAATTAAGTCAAATAACCAAGATATATGCCAAGATATTAAATCTATGAAGTAATTTCAAGAAAGCATGAAGAAAATGAAGAGTTGGAATTGTCAAAGTAATTGATAATGTCCTTCTCATGGTTAAATATTTTCTTCTAGAATTAAAAATTTAATCCAGATATGATATCAATTTAATTATACTCAGGACTGGTACTAGCCTTACCTAGGATTCAACTGTATGAAAATATAATACACTTGATTTTTTTTTACCAAAAATTTAAGGTAGAGATTTTATTTCCCATGGCCTGTCAAAAATAAGAGGAAACTGACCTTATTTTTTATAAAATTATAACCTTCAGATTAAGTTGCCCAAGAGACCGAGTGAAGGATATTTATTAAAAGTCCCTTCCCCATTGCAAAACTAGGAATAGTACAGGTATGCGAAAATAATAATGATGATTGCAGACAGAAAAAGGGTTAAGAACCAGGGCTATGCGTCTATTCAAGGAAATGGACAGAGTCTACTATTTGATTCTTACTCTTCTCTGCAGGGCACTATATCAAAAGGCATTCAAAGGATTGCTTTCTTTTAGGCTCTAAATATCCTTTGGGCATTTGCAGATCTGCATGCTACATTGGAAAAACCTCAGCTTACAAGATGTCCTGTTCAAGCTGTGCTGTAAAAGCAGAGGAAGTAGCAGCCCCAGGCTTTCTATCTTTGTCAGGACTCCTCTTGAGATATTAATGTAAAAGTTTACAAAACTAAAAGTTGAATTACATCTCAGGTTCAATTGGATCCGTTAAAATGGCTTATGGTTCAGGGTAATTTATCAGGTTTATGTATCTATTGGCAGAATTTATAATGTTGTATAGACCACATACAGGTGGAGTTGAGGAAAGAAATCAATCTTTGTCATCTCTTAGTCTTCTTTGTCTTTGAGATGTAGCAGGAGTAGTGCTGAATAAAAGCCAAGTAACCTGGGAATCCATTCTTTCTTTTAGAGTGACTTGGGATAAGATCTCAGTTCTCACATAGGTGTTATTTATAACATATAGAGTTTAGAAAGAAGAGAGCTTTGGTTGTCAAAGAGATATTTTTTGTTATCCTGGGATACATACATCTAAAATTCTAGGACTTTAGTAAAAATTTTCTTCATAGTTTCCAATCAGTTGCACCAGCTGCTTCTTCAGAACATCTCTTGATCAATAATGCCCATGATACTGGAAGGAGAGGAGAGAAACTTTCTATACAGTAGAAGTGAAATCTCTGTTAAGAGATACATATGTCTGGTTGCTGGCCCAAATTTTTGAACTGCTCCATGTTTTCTAATATTTCTTGTTAGATCAAGAATGTGTATTTTTATGGTGTTTCATTTATCTAAAAAATTTTTATGACTCTTCTAGTTAGCAAAGACAAAATCAGTCCACCATATTTGAACTTCAGCCAGTCATTACCAGGCTAGACCAACTGCCTTTCTGAGATGATTTTTAAGAAATAGATTTGGGGGACTTCTCTGGCAGTCCAGTGGTTAGGACTCCACGCTTCCACTGCAGGGGGCATGGGTTCGATCCCTGGTAGGGGAACTAAGATCCCACATGCCCTGAGGCGTGGTCAAAAAAAAAAAGAGAAAAAGAAAAAGAAATAGATTTGGAACAACCAAAGTTTTACTAATCAAAAATCAGTTGTATTTACACTAATTAGGTGTAGTGACTTTTCAGAGTAAAAAATGTCAGATATATTTTCAGCATAGATAAAACTACACACTCCTTTTTGGTACTTGCATCAACCTGCCCTGCTCTAGTTTGTTTCATATACATGTGGGTTTACATTACTGTATTTTAATACATTTTAATAATTTTCAGAGTATCTATTGTTAATAATTTTCTTATAGAATCTCAAACTTAAAGGAAAAATTGGAAGCACAGTACAAAGAATGCTTTTTTCCCCTGAACCATTTGTAAGTTACTAATTTGATTCTTTATCATTCCCAAGTGCTTTAGTGTTTAAGCCCTGTGAACAAGGACATTCTACTGCATAATCATGACACCACCTTCAAAACCAAAAAATCAACTTTGATACATCCAGAGACATCTCAGATTCCATTCAGGTTTCACCCATTGTCTAAATGCATCCAGCAAAAAATCCAGCTAAAATTCTCATATTGTATTTAGTTATTTTGTCTCTTTTCACTTTTTCAGTCTGGAATATTTCCGTGATTTTTTCTTTGACTTTAATGACCCTAACTCTTTTGAAGATTGCAGGCTAGTTATTTTGTAGAATGTTCCCTCAATATGAATTGGTCTGCTGTTTCCTCATGATTACATTCAGATTTGTCAGGAAACCACAGAAGGAATACTTTCATCTTTTCATTATATCCTATCAGGTGGTGCACGGTTTCAGTTTGTCCCATACTCATGATATTCACCTTGATTACTAGATTAATGTGGTGTCTGCTATATTCCTTCACTGTAAAGTAACTCTTTTCCCTGTTGTAATTTATATTTTGTGGGAAGGTACTGTGGAACAGTGTAAATATCCCGTTCCTCATAAATCTATAGTTTAATTTGTTAATTTTTATCAATATAGACTAGAGGCTTTCTATTTTATTTTTGTGTTCGAGTTGTTCCCAGTTTGGCAAGCAGTAGCCCACTTAAGCCAACTTGTCTGTTCTTAGATATGTGCCATTATTTGAGCACTTCCTTTCTGTGGCTTATCTTTAAAATTTTTTTTCCAGCTTTATTGAAGTATGATTGACAAATAAAAATTGTATTTGTTTAAGGTGTACAATACAATGATTTGATGTATGTATACATTGTGAAGTGATTACTACAGTCAAGCTAATTAACATATCCATCACCTCACAGTTAACTTTTTTGTGTGTGTGTGGTGAGAAGACTTAAGATCTACTCCCTTAGTAAATTTCAAGTATATAATACATCATTATTAACTATAGTCACCATTCTGAACTTATCTTAAAACTGAAAGTCTATACCTTTTGGCCAATTTCTCCCCATTTCCCCCAAGACCCAGGCCCCAGTAGTAACCACTCTTCTACTCTCTGTTTCTATGGACTTGACTTTTTTAGATTTCCTGTGTAAGTGAGATCATGCAGTATTTCTCTTTCTGTGTTTGGCTTCTTTCACTTAGCATAATGTCCTCAAGATTCATTTATGTTGTCACAAATGGCAGGATTTCCTTTCTTTTTATGGCTGAACACTATTCCATTGCATGTGTATGTATATCTTTATATGTATTTATACATTACATATATAAATAATATGTATTTGTATATAAAATATATATTTATGATAAATTTATATATGTTATATATAAGAGGTAGATATATGTATTGCTAAAGAAGATTTGGTTATATATATGTAATTTTCTTTATCCATTCATCTGTTGATGGACACTTAGGTTGTTTTTATGTCTTGGCTACTGTAAGTGATGCTGCAATGAACATGAGAGTGCATATATCTCTTTGCGATATGGATTTTATTTCCTTTGGATATATACCCAGAAGTAGAATTGGTGGCTCAAAGGGTAGTTCTATTTTTAATTTTTTGAGGAACCTCCATACTGTTTTCCATATGACCAAGTTACATTCCCACCAATAGTGTACAAGAGTTCCCTTTTCTCCACATCCTTACCAATGCTTATCTTTTGACTTTTTGATAATAGCCATCCTAACTGTTTTGAAGTGATATCTCATTGTGGTTTTGATTTGCATTTCCCTGATGATTAGTGATGCTGAGCACCTTTTCATATACCTGTTGGCCATTTGTATATCTTCTTTGGAAAAATGTCTGTTCAGGTCCTTTGCTCAGTTTTTAAATTGGATTATTTATTTATTTATTGCTATTAAGTTGTATGAGTTCCTTATATATTTTGAATAGCCATATTGGATATTTGTAGCTTATCTTGCACATTCTGTGTCTCAGGCCCAGAGTCAGCCATTTCTTCAAGTAGCCTGATTCCTTTTAGTGGAGAATGGTAGAAGCTAAGACCCAGGAGTTAGGTGTACTGATTGCTTTTGGAGTGTCAGTGCTTCCAGGCCTTATAGTGGATTAATGTAGGGAATATAGATATATATAACACACATACAAACACACTCTCATTTATGTCAATAATTATTCCTCTTTATGTAGTGAAAACCATCAGTTCTTAGTACAACCAATACCAGTCCCAAACTACCAGATTTATTTTAGTTTTCTCCTTTTGCATACGTTTAACTCTTATCTCTGATTCTGAGAAACCTGTCTCCTGGTTTCTCCCAGGAAATATATTGTCTTTAATATACCAATTATTTGTCTTCGTTTTCAACTCCTACCCGACACAAATGCCCTTCTCACCCTGTTCCACCTCTGACTCCCATGTGGGATGTCCTCTTCATTCCACTAGGGATTCGATCCCCCATCTTAAGTCACTCTCCGTAGACGAGCTCCTTGCCCCATATAGACTCTGACATCCAGTGCTATGCTGCCCTCACTTATAAATATGCTCCTCACTGCATTTGGGCTTCTGGTTCTCCCTGCTGGACCAGCCTACATGCAGAAAGATCCTTCTCACTGTGCTCGAGCTCTGACACCACACACAAGGCCACGCTCGTGAACAGATGCCCTCCTCATCTTGCTTAGGTGCTGGCATCTCAGGTCAGGCACCTTCCCACAGGAATCACTGCTTACTCTGGCTCTGAGTGCCTGTGCTGAGCTTCTCCTCCTCTCTCTTGCTCGGATGCTTCTCCAACTCACACCTTACTCCAGGTTGCCCTTCCATGTGGATGCCCTCCTCACCCAGGTCAGACTGATACTCCGTCAGACAGAGACTTCCTCTGTGGACACCCCTGAATCTCATTTGTGCTCTGATAGACTGTTCTGGGTTTCTATTTGTACCCTTCTAACAGCTGGAAAACATGTCTATTTTGCTCTCCTCCTATATATGATTTTTTATATGTATTTTTTTAACTCCTATTTTAGAAAATCAAAAAGCTTTCTTTTTAAGAGCATAGAACTGAAACGTATGTTTGAAACTCTGAAAATCAGGTGGTCCTCTTCTCTTTATGAAGAGAGTCACAAAAAGATCCTTTGAATATCACCATTCAGTATATTAACCTATTATTTTGTTTATAAAAGTTTGATCTCTACTTGACCATTTTTACAAGAACATAGGTTTGCCCCATTCACATATCTTAGACAATCATTAATCTATCCTTAAGTAACGCTACAATTAGTAGAATTGAATTTTGTAAACCCTTTTTTAAAGATTATGTCAAGTCCACTTTGTGTTCTTATATACCTAGTGTGTTTCCAGCAATGAAAAAAGCACAATGGGTAATAGAGAGATAATATAGGGCATATCTCATCACCTCAAGCAGCTTATGATCTTTTTGGACTAGCAATAGTTCCAAAGGAGAAGCAATGCAGTGCAGCATATAAACTTCGTTGAATAACATAGTCTGTTGGTAAGTACGGTGTACATTCCAAGGAAAATATGGCTTGTGGACTGGAGCAGTTGAATTTTCTCATCGGAAGTGTCTGAAGCGTTATCACTTCAGTTGGCCCTGGAGAGTAGATCAGATTTGGACAGATGAAAAGATGGGGAAAAAAGAAGAAGCATGCATCAGGAAAATCACAGGTAGAATAAGCATGGCGCGTGGAGGGATGCAAAGGAATTTATTCTGATGGGAGCAACAGTAAATTGGGAAGTCCTAGGAGGTTAGATTGACAACTAAAATGGGATACTATTTCCCAGGGCTTGGAACCTGTCAGTACAAAGAGTGTGGGCTTTTCCCATAGTCACTAGAACCACAGTAGGATCTAGAGCAACATTATGACATGATGAAAGTTGTGTTTTAGGAAATTTAATCTAGAGGATATTTCTTGTGTAGGTTAGAGTTGGGGAAGACTGTAATTTAGTCAGTTAAAAACAAGCTGGAAGTGTTTAGGGCCTAGAATTCAGCTATGATACTGAGGATGGAAAAGATGGAACAACTTTGAACTCTTTCCAAGGACAACTGAGAACACAGTGAAACAAACCAACAAACAAAAAATGAAAGGTTAAAAGTGGCTTCAGAAGCTATAAGGCAAAATGAGTGGGCAGTGCATTCTCTGAAAGTAACATTAACATCTAACATTTTGCACTTTCCATTGGATTTAAAATGCCTTTCTTTAATTTCCTGGTTTAGTAATTATTTTATCTAATGACTTTCCAGAAAATCTGCAGAATGGCCATTTAAAAAAGCAAAATAGAGAGGAAAATTAAAAAGAAGAATTGGTAATGAATGGTTTGAAACACATACATGAGCAGAAATTATCTCTATATGCAGTGTAGCAGTTACACACAAGCAGGTACATGTTCGAGATAAATTATTCAGCCTTAGTTCCCAGCCATAGTCTTGGAAGCAGATGGAAGGTTTGAAGTATTTTTAATAAGCATTTAGATGTAGGATTGAACCTGTAATTTTCAGAGAATACTTAGGAGACTAGCCGATATATCAGGTAGGGAGCACTTTGGTTAAACGGTAATATGATTATGTCTATGTACAAACAAACACATAACAGAAGAGATGCAACCAGCATAGAACTGCATGTGTCAGTCTTACAAAATACACAAAAATATCAGTGCTGAGAGAAATTTCTAGAAAACATCTATGCTTGCAGATATTTGGCCAAGTTTACAATATTTTTTTAAAGCATCATGTCTAAGTCTACATAGATAAAAAATACTGTGTGCTTTCAGAGGTTATCAGGGACTATATAAAACCTACATATCAAAGCATAACCTTTATTTAGAAATATAATTAATATAGCTGAGAATACATTCTGTTCTTAGAACAAAAAAATAGACAAAAAATCAATATGATGGGCCATATGTTGTTTGGTAGTTATAGAAATGGAATATAAAATGAAGGCTAGTTAATTTTCAGCTTGTTTTTTTAGTTTTGTATCTTCTGTTGCAACTGAAAAAAGTATATTCCCAGTGAAGATTTTAGGGGTGAAATTCTACTCACTGCTTCATTCCTTTGGGATCTTCTTGTATCTTCACTGCAACTAAAATAACCTCATCTTTGCTTTAAGTATATTTTGTGAATCTTAATAGTATCACAAATTTAAGCAAATTCCAACTTTTTTCCCCTCCCAGCTCTGTTGCTCTTACTTGAATAAAACATAAAATTAAATGTTTGATTTTGGTTGTACATTGTAAATTATGCATTGACTTTAGTTTTCACAGAAACATGAGCCAAATGTATTTTTTAAAAGGGAAAAAATAGATGGATAAGCTAAAGTTCCAAGACTCAGAAAAGAATTGCTTCAATTTGATTTGAGACACAAAGTAAATTGTAATCTGAAAGAAAAATATATTTTTCTCTTTATGGTTTATAATATTTTAATCCATTTACCAACTGGACATCAATTTCAGTCCCCTGATAATCAGACCAAAAGAATGTGACTGTGGTTTAAATAAAGAAGGAAATAATATCACTACTAACAGATAATAGCAAAATTTATTGAGCTCCTGCCATAATTTAAGTGCATTCTACTTTATTTTCTATTAAATTAAATTAAACACCAAAGATCTATGAGTTGGGTAGCATTGCTATCCCTATTTTAGGCATAGAGTGAATCAGTAAATTGTCCAAGTTTCCATAGCTAGGAAGAGGTGAAGACATGAACTCAGCCTCTGACATTCTGACCTCTGAGTTCATTTCCTTTACTCATGCTATAGAACTTCTCTATTTGACATAATTTGTGAAGAATTGCCTTTCTGAGGTAGAAATGAGAAACAGAGATATGTATTCCCCAAAATCAGATAAATTGAGGGTACAATATGTCATTAAAGACATAGTATATAATAGTAGTAGCTACCAGACATGACTCTTAGGTTATCATATTTAATTAATAATTTTTTACTTATTCTCTTTCCCCAGCACCATTTTCCAGAGGAGGAAACTAGAGCTCAGATACAGTATATACCTTCTTCAGGATCACAGAGCTTGTAGATGTCAGATTCAGAATTTGAACACAGGTCTCTGACTCCAGAAATCTGAGTTCCTTTTGGTAGGAACCTTTGAGTCCAAAAAGAGGGGGTAGAAGAGGCAGTTGAGTAAGGATTTAGGAGAAATGGAAGAGGCTGTGTCTGTGGCTAAGAAAAAGGAGGAAGCCTGGTAGATCGGGGTATGGAGTGTTAGGGTGGAGACAAGCTCCTTGGCAGGAAGAGACCACATTTCTGGTGAGAGACAGAGGCTTTCAGCAATCTCACCCTTTTATGGAGCCCAGCGTGAGGGCTCATTCATCTAACCGTGCGTTCCCCATCACATTCATCCACATATATTACGGACAACACGCTATCTCTGAAAGAACATTTTTTCCATGCTAAGTCAGCAGATCTAAGCTGAGCTTCTGGCTCTGCCAGCTACTGGATAATAATCAGAGGAATATCATACATACACACTTTTTAAGCAGTAAGCAGCATTCATCTTTCAAGGTTGGGATAAGGGGCAATCAATGATGTTTGTAAAATGGCTTTAGAAAAGTGGTCAGCCTGTCCTACATGTTAGTTACTGTCATGACTAGTTATGTTGATTTCCACAGTTTTAAATTTATTTATATATCTGAGGAATAAGATACTTGCGTGTCAGTTGCTTAGGGCTAGGGCTGTGATTGTCAATCCTTACAATCCCCAGAACCCAGACAAATGTACACACACACACACACACACACACATATACACACGGCACCCATCTGAATCTTCTAGAATTGGGGGGAACAGCTGTAATGTTTGAAAAAGTCTCATGCTCCTAGGAACTTCTTAGATATTCCTCTAGGGTGTGTCTAACTATACCAAACCAAATAATTAGGTAAATTTGAGATGCAGTGTTTTAAAGCTCTAGAATAATATCTATATCTTTTCTCTTTCTCAGTTTAAAATGTATTTAATACAGAACTAATCTTTTCATGAATGAAAATGGCCTGAAACCCACATGCTGCTTCAGCTGGTTTATTAAAATATCTTAAAATATAAGTGATGCTACAATATTTTCTTAACTTTGTTGGGAAATTGGGGGAGGGAGGCAAGGAGGGTTGTGGTAAAGAAAGCTAACAAGTTACATTTCTGTTTCCCAAATGTAATTAGTAGTCTTTTTCCTCCTCACCTTTGTATAAGCCATTTCTTATACAAAGGTTCTTATAGCAATGTTTGAACATTGTTGCAATTCTTCCCTACTCTGACCCAACTCTAGCTAATTCCTCCATTTCCTTTAGGGGGTCTGCATATATATATATATATATATATATATATATATATATACACACATATATGTATATATATATAATTTAAGCTTATAAGTTATTTTCTTAACTGAGCCAAGATTTGAAAAATTAAGAGACTTTACATTTAAAAAACCCCAGCTTTCCAGTTTTTTTTTTTTTGAACAAAAATATCAGAAGTTCTAGCAACACTGGACTATCTCTCCAAGGCTAGATCTGAGATACATAACCTTACTCATGAAAATGTCATTTCGAATTTTCCCACAAAGTTTAGGTAATTTAAAGGGGGATAGTACAATTTGATTTTTAAAGGAATCAGAGTCTTTTTGTGTTTTTGAAATTAACAAGTTATTTGTTTAAGAAGGTAGACTAGTTTCATCGCAGTGATGAGGCAGTTTGTAAACTTTTGTGGGGGCGGATCATATTGTCTGAGGTATCAGTGTAAGACACTTTGTAGGGCGACTGAGTAATCTCCAGATGAAATTAAGAAATGTAACTTTAAAATAGTAATGACAATAAAGGTGGTTGTTGATCATTGCTTGACACTGAAGACTAACGTGAATAAAAAAAGCAATTTCTTTAAGTTTACTAGCTTTCGATGTTCTGTTTTGTGGTGAATGTTAAATTAAATATTATTTATGTATTATATATAATCCACTTTCCCTGGTTCCCACTGTGAAGTGTCTACTGACACCAGTCCAGTTTCCAGGTTAGTCTCTAAAAATACCATGCTCATGCCTTCCTCCAGCATTCACATATTGCCTCTAACTGAAACCATTTTATATCTCCCCTTTGGGTACCCAAATCTTACCTACCCTCCCAGGTCTAAAATAAAGTTCTTTTTTCATATATCCCTTTTTTGATTAAAAATGTTGCCTATTAGAAAAGGATATGGACAGATATTGGAGGGCGACAAACCTGGTTTTGAAACCAAATCTTCTGCTTATTGTTATGTGACTTTGTAGACATTATTTAGCTTCCCTCATCCTCAATTTCCCCATAAAACTGCAAATATTGGTGTAATAATTGCCTTCAGCTTTATGAGAAAAATATTACAGCATGTTAAACATCTGAAGAATCATAAAGTGTTAACAAATATTTTTCTATAGCCTTTAATAATCCAAAGATTGTAAAGTAGCAGCTCACAGGATGCATAGGCCTCAGAGTTGTGTCTGTTTGATTTACACCATGTTTAAAAACGTTTAAATAATTTCCAACACTAGGAAAAAAAATAGATATTTTACATAAACATCTAAATTCTTGTTTCTGTTTAGAAAATTAGAAGATCTGGGAACTCTGGACCTCCATTACCAAATGGCAGCAATCCATGGGCAGCTTTTCTGAGAAAACATGCTTCAGTGTGGCTCAGTATCTACTTTGCCCATTGTACTTACTTGCCCTTCTTGGGTCTGATTATCATTTGAATTTACTATCCTGGAGTTAAGCCATTTATTTTTGTATTTGAATACATTCTACCTTTCATCTTTAACTATACGTATCTTATTCTATAGTGTATAAAAATACCATATATTTTTATATACTATATTCTGTAGTATATTAAAAAAACACATTAATACCATATATTTTAATATACCTTATTATATATAACATCTTATATGTCTTATTCTATTATATATAATATATAACTTCCTAGGACAGACCTGAGATTTTTAAAAAATCTTGAAAACCCTACCAGCTTCTAATATCACATCGTAAGTTAATAAATACTAGTTAAATTAGATTATAATGTTAAAAGGTGAAAACATGTAATGTGTCAGTGAAATTAATTTTTTTTTTTTTTTTTTTTTTTGCGGTACGCGGGCCTCTCACTGTTGTGACCTCTCCCGTTGCGGAGCACAGGCTCCGGACGCGCAGGCTCAGCGGCCATGGCTCACGGGCCCAGCCGCTCCGCGGCATGTGGGATCTTCCCAGACTGGGGCGTGAACCCGTGTCCCCTGCATCAGCAGGTGGACTCTCAACCACTGCGCCACCAGGGAAGCCCAGTGAAATTAATTTTATCTGTCATCAGTATACCTTCCATCCTTCTATGAGACTATGAAGGAGGGTACATGCAGAGAAAAGAAAAAGCTTATTTTTTTCTCTTTTCAATACTAGGATTGGTTTTTCAGGGATTTTCTTCCATTCACTGAAACTTTAGTATGCATACATTCTAAAAACTCTTTGTTCTGATCAGTTTTTACTTCTGTAGCTCCCCCACTGGGAAATTGTACTCGCTCTTTGTTTAATTTAGCTGTTACATAAATATGTTGAAATGCTTCACTATTGCAGTTCCTGCTGTGAAAATATTTTTTAAGCAGCAGTATTAAAACACTTTTTTTCTCCCAGCTATATAGATCATAGGAATTTGAAAGCAGCAAGAGAATGTAGAGTTTATCCAGTACACCTCATGACACCACTGGGGCTTAGAAAAGAAAATGGTGTGCCCATAGCTCACCTTGAGATCGAAGAACCTCTACTAGGGCCTAGCATTCATGACTCCAGTTCAAACTGATGTTTAAATTTTAAATAGTAATTCAACTTCTTATCATGTTGTAAAGCAAATAAAATGGATTCCACTGAAATAGTTATGTTCTCCACCTCATAATCTAAATCAACTAGTATTTAGTAAACTTACTATGTGGCTTTATTTTATTCTCGCAAGAGCCATGTAGGTTAAGTATTGTTATTATCCTCATTTTACGGTAGAGAAATCTGAGTGACTTGTTGAGAGTTAGACATCTAGTGATGGTGGAGGTGAGATTTCCACTCTGGCCATCAAACTTCAGCTTCTGTGCCTGTAACCACTAGACCACCTGCTTTGTCATCATGTGCTTATTTTCTCTATTCTGTCCTGAATTTGTCATGTCCATGTGTAAGAACTGGTATAATGTTGACAAAAGTTTTCAGTCTATCTGTGAGTGCTTGAAGTTTAACTTTTAAAGTTAAAAGTTTCTACCTTCATTACACAGTTGTATCAAACTGTATCTCATTGTTCCAACTATTTCTGTTCCTATTTACCATTTCACCTGTCTGTGAAATTCTGAAATTGGGAATTTTCTTCCACTGCAGATATCTCTATGGATGTTTGCCACAAACAAACAAAAACACTTTAGCTATGATGACTTTGGATGAGCCAAATAATTCTTTAAATAAGGTTGCCTCAAGCTTTTTCTCAGTTACTCAAAAAATCTTGTTTCCCCGAGGAGTAGTTTTGGTCTTCAACTATTTATTTCACCCTTTGTATGAAAAGAGTGCCTGATGGGATAAAAAACTGGGCACTTTCTAGTCAAGAGAGAATTTTCTGTTCGACTTTTTTTTTTTTTTTTTAATGTTGAGCCTTCTTTTAATTTATTTATTTTTACTTTTGGCTGTGTTGGGTCTTTGTTTCTGTGCAAGGGCTTTCTCTAGTTGTGGCAAGCGGGAGCCACTCTTCATCGCGGTGCGCGGGCCTCTCACTCTCGTGGCCTCTCTTGTTGCAGAGCACAGGCTCCAGACGCGCAGGCTCAGTAGTTGTGGCTCACGGGCCTAGTTGCTCCTGCGGCATGTGGGATCTTCCCAGCCCAGGGCTCGAACCCGTGTCCCCTGCATTAGCAGGCAGATTCTCAACCACTGCACCACGAGGGAAGCCCTGTTCGACTTTTTAATGTCCTTATTTTTGCAATAAATAAGGATGCTGGATGAGACACTATGTAAGGAGACCAAAGGATTGGAACCTGGACTTCGCAGTTGAGAAGTAAAACATATGAACAACCTGGCAATAACTTAAGTCCATATAACGCAACCCTGAGCAGTGAAAGTCAGTGTCCCAGTCCTCTAGTGCTGAGCTGAGTTGAGTGTGTGGAGTGAAGCACAGTTGAGTTGAGTGATGTTAGTCAAGGGCTTTGGAAAGAAATACTGTCCAATTCCGATTCTGTAGTCATATCCTCTGCCTGGCTCTCGTTCCTCACTGATCTGTAAGAATTCAGAGGAAGCACATAATTCAGATCCTGGACTATTTTTTTTAGAACACATTATTTTTCTGATTAGACAACAACACCTAACTTAACTGTGAATATTGTAGAACTGTAAAAACAGTATGAAAACAATATTGTCATCCAACACCCAGAGAAATCTACTGTAAACAGTTAATTATCTTTTTCTCCAGGTCCATGTATTTAACGGCCTAAACACCTCTTTGTTGCCTCTATATTATATATGTTCAACAAATTTAGGAGCATATTATCTATGTAATTTTTAGCTTATTTTTTCTCACTTAACCCAAAAGTCAGAGTAGCACAAAATATACAACTGGTTTGCATACATTTAATATTTCTCAAAAGCATGTTTTAATGCCTTTGTCATGTTTTCTTCTGTGATGATTAGTATATTTTGTTATTCTCCTATTATGCTCTTCTCCATTTTTTTCTCTCTTCATTTTTTAGTTGAAGTATAGTTGATCTACAATATTAGTTTTAGGTGTACAACATAGTGATTCAATATTTTTATAGATTATACTCCATTTAAAGTTATAATAAAATATTTGCTGTATGCACTGTGCTGTACAATATATCCCTGTATCTTATTTATTTTATACATAATAGTTTATACTTCTTAATCCCCTATCTTTATCTTGCCCCTCCCCTCTTCCCTCTCTCCACTGGTAACCACTGGTTTGTTCTAAATATCTGTGAGTCTGTTTCTGTTTTGCTGTGTTCATTTGTTTGTTTTATTTTTTTAGATTCCACATATAAACAATATCATACAGTATTTGTCTTTTTTTCTCTGACTTATTTCACTAAACGTAATGCCCTCCAGGTTCATCCATGTTGTTATAAATGACAAAATTTCATTCTTTTTTATGGTTGAAAATTTCATTTTATAAATATTTTATTTTATATCTATCTATAGATAGGTAGATAGATAAATCTATAGATATATCAATCACATCTTCTTTATCCATTCATCTGTTGATGGAAACTGAGGTTGCTTCCATATTATTGAAATTGTAAATACTGCTGCTCTGAACATTGGGGTGTATGTATCTTTTTGAATTAGTGTTTTCATTTTCTTTAGATATATACCCAGCAATGGAATTGCTGGATCATATGGTATTACATTTTTAATTTTTGAGGAACCTCCATACTGTTTTCTGTAGTGGCTGCACCAATTTACATTCCCACCATCAGTATACTAGGGTTCCCTTACCTCCACGTCCTTGTCAACATTTGTTATTTGTGTTCTTTTTAATGATAACCATTCTGACAGGTGTGAGGTGAGACCTCATTGTGGTTTTCATTTGATTTCTCTGATGATTAGTGATGTTGAGCATCTTTTCATGTGCCTGTTGGCCATCTGCATATCCTCTTTGGAAAACATGTCTATTCAGTTCTTCTGCCCAGTTTTTAATCAGGTTTTTTTTTTTTTTGATAGTTGTATGAGCTGTTTATATGTTTTGGATATTAACCCCTTATTGGTCATATAATTTGCAAATATTTTCTCCCATTCAGTATGTTGTCTTTTTGTTGTGTTGATGTTTTCCTTTGCTGTGTAAAAGTTTTTAAGTTTAATTAGGTCCCATTTGTTTATAGTTGCTTTTGTTTCCTTTGCCTTGGGAGGCAGATCCAAAAAAGTATTGCTGCAATTTGTGTCAAAGAATGTTCTGCCTATGTTATCTTCTAGGAGTTTTATAGTTTCTGATCTTACATTTGGGTCTTTAATCCATTTTGAGTTTATTTTTGTATATGGTGTGAGAAAATATTCTAATTTTATTCTTTGACAAGTAGCTGTCCTCTTTTCCCAGCATCACTTATTGAAGACACTATTTTTTCTCCATTGTCTATTCTTGTCTCCTTTGTCATAGAATAATTAACTATAGGTGTGTGGGTTTATTTCTGGGCTTTGTATTCTGTCCTCTTGATCTGTGTGTGTTCTTGTGCCAGTACTGTACTGTTTTTATTACCGTAGCTTTGTATTATAGTCTGAAGTCAGGAAATATAATATCCCCAGCTTTATTCTTTTTTCTCAAGATTGCTTTGGGGATTCAGGAACTTTTGCGGTTCCACATAAATTTTAGGATTATTTGTTTTAGTTCTGTGAAAAATGTCATGGGCATTTTGATAGGGATTGCATTTAATCTGTAATTGCTTTGGGTAGTATGGACATTTTAATATTAATTCTTCCAGTCCATGAACATGGGGTATTTTTGCATTTCTTTGTATTATCTTCAATTTTCTTCATCAAGGTTTTATAGTTTTCAGAGCATAGGTCTTTCATCTCCTGGTTAAGTTTATTCCTAGGTATTTTTTCTTTTTGATGTGATTTTAAATGGTATTGTTTTCTTGCTTTCTCTTTCTGGTAGTTCATTTAGTGTATAGAAAAACAACAAATTTCTTTATATCAATCTTGTATCCTGCAACTCTACTGTATTCATTTATTACTTCTAATGGTGACTTTAGGGCTTTCTATATATAGTATCATGTCATCTGTTTTACTTCTTCCCTTCCAATTTGGATGCCTTTTATTTCTTTTTCTTGTCTGATTGCTGTGTCTAAGACTTCCAATACTATGTTAAATAGAAATGGTGATAGTGGGCATCCTTGTCTTGTTCCTGATTTTAGAGGAAAAGCTTTCAGTTTTTTACCACTGAGTATGATGATACCTGGGGGTTTGTCATAAATGGCCTTTATTATGTTGAGATATATTTCCTTTATACCAACTGTAGATGAGAATTTTTATTATGAGTGGATGCTGAATTTTGTTACATGCTTTTTCTGCATTTATTGATATGGTCATGTGATTTTTATCCTTTTTTTCGTTAATGTGGTGTATCACGTTGATTGATTGTGAATGTTGAACCATCCTTGTGACTCTGGAATAAATCCAACTTGATCATGGTGTACAATTCATTTTACACACTGTTGGATTCAGTTTGCTAATATTTTATTGAGAATTTTTGCACCTATTTTCATCAGAGATATTGGCTTGTAATTTTCTTTTTTTTTTTGTAGGTTTTTTTTTTTTTCTGGTTTTGGTCTCAGGGTAATGGTAGCCTTGTAGAATGAGTTGGGGACTGTTCCCTCCTCTTCAATTTTTTTTAATAGTTTGAGAAGGATAGGTATGAGCTTTTCTTTATATGTTTGGTAGACTTCCCCTGTGAAGCCATCTGGTCCTGGAGATTTGTTTGCTGGGAGTATTTTAATTACAAACTCCACTTCACTAGTAGTGATCTGTCTGTTCACATTGTCTATTTCTTAATGATTCAGTCTTGAAAGATTGTATGATTCTAGAAATTTTTCCATTTCTTCCAGGTTGTCCAATTTATTGGTATATAAATGTTCATAGCGTTCTCTTATGATTTTTTTTGTTTCTCTGTGATATTGATATTTTTCCTCTTTCATTTCTTTTGTTTATTGGGATCCTCTCTCTTTTTTTCTTGATGAGCCTTCCTAAAGGCACATCAAATTTGTTTATCTTTTCAAAAAACCAGCTCTTGGTTTCATTGATCTTTTCTATTTTTTCATCTCTATTTTATGTATTTCCTCTCTGATCTTTATTATTTCATTCTTTCTGCTGATTTTGGGCTTTTTTTGGTCTTCTTTTTCTAATTCTTTTAGATGATAGGTAACCTTGTTTTCTTTGAGCGTTTTCATTTTTCTTGGAGTAGGCCTGTATCATCATAAATTCTCCTCTTAACAACTATTTTTATTGCATCCCACAGAATTTGGATTGTTCTGTTTCCATTTTCATTTGTCTGGAGATAGTTTCTCATTTCCTCTTTGATTTCTTCATTGACCTATTGTTTTTTTTCATAGCATATTGTTTAGTCTCCATGTGTTTGTGTTTACGCATTTTTCTTCCTGTAATTGATTTCTAGTTTCATACCATTGTATTTGAAGAAAAATGGTTGATATAGTTTCTGTCTTCTTAAATTTTTTGAGACTTGTTTTATGGCATAGCATGTTATCTATCCTGGAGAACATTCCATGTGTAGTTGAAAAGAATGTATAATCTGCTCTTTTTGGATGCAATGTCCTGTAGATATCTATTAAGTCCAACTGGTCTAAATTGTCATTTAAGACTAATGTTTCCTTATTGATTTTCTGTCTGAATATTTCCATTTATATATGTGGGGTATTAAAGTCCCCTACTATTATTGTATTATTGTTAATTTCTTCCTTTATGTCTGTTAATATTTGCTTTATATATTTAGGTGCTTCTGTGTTAGATGCATACATGTTTATGAGTGTTATATGCTCTTCTTGTATTGATCCCTTTATCATTATATAATGTGCTTCTTTGTCTTTTGTTATATACTTTTTATAAAAGTCTACTTTGTCTCATATATGTATTGCTATCGTAGCTTTCTTGTCATTTCCATTTGCATGAAATATCTTTTTCCATCCCCACACTCTCAGTCTGTGTGTGTCTTTAGCTCTGAAGTGAATCTCTTGTAAACAGCATATAGACGGGTCTTGTTGTTTTATCCAGTCACCCACCCTATGTCTTTTGATTGACCATTTAGTCCATTGACATTTACAGTGATTACTGATAGGTATATACTTATTGCCATTTTATTACTTGTTATGTGGTGCTTTTTGTAGTTCTTCTATGTTCTTTTCTTCTTCTTTTACTTTCTTCCCTGTGGTTTAATTATTTTTTTTTTAGTGGTATGCTTGTGTTCTTTTCTCTCTAGTTTTTGTGTATGTCTCATATTTCTTTGATTTGATGAACTGTGGGGTTTATATGTTGACCTATAGCTGTATGTAACTAATTTCAATTTCAGTTTCAATAGCCACATATGTCTAGTGGTTACTGTCTTGAATAGAGCAAGTATAGAATTCAACTATTTGTATTTTTGAATCTGATGACTATCTTTACTGCTGCTTACTGTTAGAACTTTCATAGATCTGTATTAAGATGTCCTTTCATATATTCTGTGACGAGAAATATCTTTGTTATTCTATTGCAGAGGTTTTACTAAATTCAATAATACTTTTTCAAACTCAGTGTGCTAATTAGGTAGCTAGTTATCTGAAGTAAATGTGAAAACCCTTAAAAACTGTATGTTGATACATACTGATGCATATGTTATTATATATTGTCCTATATCTTTTACAAATGATTAAGATGAACTAAAAAATTAATTAGTTGTCTAATTTTAAAATAATCATTCTACATGCTGCTCAGTGTACCTTACTGCTTTTATTTACATGGTTAAAAGTAGATTAAAAGAAGTAGAGTTTACTTGAATTATCTGAAAGTAAGACATTTGATTCTTCTGTCTTTAGATTTTCTAATTTAACCTATATGAACACCTATAGTTATGTAGAACTGCATGTAGCAAACCTAGGTTCTAGAATTGAAATGGAAAACATTTAAATTTGTAATTTGTAAATAACAGAATCAATTCAATTGAAATATATCATTAGTGACACTAGTGACACTTCTGTGGGTATATCTTTTTGTATAACTCTGATTCTTGAAATTATATAGTAATATTTTATATATCCCTCAAATAAACCAATATATAATTAAAATTAATGAAAAGGTGGGGGAGAAGCCAAAATAGACCACAAACTAAAAAATTAACCTAATTACATTGCAAGTGAATATTTTAACCACACTGAAGAGAGTAGTAAAGAAAATAACCAAATTTACTGTGGAGAACAGAATCTTAACTGGATACATATGACAAGAACATGTACATAAATGCTGTAATCTAATTAGTAAAAGCGTTCCTAACAGGAATGGGTTAGCAAAGCACATATTTTATACACATATTATATATACTAGAATTTTAATGTATATACTAGAATTGAACAAATAAATAGACTAAATAGACTGTAGGTAATGAGAGCTGGGCTCCTCACTGTTTCAGAAAGAAGTACAAATAAAGAAAGGAGGAAAGGCTAAAGTGAATCCTGTGGTGTTGGATTGGAATCAGAGGTATCAATATGAATTCATTGTTTTTAATATATAAACAGATAGATAGATAAAGAAATATAGCCTGTTCTCATTATTCACAATGGTTATAATCTACGAAGTCACCACAGACAGTGAGCTAGTGAATACCAAATCATTGCTCCTATGGAAAATATAGGATTAGTTTCCTGCAAGCCTTTGTTCACAGTATTCTCATCAACTGATCGATATTTAGCCTTGTTTTATGTGTGTTTCTGTTTAAAGACACCTTATTTATTGTTGATTCTTTAACATTACACTTACAACCAGTGGTCCTATAACTCATTTTTAATGAAGCTTATCTAACACACATTTTCTCCATAAGGCACATCACAGCCTTCTTGTGCTTAGAAACACTAGATGGCACTTCAACATTACCCTTGGGAGCCATATTAAACAGTAAAATCACCAACAAAAAGCACAAAAATGCAAAAAAGTGGCACTAAATAGACTGCCCAAAAACACATGTTTATACTATGAAAGCTGAAACAAGAAGGCAAAAGCTTGTCTTGTTTTACCTTAGCTGCAAACATGTATGGCAGGTGACTCAAATTTTTCACTGCTCTCCACATGTTTGAGGATGACTGTGAAGGTGCTGCAAGTGTTGATGACTATGAAAGTGCTACAAGTGCTGCAAATAAATTTTAGCCATTAGGTGATTTTATAAATACAATCAGATCAACTGTGTGTGTGTGAGTTTGTAGGCACACATATATAACCTAGCTATGTATGTTGAGAGAGTCAGAAGCCATGATGCTCAAGTAACAGTGAGTATACCCAACATCTAGATCTTGGTCCTAAACACCATTCTCCAGTAAAAAGGAACCAGGACTCCTTAGAGAAGTGGTTGATTATAGGCATAGGACAAGAAAAACACAAATTGAGTCTGCAACATCGTGTGGTTCCAGGAAGTAAGAAAATACCAAAAAAAAAAAAAAAAAAATTGGTTGCTTTTCCAAAGAACATAGGCAGGAACCTGAAAGAGCCTCTAATGGCCAAAGCCATAACAAATAGAATAACGAAATAAATAATAATAGTATTGAACTTTAACACAAAGAATAAAAGAAATATTCATGCATTCTTGCTGATATTAATAAATAACTCCATAAATAAGCAAATATGTGAGGGAGAAGAGATAGCTCTTCCTCACAGTGGAATTTCAATTAAAAAATGTAGAAGAAAATAGAGAAATAAGTTACTATTAGGCAAACACCACAGTAATACATGTTGCCGATAAAACCCTCTAAAGGTAGTGGGGAGACACTGAGGAGAAACATGATTTGCATAGTCTCAAAGTATGTCCCTAAGATACTTTTCAACAAAAAGAAACCTGTGAAAAAAACCTGGCTAACACCAACTTAATCAAATGATCACGATAACCGTCATTAGTAATATGACATATTGATAGATATCATGAACCTCTTGGTATTATGCACTGGGAAAGTCACAACATTGTTTTGTGGTATTTTTCCAAAAAAATGCATAACTCATTCTAATCTTGAGAAATTATTGGACAAACACAAATTGAGGGATATTTTACAAAGTAACTGATCAGTACTCTTCAAAAATGTCTAGATCATGAAAGAAAAGGAAAGATTAAGGAACTATTAACTGCTAGAGGAAACTAAGGAGAAATAACAACTAAATGCAATAAGGGATCCCGGATAGGATCCTGGAACAGTAAATGACTGGTGGTGGAAAAATTGGTGAATATCAAATAAGGTTTAGTGTTTAGTAATAATATTGCATCACTGTTAATTTCCTCTTCATAGTAATTGTACTTTTGTTATGTAAGATGTTAACATTAGGGGAAATGAGTGAAGGCTGAAACATCTTTCTCACTAAGTTTGCAATTTTACTGCATGCCAAAATTATTTAAATAAAAAATTTTACAAATACTATTAAAATTTATTGACTCCATGCTTCTGCACTCATGTCTGATTTGGAGTTAGTTTTGTTATCTGGAAATTGAGATTCTACAAATGTCTAAGAATACTTTTAGAGAAGTTTGGATTACCTTAGATATACAATTGCTTTAGTTTATCATTTCTGGTTCCCAGCAACTAATACTTCCTCATGTTATCTGAAGATAAAGCTGTTTTCAAGAGAGAAAGAAGGCCATTATATCTTATAAAGGGGTCAATTCATCCAACAGATATAACAATTGTAAATATTTATGCATTCAGCATCAGAGCACCTAAATATATGAAGCAAACACCAACAGAACTAAGAGAAGAAATAAACAGCAATACAATAATAGTAGGGAACTTTAAAAAAAATTTTATTTATTTTTTTATACAGCAGGTTCTTATGTTATCTATTTTATTCATATTAGTGTTAATATATCAATCCCAATCTCCCAATTCATCCCACCTTCACCTCCCCACCCCCTGCTTTCCCCTCTTAGTGTCCATACGTTTGTTCTCTACACGTGTGTCTCTATTTCTGCCTTGCAAACTGGTTCATCTGTACCATTTTTCTAGATTCCACATATATGTGTTAAGAGACGATACTTGTTTTTCTCCTTCTGACTTACTTCACTCTGTATGACAGTCTCTAGGTCCATCCACCAATTTGAACCAATTGGTTCACCAAATGAACCAATTTCGTTCCTTTTTATGGCTGAGTAATATTCCATTGTACCACATCTTCTTTATCCATTCGTCTGTCAGTGGGCATTTAGGTTGCTTCCATGACCTGGCTATTGTAAATAGTGCTACAGTGAACATTGGGGAGCATGTGTCTTTTTGAATTATGGTTTTCTCTGGGTGTATGCCCAGTAGTGGGATTGCTGGGTCATATGGTAATTCTATTTTTTAGTTTTCTAAGGAACGTCTGTACTGTTCTCCATAGTGGCTGTATCAATTGACATTCCCACCAACAGTGCAAGAGGGTTCCCTTTTCTCCACACCCTCTGCAGCATTTGTTGTTTGTAGATTTTCTGATGATGCCCATTCTAACTGGTGTGAGGTGATACCTCATTGTAGTTTTGGTTTGCATTTCTCTAATAATTAGTGATGTTGAGCAGCTTTTCATGTGCCTCTTGGCCATCTGTATGTCTTCTTTGGAGAAATGTCTATTTAGGTCTTCTGCCCATTTTTGGATTGGGTTGTTTGTTTTTTTACTATTGAGCTGCATGAGCTGTTTATATATTTTGGAGATTAATCCTTTGTTGATTCATTTGCAAATATTTTCTCCCATTCTGAGGGTTTTCTTTTTGTCTTGTTTATAGTTTCCTGTGCTGTGCAAAAGCTTTTGTTTCATTAGGTCCCATTTGTTTATCTTTGTTTTTATTTCCATTACTCTAGCAGGTGGGTCAAAAAAAATCTTGCTGTGATTTATGTCAAAGAGTGTTCTTCCTATGTTTTCCTCTAAGAGTTTTATAGTTTCCTGTCTTACATTTAGTTCTTTAATCCATTTTGAGTTTATTTTTGTGTATGGTGTTAGGGAGTGTTCTAATTTCATTCTTTTACATTTTATTGTCCAGTTTTCCCAGCACCACGTAGTGAAGAGACTGTCTTTTCTCCATTGTATATCTTTGCCTCCTTTGTCATAGATTAGTTGACCATAGGTGCATGGGTATATCTCTGGGCTTTCTGTCCTGTTCCATTGATCTGTATTTCTGTTTTTGTGTCAGTACCATATTGTTTTGATGACTGTATCCTTGTAGTATAGTCTGAAGACAGGGAGTCTTATTCCTCCAGCTCCGTTTTTTTCCCCTCAAGATTGCTTTGGCTATTTGGGGTCTTTTGTGTCTCCATACAAATTTTAAGATTTTATTGTTCTAGTTCTGTGAAAAATGCCATTGGTAATTTGATAGGGATTGCACTGAATCTGTAGATTGCTTTAGGTAGTATAGTCATTTTCACAATGTTGATTCTTCCAGTCTAAGAACATGTTATGTCTATCTGTTTGTGTCATCTTTGATTTCTTTCATCAGTGTCTTATAGTTTTCTGAGTACAGGTCTTTTACATCCTTAGGTAGGTTTATTCCTAGGTATTTCATTCTTTTTGTTGCAGTGTTGAATGAGATTGTTTCCTTAATTTTTCTTTCTGATCTTTTCTTGTTAGTGTATAGGAATGCAAGAGATTTCTGTACATTAGGTTCGTATCCTGCAACTTTACCAAATTCATTGATTAGCTCTAGTAGTTTTCTGGTCACATCTTTAGGATTTTCTATGTATAGTATCATGTCATCTGCAAACAGTGACAGTTTTACTTCTTGTTTTCCAATTTGTATTACTTTTATTTATTTTCTTCTCTGATTGCTGTAGCTAGGACTGCCAAAAGTATGTTGAATAATAGTGGCGAGAGTGGACATCCTTGTCTTGTTCCTGATGTTAGAGGAAATGCTTTCAGTTATTCACTATTGAGAATGACGTTTGCTGTGGGTTTGTTGGATATGGCCTTTAGTATGTTGAGGTTGGTTCCCTCTATACCCACTTTCTGGAGAGTTTTTATCATAAATGGGTGTTGAATTTTGTCCAAAGCTTTTTCTGCATCTACTGAGATGATTATATGGTTTTTATTCATCAGTTTGTTAATATGGTGTATCACATTTGCATATATTGAAGAATCCTTGCATCCCTGGGATAAATCCCACTTTATCGTGGTATATGATCCTTTTAATGTGTTGTTGGATTCTGTTTGCTAGTATTTTGTTGGGTTTTTTTGCATCTATATTCATCAGTGATATTGGTTTTCAATTTTCTTTTTTTGTAGTATCTTTGTCTGGTTTTGGTATCAGGGTGATGGTGGCCTCATAGAATGAGTTTGGGAGTTTTCCTTCCTCTGCAATGTTTTTGGAAGAGTTTGAGAATGATGGGTGTTAGCTTTTCTCTAAATGTTTGATAGATTCACTTGTGAAGCCATCTGGTCCTGGACTTCTGTTTGTTGGAAGATTTTTAATCACAGTTTTGCTTTCATTACTTGAGATTGGTCTGTGTATATTTTTTATTTCTTCCTGGTTCAGTCTTGGAAGGTTATACCTCTCTAAGAATTTGTCCATTTCTTCCAGGTTGCCCATTTTATTGGCATAGAGTTGCTTATGGTAGTCTCTTATGATGCTTTGTATTTCTGTGGTGTCTGTTGTAATTTCTCCTTTTTCATTTCTAATATTATTGATTTGAGTCCTCTCCCTCTTTTTCTTGATGAGTCTGGCTAAAGGTTTGTCAATTTTATCTCCTCAAAGAACCAGTTTTTAGTTTTTTTGATCTTTGCTATTTTCTTTGTTTCTATTTCATTTATTTTTGCTCTGATCTTTATGGTTTCTTTCCTTCTGCTAACTTTGGGTTTTGCTTTTTCTTCTTTCTCTAGTTCCTTTAGGTGTAAGGTTAGATTGTTTATTTGAGATTTTTCTTGTTTCTTGAGGTCGGCTTGTATTGCTGTAAACTTCCCTCTTAGAACTGCTTTTGCTGCATCCCATAGCTTTTGGATCATCGTGTTTTCATTGTCATTTGTCTCTAGGTATTTTTTGATTTTCTCTTTGATTTCTTCAGTGATCTCTTGGTTATTTAGTAATGTATTGTTTAGCATTCATGTGTTTGTGTGTTTTACTTCTTTTTTTTACCCATAATTTATTTCTAATCTTATAGTGTTGTGGTTGGAAAAGATGCTTGATGTCATTTCAGTTTTCTTAGATTTACCGAGCCTTGATTTGTGACCCAGTTTGTGATCTATCTTGGAGAATGTTCCATGTGCATTTGAGAAGAAAGTGTTTGTTTTCGGATGGAATGTCCTATAAATATCAATTAATAGTAGTGAACTTTAAAACCCCACTGTCAACAAAAGATAGATTATCTAGATAGACAATCAATAAAGATACAATGAATTTAAACAACACAATAGTTCAAATGGACCTAACAGATATATATAGAATGTTTCATCCAAAAATAGTGGAATACACATTCTTTCATGATAAAAACTGTCAACATTGGGTATAAAAGGTATGTACTTCAAAATAATAATGACTGTATTTGACAAGTCCATAGCTAACATCATACTCAACAGTGAAAGGCTGAAAGCTCTTCCTCTAAGATCATGATCAATACAAGATTGCCCAGTTAAAGCACTTGTATGCAACATGGTACTGGTAGTCCTAGCCAGAGCAATTAGGCAAGAAAAGAAATAAGAAACATCCAGATCCAAAGGAAGTAGTATAAGTGTCTGTTTGAAGATGACATTATTTTACATATAGGAAACCCTAAAGACTCCACTGAAATCTTGTTAGAACTAATAAACAAATTCAATAATTTCAAGATACAAAATCAATGTATAAAAATCAATTGTGTTTCTATACACTTATAACAAATTATCTGAAAAAGAACTCAAGAAAGCAGTCTCATTTACAATATCATCAAAATTAATAAATTTGAGCAAAGTGAAAGACCTGTACACTGAAAACTATAAGACACTGACAAAAGAAATTGAAGAAGACATATATACATGGAAAATATCTTGTGTTCATGGATGCAAAGAATTAATATTGTTAAACTATCCATACTACTTGAGGGCATCAACAAATTCAATGAAATTCCTATCAAATTTCCCATGGTATTTTTCACAGAAGTAGAAAAAAAATATTAAAATTTGTCTGGAACCACAAAGTCAAATTTGGCAACCCAAATTGCCAAAGTCACCTTGAGAAAGAACAAAGCTTGAGGCATCACATTTCTTGATTTCAAATTATATTAAAAAGCTGTAATAATTAGGAAGTATAGTCCTGGCATAAAAGCAGACACCTAGATAAATGGAATATAATTGAAAGCCCAGAAATAAACCCATGCGTATATGATCAACTAATATTTGACAAGGGAGCCAAGAATACTGAATGGGAAAAAGGTAGACTATTCAATAAATGGTGTTGTGAAAGCTGGACATTTCCATGGAAAAGAATGAAATTGGACTCCATCTTACACAGCTCACAAAAATTAACTTAAAATGGATGAAAGACTTAAATGTAAGACCTGAAACCGTAAAACTTTTAGAAGAAAATGGGAAAAATCTCCTTGATGTTGGTGTTGGCATTTTTGGATATGACACTAAAAGCACAAGCAACAAAAGCAAAAATAAATGAGTGGGACTACATCAAACTAAAAAGCTTCTACACAGCAAAAGAAGCAGTCAACAAGTGAAAAGGCAATCTATGGGATGGCAGAAAATATTTGCAAACCATATATTTAATAAAGGATTACTATCCTTAATATAGAGATTCATACAACTGAATAGCAAAAGATTCTAAATAATAGGATTAAACAATGGGTAGAGGACTGGGATAGGTGTTTTTCCAAAGAAGATATACAAATGGCTAACAGTACCATGAAATGGTCCTTAACATCACTAGTCATTGGGGAAATGCAAATCAAAACCACAATGAGGTATTACTTCACCTGTTAGGATCGCTGTTATCAAAAGGCCAAGAGATAAAATGCTGGGAAGATTGTGGTGAAAAGTAACACTTGTGCACTATTGGTGATAAAGTAAATTGAGCTATATGGAAAATGATATGGAGATTCGTCAAAAAATTAAAAATTGAACTACTCTTGTGTTCCATCTATCCCATTTCTAGGTGTATACCTAAATTAATGAAATCATTTCCATAGGGAGAGATAGCTGCACTCTCATGTTCATTGTAGTATTATTTACAATAGCCAATATATGGAAATAATTTAAGTATCTGTTGATGGATGAATGGATAAGGATGTCCTATACAGGTTTCACTCACTAGTTGAAAGCAGAGTGTTCCTATGAAACCTTTCTTAAGCTGAAATGGTGTAAAGTGAAGAAGCAGTTACCTTAGGATACATATATTTTGCTAATGGATGCACGAAATAAATCTGGATAAAGCACAGATGCTCACAGACACAGTTCAAACTATAGTGGCTTGGTGCTGAGATGCTGAGTGTAGTTCATGGGGAAGGAGCTTGGCAGTGCCACTCTTGCTACTCCAGGTACACTGCTTATATAATGATAATGGCCTCACTGCAAAACAAGTGCTGAACGCTCTTTTTACTTTTTGCCTTTTTTCATATATGTGAAAAATCCTCTTCAGATTTCCTTTTTTTTTTTTTTTTTTTGCGGTACACGGGCCTCTCACTGTTGTGGCCTCTCCCGTTGCGGAGCACAGGCTCTGGACATGCAGGCTCAGCGGCCATGGCTCACGGGGCCCAGCCGCTCCGCGGCATGTGGGATCTTCCTGGACTGGGGCATGAACCTGTGTCCCCTGCATCGGCAGGCAGACTCTCAACCACTGCACCACCAGGGAAGCCCCAGATTTCTTTTGATTAACAAAAACAGGTTCTAAAAGCGAAATGGTGTAAAGCAAGCCTTTGAAAAGCAGGATATATATATATATATATATATATATATAATATTAATTATTAATATAGTGTGTTAATTATTGATATTGATAATATATAACCATTGATGTGTAATATAATTATTCATACATAGTATTTTCTAAATAATATAAGTAAAATATTCAGCCATAAAAAAAGAAAAATATCCTACGATTTCCAACAACAAGGATGGAACTTGAGGGCTAAGTGACATAAGTCAGAGAAAGACAAATACGGTATGATACCACTTATATGTGAAATCTGAAAAAACTGGACTCAGAAACAGAGAGTAGAGTTGCAGTGGGGAGAGAGGAATTGGGTGATGATGGTTAAAAGGTACGTACTTCCAGTTATAAGATGAGTAAGTTTTGGGGATCTAATATATCACATGCTTGAAAATTGCTAAGAGAGCAGATCTTAAAGGTTCTCACCACACACACACACACACACACACACACACACACACTGGTAACTATGTGAGGTGATGGTTGTGTTAACTGGCCTTACTGTGGTAGTTATTTTGCAATATATATGTCAATCAAATCATCACATTGTGTCTCTTAAACGTACTCAGTGTTGTCAATTATATCTCACTAAACCTGGAAAACAAAAAGGGTTAAGATGTTTTCTTATTAGAACACAGATGGATTTGTATTGAACTGCAAAGCAAGTGCTTTTGAAGGCCACCTACCTTCTTGGATCCTGTCATAAACCAAAACATCTCCGATGGCAACTCTATTATCCTCTATGCAATATCCTCTATATTCCTAAGTGATTTTTATTACCTCATTATTCCTCTGTCACTTTCAGTTCTGTCACTGCTCAATCTTCCTGTCATTTCTTAGTTTGAATCCAAAGAGAAAGAAGTACATTGGCCCCAGCATTTTTTTTAAATTGAACCAGTTCTCATTTAATGTCACAAACCAACCCAGTAGATTCACTGCCCTTGGATTAGATGCCTAGCCCAGGAACACTGACTTCTGGTCCTGTGGGGGCATGGACACACGGTACAAAGCCTGGCTGCCTAATGATTGCATTCATCAGGGATAATGGCTTCAGTGGCTTGCTTTGGTACTGGCAGGCAATGCATTTGGCCTATGCAGAGTAGCAATTTGTTCTCACTAATAAAACACTGATAAATAACTATACTTTTTTCAATGTTAGTCACTAACTTACATTTTTGCAGTGCCTTATAAGTTAAAATTGTGTTCACTTATGTAACTTCATGTGATACTTCATATTAAAATAAAGTCTTACTCTTTTTAATTTTTTTTAATATCTTTATTGGAATATAATTGCTTTACAATGTTGTGTTAGTTTCTATTGTACAACAAAGTGAATCAGCTATACATATACATATATCCCCATATCCCTTCCCTCTTGCTTCTCCCTCCTATCATCCCTATCCCACCCCTCTAGGTGGTCACAGAGCACCAAGATGATCTCCCTGTACTATGCAGTAGCTTCCCACTAGCCATGCATTTTACATTTGGTAGTGTATATCTGTCAATGCTACTCTCTTGCTTCATCCCAGCCTACCCTTCCCCCTCTGTGTCCTCAAGTCCGTTCTGTATGTCTGCATCTTTATTTCTGCCCTGCCGCTAGGTTCATCAGTACTGTTTTTTTAGATTCCATATATGTGCATTAGCATACGGTATTTGTTTTTCTTTTTCTGACTTCACTGTGTATGACAGACTCTAGGTGCATCCACTTCATTACCAATAACTCAATTTTGTTCCTTTTTATGGCTGAGTAATATTCCATTGTATATATGTGCCACATCTTCTTAATTCATCTGTTGATGGACATTTAGGTTGCTTCCATCTCCTGGCAATTATAAATAGTGCTGCAGTGAACACTGTGGTACATGTATCTTTTTGAATTATGGTTTTCCCAGGATATATGCCCAGTAGTGGGATTGCTGGGTCATATGATAGTTCTATTTTTAGTTTTTTAAGGAACCTCCATACTGTTCTCCATAGTGGCTGTATCAATTTACATTCCTACCAACAGTGCAGGAGTGTTCCCTTTTCTCCACACCCACGTCAACATTTGTTGTTTGTAGATTTTCTGATGATGCCCATTCTGACTGGTGTGAGGTGATACCTCATTGTAGTTTTGATTTGCATTTCTCTAATGATTAGTGATGCTGAGCATCTTTTCATTTGTTTGTTGGCTATCTGTATGTTTTCTTTGGAGAAATGTCTATTTAGGTCTTCCATCCATTTTTGCATTGGGTTGTTTGTTTTTTTGATACTGAGCTGCATGAGCTGCTTGTATATCCTGGAGATTAATCCTTTGTCAGTTGCTTCGTTTGCAAATATTTTCTCCCATTCTGAGGGTTGTCTTTTCGTCTTGTGTATAGTTTCCTTTACTGTGTAAAAGCTTTTAATTTTCATTAGGTCCCATTTGTTTATTTTTGTTTTTATTTCCATTACTCTAGGAGGTAGGTCAAAAAAGATCTTGCTGTGATTTATGTCAAAGAGTGTTTTTCCTATGTTTTCCTCTAAGAGTTTTATAGTGTCTGGTCTTACATTTAAGTCTTTAATCCATTTGGAGTTTATTTTTGTGTTTGGTGTTAGGGAGTGTTATAATTTCATTCTTTTACATGTAGCTGTCCAGTTTTCTCAGCACCACTTATTGAAGAGGCTGTCTTTTCTCCATTGTATGTCCTTGCCTCCTTTGTCATAAATTAGGTGCCCATATGTCTGTGGGTTTATCTCTGGGCATTCTATCCTGTACCATTGATCTAAATTTCCGTTTTTGTGCCGGTACCATATTGTCTTGTTGACTGTAACTTTGTAATATAGTCTGAAGACACGGAGTCTGATTCCTCCAGCTCCGTCTTTTTTCCCTCAAGATTGGTTTGGCTATTCGGAGTCTTTTGTGTCTCCATACAAATTTTAAGATTTTTTTTGTGCCAGTTCTGTAAAAAATGCCATTGGTAATTTGATAGGGATTGCACTGAATCTGTAGGTTGCTTTGGATAGTATAGTCATTTTCACAGTGTTGATTCTTCCAATCCAAGAACATGGTGTATCTTTCCATCTGTTTGTATTGTCTTTGGTTTCTTTCATCAGTGTCTTACAGTTTTCTACATACAGGTCTTTTGCCTCCTTAGGTAGGTTTATTCCTAAGTATTTTTTCTTTTTGTCACAGTGGTGAATGGAAGTGTTTCCTTAATTTCTCTTTCTGATATTTCGTTGTTAGTGTACAGGAATGCAAGAGATTTCTATGCATTAATTTTGTATCCTGCAACTTTACCAAATTCATTGATTAGCTCTAGTAGTTTTCCAGTGGCGTCTTTAGGATTTTCTTTGTATAGTATCATGTTATCTGCAAACGGTGGCAGTTTTACTTCTTCTTTTCCAGTTTGTATTCTTTTTATTTCTTTTTCTACTGTGACTGCCATGGCTAGGACTTCCAAAAGTATGTTGAATAATAGTGGTGAGAGTGGACATCTTTGTGTTGTTCCTGATCTTAGAGAAAATGCTTTCAGTTTTTCACTATTGAGAATGTTGTTTGCTGTGGGTTTGTTGGATATGGCCTTTATTATGTTGAGGTAGGTCCCCTCTATGCCCACTTTCTGGAGAGTTTTTATCATAAATGGGTGTTGAATTTTCTCCAAAGCTTTTTCTGCATCTATTGAGATGATCATACGGTTTTTATCCATCAGTTCATTAATATGGTATATCACGTTGATTGATTTGCATATATTGAAGAGTCCTTGTATTCCTGGGATAAACCCCACTTGATCATGGTGTGTGATCCTTTTTTTTAGAAGAAGATGTAGGGGGTAGGAGTTTATTAATTAATTAATTTATTTTGCTGTGTTGCGTCTTCGTTTCTGTGCGAGGGCTTTCTCTAGTTGTGGCAGGCGGGGGCCACTGTTGATCGCAGTACACGGGCCTCTCACTATCGTGGCCTCTCTTGTTGCGGAGCACAGGCTCCAGATGCACAGGCTCAGTAGTTGTGGCTCATGGGCATAGTTGCTCCGCAGCATGTGGGATCCTCCCAGACCAGGGCTTGAACCCATGTCCCCTGCATTAGCAGGCAGATTCTCAACCGCTGTGCCACCAGGGAAGCCCTGTATGATCCTTTTAATGTGCTGTTGGATTCTGTTTGCTAGAATTTTGTTGAGGATTTTTGCATCTATGTTCATCAGTGATATTGGCCTGTATTTTCTTTTTTTGTAGTATCTTTGTGTGGTTTTGGTATCAGGGTGATGCTGGCCTCATAGAATGAGTTTGGGTGTGTTCTTCCCTCTGCTATATTTTGGAAGAGTTTGAGAAGGATAGGTGTTAGCTCTTCTCTAAATGTTTGATATAAATCTCCTGTGAATACATCTGGCCCTGGGCTTTTGTTTGTTGGAGGAATTTTAATCACCGTTTCAATTTCAGTGCTTGTGATTGGTCTATTCATGTTTTCTATTTTTTCCTCGTTCCGTCGTGGAAGTTTGTTCTTTTCTAAGAATTAGTCCATTTTTTCCAGGTTATCCACTTTATTGGCATACAGCTGCTTGTAATAGTCTCTCATGATCCTTTGTATTTCTGCAATGTTAGTTGTTACTTCTCCTTTTTCATTTCTAATTCTGTTGATTTGAGTCTTCTCCCTTTTTTCATGATGAGTCTGGCTAATGGTTTATCTATTTTGTTTATTTTCTTAGAGAACCAGCTTTTAGTTCTTTGCTCTTGATCTTTGCTATTTTTTCTTCATTTCTTTTTCATTTATTTCTGATATGATCTGTATGATTTCTTTCTTTCTGCTAACTTTGATTTTTGTTGTTGTTGTTGTTCTTTCTTTAATTACTTTACTTGTAAGGTTAGGTTTTTTATTTGAGATTTTTCTTGTTTCTTGAGGTGAGATTGAATTCTTATAAACTTTCCTCTTAGGGCTTCCCTGTTGGCGCAGTGGTTGAGAGTCCGCCTGCCGATGCAGGGGACATGGGTTCATGCCCTGGTCTGGGAGGATCCCAAATGCCGCAGAGTGGCTGGGCCCGTGAGTCATGGCTGCTGGGCCTGCGTGTCTGGGGCCTGTGCTCCGCAATGGGAGTGGCCACAACAGTGAGAGGCCCGCGTACCACAAAAAAAACACAAAAACAAAAAAAAACAAAAAACTTCCCTCTTAGAACTGCTTTTGCTGCATCCCATAGGTTTTAGGGCATTGTGTTTTCATTGTTATTTGTTTATAGGTTTTTTGATTTCCTCTTTGATTTCTTCAGTGATCTCTTGGTTGTTTGGTAGCGTTTTGTTTAGCCTCCATGTGTTTGTATTTTTTAGTTTTTTTCCTGTAATTGATATCTCATCTCATAGCGTTGTCGTCGGAAAAGATGCTTGATACAATTTCAATTTTCTTAAATTTACCGAGGCTTGATTTGTGACCCAAGATGTGATCTATCCTGGAGAATGTTCCGTGTGCACTTGAGAAGAAAGTGTATTCTGTTGTTTTTGGATGGGATGTCCTATAAATATCAATTAAATACATCTGGTCTAATGTGCCATGTAAAGCTTGTTTTTCCTTATTTATTTTCTGTTTGGATGATCTCTCCATTGGTGTAAGTGGAGTGTTAAAGTCATCTATTATTATAGTGTTACTGTCAATTTCCCCTTTTATGGCTGTTAGCATTTGCCTTATGTATTGAGGTGATCCTGTGTTGGGTGCATAAATATTTACAATTGTTATATTTTCTTCCAGGATTGACCCCTTTATCATTGTACAGTGTCCTTCCTTGTGTCTTTTAGTAGTCTTTTTTTTTGAAAGTCTATTTTGTCTGATATGAGTATTGCTACTCCACATTTCTGTTGATTTCCTTTTGCATGGAATATCTTTTTCCATCCCCTCACTTTCAGTCTGTGTGTGTCCCTAGGTCTGAAGTGGGTCTCTTGTGGACAGCCTATATACGGGTCTTGTTTTTGTATCCTTTCAGCCAGTCTATGTCTTTTGGTTGGGGCATTTAATCTATTTACATTTAAGGTAATTATTGATATGTATATTTCTATTGCCATTTTCTTAATTTTTTGGGGTTTGTTTTTGGAAGTCTTTTCCTTCTCTTGTATTTCCTGCCTAAAGAAGCTCCTTTAGCATTTGCTGTAAAGCTGGTTTGGTGGTGCTGTATTCTCTTAAATTTTGCTTGTCTGTAAGTCTTTTGATTTCTCCATCAAATCTGAATGAGATCCTTGCTGGGTAGAATAATCTTGGTTGTAGGTTTTTCCCATTCATCACTTTAAATATATCTTGCCACTCCTTTCTAGCCTATAGAGTTTCTCCTGGGAGATCGGCTGTTAACCTTATAGGGATTAACTTGTAAGTTATTTGTTGCTTTTCTCTTACTGTTTTTAGTATTTTTTCTTTGGGTTTAATTTTTGTTAGTTTGATTAATATGTGTCTCAATTTGTTTCTCCTTAGGTTTATCCTGTATGGGACTCTCTGCGCTTCCTGGACTTGGGTGACTATTTCCTTTCCCATGTTGGGGAGGTTTTCAACTATAATCTCTTCAAATATTTTCTGAGACCCTTTCTTTTTTTCTTCTTCTTCTGGGATGCCCATAATTCGAATCTTTATTCACTTAATGTTGTCCCAAAGGTCTCTGAGACTGTCCTCCATTCTTTTTTTTTTTGCATTACTTGGGCCTCTCACTGCTGTGGATTTTCCCATTGCGGAACACAGGCTCCGGATATGCAGGCCCAGCGGCCATGGTTCACGGGCCCAGCCGCTCTGTGGCATGTGGAATCTTCCCAGACTGGGGCACGAACCCGTGTCCCCTGCATCAGCAGGTGGTCTCTCAACCACTGCGCCACCAGGGAAGCCCTGTCCTCCATTCTTTTCATTCTGTTTTCTTTATTCTGCTCTGCGGTAGCTATTTCCACCATTCTGTTTTCCAGGTCACTTATCCATTCTTCTGCCTCAGTTATGCTGCTGTTGATTTGTTCTAGAGTATTTTTAATTTCAGTTATTGTGTTGTTAATTACTGTTTGTCTTCTCTTTAGTTTTCTAGGTCCTTGTTAAACATTTCTTGTATTTTCTCTATTCTATTTCCACGATTTTGCATCATCTTTACTATCATTACTCTGTAATCTTTTTCAGGTAGCTTGCCTATTTCCTCTTCATTTATTTGGTCTTGTGGGGTTTTATCTTGCTCCTTTGCCTGTATGATATTTCCCTGTCTTCTCATTTTGTCTGGTTTACAGTATTTGAAGTCTCCTTTCCCTAGGCTGCAAGGTCATAGTTTCTCTTGCTTCTGTTCTCTGCCCCCAGTGCTGGGGTTGGTCCAGTGTCTTGTGTAGGCTTCTTGATGGGAAGGAATGGTGCCTGTGTTCTGGTGTGTGGAGCTGCATTTTTTCCCTGTGATGAGCAGGGCCGTGTCAGGTGGTGTGTTTTGGGTTGTCTGTGAGCTTAGTGTTACTTTAGGTAGTCTGTGTATTTATTGGTGGGTTTGTGTTCCTGTCTTGTTTGTTGTTTGGTGTGAGGCATACAGTGCCAGGAGGTGCTGTCAGTTGGGTGGAGCTTGGATTCAGACAGCGGCCTCCATGAGAGCTCTTGGCGATTAATCTTCCCTGGGGCCAGAATTCTCTAGTGTCCAGTATCCTGGACTCGGTGCTCCAACTCCAGAGCCTCAGGCCCAACTTCTGGTTGAGGGACCAAGACACCACAAGTCACTTGTCCTGGCAATAAAGGGGATTTGAAAAAAAAGAGAAAAGACTAACAAAACCCCAGACAAATGGTAAAAAGTAAAATCAACAAACAGAAACAGAAACAGGGAAACACACACAGACAAAAGAAACAAAAACAGAGCCAAATAAGTCAAATAGAAAGAGAACAGCCAAACAAACAGAAGAACCCAAGAATGAAATCAAACAATTAAGAAGAAAGTTGACAAAAACCCTAAACCAAAAAACAAAACCAAAGCAGAGTGCCAACTGAAAAGTGAAGCAAAGAAGCCAAGCAAACTGACAAAAATGATATTAAAAAAAATGAGAAAGAGGAAAGAAGGGAGAACAATAGAAATTCAACATAGAAACAGGAATATACAAAAAAATTAAAAATATACTTAAGAAAAAAAATATGTAAAGAAAACTCCAGAGAAATGGTAAAAGCAAAATCAAAGAAAAACAGAAGCAAGGAAGCACACACACAGGTAAAAGAAACAAAAACTGAGCCGAACAAATCAAAAAGCAAGAGCACAACCAGACAAATAGAACTCAAAAATAAAATCAAAGGATTAAGATTAAAACTGACAAAAACATATAACCTAAAAAACAAAACCAAAGCAATGTGTTAACTGAAGAATAAATCAAGGAAACAGAACAAACTGATAAAGGTGATTAAAAAAATAATGATAAAATAAAAGGGCAAAAACAAGGGACAAGAAAGCAAGGTAAAAATAGAAATAAAAAAATAATAAAAATTAAAAACATGTTATAAAACATGGAGATCCCAAAAGACTAAAAAAAAAAAAAAGAAAAAACTAAACAACGAACAACAACAAAAAAAAACTAGAACCAACAACAGAATGCATCAAAATATAATAAAATTAATAGTAATAATTATGTTTCCCTGGGGTCTCTGCTATACGTGTCCTTGCCCACGCCGTGAGCCACAGCCCACCTCTCCCTCCCCAAGAGGCTCTCCTCTCCCTCTGGGCTGGTGTCTGGACCTGCTGTGGGCCCTGTGGGCACCACTCAGACTGTGTTCTGGCCCACTTCCTGCGTGTGCTACCCCCAAAGTCCACAGCTGCCTGAGCTTCACCATTTTCATCTGTGGGAACACTCATTGTCTACTTAGGTATTCCATAAATGCAGGCTCTACCCAGCTGATCGTGGGCATTTAACCTTTAGCTTGTACAGCTGATGGAAAGATTTTCTTTCTTCTTCTTTAGTCTCCCTGTCTCTGGGGTTAAGGTTTGGTTTTATCCCTACCTCTGCGTGTGGTCCACCTACAGGAGTCTGGTCTTGAGGCTGCCTTGGGGCTCTTGGGTCTGCACCTGTGAGGACTGAGTGCAGAGGTGGTATGACTGCTTGGATATTGGGAGCCCCAGTGGCACCAAATGCACAGGGAAGCCAGTGGCCATGGGCACAAGAGATATAGCCCTAGTGAGGGCCTCTTCTAGTGCCTGGCATAAGGCACGTGAGGGCTAGCTCTGAGGGAGCTTTTCTTTTTATTGCTTGGCAGCTGGCACACAAGAGCCAGCCCTGAGCCGGCTTCTTTTATTGTAGTCAGCAGGTGCCGGCATGTGGGGAGAGAGAGGTTACGATAGTGGCTCCTCCCCCTGTGTGTGACTCAGCAATAGCACCCAATGGCAGTCCAGTCTTCCTCCATAGGCATTCCCTGCTGCAGATTTCCTCCCTCCCATCCCCTCAGTCTGTCTCCCCACAGCCAATGACAGTTTTCTCTCTGGGCCTGTTCTCCAATCCCCCTGCATCAGCTCCCAGCCCCCTTGCACACCTGTGAACACACATCCCAGTCTGGGGCACGTCGAGCCGTGGTACGGACCATATATGTATTTCTCACTCTGTCCCGTCTGCCACAGATCAGCTGCTTCACCTTCTTCTGACAGCCTCAAATGCTTCCCTTTTGTCCCAATCGATTTCCCTGTCGGAGAGGGGGTTTCCCCAAATTTGGGAATCTCTCCTCTGCTTCATCTCCCCAACCCTGGGGTGGTCCCATGCCGTTTCCTCTCCTCCTCCTTCTCCCTTCTTTTTTTCCATCCTACCCAGTTATGCAAGGATCTTTATAGTTTTTCCAGTGTCCAAGGTTTTCTGCTAGTTTTCAGCCAGTGTTCTGTGAGAATGTTGCATCTATAAATGTATTCCTGATGCATCCATGGAGAGAAATGAACTTCACATCTACCTACTCCTCCGCCATCTTGAATCTCCCAAGTTTGCTCTTTTGGGGAGTAGAAAATAGATATTAATATTGAAGTATGGTTTTTCATGCAAGATAACCTATACTGTACAAATATATTGTGCATTTGGGAAAGCATATAAGACATGTATGCTCATTTAGCAATCTGGTGTTCTTTTTCTTCTGTTCTTGAAAATGCTCACCAACTTGTTCTAATAAATAATAATTATCCCTGGGTATAGCCATAAATAACACAAAGAATGATAGTTGATAGAATCACAACAGAAATTCTGGAAACAGCTGTATATCTCACTCAATCCAACACATTCATTTTAGCAATTCTATGTCAATTTATCCATCTTTCTTTAGATCATTAAGGAAGATATGTGCTCTGATTTTTGCTTTAATCTAATTATCTTTGCAATAAATTCTTAGAATTCATCACCCAGGAAAAACATGTTTTCTTTCATAAAATGAAATACTTCTTTTTGTTGGTAATAAGATTACACAATCTGTATTTTGCTCTTTGTAATAGCTGTGAGAAAGCACAGGGCCAGATTTAATTTTCAAATATAGTTATATGGACATAGTTTTAAAAACAGTTATTGTCTTCAATTCATTAAACAAATTGTTGAGTGGGTTAAACATTTTGTAGGCCCTTTTTATTTAGCTTTAGTTTGTATATGTTTATCTAATGGTGTATTTCCATTTGCCTGTCTAAATGCATATTTCCATTTTCATGCAAGCCACCTCAATCATTTTGGAAAGTAGCTTTTCAGTCAGGTAATGCTTATTGAGAACATACTGTGTGCTAAAAAGTGTTTCAATGGAAAGCTAATAGGAGTAAATTCTATGGAAGGGCATACATTCAAGTGACAAAGAAGATTAGGAAAGCCATTAGTAATAAAATAAGTTGAAAACTCCTCCATGCCATGATCTAGTCTCATACTTCCCTTTGTTTCATGGTGCTGAGGACATGACTGAGAATAATGAAGCCTGCTAACCTGAACCAAGTGAAGTATATCAGCAGTTGATTAACTTTTAGCCTTGATGATGGAGCAAAACTTGGGGAAAAGCTGATGATGCAAGGGTTGTATTGCTAGGTTAGCAGAGTATCTACAGATAAATATACAATAAATATATATATATATGCACATACATACATATATATGTATATACCTTATATAGCAGGCAGAGTAAATGTATATATATATGTATATGTTTATATATATAATTGACCCTTGAGCAACACAGATTTAAATTGCAGAGGTCCACTTATAGGCAGATTTCTTTCAGTAGTAAATGCTACAGTACTACGTGATCCGAGGTTGGTTGAATCCACAGATGTGGAACTGAGAATATGGAGGAACTATGGATATAGAAGGCTGACTGTAAAGGCACAGAAGAATTTTCAGTTGCACTGAGGGTTGACACCCCTAACCCCTGTGTTGTTTAAGAGTCAAATGTGTGTGTGTATATTTATACACACACACAACACATATGTATACACACATACATTGATAAAGTATATTGAGGACATAAATGAAAAGGGAGATGTTTGGCACATTTTGGATAGCATTGTTCTTATAGAACAGGAACGTTGAATACTTGTGCATTTTTTATCCAGTTTGCCCCTCTATGTAACTAAGTGACTGCTCAGTATATCTTCATTGAATGAATGAATAGGAAAGAAATTGCTTTCAAAGCACTATAGGGAAATAGGATGCTCACTGTAGATAAACCTAGATAAAAGCTGAATACTAGTCACATTAGGGCACAACATAGTCTTTGATTGTGTGACAGTGCTTTATAAATAGTATAAGTTTGCATATGAATTATAGATATACAAAAAGCAAGGCAGCTTCTTTCACTGAGCTATACCTAGTTAATTCAGGGCCTTTCACATAATACATGCTCACTAGATTTGGTTGTATTGATTTAAAAAAAACATGCACATTAAAAGCCAATCTAAGCATATCTAAAAACAAAAGTTTAAAAATAGGTTATGTTAGCTACTTAGTAATTAAAATGAACTGACTTTGATTAGTATTAAGTGTTAGCCAGTTTTGAAATACCAACTTTCAAAGCCTTATAAACAGTGAAGTAGCACAACTCTGGCACTAATTGGGTCTTCCAGGGAGCCTAATAAGGATGTGTGTCTTTTACTTAGCAGTGCCAATTACCACTGTCTCCTTGGAAGGAGGCTGAAGTGGAGGTGGCTCGGACTTGGCTGCTCATGTCCCTTTCAATGATGATCACCCATGAGCTGGCTAGACTACTAGAGCCCACCCCCTCAAAAACATCTGTAAGGAAACTCATTGCTAAAAAGCAGCTGTAAATGTTTCAATGAAAGGATTAATATTCTTAGTGAATGACCACCTAGAGCAGAAAGAACTGAATGCTTTCTGGCTTCTACCAGTACCCACGTAGAATCACTGGCTCTTACCACTTTCTTCCAGGAAGGGGTAAAGTAGAGGACCCCATGGCTGGAATGGAGGTGGCTCCGCCTGGCTTCTTGTGTACCTTTAGTAGTGATTACACATGAGCCTCTAGCAGGTCAGGGGACTCAACTTTGCTCTTTATCTATGTGTCAGATTTCTCTGAGGAAGCTGGCAATAAGTCTCTTGGAGAAATGCTTTTCTCTTGGTTTTCCTCCTACCTCACCAGCCTCTCTTCCTTTGTCTTTTCCTGGCTCTTTCATAGCTCCCTCACCTCTAAATTTTGTAGTATCTCGGGTCTTGCTTTACTTTTTTATTGGTGCATAACAAATTACCTAAAACTCAGTGGTTTTAAACACCAGATATATATTATCTCACAGTTTCTTTGGGTCAGAAGCTTAGTGTAGCTTAACTAGGTCTTCTGTAAGACTGCAGTCAAGGTGTCAGCTGGCGTTGAGGTATCATCATCTGAATGCTTGACTAGAGAAGGATTTATTTCCAAGCTTAAACAGGCCGTTGGCAGAATTTATTTTCTTAAGACTATCACCAATATGGCTGCTTGTTTCACAAAAGTCAGCTAGTGAGGGAAAAAGCTCCAGCACAATTGGCACTGTAATAATGTGATCACACAGTGTCAATCACCTGCATGCTGTCATATATTCTACTGGTTAGAAGCAAGTTACAGGTCCTGCCCACACTCTAGGGAATGGGAATCATACAAGAGCATGACTACCAGGAGGCAGGGATGATCAAGGCATCTAAGAGTCTGCCCACCCCAGGGCTAGTCTCTGTCATCCATCTTCTCTGTCTGTACTCACTTCCTCTTGTATCTCATGTCTTTAAATACTGTCAGTGATTGGACAACCCTGTTTTATATTTAAAGCTTGATATCCTTCTCTAAACTCCACACTGATATAGCCACTGCTTTCTTTATATTGTTCCTCTTCTGATAGACATCTCAAAATTCATATATCCAAAGTCAAAATAATTATTTCCCCTAAAAGTAAAAATAACCTGCTTTTCCCATGGTTTCCCAGTCCCACTAAATGGCAGCTCTGTTCTTTCAGTTGCTCAGATCAAAAACTTTTGTGTCATCCTGACTCTTCCTGTTCTCTCATATCCAACATCCAATTTATTAATTCTTTATTTTTAATTTGCCATTTCTTGGTTAGTGTACTTATCTTCAGGTAACACTAGGACCTGATCTAAAATATAGGGCACTTGGTGGCTCTCTGGCAACTGGAGTCCTAATGGGGAGAAGTAACCTCTTATCTCCATTTTCTACCAGCTGGCTCCGGGCCTGCTTCTAACAGGATGGACCACATGAAACTCCAACACCACCGCTCTCTGACTTTGCTATTGATGGAAACTCTTGTGGCTTTGCAACATGCCAGATTGGTTCATGTCAGATGTTGCCTCTCACCAAACAAGGCTGCATTTGCCTTAATGAACCTCTCCGTACAAAGATTAAGGAGTAATGCCGATAATGGTAGTCACCTAACTCCTCCTAACATACTCTCTCTGCAGGGTTTTCTCCTCTGGGGCCTGTCCTTTTTTCATCCAATGTTCTTTTTTCTTTCCTTCTCGCTCACATTTTTTTGTTTGTTTTTAATTAATTAATTAATTTTTTTGGCTGCGTTGGGTCTTCATTGCTGTGCGCAGGCTTTCTCTAGTTGTGGCGAGCCGGGGCTACTCTTTGTTGTGGTGTGCTGGCTTCTCATTGCAGTGGCTTCTATTGCGGAGCACGGGCTCTAGGTGCACAGGCTTCAATAGTTGTGGCACACAGGCTCAGTAGTCATGGCTCACGGGCTCTAGAGCACAGGCTCAGTAGTTGTGGCGCACGGGCTTAGTTGCTCTGCTGCATGTGGGATCTTCCTGGACCAGGGCTTGCATCCGTGTCCCCTGCATTGGCAGGCGGGTTCTTAACCACTGCGCCACCAGGGAAGTCCCTCACCCACGTTTTGGAAAACTGTGTTAATATCTGTTTCTGGGTAGGTAGGGCTTCCTATCATCCACGTATACTTTCTAAAGTAATAAATAAATGTATCATTTTCTCCAGGTGTATTTTTACCTTATAGAATGAAAAAAATTGTTCCTATCACTAGAATTTGAGACATTAGTATGATGGTGAATTTGATTTATGGCACAAACAGTAGAGAGGTTCATGCTTGTTCCCCTGAACTCACATGGAAGAGGTAGCTCCCTGTTCTCCATACACATAAGGTGAACCTTGATCAGAACTCTCCCTATTTGAGCTTGGGCACAGGTGGATAGTAACTCTTGGAGGCAGCTGACAGATGAAAGGGGGTGATCTCAACTACATGGGTTGAGAAAAATTTACAGACTCCTTCTGTATCACTCTAGGAAGACAGGTGACTATGTCCTCTTCCTTTCAAATACTTTGCAATTCTTTCCTTTGTACTTTAAGTTATTTCTTAAAGTTTATTTAATCAGGTGTCACTCGTATAAAAATATTTACTGTTGGTGGAGTAGTCTATGGTGATTTTCTCTGGGTAATATAGCCCACCCTTACCTTTTGCCTTTTTCTGTTTCCTTGAAATCTCACACTAATTTTCTAATTATATTTTTAGGAATCTGAATCTTGAACTTTCTGAGGAGAGCATCTGAGCTTCAGAGTTCCTATCAGGTAATGACAAAATATGGAAAGGCCCATGGTGCTGAGATTAGAATTTCACTATGTCAATTTTAGATAATTTTGAGGATCCCTCCTTTTTTATGAAAGAAAGAAAGAAAAAGTTCTGATAAGAAATTTTGTAAAAAATAAAATTGACAACAAAACCGTTTTAAAAAGTTGTATGTACTCTTAAGCACTCTATTTATTATTCAGAATTAGTCCAACCACAGAAAGTATAAGAGATATATGCCAGTCTAAATAAACAAATGTTTCCAAAATAAGATATTTCCTATCCGTCGAAAAAGTTTTACTTGATTGACTAACTTGATAGTCTTAACAGTGCAATCAGTTGGATGAAAAATAAAATATGTGTATTGCCAGCAAACATTTTGGAGAGATAAGCACTTGTTGCAAGTACTATACGTGCTTAGAAAAATCTTTACTTTGGCCAGCTAAGACCACCACATGTTGTAAAATGTCATCCATTATTTCAGTGTTAAGAGCGCCCCCTGGTGTGATTGTATAATTATGTTTATGAGAAATTTAGGCACTATTTTTTTAATTTTTAAAAAGTTTTATTGAATTCTTTTTTATTGAAGCATAATTGATTTACAATATTATATTAGTTTCAGGTATACAGTATAGTGATTCAATATCTTTGCAAATTATACTCCATTTTAAGTTATTACAAGATAATGGCTGTAATTCCCTGTGCTGTACAGTATATCCTTGTTGCTTATCTATATTAGACACTGTTTTTAAAACCTCATTTTGCTAGTAGATGGTGATAGACCTTCTTTTTATACTCTGCTGACCTGACCAGTGTGGTATGTAACTATCTAGAAATATGAATTTAATTTTTTCCTTGCCATTATCCATGTTTATATCTGGAATCAGTGGTTAGCTTGAAAGTAGAATTTGGTAATAGTAATCCCTAAACTTCTTCAGTTAAAGTTAATGACCAATAATATATCCTTTGGTAAATGTGAAATTATATACTGAGATAAAATTTTATAGGATAATCAAATTCCTTGGTGGTAATAACCTTGTTAAATGGCAAATTTCTGTGAACAGTTTCTTTTTGGTAAACTCATGGGCATTTTAATAATTAAACATGAGAATTCAGACATTGCATTTTGATTTTGAAATATTCATTGTGTGAAAAAATTAATCCAAGTTTTAAGATTTTCTTACAACCCAGCAGCCCCCCTATAACCATGGAACTTGCAAATGTAAACATAATAATTCATCCCTGAATCACAACAGACCTCTCATCCATCCCCTAAAATCACCCCCACTCCTGTAAATTCTCATTCGAACTTGGCAGCAGGGTGTCTATTTTATAACTGTCAGTTTTTTTTGCATTTAATATTTAGTCCTTTGGGAATAATTAAACCATCCTTGCAAAGTGAAAGTGTGCATAATATTCTAAACTACATTTCTGTAAATTTGATAACTGCAATTATGTTTCCCCCTACTGTGTCTTCTCCAAACTTAGATTGTCGTGATCGTTTTAACCATTTCTCATAGGTTCTATGTTCTAAACTTGATCATTTACAGGGCTATCACACTAAGCTGTTTGGAATAGACTGCTTTTACTTTCATTTTCTTCTGTATGGTCCCTCTTTCAATTGAATTCTGAAGCCATAAGCTTAGCACAGTATTTATATTATGTCCTGGCCTGTTAAAAGGAAATTTTCTAAAATACAGAATAAAAAAAAATCAGAACAGCGAACCTACCATAGTAGCCCTGTGTTTGAATCTGGTTTGCAAATTTTTTAGCATCATGACCTTGGATAAGTCAGTGAGCCTCTCAGAGCCTTAATCTCTTCTCCTGTAAAAGGGGAATGCAAATCAGTACTTTGCAGAATGTTGTTAATTCATCCTTTATGTTAATATGTATTTGAGATTTATTATCTGCCAGATTTAAGGCTGGATGCCTCATGAGCATTTAGTTCTCACAACAATTCTGTGAACTAGGTGCTTTTATTTCTATATTATTGATGAGGCTTAGAGAGGCTAAGAAGCCTGGTAAGTGCAAAGGCCAAGATTCCAATCGAGGTCTTTTTGACTTAAAATGAGCTTATAAACACTATGCTTTGTATATGTTTTAATCCTACTTACTCATTTCTGCTAATTTATTGATTTTGTTGTCCTTAAGGTCAGATTATCTCCCAATGCACAAACATACAGGAAACCAATCTTTTGAAAAAGAAGAGCTGGATCTTTTAACATGGATGCTCTTCTTGTCCGAAAACCAGAATTATTTTGAGAATTTATTCTTCTATACAATTTTTTTCAAACCAGGCAGTGCACTAAGAGATCCTTTGTTATTATTTTCATTGAGCTAATAGCAGTGACAAGGACTATTGGGTTGGTGAACTTTAAGGCACCTTCATGCAGAATATAAAGGCAGGATAATAGAATGCTTATTTCAGGAACTGTTGCATGCTTCCACCTCACCATTTCTGCTGGTTTTCTCTGGAGCTGGGACCACAATCTATTCCTTTTTGCCTTGTTGTTCTTATTTAAGTATCTAATTACTTGGATTGGCTTTGTGAAGACTGCATCATTTTCCTTATGTTTTAAGAATGTTTTCTCATATTTTAGATACCAGATTTTATTCATTAATTGCTACAGAGGCTAATATAATAAGTTTCTGGTTGTGCTAATAAGTTGTTTTGAAGGCTACTAAGTAACTCACCATGGAAACATGGTGTGAACAGGCTTGTTCTTTGCTTAATAAAATCTAGTGTTTCATAATATTCCTTTGGTCCTTGAGATTTGCTCTAGGAAGTAGGCTGTTCAACCATGATTCAAGAGCACATTTTTGGGTTTCTCAATGGCTGAGTGACTGTTTTCTTGTTGAAGTTGCCTCATGTTGTGCTTGGGTCAGATGTATAGGCATTAATATGAGCAGCTGTGTATATTATTATGTCTTACTGAGGTTGCACATTACGCCAAGCACCACTGCCACTAGGAAAATCAACTCAATCATCATTATTGAATCCATGAATGAGTGAAGAAATGGGAGTTGTTTTAGTTTTCTACCCTCATTTCTGCCCCACCTCTACACTTATTCCCCTGCCTGCCTACCACACACATGCGCACACACAGCATTTGGTGAGTTTGTTCTTGGACTTGTTTAATGTTTGTGGAATCCAGTCTTTTTTTCCAAATCCTCTGATATTGTTTTGGGTTAAGCCCTCATATTTTTCATTTGAACAATTGGAATTCTTTAACTGAATTCTCTCTCTCCAGTGTTACATGTCTCCAGTAAATTGTCCCTAGTAACACCAGAATAATTTTCCTAAAACATAGAACTCATAACAGCTTAAAATTATTCATTGTCTCATTGTTCAGAAAGAGCCTTTGGTTCTTGCTTACTCTCTTCTAATTTGTCTCCCTACCATTGTCTTTACCCTCTGAATTCTGTGCTTTGCACCACTGAAAAATTACAAATCCCAGAATGCTTTTCACTTCCTTTGCTTTCCTGTGCCTTTATGTACTAATGCATGCGCCTTTATGCCAGTAACACTCTTCTGCACTTCACTTGGTGGGCTCCACTTTCTCCTTCTAAGACAATCCTTCCCTGACAAAATTCTCACTCCACAAGCACATACTCAGTCTAAGTGCTTCTTCAGGGGAATTGCAAGATCCTATGCTCACTTCTGTTGTTACAAAGTTTAGATTAAGGTGGAAAGCTTGAAGGCAAGTATTATGGTATATTATTCAATGTACCACAGAGCCAGATATTTAGAAAATGCTCGGGACACCTTTATTTATGAAGCGCATGAAGAAGCTTAATGAAGAATAGAAAGATACTGTGTTAGGATTCCCATGAAGATCCCATGCCTCAGTCAGGCTTTCAAGCTTATAGATCAAAATGCCTGACTTCTGTCAGCCATTACTGGGCAAGATGGTGAAGCAGCCATCAGTTGACTTTATATGCTCTCTTTCATTTACATTGAATCTTTTACATTTTCACTTAAATTGACTTTTTCCCAGCACTCACATATGCCTCAGTACCCCTCTGTGACTGATTTTTTGTGGCTTAATATTCATTCTCTTCTTCTTTTTACTTGTGGTGTCAAGAGAAAAAAAAAAAGCCCACAAGCCCCCCCATTATCTCTTTCTCCTTTTTGTTATGGGAGACAATGTGCCATAATTCTGTCCAGTGAAATATAAACAGAAATCTGATAGAATTTCTGGGAAATTTCTGTGTTCTTGCTGTTGATGGTGTCTTGTCTTCCTTCTGGGCCTTTCTTTCTTCCTTGTTCCTGGAAAGTACACATGATGACTGGAACTGGAGCAGCCATCTTGCTACCTTGAAAGGTTAGGAATATTACTGAGATTTTAGCCATGACATACTTGAACTTTCAAATCAATAACAGTAATTTCCTTCCCTTGGAATTCTCATTATACGAGAAAAATTTACTGTTTTGTGTTTAAGCCATTGTTATTTGAGTTTTCTGTTGCATCAACTGACTCACTTCCCAAACTGATACTTCTTACATTTAAAATGAATGCATTAGAAGTTAGTGGTATAAGTTTTTCACCTCTCCACCTATGTTTTATATCTGTTAACTCAACAACCATGTATTTAGACCTACTGTCACCATGTATGTACTACCCTAGACACTAAGATATAATGACTGGAACACCATGCCTATGCAAATGGCTTACAGTCTCATGGGTGCATAGAAACAAAATTAATTATGATATTGTATATTAACTATGATTAATTATGACAATATGAGATAGAATATATAATATGGCAAATGCCACAGCAGTATATATAGAAAAGCCTGAAGGTAAACAGAAGAGAGTATTTACAATTTGATCAAGCTCTCCTAAAAATAAAATCAAAATTTTTAAAATCAGAGAAATGAATCTCTCATCTGGGATTTCAGGCACCCTGAACAGGACTTAATCCTTGTGCCTTTTTAGTGACAGTGTAGGTGGTTACTTACCTTTATGTGTCAGCCTTCTGCCTCTTACTAATAATTAAAATGAGCACGGTCTAGGAGACCAGAGATAAAATCCACACTTTAAATTGCTGACAGGCTGTCTATGGAAAGCCAAACTGGTGAAAAGCAATTGGTGGAGAAGGAGGGGCAAGAAATGACACAGGAAGTTGCCAAGGATTCTACTGACACAAAGAGTAGTAAGCCAAGAGCTGTGACAAGGATGTCAGTAAACAAGAAACCGAAGCTCAGTTGTTGAAAGGCAAGAGTTAGTTAATGGAGAGAGACATCAAAGCATCAGGCAGCCAACAGCCCGGAACAAACTCACAATGAGGGAGAGCTAGGGAACAAGCCTCCTCAGGAGAGCACAAAAATAGGCTCCAGGACTCCAGGACTCTCGCTGAAGTCTGTGAGGAAGGCCAGAAGCAGATCATAATAAGGACACTATTTATAAAATCACAGCAACTCAAAGGAGTTAAAATGAGAAAATAGTCTCAAAATAAAGCATAAAAATTTTAATCAGTCAATATTTTGAAAAGACACTAAACACTCAAAGAACCTGATTCAAGAAGAGTCCAGGGACATTGGCATTGATTTCAGTGCTTGATCTTAAGGTGATTTTTTTGGTACAGATTTTGAAATGAAAAAAAGCTCAGGAAAGGCAAAATCAATGTGGAATAAAATTTCTGGGTTTGGGCCAAATGCCATTCAGAATTCTCAGGTCTTGGGATGAGCTACAGAACTGAGCACATTACCATTTATTCTAACTGTGACACAGGGTTTTCCCAGAAGATGAATGAGAGGAAAGCTGCCAGTGATCCAGGTTTGAATAATAAGGACTGACCATCTCCAGTCTACACACACTTGAGAGAAGCTATGAATACCAATAAGGCATCAAGACATGTTGTGTGATCACAGAATACTCCATACTTTTACTCTACTCAGGATTAATGGACCAAGTTATGCTTGGTCCATTAATGCATGACCACCAGGGTCTGATAGAAAATTATAGATACTCTTCTAGGGCATAAGTCCAATCTTCCTGAGAAAAACAGGGAACAACTAACATAGGTAACAGGTATTTTGGCTTCTGTGACCATATTCCATCTGCACTTTTCATCTAATGAGGTATGCTAATTACCTGTTCTAATGAAATTTGATCAAGAGTGGTTTTCTGAGATATATATATGTCATATATATGAGATATGTTTGCATTTTATGTATTTTTATATCTGAACTATATTAAATCACTTATAATATTACAAATTATCTGAATTATTTCTAATGTAAGACATATAGGTAGTTCATTCATGATGATTTTTTTTTTTTACTTTTAAAGTGCTGCCTCTGAGGAAACATGATTATTTTGCATGATGTCAAATGTCATAGAATAGGGATTTGACCTAAATAACTTTTAACTTTCCTTCATAATTTGATGCTGATCTAGAATATGCGAATTCACCTAAATTTTCCTAGAAACTATTTTGCTTGCTTTGCCTCATCTGTGAAGCAGTAATGTGCTTTCAAAGAGTATACTGTTTTCTAGATTTACATTCTATGCATCCAGAATTCAGTAAATACCCATGTTCACTTTATCCATGTCTTCTTTGTTTACAGTAATTTCAGTTATTTCAATCTCAGTCTTTCGGAATGAGGAGTTCTGACCTTTGGTATCTTTTTCACTTATAAATCTGTTCTGTGGTTTATTATTATTATTGTCCTTCTCCAAACCTTACCTTGCTCTTTGGTATTTCTGAAATGTGGCAGCAAACAGCATGAGGATGCATAGGAACACATAAAACAGAATGTTATAAAAAACTCTTTGTGGATATTTAATCATCATTACTTTTCTGAGAACACTATCTCATCCTGTTGATGAAATGTATTCCCAAAATTATATATTCCTGATTTTTATAAACAAGTATGTGATTATAGTGAGCCATTAATATTTGATGAATATGACTTGAAGATTGCATTAGATTTCCAAAAGGGATCAAGGACATATAATCAGGAATTACTTATGAATTTGCAAAGGAGTTTGATTTAAAGAGGTGTTTTTTTAGCTTCCCAATATCCTCTTTAGATTATTTATATAGGAAGAGATTTTTTTATGCCAGGAGTTTTCATCTATAGAAAACCCAAGTTAATGTTTTCATTAATTTGTACCTATATTTGTATGTTTGGGTTGGATCTCATTTTTATGTTGTGCAGGCTCCCACAGGTGAGTCTGATGCACACCAATATATGAGAACATTCTAAAATATTCAATAAAATTATGAAGAGAGACAGTTATTATAATGAGAAGATACTTAGAAATATGTTTAAGGTTCTGTGTTGACTTCAAATTAAATATAATTGCAAAGTATATTTTGCGGACTGAATATTTGTGTTCCCCCAAAATTCATTTGTTGAAACCTTAACTTCTAGTGTGATGGTATTAAAGGTGGGGCCTTTGGGAGCTTATTAAGTTTAGATGAAGTCATGAGAGTGGAACCCCCATAGTGGAATTAGTATTAGAGGTATAAGGATTATCAGTATAATTATTATAAGAAGAAGAAGAGACTAGAGCTCTATGTGAGGACACAGCGAGCTAGGACACACTGCAAGCCAGGAAGAAAGCTCTCACCAGGAACCAAATTTGCCAGCACTTTGATCTTGGGCTTTACAGCCTCCAGAACTGTGAGAAATTCTGTTGTTTAAGCAACTAAGTCTATGGTTTTTTGTTACAGTGGCCTGAACAGATTAATATGGTATGCATTGGAAGCCAGGAACAGTTTGAAAAATTTCAAATCTTTTTCTTTCTTTTTTAAAAAAATATATATTTATTTATATATTTGTTTGGTTGCACTGGGTCTTAGTTGTGGCCGGCGGGCTCCTTAGTTGTGGCTCGCCAGCTCCTTAGTTGAAGCATATGGGCTCTTTAGTTGCGGCAGGTGGGCTCCTTAGTTGTGGCATGTGAACTCTTAGTTATGGCATGCATATGGGATCTAGTTTCCTGACCAGGGATCGAACCTGGGCCCCCTGCATTGGGAGTGCAGAGTCTTACCCACTGAGCCACCAGGAAAGTCCCTCAAATCTTTTTCTAATTAACTAAAGTTGGCTACTAAACTCACAGCTGCCTTCAAGTGTCAATAAAGAATGGCAGCCAAATGACCAATAGTGGGCATTACTGAAAAGATGATCTATCAGGAAATAGAATGTTTGGAAAATGTAGTGCAGATATTTTCTATAACTAAATTGAAATATGGAAAAACTTGGTTAAACAGAATGCCTAGAGAACAGTGTTCTAATTTCATTGGATCTTTGATAAAATTTGAGCTGAATGTCCTTTGTGACTCAGTTGTTATTGACAACTTTCTTTATCATCAGTAAAATGCTGTCCTATCTTCTCTCCCTTAATGTAATCAGAACTGAATCTTTTTTTTTGCATTTGGAAACTTTACCCTGAAGCATACTTCTCATTCTATAGTACGATGGAGGGATAAAGATGAAGAATGCATAGGCTTCGTTTGTAATGGGACTCTCTTATATTAGTTTTGTGTGATTTGCCACCTTATGTTACTAATGGAATATAGAGAATTCTAGATAAAGTTTCAAGTTAATGGTTTTATTGAAAAAAAACTGTTTCAAATCTTAACTCTTAAAAGTATTTTTCAATAGTTGAGTTTATAATGAAGAGATTGATACTTTCATCATAATAGTCATTAATCTAAAGGATTTTGTAAGAGAGGACATAGGAGATTGATATAATCTAAAATAAACTATTTAAAGCACACTATTTAAAGCACAACTGATTCTGCACACTACTTTTTGAAATTAATGTAGGTCTAAACAGAGCTCTATCTATAGTTTATGTCATACCACTACGCAGTACGAAGTACTTATTCTGTGCTGGGCATTGAGTTAAATGTGTACATACACACGCATACACATATAAAATCTCATTGCTATATAATATATATAGTCTGATTTCTGTAACAACCTAGGAAAATTAATATATTTGTGAAATTAACATGAGTTTGTGTGTTTGTGGGTATGTGGGTGTGAGTGTTCAGAGCAATAGCAAACAAATTGTTCTATTTTATTATCAACTAGAACATATTTATTATTGTTGTTAGTTAAACTTGTTCTAAAACTTGAGGAAATAAAATTGAAATTTAATTGAACTCTCAGAAATAAGGACTAAAATAAAAATTTGGAAGATATAAAAGAAGCAGCCCTAAAATTATTAAAATAGTGTCCTCACGGGAGTAAGAATCAGGAACAGGGCAGGAACAGCAGGAGGCTTGTGTTTTATCTCATAAACCTATTAAAAACCACTTGATTTTTTAAAGAATATGCTCTTATAAATATGCGGTTTAAAATGTAAAAAAATAATAAAATCATTTTATGAGTTTAAAAAAAGAAATGAAGTGCTTAAAATACAAACTGTCAGAACCATTCTAGGATGCTTTAGAATCAGGTAGAAAAGAAGCGAGTTCATCAATTAGGTAAGTATAAATTAACTTTAAAATAGCAGTCAGTAGTTATAAGCCAACTTCTATACACTCATTTTAAAACATTTTTAAAAATTGTGGTGACATATATATAACATAAAATTTTCCATTTTTAAGTGTACAATTTTGTGGCTTTAATTACATTCACAATATTGTACAACCATCACCACTGTCTATTTCCAAAATTTTTTCGTTGCTCCAAAGAGAAACTCAGTACCCATTAAGCAATAACTCCTTATTCTGCCCAGACCCTGGTAATCTCTAATCTACTTTGCATTGTTACGAATTTGCCTATTCTAGGTATTGCATGTATATGTCTTATGGCCTAAGACATAAACGGACTTACACTACCTAATGCACTTAAAGGCTGGGTTAGTAGTTGAGTTTTCTTTAAGAAGCTATATCCTATTCAGTGAGTTGTTTTCTTTTTGCTAGTAAAAGCCATTTCTTTCACTTCTTCTAAATCAATAAGAGGACTAGGCATGCTTACTGTCTCAAATGCAGCTAACGGACCATTCTTCCATTGCCTTTCTCCAGTGGTCTGCCCTCTGAGTGTAAGTGAGAATTTACATGTGTATGTATGTATGAGTGTGTGTGTGTGTGTGTGTGTGTGTGTGTGTGTGTGAGAGAGAGAGAGAGAGAGAGAGAGAGAGAGAGAGAGAGAGATATGTATTGGTGTATCTCAAAACAGTTATTTCATTTGTTCTGATTCTGAAAACAATCCATTTTCATTACAGGAAACTAGAAGAACATTTGGTTGCTAACTTTGATATTATAAACAATGTAGCAATAAACAGCATGGTGCATCATTTCTGATGAATTCTACTTTAATTTAACAATATGCCTTCCATTACCCAGAGAAACAGTGGAAGCCCTTTGTTAAAGACGGTAGAAACTTTTAAGCCAAAGTTGCTGAATACCTGTGAAAGACTCCCTACCCTCTCCTACACCCTTACTAGACTGCATGGACAAGAAATAAATATTTATTGTGTTAAGCCATTAAATGTCAAGGTTTTTCTGTTACAGCAGCTTCCATTACCTTAACTAATACAATCACCCTTTGAACATTTCCTGTTAAGGTTGCCTTAGGCACTTAAAACTCATTAAGTCCAGAGTACATTTTCTTATCTTCTGCTAAACCCAATGCCCAGAAAGGAAAAAATCCCGTATTTCCGCACAACTCTACTACTGCTCTGGCCATCAAATGCGTGTGTGTGTTTTTTTCCCCACAGTAACCAGTTCTCCAACATGTCAGATGTTGATGCAATTCAATTAAATTCTGACACTAACCAAAGTTCGTAAAAATTCCACAGATTAAGGGCTCAGTTCCACAAGACTTCCCCTCACTTCAGAAGTCAAGTGCAAGTCGTAGGTCCCCAGGCTACCTGCAACTTGACTACAAATCAGAGGTTCCCATGATACCCTCCTCATGTTCGATAATTTACTGGAGTGGCTGATAGAACCCAAGAAAACAGTTTAGTTACTCTTCCCAATTTATTATAAAGGATATTTTAAAGAATACAAATGAACAGTCAGATGAAGAGATACACAAGTTGAGCCTAGAAGAGTCCCACATGCAAGAGCTTCTGTCTCTGTGGAGTTGGGTGTGCCATCCTCCTGGCATGTGTATATATTCACCAACCTAGAAGCTCTCTGAACCCTGTACTTCTGGGATTTATATGGAGGCTTTATCATGTGGGCATGATCAATTATTAACTCAATTTCCAACCCCTCTGCCTTCTCTAGCGAATGGGGGTGGGGTGGGGTTGAATGTTCCTAGCTTCTAATCATGACTTGCTTTCTCATGACCAGCCCTCATCCAGGTGCCCATCAGGAGTCACCTCATTAGAACAAAAGGTGTTTCCATCACTCAGGAAATTATAAGTGTTTTGGGAGCTCTGTGTTAGAAACTGGGGTAAAAGACTAAATAGTAGCAGGAACCAGGGGCAAATATATATATATATATATATATATATATATATATATATATATATATATATATATATATACACAAATATTTATACTTACTATTATTTCCCACCTGGTCTTCCACCTTTTTTTCTTTCTAGTAATGAGCTAAGTGGTACTACCAGTCACTTAGACTAGGGAAAAAAAGTCATTTTAACTTACTTCTTATCTCCCTTACCCAATGGCTTTCCATTTCCTAGAAAAAAATTTCTATGTACATTGTTCCTCTTGTCTCTATTTGCATAGCATCTCCCCTAATTCAAGCTCTCTTTATCTCTTGGTAGGACAATTGTCATAACTTTCTAACTAATATTTCATTTCATTTCTTCTACAAGCTCTTCCCATGGAACTGATTAATATCCCTAACTTGTTTCTGACATACCAGGACCTTTTATCCAAATTGTATGTAATAAAGTTCAAATTCTTTATCTGTGATCTGCCTTTTTAATTTTGCTATCTTATTTCATATGGCTCCCCATATGGTACAGCATATTGTGTGAACTGAAATACTTGCAGTTCCTTTACATACTCTTTATTTTCTTACCTCCCTTTGTTCTCTTTACTTGGAATATCTTGCTCCTGCATCTCAGAATATGTGAATTCTCCATTACATCAAGGTACAACTTAAATGATATTTCTTCCACAAACTTCTCTGATCCTCTTCTTTAATAATTTCTTCATTCCTTAAAGGAAGGGGTATCATTTATGACACATTGCGCTCCTTATAGTTATTCTTATATGTCTTATCTCTTCCACTAGAGAAAGAACTTCATGATGACATACTTTAATAAAACTATTATTAATAGAATTTTACCTGAAAAAAATTGCACATGGAAATAAAGATATCAAATATTTTTGTAATAGAGTAAAAGTGGGTACAAGCTGAGGTAGAAAATAGGTCTCCAGTGGACTTGTAGATTATTCTTAGACAACATAAGATACACTTACTCCCAGTCACCAAATAATTGTTGTGAAATGAGGGATACTGTTACTTCATAATGTTCATCTAAACTGAATCATGATTCTTGGCATATTTTTCAATGTAAAATGAGATGAGTCTTGGCAGTATGTCACATACCATGATAAATAAATATATTCTCTTTAGAGAGGAATAAGTGATGAAATGATCCTTTGATGTTCCCCAAAGAATGCTGTATCCATTTTGATATGTAGAAAGACAGTAATCCAAAGCACATGCTTAGAATACTACTGTTGTCTTCGTAGTTCAGGCTATCACTTGAGAAAGGAGTAATAGCTCAGATATAAGGATATGGACACAACATTACATAAGTGTTGAGAAGCATCAATGTAACAAATACATTTTTTCCTTTATTCAGAAAATTAATTATACTTCTCTGGTATCAATCTGTGCAAGGCCTCTCTCCTTTTATTTTTTCATAATCACTACCTTTACTTGATTCCTCATCTCCACTGGCATTCCTCTCCACTCATACACATATTAGTCTTTGAGTTGAATGTAACCTTTAAAATTATATAGGCTTACTCTATATGTATGTGTTCGTGTGTTTTTAGTTTACATAAATTATTATTAATCATCTTATTCTGTTTAATACGTTTTCTACTCAACACTATTTTTTCTTGTGATTTATTCTACTGTGCATCTAAATTTATTCTTTTGATTGTTACCTTGACTTTCATCTCATGCATATACCACATTTTATTCATCTTATCTCCTATGATTGACACTTACTATTACCAGAAGAGGATTTTGTAGGTCACATGTACATGTAATTTTACTAAGTACTTCCTGATTGCTTTCATGAAACAATTTACAGGCCTAACAGCAAAACCTGGCAGCTTAATTTCACCCTTATACTTTCTAACATTTGTACTATCCAACTTCTTGATTTTTATCACTTTGAAAACTGGTATTTTGAAATTTGTAGTAGTGAAGATGAGCCTCTTTTTCATATATGCAGCCTTAGTTCATTCCTTCTTTTGGATTTCTTGTCTTTCCCTGGTTAATTTTTATCAGTTCCTTGTATATTCTCAATTAATAGTTTGCAAGCATCTCTCCTAGTCTCTAATATCTTTTTTCTTTAATTAAAAAATTTTTTTACATCTTTATTGGAGTATAATTGCTTTACAATGGTGTGTTAGTTTCTGCTTTATAAAAAAGTGAATCAGCTATACATATACATATATCCCCATATCTCCTCCCTCTTGTGTCTCCCTCCCACCCTTCCTATCCCACCCCTCTAGGTGGTCACAAAGCACCGAGCTGATCTCCCTGTGCTATGCAGCTGCTTCCCACTAGCTGTCTATTTTACATTTGGTAGTATATATAACTTTGCTTATAGTATTCTTCATTGAACAGAAATCCTTTATGTTTTGTCAAATCAGTAGTTTTTGCTTTATGTATTTCTTAATCAAATTTAATAAGGTATAATTTATATACAGTAAAATGTACCCATGCTGAGAGTACAGTATGAAGAATTTTGATAAGTATATACATCTGTGTGCTCAGCATCACAATGAAGTTATAGAAAATTCCCATCACACCAAAAACTTCCCTTATGACCCTTTGCAGTCAATTTCTGCCTTTCATCCCCAGCCCCAGACAACTAATGATCTGTTTTCTGTCAATAAAGATTAGTTTTGTTTCTTCTAGAATGTCATATAAATGAGATCATGCAGTGTGAACATTCCTTTTCACTTCTGTTTATACTCAACATAATGTTTTTAAAGAATTAAAAGAAAATATATATATATACATACATACATATATATGCATGTATACATGTATATGTGTATATGCATACACAGAGATAGATGTATATATACTATATGTATATGTACAATTTACTTTTCTTCCTATATATCCAAGCTGCTATTTGGTATCATTTCTCTTCAATCCTCCAGACTTCCTTTAGCATTTCTTTTAGTAAAGATCTGCTGCTAACTCATTTTTTAAAAAGTGTATTTCAACTTCATTTTGGAAGAGTAGTTTCACTGGATATAGATTAGTTCTTAGCTGAATTGTTTTTCCTTTTGTACTTTGGACATGCCATTCTGTTGTCTTCTGTCATCCACTGTTTGTGATATAAAGCCCATCATTGATTGCATCACTGTCAACATCTATGTAATGTATCAATTTCCCCCCTGCTTCCAGGGTTTTCTCTTTATCTGTAGCTTTCAGAAGTTGACTGTGAAGTACCTGAGTGTGATTTTCTTTGTGTTTATCCCACTGGGAGTTTGTTAAACTTCTTGGATATGTAAGTTAATATTACTTTTTCTTTTTTTCCTTTATACTAAGTTTGTGAAGATTATTACAGCCTTTATTTCTTGAAATATTTTTCTTTCACTTTTTGTCTCTATGCTCCTGGTACTCCAGTGAAATGTACATTGAATCATTTTATGTTACCCCAGAGTCTCTGAGCCTTTGTTTATTTTCTACATTTTTTTGTCTCTGTTGTTCAAATTTTATTCATTCCATTGATCTATTTTCAAATTCACTGATTCTTCTTCAACTGGTGTTGACCCCATTTAGTAAATTTCAGTTGTACTTTTCAGACACAGAATTTCCATTTCATTCTTTTTTATAGTTTCTATTTCTCTGCTAAGATTCTATATCTGTTCATAGATTGAAGTATATTTTCCTTTAAGTTTTGAATGTCTCTCTTTAACTCTTTGAACATATTTATAATAACTTCCTTGAATTATTTGCCTGGTATGTCTAGCATCTGTGGCCATTCAGAGTCAGATTCGATTAAATGATTATTTCATGAATAGGGGTCACAGTTTCTTGCGTTTATTCTTGTTTTGTTGCTTGCCTAATAATTTTTGGTGGAAAAGTAGACATCGTAAGTAATATACTTTAGTAATTTAGAAACTCCTTTTTTCTTTCAGTGATGATGATGATGATTTTGTTCTTCCAAAAAAAAGAGGAAAAGGTCCTTATAAGTTAACTTGTTTGGAATCAAATTTTGAAATCTATTTCTCCTGCAGTGTTCAGCAGCTGATACTTTTCTTCAGCTTCCAGTTGCTGTTACTGCCTCGTTGTCCTCCTCCTCTTCTCTCCTGTTCTTCTTCCTTCTTCTCTCTTTATCTTTCTTCGTTTTTCTTTTTCCTCTTTTGTCTAGCCTCCCAGCTCTTACCTGAGCCTGCAATTTAGTAATTAATCAAGAATTTTATGTGCAGAGTTTATATTCAGATTCTGAGGCTGATCCAGTCTCTTAGCTTTTTCTTCAGTTATTGACACATAATTTTTTCTACTTTATTATCTTATAATTGTGCACTACATTGGTTGGTTTTCAAACGCAAAAGCCCTGATTCTGACCTACTTACATATGATTTATTTTCCTTTTTATATATTTTTAGATTTGGCTGTAATATATTGATAAAGTTTTAATGTTGATTTTTATGTAGCTTTTTTTCTCTAATAATGTCTTAGTCTAGTTTTGATTTCAGGGTAATTCTGGACTCAAAGAAAGCTGTGATGTATTTCTTCCTCTCATTGTAAAATTGTTCTGGCAGGGTTGGTATCGTTTCTTTTTTATAAGTTTGGTAAAATTATCAGTAAAGCAATTTGTCCTACAGTAGTCTTTGTGGGGAGTTGTTAAGTTACAAGTGCAATTTCCCTAGTATATATAGGGCTACTTAGTTTTTCTATAATTTTTAAGTTAACTGTATTGTAGTCATGAAATGTAATCTTTGTGATATGAACACTTTAAATTTACTGTGACTAGTTTTATGGTCCAATGTATGATTTATTTTTAAATGATTGGGTGGAGAGTTCCATAAATGTCAGTTAGATCAGGCTGATTAATAGAGTCATTCAAATCTTTTATTTCCTTAGTAATATTCTATTTATTTAGTCTAATGCTTATGGGGTCATATGGTAAATATATGTTTAACTTTATGAGAACCTGCCAAACCATTTTCCAAAGTGGCTATATCATTTTGAATTCCCACCCTCAATGAATGAGAGTTCTTATTGCTTCACATCTTCAGCAGATTTTGATCGGTCAGGATTTGTTCATTTGTTTTAATTTTAGCCATTTTAATAGATATATAGTAATACCTCATTGTAGTTTAAATTTATTTTCCTAATGCCTAAGGATGTTGAGACTTTTTTTCTATGCTTATTTACCACCTGTATATATACTTTGGTGAAATGTCTGTTTATATCTTTTACATCTTTTTAAAATAGTTATTTGTTATTGTGGAGTTTTCCCCTTATTACTGAGTTTTTTTTTTAACATCTTTATTAGAGTATAATTGCTTTACAATGGTGTGTTAGTTTCTGCTTTGTAACAGGGTGAATCAGCCATACATATACATATATCCCCATATCTCTATTATTGAGTTTTAAAAGGTCTTAATATATTGTACATACAAATGTTTAATCCTCTGTGATTTGCAAATATTTTCTTTCAGTCTGTAGCTTGTCTTTTCATTAACAGTATCCTTTGCAAAAGTTAAGTTTTAAGTTTTGCTGAGGTCCTAATTAGCAAGTTTTATTTTTCCTTTTATGTATGTTACTTTTGGTGTCATAAAAATACTTATTATCAAACCCAAAATCTTACAGATATCATCTTATTTTTCATGTTTTTTTTGAGAAATTTTAGTCTGACATTTTGCATTTACATCTATGATCTATTACGAGTTAATTTTTGAATAAGATATGAGTTGTAGGTGGAGATTCATTTTTTTAAAATAAGGATGTCCAGCAGTTCCAGCAATAATTGTTGAAAAGACTATCCCTTTTTATTAATTTGCCTTTGCAAAAATCTATTGACTGTATTCATCTTGGTTTATTTCTAGACTTTCTATTCTACTCCACTAACATATGTCTGTTCTTTCACCAATACCACACTGTCATAATTGCTTTGGCTTTATAGTAAGTCTTGAAATGGGGAGTGTGAATCTTCTAACCTTGTTCTTTTTCAGGATTGTTTGGTTAGTGTAGTTCCATTGTCTTTCCATGTGACTTTTAGAATCAGCTTGGCAAAGTCTACCAAAATGTTTGCTGTGTTTTTGATTACGATTGCATTGAATTTGTAGATTAATTTTGTTAGAAGTTATATCTATTGTCTTATATCTGTTGAGTCTTTCAAGCCATTTGCATGGTATATTTCTCCATTTATTTAGATCTTCTTTAATATATTTTATTAGTGTTGTGTAGTCCTTAATATAGAAATGTGATGGCTAATTTTATGTGAACTTGGCTGTGCCATGGTATACAGGTACATAATCAACACCAGTCTGTATTTCACTGTGAAAGTATTTTTTAGATATTAACATTTATATCATTAGACTTTGACTAAAGCAGATTGCCTTCCATACACACACACACACACACACACACACACACACACACACAACTGGTCTGTTACTCTGGAGAACTGGACTAATGCATAGAACTTATATATATTTGGTTAATTTATATGTAAATATTTTTGATGCTATTTCAAATGGGATTTTCTTTTTAAAATTTCAGTTGTTGATTGATGCCATAAAGATATTAGATTCACTTTTGTTTATTGGCATTTACCCTGCAACCTTGCTAAACTCACCTAATAGTACTAGGATTTTTTTTTTTTTAGATTCTTTGAGGTTTTCTTCATAGGTATCTGTGTCATCTATAAAGTGAGGCAATTTTATTTCTCCTTTTCAATCTGTATGCCTTTTATCTCTTTTTCCTGTCTTATTGCACTTGCTAGGGCTTCCAATACAACAGGGAATAAGATTAGTAAGGGAAGATATTTGTCTTTTTTCTGACTTTAGGGAGAAAAAATTCAGTCTCGTTATTTTGTATTATGTGAACTGCCAGTTTTTCATATATTTTTCATTAAATTAAGGAAGTCTCCTTCTATTTCTGGTTTGCTAAAAGTTTTGTTTGTTCACTTTTATCAAGGATGGATCTTGAATTTGGTTGATTGCTTTTTGGTATCTATTGAGATGATCATATATTTTTACTTATTTAGCCTATTAAGATGGTAAACTGCAGTGATTCATATTTGAGAATCGAATCAGCCTTGAATTCGTAGAATGAACACAATATATATATTGCTTGATTTGATTTACTAATTTTGTCGATCATATTTGCATCTATGTTTATGAGGGATATTGGAGTATGATTTCATTTTCTTGAAATATCTTTATCTTATTTTGGATAATGCTGGCCTTATAGATTGAATTAGAAAGTGTTTCCTTTTATTTTCTGGAAAAGATTGTGTATAATTGCTAGTATTTCATCCTTAAATGTTTGGTAGAATGTACAGGTGGAACTTCCTGCGTGTAAAGTTTTTTTTTAGGAAGATTTTTTTCCCTATAAATTTCTTTTTTAAAAAATAGATATAGGATTAATCAGGTTATCTGTTTTATAGGATTTTCTTCTTGTTTTTTGGATGCCTGTGTTATCAGTCATGATGCCCCTTCTTTCATTCCTGGTATTGGTAGTTTGTGTCTTCTCTCTTTTCTTATTTGTCAGTCTTGCTATAGATTTGTTGATTTTACTAATTTTCCAAAGAACCTGTGTTTGGTTCTTTGATTTTTTATCTATTGTTTTCTGCTTTAATTTCATTGATTTCTACTATGATCTTTATACATTCCTTATCTTCTGCTGGTTTTTGCATTTAATTTGCTCCTCTTTCTGTAGTGTTTTAAACTGAAAGCTTAGGTTGCTGATTTTACATATTTTTTAATATAAGCATTTAATTCTACGTATTTTCCTCTAATCACAGCACTTGCTCCATACACATATTTTCATATGTTGTATTTTAATTATGTTTTAGCTTGTCATTTAAAAAACTTCCCTTGAGAATTCCTTCTTGGTTCATGTGTTATTTAGGAATGTGTTGTTTAATTTCCAAATATTTGGGGATTTTCCAGATATCTTTCTGTTATTTAGTTTAAGTTTAATTCCCTTATGGTCTAAAAATGTCCTTTGCTTTATTCTATTGTTTTAAATTTGTTAAAGTTTAATATATGGCCCAGGATGTGGCATATTTCTTTGAAAGTTTCATGTACACTTGAGAAAAATGTATATCCTGCTGTTGCTGGGTGGTTTGATTCATGAATGTCAATTAGGGCAAGGTGGTTCATAGTGCTATTTAAGTTATTTACATACTTAATGATCCCTTGCTTAATTTTTCTATCAGTTACTGAGAGAAGAATGATGAAGTTTTCAACTATTATTGTGGATTTGTAATTTTTTCCTTTCAGATCTATCAGTCTTTGACTCATATATTTTGAAGTTCTTTTTTTTCCTCTCCCACTTGAAAACAATTTTTAAAATTGAAGTGTAGTTAATTTACAATGTTATGTTAGTTTCAAGTGTAGAGCAAATTGATTCAGTTATATGTACATATAATATATATAATATATTATATATTGTTTTTCAAATTCTTTTCCATTGTAGGTTATTATAAGATATTGAATATAGTTTTGTTTGTGGTTTCCTTTTTCTGTGCAAAATCTTTTAGGTTTAATTAGGTCCCATTAGTTTATTTTTGTTTTTATTTTCATTACTTAGAAGGTGGATCCAAAACGATATTGCTGCAATTTATGTCAAAGAGTGTTCTGCCTCTGTTTTCCTCTAGGAGTTTTTTAGTATCCGGTCTTACATTCAGGTCTTTAATCCATTTTAAGTTTATTTTTGTATATGTTATTAGAGAATGTTCTAATTTCATTCTTTTACAAGTAGCTGTCCAGTTTTCCCAGCACTACTTATTAAAGAGACTGTCTTTTCTCCGTTGTATATTCTTGCCTCCTTTGTCGTAGGTTAACCTACCTAAGGAGGCAAAATACCTGTACTATGAAAACTATAAGATGTTGATGAAAGAAATTGAAGATGACACAAACAGATGGAAAGATATACCATGTTCTTAGATTGGAAGAATCAATATTGTTAAAATGACTATACTGCCCAAGGCAGTCTATAGATTCAGTGCAATCCCTATCAAATTACTAAAGGCATTTTTCACAGAACTAGAACAAAAATTTTTAAAATTTGTATGGAAACACAAAAGACCCCGAATAGTCAAAACAATCTTGAGAAAAAAGAATGGATCTGGAGGAATCACACTCCCTGACTTCAGACTATACTAGAAAGCTACAGTAATCAAAACAGTATGGTACTGGCACAAAAACAGACATACAAATCAATGGAACAGGATAAAAAGCCTAGAAATAAACCCACTCACTTATGGTCAATTAATCTATTTTGAAGTTCTTTTGTTAGGTTCATGCACATTTAAAATTCTTTTACCTTCTCATAGAATTGATTGCTTTATAATTATGCATTGTCCCTCTTTATACCAGATAACCTTTCTTGTTCTTAAGGCTACTTTGTATAAAACTAATAAGACTACAACAGCTTTCTTTTAATTTCTGTTTTCATGGTATGCATCTCTGCATCCTTTTAGTTTTATCCTACCTAAGACTTTATATTTAAAGTGGCTTTCTTATAGACAGCATACAGTTGGGTCTTGCTCTTTTTTTTTTTTTTTTTTTTGGCGGTACGCAGGCCTCTCACTGTTGTGGCCTCTCCCGCTGTGGAGCACAGGCTCCGGACACGCAGGCTCAGCGGCCATGGCTCACGGGCCCAGCCGCTCCACGGCATGTGGGATCTTCCCAGACCGGGGCGCGAACCCATGTCCCCTGCATTGGCAGGCGGACTCTCAACCACTACGCCACCAGGGAAGCCCCTGGGTCTTGCTCTTTTATCCAGTCTGATAAATTCTGTCATTTAACTGGTTTGTTTTGACCACTCATATTTCAAGTGATTTTCCATATGATTGGATTAAAATTTACCATCATGCTAGCTGTTTTCTACTCATTATATTTGTTCTTTGTTTCTTCTTGCCTCTTAATTATTATTATTTCTTCTCCTTCTCCTTTCTCCCCCTCTCCTTCCCTCTTTCTTTTCTTCTTTCTTTCCTTCTTTATTTCTTTAGTCCTAGTTTTTACAATATACATTTCAAAATAATTTATGCCTACCTTCAAATACAGTATGCCACTTCACATGTAATGTGAGTACTTTATAATAGTATATTTCCAGCTCCTCTCTTCCATCCCTTGATCTATTTTTATCAAACATTTCACTTGTACATATGTTATTAAATACAAACTGTATTGTTACCCTTGTTGATTTAAACAGTGTTTTTAAAGCAAACAAAAATATGATAAAATTTTACCATTATTCCATTTCCAATGCTCTTCATGTCTTTGTGTAAATCCAAGTTTATGAGCCCTATCATATTTCTTCTACTTTAAGAACTTTCTTTAGCATTTCTTATAGATATCTGCTGGTAATGAATGTCAGTTTTTGTTAAGTTGAAAAAGTCTTTCTCTCCTCCCCACTTTCCTTTTTGAAGGATATTTTTGTTATAGAATTCTATGTTGGCAAGCTTTTCTCTGTTTGTTTTGTTTTCTCTTAACACTTTAAAGATATCACTCTCTTGTCTTCAGTCTGGTTTCTGATGGGAAGTCTGCTGTAATTCTTGTCCATGTTCCTCTGTAATATATTTTATTTCTCTGGCTTTCTTTAAGATTTTCTCTTTATCTTTTGTTTTAGCAGTTTGAAATAAATGCATGTTTTTGTATTTTTCTTATTAGGTGTCCTTCAAGGTTTTTGGATCTGTAATTTGGTGTGTTTCACTAATTTTTGAAATTTCTCAGCCATTTTCTCCCTTTTTTTTTTTTTTTTACCTTATTCTCACTTTAGAGATTCCAATTACACATATGTTAATATGTTTGATATTGTTAACAGCTCTTATGTCACAGCTCAGTTCTGTTGTGGTAGGTTTTTGATTTGTTTTGTACTGTTACTCTTTTTTTGTTTTGCCTTAAGTTAAGGTAATTTCTACTGACCTTTCTTTCACCTCACAGATTCTTTGGCTGTTTAAAGTCTACTTATACATCAGGCAAAGTCTGGCTTCCTTCCTTCCTTCCTAACTAAACTAACTTTTTTCTTTCCCTTTCCTTTCTCTCTCTCTCTTTCCTTCCTTCCTTCTTTCTTTCTTTCTTTCTTTCTTTCTTTCTTTCTTTCTTTCTTTCTTTCTTTCTTTCTTTCTTTTGCTGTATGTCTGATTCTTTGCATTTCCATTTGTTTCTTTCTTATAATTTCCATCTTTCTACTCAAATTACCTATTATCCTTGCATTTTTCTATATTTTCCATTATAGTCTTTAACACATTAATTACAATCATTTTAAATTTCTTGTTTGATAGTCCCATCTATATCATATCTGATTTGGATCTTATTCTGATGATTGTTTTATTTCTTAAACTTTTTTTTTCTTCCTTTGCCTTTTCACATGTCTTGTGATTTTTGTCATTGTTGTTGAAGACCTAATATGCTATAAAGGACAGTAGATACTGAAATAAGTTTCTTTGATGTTGTTTTTTGTTTGGTTTGTTTTTTGGATTTTTTTTGTATGCATAGAAATTAACACACTCTTCCTTCTGCTAACCTGTAGTATGGAGTTTGTGTTAATCTAGTCAAGAGCTGTGCTGTATTCCAGTGTTATTTTACTCTATACTTATTAGCATGGTGGTGAGGATTAGGGGAACTGATGATTCTGTCATGTTTTAATTAAGCCTGCTATAGGCTGGCACTGTGAACCTAATTGTCTGGATTGTAGTCTTCACAGTTCTTCTTGCCCCTTCTACAGTTGTAATCCTGGAGATAGCACGTATTTTTGTCTCACCCCAGACCCCAGAGATAGAGCTTTTTTTTTCCTGTTGCCCTTCCCCAGCTTCAGTGTCTTTCCTCCAGTGCCTGAGACTTTAGTTTTATTGCCCTTCCCCTTATATATTAAGGCTTTTGTTCCTGAAGAGACATAAGGCATGTGATGGAGTTTTGGTGTTGGCTGCTGTTCTCTCCTTCAGCTGTAGTGGCTTTCCACCAGTTCACTCAGGCTACTGGTTTTTTGTTTTTTGAAGGTTGTTTTTGTTTTTTTATTTTGTTTTTTCTGTTGTTGTTTTAATCTTCCCCCAGCAAATTAAGGCTTTTGTTCTATAGGAGAAACAATGGTGATATGTCTGGATAGAATTTTGAAAGCAGAATGCTGTTCTCCTCCAGCCAGCACCATGGTAAAAATTCTTTTAGGATTTTCTCAGTTAACAGGTGAGTTTCCTGGAGGAAAAGCCTATAAAAGCTTGGACCACCCCATGCCTATAGGCGTCAGGGACTTCACACCGGAACAGTGACCCACACATAACCTTTAAAAATTTGTTAAGTATTTCTAGCTGAATCTTCTAACTAACTTAAATGGCATATGGTAGTATCTGTACCAGGTAAGCAAATGATGGCCTTTTTTCTCCCTGTAGGCACCTATTTTACTCCAGATTTTGGGTTACAGGCATACTTCATTTTATTTCACTTTACTATACTTTGGAGATATTGCATTTTTTTGTTTGTTTGTTTTTAACAAATTGAAGATTTGTGGCAAACTTGCATTGTCAAATTTTGGTTAGCATATTTTAGTAAAATATTTTTAAATTAAGGTATATACACTGGTTTTTATTTATTTGTTTTCTTTATTTTTTTGGCTGTTTCGGTTCTTAGTTGCAGCACGCGGGATCTTTCGTTGTGGTGCACGGGCTTCTCTCTAGTTGTGGCGTGCGGGTTTTCTCTCTCTAGTTGTTGTGCACGGGCTCCAGGGCATGTGGGCTCTGTAGTTTGCAGCATGTGGGCTCTCTCACTGAGGCACGTGATCTCAGTAGTTGTGGTGCACGGGCTTAGTTGCTCTGCAGTATGTGGGATCTTAGTTCCCCAACCAGGGATTGAACCCGTGTCCCCTGCATTGGAAGGCAGATTCTTTACCAGTGGACCACCAGGGAAGTCCCTACATTGGTTTTTTAGACATAATGCTAATAGACTACAGTGTAGTTTAAACATAACTTTTTTTTTGTTTGTTTTTGTTTGTTTTTGTTTTTTTGCAGTACACAGGCCTCTCACTGTTGTGGCCTCTCCCGTTGCGGAGCACAGGCTCAGCAGCCATGGCTCACGGGCCCAGCCGCTCTGCGGCATGTGGGATCTTCCCGGACCGGGGCACAAACCCGTGTCCCCTGCATCAGCAGGCGGACTCTCAGCCACTGCGCCACCAGGGAAGCCCTAAACATAACTTTTATGTGCAGTAGGAAACCAAAAAATTCATGTGACTTGCTTTACTGCATTATTTATTTTATTGTGGTGGTCTGGAACTGAGCCAGCAATATCTTTGAGGTATGCCTGTTACTGTTTGTATTGAGATGTCAGTTCTCTGGTGGGTTAAAGAAAATTGTTATTTTGCTTTTTGTCTAGTTTTTGTTTTTGTTATGTAAAGGTAGGAGTGAGGCACTTTCTAGTTTTTTTTTTATCACTAAACTATTATTTTTTAATATATTAGTGTATTGTTATCTAATAATTTATATTTGCCTTCATGAACACTCTCCTTATCCAGTTTTAGAGTCTGGATTTTACTAGGCCCATAAAATAAGTTGGTAGCATCATTTCAGTTTTTCTGTAGGAATTTATATGACATAGATATCATCTTTTTTTTAAAACACTGTGATTGTTGAAAACATCTAGGATTTTTTAATGTTTTGGTAAGGGAAGGCGTTTCTTTTAATAAAATTTCATTTTGTTTAATTTTTTCTATTTTTGTGCCAATTTGGCACAGTGCTGCTCTTTTCCTGCCTGTGACAATGGTTGGGCAAAAAATTCATCATGCGGAAGAAAAATAATACATAAGTAGATATTTCTCCCTATCCTATGCCCCATAGCCCTTTCCCCACCTGTACCTCCTTTATGTATCTTTTGTCTCCCCAGGGGTTTCTTATAGTTTTTTATGCTGTATTCTGGGCTCTTTTAGTCATTCCTTCTCACTTTTGAAGCATATCCCATGTTGATTTTGTGGAAGGGATCTAGTTCATGTTCGTGGTCATTCTTGAGAAACAGAAGCTCCCATATTTTCTGTTAAAAACAATTGAATAAACTGAGTTCTTAAAGTATATTGAACACTTGACAGCTATTTTGGTAATGTAATAGAGATGTACTTCATGATTTCTATTTCCTAGGCTTAGTTTTTAATATAATATGGTTAATCAACAGAGATTCCTCCATATTCCATTATAATCCCAAGTATTTGACGTGGATAATAAATATTTGTGACAGTGATTATTATTCAACTTCTACAATTGAATAACACTTCAGAGTTTATACTGCTTATGTTCATTCAATTTGATTCTCTTTTCTGCAAGTATGGTATAAGGTACTGTTGTTCACATATCCAAGATTAGAGAATTTGATGTTCAGAGGGATTAAATGATCTGTTTAATATAAAAAAGTAAATGGTAGAGCAACCACCAGGTCTGCATATTCCAAATCCAGTCCTTGTATTGCTAAAAAACTGCTGTGTGTGATCACCCTTCTTTGCTTATTATGTTGTGTGTTAATATGTGTCCATTTACACACAGGCTGTAACACATAGAGTCAAAAATACTTAAGGATTCACTGAAAACTTCAAAGAATGCTGCTGCCAAATAGAGTTCATATTTTCTTCTGGAAAAGTAGTTTCTGTCAGAAGGAATTATCTATGCTATCTAATATTATTTTCTTTGATAAGAGTGACTGAATTCTCTCTGGTGCAGTTTTCAAAGTGCCTCTCATGGCTTTTACCTCATATTTTCCTGTTGAATTTATGACACCTTGTTAAAAAAATAATTAAAAGTTCATATTTGAGTTGCATTCAGAGCAGAAGAGCTTCAACAAAAACAACCAGGTATGAAACTCAGATGTGGTTTTTAAGTAAGCAAAGTCAGCATAAGGTAGTGGATCTAATTTCAGTATGCAGAAAACTTAATTGATGAACCTGTTAAAATTCAGGTTCCTAGTCTTCAACTGTAGTAATTCTGGTTGGCTTTCTGTGATGGGCTATTGTATATAAATTTTTAACTTTTACCTTAGATTGGACTATTTTTTGAGATGCACTGCCTAACTTACTGTTCTGTGTAAGTAAAAAGCAAGTCATCAGATTACAGAGTTATTTTAATCTGAATACCTAGCAATCAACCTTGCAGAAATGGTACAGTTACCTTTTGAAATGAAGACAGTTAGTTCAAGGGTCTGGGATTTCGTCCTGATCTCCTAGTTTCTATCTGGGACTAGATCAGTATTTCCTGTCACTACTCTGCTTTGCTTTAGCATTTAATCATGTTTTGTAATTTTTATTTGTTGCTTTTATTGATTTCTTTACCTGTGGACTGTAAGATTCCTGAGAGTGAGGTATTAGTTGCTCTTCTGCTTTCAGCCCTTAGCAAGGGAGCTTTAATTCCATATGTAGAAAGAATGAATGAGGTGTGATCCTTAAATGGTACCAGAAAATGGGTTTTTGATGGAAAGGTGAACCAAGAAGTTCTCCAAATCAAATTTGCCCTCATTTTGAAATTTTTTCTGTGAGAAGTACTCATTTAATAATCCCTGTTATACGAGGAACTCTGTTACTTGTCAGCCCAGAGAAGCTAACATGCTATGAAAGAAAAGACTTTGTTTTAAAAAGGGCAAAATTTGAGGTGATTGTAAACATGTCAAAGTGACTCTGAAAACATTGTATTCATTTATTCAGTCATTCATTAAAAAATAGTTATTTAGCACTTATATAAAGCACCACATATACATTAATAGGTAGAAATAATGGTCACTTCATTTTTGAAACTTACAGTGTTTGGGAGAAGAAAGACAGCCAAATGAATAGTTAATGCAAAGTGGGAGCTTTCTGCAACATTGGAATATCTGAAATATCACAGAATAGAGGCTCCATGTTTATGGCACAGATAAGACAGATATGCCATCTGTGGTGCACTTCATACAGAAGTGTGCATACACATGTGTATGCCATGTCTAAGAGCACTGTTCATAGTATTGAGCACATTTTTGTGCACTTACTTGTTTTTCCATTATATTGAAAGATGCTTAAAGTCTAAGAGTCTGTCTTTTATGCTCATGTATTCTTTTCAAAGTTCACTGCAATACACGGAACAGAGTGGACCTGCAATAAAAAAAAAAAAAGAACAAAAAAACCCCAACAAGCTGATCCTTTCTACCTTAAAATCAGGATTAATAAGACAGTAAATTCAATAAAGGTTACTGAGTACATACAGGAGAATTGAATAATTGAGAATTGACATAATTTTTCTCTTTACTCATTCTCACTTGTACAACCATTCTGGATGTTTTCAAACAGTCCATTCTGGCATGGATGCCAGTGCAGTTACCATTTGTAAGGGGCATAATAAGAAGCCACTGCACAATATTTTGGGAATAAATCTATCTTTTGCAATTTTGAATGTTTCTGAAATTTAAATTTCTAATCAGTTCTTTTTCTGTGTTCTGCTGAGAAATACGTAGGTTCAAAGAGTTATTCAGACATCTCATGTACAAAGCAAGTTTTGAAGTCAAGGGAGAAAACGTGTTTGAAGAAGGTCTCAATAGGGTGAACTTCCAACTCTTCTCAGTACCAAAACTCTAAGCTACTGACATGATTAGAGTGTCTGGCCTTCTTTCAACTGCCCCAGTTTTCCCCATCTTCTGGTTTTCTTTCAATTTCATTGAGCCTGACTCTGCAACCAGACTCTAAGCCTCTTTGTGCTATTTTTGCTTTAACTTCATCATGTTTCCTCAAGAGGGGAAAGTATTTCAGAGACTCCTCTTTACTCTGTGACCTAGGATTATGCCTTGATTATGTAATTATTCAGAATGTTTAGAGCCCGTACTTAGACAGTGAATTAAAGTTGCCCAATTAAAGAATGTTAGGGAGAAATAAGAAAAAAATTTTTAAAAAGCACAGTGACAGTGAAAGTGTCAGTATTCAGATCGTACCTGAGTTTATTCAGCATGTTATAGTGGAGAGGTCATAAACTTGAAGAACTGATGGGATGAACTGTTCACCTGGCTTGTCTGTTGACCTTGTAGCTGTACTTAAATCCCCAGAGCCTCAGCCTCTTCATCAATAAGAAGGGGGAATATGATTCTACCTGTTGTTAGAATAGAATAAAATAATTCATGTAAATCACTTAGAAGAACGCCTGGCTCTTGTTAACATCTAATGTGTTAGCTTCTTTCTGATTCTTCCTTTTCCTCTCTTCCTTCCATACACAAATAAACTCTAGCAAAGAACGATGGTGTGTTATCAGTTAAGCACTTAATCTGTATATTTGAGGTTTAAAATTCACTTGCTTCCCCTCTATCCCCTTTCTTCTTGTCTGTCTCTTATTTTAACTTCCCACTTACGAGCTGTTGCCTGAAAATACTGAGGTAAGGTTGAATCACTCTCTCTCTCCACACACTAAATCTAAAAGGCAAAGTGAAGCAAAATCCTGAATCTAACCTCCCTTAAAAAAAAATTTATAAATAAATAAATAAATAAATAAATTGAGAGTACAGCAAATACTCACTAGCTAGATGCCTCTTATGTAGGTCCACTTCTAGTCCACACATAACCAGCGTTATGGTGAAAACGAATCAGTGAGATATGTAATATTCTGCTGCAAGTGAATACTATGCTATTTTGATTTTTTTTTTTCTTTTGCGGTACGTTGGCCTCTCACTGCTGTGGCCTCTCCCGTTGCGGAGCACAGGCTCTGGACGTGCAGGCTCAGCGGCCATGGCTCACGGGCCCAGCTGCTCCACGGCATGTGGGATCTTCCTGGACCGGTGCACGAACCCGTGTCCCCTGCATCGGCAGGTGGACTCTCAACCACTGCGCCACCAGGGAAGCCCCTGAATTTTTTATTATTATGCAGTAGACTGTTTTTTTCTGGTTGTGGAAAATCATCCTAATGAAAACAAGATATTATTTTTAAATTAAATATTTTTTGAAATTAAATAATATTTTCAACATTTGATTTGTGTTTCTCCTATGTACAAGATATTGTGTAGAGGATTAAAAAAGATTCAGACACCAATCATGATTTTAAGGTGATTACAGTATAGTAACAGATAGGATAACTGTTTAAATAATTATAATACAGAGTAAATGATTTTAAAAGTTTTTAATAACATACTGTGAGAATTCAGAGAAGAACATGATTACTTCAGTTTAGGTTTAAAGACGGGTGGAATATGTTGAAAAATGGCAGCATTTTAGATGTCCATTAAAGTATAGAAGATTTAGAAAAAAGAAAGAGCATCTAGGCAAGGGAACAACCTAAGCAAATAACTGGGGGCCAGAGAAGATGAAATGTGTATTAACAATGGCAAAGAAATCTAATATGCATGAGGCCTAAAGAGAATATGAGTTAAGGTTTGACTATATCATTAAGGGCATTGAATAACAAGCTACAGTTTGTTTCCTTCACATATATTCATGGATACAGCAATTATACTTGCTATTGCAATTACAGGATGTAATCCCAGTCTTGTATTCACTATATATATTTTATATATATTTTATTGTCCAGTGGACTGAGGGTAGTCAACATTCATGGAGGTTATAAGGGGATCTACATATCTGTTTCTCCTAATGTCATCAAGTTTTTATTTTGATAGACTCTCAGACTTTTTCTTTATATTAAAAATCTAACAGTCACAAGTCTCACATTACTCCCATGCATGAGACAGAATAGGACAGTGTCACTGATCTTGTAGTTTGACAAATCTTACAAGTATTTATTTGGTACCTTTCCAAAGTAGAAATGGCAATTTAACTATTACCAGGGAAACAAAGTGTTACCTACTAAGACAACTAATCTGTATTACAGACATTTTAGAGTTTAAAACTTACTTTCACAGGGCACTGCAACATTCTTAGAAGTCCTGATATCACAAATACTCTTTGTTGAAATAACACTTCCAAGGACAGCTTTAACAATAGAAAATAAAAGGGTTGTATATTTCCTCCCACCTGAACAAGAAAGTAAAAATTTTAAGTTTTTAATTCACTATTTGAGCAGAATTGAATCTGCATTTCTGCAGTTGTAGGTGAAGGCAGAACATGTCCTCCTTCTTAATTTGCTGAGATTTCGTTTACTAGAGTCAGGGCTGTCTTTAATTTCCAAGGTTAAGCTCTGGAATTTTCTTGGTTAGCACTAAGGAAAGGTATGGGGAAGACAGATCTAAGATGCACAAAAGGTGCAATATAAATAGGGAAAGGATATATTAGAATTATTAACAAATAAGATAGTTAATGATCACATTACAGGCCATAATATAACTATCATGATTTCTATCTAAATAGAGTCAATGCAGTGTGAATTTAATAGACATAAATTTGTTCATACTTATTCTACAACATTAATTGATAATTTATTGATTATTTAAAAGAAGAGTCTAACTTCAACCCCAACTGGAAATAACTTTTATTTACTATCTGAATAATTTGTATGCCTCTGAATGACATTTTTTTAAACCACATCTATATAATAACAAATAAAACAATGATAGGATTGCTAGCATTTTTTTTACCAACACATACAAATTCCCTAACATCTCAAATATAACTACATTAGGAAATCATAACTAATGCCGATGTCTCTTCAACAAAAGTGTCAAATGACAGTCAACTCATCAGTAGTGCACAGCCATAAAAAAGGACGATGCAATATAATCTTTGAAATCATTCATTTGAAATCAACAACCTTATAACATACCATCATTCATTAGTATGAGTTGTAACTATTACTTTACATATACATACCTTTAAAGAAGGAAGCTTTTCTAAGGTGCTTTTATTAAAAAATAACTGTAGGCTTAGTTCATTTCCTAAATGAAACATTTTATTTTATAAATATTCTATAGTTTACACTCAAATCAACTATGTATTTTTAGTAGTAAGTTTTCAGTAGGAAGATGATTACATCCAGGAAGGATACACTTAAATAGGTGTATTACAGATCACATTTCCCAGGTTGATCCACCTAAAGGAAATCAGATGATATATTACTTTGCACAAGGCAACTTCTTTGGTGAACTACAGAAAACAAAATGGAAGTCTGCTTCTGAAATCTGCAGTGCTACAAGTTTGGTATCCGATGACAGACCAATAATTAGGCAAATAAGTATTTGGTTCTGAAGAACCTAGAGGCAGGACAGGAATAAAGATGCAGACATAGAGAATGAACTTGAGGACACGGGGAGGGGGAAGGGTAAGCTGGGACGAAGTGAGAGAGTAGCATGGACATATATACACTATCAAACGTAAAATAGCTAGTGGGAAGCAGCCGCATAGCACAGGGAGATCAACTCGGTGCTTTGTGTCCACCTAGAGGGGTGGGATAAGGAGGGTGGGAGGGAGACGCAAGAGGGAGGAGATATGGAGATATATGTATATGTATAGCTGATTCACTTTGTTATACAGCAGAAACTAACACACCATTGTAAAGCAATTATACTCCAATAAAGATGTTAAAAGAAAAAAAAGTTTGTCATACGACTAAAGAGGTATCATCAAACTGACCTCAAAATTCAGATGCAGCTAATGATACTGTTATAGACATTGCTGGTTGCTGACCAAAATCCACGTTTTAATCTTTTTACTAGTCACATTGGTAGCATTTGCCAAGCTTTCTTGTGAATAGGCATGGCCATGTGATAGTGCCAGAAAGTGGAATGGGAGCAAAAGTAAAACATGCCACTTACAGGCTTGAAAATGAAATAAAACATCTCATGTAGGTGCCTCCCTGCTTATTGCCCCTTTGAGCAGCCTGGAATTGAGACTGCATTTTTCCATGGGAGGTCAGTCCTACTGTTTACCTGTCTAATGCTTTTAAGTGAGCAAGAAATAAATTTCTAATATGTTTCACTCGTACTATATTATGGAGTGTATGTTATAGTCATTACAAATGACTCTCTAACTCATATAAATATTTATTATAGTAATTAAACAATGCTATTCTGATTCAATACTAAAAATAGGGAAGTCATACAGTTTAGGTCCACATTTATTAAAAAGAACAAAAAAAACAAAAACAGAACTAACTCATAATAGTTACATGAAAATATTTATGTAACCATTTTATGGAAAATATTTATGTAACCATTCCTTTTATTTTATCTTTTAATTTTCATGATATGGAAAGTCAGTCATTAGCATTGTGATTTTATTTTTCCATTTAGAGGCCCTAAGCCATGCTTCTTGTCATTTGACTGTTGGTTATTAGAACATGAAATATTAAAATGCAGTATCAAGATATAGATATCTTGTTACCTGTTACCATAGAGATGAATAAAAGGAGGAAGATTGCAAGGGCATAATTAGGGCCAGTACATTAAGGGCCAGCATGAATCCATGTAACATAGAATAGCAGCAAAGAGATAAGATGAATGCACAATGACAAGAAGATTGAATTTGAACCAGACAAGCATTTCTTATGAGGTAAATTACAAAGGCACAGACAATGCATCTGAGATGTGTGTGTGCATGTGTGTATATGTGTACGTGTGCACATGTGTGCATGCCTGTCCATATTGATTAAGCATACATGCTCTGCCAAGAGTTAGGAAGAAAAAGGAAGAGGAAGAAAAAGACCTGGACCCCAGGTGATCAAATTATAAAGGTATTCAAGACATCTGGTAAAGAGCTTGTATCTTTCCATTCCTTCAGATATTTAAAGGTTACCTGAAAACATGGAAGGGTATTCTTTTTATTTTATTTTTTTTTAAAACAACATCTAATAGAAGCAGAAAAGAGTAAAACATGTCAAAGATCTCATTTACCTATGAAAATCCACAAAGTGGCTGAAAATATGAGGGGAAAGGAGGACATTGCATGAAGATAAATGAAGAGAACCAAACCAAAGAAAAAGGAGAAGGAAACAAGAGACATCATTAAAACATTATATTTGAACTCTTTTTTTTAATTTTTAAAAAAATTTTTTACTGAAATATAGTTGATTTACAATGTGTTAGTTTCAGGTGTACACCAAAGTAATTCAGTTATACATATTTATATATATGTATATTCTTTTTTTGCATTCTCTTCCATTGCAGGTTATTACAAGATATTGAGTGTAGTTCCCTGTGCTATACAGTAGGTCCTTGTTGGTTATCATCTATTTTATATATAGTAGTGTGTATATTTTAATCCCAAACTTCTAATTTATCCCCCCTTCCCCTTTGGTAACCATAAGTTTGTTTTCTATGTCTGTGAGTCTATTTCTGTTTTATAAATAAGTTCATTTGTATTATTTTTTTAGATTCTGCATATAAACTGAATCATATGATATTTGTCTTTCTCTGTCTGGTTTACTTCACTTAGTATGATAATCTCTAGGTCCATCCATGTTGCTGCAAATGGCATTATTTCATTCTTTTTTATGGCTGAGTAATATTCCATTGTAAGATTTGAAGTCTTAAGAAATCTAGGTTTAGCCCCTGTATCTCCCATTTGTTGGCCATGTAACTTTCAATTTTACCATTCTTACTTTTAGTAGTTCCATCTGTGAAAAAGGAACAAAAATTCTTGATATAGTTATCTTGCAGGATTATAATGAAGATGAAATAAGATAATGGATGTGAAAGAACTTTACAACCTGTAACATAGTCTTACACACACATAGTTTTTGGAATATATTATTTAATTAACATGTAGCATTTTGAGTTCTTTTGGAAGGAGTATATTGATATTTTCCTAACACAGACCTCAAAGGTAGCACAAAGGCAAGATCCACTAGGCAAGATCGCTTTAGAAAGTCTCTTTCTGATTTTTTTTAAATGAGGAGGGTGTAAACTATAATGAATATTTGACTTTCTTTGTGGACAGCTTTATATAGTGGAAAGTAGAAAAAGCAGTCAAGTAAATTAGGTTTAATTTTTGACCAAAGAGCAAGAACAGTTGTGATATGAAAGCACTGGGAAAAGAAAGAAAGTGGAAAGAAAGTGTCCGAGTTACCTGAGAATAAAGATACGTACTATATTTATAAGTGCTAAACATATTTAGGGTGGGGGAGGAAGTGGAAGAAAATGTAAAGATACAATTTCATGGTCTGAGACTCTTAAAGGAACATTGGCTCAAGACAGATGAGAATCTTAAAAATATTGACTCTAATGAAATAAAATATTTGTTGGAGAAGTCAGAAGCATGGTAATTGGACAGGGAACACTAATTGAGCTAGATTTTTTGTAAAGATCCAGAGAAATGATGAAAGAGCATCAATTAACCACACGGCATGATGAAGGATTAGCAAACAGAGCTCAGAATGAGCTACAATTTGAGAAAAGTGCTAAATATAAGAAGCAGGGAATTTATCTGTAATAAGAAAAGTTGGACAGGATCCTAGCTATGTATAGATGTAATGATGTTAACACATGAAGCAAGAAGTCAGCACACCATGGTTTTATTTGAATTCCATCTTCTCCAATAAGTAGGAAGTGGTTGAAACATAGAACCTCTTCCCTCCACATAGCATATTTAGAACAAGTAGAAAAGTTACCCCAAAAGAGCCACCATGAAAGGCGGGACATGCTATAAATTTTCAGTAACTGAAAATCTGATGGTCTAGCCTAGAAGGTAGTGAAACTTCCATTTCTAGAAGTACTCAAGTAAAGGTCATATTGTTAATATTATTACTGAGTGGAACTTAAGTTGGAGTAATTCTAAATTCCCTATCAGTGCTAAGATTCTGCAGTTCTAGTTAGGATTAGGGTCTGTTCATTCTAGAGTGGAGTTGCCAAATTTAACAAAAATACAGGACACCTGGTTAAATTTGAATTTTAGATAAACAATGAATAATTTTTTAGTATAAGTATATACCAAATATTTTATCCAGCAACACTTCTTCTAGACATTTTTTTCCACTGATTCTCTGGCTCAATTTTTCCCCTTTTCTGAGGATGTAAGGAATAGAGAATAAAGAAATTGCCACCACAGCTGAAAACTACTCATAGACCTGACTTCAGGGGTTTTGTCAAGATTTATATGTGCTAGGATCCATGGAATCACAAAACTGAAAGGAACCCCTATGTGACATCTGGGAAATTCCTTAATTTTAAGAGGAAAATGAATGATTTGGCTTCTCTAAGATAGAACATGATATAGAAAGTTGTTTGCCACAGTTATTGGTTGCTAAGAGAGTTTATGGAACCTCCTTTATTGTAGATGATTCAAAACCATCTAAAATTCATCCTTCCTGTGCTTGTGGGAGTGGAAGATAAACTTCTCCAGGTACCTTTTTGCTCTGGAAGCCTATTTTTAAACCTTATCAGAATTCCCCTCAGGTATAATCCCTTCACAGTTTTATAGGACTAAGTTTTTCAGCTCATCAGTCCCTGAAGCTCCAGTAACTTCATTACAGATAGTTGTGGGGATAATTTAAGCAAGTCCCATATCCCTCCAATTTCCTTTTCCACAACTCCTCTACAAGATAACCAAGCATGAGACATTTTGTAAATGTGGCAGCCTTGTTTTCAGCCTCTCCTGTAGTTAGAAGCTCGTGTGGCTAACCTTTGGAGAACTAACTCGAAGTAGAAATCCCTTAAATAGATTGTGATACTGTAATTCATTCTTTGTGCCTTGAATAACTTATATGAAATGATAGTAATGTTGCTGGGGGTGGGTGGTGGGGTGAGTGCCTGACTTATAACTAGAGCCGTGTGCCAAGAAAAGGGCATTTTAAAGTAGCTTGCAATAAATGCTGGAGAGGGTGTGGAGAAAAGGAAACAGTCTTGCACTGTTGGTGGGAACGTAAATTGATACAGCCACTATGGAGAACAGTATGGAGGTTCCTTAAAAAACTACAAATAGAACTACCATATGACCAAGCAATCCCACTACTGAGCATATACCCTGGGAAAATCATAATTCAAAAAGAGTCACGTTCCACAATGTTCATTGCAGCTCTGTTTACAATAGCCAGGACATGGAAGCAACATAAGTGTCCATCATTGGATGAATGGATAAAGAAGATGTGGCACATATATACAATGGAATATTACTCAGCCATAAAAAGAAATGAAATTGAGTTATTTGTAGTGAGGTGGATGGACATGGAGTCTGTCATACAGAGTGAAGTAAGTCAGAAAGAGAAAAGCAAATACCATATGCTAACACATATATATGGAATCTAAGAAAAAAAAAAAGGTCATGAAGAACCTAGGGGTAAGATGAGAATAAAGACACAGACCTACTAGAGACTGGACTTGAGGATACAGGGAGGGGAAAGGGTAAGCTGTGACAAAGTGAGAGAGTGGCATGGACATATATACACTACCAAACGTAAAATAGATAGCTAGTGGGAAGCAGCCGCATAGCACAGGGAGATCAGCTCGGTGCTTTGTGGCCACCTAGAGGGGTGGGATAGGGAGGGTGGGAGGGAGGGAGATGCAAGAGGGAAGAGATATGGGAACATATGTATATGTATAACTGATTCACTTTGTTATAAAGCAGAAACTAACACACCATTGTAAAGCAATTATACTCCAATAAAGATGTTAAAGAAATAAAATAGCCTGCAAATTTTTCTAGTATGCATGATTTTCTCAACATCAGCACTTCTATAAAACCAGTGTCCATTTTATTCATCCCATGAAAGAAGCCATAGAAATTAGCTAAATAAGCAAGTTTTTGTCACATTGAAGGATACCTTCCAAGATGGTTCATACACATTCAACCTAATTCCCTTGTCTAGTCCTGCATATCTCCTTTAAACTAATAGACTTACCCACATAACATGTAGCCAAAACCACTTAATATATCCCTAACAATTGTTTGGGCTCCTCTGCTCCTCATCTAAGCACTGGCCCTTTAGACTGGCACATCTGCCTGGTTTGTTCTAACCAAACAAATGGAAATCATCTCAGACTGAACTCTCACAGAGGTAACTTCTATGCTGGTTGTTGTCTATCAGGAGGTCCTCTTAAAGTAGGAAAGAACTATATCCAAGAAAGGGCTGTCTCTATTGACATTGTGTATGGAGCTGACAGTGCTGAGAATAATATCTGCTCTAAGCTCTAAAGACTTCTGCATACAAGGAATACATTCAGAGCTTTCTGAGGCATATTTTGTATGAGTTCCTTGGTCTTCCTGGCAAAGGCTCCTTCTATGTTAAGAAAACAAATGGGGAACTCATAGGCAACAAAAGTACTAAGTACTTAATTTGGGGCCTGGGTTGTTCCTTAGCCTTCTCAATCGACTGTTTGAGATGGGATGGTGAGGGTTAGAAAATTCACTAAACTAGACTGCCAAGGTGAATCTAAGTCATTGATATCTGGTAGAGCAATGAATGATAGAGCATTTAAAGTCTGATTTGGGGAACTTGCCTGGTGGTCCAGTGATTAAGACTCTTCACTTCCACTGCAAGGGGCATGGGTTCAATCCCTGGTCAGGGAACTAAGATCCCACATGCCCCTGGAGCAGCCAAAAAACAAAACAAAACAAAAATCTGATTTGGGTGATTGCAATGCCAAATGTTTCATTTGGGTTATGCAATATATTAAAGGTTGCCAGTGCCTAATAAATCGTATTTTCTTTGGCTTCTTGAAATCTGGAATGGGAGTAATTGATCTTGAGAATATCTTGCAAAAATACCTGGCTCAAGCAATATAGAAGTAATTTCAATGACATGTCCTCTGGGTCAGTATAGACTCAAGACCCTTGTTAGAGTCTTGTTTAAGCATCTAAAGGTCATGGTCTTAGGCAATCTGATTGAGAATCTGAAAGATTCTAATTAAAGTATTTGCTATCCTAAAGGAGTCCTGATCTATCAAGGGTTAGATAGACAATAGGGATTCTCACTGCAGACGTTGAAACCTACTTCTGGAAGTTAATCAGGCATGTTTCATTGGACATTTGTGATAACTGAAATATTGGGGGAATTTGAGGTGCTCTTTGGCTCTGTACCCATTTGAACAATGTTATCTCATTTCACTGGTATATACTAAAGTCAGAATTGAAAATAGCTATTAATTATAATGCCATGTTTTCTTGTAGTGTCTAAAGACTTGGGTGTGTACCAATACACATCACTGGGTGCAAGCTGGAATTTATAGGTGGAAGAGTCAGCAGATAGAGAGGTCCCTTGTTCTTTCAGAGTCCTGTAGAAAGGAATGCTTGGATAAGAGTGCAGCTGTATGTTCCATGGGTTTGGATTCTAACAGCTATTGTTTTCTTTAAATAGGGCAAATGTGAGAACAGCTTTGCATGGGAAGAAATGGTCAGTTTGGGCTTAGGTGCTAGGCATTTAATTGAGTGTTAGAAAGCCAGGTACCTAGCACTTTGAGATCTTGGAAGCTCCTGGTCCCTTTGGGAGTTTAGTTTGGAAGAAGGAGAGCTACTTGGTCCTAGCTAACTAACTGCAAAGCAGTCTAGAGGAACCTCCCAATGTCATTCACTAGATAATCCTATCCAATGTGAAGTAAAAGAGACAAATGGATATCTGAAAGTTAGTCGATTCACCTACAAATCTATTTAAAACCCACCACTTTGGTTCAAAATAATATTATTTTGTTAAAAATAGAATTATAAAATGTTGTATGTATTCCCTGATACTATTTCTACTAAAAAAAACCTGGGTAATTACTACATAGTATTAGGACTTCAGGCATTGACTGAGGGTAAAACAAAGTACCCTTATGAAACAAACTGAAGTTTACAATGGAATTCTACTCTCACTGAGGGAGGACATTTTGGAGAAAAAATCATAAAAGTGAGAATAGGCTAGGGCTTCATTCATAAGCAACAAGAATGGGGTGTCTTATCAACAGAGTAGGGGCATAATAGATGGTTCCAAATGATGGTCAAGCATGTGCCCAGAGCTCACCTAGTAGTGTTTACCTTAGCAGACCCCAGTGAGACTGCTATGTATTGCTTTCTTTGGACACATTTGTCAGGAATAGTAAGACCCTGAGCTTTTTAGAAATTCCAGGAGGATATAGGAAACTAGAACAGGTATGGGCTGAAAATAATTAAAATATGTTGGAAGGTAGGGTACCAAAGGCAGGGAATATAGTTTGGGGTGACCCTGATTGTCTTTGTCTGAATGGCACAGTCTTGATCTGGGATGGAGCGGTGACAATGAAAGAGGCACAACAATAAGACAAGCATAGCAATAATAAAATAATAAATTACCTATATACATAATTTGAGTTTTGAAAATGAAGTGACCAAACTATTGATCAAAAAATATTATTCAAAACACTACAAATGTTATACGTATGCCTAAAAGACTCAGGAGTTTGGCTTTTCAGGGGCTATTTAGCTGCCCACCTCCAAATGAAGTAAAACCCATACATTTAGGGTATAAACTATGAGTCATCTATAGAGCTTAGCCTTAGGTCAGGGCTTAATAAATATTTGCTGAGTAAGTTAATAGAATCATAAAGAACACACCTGAGACAGATAAATTGCTTACTCTGTTTCTGCCTCAAATGTCCCAATGTTTCCTGATTGTAAGTAGACATTGTATAAAGATGTGCTTAGATGACAGACATAAAAATTAAAGACATTATACCTTTTCACAGAAAGTATACTTGATTTTAAGATATAGCATGTCCAAACCAATATATTTTTTGCTACCTTTTTAAAACAAACATACAAAAATAGTTTTTTGATGAAAAATGTATGATAACCTTTGTTTCCTTTAGTTACTAAGTGGCAATTCCACAGAGGGTCTCACTTTTCTCATGTTGTTTTAAAATTCCAAGAAGTGTCACCTATATTAGAAATGTTTGCTGAACCTGAACTTTCAGAATACTAGTAGGATACACTTTAATTGGATCTATAAAAGCAATTCCCCAAAGAGTATAGCTCCAACCAGTTTACAGAAACCAATTCAGGGTTTACAGAGAGAGGCAAAAAAAAAAAAACAACACTGAAAAACTACAAGTCTTCCTTTGCCCAGCTTAATGTTTAGAGGAAAAACTGAGGGATGAAGTTTCAGTGATTCATTTGGATGACAATTCATATTTTTTTCCCCTTGGATTGGATGAAATATCGTCTTATTTCATTTTATGTAGTTTTCTCCAGTGCTCCAGGATTATGACATTATTAATGCCATGAACAGTAATATGCCCACCAGAAATAGCTCATTCTAGAATTTTCAGATAATGGTAAACAGTGGTAGATCAATGAAATTGACAGATAACTCAAAAGGGTCTTTTTATTCAATAAACAATTTCAACATTCCTGAAGAATGCAACTTTTTAAATCTATTTCCTGTTTTGAGATTTTATTTTTTGTAATGGTTGTTTTTAACTAGTAGTAACATAATGAGTAGGAGAGGCACAATATTGATCTGTTCTATGATTCAGTTGTCTTGTTTACTTATTTTGGGCTTTGAGAAGAGAAGTAAATGGCCTCCATAATCCATACACTAGCTAATCATCCACCTAATTTTTGAGCGTTGATTGGATTCACAGGCCATGAAATGGAGTCCTGTAAAGTTTTTCTGACTAAACTTCAACTTATTTTTGCTTCCCAGTAAAAAACTTTGTGAAGTTCAGAAACCAAATACTAAGGTGACTTAGGGACCAAAGCAGAAAATAGAAAAGCAGATATTTTGGGAAACTAGCTGAGTCAGCACAGTGCTTGTTAGAAATGGTAGCCTCCACACCTAAGTCTCTCTACAATCCTGAGGATAAAGTAGTTTGTTCCTTGGATCATTAAGGGGCTGACTTAGGTCAACACTTTTCTCTGCTTTTCACTAAGATAGGCAAAATCATGTTTTCCATGAACTTCTCATTTTTTTTTTCTGTAGCATTTCTTTAACCTGGAACAATATGAATTTACTACGAGTATTGCTTTAATTAGACTACTCCTTTTGTGACTTCTTAAGTTTTATTTATTATTTATATATATACACACACACATATATTTTTTTTTAACATGGCAAGAATCAATCCTGGTGCTTCTAAGGATTCTAAAAATTATCATTTAGGTCAAAGTATGCTGGTTAGAAATTCTTTTTGAATTTCTAACTCCTTATTTTAGCTTTCTGACTCCTTAAAAATAGCCATTTCACTTGATACGGATTTTTTAACTGAGAAGTGACCCCTAAGTATTTAAAAAATAGCATGGGTTTAACAAAATAAATCTTTTCAAGGACACATTAATGTCATCAGAACTCTCAAAAAGCAACTTTTGCCTTTTGTTATCCTGCTATGTATAATGTTTTTATTGTCTGCCATAGGAATAAAATTGGTTTTTCAATGCAGTTTTTAAGTATTATGTAATATCCAGCCTTGCCTGGTTTCATTTATATTGATTTAAATATAACTGGACTGAATATATATGACCAAGAATATTGAACATGTTAAACTATGGAATTTGGGGCTTCTCTCCTATCTGATACTTTGTTCTACAATGCTGTTCTACAACTTTTCCCTTTACTTTTCTTTCCTGGGTTTTTCCTTGTGCTATTTTCTCAATTTGGAAATATTCTAAGTCCAGGTACCCAGCTCAATTTGTTGAAAGCCTTGTCTCTGAAGTCCCAAGCTACAAGAGAGATAGCTATAGGCTGAAGAGTTGGTATCATTTAACAATATTGTATGGTACACATAAAGATGTATTAAGAGGGTAGATCTCATGTTAAATATTCTTAGCACAATATTTATTTTTATTTTTTTATTTTTAGTTTTTTTGCAGTATGCGGGCCTCTCACTGCTGTGGCGTTTCCCGTTGTGGAGCACAGGCTCCGGACGTGCAGGCTCAGCGGCCATGGCTCACGGGCCCAGCCGCTCCGCGGCATGTGGGATCTTCCTGGACCAGGGCACGAACCCGTGTCCCCTGCATCGGCAGGCGGACTCTCAACCACTGTGCCACCAGGGAAGCCCAGCACAATAATTTTTTTAAAAAAAGCAGGAGGTAGAGATTTTAAAAAAAGCGGAATTGGGGATCATAGGCCATACACATCAAGACTAAAAGCCATTCAAGAGACTTGGAGTGAGGAAGATACACTTCAGGTGGTGGGATTACATGGGTGGTCAGGAACTGGATAGGCAGAAGTCAATAAAACTAGAATAGACTAAAATCCCAGGAAAGAAAATAGGGAGAATACTTGAGTACGTAGAGCCAAGGCAGGGTATGAAAGTAATTTCATTTCCAGTTTCCTTACAGCTTAATGAAGTCCTGCTGAGCAGGCGCTGAGGTCTACGTATATCAAGGCTCTGCCAGACACGGTCTTCTAGGATTCTCATCTGAGATGTTTTCTCTTCAATAAAGTCTCTTCGGTATCCCTCAAGCTACAGTTAATATGTTCCCTCAATATCCACCGGTATTCCCATTGTATTTTTACTTTCTAATTCAAGTTAATAAATATTGAGTGGCTGCAATGTTTCAGGCATTCTGCTAGGAAATTGCTTGCCAGTCTTTCGTGGTCTCCCATTCTCTCCTAACACCACAAAAGGAGAATTTGCAATGATTAGAAAATGGAAGAAGACCCCTGACTGGTCTCTTTGTCATGATAGTTAGTGTGATCATCGTTTCCAAGCCCACAGCAGACACTTGAAGTTCAGGAACTTTATCTATTTTCCTACATTTTTGCTAGGATTCAAGTTTCTAAGATGTGCTCCTCTGCCACTATACCCTCTTAGGTCTGGCCACCTTTGAGACCAACTATAGTCTATAATACCATAAGGACCTATAGACATCTTTTTCTACAAGCAGGCATCCTTACCTTACTGTTTCCCACCCTAGGATACCTGACGTAGTCTTCTCAGTGATTTTAGGCTTTTCATAAAGGACAGGCCTCTTAGGCTGCTTCCACTTTCTACCAGGCTGTAAACCCTGAGGGGAAGAAGTACAAAGCCAGATTATCTCAGTAAAATGGGGGAAGGGAAAAGAAAAAAACGTATCTAAAGGTCCCCAAAATTTACTTGCCAGGCAGATATTGAACAAGTAACTATTATAGGTGAGAAAAATAATTGTAGCTATAGCTACCAAATACACCTAGAGGATTTATTTATCCCAAACAATCAAGTACACTAGTATTTAGCTACGTTTATGCCTATCACAGAATCACTTATTAGAAAAAAAAAAAAAGAATCAGCCTTAGTGCTCAGCAGTGGGAGAGTAGTCAAATAAAGTGGTCAAATAAAGTTGCATCAGTACAAGGATGTACTACATGGGTACATGAGCATTAAAATGATGTTGATATTGACATTAGAAAACATTCACAATATATATTTAGGTGCAAAATATAGTTTATAAAGAATATGATTGACAAGATACATACCCAAGTTTGTTACCAGTGGTTATGACTAAGTAGTCCTTTTAGTGGGAATTCAAGGGTTTTCAGCTTTAGTCTTTTTGTTCACTTGTATTTTAAAGTTTTTCTCCAAGGAATGTGTATTTTCTTTTCACCATGAAAATAAAACTAAAAAGAATGATTTTGAATTTCAAAAAGATCTAACTGCTTCCATCTACTACTAAGTGTTTGCTGTGTGTAGTTACTTTGGTAGGCACTTTACATACATTATTTCTATTTTTCTCACCAGTCCAGAAACATTGGTATAAAACGGATTTTTTTTCTGCTTATTTCCCTTTTATGTTCCTAGAGAAGGAAGTATTAATCAAATTGGTAGATGGAAGAGCCGTGTTTCCTTCTGGGCAGGATTGCCGTGTGGTAACAGGCTCTTCTCTCATGGGGCATCCATATGGTTAGGTGAAGAAGATCCCTCAAACCAAGGCTTTCTTTTTTGCTTTCTCTTTGATTAATGTCTTAGCATGCTTGCCATTGCTGTTAATTTGGGTAGAATGCAGTGATGAAGTGAGAGCAAATGGACTTTAAGCATGAGAATGAGAAGAAACCTGATTTTTAAGAAGATAACTGTTGAGAAATTTCCACACAAATTGCTGGATTAGATTTTCTGGAATTCTTTTGTGTTCATTTCCCAGCAAGAGGAGAGATTTCTCAGGAAAGCAGCATTGTGTTAGGTCTAAACCTTTGGCAGTATATTCCACCTCAGTGATGGTATAACTTTCCTTAACAGGGTATCATCTGCTTATTTAACGGGCATGTGAGTGAATCTCTACTGATTTGACAATCAGACAACTACACAAGCAATGAGACATAAAGTGATAAAATATGTGCCTTATCTGATGATTTTTAATGCTACTGAAATATATTTTTAGAACTCAGAGTAATAAAATAGATTCTGAAAGTTTATTGGGATACTTTAATTTCTTTTATTTTTACAATTTGATGCCAAATTCTTTTCATGTATCTTAAGCATATTATATTACTGTGTAATTGTTCTCCTTAATAAACACTTTTACCTGATAAATAAATAAATAAGAAATTAACTTGTGTGAATTGAAAGACGATAACAATCCTATCAGGATCAGGGAGTTAATAATTGATGATCTTTAATATTTTACAAACATGATACTGTGTATGAGCAGCTCTTCTAGATGGTAGTAAAGGTAAAGCTAAGTAGTCAACACTTATTGATAAGACACCATTGAATTATGAGAATTACAAACTGTCATGGCAGAACTGATCCTTCTATGTCTGACATAGATCTTGGGGCTGAGAATTCTACTCCAGTTGGTTTTTAGTAATATAGAAATAGATAATTCACTTGATTCACATAACTTGTTTTATTTCTCTAAGCCTGTTCAATCTTTACTATCTAATGCTAAATTTGTATGATACTTTATATTTTGCAATGTAGTATTTTTTAATGCACAGTTTGATTTTTGTCTACCCAGTATCAGTTTTGCTAATACTGGTACCATCTTCTTCATACTTTGCCACTCTTCTACCCCATGAGGTTCTGATGGGACTGCTATTCACAGAAGTCATTGGGTTGTGTAGGAGGCTTGTAATGTAACTGAGATCTGGCTGTGATTGGGATAAGCACATACTTAACATTTAATGAAATATTATATACAGACACCGGGAAATAGAAGATAAGTTTATGATATTATCTGTCATGTCCTCTACCAAAGAGAGGACTCCCACCATTAGTAGAAAAGATGAGGAAACTAGGAGAGGAGCCAAGCTGTCAAATTCAGAGACCTGGCAATGTTGTCTGATTACTCTATGTCTGATATAGGTACCACCTCTAACCTTCCCAGTTAAGTAAATTGGTCATGTTCTTTTATAAATTGGTTATGTTTTTGCTTCATATCATTTGCACACAAAATGTGAGTTGACCTCATTAAATAGGCCCAATATATGTGAGTTTTCATTAGTAAGACCCTGCTTCAGAGAAAGGTAAATAGGATGACATATTTTGTACGTGCAGTCATTCTCCTTTCCTTTGTCAACCCAAGGTTTATTCAGTGGGGTCATTTACAAAATGGAAAGATAGGGTGAGTATGGAAATGATGGTGTGTTCAGTAATATGGACTTCCTCTTACCAAGCCTGACCTGGCTATGGCTACTGAGAGTGCCTAATTTTCCTAAAACGTTGATAAGCATCAGGGCCCTAATGTGAAATGGTATTTCTAAGACATCAGCCAGCTACCTGGTTATAGGCAATGTTTCTGTCAGATCCATTACTCATAGGTTAACTGAATGTTCTAAATATTGTCAAAATATTCCACACACATCATCTCTCGTATTCTGTCTCACTTCACAATGGAACAAGGAATGCGGTGGACCAATGCCGGTGGGTTCCCTAGTCTTTTCATGTACCCCACTTGAGGTACCAGGTTAGAATTTATAACTATTTTAGTAGTGAAAAAAGAACTGTCAAACAGAATATGTAGGAAAGGATTGATGAGAAGATTTGAAAACCAAGTCTTGAGATGGTCAGAAACTAAGGCAGCTCTGTTTTTGTCTACAGTAGATGATGCTGACTGAATCTCTAAGGCATTGTCATCAGAAACTAAGCTCTAAATAATTTTGGTTTCGTGTGTGTGTGTGTGTGTGTGTGTGTGTGTGTGTGTGTGTGTGTGTATTTCCCGAGACTAACATTTCTGGAGGAGAGAATCTGGTTGGCTTAGTTTGGGTCTGTTATCACTCCTATGATCAGGGTGGGGACGAGTCCATTATCAGAAGAAAGAAGTATATTAAATATTAGGCATCCAAGGACTGGACTGTAGTAGCTACTACTTTTGCTTTCTCAGTATGTTTCCTGTGTGCCTCCCTCTTATCCCTAATGCCCACCATTTAATAGAAAATCTATTCTCCTAGATATATGGTTGAACATATGATCTGAACTGTTGATAAGCATATCTGGCTGTTACTGGGGTGACTGTTTCTAATTTCAAAATGATCATTGTCATCCTATGTCTGTCATATTGAAATTCATCATCAGCTATAAAATCTCCTTTGCAGGGATAATTATAATGGAAAATACTTTCATATGTTTAATAAGTTTAATGTTTTCTTAAGTGCAATAAATGAAGACATTGGCTTCACATCATAAAAATGATGTCATGTTCTGGAATAATTTCATTAATTTTATAGAGAAAATGCGTATGGACTAAGTCCAAATGTTACTTATGGTATAATGTAAAAACGAAGATTTTGCTGTTGTTCAAATAGGTAATAAATGGGAGCAAAAGAGGGTCTTCGTATAACACATAGATATATAGGCATGCCAACCTGAGGACAAAGAAAAAAGCCAAAGCAATTAGGGTTGTATTTATGTTTCAAGTGTATGTAATCACAGATTTGATGTTTTAAGTTCTTAGGGAACCAACCAAATTCTCTCAGAGATTGTATGCCTGCATCATTCCATACTTTTTCCTTAGAGTAATTTATTATATTAGCTCTGAAATTTTTGGTTTTATGTTCTTTGTTCCCCTATCACACTGTGAGGCAGGGACTGTGTCATTCATTTCTATATCTCATAATCTCCTCTTTAGTTGGGGACATGATAGTCACAGACTTAGAACAAGGCTTCAGTGACAGCTGAGTTTGATTATTGGATTTACCATATTCTAGCCATGTAACCATGGGTAAGTCATTGAATCTAATCAACTTATTATATTTTTATATGTGATTTGGGAATAACATTGCCTCTTTGGGTAGTGTGAGAATTAGATGTGATAATGTAAGTAAATTTCTAATCACAGTTTTGGCAGATAAATTTTGGATGAAGTATAGCTAGTAGCATTGGTTATTCAATAAACATGTGTGGCTTCTTAAGTGAATGACTACCTAATTCTTCTTGGTAAAAGCCATGTTTTTTGTCAAAAGAATTATATCAATGAATGTAAACATTTCCAGTATCTACAATGCAAGAGTAATATCCGTGTTTAAAATAGTATTTTTGAATGTATGCAATTATGAAAACTTGGTGTTATTGAATAAGAACATGTGCCTGCTATATAAAATATTGTTATTTGAGAAGAATGGGTCTTGCAGTTGAATAAAATAGGCAGATGGACTCTTGAATTTCGGCAGTGAAAGTTTAATTTCATTGATTATTCTACTACCTGAATTAACAAATGCTAAAAATACTAGCAAATATTTTAATGCTGATGGAGCTAATTGATATGTCAAATTATTCAATAGATCATCAGTTGATGTGATTAAATATGCAAGATATAAGCTATGTTTAAAAATGTCTACTGATTCTATATGCTTAATCTCCCACATTAACACCAAATGCACATTTTTTAAGTTCGAGTGTAACAGTGAGACTGTTTAAGTAGGTCATTCATAATTGAATTTGATATACGGTGTTTATTTTTCTTGTTTTACTAGTCAACAAACATTTTGGTTGGGTAGTCATGAAAAATAATGAAACTCAAGATCTGCATGTATTTACCTGTAACTACAGTACTACCAGGAGAAAATACTGATAGCCTAGAAAATTCAGAAGATAACTCGGTTTGCCGAATGCATGTTATTGTAATGGTTACTATGTATTGAAAAAGAAAAATTAATGAGAATAGCAGATACTGTAACTCCCTTTAGGAGAAATATAAACAGTAAGAATAGTGATAGGAAAGGTTTTAGCCTTGTTCATGGATACTCCTGAGAAGGAATCTGGAAATTTTCAATCTATTACAGAGCTTGATTTTTAGATCACATCTTTCACACCCACTCTCCCCCCATCTCACACACACGTTAACCACAGGGAAAGGTCCCTTGTCTTTATCATGGAATGAATCATTTCACTCTGAATCAATGAAGATGCTGTTAAAATTAGTAACTGGTGGTAATAATAATAGGTCACACTTTTTGAACACTTACTGTATGTCAGGTACCATGTAAGTACTTTTCAAGTGTTATGTATGCCTACTAAGTCTTGGACACAAACACTAGGGTTATAACATAAAAAAGGGAAAAAATGGAAATTCCTGTCCTCATGGAGGTTATATTTTATTGGGAAATATATTGGAAAATAGATACATTGTGCCATTTAATCCTTTCAACTTTATTCATTTGGTGCCAGTATTATCTCCATCTTCCACTGAAGAAATCGAGGTGTAGAGAAGTTTGGTAATTTGCTTTTAGGCAAATGGCTAATTTAGGACTGAACTAGGAACTAAAGCCATGCAGTGTCTTGTTCTACCATGATATTCTGCTTTTCCTAGTCTACTGATTCTTCCTTTACAGCCCTGTGCATTTCTTGAGAAAATTGAAGTTTACCTGCCAGCATCTGTACCCACATATTCTGCCTGCCTTCTTATGATACAGATGAATTTTCTAAGTGCCACTCTGAAGCCAGCCCCTCCATTTGTACCCAGGATCCCTTTGCTTTTATCTAGTTAAGAAGCTTGTTCTAGCAATTTTATCCTTTCTTTTCTGCATTAGTTTTTTTCCCTCTCTCTGCTGGATCATTCCCAATCAGAAGACATAAACACTATTATTCTCTATTATTTAAAACACCCCCACACACATGTATACACGTACTTTCTCTTTACCTCACTTTACCTTTCAGTTACTGACTCATTTATTTGTTCTTTGTTAAAAGCAGAATTTCTCACGAATAATCCATGCTGGCTATACTCAATTGTACTTCTTCCATTTTTTCTTAAAACCATTGCATTCAGGCTATCACTCCCTTTCACTACACTGAAATTTCCTTGTGTAAGTCCAAAGTCTTCCAAATTCCTAAATCCAGTGGTCATTTGTCAGTTCCCATTAACTTGTCATTGACTTTTGACACAAATAATAATTCTCTTTTCCTTGAAATTCCTTCTATACTTGGTTTCCAGTTGACCACACTCTTCTGCTTTGTTATTTTAGCAGTAGCTTTTTCTCAGTCTCTTTTATCAGTTTTTCATCTAGTCATCCTTCTAATGATAGAATGAGCCAGGGCTCAGTCCTTGATAATTTTGCTTCTTTTGCTATACTCACTTATTTGTGTTCTCATCTAGTCTTGAGGTTTTAAATACAAATATATAATCTGTGATACACTATACCATTGCACTCAGTCACTCATTCCGTGTCCCTGCAACAAGGTGTCACGTTCTTTTCTCTTGTAGCCTGGTAGCATTGAATAGTGCCTCCTGTAAGTACAGTATGTATCACTACTCCTCTCTCTGGCTTGATGTTGTGATTGTGTTAGGCCAATGAAATGTGAGTGGAAGTGACAGTATGCCAGCTCCAACCGGAAGCTTTACCTGTCCACACTCTTGCTCTCTTGTTTTTTTTTATAAATTTATTTATTTATTTTTGGTTATGTTGGGTCTTCGTTGCTGTGTACAAGCTTTCTTTAGTTGTAGTGAGTGGGGGCTACTCTTTGTTGTGGTGCGTGGGCTTCTCATTGTCGTGGCTTCTCATTGTGGAGCACGGGCTCTAGGCGCGCAGGTTTCAGTAGTTGTGGCACGTGGCCTCAGTAGTTGTGGCTCATGGGCTCTAGAGCGCAGGCTCAGTAGTTGTGGTGCATGGGCTTAGTTGCTCTGCGGCATGTGGGATCTTCCCAGGCCAGGGCTCGAACCCATGTCCCTTGCATTGGCAGGCAGATTCTTAACCACTGCGCCACCAAGGAAGCCTTGCTCTCTTGTTTTTATCATAAGAAATAAAACTAATATATCTCAGAAATAGGTTCTTCTTCAGCCAGGGTGCTGGAATAAGAAGACAGAAACAGAAGTACAGCATGAAGCCCATATAGCTACCAAGAAGTAATGTGAGTGAGAAATAAATATGTGTTGTTTTAACCCAAAGAGATTTGGAGAAGGGGTTGCTACTGCTGCAGAGCTGACTAAAATACCACCTGTGTGCTAAGGACTCCCTAATTTCTATATCTAGCCCAATCTTTCCTTATACTCCCAACCTACATATCTGAGTGTTTGCTCAATATTTTTAATTGGATGACTAGCAGACATCTCAAACCTAACATTTCCAAAGCTAAATCCCTATTCTTTCCCCAGATACTCCTGATGCTTCCCTATGAGTGCCACCCTTTCATTTGCTCTGGCTAAAAACATGGAATCATCCTTGATTCTTCTCTTTATCATTATCCCCACATTCCAATCAGGAAATCCTATTAGCTGTACTTCAAAAGTATATCCATAATCCTGACACTTGTTATTTCTTACATCGCTACTATCCTAGTCTAAACCACAGTTATTTAATGCACGGACTTAAAAGAACCTCCCTGACGTCACCTTTACTCCTCCATAGCCTATTTTCACACGGCAGTCATATTTTGAAATGACAATTGAAATGTCATTCTTTTGCTCATTACTTTTCATTAGCTCCCATCTCATTTAGAGGTAGACCAAAATCCTTAAAATGGCTCGTAAGCCCATACCTAATCTTGTCTCTTATTTCCTTTTTAAATTCTACCTACTCTCTCTCTCACTTGTTTACTTCCATTCAGCCACACTGGCTTCTTTGTTGTTTTGTTGTTTTGGAATATGTGAAGATCACTGTGCTGTGAGGATTTTTACCTGCTTTTTCCTATATCATGAACCTTTTTCATCCAGTTAGCCACACTGTTTACTATCTCACCTCCTGTTAGGTCTTTGCTCAAATCCTTTCTTTTTAGTGAGGCTTTTCTTCAACACCCAGTTCCACATTACACTACTTGTAGTCCCTGTGCCCATCCCTTTTGTTTTTCTCCATAGCATTTTCCATCTCTGTTATATTAGAGAACATATTTTGTTGGTTGTTTTCTCCTCCCCCATTTGAATGTATGCTGTAACACTGCAGAAAATTTTGTTTGTTCACTTCTGTATACACAATACCTGGGCATATAATAGGCACAATAAATATTTGTTAAATGAATATTTTGAGGTCTTTCTTGATACTCCCACATATGCTGTTATAGATTGAATGTGTCTCCTGAAAATTCATCTGTTGAAGCTTTAACCCTCAATATTATTGAGGTTATTGGTATTAGGGGGTGGAGCCTTTGGGGCATAATTACATTTATAGAAGGTCATGAGCATAGAGCCCCCATGAAGAATGAGTGTCCTGATAAAAAGAAGCGTCCTGATAAAAAGAAGAGACCAGGTCTCACTCTCTCTCCATGTGTGAGGACACAGTGAGAAGGCAGCAGTCTGCCAGCCAGGAAGGGGGCTCTCACCATGAACCAAATTGTCCAGCACCTTGATCTTAGACTTCCCAGCCTCCAGAATTGTAAGAAATAAATGTCTATTGTTAAGAAATAATTTTTTTCCACTCAGTATATGGTATTTTGTTATAGCAGCCCAAGCTGACTAAGACAGATTTTGGTATTAGGAGTGGGGTGCTGCTGTAACAAATAGTTGACTGTATGGAAGCAGCTTTGGAATTGGGTAGAGGCTGGAAGTTTTGAGGTGCATACTAGAAATTTGCATGTTAAGGGCAATTCTGGTGAGTATTGAGATGGAAATGAGGAATATGTTATTGGACACAGGAGGAAAGGTGATCCTTGTTATCAAGTGGCAAGGAACTTCCCTGAACTGTGTTCTAGTGTGTTATGGAAGATGAAACTTGTGAGTGATGAAATTTGATATTTAGCTTAGGAGATTTCTGAGAAAAGTGTTAAAGGAGCAACTTGGTAAACTGCAAAGAAAGAGAAATGAATTAAACAAGGGATTGTTAAGCAATAGGAACCAGAACTTGAAGACTGGAAAATTCTCAGCCTAATTTTATTGCAAGACTGAGAAATCATGTTCTGAAGAGAACCGAGGGTGTGGCTGGACTATCACTTGATAAAGTGACAGAGAAAGCTTATGGAATTACACATGCAGAAGCTCTGCCAATTTGAACAGAAGGGGGCAGGGGGCAGAGATGGGATGAAATGAAGGAAGACTGTTGGACTCTGGATTTGACAAGGTTGAGAATATAGTTATTCAGCTGTGAACGTGTATTCTTCAAAAAGAGGAAAAAATTACCCTGAAAGTGATTTAGAGATGGGACACTGCCTTAGTGTCAATAGACCAAATGGCCTCCATTCGAAGCCTTGGGGCCAGGACCACCCTGCAGAACTTTGGGGCAGTGCCATGGAGACAGGACTACCACCCCAGTGAGCCTGGAGGGCAGAGCATCAAACCAAAGAGGATTATTCTCAAGCCTTAAGATCTGCTGGAATTCACCTTGCTAGATTTTGCACTTTCTTGGGACCCATCACCTTTTCCTTCTTTCCTTTTTCTTTCTTTTGGGATGAGAATGTCTATCCTTTGTCTGTCCCACAGTTGTATTTTGGAAGTACATAACTTGTCTGGTTTCACAGGTTCACAGCTGGAGAGAAATTTTGCCTCAGGGTAAATAATACCTCAAATTTCATCCATGTTTGATTTAGATGATATTAAAATGAAACTTTGGACTTCAGATTTTCGAGTTGATGCTGGAACGAGTTAAGACTTTGGTGACAGTTGGGATGGAAGGAAAGCATATTGTGTGTGAAGATGACATGAACTTTGGGAGGCCAGGGGCAGAACAGACTAAATGTCTACGTCCATGTCTACGAAATTCTTATGCTAAAGCCTTAACCCCTGATGTGATGATGTTTGGAGGTAGGGCTTTTGGGAGGTAATTATATTTATTTATTTATTTATTTATTTATTTCTAACATCTTTATTGGAATATAATTGCTTTACAATGGCCTGTTAGTTTCTGCTTTATAACAAAGTGAATCAGTTATACATATACATATGTTCCCATATTTCTGCCCTCTTGCATCTCCCTCCCTCCCACCCTCCCTATCCCACCCCTCTAGGTGGTCACAAAGCACCAAGCTGATCTCCCTATGCTATGTGGCTGCTTCCCACTAGCTATCAGGTTTACATTTCATAGTGTATATATGTCAATGCCACTCTCTCTTTCTCCCAGCTTACCTTTCCCCCTCCCTGTGTCCTCAAGTCCATTCTCTAGTAGGTCTGTGTCTTTATTCCCGTCCTGCCCCTAGGTTCTTCATGACCTCTTTTTTTTTTTTTAGATTCCATATATATGTGTTAGCATACAGTATTTGTTTTTCTCTTTCTGATTTACGTCACTCTGTATGACAGACTCTAGATCCATCCACCTCACTACAAATAACTCAGTTTCATTTCTTTTTATGGCTTAGTAATATTCCATTGTATATTTGTGCCACATCTTCTTTATTCATTCATCAGTCGATGGACACTTAGGTTGCTTCCATGTCCTGGCTATTGTAAATAGAGCTGCAATGAACATTGTGGTACATAACTCCTTTTGAATTATGGTTTTCTCAGGGTATATGCACAGTGGTGGGATTGCTGGGTCATATGGTAGTTCTATTTTTAATTTTTTAAGGAACCTCCATACTGTTCTCCATAGTGGCTGTATCAATTTACATTCCCACGAACAGTGCAAGAGGGTTCCCTTTTCTCCACACCCTCCCCAGATTTTATTATTTGTAGATTTTTTGATGATGGCCATCCTGACTGGTGTGAGGTGATACCTCATTGTAGTTTTGATTTACATTTCTCTAATGATTAATGATGTTGAGCATTCTTTCATGTGTTTGTTGGCAATTTGTATATCTTCTTTGGAGGATTGTCTATTTAGGTCTTCTGCCCATTTGGGGATTAGCTTGTTTGTTTTTTTGATATTGAGCTGCATGAACTGCTTATAAATTTTGGAGATTAATCCTTTGTCAGTTGCTTCATTTGCAAATATTTTCTCCCATTCTGAGGGTTGTCTTTTTGTCTTGTCTGTGGTTTCCTTTGCTGTGCAAAAGCTTTTGAGTTTCATTAGGTCCATTTTTGTTTATTTTTGTTTTTATTTCCATTTCTCTTGGAGGTGGGTCAAAAAGGATCTTGCTGTGATTTATGTCATACAGTGTTCTGCCTATGTTTTCCTGTAAGAGTTTTATAGTGTCTGGCCTTACATTTAGGTCTTTAATCCATTTTGAGTTTATTTTTATGTATGGTGTTAGGGAGTGTTCTAATTTCATTCTTTTACATGTAGCTGTCCAGTTTTTCCAGCACCACTTATTGAAGAGTCTCTTATCTCCATTGTATATTCTTGCCTCCTTTATCAAAAATAAGGTGGCCATATGTGCGTGGGTTTATCTCTGGGCTTTCTATCCTGTTCCATTGATCTATATTTCTGTTTTTGTGCCAGTACCATACTATCTTGATTACTGTAGCTTTGTAGTAGAGTCTGGAGTCCAGGAGCCTGATTCCTCCAGCTCCGTTTTTCTTTCTCAAGATTGCTTTGGCTATTTGGGGTCTTTTGTGTTTCCATACAAATTGTGAAATTTTTTGTTCTAGTTCTGTGAAAAATGCCAGTGGTAGTTTGATAGGGATTGCATTGAATCTGTAGATTGCTTTGGGTAGTAGAGTCATTTTCACAATGTTGATTCTTCCAATCCAAGAACATGGTATATCTCTCCATCTGTTTGTATCATCTTTAATTTCTTTCATCAGTGTCTTATAGTTTTCTGCATACAGGTCTTTTGTCTACTTAGGTAGGTTTATTCCTAGGTATTTTATCCTTTTTGTTGCAGTGGGAAATGGGAGTGTTTCATTAATTTCACTTTCAGATTTTTCATCATTAATGTATAGGAATGCAAGAGATTTCTGTGCATTAATTTTGTATCCTGATACTTTACCAAACTCATTGATTAGCTCTAGTAGTTTTCTGGTAGCATCTTTAGGATTCTCTATGTATAGTATCATGTCATCTGCAAACAGTGACAGGTTTACTTCTTCTTTTCCGGTTTGGATTCCCTTTATTTCTTTTTCTTCTCTGATTGCTGTGGCTAAAACTTCCAAAACAATGTTGAATAACAGTGGTGAGAGTGGGCAACCTTGTCTTCTTCCTGATCTTAGTGAAAATGGTTTCAGTTTTTCACCACTGAAGATGATGTTGGCTTGGGTTTGTCATATATGGCCTTTATTATGTTGAGGTAAGTTCCCTCTGTGCCTACTTTCTGGAGAGTTTTTATCATAAATCGGTGTTGAATATTGTCGAAAGCTTTTTCTGCATCTATTGAGATGATCATATGGTTTTTATTCTTCAGTTTGTTAATATGGTGTATTCCATTGATTGATTTGCATATATTGAGGAATCCTTGCATTCCTGGTATAAACCCCACTTGATCATGGTATATGATCCTTTTAATGTGCTGTTGGATTCTGTTTTCTAGTATTTTGTTGAGGATTGGTAATTATATTTAGATGAGATCATGAAGGTGTGGCTTCCATGATGGGATTAATGTCCTTACAAGGAGAAGGAAGACCAGAGCTCTCTCTGTGAAATGAGAGGGCACAGTGAGAAGGCAGCAATCTGCAAGCCAGGAAGAGGGCTCCCACCAGGACCTGAATTGGTCAGCACCTTGATCTTTGACTTCCCAGCCTCTAGAATTATAAGAAATAAATGTCTGTTATTTAATCCACCTTCTTATGGTATTTTGTTATAGCAGTCCAAGCTGACATAAGATATATATCCTCTTGAATTCTAATGAAATTATGGTCTTATAAGTTGCCAAAATAATTCCTCAGGCTTTATTCTTACCATGCAAGAGGATAAATTTCAGGAAAGGATCACTCTAAGTCAGTAGATTTTGACACATTGAACCAAGATTTTCTAAAAACTCTTAATTTTCAATTATGTAGATGTTAAGTGAGCTACCACATGACTTTGTCTTTCAACCTAGCAGTTGGATTTCCTTGTGCATGGGAACAAGAGTCTCTTAACAGTAGGGTAATTGTATTCAAGATTCATGTTTTCCTCCAAAGGAGTAAAATTTTCAAAAAATATAGTTCTCGGAGACAGAAAATACATCTTTAAGACAGCTTAGTATTCTTAGTTCCATTTGGACTAGCTTTTCTCCATCACTTAAGCTTACTAATTCACATAGACATTGTATTTACTCTGAGTAATGCAACAGTCTTTCTGTATCTGTAAAATGTTTGTATTTAATGTGCATTCAGAGGAAGGGCATAAATGGTAAGAAGAAATTGGGATGTTGCCTTAAAAATAAGGTTGACTAGGACCACCTTACTGCCACCTGTTGCAGATTACTTGTTAACATGTAGGTTAAAAGAAGGAAAAGTCTATGGTACTTAAATTTTAAACTAGCCATTGTATGGTAATCAAGAGAAACCCTGAATATGTGGGATAGGATTCTTGGAGAGCCTCTCTTGCTTTTGTAGGGTGCAGGTAAGGGATGTGGTTCACAGTCTTTACTGAGCTCCTCCTGGGTACATGGAGAAGTCCAAGGCCTTATTTTATTGCTTCATCTCCAGCTGCGGAAGGAAGGAGACAGAAACCCAAGAGACGTTATTACTCCTCTTTTATTTTCCTTCTTTATAATCAGTCAGTCACCAAATTCAGGAGAGGCTAATATTTCCTGATCAGCTCCTCTTCTCTGCATTCCCATTGCCACCACCTTATGCTCTGAATCATTTCCCGCTGAGTTTATTACACCAGTGCTCATCTTGCTTCTGGGTCTGCCCCTTTCCACTTTGTGAATATAGTTGTCTTTCTGTAATTTATAATGTCATGAGACTACTCTCCAGCTTAAAATTCTTTAGTGGCCCCTTATGGCCATCAACTACTCTCCAGCTTAAAATTCTTTAGTGGCCCCTTATGGCCATCAAGATCTAGTCCAAACACCTTACCTGGAAATGGAAAAGTCAGTCCAAAAAAAGCTATGTTTTGCCATTCTGACAGCTTTGCTGTTTTATATCACATGCAGATTCCTTTAAAAGCATCTTTTTTTAAAAAAAAAATTTTGGTCCCCTGCTTTCCTGATGCTGCAAGCTGGAGCTTTGTCTATTAGATAGTCCTTCACTGCCCCATAGCCATAGAACCTGGGGGGCATATGCTTTTCAACCTGTCTGTAATTGTCTGTTGACAGTTTTCTCCAAAGGACTATAAACTTATGAAATCAGGAAATATGCCTTTTTTGCTGTTTTATCTCCAGGGCGTAGGAAAATTCCTAACACAAAATAAATATATGTTAGATAAATTTTCTCCAATTACAATCAATATTCTACTATCTTTTCTAAAATTGCCAGTTATTGGCATCTCATCTTTTGACAATGACTTGGAAACAATGGTGGCCATTGCCCTGGTTAGTATTTGAATTTTCCATCACTTTCAGCCTTCTTTGAACACCTCAAATAACAGGGATCTCACTACCTCCCAAGATCCCTGTTTCCTTATAAGATATCTTTAATATTTATAATCCTCTTCTTCATATTGAGCCAAAATCTACCTCTAAAGTTCTGTTCTAATTTGTCTTACTTTTGCCCCATTAAACCCCATCTATTGTTCTTGCAGACATCATAAATAATGGAAGGTTTCGGCTATGTATCTTGCTGCTGTAACAGATTTTACTTTGTATGTGGAGAAAAAGATATTATTCAGGAGCTTCCTATTATACATCAATACTTAATGGAGGGGGCTGTTCATTGCAATATGACCCAATTAGACAAAAGCATTTAAATGACATATTTATCACTGAACAGTGAGAGATTATGCTAATAAAAGTAGTGTATAGTTATGTTCAGTATACTTTGGGGAAATGTAAAATTCTAAAGACTGGATATTATGCTTTCCATGATGAAAGATTTAAAGTCATCCTAAAGTACAATGACTTTTTGCAATTGTATTAGAACACCAAACTGAATAGACATGATTCCATTAACAATATATGACTGTAGTGCTAAAATTTGGCTCCAGAAGCCTGATACTCTGGTTTGCAAAATACAGTCTTATAAGATAGGCTTTTCATAACCTACTGGAAGTCCTATTTGTACTTTCCTATAAAGAATATAGCTTGTCTTTTCCTAGTCATTATCTTTAATAGTACTAAATAATGAGTAGCAACCCATGTATATTTATAGTGTATTTTTAAGTATCAAGCAGTACGGCATATAATATCTAGAATAGGGGTAATTATGTAGTTGAGGCAACTAATAAGAATATTAAAACTTACAGAAGCCTACTTTTATTTCAAAGATATAGAAATATCAGTTGTCTATTTGATGATTAAATGGTACCTTTTATTTATATTTCAAAGTAAACATAACCTGTCTTCTTATATAATGCCATATGTTTCTCAATGAATGACTTGCTGTGTGAATTGAATAGTGAAAGTGTAAATTTTACATTTTGTCAAATCTCTGATACATTTAAATTGTTTTCCTTTTGGAGTCAGGATCAACCCTAGGAAAAATAGTGCCTTCACTACTCCCAAGACGGTTTATTGTCAGCTACCATTTTTACCCACCAGCAATACGATTTGAGGGGAGGAGAAGTCCAGGTAAAAATTGAACTTTCAGAATAGCTGGAGATATGAAAGAAGAGTAGGGTGTGTAACAGAGAAGGAGGAAAGAGAAGTAATGGGTAAACTTTCTGTAGCCATCAATCCAACAAATGATAGTTTACACGGAATTAGGGGAAACAGACAATAGTCTACCAATGGAAAAAGGGTAAGACAGATATCACCTTCCTTTTAAAGTCAAGTATTCCACTTTGTGCCAACATAGTAAGACTATCCACAAAAGATTTAGAGTGGAAAATTGGTGATAGGCATGAAAAATTAAAACTAGAGTACTGGAGCAGTACTGAGTATAGGGAGATGGGGAGTTAGTACAATTTGTCTGGATATGAGGACAAGGTCAGGCAAATTTAAATTCCAGTACAGAATCTTTGAAAGTAGCCATTAATAGAAGAATCAAGTCTTCAGATGATGAGTTATAATTGTATGGCGAGCCAACGCAAGTAAGGAAGGTGGTGTTTTCAAAGAGAACCATCTGCAAAAATTGGAAGCACCTTTCAAGAAGGGATTAATGGCTACTTGAGCTATTGAAAACATTAAAAGGTGAATGTTTTGACTGAAAAGTAACCATGACCCTGGAGCCTCTTTTATAAGGTACTAATTCCATTCATGAGGGCTCACCTTCATGGTCTAAGCACCTCCCAAAGCCTCCATCTTATAATACCATTACTTTTGGGGGTTAGGATTTCAACATATGAATTTTGGGGGGACACAGCAAATAGACCACAGCAACATTCCTCTAGATAGGATCTTACAGAAGCAGTTCATAGACTGAATATGGCCCCCAGATGTGTTTTGTTTGCCTTACCCCTTATTTTTAGAAATTAAACCTACTATTGAAAATCAGAATATCTCACATTCATCATCCAGATGGTCAGCTTCTCTTAAAAAATTAGATCTGGAAACCTAGCTCTAACAAGGCAACAGTGAAATACAGTTTCCTTTTGTGGAAAGAATATAATTTCATTACTTTACCATGGTTTCCAACACAGTCTATCTCTCCCTAACATTAAGCATGGTGTCAGTTCTCAATTTTTATCATGCTTACACCATGGGTTTTCTTTGTAACAATATAGAAATATTTTTCTGTGCCCACATCTCTATCTAGAATGGAAAGTCCCATCAGTGTAAAAATAGACATTGTATTTCATGTGCTACAAGAAAACAGAGAATACCTATATTTTTGTTGAAATGTAAAAATTTTCTAGCTAATTTTTATGAAAACCTTTAACCCCTTTGCTACTTTTCCATTATTTTTCTAGCTTCTGTGGACATTTAAGTCTATGCCTTGTGCTGTACTCTCAACAATCCAAAATTAAAAAAAAACAATCTTACTTAAAGCTCACCACACAGACTCCTTAAGTAATTCGGTGTCCTTGAGTCAGGTACTCTGAGTATTTCACTAAAGAGGCACTAGCAGTAACTCATCCAGGTGTCTAAGACCGTGAGTTTGGACAGTATTGTTTAAACATCTGAAACCTAAACAACCTGCATAAGTTGTTGAGAAAAAAGGACTTTCTGTATGAATGAAGATCGGGTACTGGATTGTGATCTCTCCACTTAAGCACATAATGTAGCTGACTATTCTGTTCTTTGGCATTTCTTTAAGTGAAAAAATACATTTTATTGTTTTGAATTTTTTGCATGTCAACATTTCTGAAATCAGTTTATCTGACAATCAATGTATATATTTGATGTGGCAATATTTTCTTTTTAAATTTCTAAATAATTGTTATTAAATTGATAACCAACTAAGCAAACAGGAAATTAAATAATACTCATTGTCTTAATATATACACTTAAAGATCCTAAATAGTAAGAAAAAAATGCTAAAGAATTCAGGCATAGCAGCAGCTAGAGAAAGGAAACAGTTTTGGAAAGGTAACCTTTCAGATCGCTTCAAATCAGTTATGTAGGTGGTTACCTACTTCTGAGTGAGGCTGTCCTGAGTGTGTTGTCATTTGCCATATTTTTAACTCCAAACTATTTTGTCTTCCCTAATATACTGCAAGAGTTTGAATTACCTTCTTTGTGTAGCCAAATTACATTTGAACTACATGAAGAGATTCAGATACTCACATAAGTAAAACCTGGGCAGAGAATCAATTTGTTGCCAAAGTCTTTAGTCATTTATCTATTTTGTCTGTATATGTATATGCATATATCTTTATATATAAACATATATGTGGATGCAACTTCAAATATAAATGATATTTGAATTCTCTGATGGCTTCATACTTAGTTCATATAGTTGAAACTTTGGTTTTCCACTTAAGAAATTATATAGAATATACACTTCATACCTGCCTTGTGCTGGATCTCTTGCCTCTTACGTTCCTATGATTTGGCAGGGGTGGAGAGATAATTATTGAAGTACATATAGAGTCTGTTAAATTAGGGTGAAATTAGGTTGAATTAAGATCATGTTCATGAACTCTGATAGAAATGGTCAGGAGCAGGATGAAAGGCCTTATTTTGTTCTTGAAGATTTAAATGTAATCCTATGGAAAATATATCAAAGACAATTTGAAGTCTAACTAAACCACCTTAGTCACCATTGGTAGGAATAGGATTCTGTCCTTGGGTCTACTCTAAGACCAGTTAACATAAAAGATCACATACACACAAAAACGGGGAAATGGGGCATTTCTTTTTTAAGTTCATGAAGTTATACCCTTTATGGAAAAGAAAACTGAAGCAAGCAGCTATATATATCTATATGTCTATATGTATATGTTTCCATTTAACAGATGTGATATATGAAAACTGTGATGTATACACCCCCATTTCCTTGTCATCTCTGGTATGGTGCTATAGTTGGCACCTATCTTGATTTAACTCTATCAGAATTTATTCACTCAGCAAACATTTATTGAGAACTTTTATATGGAAGATACTCCATAGGTGCTAGTAATTCAAATATGAAGAAAAGACTTCCTATTATTAATGTTTTTGATTAAGTGGGAAAAAAATCAGAGGACAGGCCTTCTTAATAAAGTTTAGAATATGCAATTACAGAGCTAAAAGCCCTTTTGTTCTCCTCTGTTGGACACTGTATTCCATTGTCACCTATTCCTACTCTCATTAAACCTCTTATAAGCCATTTCCCCTTAGACTACAATAGTTATCATTATCCTTATTTATACATAAGGAAAATGAAGCAAGGAAATTTTGCAACCTGCCCAAGATCACATAGTTAATGAAGTTGCAGAGCTGAGACTAGAATTTCCTGGATCCTGCACCCAGGATCATACTGTTCATGTGGTTATTTGCAGTCTCAGAAGTAGTTTAAAAACAGACAATAGATGAATATATGACAGTCATGATTAAAGAAATCAGTAAGTTTACTTAATAAATGATGGGATTTTTAGGTCTTTTGTAATTCACTCTTCTCAACAACTTATGACCTGTAGTTAGAATTTCTGATCTCTCCTGGGCTCTCTTGATTTTTATTCCCTAATGCTTCCAAAGATCTGAGAAGGGCATAACCAAAAGCAATTCATCATGTTTGGCCAGCAGAGATCCGTATTTCCCTGGGGCAAAGCAATGAACCTTTGAGTTTCAAACTGCTTGGGATATTGACTCCAAGCATTCAGATTTCAAACATAAAACTAAAAGAAACTAGTAGTTCTGGAAAATGCATTTTCAACCTTAATTCTATCCGTACTTTCTCAGCAAGAAACAGTGGTACCATAACACATACAGGAACAGTTCATCTCTCTCTCCTCTCTTGGGACTAGGAAAACACAGTAGGAATGAATGACCAATTAAAGCAGTATAATCTTTATGTGGAAGGAAGAGGAGACTGTGTATTTAGTAAAGGCCATTTCTAATGTGGCTCTGGAAGCTGTGCCAGATCTTTAATGGATACCTTGGCTGCATGAAAACAGCAGGAAACTATATTGCACTTCAGATGCTACCATTTAGGTGGCCCCCTGCTACTGGTTCTGCTGACAAGCAAGTTGTACACATAGAAGGAAGGGCAATTTTTCAGGGAGCTCTGACTTCTGCTGGCATAGCATTCTTTTTAAAGCTTTTTCTACTCACTGAAAGAAAAAAAAAAGCCTCTGATTGAGCAAGGGCTGAGGCCCTGCTAAGAGAATATTTAGCTTCCTATGTAAGTAACTCACCTGCCTTCCAAGAAGTTTTCCTGTGTTTGATTTGCAGGCAGCTCAAGTGACTGAGAAATTAAAGGCCGGATTGGTTTTAAGGGTCAAAAGAAGGAGGAAATCTCTGAGAGGCCCAGTTGGAAGGCATATTTTACTGTAATTTGCTGCCATGTACACTCATCAGTGTGGTCTGAGTTGTCTTCTAGGCATCTGAACACATCAAAAACCTTTCTTCATACTTTTTCCTTTGTTTCTCTCTGCTGAATTTTGAATAATTTCCTCGTAGTTATCTTCTTGTTCACTAATTCTCTCTTTAGTTGTGACTAACTGCCATTAAACCCATTCATTGGGTTTTAAATTTTATTTATATTTTTAGAAATTCTTTTTGGTTCCTTTTCAAATCTTCTTAGTCATTCTATATAGTTTCTTGTTCACAGTATATATTTTAAGATTAAAAAAATATTCAAATGTCATAAATATGTTTATCAGGGAGACTATCTCTGATAATTCAATCATCCGAAGTACTCTTGAATCAGTTTCTTCTATTATTTCTTCTGGTGCTTGCCTGTGATACGTTGTTTCTTTTGTGTTTTGTACTGTTTATGAGCTGCTCATTTTCCTTAGACTTTTAATTGTGAAAATCCTCTGAGATCTGGGGTAGAGGTGTGTTCTTCCAGAAAGGATTTACATTTACTTCTGTGAGTCTAGGCTCTCTTAATTATATTCTCAGTTTGTGGGCTTTCAGACGACTATGTGAAATTGGGCTGTAACCCTGTGAGAAGCCGGTTTGTGGTTCTAAAATCTTACCCACCATTTTTAACCAGTGCTCTCTAAGCAGTTTCAAGGTTTGACAAAATTAGTTTTCTTGTAGTTTTCTGCAGAGTGGGTTATTTCTGGCCTACCCTTTCCCTGAAGATATAACCCTTTAGGATCTCAGTTGTAAGAAGACAGATTTCTGCCTTGGACAGGTTTGGGCTTTGGATACTAGTTTCCATACACAATGAAACCATGAAAACTGAAGTTGCAATTCACTTTTTGGGGAAAAGATGTCAGAATAAATGCTGTCCAACCTCCTGTGCTTATTTGACTGGCTTCCTCCATCACTAAACCTCTGCTTTGAGATGGATATAATTCTGTGTATCCTGCCACATTACTGCAAATATAAATCTTAATTAAAAACACTCTACGAAAGAGATTTTGACTCAACACACAGCTATTTTTATAATTTCCTTTTCTTTGGCTGAGGTGGAATGCCTTGTTATTCTTTTCTTCATGTAATACCAGCTTTGTTACCTCCACTTCTGGAGATGAAAATATATTAAAGTTTCATCAGAAAATGCATAGACTGTCTGCATGTTTAGGCACTTACCTGAATGCAGAGACATGAATTGACTTGTCATCTAATTCCTGGCAAATATATGGCTGAGATAATGGCGTTCTTGAGAAAGAGAAGAAGATTGATTGTCTTCAATGGCCCTAACAACCACCCACTTCTCTAGATTATCTGTGCTCTATTACTCCCAGCTTAGAACATTAGACAGCAGTATATCTAGACTAGATTATCTTAATTGCTATAGGAAAATTTTCACTGAATTCTGATTGAATAGTACCCCAGTTTTTATGGAGCAATACTGTAACCAATGGTTATATATAAAAATTAAAGTATTGTACTTATAAATAAAATCCAAAATCCCCTTGAGGCTTGCAAAGTTCTGCATTACTGGTTTCTACCAACATTTCCTAACTTTCATGTGCTAGTTTCCCTCCAGTTCACAATTCTCCAGTCACACTGAGCTTCTTTCAGTTTCTACCTCAGGGCCTTTATGTGTGTTGAGCCTTCTTAGACTTTCCTTCCTTCTCTTCTACTGGAACATTTCTAGTCATTGTCTGGTCTCACCATAAATGTCTTTTGCTCAGAGAGGTCTTTCCTGCCCACTGATTATAAAATAACTTCAAAGTTATTAATACTTGGCATTTTATAGAATTTATCCCATACTGCAGTTGTATCTGATGGTGGTTGTTTAATGACTTTCTTTCCCAGTGACCTGTGTAAGCTCCTAGAGGCCAGAGAATGTGTCTGGTTTTTTACTGGTATTTCAATAAATACTCAAATTTACAAATAACAGCATAGCATAAAATCTTCTCAACTTCATCTGCTCTAAAATGAAGATAATAATTAACTTCCATTTTCTAATGAAAGTTAAAAGAAATTGTTGGCATAAGAAGTAGATCCTAAAGTAGACATACAAAAAGTCACTATATGCCATGCCACAAACTCCACCACCAACAGTAACAAATTCATATGTGTGCTTCACTAAAATTCCAAATGAGTCATGTCATAGACCTAGTTTTTGTTTTGTTTTGTTTTGTTTTTAAGTAATTGAAACAATCAATGAGAAAATATAAAGGTCTCTCTGAGAACAATTTGAGCTCATAACAGAAGGATGAGTTAGAATTGGCTACATGAAGTAAGAGGAGAAAACTCATCAAACACAGTGGAGAGAAGGAATAGGAGTTCCAAAAACTGAAAGAAGTCCACATGTAACTGGAATGCAGGCAGTGAATAGAAGATTTGTGTGAGATATTGCTGACTAAATGGTCAAGGATCATATAAGCCTTATAGGTCATTGTTATGGACTGAATGTTTGTGTCTCCCTAAAATCCATATGTGGAAGCCCTAACCCCCCATGTGACTGTTTTTGGAGATAGGGCCTGTGGGGTTGTCAAGGTTAAGTCAGGTCATAAGGGTGGGGCCCTAATGCAATAAGGCTGGTGTCCTTATAAGAAGAGAAAGAAGATAGCAGAGCTTATTATGTCTCTGCCATGTGAGGGCACACAAGGAAATAGATGTCTATAAGTCAGGAAGAGAGCCCTCACCAGAAAACAAACCCTGCTGGGCCTTGGTCTTAGAATCTCCAGCCTCCAGAACTGTAAGAAAATAAAATTCTGTTGTTTAAGTCATGCAATCCATGGTATTTTTTCATGGCAGCCTAAGCAGACTGGGTTAGTCATAACAAAGACGTAAGTCTTTACCTTAAAAGTAATAAGAAACTATTGAGTGGTACTGTGTCCTGACCTAAAACAATTTGGCCTTTCACCATTGTCAGGTTCTTTTGGTAAATACTTGTATTCACTAATAGTTTGAGTAGGTTGTTCACATGGGTGGTATTATTATGAAAGAAATTCTTCAATTTGATACTATCAGATATATGGAATTGAATAGAAAGAATCCATGAGAACAGAAATTCAGGCAGTATCCTTAGACACTTTGGCATACTTCTTACATTAAAACAAGGCCGATGATATTCTTTTTAAATGCAGGAGCAGCCAACCAGATTGTTTAATTACATAGTAGAATTCTGCATAAAGTAGATAAACCTAGGGCCAATAGAGCTCTAGAACTAAAGGGCTGTTCCCAGTTTATCAGGCTACTATGCTTGCGAGATTTTCGTTCTTCATTAATGTAAGAGCATTAGCCCTAATATAACATTTCTAGTGAACCATGTATCTTGAATACAACTCATATTATTAGTGAAAAATTGTTTCTAATATTCTTCATGCAAATTAAACCCTCTGATATATATTTCTATGGTTATATGTCAGATGCATATGTAACCATTCCTGAAGTGTGCATTTCTGATTAGTGTACTTCAAATGCTAACTAACAACCCCTAAACTGTAAATGAGGTTAATTTATTCACATGTATATCATACTATTTGTATTTAAATATTTTAAAAGCAAATCATCTGAGAGCATAACAAAGATTTGTCAGTGTGGATGTGATACAGTCATGTTTCTGCTTTTAGATCCCTGGTGAAGGAGGGTTCAACATACATAAACCAATAAATGTGATGTGGACATTAACAGAATGAAAGATAAAAATCATATGATCATCTCAGTAGATGCAGAAAAAGCACTTGACAAAATTCAAAATCATTTCATGATAAAAACTCTCAAAAAATTGGGTATAGGGGCTTCCCTGGTGGCACAGTGGTTGAGAGTCCACCTGCTGATGCAGGGGACATGGGTTCGTGCCCCAGTCGGGGAAGATCCCACATGCCGTGGAGCGGCTGGGCCTGTGAGCCATGGCCGCTGAACCTGTGCGTCCGGAGCCTGTGCTCCGCAACGGGAGAGGCCACAACAGTGAGAGGCCCGCATACCGCAAAAAAAAAAAAAAAAAAAAAAAATGGGTATAGAAAGAATGTACCTCAACATAATAAAGGCCATATATGACAAGCCCACTGCTTAACATCATGGTGAAAAGCTGAAAGTTTTTTCTCTGTGATCAGGAACAGTGCAAGGGTGCACACTCTTGCCGTTTTTATTCAACATAGTATTGGAAGTCCTAGCCAGAGCACTCAGGCAAGAAAAATAAATAAGTAAATAAAAGGCATGCAAGTTGGAAAGGAAGAAGTAAAAGTATCTCTGTTTCCAGATAACATGATACTTCACAGAAAATCCTATAGAATCCACCAAAAAAATATTCAGTAAAGTTGCAGGATGTAAAATCAACATGCAAAAATCAGTTGCATTTCTATACATTAATAATGAACTATCTGAAAAAGAAATAAAACAATCACATTTACAATATCATTAAAAACAATAAAATACCTAGGAATGAATTTAACCAAGGAGATGAAAGACCAGTACACTGAAAACTATGGCATCGATGAAAGAAATTGAGGAAGACACAAATAAATGGAAAGACATCACATGTTTATGGATTGGAAGAACTTATATTATAAAAATGTCCATACTACCAAAGAGATCTATATAGTCTATGCAATCCTTACCAAATACCAGTGGCATTTTTAAAAGAAATAGAAAAATAATCTTAACATTCTTATGGAACCATAAGGACCATAATTAGCCAAAGCACTCTTGACAAAGAAGAACAAAACTGGAAGCATCACAATTACTTATTTCAAACTATATTACAAAGCTATAGTAATCAAAACAGTATGTACTGGCATTAAAAACAGACACATAGACCAATGGAACAGAGTAGAGAGGCCAGAAATAAAGCCACATGTATGTGGTCATCTAATTTTGACAAGGGCACCAAAAACACACTTTGGGGAAATGATAGTCTCTTCAATAAATGGTATTGGGAAAACTGGATATCCACACACTAAAGAATTAAACTAGGCCCCTATCTTGCACCACTCATAAAATTTAACTTCAAAAGGATTATAGACTTAAATGTAAAACCTGAAATCATAAAACACCTATAAGAAAACATATGGAAGAAGCTCCTAGTTCTTGGTCTTGGCAATGTGTTTTTAAATTTTGACACCAAACCACAGGCAGCAAAAACAAAAATAAACAAGTAGAACTACATCAAAGTGAAAAGATTCTGCACAGCAAAAGAAACAACCAACAAAATGAAAAGGCTACCTATGGAATGGGAGAAAATATTTGCAAACCATATTTCTGATAAGGGGTTAATATACAAAATATATAAAGAATGTTTACAACTCAGTAGCAAACAAACAAACAAATAATCCAATTAGAAAATGGGCAAAGGACCTGAATAGACATTTCTCCAAAGGAGATGTGCAGATGGTCAATAGGTACATGAAAAGGTGTTCAACATCACTAATCATCAGGAAAATGCAAATCAAAACCACAATGAAATAGCACCTCACACCAGTTAGGATGGCTACTATCAAAAAGACAACAGATACCAAGTGTTGTAGAAGATATGGAGAAAAGGGAATACTTGTGCACTGTTGGTGGGAATATAAATTGGGGTAGCCATCATGGAAAACAGTATGGATGTTCCTCAAAAAAATAAAAATAAAACTAACACATGATCCAGTAATCCAATTTCTGGGTACATATCCAAAGGAAACAAAATTAGTATCTCAAAGAGATATCTACTCCCCCACATTTATTGCAGCATTATTCACAATAGCCAAGATATGGAAACAACCTGTGTCTGTTGACAAATTAATAACTAAATAAAATGTGGCATGTATATCTATACTATATCTATGTGTGTATGTATGTATCTATCTATCTATGAATAATGGAATATTATTCAGCCATAACAAAGAATGAAATCTTGCCATTTGGGACAACATGGATAAACCTAGGGGGCATTATGCTGAGTGAAATAAATCAGACAAAGAAAGACAAATTCTCTGTGATCTCACTTATAAGTGGAATAAAAAAAACCCCACAAAAAACAACTGATCTCATAGAAACAGAGTAGATTGGTGGTTGTCAGGGACAGGGGGTGGGGGAGATGAGGAGATGGGTGTTAAAGGGTGCAAATTTCCAGTTACAAGTTCTGAAACTCTAATTGATAGCTTGTTATACGTATTAACAATACTGTACTGTAAACTTGAAATTTACTAAGAAAGTAGATCTTAAATGCCCTCATCTCTCTCTCTCTCTCTCTCTCTCTCTCACACACACACACACACACACACACGATAACTATGTGAGGTGATGGATTAGCAAACTTTATTGTTGTAATCATTTCACAAAGTATACATACATCAGATCACCACATTATACACCTTAAATTTACATGATGTCATATGTCAGTTATACCTCAATAAAGCTAGGGTGGAAACAAAAATGCAAAATCCCAAGCAAACAGAAAGAGATCACTTATGAGCAGTTGGGAGAATAGAGGGGGGATGGCAGAGGTGTTGTGGGAATGCCATTTAAGGAAATCATGTGAAGAAAAGTTGAGCTATGATAGATACACTTTGGATAGAAAGCAATTAATGGATTTGAGATGTCTTTAGGATGAAAATTTCTTTGAGAATATAAACAAAATTGATAAACCACTAGCCAAATGCATCAAGAAAAAAAGTAAGAAGACTCAAATCAATAGAATTGGAAATGAAAAAGGAGAAGTAAAAACTGACACTGCAGAAATGCAGAGGATCATGAGAGATTACTGCGAGCAACTATATGCCAGTAAAATGGACAGCCTGGAAGAAATGGACAAATTCTTAGAAAAGCACAACCTTCCGAGACTGAACCAGGAAGAAATAGAAAATATAAACAGACCAATTACAAGCACTGAAATTGAAACTGTGATTAAAAATCTTCCAACAAACAAAAGCCCAGGACCAGATGGCTTCACAGGTGAATTCTATTAAACATTTAGAGAAGAGCTAACACCTCTCCTTCTCAAACACTTCCAAAATGGGAGGAACACCCCAAACTTATTCTATGAGGCCACCATCACCCTGATACCAAAACCAGACAAAGATGTCACACAAAAAAGAAAACTACAGGCCAATATCACTGATAAACATAGATGCAAAAATCCTCAACAAAATACTAGCAAACAGAATCCAACAGCACATTAAAAGGATCAAAAAAACCCCATGATCAAGTGGGGTTTATCCCAGGAATGCAGGGATTCCTCAACATATGCAAATCAATCAATGTGATACACCATATTAACAAATTGAAGGAGAAAAACCATATGATCATCTCAATAGATGCAGAAAAAGCATTTGACAAAATTCAACACCCATTTATGATAAAAACCCTCCAGAAAGTAGGCATAGAGGGAACTTACCTCAACATAATAAAGGCCGTATATGACAAACCCACAGCCAAGATCATTCTCAATGGTGAAAAACTGAAACCATTTCCACTAAGGCCAGGAACAAGACAAGGTTGCCCACTCTCACCACTGTTATTCAACATAGTTTGGGAAGTTTCAGCCAGAGCAATCAGACAAGTAAAAGAAATAAAAGGAATCCAAGTCGGAAAAGAAGAAGTAAACCTGTCACTGTTTGCAGATGACATGATACTATACATAGAGAATCCTAAAGATGCTACCAGAAAGCTAATAGAGCTCATCGATGAATTTGGTAAAGTAGCAGGACACAAAATTAATGCACAGAAATCTCTTGCATTCCTATACTCTAATAATGAAAAATCTGAAAGATAAATTAAGGAAACACTCCCATTTACCATTGCAACAAAAAGAATAAAATACCTAGGAATAAACCTACCTAAGTAGACAAAAGACCTGTATGCAGAAAACTATAAGACATGGATAAAAAAAATTAAAGATGATACAAACAGATGAAGAGATATACTATGTTCTTGGACTGGAAGAATCAACATTGTGAAAATGACCATACTACCCAAAGCAATCTACAGATTCAGTGCAATCCCTATCAAACTACCACTGGCATTTTTCACAGAACTAGAACAAAAAATTTCACAATTTGTATGGAAACACAAAAGACCCCAGATAGCCAAAGCAATCTTGAGAAAGAAAAACGGAGCTGGAGGAATCAGGCTCCTGGACTCCAGACTATACTACAAAGCTACAGTAATCAAGACAGTATGGTACTGGCACAAAACCAAATATAGATCTTTGGAACAGGATAGAAAGCCCAGAGATAAACCCATGCACATATGGTCCCTTTATTTTTGATTAAGAAGGCAAGAGTATACAATGGAGAAAAGACAGCCTCTTCAATAAGTGGTGCTGGGAAAACTGGGCAGCTACATATAAAAGAATGAAATTAGAACACTCCCTAACACCATACACAAAAATAAACTCAAAATGGATTAAAGACCTAAATGTAAGGCCAGACACTACAAAACTCTTAGAGGAAAGCATAGGCAGAACACTGTATGATATAAATCACAGGAAGATTCTTTTTGACCCACCTCCTAGAGAAATGGAAATAAAAACAAAAATAAAGGGGACCTAATGAAACTCAAAAACTTTTGCACAGCAAAGGAAACCATAAACAAGACGAAAAGACAACCCTCAGAATGGGAGAAAATATTTTCAAATGAAGCAACTGACAAAGGATTAGTCTCCAAAATTTATAAGCAGCTCATGCAGCTCAATATCAAAAAAACAAACAACCCAATCCAAGAATGGGCAGCAGACCTAAATAGGCATTTCTCCAAAGAAGATAATACAGATTGCCAACAAACACATGAAAGGATGCTCAACATCACTAATCATTAGAGAAATGCAAATCAAAAGTACAATGAGGTATCACCTCACACCTGTCAGAATTGCCATCATCAGAAAGTCTACAAACAATAAATGCTGCAGAGGGTGTAGATAAAAGGGAGCCCTCTTGCACTGTTGGTGGGAATGTCAATTGATACAGCCACTATGGAGAACAGTATGGAGGTTCCTTAAAAAATTAAAAATAGAACTACCGTACGACCCAGCCATCCCACTACTGGTCATATACCCAGAGAGAACCATAATTCAAAAGGAGTCATGTACCACATTGTTCATTGCAGCTCTATTTACAATAGCCAGGACATTGAAGCAACCTAAGTGTCCATCGACAGATGAATAGGTAAAGAAGATGTGGCACATATATACAATGGAATAGTTCTCAGCCATAAAAAGAAAAGAAATTGAGTTATTTGTAATGAGGTGGATGGACCTAGAGACTGTCATACAGAGTGAAGTCAGAAAGAGAAAAACAAATACCATATGCTAACACATATATATGGAATTAAAAAAAAAAAAGGTTCTGAAGAACCTAGGGGCAGGACAGGAATAAAGACACAGACGTAGAGAATGGACTTGAGGACACGGGGAGAGGGAAGGGTAAGCTGGGACGAAGTGCAGGAGTGGCATGGACTTACATACAGTACCAAATATAAAATAGATAGCTAGTGGGAAGCAGCTGCATAGCCCAGGGAGATCAGCTCAGTGCTTTGTGTCCACCTAGAGGGGTGGGGTAGGGAGGGTGGGAGGGAGACGCAAGAGGGAGGAGATATGGGGATATATGTATATGTATAGCTGATTTGCTTTGTTATACAGCAGACAGTAACACACCATTGTAAAGCAATTATACTCCAATTAAGATGTTAAAAATAAAATAAAATAAAAGTAAAGTAAATAAATAAAAGAAGCCAATGGATATATTAAATGTTTCAAGGGAGTTGAAAGTATCACGAAGGATTTCTGAGTTTAACTTTCTCAACTACATGTGTGGAAGTGATGTGTAGTGGTTTGGGGAACATTGGTAAAGACCAAGTTTGAGAGTGGAAGGGCATGGTTGTACACTTATGCCTATTGATTTTTTAGACATCAAATTATTTTTGAATTATGTTTGAATTATTTTGGAATTTGAATTATCTTGGGAGAGATGTTAAGAAGGCAGTTTAATGTATTGCCCTGGATCTAAGAAGAGGGTTCATATGTGGAGACGTAATTTGGGAGTCATCTAATTGCCCTTTGATGATAACGTTTATTAGGGTGCCTAGGAATACCGAGAGAGAGAGAGAGAGCATATAAAGTGAAAATAAAACCTTTGTCCTAGCCTTGAAGAACTCCTTTACTAAGGACCTGTTACAGAAAGATGAGTTTGTAGCGAAGAAATAGCCACAGAAATAGAAATAGAAAGAAAACTAAGGGAATATTGTAGAAGCTAATTGAAGAGAAGGTATCCAGAGGAAGAGTGCGTCATTGGTATTATTATAGTGGAAAATTCAAGAAAAGTGACCTAATGTGTCCATTTTAGGGACAGAGGGGCCATTATTTCTCTTTGTAATATCTATTTATGTTGAATGATGAGGTGGAAACTGGATGGGGCGCAAGAAGAAAAAATGGAAACTCAGGAATTTTCCAGGGTTCATTAATTATTGTTTGAAACTAGATCCCATTTTCCATGGAATAGTGTCCTTCTACACATTCTCACGTTGTGTACAGTTCACATAATATAACTTGCTCTTTTGGCTTAAGGTATTTTTGTTGTTGTTGTTGTTCTGGAACTATTTTCTCCAGTTAAATAAATGAATGTTTTATGTAGGGAATCCCCAGAATCATCTAGCTGCTGGGTGTATGTTGTATCAATATTTTTGGACTTTCTCAATATTTTGGCAAATACCATTTGTAGGTTCTTACATAATATGTGACATTGGTTATAAGGCATACTTAAAGGAAACATTTTCACAATTTAGCTTAAATCCAGTCCTGGAGGGAGCATGTGCTTCTGAAGCATGGCTATGATTTATTTTCCCAGTATTAATTCCAAGATTTTCTTAGTTATTCTTTCTGGCTCTTTAATATAAATTATAAAGTTATAGGTGAAACTGCAAAATCATGAACTATGAAGTAAAAGCAGGAAATTGCTTCACTTTGGATATTATTAATTCAAAACACAATTATATTCTAACAATCTTAACTCATTATTTTGTGTCTACCCAGTCTTATAAATTGTCTACATTCGTTCTCAAAGAAGTCTCTCAGGCTTATCTGCTATTATTTCTTAGTAAAGTTAACAACACATTTTTATGATGATTATAATATGATGTTCAATCTACAATTCTATTAATGTGATAAAATACATTATCTATATAAGAGGCCCACAGATCCACCATCAGCTATCGTTCTAAGCTGCATAAATTGTATGTGTAATCAAAATTATGGCCTATTTGCATGTAAATCTCACTTCTCCCTTAACAAATGTTCAAATGGTTAAATTATGCCAATTTAGTTTAAGCATACCCTTTTAGTCTATGAAGTTTTAGACTCCATTAGATTAAAGAAACTGAAAGTAACCTCTTTGAAACCAGAATTCTAATTGGAAATCTTAAGACTTCAAAACAAGAATCTGTTCTGAATTTCTGTTGTATGTGTTTAGATGGGTAACCTCCTTCAGGCTTGCTTTCTTCTTTAGCCTTTTTCCCTCAGGAATTTAAAAGAAAAACTAAAATGAAATATCAGTTCAGTAAAGCAGGCACCCTGCCCCAAGGTTTGGCAAAGTGCATGCTGTCTCACTGTTTCTTCTGAGGATCTACAAAGAAAAAAATCAGTTTACTAAAGTCAGCCCCTCTGGCCAGTCTTTCTCACTTCCAAATAATGAATTCTAAATGGAAAAGAAAACAAAAAGTAAAATGCCAACATCTTGTTAAGAGTTTTCAAGAAGTTTCCAAAATTTTATGAAAGCGAAAAGAAAAAAATAAATTATACTGAAAGACAGAACTGGCCTGGTAAAAACAACTTGCAAAGTGATCACAGTTACTACTTCAGGGCTGTGAAGTGCTCTTCTCATCAAATGGAATTTCTCTGCAAATGCTCCATAAGTTGCCCAGGTGATGGCAATAACAAAAGCCTTACTCATAAAGATTTTATTTACAGATATATTTTGAACAGAGTTTAGGAGGGCAGAGATAGTCCAAGTAGGAAATTTAAAAATCTGGAGTTTTCAGAAACAACAGGGAAAGTATTATTTTGCAGCACTAAATATTCCAATCCAATGTGGATTTGATCAGAATTAACTTCTGGAGTAGACCCCTACTAGCCTAATTTCTGCTTAGCAACTGAAAACAATTTTCATGAAAAATAGAAACACTTGGAAAATGTGTCTTTCAAAATTAAAATGTCTTTGATATCTAAAAGTTAAATATTTTATTTTTTTCTTTACTTTATATGACTATATCAGTGACATACTTAAAGACAAGAATGGCTTGTAAATTTTCATTTCAAGGTTTAAATGAAAGTTTCAAATTATGCAATGAGGGGTCACTGATGCAACTCTACTGGCCACTGAAGAATCATACAATCTTTCTGTTCATAGAGTGTTTAATGAATAAAGGTAGATGTGGAGAGGAGAAAAACATCTGCACAAATACTAAAACTGGAAAAGTTAGACTCACATAACGAAGGCAGGAGTTAATTGCTGTGGGTATTGTTATGATACCCTAGGCTTACCACACACTCTGTACTCCCTGAGTCATATGTTATAATTCCCCACAAGGAAGTGATTTAGTTTGTGAAATGCCTCCTGGAACTATTAAACAATTTAAAATGAGTACAATGGTGTAACCGCCTTGAAAACACAGAGACATCCTTCGGTATTCCCCAGAGTGTGTTCTGGAAAACACTAATATGGAGATATGCTCCAGAGAGAAAAAAGCATGGCATGCTCAGCTAAGTTTGGAAAGCATCACATGGTATTCTCTCAGAGAATCGCTGTATGCATTAGCACCATAGACGTTTGTGAAATACTTCAGTATAAAAGAATTTGACGCGGGGCTTCCCTGGTGGCGCAGTGGTTGAGAGTCCGCCTGCCGATTCAGGGGACACGGGTTCGTGCCCCGGTCCGGGAGGATCCCACATGCCGCAGAGCGGCTGGGCCCGTGAGCCATGGCCGCTGAGCCTGCGCGTCCGGAGCCTGTGCTCCGCAACGGGAGAGGCCACAACAGTGAGAGGCCCGCGAACCGCAAAAAAAAAAAAAAAAAAAAAAGAATTTGACTTTGTTACCTGCATATTTCTCAAACTTACATGACACAGAAGCCCTTTTTATAAATAATACCCACTAGCATCAAACAGAACTACTGAAATAGGCACGTGTTTGGGGAAATACTGATAGAAGGTTACTTCATGATTTGGAATCAGTGTCAAGCCAGTTAAGCTAAAAGATAAATTATGTATTCAGTCACTGGAATGGAATATTCTTTTTTTAAAGTTAATAAAATAAATTCTCACATTCCAGTTTGTATGTCAAGTTCTGAGAGTTCCAGTGGCCCGAGGTGGATCCTCAGAGGCTCTCACCTTTGTGTGCGTGTGCAAAAGAATTGTGGTCTGGCTCTGCAAAACAAAGGATCAGATGCAGAAATATAATGACTGCAGAAATAAGGGACTGGCACATTTAAAGATCTTGACTGGGTGAACTGTACAAGTGCTTACTATTACTCACTAACATCTGCATTATTCCCCTGCAAACTCTTCCCCACCCCAGAGTAATGTCTAAGCTGCAAATTTGACCCCATAACTCACGTTCCTCATGTCTTTCAATGGCTCCATATCATTTCTGGATAAAATTTTCAAAGTTTCTAGAATTTATTATAACCACAATCTCTTTCTTTTCCAAGATTAAGTTGGAGAAATGCTATGCATTTATCCAGATGTTTTGATTTGCCAGATCCACTGAAATAGACTCTTCTAGCTGGACATGACTATATCACAACCTACAAGCCATGGAATGTAGTTAATATAAAATCTTTTGGGAGTAAGCACAGCAGCCTACTTTCTAACACTTAATACATTGCTTGAAATAACAAGGCTTTGTTATTCAGTGCTTGTAGTTTCCAATATTTGAAATGGCCTGTAATGTAAAAATAACATGGGCTCTAAGGAAATTTGCTGGGCCTACTAAAGTTTAATAGAGAACAAAATAAAGTTTAATAGAGAACAGTGATGCCTCTGATGTGCAGTGTGGCATGGAGAAAAGCTCCCAATGTCTCTGTTATTGTTTTGTTCTCTTACACATAGCTGTCAGAAAGGGAAAAAATGAGTATAGTTGAGAGCACTTTGTGACTAAAAAAATATAATGGGGTTCATGAATGAACCACATTAATGTAATTAGGTTCATAAAAGGAATTGCCTGAATGAACACTGTGGTTATTCCCAGGATGGACATTATTGAATACCTTCAGCATTCTATATAGGATAGAAACAGTCTGTTCATGGTGTCCATGGGAAGAAGCACCTGAGGGAGAGTACATACCTTATATCCCTTCACTCTTCAAGCAACATTTGCCATTTGTGGACGTCGACTCGCGAGTTGTCCACTCTGTCATTTCTCCTTCCTGGCATAGTAATCCACCACTGTAATCTGCCTGTTTATTTGTTGAGGTAACATCCGTTATGTCACTTTTTAGGCTTAATAAAGTGACATAATCTACAGCCTTAATCAAATGGCTGTACCATCCATTGATTCAGTGACTCAGGAGATGATACCATCACATCTGAAACAGAACCATTTTTCAGCATTTCCACCATCAGCATTTCTTGTGCAGCGTTCCCAGATTTCCTGTTACAAAAAGGCTGAAGGTTTAAGTAATCCTGATGGGAGACACTTAATCCCTCCTTGAGCAACCTACTTTTCTGAGAAATACATAAATGAACGGAAGACACTGCAGGTTAGGTGCATTTCATTTAAAGAAGATTGCCTTTTTACTGTTTCTTGTTTTCTGTTGATGTTCTGAAGCTGTCAAAGAAGAGTAGAAATAAAAGTTGGAAATAAAGGTGTTACAGTTGAGTAATGGAGTCTAGGAGCCTTAGCTTTGAAAGTGTATCATTCGTTATACAGCAGAACACCAGTGTTACTAGTGCTTTTAATGTTTTTAAATGCCGCCAAATGTTTCTGTTGACTAACTTATTCCCAGGGGGTCCCTATAACTCTTTCAGGTTACTCGGGTACTGCTTTCTAAATTACCATGATGGTGAATTCAATTACTACTCTACTCTTTCAGTGGCCTAAAAGAATAAATGGTCTTCCTAAAATATTTTTCTCTTTGAAAGGTCTAGAGTATTAGAGCTGGATAGGACCTTAGAGGTTATCTGATTCAATGTTCCATAAACTTGTCTGATGACAAGACTCTCCTGAGAACTTGTTTAAAAAAAATATAGATTCTCAGGCTACTCCCCTGGATACTCTGTTACAATACGTTTGACATGGAGCCCAGGAATCTACATTTTGTAACAAAGAGTCCAAATAACTCTTAGGATCAGGCAGGTTTGGGAAAAGCGAAATTAGTTCCACTTTTTAATTTTATGGATGAGGAAGCAGATGCCTAGATAAAGTGATTCATCTAAGTTATACTGCACAAAAAATTTGAAAAATTGAGATTAGTTCAGGAAAAAATATATTGTTGGGCAACCTTCATGCATCCCATAGTAGGGAATGTATTTTCTTAGAATGTAAGCCTTCTGTATTAAATAGAACAATGCCATTTAGAAGATTGTGGGAGAAGTGATGAGACACTTTACTCTGTATATGACAGTGGAATTCTCTGTACACAACAGGGAATGATTTTACTCCACAAGTGACATTTGGCAATGTCTGGAGATAGATTTTTGGTGTCACAACTAAAGAGAAAGAAGTACTACTGGTATGTAGTGTATAGAGGAAGGGATGCTACTAAACCCCCTGCAATGCACAGGACATCCACCCACAACAAAGAATTACTTGGATCACAATATCAATAGTGTCCAGGTTGGGAAACCTCGGTATTGATTGCTTCTTGAGCATTATCTCCCTGTGAGATACTTAACAGTACTATCTGGACACATTTGAGAAGTAGGACACAGTTTCCAATTTTCTTCCTGAAATTAGATAGAAAGCCTTATATCATAGCTAAGCAGGTCATTTATTGATCCATGTTAGGCTATACTTAGACTGGATGAAATTTTTTTATTTCCCCCCTTAGGACCATACAGTAAATCTTTTTAGGATTCCTCCTCTTTTTTCTACTCACATATCTAGACCTGTCATTCCTAGCACACCTCAATTATGTCTCCTTTGACCTTTCTGCATTCTGTATCTAAATCACCCAAACTCTAATTCCCTGGGATCAGCTAAAAGCTACAGTGTCAATGTCTGCTGATTTTTAACAGAAATTGAGACAGAGTTTTGGTCATGATTTTTTTTTTTTTTTTTTTTCAGTACGCGGGCCTCTCACTGTTGTGGCCTCTCCCACTGCGGAGCACAGGCTCCGGACGCGCAGGCTCAGTGGCCATGGCTCACGGGCCCAGCCGCTCTGCGGCACGTGGGATCCTCCCAGACCGGGGCACGAACCCGTGTCCCCTGCATCGTCAGGCGTACTCTCAACCACTGCGCCAGCCCGGTCATAATCTTAATGCAGAGGCTAAGTGAATAGAATACATAAGTTACTTAGAGTAACTTATTTTCCAAATCAGTATGATTTTCTTTTCCTAATATTTCTCAATTCTGTCTCCTCTCTGTCTGTTATCAGTACTTAATTCAGATCCTCATCATCTTTTTAATAAACCATTGAAATAAACACTTAACTAACCTCTTAACTTTTCTGTCACTTTTGCTATTTTCTTACCATTTCTCCACCTAACCTATCTTGTAAAGTGCCTTTTCCTCCAGATTTTTTCCCACCTCAGCCTTTTCCTGATTAAACCAATCAGTAGTTTCTCCTCACCTATAAGAATGTTTCTCAAATGTGGATTACATATGGCATCTTTGTTTTTTTGAATTTTATTTTATTTATTTTTTTATACAGCAGGTTCTTACTAGTTATTCATTTTATATACATCAGTGTATACATGTCAATCCCAATCGCCCAGTTCATCCCACCACCACCCCCCGGCTTTCCCCTCTTGGTGTCCATACATTTGTTCTCTACATCTGTGTCTCTATTTCTGCCCTGCAAACCGGTTCATCTGTACCATTTTTCTAGGTTCCACATATATGCATTAATATATGATATTTGTTTTTCTCTTTCTGACTTACTTCACTCTGTATGACAGTCTCTAGATCCATCCACGTCTCTACAAATGATTCAATTTCGTTCCTTTTTATGGCTGAGTAATATTCCATTGTATATATGTGCCACATCTTTATCTATTCATCTGTTAATGGGCATTTAGGTTGCTTCCATGTCCTGGCAATTGTAAATAGTGCTGCAATGAACATTGGGGTGCATGTGTCTTTTTGAATTATGGTTTTCTCTGAGTATACATATGGCATCATTTTAAAGAGGAAACAAATTATTTCATCTCAACTTGTATCATCTTAAATTATTTGATTATAAAATCACTTATATATGTGTAAACATAAAATCAAATTCATCCTCTTTATGCTTAAAGCTTAACACAACTATGAAACCAAAACAAATTTTCAAATTAAAAATGAATCAAACTATTCAACAAAGAATAGTTGAATATTATTTTCTTGTATTTCTTTATATTATCATGATGGGAAGAACCACAGAATTAAGAATTCTCTTTGTTAACTCACATAAAAGGCTTTGAGCTTGAGCACGGTTTTCTCAAAAACAGGAAACACTGACTTACAGAATTGAATCCAGATGCCACAGCAAGGCATATGAAGTCCTCAGTGTCCGCTGCTGTCCTTTTCTCATCCCTCCAGGCTCATCTGTGGGCACTTGCTGCTTCAGCACTTATTACTTAGTGTTACTGAGCTCATCAGGCTGCCCTGCCCCCATACTATTTCAGGTGTCTGTGCTTTTGCTTGTGCTACTTGGTCTACGTTTTTTTTCCCACCAGTTTTGTGTTTTATGTTTCTTAATCATCCTTCAAGATCTAACCTAGGTGTCATTTCCTCTAAAACCATTCCTAGAACCCCAGGTTGAAATGTACCTCTCCTCTGTGGATTAAGGGCACCCTGTGCTCTTCTGTAGCCTTGTCTCCTCCCTTATAACAGTGCTCTGTCCATCCCCTCCCTCTACCATGAGCTACCATAAGAGTAGGGGTAGTACCAATAGCACCCAGACCAGGCCCTGCCATGCCAGTAGTCACTCCATAAATATAATATATAGTAAACTGAAGTGAAACATTTTCAACTAAAGACCCATCTCTGGTAACCACATTGTTTTTTGTTTCTTTGTGTGTTTGTTTCCAATGCTTGGAATTTAATATACTTTAAGAAAACATGACATAGTTGAAAAATGCACCGGATTTAGAATCATAGGACTTGAGTTCACATCTTGTCCTGTCATTTATTCTTGTGTGTAAAATGGAGATAATCACCATCTCACATTCTTTTTGCAGATGTGCAAAATTCTGGCATGATGTTTGGCAAACAAGCATACATAATAAATATTAGTTTCCTTCCTGCATTATGCTTTACTTCTTTTTATGGCCTTTAGTGATTTAAAATTATTGTTACCAGTGAAGCTTCAAATCTGTATACCTCCCTATCGCCATTAGATTGAGGTCCGGTATTAATTATTTTTCCTGAACTGAGCATCAGCATTGCTGTATAAAGTAGATGAGACGATCATTCTTTCTTTTCATCCTCATAGGATACTTCACTCTCTTTAACTATTTATATTTATTCAGAACATATTTCTTTTCTTTTATTGCCACAGGCATGAGAGAACCTCTGCTTTGTTCTTATTACTTAGAGAAATCTGTCTTCTTCCTTCTCTTTATAGGCTGTTTTCATCAGAAAGCATCTCTTTGAGAAGCATTTTCTTTACCTGCATTATATTATTGAATTTACTTTTTATGCTTTCATATGGTTATTAGAGTCTATAGCTTCAGTTCTTTGGGTAATAGGCTTAAGGCTCCTAGATAACACAAAATTTATTGTAGAAGTAAGTCACGTGGAGTTCAGCAAGATGGAAAATTTCTCTAATCAGTGGGTTCCTAGCTCTTACATGTGTTTTATAAACAAAAATAGATCAAAGGTACTACAGAAGGCATTCCTAATAAAAAAAATTCTTAATAATGGCTACATTGGTACAAGCAAATTCAGACTAGATGGCAAAGAAAATGTTCACAGATATGGGAATAGCCAGAGGATGAACTAATCTACAAAGGGATGTGATCATTGTCACTAGAGACAAAGTATTTGAGCTTCAACTTAACATTGAAAGGATAGGAATAATGAAACCAATTTGTCATAAAGCAGCAGGCATGAGTTGATGATCCACAAGAGATCCCTATTATCACAAATTATTCTCTGGTTCTGTGCCTTCCTAAAGACTGAAAGCTATGTGTGGCACAAGTGCTTTTGTATTGGATTAAGGCTGCACCTGTCATACTCTGATCCATTTCACTTTCAACCAACTCTCTGAATTCAATTCAAATTAAACCTGTAGTGCTTTTTGGTGAAGAGATTCATGACTAACAGGAAAAAACTTTGAATGTTTGGAACCTTAGAGGAAATGCATTTGGTTCTGTTTTAGCCCTGTTTGTCACAATCACGAAAAGTACCACTTTACCATCTGGTAGGAAATAAAAGAGAACCTTAGGATCTTGTTTTCTAAGTTGGGAATAAAATCATTTGAGTTAGCAAATCTCAGTGAGTAGTTATAAGTTTACAAGTACTGACCTCAGGCCCTTTTGTATCCATGTTGCCTGCATTTGGGCCACAGTTAACATATGTCATTGCTAGAGACTGAGCACTGTTTGACAGCTTGCACTGAGAAGAGACATTGACAGAAAGAACTCCTCCATGTGTTTCTGCTTCTATATCTCTTGTTCAGTATAATTATCTGTTTTAAAAAAAGAATTATTAGGGCTATTATGGACATGTGCATCTGATTTCATGATTTTTTTGGCTTGTTCTCAGTTGGTTTTAACTTCTTATGAGGATACCAACATTCATTTATATTTCAGAGTAGCTCAGAAATGTTCTTTCTTTGCTTTTGTGTCAGCTATTGTGTATGCAGAATTACATCTTTTGATCTTGAAGATTTTGCAGACTATTGGAGGAGAATGTAAAGATAATTCCTCAAGAGAATGACAAGACTAGCCACAGGCTGGAAGAAAATATTTGCCAAAGACATATATGATAAAGGACTGTAATTAGGTTCATGATTGTAACAAATATAACAAATGTGCTACTCTGGTACAGAATGTCTCCATGCATGCATGTATGGTGTCAGGAATTATATGGAGACTGTGCTTTCCATTCAGTTTTGTTGTGAACCTAAAACTACTCTAAAAAATTTGTTTTTAAAAATGATAAAGCGAATGCATCATGTCACATGGTGTGAAAGAAGGGTTATAAAAGTGTAGAAGCTCAGAGAAGAGTTGGCTTATTCAGCCTCGGGAGGTTTCGAAAAGACTTCACAGAAACGGTGGATTTTAGACTGGGATTTAAAAGGCAAGTAGAATTTTATCTGTAGGAAAGTGCAAGGCAAGAAGTACCGGTAGAAATGAGAAATGGGGAGGAGGTTAAAAGGAATGGAGAAAAGGAGCAAAAAGAAGAGGAGGAGGTATGGCATACCCTGTGAATGCCTTGTAATTCTGACTGAAAGCAGAGTTTATAGTAGACATAGGCAGGTCATTGGACTAGTGGGGCGTGTTGTAATTTTAGCCGTTTTATCAGCTGGACATTGTTGTCTCAGTCTGCCATTGAATTTTCCTTTTTTGTGCTTTCATATGGTTATTAGAATCTATAGCTTCAGTTCTTTGGGTAATAGGCTTAAGGCTCCTAGATAACACAAAATTTATTGTAGAAGTAAGTCATGTGGAGTTCAGCAAGATGGAAAATTTCTCTAATCAGTGGGTTAACTAACTGCGCAAGTTCACATAGCTAATCAGTGACAGAGCTAAGACTCAACTCCAGACATCATGATATCAAAACTTACCTGCCTGGCCACACTGTAAGACATGGTGTGGGTGAAACCTTCAAGGTGGGAAGAACTAAATGTAGATCAGATGTCATCGCCTATCTTTTGTTTTTGCAGGTTTCTTTGCAAGGAAATAGACCAGCAGCTTCAATCAACTGCAGTTCTGTCATACCTCCATGATGTTTCCCTTGGTCAGAAATGCACTAAGTAGTCTCAGGATTCGAAGCATTCAGCAAATTAGGGCAAGACAGAGCCCCTCAAAGCACTCACCAGATTTTCATGACAAATATGGTGATATTCTACTAGCCGGCGGAACCACTTTCTGTGTTGTTGTATGGGTGTTTACAGCCACACAGGTTGGAATAGAATGGAACCCCTCCCCTGTTGGCAGAGCCACCCCAAAAGAGTGGAATGATGAGTAAACATCACAGTTACTGTAACACAGAATTGTCTCAAAGTCAGCTTGTCATTTAAATACTCTGCTGTGCATTGAAATATAGCATAATCGAAGAAATAAAATGCATTTGAAAACATTAAAAAGTCGTTGAAAATAGTCATTATAGTGCCTGAAAGCAAGGCAGTAGCAGTGGGAATAGATTACAGGGGATTATGAATAATAAATATTTGAAAGTAGAATTAATGAAGCATGTATTTTTCTGGCTTAATGATTTATGCTAGGTATCTTTCAGTGGACATACACACATAGGTACTTAACAAATTAATTGTTTGGCAAATCCTATTGAATCTTTCTTAAAAACATATTCCTAATTGACCATTTTTCACATCCTTTATCTTTCCTTCCCTGATCTGAACCACCATACTTTCGCTATGATTATTATAAAAACTCTCTAGCCAGTCTCCTTTCCTTTACACTTGATGACCATCAAGCCTGCCCTGAACCCCCCCAACGCAGTCACACACAATCTTTTTTAAGCACAACAGTGAGAATGATCATTTTTTAAAATTAGTTTAATAATATCCCTCCTCTTTTCAAAACACCATGTCTCCCCATTTTACAAGGGCATGAGTGCCTCAAGGCAAGGATAATTGGGACTATCTTATGGGTGACTTATCACAGTTGACAATGGAGACCACCTCCTACTCCTGGATGATCAGCTTTAGGGTAAGTGTACTGTTCCTCAAGCTCAAATATATATAGATATCATTATTCTTTGGATAAAAGACATGGTCTTAGGTGTATAATTTATAGGTCTTAGGGAATGCTCATTTTCAGCTTTATCAGTATTGCTAAGTTATTCCCCAAAGTGGTTACCTTCTCACCAGCAATGTGTACAACCTCCTCTTGTTCCACATACAAACTCACTCTTAAGAGTTTTCATGCATTGTAATATTTGCTACTTTGATGAGCATGAAATAATAGCTCATATTTTAATTTATGCTTCCCTGATTACTGGTCAGGTCAAACATCTTGTGTTAGCTTTTTATGTTTTGGGGATTTTTGTGTATATGACCTTTTTTTTTTAATCATTTTTTTGTTTAATTTATTTATTTTATTTTTGGCTGCGTTGGGTCTTCGTTGCTGCTTGTGGGCTTTCTCAAGTTGTGGCGAGTGGGCGCTACTCTTCATTGCGGTGCATGGGCTTCTCATTGCGGTGGCTTCTCTTGTTGTGGAGCATGGGCTCTAGGCACGCAGGCTTCAGTAGTTGAGGCACGTGGGCTCAGTAGTTGTGGCTCACAGGCTCTAGAGTGCAGGCTCAGTAGTTGTGGCACACAGGCTTAGTTGCTCTGTGGCATGTGGGAGCCTCCCGGAGCAGGGCTCGAACCCATGACCCTGTGTTGGCAGGTGGATTCTTTTATCTTTTTTTTTTTTTTTTTTTTGCTGTATGCGGGCCTCTCACTGTTGTGGCCTCTCCCGTTGCGGAGCACAGGCTCCGGACGCGCAGGCTCAGCGGCCATGGCTCACGAGCCCAGCCGCTCTGCGGCATGTGGGATCTTCCCGGACCAGGGCACGAACCCGTGTCCCCTGCATCAGCAGGCGGACTCTCAACCACTGCGCCACCAGGGAAGCCCTGACCTTTTTATTTGTTGCTTTTGCCATTTTTCTATTCAATTGTTTGTCTTAATCATTTGTAGAATTTTTTTTGTATATTCTTTATACTAATTATATCAGTCAGGATATAATCAGAGAGGCAGAAGCAGTGTGAATAGTATAGAATATAGGATTGATTTGGGGAATTAAAATTAATGCAGCTGTGAGAGCTAGTAGAGAAGTTTTTACAAGGCTGTTGCCTTTGTATCTGGTACTAAATATGTTCACAGTAAAGGAGGAAAACTGAACATGAAGTAAGGGAGAGCCAGGGCCAATGGGAATTGAGAAGGGTGCACTCGGATCACGAATGTAAACTGGAACCTGTGCCTGTTTCTCACTGTCTCTAACTAAGATGACATGGATGACATGGGAAAAGCTGGTGCCCTTCACTGTGGAACTACACATTCACCTTGCTCAGGACTCAAAAGAGCTGGAAAAGAACTGGTAGGAGTTAAAATAGCTACAGGCCCAGGTGCTGTTTCTTATCAATCAAGCCAGAAGATCAGTAGCAGCATACACAAGCTGCTACAGTGCAGGGCTGCTGTTCTACACCAACCTTCCAAGTGTAAAATGGATGCTGGTTCATGTCCACCATCCCTATCTCATGCATTCTGTCTTGTGGCCAATCCTAACCTGAAACCATAGAGGGGAGGGAATTCTGGAAAAAGTAGTTCAAGCCTAGCTAAGTTGACATTTAGAAAGCCACAGTAATCCACCCCTTGTCAACTTGACATCCGTGCACATCTTTCCTAACTGTACCTATATTTCAAATAAAGACAGTAGCAAAAATAGGCTTTCACCTAACATGATGCAACTTTCTCTCTTAAAACTAATCCTATCCCCAAAAGAGGACATCACAAAGACCCTTTATCCATTGCAGTGTGGCACTCTCAACTTCCAGTTTTAGGGAACCATTGCTGTGATCTCTAATGAAAGCCTAAGACTTCTAGACCAGCAAAGCTCAAAGTTATAGGGACAGGAAACAAATACTTCTCTAGTGTGTTGCTAGGGGTAATTGTGAAGAAGCCACTCTAATCTCCACCTCTTGATTCCCAGACCTGTAAATCTCACTTCTGGGAAAATAGCACTATATATCTGTTGGTTATTTACAGGATGTCCAACATCTTAGAAGACATTACCGCAGCCAGGCAAGGTGGTGTTACCCAGCTGTCGCAGTCACTAACACTTCACAAGACCATTGTACCATTTTATCAGTGATGGGATACATGGTAAGATCAGTGACTCCCATAAGCATAAGCCCATTACTATACATTATATGCTGTTTATTATAAAAAATAAGCTTCTTGGTCAGAATCAGTGCTGTGTTGCATACCATGGTAGTAATTAAGACATTTTGTAAGTTCATGGATGATGGTATTCACAGGAAAGTCACAGGGAGAGAAAGTAAATCTACATTGTTACTAAGTGTGTATTAAAGTGAGAACAAAGTATTGCCTTTTCCATGATGGAAATGGTCTAATGAAATCAACCTGGCCCTGATGATTCCCTTCCTTCCTCCAAGGAATAGTGCCAATGGAGGTGCAGTGTTGGTCTGTACGTTTGGTAGATTGGGCACTCAACAGTGACTATAGCCAGACTAACCTTGATGAGTGCAAGTTCACGTTGTTGAACACACACGTAATCTTCATCCCTGCTGTGATGACCACTTTGTCTCCGAGCCATTGTGAAAGCACAGGGTGGCTGAGAAAGAGAGTGATAGCCATAAGAAGGGGTCATCTTGTCCACTGGAGTATTAAGATACTCCTCTGCTGAGTATCCTTTTGGTGAGTATATGGGACCTGAATATCTTCCTACTCTGTGCTCATTTAGAGAAGTCTGTTCACATAATCCATTCCCATGCTTGTCACCAGTTTTCCAATAGTGTTCCTTCTAATTCCCTGCCCAGCCTGCCAAGCCATTAGCTGGCATCTATGGCTTGGTATTCAGTTGTACCTCTGGCCAAGCAACAACTCTGTGTACTATTTCATGTACTGCCCACCAGGAAGATTTCCCTTCCTCAGGGCCAATTTGGAATTAAGCTGTATTACTGAAGCTATCTGCTTTCAGCTGTGGCCAGCATATTTTGTAGAACCAGATCCGAATTCTTTCTTCCTTGGTCAAATGGTTTACAAACCTATAAATCCTAGGTTTGAAGTGACATGAAACCTTCCCAAACACAAAACTTGTAAACAGTGGAGCCTGGAGTCAAGCTTTAGAATATGTTCTTTTACTTCCAAGTGACACTGCCTATTAGTCTTTCTTCAAGTTTACAGGTTGAAAGTTCTGGAGAAGGATTCAAGCTGTAGCTAGAGAAGATAGGGAGCTATCTAGATTGTTGTGAAAACCATGGGGGTAAAAACATTATCAAGAGAGTATATCAACAAGGAAGTAGATATAGGGAATGCATGAGGCATGCAATGAGTACTATATTTTAAAATGGCAATTTCTTTCTTTCTTACCTTCACCCTGACTATTTTCTGATTTGAAGTGAGGATTAAAACCTACCTCTTTAGGTTTATATATGTATGTGTAAGCATGTGCCCGCATGTGTGCGAGTGTGTATATGTGTGTGGAGTGTGCATACGTGGGTATATCTGTATAGATATGTACACACACATATATCTATACAGATATACACACATACATATACACATATATTTTTTAAAAAAATTAGGAATGTATATACACATAAATATGTAAATTATTTTTATATTAAAATTTGTGACCACTGGTTTCTTATAAGAAAATTGAGATATTGAATCTTTTGCTATTTCTAACTTTTCTCACTGGATTATTATAATTTGATCATACATAAAACATCAAATGCAAGCTGTTTTGTTGTGCTCCATGTGTCTTAAAACTAACTTTTGAATGAATTTATCAAATTTCCAGCCATAATGTAATTCTTATAGTGCCTCATACACTTCTTGGAAAATTATATTATTATATATTACTATGAGGAAAATATTACTTGGCAGTTACTGAATACATTTGCTTGCTGTCAGCAAAGGAGGAGAACTTCATTTTGACACATACTCCCCCTTTACTTGGAAAAACTGGGCTACTAGGGCTACACTTTGGTACTGGGCTTAAGTATGAATAATAAGTGAAGAATGAATAATTAAAGCTTTCTATATGTGCTGTTATAGTTGTCGAAGGATTGAATGCTTTTCTCATTTGAAATTTATAGTAATCCTGTACAGTACATAAGCTGGTCATGTATCCTATTGAATATATGTGTACACATGATTAGCCATGGGTTGGTTGAGTGACATGGAAGCCATCTAAAAATGAAGATAGAATAGAATCCGCATCTCTTGGCTTTTGGTCTACTGTTCCATTAGAATTTCTCATGCTTTCTAAGAAAAGACAATCCTGATCTTATCCTATTTGATGATGGTAAATTGATAAATAACTGGTGTGGCTGCATGCCAACTATTGGGAGGGTTGGTAAGTTAAAGAGTCAGGCTGGAGAATAGGACTGAAAGGGTGGTGTGTGTTTGATCAGCCTAATTTATGTGCAGCCACTTTAATGGGATTTGAATGTGAGGTCCAGTATTTACTAGTTCTTGCTTCATGACACAACCTTATAGATAAGTTAATAACAAGGACAAGAACTATCAAAAAAAAAAAAACTGTATAAATTCTGGTCTCAGGTGTAAAATAAAGTAAGAGATACCTCTGTGTTAGAGTTTTCACTCACGTCCTTAACTGATCTAACAGAGGCAGTGTGTGACATCTTCAAAGATGTAAGAAAAATGAAGTGGAGATAGCAAGCTAGTTATTAGCAGCCATTGTTAAAACAGATTTCAATAGAGAATTCCCCCTTTTAAGAGAAATTTCTGTGAAATTTGGAAATTGTTTAAGTATTATGTTAGTTCCTCATTTGTTATGAGTATAGTAAATGGCATAGATGTACGACATACATCATAAAATCTTTCATGTTTTGCAGTAACAGCAGTTGCTTTCCTGGGGGAATGACATTAATTTGAGCAGTATCTCTTATTTTCCAATAACCTTTTATGTTACAAAAAAATCGGCAACTTCATTTTCTTCCCCTATCTGGAAACCATAGAAACCAATGTGAAATTATAGCTAAGAAGTTTGTCACTGGGCTATCTCAAGCTGATCTCCATGGAAACATATCACATTTTCTTGAAATGAAAGATCTTCCAATCAGACACACAACCATAACTGATGGGTGTCTGACAAATATACCAACAACAACAAAAAAAGTATACGGATATTTTATTATATAATACATTCAGAAGAGTTTTAAAACTGCTTCATAAATGAGAACATTTAAATGGTAAGTATTATGCCAACTACAGAAATAAAAATACAGTTTTGAAAACAATGTTCTGTCACTCTATTTAAATATTGTTCTTTCTAGATTTTTCCATTAAAGGCAATTTTCTAAACTCATACAGACTTTGAATTCAGAAAGATCTATATTCAGAGCCTAACTCTGCCCCTTAGCTATCTGGCTCATCTCTCCCAATATTTTTATTATAAAGTTAAGGGATATAATACCTGATTTACAGATTCTGTTTGCTAACGAGTTAAGCTAAATGCTTAATAAGCAGTTATAAATTTTTTTTTTTTTTTTTTTTTTGCGGTACGCGGGCCTCTCACTGCTGTGGCTCTCCCATTGCGGAGCACAGGCTCTGGACGCGCAGGCCATGGCTCACGGGCCCAGCCGCCCCGCGGCATGTGGGATCCTCCCGGACCGGGGCACGAACCCATGTCCTCTGCATCGGCAGACGGACTCTCAACCACTGCGCCACCAGGGAAGCTCAGTTATAAATTTTTATCTGGTTAAGTGAATAAATGAGTGATGAAAGTATTGCTGAAGATGAGGATAAGATTGAGGATTATGATTTCAGCCCTTTAATGAATGGTTAGGAGATAGTATTGTTCTAGGTGAAAGAGACTAAATAGGAATGTCACTGTCAAGGGCTTTGACTATGATTTAGCTTTGATAATACAAAGACTATCCCTAGTTCAAAATTTGAATAATCTCCAAAAATTTATTTTTAAGACTGTTGTTTGGAACTTGGGTCATATGAATGGGGTGGGGAAGGGACTTCATCATATTATAGGAGTAGGCTCTAAAATAAGCCCGTAAGGTAAAAATCATATTTTCAAAATTACCTTAAATTACACATAAAATTCTGTATTCATTTAATGTGGTGTTCTGTTATATAAAGAATAGATACAGTAGTATATGTTTACCAGACATACACATGACAAGTATAATTGTACAATACACCCCCCACAGAGTGTGAGGACATGTCCTTTTGTGAGAGCAAAGTGAGCCACTCAAGAATACACAGTCTTATGGAGCAGAACAATAAATGGAATGTTCTGCTCTGTATGCACTATTTTTCCTTTTTTTTTTTTGTCTCTGTCATTCTGTATCTGCGTCAGTCTCTTAATTTCTCCCCACACCTCTTTCCATTTTCCTTTCCTCTGTTCCTGTCTCTTTGTCTCCAAGTCTACATAGTTGAATCTGATTAAATTAAATACATAAATGATGTGACTCCACTATATCACCCTGGAAACGATATTAAAATTAAGCAGCTTTTAAACTTTTTCTGTTGCAACCCATGCTGAATGATATACAACACACTTCAATGCCTGTATTCAGAATTTTATTTTTCCGAAAATAAGGAAAGAAAGGGCTTCCCTGGTGGCGCAGTGGTTGAGAGTCCGCCTGCTGATGCAGGGGACACGGGTTCATGCCCCGGTCCGGGAAGATCCCACATGCCGCGGAGCGGCTAGGCCTGTGAGCCGTGGCCGCTGAGCCTGCGCGTCCGGAGCCTGTGCTCCGCAACGGGAGAGGCCACAACAGTGAGAGGCCCACGTACCGCAAAAAAAAAAAAAAAAAAAAGGAAAGAAAGCAATAGAAACATTCATGTTTTGTGGGTTAAGAAGTCATGGATATTCATAAAAGTATTTTAAACACACATGATTTCATTGATTATAGAATTTCTCAAACTGTTTTTAAGGAAATAACTAAACATTCATAAGCTGTATGATAATTTTATGTACCTCAAGTATGTTATAATTTATTTACCTCAAGTATGTTAAAGAACTATATTTTTAAAATTTTGCTTACCTCAGGCTAAGCTATAGGGTTTCAGTTATGTTACAATTTCAAGTGCATTACATTTGACCACACACCTTTTTTTCTCGATGAAACACATTCAAATGTTAATATATATGAGGGGCATATGCTAGCAAAACCTTAAATTCACTCCAATTTCTTCCTTTTTCTCTATATACCTACTTCCCCTACCTACTAAATAATTTGTGAACCTGAGTTTTTAACTCTTAGGACTGTAGTAATAAAGATATTATGTGATTTTTACATCACTCGATGTTAATGAGAATGCTGGTTAGGATCATATGCCACCCTGCCAAAGTCTGTTTACTTCATACATTCTCTAAATTGTGATACTAAGAAATTGTTTCAGTTCTAGTAACTGTAAAAATTACTCCCTAAGAATACTGAAAAGCAATAAAAGCTGTTATCCCCAGTGAAATAGGGTAAGGCTTCGGACCTTACAATTATTTTTAAAAAGTTATTCATAAGTTAAGCTTGTAAGAAACTACTTACTTCATATATGAGTGAAAATTAATTTTCATTGTACTTTCACAATATTATATCTGAAATACAAATAAGTTTGAAATATGCTTGTTATTTTCCTAATGTGACAACATAGAATGATTTGTTGAACATGAGAATCATTCTGTAAATTAAAAAAAAATAATAATTTAACTTCATCTTGTTGGAACAAACAGCATTCAAATTTGGCTAATTAAAGAATCAAACCAACAGGAAAAAATAGCGTTTTCTTTACTTGCTAAATGTTATCCAACTTCGGTAGTCAATTCTTGAGTTATTACCTAAGAAGTGAAGAAATTTAGGATGGTTGCTTCTGTAAAATGAAACAAAAATGCTATTAATAGCACTTAAAGGAAGATTCCAGGACAGTTGGATGGAGAGTAATTTTATATTGCACACAACTACAACTACTTTTTCTGAAATATTACATAAAATTTTTAAGCAAGATTATTTTCTTGGTCTTTACTTATATGTCACATATTTATATAGTTGTTTAATTAATAGAATGCTACAATAGAGTGAATGTTTGTATCCCTCCAAAATTCATGTTGAAACTTAATCCCCAGTGCGATGGTATTTGAGGTGGGGCCTTTGGGAGATGATTAGATCATGATGGTAGAGCCCTCATGAACGGGATTAGTGCCCTTATAAAAGAGATCTCAAAGAGTCCACTTGCCCTTTGGACATGTGAGAACATAGCCAGAAGCATCTTTAAATGAGGAAGCAGACTCTCATCAGACACTGAATCTGAAAGCAGCTTGATCTTGGACTTCCCAGCCTCCAGAACTGTGAGAGAATACATTGCTCTTGTTTATAAGCCACTCAGTCTATGGGATTCTGTTATAGCAGCCTGAATATACTAAGACAAATGTTTTGAATACTTTACTCATTCAAAATTTATAATTTATTGGGTTGCATTATGAATCTCCTCAGAATATAATATAATTAGTCTGTGGAATAGGATTATTAGAATTTGAAGTGACTGTGGGAAAGAGAGTGGCAAAATAACAAAAAGCATCTTCTTTTATGAATTAGTCCCAAATACATGCCACACCTTATTTGTATTAGTTGGAACTGACCATTTTGTAAAGCTTCCTGTCACTGAGCCAAATCTCTCTTCAGAGCTAAACTTTATAAACTTGGTAAGTTTGTCTGTGGTTAGATACAGTAAGGCTGAGCTAAAGAGATCTAAAATGCAGTTTCAAGAAAATTGAAATTTATTTCTCTCTGATTTAGCAGTTCAGTTTAGGCACACGGTTCAGGGCCGTAAGCAACACCATAGCGACAACAGAGGCCACTGGAGATGCAAGGACAAATAAGGAGCATTAATAATAGGAAGGAGATTTACATATGTCTCAAGTCAAAATAAGTTCACTCTTTGCCCCCAAAACAGTATGGTTATAGAAACAGTAAGATTGTGTTTGTGTTGTGTGTGTGTGTGATTGAAGTAATATAAATACTATGACCTTATTACAATTAAAACCAAAAAAAAAAAAAAAATCCCAAATTTGTAAAACAGAAAGCCTTGTCCACCTGGAATGAATTATATATATATATAAATGGCAATGTTTCCTTCAAACTGAGGAAAAAATATAACAGATTATTCTGCATATTCCTATGCAAATATATTTGAAAATCTAGATAAAATGAATAATTTATCAAAATGCATTATTCCTAAAGGATATAAAGTCTAAACAGACCAATTACCATAGAATAAACAGAGGAAGTAGAGAGATGACTCCAATTAAAAAAAAAAAAAAAAAAAAACCCTGAATAGGCCCAGTTGAAAATTTTGCCAAACTGAAAATAAAATCTTCAATCTAAACTATTGTAGAACAGAAAAAAAAGAGGAAAGCTCCAAATTCATTTTAGGAATGACATGAGTGTATTATAGACTCCAAACATTACAAAGATTTTACCTAAAACAAAATTACAATCCAATCTCAATATTAGTATGGGAATAATACATGATGATATGTGGATTTATTCCAGGAATGCAATGTGCAATGATAGTTAAATATCAACAAACATTTATATAACCCATTATATTAATAGAGCTAGGGAGATAAATCATCTGCTCATGTTCATAGATGCATAACAATATTTAAAATGTATTATGCTTTAAAAACAAAAATATGATTCATGCATGTGAGCGCGTACACACACACACCCCCTACAACGCTTGACCCTAAAGTCAGCACCTAATGGAAAAACATTTGAGACTTTTGATTAATATCAAGCACAAAGCAAATATGTTCTGTATTTCTATTGTCACAACATTTTTATTGCAGGAATTAGTTTATAAAATTAAAATGCAATTAGAGGCATAGGAATTGGAAAGAGAGTTAACTTCTATTTGCAGATGATAGAATTATGTATGTGGAAAACCAAAAAACACTGATGGGGTAACTACAAACAATAAGAGAATTCCAGGGTGGGATCAGATTATAAAATCATAAGATCACGTTCGAAAGGATAATGTGGATGAGGCAATTCCGTTTACAAAAGGAAAAATAAATGAGCACATAGAACACCTAGATATAGACATATGTCCAACATATATGTGTGTGTCTATATGAACGAATGAAAATACATACTGTGTTCTAGGACAGGGAGACTTAATGTCATATAGAGTTTAATTTTCCCTGAGATAATTATAACATTAAAGCTTTTCCAGGAAATACTAATAAACTATATTTCTTTGGGACGTGGCAAGTTAATTATAAAATTTGTTTATCAGAGCAAATAATCAGAACACATGAAAATCCTGTGTGTGACTGACTCTCTTAGTTATTAAAACATTTTTCAGAGTCTGTATTTCTAAAGCCCTGTGCTATCGTGTACAAATGGAAGCTCAATATAAGAGAATAGGGAATCCATAAATAGACCTTATTGTATTTAACATATGACAAAGGTAGTGATCTCAGCTGGCCTCAGCCTGCAATGGCTTGAAGGGGGGTTTCGGTTCCCGGCCAGAGATTGGAGCTAGGCTGGGGCAGTGAGAGCGCTAAATCCTAGCCACTAGACCACAAGGGACCAGTAGCCAGTGACAGGCCTTGGCCCATCGCTGTGTGGAAATGAATTTTCACGTAGAGACAGAAGGTAGTGAAACAAGTGAAGTGTTTATTAGGAGGAAAAAGGGTATGTGTGGATAGACACATGGGCTGGCTCAGAGAGAGAGAGAGTCGCAGCCTTGTAGTTTGAATCACTTTTATAGGGCATTTCTTCCGGGTCTCCTTTGGCGAATCATTTTGATTCGCCTGGGTCTGAGTCCATATTTGATATATCTCAGGAACCTCCCATGTGTGCACACGCATATTTTAGCCAAGATGGATTCCAGCGAAGAGGCCTATGGGTAGCTTAACATCACTCCCCTTTTGACCTCCCTTTTGACTTTGAGAATGAGAAGTATGTGGTTTCTTATCTTTTATCTGGGCAGAGCCCAGCCTCCTCTCTGGCTCCTGCTGTCATGGAGTTTCTGTCCACAGGGAATGAACTCCTGCTGCCCACCCTGGGGGCCCATCTATCTCTTGCCTCAGTAGCATTTACACAGTGGGGAGAAGATGAACTTTTAATGAATAGTGTTGGGATAACTAGTCAACCACAAGGAAAATAGATAAAATTGTATCCATTTCTGACACTGAAGACGGAATAAATTCTGACTGGTTTGGATCTCTAAATACAAAAAAGGAAAATATAAAACAAGAAGAAAACATGGGGGAATTTATAAAGCAAGAGTGTGAAATTTTTCCTAATTATGAATCAAAGTCCATATGCAAGGAGAAAAAAATATTGATAAATTTAACCATATAAAGAAATAACTTTTACATTGCAAAAATTCCAATAAGCAAAGTAAAAAACACATGATGAATCAGAAAAAGTGTTTGAAAATTATGTCAATTTAAAGAGTTACTATCCCTAATATATAAAAGCCTTCTGAAAGTAGAGAGGTAAATGAACAATGGGCAAAAGAGATAGGAACAGACAGTTCACAGAAAAAGAAATGCAAATAGCTCTTATATACATGAAAATATTCACAACTTTCCGTAAGAGAAATGTGCTAATTACAGCTAAACTGAGATACTGTTTCTCACCAATCAGATTGACAAAAATCCCAAAGTTTGACTAAATGTTGATGAGGTTGAGGGAAAACAGGCACTTTCATAGATTGCTACTGGGAATGGAAAATGGTAGATTTCTCTGAAGGAGAATTTGGCTATATTTTGCATTTATCTTTTAACCCAGCAATCTCATTTCTAGGAATCTATATCAGAATGCACTGGCAAATACATGAAAAGGTATATGCAGAATGCTATTCATGGAAACACTTTTGAAATAGCAAAATACTGTAAATAGCCAGTTACTGAACTCTTTTTTTTTTCTCAGCTTCAAAATCCACCCTCAGATTTGCAGTCTGGGCCTCTGCTAACCACCTGTTTGCTCCCTGGCTTCCCCAAGTCTATGCCTGTGGGGGGCACTATAGCAAGACTGGAACTTGGAAAGAAAGGACACCAGCCTTTCCGAAGGGTCTAGATGATGCTTTGCCTTCACTTCTTTTGAGTGTCACAACAGCAGCACTTCTTCACTCCAGCAAGAGTTTGGTCCCCACTGATTTAAATACTGCCTTTAGCGCACACTAAATGCTTTTGTCTGGAGCTTGACTTGTGGATCATACAATTTATTTGGAAGAACAAACAATATCCAGGAAAACTTGGACTTTTTCATAAGTAGTGTTGGACTAGCTGGTTAACCATAGGAAAATAGATGGCACTGATTCCATTTATGGCACTCTTCATAGGTTTGATTCCAAATTGTTTTGAGATTTAAATATTTAAAAAATGAAATCTTAGAACTAGATGAACATGAGAACACTTATGTGTCACACAGGTAGTAACCAGAGGGAAAAACAATACCTATGACCAGGGAAACAAAGGGGAAAAAAACTGCACTTATGAGAACTTCAAATCATAAAAAGGGTGGTGGACAGAACTGGTACTTAGACCTCCAAAGAAGGGACACTGCTTGGCTGGCACTGGCATCTTTGATCTTGGAGTCCAGCAGAGCTGGCATCCAGACCTCCAATGAGGGGCAACCAGCAGGCTTGTGCTGGTTGGTATCTGTGATAGCATAATAAGCATCTGTCTGTGAGAATCAGGAAAACTCTAAAATGGAATTAAATGTTCCCTTCAGAGAATATTAGGAAACCATCTCGTTATTTCAGAAATTGGAATAAAAATTTTAGCATTTATATTTTCTATCTAATAAGTAAAGAAAAAAGACAGAATATTACCGCTAAAAGAATGAATCTAAGCAATAGTAATTAGTGACTACTTACATCACAAAAAAAGAGAAAATAAGACAATATATGCCTACTGGTGAGAGTACAAACACTCTCTGAACTACTGTTGCCAAAAAAAACCGAAGTTGAATATCATTCTAACTACCGATTTACAAGAAATAAGGAGACAGAGAAACATTTTGGACAACACCATGGGGCTGCGGTATGCAAAATCAAGACTGGGAAACTCTTTTGGACAAATATATCTGGTTTCCTCTGCAAATAACTGGCAAGGAAAAAAAAGAGAGTGGGAAGGAACATATATATTGAGACTTAACAGACAAAATAATTGCAATATATGGACCTTCCTTGGATTTGACTCAAAGAAACAAAAAATATATGAGACAATAGGGAATTTAAATACTGACTAGACTGGACGTGTGATGCTTTTAAAGAACTTTTTTTAGATTAATGATATTTTGGTTATGTTAAAAGTAAAAGAATGCTCGTATTTTAGAAATATATCCTGAGACATTTTTAAGTAAAATGCTGTCTAGAATTTGCTTCAAAGTAATCCAGTGCGTCTGTTGGGAGTGGGTGCATAAATGAAATGATAATGGCCATTTGTTGAAAACTATTAAAACTTAGAATTGTATGCATAGGAGTTCATTTTCTTATTACTTCTATTTGTATATTTATGTATTGTTTTTGACATTTTCCAAAATTAAAAATAAATACATTTAGTATACTTATTTATAGTATATTTTGCTGATAATCATAGTGATTAATAATAATGACACTGCACCTTTCATTTCGATCACTATGATGTTTAAATGCACTTTAAATGCATTATTTCTTTAAATTTCCCCAATAAATATGTGATCTTTTTATGATTATTTCCGTTTGTTTGATTTCAAAGCCTTTACCCTTACAACTATTTGCCTCTATGCCAGTCTATCTAATTAGTGGTAAAGGTGATAAAAATTTCAGTTGCAAGTTTGTCAGTGAATAAGTCCTTTTAATATTAATATTTAATAATTATGAAATAATAATGCTTGCCTATTATTATTATGTGCCAGGCACTGTTCTAAGGACTTTGAGTGTATTTATTTGATACCCTTCACTACCTTATGAAGTAAAAGTTTTATTAGCTAAATTCATTTTATCATGCTTGGAAACTTGTGTGATTTGAGAGTCACCTATCCAGAATCTATTTAAATATTTATCTTCTGTTAGACCTGTAAATTCCTTATTTGTTACTATTAGAAATAATACTGTATGAAGCAGCCTATACACAAATCTTGAATCTTCACTTTTGGTATTTTTAAGTAGCGTCTTATAAGAGAAATTGCTAGGTATAACCAGTTTTAAACTTTTGTTATATATTGATATGGATATTGACAAAAGTGCTTTTTAGAAAAATTTGGCCAACTTCCACCAGTTGTACATAGCAATTTCAGCATTATGTGGAGTTCAGTACACTTGAGTCCCACTTAGTAACCTCATTTTTAAAAAGCAGGATTGAAACCTGAGAGCTAAAGAAATGCCATGTCATTTGTATGTTAATTTTCATTTCTTTGATTGTTGATAGTATGGGACATTTTAAAATAAGATAATGTATTATGCAACTGTATGTATGTGTGTGTATGTATTGTCCATTATATTCCTTCATCTGCTTTTTTGACTGACATTCTCATCCTATTAAATTGTAGGACTTCTTGATACGTAAAGTACCAGTTATTTTCAGTCATTTGTGCTGCAAATGCTTTCTTACTTTAGTTTTTGCCCTTTAAATTTGTTCAGGATATTTTTGACAGGTGAATTTTTTCAGTTTGATGTAATCATTTAATCAGTCATTTCCTTTGACCTTTTCCAGTGAGCTTTTTCACTTGGATAGTCTTTTGGGATCACAACATCAGAGAAACATTCACAGACTTGTGCACTAGTTGGTTTGTTTTTGAGACATTATTCTCCCCTTTGTCCAAAATGCTCTAGTCAACTGATTTCCTTTCATATCCTTGAATCTACCAAGCTCTTTGCCAATTTAGTCTGGGGAAGGGATATTGTAGTGCCTGTTCTCTAGGCAGTTCAGAGCTGGACCAACTTGTTTCAAGGCTGTTTTGTAGTCTGAATTGGTTGAAGAATCCTGGCTGCCAAAAAACCTGATCTCAGCAGGAAATTCCCGGCATTGAGCTGAAGAGCATTATTAGTCTAAAGGCTGTGGAAGCCAACTTGTAACAAGAGGATCACCAATGCCTTACAGTGTGAACACATGACTTTGACACAAATAGGTCATGAGAAGAAAATACAGAAGAGAATTAATTGAAAAACGTCAACATTTTAAAAGCAAGGTTTAATTTTTGTTGTCATTGCCTCTTTAATGATGGCATAGGAGACATTTAGCAAGATGCTTGGAGAATTTCATTCATAGACATAGCTTATCTAAACCACTGAAATCCCAAAGTTTCATCCCACTATTTAACTCACATCAAGTACATATTTGACTACAGAATTTCAGTGACAACAACAAAATAAATCATTCCTGTTAAAACTTCAGAGATGATTCTCCATTTCTCTTTTCACTACTCAGAAAGAGAGTTAAAACAAGTGTGAATTTAGAAACCTGACTTTTGTTTGGAAATCTTGTTATTTTGAGAAGGAATATTTTGAAACAGATTTTTTCCCTTTTATTTTTAAAATTATTTTTTATTTGTAACGAAGTAATACAAGTACACGGTTTTAAAACTCTAGCAGTGTAAAGGGCTTAAAAAAATAAATAGTCTCCCACATGATTTCCTTCTATCTTCAGTTTCTCTTTCATTAGAACCATTTTACAGTTTTCTAATTGTTTTTCTGTTTGTCATTTCTTCTTATAACTCTACATCATTAAATTTAAATTGATATGTCTTGATTAATCCATCTCAGACATTGTCTATGGATGTCTTTGTATGATACATGAATATCTAGCAATTTTTTCTTTGTACCACACTTTTCTCATTTTGGGGATTAGAAAATCTTTTCAAAATTTCATGTTTAGGGTTAAAGTTCTTTATTTTTTTAAAGTTCTCTTCAGTTCCCTGATAATTGATATTTCTACTGGAGTAACTTTTTCAAATTTGTTTACCCTGATCCTTCTCTTGCTACAGGTTTTTCTTCAATTTCTAGCATTTTTCTTTCATAATGAGAATGACTGGCAATGTCAGGTGTATGGATGGGACCTGTGAACTGGCAGACTTCATTTTGAATAATTGAGCAAGGGACTGGAATTTTTCTGAATAGTAGAATTTGAACAATTTTTCTTTTGAGGCAAATATCCACTTATCCCAGTTATTCCCAGGGGAAGTCTTCTTCCCCCTCACCCCAACACTGGGTAGGTTTGCATTATTTAGGGGTCAAGGTAAATGGGGAATATTTCACCTTTTCTAAAACTTAACAGTGAGGTGTCTAGAAAGCCAGCTTCCTCAATTTCTGGGCCCTTCTTAAATTCTAGGATGGGTGTGTCCTCCTCTGTTTGTCCATGTTTGATAAATCTTCTGTCTGCTGAAAGCCCTTATCTCACTTTATTATAGTCATGTATACTTTTTACTCTTTACTGACCCTTTTTGAGGATCTTGACTTAAGAGAAGAAAAATTTTTCTATTCAGTCAGCTGTCCTGAACCAGAAACCAACTTACTTCTTAAAATAAATGTTATTGCATTTTATTTTAAAAACAAATACATAATCATTGAAGAAAACTTGTAATACTCAGCAACATATAAAGAAGGAAGTAACCATCAATGATTGCCTCATTATTAATGATAATGATATTTTGCTACTTTTTTTTGCAAATCTGTATCTCCTTTTACTTCTGTATCTATAACTCTAGTGTAGATTTTGTCCAACTTTGATCACAACATGGTATGGTAAAAATTTTCCATGTGAATAATAATTACTCTTAAATAAAGTTTATAGGAAATACAATTCTCCATTGTACACATGAGTGTATCATAATATAATTTACTATTCCCTCATGGTTACAGTGTAAAATGCCTTCTCTTTAATCACTGTTGTAAATAATGCTGCAGTGAGAATTCTTTACATAATCTGTACCCATTCCTGATTATTTCCTTGGGATTTTATCTTAAAAGTAAAAATTCTGAATCAAAGTCTATAAAAATAATCATATTTCATAATTCATGTGCCAAATTGCTTTACAAAAAAATGTATCCATCAGCAGTATATAAGGGGCCCATCTCCTCAATGTCTCTACATAATATGGTATTAACTTTTTTTTTTGACTATTTTCATTTCTTCTTTCACGAATTATCTGCTTGGATCCTTTGCTGATGTTTGAAATCATGATATGTAACGGTTGCATTTTAGAATTTGTAACAAATCAAGATGTGTTCCATATCAAAGCTACCGCTATACACCACTAGTTTTGGAAATTTTGTAGCGTAGAGCCTGCCTGAAATATCCAGTCAACTTTTGGGTTTTCTGTTATCATCTACATACGGTTTTGCATGTTGCCAAACTTTAAAAAATAAATCATAAACACAATAGGAGCATAAAGAAAAGAAACATGTAGCAAGAATGATAACAGTAATATTCTTAGCATGGGAGAAATAACTGGAACACAATTGCAAAGTATGCAAAGTGCAGTATCTACTATAGTGCTGGCTGAGGCTGTCCCCCCATACATATTTTGTGAATGAATGAGTCAGGGAATTATGAGGAAGCAGAGGACTGCAGACATCTTCTTTCAGTCTTTTCTATGATTTGATAAGTAAATAAGGCAGATCAGGAATTCTTTTAGTTTTTCTGTATTACTGAAAATAATCATATCCACAACACTTCAAGGTGATATTGTATTTATTAGCTAACGTTCAAAAATGGTCTGGACTCTTCAGAACAGAGTTGGGTAAATACAAGCAGTTCTTATCAAGATATCATACATAATGGAAAGGGTATTAATTCATATTCAAGGCAGATACAGTTGCAAAAGTTAGTATTTCTTTAAATAGCAGGTGGTGTGATTGTTTCTATAGCAATAAAACAACCTTCAAAATGTTTAAAAGTTATTCTCTTTTTGGCAAGAAATCTTTTCTTCAAAACCTCTTAATTGTAAAAACAATATCAGAATCATATTAAAGATAATTTTGGAAAAAAAGAAAATTGTTTCAAGTGCAGCTGTTGTTAATTTACATTCCATTTATGCAACTGTTAATAGATATATATTTGTTAGAAGCTATTGTAGACACTTCAAACTAGGTTTGAGAAAATAAATTTTCAGTGAATTTGCACTCTATGTGCAAAAAATAAATACGAAAAAAATGAAGTTAGGGGTCATTTCAGTTGTCTATTTTGATTGCCAAAAGTCATTATATGAACATTTTTTGAGACTCTCTAGGTTACCATGGAATTTATCTGTGACCTTTACATCTTGTAATTTATCTGTGACCTTTACATTTTGTCTGTATTCTTTCCTTTGAGTGAGTTCCTGTCCTCTATATGTGAGATTCCTGGCTATACAAGAAAGAACATAATCCAGGCTGACCTGTAAGAATAGCCCTTACCCGTCTTTGTTAAGATGTGGATAGTCCGTTTGAGAATGAAATGACAGTACCATCATGATAACGTCTGAACCTTTGGATCTAGCCAAGCCTAAAGCAAGAACCACCACATATATTTTCATATAAATGAGCCAATAGGTTTCCTTTTTAGCTTAAGCTAGTTTGGGTTGGGTTTCTGTTTCTTGTTAAAGAACTGTGTCCTGGTGCCTTATGTAGACACTGGGTATGCAGCTTCCATCTTCAAGTGAAATGAACAAAAACAGACTGTTGTCACCCAGTGTAGATGAGTGTAGATGGTGGCAGCAAGTGCACAGGACCCCAGATTGATAGAGAAACTTGTATAAAGGCACGGAGGTAAAAGAGATACCAGGACATATTAAGAAAATCAACAACATTTGGGGGGTTTAGGTCTGGCCTCTAAGGAGCTTGGAAGTTGTCACTCTGTCCTAAAAACAAGTAAAACGCTTAACAGACTGAATATCCACAACTCTTCTACATCCATCGGAGAATTGAGGTCACAGGGCAAATTTCTGCCCCCCAAATTAGAGAGAGAGACAGGAGGACACAGAAAATCACAATTTACTGGAGCAGAAATCTAAACTGTAATTGACAAATTGCTAGAATTTCAGTGTGGGCAAGCCTGAGGTTTAAAATGTCAAGGGGACCCAGGCTTAGGGGGAACCTCACACTAAACTTACTACCATATGATCCAGCAGTCACACTCCCTTGGTGTATACCCATCTGAATTGAAAACATGCCCACAAAAACTTGCAAACAGATATTTATAGCAGCTTTATTCATAATTGTCACAACCTGGGAACAGCCAAAATGAACTTCAGTAAGTGAATGGTTAAATAAACTATGGTAAATCTGTAAAATGGAATCTTATTCAGCACTAAAAAGAAATAAGCAATCAAGCCATGAAAAGACACGAAGGAACCTTAAATACATATTACTAAGTGAAAGAAGCCAATCAGAAAAGGCTACATACTATGTGATTTCAACTGTATGACATTCTGTAAAGACAAACCAATGGAGACAGTAAAAAGATCAGTGATAGCCACAGATTAGGGAAGAGAGATGAAAGAATAGACAGAGCACAGAGGATTTTTAGGTAGTGAAATTACTCTGTATGATACTATAATGGTAGATACATCTCACTGTACATTTGTAAAACCCATAGAATGTATGACACCAAGAATGAACTCTCAGGTAAACTGTGGACTTTGGTTGATAATAATATATCAGTGTAGGTTCATTGATTGTAACAAACATACCTCTCTGGTGAGGGTTGTTGATAGCTAGGGAGGCTATGCTGTGCATGTGTGCGGTCAGGGGGTATATGGGAACTGTACTTCCTGCTCAATTTTGCTGTGAAACTAAACTGATCTAAAAAATAGAGCCTATGGAAAAAAACAAAAACATCTAGTATTAGAGGAATAAGGTATGTGAGAAAATGACAGAAAATAAAACATGGAAGTTATGCAGTGCCCTTAAATATTGTGATAACAGGTTCAGATTTTACTAATAAAGTTATTTGGGGGCTGATTTTATATGTATGTATGTATGTTTCATCTTTGAGACTCTATGATATTACTGAAAGTCTCACCTAACACAGAGTGACTGGGATATTTTCAGTCTAATACTTCCATCACCCACCACCATTACAACCACCACAACTACTGCAGTGGGAATGGGCTTAGTTTTACAAATTGTTTTCTTATGTCTATTTGTTCTGATTCCTAATAATCACGGCATTTTTTCCTAAATGTCTACCAACTTCATTTTATATATTTATTTTTTAAATTTATTTTCATTGGGATATTATTGACATACTGTGTAAGTTTATAATGTGTTGATTTGATACGTTTGCTTATTGCAATATGATTACCACCATAGCTCTATCAGGTAACGTAATTATCAGTTATTTTTTTGTGGTGGGAACAATTTAGATCTAGTCTGTTAGCAACTTTGAAGTTTATAATACATTATTGTTGTCTATAATCACTATGCTGTACATTAGATCTCTAGGGCTTCTTTATCTACTAGTTGCAAGTATGCACTCTTAAACAACATCTCCCTAATTCCGACACTCCCCCAACCTCTGGTAACCACCATTCTGCTCTCTGTTTTTACAAGTCTGGCTTTTTTAGATTCCATGTATAAGTGATATCATACAATATTTGTCTTTCTTTACCTGACATATCTCACTTAGCATAATGCCCTCAAGATGTTTAAGTATTTAAAGCAAAGTAGTGATATTGCTTATTTGATATGTAGAAAAGCTACTTTTGGTATTGTGAAAAATAGATTTGATAAGAGTGAGAACAGAGGAAATGAGACCAGTTAGAGGACTGTTGTTATCATCCAAGTTAAATCCATGAGGATTTGGACAAAGGGAGGGGGAAGATTCAAGAAGCGGTTAGGGGTTGGTCTAGCAGGACTTGGTGAGGGGTTGGTGTTAGAGGTGAGAGAACAGGAGGGGGCTAGAAGGAGGAGGCTGGCCCCTCACATTTCAGGTCCCAGTGCATAAGTCAGTGCAGACCAACATATCACAAATTTTTAAAAGTTTAAGTTAACAATCCAGTAATTAAAACATGTTCTGTCCTTCCATCTTGAAAAATATAATTCTGTAATGACAGATTAACTATAGTGTTAATCTGTGATTTTTATGTAACAATGTGGCAAAATATCAACAATAGCTAAATTTAATTATTATAGTGCATACATGAGTGTTCTGGTCAAGAATTTTTTTATGAAAACAATGGCTTAAGGGATTAAAAGCTAAAATGTAATTGTACTAAAAGTATATGTAATTTAATATTTTTTTCAATAAAATGGCAAATTGAAGTAAACTTTAAAAAATTACTTTTCATATTTTTGGGAAAGATTTTTCATCTAAAGCAACCCAATTATCTATTAAAATTAAGATGTGAAATGCAAATTATAATGAATATTATATTTAAAGGACAATTCTAGCATTTAATGTCTAGCTGGTTGCCAGTATGAAGAATTGGTGTCATACTTCATTCCTATTCTAGACCTTTACTGATACAAATTTAAAATCAGTATGAATTGTTAATATTGCTAAATATTCTACAGCCTCCATTGAACAGTTAGTAATATGATACTAATGCTTGAGTACCTCTGGAACTACAAATTGGAACATGAAGAGAACATGAAAATGTATGCTTAGCACTAATGAGAAGTTATTGCCAGAATCCACTGTACCTATGCAATCTGAAGGAACATTTGATTAGTTCATTAATTTGTCTTTTCATTTACCTAAGCACATCCACTGCTGAAATCTTCATCCTCCTCCACAGCAAGGCCCCTTTCTGAAGTCAGTAGTGACACAGTCCTCACACCTTCCCATCATTCAGAAGTAGTTCCCAGGGCAAGAGATATGAGAAACATTGTCATGGAAACTGAAGGGTACTTGTCAAAAGGAAAGATATTGGTGGCACAGTTCACCTTGTGCCAGTCTGGGTGCCAGACTCAGAGGGACAGAGGTGCCCATAACTTCCTTAATAGTGTCTCCTTGTGTGCCTGTGTATGTGTGTGTGTGAGAGAGAGAGAGAGAGACAGAGACAGAGATCCAGTGTTTTTTTAAAGGGTATGGATTGGCATAAGGGTTCCTCTTGCCCTGCTTCAGTGATGCTTGGGGGACCACCATGACATCTTTACCTTAAGTGTCTAGGTTCCTGGGGTGGGGGTGGGGTCCTTAACCAGGACAGGGATTATCATAGCAAGAGGAACAGATATAGGAGAAAATTATAGGTTCCGTTTGGGAAAAGTTAATTTTAAGATGATGGTGGGATATTCAAATTAAGAAATTTAGTTGACTTAGAAATACAGTCTGGACAGGCCTCTGAATAAAGGAATGAGTTTTCAATATAGACTTAAGAATTGTTAGCTTTGTAGTGCCTGAGGGAAAGAAAGATTTCAAGATTCCACCCTCATCCTCTTCTCCTTTTTTCTTATAAAGGAGACATCTGTTTATTGGATGTCAAATACTGAAAAGGCTGTAACAACCAATGAGTGAAATTAATCTGTGGATCAAATGGCTAGCTCCATTTGAATTTTTCTCTCATGCCTCCTCGAGTCTTATAGTTCAGGAACTTGGCCATTTCAACAACCCTGAAGCTTACTTTTTTTTTCTTTCTTTGCATATTTTTTGTCTCTTCCTGCCATGAAATGTGATAATACTGAAAACCTGCCTTAGGTTGAGTAGGTGTGTGTGGGAGGAGAGTTTGAGTGAAATAGAGAAGGTGACAGGTTAAGCTTCAGAAGTTCCAACATGAAATGATTACAAGCTTTGAGGTTTAAGGCCAAATATAGCTTCTGCCAAAAGCTTCCTTCTTCCATTTGATATTGTTCATTGTGTATAGTCTCATGAGAAGGGTGATGTAGTGCAAGTTAAAATTTCAGTACTCCTGGATAACCAGTCCATCTGAGATTGGTGAAATCCCACCATAATATTAAATTTCAGGATATTAGATAGTAAAAGTCCTATGATCACCTGCATTATTATTAATTAAATGACAAATTCAAATAGTAACATTTGAACACGTGTGCAATAAAAAAAGAGGTTTCCGGGGCTTCCCTGGTGGCGCAGTGGTTGAAAGTCCGCCTGCCGATGCAGGGGACACAGGTTCGTGCCGCGGTCTGGGAGGATCCCACATGCCGCGGAGCGGCTGGGCCCGTGAGCCATGGCCGCTGAGCCTGTGCGTCTGGAGCCTGTGCTCCGCAACGGGTGAGGCCACAGCGGTGAGAGGCCTGCGTACCGCCAAAAAAAAAAAAAAGAGGTTTCCGTTCCAGTTTAGGTCTGGGTCCCATATGTCAACATAAACAGGAGCCTTCCCAGCCTACTGCTCAGTGCTTTACTTTCCTCGCTAACAATATACTGACAGAAAACAACATTGTTAATAAATGTCAGTGCATCCATTTTTGTGCACATGTATGTAAAGAATAAATTCCAAGAAGTAAAATTTCTAAACCAGAAAATATGTGCCTTTTATTTATTTTTTTTAACATCTTTATTGGAGTATAATTACTTTACAATGGTTTGTTAGTTTCTGCTGTATAACAAAGTGAATCAGCTATTCGTATACATATATCCCCATATCCCCTCCCTCTTGCGTCTCCCTCCCACCCTTCCTATCCTACCCCTCTAGGTGGTCACAAAGCACCATGCTGATCTCCCTGTGCTATGCGGCTGCTTCCCACTAGCTATCTATTTTACATTTGGTAGTGCCTTTTAAATTATGTGATCGCCAAATTGTTCTCCAAAGAAGTGGAGCCAATCTTCACCAGCATTTGAGATTTTTGGATGAATATTAATAAATATTTTCACTTTTGTCAGCCTGGAAGGTAATGATGGTATCAGATTTTTGTTTTAAATTGCATTTTTTTTGATGATGAGAGAGGTTTATAAATTGGTGATATTTCTTCTTTATATAATCTACCCATGTTTTTATTGGGTTGTTGAGTTATTTTTCTAATGTGTAGAAATGCCCTATATCTTTAGGAGACATAGACCTATTTTTAGTTTATCATTTGCTACTTTTACTTTTTTGTAATATTTTTTCTGGACTGATATTTAATAATTTTGTTATATGCAACTTTAACAATATTTTCTTCTATAGTTTCTGGGCTGTATGTCTCATGAAGAAACTCATTACCAATGCTAAAATAATGAATAAATATACTCATTTTTTTCTATTTCCTATGAGACTAATTTTCACATTTTCTACTTTGATATCTATAAAATATATTTTGGTAAAAGATAATAATATTGAGATATAGCTCTATTTGTTCCTAGTGACTAGCAGTCATTCTAAACACTAAGAAAAAAAATAATCCATCTTTTCCCTATTGAAGTGAAATGCCACATTTAGCTATTTGCTAAATCCCCATATGCATTTGCTTCTATTTCTGTTCTCCCTATTCTGTTCCTTTGTTCTGTCTACCTTTCTCACACCACAAAAGATCAAGTGGACAAAACTTTTGATATATAAAGGATGTAAATAAAGCCCATAAGGTATATTTTATATAAATACACATACCTACACACAAATATACATAAAACCAGCAATGCTTATGTACAGATAGTCTATAGAAGAAAAGAAATTCAAATGCCTTATGAAAATTTGAAACATCCCAACTTCAGTCATAATCAAAGATGTGCAAATTAACATGATGATGTTCCATTTTTGGTCTATTATGTTGGCAAAAGTTAAAATGTTTGGTTAACACAGGTACTCCCTTACTGTTAATGGGATGTAAATTAGCACATTTTCTTTGATTAACCACTTGATAAGAACTCTCAGGAGTCTATTTGCACATATCTTTCAACACAATAATTTCCTATAGATGGCTGGTATACATTAAAAATATATGTACAGTGTGATATATACAATATTAAAAGACCAGAAACAATCAGGGGTAAGGGATCTTTTTAAACAAAATATTATGTACATACAAAGGCAATGTTATCAGCCTTTAAAAAGAGTGATTTAAATATGTATTGACAAGGAAAAATCCTCTAAAAATATATTGTAAATGAAAAAGTATATTTTAAATGAAGTAAGCAAATAGTGAAGAGTTTGTAAGCTTCCCTGTATGTTAAAGAATATACATCCCTTATATGAAAACAGCACACATATATTTGGCTCTATATGGTTAGAAAATTTCTGAAGGAATATATAAGAAAATACTAATAGTTGGTGCTTCTGGTAAGAGGCAGGATGAAATGTTTCCAACATAATTGACAAAGTTTATTTAATATAAGCTGTTTTTATAAGTAAGAGAGAATACCAACAACTTTTTCAAAAGTGGAAAAGTAAACCAGTAAATATTTCACATGAAAAAATTAAGTACAGTGTTCAACCTTACTACAAAATGTACATTAACCTGAAATTCCATTCTTTACCTATAAAATTAGAAAAGTTTGGCAATGCAAAATGTTAGTAGTTTTTTTTTCTCATAGTTTGCAATTTGAGACTACTTTATTTCTAGGGATAATTGAATAGTAAAGTCGTGTGTGTGTGTGTGTGTGTGTGTGTGTGTGTTTGATTCTGCTAATTTTAACCAGAAATCATTGACTTTCTGTCTGCTGTTAAAAAAAAAAAGAATAAAGAGAAACCTCAACTAAATAGAGTCAAAAGACCAGAAGGGGGAGCTCTCATGTCCTGTGATGATAGCAGAGCTCAACAAGAAGAAGAAAGACTCCTCTTCTTTCCTGGCAAGGACTCGGCCAATGAAAACCATGGACTCTTTATTTACTAGAACCCTCTCAACTTCCTTTCTATAAAAGCTTTCTTCTTCCCTTCCCATGATGGAAAGTATACATGGCTTGCCATGTTGCAAACCCTGAATTGCAATTGTCTGCTGATCCTGCATAAACCCACCTTTGCTGGAGAAATATCTGGCAGTTTCTTTGTTTCAGGGCAACATTTTGGTCACCCATATGGGAACCAGAGAAGACCCCTGAGGGCTCTGGGGCTGGTGAGCAGATATGAGCCCTTTGTCACTCACTGCTTTTCTTACCAACTCTGGGGCTTGGAGGTGTGTCTTTCTCCTGGATCTGAGCTCACACGGTCTTTGTGTTTGAAGCTCTCCAGGTTATTTGGGATCTATTTAAGGGTTTTGACTCTCTGGTTAAGACCTTTTTCCGTATCCTAGTACTCGTTTGGCATGTCAAGCTGATCTTGAGATCAGACTGTTTCAACTGAGAGTGGCTGGAACAGCTGTTGGCCCAATTCCTTCAGGAAGGGACTGCTTCAAAAGAAACTGTGCCAAGTTTTTCAGCCTTCAGACTATTCCTTTGGAAAGACTATCCTCTGGAGACTGGCAAAAAAAAAAAAAAAAAAAAGGCCTTTGCCTTGGCCCTTCCGGGACCAAGCTGTCTTCTTAGGACTGGCTGGAATTGGCTTGCAAGCTGTTTGAATTGAGCCATTTGTGCTGTAAGCTGTTGGAGCTGCTTGAAAATTGTTTTTAATGTAGAGAGAAAAACCTCAGAAAATGGGACCCCAAGTATCTAAATATTTTGAAGGTGCCCACCCACATGGACTGTGACCAATGTTATGTTTAAAAACTGTGGTCCTTTCTTACATGCATTTCTAACTAAATGGACCAAACTGACCAAAGGCAATTTAGAATATCACTGGTCATTATGGGGAACTTTTGTAATCCCCAAACTTAATTTCCTTACTACTAAATTGGACCACAATAACTCAAAAATTTCCAGAGCTGAGTGCAATGCTTGTTTTGGTTGGTATTTTGAGACTTCCTAACATTATCAGTAGTCTAAATTGCCTCTCTGCAAAATAAGATTTTAATATTAACTGAGGCAAACAAATGGTTAAGAAAGATAAAATAACTCCCGAAGCCTCACATTCTTCCTCCTTGGCTTCTTTGCCTCAGGCTCCACCTCCAGAGCCATCTTGTTTCTCTCCCTTTGCTCTTTCCTGGTCTGAAACTGTCACTGACCCCATCTTCTTCCTTTCCTTCTACACCACCTGTGCCTCCACTAGTCCCACAATTCCCCTGCAATAATTATCACACCTAACTTCCCCTTTTCTCAAAACTTGCCCCATTCCTTTTTCCTCTGAACTTGTCATAACCCTTCCATTTAAACTGAATCCTTCTGAGGCTCCAGAGACTAAACTCTTAATTTCTTAATACAGTAAGTCCCCTACATATGAACTTTCAAAGATGCGAACGTGTGTTCACACGTCCAATCACATAAGTTCATGTGTCCGGCGTACATTGTCACATATGTGCATCCTCTACAAGTGGTTGTGCTTTTGTGTACTTTACTGTACAGGACTGTGTAGAGTACAGTAGTACAGTATATTTATTTCTAGCCCAGGACGTCTGGAAGCAAGCGTAAAAGAAGCGGTGATGTAGCTGAAGAAGTGAAGAGATTCATGATACAGGAAATTGTCTTTATTTGAGGAGGCACTGTTAGTTTTTGAGGCATAGGACCCGAACGTAGAATGGTACATGAAGGTTGCAGCAGACGTTCGGAATGCAAACCAGGGTGGGGGGAAGGGATAGTTAGGGAGTTTGGGATTGACATGTACACACTGCTATATTTAAGATGGATAACAAACAAGGACCTACTGTATAGCACAGGGAACTCTGCTCAATGCTGTGTGGCAGCCTGGATGGGAGGGGAGTTTGGGGGAGAATGGCTACATGTATATATATGGCTGAGTTGCTTTGCTGTGCACCTGAAACTATCACAACATTGATAATCGACTATACCCCAATATAAAATAAAAAGTTTTTTCAAAAAAAGAATGTAATCCAGTGCTATCGTGTCATCTATGATGAGAAAAAAAGAGCTACTACCCAGACATCACTGGATCGTTTTTTCAAGAGGGTAGATAGAATGAATCCAGCAAGGGACCAGAACCTGTGCCATCAACGTCAGGCGTGAGTGAAATTGCAGCTTGCCCTCCGTCTCTTATTGCTGATGATCCTTCAGCTCTACCGTCTCCCACCTCCTCTCCCTCCTCTAGTCAGTAACTCTTCTTACCTGTTTACTCCATGCCAGCCCCTGTATGCCAGCTGTTGTACTGCACTACTGTACTTTCCAAGGTACTGTAAAATGTTTAAAATGTTTATTTTGTGTGTGTGTTTTTTATGTATTATTTGTGTGAAAAGTATTATAAACCTATTACAGTACAGTACTGTATAGCTGATTCTGTTAGTTGGGTACCTAGGCTAACTTCGTTGGACTTAACTAATAAATTGGACTTACGAACATGCTCTCGGAACGGACCTCATTCGTATGTAGGGGACTTACTGTATTTTAAGGTTTAAGAAACTTTAACTATATCTTGCTACACATATAATACAAATCTATTTTGCCAGTGGACCACGTAACTAAATTGGCTTGAAATGGAAATATTGTTTTCCATGGAATACTTCCCAAAGACAGGGACTTACTGTATTCCCTGGACTAAAGCTGAACTGCAAGCCATAGTCAAAGATTTTCCCAAAGTAACTGAGGATTCTCACAGATTTGCTGAGAAATTTAACACAGTCACTCAAACTTATTCACTTGGTTTCTCTGATTTATATCAGCTAGTTCATATGCTTGTCTGTGTAGGCCAGACCCAGTATTGGATAAAAATCACTAATTGGGAAAGTTCTGAGAGATCTCTAGAATTACAACTGAGAGTAACTAACTTATTATACAATCAGGTTTGGGTGATCACTGGGTGACTTCATCAAGAAATCCCTAGAGCTTTTCCAAAGCCTAGTCATTGGGACAAAATTCAGGCCTGCACACAAAAATCTGATGAACCTATTCATGATTATTGCAATTGACTTCAGATTACTTTTTAAAGAAAATTCTCATCTTCCTTCAGATGTTTAATCCACCCAAGTAGTTTTTAACTCTATGTTTGTTAATGGGATGAACTGAGACCCTTCCTAGTGAAAAGGAAGCAGTGTAAAATGGGAAACTGTGTCCACTCCAGATTTAGTTCATCTGGCAAATCAACTCTCTGGTACTTTAGATGAGTTACATCCAAGGAAGACCACCAAAATATTCAACTCCAACAAATGAAGGCTCCTAAAGGAAACCAAAACCCTCCTAGTTTCAGCTACCATTGCAATGAGTCAGGACATTGGAAGAGAGATTTTTACAAATGTACATGCTTTAGGTGCCTCCAGACTTCTAATCAGCCTTTCCAGTGTCCTCCCAATTCTCAACCATGTGGCCCAAGGAACTACAAGGGCCCTTCCCAATCCTCTCTCTTAATTGTCTTGGAGAAACATTTCTTCAGATTGGGGATGAATCTCTCGGTGCTCAACCCCACTACTCTAAAATGTCCTTGTCTCAGAGTAATAAAAAAGTTTGAAAAATGGAGGTCTCTACTAAACCTCAAGTGATTCCAGTCTCTGAACCTATTCCCTTTTATTTAGGCCCTTTGAGTGATGCACACCATTTTCTCCTTAGTCCCTCCACCCCTATCCACTTATTAGGCCAAGACTTCTTAGAGAAGTATGCCAGGTTTTCTTTTTCCCAAATGGAAATAATTCTAGAAATTGACAGCAGTTATCAAAATAACCCACCAGGTGAATTAAATGACCCTTTGACATCTTTTTTTGGTTCAGTCTCTGATGGTACTAGAGCAGATTCTGAAAACACTGATCACTTTTCACTATTGAATCATCTGCCACTTTCCTTATGGGCAAAATTGCCAACTGATGTTGGCAAAATTCACATAAAAATTCAGAGACCCCTCAAAACCCCAGAATTTATCAATACTCTATAAGTAAAGAAGCCCTTCAAGACATGAAGCCCTTCAAGGCTTAAAGCCTATAATAAAAGATTACAAGACTCAAAGCTTCATTATCTCTTGTACTAGCCCCGTAACACTCCTATTTTACCAGTGAGAAAACCTAAGGGCTGAGAGTGGAGGTTTGTCCAGGACCTGTAAGCCAGCGGTCCCCGACATTCTTGGCATCAGGTACTGGTTTCGTGGAAGACAATTTTTCTATGGGCCGGGGTGTGTATGGGAGGGATGGTGCAGGTGGTATTGCGAGCGATGGGGAGCGGCAGATGAAGCTTCGCTCACTTGTCCTCCGCTCACCTCCTGCTGTGCAGCCCAGTTCCTAAAAGGCCAAGGACCATATAGGTCCAGAGGTTGGGCCCTTCTCTAAGCAATGAACAACACTGTTATTCCTCGACATCCTGTTGTTCCTAACCCTTATATCTTACTAATATGCATTCCCACTGTAAATAAATTCTTTATTTGATTTATGTAGTACCATCTTTAGTATTCCGGTTGATGAAGCTAGACAATGCCTTTTTCCTTTCACTAGGTAAGGAAACAGTAATGCCTCAGGGTTATACTTAGATTCCTTATTTTTTGCAAATCCTGAAGGCTAACCTGGATGATGTAAGGTTCCCTAGAGGTTCTACTTTGTTGCAATATGTGGATGATTTTGCTTCTTTGCTTTCCTTCTCAAACTTCCTCACAGGAAGACAGCATCCACTTGCTAAAGCTTTTAGCCTTAGAAAAATGTAACGTCACACAAAAAAAATTGCTGTTTGCCCAAATCCAGGTTTGATGTTTAGGCCATCTGATATTAGAACAAGGGCTACACCTAGATCCACGTAGACTTCACAGTGTCCTGTTTCCCCAAACCCAAAACTAATGCCAACTGGGAGGTTTTCTCAGGCTAGTAGATTATTGCCAAAATTGGATTCCAGATATCTCTCTTATGGTCAAACCTCTATATGTTTTACTCAACAATAGCAAACCTGACCCAATTTTATGGGAAGAATTGAATGACATAGACTTCAGGGCCTTAAAGGAGAGTTTGATGAACCCACTTGTCCTTGGGTATCCCGATTATTAGATTCCCTTTTCCCTTTTTAGATGTGAAAAGAAAGGGAATGCCCTTGGGTAAACACCCAAAAACATGGGAACCACCATCAATCTATAGGGTATTATAGCCAGCCACTGGGCCCTGTAGTGCAGGGATACCCCACATGCCTTAGAGACATTATAGCCACTGCCCTTTTGGTTAAGGCAAATGGGAAAATTGTTGTTCCCTTTAATTGTTTTTGTGCTTCATGCAGTAGAAACTCTTGTGAATTCTCATGACACTCAACATTTCTCAGCCACTTCACCTCCTATGAAATCCTTCATATTAAATGCCCCTCAGATAACTATTTTACATTTTAATATTTATTTATTTGGTTGCACCAGGTCTTAGTTGCAGCAGGCAGTCTCCTTAGTTGCAGCACGTGGGCTCCTTAGTTGTGGCACACAGGCTCCTTAGTAGTGGCATGTGAACACTTAGTTGCAGCATGTGGGATCTAGTTCCCTGGCCAGGGATTGAACCCGGGCCCGCTGCATTGGGAGCATGTAGTTTTATCCACTGTGTTACAGGGGAGTCCCCTATTTTACATTTTAATAACCTTAGCCTGGCTACTTTTCTCCCCTCTGTCACCAGCAAAGTCCATCACAACCGCTTAAATCTGGTGGACCACCTCCTGACTCCCCATAATGATCTACAGGAAATTCCATTGGGTAAAGTTGACTTCTCATTATTCACTGATGGTTCTTATTTAAAAGGTGACAATGGCAAATATTGTACTGGGTATGCTATTACAAATACTTTTGACACTGTGGCTAGTTTGGTTCAACAGGCTGGATTATACACTCTTACACAGGCTTGTACTTTGGCCAAGGACAAAACTGCCAATATTTATACCGATAGAAGATATGCCCTCAGAATAGTTCATGATTTTAGAATGTTGTGGAAGCAACATGGCTTTCTTACTTTCTGTAGAAATAGAATTAAAAATGGCCCCAATGCTCAGGAATGATTAGATGCAATACCTTTTCCAGCCACTTTAGTGATTATTAAGATTCCAAGGCATTCTAAACTTGGCTGTCAGGAAGCTGGAGGAAATCACCTTGCTGATATTTCTTCAGGGAATACTACCCTTAAGGGGACCAAGAGCAGCCAAACCTCTGTCATGGTCCAAAGGGATATTTCTCTAAATAATAATTTGGAAGAACTGTCCAGAGAGGCCCAAAAATTGACCTCAGAAAAGGAAAAACAAGATTGAAAACTTGACAATTGTTTTGACAAAAAGAGAAAGCTCTGGTTTAGGCTAAATAACAACCCAGGGCTACTGGAGTCTCTAAAATTCCCACTCCTCACCATTATACACACATTAAGCCATTCGTTTATGGAAAAAATGATAGCTTTCTTGAATTGATATTGGTGGGGAAACATTAACAAGGCCACAACAATGACCTACCCACTTGTCCTACTTATCCAAAATACAAGTCAGGGAAGCCTGTTCCTACTGCTCCTGGAACACTTTAAACTGTCTAGTGGACCATTGGAAGTCTGGCAAATAGATTTTATACAACTCCCTCTGTCTAATGGGTATAAATACGTTTTAGTCATGGTCTTTATATTTTAACACTGGAGTGAAGCCTTCCCTTTCAGAGAGGCTATTGTCTCTTCTGTGGCTAAAGTCCCTTTGGAAAATATTATCCCTACCCGGGAAACTCCTCTTGAACTTCACAGTGATTAAGGAACTCATTTTACTGGCCAGGTGCTTCTGCAAGTCTCTGCTGTTTGGCTGGTTTTACACTTTCACTGTGCTCACCACCCTCAATCCTCTGCTTTAGTCAAACACACTAATGGCATTATTAAGACTCAGGGGACTTCCCTGATGACACAGTGGTTAAGAATCCACCTGCTAATGCAGGGGACACGGGTTCTAACCCTGGCCCGGGAGGATCCCACATGCCGAGGAGCAACTAAGCCTGTGCACCACAGCTACTGAGCCTGTGCTCTAGAGCCCGTGGTCCACAACAAGAGAAGCCACCGCAATGAGAAGCCCGTGTACTGCAACGAAGAGTAGCCCCCGCTCACCAGAACTAGAGAAAGCCTGTGCGCAGCAACGAAGACTCAACACAGCCAAAAATAACTAAATTAATTAATTAATTATTTTTTTTAAAGAAAGACTCAATTGGAAAAGTTTGTAGAAGTCCTCCAATACCTTGGCCACAAGCATTGCTGTTGGTCCTTCTGAATCTCAGATCCATCCCTCTGGGACTCATCAACTCTCACCCTTTGAGACAGTCACAGGACTCCCAATGCACTTGGCCTCTGCTTCTTTTGACCTACAACTGATAAAAGGAGAGATACTCTAATGTTGCAAAGGCCTAAGATTCTATTAAAAATAACCATGGTTGGGTAAAGCAATCTTTTCACAGTGCACCTCAGAAGACGAAGACCTTAAGCATCACACCTTGGAAACTGGAGATTTGTCTATCGGAAAAGACACTTCCAGGAAAACTCTCTTCAGCCTGGCTGGAAAGGCCCTTATCAAGTACTGCTAATCAGCCCTTGTGCAGCCAAACTCCAGTCATATGTCAATGGCGTCAGTAAATACAGAACTGAAATTAGTATTTGACATTAGGAGAACATTGGTGACTTGGTGGTCTTATTGTGAATAATTTCACCAGAGGATTAGGGGCAGAAGCAATAGATAGAGTTGGTAAATATTGGAGTAGAGATAGCATAGATTAGTCTATTTAGAAGCTTAATAAAAACTGTTGCTGTATTTATTTCAGATAACACTGGACAATTCATCAACCCAATTGATTAAAATACTGTGTAGCTAGTTTTTGTTTGGATACAGCACAGTATTTTTTTCATATTTCTGAAATTAAAAACACAGCTCTGGAATGTGAAGGCAATAGAGGAGAGATTTAAAATATTTTACTTCAAGATTATTCTTAAACCATCCAGTCACCCACCTCATTCTTAAATATATCTGGAGAAGGCCATTGTATAATCACTCGTATTCTCTAATATAACTCCAAGATAAAAGAGTTTTTTCAATATTCTATTATTCCCTACTGGAATTGAAGACTATTCCTGTGTTACCTCTCTTTATTATGAAATATTAATGACCACTGACTTTAGTATTTTAATGGAAATATGTCAATATCTAAAAAATGAACATCATTAGAATTAAATCTATATTAAAGTTGATATGTAAAACATAAATAAACTAGCTAATGGAACTAGCCAGTGTAAACACTTGCCAGAAAAGCAACAACAACAACAATTTAATTTAATGGAGAGCCATATATCTTTTTTTAAAAATTTTTTTAACATCTTTATTGGAGTATAATTACTTTACAATGGTGTGTTAGTTTCTGCTGTATAACAAAGTGAATCAGCTATATGTATACATATATCCCCATATATCCTCCCTCTTGCATCTTCCTCCCACCCTCCCTATCCCACCCCTCTAGGTGGTCACAAAGCACTGAGCTGATCTCCCTGTGCTATGCGGCTGCTTCCCACTAGCTATCTATTTTACATTTGGTAGTGTATATATGTCCATGCCACTCTCTCACTTCATCCCAGCTTACCCTTCCCCCTCCCCGTGTCCTCAAGTCCATTCTCTACATCTGTGTCTTTATTCCTGTCCTGCCTCTAGGTTCTTCAGAACCTTTTTTTTTTTTTGATTCCATATATATATGTGTTAGCATACTGTATTTGTTTTTCTCTTTCTGACTTACTTCACTCTGTATGACAGTCTCTAGGTCCATCCACCTTGCTACAAACAACTCAATTTCGTTTCTTTTTATGGCTGAATAATATTCCATTGTATATATGTGCCACATCTTCTTTATCCATTCACCTGTTGATGGACACTTAGGTTGCTTCCTTGTCCTGGCTATTGTAAATAGAACTGCAATGAACATTGTGGTACATGAGTCTTTTTGAATTAGAGAGCCATATATCTTTTGTAGAGCTCCTGAGAAGGAAATTTTTGGATAGCATTTTACTTTGTTGAATTGTGGCTGAGTCATGTCAGTTTTGGTACAGTTTTAAATATGAGATATCAGTTTAGAAATGTAATGTTTTCTGGAAAATTAAACACTAAAAAGAAATTAAAATCAAAGCCTTTACCCAGATCTTATGAAATGCAGTCAAGATACTAGATTCTGGCATATTTTTCAGGCATAAGTTAGAAGACCATATATATCAATTAACATCAGACTTTTTCAAGCATTTCTAATTTCAATGAAAAGCATTTCTATTTGTTTTTCAAAAATGAGTATTGACTTTATATTAATGGCAATTAAAATTATCATCAAATTTAGTTGTAAACAAAAGTATCCATCTTCAGGAAAGAGCCATTTTCCATACTATTTAACTTGGGCACCAGATCAGAACATTGTGTTTCTCACCACCCACGTCACAGACTTCATACCATTTTATGAAACCCAAGAGGGTGCAGAATTCATAGGTAGAACCAGAGATGTAAAAATCACTTGACTGAAATGATACTAAGGGAGTCAGGTACAAAGCAGAGCCCTCTTCTATGAGAAGGACATTAAAATATCAGTGAAGCTGAAGGAAACTTTTTCTGAATGATGAAAATAATTGGGTCATGACCAATGGTCTAGTAATTTGTTTTTGCCATAAACTGCTTACCCAATATATCTAGATGTGGTTTGGTCAATTGTGTCAGGATACAGAGTTAAACTTTCTATGTGGTTATAAGATTAAAACCTGATTCTCTTTACTTCAGTCATATTATTTTTCTGTTTAAAGACATGGAAAGTCATGGTTTCCATTGAGTACAGGAGATCTTGAGGGGGAACAACTTAATGACCTGTTCTATATTTGAGATATGGAAACTGAAAGCCAGAGTAACTAGGAACGGTAATGCTATGACACATAATTTATTGTAACACAGGGAGAAACTATTTTTCTTACCTTGCATCCATGTTTCAGTCTCACAGTAGTGCTGATAGTTCTGAGATACTTGTAACTGAGAAATGCTAACTGTGTGTTTCTCTCATGCTAATTGTGTGTTTCTCTCAGTTCCTCAAGAGAAAAAGATAGATAAGTGTTTTTCTCTCTTTTCCTCTCCTGGGACAGCCAAAACTGTGCCTTTCTAAGTTCTTCTAGGGATGAGAGAATGTATGATAATTGATTCTCTTTGTTTGGGGTAACACTCTAAAATAAGTTACAATCCAGGGCATTATTCACAAGTACAAGTCCATCAACAAATGTAGCTGAAATTATCTTACAGCATCCCTGTCAAACAGAAATATAATGTGAACCACACATGTAATTTAAAATATTTTAGTGACCAACTTTTTAAAAAAGTAAAAAGAAAGAGTAAACATAATTTTAATAATAGATTTCAGTTAACTTGATATATCCAAAATATTATTGTTTCAACATGTAGTCGAAATAAAAATTGTTAATGACATACTTAAGACTCTTATTGTCATAGGAGGTTTTGGAAATGCAGATTTGTTTTGTTTTGTTTTGTTTTGTTTTTGTTTTTCTGTGCTTACAGAACACTTAATTCAGACTGGACACATTTTGTGTGCTTAATATCTATATGGAGCTAATGGCCACTGTAACGCACAGCAGGACACTAGAAGGTTAGAGGCAGAGAGAAGAGAGAGGGGATAAGCCTGATCTGAGCAAAAAATGAGATTCTTGGATTGTGAGGATTAAGGGATGCTGGAGATCAATTTCCTATATGCAAATCTACTCTGCAATTTGGCAGGATTTCAGTGGGGAATGGCTGCAAAATACCTGCGGAAGGCTGTGAGCCAGGGTAATTTGCTTCAAAATATGACATTTCTTACATTCGATTATTGTATAAATTCACACCTGTTGCATGGGTTTGCACCTCCAAATAAACAGAGTTTTTGATTAAAGGTTCTAAATAGAGTAATACATACTCAACTCAATACTTCTATCCTCAAAACCACTACTTGTGGCTCAATCTGATGAGGCCTAAATTCTGCCTCTAATCTGTTGAAATTATCCCCCCTAAGACAAGGAAGGAAGAGGGTTACTTGACTCAGAGGAGGAGTCATTATTGGAAATTCTCATGAAGAATTTATTTTGTGATACCATTATTATTTTCTTCTACAACAAAGCAAAAAAGGTGGTTGGTTGAGAATAAACTCTACAGGACTTGTAACTTAATATTTAAATAGTACTATATACCTTACTAAGAATTTGTAGTGTACTCAGTTTAACTATAAACCTGGGGAAATAAGATTTAGACTAGTCTAAGCATAGCAAAGAGTTTTCATTTTATATGTTAATTCTGAAGCTCTGGTAATGGCCACCATCAGCTTCTTGTGAATAAAGAATCTGAGGCTAAATTTCACTTTTTTTGAACTTTATTGAGGTACAATTGACAAAGTGGTAAGATATTTAAAGTGTACATCATGATGATTTGATATATGCATTCTTTGTGAAGGGTGTCCTCCCATCTAGCTAATTAAACTGGGGTTGATTAGCAATGAAGACCATGAGTTCAGGAGGTAGAGTGAATTAGATCATGTTTGAATTCTATAATTGTATGCATTTTCAGTGAATGTTTTAGGATCCAGAAGTCACATTTGGAGAGTCAGACATATTCAAGAACTATTTCTGCCTCATGTTGGTGTCCAGACACAACTCACTGCTCACTTTTACTGCTGTGAAAACCAGGAAGAGTAATGGCATCAGTTAAGTTGGAATGTGGAGTAGAGGAATAAGAATGGGCTTTAGAATGAGATTATGTGTATGTGAATTTTAACTCTGCAAACTCAGTTATGTACGTTTGGGAAAATCAATTTCCTCTTCTCTAAAATGAGGATAATAATAACACCTATCTTACAGGAATGTTGTGAAGCCTTCTTTAATGTGTGATGCATTTGACGTTTGTTATTCTTAGCTAAGTATGATTTGGGACGGTTATGAGGTTTTTTAAGGGCAAGGACCATGACTTAAGTTTCTTTGTACATACCAGGCATAGGTAAACAATAGGTGTGAAAGCAAATTAAATACTTTTAAACTAGAATGTTATCAAGTTTTGCTTTTTGTGTACTTCAAAGCAAAAGAATAAATTAACTTTCTTTTTGGGTAAGTCAAAGTATAGACTTTATTAGAGACAGGATAAGATGCTGAATGACTTCTTTGGGTTGCTTCCAGCCCTTTCTTTCTGTGCTACTTAAATAGAAAGCTGAAAAGGAAGGGCCTGCCCATGACAATTTTCAGCAGAGATTCATTGGTAGTCATTGTATGGTTGTTGTAAAATACAGCTTAGTATTTTATGGCAGCTTAATCTACTTTGCCTTTCATCTGTGCATCTGTGAAAAAATAGTGACAACATGGAAAATATTCTAAATCAAACATATGGAGTGTTGGAGTCTGCAGCCAAAGCCTGTCCTCATCAAACTGTTATTGAGAGAAAGTAGAAATTCCAAGCTCGTGTTAAATGCTAGATTGTTGTACTCAGATAGCCACTCTCTTAAATTGATTATTATTTTAAAATATCCCCAAAACAGAAAGAGGGAAGAGTCACATGAAGGATTTTTTTTTCTCAATCTTACCAAACGTTTGACAGAAAGGACTTTCAGTAAATCCTTATATAGGAACATGCATACATCACACACACACACACACACACACACACACAGAGAGTCTACATACCTAATAGTTGAACACTAACGTGTATGGGTTCAAAATGAAAGAGGCTTAACATTAAAATTTTGAAATAAGAATAAATTGATGACCTGACATCATGTCACAAAAATTTACCACAGTTTGGATAAATTTTTTTAATACTGTGCCTCACACAGAGAGGCGAAGAATGGACTTCATGAAGTGCTGCTAACACCAGGACCAGTGTTTTGTCATTTGGACTGTGCCATCTCTACATCTGTAGGAGGGACCAGTCACATAGATTATGATGTGAAGGACCTCCCTTTGAGTTGTAATTGGAGCAGCATTCAATCTAAAAACATCAAATGAACTTCAAATAAATGACTTGTATTTTGTGAGAAGATGACTTCATATTATCTTTTAGTTTGACCATTTATTATGTTGTAAATTATTTGATTTTCTACATTTTGGTACAATGTGCATTACTTAGCAATCTTTCTCCAAGAGCGATGCTTCACAAATGTTGGCTGCATTGTAATCTCTGGAAGGCTTGTTAAAAAAAGATTTCTGGACTCTAACCCCTTAGTTCCTAATTCAGTTAGGTTTGGGGTAGAGACAGAGAATTTTTATTTTGAACTAGTTTCTAGGTGATACTGATTCAGCTGGTCCAGGAACCACACATTGAGAACCACTTGATGATTGAAACAATATACATATGAGTAAATGAGCTGGGCAGCAGAATTACATTTATAGTGATTTTTTTTTTACAATCTCAGTGTACATGGAGATACTTTTATGTAACACTCTAAATATAAAGTGACATTGTTGGTTATTTAATTAGGTGTTTTCCATACCTAACCTTAAATATCCAAATATTTGATGTCATATAGACAATTACTTTGATTACCTTACATTTTACCTTTGGAGCCGGTTTATTTAGATGAACTTGCTGTGTGTGAGATTGTATTTCTAATCAAGATGTTGAAATAATAATTTAAAAACAAGTCAAATTGACAATTCCTATGCTACCTAAAGATCTGCTTCAGAATATTCTTCTTTTAAGAGAAGCTGCTCAAGGCTTTTAGACATCAGGGGATGTTTGACTTCAGGATTCAATTATAAGGCATTTCCTTATTGAGTAACTTTCAATATTTGTCTAATTACTGTGCTTTCAATTATAAGCTCCTCCACGAGTTTTATGGTGAATATCTTATCTTTATACTTCATAGTAATATTGTGTTATAACTTTAATAATTCTCTTGTAGAATAAAATAATTAAATCTCCCACGTGTAAGCCTACTGATATCATCTAATTTTGTCTGGTTATTAATCTCTTATTAAGTGCTCTCATATTTACTATAGGAAGCTTCAAATTTAGAAATATATAGATTTTCCTATCTTAAAATTAAGTTTTAAATTTACCTTACTAACCAATTTTTAACAATGGAAGGAATAAAAACTGATGACATACCTTGTCATTTGTGGTTTTTACCACCTGAAATTTAACTATTTAATGGTTAAATACCAAATAATAGAACTCTCTCATTAAAGAAAAAAAATTTTTGTATTTTTAAAATAATTTGACTTTAACCAATCCTCAATATTGAACATAATCTTAGTTTTTAATGAGAACATGCTTTTTTCACCAAAAAATTTTTTTCACCTAATTATCCCTTTAGAGTTAGTGAATTAGTTAGACAAAATAAGTATTAAAGATCATGTATGATTTTCTATTCTCAGAAAAACAAACTTCCTTTTCCTGTTTTTTAATTTTTAAATTAGCTTCTATACTTTCTTTACTTCTTTTACCATATGTAACAATCTCTACCTATAATCCAAAGCCACACATTACTTAGCTACCTATACTTGCATTGGGTAGATAAAGTGGAAGAGAGAAAGAAAGAGAAGATTAGAAAGGTAAGCTGAGGTCAAATTTCTGAATTATCTTGGAGGCATTCCTAGGATTTCTGGGTTCATGATCCTTGAAATGTGTTGTGCCTCTCATTTTATTTTATTTAAAAATTTTTAGGTACCTTGGCCTTCTCCTAAAGATTCTTATTTAAAAGATTTTGATGAGACCTTGGAATCTATAGTTTGAAGAATCAAGTGATACTGTTGCACTTCAGTATTTGGAAAAAACTATCTTTGACAGTGGAGAGTCAATGAAGGCTTTTGAGCACAAAAGTATAAACAGAGATAAGCTTCAGAAAGATTACTTTAGGAAATAATGGGTTTGTGGAGTTTGGAACTTAACACAGAGAGACAAGTTAGAAGATGATTGCAAAAGGCCAAGAAAGAGTTAATGAGGGTCAAAGTCAGGACAATGGCATGAAAACTGGAAGGACAAGGAAGACTCAGTGATTCAATAAATATTTACAGAACGCTTATTATAAGCAGGCATTGTTTTAGGTATTGTGAATGCAGCAAAAAACAAAACAGAAAAGACATTTTTACTCTTGTGGAGGTTATATTCTATTGATATGACATAAAATAAATGTATTATATAGATCAATATAGATAGATAGATAGATATATTAAGTGCCATGGAGAAAAAAGCAATGAAGGAGAACATGAAGTGCCAGGTGGAAAGAGAGATTAAATAAGGTGATTTGGGATGGTTTTATTGATAAAGTAATATTTTAGATAAATATGAAGGAGGTGAAGTTTCAAGCCACTCAGTTATCTGGGGAAAGTCATTCCAGACAGAGGGTAATACCAACAAAAAGATCAAAGCATGGAAGTGTGCTAGAAACAGCAAGGTGTGTCAGTGTGGCTGGGATGAAGGAAGCAATGGGGAGAGGAGTACCGTGTTACATCAGATGGACAGTGGGATGCCAGACTATTTAGAACTTTGTAGTTTCTTGTAAGAACTTTGGCTTTTGCCCTTGGCTGTGATGGAATACCATTGAAGGGTTTTGAGAAATGGAGAGACACATTGTGCTTTCTGTCTTAATAGGATAACTCTTGACTGCTGTTTTGATAGACTTGATGGTGGTGGTGGGGATCAATGGTAGAAAGAGAAAGACTAGTTAGAAGAATATTGAAATAACCCATTTTCATATAGTGACACTTTGGACGTGTGATGGCAGTAGAGATAATGAGAATGTATCAGTTTCTTCAAATATTCTGAAGATAGAGACAACTGAAGTTTCTGACAATTGGATGTGAGGTATGAGTGATTAGGAGGACATAAGTGTGGGTTCAGGGAAAGATGGAGTGGTTATTAAATGAGATGAGACAAACTTCAGGTGGAGAAACTTGGGGGGAAGAATATCAGGGGTCTAATTTTGACATGGGTAAACTTGAAATGGATATTAAGGCATCTAAGTAGAGATGTTGAGTAGGAAGTTGAATCCTGTAATTTTGGAGTTTGAGAGGTCAAGACTTGAGATAGAAATTTGGCAGTTCTCAGTTCATAGATGAGATCACTAAGGGAGTAGTCTTGACAGAGAAGAGAAGAGGTCTAAGGACAGAAATTTGGAGCATTCCAACAATAAGATAATAAGTAGAAGAGGAGGAACAAATTAAAGAGACTGAAAAAAAGCACCAGTGAGTAAGGAGGAAACTTAGAGATTACAGTTTTCTTAAAAGCCAGGAGAAAAAATTTTTTCAAAGTGGAAAGAGTAATCAACCGAATCAAACACTGCTGGTAATTCAAGCAAGAAGTCTAAAAATTGACCTTTGGATTAAATAACAATGAGATCTTTGGTGAACTTCTCAAGAAGAGGTTCTGTGGGGAGGTGGGAGTGAAAGTATTTCTGAACTGTATTCAAGAGATAATGGGAGTAGAGGAATTGGTGCATTGAAGTGTTTTGCTTTAAAAGAGTCAAGAGGATATATCAGATGATACAAGGAAGAATTTGAAAAGTTCAAAAGCAGAGGTACTTTGTAGTTACCTATCTCTACCTCTAACAAAATTTGTTAATATGTCTAGATTGATGATATCACACATGTGCCAAGAAGTTATGAAAAGCTTTATTGCTCATATAATGGGAATATATGTTGATAGTAGGCCAGGCACAAAAACTTGAGCAAAGGGAGGGACTTTTGTTTTTACTTTGGTTAGAGGATAAGGAGGCTAGAGTAAGAGTTCCTGTGTGGACTGTGTTTACATAGTTTAATTCCTGCTGGTGCCAAGGGAACGTGAGTGAAGACTTTCTTATTGGCTTTCTTAGCTGTGGGGCAAGAGGTAGGAAAAGATGGGGCTTGAAAACTGTCAGTGGTCAAACACCAAAAATGCAGTCAGACTGTAACAAAAGAGCTCAGTGACAAATTTGGGGTGGGGTTTTAGGAAATAATGAAGAAATTTCTCTCATTTGGAGCATAATGATTGAAGATATTGATGGCATTTAACCAAGACAGAAACACCCAATGAGGATCAGGTCACATCTGGAAATGCCAGCCCTTCTGACCATAGGAAAGAAGCAAGAGGAAAAATGGAAGAAGGAAGGGCAGAAAGCCAAGATAAAGTAGTAAGTGCTGATTGTGTGAATTTTGTCATTTGGGTCTTGAAGAAATATTCTCCTGAATCTCAGTTTCTCTGTATGCAAATGGTTCTCACCTAGCTAGGGTTTTCAGAATATGAGAAGCAGATACAAAGGATTGGGTTGCTTTAATGTAGCCTCAGGTTGTCTTTCTCTGGTATGAAGAATGCTGACATCTTAAAGAGCTTAAAGACATGTTTATGTTTATCCCTTGAGGTAGAACCAGGACCCTGCCCCAAGGCTGAACTATTGTTTTCTGGCTGCTTCTCCCTTGTCTTTCCATCCCTTCCCTTCCCTGATTAGCAACTGTTCTAGTCTGCCCTTTGGAACTCAGGGAAGGTCATGGAGGCTGGAGTCAAGAAAGGGGGGAACAGAAAAGCTTCCATACCCAGGAGCCTCACAGGGTCCTGCTTGGTTTCACTACAAGGTTACCTGAGACCAAATTAGAGGGGAGGAGGCCCTGCATATGCCCTAATCTTATCAGCAACTTCACCCTTGAACTGTTGCTATAAAATTCCTTATCAAATCCTCCCAGGTTGGGACACATAATTTTTGAGAAGCACAAGCCCACTGTGTCCCCCTTTGCCTGGCAAAGAAATAAAGCTATTCTTTTCTCCTTCACCCAAAACTCTGTCTCTGAGGTTTGATTCAACACTAGTGTGCAGAGACTGAGCTTTCAGCATCAGTAGGAGCACTTAAATGGCAATTTTGATGAATTGCTGGAGGCTGAGTATGGGCTAGCAAGAGAGTGAGAAACTCATGGGAGCTTCAGTCTTAAGGATCCCCGTGACATTCATGGGTTTTAACCTCTAGGAATCCCACTCATGTTGAAGAGTTGAAGAAGACCCCTCTTGGCTCTGCTAAGGGGCCTACAAGAGCAATCACTGTGAAATTCACCAGAGCTTTCTCCATAACAAAGATTTCCTTCAGGAGGAAAAGACTTTACCAGAGCTTTTTCTCCTCTGGAGGAAGGGCACTGCTCACACTCAAGCCTCCTCTAGACTTCCTGTATCAATTAAGCAAGGAAAAAGCCAGGAGTCAGTGCTGTGCCTCTGAGGTGGAGAGCCAACTTCAGGACACTGGTCCACAAGAGACCTCCCAGCTCCACGTAATATAAGTGGCAAAAATCACCCAGACATCTCCATCTCAACACCAAGACCCAGCTTCACTCAACGACAAGCAAGCTACAGTGCTGGACACCCTATGCCAAACAACTAGCAAGACAGGAACACAGCCCCATCCATTAGCAGAGAGGCTACCTAAAATCCTAATAAGGCCATAGACATACCAAAACGCACCACCAGACATGGACCTGCCCACCAGAAAGAAAAGATCCAGCCTCATCCACCAGAACACAGGCACTAGTCCCCTCCACCAGGTAACCTACACAACCCACTGAACCAACCTTAGCCACTGGGGACAGACACCAAAAACAACGGGAACTACGAACGTGCAGCCTGTGAAAAGGAGACCCCAAACACAGTAAGATAAGCAAAATGAGAAGACAGAAAAACACAGAGAAAATGAAAGAGCAAGGTAAAAACGCACCAAACCTAACAAATGAAGAGGAAACAGGCAGCCTACCTGAAAAATAATTCAGAATATTGATAATAAAGATGATCGAAAATCCTGGAAATAGAGAAAATGCAAGAAACATTTTAAAAGGACCTAGGAGAACTAAAAAGGAAACAAGCAATGATGAACAACACAATAAATGAAATTAAAAATACTCTAGAAGGGATCAATAGCAGAATAACTGAAGCAGAATAATGGATAAGTGACCTGGAAGATAAAATAGTGGAAATAACTACTACAGAGCAGAATAAAGAAATAAGAATGAAAAGAACTGAGGACAGTCTCAGAGACCTCTGGGACAACATTAAATGCACCAACATTCGAATTATAGGGGTCCCAGAAGAAGAAGAGAAAAAGAAAGGGACTAAGAAAATATTTGGAGAGATTATAGATGAAAACTTCCCTAATATGGGAAAGGAAATAGTTAATCAAGTCCAGGAAGCACAGAGAGTCCCATACAGGATAAATCCAAGGAAAAACATGCCAAGACACATATTAATCAAACTATCAAAAATTAAATACAAAGAACACATATTAAAAGCAGCAAGGGAAAAAAAACAAATAACACGCGAGGGAATCCCCATCAGGTTAACAGCTGATCTTTTCAGCAGAAACTCTGCAAGCCAGAAGGGAGTGGCGAGATATATTTAAAGTGATGAAGGAGAAAAACCTACAACCAAGATTACTCTACCCAGCAAGGATCTCATTCAGATCTGATGGAGAAATTAAAACCTTTACAGACAAGCAAAAGCTGAGAGAGTTCAGCACCACCAAACCAGCTTTACAACAAATGCTAAAGGAACTTCTCTAGGCAAGAAACACAACAGGAGGAAAAGACCTACAATAACAAACCCAAAACAGTTAAGAAAATGGGAATAGGAACATACATATCGATAATTACCTTAAATGTAAATGGATTAAATGCACCCACCAAAAGACACAGACTGGCTGAATGGATACAAAAAAAGACGTGTATATATGCTGTCTACAAAAGACCCACTTCAGACCTAGGGACACATACAGACTGAAAGTGAGGGGATGGAAAAAGATATTCCATGCAAATGGAAATCAAAAGAAAGCTGGAGTAGCAATTCTCATATCAGACAAAATAGACTTTATAATAAAGCCTATTACAAGAGACAAAGAAGGACACTACATAATGATCAAGGGATCAATCCAAGAAGAAGATATAACAATTGTAAATATTTATGCACCCAACATAGGAGCACCTCAATACATAAGGCAAATACTAACAGCCATAAAAGGGGAAATCGACAGTAACACAATCATAGTAGGGGATTTTAACACCCAACTTTCACCAATGGACAGATCACCCAAAATAAAAATAAATAAGGAAACACAAGCTTTAAATGATACATTAAACAAGATGGACTTAATTGATATTTATAGGACATTCCATCCAAAAACAACAGAATACACATTCTTATCAAGTGCTCATGAAACATTCTACAGGATAGATCATATCTTGGGTCACAAATCAAGCCTTGGTAAATTTAAGAAAATTGAAATTGTATCAAGTATCTTTTCTGACCACAATGCTATGAGACTAGATATCAATTACAGGAAAAGATCCGTAAAAAAATACAAATACATGGAGGCTAATCAATACACTACTTAATAACGAAGTGATCACTGAAGAAATCAAAAAATACCTAGAAACAAATGACAATGGAGACACGATGACCCAAAACCTATGGGATCCAGCAAAAGCAGTTCTAAGAGGGAAGTTTATAGCAATACAATCCTACCTTAAGAAACAGGAAACATCTCAAATAAACAACCTATCCTGGCACCTAAAACAATTAGAGAAAGAAGAACAAAAAAAAATCCCCAAAGTTAGCAGAAGGAAATAAATCATAAAGATCAGATCAGAAATAAATGAAAAAGAAATGAATGAAATGATAACAAAGAACAATAAAACTAAAAGCTGGTTCTTTGAGAAGATAAATAAAATTGATAAACCATTAGCCAGACTCATCAAGAAAAAAAGGGAGAAGACTGAAATCAATAGAAATTGAAATGAAAAAGGAGAAGTAACAATGACACTTCAGAAATACAAAGGATCATGAGAGATTGCTACAAGCAACTCTATGCCAATAAAATGGACAACCTGGAAGGAGTGGACAAATTCTTAGAAATGCACTACCTGCCAAGACTGAACCAGGAAGAAGTAGAAAATATGAACAGAACAATCACAAGCACTGAAATTGAAACCATGATTAAAAATCTTCCAATAAACAAAAGCCCAGGACCAGATTCCTTCACACGTGAATTCTATCAAACATTTAGAGAAGAGCTAACTACTATCTTTCTCAAACTCTTCCAAAATATAGCAGAGGGAGGAACACTCCCAAACTCATTCTATGAGGCCACCATCACCCTGATACCAAAACCAGACAAAGGTATCACAAAGAAAGAAAACTACAGGCCAATATCACTGATGAACATAGACACAAAAATCCTCAACAAAATACTAGCAAACAGAATCCAACAGCACATTAAAAGGATCAAAAAACCCCATGATCAAGTGGGGTTTATTCCAGGAGTGCAAGGATTCTTCAATATATGCAAATCAATCAATGTGATACACCATATTAACAAATTGAAGGAGAAAAACCATATGATCATCTCAATACGTGCAGAGAAAGCTTTTGACAAAATTCAACACCCATTTATGATAAAAGCCCTGCAGAAAGTAGGCATAGAGGGAACTTTCCTCAGCATAATAAAGGCCATATATGACAAACCCACAGCCAACATCGTCCTCAATGGTGAAAAACTGAAACCATTTCCACTAAGATCAGGAACAAGACAAGGTTGCCCACTCTAACCAATATTATTCAACATAGTTTTGGAAGTTTTAGCCACAGCAATCAGAGAAGAAAAAGAAATAAAAGGAATCCAAATTGGAAAAGAAGAAGTAAAGCCGTCACTGTTTGCAGATGACATGATAGAGAATCCTAAAGATGCTACCAGAAAACTACTAGAAGTAATCAATGAATTTGGTAAAGTAGCAGGATACAAAATGAATGCACAGAAATCTCTGGCATTCTTATACACTAATGATAAAAAATCTGAAAGTGAAATTAAGAAAACACTCCCATTTACCATGCAACAAAAAGAATGAAATATCTAGGAATAAACCTACCTAAGGAGGCAAAAGACCTCTATGCAGAAAATTATAAGACACTGATGAAAGAAATTAAAGATGATACAAATAGATGGAGAAATATACCATGTTCTTTGATTGGAAGAATCAACATTGTGAAAATGACTCTACTACCCAAAGCAATCTACAGATTCAATGCAATCCCTATCAAACCACCACTGGCATTTTTCACAGAACTAGAACAAAAAATTTCACAATTTGTGTGGAAACAAAAAAGACCTCGAATAGCCAAAGTGATCTTGAGAATGAAAAATGGAGCTGGAGGAATCAGGCTCCCTGGCTTCAGACTATACTACAAAGCTATAGTAATCAAGACAGTATGGTACTGGCACAGAAACAGAAATATAGATCAATGGAACAGGATAGAAAGCCCAGAGATAAACCCACGCACATATGGTCACCTTATCTTTGATAAAGGAGGCAAGAATATACAGTGGAGACAAGAGAGCTTCTTCAATATGTGGTGCTGGGAAAACTGGACAGGTACATGTAAAAGTATGAAATTAGAACACTCCCTAACACCATACAGAAAAGTAAACTCAAAATGGATTAAAGACCTAAATGTAAGGCCAGACACCATAAAATTCTTAGAGGAAAACATAGGCAGACCACTCTATGACATAAATCACAGCAAGTTCCTTTTTGACCCACCTCCTAGAGAAACGGAAATAAAAAGAAAAATAAACAAATGGGACCTAATGAAACTTAAAAGCTTTTGCGCAGCAAAGGAAACCATAAACAAGATGAAAAGACAACCCTCAGAATGGGAGAAAATATTTGCAAATGAAGCAACTGACAAAGGATTAATCTCCAAAATTTACAAGCAACTCATGCAGCTCAATAACAAAAAAACAACCCAATCCAAAAATGGGCAGAACACCTAAATAGGCATTTCTCCAAAGAAGATATACAGATTGCCAACAAACACATGAAAGAATGCTCAACATCATTAATCATTACAGAAATGCAAGTCAAAACTACAATGAGGCATCATCTCACACCGGTCAGAATGGCCATCATCAAAAAATCTAGAAACGATAAATGCTGGAGAGGGTGTGGAGAAAAGGGAACACCCTTGCACTGATGGTGGGAATGTAAATTGATACAGCCACTATAGAGAACAGTATGGAGCTTCCTTAAAATGTACAAATGGAACTACCATATGACCAAGCAACCCCACTACTGGGCATATACCCTGAGAAAACCATAATTCAAAAAGAGTCATGTACCAAAATGTTCACTGCAGCTCTATTTACAATAGCCAGGATATGGAAGCAACCTAAGTGTCCATCAACAGATGAATGGATAAAGAAGATGTGGCACATATATACAATGGAATATTACTCAGCCATAAAAGGAAACAAAATTGAGTTATTTGTAATGAGGTGGATGGACCTAGAGTCTGTCATACAGAGTGAAGTAAGTCAGAAAGAGAAAAACAAATAATGTATGCTAACACATATATATGGAATCTAAGGAAAGAAAAAAAAGATCATGAAGAACCTAGGGGTAAGTCGGGAATAAAGACACAGAACTACTAGAGAATGGACTTGAGGATATGGGGAGGGGGAAGGGTAAGCTGTGACAAAGTGAGAGAGTGGCATGGACGTATATACACTATCAAATGTAAAATAGCTAGCTAGTGGGAAGCAGCTGCATAGCACAGGGAGATCAGCTCGGTGCTTTGTGACCACATAGAGGAGTGGACATAGGGAGGGTGGGAGGGAGGGAGACGCAAGAGGGAAGAGATATGGGAACATATGTATATGTATAACTGATTCACTCTGTTATAAAGCAGGAACTTAACACACCATTGTAAAGCAATTATACTCCAATAAAGATGTTAAAACTAAATAAATAAATTAATTTAAAAAAAAAGAGTGACCCTCATAGATGTATGCTGATTGAAGTCTTTTCCTTCTCTCCTGATAGGAGTTTCTACAGATTGAGTCATCCCCCTCTTCGTAGAACAGTGAGAGAGACACTGTTATAAATGAAGATTTCCCTTACAAACATAAATGTCTCCTAAAAAGTGTAACTTCTTCTTGGTTTTCAGAGCTTCTCCAGTGCCTGCAGTTTATTAAAAATCACCAGCTAAAAATAATCTTTACACCCAAAAGCCATATTTTGGTGTGGCAAATTCTGCTCCCCTACACCGTCTCTCATCATACAATCTTAGAGTAGCAAGGGAGTCACTTTCTTTCATAGTTTTCTGTTTATTATATTTTTCTTCATAATATTAACCACCATGACAATTATTTTTATTTATGTTTCTTCTTGGTTTCCTCCAGCAAAATAAAGTGTGAGTGTGAGGAGCCTGTCTGTCTGTCTTGTTTATTGTCCTACCTGCAGTGATAAGATGAACAGAGCACATAGTAGTTGTCCATACATCTTATTAAATGAATAAAGTGTGTTTTAAGAAAATATCTTTGGCATCAAATTCTGTTGGTTTCTCAAAGTAAGATACTGTATATTACTCATCTTCAAAATCCCAGGTGCCAAAGGAATTGCCTTTCATGTAGCATTAAAGGATGAGCTCAGGATTTCCCTGGTGGCGCAGTGGTTGAGAGTCCGCCTGCCGATGCAGGGGACATAGGTTCGTGCCCCGGTCCAGGAAGATCCCACATGCCGCGGATCGGCTGGGCCCATGAGCCATGGCCGCTGAGCCTGCACGTCTGGAGCCTTTGCTCTGCAACGGGAGAGGCCACACAGTGAGAGGCCTGCGTACGGCAAAAAAAAAAAATGATGAGCTCATTGATGTGTTATTATAAATTTAGTATATCCATTAAAACACTGGGCTATATTCTATATTTAAATTCAAATATGCAAGTCAGTCCCTCTGCCTCTCTCTGTCTTTCTCTATCCAAATGTTAATGGTGCTTTTCTCTAGGTGTTGGAATTAAAGTGTGTGTGTGGTTTTTCTTCGGGGGTGGGGTGGGGGAGGGATGCATTTCTATGGAGTAAAAACCTTCTTATTTGATACACTCATGATCAGAGATGGTCAATCAATTGAAAAATTAATTTAAGGCAGAGTCATAAAAATGATATATAAATGCTGCTTTACTTCAGGTCATGAGTCACCTTATATATAGCATAAACTATCAGATGTGGTTCAAGGGGACCACCACACATAACGAAAACATTCTTACCACTTGAGAAATTCTAAGAGTTTAAGAGATTGCCTTTCAGGAGTCCAGGACAAAGGCAAGAACTCTTTTGGGTCAAGACCAAATAATTACTACACAGATTATAATTATAGTAATGTGTACCTCTTACACAAATAATTCTGGTAACCAACAACATGGTCCCTCTGTAATCCTAAAATTCAATTCTCAAGGATAAAAATACATGTGCATCCTAGGCAAATCCTAATAGAGGGAGAATTCAGTTTGTCATTGTATACTTTTATTATTATTATACTTTTCAGGAACCCCTTACTATTCTTTATAAACAAATGAGGAAATGAGTAAGTTGAGGTCATGAAGATCTCCTATTGAATTTTCTATTTTTTACAATAATTATGAATTCCTTTAATTATGAACATACATATTAAAGAACATTTTTAAAATGCTTAAAATAAAAATTTTGAGTTTTCATATGGATAATAAATAAAATTAAATATTTATGGTTTTCCCTGAAAATGGTTGATCTTAAATTGCATTATAAAATATCCTTTTTTCTTCTATCATTATTGATTTTTGTCTCACCTCTTCAATGTTACAATACACCTTGTTGGAGGTGGAAAAATCTTCAGAGTCCTTACAGAATTCAGGCTTTCACTTTTCAGATGAGGAAACTGTAAGACGTACCCTAACTTGGTCAATGTCAAACAAATTCTAGCAGAGCATTTACTGCAATTCAGGGATCCTGAGTTCAGTCCATGGTTTTTATGTGGAGTTGAAAAGGCAAAAGTTATTACAATTGCATATGTCCTAATCGAGAGATAGCATGTTGCGGAATAAAGAGCTTCATTTTGAATTAGGTCTACAATTATGTCTCACCTCTGTTATGATTGGCTAGGTGCCTTTGATCAAATTATCTAACCTACTTGAACTATGGTTTCTTCCCAGTTTGGAAATTATTAAATGAGGTACCTTCTAAAGTGACCCAGCATTGAGAGTCCTTCTATGAATAATTGTGCTGCATATAATTTAATTACTAAATGTCTAGTAATGTCAGACTTACTACTTTCCTATTTGAACTGGAATATGAGTAGATATATTACATTTCAAATCTGAGCCCTTTTGATTTCCACATCCAAACATCTGAGTTCATGCTTTGCAGTTCATTGCTTCTTTAACTCTCCCAAGGAGACTGTTATCGCTGCATCATTCAAACTGCTGAAATGAAAGATTTCCATTCTTTTGGAGTATTTTTAAAATAACTGAGAAAACTCACTGAGGTTTAACACTTTGCAGGCATGCTTAGATACCAAGGTAGGTGTCTCATGTGAAATCTAAAATATATTGAAGTAAAAATATGGAAGAGAGACTGGAAGATCATATTATTATAATGACTTCTTAAATAGTATTTAATGTAAAAAACACTATCTTCTAGTTAATAAAAATACTTTAAAATTTTGGCTGAATGCTGAACTTTCACTTGAATGTAATGTTTTAAAAGTCATATACAAGTAGTTTCATATTTTTAAGGTCTCACTTGTGGTGCACTTCTTTATTTGTCAAGTCAAGGACTATTAAGCAAACCTTCTGCTCCATATTTCTCTCTCTCTCCATTGCTATCTTACTTAACACAATGAATTTACGTTAAAAACTGGGAATTATGTGCAGCCACTAAAGCACAGAATTCTAAACACAACTAATATCTGCAAAAAATTATACCATCTAAGTTAAGGGATCGTTAATTTAAAGACATAAGTAATGTTGGCTTGAATTCAACAAATTTTTTTTTGGGTGCCAGGCGCTCTGTTAGGAACTAATATAGACGTGAATAAGACATGGATACTTACCCCTCAAATTTTCAAACTAGTGCTGGACAATTCCATCTGTCCATTTGCTGTGGGCAGTTGGTTCTCATTTACCTAGAGATACACGATAATTAGGAAACTTCCAATCATCTGGTGCAAAACATAAGATAAATTTATCTAATGATCTAATTCATTTGTTTATTGTGATTGAGGGTTACCCAAAGCCAGTGCTTCTGTCTATCATGTAATTAGTTTCTCTTAAACTATTATGTCGCTTTGATAGAAAACATTGTATTGTAAGGCTATGAAAAGTGTAAAAAAATTAATAGAAACCCAAATTAAATAGTGTTGGGAGACCAGAAGTGGTAGCTCTCCCACTCTGCATTGATAGCAGAACCCAAAAGGAAGAAGACTTCCCTTTTTTCACAGCAAGAACTCTACCAAATGGAAAACTGTGGACTCTTTGTTTCCTAGAGCCACCCAACTTCCTTTCCCCTCTATAAAGGTGTTCTCCTTCCTTTGACAGGGACTCACACATGGCTCTCCATGGTTGCGGATACCAAATTGCAATTCTCTACTCATCCTGAAAAAAATCATCTTTGATGGAGAAGTGTCTGGCAGTCTATTTGTTTTACGTCAAACCAAAGGAAATTAATTGCTGCAATGATACACTCTCACAGTGTATTTTGAGTGAGGCTCAAAATGGCATCCCTTTGAGTGTCCCAAGAAGATGTTTTGGAAATTGGGCAGATCCCTGAGCAGTGTTGACAAAGACAAACTACGAAGATCATGAAACCAAAACTTAAGAGAAGGTTAAAACTATGTCCTTTTCCTGATAGAATTCTATTGAAACCAGGCACATAAAAAGATGTTGTCCCTTTTGTTATGTGAAAAAATGATCAACAAGAATGGAAGAAGGCATTAAGTCAGATACTCTATGCTTTGATAGAGAAACCACAGATTGTCTGAGATGTGTAATATGATTTCCTTCCACAAAGGGAGAGGCAGAATTGGAGGAGCTAAATTTTTCAAGAGCAATGATCTTAGGAGAGCTAGAGCCTGAAAAAGAGAGTACCAGGGCCATCACTGATAGATTTCCAAAAAACTAAATTCTGTAGCTGGATCACAGAATTGCCAGGCTTAAGACAAATGTCCTGGGGTATGTTTTTTTTTTTTTAAAGTAATAGATAGCAATGATTAAAACTTAACATGAAAGAAAAAGAAAAACAATGACATTTTAGCAATAAAACAATTGAGATAGAATTTGTGACGGCGGCCGCAAAACCTGGGACAAAAGTTATGAAATGATAAAAATGTATTGCAGGGCTTCCCCGGTGGCACAGTAGTTGGGAGTCCGCCTGCCAATGCAGGGGACACGGGTTTGTGCCCCGGTCCGGGAGGATCCCACATACCGCGGAACGGCTGGGCCCGTGAGCCATGGCCTCTGAACCTGCGCGTCCGGAGCCTGTGCTCCGCAACGGGAGAGGCCACAACAGTGAGAGGCCAGCGTACTGCAAAAAAAAAAAGTATTGCAATTGGTGGATGATGACAAGGGGGAAGTGGAGTTAAGTTTCTAATTACAAAAATCATGTGTTTACGAAAAGGTCTAGTCAATTGTGCTACAGTCCTCTGACTCACTCAATGCGTCAACACATAGCCAATTTTGAAATACATTTGGGAGACAAAAAGCAATCATTTGGGGTTTGAAATTATAAAGGAAGTAATTATGAACAATTTTCAACTATTTAGCTATTATGAAAGAAAAGCTACATTTGAAATAAACAACTTAGTAAAAACTTGTTACATTACAAGGTTTTTGAATTTTGTATTGTTTAAAACATAAAGGAGAGATAAGGGTTCTATAAGAAATATTAAATAAGTTGTTAAACTTCTGGTGTAATTGAGTAAGAAGAAGGTTCAACAGTTACTGTTTAAGGGCTATTGAAAAGGAAAAATAAGAAATTTCATTTTTAATTTCAAAAAACTAGAATCTGGCTTACTTTAAGGAGAATAAGAAAAATGACACTTCTGTAAAAGGCAACTTAAAAAATAACTTCAATTTAATTTATGGCCACAAGACAAATGGTCACAAACAGTATGCATACTATATGAAGAGGATGTGCACGTTTACTTCTTTGCTATATTTCAGACTGATCTGTATGGGTGGAACTATAAAACATTCCATGCATGCGAAAAAATGGTCTAATAATGCTCAGCTATATAGAATGAGAAACAAGTATATATAAAAATAGTAGAACACTAAACTCATGAGGAAAAAGGTCATGTCAGAGTTGATCACTTGTGTAGATGCTTCAAAATTTTTGAAACCGTAATACTTTCAGTGTATAGAATATTTTATTCTGAGAAAGGTAAAAACATTTTTGTATAACTTCCTTTATGTCTATACACAGTGTGTGGTAGATATGAGGGTGTTAAAACTGAAGAGAGGTTTTAAACCATGCCCCCCCCCTTTTTTTTTTCATTAGCACAGGCTCCGGACGTGCAGGCTCAGTGGTCATGGCTCACGGGCCCAGCCACTCCGCGGCATGTGGGATCTTCCCGGACCGGGGCACGAACCCGTGTCCCCTGCATTGGCAGGTGGACTCTCAACCACTGTGCCACCAGGGAAGCCCCATGCCCTTTTCTTGATAGAACTTTATAGAAACCAGGCACATAGAAAGATTTGCCTCTATTGTGATATAAAAACAAATTAATAACGATGGAAGAGGCACAGAAGAAAAAGTCAGCCTATCTTGAACACTGTTGGAAGACTTTGAAAACCATCCTTGTTGTCATTTCATGCCTGCAGCCCAGGACCACAAACATGTGACCCCAAATCAAAGTAGAGTTGAATCGATTGTTACTGTCTCAAAAAGAGGTGCTACCTTCCTGAATTCTGGTACTGCCACAAAGTTCATGATTTTTGTTTGTTTCTGTGTGTATGTGATTTATCTTGAACATCTCAGAGAACAGAAACAGTTCTCAGTCCCATTCAATTCAACTCTAAAATTATATTTTAATGTTAATTCATCCATTGAACTTGTCTATGAATGCCTATTCCTTTCAACTAATTGTTATCTATATTCACTCCATTTCTGTGTGTACCAGAGTCTATTTTTTTATATAAATTTATTTATTTTATTTATTTATTTTTGGCTGCATTGGGTCTTCGTTGCTGAACGTGGGCTTTCTCTAGTTGCAGTGAGCAGGGGCTACTCTTCGTTGTGGTGTGCGGGCTTCTCACTGTGGTGGCTTCTCTTGTTGCGGAGCATGGGCTTTAGGCACATGGGCTTCAGTAGTTGTGGCTCGCCGGCTCTAGAGCGCAGGCTCAGTAGTTGTGGCGCATGGGCTTAGTTCCTCCGCTGCATGTGGGATCTTCCCAGACCAAGGCTCGAACCCATGTCCCTTGCATTGGCAGGCCGATTCTTAACCACTGCACTGCCAGGGAAGTCCCCAGAGTATGTGTGTGTGTGTGTGTGTGTGTATATACATATATATACATATAATATATATACATATATTATACATATATACATATATATAATATATATACATATATATAATATATATATATACCTATAATATATATACATATATACATATAATAATTATATATATATATATATATAATTATTATTTTTTTGTGGTACGCAGGCCTCTTACTGTTGTGGCCTCTCCCGTTGTGGAGCACAGGCTCCAGACATGCAGGCTCAGCAGCCATGGCTCATGGGCCTAGCCATTCCGTGGCATGTGGGATCTTCCCAGACCGGGGCATGAACCCGTGTCCCCTGCATCGGCAGGTGGACTCTCAACCACTGTACCACCAGGGAAGCCCCCAGAGCCTATTTTTGACCTATCTCTTTTCCTGGTAGAAACCCTAGACTTCTTTAATCTACATTGTCTCTCAACTGGACTTCTCCCTCAAGGCATTGCCTCTTCTTTGTTCATATCCAGCCATTAATTCTTTCAGTCCCATTAACTAAGGCCTTATAAACAAATAGAGTGCAACTTATTCAAAGAGTTATGTATCCTCGACTTCTTGACTATTTAAAATCTTATGTTCAGGAGCTGTGTGGTTAAGCAACAGAGAAATCTTGTTCTTCCTTTCAAGCTTGTTTATAATACACCTTGCCAAGCTGTGCTCTGGCACTTTGTTTTAGTTTCTCTGAAAAGATGTGGCCTCCCATCACAGAGCCTACCAGGATCATGGAGCTTGCACACAGCCACTGTGATAGAAAATGAAGACCCAGGATCCATCACCAGGAATATTTCTATGATGGGAAATGTTTCGAACAGAGACATAAAGACTGGGTCCTGGCTAGCCTCTGACACCAGCTGTTGGACCTAGAGCTGGTCTGTATACTCTATTAGGCCAGTGTTACTTAAACTTTGTTATGCCTTTAAATCACCCAGGATGTTATGAAAGTGCAGATTCCTGTTCAGTAGGTATGGTGTGAGGCCTGTGACTTGGCATTTTTAACAGTTTCCAGATGCTGTTGTTGTCTGTGGGCCACACTTAGAGTAACAAGGCTCTAGATCTTGTCTGTAAAATGAAGGAGGTGGGCTACAGGGCCTCTGAATCCTCTTAAGTGTGCTTACATTCTGTATCTTTCAGAGCTGACACTTTGGCGACTGGATCTGATCCAGTTTGCATTTCTGAAAAGACTTACTGCTCTGAAACACCCCCAGTGAAGATGCTAGTCACTGAAGGACACTGTAAATGCTCATCCAGATCATTGGAAGGGGAGGTAATTTACTCAAGATTATGTAATCCCTCACGAAGATATTCATTTTGCAACATCACCATTGGAGTACCAAGAGATCGGAAATGTGACTTACAGTTCAAATGCACAGTGGAATATTTAGGTATTTAGACTTCTTTCTTCTTGAGTGGCATTCTTTAACTTTCTGATTACCAACTTCTTTAAGTTCCATATGCATATGTTATAAATACTTTTGTTCTAGTATAACTAGGATGATGCAAATTGATGCTTTCTTACTAAATCAAATAGACCCAGAAAGTAAGTTGCCAAATAGAGTAGAGTAGGAATTATTATAAAAAGGCTCTTGATCAAAAATGAGTCGTATGGGGACTTCCCTGGTGGCACAGTGGTTAAGAATCCACCTGCCAATTCAGGAGACATGGGTTCGAGCCCTGGTCCAGGAGGATTCCACATACTGCGGAGCAACTAAGCCTGTGCGCCACAACTACTGAGCCTGCACTCTAGAGCCCGTGAGCCACAACTGCTGAGCCTGCATGCCGCAACTGCTGAGGCCCATGTACCTGGAGCCCTTGCTCTGCAACAGGAGAAGCCACAGCAGTGAGAAGCCCTCGCACCGCAACGAAGAGTAGCCCCCACTCGCTGAAACTAGAGAAAACCCGTGCGCAGCAACGAAGACCAAACGCAGCCAAAAATAAATAAATAAGTTAATTAATTAATTAATTTTTAAAAGGTGAGTGGTTTGAAGAAGGGCTATCATCTATTATGTTTTCTAATGAGATGGACTTTGAGCAGATATCCCTGACATAAATATAGCAAAGTTAAAAAAATACATATGGAGGACAAAAAGCCAGGGAAGACTGAGGTGCGTCACAAATGTAAATGTAAAAACACTTCATGAAGTAAGGGCCAGTAGGGGCTGACGTTGAAGTAAGGCACAATGAGAAAAACATTGGAAAGTCCAGAGTTGGGCAGATCTTTAATACCAAGAAGACTTGTTTTTGATGTGCCACTTTGAGTCATTAGGAGGCAACACTTACAGCTTAATGTTTAACTTGTTATTCCTCAAAAGGAAAACAAGTAACATCAATATAAATAGGATTAAATATAATTCAGGAAATTAGTAGGAAGAGAACATACCATAAAAATTATAATCGTGACAACCATGATTTATACTGTTATCAAAAATTAAAAGTTATAAAGCTGACCTCTTTGTCCTTCTATGCACAGTTCTCACACTCCTCCCCTATCCACTAGCTTGATGCAGAGAACTCTAAGGTCTAGGAAGTGGCAGAACCACAACATGGAAGTAACCTGAGTCCCTGATTCATCACAGGGAGGAAAGCAACAAGGAGTGTATGTGTAGAAGTGCTATATGATTGAGAAATACTTTTACACTCTGTTAAGCCACTGGAATCTGGTGCTTGTTTATTACTGTAACTAGGTCACCCTAATTCATACAGAAATTTATTATCAGAAGGAGAGTACTATAACAAAACACTAAAATTTGTGGCATTGGCTTAACAGTCTGGTTGTGGGTGGCAAATATAGAAGGCTAGAAACCTGGAGATCCCTGTTTACCATGGCAAACATTTGATAAAACTGTCACCTGTGATAACTTACAAGGTAGATGAAGTACCTACTAAGCCTGTAGCTCTTAGGAAAGTTGTTGGAAACATCTAGAATTTTAAGCTATTTTGGTTGCCTCTTTCTGAAAGTAATAACTGACTAGCTTTCAAGTGGAAAAGGTAATGCAGTGATTTCACATGATGATAAAAGCTTATCAATAATTTCTGGAGTTTAAATAATAGAAAAATAAGACTGAAAAGGCACTGAGAGCATAAAGACCATATAGACTTCTCAGGTAAAAAAATGTATCAGTAATTCAGTCATGGGACCATATAAAAAAAGGAACTACCTTTCACTCTAAGCCTATTATTCCAGCTGTACCTCAAGGTGGTAGGAATTGAGTTTCCTTCCTTCCTTCCTTCCCTCCCTCCCTCCCTTCCTCCTCCCTTCCTTCCTTCCTGCCCCTCTCTCTTTCTCTTTCTTTATTTCCTTCTTCTTTTCAGGGAGGGGTCATTTGAGGGAACAATGTTGGGGCAAGGAACACTTGAGAACTATATCTAGAAAAATCTTTTGTGTGTGATTTCTGACCAAGGAAGAGATAAGGTTTTTGACAGAACTGTATTGCTAAGGAAACCATGAGCCCAGCCAAAAATAACTTGTGACTTTGAACCAACTCTTAGCCCACACTTCCAGCTTGCCTGTTAGGAAGCAGAATGAAAAAGCTATACAGTCCACAATCCCCTAACTAGGGCAGACTCTCCTACACTCTCTCAGTGGGCAGAGCTAAGAGCTACAGAGTACAATGGACAGTTGGTTCCTTCAAGATAACCAAATCCAGGTCTAAGCAAAGAACAAAGGAGGATTCTTTAAATTGCTTGCCCAGCAGGATTTCATCACTGCCATGGATCAGTAATTGCTGTGTGTTTCCCATTTTCACTTTTTTGATTTGGAGTTTTTATTGGGCATACCCTGTCCCTTCTCCATCATTGTATATTGACTTGTTTGTATTAGGCAGAGATGTAACAAGTTTGCCATTTCAGTTTATATGTTGCTCCACACACAGGAAGCACATTAGAACCTAAAGAAAAAGATAGCATAGTACCTAAAGATCCTAGACTTGAAGCTCGATTCAATAACTAGATAAGGCTTTAAATTATTTCCCTTTAAGACAGAAATGAATCTTGCAGTAGACTGAAGTGTCTTCTCAAAATTCATATTTTGATACCTAATTCCCAATGAGATGACATTTGGAGGTGGGACCTTTGGGAAGTTATTAGGACATGAAGGCAGAGCCCTCATGAACGAAATTAGTGCCCTTATAGAAGAGATCACCGAAAGCTCCCTTGCCCCTTCTGTCACTTGAGGACGTAGCAAGAGGATGGCTGTCTATAAACTTGGAAGCAGGCTCTCACCAACAACAAATATGCCAGGGTCTTGATCTTGGACTCGCTAGCCTCCAGCACTGTGAGAAATAAATTTCTGTTTATAATCTATGACACCCAATTAATGATATCTTTGTTATACCAGCCTGGTGATCTAAGGTAAGTGTCTTCTGAAACTAGACAGAAAAATGCAATAGATAATTGAGTTAAGAATGAGAATCTGTAGCAAAAACTGCTAGCTTTCATCAAATTCATGTCTTCTTTTTCCTGGGCAAAAGGTTCCCTTACAGTTATATATAGCAATACATACGTGTCTAAGATATAGCCAATGGAATGTGAACAGGAGTGATTTGCACAACTTAACAGACATGACCCTAAAAATCTCACATACTTTTACCTTCAGAATCTTTCCCCTCTCACCTGCTGGATTCAGAGATCTTTGAGGATCTAGGGGATGGCAGAACCACCATATTGAAGAAATTTTGGTTCTAAATTGCTGTGTGGAAGAAGGTCTCCCACCCCATCCTTTTGGAAGTAGAGGGCAATAGAGGTTGTGTTTCAGAGCATGGACTTTGGACTCATACTCGAGTCTGAATTCCCCCACTTATAATCTGTGTGAGTTTAGGCAAGTCAATTGTCTTCTCTAAACCTTCACTCCCTTAAATGTAAAGTGGGGATAATAATAGTATTTTTATTAGAGAGTTGGCCTGAAGATTATCATCCTTAAACCTATTATCTTCCATATGTTACACTATTTATTTTACTTGTTATGTGAGATCCACTGGGCAGTCTCATTTTATTCACTGCTCCCACCCCAGAACCTAGAACAGGGTCTAGGGAAGCAAAATCATCCCTGATTGAGAACTACTGACATACAGCTTTTGTCCATTCATTTATCAAGTAATTAAAAAATGATACTTGAACATTTACTTCATTCCTGGCACTATTCTAGCACTGGGAATACAGCAATGAATGAAACAGAAAAGTCTCTACCCTAACAAAGCTTATATTATGGAAGAATAAATATAGAATACAAGAATAAAGTGATCCATAATAAAAGGTAAGGTAGTGAGAGGTGATATGAAGAAAATACAGCTGGTATGAGGCTTGTATAAATAAGGTCTTTTATTTTCTGTATTCTAATGTTTTGACATCTGAGAATTGCTGACCCTGGAGTGCCTGTCCTTCTCAGGGCTAGCCAATTCTTAGAGCTAGTAAACAACTTTCCAGTAAGCATGCATTTTAAATGCAAATTAAACAGTCAGAGCCCCACCCTCAAGTACTTTCTCTATGGGGTTCTCACCCTGGACCACTATCCCCCTGCCCTGCTCACCTCAGGGCCAGGTACCAGACAACTAGGGACAGCCCCTAGCCCCAGAAATTGAATAAAATTATTCAAAGTAACCAATCCTATGCCTGCTTTTCCTGTCTCACCTGTTCTTTCCTGAGAAAACGACAATAAAGTCTTTTGTCCACAGTTCCCGCATTCCCTTTGTCTCCTGACCAAACCTGGTGCTTCTCTATATGCCCCTTCCAACCCCGTTGTGAAAAGAGGGCATGCTCTCTTGGGAACTATGAGTAATAAACTATCTTTCCACGGGGAATTGTCTTCTCATCTGTTGGTCTTACTATTACCTCATTTTTTAAAATTAATACACTATATTTTAAAATAAAGCTAAAGAGTAACAGAGCTCTATTATAGATGGGGTGGTCAGGAAAGGCCTCTGTGAAGGAGTGACATTTGCAAAACCAGAATAGATTGAATGAACCATGCTGATACTGGAAAAAGAATGTCCAGGCAGTAGAAACCACAGAGGCAAAAGTCCTGAGGTAGAAGCACGTATGTGTCCAAGGAAAAGCAGAGGCCAGTATGACTGGGGCACAGTGAGTATGAGGGATAGAAAGTAAACTGGAGAGGTATCCAGGGACCAGATCATATAGGACTCTGGGGCCCACTGTAAGGTTTCTAACTGAGTTTGAATGTGATGGGAAGCCAACGTAGTTCTACTAGCTGGGAAGTGTATAATAGGACTTGAATTTTAAAAAGATCCCTATGGATGCTGTTTAGAGAACAAACTGTAGAGGGGTAAAGAGTAAAAGCAAGGAGACCAGTTAGGAGGTCAGGAATTGAACTAGGGGAGTAGCTATTGAGGAGGATACATTTTAAATGTAGAATGCATAGGCTCAGTTGGATTTACTGTGAACTGGACTTGCTGTGTGAGAGAAAAAAAATTTTGGTCTTAGGGATATAGTGATGACACTTGCTGATATAAGGAACACTGAAAATAGAGCAAGTGTGAGAGGTAAAATCAACAATTCAGTACAGGGCATTGTTTGTGGTGCCTGTCCAACATCTAAATACAGATGCTGAATAAGTAATAACCATTTGTCTATGTATATCACTGGTGTCCCAAGGAATAGTAGGGGCTGGTGATATAAATTTTGGATTCATCAGTATATAGATAGCATTGAAAGCCACTGAGATGGATGAGATCAACTCATAGCAGTATATTCTGGTTATAGGCACAGAACAAGAATTGAGAGTAAGTAATATCATCAGTTTAGACTTAGAAAATTTAATGTAGAAAATGTTAAAAACATAATAAGGAATATAGGAAAGAAAAATCCTACAGTATTTTAGGTACTTTATAGGTAATTAGCAATGTTAAAAGTTCAAAAAAATCTTTACTTGAGTCTTCTTAGACTATTGATTTATTGGTAGCTGTTGACTTATTTCTTTCCTTGTTAAAGTACGGATTTACTGAAGGGGAGAATAGAAAAATAGGATACTGATGTTTTTTCTCCCTCTATTCTGTATTTGTAGCTTTCACACTATCAAGTAAAAGTTTATTTAATTATTCATTTATTTCACATTCTTAACCTAGCTCATTACTCTTTCCTTCCCCTTTTGAAATTTCTTCCTTTTGGCAGAATGTTAAGCAGCAGCACTCATGATGATAATGCTTAGAGCAATAGCAATTCCAATTGGTCTTTGTGGATTAGCATGATAAACAGTCAATGATAAACTCTGACTACTTTTCTTAAAAGTGCATTGCCAGCATAAACACTAATGAGTCCTTCGGAGCCATTATCATTTGCCTCTGTCTTCGCTGGGCTGAGGCAAACATTCGGAGAGTATAGTATGCTGAGTTCAGGTTATATCTGAATCCCTTTCTTGATCTGTTCTTCTAGTTCTTGATAAATTCTCAATATAAAAATTACAAAAATGTTCAACACACATATTATCCAAATATGAAATGTATTTTTATTTGTATTATATATATGTGATTTTATCCATCTATCTTCCTACCTACCTAATGACCTAACTACCTTTCAATCTATCTAATATAAATAATGATGGAAAGATTGTATATCGATATCTATTTTGAAAGATAAAATTTTTGAAGCCTTTGGAGGTAGGTAGAAAAATGAGGGAGACTTCTTTTATCTAACGAGATTTCCTACGGGGCTAATAACTGCCAGTAACAATGAGGGTGGGGAGATGCTATGTTGTGGAGGTATATTTACTGAAAGTGCATCAGGCTATGAATAAATTATGTATAAATTGAACAAAAAGCCAGAGCCAGAGAAGGAAATCATAGAGGGTTAAAGCAAATGGGCAACCAAAGAGACAAAGTAAGTGATTATGTAAGATAAAAGAGAAATTGTTTTATAACGGAGAGAACTTAGATAGGAGAGCTTATGTTCATACATACTACTGATAAATCTAATATTCAAGAGAATAAATATTCAGTATTACTCACACTTGCACATGTGCATGCACACACATGCACCCACCTTACTTAACCAACAGTTTAGAGTTACACAATACCTGTTTAGAGGGGCCCTCTCTATGCTTTGCTAAGCAAAGGAACATTTTAACATCAGTGTGAATATAGATGAAGTATCTCCAAATAACTTTCTTCTTAGAATCCTCTTGTTGAAGTCTAGGACTCTTGACTAGATCTCTCTTTTTGCCATATGTTTTCTTGATCAATTGTTGTCAGGGAATGTTGAGACATATTTGAGCTTGAGATGAAGATGTTTAGTTCACAAATGAGCTGATTTGGTGTAGCTGAGGTGAAAATCCTTTCCATTGCCAAAGGTCTTTGCTCTAGCAGAGATGTTTCCCCTATTTGTCTAAGACCGAGTGAGTGAGAAAATCTTATCAAATCAGAAAGGGTGCCTTTTGGTTTTGTTAAGACAAAATCCTTTGGTCAATTATTAAACAATTCACTGAATTTTTGACCTGTTTCATCCCATGTAAATGCAGATACATATAAACCAATCTGCAGACAATCTCTCTATGTATAACCTATTCATTCCCTCTCTTTTACTCTCCTTGATAACTAAACCATAAACGTAGGCTAATTATTAGCCCAATACCACTGATATGTTTTATGTTTGCTTGTTGTAATTATTATACCATCATCCTAATAGATTGTTCTTATTATGGTTAACAAATGCTGTTGCAATTAGCACTGTCCTAGTTGACCCATAACAACTACTCTCTGTAAGTACAAGCAGAATATGAATGCATGTGGGGAAGGTCAAAGCCAGTTCATAATTCAACTTGTGAACACTGAGTTCCCACCAAAATTTTCCTCTTATGGGCGATTTAGGATTTTCATTAGAAAGGCATGGGCCCGAGAGCAGCCAAACCTGAACACAGGTCTTAGGGACAAAAAGAAGTGCTATGTGCCAATCAATATCTTGCCCAACATTGTTGTGTAAAAATATAACATATGTTCTATGCTGGGCAGATTTGTCAATCTTTCCCAATTCTAATGTTATAGGTAAACTTGCTGTATTAGTTTGCTAGGGCTGCTATAGCAAAGCACTGCAGACTGGGTGGCTTAAAGACCAGAAAATTATTTTCTCAGAAATATGGAGTCCAGACACTTTGTTGGGAGGGTGAATTTTTCTGAGGGCCATGAGGAAGGGATCTGCTCTAAGCCTCTCCCCTTGACCTATAAATAGCCATCTGCTTCCTGTGTCTTGACATTGTCTATACATGTCTGTGCCCTAATTTCCTCTTCTTCTAAGGACATGGGTAAGATTGGATTAGGATCTGCTCAAATGACCACATTTTCACTTAATTACCTCTGTAAAGATCCTATCTTCAAATACTGTCACAATCTGAGGTATGGGAGGTTAGAGCAATGTATGAATTTGGAGGTACACAATTCAGTCCATAATACCGACCTTCTTAGTAATATTTTTTAAAATCTCTTACAGCACATATCCCTGTATTAGACACTGTGTCTACATACAAGGTATATAAGTTAAATATATTTGGACCCCGGAGGAAGATGGCGGAAGAGTAAGACGCAGAGATCACCTTCCTCCCCACAGATACATCAGAAATTCATCTACACGTGGAACAACTCCTACAGAACACCTACTGAACGCTGACAGAAGACCTCAGACCCCCCAAAAGGCAAGAAACTCCCCACATACCTGGGTAGGGCAAAAGAAAAAAAGAATAAACAGAGACAATAGGATAGGGACGGGACCTGCACCAGTGGGAGGGAGCCGTGAAGGAGGAAAGGTTTCCACACACTACAAGCCCCTTCGCGGGCGGAGACTGCAGGTGGCGGAGGGGGAAAGCTTCGGAGTAGCAGAGGAGAGCACAGCAACAGGGGTGTGGAGGGCAAAGCGGAGAGATTCCGGCACAGAGGATCGGTGCCCTCAGGCACACACCAGCCCGAGAGGCTTGTCTGCTTGGCCGCCGGGGCGGGCGGGGCTGGGAGCTGAGGCTCGGGTATCGGCTTTCAGTCGGAGCGCAGGGAGAGGACTGGGGCTGGCGGCAGGAAGAGAGCCTGAAGGGGTTAGTGCACCACGGCTAGCCCGGAGGGAGTCCGGGGAAAGGGTCTGGAGCTGCCGAAGAGGCAAGAGGCTTTTTTCCCTTTTGTTTCCTGGTGCTCGAGGAGAGGGCATTAAGAGGGCTGCTTGGGGAAGCGCCGGAGACAGGCGCGAGCCGCGGCTAAAGGCGCGGACCTCGGAGACGGGCGTGGGACGCTGGGGCTGCTGCTGCTGCCGCCGCCGCGGGGTCTGTGTGCGAGCGCGGGTCACTGTCCGCCCCGCCTTCCGGGGGGCCTGTGCACCCCGCCACTGCCGGGGTCCCGGGACCCGGGGGCGGCTTTCCCGGGAAAGCGCACGGAGCGCCTCGGTCTGGTGCAACGTCACGCCGGCCTCTGCCGCCGCAGGCCCGCCCCACACTGCGCGCCCCTCCCTCCCCTCTGCCTGAGTGAGCCAGAGCCCCCGAATCAGCGGCTCCTTTAAACCCGTCCTGTCTGAGCGAAGAACTGACGCCCTCCAGCGACCTATGCGCAGAGGCGGGGCCAGGACCAAGGCTGAGACCCGGGAGCTGTGAGAGCAGAGACAGGGAAATCTCTCTGTGCAGCCTCGGAGGCAGCGGATTAAAGCTCCACGGCGCATTTGATGTGCCCTGCGTCTGTGGAGTGCATAAATGGACAGCGAATCATCTCAAATTGAAGAAGTGGACTTTGAGGACAAGATTTAAGACTTTCCCACCTTTTCCTCTTTTTACAACGAATTATCCCAAATTAAGGAGGTGGACTTAGAGAGCAAGATTTCAGACTTCTCGCCCTTTTCCTCTTTTTACAACGAATTATCCCAAATTGAGGAGGTGGACTTGGAGAGCAAGATTTTTGATTTTTCCCCCTGCTCTCTTTTTGTGAATGTGTATGTGTAATCTTCTGTGTAAGATTCTCTCTGTATAGCTTTGCTTCCACCATATGTCCCAGGGTTCTATCTGTCCGTTTTTTTTTCAATAATTACTTTTTAATTTTAATAACGCTACTATATTTCATACTTTATTCTATTTTACCTTACCTGCTCTTTCTTTTATTCCTACCTTCCCTCCCTCCCTCCGCTCCTCCTTTCCTTCTTTCTTTTTCTTTCCTCCCTCCCTCCCTCCCTCCCACCCTTCTTCTTTCCACTTTCTTTTTCTTTCCTTCCTCCCTCCCTCCCTCCTGTCTTTCTTTCTTTCTTTCCTTCCTCCCTCCCTCCCTCCCTTCTTCCATTCACTCTTCCTTTTGCTTTCATTCCTCCCTCCCTCCCTCCTTTCTTTCTTTCTTTCTTTCTTTCTTTCCTTCCTCCCTCCCTCCCTCCTTTCTTTCTTTCTTCCTTCCTTCCTTTCTTCCCTTCTTCCTTTCTTTCCCTCTCTCTTTCTTTCTTCTACTAAGTCTTTCTTTCTACTTTTTCTCCCTGTTATTCTGAGCCGGGTGGATGAAAGGCTCTTGGTGCGGCAGCCAGGAGTCAGTGCTGTGCCCCTGAAGTCGGAGAGCCAACTTCAGGACACGGGTCCACAAGAGACCTCCCAGCTCCACATAACATCAAGCAGCGAAAATCTCCCAGAGATCTCCATCTCAACACCAGCACCCAGCTTCAGTCAACGACCAGCAAGCTACAGTGCTGGTCACCCTATGCCAAGCAACTAGCAAGGCAGGAACACAACCCCACCCATTAGCAGAGAGGCTACCTAAAAACATAATAAGGCCACAGGCACCCCAAAACACACCACCAAACGTGGACCTGTCCACAAGAAAGACAAGATCGAGCCTCAACCACCAGAACACAGGCACTAGTCCCCCCCACCAGGAAGCCTACACAACCTACTGAAACACCCTTAGCCACGGGACACAGACACCAAGAACAACGGGAACTACGAATCTGCAGCCTGCAAAAAGGAGACCCCAAACACAGTAACATAAGCAAAATGAGAAGGCAGAAAAACACACAGCAGGTGAAGGAGCAAGATAAAAACCTACCAGACCTAACAAATGAAGAGGTAATAGGCAGTCTACCTGAAAAAGAATTCAGAATAATGATAGTAAAGCTGATCCAAGATTCTATTTCCAAGATCCAAAATCTTGGAAATAGAATAGACAAAATGCAAGAAACAGTTAACAAGGACCTAGAAGAATTAAAGATGAATCAAGCATCGATTAAAAACACAATAATTGAAATGAAAAATACTCTAGATGGGATCAATAGCAGAATAACTGAGGCAGAAGAACAGATAAGTGAGGTGGAAGATAAAATAGTGGAAATAATTGATGCAGAGCAAAATAAAGAAAAAAGAATGAAAAGAACAGAGGACAGTCTCAGAGACCTCTGGGACAACATTAAATACAGCAACATTTGAATTATAGTGGTTCCAGAAGAAGAAGAGAAAAAGAAAGGGACTGAGAAAATATTTGAAGAGATTATAGTTGAAAACTTCCCTAATATGGGAAAGGAAATAGTTAATCAAGTCCAGGAGGCACAGAGAGTCCCATACAGAATAAATCCAAGGAGAAATATGCCGACACGTATTAATCAAACTGTCAAAAATTAAACACGAAGAAATCACATTAAAAACAGCAAGGGAAAAACAACAAATAACACACAAGGGAATCCCCATCAGGTTAACAGCTGATCTCTCAGCAGAAACTCTACAAGCCAGAAGGGAGTGGCAGGACATAATTAAAGTGATGAAGGAGAGAAACCTGCAACCAAGATTACTCTACCCAGCAAGGATCTTATTCAGATTTGATGGAGAAATTAAAACGTTTACAGACAAGCAAAAGCTGAGAGAGTTCAGCACCACCAAACCAGCTTAACAACAAATGCTAAAGGAACTTCTCTAGGCAAGAAACACAGCAGAAGGAATATACCTACAATAACGAACCCAAAGCAATTAAGGAAATGGGAATAGGAAAATACATATCAATAATTACCTTAAATGTAAATGGACTAAATGCTCCCACCAAAAGACACAGATTGGCTGAATGGATACAAAAACAAGACCCATATATATGCTGTCTACAAGAGACCCACTTCAGACCTAGAGACACATACAGATTGAAAGTAAGGGGATGGAAAAAGATATTCCATGCAAATGGAAATCAAAAGAAAGCTGGAGTAGCAATTCTTATATCAGACAAAATAGACTTTAAAATAAAGACTATTAGAAGAGACAAAGAAGGACACTACATAACGATAAAGGGATCGATCAAAGAAGAAGATATAACAATTGTAAATATTTATGCAGCCAACATAGGAGCACCTCAATACATAAGGCAAATACTAACAGCCATAAAAGGGGAAATCGACAGTAACACAATCATAGTAGGAGACTTTAACACCCCACTTTCACCAATGGACAGATCATCCAAAATGAAAATAAATAAGGAAATACAAGCTTTAAATGATACATTAAACAAGATGGACTTAGTTGATATTTAGAGGACATTCCATCCAAAAACAACAGAATACACATTTTTCTCAAGTGCTCATGGAACATTCTCCAGGATAGATCATATCTTGGGTCACAAATCAAGCCTTGGTAAATTTAAGAAAATTGAAATTGTATCAAGTATCTTTTCCGACCACAATGCTATGAGACTAGACATCAATTACAGGAAAAGATCTGTAAAAAATACAAACACATGGAGGCTAAACAATACACTACTCAATAACGAAGTGATCACTGAAGAAATGAAAGAGGAAATTAAAAAATACCTAGAAACAAATGACAATGGAGACACGACAACCCAAAACCTATGGGACACAGCAAAAGCAGTTCTAAGGGGGAAGTATATAGCAATATAATCCCACCTTAAGAAACAGGAAAGATCTCGGGTAAACAACCTGACCCTGCACCTAAAGCAATTAGAGAAAGAAGAACAAAAAACCCCCAAAGTTAGCAGAAGGAAAGAAATCATAAAAATCAGATCAGAAATAAATGAAAAAGAAATGAAGGAAACGATGGCAAAGGTCAACCAAACTAAAAGCTGGTTCTTTGAGAAGATAAACAAAATTGACAAACCATTAGCCAGACTCATCAAGAAAAGAAGGGAGAAGACTCAAATCAATAGAATTAGAAATGAAAAAGGAGAAGTAACAACTGACACTGCAGAAATACAAAAGATCATGAGAGATTACTACAAGCAACTCTATGCCAATAAAATGGACAAGCTGGAAGAAATGGACAAATTCTTAGAAATGCACAACCTGCCAAGACTGAATCAGGAAGAAATAGAAAATATGAATAGACAAATCACAAGCACTGAAATTGAAACTGTGATTAAAAATCTTCCATCAAACAAAAGCCCAGGACCAGATGGCTTCACAGGCGAATTCTATCAAACATTTAGAGAAGAGCTAACACCCATCCTTCTCAAACTCTTCTAAACAATTTCAGAGGAAGGAACACTCCCAAACTCATTCTATGAGGCCACCATCACCTTGATACCTAAACCAGGCAAGGATGTCACAAAGAAAGAAAACTACAGGCCAATATCACTGATGAACATAGATGCAAAAATCCTCAACAAAATACTAGCAAACAGAATCCAACAGCACATTAAAAGGATCATACACCATGATCAAGTGGGGTTTATTCCAGGAGTGCAAGGATTCTTCAATATATGCAAATCAATCAATGTGATACACCATATTAACAAGTTGAAGGAGAAAAACCATATGATCATCACAATAGATGCAGAGAAAGCTTTCAACAAAATTCAACACCCATTTATGATAAAAACCCTGCAGAAAGTAGGCATAGAGGGAACTTTCCTCAACATAATAAAGGCCATATATGACAAACCCACAGCCAACATTGTCCTCAATGGTGAAAAACTGAAACCATTTCCACTAAGATCAGGAACAAGACAAGGCTGCCCACTCTCACCACTCTTATTCAACTTAGTTTTGGAAGTTCTAGCCACAGCAATCAGAGAAGAAAAAGAAATAAAAGGAATCCAAATTGGAAAAGAAGAAGTAAAGCTGTCACTGTTTGCAGATGACATGATACTATACATAGAGAATCCTAAAGATGCTACCAGAAAACTACTAGAGCTAATCAATGAATTTGGTAAAGTTGCAGGATACAAAATTAATGCACAGAAATCTCTGGCATTCCTGTACACTAATGATGAAAAATCTGAAAATGAAATCAAGAAAACACTCCCATTTACCATTGCAACAAAAAGAATAAAATATCTAGGAATAAGCCTACCTAAGGAGACAAAAGACCTGTATGCAGAAAATTATAAGACACTGATGAAAGAAATTTAAGATGATACAAATAGATGGAGAGATATACCATGCTCCTGGATTGGAAGAATCAATATTGTGAAAATGACTCTACTACCCAAAGCAATCTACAGATTCAATGCAATCCCTATCAAACTACCACTGGCATTTTTCACAGAACTAGAACAAAAAATTTCAAAATTTGTTTGGAAAAACAAAAGAACCCGAATAGCCAAAGCAATCTTGAGAACGAAAAATGGAGCTGGAGGAATCAGGCTCCCTGACTTCAGACTATACTACAAAGCTACAGTAATCAAGACAGTGTGGTACTGGCATAAAAACAGAAAGATAGATCAATGGAACAGGATAGAAAGCCCAGAGATAAACCCACGCACATATGGTCACCTTATCTTTGATAAAGGAGGCAGGAATGTACAGTGGAGAAAGGACAGCCTCTTCAATAAGTGGTGCTGGGAAAACTGGACAGGGACATTTAAAAGGATGAGATTAGATCATTCCCTAATACCCTACACAAAAATAAGCTCAAAATGGATTAAAGACCTAAATGTAAGGCCAGAAACTATCAAACTCTTAGAGCAAAACATAGGCAGAACACTCTATGACATAAATCACAGCAAGATCCTTTTGGACCCACCTCCTAGAGAAATGGAAATAAAAACAAAGATAAACAAATGGGACCTAATGAAACTTCAAAGCTTTTGCACAGCAAAGGAAACCATAAACAAGACCAAAAGACAACCCTCAGAATGGGAGAAAATATTTGCAAATGAAGCAACTGACAAAGGATTAATCTCCAAAATTTATAAGCAGCTCATGCAGCTCAATAGCAAAAAAACAAATAACCCAATCCAAAAATGGGCAGAAGACTTAAATAGGCATTTCTCCAAAGAAGATATACAGACTGCCAACAAACACATGAAAGAATGCTCAACATCATTAATCATTAGAGAAATGCAAATCAAAACTACAATGAGATATCATCTCACACCAGTCAGAATGGCCATCATCAAGAAATCTAGAAACAATAAATGCTGGAGAGGATGTGGAGAAAAGGGAACACTCTTGCACTGCTGGTGGGAATGTGAATTGGTACAGCCACTATGGAAAACAGTATGGAGGTTCCTTAAAAAACTAAAAATAGAACTACCATATGACCCAGCAATCCGACTACTAGGCATATACCCTGAGAAAACCATAATTAAAAAAGAGACATGTACCAAAATGTTCATTGCAGCTCTATTCACAATAGCCCGGAGCTGGAAACAACCTAAATGTCCATCATCGGATGAATGGATAAAGAAGATGTGGCACATATATACAATGGAATATTACTCAGCCATAAAAAGAAACGAAACTGAGCTATTTGTAATGAGGTGGATAGACCTAGAGTCTGTCATACAGAGTGAAGTAAGTCAGAAAGAGAAAGACAAATACCGTATGCTAACACATATATATGGAATTAAAAAAAAATGTCATGAAGAACCTAGGGGTAAAACGGGAATAAAGACACAGACCTACTTGAGAATGGACTTGAGGATATGGGGAGGGGGAAGTGTAAGCTGTGACAAAGCGAAAGAGAGGCATGGACATGTATACACTACCAAACGTGAGGTAGATAGATAGTTGGCAGCAGCCGCAGAGCACGGGGAGATCAGCTCGGTGCTTTGTGACCGCCTGCAGGGGCGGGATGGCGAGGGTGGGAGGGAGGGAGATGCATGAGGGAAGGGATGTGGGAACGGATGTATATGTATGACTGATTCACTTTGTTATAAAGCAGAAACTAATAAAAAAAATTAAAAAAGAAAAGTTAAATACATTTTTAAAGGATGTAATTTTTATGGAGTCAGAGTTCCAAAGCTGTTGCAAAGCAATGTGAGGGTCATGTAATAAATGGACACAGGTGGGACTTCCCTGGTGGTGCAGTGGTTAAGAATCTGCCTGCCAATGTAGGAGACACGGGTTCGAGCCTTGGTCCAGTAAGATCCCACATGCTGCGGAGCAACTAAGCCTGTACACCACAACTACTGCAACTACTGAATCTCATGCACCTAGAGCCTGTGCGCTGCAACAAGAGAAGCCACCGGAATAAGAAACCTGTGCACTGCAAAGAAGAGTAGCCCCCGCTCACCACAACTAGAGAAAGCCTGCGTGCAGCAACGAAGACCCAACACAGCCAAAAATAAATAAATAAATTAAATAAATTTATTTTTTTAAAAAAGGACACAAGTTTGATCATTCATTCAACAACTACTTTGTGAGCACCAACTATGTGCTATGAACTCTTTTAGGCCTGGGGAATACATAAATTAATAAAACAGATAAAAACCACTGCCATTAGAGAGCTTACGTTCTCTCTGGGAAACACAGGCAAAATAGACAAAAACGAGTAGACACAATAAACAAGTACATTTTATTGCGGGTTAAACAATATCCCTGTGTACTGGGCATATTAAGAAATATTCCCAATATTTCAGGGGAAATTTCTGCTAATTTTGCTAAAATCAGTACCTATGCTTCTCAAAATCTTTACTGGCTATGCCCTGAAACCTCTACGTCTTCCAGAAGTTGCTACTGGAATGAAAGACAAGCAGTAAAGATTTTAGTAAAATCCCTTTTAGTCACTCTTCCTCTTCCCATAACCCCCCATCTTTGTCATTATGTTATCAACACTGAAGATTCAAACATATTGTTACATCACGGATCAACCAAAGTAATCACTGAAGCTTGAAGCACCACTTGCATCCAAATTTCAGTAAAAATTTTTAAGATGTATAATACAAGTTATGAATCAAATGGATTGAATCTGAGTAAGATGTCATTGAAAATATTTTAAAACCTTAAAATACTATGGCCTGGAATGCTTCTGCTCTATAGTTGGGCATGTATTTGAAATGTGGCTTCCTGTCTTTCCATTCAGAAATTGGCAGGTGTAGAAAACAGCAAGAAATAGAGAAGTTTCTTGTCCTTCCTGATATATTTTTTTTCGCTAAAGGAGAAAGTAAACAATAAAGACTCAGAATTTACAAATCTAGGCAGGAAATAAAAATGAAGAGTAATCATGTGAAGAAAAATAATCTGACACACTTATACCAGGAGAACAGAGAGCTGGATACAGAAATAGATCAGTGGACAGTCATAGTCAGCTGATTAGAAATGGCTTTTAAATATTCCTTTTCTTTTGAAAATCAAAGCATTCTATATTTGTGTAATAAGACTATAGTCCTGCTCAACCCAAACACCTTCAAAAGAACCGTATTATGTTAAAACTTTCTTACCTGAATACAGAAAGAGTTTAGCACACACAAAAAAGCTATAAAGAAGAGGAATCATGATGTTGATTAGGATGGAAGGTCAAGATTTTTAATGAGTAACTTCACAGCCGAGTGTACTGTGACGATTTATCCCAGGGTCAAGTATACTGCTTCTGTATATCCCTTAGCTGTTTGCCAGACTGACCCAGTGACCTTGGGAAGGTGTGCCTGGAAGTACTTGTCAAAATTAATCTCAAAGGCATTGGGATGCTAAAGCTCTCCAACTGAAACCTCCAGAAATAGAAAGTAGAGTATGAGTTGGTTGTTGAATTGAGCTTTGAGAAGAAAAAATAAAGAAATGCCCTCAAGCATGAATAAGTCTCAGTTTAAGATAGTCCCATAACTTTTGCCTGACCTATTGCTAATTTTGTAGTTAAACTACAGATATTTTGATGCCAGGGATTTCTGGTTTAGAATCCTCTAATTGAATGGTGATACCCATAAAAAGATTATTTGCTGACCTATTAGCATAAACAATTTAATGAGACTGACATAAATATACCTTCTCTAATGTATACTGTAGCAATAAACAGGAACAGCAAACCAAATTTAAGAAACTTGAAAAATCAGGGTGCGTGATGGGATTTGAGACATACAAGTGGAATTATCAGCTTTCGGACACTACATCTATTTTACCATTTTTAGAGAAGCTAATGCAGATTATAATGTCAAGTTCAAGAAATTCTGATCTCCATAGCAACACTTGGGCATGCTAAAGGCACTTACTTGGTTATGAAACTTCTTGGTTTCACATTCTGGAGTCAGAGTTTAATCAGTTCTCTATCCTATAGGGAATAGAAAGAGTAGGGGAACATAAAGGCAGTCAGTATTGCAATCTGTCACTTTCATTTTCTTGAAGGCTAAATAGTAAAGACCTTTCCTGGACCAGAGTTTGGGGTTTCACGCAAAAATTTATCTCTTTTGCTGGTCCCAATAAAATGCTGCCACATTTTCTTAGTATAATGGGAGATAACCCTTAGAAAATGTCAAAGAAAATTTCCCTTCCCCTGTTCAGTTAAATTGTGCCATTTTCCCCAATGTACCTTAGATCTCCAAATTGCTAATGAGTTACTTAGTAAGGTTGAGATTATATTGGACAAAATACATACCAACTACTCCACTCTAATCTCTAGTCTATTTTATCTATCTATCATACTTTTTTTTTTCAATTTTCCCCAACGGTGTAATTTACCAATTAGGGCAGGACTGTAAAATATACATGAGCAAAGAGGAGGTCACCATGATAATTTGCTATCTTAGCATATCTTTAATTCTTCGAGAATAATGGTGATGCAGATAAGGATCTATCTTCAATTTATGTCTGTGAAATATTATGTCAAAGTTTTTTTATGTCTAGCACACAAAATATGATATTTTTACCATATCATGAGCCATAGCAATCCCAAAGATCTAAAGCAAATTAAGCAATAGTTTTGTAGGTAATTCAACGTAGGACAGTCTTTTCAGCAACTGGTGCGGGAAAAGTTGGATATCGACATATCAGTATGCAAAAACAAACAAAAAAAGAACTTTGATACATAGAACCATACAAACATACAACATACATTAACTTAAAATGGATCAAAAATCTAAAAGAAGTAAAGCTATACAAGTTCTATAAGAATGTATTGGAGATAATTTTTGTGATCTTGAATTAGAGAAAGAATAGGGTATAAGGAAGTTCTGGACTAAGACATGATTAGTGTTTTATTGTTCTTTATAAACTTGAAGTAGATACACTCCACTGGCCACAGGTGATGTTCAAAATATGTAATAAGAGATCAGCATGAGTACCAGCAGATTAGGTTGGATGCCAATCTTGAATTCTAGTAGAATATCACTTTAGCCACTAATTGAAACATAAATTGGTATGTCTATTCCATATATTCATAATTCATAATTCTGGAAGGAGTACAAATTTCAGTACTCTCTCAGCCACCTCTGAGTAAAGAATAGGAGGGTGAGAAAGGAAGAGGACCTCACAGCTACCCTGTCATCAAGTGCTGACTGAAACCAGGGGTTTGAGAGAAGGTGTGTGTTGGGCCTAGAGGAGAAGCAGAGACATCTAAACACCTCATTTATTTTGCTATAGTATTTATTAAATAAGGCTTAAGTGTTTTTAGATAACATTTTATCCTTTCATTCATCCACATGCCAATGTTCTGCACACACTCGTAGGGAAAAACACATGTGAGTAAATACAATTAAAGAAAAGTGGCAAGAAATATTTTTAAATCAAAATTCTGATTCTGTCCCCTGACCTGTCCACCTTAACTCCTTTGCTACAATCCTTCAGTTTTTGAATCCCATGCTATCTCCTGGACCTACACTGGGAATCATTTTTTACTGTATAGTGAATTTCAAACTCTGGTACACTTAGGGTAACTGGACTTCATTTTAGAATTGGCTACTGCAACACTGGCTATACATTCTGGACCACATTTTTAAGTGAGCACTTCTGATCAGCCTTCTCTCTAATATGTCTGATGGTATGCTCTACATATTCCTGTTCCCATGATATGAGGTTGCCATCCTTTAGCTGAGGATTGATGTAGTGTGGATTAATTGACATGACTGATTGTGTGTTTATTTTCTAGGAAATCCTAGTGCTGCAGATGCCAAATTTTCTCTTCTGCTTCTATCATTTCTCTGTTCTCACCTTCATTTATCTTCTTCACAGAATGTACGCCTAATGGACATTATCAAAGTTAGCATCAGGGAGTCCTCTTGGAGAGGTTAATGGACTTGGTGGCAGAGTAACTTTAATTTTGCACGTTCAATGAGACATCTATTTTTTTATTTAATGAGACCTTAAAAATGATGGTGGGTGGGAGTAAGGGAAAGAGCTGCTTCCTTTTTTTCTTCTCTAAGAAATTGTTTTTTTGCTGCTAAGAAATAGGTGGATGATAAAGAGTTGAAAATGAAACAAATGGAACTCTTTTTAAATTTTCACCTTTTGATATATTGAAAATCACTCAAAGGGAGGAGAAAGATAGTAGAGTCCAAGGAATCCTATTCTTCTATGCACTAATCTTGTCTTTGCTTAGTAGCTTCAATTCTGTGAGTTGAATCTTCAGTATTCAAATAATTAAATGACAAAAATTTCTGGCATTCTGAATATTGTGTACATTCTGAATATTGTATTTCAAACAAGCTCTTCTTGGGAGGGGGTTAGTTTGAAAGGTGTTAAATGTGACTTTTGGAAAAAGCAGCAGTATTTTCAACATTTTTTTTCTAAAAATGAGTAGTTACTGTTATGTCAATTGCAAATCTGCTTTCAATTAGGCATCTAGATATTTTTTTTATTTTTACAAAGCTCCCTCCAATTTGCTACAAAGAAGATCACCTGAAAAATGTATTAGATGTATGACTTAATGGAAACCCCCTGATATCAAGGACTTTCTTATTGGGAAATTTTATACCAGCCCCCTAGAACATGTGTCTAATTTAATAAACCCCATGCAAGGGCCAATAATGTGCAAGGCCCTGTTAGGCACACAGGGAAAGAACACAATGATTCTTGCCTTCCATTAATTTTTAATTAATTATTATGCCAGTCATGTCGAATTCGGCATGAGTCACTTTGCTAGAAATGTGACAAGTGTGTGAATTTTTAAGGTCACAGATTGGCAACCATAGAGATATAGATTAGACAAACTACCCAGCCTTGTGTGCTTAATTTATTTAGTTGTTTTTATTTATTTTTAACTTTTATTTTATTTTTTTGTTGAAGTGTAGTTAATTTACAATGTTGTGATAGTTTCAGGTGTACAGCAAAGTGATTCAGTTATATATATATATATATATATATATATATATATATATATATATATATTCTTTTTCAGATTCTTTTCCCTTGTAGATTATTACAAGATGTTGCATATAGTTCCCTGTGTTATACAGTAGGTCCTTGTTGGTTATCTATTTTATATATAGTAGTGTGTATGTGTATTACTTAAGTTTAGATGATCATATAATTCATTCAAACTGTTACATTTTTGAGAGCTAAAGAGAAGGGGATGACAATTAGTTAAAGACAATAGTGAAAGCCTGGACTATCCCGGGGCAAACCAGGGCATATAATCAATAACTTCTGGTAAATATGTTTTATGTAGAAAAGATTTGGTCCTAATGATTTTATCATATTGTAGAGGTCAAAAGTTGCCACATACCTGTATGGAATGACCAGACTCCTTTCTAGTTTCTATCATGAATTTTGTCTTGGTATGAATGTACTGCAGGCTGAGTTCTCCAATGACTAGAGAAAGCAGTTACTTCTCAATCTCAGCTGGATGCACATCTTTGCCTTCTTTTCTGATTATCTCAAACGTAGATCACGTATGCTGTCCAACTGCTTTCTTCCTCCACAACTGTATTATGGATTGTTTTATGAGACTGACTTTTTTGAAATGTTGAAACATTAAACTCAGCACATCCACTCAATATGTTGAAGGCACTATATCCTAGACATTGCAGGGAAAACTAGGACATAAAGATATCAATCCTATTGCTATAGACTGAATGTCTGTGTCCCCTCAAAACTTATATGTTAAAATCCTAACCCTCAAAGATGATGGTCTTAGAAGGTGGGACCTTTGGGAAGTAATTAGGTCAATGAGGGTGGAGCCTTCATGAATGGGATTAGTGCCCTTATAAGAGAGAACTCAGAGAGCTTCCTCACCCCTTCCATCATGTGGGGACACAGGGAGAAAGTGCCAGCTGTGAACCAGGAAGTGGCCTTCACCAGAATTTGACCATGTGGACCCCTTGATCTTGTACTTCTAGCCTCCAGAACTGTGAGAAATAAATTTTCATTGTTTATAAGCCACCCAGTCTATGGTATTTTGTTATAACAGCCTGATTAGATTAAGACATCCACCATGAAAAGGATTATAATTTAACAGACAGGATTAAACAATCAAGTAGATAATAGCAAAAAAACAGGTAGAGTAAGACAAGTGCGATAAAAACAAACAAACAAACAAAAAACAAACAGAAGGCATACAGAAGAAGTAATTATATCCATTTTGGGGAATCAAGAAGAGTTTTCCATTCATAAGAAGACATTTGAGAAAATCTTGGATGGATATTTCAATAGAATGAATTGAAGAAGAGAGAAAGGATAACATCTCAGAAGAATGAACTGAAATATATTTAACAAAAAAATAATAAAAATTAAGATTGAATAAATATGTTGTCAGCAAATGGAGTAACTGGTCTGCTGGTCAGGTTGTCTTAGGAAAAGATTTGCATCATTTACATTAAAATAGTAATTCAAGCTGTAAGACTGGTTGGATTAATCTATGTGGAGAATATAGTAAAAAGAGAATAAGATTGAGAACTATACTTTAGAAAGTTATACTTTAGAAAACTATACTTTAGAAAAGAGAATAAAATTGAGAACTATACTTTAGAAAAGTAGATTTTAGAAGATGTCCATTTTTATGAAGTAGAAACAAACATACAATATACAACAACAAAAAGAGCGGAAAATAAAACAAAATGGAGCTGAAGGTAGAAATCATTTCAAGAATCTGGTTAGTGAAGACAAAATTACTTAGAGAAATCCAGGAGACTGGGACTGAAAATACATAATTATATTTTATTAACTAGATATTGTGAGAGCAATTTTTAGCACAGTAGTGAAGACTGATGGTAGATCTGAAGAGTTTAGAATTGAACTGGTAATGGAGTAAAGACAACCTGTGTAGGTTTTTTTTTCCACAAAGTTGACATTCAAAAGAGGAAATAGAGCATGATCTGCATCATACCAGCAACAATTAGCAACAGTTAACTGTGGCCTTTAGGATAGTCCCATTGTCCTTATGTTGCACTAAATACATAATAAAAACTTTAACATATGAAATAAGAGAATAACTCACCACATCTCTTGTATTCATAAATCTTCCCAAGGGCCAAACACTGACATAGAAATAAGTGGCTGTGGCATGATTTAAAGGGAGAGAAAGGCTAAATGTGACCCAGTATGTGGATTAGGATGTAGTCATATATCATGATCTGTGGGGGGAAAAAACCACAAATATAACCACATTGCTAAGTAATTTCAGTTGGAAAACAGGAAAAGATGGATTTAAATTCAATCAAAAGGATTAAAATTTGTTTTAAGAAGTATTTACTGTCGATGACAGGGTTTTTGAGAAATTGGAACCTCTAAATAGGCTTATTTGGTTTATTTTTATTTTGTCTCTTTTTTGTTTTGCTTTGTTTCTACTTTAAATTTTTTACTGGAAATATACCAATATAAAATCAAACTGTTTTGAGTGACTATTACAGTAAGTTCCTTATATACAAACCTTCCAGTTGCAAACTTTCGAAGATGCGAACATGCATCTGCATGTCCAATCACGTAAGTTAGTTCACATGTCTGGTGTACATTGTCATGTGTATGCATCCTCTACAAGTGCTTGTGCTTTTGTGTACTTTACTGTACAGGAATGTATAGAGTACAGTAGTACAGTGTCTTTATTTCAAGCCACTTCTGCAAGAGGACAACTTCATTGAATGCCTTGCTGTGCAACCCAAGGAGCTTACTAATGAAGACCTGATGGAATTGGAGGCCCAAAGAAAGGACAAAGAGAGACAAGGGAAGAAGAAGTAACTGAAGAACCAAAGAGATTCACAATGAAGGAAATGGAAAAGATATTTTCTTTATTTGAGGATGCACCGTTAGTTTTTGAGGTACAGGACCTGAACGTAGAACAGCACATGAAGGTTGCAGCAGATGTTCAGAATGCAATCCAGTGCTACCTTGTCATCCATAAGGAGAAAAAAAAAGGGGTACTACCTAGACATCACTGGATCATTTTTTCAAGCGGGTAGATAGAATTGAATCCAACAAGGAACCAGAACCTGTGTCATCAATGTCAGGCGTGAGTGAAGTTGCAGCTTGCCTTCCGTCACGTATTGCTGATGATCCTTCAGCTCTACCATCTCTCACCTCCTCTCCCTCCTCCAGTCAGTAACTCTTCTTGCCTCCTGACTTGATGCCAGCCCCTGTATGCCAGATGTTGTACTGCACTACTGTACTTTCCAAGGTACTATACTGTAAGATTGTTGTTTGTTTGTTTGTTTTTTGTTTTGCGGTACGCAGGCCTCACTGTTGTGGCCTCTCCCGTTGTGGAGCACAGGCTCCGGACGCGCAGGCTCAGCGGCCATGGCTCACGGGCCCAACCACTCCGTGGCATGTGGGATCTTCCCAGACCGGGGCATGAACCTGTGTCCCTTGCATCGGCAGGTGGACTCTCAACCACTGCACCACCAGGGAAGCCCCTTGTGTTCGTTTTTTATGTATTATTTGTGTGAAAAGTATTATAAACCTATTACAGTACAGTACTATATAACCGATTATGTTAGTTGGGTACCTAGGCTAACTTTGTTGGACTTAAGAATAAACTGGACTTATGAACGTCCTCTTGGAACGGACCTCGTTCATATGTAGGGGACTTACTGTATTTTAAGGTTTAAGAAACTTTAACTATATCTTGCTACACATATAATACAAATGTAATTATTTTTTCAGTGGATCATGTAACTGAATTGGCTTGAAATGGAAATATTGTTTTCTATGGAATACTTCCCAATGACATCGTGATCTTGGAAACCTAATTACAAAACTCTCAATCTACATGCAACTACATTTGGAGATTGGTTTCTTCCAAACTACTGCCTCTGATAAACATTTTCTTATTTTCATATTGACATAAATATAACTTAAAACAATTCCTCTTTTATATGAAAATTCTTGTGTGAATATTAAAAAGTATTCTTCAGTGGTGAATAGCAAATAGGTTATTTCCTTTCAAAATTAAAATGATAAACCAAATTTAAATGATTCATTTATCTTAAAAATTAAGATGAAAGACAGCACCAGTTTTGCTGACAGATGTTAACCAATTTTGCTGATAGATGAACCTTTTGTATTAGGCGTAGGGAGAGAAGAAGAAGTTTGAATTGGTGTTGCAGCATCAAAGCACAAAGTAAGTGACAAGTAGAAATGTGGAGAGAAAATAGCCTAAGTTTTGGTGATTGAGAAGAAATCTTGTGATAGCATTTTAAATTCAGATGGGTAAGGACTAAAGTGAGCCACAAGCTAGGCTGTTGTCCATAAATTGTCTGTAGGGAAATGTACAGCTTCCCGCTTTGTTAAGGAGAGAAATAAGAAAAAGAAAAGTGAAAATACGGAAATCTGCTCAGAAATCAAATCTAAGGACACTGGGGGAATTGCTATACCAAACATTTCCATCTATTCTGCCAGATAAGAGAAATTTAAATAATTGAGTTCAGAGAAGTAAAGGATTGAAAGTATACTGCTTATTCTTCCTACTAAATTTATCATAAAAGTAAAGAGTTTTCTCCTCCTCTTTCTGGATTTTGCTTTAGATAATTTCTCCTAATACTGAGCTACATATTACATATTTGAGCTACATATTACATATTTTGGTACATCATCAATAATTTGAATAAAGAAAATCATAAACAAGATTTTCAATATACCCTAAGTATGTTCAAGGGACCTATAGTTTTCAGGAGTATTAATACATCAGATTTTTTGGTTGACAAAGGAATATATGTATGCATTTGATTAATCAGCAAATTCATATTGTCTCCTGTTCAAGAAATGTAGATTCATCTACATGTTTTTAATTTTGTTCCCAGTCTAGTTGGCCCATAAGTTATAGAGCTATGACTTAATTGCTTATATATTTGAAATTGTGGTCCAATGACATATGATGACCTCTAAATATTAAAATTGTATTCATTTACAGCAAGGTATGGATTGATATCAGTTTTGGATGATCCTTGAAATTATAAAATGAATAAGAGAATTAAAAAGATTTTAGTTATTTAATAGAAATTATAGATTATTTTCAGAGAATAGAAATAAGAACTTACAATAATGTAACGCAATTCTGTTTTGTCAAATATTTGGCAAAAACTTTTGGGTTTCAATTTCCATGTTACTGATGAAGAATGCTAACAGTGTCAGAATTAAAAAGGATGGAAAATTAGAATTTTTATAGTATACTGTGGGTGGCTTCCAATTATTTTTCAATAAACGTTTTGTATAAATGTTATAGACTCTCAGGCATTTTGGTAGATACATTCCTTTCTAAATATTGCAAAATATTTTCTTTTTGCATTGTCCAAAATAATTTAACTTTTTGTCTCTGGTAATTTGAATTGATGAGGATCCAGAATGGGCTTATCATGTGGAAATAACTTTAGCACAACGAATTTTGCTCCACTCTTTATCCAATAGGCTGGATTAATTGAAAGCTTTTTTTTTGGTGTTACTAAGAGGTTTTCAAAATAGATATAAATAAGCATTTCACACGCCCCCAGATAATACCCTCTTTAGAAGGACTTCAGAGGAGTGTCTAGCAGAGGTGATGAGAGAAGATATTAACTTACATAGTTTCCTAAGACATAAGACTTATCTAAAAGGGATCTACTTGCTGAGGAAAGAAGCCACTGTGTCTTCTCTCAGTCAAAACTCTCCAGAGTTTCTTATAGAAATACTTTTCTATATCTAAATTGTCCTAACCTGTTTCTCTTTTCCATTAACCTTGACATGATAATAAGTAATATTGGCAAGTTTTATTAATTACACTAAAGAAACACGTTTGGTTATAGTGATTCACACTAATATCCAGTTTAAAAAAATAGGAGAATGAATTCCATTCCCTAAGGAATTTTATTGGTAGGTTATTGAAAACCATTGTGTAATTCACTTATGCACATACACAAATGACTGTCACTGTAACAACTAATCATTTTTTAGATCATTTAGAGAAAAGTACAATCTTGGTTCATGCAATTGGAAAAGCAAGGTAAGAATTCTATAGAATAGTAATGGCACCTACCTTGTCCAATTCAGGGAGGAAATGAGCATGTTAAATTGTCCTTTATAGGATCCCTGAAATAACCCAAGAGTGGAGAAGACATCAAGGCTTTGATTAAAGGTTTTTTGTAAAAGAGCTGAGCTTGATTAAAATTTTATGCAAAGGAATTGTTCTAGTCACTTAAAGTCTTAAAGAAAAAGAGTGATTCTTACTTGGACTAGACCAGAAAGTGATTTCTCTAAGACTGATTTCACACACAGAAATGTCTAAAGAAAAAGTTTTCTCTAACTCCCAAATACTGAAGTGTAAACATTATATATAATGTAGGCATTAAAGAGGAGATCAAGGACCATCAGCTGTTTTAGTCTGTTTTTGCCATTTCTCCCATGGACTTCCATAGGGATACCTTGACTTTGTATTGCTGGATGAGATTAACGATTAAATGCAGACGACTTTGTATAATGATTCTTTTTGCCCTTTCATGAGAATTGTTTTGTTTACCTTTGGTCAAGCAAAATCTCAGCTTGACAGGTTTCCTAACATCAAATCTTCAAACACAAAAGGCAGCAGGATTCTTACATGTTTTTATTCTTTTAAGAAATGCTCTGATCACATCACAGTCTTTGCTACTTTTTATACATTCTATGGTATTGTTTTACCTGCATAATGAGTTATACAGTTTAAAGAGAAAAGTATGCTTGCTTTGTTCAGAGGGATATGAAACTCCATGCAGTTTGCCACGACACCTTTCTGAATTTATGAAGAATTATCCACATTATCCTCGTGGATCCCATTCCTTTGCTTAGAAGCACTCTGTCTTGCTCACCAGAGTGTTAAGAGCTAACCTCTTATTTCAGGAACCTAGCTTTCTGGGATTTTCTTACACACTGGTATCTTTTACTACGTCTGCCTTGGTACTACCGTTTCCAGTGTTGCAACATGGTTGGTGGACAAACAGCGACATGTGAAGCCAAGTATGTTGTAGGACATGGCAAAAAATGGAAAATTTATACCAATATTACATTCTCACAAGGCAAAAGCTACCCAGGTCCTGAATAACCCAGGAATAAATCATTCTCAGTAATGAGAACAAAAGATTCTCTCTTAACTTTAGCAAAGCTAAATTAAATTCATGAATACTAGGAGCCCAATAATTTGGATAAGAACATTTGCACATGATCCGGGTTTCCAACTTATTGTAAGAAAATATCACAGACCCGTGGGAAAGAAATCAATTCTTCAAGAAAAAAAGGTGAAAAATTTCTATGAAGGAAAATGAATGTGATCTTTGCCTTATATCAGAAACTAATATGAAATATAAAATAAACAGTATATAATATGAAGTGGTTTTAAAATCTAAAAGAAAAATATTGTAAGTACAAATGTGACTGAGCTTTGTTTAGGTTTAAGGCTTTCCATTAGAGTATCAGATATTTAAAATAAATTACTTGTGTTTGATTGCTTATTCTTTACAGTTGATACTCTGTGTTAGAGGTGGTGAAATTAAACCAAAGTAATCTTTAGTGGTGAAACATTTTGTTCAAATACATAGGTAACATGAGAACAAGTAACTGTGCTTCTTTCTTTTTTATATTTGTCTCACTTCACAACTAATGTGGAGACTTCTATGTCTTTCATAACTTCATTTAACAAAAATACTCCATGCTGTCTTTTGTGTTTCCTCTTATTTTCTTATTGCTAAATTAGATATAATAATCTTTAGCTCACTACATTTCTATGGATATGAAACTATATATATATAGAGAGAGAGAGAGAGAGGAGAGAGAGAAAGGCGAAAGTGTTTACTACCCTGCATGGTATATGGAAAATATTTTAGAAATGTTCTACTTTTCTTCCAAATCCTGAAAAAATACTGCATTTTCTTTCTTTATATACTCATTTTTAAAAATGAAATGAAACACACGTAAAACTGAAAAACTTATTAATAAAGTTTAATAAGTTGTTTAAAGCACATAGCTATGCAACAATTATCTGTGTGAAAGATAAGAACATCAGTACACCTTTTTCTATTATAGCTTCCTTTCTCACCCTAGAGGTAGTCACCATTCTGGCTGTGGCAATAATCTCTTCTCTTTTTAAAATAGTTATACCAATTCCATGGATACATGTATATGTATGGCTGAGTTGCTTTGCTGTGCACCTGAAACTATCACAACATTGTTAATTGGCTATACTCCAATATAAAATAAAGAGTTAAAAAATAGTCATACCAATTCCATATGCATCTCTAAAAACACAGTTTACCTCTTTTGAATGTTACGAATATGGAATCAAAATATATGTATATTTGGCTTTTTCTTTAATATTATTTTCTCATGATTTAGCCATACTGTTGCAGGTAGAAGTAGGTCATTCATTCTCATTGCTAGATAGTACCAACATTGACAGATATATCACAATGTATGTGTGCACAATGTATGCTATGGTTACCTGATAACTGGGTTGTTTCCTATTTAGAGGCATTACAAACAGCTATGACACCTATATTTTTGCTTCAGTACCTAAATGAGACATTAAAATTCTATTTAAAATATCAGTGATAAAGAAAGCTTTATTTTTTGTTTTGAGTTTTTTCTTTTACTTGCTCATATCTAAAAAAATTGATAATAATTCCTGCCTTATCAGATTTCTATTAAGGTTAAATGAGATATTTCATTTTCAGCTCTTCAATGCTTTTGATGTAACTACAATATATGTGTATTTACATATATTGAAAATATATTTATATACATTATATATAATACATATTTAGATCACTTGGAGAATGAATAATCATTTTAAAATATATAATTATATATTATACATAAATATAATATATTTTAAATATATGTATGCATATATACATTTGTCTGTGTATATAATTTATCCTCACAGTTTTGGTTTGTTTTGTTTTCAGCTGGAAGATTCACAAATAATTTAGCCAGCTGTTACCAGAAATGGGAAGCGCCACTCCCATTATGTAGTACACATAGAATTAGGAGCTGAGATCAAGTCTCATGACCCTTTGGGCAGTAGTATATTTTCACAAAGAAATTACGAAGCTGGTGAATTTTATCTCTGAAACTCTTCTTTCCCTTTTCTCCTTCTAATTACCTAAGTGATAAAACAATGATAAGCTAAGTTTCCAGGGTTATTTTCATTTTGATAGAATATCTTAAAGAGCCAAAACCTTACACATGTCCAGAGTAAAACTTTGTAAGATATTATTGGACAGACACACTTGTCCATGTTCCTCTTAGTAGATTACCTAATACGTTTCTTTCTACCAGCTTGAGGCCTGATGCTGTGGCTCGCCTTAGGTACTTTCTCCAGAAAGGAATAAATAACTGGACATTGCAGAAGCATTAGAATAGAGAAGTACCAAAAGAATGGTGAGATTCCTGTTGTGTGCTTTAATGATTCCTACCCCTGGAAACTGGGAGTTGAAAATAATCTCTCTATAGATACAGCTATCTACTAGGGGAAATTACTCCCTTTAGAAAACATAACCCAATTTATTGATATAAATCTCTATATATGTACAGTTATTTGCTGAGCACTTCCTGTGTTCCTAGAACTGTATCATTCATGGCAAGAAGAGAAGTATAGGATACTGGGGTCAAGCATCTAGAGCAAAATATCTGTTTTTTGGAAATTTTCCATTCTGTTGCAAACCCATACTTTTGTAAAATTCAATAAAATGAACTACTAGAAAAATGAAATTAAAAACAGATAAAACACAAGCCAAGTTTTTATTATATTCAACAGAAAAAATATTTTATAAATATAATCAGGAAAAATATTACAGGGAGAAAATAATTTTAAAATATGTTCATTGTTCATTCAAAGTTGCATCACTGTGATTCATATAGAGAATCACTATTACACTTGAACTTGTTGTACTATCATAACAGAAATGTAAAAGTTATGAGTAAAATAAGGATTCTCCATGCTGGAGAGCTCAGACATTGTTCTCGACTACAAGTCCTAGCTCCCAAAGCCTCACCTACTAGTTCCCTTTCCTCCAGTGATCCTGTCATGCTACAGCTGATGGGACTGATAGAGATTCGAAGGTCCAGAAGGTCCTCAGAAATTTGCCTCTTTCTGAACCAATTATTCAAGTGATTCCAACCACCTCTCCCTCTGATGTTGCTGAGCTACACTCTCATTAACCCTAAATTTGTCTTTACTGGATCCTGTCCATGCTGTAGCCTGGCAGATGTGTTCCACTGCAAATTCAAATCTACACACTTAGAATCCCATGGATTTTCCTATATAAATCTCCTTTAAACATTTATAAATAGTAGATGCAAACAGATGGTGTAGAATGCATTACCTCTTTGCAGAGTCAACATTTGTAACAGACATAAATTTGGACAAATGCTTGGTTCAGAACAGGAAATACCTATACTACAACTCTTGTCCTCTGGATATGGCTAACTGATACAAGGTTCAGTCTAATGACCCAAGCTAGGACAATCAGAGTCTACCTTTCAGGTTTTAGAAAAATTCCATGTAAACACATAAAGACAGAGGTGGTTGAAACTAAGTCATCATATGATAGAAGTTGCTGCTAAGATACCTGGAGCTGCCTTAGTTTTTGTCATTATCATGCTTGGAGACTGTGTTTGCTTTAATTCTAACAGTGACCTCAATGTCCTTCCAATAAATCTCTGTTTTGCTTAGGTTAGCCAGTGCCAATGTCTGCTATCTGCAACCCAAAGAGACTTAATGAATAAATCATATGGTCCTAAAAATAAATGACAATGTGTGGAAGAGGGATGCTTTATTCACCAGCCAACAAAATTGGAAGCCAAGTCCTAGAATCTAGTTAAAATATCTTATCAGGGAGTCCGGACTTGATAGAATTGGGCACTCAGGTTTATTGGAAATCCCAAGGACTTTGGTGTTAGAAAAGCTAAATCTGAATCATAGCAATGGTTTTTCTATGTGGGATTTGGTCAAGTTAATCTACTACCTGATCATCACTATTGTGAGAATTAAATGAGAATGTAGGTTGCAAGTCATAGTAGAGAACCAGCATTTATATTATTTGTGTAGGAATGGTTGAAGATAAGGTCAGAAAGACAAATTGGCGCTACATGTTGGGGAGCCTTGTATGCCACAGAGAAAAGTTAGAAGTTGATTAATTTGGGAAGTGGAAGGCATGGCATTGAAGGTCGTTGAGCAAGGGAGTGATATGATCATTGCTGTACAGCTTGAAGATTAATGTGACACCATCATACAAGTCGGACAATTTGGAGATGGTAAATGGCAAACTCTCAGGTGTTGTTACAGTAATCCAGGTGATAGCAATGAAAACCTGAACTAGGCTGGTAACAGAGGGAGCAGAACAGGCTGGAGGTATTAGAGGTGCATAAAAGTGCAATGAGGTGGTTGTGGGACTAGCTGAAGGAGAAATGGATAAATCAAAGATTCTTGAGGTCCCAATCCTGATGGCTTGAGCTAAAAGCAAATATAATTCAGGATGGTAGAGATACTACATGAGATATAATTAAGCAAAATAGAACTATAACATTTTTACATCTTGTAACATCTTAAGTTTCTTAACCATTATTATTTTATGTGTTTCTTTATTAGTATTTGGTGCAAATCACTCCCCATCTATGTAGTTAGCTGATTAAATTCCTCTAGAACTGTTTTATTTATTTTTTATTTTTTTATAAATTTATTTATTTATATTTTTGGCTGCATTGGGTCTTTGTTTCTGAGCACACGGGTTTTCTCTAGTTGTGGCGAGCAGGGGCTATTCTTCATTGTAGTGCGTGGGTTTCTCACTGCAGTGGCTTCTCTTGTGGAGAACAGGCTCTAGGCACACGGTCTTCAGTAGTTGTGGCCTGAGGGCTCAGTAGTTGTGGCTCGCGGGCTCTAGAGCGCAGGCTCAGTAGTTGTGGCGCACAGGGTTAGTTGCTCCATGGCATGTGAGATCTTTCAGGACCAGGGCTCAAACCCGTGTCCCCTGCATTGGCAGGTGGATTCTTAACCACTGTGCCACCAGGAAAGCCCCTAGAATTGTTTTAAAAGAAAGAGTTTGGCTTTTCCTCAGACCTCCCATGCTTTCCTATGTATAACATGCCCTTAAATTGTGGGTATCCACTTCAACCTCACCTATGATTGACTGAGTTATTCCTTTGTACCTGAAGTACTGCCCATTATTTCACATTAATTATCTTATTTAATTTGTTTAATCTTCACAAACCAACTGCTTGTGGTAGACACTATTATTCTTTTTTTCAAAAATAGGGAAGCAGAAGTTCCAGGAGGTGGCCATTACTCAACCCACGGCTGGACTTACTTCTTGGAATTGCCTTCTGTTAGTTTTCTAGCCACAAGAACAAATGAACATCATGGACTTGCCTCTTGAGACAGATGAAAAATGGTCTGAAGGATTATTCTTTCTTTCTGAAACCTAAATTAGCTTTCCTTGGAAGATTTACTAGCATTTAAGGTATCCGACCAAATGTGCAGCAGGCTGTTAAAGGTGATTACTTTGAAATAAACAAAATTAAATTACAGGTAGGAGTTCTAGTATTTTTATGGCAGTGGTTTTCAAATGTCTTTTTGCAGCAAAATACTGTGAGTCTAAGTTACAAAGCCACCAGTGACAATGGTTCTTTAAAGCAGTTGGTTCTTGGACTTCCCTGGTGGCACAGTGGTTGAGAGTCCGCATGCCGAGGCAGGGGACACGGGTTCGTGCCCCGGTCCGGGAAGATCCCACATGCCGCGGAGCGGCTGGGCCCATGAGCCATGGCCGCTGAGCCTGAGTGTCCAGAGCCTGTGCTCCTCAACGGGAGAGGCCAAAACAGTGAGAGGCCCACGTACCACAAAAAAAAAAAAAAAGAAAAGAAAAGAAAAGAAAGAAAAAAAAAAAGCAGTTGGTTCTTATGGGTTGGGGTATGTATGGATGGCACAAAAATATTTGGGAGCATGTAACATTGCAACAGTGATCCAGATTTTTTTTCCTGATACTTTAACTAGTGTGCTGCTGTCTTATCCCCACTTGATCTCTGCAAAGAATAAACATATTCTTCATGTGCCAAATCTGTCCCCAGCTTCATCTTGAATTTGTAATTACATTAATAAATTTCAAAAAGTGGTTACTGCTTAAAATCACTACAGCATGTTTCGAGGCACATTTTGAAAACAACAACAAGTGACTCAAATAACAGTCTTAATCATACATTTTACATTTATGTGCTCTAGCTGTGAATTAAACATGTAAAAAAAAAAAGATGGGTAAGAGGTAAGTTTAGAGGTAAGTTTAGAGTTATCTGTTAATATATAGGTACCTGGGTGAACTCTAGTATATTTCTGGCCTTTTCTGGGTCTCAGTTTCATCATCTGTAAAATAAAGGTCTATGAAGATGAATCCCTGACACACAGTAGGTACTCAGTAAACACTAGTTTCCTTTCTACCTAAATGCGTGACTACTCTCTGTTCTTTTCTAAGAGACTTTCTCAGTTCAAGTTTTTTCCCATCCACCACACCTGCTACATTCATGTCTGGTAGTTTTTTCTCCCATCTTCTCTTTGCCCATGCCTGTTCTTAGAAAAAATTTTGATATAATTTAAATTCAGTTCTGAAGATATCTGTGCTAATTATTTCTAGTAACTGTGGAATATCATATAAATGGTAATCTGAAGAAATGAGAGAGGATATTGGAGGATACTGTATACCTGCCTGAATTCAAAACATTTGCCTATACAGGTTAAGACCTTTCACTGGATACACTTTTAATAGGGAGAGATGCATACATACAATTAACAAATCTTTAAAATAAAGGTAAGAACTCAGTCATTAGGCATGCAGCAGTGGCACTGATTGATTTTGTCCAAAGTAGGAATGAAAGGAGGAATGTGTGTTGATGTGCATGATTGGTACTCAAAAGACATCATTTAAACAGTGTCTTGAAGGATGAAGATCTTTTCTAGTTTAGGAAGAAAAGAAAATGTCTCAATTAATTTACTTAAAAAGTATATTACTTTATTCCAACTTATGCTTCCACCTGGAAACTCTGGTCCGAGAACATTCTGCAGTCTTTGTACTGAAGTCTTAATTGTCTTCAGTTCATAAAAGCTGACTTCCCACTATCAGCTAATAATTTATGAGTCATGACGCCATTCCTATCTTAAAGATAAATGAATCATCTAGAAAGAAAAAAAATGTGAAGTTAAATTGTCTTGAAATCATTTCATTGGATTTACTTGATGTTCTGGGAATCTTGAAACCAATAGATCTCAAAGGGAATTCGTAAAAAATATGGCTAATTTGTTTTACATATTTCCATTTAATTTTTTATATTTAAAAAATTGTACCATTTACTTTGGTGTTAAAATACTGATTCAAATTGTAACCAGATGAGTAAATGAAATATATGACAATTTTTGATATTATAATTAGTGGGTTTATTGACATGGACAGATAGTCACAATGAATGACAAATGCATAAAAAGGTTAGAGTAAAATACATATTTATGTATAGTAACTACATGTACATATTATGCTATATATATATCATATAAAGTACAATCTGTTTATTTTCTGGAAGCTTTTAGACATATTTAGGTGAGAAAATCTTAAATATAGTGTTCATTGAATTTTACAAAATGATCAACACATCAATGTAATGATCACCCAGTTTAAGATGTAAAGCATTAACATCAGCCCAGAAGCAACTCTCATGGTCCTTTCCAGTCATTAACCCCAACAAAAATAACCACTATTAAACTATCAAGACTTTTACTACCATAGATTAATTGGGCCTGTTTTGGAAATTTATGTAAAGGGAATAATACTGTATTTATTTTTATTTGTTTCTAGTTTATTTTAGTCAACATAATGTATGTTGTTGAACGTAAGAGTGATGTATGCCTTATATATGATTTAGTTGAATGAATATTCTCCAATGAATATATGCTTTCTATAGTTGTGGATGGATACTTGAGCATTTTTTTTTCCATTTTTGACTATTAAAAATAATGGTTCTATATACATTCTTTTTTTATTATGTAAGTTTCAGGTGTACAGCATTGTAATTTGACATCTGTGAACATGACAAAATGATCACCACCACAAGTCCAGTTGCAATTCATCACCATATCGTTGACCCCCTTCACCCATTCTGTCTACTCTCCAATTTCCTTCCCCTCTGGTAACCACTAATCTGTGCTCTGTATCTATGAGTCTATCTTTGTTGTATTTTGTTTGTTCTTTTGTGTTTTCAGATTCCACATATGAGTGATATCATATGGTATTTGTTTTTCTCTGTCTGACTTATTTCACTTAACATAATACCTTTAAGGTCGATCCCTATTGTCACCAACAGCAGGATTCTATCCTCTTTTATAGCCGAGTAGTACTCCATTGCATATAGATACCACATATTTTTTTATTCATTCATCCATCTATGGGTGCTTAGGTTGTTTCCATATCTTGGCTATTATTAATAATGTTGCAATGAATATTGGGGTACATATATCTTTTTGAATAGTGTTTTCATGTTCTTCAGATAGATACCCAGAAGTGGAATAGCTGAGTCATATGCCAGTTCTATTCTAAATTTTCTGAGGAATCTCCATGCTGTTTATCATAGGGGCTGCACCAATATACAGTCCCACCAACAGTGTAGAGTGTTGCTTTTTCTCTACATACTCTACAATATTTGTTATTTTTTTCTTTTCAATAATAGCCATTCTAACAGGTGTAAAGTGACATCTCATTGTGATTTTGATTTGCATTTCCCTAATAGTTTTTTTAAATTTTAATTATTTTTTATTTTTATGGCTGCATCAGGTCTTAGTTATGGCACGTGGTATCTTCACTGAGGCATGTGGGATCTTTTGTTACAGTGTGCAGGCTTTTCTCTAGTTGTGGCATGCAGGTTTTCTCTTCTCTAGCTGTGGTGCGCAGGCTCCAGGGTGCATGGGCTCTGTAGCCTGTGCACATGGGTTCTCTAGTTGAGGCACATGAGCTCAGTAGTTGTGGCATGTGGGCCTAGTTGCCCCGTGGTATGTGGGATCTCAGTTCCCTGACCAGAGATTGAACCTGCATCCCCTGCATTGGACAGCAGATTCTCTACCACTGGACTACCAGGCATTTCCCTAATAATTAATGATGTTGAACATCTTTTCATGTGCCTGTTTGGCATCTGTATCTCTTCTTTGGGAAAGTGTCTACTCAGATCCTCTGCCCATTTTTTTTTTTCTTTAATCAGGTTGTTTGCTTTTTGTTGTTGTTGACTTGTATGAGTTCCTCATATATTTTGGATATTAACTCCTTATCAGATATATGATTTACTAATATCTTCTCCCATTCAGTAGGTTGCATTTTTGTCTTGATGATGGTTTCCTTCACTGTGCAGAAGCTTTTTAGTTTGATGTAGTTCTATTTGTTTATTTTTGCTTTTGATTCCCTTGCCTTTGGGGTCAGATACACAGAAACATAGTTAAGATCAATATCAGTGAGGTTACCCACCTATATTTTCTTCTGGGAATCTTATGGCTTCAGGTCTTACATTCAAGTCTGTAATCTATTTTGGGTTAAGTTTTGTATATGGTATAAGATAGTGGTCTAGCATTATTCTTTTGCATGTGGCTGTCCAGTTTTCCTAGCACCATTTATTGAAGGGACTATCCTTTCTCTATTGTATGGTCTGTGCCCTTTGCTGTAAATTAATTGTCTATATATATGTAAGTATATTTCTGGGTTCTAAATTCCATTCCATTGATCAGTGTGTCTGTTTTTGCCAGTACCATACAGTATTGATTACTATAGCTTTGTAGTATAGTTTGAAATTAGGGCACATGATACCTCCAGCTTTGTTGTTTCTCCAGGTTGTTTTGATTAGTAAAGATATTCTGTGGTTCCATGCCAAATTTAGAATTATTTGTTCTAGTTCTATGAAATATGCCATTGGAATTTTGATAAGGATAGCATTGAATCTGTATATTGCTTTGAGTAGTATGGACATTTTAACACTATTAATTCTTTCAGTCCATAAACACAAAATATCTTTTCCATTTATTTTCATCTTCTTCAATTTCTTTCATCAGTGTCTTTTAGTTTTCAGTGTACAGTTCTTTCCCCTACTTGATTAAATTTATTACTAGGTATTTTATTCTTTTAGATGAAATTGTAAGTGGTATTGTTTTCTTAATTTCTCTTTCTGATAGCTTGTTATTAGTGTATAGAAAAGCCACAGATTTCTGTATATTGATTTCATATCCAGCAACTTTACTGAATTCATTTATTAGTTCTAGCAATTTTTTTTGTAGAGTCTTTAGCATTTTCTATACATAATTATCATGTCATCTGCAAATAGTGACAGTTTTAGTTTTTCCTTTCCAATGTTAATGTCTTTTATTTATTTTTCTTGCCTAATTTCTGTGGCTAGAACTTCCAATACTATGTTGAATAAAAGTGATGATAGTGGGCATTTCTTTCTTGTTCCTAATCTTAAAAGAAAAGCTTTCAGCTTTTCAGCACTGAGTGTGACGTTAGTTGTGTGTTTGTCATATATGGCCTTTATTATGTAGGGGTACATTTATGTACCTTAGAAAATGAGGTCTATTTTCACTTTGTTGAGAATTTTTAATCATAAATGAATACTGAATTTTGTGAAATGCTTTTTCTGCATCTATTGGGATGAGCGTAAGATTTTTATCCTTCATTTTGTTAATGTGATGCATCATGTTGATTGATTTGTGGATGTTAAACCATCCTTGCATTTCTGGAATAAATCTCACTTGATCAAGGTGTATGTTCCCTTTAATGTATTACTAGATTAGGTTTGCTATTATTTTGCTGAGGGTTTTTGCATCTTGGTACATCAAGGTTATTGGCCTGTAATCTTCTTTTTTCTTTTTCCTTTTTTTTTTTGTGGTGTCCTTGTCTGGTTTTGGTATCATGGTAATGTTGGCTTCATAAGATGTTTGGAAGGTTTCTATCATCTTCAATTTTTTGGAAGAGTTTGAGAAAGATGGATATTAAATCTTCTATATTTTTTTGATTTAATGGTTAAAAGAGTGAGATCTGAAGTCCTATTGCTTAAACTCAAAGCCCAATTCCAAAGCATATTAATTGTGTACTCTTGGACAAGTTATTCAGCTATATTTGCCTCAGTTTCTCCATCTGTAAGATGGGTAATTATGTCTACCTCATTGGTTAATCTGAGCATTTATTATGGTAAAGAATGCAAAGTCCCTGAAACAATGCCTAACACATGGTGAGAACTCAATATCTATATTTGTTTTTCATTTACTATTTTTTTTGCCTTGGATTGTTTGTATATTTTTAATGTTGCGATTTCTATATACAGTATTATAATTTCTGTAGTACATTTTTGTCTACTCCACTTTCTTCAACTGGTCTGTGTTAATTTTTTAAAATTTTGCTGAAATATGTACATGTGGAAGTCTTTCAGAATAGGTTTGTGGATAATAAATTTTTTTGATTCTTTAGTGTCTAACAATGCCTCTCTATTCAGTGTCATTGCATTTGAAGGTAGTTTGATTAGAGGTACATTTCTAAATTCTGATGAGCATTTTTCTTCAGAACTTTGTTATCCTTTAGTTATTTACCTGGTGTTCTGTCTCAAGCTTGCTCCTTCTCCCAGATCTCAGTGGCTCTTACCTTAGCATTCTCTTGGAGTTCCCCTAGACTCTCAGCTTGGGAGCCTCTTTCCTATGCAGATGTCTCAGCTCTTTGGGCTTCCACTTTCAATTGGGCCCATCCATGTGTTACACGGTAATGCAATTTTGACTTTCCACACTACTATGGATTTAGCTTTATATTTTTATATTTTCATGTTATTTCAGGCAAGGATAATATCTTGAACAGAAAATAAGATTGCTTTTGCACATAGTCCTTAACATTTTATTTATTTTATCCCTTATAATTTAATATTGGGAACAATGTGATTTTATTCAGAGATCTGTGCTCACACTCTAGTTCTGCCTCTATAATAGCTGTACACCCACCACCAAGCAATAGATCCCCTTTTTAGTTCCAATATTCTCATCTCTAGTAAGGAACTAGTTATCGTAGGGTAGTAATAAATATATAGAGAAATGCAGTCAATAAATTCAATGCCAACCATGTGTTCCTCTGTAAGTTTTGTGGGAAATGGGGCCAGGGTTGTATGACCTGGAAGCTTGGGATTCTAACTATTGCTAGCATGTCCTTTGTCAGTGAGTGACCTTGGGCATGTGATTCCAAATTTTTGAGGCCCAATTTACCCTCATTTTAAAAATAAGGGTTAGGGGCATTGTTTAAAACAATTAAAATCCTACAAAATCCTTAAAGAACCTTGTAGTTCCAGTAGTCTATGTTTCTAGGCTTAACTTGAGCTGGCACTATTTAGCTACTGCTGAGTTAAAGTGTATGTGTGTGTATGTTATGTGTCTGTGTGTGTTTGATTTTATGTCTGTGTTGTGTGTATAAGTGGGGGGCTCCTGAAGGAAAATTTATGGTTAGTGAAGACATTATTTTTGGTGTTGAAATTAAATGGTTCTTTTGGAATGAATTTAGCTTTGATCTATTTATTTATGTTGGCAGAGCTATCCAAAATGTACTAGGGAGAGGGGGATGCTGTTGAGTGGGTGTTTGAACAGACGCCGTTTTGCATATTTATCTGTCATCTCTTCTGGCCCTGGGGGAGCCTGAGGTTTCTGTCTTGCCTAGTTCCTCTGCTGGGCAAGTCCAGAGGCTGCCTCTTCCCTTCATTCTCTCTCTTGTTTCTCCCTTGGTATTCATTCACACTTTTTGAAATTAAGTTTTATTGGAGTACAGTTGCTTTACAATGTTGTGCTAGTTTCTGCTGTACAACAAAGTGAATCAGCTATATGTATACATATATCTGTTTTCATTCACATTTTGAGAGATTTTAAAAACTGATTTCAGAGGGAGTCTATGCAATACAGAGTTATTGTTTATATTTTGAATCATTTATGTTTCTTAAAGAATTATCATTGCTCTTTAAATAGATAATTTTAGAAATCTCCTTTGTACATCTCACTGGAGCTAAAAAGGATTTCTAACCTAGTAATTAATTACAGGGGAAAAGAACATCCACAGCAGGTTTCATTACATTCTTTGCCATTAGGGGATGGTCCCTGTACTGCTGTTGAGATCCCTTTCTGCTCTGGGCCACTTTAGATATATCTTCATTTAATTCTTATTCTGAGCCCACGAATTCTGTACAAAAGCTTATATTTAATCTTTGAGTATGTTTTACAGTGCCCTTCTTTTCCACTGCAATCTTCTGTAAATTTAATATTTTAAATTAAAAAAACACATTTATTAAGCACTAGACACTGGGCATAGTTGAAAAGACCAAATGTGTGCTTGCCCCTATGGAGCTTAGATATTAATAAAAACACATGAATAAAGAATTAGACACACATATGTGTATGTAGTTACAGATTCTGATAAGATTAACTAAGCAAAACAGCTGGCAGCTAGGAAAGAAATTAGCCTAGTTTGGGAATTACTTTGTTAAGAGTTAGGGAGTCAGGGAAGGTTCTTCTGGAAACAATATATAAAATGAGACCTAGAAGATGAAAAGAAGAGTAAGGTGAAGAGTTGGGATAGAACGTTCTATTGGGAGAGATGTTATTTAAACATTTAGGGCAGGACCATAATTCATCTCCTGGTCAATTAGTTCTAATATTTAGAAGAACATCCTGATAGGTCTCACTGGATCTTTTTTTTGGTTGAATACAGCTCAAATGGGAGAATGTGAAAGGATTAATCTCCAAAATTTATAAGCAGCTCAATATAAAAAAAAAATGAACAACCCAATCCAAAAATGGGCAGAAGACCTAAATAGACATTTCTCCGAAGAAGATATACAGATTGCCAACAAACACATGAAAGGATGCTCAACAACAATAATCATTAGAGAAATGCAAATCAAAACTACAATGAGGTATCACCTCACACCAGTCAGAATGGCCATCATCAAAAAATCTACAAACAAAAAAGGCTGGAGAGGGTATGGAGAAAAGGGAACCCTCTTGCACTGTTGGTAGGAATGTAAATTGATACAGCCACTATGGAGAACACTATGGAGGTTCCTTAAAAAGCTAAAAATAGAACTACCATATGACCCAGCAATCCCACTGCTGGGCATATACCCTGAGAAAACCATAATTCAAAAAGAGTCATGTACCACAATGTTCACTGCAGCTCTATTTACAATAGCCAGGACCTGGAAGCAACCTAAGTGTCCATTGACAGATGAATGGATAAAGAAGATGTGGCACATATATACAATGGAATATTACTCAGCCATAAAATGAAATGAAATTGAGTTATTTGTAATGAAGTGGATGGATCTAGAGTCTGTGATACAGAGTGAAGTAAGTCAGAAAGAGAAAAACACCATATGCTGACACATATATATGGAATCTAAAAAAAAAAAATGGTCCTGAAAAACCTAGGGCAGGACAGGAATAAAGATACAGATGTAGAGAATGGACTCAAGGACACGTGAAGGGGGAAGGGTAAGCTGGGACGAAGTGAGAGAGTGGCATGGACATATATACACTACCAAATGTACGATAGATAACTAATGGGAAGTAGCCACATAGTGCTTTGTGACCACCTAGAGGGGTGGAATAGGGAGGGTGGAAGGGAGATGCAAGAAGGAGGAGATCTGGGGATATATGTATATGTATAGCTGATTCACTTTGTTATACAGCAGAAACTAACACACCATTGTAAAACAATTATACTCCAATAAAGTTGTTTAAAAAAAATCTTTTTAGTCACTTTATGGAAGAAAATAGTTCATTAAAAAAAAAAACAACAAAGCCTAGTTGCTCTACATGGCAACATAAGAGTTTGAGATTATGAAATGAGGAGAGAGGTGATGATAAAGAAAAGGTATGGAAGAGAAATATGTGAGGAGGGCCTGCAGATGAGGCACCTATCAATAACAGAAAGTTAGAAGCATAGAGAATGATACATGGAGAAATTTCTAATGGAGGAAATACTCCATAATTTTGCAGACACAGTGATGATTGATGTTGAATGTAAAGTTGTTTCTTGCCCTTTGATGTAATTATTCTCTTACATATATCAACGTTCTATAAAATCTGACAAACACATTAGCCTTAGGTTTTGTGGTACTTCACGAAAAATGAAAGAAATTAGTGTCAACAAGCTTCCTGAGGCAATTGCAGGAGCCACGTAAGAGGTGAGGCTCAGGCTGCCACATGGATGGCATAGGAGCAATTTAAAGGCTCACCACCAAGTAAAGCTTATATTTAATTGGATAAAAACAGAGGATATTTATTTGTATACTCAAGAAAAAGGTGATCCTGGAAGCCTGGGGAATTGGGAATATCTAGACCAGTGGTTCTCAGGTGGGAGTGATTTTTTTCTCCAGGGAACATTTGACAATGTCTGCAGACAATTTTAGTTACCATCAATTGGGGTGGGGGGGTGGGAGCTCATGGGATTTAGTGGGTATAGGCCAGGGATGCTGCTACACATCCTACAATGCACAGGAAAACCTCCTCCCCGCTGCCCATCCACACGAAACATTATCTGTCCCAAAATGTCAACCGTGCTGAAGCTGAGAAACCCTGATCTAAACTGAAGGCATTTTGTCATTCTTATTTGGTTAAAAAATTAGTCATAAAGAGCTTATATAAGCTCTATGTTAGATCAATCTGTGATACAATTTACTTTCCACAGTATCTAAACAAAACCATGTATAAACTCACAATTTTCTTGCAGTCAGAACCAAGGTTATAACAGATATACCAGGTTGGTACTAGTAGGCCTAGACAAGAGAGCATGGAAAGTAAATAAAATCCATTCCTGCATACAGAAATTATTTCAAAATGGCAGTTTCATTGATCCACATAGACCAAAAGAAATGACATAAATTGAATTTTGAAGAAGGAACATGCATGAGATCTGTGCAGAAGGGTGTGGAGGCACATGGCATTTGTATTATAAAGGAGGGTCTGTGGTATGTACTCTGGATGAGGGAAAAGAAAAGAAGAGACTCTAGTGAGGAATCTAAGGTGGTAGGCTTGGTGAACCTTGATCAAAGTTCTGCTAATATGAAGAAGAATCTGGAACAATGCTGGTGTTCTTGTAACATTTCTTGAATGGATAACTAAGTAGTGTGGGTATGACTTGATGATAAACAGGGCATGGGGCAGTAAGAAAAATCTAAGATGATTCTGAAATGGAGCACTGGATGAATGGCTGTATCTAGGGTTCATATATGAAGAAGCAGATTTGCAAGAAGGATATGGAAGATTAGTTGGGGGTCTGGAGTTCAAGAGAGAGTCCCAGGTTAGTACTAGAGATTGGGAAGCATTTACATAATAGATAATGACTTAGAAGTGCACTAGATAGCTATTTTACTGACATTCCAGTTTACCCGACAGAAACATCAAGTTAACCTGCCAGTACATTCAGGTGCAATGGCAAGACCATTTAGTATTACCTCAGATGTTTTAACAAGTATTGAATACAAACAAAACCCACTCTCCTTAGAAGCAGGTGCCTTGGAAATGCAACACACTTGTTATGACAGTGCTGCCAATACTCACATTTTTAGATTTCCTCTTTAGGAATTACCTAGAACATTTACAGATCTTCTCTAGGAAAATCATCTTTTCAGGAATGCATTTAAATACATATGATTTTCAAAAATTACAAGATAAAAGTACTAACAGGGGCTTCCCTGGTGGCGCAGTGGTTGAGAATCTGCCTGCCAATGCACGGGACACAGGTTCGAGCCCTGGTCTGGGAAGATCCCACATGCCGCGGCTAGCAACTAGCCCCGTGAGCCACAAATACTGAGCCTGCGCGTCTGGAGCCTGTGCTCCGCAACGAGAGGCTGCGATAGTGAGAGGCCCGTGCACCGCGATGAGGAGTGGCCCCTACTTGCCGCAACTAGAGAAAGCCCTCACACAGAAACGAAGAGCCAACACAGTCATAAATAAATAAATAAATAAATAAATAAATAATTTTAAAAAAAGTAATAACAATAACAACTAATATTGAGTACATACTATGTGCAGTAAGCACTGTAGTAAGAGCTTAATGAACATTATAATATTTAGTCTTCATAACCACCCAATAAGCTAAGTATATTTAATCTTTTTTAGTTGAAGAAACAGGCTTGGAGGAGTTCAAATAATTTGCCCAAGACCACAGGGGTCTGCCTGACTCTCCAAGCAAGTCTTTTGGATAGCTTGGATAATAATAATTTGATCTTAAAATATAAGTATAGAATAATAAAACTCATTTCTAAGATATCCCTGGAGAATCTCTATCCTCCTCAATAAGGGGAATTCTCAAGACCACTGAAGTGTGTATAGCCTATTAAAAGATTAGTTTGAGGAATAATCTCCAACTAGGTTACATTTTGTTTGTTTGGGTAGTGTTTGATTAATAATTTTAATTATTTTACTGTCCTTATTTCGTTCAAATTGTAGGATAAAAAACAAAACTGAATTATGACTTCTACTCATTTGCAATTTAATCACAAACCACTTTTGTTCTTCTGTTTCCAGATTTGTTCCTTTTGTCTTCTCTAGATAACGGCCTGAGGCAAGTGACTGACTTTTTAATCCTTTCACATCACAGAATCTTGCAGAGGACTTTCTATAGAAGAGATTCAATTAAAACTTGAGGTGAATCAAGTTAACATATTCAGTATTTTCAAACATAAAGAAAAACATACATGTATACACACAAACACACACGCCTGCATGCTCGCACACTTGCACACTAAGAATGAATTAATATACCTTCAGTATACTCCAAGCTCTTACCAAAAGTAAACTTTCCAAAAGTCACCCAAGAAATTATTTACAAAGGCTGGTAACATAATAAATATTAATTATTTAAGTGAATAGCTTCTAAAATTTGTAATTCCATTAAAAGTACATATACAGGGCTTCCCTGGTGGTGCAGTGGTTGAGAGTCCGCCTGCCGATGCAGGGGACACGGGTTCGTGCCCCGGTCCAGGAAGATCCCACATGCCGTGGAGCGGCTGGGCCCGTGAGCCATGGCCGCTGAGCCTGCGCGTCTGGAGCCTGTGCTCCGCAACGGGAGAGGCCACAACAGTGAGAGGCCCATGTAACGCAAAAAAAAAAAAAAAAAAAAGTACATATACAGAATATCTTTAGGTCCTAATTTGATGTCCAACTGCTAATGTCTTGCTTTGTGCTGGATATGATAGAGGAAATGGTATTGATATGATCTGAATATGATATGATATGAGTTATATGATATGATAGAGGAAATGATATGGATATGATCTGAATATTATATGATATGAGTTATATGATATGAGAGAGGAAACGATATGGAGATGGATATGATAGAGGAGGAAGTTCATTTCTACTTTTCGTTTTCTTGCCTTAGAGAGGGGTAGTTATATGAAGAGGGAAGGAAAAGAATATAAGTTAAAACAAAACAACTCTAACCCCTCCCCTGCAAAAAAAACCCTCCAAGACCAATTTCCCTCAGTAATATCTTTTCTGTGGTTAAATTCATGAAAGGAGAGATACTTAGTATACACATTGTCTGAAGAGTCAAGCTATTTTTTTTTCAATTCTTGAAAATATCTGCGGCCATTTCTATGATCAGTTATCAAAATGTGCATCAAGTCTTTGTTTTTTAGGTGATTTTGTGAGCATTTAAGGAAGAAGGTCAACAGATGCTAAAAGCTCACCAGGAGATAATCTAGTTCAGTATTTATTTTTACTGGATATATTAGCTATTAATTACCTTACTTTCTAATGCGTGAAAGCATGATTAAGAATGTTATGGAGTCACCTCTTGGAATTAAGTCGTGTTCTACAAGAATCAATACGTAGACTGACTTTTTATCACGGACCCACATTCCATCATCTTTTAGAGATACTACTAGGGAGAAGCAATATAAATACATATATTAGCACATTAGCTAATATATTGTTGACTTTTTTTATATGACCCTGACCACAGGACCTCATCATTCACTGTAATTCAGATGAGTATAACCTAGTTGATTATGGAATGGAATGTTTGTTCTCCTTATTGTTATTGATCTTTCATAACTGGAAGAGACATTATCTGTGTTTTTTAAAGATTGTTTAATATATATTTACAATATTGATTATAGCTGAAAATTGTTTATACAATATGTCACAAAGGTAATTAAATACAAACTAAGCATATTCAATATATAAAAGTAGCTAGTCATATTAATGCAGTATGGAACTAGCAGTATTTCTAAGGGTTTAATATATGTTTGCCTTAAAGTACAAACATGAGATATCAGAAAAACCAGATTCAGAATCATTGGTTAATACTCTTTGAAATGTATAGTTTCTTAGGCACTGTGGCTAGTATAATTTTAGTAAAATACCCTAGAGTCAGACAAAGCCAGGATGTCACTCAAAATCCAATAGGAACTAATTTTAAATATACATAAAATCTGTGGTGCTGCCAGACCAGAAAAAAGAAGCATAGAATATGGAATTCCATCTACATAGTTCAGATGGTAAAATACAAAATTCGGAGGCATTGGATGAACTATTCAAGGGCATGTAATTTTGGTGCCTTCAGAGACAGATTTGAAGAAAATACAGTGTCTTAAGAGAGCCAAAGAATTTGTTTGGAAAAACAAAAGACCCCGAATAGCTAAAGCAATCTTGAGAACGAAAAATGGAGCTGGAGGAATCAGGCTCCCTGACTTCAGACTATACTACAAAGCTACAGTAATCAAGACAGTGTGGTACTGGCACAAAAACAGAAAGATAGATCAATGGAACAGGATAGAAAGCCCAGAGATAAACCCACGCACATATGGTCACCTTATCTTTGATAAAGGAGGCAGGAATGTACAGTGGAGAAAGGACAGCCTCTTCAATAAGTGGTGCTGGGAAAACTGGACAGGGACATGTAAAAGTATGAGATTAGATCATTCCCTAACACCATACACAAAAAAAGCTCAAAATGGATTAAAGACCTAAATGTAAGACCAGACACTATCAAACTCTTAGAGGAAAACATAGGTAGAACACTGTATGACATAAATCACAGCAAGATCCTTTTGGACCCACCTCCTAGAGAAATGGAACTAAAAACAAAGATAAACAAATGGGACCTAATGAAACTTCAAAGCTTTTGCACAGCAAAGGAAACCATAAACAAGACCAAAAGACAACCCTCAGAATGGGAGAAAATATTTGCAAATGAAGCAACTGACAAAGGATTAATCTCCAAAATTTATAAACAGCTCATGCAGCTCAATAGCAAAAAAACAAACAACCCAATCCAAAAGTGGGCAGAAGACTTAAATAGGCATTTCTCCAAAGAATATATACAGACTGCCAACAAACACAGGAAAGAATGCTCAACATCATTAATCATTAGAGAAATGCAGATCAAAACTACAATGAGATATCATCTCACACCAGTCAGAATGGCCATCATCAAGAAATCTGGAAACAATAAATGCTGGAGAGGATGTGGAGAAAAGGGAACACTCTTGCACTGCTGGTGGGAATGTGAATTGGTACAGCCACTATGGAGAACAGTATGGAGGTTCCTTAAAAAAGTAAAAATAGAACTACCATATGACCCAGCAATCCGACTACTAGGCATATACCCTGAGAAAACCATAATCCAAAAAGAGACATGTACCAAAATGTTCATTGCAGCTCTATTCACAATAGCCCGGAGCTGGAAACAACCTAAGTGTCCATCATCAGATGAATGGATAAAGAAGATGTGGCACATATATACAATGGAATATTACTCAGCCATAAAAAGAAACGAAACTGAGCTATTTGTAATGAGGTGGATAGACCTAGAGTCTGTCATACAGAGTGAAGTAAGTCAGAAAGAGAAAGACAAATACCATATGCTAACACATATATATGGAATTAAAAAAAAATGTCATGAAGAACCTAGGGGTAAAACGGGAATAAAGACACAGACCTACTTGAGAATGGACTTGAGGATATGGGGAGGGGGAAGGGTAAGCTGTGACAAAGCGAAAGAGAGGCATGGACATATATACACTACCAAACGTAAGGTAGATAGTGGGAAGCAGCCGCAGAGCACAGGGAGATCAGCTCGGTGCTTTGTGACCGCCTGGAGGGGTGGGATGGGGAGGGTGGGAGGGAGGGAGATGCATGAGGGAAGGGATGTGGGAACAGATGTATACGTATGACTGATTCACTTTGTTATAAAGCAGAAACTAATAAAAAAAAAAAAGAGAGCCAAAGAAATGCAAAATGAGAAGAAGGTTAAAGTTAAATGAGTATGTAGATAACTGAAGTCCAGTGGACTAATAAAAATGGTATAACTTGAATTTAGGGAATGAGGATTGTAAAACCACACACCTTTGTAACTATGGAGTCTGTTTAGTGATCATTTAAGTATTTTCCAGTTTTGTCTTGGGAGAAAAAAAAGAAAAGAAAAAAAAGGGAATGAAACTCACTTTCCTGCCAAATCTTTCTTTATATACAACCTAATTTTTCAGACATGAAAATTCTAGTTTGCTTGGGAAAGCATACTGGCCACTTTGTTGGGTATATGTGTTTTATCAAAGCTTAATATGATAAAGTAAATCAAACATCCAGTATGAATACTTTTATGTTAAGGAAAAAAAAATCTGTGTACTTTTGGTAAATTAAAGTGCTTGTACTGTTTATTTTTGTTATAGTATCTAACTTGTAATTTCAATTTAAAATGTTTAAGGAAGAAATTAATTATAGGTAGAGATTTTAATTTGAAAATAAGAATATATGTCTATTGTTTGAGAACATGAGAATAGTTTTGAGTTTAATATTTACTATACTTATAAGTACAATTTATTAGGTGTAAAAGAAATACTTAAGAATTTGTGAAAGAGCTTCCTTGGTGGCGCAGTGGTTGAGAGTCCGCCTGCTGATGCAGGGGACACGGGTTCGTGCCCCGGTCCAGGAAGATCCCACATGCCGCGGAGCGGCTGGGCCCGTGAGCCATGGCCGCTGAGCCTGCACGTCCGGAGCCTGTGCTCCACAACGGGAGAGGCCACAACAGTGAGAGGCCCGCGTACCACCAAAAAAAAAAAAAAAAAAAAAAAAAAAGAATTTGTGAGAGTTTTGTTTGTTAGAAGAGTTTTTGCCACCCTTTTCCATTTTGTGCACATATAGACACAAGGGCTCCAAGTATTCAAGATCCCACCCAGCCATCCCAAGGTCAGAGGAAATAAATAAGCTTTGTAATCCCTGCACAGCACACCAATATGCTTTCACATCTGCATTGAGAATGCTCTCAATGAGATAGTTAAATTATGGGTAAAAACTGAATATTTAAAATGATAAATGTAGATTAAGTGTTTTGGTTAGATACAGTTATAAATTAGGCAAAATACTGATCAAAAGCCATCTTTAAAGTGATTGTTACATGTTAACTGGATTCATAATTAGAGAAAAAGATTGTAAATTGACTTGAAAAGTTTAATGGGTAACTTAGGTGGCAGAGTAGGGATCAAAAGTACTTTCCTGCCTGAAATAACTAAAAAACCAGGCAAGCAATGTGAAACAACAGTTTTAAAGAAATTGATCATTAGGCAATGAAGGACAGTGAGCCCTGAGATGAGAAACAAATGAGGTGAGCCTTTTGATTACTCCAGCCTACTTCCAGGAGACAATTTCCAGGTTGTACCATGGAAAGTACATTCCTGACTTTTTCTTGGGCTAAGGAGACATAACTGGGAGTCCAGGGAGGCCAAAGCAGCTACATTTTGCAGGGAAGAATACCAGAGAAAGGAGAGCTCCCTGGAGGAACAACCAGAACCCTGAGAGGTACTCCCTGGAGTTTTCAGCTGAGGTCTGATCAGCACACATGTGTGCAGAAACTATTCAAGGCTGAGGAAGAAACATCTGAAAAGATTAGAGGAAATAATACTTGGAACTCACACAGGGTCTAGAACAGTACTGGTCCCAACAGCCAGAGTGGAAAGCTGTGCAAATCACAGGACATGGGGTAGATCACTAAGAAGGTTCTTACATGAGTAGTGGGGAAAAATTCACCCTAGACTATATACCCGGATCCTGCCAAACAAACCTTAAGCAGATCTAAAAGGATCAGACTGCTTCCAAGTTACCTAGTGGTTTGCCATAACAAAGCTCAAGAATTTTATTGGAATACAAACATATTAAATATTCCCAAAGGTAAAATTTACAATTTCTGGTATCTGATCAAAAGTCACCACACATGCAAATAAGCAGGAAAATACTAACCATAACGAAAAGAAAACTCAATCAAAACGTATCCAGAATGGCATAGATAAACTATTAGATAAGGAACAAGAAAACAATTTACAAAAATTAAATTGATTCCTGGTAAAAACCCTCAACAAATTAGAAATTGAAGCAAATCTTCTCATTTTGATAAGGGATATATTTGAAAAATCTACAATTAATAACATTTTTTTAATGCACAGAAACTTTGAACTGATATTTCAGTAAAGATGAGATGCAGTTGTCAAATAAGTGCATGAAAGTCTCCACATTAGTAGTCAGAGTGAATTGCAAATTGAAAGCACAATTAGAAACTTCTACATGCTTATTGGAATTAAAATTAGTCTAAAATTAAAAAGATTGACCATACCAAGCATTGGTAAGGATATGAGGCAGAGGAACCTCTTGCATACTAAGTGGGGATGTGAAATGGTACAACCACTTTGGAAAACAATTTGTCATTTTCATTAAAAAATTAAACATATCCTATTTACCACACGACTGCTGTTACCACTTTTAGGTATTTCCGCAAAAGAAATGAAAGCATATGTACATGCAAGACTTGTACAAAAATGTTTATATCAGCTTAATTGGTAATAACCAAAATCTGGGAACAATCTGAAAGTCCATCAATAGGCAAATGCATAAACCAATTGTGGTATATACAGACAATGTAATAATACTACTCAGCAATAAAAAGGAATGAGCTATTAATATATACATAACACGAATGAATCTCAAGATAATTATTCTGAATGAAAAAAACCAAATATTTCTCCCTTTAAAAAACAAAAGCTCCAAGAACCTGTTCCATATATCATTTCATTCATATAAAATTCTACAAATATAACTAATATCTAGTCACTGAAAGCAAATCAGTAATTGCCTAGAATGGGATGTAAGGTGTAGAGAGGGGGGGAAAGGAGAATTACAAATGTGAATGGGAAATTTTTTGGGGATGATGATGTATTATTATCTTGATTGTGGTGATAGCTACATGGGAGCACTTATCAAATATACAACTTAAACATATGGAATTTATTACATGTCAATTATATTTCAGTAAAGTTATGTAGAAAGTCTTAAGAGAAATCTGCATTTCTGAATTCATTACTTTAATAAATTGATTTTTAATTTTAAAAATAAAAATATTTGTAAATTCTTCTCTATAAATAAAAGCTCTCAAGTGCATTAAAAAATTGATGCTGTCAGATGTAAACCAGCCTAATTAAAACTCTTGGTTGTGGGGTTCGGAAATTTCTACAATTTTAATAACAGCCCCAGTTGAGTCTTATGCACATAAGCTTTGAGAATCATGCCTTAAACTGGTCAGAAACCTTACAGATTTTACATTTGGCACAAATCAATTGAGCATCTTTTAATTCCCTGAACAATTTCATAATTTTAGCTTAGAAGTTTTCCAAAGGATGAATAATAATTGAATTGTTTGGCCAGGAAGATGATAAAATGTATTCAAGGATAAATAAGCCATAAACTTGCTTGATATTTTATACAATTATACATGCTGGAAAAACATTAGAAACAATTACACAAGAAACCCACCATTGGGGTCCTGTGTGGCAAATATCACTCTGGAGTGGTGTGAAAGTATTACTTTTGGAGTTTCTCTCATTAATACATGAGGGTACAGTAGAAAGGGAAATGGTTAGGAACAGAGAAGATACATAGGCTGTCTCCTTTGTATTTCTGCTTACCGATTGAATGCCCTTGAGAAGAACAGGGGGATGAAGTGTTTGAAAAGAGGAATTTGGGGGAGAGATGTTAGTTGAGGCTACAGAGAAGTGTCAAGAGGAGAGCAATGAGAACAGGATATCACAGTGCCAAAAGAGGAGTCTTGTTGAATGTATAAGGAGCACTGGTATGTGGTTATAATAGGATTTATTGTGTATATAGTTTTCTTTTTTTTTTTTTCTGCCAGGAAAACCAACTGAATCATAATTATCTCAATAACTTGGGAGATTCTTACTTTTGAAGTTAATAAAATAATTCTCATCACTATGTACATTTTTATTTATTATTTTTTTTTATGAATCCAGGATGGCAAGAACATTCTCTTTAGTGGGATTCTGATGGGTATTAATGCTCAGTATTCCTCATTGCCTAGGTCTGAATGGGATGTACATCATTTTCCTAAATCACAGAGCTGTCTCTCAAAGTCCTGATTTTCATTCAGAGTGGTAACTGGCAGGACGTGGATTCTGGAATTGTTTACAGATTCTCTCTGTTGAATAATTGTTATTGAACATGTAGTAGGGACTTTGCAATCAGGCTAATTCAATGAAGGGTGTTTCTTTCTTCTGAAATGGGATTAAAGCTTGTAAGGATTCATTAATGTAATGCATGTAAAGCACTTCACCATTGCTTGGAACATAGTGATTGTCTAATAACTGTTAGCTATTAGAAATAGTATGGAGGCAACATGGCATAGTTGAAAGTCACTAAATTATGAAGCTGAAGACCAAAATACTAATGGCCTAAGTACAGACATTTGGGAAAATTTCTTATCCCACTCAGGGTTTCTTTACTTAATCTATCAAATGGATTAATATAATCTCTGACTAGGAGCTAGATCAGATGGATATGTTGAGGTCCTTTCCAGGACTAGGTTCTGTTCTACTAAAAGAGGACCCCAAATAACAAAATGAAACGTCCTGAGGGATTAGATAGAGACATACTTGGAAAAGCTACATGAAGACGACATTCACAAGATACATCTTAGAGGTGTTGATTCTGTTGATGCTACTGAGTTGCAATTTGCTGCTTGTCCCCCCAATAATTCCCTTTTGAAACATTTTGTAATAAGACAGTGTCAGTGTCATCATAGGCCAACAGAATGAGCAGCATTTTCGTTGTGCAAGGAGCTGAAAGAAGAAAAGTAATGAGTTGAGGAGAACTGCTAAACAGATTGAGTACCAAGGTTGCTGATCCATTCCTGATTCCAATTAACCTTAATTTGTCTAGAGGCTCAGCAACACCAAATGAATATAACTGGCCAATTAGCAGACCAGCAACATGAGTTCAGCTCACCAAAGGCTGTTTATCAGCTGGACATGATGAGGGCTCACTTCTGCTAATTCTATGGTAAGTGTCAGGGCACGGCTCTGTCTTGTAGAGCTCCTTAACTTGGGAGTTATAGAATGTACACATTCTGAGATACTGAGTGTAGGGATTGCAGGAGGAATGACCTGCACTTCATCAGGAGATTTTATTAGTAAGTACAACTGCAGCTACTTACAAGCAAATATTAATAAGACTACCACTTAAGCCCATGAGGTTTAGACTATGATTCTTTGCCACATACAGTTCTTAGCAGGGACTCAGTGTTCAACAAATGTTAATGAATATGCTTCTTTCATTTTTAAACTTTACCAAGTATTTCCTTAGTGCATATCCATTGCTCTTGCCAAAAATCCTTTCTACCTACTAGGGTAAAAATATGATATATTGTATTTTAAAAATAGGATTTTTGAAACACAGACCCACAGACTTCTTGAAGGTAACATCATTTCCTTCCTGGACAGCCATCGTCTGATGTCTTGTTTAAAGGTGAAACTCTTTGGTCACTATCAGAACAAACTGCAATAAAATCTATCTCATGTCATTACTGGTTAATAAATTTGAATTTACCATGTGCAAAATTATTTACACAAATTCCCTAATAGGCAGAAATAGCAACATGCTGTTGATTCTTTATGAAAATTATGCAGAAAGTGGACTTGCGTTCTTATTAGGACAGGAGGCAACCTGGTGAGGTCTTAAAATGAGAATGGGAAGCAGCAACTAATTTCAGCTCTGATAATAACTTGATGTGTGGCCTCAGGCCACTCATTTAAATTCAGGAAGCCTCCAGTTTTGTCATGGTGATAATAATGTATGTCTACTTCCCACATGTGTTGTGGAGATTAATTATTTAATGTTTGCCAAGTGCTTTGAAGATGAAGACTAAAGACTAGTTGCTAAGTTTATTACTTGGAATAGGATATATCAGGAAACTGCTTTCTTTTTCAACGGTGAGCGCTGGTGTGCAGAAAGGGGAGTTTGAGGGGAGACCAGGTGAAAGTGTGAAAGAATTGAAGGTGAAACAGCCACTTCTCAATGAATCAGGATTTCTTTTTCTGCCCTCAATTTTGAAGAAATGTGTTTGACAGCCAAGTACAACAGGAATGTATTTAAAAGTTTGTCTAGAAAATATCTCCAGCACCAAAGCAGTGTCAATTTGATTTTCTACCATACCTACATTAACTGCACAATGAGAGTTCATTGTCTAAATAATAGCTCTTAGGCAACAAGAATTTCCCACCACAAAGAATTTACTGTTTTATGTTGAATCTACTTTTGAAGTAAGAATTTGGACACATTAAAATTGTTGGTTTGAGCATAGTTTTAAATTAAGCAACAAATAATGATTTCTGAAAGTGGTAGAAACCAAAAGGATTTTCTAGCTATGTATAATGAAACAGAAAATCATATAGATCATTTCAATCTCTCATGTCCATCTATTTCTTAAGCATTTACGTGTGCAAAGAGTTTACTCTAATTAATAGATGGGTGTTCATGAAAACTCTATTCTATTGGAAGGATTCTATGGGGGCAAATGTAAGGTTAGCAATTGTTCAGCCTAAAGCAGCACTGTGTTTTAGCTATCATGAGTCAATAGCCACAGACTGAGTGACCAAACCCTTTAAAAATTTTAATTTCTTATACTTGTGAGTTTTGGACCGCTATTAGAAAAATCATAGAAATATGGAAAAATAATGTTACAATTTTCCATCATGCAAATGAAGAAACCAAGGCCCTGAGGTTGAAATGACTATATCAAGTTTCCATTGATAGTTGATAGCTGAACAAATACCCTAATATGTATACTTTTTTCCTCCACACTGAATCCAATGAATGAATTACATTCTAATAATTAAAAATAACAAAAATATGACAGAAAAAATTTACATTATATATGTGTATGCCTCCCAGGTGATGATCTTTGTTCAAGGGAAACACAATGTGGTTTTGCCAAACCATTTTTCATAGAAAGTTGAACACATTCTGTTCTTCTACAGAAGTTTCCAGTACCTGAATACAAAGAACTGAAAATGAAGACACCTTGTGATGCTTACAGGACCAGGTGGTGCTTTTAAGATATTTGGCTCCTGACTAAGGACAGAGTCAACCTTAGATATTATGGCAAACTATGGTTTGTCATTTAGTTACCCTTTCTTTCTATCCACCTTTCTGTTGATCCAACTTACAGTCCTCACCTTCCACCAGCCCCACTCTTCCATACATCTCTCTATGCCTTCTCTTCTCTTTCTCTGGTACCATTGTAGACTGTGAAGGTTGAATCATAGATAAAGTTCTTTTTGAATCTTCCTCTTCCTTGCCCTTTATTTTTTTCTAAAAGTGCTAGGGAGTAAAGGATGTGAAAAGAAAAAGGCAACAAGATGAAAAGATTAGAAAAAGAGAGAAGGACATTCTAGAAGGCTGAATGTCTTCCTTTTTCTTTGAATTAAGGATCTATTATTGTAATAAAAATGCTCATGACTTATCTTTATGAAATCATACTTACTCTGCTAAAACTTTTATATATCATTTAAACCCCAAATGCCCTATGAAGTAGGTACTATTTTCTCCCCAAATGACTTGCACAAGATCATAAACAAGCATGAGAGGTATAATTTTAAGTTATAAATTTAAATTTATAAATTTAGATAAATTACATCTTTCTGACTAAACTATTTGATGTGGAATTAATTGAGATTAATCAATTTAAATTAATTGAAACTAAATGTCAGCAACTGAAAAAGGAGAGGTGTAAAGGGGAATATGAGCAATGATAACCAATCACTGGATTCTATCAATCAGTTCACACTCCTATGTGTGCCTAAAATATCAATAAAATACAAATAAAAATAAGGTTATTTATTTGAAAATCCATAAGATTTTGTTCTATTTTTACTCTCATGACTTCCAAAGCATCTCTTCAGGTACACTTAAGTATAAATATAAACACACCAAATTATAATTTATATACAATTCTAATTATACTTTGGACCTTGACTGAATTGGACCCTCAGCATTTAGTCACTCAGCTCATCTTTGCACCCTCTTTTTTCATTTCCTAGTTCTACATTGCTGTCTTCTTTGGTGTGCCTTTAAGTGATACCATGGTTGTATTGGGCTTGATATTTTAATTCACATGCTTAGCCTCTTTGTCTGGATCTACTCAAAGTTCAGTCTTATAGGGAGGAAATTTCAACGTAACGTTTGTGGCTCTTCTATTTCTTTTTAGCTAAAGCATCATCTTTAGAAAGTTGGTTCTTTCACGTGTATATTTTCATATTTATTTTCCACTATGAGAAAGAATGACTTTTCTGAAGTCATGTGGTGAGAACAAGGCTCATATACCCCTTTCTCGCTTTTGGCCAAAAGAGAAAAATCTTCCTGTTTGAGGGCCACCTGAAAATATCTCCCTAACTTTATGTTCACTTTCCATATTTTTCTATATTCTCCTGGATGTGGCAATCTTGAATTTAGAAATTTTCTGTTTCACACCCAATTATGTGTTCTAATAAAAGAATACAGGAAAGGAATATGGCAGAACAATGAAAATATTTTAGAGAACAGTTCTTTGAATTATTTGTTGGCCCAATTACTTTTAAATTATAAAGTTATAGAATAATAGACACAGCTATACAGTTTATGGCATATTTCCACTCTGTGTTATAGTAATGACAATAATACTCCAGTTAATAATTGTACTATTATTTTAGATTAACTAAAAATTTAAACATATGTTATATCATTTACTCTCTACAATAATAATATGGGTTTAGGATTCTTTACATTTAATAATAACAATAAAAAGAAAGGTTCAAAAATCATAGCTGTTGGTATATAAACATAATGTTCATAATGGTGTTAACGATGATTACAATAGTAATTTGAGTGCAATGTTCCAGTCCACAACTCATTTAATTCTAACAATTATATGACAGAAATTTATAACTGTTCATTTTACAGTGGAATAAATGAAGTTCTGAATGTCAAAGCTCACACAATTGTTAATTCATAGAGCTGGATTTAAATGCAGGTCTCTCTGAAATGGTATGGAAGTTACAACCATGTTTCAGACTGCAAGTTTTTACTCTATCCACCACACTGTTGTATATTTTCTGTTTATACCACAAACATTATGTGATTTATTGACTCTACTGTGAGTCATCTTTTATATGTATTCATCTCCTCTTTCAAATAAGACTTTTAGGGCTCTGAAGGCAGGAACCCTTCCCTATTCACCTTTGTATCTTCACAGTTGCCAAGGTGTTATCATTAACAGTATTAACAAATATGATTCTAGACACTTTGGGAAAATCCAGCAGAAGCAAAGATCTTATCATCTTGTAATAGAAATAACCCATTATACACTTAGCTGAAATCAAGGTAAAGGTAAAGATATGATAATATTAGCTGAAGTCACTATCACTACAAATATCATGTGCTGCATTTTGTGATGTTTAATTTTATGTGTCAACTTGACTGGGCCACAGAATACCCAGATGTTTCATCAAACTTTATTCTGGGCATGTCTGTGAAGATGTTGGTGAATGACATTAACATTTGTATCAGTAGGTTGAGCATTGCTTTCCCCAATGAGGGTGGCCTTATCCAATCAGTTGAAGGCCTGAATAGGACAAAAAGGCCAACTATTCCATGAGCAGGAGGAAATACCTGACTTCAGAGCTGAGACATCAGTCTTTTCCTGGCTTTGGACTCAACTGAACATTCGGTTTTTCTTGGGTCTTGAACCTGCTGGTTTTTAGACTTCAACTCACACCTTCAGTTCTCCTGGTACTGAGGCCTTGGTACTCAGACTGGAACTATGCATTGGCTCTCCTAGATTTCTAACTTTCCTATCACAGGTCTTGGGATTTCTCAGCCTCCATAACCATGTGAGCCAATCCCTTATATTAAATCTCTTTATATATACATAAAATATATAAATTTATAAACATATATAAACATACATGCATGTATAACAGAACCCATTGGCTCTGTGTCTAGAGAACCCTAACTAATGCAGATTCCTTCAACAAACATTAATTAAGCATTAACTCTGTTCACCTACTGCCTTAAACATATCTCCTGAGTGCGTGTTGTGTGTAGGATTTGTGTTAGGTTCTAGAGAAAAAAACCAAGTAAAAGCCATCCTCTCTGTTTTCAAAGGATATTATAGACCAAGTCAAGGACACAGTCAAGGACACAGAACATACACATGAAATATAAGGAACCCCCTGTTGCTCATGCTGAATGTCCAACAAGTAAAACCTGCAGTAAATACTATTAGAATCTTGAGGAGATATTGCTCGCTTCGTGGATAGGGCAGCCATTCATCCCAGTTTAGCAGGGACAGTCCAGTTTATGCCTTTGTCTCAGCCCTATAAATTATTGCCCCATTTCACTCTCAACAGTCTTCCAGTTAAACAATAAACTATAAGGTCACCTTACTCACAGATGGGATAGAAGGAAAGCTTTCTTTAAAAGGTAAATTGTGGACCATGTCTTAAAACAAGTAACAGACATGAATCATAGATCCGGCATTGTGAAATGTGTCTTTTATAATTTCCTTAAATTTCCAGCCATCAATTGCTTCAATCCCACTGTCCGCCTTCATTCTAGAAAGTCCTATGAGAAAATAAGACATATTTTACAGGAAGGGAACAGAATGTTTCACTGATGTCCCCACTCTTCTTCTCCAGGAGGATGGCAGGCAGTTCAAGTTCAGCATCACTGTGCCAGTGTGTGTGGTAGGGAGGCATGGGGTGCCATAAGCTCATTCATTTTTACAGCTGCTAAGGCAATTACTAGCTAGGAATTAATGTTAACCAGAGAAAATTAGGTAAAAAGTCACTTCCATTCACTCAGAATAATTGTCTGCTAAATTAAAATTGGCTCACATTTGAGGAAATAATGTAAAAATGTCTTCAGTGGACATATTTGAATGCTTATATTTGATGAAAAAGGGAAGCATTTGGGGAATGCTAATATAACATTTAAATATGTTTTACATGAAAATCACGTTCAAATTTTCAGAGCAAGATAAAGATGCAACCCTTGGCAAATAATGCCACACCCTCTGCTAGAATTTCTGCCTTGGAGTTCAGTAGAAGCAGACTTTTCAGAATAAAAAGAAGCAGTGGTCAAAGGTGCAAGTTTCATAAGGGAAAGTGATGTATTGTAGTCTTTATGATGACATTTATATAAATTAAAAATTTAGATTATATGCTTTCACAGTGAAAGGTCCACACTGTCTCCCAGATCGGTAGATGTCTGTTTTTGAATGTGAACACTTTGAGAACAAATGCCATACCATATTTATCTTGGTATCTCTCATTACATAATTGAGTGCCTACTATATACTAGGTAGTTAAAAGCTGTTTGTTGAATTACCTTGACTGCACTATGCATTTTTTAAAATTACTAGACTATGTACAAAAGTAGGTATATGTGATGATTGAGCTCTAAACTAAATTCCTAAGGATTTTCTACGCATATATTTGATATTGGGGCATGTGAATTATACTTTTGAATCATATACTTACTTATCATATACTTATGATTACCAAATGCACACCCAGAAGTGAATTAGGACACATTTAGCAGAATTATTAAAGAATAATTAATGGAAAGTAAGTCACTGGGAAACTTCTTAGCACTTTAAAGAGTTCTGCCTTTCAAGCCCTAGGACAATCCTGATCTTAAGTGGTTGTATGGTCCTATCAAGAATGACAGCATTCCTGGATGTTTGTAAAATTTGCTTGCCTATCAATGCCTGAATCAGTCAGTCTAAAGATTACTTACTAACACTTTTTTAAAAATCACAGCATGTTTTAATAACGATGAGTGGATTCACAGGCAAAAGTCTTAGGTTAAGGTCCCAGTTCTGCCATTGATATGCTGTGTGAGCTTAGTCATATAATTTAACCTCTCTGAACCTCAGTGTGCTCATCTCCAATATGTCACTGAGGTTGAGGGTTGCTCTGTGGATCTCTATATACTGCACAAATTATGAGTCCAGAAATTTCAGGAATATGGACACTGAGTGATCAGACGGAAACGTAGCATCTGTGACATCTTTCAGTAATGTATGGTTGAAGAAAATGAAACAGGTGTACTATTCAAATATTTAAATGACAATTCATATTTTAAAGTAATTTGAAAAGATTGGAATGAAATTTTTATAATAACAGTTTTTTAGTTTTTAACCTTTGTTTATTAAAAATCCAGAAATGTAAAAATGATTACAGGAAGGAATGAATAAGACTTAGAGGAAGAAGTTGGAGGCTAAAAATCTAGAGTAATTTACTTGTCTATAGTATGAGGATAAACTAAATGATAGCCATGGATTAATTTGAAAATCTTTTCCTAGGATGAACCTGCAGATTGAATTATTGAACACCTAGTTTGGCAGTATATTTTTTAAATTATTTTTTATTGGGGTATAGTTGATTTACAATGTTGTATTAGCTTCTACTGCACAGCAAAATGAATCAGCCATACATATATATATATCCCCTCTTTTTTGGATTTCCCTCCCATTTAGGACACCACAGTGCCTTAAGTAGAGTTCCCTGTGCTATACAGTATGTTTCCCTCAGTTGTCTGTTTTATACATTGGCAGTATATTATGAAGAAATACAGCAGAGAATTGACAAACATGCACATCACTTTATGCTGTCATGGCACATTATATAACAGTAACTCTTGGCCTTTTTTGGGATAAAAAAACTTTTTTAAGACTATGATCAAAGTTACTAACCAGTACATTAATCAGCTTTTGCTAGATAATGCTATGTAACAAACACATCCCAGATTTTAGGGATTTATAGCACAAAAACATTTATTTCTTGCTCAAGTGTCATAAAGTTTGTAGGGCTACTCTGATTGTGATCCAGGCTAGTAACCAATGGTAAGTCTGCATTAACACACCTTTTCATTTCAGGACCCAGGCTGAAGGATCTGCCCTTAATTGGGGCATGCTATTCTCATAGCATAAGATAGTAACACAAGAGAGCCTGAAACAGACTCTAAAATAATTTCATACCTTCTGCTTAACATGGTTAACAGCACATCTACTCACATATCCCCTTCAAGAGTATATCACCTGGTCAAGCCCAAAATCAGTGAGGCAGAGATATATATATTCTTCCCACATTATTTATTGGCAAGTCATATGACACTGGGCAAGTGTTAATCTACTATTGTGGATGGCAGTGAGGTTTAAATATTGGGAATGATAGTCTACCATTATTGCCATAGGGAAATGTAACTGCAAGGAAATATTGCAAATTTCTAGGGGTTCCAAGTCATAGTTTATGTCTCCTGGACAAATAGCCAAATAGCAAGATAGTACTTTTCTTCTCAAACAGTTTAACATGTTTGGAAAATAGTCTTGAAAAAAATTACATCAGGTAGGACTTTCCAAAAAACAAAATTTTTTCCTCATAACTTACTTACTGAATTGTATTCGTAAATATTTCCATGGAAAATATTGGTTCTTTGAATGAGCGATCTAGATGTAAAGTAGGGAAAGGACAATTGGATATACTACTTGAAAAATTCTTGAGTAGCAATGATATCTTAATTTAATCTTTGAAGGTGAGTTGTGAATATTTTGTTCACATTGTTTCTCTAGTAAACATGAAAGGGTGGTGCACTAATTAGCAGGTTAGTGTGAGTTAACAGAACTTGGATTAGCCCCAGGTCTCACTAACTTCAAAGCTTGCCAGACTTTTAAAAAATCATAGTCTCTGTGAAGGGAGGAATGGAATGATTCTATGCAGAGCTGGGGAGGGGGGAGTGGAAAAATCAAACAAACAAGAAATAGTTAAATAATTTGGAAACTCAATAGCAGTAATTCCTGTTAATAGAGGTCATAGCTGGAGTTAAAGGCTTAACATTTCCAGAAGACGAAGAGTGCCTGGTAGGTACCAAGCCATGCCTCCAGCATGGTTTACTTACTCCAGCAGTAAGTAAACAAGGCTTACCACATTCATCTTGAAGTTATGTCTACACTATGAAGTGCAAATTGAAAAATGACTATTTTTCAGATGCAAAGGTCAAAATAGAGCTGACATGTAGAAATAGAAGAAAGGCAGATTTTGGCTTAATGCCAGCATTTGCTAATTTATTAACCTCTGTAACACTTGTATGTTCTTCCTCATTAGGAATGTCTTTACTATTTTCCAGAAAGCATTTGTTAATTAACTAGGTCAGTGTGATGATTTCTTAGACAACTTTTACTACTGAGATGCTATGACTCACAATTTATCTCCGTTTTTTATTCCTTCCTACCTTCTTCCCTCCCTGCCTCCTCTCTCTCTCTTTCTCTATTCACTCTCTCTTTTCTCTCTCTCTCCTTTTGTTTCTTTGTTTCTTTCTTTTGCTCTGTAAAAATTAATATACACGTGAAAATACATTTTTTTCTCCTCTCTAAATTCATCTGTCATTTGGGTATATTTTAACCAGATTCTTAAGAATGTGGTCTTCAAATAGTCTTTTGTTTTAACTATTAAGCTTTTCTCATTTCCTTTATACCAACTGTATAGAACGACATTTCCACTTAAATAATTACTTTTAGAAATCTGTTTTAAGTTTCCAGTTTCTTATATGTGTAATCATAAATTTAAACATTTATTTATAGAAAAATAATTCTATTTGAGTTTGTGTTCGAATGAACACAGAAGCAAGAGAATTTCCAAATCTTATTTTTTGACAATACCAGATGGGTGTTTACTTCAAGGCTAAAGAAAACTTAATGCTTTAACAATATGGCTTCCACCTTGAATCATAATATTTTCCAATGGACTTGATAATATAATGAGCTTGATTACTTTAACCCAACCATGGTATAAGATACAGGTTATTTTTCTTCCACTGTGACACTTTTATTATATAAACAGCTCATAAGTACCTTTGGAAAATAATAATTTACAGGGTTTTTAAGAACTGCGTAAATCATTTTAAACTATAGTCATTGTATACAAATCTTTAAATGAATGTTTTTTCACAGTCAAATGAATATTCTACTCAATAATAAGTTGCTTTATTGTTAACTGCATGGACCACCAATTTCAAGGACTTAGAAATAGATAAAATATACTTAAGAGGAAAAGATTCTGAACGTTTTTGATATCAAAACACACCTAAAGGACCTTAAAATTAACATTAAAGTGTCCTATAAAAACACATTCTATTTCTTTCTAGTTATTTATATTCTTGAAAAAATGAGTTTCTATACTTGGACCACGAATGTGGATATTTTTTCTTTTGGTCTTTCTCTCCAGTATTGATATCTCACAACATTCTCAGCTCCTCCAAGAACTTGATCCAAACCTCAACATCTCAAATTCTATTTTTCATCTTTCTCCTTTGGTATAAAGTGTGGCAAATATAAATGCCTCCATGGCCATTCAGGCGAGAGAATGCATTAGGGAAAATACAGTAGGGAGTAGGGGAGGTGGTGGTGATATGGGAGCTTGCTTGTCCTGCCTGAACAGGTCTGTGACTACTCAGTTCCATCTGACTGTCACCATGTAGGAAAGAAGATGTTTGTTGTAAGATAATCAAATTTTCAAAAGAAACCACAGAAAGGGAATTTTATGTAAAAATCTTGAAATAATAAATATTGTCCACTAACATTGCTCTCTTTTTATCTTAGTTATAAAACTAAAGGAAATACATTGAAAGCACACTCCAATTGCCAGTCTGAGATATCTATTTTATACCCACACTTCTATATACCTGCTCAGAGTTCTAGTATCTTAGATACTGTGTCTTATGATGACATTTAGGCAATGAGATGAACCAAGAATTCATGGTTATAATAACCTCAATCAGTGATTGCATATACAGCCCAATAAAAAGTGGAACCATGTATATTCAATTATTTATTGAACAGAGATGTTCTGTAGTCTGAATAATACTAAGTTGGAAATTATTGGAACTAAATTAGTCACATCGTGTTCTCAGATATTTTTCAGTCTCTAAGAATTAGTGCAAATCACTTTCTCATTTTTTAAAAATAAATTTATTTATTTATTTTTGGCTGCATTGGGTCTTCGTTGCTGCACACTGGCTTCCCCTAGTTGTGGTGAGCGGGATCTACTCTTCGTTGTGGTGCGCGGGCTTCTCATTGCAGTGCACGGGCTTCTCATTGCAGTGCACGGGCTTCTCATTGCGGTGGCTTCTCTTGTTGCTGAGCATGGGCTCTAGGCGAGTTGGCTCCAGTAGTTGTGGCACGTGGGCTCAGTAGTTGTGGCGCACGGGCTCTAGAGTGCAGGCTCAGTAGTTGTGGTACACGGGCTTAGTTGCTCCGCGACATGTGGGATCCACCCGGACCAGGGCTCAAATCCATGTCCCTGGAATTGGCAGGCAGATTTTTAACTCCTGTGCCACCAGGGAAGTCCCATTTTCTCATTTTGACTGTGTATAACTTTTTTTTTTCCCCGCGAGGGCGATTTAAAAGATGAAGGGTACTAAGGTCATGGTAAGTTTTAAGAATCTTAATAATAATGTTGAATTTTTACATTACCCCTTTGCCATCAAATTATTTGAGTCATTAACAATAATATGCACAATAGCATATGGTTTAAATGTATTTACGAATTTTGGACTTCTATTGGAATACACCAGGTTAAATGCTAGATAAAATTTAAATTTTATTATTATTTAAAAATATTATTTTTTAATGCACCCATGGGTTGTCAAAATTTGAAGAATACGTAGGATGGGGAACTTTGGGATCTAAGGAGAGCATGTAAGCAGGCTTTGCATTGAAATCTTTGTTCATTGGTTAAACTTGGTTGATTACTTTCTGGGCTTGTAATGCTTAGTGGACAGGGAGTAATTTAGGGTCCTCATAACACTTCTTTTTCTTCTTCAGAAGGATGAAATAATAATATTTCTACATGTGTATTTGCAATGAAATGTATAGCTGACACAGGCCCAGGTTTAATTACAGGGTGTGTAAATTAGTAAGCAGGTTAATTTGTGTCACATCCATATTTCATGAATTTATTCACATTTCATATTTGTCCACAGATTTCACTTGCAGAAAAGAGTTTTTGTTGAGGAATGCAATCATTTTAGATATGACTCTCAATAGCCTTAAGAAAGTATGAAATGAGAAAGTACAGATCTGAAAAACAGGTGAAGGATTATTATTTAGTTTTCAGAAAACTCCTTTCTTTTATAAAGTTGACAACCTATACACATTTCTTATATAAATGACTTTCACCTTTGGAGTTGAACACTTACCTAAAGATGTGGGATTACTGGGCAGTGAGGAAGAGGACAGAAGATCTTAAAGCATTAAGAGTCACAGGAAATCCAATCAATTTCTTTTTATTGAGCGTTTACTTTCCATAAAGCACAGTGTGATACAAGGTTGGATACAGAAAAGGAGCTAAACATTTGTTCTCAGGAGATTTAGCATAAAGCATATAGCACTTGGCAAGATGAATAACAATATAAGAAATTCAGAAATAAGCAATATGAGTTAAAAGAAGAGAGAGAAATGTTAATGAGATGACTAAATAAGTAGAATTAATCTAAGCAGATGTTACAAGCTTAATTACATCCTTCCAAAATTCTTATGTTGACACCTAACCCCTACCTTTAGAATGTGACTGTATTTGGAGATAGGGCCTTTTACTTTAAAAGGCAAAATTAAGGTAAAATGAGATCATCTGGGTGGGCTTAAATCCAATATGACTGGTGTCCTAATAAGAAGAGGAGATTAGGACACAGATACAGAGGGAAGACCATGTGAAAATATCAAAATAAGATATCAATCTACAAGCCAAGGGGAGAGGCCTTGGAAGAAACCAAAGCTGTCGACACCTTGATCTTGGACGTCTAGACTCCAGAATTTTGAGGAAATAAATTTCCATTGTTTAAATCACCCAGTGTTTGGTACTTTGTTATGGCAGCCCGAGCAAAGCACACAACTGGAAACACAGGCCAAAGAGACCTGGCCTGAGTGTCCTGCTGACTATTAAGAGATATTTACCCGGAAAGAGGATTTCATGGAGGCAACAAAGTGGAAGAAGATAAAGAATATTTTCTTTATCAAGAAAAATAAATTGTTTACATCAACTTAAGAGTGCATGTAATGTGCAGACAAGGAAGCTAAATTGCTTTAAAATTTACACTGTAGAGAAATTTAATAATATGACAATTCAATTAATTTGTGCTAAGAAATGCATTATATGTATTGAAATATGCATAAATAATTTTTTTTTTCTTTTAGGATTCAAATCCTCACAGGATTTTAAATTGAAATAAGTCATAAGGTGAGATATAACTGAATGAAAGTTGTTAATGATGTTGCTGCAGGAATGGAATGGGCTTTACTTAGAATCATTTTGGCAGCATAGAACAACATGGTTACCTTGAGCTTATCTTCCCAAATTAAATACCCTTTGATCAGATAAAAATTATTAAAAAGGATCCTAACACACTGAGGAATAAAATGGATAAATGGTTAAGTATTCTTAAGTTATCTTACAATTATTTAAGTTATAATTTTGACATTGTTTTCCTATAATGCAGAGATTACTGAAAAAAATGTAATTTCCTGATTCATTAATATTTTAAGGTACTTTATTATTCAAAGCTTTGCCATTGAGTAACACTCAATGGCAATTATAGCTCCAAATAAAATACAGTGTTCTACTTTCTTTGACTATTTATTTAGCATTGAAATGGTCTAATTTATAACAAAATCAGAGAATTATGCATTAAAATGAAATCTAAGTTTCCTCCCAAGAGATAAATCTTTTCAGCTGTGTAACTTGTGGGTAATTACCCAACCTCCAGTAGAAAATCTTCAAGGATAGGTTTTCCACTACATCACAATTTAGTCTTTTGAAAGTTTTGTAAATCCTGAAATTTGTATCATTAACATACAGTAAACAGCTCATGAGATTATACCATGATTTATTTGATCTTGTACCACCAAAGTCTATTTCTGGCCCATAATGGGAGTGCAATAAAAATGTGTGCAAGTAAATTGAATTGAATATCCTGAGATTATCTGTTGACAGTTAAGTCACTTTTTTTTTATTCTGAAGCAAAGGTAAACATTTTCTGTGGGAGCTCCAAGGATGTGAGAAAGGCCTGGGGTTTCTGCTCTTTTCTTAAATGTCCTTGGGATTCTATCGTATTCTTGGCTGACACCAAGTTAGAACATTTACTGATCAAGTTTTAATGCCATCTTAAATGTTGTCAGTGTAAGTCTTGAGATACTGCTTTGTTTGCTCATTTTGGACACAGTATTTGAGCACCCTGTGTGTCCAGCCCCTAGCTCTTAGAGCTAGAGTAAACATGGACCTATATAGTTAGTGGCAGGAAGCTTGCAAATAGGAGAAAATAGTCTAGGAGAACTGTTAATGGAAGTATTTCCATTTAATTTTAATCATCAGTATAATTATCCTTTTGCCAATGAAATAATGCCTTCTCCTTTTAAAAGGTAAATACTTTTACAAAGCACGTTGAATCCTGAGAGACTCCTGGCTCAAATCCTTGTATACTTTCTAGAGAGGGAAAATAACAGGTTAGTAAAATATTTCAAATGAGGTCTTTGAAGAAAATCCCTAGTAGATTAAAATTCTATATCTGGGCCAAGTGAATAAAGTACTAATGAATTGAAACACTCACAAATTAATATTTAGGGGAAGAATTTAGGTCAAAGAGTAAAAAGGGTGGTTTGTATACAATTTTCAATACATTAAAAAAAGCAATTGTGCTTGAGCACGTATTTTTTCCAATGCTAAAGAGGTTATTCAAACAGCTTTGCTATACAGAAAAATATGTACTAGATGGCAGTCTAAGTACCCTTTTCATTTATGTCTCAGGCTAATTTTTGGATTCCAATCCATGAGTGGGGGAGAAAAGAAAGTATTATGCATTATTTTACCAAATAAATGCTCTTTATCATAACATAAGCATAGTGTTTAAATAATTAAACTAATGAGTTGTGATTCAACTTTAAAATGTAATAATTTGTCTTTTACTTGTACATCATCCAGAATTGAAATTGCATCTTGATGCAAAAATACCCTTTGAGACACCTTGACCTAAGTTAAAATTGTGTTTGTAAGATCTATGGCACATTGCCTTTATACAATTCCTCATTGCTTGTCCTCAGTGTTTGATTTTAAAATAAACAATGATCAAGTGAAATTAGAAGCAAAACACATTAATATTTTAGAAATTTTCAGGAACTTCAGGACTCTGAGGATGCAGGTGCAATCAAATTGCAGCCACATCTTAGATTATTAGTGAGTGTTTTAATTGTCTATGTGGACTTATGCTGTCCTTACACCTAGAAAACTTTATGTTTGTTCTTAAAATCTTATGTTTATTCTTATTCTCTTTTTCCAGATTGGTGCAGAATTTTTTATTCTCACTTTCTTTGTATATTTACCTTCTTTTCAGGTTTTGTGTCTCTTCCTGAAAATTATCCAGGACCAAATATATATTTAAATAAAAAGTCAAAGTTACACCTTTGGAATTTTAGTTTTCTTTCACTATATTTGATCAAGATCTTGTCTATTTGTTCTTTTTACAGAAGATGTTTGTGAGTTTGGAATCATTTTCTCATAGATAATCCAAGCTGTCTGTTTAAATCCAATTTGCATACTTGTTTCAAAGATGTTTGAAAAGCCAGACAACCCCTCTGGTTCTATTTGCATAAAAGCTGCAAAGTTCTAAGTTGCTGGGCAGTTGGCAATACTGGAAACGAAGTGCCCTAGGCTATTGAAGAAGCTGAGGAATTTAGGGGGATGATAGACCTTTAAGCTTGGAGCTGAGAAGACAGTAAAAATAATAACTAATACATCTTTTGAACTAACTAAAATGCCAAGTGTTACAATAAACTCATTACATGGATTATTTCATTTAACTTTTAATCATTTGTAGTAGGTAATACTATTAATCTCACAGTATAAATCAATAAACTTGGTGCAGCTTGCTTAAGCAACTGCCTAAGTCAAAGAAACAGTAAGTTCTGGAGCCAAAGCTCAAATCCAGGCAGCCCAGATGAAGATTCTAATCCACTCCAAAGATTTTACCTGCAAAATTATACTGCCATAGTCCAAATGATAGGATTCAAAGAGCTATGAAGTTCTAGGTAGAGGTTGCTTGAAATCAGTTAAAGTATCACCATTGTGGTTCCTGATAGAACATTGTCAAATAGAGCCCAGAGATTTATGTGTATTGAAACTACAGTGTCTAATTCCAGGGCCTGGGACTAACAAGAATTAAGCAAGTTGACTGACCAGTCAGTTGACAATTTTCAGGAGGAAACACAAGTGCATATCAGGAACTGTGGAAGCAGTCCATGCACATATAGATAGCTCCATAAATACTGATACAAGGTTTACAACAGATAATTAATTAGAAAACCCCACAGACTATCTCTAGTGCAGGTTTTCATGCATTGTGCACACAATTTAAAGAGAGAGATAGTGCCACAGACCTTTTAGAAGCAGCAGTACCACAATCCCACTCCCTGCTTCCCATTTCACAGAGGCAACCATTCACAATTTTTCTTCTTTCAGTATTCCCTCTACATCTCTATCTACTACTTTTTAATTTCTATTTTTTAGCTTTATCAATTTGCTTTCTAGCATGGAAGAGGAAGATTGACTCTTTTTTATGTGTAACCCCATCATACCTCCCCTTGCTTTCTATCTCCCCATCTTGCCATTATCGTTCTATCCTAATGTTAGTAAGATGAATATTTAATATTCATATTATTATAACTATCAATATTATGATTATATGACTGCCTTCCCAACTGAGCCATGTGGCATGCCATGATTAATTTTCATTCTTGTACATTTTTGTCTTGCTTAGAGTTAATATTTGCCCCTTTTAAATGTTTGTTTAGTTTTCTAAACACATCACTTATTTATCCCCAATTTGTTACCTAATTATATAATCTCCTCTCATATCATTTAGTCACATTAGTTATTCTATCACTTTCACACATTTGAAGAAATCTTTTCCAGAAGTTTCTTGTTCCAACCGAGATTGGTTCATCTCTAGGTCTGATGGTTTTTACATTGATATCTCCCCACATGATCACACTAAAAATTCCGTTAGTCTCTCTTTTAATTTGGATCTCCAGTTTCCTGGATCCTGATTTCCATATTTCTGTTTTCCTTCCCAATTTTGCTGCATCAGATGCCCGGGAGTTTCCTAAGCACATAGGGAGTCACATTTTCTAACAACTTGCATGAATGAAAATATCTTTGTGTGTATGTTTTACACTCACAGGTAATTGCTTGGCTTCTTATAGGATTCCAAGTGGGAAAGCATTTTTCCCTCAGAGTTTTTAAGAAGTTCCTACATTGTTTCCTAGCTTTCAGTATTTTTTTTTTTTTTTTCTAATTTTGTTTTGGCTGCTTTGCGTCTTCATTGCTGTGCGCGGGTTTTCTCTAGTTGCGGCGGGTGAGCGAGGGTTACTCTTCGTTGTGGTGCACGGGTTTCTCATTGCGGTGGCTTCTCTTGTTGTGGAGCACGGGCTCTAGGCACACCAGCTTCAGTATGTGCAGCACATGGGCTCAGAAGTTGCTGCACACGGGCCCTAGAGACCATGGGCTACAGTAGTTGTGGCGCAAGGGCTCAGTAGTTGCAGCTCGCAGGCTCTAGAGTGCAGACTCAGTAGTTGTGGTGCACAGGCTTAGTTGCTCTGGGCATGTGGGATCTTCCCGGACCAGGGATTGAACCCATGTCCCCTGCATTGGCAGGCAGATTCTTAACCACTGTGTCACCAGGGAAGTCCCAGCTTTCAGTATTGTTGTTGAGAAATCTGATATCTTCACATGAAGCCTCTTCCCCCTCTCAGAAATCTCATGGGATCTTTTCTTTATCCTGCTTTCTAAAATTTCACAGTGACATAGATTGCTGAGAAGGGTCACTGCACTACAAAATTTCCAAGGCACCACTGCAAACGACACATGTCAAAGGAGGTTCATTCACATTGTCAATGACAATGTTGCCCCTAAAGTTGTGCAGTTTACAACCTGTGTAACTGTATAAGACAATCCTACTGAGTGGGACTATTTTCATCTATTGCACTGGGCACCAGGTGTGTATTTCAATGTGGAATCTTATGACTCTGAGATCTGGAACATTTTCTTGAATTTTTTTTTGCCTTTTTTCTTCCTCTCTCTCCATTTCTCTGTTGTTTATTCTTGAATAACCTATTATTTGGATGTTAAGAACCCCAGATTTGTCCTCTAGTTTATTATTTTTTTTAAATTTCCTATATTTTATCTAATTATTCTACTTCCTGGGAAATTTCCTCAGCTTTATCTTCCATTTATACTACTGATGTTTTCATTTCTAATATCATATATTTATTTTCCAAGGACTCATTTCTTTGTTCTCTGAAAGTTCCTTTTTTTCAATATATTCATATTTCCCTTATTTCTCTGAAAATATTTATCTAATTGTGTGTATGTGTGTGTGATTTTCATCTCTCTTTGTAACCTCTTTTCTCTGTTACTTGTTTCTGTTTTTTTTGACTTTTTAATATTGGCTCTTTCATAATAGACATATGCCTCAAATATCTGTTCATTTTTGACTGTAGACTCATATTTAAAAGAGGGGCACTAAAAATCCCAGAAATTGGGTTCTCTGTGCATATAGAAAAGACTATGGGCTTCCTTGTGGGGTAATCTGCCAATGCTTCTTACTAGGGAAATACTTCAGAACTTTTCTCTGGGCTGTCCAGACTTCCAGTGGCTTGCGGGACATAATTATGACTTTCAGTTCTGGGATTCTGGTGAGATAATATATTTAGTGTCTAAATTCCCCCTCATTTTTCTTGTTTTTCGTGTAGTACTCTGAGCTTCAACTCAGATCAGAGATAGTCTAATTTGCTCTCTCATGTTAATAAACCAACAGTCATGTGTCTAGTTGGTATACATGTGCGGAGAAGGTAGAAAGTCCTTAGCTATGCAGAGGAAGGGAGGTGATCTAGAGATCTAAATAGACTTTCAACTGGTCTTTCTGATTTTATTCTACCACTTTTATTCCAACTTCCGTACGTACCCAATACTGCCAATTCCTGAGTCACTGGTTCTTTGGAATGCATTGGGTCATCCTAGATATTCTCAGATTTCATTGCTGGATTAGGATTTGGCTTTCTTGGATCTGTTAAATCACTTATTACTTTTCCATATGGCTTCAGCTTCCAATATGTTTCTCTCTTTGTTCTTTGGGTTTATTCCTCCTTTAAAAATAGTTATTTTTAAATGGACTTTAAAGAAGCAGGGGAGATACCTCCTGTGTTACATTAGTTATCTTCAACCAAGTATTACATAATTATATTTTTTTAACTTATTGTATTTGAATAAAATTTAAAGATAAATCATGCCAGTGTGCATTATTTTCCATTTTATTAATTGGGAGTATATTTTGTATTACATGTTAAAACTACACTTAAAGTATTATAAGCATTACTTACATAAAGTATCTTGATATATTTATCACAAATAACATTTCCTTTTTTACAGCTTCCACATCTCTCTTGAACTTTTCCCTTTCTCCATACATGTTGTATACTTTTTTATTAGAATTTTTGAACTTTTATTATATTTAATTTAAAGTCCATGTGGTCTGTCTCTGTGTCTGCTTTCATTGACTATTTCCTCTCTTGATCATGGATCACATTTTCTTGCCTTTTGTTGATGTTGCTGCTGCTCTTTGCTTAATTTTGTTAGGAATGGAACAGACATAAATAACTTCTCTCTTATAAAGGGCTTGGTACTTTTTGGAATTTATTTCATTAAGCATTCTTTGTGTTGTCAGCTCTTCAATGATTTTTTCTTAACTTATGAATTTGTAGCAGTTATCTCTTGAAAGTATTAGCATTCAAATAGGGGCATGAATCTTGTAAATTATTCTGAAAAAGTGGATTTTGAATACAACATGTTTTACCTACAGATATGAAAACATACTTTCACACTGAAAGGTGGTGATACCTGTAGCCTTTGTAACTTTTGAGGTAGGATGGGATAAAATAGACAAACAGATCAGTGTGAGATTAGCATACCATAGTAGCAACATGAATGCCCAGAGCAATTTGAAAGAATGATGTTATACCGGAAATGCAGATAGTAAAACAGCTTGACAAAGAGGATTTTCCATTAGAGATGCAAGCAGTTTGTGCTTCTGTTCATAAGAGTTCATGTTCACAAAGTTTGCATCAGGTTTTCAGTATTACAAACAGCAGTTGGAGCTCTCGATTTCTGGCAGTTCTTAAGTATCAAAAAACTGAGGTTGATTTGAATCAAAGAGGGAAAATTTTTTTAAAGATGAAAAAACCCTATGTGTAAGTACTTATTTTATAAAACTAACACTTTTAATATTGAAAACTCTGACTCAAAAAAATTACAGCATTTGTGAATCGTGTGCCTATCGTTCTTCTAGCACAGCCCAAATAATGGCCTTCTAAGCTCTTTTAAAATGTATCAATGATATATGTGAAACTGGAATTAAAAGAAGGGAATTTAACATAATTACATACTTCAGCTAGTTCAGTGAGCAGAAATTGTTGGCACCATCTTGCTACATTTTTCCAAACTGAAGCTGCCATGTTTTGTATTATGAGCAGTTCAGCAGCTTTGTGCATCTGTCCCTCCCCTCCAATTTAATTAGACTGCCTGTTGCAGACAAATCAGACTGTGGCTTCTTTTTTTTTTTTCACCCAACTGCCATAAATGCCAAGTCAAAATATGAATAAGAGGAAAACAAGATGTTCTGCAAACACATGCCACTTTATTGGGCAAAAACATGATAGGAGGATCTGCTCATACTCTCCATGAGAGATGAGAGAAGTGAGGCCTGGAGAATGTGGTTATAAAAGGGTCAGATTGATGCTATTGTCTTTCTTGGCTCCAATAGAGCAGGGACTTGATTCTTCCCCCAGTGTAATCTTGCTTTGACACCACAGTCAACACAGATTTATGATTACACATTCTCCTATCATGATGGGAGTCACAGTGGATGAAACATGAGACAAATAAATTAAAGATTCTTGTAGAAATGTATAGTCTTCTATGATTTGTGTTCCTGTAGATAGTTTGAACCATTATACCCTCATAGGTCACTATAATGTCACATGTGAATCATTTTAATAATCAGTAATAAGACTGAAAAATAGTTGCTTTTACATAAGAGAACGTTATCTACAGGCAACCATTATATTCTGTGGAAGATAATAGCTGAATGGTATGCTTGTCTCCAGATTATTGTCCCAGTTAAACAGTGATCCATAGAAAACACTTGGTCCTAAAAGTAAGGGTCACAGCAGGAGGAAGTAATGCAAAGGTAAACAATGGAGTGAAAAAAACTCTCAACAGGTAAGTAAAATGTAGTGGTATGTATCAGGGCAGACAGTTGACTGAGGGCCAGGGCTTAGACACAACTGTGAGCACAGTCTAAATAAAGTCAGGCAAATGAAGTTCAAGGCTGCAGGATGGCATTGAAAGCAAGAAGGTCTTAATTACTACAGAAAGGTTATGTGAGAGTTGTGAACACATTTCTTAAGTAAATCTGTCTGAATAAAGATTCACATTGTCACTGGACCTCACTATGAAAACCAGAAAAGCTGAGTCCTTCTTTTTGAGATCTTGAAGCTACACCGGACTACCAAATTATCCCACTGCTCCCTTGAAATTATTTGTTTTTCTAATAATTGTAATGACCTGAATGAAACTATCCAAACTTTGCTTACTCAACTTCCATTGGCACTGGTAAAATTTTTTATTGAAAATGAGGTTTCATTTCATTTCAAATCTTCATTTCATTTCACTTCATTTCATTTCAAATCTTCCTAATCCCCAAAGAATCTGTTGCTCTGTATTAACTTTTGCATATCATTCTATTACAGTTGCTATTATTTCCCAGAGTCCATTCACATTAAGATTTGTGCTGCCAGTATGTTTCTGAGCTAATGGGATGAAAATAGATATCTGAATGGCTACTAGCCTGGGGACTGAAAATTGCACAACCCATGCCCAGTGTATAAGACAGAAATTTTCTCCACTTATATAGGCTGTGCTCCTGTGCAGAGAAAGTATCTTCTACGTCACCTTCCCATCTCATTCCTCCACCAATCACCATAACAGACTCTTAGGGTGAGTGAGTGTCATGAGGGAAAGAAAGGAAGAGCTTTTGACATTTATCTTTGGGAATTACCTCTTATTTTCTGATTTTTATTCTGTGGGACCTTGGCTTCTTATTACAGGCAACCTCTGGACATACAGCAACATAAGTGTACCCAAGGCATTAGATATTCCCAATATAATGGAAACATGTATCAAATTAAACCCATTTGTATCCTGCATACACATGTCAAAATATGAGTGTATACTCACATAAACCTTTCATAGCCAGTTAAGGAAAGGTAAAAATTTATAACTTGAACAAATAATTATGCACATTTGATTTGTATCACATAGAAAGTTATCAGAATTCTTTGGGTCAAAAGAGCATGCAGAGTGCTACCTATGGTCCTACCCTTAGCTAAGGAAATGAAAATGCTTGAGAGGAAATTGTCTAATGGGAAGAATTCTTCTCACATTGAAGACAGAAGAGTAAAGTAAGTTAGTCTGAGAATCTTCCCTTTTAAATCTGTCTTTCAATTTCCCTTAGTGTGGTGTATTAAAATAATACTTGTGCTGGGCATTTGTACTGGGAATATAGTAGTTGTTAAATAAGTCTTTGTGGAATGAAGGAATTGATAAATCTAGACCAGAAGCACATGTTATTCTTTCTTTATATCAAGGATGTAAATAGTTCCTATTATTTTCAATTTGCTAGTAGAGGCCTTTGTAAATTACAAAGCTGCTGACCTGAGACCAATTAAAAGTGAAGTTTCAGAGGCTCTTTCTATCATTAAAACTGTGATAACAAATGCCAATCTCTTTAACAGACAAAATACTGAATTTAAAAAACTGAATATTAACAGTTCCATTACTTGAGATAAAGGGTTTATAGTTCGGCCAGGTCCATGGGCTTGCTCATTAAAATTATATGCTCATTATATATATGCACATTATATATGCTCATTAAAATTATATTATATTTGAGATAATTATATTATGAAAATTCTGGCACTTTTTACTAAACATGAAAAACAAGACACATATGCTAGGTGATGTGCTAAAGATCCAAAGTTTTATGGCTAATTTTTTCATTTTAAATATACATCACTTATGTCACAAAATTAATTTTTGGATCACAAATAATGGGAGGCTTTGGCAGTCTTCAGAGAATTCAGATTTGTCTGAAAATCCAGATTATTAAGAAGGCATCTCCACTATATAAGAAGTTTGTTACCAAATTTTATACAATAGTGAAATGATCTCTCCTTGAGTAATTGGTGTTATTGTGTTCACGTGATATCATAAAAAGTCTTGAAAAAAAGATGTTACTGGGCTTCCCTAGTGGTGCAGTGGTTGAGAGTCTGCCTGCCGATGCAGGGGACACGGGTTCATGCCCGGGTCGGGGAAGATCCCACATGCCGCGGAGCGGCTGGGCCCGTGAGCCATGGCCGCTGAGCCTGCGCGTCCGGAGCCTGTGCTCCGCAACGGGAGAGGCCACAACAGTGAGAGGCCCGTGTACTGCAAAAAAACAAACAAACAAACAAAAAATGTTACTTAGGAAAAATATTATTCTACTTTTAAGAAGCATAAAAAAGTTTTGAGGATACCGAAAATTTAATTATGTCTTTAAGAAAGCCCTAAGGAAAATAGGACAACTTTAGAGAGTGAAACTTATCATATTTTCTTTTAAGGCTCTCTTTCATGTGTTTATTTTAATGACAAGAAACTTCTTATTTTAACAGTGACATTTGAGCACTGCACTTCTGATTATACCCCAGTATGTTTCTACTCAATCTTTTTATGAATATTAAATGAGCTTATGTTCTCTTTTTGATGAGAGAATTCCAAACTCAGATTTCCCATCTCTCTTTATATCAGATCATTCTAAATGACTTTATTTGACACATAATTCTCTCACTAAACTCCTATCGTCTTACTAAACTCCACTGCATTTCCCAATAGTTGTTTGTTTGTTTTTTTTTCCTGGAAAACCTAGTATGATTCTCCAAATTCGCATTTATTTTTTTGCACACTTCTGAAATGGAACTGATTGGGTGTTTCAATTCTGACTCCAACTTTCTATAATGGACCATGCAACTTAAATATATTTTCACTGGTAACTAACTACCTGGACCTTTGTCTCCCAACTCCTCCTCCCTCCCTCCCAACACATGGTTCACCAGATTTACTCATTGCCCTGCATTGTTAGATCTTAAATAAATTTACACATGGAAACAACATGTGGTATAGGTGTTTGGAATAGAAAATTAAAAGATTTGAGGACTTAGTCTTATACCTGTAACTCAAAAAATTACGTTATAAAAACAGATCGGGGCTTCCCTGGTGGCACAGTGGTTGAGAGTCTGCCTGCCGATGCATGGGACACGGGTTCGTGCCCCAGTCTGGGAAGATCCCACATGCCGCGGAGCGGCTGGGCCCGTGAGCCATGGCTGCTGAGCTTGAGCGTCTGGAGCCTGTGCTTCGCAACGGGAGAGGCCACAACAGTGAGAGGCCCGCATACTGCAAAAAACAGATCAAATACTTGATGCATTTTTCTCAAATGTATTACATCTTTCATAAGTTTTTGGAACATTACTCTTTCTGTCTGAGATCTATTTCCCTTCTTTTCTTTTTGGGAACAGACCTGATAACTTTTCACAGAAGTGGGCATGAGATTTAGGATGCTTTATCAAAGCAACCCAAGCACTTGGTGCATGCTCGAGCAGCTCCAATCAGATCATATTGTGGAGACTGACATAGATACACAGTGAGAAATGTTTTTCTGAGACAGAAGTGCTAAGGACCAGTTAAGCCTCAGTTTCCAGGAAGCAACTTAGCTTTCACATGGACAGAGTCAACTAGAGAATGAAGCCAACAAAGAAAGTAGAACTGAGAGATGGAAAGAAAATATCAAGACCTTGCTGACAGCTTTTGAAACTCTGGATTCAGATTTACTTGAAACTTTTGAAAACTTTTCTTGAACTTTTCAAGGATGTAAGCCAAATAATTCCTGTTGTTGTTGTTGCTTAAATGAATTTCTGTTATGTTTCTGTCAATTAATATATTAATAACCAGGATGGCTCTAGTTGATGATGATAGCAAAAGGAACAAAATAATAAAGGTTTGCTTAGGGAATTCTTTTTTTTTTTTTTTTTTTTTTTGTGCTGTACGCGGGCCTCTCACTGTTGTGGCCTCTCCCTTTGCGGAGCACAGGCTCCGGACGCGCAGGCTCAGCGGCCATGGCTCACGGGCCCAGCCGCTCCACGGCATGTGGGATCTTCCCGGACCGGGGCACGAGCCCGTGTCCCCTGCATCAGCAGGCGGACTCTCAACCACTGAGCCACCAGGGAAGCCCAGGAATTCTTTTTCTTCCCTTGCCATAAAAATAAGATTTACAGAAATTTAAAAATTGTTGTTGTATTTGAATCATCCTTGCATAACCCGAATTTGCAGAGACACTGCCAATGAGCCCCACAAACAATTGTGCTGTGTAAACAAACATTGTACTGTGTAAAATATTGTACATCATGCTCCTCTATTCTCCCACAGCAGGAGTATCTTTAGCACAGGAATGTATGGTTATTTATTTTTAAAGTTCAAGTAGAGAATGTTAAAAGCTCACTATTTGTTTAGATGTCTCAACTCAGACTGTAATCCTATTTTTCTATGACAGAACAAGCTACAGAGGTTTAATTGTAGGTAATTTTTGTGAACTTTTATGTAAAGTCCTGTGATCTGTCTCTGTTCTTATCATAGGTTAAATGGTTGACAATAATATCTAAATGACAGGGAATTAGTATTGATTAAATGAAACAACACATGTGGACTCAGTTGTGCACCTGACATGTAGTAGGCACTCATTTATATTTCAGATCTTGTGGATCTTTGCGATCAGACTCAGTCTGAAGCAGAGATACACAGCAAAAGAATAATGTGGGATTTTAAAAACATATAGTTAATATCTGGGTCACAGTCTGTAATAAAAATAGGTTTATTGTTCCCTATATGATCTGTATTCTCAACTACAAACAGAGCACTTCTACATAGAAAGGTGAAGAGCCAGCATCCTTCATGGCAGCCGTGGTATTGCCCTATAGGATGACATGAAGGCTTCAAAATGATCAAACCATTAGGTCTCTGCATAGAGTTGAAAGAAGGAAAACAGGAAAGCAAGCTCTTGTTACACCCCAAAGTATGCCATGCTAAGTGTATACGGATATAGAAATGAACAAACTTTAAAGACAGTTAGAGAAGAGTTAGAAAACTTCCTCATTTCCCACTCCCTACTACTATAATGAGTCCTATCCATTAAAGCGTAAAATGATGTATCTAGTGCTCTGACTTCTGGAGGAATAGAATAACAACCAAAGTAAATTAGCCTATAAAATGTCTTTTAATACTTTGGACCATTAAGACAGGGAAAAAAAGCTCAACATAGCTTGTAAGCAATACCCCAGGGTTTATACAAAGTCAACAGTGGGTAACTTATCATCAGAAATAAAGCAGATTCCACTTTCTTTTGTTACCTCTGAGAAAATACATATGAGATGAGGTAGTATGTAACAGAACCAAGGCAAATCATTCACATTATAGACTCACGTTGTGTGAGCTTGTTATGTTCTTTGAAGTCAAATATGTTAACATGGTAACCGTGCCACTTTCCTGATCCTTTATCCACAAAAGCTTGGCTGAACATGTAGAAATGCAAGCTTATCTTAGTTATGCCTATGGACAGAACAAAGATTTAGTACGTTTACCAACATGTATGTGTCATATGTACTGTAAGTCACTGTTTCATATTCCTCTGACCTTGCAGGGTGTAAAATAATGTTAATGTCAAAAATGACACTTACATAAATACTTTATCATCTGCAAAACGCTTTCACATGCATTACTTCACTTGTCTATAAATATATCACAACTGGTTCAAAAACCTCCACATAGTTCTCCAGATTCATTTTGTTTATATAATGTAATTATTGATGCCTCACTCTTGTATCAGTTCCATTCAAACAATATTGATATAAGCTTATTCTATGCCAGAAACTGTATATTGGGAGGGCGTGGTGATGATAGTGATAACTGGTATCATATAATCATGGTATGATGACGATAAAGGTGGTAATGCTGATCACAGCATTTATTAAACAATTTCCATGTGCTGTGTTCTCACATATACTTGAATCCATTTCTGGATTCTCTAGTTTGTTTCAATGCTCTATTTTTCCATATCAATGCCAATTATGTGTTAAGTACAGAAGCTTTATAATATGCTGTGATATCTGATATGAAAGTTTGTTCACTATTCTTTTTTCAAATGTTCTTGGTGATTCTTAGGCATTTATTTTTCCATATAAACTATAAGGTCTTTTTTTTTTTCTTTCAATTACTCTCAGAAACTCTTGCCTTCCCCAGAAGTTCAACTCTATTGGGATTCTATTAGAATTGTATTAACACTTACTCATTCATTTTTGAACAACTAGCATATTCATAATATTAAGGCTTTTGTTCAAGACTATGAATTGGTTTTAACTGGTTCATTGTGTTTTATGTCCTTCAATAAGATTTTATACATGTGGATCCTATGCCTTTAATATTAAATTCATTCATGTTCATTTTACAATTTTTGGAGCTAATATGAATGAAAAAATTTTTTTTTCCTTTTCTTGTAGGTGTTCATTGCTAAATTAGACACAATATTGAATTGCTGATTTTTGTTTACCAAATGTGTAGGCACTTGAATGCGTTATTTATTAATGAGTGTTTTGTTTTTGTCTATTTAAAATATCAAATCATCCACAAGTCTTATTTCTTATATTTCTTTTTTAAAAATATTATTTTATTTTATTGCATGATTGCATTATGCTAGAAACTCTGAGGTAGTACTGAGTAATGATGGTGATTGGGCATCCCTGCAAAGTTTCTGAATTCAAATGAAATGGGTTTGGTGTCTTTATCTATGGTAATAATTGTTGATTTTGGTAAAGTATTTTATTTAAGTAATTTTCTTTTATTCCAATTACTTATAATTAGTATTAGTTCTTAAAAATTAATGTGTGTTTATCACATGGTCATATTAATTTTTTTCCCTAACCATGTTGATGGAGTGAACTATATTGATAGGTTTTATGATAACATTCCTGAAATTAATCTTACTTTGTTATGGTATGATAATAGTTTGATACATGAATAATTTTCTTTTGCTCATATTTAATTTAAGAGGCTTGGAATGAAGCTATGGAGTCTTACTAGGAGTACTTACCAGGAACACCAGGGAGTTTTCCAGTTTCACCAGGCTCTGCAGGTCACTCTTCATCCTGATGGTGGTGGTATGGAGGCCATCATACTTGCCTGTCAAAACACCTGTCCAGGATAAATACAACTGTTTACCTAGTCTGCACCTCCTCTGAGACTTTTTATCACTTTTTATTATGACCACTAATCTCAAGTAGGCCCTTAGTGCTACTGGAAATCCTACTGGATTTCCCTAATCCAGTCAATATTTTACCACTCCTCTAGTTATCTATTTCATATCTGTTCCTATATTTCCAAATCTAGAATGCTCTCCCAAATATTCATCTTAAGTAGTTTAGATCTGATAATGGAGGGAAGAGTAGTTGCATTGAGATCTCAATATTCCTATAATTTTCTGCTTACAAATGCTCCTGAATACTTTATACGTTGCTTATTCTCATATTCAGATTATGAACAAAGAGCTATTATACTAGGACAGGGTTCAAGGAAAATTGATGTATATAAAAATGAGAAAAAAATAGTCTCTCTTTTTCCATAGTTTCAAACAAGCAGAGCAATCTTCAAAGGTTTGGACAAGCATCATTTTAAAAAACTGAAGACAGATTTGACAAATAGCTAACACTTAACACTTAAACATAACACTTTGTGTAGACAGACATTTTTCTCAACACTTTACCTATGGTATTTGGTTTAATCTACACATTGACTTCATAAATTGGAGACTATTAATGGACACATTTTATAATGAGAAATGGGAGTCACAGGGAAGTTAATCAACTTGCCTTGTTCAAACTCTTGTTACTAAGAGGTGTTGGCAGGACTTGAACACAGGTAGTATGACTCTTATTCCTTCTTTGTGAGCAGGAATGAGGGGAAGGAAGGAGCCCAAGAGGTGAGATATGTTCAAGGGAAATCCCTCCTCATAGAAATCAGGAATGGGGAAAAGAGTTGTCCCATTTTTATTCCTATAAACATGTAGGGTTTAACAAAATGGGGGTTTGTCTATTGTCTCCCAAGAGAAGTGATAAGCAGTGTATTTGGACAGTCTTCCATTTTCAAGATGTCACTCCTATATACCAACTACTTCTCTTTGAGCATTTTCTTAGAATCAATGTGGACAACAGGCATTTTGCCTTCAAAGTTCTGAAATGGATGAAAATCATGTATTAATTCACCCAAGGCCACTCAGTCCCCAAAGCCCATGTCCACTTCGTATTGATTTCTTATCCAATAATATGCTCAGTCACATAACGTAATATGTTAGAGATTCTTAATTGAGATTAAATGAATTAAGATATTCCAAGATGCCAACGTCCAAATGCTAACATTTGAATGCAAACTATTGACTTCTCAGAAAGAAATTAAAGCTAAACATATAATCTACTTTCATACTCAAGAAATTAAGCTCTGTTTCCCTTTTTAATAAAAAATTAAAGGAATAAAAGTGCAAAATTCATCCTCTCCAACTTCTTCAGTCCAGTCCTAGCTAGAATGATTCTTCCTGCTTCGGTAGACCTGGGTTCTATCAGCAGCTACACTTTGCACTGTTTCCTTCTGGAACAAGTCAAATTCTTTTAATGGTCTGAGAAGCTGTGTCAGTTCAACCACAATTTGTAGTGTCTCCCTTTTTAAGAAGTTCAAAAAATTAATAAGACACAAAAATGATCATACTCTTCAAATTAAGGAATTTCAAGTTAAGCCAATCCTCACTTCTAAAAACACTTATTCAAGAAAAAAAATATTCCCAGAACCTGATATTTAATGACACCAAAGACCAGAACAGAAAATCCTTTTGAGAGAAGAAGAAAAAGTTCTTGATGGCAGCCTGGCCAGGCCACCACTCAGTCTGTTCCAGGTGTTTTAAACCCAAGACGTGTGAATTTAAACTCAGTTGTGAGAACTCTTCTAGCAAGAAGTTAATTTTGGTGCTCTGCAATCACATGTCTGAGGGGAGAATCCATTTAGGCACTCAGCCTCCTGTCTCTGAGACTGACACCTAGCTTGCTTGCAAAGTTTAAAAGTTTGCAGAGGTGGCGGCTCAGGCCCCAGGGACTCACTCTCCTGGAAATAATACGTTTTCAGTTCTGAGCCATTGTGGATTGTTCCAGGGCCTCTGGCCAAGAAACTTGCCTGCGGACTTCTCTCCCTCAACCTAGAATTAACCAATCCACTACCACCCTGAAACTATGATGTGGGAAATGATTTTGAGTTTGTAGACAATCTTCACGATGGGTTTTCCCACACTTATTTCCTTGACTCTACACACAGAATGGAATTGAGCACATCTCGTCCAGAGGTGTCTGGCAAGAGTGATCTACAGCTAAACCTCACCAGTGCTCAGAAGCTTATGCAGGATTTCACTACCTGGCAATATAAAGCAGCCAATACTGTTTTGCCCGCTAAGATCTAGAGGCCTGTACTCTCTTCCTTGCAGTGGAAGATTTGCCTCAGCCATATCTCCTTAGAAAAAGCTGTGCCTTCAGAGGAGGGTGCAGTTTTCTGAATCTGGATCTCTCTGCTTTCTAGGCCCCAGAGCTTTGAGTCTTTGCCAAACTCTACACATCTGCTGAGAGCTGAGTGACTTCATCCTGTTTTGCTGAGGTCCCCGCATTCTGTCCCTCATTTCAAATAATCACTCACAGTTCCCCTCTCATTGACGTCCCTCCTTGAGAACATTTCCTGAAGCCCAGGGGCCTTTGTTTAAATCTTTGCTTCCAGGAAAACAGCCTTTTGCTTTTAGACAAAACGACCACTAGCTACAATTATGAACCACAGCCCAAAATACCATGAAGTTGGGTTAAAATATTTCAATTTATTCAGTCACGGAATGTATTAAAAACTCCTCTGGGGGCTTCCCTGGTGGCACAGTGGTTGAGAGTCTGCCTGCTGATGCAGGGGACACGGGTTCGTGCCCCGGTCTGGGAAGATCCCACATGCCGCGGAGCGGCTGGGCCCGTGAGCCATGGCTGCTGAGCCTGCGCATCCAGAGCCTGTGCTCCACAATGGGAGAGGCCACAACACTGAGAGTCCCACGTACCACAAAAAAAAAAAAAACAAAAAAAACAAAAAAAAAAACCCACAACTCCTCTGGGACTAAAATTGGCTTCTTCATGTCACCAAGGTCAGAACACCAAGGCCCAAACCACACATCCTTAAGTCCCCAACACTTCTCCATGTATATACTTTGCTGCCCACCCCTCCTCCCCGGGTTCCACCATTTTAGTTTTAATTTTCATTATTTCTGGTTGATGCATTTAATGTCAGAATACTGACAGAGCCACCACACAATCACTGTTGTCCCTCCTCACCCTGGTGTGATCTAAGGAAGTTGAGAAAAAAATCATGTCTTCAAAATGGAGGCCCCCAAAATACCAGAGACCAGGTTGGCAGGTATGGCTCTCGATTGGTTAGCTAAATACTCCTGCTAATCTCAAACTTCAGAAATAAGCAGATTTACCCTCCCATCATGGGCAACATAGAGAAATGGAGGAAAATGTGTGTTCTTTGAGGACAGGCTCATGAGCACAAGAGAAAAGCGTGAAACAAAACCAAGCATGCAGTTTTTCTTCCCAAAGTAACTAATTAGTTATGTCACTTTACTTCCACTAGGGTGGAGTGAATAAAGAAGGGGTGAAAGGCCAGAGCGTGCTAAGAGAAAAAAACCTGCTCTTGGAAGCCTGGAGTGGGAAATGGCATTTCCCTCCCAACCAGAAAGTTTGATAACATGCCCCATGTCCTATAACTCTCTAAAGGAAACCGTGGATGTCTGATTCTAAGACTCCCACTGTTTTCACAATGAACTGCTGTCTTTTTCTGCTGGTAACTTAAAAACTCAGTCTTACAGCCTTATTGGAATTATTAGTTGTCATTTTTGTGGTTATGAGATTACATTTCAAGTATGAAATTCTATGTATCTATTTATGTCTCAAGAAATGACTTGCTAATATGATTTCATTTCCTATAACAGCCTGCTCTGCGGCCAGTGGCAAATTTTAAGTTGAAAGACAGAATTATCCATTTAAATTTTTATTATGTATTTTTGCTCATATCATTGACTAATAATTAAAATCAATTCACTGGGGTTTGGACAACATACTCAAGTGTCTTAAAATCGTTGAAATTATTTGCAATTAGAGTATTCCTTATTCAGGGGTTATTTTAGGAGTCACTAATTTTCAAGTTTTCCAAATTATATCAACTTTAAATTTCTAAAAATATATTAAAAGAGTGATCTAGTAATAATAATGCCTAAGAATTTTAAAAGGGTGTTAGCACACATCCATTTCATTAAATTTCATGTCACTCTAGGAGAAAAGTGTTATTATCATCTTTGTTAGTGGTGAGAACAGGATTAAAAGGTGTAAGTGACTTTCCAGGGTCATACAATTAAGAAACAGCATGTCTTGAACCTAGACTGTTATGACTTCTAAGTTAGTGTTTGTTTCATGATACAGGCTTCAGGCCAGGTGGGACCCACATGTATCAGTTGAACTCTACAGACCTGATTAATGTCTAGCTCTGATGGAGATGACATGTGTCCTCAAATAACACATTCCTCAAAGTTCTCTGGAAAGTTATGGACTTCTCTGGTGGCACAGTGGTTAAGAATCCACCTGCCAATGCAGGGGACATGGGTTTGAGCCCTGGTCCGGGAAGATATCACGTGCCATGGAGCAACTAAACCCGAGTGCCACAACTACTGAGCCTGCACTCTAGAGCCCATGAGCCACAACTACTGAGCCCATGTACCACAACTACTGAAGCCCTGCACCTAGAGCCCTTGCTGCCCAACAAGAGAAGCCACTGAAATAAGAAGGCTGCCCACCGCAACGAAGAGTAGCCCCCACTTGCTGCAATTAGAAAAAGCCCCTGTGCAGCAACTAAGGCCCAACACAGCCATAAATAAATTAATAAATTTAAAAAAAAGTTCTCTGGAAAGTTAAATTATGAAGTGGTTGTTCAACATTTCCATAAGGACTCATCGGTGCATATTTTTTGTGTTTTTCTAGAAAGGCAATACATTATTTCAAGTTATTTGCATAAATTTTGCATTACATCATTAACATAACCAAAAAGCCTAGGACTACAGTACATTCTGCTCAAGGAGCAAATGTGGTATCTATTTTCTGGGACACTCCTATCTAAGACTCTTCCATAGTAATGTGACTGAAGATTTTAGTGTAAATAAAAAGTACCAAAAATTTGTACAATAATAAATAATCATTTGCATAATTGCTGCTAGGTAAAATGCCCTTCGACTTCTTTCTCGTTTTCAGATCTTCTTGTAGAAAGTGAACAATTTATGAAACACCAGATGTGAAATCAAGATGCATATATATTTTAAAAACCTCAAAATTGAGGGATATTTCTCACTGGTGAATAAAATTCTTATTATTTAAAGTACTCATCATAGAAAGGTAGGGTCTTGGATTCAAGTCTCAGTTCAGCAATCAGGAAGAAACCTGTGAAATTAAGTCATAGAATTTTATCTCTTAGGGTTCTGTTTTGCTGGCTTATGACATGGAGTTAGAAGCAAATTCATTTGATACATTTGAGTGTCTCTTCTATGACCTGCACACATGGACCACTGCTGCCCTTGGTTGGTATTTCTAACTCACACTTTACAGAATCATGAAGGATAATGTCATTCACCTATGATTACTGCTTTTTTTGTTTGTGCCACTTACAGGCAGAATTGCAGCTAATATCATATATTAACGCATATATGTGGAATCTAGAAAAATGGTACAGGTGAACCAGTTTGCAAGGTAGAAATAGAGACACAGATGTACTGAACAAATGTATGGACACCAAGGGGGGAAAGCGGGGTGGTGGTGGTGGTGGTGGGATGAATTGGGAGATTGGAATTGACATGTATACACTAATATGTATAGAATAGATAACTAATAAGAATGTGCTGTATAAAAAATAATAAAATAAAATTAAAAAAAAAATTGCAACTATGGCTTAACCTGATTATTGTAGAAAGACATAATGGCCATAATGACCATTATCTGAAGGGTCATTGAGAACAAAAAAGAATGATGTGGGCTTTCAATTATTCATGTGAAAAGACAGAGTTCTGGTTGTGGAAAGTTTTAATTCTGTACACTATTGTACCAGTAGCAATAGAGACAGGAAGACTGCAATCCTTAGAGAGAGAGGAAAGCCCTCTTGCAAAGAACTCGTCCCTCATGGTATTGAATCTGCTTTTTTTACTCACCATCTTTGATGTTTAGCCTCTAAATGTTTTTTATCTGTTTTATGTAAGGGAACAATAAGGACATTTTTGCTGGAATGTGATTAGTAGTTTGTTTCTTTTTAACATTTTTATTGGAGTATAATTGCTTTACAATGGTGTGTTAGTTTCTGCTTTATAACAAAGTGAAGCAGTTACACATATACATATATCCCCTTATCTCTTCCCTCTTGCATCTGCCTCCCTCCCACCCTCCCTATCCCACCCTTCTAGCTGGCCACAAAGTACCAAGCTGATCTCCCTGTGCTATGTGACTGCTTCCCACTAGCTGTCTATTTTACATTTGGTAGTGTATGTATGTCCATGCTACTCTCTCACTACGTCCCAGCTTCCGCTTCCCTTTCCCCGTGTCCTCAAGTCCATTCTTTACGTCTGCGTCTTTATTCTTGTCCTGGCCTTAGGTTCTTCAGAACCTTTTTCTTTTTCTTTTTTTAGATTCCATATATATGTGTTAGAATATGGTATTTGTTTTTCTCTTTCTAACTTACTTCACTCTGTATGACAGACTCTAGTTCCATCCACCTCACTACAAATAACTCAATTTCATTTCTTTTTATGGCTGAGTAATACTCCATTGTATATATGTACCACATCTTCTTTATCCATTCATCTGTCAATGGACACTTAGGTTGCTTCCTGGCTGTTGTAAATAGAGCTGCAGTGAACACTGTGGTACAAGACTTTTTTGAATTATGGTTTTCCCAGGGTATATGCCCAGTAGTGGGATTGCTGGGTCATATGGTAGTCCTAGTTTTAGTTTTTTAAGGAACCTCCATACTGTTCTCCATAGTGGCTGTATCAATTTACATTCCCACCAACAGTGTAGGAGGGTTCCCATTTCTCTACACACTCTCCAGCATTTATTGTTTGTAGATTTTTGATGATGATATCGCATTGTAGTTTTTTGATTTGCTTTTCTCTAATGATTAATGATGTTGAGCATCTTTCATGTGTTTGTCGGCAATCTGTATATCTTCTTTGGAGAAATGTCTATTTAGGTCTTCTGCCCATTGATGGATTGGGTTGTTTGTTTGTTTGATATTGAGCTGCATGAGATGCTTGTAAATTTTGGAGATTAATCCTTTGTCAGTTGCTTCATTTGCAAATATTTTCTCCCATTCTGAGGGTTGTCTTTTGGTCTTGTTTATGGTTTCCTTTGCTGTGCAAAAGCTTTTAAGTTTCATTAGGTCCCATTTGTTTATTTTTGTTTTTATTTCCATTTCTCTAGGAGGTGGGTCAAAAAAGATCTTGCTGTGATTTATGTCATAGAGTGTTCTGCCTATGTTTTCCTCTAAGAGTTTGATAGTGTCTCACCTTACATTTAGATCTTTAATCCATTTTGAGTTTTCATCAAAGTTATTTTCTAGAAGACCCTGAAGAAAGCAAAAGATTTTTAAAAATTCTAGAGGCCAATAAAAGGGTTAGGGGGATATTTATAGCATTGCCATCTTTCTTTCCCATCTTTTTTCTCCTGATTGTACTATCTACTCTTTCCCTCTCTAAGATGTCTTCTCTCATTTTTTCTCAAAGACTAAATAATGAATGTAGCAATGAATACATCTGAGACTGTAGAATGGAAAAAAGAGAAAACAACTGAGGAAAAACGTTACCTGAAAAGTAGTTGATAGGGGAAGCAGAGCTGGAATGCCTAGGTATTAGGTAGAAGAGAAATCTGGCCACAGCAAAGTTATAAATCAGTTATATCAATACAAAGTACTGAAAAACGCCCAGTAAAATACAGCACCAGTAGCCCTTAGTTGCTATATATCCATAAAAATAACTAGAAATGACAATCTGGGCAAGCACATCATTTAATATTTATATTTGCAGTGCTAATGATATCAACAAACACCTCACTATTTAGCCTTCACATCGTTGCTAAATACAAAAAGGTAAGAGAAGGGTCATCATTTTTTCCTTGGTGTTGGCTGTTCTCATGCAGCCTTATTCAGCATATCTTTCTCTATCCTCTTAGGAGACAGGTTATATACCTGACCTGCTTTAGAAAAGTTAGCAAGTGAAATGAGATTTCCCTTAAGCCCCTAACAGTGTTCACTGGAATATATGTGAAAGCTTATCCTTTAATACAGTAACATTCCTTTCTCTACAGTGTTATTACTTTGCAATTGGATCCAATCCCCACAGTCAGCAGAGAGGCACACAAGGAAATTGTACCTTGACGACCTCATGAAGAAACTTATTGGTGTCCAGACAGACACACACACACACACACACACATTTTCTGTATACCAAGTAGTTTGCTTGGCAAACAAAAGAAGAAGGAGTCAGATCTAGACCCAGAATTTTGATGGAATTAGACCTCAGCTGCATATACCCCACTATTCTCAGTGGAGTTCACCTTACATTTATGCACTCACCATCAATCACAGATTTCCCTCATCTAGGACAACTCCCAATCATTTTCACTTTTTAAATCCTATCTATCTTCAGAAACTAACTGAGGTCCTTTACAACCCACGAGACAGTTCTAGTCCAATCCACACACAGATGTGTCTTTCTTTTCTAAACTTATGCCACTTCTAGTTATTATCAAAATGGATTACTTGCAAATGTCCCAGGCACATTCTTATGATACCTATAGAACTCTCTCTCAAATACTATTCTATTTCATTTTAATTTGTGTAAATTGGGGCTTATTGGTTTCTTCCTGTGTATATTAGTCTGCAAATAAGGTCCCCGGCTATAAGCCGACTGCTATGTCATGAGTAATAGCTCCAAAAAGGCACTTTCTATAGCTTCATGTGGTTATGATATTTACATTTTTCACTAGGGCAGCAAAGGGGAAAGGAAAGAAGAAAATATTAAAAATTCAGGAAAAGAGACAAAGGAAAAGAATAAAAGTGTGCTCTAGATAAGATGCAAACTTCCCGTAAAGGCAGTACTCATGAGAGCAGAGCACAGAGTTGAGAATGTATGAAGGGAATGGCATCTATAATGGCTCCCAGAGAGACAAGAATTGAGCCTCAGTGAGAATCTAGCAAAGTAATAGGGATACAAGTGCACTAATAGCTCTGGAAGTAGGGTTAGTGGAAAGTGTCTCTGTCCCCAGAGACTGTAAGTATCAGGAATGAATATGTAAAACATTGAGATTTAGCAGGACTTTCAGTTTGCACATATAATCTCTTAAGTTGATTTCTGAATTTTTTTTCTCCTAAACTTTCTTCCACCTTATGTTGAGACCATTTGCAAAAAGGTAAATATGGCATATTCCTCAGACATACTGAAAACTGCAGGCTCATGTTCAGGAAAATCAGTAGGATTCCATAGAGTTTTGCCTTATTTGTTGACAGCTTGATAGTGAAATTCTTGAGATCAGCAACTATTTTTAGTCATCTACTATGGACCGAATATTTGTGTCCCTCCAAAATTCATATGTTGAACCCTAATCCCAATGTGATGGTATTTGGAGGTGCGGCCTTTGGGAGGTAATTAGGTCACAAGGATAGAGCCCTCATAAATAAGATTAGTGCACTTATAGGAAGAGGTCAGAAAGCTAGCTAGACTAGCCCACTACGTGAGAATGCAATGAGAAATTAGCCATCTGCAAGAGGGCTCTCATCAGAGCCCTGCTAGCACCCAGATCAGTCCTACAGCTTCCAGAACTAGAGAAATACATTTCTATTGTTGATAATCTACCAGTTTATGGTATTCTGTTATAGCAGCCTGAGGTGACTAAGACATCATTCTTATATTCCCCCCAAACTTATCACAACACTTTTCATATAATAGATATTCAACTAATATTATGTTAATTAACTTGTCCTTGATTCTTCATGCTTACCATTTAAATATTAGCAATATTCAATATTCTTTCCCAAATGATGTAACCTTGTCCAATTAATTTAAAAAATCATTAAAAAGCCAGTCACATTATTAATATATGTTGAGTGCAATAAAAAGTCAGGTGGGTGGAGCTGATAATACACCCAAGTCTTCTTTTTCACCGTTATTTTTATACTATTGAGCTGTGTGTGGAATTGCCTTTGAAAACATTTGTGCTTCTCATTTAGATGAACTCTGTGACATGCAGAGAAAGATGAAAAACAATCTCTGTGTGAAGTCTCATATGAGGGGCTAGTTCTAAATTTACCAGCCACTAATTCCTTTGAGTGATCATATTTGTTCTTTGATTATGCATAACCTTACTGATTTCAAAGCAAAAGAGCAGGAGGAGATGAAAATGCTTGAATCATACAACAGCCTCAGGTGGTGTCTTTGGCATTGAAGAACTGACATTCCATTTGCAAGTCTCAAAATACATGAGGCATAACAGACTTTGGGCAAACCTGATGCAGTAGCAACAGCCTGTGGCAATCCAGAACTAAATACCAAGTGGAAGACAGTACGTTTAATGTGTATAGGAGCCTATGCAGCCCAGACAAGGAGCATGAAGGGATGGAATAGGAACTCCCTGACATGGTTTCTTGGGGAAAGTTTAGTGGTGTTGCACAGGCAGTACCATGGTGACAATGACTCTGAACCTTGGGAAAGCTCTTTGCCAAACACGAAAGGACTCTTCTTTCTTGAAGGGGATTAAAACTCTCACTTATTATTGACTGTATAAAGAACTTTGTTCCTACAGAGTGGCTGGAGATAGACATAAAGCAATCTGGTAAAAGACAGAAAGTTGCAGAATATACTAGAGAAAATAAAGTCTCCCTTAGGAATTATAAAGATCAAATAAAGTCATAGGTTGAGAAAGCACATAAAGTTATACATTAAATCATTTCACTCTATAATTGTATAACTGTTCATGTTGGATTTTTTTTACTAGGTTACAGTTATTGAGTAATTACTATATGCCAAGTACTACACTGAATATTTCACAATGTTATTGCTTTTAAGCCTTATTAAAAATCATAGGAAATATGTACAACTATCAACCGTATTTTTTTAAAAACAGTAAACCAGAGCTTAGAAAAGTTAAGTAAATGGCTCAAGATCATACGACTACTAATTTCAAGACTGAGATTTGCCCGCTAAAGAATGTCATTCACCATTGGCTCTTCAAGGATTGAGTCATTAGCCACTGCAGCTGCTGACCTTCCACACACCCTGAAATGATTTCAGGGTGGAGACCATGAATGAGGCACTCTGTGCTCTGCGGAAACTGGCAGAACAGGCCTTCAGATAGTGAGATATTTTCAAGAGGAAATTTTATGAACCCAATTTCTTGCATCTCCCCATACTTAGAAAAGCACAAAAACCATTAACTTAGATATCTGTTCCTTGTGACTGGCAGTAAGCTTCTACCGACATGTGTGCTTGATTTCATGTAACCCCTTCTCCAAAATCACATATATGCTGACCACCCCCACCTTAACTCTTTGGAGCATTTCCTCAGAGTTGTTTGAGAGGCTGTCTACTGGGCTATTGTCCTCAGTAAGGCCCCAGATAAAACTGAAACTCACAGCTCTCACGTTGTGAGTTTTTATTTCATTCGACAGACTTGAAGACAGTTCTGACTAACTCCAAATCCCATGTTCATAATTACTAATCTGGATGATCCCTAAAGCAAGAAACAGTTTTTTTTAGCATGAACTATGATGGTCAGCAGCAAAACTATGCACCCCAGAGAGAAGTCAGACGGGACAAAATTTGTTTCTTAATAATGTGGCATTGGAGACCTCTATCAAGAATCAAGAAGTATTGTATATCCTCCTTCACTAATTTATGTATGTATAATATGCCTCAATTAGACTTACTCAATTATAGTTTAGATTCAGTCATTCTCCAAAAAATTATCTTTATGGATTCCTGAGTTAAAAGAGACCTACCAGATATTATCATATAAGGACACTGTGATGGTTAATTTTATGTGTCAGCTTGATATGTCATGGGATGCCCAGATTAAACATTTTTTTTCTGGTGTGTCTGTGAAGGTGTTTCCCTAAGATTAGCATTTGAATCAATGAACTCAGTAAAGTAAATTGTCTTCCCCAATGTTGATGGGAATCATCAAATCCCTTGATGGCTTGAATAGAACAAAAGGTAGAGGAAGAAGGAATTCGCTCTTTTATTTTTCTGCCTCACTGCTGGAGTGAGGCATCTCATCTTATCTTCTCTCAGACTGTGAGCATTACATTATCAGCATCCCTGGTTCTCAGGCTGTTGGATTTAGACTGGAATACACCATCAGCTTTCCTAGGGCTATGGATTTCCTGGGGCTCCAGCCCACGGACTGCAGATCATGGGACTTCTAAGCCACCAAAATAATGTGAGCCAATTCCTCATAATAAACGTATCTATCTGTCTATCTATCTATCTATCTTTTATCTACTATTGGTGTGTGTGTGTGTGTGTGTGTGTGTGTGTGTGTGTGTGTGTGTGTATATATATATATATATATATATATATATATATATATATATATATATATATATATAAAACTCCTCTTAGCTCTGTTCCTCTGGAGAACTCTGACTAATACAGACACTTAAGTTAGGGAATAAAGATTTTGATGCCCAGAGAAGATAAAGTTGAGTAAACAACAACCTGTGCTGAATCCTGCCTTACAAGGCTTTCTTTGTTTTTTCCCCTGGGAATGCTGTGAGCTACACCTACAAATGTGAGCAGTCAGTCTGTAGCATTGAAAACAAAGGCTGCTGTGCTTTGTAGTTCATAGCAATTCAATTAGAAAGAAATTTCGCATCTTTTTTCCCCTTGTGAAAACAAACTGCCTTCACATTACTAAACGTTAAGACTGGTGGTCCCAGGGTATAAAAGTGTTCTGACATTGGTGAGTTGTATTACAGTCTTCAAATCTTCTTGCCAACTGTTTTTGGAATACATTGCATTCTTACATTAATTCATCTATTCATTCATTTAGTTATTTCAGAACAACATGTGGAATGCCTACTCCGTGCCAGACATGTTTTACATGTTAACAAGGAAGGGAAGTGCAAATAGGCAAATTCCTTGTGCTGGAAAACACATCAACAAATAAACATGACATATTTTATCAGTTATAAGTGATAAGAGAATGAAAAAAGCTGGGAAAAGAAAGAGAGGGCATCTAGAAGGTTGGGAGTGTGTTTTAAAATAAGGTGTTCACTTATTTACAAAATAGAAACAGACTCTCAGACATAGAAAACAATCTTATGGTTACCAAAGGGGAAAGGGAGGGGGTATAAATTAGGAGTTTGGAATTAACAGATACACAACTACTATATATAAAATAGATAAACAACAAGGACCTACTTTATAGCACACGGAACTACATTCAATATCTTGTAATCCCCTAAAATGGAAAAAAATCTGAAAAAGAATATATAGCTAATTCACTTTGCTGTACACCTGAAACTAACACAACATTGTAAGTCAGCTATACTTCAAGTAAAAAATTTTAAAAAGAAAAATAAAAAGTAAAATAAGGTGTTCAGAGATGGCCTGGCTGAGGAAGTAGCACTTGAGTAACATCATGAATAAGGCAAAGGAGTAAAGGAGCACATCTCTGGGTTGTGAACATTCCAGACTAAAAAAACCCCACAAACACTTTGAAGAGAAACCTACTAAGTGTATTTAAGGTTCTGGGAGAAATCTGGGGTGCTAGGGCAAAGCGAGAAATAAGAAATGAAGTCAGAGTAATGACCAGGGGCCAGATTACGAACAGCCTTGCACACTGTGGATTTTGTTCTAAGAGTGACAAGAAGTCATGTGGAGTTTTGAGTAGGGTATGGAAAAATCTGATTTGTGTTTAAAAAAAGAACATTTTTATTGTGTAGGATAGATTGTACTCTGTATAAATTAGGTCTCTACAATTCTGAAGTTAAAGACAAATTCATCACTGGCCCTTTAGAAGGACATTCGTGTTATTTTTAAGTAGAATTTTGTATATATTATTGTCATTTGCTCTGTTGTTCAAGGTTTTTTTTTCTTTCAGTTTTATTGACTGTAGCATACATACAGAAAAGTGCATAGATCAAAACGTACAGTTTAATGAATTGTCACAAAGTGAATAAAGCTGCATAGCTATTATCTAGGTCAGGAAATAAACTATTTCCATTACTTTCAGAAACTCCATTTGTGACCTCTCCCAATCATATGCCTTCCCTTCTCCCAAAGGGACTACTATCCTGACTTCTAAAATCATAGATTGGATCTGTCCCTTTAAAAAATATGTAGAGATGGAATCATCTATTATGCACTATTTGGGCCCTGGCTTCTTTTGCTCAATGTTGTATTTGTAGGATATTGGCATTATAAATCCATCTCCAATGCATCTTCATTTTCTATCTTATTAATGTATCTTATCATTAGTATGTTTCCTCTATATTCTTTTAAGTTCTCTTTTTAATATCAGAAGGTCTATTTCCTTTTCTCTCTCATTCCTAAGGTGTAGTCCTTTTGGATCCTGAACTAAATCCTGGAGCGCCTACCACAGCCTCTCATCCTTAGTGGGCTCTGGAGTCCAAGTTTTGTCCTTGCTGTACATGAACCTGTCAAATGCTCTGCTTGGCTTCTCAGTCTCTCAGTAATCTCCTCTCTAACTGTCATTTGCCCCTGGGAAATATATAGTCCCATAGTCTGGGCTTATCTCCATGGTACTTCCTTTTCTTCTCTCCTAGATCTTGGCCTTGCAATTCCTCTCTACCTTGGGAACTCTTTGGTATCACCAAACAGATTATGTTTTTGTTCCAACTTTTCTCATTCTCCTTAACGAGAATGTAGATATGAACAAGTGGGTTCACCTTTACCACCATATTTTGATAAAGTTTTGATCATTTTTTAAGGTAGCTAATATTCTGAATGCCTTGAATTTACTATAACTATTGTCATCAATTTAAAATTCTATAGATTATTTTTAAATGTAAACCTCTTCATTCACAAATGTAGTAGCCCTACCAAACAATTAAAAACTAAACAAAGAATAAATTATAAAGGTTTATTTCCAGAAAAGCTCTAGGAAATCACATATAGGATTTCTAAATGCTGAATTTAAAATTATGTTTCCTTGAAAAGAAATGCAGACTTTTAGTGTAATTACTGCACAGTATTTTTTATCACTCAGAAAGAAACCAAACACTTACTTTAAACCAACGTGTCTTGAAGAAAGGTAAATCTTATACCCTAACAACTGAGAAAAGATCTTGGAGAAATTACTCCAATTTAGATGAATTGTGTTTATAAAGTTATTTTACTTCCATTATTAAATTTTTTTCTAATTTCATAACTAAGGGAAGATAAGTGACTTCCCCATGTCACACAGCAAATAAGTAACAGAGATGGACCTCAAACTCTCCTGCCTGCTATAAGTGTTCTCAGGTGTCTCACACCTTCCCCAGTCCTTCTTTAACTCTTAGTTCATGTCTAGTTACTATGTTCTCCCCTCCCTATATTTCCTAACAAAATTTCTTGAAAGTGAAAAAACAACAATTATTTTTGAACTTCTTCAATCCCTGTGTTCACAGTCTGAACAACTAAGGATTGTTGATATTTCTAAGTTTTTGGAATTTTGTAAAACTAAACAAACTAATAATAAATAACTTAAGTCAATGGGTCAAGATATTAAAAAATGAATTTCTGTATTAGCTGAATGGTTGTATGGAATTACTTCAAAATTACCTTCCAAGTTCACTACTGTGAAATGTTATAACTATCTTCAAATTGTCTTATTATTTAAAAGCAACTTAAAAATAATTTTAAAACATTCAAAATATTTTTATAATAGTGACTATTTTATTCAAAAATATGTAATGTTAATGTGAAAACGACTGTCAAACCTTTTTCAAGATGAATATGAAGACATCACAAAGCTCTATGACTAGTGTCTCTATTTGCCACTTACATTTCTCTTTCAAAATATATGTAATTTGTTTTTCTATAAATAATCCATCTTTTGAGTCCAGCGAATATGGTATCTAATAATGGCTCTCTGACATCAATCAGCAGTGCATTTCTCTGAAGGAAATGATGTAGTCTATGTGCAATGCCTATTGTCTCTTTGTGGTGCATAGTGTATATGTGGTAATTAAAGCAAGCAGCTAGTGTAATCATGGGTTATTAGGAGGAAATGCTTGTGACTAGAATAAAAGATGTTTGTTGTATTAATATTTCAGGTGGCAGAATCTGTCTGAAAGGAAGCTATTTCTGGAAGGATTCTGGGACTCCGTCTTTTAGATGCATATGCTAATCTCAAACCCTGTAACTAAAAACCAGACTATATTTATCCAGTATGAACCTGAATGACTTTTCCTACAGACTACTTGAGACTCATTGAATATAGAGAGAAGAAGGAGAAAGGGTAGAGTATGATACTTTAAGAGGAGCATCGGATCAATCAAATAAATACTGAACCCTTCTCACTATACACAAAGCAACATACTAGATGCTATTGGTTATAGACCGAGATATTGAAAGCTCTGCCTGATCTCAGAGGGCCTGTATTAGTAAGGAGACAAGACTATGCATATGTTTTTTAATTGAACATCACAGTATAATGCTATTAGTTTTCTAATGTTGCTGTGACAAATTACCACCAACAGTGGCTTAAAACAACACTAATATATTATCTTACAGGTCTGTAGCTTTGAAGTCTCAACAAGCTAAAATAAAGAAATCTCCAAGGCTGCATTCATTTTTGGAAGTTCTAGGGTAGTATTTGTTTCCTTGCTTTTTCCAGTTTCCAAAGCTGTCCATATTCATCTGCTGGGAGCAACGTTACTCTATCTTCAAAGTTTACAACATTGGATTTCTCTCTCACCCTTCCCCCATCATTGCATCTCCATCTGCCATCAGAGGAGAAAGGTTCTTCACTTTTAAGGACTCATGTGATAAAACTGAGCTCACCTGGATAATCCAAAGTAATCTTTCTCAATGTTCTTAACCTTTATTATAATTGCAAAGTCCCTTTTGCTGTGTATGGTGACATATTCACAGGTTTTGAGGGTTATTTCATGGACATCTTTGGGGGCCATTATTCTGCCTACCATAACTACTGAAAAAGTAGTTTAAAAACTAAAACTTAAATTAAGATTCAGAGAAAGAAGAGAGATCATGTGGGCAAGATGCTAAGGGAAGGGTTTATCAAGAAGGTGGGGAATAAATTGATCTTTGAAAAGTAGGTTATTTGTTTCTTGATGTTTTCTTCCAGAAAATAAATTATTTCATCAAGATTTGCCAAGTTATTTGCATAGATGATAATATTATTCATATTATCTCAATTTATCCTCAAAACAACCTCATCAGGGAGGTATTATTATTATCCCTGTTATATAGTTGAAGAAAAATTAGGTTAAGAAAATTACCCCAAAGCACATTCTTTGTATAAATTGAAACTAAATGGAAACCTACATAATTGGCACCCATGTCGACACTTAACCACCATACTGTATACCTCTTGTTTTATGTTTTCCTTCAAGTGTCTTTTGTTGTAGTATTTTCCTTCTTAAACCAGGTTTATGTTTATATTTTACAACTGAAATTATACATTCTATACTTTTTGTTTGCTTATGTTTTGTTTGCTTTGTTTATGTTATTTTCAAATGTATTGATTTCTCCTTTCATGTTTATAATTTTCTTACTCATTTTTTCTTCTAATATCTTGTATTGAATTATTAATTATTTTCTTCAAAAAGTGTTAAGGCATGGAATTATGTTCTAAATATAAATTTTACCATATCTCAAAAATATTGCAATTCAGTATTTTTGTTTTAATTATTTTAAGAAAGTCAGTAATTGAATTTTTGACAATGTCAATTCCCACAGCAAAAAAATAAAAATCAACAAAGAACTAAGAAAATAAATGATCTTTCCACCTAGACACCCAGAGATCTTGATAGTTCTGATAGTAAATAGCTTCTAAGGTTCCAGGTCTCTTTTATTTTTTTGGCATATATTTACAAAAATAAGTTAATAAGATGTAAAAAGTTTATAATTTTTAATTTTTTTGTAGAAATACATTAAGGATATGTTATGTCAACAAATCTATCTTTTTATGTCATCATTTTTGCTGATTGCATAGTAGGCCTTTAATGAGGATAGTATAATGTATTTGTCTAATCCTCTATAGTGAGGCTGTTTTTTTCCCAATTTTGGATTACTATAAACAACACAGCAATGAACATCTATATACTTCTAGCTCAACTATCTATCTGTCAATCTGTCTATGTGTCTATCTGTTCTCTCCATATAACTTATTCGCCTGTTTGATTATATCCTTTGTAAGGGAACATAGTATATATTGTTAAGTATGTGAGTTTTGGTCTCAGTTTTCCTGGAATTGAATCTCTCTCCACAACTTATTATGTGAGTTTTGGCTAGTTGTTTAACCCCACTGTGACTCAGTTTTCTCATGTATGGCCAAGTAATAGGCTTGACCTCTTTTTTGGATTTCCTTCCCATTTAGGTCACCACAGTGCATTGAGTAGAGTTCCCTGTGCTATACAGTATGTTCTCATTAGTTATCTATTTTATACATAGTATAAATAGTGTATATGTGTCAATCCCAACCTCCCAATTTCTCTCACCCTCTCCTTCCACCTTGGTATCCATATATTTGTTCTCTACATCTGTACCTCTATTTCTGCTTTACACATAAGGTCATCTATGCCATTTTTCTAGATTTCACATATATGTGTTAATATATGATATTTTTTTTCTCTTTCTGACTTCCTTCACTCTGTATGACACTCTCTAGGTTCATCCATGTCTCTACAAATGACCCATTTCAGTCCTTTTTATGGCTGAGTAATATTCCATTGTACATATGTACCACATCTTCTTTATCCATTTCTCTGTTGATGGACATTTCGGTTGCTTCCATGGGACAATCACCTCTGAGCATCTCATTTGAATTGAATGGGCTCCAACCATGTGCTGGTTATTATGTTTTCATTAAAAAATGTGCCAGTGCTTAAGAGCTTGAAAAACATTTTATCATGCTTATGGAGTCTGCACATCAGGAATCCAGACAGAGGCCCTAACATTGAGACCCTAGCTGGAAAGTCTTAACAATAGGTTGAGGCACTCTATATCTGGGTGCTGAAATTATTGGTAGGCACCTTTATTCTCAACTGACAGTTGCTGTCAGCGGTAGACTGTGACCTCAGCTGGGCTTGTCAACTGAAGCATCTTCACAAGTTCTCTCCATGATGGCCTCAGGTGGTCAGAATTTTTATATGGCCACTCAAGGTGTCATAACATATGTCTCAAGGAAAAAGGCAGAAGTTTCACTGTTTTTTGGGACCTAGTAGTATATGACCTAGGAGTCATATAACATCATATCTGCCATATTCTATTGATTGAGTTAGTCACAAGGTCATGCAGATTCAAGGGGAAAAGATAAAGACTCCATTTCTCAAAGGTAGGGTGGCAGGGCTTCCCTGGTGGCTCAGTGGTTGAGAGTCTGCCTACCGAAGCAGGGGACATGGGTTTGTGCCCTGGTCCGGGAAGATCCCACATGCCGCGGAGTGGCTGGGCCTGTGAGCCATGGCCGCTGAGCCTGTGCTCCGCAACGGGAGAGGCCACAACAGTGAGAGGCCCACGTACCGCAAAAAAAAAAAAAAAAAAAAAAAAAGGTAGGGTGGCAACATTAACTATTAATGTAAACGACCATGTGGATTAGGGGATGTTATAGTTACCTTTGGAAAATATTATCTCTCAACATTTCCTATTTATATGCAAACACATATTTGATTCCAGGGACATCTGAATAGATAGGTCTTATTTCTGTATCTCTGCCTAGGATCTCACCTTCTTCACCAGGAAGAAGGTGCCTTGTGGAGAAGAGGGTCTTCATATTTAGAGAAGAAAATGCATCTGAGGGAAATGGTTACTGGACGAAATACCAAAGAAGGAAGTTGGAGTCTAACATGTCTCTGGTATCATAAATATCACAGCAACAGGCAATATAGACCAGGAGCAGTGACTCTAAGAATGCCATAAGATTTCTTAAAACTTTGAATGTCTCTGTGTTATGTTCTTCTGACTGTTTCCCCAGAAGGATTTGAAGTAAGAACCTTAAAACCAAAAAGGCAAGTATTTGTCTTTGAACATACCAAGAAAACGTTGAACTGGAGAAAAGATAAACCACTGAGGAGGCAAATGTGGGAAGGAAAGGAGCCCCAAGAGAAAGGCTGTGTAGCATCAGCTGCTAAAGAGGAAAAAACAGCAGTCTGGGTCCACAGAGACTACACGGGGGAAAAGAAAAGCACAGGAAACTGGCCTTCACCTTAGATGTGGCCCAGGGGATTTTACAATCTGAAATCCCTAGAAAGGTGATAGCAAACCTGCTGTTAACTATGCCAGCTAAATCAAGATGATCCAAAATTTTAAAAATGAAAAATGCCACGATGTAAACAAGAAACTGTTTGCAATGGCCAAAATGTGATTATGATTCTTTTCTCTTGGGTCCTTTCATTGGTTTTATTTTCTCCATCCCCTATCTCTTTTCTAAACCCTTCACTATTTTTGTTTAATATTAAGTCATTTTTAGTACCTGTTCTCCTTTTACACTTAGTAAAGGTAGAAAGAAAAAGGAAAATATTAAAGATCATCTAATTCGGGCTTCCCTGGTGGCACAGTGGTTGAGAGTCCGCCTGCTGATGCAGGGGACACGGGTTCATGCCCCGGTCCAGGAAGATCCCACATGCCGCAGAGCAGCTGGGCTCGTGAGCCATGGCCGCTGAGCCTGCGCATCTAGAGCCTGTGCTCTGCAACGAGAGAGGCCACAACAGTGAGAGGCCAGCGTACTGAAAAAACAAAAAAACAAAAAAAATCCTCTAATTCAACACTCTAATTTTAACAAAAACAAAGCAGCCCCAGGGAGGCAGTGACAGGTTCGGAGTCAACATGAATTATTGGTAGCAGCAGAGTTGTGGCTGCAAGCAGCTCTACTGACCCTTCATGTGTTTCGCTGTATATGAGACTGCCTCTCTGGCCTAGCTTGAGGCTGAAGTCCCAGACAAGGAAAACTGTCCCTGTGTCAATTTTAGTTCTCTGGAAAGCTGATGCCAAGACACAATGAAAAGGACATGGGATTTTTGAGGGGAGGTGCCATGAAGAATGAATAAGAATAAATGAGGGGGGTGTTGTTTGGATCACAGTGTCAATCTGACACTGTGAAGGAGAGAGAGGAAAAGGAGGAAGAGACTCTGATTGCCTTTTCTGGGAAAATGGTAATCAGGTTGATGGAGTGTCTTAGAGCAAAGATTAACAATTAGAGGAGTCCCACATTGGGCAGAAAAGGCTCAGCTCTAATATTACCCGGAATTATTCAGCCATTGGCTGAGAACAGCCTGGGGTGGCAGGGGCTGGGGGAGTGGGTGTGTGTGGGGGAAGATAGGAAAGAGAAGAGTAGTGAGAGCAACGCAGTGGATCCCAAAAGTGTGGCAGCTGCAGGCTTTTGGTTAACTACACACCTTGCAACAGATCTCTTTTTAAGCAGATCTGAGTCATACCCTCCTATGACTGCCTCATTTCCCTTCTATATAACTTACTTCAAATAGGACTATAGTAAGGTGGGCAAGTCAATTAGTTGTCTATTGCTGTGTAACAAATTACCACAAACAGTGGCTTAAAACAGCATATAGTTATTGTCTCATAGTTTCTGTGGGTTAAGGGTCCGTGCACAACTTACTTTGATCATCTGCAAGGCTGCAATCCAAGTGTTGGCTTGGGCTGGGTTTTCACCTGAAGCTCAAATGGGGAAGGACCTGCTTCCAAGTTCATATAGTTGTTGGAAGAATCCAAATTCTTACAGGTTGTCAAAGTGAAAGCTTCATTTTCTTGCTGGCTGTTGACTGGAGACTATATCCTCAGGTCCTTCTTTCTGCCTTTTTCTACAAGGCAGCTCTCAACAAGTCAGCTCACCTTTTCAAAGTTAGCAAGGGAGAAATTCTTACAGCAAGATGGATGTTACAATCGTATATAAAGTAATGATGTACATATAATCACACATATTCCAACATCTTTGCTGTGTTCTGGTCAGAAGCAAGTCACAGGTCCCAGTCATACTCAAGGGAAGGGATACAGGAGGGCATGAGTATCAGGAGGTGGGGATAGTTGGGGCCATCTTAGAATCTTTCTGCTACAGTTGGAGGCTCTATTTATTGGGCCCAAAGGGCTGTTGAACATTTATATATGTGAGCATTTGGGTTCTGTCCCAGAAGACTTAAACATTGAGAAATTCAAACATAGAGGTGTTCATGATCTCAAATTATTTTAAACATTCCTGAGTAGGACTAGTTCATTCATATATATATATATGGGGAAGTTGGGAGACACTGAGTATGTCTGTTTGCTAAAGACTGAACATATTTTTTCCAGCCTGCAAAGTACTCTTTCACTTAGGTTCATCCAAACTTGAGCACGTCATTTAATGTTCCTTTTTTTTTTTTTTTAATGCTTTGGTTTGGGCCATGTTATCAGAAACACAAGCAATTTTAAGATGAAGTCACCTGAAAACGTGTCCTCCCTGAAGCTAACCATCAATAATCAGTCTCAACAGAGATGATTTTTTAAAAAATTTTATTTTACTTATTTTTTTATACAGCAGGTTTTTATTAGTCATCCATTTTATACACATCAGTGTATACATGTCAATCCCAATCTCCCAATTCATCCCACCCCCACCCCCACCTGCCACTGCTTTCCACCCTTGGTGTCCATACATTTGTTCTCTACACCTGTGTCTCAGTTTCTGCCTGGCAAACAAGCTCATCTGTACCATTTTTCTAGAGTCCACATATATGCGTTAATATACGATATTTGTTTTTCTCTTTCTGACTTACTTCAATCTGTATGAAAGTCTCTAGATTCATCCACATCTCTACAAATGAATGAATTTTGTTCCTTTTTATGGCTGAGTAATATTCCACTGTATATATGTTCCACATCTTTTTTATCCATTCATCTGTCGATGGGCATTTAGGTTGCTTCCATGACCTGGCTATTGTAAATAGTGCTGCAATGAACATTGGGGTGCATGTGTCTTTATTTATTTATTTATTTATTTATTTAGCGGTATGTGGGCCTCTCACTGTTTTGACCTCTCCCGTTGCAGAGCACAGGCTCTGGACACGCAGGCTCAGTGGCCATGGCTCACGGGCCCAGCCTCTCCACGGCATGTGGGATCCTCCCGGACCGGGGCACGAACCCGTGTCCCCTGCCTCGGCAGGTGGACTCTCAACCACTGTGCCACCAGGGAAGCCCGCATGTGTCTTTTTGAATTATGGTTTTCTCTGGGTATATGCCCAGTAGTGTGATTGCTGGGTCATATGGTAATTCTATTTTTAGTTTTTTAAGGAACCTCCATACTGTTCTCCATAGTGGCTGCATCAATTTACATTCCCACCAGTGCAACAGTGTTCCCTATTCTCCACACCCTCTGCAGCAATTGTTGTTTGTAGATTTTCTGATGATGCCCATTCTAACTGGTGTGAGGTGATACCTCATTGTAGTTTTGATTTGCATTTCTCTAATAATTAGTGATGTAGAGCAGCTTTTCACGTGCTTCTTGGCCATCTGTAAGTCCTCTTCGGAGAAATGTCTATTTAGGTCTTCTGCCGATTTTTGGATTCTGTTGTTTGTTTTTTTAGTATTGAGCTGCATTAGTTGTTTATATATTTTGGATTACTCCTTTGTCCATTGATTCATTTGCTAATATTTTTTCCCATTCTGAGGGTTGTCTTTTCGTCTTGCTTGTAGTTTCCTTTGCTTTGCAAAAGCTTTTAAATTTCATTAGGTCCCATTTGTTTAGTTTTGTTTTTATTTCCATTACTCTAGGAGGTAGATCAAAAAAGATCTTGCTGTGATTTATGTCAAAGAGTGTTCTTCCTAGGTGTTCCTCTAACTGTTTTATGGTGTCCCGTCTTACATGTAGGTCTCTAATCCATTTTGAGTTTATTTTTGTGTATGGTGTTAGGGAGTGTTCTAATTTCATTATTTTACATGTAGCTGTCCAGGTTTCCCCTGCACCACTTATTGAAGAGACTGTCTTTTCTCCATTGTATACCCTTGCCCCCTTTGTCATAGATTAGTTGACCATATGTGTGTGGGTTTAACTCTGGGCTTTCTATCCAGTTCCATTGATCTATATTTCTGTTTTTGTGCCAGTACCATATTGTCTTGATTACTGTGACTTTGTAGTATAGTCTGAAGTCAGGCAGTTTGATTCCTACAGCTCCGTCTTTTTCTCTCAAGACTGCTTTGGCTATTCAGGGTCTTTTGTGTCTCCATACAAATTTTAAGATTTTTTGTTGTAGTTCTGTAAGAAATGCCATTGGTAATTTGATAGGGATTGCAGTGAATCTGTAGATTGCTTTGGGTAGCATAGTCATTTTCACAAAATTGATTCTTCAATCCAAGAACATGGTATATCTCTCCATCTGTTGATATCATCTTTAATTTCTTTCACAGTGTCTTATAGTTTTCTGCATACAGGTCTTTTGTCTCCCTAGGTAGGTTTATACCTAGGTATTTTATTCTTTTTGTTACAATGGTAAATGGGAGTGTTTCCTTAATTTCTCTTTCAGATTTTTCATCATTAGTGTATAGGAATGCAAGACATTTCTGTGCATTAATTCTGTATCCTGCAACTTTACCAAATTCATTGATTAGCTCTAGTAGTTTTCTGGTAGCATCTTTGGGATTCTTTATGTATAGTATAATGACATCTGCAAACAGTGACAGTTATACCTCTTCTTTTCCAATTTGTATTCCTTTTATTTCTTTTTCTTCTCTGATTGCCATGGCTATGACTTCCAAAACTATTTTGAATAATAGTGGTGAGAGTCAACATCGTTGTCTTTTTCCTGGTCTTACAGGAAGTGCTTTCAGTTTTTCACCATTGAGAATGATGTTTGCTGTGGGTTTGCTGTTTATGGCCTTTGTTAGGTTGAGGTAGGTTCCCTCTATTCCCACTTTCTGGAGAGTTTTTATCATAAATAGGTGTTGAATTTTGTCAAAAGCTTTTTCTGCGTCTATTGAGATGATCATATGGTTTTTATTCTTAATTTGTTAATATGGTGTATCACATTGATTGATTTGCATATATTGAAGAATCCTTGCATCCCTGGGGTAAACCCCACTTGATCATGGTGTATTATCCTTTTAATGTGTTGTTGGATTCTGTTTGCTAGTATTTTGTTGAGGATTTTTGCATCTATATTCATCAGTGATATTGGTCTGTAATTTTTTTTTTTGTAGTATCTTTGTCTGGTTTTGGTATCAGGGTGATGGTGGCCTCATAGAATGAGTTTGAGAGTGTTCCTTCCTCTGCAATTGTTTGGAAGAGCTTGAGAAGGATGGGTGTTAGCTCTTCTCTACATGTTAGATAGAATTCACCTGTGAAGCCATCAGGTCCTGAACTTTTGTTTTTTGGAAGATTTTTTATCACAGTTCAATTTCATTACTTGTGATTGGTCTGTTCATATTTTCTATTTCTTCCTGGTTCAGTCTTGGAAGATTACAATTTTCTAAAAATTTGTCCATTTCTTCCAGGTTGTCCATTTTATTGGCATAGAGTTGCTTGTAGTAGTGTCTTAAGATGCTTTGTATTTCTGCGGTATCTGTTGTAATTTCTCCTTTTTCATTTCTAATTTTATTGATTTGAGTCCTCTCCCTCTTTTTCTTGATGAATCTTGCTAATGGCTTATCAATTTTTTTTATTTCTCAAAGAACCAGCTTTTAGTTTTATTGATCTTTGCTATTGTTTTTTTGCTTCTATTTCATTTATTTCTGCTCTGATCTTCATGATTTCTTTCCTTCTGCTAACTTTGGGTTTTGTTTGTTCTTCTTTCTCTAGTTCCTTTAGGTGTAAGGTTAGATTTTTTATTTGAGATTTTTTGTTGTTTCTTGAGGTACGCTTGTATAGCTATAAACTTCCCTTTTAGAACTGCTTTTCTGCATCCCATAGGTTTTGGATCATCGAGTTTTCATTATCATTTGTCTCTAGGTATTTTTTGATTTCCTCTTTGATTTCTTCAGTGATGCCTAGTTATTTAGCAACGTATCATTTAGCATCCATGTGTTTGTGTTTTTTATGTTTTTTTCCCTGTAATTGATTTCTCATCTCATAGTGTTGTGGTCAGAAAAGATACTTGATATGATTTCAATTTCCTTAAATTTACTGAGCCTTGATTTGTGACCCAAGATGTGATCAATCCTGGAGAATGTTCCATGTGCACTTGAGAAGAAAGTGTAATCTGCTGTTTTTGATGGTATGTCCTATAAATATCAGTTCAATCTCTCTGGTCTATTGTGTCATTTAAAGCTTGTGTTTCCTTATTAATTTTCTCTTTGGATGATCTGTCCACTGGTGTAATTAAGGTGTTAAAATCCCCCACTATTATTGTGTTACTGTTGATTTCATCTTTTAGAGCTGTTAGCAGTTGCCTTATGTATTGAGGTACTCCTATGTTGGGTGCATATATATTTATAATTGTTATATCTTCTTCTTGGATTGATCCCTTGATCATTATGTAATGTCCTTCCTTGTCTCTTGTAACATTCTTTATTTTAAAGTCTATTTTATCTGATATGAGTATTCTTACACCAGCTTTCTTTTGATTTCCTTTTGTATGGAATATCTTTTTCCATCCCCTCACTTTCCATCTGAATGTGTCTCTAGGTCTGAAATGGGTCTCTTGTAGACAGTATATATATGGGTATTGTTTTTGTATCTATTCAGCAAGCCTGTGTCTTTTGCTTGGAGCATTTAATCCATTCACGTTTAAGGTAATTATTGATATGTATGTTCCTATGACAATTTTCTTAATTGTTTTAGGTTTGTTTTTGTAGGTCCTTTTCTTCTCTGTGTTTCCCACTTAGAGAAGTTGCTTTAGCATTTGTTGTAGAGCTGGTTTGGTGGTGCTGAATTCTCTTAGCTTTTGCTTGTCTGTAAACCTTTTGATTTCCCCATCGAATCTGAATGAGATCCTTGCTAGTAGAGTGATCTTGGTTGTCGGATCTTCCCTTTCATCACTTTAAATATATCATGCCACTACCTCTGGCTTGTAGAATTTCTGCTGAGAAATCAGCTGTTAACCTTATCAGAGTTCCCTTGTATGTTATTTGTCCTTTTTCCCTTGCTGCTTCAAGTAATTTCTCTTTGTCTTTAATTTTTGCCAATATGATTACTATGTGTCTCCTTGGGTTTATCCTGTATGGGACTCTCTGCACTTTCTGGACTTGGGTGGCTACTTCCTTTCCCATATTAGGGAAGTTTTTGACTATAATCTCTTCAAATTTTTTTTTCAGGTCCTTTCTGTCTCTTTTCTCTTTCTGGGACCCCTATAATGCAAATGTTGTTGCATTTCATGTTGTCCCAGAGGTCCTTTAGGCTGTCTTCATTTCTTTTCATTCTTTTTCTTTATTCTGTTCCACAGCAGTGAATTCCACCATTCTGTCTTCAAGGTCACTTATCCATTCTTCTGCCTCAGTTATTCTGCTATTGATTCTCTCTAGTGTATTTTTCATTTCAGTTATTGTGTTGTTCATCTCTGTTTTTTTGTTCTTTAATTCTTCTAGATCTTTGGTTAAACATTTCTTGCATCTTCTCGATCTTTGCCTGCATTCTTTTTCCGAGGTCCTTGATCATCTTCACTCTCATTATTCTGAATTCTTTTTCTGGAAGGTTTCCTATCTCCACTTCATTTAGTTGTTTTTCTCAGCTTTATCTTGTTCCTTCATCTGGTACATAGCCCTCTGTTTTTTCATCTTGTCTATCTTTCTGTGAATGTGGTTTTTGCTCCACAGGCTGCAGGATTGTTGTTCTTTCTGCTTCTGTTCTCTGCCCTCTCCACTTAACATTCTTGAGTTTCAGTTTCCACACTCTCATTAACTCTTGCTCCCATCTGAGGAGAATTGGCCCCTGAAGTTGTTCCCTCAGCCATAAAAGATTTCCTCAGATATATGCATGACTTTGCAGTCACCTTCTTCAAGACATTGCTCAGAAGACACTTCCTCAATGAAGTCTATCCCACTAATTTATTTTAAATTGCAACCCACCACTTCCTTTAACACTGTTGATTCTATTTAACCTTCTCAACTTTTGTTTGTTGCCATAATACTTATTCCTGTGTATACCAAATGTTACTCATTTATTAGGCTCTTTTTTATTGTCTATCTATGGTCTAGAATATAAGCTCCACAACAGCATAGATCTTTGTCAGTTTCATTCATTCATGTAGCTCAAGTACCTAGAGAAACAATGTCTGGAAGACAGTAGGCACTCAACAAAGATTTCTCATGGAATGAATTAATGTCTTAAAACAACTCTCTGTGATCGGTATTATTATTATTATCTTTAACTTGCAAGTGAGAAAACTGATGCATAAAGAGGTAAGCAATTTTCCCTTATTTTTCAATTAATAACTGACAGAACTTAGAGTCAAATGCTGATAGTATGATTACAAAATCTGATCTCAAAAAATAACATGCAACAGTGCCTACACTGATATGCAAAACTGTAATTGTCATATTGCCTATAAAGACAAAGATATTTCTTTAAAATTTCACTTTTTAATCCCATTATCAGTTTTCAAGAAACTTAAGCTCAGAATTTGTAGAAAAATGAAATATAACAGCAAATAATCCTGTCACGTGAATGCATATTTTGATTTTAAATATTGTTAAGTTTTCCCTTCAAATAATATAAGTGATAGTTCCCCTCAGAATTCTAACATTTTTCCTTAGCAATTGAAAATCTGAATACTGGAAATCAAGCAAATATTATTAATAATGTTCCTTTTAGTGCATCTTTCTAGATGACTCCTTAGCAAGGAGAATGAGCAAATTTAAGTAAATGACCATTCAGAGATTCCCAGGCACTTTAGAGATCTCAATATTTGACCTGGTTCATTACATTTAATGGATCTTACTCTCTTTCACTAAAATACTCCTTTTAGTTAAGTTTGACATCAAAATCTGGTCAAAATTATCCAAGATTGACCTTGAAGAAATCCATAAAAATAATTGACATGATATAATCAGGGAATTCCTAAGTTGGTTGCCATTTTGAAAGCTTTCAATAAAAATGTTTCACAGGATAGTTTTCATAAACCTGAGAAATCATGATAGTCACAACAGAAGAATCCTGGGTTAGGAGAAAAGAGACCCAGTCCTGGAGCTGCCATTGTCTTGTAATGTGGCCTCATGTAAATAATTTTCCTCCCTGGGCCTCTGATATTTCATCTATTGGGAAGAGTTACAGTATGATCTTTACTGTGACTTCTAGCCTTAATAAGATGTATGAATTTGTAAAACATAAGAAATACACCTTTAATAGTGAAAGTACATGAAGCAGCGTTCCTTGCTGAGACTGAGATTTGAAGACTGCTACCCTGGAATCCTGAATCTGAGTGTGTCTGAAGAACTGGTGAGATGTCCCTAAGTGTTTATTGACTTCATTCATGTTACACGAATAATGGAAGGGACCTCAAGGAGGAAAATTTTATGCACCTTCCTTACATACTGTCTCAGTTGGCCATTATCAACAATAACCCCATATAATAAAATCCCAAAATACAGTGACTTACAATAATAAACATTTATTCATATGCTCACAGGTCAAGAGGTTGAATGCAGTCTGAGCTGATCTAAGCTTCTCCATTGGGTGGTCTACTTCAGGCTGTGGATAAGCTGAGCCCACCTCCAGGTTATCAGTTGGGCTCAGATATATTCCATGTGGTTTGTTCTAGAGAAGAGGTTGATGGGACATCAGTTACTAGGAAAAATTCTTCTCATGGCAAATTCCCAGAGCAAAACAAACAAGCCAAACCATGCAAGGTCATTTAAGTTTTCTGCCTCTGCTACCTATGCCAATATCACATTGGCCAATGCAAGTCAAGTGGCCAAACCTAATGTCATCAAGATAGGAAATATGCTCTGTCCATCAGTAGATGGATTTAGATGTAGTGTAGAGTAGATGGGTATAGATATAGGCTAGTGAAGAAATGACAACAGTAGTTCAATATATTGCAGGGACAAGATGAAGGGGGGGGCACACATTTCCTGGGCCAGTCTTGTGGACTGGTCTGAATCTTATGAAAGGAGAAAATTTCCCCCAATTTTTGAGAAATTTCACAGGATTCAGTCCTCAGTAAGGGCTGGAGTACTATAGTGCTCTTCTGTGCATGAGAAGTTTTTTAATCTCTTGTGGAGCTATTTGGGGGGCAACACTGTGGGCTGGCCACGTGGGGCAACAGCAGTGTCAATGACACTGGTGGTATGTGGCTCTCAAGTGCCTCTTTAGTTTCTAGTGCTCACTGTGGAACACAAGAACTTGAGTAGCTTTGTTCATAAACAGATGCCTCATTTTCCTGGGAGCTCTCAAAATCACATGGAAAGAATAGCAGGTGTTGAGGACTAAATTATGTCCCCTAAAAGTCATATGTTGAAGACCTAACCTCAAGTGTATCTCAAAATGTGACTGTGTTTGGAGATAGAGCCTTTAAAGGGGTAATTAATGTTAAATGTGGTCTTAAGTGTGGGGCCCTAATCCAATAAGATGGGCCTTCTTATTTGTTCTCCAAGGAGCCAGTGCAGGGAGAAAAGTGAAGGCTCCTCTGCTGCCCTCTTCAACCATGCAGGGAAGGTAAGAAAGCAGAGCTGAAGATATGTTAAGAAACCTGCACCAGGTCATTCAGCTGGAGATTCAGTACCAAGAATGAAATTGTTGGGAGCTCTGTTGCTAGAGTAACCCAGCTTTGGTGTTGGTGTTGGTTCCTTGCTGTTGCAGAGATACCTGTTTCCTTGTGCTGAGATCCTGAGGTAGTGCCGTGTGGCTGACAAGGTCTTGCTGCTCCAGCCAGGTGTCAGGGCTCTGCCTCTGGGGTGGGAGAGACGAGTTCAGGACATTTGACCACCAGAGACCTCCCAGCCCCAAGTAACATCAAACAGTGAAAACTCTCCCAGAGATCTCCATCTCAACATTAAACCCCAGCTCCACTCAACAACGAGCAAGCTACAGTGCTGGACACTATGCCAAACAACTAGCAAGAAAGGAACACAAACCCACCCATAAGCAGAGAGACTGTCTAAAATCATAACAAGTTCACAGACACCCCAAAATACACCACCGGACATGGTCCTGCCCACCAGAATGACAAGATCCAGCCTCATCCACCAGAACACAGGCACCAGTCCCCTCCACCAGGAAGCCTACACAACCCACTGAACCAAACTTACCCACTGGGAGCAGACACCAAAAACAATGGGAACTAAGAACCTGAAGCCTGCAAAACGGAGATCCCAAACACTGTAAGTTAAGCAAAATGAGAAGGCAGAGAAATACACAGCAGATAAAGGAGTAAGGTAAATACCCACTAGACCAAACAAATGGAGAGGAAATAGGCATTCTACCCGAAAAAGAATTCAGAGTAATGATTGTAAAGATGATCCAAAATCTTGGAAATAGAATGGAAAAAATACAAGAAACATTTAAAAAGGACCTAGAAGAACTAAAAAGCAAACAAACAATGATGAACAACACAATAGATGGAATTAAAAATTCTCTAGAAGGAATCAATAGCAGAATAACTGAGACAGAAAAATGGATAAGTGACCTGGGTGATAAAATAGTGGAAATAACTACTGCAGGGCAGAATAAGGATAAAATAATGAAAAGAATTGAGGACAATCTCAGAGACCTCTGGGACAACATTAAACACACCAACATTCGAATTATAGGGGTCCGAGAAGAAGAAGAGAAAAAAAAGGGACTGAGAAAATATTTGAAGAGATTATAGTTGAAAAATTCCTTAATATGGGAAAGGAAATAGTCAAACAAGACCAGGAAGTGCAGAGAGTACCATACAGGAAATATCCAAGGAGAAACATGCTAAGACACATATTAGTCAAACTATGAAAAATTAATACTGGATACAAAAAAATAATATTAGAAGCAGCAAGGGAAAAGGAACAATTAACATACAAGGGAATCCCCATAACATTAGCTGATCTTTCAGCAGAAACCCTGCAAGCCAGAAGGGAGTGGCAGGACATATTTAAAGTGATGAAAGGGAAGAACCTACAACCAAGATTACTCTACCCAGCAAGGATCTCATTCAGATTTGATGGAGAAATTAAAACCTTTACAGATAAGCAAAAGCTAAGAGAATTCAGCAGCACAAAACCAGCTCTACAACAAATGCTAAAGGAACTTCTCTAGGCAAGAAACACAAGAGAAGGAAAAAACGTACAATAACAAACCCAAAACAATTAAGAAAATGGTAATAGGAACATACATATTGATAATTACCTTAAATGTAAATGGATTAAATGCTCTAAGCAAAATACATAGATTGGCTGAATGGCTACAAAAACAAGACCCATACATATGCTGTCTACAACAGACCCACTTCAGACCTAGGGACACATACAGACTGAAAGTGAGGGGATGAAAAAAGATATCCCATGCAAATGGAAATCAAAAGAAAGCTGGAGTAGCAATTCTCATATCAGACACAATATATAATAAAATAAAGCCTATTACAAGAGACAAAGAAGAACACTACATAATGATCAAAGGATTAATCCAAGAAGAAGATATAACAATTGTAAATATTTATGCACCCAACATAGGAGCACCTCAATACATAAGGCAAATGCTACAGCCATAAAAGGGGAAATCAACCATAACACAATAATAGTAGGGGACTTCAACACCCCACTTCACCAATGGACAGATCATCCAAAATGAAAATAAACAAAGAAACACAAGCTTTAAATGATACCCTAAACAAAATGGACTTAATTGATATTTATAGGACATTCCATCGAAAAACAGAAGATTACACTTTCTTCTCAAGTGCTCATGGAACATTCTCCAGAATAGATCACATCCTGGGTCACAATTCAAGCCTTGGTAAATTTAAGAAAATTGAAATCATATCAAGTATCTTTTCTGACAACAATGCTGTGAGACTAGATATCAATTACAGGAAAAAATCTGTAAGAAATACAAGCACATGGAGGCTAAACAATACACTACTAAATAACCAAGAGATCACTGAAGAAATCAAAGAGGAAATCAAAAAATACCAAAACAAATGACAATGAAAACATGATGACCCAAAACCTATGGGATACAGCAAAGCAGTTCTAAGAAGGAAGTTTATAGCAATACAATGCTACCTCAAAAACAAAAAACATCTGAAATAAACATCCTAAACTTACACCTAAAGAAATTAGAGAGAGAAGAACAAAAAACCCCAAAAGTTAGCAGAAGGAAAGAAATCATAAAGATCAGATCAGAATGAAATGAAGGAAACAATAGCAAAGGTCAATAAAACTGAAAGCTGGTTCTTTGAGAATATAAACAATATTGATAAACCATTAACCAGACTTATCAAGAAAATAAGGGAGAAGACTCAAATCAATAGAATTAGAAATGAAAAAGAAGTAACAACAGACACTGCAGAAATACAAAGGATCATGAGAGATTACTACAAGCAACTATATGTCAACAAAATGGACAACCTGGAAAAAATGGACAAATTCTTAGAAAAGCACAACCTTCTGAGACTGAACCAAGAAGAAATAGAAAATATAAACAGACCAATAACAAGCACTGAAATTGAAACTGTGATTAAAAACTTCCAACAGGACTTCTCTGGTGGTGCAGTGGTTGAGAGACTGCCTGCCGATGCAGGGGACATGGGTTCGTGCCCTGGTCCGGGAAGATCCCACATGCCATGGAGTGGCTAGGTCTGTGAGCCATGGCTGTTGAGCCTGTGCGTCTGGAGCCTGTGCTCTGCAATGGGAGAGAGCACAGCAGTGAGAGGCCCACGTACCGCAAAAAAAAAAAAAAAAAGAAAAAATCTTCCAACAAACAAAGCCCAGGACCAAAGTGCTTCACAGGAGAAATCTATCAAACATTCAGAGAAGAGCTAACACCCATCCCTCTCAAACTCTTCTAAAATATAACAAAGGGAGGAACATTCCCAAACTCATTAGACAAGGCCACAATCACCCTGATACCAAAACCAGACAAAGATGTCACAAAAAAAGAAAACTATAGACCAATATCACTGATGAACATAGATGTAAAAATCCTCAAGAAAATACTAGCAAACAGAATCCAACAGCACATTAAAAGGATCGTACACCACGATCAAGTGAGGTTTATCCCAGGAATGCGAGCGTTCTTCAATATATGCAATTCAATCAGTGTGATAAACCATGTTAAAAAATTGAAGGAGGAAAACCATATTATCATCTCAACAGATGCAGAAAAAGCTTTTGAAAAAATTCAACACCTATTTATGATAATAACCTGCCAGGAAGTAGGCATAGAGGGAACTTACCTCAACATAATTAAGCCATATATGACAAACCCACAGCCAACATCTTTCTCAATGGTGAAAAACTGAAACCATTTCCACTAAGATCAGGAACAAGACAAGGCTGCCCACTCTCACCATTTTATTCAACATAGGTCTGGAAGTTTTAGCCACAGCAATCAGAGAAGAAAAAGGGTTAAAAGGAATACAAAGTGGAAAAGAAGAAGTAAAACTATCACTGTTTGCAGATGGCATTATACTATACACAGAGAATCCTAAAGAGGCTACCAGAAAACTACTAGAGCTAATCAATTAATCTGGTAAAGTAGCAGGATACAAAATTAATGCACAGAAATCTCTTGCATTCCTATACACTAATGATGAAAAATCTGAAAGAGAAATTAAGGAAACACTCCCATTTACCACTGCAACAAAAAGAATAAAATACCTAAGAATAAACCTACCTTGGGAGAAAAAAGACCTGTATGCAGAAAAGTATAAGACACTGATGAAAAAATTTAAAATGACACAAACATATGGAGAGATACCATGTTCTTGGACTGGAATAATCAACATTGTGAAAATGACTATACTACTCAAAGCAATCTACAGATTCAATGGAATCCCTATGAAACTACCAATGGCATTTTTCACAGAACTAGAGCAAAAAATTTCACAATTTGTATGGAAACACAAAAGACCCCGAATAGACAAAGCAACCTTGAGAAAGAAAAATGGAGCTGGAGGAATCAGTCTCCTGGACCTCAGACTATACTACAAAGCTACAGTAATCAAGATAGTATGGTACTGGCACAAAAATATAAATATAGATCAATGGAACAGTATAGAAAGCCCAGAGTTAAACCCATGCATATATGGTCACCTTATCTTTGATAAAGGAGGCAAGATATACAATGGAGAAAAGATAGACTCTTCAGTAAGTGGTGCTGGGAAAACTGGACAGCTATATGTAAAAGAATGAAATTAGAACACTCCCTAACACCATACACAAAAATAAATTCAAAATGGATTAAAGACCTCAATGTATGGCCAGACACTATAAAACTCTTAGAGGAAAACATAGGCAGAACACTCCATGACACAAATCATAGCAAGATCCTTTTTGACCCACCTCCTAGAGAAATTGAAATAAAAACAAAAATAAATAAATGGGATCTAGCAAAACTTAAAAGCTTTTGCACAATAAAGGAAACCACAAACAAGACCAAAAGACAACCCTCAGAACAGGAGAAAATATTTGCAAATGAAGCAACTGACAAAGGGTTAATCTCCAAAATATACAAGGAACTCATGCCACTCAATATCAGAAAAACAAACAATCCAATCCAAAAATGGGCAGAAGACCTAAACAGACATTTCTCCAAAGAAGATATACAGATTGCCAACAAGCACATGAAAGAATGCTCAACATCACTAATCATTAGAGAAATGCAAATCAAAACTACAATGTGGTATCACCTCACACCAGTCAGAATGGTCATCATCAAAAAATCTACAAACAATAAATGATGGAGAGGATGTGGAGAAAAGGGAACCCTCTTGCACTGTTGGTGGGAATGTAAATTGATACAGCCACTATGGAGAACAGTATGGAGGTTCCTTAAAAATCTAAAAATAGAACTACCATACTACCCAGCAATCCCACTGCTGGGCATACACCCTGAGAAAACCGTAATTCAAAAAGAGTCATGCACCACAATGTTCATTGCAGCTTTATTTACAATAGCCAGGACATGGAAGCAACCTAAGTGTCCATCGACAGATGAATGGATAAAGAAGATGTGGCACATATATACAATGGAATATTACTCAGCCATAAAAAGAAACAAAATTTAGTTAACTGTAGTGAGGTTGATGGACCTAGAGTCTGTCATACAGAGTGAGGTGAGTCAGAAGGAGAAAAACAGATACCATATGCTAACACATATATATGGAATCTAAAAAAAAAAATGTTCTGAAGAACCTAGGGGCAGGACAGGAATAAAGACGTAGTTATAGAGAATGGACTTGAGGACACGGGGAGGGGGAAGGGTAAGCTTGGACGAAGTGAGAGAGTGGCATGGACATATATACACTACCACATGCAAAATAGATAGCAAGTGGGAAACAGCCACATAGGACAGGGAGATCAGCTCAGTGCTTTTTGTCCAACTAGAGGGGTGGGATAGGGAGGGTGGTAGGGAGATGCAAGGGGGAGGAGATAATGTGATGTATGTATATGTATAGCTGATTCACTTTATTATACAGCAGCAACTAACACACCATTGTAAAGCAATTATACTCCAATAAAGATGTTAAAAAAGAATAAAAATAAAATGAGGCTGAGACACCAAGGATATACATACACAAAACAAGGCCCTGTGAGGACACAGTAAGAAACTGCCATCTGCAAACCAGGAAGAAAGGCGTCAGGTGAAATCCAACTTGCTGACACCTTGATCTTATTCTTCCAGCCTCCAGAACTATGAGAAAATAAATTTCTGTTTTTTAAGCCACTCAGCCTGTGGCATTTTGTTATGGCAACCCTAGGGAACTAATACAGATTTTGGTATCTAGAAGTGGGTGCTGCTGTAACAAATACCTAAAAGTGTGAATGTGACCTTGTAGAGAAATGGATAATGGGCAAAGGCTAGAAGAGTTTGGAGGTGAATGTTAGAAAAAGCCTAGATTGCCTTGAAGAGACTATTGGTAGAAAAATAAAAATTTAAAGATGATTCTCTTATGAGGTCTCAAGTGGAAATAAGAAAAATGTTTTTGGAAACTGGAGAAAAGGTGATCCTTGTTATAAAGTGGCAAAGTCCTTGGATGAATTGCATTTCAGTGTTTTGTGGAAAGTAGAACCTGTTTGAGATGAACTGGGATATTTACCTGAGGAAATTTCTAAGTGTTGAACATGCAGGCTTGGGTTCTCCTTATTGTTTATAGTAAATGCAAGAGGAGAGAAATGAATTGAAGAAGGAATTGTTAAGCCTAAAGGAAACAGAATATGAATATTCAGAAAATTCTCAGCCTATCCATATTTAAAAATGCTAGAAAACACTTTCTGGAGAAAACATCAAGAATGTGGCTGAAAAAATCCTTTGGTGAAAAGATAATGAGTATGACTCTTGGCCACAAAGATAGGAAAGAGTGGCAATGGAATTTGAACATAACAATCCCAGGTCTAGAGTTTGAGTCCTTAACTCCAAGTCTCCCATAATTAGTGTTTTAAAGACTTTGATAAGTTCTTTTGAAATCGATTCATTTTTGTTTAAAATCTTCTCAAATTTATTTAAGTATCACACTTTGTTATTCACAGAATGCATAAATATCTAATTCTATGGGATGCATACATGGTAACTTACCAACAGATTTTGGAAGATAGGACATGTGAAGTTTTTATGAGAAGTTACAGGATTATAAAAATAATAATACTAGTGCTAAGGGTGACTCATGTTGGAGGGACACTTTGTCAGCATTAAAATGTATCTAGAGTCGTAATGTGGAAGGGTTTGGTATCTCGTGTTTCCTGGAATGAGTTGAGTAGTAACTTATATTTGGTGAAAAGAAGAGGGAGGTCTCCATGTCCCACTGTGAAAATTCCACAAGAGTTTTAATGCATAGAACTGAATATCATTGGAAAATACTGCAGATGTCTGAAATTAATTGAAAACTGGGAAGAAAACTTTGTTTTTTGTCAGTAGTAAGCTCATTGGCAGCTAAGAAAGGCATTTTAGTAGAGTGGTAAGAAAGTTCCAGCTTATTATAGCCATGCATTAAGAGAATGTACTCTTGCCAGATTTTCCTTTTATGGTTTGGTTTGGTTTTGCTTTTTGAGATTTCATGCATCTGAATTTTTATGTAAATTGCCTTTTTTAATTGTTGGGAAGTACTTAAAAATTAAGCACCATAAAAGAGAAGAAAAATGCCTATGCATTGAATTAAGACCCAAGACCTCTAGTTCTCAATCTCTAGTCTGACAGTCAGTGAGGAAAATATTTAAAAAGAATAAGCAACAGTCTCATTATGGGCCAGCTAAGGCTGGATAGCAGAAACCTACAGTGTAGCCAAAAAACTTGGCCATATTTAGCAATATTGGAGGAAATATTGGAGGAAAGGAAACAGATAGCTCTAGCTAACATAGAAGTTTTGTTCTGTGGGTTTGGCAGGAGATCAAGAGAGGGAAAGGAATCCATATACAGAGTGAGGGGCCCTCATGATGAATATGGTTAACAAGCTGAGAACCTAGAGAGGCCCCCTTTGCTCCTTCGAAGATAGGTTTAT